>NW_024467096.1:24551089-29551089 GCF_017591425.1 Ochotona curzoniae
ACTGGGTAATTCTTCTTTCTTTTTTCTTTTTTTTAAGATTTATTTTCTTTTTATTGGAAAGGCAGATATACAGAGAGGAGAGAGAGGAAGATCTTCCGTCCAATGATTCACTCCCCAGGTGGCCGCAATGGCTGGAGCTGAGCCAATCCGAAGCCAGGAGCCTCTTCCGGGTCTCCCACGTGGATGCATGGTCCCCAGGCTTTGGGCCGTCCTCAACTGCTTTCCCGGGCCACAGGCAGGGAGCTGAATGGGAAGTGGGGCTGCCGGGATTAGAACCAACACTCATATGGGATCCTGGGCATGCAAGGCGAGGACCTTAACCACTGCGCCATTGCGCCAGGCCCTATTTATAAATTTCAACCACAAGCTTTGGTAACTATTTTAAATTATTATATTTGTGTTTTGATTATATGAATGGTCCCCCTTCATTCCTGTCCTGGCGACTTTCTGGGCTGGGGTAGTTGGCAGCCTGTGGGATTTCTGTGAGGGCCTGTGAATGCAGGCTTGAGGAGGGAGAGGGCTGATGATAGAACACCAGTGGGCATGTGGGGTTGTGGAACTCGCCTCTAGGCAGGTAGAGTGAATCTGGGAATTTCCTCGTATGCTTGATCCTGGATGGGGAGGGGGAAGGGAGAATCCCAGGTCAGCAGATTGCCCTGGTGTGCTGGTGGATCAGGCCTAGATAACTTCAGTGGGCCTGAATCTTGGGTGTGTGAAGGGACAAGGCACCAGGATAGCACATGTGCTAGGAGCTTGAGACTCTGATTGGTGGAGACAGATTTGGATCAGCACATCACCTGCTGGGCTTCCAAAGGCTGGGCTGAAGAACCCATGCACTTCTAAGCACAAGGATTGTGCATTGGACAGGGAAAGAAACAAAGGGATATGGTGCAGGGAGGACCACTGTGGGAGATTTTTGAAGGTTAGGAAGGACTCCTGAAGGACTCCAAACCACAGGCCACTGTACTTGCAGTTAAGTGAGGGGACTGAGACCTGGTGTTTTGGAGGGGAGAGCCTGGAAGACCTTTATTGGTCAGAATGATGGACTAGCCCACATGGAAGACCTGAGCTGGGCATTTTAGCATGGATCATTGCTGATTACCACATGCCAGCCCACACAAAAGCTATGGCTGGAGGCCTGTTTGGGAATGCCAGATCCCAGCATCTGACAGTGAGTGTCAGATCAGAGAGCAGGTCACAGTAGCCTGCGTCATGATACTAACCAGAACACAAGAGAACCAAGTCTAACCCTGTGGAATAACAAGTCCTGCTGGTTGGCTTAAGAGTTGGGATGGTGACAGGCTGAGCTAGGCATGACCATGGAACCTGCCAACATTCACAGACACTTGGGTTGGGAATAGGCTTGGTAGGTCCAGACTGCAGCACCTGCATGTGCACTTTCAAACAGGGTGTGGGGCAAGCTGGGCCACAAAATCCACCAGCCCATACCAAGGCTGAGAAGGAAGGAGCAGGCTATGCCAGGTAAGGGTCTAGCACATGCTGGTGTGCATGAGATCTGGGTCTGGGAGTGAACCTAACAGGAGAACTTGGGAAACTCCCCTGATGGGCCATATCTCCCAGTGGTGAGCATATGGTTCAGGCCTGGGTGTTGGACAGGCTAGGCAAGGTAGCCTCATCTGCTGCAAGTGTGTGGTTTAGTTTTGGAAGGGGGTAGACCAGATAGACCAAAACAAACTTTAGCCCACTGGTGAGTGTAGAAACCAAGATGGAGTGTAACTCACGCCAGGCTGAGCTATCACACTTACTGGTTTACATGAGCCAGAGATGGGAGCAGGCTAAGCAGAGCTAGGATATAGCACCTGCCAGCAAGAGTTGGGACTGGGGGCTGGTTGGGTGCGGCCAGGCTGCAGCATCTAAAGGCAAAGTCCAAAAGAGGGGACAACCTATGCAAGCTGGGTCAGAGAAAACACTGCCATACGCAAGATCTGTCTGGGAATAGGCCTGGTCAGGGAGCTAATGGGATGTCCTGGCTGGGTTGTGATTCTCACTGGTGAATATGAGGGCCACGATGGGGTCTGCTAACTGGTCTGTACGTGGTTGCAGTGTTCCTCAGCACAAGTGTGGATTGGGTGTGGGGTAAGCCAGCCTGGGCTAGACTCTAGAACTCACTGGCTCATGAGAACCAGGGTGGGAGTAAGACAGGCTGGGCTAGGTTTCTGCCCATGCTGAACCATGCATGAGCTGTGTCTGGGTGTGGAACAGACTGGGCTGGGCTCTAACACACAACAACAAGAATTGGAATATGTGAGGGCTGATCAGGAAAGGCCACTGTTCCTCCTAGGATAAGAGGTGGACTAATTACGGCTGACCCATGAACTCACCAACGGGTACCAGATCTGGCAGTGGGAGATATCATGATGGGGGAGCTTGGGGAACTCCTGTTGGAATACAGTCCATGCAGCTGAGTGCAAGAACCAAGACAGGGAGCAGCCCAATTAGGCCAGAAAATGGTACCCAACAGCATACATTTGGTGCATGTGAGACTGAAGCTGGGTCAGTTCAAATCACCCACTGACAAATTCTAAAGTCAGAATGGACTGTGGGTAGGGCTAGGTTAGGCCACAATACCAGCCAGACGACATTAGGGCTGGGACTGGGGGCTGGCAGGGTTGTTTAGGCTGCAGCCCCCACCAATGTGAGCTGGAAGGGATTAGGCCAGGCCCAGCACCCAGCAACCCCTGGCAAATGCTGAGGTGAGGCAAGCCATGCCAGACAGGGCCACAGCACTGAAACAGCACACACAAGACCTGGTGGGAGACTGGGGTGAACCCAGTAGGGAGGTTATGAGGGCCCCTATGCTGGGCAACTAATCCCACTGGTGAGTGTAAGAGCTGGGATCCAGGCAGACCAGGCTGGGTAGGGTTACAACATCTGGTGACCCACATGAGAGCTGGATCAGGGGAAAGCCAGGCTGGCCTGACTATACCTTTTGGTGCATGCATAAGCCAGAGTGGGTGTGAGTGTATTGGTCTTTGCTGCAGCAGTAGCTGGAACATGTTGGAATGGTGGCAAATTCTGTCAGGCTAAATAACATAGCCACTGGATAGTGCAAGATCTGGGAATGGGAGTGGCCCCAGTAGGGCAACAATGGGTTCCTTCCTCTTGGGTTGCCACTCCCTCTGGTGAGCATGAGAACCAGGACAGTGCCTATTTCAATACAAATAATCTCTTCCTTTGTAAAAGTCTTATAGATATCAGTGAAATAGCTTGTTGTTGTTAAGTAACTGAAAAACAATACTTGGTGAGAATAACTAAGAATGTATTCACACCTGTAGAGATCGTTAACTGGAGTTTCCCTTCAGATGAGGCTTGATTTAGGGCTCAAATGAAGAGAACACCAGGAACTCTGTTTCCTTCTGTATCACTATATTTCTGTCTCCATTTCAATCTTTCCTCTGTTTATTCACCTTACCCTTCCAGTGTTTACTCTATATAAGAAAAAATATATTCTTATGGGATCTGCATGTGAGTATTTGGGTTCAGCTAATGCAGCACCCCATTATGAGTGCCAATTCAAGTCTTCTTGCCCCACCTCCAATCCATCTGTGTTATAATGGCCTGGGAAAAACAGAAAAAGATGGATCAGGCACTTGGACCCTTGCCCCTATGTAGGAGACATGACAGAAATCCCTTCCTCCTAGGGCCAGCACCATGGCTCAATAGGCTAATCCTCAGTCTATAGGTGTCAGCATCCCATATACGCCCCTGTTCTAGTGTCAACTGCTCCATTTCCCACCCAGCTTCCTGCCTGTGGCCTGGGAAAGTGGCAAGGGATGATCCAGTTCCTTAAGCCCCTGCACCCACCTTGCAGACCCACATGAAATTTCTGGCCTCATATGGACTCACTTCTGGCCATTACAGCCGTTTGGGGAGTGAACCAATGAATCGAAGATTCTCTCTCTCTCTTTCCTCTCTATAAATCCACCTTTGAAATAAATAGCACATAAGAAAGAAAGAAAGAAAGAAAGAAAGAAAGAAAGAAAGAAAGAAAGAAAGAAAGAAAGAAAGAAAGAAAGAAAGAAAGAAAGAAAGAAAGAAAAGAAAAGAAAAGAAAAGAAAGAAAGAAAGAAAGAAAGAAAGAAAGAAAGAAAGAAAGAAAGAAAGAAAGAAAGAAAGGAAGGAAGAAAGGAAGGAAGGAAGGAAGGAAGGAAAGGGAGAGAGAAAGAGAGAAAGGAAGGAAGGAAGGGAGGAAGAAAGCAATTCATTAACTCCTGGCTCTTCACTGTGGCCTGGCCTAGTCTCAGCTGTGACCATTTGAGAAGTGACCCAGAGAATACAGCTTTTTTTTTCTCATTTTTTCCTCTCTCTTTGATTCTATGACATTCAAGTAGAAATATAAATACAGACATAAATACAAATACCAGCCCAGTGTGGTAACAAAAGAGCCCAGAGTGGTTTCTTCATCTCTAGTGCTAAACTGACATTGATGGGCCTGGTACAGTAGCCAAGTGGCTAAAGTCCTCGCCTTGCATGTGCCAGGATCCCATACAGGCACTGGTTCTAATCCCAGCAGCCCCACATCCCATTTAGCTCCCTGCCTGTGGCTGAAAAACACAGTTGAGGACGGCCCAAAGCCTTGGGATCCTGCACCCACGTGGGAGACCTAGAAAAAGCTCCTGACTTCGGATCAACTCAGCTCAGTTGCAGCCATGTGTGGAGTGAATCAATGGATGGAAGATCTTCCTCTCTATCTCTCCTCCTCCCTGTATATCTGACTTTCCAATAAAAATATGCAAATAAATAAATCTTTAAGAAAAACAAACATTGATGAAACAATGACTTTCTTCAGTCTTCTGTCATGATATAAATCATCAATAAACTTGATCAATAAGAATCTATTTCTAGAACTTAGAAGGTGGTCAAATAACTTATATGCCTACGAATTGTTTCAAAAATTCAAAGCGGGGAAGGTACAAAAGAATGGTTGGAAACCAAGCATTGTTCACAAATGCTGTAACATTTTTGCCTTGATTGTAGAGATATTGGCTTAGTGTATGAAATGGTTAAAGGAGTAAAACAAGGATTAATTATGTGCACAGCTATTCTTTCTGAACTTGTTCGGGAAATATTTTCCTATGCTCGTGACTGCACCTGCAAAATATGAATTTAAACCTATAAATTATAAGTGTTGTGCTTATTGCTTGAATCTGCAACACCTCATTCAGTCAAGTTCTGTTACTGAGATATGTACTATTTTTATAGGTTTATTTGTTTTTTATTGGAAAGTCAGATATATAGAGAGATGGTGAGACAGAAAGATCTTCCATCTGCTGGTTCACTGCCCAAGTAGCCGCAATGGCGGAGCTGAGCAGATCTGAAGCCAGGGAACAGAAGCTTCTTATGGGTCTCCCACTTGGGTGCTGAGTCCCAAGACTTTGGGCCATCCTTCACCGCTTTCCTCGGATGGGAAATGGGGTGGCTAAGAGATGAACTGGTGCCCACATAGGATCCTGTTGCGTGCAAGGTGAGGGTTTGCACACTAGGCTGCCATGCCGGGCCTGATATACATAATTTTTTAAAAACTAATGAATTTAATAATAATTGATGAGAAAATGTAAACATTTTCTTGGATAAATTCTGAGAATGACTGTCCAAAATATTTAGGTGAAGAATGATTATCCTAAATTTGAGATTAATTTCGATAAAGTAGAAAACAATGATTATATCCATGAGAAACTATTGCATGGTAAAATGTTTCAGTAACGCTTATTTAATCCTAGAGTTTGTTTGTTCGAGGGCGAGGGACACAAAGAAAGAAAAGCAGAAATTGAAATTTGCCATCTGCTGCTCTGCTCCCCACATGTTCCCAGTGGCTGGGAGTCGACCAAAATACTCATGATAATTCAGTCCAGGTCTCCCATCTGGATGGCAGATACCAGCATCACCCCTTTCATCCACGCAACTGTCTTGAGAAGAGACTGGAATAACGAACCGGCACTGGGAGTTGATGCTTGTTACTTAGACATGCAACGCAGGCTTCTCTAAACAATGACTGTAGGCCCAGGACGAAGTACGACCCAGCGTTAGCATTTTAAACAGGTCCCAGTGTATGAATCTCCTGTGCCTCAATTTTTTTCTTTTAGACCTCAACAAAGTTGTTCATGTATTATGGAGTTACAGCTGGTGACGTGGAACATCACTTTGCTGAGACATGACTCTGCTAGTTGGGAAGGAAATTATCATCAAATTGTTATTTGTTAAGCAAGAAATATTCATATTAACATTTCACAGTATACAGAAGTAGTGAAAAACACCTCACAACTAAATCTTCACAACAACTTGAGATGAGAGATGGACAGCTAATCTTTTCTCAATATATAGATACTGAGGGTTTCCAGGGAGCTGTCGTAGGATCGGGCAGAGTTAACATGCAGTTAACATGGAGCTCACCGAGGCAGGACCCCAGCTGGGAATAGCCAATAGGAAATCTGAATATCTATTGAATGAATTAATTAAATCTTGTCTTTTACAAAAATCAGTGCTTTCCCTTCAGCTAAACTGTTGCTGTGGCTTTAGTAGATTAAAAAAAAAAAAAATACATCCATTTGTGGGGCCCAGAACAGTTTACAGGAGAAAAAAAAGAGAGAAAGAAAATGCTTTTCCAGAACTTCAACATTCCTCCTTTGAGGACACAGGCTACTTGTTTGCAGTAATTTCCACTTTGCACAATCGATAACAGTTGAGCAGGCTCTCATTCTACAGGATTTTTAAAAGCCCATGTCTTTAGCAAAAAGCAATCATGAATGTATTCAGATTTATTTCTAAAGAGTTTTTCAAAACATCTTTTTTAATGCTTTCTTTGTCGAGAAGAAAGCAGATGAGATAAAACATGGCAAGTTGAGCCCCCAGATCTGGAAACAAAATACAGAGCCCTCATCTGGCAGTTGACAACAGCTAGATGCATATTTAGCCATCTGCAAAGAGAGCCTCTCCTTTAGAAGTCTATTGGCGAAGTTAGAAGCAGAGGTAAGATTCAGCCCATGGCTTTCCTCCCACCGCAGGTAGCTTAACTACTTTAGCTTTATCCCGCGTGGTCCAACAAGACCTGACAGACGGCGCAGCTACACACGCAGCATCTCTCGGGCGGCGATGCGTATAGACGGAGGGATTTTTTAGTCAATTGCAGGAATTAGGCTTTAATACTTTGTACGAAAGACGTCATACCCCAGATAGCTGCCTGCTATCCGCAGAATCTTGGCAGGCAATGAGACTGCTCAAGCTGAAACTGGGAAGCTGTGTTAAGCAGATTTTCACGAATGTACAAAAAGCTCTATTTGCAAAGCTGCTTTTCTTTGTGGCAGTTCAAACTGCTTTCTTTCTTCCTATCGGTTTCTTTTGTTATTTCTCGCTATTTTAATCTCTTGGTTTGGTCAACTCTTAGTCTTTAAATTCTTTTCTATAGAAAAAAAAATAAATATATAACTGCTCATCTCATCAAATTCACTTGTTTTTAAAGAATAATCCTAGGCATGTCATTTTAAGAGATTCAAAAATGATCATAGCCCTTACAAAACTACAAGACACACAGAACGACATGTAATACTTTACCATTGTTTGGAAGTACCAGAGGGGTACAGATGTCATTTTTGGTGTTAGCTTTGGGTGCAGAGATTAATTTTGCAACGAGCGATGCGGAGATGGGCTGTACCAGCAGGGAGGTGAGGTTAGATCGGCTTTGTCTAAAACTCCCATCTGTATGCAAAAGGGAAAGCAACACAAGAACGGTCAATAAAAATCTAAAATAATGCACAAGAAGGTTTTTTTAAATAATTTGAATTATGAGCACATGTTTACATTTCTTCATCTGCCAGTTACCTTTTTTTTTTTTACTACATATACTTTATACTCGTTTAAAATGTTAAAAAAAAAAATAGATGTTTAGCCTTTCGGAGAAGATGCCCACACTGCAGAATGAAGTGTGTGATTTGGGAAGCTGGATTCAGGCTCTGACTTCTGCGCCCCATCACAGACTCTGGGAAGCAGTAGTGGCGGCACAGGTGGTTGGGTCCTGTCACATATACACAAGATCTGGATTGAATCCCCAGTTTCTGGATTGCTCTGGCCCCAGATTTCAATTGTGCAAACCTTTGAGAAATGAGCCAGTGGCTAGGACTGTTTCTCTTTCTCTCTCTCTCTCTCTCTCTCTCTCCCTCTCTCTTTCTGTCTTCCCTTCTGTGTGTATATCTATCTACAATATTTTATACTAAAAATCCAAATATAATTTTACATCCTGGTTAAAGTCAGCAGATTTACACATAGCCTTATTAGATTCCCTGTGAATATCACTAACATGACCACAAAGCAATCATAAATCCCTAGAGAGCAACAGAATACACAGTAATGAAGTCACAGCTGTTGGAAAGCAGATGAGCACACATCAGCTGATGATAAAGACCAGAGGAGATCACAACAGGGCAGGTAAGAAAGCAAGCAGTCTGAAGCACACATCCTTAAAAGCCTTCCCAGGGGACACCAGTTCTTGCAACATTAAGCATGACCAAAGGTGATGACAGTAGGAATCCTCTGAGGGATTCTAGGAACACCCTGTACACTCAGCTTAGGGAGTCCCAGAAGACCACTGAGAGAGAGATGCTCCAGGAGACACCAGAGGCAGTGAAGTAGATAATAGTTGAAGCTAATGGTTTTACAATTGCTGAGAATTTTCGGATCCCAGGTGCTCTTGGTACCCATAACCATTCCCAACTGGCAGGGTCACAGAAGGGCCACTGGCACAATGTTGAACTTGTAACTGTTGCTGGAGGTATATATGTATCACTGTAATAATAAGGGAGGGAGGAGTGGATGGGGAAGGTGACAAGGAGGTGGCATGGCAGGAGGAATTCCTACACCTACAAAATTGTACCATGGAAACTAATAAAACTATTAAAAAAAAACTAATGAGAAAAACTTTATGACTGGGTCAATTGAAAATATTTTAAAATACTGGACATAGGAGGTAGACTAAAAAAAATCACTCAAGTTATCTTATGCTGAAACACCACTGCCCATCACTGCCCATCATCTTCATTAGCTATTCTGTATATGAGCTTATGGCCCAGGGCAGTTCCAACAGGGCAATGGGACACACAGTGACCAGTGACGATGGGAGCAGGAAGTCTGGAGACCCAGGGAGGAAAGTCACAGAAAAATGAATTTCATTGAAATACCAGATGTATGTGATTGTACTGAGAGAATGTTTATAGAAGATGAGATTCAAAGAGAACGCAAATATAGAGAATGCAAATGTATAAAATGAAACAACCGTATGTTTAAAGGGAGTAAAAATGTGTCAAAGGGAATGTATTCACGATGCATTAGTAAAATTTACAAAGTCATCATAATAAATACAGTGTTTGTAGGTTTAACACAAAATTGGGAATTTTTTTTTTTTTGCACGCACACACACACACAAAAAGAGAAAAAGGACAAAAACTAAGGAGTGATGGTCATTGCAACTTTCAAATATTAGAACTTTATATTTCAGAGACCATGCAATGGAAAAAGGGGGACATTTTTGAAGTAAATTTAAGCATGCCATATAGAGACGGACAAGTAAATGTTTAAAAAAAAAAAAGGTAACCACCAATGATGTTCAAAGCTATCAAATATTTGGCCTGAGAAGACAAAAGGGAGAGGAGAGTAAATAACAAAAACAAACATGATACCACATATGAAATCAAAATACACAACTGAAGGTAAAGAGGAGAAAAAGAATAAACTAAACTACCTTTAATAAAACAGCTCAAAAGTGCCCAGTTTATACATTTTCTACCAACTTTGAAGGAAATATACAATGGAATGGCTCTGTCAGATTGCCAATAATGTTTCTGAACGCAATGCTATATTTTTCAGAACTTTTATTAGGGAAAATAATTGCTAAAGGTTTTTCTCTGAATTTAATTTGATAGGACTGCAGGGGGTGCAGAACTCAATGATACTGGAACCATGACTCCAGGAGGGGATTATAAATGAGAAAAATATGTTACAGAAATGTTCCTTTAATTCATCATCCAAAAAATACCATCAGGCTAAAAAAAAATGATATTTAGCTTAGGTCTATGGCAGTCCAGAAAATCATGATTTTCAAGGAAAAGATAATAAAGATATAAGGTTGGAATCCATTTTGCTATATAAACAGACAGCTGTTACCATAATTTAGTAACACCTTATATGGATATACGACAGTGTGTTTGGGTCACAGTGCATGTCATTATTTCCCAACCATTTTCATATCATTGTTCCATGACTGGCTGTATAATTTCCAGGACCCAGAGCAAAAATGGAACCACTTGTGCAAGATATATGAAGAATTTCAATGCAGGGATGGCAGCTCATGAAATAAAGTTTGCAGTTCTTTTGAGAAGCTAGTCTGTGAGATGGGTCATATAATTATGATCCTCGCCCTCATGGTTCACACATAGAAGATACTGGAAGCCATAAAGACTGCTGGGATACAGTGCAAGGAAATTCTAGTCTACAAAGTGGCTGCTGGATGACCAACCACGAGTCCCCTTCTGCTTGAAGCTGCATCTGAAATCAAAAGTGGTCCATGTCTTAAACACAGATGTGCACGGAGGCTCAGCCATAGTCATTTATCAGCACATATCTTTCTCCTCTACCCCTTTACTTCTGCCCCTTTTATGGCACATGTACATGATGAAATCTGAAGTCACATTTTCATGCATGTTAGGTTACTGACACACTGCCAATAAAAGAAAAATAACCTGAAACCTTTCAAGGTCCTATATGATTCTAATAGTTGACTCGCGTACCAAGCAGGCTCTTTCTTAATCATAAATCTTTGATTCACAACATTATTTCTTATCACTCACCGCACACATTATAATTAAACTTTCCCCTAAAACATGCAGTTTCGTCCCTTCGTTATTGCAGATATTACCTTGACCTGTACTCACCCCCTCTTGTGTACCCCACGGTTCTAAAGCACACACGTCCTCCAAACCCGTGCACTCGCCACCTTCTACGGAAGCTGTCGCTGCCCCTTGCACTTGGTGTGCCACATTTGTTCCTTTCCTGCATTACTTGTCATTTCCACTGAACACTATCACTATGGAAAATGATTTAATTTCATTTTTCCACTTCTAAATTCCCTGAGAAAAAGGACTACAACATCTACATCTTTCTGTCAGCAACATGGAAGACAAAAATCAGTGAACAAAAAAGTCAGCAGTTAGTTTTGAAAATAGTTTCAATGTTTTGGTCTTCTTGATTTTCTGATTGCTTACAAAAATGCAGAAAGGGCATGACTGAAGAAGGAATTATAATTCTTTGTTTGCTACGCAGTGATGCTTTCTTCCCAGCTAAGTACTGTGCTCCCCGAGCAAGCATATTAAATAAACTTCCAAAACCCATCAATTCACTGATTAACCTTGCTGTAAAATTACCATTTGTAGATAAAATGCATTGCACTAAATAAATTACTTTTAAAATAAATTTATCTGTTCTTAAAAAATCAATAATTACCTTCCATTTTTCCTTACAATGCTTTATTAACTATATAAAACAATGTGTTCCAAAGTTAAATATGAGTAAACGCCAAGCCATAATTGAACATAGGTAAATCTTTTAATTCTTTTTGTACTATGTGACTAATAGACTTGCATTAATTTTGAAATATCTGAAATAAGCGGTTTATTCATTTTTCACCTTCATCTTTAATGGAAATTTCATGAATAGTCCATTTTTGAGAATAAATACCAAAACTTGGACTTTACAGGGCACTAAGATTAAATTATAGACAATAGTTTTTTCTTTTTTTTATAACTCCATACACTAAAGAAAAGGTGAGAGAATTTCAATGTCTTACATTATTAAGATGGTTTGAGTACAAACACATATACCATTTTTTTAAAGTTTATTTATAGACAGAGAGGAGGCGAGGCAGAGAGGAATATCTTCCATTCATCCATTTACTCCCCAAGTGGCCGCAATAACCAGGAGTGAACTGATTCAAAGCCAGGAGCCCAGAGCCGCTTCTGGGTCACCAAAACAGGGGCAGAGTCCCAAGGCTTTGCGCCATCCTCGACTGCTTTCCCAGGCCACAAGCAGGGAGCTGGATGGGAAATGGTGCTGCAAGGACATGAACTAATACCCATATGGGATTCTGACACATGCAAGGCAAGGACTTTAACCACTAGGCTACCGCACCAGGCCTCACATGTACCATCGTTGCACAGATTGAGGCACATTCATGAATTGTGAGGTTCTATTAGATAGCAGATGAAAACTGGATAATCATGTGCTTTGATGCAAAGGATATCATACAGAAAATTCTGTAGCATTACATTTTAGCACTCTTAAAATGCAACATCTCATCTCTTACCCATTGCTTGAACGCCATCAAGATTGACAAACAGCAACTCTGACTTCACTGGATCTCTGATTCCTGTTATATCCTTGTTGTTATTCAAATAAAAATCCAGGCACAACTATTACAGCAATAATTAGATCTCTGATACAATGCTAACTGCATCTAGTACAATGAAAAAACTGAATATGCAAATTAATTTGCCTGATTACATCAGTAACACATTGTTCAAAATCTAACAAAGAACTGTACTATGACAATATTGTTATCTACTAATCTAAAACTACCAAGGGGACGCTGAAGAGTCTGTTTTGCTGACATCTTGAAATTAAAGAGCTCAGAGAAATGTTTAAATCATACCGAGTAAAATTTGGCAGAAATGAGGTTAAAATTCAGTAAAACATATTTCCTAATCATGCATTTTTAGTAGTGTTCGCATCTTAATTTTTCAAAATGTTGATGCTCACTTAAGTTATATTTGTTATCCATGTAAAGTTTGTTTTGTATGTGTTTGCTAAAACTGGGATATTTTCAAACCTATTTAAACAGTGAATTTATATAACAAGTGTCAATTACCCAAATACCACTGGAAAATATATATATATAAACCTTCAAAAGTAAAACGTTTCAGAAAGTGGAGATGTCAGAATTATGATATGGGAACATTAGAATGTAAAGTCTGTTGGTCACAGTGTTTCCTTGAATCAGTTGATTGAGATAATATGCCAGGGACAGAGGAGAACACATCTTCCATGTCTGTGAGTACAAGTCGACCGTGTGCACCTGTCTGTCTCCCTGTGTGTGAACTTAGAGCCTTACTATCCACAGGTAGCCTGTAGTTGTTGGACACGCAGCATCGCATGATCTGGAACTCTTCAGAAATGCAGAATCTCAGGCCCTGCCACAGAGCTTTTGAGTCAGAACCTGCAGATTAACAAGCTCCCCAGGTGACTGGCTATGTGCTTTGATATTCACTAACTACATGATCCTATATTGTCACACAGTATAATTAACATAATATCCCTGGCAACGAAGATATAGAAGGTAAGACAAAAATGGTGGAAACAGTGTTTACTTACTCAAAATTAAAGACAGAAACTTTGGCTAAATCAGTAAAGTTGCAGTCAATAGTCCCATAAGAACAACTGTATAATGGAGACAAGCATACCAAGAAGTGGCAATACAGCACAGTATGCCACTCTGCTCCGGAATAAAAGATGGACACCCAATGAAATTTTTAAATATACCTTGACAACGGGATGGTGATATTTCCACCGTCGTTTATACCTACAACGTCATGATACACTTAAATAGAAGAATGATGGACTAGTAACTCCTGCAGAAGGATTATTGTAATAAGCTGGGGAAAACCAGTGGCAAGGGGAGTTAAGAGGAGAGCATAGAAGCGGAGATCTCTAACCTATAGCACTGCATCATGAAAAATAAAAATTAAAAACACAAGAACTGAAAACATGTTTTTTTTTGGTTTGGCCCTTTCCCCAGAATTAAATTTGGCAACATAAAGATCAGAATTACATGTGTAACGTTTTATTATTTTAAACCACAGATAAATAGCACAACAGCTGACTTCTGTTGCTTTTCTCTCTTCTTGGTTATACTATATTTTTTCTTACAATGCAGGGCTGATAAACTAAAACTGTAAATAACACCTTACCAGAGAAACAAATCATCAGTGAACTGAAAAATCACAGATTCTAAAATGTAGTTTGCACTTTTATGAAAAAGCTACAAATAATCAAAAATGAACAAGTCGGTAACAGTGAAGGCATCTCAGAACGCGTGATTTGCCTTTCTCCAGAACACTGCCACTGTGACAGAAAACAGGCCATTAAGTAACTGGCACAGATATTTTCTCAGTCTTATTTTAGTCTACTCAATTTACTGTTATTTTCATGAAATGCCCAGTGCATTAAACTGGTACCTCACCTCACTTTGCTGTGCTTTTTACTATTTCTGTAACTTATAACCCACTGGTTGTAAACATCACCATCCTCCCTGTAGCTAGTCAAAGTTAGAACAGCACTGTTTATGTTATCATCCAAAACCAAAATGCTTATAAATGCTTTGTGCTATACTGTATTCTTAGAGTCTTTCTCTCCCCTACTCCACCTCATTTTTTTCCAGTCTTCATGCAAATTGAGAATGTTCTAAAAGATCATGGACAATTAATTTTAGCAAAAAAAAAAATCATGAATTCCAAACATTTTTTGCACCAAAATAAATCTCTTTTATTCAAATTCTATAAACTTTTTGACGTTCCCTCATATAAATAAATGCAGATATATTTATGTTTGCATGCACTCATATTATTATGGTATAAGAGTTTTATTACTAATGTTTATCCTCACAATTAAAACTAACACTGCAATTTCTTTATTATATATTTTTTCATATCAAGTTTTGGTTTAAACACTTATTGGTGAGAGTCAAGCTAACAATATCACTACATTTTAATGCTTAACTAATGTAGTGTAGTCACACTTACGTATACACTACAAAGATACAAAATAATATAGTCATTTAAAACAAAAATGACTGTGCATTCTGATATTGAAAGACCAGAAAGATTATGCAGAATGTATTTTATTTTTTACAATAGTGGTACACAAAGAGTCTCTATTCATATTAACTTGGGACTCTTTTTTTCCATCAGTTTGTTTTATTGATATGGAAGATGACACCAACCCCAAAAGAACAAGAAAAATTTCCCCATAATTAAAATTCTTTTTTTTTCATGTTCACATATATGTATTAGCAATGCCAAAATGAAGTATTCAGGGCAAAGCTCCTGTCTCCAACAAAAAAAATTATATTCAATATATTCAATATTCAATAAGACCATGACTGTATCATACTTTTTCTGAATGTGAGATTCAGTTTAAAAAATTGTATTTTCTTATTAATGTATAATTAATTGAGGTGTTATGCAGGATTTGGCCATTATTTGCAACAGAAGCATAATATTTAATTATAACGTTACTTGAAAGTTGGCTTATCTTATTATTCAGTTAATTATTCATTTTATAATGAAGAGAGTATATATTCTTGCAAACCTTAAGTGATTCCCATTAGTTTAAGAGACATTAAGATAGTTAATCCAAAAGTGAATATAGTCTCCAATTAAATTGAAAATCTGTTCAGTGTAGGGTTCATCTCAACTATTTTGTTCTATTTATAAATTTCTTACTCTATGCAGGATTTTAGACACAGGCAGTGGTAATATTCATGCATTTACATTTTCTTAATTTTATTTGAGAAGAATAAATAAACATATGAGAACTACTTACTAGTTACCTACTTTACATAATGATGAATATTTCTATTCTCTTATTCATCATTTGTTGACTCTAATACTACTTCATTCCTTGAAGCACTCCAAAAATAAACATTTGCAAACATCATAATCTATATAATAAGACAAAGTGAAAGACAAACAATGCTTTAAATTTGTTCCTTATTTCAAAGAAAGTAGTCTAAATTTATTACTAACATACTGGACCAGCATTCGTAATATGAGAGATAAACTAAGCAATAGTCTCCAAAGATATTTCTTTGAAAGAGTCCCACCTACTATTTGCAGGGTGTAAACATTGGAATCATCGGCAATTTGCCTAGTTCGAAAACCAGTCAATTTTTGTTTCTTAAGAGAATGAATTAACAAGAAAGAACACACTTTGATGGCTATTATTGTGAAATTATGCCAACATAGTTTACAATAAAATTCTGCATATCAAATTGTAAACAAAGTAAAACAGTTTTTAAAAGATTTATTTTATTTTTATTGGAAAGTCAGATTTACAATAAGAAGGAGAGAGTCAAACACACAGAGTTATTTAAGACCATTAAAAAAATGCAGAAGGGACCCTGTACTATAGCCTAGTGACTAAACTCCTTCCCTTGCATATGCCAGTATTTCATATGAGCACTGGTTTATATCCTGGCTGTTCCACTTCCCTTCCAGCTTCCTGCTTGTGGCATAGGAAGGTGGTAGGGGATGGTCCAAAACCTTGGGACCCTTTATTCCTGCGGGATATCAGCAAGAAGCTCCTGGTCGCTGGCTTTGGATCAGCTCAGCTTGGGGCATGTGAGGAGTGAACCAACAGATAGAAGATCTTTCTTCTGTTTCTCTCTGTAAATCCCATTTTCCAATTTAAAAATAAACAAATCTTAAACAACAACAACAAAACCACAAAAGGGCAGAATGGCTCAATGAATCAGTCTCCAGAAACCGATTGGGTGTCAGTTCCTAACCTGGTTGCTCTACTTCCAATCCAGCTCTCTGACTGTGGTGTGGGAAAGCAGTAGAGGATGGCCCAAAGCCTTGGGACCTTGCAAAGCCCCATAGGATACCTGGAAGAAGCTCCAGGATCCTGGGGGTTGGATTAGCTCAACTTTGGCCTTGCAGCTACTTGGGGAGTAAATGAGCAGGTAGAAGATCTTTCTATTCTCCTTCTCTCTGTAATCTTACTTTTCAACAAAAACAAACATATATTTGAAAAAGCATACAAAATTAATTAATTAATCAATTAAAAAGACTGAACAAAACCAGGACCATATTTTGTATTTACTTAATTTTTGGATGCTTTTTTCTTTATTTTCTTTTTATTATAATTAAGTATCATTTAAATATAATTATGTATAGACAATTAAATATAATTAGAATTTTTGTTTTATTATAATGGCAATTATCTTATGATACAGTTTCATAGGCCCTGAGATTTCGCTTAACCTCTCTAATTCTCCCCAAACTGAGTTCTCCCACATTATTACTACAGTATAGTTCTTCATAAACAATTGCATGTCCATCATTGTAGGCACAGACCATGGCCGAGTCCAGCATCCTATCCTCAACACACAGTTAACAGTTTCATTAGGAGTCCTTTTTTTTATCTGAAAGTAGAGATGCATACTGCATTGTATCCTCTCATCTGGATATGGCAGTCTCCATTACACAGTTACTATTCATCCCCATAAATGAAAACCCACAATACACAATCAACAACAGAAAGAAAAATAGAAATATGCAATGCCTTGTAGGTAAATAACCTGCTACTGAATGACTGATGTGTCACTGGAGAAATGTAAAAGAAAATCAAGAACCTTCTTGAAGAAAATTATGCTACTGTATGATCTATGAGTCAGTGAAGAATTTAACAAGAAAGAAAGTGTTTTGAAGAGATTAAACTAAAAAAAAAAAATTAAAATCCATGAGATAGTTTCCACTGTTCTTGGTTGGTAAGATATGTTTCATATAGGCAACAAATAGATGGGTTTTGTTTCTTTAATCCAGTCTACTATTCCATGTTTGATTGATGAGTTTAAGCCGTTTACATTCACGGTTAATAAAAAAGGGTGGTAATTTGGTCCTATCATCTTTTATCATTTTTTCACATGCATAGTTAAGGATCTTTTCCTTATGTTTGATTGAAGATAGCTTGATTATCATGTGTCATGTTGAAGCTTGCTTTTAGTCAACCCTGTTGGGAGTTCTGTGCCCCTCATGGAAGTTTTTTCCCCATTCTTTCTCCAGATTAGAGAAAGTTTAACTTGTTATTGCATTAAATACATTTTTTTTTAATTCAGCCTCTCTTTCTGCACCATCTGGGACTCCCATAACTATTATATTTAACTTTTTAATATCACCTTTCCATTCTTGATTTTTTTTTTCTTTTACGTTTGCCCAGCTGTGCTTCCAGCTTTCTGTGTGTTTCCTCCTGGTGATAGGAAATATCTTTCAATTCTGAGAGTCTTTCTTCTGCTTCATTCATTCTATTTCAGAGACTCTCCACTGTACTTATAATTTGCTCCACAGTATTCTTCATTTCTGATAAATCAGCTTTCATTTGATTCATTTGCAGTGTGACATATTCCTTGAATTTCTTGAATCCCTGTTCTCTATGCTTCTCATTTTTAACAAGAAGCTTTATAACAAGTGTTTTGAATTCTGTATCCCCTATTTTTTATGTATTCCTCAGTAAATTCTGAGGTAGGCAAAGGATTTTGCTCCTTTGCAGGAAGTCTTCAGTAATATTCATTGTGCCTTTGTCTCTTCTTTTGCTCTTGGTCATTGTACTTTTGTTTATCAGATTCTTCTCCTTAGGACAGGTTTCTAAGCTCTGTCACCCACAGGTCTACAATTTGATTTTACTTATTGTGGTTGATGTACAGCTGTTTGTTTGCAGTCACTTGTGCCACTCCATCCAGCGAGTTTCATCTCTGGATTCTTATGTTATACTTCCACTATGGTCTCTGTAGCCCCAGCTCCTGGCTCACCACTTTCTACCTCCTGTGATACCATGCCGTGACTACACCTTTTTCTGTACAACTTTTCTCCCCCTTCTCATCCAAGCAGCTCTCAGGATTTAGGACACAGCAGCAGTCCTATATAGCTATGTTCTTGGTGGTGCAGATCCTGTGAAATCTATTGGCTATTAGATCTTAGGGCTACACAGACCAATTTTAACCTGTATGATGCCACACTCGGTATTATTTTCCCGTGGGACCACTGTAATGCACTGATCTCAGTGATTTTGCTCCCAGCTCAGCACATGCATAGCTCAATGCTTTCCATGCAAACTTACGCCTTTGATACAATATAGAAAATGATGCCCGATGTGCCACTTCTAGAGTTCTTGACCTGCTGACTGTTAGGTCTGACATCTACCTAGAACTATCTTGGGTGGAACCTGTTAGGATGTCACTTTGTTGCAGTCCACTGATCCAGAAGTGAGGTCACTTCCAGCTCAGTGCCTGTGCAGCCCAACCCCACAGGCTATGACTCCCTATGCTCTAGGGGATGGACTGGGCTATGAACTCTACCCTGTTCCTGTATTGCCCTTCTGGGATCTGCTGATCTGTCTTTGCTCTTGGTTGAATTAAACAGACCAGCAGAACTGGCAGTTCTTTGTCTGGGTTCACCTCTTGAGCTACTGGTGAACACTCCTTTCCACCGGGTTGCTGGTGGAATTCTGGCACCAGGTTCAAATCCCTGAGAGCTGGATGCTGCTTGGGGATTGGCTGCCGCAATTCCACACCTTTGTGTCTGCTGCATTCCCGTGTCGGTCAGTCTCCAGGTGTCCCTCTGATCTTATTGTGTCCTCTCCTGTTTCCTAGAATGTGCCCTCTTTGCTTCACACTGGCTAATGTTTCTGTCTGTTTAAATGTATCCTTACCCTATTCTGCCATCTTGACTCTCCCTTTTGGAAGTTTTCTAACAATAAAAATGAAAAATACTTACCACTTCTGCTTGTATAATATTGATATCAATGTAAGAAATGACCATTCACATATGAAGCATGGAGGTATTCAAAGTTTATGAAACACTTAAATAATTTTTTTTGCAAAACATGTTGAAATCTCTGCATAGTTATTTCATTATTTATATATCAACATACTTTTTGAAGACCCACTCATATGAATGAATCTGAAATGTTTTACATCAAAATCACAATGCTTAAATTCTGCTTTCCACATAGTTTTTAAAATTTCATCCGAGTGAGTCAATATCCATAGAATCTTATATACGTCTTGTTTTTGACATAAGAACATGGACCTAAGCGAGGGGCACTGGTCTGAAGGCCAGGAACCATTTCTCACTTTTGCTCTGCCTCAAGGTGAAAATTTAAAAAATGTTTTTCTCTCATTTGGGAATCTCAAATTCTTTTATTACAATGCCTTTGCATTTCTATATTGTTTATCACTTATTTGCAAGGCAGAGAGAGAAGGAATAACACGGAAGAAGACTACAGAGAGTTCCTACATGCTGGCTCACACTCGGAAGTCTGCAGCCATTAGCGAAGAACACAATCCAGGACTCTCACGTGCATAGAAGCCTCATTGATTGACCCTTCACTGCTGCCCCTCTGTATCCATCTGGTCTAGAACTTCAGTTGATAGTCCCAGCAGGAAA
Organism: Ochotona curzoniae; assembly: GCF_017591425.1. Taxonomy (NCBI): domain Eukaryota; kingdom Metazoa; phylum Chordata; class Mammalia; order Lagomorpha; family Ochotonidae; genus Ochotona; species Ochotona curzoniae. The sequence continues at coordinate 24,571,369 of NW_024467096.1, forward strand.
TCAAACCTAGGTCCTCCAATATGAGCCAGAAGCCATCTAACCCAGCAAATAAACCTGACACCCACCAGTGCTTTACCACATAAACTCAATGGAATATTTCCCATCTTAATGTTGGATGAGATCTTGCTATCTACATTTGAAATGAATCTTTGGAATTTATAAGGAAAGAGCGTCATATTTATAGAATTTATAAGGAAATTTCAACGCTTTACTCTCTTGGCTTCTAGGTTTCCTTTTGGATAGTAAAATCATTGTTCACTATTAATCATACATAGAATTGTGATTCAAAAATGCCACTCTGCTTATTTGCTACGGTGCTGCCATGCATTGAGGAAAGATATACTTGGATGAAAAAGATGAAAATTTTTAAAGTTCAAGTGGAAAAATCTTCTGGCAGTTAATGATTTACAGATTGATGGCTGAGAAGTGACTGTTCACATTGCTCCAATCACAAATACTCTAATTTCTTCTTCTGAATATTCAATATGGTAAGTTTCCCTACTAAAAAAAGCTTCATAATTGTGTATGTCTAATTTAACAACTTGTTTTTAGGGCATATTTCCTCAAAGTATTTGATATGATGGGACCTAGATTGCCAATCCAAAAAATTGGTAAAAGCAAAAAAAATAATTAAGACAATTGTTTGTTTATTTTGTTATTGATGTACCTATTTTGCAGTATATAGAAAAGTTGATTTACTAAATTTTAGGCCATCTTTTAAATCGCCAGAAAAGGAAATGATGACATAGTGAGAAAAGTGTCTATGCAAGACACAGGACTAATAGTCTTGCTAATGATTAAGTTTTTTTGTTTGTTTGTTTGTTTTTTTTTAAGAAATAGGAATGATGTTTGTGCTATTTCTTTTGTGGAGGACCTCATATGATACTATGCACCGTTATCTTCTAAAGGCTTCATTTTGACAGTGCAGCTTGAATAAAATTCATGATTACTTACAATGGTCGAAATTTGCTCTTAAGCTGCTTCATTTAAATGTCCTAACAATCCAAAGATATTACAGTATTCTGGACACTTCATACAAAGCACCCTTTGTTTCATTCTTGGTGAACATAATGAGTATTTCTTAGAAAATGTAGGAAGTGAATGGGCTTTAAAATAACTACAAAAGAAAAAAAAAAGTCCAAGAACTGATTCCAGAGCAAAAATAGATCCCTGTCAAGCAATAGCATTGTGACAGCTGGGTTAGAATGAGAACAAGGAACAAAGTAGCAGAGCTGGGAAAGAACAGGTATTCCAAAGCCCCCAAAAGCACAGCTAGAACTGCAGAGTGTATGGAAGAACAACAGAGTGGCTAGAAAACCCAAGGTTTTCACCAAGGAATGTCAAATGACAGAGCAAGGCAAAGAGACTTCAGAAGGCCTGATGAACAGAAACACCTAATAAGGAAATTCACTCTCCTAAAAAAAAAAAAAGTGATATAAATAAGAGAAAAGAACCAACAGCTGCTAATGAGCAATTGTTCCAGTACAGTTCTATGGCAGGTCAATAGTAAGCATGCTAGAGTTTGGCTCCAGGAAGCAAGCTTTCTTACCTCCCATTGGGGAAATAAAATATGCTATTAAATATTGGCTAGATCTCTAAGAACACTTGATTATCAGGAAACTCTATGTTAACTGTATCTGTTGTCAAATGTTTCTGGGATAAACAGGACTTTCCATACAAATGACTCTAAGAGACATAAACCCAAGAAAAATGTACAAAATGATTCAATGAGCTGTAGTAGGGAGGAAAAAAAATGACACATGAAAAGGAAGCACTAAGCCCATGGTTAGCTAGAGATTGCAAAAGGAGAAGACATTGTAGACTGACACTAGAAATTAGAATCATTTTTGTGATGACTTTTTATTTTTAATAAATTAAATATCATGGATAGAGGGTAAGCATCGTGGCTCAGCAGACTAATCCTTCACCTATAGGTGCCAGCATCCAGTTTGTGTCCCAGTTACTCCATTTCCCATCTAGCACCCTGTTTGTAGCTGGGACAGCAGTAAAGGATGAACCAAATCCTTAGGATTCAGCACCTGCATGGGAGACCCAGATGAACCTCCTGACCCCTGGCTTTGAATTGGCTCAGCTCCAGGTGTTGTAGCAATTTAGGAAGGAAGCCAGGCATGTAGAATCTCTCTCTCTCTCTTCTCTCTCTGTAAATCTATCTTTCAAATGAAAATAAACTTTAAAAATAATTGTGGATTATACATAGCAAGAACTAGATGATTTTTTTTTTAGGATTTTGAATAATTAGTCCCCTGAAAGTGGATTTTTGAAATATGATTCTGAGAGTGAAAAGAAGAAAACTTGAGAAAAGAAGAAAACTTGAGCCTGGCATGGAAGCCTAATGGCTAAAGTCTTTGCCTTGCAAATGCTGGGACCCAATATGGGCACAGGTTCTAATCCCCAGCAGGGAGCTTGATGGGAAGTGGGGCCTGGCAAAGCAGTAAAGGACAGATCAAAGCCTTGGGACTCTGCATCTGCATGGGACACCCGGAAGAGTATCCGTGACTGCTTGGGGAGTGGATCAACAGACAAAAGATTTTCCATTCTGCCTCTCCTCTTCTCTTTATATACAACTTTCTAATAAAAATAAAAATAAATCTTAGAAAAAGAGAAGAAAACCAGAGAGTCCAATGACAACAATAAAAATAGTTTCCAGGGCCAACTGACTGGTTAACGCAGTATATCCAATGCCCATTCTAATCCTGGCTACTCAACTTTCACTCTAGCTTCTTGCCAATACACCTGCTAACACAGTGTAAGATCACATATACACTTCGGCCCTTGCTACTCATGCAGAAAACCAGAATGCAGGTCCTGGCTCCTGACTTCAGTTTGTTCCAGAGCTGGCCATTGCAGCCAGCACCCATTTAGAATTGAATCAGTAAGTAGTTCTCTCCCTTTGCTCCTTACCTGACTTTGCCCAGTATTCTTGCCTTACAAGTCAATAAATCTTCCAAAAAATTAACATTTGTTCCAGACACAACCTGTGGCATATATTCTCTCATTTCACTTCTGTATTTTCTATTTGATCATGTAAGCTTTCAACTAGGATAGTCATTGCTGTTTCCATTTTACAGAATTTTTCTCTAAAGCTCAGGATCCTTGAGATGCTCAGATTATCATGGCTGATAAGAGATGGAGATGGGTTTTGAGCTTAACTCTTTCAGACTCCGAAATTAAGGTTCTGGGATCAATCATGTTAGAAGAGATTGTAGTTGGTCAAAAGAAACAGTTAAATACACAAATCAAAGTATATATACTGGGATATTGCTGGAAGCAAAATGGTAAATGTCTCTGTGAAATGCCTAGAAAAGGCAAATGTCCAAGACTTGGCAATCTTTCTAATAAAGTAGCGGCAATGCATCAATACAGAATCCAACTAAAATTTCAATCCTCAAGGATGAGATGAATCAAAATCTTACTATTGACTCAAACTTGATATGTAAACTATCCTGGAGATAAAACCAGAGTCACCATATTTTAACATTGTATTTTTATATTTGGTCTTATCTCAAATTATTCTATGAAGTCTTCTTAAAAAGTCAAAAAGTCAGGGCTGCCATGGTGACATATCAGACTAGTTTTCCACTTGCAGCACCAGCATCCCATGCAAGCGCTGGTTCATGTCCTGGGTTCTGTGCTTCTGATCCACCTTCCTGATCATGACTTGAAAGAGCAGCAGAGGATGCCCTGCGTGCCTCGGCCTCGCTGTCCATGTGGGAGGCCCAGGAGAAAGCTCCTGGCTTCAGATGGGCTCAGTTCCAGTCGCTGCAGCCTTTGGGGAGTAGACCAGTGAATGGACAACCTTTCTCTGTCTCTCCTCTCTCTATGTAATACCTGCCTTTCAAATAAAAATAAATCAATCTTCTGTTCACACAGAGAACTTCTTTGTATCAAGTGTTGATTTTTAGTTGCTTTGTGATAGTCCAGACATAACAGTTAACTTTTCTGGTCATTCTCTGAATATTCTGCAAATGCGTGCAGAAGACATCACTTAAACGGCAACTTCCCAGATCATAAACAGAGGACAAAAGCTGCCAAATGCACAGCTCACAGTGAAGTTTCAGGATTCATGAAAATGTCCATCAAATACTTGGAGCTCCAAAGAAGAATAGGTGGAATATAAATGAGCCCCACGTTTCCAGTGACAAATTCGATCCATTCTGTCCAAGGTAACTGAAAATCAAGAAAAAAAAATCTCTCCCTGGCATATATAATAATATACTTTTCTCCTGCTATTTTATCCGTTTGAGGCTACTATGGAAAAAAAAATCTACTATATGCCAAGCTTGTGGAATATACTGAGCTATGCAGATCAAACAATCGATAGCACAGCTTATGATCACTTTTTAAGTTTTCATAGGACTTTCAGTATAACAAGAACTTAAAAGAGGGACACATTGGCAAGGTTGCTACGAAGAAAATATAAATCATATGAAATCCAGCTGGCTATTTTTAGAGTGAAGTTATGTTAAAGTCGAGTTCATTTTTCAGTACAAAAGGAGACATAAATTGCATTCTGAGGCATCTAGAATTTATTTGAACTTTTCAAAGATCTCAAAAATGATTTCAAGTTTCAAGGAACGTATCAATGATACACTAGCATCAGGAAATACCACATTATAATTATACTAATCTAATGCAAGAAATAAAATCGAAAAGATCTCCATAAGCCACGATAAGTCATGAGAAATTCTGGGAAGTCGGCTAACGGAAGCTAATGTCAGATTGTTACATATAAAAGCTTTATGGTCCATATCTATATTTTAAGTACCATGTGCCGAGGATGAGCATTTAAATATAGCTACAACCTGATTATAAATCAATCTTTATGCTAATCTTATGTATTGATTTATTTATGAAAACATAATAGTAAAAATTTGCTTGAGAAATAATAATAGTAATTATAGAAAAAATACAGCCACTCAGTGAGATTTTCTAGATAAAAAGATGTAAGATGTAGCATGATAGCATTTGACAGATTGTAGATAGAAGATAAATCTGAGCTACATGTATTTTAGTGATAATATGAGTAAAGCCAGAGTAGGAAAGAGGATGAAATGCTCACTTTAATGGTGATATTGAAATCCTTAAGTTCTGTATTCAGTTTTTCAATGAGAATATACTTCCAAATAATACCATAGTCTTTAAGAAAAGGTCTTCATTGCTTTTAACTTGCTGAATTAACACAATTAATGTGTAAATGCTATCTCCCATATACATAAACACATATGTGCACACACATAGATAGATGTATAAATCAAAGAGCCTTATAGTTTATTCGTATTATTCAGCTTAATAACTGGTGAGATCACTGAAAGATGAAAAGCTTCAAATAATAATCATACATGTTTCTCTTGAGTGACAAAGAAGTTTTAGTAACTTTCAGCTACCTAAGTAAAATGCATTAATGTATTCCTGTATAAAAAGACTATTCTGGCCATACCCTATATTTCAATTTCCCATACAACCAGGAAGCACTAACAAAATGTTTATATTATTTTCATACATATGAACTTTTAAAATATATGCCTTATCATTTTCCTTTGGTCATGTTTTGATATGTGTATGACTATTCTTATATTTTCAACAAAGATGATGTCTCAATTTTTATTTTTAAGCTTGTAGATATATGTTTGCGTGTGTATTCATTTTTATAGATGTTATATACTATGCCATAATTCTGATATTCTGATTTGTTCATTCAGTTCTGAATTTTTTTACTGAAATAAAAACTTCTATGAGTATGTTAGAATATCCAAGTACATACACATCATGTGAAAATTTCAATAATATTTCTATAAAAATAAAAATAAATTTGGAGTCAAGAATATATGAACTTTTTAAAAAATATATTTCAAAGGCAGAATAGAGACAAGAATCCTTCATTCTCTCTCTAACTCTCTTTCTCTTAGGAATTCATTTTATCTGAAAGGCAGAGAGAAAGATTGTCACATAGTCAGAGCTGAGTTTATGCACAGCCAGGAGCCAAGATGTTCTTCCGAGTCTTCCACGTGGCTGCAGGGCCCCAAGGACCTGGGTCATTCTTGACTGCCTCCCCAGATCATAAGCAGGGAAACGGATTTAAAGTGGAGTAGCCAGGACATGAACTGGTGCCCACATGGGATGCCCATAGTGCAGGTGAAGGATTAGTCTGGTGAGTCGCCATGCCAGCCCCAAGAATATGTGAACATTTAAGTCTCTTGCTTCCCAATAAATCGTCCTCCAAGTGGCTACAACTACTTTCATATGAATTATCATGATAGGATAGAACATTTTTGTTTTTTTCCCAATCAATTTTTGTAAAGAAAACTGTGTGAAGGCTTGAACTAAAAAGGACTATTTTGCATTTGAGGTAAAACAAGTAGTAAAGAATTACTGGAATGATGCAAAAGAAATTTAGGGAAACACTTAGAATAATTTATGGAATAAAACATACCACATAATTAAGAGCAATGTAGTAAAAGAGGTTTCTTTGTCACCACTGAGAATTTCTGAAAAATTCAGAAAATTAAAAAAAAAGTAGAAATATATACTCATATATCTATGTCCAGAATTAACAACTCTTAGTTCACATTGCCATATGCAAATATACATTTTTTAAATTTTTAAATAGAAAGCAAATAAGGGTTAAGATCTTATATTCACTTGCACATTTTGAAAAAGTTAGAGAGAGAGATTTTCACAATTTTTTTTTAATGCCACAGCCACAGTGGTCACTCCTGGGTAGGTCTAAGACAGGAACCCAAAAGTTTCACTTCGATCTCCTCCTGTGGATGGCAGGGGCAGAAACTCTCAGCTTTCCTGTGTCTTTAGCTGGCAGTCAGAGCAGAAGTAAACCATTTAGAACAACAACGAGTGTGGATGACAAAATTCCAACCTCCCAAATCAGCAGCTTAGTCCACAGGGTACAATGTCAGTCCCTGCTTTCTGCAATTTTTGACGGTCTTCGTTACCACCTGCAGTCTGTTGGCCTCTATATTCCTCCTGATCAACTCAATATCAAAAATTTGGCTTCTGCAAGCTAGTTTAGTTAACACTTGGCATTTTAATATGTAACAAAAAGTAATCAAAATAGTTACATCTCAAACACGATGAATTGAAGAAAAGCCAGGTGAAATTAAATATACATATAGTGATACCATTTATAAAAATAATAATGAACATCTAACAAATGCTACAGGTTTCACCCAGTGTAAAATCTCACCAGATTTGAGATTTGAGAATTCATTCAATATCTATCAGAAAATGGATTGGAAGTTCTGAGCGAAAGCAACGTAACCAGCTAAGAGGCAGTGGCATTTTATCTAAGTTGTTTCGATACAGTAAGAATAAAAAAAAGTTAAAAGGTTTTGAGGATATTTTAAATGTCTAGTTTAAAAAAAAACAAATTATTTGAGTGGGGAGTGGGGGTGAGAAGGGAGGAGAGCGAGCCAGAGTAAGCTCAAGGTTCCATTCACTGGTTCACTACCCAAACGCTTACAATGGCTGGAGTTGCAGCAGACACCTAACAAATTAATCTAAATTTTTCACAGGAATGACCAATAAGCACTTATTTCAAGTAACAGAAATAAATATTTACTTTTAAAAATATTCTATTAAAATATTTTTTATTTATGTTACTTAAAAGAAGTGTTTATCGGCTATTTGGACTAGAAAACAAGAAATGCAGTGTTTCTTAGGGTATGAAATATGCATTAAATCCAATGTTTTGATAGAAGCAACACTATTAGAAACTGAATACAAAGTAAACTATTGGTGCTATAAAATCCTCTGTATATCATAAAAGACATTAAACAACATGTTTTCTAAAAGTATCTCTTTATCAAATATGTGGGGTTTATTGCGGTCATCTGCCAAAATTGGTGACAATATGTGAAGAAAGGGAGAGAATAAATTAATAAGAATGTAACAGGTTCAGAAAGAGTGTGTGGCAAAAGGGCTCAGTGCAGTAACCTAGCAGCTAAAGCCCTTGCCTTGCACACACTAGGTTCCCATATGGATGCCGGTTCTAATCCCAGCAGCTGCACTTCCCATCCAGCTCCCTGCTTGTGGCCTGGGAAAGCAGTTGAGGTTAGCCCAAACCCTTAGGAACCTGCGCCTGCATGGGAGATCTGGAAGAGACCACTGACTCCAGGCTTCAAACTGGCTCAGCATCGGCCAATGCAGCCACTTGGGGAGTCAATCATTGGATGGAAGATCTTCCTCTCTGTCTCTCCTTCTCTCTGTATATCTGACTTTGTAATAAAAATTAATAAAATAAGTGTTTTTTTTAAAGAGTGTGGGAAAAGAAAATCACTATTGGTTGGAGCAATTTTACTTTATAGTTCCATCATTGTAAGGATTCAGGCTAACTGAAGAAAGCATAAATGCCTCAGCAATATGTAGATCAAGACGGAGTCTCAGAAGGTATATATTCCACTTCTTCATCCATGTTGTTGAATTGAAGGACATGCTTGTGAACTGGTAATCAGTCTGACCCATTAAGGTCCTCTAGTTTCTAGTTAAATGAATGTGTACAATCACATTCATTTATAGTCTGCATGTGTAAGGATATGTGGTTGAACATATAAACAACCAAAAGCACAAGAAAAAAGAGTCATTAATCCAACATAGGGGGAGGGCATGGGGAGGGGTTGGAGGAATCCTAGAGCCTATGAAACTGTATTATCAAACAAAAGAAAAAGAACTCATCAGCAAATCTGTCTTTAAGAGGACATGGATCAATCAAATCATCATAATAAAATGACTCATTGTTGATCTGCAATATCATTTCTGCTGATCACCATTTGTGCTGGTGTGGCCAGGGACCATCAACTTGTGGGAGCCTGGGGTTGTAGCCTTATAGGGAACTTGGGGTGGTGCCAGCAAGGATGGGCAGAGGCCTGGGGTCTCATGTCCAGGGAGGCTCAGCAAGCCTGGAGATTCCCCTTGTGCTAACTCCCAGGCAAGATAGGCGGAGAAGAAGGGAGAGGCGTAGATTAGCATGCTGATCTTGTGTGCTGGTGGACTGGGCCTGTGGAAGTATGAACGGGCCTGGATCTTGGGTGTGTGTGTGTGTGAAGGAGTAAGGTCCCAGGCCAGCACTTGTTCCAAGAGATTGCGACCCTAGTGGGGTGGCGGGGGAATAGCTCCAGACCAACACACCATCCCTACTGGAAGACTAGGCTGGGAACCTAAGTGCTTCCAGACACAGGGAGTGTGTATTGATGAGGGAAGTGTCAGGGGATGCTGAGGGAATGTGTTGCAGGTGAAAAATGACTTCTGAGGGACTCCCATCAAAAAGACAGGTGTAATTGTAGGTAGATGAGGGGGCTGATACAGAGCAGTTTGGAGGGGGAGAAACTAGAGGACCTTAATGGGTCAGACGGATGTACCAGTTCACAAGGGAGACCTGAGCTAGGCTAGTTAGCATGGAACCATCATTCATTAGTGCACACTAAAGCCAGGGCTGGGGTCTTACCAAGTAGGGCTAGACCACAGTACCTACCAGTGCAAGTCAGAAAAGTGAAGGGTAAACTTAGGCTGGGCCATGACACTAATCAGTACGCAAGAGAACCAGGTATGGGAGTATACTCTGATACTTATCCTCTGATAGTCATGGATACTAGAATTGGGAACAGGCTGGGTTGGTCCAGATTGCAGCACCCACAGGCATACCCAAGAATAAGCTGTGGGGTGGGTTGGGCTGTAACATACCATCTCATACAAAGGCTGAAATGGAGGGCGCAGCTTATGACAGTTAAGGGCCTAGCACCTGCCAGTACATGTGAGATCTGTGTCTAGAAGTGGGCCTGGTAGAAAAATTTATAAAACTCCCCTGGTTGGACATAGATCCTGTTATGTGAGCATGTGATTCAGGTCTGGGTGTTGGTCTGGTTGGACAAAGTAGATCTACCTGCCAGCATATGTGTGGGTTGGTTCTGGAGAAGGGTGGAATTGGCAGGGCCAGGTCAGCCTTAGTTCATTAGTCCAAATGTACGAGTCAGGCTGGAGCATGGTCAGGCTGGGCTAAGCTCCACACTCACTGGTTTCTGTGAGTCATGGATGGGAGTAGACTGGTTAGGGCTAGGCTATTTAGCACCTGTCACTGAGTTGGGACTGTTACAGGCCAGGACAGGTCAGACTGCAGCATTTGATCGCAAAGGCAAAATTGGGAATGTACTATGCTGAGTTGGGTCAGAGCAACCACTGGCATTTACAAGATCTGTGGCTGGGAACAGGCCTGGTTAGGGAACGAAGGGGATACTCCAGATAGGTTGTGATTCCCACTGGTGAATATGAGAGCCGGGATAGGGGCAGCAAACCAGGCTGGACATAACTACAGCATCCCTCAGCATAAGTTTGGACTGGGTCTGGGGTATGCCAGAGTGAGCTAGACTCCAGCACCCACTGGTGCTTGTTAGAGCCAGGGTGGGTGTAGGACAGGCTGGGCTAGGTCTCACCTCCCTCAACTTCCCTGACCACATAAAAGCTTTGTCTAGGCCTGGACCAGGCTTGGCTGGGTTGTAGAACCCAGTAATAAGAACCAGAATGGGCATGAGCTGGTTGGGTAAGGCTACTGTTCCTGCCAGGACAGAAGGTAGAGTAAGTCAGCCTGGGCCAAGGACCCACTTGTGTGCACGAGAGGGGAGGAGATCTGTACTGATGTGGAATCCCAATAGTACATGTAATGTTGTATTGATGGAGTAGCCTGATCTTTTTCACTTTCTCTAACCAAACTTTCATTTTTTTCCTGGCTAATGACTTCTATTTCCTACAGAGGATAAGGATTCTCCTGCTACCACAGGAGGCTCACTCAAGGGTCCCCAACTATCTTCTGTTATTTAGATGTACCACCATTGACTGTGGGGAGTTAGGATAATACACAGCTAGGGTCTCTAAGCCTGGTGAAATCACTTTTGTCTAATGTGAAAGTCTTGCTTTTCCCCATATCTTACCCTTCCAAGAGCACTTTCTCACACTTGAAGAACAACAAAGGGACAGAATCAACATACTAATTCCTGTTTCTTAGCGAGGCTGTCATAACAAAAGCAAGGAGACATAGCATTTACTAATGCCATCTCAGGGTTACTGTCAAAGAGATGCTGTCTGAGCTTTCATCTTATCCTTGGAGTGGGAGGAGAAGGCCACCAGCACACCCTTCTGAGAGCCTTTAATTCTGGACGAGCTGATAGACCTTTCTGCCCTTTGCAAATAAAGGACACCTTTTCCACCATTTCCTGGGGTCTTTCCTCTGAGCTGTCCTCATCACTATGGCAGGAGCCCTCTTTCTGTCTTTCCTAAGTCAATCGTGCTTTGCAAGCTAGAGTTATCTGCAAGCAAATTCTTCTGTCCTGTGAGGCAAGAAACGAGGTTGCTGTCATATTTTTCATCATACCTCCTGCAACATTATCAGCTGGACAATATTGAAGGATTTCAAAATTCCAAATGCCAGTAAGTCACTCAAGTGCCTGCTTAAAATTACGGATATTTTCTAGAATTCACAAATCATGGGAAGGTGAGAGTATTATGCTATCCAGAGGTTTAAGTGGCAGTGTGTGGCTTTTCCATACTGTTCTGTGATTAAGAATGTTAGGGCAGATACAAATTTTACTTAAGGAAAACAAATTATCTTCTGTGCAAAAGAAAGACAGACACATACCCTCCCATTTATTTCCTAAGGGATTAACTTGAAAAAAACATGTAGTTGTGGATTCTTTCTATGTCCTTTTGAAATGTATGCAAATCTTTTTTAAAAGCTAGATAAGCCTCTTGCCAGTTATACAACCCAGGAACTGGAATTTTTTTTTTTTAAGGACCTGCAAGCAATCTCTTTGAAATGCAAAGAGGAAGGAAGATAGTATTCCCTATCTCTTAACTTTTGGTAGGAGGATCAGAGTTTAAACTTCAGCAGGTGCCTGAGTCCAAGTTGCAAACCTCCTCACTGTCATACAGATATGAGAAATGCATTTTCCCTTCGGATAAAGGCAATTAGCCAACACAGGTGGCCACCTCAATTATCGGATGAATTCAGGATGAAATATGTGTGACAAATAGTGCTGTCAAGTCCTCTTACTTGGGGATGACTGCTTATTTTGAGCCAAGGTATGAAGTGGGTTTTATCTGCTCAGTTATATTAAATGATAAAACAACAACAACAAATTATTTCTTTGTAGTCTCTTAATGGATCACCTGTGAGTCCATCCCATTCTAGTCTAACGCTTATTTCATAAATAAAGTAGTTTTCTTTCTCTTCAACCTTCATGAAGAGAATGGCTAGGTTAAGAGAGGACTTTTATTTCTAATTACATTTCTCCCATGCAAGAGAAAGCCTTGGGTAAGGTTATTTTGCTGCCTAGGAAAGGTAATTAACAGAAGGGTAGCAATGATTTACAAGGTGGAAGGATACTGTGGCTTAATGCCAATTTGGAGAGGGTTTGCTTTAAGGTTATCATTTCTACTCCATGTCTCACACTTCTATGACATGAGAGGGGTCCGCTTTAAGGTTAGCTTTTCAGTTCGATATCTCACACATTTCTGGGACATGCACAACGGGCAAGGTGTAGTTCCCCAACTGTCTGTTTCATTCTTCTTCTGAACCCCAAAAGGTCTTAGTGAGGACTCACTTCATGACAAAATAATTAAATTTTCTTTTGCAATTCAATTTGTGCTTCTGTATATTCTTTTTTGGCGAATTCTTTTTAATAATCACATAGGAAACCAAGAGCTTTCAATTTTGGAAACTGATTATAATTACATGCTCATAGGGCAAGCATGGGTGAAAAAGGTAGATAAATGCTACCATATTAGGAATTCTCTCTTGTCAATTTGTATCATATATACCTGGAAGTGGTATTCAATCATTAATTATCGGCACTACTCCCAGAGCTCTACTGGCATAGGCCTGGAGTGGGTTGGGAGAATTTCCTTTTTGAGTAAGTTTCCAAGTATTGGTATTGCTGCTTTTGAGAACCTGTAAAGAGGAAAACATCTAAAATTTGGTATTTAGTATGTATGAGCCTGTTTTCTGCTCTAGGAGGTGGATCTTATACACTCACAGAGTAACATTGATCATAACATGATTTAAGGAATAATGTCAATGTTTCACAAGTATTATGCAAAGAAAGTTAACATCTGAAAAAAATACTGAGATGAAAAAGTGAGGCACAATGTAATTCCAGAAATATGCTATGGGTGATTTATTAATACAGCTTTATATATAAAAAAGTTCTTAAATTTTATGACTCAATTTTCTGAGACAAAAATAGCATGAAGTACACAACTGACCCTTGTTTTTAAATTCCTTCCTGAATGAGATAATCATGGGATACTTAAAACTAAAGGAATTTTAAGATCATGCAGTCCAAACACTTAATGTATTAAGAAAAAATAATATGTACATTTCCAATATGTGCATTAGAACTGGAATGACTGTGGATTTAATTTTCAACACAATTATTGTCTCAAGAAATGCTTTTAAAAAGTTTTCATTAAGTTTGTGAAACATTGGAAATTAGAGAAAGAAGCTTTTAAATTGTAAATTCATTATTCCTTGTATTTTAAGCACACTGTCCTCTTGCATTTCTCCTTTTACTTTATAACCTTGGGACTAGTCATGTAGTTACATTTGTAAAAGGGATAAATGTCTCTCTTCCATTCAACTTCTAATTAACATACGTGAGCTCTTGTTTTTTAGTTTGTTTGTTTTGCTTTTCTTGAGATTTATCTCATTAATTTTTATTGGGAAGTCAGATTCACAGTTAAGGAGAGACAGAGAAAGATCTTCCATCTACTGATTCACTCCCGAAGTAGCCATAACAGCCAGAGCTGAGCTGGTCCAAAGCCAGGAAGCAGGAGCTTCTTCCAGGTCTCCCATGTGGGCGTAAGGTCCCAAGGCTTTGGGCTGTCCTCCACTGCTTTCCCAGATCACAGGCAGGGAACTGAAAGGGAAGTGGAGCAGCTGAGACACTAACTGGAGTCCACACAGGATCCCAGATGTTCCAAGTGAGGACTTTAGCCACCAGGCTACTGTATCAGGCCTACAGAAGTGACCTCTTTACCTTGAAGCTCTAAGAAGATGCCCAGAAAGCAAGCTTCCAGGAAAGGGCGGATATAGGATTACCAGATGCTGCCAAATTTCTTATCTTAATAGTCTCTGTTTTGACCCTAGGAACCAGGTTGAGTATTTTCACCAATTCTCACTTTCTCCTTTACAGTGCCCTCTCCTTAATTTGATAAGGCAAAAGTGTTTGGATGCCACAGAATTGCTGTCCCCCAAAGTGGCCATTCAAGTTAATGTATTGTGGGGTTTTGTTGCCCTAAATGTGTGTTTATTTAGTTGTTGATATCTCTAGTTACACAAGGTGGGGAAGATGGATGAGTAGAGATAGAAGCAGAGGCAGAGACAAGGAGACATGAACAATTCTAGTTCACTCCTTAAACGGCTACAGTGGCCAGGGCTTGACTAGTTCAAAGCCAGGAGCCTGAAACTCCATCCACACCCTCCAGCTTGGTGGTAGGAGCCCAAACACTTGGGCTGTCTTCTACTGCCTTCCCAAGTGCAATAGCAGGAAACTGAACCAGAAATGGAACAGCTGTAACTGAGTCCAGTGGTTAGATGGGATGTTGAGATTGCAGGTTGTGATTTAATCTGCTCACTCCATATCTGTCACCTTGCATTCACTCTCTCATGTATTCACTGTCCAGATATGAACAACCTGGACCCGATTTTTAAGTAACAACAGTGTTTTAATGGGGTCTCCAAAAATGCAGACCCATTCTTATTATACTGACGATACCCATCTCTGACACAATAATCTTCTAAGGAAATGAGGTTGGAATGACTCAGAATGTTATACCTTTGTGTCCTTTCATACACAGAGGAACTTAGGCTCAAGCATGCAGAGGAGTTTCCAACCAATTGTCTTGAGAGAGGCCAAGGACAGACCTGCTGCAGTCGGCAGGGCTGTAGAGCAACCTGGTGACGGAAGTTACAGGGGAAAGATTCATGTATGCACTTCATAACATGAAACCTTTTGTTGTTTTCATGATAGTGAAGTTAGGAACTGTTTTAGGAATCCCCGAAATGCTGGCATCTGCAGCTTTACAAAGCCACACGGGTGATCCTGAAGATTTGATTTAGGAGAATTGGGGTCTAGAATGTATACTCCTTCCCTGACCTTTTTTTTTCCCAAATAATTCATTATTATTATTATTATTATTATTATTATTATTATTATTCAATAGGCCATGCATGCATCATCATGGTGACTGCGTCCAACTTAGTCTAGAGGATGTTACAACTGCTGGTTTTATGGATTTTTCTTTTCTTTCTTTGCACATTTGGAAACCTTTCTCTGTGAGACACACCATGTTACCCTATTGTGTCCAAGCATTTTACTTTCAACATTTCATGCCTTCAAAATACTCTTTACATATGTTTACATATTACAAAGGTATATCTGGGATATCATGAATAAAACAGGACAGTAATAAAATCAAACAGGAAAGGTACAGAGAAACCAGAGAGGAACATAACAATAATATTATGTTTTCTAATCTTTTTCAGACCTTTTTGGAATATACGTGTATATATATACACATATATATTATATATATAATATATATGTATAAACAAGTATGATACTACAAGTGTGCACTAGAATAAAGTGTGTACTTGAATAAAGTGGCTGGATAACTTTCTTCAGGAACCTTCCAATACATTCTTCTAAGTTCCTCACTTCAAAATCTGGTTTGCTAATACACCTTTGTAGTTTTTCGTTTAGTTTAGGCTTGCTTCTTTTGAGAAACATGAGACAGAGTACTGCAATTAAAGTATTAGTTAGCTGTCCCACTCATTTGCTTTCAGATACATTTAATAAAATTCATCTACCTGCTTTAAGACAAGAATGTCAAAAATCTTCTTCACATAGAACAAAGAGGGTTACATTAGCAAAAATGACCTCCTCCTGCAGTGGGCTTACCTTCTAAGGAAGAACGTAACGTATTTATGATGGGCCATTGTGATGCTACATTGAGATCCCTGTTCTGATATCTAACAGCAACCCATGCACCTGTGACTCTCATAACCCAAACTTCAAAAACAGAACATAAACAAAAGAAAATCACCACTACAGATATGGGGGTTTAGCCCGGTGTATATAAGTGACCTGCAACAGATGGGCTCCTCGTTTCCTAGTATTGCTGTTAACTGTGAAAAAATCCAAGTGCCTTTGAGCCTTAATACAAGCTACAAAGCCGTAACAATTTAATTTGAGTGTGTGAAGCTGAACTATTGTAAAATCTTTCGTTCTTTCAAAGCAATAGTAAACCAAGTGGAAAAATAGCCTGGTCTGCCCCATGTTCTTCCTTTCCAATTATCTGCTCTTTTCTACTTTGAACATCACTGTCATTGACCCCATTGTCTTTCAACAACTGACACAAATTAGGCTATTATGCCCCAATCATTTCTAAACTAAAAACTAAGGCTGAATGGCATCTTCCAGTTAATGAAAAACAGAACAACCCAGGCAACATTACAGATTTCATACATATTTGTTTTATGTGCTTGGAGGAGAGAAAACGATTCTTGTTCTTCGGTCTCACAAATTATCTACTTCTAGAGACACTAATGAAAGATGTGAACATTCAATATATTTCAGAAACTTGATTCCACTTCATATTACTTAGAGGAGAGACTACACTCTGCCTGACAACAATGCATTGGGCAGCAAACTGACAAAAATGGGAAAGTCCTGTTTAAAGCTTAGTTGGATCATTTAACAGATGCACCAATTAAAGAGAAAAACGTGTGTTCCCCTTGTGCTGGGACTGTATCACTCACAGATAAATAATAATAATAGTAATAATAATAATCTATTCTAAGTTCTCTCCAAAAATGGGAAATGTGGATTTTATTTTTGAAAGTGCTTCTTTAGTTTCTCTTTTTCTGTCTTGCATATTTTCATCCTCCCCTCTCCTGATTCCCCACAACTGTTTCTAAAACCAGCCAATGCTGACTCCAGATACCCTTCTTCCCCTCTTTTTCTCCTCCTTGTATTTCTATTTGCTTTTGCCATGATTATAACCATTCTTTGTATAAATTAAGCACCATTCTGAGACTTTCCAAATATTCAATTTCATCAACTCATTCTATCAACATAAGCAAACCTCAGACGCACACAAGAGACATTTTTAGCAAAGGTGATTCTAAATGCTCAGATTTTTTTTAAAGATATATCTTTGTTCAGTTACAGCAGCACAGGCTCTACTTATTGAACAGCTGAATGTTTGACAACAGGTAAAATTAGGTATCGATTACAACTAGAGAATATTTTTAATGTCAGAAAGCTCTATATTGTTTTCATAAATAACTGACTATAATCTTACTTGCATATGTTTTCTCTGCTTTTCAGTATTCTCTTTAGAATTTTATATTAGAGATCTACTGAAATAGAACTTACTCAAGGGTGTACACAGCTAACAGTTTTATGTCTGCTGAAAATCCCAGAACTGAGCTAATTATAGAATCAGCTTTCTCAAGCTCATTATCTTAATCCATAGAAGTTAATGTATCCTAACAATATTAATTGAATGAACATATTTCCTTAACAATTATTTGAAGACATCATATATTCCAGTTGACAGCATTATAATGATGAGTATTAAATGCAAAAGTGTCTTTGATACTAATTTTTCATCTAGGATTATTACCAAATTAAGTATTTTATGGGTGATGATTAATGGCACTAATTATGTCCACTTTCAGAATTAGTTCAATAATTATTTTCTATCTTCCACTTCTGAGTAATTAACTACAGCAGATGCATATCGGTTTGCATTGCCTTGTCTCATATAAAGAAATTGGCTTTAACTTTTGAATATTTCCAGGATTGGTACATTTCAGACAGTTTGAGTTGTAGGCTGCAGATTCTTTTTCTTCTCTAAATTATTTTATGTTTGATATTGTTTACATAGTTAAGAAGGATGTTTGCACGTACGTAGCAGTTATTAGAGTTGGAATGGTCGAGTTCAAGGGGAAGGTTTGTGGATCAAATGTTTCCATTTTTTTTCCTCCTGTATCTGGGAGATAGGATGGGGAAAAGCAAAGGACCAGTCCCAGATGCCAAACCACATCAGCACCTGGGGATGTGGGACAACCGCTTGATATCATCCTAGAAACGGCAGGTGGAAAAGAATGTGTTGCTTCAATGTTTCAGCGGTTCTGAGATGCTGTTGGTTTTGTTGCTCCAAGGTTGAGGATATCTTTTAAGTGGACCTTTTTTGTGTGTGTCTGTGCTTGGTCTTTTATTTTTAAAATTATATTTATGTATTTATTAAGAGGAGGAGAGCTAAGATAGTAAAAGCGAGAGCACAAGAAAAATAGGGACAGAGAGAGTGTGTGTGTTTTCATTTGCTTTTTGCTCAAATGGACCAAGCCCAAGCCAGGTACTGTGCTCTCCATCCAGCTCTCACATTAGATCGGAAAACTCAGGTAAGTTATCAACACCAAGTCTCAGGGTCTGCATTACAAAATAGGATGGATTCAGGAGCTGGATTTAATTTCAATCCCAGTTGTTGGTTTGGGACAAGAATACTCTAACTCACACACCAACCACCTGAGCAAAACTGACAGGTATTTAACTGACAGATTTTTAAGGGACAGTTTTTAATCTAATTGAGTTTTAAATAAAAATTTAGGAAAAAATGCTACCTTATGTATCCTAATATACTGCTTAGTGCTCCATATGCTCCAAAGTAAGACACATGAGTATGCCAGTCATATTTTTCTAGCCCTGCAAATTTCAGATAATCTTATACAATGTTTAAAATAATCAAAGCAGCTAAGCCTCATGTCTTTGTCTTCTCATATCATCTAAACACATCCATCATTGTGTCAACCAAATTTTTTTAACATTTTTTGTAGTCATCTTGGTTACTATATTCTTTAGCATGACAAAACAATGCTACTACAAAATTGTGTAATTAAAATTCTTTAAGTGAAGTGAATCTCAACCCAAGTCTTTGGAATGAGTTGTGGGAAATCAATTACTTGGGCCATTACAGCTGACTTCTGGCATCTGCATCAATATGAGGGGTGAATCAGGAACTGGATTTAATATGGAACGGTAATATTTCAATGATAAACTTGGGCATCTTAATGGACATCTTAACCAACACTACATACTGACACATTAAGTATTTTTGTTCTTAGCATAGAGACAACTATGATTTTGACTATGTATTGCTTTATATCTGGCCTGCTAGAAGTGTATTTGCTTACAGTGTCAATGAGGATGATTGAATATATATTTTGAAACAATTTTGTCATGTATTGTTGTTGAACCTTCTCCTTAGGGTTGTTTTGTGTTTGATTTGCTATATGGGTAGTTTGAAAAGGTTATCTCAAGACTGGGTGTAATTGTGTGAGCTGCTGCTTTGTGAGATGTTCCTTTAGCACTGACATTTCATTTTTGTTTGGTCTTTGTGCCTCACATTATTACGTTTTAATGTTTCATATTTCCTAAATAAGTTGTTTTTAATTTGTTTTGCTTTCCTAGCATGTTATGTGCTCCTTAGTTTTTGTCCTACGTTATATATCTGTATAAACAAGAGTACTTCTGTCTGTATTTACATAAACCTACAGGGAGAAGAGCCAATGAGGAAAAGTCGAGAATAGAAGTTTACTTTATAGTTACAATCCCCATAAGGAAACTTTTCTACTTGAAAGTCTTTTCTTTTGATCAGTTAGAATAATGTTCATCATTTATGCCAACTTTACTCCACTCAGTGTCCCAGAAGGAAACTCATCAATATTCAGTCTGCTAAAAACATTTCCTATACATTTCTTCATTGCCAAGTGGAAGCATTTTTCTGCATAACTTC
Source organism: Ochotona curzoniae (assembly GCF_017591425.1). Classification (NCBI taxonomy): domain Eukaryota; kingdom Metazoa; phylum Chordata; class Mammalia; order Lagomorpha; family Ochotonidae; genus Ochotona; species Ochotona curzoniae. Next base: position 24,591,247 of record NW_024467096.1, read on the forward strand.
ACATCATTTTCATATTTTGCAGCATTCTAGATCCTTTACCTAAATGAATCTCATCTTGAATCTGTGGCAACATCAAGGCCACTTCAATATTTGTTCTTCTGATTTATCTGCACCTACTGACTCTGTTACCGGTATTGAAAGGGCGTTACTTTAACAAACTTCTTTTTATCCAGGGAACAAAAATTAAAAATTTATATAAAGGGAATAGATTTCATGTGTTTCATAGAAGTAATTTTAAGTATTTCAGCAAATTTCATAGTCCCTTTTGAGTGAGACTTGCACTAAAGTTTAAATTTTTATCACAACATGGGGGAGTTTTGAAAAAAGTATTTGCTCTGGAGAATACTCAGTTTTAAAAAGAGATGTATGAATTTGTTTTTCAGAAAAAAAATTTAATCAAAATTATGCCATGATGTATTAGTATATTATTAGGAATATTATTTTCCAAACCATAAAAAAACAGTCAACAGAGAGATTAAGTGTGTGTTAAACATAGTTAGATAAGAATGAAGAGATCAAAAGACACAAGACATTTAAAGAACAACAAATGCACAAAAGACAACTGTGTCTGAGATACTTATATATTATAAATACGTGGGCATTTAATATTTATAATAATTTATTTGTGCTACTCATTGTTGACAAAGATTCAGTGTCCTCTGTCCAGGAAACACAAAAAGCTGTGACTATTCAGCAGACCAACTAGCAAGCTACAGATAGTGGCCTGGCATTGTCCATCTTTATTTCTCATAGAACAGGTGTATGTGATTATGCAATACAAAATCCTTTCCTTAGGGCCCAGTGGCATGGCCTAGTGACTAAAGTCCTCGCTTTGAATGCCCCGGGATCCCATATGGGCGCCGGTTCTAATCCTGGCAGCTCCACTTCCCATCCAGCTCCCTGCTTGTGACCTGGGAAAGCAGTGGAGGACAGCCCAAAGCTTTGGGACCCTGCACCTATGTTGGATACCCAGAAGAAGTTTCTGGTTTCCAGCTTCAGATCAGCACAGCACTGGCCGTTGCAGCTCACTTGGGGAGTGAATCATCAGATGGAAGATCTTCCTTTCTGTCTCTCCTCCTCTCTGTATATCTGCCTTTGTAATGAAAATAAATAAATCTTTTTTTTAAAAAATCCTTTCTTTGGAGCACTTTTGTTTGAAACCATACTGTGGACCTCATGATTATATACTAAATGGGAAAAGCTAATATGGCAGGGAGCTAGAACATGCAAATGTTGCATATCACAGAATTTGGATGGTATAATTTTTAAAGGCTACTTCAGTTTTCCCTGAATTAATCTACTCTGTTCCTCTTCTTCCAGTTCCTTCCATGTTTTTGTTTGTTTGTCTGTTTGTTTGTTGTCTATGTGTGTTTGTGGGATCATGTGTGGCAGCGTCTTTAAAGGTTTGTTTCCATTTACTTGAAAGGCAGAGCTACAGTTGGCAAGGGAAAGAGAGAGAGTGGGAGTGAGCGAGCAGGCAGGAGACTTTCTGTTCAGCTGTTTCCCTGAATGTCGTCAACAACCAAACCTCAGCCAGCTTGAACCCCGGAGCCAGGAACAACTTATGAGTCTCCACAGTGGGTGGTAGAGAATTATATCCTTGGCCCTTGTGTACCCGTTTCTGGGATACATTAGCAGGGAATTGGCCAGAAAGAGAATAGCCAGGATTTAAACTGGTGCTTTGATACAAGAGCTGAGCATCCCAAATAATAGCTTAACTTGCTATGCCACAAGATCCATCGCTCTCTGTCTCTTTGAACTGATTGAAAGGCATGAGATTTCAGCAAATTAATAGGTTGCATTAATGTCTTTGTTCTCTGACCCCTGCGTTAGCTTGGATGGTAATATAAATGGAGGCTGTCTCTGCATCAAGGTAATTTTCTAAATGACAACTTCAATTTCAGTTAATGATCATACCTGCAACACGAACATATGTCACAAGCTTTGGATTTTAAATGAAAAACAAATCTTCCTGAGTGGCCCAATCCTATCTCAGCTATCTGCTAACGGACTAGGAAAAGCAGTGGGGAAATGCTTATGGGTTTGTGCCTCTGCCACACATGTGGAAGACCTGAAAAAAACTCCGAGCTCTTGGTCTGGTCCAACTCCAGCAGTTGTGCACCCCCAGTGAGTGATTCAACGGGTGTAAGAGTCTCTCTCTCTCTCTAACTCTTTTCAAAACAAACAAACATCTGATTCCTTGGGCATATCAGAAATTACACTGCAACCCAGAATATTTCAATACATAAATTAATTAGATTGAAATGTTCAGAAAATATTACATACATATAGATATGCAAAAAAATCACACATCTGTTCATTAATCCACAAAATCATTTGCACGACTTTATCCCACCATTCTATCTACATTATAGTCTGTGTATTGTTCTGCTAACAGAATATGGAAGGAATCTTTAATTTATTCCAGCTTTTCATGTTTTCTGGGCACTTATTATCATAACCTATACCGCCCCTTTTGCATCTTAAACATCTGCCAAGTTCTCTAAAGCTTATTTACGACTGAGCTGATCTACCATCATTTCTCTTGGGACAGTCCTCCCCAGCTTTACCACCCCATCAAACTCTAGGTTGGAGTCACTTGCTATGCACACTTGCCATGCAGCATAAATAAGTTAAAATGCTAAAATCATTATGAAAATAGTTAATTGTCCATATTCTTCTCTAGTTCTATGAGAAAAATGTTAGGCACTTTCTGTTCATGAGGTTATTATTATTTTTACAGAAAGCCATAAACATCTGCTGAATGAAGAAGTAAATGCATGTAGATGACACTGAAGTTTCCTCAATTTTCCTTTGCAGCACTTGGTCCTGCATTACATGGTACACATGCAGAGCCTTTGTCTTGATTCTTAATGTTGTACACCTCAGTCACAGAAGATTTTTTTAAAGTTAAGCTTAAGAGATCATTTCAAATGATTCCATAGATTTTTAAATTCTCTTATCAAAAGAGTATATGTACATAAAAGCAAATTGAAAATTCTGCTTGAGCTTATTATTAAAAGTGCTTGAAGCTCAGTCTGCCTGATATTATTCCAAGTTCATCTCTCAGAAGTGCCCTCTCTAAGTATGCCTGCTTTTAATACTTCTTGATATTAATGCCATAGCACTAGGTCTAAATATATAAATTATTTGGGTAATACAAATCAATTTTGCCTGAGTTATGAAATTTGAAAATGCAACTTATGTTACTGTTTCTTGCTTACTTGCAAAGCCTAATGTGTATACCATTTTGTTTATCACTAATTATTTGTCTGTTGAGATTTAAGATAATTTTTACATTTCATAAACATTGATATTTTAACAGCATTCTCTGAATCAGCCCATCCAAACATGAATTCTACTTTTAAAACCTACTAGTCTGTGATTTTGCCTTTCTCGTGCCTTCCAACATGGTTTATATTAACAAATACATAATCTTATTATATTACTATATTCTTCTGTAAATTTAAACATTATTAAAATATGCCTTGAAAATGAAAAGAATTGCTGATAGTGTCAGTTGTTTGAAATACATTAAATAGCTTGTGCATGTCTACTTTCCATGTATTGAAAAAGAGACGGGTTATGTAAATTAATAAATTCATAAGCTTTACAAACATGAGATTCTTTTGCAGCAAGGTTTAGGAAAAGGGAAATCTGTTTTCTTTAAAGTAAACTACGTCTTTGTCTTAACTTTGTATTTCAAAGACTTATAATAAGATCACTTGAACTTAGGTGTATCATTTACGAATTGCTTTATGTAAGATAATTCAAAATATCTGGCTTAGGTTCAACCCAAGATTTTACTGAAAAGGTGATTGTAAGTATTTTTGTAGGTAAAAATGGAACATATTCATGAATCAACAACAATTTGGAAAAATGTTATAGGACACAGATAAGACTTGCGGATCAACACACATGTCATTGATTAGCTTTAGCATTAAAAGTGAAAAAGAGACTAATGATTTTTTAAAATTTTTATTATTAAAATGTCCACAACTGTAGAGATTAGAGTTCAAAAAATAGTTTGATCATAAAATTAAATATCTAAAACTGCTATTAAGGAAATACAAATGGAGAACTCAGTTTCTTATGGAAAACTAATCATGTGCAATTAAGTTATTTAGGAAAATAATATGCTGCGTGCACTGTTTTCAAATAGTCAATTTTATATAAACCAAAATAAATTATGTTTGGTTTAATAAATATGAATTGGTATGTTTCCAATACTATGAAAAACAAAGGAAGCTTATAAAAAATCCATTCAACTTCTGTGAAATCTCAGCAATCTTTTAACTTCAAGTTTTACACATTTTCTTGCTAAGTTAACTACCTGTTCCAGAGCTAATTGTTTGTTACTTAACACAATGTGTCCACTGATAGTAGCTTATTCAAATTAGTGGAAAAACAAAGTAACAGCACATTTTAGAAATGGGATAAATACAATGCAAGGCTCAGGGAGAAAAATATGCTCAAATCAAATGGGCTAATCTATCTACAGAAATGAGTTTCTATGATTGTTCCAATGGCACCATTGCCCTATTCATTCTGCAGTAGTGTGAGTAATTTCACTTTGTTTTTCTTTTGAGAATGTTCAGAAGACCTATTCGTGTTGTCTGGTTCTTATTAAGCGTCCAAGAAAATGGTCCAACCTAAACATTGAGAACACTATACTGGTTCTTAGGTTTAAGACATCACTTAGTTTTATAATCTGTTAGTTTAAAAAAATTAATTATAAACAGTTTTAAAATACAATGATTATGTTCATTGATGGTGTGCAACAGGAAATTTTGATCTATGTATACATTTAGGAAAATTCTGTAAAGCTAATTCAAATAATCACCTCACTGACTGACTTTTTCTTTGTGGTGATAATATTAAAAAACTAGTCTCTCTGGGTACTTCAACCTATTTCTTTTTTTTTCTTTTATGAATATAAAAAGAACAGACTTTGCATATTTCAAAGATGCATGTATAAGGACTTAATGATACCGTCGTCCCTCCCAAACCCTGTCCCATTTCCTGCCTGTCCTTCTTTTGCGTTAACATAATTATAGTCATCTTATACCTTAGACTTTATAGTCACATGTTTAATAGTAGACGGAGTATAGTGATTATCATATAAAAGGCATAAAGACCACTGTTCCACAAGAATATAGGCAAACTAAATCACTTCTTAACTGCTATACCAAATGCCCACCACTAATAGTAATAATTTAGATTGGTGTGATCATAAAATGTTTGTCTTTGAGAAAAGTCATGAATTAGATAGTTACAAAAATGCTTAATATCAAATCATGACTGAGTAATTTAAAATTATCAGCAGACTTAAAATTATGGGAAATAGTATAATATGAAAAAAGTTCTTAATACATCTTCTAACAAACATTTATAACATTACTAAAATTAAGACAGATAACCTATTACAGACTGTTATAAATTAATTATGAAAGCAATGAGGTTTACTGTGGTTTATTGACAGAAAATAAAACAAAGTAATTTTCCCAAATTTAGGCATTCATATTGAGAAACAAAATTCATATCATGCAGAAGCTGCTACTCAATGATGGGCCTCTGATTTACATATTTTGGAGTACTTACAAGGACTTGTTCACTGTCTGTTTTTACTGCATATATTTCTGAGAATATATGAGCAAATAAAAAGGATGAATAGACTACATTGCATTGTGGATATGTATTTTTCTCCGAATAGATGTAAGGAAGCATAATGCAATCAGTAAGTACTGAAGTTTATATTTCTATGTATATATCGATACACACATATCTACATATATACATATATATTTGTAGTTAAACATGCAACCATATATGTTTATATACATATATGATTATACATTTGATTATAAGAAATATAGGACCTTTTCTTTGATGTTAGGTTATGTACTATTAATTTAGAGACAATAATATTTCTTCTTTAATTAATTTTGAATACCTGATTAGTATGAACTAATATGAACTGAGCATTAATCACAGTAAAGAAGAAAGAAAAATATTACTCACACAGTAACTGGAAGAATATTTTAGAGAACTGGTGGGTATCACTAATAGAATACAAAACTACACAATTTTATTATTTAAAAAACACCATCAAGCAAAAGCCATAACAAAAGAATAGAAAAAAGAAGCATGGAATGTGAAGAAAATATGTAGAGTAAAATAAATGGGAATTTTCTCTGCATGGAATAAGAAATTAACTTCAAAAAGAAAGACAAGCAAGTCAAGGCGGAATAAGGCTAGATCATGTTTATACTGGATTTAAAAAATATGGCGTGGGTTCCAATACTCACAAAGTAAGCTTTCAAGCAGCAGAACCTAGATAATTTTGAAGATACAAAAGCTTTGACTTACTTATAGTAATGGCATAAGAAACCATCTAAAGCAAGTAGAACTGAGGAAATAGTATCCTATTCAGATTCAATGTCAGATGCAGTTACTTGAGCTGTCACCTAGCTTTTTGAGTGGTTAGAGAGGGAAATGTCAGCCTACTAGTTCTAAGTTGACTTCTAATATTAAAGGGTTGTAAGATATGTCTTAGGAGAGTCACTTAGTATGTGGCTGGTCTATCTGGGTCACACAGCTGTATTTAAATCCAAGATTGGATCATTGATTTTACAAAGCAAATGATTCTTTTGAAGATTTATTGATTTCTCTTGGAAAGGCAGATTTACAAAAGAAGAAAAGACACATTGTCCATCTGCTGGTTCATTCCCCAAGCTGCAGCAATGGCCAAAGCTGAGCTGATCCAAAGCTTAGAGCCAGGAGTTTCTTCCAGGTCTGCCATGTGGGTGCAGGGTCCCAAGGCTTTGGGCTGTCCTCTACTGCTTTATCAGGCTACAAACAGGGAGCTGGATGGGAAATAGGATAGCTGGGACACGAACCGGCACCCATATGGGATCCTGGTGCATGCAAGCTTGGACTTCAGCCACTAGGCTCCTGCACCGGCCCCAGAGTAAATACAATTTTACAGATAAAATGTACAAGTTGCTAAATAATTTTCTCCCTTCTAGACTCTCTGATTTATGATATCACTTAGTCATCAAACTCAAGTCACTGAAGTCAATCGTTTTTGGTTGTTCCTTAAAAATAACTGCATTCCTTTGTACTGAAATCCTGTTCTCATTCTCTCAGCTCAGACACTGTTGCTAAGGCAGCTAAAATACTAATTCCTCAGAAAATCTATCCATAACATTCTAGCTGTTATTTTGTTTCATTTTCTTCATGATAGTAATATCTGTGTGAAGTTTGAAGTTTGCACATTAATTGTTTTGTTTTTTAGTATCTGCCCTGCGATTCTAAGCAATAGGCAGGTACCTTGTCTGTCTTACTCATTGCTATGTGTATTCAGCATTTCCTGCATTTGCTGCATCCTTAGCATCTACAGAATGCATGGAACAGATTCTCTCTCTCTCTTTCTCTCTCTTTCTCTCTCTCCCCTGCACATATATACACACATACACCTACACATGCGCAAACATTCATGAATAGAAGAAAGTGCAAATAATCTCTAGAATGAAAAAGCAATTGTTGAACAATGTTCTTCATAACATTCCTGCCTAAAATTACTGAGAATTAAGTGGAAAAAGTTAATTAAAAAATGGTATGTAATCTCAAAGAATTTTTGGAAGGTTAAATGAGACAATGCTTACAAATGATTTAGCAATAGTTTTTTCTAACATACTAAAGACACTCATACTATTGAGAAGCACCCTTAGTATGTTAGTGGTTTTGTCCTCTTAAAAATGCATGCAAAGAAAGTATTAAAGCATCAGCAATGATTTATTTTAACACATGCAAAATATAGTAGAAATAAAATGTTAACACATCTGATTATGCAAAAGAAATTATAAAGTTCATATAGTTTTAAAATAACATTAATAATTCATAGCAAAGTTTTATAGTTGCAGAAATGTCATGATATATAAAACTTAAATGCATTTCAGTAAGTTGAAAAGGTTTGGCATTTTTTAAACTGTAAACTTGCACAATTACTAGTAATGTTTTCTTTTCAGTGTAAAAACTAGCTCTACATTTATTGTCATCTTAGAACTTTGGAAATGGACTGTTTCATTTTTATTAGGTATTCATCAAAGTTTCAGAACCTAATCTTTTAACATTTTGTGGCATTTTTGTTTTTGTTTTTCATTTCATTTAATATTTAACAGATTAGATACAATTCTAAGAACACAAAGACATTCCCCTCCCCCTCTCCTCCATCTTTCCTGTATTATGTTCCTCCCTCTCTCCGCTTCCTTTTCAACAGTGCAGATAATTCACTCCATAATTACATGCAGTAAAAGGCTTAATACTTGATCAAATAAAAAGTCTAATAAATAAAATGCAAAAAGCCCAACCTATTTACTAATATTTAGAAAAGGTAGATCAAAATCACTTCCATTCAAAATGGAATTATTCAAAGAGCGCTTTCTTTTTTCTCATTTCCACTTTGTTTTTTTCTCATTGTACTACAATGCACTTCCTTGAACAGTACCATGTAATAATTTTTCACTATATTGAATGGTAAAAATGATTCATTGGGGCTAGGACTGTTCTATTGTGGGTGTTAACTGCCAACTGATCATTTATACTGTAACCTCATATGTGTAATAACAATTTTGACATTCCATTTCTATTCAAAATCATATAGTTTGCCCACTGAAATTATAAAATCAGATTTTTCCTCAGAAACACATTCATGCCAATTTGGATTTATTTGGTTAGTTGTTATTCTTAGTAAATATAATGTCCCCAGAAATGTGTGTTTTCAACTTCATCCTACTGTACAAGGGTAAAGTGCTGATGATTCTTGTTATATGAGACAATCTCTTACTTGGTTCAATGGTAGTTTGAATAAAATTATCTTTTATAAGTGCAACCCAGGGCCCACTGTTATGGCTCAGTAGCTAAATATTCACCTTGAATGTGCCAGGATCCCATATGGGTGCCGGTTTGTGTTCTGGTTGCTCCACTGCCCTTTTGTGGCTTGGGAAAACGGTTGAGGATGGCCCAAATCCTTGGGGCCATGCACACTGGTGGGAGTCCTGGCAGAAGCTTCTGGCTCCTTATTTCGGATAAGCTCAACTCCAGGCATATTTTAAAAATATATACGAAGGATTCACCATTGTCAGAATTCTGGCTAGATGGATGCAAGATGACTGTGACTTTGTTTTACATTTAGTATATGGTTCACAACTAGATCCAACTTAGTGCATTCTTATATATATACTCAGAGGTAAAGATTAACTGTATCTGGAAACTTAACTGTATTAATAAGATACATATACTCCATCAAAGTATGCTCAGATTAATTTAACACCATAATTGAGTACAGAGAACACGGGATATAAATTAACCAGATTTGTGATAGAGAAAATATGAGAACCTAAGCAATTTACTATATGAAATGTTTATTTTAGAGTTTGCACGTCCGGCTACTACAATTAACTGCATTTGCAAATGATATACTATCAAGACTCATGACCTTTTGCCGGACCTTTGTGCTTGTATTGTGGAGTTATACCAAGCAATACCAATGCCGCAGGAAAGTGAGTACACACAAATACACAAATACATTTCTATTCTAGGTAAATCAGTTGAAGCTCAGGATGAAAAATAGATATGCATATTTATAAATCAACATAAATATATAACTTCACATACACACTATTTTGAAATATAAATATTGAACTCTTCACTGTGACAATATCAAAGGATAACCAATATATTGATGATGCATGTTTTAAAAATGAACCACCCAAGGCACCAATAGGTGCTTCTGATTTGAGCAGAATTGGATTATCTATCATTTATAGTACAGCTCTTCTCCTTTCTTCATAATATATTATAGAAAATAATAGTGGTACGTTAGAGTAACTGGGACTGCTTGAGCAGGACTAGAAGTGACTGCCCAGGGTTTCTGCCATGCATCTTCATTCCTATGTGGTATCCTGACGACAAGGAAATGGAGACACTCATATATACATGCAATATACACACGCACCCACGTTCACCCACTGATGGGTCTTAATCTATCAATTGGGAAGCTCCTTGTTAGAACTGTGACAGACGATAATGCCAGGGAGTTTACCTACAAAAAGGATCAACTTGCTGCATTCAGCAGATTGGTGTGTCTGTCTCAAAGCTAGTAAAACTACACATGTCTCTAACAAATGAATCGAGCAGCAAAATGGCAATAATTTTCTATTCAAATGCCAACTGTTTGATAATGACTGCTTGCGGAGTGTTATTGAGAAACATTTTAAGGCTTTGTCTAGGCTTGATCAGAAATAATGCTGGATTGATTTTTGACATCTATTTCAAGTTCACTGGAAGAGAGTGGCATTATTATTTAAACCAGACAGCAGGGTTTGTTGTACAAGATAAAACATAATTTGTAACCCTTCTTTATAAAAGTCATTTATGCAGCAAAAGTTTAGTCTTGTCTCTTAGATTTGTTATATTGTTTTAAATTGGAATTAATTGGCGGACATATCTCCCTTGATCCTTCTATAATATAACTCCTTCTGTTGGTCTCAAGGCTTGAAATGTATGTTTCTGGTTTTATTGTTTTATCTGTTGATAATGATCTTATCTATGTAATCTCAATGTTATTTTATCCCTATTTATCTTTCAAGTTTAAATACAGATACACTGTATTCTTAAAAAGGGACAAGGATGGGGCCCGGCGGCGTGGCCTAGTGGCTAAAATCCTAGCCTTTAACACGCCAGGATCCCATATGGGCGCCAGTTCTAATCCCGGCAGCTCCACTTCCCTTCCAGCTCCCTGCCTGTGGCCTGGGAAAGCAGTTGAGGACGGGCCAAAGCCTTGGGACCCTGCACCCGCGTGGGAGACCCGGAAGAGGTTCCTGGCCCCTGGCTTCGGACTGGCATAGCATCGACCGTTGTGCTCACTTGGGGAGTGAATCATCGGACAGAAGATCTTCCTCTTCCTCTCTGTCTCTCCTTTCTGTATATCTGACTTTCCAATAAATAAATAAATCTTAAAAAAAAGAAAGGGACAACACAGAGGAGCTCGTAAGACCAATGTTGATGATCCCTTTTCCCCTATACTTGTCAACTAAGAAACAATAACAGTAGCACTAACTTAAACATCCATTGAGTCTACGCCATTGGAGAAGCTGGTCACATGGTAAAACATAGGAGCGAATATTGTGGGAATAATGCAAATTACTAAGGTCTCTCCCATGCCTTTTTCTAAGTCTGCAGTGTATGCCTTTTTTAAAGTATTTTCTTAAGACTCTGTTCAGCATCCTCTCATGTAAATAAGAGGCATAATATTTCATTTATTCACAACATGAACGATCAGTTTTTATTTTTCAAAATACAAAAAAGAATCAACTTTGTTCCTAAATGTTTGGTGTCTGAAGGATATCAAATAATCCTTTTACTTTAAAGCCTTTATCATTTCACTTTAGAAATTCACTTGAATTTAGAGACACGGCTTCCATTCTTGAAATATATGATAGTGCATTACTTTAAAGAGTCAGATGAAATGGTAAAAAGGGTGAATATAACTCCAGGAAAAACAGACAAATTCAAGAACATTATATTGAAAGGACAAGAAATACACATGGCAAGTCAATTTAAATATTTCGCCTTGCTTTTAATCAAAGAAAAATTAAAATAAAACCCTTTTGAAAATGTTAAAAATGTAATGGCGGGACCCAGTGTGAGAGTGCAGTGGTTAAGTCCTCCCTCACCTTATACGTGCTGGGATCCCATATGGTCACCAGTTCTAATCTCGGTGGCCCTGCATCCCACCCAGCTCCCTGCCTGTGGCCTGGGAAAGCAGTCGAGGACGGCCCAAAGCTTGGGGACCCTGCACCCTCCTGGAAGACCCGGAAGAGCTCCTGGCTCCTGGCTTCAGATCAGCTTAGCTCCAGCCATTGGGATCACTCTGGGAGTGAACCATCAGAAGGAATAGCTTCCTCTCTTTCTCTCATCCTCTTTGTTTATCTGCCTTTCCAACAAAAATAAATAAATCTTAAAAAAAAAAGGAATGGTGATATAATTCAGGGAAAAAAAAAATACCTTACTCTATGGATATAATCTTCCTAGAAGTTAACTTTTTTTTAGATATTTGTTTATATTTATTGAAAAGGGAGATTTATGGAGAGAAAGAGAGCCAGAGAGAAAGATCTTTCTAATGCTGATTCATTCTCTAAGTAACCACAACAGCCAAAGCTGAGCTGATCAAAAGCCAGGAGCCAATAGTGTCTTCCTGTTCTCCCATGAGAATACAGGGTCCCAAGGCCTTGGGCCATCCTGGACTGCTTTCTCAGACCACAAGCAGGGAGCTGGAAGGAAAATGGAGCAGCTGAGACATGACCCAGCACCTATTTGGGATTCTGGTACATTCAAGCATAGGATTTGGCCATTAGGCTATAGCTCTGGGCCTGACAATATTTATCAAGTCCTTTAGGTGTCATGTATGTCAACCCAGCAATTACTTTTGTTAAAATATATCATCAGAAATTTTTCTTCAGGATCGTGAAACAACTGGTTGTTGACCTTAAAAAGCCTATTATTTTTATAGACTTAATATACTGAAACTTAAAAAAAAATGCTACAACCTAGTTTTAATTCCACTTAAAATCAACTGGTCATCCTATATATATGAATCACATGATTCATTGATGAAGACACATTCCTGTGGTGAAATGTCCTTGAAAAGAAATCAAGAACCTCTGATCTAGACAAAGGCTGATAAATATACATTTATAAGTAACAGCCACATCCTTAACTTCACTGCTATAATACATAAAGCCTCTAATTATATAATAAATTTCCACCACTCCACTGATCATGGAATCTAAGTAATGTACATGAGAAATAAGTGAGCATGTTTCTCTGCTTTTGAAGATATATAACCAATTTTTTCTGCAAGTTTTTGGAACTTAATGAATATATATCTGAAATAGACAAACATGATTGAGTGGTCTGTATTGGTCTGTAACAGTAAATACTGCGTAAGTTAGAATAGGTCTCTAACCTAGACTAGGGGGGAGAAGAAAACCAATAGGAAGCTAAAACTTAATATTACCTTTTTCAAATCAAGGAAGGTCCTATTTCTTAATGAGTACTTCCAAAAGAACCTGGGTTTATCATACTGTATTCTGATGATTGGCAGGGATGCCAGTTTCTCTAGTTTAACTTGAGTCCCCTGAAGGCAGCAATGCATTTTTTTTCTTCTTTACCTTTCCAGGACCTTGGATCACTTCTTATACAAAATGAATAAAATTTTGTTGACTGAATAAATGACTAAAGAAAGAATGTCCTTGGTTACTTTATAGATCAAATCTCCATGAAAAATGCCCAGTCTTGGAAGTATTTCCTAACACTTTATTGAAAATAAACTACTTTTATGAAGAATATGACTTACAACATCATTGTATTTTACCATGCATGCATAAGGTCATAAGAAAAATTCATCTTAAATATTATATATGATTACCTACGAGGATGGTCATGGAATGAAAGATATTTGTCACATATATGGGTTTTATTTTATGATTTAACCGCAAGATTTTCTTGCTATTCATCAACTAATAAAACTTACCCATCTATGCACAGTGAGTTGTTTATTGAATATAACAAGATTGATTTTAGCCTCTTTGGCAGGTGAAAATTAAAGCGATGCCTGCTTTGTCCCAGTGCTTGGTAACATACAAAGTAACAAGGAACTAGAATAGAAAGAAGTAGTTCATATATTTCACAGGAGTCATAGTTCAAGGATCGCTTCACACTGTCATTTTGTTGCCCATAAAATATAGTATAATACAGAAAATTTCAGCACAAGACAAGCAACTGTTATTATCATAGCCGTTTATGATTTTAGAGGATGGGGGTCTTTTCAGAAATGGGTTTAGCTGGTAATTATTGTGTGGAAATCAAGACACTGAAGACATCATCAATGTGTATTTATCTTGATTACGCAGACCTGGCAACTAGAGTTCTTTCCCTGAACTCTGCTGACTTCGCATGTCAATCTAAGATGTGGTCATCTTGAATTCACAGCAATGGATCAGTTTCCTAGAGATTTATCCATTGCTGGGATTTGGAAATTCATAAAACAATACATTCTTAGGCTATTTTCCTCCCTCTTTGTTACTCTACATCAATTTTCCAAAGAAGGGCTATTGAATAACCATGCTGCACTTATCTACACCACAAACAAGTGTTCAGAATGCGAGCAAGCCTTCAGGACTTGCTAAGATAGGCTACTGTGTTGCCTTTGGTTCCTGTATGGGTGCCGGTTTGGGTCTCAGCTGCTCCACTACTGATCCATCTCCACGCAGAGGATGACGGTTCAAGTCTTTGGTCTCCTGCACCCACATGGGAGACCCAGAAGATCCTGGCTTCTGCCTTCTAGCTTCAGATTGGCTCAGCTTCTGCTGTTAGGACCATTAGGGGACTGAATCAGAGGGTGGAAGATCTATTCTCTCTGTGTAACCCTGCATTTCAAGTAAAAACTAAAATAAGTCACAAAAAATATCAAGACTACAGAAAAGACCAGATAATGCCACTCTCAGTTTACAGACTTGAGCCCAATCCTGTTTTCATTTTTAATATGTAACATAAAACAGAATGGATCTAAGATTGATATCAAAGTTCACTGTGATATCTTGTATATGTTTTTGTTTATGAAAACCCTAATAGTTTTCAAAGAAACTCAAGGTGAAATTTACTGTTCAGAAATTCATTGGCATATAAACCACTTATCTTTCTACCCAGAAAGCGCAAGGAATATGTTGGTTACATATTTCCTGGACATCTCCAAAAGTAGCATTTGGTATTTCATCCAAATATATTTTATGTAGATATTAGAGTGATTCAAAATTTCATAGAGATCTGGCCCGGCGCGGTGGCGCAAGTGGTTAAAGGTCCTCGCCTTGCACGCCCGGGATCCCATATGGGCGCCGGTTCTAATCCTGGCAGCCCCGCTTCCCTTCCAGCTCCCTGCCTGTGGCCTGGGAAAGCAGTCGAGGACGGCCCAAAGCTTTGGGAACCTGCACCCGCGTGGGAGACCCAGAAGAGGCTCCTGGCTTCGGATTGGCATAGCATCGGCCATTGCGCTCACTTGGGGAGTGAATCATCGGACGGAAGATCTTCCTCTCTGTCTCTCCTCTCTGTATATCCGCCTTTCCAATAAAAAAATAATAAAAATAAATCTTAAAAAAAAAGAAAGTCTTAAAAACAAAACAAAACAAAAATTTCATAGAGATCATGTATTAGATTTTAATTTCATTTTCCATGGATTTTTTGGAGTATATTTCCATGTAGTTAAGCATGGAGTTCAGAGAAAAGGAAATTAATTTTACGGCACAACTAGCTTATGATTCTTCTCAAAATTATTTATTTGAGGTTCAAAGTTGCAAAAACCAAGGAAAGGGAGTAAGGGAGGGAGAGAGAGACAGAGTAAGGAAGATCTTCCATTGTTTTGTTGGTTCACTCTCCAGATGATTATAACAAGCAGTGTTGGGTCAGGTCAAAACCTGGAGTGGCACACATGAGAGCTGCTGGGATTTCTTGTAACACTTTTATGCACTAGGCAACAATACTGACCTGCTTTTTTTTTTTTTTAACTTAGGTATCAAGATCACAAGAGACCAAAAATAACAGTGCTTATTCTTTCTTGTAACAAATACGTGGCTGTGTATATAGAATGCCATATATGATACATGCAGGACAACTACCAATATTGGAGAAAGATTTGGGGTAAGTGTATTGTATTAATATTTCATTTTCTGAGTTTTAGCATTAGAAATGTGGCTCAGCAAAAGAATTTGTTTTGTTTTAATATGCACCAAAGTATTTAGGATAAGATGGTGATATTTGTAACTGGTTGTCAAAATATTAAAATAGTTTACTCTCAATTAATTCAGAGAAAGGATTTCTAAAAGAATGCTTAACATGTGCTTAAAAACATCAACTAAATGAAATTTACCAAACATTAACGATTGCTAAGTCTAAGATTAGCATTTTGTACTATTTTTACTGTAAAATTATACTTAAAGAATTATAAAATTATTTTTAGTAATAACATTAAAAGCAATGATATTCCAAAGATACTCATAGCAGTTAATTTCTTTATTAATTACCCATTAATAATCTGCTTCCAGTGCTGTTTTATTTGGTTTTATCTGTGGAACAAATCTTACATTGCTTATGCTCTTAACCCATGTAAAAGATAGAGAAACTTGGAAATCAGCCACCCTTGCCCTTTAGTTGAAAAGATTTTGATTTGCAGTCCTGTGGTAACTATACCACAAACTGTGCAAATCGCCCTCATTTAAGTCACAAAGGCAAACTTGTGGTTTGTCCTGTGCTCACCAACCAGCTGTCTAGCGGGAAGAGCTTGGGAGGCTGCAGATTAGTAAGCATCTCTATAATTTAGAATCAATCCTCTAAGCTGTCTTGTCTCTATTTTCATAGCATGTTATTGGTTTTCAGTCCAACACTGCAGCAGTGCTTCTTGGCATGATCGATTGTGCAGGTGCACAATTTTAGCAAAGAAACAATAGAAGTATCTATTGGTTTTGCTGCATTACAAATAGAAAATGGAAAAAAAAAGATCAATGTTAGGCTGAATTGAGAAAATCATTAGGGAAATAACTTTTATTCATGTGCTTTCAGGATTACCTCAAAGAGGACACATTTTATTTCAAAAGGAATAAGTTTTATTTTGGAGAGGAAAGCAAAAAACAGGAAAGTCTCAAAGTTCTATTGCATACAAATATTATATTGCAATCTATGTAAGATTTGTCTTTTAAATTTATAATGTTCTTATTCATTTTAAAATTACTTAATCTATATCTATTTCTTGTTTGTCATTAGTTTTTTTTAAATGGTGCATCACAGTTTGGAAATCATAGTTTTAATATGCCTAAGTAATGTTTATTACACATCAAAGGAAAAGTAAGGGATGCAACTATAGGTGATGAATATGTAAGCTTCATTGTCGTATCTGACCAGATTACTTATAGTTTCATTGGATGATGTTCACCAGTTCATATGGCAGTAAAGAACCATAAAGGCTGTGACAGCAGAAATTTTTGAGCCTTATCTTTGTTTCCAACCCAGTTAGATAACGTGTAACGAAGGCAACAGTGAAGGCTCACGTACTTACGTATCTGCCTCATACTTAAAAAGCCTGGGTTTGGTTGCTACACTTCACATGGCCCAACTCTAGCTATTGCTCAGTGTGGGGCGTGCTCCCTGACTTCTGCTCAGGTGGTTTTGATAGTTCAACAGTTCTGAATTGCTGCCAATTTCACTACTCCAAGCACAATAAAATCTCTCTGGAATCCGCTGGCTGACACAGTCCACCTTAGAGTCTGTCTAAATTTTCACTGCCCACGCTTGGCTGGGATAGTTATTTTTCCATTCTCTACTGTGGTACCAGGTGTCCTCTGCAGGTATTGATGTACCGTCGTATCCACCATGTGCAACTGTCTATGCTGTCAACTGTTTTGCCTCCTAAACCTCAAAATCCAAAGCTCCTTTCTTTTTGTTTAGTCTAACATGGTGTGCAGATGTCAATCAATTGGGTATTTCCTTGACATTTCATTTTCTTGTGAATGTCCGAGCTACATCTGTTGCAGCATACACCCATTGCAGGGTTTCCGCTGCTGTTTCTGTTTCTAAACCTTTGCTTCAACTCCAGGCAGTGAATCTAAGAAGGTATAGAGAAAATATATCTTTCCTACCCTACACTGTAATTAAATCAGACATGTTCTTTCACCCAAGATACTATGAAAGTGGTAGTAGGATTTGTTGAGAATTACTGAACCTTTTACACTGTAATGAACGGAGTTACAGCTTACTACATAGTTACGTGTAATGAGCTGAAAAAGCTATGCAGTGGATTTTATTAATACTCTCCAGTGCTTTCTCAGTAATCCACTTATAAGGACTTGCATGGTTATGACTAGTAATTCTGCTTCTGCCCATTTTTTGCTGTATGTTCTATAGCATCCTTTCTTCACAGAATCCCGTTTTCACTTGGATAGCTGTTCCCTGCTTCCAAGGTGCTTGTAACGAATCACATATTCTTGTTTGTTTCCTTTTTATATTAATAATTGCCAAACAATGTTGAGTCTCTTCTCTCCTACCTTAACAATCTTTGCATTTATCCTCTCTCTGAGAGGTTGTCTCTGGTGAAGGAATTCTCTCAACTTTACCTTTTCTTTATAAGATAATGATAAATACTCTTATTCTTTGTAATCTCATATTCAGTATAATGATTTGCCTTACTGGTTACATTCATTTTGTATTCGTACTGGGAATATGATGTTGAAAATTAAAGAGTACATGCAATTTAAAAGATATTTTCTGATCATTATATAATTAGTATGATTCTTATTTGGTTTTCTTGATTTAATTTCATCATTAAAGATTATGTTTTCAATTCTTTTTGTTGCTTAGTTAATGACAAAAAGATGCTGATGTATACGTTAGGATTACATTGCATATGAATAGAAAATTCTAAATGCATACACTGAAGTTGAAACAAGAATTATCCATACTGCAATTGCTAAATCATGGTCACCTAATTTTTTCTGTTGTCAAATTTATTTTTCATAGGAATTTAAGAATATAGAAATGTGAAGTACAGTGTTGTTTTCTTTCACTGTGTGGAGGGAAATAGAAAAATGGGCTGTTATTCTTGGATCTCCTTATCTGATATTGAGCAGTGCAGTCTTACATCAATCTATATAACTTTCATCAACTAGTCTCTATTGATAATCCGGGCACTTTGCATGTGGTCCTTGACCAAGCTGATGAATCTTTCAGGTTCTAAGTTCTTGTCTCTACCTTGAACTTAAAAGTATGTTAACAGAGAATACTGTTGTGCATAGGAAGATCCTGCTTGTATAAGTGAACAGCCTAGGCATCAAGTGTTACCACAAAAAATAAGGGACAGCACAACAGAAAAATATAACCTATCATTATCATGAATGCTTCACAGATCACACAAATTTTCCTGGTAAATTTTTTGGTCTAATCTATACTGAAATTTAAAGAAAGTGTTTAATTATAGATTGCATTTAAAATATATTATTTGTATCTTACTTACTCTTAGTTTTTCTCTTTTGTGAGAATACATAATTTCAAGGCTATTTATATACTGCAGTCTTCTTTGACTGTAGACAAAATTATATGTATGATATATATATTATATGTTATATGTTATATGTTATGTATATTATAAATTATATATATGTGATATGGCATTTTATATATGATAATTTGTACTCAAAACAGAGTTTCTATACAGGCCTTTGAATGCAGGTGCTGAATGCTGGCAGGCCCTAGGGCCTCGCAGGCTCCTTCCAGAGGCTGAAAAGTGTCCTTGCCCTACTGTTGATTACAGACCAAATGCTAACTGAAATTAACTCACAGAGACTAGTAGAGATAAGTTGATCCCCTAAGATTATAAGCATTCTGTAATGATGAAATCACTTGATTGTGAATGGACCCAGTTTGGGAAATCTTACAGTAATTTCCCCAATTAATTTTACAGCGTTTTCTATAACCTATGTATAATAGCAATGGTGTGGGTCAGGCAGGGGGTGAGTGAGGGAGATGAAGGAGATGAAACTGCTTAGCAATCATTTTTCCTGAGCTCTGCATCACCTAATGATGGATCCCTTTACATTCCAAGCTAACCACAGCTCAGCACATTCCATTCCCTATCAAGCCCCCAGGCCTCACCTTCTCATACATCAGATGCTACGATGTCCATAAGGTTGGTGCATCTCCATGAAGGGATGTCATGACATCATCCAAGAAGCACCTGTACGGATGTTCCACTAAGGATCTATTTCGTTTGCACATTCCCTTTGGGCACTACATCATACCCTATAAAGACACTTTGATGGTGCAAATGCTGTTTTTTGTGAATGCCAAAAGACTTCTCACATGAATTTCTGAATATGTACTACGCCTTTAGCTAAATCATGCTTTCCTTTCTTCATTTCTGGCTATGTCCCTGATTTTAATTTTCTTATGACAATAAAAGCACAAAAAGCTCAGGTAGGGAGTCTGGCCCTACCAAATTAATAAACAAATTGCTTATTATGCAAGTTTATTTGCCATATAATATTTTGAGTTTCTCAAGTTTTCTGTGTATAAATTAAATGGAGGTTGCTTCCATGTTTTTGCAATTACTGATTGTGCTGCAATGAACATAGGGATGCATGTTGGTTTGTCGTAAAACAGGTGTTTTGGATATATTCCTAGGAGTGCTATTGCTGGGTCATATGGTATGCAGATTTTGAGTTGTTTGAGTGGAAGCAACCGAAATGCCCATCAGCAGAAGATTGGATAAGAAAGCTTTGGTTCATCTACTCCATGGAATACTACTCAGCTATTAAAAAAAACAAAATGCAGTTCTTTGTGGCTAAATGGGCACAACTGGAAACTATAATGCTAAGGGAAATGAGTGAATCCCAAAAGATTAGATACCACATGTTTGCCTTGATTTAACCTGTAATTTTTGTATGGTTGTTTGTTATTTTTTGAACCTGTCATTGATACTGTCTCAACCCAGATGTTTCGAAGAATGGAACTTGCATTATTTTTAACATATTGTTTACCCAATACTATGTCAATTAATTCCATAATGTTGTATATTGACACTGAGGCCTTGTTGGGGCTTTTAACTGACCGGATCTTTACTCTGTTAGACCTATCTTCAGACCATAGAAGGTCTCCCCAAGAGGCCACTGAACTTATCTGGACAATAAGACGCTGAACTTTATGCTAGGCATGTGTTTGCAAGCAATGAATCTCAACTGAACTTGAACTATGGTTATGCAACAAGGTGGAGGAATCCACCATGGGGGGAGGGGTATGGGAGGGGCGGGGGGAATCCCCAGCGCCTATAAAACTGTACTACATAATACAATGTAAGCAACAATAAAAAAAAAATTAAATGGAGGATTATGGCATAGAAACAATTCTTAAATAAACAAGGTTAACAAATGTTCTGAGTAAAATTGAATGCAGACACTATTTCAGCTTTGCCAATCATAGAGTAAACAATTCTACACCTAGATAATGCCCTCTAAAACATGTTAGGAATATGAAAATATTGTAACTTTCTATATCATGGGAAACTTTGTCTTTTGCTTGGCACTATGAAATTCTTTATTATTTTACTTAAAAATGTTTTATTAAAATTTTTCTAATTAATAAAGGAAATAGATCAGTAAAATCTTACATACATCTAACTTCAATTCTTTTTTTAAGTTTATTTTTTCTATAATTTCTTTTTTTCCTTCCTTTTTAGATCATTTAGGAGCAAATATCAAGTATTTTATTACTTTACCTGTGAATATTATAGTGTACATCTTTAAGTGAAAAGGACAGTTTTCCATATTAGGGTATACATATTTAATATAATCACCTAACATCATTAGTCTCTTGCATAATCATTTAGTGGGATTGGAATCATGAAATCAGATAGACACATATTGCAGTTGTTGATGGATCAAAAATTTTCCCTTTTATACTATGGGTCTGCTCCCCATTTATCCTTTTAAGATATATATATTTAAAAGGTGGCAATGTCTTTTATCAAATTTTCTATTGTGTGCATGTTGCTGTTTCTGTCCTCATGGATTATTTAAAATCCTCACCAGACTGCTGCATTCATTGTAAACTAATATTTTATTCTAGTATACAGATTTGAATAGACTAAAACTTTTAAAAATAATGCTTTACAAGATATTGTGAAAATCCCCCAAAAGGCATATGACATCCTTCCCCCATTAGACTTCATTGTTCATTATCAGGGAATATAAAATGGTATTGTTTTGATTTTGCTATTGCTTCTCCATTTGCTAGCTAGGATACTTGTAAAAAAATGAAATTTACCCATGGTATATTTTTTATAGGAAAGTCAGGTTGGATGCTTATTTGTTTATCCTGATTTACTTATTTCCAGATTGATAAACTGCTCCCTAGCAAAATACTCCCAAAATACTCAGTGGATTTGTAGTTTAGTAATAGAAACTTAGGGATTGTTTCACTTTAAAGTAAATGATATTCATTTGATTTTAGCTATGGTTTGTGAAACAGCATTGAAGCAAGCCTGTACATACAACTGAAAAATATAATGAAAGAATAAAACAATGTTGCCGTAATGCTTATTCAATACACTGAAAAGTGATTTAAATGGGACAGACTCCCCAGTTTTAAAATGCTGAGATACTAACAACACTGAAATCTCACTAATTATGTTTCTAAAAATCTGTAAGCTACTGTATTCCAGTGCCTAATATAAAAACTTTTCTTTACATTATGAATAATTAGCAACCCTCAAAGATGGATTGTTATCATCATTTTACAATTGAGATATTCAGTCTTCTCTGAGAAGCTGAGTGACACTTTCAGTGTCTTAGTAAACCTTGGGTCATAGAGAGCTTCAGCAGATCTATGCATGGTTCCAGGATATTTACCATTCTTCTAAGCTCATCTGCATGTCTGACCACTTTGGATTTACTCAGATTTGCAAAGGAAACTATGACTTCCCTTTACATTTCAAAAAGTTAAGTTAGCACAAAAGCTGAGCTGATTCATGACATTACGATGACGACGCTGAAGATGAAGAATCTAAATCTAGGCACTTCATCGGCACAAATATTCCATACATCTGACTAGTCAATTAGAGGCACTAACTAGTCACCTTCCTCCGGACATAATTTTTAATGCATATGACTCTCTAATTAAAACATGCTAGAATCTTAAAAATATATTTTGGTCTTTGTTTTATCAATTTTCTGGTGATGAACAAGATTTAGTCATAGACATGACTAACACTGTTCATTCTAGTCTTCAGCTTTGCATGGATAATCGTCTGTTAAAGCCATGAAAAATCTATATAGCATTACACACAAAATGCTTAAATATTTCAGAAACTAAGGACATCTAACCATAATACAAACATATGAAGACAAAGGATACAAATAATCAATCATTTCATTACGTGGGGACTCTACAAGCATGCCAGGCATGAAGCAAACTCCTTCCTAACTCAGTGCCCAACGATGGATTTTCTATGAATTGTAGACATGCATATGCCCCACAAGCTTTTCCACATACATGTTGGTACTCATTTCTGTTAGCTATCTTATTTATGTCATTTATTTTTCAATGAAATGATCTTTACTTTATACTTACTAGACTCTCCATTTAACTGTTAAAACTAAACCACAGTATCAGAAATTTAATAATGATAGAATTATGAAGTCAAACTCTTCAATTTTCTCATAACTTAAATAGTATATTCTAGACACCATGGTCTACATATTGCTCTTTTGCTTTGATGGGATTTTATTTCATTACTGCTTAATGATACTTTTTATCATGATGTTCATTAGAATAATCATCCTGGAACCATAAACACATTCGATGAGATGCTTCAGGGGACAAGCTACTAGTATTTCTACTTAAATATACTTTTGACCATAAGCTAATCAGAATAAGCAACATTTTAAGCATGGTATAAAAACTATAAAAGCATAAACTACTGGAATTAAGCATAGTGTATGGCTGAAATTTTACTAGTGTAACTAAAGTGTTTGTACATTAAAGTCAAGTGATATTCAGTTGGATTTGTTTCATTGGATTTTTGCTTTTTAAAAGATTTTTCTAATTACTGACAAAGATCACACTTGGCAAAAATACATTTAAATTGAAGAAGGGATAAACACTGTACCTTCCATTTCCTTCTCTTTTTAAAATTTTTGTTCTGGGATTATGATACATTGAAATATTATCTCATTAATGTAAGCAAAGTTCAAATGTTCAATTAAACAATTTAAATGGAGATATTTTGTCTTGAATTAATCCTCTTTATTTTGTGAAGGAAGTGGGGGGGGTCATTGCTAATGTCCTGAGGGGAAAGGCTGGCATTGAATTAATTATTTTCTCCTATCATTTGTGTAAACAAACTAGCTATGAATAAATCTTTTTTTACTTTAAGCTGACAGAGCAGTTACAGAATACACAAAATTTAAAGCTGGCGATGGCAAGGACTGAGCCAAGCAAAACCAAATGTTTGGAAAAAAACAGAGCCTAGGAAGAGAGGGCAACCCTGGCTTCAGATAACTGTTGAAAGAGCAAGTTTGGTTGACAAGTCCATGCTCTATGCCAACAAATAGTATCTCCTGAAGAATAAAGATGGTTCCTATGAAATACTAGAAAAAATATGCTTGTCCAAACCTGAAAGCAAAAGGCTTTAACTGATCAAACGCAGAGTACAACCTTTGTGGTTTCTCAGTAAATTCAGAACTGCTACATATACAAGCAGTACAAAAGTGATTACCAATAGGTCTTAAGTAACTCTCAAGTTAGCAATAATAATAATAATAATAATAATAATAATAATAATAATATGACTTACTGGGAATATAAAAATAGAAAAGGTCAGAACTGCTCATTGGAGACACAAAGTATGTAGGTCAGATGTAGCAGAAAAGCATGCTCTCCCCTTCATCCTTGAGTGGACCACGAGTGAAAACAAATGAAGCTTAACTTCCCATATATATTTTATTACATTATTTATATGTGACTCATTCAATATGATGATTTTTGCAAAATTAATTTTTAAAATTCCATGGAAATTTATTTGCAAGAAAAAGAAGTGGCAGTGGATATACAATATAAGAAATAAATTTCAAAAGAAGAAAACCATGAAATCATATTTTGGTGAAATTGCTTTTTATCTAAACGAAAATTCTAGGAACATATTTAAAGAAATAGTATACAAACAATGAAGAAGGCACGTAACAATGGAAGAGGCCAGTGATTTTAGTTCATACACAACCTGATGAATCACTCTCTTTTTCACTTTCTTCCTTCAGTATCTCTCTTTTTGATATTTTACTTCTTCTTGTAATAGCAATTATGAGAATGACAACAAATTAAATACATTTGGTAGCTATACATGAACTTTTCAGGTATGTTAAATATCTGGTAAACGCACATCTCAGATGAGAGTGCCACTTCCAAGTGCCAGCTACCACAAACTTTTGATTCACCTCTCTACTCAGGAAGACAGCAGTTGGGAGGACCGGCTTTAGGCTGGTCCAGCACCAGCTCTTACAAGCACTTCGAGAATGAACCAGTGGATGGAAGATCTCTCTTTGCTTTTGTCCCTCCCTATGTCTCTGGAGCTCTGCCTTTTAAATAAGTAAATAAACAGATCTTTAATAAATCAACTAGAATTCACTGAATACAAATATATTCGAAGGAACAAATACACAACAAATATACTCAGAAGTTACCATGGATAGAATTGTCATGAGAATGGCTATATAAATAATGCTGATAACAACAATGTGCTGAGCCACATGAAGCACATAAGAACTTGTGATTCCTGAGCTAATGTTACAAAAAGCAAGTTTTGGGGCTGGCATTGTGACTCAACAGGCTAATCTTCTGACAGTGCCAGCATCCTACATGGGAACTGCATCAGACCCACCTCCATGCTGATGGCTTGGGAAAGCAGCAGAGGATGGTTCAAGTCTTTGGGTCCCTGTATCCATGTGGGAAACCTGAAAGAAGCTCTTTGACTGCTGGCTTCAGATTGTTTCTGCCCAAGCTGTTGAAGCCAGTTGGAGAGGGAACCAATATATTGGAAGAGCTCTCTCTCTTTTTGCCTCTCCTTCTCCCTGCAAATCTGCCTTTCAAATGAAAATAAACATTGTTTTCTTTTTTTTTTTAAGCCATGTATCAAATAGCAGCAGAATGATGTTTTGCCATGGGTTCAGCTAAAGGGAAATGAAAATAATCATTCTAGAGATATGAATTTCTCATCACTTGTTCAAAATTCTTGAAGTCATATACATGGGGATTATTTTAAAGTTCATGTGAGCTGTATTATCAAAAAATATGTGCTATTTTTTAAACCAGATAAACTTATTATTTATTTCAATGTTTCTGCAACTTTTTTTAAGATTTTTTTTTATTGGAAAGGTAGATTTATAGAGAAGACAGACAGAAACAAGGATATTCCACTGGCTAGTTCACTCCCCAAATGGCGACAACAGTCAGAACTGAATCAATCTGAAGCCAGGAGTCAGGAGCCAGGAAATTCCTGTTTTGCCATGTGAGTGCAGGGACCAAGGAATTCAGTCACCTTCTACAACCTCTACAGGCCAAAATTGGGGAATTGAATGGGAAATGGAACAACTTAGACATGAGCCAGTGTCCATATGGGATCCTGGTGCTTGCAAGGTGAGGATTTAGCCAAGTGAACCCTCACACTGTGCTCCAACAATTTTGCATTGAATTATCTATGCAACCCATGAAAAACATTCCATTTGATCACAGTGAATACTACTTTTAATAATCTATTGAATTTGATTTACTGGTAAGTTGCTAGACATTTTCTTGTATCTGACGTTGGTTTCGGGGTAATTTTGGCCTCACAAAATGATTTTAGAAAACTGCCCTCCACTATAGTTACTATTTAAATGTTTAAGGAAACATGCTCTGAACTTTCTTTGATGAAAAGTCTTTTTTTTTTTTACTAATTAAATATATTTACTCATTCTTGCTTGTCCATATTTCCTATTTTGCTATGATTCAGGCTTTCTAGGGCTATATATTTCATTTTTAAGATCTATTTTTATTTGTATTTATAAGACAGAGAGAGAGAGATACTCTAATCTGCTAGTTCACTCCCCAAGCAGCCACAACAACTAAAACTAAGCTGATAGGTCAGCTTCCTCTGGGTCTTCACGTGGATAAAGGGACCCAAGGACTTGAGCCACACGCTCTTCTGTGTTTCCAGGCCACAGACAGGGAGCTGGAATACAAGTGGAGCAGCCAGTACTTGAACTAGCACCCATGTAGGAAATAGGCATCAAAGGTAGATGCTTAATCTACCACATTTTTTGTGCCAACCGTTAGGATCTATATATTTCAAGAAATTGATCATATCTTTCACATTCCTAAATACATTTGGATCTTTTCTATGTCTCTGTTAATTATAGTGTCTCCTCTTTTATTTCTGATTTTATTCATTTGGGTTCTTTTTATCTGTCTTTCTTTGATCTAAAGTAGTTGTCAATTTTGCATATATATATTTTTTAAAGATTTATTTTTATTATTTTTTTTTTATTGGAAAGGCGGATATACAGAGAGGAGAGACAGAGAGGAAGATCTTCCGTCCAATGATTCACTCCCCAAGTGAGCACAACGGCCAAAGCTCTGCCAATCCGAAGCCAGGAGCCTCTTCCGGGTCTCCCACACGGGTGCAGGGTCCCAAAGCTCTGGGCCGTCCTCAACTGCCTTCCCGGGCCACAGGCAGGGAGCTGGATGGGAAGTGGAGCTGCTGGGATAGAACCGGCGCCCATATGAGATCCCGGGCGTGCAAGGCGAGGACCTTAACCACTGTGCCACCGCGCTGGGCCCAATTTTGCATATATTTTTAAAAAATGATACAAATAATTTTTGATTGACTTATTTCTAGTTCTTATAATGCCTCATTTATCTCTCCTGTGATTTTTGTTTGTGATGGATTTATTCTCTGCTGATTTGGCTTAATCTGCTGATTTGACTTAATCTTGTTCTTTGTTTCCTACTTGCCTGTAGTGAAATGTTAGCTTTTGTATAGAAAACACAAAATAGAATAAGGGCACTCTTTGCAATAAATGATCCCAGGAAAATTGGATATCTACTTCTGAAAGGGGAAATTGAGGCATTATCTCTAACCTACAAAAATAAACCCAAAATGAAATGATGCCTTAAAATAAGATGTAAAACTTGGAAGAAACAAAAAGAGGGGCAAATTCAGCTACATTTGTTCTGGTTTCTTAGATATAACATCAGAAGCACAGGAAACAAAAGTTAAAATGTGTGAATGAAATTGACCTGAATTAAAATGCTCCATATTGCAAATACAAAATTAACAGGTTGAAGATATAACTTACCTACTGGCAGAAAATACTGGGGTAACATAATCTTAAAAAGAGCTAAAATTAAAAATATGTAACAAAGTTTAATGGGAAAAATACATACCATAATTTTGTAATACATGATTATATGAATTAATACTTATTTTTAAGAATGTTGAATATCAATTGTTAGGCAAATAAACGCAGAGAGAGGATAGAGAGAGAGAAAGAAATATCTGTAGGCCAATGGTTCATGACAGAAAAAGAGATTTCTTTCAACCATTGTTTCACTTCCCAAATAGTTTGAAAAAACAGAGCTGGCTGAAGCCAGGGGCCATTAACTACATACTTGTATCTGAGATGAATCACAGAGACTCAAATTATTCAGATCATCACCTGCTTTTTTCCAAGGAGCATTAACAAATTGCTGAATTAAGAGTGCAGCTTCAACCGAGACTCACTGGGGATGCCTTCCTTGCCTAATTCATTAAATCATATCAGTATAGTAATGGTTCTACAACTCAGATATTGTCCAAAGATGAGTGCATCTTTTAAGTGATTTACATGATTTTTTATTTGCAGTATACATCTTCAGATAAGTACAGTTTGTCAAAGAGATATTGTCAGATGTCTACTGTTGACTTTTTTTTTTTTCTCTTTAGACAACCAAGGGTAAGATTTCAGCCAAGCAGCTTAGATGCCTGCACCAGATATTGCAATGCAGAGATTTGCTGTGTGGCTCCAGTGCCACTGCAACTTTGTGCTATGGCAATGGCCCAAGCTTGTTCCTGCCACCTTGAGGTTGACCTGCCTTGATTGTCCGGGTCCTAGTTTCAGCTGTCATTAGAGAGTGAATCAGGAGATGGGATCACGCTCACATTCTCTTTCTCTATGTCTCAGTCACAAACACATATTTGAAGTTGATATCTCTAGAATATCTCACTCAGGCAAAGAAAACCTGTCTGAAACTACTGACAGCATTTTAATATCATTCCTTACGGGTAATAGTAATAATAATAATAAAAATAACAGAATAAACTCAAACAATGAAAATGTGTTGTTAATCATGGAAAACTTCACATATTTCTGATAGCAATGTATGATTGTGTAGTTAGTTTAAGCATTCTTGAAATTAGGGTCTTGTGCTGTTCCACAGCAAGTTGAACTGCTGGCTGCAATCCTGACATCTCATAAGTAAACAAGTTTGAACCCAAACTTCACCAACTTTGCTTCACCAGCCTGATCATATGACTGGAAAACTAGCAAAGACAGACCAAATGGTTGGGCCCCAGTCACTAACACTGGAGATCCTGATGGCATTCCAGGCTCCTGACTTCATTTAACCTCACCCTGGCAGTTTCAGCCATCTGCAGTGTGAACCAGTAAATGCAACATCACTTTGTAGCTCTCTCTTTCTGTGACTCTAACATTTAAGTAAATAAAATCGATCTCTATCTTTTTTTTTTAAGTTACTAATGTCTTCCCTGCAAATGAGCAAAAGTCTTTGCCAACCTCAGAGCTAAATGAGGATTCATCGAGGAAATGCAGGATGAAGAACGTTAAAAATTGTGTATAAAGCTTATCATCAATGAGAAGCACTTGCAGGAATTTAAGATGTATGTCACACAGGAAATGGCAACACTGAAATGAAACCAAGCTGAATTATTGGAAATGAAGGACATAATGCAGCAAATTTAAAAATGCAGTGCAAAGCCTCAACAATAGAATGAATAAGGCAGAAAAAAAGAATCTCAGAATTGGAAGATATTTCTTGCCATAGTGGGGAAACAATCACAAACCTAGAGCTGGGTCAAGCTAAAAAAAGTATTCAAGAATTAAGAGACAATATTAAAAGGCCAAATATAAGAGTTGTAGCATGTTATTTAACTTCATGGTGTTGTTTATTTCTTTTATTTTTTCTTCCTGTTGATTTTGTTATTTGGGTTTTCATTTAAGGTGATGTATAGTAACCGTGTAACAGCGATGTCATATCTAGCAGCATGTTATTTAACTTCATGGTGTTCCAAATCTCTATTTTTCTTTCTGTTGTTGATTTTGTATTATGACTTTTCATCTAAGGGAATGTACAGTAGCTGTGAAATGGAGACTAACATATCCAGATATGATAATACAATGTAGTATGCATTTCTACTTCCAGACAAAGATGGACTCCCAATGAAACTGTTTACTATATCTTGACAAGAGGATGCTGGACTCTCTGCCATTGTCCATGCCCACAATGATGGACATATGACTGTGTATGAAGAACTTTACTATAATAATGATAATGGGAAACTCAGTAAGGGAGGAGGTAAGTGGGGAGGGGATAAGGGAAATCCCAGGGCCTATGGAAATGTATCCTAAAATGATAATAAAAAGAAGTAAAATTTTAAAATAAAGAAATAAATAAAAAGAAAAAAAGCGAGCTTCAAAGATTCCTTCTTGGTCAGCAAGTGGCCCTATCTTGATTTTTTAAAAACAAACTGCTACTACACTGAAAAATAAAAAAAATAAATAAATAAATAAAAAAAGAATTGCGGTTGTTCCAGATGGCACAGAAAGGAAAGCTGGGTTTAAAGATGTATTGCATGAAAATTCAGTGAAAACTCCCCTGATATGAAGAATTAGGAAACACATACAGGAGGGGCATAGAATGGCGATTAGGCTAAACAAAAGCAGTCCTCACCACAACACATGATAATCAAACTCTCTTCAGTTGAACATAAGAAAAAAATCCTTAAATATGCACATGAAAAAAAATCAAGTGGCATGTAGAGGAACCCTGATTACATGCACAGATGTTCTCTCAGAGGAAGCCCCACTGGCCAGATGAAAACGGAGCAATGGAGTCTAGAGTCTAAAACAAAAAATAATTGTCATCTCTGAAAAATATACCTAGCAAAGCTTTCTTTTGTCTTTGAAAATTAAAGAAAATTCTTCTACAATAAAGAAAAACCTGCCCTAAAAAAGATGTTTAAAGATGCTCTCTAGAAGAGAATAGGAATAGCACCCACCCAAACCAAAGGCAAATGTGAAGAATATCCCAGTAAATTGACAACAAAAGACCAAAGCAAACAATGAACAACTCATTGCTAAAATGACACGACGAAATTATCACATATCCAAATTAACCCTGAAGGTAAATGGCTTAAACTCACCAACAAACGTTATAGTGGACTGCATAAAAACAAACAAACAAACAAAAAAACCCAAAACCCAACTATCTGTTGCCTACAAGAAACAAATTTCACCAACAAAGATCAGCAGAAACTGTATCTCATGGATTTTGTCATTTTTGGTTTTATTTTCACTTCTTCAGATTTTTTTCTCATAGTAAATTCCTCACTGACTCATAAGTCATAAGGTAGCATCATTTTTTTTCAAGAAAGTTCCTGATTTTCTTTTTCATTTTTTCAGTGACACATTAGTCATTCAGTAGCATGTTATTTAACTTCACGACATTGTAAATTTCTTTTTTCTTCCTGTTGTTGATTTTGTTTTGTGGCTTTTCATTTAAAGGGATGCATAGTAACTGTGTAATAGAGAGTATCATATCCAGATATGAGAATACAATACAGTATGCATCTCTACTTCCAGCTCAAATATGGACTCCCAATGAAATTTTTCAATATATCTTGACAATAGGATGTTAGAACTCTTTGCCAGCTTCCATGCCTGCAATTTCAGGATTTTCTTAAACAGCAGAATGATGGAGTTATTCTTGTTTCTGAAGAACTAAACTATTGTAGCAATATGAGGAGAATCAGAGTGTGTGCGGCAGGGAGGGTGACTGGGGAGAGGGATAAGGGGAATCGCGGAGCTCATGGAAATGTACCATAAAGTAATTTTTTTAAAAAGGAAAAAAAATGGTTCTGAAATTCTACAAAAATTTGAAACAGAATTGTAAACATATGATCTAAGACCTGCATTGTTATTCATTTATTTACTTGGAAACATATGAAGACCTTCAGAAATTTCATAAAAGTGTGCATGTTGAAAAATCTGTGCATGGATTTCATATTGTTGTACCAAAATAAGCTTATATTTTAATTCTAATTTCCACAACATGTTCCAATACACGTGTATATGTTTGCAAAACATTCTAACCATTGCTAGTATTCATAGTAACTAAAAGAAAAGGTAAAATTTTTATCAACTAATGACCATATAAACAAAACATGGTATATCTAGAACACCATGAAGAATTATTCATCCATAAAACCATATGAAGTAACAAAGCACTGCTCCAACATCTGTGAATATTGGCCATATTAATAACAGTGGAAAGAGCTAGATAAAAATGCAACATCTCAAAAGTTAAATTGAAAGAAGTTAAATTGCATAATTAAATAATTATGCAATGCCTATGAAATATTCAGAACAGAGAAGTCAAAAAGAAGATTATTGTAATGAGAGGGGAATTGCACTCACTGGTGTGTGGAAAGTAGCGTAAAATTAGGGTGGTGATTGTAAATCTTTTTATTTCACTAATAGAAAACACAGAATTATCCTTACAGAATTACAACATTAAGTATTTAATCATGCTTTCTAAATATGAATACACATTAATATACTCTGGTTTTCACAGTTGTAAAAATTTTCTAGACTATAGCTCTCAAATAAATAAAAATTCAAAATTGATGTATTAGTTTTCCTTTGAGTATCTAATATTGCATAAAATTTAACTCCTTCTAAATGATTTAATTATATATATGACATCATTAATCTCCATGTATTCATTAGTGTCATTCAGAAATCGGCATATATTTGAGCAATAATTATTTAAAGAGTAGATCCATGAAAACATGTTTTACAAAGATTTATTTTGAAAAATGGAGATACAGAGAAGAGGCAGAGAGATATTCCATCCACTGGTTCACTTTTCAAATGGCTATTGTGTGAAGTGCAAGTCAGGAGCCTTAACCAGGTCTCCCTACATGCATAACACAGTCCACAAATATTGGGCCAGTTTGCCCTGCTTTCCCAGATGCATTAGCAAGGTGATGGATCAGAAGTATAGCATCCAAGGTTTGATGTGGCATCCAGAAGCGACACCAACACCACCAAAGGCGCTTTACCCACCAAGCCATTCTGCTTGTCCCAGGAACATATTTTAAAAAGAGTATTAAGGCCCAGCGCGATACCATAATGGTTAAGGTCCTCATCTTGCACACGCCAGGATACTATATGGGAGCCAGTTCTAATCCCATCCAGCTCCAATTCCCATCCAGCTCCCTACCTGTGGCCTGGGAAATCAGTCGAGGATAAACTTTGTGACCCTGCACCCATGGGGGAGACCCGGAAGAGGCTCCTGGTTTTGGATTGGCTCAGCTCCAGCTGTTGCAGCCGCTTGGGGAGTGAACCATCGGACGGAAGATCTTCCTCTCTGTCTCTCCTCTTCTCTATATATCCACCTTTCCAATAAAAATAAATAAATCTTAAAAAAAAAGAGTATTTGTGAATGCAATGAAACCTTTCTATGAAGAAATATTTATCAAAGTCCTCTGGAGTAAGTATTTGACCTCACGGTTAAGACACATGAACCTTCTTAATATCTAGTTCTCGCCTCTGGTTCCAGTTCCAAGCTAATACAGACCTGGGAAGCAGCGAATTGGCTCGAGTAATGGGTTTCCTGCCATACAGGTGGAAAACTGAGGAGACCTGAAGCAGGTTCTAGTTTCCCAGGATGAATCAGAGTGATTGAACTCATGGCAGCACACGCTCGTTCTTACTCACTTTTTCTCTTATCCTTTCATTCCCTGTCTTTCAAATACATAATTTCTGATATTTGGTTTTATTTATGTATGTTTACTTTAAATAGAAACAGTGATAGACATTAGATCTTCAACACACTGGTTCACTCCACAAATGCCTACAGCTTTGGGGACTGAACCAAGGCAATGTCAGGAACCTGGATCTTAATCCAGGCGCTCACAGGGATAACAGAGACACAAGTATTGCAACCAACACATGCTGCCTTCCAGGAGGCACCGAAGCAGGAAGCTCACATCAGGAACACAACTGGAACTCAAGTGCAGGCCACCCAATAAGCCATGTGGGAGAATAGGCAACGTCTTTACAAACCTAACTCATGCTACATGCTTTTCTTTAGCTAGAAGAAGCCGGTGATTTGTCATGGATATAAAAATTTGAAAACTGAACTCCTGCAAATATTACCTAATGTAAACATTATAATCATACAGATAATTCCAAAATGTTCAACAGTAAGGCCATTTTTATATTTGGCTTTATGTGTTCACTAAGCATAACTTTAAAAGATGACTTGTCAATTGTTGACTTTCCTAGTGTCATTGTTTACTTAACTTAAATGAAGCTCTTTTAGACAAACTACATGAAAATGTTTTTTTTTCTTTAAAACAGAGTTTCCACTCCAAGTAAATCACAATCCAAATACATGGAGATCTTGAAACAGCATCAGTCCCATTTCTTGTTAGTCCTAGTGCTGTTTGGATGACAAGCAGTCAGTGGACAGATTTAACATAAATGCCATTATGTTAGCATCTTCTCATTTCCTAACCATCATTAACCAAAGTGATAAATGAATCGAGTACCTCATTGTAATCCAGCAGAACAACCTCTGTTTCTATACTCATGTTTTCACCAATCTGGTCATTTAAAAAATGGCCATTTTTTAAAATTATCAGGAATATGTCCACTATATTCTACAACCCCAGTCATAAAAAGTTTTACTCTTTTCGGTCTCTGTTGTTCAACTCTGCCTTTTGTGGACTTTGTATTATCTGTGATATACTTTGTTGAACTTCTTTTGTGATGCAGTTTCTGGCAGATGCTGGTTCAGGATGCTGTCAACACCAGGGATAACTGTGTTTTCCTTGCCTTCACTGTCAGGGCCTTAGGAGGAGGAATCTCCACCAGTGCGGGAATTATGTTACCCTCTGCCCTACTGATCATCTTCCTCTCCACCTCCAGGCACAAAACTCCGTGACCTCCCTGATCTTGTAAGTATCAGAGAGCATCTCATACCGACTGTTGAGTTTCCAGCAGATAATCATGAAGGTGGCTGGGAGGAAACGGTGGTGGCTCTAGCATGGCAGGAGCCTGGCTGCTTCAGTTCTGATCCCACTCCCCGTAAATGGCCTGGGCATAGGAGTGGAAGATTGCCCAAATGTCAATCTCTCTCTCTCTCCTTTGCTCTTGCTTTTCAATATCAGTCTTGTTAGTGCAATCACTCTCACTAGCTCCCTCAACTCTGACTTCCAAATAAAAAGTCTTATTTAAAAATTGACAAAAATTAAGTAGTGGAATAATATGGAATGTGAAAATAGATGATGCGAAGATAAAACAGTATACCAGAAAATTTTTTGGCTATGATAGCAAAATAAAAATCTTAGATTATCTACATAATTAAGCTTATATCACCTCTAAAATGGCAAAACACAGCGAGTACATTCAATGTTAATTTCCAATGTGATTTGTGGGTAATCGGGGATTCAAATATTCTATGTATATGTAGTATAGCACTAACTTATTTATAATAGTATAAAA
The DNA here is from genome assembly GCF_017591425.1 of Ochotona curzoniae. Lineage (NCBI taxonomy): Eukaryota > Metazoa > Chordata > Mammalia > Lagomorpha > Ochotonidae > Ochotona > Ochotona curzoniae. The sequence goes on from NW_024467096.1 coordinate 24,626,724, forward strand.
ATACCATCATTTCAGCATTATCATGGCAAACATTTCTCATTTGAAAAACAGTAAAATGACATACATGCACAATCCATTAATTGAATTTTGCTAAATTCAAAGATGTTCAGAATAAGTCATCTCTGCCGCAGTAAAATAAGATGGGTATTTAGACTGAATTATTCAATTAGTTTTTCTGAAAGCCTCTGTTCTACATTGGGGATGAATTCAACTTAATGAAACCTAAGTGTGTTCATAAAATTTTTGAAGGTTTATTAACTTATTTGAATGTCAAAGGTACAAGAACAGAAAAGAGAAAGAGAGGGAGGGAGGGAGAGAGAAACAGAGAAACTGAAAGGGAGCCTCCATTCTCAGGCTTACTCTGCAGAATACCACAACACCAGCGTTGGGCAAGGCTAAAGCCTTATCCAGATCTTCCAAATGGATGCCAGGAGCCCAGACACGCGGGTTGTCTTCTGTTGATTCTCCTAGAACACTGGCCAGGAGCTTGACTGTTAGTACAGCAATGAGAACCTGAACTGGCATCCATTTGGGATGATTACATAGCAGTCACCTGTGTTATTCAGTCTGCCTCACTGCAAGTTACTGCTTTTAAATTTTGGGAGGGGAGGCATACTTGTTTTGAGGGACAGCATTTTTAATACCGTTTTTGTAATACTCTTTTCTATAGAAACATCGATGTACTACAAAACATGAAAGGGGGTTGTTCTTCGCTAGAACTGGGAATCAGAGAAATTTAGGAAATATCAGATGATCTAAAATTAAAAATGATTAGTTTACCCAATGAATCCTCTGTATTAGTGATAATTAGTGGAGAAAAAAATCAATATTAGTTTCCGATTCAACTATAGAATTTATTTTTTAACACGGAAAGAATCCGTCCACAAAAAAACTTAGGTACTGCTTACATGTATGGGCCCGTGAAATTTCTCAATAAAAGGTATTGAACATAAATCTTATAGACTGCCTATTTATTTTATAAATTAGTATAACTTTCGTGTGTAAAGGGATATATTTAAGACAAAAGTTAAGAAATGTCTTTTCTAAGAAGCCAGGTGGTAAACAATTTTGTTGAAGACGCAGTCTTTGTCCCAGGTAGAGCTCCCTGGGTTGCACTGTGAACATGGCCATGCAGAATTTTAAGCAAATTAATGTACACAGTTAAATTAGAAGGAAAAAAAAATCTATGAAAAATAAGCAGTGGGCTGGATTTAGTCATTTTTTTTTCCTAGTAAGTATAATGGTTTCCAAAACAAACAAAAGAAAAATTCTCAAATTTATTATGAGAAATTACATTAAGTTGTAAATTGACAGCTGGAGAGTAAATATAGTTTGTTCAATTCAGTTTTCTGTCTATTTTTAATAATGTTTAAAAAATATAAATCCTTTTGAAACATTACTTTTTATTTGAACGGAGGAGTAAGTTGATTGGGGGGTATGGTAGACAGTGAGAGATAAAAACTTATCTGATGGTTCTCGCCCAACCCGCAATGGCCTGCTGAACCAGATGGAAGGCAAGAGCCAGTAACTCCCTCTGGTCACTTAAAACAGGAGATGGAGATTCTAGTGCTTCTGTCATCTTCTGCTGCTCTCTCTATGAATCCTAACAATGCAAAATATTTTAATTCAAAAACTGATCGTTTCACACATAACATAGTTCATTTTTGTTGTTGCCTATTGTTTCTTTTTTCTGAATTCTGAAAGGAACGCATGGCAGAGTTCTATACTAACTGAGAGTGTATTCTAAGTTTGAGGTACACAGAGTTTAAGGAATTCTACTATGTTTTCAAAATTATCTTTAGAAAAAAATGCAGGAATATCATTATCTGTAAATGCTCATTGCAAAAGCATGAAGATTTTTTTGCCTCAGATCACTGCATATTTAAACATCTACTCAACAAGCCTTCCCGTTTTTGAAGGACTATGAAATGATATCATACGGTCACAAGCCATTTGAAAAGATTTTATTTTTCATGTTTGGCTTCATTTATTTATCTATTTTTAGCTAGGATTCTTTTCTTGAACCATTTTTTTCAGTGCTTATCCAAACAGCGCAGTTTTATCCTAGAAGGTGGAAAAAATATAACCGTACTTGAGCTCTCTAAGGTGCTCCCCTCCTGTGGTACTGATATTCTAAATTAAGAGCTTCCGCTGAAGGTGTTTAAGATGCTGTATTGAAGAGAGGACACGACACAGCGGTTAGTCCCACACAAGAGCAAGAGAGCACTACGGGCATAAGTGAGTTAATAAGAAAACTAGGGCACAGAGAACCATCCTGCCAAAGACAGCAGTCTCATCATCCTGACAGGTGGCACCACACTGCTGACCATCAGGCTGTTGCAGCTACTACCTGCTGCTTCTCGGTCCCAAGCCCGCAGTCATATCTTGTTTCAGAATCAAGACACGAGGTGTAATGAAGGGTAGCTCTTCTTTTAATCTTATTTACAACATATTGCAGAAATCCATTACGTTTGAAGATAGAAAAAAAAAAAGTTTAGCCACAAAAGCCAGATAACCTTATTTATATTCAAGAAAATGTAATTGGAACATTATTTATTTATTTGTAAGCACAGAGTGTTAAATTTCAGTCTGGTAAGCAATGAGTAATGATCAGATTTAGGGTAACTAACATATCCTTTACCCCAAATATTTATCATTCTTTCGTATTGTGAGCATTCAAAATATTCTCTAATACCCACAACTACATTACCGTGCTATTGACCTTAAGAAGCATACGCAGTTTATATTTTCTGGAAGATCTTATGGCATGAGCCAGGTTGGGCTATGCTGCAGCAACTGCCAGTTCAGGTGAGAGATGGGTCTGGGGACAGGATTGACCAGGAAGCTGCTTCCACTGGTAAGTGTGCTAACTGGGGCAGGAGGCAGACTGAATCTGATTGTACAGTAGCTGGTGTAGCCCAGTCAGACCACTGGGCTCCACCCTCAGCCTCAGGAACCACCATGAGCACAAGGTGTCCAACCTTAGCTGGGCCTTCTCACTTGTTGACACACACGTACTAAAGAACACACACACAAAAAAACAGGCATAATAAAACCAACTGTACTCCTCTGGTCATAGCATGTTTATGAATATGATGACTAAATTATATTTCATTAATCTGATCTAAATATAAAGCACAATGTATATTGTCAATATGATGCATTTCTATTTCTAGGTTGTTTATTATACAATCATTCTGTTTTAGCACTTTATATAATGTTCAAGATGAGGTATATCATTATATGAGCGCTTTAGTCTGCAAAGGGTGAAGTTCACCTGTTTCTTCTTAATGATAAACTTATTTACATTTATAATGACAAGCACATTGAAGGAGTAGGCCTCTAGCCCAAAGGCTAAGTTGTTATTCAGAATGCCCACACCCCAAGTTGCCTGCTTTCATTTCACTTTCTCGCAGTCATAGATGAGAGCTCAAGACCTTGAACTTAACAAGCACATTGAGTTTTGGGGATCAGGCTTAAAATAGTCTAGTCCCAACTGCTGTGTTCATTTGGTTACTAATCCAGCATATGAAATCCCTGTCTCTCTGACTCTCAGCTTTCTAAGTAAAACAAATGAAGCTTTTTAACAAAGATTTTCAAAACTGAGCCTGATGCAATGATTCAATGGCTAAATTATGCCTTGCATGTGCTAGGATCCTACATGGGTAACTGTGTCCAGCTGCTTCACTTCCCATTCACTGCTTGCTTGTGGCCTGAGAAAGCAGTGGAAGATGGCTTAAAGCGTTGGGGTCCTGCACATGGGCGGGAGACCCACAGGAGACTCCTGCCTCCTGGCTTCCGATTGGCTCCTCTCTGGCCATTGTGGCCACTTTCAGAGTGAACTAGTGGGCAGAAGATCTTTCTCTCTGTATCTCCTCTCTGTGTATACACCTTTCCAACAAAAACAAGTTAATCTTTAAAAAAAAGATATTGGAAGCTTTTAAAAGCAGTGCTTAATATTCTGAGTTGATTTCATGATATTCAGCTTCCTGGCAGTTCTTACAACCTGTGAAATGGCAACTACAGTAGGCAAAGATACATAATTAAATGAGATCTTTAAAACAAATACCACATCTTCCTCAGTTTCTTAAAACATGTAAAGCCTTATATGAAAGTCTAATGTAGATTACAACATATATGATTCCTGTATAGCTAGGAAGGAGAGACAGATTTCAAAGCAGTACAATGTGAGTTCATTAGGAAATAGTTGAATGTTCTTCCACCTTCATAAGGACATTCAGTTGATCTCTAGAAAGGACGCTGCATATCCTGTGTATCATGGTTTTCAACAAAAAATTTGACACTTTTTCATGTGCTGTCTTAGCAGACTGAACAAAAAAAAATGAGGCATAAATGACAAAAGAATAAGGTAAATGTGTATTTTTCCCTAATTCAGGTGCTGAAAATCTGTCAAGCTATTGTACTTCTACACTTGATCTTAGCCAAAAGGCCGAGAAGCAATGCTAGCTATTGTACTTCTTACATTGCAGTGAGAGGGGAAAATACATGCCAATACCACACAGACGTTCTTGTCAGGACACGTACAGCAGGGTTTCAGGAGGGAAACAGGCACTGTGTTGTGAAACTATTCCAAGTGAATATGTGCAACCTCACCCAGCGCTAACTCAGTGTGGCTCTCTACCAAGGTTCATTCCTTGGTTCTTGGGTTACATATGTGAATCACTGATTTAGGTGAGAAATATATAAATTTGCAAATTACAGCCTTGAGGAAAAACTATACTCAGGTCAACTTTTGCGAAGAATAAAAATGGGTAACTTAAAATAGAATCATGACTGGAGAACCGAAAGAGGTAAGTATAAAAAAAATCAGACCAAGCCCAAATCAGGCTTGCCAGATATTTAGAACCAGCCAATCTGTTCATCAAAATTACATTGTGAATTGCCAGGAGTTTCAGCATTTAGGTTGGTTTTGAACTTGAGCACTGTTCACCAAAGGTTTATGATCTCATTTGGCTGAAAGAAGATGTTACCTTGAAAATATGCAGAAAATTAAAAAAAAAAAAAGGAGAGTTGGCCCATGACAACTGAGTGGCACAAAATGTGAACACTTTGGAAAAATAGATTTAAGTCTATAAAGTGGAAGTTACTAAAACTGATATCAGGTTCTGCATCCAAGTCCATAAAATTTTCTGCTCACTGCTGTGATCAGCCCTTCTGTCATGAAGGACCTGACACCTGGAAAAATACTACTTTTAGATCTGAAATACTTTAGTTCATGAAGAAATGAGACCAGGTGAATCTTATGATTGCTCAAGTTTTCTTCTATAGACGTTTTCCAGAACATGGAGGAACATAGCAGTTATGCACAGAATGCTGGAGACTGAGCTGGTTAATGTCTTCAACATGGAATATAGAAAACCAGGAGCATCTCATGACACTTTAAAGCTTCTGAAACCTGCAGTTAGGTTGCCCAGGATTTCCAGATGCATGCTAAATTGTGAATGCACAGTGAGTTCAATACTGTTAGGCAAAGGATCATTAACAAGAAACACAAATGGGAACCAGTGTTGTAGCATATCTGATATGCATTCTGGATCAAGACAAGGCTGTTCAATTTCTTATCCAGGTCCCTGGTGCTGCACCTGGGAAAGCAACAGGAGATGCCTTTGTATGCATGCAATCACTTGGGAGATCCTGAAGATGCTCTGGGCTCCTGGCATTGGCATGGCCCAGCCCCAGACAATGTAGTCATTTTTTGCCACTTGAATTATCATATTAAAAAGAATACATAAGGTAATTATTGATACTATAAACTTTGCTTATAAAACAATTGTCCAGATCCCGGCATGGTAGCCCAACAGTTGAAGTCCTCATCTGGTTGCTGGTTCTAATCCCGGCAGCCCCAATTCCCATCCGGCTCCCTGCTTTTGTCCTGTGAAAGCAATCGAGGACATCGCACACCCTTGGGACCCTGCACCTGCGTGGGATACCTGGAAAAGTCTCCAAGCTCCTGGCTTCGGATTGGCTTAGCTTTGGCTGTTGTGGCTACTTGGGGATTGAATCTGTGTCTCTCCTCCTTTCTGTATATCTGACTTTTTGTTGTTGTTGTTGTTTCTTAAATTATTATTTATTTATTATTATCATTTTATGATACAGTTCCATAGGTTCCTGGTATTTTCCTTTTCCCAGCCCCAATCGCCCCCCCCCACCTAGTTCCTCTATATCATTACTAAAGTATAGTTCTTCATACACAGTCATATGTGCATCATTGTGGGCATGGACAATGGCACAGAGTCCAGCATCCTATTGTCAAGATATAGTAAACAGTTTCATTGTAAGTCCATCTTTGTCTGGATGTAGAAATGCATACTACATTGTATCCTCACATCTGGATATTATGAAGTGAGCACTATATACCAACAGATTCTTTGTTAAAAAGTAATACTTCTGGTCAATTAGCACATAAAAGATATTAAAAGTGTCTCAAAAGTTGAAAAATTAAATAACAGCTTGGTTTTCTCACCCATGGCTCCATTCTAAATGGGATATTTCACAAGATTTTTGATAGTTGCACATTCAGGTAAACCATAGTGATTTTATCAAAACTATTTCTCAATCAGAGGATGCCTGAATAAAAACTTGATAACTGCAGAACAAGTGAGAGTGTCACCAATGTCCACCACAGTGTAATCTGATGTCCAACTTTGCATGGAAATTTTAAGAAGGCACTTGACTTTGCTGAGAGGATGATGCTTATAATGATGATTCTCAAGAAAAAGTTTCAACATCACTAGAATTGCTTATAACCCAGGAGAGAGAGAATGTGGTTTATGTCTGTTAACTTTCTTCAAAAAAAAAAAACCCACTTAAAGGTTAATGTGACAGAGACAGTTCAATGTTGCATCGATTTTCTTCTACTTCCTTATTAACAGCCTCTCAATTTTAATGGATATGGCAATATGCCCAGGTATAAAAATTATTTGATTAAACTGCATTTTAGCTAAGGCTGATGAGACATAAGCCAGAATTGCTTGGCAAGACCTCAGAGAAAGAGTGCGAAAAGATAGGGCAGACTTAGTGGGCATATGTGAGCCTCTGCCTTTCTCTTCCTCCCACGCAGAGTGCTACAATGATTGTTGCATCTCACCCACCATCAGCCATCACAAGAAAGAGGCAGAGACCTTCGACCTAGCACCTTCGAGACCAAGATTCAATATCAGTCTTCCCATGAGACTTCAAGCTGTGTGAGAAAAAATGATATGCCACTTGGACAAATTGGCTTATGAGTGTGTTCTCCTACATGAAGGCAAAACTAAGACTAATTGACACGAAGTCGGCACAAACAATGCACAGGCATATTTACTTGGCCTCCAGAAGGCAGAATGTGAGGGAGTGTAGGATTATGTAGGCACTTGCTTGGCACCATGAATAATTCAATGACGGAGCTTTAGAGAAACTGAATGGGCTTGTTCAAATTGGAGTAGCTTCTATGCTGCGGTAGTTCATCAGAGTTCGTGGGGCAGCATGTCAGCCACACAAAATGAGACCTAAGTAGGAAACGCTGGGTGAGAAATTACGTGAGCTGATTCCTAAGGGTCATTCCTTTAGGTCAAAGATACTAAGGCAGAATTTTTTCTTAAAGACTAAATTGCATTTGTCTATTTTCATGTTATGACAGGAATTTGGCCTAAAGAAGTAGAAGTACTTTATTTCACTCTGGTAATATTTCTCACGAAAATGACTAGGAAACAAAGAGGAATATTGTGTGGATGTAGTTTTTCTAAGTTCATAGAGACTTTAAGGTTTTAAGCATTTTGAAAAATGAATGATAGCTATTTTAATAGTTATCATTTTCCAATGACTTATATAGCAAACAAAATGGTTTCTAAATAACATTATCCATAATATTAGCTGACTATGAATTTTAAGATTAACATTTTATGTTTTACAAATGAAGTAGAATTTTTCAGATGCAAAAAACTGCAGGAAAAAATGTAAGAAATAATCTGTGGCAAATGAAAACAATTGCGATTTGAAATTTTCTGAATATTACGTAAGCTAAATTATCCTTTTGGGAAAATTTGTGCCATATATTTTTTTCAAATAACCTTCATCTTATCACACAAATAGGGACTAATGATCTCGATTTCTAATCGACAGTCTTGTCAGACACTTCCATGGCTCTGTACATAAAACATGATGACATTCTGGGCCGGAGAGCAAGGGTCCTCTATTTGCTTTCACTTGAAAGCAAAGGGGTTCTCAAAAGCTGTCAGCCTTTCTCTTTTATGTGCTGAAAGCTGCCTGAACTTGTCAGCTTGCTTTCATTGCACTTTTATTGAAATAACATAAGAAAAAGTTATTACAGTGTTTACACCTTTAAATTAGATTTTTTTGTGATAAGGTAGAAATGTCACAGAACCATAGAATACAGGAACTGGATGAGTTTGAGTGATATTACTAGGCCCATACTCCCAATTGTTCCATGTGTAACTGAAGAGGCTAAAATAACCTCTCCAAGCTACATTCGCTAATAGGAGTCAAGATCATTAGTCATCCTACATTTATTTAACATGCACATGGATATAGCTATTTTATATAATCTCTCATTTATTGGCTATAATTCTAGCCAGTTAGTCATTTTTTTAGCCATTAGAGAATAAGAAGCAGCAGTAGTTAATGACGATACTAGTTTCGATCTTAAATAGGATTTTTATGATTCAAAAACACATTTATAAAGCAAGTTTCCAATAGTCTATTTTCTTATATTGAGGACTTTAAAAAGAAGGACCTAAATCCCATTTTATCAAAATTTCCTGTTTGAATTCATAGGTAAGAATAATGTAAGATTTTTCCCTAGTCTTTGTTCTCCTATACAACCAGATAAATGACTTCCTCAAGAAGTACAATTGCATAGGCAAAACATTTCTTTCCCATTTTGTTCAGGGTTTGACAATGCACTATAACTGAATATTGAATAATCATTCTTTCATCTTTTGTAGTCTGGCATACTTTATCCAGTATTAACATGTTGAGACAGGCAGCTCTCAGATGACGTGTGACAATATTAAATTCAATCCTAGCATGGAGCTCCTCAATTTCACACTTGTGGCAGCGGATTAACCCAATTATTTTTTGGAAGTTAAGGGAGACGTTCACATTTTCAGGAATGTACCACCCTTCAGAAACAAGGAAGTGGCAGTTCGTTACCACCACACGATCTTAGGGAAGAGCAGAGAGCAGTCAGTGCTTATTAACTTTACCGCACAATCAGATGGCGAGTTGGAAGGGGGTGCATACAGTCTCCACACTCAAGCTCTCTGAGTTATCCATGGTTGCGATCTGGAACTTCGCCTTGCTATACCTCTCACGTAAAATATTTTCGTGTAACAATTTCAACAGCCCCTAGATATTGACACACACACGTACAGAGGCCTCAAAATGTTCATCCAAAGTTTATCCAAAGTAATGCATTGCTTTTAAAGTTCGTTTTTCCACAAACCTATTGAAGATCCCTTGTATGGAAGAGACCTCACAAAATTCATTAAAAACGCAAGTTTATTTAAATGCAAAAGATTTATAAGTCATATGTATTGTGTTGTTCAAACAATTCACAGAGAGAGGAGCTTGAATACACTATTACAAGGATTTAAAATGTTCCTCAAAATAAACTCATTTTAAATTTTTTTTTTTGCAGGAACATTTTATTTCGCTTGCAAATGTTTGCTTATTTTTTTTTATTTTAATCTACATGAAAGGCAGCAAAGCATGACAGAAATAGTTCTTCAAGCATATATGATGTATTAATCAGATATATTTGCTTTACTTTTATTGGTAAAAACAGTGCTAATATCAAGTTATCTTGGAATGAAGTTTCAGATAGCACCTGGAGTATATCATATGAAAAAATCACTATCTGGCAAGTCATTCTCCTAGCGGCTAAAATGAGAATATTGAGTGGATTGACAATTTCAGATTTTGACAGAAATGTATTTTCCACATGTTACCAGACAGAAGCATACAGAATTAGAGTAAAAACTATATATCTATTTATTGCTGTGGGAGGTGGGGGGAGGGCAAAGAGAGGTACGAAACCCTATGCCTCTAAAATTGTAAAATAGAAAATGAGAATTAAAAAATGCATGAAAATTGTTAGTTTACAGAATCAAGATGGGTAAATAGGGTAAGGACACATTTAAAAAGAGAAACATTAGCCATGGTGAAGCAGAGAGGGCAGATTCCAGGAAATAGGAGAGGACAGACAGACAGCAGAGGGACACCTGGAGATGGACAGACATGAGAAAGCAGCAGAGAAAATTGCGTATTGTGGCAATGACCAGATACCCCAGTGACCGTCAACGAGCCATGACCTGAACTCCACTGGTGGCTGCAACTCCACCAGCAGCCAGGTGGGAAAGGGAGTTAAGGAGGTGAACCCAGACAATCCAGTTCTACTGGGCTGTTTAATTTGACCAGGAGCAGAAACAGAGCAGCAGATTCCAAACTGGCAGTGTTGGAACAGGGTGGATGTCACAACCCAGAACCCACTTGAGCCTCATCAGGCACCATTTTTTGTAGGGAGGCAAAGGCTTTGGGAAAGGACTGTGCATGCATGAAGCTGACAGTAAACTCATTTCCAGCTCTGTGCATTGCAGCAACATGACATCCTATAGGTTCCATTCAAAATAGGTCCAGGTACCCCTCAGACTTAGTGTCCAGGAGATTCTGACAAGTTCAGCACCACAAAAAAGCTAAGCTATCTAGGACACGTAGCATCTTCCTAATCCCGAGAACTACTCAATCATAAAGTGGGAGAAAGGTTGTATAGACAATGATGCAGCCTCATCATGGGATCACAGGATGTGGATAGTGGTGAGCCAGGAGCTGGGACTATGGAGACCACTGTGGAAACCTAACATAAGAATTAGGAAACTCGGGCCTGGCACAGTATCCTAGCAGCTAAAGTCCTCACCTTGCACACCCCAGGATCCCGTACAGATGCTGGTTCTAATCCCGGCAGCTCCACTTTCCATCTAGCTCCCTGTTAATGGCCTAGGAAAACAGTCGAGGATGGCACAAATTCTTGGGACCCTGCAGCCATGTGGGAGACTCATAACACTTTCCTAGAATTTGAAATCTGTTTTTTCTACTTTGTTCTCTTTTCACTTCTATTTCAACCTCTATTGTATTTCTTTGATTCTAAGCCTTCACCAACAATGGTTTTAAAATGGAATAGTTCTTTTAATTTCATGCATGGTATGGACAGTTATGTTCTCTGATCTTAAAAGGCATGTTAAAGGTCCTTTATATTTTTCTGAGAGAGAGAGAAAATATATATTATTGTGTGTGTGTGTGTGTGTGCGTGCATGCACGCACAAATGCACTCACAAGTAGATGTCAGTATATCGATTTCTTTCAATCAGCAAATTTCATTAATGGTGTGGTCAAGGAAGAGACTTTTCAATACTGGTCTAACACACAGCCATGTTACCGTTGAAACACAGCTAGCAATAAAACCCATCTGTTACTGTTTTAAGGTAGAAGAGGTGATGGTGAAAATACTCTTATGGTAATATTCCAAAGCATCAAGTTGAATGTAGAGTTTTCAAAGCAGCTTCTTATCTAAGCAACTGACTACTAATAACCCAGGCATTTTTCAGTTTGCATTATAGTTATATTTTGAATCTACTTGAAAGACCACCCAACTCAAAGAATGTTAAAATCATACAGAAACTCTAGTTAGACTGAGAGGCCTATTGCAAATCTCTATTGGTATTAGGGCATAGATACGAGTGACTGCGATCAGCACTGGAAGGGAGAATAAAACTATTTTAGTTTTATGATAAAATTAACCAGATCTTTTGGTCAAAAATAAGAATTGCATGAACCAGTTTGACTTCCTATTAATACATGATTGTGTCTGTCTAAGGGAGGTGGGGGAAACACAGAAGTGCAGACATTGACAATCCTGTCTCCTAAAGGGAAAAATTGTTTTGAAAAACAACTATTTCTTTAGGTCAGCACATAGATTGCAATCAGATGTTAGATACACAAAATTAATGCTCTTCAAAAAAAGCAGAGACAAAAAGGCAGATGAGAAGGTAGGAAAGAAGTGGAGTGGTCAGTGGAAGCGGTCAGAAGCTGACAGGAGCATCAAAAAAGCAGAAGCAAGGAAAATGAAGGCAGGGTTTATGCTTATCAACTAAGCACATAAAAAGATTTTCCCAAATGTTACAAGGCCATAAGGAAAATATCTCCAGCGGGTGAAAAAAAGATTCATGAATTAAAAATCCATTGCACTGTATACCAGTTAACATCCAGAAACGTTCATGAAAGATGCCTAAGAGGAATATTACAGATTAAACCCATTCTGGCTCTCTAAAAATCAAACAGATTTGTAAAGGCCAAAGTCTTGTGTTAAGGGTTAACATATTAATGTTGGTAGACTCTGGTAGTGCCTTCTTCCAATGATGGCAGGTGGATGTCAGGCCTGATGCACACGTCATGGGGACATGGCCTCAGAAGGCAATTTTTCCAAAGAAAGTAGGTTGAAACAGTTGCTTCCTGGCTTGTCAAGTGATCATCTCTCTGCCATCTCCTGCCTCACTGTTTTAATGTGGCTTCACTGTCTTAGACTATGAACCTCCAGGCAGTGTTTTCCTCCGAAATTCTCTTCAGACATACTTGCCAAAGCAAGAAAACACTGATCCCATACAGGTGAGAGGTTGTAAAATGCATCATTCTATACAATTTGGTATTATAGCAGCATGGAACCTTATGAAAAGGCACTGTGTGCTGAAAAACATTAGAACAATTTTGCAGGAAAATTATATTTAACATGTTTTAAAAATTAAACTTGTTTTATTTATTGCATTGTGATTACAGGGTTGAGCAGGGTGAGAAGGATCAAGGATCAGGGAAAAGTGGATAAAGTCATTGTCTCCTAATTCTCCATTTCTTCTCGCCTCTGGGAGAAGGAAAGAGGGAAGGGAGAAGCCACACCCAGCCTGCCAACTGTCCCAGTACCCAGGGATGAGGAACCGCCACACAATATCAACCCAGGGTCCCACTACAGTGAATGTTCTGGGGGTTCTGCTCAAGCATTTAAGCTGAAATTAGCTGAAATGCCAACTATGTACAGAGCCAACTAAAGACATTTACAGATTTGTAATACTTTGGTACTTTTGCCTCATATCTACACTTTCTCAGAGGCTACTGGAGACTATGTTCCTCTAACATGAAATACATATGATGCAGGAATGTTTGAAAACTAAAAATGAGGCAAGAGGGCGGGCCCAGCGGCGTGGCCTAGCAGCTAAAGTCCTCCCCTTGAATGCGCCAGGATCCCATATGGGAGCCGGTTCTAATCCCAGCAGCTCCATTTCCCATCCAGCTCCCTGCTTGTGCCCGGAGAAAGCAGTTGAGGATGGCCCAAAGCCTTGGGACCCTGCACCCGTGTGGGAGACCCGGAAGAGGTTCCTGGATCCTGGCTTTGGATCGGCATAGCACCGGCCATTGCACTCACTTGGGGTGTGAATCATTGGACGGAAGCTCTTCCTCTCTGTCTCTCCTCCTCTCTGTATTTCTGACTTTCCAATAAATAAATAAATCTTTAAAAAAATGAGGCAAGAGGCAAGGGACCAAGGGAGTTATTAGGCTGCACATAAACGAACAGGACAAAGGCAAAAAAGAGAAGGGAATTAACAATGCAAAAGGATTATGGATATCTCTAGGATAACAATGCATTGGAGAGCTCATTTAATATGTTTGTACAGATTTAGACATGTCATAGCTAAAACTGATGAATCTGGAAAAGAATCTATGACACATAACTTAAAGACCAAGAAAAATAAAAAGACATGTATTAGCTTTTGGAAAATTGAAGTCATACAAGAAACTATTTGTATTAGATTACATCATGTGCCCACTCAGCAAACAATGGCTACAATATCATGACTGATTTGTTCAGAGGGCGGTAGAGAGATAAAATGAAGAACACAGGAAGTTGCATATGCAGCATATTGAGTGTTACTGCTAGAACCATCCCCAATCATCTGTTAAAAAGGCAACAAATTCAACACACACAAAATGAGAACATAAAAACAGCGTCTGAGAGTAGTTACAAGACAAACAACACAATTAAAAGGATTTAAAGTGTTTCACCACACAGAGTGGGCTGGGGGTTTCTAAGAGGTAGGGCAACAAAGTGCTCATTCCTGGGCCCCTCTCTCTCTCTCTCTCTCTCTCTCTCTCTCTCGCTTCTCTCTCTCTCGCTTCTCTCTTTCAGTCCCTTTGTCACATGCCCTTCCCTGCTTCCTCTTTCCCTTTCTGTTTCTCACACATCTTGGTTCTAGAATTTATGATACTAATTCACTCCCTCACTGTGTACATTAATTAATTCAAGAAGAAAAATAAGTAAAAGGAAGCCCATACAATTTAATTGTCTATTTCCACTTCATACAATTCATTGTTTAATCCTTTAAGAAGCCTAATGCTCTCTCACTGCATTGCAATTGTGCAAAAAGGAAAAGCGGTATTGTGGTTACTCATGTCAAGCAAGAATTCATGAAATTTTTCAGTGTTAAGACATTACATACTGCATTTTCAAATAACACGATTAACAAGATTATAACAAGATCAAGCTTGTTATAAGTTTCCTTGTTTCATAGTTATTATGTAGAAGGTAAAATCTGAATGCTAGTCAGCACCACTCAATCCCTTCTATAGTCACACTTACCACAGTAAAATAGCTGATTGTTGTTATTTTCATTATTTTTTAATTAAAATGGATAATTATGGTCTATTTTTCTAGATCGTCTTAGAAAAGTGCTTAATTTAAATGACCATTTGTCCTTTGCAAAAGAAAAAGCAAGAAATGCTTCTGCTAGATGGTTAGTTTCCAAGAAGGTCATTTGAGTGAACTGGATAACTGTTAGCTAATTATTTTAATTGATGACCATGTATTCGTGAGATGGAATATTTAAGCATAATGAGTTTAACAGACAGCAGGCGACTGCTTCTTTGGAGATGATGCGTTAACTGGTATGCCCATTTACTGTTTGGAATGAGCACTGGTGGAGAGAAATAAAGTCTACACTTTCAATACGTTAAAAATGCTTGTTTCCTTCTACAGTAAGTTAGCACAGCATGGAGGGGCCATGCTTCAGGCCTTCAGCATAACTTTTTTGTTAGGGAGATTGCGTCTGTGACCTTTGCATTCCTTCTATTACTTAGCTGAAGATAAATCTCATTCCCTTCCATTCCAGTTATCCAAACAGCATAGTCATAATCCCTTTAAATTTGTGTATCACTTTTGGGAGAATAAATACGCTTTAGGTTATACTCAAGTCTTCAGTTTTCCCTTAAACTTGTGGGGTGTTAATTGGCAATCAGCAATTAAATCAGAAAAAAAAATGTTAAAGTAGTATATCTTACTTAGTAACAAATAGAATAAATATTCTGTCACTTTCATATATTAAAAGACCATAACTCAATCCATGAGATACAGTATTGTTTGCAACTAGTATATACTTAACAAGATACTTCAGCTGCTTGCTTTATACACAATAATAACATCGAGGTGAGCATTTGTCTTAGCATTTAGGTTGCTGTCATCCTCCATTATTTCCTGAATGCCAGGTCAGCTTGTGTAAAGTTGTTAAACAATATGCTAAGTGAAACGTCAATTCTCATTCTAAGTGTGCCCTATTCAGAGGATCAACCAGACTCCACTGGTTTGTATGGAGACTTCATCAATCCAGTAGTCCATTGAAGACAGGAGCTGGAAAGTTAGTTTACACTGCTAACAACTGTCTTGTCAACATTTTGCCTGGAACTTCATGATTGTGTTTCTTGAAAAGTCTTTAGCCAAGCTGACTACATTTTGACTCTGGGGGACAAAATAATAGTCAATAAAATAAAAATGGTTTCCTAAAAACTGATCTAATAATTTCCTGAAGAATGTGAGAATTTTTGGTAAAAAAAAAAAAAAGAAAGGAAAGCTTCAAAAACTTCAAAAATATGAAATAGTTACATAAAATCATAATTCTATGTTCTGAGCTAAAATAACAAACTTAGAAAGATAAAGAAGAAAAATATGTGAGAGCTAGGAAAGAGCTCTGTATTCGGAAATGTGCATGTAGCTAAAAGAGAGCCAGAGCATGAGTGCAAAGATGGAAATCATACATTCGACAAAATCAGTAAACCATTTCGTCTGTTGTTTAGTTCCAAGATGTTTATGAAAATGAATTACTGTATAACTGCATCACGTGCATTTATGATTTTCATAACGAATGGCATATATTTCAGTTCTTCAGCTTGATTTTCATTTGATAGTCTCATGAACTAAGATCCTCGGCTAGACCTAGTTAGATCTGCCCTTGGTTAACTTCCCTTTATCTGCTAGGCTTTTGTCCAGATCATCAGTTGGCTGCTAATGCTAACAGCTTCCATGCTTCACCAACTTCTGGATTTCTTCAGTATCCCCACATGTTGGCCCA
Organism: Ochotona curzoniae; assembly: GCF_017591425.1. NCBI lineage: Eukaryota > Metazoa > Chordata > Mammalia > Lagomorpha > Ochotonidae > Ochotona > Ochotona curzoniae. The sequence goes on from NW_024467096.1 coordinate 24,643,184, forward strand.
TTTAAAACTGGTTATCTTCCTGACTGCATTATAGTAGGTCCTCCCTTGGCATCACTGCCATGGGTTCTTGATTGATGCAGTCCCAAAAGCATCGGACTTTTATTTAAAGAGGATAAACGTGCACTACTATTTATTCTGTATTATATCTGTCAGAATGTAAAGTTGGTCTCAGAGCTATGAGCCATGTAATAAGTGGCTATATTTTGCAAATAGTGTACAACAAACTTGTTAACATGACTGGTGGCATGAGCGATGACTACTAACTCTTACCACTACATTCACAACAAAGACATAACCTTCAACAAGGCACAGGAGACATTTATGGGACGTTCATTTTATAGAAAAATATTTTCCAATTAAAATTTCATATATTTTCCTCCTTATCTTCAACAAAGTAAAGAAAATAATGTAGTTAAGTGTGCTGGCATAAGTTTAAACAGAATCTCCTGTCAGAAATCCCTCTCTTTAACATTCCCTTGGTTTTCCATGATAAATGTAATCAAACTGAGATGAGTAGAGCCTAAATAATCCAGTAGCATAGACTGTCATTTTCCCTCAATTGATCTTTGTGACCTATTCCTCAGCATGGCTTACTGTTCTCATTTTTCAAAGAGTAAAGAGAAAATGGATTCCACGTGGATAGACTATGTCTATTAAAGTAAGTGAAGTAGAATAAAAAAAATAGTGAGGAAAGGATATAAAAATGCTTAAAGGATGATTTCCCACTTTAAGCACAGAATGTTCCATCACTCATAGCGAGTAAAGTGGAATGATTGATTGGGAAAGCTGCATGGTTTGAAAACACTGTAAGCAGAAATTCCACAGTGAACACAAGGAAATGGAGAGATTGGCATCAATTAGTTCCTCCATGGGACTTTGTATTTGCACATCTTCCAGGAGGAGGGAAGAATTAAAGTAACAACAACAACAACAACAACGAACTTTCTGAGCTCTTCCACTTGGCAACAAACCATTCCAGTAGCAGGTGTTATACTTACAAATAAATCTAGTGGTTCCAAAACTATGCCTGTCCAAGAACTCCTGCCAATCATAGCTCATTGTTAAGTACCATCACAGGTTTCATTCCCTATTGTGGCTTAAATTCTACCTCTCATTACTTTCTCATCCTCTTCATTTCATTTTGTGTTCTGCTTTCCAATTAGGTTTATAGCAACAGATTGTATATAATACTAAAATTTAGATATCAATGAAATAGTTACAGAATGTGTTAAGAACTTGTATTTTCTAACATATTGGTCACTCGAAACTGTTAATTAGCTTCATGATGTTGTTAATTTCCATGTTTCTTCTTCTTGTTAAAGTACCTCATTGGAGGGGATGAGATTCTGCCAGCTCTACATACAGACCAAGAATGGTCTTCCAATGAAACTGCTGAATTTATCTGGACAATAGGATGCTGGCCTCTCTGCATGGTCCATGCCCGCAATGAATGAATCATGACTAGTTATAATCTGTGCTACTGTAAAATGTGGAGGAATTCAATATGGGGGGAGGGTTTGGGGAATCCCAGAGCCTATGAAACTGTGCCATAAAACGAAATAGAAAAAAAAAAAAAAAGCAATGACTAGAGTTTATGTTTATACAGTTTGAAATCATGCCACTGTGCTTTGGTATCCCTGAAAAAAATCAGTCATGTGATAATCCTGCAAAAATTTATTTTTAATTTAAAGACAGTGTTGAATAATGAAATGCATTTTTGCATTTAGAAGTAATGTTTTGAAATCTACATTAGTCTCTTAAGTCAAACCTTACTCTTTTCTCTGCATGACCCAAAGTATTTTACTCTTCAAAGGATGTTCACAGCAAAGCACATGGACAAAGAGAATATCATGATCATCTCCATCACCTTCACCGTCATGTATTTGGGTGTAGGAATTCTGATTTAGAAGACAGCATGTGCTACTCTTTATTCTTTTGTCAATTGAGCTCAGCAGTACGGCTGTGTCACCTATCCTTGCAAAAACAAAAGTTCACTGATTCAATAACCATCTTACTTCTCTGTGCATTGAATTTAATATGAAGCCTTATGGGGTAGGTCTGGTACATTTAGTTTTAAGTGCTCCACTTAACTACACAGTCAATAGGTTATTTTCACTGAATCAATTCTGATGGTAAAGCACAAACTCACTTTGCCAGATAGTAGGTTCTGTGCTAGCCTTTTGGAAAGTGACAATCCAAGGCCTATTTGGCTGAATTCTCTGCTTGTCAAAGGGAGAGGTGTCAGCAGTATCAGCTAAAACTGAACATTAATGCAGAGAGCAGCTTAACAAGCCCTGAGTCGCCAGCTTTCTGGTTCCAGGTGCTGCTGCTGTTGGACAGCAGCCCAGCGTAGCGGAAGCTGCATGGCTTTGCACTAAGAAGCTGCTGAACATGACCAATGACTTGCCCTCTGTGAAGCTGGATTTCCTCATCCACAAAGGATTAATAGTAACACTTGCCTTGCAAGACTAAGTTTGTATAAAGTAGAAATACAGTTTCTAACTTAATAGGTACCAAATAATTAATATTTGTCATTGCCACCCGCTATATATATATATATATATATATGTATATATATATAAAGTAGTTATTACAATCTATGTTTATTATCAAACATGAGTTCAAAAACAGATAAAGTCAAGGAAGTTAACGATTTTTTTTCATCTGTAAAATAGAGGGTTTGACAACCCCTAACACTATGTTATTTTAACCAAACCATGACAGAAGCTGAAAAATGTCAGTTTTCTTCTGTCTTAGAGACATTGGAACAACTTTTAAAGATTTTCTAGAAAAAAATCTCTGATATATTATGTGTATTATTCAGTCCATTAATTTTTTAAAAAGGAGAGAAAACCATTCATTTTCACCAGGCTCCCTTTGCAAGGTATGTATGCGGCTGGCTCTAATTAAAAAGGAGCATTCTAATGTCTGTGTTGACATGAGAGTGAAAGGCCTTAGGATATTGATCCTGGAGAAGACATGCAAAAAAAAAAAATCACAGTATAGGACATTTAAAACAACCAGCTATGTAAAATAATAATGCAGACATATGTTCATTTATACATGTTTGCATCTAAAGACTCATGAAAGGGAGGCTATTAAAACATCAAGGGAGGTTACCTCAACAGTGTACAAAAATTTGTCCACATGTGTATATATACATTTGTATATAAATAAAACTATGCATGAGCTAAATATCTAAATTTCATAATGAATAAATTTTATGCTTTCAGAAGAAAACAACAGAACTACAATGCTAAGACAAGATATACACATTCTATATTCACATATGCCACAAAGGGCAGTTTGAATTTTTAATCTCATTTTCTCTGTTATTTACTTTCTTGTGAATGTCATTCAACACTAACATTCAGAAGTACAATTGGAAGCACAAATTTGTTGTGGGTGATTCTGACAGAGAAAAACAACAACAACAAAAAGAAAAGCAAAATAAAACAGCAGAAATAATTTGTCTATCTTAAATATTTTTACAGAATTTGGCTTATGACCCAGAAATTATTCAAAATTAAAATAAGCTCTAAAATCTTGCAGCACAAAAACAAGGTTGTTTTTCTTTCTTTCTTTTTTTTTTTCTTCAATCCAAACTTTCAATTTTCCTCCTATATAGTTACAGATGAAAATATAGGTCACTCAAGAAAAGTTTCTACTGCTTACATTTTCTCACTACATTTTAAAGTTCTCTGTTCTGCTCTTTTATTACTCTATTTTCTTTTTTCAATACTTTAAATTTATTGTGTATTATTCTACTTGCACTGAATATTTTCAGTGTCAATTCATGTTCATCAATATTCCTCCATGTCTCCTTTTCTTGTTTTATCAGGGAAGAACATGAAGCACACACATACATACTGCAGATGTCCATGACTCACATGACAAACAGAAGACCCTGTGGCCCAGCAAACTCAACAGTGTCACGGAAACTCAAATAATCAATGGATCTATTCATTTTTGATGCTTGGAATGTCAAACTGGACCATCAATATGGTTCAAAAACCCACTTAAGCTGCTATCGTTTAGCTCAAACACCAACATCATGACATACTTTGAAGAAAACAATAGGAATATTAATTCTATGTCAAGGGAAAATGTTCCAATCCATCTCAAAATTTTTCATGGACATGGTGGAATAGGAGAATTCTATATACACCGAACATATTCTGCTTTGAAACTTATTTGTGATTATAAGAAGGAGAAAAATATAGTGAGTTCTACTTATTACAACCAGAATTCTACCTCTCAAGTTTTTCTTCATGTACACTATCAAAATACGTTGTTAAACTGAGAAACCCCCTGTGCTGTCTATAGCATTTAGAGACATGTTGTACTCAGCTTCGCTATAGTGAAAACCACATACACATGTAACTGTAACCACATGTGTGGGGCTCAGGGGCAAAGAGATCACTAAGTCAATAAATGGTGACTAACGGTCAAGGCAACTGGCGGGCAAGATGGCGGCCAAGGACAGAGCCCTGGGCCTGAATCAGGGCAGGGGCACCTTGTTTCAAAAAAAGACTGATTAACCAGGACCATCTCGCTCACCTACCCCTGGCCTATGGGAGGTGGCTCCTGCAGTCATGCTCACAGTAAGTGGCTCCTACTTTCTCCCTTCCTGGAATTCCTGAAATTCCTAGCCTAAGGCTATCCCTTACCCTATACAGAAATCTAAATTTCCCCAATAAATCGGAACTACTTAGACAGAAACCCTGTCCTTCTGTTTAACTCTCGCGGGCCAGGAGACTGGGTGGCGGGCAGCAGGCTCATCCCCTCCGGCAAAGGGGTACTAAAGGAATCTATGGGGTAGACCCCGCAACATACACATGTACCTGATTGGCAGTGCATCACCCTGGACTTTCTGTACTTGCATGTGTAAGGCACAGCCTCGCTCACCTAGGGTCACGAGCATTTGTGCATGATGAAGAGCAGTATCTCAGGAAAAGATCGGTTGATTAAGCAACAAAACAAAACAACAAATAATATAAAGGGAAATATAAAGATGGCAATGAAAATTATAGAAAACATTTGTTTGAGTTCATTGTTACTTCTTTAGTCTTTTCCAATATACATATTTTATGGAAATGAGAGTCACTATTAGAGCTTAATTGAGCATCTACTTTGAAGAAACACATATCAAACAAACCATAAAATATCCAGTGTACCTCCTGATTCTATTTAGTGATTGAGTGCAACTTCAGTTTTGTGTTAATTGGAAGACAGGGGTAAAATCTTTCTCCCTTTTTCATTTATAAATAAAAGCAAAGTTTTATACTATTTATGTTTATGTGATGTATATATTTATGTGATATATATATGTGACATATATGCATGCAGCCTTCCTGGTGGAGTCCCACTCATGTATCAGCTTACTCTTCTATTCTAGCTTCACTAACGTCATTTTACAACCAGTCTTCGTGTATCTCAATACATTTTGGACCTTTAGCTTCTTAAATAATCAAGCATTTTCTTTGGCATCCCTGAGTTTTACTAACAGTTATTTAAGAACTGTTAGTTGATAATAAAGCACTCTTAGGGAATATGTCTTCATCATTTTCACTGCTTCTATAGTGACACTCTAAGTTTCTGTTGTGCATTTTAAGCAATCTGACAAAGTGTTTCTTTTTACAGCTCTGCTGCCATGTGAGGGAGACACGCAACCACAAATTTGCTTATACAAGTCTTTGCTGAGGACTACCTAGTTGTTGTGGAACTCACCAAGAGACAAAGTATTGTCCAGCTGCTCTGGGTTCCAAAAGCATTTTTGCAGAAAAGGTAGTCTCATGGGGTAGCAGTGTGCTCAGTAAGTGATGGCTGCTGTCCTTTGGGGTAGTAGAATATAAACCCAGGGCTGCTGAGCTCAGTTGTCTCTGACTTGGTTTACCATCACGATGTAAATCATCCGGCCATCCCTGCCCTGGAAAGCATGACTTAGGGAACAGCAGTGATACTTTATCAACATCTACCCAGTTAAAACCAAGTGTATTTTTAGATCAGCCTTAATTATACCGTAGTTCCCCTCGGTATATTTATAAAACTTACATTATCTTCTCTTATCTTTAATGAGAAAATATGTTACACTTTTTCTTATAAAAGGTAGTAGGTGGCAATATAAACTTTTGAGTTATATTTTTCAAAATGGTTACTACCTTATTTTGGATTTGGTTCAGAAAAGAGAAAATTAAATGATTAGAGATGTAGCAGAAATTGTGAGTGTTATATGCCACACACTTGAAACTCTCCAAAGTATAAAAATAACTGTCAACACACTTTAATTATACACTTGAAATAGTTATGCGTTAAGGTTAGCTTTCTTTCAGAAAATGATGCAACTTACTTGAAACATCATCTCAGTATTCAGATTTTAACACATTTCCTCATTAGCTTTGAACCTTTCTTCCCAAGAGAATGTTATCCCCCGGATTTTATCTTCTTTCTTTTATCCCTGGTCATAATCTAGCCAACTAGGGTATGAATACTGTCCTTAATGGTTTAGTAAAAAATAACTTTTGTCCAGGAGATCCATGAATCTTCTGACTTTATAGGCTGTTGAGCAGTTCTCCAGGAAGAGTGTACATTTCTCAAAGCTCTCAGCATCAATGAGGATAACTTATGACTTACATATCATGCCCATTCTAATAATATTCATTCAGAAAGTTCTTAGTATTAGGCTAGATGTCATAAAAAAGACAAACTTAAAATATTATACATTATTTCTTTTGCAGGTTCTTCTTTGGCTGGTATGTAGCCATCTTTTCGCCTTGTCTCCATGGTCATCAGCCTGTGCCTTTTTGTGTCCCAATGTCTTTTTCTATTTTGTTTATGTTAATGCACTTTATTATATTTTAATTTTGTGGTACAAATTTAATTTTGTGGTATAATTCCATAGAGTCTAGGATTTCTCTCTCAAATTTCCACCCTCAACTGATTTTTTTTTTACTAATTGACATTAGTATAGTACTTCATAAGCAATCATAAGTCCATCAGTCTGTTACTTAAGTGTGCCTCAACACTGCTGGTAGAATGTCAGACAGTCCAGCATCTCATTGTCTAGATAAGTCCACTTCTTTCACTTTTAAAGAGTTATTTATTTACTTGAAAGACTGAGTTTAAGAGAGAGAGAGAGAGAAAGCACAGCGGAAGAGAAGTGACAGAAGGAGAGCTCTCCTATCCACTGATTCACTCCCCAGGAGGCCATAGAACCTTGGGGCTGTGCCAAGTTGAAGCCAGGAGCCCAGGAGCTCCTTCAGGGTTTCCCACATGGATGAATAGTGAGCCTTTCTCTCATTCCCAAGGCACATTAACAGGGAGCTGAACCTAAATGTAGCTGCTAGCTGAGATTCCATCTAGCATCCATAAAAATGAAGGCAATTGTCCTAGGGCATAGCAGCTAAAGTCCTCGTCTTGAATGTACCAGGATCCCATATGGGCACCTTTCCAATAAAAATAAAAACAAGAATAAAAATAAAAAGAATGCAGGCAATGCAGGTGGCTAAATATCAACTGGATCCCATGGTAAAATATATTGGAGAATAATAGTTGAATCAAAGTAAGGTCACCATACCACCCAGTGAAAGCCATTGTAATGAGATTATTCATAGCTACCTCATTATCTCTCAGGTCTCCAAGTCAGTATATATATTTTGTAGTTACTTTAAATTAATTCAAGTTCCTTGGATCTGTCCTGCTTCCTAGTGTACCAAAAAGCCAATACATAACATCAAATATTATTCCAAGGAAGACTTCCAAAGACTATCTTCCAAGGAAGACTACTGAATTAAAGTGGACTGTTACTGCATGTTTTAAGACTTACTATGGGTTGCAAAATTTTCTTGGAATAGTGAAATTAATGGGCCCATCAAAGAGAAACTGTAGAAATAATTTAAGTATATTTGTGCAGCAGGTAAAAAATACTAGTGTGATATACTATAAAAATAATTGCCACAGGCACATTATTTTCTTGAGTCATTCTTTGAATTTATGCATATCTTTATTATCTAATAACTGTCACTTCATCATTTTTCCCAGGATAAAATTGCATTTATATTCTGTTATTCAAATAGGAAAAAAAATAACCAAGGGACTGGTTAGAGAAAGGTGTGTAAGAGTTTTGTTCAGATTTATGTTTTTAAGAAAAAAACAGTTTTGAACAGGGTTAGCAATGAACTGGAACAGATCATGCTGAGTAAATAATGAGTTGGAATACACTGATTTCCCAGACTATATACTATATGAAATATTCATTTGTAAATCAACTTACAACTTAATCATTAAACAAACAAAGTACATTTGTTGCTGTTGTTGTTGTTGGCTATTTTATTTCCTGTTGAGTCATAAGCAGACGCACCTGCAGGTGTTAATTTTTTCATCATACTATGAGGTACTAAGCCCTACCCTTTACTACTTTCGTTGGTTTGTGCCTTCAGCTACCAAGTCTGTACAAGTTGAAGTACAAGCATGAATATGTATCACAACTTATGTGATTGTTCGTGTTGTGTCCCTTGTTACACAGGTGTCAAGGGAAGAAAGTTCACTGCTTAACATATTTTATGTAGAGAAAAAGCATTTCACACGCAAAAGAATACTAATGTTTTGCTTTCAACTCATTTTAAAAATGTCCTTGTTCATAATCTTCAAAATTTGAACTCTTGAATGAATTTCTCCTAAAATATATAATATTCCAAAGATTTTGTTTTTTAATTCTCACTGACATATTTAGGACTAAGTGAATATTGACAGACAAAATAAAAGTAGAGCACATGCTTTTTATCCAGTATATGTCTCTCAAATGAAACCGTAAGGGATTACACATATATAATGTCAGCAGTTTTGAAACAAATGCAATAACACTTTAAAGTAGCATTACACAGCTGATTTTCATATACTTGAAATTCAAAGATGCTTTTGAGAATTCTGGAAATGGAAATTGTTTAGTTTAGGAGCATTCAAGTATAATTTTGTGTTCAATAACAAACCATAAAAGAACTCATGAAGCATATCTAGCATTTGGTTCTCGGGGTTTGCTTGGTAAATATATTTTTTACAAATAATTTGAGTGATAGAAAGACAAATACCCTTTATTATGAAAAATTAGATATAAAGACTATCAGATGTATCATATAAAATGAAACATAACCATCAAATCTGATATGACATCATGCTCTTTTATGTTTTAACTGTGCAGCATTTATCATACGTAGAACAATCCTTACAACGGAAATCTGTTCTAAAAGCTGCAGTGCCTTTTGAACAAATGAAATATGGCTTCCATGACCTCATTATTAATTTTACCCTTTTAATTAGATTTAAACTCAGATTGTCACCTCTAGCTGGTAATTCCTATACAGGATGGTGAAGTCATGGCTAGGAATAGAGTCAAAATCAAACTGAACTGCAGGCACAGTGATATTTCATTTAGGCAAGGGAGAGGCTGTTGCTCTAATTGCTGTGAATGTTGTCAGGAGTTAGCCTCCAGCCATTAAAGTTTTCATTATTTTCTTTAGTTAAAGATTGTTTTCTCAACGGTTTGCCATTCTTGATGATGTGCATCTCTGAGACTGAAAGTTGAAAGGACATAAAGCCTGAGTTATCTGAACCACTCTTGGCCAAGTCTAACGAGTGTTATATGTCTCTGTGGCTGTTCTGTGTTGCAGTTCAGTTCTTCCAATGCCCAGGACTGCATGTAGTTATGAGATGGAAACTACAGGTATGAGATGGAAACTACAGGTTGAAATCATACCATAGAACACACATTCAAAAAATGGTGGAAATGTATCAAGATAGCAAAATCTTGGACTATATTAACATCAGAATACTGACAGACCCACTGACTAAAACAAAAATTCATTTTTTTTCACTGATAAGTACAAAAGAGGAAAAGTAAATGAGGGAGACAAAAAGGTTTTGCTTAAACTAGTTGACTTCTCATAATACACATAAAACAAACTATGGAATTAAAAAAATCACCATATGACAACCAACTTGGTTGTGAACAAGCCAGATAAGTACAACCAATGGTTGCCAGAAAAGGTGGATAAAAATTTGAAATGGAAGATATCCACATAGTATTGAAGATAGTCTTGCAAATTATTTACTATATGATGAGGAAGTATTATTTTTAAAAATATGTCAGCTATTGGGTCCTACATAATAGATCCCATATGGGTGCCGGATCATGTCCTGGCTGCCCCACTTCCCATCCAGCTCCTTGCCTGTGGCCTGGGAAGGCAGTAGATGATGGCCTGAATCCTGGGACCCTGCACCTGTGTGGGAGATCTGAGAGAAGTTCCTGGCTTCTGATCAGCTCAAGTCTAGCTGTTGAGGCCATATGCAGAGTGAACAAGTGGATGGAGGATCTTTCTCTGTCTCTCCTCTCCTCAAATCTGATTTGCGTTTCCAATAAAAATGCATACATATTTTTAAAAAGCATAAGATGTCATATTAAATTACTGACCAAAGGTAGGATCACCTATAATAGGACTTAAACAAAATCATCTTTTCCTCCTCATGTAATAACACGAAGAAAGTGTAGGACGGTCCTGATGGGACGCTACATGCTCTGAATGTATCCAGGAAAAACATCAGACCAACTCATATTGATGAGTATCCCACACAAAAGATAACTGGCTTCTCCTCTCCTAGAACATTATCAATATAAAAGGAAAAGAATGTCCAAAAAGTGAGTCCAGTGTAAAGATGGTATCAAGATACAATCCAATGATATAATCTGTATTCCTGGATTGGATGCTGGGCCAGAAATAAATACAGCTCTGAAAGATGTTTTTAGTTCAATGGATGAATGTTGAACAAGAACCTTGGATTAGAACATATTTTGTACCTAATTTCCTGTTACTGCTATTTCTATTACATTTTTGTACATGAATGCTCTTCTTTTTAAGATAAAAATTGAAAGGTCAGGATGTTTGTTTCAGTCGAAATGTTCAGAAATGTAAAAGTACAGATATAATGCATATTATATATATAAGTATATTTAAATATTATATATTCCTTATAAAATATGTATATATTGTATTTTAATTCACTAAGAAAAATTACTAAGCAAAGAATGTCAGTAATTGGTGAAAAGTACAATTTTATTCAGAAGTTTTTCTGCTACTCAGGGAACTTGTCTTCAAGCATATCAGAATTTTTAAAATAACAAGTGCTACCCTAGAAAATTAATCTATATATTTCTATCATTTAGTTAGCAAAATCCAGAAAGATCTAATTTAATTTTTTCTATCACCTTCATAGTGTTCCTGATACAAAAACTTATCTGATTAATGAGGTTTTAGAGATAACAGCTATCGCACTTTACAATTTGTAGGTGAAGACTGATGTAGGGAATTTCATATCTCAGATTATTTATTGACTTTTTCTATAAAAGCTTAGAAACACAGAATTAAAATGATTCCATAAAGAATTAAGTACCTCTTTACTACAGTAGTTTCGGAAAAGAACTTGTACAATATTAAGGTCAAAAATTATATATATAATAAATACATATGAAACAAAGGTTAACCTTTCACATATATGATCAGCCAGAGTGAAGGAGAGGGAGTCTGGATGGAGAGGAAGAAAAAAAAATTAAAATTACACGCAGTGATTTATTCCCTAAACGGACAACAGGTGTTGTTTATATATATATATAAATATATATAATATACATATATGTGTACATATATGAATATACATATATGAACATGCATATACGAATATGCCATATATAAAAGAATTAGGTGCAAATGTATATATATATATATATTATTTTAAATGATGTTTACACAGTAAATCAGGGTGGGAAGGATCAAGGGTTAGGGAGAAGTGGGTGTGATCATTGTTTGCAAATGTTCTATTACTTCTTCCTGTTTCTGGATGAAGGGAGGAGAAAAGGGGAGGAGCTGTACCCAGCCTCCCAACCACTCCAGCACCCGGGGATGGGGAATGGCCACCCAGCATCATCCTAGGATCCTAATGCAGCACAAGCTCCAAGGGTTCTGCCCAGGTTGTTCGATCAGTATAAAATGTTTTCTATCTCACTGATCCAAGGATGAACAATTCCTTCCAATGTTCATTGGCTGACGTAGTCAACTTTAGAGTCTCTATTTGCCCAGACTTTTGCTATCATCATTTGGCTGGGGTAATTTTAATTTATTCTGTTCTCCGTGCTCTGCTCTGGTACAATATCCCCTGTGCAGATCCCAATGAACTGCCACAGCCTCCATGTGCATTAGGGCCTGCTGTCCACTGCTCCATCTTTTTCATTGAGGAGGAGCAGTTCACACAGGTGAACCCAAGGACCTGGGCTAGGTAACTTGGGCCTCACTATAATCCCCGTCCCTGTGCTCACAGACGTGGCACCCACCCCAAAGGTGGATCCAAGTACCCAGCTAGGTGACACTGATCCTGTCCTGGGAACCACTGCACCCAGACTGGCATGGCTCGCCTCACCTCGGCATCCACCATCAGATGTTGCAGCTTGGTCCAGCCAACTTCAATTCCAGGTCCTGCTGGTGGGTTTAAACTTAATTCTATTGTCTCAATAACATCCTACATTCATTATGATGGATCCTTCCTGGTAATTTTCTTAAACCTTGAATTTTATCATTCTCTTCAAGTACACCATCATTTGTGTTGAAATTTTTGATTCTTAAACCAAGGAGATTCTCAGTATTGACTTGCTCATTTGTTTATATCAAATTAGAATAGTCCAAGTACAAAAAATGCAAAAAGCATTCTGTACTTGTGGCTTACCATCAACATTTAGGTAGCCCAGCTTGGGTCCAAGAAAACTTAAATTACCAAAGCAATTTGTTTAAAAATATTAGATAATTTATACTAATCATTTAAATTGCAGAAACATTTCATTTGAGTTTACCATGAGTTAAATAAGAAAAAAAAGACTGTTCTAATAGTGAGTCACTCTTTAATTTCTGTAATTTTTCCCACAGCCCTGTAGCCTTCAGAACACATGCAAGTCAGTTACAGTGAAATAGAAAGCATACAAATACTTTTATTTTTTCTCTAACAGAGTGACAAGGCATTTCATGCCATGACTGTTTCACACCTTACTTTGACAACTAGGCACATATTTATATTTTCAGCTCTTCTAGTCAGGAAAGAGTTCAACACTGTCTCAGTTGATTTAGTACCAACTCAAGTCAATCTTTTGACATTTGTCCAGGTAACTGGACCAAGAAAACCTAGGGAAGACTTGTCACAAATTACAGTGACATTCTCTATGCTTTGAATAGTTTGGATGGCAAGGGTATATCGAACAGACAGTAGATTAATAACACAAACACCCAATGAATTGTAACAATGGAAATATTAAGTAAACTGTGTTATTGGACACACTTCACCAGAACAAACCACTGAAAAGCCATTCAGCTCTGAAATCTAAAACAAAGGAAATTACAAGAAAAAGACTATACCAGATACAGCTGGGACACACATATAAACTAACAGGATGAAAATCAGAAGCATAGAATATAAGGAAATTCAAGTCAAGGTGAAGATAAAAAGAAATAGCTTGGATTACAAATAACTAGTAGTTGACAGGTTAGCTGGCCAATTATTTGGAGAGTACACTAAAATTAAAATCAACACTACATCCAGCAGAGAATTTAGAAAACAACTTATTAATGCAAACATAATGAAAGAACACAATTACCAAACCTTCATACTACTTTTGGCTCTTCAAACTTCCATTTGAGGGCTTGTGGAAATGGAAAAGGATTCACTTTTCTATATTTTAGCATAGAACAATGGAATACTCCTTAAAAATACTCATTTCTTTACTTCCTGTTTTTATGCTTATCCATTGATTTCTGCTATTCTTTTTATTGTTGCTTTGATCTGTGTAAGTGATTAATGATTCAAGGCAGAACACATTTCTAAGGAAGAAGTGATCACTGGGATTGTGGTTAGGAAAAGGTACTCAAGCGTTTGTGATTTAATTCCATTTACATTTTGTCTCTGAGAGAAATTATCACATCCTGATAATTCAAGCATAAGCATATAGTTTTGTGACACCTATGCTAAAATCCCTTGAAATTCAAAAAGAATAAGCTTCAAGGAAATGAGATTTGTTTGGAATATAGGTTTTAAGTACTAAGTAAATTAACCTGTGAATCAGTAAAAGATTGTTTATAAAAGGCGATAAAACACTGGCACATCCATCTGCAAATAACATCATAGACATTATTCTAAGCAAATTAATTTGTACACAATATAATACATACCACACAGTCTTTTATTTGAAAGTCCAAATTAGTATATCTGAAAAAATGTGACCAGTGGCTTTAGGGCTGATGATAAACGATAATTTTGAAGAGACTCAGAACTTTCTGAATGGGTGGGAATGTTCTGATATGGTTTTATATAAACCCCAAAGCTCATATTGAAATTTAAATCCAGTGTAAAAGTATCAAGACGCAGAACATGGGACTGGCATCATGACACAGTGAGTTAAGCCACTGCCTGATCTAATAGCATTTCATATTGGAGCTTCATTTTGAATCTTTTTTTTTTAAAGATTTATTTTTATTATTTTTTATTGGAAAGGCGGATATACAGAAAAGAGAGACAGAGAGGAAGATCTTCCGTCCCATGATTCACTCCCCAAGTGAGCGCAACGGCCAATGCTATGCCAGTCCGAAGCCAGGAGCCTCTTCCGGGTCTCCCACGCAGGTGCAGGGTCCCAAAGCTTTGGGCCGTCCTCGACTGCCTTCCCAGGCCACAGGCAGGAAGCTGGATGTGAAGCAGAGCTGCCGGGATAGAACTGGTGCCCATATGGGATCCCGGGCGTGCAAGGCTAGGACCTTAAGCACTGCGCCACCGCGCTGGGCCCTCATTTTGAATCTTGACTGTTCCACTTCCATCCAGTTTCCTGGTCATGTGTCTGAAAAAGCAGAGATGATCCAGGTGCCTGGACATCTGCCACCCATATCAGAGACCTCTAAAGACTGGCCTATATCCAGCTCTTGCAGTCATTTGGGGAGTGAAATAGCTCATGGAAGATTTTTTTTCTCTCTTTCCGTTATTCCTTCCTTTCTCTATAAATCTCTCAAATAAATAAATAAATGAGGTGATGAATTTAAGATGTGCTTAAGCTATGAGGTTTTAGTCCATCTGAATATATTCATGTTTTGCAACAGTAGGATAGGTGTTTCAGCCCTGAATTTACTATTGTCTCCTTTTCTGTGTCACATGCATTTCCTTGACATTCTGTCATGTTTAATGCAATAAAAATACCCTCAGCAGACCTAGCCTGTTGATCTTGGACTTCCTTAGCTCCAGAACTATCAGCTCAAAAGACTCTCACTATTTACAATATATTCAATTTTTGGTATTCTGTTACAATAACAGAGTCTAAGCTATATTCCATAGCTAAATAGATGCCCTAGGTATTTGTTAATAAAGATGCACTCTTGCAGGGCAAGCAATGTGGCTCAGTGAGTTAAGCTATCATTGAAAGATCTGACAACCTGTGCATCCAGTCTGGGAGTGAACCAGGGAATGGGAGATCGCGCTCTCTCTCTCACACTTTTATTTCCAACAATAAAAGATGTGTGTTTTCAATTTACATAAATCTCATCTGGAAAAATATCAAGTAATGCTGAGTATACCAGAATGTAGAGACAAAGTTAAAATGGAATAATGATAAATACATTAAATAAATATTGATGAAACTGGGAAATGTTAATGTGGTACTTTCTTGGCTTATATTAACAAGCAAAATTTTTTTTAATTCATCTGACTAGATAATTTGTTGTTTTAAAATTTAGCATTTAAAATATAACCACCTTTAAAGTAGTTAGTAAAACACAGTTCCTAAAATTGGAATAAGAGGCAGTTTTAGATTTTTTTATATTATATGCTAACTACAATTAGTATATAGAACATTAATTCATAAACTGTGGCTCATTTTGGGCAAACCATTATTGTTAGCTTGTGACTAAAACTCACAGCTTCCCTTTCCTTCCCCTTTTCAAATTATGGAGGACTGCATTGTTTAAAATATTTAAATGAACAAAAACATTGAGAATATTTCTGCAGAGAAGGATAAATTAATCAGAAACCAAGGATACATGGGCACCTTAAAAAGTTAAGAAAAAAATGAATTAGATGATAAGTTGATGCAGCATTTTCTCCAGAATATGCATTTTTCCATATTGCTGAATATTCGCTTTGATGTACATGGACTTCATTTTTGTAATAAATTTTTTCTTGAAATTGAATTTTTCCATGAACTTTCCGAAGTACAGTTACATAAGCAACATGAATTATCACAGTAGTTGCTATTATTTAATGTTTGATAAATTTCCCGTAGGACCAAGAGGTATGATTCAAAAGTAGGCTCCAAATTCTTAACAACAATTTCATTCTTGTTGGAATGTGACTAATCATAATGTAATCATATTTGATTAAAACATACTCTAAAGACATGATGACAATAGAAAGTCATTTTTGGCAAGAATCACAGTAACAACAGTAAAAGAAAAGGGCGTTTGTTGGTTCCTAATGTTTCTGAGGGAAAGCATGACAGAGAGGAGAATCTTTGCACTATTGCAGTATCCCCCCACAAGATATCCACTAATTGCAAAGGAACAAGTAAGTCTACAGTGGGAAGAATTGGCAAGTAAGAAGTATGAACAGTGTGTAGCTCCTGGGATGCACAAAGTAGAGCAAGGTATTTTTTTCTGGCATATTTCTGGTGCAATATAGATAAACAGAATAAGTAGGAAATATGGAACAAGCTCATTGAATATAATGGACATTATACAAAATAACATGTCAGTAATTCTCAAAACTAATACGGTTATGAAAGAGGAAAGAACTAATCCAAATTTAACAGAAAGGAACAAAGTAGTAAAAACTGGATTATAACATAGATGCTAAACTTGAAAAAAACACAATCGTGATCAAAGACACGAGAATGAAATCTACCATCTTAAAAGATTCAGCTATTTATTTATTTAACAAGGAGAGTTACAGAGAGCCAGAAGTAGAGGGGGAGAGAGTGAGAGAGAAGCTTCCATCCTCCAGTCTACTGCCCAAATATTCACAAAGACCATGGCTTGGCCAAGAGAAGCAGGAGTATCCCTAGCCTTGCACAGGGTGGAAGGGACCCGAGCGCTTGGGCCACCCTCCACTGATTTCCCAGGGGCTTTACCAGGGAGCTGGATCCAAAGTGGAGCAGCCTGTGCGTGATCGCAGTGCCTCCGGGGTTGCCAGCACTGCAGGTATTGGATTTGCTTGTTAAACCACAGTGCTGGGTGCAAATAGCTACAGATTTATTATAAATTTAGTTCATTTATATTTGTCTCAATTTACTCAGTTTTAGTATGTTTAAATTTCCAAATAAACATTAAATCATTCTATGATTGCTTATGACTCTAGGCAATATTTCTCCATATGTGAATTAATTATATTGTTGTGGAAAGGATCTGGTCCAAGAAAATGTTAAAGTAAAGTTGTCAACTGGACAACTTAGCAACTTATGCAGATTACTCATAAATTATCTGTTTTGGCTGCGTTACAGTCCACTGACTTGCCACAAATTGTAAGCTGACAGTGAAGCTGAGGAATTATAATACTGGCAGTGTGAGAATGTGCAAATGTGGGAGCTGGGCTGATGCTTTTGCAGATACCTAATTAGTAGATGGATACTTATTAATTCTAATTTCTAAGTTGTAAAGTTGAGGCAAAGGACTGTTTATAATAAACAGATGTATGCAATCTCAGGTAAAACTCCCACATGGATTATTAAGTATTTAGTTTTATGGTATATAGAATGCAAAGAAATAAACATAACAAAATTCATAAACTATGATAGATATTTGATTCAGTTTACTTCTTACAGAACATTATATTTTAGTACAACTGTTGCAAAAAATTTTAAGTAAATTTAATTATTAGTAAAATTTTTAGTTAAATTACTGGATAGGGCCTAGCATGGTAGCCTAATGGCCAAAGTTCTTGCCTTGAACGCACCAGAATCATATAAGGACACCAGTTCTAATCCTGCAGCCCTGCTTCCCATTCGGCTCCCTGCTTGGAGCCTGGAAAAGCAGTTAAGGATGGACCAATGTCTTGGAACACTGCACCCATGTGGGAAACCCAAAAGAGGCTCATGGCTCCTGGCTTCAGATAGGCACAGCTCTGAGCATTGCAGCCACTTGAGGAGTGAATCGAGGATGGAAGATCTTCCTGTCTCTCCTCCTCTTTGTATATGTGACTTTCCAATTAAAATAAAAATAAATCCTTATAAAATGAATGTATAGAGAAAAAGGAAATATAATTGAATAAGCCTTCTAGTAAAGCTTTAGTGATGTTCAGGGGGGAACGAGGAAAATTTCTAGTAGAACACATGGAAAATTACAAGTTTTGTTGTTAGTAGTTTCATGACTGATCAGTGTATTGTAATGGATGTGTATTAGCCTGCAAGATGGGTCAAAGAGCATTTTCCTCTGCCAAGATGTCTGTACAGAACTTTTGGCAATGACACTTTGGATGGAATTTCAATGGTACAGTGAGCATCAGCCAAAAGCCACAGGTGGCTCCTCTACGTTGTATGATCTAGACTATCAAGAACAGAGTGAACTCAGAGTTGGAAATCTCTCATAGAAACATCCATCTCTGTGCGGCCGATCACTAACTGAACCAGGAAGATCACGCTTTCTCAGGAATCAGAAAACTCTCTCAAGTTTGCTTTCCCATTGTTTGCTAGAATTTTCTAGTACTCCACTCACATGACTTGACCGCATGCACTCTGAGTCTAAACTCATCACAACTGCCCGAAATCAGTAGCCGAGTTGTGTCCCTCCCAAGTCATTAGGCTTCTCATCACCTTCAACTTTTACTCTAACAAAGTGATAGTTTCTAATATTGTGTTTTAACAACATAGAAAAGTAAAAAAAATATATATATATTTGACCATTAATTTATGCAGCATTTAATTAGAAATTTAATGCTTATACTATGTACAAGAATAGTACAGATAAGTAACAAGCTTACCAACACTTGCATAACCAGGTGTAGATGGATCCCCTCCAGGATTCAGTGACACCATGAAGGTCTCTGAGCTCGGCTCGGCAGTCTTCGGTAAATCACAAGGATCAACATACAGAAGAACACCTCCAAATCCTGCCTTTTCCAGTAAAGATATCTAAAGGAAGAGAACAAAGCAGAAAAATATTGTCATATACATTAAAAATAGTGCTACTTCCATTTTACAATGTTGTGAAGATAGGATGACCCCCCCCTTTTCTTGTTTTTCTTTATAATACAAATAGATATTTCAAAAATTTCCAATTAATACAAATTTTCTTTTCAATGCCTCAGAATTCCTACATGTCTGTATTCTGTTTCAGAGCTCCATTCATGGAAACACACACTCTTTTTAGTTAGAAGAATTTGGGTTTCCTGCTTTTGTGTGATTGATATAGTTTCTGCCACTTAAGAATCTGTTTTAAATACAGGCTTGTTCTGGCCACTCTTGTGTCCTTCCCTAGAGCAAAATCAGCTTCAACAGTGCAATATATTTCCTCCAGGACGGAGCCTGTCACACCAGCTGTTAAAATGTTAAAATACTTTCACACAGCTAGGCAAATAGCCACTGTCCTGAACTTCCTGGGGATCCTGCACTTCCATTCATCCTGAGCTATGGCCCCAAAGCCAAGGTCAGGCCAGGCAGATAAGCCCGATGGGGATTTATGCATTACCCAGTCAGGAGCCTCTTTAGGAATAATCAGTTCTTGGTCCCTCCCTGTCATCGAGCATTCTGAAAATAGTCCTTGATCACCTCCTTTCAGAAATATTTCATGTAAATATTTCCCTCTGTTCTTTAGTAAGTACACTATATGTAACTATAATGGGACAGATGAACTTGGTACCATCCCCGTTTCACTTTGCTTTAACTTGCTAAATTGATTTCTTCTTCTTTTTCAACTGCTTTTTGTTGTTGTTGGTGTTGTAAAAATCTTACTTACCTTTGTGTCATTTACCTGATTTGAGAAACGATAAATATGATTTGATGATTTGATTCCTTACCCATGAGGGAGGAACAGAAATTAGGTCATTTTAAGAGGATTAATCACATTCTGAGATTTGATTAGTTTTTACAGATATGTTCTATACTCTTGAGGGCCAGAGCAGGGTTTTATTTTTTCTGCTTGGTAGGCATTTAATTCTTTACCTCATGGAATGTTAAACCTGTGATTGTGAGCTGAAACTATGCCATTGAAAATTTTGAAAGGAAGAGGGAGGGAGAGAGGGATGGAGGGAGGGAGAGAGGGATGGAGGGAGGGAGGGAGGGAAGGAGGGAGGAACAAAGGAAGGGAGGGAGGGAAGGAAGGAGGGAGGGAGGGAGGGAGGGAGGGAGGAAGGAAGGAAGGAAGGAAAGAAGGAGGGAAGGAAGGAAGGAAGGAAGGGAGGGAAAAGGAAGGAGGGAGGGAAGGGGGGAGGGGAAAGGAAAAAAATGAAGAATGTGGGCAGGAGGAAATACCACTGCACTCGTACATTTGTAGGAGTATTTGATGTAAATACGTCAAGATATAAAAAGTGAAACAAAAAATACATATATTAGGCTGAGTTACACCTATATCTCCATGTTTCTGTCGATGCTGTTGACTGAGCTTTTCAGGGGAGTGAGCAAGGCAGCAGCTTGAGCCTTGGCTGCATCCTTCAGAGGGGAGAGATCATTTTTTTTCTCTATCATTGCACATCTCATACTCACCAAGCGCACAGCACACACTCAGAGTACTGCTGAATGAGAGAACGGATGAAAAAAAGTGTAACCTATATCAGCAGCTACTTTTAAAGAAAAAGAGAATATGCTGAGAAAAATATCTGGGATGAATACCTTTTCTGAAAATAAAACTCCTAATTATAGATGCAACACGATATTGCATCTCTAATTAGAAAACCAAATGACATGAATGTGAGATGTGATTATGCTACATGTGTGGCATTTTTCTGAGTCTCCAATATTTGTTGTAATGAACAAACATGTATGACTTTTATACTGAGAAGCTAACATTGAGAACGTGAACAAATGTGGCACTGACAGTGTCTTTTAGAACAAATTACTCACATTAGGCTTCAATTGCTACTTCTCCTCTCACTATTTTAACGGAGAAAGTGAGGAATTAAATGTGAAAAGGGGAATGACAAATGCAAAAAAGCAATATAAAGAAAAAAAAAAAACATGAGTAAGAGGGCCAGACTAAAGAATTAATCTTCAAACTTCTGCCACTGAAATTTTAAGAAGCACTTCTCACACCGAAATGCTGAAATAGCTACTCTTAAAAAAAATGATCAATGCAATGATTTTGAGTGTTCTGCTTACCATGAGGAATATAGCAAGGGAAAACGTACAAAATTCTCTAGGTATTTTCAAAATATTTAAATAACTTTATTACCAAAGTAATTTATCATCATTAGAGAGAAGATTATGTAAGCAAAACCCAAAACAGCACATTCACATGCTCCAATCTTTCAAGAGGTAATTAATATCGACACACTGGAGTATCTAGACCCTTTTCACTAGGGCTTATGCACACACATAAATACACTTACAGATAAGTCTACATAATATATTGTCTCTCTTTCCATTCAACAGTACATGACTATCTTTAATTGTAAAGTATATTTCTGTAATATACAGAAATACATTAATACCTCTACGATATGTACAATATAAATTGTGCTGTAGAGACTATCAAATGTAAGCTAAGCAGTATCTGTTATCCAAACTTATTTTTTATACTGAACTTGAACAAACTTCCTTGTAGCTAGATATCTGCATAAATAACTAGTTTGTCTTATCTGAACTTCAACTCTCTGTTGTATCAGTCCCCTTCAGTCAACTGCAATGCAAAAATATTAAACAGAAATTTGCAGAAATAATTCAC
Source organism: Ochotona curzoniae (assembly GCF_017591425.1). NCBI lineage: Eukaryota > Metazoa > Chordata > Mammalia > Lagomorpha > Ochotonidae > Ochotona > Ochotona curzoniae. The sequence goes on from NW_024467096.1 coordinate 24,665,113, forward strand.
AATTTTAAAACTGAATACTGATCCATGTAGCATGATGAGATAGTGTGCCTTGCCCTGCTCCATAGGTGAATCATCCTTCTGTGTCCAGGAATTTGAACTCCAGTGAGCTGTTTGACCATCAGTCCCTATGTAATAATTTTTGCTATCTGCTTCACTGCAGGACATGTATTACAAAGAAGCTAATGTTAAATAATGCTTATGTCATCTGCCATTGTCTTATAACATAGGGTTTACAATGTCACATCATAACAAAAAGGGAAAATGGTAAAGCATGTTCTGTGAGAAAGACTATAGTCACATAACCTCTTTTGCAGTAAACTATAATTATTCTATTTAATAATTATTTATTGATAAATTATTGCTGCAGTCAACTAATAAATTTAATTATCATAGGCATGCATGTATAGGAAAATAATAAAAAGTGTTCAGTATGATCTGCAGTTTCTGGAGTATAAAATGAGTCTTGGAGTGAATCTCATGTGGATGGAGGGATGGGTGACCATACATCTCTCCCTTCTGTGGGGCTCAGGGGCAAAGAGGTCACTAAGTCAATAAGATGGCGATTAACAGTTCAGGTCACTGGTGGGAAAGATGGCGGCCAAGGACAGAGCCCTGGGCCTGAACCAGGGCAGGGGCACCTTGTTTCAAAGAAAGACTGATTAACCAGGGCCATCTTACTCAGCTGCCCTTGGCCTGCGGGAGATGGCTTCTGCAATATAAGAAATTGAATTTCCCGAATAAATTGGAACTGCTTAGACAGAACCTCTGTCCATCTGTCTCTCGCAGGCCTGGAGGCTGGGTGGCGGGCAGCAGGCTCATCCCCTCTGACAATGGGGTACTAAAGGAATCTGTGGGGGAGACCCCGCAGAACTGGCACCCAACGTGGAGGCATGAGGCTACGGTCAAATCCCCTGAGAGATTGTAGGGGGAAGAGAGGTGTTAGGTGCCCAATTAGCTTCTTTCCTATCCTCTTATCTTCTGCTTTGAGGGATGGCCGTGGATGCATGGCTCTGGGGTGAACCTGTCTGAGGACTCATGGTTTCTGGCCGAGGCAACACTTCGGTGTCACCCGAAACTCTGCAGGGGATCCCCTGTGCCCAACAGCTGGACTGGGTATCTGAGTGCCACTCTCCTCTCTGCTGTCTTTCTTAAGCCATGGGCAATAACGGTGGGAAAATTCATGATCCTGCACTTACGGCACTAAACACATGCTGAAGTCCCAAGGGTTAGAAATCTCAGATGCTCAGGCAGTCAAGGTCTGAGGGACTATGGTCAGATTGGCACTGTGGGTAACATTGGTTAATTTATTTGCCCGTTATACTTTGGAATGCGGGAGTGAAACTGACACCCTGAACACTGGCCCTGGCCCACCTCAGCCGCCCCAACAACAGCTTCTAGGAAGCTCAGAGGGCAGGAAACCAACCCCCCCCGTTCAATGGGAGTCCAGAGAACACAGCTGCAGTTGCAAACCTTCTGGCAGGGCTCCACCAGCCAATCCAGGACTTTCCCATTAATGTTAACCCTGAAGGGAACCGCCCAGTGATATCCCTGGAATGCGGCAGACTTAAGAAAGCTGTGGCAGAAATGAGCCTAACTCGCCCTGAGCCGAGAGTAGTCTTTAGGGTCTTGCACATCAACCCTGTTTCCCGACAGATTGGATAATATTTTGGAAGCCTGTACAACTCAGGAATTGCAAGTAGTCTGGGGAAAGGTAAAAGAGCTTTTAGAGAGAGCTAATATAAATGGCTCCTCAGAGAAGGTGCAAATGATCCCCTCCTTTTTTAAGATTTCAGAGACAGTTAGGTTTTGAAAAGGCCTCCCCCTTGAAACCCCAGCTAAGCGTTAAGGAATAATATTCACCAGTAGAATTTCAAAAGCTTCTTGGAAAGGTCAGTTGGCTATGCCATTGGCTATCCGTGTGTACGGGGCAATTATTTCCATTATTTGAAAAGGAAAAATGCTGGGAGACTGAGCTTCCCTCATCTACAAGCCTTGTACAGGAGATTCAAAAGGCCCTGAGCAAGGCTACTTGCTCATTATTGCCCTAAGAAAGAGTTACAACTGTGGACATTTTCAAATTCTTTCATACTAATGGCTGCCCTTGTCCAGGGGGGCAGTCCCCTCCAGTGGGTCCATTTGTCTGTTGAAGGGGCACCCAGAATGTATACCTGCCCCATCAGCTCACTGATCTAATTCAGAAGCTCAGAGAGCTGGCCCTTAGGTGCTGTGACATTGAACCAGCGAAGCTTGTCCCCTACTGAATGAATGACTTTGAATGGATCCGAAGAAACAGTGACAGGCTGGCAGCCTCCCTTGAAGGTTATCTCAGCACCATTTACGGCCATTATGGGCCACATAAATGGGCAACTGCTTGGATTGGGAAGAGCCTGCTCTTTTTACCAACAAACCATTATGCCATGCTTATAATATTTTTACAGATGGAGGCAGAGAAAGGGCTGCAGCAGTGGTTTTCCTGCCTGATCATGTCTGTAAGACCTATTTTAAGCCATGTCAAGGATTGGCACAGTATAAGGAACTATTTGCTGTAGTTTTAGCTCTCGCAAAAGTCAAAGAACCCTTTAATCTCTTCTCTGATAGCCTGTATGTTGTAAATTTGCTGCCAGGATTGGCTCAGGAATACATAAAGTTGGATGATAATCCTATCAACCCTCTTATGATACAGGCCCAATCGTTGCTGCGAGGGTGGGCCCATCCCCTGTATGTAACACATCTCAGGAGCCACCAAAACATCTCTAGCTTTCTTTCACAAGGGAGCTCTACAGCTGATCAATTAGCCTCTCAAAAAGTCCTTATTAGTTCATTGCAAGCAGCCCAGGAACTACATGATCATACCCTTGTTAACTGGAGAGACCTCCACAATTGGTTTCCTCATGTGCCAATTAAAGATCTTAAAACAATCGTCCATACCTGCAAATCATGCAGGCCTTTTATCCAGGTGGCACCCCTGGGGTAACCCCTGAGAGCTAAGACCTAATGTCTTGTGGCAGACAAATGTTACTCACTATACACCATGTAGCAAATTAAAATATGTTTTTGTGATGGTGGGCACATATTCTCATGCAGCCTGGGCCATAGCTCATTCCAGAGAAACTAAGAGCCAATTACTAACAGAATGACTGCGAAAGCCACCTCCCATAGGCTAGGGGTAGGTGAGTAAGATGGCCCTGGTTAATCAGTCTTTCTTTGAAACAAGGTGACTCCTGCCCTGGTTCAGGCCCAGGGTTCTGTCCTTGGCTGCCATCTTTCCCACCAGTATCCTGAACTGTTAATCGCCATCTTATTGACTTAGTGATCTCTTTGCCCCTGAGCCCCACACCTTCAATTTAAGCAACATTGCATGCCATTTCATTTTTAATAGTCTACACTCTAGGGGACTGCATAATGGCTGAAGTGGTTAATCTTCCATCTGCAAGCACTGGCATTCCATATGGGTGCCACCTCCTGTCCCAGTTGTTCCACTTCCTACCCAGCTCTCTGTGGCCTGGGAAAGTAATGGGAGATTGCCGGACACCTTGGGAGACTTGGAAGAAGCTCACAGCTCATGGATTCAGACTTGCTCTGCTCTGGCCATTGTGGCCATTTGGGGAATGAACCAGCAGATGGGAGCTTTGTTTCTCAGTCTCCCCTTCTCTCTGTAACACTGCCTTTCCAATACAACTAAATAAATCTTTTAAAAAAAATCTACCCATCTAGCCAAACATTTGACAAAACAACTTTTTCAATTACAAGTGATGCTAACAATACTTTTTAGCATGACTTTAGGCACTTAATGCAAATTTGAGAAGTATTTGCTTGTAAAAATTCTTCGTAAAACTCCTGGACTGTTTGTTATTCACAGTTATATATTGAATAACAACATTATGTCAGTGTCAGTATTGGTATGTAGAGATTAAGTTTGGTCTACCCATGAAATGACCAAAAGCTTTTATCTTCTATGCTAATGTCAACTAACTGACAATGGTTATCTAAAGAAAGATTGTGAGACCACATTCCAAATCATTACAAAAGTTCATACTTTTTTCCTTTTTTCTTTTTGATTTGCTGTTTCAGCTTTAGTGGATTGGTCAAGATATTCTCAAAAAATAACTACATAGAGAAAAGTACAGTAATTAATTATGTAGCATTTATTAAATCTAGATTATCAGATCTATAATACTATACTAGATGTGTTGACTTTGTGTCCTCCATGTTATTTGATGATTGAGTGGACCCTTGTATAATCAATATAGATTGTGACATTTTTCTACAGCTGATACTCTGTAGTGTGAGTTTATCATACATTATATTTGTTCAGAGTTTACTATCACACCGCCCTGTAGGGATAGCATTAAACTAGGAGATGTCAAAAGCTTCATTTTAAAAGTGGAACTTAAAGGATAGTTAATCTTGGTATAATTTTTTTAAAAATTAATATGTAATTTTTTTCAATAAGTGATTTTTATGACTTGTGAACACACATCACAGGTGATTTAGCTGCATCTTCCATTTTCTGCCTGCAGTTGTTGTTTGTGGGGTGAATATTATTTCAATATTATCAAAGTTGGTTTCTGGTGCCTTTTTTTACTGTCACAAAACTTGTAGTTCAGTAATTCTGAAACACAGAAATTAGCTCCTGTTCGATTTGATATCTGATGCTGATGTCAATAGACTTACATTAAATCAAATGAAAAAAAAAATCCGTGTCCACTGATAATGGGTCACTTTGAACATGCTAGGATTGACTGTAACATTTACAACATTCATTATTCTGGCATACTACGATTTTTGAAAACACATTTCAGGATAAGTTAATTCAACAGGGAGAGGGAAAAATGTTAGTCCCTTAACAATATATCTCACAACTTGAAGTTGAGTAAGACATCATGATTATATTGGAGATTCATTTCTTTTTTTTAATTTCTTTTCTTAATTAATGTTTTTTTAATGATCTTACTTAGTTGATTAGGGTGCAACGGGTCAAGGGCTACAGGAGAGTGTGTAATATCATTGTTTCCACACTAATATTTTTTTCCCTGTATCTGGGGTCAGGGGAGAAACAAAGAGAAAATGCATTTTTGCCCCACCCAGCCTCCCACCCATCCCAGGTCCTCGATGTGAGGCACGCTTCGAGGGTCCTGCTCAAGCAGTTTTGATAGCATATATTGGAGATTAATTTCTGAATAGAAGGAGCAGTTATCAAACCAACCATCTGCGACTGATTCCCACTACTCCTTACTTTGTCTTTCAAGTAATGTGTTGATGGTGGTTTCTTCATGCTAATGACCCCATAACTACCACATTCAGTATATAAAAATGGAGCCTTGTAAAGACAAAGGATAACAGAAAAGAAGCAGTTAGAAACAAACATGGGAAAGAGGAGATTACAAGTACCACTCTGGTCCAACTGCCCTTCTTTCCCTTGGACTTGGTCACATTTCCTTCTTTTTCTTGGAAGGTATTTGTTACTTGCAAAAGCAATAATCATAACCAAGACAAGGGAAAAAGGTCTTGAATGAGAATTGGTTTTGGATTCTGGTACCAATCCTGACAATAATATGTATATGAAACCTTAAATGACCTCCCCAGGACTTGGCTTCATCATGCCTAAAGCACAAAGCTTGACAAAAATTTCCTCAAAAATACTTTCTTCTCTCAATAAACAAAGGCAGAAATATCATTTGGCCCATTTGTGATTTCCATGGTGAACCAAATGAATTTTGTTTTGTTTTACTTTTTAGGAATTCAATTTAGTAGAATCTGATTTTGTTGTGCTTGAAGCTGAGATCTTTTGTTTTAATCTTACCTATCTGGTACCTAGAAGAAGTGATCTTTCTATTGTGACTGAATTGGTAAATGAAGTGTAGTGTATATAGCATAAATAATGCGTGAAGAATATGCTGTAAGTGTACAGCATGGTGTGTGCTCTGCTATTCAGAGTCTGTGAAATCTGTGACACTGCATATATATACATATATATGTATGTATATATATTAGAATGTGAACATAAGCACGAAAGCAACTTTCTGTAAGAAAAATCACATTCTGTTAGTTGTATTATGCCCTTTCTTCACATCTATGAAATACATAATTCTGAATGTTTTATGTTGTTTTGTACTTATTTTGTTATTTAATATCAGAGATAAATGGAGTGATGGATATGAACTCATTGGGGCTTTCCATTGTGAATTTATCTTGCTGACAGAGTCTTACAGAAAAAATATCATTGGTGGATTTCAAGGCAATGGATCTTACATTTCCTGCTTGAACAGTATTAATATATCTCCTTGGATATTGTAATTTTATTTTTCAACTGACACGTCTTGCCACTCCAGATGGAGGATGCTGCCGTGGTCAGTTAGATACACTACCTTTCCACGTGATCTAGCAAGGGAATATCAGTTAGTTCTACATTTGGGCTGCACAGATGCTTCTAAATTACTGATTTACTATATTAACAGACTGAAGGTTAGTCTTCCCCTTTTGAGCTTTGCTAATCAAATTTTGACATCCCTGAAAAGCTACCTTGATATCAATAACCAAAGGAAGACATTTATGCCTTTCCCATCGTTTTTTTTTTGGAAAAATCTGGCCCAGGGCTAGGACCAGCATTTGGCCTCATTTGATATAAATACTTTCTCAGCTATTACAGGCAAAAGAGTGAACATAACATACACCACAACTTTTTGCAGCTTAAGTTAGGATCCCCTATAAGGAATTGAATCATATTCCCTCAAAATTCACGTTACTCTTTTAAGTGCTACTGTGTATCTCAAAATGTGCTATTTGGAAATGATACCTTTAAATAGGTGATTATTATCGAGGTCACATAAATTGGCCTTAATCCAATATGACTTGCAGTTATATAAAATAAGAAAAAAAAACATGAAAGGCAACAGAACAGAGAGAAAAAAGTGTCAGGACACAAGGAGGCAATGAGAAGACATCATCCACAAGGCAAAGAGAGAACCTCTGGAGAACAAACATTGACATACCGATCCTCAACTTAAGTCTCTGGAATTAAAATTAATTTCCATTTTTACTGTAACACATTGATATGGACGGCATTGTAAACTAAAATACCCATATGTTGTAAATATTTATGAAACCTTTTAATTTTTTCTTTCACTTTTTGGTTATTATTTAGAAGTTTCAATTCTAATACAATTCTAAGACATTGACATTCTCTTTCTTTATGAAACTCTATAAAAATTCATAGACATAACAATGATTTAGAATGTTAGAAAAATAATTGTGATTTAGAATATTAAAGCCAACTCTTAATTGTACAGCTGCTATGGCCTAGGCACTAGCTCTCCTTGTTTGATTATTATTTAGACAATTTCAAGTAAGTCATTTAATTTCCTATCATACAGTTACTGAAATTGTGATTCATGAAGTTAAGGATTGTTTCAGGGCCAGAGTGAATAAGTGATAATGCCAGGGATCAAACTTGAGTTTTCTGAATTCAAATCTGGTAAGCTTTTCACTCTTTTTTTCAATTAAACGCCTATCCTTCACAATGACAAATGGACTGGCTAAAGGGTGAATTTATAAAACACATCAGCTGCTTTCTTGCTATGACCTGCTCTCTGAGATGACACCAAAATCAATACTGCAAGAATTATATGCCTATTTATTTTGATTGTCAAAAAAGACTTGGATTTTTACAAAGTACTATCTTGGAAAGTAATTTGTATTAAAATGAAACGCTGATGGACTTCAAAGATTCATGGCCATAGTAATATATAAAAAAATAAACTTATACATCAGTGGTAGGTTTTTCTTCCTTACTCATTTAAATTAAATACCTCTAGAATATACAGAAAATGAAATACTGCATCAATGATATCTAATTATGCTTCATTTTTGCTTCATTGGATCAAGTTTTCTGTCATCCTATCTATTTGACACCTGTTTTTCTATCAACAGGCTTGGAGTTTGGCCCTGAATTTACTTTTTGTGAGGGCTGCTAAGGAGGTTCTCAGGAGTTCCTTCATTTATTATGATTCAGAAATACATTCATTTTTTTTAACAACTGAATAATCAGAAGGAGTATGTCCAAGCCATGATCATATCACTTGTGCTGAATTAACTGAAAGCATTCAAACAATTCTAATGAAATCGATAAGAAATGATGATCCTGAGCTTTTGTAAGGAAAATATAAAAAGCTAGGCTTACTGCAGAAGAACGAAACATACACTCAAAAACCTTTCATTCTTTTCAGAAGGATGTGCAGCATATCAGGTAAAGTTTCCTGCAATGATGGCATCCCAAATGGATCCTGGTTCTTGTCAACTTCATTTCTTATCCAGGTCCAGGATCACTGCCTAGAAAAAGCATTGGAGAACTGCCCAAGTGTTTGGGTCCTGTACCAACTTGCAAGAGTCTAATGGAACTTCTGATTCCTGTCTTTCAGGCTAGCTCAGATTCAGTGGTTGCAGTTACACGGGGGAGTGAGCCAGCAGATGGAGGATCTCTTCTCTCTTTCTCTTTATTTCTGACTTCCAAATAAATAGATAATATTGTTTTTTAAATCTTCTACTTTTATTATTACAATTCGGGAAGGGGAGATGAGAACAGTACAGAGGGAAGGAAGGAAAGATAGAGGTTGGATACGTAAAGAAGGCAGACCTATTTCATAGAGTGCATTTATTGTTATCCTACTCTAATGTTTCATAGTCATTTCAAAATAACCCTTTGGTATTATTTATTTCCCAACTAGAGTAGTCAGAAAATTAGCATTAATGGATCAAGAAAAGAAAATTGGTTAACAGAAATTCTCACCATGAGTAAGTGTGCTCTTCTAACTTTCTTGTCTGTGACATTTCCTCATGATGCCAAATTGCTTACTAATGATGTGATAAAAATGATTCAAAAATCTTAAGGTATATTGTATTGTTTGATAGTTTTCACATTGCTTATTCAGTGAGAAGTCTAATATTTAAAATCTTTTAAAATGTTATTTTCCAACTGAGTTTAAACTATTGAAAATAATTTCATACTTTACTTCTCTAGATAGTATTTTCCTGCTCGTGCTTGTACCCACTTGTGTGCTATGGATTTACTACTCTATGGTACAGGTTGAGTAGATAATCCCAGAGCAGAACCCATGACGCATTTCCTTCAATCGTTTTTTCCTCAGGGATAATAATTTGAAATCAGTTTAGGAAATACTCATATGTACTCTTCCTTCTCTTAATGGGATTCATGAGTTGAAAAGAATGAAAAAAGACTTTGTCTTTAATAGTTAATATAATTCCATTCTTTTTAGCCAGTTCTGAGGGGGAAATAAACAATTGTTATTAGGTGATATTATGGACGGCATACACTAATTTTTCTTTCATTTGGTAATAGGCTATTGCTTTTATAACAAACAAATCGCACTCAAAAGAAACATAAGCAAATGTGCTATATGTATTTACTGCAAAATAAGTTGCAGATTTAGCACAATATTTTTAGTATACCTATATATATGAATGCATGTGCACAAACATACACTACATATATACTATACTCACACACACACATACACACACAAAGTGTATGAGAGAGAAGAGGAACTGGAAGTGAGAAGCTAGACCTTGACTTCACATACCAACCCGCACATGTCTGCAGACAAATGTAACATTCTAGTTGAGTTAGCAAGACCATTACGTAGCCCTTCATCATGTACTACTTGAAAATTTACACTATTTTAAAAATTTTATATGCTATCCCAGTAGTCTTTTTAAAAAGATATTTATTTTTACTTGACATATTTTACAGCAAGAGAAGGAGAGAAAGAGAGAGATTTTCCATATGCCGGCTCACTCTCCAAATAGGTGTGATGGCCAGAGCTGAGCCAATATGAAGCTGAGAGCCCAGTGCTTCTTTCTGGTCTCCCGTGCAGATACATGGACACCAGGATTTGAACCATCCTCCATTGTTTTGCTAGGCCATAAACCAAGAGCTGGCAAACGTATGGAACACTGGTGCCTCAGTAGAGTCTTAACTTTAAATGCCACTGTGCAGAAACATGTCCAAATATTCTTAACTAAGAAAAAGCATACTTAACAAAAGCTATAAGTAGTTGTGAAAACTCCACTAAAAATGAATAAAAATTGAATATCTCTAAGGATATCTCAGAAATTGTATTGACATACATATATTTCTTCAATGTTTAAAACTAATGATTTGTCTTTTTAAATCTGCTACATTTAGAACTGCTTCTGTAACTGAAATACTAAACAGAGCTCCCAGATTTTTTTTAATTAGAAAAACCTTCCCAAGTGTTCATCTGATAGTTATTTTTAAACCTATTTTGGAGGGAGGAAGGGAGGGAAGAGGGGACAGGAAAAGAGAGAGAGAGACAGATAAAAGATATATATATATTTATATATATATAAAAGATATATATATATATATATATATATATATATATATATATATATATATATATAGAGAGAGAGAGAGAGAGAGAGAGAGAGAGAGAGAGAGAGAATGCAGAGCTACATTAAAGCCAGATGAAAAAAGTAACTCAACCTGGTTTTCCCATATAGTTTCCCAGGCTATAGAATGCCTGAGCTGTCCTTTACTGCGGCCCAGGGAATACATTACGAGGGAGATGTATAGAAACAGAATAGAAGAGACTCCAATCAGGCATTCTCTTATGGTATGCAGGTGTCCTGGCCACTGTGCTTATAGTAACTGAAATTATAACTGTTCCAAGACAGATGGGTATGAATAAACCATACAAAAAATAAAATAAATATTACTGATGAAAGTCAAATTACTTTTAAAATTTCATCATAAGAAGATTTCAAATCTTATACTTGCATGTGTCATATGAGGTGAAAAACAATTAGAAATATGATTGAATTCATCTAACTGGTTTTCTGTAGATTGACTGGCAAGCAACATGGTAGAGACTTGAGCATGAAAAGAAAAAGGTCTTGTAATGGACCATCCATCAGATGAGGGATGCTGGACATGCCAATGAAAAGCTCTGTAGCTCAATTTTCTCACCCACGAAAAGGAATAACATTCATCCTCCCAGTCAAACAAAATCACAGACTAAAGTGAAGTAATATGTCTGCAGCACCTTGAGAATTATAAAATTCCGTATAATGTGTGAATACCTTTTCCTCTTTATTTTCCACTTATTTTTTTTACAATGATTAAAACGGGGTACAAAATTAGAAGGATGATTATGTAAATGTTATTTATTTGTATTTATCTGAGGTGGAGAGCAGAGTCAGAGAGGAGAGAAAACATTATTCTCTTGACATAAAATGATAAAATACTATGTGTGTATTTCCCAAAGTAAACATTCCTGTAACTTAAAGATTCTCCTTCATTTACAATCAAACATTATAGGTTCAGTCAGCTTTTTGTTGCATGTTAGGCTAGAAAAACCACAAATCCTAAATTCTTTAGATTTATGTATAAGTATTGCAAATTACTCTTTACTGTAAAAGAAAACATTATAAGCCAGAGAGAATCAAGATGGTTGAAGAGAGTAAGAAAACATTTAAACAGACAGAGAAACATTTTCCAGGGTGAAGCAGAGGGGATACGTTCCAGGAAATAAGAAAGGACAGAATGACAGCAGAGGGGTACCTGCAGACTGTTGGATGCAGGAAAGCAAGAGAGAGAATGGTATGGTGATGCAGTGACCAGCTACCCAAGCAGCATTCAGCTAGCAATAATCTGACCTCTACTGGCAGCTGGAGCTCAAGGAGCAGCAAGGTCGGAAGGGGAGTTCACCAGGAGCAAAAAAGGTGAACCCAGACAAAGAACTGTCCATCCTGCTGGTTTGTTTGATTTGAACAGAAGCTGAGACAAAGCAGTTATCCCCAAAAAGCAGTGAGGGAATAGGGTGTATATCACAGCCCAGATCCCACTTGAGCAAAGTATAGGGCGGCAAAGCCTGGGTACAGGACTGCACATGCACTGAGCTGGGAAGGAACTCACTGCTGGCTAGGTGCTTTGCAACAACAAGGCATCCTATAGGTTCCACCTAAAATAAGTTCAGCTAGCACCCAGACAAAACAGCCCACAGATCAACAACTCCATGAGTGGCACATGTTGGACCATTTTATCCAGGGTGGCAATGACTTTGGAACAGTGAGCTGTCCCAAGCACTGAGCTAAGAATGAACTCACTGAGCTCAGTGCACTGCACTGGTCCCACAGGGAAAATAATATCGACTTTGACATCATGCAGGTCAAAATCTATCTGTGTGACCCTTAGACCTAATGGCCAACAGATTCCAGCAAGATCAGCATCACCACTAACATAGCTATATAGGACTGCTGGTGTCTTCCTAATCCTGGGAACTGCTTGAACTAGAAGGGGATAAAGGTCGTACAGAAAAAGGTGCAGCCTTAACATGGTATCACAGGAGATGGAAAGTGGTGAGCCAGGTGCTGGAGATATGGAAATCACAGTGGCAGTATAACATAAGAATCCAGACATGAAACACCAGAGGGAGTGGCACAAGTGACTGCAAACAAAGAACAATGTACCAACCGCAATAATTAATCATATTGTAGACCTGTGGGTGACATGGCTTAGAAATCTGCCCTAAGAAGTTGAATCTGCAAGCCAGAAGTATAATGACCAAGAGCAAAAGAAGAGACAAAGGCACAATGAATATTACGACTCCCATGCAAAGAAGCAAAAGCCATTGCCAGCCTCACAAGTAACTGAGGAATGAATTAAGAAAAGGGGGATACAGAATTCAGAAAACTTATTATAAAGCTTCTTATCAAAAATGAGAAACACAAACAAGAGTTCAAGGAATTTAAACAGTATGTCACAGAGGAAATAGCAGCACTGACACAAAATCAAGCTGAATTTTAGAAATGAAGGACACAATAGAACAAATTAAAGATTAAGTGGAAAGTCTCAATAATACAATGGAGCCAGAAGAAAGAATCTCAGAATTGGAAGATATTTCTTGTCACCATGGGGAAACAGTCAAAAAGCTGTAAGCAGAGATGGGTCAGGCTAAAAAAATTATTCAATACTTAAGAGACAGTATTAAAAGGCCAAATATAAGAATCATTGGAGTTCCAGAAAGTTCAGAAAGAGAAGCTGGGTTTACAAATGCATTTAATGAAATAATAAAGAAAAAGTTCCCTAATTGGAGAAGGAATTGGGAAACAACACCCAGGAGGGGCACAGAACCCCTAACAGGGTTGACCAAAAGTGATCTTTACCACAACACATGATAATCAAGCTCTCTTCAATCGAACATAAGGAAAAGATCATTAATTGTGTCTGTGAAAAAAATCAATGTACATGTAGAGAAATGGCAATTAAATTCACAACTGATCTCTCAGAGGAAACCCTACAGGCCAAAGATAATTGAGTGACATATTCCAGATTCTGAAAGCAAAAACTGTCAGTCAAGAATAACAAACTCAGGAAAACCTTCCTTTGTCTTTAAAAATGAAAGAAAAGTCTTCCACAGTACAGAAAAACTCACAGAACACACCTCTTCCAAACCTGCCCTACAAAGGATACGTAAAGATGTTCTTTTGACAGGCAAATGTCAAGAGCACCCCAGTAAAATAACAAAAGAGGACCAAACCAAACAATGAACAATCCATTGCTAACATTGCAGAATCAAATTAGCACCCTGTTCTTATTAACCCTTAATGTAAATGGCTTAAACCCATCAATCAAACATCAGAGATTAGTAGATTTTATTAACAACAAAACCCCTGGGCCTGGCATGGTGGCCTAGCAGCCAAAGTCCTCGCCTCACCTGGTACACTCCCAGCAACCCTGCTTCCCATCTAGCTCACTGCTTGTGGCCTGGAAAAGTAGTTGAGGATGGGCCAAAGCCTTGGGATCTTGCACCCATGTTGGAGACCTGTAGGAAGTTCCTGGTTCCTGGTTTTGGATTGGCTCAGTTCCAGCATTTGTGGTCACTTGGCGAATGAATCATCTGACAGAATATCTTCCTCTCTGTCTCTGCTCTCTGTGAATTTGACTTTCCATATAAATTGTATATATACACACACACATATATATTGCATATATATACACAATGTATATATGAAATGTATATTTATGTGTGTGTATATATATACATATTAAAAATGAATTTGTTGCTTATAGGAGACACATCTCACCAACAAAGATCAGGGAAAATTATACCTCATGGATTTTGATGATTTTGTTTTTAGTTTTATTTCTTCAAAACATGCTTTTTTCTCACTACATTCTTCACTGACTCATGGTCACACAATAGCATAATTTTCTTCAAGAAGCTTCTTGGTTTTCTTTTTCATTTCTTCAGCTACACATTTAATCATTCGATAGCATGCTATTTAACTTGATGGCATGGTAAATTTCTTTTTTTTTTTCCTGTTGTTGATTTTGTTTTGTGGCTTTTCATTTAAGCGGATGCATAGTAACTGTGTAATGGAGAATATTATATACAGTAGCATGTTATTTAACTGCATTGTTTTATAAATTTCTGTTTCTCTTCCTCTTGTTGATTTTGTATTGTGGCTTTTCATTTAATGGGATGTATAGTAACTGTACGATGTAGACTATCATGATCACATATGAGGATACAACGCAGTATACATCTCTACTTCCAGATCAAAGATGGACTCCCAATGACTCTTAACTATATCTTGACAATAGGATGCTGGACACTGCCAGTGTCCATGCCCACAATGATGGACTTATGACTGTATATGAAGTACACTATTGTAATAACAAAGAGAAACTTACAGGGGAAGACAGTTCTTGGGCAGGGAGTATAGGAAATCCCAGGACCTATGGAACTGTATTTTAAAATACTAACATATGAAAAAAAAAGTAATTCTCAGCCAAAAATAATTATTAGCCTGTGATTTCAAATATTTGATTACATTGTTTTAAAGTCACTATAAATACTTACTATATTTTCCTACTGCTGGTAAATGCTACTTTTGTGAGCTTGCTAATTATTTTTTCCATGAAAAATAAATATGGAGAAATGATTGTGCAAGCCTCCTCAAGATGTACTTAGCATGTTTTTTATAATTTTATATGATGACCAACCACTAGACATGAACTGTCAAGGGCTATTAACATTACGAGCAAGCTGAAAGCTTACATATACAAGGACATGAATTATCAGCAGCAGCTTCGCTTAGAAGCCTAATCAGATTCATAGCTCATGCAGAGACTTGAATTAGAACAGAAAGAACTGCATGATATCTTTTCTGATTTCACAAATTAGAATGGTTTACAGTTGCCAAAGAGGGGTCAGCATGCACATTTCTTTTCTGTGCAGCCTATAGATCATCAGTTGCCTCTGAAAACCTCCTTGAAGAGACTGACGTGGTGTTTTTTCAGAGTGAAAGCTCACTGCATTTTTATCACAGGTGCTCAGGAATATAGTTCTAGGTGTTATATCCAAGGACTGTATCCCACATTAAGGAAACATCTTGTATAAGTTCCCTAGCGCTGCTCATGTCCTCCCCTTTACTACTGTAATAAGGTAGGAAGGACATTGAGCAGAGAACAAATCAAGTTTGTTATCTGACAGAACAGAGTTGAGAAAAGCATGCCTCATACTCACAACTCCCTCGTACTCCTGATGTGAGGAATAGTGTTAGAAAAACAGTGAATCAACAGGACAAAAAATAGAAACAGGTGTTAAAAACTGAAATAGCAAAAAAACATTAGAACAACTCAAATTAAGATTTAGAGTGTTTCTTCAGGTAGGTTTGTCACAATGGAAATTACAACTTTCTTCTATCACGAGAGAACAGTTTTCTATATAGTCTTAGTTATGCCTTCTGGATTCATCTGCATTTATTAAAGTGACAGTTAAGTTTAAGTGAAAGTTAAATTTAATCCAATGCATCCACCATTTCTCTCAGGGAAAAGTTAGAAGCTGTTCTACACATCAAAAAGTAGTAAATCGTTATTTTGTTTGGCCTTTAATGAGTATATTTTGTTCATTTTGTGGTAACAGTTTTATTTGAAAGTAGGAATAATTTGTTATGGAACAGCATCATTTGTAAGTGGTAACTTCTACAAGGGAATATTGCAAGATGTTTACAAGCCAGTCATAGCACTCACTCTTTCAATGAAATTTCAAAATCTTACTACAAACTAAGTACAAACTTTGTTGCTAGATCTTGCTTACCAGTGCTAAGAAATCAAAATGTTCAATTTTAATTAAAAATGAACAACTCCCTGGAAACAAAGACTGATCAAGCCTTATTTAATTTTTCAGAAACAAAATAAACTGCTCATAAATAAGACAAAAATGTTTATGTTGTTGAAGAAACACACACTTCTAAATGTTTTGAAATTTTATTAGATAATCAAATGTTCCTAGCTGATTATATTCCTAATATATCTGTCTCAAGATAGTCAAGTGTCTAAGATTATTCTAGATACCTTTATTCTTATCAGTCCCATTTTTCTACATATATATTTCCAAGACTATACCATGTATCACAGCTTTCTTTTAAAATATAGAAAGATACAGAAAGCCAATGTTCTTCCTTATGTTGCATCTGTTGTTGGAATACTACTTCTAAAAAGAACTTATAAATGCTTGAATTTCATTTCTGAATGATGACAGTAGTAGTAGTAGATTGTTAAGATTATTAATTATTGTTCTTATTTGTCTTTGGTCATTTTTGAATTTTGGAACTAAGAAGAAAACGGTCCTAACATATATGAAGGGCACAGTACCGGGCACAAAGCAGAGTAAGTTTTGTCTTCCCTTCTCTTTGCGTTTCCAGTTCTATTACACACAGATGCAGTTTGAGATCTCAGTGATCCTACCACACATCTGAGTTTCACAAGTTCAAAATGAAATGGTTTTATCTCCGAAAACACACCTGCAGAAATGTGCTTTGTACGTACTTTTGGATTAAGGAGTCATGCTGCTGGAGTAGTCTGACACAGGGTCTCTAACAATCTCTGGACTTCTATATCAGAAAGAAAAAATTCCATGATCACAGCTGTCTAGAGTTGAAATGAACTTGAATAGCTTTTCAGAAGGGATAATTTATGTAAAAGTAGCTTTCCTCTCTCAAGAGATTCACGGAAATGACTTTCCTGGCACTGGGCAGAAATTTTACCCAAATCTATCTGAACAGTAACCGCCTAAACAGCTCAAATAAGATAAAGAAGATTTAAAAATAGGCATAGGCAAGAACATATCACTGTGATCCTTACTCTTGCAACAAAAACTTCTGATTAGACCTCAAACGTGTTGAAGAACATAAAATTAATATGTGCAATAAAAGATGAATGGGCACATCAACTTAAAAGGCAGAAATGTATAAGATAAATTATGAGCCTGGGAGAGAAATTAAGCAACTTTTTTTTTTTTACTGGAAAGAATCAAACAAACTATTCTGTAAAAGTCAGAGGCATTTGAACTGCATCGAGGAAAATGCAACAATAAAAAGTAGAATACACAACACGAAAGTTTTGACTGTATATTTGGATAGTTTTTTTTTTTAGATGTATATATTTTTATTTGAAAGGCACAGTGACAGAGACTATAGAGAGAAAGAGATTTTCTCTCTGTTGTTTCATTCTGCAGATGATGACAACTGCCATCGCTGGGCTAATCCCAAGCCATGAGGCCAGCACTTCCTCTGGAGCCTCCCACATGGTTGCTGGGCCAGCCACTGGAGCTATCTGTACTGCTTTCCCAGGTTCACTAACAGGAACCTGGATTGGGAGTGGGGCAGCCAGTTGTCAAACTGACACCCATATGTCAATGATAGCACCAGAAACAGGGGCTTAGCGTCCTAAAGCATGGCAGAGGCCTTTTGGCTAAAATTGAATTTTTATGTAGTTCACATACATTTTACACTGGAACTTGGTTCACACCTAAAAACAACCAAAGAATGCAAAGTTGAAAAAAGTGAATCATTTTATATAAAACAGAATATAATTAAAAAGAAAACAAAACTGGAGCAAACTTTATAGAATGATAAAATCTATGCATTTAAGAAATATTTGCACTCTATAAATTGGCAAGTATTCACAATGCAGGATATTCATCACAAGTGGCAGTAAGTTGAGGATTTCAGCATCTGGAAAAATCAGACATTTCCAAAGCAGCTGGACCGTATCCCTAGACTCGAATCAGACACTATATTCAAGAGCAGAACATCTGGTCCAACAGCTGCGGAGCATATCCTGTGGATGGGCAGGAGCTGGCATGACACTGGGGAGTTAAAGTGGCAGTGGCCAAGGGGTGGAGCCTTTATCCTGGGAGAAGACAGAAGCTGGCATGGTGCTGGGAAGCTGGCATGGCGCTGGGAAGCTAAAGAGGAGGTGGCCAAGGGAAGGAGCCTTTGCTAAAGCCATCTAAGTGAAGAAACAATGGAAAATTACAGTACAGGTTAGTTCAGAATTGTATCATTTTATCTCCATTACAAAAACCAAGTCTGCAAAGAACAGAGTCTTATCAAACTTAAATGGAAGGTGGTAGTTGTTGAAGTCTTAGGTTCTAAATTTTTCAGGCATATTTCCACAGTTATCTCTCTCAATACGGGATGATAAAATGAAAGAGGATCCAATTTCTTCTATGCCCAAACGTTCAAGGAAATCACCCACTAAGAAGTTCATTTCTGTCAATTCAATCCTCATGGCCTAATAGAATGGCTGCTATGGAAGTGAATGGAAATAGACACATGGTCATAGTTCACACATAGCAGCATTTTTCTCTGTACCTTCCTTCCATATCTTCTCCTTTTTTGACAAATATTTTTCTATATTGAATCCTTAATAAATACTCATTTTTAAATCATTAGAAATGCAACAAGACCAGAAAATCACTATTTTTATATGGTTGCATGCTTCTACATCTAACCTTTCCATTAATCATGTAGGAAAAAAAAATCTAAGCTATCTACTTCTCTTGGGTTACTAACATATACTTTTGTAAATACTTTAGGCACAAAAGAAAAAGAGTCAGCACATAGCATAAGAGGTTAAGCCTCTGCCTGCAAGGGTGGCATCCCACCTGGCACTGGAAGATCTCTTTCTCTCCCTGCTTCTCCAAATCTCGCTATAACTCCGCCTTTTACATAAATAAAATTTACCTTTAAAAATAAAATAAAATGAAATAAAATAAAATAAAACAAAACAAGATAAAATGAAAAAGAGCCTGGCAAGGTAGCCTAGTGACTAAGTCTTTGCCTTGCTGGTTTTTTGGGTGCTGGTTTTTGTCTCAGCTGCTCCACTTCCAATCCAGCTCCCTGCTTGTGGCTGGGAAAGCAATAGAGGACAGTCCAAAGTCTTGGGACCTTGCACCCATGTGGGAGATTTGGAGGAAACTCCTGTGTTCTGGTTTTGGAGCAACTCAGCTCCGGCCAGTGTCGCCACTTGGGAAGTGAACCAGTGGATGGAAGATCTTTGTCTCTCTTTGTGTAAATCTGCCTTTCCAATAAAAGTAAATGGATATTTAAGATAAATAAATGAACAAAAATAAAAAGCCCCATATTAGCCCACAACCTGCTATTCATTGTTGTGAATTTGACTTTATAACTAACCTCTAGAAAGGAGTAATGCAAGAATTATGACATCAAATGAATGCCAATTACACTATTTTAGATCTGCACAATTTTTCACATCAACTGCTATAGTTTTTTTATATATATAATTTGTAAAAATTTTCTATTAGAAACAATGATACTATCTAGATTCTCAAATAATACAACCCTGAAGGAAATAACAAAAATGCAAAAGGAAGCCAAATGAATGTGCTTGAAATAATGTATGGTTTAAAACTAATCATGATCATTCAATTCCTATTCAACATTTTAAACCAGCTGCTGAAAAATACCCCTGAGATTACCTAAGCAAAGACTTAAGCCAGCTACATGCATTTTAGGATCTGTCAAAAACCAAACAACCTGGTTCAGATCTGAAATATGAAAACATTTTCTTGCTGGTACTCTCTGTGCATTTCTTTGCCAATTTCAAAGTCTTAAACTAGAAAGATAGTTTCAGTGGACCTAAAAAATTGTATGTTTTTAACAAGGTTTTATGCTAAGAAATAACTATCATATGTTGAATACTTGTGTACATCTTGAAATATATTTTGAATGTATACAACAATTAAAAAAAATGAGTATTACTAGGATTCTAGATGGGGCTTGCCCTGGGTTGTAGTGAGTAAACCCACCATATGCTAAACTGGCAATTCATATTAATGCGATCGTGTCCTAACTCTCCAGATTCCTGCTAATGTGCCTGGGGAAAAAAAGGATGGACTAAATGCATGGGTTCTGGCACCCAGGTGGGAAGCCTGCAAGAAGCTCTTGAATCCTGACTTTGAACTGGCCTGACCCCAGCTGTTGCAGCCATTTGGGGAGTGAAACAGCAAGTGGAAAAATCTCTCTCTGTGTATGTGTGTCCCTCTCTCTTTCTAATCTGTATTTCAAGTAAATAAATGTTTAAAACTAAACTAAACTAAACTAAGCCAAACTTAACAAAATAATTTGTAGAAATGCAAGTTTAAATAATTGATATGGTCACTCTCAAAGAAGCCGCAGAGCTGGTGAAAAGAACCACGTTTTTGGTTCTAAAGTCCATATCCATTACATCATGCCATACAACATAGGGTCTCTATGTTAAAAGTATTTTAAAAACTAAAATTTTCATCAAAATTCTTTCTGCAGATTCATGGAAACTGCCAATATTTTGTTGTCAGTAATTCTCTTGTTGTCTTCATCGTTTCCTTTTAAACATTCTTTGAAGCATACTTTCTCTTGGTTTGTTTAACTTTCCCCCTTTTCCTTGTCTGTATCCATGAATATTTATGAATATATATACACACACAGAAGTAAGCAAGCATTTTTGACTAAATGTAAGTAAGTATAAGTTCTACTTCTCCAGTCATTACAAAACATCACTCTGCTATGTATTATTTTCCCACTGATTTGAAAATCTTTTATTAATATGTCAGGTATCTTTAGTAACATTACATGTTTAATGTATCAAATTACATCATCATCTTTCTACAACATGTGTTTAAACAATTCAATCTCTGTATGAGAATGTGTGAACACTGAAGGAGGAATATGTCAAATATTGCCTATTTCAAATGCAAAGCTTAACAAAGTTCATTTTCCTAAAAACCTTCAAAAATCATCATTGTTATTCTGAAAGTCCTTAAGTTCTAAATAGGTGATCATTAGCTAAATTAGACAAATAATTATGACAAAAGTAACTCCAGTGAAATACATGTCAGCAAGATAGGCATTTATTTGCCTTTGATTCATTCTTTTCCATCACTCACCTACAAAATCATTCTTGTAAGTATTATTTAATTCTTATGACATTATATAGTTTTAACCATGATTCCTTGAATAGTGTAGCAGTGAATAATTTATTCTCAGTGGAAAGACTCTTAAAAGAGAATTATAGATTAGATAGCTCACAGTTCTTAATTATCTACATTAAGAATTGAGAAATTATTTCTGTGTCTTCTTACCTTAAGATCAATTACTGCTTCTTCATGCCCATGATCAAATTCATTCTATGCTTTATCTTCTTAAAGTAAATTAAGCCATTCCTCATGCCTTGGCTCACAGTTGGCCATTCATAAGAGTAAATTTAATCAGTTAACAGTGTCCCCAAAAGGCAATTAGGTTTATTGCATATGCACATTTTTCTTATATTTTGTTTCAATTCAATATGAAGCAAAGAACTTGAAATCCTCAGAATATGATAGTCAACTTTATTAAGTAATCCAAAATGAATATTTACTGCTCCTGGTGATATAGTTTAGAGCTGGATGGCATTATTTACTTAACAAAAGTGGGGGGGATTATTTTGGTACAGTAGAATTTCATCATTCACATCCTTTGGTATATATTAGTTATCAATCCTGCCAAAATTTCTTATTTCTGTGATTATTTTCTGCATAGTTATTTTCTGCATCCGTCATCATTATATCAATAGACTAAAATCACAGTTAATAGAATGTGCCTCTGTATGTGTTTCCATATGGATTGAATCAGATTTTAAGATATCAGAACAGAAGAGGCAGCTGCACACATATTTTGTATTTATGTTGCTCAGTTTCTCCATGCAGTCCTCTGATGCTGCCTCTGGTGTTATTACCTTGAAACAATCAACTAAAAACTCCAATTTAAATATATACCACTATGCTTCGTTTTATTGGTTCTTAAAAATACCCTAAAGCATCGCTCCAAAGAGAGTTTAAGAAAAAGTTAATGGTTTCACAAATAATAAAAATAGTGATTTGTACTTTATTAAGACATAAAATATTCCACACAAATATGTTTTCCATAAAATCAAAAGTTAATCTTTGAAGAGTCAAAAGTATTTCCTGCTTGTGGTGAAATGGTGTATTTTTATTACATTAATTAACCAAGTTAGAAATGCCTGAGTGACATATGAGACAAAGGTATTTAACTGTATAGAACACCCCCAGGAAAGGAAGGAGGGCTGCTGAGCTGAAATGCAGCAACTGGCAGAATTGGAGCAAGAAGAGATATGTGATCACTCAATGGCTTTCTAGACTTAAGGTTGGATAGTATTAACTCAGCAGATATTAGCTCAAAAGGAATAGTAAAAGTTCCTTTTCATTCTCTCCTTTTGTGTGGTTCTTGCTTTAAAATTAAAGTCCTTATTACTTTTGTAGAAGACTCTTCACTGAGTTCTATAGGATACATGAACAGTGATCTTCATTCCCATGAACATATTACTGAAAGGCAGTCCCCTGAGCACAAAAGGGAAGAAATGAGAGTGACTGCTCGGTAATTTCCTGCCTGAGCATTTATATCAACAGAATAATTAGACAGCTTCCAAGTACTTCCAGTCCATTACTTGTCAGACTCACAATATCAAGGTGCTTTATCAAAAGTTGATTTAGAATTAATAACAAGCTCATTAAAAACATAAATGAAGCATGTCACAGATGCATGGACATTTTCATTGGATAGATATATTTTAACATTTTTGTCACCCAAGTCCTATTTACAAGATTATAAAGTGAAAATGCACTGTTCATTAATTCAACTATTACTTATCGTGTACTTATGAAGGGCCCTATATGGTCTGGGGATACAATAACCAGAAAATACTAATGTATAACTGTTTCTGGAGGGAAGAGCACATATCCTTAGGTTTTAAGTCTTCAAAGATCATTGTATGTGCTAATAAATATTTGCCAGATTGAGACCAAACCTTTGATGCCGAGGCTAGATTCTATCAAGTCTTAATCCCTGCCACCCCCCACTAATTTCCCCCATGTCATTGCAATGGTATAGTCCTTCACAATCAGGCATAAGGCCATCCTTCTGCTTTTTTAAGTATATCTTGATGTTGCAAGCATGGACAACACAGAGAGACCAGCATCTAATTGTCAAGATACATTCAACAGTTTCATTGGGAGCCCATTACTGATTTGGAAGTAAGCATACTCACTGCATTGTATCTTCACATCTGTATGTGATAGTCTCTGCTACACAGTTACTATACAACCCCTTAAATGAAAAGCCATAAAACAAAATCAACAAGAGAGAAAAATAGAAAATTTACAGCAACATGAAGTTAAATAACAAACTACTGAATTCCCAATGTGTCACTAAAGAAATGAAAAGAGAAATCAAATACCTTCCTGAAGCAATGTTACTGTGCAGCTATGAGTCTGTGAGGAAATTAATGAAGCAAAAACTTTTTTGAATGAATGAAACTAAAAGAAAAACTATCAAACCCCTCGAGATATAGCAGAAACAGTAGTGGAAGGACTATTGATCTTATATTTTGCATGAAGATTGCTTTATATGAGACAGAGCATATGATATTTGCCCTTTTGGGATTGACTTGTTTCACTGAGCAGACATTCTTAAAAAGAACAAATTCAAATGGCTAATAGTCACATGAAAACATGTTCAGGCTCCCTAGCTGTCAGGGAGATACAAATGAAAAGTACATTGAGGTTCCACCTAACTCCAGTCGGTTTGGCCAACATTCTTAATTCTACTAACAACACCTGCTGGTATAGCTGTGGGGGGAGGGTTCCCTCTCTCACTGCTGGTGGAAGTGTAGGCTAGTACAACCACTTGGTAAGTTAATATGGAGAGTGCTAAGAGAAATGCAAATTTACCTGTCATATGACCCAGCAATCCCATGTCAGGGAATATATTCAAAGGAACTCAAATCTGCATATGAGAAAGGGATCTTTAATCTTATATTTACAGCAGCACAATTTACAAAAGCAAAGACATGGAAACAACCCAGAAGCTCAACCAAAGAGGAGTGTATAAAGAAACCATAGCATATCTACTCCATAGAATACTACTCAGCCATTAAAAAGAATAATATTATACCATTTGCAGCCAAAATGCTTTCAACTAGAGATCATTATGCTCAGTAAAACAAGATTGTTATTTTCAAAAGTGTTTTTTTTTATATTTGTTTTTTGAAAGTCAGAAAGAGAGAGAGCTTGGGAGGTTTTACATTTAGTAGTTCACTTCCCAAATGCTTACAACAGGACTGAGGCTGGTCCAGGGCAAACCCAGGATACAGAAACTCTGGTCCACCTACATGTGTATGAGAGATGCAGATACTTCAGCCATCATCTGCGGTCTCAGCCATTGAGAGAAGGCTGGATCAAAACTGCATGTGGGACTTCATCCTAGGCACTCTGATGTGAGACGCAATGCTCAATGCCCAATCGTAGATTACTAGCATACCTGGCCTGGCAGCTATGACAATATCCCATAACCTAGGTAGCTTTGGAGAATCTAAGTTTATGATAGCCCTAGAACCTTGGAGGCCAAAAATCAAAGCACTGACAGGTGTTTGATGAGAACCCAAATTACTTTTTTTTAGATGTATTTTTTAAAAAGATTTATTTATTTATTTTTATTGCAAAGTCAGATATACAGAGAGGAGGAGAGACAGAGAGTAAGATCTTCTGTCCAATGGTTCACTCGCCAAGTGGCTGCAACGGCAGGAGCTCTGCCGATCCGAAGCCAGGAACCAGGAACTTCTTCTGGATCTCCCATGCGGGTGCAGGGTCCCTAGCCTTTGGGCCATCCTCAACTGCTTTCCCAGGCCATAAGCAGGGAGCTGGATGGGAAGCAGGGCTCCCTGGTTTCAAACCGGTGCTCATATGGGATTCCGGTGTGTGCAGTGTGAGAACTTCAGCCGCTAGACTACCAGGCCAGGTCCAAGAACTCAGATTCTGATAGAAGGCACGGTTCTAGCTTAACCTCACATAGTAGTAGGTGTGAGAAGTGTCTCCTGGATCCTTTTATAGGAGAATGAGCACAAATGCCATCAATAAGGGTTTCTGCTTCCACATAAAATCAACTCCCAAAGACCTCATTTTTTAACAACATCATCTAGAGACTTAGAATTTCAATGCACAAGTTGTGAAAGACATAGATATTTAAACCATAACTGTTGTACAAACATGTTCTTCTCAGGCATATTAATTAGTTTATCATTTTTAAAAGTTAGCATATATATTTTCTGTATTAATTGTAAAAATTTTATTAATTATTAACTACTTGGTAATGTACTATTCAATAGTCTAGATATTTTTTATAAAGACTCCTTTATTTATTATATGAAAGGCAGACTTACAGAGAAAGGAAAGCGAAAGACAGAAAGAGAGAGAAAGAAAAGATCTTCAATTTCCTGATTCACTTCTCAAGTGTCTAGAAAGATCAGAGCTGTGTCAGTCTCTCCAGGTGAACAGAGGGGTCCCAGGCACGTGGGCCTTCCCCTGTTCTGTTTCTAGGCTGTTAACAGGGAGCTGGATCATAAGTGGAGGGCCTTGAACCAGTGCTCCTATGGGATGCTGGAGCCACAGGTGGAGATTTAGACTTCTACACTAGGGCACCAGCCCCAATGCTCTGGGTATTTTAAAGATGTTATGCTTTTTATACCTCCAAATAAATTTGCAGCAACACATATTATGCATGTCACTCAGAAGACCCGACTGAAGTTTAGAAGTGTTGTAAGTTTTAAAGTCATGCAATTAGTCATTGTCAAAGTCTGAATTTAGTTGCACACATGTCTAGCTTCTACTCATGTCTCAGCTCTCCCTCTGTAGTGGTTGCATGCATAAACAACCTCCATTAAAAGATAACTTGGGTAGGGGTCTAGAGATGACTTCATAATATAGTCACTATTGTATCTGTTCTGTCAGAGCAGTAATCAAATATCCTGCATTAATGTATCTCTAGAATTTATGCACAATCTATCACTTTAGTTGTCATTTGGGGGGGTTGTCATGGCTTAGTAGACTAAGCCTTCTCCTGTGGTGTCAGCATCCCTACCCATAGGGTCTTTGTGTCCCAGCTGCTTCCCTGTGGCTTGATAAAACACAGAGGATCGCTCATGAACTCCTTGGTTCATGCACTTTCATGGGAGATCAGAAGAAACTCAAGGCTCCCAGCTTTGGATCTGCTCAGTTCAGGTCTGCCTTCTATCAGAGGGAGGCCTCTCTCTGTCTCTTCTCCTTCTCTCTCTTTAAAAATAATATAATTTTTAAATATTTACATAAAAGTTGGATTTACCGTGAGAGCCAGAGAGAGAAAACCCCATCTACTGATTTACCCCCAAATGTTCACAATTGCCTCACTCAGCCAGGACAAAACCCAGAGCCAGAAGCTTCACCAGCATATCCCAAATGGGCAGCAAGGGCTCAAGCACTAGGCCACTCTCTGCTGTGTCACAAGGCTCAACAGCAGAGAGTTCAATAGGAAGAGGAGCAGCTGGGGCATGATCTGTGATTACAGGCAACAGCTTAACCCATTACTCCACAACATCAGGACCCTGCACATTTACTCAATGGATGCTTAAACTATCATCTGCACATTTACTCAATGGATGCTTAAACTATCAGAATGACTGCAGAATGAACGTGGTGAATCCAGAAGCACTTAACATGTCAGAAGAGATTATTTAAGTCCCAACTCACAGATGATTCCACTGTGAGTTTTCACAAGCTGAACTTATCACTTGGTGTTGACGGTGACAATGGGTAGGAATATTGTTCATGGAATAAATCAATGACTTATACAGTTTGTAGCTAGAATCTACCAAGACAAAAAAAAAGCCAACAGAACTTATCTTTATACAAACAACAATTTTCTAACTTTGTGCAGGGATATTTTAACATGGCAACAAAGATAATACTAGTTTATATTACTGTGAAAAAAACAACAACAAAAACATGAGTGAGGCTACTCCCCAAAGACAGAAGTGAAAGGAATAAAAACAGTTCTGGCGGCCTCAGGGCCATTTACTAGCAGTGATTCAATTTTTTGTTAATTTTCATTTAAATTAACAGAGGAATTTGTGGAGATATCAGTATATGCAGCCAATACTTAAACACCTATTTTTTTTTTAAATGGTAAAACCATGAAAGACATATCAGGGGCAGAGAGAACTAGTGCATTCCAGCACCTAAGAAATAAGTCAAGGCCAAATCTGAGGTTCAAAAGGCATTTTCTGTATAAGTTAGAAAGCTATCTTCAAGGCTTACATATGGAATTAGTTGTTGATTAATAAGAAACTGACAAGCATTTCAAAACTGAATTTGCCTTGTTTATATCATTAAAGGAACCACTAGTAGTATTTACTCTTGAAACATTTGTAAATAATAATTATTCTCAACAATGTAATCACTAAAGGCACATTCACTTCACTGGGTAATTGCAGCTTTGGAGCTTTCAGATGGTTTCTATGTGATTGTGTTCAGCAGTTTTGATTTCTGGACGCTCTCTCCTCGCTATGGCACAGCAGTAACATCACTTCCTTAGTGGGTTGCCTATCCTGTGCAATTCAATGAATATTGATGACTGGGAGAGAAATCTGACATTATTATCATACTTCACTGCTACCGGAGAAATATGAAATGATAAAACAGAACCAATGGGAAAAAAACCTAATGTAGAAAAACAAAATTGTTGCCAGCACATGCTTGAGTTTTGAGGAAATTACAAGAAATTTTGAGTAAACATTCCCTCTAGGAAGCTATATATCTTAGGAATCAGTGAACCCAGTTTGACTCGGAAATGGAGTCATGTGAAATTGTTTTCAACTCCATTCTTGGTTAAGGGCCATTCATGATGGAAAACCAAAGAGAATGACGTGCATGTCTGCCTTCTGCTGAAGGTAAAATGACAGCGCAGACGCGGCATACCGCTTCAGGATGGATTTGTTTCCTGGGATAATGCTCTCCCTAATTCACACCCAGTAAGAGCTATTCTTTGAGAATCTGATGGGAAAACACTGAAGTACACACAACACCAATTCAACTTCTTCATGTTTTTGTGTTTCCTTGTTTCCCAATCTTAAAAAGACACCCATTTCTCTTCAGTTAATAATGTCAAACACATAACACGGATGTTGCTAAATTCTCAGGGGCCTCAATTTTTTATGTGTCCACTAAAAGTGTCTTGAATTTTATAGAATTCAGGGTACAAAATCAAATACTTCCCCTGCCAACATTTTTAGTTCCATCATGCAACAGCCTTTTTGAATAGTCTATAAAGGAAATAAACATAAATACTAATTGATATTTGTAAACTATATATTATTGGTGATTAAAATATAATATTCTTTGCCTAAGTCCCATAAAGCAATTACATATGAATATCACAATTAAGAAGAAAAACACAAATATATTAATCTTGACATGTATCAACTGCTAGGTTTTCAACTTAACTTTTTGGTGCCACGTTTGCTTTCAGAGCACCTATATATCAGCTGTTTTCTCCCATTTGACCTGCTAAGCAGCCCATTTTATCAAAATAAAATAGTACAATGAGTTTCTTGGAAGCCAGCCAGAATTGAAATGTTTGATGAAAACAGTCAATAGCTGATTTAGTTGGGTAAAACATAACTCAGCATCCCACGGTGCATCTTACAACAACACAAGTATGCTATTAGACTATTAGCTAGGATCTATTGAGAGGTGATGTGAGAAATATTTAACCAGCATGCACCATAGGAAACAACAAATCACAACAGATTCTCAGCAGCTGGCTCGGGCGTGCTGCAGAGCATTCGCTGGGAAGCCACCTAGACATCAAACTAAGGAAACATTCTTGTTTAAGGGGCAACAAGGAAAGCACTGAAAGGAGAGAAAAAGCGTGCAACTTTGCCTTAAATATTTGGCTTGAAGCGTTATGATGGTTAATTTTGCATGCCAACTTGACTGGGCCACAGCAGTCAAGACACTTGGCCAAAGTTACTTGGGCTATCTCTGAGAATGATTTTAGGTAAGATTAATATTTACATTAGGACAAGCTGTCATTTTTGTTCATTGTTGTAAGCTTGAAAGCTGCATCCATTAATTTTCATAACAAAATGTAACATCAAATTATATACTATTTACAATAACAATGATCCTTGAATTAATATAATTTATTATACTTTCTGTGGAAAAGAGTTAACACTATATTATCAGAAATAGAACTCATGTTACAGAGACATAGAAACATAGGGCCAGCTCTTCTCAGTGTCTTCTGGAAATCTTTTCATTGTCCAGGTAAAAAAAGTCCATAGCAGGATGAAAACAGCAGAAACTGATTTTTTAAGTGTCCTAACAGAATGCTAGGATTTTGCAAAGCAACTAATTTAATTAAAGTCTTACTTCATCCATTAAATAAAATTAATATAATATACATTTCGAGGTATTACATCCATCAGCAGAAAAATAAAATGGGCAGAACGCATCATATACGCTGCAGTGTGCTTGGAACCTGAGCGGGTGAGCTTCATCTATACTATACTAGTATAGATGGAATTCATTCAGAAATGAGTTTTTTTAAATAATGGCACGATTTATCTATCATGAAAATATTGCTTAAGGAACATTCAGGCATAAGTAAGATATTTCAAGTAATAATCTGGAAATAATGTCTAAATGATATCTTGAATTAACTCAATAACTATACAGATATTTGTACATGGTCTCTCCCTACATGCTTCTGGCTAATGAACAGGAAAGAATTTTAATTTTTATTAGAAAGATTGACAGATATAAATCAGAGTAATTTCAGGAATTGATTCAGACATGGAAAGAATTCGAAGAAGTCTTAAGACAGCAGATATTTCCAAGCTTTATTCTGTTTTCTGAGAACAAGGTACACCATGCTACACTCCTGAGATTTGACCAACAGTCAAGAAGGCAGTGCTGCATCTCAAGCCTGGCATTTTGTTTTTCCTTTTAAGATTATTCATTCACCTGCGTCCAAACACCAAACAAATGAGGATGTCTTTGTTTTCAGACACCAGGACAACTCTCTTATTTCCCAGCCATGTATTACATAAATGAGTGTTCACCATTGTTATGATTTTAATTTCGAGGTTTTCTTTTCCTATCTATTAAGAAACAGTATTGACTTCCTATGGTGGAAAAATCTCAGTCTTATAATCTTCAAAGAGCAGGCATTGTCAAATGATTGAGAGTTTTAAGCTATTTACATGAATTTTAAGAGAAAAAGACAACAATTTATGCAGTTGATAAGCTAACAACTCTGCTTCTCTTATCAGGTTCCCAACAAATAATACTTCTTCTTTTGAGTTATGCTTTAAGCCATGACTAGAAGAAATATCAGAATAATATTTTTCATTTCCAAATTGAAAATGGAATGTAATGAGAAAATAAACTGTTCAAACCATCCTATTCCACCCCTGAAAGTATTACCCAGTTACTAAATGTTTCTTGATAGCGGGCAGTGCCATAGTATAATGTGTTAAGCCTCTGCCTGTGGTGCCAGAATCCAAATGGGTGCCAGTCGGAGTCCCAATCAAGCTCCCTCATAATAAGCCTGGGAGAGCCTCAGCCCTGTTCCTGTATATGAGAACTGGAACAAGGCTTTGGACTCCGGGCTTTGGACCAGCTGAGCTCCAACCAGTTTTTCCTATTTGGAAGTGAACCAGCAGAAGAAAGATCTCTCTCTTTCTCTCTCTACAATTCCTGCTTTTCAAATAGAAATAAATAAATATTTTGAAAAAGAAATGTTTCATAGCAGCATTATTTGTATAAAATTTCGGAAGCAACGTTAGGCAGTGTTAGGCCATCCTTACACCCACATCCTCTTTAAACTTATGCACAAAAGAAGAATTCAAATAACAACAATAGCTATAAATCCTTCACCATCCTTTTTCTAATTTTTAAAGCAGTCTATTTTCTAAAAACTGTGTCTCTCATTCAAATTAAAGCAAAATCTGGGGCAAAAAAACTCATTTGATTTCAAGAGGGACATCAGTAGTTTCATAGTCGGACCACTGTGAGTGCAAGGGTAAATTTAGTTAAGTTTTCAAACATGCTTTTGAAAGGCACAGGGACAGAGAGGTCAGCACAAACGGGAAATAAAGTCAGCCACCTGCGATTTAAGTGGAGAAATGACTGTTCTTTCTTCTTTGTTGTGTGCAATGTAAAGTTTTTTCTCGTAGTGATCAAGTTCATGCTGCCATACATGCAACTGATTCTAGCAATGCTTACAGAATGATGAATCATTTTCTTGCTCTCACTGGTGCAGGTGGTCTCTTGTGGACAGGATTACTTATGTTTCCAAAAGGAAGAATCAAACGAACACAAATGAACACCAAATGCATACCAGATCTGTCTGTCTGATAGAACAAAAGCGCTTTGTAAAATATATGAAGTTGTAATTTCTGTTAATGTCACCAATTTTATTATTTTATGTGCCTTAAATTAGCTAAAAAATATAGTGTGTATCATGCAGACAGGAAATATTAATTTCAGTCAAATTTTAAAGGAAATTTATACTTTGTGCTGCCTATCCACCAAGTCACCATGTATATGTGAGAGCAGAAGGAAGAGGAAATTAGTTTAATACATATTATATATGCAATCTTAAAATATTCATATACATGAATTCAAATTCATCTCATCTTCAGAATATTATCAAGACTTTTTTTTAATTGTGTCTTTTTCTCTTAGTAAATATTGTATTGATAATGCCAGTGGTCCTGATTTTTTTTTTTTTTGGCCTGAGTTTAAAAGTTTGTTATTGACCATTGACTTCACTGTTTTGGCTACTTCTATCGAAGACCATTTCTGGTAGTGAACAAATCCCAAACAAACAGAGGAAAAAGTAATGTAATCACCACCAGAACAGAGATAATCTCGCATCCTCCATTCTTAGAAGCAGACATACCCTTCACTCCCATCCCTTCCAAACCAGAAAGCACTTATGTCACAAGATTCAAGATGCTGGAAAGCTGAGGACTTGGGTGGCGCTGGAGCCCTCATCAATTTCAGGAGCTCACAGCCGACCTTGATGCTGCCCCTGCTCAGATAGTGTGTTGAGAAGAGAACGTTCATTGAATTATTTTGTCAAAAGGGAAGGTGGCATTTGTTAAGTATTTTTAAACCAGATAATCGCTTGGAGTTGAATGATATTTTAAGTAAGGGCACTTAGTTTCAAGGACTAAAACATAAATCTAGCCAACTTTGTAAAGATTACACATTTTTCTGACTCTATTTCAGTTTTTATCTATGCTTTTAACTAAAACATGGAGCAGTTTTTTTCTTTAGTCCTTTATAGAAAGCAGATAAAACAATTCTTTTTGTTTAATCAGCAATCATGTGACATCATCATAAAAAGAACATGAAGTGATCAAGAGCCTAGGCAATCACTATAAATATTGCCTTTGAACAGATCTATAAGAATAAATTGTCTAAAATTCCTCTACAATCTAAAAAGAATGAAATATCTGCCTTTATTTACTAAGCCTCTAACTTATTAAATGTTGCTTCCAGGACATGTTTTCAAGTTATGTCCCTCTTCCAACAACACAGATTTCTTGTTTTCGTTGTTAAGCCTCTTTCACATCCCTCACTCTCAAACACTTAAGATGCTCTCAGCAGGAACGGGACATACTTCGGATAACAGGTTTCATGCTTCTGCTGAGATGAGGCCGCCACCTAACCATATTGCCTCCTCTCCACTAGGGTGAAATGGGGTCTTTCCCCAAGCTAGTTTACCAATAATATGAAATGTAGACAGAGGTTAATCACAAATATTTGATGGAGCTATACTTAGAATAATAAAAACAGGTTTTTCTGTGACAATGTTGCTTTGTTTTTTAAACCAGAAGGATAATCCATATTGATGACCACTACAAAAGAGAAAGAAAAAAATTCCCAAACTAAAACCCACAAAATTTATTTGAAGCCATATAACAGAATATTGGGTTCAAGTGCTCAAACTTTCCATCGTATCACTGCATAAGTTGGAAGTACCTACGAGCCCCATGCTCAGCTCTCAGTTAAAGTTCTGGGTGAGAGTTTCAGAATCCTTAGTATGGCTCATTACAATTTGTTTTGCCAAAAGAAGAAAAGACAGGCATTCTTATATCTGACAAGCTTAACAGAAATCCTAATTACACAGAAGCATTTTAAAGTTTTGACTCACTGTAAATTTATCCATTTGGAAAGCCCCAAGCATGAAATATCAGTTTATCATAAGGGGGAAAAACTAAGCTCAAGATCTATAGCATTGGAGAGTTCTAAAAATGAAATATCCAACAGGAGTGCTGCACTTGGCTCAGGGCTTTGGCTTGGTTGGTCCTCATCTCTCAGCTATTCAATATCAGTAGTATCCTTTGGACTCACTTCAAAACCTAGGGAACTCCCAAGCCATGGTGGAATTAACAACATAGACTGTATGATGAAGAATTTAAAATTAAGCTTTCAAATTTATTACTTATGCAGAGGGATGGTAATGAACAAATAATAAAGGCAAACAATTAGAGATCAGTTTCTAAGTACCTGTTTTCTCATAACATATTCTCAAAGATGTTGCTATAATCTAAATGTTCCTTTTTCAACAGAACTTTCATTATGAAAAATGAAACTTGGGGGCCCAGCACGGTAGCCTAGTAGCTAAAGTCCTAGCCTTGTATTCTCCAGGATTCCATATGGGCACCGGTTCTAATCCCAGCACCTCCACGTCCCATCCAGCTCCCTGCTTGTGGCCTGGGAAAGCAATTAAGGACAGACCAAAGCCTTGGGATCCTGCACTCATGTGGGAGACCTGGAACAAGCTCCCTGGCTCCTAGCTTTGGATCAGCTTAGCCACATGGGGAGTGAAACAGCAGAAGGAAGATCCTTCTCTTGGTCTTCTTCTCTCTGTAATTCTGATATCCAAAAAAAAAGAAAGAAATCTTTTTTTAAAAAAATTTCACTTGGCAATTTTTAAGATCTAGATCAACCATATTGCTATTTCACTTTCATTGTTTTAATTGTTTCATATTTAAACTTGACTTCATGTTAACTTTGTATTTTAAAACTTTACAGGTCTGTTTTGTAGACTTGAATGATAAAACTTATTTTTCATTATAAGTAAACTCAGAGTTAAATATAAAACATTTCTGTGTAACATTCTCCGATATATTATTTAAGAACAAAGGAAAACAAACAAAAAAAACTTAAAATAAAAAACACACGGAAAGTAGCAACTGCAAAACCTGTTTGACTCCATGATTACATTAACGTTTTCACAGAATCTTCGATATTCTTATGGAGTCTGAAAGTGGAAAGGGACATAAATCTGCCTTCAGTTTGTGCTTTCCAAACTAACGTAGATGATTTTTGCTAGTTTTCGTTTGTTTGTTTAACGTAGAAAACATATTTAAGTCAAAGGTGCGATTAGAGATGATAATGAAAGGGAAGAAAGAGAGAAAGAAAGATACAGAATTTGGATGGCTAGCAAATGGTACAAAAAAGTTCTCATCTTTTCAACGTCAAGATCAGATGCCTGCCAGATAGTGTACAGATAAATGTGTGTACTGTTTCCTAGGATCTGGTGGAAACCCAACACAATAAGAGCTTGCGAATGGAAGACTGAAAGCAAAGAAAACTTTCTAGCTCACTTATTTCATCAGGAAAGAAGAAAGAAAAACCCTATTCCCACAAATTCCTAACATAAGTTTGCATGAGTTTTTCCTTCTGTAACTCTAGGAAAAGTGCTTCTCCATGCAGTAATTAATTCAGTGAGCCATATGTTCTTGACATTGTGTGCAGCATGTAATGGACATGTTTATAAGATGGATATCTATTAATATGTAGAGGATCTTTTGCAGAGACTGTTGTAAAATGCTGCTCAATTTTTATCACGTTGGTCTTCCTGACATTATCACGCTAGATCATTCACCCTTCTCAAAATTTCAGGAAGTAATAAAATACAATATAATATCTTCTGCCATAAAAAAGCCCAGATGGTTTTTAGTAGGAATTAAAGTATATGGTTTTGAAGAGACATAATATATGATTTTATGTCCAATATACATTCAAGCCCCAGATTTATTGTGTGTTTTAATCCAAATGGGAAGATAAAAAAAAAGATGCTTTTAATTAAAGGTATATTTTCCGTCAAAAGAATCAGCACTTTATACTTGAATCTAAAATGAAAACTGACATTTCAGGCAGAATTTTGAGCAGTAAATTCTTTTAGATGGTAGCATGAACTTTTTTCCCCTAAAGTAGTTGTTGAAATATCTTAATAATTTCAATGAGCACATTGGCAATGATAAGGATAAATGTCTTCAGTTAGAACAGATGAAATATTCAACTGCCCAAGGGTTCCACATAAAATAAACTGAAGTTTGAAATTTCCTTTTTGTATCTGACTTCCTTATATGTAGGGACTGTGGCGATGTATCAATTTCTGTGAGCAAACCACACCTCAAATTGGGATTGTAGATAAGTACATGGTTGAAGATGCAGACTCTTTCAATGACAGATATACGCTGTTACCTATTGCAAGAGGTGTAAAACGTGTACTCATTACATCTGGCAATAGGCTTATTGCATAGAATAGCACAACAAGACCACAATAACCCTCTAGAGAAGTCTCTTTTCATATTTTGTTGTGTTTTGTTTTAATGACAATTCCATTGACAGACATTTTACATGTTTTCCTGGATACATAGAGTTGAGTCAGTGCAACTTGAAATAGGAAATAAAATGCATGAGTTTTGCAGTCCTGGATTCAAATTCTTCAATTATGTTTTAGTGAATAGTGTCACTGCAAAGTAGGAACCCACGTGGGATCTCGATTTACTGAATGCAATGCTGCTTAAAACATAAGGTTGTGGAAAATACTCAATTTCAATGATGTCACCTGATGCAATCTAGACAACAGATGTCACCCGATACAATGTAAGAATAATTCTACACCACAGTGAATTTCAAAAGAAATCCTCCAAAGGCAAAGAAGTGTTGGAGGCTGCTGCAAATGTACCTGAAAGTTAACATATCTTGAGTGAACCTTGGTTTATTCTGGTCAGAGTTTAGCTAATCATATGCTGGTTGGGATTCCTCTTTTGCATTGAACATTTAACCACAGGAGATGGTTAGAGTGAGCCACTCAGCTAAAATGAAAAAGTTTTAGAGTTGAGTATATATGTATGGTTGCCATTTTTCTAAGAAATGTTAACTACATGAATCCATGAAACAGCTAAATTAATCAGCGTATAAGTTTTGAACCCAACATATGCCCAAGACTTATGCATGGTAGCAAGAGAGAGAGATACATGTGGATCTTCAAATACTTCATGGAAAATGCATATTATGAAAAAAAAATCTATTCATCATTTTCAAAAGGCTTTGTTTCAAAACACACTTACACTTCTCATGTGGTTGGCAGCATCCAATTATATGAGCCACCAACTTTGTTCCCCATGTTGGCCTTACTTTCTCTTGCTACTTATATTGAATCAGCTTATAGAAATGTACTCAGTGAGTGGTATTGCTATTAGGTTATTATTTTTATAGATATCCAATATTTTTGTAGAAATCCACAGCTATAATTGGAAAAAATTACAGTAAAGCCATTTATATTTGGTAAAGGCCATTCTAACTCCTGTACTCAAAAGAGTTGCAGTGATGAATTCTAGAAAAGGAAATGATGCTCATTTTTCCTTTTGTCTTGATATCAAAATGTTTATATTATCATTATTAAAAATATAATGCTAATAGATTTAATTGAAATCATAGGCATATTAGTTAGAACTACTATGCATTAGTTGGTTGATCCTTGTATTTTACAGTCACAGTATCTGTTGGTTAAATTATGAATGCTTACTAATATGCACAAAGACTCCATAGTCGTTAGACCCACACAATACAAGGGTCCTTAAGACACTTGGCTTTCATCTGGCTAAAATCTGTCATAAAATATTGATTTGTTATAAGGAGAAACTTCACTGTTCTCTAGCATAAAATGGGGGTAAAGCCTGCAAGAATTCATGATGATTTGACACAAACTGCATAACCAATAATTGTTGAAGTGATTTTGGTAAAAACAAAAACAAAAAGCAAACAAGCAAAAAACAAGAGCAAATAACTCCAAACTTATGTCTACATTGAAGGATGTCAATTCCTGGAAATGTATAAGAGAAAAAGAGTCTTTGTGTAATTTCAACAGTCTTAAGATCTTTCTGATAACATTAATAGCAAAAGATCATACTTAAACTTTGTGATTATGAAAATATTATCTTTTACTTTTTATTCATTCATTTTGACTTTATTAGGTAGTAAATGGAGAAAGAGTCCTTCCACCTTCTAATTTACTCCCCAAAAGTCTGAAACAGCCAAGGTTGCTCCAGGAAGGAGCTAGTAGCCAGGAAATCACACAGGGGATCCCCGGGAGTGTCAAGGACCAAAAGTGCTTGCCAAACATTTACTCCTGTGAATAATTTCGTTTTCTTGCTATTTGCATAAACAGTTTCAGAACAGAGGTTTTCTCTATAGATTTTCAATCATCAAAAATCATTTTTTTTACAAAGAGTGGAATTCAAATGTGCCCATTGAGTTTTGTATTTTATCTATTATACTCAAGTTACTTTGTAATACTAGAAACATTTTTACAGTGCTAACATACTTTATTTCCACTATTTCAAAATTTAAAGGTGACTACAGTCAGCAAAAAAAAAAAAGGATGATTACTGAGGAACCGTTTGGCTAACGAGGAAAAGCCAAAAAAGAAAACAAATCCTACATCACAGCTCTTACAATTTCTTGAGTTTTATTTCATAATATGCATCCACTTGACAAGTTCTTCACAATTAAATAAAGTGTCTCTTTCGTGAAGTATCCAAAGAGCAGTTGTATACAAAAACAAAACTAGGGCCCAGTGGCTAAGGGCCTCGCCTTGAACACTCCTGGATCCCACATGGGCGCCAGTTCTAATCCTGGTGGCCCTGTTTCCCATCCAGCTCCCTGCTTGTGGCCTGGGAAAGCAGTCGAGGATGGCCCAAAGCCTTAGGACCCTGCACACACGTGGGAGACCCTGAAGAGCTCTTGAATCCTGGCTTTGGATTGGCTGAGCTCCAGCCATTGTGCTGACTTGGGGATTGAACCATCGGCCGGAAGATCTGCCCCTCTGTCTCTCCTCCTCTCTTTATATCTGCCTTTCCAATAAAAACAAAATAAATCTTCAAAAAACTGAATATGTGAAATCATGGGTTTAATTCCTCTTCTCTTATTTGAGATATAAAGGGCATGTGTCACCTGTGAGTTAACTCCTTTTTAATTTACAAACTGAACATACTGTGGCAATGATGAGTGTGTTAATTTTATAGGTGAAGTGATTCTCTCAAGATAATAAGTGAAGCCAGCATTAAAGACTGATTTCAGAGCACAAGGCATGAATTACTAAGTTTTCAGATCACACTGTATTCTAAATAGGAGAAGGAAACTGGCATGCTAACACAAAGCAAAGGAGTTACCACGGCTCACTAATATTCTGTATCCATTACATAACTTCTGATCACAAAGATAACATGAACAGATTCAAGTGCTAAATACTCTCCATGGAACAATTATGGGAATTAATATTAAATTACAAATACCATGACTTTCAATAGACTAAAAGTTTAGAAGATAAATATAAATGCACCAGCTAGAACTAAAGGATAGTACTCATTTTCCATCTTGACATGCAATTCATCTGCCTATTATTATTATTACTCACAATTTTTATATTCCATGATTATATTAATCTTCCCACACTTTCTTTCAAGTATTCTTTCATTGTAATGATATGTAATTGGATGCCTTTGGGAAATATTCTCCTTACTAACCAAAACTCCATTATTGTGTAATAGGATTAAAGAATCAATTGCTTCTTAGAAAAGATACCTAAAGCACAAGCAGTCAAAGATAAAATAAACAGATGGGACCACATCAAACTAAACAACTTCTGTACAGCTAAGGAAACTATTAACAAAGTGAAGAAGCAACCAACAGAATGGGAGAAAATCTTTGTACATTACATGACTGATATGGGACTAATATCCAGGACTTACAAAGAGCTTCAGAAACCCAGGGGCAGTTTAAAAGATCCTGTGAGGAAATGGGTGAAAGAAATGAACAGACATTTTTAAAAAGAACTGATTCAAATGGCTAATAGACATATATATAAAAAAAAAAATGCTCAGGCTCCCTAGCCATCAGGAAGATGCAAATGAAAAGCACATTGAGGTAGCATCCAACTTCAGTGATACTGGCCTAAATTCAGAACTCTACTAACAACACCTGCTGGCATAGATGTGGGGAGAAAGATATCCTCATTTACTGCTCGTAGGAGTGCAGCCTAGTATAACCATTATGGAAATCAGAACGGAGAGTGCTTAGAGAATTGCAAATAAACCTGCCATATGACCCACCTACCCTGCTCCTAGGAATATACCCCCAAAAATGAAAACTGCATTCAAGAAGGAGATCTGTAATCCTGTATTTACAGCAGACCAATCAGTCATAACAAAGGCATGTAATTGTGTTACATCTACTCAGTGGAATATTACTCAGCAATGAAAAAGAATTAAATTATATCATTTGCAACTAGATGGTCCCAACTAAAGACCATTATGCTCAGTGAGATAATATAATCCCAAAAGGACAAATACCATATGTTCTAATATAAGGAAATCATCTTGAAAATTATAAGCCCAATAACCCATTCAATACTA
Source organism: Ochotona curzoniae (assembly GCF_017591425.1). Classification (NCBI taxonomy): domain Eukaryota; kingdom Metazoa; phylum Chordata; class Mammalia; order Lagomorpha; family Ochotonidae; genus Ochotona; species Ochotona curzoniae. Next base: position 24,705,092 of record NW_024467096.1, read on the forward strand.
TTTTTGCTGCATTCCATGTGTTTTTCCGATTTTTTTTTTAATTTCATTTTCATTTCTTCCAAATGGTTTCTTTTCTCTTGTCAAATTCATCACTGGCTCAGTGATCCAACGATGACATCATTTTATGCAAGAGTCTTTGGTGCTTTCTTTTTTGTCACCCATGTGATGGCTATTCATTGGTGCAATGTTTTAACTCCATAGTGCTATAATTTTGTTGCTTTGTTGTTGTTTTAACTTCATACCAATTGTTAACTTTGTTTTGTGGCTTCTCATGTAAGGGAACACACAGTGATGGAGTAATAGAGACTACCATATCCAGACGTGAGATACAATGCGATATGCTTCCCGACTTTCAACTCAAAGATGGACTTCCAATGAAACTTTTGGATGAACCAGCAATGTTGGGGCACACTACCTAAACAACAGACTGACAGAATCATGACTCCTTAAGAATGACTACATTATTGTGATGATATGGGAAGGTGGGTATTTGGGAGTGGGAGAATCCCAGACCAAATGGAATTCTGCCATAACACCCAAAATGTATATGTACCTATACTATTTATTAATATACAATATATAATATAATATGTAATAGGTTATATAATATTTATATGATTCAATTGGAAAATTTAAAGGAATGTCAATCACTTACGTATTTAACTAATTTTATTTATAGAACATTTGAAAAAAATAGTTATATAACCACTATAATCTGCTTTGAATAAACCAAATTACACAGAAAAATCTGTCTACATGATTACAATGCTTTCTCTGTGGGAGTGAAGGAGCTTGAGGTAGCACATCCTCTCTCTCTTTCCATATACACATATCAAACATAGGTTTAAAAAATGTAAATAGATGTCTACTTTTTCTTCTCCCTTTCATATTTGACTTATGTGTCTTAACCTCTTTGTATATATTTTAGAATTAAGAAATAATAAAGTATATAGTTTATTGATCAAGTTCCCTAATTAATTGGAAAAGGTAGATTCCTCTGCACAAAATAATCAAATGTGAAAATTAAGAATTCTTTACATTGACATAGGACATTTTAATGCAATAAAATACTTAAAGAATCATTTATAAAAAGATAAATTATGTTAGATGCTTGCACATATGCAACCAAGTTAAAATCTGACAGACAAGGAAGGCACATTTCTCATGTGTATAAATATGGATTTAGATAAATAGCAATAAAAGAACATAAATACATAAATAATGGCAGAATCTTGTAAACTGTTTCTGTTTCAGGTTTAGAAAGCATTTACATTCAAGCACCTTCAGACCATTTTAAACCATGTTGTCCCTGTCATGCCTAATGTGCTGTAATTAAAATGAGTGATTTATTAAAATCATCATGGGGGTATATGTAAGCAATGATTTGACCTAGACTAATGTTGACTTAAGCAATGAAAAAATAGATGTGATGACACAACATGTGAAAAAAACTGTACTATTTCTTTGAAGTTTGTAAATTATCTGCATGTTATTTTGATATATGTAATTTCCATACTGTCATGATTGTATTTACTTTCCCAAACTGCAGCTTTCATTATTCATTTCTTATTCCAAAATATGTATTTTTAAAATATTTAATAACCAATTTATTTGAAAGACAGAATTACAGAGACAGAGAGACAGAAAGTGTGTGAGAGAAAGAGAGGGAGTGATCTACTTCCTGGTTCACTCCCCAGTCGGCTGCAATTACCAGGGGTAGGCCAGGCTAAAGCAGGAGTCAGGAGTTCACTTGTGTCTCTTACATAGATGGCAGTGGCTTTTTGGCTATCTCTCACTGGTTTCCCAGGCACATAAGTAGGGATCTGGATTATGGTGGTATTGTTTCCATGATACGATTTTGTAGGTATAGGGATTCCTCCTCCTCTGTCCTCCTTCCTCTCCCTCAACTGTTTCCCCCATATTATTGCAATAATATAGTCCTTCAGCAACAGTCACAAGTCCAACATTCTGCTTTTTAAGTGCATCATGGCATGTATTTACAGACAATGGTAGCAACTCCATTATCATTGTCAAGATAATCGTAACAGTTTCATTGAGAGTTCTCCTTTCATTTGGGATGGAGATACACAGTTCAAGGTATCTTTAACGAGATATCGTCATTGAAAAGACTTCTCAGAAAAGGCACCAAAAGCACAGGCAGTCAATGCCAAGATAAACAAATGGTGAATATCAAATTAGGAAGACTATGTACAGCAAATGGGACTGGATTGTAACTGGAATAGCTGGGACATGAACCAGCACCTATAAGGATGTCACTGTCTCAGGTGGCAGCTTATCTAATACAACACAATGCCAGCTCACATAAAGGTTATGCTAAAATGCAAACTATCAATGTCTAATCTTAAATTAGATAAATAACCCAAAGAACTGTCTCTATGGTGCTGATTTCTGTAAATTCTTAATTGCAAATAAAACCATCTTAACTTATATTACAAATAAGTATATTATATGGTTTTCAAATTGTCCAGATTCACTTTCTGCATTAAAAAAATGTGTTTAAATGTTCTGTGGAATAGAGAGGGCAGTACTACAGTGACATATTATTTCAGAAAGCAGGCTTTCAGCCCTCAATATTTATTTGATGTCAAATGTAGCAGAATCAATGCATCATACATTTACATTATCAAGTAAATGGCTAGAAGCAAATTTCACATTAGGATGATAAACATGACTATTAGCAGAAATCAGGGTCTCCGGTAATCAGATCGATCAGGCTAATTCATCTTAGCCCTGTCATGATTCCTCGGGCTCTAGAATGACAACATTAAACATATGCAGTGAATTACAAGTTATTGGAATTCTCAACTCCTATGTTTAAAAAATATGGACAAGGGTTGGGGTGACCTGGATTCAATCCTTTAGCTTCTTTTTAGATTCTATTCTGGGAATGTAATAGGAGTGTGTCATTAATCTAGAGGGAACATTTTTCTGTCTCTTCCTTTCTGTGTGTCAAATACATCACGATAAAAATTATCTAAATTGCAGATTCTTATCACAAAATGAAATCTGGTCAGTTTTACGCAAATAAAGGTACAATATATTTTAATCTGGTTAAAAATAGCAAATCTGAACCTCAATAAAATAATCTGTAGATAAAGATGAGATACAGTGGGAACGTAAGGCAGCGTGTTGCCCGTGATGCCAATACGCCCTCAACAGAGAAAACAGCAATGAAGAGAATTAATGCCTCAAGGATATGATCGACAATGTAACAAGAAAAATTCATTTTCTTAAAATACAAACTTTTCCCTCACTTTATTTTAAATTGAAGGATACACGAAACTGATCCATTCCTGGAACAAGCCTTTAGAGTATAAAATTAGTCTTAAGTTGAAAAGCTAAGTCCAAAATGGTGTCTTTGATTGGAATGAATTGAATGTGTTTATCAATACTAACTCCCTGTTAGATCACTATACCTTCAGTGTTACACAGTCTCACTGGAGTTTTCTTCTTCTTTTTTTTTTCTTTTCTTTTACATTTTCCTAATAGGTATAAAGATAATGTAGATGCCTAGTATACAATGTATCCTAAGCAGATTTCATGTTTAGCAGTGAATTGTGAAAACAATAATGAAGGGGAAAGTTCAGGAAGCACTAAAATTTGTAAGATATCAAACATTCTAGAAGTTCTAGATGTAGACCATGACAAAGTTTAAAGTCATTTTCAACATTGAACTTGTCCTAGAAAAATATTTAAGTATATGCTAAATGTATTATTGTTATAAGTTTATATGTTATAAGTTATAGATACATGTTATACATTTTTGTAGCTTCTACGTATATATAAGTTAGTTATAAGTTTATAAAAGGTAATGCAAATGTTGGAACAAGCCTTAATTTTATCACCCACAAGGGCTTTTTTTATATTCCTGAAGATTATTTTTAATTACATTCTCATCCTTCATTTTTCAGAGTCAATTAATCTCAATTAAAGATGTTAGCATGTTTCTGATTCAACGATCAGCTTTGTATCCGTTCTTCAATGTATTTTATCCATTTTAAAACACAGTAAACCAAACTCAATAATTGTCTATTTACCAATTCTTAAGAAAAGTTATTATTCCAATTTTGTTCCTCTTTCTCGAGGATTTACTCAGTAAATTTATGTTTGTTCATTTGTTTGCTTGCTTACTTGCTTGCTTGCTTTTGTAATTTTATTTTTCAGTGTGTCCTGATAGGAGACAAAACTAGTCATAATTCCCTTTGAAATGTGAAACTGGTTGGCATTATCCTGAGATATTCACACATCACCACAATAAGCAAATACAGTAGATGGAAATCAGTCCGAAAAACAAACGCACGGATACTTATTGAGGGCTACATTGCCCACTTGTGCATTTTTCCTAAAATACCTACTTTGGTGAAAAGAAGCAAATCTTAACCCTAATCCTAATAAGTATTTTGTGTAGATCTATTCGATGCAATAAAATGATCCCACCATCTTCTATTCATTAATGAGACAGTCTTCCTTTCTGTTAGAAGTTTGGTCACAACCCAGTAAAAGCAGTACAATACTTAGAGATGTTGACAGCGGCCCAGCAGGTGTTTCAGGTATTTTTCTATTAGATATTCCACAAGCATCCATCAAGTCATTACAACATTCCATATATCTATCAACCTTTGCCAGGCTATCACACACAAGCATACACTCTGAGATGATTCCTATGAAATATTCATGAACATTTTCAAGTCGCAAATTCTTCTCATTCAAGATAAGATTTAATGGCAACATTTTCCTGAAGAAGTTAATGAGAACTCTTCTCCAGTAAAAAACGAGCTCCGATATACAAGTGCCCAGTGATTTCATCAGGCACTTGGGTTGGAAACAAATTCAGCACCAATTCATGCTCAGTATCTTTTGTTTCGGTGCCGGAGGCTATGTTGCTGGCTGTCAGTAATCTGCTAAAACGTCATTTTGGATGAACTTAATGATCACATCTAATCCACTGTTTGATTTTGTACCATCCTCTGCAGCAAGAATACCAAACAATATTTTTCTCATTAAGTTAAGGTGGATTTTGGACAGCTAAATCGTTATGTCTGAATCCGCTCATTAGTATGCCTGATTGATGAAGGGCAGAAACTGACTGAAAGATGGACCACACAAATGAGAAACCTTGTCCAAACGGAAAGCATGCCTCCCAACCTCTCAACCAATTTTCATGCAAGAGAAGATAAGCTCAATTAATACTAAATGCTTAGAGGCATGTTCAAGCACCTGCTAGAACCCTGGGCAATTTACTTTCCCTGTAGTATTATTAATTTAAATATTTTAAATTTAAAAACGCAAAAAGCTGAAAACAAAGTCCACTGAACACTCAGATTATAACCCTCTAAACTCACTAGTAACTTTTTCCACATTTCCTTTCTCTTTAAGTCTTCTTTTTCATTTGAAAGGAACATGGACAAATTTTGTTTATAAAGTAGCCTGATTGAAAATTCAGTGCTAATGTCTGAGACGTACCATTTTGTGTGATAGTTCATTTATAAATTCAGAAATATGTGTGAAATCAATAAGTGTACAACACTCACAAACACTCAACTTTCTCCAGACATAGATATGATTGTAGAGCACTGAGAACCAAGAACCGTACAGGAATTGATGGGAGGACTAGGAGCGCCTACAATAGTTAATGTGTCTAAAAGAAACCACAGCATTGCTCAAACACTGTGCAAGAAACTATTCTTTTTTATTTAAAAAAAAAAAGCTTAAAACTGAACTAGTCTTTATCATAGTCACAACTCAACAGTAATAGAACTCAGTATAGAATTTATTAAAGGAAACATATGAAAGCAAAGCTGTCATTATTCTGATTTTGTAAGCAAGAGAACTAAGCCAAATGAGGCATAAAAGGCTGGACTACATTACATCACATGCTTTGGCAGAGCTGGATCATAATCCCGAGCTGACGTATTAGATGCTGCTTATGTGAGCCTGAGTTAAGAAACTTACCTGGTGTCCATAGTAAAGGCACCTCATGACAGAACTGTGAATGAATCATAAGTCCCTAGTTCCCCTTCATTCTCTCTCTCTTTAAAGATATATTTATTTTTATTGGAAAGTCAGAGATGTAGAGGGGAGAGAGAGAGAGAGCCTCTGTTCACTGATTCACTCCCCAAGCGGCCACAACGGCCAGAGCTGATCCAAAGCCAAGGACCAGGAGATCTTCCAGGTCTCCTGTGTGGGTGCAGGGTCCCAAGGCTTCAGGCCTTCCTGGACGCTTTCCCAGGCCACAAGCAGGGAGGTGGAAGGGATGTGGAGCAGCCAGGATACAGACTGGTGCCCATATGAGATCATAAGCAAGACTTCAGCCACGATGAGACTACTGCTTTGGACCCCTAGCCACCTTTTATTACCTTAATATATAGTCCCAGAATCTTAGAAATGAAGTCAGTATCATCCTGATATCTTTGTTACAGACTAAAGTTTAGCAAAAATAAATTTTGCAGTATTTATGTGGGCATTAAAGAGCTCACGATCATGGCATCTTGCCAAGCTGGAATAGTTTCACAGAACTGCTTTACAGCCTGAACAGCAGTAGACCCTCATAGAATAAATGCAGGAGAGGAAGGGGTACAGCTATGTGTTTACCCTATTTAAATATGAGTAAAAATGGATCGTGTCTACTTATTCTACAATCAATTAGAGCTATTATAAATCTAGCCAAAAAAAAAAGAAAACAGAATACTAGTCACACCAGCACCTATTTTAATGCCACAGAAGATAGCATTTGAAATATTTTGCCAATTTTGTTATATGTCATTTTAGCCATATTTTAGTTTACTGCTCACCATACAAGTTGCTCTGCTGTTCTCCTGCACACTGGTTCTAATTTCATGTAAAGTGCATCGTGCCATTTATCTCTGCTATGCAAACATAACAGAAATTAAAGAATGAAGAATATAAGCAATTTCAAAAACAGCAAAAATATAACTAATTTTATCAAGAATTATTTATGTTAGCTGACTCAAGCGTAGCTTACCATCTTCATCATGTTTATCTAGCTTTGAAATAGTTTTCTGTCCATCAAAGTATATTGATGAAAACAGAGAATAAATATTAAATTTATAAAATGTGTCAACATATAAGATCATGGAACTGTAGGGAAGGTGTCAGCTTGTTTTAGGGTTATAGACAAAAATCTAATCTAGGCACATCATATATCTGTGAGTGAAAGTTTTAAGTAACAACTTCTCGAAGAAACCACTGAAATAATACAGCAGTGCTTGGCTAGAACAACTGGAAGAAAGATCAATTATATCTTAACTGGTAAATTCATGCTAATTTGTGATATCAGTTCAATTTTAAGATAAAGTTTAGGCTTGTAAAATTGAGAAAAATTGTGACTGAAGTTTGAATACACAAAAATATATGAGAAAGCAAAATTTCAAAATTATCTTTTTCTTAATAGAATAAGGGAAAATTGTAATTTAATCATAGATTCTGCAGATTCATGACATTATCATCAATTTACACTGTTATTTGATTATAGATATGTTATTACCAACACAAGAAAATTACAGTAGTCATTACTTTGGGATTGCAACATTGCCTATGTCACAAATTAGGCTCGAACTGTGAGAATCTGCATTACAGGTAAGAAATTATTTTATATAAGCAACATTTGCGCTGTAGCTGCTCAAAATTGTGTAAAAAATCTGGAAGAAATTTGATGTGGTTACAATATTTTTTATTAAGAAAAACACAAACTTGCTGATAATATTCATTGGGTTTAGTAAATAAAGCCACACCTGGGACACTGCCATCAATACGGATGCTGCTTTGTGATCCACCTGCTCTGCTTTTAATCCAGTATCCTGTAAATGTGCTTGTGAAAAGCTACAGAAAATGGCATACATTAAACGGTGCCATTATGTTGTCTTTAAATTTAGATAGTAGATAATTACAAAGTTCCTGGAATTATGTGGTTTTTTTTTACTAAGGAAATTCATTGCACTAAATTGTGTTAGCATATGCAATTTAAAATGCAACACAAAAAATATACAAAGTAAAATTTATGTGAAGATTTAATGAAACTTAGAGCTTCAAATCTACTAAATAAGAAGTTAACGTTAAAAATCTATACTATGCAAACTTTTTCCAAATTTCTTATTGTTAAAATCATGAAAGATTTATTTTTTACGTTCAATGTAAACGAGCTCTAAAAACACTGCTGATAGCTACTGCATAAACTCATTAAATATATACTTTCCGTTAAAAAGTAACTTAATGTACATTTGCACATATGATAACCACTTCTTATTAAAACATTTTATTGAATGTGTATTTTAAAGCTTGAAATGAGTTTTAATTCTTCTGTAATTAGATTGCTTAATCTCTATTAAAGGATAGCTTGTTGTGTGTTGAATTCAAAACCTGATAAAATACATTGTGTAGATGTGGGAGAGCAAACTCTTTCCCCAACATAAATTTTCAGTGATTTTTCTTTCGACAAGTAATATAATCTGCTCCCACAAAATTTATAACATACGAGTAAAATACAATATGTTCCCTTCTCCTCTGTTCCAATTTGTTCCCAAGAAAGATGATAATAACTATTGATTTATTTTTATCCAAAGAAAATAAATTTTAAAAGATGAAGAGAATACAGGTCTATATGTATGTGAATAAGAATTAGAAATTAAGCAGCTTCTTTAAAACTTTTATTAGCAAAGAAACAACGGTTTCCTCCTTTTGAGTTATTAATACCCATTAATACCCATATGAAATTTCAAGCCAATTGTGCAGAGGCCCCTGCAAAAACCCAACTTATGTTTCAGCATGTTTTAAGTGTAAGAACTATTTCAACCTCATATTGATGCCCACAATCAATCTGAACTTTCGCATAAACAGGGCGGTATTATACACTGAGGAAACAATATAATCACTGATTTTGAAGCCACCAGATGGTGACCACTCCAAAAATGAAATTAAACTAGAACAATACAGTTCTGGTGGGATAATATTCTAATAGCTTAAAGTCATCAAACAAAAAGAATTGCTCAGATTTGAGTCTTTTGACTTGGAAAAAAACTCCTGGCTCCTGGTTTTAGCTTGGTACAGTGTTGCTACTGTGGCAATTTAGGGAGTGAAAAATGACATGAAAGATTTTTAACCTATGTCTTTTCTCTGCAACTCTGTCTTCAAAAAGCTAAAAGTCTGTAAAAAAAAAAAAGGCAACTGTAAAAAAATGCCAAAGTTGCAAAACCATACAGGATTATATGGTAACATATGGTCTATGACAGTAGAAAAAATACTTTAGGCCAACCAGTGGAAAAACTGAAAGAATCTTGATTAAAAAAACAAACAAACAAAAAAAAAACAGTATCGCTAAAAATAAACATGGATCAGGGCGTGGCACGATAGTGTAGTGGTTAAGGTCCTCACCTTGCACGTGCCAGGATCCCATATGGGCACCAGCTCTAATCCTGGCAGCTTCACTTCCCATCCAGCTCCCTGCCTGTGGCCTGGGAAGGCAGTTGAGGACAGCCCATGGCATTGGGACCTTGCACCTTCGTGGGAGACCCAGAAGAGCTCCTGGTCCCTGGCTTCAGACTGGCTCAGTTCCAGCCATTGCAGCCACTTGGGGAGTGAACCATTGGACGGAAGATCTTTCTCTCTGTCTCTACTCCTCTCTGCATATCTGCTTTTCCAATAAAGATAAACTAAATCTTTAAAAATAAAATAAAATAAACATGAATCATTGCTTTTTTAATTTTGATTCATAGTCCTGATAAGGTCTTGCATAATAAACAAAGCAGCTCTGGAGTTCTTCAATTACAAATGTGGGTGCACTGCACTTTTTAAACGATTTCTGAACATTTGGTAGGAGCTATTTCATTATATTGTCTAGGAAATGAGTACCCCCTCAAACAGGATCAAGATGACATTTTCCTTTGATTTTTCTCCACAAAATTCCATCAACATCTGACCTAAGAAATTTGCCTTTGTATACAAAATCATACCTAAAGCAATCCTACAGTGACACTGAATTAGCCATTTGCTTTTTATTAAATATTTGTATAATGTAGCTTACAAAGATCCAAAAGTTTCCTCAATACGAGAGAAAATGATAATAAGTTCAAGGTTTCAATAGGAAAGGTGTCATTTTCTTTCTTCCTGTATTCTCAACCTCACTGTCACATCACACATAAAATTCCTACATATATACACACACATCTCACAAGTATATTATGTTTAAAAATTGATTTCCTATTCATTATCATTGTTGTCCTGGAAACCACATACTGTTCATACTTTATGATCTAAATACAGCTGGATTCTAATCTATGAAATAAAAATATGAGTTCTACTGGGGTCAGCTTGGTGATTTAGCAAGCTAATCCTCAGCTTGTGTCACAGGCATTCCACATAGGCACCTGCTCCTGCCTCAGCTATCCCACTCTCAGTGCAGCTCCCTGCGTATGGGCTGGGAAAGCAGCAGAGGACAGTTCACGTTTTTGGGTCCCCACACTCAGGTGGAAACCTGAGGAAAGCTCCTGACACCTGGATTCAGATCAGGTCACCTCTGTCCAGTTCAGCAATTTGGGGAGAACCCTCTGTAAAATCTGACTTTAAAAAAAGATACAAATCTTAGAAAAAAAAAATAAGTCCTATTTCCTAACATTATACCACTTAGAGTAATTGCTGTCATCAGTTAGAATAAAGAAAAACAATACTTTTAAATGCAATTGTCTTTGGTAATGAAACAAACTGCCCTCTTGGAGGCGAAATTGGGGACTGGAGTAAATGAGTCTTAAAGTAGAGCTCAACAAACAGCAAACTATGAGAATACTTCAAAAAATGAAGGGTATGAAGGAAGGGTTTTTTTTTTTTAATTAAAGATTTCTCATTGATCTTCCTTAATTTCATTCACAGAATATTGATTGGAAATCACCAATATGGAGACATCTTCATCAATTTTACAATTCGTGTTTTCTAATTATTCTATGGACTAAGGTTTTTTTTTTAATTTTCATTTTTATTTTGTCTTGTTTTGATTGTTGTTTACATAGGTGAAAAGGATTTATGCCCATGTCGGCCACTGATTAAGGTAGGCAGGATGAAGGCATGGAGGAAGGTGGGTGGAAAATATTCTTCCAATTTTATTCTTTTTCTCTCATATCTGAAGGGGTCAGGAAAGGGGAAAGAGGTGTTTCCAGCTGCTGAACTGCATCAGCTCCCAAGGATGGGGGACAGCCACTGAATGTCATCTCAAAGACTCCAATGTGAGGGAAAATGTTCCAAGGGTATTATCTGTGCATCTTTGATAGTTCTAAGATGTTGTTGATTTTCATTGACCCAGGGTTGAGAAGATTCCAAGGAATACTGGCTGACAAAGTCCACCTTACTGCAGCCACACGTCCAGATACTTGCTGCCAAAGCTTCACCAAGAGAGTTGTTCTACCTGTTCTGCTTTCCATCATCTTAACAAGGCAGTCCAAGTGCTCCGCTGGTCTAGATAAGTTGGGTCTTGTGTCTGCTGTGTGCATCTGGGCATGCTGTCCACTGAACAGACATCAGCAACTCAGGAGGCTCAGTCCCACACAGGCACTCCAAGGTTGGGCCACATATTCTGTGATTTTCTCTGTGGCCATAGATTGAGTTTCTCAGTCTAGTTGGTGAATCGCCCAAGAAACCTTGCCTGGGATGACTCCAGAGCTTACTTGTGTGTGCTGCATCTAGGGAGAGGTCAGGTTTAGTCTGACACTCACATCAGTCCACACGCATACTGGGGAATGCAGTTGCGTGACCAGTTCAGCTTCCAGCCCCATCTCTTACACAGACTGATGGGTGCTGTGGTTTGGCCCAATCCAGCCAACCACAAACTTGGCAGAGCAGTAGGAACCACAGCCTAATTGGGGTGATCCCCGTTAACACCAGCTAGGCCTGTCCTCAGTTCTGGTTCCTGAACATGCCAGAATGTGCAGAAGACTAGTCCAGTGTTCCTGCTATGATAAACGCTAAGATAAACGTTCTATAGCTTACTTCAGCCTGACACACACATATGCCAGTGGGTGCTGCCTGATCATATTCATCAGCTGGAGCTTAGCACAAGAGCATCTGCAGTGTCCCCAATAGGCCCACTCCCAGCCCTGAATCTTGTACTTGCCTGACATAACTTGCACCCTGTCCCAGCACTTGCCAGAGGATGCCATGGCAAAGCCAGAGCCGTTTGCCCTTATTCTGGTTCTCGCATGTTCCAGTGGAGGCCACGATGAAGCACAGTTTGGCCCTCTCCAATACCCAGCTCACATGTAGGCTGACTGATGCTATAGTTTTACCCAACTTGATCCATCCCAGTCCCAACTTTCACTCTCACCAGTGGGAGCAGTATCCTAGCAGGGGATTCCATGAAGTTCCTCTAACAGGCTCACCCCTAGCCTTGGTCCTGTGGGTATTTGTGGGTACTGTGGCCCAGTCAGGCATGGCCCACCTTGCCTCAGTATTCATCTTTGGGTGCTACAGCCAGGCTCTTCCTAGCCTGCCCCCAATCACAGTTCCTGCTGGCAGATGTTACAGCCTGACCCAGCCCAGCCAGCCACTAGTCCCAGCCCTCATGCAAACTGACAGAGGCTGCAACCCAACCCACACTGGCCTACACCTCCTCCTGTCTCTTGCACCTGCCAGAGGATGCTGCAGACTGGCCTAGCCTGATCTGCCCACAGGATAGACTGAGTTCTATTTCAAAATTGAACGCATATATCCAATTTATGATTCAATTTAGAAAAATGTCAATTTTTGCTGATGTAAAAATGATATGTACTCAGCAACAACTCTACTTTAACTTTTGAATTATAAACTTTTCCCAAGCTAACAACACACGGCAAATATTCTCTCCTGGTGCAAGTCACTAACAATGAAACGAAACTCCCAGAGTATCCTGCAATCATAAATGAAAACAATTATCCTTTTCAGTGGACTGTGTGGTTAAATTATTACCTAAGCTCTAGGTCAGGTGTGTTTGATACGTATTTATCATTATATAATCCCATTGTAAGTCAAGAAACACCTGTAGGAAAGAACTTCTTTCAAAAATGTAATTTCTCCCTAATGTACAGGTGATAATCTATTTGAAAGTATAAACATATCTGTTTCCTTTCTCCCATCTCTCTCCAGTCTTTACAACAAACACGAGCTTCAACCATTTATAAGGTGGTGAGTTGTGCTCTAGCCAAGAATGCAGTGACATGTGTATATAAAGCTTCGGTCCATAAGACACCTGCCATTCGCAGTTCTTATTTATATGAAGGCATACATTTTATTTAATGATTTTAAAAAGTGCTATCCATGTAGCATTTAATCTTGCCACTTATGATAGCTAAATCTCATTTTAGAGTGGCTGATCTGAGTCCTAGTTTCTTTGCTTTTAATCCAGCCTCCTACTAACTAAAACACTGAGGCATTAAGTAACGGCTAATGTGTCTGGAGCATGCCCACACATTTGGGAGACAGGAATTCAGTTCCTACTGCCCAGCTTCAGTCAGTCCCAGTCTTGGCGGTTGCAGACATATGGAAAATGAAGCAGTGGATGGCCAGTCTCTCCCCCCACAATCTCTGTCATCTTTTCAAACAAAAAGCAAGCACCTGACTCCTGCATGGAGCAACATGCGGTAGAAGATAGACAATGGCCCAGCCTCCACAGAGCAAAGGGAGTTACTGTAGTACTTGGTATCATAGATACCCAGTGATGTTCAGTTATTAGCATTGCATTCGTGTATGCATGTGTGAAAATAAAGCTAAAATGAAGCTCGTATACTTTTACCATATTTTATAAATTTGTTTCCACAGTGGAGTACTATTGACCAACTTAGGTATGGGTAAAGGTCACACAGTCTATTTTATTCTGTCCTAGATTGTCACTGGGTTGATGATGACAGATGCGGGAATATTTTTGCTTTAAAGTTTAATTAGACCACTATTCATAAAATAAATGGCTAAAAATATGAAACTAAAATGGGTATAATCCTTTCCTCTAAGTTCTTAGGAAAGCTATCTCGGGAGACTTTAGTTGACCCTTTTTGCTGCAAAAGATGCCAATGTCAGAGCACATATTTAATATCCATTTGCACTTCACAGCTCCTATTGCACACGGTGGAGATTTTCTCATCAATTCCCTCCAAGAGGCTAAATTAATACATACATAATATTTATGATAAAACTAATGAAATCTTCTTGACCGCTGATGTTTTTTACCCGTATGTGGAGATAATTTAATATCCCAATTATGCTTTTCTTTTGCCCTCACTATCTCAGATGCAGATTCCCTCATTTTTGAAGTATGATTTAGTAACTACTGCATAGTAAAATAGGATTGGCTTTTCTCTTTATGCATTCAGCTGCCTGTTACCAGGCTAAATGTTCATTTGGAATCAGGATTAAAAATCATGATTCACTTGGAAGTAAGGTTTGTGCTCTGCCTTCTTTATCCTACTATATCATCATATTACCTCACTTTATATGAAAAATTTTATTTTCATTGGAAACTCAGACTTACAGAGACAATGAGAGACAGGGAGAAAGCTCTTCCACCTGCTGCCTCACTCCCCAACAGCTGCAATGGCCAGAGCTGAGCTGAACCAACACCAGGATTCAGGAGGCCCTTACAGTCCTCCCACACAGGAGCAGGGGCCCAAGGCTTTGGATCATCTGCCTCCACTGCTTTCTGAGGCCACAAGCAGAGAGCTTGATGAAAACTGAGGCAGCTGGGACAAAGGAGCACCATGGCATGCTGGCCCTTGCGGGTCCTCTTTTCCTCTTCTCTTCCTCCTGTTTTTTTTTTTTTCTTTTAAACTAGTATCAGTATGTTCTTCTAATGTTCTAAGTCTCTGTGATGGTCTATGGGAAACAGAGATGGCTACAACATAATTCAGAAGGGTAAAGAGAACATGCCGTGTTTTCTGTGCTTAGATGACAATGCCAAATTTGTCAAGACTCTCTTTAAGGATCTTCTTTTTTTTTTCTTTCTTTCTTTTTTTTTTAAGACATTCAATACCCAATTTTTTATTGAGATTTTCCACTCTCTCTCTCTCTTATTTGTCCTTTGAACAAAATGTAACATGCTCATATGCATAACACCAATAACAACTGCAAAATGCACTATTGCATTGAAGTAAAAACACACTATGGTCATTCACCAAAGGACTGTTATACACTCCTTTAACATTGATGAGATCATCCAAGTCATGTTTCCCTCTAGTTTGCAAACACTTCTACCTGCATCTCTTCAGGTCTTGTCCTTTCCAGAACAGACTCTGTTCTTGACACAGTGCTACATTTGTATTCCACTGGGACCACAGCACACAGCACAGTTCCAGAACAAAGCACAGACATAGAAACAGAGCCACATTGTGGTTAAGCAGATTCAGTGTTATATGAGAATTGTGAGTGCATCTGCTCTATTGGACATTTTGTTGAATTAAAATTTAAATCTATTTAACACTGTAAGAAAATGATAGGTGAAAAGGACATCGGATTATTGATAACTGTATTTCATTTCAGATAAACCATTAATTTGCTACGTTATAGATATGGTCAGGGTTTCAAATTGCAAACATGCTAAATACAAAGAAATTTGTTTATTTAAAACCCATTAGGTATTGATGAGAGTTTTGAATATTTATTTGGCTTGTGACAGCTATTAGAAAATATTTACAATGTCTTGGAGCTGGTGTTATGACATAGAGGCTCAGGCCACTTCCTGTACCCCAGCACTGCATGTGGCTGCCAGTTCATGTCCTGGATGCTCCATTTCTGATCCAACACCCTGCTAATGGCTTTAGAAGAGCAGCAGAGGATGCCCCAAGTGTGTGAACCCCTGACACCTATGTGGGAGACCTAGGAAGCCTGGCACAGCCCTGTCCAGTGAGGTCATCTGAGGGAGGGGGTGAGCCAATAGGTGAAGAGTTTCAGCCTCTGTAGCTCTTTCTCTCCTTCTCTTTGTGTAACTCCGACTTTCAAATTAACATAATTAAAGAAAATATTTAAAGTGCCTTTTTAACTGAATTTTCAGAGCATTGATTCTGCATATAAAATAAGTATACATTCATGTGGAAGATTTGGAAAAGAAGTAAAACAAACAGATGTAGAAATTAGCCTTAATTCTACCCTTACCATGTCCTGGTTATACAATTGGTCCTTTTCGCATAACATTTTACTTACTGGTAGAGTGAATATTCAAGATTCAGGGATCATATCCAAAGCAATATTTCTCTGTTTTCTATTGTTATTTGAGAACATTCAGTGACAAAAAGAAAATTCAGTGAGGCACATTCAATCTCCAAGACCTAAATGGAAACTTAAGCTATCATATTATTTTCCTGGTTAGTGATAATAAAAATTCACATAATTTGAGTCACGTTTCCTAAATAAGTTATTATAATGTCTCATGTCATGATGGAAATATTACCTTGAATTTAAAATTTTATTATCTTGTCCTTCCACTAGTTCACATCTACTACTGGAGAAGAGATGAATTCTCTTACAGTTCCTTTTCAGTGTACTAACTATAATCTTACCTCCATTTTGTTAGAGCTTAGAAATCAGAGATAGAGCATAGGGGATTTTTCTGATTTCATTTTTTTCTATCTTAAGATAATTTATTCTCTCTGGGGATCAAAGACATTTATAGTTGCTTTGACTTTTGGGGACACATGTTTAGTTATGTTTATTTGTGAACTGAAGACAATAATAATTGTTCCTACCTCAACAATTTGGTTACTGTGAATTAATGTGGCATTGTATCAAAAATGCTTAAAAATGCCTACTTCCTATCATTCACAATATTACTCTTTAACAACAATAATACTCATGCAAAATTCATTCATAAGATAGATTCTCTTTATAATGTAGTTGTTTGACTTGGGAAGATTTTCATGTATCTATGTGTGTGTGTTTTTACATTTTAATTATTGTTTGGTATTCAGCTGTACAAATATGGCCAAACTGTAAATGTTCTGATTGAATCATTTCTAATATCTTATCATTGGCCATCAGAATTTGCCATTGCTGTTTGATTCCCCTTCTTGAAAAAAAATGCAAAAATACACATGGTAACAAGAGTTGCTAGATGCAAGTTTGATTTTTAGAGTAATTTAACACATACTGAAAAGTTATCCAGCAAAAAGTTGTATCATTACATAAAATATATGCAATACTGTCTTGAAATCCTGGCAAGAAATATCCCATCAAACAATGATTTCAATTCAAGGGCATCATCTGTGAATGGTAATAAAGAATAGGCACAGAAGGTTCTTTGGTTTCCAAATAAAATACACTAACAAATTACTGTAAATGTTTTACACCTGAGAATTATTATCAGCGCTCATTTAAAGTTAGTAAAAAGTGAATGTAAAATATCTTCAGGATCAGGGCGTCCAGTGGCATAACTCCACTGATCATTCTTTTCACAAAGAAAAGGAAAGAAGTCAGATTGAGCAGCACTGATTGTCCGCTCTGGTTCATTAAAAGCCACTTAGATGAGCTGTTTAATTATGTAAATAGATCTAGTGGATAAGTGTTAATAAACTCCTATTTAAATAAAATAAATCAAAATTTTACTTCTCCTTAGCATCATTATATTTTAATTAAAGCTCTGAGCTTAGCTAGCAAGTGTGAAGTGATACAGCTGATAAAAAGCAATCACTAAGGGCTGTAAATCAGCTGGATTGTAGCTTAACATAAAGCAAATGGCAGTTAGCTTTGGTAAGAGATTTCACATGTGTCATGGCAAGAGGATATTGCAGTTCTTTCTCATTTTTAGCCTTTTTTACAGTCATCATTATAGAGTTTGCCAATTTTACCACCAATTCTTTGCTTAAGGTATCTGCAGTATTAAGAGATAAGGAAATAATTTTTTTTTACATCTTAAATATGTTACCTTAAAAAGTTAAGTTTCAGGAAACCTTATTTTTAAAAAGATTTATTTATTTATTTATTTATTTATTTATTTATTTATTTATTTATTTTTATTGCAGACAGATCTTCCCTCCAATGATTCACTACCCAAGTGTCTGCAATGGCCAGAGGTGTGTCAATCTGAACCCAGGAGCCAGGAAACTCCTTCTGGGTCTCCCACATGGGTGCAGGGTCCCAAGGCTTTGGACAGTCCTTGACTACTTACTTTCCCAGGCCACAAACAGCAGCTGAATGGGAAGTGTGCATATGGGATCCTGGTGAATGCAAGGCAAGGACTTTAGCCACTAGGCTACCGTGCCGGGCCCCAAAACCCTTCCTCTTCTGCTTCTTTCTGCCCTCCCTGCTATCTGTTTTTCTTTTCTTTTCTTTTCTTTTCTTTTCTTTTCTTTTCTTTTCTTTTCTTTTCTTTTCTATTCTATTCTATTCTATTCTGTTGTCACACACACACACACGCACACACACACATACACAGAAGAAAGAGGGAGGGGGAAGGAGGGGGAGGAAGGGAGGGCAAAAGAGGGAGAGAGAGCAGGAGTGACTTATAGGTTCTATGGTCGCAAAGGCAAAAAACTTGAACTCATCAAAGCAAATTATCTGTCCTTCCACTGAATAATAGCCATTGAACCAACCTTATAAATGAGTGGCAATTTTCCTAGTTTCAGGAGTGCAATCTGATTTGTTGTATTTTTCATTTTCTTAATCCTTTTTAAATCATCTGCAGTTCCATAACTGACATCGATGACTTCAGCCTGAAAGAGGAGCACAGACAAAGAAAAATTAAAATTAGGAGGAGGGAATTACAGACCAACTATCCAACTACTCATTGCAATCTGAGGCTCACAGGAGATATGACTGTCCTTCACCCTATACAAATCAGCATAAATGTTCCATCAGGGCATAAAAAATGTTTTAAGACACTTGAAGAAAATTGTTACCTACTTTTGCTTTGTCCTCATCTCTATTAACAAATTATAAACTGCATGCATTTGTTTACCTGGCTATCCTGTCTAGTTTATTCCACTTTCATGTTTTGAACACAGAAATCCCTCTATAAAACATTGCAAAGTTAATCTCCTAAAAGTTTGACAACCATTATATCATTTCCAACCTTGAAAAAAAGGTCTCTATTGTTCTGAGAATTAAGTGCCAAGTCTTCTCAGGGCATAGCCAGCTGTGCATAGCAACCACATGGGCTAAGATAACGTGTAGGATGCCACCTCTCTACCCATACTACTGGCCTTGGTTTCCAGGACTTTAGAACATGCTCCTTAATTAGCATTTCAATTGTATTTCCATTGCTTTCTCACAATTATATTCTACATCCGTGCTGTTCATTTTTTTAGAAGTCCCTTTTTATTAGTACAAAAATTATATGCCTTTCTGGAGATTATAATAGGACTCCTCTGGTATAGCTATACCTCTTACTGTCTTTGAAAAACTATATCGCACTTATATCAAATACACATTTCCACAAGACATTGTTATTCCTTTTAGAATTGAATTCCTTCATTTCTCTAATTAAAAATAACAACTATATTATTTCCAACAATTATAAGATACACCATTTCAAAGCAGGGCATATATTCACATAGAAATGGCAAACAGAGAAAAATAATGTAGGATTCCAGTTTTCTTCCCTTCACCATTGGAGTAAATGGACTTCATCCAATTTGATCAGTTAAACAAAATTTTTCACGGAAGAGCCAATTAAAGAAAGCGCTCTGTTTCCAGGAGTACTCATGAATGTCTCCAAGAGATCAGGCATTTAATTCTTGGAGAAAACATTTCTAGCATGAAATATTTCTTTAGCCCTCACATTTGTCTCCATGCTCAAAAATTCTAGTAATACATTAACATCAATTATAAATACCATCTAATGATAGAAATTGTACTGTACTGTTTCCCAGTAATAAATACACTCTCTCTACTTTGAAAACTGGAACAATCTGTTTCTGCTTGTGTTAAGGCACTCACTGGACTTATTTCTTCCTGACGTGGTAGTTGCAGTTTTCAGAACGAGGGACTGCGTTGGTGAATCAGCACTTGTTCCCACTCAGGTGTGTGACATACATTGTTGATATACTCGTATTGAATGGAAATGACTGTGGCTCATATTCTGTCTCTAAAAAGTTAAGCTGTACTTTCAACTGAGCTTGCCAAGAAAATCTAATTGTTAAAATCACTTCTCTCAGAATTGTTTCTCATTATTATTCCCTCCATAATAAATCTGATTAAATCAGTGTTTAATATATTTAGAGTTTGTTAATGATATTATCATATAAATGACTGTTGATCCATGATTTAAAAAATCTGATTAAATAAATGAACACATACTGCTCAAGATTGCATTGCAAAATGAAAAAATTCATATTTTTTATTTTAAAATTCCCAAGTAACCAACTAATTATGTGTGACTGAAAGGCAGCATCTCAAAAAAGATTATTACTCATTTTGTAGATTAAAGAACATTTTTATATTTCATAGATGTTAGGAAAAAATCTTATTTGTTTCACGGGATAAGCATGCTGGCATATTTATGTATATATCAGAAAGGCATAGCAGTTGTAAAATAGGAATTCTGCAACAAATATTTACATGATTGGGTAATACCAATAGCTTGAATGAACAATTTCAAAGAGTACTTCAACACATTCTCTATAAATAGCCCATGCTAATCAATGATTTTAGCATGTCAGAGTTATTTGGGTGGGGGAAGGATTGCTGGCAGTGAGATACAGCGGTTAAGATGCTCACCACACTGACAGCATCTGTATGAACAACAGCTTGCGTCCTGATCGTTCCAGCCTGAATCCAGATCCCTATTAACATAACTGGAAAAGCAAGGAAAGATGTCCCAAGTATTAACAACCTAGTCAGGGAAACATAGATGTAAAACGTGGCTCCTGGTTGCCAATGCTGTGGTCATTTGGGATGTGAACCAGCAGGTAGAAGACTTCTCTCGCTCGTTCTCTCTTCCCCTTGCTCTCGCTCTCCTTCACTAATATGTCTTTCCAAAGATAAATAAATCAATCTTCAAAGATGTTTTTCTCAGGAAAAAAAAAAGATGTTTCAACATAAGCACCGTTATGTTAATATATTTGGGTTCTTGCACTTTGAAGTTATAAATTAAAACATCAATAATGATGTGAGGTTTGACAGATGCTAATAAAAATATATTGGTCATCTTCAAAGGATGTCTGCCAAGCAAACATTTCTGAAAGTGTTTTTTGTTTCCTCCAAGCCAATTCAAAATCACCATTGCAGGAAAGCATATTGGATTTTTCTAAGGCGTAAATCAATAAACAACGATATGATAAAATGTCAAGCCATAGCTTTTCACATGCTCTTGTGGGTACAATGAACCTCATTAATTGCATTTATTTTGTCACTTTGGAAAACAGCCCCCTCAGTCAATTGGGGCACTTTGTTTAATTTACGTCTGAATGCCAAGGATTAAGTCACAGTATTCTCAGGTCGACAGGAAATGCACCAGGAACAGGAACACAGGTAGTTGAGCTGCCCACTCTGTGCACAATGTAGTCTTCCAACGAAGATTTTTCATGATAAAAAGGAGAGAGTTTCAGTGATGTAGTAGGACAAGAAATTTAGACCATTCTTGTTTTTTTGTTAAACTTATTTGTCTATGTGTTTATTTAAGTTCTGTAATTTTCAAGAAATAACCATCAGTCGAAAACAGCAATAAATATAAGAGAAATGAGAGATTCTATCTCATTTCAAAACAGAAGTCAGAGAGTTCGGGGGGCATAAAAAACAGATGCTAAGACTGGAGCTGCTTAAAAGTTATACTTAAGTATCATTATCATTTAGCAAGGAAAATATGATTATCAAAAAATTAAAATACAGTAGCAAAGACAAAAAAATAAAAACATTAAAAATGTATTCTTGGGCCTGGTATAGTGGCCTAGCTGCTAAAGATCAATTCCATATGTTGGTTCATTACCCAACTGCTTGCAATTAGTGGAATCAAAATCTGGGAATTGGAAATGTACAATGCAGATTCCCCAGGTGTCTGATGGCAACTCCTGTACTTGAGCCATCACTACTGCTTTCTAGGTTCTGCCTTAAGCTGGAGTCAGGAGCTGGAGTCAGGAGCTGAAGCCAGGAATAAGTCCAGGAACACTGATGTGAGACATGTATAATTTAACAGCTGGACTGAATGACTCTCACCATTTCCTGTTCATGGAAATGCTGAAAGAGAGATCAAGCAGTCTATATAATTATATGACTAGAATGCAATGGTGGAATCTGATTTTTTTTTTTCAGTCATCTTCTAGGATGCCGTGTCAGCAGAAGGAAAAAAAAAAAAAAGAATGTCAGCTACTGCAGAACAAAAATTCCCAAAGGAACACGTGCATTCATGTTAGAATGAATATATCAAATTAACCTTTGCACAAAGGCTTTAGGTAAAATATCAGATTCATTGTCCAACCTAAGAAGTAAAAACCCAGAATATCTGAAAACTGGCATGTAGTAGACTGTGGGTTCCATACAGAACGTATACTAAGGGCTTAAACAATGTGCTGTCACCTTTCTATCTTTGGCATCAAGCACAATTCCTGATATGTGGAAGACATTCAATAAGTGAATGCATGAATATATACAACTGTTTTTTTCACACACAGTAGTACTTAATGCTGCAAGAGAGGGTCATGTATATTTCAAGAAGAGATCATCTTAAAAGGCTGCATTGAAATGTGTTAAAATTAACTACGGATGTCTTAGAAGTCATTACAAAGATATAAGTAATGTGCAAACTAATTATGAACCATTGTTCATTTGTTGATTCAGTACCACTCCCATCAAAACCAATTTTTATAGTGCAGTGTATATACCCAGCATTGTTCCAAGCATTATCTATTTCTTTTTATCCCCCTTACTTCTGACAATAGCTCAAAGAGCTAGAATAACATTGTTCCTATCATACGAAGGAAGAAGTGTAGACAAAGGAATACTAAGTACCCACAATCAGATCTGAATAATACAGCAGTAATATAAACACATATAATTTAACTCTGTAGTCCAGATTCTTAACCATATGCATGTGTCTACATCATTAGCAGTTCAGTACATCTTTGCCAAAGAGAAAGGGATGATGATAGGTAAGACAATAAAAATGAATGGAGGGTTGGAGCCCCTTTTAAGAAATACACAGATGATGAGAAATTGATTTTTAAAAGCTTTGCCATCTAAGCTTGGGATTATGCAATCCAAATCTGTCATTAGTGAAGTGAAGACTCTGAGACATAGTGAATTAGATCATTGGTACCTAATGTGATGGCAGCAAAAATCAAAATTCTTCTATGGCCTTTTATGCCCTGGATGATTGCCCTGCTATTATAATCTCTGAGCTCACATCCTCTTTCAGGGATGAATCCAAGAGAATGAGACCTGTGACACTGCACAGGATCTTAGAAGCTTCCACCCTGCTTAGTTGAATACTGTGCTTTCGATATTTTGAAATTCATATATATTTTTAAAAAGTGGTCTTTGCACTACCCTATATATTCCCACAGATTATGTGGCCAGCACTGCTAACACTCTGCATTCTCGTATCAGGTCACACACCTGCCACTACTCCCTGGAATTTGGGCTTTCAGTGTTCTCTCTTATCATGAATGCATTCGCCTCCTTAAGTTCTGTCTGACTCATTCCTTGGCCAAATTAAAATCTCTCCTCATTTCTCAGCTGCCCAATTATGTATCACATCATATTGTTCATATCCAAGTATGAGCTATTCTGCTTCTCATCCAGACTCCTGCCAGTGTGCCTAGAAAATCAGCAGAAGTTTGCTCAAGCAATTGGGGCTCTGTCACCCATAGGTAAGGACTAGATGCAATTCCTGGTTCTTAGATGCAACTATCCCAGCCTATGTAGTGTGGGAATTTGGAGAACGAATCCAAACACGCGAGTTTTCTTTCTCGCCTTCAATCCTGCTCTGTCACTTTGCACTTCAAATAAATAAATAAATTTTTGAAGACACTGAAAACTTGAGAATCTGGAAAGTCTCTCTCCAATTGTTTTCCACTAACATCATCAGGAGTAAAACTTCTAAAGACAAAACTTGATGGGCTAGATATTTGCTTCCAGATCATGAAAAACGTTTTCCTGCTTAAGACAGGCATAGAGAGCCCACCCTGAAGAGAATCAACAGAATAATAATTATCATCAGAGGCCATCAGAATTGGCATTGTCTATAGTGAGACAGAACAGGTGGAACAATTATTCCAGTAACTAACTCAGAGAAATGTTCACCTGAGAAAAGCCTGAACTCCATTTGAACTGGAGAATATTCCAGTGCCACATTTTTTCTTTCGCCTTGAGTGGAAAAAATGTTTCATTCTTTGGAAATGATGAATGCTTTGCAATGATTCAGATTTGAAACCCATAACCAAATCAGTCACTTTGAATCCGCCTAGTGTTTCTATAAGAGAAATGCAGATTGTACGGAATACCTGAAAAGCTTTGGATGAAAGCAGTAATTTTCTTCTCAAACTCAGAAATGAGAAGCCCAAGCTTTTCTGATAGTGACAGGATACAACATTATCACAAGAACAGTTCATCTAAATTTTTGCTGTATAAATGTAGTACTATATTATACAATCTAGCTTTTGGATGATCTTCAAATTAAAATGCTGACATTTAACAAAATGATTATTCATGCTTATCATTATGATTCCTAAAAAGCATTAGAATGGCATTATATAAAAATAGTTCACAATTCTGAGGTGTTGGGCATTCTTTGGCTCTTCTTTTTTTATGTTCACTCAAGGGCTTTCCATTAAGGACATCATCATGAAAACCACTGTGTATTAAAGTATGAAAACCAACTTGGCTTTCTCCTTCTGCTCTGGTACACATCAATAACCAACCATTATCTCTTAAAAATCCTTCCACAAAAATACTAGCATAGCTCATCAAGCTCGATTAGATAATGGGTAGCATAAAGAGGAGCAGTGTTTAAGATAGTTATTAACTAGTACATCTCAATATTAATCAGTTAAAATGAACTCCCAACCAATCAAAAGGACGCTAGCTAGTAGACTAAATGAGTGAATCACAAATAGAACTCAGCATTAAGCAACAGCACACAGCCTACTTGGATGTCTTTAATTTGAAGATCAAATAAAGGAAGATTTCTTAATCTTATTACTTTTTCTTCACCAATAATATAAATAAGTATTAAATTATGTAATACTATATACAATAAAAATGACATGGTGAGCATGCTTCAACAGCAGAGAAAGAAACGATAAGCCTATTAAAACTACTTTAGCATAAAATAATTATGAGAAAACTGCAAAATGTCTTCAGTTTTATAATTGAACATGTATTTCACAAACATGCAAAGTAAAAGAGAATTAAGTTAAAATGATTGCAATATAGAAATTTAACGAAAGTGAAACACAGTTCTGTAGGATTTCACTTTGATTAAGTCTATATTGTGCAAATTCAAGGTAAAATGTTACATGCTTACAAGATTACACATTAGACTAAGAAAATGTAGATTGCCAAGAAAAAAATGCTCATGTCATCCAGAATTTAATAGACACTCCGGCAAAGATAATTCAGCTTCTCGGTTGCATTATTTGGCCAATATTAAAATGAAAGATTCTGTGAAAATATGTTTCCATTTAGATGTTTATAAAGTCATTTTTAGAAGGCAAAAATAGTCCCATATCTTTAAAAGAAATTATGAAAACACTCTACAGTAGCAGGAGGATTTAAAAAGAAGAAGGTAGAATAAAGGTTATTCAAAGCCAAGATTAAGGGATAAATTCACTTCATTTTTAGGAAAATTCATTTTCTTCATTTACGAAGAAAAATGAGTTAGAAAAGTTCCTTCCTATATTATTTATTTTCTCTTGTTGAGAAAGCTCCCTCCCAAAAGGTAGGCAATCACATTAACAATTCAAAACACTTTCAATGGCCACAATATATAGGGAGATGAAGGCATGTTTTAACAAAGAAGCCGAGAATAATATTGCTAAGATCATATCCAAATGAGAAGCCATGCGCTGAACTGAGAAAGCCCTTTTTGGGCAGTACAGACCCTTGCAAGAATGAAAGATTCTACCCAATGAAAGAGCTGACACATTAGCAAATAAAGCAAGTGTGCCACCATGGTTCAGGAGACATCTGGGAATTCCACAGCCTACACTGCAGAGCCTGGCCCATCTCACTTCCTGTTTCCTAATCGCTTTTCCTGCTGCTACACTCTGGAAGGCAGCAATTGATGCATGGAGTGCCTAGATCCCCACCGTTATGTGGGAAAATGAAACTGAACTCTAGACACCCACTTTTAACCTGACTCAGTCATGGCCATTGAAGCTAATGTGGGTTCAAACTGGTAAATGGAAACTCTTCCGTGGAGTGTCTCTCTGTTTACATCTTGCTGCTTTTCAAAAAAAAAGAGAGAGAGAGAGAAATAAATATTCAAGTAAAATGTGGCTAATAGATTTGAAATTCGAAATTACTAACGTTCTTAAAGCAATGGGCTTAGGATAAGAACAACTGTTACCTGGTAAATCTAAGCAACAGAAGAGAGAGATAACAGTGTAGTGTGTTATTTGCTGATTCGTATATATATATATATATATATATATATTTGCTTTGGGGGTTTTTACAAAAAGTAGAGTTAAAATTGATTATAGGTTAAGATATTTGGGCCAGTGCTTAACACATTGGTTAAGTCTCTTGACCCATATCAGATGACAGGTTTGCCTTAGAGAATTGAGCTGAGCTTGTGTCGGCCTTGGTCAATTAGGGAGTCGGTAAGGGCAAATGAGAGCAAGAGATTTGATTATCAATTTTCCTCCCAATCTTCATCCTGCTAATGCAAATCCTCTAGGCACCAGGTGATACAAGGAATTGGGTACCTCTCATACTTGTGAGAGACCTGGATTCATTACCTGGCTCCTGGCTTTCGAAAGGCATTATTAGCTATTAGAGACTTTCAGATAGCATACAGTCAATTTAAATTGTCTCTTCCTATTGTTCTCTCCCTCTTTTTCTCTATTTCTCAAATAATAGATATTTCAATTTTAAAAAGAATATTTATAAATTCAAAAGAATTTATAATCCCTTTTGATTAAGAAACAACAAATGTGATTTAGTTTGGAAAAACTAGATCAAGATTATTCTTTTTTTTAAAAGATTTATTTATTTTTATTGGAAAGGCTGATATACAGAGAGGAGGAGAGACAGAGAGGAAGATGTTCTGTCGGATGGTTCACTTCCCAAGCGGCTCAACAGCTGGAGCTGAGCCAATCTGAAGTCAGGAGCCAGGAGTTCCTCCCATGTGGATGCAGGGTCCCAATGCTTTGGGCCATCCTCACTGCTTTCCCAGGTCACAAACAGGGAGCTGGATGGTAAGCAGGGCCGCCAGGATTAGAACCAGTGCCTATATAGGATCCTGGTGCGTGCAAGGCAAGGACTTTACCCACTACACTATTGTGCTGGGCCCTAGACTATTCTTAATATGAAAATGAACAAGGTAATATAAGCGCTTACTTCTGTTTCATTTATATTCCCATGCGCTCAAGCTATACTTGATAATGAGTTTAAATACTCATCCACCATATCAGGCGAATTAGTGATATTGAGAACGCAAGCTTTACCGGTCCATTTAAGAACTGGGGGCTCTGAAACAAACATGCTAACTCATTTCAAGACAATTGTTGACATTTTAGTGGGATGAGCAGAAGGCCTGAAGAGGACTCTGTCTTCTCCTCCAGCTCCACAGAAGTGCTGGAGCTATGCTCAGATGGACAACCTGGTCTTATAGCTCTTGACAAGTACTGGGAAGTTCTATGCTAGCAAATGGAAAAAAAATCACCTAATGATTAAAATTTACTAACGTCCATGACTTAACGATGCTCATTTAAGTCCATTTCAAATTAGGAAACGATTAGCGATCAGAATTATGAAAGATACGTAGATACAGCTTCTCGTGAATAACAACGAGCTGGTTTATGCTGTCTCTAACACGCCACTGAGACTCTTGCATATGGTATTCTATACCAGTAGTCCAATATTCTATGTCAGATTTTTCCAGAGGGTCAAAAACAGATAACAAGTTTGCCTTAGAAAAAAATTAGGAAAAGTCTGTCAAGGCAGATGAGAAGCAACAGGTGGGTCATAGCAAGAGTGAGACTGAGGGCAAGAAGAGGTTCACAGAAATCTCTCTTTCTCTCTCTCTCTCTCTGATGAGAAATATTAATCCAAACAGAACTGCTGATGACATGATTAAAGGAAAAATAAAATCAGCACTCAACCATGTATGTCCCCTATTCTAGGCAATTTACTAATAAATCTATAAATTTATTCCACCCTATCCTCAGAATATTTTTAGTTGTTACAAATTCCTGGCCTACTTGTAGATCAGCAAACTGAAAGAATACTTAAATAACTGGTTGGTGTTTGTACCAGCACTGTCACGTAGTTCTATCATTGCTTACCTAAGTTCACTTCCCCCGATTGTATCTCCAGCTGCCTGCATACTGATCGCCCTTCCCTTAGGATCAGCATACACAGCCATGCCGTAGGTATGTCCCAAATATTTCTTATTATATTATTGAGACTCAGCTGACTAAATTCTGTATTAGCAAGTTAACCTTTCAGTATCAGACTAAAATATAGGGAATACGTTTTTTGCTGTTTTTTTTTTTTTTTTAAAATAATTGAGCCCTTTAACTGAAAAAAAAAAAAACCTGAACGGATTAAGGGTAGGATATTGAAAGAATTATAAGGTCATTTGACAAAATTCTACCTGGAAGCAATAAAAATAATAAGAAAATTTTCTTCATCTAAAAATCATTTACATTACTATGTTAAAATCATGTAGAAACTTGCAGACCCCCTTGTGTACAGATCTATAGGCTAATTTCATAACATCTATGAAATGAGGTAAATCTAATTTGTAAACACCATATTGAAATACTGGCTTTTAATAGAAATCATAGTATAAACTGAATATGCCAAAAGTTATATTTTCACATGACTTTGTAAGCAGTGTGCTTTGAGCCAAATCAGGAGTAACATAAAAGCATGAGAATTTTCTGTAAATAATTCTTATGAAAACTAAGAATTCAGAAAGTATAGTCATATTAGAACAGAGAAAATAATCACACACTATTCAAAAACTGTCCTATCAAATGTCATAATTTGTTCTAAAAAATTGAGAGGAAGTATTTCATTGCATTTTAGCCACTTAGTTGAATTCAGCTATCTTTACTTAAAATTTCTATTTTTTTTTTCAAAAATAAGCTTTTGTTCGCTTTCTGGGTAGAAGATGCCAATTCTGTATCAAATATTTAACAATGGAAAAAATGGCATGTCAGAATATTACTTTATTTGTAAAATTTATACCTAAAATTGAGATACAGGAAGTTAAAAAGCCTTAAATATGTATAATCTGTACTTATTGTCTCTCAAATAAGAAAATGTGAATTATGGAATTTTTTCATTAACTCAAGTTGGTTTGAACCAAGTTCATGAAACCAGAAACAGAAGGTCATGTAGCAGCGAGGACCTTTATTGCTGATTCTAAGAGCCATCCTTAATAGTTATATTCAGCTGTGTTCACAATTATTTGATTTACAATCATGCATTGTTGCTAAAAAATGGACTCTTCAACAGAGAAAAAAAGAGATGAACTAACGCACAGTCATTTTTATGTAAAACTATACCAAACTCGCATTTCTAAGTTGGTAACATGGCAGCATCATCTTTATACCTAGGAAAAAGTTTAAATAATACAATTCCATTCTACGGCCCTGAGCTTGGTAGTATTTTTATCTATAACAGGAATCACTCAGAACAAATGTATGACATTTTGCCTTTTGCTGTAACACTGATAAGTTAGATTTTGTTTGAAAATATATTAAAATAAAAGAGGAAGAAAGTATTATCCTAATTACTAAAAAGTAGTCATGTGAGTTTCTTGGCAAACCTATTCAGAGCTTTTTTTTTCTTTTTAAGACTTTCTGGCAAACTACTTCATCCAGTGCTCAGATTCCATGTGCTGAACCATGTGTTAGCAGAGACTCCACACGACCAGCAAGTACTCTTCAGCAGCACTTCGGCCTGATTTATCACTATGACTTTAAAGACAAAGAATTCCATTTCTAATTTCTTTGCTCAATTTTACATAAAACAATATGATCTGGTTATTTCTATTTTATTATTTATTTATCCTTCAAAGTCATTTTCCTCTGTAGGGATCAGTAGTTGTCAAGAAGACTCTATTCAGATATTATAACAGTTATGATAAAAACTTATACTTCCAAATATTGATATACATTTGGTTGTTAGATTTTATAAATTTCCCCTACTTAAATGCATCTGCTTTCTAATGAATATAAAAGACAGCTAACACTTATTGTGTATCGTGTTAGTATTAGAAACTTGATTTATTACCGAAAGTAAGTACTTAAGTGAAATATTGCTATTTCGATTTTATAGATGAGTGCATTGAGTCCTACAGGACTGCTGTGGCCAACCCACATGTGGGCAGTTAATAAGGGAAGACCTTGAGCTCTGATTTCTGCAGAACAGGATGGGGTCAATATTTTAACAAAATTATATTTTCTATGAAATGCATAAGCTGCTAAAATGATACTCTCCATATTATTTCATTATCTGGCCTGTCTTTCAAAAGCAAAATTATGTTTACCGATCAAATAATCAAGTATCCATAAAATGTGTGTAGGAATAATAACAAAATCACTTCTCGAAATGAACACAGGAAAACAAATCTGACAACTGCCTATTAAATATTAAGTGTGTATCTGACTTTTCTGCATCTGCATGGGTCACACAGAACAAAGCAAATAAACATCCAAGAACTACATTGAAACATATGTTCTTTTTCTATAATTGACCAGTGTCAGCAATTACTTCAAATGTCTTTAACCTTATGATATTATAGTTGATATGTACCTTTACATAAACCTATGAAACACTGTTTATTCCCTGAAGCTAATCTTACTCATACTAAATTATTTATGTATCCATTTCAATATGCATTTTGCATCTGACAGGACAACTTCCTTAGGACCCTTATACTGACCCACCTGTCATTATGATGGGGTAAACAATGTCACCTTTCCCGTGCAGGATGAATTACAAAGAAGTTGCAAAGTACACCATCCATCATGCTGGCATTAAGTGGGTTTTGGAAGTAGATCTCAGATAGCACAAATGCTGTGCAGACTGTTACCAGAAAGCGCAAATTGGAAGCTTATACAAAATAGCCATATGATGAATGGACATGACAGCTTTTCAAAGAAAAGGGGCACTCCTCTTCTGCGAATAACCTTGTCAAAAGGAAAAGTTGTGTGGGGAGTTTTGCTGATAGACTGGAATAATTTACGGACTTGTTAATGTTGCTGCCTGAGAGAAATGCATGCAAACACAAGGTACTCAGATAAAAAAGGAGGCACGTCAGAATCATCGGCCGAGATCACACACGACTGATTCAAGTCAGGCTCTGCATCGACAGACAGAAGAAACATCATAGTGCCTTATTAATTAGGCCATGTGAGTTTCCATAACATATCAATCTGCAACATGTACGGAAATTACATGCACATATTCTGTGTGCATATAAGTAATTTAGAATCACTTTGCTATTAAAACCGGAAATACTGTTTGTGTTTAAAAAAATTAGCATTGTATACCTTATGTTTCCTCAATAGATGCTTTAAATTAGCACGTATTTAGAGTGACTCATTTGCATTACCATTATGATTTTAAAAGTCATGATCAGTCCCTTAATCTAAATTTTATGATCACTTCTCAAAGCACACAAAGGGGTTTTGTGTTTATGGGCCCTACTACTAGTTTGAAAGACTACGATGGAATCTTTTTCTGCCAATCTCTCTCTGTCACTCTGCTGTTCAAATAAGTGAATAAATATTTCTTGAAAGTTTTTTATAGAATTTTTCTTAATTAAAAAGTGGCAGTTTGGGGCTGGCATGATGGCGCTTAGGTAATCCTCCACAGGCAAGTATCAGGATCCCATAAGGGTGCTGGTTCATGTCCATGCTGCTCCACTTCTGAACTAGCTCCCTGATTATGGCCTAGATACAACAGAGGATGGTCCAAAACTCAGCACCCAGAATCGACATTGAAAACTCCGAAGAAGCTCCTGGCTCTTGGCTTTGGATCACATCAACTATGGCCATTGTGACTCTGGGGTGAATCCACCAATGGAGGATATTTCTCTGTCTCTTTCTTTTTGCAAATGGCGTTTTAATGAAAAAGTAAATAAATCATTTACAGGTAGTTTTGAGCCCAGCATGGATAGCCTAGCAGCTCAAGTTCTCTCCTTGCACACACAGGGATCCCATATGGGCGCTGGTTCTAATCCTATCACCCTGCTTCCCATCCACCTCCCTGCTTGCAGCTGGGAAAGCAGCTGAGGACAACCCAAAGCCTTGGGACCCTGCACCCGTATGGGAGACCCAGAAGAGATTCTGGCTCCTGGTTTCAGATCAGCTCAGCTCCGGCTATTGCGGCCACTTGGGGAGTGGACCAGCAAACAGAAGATCTTCCTCTCTGTCTCTCCTCATCTCTGCATATCTGACATTCCAATAAAAATAAATCAGTTTTTTTTAAGTGGCTGTTTGTTTTAAGTCATTTACACATGATGAGAGGTGTCCAGCAGATCTTATAACTTTATGGACAACTGAATAATCATGTGAATCTGCAGCTGACCTTTTTAACTATGAAATGACAGGAAATGTGTAACATTCATAAATGATAAATATATAGGAAAATCTCTGAGCTATAGTTACATGAGTACATAAAGCAACATCACACCGTTCCAGTAACAAGATTAAGAAAACTAAATAATTTTGCAAAAAGCATAATGAGCCTTTTTTTTTTGGTGGCGAACATATAAAACCACTGTTTGATAGCCCAAGTTTGTCATTTGCAAATTAACTGTGCATCATAATGCCAGTCTTAGAGACTGGTGTGAAATGACTTAGCACTGAAAGATAAAACATAAGAGAATGACCAGCCTAGACTTGCTTTATCATAAGCATCGTGACCTTCAAAGAAATTGTTGGGTAAATTCATCCAGAATGACAAAATACAAGGACTGTGGTTTTAGATACAGACACATATATTACAATGTGAATGTCAAACAAATTGCCCAACATTCTGAATCAAGGAGAGATCACTGCCTGTTGTTTCTGTGAATACTCAGATACTGACCTATTTTGATACTGCCTACCAAGAATATGAATATGTAATTCAAATATGTAACTCAAATAAATACGTTTATGTAATTCAAATCCAATTCCATGGCTTCTAAGCTGGAACCACCACATCTAACATTGTAGTATATTTTAATTAATGGTAAAATTTGTCTCAAGACTGTGCTGATTATAGGGAGGGCTTTTGCTAAAGTTCGTATACACTACACAATGCAGCCAGTTAAGTTGATTTTTCATCCTCTGCCTCCTTAAATGAATATATATTGCAATATGTATGTTGTAATATATATAATATAAGCAAGCATTCATACTATTTTTAGAATTTCTGTAAAAATAACTTAAAATCCCATTTATAATCACAGTTTGAGTTAAAGTCTTAAAAATGTGCACCATGATAGAAGTCAGATATATAGCTTTATTTTATTTGTATTTAATAATGCAATTTAGTTATGTAAAAAGTATATTACCACTATACTTCTACATGGAGATAGAAAGCTTGTCTATCTGAGGAAAAAGACAATGTTATTCCTAATTTATACACCATCTTCACTATTTGATCTGCCAGGATTTATTTACTTAACAGTTTCAAATTGATATTTATATTTCAGCATATACATATATATTAAAATTCATACATTTATCATTTAATTCTTATAATAACCTTACAAATTGGAGCTATTATATCACCAAACAGAACTAAGGAATTGCAATTTAAAACTGTACATATGACTCTAGAATGCTTGCACTTAGCAAGACATCAAAAAACAAAACAAAACAAAAAACAAAGTTAAAGTGACAAACAACAAGCAAAGTACCCTCATCAAAAAACTGTTAAACTAGAAACAGTGAACAAATAATCCTATCTATCGGAGAGTTCAGTATCCGTCTCATACATTTCCTATCATGAGAGGGGAATGTGACACATTTCACATCCTAAATATATAAATAATTCTGTGTGTGCATTAGTAATCACAAAACACAGTTCCCTCCATTTATCCTTTCTCTCCACTCCATATATTAAAATGTGCTTCTTCAAAACCATAGGATGAAATAGACTGGCACTGGTGAGCAAAACGTGAATGACTCAGTCACACATTCAACACCTGAGAATTAAATTCTCCTAACATGTTTTCACTTTCAAAATATTACAAGAAAAGGGTCAGGCAATCCAAATCTCCTTCCCTTTCTTGGCACCTCCACACTGAGAACATTTAATGGTTACTTTTGTATGCTGCATCTTGCCAGTTAGTTCCATTTAGATGAAAGCTGTTGTTTTCTAATTCTAGTTCACTGTAAATGACAGAGACAAATGGCCATATTACCTCGAGAGTTCCTTTGGCAGAGTAAGCTGCGTACGAGGAGAGCAGGTCTTGGCTGCTATCTTTTCTGGCATCCTCGTTGCAAGGCTGGCCACTAGGATGAAAGCATTGGCCGCTGCTGCTCAGAGTCACAGTGCTGGGAGAAGGGCCTGGTAGATTAAGCAGCACAGAATAATTTACTAACTGTACATCTTCCAGGCCCAAAGAAATCCAGTGGGCTTTCACCTTCTTGGAAACATCCATGTCATCTTCACTTTTATGTAGTTGTATCAAATTTCTGAAAGAAATTTAAAAGACACCCTTAAAGACAGGGAAAATATTGTGCGAAGAAAGGACTGTTTAATTCAGAAGCAACTATGCATCAAGGCTGTGGATTACTGTAGAAGAATCCTACAGTGTCCCACTAAGAGGAATTGAGTTTGGTTTCTGTGATATGTTTGGACAGCAATTATAGTATATCTAAACAGAATGAAGTAATTTCTTAAATCAAGGACTAATAAAGCAGCATGAGATTGTGAAGAAGATTAATTAATGTCAACTAGGTTTTTTTCATGAGTCCTGATCCTTTCAGCATCATCAACATAGAATCCATTTAAAACCTCAGTGTCACACTGGTTAAGATAGTTCCGTGTTGCCATTAGTAAGATTCCACAAACAGCTGCGTGATCAATGATATTTGATATTTAAAATGATTCAGACAACACTATAAATAAAATCCACATGTTAAATTACATGATACCATGAGCACAATGAGCAAAGTCAGTGTATTAAAGTAAAACAAAAGCACAACTTGGATAAATCACTGTGAAGTGAATGTTTAATTTATGCTGTATGCAGTTTATACTCTTATCTAACAGCATTGTTGCACAATCTGCTTTTGCCCAGAACATCTGAGACGAACCAGCACTGTGATGTATGGATTAAGATTCTCCCTGCAATGTAGATGTCCCATAACTAGACTGTTGATTCTAATCCCAATTCCATTTCCCATTTTCCTTCCTTCCCTTTCTTCCTCCCTCTCTCACTCCCATCCTTTCTTCCTTTCTTTCTCTTTCTTTTTCAATATTAGTTTGTTTTTATTAGAAAGATCAGATTTACAGAGAGAAGAACAGATAGATTTTCCATCCACTGGTTCACTTCTCAAATGGCCATATCGGCTGGAACTGAGCTGATTCTAAGCCATGACCCTGGATCCTCTTCCAGGTTTTTTACGCAAGTGCAGGGTCCAAGGTTTTGCATCATTTTCTACTGCTTAACCAGGGTATAAAAAGGGAGCTTAATGGGAGGTAAAGCATCCAGGACATGGACCGGCATCTACAGGGGATCCCAACACTGTCAAAGTTAGATTTAGACTTTGAGCCATCATGCCAGTGCCTCCAGCTTCTAATAATATGCTTGTATCTTATATTTTAGCTGCTACATTACTCCTTTTCATTAAGTATTGATTTTTTAGAGATTTCTCTAGATTTCTTCTTTACCACTTTTCCTGAGATAAACATCTTAAGGTTGCATCTAATTTTTCATTATACACAATGTTGCCATTTAAAATTTTCATTTGGGGGACATGGCGCAATGGCTCAAATTTTAATCCTCCCCTTGCAAGGATCCCATATGGGCACAGGTGCATGTTTCGGCTACTGCAATTTCCATTCATTTTACTCCTTTATTGATCACCTTTAGTCTTGTATGTTATTTTACACTTTGCCAATACAATGAGTGTGAATTTCCATTTCATTTCATTTTTGATTCAAAAAATACAATTGCTGGATCACAGGATATGCTGAATATTATTTCCAAAACCTTGTATATTTCCAGGATTATTTATGAGGTCTCACAGCCAATGTATTTAATTTTTGCATTTCAATGAGTGTAAAATTGCAGCATACTGTAGCTTTAATTTGCATTTCCGTGATTACTGACAAGGAGTTTCTCATGTATTATTTAATGATCCGTGCTTCATTTTTGTACGTCGCCATGTTTTTCCTTGGCCCACATTCGTAGACATTTTTGCTGTATGCTGGATAATCCTCTTAAGGTCATATGCATGAGAGATTTTCCTTAAGATTTTTACATCTCTTTTCATTTTCAATGTGCTAACTTATGATGATTAGACAGCAGTAAATTAATGGTAAATAACTATTAAGATATGAGTTCATAAATTATTGGATTTTTTTTCCAGAAAACTTCAGAGACCTGCTTTCCACATTTCAATATCTATTTGGGGGGTGACAAAAAGCGTGACAATGTTGAGATGCATGAATACAACTTCACTTTTGCATGCAGGAATTACAACCCTAGAGCCTCTTATCAAACACTCTCCATTAAAATGCAATGATAAGTCTGTCATCTACAAGTTTCCAAATGTGTCTGGATCTGTTTGAGTATTTATGATCTTTCTTTATAATGATTTGCTATTCTCATTAGTATTCCTCACACATCATGATATGCAATGTGAATATTAAGAATAACTATTTTTACTTTTTTATATATATGTTGCAATGACTTTATTTCTATGCCATCTTTGGAATTATACAGATTAAATTTCAATTTGAGATGAAAGATCATTTTTTAAGCACTCCATAAGAATTTTACATTTACAAAATAGAAATTGTGAGGTGATAATACAAAGGGTTTGTCACTCTACATCCTATAATATCTATATCAATTTAATATTCCACATGAATCTTTTTGTCATAATTTGTAAAACACACATCCATCCTGTCGCGACTGTTATTAACATGCGTGTTAAAGTCTTAACTTCCTAAGGCAAAGATATTAAAAGGTGGACAGTTTACCAGGAAATTATTGTATTACTTGGACATGGCCCTCATAAAATATTAGTTCTCATATGAAGGAATCCAGAGATGCTCTTTTCTCCACGTGAGGAGACAGCGAGAAGGCGTGGTTCTCCAGCAAGGGGTCCTCAACAGCAGATCAAGGTCCACATCACCTTGATCGTGGACCTCACAGTCCACACAACCGTGAGAAATGCATTTTAGCTGTTGACACATTGCACACTGTAAGACACTTTGCTATAGTAGCCTAAATAGATTAATGTTTAAAGTCTGTATTTTAAATTATAGTATATTTATCTCCTTAACTCTGACATAAGGGATACTATTCAGTTTATTTATACAGTTATTGTGCTAAACTACTTTACCGGTTATAGAACTTTGTTTCTTTTTCTGTAAATCTTTATCATAATAGAACAATATGGGTTTTATTATTTAGTTTCTTATGCTAGAGACCATGATCTACAGAAAAAAATTGACCAAAAATGTAATAATGCTTGACAGTGGACACCTATGTTTTATTGTCTTATTGTTAAGGTTTTATTTTAGAAGTGGGAACTGAATTTCCACAAACATTTTCATGCATTTATAAAGAAGCTCCTTAATATGGTAGAAAGCATCATCAGAAACGTTTAGAGTTAAATCAAACTAGAACAACATTTTTTATGTTTAATTCTCAAATCACAGCTCTTCACTGCTTTCTGTGCCAGCTGGTATTAAGTCTCAGATCTCTAGGTTTCTGGTTAGATCACTTGCCTCAGTAGCATTTCCTACATTTTGGTCTCTTTCTTCATTTCCCTGTACTATTCTGTCAACTCAAGCTAATAGTTTTTCCAAATAGATTTATGTTAAAATAGACACACCCATGCTTTTCTCAGAACATCTATTTCAATACTCCTCAAGCCAGAATTACATTAGCTCACCTATATATGACATTATTTCTTTGCAAGCATAAATGGCTACTATTACCTCTTCCAAGGGGGAAAACTCTTAAAGAGTAATGAAGAATTATGACCTTAACTGCCTCTTTTCTATAGTTATTAATTAACATTTTATCAAAATTGGATGACATGATATCATTTGGCACACACTGTTGATTACATTAATCATCACTTCACCATAGTTGATGACAGGATTCCAACATGCACGTGAACATTTTTATAATAATCTAAAGAATGTGATTATACCGGTATGAAAAAGTAATGTAAAATATATTAACAAATTTTTAGGCTACACAGTTAAATAAGAAATGATACTTCT
Organism: Ochotona curzoniae; assembly: GCF_017591425.1. Classification (NCBI taxonomy): domain Eukaryota; kingdom Metazoa; phylum Chordata; class Mammalia; order Lagomorpha; family Ochotonidae; genus Ochotona; species Ochotona curzoniae. Next base: position 24,743,645 of record NW_024467096.1, read on the forward strand.
GTTATGTATAATGCCTTAAATTGTTAATAACAAATAATAAACAAACTGTTCAAAGTCCATCCTTTCTGAATTTGCTCTTCAAGTTTATTGCCTTGGACCCAGTATGGTAGCCCAGCAGCTAAAGTTCTCACCTTGCATGCACTGGGATCCCAGGAGGGTGCCGGTTCTAATCCCTGCAGCCCCACTGCTCATCCAGCTCCCTGCTTGTAGCCTGGGAAAGCATCAAGCATGGCCCAAGGCCTGGGGACACTGCAACTGCATGGGAGACCCAGAAGAGGTTCCTGGCTCCCGTCTTTGGATTGGCTCAGCTCCTGCAATTGTGGTCACTTGGGGAGTGAAACAATGGACAGAAGATCTTCTCTGTCTCTCTTCCTCTCTGTATATCTGACTTTCCAATAAAAATAAAATAAACCTTTAAATCTTTAAAAGTTTATTGCCTTTAACTTGTGCTTTATATCTGTATATTGTTTGCTAATATTTACTAAGCTTTGATAAAATTATTTAAAGAAGTCCATATGAGTTATTTACATTATTTCAAATGAATAATTAATCATCTAGAGAAATTCTTCATAATACAAATGGTTTATTTGAAGAATTACATTAGCAATTTCAAACCACAATTTAAAAATGGCTAGATTTCCTCGATAATCTTTATAATTTTTCTGACATTCCCGACCATAAATGATCCATGATTTACACAGCCCTGTAATAATTGCTTAGTTTACTGTACTAAATAACAGTTGTTACTATAGCATTAATTGCACATAATCTCAACTTACTCATTTTAGATATAGCCACAAAAATAGAAGTATGTCACTGAAAATCACAAGATACTTATTTGACACAAAGATGTATTCTATTTAAAAATTTTTTAAAATAAGAGCTTCCATGGGCCACCAGTTTTGGCAGGCAGCATAATAAACTGTCATGCCTGCGACTTGAATTTGGAAATAACTTTGGCAAGAGTGTTCCATTGGCCAATGGAGACTGAAAACAGGAGGATTTGGGATTTGGCGGACAAAATTCTGTTTCTATCAGTGTTCAACACCTGCTCCTGGATGAGCCACTGAGCAACACTGATGTCAGGATTGGCGGAAGCGACTCATGTAGCATCCCTGGTACTGGGGTGGATGCCAAGTATGTACTGCGAATGAATGAGGAAAGAAAACATCTAGAGAAGGATATTAGCAATCGACAAGGGGAAAAGCACAATTGGTTGTGCCCATAGATTTTCCTTGGGCTACACACAATAACAGGCACACACGATATGAGTCAATACTTCATTTATATGAAAAATTCCAAAGGTTTTAACATGACTTGACATCCAATACAGTAACATTCTGTGAATCAGGCATTATACGTGTCTGGTGAATTTAAAGACAAATGGTATGAAGTTACCCTTTTCTGTGTTAATATTACCTTGAAGATATTAAGTCTAAAAGATAATACATGAATGTAATACACATATTTTAAAAAGTTAAATAATCATTAGGGAAAAGCAACATCTCAAGATCTTTTCTTGTTGGACATCCACTAGTGCCTTGCCAAGTGAAAGCATGAATAGTTCTCCAGCTAGATCTTCTAAAAGCTTATACTGACATAAACAAAAACATGTTAAACCATGGATTTATATTCTATGGAATAACAATTTTATGCCTAATCATCAAGTAAAACTCATATGTAACTACAATTAGCATTTTTCAGATAAGTAAATTAAAGATCAGTCTATGTGACAGAGATATAAAATACCCTAGATTAAGTAAATTGGGTTCCTACTGTATTACATGGATGTCTTGGAGTTTCACTAACCTATTGTACTTCAGAAGGGTAACTTAGCTTCCCAATCTTAGGTGCAACTGGAATGCTTAGTGGTAGCAAGCACAGCATATGGTCAAATTGATTGGAGATGGAAGATTAGTGGAAAAAGATCTTTATGTTCATGAGAAAATTAAACTTATACATATTAGTGTAGTAAATTTTAAGAAAAGGAAATTTCAGAGTTAAGAAATGATGCAAAGAAGATAGCTGACTCTTCATATATTCCATTTCTGAAAATTGTAGTGCAGGAATAGTTCTCAATAAATCATTAGCTTGTGAACAGGAGGAAAAGCTGTGTGTTTTGCAAGTAATAGAAGGCATGCTGATGGACTCAGTGCCTGCCAGCTATGTCCCAGGAATGAAGCTGATATTCAATAAATACTTGTTTAATTAATTTGGTATTTATGTCAAATTTGTGTTCCACATGACTGTAAAATGAGCTTGACATTCAGAGAACACAGCAATAAAATGAACTGTCAACACATCTATTATTACCTGTGCCAGAGGGGAAAAAAAAGAACCTAGTATTATAACTCTTTCTACATCTATAGAGGAGATAATTTCATCTCTGTTTAATACCAAGCATATATTTGGAAGGCAATAAAAATACAATACACTGTCTTGTGTGAAGCATCTAAATATAGTTATTAGAAGGCAGAAATGTGACTGAATCAAATGAAGTTTACCCAATGCGGACTAACTAAAACCATCATACAAAATACAGCAGCCTTCTTCTGAAGAATTGCAGTTGCTGTTAACAGATGTGGTTTATGAGGTTTTTACTGTTTCTGCATGCGAACTAGAGGATGTTGTAGATGGGATTATCTATGGAGTCTCAGTTTCAACACTGTTGGCAGAACATGCTGACCACATGAATTGTGGAGGGTGTCTAAACATGCCAAGCTTCAAAATGGAGGTTGTAAGCCTCTCTGAGTCGAGATCAAGCATGTCTTGTGGGCACTGGACTAGCTAACACCAACTATGTGTCAGTGAGACTTCTCCAGTCAATAAAATCAGACCAGAAATGCATCATGTTCTCAGATGGAGGAAGAAATAGAGTGGTCAAGAGTCGCATCATTTCAAAAGGATGAATTAAACGTTTGCTAAATCAAAGAAATACAAAAGTTGTCATCTGGCAGGACGTGACAAAAATCATCTTGATTTCTTTTTCAACTGCTCAGTTCTCCACCTGTTCCTACATTTTTGCTTTACATACTTACTCTCAGCTCACATTTATTCATTATTTTTCATTATACCATGGAATAGGGATTACATAGCAGACACTGTATAGCTATATGGGCTAAGAGATTAAAGAAACTGAATATTCAGCATTACTAGTGAAGCAGGCTAGGATTACAAGCCAAAAACTGAAAATATCAAAACAAAGCAAAAAAAAAAAAAACCAGCAACTACAAAAGGACAGAGTTGTAAATTTTATCACACTTTACCAACTGATAGAAAAAACTGAAAAGGAAAAGAAAATGAACTGTCTAAATAACAAAAGTTTAAAAACTGACCAATTTAACATTTATTGTAGAATATATCCGCTAACTTTGTAAATGCACAAAATCTGCTGACAAAATTGGTTATATTCTATGCAATAAAGCAAATCTCAAAAAATTTTAGAACACTAAAATCAAAGTCTACTTTCTTTGAGCACAGTGGTACTAGCATAGGGACCAATTATTTTTAAAAAGTAAAAAATTCCAGATGTTTGGAAATTAAGAATTCCTTTATACATATTTATTAAATCAAGAATAAATTTAAAAATAATTAGAAAAATATTTTAAATAGAAGACAATGAATATATTATATATCTGTATTTGGAGAAATCACCTGAAAGAATACTTAGAAAGAATTGCTTCAAATAGATATGTAAAAACAAAGGCTGAAAATTCAGTTATATAGCTTTAATTTTAACAAATTAGAAAAGTTGCTGCCATATGAACTAAAATGAAACTAGAAAGAAGGAAGTAAAAAATAAGAGCAAACACACATGAAATAGATAACACTGTAGAGAGAAGAAAATTCAAGAAAGGTAGAAGTTGGCCATATATTTTCTTGCTATCTGTAAAAAGCTTGCATAAGAAAAGAAAAGAAAGTCTTATAAGGTACAAATGTTCAATATCAAGAAAAAATAAGAAAAGACATATCAAATGTTTCCAGACATTAAATATACAAAAATACATTTCAGCTTCAATTGTGTCAATATATTTTAAATATTTACAAAGCACAAAAAGGACATTTAAACTTCAAGGTAATAAAAGGTAGCCAACAAAAAATGAATAATATCTATTTTAAAATATTGTTCAGTACATAATATTATTCCTAGAAGAAAGCATCTCAATTAATAGGGACTTCAGGATTAATTTCTCTTACATATTTAAGAAAGAAATGTTAGACCAAGTCAATAAAATCACAGATAAAGTCAAGATAAACAAATGGGAATACATTAAACTAAGATGTGTATGTACGGCAAGTGAAATGATTGCAAAAGGGAAGAAGTAACCAACAGAATGGGAGAAAATATTGGTACATTACACAATCAATAGGGTACTAATATCCCAGGATCTACAAAGAGTTTCAGAAACTCAATGTCAACAAAACAAACTTGTAAGGAAATGGGAAAAGTAAATGAACATTTTTGAGAACAAATTCAAATTGATTATTAGTTATATAAAAACTGCTCAGGCAACCTAGTTGTCAGGAAAAAACAATAAAGACATCATTGAGGTTCCACCTAACACTAGTGAGTTTGGACTTCATTCAGTACTCTACTAACAACACCTGCAGGCGTGAGTGGGGAGATAAAGGCATCCTACTTCACTGTTGTTGGGAGTGTAGGGTAGTCCAGCCTTACGGAAGTATGGATAGTGTTAAGAGAACTGAAACTTAATCTACCATATGACCCAGCTACCCCAGCCCTTGGAACAACACCCAAAGGAAACAAAAGTGACTTCCACTCTTATATTTACAGCAGCATAATCTGCAACAGTGAAGACATGGCAACAACCCAGATGCACTTTGAAAGAGGAATGGATGAAGAAATGGCATTACATCTACTGTATAGAATACTACTCAGCCATTAAAAAGAATGAACTTACACCATTTGCAACCAAATGGTCCCAACTAGAGATCATTATGCTCAGTGAAATAGGCCAATCCAAAAAAGACAGATTTCACATGTTCTCTCTGATATAAGAAATATACAGGTAAGCATGAATCTATATAAATTTACCAAGAGGATCTGTGTAATGAAGGCAAGTATACTACTATACTACGAAGTAATGATACATTGCTGTATGCGATCTACTTCTGAATGAAAGACGGACTCCCAATGAAACTGTCCAATATATCTTGTCAATGAGATGAATTGTCCATGCCTACAAGGTCATAATGCACTTAAATAGAAGAATGATCGACTAATGATTGTTGTTAAAAGACTTATATCACTGTAATAGTATAGGGGGGAGTGTGGGTGCAGAGGGGATGAGGAGGGTAGAAGGGCAAATCACTGAGCCTAAATAATTGTATCATATATAGATATATATTTTATATATAAAAAGTAAGTAAAATTGCTATATCAAATCTTTGAATCTATAAAAAAGGAATTGATCAAAATTTTTATGATGCTAACAGAATTTTGACACTAAAACCTATCAAAGCCATTTAAAAAAAAAAGAGCTACAGTCAATTCTTAGGAACATGGTTGGAAATTTTATAAATAAAACATCAGTAATTTGTACTTGAAAAAAAAGATAATTGTATCAAACTTGCAGTGATTGCCAAGTGACTCAATCCTTGCCTTGCATGCGTGGGGATTCCATATGGCTGCCAGTTTGTGCCCTGGCTGCTCCATTTCCCATCCAGCTCCCTACAGCAGTAGAGAATGGCCCAAAACTTTGAGACCCTGCAACTATGTGGGAGACCATAAGAAGCTACTGACTCCTGGTTTCAGATCAGCTCAGTTCCGGCTCAGCTCCAGCCAAGCCACTTGGGGATGAACCATTGAACAGGAGATCTTTCTCTGTCTTTCCTTTTCTGTAAATCTGCCTTTCCAATAAAAATAAATATATCCTTAAAAAAAATAAGTGTATCATCACCAATGGCTTCACTCAGATATTGCAATAATGCGGGCTTAGCATTTTAAAATCTAGACCAGACGCAATAGCCTAGTGGCTGTGGTCCTCGCCTTATATTTGCTAGGATGCCATATGGGAACTGGTTTGTATCCTGGCTGTTCCACTCCCCTTCTGGCTCCCGGCTTTTGGCCTTGGAAAGCTGTAGAGAATGGTTTAAAGCTTTGGGACCCTGCACCCATGTGGGGGACTTGGAGGGCTTCCTGGTGGCTGACTTCAGATCAGCTCAGTTCCTGCCATTGCAGCCATGCGGGGAGTGAAAGAGTGGACAGAGGATGTTTCCCTCTGTCTTTCCACCTCTGCAAATCTGACTTTCCAGTAAAAATAAATATTTAAAAACATTAAAAATCAATTTGCAAAATCTCTAATTGCATAAAATGGCATTAATATCCAACACATTTCTTGGTTAAATACATTTCAAAATAATTATAAGAGACATTCCTTAATCCCACAAATATTATTAAAGTCTACATAGCAAATATCACACACAAGGGTGATCCAATTCCTGCTGAAAAGCAGCAAGGCATGAATGGCTATTATCTTAACTTCTATTTCACCCCTAGAGTATACAAGAGAAAAATGAGTTGGGAAATAGAAGAGAGAGGAATAAAATCTTTTAAAATGCCATAATTGTGTATTTGGGAAGTCTAAAACAAATTTAAGGAAAAACTAAGAAGTGATGATGGTCTATTGTAGCACAACAATTAGAAAAATAAAAATTTCCACAGCCATAAATACATATTGAGATGAGATTTTAAGACTGGTCCAAGGAACAGACAGCATTACTGATAGACTTTAAAGAAAATATTAATAATTGGGAGATACACTATTCTCATGAATTAGAATGCCCAACATTCATAGATGCATGTCATTTTTCTCCCAGAATTGGCATGCACTGGGTGTCTAAAAAAGGGAGAAAATAGGAGCATAATATAGAGTATAAAATTCATTGAAATGTTTAATTGCCAGATTTCAGACACCTCGTAGAACAAAATAAATATAATTAACAATAAAGATAATTGCGAATATTTTTAGCATCTTGCAAAGACAAAAAATACCTATTATTTGTGAAGGAAAAAGAAAACTTTCATCAAAAGACTTCAGTAGATGAAAAATGTGACTAACACAGTCATAGGAGATATTTATATAACATATAGCTAACAAAGGAATTATACTAAGTGACATAAACAGTTTTAGAAAATATAGATTAGAAAAAATATAATTATATTTTTGGGAAAAGGTTAAGTTGGTCTTAGAAAAAATAAAATATTCAAGTCTTCAATAACAGCTTGAAAAATATGCTACATAAGTAGCAATCAAAAAGCAACTTAGGCACATTGACATTTTAGCAACATACTTGTACATGGCCAAAATTTAAAATTCAAGCCAAAATTAGCCATCAACCAATACTGGACAAAACAAAGAAAAACAAATTTTCTTCAAGTGAGGTATTCAGTAAAAACTCAACCAAAACATGTACACATATAATATTTATATTATATAGGTATGTAGATATTCATTATATATATATATGAAAAGACACTTGAATAATATGCAACCTTCATCAAAACACATAAAAACAGGAGGAGACTCCACTGTCACCTAATAAAAAAATGGGTAAATATATCACCATGCATTTTACAAAGGAATAATAAACAGCAGAAAAATGAATGAATTAATATTTTGTAAATCATGAATAAGTTTCACAGATGTAAAATTCAGTGAGTAAAATAATCCTGAAGCAATAAAGAACATTGTTCAATATTTTATTTATATAAAACCAAGAAAGAAAAATATATCTATAATTATAAATGTGACAATGATTATAATTATGAGAGTATAGCTAATGACTGGCAGGGCATTTGACAAAACCTTCTGGTAAGTAATTCCATCTTATGGAATTTCACCTGAGACTTGTGTACTTTGCTGCATACATGCTCTACTCTAATAAAACCACTTAAAGAAAGGTAGAAACAGAAAATCCACTGGAGCAACATCACCTACAGAAAACACTTGAATTTAGTTATCATGACCCTTAATAATTACAATTGTAAAGTGTCAGAAGTACTCACAAGTGATGGCTACGCCAGTCAGGACAAATTCAAAATGTAAAATTGTTTTAACTGTCTGATGTGTAGTTTGAGTATTTTTGATACACATTCTATGAGTTTTTAAAATAAATATTCTTTAGCTAATCATTTACTTTGGAGGATATTATGAGAAATTAACAAAATACTGCAAGAGGAAATGATAATAATGTGATTGCCTTCATTTTGTAATAAAACAACACCATCCCATGTGTTTTATTTCATCCTACAACTTTAGCAAGCCAATAATTTAAGTACATCATAATAATTTCCTGAAATTTACCCAGGCTGTTTATTAGACTGTTCTATCAACATAGACATTACTCATTTTCATCACAATTGCCCTCTTTCAGTCTTCAGCACTTGTGTGTGTTCTGAAGCCCTGATTCAGTTCCTCTCTTCAGACAATAAACTTACAATTTCCTCACAATTATGAATCCCAATCATGACAAAAAGCCAATGACCATTTAAAAAGGTAACTGAATTAAGTCTTAGGAAGCTACTTCTCCAAACTCGTTTTAATTCACATAATTACAAGCACAAGCTTATTTGCATGTGAGAGAACAGTGGTTATCTCAAGGCAACATATTTGAATTGAAACACAGTTAAAACTCTGGAGCTCTGGTTTTTCCTATACACATTCACTGTTTTGTTTTTTTTCACAGCCATACTATACATGTTGCATAATTATATTGATGCCTTTAAAGCTAATTGAAAGAAATAAGTAGCAAATAAACAACTTTAGTTAATTGACACCTTTTGGTCTTATTTTTTTCATGGATGGTCATTAGACTATTTTTATAATCTTTAAAAATATATGCATATGTTTCCAAGTGAAACCATGCTGTTTGGAAATACTTGAAATAATTTTTGGTAAGATGTGAAATTAACAGAACAAAAACATTTCATCTGAGTCATAACAAGAAAGTGGTGCAAACTTGCTGCTGTTGTTTTTGAACTTTGGGAAAACAGACTCTTGTGAAGGCTCTAATACGGGTCTGAGCATATGGGGTTGCTGGGCCAGTTTCCATCAGTGTTTCAAAGAACTGAAACTCCCTTATTCTCATACTTCATATTCCTCCCTCTGTTGATTTCAGCTTTGAGTACACAACTGATCTACTCCCAGAACATACACAACCAGAGATAAATGCAGGGGGGAAAAAATTGCTCTGAATCTTTATCTGAATTCAGCTATGATGCAAGACATAATATAAAAATGAGAGGATACCAAACACCAAAAGCACAAGTGCACCAACATCTGAGATTCATGCCAGAGATTTTGGAAGTTTCCTTCCTTTAGCAAGCATTTGGTATTTGCATATCTTCTGTGTGATCTACAGTTAAATTGGAGAATTTAAGGACAGAGATTTCTGGGTTCTCCTTTTTTCTGCTTGCATTTCAGATCCTGTATTTTAAATTGGAAGATCTAATATCACTGGTTTGGACCACTTGCCAACTGGGAGAAGCTGAATTATTTTAGACATAATACAAGCTCTGAAATCCATAGCAGGTCTCCAGCCCCAATGACACACAAACACACACACACACACACACATATATAAAACATCATGTGTGTATATGTACATATTAGCATTATACACTTGTTCTGAGAAGGCTTTTTGTAACCTCTGAATCCAGAAAGGCAGCCACTATTAAAAAATGGTATTCACATTTATATGAACCTATGGCACCTGTCTTTGAATGAAGAGAGTTCCTATATTCTGTAGAATCCTCATTCAGCTGGAAACAATTCAATTTACTTCCCAAAATAGTAATAGAACAATTACACTAAAGACACGACCACTACAAAAATATAATGCTTTTCTTTAATATAAGTCACATGGGTATATGTGAAGAGCTAATGAACAGAGCATCAGGGTAAGTGATATTCAAAACCCTTCATCCATTTTCCTTATGGCCACATTTGTATTATTTATTGCAATACTACGTGTCAAAAATAATTTTTACAAAACAAAGAAGAATTCAAGCAGTACATTTGTGACAGATTATTGGCAGACTGGAAAATAGATTTAAGTTATCTTTGGAAAGGATGATTACAAATTGGCAGTACAATTATTCATCCATTAAGGATCTCCTGACATGTCATCATGTCATAGAAATTAATAGAGACCAAATCATTCCATTTACAGATAATTCTATTTGTTCTTACATTTTTCTCCCAGAATATGTTTATTAGCGCTCAAGCTATCTGTCTCACACCACCCATCCCCAGTCTCACATACTGCACTAAACACAGGAAATATTTTAATTGCAAAAAGAGTCCTAAAAAGAGGGGAAAAAAACCCAGAAAACTGGAAAACATGGCAAAACAGAAAAAAAACAGAGACAGACGTTGAAACACTCATTTATAAAATGTCAACAGAATTAGCATTGACTGGCCAGGTTAGTGAAAATTCAAAAACTGAGTTAGGTAGATGAAAGCTACAGCCATACTCCTCACAAGAGTGATGGAAGTAATCTCTTAAAATGATGCCTGATCTGGTAATTTGGGGTCATTACTTTGAATATTCTTAAGGCCAGGATCCCAGAATAGGTATCAGGAAAGTCATAGAAACGAATTAGATGTTTGTAGATCCTGTTGAAAATCATCTCAAGACTGGCAGATGTACAACACATCAGAGAAGCAGTAAACTGCCGAGGACTCACATAGCAAAGTGCCTGCATAGGTATGTAATCATGGGGCTGGGCTTCAGTTCCTAGGCAGGGCGCAGGAAGTATTACGAAAAGCGGCAAAAAGGGAGGCCACCGTGATGCAGCAGGGCTGTGATGCAAGTTCCAGGCTTGTTAAATCAGGGGACATAATGTTCATGTGGACAGAAAGCAAGATATCCTTGGTGATGTTTCTGATGATTGATGAATTGAGACTGATAATGATTGCAAATATCCATATAGATTTTGAAAAGTAGTCATTTCAGAATTTTCCATGTGAGAAAAACTGAGGTTCAGGAATGCTAAATGAATTAGAAACTCTTCCATCTCCCCTTAAAAGTGATTATTATGGAGACTGATATGGTGATATGAAGACAAAGACATAGAGAATGACTTCAGCCTGCGACATAGAGAGCTATGCTGACCGAAAGCAGGAAATGGGCTCATCTGAGGAATGAGTGAATTAATTCATTGACAAGCATACATTGCATGTTTCTGTCCCATGAAGTAATTAGCACAACCAAATAAAAACCAGAATAAATTGCTGAACTGCGGGTTAGTGCCCAAATGAATAAGGAATGTGTGCAAACACAATCAATGCCCCATTAACTATATTTTGTTAGGACAGCTACATGGTTTAAAAGTCGCCAGCTTGGTAAGAACAAAGAAAATTTAGCTCAAATTTCAGTCTTGGTATCTGAACTACCTTTGTAGTTCTAAAAGAACAAGCACATGCCTGTTGTGTCTTGAAGACTCTTGGAAGGAAAAAAAAAAAATGGCTTCCTCGTGACATCCAATTTTTTTCTAAAGGGTCAGCCAAAGAAGACTGATGATAAGCAATATTTTTACTCACCTAAAGCTCAGACAGGACAACAATTGATCCATCCAAACTAAATCAGCAGCTGACATTTGTACAAAACATGCAATTAATCCAAAGCTTTATAGCCTCTCAAGATAAATAACTGTCAGGAAGGCATCCTTTACTGAAAATAGTATTTCATCTTAGAGACAGAGTAGAATTTCCAGTCTTGCTATAAAAGCCAAGACAGTGGCAATGATGGGTTTCTTCTGAGAAGGGCATCTGATTTTCTATAAATTTACATAAAATATTAATGCAACATATTGACATTTTGGATAAAATTCTGTCAGATGAATTATTATAATTAATATGAGCCCTATATATAGGAAGATTTTCTGTAAGTTATTATTCAACATATTAATTTATTAGGCCAAAAATGAGAATGAAAAAAATATTATAAAATCTCAATCTTTGTCGATAAGAACAAGGATGGTTTCTTCTCCAAACGTCTTGAAGTTTGATTTTTCAATGTAAATTCAATTGGGCCCGGTGGTGTGGCCTAGTGGCTAAAGTCCTCACCTTGAACGCGCCTGGATCCCATATGGGCGCCAGTTCTAATTCTGGCAGCTCCACTTCCCATCCAGCTCCCTGCTTGTGGCCTGGGAAAGCAGTTGAGGATGGCCCAATGCTTTGGTATCCAGCACCCAAGTAGGAGACTTGGAGGAGGTTCCTGGTTCCTGGCTTCGGATTAGCACAACACCAGCCGTTGCGCTCACTTGGGGAGTGAATCATTGGATGGAAGATTTTCCTCTCTGTCTCTCCTCCTCTCTGTATATCTGACTTTGTAATAAAAATAAATACATCTATAAAAAAAAACAAAGTAAATTCAATCATTTATATCAAATACATACACCGGCTGATCTAGAGTTTGCATGTTTTGTAAAAGACTGTTCTACCTTACAGATTTCTCACAGAGGATTTAGTACTGCATTTTGAATGAACTCTTAAGATTTCTCCATTGGGAAATGCGCCAGCACCATGGCTCAACAGCATGATCCTCCACGCTGGGACACTGGCATCTGATGTGAGCAGCGATTTTTGTCCCAGCTGCTGTACTTCCAATCCAGCTCCCTGTTAATGAGCTGGGAAAACAGCAGAGAATGGTCCAAATCATTGGGACCCTGCACCCATGTGGGAGACAGGGAAGAAGCTCCTGGCTAGTGGCATCACATCAGCTCAGCTCCGATTGTTGTGGCCATTTGGGGAGTGAACTATCAGATGCAAGCTCTTTGTTCTATGTCTCTCCTTCTCTTTGTAAATCTGTCTTTTAAGTAAAAATAAGCAACTCTATAAAAATCCACTCTTACAGTCAATTGGTGCAGATTTTATAGCAATAGGGTATGTCAACTCACATGATAAAATGGAAGTGATGCAGATTGAAGGTGTAACTCTGGGCATAAAATATCTGCAAATCTCTAATCTGACATTTAATTACCTGAATACCCTTGAGCAAATTAATAAAGTCCTTTAATCCATGGTTGCTTCATTTGAAAATTAAAATAAAAGTAGAACATGTGTTATCAGGTTGTAATGACAAAATATGCATTTAGTCATTCTTTTTTGTTGTTGTTTAAGATTTATTTATTTCTATTGCAAGGTAAGATATACAGAGAGGAGGAGAGACAATGAGGAAGAGCTCAGCTGATCTGATGCCAGGAGCCAGGAACTTTCTCCAGGTCTCCCACTTGGGTGCAGGATCCCAAGGCTTTGGGCCGTCCTCTGCTGCTTTCCCAGGCCACAGGCAGAGAGCTGGATGGGAAGTGGGCTACCAGGATTATAACTGCACAATATGGAATCGGGGTGCATTCTAGGAAAGGATTTTAGTCATTAGGCCATCATGCCAGGCCTGCAATTAGTCATTCTTATGAAGGACTTAATTTCATGATCGCTCAATATTTGTTCAGCATTCAACCCATCATAATTGGTCTTTTGTAACTAACATGCTATATATTGCTTTTTCTTTTAATTATTTAATTGTACTTGTTAGTGAAGAGGGCAACAGAAGGGAGGATGGGGGAGAGGGAGAAAAATAGAGAGATGGAAAGAGACAGGGGAAGAAGGAGGAGAAGGGGAGAAATACAGAAAAAGAGACAGAGATAGATTCCATCTGCTGCTCAAATTTTCATGATAGGCAAAATTAGGGCTGCGCCCAAATTACCCATACTAAGAGTTGTGCCAGGTTTAATCTGTAACTGCATAGTCAGTCTCAGTCTCCTGATTGGATGATAGAGATCCAACCGCTTGAGCCATCACTTACTAACTTCCTTGGGGCTCACTAGCAAGAACTCGGCATCTGAAGCTGGAGCCAGGACTTAGAGTCTGGCATTCCAATAAGAGACATGGGAATCCCAACTCGTACCTTAATTGCTAGTCCAACACTTGCCCCGATAGTTACCTATCTATATTATTCTCACGTATGTCATGAGCAGATACGATAAACCTAGGTCTCCATTCTTTCTATAGCTGTAGGTATCCAGCTATCTGGTAATGCTTTTGGTGAGTATTTACTGGATGACAACTTGTCCCCTTTTGTGATTTATGGCAACACTCCAGACATAGGAATAAAAAATGTTGTTGTGATTGAATTATTTCTCTATGACTATCTGCACTTTGCCTTACTATACAACACAAAGAACAAAGCCTGTTTTTTTCAGTCCTCAGGTTTGATCAACCTGTCTATCTCCAATTTCATGAACGATTCAGTGTAAACTGAATAGAGTTTTTAAGAATGTGGATAGGGAGCTAGCCTGAAATATGTTCTCCTACTATCCATTTGTGAAACTGTGATCACTCCCTCACGTACCCGAGGAAATTATTTCTACACAAGTAAGTCAACTCTAGGGTTTCCAGCCTCCAAACTTTTGGCAGGTGGCTTACAAAGCATTGTCTTCTAATGTTATCTAAATATGTCATCTGGATCTTTAAGTCAGCAGCTTCTTTGCCCTTTTCATATGTGCAGAAATAAATGTACTCTCAATCTGATTTTACAGAATATCACTTCTAGGAAGGGCAATTGACAAATCAGTTCTGAGTCAAGGGAAAGAGGGAAGAAGGAAGGAGGTGAGAAGTGAGAGGGAGGGGGAGAGAAGATGGTAAGAAGAGTAGATGAGGTGGAGGCTAGGAGAGGGGCAGAGAGGGAGATTATTCCCATGAGCTGGTCTGTTCCCAAGTGGCCACAATGGTCATGGAGGGATGAATGCAGGAAAGGGATGGGAAGCAGGAGGCAGGGCTCTGGAAGAAGAAGGAAACACAAAAGGAAAGAGAAGGAGTGAAGGCAGTGAAACAAGATAAAAGGATGAACTGCTGCATTGTTCTGCTTGATTCTTGGTAGGTATCATTATGTATGCCTAGAAAGAGACAGCATTTTCCCTGATGATTAATTCTTGCATATCTCAAGATATTTGATTTTCCCTATAATACAACTGCAATACAATTTTACCTCAAAAAAAAAAAAACCTCTATAGCTCTGTTTCTTTCATAAGTTACAGGTTAACAGGATACAACTCATTTTTTCCTCTTACTAAGGCTGGATTAAATTCACTCTATAAAGCAATGTGATTGTCAGTTGCTACAACTCTAGGGGATGGATATTATACAAAATACATTATAAAAAAGTAGCACTTGTTCCAATGGGCATATAAGAATCAGATTACTATCAGTAATATGAACAATTCTAGCTTGGGTAATTCTAGATTGTTTCAAATGTTCAACTTTTACTATCACTGTGTTTCAGAGGAAAGTAATAAAATGTCCCTTACTAAGATTATACTCCTTATAGGAAAAAAAAAACAAAGGCAAACTAAAATGCCACTCTGAAACAGTTATTATATATATTGAATCATGTCAACCATCTTAATAAAACAGAAAAAAAAACATGCTTTAAACTTATTTCATTGTGCTCATGCAGGAATTTTTGAATGTAATAAAACTTCCAACTATTTTAAAAACAAATCTTTAAAACTTACGAGTTATTTCTTGTCCATACTTTTTACATGAAGAATTAGTTACACATCACAACATCTTCTCTCTCTGCACTAAGTTTCATTTGTTAATCAAGCAATTCTAATAAATTTAAGTACACACTGGATTCAACTGGGACCAGAAAGCATGAGACAATACATTCAAGATACACTTTCATGATGCTGTCACTTCAAGGAATATATGACACAATATGAATATTTATAATGATGTAAGGATCTGTAAGAATGACTAATGTATTATTTTGTATTAGCAAAACATCAGGATGAATAAAAGTTCTCAATGCAGAGACACATTGGAATAGCAGATATATTTTTTTAAAGGCCAACAGGTTTCTGTGTGAAAACAGTTATTCTTTCTAAGTGGAATGTACTAGCTTCAAAGCCAATGCCAGGCTGGGTCACATTTAATCACTGGGCTATTTCTCCTTCAGTTGTTTTTATTTCTCATTTCCATTTGGAATGCCTTCGCCTGAACTTGCAATATTTAAATTTACTCATTATTCAATTTTCTGTTCCCCAAGAGCATTATTTTGGGCATGTGTGCAAAATATAATAAAGACTCTGGTGAATACTTGCTTATTTGGTGTGTTTCCAAAGCGGTTTCAACAGATTAAATTACATAGTGTATCACTTTGAATAGAAGTACTCCCCTTACCACCTTCTACCCTACCCACCTAAAGCTTTTTTCAAATGAATTGCTCTGTTTCAAAGTTTTAATCCTTTAGCCTAATTATGGGATTTTTATCCTGGTAACAATGTAAAGAATGGTTGGAGCTAATGTGTCTTTTTATTTCAAATGTTAGATTTAACTACCTGTGAATAAAACTTTTTAACATGAAAAACATCAGACCTTACTGAAACACTACATATGGCAATTACAGAAAATGCCAATTAATTAATAAATAATTCCCACTCAGCCCCCATAATTATAGTAATTTTAAAAGCATCTATGCTGCAAAATAATAGTTTTAATAGTTTAACCTTTGAGAAGTTAAAATGTATTAAAACAGTAAGTAAAATAGAACACTGCATTGGGAATCATGGATTTAAAATTAATACTACATTTTTGCCTTTACTGCTTAATTGTACATATAAATCATGTATAATTGCTTATTCACATGGGAACTTTCTGATTCTTATTTTCCCTTCCCCTTGTTTGTTTTTGTCTGCCTACACCGTCTGATCCAATATATCATGGTAAAAATATGTATTATTCATCGTTCATATGAACATATAATTATGAGACATATTATGTCATATCAAATTTTTCTTCTAGAACTAATATATGCAAACACATACATGTATACATACACAAAGCCAGATATGTTCCTTTGCAACAGAAATGGAAGAGGAAAATGTATGTACTTTAAAATATTCTGCTTATTCTACTCAATATTATCTCTTAGAAATCTGTCCACATTATATAGAACATTTTGACTATGTATTGCTGAAGTTAAAAAACTGAAAAATTGCTTGTTCATTTGTTAACAGAGTAACAGAGAAAGGGTGAAACAGAGAGATCTCCCAACTACGGGCTCACTCAAATAGCGTCAACGATTCAAGACAGTGACAGGAGCCTGAAATCCCAACAGGATCCCCCACGCTGGTGGTAGCACTTCAGGTAGTTGGTCTGCTTCTCACCAGGCATGGAGCAGCCAAGGTTCATGGGATTCCAGAATCACAAGCAGTGTTTTAACCCACTCTACTACAACACAAACCCCACAGAAGTATTATTTTATATATCATAGTACACTATAAGCATTCAAATCCTTCTATTGATCTCACAAACTTTATTTTCGATTTCTTTACAAATAGTAATTTGACATGCTTGCATCCATTTTTTTTTGTACTAATATTTTTAGAAACCATATTTTAGGGGAGTTATTGTTGGTTAGGTGTTCATATTTATACAGAAAGATACAGCTTTTCATCTCTTTGCATTTTTCTCAATGGCAAAAGTGTTTGAGTAGTGCATTTTCATATTTTATTTGGCCATTCAGAATATATATGCTGTGAATCCGCTATTCAATTCTTAACTAATTTTTTTTGAGGGAGCAGTAGAGGGATTGTTTTGTTTTTGCTGCCAATTTAAATGGACTGTTTATCACACATATCCATGCTATTTGTCATTAAATCCAAATCTAATGCATTTAATGCATACTTTATGTTTACCGTATATGTTGAATTACATTACTAATTTTTAGTGTTATAATTTTTCCTCACAGGTTAGAAATAATTTTTCTGTTGATATATTGAACATGACCCATCCTAATCTTGCTAATAACATTTTTGTAACTACAATTCTAATAATTATTTTTTTTTAGTTTCAGAAAAATGTGTTGATTTTTTTTTTTTTGGAAATTAATTTGTGTAAAGGTTAAGGTAAAATTCCTACTGCATCTTGAGATGATTTGCCACAATTTAATACCAATTACCGACAAATTTCTCCTACAACAAAGAAATTGAATTATTATCTTCACTAGAGGAAAAAAAATCCTGGGGCTGATGTTTTGGTAAAGATTACTCAGTCTCTATCTGCAGTATCGGCACCCCATATGGATGCCGTTTGACAGTTCCACTTCCGAACAAGGTCTGTACTCAGGTGCCTGAGGAAAACAGTACAAGACATCCAAGTTCTTGGTGGCCCTCCACTCATGCTGAAGCTGGAAGATGCCCCAGGCAGGGTCCTAGCTTGCCTGTTCCAGCCCTGGCAGCTACAGCCATTTGGGAGAGTGAACCAGCAGATAAAAGAGCTCTTCTTTCTGTTTCTCCTCCTCTCTCTGTTGCTGTGCTTGTTAAATAAATAAAAATATAATTGTTTCTTTAAAACCAAAAACTTAAAAAATATTTATTTATATAGTTGCAAGGCAGAGTGACAGAGATATGGAAGACAGATTGAGAGAGAGAGATGTTTTCTATTCCCAAATGCCCTCAACAACCAGTGATGGGCCAGGGTGAAGAACCCAAGAACCTGGGACACTGTCGTTTGCCTTCCAGGCACAGCAACATACATTAACACAGAAAAACAGAACTGAAAGCACGCAGCCGCCCCAATTGCTGACTTAACCTGTTATATCACAACAGCTGTCTTCCCACTGCCCAAATCTTCGTATATCATCTTTTCCTGAATTGTCTACTTTTTAAATAAGAATTCAAAGAATCCACTAGCACACAATTTTAATTGGGATTAAAATTAGGAGTGATCCTCCATAAATCACTCCATTATCATCCCTACCCCATTTTCATGATTTTCTGGAAAAAAAAAAAAAAGAGAGATCTTCTATTTATTGTTTTATTTCCCAATTGGCCCAAGAGCTAGGACTTGGCCAGATCAAAGTGAGTTGCCTATAACTTCATCCAGGTGTCCCATGAGTGTGGCAGAGGTTTAAGCACTTGAGCCATCCTCCACTACCTTCTCAGGCAAATTAGGAGGAGATCAATGGTAAGAAGAGCAGCCAACACTTGAACCAGCATTATAATATGAGGTGATGACACTGTAGGTCATAGCATTTATTACTTTATGCTTTGTCTTCAGAATCATAATGGTAAAGCCATATGTCATTTCTTGTTTGAACTCTCCAAAGAAATGCTTCATAATCTGAACATTTAATTAAACATTCCAGTGAAAACTTTATACTTAATCTATAGCTGACTTGAACAAATCAATTCGGCACCCATCCAGCAGAAAGTTAATTTAATAGTAGTTTGCAGGGCAGAATTGTGCAAATCTGAACCAATTAAGATATTTGTGCTAGGGGCTGCTCTATCTACTGTCAATTGCTGCTTCTCTTCAATTAGGATGGAAACGATACAGACAATTTCCTCAAAACTAATGTGGGTGTTCTGCCCCTGTGACCTCCAGCTTGAACACTGCCTTGTCCCTTTTCTTAAATGTGTTCTCTACTTGTAAACTGACCATCTCTCTATTGCATTTTCCCAGTAAAATGTTCATAGATCAGTAGTGATTTTACCAATCTAGCATCCAACATTCACTATCAATTTCAAGGTTGTTATTACTTCAAGTTACACAGAATGCACCAATGGCTTATCCTTCTTAGTGCTTCACACTAAAAATTCTGTTCAAACACGTTCGAATATATTTCTCCATTGATGTGTTGAAGACCTCTCATGTCACATTCATGACATAAATAAAGTTTGTTGCATTTTGCAACAAATAAAATAATAAAAATGAAATTGAAATGATATCCATTTTAAATGCTTTTTTAATGCAGATGCTATCCCATCTTATAGAATTTCTCTGAGGATGTTCTTAAAATCTCTTTTAGGAAAAAATCTCTTTTAGGAAAACTGGGCTATCCGATTTTTTTAAATATGTTCCAATTTTTATTTTGGTAAAAAATCCTCAATACCCCTGAAGATGTTTCAATTTGTTGTCACAGTTATAATGTGTATTCTGCTATAATCTGTTTTTTAATATCTTACATCATTATAATTTTATTTGCTCTGATTTTCCCCAAAATTTGGTTTCTGCTATTTTTAATTCAATTCCTTGATATTTTCAAAGAAACAGCATTTAAAATTATTTAATGACTATTTTCCTCCATTTCTTTGATTTATTGCTTTTGCAAATATCTCCTCATAGCTAATTATAATTCAGTTGGCTTGTATTTTTAAGAGAAATAATTATTTCATTTGATCTTTCTATTGTCTAATAACAAAGACAATGGAGACTTTTCATTCGGGGTTGTGTATTTACTGTTTATAATATGTGTTAGCTAGTAAAATTACCTTTTATCATTTTGTACATAATTATAAATTTAATTTCTCCTTTAAAATAAGACTTGAAAGTTTTTCAAAGATAGTTACAGAGAGAAATGGAGAAATGCAAAGAGAGATCTTACATCTGCTAGGTGACTCAATACATGGTAGCAAATTGCCAGGCTGGACCAGCTTGAAGCCAAAGTCTACGCACTCCATCCTAGCATCTCACATGCACGGCAGGGGCCCAGGAACTTAATCCCCAATTGCTTTACAGACACACTAACAGGGAGCTTGAATGAAAGTGGAGCTACCAAGACTCAAACTGATGCTTATATGGGATGTTAGTATTGCTGGTGGAGGCTTCATTAGTTCTTCACTGTCACTGACTCCTAAGCATCAATTTATATTATAATGGATATGTTATTGAAAAACACAGATTCATAAAAGGGTCAATTTTAATATCTACTTGCATTTTTGCATAAATAAATGTATTATGATTGATAACTAGACCAATTTCTTTAGATGTATTTATTTATTTGAAAGGTAGAATGATGAAAAGAAAGAGGGTGATATAAACATTCCTTCACTGTTCATCAACTCTATCTTTACCTTGATGCTGTGTGCCACTGGTAAACCTAGTCTACTCCAGAAAGTTTATTCTAATTGTGCCTTAGCATAATCCATGGCCAGCGGGAGAACAGCTTTGCATCTTTCTGTCAATATCCCAGGCCTGTCTTTCATGTTACATGTGTATAAAAAAAGTGAGATAAAGCCTTCTCAATGATCAAGCATGAAGAGAAGATAGGAAGGGAGGACAGGAGTAAAATCAAGCAAGAGAGACAGAGAGAGGAGAAAAGAAAAGGGAGAAATAGAAATAATTAGGAAAGATAGAAAGAAAGAAAAAGAATAAAAATTTTGACAGTTGGGAAGATGACAATCCAACAGGTACACAAATAGAATGGACCCAGCCTAAACAAATGAGTAAATGTCATGACACTTCCCACAGAAAATTGTAAAAGTATTCTTATTAGATATTTATAACATTGCAAATCTTTCTTATTAGGTACACATTGAGCAAGACAGAACACTTTGATAACTTATAGAATCCCATCATATGAAAGCTCTATCAAAACTATCTGACAAATTAATTTAAGAAATGAGAAAACTATCCACATGCAAGATAAATCTTCCAAAATTTAATGGAAATTTATATTATGAATAAATCAATGAATGGATTTCAAAAAATTTAGCAAACTTTTTAAAAGTTTTTCATTTATCATGAAAGACACATTTAAGCAAAGGTTCTCTTTTATTCTATGGCACAAATATTCATTAGCAGCCCTTAGGAAGGATTTCTGCTGTTCATAATTAGCCAGAACTATTTCTGCCAGTGATGGATATGTCATGTAATCTCATGATATTGTATTGTCTAGCTACATCACAGGTATTTTATGTTATGTAGGTATATAGCATGATGTTCACACCACAATCAAATCATCTAATGATGCATATTGTATTCCAAAGCTGATGTGACAAGACACAAGACTGTAAGTCAAAATAACCTCTTATATATGTGTGAGAAAGTGTCACAGTGCCCTTTTTCTTAAACTATATTCATGTGTGCTCAATCATTACTCAAATGGAACAATGAGTTCCAAAGACATCACTAATACCCTATCCTGCATCTTTCAGTTATAGAGGTTTCTATACTGTACTGCTATTATGCATCATGTAAATAACACAATCACCTGAAACATTTTAAATTAAAAACTAAAATCTGAAAAAATCATATTCTCTCCTTTTCAATAATGTTTATCAGAAATAGAACATTCAGTTTCTACTCTCTAAAACCGCTTCTTCCTGACTAGTTTGGCAGTAATTTGGTGTGGGACATATCTAAACTCTTTGCATTGAACTAAATGCTTTGCTACTTCAGTAATATTTTTATAGCTGCTGAATAAATGCCATATACTTCCATTCATTCTATGTTAGAAATTCAAAAATCCAATTTTTCTTTAAAGCTAAATTAGGAATAAAGAAAATGTTTCTTCTTATGTTCTTTCCCATACTACACTTCCCATTTAAGACCTACTAAAGAAGAGAAGGAAGATCAAACATTCAACAAAATACAGGCCTCTTCTTCAATTAAGCAATGTTTTGTTATTTTTTCAATCACAAAACAATGCTCTGTAAATAATATAATTATGTAGCAACTGAAAAGGAAATCATTTTTAAAACAAAATAAAAGCATTAGAAGTGCGTCTGTAACTGAGAAAGCAAAACCCTGTAAAACATAACCTAGCCAGTTCAATATATATGTGGACTGACCCTTATAATCCTCAAAGAATAAAAATTTGTTCCAGAAGCAGAAATGATTCATGGTTTTTCCTCAAATGCTATTATCTATTAGACTTGTTCTGACCTTAATACAGTTCCTCATTTTCTTTGTTATTTATTTTCTCTCCAAATTGAGTTTTAAGGTTCAACTGTATAGATGCCACTGTGTGCCTACTGGAAAAATGCATTACTAGGAGAATGCAATATAATGTATCTTGAGGGAGTAAAAACGGAATGATTACATTCATCTACATTTCACTGAAGTCATTCAGATGGCTGTCAACATTCTAATCCATAACAGAGTTGATGAATTGAACACATGCTAACTAACAGCTGGTTTCAAGTAACAAAGGGCGATGGTGGTCATGGAAGATAGAGAGAAAAGAAAAGGTCTTTGTTAGAAGCTTTCCAAGTTCTCAGTGGAAGCACAGAACAAAGCACAGACACAGAAGGTCAAGGCAGATCTGTGCATGCCCCCATAGTGTAAGCCTGAAGATGCTCAGCAGGGCCAGCCAAACAATTTAGGTAGGAGTTGAATCCTCATTGGCACTTTTAGAGAATGAATACCCAAATTGGAAAGAGAAGAGTATGAATACAACCAGGTTAAAAGCACATGAATGTGCTCCAGACAGTTTTTGGAAAAAGGAGGATTCAAAAGGAAATTGATTTTGGTGCAAAAACGTCACTGATATCGCATACTAAATATGCTTCTTTTCATTAACTTTTAGAAAACCTTTATTTGGATATTCATATTTTTTGCACCAGATAAATGCGATTTTTACTTTTACTTTGTTAAGGCTTTAAAAATATTTTTAAAGAAGCACATTGGGACACAAAGAGATAAATTCCAGTAGGATAAGTTTAGGTTTACCACAGCTGAAGATGAACTGAGAACTTGCAATTCCCCACAGAGCAGTCAGACGGAAGACCATGAACAAACACGAGCAACAGTGGATGTTTTGTTCTCAAGAGATATGTGGTCTCTTTTGGCTTCCTTTCCCCTTGCTTGCTTCTAGAGCATTGTATATTCCTTTCCAAAAAGAATTTTGTGTCATTGTTCAATTTATATTCCCTTAAGTAAATCTTCACCTCAAGTCATTGATTCTATGGTTTCAAATTCAGTGCTACAGTCAATTTCACTTTCCTCTGGAGCAAAGACCATTCCTTTTGTTTATCAAAGAAAATGCCCCTATTCTGTCAGTGCGTATAATTTTAGATTCTGTGAAAGCAGCTTCCTTTCTTTCACATGTTTCAACTTAAACCTAAACATCAGAATAAAAGGGCAGCATTAATGAACTTCATTCAGCTTAATGGGTTTGCATCACCTATTACTAAAACATTAAATACGGCCACACAGATGACTTGAGCTATCCCCCACTCTTGCCCCTGCTATACATTGGTAGAAACTTGAAAGTGGGAAAGGAGCCTCAACTCCAGCTTAGGTGCTCTGATAAGCGATGTGGAGGTCCAAGCAGCACTGATTCCATTAAGCAGTTGCCCCTCTAATATTCTTCATATATATTTTGCCATCTCCTCCCACTTCTAACAAGAGAACCTCCTATTTGCTAATTTGCTCACTCAAGCATTTGTATTCTAAGATTTTCTAGAAGTGCATTTCACTTAATCTGTTCTGAAATACACACATATTGCACATTCATATAATATATGTATGTGTGTAATACAGATATATGTATATACACATACATTAATGCTATGAAACATCTATCATTCTCCATGTGTGTAGTACATACATAAAATACACATATACATATGCAAACATACCTAAGTATGTTTTCTAGGTCTTAAAATAGAGGCTCTAGGTAACACTCCTCCAATCTCCAAACAGGGTGGCAGAGTTAGCAGATCTAAGCTAAAAAAGATGGTAGTGATTTTATCCATCTACTCTGTTACACTGACATTTAAAATCATTTTCTAACAGTGGTTCCCTCTATGTCAGTCCAGTTGGCTGAGCATGCTAAAGATACATTCAAGTGATCATTGGAAAACTGTTATTTGACACACTTAAGACTATGTCTATTCTTCATCGTTTCATTAATGAGAATGAGGCATTCATGAACCTACTTTCTGCTCTGCACTAAACAGGCATAGCATAATCCAATGCACTATAAATTAGAGGCAGGGGAAGGAGGAACATGGACCGTAAAGGATGGAAGAGGAGCTCTTTAGGGCTTATGTATCACAGGTTATTCTCAGAAGTTTAGGAAAGGACTGGAACAAGTGAAGCATGGTCGCATTAGCTGAAAACCAACATCACCACTTGGAGATGTGTTGGATACTGAGTAGATAGAGAAACTGGAAACCAAAACTAGTTATGTGAAAGCCTCATTCCTTTTTTTAAGGTGTATTTATATGTTTATCTATTCCGAAAGGCAGTCACACAGAGAGGAGGAGAAGGCATTGGAGGGGAAGAGGAGGGGAAGAAGGAGGCTTGTGGAGAGATATTCTGCTTTCTGTTTCACTCCCCAAATGGCCACAATGAAGCCAGGAGCCAGGAGTCTCTTCCAGGTCTCCCATACTGGTACAAGGGAGCCAAGCATTCGGGTCATCTTCTGCTCTTTCCCAGGTGCATTAACACAAAGTCGGGCTGGAAGTGGAGCTGCCATGTCACCAACCAGCACCAATATGGGATGGCAATGTCACAAACAGAGGTGTAACATATCACCACAACTGAAACCCAAGCTTTATTTCTTTGTGGAGAAACTGACTTCCCAATAGCAGAGTGATTAAGAGTATGGATCTGGAGTTAAACTGCTCCTATTCCTATCTTGATCCAGACTTATTGGGAAAGGTGTTAAAATTGTCGCTTTCCTTTACTCCATAAGGTGATGAAGCCTGCTGGCGTTTGCTAAGTGAACTAAAAGGATGCCATTGCACATATTTAAAACTAAAAAACAAACAAACAAATAAAACAAGAAAAAATCCGGGCAAAACATAAGAAACAAATAAATAAGGGAGAGAGGGGGCATGTGGAATTCAGCAGGAAGGACGGTAGGGTAGGAAGGATTGCTATGCTTCTAAATCTGTATGTGAAATGCCTGGACTTTGTTAACTTTATATAAAACCTCCTCGCCTTGTTTAAGTCTTTACTTGCTATTCCCTTTAGTACGATTTTCGCAAAATTGTTTTTTTTTTTTTAATAAGCACCTTCAATTAACTAACTAACTGGCTGGGAAAAGCAATGATGCTTAAGTGAAAGAGACAACAGATGGTAGGAAGTATACAAAAAGAAATTAGAATACAAAGACTATGATTATTTAAAGAATTGGAAAAAACGAGCTCCCTGCCTGTGGCCTGGGAAAGCAGTCGAGGACGGCCCAAAGCTTTGGGACCCTGCACCCGCGTGGGAGACCCGGAAGAGGCTCCTGGCTTCGGATCGGCATAGTATCGGCCCGTTGCGCTCACTTGGGGAGTGAATCATCGGACGGAAGATCTTCCTCTCTGTCTCTCCTCTCTGTATATCCGCCTTTCCAATGAAAAAATAATAAAAATAAATCTTAAAAAAAAAAAAAAGAATTGGAAAAAACGAAATGGAGTTCTGTTCACATGCAAACATTATAAAATATATTCATTACATCATTTAAATTTAAATTAAAAAGTTGGCCATAATTTTTATCTTTGTTTATAAGTATAATCCAAAACTTAAAAAGTTTGATAACTCCAAGGGACTCATAAAATGTTAAAAGATTATCATGATATCTGAATAAGAAACAACCCAGGATTCTAACATAATTTGCCATAGGAAAAATTATTAAATGAATGTGCAGAGAATTTTCAAGTGGAAAGGACATATTCAAGCTCTTAATAACTGGAACAGTCTTATAAAAGCCATAATGTAAGCAGACATACGCTGATATATAACTTTGTCAATTATGACTAATTTTTCCTCAGTCGATACATGTTGTGGTGTTGTTACTTTTGTATTTTCCATGACTGTCACAGAGCACAGGTGACCTGTGAGCAGAGAGGCAGACTCGAGGGATACATAAAGACAGATGTTGTCTCCAGCCCTCAGGGATTTTTCTCTTCCAGACGCATATGTGTACTCCAAAATAAGTCAATAGATTATGTTATTAAAGAGAAACTGGACTGTTCTCGGGAGAGGTTGTTTATCCTGATTGAATCTAAATGAGAGGGGTGACCCGGGTCACCGGCAGGAGACGCTGCTTGTGCTGTGAGAGAGCCTTTGCGGAAGGTAGCCTGGCAAAGGGGGAGATGAAGCAGCACTGAGAAATCAGGGTGAGCAGTGACGGTGACAGCTTGCTATATACATCTGTCCTTTTTAGTTTTGTTTCATTTCATTTTGAGGCTTACATTTGGTTATTATAAAGAGAACAGATTTTACGTATTTCAGTGCTCCTCCCTCCTCTTTTCCATTGATGAAGTTCCCTCCTTTTTTCCATTGACGAAGATCTTTTTTCTTTCATGTTTGTAAAGCCATAATTCAGTCTACTCTATACACAGGCTTAATGAACCCCTGACCATAATATTCACAAGTAAAAAGTAGTTAAATCACAGTTCCACAAGAGTTTCTACAATTCAGGGCTAAAAGATGTTCATTTCATTCGTATATGTTTTTCTAATGTTGACCACCACACATCAGAGAAAACTGGATCTTCCTCTGTGTGGGGTGGATTATTTCACTAAGCAGAAGGCAATCAGAACCTCTGGAAGTACATTTTTGTTGTTGTTTTGACATTTTAGAAAAGAATTAACCCACAAGCATCAATGAAAATTGCCTCTTTAGTAACATACATGAGACGCACTGAGGTTGTGAATGATGGCAATTTAGTACTCTATTTTTTGGTCTGAATTATTGGGATAGAGATCTCGCATTTAGGAAAAAAAAAAGGAAGAGATTGAGTCAAAGCTTTGATAAACTGATTGTGGGGGAAAGCACAAAATATGAAAAAGACTTCTGAAATCCATGCTCATGGATTGTTTATTTTCCATATAAAATGTTTGCAAATAATGTCTTCTTTTATGATTATAGGAAACATAATCCCTGTGATGTTGTGTATTTTATTATTGGTACATCAATTATAATGTGCCATTTATGTTTTTACTTGAAGATAAACTAGAATTAAGAAAAAAGAATTGTTTTACCTTGTAAGAAAACATTTAATCCTATTGGATTCACATAGCGTCACCCATCCTGGCTCTGAAATTGAACTGGGAACTAACAGTATTCTTCAGGCTGCAAATAAAGATCACAGCTGGGGCTCCTGAAAGCTAGGCTTGTTAAACCTTCCAAGGCATTTAAAATAATGAGTAAAGGAGCGAAGCTTGGGGCTGACATCATTGTGTAAGCGGCAAAGCATCTGGCATCACACTTCCTAGCTCTGATTCACCTCAACATTGGCAGACAGCCCAAGTACTACCACTCATGTGTAGACCAGGAGGAAGCTCTGCTCTTATGGCAAAACTCAGTCCAGGCCACTGAGTCCAACTGGAGAAACCAGTGGATGGAAAAATCTTCCATCTCTCACTCTTTTTAACTCTGACATTCAAATAAATAAATCTTAAAATAAAAAGAAAGAAAGAAGGGTAACACACATGTAATACTTGATCAATGTAATTAATTTCAAATCAATTAATAGTGATAGAGTTTGGGAAGGCTGTGGACAGGTATCCAGAACTTGGGAGTGGCGGCCATACCACTTAAGCCACAGCACACTGGAATTTGGGGAAGCAGTACTCAGGAAGTTTATTTAAACCCACTCATACGCATTTGTCTTTGGTTTAACCCATGTTCTACTGCTCAATATTTGGGAATACCAACCTTGGTACAAAAAGACGACTAGCAAAAGAGATATCCGATGTTTGTCCTGCACACACAGAAAAAGCCCGAGACGACAGTTATCCAGAGAGAAACAATCAGTTGCCCTAAGAAGAGAACTAGAGAAGCACAGACGAGACAGCAAGCAGCACCGAGGGTGAGGCCGAGGGAAAGGCCAGAGCCTCCTGTGAAACAGCTGGATCCAGGACTGTGTGATGTGGCCCTTAGTGAACAAAAGTTCCTGTCTCCCCCAGTCCGTGAGCACACAATTAGCGTGTGTTTACATCACACTTGCAGCTGTGCAAGCAGCTACGAAAGCGAATGCAGAGTACAGACCCTGTCCTTGAGAGCTTTCAAAGAGTATCCAAAGTTTAAATTGGAGTAAAATCACTTACTGCAATATACCAGCAGCACATGCCCCCTCCAAGGTTGCTGAAGTTTGAGTGTGAAAATAAAGAAAAATGTAATAGAATGAGGAAAAAATATCTATGTAAAAAATGAATCACCATATAGAGTTTGCTTCTTTGTATGTAAAAGAATTTTCCACACAGAGAAGGAAGGAAGGAAGGAAGGAACGAAGGAAGGAAGGAAGGAAGGAAGGAAGGAAGGAAGAAAGAAAGAAAGAAAGAAAGAAAGAAGAGACAAAGAACAAAAGATGAAAAGCCGACTACTGGATGATACATTCTTTTTTTTTTTTGCTAACTGATTGAAAATATGTATTTAGTCTAAAATAAGAAAATACAGCAATTAGCAAGAATGTAAAAATAAGCGGAATGATGCCCAGCACGGTGGCTCAGTGGTTAAGGTCCTCGCCTTGCGCACCCGGGATGTCATAATGGTCGCATCCCATATGGGCGCCGGTTCTAATCCTGGTGGCCCTGCTTCCCATCCAGCTCCCTGCTTGTGGCCTGGGAAAGCAGTCAAGGACAGCCAAAATCCTTGGGATCTTGTACCCACATGGGAGACCTGGAAGAGCTCCTGGCTCCTGGCTTAAGATTGGATCAGCTCCAGCCACTGGGGCCGCTTGTAGAGTGAACCATCAGGAGGAAGCTCTTCCTTTCTGTTTCTCCACCTCTATGTATATCCGCCTTTCCAACAAAAATAAATAAATCCTCAAAAATAAATAAATAAACTGAATGTACACAAAAATCTAGATGTTTCATGAACTTAATAAAAAAAGAATTTTTGAGTGGGAGAAGTGGGGACACTAGAAGGGGTAATGCCTGAGCCTGTTGAACTGATCATGAAAAATAATAATAATAAATACTAAAATGAGTTAGAGCTGTACAAATAAATTGCCAACATTAATGAGCCCAATCAACAGATATAATTAGAGTGATAAAGTATTTATAAATCTTTAATACAGTAAATATGATTGATCTGATAAAAAATAATTTATGGGACTGGGAGCCTCATATTTTATTGGTGACAGCAAAAAACTAAAGAAAGGAAAAGAAAAATCGATAAAGATATTCACTGTAGTGTTGTGTTTGCTATTTTAGTGAATAAAATACTCAGCAACAGGGAGCTAATTAAACAAGGAATAAAATCACACACTGAGAATTTTTGACATTTCTAAAAAGTGGTAATAACATAAAAAACACAATGAAATGATAAATGCAAAGTACAGATTTGTCCTTCCCACTCAACGTGTATACGTGTAAAATTAATGAGAAGTGCCATTTTACTGTGTTTCTTTTTAAATGTTTGTTTATTTTTATTTGAAAGGCTGATTTTCAGAAGGACAAACACAGAGAGAAGATCTTGAATATGCTGGTTTGTTCCCCAAATGGGCACAATAGCAAGAGCTGAGTTGATGTGATTGCAGGAGCCAAGATTTTCTTCCAGGTCTCCAACGTGGGTGCAGGAGACCAAGGACCTGAGCTCTTCTCTACTGCTTTCCCAGACTGTAAGTAGGTAGCTGGACATGAATCGGGACCAACAAAGGGTACCAGCCTGGCAAGCAGAATATTAGCCTGTTGAGCTACTGTGCCAGCACTATTATGTTTCTTTTCTTCTGCAATTTCCAAATTTTTGGCACTCAGCAGCACCTAGTTTTATATTATGAAATTTAATTATATATTGTACAATTTGAGTTTGAAACGTATTTCAAAGAGGAATGTCAGACAATAAATAGGAAATGAGAGAAATCTTTAGGAAAATCTATTTTAATACATTACTACATAAAAGCATCAGATTATGAAGATTTTGACATAAAAATAGCAAATAGATTTTTAGCTAACAAAGTTCGGAGGGAAAGGTTATTGAATAGTTTTATCACACATTATTTAAAATGTTTCAATTTGTAAGATGTTAATTAAGACATAATTTTCTTGAATTACTTTACCAAAGGGATAATTTCCTTTCCTTTGCAGCTGAATTCATCAATGAACGAAGCACCGTGCTCACAAGGGCTCACACTCATAAATTTATATGAAACTGGGATCAGAATGTCCAATAAGAGTTACATGTGACTCCGAATGACAGCAACAGAAAAAAAAATATTGACAATTTAACCTGCTTTTTCCTCCTCTAGACACATCCTGCAATACAGTTCAACTTGTCTCCTGCTAGGTGAAGCATGAACCCAGAGAGAAAAAACACAGTTGAGTTGGGAACTATTCCACCTTGAATGTCATTCAAAAGATGCCTTGGAGAGAGCGCCACACTGTTTTTGCTGCAGGCACCTCTACTTTTATCTTCAGACTTATAAAAACACAGAATAGGCTGTTCTGCAGGTCATCTGAATCACCTTCTCAAAGACAAAACAATTGGTTAGCAGCTAACAACAAGATTTGCTTTAAAATCCTTTGTTGAAAGAGTTCTTAAAATGTAATTGTTTGATGTCCAGATGTCAACATCAGTGCTTAGCTTCCAGCCGTAAAACAAATAACCCATCTTTGAATTGCCAGATTCAGTTTTTCTGAGTGCTATACCTGGATGCTATTTAATTACTGAAACTCACTCTATTTATTGCACGTAAAAATTGGTGGTCACCTTATGAAAATTTGCAGACTTTTAGGGAATAAACTGCCACTGTGTCAAACTAAAACAAAATGTCTGTTTTAAAGACAGATTTCCTATACATAATCGACAAAATATCCAGCTTAAAAAGATGTGGAAAATACGCTTTCAATTTTATTGCATTGTAACCTTTCTCCAATGTGGTCATTTCAAAGCTATGTGAGGTGTTCAAGCAAGACAGAGAAGATACGACAATGCAATGGAATCATGTGAGTGTATAAGCTCTCTGAGTTTGCCAATATACTTGCGCAGTTATGCAATGGATGTTTCCTAGTTTTATGTTGTGGGGGATAAGACTGTAGTACAACAAGCTAAGCTGCCACTAGCACCTCATAAGGGCTCTGATTTGATTCCTGCCTGATTCTCGTCCAACCCAGCTCTTTGATAATGTACCTGAGAAAGTAAAGGAAGATGATCCAAGTGCTTGGGCTGCTAAACCCATTTGGCAGACTTGGATGAAATTCCCAGCTCTGGATGTTGACTTTGCCGAGGGTTTGGGTAAGTGAATCAGCAGATGGAATCTGTCTCTCTCTCTTTGTGCCTCTCCCTCTTTATCTGTAACTCCTGCTTTCACATAAATAAATAATTTTGATCCTGTAATCAAATGCAATCCTGTGATCCTATGATTAACAATTTCAGTATTCTAACTTGACTTTAAGCTTTATACTGGGTTACAACAGACTTTCATGATAGGAAAAAGTTATTAGATACGGATTGACTTATAAGGATAGAAAAATATACTTCCAGATATTAACAAAAGGACTTTTTATTCACCTTTTCCATTAACACATACTTACAATTGGGTAGCTAATAGACAATGTTCTCTCACAATCATTGATAGAAATGAAAGCTGGGAGAAAATTCTGAAGTGTATTTGTAGCGGTGTTACTTATTCTTTTTTTTAAATGGAGAGTTTACTAGGCTCTGCAATTCCCTGTCCCCCTTCCCAAGTTCCCACATCCCTATTGATTTCTTCTTTAGTGTGACAATGGGTGTCCTTCATGAACAATCCTAAGTCATCATGCTGTTATTGAAGTGTTTCCCAACCTTGTGGGCATGGATAACGTCAGAGAGTCCAACATCCTATTGTCAGGATATTTTCAACTGTTTCACTGGGAGCCCATCTTTGGTCTGTACATAGCAGTGTTATTTAAACAATGATCTACAATTGCTTTTTATTAGTGTATGATTATTTGTAACCATAAGCTGAAAGAAAGTGATTTAAACTTATGGTAACTTTATGGTGTTACGTTGGAAGTATGTTTTACAACAAATTAAATATTATATATACATAATGCAGCAATGAAAAAATGAAATCTTGCATTTTGCAAATGGAGATCATTATGTTCAGTGAAATAAGGCAGATCCCAAAGGTCAAATAGTATATGTTTTCTCTTATTGTTTGCAGCTAATACAGAGAGTATCAATAATACTTAATGCATATCGAGCTAGGGTGACATCCCGGGATTCGATTGTTGTCTTTAACTCTTGGACATACCCCTACCAAACCATCATCTATGTATCTTTCAATTATAAGTTCTTGGTTTTCTGGAGCATTGAGTCTGTCCTTGTAAAGTGGAACAATGTTACACACACAAATAAAGAGAATGAAGGAAAAGAAGAAGCAAAGAGGCATGAGAGTGGAAACTATCATTGCATTTTTGAAAACCTATGTTTGAAATTCATGCATGCTGTTCCGTATATATCAGCGCATATAGAAGAGAAACAAGTTAGAAGTGGAAAATAGGTCCTTCCTCATAATCTCCTCAGAATGTCAGAAGTCTTCTTACACTTTATCGCAGTGTGGTATAGCAATATTGAACTCCAGCTACCCTAAGCAGTAACTTCCCTGATACACACTTTTGTTGGATCCCTATTTTGATTCTTACTTCCAAACTCTCTATCACAGGTCTTGCGATAGCCTCTCAAATAATCACCTAAATTTATGTTTTTATTCAGGGTCTGCTTCTGAATTTGCTTAACTCTGATATGTTTATTAACTACCATAATATTTAATATATAGTAGCTGTTGTATAACCCTGAATTATAGATTATGAACTAAAGATTAAATAACTTTGGGCAAATCAGTATAGTGCCTTATTTAACATCTCCCTCTCTCTGCCTTTTTATATCCCCTAAGCATTTACTTTTATTTTCCTAAGCATTATTTTAATTCTCCCCTTGTGAATTTTGAAAATCTCATTAAAAGAATGGAACCAAAAGATGTTTGTTTTGATAAAACATATTTGTAAAACCATGCAGGTTTTCATAATATTCTTCTTTCTTGTGAAATGCTTAGTAGACTCTTATCTTTCTGTTTGCTATTCCAAATTGCTAAACTCCAAAGTGCCTTAAAGCCTCCGGTTCTATGATTATATAATTTACTTTTGAAGGCATTATCAAGAGCAAAATTTCCAATCCAGAAAGGGACAAATTTTGGTAAATCAAGGAAATGGGTAGTAATAATCTAAAATGTACTTCAAAATGGAGCAATAATTTGCAATTCATAGACACATTGATATTTAGGGAACGTAACACACAGGATGTGTAGAGAACCCACCATGTAAACGAAATTTCATTCAGACGTGCCATGTAAGTATTATATATATGTATATATATGCAGCTATTATGCAGTTATACCAATTCATATGTGAGTCTGTTTATCAAACATGCATCTGTATATAGTTAATACTGTGAGAAAACACTGATACAATTCTTATTTGTCTCTAGACACAATCAGTCTTAGCAGAAGTGCCAAGAGACCACATAAATACAGAGTTAACATTTTGAATTGGGACTGTGCTCTGGACTTTGCATATATTGTCTCATCAAAGCCTCCCAAGTGCCATATGAAGTCATTAACTTCTATCCTCATTCTGCAGATAAACAGAGCCATACTGTGGCCAATATCACTCAATTTATACAATGTTTACTCACAAATTAAGAGGGCTCATTAACTTTTTTTTAAAAAAAAGATGAATGTATTTTTATTGGAAAGTCGTATACATACAGAGAGGAGGAGAGGCAGAGAGGAAGATCTTCCATCCGATGACTCGCTCCCCAAGTGAGCGCAATGGCCGGTGCTAAGTAAATCTTAAGCCAGGAGCCCAGGGGCTTTTTCAGGTCTCCCACATGGGTGCAGGGTCCCAAGACCTTGGTCATCCTGGATTGCTTTTCCAGACCACAAGTATGAAGCTGGATGGGAAACAGGGCTGCTGGGATTAGAACTAGCAGCCATATGGAATGGGGCACGTGTAACGCGAGGACGTTAGCTGCTAGGCCACGGCACTGGACCTATAAGTGCTCATTAACTTTGAAGAAGAGTCATCATTAGCACAGCAAACCTAAGAAATCACCATTGATCTGAGGATTTAGGGGAATTTCTCCTTGGAGGGCAGAAGGTATGTCATGAGCTACACAATGGTGGCAAGGACCCATAGACTTGTTGATGCATTAGCTGGGAATTGAATCAGATCTGTGAGTTTTGACCTACATCTTTTATGTTCTTCATATTACTCTGTCAGTTGGCATTATTATGCAAATTTCCAGGAACATATACATAACTTCATGGAACCTGCATTGTTCAGTATCTCAGCTCCACTTGTGGTTTTGAGTCAGCATAACCACAGATTCTTTGAAACAGTTTTATAGGCACTGGGATTCCCCCCACCCCTCTCCCACAACCCTCCATCCATGGTGGATTCCTCCACCTTGCTGCATAACCACAGTTTAAGTTCAGTTGAGATTCCTTCGTTGCAAGCATATACCCAGCATAGAGTCCAGCATCCTATTGTCCAGACAAGCCCAGTGGCCACTTGGGGCGACCCTCCCTGGTCTGATGGCAGAGCTAACAGAGTAAAGTCCCGGGCAGTTAAAAGCCCCAACAAAACATCAGCAACAATATACAGTGTCATGGAATTAATTGACATAGTATTGAGTAGACAATATGTTAGAAATAATGCAAGTTCAATTTTTCAAAACACATGGGTTGAGACAGTATCAATGACAGGTTCAAAAACAAACAGACAAACAAACAAGAAGAAAGGAAAAAAAAGAAAAATTGTACAGGTTAGATTAAAGCAAACATGTGGTATCTAACCTTTTGGAATTTGCTCATTTCCCTTAGCATTATAGTTTCCAGTTGGGCCCATTTAGCCACAAAGAACTGCATTTTGTTTTTTTTAATAGCTGAGTAGTATTCCATGGAGTAGATGAACCAAAGCTTTCTTATCCAATCTTCTGCTGATGGGCATTTCAGTTGCTTCCATGTTCTGGCAATTACTGATTGTGCTGCTATGAACATAGGGATGCATATTGGTTTGTCGTGAAACAGGTGTTTTGGGATATATTCCTAGGATTGCTATTGCTGGGTCATATGGTATGCAGATTTTGAGTTGTTTGAGTGTTCTCCATACTGCTTTCCATAAAGGTTGTGCTAACCTGCAGCTCCACCAGCAGTGGAGTGGGGTTCCCTTTTCCCCACATCCTCGCCAACAAGTGTCGTTGGTGTTCTTTTTTTATGTGGGCCAATCTTATTGGTGTTAGGTGGTACCTCATTGATGTCTTAATTTGGATTTTCCTTATTGCCAGGGAGCTGGAACATTTTTTCATATGTTTGTTTGCCATTTGGACTTGTTCCTTTGTGAAATGTTTGCCCATTTCCCGTGCCCACTTCTTGAGTGGCTTGTTTGTTTTGGTGTTTTGGTTGTTTTGAAGTTCTTTGTATATCCTGGAGATCAGCCCCCATCACCTATGTAGTGTGCAAAGATCTTCTCCCACTCTATGGGTTGCTTTTTTACTTTGCTGATTGTTTCCCTTGCTGTACAGAAGCTTCTTAGTTTGATGAGGTCCCATTTGTTTATTCTGTTCTCAACTGCTATTGCTTTTGGTGTCCTTCTTAGAAAGTCAGGACCTACTCCTAGGTCTTGCAGGGTGTTTCCTACATTTTCTTCCAAGAGTTTGAAGGTTTCTGGATGTAGGTTTAGGTCTTTTATCCATGTAGATTGCATCTTAGTGTATGGTGATAGATGTGGGTCTATCTTTTTGTGTCTACAGGCTATCAGCCAGTTATCCCAACAACATTTACTGAAGAGGCCTTCCCATTTGCTTGGACTGTCATTGGTCTTTTTGTCAAAGATTAATTGGCTGTATCTGTGTGGGTTCCCTTTTGGTGCTTCTATTCTATTCCATTGATCTTCCTCTCTATCTTTGTGCCAGTACCAGGCTGTTTTGATAACCACTGCTCTATAGTATGTCCAGAGGTCCGGAACTGTGATTCCCTCTGCTAACTTTTTGTTTAGGATGGTTCTAGCTATTCATGGTTTTTTCGTGCTTCCAGATGAACTTTTGAATCATTGTGTCCAGTTCCATGAAGAATGTTTTGGGCAATTTGATTGGAATTGCACTGAAAATATATATTGCTTTTGGTAGTATAGACATTTTAATGATATTGATTTTGCCTATCCAGGAGCATGGGATGTTATTCCATCTTTTGAGGTCTTGTTCAATTTCTTTTTTGAATAGTTTGTAGTTTTCTTTGAATAGGTCTCCTACACTTTTGGTTGGATGGATTCCCAGATACTTCATACTTTTCTCTGTTATTTTGAATGGTATCTTGCTGGTTAGATCTTTTTCCCTCTTGGGGCCGTTTGCGTACACCATGGCTGTTGATTTTCGTTCATTAATTTTGTACCCTGTCACTCTGCCAAACTCTCGTAAACGTTCTAGCAGTTTCTGTATTGAGTCTCCTGGTTTTTCTATGTACAGGATTATGTCATCTGCATATAGTGAAAGCTTGACCTCTTCGTTTCCCATTCGTATGCCTTTGATTTCTTTTTCTTGTCTTATGGCCTCTGCAAGTACCTCTAGGACTATGTTGAATAGCAGTGGTGATAGCAGGCATCTTGTCTTGTTCCAGATCTCAGTGGGAAGGGTTCTAGCTTTTCTCCATTTAGTATGATACTGGCATAACCACAGATTCTATCACATTCTCTTGTACTTGTTAGCATTTGATTTGCTTGGTTTTGTCCCAACCTTCTGCCAGGAACATGGAAGTGCTATACAATCAAAAATTGTTTTATAGGTTCCCACACCTTTAGTACTACCTGCGCATCATGGGTGCTCCAAAATAGGTTCAACCAATGAATTTATCAGTGGAAATGAGGCATCATCTGACTGTCTTTCTCTTTCAGTAATGACTCAGATAAGCTAGGATTCTTGTAGCACAAATCATGTAGCAAAAGCATCTTCACATTTAAGAATTATATCATCCAGAAGGACAGAGTGAAGGAGAAATGGAAACAAAAAGAGAGAGTAAACAAAGAGAAATTAAATCAAAGTTGCGCTCAGGTCAAGTACTGAGGAAAAATATGCCATGTTGCCTAAATGGTGATTCCAACTAAGTTTGATGATTGCACAATAACTTTCACTCATATGAATGTAAGGAAAAATGTCATTTTAATAATTGAGTTGTTGCTTCTACTACTACACTATCTCAAGGTATATCAAAATTGCTCCTTAAAAAAATAGAGCATTTCAAAAAGGTGAATTAAACAATATTTTTAATGCATAATATTGTGAGTGAAAATCAACTGATCCACAATTATTAATGTCATGACTTTTCAGTAACTCCTCATCTAATCTGCAAAATAAATATCTTTTTATCAATGGGGTCATCTCTGTAAATGTTAGCCAATTACAACTCAATAGTAAAGAGGGCAAAGGTTTACAAATATTCAAAAGAAGAAGTTTTACTTGTATTTTTTCTTGTACGTCTGTTTCTGCAGTCTACCTTCCATTAAAAGTTGATGTGACATGGGCCTGGCGGCGTGACTTAGCAGCTAAATTCCTCACCTTGAACATGCCAGGATCCCATAAGGGCACCGGTTCTAATCCCGGCAGCCCCACCTCCTATCCAGTTCCCTGCTTGTGGCCTGGGAAAGCAGTCAAGGATGGCCACAAAGCCTCGGGGCCCTGCACCTGTGTGGGAGACCTGGAAGAGCTCCTGCTCCTGGCTTTGGATCGGTGCAGCACCAGCTGTTGCAGTGACTTGGGGAGTGAATTGTCAGATGGAAGATCTTCCTCTCTGTCTCTCTGTCTCTTCTCTGATTTTGCAATAAAAACAAATAAATCTTTTTAAAAAAATTTGATGTGACAGATTGCTATAATTCCCAAATTGTTAAATACTATGCCAAGCCCCTAAAGGCATTTGCAAGATTTGGTTCCTGGATTTGTTGAGATGATTTCCAGGCTTTCTCCTTTTTGGTATGATGAGGTGAGCAACAGCTTGAAACTGTGATTCATCTCTGTTTGAGATTCTGTCAAATCCTTGCAGCAAAAGGAAAATGACTAATCACCTGCTAAAAATGGCAACAGAGGCCATAAGCAGAATTTCATTCAACCTGTTAACTCTAGTCCAAGTAGAAATCATTTCATTAAAGTCTCTTTTAAAATATCTTTTCTTTAAAAAAATCTGCTTTTAAAATATGAGGTAACAAATTTCGGCTGGATATTTTAACAAAGTTCTTTATAACAATCTTTTCTGTTTTTGTCTATATACACCAATGCAAGTACGTATAAAAGATACGCCATGCAATCCTGCGAAAATATCTATTTAGATCGATAGATAGATAGATAGATAGATAGACACATATAGATACATACATATGTATGCTTCCACACATCTATATATAGGGAAAGATACATTTATAACTGTGCTTCAGGAATGACTTAATAGCAAGTTTTTGACACAAAATAACCATCTCCATCTTCTCAAAGTCCTAACTGTGAGATGGGAGCGAGATGGTGGCTCTGGAAGAAGTTTCAGAGAACACCTTTCCACAGAGATACTATTGTGGACAAGCATTTACACGCTAAGTGACTTACAGAAGAGCAAGAAGAGGTCATAGTGTCTTATCTGATGACATTCACAAGAAAAGTCATATTGAATAAAGCAACAAGAAAACTGTTTCCAAGAGGCTCCTTTCATGGCTCCACTGAATATGGCTTGAAAGAGAAGGCTCACTCTTTGCCTTGAATCTAGTTCTAGACCCAGTGGAAAAAATCAGATTGAGCCTCCTGGCTTCTACCTCCTGGCTGTTGACTATTAGGAGCTTTTACATTTCCAAACCCTGCCCTACATCCAGCAGAAAGCAAAACTCCCCATGTGGAGAGGTCCGGACAGGGAGCTTAGAATTTTACCTCGTGGCTCATAACCAGGGGGACCACTGCCTAGTCTTGTAGCACCTCAAGAACACCAAAGGCCCTGCCATCCCAGCCAGTGCTCACAGATTGTGCCATCATGCCAAGTTTGGATTCATTTCCATATAGGTCACTGCAGCTCCAGGGCAGGCATGGTGAATACTGGGGAGCAAGAATGATGGGACTCAGATGCAGCCAGCCTGCATCCAATCAGGAAGCCCAGGAGCTCCATTAGCTGCTTTTAACTTTAGGTAGTTACCAAGGAAATAAGGTCCTCTACCTTTAAAATCACAGTGGCTCTGTAAAGCCCAAGTAGGGCAAGATCCTAACTGTTTCTTTCCTCAGGTCACTGTCTGGAGATGAAGTGTCTGGACCGGCCGCAGTGTGAGGTGGAAACTTGTGCTCTGATTTGACAGGCTTGGTTTTCAGTGAACATCAATGCTGTCTGTAGGCCTGGTATTGATCCCCTACAATTTCACAGGCCTGATTACTGGGAAAGGTTTGTGTGACTCACTGAAGTCCTGCCTGGGTTGCTGAGGGGCTGGTTCTATCATCTGTGAACAAACTTGGGTAGACAGCCTGGAATCACGGGGCTGGTTTGGTTCTCAATACCAAGATGACAAAATCTAGCAATGCCTGCAGAATCAGCCCCTGGAAACGCTACAAGTGGGATTCTGCACAGTGGGATTCTGTGATCCTGCCTGTGCAGTCTCATACCCTAGCCAGCACCATGAGTGCTGATAGGTGCAGCCACAAAGAGTAAGCTCAACTCAGTGGCAAACAGCCCATAGCAGGCTAACAGCTTTGATCCTTCCCCTGGCCCGCTCTGGTCTTGGTACACTGAGGGATCCGAAAGAAATCTCACTTTGAGTCTCTGTGGAGATAACGCACAGAACATTGGTTTGTCTCAGGCCCACAAAGAAGTTTGTAAAAATGAAGCACCCCTTTTAAAAAGCTTTCTTAGTTCATTTTCAAAGAATGGATTAACTGCAGGTTTGGGACTGATTCAAGTTGGGGGTGGGGAGGGAGATACTCTATGACAGAATCAACAAAAAATATATCAGCAATGGATCTCAGGCAATGTTTGCTACACTGCTGTATCTGCTAAAAAAAAAAAAGTGTTCATAGATCAGGAGAAAATAAACAAAGTGTTTTGAATTTCTGGAAAGTCAGCCATGAATAAGACCAGGTTACTAAAATTAATCCTTCAATGCACAAGCAATGTTGTATGTCAGCAATTGTCATCAACTTTCAGAGAACCACAAACTCATCTAAAAAGTAAGATAATGTGCCAGAGACCAATCATCTAGGAGTTGAATTTCCAAATGTTCAAATAGAGTTTTCAAAATAGCTGATTTAGGGAAATGTGATGAAATTGAAGGGAACAGAGATTATTCAATACTCCAGCACAGGGATTTGATAGAATGATGGAGGTAATTAAGCAAAATAAAATATACATTCTTCAACTTAAAAGGAACCAAGTAAAATTAAAATGCAATTGAAGGCATCAATAGTAGAACGGTTTGAAAAGAAGGAACAGTCAGTGAGCACACAAACAGTCTATTTAAAAACAATTGAAGAAAAAGAAACAATTGAAAAAAATTGAAGGAGCAAAATAGAAGAATCAAGAGGAATGAACATATCAAAGGGAACTTTGTGTTTTTGTGAAAGAGCAAATGTTCAACATACTGGCATTCGGGTGGCACTAGAGGATCCCAAAGAGCAAAAGGCATCGTCAAAGATGTAATGATTAAAA
Source organism: Ochotona curzoniae (assembly GCF_017591425.1). Lineage (NCBI taxonomy): Eukaryota > Metazoa > Chordata > Mammalia > Lagomorpha > Ochotonidae > Ochotona > Ochotona curzoniae. Next base: position 24,785,033 of record NW_024467096.1, read on the forward strand.
CTTCCCAAACCCTGAGCAACATACAACTATCCTGGTACCAAAAGGTCAAAGGGCACCATAGTCACCCTCCACCCCCAACCAAGACTATCCCCAAAACATAAAGAAGCTTTCCAAGGCTGAAGATAAGGAACAGATTCCCAATACTAAAAGAGAAAAAAAGTCAACTAAGACAAAGTAGTATTAAATCACATGACTCCACACGTCTCAGCAGAAAACTCACAGGTCACGAGGGAATAGAAAAAGATGTGGATATCTCATTATGGAAGAAAAAACCTTGCCGATCAAGAACACTCTATCCAGAAAACTTATCTTGAGAATGAGGGAAAAATAAAAGTATTCTTAGATGAAAAAAAAAATGTTGAGGCATTTTGTCACCACGAACTGATTTATAAAAATGCTAAAGAGAGTGCTTCAAGCTACAAGAAAAAGAAACAAATGAGAAAAAGAAAAAAATATCAGAAAGTAGAAAATTCTTGGGTAAGAATATTCAAATTTAGAATAGTATAGTGTTTTAAAATGGTATATAAATCACTGATATCTTGATTATGCCATCTAAACTTAAAATATTTGCATTAAAATGTTAAGAGAAAAACAATATAGAAAGAGATCAAGTGTAACAAAATATTCAGAATATGAGAATGGATTATCATTTTAATAGTATTTCTTATCTTTTGCTTGTCGCTTTCCCTACTATTATAATCAATATTAAATTATTATCATTTCAAGATAACTTGTTATAGGCAGAAGTTATTTGTAAGTCTCATAGCAACCGCAATGCAAAAACTGAAAATAGTATGCAAGAAATACCGCAAATAACATGTACGAAATCAAAGTATGTCACTACAGAAAATTGCTTAATAACAAACGAAAATTACATTCAGAGAGAAAGGAGCCACAATAAAAATACAGTGTAAGCCTCAATTGGCAGTAATAATATCTACCTTATCAATTAATACTTAAACATCAATGGATTAAATTCTCCAATTAAAACACAAAGTAATTTAGTGAATTAGAACAGAGTCCAACTACATGCTACTTATAAGCAACTTACTCCACCAGTGTTATCATGCATACACTAAAAGTGACAAGCTATAACAAGATGTTCCGTGTAAGAAGAAATCAAAGGAAAGCAGAAATAACCACACTTTTATCAGATAAAAACAGGTTTCAAATTAAATGTGGTAAAAGGACAAGGATGCGCACTGTATGATAACTGTTCCATCCCAGCCAGAGGAAATAACACTTGCCTGTCTGTGTATTTGCCTAATATTGACGCATCCCTACGTTAAGTAAGCACCAATAGACCCAAGGGGGAGAAATAAATTCTAACACAATAATAGTAGCAGACTTTACCAACATACTTTCTGAAGCAAACAGATCGTGTAGACAACAAATCAACAAGAAAATGAGTTATATTGTACCCCAGATAAATTAATCCTAGCAGATGTGTACAGAAATGCATCAAACAGCTGCATTATAAACATTCTTCTCCAAAACACATGAAACATTTTCCACTTTAGATCATATGGCCGGTCGCAAAAAAATCTCAACTCATTTATAACAATAGAAATTGTGTCAAGAGTCCTTTCAGTTTACAATACAATAAAACTAGAAATCAAAATGGTTGGAGACTACACAAGTATATGGAAATCAACTAATCACTCTTGAATAGTAAGTAGTTTACCTGGCACAGTAGCCTCATGGCTAAATCTTCGCCTTGCATCTGCCTGGATCCCATATGGGTGCTGGTTTGTGTCCTGGCTGCTCCACTTCCCATGCAGCTCCCTGCCTGTGGCCTGTGAAAGCAGCTCAGGATGGCCCAAAGCCTTGAGACACTGCACCTGTGTAGGAGACCCAGAAGAAGCTCCTGGCTCCTGGCTTCAGATCGGCTCAGCTCTGCCCATTGCTGCTACCTGGGGAGTGAACCAGCAGATGGAAAATCTTTCTCTCTCTCTTTGATTACCTTTGCAAATCTGCTTTTCCAACAAAAATAAATAAATCTTTAAGAAAAGAGAAAGATTTTTTAAAAATCTTGAAAAGAATCACAGTGGTAACATAGCATTTAAAATCCTAAGGGAAAGAGCTGAAGCAGTACATCAAGGGATAATTCTAGAAATCACTACCTGGATAAAAAATCCTAGAAAGTGGAACAGGGAGAACAATCAGATTCATAAATGGTAAAGAGAAAGATACACTAAGACTTAGAACACAAATAGATAACATAGACATGCATTTAACTATATATTACTGACATTTTTTGTTTTAAAATAGAAACATATAAATGTTATATAAGCATATAGCTACATTGTTTGCAAACATTCTAAGAAGGGTAGTATCTTTCATTATTTAAAATCCAATAATAACTGGGGTCTATTATATACGGATGAGGGGTATAATGAAACATGCATTCCTGCCTCCAGATGAAAAATGGATTCCTAATGAAACCATTGGTCATGTGTAGACAATGGCATGCTAGACTGTCTGACATTGTCTGTACCAACAATGTCGGGGTACACTTAAATAAAAGACTGATTGAATTATGATTCTGTATAAAGGACTACACTGTGTAACTATATGGGAAGAAGCTGATGGGGTGTGGGAGTTTGGGGGGAGGAATCCCAGCCAACACAAAATTGTAGATAATAATAATAATAAAATTTTAAAATTTTTAAAAATCCAATAATAAGCATGAAATATGGAGTCTTTTATCTAAAAATGTAAGTAGCTAATCTTCAAAATCTCTTCCAAATATAAAATACAGTTACATGGGGACTATATGTCTAAGGTCCTAGGCTATTGTGTGTCACCTGGAAGCATCCAAATTATCTTGCGTAACGTTATAAAGTTCCAATTTGTTGATAAAACACATAATCTTAATAAACAACTAATATTCACTTGAAGAATATTTTACAGAAATCAAGAGAAACAGCTTCCAGGAACATTGGTTACCATCAGTATTAGCAATGACTCAGAGGAAACAAAAAGGCAGTGTCTTCCATAATTAAAATAGTAATGAATTGGGCCCAGGACGGTGGCCTAGCAGCTAAAGTCCTCGCCCTGAACGTGCTGGGATCCCATATGGGAGCTGGTTCTAATCCTGGCAGCTCCACTTCCCATCCAGCTCCCGGTTTGTGGCCTGGGAAAGCAGCCAAGGGCAGCCCAAAGCTTTGGGACCCTGCACCCATGTGGGAGACCCAGAAGAAGTTCCTGACTACTGGCTCAGGATCGGCACAGCACCGGCCATTGTGTTCACTTGGGGAGTGAATCATCAGATGGAAGATCTTCCTCTCTGTCTCTTCTTCTCTCTGACTTTGCAATAAGAAAATAAATAATAAAAAAGTAATTAATTCTATTTTTGCTTAGAACGATGATTAATCATTTTTCCAACTTTCATGATCAGTTTATTTAAAGCTCAAGCTGCAAATTAGTGAACATTCCACATTTAGAATTATTTAAAGTCTGCTTGATCTAAGTTGTCTTATTCCCACCTTTCTTTTTTGCCATTATCCTAGGCTACTATAAACTAGCAAAACTTAAAAAATCAACCTAAATGTATTGGCTCACAGTACTGAAGGGAAGCCCAGTGTCAAGTTTCTGGCATATGGTGAGAATTTTCTTGTGTTAATACATGGCAGGAAGTTTAAAAACTGAGAAAGCCAGAAGGAACCTTTCTAAAACAACAGGCCCTGTACAGGAGAATCCAGCTCTTACAGCCTAATCAATCACCTTTTAAAGGTCCCATCTCTGCTTTCAAGAAAGCGTGCCAACATGGCTTTTGGAGGTTACAAATATTCAAAATATTCCAAGTACAACCATATGTGTGTTCATTTGCTTACAGTTTGCATGGACTATCTTAGATTCCTTCACTTCAGCGCAATGTGTCCTTAAAGCAAAACCACATCTCTTACAGTAACCTTATGGCCTGGAGCTTGCTGTTGAATCCATTCAGCCACTCCAAATTGTGAGTAGAGAATTAATCCAGTAACATTCAAGGTCATTGCTAATAGGCTAGGACTTACTACAGTCACTTAATTATCTGTTTTCTGGTCACTTTGGGGATTAATCACACCTTTCTTCCTCTCTTGTTATGTGTATGATTTGGTTAGGTTCCATTCTGCTAAGCATTCATTTATTTTTATTTCTCATGTGTACATCTGCAATGGTTTATGTTTTTCAATTTCCACAAGGTTTATGTAAAGGGTCTTATAAGAAATTAAGCTGATAACAACATGACTCCAGCTACGCATTAAAAATGTATATTTTAGCTTCCCACTACACAACTTACATATTTTTTATCATAATTTATAGGTAACCTTTTTTATCTGTTTGAAATACAGGGAAGCAGTGAGGGACACAGAGAAAATTCTCACGTTGGTTTACTCCAAAATGCCCTGTACATCCAAACCTGGTGCAAAAAAAAAAAAAAAATAAAGTCCAGAGCTGGAATTCAATCCACCGCTAATATATGGCTGGCAGGAGCCCAACTTCAATCATCCCATTTTGCGTCCCAGGGTGTGCATTAGCAAGAACCTGGAATCAGAATTAGACCCAGGTCTCTAACTCGGAACTCCAGTATGGATGCAGGTTTCCCAGGCAACATGATAACCACTAAGGCAAATATATATATATATTTATTTATTTATAGTTTAGATATATATAATTTATATATAAGATAAATGTATAAAATATATATATCCTTTTATATATATCCGTTTTATATATATAAATTATATATCCTTTTATATATATATCCTTTTCATATATTTATTTTTATTTGAAATAAAGAGTTACAGAGAGAAGCAGAGAAAGAGAGAGAGAGAGAGATCTTCCATCTGCTGTCTTATTTCCCAAATAGCTTCATTGTCCAGAGATGAGCAGATTCAAAGCCAACAGCCAGGAGCTTCCTATGGATCTTCCAGATGGGTGCAGGGGCCCAAGGACTTGAGTCATTCCTGCTTTCTCAGATCTTAAGCCTGGGACTGGATTGGAAGTGCAGCAACCAAGAGAGTAAATGTCATCCACATAGCAGGCCAATGCTGCTGGTGGATGACAAGTTTGCTATACCAGCACACCACATATTTCTTCACAATTTTTTTTACCTTGTTATTTCTGAATGGTTTGATTTAACCATCTTAATAGACATACCCATAATTTTCACACCACGTGGCAGTACTTTTCTGAACCACATCGTATTTACTTATACTAGCAAGTCTTATATCTTACATATTTTCATGACAGTGATTATCAGCTATGCGTCTTAAGAACTCCTTAACTGCCTCTTGTAAGATGGGAACAATGTTCTCAGGTATTTTACTTCACTAGTAAAGACTTCATTTCTCATTCATTTTGGAAGATTACATTGCTGGGCATAGTATCCTTGAATGACAAGCATTTTCTTTCAGCATTTTGATTATGTCAACCCATTGTCTGGCGGCCTGAGTGGTTTAATCTGTAAAATCTGCTAAGTGTCTTAAAAAGAATATCTGCTATGTGATTTGTCACTTTCGTAGCTTTTAAAATTCTCTTTGTCTTTAACTTTTGACAATTTGATTATAACGTGCCTCGGTGAGGATATTTGCGTTGAACGTATTTGAGAATATTGGAGCTTCAAGGATCTAAATGCCCACATATTTCCTAAGACCCGGGGAATTTTCAGCACTGATGTCATTAATTAGGTTTCTAATCCCCTTCTCTGTGTCCTCGTCTTATGGAATATCCATAATGGAAATATCCTCTGCTTAATGGGGTAACAGGAGTCATAAAACGTACTTAGTTCTTCATTCTTTTTTCTTTTCATCAACTGTGGGTAAATACAGGAGATGGCTTCAAGTACATGTAATTTCTTCTGCTTGATCTTTCTTACTGGCTGTTGAAGCTGCTATGTATTTTTATTATATTAATTGAACTCTACAGCTGTAAGGTTAGCTGTACTAGATACACACACATTTCTGTATTGAACTTTGTGTCATAATATGAATTCTTTTCTTCATTGAATTTTATCTCTGAATTCACTTGCATCTCACTGAATTTCTTCATTATCAGTGCTTGCAATTTCTTTTCTGGTAATCTGTCAACTTCTACTGAGCACAGTGTTAACGTCTGTACGTTATTTCAATGTCACCATAGGAAACAGCGGCCTCAGTTATGTAGGCTGCAGCAGTGTGGGCAGCAGCACCGGTGATGTAAGTTGTAGGATGTTCACTTGCAAGACTTTGAGTATTCCTGTCCTTATTATCCTGACAATGGGGCTCTTAGCTTGTAGGACCCCTGTTAGTGTGAAGTCTGATGCAGTCCCCACTGGCAACTCTAGCAGCACAAGGATTCAGGGTGCGGATGTGGGTAGCTGAAGAACAAGAGTTCTAGGCTTCGGATCCCTGTGAAACTTCTCTGGGCTCTGGAACGTGAGACACAGGTTCACTTTCTAAGACATAGAAGAAGAAAGATGCGCCACCAAGCTAGGTTCTATGACTCAGTAGATAGAGCAGGAAAGTAATAATATATGAAGGCTTATCCTTGGGGTACAAGACAAAACCTCATTCTTTTCATGGAGCTACCAGGCCACAGCAGTAACTTGGACTCCATAGACACAGATAGCATATGGTTCAGTTCTGGGTTCTGACGTGGTGAAACACAGAGGAGCCAAGGTTCCGTAAGGACAGGTGCAGCAGAAGCAAGAATTAAAAACAGCAGGGAGTGGCTGCATTTGAGTCCCTTGTGGCAAGAGCATGTAATATTTACTTCATTCTCCAGGGTTGTGGGATCTTACGTGGCCAGAACTCTGAAGAGCTAGTCTATTTCTTAGGAGGTGCTATGCTGTAGCTGTTTATCTGGCAAGATGGTATAGTATCCGTTAGCTAGATTTGACTCCCTCTAATCACATCTGTTAGAACCTTGAAGGTGCAGTTACATAAATCAGCCTTGACTCCCTTGCCCCAAAGTGCAGCATATTGCATTAATGCAGTCACTGGGGAGTGCACCTGTGGGCCCGGCCAGGGTTCCAGATCCTTGGTAGGTGGGGAGTGAGTCAGCTCTGGCACTGATGGTGTAGCAATGGTGAGGTGAAGGGGGTGATTGCTCCCTGAAGGAACAGGCATCCTGGTAGCTCAGAAGTGACACTATTTATTTATATTTTCAAATGTTCACATTCTTTCCATCTTTTTTTTTCTCTGTGAAGAGTAAAAGATTAGGGCCCGGCGCAGTGGCGCAAGTGGTTAAAGGTCCTCGCCTTGTACGCCCGGGATCCCATATGGGCGCCGGTTCTAATCCCGGCAGAGAATCATCGGACGGAAGATCTTCCTCTCTGCCTCTCCTCTCTGTATATCCGCCTTTTCAATTAAAAAATAATAAAAATATGGGCCCGGCGCGGTGGCGCAAGTGGATAAAGGTCCTCGCCTTGCACGCCCGGGATCCCATATGGGCGCCGGTTCTAATCCCAGCAGCCCCACTTCCCTTCCAGCTCCCTGCCTGTGGCCTGGGAAAGCAGTCCAGGACGGCCCAAAACTTTGGGAACCTGCACCCGCGTGGGAGACCCGGAAGAGGCTCCTGGCTTGGGATCGGCATAGTATCAGCCCATTGCGCTCAGTTGGGGAGTGAATCATCGGACGGAAGATCTTCCTCTCTGTCTCTCCTCTCTCTGTATATCCGCCTTTCCAATGAAAAAATAATAAAAATAAATCTTTAAAAAATAATAATAATAATAAAAATAAATCTTTAAAAAAAAGAGTAAAAGATTAGTACTTTTATTACAACTGCCAAGTATGAGGTATATAAAACCTTATAACCTTATAAAAGCGGAAAATACTTATCAAAACTTTCAAAATGAATGAAAAAACAATTGACAACATAATCAATAGCATGCATAGCAGAATAAAGAGTTTTTTGTTTTGTTTATTTGTTTTAATATGTGATGCTTTAGTCCTTGCTTTAGTCAGTTTCTCATATTAACCTAGGCTGAGTAAAACAGTTTATGAATACACTGAACTCATAGAAAACAAAATATATATTAATTAAGGAAAATACTAAAACACCAAAAATTATGAATTATCACTGTAAGAGTTTGTGCATTAATATATTTCTCAGTCGTATTATCTTCATTTGCTCCTTGAAGGAAAGGACTGCATTCACTCATTTTTATAGTTTTCTAAATTCACCTGAGCGACAATAGTAGTGCTTGGCATATGTTAGGAAAAGCAGTTATTTTTCTGAGCAGTTGTATAACCTATTGTCAGATCCTTCTAAACCCTCCTAAAGAGATAGTTATTTCAGAATTAATTATCAATTGAATAATTACAGTTTCTTGGCATACTTAAATAGAATTTCTAAAACATTTAATTAGTAAACTTTTTCAGTATTTACATATTTGAGGTGATATAAACACACACTACTAATTAACTACGTTTAAACATTTGATTGTACAAATTTCAGTGTACTAGCCTTAATCAAAAAGTTGTGCAAAGAAAGAAGATAAAAGAAAATAGAGATTTAAATGCAAAGCTTAAAACATACTGGAGAATAAAAAAGTAAAAAAGTAGGAAAACTTCAAGAATTGAAAGCAGTATAAAAAAAAGGCCTTAAAGATTTCCTGGAAGAATGTAATTTAAAGGTAATGTAAACTTCCATCAGCTTCCCAAATGTGTACTTGATGATACTGGGTTCTGCAAGGACAAGCAATGATCAACCTCATTTTTCCTTACTGTTTCTCAATGCTTCCACTGTACTTCTAGAAGTCACAGAATTTCTTGTAGCCATGTTTATTTCCTTCTGTCCTATTTTTACCAGGGCAACAATTATAGGAAGTGTGATAGCTACTGAAAATATTTATGAAATCCGACATATCTATGATTTAATAAATTAATGAACAGGTGTCAGTGAAGTATACAAACAGAGACCCACCGTGATGAGTAATACAGCCATCAAGGCCTAGAACATTTCACAAGCCAAACTACATAGCAGAAATACCAGCTGTTTGACATCACCTCACTCTGTGATTGTAGATTCTATCTATTATAAAACCAAAATCTAGAAAAACAAATTGAAAGGAATAAAGAATTGTTACGATAAGCTCTCTCAGGCCTGGTGCTGTAGCATGGCAGCTGGAGTCCTCACCTTGGACACCGTGGGAGCCCATATGGGCACCAGTTCAAATCCTGGCAGCCCTCTCCCCACCCAGCTCCCTGTCTGTGGCCTGGGAATGCAGGCAAGAACGACCCAGGGCCTTGGGGCCCTGTCTCCCTGTGAAAGATCCAGAAGAAGCTCCTGGCTCCTGGCTTCTGATTGGTACAGCTCCAGTCATTGCTTAGGGAGTGAACCATCAGACGGGAGATCTTCCTCTCTGTCTCTCCTCCTCACTGTATATCTGCCTTTCCAGTGAAAATAAATAAATCTTTCTTTAAAAAAAAAAAAAAAAGTTTTCTCTCCCTGTTACTTGATTGATTCTCTCACTGAAGGAAATTTTCTTCTGCTATTTTTTATTCCATAATAGTGGTAAGGGGAAGTTAGTACATGGCTTTAACTAGTTTAATAATTTTCTTTTAACCATCTAAATGTCTTCTAAGAATTCACTGAAAATATATATAGAAAATGCAAGGATTTCAAAATTTTTTGTTTCAAGGTAAACATGATTTAGCTGCATTATTTCACTAGCTTTTAAAAATGTTCTTGTGCATTTCCAAGCTGAGAGAGAGGAAGATAACTGTCTCTGCAAAGAAAGAAATTCAAGGAATCGCTCTCATGGTAACAAAAGGTTAGTCCATTTTGTCAGAAAACTTTCCATTCCTAATGATGCAAGTCAGACAATAAAGAAAAAAAAAATTAACAAAGAAAATCTGTAGAGTTAAGATAATTACATCTTTCATAAATAAGTTCTTAAAATAACTAATAATTAATGGTATATAATACTGTTTTTTTCCCAAAAATATTTAAGCCAAAATGGAGCACTATAATGCTTTTATTTTTTAAATCGCCCAAACAATAATTATTTTTAAGCCAAAGAAGTAGCATAAAATGACTATAAGGAAGGAATGGTAATATCAGATAAAAGTCTTGCCATGAATTTCTCTCCAGGTCCTTGTGAGAATGGCAAGGTCAACGTTTCAGACAGCATACCATATAAGAAAGAGTATTCTCTCTAAACTCAGAACAGCCATGTGCAAAATTACTGGGTAAGGAAGACTGACACTAAAATCAAAGCAACTGTCTTCACTCCCCTGCTCTAAGTTCACCTCTTCAACATTTGCAATATGTCAGACATCACTCAAATGGTCAAATATTTAAACTCATGCCTGTCTAAGTTATACAATTCAGTATTACAGGTTGACACTTCCAACTGTTAAATAACTAGGCTCAATGAAATAGAGTGACAGACTGCTAAAAATGAAAAGTGAATAACCTTCTCGAAATTTGATAATGAATACAACTGGAAACAAAACAGATTTTTAATTTTTTCCAATTAAAAATACTGTATGTTTGAAAGTGTAATTTGCAGAAGAATGATGGTACTATAAAACAGAGATATAGACAAACATGGTCAACAAATTCTAGTACCTCTTTTGGCTGTGTATTTATGAAATATTGACACATGCTCTCCAACATACTTTAAATCATCTGTAAAATATTTACAATATTCAATGCACAGTAAATTTCTGTGAAAATAACTTCTCAACATCATCTAAAGAAGAGCAATAGAAAGGAATCTACATTTTCAGCATAAACACATTTTTAACAACTATTTCTAACAGTGGTTGATTGGGTTAATGGACATGGAAACCATGGATCTGGAGAGACTATTATCTGTGTGTTTAAGAATGTATGTAGATGATATCAAAAGCACAAAACACTATGCCATTTTATTTAAACATTTTCTCTCCCAGAGATTTCTGTGGAGGTAGTGGCACCAAATTCCTAAGACACAAAGAAATAATGCGCTTTAATTAAATTCACTTATTTAAAGACTCTCCAAATTCCTGTTGTTTCATTTTAGCAATGAAATTTCAGTGCTCCTTAGGATTTCCAGAGAAAAGATCATAAAATGCTATAATTGAGTTTAAATAAAAGCTCAGTTAACAGTACTAAACATCATGAGACCAGTAAAATTTTTGTAGGATATACAGATTAAGCAAAATGGGTTTAAGTCATTATCTGTGAGTTTAGTTTATCTGTAACATCCTTCTATCACATTTAGATTATTCAACTGCTCAATTATTGTCCTAAGCCATACTTAATATCAAAGAGACAAACGTTCTAAAGAAGAATGTATCAAACAGAATTAAAGTCTTGTCATACATATTCTTCCAGTCAGATGATATTTGTCCTACTACTAAAATTTTTTTAAATATGGTCAAAGGAACTTTCTACAAACTAGTATAACATATGAGATACCATCTTTTAACATGAAAACAAATGGGAAGATCATCTGTATGGTCAATTTAGAAGAATTAATAATCACCTAAAGCAATAGACACATTCAATGATATCCCTATTAAAAACCCAAGATATATATTTCACAGAAATAGTAAAAAAAAGTCCTGAAAAGTTCTCACCCACTCACCCCCCCCACACACACACACAAACCAAGGCAAAGTCAGAAAAAAGAATAGTCAGAGGTTTTATATTATTTAAAATCAAATATTAAAAAGCCATGGTAACTAAAACATATAAAACCTGAATAAAAATAGATACACCAACCAATATAACAAATTAGAAAAAGGAGAAATGTAGCTATCTTTTAGAATTAACTGATTTTCATCAAAAATGCTGTAAACAAAATTGAAAGGTACAGATGTTTCAATAGAGAATACTGTAAAGCTGAATGTCCACATGCAGAAGCATGGGATGTGTTTCGAGCTATTCATAGTATACATGTTAACTCAAATATTAACTCAAAATTTCTTAGACAGATATATGCAATACCCAACATTGTAAAAAAAATAATAGAAGAAAATATAGAGGAAAAAAAAACTACAGGATCTGGTTCTGGGCAATAGCTGCTTCTAAAAGCAGATATTGAACTTAAAAATCTCAGTTAACACAAATGAAAATAAACAGATCACATTGAATCACATTGAAATGGCTATCATGTGGAGAAGTCCTATTTATTGGGATAAAATATTTTCAAGCTAAACATGTGACAAGGAACTAATATACAAAACAAAAAGCTTAAACCACTCATAATCAAGAAAACAAGTCCCTATCAAAATATGCAACAGATTCTAACAGATACTGCTCCAAACAAGGCTTAAAAATTTCCAATAGCTGTACAAAAAATGTCAAGGTCACTAATTATTATGGAAATTCAAACCACGAGGAAAAATCACCTTGGAGCTCTCAGTATAGCTATTATCTAAGATGTGAAATATACCCAGTATTTTGAATGTGCAGAAAATGGAACACTTGTACATTGGTAGAAGGAATGTGAATTAGTACCACAATCATGGAAATTGTATAGGGTTCCTCAAAAAGCTAAATCACCACATGATCCACCAATCTTTCTTTTGGGATTTTACCCTAAGGATCTGGAAGTATCTACACTGTTTTGATCACTGTAGGATCATCTAGCACAGCTAAGCCATAAAACAAATCGATAAAACGGACAAGGTGCAGGATACACCAGAAAGTCCAGAGAAAATGTAACCTGTAAAATTTATTTTCGGGTCAAACAATTTGAACCAATGCATAGTTTCTTCACAACACTCAAGTCATTATATTTTTGAGGATTTCTTGTGCACTGATATCTCAAAACTTGAATTTCAAAAGGATTTCTTGTCATTGAACTGATAGGCAGAGCATAGAGGGATGATTGGCTGCATTTGAAAGTTGGGGGAAAATGGGAGATAGTGATTAAAAGACAGAATATCTAAGACAGGAGAAATAAATGGCAAATACTAAGGTGATACATTTGTTAATTGCTTGGACTAATTTAACCTGTATACATGTGAGGAGTCTGGACAATATTTCTAGAAAAATTCATATTATAAGAAAATAATGAATTCTGTTAAATATTTTTTACTGAAATAAAGTTACCTTTTAAGTCCATTTTCTAGGAACCTTATGAAATATTCTTGTAAATTATGTCACCTTGTATACCACAAATACATGAAACTAAAACCTTTCAATATAAAAATGCAGAAAGTTTAAAAACATAAAATTCAGACTTAGATACCAGCCATATTTAAATGTGTATTTGTTTCTTTTGTACTACACAGTGTGGAAAAATTAGGATTAATGGGTTTAGCTGATAGGGAGATGTATTCTGATTTTAGGCTCCTTTGCCTATCTCCATGAAAAAGATAATACTTCACTGTTGCAAATCGGGCAATTTAGACTAGTGGATAAAGTGCCCACATCCTATATTAGAAAAACTGTGATCAATATTCAGCTCTGGTTTCTGATTACAACTTCCTACAGATGCACACTCTGAGAGCATGGCAACAATGGCCAAAGTCCTGCCAACCAATGGGGAGACTTGGATTTTACTCATGGTTCCTAACCTCTACCTGGCCTTTCAGGGTGCTGTGGTCCATCTGTGGAGTGAACCGATTTATGGGAACTCTTTGGATCTGCCTCAGTATGTAAACATAATATATAATTTATATATATGTACATATATGCATAATTTATATATATACACATTGAGCACATACAGGGGTGCCTCCAAATATCAGGGGAAGTGTGAAACAAAGCAGAGATGTCCTGATCATGTGTAAAGACAGAGCTGCTTTAATTATGCACATGTTGGATTACTATTCACAATGACTTAGAGTTAATGACCTGGGCTCCTATTCTGCTGAATCTCTCCTGCTCTATGTGGTTTTGGCCAAATGAATGTGCATCTGCCTGAAATTCTTATGATCGCAATAGTATCATTTGCCAGATAGGTCTTTGTGAGGATTTGAGTATCTACTAGACTGCCTACCATATAATCAGTTATACATTTTAGGAACAATGACAAATTGATAATTGTTACAAGTTCTATTTGGATTCCTTAACAGTAACAGATCCTCACATAACATTAGAAAGTAATGAAAAGCAATGAAATGTTGGGGTGCAGAAATCTGAATAGTATCTCCCTCCAAGTGTGTCACAGTTTTCAAATAGTCGATGTGATCGTATTAGATAGCCTCACGCCAACAAAATGTCAGATATCCGTTCCTTTTTTTTTTTCTCTTTTTAAAAGAAATCTAACTCATCAACTCCCAATATATCCTGAGAGCATAATTACAATTCAGCAAAAATTCAGTTAGTTAAAGTAATGTGTTCTAATATATTCAGTGTATGTTAGCTACAGACTAAATGTTTTCATTTCATTGGTTACAACTACCTTTTCCTAATTTCCCTTTAGCACCTATAAACAAATACCTTATGGCTTGTTAAGTGAGCCTCAAAAGCTGCTGTGAACAATCAACACGAGGCCAGACACTGAAATGAGCTTGAGTTATTGCTGCTGCTTGAATGTGCTTCAATGTAAAGAGAAGTCGATGCACACCCATACTGTGTGACATACTGATTGTCAGAAATAGCTTTTCAGGGCTCAGCTTAATCTAAAACGTGTTGTTTGAGATTCTCAACCAGTATAAATCAAGTTAAAGGAGCTGTAAAGTAACCAAATTGCAAGAGAATAAACTGTGATAAATATAAATATAAAAATGTAATTGTAATTCTTTAAAATGCCAGCAATTCACTCAAAGTCCTTATAACAGTGACAGCGCTAAGACTGAGATTTCTCTGGATGTAACCCATATCTAGGGAATCTACAAATAGCTATAAAGTTTCCTAGGTTCAACTTTTAAAAGATAGGTTTCTAGGCAACCAGGAGCAGTAGACAGATATTCATGCTACAAATGAAGAAAAGAAGTAGGCATTTGGAATTTCTAAGAAGTACCAGTGAAATTCCTTAGGCTACTGTTTCCATCAGGAGAATCCTATTAATAGAAGGTGAAATTTCTTCAGCAAATAATACTTAATTATTGTCTTATTAAGAACGCTCTGAGACCATCATATTTCTTGGTCTCTCAAGGATCAGGAGTTACCACAACTCATGCAGAATCATTTATTTTCTTAAATATTCATTACCTAACATTTATTCAGGGACTGTCATAATTCTGGCACTGAGCTAGTGTTACGATTACAAAGGTAATGTCACAATTTGGTAAAGGTATCAATGGAAACAATTATTGTGTGTCGGCGAAATACAAAAGATGAAACAGTTTTTTATGAATTATAAAAAAGGACCCCATCCCCAAAACTAATATTTAAAACAATTCATTATCGCTGAGCTTGTTCAGCCAATCGGGGAAGATAGATTATCTGGGCAAAGCAGGCAAAGTAAACATTAGTGAGGAGTGCTTGTAACAGTTGACAGTTTTTATGCTGACTTAACCAAGTAACACTAAAAATAGTCCTTTGTTGTAAGAGAAAATTTGTTGAGTGTACAAAGTTTAAGTTCTTATTCGTACAGGTATTGATGTCTAAATCTTACTTAACAGACATATTAAATGTAACAATTAAAAGTCATTTAAAATGAAATTGAAAAAACTATATTTTTAAAAGATATTTGTTCTCTTGCCTTTCCCCCTCCTCAAAATGCTTTTCATACAACTTGCAGATTTAAAGCAGGGATTTTGGCATTGTAGCACCGCAGGTTATGCCACTACCCATTACATCAGCATCTGATACGGGCACTGGTTGGTATCCCAGGTGTGTTCCACTTCTAATCCAGCTCCCTGTCAATTTGCCTGAGAAAGCAGCAGAGGATGTTTCAAATGTTTGGGCCCTTATACTCCCTAGGAGAAACTGACTACTTGCTTGGTCTTGGGCTTGGCCCAGCCCCAACTGCTGGGACAATTTAGGGAGTGAATCAGAAGATGGAAGGTGTATTTCAGAGTGTCTTTTGCTCTTTGTAACTTTATTTGCCTTTCAGTAAATAGATATTACTTAAAAGAACTTGAAACGGGGCAATCATTAGGCACAGGTATATCTCTGCTTAGTATGCTCACATAACAAATAGAATGCCTGGGTTGGAGTTGTAGACGCTGTGTATCTGATTCAGCCAACTGCCAATGTGCACCATAGAAGACAGCAGACGATGGCTTAAGTGCTCAGGACCTTGCTGCCCACATGAGAGGCCTCAATGGAGTTCCAAACTGGTGGCTTTGAATTCATCCAGCCTGGCTTTTGCAGGCATTTGGCAAATGAATCAGTAGAGAGAATTTACTTTTATCTTTTTTTTTTTTTTTTGCCTCACTCTCCATGTCTTTATGCCTTTAGTAGAAAATGACAATATTTTTTTCAAGATGTACAGACAAGCAAACTTAAATTTTTTTTATACTATTATTTCTTAAAAGGTAACTGCTGAATCAGAAGTGTCATTAGCTGAAACTTTTAGAAATGCAAACATTCAGGCCTCTACATTGATCTACTGAATTGAATAGTAAAAACCACATTTTAACACGGGGAATCCACATGGAGAAATAGAGATTGGATAGCTGTTTCATAACATACATACACATGAGGCACAGATGAAGTGTGTGCTGAGGTTGGAAGCATGTGTAAAGAAGACAGTGACAGAATACAAGTATGTTTGAAAACCAGGGAAGCTGAAACAGCAATAGAAAGATGATTAAAATAGAAGGAAAGATAGTTGTATTAAGATACAGAAGAAAATTTGCCAGGTTCCCTATTCCACCATCTATGGCACCTTTCTATGTTTGAACAGTTGTTTAATTTCCCCATGGATTCTGCAACAAGTCATCACAAATTTAGTGTCTTGAAACAATGCAGTTTCTGAAGACCAGCAGTAACAAATGGGTTTTGTGGGGTGCGGTCTAAGTGTCAGCAGGTCTAGGGTGGTTCTGGGGACGCCATGGAAGATCTGTTTCTTTGCTTCTTCTGCTTCTACACTCTGTCTGCAAGCTTGGCTCTTGGCCTCTGACTGTGCCTTCTGTCAGCAGAGTTATCGCCAAATCATTTCTTTTTTTTTTTTTTTGGTGGTTGCCATTGTCATATTTTCTTCTCTGACTCCTTGTTCTTCTCTTCTGTCATGAAGAAGAAAGTAAATGACCAGAGAAGGGTCCAGTATAAGGTAATCCAGTATAATAGCCCCACCTCTAAATCTGTAAGCTTCCAAGCAGCACTTTAACAGAATACACCAAAACTCCCAGCAATGAATTTTAAAATGCTTTTCATAATGGTAAACATCTTCTTATGCAATTTTACTCTAGCTTGTGGAAGAATCTGTGTCTTTGACAAGGACTGATTTAAGTGTAAGTCTATCAAAACACTAGGGTAAAAAATGTGTCTTCTCTGAGAGTACTTCATGATTCAGACTATCATTAAAGTTTATGGAGATTAATTTTATTCCACTTAGCAAACCCAAATATTGCTATTATAACTAAAAACTGATTAACATGTGTTTGACAGACAACAAAAAATTAATTAAAATGAAATAATTCTAAGTCCTGAAAACTTGGCATTTTCTAGGCAGCAAGAAATAGTTACAGTTCTATGGCCACAAAAAAATATATTTACAATTATTTTACCCATGCAAACATAAAAATCATTCAGTATGACATGCACAGATTCAAATAAACCAGTTCCCAACGAAAATGGGCTTTATAAAAATTGTCTTTTATACCACCAAAACAAAATGTTGTCTTTTCAAAACAGTTTCCGGATGAATAGCATATCATAATGTGTATTTCCTACCACATAAATAACTGCCTGAATACAAAAAGATGGCAAGCAAAGATAAAAATCAAAGATACATATTACACATTTCATGATTCACTATTGCATCTAATTTTATGCCTATGTGCATCTTTTCCAGAATGACATCCGAATATTAAGATAATTTCTGTATGTCTACAACTTTATGTTTGATAACTAGTACAGAATGAGTGAGTATGGGAAAGAAATATATCACAGGCTAAAAAATCTGAAAAGGTACCTGAACTATTGAAAGTGAAGTAGAAAAATAAATGCCACATCACTTGCTTTATACATGCGGTTAATACTAATAGTAAGACAAACCAGGTGTATTCTTTTTTTTTAAGATTTATTTTATTTTTATTGGAAAGGCAGATGTACAGAGAGGGGAGACAGAGAGGAAGATCTTCCGTCCCATGATTCACTCCCCAAGTGAGCACAACGGCCAATGCTATGCCGATCTGAAGCCAGGAGCCTCTTCCAGGTCTCCCATGCGGGTACAGGGTCCCAAAGCTCTGGGCCGTCCTCGACTGCTTTCCTGGGCCACAGGCAGGGAGCTGGATGGGAAGCAGGGCTGCCGGGATAGAACCGGCGCCCATATGGGATCCCGGGTGTGCAAGGCGAGGACCTTAACCACTGAGCCACTGCGCTGGGGCCCCAACCAGGTGTATTCTTGATAAACACTATACAAATATTCACTTATTTGAAAATCAGAGTTCCAGAGAGGAAGGGAGATTTCTATCCACCAGGGTTGGATAGGCTGAAGCCAATGACCAAAAGATGGAGCCATCTTGCTGCTTTTCTCAAGCCATTAACAGAGAATTTGGATTGGAAGTGGAGCAATGGTGTCACAAACGGGCACCCATATGGAGTATTAGTCTGAGAAGCAGTGGTTTTATCTGCTATACCAAAATGCTGGACCCTAAACAACTTTTGTTTTTAAATCTCTGTGTTTGTGTTGTGTATGTATGAGTGTGCATGCATGTGTGTGTATATGAATGAACAGATACGAAAAATGCAAATAGCATAGAATTGAAAAAGATCTGAAGATAAAAATTGAAATAATTGATTTTGATGGTATAAAGCATTTTAAAGAATAAAACTGTAAAATGTGAAGGCGTGAATGATACTATTAAGAAATAGAAGTAGAAAGGCTATTTTTAAAAGAAGAGCAAGAATTTTAAAATAACAGCATTTCTATTGCTCAATTTGCATAAATCTTACATATACCTTTTTTTTTTTTTAAAGATTTATTTTTATTATTTTTTCATTGGAAAGGCGGATATACAGAGAGAGGAGAGACAGAGAGGAAGATCTTCCGTCCGATGATTCACTCCCCAAGTGAGCGCAACGGGCCGATACTATGCCGATCCGAAGCCAGGAGCCTCTTCCAGGTCTCCCACGCGGGTGCAGGTTCCCAAAGCCTTGGGCCGTCCTCGACTGCCTTCCCAGGCCACAGGCAGGGAGCTGGAAGGGAAGCGGGGCTGCCGGGATTAGAACCGGTGCCCATATGGGATCCCGGGCGTGCAAGGCGAGGACCTTTAACCACTTGCGCCACCGCGCCGGGCCCCATATAGCTTTTAATTAAAAAATTTTTTTTCATAGTTAAAAATACCCACCAAAGTGTAATCCCAACAAATTTCCAATTAAGCCCAAAGAATATCATCAGTGGCATGCTTAATTAAATTCACATTTCTTCTATGTTGATAAGTGAAAGAAAATTGTTTTCATTACTTGTGTCAGCAATATATTTTTTCCATTTTTACATCCTCATAAGAATATTGAGTATCAATACATGAAAATACAATTAGGTACTCAAATAATTGCACAGATACTACAAATACTTATCAAGTATCTACATGTGCTAACATGCAATACACAAACATTTGGAATATGCAAATGCCTTAGATAAAAGTATATATGGAAATGATTACATGTGATGGGTGGATGAAGGTGAAATCCCAGTAAAATTAATGAGTGAAAAATATGATATTATAATAAGGTCCATAATGAGGCAAAACATAAGTAAACACAATTGAAGATTTAAAAGCATGAAAATAAAACTGAACTATCCTCAAAAACATACAAGTATTTGAAAAAGTTATCGTGACATGAGTCAAAATGACAGATTTTTTTTTCTAGAGACAAAAATCTCAGAAGTTCGAGCCCTGGCCTGATGCTAAAGCAGATTAATCCACCATCTACAACACTGGCATCCCATACCAGAGTACTGGCTTGAGTTCTGGCTGTACTTTCTCATATGTTTACAGTTAGAAATTTTATGCAGTTCCTTGCCTAAGGCCCACATTTGGAACTTACATGCTTCAATCAGCACATAATGTTGAAATACAGCTGTGTTTTACCCTGCAAATTTGAGACACAGCGCTTCTTTTCCATATATACATGGAAATATATTTCTTTTATTTTGGTCTACAAAATAATAATGACTTCCGTATGAAGTGGTTACAAAAATCTCTTTAAAAGCTATGATAGGAAAAGCATTGTGGCACAGTATGTAAAGCTGCCCTGTGCAATTCTGATTTTCCATACAGCTGTCTGCTCCTGTTCCAGCTGCTCCACTTAGAACCCAGCTCCTGTCAATGACCTGGAAAAAGCAGCACATGGTGGGAAACCTTCAGGATGCCTAACTTTCTGACTTTACCCTTGACCAGCCATTACAGCCATCTTGAAGAGTGACTCAGCAGAGACAAGATCCTCTCTCTGTTTCTCCCTTTCTCTGTAACTCCTTCTAAATAAGCAAATAAACAACAAATAAGCAATCTTTTATTTTAAGGTTAGTATTCAAATGGAAACAAAATACAGTATGGATAACTACATTAACATAAATTTGCAATTTTCTCTCAAGACTATGAAGCCACTTCACCAGACAATTCCCATTATTTTTCCCATCAATCTGCACCTACGACTGTTCCAAACACCGAACAATACCACAAGAAAAAAAAAAATCAACAGAATTATACTTTAAAATGTAGCTAAAAATAGGTGGTCTGCCTCAGATGACCACAGCTTCATGTACAGGGAGCTCTTTCAAAAATATCCTTAAAGATAAGAAATTATGAAACCCGTAAATTAAACAAAGCTGGTGATCCATCTTGCTTCAGAAATAAACCCACGTCATGACACATATACTCAATAAATTATATGTAGAACAAAAAGGTTAGAGAGCAAAAAGAAGTATTTTGGTACATTGCAAAGATAATGAAAATGTCAAGTATAATTAGGAGTCAAGATTTCTATCTTCCAAACATCAAGACAGTAGTTTGAGCAAAGGATTATAAATATGTTTCTTAGAATAATGAAGAAAAAAATGAATAGAAATACAACATCCCATGTTCCCAATGTCTCTTAGCCCCATTGTTACTGTGATGAGTCTATGTGTGACTTCTGTCTGTTCAGAAACCTAACGAAAATTGATTCACTCAATACCTAACAGCAATTTGAAGGCCATGAAATCAAATGGAAAGGAAGCTGATTTGAGTCTGAGGAAGCTGAAATTTGTTCTTCATTTGTGTTGTGTTATGGCACATCTCACCCACTTCACTTTAAAAAAATGAAACTCTATTAGTATATCATGATACATTACTTAGATAATGCTCCAAATTCTAGTCTTAATATTAGTCTTTTTGTTTATAGGAAACACCACTCTGCTCTGATATATATTTACGGAATCAATTGAAAGTAAATTATTAATGCAGAATGCCCCACTTGATCAAATTATAGCCCTGAGATGCTGTAAGAACTTGATAGGTTTTTTTTTTAAGTTAAAAATTATATCATATGGAGAGAGAGGGAAAAGAAAAGTTACTCTAATTACGTATTGCATTTTAAGCAACTGTAATTAGTATTTAAACGTGCATATGTTTAATATATAAATTGTAGCAATTAGGATGAACTACACACAAATGAAAAATCATTTGTCACTCTTTGATGGTAGTTGTTGCTAGTGTTTTAGGATATTTAGAAACTACACTATTTTATGCATACGAGTTAATACTGAATAAACGATTTTGTATCCTAACATACTTTTTCACCCTTTTAAATATACATAGAATTTTTTAAAAGTTGTATGCACTAAGACGTACACATTTAATTCTTTCATAATTTTCATTCAAAAGTTTTATTTTCTTCTACCATAAGTAGTATTCTGATTACCTTCTTTGAACATAATCATGATTATCCTTATACAACATTAGGTAAACACTTGGTAGCTATTTGAAAATTTTAGTTATAGAATAGTAGCTAAAGATGCAAAGAATATAGATTGAGTGCCACTGAAGTGCCAATTTAAAGTCATCAATCTCTTTTCTAGACAAATAGTATATGTATTTACACATACACTCAAATTTCTTTTTACAAAGAACATTTATTTTTATTCGAAAGTCAGAGTTGCAGAGGGAAGAAACAGAGACAGACAGATTTTCCATCTGTTAGTTCACTCCTCAAATGCCTGCAACAGCTGCTGGTGAGCTCATCCAAAGCCAGGAGCAAAAAGGCCTCCTGCAGGTCTCCCGTGTGAGTTCAGGGTCCTATCCTCCATTGCTTTCCCAGGACACAAAGGGAGCTAGATGAGAAGTGGAGCAACTGGGACAAGAACTGACATGCATATGGGATGCTGGCACTTGCAATGCCAGCACTCCACACACTGACCACTATATCAATTTAGATTGCATGCTTAATTGCTTAAGTAACTGATATAATTAACTAGAAACATCTCATATATCATTCAATAAAAGTATCTATACGTGTCTATTGAGATAAGATAAAGCATGGGAACTCTGCAGGTTAAGCTGCCACTTGTGACAGCAGCACCCAGCATAAGCAGTGGTTCCTATTCCAGCTGTGCCACTTCCCATCCCATTCTCTCCCAATGTATCTGGGAAAGCAGCAGCAGAAGAACTACTTAACTGGGCCCCTGCAACCATGTTGGAGCTCTAGATCGAGCACTTCCAGCGTACACTGGCATAGTCCTGGCCATTACAGCCACGTGAGGAGTAAGCCAGGGATGGAAGCTAACTCTACCTCTGCTTCTCCCTCTGGCTCTGTAACTGTGACTTTAAATAAATTAACAAATCTCTCAAAACAGTAAAGATTTCAGCAGCAATTAAAAAAAAATCACTGAATTATTTTCCTGTGCTAAAGCAGAAGTAGAGAAAATTAACAGCAAGAGTAACATGGTTCTTCAATTTCTTTTCTAGAAATAAAACTAGGAAATTAGGAATTCTTTGAAGTGCTCTGTACACAGAAATTGCCAATAAGATACTTAGTAAAATACAGTGTGAAATTTAAATGAAGATAAAAGTGGTTAACAAAGTAGGCTTATAACACGTCTACCAAAAGAAATCTAAATATGTTGTAAAAAGTTAAGCATAAGGGAATAAGCTGTGTACAACATCTCACAACATCAGAATGTTCTGAAAGATTCTCAACCAGAGACTTTAAAATGATGTTAAATTGTGTAAACCACTACTTGAACTACAAGTTTATATTGGGAAGTTAACAAATATGGGTCTCCAAATATCTATCCCTATGCACATAAAACAAATCAATGGGATAGCCCTCACCCAGCAAAATAGCTATCATCAAAGTCTACTTGAACTTATATAATGATATACTCTGGGATGTTTTGGAACTGGCAATACAGAAAACAACAAGGGGTACAACATGGTCAGAATACAAAACGCAATAAAGCAACAATAAAAATAAGTAAAAACTCAGATTGTGGGATAAAGGAGGACAGCTATAAAGTGAGAATGTCATATTGAAACAAAAGGAATGAAAAATTGCCTGTCTCATACCTGAAGGCTAAAAATTAATTAGGCATGATATGTTAATAAAAAATATCAACATCATATACCCATTTCCATCATATACACATTACTGGATTCTAATCCCCTTAGAGATGGACTTTTAAGACTGGTCCACAAACAAACACAATATACACAGAAACTGAGTTACTTGTCTACACTGGCAGAGACCAGAAACAGAAACAAAATTCAGTCTCAACTGTCTTAACTCCAGAAATGTTTTTTTTTTTCCCCCAATTTAATTGTTAGGATAAGCTAAGATATAAACTGGATTGTGCAACTCAACAGCATATACTTTTGGTTTAAAAATCTGAATGTCAGGCCTGGCGTGGTGGCGCAAGTGGTTAAGGTCCTCACCTTGCACACCCGGGATCCCATATGGGCGCCAGTTCTATCCCAGCAGCCCGACTTCCCATCCAGCTCCCTGCCTGTGGCCTGGGAAAGCAGTTGAGGACGGCCCAAGGCTTTGGGACCCTGCACCCACGTGGGAGACCTGGAAGAGGCTCCTGGCTTCGGATGGGCATAGCATTGGCCGTTGCACTCACTTGGGGAGTGAATCATCGGATGGAAGATTTTCCTCTCTGTCTCTCCTCTCTGTATATCCGCCTTTCCAATAAAAAATAATAATAAAAAAATAAATCTAAAAAAAATTAAAATCTGAATGTCTTTGAAATTTAACTAATGTTTAATGATGATTCAAGGTCATAGGAACAACAGCCAGGAGCCCTGAGGGATCTGCAGAAATAGAAGAACAGCAAGCTTCCTTCAGGACTAGGGAGAGGAGCTTCTTCTGGTCCTTATTAGCTTCAGCTTTGGATCCCCACCCTCTGTTGCAATGACCATCAGGAAGGCCCCAGAGCTCCGCGCTCCCCCCCCCAAAAAAAATAGAATAGATGGTCAGAGAAATACAAGGAAAGCTTAGAACCAAACAGGAAATGATTAACAGGGATCCACATACACCTTATTAGATAGGACACAAAGATTAGTTACTCCTCACTAGGGTATGGAAGATTTCTCTACACACTCCTCCTAAAACTGTTCTGCACCTCAACTGTTGACAAAGGCCTTGTTAGATTTATAAGCCAGTTTAGACTGCCCTAAAATCTACCAGGTACACTAAAATTATGCATAAACACAATAAACAGCTAAATACTAAAATGAAAACAGACATGAGACAGCTGAATAGTACCCTATAGCTACTTTAAGATGTATAGCAGCCAGTGCTGTGTACAAACAGAAATTGAAGGGTCAATGAAGTAATCACAGTATGTGGTTAAGAACTTGCAGTGTTATAACATATGGATTACTCAATACCATGTCAATTAATTCCATTATGTTGTAAATTGTTGATGTTGTGCTGGGGCTTCCAATTGATCGGGACAATATTCTGCCAGCTCTACCTTCAGACCAGAGAAGGTCTCCCCAAGAAATTGTTGAATTTATCTGGACAATAAGATGCTGGACTCTATGCTTGGTATATGTTTGCAACGAAAGAATCTTGACTTAATTTGAACTGTAATACTGCAACAAGGTGGAGGAATCCACCAAGGGGAGAGGGCATGGGGAGGGGATGGGAGAACTCCAGAGCCTATGAATCTGAGTCACATAATGCAATGTAGTTAATAAAAAAAAATCTGAATGGTAACATTAAACGGGTTGATCCACATCTTTAAAAAATGATTCAATTAGTCACTAAAATCATGTTTCATTTTCTTTAAACAACTTCTCTGTCAGGGTTACGTAAGAAAGCAGTTAAATTTTACCTCTTAAGAAACTATCTGAAAACAACAATAAAGCATTATTGTAAGCCTGATACCCTAACAGAAGTTTTTTAAAGATTTATTATTATTATTATTATTATTATTATTTGAAAGGCGGATATACAGAGAGGAGAGACAGAGAGGAAGATCTTCCATCCAATGATTCACTCCCCAAGTGAGCGCAACAGCCAATGCTATGCTGATCCAAAGCCAGGAGCCTCTTCCAGGTCTCCCATGTAGGTGCAGGGTCCCAAAGCTTTGGGCCGTCCTCCACTGCTTTCCAGGGCCACAGGCAGGGAGCTGGATGGGAAGTGGGGCTGCTGGGATTAGAACCAGAGCCCATATGGGATCCCGGGTGTGCAAGGTGAGGACCTTAACCACTTGCGCCACCACGCCGGGCCCTAACAGAAGTTTTAAACTATTAAATTAGTAATACCTAACAACTATAATACATGCTCATGTTGGTGAAAAGAAAATGATTTACTGAACTTTACTTTCAAGATCTCATTTACAACTCTTGTAATAATGTGAACCGTTTAAATTTTATGGAGGGAAAAAAATCTGTGTAAGTATGTCAGTCTCCATGGAAATTACATGAATGGCTCACAATAGAAAATGGAATTTTAGACTATACATGACAAAGAACAGTGCCTAGCCACAGTATCATTTACAGTGCATGCAAGCAAAAATTTAAATATGCTTAAAAGTTAAAACTTGAGAAATCACTTTGCATATAGAGGAAATCATTCTATGTTTTTAAAAGGTCTCTTCTGAGCATTTCTCATGCCAGAATTGTTTTTTTCCACAGAAAATCTTCCATAGGATAATCTATATGCATACTATGGCTAGATAAACATTTTTGTAATCTGGGATGCCTATGTGTAAAATTTAGGGTGCCAGTATGGTGACACAGCATGTCCTATAAATGGCATATTATTAAACACTAAAGGTACAAATTTTATCATTGCTTAATATGAATGCTGCCTTGGGTTGTCTCTATATATGTTTATTTTTTATTTCACCAAGTCTCAGATCCTTTTAAGAATAAGCACATAAAAACAATTTATTAACTTATTTACTAAGATTTCTCATTATGGTATAATACTAATTCTTGACATTCCCAAAGCATGTCTCTTCAATATATTCTCAAATCACAATGAAAGTGAAATAAGGTGTAGGGGGGAAAAAAGCTTATAATAGTCACTCAGAATTATTTTTACTCACCAAAATAGCTGGGCTTCATTAAAAAAAATACTTATTTCTTTTGTGTCATTAATAAATGTGTCAGGAATGTCATATTATCATTTACTCTTTGTTTCAAATAAAAACACGAGTAATATATAACATCTCAAATAACGATAATCTCAGTGAAAGAATTAAAAACCATATTGTGACTTAAAAATGAAGGAATAAGGTACGGATATAGAGAAAGGCTTTGCTTTAAGCAAGGTAGGTAGAAAGACTGACAGAAGGAAGTGCTGTTTTTAAATTGAAACTTACAGGAAAAAATTGTAATGTGAAAGGTAGACACAGTTCAAGTTCCAAAAAAGCATGTAGCAGCACCTAAATATAAAAGTGCTGGATTCATTTGAGGGGATGTGGAAAAGTTTATGGAAGAAAATAGAATTAAATGACTAGTTGATTTGGATGCAAAAAAATTAAAATCCATGTTCTACTTTTTTATCACGCATAGTTGCCATGAAATTCTAGAATGCCCTTTGTAGGGGTGTAACCTATGTAATTTAATCACCCTGTGTCCAGAAGAAACTGATTTACTGTTCTTTTGCTACTCTGCGGTTCTTAGAATGTTTGCATGAAGAGACTCACACTCTCACCTAGACTTTGTAAATTACTCTGTAGATCCTGAATCTTGTTCATATTTAAGAGAGAAAGCAAAATAAGGATAATGGTAATTCAATGGGATGCTCTAATTCATGACTGTAAGGAGATATGTACCTGATACAGTAGTCTAGTAGCTAAATCTTCACCTTCCAACTGCCAGGATCCCATATGGGTGCCAGTGTGTGTGCTGGCTCCTCCAATTACAATCCAGCTCCCCTCTTGTGGCCTGGGAATGGCCTTCACGCACATGGGGGACCTGGAAGAAGTTCCTGGTTCCTTTTTTCAGATTAACTCAACTCTGGATGTTGCAGCCCTTTGGAGAGTGAACAAGAAGATGGAAGTTCTTTTTCTCTCCTTCTCTCTGTAAATCTGACTTTCCAATAAAAATAAATAGGGCCCGGCGCCATGGCCTAGCAACTAAAGTCCTCGCCTTGAATGCACCCCGGGATCCCATATGAGCACCGGTTCTAATCCTGGCAGCTCCAATTCCTATCCAGCTCCCTGCTTGTGACCTGGGAAAGCAGTCGAGGACGGCCCAAAGTCTTGGGATCCTGCACCTACATGGAAGACCTGGAGGAAGTTCCTGGATCCTGGCTTCAGATCAGCACAGCACCAGCCGTTGCACTCACTTGGGGAGTGAATCTTCGGATGGAAGATCTTCCTCTCTGTCTCTCCTCTCTGTATATCTGACTTTGTAATAAAAATAAAATAAATCTTTAAAAAAATAAATAATAAATAATAAATAAATATTCAAAATATAGGAATGTGATCATCAAAGTACACATCTGCAATTAATTCTTTTAACATTTTATTTTTCATTTATTTGAAAGGGGGAAAGAGAGAATCTTCGAACCATTAGTTGATATCATTCAGAGAGCAAGAAGATGGGTTAGAAGCACATAACTAAAATTCAGGCACTCTGTTACAAGATATATGTTAGTTAAGCACCAATGTAACCGCTCTACCACATGTCTGCCTCCAATATTTTTTTGTTTTGTTTTGTTTGCATTTGACTTCCAAAAGGTAAGAAGATAAACAGAAGATCTTGAATATGTTGGATGGTGACAAACCAGGAAACAAAGCAGTACAAGGAACAATACAGAACATCTTCAGAAAGATCAGGGAATAAGTAAATAATTTTAAAATAGCATAATTTCAATTTTTTGCAGCAAAGTAATGTTGTACTAAAGTTGCACTATGCACCTTGGGAGCTAGTGGGAGACACTAAGAAGGATAAGGCATCAGTTTGAAAAAAAAAAAAAAGAGTAACATATATTGTGCTCAAATGAAAACAACAACAGCAATCATGAAATTATGAAATTTATGGGAACAATTTCCCCCAAAGAAGTCTGTTTCAAGTGGATAGCTCATTTTGAAGAACATCAACAATGTTAAAGGTGAAGCCCGCAGCGGTATGCTATCACATCAATTGAAGGGGAAAAAATAATATGGTCTCGTCCTAATGGGGAAGAACTGTCAACTAATAGCTGAAACAATAGCCAAGAGCACACACTCATCTCTGCTTCGGTGCTGCAGTCTCACTGAGGAGCTAACAGCAAGCTTTCTGTCTGTCAGATGGCAAGATTACTGTGGCCTCTTCTCCTGGAAAGCATAGCTTCCAACGGTAATTGTCAACAAGTTGGAACAATATGTTGAAACATTTAAGGAATTGGCTAAACAATTGGAACAGCAGAGGAAATGTGATCCATTTGATATCCTAAAGTCAACAACAGTGTCCTGGGGCAGGATGCAGGCCAGTGAAAGCCCATGATGCCCTGGGGCAGGATGCAGGCCTGTGGAAGCCAAAGCAAAGCAGCCATGAAGACAGATGGCCAAGGCATTTGACTTGTCTTTTGGAGGACAAAAAATTACAACCTATGCCTACTCTAAGAGATTATTGTGAACTCATGGAAGACCTAAGCCAAAAAACATCCAAGGAGAGCTTCTGCACTATAAACAAAAGTCTGGTCCATCACTTCAACAAAGACATTTTGGAAAAGTTTTATCCTGATTTGACTCATTCTAACTTATTTTGGCTTACAAATGTATAAAAGGAACCTTAAAGACCATTCTTTTTTTTTTTTTTTCTTTTCATCTAGTGATGTGGTAACAGCATAGGACACTGGGTTATTTAAGGATGGACTAAAAGACTGGTATTATTGCTCGCATAAGTGCCATGCACTTGATACAGTCTATATTGACAAAAAATGTGAATAAAGTTTATACTGTTTACTTTCACCTATCAATTTTGTTTTCTTAACCAAATGTTCTAAGCCCACTTATATTGCGAAGTGCTGAATCAACAACTTCCTGAATGAAGGGAATGAACATGAAGATCGCATCAAATATCATTGGGAAGAGGCTAACGGTGTCTTAAAGGGAAAGCTAGAAAGCAAAGAAGACAGTAAGCACATCTCTTAAATCTAAAGTGTCTTCACGATGGGACAGAGTCCCCATCAGAGGGAGATTCATGAATGACATGGGAATCTCAGAAGCAACGCAGGTACATCCCACATCACAGATGTATATCCTCATATAAATATTTAACATGTAAGAAAAATTGTACACACTTGACATTTATATTCCACACCAGTAATTTATACTATCAATGGCTGGTGCTTTGGCAAATCAGTTAAACCTCCACTTGACATGCCAGTATTCCATAAGGACACCAGCTCTAATCTTCCACTTCCAATCCAGCACCCTTGTGTAACACTTAGAAGAAGTTCCTGGATTCCAGCTTAAGACCAACTCAGCTCAGGCTGTAATGGCTATTTGGGGAGTGAACCAGCAGTTGGAACATTCTCTCTCTCTCTCTGTCTCTCTCTCTCTCCTCTCTGTAACTGATCTTAAAGTAAATAAACAAAGAAACAAAACTTGAAAAAAATGATAGAATCAGTTTTTTTCTTACAAATTAAATAAACATGTGTATGCTACTATTACCACTACTATAGTTTTTTCTAGACTCCATGATTTTACATACACATGTAAAGAGAATCTCATTGCTTTTAATTTTTTTGAAATAAATTATTTTTTTAAGTGTGAGGCAGAAAGAGACAGAATAAGCTCCTATTTGATGCTACATTCTCAGATGCCTTCCTGCAATTACTGGCATTGGGACAGGCTAAACTTGGAGCCAGACATTCAGTCTAGATCTCTCATGGGGATGGCAGAAACCAGCTGACACTTAAGACAGATTAGCAGAAAGCTGAAACGGCATGTGCAGCTGGGACTATAAGGCAAGTACTCGGAAGTAGAATTAACATATTTCAACTAGTGTCTTTAAAAAGAATTTAAGGCAGAATGACAGAATGGAAAGAGATCTGTCATTGGCTGGTTCACTTGCCAAATGACCATAATGCACAGGAATGGCCGAGAACAAAGCT
Source organism: Ochotona curzoniae (assembly GCF_017591425.1). NCBI lineage: Eukaryota > Metazoa > Chordata > Mammalia > Lagomorpha > Ochotonidae > Ochotona > Ochotona curzoniae. The sequence continues at coordinate 24,815,543 of NW_024467096.1, forward strand.
ATGGGCCAGGAGTGTCTTTTGGGTATCTACATAGGTACATAGGTACAAAGATCCCAAGCACTTGGGCCAATCCTACAGTGCTTCCTTAGGCACATTAACAAGGAGCTGGATCACAAGTGGAGCAGCCAGGACTCAAACCAAAGGCTATACAATGCCATCATAAACGACTGCACCACCATGCCAGCCCCCTCCAACCAATGTCTGAAACACTAGGCCAAATGTTTGGTGCAAAATTTTAATTATATCTCCTTAAACCTTACATATCTTTTTAAAATATTTATTTATTTTTATTGGAAAGGCAAATATACAGAGAGGAGGACATACAGAGAGGAAGATCTTCTGTCTGATGATTCACTCCCCAAGCGGCTACAACGGCTGGAGCTGAGCCAATCCAAAGCCAGGAGCTAGGAGCTGCTTCTGGGTCTCCCACACAGGTGCAGGGTCCCAAGGCTTTGGGCCGTCCTCGACTGCTTTCCCAGGCCACAGGCAGGGAACTGAATAAGGGGCTGCCAGAATTAGAACCGGCACCCATATGGGATCCTGGCACTTTCAAGGCAAGGACCCTAAACTCCATCACGCGGGGCCCTAAACCTTATACTTTTAAACATGAATTTTGACTTTTTTAGTTTTAACTGCTTAAAACACTATGCTGATGCAATTATCAAGCATTCCTTTGGGACCGTGTACTCTGTCAGACAGAGGAGATTGGCAATGGTCATATTGTCTGCGTCCCACATTGGAATGCTTGGGGCTGAGGCCCAGCTTCACTCCTGATGCTAACTTCCTCTGGAAGACAGCGAATGGATAGCTGAGACAGTTGGGTCTCTACCATGCATGTAATAAACTCACAGTTCCAGGTTCCTGAAAGTGCTCTAGCTCAGCCTTGAAGAGTAAACCATTGCAAATGAGGTCCCCATCTCTCTGTCCTTCCCATAATGAAATAATTATGAAAAAAATTGGTCCTGCATGTAGTTCAACATCTAGCCAACAAAATTGATGGTAAAACAGTGCATGGTAGAGAGATGACAACTGGTTAGTGTTGAGCTACTTTGGAGGCATGAAGAGATTATCTTTTTCAGCTTAATTGTTGGGAAAAGACTCAGAGGACTTGTAAATGCAAGATTAAGACATAATTATAAACACCATGAAGACAGACTTAGCCAGCTTGTCTACTTGGTCGCCCCATGTCTACAATGCTGTCTAGTTCAGTGAAGTAAGCAATAAATACATGTGCATATACATGGCAAGTGGATGAGACAGAAAATTGCTCTAATTAGAAAGTATAATATATTCAAAGAAAGCACATCTCCATTTTTTTAACAATTTAACTGCTTCTAATTTTTTCAGATAAAATTTAGTGTAATTCATTAGGTCACATGAGGATGGATATAAAAACTCTGAATACATGTTAGATAACACTTCTTGTGGTAAGTAAAATCCATGATGGGGGATTCCCCCCATGTTTTAGCTCTTACAGCTATAAAAAGAAAACATTGTGATGGACTTTTACAAAATTCATCAATACATTTTAGCATTTATCATATAAAGTATTATACTTTCTACACTATTTGTGTAATTCTTCCCAGTTGATAGTTTTTTTTTTCCAAGAAATCAATTTTATTGGACTTCACTGCTACTTTTCTACAAACCAGTTATCAATATGCTTTTGGTTATCCCATATATAACTTTATTTGCCTCCCAGAAGACTTTTGGAATGCTATAAATGTAGGAATCAATGCACCATTCTATTTTATTTTCAATACATCTACCCATGATTTTTGTTTTACTTATTACTGTTAGGCGAGGTAAAGAATTGGAGCAGAATTTAGATGAAGCAAGAAAAATTTGTGATGAAAACATGCTTGCCCTGTATTATTCTCCAAAATGTTTATAATACTATGCATTTATTATATGTCACATAACATATATGTATTTACATATTTCTATCTATATACCTTCTAGTATGGAATGAGAAGCAAGACTACTAGTTTTCCCAATTTCTACAGCTATGTTGTTTTCTTTTATTTTCACATATTTAGTTACTCATAAAAGTACTGACTCTTAACAGCTTAAGACTGAACTTGATATTTCTTCTTAAGATTGATTAGATTTTATAGAATTCCATTGAACTTCTTAAGAATACACAGTTACAGGTTTAATCTTAACATAAGCACGGATATCTGTATGGTGTTTGCTTTCTTATGGTCTCCAATAAGAACAGACACTTCCTGGCAGAAAGCCGAGTTCAGAACCTGTTTCACGTTCCAGTTTCTGCATCAGTGAGAGTGAAATCTTGCAAACCATCCTTCAGCGCAGTCTTCACTCCTTCTTGTATATGTTCATGAATCACTGAGTTTCCTTCCCTAGTGTGAGAGCAGCTGCCTCTGCTCACCCAAGACTTGTACAAACCAAAAGGTTCAATGAAGCACAGAAGAAGAACTATGTAGTTCAACCACATGGGTGCAAATAGATGGATTGAGAAGTAAATCAATTTACAATATAATAGTGAATGAAAAACATACCTGTGCCATGGACCCATGGGTCTCTTTACGCTAGTCAGGTATGAATAGTAGCCATGGTAATAAACAGGTGGAGAAACAGAGCGATTCATCTTCTTTACTCTCAAAACATGGGTAGAATAATATAGCTTACTTCCATAGCTGCATCCCTTTCTCCCCTCCCTTCTTTCATATTTATTTATTTTGGTTTATACCAATAATCAAGCTATACCATTTCTAGTCCTCCTAAGTTTGTACATTATGCTTATCTATATCATCTAACAGCTTAATGTACACAGCCCACTGTGATTTCAGAGAGAATAAATATCCCCTCCTTGGAGTAGCGGTGAGGAGCAACAATTACATTTGTAAAGAACTACAGTACTCCACGGTAATACATCAGTCATCATTTGGAAAGATTGTAGATATTTTCTAATTCGCTTAAACAATCTGGACGTAGAAAGAACACACAGTCTTCCTGAACTCTTTGCCAAGGATGAACTTTTAAAGAGGAAAACTGTTTCACATAATGCAATGTTATTAACAATAAAATAAATAAATAAATAAATAAATAAATAGGACAACTGGTGATACTTTTTCAATCATTACAAACTCTTCTGATATAATCCCAAGCCCTACATTCATTTCATTCCATATATACCTCAATGCTTGAACTAATTATGGTCTAACTCACTGAGACAATATTCAGATGACATTTTTGAAAACGACAAATCGGGAAGATTGTTTGTAATAGATCTTGTTTTCCCAGGGCTGAGAAAGAAAGTCATCCGTTCGACACCATATTGCTTCATCTAGGCTTTCGTCACAGCAGCATCGTCTGCATGCTTGAAAAACCAAAATACGGTTAGAAACGTTCTCAAAAAATAAAAACAAGGTACTTGACTTGAAGTATTTAACTATTCCGCAGCTAATGCAATTTTCTGAGAGAAATACAAACAAGACTAAGCCTTCAAATTAATATGAACAAATTTCAAAATACGTGCTTTTTACATCTTTACTTACGCAGAACTCACTTTGAAAAAGAAATCACATCAAGGCTTCTGAATATATTAGAATGGTAACTTTCCCCTTGAGTGCTGCTTCCTGGCAGGGATCTCTTTGAGAGTTTGCAAATAATATGAACCTGTGGTACAACTTTAGGCTCATACCATACACTCAAGAGGCACATATCATTTGAATTAGCTATGTGCAGGAAAGACATGCAATCAATCAAAGTTTAAGGAAATAGAAACCGCCTGTATTTCTTCATGAACAGTGCAGAATATGTTCCAGTCCCTGCAGTCCTGCCTGTGAAACACCCAGACGTCATTTCGGCTTGTGGTTTAACTTCTTTCTGATATTTATCAGCTGTCTACAGAACGCTGGACTGTCTTTCAACATGTTGGTGTGGATAAGTGTGGGGAGAAATCTGGATAAACAGCATGTGGGCTCCTTTCGGCAAGAGGGAAGCTCACGACATTTTATTGAAAGGGAAAGGTATGATACGGATCCCCAGCTAAAACGTACAAACTGGAGAAGTTAATAGCCTCTCAGCCAAAAACTCAGTGTATAGACGACATCAAGTTTTTTTGAATGATACAATCTTCCAATTTAACATGAGGCCTTCAAGGAAAGCTGAAGTTACCCAACATTCCCGAATGACACAAATTTAGCAAATTACAAGGTGATTCTAACTGCCATACATGCAGAACAACAAAGACATTGTAAATTTATTCAAGTAAGAGTAAACACAAAGCTGTCTAATACCATCAAAATGATTGCAGGAACTGATGAATGGCCACAGAAAGTCAAGTCATTTCATTTTCTCTTCCTTTAAGTTAAATCTAATGCATGACTAGACCATATGAAGAATATAAAGTCAGTTCTCTGGGAGAAGCGTTTGCCTTGAATTTGAGACATCAGCCAGAGATCCTCACATCCACACTGGAGTCCCTGACTCCCAGACCTTGTTCCACTCCTGGCTCTGGTTTCCTATCAGTGTGCATCCTGGAAGGTGGTTAAAGTCCATGCATCCCCGACACTCACATGGCCAACCAGCTTTGGCGTAGTGTAGCCTTAACCATTGCAGGCACTTGGGGTGAATGAACCAGCAAATGGGGTCTATCTGTAAAATAAAATGCATTCAAGCACCTCGTTCTTCCCATGCAGCAACACAGACACTTAGGTAATGATTTAGGGCATTGTGCTGAGGGTTTTACAGCATCCCTTGACACTCCCAATAGTGATATTCTAAGAAAAGTGTTTGTGCAGTCTCCTCTTTACCCTCTGTGTGGCTTCTTTTGTTCCATTCCCATACTAAACAGTCATTTTCCTAGTCTTAGCATTGCCTTTGTTAGCTAACATCTGTGATAGAAAATGTGAGGTGTTTATCTAGCTTATGCTAACCAGTTAGTTGCTGTTGATTGCTCCCTAGAATTTGGACCCACATCAGCGTTATCGTGCATAAATCACTACATCACAGGCCATGAAGAAGACGCACAGGCAAATTCAGCAAATGAAATGATTATAGATAGCATTATGTTACATACTCTCTGTGGTAACACTGTACCACAAGCTCTCTGTGGTTGTGGTATTCCTGGAAACCTATGTTTCTACATCTTTTGGAAAACTTTGCACATATTCAATTTGACTAATTTAATGTGTAAGCTACCAAAAGAGCAATTCAAAATTGTGTTTTATATTTCTGTAACCATTTTCCCAAATAATACAAATGTAGATTTATGTATACAGAACAAACCTCTGGAAATAAGCACTAATTCCACAAACTACTCCTATGAAACACAGAAAAATTACTTTCTAAATTAGCATGCATTATTTTAAACAATTTTCCTTTTATACAGGTTTAACACCTTTTCAAATATGAAATCTTAGTGATGTTTAATATCATAAAGTATTCTTCACAAAAAGCATTTCTAAATTAAATGTTATATGTTGTTTGATAGGCAATTAATAGTTTTGTTATTATACAGAAAGATAAACACATACACATCTCTCTTAGAATCACTTAGCCCTTTGTATCTATGGGTTTTGCAACCATGGGTTCCTTCATCTCCCACTCAGAAGATTTAAAAAATAATAATGCATGTGTGCTAAACATTTACAGACTTTATTCTTGTCATCATCCCATAAAGAATATGGCACATTAATTATACAGTATTTACACTGTATTGGGGGTACTAATAATCCAGAGATAACTTAAAGTATGTGGGTAGATATTAATAGTTTGTATATGAACATTAACACCTTTTATAATAGGGACTTAAGAGTCTGCAAATTCCTGGAACCACTCTCCCACTTATTTCAAACCCAGAACAAGAATGAGAGAATGAGGTATTTTTCATTTACCAGTTCAGTCCCCATAGAGTGGCAATGACCAGGACTGGGCACAGCTGAATCCAGGAGCTAGGGTTTCTACCCTGCTCTCCCATGTGAATGGCAGGAACTCGAGTGTTTGAGCTGTTATCTCCTGCTGTCCCAGAATGTCAGAAAGGAAATGGATCAGAAGAGGAGTGGCCTGAACTAGAACTCCAATATGGGATGCAGACATTCCTGACTGCAGCTTAGTTCATTGCGCCACAGGGTTCAACCAATATCTATATGATTAAAAAATTACTGGTAAGCCTTTTATAAAGTAATAACAAAATAGCCTCTGGTAAAGCAAATGAAACAATGATCAAAAATGAAACAAAAGATCAATTCAAATAACCACTCACTACACAGCCAAGTTTACCATTCTACGAGAATGGGAAATTTAGCTAAAATTGTAGCTAAAAGAAAAATCACCTGCTACATGCTTCACTGAACACAGGCCACCAAAACTTCTTACATACCAACATTAACTAACATGGAACACTATGTAGAATGAGTACTTTTATTTTTCCATTCCTCGTTGTAGTTGCAGTTGCTTTAGCTTATTCACCAGGTTGATATAAAAAACAATAAGTATTAGGCATGTTGTGACAGCTCAATTGGCTAATCCTCACCTTGAAAGCACCCAGATCCCATATGGGTGCCAGTTCATGTCCCAGCTGCTCCACCTCCCACCCAGCTCCCTGCTTGTAGCCTGGGAAAGCAATAGTGGACAGCCCAAAGCCTTGGGACCCTGCATCCCTGTGTAAGATCTGGAGGAGGCTCCTAGCTTCAGATTGGCTCAGCTCCACCTGTTGCAGCCATTTGGAGAGTGAACAAACAGATGGAAGCTCTTTGTCCTTCCTTCTCTGTGTAAATCTGCCTTTCCAATGAAAATAAATAAATCTTTAAGAAAATAAGTATTGTTATTATATGTTTAATATTAATATATCATCAAATATATTAAAGTAATATTTTATATACATATGATAATACATTATTATAGCCCCCATCTGGCTTTGCAGAAAAACTATAACGTGGTAGCATTCCACAAATTGACACTGGAGAAGCTTCATGAAGTTGCAAACTAATTTGGCTCCAGTCAGTCTGACCAGAGGATCAGATTTACACCTGCACATTGGAGATAATCCCTGGGACTCTAATCACCCGTAATGCCTGGCTGGAGGCGAGCAAGCAGCTGGCTTCATCTGCAATCCCTTTGTCAAACTTTCCCACTTAGTCTCCCTTTCTGTTGCCTTCAAACACTCTCCAGGTAATTTGAAAGACGGAGTGTTCTTTAACCATGAAGTTCCACCATCCCTCCAAGTTGTTATAATGTCAACTACTTTCAAGAGGTTTAAGAATTTTCTGTATGTCACAGTAGGAATTGCCTATAAGTTGTTTGTTTGTTTGTGTCAAGAAAACCTGCAGGGCCTGGCGCGATAGCATAGTGGTTAAAGTCCTCGCCTTGCACACTCCGGCATCCCATATGGGCACCAGTTCTGATCCCGGCGGCCCTGCTTCTCATCCAGCTCCCTGCTTGTGGCCTGGGAAAGCAGTCGAGGATAGCCCAATGCTTTGGGATCCTGTACCCCTGCGCAACACCTGGAGGAGGTTCCTGGCTCTTGGCTTCAGATTGGCACAACACAGGCCGTTGAGGTCACTTGGGGAGTGAATCATCAAACAGAAGCTCTTTCTCTCTCTCTCCTCTCTGTATATCTGTCTTTCCAACAAAAATAAATAAATCTTTAAAAAAATGCAAAATATAATAGCATGACATATTTAAATACAACAATGCCAGGACAGTCAAAGAAACTACAAAATTATATTCAGTGTTTTTCTTTTCCCTCATAGACTTTTGATTATGAAAAGCACAAAGTTCTGTAAAATCTTGCTTCAATATTATAAAGTGCTTAATTTAAATCAGAACAAAAAAAGGAACCTATGCAAAGGAAAATTCAGCAATAAATGTAAAAGAAGCAAAAGGAGGAAGGAAGGAAGGAAGGAAGGAAAGAAGGAAGGAAAGAAGGCAGGCAGGCAGGCAGGCATGACACACAGTTACAAGGGACAGCTGAGGAGCCCGGGGGCCTGGGATCCTGCTCTCTCCGTGCCTTCCTCACTGACCGACATTGGCAATGGAACGGCCAGTCGGGAGAATAGCGTCCACACGCCTTTTTCTTCCCCCATGGACAACAGTAAATTTCTCAGGCCCCCTTCCCTCTTGGGGTCAAACATGTGGCATTTTAGAATTTCAGATCAAGGGGCTACAGAGGGTGAGGCATTCTTACACTTTGCAAGTGAGTTCTCACCCTCAGCCTCTTGCTTGTACCAAGCAGGTTTCAATCAGGAAGAAGACTGAGGCCAACTTGGTCTGGTCAAAAGGAGGCTGAAGCTGCTGTGCTGCTGCGGCTGCTTTCCTCCACCTGCAAAGGAAGGAGCTTGGCTCCCCTTCTTGATTGCAGGAGAGCTCCGGCAAGGGACAGGAATCTCTCGGCCTTCTTACTCCCTCACTCTAGCCAGTCCTCTCAGCTTGCTCTAAGGTGCTGCGGGTCCAGCCCAGCCGTGGTCCTAAGCCCTCACTCCGGGCTAGCTCAGTGAAATCCTTCCCTTCCTCTCTCCCCAGCAGCACACCTGGTATCCAACCGCAATGGAAACTCCAGGTGCTCCTTGTGAGCAGGGGCCAGCGTGCCCAGCGCTGGGCCACCAGCACTCTTTGTTTTTCCGTGCCCTGCTTCTGCACGTGGTCTCCTTCGCAGGGTTCTGTTCGTGTTCTAGAGACTGTGGAGTGCAGGCGCCCTGAGAAGCACCCCAGAAGCGAAGAGGGAAGGGAACAGGCCTGCACTGCTGCTAGGCCCAGATGCAGTTCTTTAAAAATATATATATTTATTTATTTATTCACTTTTATTGGAAAGTCACATATACCAAGAGGAAGAGAGACAGAGAACAAGATCTTCCATCTGATGGTTCACTCCCCAAGTGGCCACAAAGGCTGGAGCTGAGCCAATCTGAAGCCAGGAGCCAGGAGATTCTTCTGGGTCTCCATCATGAATGCAGGGTCCCAAGGCCTTGGACCATCCTTACTGCTTTCCTAGGCCACAGCCGGGAGTTGGATGAGAAGCGGGGTTGCCAAAGTAGGACCTGCATCCATATGGGCTCCAGATGAGTGCTTACAAGGTGTGGCCTTTAACTGCTAGGCTACCACGCCGGGGCCCATAGATGTAGTACTATAACTCTGAATAGGTTGGTCTTTATAATTTTTGGTAACAACCAAATCCCAGATTTCCTTTAACAGATGCCTTTTACATGTTTGTGAGAATCCTAGAAAGACAGATGATTGTTTTTAGTTCACTTGCAGCTAATTACATATTTGTGAATAAAGAAAACAGCAATTTAGTCATATATAGCTTTTAAACTTAAAAGTTGAATTTATTTTAACTAATGCATCCATTAATCTGATCGATGTATTTGTTTAACAGGCAGAGAGACAGAGTTCTCCTGCTTGGCGGGTCACTTCCTGAATGCCTGCTTCTGCTTACAAGGCCAGCCTAGAGTGATCAGGCCCATCTCCCATATCAGTGACAGGAACCCAAGAGCTTGAGCTGACACCTGCTGCTTCCAGAGGATGCAGATTTACAGGGACTCAGACCCGAGAAGTCTGAGCACAGAACACAGGCATCCCAGAGCAACCCTAACTGCTCTACCAAAGCCCACCGCTCAATGTATCCATACGCTTCCACTGAAATCCAATTCATACGTTCATCCACATGCTTCTTCATCTCTCTTGGACTTTTGTTCTCCAAATCAAAAGTCATACTAGAAATTTATTGTGTGCGCCTTGCAACTAAAATATTTCAGTAATAGATCACAGTTAATAGCAAAATTTCAATTTCAATGATTGTGCTTTTTTTTTGTAGATAACCATTCAAGATAGCTATTCTACTTGAAAGAACTTAATTTAAACATTTAAATCTATTCATTCTTTTCTGATCATTTCAAGACTTATTTGTCTTGTATCCCCTTTGCTCTTTTTCCTGACAGAACAGCCTTGACTTCAAGCCTCATTTCTATGTATAATTTAAGCCAAGAAATCTAAAAAGGAAAAGCCTTTAAAGTCTGTTTCCTTCTTACTGTATTTTTTTTTTAATTATGAAGACATGTCTTGACTATTCTCACAAATTTGAAACTGTGAAAAGAATTGTGGCTAACTACAGGAAATATTGTATTTTTCGATAAATACTGCTATTTTAAGTATGCAGTTTTTTTTCATCTATGAGAAAGACAGAGAGACAGAGAGAGTGAAAGAGAGAGCAGGAATGCTCCCATTCACTCATTTATTTCCCAAATGATCAAGCAGGCATGGTTGGAGTTGGAACTCCATTCAGGTTTCCCATGTGGGAAACCATTTGCTGTTACCTGGGAGGTATTAGCAGTAACTATATCAGAACTTGAACTTCACTCTGAACTTGAATTGTCACTCTGATATGCTATGCAGGTTTCTCAAACAGTAGCTTAACCTACTGGACCACAACACACACTCATAGTTCTCATAGATTTGAGTTATTTTAGCAAAAGATTAATAATTTAAAAATATTTCATGTTATATTTTTAGGTACCAAGAAATCAGCCAAAATAGTAACTGACATATAAAGGACAAGCACTTTGTGAGGCAAACAAGGTAAAACCACACGAGTAAAGATGTAACCCCGATAACTTCATTTGGCCAAAGAATCTGAATGTAAAGCAAACAAAAGTTATAAAGCTGTACTGTGATTTCAGAGTCATGAGAGAACGCATTGCCTTCTCATGAATGAAACATATATACAGAATCAGAATGGTGACTTTTAAGTTTTAAAAGACAATGGAAATCCATCAATTTAAGGATATAGTTTTTGAACTGAATTCAGTAATTACGTCTTAATCTCTAACCCTTTTCTAGTAGTAATCCTGTCCATTGATAGGGACCTTAGGCTGATCTAATCCAGCAGTTTTCCAACTTGACTGCAGAGTAGAGCCCTTGGAAATCAAGATAAAGATATATGCTCTTCCTACCCCAGCCGGACAAAAGCCAAACGTTTAGTAATAGGACACAAACTATTTGCAATAGTTTCCTAGGTGAAAGTCACATTTTGAGAACCAATGATCTAGCGCCAAACCACGTCACAGACAAGAAAACAGAGTGAAAGCAATGTTAAGCTTGCTGAAGTTGAAGCGACTAAGGTGCAACTTTGGAGAGTTTACCTAAAGTTTGTGATTCTAAAACAATGGTAACCAAAGTTTCCCGTCATTTTTTCTTATTAATCTTGTTTGTTACTTGAATTTCTATTAAGACGACAAATGAATCATCTGCATTTTCACTTCAAAGCTCTCAGACTTTAGAGTAACCCAGAATTCAGATCTTGTTACCCCCAAGTTCTCAGACAGATCTGTCCTTCCCTCCCCAGTCACCGTCCCGGATCGGGCCTTCTAGTGATCGATTCCCTTGCATTCTGCCAGTTCACTAAACAGAGCTGGATAAAGCCTAGCATGAATACTTTTGCTTGCGGCAAGAAATTGGACTCATTCTCAAAAAGGAATAACACTTTTTTCTTGCAAGCTAAATATTCAGTCAGTGACCACACTGGCACAAGCCTGATGCAATGGGTCATGGTACCGTGAAAATGGGGATTCAACTAAAGATTAACTGTGCATCTAGCAGGCAGCAGTACATGTTTGGGAAGGGACAAATGATTCCATCTGTATTCTGGGTCCAAATTGAAAGAAGGCTCCTTGGAAAGCGACAGAAATATGTAAAGAAAACTATTGTTTAATAGATTTTTATTTATTTTTATTGGAAATGCAGATATACATAGAGAAGGAGATACACAGAGAAAGGTCTTCCATCTGCTGATTCACTCCCCAAGTTGCCGCAACAGCCAGAGCTAAAAATCCTAAGCCAGCAGCCAGGAACTTCCTCCAGATCTCCCATGCTGGTGCAGAGTCCTAAGGACCTGAGCCATCCTCAATGCTTTCCCAGGTCAGAAGCAGGGACCTGGATGGGAAGAGGGCTGCCAGGATAAGAACCAGCACCCATATGGGATCCTGTTGCATGCAAGGTGAGGATATAGCCATTAGGTTATCACACCACCAAGCCTGAGACTTTTTTTTCCTTTAACAAGGTATCTTAGAAAAGCACACTGTTATAAAAGCCTCATTCATTACATTTGGCTCTTGTATGTACGGCATTAGGCTGAACTGTCCATTTTAATTTTTCAGGAAAATTGCATTTTGATTAATTAAAAGAACAGCACAGTCATGATCTGGGATGGAATGGATATCCTATGTCGATCAACTTCAGTCCATTGAATTATTTAGCAAACTATTAATTATCCCCTGGAATTGCATCAAATGACATCAAACCCAAAGGATAAAAACTGAGAAATCAGATAACCTTCCATTTAAATGTCAGGAGATCATAGTCAATTTAAGAATCCTCATCAATGGCATGATTCCCTGCTCCTTTTAATTTTCAGCCAGCTTATTGTGGCTAATCTAAATGCGAAGTGGCAGGAAGCAGATCCTGTGACATTATTAAAGAAATCTGTCTGGAAAGGCTGATACGCTCATCCAGTTTACAGCCTTCCAATATTTCACAGTAAGCGTGTTAGTACAGAGCGGGTTGCTTGTCAGTTTCATACACGTACACAATTAGAACATTGATAAAATTCATTCATCAGTCAATGTCTACTGTGTCAAGTTATTTACACATGTCATTCAATGATAAGAACTCTGCTTGCTAAATAGAATTCGTTCCATTTATAGGTGATGAAACTGTTGCTTAGGGAATTGAAGGGCCAAGATTTGAACCCAGATAGAACTCCAGTTTTTACAGCTACCCAGTTTTTACAGTGCCTTCTTCTGTATCTCACGCTGCATCTTATTAGCAGTGGGAGATCTTTTATTAGTCTCGTCATAGAACTCACTGACACCATGTACCCCCTGGAAGTAGGCAGTCCCAAGACTGATGTAAACCCTCTGGTTTTGTGATTTCCAAGAATTATTGTAAGGACATTTTAACTCCATAAATTCTAAAAGTTATCAAAAAACTTTGGACTGAAAAAGAAGGGGGTGATGAGGTAGTATTTTCCAAGCCTTTCTCTCTTTTTAATTGTTTCAATAACAACAGATCGATAGAGAATGACTAGATGGAGACAGAGAGGGTGAGAGACCTTGAATAAGGCAGCATCTTTGCTATGCACAGGGACTTCTTTGTGGTGGTGAGAGAATCACTTGAGCCTGGCTGCATTAACTTTCCCTGAATCCAAGCAGAGACCAGCTAGTTCAAGATAACCTTAGCTTAATTTGAAAGCAAGGATGCTGGAAGTTCATTTCTCTGGCTTTTCCGCAACTCGGTCATTTCAAACAAAACAAGGGAAACCTATGTGCCCCTGAGGCTTAAAGTGTTAGAGCTGGGTGACAGCTAATAAAAAGTCCTCTGCCACGATTTCTGAAGGACAGAGTAGCCACTCTTTTTTTTTTAACCCCTCACAAATTTAATAACTTTAAATAAAGAACAACACATAATAATTTGATCAAAATTGTCTCATTGACTCTCATTTTGAAATAATACCAAAAAATACCACATCAAATTCCACAGTCTCTCTCTCTCTTTTTTTTTCCACTATCTTGCAGAAGCAGTAGGGAGTACAATTTTAACACAATGTTCAAGCAAAAAAAAGCAATGTTGGAAATAATAAGCATAATCAATCATTGATCGCATTATATGTAATTCAATATATACTAATCACATATTTCATCTTCAAATGATGAACTTTACTCAGGCAGAAAATTACTAACACTATCTTCACGGGTAGTCAAACGATTTATTTAAAGATTTGGCTCAGAATAGACTCACGGAGTCTAACATGCATTGGAAGGATTGTGGCTTCACTTTAAATTATAATTCACCTCAGTATTATCCTCAGTTTTTAGAATATCTTTAAAATACTGAAGAATAAACACTTACTATTGACAACCAAGTAAAACTAATGCCACGATGTTTACATTGAATACTAGGCTCAAAGATTCACTTATTCCACAGTGATAAATTTGGGAAGACACAGAAACATGACAAACTCCTCTGTGTCAATGTAGTTTTATGGAATCGAGGTGCCTTTTAGTGTATAAGATCAGGAAGCATTCACTGTGTCACTTAGTAAAAAAAGAAGCCTGTCTTCAATCCTGACTTGAAATGATACAAAAATTACAGTCGCTGGAATCTAGATAGGGTCAGCTCCCATTTCTTTCCTCAGGTGGGTGAAAATGTGAGAAATCTTTTGAAATGTTCAAACATTGAAGTTTTATGCAATTTAACAGGAGATGAGACCTTTAAGAGGTAAGTGGTATACTTTCTGTCAAAAAAAAAAAACAAGCATATTGTTAAGCAATAAACTGGGAAAAATTAAGAAACATCTATCTCAAGATTAAAAGGGAGTCAATAGTTGTACTTGAGCAACTTATCTATTTTATAATAAAATTCCATATTCTCTTTGGAGAACTTTTGATTGCTTTCTTTCAAATTAGAGCCCATATTTCAGATAGTTTATGGATAAATTCCATATTATTTTTATCATTATCACAATCTTCGTTTTGCTTCAATATATTTTCTTTTTTTTTTAAGACTTATTTTTTTTTTTCTCGCAAAGTTAGATACACAGAGAGGAGGAGAGACAGAGAGGAAGATCTTCCATCTGATGATTCACCCCCCAAGTGACCACAACGGCCAGTGCTGTGCCGATCCGAAGCCAGGATCCAGAGAACTCTTCCGGGTCTCCCACTTGGGTGCAGGGTCCCAAGGGCCATCTTTGACTGCTTTCCCAGGCCACAAGCAGGGAGCTGGATGGGAAGTGGAGCTGCTGGGATTAGAACCAGCTCCCATATGGGATCCCAGCATGTTCAAGGCGAGGAATTTAACTGCTAGGCCACGGCACCAGACGCTCAATATATTTTCAATGTGTTAATTTCAACCTTTCCTAGGAATTAGGGATCTACATAGTTTTAATTCCTCATGTTTTCATTTCCTACAAGAGCCAAGAGTAAATTTACTTTGATCTCAGAAACACAATTGAAGGCTGATATTACAGAAAGCTAGATCTCATCATGTCATTGCTGTGCACCCACTTTTATTTCAAAATTGTATTTTTCATTTTTATTTTGCACATGACATATACTAGGACATTTCTAACTATGTGTGCACTCTGCAGTGATCGATGAGAAAGAGCAGGGTAACTGGATTATCCATCTTCTCAGATACTTAGCATGTCTTTTTGTTGAAAATATTCACAATCCTTTTAACACCTATTTGGAAATATATAATCGATTGATCGCAACACCAGCTAACAGCCAGCCTATGAATCTTTAAGGTATAAAGACATTTCTTTTTTTAAACTGTGGCGCCAGTTTTTTTCCATTCAAGCTTCAGAAACCACTACTGACAATTTCATACAATGTAACTGACGTTATAAATATTTGTTAAACAACTAAAATGAGGCATCGTCCAATTGTCACTAACTATACAACATAAATTATACATTACAAAGAATAAATTTAAGAATCCACTGCTAATTATTTTGCTCTATCTCTTTGATGATATGTAAGAAGCTCTGTTTCCGATTTATTTTATTGCATTTGCTATTGCTTATTATTTAGCTTATTGTTATAATGAAATAACCATAAAATAATCTGTGATAAATGGTACACAGACCATATATGAAAGCATGAAAAAGTTGAAGATATTTCATCCACTTCAATATTTCCAGCTTAATAAAATTCACATAATTAAAACAATATATGCAGGCACATGCAGATATGTGTAGAATATTTCAGAAAGTCAGAACCAAAGAAAGTGGTCAACATACAGGTGTGCCTTCCTTTTAAAGGTAGAGTTCATTGTTTAAAACAAATTTTAAATTCTATTCCATAGGGTAGAGCAGTCTGTGTCTTTTAGCTGCAATCTCAGCCACTAATTACGAGTTGATGTCCCAGTTCTCATTATCCTCACCTGCTTTGCGCTGCAGGCATTTGCATCTGCAGCCCTGTGACTAACCTGACAACTACAGGAGGGCAGCCGTATCGTCCATTTCATTTACTATTTGACATCTACCGGGATGCCTTGCACATTCAATTCTATTATTAATATTTGATGAACTACTTAATGAATAAACCAGTAAATGGTTAGCCTCATATTCTTTCCAGAGTGAGCTGCAGAGGGGAGATAAAATTTGTACATGACTACTCTGATAATCTTCACATTCCCTAAAATTGATCACCACCCATTTTCATTACCCATGGCAAATGATGGCAGATTAAGGCCGGCTATCTTTCTCTGGTCACTATGTCACCAAATTACAAATATCAGTTTCTGAGTCCTGGTGATAAAGGTAAGGAAGGCTCTGAATTACACCGATTCTGGAAAAGAATTTTTATCAGCATGTAAGATATTGTTCTAGACACGAACAATACACAAGATAGCACCTGTCATATTGTCACATAGCCTCATATTGCTCAGGGAGAAAGAGATGGAGACAGAGAGAGAGACGGGGAGAGGGGGAGAGAGGGAGAGAGAGGGAGAGAGGGAGAGAGGGAGAGAGAGAGAGAATGAATGTAGGGAGAAAGAATTCTTAACATCCGAGACAAAAAATAAAATGCCAAGATGAAAGAAAGCCTTTCATTGACACACAATCTCTCAGTCTTGCTCAAGAGTGGCTCTAGCATAGCGTGTGGAACCAAAAGAGGCTATTGTCACCAACTCCTTTTATTGTCACAGGCTGGCCAATCAATTTTTGGCACCTAGTTCAATGTTTTTTGGGCAGAAGGAGACAAATATTTGTTGGGTATATACTTTCTACTCTTTGGAAATGTTTCTATGGCTTAAAAATACAGGATGATTCTTACTCTCAGCTTTGTTCATGATCTACAAGTTTCATATTCAAAACTGAGAAAACAAGTGTTGCTACAGAGCTATCAGATGATCACCTCGTTCTATTACCCGAGGTACTAGCATGGTAATAACTGTGCAGGACAACTTCTCCCTTCTCTCAAAATAATTATGCCTTTCTAGACTCCAGCATCTGTGCTGCCAGATGTTGCTGTCAGACACGTAAGCAATGAGTTTGAGCATCGCACAAACCAGGCAGGCTTCCAAAAAGATTCTGTGCAAATACCTCAGCAGAAGCAGGTGGTTTTAAGTCCAAGATTGCTAAGTACCTTGTCACACGAATGTAATTCCACCAAAACAAACAGTTTTCTCTAACGGTAGATTGAATCAGTTCAGGTTCAAGCCTCTACTTGGTGCTAATGATAGTCACTTTTATGAAAGTTACAACTATGCTTTCAGTGGAAGGAACAATTCTACTATCCAACAACATGAATGAAAAAATGAAAATAATTACAAGCTGAAGCTATTCTCCACTAAATGGAATCTTGCCACAATGGACGTTCACCAATTGATTGAATAGAATAGGAAGAAGATACAGTTTCTTAGAAACAGATGCAAAGTTAATGTTTTTGGTGAGCTCTGATATGAGAATAACATAAATCAGCTATTGTTAGGAAGGCATTAACATATTAAGAGATGTGGTGACTTGATAAAGTGATAAAGTCGTAATATTTTAGCTCATTCTTCCTTTTTGAAATTACAGTAGGCCTTGATTTATGAAATAGTAACTGTTGTTCAAGGTGTCATTTTTCTCATCTTAATCAAATAAAAAATTAATAATATGTGTGACATTTTCTACAAATGATAATTCTGGAAAAAAAGGGAGAACAGAGAATTGTACTATTTCAATTTGTGTACCATAGAAACATATAAAACAATTTGCACAGCCACAGGAGTCAGACAGTATTTGATTCTGGCTATAGGACCAAAATAATCAGAACGCTTGTTGTTTCTCAAAGAGGAGGCATTTTTCAAGCTAATTTCAAAGTTTTTTGAAATGGTATGAAGAGCTGTTATGTCTTTTTAAAATTGAAAAAAGCATATTACATGAAAGAGTAAATCATTATTACCAAAATAATTAGTTTTTTTGTGAGATCAATAAAAAGCATAACTTGTTTGCAGCAATATAATTCAAGTTAAAAACTATAGGATTCAATCAAGAAAATAATACAAATTTTAATGCTTAGCTAATCATCAAATTAGCCAAGAACTAAATACCATATCTAAAAAGAGCTTTATTTTTGAGATTAGATTCATAAATTCAAATTGAAAAAAAGGTAAAATGGAAGAAGAGAGAGAGCTTCCATGTGCTGGTTCATTGCTCAAATGGCCCCAAGAACCGAGAATAGATCAAACCAAAGCCTTCACCTCGGTCTGCCCCACAGGTAGCAGGTGGCAGGGACCCAGGCATTTGAACCGTATTCCACTGCTTTTTCCAGCAAGTCGGCAGGGAACCAGATTGAAATTAGAACTGTTGAGTCTCAAGCCAGCACTCTTAGGGAATGTCAGTGAGGCAGGCAGTGGCTTTACTTGGCAAACGACAATACTGACTCCTGCATCTTCTTTCTTGATAGCTTTATTTCTTACCCTAAAAGAACACATTACTAATAGAGAAAGCTAACTTTGTTGATTCTGAAAAGTGTTCTGTTAAAAGTCTTAAGCGTCAAATCTGGTTCTAAGTTCATATATATTGACGTGCATTGCTATGTAGGTATACTAGGAAATCCCTCTATGTCTAATTGAATAGATAGAAGTAGTCTACAACACCTAAAATCCAGATGAAAGAAGCATGAAGTCTGTAAGTATACCACATGTCGCTCCAAAGGTGAATGGATATTGATGAATGGAGACCATCAACATCAGAGTGCATACAGGCTGTGGAATTCTATCACCACGTGAGTGAGGAACAAGGTGTTCAAGGACCCTTGGATATCCTTCCCCATGCAAAAGTGAGCTAAGGAATCTAAAATTTTATATGAAAAAATAAAACTGTAAAGTAAGCAAAACAGAATGATAAAGGAGAGAGCTTTTGAAAGAAAAAAAGCAAATATTTTGCAACACTCTACTGATAATAGATTTCAAGGCATTTTGTGAGCTTGTGTAAGAGGAAGAGGCTAACAGGCAAGTACCGCACGCCCACCGATTGTGCTGCTAGAGCCCTGGCCACACATAAGCATTCAAAGAATCCTTGTCAAAATTAGTAAAAGGGGGGCCTGGCGCGGTGGCGCAGTGGTTAAGGTCCTCGCCTTGCACGCCGGGGATCCCATATGGGCGCCGGTTCTATCCCAGCAGCCCCGCTTCCCTTCCAGCTCCCTACCTGTGGCCCGGGAAAGCAGTGGAGGACGGCCCAAAGCTTTGGGACCCTGCACCCGCGTGGGAGACCCAGAAGAGGCTCCTGGCTTCGGATCAGAATAGCATCAGCCGTTGCGCTCACTTGGGGAGTGAATCATCGGACGGAAGATCTTCCTCTCTGTCTCTCCTCTCTGTATATCTGCCTTTCCAATAAGTAAATAAATCTTAAAAAAAAAAAAGCAAGAAACTTGAAAATGCAAAGGTAATGTGAAAGTCAGTCTTAAGTGCCATACACTATCAAAATTGCTACTGCAGGAAAAATAAAACAAATTAGGAATTTAAAGAACAAATTTCAAGAGCTTTCAAAAACATAAGGAAAAAAAAATAAGACATACAGTGCAGACATTGGGTGCCGCATGATCGTGCAGTAACAGCGAGAGCAACTCCCTCTAGACTGGGTGATAATGACTTAGCCTTTTTCCTTACATTCTCTCTACATCAAAAGTATGTATTGCTTTTATAATCAAAAAAAAAAAAAAGAACTCAGCCTGACATCTAGGTTTTTAGGATTCTCCATTGACTGATCGACTTCTCAAATATCCTTTCTACAGTCTGGCCAGTCTCAGATTTAGGCTTTGGTAAAATTAAAATAATGAAGCTTAGTTAACCTTAGCATTCTCAATGGTTGTTCTGCTTCTCCCTTTTAACTCTGCATCCCTTAAAATTCTACAGGGCTATAATTTAGAGTTTGTTTTTGAAACAGTAAAAAAGTTAGTTAAAAGATCTACTATGTCCATTATGCTTCAAAATTATTTAAACTATTTTTTAAAATATTTATTTATTTTGTTGGAAAGGCAGATATACAGAGAGGAGGAGAGATAGAGAGGAAGATCTTCTGTCCAGTGATTCACTTCCCAAGTGGCCACAGTGGCTGAAGCTGAGCCGATCTGAAGCCAGGAACCAGCAAACCTTAAAAAAAAATCATGGGGCCTGGTAAGGTAGCTTAGTGGCTAAAGCTCTCACTTTGCACATGCTGGGATCCCATACAGGCATGAGTTCTAATTTTGGCAGGTCCAGTTCCCATCCAGCTCCCTGCCTGTGGTCTGGGAAAGCAGTGGAGAACAGCCCAAAGCCTTGGGATGCTGCACCTGCATGGGAGACTGGAAAGAAGCTCCTGGCTTCTGTCTTCAGGTCAGCTCAGCTCTGGCCATTGTGGCCAGTTGGAGAGTGGATCAGAAGATGGAAGATCTTTCTCTTTGTCTCTGCTCCTCTCTCTATAACTAACTTTCCAGCAAAAAATAAAATTTTTTTTTAAAAACTTATGTTTTGCATACTTTCTTCTAATTAAGTATAGGATGAATTTCTTTAATTTTTCATGAAGGAACATCAGCAACAAGCTATACTCAAATCTCAGCTCTATTATTGATACGGAGCTAATCATTCTGAATGTTACTTTAACATCATTGAAACCAAATCCTTGTGAAATATTTACCATGTGCCAGACATCATTGTATCTGCAGTGATATTATTATTTAATTAACTATTTTTATAAAGTCCATTTGACAAGTATAACAGTGCTTCCTTCATTCTACACTAACTTTTCTATAACAGTGGCTTTTAAATATGAAGGTCAGATTGACTCTCCTTTTTAAAACACTAACAATTATTTTTTTAAACATTTTGAGATGGAATTTATATTAAGATAGACAAAAAATGACACTGTCTTTTTCAATTGGTGATGATTGGCAGAGAGATAGAAATTGTGCAACTGATCTCTCCAAAAATGGTGGGCAGCACTTCATGATTGAAAATTGTTCATAGAAAAGAATTTATTTTTAGGGTCATTGTGACCACAACTTTGGTCTATACCACCGCACCCAGTCTTTACCTGTCTTAATTAGCTGAATATTTGTATGAACTGCATCACGGAGAATGCCTTTAAGCACCATCGCAATATTGACGCTATCAAACACGGGTATTTGTGTTGCTGGCATGTGCATACATGTGTGTACAAGTCTACTTAATGACTGTTACGATTCTGCAAGGAGAGTATTATATTGTGGATGAAGTGAGAGAGAGAGTCAAGTGCTTGCACTTCCCTCAGTTTTATACCGCATTGAGTCGGTGTCAAGTATCCGAAGTGGTTTTCAAAAACCCCAGGTCCCAATGACTAGATTATGACCTCCAAAAAAGAATGAAATAACTCCATTTCAAAAACATTTCAAAACAAAGGCTTTACAGTAAATACACAATCATGTGTTATTAAAATGACAATTTGGTGGAAAATGCAAAAAATATTCTGCTGCACATAGGAAAAGATATTGTACTGACAGGTGTTCCTATCTCCACCCAGAGTTTGTCAACTGAACATACATTTCAAACAGTCAGAATCATGTGAGAATCAAATATTAATAAAAAAATCCATCATCCTCATGGAAAGAAATGATGACCTAGTCATAAAGCCCACTTGTTTCCAAATGAAACAGAGAAAGGGCAAGAACTTCAGATTTCATTTGACATACATTGCACTTCAGTGAACCTATAAAAACTAATTTCAACTATATTTTGAAAAAATAGAGCAGAATTACTGTGATAGAATAAAGTGGGGAAAAGTGGGAACCTGGATGTTTTCCCCTGAGATCAAATATGAACTCCATTCCTTAGGAGTCTCCAAAAATCACTTCTTAGTCCTGAGATTCAGTTTCCTTCTTTATAAAATGAAAATAATAATAATGCATAGGGTCCCTGAGAAGAGTAGAATAAAATACTTGTTTATAGTAACATACAAATAAATCCTTCTAACATTGAAAATCAGGATAGTTAGTCTATATTAAACAAAAGCATAATATTTGAGTAGTAAATAATGACTTATTCAGAAGATACACATCATTATAACTAACACAGCAATAGGTTAAACAAAGGAATTTATCACGTTTAAGTCAGAAAATTTCTTAGATGCACAGAAATGATTGCATTTCTTTAAGAAAAACAACAGGGACCCGGTACAATAGCCTAGTGACTAAATCCTCGCCTTGCAAGCACTGAGATCCCATACACGTGCCATTTCATGTCCCAGCTGCTCCACTTCCCATCCAGCTCCCTGCTTGTGATCTGATAAAACAGTAGAAGATGGACCAAAGCCTTGGAATTATACACACATAGGGGAGGCCTGGAAGAAGCTCCTGGCACCTGGCTTCGGGTGGGCTCAGCTCCAGTCATTGTGACCACTTGGGGAGTGGACCAGTGGAAGAAAATCTTTGTCTCTCCTTCCCTCTGTAAATCTGTATTTCTAATAATAGTAATTTTTAAAAAAATTGGTCATTGTGGTTAATTCCTTAACTCATTAGAAAAACAAAAAGGAAGAGCAAGAATAGTACTAGGCTGACAACATATTGCTACTCTTATGAAACAAGGATTTTCAAGGACATTTTAAAATTGAGATGTATTTCCCGTTGTGTTTGTCATTTGTAAAGTCTAACAGTGAGCAAGACTTCAGGAGCTTATAAACCAAAGCAAGAATGCCAACACCTTTGGTAATTTTTATCAACGTCTTACCTTCACATCTTGCTTAGAAGACTGACTTATAAATGTTCTAGGAGATGTTTAAGTCTCCCCTGACCTCCTAAATTCTATACTTGTCTGCTCTTTGCAGGGCCTGAAGTATTTCTGTCATTTGTTTAAAAAGGTGAAGTCTCCTGTTAATAGCTGCCTCTGAAAACAGAGCACATTAAACCATTAAGTGCTTAGCTCAAAATTATTTAATTGATTTCTTAGGCTCTAAGTGTGCCGCAGGGGGTGAGAAACTAGGAGGAATATCCTCGAAGTTACAGAGTCAGCTCAGGCACTAGAAGCATGCCTGTCACCAACACGAGCTCTGATGGTCTCCAAAGACCACACGACTTTGCTGTACTTGTTTCTAAAGCATATGGATTTTTACTTTGTCATAAATATATGTGGATTCAATCACCCGTGTTGGATCTCTGAATAACACATTTTCACTCTGTAATTTATGGAATCGGTTGTTTTTCTCTTTTTTCCTCCTCTCTCAGCTAAACATTTCCTGGCCTCATAATTCTTTTTCAGGATGATACAGACTCAACACTGAATTACTCTCACCTATACTTTCAGTGTTGTTTGTTTCACTGTTTTCTGCATCACTGTACCCTTGACTGCAATAAGCATCTGTACCACCTGTATCTGAATTTTGCCTGTTAAGAACTGCTGAAAAAATAGTCACCTGCATTAACATGTCATAGCATGGGCTCTACAGAAACAAGAAGGAAGATGGCCTTTTTGCCTGTGACTTTCTGCAGCTCAAAGAGGTAACTGACCAAGCTCACTCGACTTCTTGCACTGAGCATGCTTCCTGCAGCAGAGCAGCAGCCCTTCCTTCGAGGCAGACATGGTGGTATTCCTCATACCTGCCAACCCGCACGTGCGCAGGGTTTAATGCAATGCTGCGTGATATCCTGGGAGTCAATTCCATTCTCTGCAACTGGCTGGAAAATATTCCACTTTGTTGAAACCTGCCTACTCCATGGGTGTCCCCTTCCTAGTGCAAAAGATACATATAGATCATCGAATACATAGTAAAAAAAAATCCCAAATTTTCTCCCATTAAGTAACTTTATCATATATTACATAAATATGCAATGCATTTTATTTTTACTACCAGGATATGATAACACTGAAACATGAAAATGAAGCAGTGATAATAAAAAACAAACAAACAAACAAAAAAAACAAATACATTGGGTAAAAATTATATGTTCTTTCCAAATATCCTACTTTATATATTCTATATATTTAATCAAAATATTTGATTGACACATCCAATTTCTATAAGAGTTTTCAGAGAAAATATCTCTGATTAACAGAGAGAAAATTTAAGAAAACGTTTTGCGGGCCCGGCGGGATGGCGCAGTGGTTACGGTCCTCGCCTTGCACACCCTGGGATCTCATATGGGCGCTGCTGCACCCACATGGGAGACCCGGAAGAGGCTCCTGGCTTCGGATTGGCTTAGCTCCAGCCATTGTGGCTGCCTGGGGAGTGAATCATCGGACGGAAGATCTTCCTCTCTGTCTCTCCTGTCTATCCGCCTTTCCAATAAAAAAAATAAAATAAATCTTAAAAAAAAGAAAAGAAAACATTTTGCTTCTTTTAAATGTACTTAAAATACCTAATATTAAAAAACATTTAAAAATTGGCAATATATATCTTTGGTTTTTAAAGCATCATTTGATGTAGGAAATACAATCAAGTAATTATAAATATGTATTGCTATTGACAGTTTGTTCTTAAGCCTGGTGTGCACTGAGTAGTAACTTTAAGTAAAGTTCTAGAAAGAAAAAAAATCTACTTTGTGTTGTCCTTCAAGATAACAATGACAAAAATTCTCATTTCTGCTTCCCTTCGGTGTTTTAAAAGGGGTGTGTGTGTGTGTGTGTGTGTGTGTGTGTGTGTGTGTGTTTTAGGAGGAGGACCTTCATTTTTACTTTGATTTAGCTTCTTCAAAAGTTAAGCTACAAATAAATTTACCTTTACAGTGGTGTCTAAATCCAAATAAATCTAAATATCTAAAAGAAATTATATTTGAAATAATCCTGGCCCCCTGGGGTTTGCATAAGCATCTCAACGTCTGTGCCTCTGAGTGGTTGTCTAGGATCTGATCTTTAGGGATTCTCATATTCTCCCAGCCCTTCATCCAGTCATGTAGAATAGGCACCATGATAATCTACTGGATTCCTGCTCTGGCTTTTGGAAACCCAATCTCCCACATTCTGTCAGACTTACTCCCTTTTTTTGGTGTTTGCTTCTCACTCCATCCTGTTCCATCAACTTCCTTCACTGCCCCCAGCCAACTTGGAACACATTAAGGATAGTCCTTGACTCTCATAAGCATACATTCAATGCGGGGGGGGGGGCAGGGGGGGCTATTTTCTAACTGTGAGAAATGCAAAAAGTGATCAAATATTCTTGAAAGATTGATTTTTGACATTTTTATTTGAGACCTACATATTGGGTTAACCTTTTGGGATGCTAATCCCATTTGGGTTATCCAAAAACACAGTTCTAAATATGAAATATATTCATAAAATGATTTGTTATAAAATTACAATTTACATTCACAATATGGAAGAATTGATCGAATTATGCAAGTAAATAAATTCAATGTATAGGATAGAATCAGTAGGAATAATAATTACCAAGAATAAGTAAAGCCAATGGGATACTATGTAAAAATACTGATACAAAATTAAGTTAAATAACCTGGTTAAAACAGTAAGAGGAATTTTTTTTTTTTTTTTTTACAAATTGGAAAGGATTTATTACAGAGGGGTTAAGTGCGCTAGTGCGCTGTCTCTCCCCACCTCCCCGCCCTGCCCAATCCATGGGAGATACATTCCAGGAATTCCAAGGAGTTGCCTGAAGCCATGGATGCTATTGAGCTCCATACAGTTTTCCTCCACCAATGATGATACTGCCAAAGTTCCCTGGGAAGTTTGGACACCAGCTCTCACATTTCAGATTTCCAGATGGTTAGAAGGAGCCCAGCAGCCTGCGGGGTTAAGGTTGATGAGCATCAGGGAAGTGCCTAGATGTTGCTGTGAAGTGCTCTGCTTACTACACTCTGTGTGTCTCTCTGCTATCTCATGGAGAAGCAGACACCACCAGCGGCTTCTTGCCTTTTCCACCTTCTAGGTCTTGCGCAAGTCTGTCTTCACTATTTGCAGATTCCTTGTTTGCAAATTCACCTGTTGGCTCACATTGCTTTGCAACCCTGCCCAGATCAGTCCTCATTGTTCATTCTCACTTGCTGGTAGACAGAGCACCTATCTCAGACTCTTTGCTGCTGCTTTAACAAGATCACGGAGCAGGGAACCTTCTCTCTCTCCTTGCCTGTGTGAGGGGCACTCTTCCTCTAGCCTTACTCAATCCTCGTTGCTGTAGCTGTGAGTAAACTCCACGGCGGGGGTGGAGGTGGGGAGAGTTTGAGATTGGCAACTTTAGATCCACAGCCAAGAGTCCAAGGCCTGGTACACAGTGTGCCGGAATCACTGTTACCACGGAGCTGGAAGATGGCAGGTGCAAGGAGGTGGAAGGTGGGTCTACTGAGAGCATCAAGTAGAATGAACAGAATAAGAGGAAGTTTTAAACTGCTTAAGAAAAATGAAATTACAATGTTTAATTTCATAAAAATTTGAAGAGCTATTATATTTTTGTATGTAGCTTTTTTGAGAGTTTACAGAGTTGAGCAATGGAAATATATCTATTTACCAGTTGTTGTGGAACTAATCAAGATATTTTTTATTCTTAAGTTATGTACTTTGCAAACATTCCATATGGAAAGTTATTATTGTATAATGAGATATAGTTCTCTTCAATAGCAAAAAAATAGATACTAAGGAATACAACATTTATATAATCTTTGGCGTGTCTGCCATAATTATATTTATTTATGCAATCACAATGTTATTGTGACCCCACAGCTGTCAAAATTCATACTCATCCCAGGCTCTTTAGAAAGTAGAAATCTGCGCTATCTAGACCACTTGAGCATGAACCCTCAGAGCATGCTCCACATTGGGGCCCTGGGATGACATCAAGTAGATGTTCCCTGTCACCTGGTCCTGGGGTGGCTGTGAGGCTGTGTGTGGCTTCTGCCCTTTTCCTTTCCTTTCCTCCAGATACAGGACGAAAAAAAAAAAATCAAAGCGTGGAAATAATGGTCTCCCACATTTTCCCCTAATCCTCAACCCTTCCCACCCTGAGCAACGATGTAAACATCATCAAAAATCAAATAAGTAGAAATCTACTAAATTGTATCATATATCAATGACACATTTAATTTGTAACAGATTTAAAGTATGAAAGCTCCATTCACCATCTCCAGGAAACAAACGAACAACAACAAAAGCAGAAGAAATATAATGAAAAACCTGCTGGCTTTTTTTTTTTAATTAAAAAAAAAAGTGCATCACACTGTGCAGAAATAGATGAATTTGAAAGAAGCAAGCATACAACTCTCTTTCATCCTTATTCCTGGCTAATCAGTCCATCAGTCTGTATCTGGGACCATTTGCCTCCCACCTACAGCTTTAGAGTCCCTTTAGCCCATTTGTCATGAGATTGAATGGTTGAGCTTTATCCGTGATGTTGGGAGATGTCCAAATGTTAGCTAGATACACTGACACCAAATGCTGTCCTCTGGTGGCAGTGCAAAGCCTCCTGTCTTTCTCAAACAAACTGCATCCTCTTGCCTTCACCTAGTGACATTTTGTTCGGTTTCTGCTAGCTGTGACTTTGCAGCCTTCCTGTTCTCTTGGATTCACTTTGGCTCATGCAGAACCCAGGACCCTGTCCAGGGGTGAATCCGTCACCCCTCAGTTTATTTTCCCCTCCTCATCCTAGGATTTGATTCACTATCATTAGTTGCCCAACCAAAAATGTGCATTTCAGCACCTTTTCTATGCCTGGGATTGTCATTGCTGCTCTTAGAATACTTGAACTTTGGGGTTCCAAATCGTTTTCTCTATCAGTCTCCTACGTCTGATATTTAAAGCATTGCTATAATTAGCTTCTCAGAACTTAACATTTCTCTCTAGGACTGATGTGCTGTCTGGTTTCTAAAATTGTGCTCTTGGAGCAACTGTAAAATTCTCTGATGAGGATTTGTTAAAGACATACTTATTTTCTTGATCCCGAACCCTCCACCAAGACACACACACCTCTCTGTGACATTAGCTGTCTCTATCTGCTGCTCTTCACATGGTCTTCCGAGATAAGTGCTCTGTCCTCATGGGCATTGCCATCCCCAAGTCTCCAACTGTTTCTATGTCTCCTTGATATCACTTGAATTTAGAATTTCAGATTCCCATCTTTCTGACATATTTCATTTACATTTAATTAATTTATATGTCAAACTTAATGTTTGTTAAAATTATTGTATACCAGCAAAAAATCCCCCAACAACATCTATAGTGTTGGTTATTTACACACACTTACTATAGATGTCTGCGCTTGTTTATTTTGTGTGGGTATTTAAGGATGTTTCCACTAATGTAAAAGAAATACATGTCCTGATACACCACATTATCAATTTTCCTGGCAATGTTAAATGATTTTGAAATAAATCTCTCACAGGTAATGGTGATGCTGTATTAGAATTCTTCATACTAACTGAGAATTCATTCTTTTCAGTAGGGAAATCTGCCCTCACAATATGCATGGACATTATAATCATAAGATTTAAACGTTGAGATACATATTATAAGGAAACTGATTATTTGCATTAGTAGTAGCCAAGAATCAGTGCACTTGTTGATAAAGAGCCATGTACAACACAAGAATAACATTATATTTAAGTTATGAAAAATGAAAAATGAAGAGACGCAGATAAAAACTCACTCCTCAATTATCTCTGTGAGTTATGCTTGATGTCTGATAATTTGAACCACAGCATTTCAAACCCAGGTAATAATTTGTTTAGGAAAATTGTTTTATACTTTATTATTCAAATAATTGTATAAGCATGTTAAAACTTAACGAGGATCAGGAATGGAGACAAGCATTCCTAATTTCATCCAGGTTGGAGATAGTATGGAACAGTTAAAAAAAAAGAACTACTGAATTCTTCTCATCCCACCAGCTATCTTTCACCATACTCCATAATACTTCACCATCACAAGTCTTCAGAACAGTATTATCAGTCTGCGACATCAGAGACTGAATTTGCCCTACACTACATTTGTTATTCAACGTGGCTTCAAATGCTACCCGCTGCGAAAAAGAATATTTAGGTGTCAATGGTTGATTCTTAGAAAGAGAATGCACAAACTGGCAGGCCTATAAAATCAATCTATTGCAGCTGTTATCCAAGTTTGAGCCGCCAAACAGCCATGAAAGAGAAATCAAAGGAAACTGCAAAATCAATAGGACTCATGACGAAGTAAACATATCGCTTACGTAAATTAGCGGCATCATTTTCAGGAGATATAATAGAAATATGTACACAATAATGATGCTCTTGGAAAAACAAAGTGAGCATGTTAAGCTTTGGCTACACATTTCTATGAAACTCTCTCTAAAATCATTGTCCAAGGGGATCTAGTTTCCTTATCAAAGCACCACATGACATTCCAACACACATTATAAAATCTGAAGGGAAATAAAGCAAATCAAAATGCAAGAATTCTGCAAATTGTGACTGAGTCAAAACATGAACTCACAAGAGATATTCATGGGAAATATCTGTGTGCATGTGTGCATCCAAACTTTACTCTGCATACGATTCTTGAGAAACAAACAAGATGCAGTGATTATCAAGAGAATTCGCAACTTGCATTCTGAGCTTAACAATTACACCAACTATTGTAGATCTTGAACAATTCATCTAATCTTTCAAATACTAGTTTCCAAAAGCAAGCAAAATCAGTATGCAAAAGTAAGGTCCATTTCTATGCTGCAGCAACAAACTATTCATAAATGAAACAGCTTAAAATGCAATTGAAAATAGCATCAAAGAAAATAAAATGCCCATGGGTAAATTCAACAAAACCATGCCACAGGCATTTTAGCACAGTGAGTGCTTGGGATGCCTATGTCCCATACTGGAATGTCAACTGGAGTCTCAGATGCTCTGCCTCTGGAAATTCCTGTCTGTGAAGCAGTAGAAGATTAGCCATGTATTTAAAGTTCTGCCAATCATGTAGAAGACCTGCTGTGTATTCTGGGACTCCGGCTTTAGTCTGGGCCCAGTTCAGGTGTTGTTGGTTTGGAAAAATGAACTAGCAGATAGATTTCTTTCGTTTTCTCTCTTTTCCTCTTTCCCCATATATGTTTGTGTGTGTATATACATATAAATAGGGATATAGATTTGTCACTCTTTCAAATAAATGAATCTTTAAAAGTATAAAGATATGTGATCTTGATTACCAAATTTACATGAACCTGAAGAAAACAAATATGGAAAGGTACATTATGTAAAAGATTAAAAACTTGACAACAACCAAATAAGCATCCAGCTAAGTAATGGACTAAGGATACTAATAGGTGTTTTTCAAAGATTGAACAAGAAATGAATGAAAAAATGCTCAGGATCACTAGCCATCAATCAGAGAGATGCTTCTTCTAACATATGCTGCTTAATTATGAGTAGCCTGCTAGAAGGAAACCAAATCCTGTTTCAGACCCTTCTTCCTTATGCCTATGTGCCCCTCTGGTTTTTTTTAATACACATTTTTTTTATTTTGAATTTTTGAATTATGTGGTACAATTTCGTATAGACTGGGATTCTCCCCAAACTCCTACTCCCCCAATAGATTTTCCCAGTTTACTACAATAGTATAGTCCTTCCTAAGGAATCACAGTTCCATCAGTCTCTTATTTAAGTGTACCCCGATATTGCTAGTACAGACAATATCAGAAAGTCCAGCATGCCATTGTCTATTCTTGTCCAACAGTTTCATTTGGAATCCATCTTTCATCTAGAAGCAGGGATGCATTTTTCATTATACCCCAACATCTGGATACAGTAGACCCCAGTACTCCATCACTATACATTCCATAATTGAGAAGCCATGAAACAAGGTCAACAACTAGTAGGAGTTAGAACAACAGCCACAGCAACCACAACCACAAAAAACAATAAAAAACAAATTGCAGGACCATGAATAAACGTGCCACTGAGTAACCAACACATGGGTGACAAAAAGGAAACACAAAAGTCTCTGGGGCAAAACGATGCAACCGTGTAATCCATGAGCCAGCAATGAATTCAACAGGAGAAAAGAAAGTATTTGAAAAAAAATAAGATTGAAATTAAAAAAACATCAAAACAGATGGGATGCAGCCAAAACAAAAGCAAAAACAGAAACAAAACAGTATGGATCGGATTGTTGAAGTTACACTCTTCATGCTGATTTCCTTATATAAGAGAGAACATACGGATTTTGTTCTTTCATTATTGACTCATTTCACTGAGCATAATGGTCTGTAGCTGGGACCGCCTGGTTTTAAATCGTATAATTTCATACTTTTTGATAGCTGAATAATATTCCATGGAGTAGATGTACCACAGTTTTTTTAACCACTCTTCTTCGGACACACATCTAGATTGTTTCCATGTCTTTGCTATTGTAGATTGTGCTGCTGCAAATATAGGATTGACAACCACACCAAGAGGCTGGAACAATAACCAATCAGACTACTGGGATAACAACTAATTAAAGGTAGGAAGGAAGTTGCATTCAGAGGGCTGGAATTGATAATCCTGTCTACCTTTGCTCATTAGGAAACTAATCCTAAAGGCAACCTCATAGGCATTAGTTTTTAAGCCTTAATTATACACATTGGTACAATTTTTTTTTAAGAGTGCATATTATGGCATAGAGGGGTTAAGACACTCTTGGAGTTCCCAATCCTAAAGTGCCTGTGACTGAGTCCTGCCTTGGTTTCCAATCCAGTTTCCTGTTGATGCACCTGTGAGGCAGCAGATGATGGCCTAATACTTGAGTGCCAACTACTAACATGTCATACCGGATGGGGCTGTGACTCATGGCTTTAGCTTGGCAGAGCCCTGACTGCTGTGTGAGTTTCAGTAATGAACCAATGGATGGCAACTCTCTAGCTTTCTCATCTCCCTCTTTTTCTGCCAACCTGTTTTTAAATACTGATTTTTGGAAAGTAAGTAAAAATAAATATATGTATGAAACATTTGATTTAATTACTTTTAAGGTCTTTTCTAGCTCTAACATCCTACTAGTTAATGAATCTATAGATACTCCAACATTTTTTAAATAAAAGGAATGCTTTGGAGCTGTATAACTAGCAATTGAGGAAAGACAAATAAACAGTCCCTACCCCCACCAAAAAAAGAGCATCCTCAAAATCACACTTAATGGAGCCTCATAGTATTAAATGCACATACAAAAAATAAATAAATAAACTCCTTGAGAATATCAACAAGAAATTATCAGGTAACAGCAAGAGTACAAGTAAGAAAATAAAAAAAAATCAGTCATTTCACAGTTCCTTTTGTGAATTTCCCTCACATCTAAATTGTAATGCTGAAAATTAATTTCGCCTTATCTTCCCCTGTTGATGCTGTTCATTTCTAAATTAACTGAAACAATAGGATAGGACATTTTTCCAGTCTCCTGGGTAATGATGAATACAGACTAAAATTTAGGAGATAAATTCTTGACAGTCTTTAGAATTACCTACTGAAAACACAAAAGAGAGGGATTAAGGCTAAATTGCAGAAATAATATAAATCAAATGGCCTTATGATTTTTTTGAACTATCACATCTTTCGCTATTCCAAGGTTAAAATATTAGACAACTGCTTTGTTCATCATCTGAACTTGGAAATCTTTAAGCTAAGCGTATTTTTTCTTCTAAAATATAAATTAATCTTATTAAAAGGCAGTCTTTTTTCACAATTAAAATATCTTCTAAATATACCTGCTGTATTGCTCTTCTAAACTAGTCTCCAAGTTATTCTTGTGTTTATGTTTCGCTTTCTAGAAAAATCTTGATAAACTTCATGGTTACATAGCAGAGGGGTAATAACCTTCATCTGTGTGTGAAGAGCAAGTTTATATTTTCAAATTTCTTTTTATTCCTTTGAAAGAGAAAGAGAGACATAAACATTAACTGGTCCACTTCCCAATTTTAAAGATTTATTTTTATTATTTTTTCCTTGGAAAGGCGGATATACAGAGAGGAGAGACAGAGAGGAAGATCTTCCATCCGATGATTCACTCCCCAAGTGAGTGCAACGGGCAGATACTATGCCGATCCAAAGCCAGGAGCCTCTTCCAGGTCTCCCACAGGGTGCAGGTTCCCAAGGCTTTGGGTCGTCCTCCACTGCTTTCCCAGGCCACAGGCGGGGAGCTGGAAGGGAAGCGGGGCTGCCGGGATTAGAACCGGCGCCCATATGGGATCCCGGGCGTGCAAGGCGAGGACCTTTAACCACTTGCGCCACTGCGCGGGGCCCCCACTTCCCAATTTTAAATATAACTCAAATGATGGAGTTTAAGTGAGTATATTGTGAATTAATACAACAATGTCCTGGATTTTTAGTGGTAATATTTTCAGATAAGAGCCACTAAAAACCCCAATAAAAACATAGTCTAACTAAAGCAAACACACATTAGTTTCTCCCTCTTTAAATTTTATTAATAATGAGTCAATAAAGCAATAGTTATAGACTAGTTTGGGGTATGTCTGCAGGACCAACCAAATGTGGTTTTATATTACACAAGGATATTTCATGTACGACTTGAAAGTAGATCTTATTTACCATGCAAACATCATGAATCTTTGAAATCATTGCAAGAATATTCTATAGGGAAGAGAGCTTCCCCAAACACTTCTAACCCACATGAGACTCCACAGCCATGGATGCAAAGTTGACCTAAACCAAAATACCTCTTACTCTGAGAGTATGAGAAGAGTTGAAGAAGTAAGGACAATTATCTATTACATGCATCTTTTCTGAATGACATGTCATGAGGGCCAGGAATGAGTTCATAATCTGTACACACTAAGAAATATGTCCCAGAATAATGCATCTGGAGATTTAAGAGAGATTGAGGCCAAAACAAAGGCTCTGAGATTTCTCTGGCTGCTTCCAGCCAATTCATCTGTAAATGTTCTTAGCACAGAGGCCTATATTAAGGTGAATCATTTCTTTGTTACAAGATCATTTTTATTATTTTCCATTATACAATTTGTAGGTACAGAGATTTCCTCTTTGCCCTTCTCTCTCTCTCCCTCTCCCTTCCTTCTGATATTTCCGGCCATATTATTACAGTAGTATAGTCCTTCAGTAACAGTCACAAATCCAACATTCTACCATTTAGCTGTGTCATGGCCTTGCAGGTATAAACAAAGATAGGAAATCTAAAATCATATTTTCAAGGAATATTTAAATGTTTCACAGGGAGCCCACCTGTTATTCAGGAGTAGAGATGCCTACTGTGACATACCTTCACTTTCCCATATGCTCGTCTGCATTATGCAGTTCATCTCTGAGAATAGATGTAGATACTTGTTCACTATGTATCCATGTATCCATTAGTTGGATTTCTTTTTTGTATTTTCTGTGCCTTATATTAGAGAGAACATATATTTTTCCCTTTGGGATTGGCTTATTTCATTGAGCATAATGGTCTCCAGATGGGACCATTTTGCTGCAAATGGTTGAATTTCATTATTTTTAATGGCTGCGTAGTATTCCATGGAGTATATATAGCAGTTTCTTTATCCATTCCTCTTTTGGCAACATCTGGGTTGTTTCCAAGTCTTCACTATTGTGCATTGTGCTGCTACAAATATAAGATCGCATTTTTTATATGCAGATTTCACTTCATTTGGCAATGTTCCCAATGAATATAGTTGGGTCATATGGTAGATGAATTTTCAATTGTCCAAGCACTCTCCATACTGACTTCCATAAAATATTCAAAATATTAATCATTCTTACTCTTTTACAAGATTTTTATTGGAAAGTCAGATACATAGAAAGGAGGAGAGACAGAGAGGAAGATCTTCCGTCCAGTGGTTCACTTTACAAGTTGCCACAATAGCCAGAGCTGAGCCAATCTGAAGCCAGGAGCCTCTTCCGGGTCTCCCACGTGGGTGCAGGGTGCCAAATCTTTGGACTGTCCTCCACTGCTTTCCCAGGCCACAAGCAGGGAGCTGGATGGGAAGTGGAGCCTCTGGGATTAGAACCAGTGCTCATATGGGATCCCAGCATGTTCAAGGAGAGAATTTTAACCACTACGCTATCACACTGGGACCAAGTCATTCTTATTTTACATGACCAATAATTCACATTCAGCTTTTATTATTTATGAAAATAGAAAGAAAATTAATGTCTTTAGGTAAACTGCTCAATCTCTCTGTGTTTTATTAGCACAGACTTATGTCTAAGTTTCTTCTGCAAACGTTTATGTATTTGCAAAATTTAGTAAAATTCACTGATGTATGTATTAAATTGATTTTCCTTAATGAAGCATTATGCTTAGCAATTGAGGAACCATTTTTTCCAAGTACAATAAAGCTCTCCATTACTATATATAGTTCATACAGCTTTTCTCAGAAAGTAAGGAATAAGTCCTCAATTGAAATATACTTTGTGTCATTAATGGATCTTAAAATTGGGACTAGTTACTTCTTTCAAAAAAGATTTATTTTACTTGAAAGCAAGTGTGTCAGAGAGAGAGAGAGAGAGCTCTTACTGTCTGCTGGTTCACTCTCCACATGGCCATTGTGGGAGTGCTGAGTTGATCTGAAGCTAGGAGTCAGCAGCTTCCTCCCGGTCTCCCTCATGGGTGTAGGGACCCAAGGGCTTGAACCGTCATCGTTTGCTCCTTTCTCAGGCATAAGCAGACAGCCAGATTAGAAGTTGAGCTGCCAGGACTCATATGGAATGCCATTACCACAGCACAGGACTAGCTTGGTACATCACTGCCCCAGCCCCTACTCGATTGTTTCTGAAATGCTAGGTTGATAGATTGATGGCGTAAATCAGACAGTTTTAAATTGGTGAGGCTGTCAATACTGTGCACAGTGAGACAGCTTAGCTTTGCTAAGAACCAATAAAAGCTATTCTGTCTGCTTTAAAAACTACTCTGAGTCCCTTTTCTCTGTCACATTATACTCCGAATCCTACACACTCAGAATTTGAAAGAGTTTATGATTTCCCTATATCAATTAATCCTTTGTCTGTTTTTACTGTCTCATTCTTCTCTGTACTTTCTCTTGAATCTATTTCAATCGTTTCCCCTTCATTTCCAAGAAATATGCTTGTTGCTATCACCTGAAAAACCACAAATTCACAAACTCACTTTTCAATAATCAGTTTCTCAAACCTGTTGTTTTATGTGGTTCAAGGATAGTTTGACAAAATTTAATTCTAAAAGTGAGACTTCTGATGTTTTTAGTGCCATGAATATCTTCCTATCTCAAACACAGCTCCTTCCAAACCCAGTTTTGCTGTTGCTGTTCCCACTGAACGATACCAGAATTTCACAAGACTCACCTAGTCCTTGGGTCTCATGTTTTATTGACACTCAATACTTTCATATTGTCAAAACTTAATACTTTTATACTGTCAACTATTCTTGTTAGTTTATATGCCATAAACATGGTGAAAAATTTAAATTCTTATCTCCAAAAGGTTCAATGAAGCAAATGCTCTCCAGGTGTTCTTACTTGTCTGTTAGTCATCTTTAACATACAACATAACAAACAAGTTTTAGCTCCAAGTGTATTCTCTTCTCTAAAAATAGGTATTCTTTGATAATTTTCTCTTATGATGATCGAACTCCCATGCTTCTACTCATTTAGGCCAGAACTTAGATGAGACCTTCAAAAGATGACACATGGGATCCAATCTCTTCTGAGCCTCTCCACTTGCACAGTCATGGTACAAGCCAGCACCACCCCTGCAAAAGTGCAATTGCCTCCTGTCCCATACACAATCTGAGCTAGGTTCAACAAAGTAATAAAATCACCCTGTCAAAACAGAGTTTGTATTGTGTCACACCTTTTCTCAGTATTGTCTCATGGTTTCTCTTAATTTGTTGCAGGATAAAAATCCAAATCATACCAATTGTTCTCACCTCTCTCATTGTATTTCCCATCAACAGACTGTAAAACCCCTCTTGCATCTATGAATGATTGGGCAACAGGTATCTGGCAAATGAGATTAGAAAGGCTCCTGAGAGACTCTGGGAATGTTTTTCTTGCCCTGATAAGAAGTGTTCGTGTGGCTGGTGCTGCCTTCCCTCCATTACCTGCCTGGAGGCCTAGGTTTTAGTGAGTTTTCTTTGATCTAAGGTGAGAAGTCTGTAATGAAAGCCAACATATGGATGCTGGCAGCAATGTTACAATGAATTTTGGTCAATGATATCCTAACTCTTACAAAATCAGTAATGACAATGACCTGTCTCCCAGCATCTTCTTTTGTTTGCTTAAATCAGTGTTAAACATCTTGTTCTTGAAGCCCAAAACAGAACTGCCACAGAGTGTGCAAGATTTATTCATTCCAAACTCACTTCAGTACTCTCACCGAATGTTACAAACACCTATATAAAAAGGAAGTCAAATATTTAAACTAGTGTAAGTAAATTAGAACACTTCAATACACCACAAATGAGAACTGGACAAAAATAATGAAAATTTGTAATCTGAGTTAGAAAGTGCCTTATATACTGATTTAAAAATTTTTTTCTTAAGAGGAAAAAATATCCTTTTAGGAGAGCAAATACTATAATGTTAGACAAAAAGGAAGTTATCTACAAACTGGATATTACACAGCCTTTGCTCTTAGGAAACTTAGAATCTGGCAGAGGAAAACAAAACCTGTAATCCAGAATGTTTAAGTACTCCGCACTACTATACTTCATAGCAAACATTCAATATGATCAATTTTGTTGGAAGAAGAATTCTATGGGGTCAGAAAGGTATCACAGTGAAGGACACGCATGTGCTAATTCTTAAAAGATGAGTGAGTCGATGCTCATCAGACGTACAGGTAAGAGTATATGATATAGAGACAGCTGTTCAAGTCAAGGATAGAGTGACGGTTAAGGGTAGAGTGCAGGTAGTCTAGAATGAGAAACATAGTAGAAAGAAACAAGTTGTAAACAGATACACCAGCCAGGTCATGCCCTGAAGCTGTGATTAGAATTGGGACATTTCTCAATAATTGATATGGAACAGTGAGGCTATGAAAAACATTGTCAAGATTTATTTGGGCAGCTTACCCAAGCACTCTGGGGGTAGGCACTACGCCAAACATTAGCAACCTAAAAAGGTTTTGTGACAGGAATCATTACTCGGGGCCACTGCCCTAATATCTATTAGCACCACAATCCATAAACTGTAATACATGTCTTGAACTGCATTAGTCATCAGCAGAATTCCAAAGTCCAAGCATCTTATCGTCAACAAATAACTCCACATTCCAATTTTTCTTTTAGTTTGAGATCTTTCCCAAATAATTCTTATCTTGTCTATGTTAAACTTTTGAAATGTAGCTTTTAAAGATATCTGATTTGGCTTACTCTCCCCTCCCCCCCAAAAAAAAACTTCTGTTGAAATTTAATATCTGTTTTAATGGTATCAAGGGGTAATTTTTTCTTTACATAAAGAGAACAGATTCTATGTACCTTACATAATTGTTATTTTTGTGCTATTTTAAGCACTTAATGATACAAGCCACTCACTGTCCCTTCCTCATTTTTTTCCTTTATTTTATTTTACTAAAGTTTTTATGGTATGGTTTTTTAAGTTCAGAGATTTTCCTCTCCCTTATCCTCCCCATTGATTTTATCTGGATTATTACAACAGTATAGTCCTTCCGCAACAGTCACAAGTCCATCATCTATTTAAGTGTATAGTGAAATTCTATGTATAGACAATGGTAGAAAATCCAGTATCCTATTGTTAAAATATATCCAACAGTTTCATGGCAAGTCCATCTTTTATTTGGAAGTATAGATACATGCTAAAATGCATCTTCACTTTTTGATTTTTTTTCTTTTAAACTTTAGTGGTAGCAAGTTTGAAATATGTTTTATAATTACAGGTTTAATTAATCACTGAAATCACTGAAGATTAATTAATCAATGAAGAATTTCCTCCCCCCCCCCGGCTCATTTTGGCTCAGCTGTAGCAGTTGTGGCCATTTTGGGGGTAAACTAATAATGGATAATTTCTCCCTCTCTGTCTCTCTTTTTCACTGTAACTCTGCCTTTCAAATATAAATAAACTGCATCTTAAAAATAAAACAAAGCAAAAACAAAAATCAAGTGTGACCTTTGAGAAGTTGATTCTCCCTTAAGGGCACAGACTCATGAGGGGATTGCTGTTTTTATCAGAGGAGTAACTGCTAGCATTAGAGTGAGCTACTGATACAAACCAGGAGATCAACTTTGGCTCTCTCTGTCTTGCAATGACAAAGCAAAGAGGCCTTCAGCATATTACAGCCCCTTAATTCTGAATGTCCTAGCCATTAAGACCATGAGAAAAAAGTTTTCATTGCACATAAAGTACTTGTTGCATGATATTTTGTTATACCAAAAAAATTAAACATAATATCCATGCATTTTTTTCTCTAATTACATGATGCAAAACATACACACACACACACACACACACACACACACACACACGATATGTATACTTGAGGGAGTGGAGTGAAGGGTGGGAGGAATATAGAGGAGATAATGAAAAGGAAGCTGCTGTAAGCCAAGCCTCAGATGGCTGCAAACCAATTAAATTAGAGATCTCCAATTTATAGCCTATATCATTACTAGATTATAATTTCTAACAGATCTCCAGGAACAATGCTCAAAGCTCTCTTTTCTAGCTAATGATCCACTAATTAGTTTCCCTTTGAAAGCTTTCCTGCCAAGCTTTGTAGAAACTTAATATTTAGTATCTCATCACAACGATTCATAAACATTTGGAAGGATATATTTAATACTTTGCCATCTCATCTTACCTTCCAGAGGCATTTAAAATAAAAAATAAGATCAAGCCAAAATCTAGGCTTGGCTCATAGTCAGGTGAAATCAAAGAGTCTCATTTGGTACCCACGCAATCAAATTTTTCCAGTGCATAAATCAACCCATCACATTACTTATTGCTGTTGATTGCAGCAGCCCACTGCAATCAGCAAGGGTACAGAGCGGGCATCTGTTTCCATCCCGAGTCACTCGGAAACACAAGTTGATGTCAGCATAGACAGAGTTCTATTAATGACAAATCTTTTGTAAAAGTGGGATTCACAAGATGTTTTCCACTTCTTCAGCTATCTCTCCTAACAATACAAAGCTGACTTTAATCAACCACCAATTCAGGACAGTGTAATTATTTTAATTCTTCTTTCTTTCAACTACTGCAATGTGTCACCACTGTGGTCATTAAGGAAGACAAGGAAAGAAAGAGAAACAAAAAACCAAGAGAATGAAATCTGTGTAAAACTGCAGCAGCTTCTTTGCCTTTTATAAAGGCAAGAGTTTCCAAATACTGGCTTCCAGTCTGAAACAATTGTGGTCAAAGAAAACCCTAGCAGAGCCCATCATGAACTTGGGTGTGTCTTGGCCCATGATCTGTGGAATGTGACCAGTGTACTCACTAAAATAGTTCTGAAAGGCTTGTTGAACCAAGCCCGATACAAAAGATAACCACAATAAGTTACTACTATTCAAACAATTGATTTGTGCAAAGCTTTCATTGTGAAACTTTTAATCTCACACTGAACAGGTTCAAACATAGCTAGGGCAGCTGCACAGAGAGTTTAAGTGTTCAGACAGCAGCACACTTGTCATTGTAAAAGCTTAAGGTTATAGAGCTTGAGATAAACAGGATGTCAAATACATATCTGAGTGAAAACCCAGCCATCACTAACACACTCATCTAATCCTTGATCTTGACCAAATGATCATTTGTCCACACCTTCAAATCTGCATGTAAATCTTTATTTCTTTGTGTTGTGTGAATAAATGTAATCCTGCTATTAGTCTTTTGTCAGGAGACAGAAGATGTTTATCTAAGCTGTGATGAGTTAATTCTCCACAATCTGTCACAGAAATACAGGTATGACCCAAAATCTAAAGGTAAAAAATGGGGCTATCAAAGAAACAAAAAGAATAATCGATGAACCCGTTGATATTTTAATTGAATCTATTTATAGTTCTATGGAAGACTTATGAATCAAGACACCATTTGTTGGGTGACTGATTTTTTTTATTAGCCTAAATTAGTCTTGCTCTATTTGAAGAGAAACTTTTTAAGGTTAAACTTTTATTAAAATAAGAGTTGAATAGCTTCATCAACCAATTAACCTATTCAAGTTTATTTAGAATTTCCAAAGTAACAAAAATGAAATGATTTATTGCACAGGTGTTGCAAATGGTATTCTCTTCAACCAGTTGTGTTATAATCATGTAGACATAGCTTAAGTGAAGTGAATTGAAAATAACAGAGTTTTTATTGCAAGCCGATTGTAGCACACAATTAATAAAATTGATTAATACTTGGGCCAATGCAATTTCATTATCTTTGATCGATTTCAAGCATTATTTTTTAATGGCCTTCACTCTTGTCATTTCAGTTAGAACTGCATGAGCACCAAGTTAGCGTAACAACACAGTCCTTTCCATGAGATTAAGCTCTCAGCTTTAGTAACATATCCCAAGAGAGTAAAGAGCTAAAAGTAGAACAGCAGATTCTTCTACACTGTTTCAAAATCTATACCTTATAGAGGATTAGTTTTAATAGATTTTTTTTGTTTTCTTTTTAACGCCAGGAATAAATTGCACATTAAGCACTGTTTAATTGCATTCTTGTCCACAGTAACAGACCTTGATTAAAATAGCCATTCAGAAAGTGTCTTTAAATGATTACATGGAAAAGGTGTGAAAATTGAAATCATGTTTCCTCAGTTTCAGGAGAGCATAATCAGGAAGGACTAAGCCTGCTACATCTTTACTCACTGCTAATCTTGTTGATGGTCCCTGTAAAATACTACCCACTGCCCCCATTTCCATTGACTCTGCTTTGACTCAATTTTCAAGAGCAAAGTAAGCAGTATTTTAAATCGTCACAACTTCTCAGCTCCCTACTCCGATTTGACACATTCCTCCTATAATCCATATTCAGTGCGTATCACACTCGGGTTCCTCAACCTTCTGTTTAAAAACAAATCAAAAGAGCAGTGTTTTAAATATATGTGTCTTTCAGAAACAGAGTGATGATCTGTGATTATAATATGTTGCAAGTGGATGAAATGATCATTTTTCTATTTATTTTTTACAGCCATTGTCTTATTCCCACTAAACTAAGGTTTATTTGCTTTGTACTTGCTAAATTTCTTATTGAGTAAAGTATAGACCTTTCTAATGTGATATAAATCCAAAATTTTATTTGAAAAATAAAAAAAAATAAGAGGAAGGGAAAGGGAACAAGAATAAGAGGGAGGAAGGGAAGAAAAGAGATATCACTGTCTTAGAATTATATCTATACATTGCATCTGTTAAACACTAATAAGCATTAAGATAATACATTAAAATCAGAATGATAGTGGGAAAAAAGAAGGTGTAGAAATAGGGTTAAAGAGGGAGAGGGAAAGAAAGAGAAAGAGAGAGAGAGAGAGAGAGATTCCATTTGCTGGCTCATTCCCCAAAATGCCTGGCAAAGCAGGAATGCCAGTCTGTCCAATATGTAGGTGGCAGGGACCAATGCATTTGGGCCATCATCTACTGCCTCCCCAGGAACACCACTAGGAAGGGCAATTGGAACACATTAGCTGGAACTTAAAAAGAGCATTCTATTGTGTGGTTATGAGGCTTAGCTTGCTATCTCCCCAAACATTTTGACATGACATCTGAAGATCTTAACCAAACCTGAACCTATATCTTCCTCTCCCTCCCAACGCCTTATTAAGTCACCTCGTGCCTATATCCTAAAGACACACAGAAAAAAAGGCCATGTCCACATACTGCAAATAGCTTTGTGCCTTACATTTTGGCACCACATTACTCTGTATTTTTCTCTTGTCAGAAAACTCTTTCAAAATTCATTCAAATTTTTGTCGCATTTCTGTGGATTCATGCCTTCCTTGCAAAACCTTGCCATTAATTTCTACTTGGCTATTTTCACAGGGTACGATGTTCAATTGGGTAGTTCTGCCCCCTGCAAGTGCCAGTTTATGGCCTGACTGATCCGCTTCCCATCCAACTCCTGGTTTGTGGCATGGGAAAGCAGTGCAGGGTGGCCCAAAGCCATGGGATGCTGCACCTGCGTGAGAGACGTGGTTGAAGCTGCCAGCTCCCAGCTTCAGCTCAGCTCAGCTCTAGCAGTTGTAGTCATTTGTGGAGCGAACCAGAAGATGGGAACTCTTTCTTGCTCTGTTTCTCCTTTCTGTAAATCTGCCTTTCAAATAAATAAGTGAATCTTAAAAAACATGTTTTCACAATGCTTGATGACATCACGCTTCTTTCAATATGTATTATTATATTACACCATCCCATTTTTTT
Source organism: Ochotona curzoniae (assembly GCF_017591425.1). Taxonomy (NCBI): domain Eukaryota; kingdom Metazoa; phylum Chordata; class Mammalia; order Lagomorpha; family Ochotonidae; genus Ochotona; species Ochotona curzoniae. The sequence continues at coordinate 24,858,734 of NW_024467096.1, forward strand.
AGTAGTTTCTGAAAATTTTAAAGCAAAATTTAAATTTACATATTTTAATATTCCCTTTGCTCCAGGATTTCTTGATTTCTGAATGTGTTTCATAATGTTTACTGAATAAATGTCTGAATATAATTTGTGAATTTGGGATTATTTTTAAATGATACAAATGCACAGTAATATACCACTTAACAATGGGCATATCTGAGAAATGGGTCAATGGGTGATTTCATCAATTCATGAATCTCATAGTGTGTATTTACAGTAATGATGATGGTTATAACAGCACAAGGCCACAGGAGTTAACCTCAGGGGGCCAGGCCATCATTGTATATGTGTTCCTTTATTGATTCATGACTGAGTTATGAGATACAGAATTGTATTTTAATTTTGAAAAACCTTAGGTGTTATAATGAGCAATAATTTAATTGCTTGCTGGTTATTGACCCTCCTATCTTAGCACAAAAGCTAAAAACTCGACTGCATTAAGAACATACTTTACAAAACTGATTATATGTCTGTGCCAGAGCTATAATCTTGTGTCTTAAGAAGCCACAAGAAGAATCAATACCATCAAGGCAGTAATCTCAGGAGAAAAATGGGCAGCTGATGTCATTCTCCATTCATCATGATATTGTTACAGCAGAGATTTTGCAGAACTATAATCTATCCTGACAGTGTTCACTGATCCAGAACGCATTGCAGGTTTTTATAACTTGCATTTTTAAAAGTGCATTAGAAACTTTGATTTAGACATTACAGCATATTGAGCAGAAGAGACAGCTGAGTAAGTCACTGTTCTCTGGTGTGTAGTGGCACCGTGCATGTGCTCACGGCTCCATACACAGGTGGGCGCTTTGCTTGCTACCTCCTACCAGCTGCTCTCAATAAAATACATCATTTGGCAATTATGAAGTGATGCTGCCTTGTCCTCAAGGCTAATTTGATGTGTGTGTGTGTGTGTGTGTGTGTGTGTGTGTGTGTGTGTGTGTGTGTGTGTGTGTGTGTGTGTGTGTGTGTGTGTGTGTGTGTGTGTGTGTGTGTGTGTGTGTGTGTGTGTGTGTGTGTGTGTGTGTGTGTGTGTGTGTGTGTGTGTGTGTGTGTGTGTGTGTGTGTGTGTGTGTGTGTGTACTCGTATTTATGATCCAAGCCTCACTAGCATGTTCATTTGTGACACATGAAAGCCAAATGGCTCCTTTAATTTCCTTGATAAGTGTACAGCAACTACTGAGACTTGGAATAACAATTAAAACCATTCAAAATGTTAGAATTATTTAATCTGATTTTAGAGACTATAGGCAAGTATTACCCTCAAAGAGTAATACAGCTCATCATGAGGGCTCAGTGGCTAAATCCTTTCCTTGTATGTACCAAGATGCTGTACGAGCACTGATTCATGTCCTGGCTGTTCCACTTTCACCCAGTTCACTGCTAGTGGCCTGGGAAAGCAGTAGAAGATAGCCCAAAACCTTGGAACCCTGCACCTGCATGGGAGACTCAGAAGAAGCTCCTGGATCCTGACTTTGTATCGGCTCAGCTCTGGCCATTGCAGCCACTTGGGCAGCAAACCAGCAGATGGAAGATCTTTCTCTCTGTATTTCCTTCCTTCTGTAAATCTGCCTTTCCAATAAAAATAAATATCTATTTTTAAAACACTTAGAGCATCTCACAACTGATAAGCCTAGTAAGCACTTTTTAAAGTAACCATTTCTTGACCCATCGGAGTTCAGAGAGAAACTGTCAGTGGGTGTTTTGCCTAGAGATTAAGCTGTCTGAATCCCATATCCCATGACCAGGTTCGATTTCCAGCTTTGAATCCTGATTACCAATTCCTGCCAGAGTGGCAGCAGCTGATGATTCAATAGTTACGTCTCTGCTACCCATATGTGAGAATTAGATTTCCATCCCTCCATTGTAGGTATTTGGAGAGTGACTTAGAGGCTGAGAGAGCTATATCTGCCTTCTTACACTTCTTCTGTTTCTATGCTTCTCAAATAAAATCTATTTGAATAAATTTACATGTGTTGCCTAAAAGTAGTCTCTTTTATGTTAACATGTTATGTTTGCATTTGGTATGAAAACATTGTTAGAGCAAGAATGCTTTCTGTTTTTGCCAAGTGTTTGGAGTTGTATGTGCAACTCATGAAAAATTTTTTTATTAGTGTCTTTAAAAAAATAAAGATAAAGCCAACTTTGTGTGTGTGTGTAAGTACATAGGCTATCTAGGTGTCTAAGCGAGATTTTGTTGTCAACATGTCAAGAGGCTAATTTCTGACATTTCAATGGCACTTCAATGAACAAAATCAAAAGCAAAATAAATCAAATGCAAATACTGAATGCACTCTTAACTGTTGATTTGCTATAGCGCTTATGCAGTACACAATCAATGTTCTCAAAACTCAAACTCTATATCTATGAGTCAGAGTTAATTTCAAGAACAAAGCAAGAAAAATATTTTATTTCTGAAAGCATAATTTAATATGTAACAGATACAATAAGTATAGTAGGTTGATAAAATATATTTTACTAGTAAGTTTTCACATCTTTTTTTTAAAATCAAGTTCATATATGCTTTAAGTTCAGATCATAATTTTAGTTTGCCATATTAATGTCAGAATGGACAGAGATCAACCAAGACAGAAAACTATATTAAATGTGGTTAGTTTGGTGTTTGGGTTTGATACGCATGAAATAACCTTGGTCAATGCATGTCATTTTAGAAATTTTTGATTGCTTATATAGCATAATTGATCTAAGCTTTCCATCCTACAAAATAATCTGTATGTATTAATCTGGTCAAATTTTTTGAATCATTTTGGACTCTACGATTTTCCAAATCCTGATGTGTAACTGCAACATCCCAATTGTTATCCCAAGTTTAGATTTTAGAGAACATTCTAGAATGCTCCTCTACATAGTTCTAACATTCTATATTCCTACTTTTCCTTGACTACTGGGGATTAGTAGTGCCTCATTAACGTATCCCAAGGCATGGCTAATGACCTTTCCAATGCAATGGCTATTCTAAAAAAAAGATAAGAGTATAACACATAGCATACATTTAGAAAATAAATATGAATTTATGACCATAAAATATAATTTGATTCACATTGGCTTAATTTGTTGCCCATAGACTAAAGGAAGAATGTCAGATTAAAATCCTAATTCCAGCTGCCAGTATTCCCTATCCCTCCCAGAGTATCACAAGTCCAACCACTTCCAGAGTTATGTTTGCTCAATTAAATGCTTTTGCTGTGAAGATAGGTTCAAAGTTTAAAAGTCATTCCTGCCATACTCACATAAGCTTATTTCCTATAAGAAACCTCTTTCTCTGATAGCACTTTTTCCAATCAGTGTTACTATAATCATGTCTGCCAAATTTGACTATTAGAATCTATTTTTGTCTTTATCCTTTGCTAAGACTTAAAATATCTTTGAAGTCTGCTTGATTGCAGAACCACCTGGAGAGAACAAGATCTGGGACTGAGAGTGTGTCCAGTAGGGAAACAGTGGGTAACTCTCTGAAGGGCTACTACTTCCACTAGTGAGCATGAAAACCAGGGCTGGGGGCAGGCCTGGCTAAACAAGGGGTGATGCCCACCAGCCTGAGTGTAGGCTGGATAGTGGGGTCAATTGGGTTGAGCTAGTCCTTAAGAGTCATTGACATGAGAGCTGAATGGGATGTGGGACAGACTGGACCAGTCTGGCGCACATACTGGCAAGAACAGGAACCAGGGCTGGGGGCAGGCCCGGTGAGGGTTATTGTGAGTCACTTCAACTAGGCTGCAGCTCCCACTGCTGTATGTGAGGGCTGAGTGTGTGGTGGGTAAGTTAGGGCTGGGCCACAGCATCTACTGGTTTACATAAGAGATGGGGCTAGAGAAAGAACTGACCCAGCAAGTGCAACTACCGATGTGTACACAGGCTGGTGTGGGTGATAGACTCAGTTGGACACCATACTGGCAAATACACACAAGAGTCTGATATGGGAACATTTCAGCCAAGGTTTCTTTGGGGATCACCCCAACTGAACTGCTGTGTACTTAGTCACATGGAGAATTGCAGGATGTGTGGTCTGACAGCAGAGTGCATGTGTCAGAACTGGGCTTCCTCAGTGGCTCAGACAGAGCACTGGATGGCATGTCCAGATGAGGATGGAGGATATGGCAGTCCATTGTGGTCTGCAGAGGACATCTGGTACCACAGTACAGAACGGATGGTTAGCTACCCCAGCCAAGCATTGAGAGCAAATATCAGGATGAATGGAGCCTAAGGTGGACTATGTTAGCCGATGTATCTTGGAAGGATTTCTTTATCTTTGAATTGGCATGATTGATAGCATTTCAAAACTATCAAAACCTCTTGAACAGAACCCTCAGAGCATGCTTCACATCAGGGACCTTGGGGTGACCCCTAGTAGTCATCCCCCAGAGCACTGAGGCAGTTGGGAAGCTGGGTGAGGATCCTCCCATTCTCTATTTCCCCCAGATACAGGAAGAAAAAACTAAGAAAATCTGGAAACAATAGTCTCTCCCACTTTACCCTAATCCTTGGCCCTTCTCATTCAGATCAACTATCTAAACAACATAAAAAATAAAATAAAATAAATATATCTTTGAAAACAGAAATTGCAATGCACTGCTTTGGAAACTCCTTTCTAGTGATTAATTGTTGCTGAAGGAAGCACATTTGAATAAATAACAGAGACCTGGAACATCTGAACAAAAGATAGCTTGATTCTACATGAGGATTTCTGCAGATCTTATCAACAGACCCACAGATTAACTCTGTGACTAACTTTCCAAGAATATGCAGGAGGCCAATAGGCCTAGAATAAAGCAGACATATTTTATTGAGGAAACGTTTGTTTATAGCCTTGTGAAGATGAATATAGTGTCTACCTCCAGAGCAAAAATGCAACATGCTTCCTGTCCAGTACAAGCAAACTGCAATCCCAAATTTCTTTGTAATGCAGCTACTGTCTGTGCTGGGGTGTTAGCAAGCCCTCTTTTCATCATCTGGTAGGAAAAGGGGCTCAAAATACTCATGAAAAAAATGAGGCTTATGCTGCTGGTGGTGCCGTAGTAAACGACCTCTCATCTTTGACCCAGGAGTTTCACATCTTCTGAGTACCCATGAAACTAGCAGCTCACTTACCGCGATAACCCTTAAAGACTTTACGTCTTTCACAGGTTTTGAAAAGTTCTTCTTGGCAAGAACTGAAACAGATACTGTCATTTCAACAATCTTAGAATTTTAGCCTTAATCACAATCAGGCTGGAGATTTAATTAATAGTTAAAGGCGATTTTGAGTGTTGAACTTCTCGTGTTAGCATTGGCCTTTTTGTCTGCGTCTCTCCAGAAGCACTTAGCTCACTAAACACATACTTGATAAACACTTACCAAGGGGCTCGCATATAAGGGACCATCCCCACAATGTGGGAGAATTATCTTCTGAAAAGGTATGTCTGGTCTTAGAATTTCCCTACTTAGAAATCCTTGATGACTTCTTATTTTCTTGGGACTTGACCATCATCCATTGTTTAACACAATACATAAAAAGTTTCTAACTTCACGGGCCCGGCACAGTGGCACAGTGGTTAAGGTCCTCGTCTTGCACGCCCAGGATCCCATATGGGCGCCGGTTCTATCCCGGCAGCCCCGCTTCCCTTCCAGCTCCCTGCCTGTGGCCCGGGAAAGCAGTCGAGGACGGCCCAAAACTTTGGGAACCTGCACCCGCGTGGGAGACCCGGAAGAGGCTCCTGGCTTCGGATTGGCATAGCATCGGCTGTTGTGCTCACTTGGGGAGTGAATCATCGGATGGAAGATCTTCCTCTCTGTCTCTCCTCTCTGTATATCTGCCTTTCCAATTAAAAAAAAAAAGTTTCTAACTTCTCACGACATCCTTTTTTTAAAGATTTATTTTTATTATATTTATTATATTTTACATTTATGCTATGCCATTATAATAGTCTCATCACCATGTATTTAGAAATTTTCTTCTCTAAGTAATTTCCAGATGTTTATGCCTTTTAGTATAAATCAAAGACAACAGGCCCTTGTTTCTTATCTACCTGACAAGGACTATGCAACTGATGTCATGGATGGTAGGGGAGTGTGTGGCCTCTCAGTGTTTCACAACAAATGTGCATTTTAAAAATAGATTTTAAAACTCTTTACATCACAATACACTCCTTTTAATTCTATTTTTTTATAATTTTTTAAAGTTCCCTCATATATGTTATGCTCTGGATACTTTAACTTACTTGTAAGGTAAAATACAAGTCCCTTTTATGAATTTGATTATATATTTCATAAAAACATACTGTCTTTACATTATCTTGGCTGCACACATCAGGTGTAATAAAACTCTGTCTAGAAGAACATTTGGGACATAGGGGTTGACATTTTGGTGTAGGGGGTAAAGCCGATACCTGAGATGCTAGCATCCCATATGGGTGCCAGTTCAAGTCCTGGATACTCCATTTCCAATCTCACTTCCTGCTGGGAAAGCAGCAGGAGATGGCCCAAATGTTTGATCCCTTATACCCATGTGGGAGATCTAGAGAAAACTCCAGAATCTCAGCTGTGGCCTGGCCCACCCTTGGCTGTTGTAGCCACTTAAGGAATGCCCAGCGGATTAAAGATCTAACTCTGTTTCTTCCTTTCTATGTTTGTTAACGTTCTATAAATGAATAAATCCTTTTTTTAAAGCAATTGGGATATGAAAGGTGCGACATTACATCTCGAATCAAATAAGACAAGGAAAATATTGACAGAAACATAGAAAAAGGACAATAAAGTTGTAAGGAGATAGGGGCTATAGAAAAGAAACATACCTAAGCAACATTCTAAAAACCCAGTCTATTAAAGATAGTGGCTGATGAGCTAAGGCCAATGGGGCAGAGTTGAAGGCTTTTTACTAACACAAGAAAAGTAATGATAAGAATAGGTACTAATTATTTTCTTTTGTGACAGTCCCTCTACTATATACATCATTAGATATTTATGTATTTATCCAAAAGCAGAATCTTTAAAAAAGTTTTTTCTTATTTTAAAGAGACAGATAAAAAGAGAAATCTTTCTTCTATAGGTTCACTTCACAAGTTCCTGCAAGTGCTAGGATCGAATCAGGTTACTGCCAGGAGCCAGGAAGTCAGTCTGAGTCTCCCCTGCTGAGGGCAAGGACCAAGCACTGGGCCATCAGAGAATGCACTTAGTAGAAAGCTGGAAGTGGACTCAATTTCAGCACTCCAACCAGGAAATGGGTATCCCAACTGGTGTTTTCATCACTGTGTCAAATTCCCAACCTGAAAGTTAAACTCTCATTAACTATATTTTATAAAAGAGAAATAGCGGCATTCCAAAGCTAAGCCAAAAAAAAAAAAAACAAAAAAAAAACAGATCAGATTGCACATACATTTTAGCTGGATTTTTATTCTAGACAGATTGACTTCAAATTCATTCCTAAGTTATTTGCGGCATTGTGATAGAAATTGTCCTGACTCTAAACCTACACATATATCTAATATTGGTACCAGAGGGATTAATGACCTCCATGAAATGATTCTACTTTAACCTTTAAATAATGGCAAAAATGATTCTAAAATTTCCAGAAGTAACCTTTGCTAAAGATAGCTGTGGACCTCGTGTTAGGGATGAGCTCTAGCTTGAGGGTGAAACTAGCTTAGGACTAAATGGAAACTGATCTCAGGGTGTTTCTTTTTTTTTTTTTTCATTAATGATTCTCCAAAAAGAGACCATGAACTGATCATTAGAATTCCATTACAGATTCTTAGTTGCTCTTTCAATAATAGCTGCAGGTGCACATACCTATTACCTAGTACTCTGAAGGAATTTTAGAAACAGTAGACAGAAGTACCCTAATGATTGACTTAGGCAGCTTCATCCACAGAAAAATCCTTTGGACCCCCATCAAACTTGGAAGCAAGTTGAAAAGGATAACAGAACAAACTGGGTTAATATGAAACATAATTTGATAGATCACCAATCTCCCAAGGAGAACTGGTGCCCATATGGAATGTTAATACTATACGCCCTGCCCCTACCTGCTGCAGTGTGATGCTGCCATCCTGAGATTTCAGAGCCATCATGCAAAAAGGAAACTTCACTTGTCTTATTTTTCTTCTCACCCTGTTATCCTGTTTCTTTAACTCAACATTGCTATCTGGATTTCTTTGTCATATAATATCATTTCCACATCTTTCTTTCCCATCAACTAATTATTTTGAAGGTGACATTTTCCACAATTATTAAACGTATTCTTCTAGATTACAAATTATTGCAGCAGTTTCTGATGTTTATGCTCTGCTATGTTGTTTGCTCCTATTCCCAAAGAGGAAAAATAATTTTTTTTTCTGCAACAGAAATTGCTAACAGCAATCACTATCTCGTCTACCCTCATGATTCCCACAGAGGTACTGCCCCGCATTTCTCAGCACCCCCTTTTGAGCCCTTACGGATTCCACAGTCCGAAGGCCCTCCCTCTTCACCACGTCCTGCATAGAGGACATCGAACGAGGATACAAGAGAGCACCTGCCACACTGCATACCTTATCCCTGTGGAGGAGTGCGGCCACAGTATCAGAAGTTAGGAAAAGGCATGTGACTGTGTTTGATTTCCATGTCTGAAATGAAACATCTCTTCACTGATATGCCTGCAGTCTTAAAAACCTAACATACACCACTGGGTGTCAGACTATAATTGCATATAATTAACAGAATACAAGATTGCGACTGATTAATTAAAAGCCAAGAACTCAGAAAGAATTCAGAATGAACATATTTTCTTTCCAATGATTCTTTCAATATAGGACGGAGAAATAAGAAAGAGTTCCTTTTATTATTCTTCACAGCATACCGATGCTTTCTATAAAGTGAAAAAAAGCCACAGAAATTGTAGGTGATGAGGCAAACTTTGGAAGTGATGCTATTAAGAGGAAAACAAACATTTAAAACCACCCTCTATCTTTAAAAATATTAAAGAGACGTAAATGTCCCAGTGTGGTGACCTAGTGACTAAGGTTCTTGCCTTGCACTCGCTGGGATTCCGGCGACCCTGCTTCCCATCCAACTACCTGCTTGGGACCTGGGAAGGCAGTCAAGGATAGCTGAAAGCCTTGGGATCCTGCACGCCTGTGGGAGACACAGAAGAGGCTCCTGGCTCCTGGCTCCTGGCTCCTGGCTTCGGAACTACTCAGCTCCGGCCATTGTGGTCCTTTTTGCAGTGAATCATCGGATGGAGGATCTTCCTTTTTGACTCTCCTCCTCTCTGTATATCTGACTTTCCAATAAAAATAAAATAAATGTTTTTTTTTAAGAAGTAAAAATGGAGCTATGATTTGTACTTGGAAGAGTTAAATTCAATATTGATTACTTCAAAGGGACAAAAATTCTACAAGACTAGTGAAAGTATCTCTGTTGGACACTTTGCTATGTGGAAGAGACATTTCTTTAGAGGCATGGAAATTAAAGACAAATATTCACATGGAATTTCTGGAAAGTTGCTTGGACTGCAGCTGTTAAATGACTGTTTAGCAATGAATTTATATATTTTTTGTTGTTATTACTTGCTCATAAATGTACTGGCATAACACAAATAAATTAGTAGGAGAGCTCCATAGTATTCCCAAGAACTAGGAAATGGGGTAAGCACTGCATCAGCTAGCTGCGTATAGTCCTACGTTTCAGTGATCATCTGCAGAGGCAAAGAGAGACTGGGCCATCCTCCTGAACATTAGTGATTTGATCCTTTTATACAGAATCATCACGAGACAGCTTTGAAACTTTTACTAAATTCTCTCCCTCTTGCTTACATACTTCTGGGAATGATATTCAATTCTTTCTTCTCTGCTTGCCTGCTTCTAATAATGTATATAATTTTGTGTCACTGCATTTCATTTTATGTGAATATGCTTTTCCATGACGTTGGCCTGGGTAATAGAAACTAACCCAAGAAACGTACCTGCCTTGCATGTTTTGCTAGCAACTTTGTCTAAAGCATTTAGCATAGCGCCCAACACTAGATAGGTTTTCAGTAACGTTGGGTAAAGGTACTAATGGTTAAACTTATCCTGAATAATCCTTGTGATTGTAGGCTATCAAGTATTACTTTAAAATTGGCGTACAGATTTGATTGAAGAAAATATAACCATTTCTACTAGAAAGTACAAGGTTTGGTTTGTGGTTAGCCTAGCAGTTAAGGTACCAGAGTTCCATGTTAGAGTACTTGGGCTGATACCTGGCTCAGGTGGGGAAGGAGTGACAGCAGGAACGAGTGGATTGCTGCTACCCAAGGGGGGGAGTTAGATTAAGTTCGCAGTCCCAGACTTCAGCCTTGGCAGAGTACCACCCATTACAGGCGTCTAGAGAGTGGACCAGCAGGTGCACTTCATCTTTCAATGAATCTGTCATACGTTAAAAGAAAGTTGAGAATGTCCTTTCTTCACAACAGTGCATGATTTTGACCTTCCTTATTATCTCATTGTAGACATTTCAATAAATCATAATTTAGAAAAAAAACAGAAGAAACATAATATAGGAATTTGATTTCTCTTCTGAATAAGGACAACAGGCTTAGATCTGGACCTCATGCTATGCCAATTAGCAACTGATTCAAACCCAGCTATAAGGAGCTAAGGCAGAATGCATAAAAATAAATCTTCGTGACCCTGCCTAGAGAAAACGATTCATGAATCCACAAGAAGTAATACGAAAACCTGACATAATTTATCTTGTCTGTCCCACTGGACTGAAATAAATATTTGTCTGCCTTTGCTGTTTGCCCATATGGAAGAGCCAAGATACATTTTGAAATATCCAGCTAAATTTAAAAAATTCCACCCAGAGATATATATGCTATAATAAAGGGACATATGGTGTGTTTCTCTAAATTACAAAAACTTAACAGACTAATAAATTAGACCTTTTAAATCTATGTAGTAGGTTGAGCTACAATATTGGTACAAGCTGATATTACCAGTTGTTCCCTACAGAACAGAGTTAATATGATGAAACCAAGTAAAGAAATAGAGAGAAAACACCCACACTTATTTTATTTTTATTGAAGGTACAAACCACCTGCACACATTTCTGCTCAAATAAAAAATGTTCAGTTTCATTTTTCTCTCACGGATAGAAATGCACTTCAAAGAATTAGAACTGCTTCTTTTGTTTCTTATTCCATCATAGCTTGATTTGCATATTTGGGGGCAGTCTAAGGTGTTCTCTGTGATTTAGAGAGTTTATAAAAAGGCAATTTGATCCCAAATTATAGTTTTCTTTCTTTATTTCTAATACTGAAATATGCATACCCTTCTGAGAACTGAGCCATGAGAGGAAGACATTAGCTTGTCTTGTATTAGATAATAAAAAAGTTCCACAGGGGACTAGTTACATATTATGACATTGTGAATATAAGGCTCATTTGGATTTAATTCATTACTAACATCATGTTGCACAGGAAACCAATTTTTAAGCAGTAGAAGTGCACTTCATTTGCAAAGGCCTCAGCTATAGCACACAATCAGTTATTGAAGACAGAAACTGATTTCCCAAATCAGGCATATAAAATTTAATATATTTGTTCCAGTTATAATGGAAGGGAAGGGAATGTCAATATTATTTTTTTTTCAGATAAGAATGACGCTTTGTACAATTTGAAAAGTGCATTTTTTGCTTGGGGATTTGACTGCAATTTGATGCTACAACCTGAATAAGCTGAAGAAAATGATTAAGCATCTTAATATTTGGAACACTTGTATATATTGAATATAATTTTAAATTCTCTCCTGTAAGTTCAGTAATACTCCATCAGAGTGAGATCTGAGTTTCATTAACTAATGAATTAAACGTAACTATGAGTATTGATTTTTTAAAAAAAAAATTCGGCATCAATTTTTCACATTATCAGTTTAATGTAAAAAATGGATTAAATTGTTCTAGAATCTTAAAAATAGAGTAACATTAAGTTGATTTATGCAAGTTTTCTAAGTTTGTGTACATTAATCAGCATTCTCCAGAATAGAGTATAGGAAATGATACTTCAAGGGGTTATAGGAAGAAAGAAGGTGGTCAGTCTTCAGGAGGAGGTGGCTGACACAATCATAAAAATGCTTCAAAGCCAAAATTTGTGATGGAAGTTATCAGGCTGGAGACCCAGGAAGAAGCCCAGCTTGCTGGTAGAACCCCTCCCCACTTCTGCAGAGGTCAGTCTTTGGTCTTATAGCCTTCCGTGGCTATAGATCAACCCACATCATAGAGGATACTCTTTACTTTAGACAACTTTAAGTATATAATTTCAAGATGTATGTAAATCTTAATCTCATCTTAAAAGTACCTTCACGGAAACATATAGAACAGTATTTGATTCCACATCTGGCTAGCAGGTCAAACCAGAAAGAAACTAACAAAAAACCCAACCAACCAAACCAAGAAAAACCACAAACCAACAACAACAAAAGGAATCATCATACCTGTGTTATATGAACGTCTGTAACATGGGCAATAACACCCACATAACCTATCTGTGATGATTTCTCTGTGTACTTGGGGCAGAAGGAGGCAGAATCTCTTATTTTGAGTTTCTGAATTATCCAGCAATTGTACTTTTCTGCCAACCAGACAGAAACACCTTTTTGGAATTCTTTAAATGATTCTAAACAAGTTCTAAGCTTTATTTGATAAACTTTGCATCAATAACCTGTTATAAACCATATGTTTATTTAAGTTGCCTCCATAAGCCACCCTTGTGGGATTATGCAGTTATTATTACATGTGAGAAGTTTTAGTATCTTGCTTACTTTCTAAAGGATGAATTGGGATTCTCAAATTGCAAATCTCAAAGGACCGTGTCTGCATTTCAGCCTTGATTTCATCGACATTAAAAGGAACATGAAAGGAAGAAGCATATAATCAGCTCCCAACCTTTCCGTGTTCAACTCACACTTCGCGCTACCGAATGTGATCATTACTAACTTTTCTGCAGCAAGAATGTCGGGAAGTCAAGTGAATCCACAGGCAACTGACACATCTGAACCTCAAAGAAAAAGGTTTGTTATTCCCTTGTACTACATCTGACGGATCTTGTTCCTTTTTGGGGATGAATAAGATCAAGAAGTAAATGGTTAGAAAAGCATATTATAGTCAATGCAAAAAAAAAAAAAAAAGAAGAAGGAAAATATGATCAACTCCAGGGCTGCTCAATTTTCAGGACAGGCAGGCAATCAGAACCAATGATCTGCTACAGCAGAAGGAAATAATTTATTGATAGAATAGCACACTTACTACAATTATTTAAAATATTTTTTTCAAAATGTTATTTTACCACAAGAGACACTAATAAAAATTTACACAAAAAAGTAAAATATTTCTTCAAATAAAAATACAAAAAAATTAAAAATGAGAGTTTGTTAATATTCATTTATTTGAAATGAAGCAGCACGGGGGGTGGGGTGAGAGAGAGACAGGGTTTTCCCTGTTCGCTCTCCACATGCCACAACAGCCAAGGCTGAACCATGCCAAAGCCAGTAGCCAGCAGCTTCTTCTGAGTCCTCCACCTGGGTGGTAGAGTCTAAGCACATTAGATATTTCCCATCGGCTTCCAGAAGCATGAACATGGGGTTGGATTACAAATAGTGCAGCCAGGATTTGAACCAGTGCACATGTAGGATGCCATCACCTCAAGAGGCAGCTTAATCCACTATACCACAACAGCAACCCCATGTAAGAGTTCTTACAGTTTTATTCTTAACAAATTTAGTTGGTCTTGATGCCTTACATTAGAAAGGTATTGTGTGGGCCAGACAGCGTGGCCTAGCGGCTTAAGTCCTCACCTTGAACACGCCGGGATCCCATATGGGCACCAGTTCTAGTCCCGGCAGCTCCATTTCCCATCCAGCTCCCTGCTTGTGGCCTGGGAGAGCAATCAAGGACGGCCCAAAGCTTTGGGACCCTGCACCCATGTGGGATACCAGGAAGAGGTTCCTGGATCCTGGCTTTGGATCGGCATAGCATCGGTCATTGTGGTCACTTGGGGAGTGAACCATCGGATGGAAGATCTTCCTCTCTGTCTCTCCTCCTCTCTGTATATCTGATTTTCCAATAAATAAATAAATCTTTTAAAAAGGAAAGGTATTGTGTAAGAAAAAAAAAATTAAGAAGGGACCAAAACTGTGGAGTAGTGGATAAAGCTGTCCCCTGCTACATTGGCATCCCACCTGGGCACCCACTGGGGCACTCCGCTGCTGAACTACCTCCGATGAGAGTATGTTTTCTGCACCTGATTAAACCGGTGGTCATAAGGTTCCAGTTGTGGTGCCCCAGGTTAAGCTGCTACCTGTGATGCCAGAGGCCCGCATGACTGCTGGGTTGAGTCCCAACTTTTGTGTTTCAGATCCAGCTCCTTGTTAAAACATCTGGAAATGCAACAGAAGACGGCTCAAGCGTTTTGCCCCCTGCACCAACATAGGCGATCAGATGGAGCTCCTAGCTCCTGGATATTACCAGAAGATGAAAGATTTCCTTTTCTTTTTGTCATATTCCCTGTGTAACTCTGCCTTTCAAATCTATATCTTTATCTATATCTATATCTATATAATATCTATATATATCTATACAGATATCTATATCTATAAAATCTGTGAACATGTACATACCTTTTTGCAAAAGTAAAAAAGGGAAGTCCTTAAGATTACATAGAAAGTTATTAAAAACTATAAAATAAGTATTTGGAGTACAATAGACATTTAGCATATTTACATAACACAAAAGAAATCCTTCTATCTTCAAAATCAACATTTCAATATGCATAATTAGGATGCAGATAAAATGATTTTAAGAGCAAATATATATATATATGCACACATATTTATATGTACACACATATGTCATTTTGATTTAAAATTTCAGCAGTATTAATGAATGATCAGGAGTGTGAATTCTTTTTGTGAAGTGAAGATTTCTCAGAAAGGTCAGCCTCATGACTTTATTCTTCCATGCAGTAACAGCAATCAGATCCCCCGGCACTTTGAGTCAGGCACTGTGAGAGACCCACACTTCCTTCACCACTGCAAAGTAGAATGGGATTCATACAATGGATAGGAAAGATAGGGAAAAACTGGGAGAAAATCAGCCAGAGTACCATGCAGTAGCCGGTACCTGAGTCAGGTCACAAAAGAAGGCTAATAGTTGAAGCAATCAAGATAGAGAAGGTCACGAAGCCAGCCTGATTAACAATTCCCATGTCCCTGGCCCTTGGCGGGGTCCTGGTCAATCATCTAAGCGTTGTGAGGGTGCTAAGCTTTCATCTATGATGTTAATCTTGTTAGTCGAGAAAATTAACAGCATTCTGCATGATACTGAGAAACTGTGTTAAGCTGTTGCTTTATCAGAGCAATGAAAAACCATGCACAATTAAATAAATCTTATCCTGTGTACATATTCATTTTTGATTAAGTCAAGATAATGTACATTTGTTATTTGGAGAAATCGATGAGAGAACAGCTAATTGCTTCCTTTAGGAGTCATCATTTTATTACTGCTAAATTCATTCTCTTGCCATTTGCATAAACTGAGTTATGTGCACTTTTGTTACATATTTTTCTCCAATTAAAATATCAATTGCTTTTTTTTTTTCATTTATCCTAGTCTTCCTTCTTCTAATCCTGTAAAACTGAAACTGGAAATGAATAAAAACAGACAGGGAGAAGAGAGAAATGGAAATATAAAAATATGATGGGAGGAGGAAGGAACAGAAGAACAGCTGACAAGGCAGGAGACCAGGGAGCAGAGGGGAGCAACTGCTGGAGGAAGCACCATCCGCAATGGCAAAATCTGGTATTTACACAGAGGTATAAAAGCAAAAATAAACCATTTGGAGTTTGCAGCAGGGGGAGGGGGGATAAGCCACTAAAACACCTAAAACAGCCTTTCTGCTGTTTGAATAACCAGAAAAAACACTCAGAAGGTCTCCATAACTATTTTGCCAGCACATCTTTAGGGGAGAACCAGGTTGTCTTCCTATTTGAAGGACAAAGAGTACATGTTGTCGAATTTTCTTGGTCAGGAAGCTAAGACCAACACAGCTCTCCTTAGCAAGAAAGTATACTAGTTCTTGAATAGGAGACACAAAGCAGCATTTGTAGAAAGATAAATGCAACTAATGAAGAGATTGAACAAAGGAAAGATAATGACACTATAATAAGTGAGCAAATCTAATGTCTGGATTAAAACACTAAAACAGCATAGCATCCGGTTTCTTGGGGCATGGAATGGGAAATCAGGACAAGAAAGCACTTAAGGAAAAGCATATCATATATCTTATATCTAGATAGCTTGCACAGAGATTGTCTCCTTTCAAGTTATCAAATTGGTATGGACAAGATCATAAAGCTACAGTAGAGGCTAAAAGCTGGCATAATTTTTTGAGGGGGTTGTTTCTGCAGCATTACAAGTTGATCATGAGTTTATGGCTCTACTTATAGCAAATGGGGAATTAATATGGAGTTTATTTTCATAACAGAAAGAAATTTAATCTTACCATTTAGATGAAGTTAATGATTACTAAGTGACTCGACAGAGGAATACCATGGGAGTGCAGCTTTGGGGATTAAGAAGCATTATGAAACAACGTTTCAGCACAATGATAACAAGCACTCAGAGTCATCGACTGAGAGATACATAACACAGAAAGTGGGAGGATGTGTATGGAAACTTCATCGTTCCCAATTTTGTAAATAAAGCCAGGTAATAATAGTTGACCACTCAACAAAGGCAGGGAAGCTAGCCAAATGCAACTAAGGAGAAAGTTTAAGTGATACTACAAAAGCTGCCATTCAAGTTACAAATAAAATAACTAAATGTGTCATTTAGTTGCTCAATGGAATTGAAGGAAGAGGAAATGGAGGAAGAGAAAAGAATAAAGATGAAGGGAAAAAAAGATGATGCTATTTAAAGGCATACTTCAAAAGAAGGAAAAGCAAAAATCTTAGGGATCCACTTCTGCTTATTAGAGTCAACCAATTGTCAAAATATGCTATCTCTGGGGAAATTCTGTAAAATATGTTGTCATCAGAGGTCTCATACACCATGATATTTTTGAAGATGCATCATATCTCTCTTTTTGAAGATTTTATCCCCAGCTAAGAAAATATGATGTTCTATTTTTAAAGATTTGTAACTTATCTCATGCTTAATTACCTGTGTTAGGCCAGAGAGTAATGGAAAACATTACCCCATTCCACTAATACACATTTAAAACATAAATAAAATTTGAGAGGTGTTGTTTTTTCTTCCTAAAAAATATAATTTATAAAGACTGGGTATCAAATGTATGTAAGATAACTGACTATCGTAGCATTAAAATAACTTGTGAACCTGAACAAATCATGGTAATTACTCTAAAAAAGGATGGGGGAAATTATTACTTTTAAGAGATTTATTTATTTTGTGGAAAAGTCAGATTAGTACAGAAAAGAAGAGACAAAGAGAAAGATCTTTCACCCCCTCTCCCCCCCAGTTCATGCCCCAAACAGCCACAATAGCCAAAGCTGAGTGGATCTGAAACCAGGAGCCAGGAGTTTCCTCGGAGTTTCCCACGTGGGTGTGGGGTCCCAAGGCTTTGAATTATCCTCTACTGCTTTCCCAGGCCACAAGCAGGGAGCTGCATACGAAGTGGAACAGCTGGGACACACACTGGCACCCACATGGGATCCGGAACATGCAAGACGAGGACTTTAAGCCACTAGACTACTGCACCAGGCCCGTTAAAAAAATTTTTTTTTTTTAAAGATTTGTTTTGTTCCCTAGAAAGGCAGAATGTCAGGGAGACAGAGAAGAAGAAAGATAGAGGGTAAACTTCTGTCCACTTTTTCACTCCCCAAATGACTGCAACAGCCCAGTCTATCAGGTTGAAATTAGGAGCCTAGACGTCTCATCCTGGTCTCCTCGGGGTAGCAGGGACCTAAGAGCTTAAGTCACCTTACCCTGGCTTCACAGGAGCCTTCGCAGGGAGGTGTATGAGAAGCAGGAGTTGGGACTCTCATCAGCACGTTCACATTGGATGAGAGCATCATAGGGGGCAACTTAACCCACTGAAGCACAACTCTGCTCCTATGGGGCCAATTCCAAAAGAAGTCATTTATATGTACACACACACACAACCAAATATTCAAATCATGTGAAAAATTGGCCAACATAACAGCGTAGCCGGTAATGCCAGTATCCCGGGATGTAGTGACCAACCGGGGAGTGAGGCAGCAAATAATATCTTCCTGCAACTCTTTCAACTAAATGAAGAAGTGTTTTAAAAGAAAATACACACTAGCTAAGACCTACGAATGTTGTGGAGTTATAAAGCAATTTGACAAAAAGCAAATCATTGAAAAATGTAAAATGTCAGAAACTGTGATTTGCTTCCAGGAATTCAGCAGCATGGAATAATTAAATACGTAAAAATACACCTACTTAAAAAGAATAGCTTAAAAATATAAAAATGCACCAGAATTTGTAGAGACAACCTAAATGTCCATGTATAAGCAACATGCCAAATAAATTTTGTAACATCCACATAATGGAATATCAGGCAGTGTTTTAATATAATGATTTAAATGCATGTTTATTGGGTTGGAAAAATAATCCTAAATCTATTTTTTAAAGTAAAAACTAAATAAAACTTCTATGACATACATCAAAATAATATGCCTGGAATGGCATAAAACAATTTTGCTGATTGATAGGAAACAAGAAAAAAATGATGAAATGATTTTCTTGTAAGGTAGTAGGATTTATGAGCAGTTTTAAATGCATTCTATATAAGTCACTTTGTAAATAATGTTCTTACCCTCAAAAATATTTTGTGAGCCATAATTAAAGGATGATGAATTCTAATATTGTTCACCTCATCCTTCACAGCATCCACAGGGAAAATCATTTTTACTTTTAGAAATAAACTTAACCTCATTTATTCATCGACTTCAAACTTCCTATTAATGCTATACTATATCTGCTAAGCAATTTTGAGTTTTCAATACACTACAACCTTTTCAGCAATGTGTTTTATATACTTACACACACACACACACAAACGTAAACACAAATGCAAAAAGGGTCTTCAAAAAGTTCATGACAAATGTGTGTTGTGTAAAATCTATGGAAAGACGTCAAGCATTTATAATGAAAATAATTCCAATTTCCATATTTTGAAGTGCACTCACACGCATTATGTGTATAAATGTCCTCCACTCAAAATCTATAAATAATGTTCACGATAAATCGATACATGATAATTGTCTCTTTCTACTTTACTGTAAGTTAAAGAGCTCCTTCAAAAGTTCAAGTAAATAAATATATCTCATAGGAGGTGATCATTATTCCAAATTCTTATAAATTGAGCTAATCCCTGAACCAGATCTGAGACGCCAATAGTGACACCTTACAATTTTTGCATCTGCTGGTTTTAATGTAGTTGATAACTTTTTCAATATCATAATAGCATAATCTATTGTTAATTCTAACCTTTCAATATATATTAACACATACTATAATATTGGTATTATATTCATATTTTAAATAGAATAATATATAAAATCTATATAGTAAGACAATTTTGAGATATGTAACTGACACATTTCACATACATATTTCTCACTTAATTGTGCCTTTTTTTCCCTCTTCTATCAAAAGCCAACATTTGCTAGTTAATGGAGTTTAATGCTGAACAAAGAAACCTCGATTTATTTCCTCATGTAATCTAGTTCCAAAGAGTCCATCTAAAATTTGAAACTATGAAACTACTAGAAAAAGCGACACAGAAAACATTTCAAGACATCAAAATGGCAACAAATTCTGCTGTAAAACTCAAGGAGCACAGGTGATGAAAGTAAACCTGGAAAAGTGGAATTATGCCAAAGGAAGGAAATTCTTCAAAAGAAAAAAAGCATCAATGAGATGAGCAAGCAAAAGAATGGGAGAAAAAAGTGGACACTCTCTGGCAAAGCATTAATATCAAGACTATAAAAGAACAAAAAGAAAAAACAAAGAAATTTAAAAATACATGGAGCTCTGAATAGATTTTTTTTCAACAAATGATTATGTTGAAAAAAAATATAAAAAGGTGATGAATAGACATCCCTGCAAAGAACAAATACAGATGGCCTACAGATGTATGAGAAAGATATAGCCACCAGGGAAATGTAAGTCAAAATCACAGTGATATGTCAGGTCACTGTGATAAGAGTAACCATCAACAATAAGACAAAAACAGCAGATGCCAGGGAGGATATTGAGAAAAGGGAATCCTGAATATTCTTTTGTAGAATTTCAAACTAATACAGTCGTCATGGAAAATAGTGTATAGAACACAGTATGGATGATCATCAAAAGACTGAAAACACATCTCCTATATGATCTGACTTTTACGTAAATAATTGAAGGAAAGAAATCAGTATTTGAAAAAAATATATAAGCCCTCACATGTTCATTGTGGCTTACTTATGAAAGTGGAAGTACAGAATCACCGAGGGTATTCAATGCTGAATGAATGAATAAAGGAAATATATGCACATTGGAATATTATTTAGCCCTAAAGAAAAGTGAAACCGTGACATTTTTAGCAAGACAGATAGGATTAGTGGTCACTAAGTGAAATAAGACAGCACGGAGCAACGAATACTTTCAAATTTTCACATATTCAAAAGTTAAAAACAAATACTCATTCTGAATAGAATTTGTCATAACTAGGGACTGTGCACAGTTGTGGGGAAGAAAGCGGTAAGAGGCACCAGGACATAGAAGTAAAAATCCCTTATGTTCTATTGCGTAATAGGGGAACTGTAGTTCACAAACGTGTATCATGTATTGCATAAAAACCTGAGAGGTGCTGATAGAACCCAAACATGGAGAAAGGAGAACGAGCCCTGGATTTGATCAGTTATGATATATGCTCAAATATTTCACTTTGCCCATGAAGATACGTAAGTGTACCTGTTAATGTTTTTAAAGAAATCTAAAAGGAAGCCATATTAAAAATAAATCATCTTTACCAATGCCCTTTTCCTAGGAAATCTGACAGGAGACAACACAGACTTAAGGCATGGATAACAACAGTGAATCAATAAGGAGATACAGAAATTAATTCCAGGCCCAGCGTGATAGCGTAGCGGTTAAAAGTCCTTGCCTTGCATACACCGGGGATCCCATATAGACACCAGTTCTAATCCTGGCAGCCCTGCTTCCCATCCAGCTTCCTGCTTGTGGCCTGGGAAAGCAGTCGAGGACAATCCAAAGCCTTGCAACCCTGCACCCATGTGGGAGACCCAGAAGAACTCCTGATTCCTGGCTTCAGATGGGCACAGCTCCAGCCGTTGCTGCCAGCTGGGGAGTGAACCACTGGATGGAACATCTTTCTCTCTGTCTCTCTTCCTCTCTGTATATCCACCTTTGCAATAAAAATAAATAAATCTTTAAAAAAGAAATTAATTTCCATGTTAATGAACCAATATAAACTCAAGATTTTTCACCAGTTGGTGAAAAATTATAGCATGTATCTGTGATGTACAAAGTTAAGCCTATGATTAGTTAGTAAAGCAGAGGATAATGTAACTACTCAAGCAGTTAGCAAGACTACTGAGCAAAAAAAAAAAAAAAACCTGATAAGGAGATGTTATGAGAGGTTACTGTAAATATACTTGCACTAAGTATTTTTGAGGAAAATAATTTGACATAAGGAAGGAGCTACAATGATTGGTTGGGATAAAATTATGAATCTGCAACTGTGTAACATTGTCTGGCAATATAATTATTGGTGATAATGATTTTGTAATTAAAGACACAGCACATCATGGTGATTTTGGAGGTTGAAGGGGGAATAGAAACCTCACTATCTTGCAATCTTCATGCAACAGAAAATAAGGAATATTTTTCATTAATTATGCTCCTCAAATGTTAAGTCATTTGCTTACTTGCAAAGGGGATATGGATATGCTTTTAAGAAATGTCTACAACTCTGAAAAAAGTAAAGCTCAACAAAGAAAGCCAAATATAAAGAGAGAAAATAAATATGTAACTTAGTGAGCAAAATGCATGCCATGATGTTCTGCATCAAATTCACAAATACAAATTGTATTGTCAACTCCCTTGCAGCCGAAGATGCAAGCTAGAGCGGTTGAGACATACTGTGTCCATAAATTAAAAATGAACCAATTGCTCAATAAGAAGGTGATTATCTCACAAAACCCTAATTTAATCAAAGGGCTCCTTTTCTGCGTGTACATATAAGTGTGCACAGAGAAGTTAGAGCAAGCAAAGCTTTTTATTTTTAAGATTTATTTATTTTTATTGCAAAGTCAGATATACAGAGAGAAAAGGCAGAGAGGAAGATATTCTGTCTGCTGATTCACTTCCCAAGTGGGCAGCAATGGCTGGAGACGAGATGATCTGAAGCCAGGAGCCAGGAGCCTCATTCGGGTCTCCCTTATGGGTGCAGCGTCCCAAGGCTTTAGGCCATCCTTAACTGCTTTCCCAGGCCACAAGCAGGGAGCTGGATAGAAAACAGGGCTGCCGGGACACAAACAGGTGAACACATGGGATCCTTTAGCTGCTAGGTTATAGTGCCAGGCCCGAGTAAGCACAGTTTTAAATGAACACAGTCCTTCTTTGTTTTTATAGTAACATCCTGGAACTCATTAAATCTGTTCCTGAAAGATGTCCATGCTTTCCCTGCTCCAGTGTGTTCTGCAGGGAGCTGGAGCTCAGGATGAGTTTCTCTGAGTCACTAGTCTGCTGCTGGGTTCTGTCAGCAGGACAGCAGTTAACACTCATGGAGGCAAGAGTTTGGGAGAAGCTGGGCTGCTTCTCGCCTTCTCTTTACCTTCAGCATTGTCTGCGGGGAAAACTGCATCCTTCAATGCACAGTCTTATGCAGAAAGTTCAAGCTTCTATCAGTTTACCCCACTGCCTTGGTCACTTCAGCCTCGGAATAATGACATCTTCATTGTAGGTTGCCTTCGTATTACCCCATTGACTTCTGGATTCTTCATTAAGGATAAAATCATTGTCCTCTTTTCAATGACCTCTATTTTAACTATCTGGGGAATGTCTGACTTCTTGTTTGAATTCCAACCCATAAAATTACCCATTACAACAAATGACATATCTTTGAACTCAATTCAATATAAGTAATTATACATTGGGAATTGTCAAGTACGGTATCATTTACATATTACACATCCCAAAGATTTTTATGCAAGAGCAAGTAGCAGACACAGCGCAGGAAAGGCGTTTTGATCAGTCACTCTGGTATTATCCATCCTCAGGAAGAGTGCTGGAGTCAGCAGTACTGCTATGCTTCAGATCTCAGTACATCACTGAAATGATACATATTCAGGGGACATGCTCTTCTGATAAAATATCCCAAAATGCATACTGGCCCACAGCTCAGCCCCAAGAATCCAGAAAAATGCAGGGACAATAGCCAAGTGAACTCACACCTCTCTATTTGTTCTTCACACAGACTTTGTGGAAATACTTGATTCACCCAGAAACATTTTTTTCTGCAATGATTTTGGAATTATGTGTGCAAAATAAAACATATTATTTCCATCCTGATTCTTTAGTTCACCAACTATGTAAACCAGGAATCATTTTGCAACTTGACATGAAAACCAATAGTATTATAAACAACATTTTCAGGTTTTCATCAAGTTACGAGATTAAGAAAGCCTTTACATAAGAACATATAATTAATGTTAGATCAAGAATTATTTCCTATAATTTAACTTATAAATCTTGATACTCTTTCTATATAGATGATACACAAAGCCACTTCTGAAAGAGAGATGAGCTTAAAGATAAACTGACGTGCGGAACCCAGTGTTTTGAAATAAATGTGCTCATTGGGAAGCCATGAGATGTAGGAGGCCACATAATACCAGCGAACATCTCAGCAAATGAAGACAATTACTTCAGTCCATAAAGCAGGTTTATTTTATCTGATGCCATTAAATTTTTCAATCATATGGCTAATGCCCTAGTTTTTATTACACGTACATCTGGCAAACTTCACATCCCAATTTGGCCTAACTGGGCTTCTCAAAATAGAGAAAATGCATTCGTTGCACACTCTGAGTCTTCACAGTAGTTACAGTTCTTATTATCAATTAATAAAACAGCAGCATAAATTTGCATTGCAGTACCATAAATCTGAGAATGTGCACCCCCTCTGGGAATCTCCGATCTTACTGTGCTGGCAGGTTGCTCTTCAGCTTGCAAAACTGACTTAAGCATTGGCAAAACCACCAGTTCAATGCCCCCTCTGAGACATTTTTATCAATAGAAGAATTCCCCCATAAGCCGTTTCTCCCACACTTACCTGAAAGTCGTCTTAATATCTTCCGCGTGGATCGTCTTGAGAATATCTTGGTAAAAATGAGGTTCAATGGATGCAGACGATGTAGCAGCTGACGTGCAATTTGTATGTGTATAATACCCGATCAAAATCCCAAAAATAAATACAATGATGGCTGTGCAAGAGAGTTTTAAAAGGTAGCAGAAGCTGCAGTGACTGCTCTTTGGTACAGATCTTGTGTAATGGGCAACATAATCCGACTCTTCTTGAAGTCGCTGGAATCTGCCCTTGGGTGAGGCAGCTGGCTGAATGGAATCAAGATTGAGGTCTGTAGTCTCCGAGTGTTCCAGGTTGTGGGTCTCAGCACTGTCCACCTGGAATTGGTCAAAACCAGGCTCTTCCAGTTCCTTCTCCATGTCCCACTCCAGGTCCAGGGCAGTGGCTTGCAGGTCATCATTGTCTAAGTACTGGGTGTGTCCTGGAGCTCTTCGATCTGCACTGACCTTCTGATATGCCATCTTTTTACCTGCGAAAACAAGACAGTCACTCTTTCTTAAACCATTTTAGGAAACCTCATAAGGTGAAAAACCAATGAAAACTGAAAATTACATTGCTTTTAACCTTAAAAAAAAAAAAAAAAGAAAGAAAGAAAGGCCAAAGCAACAATCCAGTGTTTTGGTAAGTTCTAGAAAGGGAAAATGAAAGACCGAGTCATCATTACATTATGAGTGACAGTTTTAAAATACAAATTCAGGATAAAAATAGACCGGACAGCTAAATGAATGACCAACTCCAAGAGGTACAAGAAACAAAGTACAGAATGTTATGCAATTGCACGTTGCAGAAAAGCAACATATTCCAAAGAGCTAATCGGGGAACTGTCCTGGGTCAGGGAACTTTAAACACAAGATTTGCATGGTGTTGTGTTTAAACCCCAAAGCGAAGCTTTCTGACAGTCTAGGGGAGTTGGGCTTCATAACCTTACTGTAGGAAGGTCAGATGGAGGTCCTCCTTGGTTTACAATTTTGGATAACAGCTTGTTATAATCTTGCAGTTAGGCAATAGGATACCTAGTCTGATTAGATGTAAGTGGTCTATATTCAGTAATTCACTAATGTAATAGTTACATTTAAATTCTCTCTGTGTTGGACTTGTCAATGCCACTGGACTCTTACTATTTTTTAGCCAACAGCAATGGATAATGTACAGAGCTTAACAGATAACTGATTAACCATCTAAGAGCTTGTATCTGACAAATGAATCTAACGGAAAAGATACAAAGAAGGACTTCATGAAATGAAATTCTCTAATGCATAGAATCACATAATACAATATTATCATATTATAAAATATTATATACATATATGCAATAAAAAGACCAATGCAAAAGAGTCTAGAACACCAATATAAAAGATCTGATTTAGCTCTAGGCACCCGGTTTGGCTTATTCTAGTAAATGGCCATTGCAGGCAATAGGGGAAAGAAACAGCAGAAGAAACATCTCTGTCTCTGCTTTTGTCTTCAAGTAAGACAAAATTTTTGTCACTATTTATTATTTATTTATTTATTTGAAAGGCAGAGTTAGAGAAAGACAGAGGTCAAGATACACTGACAAAATAATCCATTCACTGATTTTCCCTCCAAGTGAGCACCAGGGCCCGACTACAACTAGGAACTGGAACTCCATTCCCATTTTCCACATGGATCAGAACTGGAGAAGTTTGGATGTGCTAAATGCTGATCATACAGGATACTGGCATTTCAGGTAATAGCTTAATTCACTGTGCCACAGTGAAGGACCTGAGTATTTGTTGTTTGTTTTTTGTTTGTTTGTTGTATTTAACTAAGATAATTGAACTGTGGAGCACTGTTTATGTTCAAGGAGGATCCACCATGTAGGAGTTACTCAAGGCATTTGAGATATTTAATTTTTGACCTTCAAAACCAACATTCAACGTTATTTCTCTTCCAATCATTAAAAACCAACTGCATGATGCTGCAGAGAGTTCTGTCTGTGGGCCAGCAGCGGGCATTCTGGCACATGCACATCAACAAGTTAACACTTTTAAAACATCAGACAGAGCCATCAACGTAGATACACACCAAGAAAGATACTTGCCTAAAACCCTTACTGCCCCTGTTGGACTCATTTCGTATTAATATCATTTTACTAAACTCGGTCTTCCAGGAGACCATCTGGGTCAAAGTTAGATGAAGTCATTTGATATAAAGCATCCAAATACACAGTGTCCAAAACGATTTCAGGAAAGCTGCCAAGCACATGAGTATGTGATAATGCACCCAATAAAGCATTTTAATCATTAACATGACAAAAAACAAATCCGTATATTACAGGTATTTTCTTTATTAACATATGTAAATATATCTATGTGCAGATGCATTTATTAATATGAATTGCAATTTAGTAGTCCACTTAATGTAGCTTACCTTAAATAGTATACACATTTTTGTAAAAATATGGCTATGCATCTGATGTGACAGTTTGCTTCATTTATTTACCAGTTTATTTAACTTTGAATATATATAATATTAATAAATAGTGCCTACTGTATTAATAGAAAATATTACAATATAAAATATCTAATAAAATAATATCACTAGTGTTAATTAGAAACAAAAATATGCAACTTTTAAAAAACAAATTATTCTATGGTTCCCATGAAAATTGAAGTTATGTTTAAAATACCTATACTCTGTGCAATGAGCAAAGGACAGATGATATTTCTTTTCTGAGTTCTCAAGCTCACAAATAAAATTATGCTTTTATGCTTAAAGAACAATCTTCAGCAAAATTAGTATCCCACAGACAAAATCATATAATTAAGCCATTTAGACTTCGTATCTTTCTGATACCGACGAACAATATCCATTTAATTTATATTTTCATGCTAACTGAAGGCTACCGCATGAATGACTGTAAAGGGAAAAAAAAACAGAAAAAGCACATGCAATACGTTTGAATCTACCACATACATATTTAAAGGGGATGCACTTTGCCTTTTGCAGAATAAGAAATGTAAATGGCTAATAGACAAACTAAAAAAACAAAAAACAAAAAAGCTCTCTATCTACCATGCAAATAAAACAAAAACCACATTGAGCCCCCAACTAACTCTGGTGAGACTAGCCTACATTCAGAAATCCGCTAACACCTGCTGGCAGGGATGTGGGGATAAAGATACCCTACTCCACTACTGCTGGCAATGTAGACTAGTGCAGCAATTGTGGAAGTCAGTATGTAGTGCTCAGATGACCAAACTTTGATCTACCATATGACCCAGCTTTCCCACACCTGGGAATATAGCCAAAGGAGTGAAATCTGCACATGAAAAAGTGACCTGCAACCTTATGTTCATAGAAGCACAATCCATGATAATGAAGATATGGAAACACCACAGATGCCCACTGAAAGAGAGCTGGACAAAAAATAGGGTACATTTACTATGTGGAGGAATACATGACTGTTAAAAAATAATGATATTCTACTATTTGCAACAAAATGGTTCCACCTAGACTATTATGCTCAGTGAAATAAACCAATACCAAAAGGACAATGATCATGTTTCCTCTGAAATAAGGCAACCTTCATGCAAAACGTGAGATTAACAAATATCTGTCAACATGTAAATATGTATGTATATATTCTCCTAGAAAAACTGTATGATGAAGATTAGATACCTGCAAGAGAAGACATGTTGCTGTATGCCTCTCTACTCTTGAATAAAAGGTGGATTCCCAATGAAACTGTTAAATAAAACCGACAGTAGGATAGTAGACTATCTGCCGTTGTCTGTACTTAATGCTACGATACACACACACTGCAGAATGTGAGACTTGTGACTGCTGCTGAAGGACAACACTACTGTGAAAATATGGGAGAAACAGTGGGTAGAAGACAGGGCAGTTGAAGAGGGGCGTTTCTGTGCTTATGGGACTTTATCATGAAAAACAATCATAGTAAAATAATAATAAATTCAAAACTAAATAGAGAAGATGCACTTTGGTGCAAACATGGCCATAGAAACTTGTGACATTTCTTCAAATGCAAATAACCATAAAACCCTTGCTTTCTGTACCTTCTATATTTCTACATTGGCATCTTTTATGAGAAGTATGATATCACGTCCGTGTTTTAACGGACCACCTTCGCTCAGATACCATCCCTTACCATCTGCAGCCACACTTCAATATGCTGAAACATTTGTTTTTATATACATTCAATACTCTACAGTGAAACTAAAGTAGTTTAATTTTCACTATTTGTGTTTTTCTATTATAAAAGGCAAATTACTGTATTTGTATCCAAACTGAAGATACGATTAATTAAAAAAAGATGCTTCTGAAGAAAATTTCACCCATTCATACAGTGTGAAGCTAAGTCACAGAGACACAGAAGACAAATAGAGCAATACACTACATTAATTTAACAATTAATTAGCTAATCCTTTTTTAAATACAGAGTGACGCAGGGGGACAGAGACTAAAGGAAATATTTTCTACCTGCTGGCTCTCTCCCCAAATGGCCACAAGCGCCAGTAATGGGTTTGGACAAAGCCAATAGGCAGGAATACAATTTTAGCCTATTCAAGGCCCCGATGCATGGGGTGTCTTTCCAAGGAGGAACATCACAACCAGGGCAGTACTCTTCAAGAGAACCACTCAACACTCCTGTGAATTAGTGATTGATAGCCATGTACATGTTTGTCGTAGAACACCATGTTTGGTACAGATGATTGACACGATTCACTGCCTGTGATGTTACTCATAGTATTTTTTTTTAAGATTTATTTATTTTGATTGCAAAGTCAGATATACATAGAGAGGCAGAGAGACAGAGAGGAAGATCTTCTGTCCGCCGATTCACTCGCCAAGTGACGGCAACAGTCCTGGTGCTGCTCCCATTCAAATCTAGGAGCTCAGAGTTTCTTCCAGGTCTCCCTCACAGGGTACAGGGGCACCCAAGGTTTTGGGTTATCCTCAACTGCTTTCCCAGGTCACAAACAGGGAGCTGGATGTGAAGCAGGGCTGCTGGGATTAGAATTGACACCCATATGGGATGGAGCACCTGTAAGGCAAGGACTTCAGCTGCTAGATCACTGTGCTGTGCTGTGTTCAGAGTATTTTAACTCAGACAGTAAGAAAGACTATGCAGATCTTATCGGAATTAGGAACACATCTAACAGCATTCCTAAAGTAAATAAATGATTCTAGCAGATTAACTTTAAAGTTTAAGGCAGAATTTCAATTTCCTATGACAGTGCTATGATTGAATCTTTATTGTACAATGAGAAAAATATTCATATACAGTTTCCTGAAGATTTGTATGTCAAATCATCCACAGGTTTGAGAGGATTGATTTGAGGCAGGCATTTCTGGGAAATGTCAGTGCCTCATCAAAAGACATTCATTATGCACCTCTGTGCAAGATTGCTCTTTAGATACTGTGCCAGTAAACTCTATTGGTATCCAGAGGAAATTTTAAATCTAAGTGTAAGAACATTCCGTATAGGCTAAAAACAGTTGACACATATTTTTCGGTATAAAACTAGTTTGTGCAAATAAAGCCTGTGTTTGCAAAATAAACTTTTGTTGTTGGGAGCTTTAATGTGTTCAACTTAAGAGTAGGACAAAAAAAAAATAAAACTGTATAAATAGTAATTCAGAAGCCTCTGTTCCCTGACTTAATTTACCAGTGTGATGAGGCTGTTTCCCCTCATCTGTGGTTTCATGAAATGGCCTTAGCAATCACTTTAGTTTCTGTAGAAGCATCACAGATTTCTTTTTTAATTGCAATCTTGTGTATCAACTTCATAAAAGGAATGACAATAATTATTTGTTGTTCATGCTTCACTAATTGAATCAGCATTATACATGAAGGGGAAGTTATTATCCATGCTTCATTTATAGAAAAATATATAATCAAAGCTCACTAAAAAAAATGGGCAATAATGCATTAAGTATAGGAAGAGCTGATATTCAGCTTCAAAAGTATAAAACTAAAACTATTCTGAAGACTCAGTGACTTTGATCATCAAAGGACATGTAAGAGTTACTGTGATAGGAAACCAAGTGGGTGAGCTATACATTGTGAATACAGACCAAATGACTTGAACGAAAGCAACTTGATGGAATCCTGTCTGTTTGCGTAAACATGTTTCAGACCACGTGAATATGCACGCACACTCCCCAGTTCCGGCAGAAGGCAAGCTCTGCTTTGGGGACCAGTGTACAAACACCATTTGGATAACACTCATTAGTTTGCTGGTGAGTTGAGACCACCGGAGTTCCTATTTATGTGGTCAGGCTCTTTAACACGAGAATGATAAAATTTAAGATTTATGAGAAAAAAGGATACATTAATATCAGCCAAAGATGAGGTGAATTCTGTGGTGTCCTGAACTAGCAGCGTGAACAGCTAATGCTACTTAGAGTATTCACCATGTGATGTGAGTCTTACTAAAATCATCATCTTTCTTTACTTAGTTTCGTGTACATAGCTCCTATTGCTGCTGCCAAGAGCTCCTTTTTTCTCTTGTACTTTTGGGTGTCTGGCTGTACACAGCTCCAGATTCAAGGTTATCCTTGAAAGTTATTCTTTAAAAAGTCAAATACAAACTTTAAAGAAGTGCTTTATTATTATTATTATTCTCCCAGACTTCACATTGTTTCTATGTTCGGAGTTTCTGAAGTAGCTTACATGAGAAATGCAAATACATGGGAGAAATGCAAATGCAAAACCACAAAACAACGAGGAGTGAAGAAGAAAACAGCCTAACATTCTAAGCTTTACACAGTCAGTGCAGTCACTTTCAATGTAGTCCCAAGCTTCAAGGGAATTAAGACAAAACGGACTACCGACAGGGTCCTCTCAAGTTCCATCAGCCTTCAAACTCCTTTGTTTGCATGCAAAGATGTTACTTCTAGCTGAAGGTTTGCCTTATGTATATTTTTCCTACGTGATCTCCTTTTGCAGCTGCACGTTTCTATGTTGAGGAGACCATCTGGCTGAAGAAAATTTGAGTCCCCTTTGTGTCTTTCACACACAGCAGTCACAGCAGGTGACTTTTTTGGAATCCTTAAAATAAGCGAAAACTTTCCGTAAGGTGAGCATGAAATGTTCCTACATGTAAAATCTGTATTATCCTTGTTTCACAGATGTGGTTAACTGAGGCTTAGTGGTTAAACCATTTCTGTAAGTTCTCATAGCAACTGGCAGAACTGGTAGATCACGCATTTTTGTCTGTCAAATTCCAGAACTTGCTTCTTCAACCTTAGAACATTTATCTCTTCTAAGAGCTTCTGGAGGTAATATGATGGAAACAAATTCCCACAGCTGATTGGTTCGCATACTTCTGTTTTTTCCATCAATGTTACTACAAGTACCAGGAGTCTCCACAGAGTTCAGTCTTCATGGTCTCACTTTGATTCTTGGATCTTTAGGAGAAACACTCTGTTTGCACTTCATGGGAAACTGACCAAACCTTTATATTTTCCAACACTATATTTCTAATTAGGGAGAACTGCGTTCTGAGCCCAGGGCTCTGAGGAAAAGACCATTACAACCTCTAAGTCATGCTTTCTTCTTAGCAACACGTTCAAAAAATATCTCCTTTCCCCTGCTGCTGAAGGACAAAGAGCAAAAACAACTCCGTTTAGAACCTGACAGCCACAGCTCAGGTTCAACCTGCCATTGACCCGTTTTCAGGCATTACAACCCTTTGGTCCACCCTGTCCATCTCCCTACTCTGTGTGGTTTACCGTGGGCTAAGGGGGCTTGGAGGACACCAAGAGTTAACACATCAAAACAATCACCACTTGGCTCTTTGAGAGCTGTTGGCCAGGAGGAGCCTCTTAGCTTGATAGATGCACTGCAATTTTTTATCCTTTCAGGCAGCATGAATGATCTTAAATTGCTGCTTTCTGACTGTGGCTTTTGGATTTGCAGGAACAGACAGATGAAGCTTTTACCTCCATGAGGCCACTAAGCACTCTCGTTTTCACAGTTTTCAATGGTACTTTATTGGTTTAGTTTTTAAATAGCTTGCCTGTTCCAAAGGCATCAACAGGTTTCTACTGACTCAAAGAACTTTATTGCAAAGTTGGTCCCGCTACAGATCCTGGAGTCATAAGCAATCTCTTCAAGGCCCTGAGTAGGTAACCCAGTGCACTCAGAGTCTGTGGTTTTCATTTTCCCAAAAGACTTCCTTCATTCTTGTTTGTTTAGGCTTCTATTAGTACAAAGTGGAAATAGATGAAGATAATATGGTTTTCTACAGAAAAGGAAGAGGCAGCAAAGGCAGATCCATTTTGGCAGTTTGCTTAAATTACCTTACAATTCTGCTATGTAGTAAGAAGTTAGGCTGCAAATCTGAATTAGAAAAATCCTGAAGATATCTTCTTTAATTAAAGGTCAAAAAGAAAGAGCCAAATGTAAGCTTTTAACAATCAGTTTCTCTATGTTTAGACGACAAGGTAAAAGTGGTGAAATTTGGGGTTTTACCCCAAATGCTGAGGTGCTGGGTGTTAGTTCTAGAAGAGCTGTGATATATGCTCATTACAAGACAAAGACGATGTATATTAATTTGCGCAATCTTATGGCCAAAAATCAGGTTACATGGATAATTATAATTTTCTAAGAAATGGGTGAATTTCAAATCACTTTTGGAAAAATAGAATTAAAATTAAAATTTATTTTGGTGAAAATACATAGAAATCCATGCTGTATTGGAAAGGAAAACAAGAATTGTGGAAGCTCAGTATTTACAGCGACAATCTAAATATTAAGTTTCACCTTGCAATAGAATCAATATTGACCTGACTTTCAAGAACTACATAAGCGCCATCAGAAAAGAGAAACAAAATGCCCAAGACTGCTAATTATACTTTCTTACTTGTAACCTGTCACACCCATAAGTATTCATATATCTAAAAGTAGACAAGGGTATAGTTTTATAGCATTTCCCTGAAGGCCTCTCATTGTTTTAGAAATAGAATTACATCTAATAAAAAGAGGTAAGAAAATTATTTATTTGAAATAGTACCAAAGTCAAGTTCTTTTTACAAGTGACATTTCTTTAGGCATGAGAATACTAATAACTTATAACCTTTTCATTTAAAATATACTTGAATGAGAAGAAACAGGCAAAACATTTCAGCAATATATTACTTCTGCCTGACAGCTTGACAATGAGTAGTTAATTTTTATGACAAATTTATATACCTGCATACTAATAACTTTAGAGCAATTAAAGCAACTAAGCAATTTACTGAAAACTGCATTGAACACTGCTTCTGTCATTTATATTTTATTTATTAGCAGAAATATTAAAATAATGAAAGACCTCCAAAGGCACATAAAAGTGATGCTGATAGGAAATTAAATGTCAGGTAAAAGGAATGAAAATGCAATATTCACAAAGATATTAAATGTAGACCATTTAACAGAACTTCTATATAATTAATACCATTGACAGTGGCATGACATTTTTTTATATTCACCTACCACTTCAATTTTAAAATGTCAAATACTATTACTTTGCTAAGATGAGTTGTAGCTACTTTTTTGTTTGCATTCCTTCTTTGTTCCTCTTACATAGCTTTTGCTTCTTTTCAGTCTTTTTCAGTAGCTCATTTATGAATGTCCAATCTCTTCTTTCTCTATTGATATCTCATTGATCCCATTAACAACAATACAGTAACTGACTGTGTAAGTTCATTTTACTGTTTTGTAAATATCGAGAAGATCATTTCCTGGCTAGTTATTGTTCTAGCTTTAATAGAGCTTAGGATGCTTAAACAGAAATGATCACCAAAGCAAGATTATGTTTGCTCTACCATTTCAAAAGACCAAATCTTGAGCTTCAAAATCAGTATTATAATAGTACTTATCCCTAACAACCTGCTTTGGAGATGTGATCTCCAACACTGTGTCCACAAAGTCAAAAGCTTTCTTCTTATTCCTTGCAGACCCCTTCACCAGCTGTGAATGCCGAGACTTCTCATTCCCAACAGTCGCACCGGTAACTGTTACCAAACGCCTGCATCCCAGGCAAAGTACCAAGTTATTCCTCTTAGTATCTTATATGTTTTAATAATATCAAGGGTAAAGCTCTTTATTGCCTGTGCCATGTAAAACTTTCAAGAGCCCCGCAGATGGGAAAATGGCATCATTTCTGCATAAGAAAGCATAATCTTCAAATATAAAGCATATCAAAGACAGGATAAAATAGAAATAGGAACATAGTCGCAACACAAATGATGAAAAGCAAATGATTTGAGTTTCACAGTGCCAAAAAGTATAACATTAATAAGGAAACAAAGTAATGAAGCTATCATTGTTGGTATTATAATCACTATGACATTTCTATATTTACAGTTTACAGTCATCAAAGATTTTTGACAGAGAGAATTGAAATAATTTGTTCTCAATCACACAGGGCAATCTTTGTCATGACAAAGCATCCTTAGATGACTCTAAGGAAGGAGTTTTAAAGAAAATACGAGCTCATACATTCACACAAAGATCTCATTTCCCCACTATGGTCTCACCAAACTGTGGCTTCCCCAAACACACTCCACTTCCATCACATGGCTACTAACTTCCTGTGCTGATTATATTATCTTAAATGATATTCTATTTTTTAAAATTTTTAGTAGACTTTTTGTTTTTCTGCACCAAAAATCAGGCCTTACGTAGAGTTATTATTCAAAGCTTTTATAATAAGTCCTGATCATTACATAATTATTTGATCATATAAAAATTTTATACTTTGAAAATCCCTGAATAATCCAAAAATTTTCTCATATTACAAACTAGTCTGACTAAAGGATATATTAATATCTTAAGAATAATTCATGAATAGAATAGAATAATTAGTGAATAGAATTAGAATAATCTAGTGAATGAGATAGTATCCTACCTTGGAAGCATACGTTGCCTTGACTGGTGACATACCCCATCAGCAATGAGAGAATCTGGGTGCAAACTCAGATTTTGATTTTATAACAACCCTCTCATGAGAGCTCTCTAGGAAGGGTACAATCCCCAGAGGAAACCCTAATGGACTGCAACTAGGTGGTACCCCCCAAAATGTCCCATCATCTCCCAGTAGCACCACTCTGGGAATTAAGCCGTTAAGGTACGGATATTTGAAGGACACCTAAATGAAAGTTTCAAGGGGTCTTTAGAGTTTGGATAATCATCTACGAAATAATATAACATTCCTTCTTCCTCTCCTTCTACTCTGCCATTACTAAACTCTGCACTCAGAAAATGAGTTCCATCTCTACGTAGACTTCCTCTGATTCCACACCAGAAAACCTACAGAACTCTATACTTCTTTTGAATTTCCTCTTGAGTCATTGCACAGTCTAATACTTGATAAATAACTTTCTGTCATGTAGTATATTGTGTACTGTTACCCAAAATATCTTGAAGCTTCTTTCTATGTAAATTGTGATTAGTTTGCTATCCAATCAGCTTTGAAAACTTGTCCTTGTGTACTGGCTTAACAGCAATATTTTTGTATGAAAAATAGTCCTAACTGTAAAAAAATAACAGAATATTGAGCATCAATAAAAAGATACTAGGCTTAAAAAAAAAAAGAATAATTCTGTAGTGGTCAATGCTGTGGTATAGCTAGTTAAACTGCCATTTGCAAAGCTGACATCTCTACTGGGCAGCAGTTACAGTCCCAACTACTCTACTTCCAATCCAGCTCCCTGCCAATGTGTCAGGGAAAAGAGCAGAGGTTAGCCCAAGTTCTTGGACTTCTGTTCCAGTGTGAGAAACTGAAAGAACCTTGGGGCTCCAGGATTTAACCTGGCCCAGTCTGGCCAATGTGGCCCATATGTAGACCCAATCAGCAGATGGAAGAAATTCCTCTCTTTCTTTCTCTATCTCTGCCCTGTCCGTTTGTAAAAATAAATAAATAAATAAATAAATAAATAAATAAATAAATAAATAATAGGAGTATTTAAATGTGATTTTTAAGATTTATTTTTTTTTAAAGATTTATTTTTATTATTTTTTCATTGGAAAGGCGGATATACAGAGAGGAGAGACAGAGAGGAAGATCTTCCGTCCGATGATTCACTCCCCAAGTGAGCGCAACGGGCCAATACTATGCCAATCCAAAGCCAGGAGCCTCTTCCCGGTCTCCCACGCGGGTGCAGGGTCCCAAAGCTTTGGGCTGTCCTCCACTGCTTTCCCAGGCCACAAGCAGGGAGCTGGAAGGGAAGCGGGGCTGCTGGGATTAGAACCGGCGCCCATATGGGATCCCGGGCGTGCAAGGCGAGGACCTTTAACCACTTGCGCCACCGCGCCGGGCCCTAAGATTTATTTTTATTATTTTTTCATTGGAAAGGCAGATATACAGAGAGGAGAGACAGAGAGGAAGATCTTCCGTCTGATGATTCACTCCCCAAGTGAGCGCAACGGCCGATACTGTGCCCATCCGAAGCCAGGAGCCTCTTCCGGGTCTCCCAAGTGGGTGCAGGGTCCCAAAGCTTTGGGCCGACCTCGACTGCTTTTCCGGGCCACAGGCAGGGAGCTGGATGGGAAGCGGGGCTGCTGGGATAGAACCAGCGCCCATATGGGATCCCGGGCGTGCAAGGCGAGCACTTAACCACTTGCGCCACTGTGCCGGGCCTGGCACCTGCCTTTCTAATGGAGCTAGGAGACATTTATTTTCTGCAGCACACTTCTTACTTTCTGACCTTGCTCTGCAGATGAGCCTCTCCAGGCATAAATAACAAGTGTTCCTGACTTCCGCTCAGAGTTAGTTCCATATTGTGGCTGTTTTTTCTTTTATGTCCATAGGCTGGCACAGTATCTGGAATCAAGCAGTTGCTCAGTAAAGAATAAATTTCAATGGGTAGAAAACTGCCAGTTTACTAACACTGTGCCTTCTAGCAATTCTCAGCCTATAAGAGAGAATAGTAATACATAAAATAGACACTTGTAAGAATTCATGAATGGGGCCGGGAGGCATGGCCTAGCGGCTAAAGTCCTTGTCTTGAACACGCCAGAATCCCATATGCGCACCAGTTCTAATCCCAGCAGCTCCACTTCCCAT
Organism: Ochotona curzoniae; assembly: GCF_017591425.1. Classification (NCBI taxonomy): domain Eukaryota; kingdom Metazoa; phylum Chordata; class Mammalia; order Lagomorpha; family Ochotonidae; genus Ochotona; species Ochotona curzoniae. The sequence continues at coordinate 24,896,180 of NW_024467096.1, forward strand.
CCAGCTCCCGGCTTGTGGCCTGGGAAAGCAGTCAAGGATGGCGCAAAGCTTCGGCAGTACCGGCCTTTGCACTCACTTGGGGAATGAATCATTGGACAGAAGATCTTTCTCTTTATCTCTCCTCCTCTCTGTATATCTGACTTTGTAATAAAAAATAAATAAGTCTTTAAAAAAAAGGAATTCATGAATGAATGTAAATATTATAAACAAATACAGTTGATAAACTTTATGTAAATATTATTGTTTTAAAAGCATACATTTTTAAAAATCAGAGCAATCATGAGAACTGGGCTTCAATCTACAGTTTTTCACAGGCAAGTAAAATCAGTTCCAGAGACGGAGGGATGGTTATGGAGAAATGAAATTTCACAAATGCGTGATGCTTAGAGTACCATTTATCCACACAGCATAATTAATGTAAGATCACAAATGATGAACACAAAATGGTTGATACTAATTAGATAAAGCACGCTTTCACAAACACACACACACACACACCCTGAACATTGCAGATGCAGGGAAGGAACATTGCAACTAACATCTTACCAAACGTGATTGTGGTTTACCCAGCCCTGACCATGACACCAAAACCAGGAAGAAGGAAGTGAATGCGGGGAGTTTTGGTCTATGCCTCAGATGTGAATGGGAGGACACAGAACGAAGAAGGAAGCAGCCAAGAGAACTGGCTCCCCCCCAGAATGTGTGGACATACTATAAAGTCGCTGTCTGCATAGAGAGTTCAACACTGGGGTTGATTGTGTTAACAAAATCAAGCCCTGGACCTTCAGGGTAAAATGTGAACGGATCTGTGAGAGATGATTAACCCAACTCCCCCTCTGTACATAATACATTTTGAAAGGAATGTATCCAGAAAAATCCGTTTAGCTATGCCCAGAACAATTCAGACTGCCTGTGCAGAGACTGCAGTGCTCAGTCCATCTGCTGATGATACATATTCCTTTTTGGCACCCACTGCATCTGTACTAAGCCTATGTAAAAAAAAAAAAAACCTGCTATGCTTCTTATTTCTAGAACAAAAACAGATGGTGCTGCAGCAGGTAATAATTTAATTAAATGACTCCTAAAGTATGAACAAATTGCTCCAAAGAAAAGAAAATATTTTTAATTTTTTTCTTTAAAAATTGGAAGAGGAATAAATATCTAAGTCATGTTTGACTGTGGGTAACACAATAAAATTAGAGTTTACCAAAGCTCCTGCTCTTGTAAACTGTGATTCTCCTTTTTGTTTTCCTCCCTAATTAAAAAAAAAATTGTCATAAGCACCACTGATACTGCTTACCAGTTGAGTCTATAATCTCTAAATATATTTAAAGCTAAAAAAAGATTTTTTGATAAGCTGGAGTTCAGATAGTATTTGATACACCTAATTTTATGATATTCACATTATGTTACGTAATGCACATTATGGACAAAAGCAGGGCTAGTATTATGGTATGCAAAGTTATGCCACACCTTCCTATATTAGTTTCCAATATGATCACCCATTCCAATCTCTTCTTTGCTTACAATCCAGATCCCTGATACTGAAACTGTGAAGGTAGTGGTGGGCGATCCATGTCCCCAGGGCCCTGCAACCCATGTAATCTTGGATGGATTTCTATCTCCTGGCTTCAGCGTGGCCCTGTCCTGACCAGAGAAACCATACAGAAAGTAAACCTAGAGATGCAAATTTGTGTTCTATCTCTGTATGTCTGTCTTACTCTTTCAAACGAGCCAATCAATCCTTTAAAATTAAGTAACCACATAGCTAAAAGTCAAAGTCTATCATTGAAACATAAGCTTTTCTTCCACTTGAAAGCAGGAACCCCATTTAAAGACCCTGTGGTACATAGACTAAAAATGTCATTATTAGTAGAAAACAGTATCAACTTTGCAGCCCAACCTAATAAACATTATGCACTTGGGTTTAAGACAGAAATGGGTATAAATTCCAATACTACCATCGATTATCTTTCTAAGATTCTGTTCCTAAAATGCAAAGCACATACACACAAGGCTATGGTCATGAGATGGCTGTTAGACCACATGGGATAAATTCAAGCACTTGGTTCAATTCATAAGACAAAGTACTACACAGCTGACTCCTCATCATTATTGCTTTTTATGATGTATTGGGCAACCAAAATGTGTGTACAGTATTAGAGCTGTGAAAATATAAACTGTTTATATACACGTAACTGATCCAAGTAAATTAGAAGCTATCAGCAAAGATAAAACTAACTTTCATGTATTCTTTAAAGACTAATTAGGAAGTGAACAGTAACATGTGAAATAAGAATTCAGGAAGAGCGACGTCAAAGGAGGTTTCAAAGGGAACTGAGCGATGATCTGGAAGATGGAGAAGGCTCCAATAATGAAGAAGGCATTTAATGAGATAAGGAAGATGAGCTCATTCAGGAAGTTGAGAATGAACATCTGCATCTAAAGCTTATGAGGGGATCTCTTAATAGTCATGAAGGCATATGCCCGTGGCTAGTAGGCCATACTTCTATATCGGTAGGGCAGGGTATATTGTGCACATTACAAAGACAGCATAGCCAGGTATGCCAGAATAAAGGTACTAAGAAAACTGAGATTTGCAAAGCGATAGAATCTGACATCAAGGACATATTTTAGAGTGAAGCAAGATAACTGGAGGAATTCAATTGTCTATAGATAGGAGCCAGTGAATAATGAACCATTTATAATCAACATGAGTGTCCTTCACCACAGTCCAATTACTTAGTAGTTGAAGTGCAACACTTGGACTTAACCTTAATATCATTTATGGTTATACTATAATTTTAATTAAATAGTTCACTTAATATAAAGGGAACGCATTCCATGTATTTTACATATATACTTTAAAAATATAAAAGAGCTTGGTGCAGTAGCCTGGTGGCTAAAGTCTCCACTTTGCGCACATCAGGATTTCATATGGGTGCCTGTTCTAATCCTGGCAGCCCCTCTTCCCATCCAGCTCCCTGCTGGAGCCTGGGAGAGCAGTCGAGGATGACCCAAAGCCTTGAGACGCTGCACCTGTGTGGGAGACTCAGAAGAAGCTCCTGGCTCCTGCCTTTGGATTAGCTTAACTCCGGCCTTTGCAGCCACTGGGGAATTAATCAATGGATGGAAGATCTTCCTCTTTGTCTCTCCCCACCTCTGTGTATCTGACTTTCCAATAAAAATAAATAAATCTTTAAATATATATATATGTATATAAATGAAACAATACATCTCACCCACCCTCTCCTTCCTTGTTTTTCTTTTAATTTTTGCAGAACATGCTTTTTCAATTTACCTTACAAACACAAATAAATTCATAAAGAAAACAATGAAGGCCATTGTATTTGTGTTTATATACAAAGGCTATAATCAATAATTAAATCTCAAGTTACCAATTTCATTTATATATGGTATGTTATTTGTAGCTTATATATTAGCTAGAACATATCAGAGAAAATATGACGTTTATCTGTTTGGGATACTTTATTTCAATAAGCATAATGCTCCCTAATTGCATCTACATGGTTATGAAAGATGGCATTTCATTCTTTCATTTCATTGCATATTTATGTGTGTACAGATATTTTCAGATTTTTTTATTCAGGCATCATTCAATGGAAAACTGTTTGATTATACTTAAAGTACTTTTGTTACATATAATTTATATTTACTTATATAGAATTATAATCATGACTGTAATGCATTTATTAGAGATCTTTTCCTTGTGCTTTGAGGTAATAAAGATAACAACACCTTTTACACAGTTATATCCTTAGCTAATAACCATCCGGGAAAGGTGTTTAATATCAAAGCAAATATGTGGGTAGACCACAACAGCGCAACTGGTTAATCCTCCACATCCAAGTAAATCAGTATGTTGCTGGTTCGTCTCCTGGCTCATTCACTTCCCACCCAGCGCCATGTTTATGGCCTGGCAAAGCAATGACCCAAAGCCCTGGTAACCTGCACTCATGTTGGAGACCAGGAACAGGCTCCTTGCTCTTGGCTTCAGATCAGCTCAGCTCTGGACATTTCAGCCACTTAGGGAATGAACCAGTGCAGGGAAGATCTTTTTTTTTTTTTCTCTGTCTCTCCTCTTCTGTAAATCTGTCCTTCCAAATAATAATAATAATAATAACAGGAATAAATTCTCTCTCTTTGAAAGAAGCTAATATGTGGCATGGATAAATTTTGAAAATATAACATTAAGTAAGAAAATCAGCCAGCAAATTCCCACTGTTTTCCCATATCTGAAGCCCATAATATTATCTGAGCTTCAAATAAATGCTCATCTCTAAATTTCTTAAAGCATATTGAGTATTGCAGTCTACACTCGTCACTTAAAAATAGTGCACATCAAATCTTAACATTTTTTAAGGTTGACAATGCAACAATTTTTTTTTTTTGGTCAAACATAGTTTAATCAACCTTTAATTTACCTTTAAGGTTTTGATCCACTGAGGATCATTAAGACAGAGACTTAAATCATTGTGCTTAATTACAGTCATTATATGTTATTATGTGCTGTTATACATTACCACATGTTAATTATTATAGACCGTTAATTATAGTGAACAACTATACAACTGCACATACACAATTCATTTGTATACTGACCTATTCTTTAGCAATATCTTTGAAAGTAAGCGATACTTTTACAAGATTTGTGGTTGAGACACCAGCTAAAATGTCTTCCAGATCTCAAAACTAAATATTCTGTTAAGTATAACATTGTCAGGCGGTTAGTCGTTTTGTCTACAAAGTACATCGTGTCCCCAGTAACAATTCAAATTTCTAAAATAAGGAGATCTATAATATTTAGAAATCAAAGCACAATGAGAGCAAAGTAATTTATTTTCATTCTGGCTTTTACAGATATGTGGTAAAATAACAAGCCTGATATTTACTCATGAAATAAAAGATTATTATTATTCAGTCAATCCAGTTAATCCAATGCATCTGTGCTCTGACCCCCTGTCTCCGCCCCGCCCCCCGGCTCGGTTGTTAGCACTGTTTCCAGCCAGAATTAGTCTACCTTTTATATTCCTGAAAGGTTATCCTTCACAATTCTTTAGAATAAATGAAAAAATATAATTCATGCCACTAAGAAGCTAAAAAAATATCACTTGAACATTTTCAATTCAATTCAGATAAATCATTGTATCGGTACAATGAGCTTTAGGGGGAGCCTCAAGTCTGAGGATCCAGGTAACCGTGGTTACCTCTGCTTGTGCTTTGAATGACATGTCCAGGTGACTACCTTCCACAGAAGGAGCTTGATTTAGAAGAGAAGCATAAAGCTGTTCTGTTTCTGCACAACCATTCTCAATGCTCTAAGATCAGCACTCTCGCAACCATTTCTTTGCTGCAGGACCAAATAAAACATTTTCAAGGCAACTTTAATAACAAACAAAATAAACTTAGAGTCTGCCTAACTCTTTCAAATATCAAACAAATGAATCTGATTTTAGCATTTGGAAAACATGAACACATAATCTCTTATTAGTAACTGAGGACAAAAGAGAACAATGTGACTCAGTTGAAACATTTGGTCACAAAAAATTTTCATGGCATTAAACATAAAACAATTACTATCCATGAGGAAAGGCTCATGGCAAGGTAGAAAATCCCTAAATATGGGAATATGGTTGAACACAAAACATTAGAAAAACAATATGAGAACATATTAAAGGTCTTAAAATATTGATAGCTACAGTGTACTTCTATAATTTAGCCTATGGAAATAAAAGCAAATGGAGCAAAATGGTATGCATAACATTATCCATTGCAATTATTTATAAAGGAGTATGAAATGACAGGTGTTTGACACAGCACTTTTACACTGCTGCTTGCCATGTCAGAGTGTCCATTTCAAGTCCTGGCTCTAACATTGAGTGTAGTTTCTTTCAGTCACACCTTGGGAGGCAGAATATGATGGATCAAGAAGCTATCTTTGCCATTGATGTTGGCAACCTCGATTATTCTGTGGGCTCTGGCATTAGCCTGCCCTACCACGTTAAACATAATGTTTTTCTTGCCTCTTGACATATTTCTTTATTTTCTCAATAAGTAACCTCTCCTATACTTATGATTAGTACAAGGAAAGGGAATCAGGACTCCTTTAATGGTGCATGTTATAATTAGAGGATTGTCTGAAATTCATAGGGCATAATCAGTTTTAAGTTGCAGATAACTCAAGCAATACTGAATCCTTCTCTTATAAGCTATTCAGTGTCATCATGTTTACTTAGATATGTTTAGAAAATTTGGCATGACCTTAAAATGATGATAGTCACTTACTCGATACCCAACTAGCAAAGACAGCTATAAAACAACTGCCAGCATTGGTTGAGCATCTTCAATATGTCTTTAGTCTCACCAATGCTTTTCAATGCAAATCTTTAACAATCCTTATGAACAAGTTAAAATTCAGAAACATTATTTAGGCCACTAGCCTATGATCAGAGTGACCATGGCATGATGAACATGTGCATTCAAGAAACATAATTTGGTTCCTAGGCACAACACAGTACCATCTTCCTTCACACAAAGTTTGGGCAGAGTTCTTACAAGATTCTTAACTGACAGCTGAAATAAATTCTCCATTGCAAACTCTACATCCATTTTTGATACTGTGGCTTTTATACTGTGAACAGGTTCTCTTAACCACAATATGTATCTACATCATATGACAAGTTTAAATACACTTACAGGGGAAACAAGATAGAATACATGAAATGAAAATAGTCCTGGAAAGATAGAATATATGACTGCCATACCATATACTTGAAATTATAGCAGCCAATATTAAAAACTGTCAGAGTTATTATTGAAACATTGGGGAGGACCAGATTTAAGAAGTCATTTGGGACATGTACAGTGATTTCATTTTTTTCAAATTGCACACTGCTCAAACTTTCCAACATTTATACATGATTTTTTCTTTTCCTCCCATTACTCTTTCAACTACTAAATAAATCTCATTTTCTTCAATCAAATGACTTAACATGGTTTTACTACAAGGCTTTGTCAGCTATGTACATTTGATCCCATGATATTCTGAAGTCAGCTTACTCAGCCAATTAGCTGAGTTGGACAAGCTGTGTTAAATTTCTTCAGAGATGTGCTTATGTAATATGTGCAGTCATGCTTTTTTGTATAAATGAAAAAAAAATCACACACAAAATTTTCAGAAATAAAAAAGGAAAAGAAAAAAGTAACATCTGTATTAATTGCACAGAAGATGGAATCAACTCAGTCACCTTTGAAAATAAATTAAAAGCATACTTCTGAAAAGAAATATGAAGAAATGCATGAAACATAAAGGCATATCATATGACAAAAGACATTTATTTTAAAATGCATTATCCCAGTGCACAGACTTAAAAATAGACCTGAAAACAATGTGATTTCCACTAAAAGCCACACTTGCTTTATGACGTTCGTTAGTCTGTTCTATTGATGGAAACATCAGAAGACACCTGTTCTTAGAAAATGAGAGAAAATAGGTCCGTGTATTTGTGGCTGCCCTACACTAACCAGCCTCCCGGTGGTGTAGGAAAACTTCTTGTCTATGCATGTATGACACCAAAAGGCACCAATTCCGCAGTACAGGCAGTTACAGGTTTTAGACATGTCTTTGAGCCACCAACCAAGCATCCCTAGGATGCCTTATGTTTCAGGACACTGATATTGCAGATGTTCTTATTGATGTTCAAAGCAGGGCTTCAAGGGAGTCAAGACACATCCAGTATTATATATTATAGATTATCAAATTATACACACTTGAATTCAGTACATGCATACAGTGCCTTTTTATTATACTTTGTTTTCAACCAAAACCTCAAAAGACCTTGCAAACAAATGAATTCACAGCAAAACTTCTTGGGAAAAAAAGTCTTCATTCCTGAAACTTTTGTGGTCCTCCATATCATAACTTAATTCTTCTTTGAGGGTTAGTGACTCATTTTTAAATACAACTGAATGTACTACACTGTGATGATTATAATAGGATTATCAATTTTAAAAAGCCAGCCACTTTACTCCATCAATGAACTGGAGTAATATTAGAAGATTAAGAAGACTTATCAGTTTGAGACATTTTCAGATAAGTCCAATGGTTATAAAATTAATTTTTAATGATCTCCACACCATCTAGGAGATTTCTCATTATATGCAATAAAAGCTAACCTAATAGTGTTTTAAAATTCCCCCATTTCACCTAATCATTGTAGATGTCCAATAATTTCATGTTCAAGTCTTAATGATAAAAATTTATACATTTAGAAAGAATGACATAAAATGTTTAACATTTTGATAACTTACAGGTTTAAGTCATTTCTTAATTAAAAATTTTTATGTCTGTCCTTCCTGGCCAAACAATTAAAACATATATAACATATGGTTAATTGAGGAAACTCCAAGTTCTGTTTGATTTTCTTAATAGCTGACCTATTTTAGGTGGGTTTATATTTTCAGAAGAATATTTCATGGAAGATATTAAGTAAGTGATTTTTCAAAGACGTTTCTATCCCAAATTTTCTGTGGCCTTAGATGATCACTCATTGTGTAAAAATGCAACTAACGTAATGTTCAGAAGCTGAAGAATATCTCATTTCCTAGATCATGTTTTATTCAAAAACCATAAATAAAGGGAGAAGGAGAGACAAATCCTCCTGCAATGAGTTACTTCCAGAATGGCCACAGTGGCCAGAACTGAGCCAATCTGAAGTCAGGAGCCTCCATCTCCTGGAGCTTCAGGTGTCTGGGTGGGTGAAGGGTTCTAAGGACTTGGGCCATCATCATAAGCAGGGAGCTGGATGGGAAATGGAGGAGCTGGGACACAAAACCCCACATGGAATCCCAGGACTTGGAAATGGAGGTTTAGCCTGTTGAACAGCATGCCGGCCCCCAAGATTGTTTCTTAAGCTTTCACTTTTAGTTTAAGTACTAAAATGGCCTCTTTGAGGCTTGATTTTTCACTTCATTACTACATATAATTGATCACCACGCCTGGGTTACATTTTGCATTTACGCTGAGTCATAGAGAAGCTCTGAAAACTCTCTTGCCAAGATTGGCAGTGATTAACCCAAGCTGAAATGTTTCCTTTTTTTTTTTTGTTTATAATTTCCTTATAATATTCCTCATCTAAGAGTAAGCTTTAAACTTCATTTTACAATGATATTACGTCTGAATGTAACTTTCACATATTTCAAGTAGTACCCATCTGAAACGCTTTAGAATCATCCATAGTTCTGAAGAGGTAGGAGTGCAAGTTTGACAAAATGCAGAAAATATCAGAACATTTTTATCCAGATTCTCCCCCTTTCTAACCCAAAATAGCTGTCAATAACATTTTTACAGCAAATTGAGGATTCAGTGTTTAGTGTTGCTCAGGTAATACAAGTGCAAAATCCAAAGGAAAAATCATAATGAACAACACACATTTCAGATGAACTCTCCATTCCATTGCAGGAAAAAACAAGATACCCATGGATGCTCTTACAGAAGATCTTACACCTGCTCTTGGGAAATGATAGCCAAGTATTAAAAAGCTTGACTAGGGTTTGCAACAGTGAATCATTAAGAATAAACCAAAGTGGGGGCAGGAGTGGAGAATTGAACTGTGGCATAGCATGCATAGCCTCCACACAGGCAATGTTGAACCCTATATGGTTACCCAATGAAGTTCTGGCTGTTTAGCTTCATAACTGCTTACTCACAGATGGCCTGTGAAAGCTTTGGGATTGACCTAAGTGTCTGGGCATGTGCCATCACATGGAAGACCTGGATGAGCTTCCTGGCTTTAGCTTGATCCAGTCCTGGCCATTGTGGACATCTGGGAAGTAAACCAACAGATGGAAGATCTGTGTCTCTCCCTCTCTAACACTTACATTAAAACAAATAAATAAATGTTAAAATAGTGAATCAGCCAACAGACTGGCACTTGGCACAGTGATTGGGGTGCTGTCTGGGACAGCTTTATCTCACATTGGATTGTCTAGGTTCTAATCCCAGCACTGCTTTCCATAGTTGCTTCCTGTTGGTGTCCAGAGCTTGAGGTAGAAACTGATAGTGCAAGAACTTATGTCTCTGACGACCAATTAGCAGACCCAGATTGGGCTCTTATGTCATGGCTTTGGCCCAACCCCACCCTGGCGGATGTGGGCGAGGGGGCAAGCATCATCAGATAGGTCTGTTTCTGTCTATCTTTGTTTTTGTGTTTCAAACAAATGTAAAACAGACGAAAATGGTACACAAACACATGAATAAACCAAGTGATGTAATTTTTTTCCTGTCATATCTAAAAGATTGTCTACTAAACAGTTATTAATTAATACCTTCCAGGAAGAGACTCCCAACTTAGCAAGGAACAATCCTATCTCTTCCAAATCCAAGTGGGATGAAGAGGTCAGTTCTGAGTCAGCCACAGAAGATCCCCCTATTTTCCATCAGCAGACACGAGCCGAACACTTGCTTTGTCCCAGTTCCAGTGCAGGTGCTAGACAGCACACTGAAGAGTTAGAGTGTCCCACCAGCACAGCACAAGTTTCCAGTAAGCAAAGGCACACAGCAGCAGGACAAGGATTTGGAAGTACAGGGAGGCACACCACGACCTAAAAGAGCTTCCTAAACCAGGCATTGAGCATCAAGAGCTCCTCAGAGGGGACAGCTGTTCAAACTATCTCTGTGATGGCTGTGATACCATTTTCTCTTTGTGAAAGCTGTATATTTGTGTCTTTCTCTGAAAATGTAGATATTCTCTCACCGATCTCTGCTTCCACACGCATAGCCATAGAGAGCCGTGCTGTCTCAGCAATTACAGGATAGCTACATTTCAAGATTCCCACCTGTTGTTTTAAGTGCCATGAATAGACACTCAAGTGCCAACTGTGCATTCTGTGCAGTCCCAAGTGCCTTCTGTGACAGAGTTCCCTGGCATGTACGCTTTCACTTGGGGTAGGAACTTGGCAGTGCATGACAGCCATACACTCCTTTTATTCAGGAGTAGAAATACTTTCTGCAAGTTATCTTCATTTCCCAGTATGATAGCCTCCATTGTACAGTTCGTCTTTGAAAATATATGTATATGCTTATTCACCTATATAGTTTTCTATTTTGTATTTTACATGGAGGTTGCCTTACACCAAATGGAACATATGATATCTGTCCTTTAGGGGTTGGCTCCATTGCAGTTAAATATACCTCAATAATATGATATTAGATTTTCTACCCTTGTCTAGATATACAGGGCCAGCATGCACATAAATAACAGAATGTTAAACTTATAACTGTTACCATATGATTATACTACTGTAATAATATGGGAGGAAAATGGTAGGAGTGGAAAAGAAGAGGGATAAAGGGGATGGAAATGGGGGTATCTATATCTATAAAATAGCCTCACAGAAAATAATTCTAAAAAGCATTATAAAAATAAAGTCATATACTTCTAAATAGAGGTTTTTAATCTACTTGATTCATTTCTCCAATTTTCTGGTGCTTAAAGTCACAGGGATACATATCTAACTGAATTCAGAATCAACTTTCCGTTCATGTTCCTGTTTATAAAAGGGAAAGGATTTTTTTCCTCTGTGGTTAGTGAATATCATATCATTTATAATGTTACTGCTTCCCATGTGTGCATTTGAAGCACGAAGCCACTTCTGATTCCGTTACTTCGTCTCCACGACCTTTGACAAGGTTTGCAGCCACTGCAAAATAGCTTACCATACGTCAAAAAGTGTGTTCTGACACCTGTTCTTGTGTCCGTGGTTTCAAATATGCACATGTGTCTGCAATGATTTGAATTAGGCTCGGTTTGAACAGACCTGGTTCTCATCACAGGTTATGGGGAATCATTCATTTAAGATGAGATTTCCATACCTTGCATGTAACTTTCAGGATATCAAGAAAACACAATTACAAATATCTACCAAAGACCATCCTCTTGAACATCATATGTAGAATTTACCTACTTCGATTTTCAGTCTGGAAGAAGCCTGATCGGTTTTAAAGTGCAACAACAAGGATCAGGATTGCACTGAATGGATATTATTTATATACCAAATGATTTACAATAAGACATCAGAAAAGAGGTAGGTTGTGCAACATCTACTACACGTGGAGCTATTTGGCATCACAGTGTCAAACAGATATGCAAATTACAGAAGGTCTCAATATTAATGCCAACTCAATCCCAACTCTGATATTAAAATAATTTGAATTTCCAAGTCTCCACAGAACTTTTAAAATGACTCTCTGTTCTTGTGAAATACTGGTTAGATGATTTTTTTTAAATCACTGCCTTATTTGTTAAATGGAAGGATAGACAAAATATTTAACATCTGAAAAACTTTAAAATAGATGTGAATATTTGAAGCACATTACAAACTCCACATTATTAATCCCTACTGTATCAAGACAGCAAAAAGTTCCCTTTCAGTTAACACCAAGCCCAGTAAGATGGGGGTTTACAAACACAGCTTATCAAGGTGAGTTTACATGCAAACTTACTGGACAATTGAGAAGCAGTCTCCCCTAACCTGCTTTACACCTAAATCAGCTGATTCACAGATCCCTTTCTCTTGGTGTTCTGTTGGAACTGGGCAGCAGAATTAAACTAGATCCCTGGGCAGAATAGAGAGTGTCTGTTGGCTTTGTCCACACTAAGTCTCTGCAGGCTGGCTCCGTAGCTGGACTGCTACTCCAACATCTACACAAACTTTGCCTTCTTCCCATGCCTTTGTCTTCCCTGTGCCACCATGGGCAGGCATCTGCAGATGGAGGCTCCCTCGTAGTTAAGTACTGAGACATTTTCACTGAATGTTTTTCTACAGCTTACTGCTCTGAGTTTGCCATTTGTTTCCTGAAATAATTATTTCAGTTAAAAGTAAATAATATATTCTGAACTTGGGCCTCAGATTTAAATAAGAATGAAAACATCATCATTTTATCTTTTAGCAATTTATGTGGACCAGAAACTATATGGTTTGAACCTGTTGATTTTGTTGTTTTTTATTTTTCTTTCCCACAAGTATAAACTATTTCCTTCATGGTACATCTTTAGCTTAAGTCCAACAACACATTACTCGTAATACAACGGCATGAACAGATTTAGTGTTGATTTCTATGACTGAATTAATTCTCATGTAAACCTTCAAACAACTGGAGGATACAGAGACCTGGGGTCAGTTTCTGGGGTGGTCTGATTCCTGTGTGAACAAAAGTTCTGAACTTCCAGCTGATTCAACAGTCAAGCAACTTTGACAATAAGTGACAGCTGAGACACTGAGCTGTCCTAGGGAAACACAGAATTCATGATCCAAAAACTCGTGTATTGCTCATTAGTTAAAAAAGTTCTAAATAGGAATCTTACTGATTTGGATAAATATGTGTGGAGTTTCTTAACACACATTCTTTTGTTTTACAATCGTTTTATACTATTTGAAGGGCTACAGAAGAAATTCTGCAAAATCACAGATTGTTCACCCCTGTATGGTCATGCCATTCTCTCTCTTGCTTGAACTCTAGCTAGGATTTCCCAGTGCTGAATATTTATACCACTAAAACAAATCCAAAACAAAATCAGTTGTGTTTCATAAACATATAGCTATAACAAAGTAATCATAGGGTAAGAAACTTACTTTTACCACAAATTCTACAAGTGAAAAGTCTACATGTGAAAAAAATATGAAAGTTAAATAATGATGAAGTTTGTGAAATTTGGTGAAATACTAGTAACATTATAACTATAGATAAATGGTTCAAAAGCATCTTCCTGCCCTAAATCATAAAAACGCATTTGTATTTCCATGAGAGTAGTAATTCCTAACCAGCAGTTTGGAGGAAATAGCTGAGTATTTCAAATGTCATTCAGTTGGTAAAAACAGACACACACAGCCAAACTTCCTGCCCTCTGAGCAGGATAGAGAGTCATTGATAACAATCATTATTACAAGTTAAGTGGTGTCACAAGCCCAAGTTCAAATTTATCTCCCTAGCATCAAGACAAGAACTAGCTGAGCCAACAATCTGAAAATATAGCATTACCATAGAATGAGAAAAACCTCCAGCCCTGTGACCTTGATGTTTTTCCTCTATCAATAATCCTGTCAGGATGGCAAAAGTACATTTAAAACAACAACAATAAAAAAAAAAAAAAGAACAAACAGACTCCTGCAGTTTTCCTTCAAGATGAAGTCACTGTGTTCCTCAAAAGTATGGCTAAATTAGAAAATATTCCAACATAAAATAACTAGCCCCTATTCATCTAAAAGCAATATAACACAGTCTCTTTCCACTATTCAATTTATCATGTTACATACAAAAATTTAGAAAAAGAGACTTTTTTCCCACTTTTCTTTTTGAAACTTACCAAGAAACTTCTGGGCCTCTCTCGCACCTGTGCTTCAGCTCTCTACAACTGTGATGTATGCGTGCAAGTTGTGGTTAAATCCCATCTGTCTGAATCCAGTTGGAGACTGCTATATTTACCCAAGTGCATCTATATATCTCCTTGAAGGCTAGGCTTTCATTAGTACAACTGAGGAATGGCCAAAACAGGCAAAATTACATGGGCGCCATCTCATGGATATACAATATATAATTTGTGGGTTTTCTAAAAAAATATATTTTTGCAGAATGAATGGAAGAGATATCACGTATATTTTCTAAGACAGAGAAAACCTTTTAAGTTCAACTATCACGATTCCAATGTGGGCCATGGTATTGCCTGTCTTTTTTCTGCCTTCTCATAAAGACAGTAGTCAGCTGTGTTTTTTTTCCCTGTGCCTAGCACTGCAGGCAGACGAAAGAGAGCACAGGAGTGTGTATTTGAGGTGTCCGCAAATGAGGACCTTAAACACAAAACGTAACCAATACCATAGCGATGCACATTTATAATAGAATATCCTCTATTCGAAATCCTTACTCAGATTTATATTCATTATTTTCATGGACTAATCAAAGCAGCTGGTCACCATCCTGCTCATAGCCCACTTTCTCTGCTACTTAAAATGATTATTGCCTTATGAAACGACCATTAGCTTTTCATCTGTACACAGACTCATTTGAATTCATTTAGGCTTTTCCCATTGGCAACATTTTCTACTATTTTAATGAATGTTATTGCCCTGTTCCACGAAAAAAAAAACCTTCATATTTCAAACTTTCTAAAAAAAACACATTGGGTAACAAGTTCATGATTATTCATAAAATTTCAGAAATAACATGCTCACTTTATATTTTTAACAAAGAATAGTCAGATGGTGGTCCACCCTGACTCCCGGATTTGTTCTATTACAGAGATCTTGCAGCTAATAGAAAGTAATAACTAATACAGTACAACTTAAAATCAAAATTCCAACTATTATTTTGTTATAGCCATATATTTTCAGCTATATAACCCATATAATATTAACAACATTAAATGTTAATTATAAGTACAAAATACTTTTAATACCATGAAACCCAATTTTGAAGAACTATCCAGATCAAAAATTCTAACTGAAAATCTTTAAAGAAAAACCTTATGTCTGGCAATTTATGGAGTACTTCACAGATTATCCACTTGCAGAATTTTTGTAAGTGACACACACAAAACTAAAATTATTAAATCCTAAATTATTCAATTCTTATTTATACTTGTAAACCTTTCTCTGTATTTCTCCAACAGATTCTTTGCAGTAGAAATATTTGAAAGAAAGTACAATTTCATACCATGCATGCCAACTGTGGTCTCCCTTATGCACAATTCATACTGATATCTGTATTTATTAAGAAAAAATATTTAGAAAATAGAATATTTCATTCCTCTCCAACTAGGAAGGAAAAAACTTAAGTTTAATAAAAATATGTGAAGAATAAATTTAAAAATAGTGTTCTTGGAAGACACAGAAACATAGGCATTAAAACAAAAATTAACAAGTAGGATTATATCAAGCTCAGAACCTTCTGCACTGCAAAGGAAACTATCAACAAAGGGAGGAGCCATCCAACAGAATGTAAGAAAATATTTACAAATTACATAATTGATAGAGGATTAATATCCAGGATCTAGAAGGAACACGAGAAATTCAACAACAATGAAATAAACATTCTACCTATGACATTGGCATAGGAGATAAAAAGGCATTTCACAAAAAATGAGATTCAATTGACTAATAGGCATTAAAAAAAAATGCCCAAGTTCTCTAGCAGTCAGGGAATTTCAACTAAAAATCGTAGTGATTTTTCACTTTCCCTCAGTTAGAACGGCTATCAGACACAAATCAGAGAACAGTAAATGCTGGTGAAAATGTGGGAAAGCGGGTTCCCCAATCCGTTGCTGATGAAAACGTAAACTAGTATAACCATAACAGAAGACAGTGTGCAGAATACCGAGATATCTGAAAATAGATCTACTGCTTGGCTCTGTCATCCTACTCCTGGGGAATTATCTAAATGAAATGAACTCAGCATATGAGAGAGTTTTGTGCCTACATGGTTATAGTGGTGCAACTCACAGCAGCTACGAGATGGAATCAACTGATAACTGGATGAAGAAAATGTGGTATTTTCATAATGGAATACTATTCAGTCGTTAAAAAGAATGAAATCTTGTTTTTTGCAACTAAATGAAAACTAGCACGGTATCTATTCCAAATCAATTCTTAGAATCAAAGAATCTATCCCAGGGCCTTGCTGAAGATAAAGGATCAATATATGTTTGACAAAGTAATTAACAGAACCACTCAGGGGATAAGTGAACAGTTAATTCAACCATAATGAACTGAAGGTGGTCGGTATCTAGTTCAGTGTCTCTTACTCTAGACATAATGCATAGCTATAAAGAGACGTATTTTACATGATAAGCTTTTCTTGTTTAAACTAGCAATGGTTAGAAAATATCCATTTTAATTTTAACTGAAAGAACAGTAGTTATTTTTCTCACAAAATGATTTTTACCAGTTTTGACGATTGAAAAAGCAGCCATGGTTTCACTAAATTTATTTAGAATTCTAAC
Organism: Ochotona curzoniae; assembly: GCF_017591425.1. Classification (NCBI taxonomy): domain Eukaryota; kingdom Metazoa; phylum Chordata; class Mammalia; order Lagomorpha; family Ochotonidae; genus Ochotona; species Ochotona curzoniae. Next base: position 24,913,192 of record NW_024467096.1, read on the forward strand.
ACTTTCAGCAACCTGTCCTCAGAAAAATTAATTAATTGCAAGCATTTAAGTGTGTTACATATAGTCATTTCAGTATTGAGTCTGGATGGTACTCTACAAACATCACTGACTAGTTTTGACAAGAAAGTTAACTTGAATGCCAGACATGACGTCCTAGGGGTTAGAAGACTGTCAAACCCCACAGCAGTGACAGCTGTGAATTCAGTGGGAGATAACTTGGTGTCTCAATTAGCTATGGAAAATTCCCTTTAAGGTGAAATCATTGATAACTTGGATTTCAGCAGGCAACTATCTGGATCCCCTATCTTCTATCAAGTTTAAGCGGGAATCTTAGTGACCTTGACATCTGAATGCATGGAGTCACGGATTTGTTACACAGCCACCTAAGGCTTTCCCCGCCTGAATCCAGTAGACCGCCTAATTAAACAGCAAGAGTTCCTGGAGGGGAATGTTAATGAGCCGGCTTGGCAGCCAACAGCCTGTTTCCCAGATGGTGCAGGGGTTATAAATTGTCAATAGAGTAAGAGTAGTGAAGAAAGTCAGGGAAAACACAGAACATCTACTTCACTGGAACTTTCTGAGATACTGGCTTCATGACGATTTAGCAATAGGAATATCCTCTTTACTTGAAGTTGAAAGAATACTAGGACTACAATTGTTTTTCACAAGGGCACCTCTGTGTGTAAACTGAATGTGGGGATGGTTATTTCAATTCTCTTTGTAAGTGGATAATAATTGAAAACAATCCCCAACAACATTAGAGCCCATCATGTTTGCAATTGGAATTTATTATTTTTGCCTTGTTTTTCCCCTAATATAGTCTAGAGCATGAGAACTCTCACCTTATCAGACTATTTTTAAATAGAATTATCCTAATGCGAAGCAATCTTCTACGACCTTCAATTCATGTCCTCCTACTGTCAGATGACATGATGTCAACACAATCTACATTATCTACAACTAGGAATAAAAATCCCTCTTGTGTTTTTCACAAGCTCTTAACCTTAAATGTTCAGTTGGTCATTAGTTAGCGTTTGGAATCTAAATGATACCTGAAAGTAATAGTCAAGTTGTACCTTTGGTATGCTTCAAAAGTCAATTACAAGTACCATTTGCACTGAGCAGTCTCTAGAGTGACTCCAATAATTTTCACTTTCTAGTGTCCACACGTCTAATTCCTACTCCATGAGTGTCGTATTCCCTTATTTAGAGAACAATCCCTTATTAAAAGGAATATAATGAAGGCTGCCATTGTCATGATCAATTATGTTCTATAAATCTCTGATATACACACTGAAGTTAGAGATTGATCTGCTGACCTTGACGAACTAATCCGCTACGTTGTTCACTGAAGGTGGAGCCCAGGGAGTATCTCCTCATTGGTGATGAGCAGCTGAAATGCTTCAGTACTTAACCAATAGAAATTACAAGCTGCCAATACCTACATCCAAAAGCCTTTAGGGCCTGGCGCCATAGGGTAGTGATTAAAGTCCTTGCCTTGCACTCACCGAGATTCCATATAGGCGCCAGTTCTAATCCCGGCAGCCCCGCTTCCCTTCCAGCTCCCTGCCTGTGGCCCGGGAAAGCAGTTGAGGATGGCCCAAGTCTTTGGGAACCTGAACCCATGTGGGAGACCCGGAAGAGGCTCCTGGCTTTGGATCAGCTCAGCACCAGCCATTGTGGACACTTGGGGAATGAACCATCAGACGGAAGATCTTCCTTTCTGTCTCTCCTCCTCTGTATATCCACATTTCCAATAAAAATAAATAAATCTTAAAAAAAGAAAAAATACTTTAGAATCCTGGAGAGAAACGCAACCTGGCTGCCCTTAATGGCACTTTGTGAAGTTTAAGATAGAGATGTCTTTTCAGTCATGCACGCCTGAATTCCTGATCCACAGAAAGTGAGATCAGAATTTGCATTATTTTAAGCCGCTAATTTATGGCTTGTTATGTAGTAAGAGAAAACTAATACACTGCTGAAAAATCATCCACATTTGACTAATATTCTAATTGGGAAAAATCCTCAAATCAGCTGTGAGAATTTTTGTTCCTCTGTCTGCACATCTAAATAAACTATGAAGCCATTTCTTATTCCTAATCCCTTCCGTTCTTCATTACATGTCAGAATCCCAAGACCACTCTCCTATTCCTGGCATGTCCTTAAAGGCATATTAGCTCTTGGGTACACACAGAATGAGGACAGCAGTCTCACTTAAACCCATAAGGAAATAGCTCTAACTATGCTAATACCACATGTATAACCTCAGTATAATAAATTAAGCAAATTGTGCACATATAGTGATGGTCTCATTGTATATAAGCTCAGTTAATACCTCCTCAGAAAAACTTCCTACCTTGTCTACTATTACAGAGTCAATAAAAACAATGTTTCCACCTTCTGTTCTAGCTAAAGCAAGGTGATGGAGATATAATCCGGCTTTATAAAATACAGATGGAAGTCAGACAGAATTGAATCTTGTCCTTCAATAAAAAGGCAAGGTGGGTCTCAGGACGGGGCGTCTCATGCCTGGATCCCGGACGGCCGCCATGGGCACATGGTGAGCCGTTCTCCCCGGGCCTGCTGGGTTTCGGGGGCCGCTTCCTTCGGGGTGAGTAGACCGAGGGGGGGAGGCCTCCGGGACTGGGCAGGTCCGGGGCCCACCCGCCGCCTTCATGGGGCGGTGAATGGGATTTGGGAGGGGCGCGACCTTGGGCCTGGGTTATTTAAACCTCCAGCAGTCTCCTGGCAGCTGGTGGGTCTCAGGACGGGGCGTCTCATGCCTGGATCCCGGACGGCCGCCATGGGCACATGGTGAGCCGTTCTCCCCGGGCGGCCAGTGTGCCATTGGTGCCAGGCTCCGCCTGCTGGCCGCCCGGCCCGGGAGCTCTGGGGATTTGAGTTGCTGCTTAATTAGCTCCAGGTTGAACCCATTGTGCTTCTTGGACCTGAAACAGGCAGTAACTCTTCCTTAGCAAAACTTGTAATCACTAATAATGCTGAGCACCAAATACCAGTCATGCAGAAGCTATGGCTTGGGGCTTGTCCTGCACAAGTAGCTCCAACAGCTGGCCAAAGTGTCAACTGGTAATGGAACAGAGTAGATTAGGCACGACTGAGCAAACCTTAGCCCACAAGTAAAACTAGAAACCAGGAGGGAGCAGAGGTCATGCCGAGCTAGGCTCTTGTACCTGCTGGTCTGTGGGAGCCTGGGACGCTAAGCCACAGTGTCTAAGGCAGAGTTCGGGACAGGGGAGGGGCTGTGCCAAGCTGAGTCAGAGCATCCATTGGCAGGCATGTGATCTATGGCTGGGAACAGACCCGGTTGGGGAGCAAAGGGGACAACCCTAGCTGGGCTGAGGTTCCCACCAAGAGGCGCGTGGCCTGGAAGGGGGCTGCGTTCTGATCTGGAAACAGTTGTAGTCTCCCTTGGCACAAGTGTGGACTGGGATTGAATGCACCGAACTGGGCCGGACCCCGACTCCCCCTGGTGTTCTGGAGGACCAGGGCAGATGTGGGATGGACTAGGCAGGGTCTCAAACCCCTACTGAGCCATGTGTGAGCCATACGTGGGTATGGGCAAACCATGTCTGGGCTGGAACATCCAACAGCAAGAACCAGATTGGGTTGAAGGCCAGTCAGGAAAAGCCACAGTTCCTGCTATGACAGGAGGTGGACTGAGTAGGGTTGGCTCATGGACCCACTGGTAAGCGTGAAACCTGGCATTGGGAGAGGTTCTGATGGAGGAGCCTGGGCAACTCCTCTGGCAGGGCACAGACCCAGCAGGTAAACGCAAGAAACATGATAGGAAACAGCCCAGAAAAAGCCATGGAAAACTACCCACTGGCATACAATTGGCAGACGTGGGGGCAAGACCAGGCTGAATCTGTCCACGTCATCCACTGGCAAATCCAGGCACCAGTGTGGGTCGACCCAGGTTCGGTCGCAACAAAGACTAGTGCACATTATGGAATGCCGAGGTGAGGTTGCCTGTACCGGAAGGGACCGCAGCGCCCAACCAGCCTGAGAACAAGAAAGGAAGTGGGCAGAGCTGGCAGGGGAATAAGGGAGGGTTCCTTTGCTGGACAGCTACTTCCACAGGAGAGCGTGGGCTGGGATGGGGGCAGACCAGACTAGGCAGAGCTACCACACCTGTGCGCCTCATGTGGACTAGATCAGGGAAAGGGCGGATTATTCCTACTGGTGCAAACAAAATTAAAGTGGGCGAGGTTTGTTTGGGCAGCATCAACTGGAATCTGGGAGTGGGAGAGGCCTGGGAGGGAAATAGTGGGCTCATCCCTCTTGGGTTACCACTTCCACGGGAGGACATAAAACTAAGACAGCGGCTGGGGTGGAATAGGATGTGGGACAGACTGGATTACTGCTACACTTACTGGCAAACCAGGGTAGGGGGTGGGCCTGGTTGGGGTTATTGTGGGTCGCTCCAACCTAGGCTACAGCTCCTGCTGGTTTATGTGAGGGCCAAGTATGTGCTGGGCAGAACCAGGCTGGACTGCAACACCCATTGGTTCCAGTGGAAGTCGGGAGTGAAAACAGAACCAACCCAGGAATTGCAACCACCAGCTGATTGGAGCGATGGATGGTGCCAGGCCCTGTACTTGTTAGCACATACAAGAAGTTTCTTTGGAGATCTTCCTAATCTAAATGCTGGACTCAGAACCCTAACGAAGAAAAGAGAGAAGACAGAACAGGTCAACCAACCATCTCAGCTATGATGGACTATGTCAATCAGTGGATTTTTCAAAGATCTCATAGTGCTTGGAGTGGCAAGATTGACAGTGATTCATAACTGTGGCAATATCAAGACCACTTGAGCAAGAACCTCAGAGCATGCCCTATATCCGGGACCTGGGGAGGGTGGGAAATTGGGTGGGCTTTTCCCTTAAATACCCCCCTTTGAATATGAAGCTAACAATATGGAAAACATACTAGTATTATCCACTTTCCTGTAGCCCTTGAACCTTCTTACCCTAATTAACTATGTAAAGAATGTCAAAATAAAATTTATTAATAAGACAAAAAATAAATAAATAAATAAAAATATTTAATTATATACTAAAAAAAAAAATAAATAAATAAAAAGGCAAAACGTCACCCAGAGAAAAACATCCGTCCTTCCTTTCTTCCTGACACAACGCCAATGTGACTCAGGGAAGTTGATTAGCTATCTCCTGACAATGGTATCACAACCATACACAAAGAAGAAAGAAAGAATTTCATTTCTGGTGATATTGTCAGCTGGACAACTGGTGCCCCCTATATCTTGTCTTTTGCTCACATGAGAAAAAAATAAACCTTATTTTTAAAACCACTCCAGGCAGCTGTTCTGTTGAATAAAACTAAATGAGTCCCTAATTTCTACCGTTCTTTTTCTAACGGAAAATCAAAAATTAAGGAACTGCATGGTATTTGACGTTTCATATGCCTAACAGAAGAATCTGAATTTTGTCATTTGGCTTCCCTACCATTATTTGACTCTTCAATTTCATGTAATACAGCACCTCGCAGAATATAATATGAATAAACCAATTAAGAAGAAAACGCCAAGGTTAGAGCTATCAAAGATATGATGAAGAAACACATATTCTGGTACCTAAGAGTTTATAAACTGAAAGCTTAAAAATGGTTTCCTCTACATATATTTTTCAGAAGTTAAGTGAAACTCTTCAATCCTTATTATAAAATTTAATGTTATAAATAAACCAAATGACACAGTAAATATTTCCTGAGAAATAGAACTGTAATTAATAGGAACACTCGTCCCATTTCAGCTTTTCATTAAGTTGTTTGTGTTAACTCATATAAGTGGTTTTAGGATACGATACGTTACATTTCAACTTTCAGTCATGGTGCTGAATGAAGACACCATCTGAACTGATACTTAAAAGCATCCTGAAAAAAACATTACCTCACCATCATCAGAAAACAAATAAACAAACAAAAATACAAATTCCCTGTGCACCGCCCAAACTGTTTTAAAAATGTAATAGAAAAAAGAACAATTTTAGCTTCCTTTTACATAGTCATTTTGTCCAGTACTTCCTGTCCACAATATGCCTAAATTTGCCAATTCAATTTTAATTCTAAGAGACATTTTGCAGGCAGATAATCCCTGGTTTGAACAAAAATCCTTTACCTGACATTTTTCTGCCATTTTAGAAAGGAAAAAAAGAATGCTTACACAATGGCGAGCTATGGAGAAATAAAGGAATGTAGCTTTCAATTACTTTTTATTTTCAACTTATCAAAGAGCTACAGAAACTAAAGTACAAACCCTACTACCAAAGACACAGTCAAAGGTGGGAAGAATATTCTAAAGGTCACATTATCTTAATGAAGTGCCACTTCCTGACAGCATGCCTATGATATCGGAGTAATATACTCCATTTAGTGGGAAATGCTCTGTGAAATCCATGCCCTCTGCACTCTAAACAAAGACATTGGTAATTTTCTTAAAAGGTCACACACAAATGTGTTATTTAAAATGAAGCATTTGCCAGGTGTGAATATATGAAAGGTGAATACCAGATAGAGGAATTTGGATAGTCTATTTGTAAAATATCAGTCTTTCCCCTATGCTTTGAGAACACAAAATTATATCAGCTAACTTCATTCTTTGATGTGTATTATTTCATCAGAATATGAAAGAGAAAATTATGTTGGATTCTATTAAAATATCATGTAATACCTTGTGCTCAACTGAAAATCAAAAATGAGTTTGGGCAAATTTAGGAAGTAAATGTTGTGCTTGTTCTATTTTGGGTTTTTCACGAACAAAGCTGTACGCTTCAATATATGTCACAATAAGTTTAAAATTCTATCATTGTAGTAAAAAGTAGTTTCCCTCTATCAGTAAACCTCTGGTCTCTTATTGATGTTTACATATTCATTTTTATTTATTTAAAAGGCAGAGCAAGGAGTGAAAGAACACACACACACACACACACACACACACACACACACACACACACACACACACACACAAAGATTCCATCCACTGGTTCATCCCTGCAAAACTGTCCACCACAGTTGAGAAAAAGCCAGGAGCCAGGAACTCTATCTGGATCTCCAATCTAAATGTCAGGGATTCTGGGACTTTTCTGTCACCTGCTGTCATTAAGGCACATTAGCAGGAAGGCAGATCAGAAGCAGACGCAGAATCAAGACTCAATACTAGGCACTTCAATTTGGGATGTGAGCATCCTAAGCAGAGGTCTACTATTCTTCCTTCGGATGATGCCTTCCACTGAAGGGCAATCTCAGTAAATACAAGCAGCATAAATGATCACAATCCATCCATATGCAAATAAAAACATAAATTTCGCTTGCCACATTTTCAAGGGAAATACATGTGTTTTCATCATTTTCACAAAATACATTTAGTCCAAATTAATGACAATGCTACAAGAATGGGGATTTTGGATGTCCTCAGAACAGTCCCCATTGCACAGACTTCATGTTTGTGTCCTGTCAGACTAACAAGCTGTTCCTCTTGAGCCCTACAGTAGAAGATGGAGCCGTTGAGAGAGGAGCTTAAGAAGGCAGAGCCTAAGGAATGGGACTCCTTCTCTTATAAAGAAGGCATTGGAGGTTCCCTCATTCCTTTTGCCACGGGAGGAGATAGCACAAAGAGACCATCGGGCAGGCCTTCAAACAGACACTGACTCTACCGCCATCTTCATAATGCATCTGTCAGCCTCCAGAACTATGAAAAGAAAGTGTATGCCGTTTCTAGCCCACCCAGTCTATCATATCCTGTTATAGCAGCCTGAGCACACTAAGACAGATTGTTAGCCTGGAGGTTATCCCTGTGTGCTGTGTGGGTAGTAATGATGGCATTGCAAGGCTGCCAGGGAAGGGAGTGAAAACAGTGCAAGTTAAAATACCGCAAAGCTGGCTGCTGGCTGTGGTTACTGAAATTCAGCTGTTTCCCTTGACTAACACTCCTGATTTATTGCAAGCTTTTAGGTAGATGTGTTCATAATTCTGCAAACTTTGCAAAGACTTTTTTTTTTTTTTTGCCAGTGTTTGCTTGTATTGCTCTTTTGGGAGAAACAGATTCGGGGACGTTCATTCTCCATCAGTAATCCTCAGAAGCTTCTTTCCTAAGGAGAAATTTAAAGTCTGCTTTCCCGGTGAAAATTTCTGTGAAACAATCACCATAGGTGGTTAAACTACAGCGTTCATAGCCAGACGCAGTGGCAGAGCAAGCTAATCCTCCACACTAGCAACCCATAGGGACATTGGCTCATGTTCCAGCTGCTGCAATTCCAATCCAACTCCCTGCTTCTGGCTTGGGAAAATGGTGGAGGCTGGTTCAAGTCCTTGGGCCTTTGCACCAAGAAGAGACCCAGAAGACACTCCTGGATCCTGTCTTTGAATTGGGTGAGCTCCAGCACTGCGGCCATTTAGGGAGTGATCCAATGGATAAAGGTCTCCGTCTCTCTCTTTCTCTCTATCCCTCACTGTGTCTCTTTCTGCCTGTAACTCTGGCTGTCAAAGAATAAGTCTGAAAGTAACAACACTATTCATATGATCCCTATGAGAGCTCCACTCATAATTACAAATAGTATCAGATTTATGAAAGCATAACCTAAATGCAGCCACTTAGAATTGGCCTCTGGTGAAACAGAATAAAGTTCTTCAATGGGTAAATTGGCATTCTCATACCAATAGCACAACCTCACCAGAATCTTGTTTGGGATTTAGAATCTCCTGCCACATCTCAAAATACTAATTCAGAATTGACATTTTTAAGAAATCCCTGAGGAAATGTGTGTACATTTATATTTAAGAGGCACTAACATAGAAGATGGTTCTTTTTTAAAGATTTATTTATTTTCATTGCAAAATCAGATATATAAAGAGGAGGAAAGACAGAGAAGAAGATCGTCCATCCAATGATTCACTCCCTAACTGACCACAATGACCAGAGCTAGGCCGATCTGAAGCCAGAAGCCAGGAGCCAGGAGCTACCTCGAGGTCTCCCATGCAGGGAACAGGGTCCAAAGGGTTTAGGTCGTCCTCCACTGTTTTCCCAGACCACAAACAGGGAGCTGGATGGAAGTCAGGGCTGCTGGGATTAGAAACGGTGTCCATATGGGATCCCGAGCATTTAAGGCGAGGATTTCAGCCATGAGGCCACTGCACTGAGCCCAGAAGATTGTTCTTAAAAATCACCACATAATGCCACACTTGTTCACTCCTGTGAACATCAGCCTTGGAGAAATGAATCAAGCAGAAAACAAATTTAGTGCCCTAAAATTTAAAATATTTATTTCTAAAATAGAAAAGGTAAAGGTTGGACATAACAGTGGCTGAGAGATGCTTGAGCCATGTTTTGAACATGCTGTGAAGTAAGGCACTGGTTGCTGTCTTTTCTTTCAGATTCTTTTTCCAAGCATATTTGAATAGTAAGGGGCTTTGGAAACTGGTGATGGTGTGCTCCTGCAGAGCAAAGGGCAGCTTTACCTAAAGTCTTGGAAGACAGACATGGTGTTTACCTCTGGAGTGGAAAGCAGGCATGCTTCATGCCCACTTTGTAATGTCAGCCCTCTAAGCTCAGAATCTCTAACTTGCAATGCTTGAGCAGATATCTGGGCTCACCCATGCCACCCTGTGGGACAAGGGGCAAGAGAACTGACACAAACATATTGATTCTCACGCTGCCTGCTCTATACTGTGATCCTTCCCATGTGATTCAAGAGTCTTTGTCTTCTGCTAGTATCCATAAAATTGTTGCAGGCTAGCTCGTTATCTGGAAAATAGAATTCCAGAGTTTCCACAGCTTCTGACAAGAACAAACCAGACACGAATAAATACTAAACTAGGAATCCAGCAGGTATTTTATGAAGGAAGTCACCCTACAAGTTGTGAAAAATTGTAAGTGAAAGATTTTAGAAAACAAGTTAAAAAGCTTAGGGATCCCAGTGATATAATAGAAAAATCAAGAAATATTGCCATGCAGGAGAAGAGATATAAGTTATTATTGAAATGGATATTCCTGTTCTTCCAGGGAGCATGCATGAAGCGTGTGATAGGGCGTTCACACTTGGTTCCACAAAAACAGAAAACTTGAATGGTTTTTATTTTTATGACTTAACTGAAGAAGTCTGCCATCTGCTGGGTCACTCTCCAAATGTCTACAATAACCAAGGCCCCTGCTGTGCCCAAGCCAAAGCCAAGAGCAGGAAAGTCAATCCCAGTCTTCTACCTGTGTGGCAGGTGCACAAGCGCCTGAACTGTGACCTGCTGCCTCACAGGAAGCTCATTATCAGGAAGCTGAATTGACAACCAAGCTCCAAGCTCATCCCAGGCACTTCAATATGGGATAGAGTTATCACAAGCAGAGACTTAATTACTGAAGCAATGCACATCCCAGCAAAATTTTATTTAGAATACAATGTAATCAGAGTTAGATTGGGATGGGGGAAATAAAAAACAAATGCATATAAACGTCTAAAATTTCAGCATATTGTTATGGGGAAATAATCTTCAAACATAATTAAAATTCAGAAAGTTAAGCCCTTGATGGTAGGTAACTAGAAAAAAAACCAAAAATAAAACATAATTAGGAGAACAAATTAGGTGATAAAACATTTTGGATAACAGTAAATGGTGAAAGATGCTAGAAAGAAATTGATAGCAAGCTGTTACATTTTGCTGCTTTTCTCACTTGCTAGCACTATGTACCAAGGAGTCAATGAACTGTTGTTTTGCAAAAAAAAAAAAAAAAAAAAAAAAAAATTCAGGAAATAGTATTATAAAGTCCGTCATTAGTGTTCTATCTTCACATACAGCAATTATTGCACTTGCAAAATTATTTAATGTAATAGACACAGGGCACTTTCTAATCCTACATTGCATATTACTAGACATCAAAGTGTCTGAATCTAAAAAAACTAGAAAACTGAATATTTTATTTTAAATAGTTTCTTTTTATTATTTTGCAAGGCAAGTGATGGGCTCATTAAGATCTTCTATCAGTTGGTTCATTCAAACGTCCACGAGAGGCAAAATCGAGCTAGGCTTCCGGTAGGGCTACACATCACTATATAAGTGCCTCTTGTGGATGGCAGGAACTCAAGTAGTTGAGCTATAATTGGCTATCTACACAGGGCCCATTAACAGGAAGTTGAATTTCAGACACTTACAGATGTGTCCTGCCACTAAAACACCCTGGGAAAGTTCATTTCACATCATCAATAACCTACTTCTTGCTTCTAACAGAATCATCAGTTAAAACTAAAATTACATTCATTCATAATACTTAATGGTGTCAGAGTTCATGTTCTAAAAGTTGCTTATGACAACAAGTATCTCTTGAGGATTATGTAAATGCCTGATGATTAAGAGGCAGTTCAAAAACGCCATGGTTAATAGGACACCAAGAAAATAAGACTCACAGTGTCTTCCTCAAACACCAGAGATTGATAACGAGGCATGATGTCAATAGGTGCATCTTTAGTCCCAATATTTGAACAAATATTAGATGACAGCCTAGGCACCACAAACATCCAAACGGAAAACCTCAGTCCTGGTAGAATGTTCAGTATCAAAAGTAAAAAGATAGCAATTATTGATGAGAATATAGGAAAAAAAAGACCACTGATGAGACACTGGCTTTAGGAATATAAATTTTAGGATCCTTAGGGAAGAGAATGGAGATTCTCCAAAAGTTAACAAGAGAAATACATTGTGATCCAGAAAACTAAATGCTTGGTAATATCCAAATAAAATAAAATGAGAGGTAATGTGTTTCCAGACTCACTCAACATCACTCACCACAGTAAAAATATGAAAGTAACTTAGTGTCTGTTGATGGATCAATAGATAAGGGGATTTTGACATATAATGTAAAAATAAAACAGTTTTTCTAAAAAAATAATAATAAAAGGAGTAAGGAAATCCTTGCAGTTGCTATAACATGAATGAATCTGGATTACATTATGCTAAATAAAATAAGCCATACACAGATATTAAAAAACATATAGTCTCACATAGGTGGAGTCTAAAAGTGTCGAACTTGTAGAAGTAGGGAGTAGAATAGTGGTTGACAATGGTTAGGACATAGAGGAGATGATGTTGGTCAAAGGGCGCAAGGTGAGACCTTGCTGTATGCAGCATAACTACAATGTTGTATATAATAATATTTATGAGAGTAGATGATTTTTTAAAAAATCTTTATTATTACAAAGAGAACAGATGTTATGTACTTCATGGGTACAATTCCAATGTGCTAACCATATTCCTCTCCGTTCCTACATTCCTCTATCAATCTCCTTCTTTCTTTCCTTGGTTTTCTTTCCTTGATTTGCACAAAACACAATTTCAATCTGTTCTATAGCAGGTTTCCTTTTCCGCTAATCATAATATTCAACAAGTAAAGAGTGGAAGAGCCACAGTTCCCTGTGTGTAAACAGGCTAAAAACAGCCAAGTCCAAGAAGTCCCTTTGCATTCCTGTATAAGAATGGATGCCACCGGGCCCGGAGCAGTGGCCCAGCGGTTAAGGTCCTCGCCTTGCACGCCCGGGATCCTATATGGGCGCTGGTTCTATCCCAGCAGCCCCGCTTCCCTTCCAGCTCCCTGCCTGTGGCCCGGGAAAGCAGTCGAGGACGGCCCAAAGCTTTGGGACTCTGCGCCCGCGTGGGAGACCCAGAAGAGACTCCTGGCTTCGGACCGGCATAGTATCGGCCGTTGTGCTCACTTGTGGAAGATCTTCCTCTCTGTCTCTCCTCTCTGTATATCCGCCTTTAGAATAAAAATAAATCTTAAAAAAAAAAAAAGAATGGATGCCACCGAGAATCGACTTACACATTCTCATCACACACACAAAGATGGATCTGTGAGGTGACAGATACGTTAATCAGATTATGTGGCAATCACAAAACAAAACTGTGTATATTTCAAATCCTTGTAATTTCTACTTGTTCCTTATGCCTCCAAAAAGCACAAATGTCCAGCTCTAGATACAGGAACTTCAAAAAGCTCATGGAAAATAAAATCAAAAGATTGGCTTATTTAGGCAAGGGCATACTTTGGAAGTCTTTGTATAAAAGAGTTCTTTCAAAAGTTCCTGGAAATGTATGCTATGAAATAAGTACACAGAACCCAAAATTTTCTAGTACCAAAAAAAAATACATGTTTTAATTCAGTTTCTCATGAATTCTTACAGGTTTTGTTGTAGTTAATCCTATGCAATCAATTCAATTGCACCTTTAGTGTTGGGGTGGGCGGGCACAGCGAGCACAGAAGCACAGCAACAGGCAGCAAAGCAAAGGCTGCAGTGCCTTACAAGTTCAAGGAGCAAGTCTGTGAAAACACATCCTAGAATGCCCATGTCGAGAACATTTGCTTTTCTCTTTTTTCAGGTTTGCCTGAGTGACATCCAACAGCATATATTTACTAAGATGAGGTATAACTGCCGTTGGCTTCCAATACTTTTAACGGAAGACCGAAAACCTCAAAGCTTTGTACACCTAATGACTGTTGAGGAAGCATTTGGAGTGGAAGGGAAAGACTGGTTTGAGCAAATCTCCATGCTATAGACAAAAATATTTTCCTAAAAACAGCTGACTTTAAACACGGTTTCCTCTAGTACAGCATGAAAACTGTAGATTTATCTATATACGAACATCTCAGGTGCCAAGCCTTATTAATTATAGTGGAATTTCAGAACTTTGAAGATATGAAGCATCAAACGAACATCAGTGCACTCTGAAATATTGTTCTTTTTTTTTAAAAGCAGTCCAGACGGAAAACTAGAAAACACAGCATCAGCATGAAAAGCGAATTTTCAAACTGAAATGTGCTATAGCCACGACATGCAAAATATCAATAATAATGTATTCCAAGAGGCAGTTGCACAAAATAAGGCCACAGCATGAATAATAATAATAATAATAATAAAACTTTGCAGGCTCACAGAAAAATTAAAGCAGGGAAAAGTGGATGAATAAGAATATACTATAAAAATGCAGCAGCATGCAGGCACTGTACCTACAGCTACCTGGCGTGTGCCCAGGCAGGAAGGCTTCCGAGGTCCTGAGCTGATGCGTGTTTTAAAATATGAGACTCTGCATATTTTAGTGCAGGCTTAATATTGTATCTTGAAAAATCAGACAGACTAACACCCCTCACAGTAACCAAATCGTATGCTATGGGCCTGCCTATAAAAGTAGGATACATGGTTTTATAAATAAATCACTTTAGTTTTAGATAAGCCTTTGCAGTTTACATAATACTTCCCAATTTATCATCTCAATTGATCCTTGAAGTAATAAATTATGGCAAGCATAAAAGCCACTCTTAGTGGCATAGGGGTGCACAATGATGCACAGGAAAATGCCCTCTCAGCTGAGGGGGGGAGCCGAAGGAGGGAGAAGATCGAAGCAAGTGTTCTATTGGCTAACCTGCAGCAGCATGAGGGAGTGGCCCTTGTGTGCGTCCTACCATAGTGCTTGAGGTAGTTTAGACCAATCTAAATTATACATCATTTTTTTTGAAAAGGTTTATTTTCATTAGGAAGTCAAATATACAGAGAGGAAGAGCTTTCGTCCAATCATTCAGTCTCCATGTGGCTGCGCTGGCCAATGACGAACTGATCTGAAGCCAGGAGCCCAGAGTCTCCTCCGGATCTCCCACAGCAAGAGATAATGACCTGATTATTACAGTCCATGTTTCAGCATCCCAAGGCCTTGGGCTGTCCTTGACTGCTTTCCCAGGCCACAAGTAGGGGGCAGGATGGGAAGCAGGGTTGCTGGGTTTAGAACTGACACCCATATAATTTCGACCATGTATAAGATGAGGACTTTAGCCGCTAGGCTACTGCGCTGGGCCCAACATCTTGTTTTTTAATACACAAATATCGAATTTCTATTATGTAAAGAAAATGCAATACAAATAAAAACAATAATGAGGGCCAAAAAAATCACAATCTTGCTAATATGAAAGCAATGAATGATTTAAGAGAAAGTGAGGAAATTCTTTTGATAACTAATGGATTGCAGAGACTGGGTATTTCAATTGACAGCGATAACATTTATTGGAAAATGATCCATGAAAAGAAATGATTATAAGTCTATGCATGACTGTGATTGCCCAAGAATCCTTGAAGTATCCAAATGGAGATGCAAAGTCGACAGACCTATATAGGACTAAATTCCGTAGGAGTGCTTGGTTCGGCCTGAGTGAGTGCGTGCCTGTGCATATATACACATTTTAGATAGTTTTATACTTGCAAGATCTAGATAGCTTTGCAAAGTAAGATAAAATGTGAGTGTTGTCTATACAGAGCGTCACTTGAGTGAATGAACAAGACAGTTCAAATATATCCAAACCAAGCGTTTGCTGTGGCTTTCAATGACGGTGGTAGGGGAAAATGGAATAGTTAACCTGCTCTCTGCTGAACACTTGATGCTCATGAAAGAATTCCCATTTGGAATTGTCTTTACTGAGAGCACCATGGATTATTTCATATTGACTCACCTCTGTGGTCACTTTAAAGCCAACAAAATAATGAGAAATGGTCAAAATGCTCAAAACAATGAATGTCAAATAGAACAACATATCACACATTTCAAAAAATGATTTGTGACATTGAACTATTTAGAGACACCTACATGAAAAATGTTGCACATTTAAAATGTAAGTCAAATGGCACTACATATTTTTTTCTAAAATGTATAAAATATATCTTTGAGGGAAATAAAATGTTTTCCTTCTTTTAAGATAATATTTAGTACTTTACTTATCTTTAAAAAGGGGGCGCTATTTCTAGGAAACAGTTGCATGTGATTTCAGCATGTCACTAATTCAAATATTAGAGACATGCTTGTTTTGACAAGACAGCATATTCAATCACCTATTGTCGAGATAGTCATGCACTCTGGTTTGGATACTTCTAATTTATACCTATTATACCAAGACAATATGAATAGTAACCTTTTACTTTCAAAAGTGGACAATCTTGCATGTTAAGTGATTGGTCTTTATACATGCAATACCGAAGTGAGGGAGAGATTTGTTTAGCTCTAAATCTAGGTGTTCTGAATCAGTAAGTGTGCCAGATTGTGATCAATGACCTGCATCCTTTTAAAAATCAATAAATGTTTCCGATGTATAGCCCTAATAAAAAATCTCTGATCTTAAGTTAAGCAAGAGTTACCAGGAAATATACAAAAGCACCTGCAAGCAAATATCTATACCCAGAAATCCCACCCCTCAGCATTCTCAGTGGAGGTTTGGTTGTCAGGATACACAGGGAATTTCACTTTAGCACGTTTTTAATCCAAAGTCCTGCATACTGATTCCAGTTTGAACAGTTCAGTTCTGGCCACATGGCCCAATCAATAAGCGAGAACTATTTAGAATGTGAAAGCTCACTTTTCAGGGGTAGGTGCTTGGAGTACCTGTTAAGATGATGCTGTCCAATGTCAAATTCTCTGGCTTTGCGTCCCAGCTCTGGCTGCTGACTCCAACCTCTAGCATGAACTCGGGGAGGCAGCAGACAATGGGGCTCATATAGTTGAATTCCTGCTGGGAGACTGGATTTTTTTCCAGCCTTCTGACTTTAACTTTCAGGTGGGGCCACTGCAGGCAATTGGGGAGTAAAACCAAAGAGGATAGCTTCCTCTCTCCCCATTTTCCCACCTCCACCTCTACTCTCCCTCTGCTTCTATTTTTTTTTTCATTCTTGCCTTTCTCTCTTTTGCAAACAATAAATGTAACGTTCCTTATCCTATTTACTCCATATAAAATGATTGCTAAAAATTCTATGTGAATGTTATTAATCTTTCTTAACCTTTTAAAATATCTTATGCTTTCAGAAAACACACAAGATGTATCTTACATGCAGATCAGTAGACCGTAAAAAATAGTATTGCTCTTAAGATTTTTATGTAAAAAATTTATCACAATATTCATCGAATTTCACTCCAAATAAAAATGTAGGCTTAAGGTTTGAGACTGTTGTGAAAACAAAAGCAATTGCAGGCTTCATATTCATCTCCTTTGAGAATCTACATTTCTGTTTAGCCAGTGGGTGAGAGTTGGAAGGGTAGAGCAAGAATGTCTTCGACTTCTTCATCAACCCTTCCTTTCTTAACTTTTTTCCTTCTAGGCAGCAGCATCTTTATTCGTTAGTACAATCTGATTCGGACATTCTGTAATCTGATTCTGACATCCTATAATTCCCAAACACAGCAGTGTGAGAAGCTAGTGAGGAGTTGCCTCGGGCCATTTCCCTCCTGTCTCCTGGTCTTCCCATGATGCTGTCAGAGTTTCTGAAACTCCTAGGTTCTTCTGAGGCCTGCAACATTTTTTTCTCCACTCCTTTCCTTTAGTTAGGTTCCAGCTGTAAGCTTACAAAACTGCTCCATGGCTGTATTTTAACAACATGGGTTTCCAATACCCGTGTCCCTTTCCATTGTGTTGTCTTGAGGGTAGAAAGGGAATTTGCAATCTGTCAACTTTGTTCATTTTGGTTTTGCTTTTATGTAAATAAAAAGCTGAATCTAAACATTGTTTCTTTACTGATTGAGTCTATTAACCTCTTTTGACACCATGGCTGAGGAATATGGCTAGAGAAAGTCAGAGCAGAGTCCTGGGGTAGAGGACCTTTAAGTATCATCTATGTTTAATATTGAGAGCTAACAGGCTGACCACCCCTGATGCAAGAATCACAAATCCAAAACACCCCACAACCTGAAATCTCTTACATGTTATACAGGTGCTCAAAAGGTTTTGGATTCCAGAGCATATTTGACTTATCAGATTAGGGATGTGACACAAGTAAGATCTATGTAAAATTCTTGAAAATTAAAAATATTCCCAAATCTGAAACATTTCTGTTCCCAGTCATTCTGGATAAGGGACACTCTAACGATAATATCTCTGCATGAGTGAGAAAATACTGAGTAGGCAGGGGGTGACTATGCGTGGCTGCCATCCAGAAAGAGAAGAGAACAGATAGCTGCAGGCCTGGAGAGCAGAGTAATCACCGTGGACCTTTATGTTGCTGTAGACTAGCAAGTAAAGGCAACCCAGGAAAGAACAGACTGAAAAACAAGATATTGGCTACACTAGGGAAATATTTACTAAGACACAGAAAATACTTTAAAAATTAGTAAATTAAAAAAAAAATCACAGATTACCAAAATAGTGTGTCCGGTGTGTGTTTCTGATGCTACAAGATAAAACAAATTAAATAACAAATTGAATGTCAATATTATTTTTCTGCTTAAAGATATTCTATCAAAAATGTCCATTATACTTTTTATAATTGGAATAAGTATAAAGTAGAAATGTTCAGAAGACAAACAGAAAAAAGAGTTACATTCAAACCAGCAAAATACTCAAAGCCTATTAAGTGGCATATTGATTCTAGTTTAAATTTTAGCATATATTGAAGCTAGTACATTTTACCATAAATGCAGTGAAAAACAAGTAAGAATCCACAGGCTTCCTAAATGTTATGTACACCTTCATCTTCAAAGATCTTCCCTCTAATGTAAGTCTGTCTGCTCCCCTTGCAAGTCAAAGGCATTCACTGTGAACTGTAGAAGGGGAGCGTACATTGCTAACCCACCAACCCTTCAAACACCTGAAATATGCAGATGTGGTCAGGAATCTCCTTTTTCGATAAAGTTTCTAAGTGGCTTTGATATGCAAGGTGTTGGGAATATGCATGGAATGATCTCACCAGAACAGGAACACCCTAACTAAACTCAAATACATGGAATGCTCTATCTTTTCTTTAATAAAATGGCTAATCCACTATGGGGGGAGGGCTGTGGTAGGGGTGGGGGGAATCCCAGTGCCTATAAAACTGTATCACATAATACAATGTTAATAACAATTAAAACAAATAAATAAAACTTAAAAAAATAAATAAAATGGCTAAACTTTTCAGGTCAGTCATTTGATCTGGAATCTTTCCTAGTTCCTTCATATTCTGATAAATTCATTAGTTTATCCATCCTAAAACTTCTCTTTTTCTTTTAAGGATTTATTTCTTTTTCTTTGAAGCACAGATTTTGCAGAGAGAAAGGAGAGATAGAGAAGATCTCCTAAGCAATGGTTTACTCCCCAAATGGGCAAAATGTCCAGAGCTGAGCTGATTCACGGCTGGGAACCAGGAGTTTCTTCCAGGATTCCCACATGGGTGCAGGGTCTCATGGGCCATCCTCTACTGTTTTCTCTGGCCAAAGCTGAGAGTTCAATTGGAAGTAGAGCAGCTGGCACAGAAACTGGTGCACGTATGGAATGCTAGCAGCACAGGGTGGAGAATGAGTTTGCTGTGCCCCTGCATAGGCCTCCATCTGCCTTTTCCTAATTCTTATGCTTTTCCTACTTTAAAAGCAGAACAAAAGAACAATAATGAAAATAAAAGCAACTTCCTATTTGCTGGTTCAAGTCCTCCAACCTGTACTATCTAGGGTTGGGGCCAGGCTAAAGCCAGGATTCCAGATGTATCTGAAAATAGGGCAGTAAAATTAAAAAAAAAAAAATACTCAAGTAGTGTGTATTCTAATGGGAAAAGATAGCCAATGAACAAGAAAAAATACAAAGGACCAAAATAATAATTCATATCATTATGATCAACACTTATTCAATACTTACTGGTAAAGTAATGTTTCAAGTGCTTTGTGTTAAAATGCATGAACATTTTTTGAAGTCGATATTGTTTTTATTCCAATTTTACAGATGAAAAATCTCAGGCACAGAAAGCTTCAGAAACTTGCCCAAAGGCAAAAAGAGTGCAGTGAAAAAAACATCGAATTCTAGGCATTCTGGTTCTAGCATTCAACCTCTTAGTCATCACCATGTCTTACCTTCAACACTAAAAATAGGTTATGTGAAGTAAAATAAAACACAGTTAACAGGGCAGCAATAATGGACACAGGGTGGGCAGGAACTCTCTGATATCATTTAAACACAGTCCTGAAATAAAGTGAGCAGGTGGCCATGGAAAAAGGCTTCTGTGTCTGGCATCAGAACAGCTTACCACCATGGTTTGTTTCAACTTAGATACAAATTAACTGAACTGCCTTCAGCTTAATTGAAGGATAACCAGAACATGTACCTTGCTTTAATGTTGAACACATGCATAGGTTGAGCACTGAAATTTGATTTGGGTTGGGGAGAGAGGTTGGTGACATGCACAAGGCCGAGTGTGTTATGCCTCTACTTGGGATGCCTACCACTAGCTGGAGTGCTAGTTCAAGTCCAGGCTGTTCTTTTCCAATTCGGTTTTCCACAACCACATCCTTGGAAGAGCAAATGATAGTCCTGTAGCTGGGATCCTGCCACATGAATGAGAGATGAGGGATTCAGATGAATTCCAGGCTCCGGGATTTGGCCAGACTCAGGGTCTTGCTTTTACAGGCACAGTAGTTTGGGTGGGAGTCACAACAGGGAAAGGGCGGGACTGAAACAATGGATGGAGTTCATTGTTAATTTTTTTCTTCTTTCACTCCCTCTCCCTTCCTCTTTCTCTGTCTCACAATTTATGTTTCAAGTAGAAGAAAATGGAAAATAAGCAAATATTAAACAAAAAAAAAATTGGTGTCAGAAATGAACATTTAACCTAGTGGTTGAATTACCTGTAACCCACAATACAGGCCTGGGTTCAATTCCTGGTTTCAAATTCTGATTCCAGGGGTTTGCTGAAATGGGACCTGCAGGAATGTATATATTTGTGTTCATTTTAGCACAGTTACTTTTAAGGGCTTAAAAATCTGCTTATAAGGACTCATGTCTAGAGTATTCCTAGCCCACTGTTGTGACCTTCACAAGGCACAGGATGGCTCCTGACACTACAAATGATAAAGCTAGGCATTAGTTAAGAGGTTGTCCAGGTGGCTGCTGGCTCACTAATGGAACAACCAATCAATAGAAAGGGTTGATAGAAATTGAGAAAACTCTGAAAAACATACAGTGACCAAGACTGGCATTAGCGTAGGCCCAGCCTGTGCAACCTATAGGACATCACTGTATTATATTATCAAATAATTGCCATTATGACTGTCATCAGGACGTGGAGGAACTGCATACACAAATATGTACTACATGTTTGAAAAGTTTATCTGAAAATGATTAAAGTTTTTACAAAGCTTTGGTATTAAATGTGAACATCAGTTTTCTTATACTTTATTCATGTTGAATGTGTTTTTCAGTGATGATTACATCAGTTGTTGCAATATTTTAAACTATCTGCCCATGCAGTGTCTGTCTTCTTTTAAAATTAGATGGAAGATGCACAGTTCCAGGTGTGTGTTGCAGACTTGAAATCTCTCTACATTTTTAAAAGCTCTTAGCCCTTTTGATATATGGAAAACTTATTGTATTTGAATTTCTGCTTAGGTTATATCAGGTCCCAGTTGATTCCTATGTGCAAACTTATATAAACATAGGTCATTACCCAAATAACCTGCCAATCTTTCCTTCTAATAAGTACATTAAATAGTTGGTGCTGAAATAAATAAATAAAAAAAAAGAGTTGATACCATCACTATAGCAGGGAGGCATCTTTGGAAGTGATAGAAACAGATTCCTCCGAAAATGAGAGAACTAGTGAGAAACACTAAAACACATTCAAAATCAGATCTGGGAGCCTCTTTCACCACCAAGCCTACTGTCTTAAATGTTCTGCGATCTTCTCAAACCAAGATGAAGGGAGGTCTTGCTTTGGGGCATGATCATATTAGTACGTCTCCGTTTAAAGAAACTGTAGGCCAGAGTCTGTGGTGAGGCAGCTGCATAGTCTCAGATACTAAGATGGACCTAACAAGCCGAAAGCAATAGAAGCAGCATGGGATGTCCTTTAAGATTCAATTACAGGAGATTCTATAAGTCAAAGCGTTGGATGTACATTTTAAACAGGCAAATTGCATCCTACATGAATTAAACGTCAGAGTTGTTCTTAAAATATTGTTTTTCTCTTGTAGTAAAAATATATAGGTATATTTTACATGCACGTGTGTATCATTTATATAACTATATAGTCCCAGCTTTATTAACCAGTCACACATTCTCACTTAATCATTTCACTTTGTGAAACTAAGTATAAGAAATACCAACCCTTGCTCAACTTGATGTCTGCAATTGTGTGCTTCTTACATTAATGACTTATGCCACTCTATTTTAGACTTTCCTTTAGGTATAAACTTGACTTACGCTTATTCAGAATTTACACACTAATTTTGCGAACTCTACTCAGTGCTAATTGTAAATCAGTCATTCTTATCTTAAAGGAGATATAATCAGATTGTCTTCAGTCTTTGCCTGTGCCCCCAGGAACACAGAGTCTTAAATTCCATCATGTTAACCCTGAAGACCTAGTTTTATTTTTGAATTTCATTGTATTATAGCCAGTCTATAAGATACATAATACCCACTGTCAAATCAAGTGCATATGTTTCAGAAAAGGCCTTTGCCTCATTGCAAAACACATTTCTTTAAACCAAATATAAGACAGAAAACTCAAACTTAGGGGCATACTTTAACTTTCAAGAAAGTAACAAGATTTGTGTTTAAGCAGCTTGTATACAGAGGTAACTTCTGTAACAGAAAAGTGAAAGATATTCAAGTATCTCTGATCCCAAGGCACGTGGATAAATCAGAAGAAAGCACAGGGAGCAGCAAACATCTTATTAAACAAGACGCGTGGAGATGGAAAAGGCAGGAGCCTCTTGGGCCATGTTCATTATCTCAGGGTCGGAGGCATTAAGAAGACTGTCTGGCAGGTTCCAAGGCAGTCAGATGGCAGTGCCGACACACAAGCATCCCCCAAGGTCTTGCAGTTACAGCACTGTCATATTTCAAATGACAGGTAATACTCACGAACACGCCGACACTAACCTCCTCAATTATAGTCAATGTCAAGGTTTTACTACTGAAGGATCTGCTAATTTCTAACATATATATTGCCTGAGAAAAAGCACTTTATAAAAATAAATGTTCAAAGTACCTATTGCATAATGTCAAAGCAGTTCTTGGAACAGTTACACACAGATAATATCCTTTCAGTCATTACCTTTTGGGCAACAAAACTCAGATTTTCTTTCATATTGAGAATATTTTTTGTGGTATTTATGGCACAAAGAAACTTCCACAGGGTTTTGAGAGTTGGAGTATCATTCCCTTAAATATATAAGTATACGCTATCAGGATATATTTTGATTTAGATTTCATCTCTCAATGTAATCATATTAAATTACAAACAGACATAATATTACACCTTCAAATCGCATCACTTTTTAAACTGTGCATTTAGTTTCCATATGTTTGCAAACATGATACACTGTTTCTGTCAACACCCTTCTGAATAGCTTACCTTTTCTTCAAAACCAATGATGGATTTTAGAGGAAAGTCACTTAACACGTCAACGCATTTCTAGGAAACCCTGAATAATGCAACTTGGATTAGAAATCACAAATCTCATACAGGAGCAAATTTAGTGGTGTGTATATTTAAAATAAAATCCTATGTCCAAAAGATGCTCCGAGAAATCTCAGCTCTGCCTGAATGAAGAATGCTAAAGGAAGCATCTTTGGCAAAAGATGCCAGAGGCGTTCTAACACATGTCTATTGTAGCCCAAAAGGTAGAAATACAAAGCCAAGTTTGAAACTTTAGGGTTTAGTAGCTTCTCCAGCATTTTTTCCCTCTTTTGGTCCTTCATGGAAAGTTCTCAATCATGGGTTTGTGGATCCATTAGTAAGATTCACAAAATCGGAGCTGGTTGAAACATAGCAATAGATTTCTGGTATGAAAATGCCTCATATACATATTTTTTACATATTTATTTACTTGAAAGAGGAACACACATTCAGAAACAAGATTGGGGCAGGGGTGAGTGGCAGGAGAGAAAGCAATTTTTTATCTGCCACTTTACTATCCACAATGGCTACATTGGCAAGAGATGGGCCAGACTCTCCCATATGTGTGACACAAACCCAAGTGCCTGGGCCATCCTTCACTGATTTCCCAAGCATGCTAGCAGGGAACTGGATTGGAAGTCCTGCAGTTGGAAACTAAACAAGTGCTCAAATGGAATGTAACATCCAGAACAGGGATTTAACACACTGTGCTGCTGCAGCACAATACTCCACTCCCTAATATTCACTAAATATACAACCCCACAATTTAAATCACTCACTCACATACACTATTTATGAGCGTAAGAACAGGCAATGGCACAATGAATCTTACTGAAGGCTCCCCTGCAAATGAGTAAAAGCCTTTGCGAACCTCAGAGCTCACTGAGGAATACATTGAGAAAATGGGGGATACAGAATTCAGAAAACTCATTATAAAGCTTCTTATCTACAAGAAGCACATATAGGAGTTCAAGTATGTCACACAGGAAATATCAACACTGAAACAAAACCGAGCTGAATCATTGGTAATGAAGGATACAACAGAGCCAATGAGAGATTCAGTGGAAAGTCTCCATATCAGAATAAAGGAAGCAGAAGAAAGAATCTCAGAACTGGAAGATATTTCTTGTAACTGTGGGGTAACAATCAACAATCAGAGCTGGGTTGAACTAAAAAAAGGTGTTCAGTAACTAAGAGGCATTATTAAAAGGCCAAATACAAGAATTATGGGAGTTCCAGAAGGTGCAGAAAAAGAAGCAGAGTTTAAAAATGTATTTAATGAAACAATAAAGAAAAATTTCCCTCGTCTGGAGTAAGAATTGGGAACCAACATCTAGCAGGGGCAGAAAAATTGCAACTGAGTTGACCAAAAGTGATCTTCATCATGACACATGATAATGAAGCTCTCTTTAATCAAATACGCGGAAAAGATCCTTACATGTGCATGTGAAAAAAATCAATTGACATATAAAGGAATGCCAATTACATTCACAATAGATCTCTCACAGGAAACTCTACAGGTGAGAAGAGAATAGAGTGAGACATTTCGGATTCTAAAAGCAAAAACCTCTTAGCCCAGAATGATGTACCCAGTAAAGTTTTCCTTTGTCTTCGAAAATGAAACAAAATTCTTCCACAGTAAAGAAAATTTTAAAAGAATGTGCCTCTTCCAAATCTGCCCTACAAATGATATTTAAAGATGTTCTCTTGACAGAGAAGTAGAATAACAACTACCAAAACCAAAGGCAGATGTGAAGAACATCCCAGTAAAATAACAACAGAATACTGAAACAATGAAAAACAGATTGCTAAAATAACAGGACCAAATTACCACCTATTTATATTAGCCCTGAATGTAAATGTCTTAAACCCATCACTCAATCCTCATTTATTAGTAGACTGGATTTAAAAACAAATCCTATCTATTTGTTGACTACAGGAGATACATCTCACCAACAAAGATCAGTGGAAACTGTATCTCTTGGATTTTGATGATTTTGTTTTTGTTTAATTTCTTCAAAAATTAATGTCCTTTTAATTACTCAGAAGGCATTCAGACTTTAAGCAATGTTAATCATAAGGAAAACACCGAACTTCTGGGCCAAAACCATAGTGAAAATATTTTGTAACACTTAGTTTATATATTTTCAATGCCTGAAAATTTTCATTTAAAAATATATTAAAGTCAGAGGTATGGTGGGGTGAGGGCAAGAGAGAGAAAGTGTGTGAGAGAGAGTAAAAGGGTGCAAGAGAAACAGAGAGAGAGAGAGAGAGAGAAAATTGTTTTCCACCCACTGGTTCACTGCTGGACCAGGCTGAATGCAGGAGCCTTGAGCTGCATCCAGGTCTCCCACATAAATAGCAGAGCTCAAATGACTTAGGTACTCTTCAGCTGCTTTCCCTGGTGCCTTAGAAGGGAACTGGATCAGAAATGGAGCTGTCAGGGATATGAATTGGCATTCACATGGGATTAAGTAGATACGTTACCACTAAGCCACAGTATGGGCCCCTACAAATTTATTTATTTACTTACTTGAAAAGCCAATGAACACAGAGAACATGCTCTCATTTTCTGGTTTATTCCCTGAATGCCCACCTAGCAGGGGCCAAAGCCAGGAAGCAGGATTGTAATCTAAGCTTGGCAGCATGGGTAGAGGTCACGTTAGGAATCCTTATTTTAAGTCTGTGTCAAGTCTGTACCACTTGCCCTTTTCTTTCAGAGCTTTTAGATTTTGCAGATTGTTTTTCAACATCCATATAACAACAAAAGAGGAAATTTGTTAAATCTTAGCTGTGCATCTGCTAGTTTTAAGTTTTTCTACTATGTGAAACATTTCAAACCAACTTACCCCTCAGAACTAAAGATATTTTTAAGTATTTCGGTTTGTTGAAGCAGAAAGAATCACCGATTCAAACAGATCAGGAAAGTATATAAAGATCACCTAGGCCTTGTTTCCTTTCGATTGGCGTAGAAAACCTTTTATTTCTTGTAAGTGATGGCTGCTCTTCTTGCAGGTATGGAACAGCTCACATGTGGATAGCAAAGTTTCTGAAGGTTAATTTCAGCTTCTCACAAAAATGCCCTTCCTTGTGTTGACTTGCCCTGACTCGTTACAGTTGAATAATCCTAGATACTGTTTTAGGTCAGTCCCATCTATATACAAGATAAAGGGTTTTAAAACAAATAGAAGCCATTTTTCTTTAGCTAGATGCTCAAAATAAATCCTGACTTGACCTGAGAACTCAAAACGCAACCATTTACCACTTCTAGGTATTGAATATAAGCTTGGGTCATTGCCAAAAACAAATCAAAAAATAAATGAACATTCTGGGTAAGGGCAAATTGCTATTGCCCTCTACCAGTGTTTTATATTTGTCTTAGAGTCTTTTTACTTTGATCCAAAAAATATACCATCATAAGACTGAATATTTGAACAGCAAATATTTCCTATTGACGGGATAGAGAAAAGTATAAAGCCAATGGAATTGGGAAATGATGTATTAAATATTCATACTATCCTAAGTTGGAATTAATCTGGTATCATTAGGGCTGCCAGAGCTATTTTACTACTATTTAAATATCTGATCACATAGTCCTTTTTTCAATTGAAAATAGAACACACCGGAATAAACATTATTTGTTCCAAAATCATATTATTTGCATGAAACTTGCTGGGCAATGTATTTACATATGAAACTAGGATGCAGTTTTGGCATTCATACAATATTTCTCCACCTGCACTTATTCAGAGGTAAGAATATTTAAGTAGTCAGTGATGTGCAACCTCATTTTTCATCCATTGGCACTAAAGCTAATTTTAAGAGATATGTCCACACCTGCTGTGACCAGATGCAATAAATATTAAATGAACAAATGAAAGGGTTTCTTTTTGGTGGAGAAATGACAAGTATATACATTAGTATAAATACATATAAACTAATATACATATAAAATATATATAAAGTTAATATAAAGTATTAGCATTTTCAACAGTGAAACCAGAGGAAATAAAAAAGTACATATATCCAAACCCTCTGAACATCCATTCATCCTACATTAAACATGACAGAGAGGAGGGCATTTGGCCTAATGGTTAAAAACTCATGCCTGAATCTAAGAACCAGCTGTTTATCTGATCTCTTCCTGCCAGTGTAGTCCCCGGGAGGAAGAGGTGATGGTATAAATGGCTTCCATGGGAAAGTCCCAGATTGAGTTCTCAGCTTCTAGAAATACTGCAGACACTTGTGAAGAAGACTGGTGGAAAGGAGCTCTGTTTCTCTCTCTCTCTCTCTCTCTCTCTCTCTTTCTCTCTCTTTCCCTCTCTCCTTGTGTACATGTGTTAAGTAAAGCAATAAAAACCACAGAGCTTCTCAAGATGGCTAAATTGGCTTTGCAAGCACTGGGATCCCATATGGGAGCCTGTTTGTGTCCTGGCTGCTCTTCTTCCCATGCTGTTTCCTGCTGGTGGCCTTGGAAAGCAGTGTAGGATGGCCCAAAGCCCAAGGACTGAATACCTGAGTAGAAGACCTGGAAGAGGCTCCTAGTTCCCAGCTTCAAATAAGTTTAGCTCTAGCTGTTGCAGTCACTTGGAAAGTGAAACAGCAGATGGAAGATCTTTGTCTCCCCTTCTCCCTATAAATCTGCTTTTCCAATATAAATAAATAAATCTTTAAAAATTTTAAAAAACTATAAAAATAAACAGCTGACAGATAACTTCGAGGCACAGAGGTTGTTCTATCGTTGCCATATTCTGGGAACCTAGCAAGTCAGGGTCAGAGAGAAGACTGCCAGCTTATTTGCAATCTCCGTAACAATCTTCCCCCTTATTTTTACACCTCAGATGCTTTTATTTATCTGCAACAGAAAGATATTTCTTCCCACTAAGCCAGCAAATTGAAGTCTTTTGACACAGTTTTTTGATCCCTTGCCCATTTATGGTCAAATGTTTATCTCTTCTTCATTCTTCAAACAATTCACTGTATTTTAAAGTGCATAAGAGTATACTCAAATATGCCTAGAGGTGTGTGTTTTCTCATTGATATTGCCTGGAACTTTATAAACCCATTGAATCCACACAGTTAAGGCTTTCTGAGTGAACAAAAAACAACTACAAAAACAAAAATAATGCTATTGTTAACTTCTCAATTCATTTGTTGTAATGCTAAATAGATATGAAAACTAAGAGAGATGATAGGTCCAGATTTTATTTTTCCCAAAATTTTCAGATACTATATTCTTATTATTGACATACTTGCAGAGGTTCTATTAATTCTTAAAATAATTTTGCACCATACATTTATGACAAATTGTCTAATGCATGTGCATATAGTTACAAAGCCTTAAAAGGCTTCTACAAATAACACTTGTGAAAAATTTGCACTTAAAATATTTATTCACTGTTTCCACTGGGCACATGTAGTAGATGCAATTATGCTAAGCCTTTAATCACCCAATTTCCAGTCTCACCATACAAAAGCTTTTCATAGGGGGTAAGGACCAATCTTATGGCCATACATAAACTACATACATAGCAAACATTGTCTGTTGTGTCTGCTGCTCAACTGTGAACAGAAGAATCTATCATGTCCTAGAGTAGAGTTTACATGTTGTGCTACAAGCCAATGAAATTAATCTAACATAATTTTAAAAGAAAAGTACCAGACTAAATAGATTCAAAACAATCATTACAACTGAAGTGAAAAACTGATCATGTCTTTCAAATTAATATTTCAAATGAATTGTTTTATTTACCTAAGATATATCCTTAGCACCCCAACTGTAGGAATAAACTTAGCAACTTGATCATTCAGTTGATTCTCTAAAATGTGTATGATACTCTGACGACGGAATGCTTTCCTGGCGTGTGTGTAATTTTGTCAACTTGTCTTTAGCATATAATATGAAAAACTGCAAAAAGAAAGATAATTAGTACTCAATTTCATACTAGTATCATATTCTGTCCTATTAAATAAGTTTTCATTAAAATACGCAAAATGGTCTCAGAACAGTAGATATTCCTCATTCTCAAATATTTCAGAATATTTCAAAAGATTTTCAGGAGTCTGTACATATATATGTGTATACACACATAATAAATAAATGTATTATATGATACATATGTGTGTATGTGATATGTACGTCATTTATACACATATAACAATATATGTATATATCGTATGTGTGTTTATGTGTGTGATACGTGGTGTATTTGGTAGGTTACTTCCCAATGATTGTAGGTTTCCAGTAGGGGTCTTAAGATGTATCCACCTCAGATAAAGGACTACCCCTCATCTCCCTAGGACTTACACTGGTATCCTGTGCAACAAGGACTTCAGGGCGATATTGCATCTGGTCATCATTGTATTTGTCTTTTTAGAAAATTCACTTATGAGCTTATAGTAAAATATTTTATTTCATTTTAAATAGTATTCAGTTTGCCATATTGTCAGTCCTCTCATAAGCTTTAGGAGATTTAGAACAAACATGATGGGACATTTTATCTAAAAGACTAAATCATCCTTATAATTTAGGCTTCAAATATACTTTGTCATGGAAGATCATCCTATTGGAATACTTTCAGATAAAAACATTAGCTTCAGCATAAGTATCTTCTAACAAACCAGAGAAAGAAAATCCCACAATATTCTTAAACATCAAAACAATCTTAAAAGAAATAAAACTGAGAAGATTCAAGAACAAGGATGATGCCACACTTGTCTTTATCTCTCCAGAAATTAGAAGAGTGTTATACCCACGGTAAGAACTTCATAGATTTGGAAACAGTGCATAAAAAAACCATTTAATATGACACTAATGGAAGACAGGTTTTGAGCTGTTTTTCTCCTACTAAGATTAATTTTTGTTTAAACATCAGTACATTCACAGTCAATCTCCCTTGCTCTTGAGAGCTGTGTGCTCAAATTTGGTACCTAGTCTTTGGCTAGGAATGGAATAGAAAGTTGCTAGACCACAAAGGGAATCAAACACCTAATTATTACCATGGTGCTTTAAATAACTGAGTTTAACCACCCAATGTTATAGGGAGCACCAATATTCATAACCTTTATGATATCATTCTCATTAAATGTCCAAATGTTATGGAGTTGGATGACAGGCCCAGTTTCAAAGGTGTTAAGAGTGTGACATACACTACATTATAGGTCTGTAATGTGATCCAAACTGGGAATCCATTTTTCAGTTACTTCTCCAGGGTTCTACTTTCTGAAATCAAGAGAAAACTTGGGTATTTAAAATTTCTCTATTAAAGTATGCACTCCCAATCTGACATCCTTTCTAATGCTCATATTATTCCAATGATACACCTTTAACTTTGCACTGTGTTGTGTTTAAACTCAATTATAGAGTAGCTATGATGGAGACAGATCTGGATGGAAGCTTAGTGATGCCCCTACCAGGCCGCAACACCTGCTGGTGCATGAGAGGGCCAGTCCAGGTTAAACCAAAGCACTCATCAGTGAGTACTGGTGCTGGGGATGGGCTATGTAGGGCAAGTGCAAGAATAGGATGGAGGAATAATGAATACATTTAGCTCCCCTCTCCATCCCAGTCAGAGGCCTACATGAGCCTAATACTCCTTGTCTTTGTAATAAATACTAAAACAAAGGGGGAAAAGCTAACAAAAGAAGACAGTATGAAGAAGCTGAGTGCTTGTCCCAATGCTTGTGATACAGATTTTTTGAAGCTGCAATATCTCTCTCCTCTCGTTATCTTCTACCTTATAGTTACTTAGAAAAGGATAACTCATTAGATCCAAGACCTTAAATCACACACAGCTCAATTTTCATCTTAGGGGATCTACTTCTATCCTTTACTACCTGGGGAATCTGGAAATTCAGTGATTGGTGCCTCGCTTCTTGCACAGGGAATTCTATAACAATTAAGCACTTACTACAAGTAATGTTCCATTTTAAATTTCCCGGGGTTTTACAAATTATGGCAAATAGGTGGTGCTTTCAAGGGAATTATGACTTACCCAATAAATAAGATACACATCCAGAGATATAAATTCTCTCTCACTTTTCCCCTATAAAAGACCAATTCAATATTCATTAAGGGGCCTGGCGGCGTGGCCTAGTGGCTGAAGTCCTCACCTTGAATGCACCCAGGATCCCATATGGGCACCAGTTCTAATCCCGGCAGCTCCACTTCCCATCCAGCTCCCTGCTTGTGGCCTGGGAAAGCAGTTGAGGATGGCCCTAAGCTTTGAGACCCTGCACCCATGTGGGAGACCTGGAAGAAGTTCCTGGATTCTGGCTCTGGATCAGCATAGCATTGGCCGTTGCGCTCACTTGCGGAGTGACTCATCGAATGGAAGATGTTCCTCTCTGTCTCTCCTCATCTCTGTATATCTGACTTTCCAATAAATAAATAAATCTTTAAAAAAATATTCATTAAGGTGTGAAAGTCATATAACGTTGCAAATAAGAAGAGTTGGCCTCTAAATATTATAATTCAGAGAAAGATAGTATAGAGCAGTCTTAGCCATTTTATTTGTTCAAAAACCTAATATGAAACTAATGATATCAACACTAGTAAACTTCATATATAGCACATCATGGATTTCTTGAGCTATTTGAGGATCAGTTCCTTTTAAAAATTTTTTTCAGTCTTTTGTCCTCAAGATATAGCCATATAAGTGGTTACTGTGTTAGTTCAAGAGCTATTTCTTCATTCAAATGTTAATTGAATGTGTATAATTTGCACTGGTTACTGGTAATAGTAGTTAACAAAAGAGCCATGATCTTTGCTTTTTCGCAGTTTAAGATCTTGTGCGTGAAGGGAGGAATGAATTAAGTAATTAACTAATTAACAGAGAAGTTTAGTCTTTTCAGAGAATAGCAATTAGACCTTAGACTAAGTAGAGCGGTGCCTTACAACTGTTTTACTTTTGAGAATAATTTTGTTTGACCTCTTGGAAATTCTGGCACATGATCCTACCACTGACCATTGCAAACATGCAGAAAATTTGGTTTTAATGCTCTTGATGATTCTTACTAGCCAAGAAATTTTTTTCAGCCTTGAAGTCCTCTGGTCAGACTTCTGAAAATGTTAGTTTCCCATCTAATGAGACAAAACATGTTATAATATTGGATATTTTATTGCAAAGCATACTTACCAAACTTTATAATATCTTTGCTGGAGGCAAGCAATTCTGGGAGGGAGCCCCAGAAGCAAAGGAGGTCTGGAGATAAAATGTGAGAAAGAGACAAGAGAAATCTGAACCCATACAGGGTAAGAATGTACCCAGTTTGCTATTCACTCTGAAGATATTGAAGAGCTTTTGG
This sequence comes from Ochotona curzoniae, assembly GCF_017591425.1. NCBI lineage: Eukaryota > Metazoa > Chordata > Mammalia > Lagomorpha > Ochotonidae > Ochotona > Ochotona curzoniae. Next base: position 24,945,900 of record NW_024467096.1, read on the forward strand.
ATACTTCTGAACCAAGAAATGCATAAAATTAAAATGATACTTGGAGAGAATAACCTAACAATAAGACATGGTCTGTATAGGGTTTTGTTATAAACCGAAAACAAATTAGGCTAATTGGGGGTAGTGATGCACCCTAGTTCGGGTAGGAACTTTGAGGAGACTGTCCATTGAAGGTGTCTGAGGTTCCAGAAATATGACTGAGAGTTCCCGTCAGGAGAATAGCAAAAGAGACCTTAGTACGATCAGGTTCATCAGGAAGATAAATTGATTTAGAATTATGAGAAAATAGATGGATCTAGGCAACAATGCAATTCTTGGCAATGAAGTGGAGACACAAGATTAGCACCTGGAAGAAAGATGAGCTAGACTTGGTCAAAGTTTAAGCTTCTTATTCTCATCAAAATTTTGACAAATCTTGATCTACCATAATTAGTAATATCCGTGTCTTTTGCTGACCTCTGAGCAATTAAAAAAATGACTTCTGAATTTCCCTTTAAATCAGCAAGAACAAGACCTACCATTCCTGCATTTAATAGATAGTAACGGAAATCAGAGCTTGGTTGATCTATTTGTGACTTACCCCATAGCAGAAAGATGTCCATAAAAGCCGACTACTGTGTATGCCCCATTAGGATCTGTAAATTCCCAATACTTAGGCATCCATCGATTTGTTTATCTAAGTGAATTGAGAGATTATTATGTGTAAAACTATGTTGGTGGGCCCGGCGCAGTGGCGCAAGTGGTTAAAGGTCCTCGCCTTGCACGCCCGGGATCCCATATGGGCGCTGGTTCTAATCCCAGCAGCCCCGCTTCCCTTCCAGCTCCCTGCCTGTGGCCCGGGAAAGCAGTCGAGGACGGCCCAAAGCTTTGGGAACCTGCACCCGCGTGGGAGACCCGGAAGAGGTTCCTGGCTTTGGATCGGATAGTATCGGCCCGTTGTGCTCACTTGGGGAGTGAATCATCAGATGGAAGATCTTCCTCTCTGTCTCTCCTCTCTGTATATCCGCCTTTCCAATGAAAAAATAAATAATAAAAATAAATCTTAAAAAAAAAAAACTGTATGTTGGTTTCTGGGATTCCCTTGAAATTGCAGAGACCCTCTCCCAGTTGTTCAGGATATAACACTGGGTGGAAATTATTACTGCATTGAAAAACAAGCCCCTTCCCTCCATCATCATATGGTTGAAGCTTCTACCTCTGTGTCTTATGTAATACTTACATTCTAAGTATTTCTTATTATAAAACCCAGAAGCCCAGATTTATGTCATCCTTGAACAGGTTATACTTATGCTGAACAACTGCCTTAGATAGTTCTACCGGGGAAAGGAAATAGCCAAAAAATGGTAAATGAAGTGAAATTAGATTACTGGTGAGCTCATGACTTAGGTTTATAACATTTGGTCAGTCCTCTAATGGCTATCACTTAATGATTCAATTAGTTCCATGGGAACAAGGTTAAGTGCATATTCAATGTTCTGTGGCACATTACTGATTAGAATATGCCAAGTTATATCTAGCTGAAGCCACGAGCGATGAAACCAAACATGCTTCTATATTGTAGTTCCACTATGAGTAAACGAATCCATAATTGGTGACAATAAGACAGAATTAGCACAACACAATATTTTCGCAAATGTTACGTTCCTATTTGGTAACGGTTTCCTTAGTCATTCATCCAACACTTTCAATGTGAAAGGAAACATTACACTAAGCAAGGCAGACAAAAAAGTATTGTTGATACGATTTTTAATTTTTTCAGGATGAACATTCTCCTGAGGCTGGCAGTATGGCACATTTCAATACATAATGTTCTTGAGCTGTGTGTTAAACATAGCTGACCTAGTGATTAGATATCTACATGCCATTTGGAGAACCAGCTTTTAGTATCCTACTCTGGCTACTGACTCTAATTTCCTGATGCTGGCAGGCCCTATGAGCTGGCACATGTGGCTCAGTAGAAATAGGTAGAATCTCCTTCCTTCACTTTCCAACCTGGCCCATGGTTGGCATTTGGCAAATGATCCAGCAAGCAGGTAAAATAATTCTCTTTGCCTCCCTCTCTGCCTCTCATATAGATAAGTTCATAAAGAAATAATTTAAAAAAATTATAACTGAATAGTATGTGAAATTACTTTAATGATATTAATCACAAAGTCTTGTCAGCGGCAATGGTGCAATATGATGTCATGCAGTAATTGTGGCTAGTGACCGAGTCTGCTCATACGGCTAACTATATTTCATCATATGTAGAGGAAGGCAAGAAACTGCTAATTTCCTGAATACTCATGGGCAGAAAAATGGGAAATACTTGGATATGAGCACACCCAAAGGACAATAAAACCCTGTGAAGTTTCTAAAGTTTTCATGAGAACTTTGAAGTGGTTTTCCTCCCCCAGTAAGACCAACAGTATGGGTTTAAAACATTGTCTGCAAAGAGGTTGCTATGTAAGTGTATCCTTTTCTCCTCCAATATGTAGAAGATTACATAGCAAGTGTCAAACCTGCAACTCAACAACTTGATGCTGTGCAGTTTATGTAAATGAAAACACTCCTTAACTCATCATTAGGTATTTGTCTATGAAAGGGTAGTTAGCACATGGTGATTCAAATTAAGCTTGCTTAACTTTGTATTTCACATTTGTTCATGAAAGAACTGTCTATTATGGCTGAAAACAAAAACACTTCTGCCATTTACAATTATTTTCACTTTAATCTTTTTTAAGATTTTATTTATTTATTGGAAAGTCAGATATACAGAGGAGGAGAGACAGAGAGGAAGATCTTCTGTCTGATGATTCACTCCCCAAGTGAGCGCAACAGCCAATGCTATGGCAATCCAGAGCCAGGATCCAGGAACTTCTTCCAGGTCTCCCACATGGGTGCAGGATCTCAGAGCTTTGGGCAATCCTGAACTGCTTTCCCAGGCCACAAGCAGGGAAGTGGAGCTGCTGGGATTAGAACTGGTGCCCATATGGGATCCTGGGTGCGTTCAAGGTGAGGACTTTAGCCACTAGGCCACGTCGCCAGGACCCAGTCACTGTAATTTTAGTACTCAAATTTCTGGACAGTTAATATTAGTAGAATTTCTTAAGTCATTTTTTTTTTCTTGCTTATAGGAAAAGTGGCTTGGAATTTGTTCCAAGAATTGTAAAACTCTGCCTAGTAAAAACTCAGGCACATAGAACTTTGTAATAGGCATGACCAATTCACCTTGTATATGCATTTGATGGATACTTTATACACAGATTTTGACATTGATGTAAGAGCCATGGACATGGAAGAGTCCTCCCCATACATCTTTACTGAAAGTGGAAATATTGCTATGAAAAGACAAGCTTGAGTCAGTATTTAGAATGATTGATATTTTTGAATATAAACATGGAGACCTTGTATCCAAAAGGTGACATTACTGCACTGGATGCTGAGATCATTTCGGGCAGGTTTTATGAGACCCTCAATCAGTGAAGGATGTGGTCGTGTGGCCACTTTTCATGTACTTGTCACTCTGAGTTCCTGTACTGAAGATCTTTAGAGGCTCTGTTTCACAGCAAAAGCCACGAGCCTAAGGAATATACACACGAGTCTCAACAGCTGCCCCAAGAAGACAGAGAAGCCCGGGACTCACGTTTTGCTTACACTAAAATAGAGACTAGAGAATTTGCTAAAAGAATAATAATTGAAAATCTTATTGAGTGATTACCTTATCCATTGGGGAAAATAAATGTTAAATGAGAAGATTATTCTGGGAGGGTACTGGCATATTTGTATTCTTAATTTGAATCTTTACTTCGGGGAGGGGGACATTGAAGTTCTTCTTTTTGTTTTTTTCTATTGAGTTAACAATCTTTTCAGAAAAGCCGATTTCCAGTCTTATGGAAATAGGTCTGCTGACTGCTGGTAACTCTGGAGGATGAAGCAGGACATACTGTCAACATGATAATGTTCCCGGATGGAGAACTCCTTATTTGAATACAACTCTATGACCTTTCCCCTGTTCCTACTGACATCCAAGCTGTCCCCGAATTGGTTGGACAGATTCAAATCCCCTGCCTGCCACTTAGTAAGTAACCTTGGGCAATTCACCTGCATCGACCTTGCAGGATAGTTGTGTGGATTAGCTACAGAATAGATTAGAGATTTATTTTGATGCCTGTAATACAACAGGTATTCAGGGATTTGTGGCCGGTATTTCGTTTTGTTCAATTCTATGGCAGCAACACCAAGTTCTGTGGGAAACTGTATAATTTTGTCTAAAAACTATTTAAAATCATCCAATTTATTTCTGCCACACTCCTTATATAGTAGAAGCAGTTATGCTGTATCAACTAATATATTCTGAGAAAAATAATGACTTTGATATACATGACCCTTTATACTATATGACCCTTTATAGCTATTTGACTTCTTCATATCAAATGCAGCATTATTGAAAAATCCTGGTCTTAATAACAGTAAAAATCCTACTCCTCTTATTTAATAAAATTTCTTTCTATAAAGCACATTTCAAATGCACTAAAATAAGTCTTAGAAATGATTATTTTCAGTGAAAATCTCTTTAGCCTTGTGGTAGTAATCTTCACAGATTCACATTCATACAGGACAAAAAGCTCTTCATTATTTTTTTAACCAGCTGATTCTTTACAGTATAGCACTATATCCTGAACAGCTTTTATTATCAATAGTTATGTTATTTCCACATCTTATTGAAAGTCCCTGCCATTAGCTATGTACATAACTTGTCTGAGACTACAATCAACATGACGATAGCTTTCTTTAGTCACTAATAAATGTGCAGACTCTGGCATCCTGCCTACCGCACAGAAGCAGCAGTTATCTTTGGTTTAAAATGTCTGAGAAAAAATTATTTGTAATTCCATTTAGAAGACAGTCACAGGGAATTATTTTATGCCCCAAATCTTGATCAAATTTACAAAATATATGATAATACATTCACAAGATCATACGACAGTCATTAACATGTATTCAGTGTTAAACCAAGAGTTGTCCTTTTGTAAACCTAAACATGGATTTAAATTAAAATATTAATCTCTTAGAGTTACTAATCTATCCCAGGCCTTATTGCAGATATTGAGGCTAAAATGTAAAGAAAACACAAGTTCTTCTTTAATGATGAATGTAAATTAAAAAATTACAAACAAGTTTTTTTTTTTGCAGGGAGGGTAATAAATGAGTGGGCAACATAGGGAGCTTATACATTCTGCGAGAATGTATAAGTTATTCTAGTTATAAATAAGTTCTTCTAGTTATAAATATGAGAAACTCAGACACTGGGGAAAACTGGGTGCAAAGACAGACTTAAACTCTCACACAATGAAGTCACAAACCCTTAGCTTTATAGATATACAGAAAATACAATGAGTGGCAGAAACGGAAGCTCAGATAGCTTCAGAGAGCAGTAAGAAGCTCACACAGGGCTTTGGGAAGCATTCTTAAAACCTTGGACATTACCTTGAAGATAATGGAAACTAATGAAGAGTGAAAGTGCATTAAAAGATGCCAAGATTAGAGTGGCAGGAAGATTAATTAGGAGAAGTCATTACAGAGCCCTCAGCGTACTGCAGTGCAGTCGATAGAGAACAACCAAAGTGAGAGATTCCTGAAGCATCTAGTTGACAGAATTGAGCACTGGTTGGGGAAGTCCATTTCACTTTGGGAATCACTTTTGTTTCAAATGCTACCTTGTGAAGTATAAACCATTTATTAACGTTTGTGCTGCAAAAGGATGTATTTACTTTGCATATTTTTGTATGTGGCAGACAACATTGGTTGAGCCTTTATGGTGATATTTTCTTGTGTTAGTAATAATAAAGTTTTTTTTTTTTTAACTAAGACATTGAACTAATTCTCAGTCTGTCTTACACCAAGCTCTGATCATGTAATAAAATTCTAAACAAAGAGATGAAAAGAAGCAGAATCTGTGGCTTCTGGGGAGTTTTCTTAAAAATAGATTGTGACTTTCATTTCCTCCTTGTTGCACTGACCAATTAGATGTGACAGTTGAAACTGAAGTACTGACGTTGACTGAGCATGAAAGCCAGTGAAGAGACCTGCGCCTCCCTGCCTGCCTCTCAAGTTCTGGGGAAGGTGAAGTTTCTACTTTGTGGAAGTTATTACTATCCTTACACCGAGTGCTACACTCGCATGACATGCTCATTGCATAAGCATCATTTCATGGATGTTCCCTCTGATATCTGAGAGGCTCGTATTTATATCTTTATTTTTATTTTACACTTTTCAATATCATTTAATAAAGCTGCTTCCTTAGCTACAAGGAAGTTGTCCTAGTGCTTCCTAGGGCTATCACAACTAATTACCACACACATTTCTTCTCTCCATAATCTGAAGTTAGCAATTCCAGAATAATGTGAGACACAATGTATCCTAAGCCTGTCTCCTGCTTTCTAGGAGTAACCAACAACCTGTGACATATCTTGAGTTGTAGATACATCAACTCAACATCCATCTGCATCACCAGCACATGGTATTCCCTCAAGGTGCCTGTGGATTTTCACATTGCTTTTTTTTTTTTTATGTATAAGGACACTAGTCACTGGGTTTAGGAACCACGCTAATCCAGCAAATACCGTTTTAATTTTATCACATTTATATAGTCTTTTTCCAAACACTGTCATATTTATAGATACTTGTTATCAGGATGTCAACTTATCTTTTGAGATTATACAACTCAAATGAAATCATAACATTGTTCTCTCTATATAATCTATATTAATATATTATTAATTAGCAATATATACCATAGTAATTAATATGCACATATTACTAAGACATTTGTATATTAGTAATTTCTAATGCTTTGAATTCTTTGTTTTTAATTTCCAAAAACATACGATACTTGGCTTAAAGTATGATATATGGAAAAAGAGCAATGAACTCATCTTTTTCTCTATGGGAAATACAACTATAAATATGATATTAAAGGTCCAACATGTTAAGCATCTCTATGGATTCTGAAACAAATTATACTACCCTTCAGTCTTTCATAAGATTTGAGAGGGGAAAAAAGAACATGACAGGAAAAATTATTTTCTCCTAAGAAATTCTGAAATCACAGAGATTTTTTAATTAAACCAGCTTATAATAGGTAATCAACACATATTTAGTAGGTGAAAAATAATAGCAAAAGTGCAACTTGGGCTTTACATGTATTGAAATATGTAATACAAGAAACATTTATTTGTTTTGTCTTGACTCAGAACTACTAAGTGAAACCCATATGAGCATCAGGCTGTTCAAAGAATCAATTTCTCCTTCACAAAGTATGAATGAGTTTCTGAAATGAGAACTATATAATATAAATAAAAAACTCATCCCTGTATAAAACAAACAGCCAAGAGTAGACTGGAGGACTCACCACCAGGGATTTGTATCAATTGAACTGACAACTAAACTTGAATATACATGTATAATAATTTGTATAATGTTATCATAACATATTGTATCATATCATTTTTAAATGTCTTTACCCTTTTTATATCTTATTTTCATAAACCTTGACACCAAAAATATTATGATTGCACTATGAAGTATAAGATTCTCTTTAAAATGGGCTAATCCTATTTAATTAACAAAACTACAATTTGGCCTGCTAACAAAAAACTTGGGAATTTATATCTAAACTGACATTTAACTGCTTCTGGGCAATAAAATGATTTATTATTAATTTTTTTTTTACCATTTTCTTTCTTCTCTTTCCTGAAACACATCAAGCTTAATGCAATTTCAGTAAGGCAGGAAAAGGCACAGACATTTCTTCGTGTCTGTGATGAACACATATCACCAAAGTGCTTCCTAAAATAAAGCATCTTTATGTCTCATCAGGTCTCCAACAAAGAAGATAACAGAAATCAATCCTAAAAGCGACAGGAGAATGACCACTCAAGCAGCAACCCCTTAATGCACTGCCCTAATGCTAGGGCAGGCTTTTCCTCATGCTTGGCAGCTCCATTTTGAACATGCTTTTATTGTTCTTTCAAGCACTTTGCAAAAATGCATATATACATATATATGGATCAATTAAAAATACTGGAAAAACATCTTTAAATGTTGCCATCATGGATCGTTTTCCACAGTAAACCCTAACACTGAACATGATGCTGAAGTGCTAAGAGCACCAAATGGTGTGTTTTTGAGACTAGTCAGAAATTAAATATGGTGAGCTTATTAATTTTAGTATTTATTTTTCATGATACTGTTCTATACGAACAGGGATTTTCATTTCCATCCACCATCTCTCCCACCATTTTCCTCCATATCATTATAATAGTACAGACCTGCAGCAACATTCACAAGTCAGTTATTCTGCTGTTTAAGTGTATCATGTCATTGTAGGTATAGACAATGGCAGAAAGTTTAACATCCGATTGTCAAGACATATTGAACAGTTCCATTGGGAGTCTTCCTTTTATTCAGGCGTGGAGATGCATATTACAGTGCATCTTCACTTCCCAGTATTCTACTTCCCACTATACAGTTCCTCTGGGTGAATATGTGTATATACTTGCTTGCTTATATATCTATATATCTTTGCATGAAGCTTGAATAAGGTAGTTTCAAAATGTAAATATTTTTGTGGCATCATGAACTTTAAAAACTTTTGCTTCAATGTTATTACTTGATTTCTAAATACAGAGCTTGCAAATTTGACACAGTTTTATTGAAAAAGTATAATTTATACATATTCTATGAATAAAAACGTAGAAAATAGTCTTTTAATATGACAGTAGCATTTCTAAGTTACATGGTTAGGGCTGGTGTGAAGACTCAATTGGCTAATCCTCTGCATACAAGTGCCCACATCCCATATGGATGCCAATTGGTATGCTAGCTGTCCCGCTTCCCACGTAGCTCTCTCTGGCCTGGGAAAGCAGTGGAGAATAGTCTGAGTTCCTGGGACCCTGTAGCTGTGTGGGAAACGGAGAAGAAGCTCCTGGCTGTGCATCAGCTCAGCTCTGGGTTTTGCAGCCATTTGGGGAGTAAATCAAGGGATAGAAAATCTTTGTGCCCCTCCTTCTTCTGTAGATATGCTTTTCCAATAATTTTGTTTTTAAAAGAAGAAAAAAATTACATGTGGATCCTTTTAAAAATGAGGAGGGAGAAGGAGTAAAAGGGGTGGAGAGAATGGAGTTCTTAGGGAAGGCAACATGAGTTCAATGACCTTCACATTTTCATTATTATTAGCATTTTGTTTAAAATCTAACAGGGTAAGATTTTAACCAAGAATTTATATAGTTGTTACTGGAACTTAAACCATAAATCTGAAGAAAGTTGTGGCTATTTTATTATGACAAGCTACCCAAATAATATAAATGTAATTTGGACAAGGTAAGTGATTTAAATATATATATACACACATATATATGTATATATATGTTTTTATTTAAAAGGCAGATTTTTTTAAGATTTATTTTATTTTTTATTGGAAAGGTGGATATATAGAGAGGAGAGACAGAGAGGAAGATCTTCCGTCCTATGATTCACTCCCCAGGTGGCCACAACAGCTGGAGCTGAGCCAATCCAAAGCCAGAAGCCAGGAGCCTCTTTCGGGGCTCCCATGCGGGTGCAGGGTCCCAAAGCCTTGGGCTGTCCTCCGCTGCTTTCCTGGGCCACAGGCAGGGAGCTGGATGGGAAGTGGGGCTGCCAGGATTAGAACCGGAGCCCATATGGGATCCCGAGCATGCAAGGCGAGGACCTTAACCACTGCGCCACCGTGCCGGGCGCCAGGCCCTAAAAGACAGATTTTAGAAAGAGCCAATGAGTGATGGGAGCCAAGAAGGTCTCCCATCTGCTGGTTCACTCCCCAAATGGCAGCGCTGGCTAGTACTGAGATGATCAGAAGCTGGGAGCCAGGGAATTCCTCTGGATCTCATACATGGGTGCAGGGTCTCCAGTGACTTGAGTCAGTGCTTCCCCAGATCACCAGTAGAAAGTTGGATAAGAGGTGGAACAGTTAGGACAGGAACTAGTGTCCCTATCGATGCTGGTAGCACAGGGAGTAGGATTAGCCTGCTGTACCATGGAGCTGACCTCAAACTGGCAATAAACTGGAAGAGAAATCTGCTATTTTATAATTTACACACATTACTATGTATGATCCGCATATTTCCAATTTATGGATGATTCATTCATTTCCAAATGGCTTGCTTCATTTATTGATTTATTCAACTTAGATTTTAGGAGAAATTCAGATTCTAAGTATAAGACATATGGAACAAAGTATTAAAACATCTATCAACTCAAAAAAGTGTATTTCCAGTGAATAAATAAAGTGGGGCAACCATATACAGTTTATGCTAGGTGATATTAAAAGCTAAAGAAAAATAAAGTTCAGGAACATAGACAAGAGACTTGGGGCAGGAGAGTGTGTGGGAGGTTTTGCTAGGGTAGGAATCACGCATATGAGGGAACAAACGACAGTTACATAACTGAGTTCTTCACCAGCATTAAGGGCATTAATGGTGAAGACCCAGAGGTTACAACATAACTGAAATAGAAGGAAGAAAGTCCTAGGAGAGGAGGTCAGACATGCACGATACGGAAACTCCTGCTTACACCTATTTGAAGACACATTCTAATTCCATAGAACTTCAGTGAGCACTGCTAAATGACTTGTCTATAAACACTCTTGGAGAATAACAGAGGTAGGTTTTTTGATTCATTTGTTTGTTTTAAAGGTATGCTACCTAGTGTTATCAAAGCATTCATTTTTTTGCTACCCTGGGATCAATAAAACTTTTATCAAAAGTAATTTTAGAACAATGAGGAAGTCTATCAAACACATTTGTACATCCAGGTGGTAACAGACAAAAGAAAGCAAAATATACAGATATTTTTTTCCACATTTTGCAAACTGAGTTTATTCTTGAAATGTTGAAAATATACAAATGGGGTTTAAATCCAAATCAGTTCTCTCAAAAGGAAACAGGAACAGCATTTCTAGAACAGGGGTCCAAAATATTTCTCTATACAAATACATACGCCTAAAGGCTTTGCAAAGCATACGCTCTCTGTTGCAATTACTCAGCTATGCCATTGTAGTGTGAAAGCTGCTATGGACAATGTTCAGGGAACAGAAATGACTATATTCCAAACAATATTTAGTTAGCAAAAGAGGTAGTGAGCCAGATTCGTCCTGAGGCTGCGGTTTCTCAAACTCTAAAAGGCTAAACAGAAAAAATAGCTCATCTTGGTATGTGCAATGTGGGCTGTAACAGAATACAGACTCAGTACGTTATAACAGGCAGAAATGTATTTCACTCATGGTTCTGGAGATTGGGAAGCAAAAGAGCAAGTGTGTGGTCTGGTGAAGAGACGTCATGCTGTGTCATTCTCCGGAAGATGGAAGAACAAGAGAATACAGGGATCAGACAAGAGGAAGGTAAACTCACCTTTATAACAAACCCATTCTTGATAATTAACTCTTGAGATAAGAACACTCATCTATAGTAAGACTGGATGAGTTCATGGGATAATGAATGGCTTTAAATCCAAATCAATTCTCTGCCACGAAATCATCACATCCTAGGTCCTATTTCCCATCACTGTTGCTGTCGGGATAGATTTTCTAAAACAGGAACTTTAAGGGGCAGATTTAAATCATGGCATGACCAGATTACATTTTATATGAAGAATGAATATTATGTGATGGAAAATAGTTGATCCTAAATAAAATATGTTGTTAGGAACAACATGTCTGAATTCACCCACAAGGCTTCAACTATTGTCCTATAACACTGGATACGTTCTCCCACTGCTCTGCATTATCTTCCTGATAGCCTTCTTATTGATTGTAATGGTGACAGCTTTTTTTTTTCCTCTTTCATGATTTTAATGTGTTTCACAATTATTGAGGCATTAATTTTATTAAAATAATATTTCTTAATAAGAACATTGCTTCAGAAATCACAAGAGTATCCACAGAGTGTAGCCTTCTGGACTGCCCCTGGAGAGGACCCATCTCTGGACCTTTGCTCTATCCATGCAGTGTTAGGACTTCTGGTCTAGGATTAGCAGCAGGCTCAGATCTGATAAAACAGGAAAACTTACGGAAAATTATGGGGTATTGCCATGAACAATACGCGAGAACGGAATGATGCTTCAGAGCCAGTGGAGTCGTATTTCCCAGAGGTGGACACTATCAGGGTGCCAGGACTCTTTTGTGTTAGTCTGAACTGAGCTCTGCCCTTCCCTACTGTTGACTACACTGTTCCACAGACAAGAGAAAACAGGTTTCCTGAGACTCCCGAGGCTTTACACAGGAAATGGCCCACTGACCACTAAGCTTGATCAATAAAACACTCTTCAGATACGGAATACTGATTGTCACAATACTCTTCATTTTATCATATGGCAGAATATGCTAGATTCTCTTAGAAGCGTTTCTGTGGGGCCCGGCCTGGTAGCCTAGCAGCTAAAGTCCTTGCCTTGAACACGCTGGGATCCCATATGGGTGCCGGTTCTAATCCTGGCAGCCCCAATGCCCTTCCAGCTCCCTGCTTGTGGCCTGGGAAAGCAGTGGAGGACACATCAAAGCCTTGGGATCCTGCAGCCGCTTGGGAGACCTGGAAGAAGTTCCTGGCTCCTGGCTTCACATTGGCTCAGCACCAGCCATTGTAGCCACTTGGGTTGTGAATTATCAGGCGGAAGATCTTCCTCTTTGTCTCTCCTCCTCTTTGTATATCTGACTTCCCAATTAAAAGTAAGTAATTCTTAAAAAAAAAAAAAAAAGAAGCATTTCTGTGAACCCCCCTACCAAGACCAAGTAAGTGGGACTCTATGCAAACTTGGGTAACCCCAACTGAGGGGAAAAAGTCAGTTCCTGAGCAATGAGAAAAGAACTATATAGCAAACCCCAAGAGCCAAGAAATTCTGGTAGAATTCAAAAATCTATGATTTCTAAATTTAATGTCTTATATTGTTAAAAGAATATTATCCCTTTACTACTTGATATCAAACATTATATGATTTAATTGAACTTTATTTATTTATTTATTGGAAAGGCAGATATACTGGAGGAGGAGAGACAGACAGGAAGATCATCCATCTGATGATTCACTCCCCACGTGACTGCAGCAGCTGGAGCTGAGCTGATGCGAAGCCAGGAGCCAAGAGCTTCTTCCAGCTCTCCCATGAGGGTTCAAGGTCCCAAAGCTTTGGGCCGTCCTCGACTGCTTTCCCAGGCCACAAGCAGGGGGCTGGATGGGAAGTGGGGTCACCGGGATTAGAACCTGTGCCCAGATGGGATCCCAGTGAGGTCAAGGCAAGGACTTTAGCCAGCTGCTATGCTATCTTGCAGGGCCCCGAACCTAATCTTAAAGGAAGATGAATATATATGTTATATGTGGAAAAATAAGACACACAATCTAGTAGCATCTGAGAACTCTGAACTATCCTGTATTAAGAGACCACCCTCATCATGACACTACATCATATAGTAGAATAGTTTCTATGAAAACTAAACTGAATAGCTAGCATAAAACAACCAGGAATGCACAAAGTCATTAAATTAAATGATATTGGGCAGGTAGATTTCATCAGCAAAACTAATTTTACCTTTCTCTTTAGCTGGTCAAATATTACTCAATCAAAGCTGGCAAGAGGGTGACTTCAGACACAGAAAGGCAGTATGTTTCACCATATTTATCCTTTGAGATAAGCACTCTTGATGTTCACCCAGAAAATAGTACTACTTCACAAAGTTACATTAAGAAAATCTTGCTGCCAAAACAAATGTTTTGAAGCAATAAGGTAGAAGTAAGATGGTCATGTCAAAAAAGTTATGGGAACAGACTGGAGATGCCAAATGAAAGTCAAGTGCTTGGAAGCTCTTAGAGAGCAATGTTCTCTGAGCAAACATTCCCCAGTGTGCACTTACGCCTTTCAGAGATGTTGCATAATTGACTTTGAATAAATACAAATAAGGCAAAGAGCTTTAGACCATATGGCTGTTATTTAGTATCTTACCTGATTTGTACCAGAAAGAGCTAAAGAGATCTTTTTCATATCAGAGATTAAAGATGTAAAATAAATTCCTGGCCAGGTCAAAACTACACTGCAGATTCGTAGGGAAATTTAACACAATGTCTATCAGCTCCTTCGGTCTAAAACAGCCTTGTTACTTCGAAACTTTCAGTCGGATGCCTGTTAACTAATAAATTGACCCCAGATTCACTAGCAGTGCAGAAAAGACCACCAACGCAAAGCCGACCATTCTGCTCGTTACTAGGGTGGCCTTTTTTTTTTTATCTTGTAAAAGAAATTAAATAGCCAGGTGTTGAGACTTGGGGGAGTGAGGAGGCACCATTTAGGGCATAACTTGCATTCATGAATTATTTTAAGTACTTTTAGAGCCTTGTTTTCCAGCCATTGTGGGCCATGTAAAAAGTGAATCATCTTTCCAACAGTAATGCTTAAATTTAAATAGGGGTATTATAAGGAGAAAATTATGTGTCAAACATCAAACCAATGCCCATAACGAAACTGTATATTCCTCTTTACAAAGTCACACACACTTATAAAGCATCCACGAAGAAAATTCCTGATAATAATAATAATATGCCTAAATATGTTTTGAATTTTGTTGAATATGAAATACTAGCAGTAATGACAATTTGACAAAAGAACTTTTCAATATTTCAGAATCCATATCCCATCTTACAGTGAAAATGTCAGTTCAAATGATTTAGAGTGCCTGATGAGAGCCCAAGGGCCCATACACTTAGCAAGAAGATGAAACGGTTCCTTCCTCACTGCTTTCCTTCTTCCTCACTCTCTCAATTACACGAAACTAGGTTCTACCAAGGAAAACAAAACAACAAGAAAAGCCTTCCAATAGATATAAATAAGTTTAGAAGCAGGTTTAAATAGCTGGTTTACACCATTCTGCAAAAGTCTGATAAAAAAAAAGACGCAGAGAAATGTATATAGCAATGTCTAAATCTCAAGAATCATTCAACATGTCTTCACTGTATATTTGATATGCATATGGTTCTCATTCGTAAAATGTATAAAACGAAAAACCTAAATTGAAAAGAAACGTCTAATCTGATTGTAGTAACAGAATTATATAATACATATTACAAAGGCATCAGAGCAAACCACCCCAGCCCCACAGTGGGGGCACTGAGGTTTATAGGACAAGGAGGCAGAGAAGGCAACTGTCGAAGCAGCTAGAATCTTATTGGGAAGCTCCATGATGCTGGGAGACTCCAGCTGAACCTTAAAGAGCTACAGGTCTCACCTGTGCCTGGAAAGGGACGAGCAATCCTGGTGGAATGACAGTGCGCAAAGATGAAGGGACGACAATGAGCAGAAGCCAGGAGGGCAGAAACAGCTTTGGTTTCAGACGGATAGAAAGTTTTCAGGCTATTACCCTGGACAGGTAACCACAATGCACATTTTCCTTGTTTCTTTTTGTGTGTGTGAAGTGCATTGTTTTATTATTTTTAATACTATAAAGAAAATAGTTTAGATGTGTAGCAGGCACATTTATAATAAAATCCTATTTTTTTTAATCACCCTCCTTTTTTTGTTTTTCTTTTCAATTTCTGTAACACTCTTAAAACAGACTGTAATCCTAGTCATGAGGTGCCACTCACCAGATGATTCGCCAAGAAAATGGCAGAGATGTATCGCAAACCCAGTTTATTGCTTTCAGTCAAATGCTATTTCAATGTCTTACAAATACTATAGCAAGTACAGCAGTCAGCTTTTAGTCACTACAATAAAATACCTAAGTTATGCTACATATGAACAGAAGTTTGCTTGGACTTGCATTTTTGAAATTCATAGTGCAGAGCAGGTGGTTACCAACTGAGGAGGGCGGTGGCAGAGCAGGGGTGGGACAGAAAGTGTAACCAGGCCTGCTTTCTCTCCAGGGAATGCTTGCAGTGACCTAAGGACCTCCCAGCAAGGTGCCTGCTAAACAGCATTAACTGGGTGAGGTCTCAGCAACCCAACCTGAGATCATGGGGCTCAAGGTCTTCCATACCCTCTGGCCTACACTTATTCTGAAAGTGTCTTGAGACTTCTGATTTCCAGAGATTGTGAAGTTGACTTTTGGCAGTAATAGCATTCCCAAATAAGCTTAGATACTCAAATCAAAACCAAAAATGAACATTTTGATCCCTGAAGTAAAAACAAAGTGAACTTCGTAGATACCACTGTTTAGCTAATGTCTTAAAAAACACTTTCCAACTTACTGTTAACATGGTGATTTGAAATTGTCTAGGAAGTAGGCATGATCAACTTAGGCTGTGAAAGGTCCAGTGCAACATTTGGGCCCCAGCATGATGGCGCAGTGGTTAAGGTCCTCACCTTGCATGCCCAGGATCCCATATGGGCTCCGGTTCTAATCCGGGCAGCTCCACTTTCCATCCAGCTCCCTGCCTGTGGCCTGGGAAAGCAGTCGAGGAAGGCCCAAAGCTTTGGGACCCTGCACCCGCGTGGGAGACCCAGAAGAGGCTCCTGGCTTTGGACCGGCATAGCATCGGCAGTTGCGCTCACTTGGGGAGTGGATCGTTGGATGGAAGATCTTCCTGTCTCTCCTCCTCTCTGTATATCTGCCTTTCCAATAAAAATAAAATAAATCTTTAAAAAAAAAATCTGAAGTTATGACATGCTGTAAGAGGAATATTTCAGGATACTCAGCTCCTGCAAGACAGTCCATCCTTTCTTGTTTGCATCTTCACAATTTGCATATAAACATACTAAAGACATTTCAGCATGTATTTTATTTGTTTATTCCTTCACCACATATTAACTTATCCCCTTCTATATGTTAAATAACCAGATCAATATGATCCCTTTCCATAAGAGGGTTTACTTTTGATCCCAAGATAGTAGGAACATGAAAATGAAAACAATTATACATCGTGGCCAATGCTATGAAGGCAATAAACATGGGACAAAATACAAGCAACATGCAGTGTGATGGTGAAGAGCGACTGAACTGGATTTGTATTCTGGACTTGACTGCTCACTGTTCCTTGGCTCTGAACAAGCTACTCATCTTTGGCTCAGCTGTTTCACTTGAAATTCAAGGATAGTAACGGTATCTACCTCATAGGATCTTTATGAATATTAAATGATCTAAGATATGTAAATTAGTTAGAACAAGACCTGGCATGTGTGAAAACACAGAAGTCGATAGTGTAATTTGTATAACATTTTCCCTTCACTCAAGCAGTATATTAGCAAGAGGAAGCACGTATTCCCAACAAATTTCATTTTAGTCATTTTTTTTCTGATGTCACAGGGGAGTGATTCTGAAGTAGTAGTCTATTATTGTCACAATTTGTATACTACAGCCAGTTTTATAGTTGGAATTAAATAACTTTAGCCCACCCACCCATCCCACTTAATGTGAGCATCTGGTATTTCAAGGGACACAGTATTCTTTTGCAAACTCAGAGCCATAAGAACAAGCACCCAACATTGAACTTAAATAATTAAATTTAAGAAAGTTACAGGGTATGATGAAAAATAAGGAAAGGGTGTATAGGCTACTGTGAAAGAAAAAAAAAACATGTTTGGAGTTAAACTGAATAAGGGCTTTTTGGAGAAAGCTTTTCAGTTAAGGCTCACTTTAACCAAGAAAAGTAGACATGAAGATTTATTATTATCACACATGGACTAGAATGGAGCTCCTTATATGAGAATGTGTGGATCACCTGGGGAGTCTTGTTAGAAGCAGTTTCTGATTGCTGAGGCTGTGGGTGAGCCTGGGATTCCACAAAGGGACTTTGCTACTTTGAGTGTAAACAGATAAGCAGCATCAGCATTACCCTCAAGCTTCGTGGAAATGCAATAAGCTCTATCCCTACCCAGACCTATCAGTCAGAGTCCGGATGAGAATCATATTCTTTCTAGGTGAAAAACACAGGAATCCAGGAGCTGAGGCTGCTGAAGGACTGACCAAACCGATGTGGCTAGTCCGGAATTTTTTCTGATTGTAACACTGAAAGTCTCCCATGGAGGCAACCCTCCTGCTCACATAACCTACTGTAGGTTGGCTGGTCATCCTAGCTCTTGATCCCGTGTAAGTGGGACTGGAGTTTTATGAGCAGGATGCCATATGTTAAAGCTCATAACTGATACAGTGCAATTAGCATATTGCTTCATATATTCTTTCAGTTGCCAATCTAAGCAAACCCTTCTCTTCTCTGAGGCTTATTTTCTTTACATGTAATGTGAAAATGATTTCCTACACTCAGCATGAACTTAAGCACTAAATGAAATATAATCTAGAGGGCAGTGTTCTGGCATAGCTGGGTAAGCAAAGGCCTGCATAACATCTTACACAACGGGATATTGGTTGGACTCCCTGCTGTTATAATTCTGAGCTGGCTCCAAGCGGATGTACCTGGGAAGGCAGCAGAGAATCACACAGGTGCCTGCGTCCCTGACACCCATCCTGGAGACCCAAATGGACTTTCTGGCTCCTGACCTAACAGGTGACCAGTAGCCTTTGTGGCCATCTGGGGAGTCAGACAGATGTCTGTTTCTATCTCTGCTTTCTCTGTCACTATACCATTCAAATAACAATACATTTTTTAGAGACTAGATATGTAATGTGATTGAGCCTGCTCCACATACTGATGGTTGCTACCATTATCAGTGGATAGTTTTTGAAATAAACAATGCAAATCTCTGATTTTAATGATATTAGCATGACTAATAATGATTATGGATTCCAGTTCAACTCAGCAAAAAGAAGGAAAAAATATGAGAAAAAAAAAAAGAGGAGAGAATACAGCACAGTGTGTGATGAGAGGGTAGTTTAGACTCTGCCCAGTAACAAGCACTGAATACTTACACAGGGCTTTGTAGGGCTCTTACTGCTTATACATTTAGATAATGTATTTCCTTATGAGCTATAATGGGAGAATTGAGTAATTATGACAGTGATTGTGTGGCTGGAAATGCTAAAGATATTTATACTCTGGCCCTTGATTTTTGGCAATTGCTCTTTTTTTTAAGATTTATTTATTTTTATTGGGCCCGGCACAATGGCGCAGTGGTTAAGGTTAAGGGCCTTGCATGCCCGGGATCCCATATGGGCACCGGTTCTAATCCCGGCGGCCCCGCTTCCCATCCAGCTCCCTGCCTGTGGCCCAGGAAAGCAGTCGAGGACAGCCCAAAGCTTTGGGACCCTGCACCTATGTGGGAGACCCGGAAGAGGCTCCTGGCTTTGGATGGGCATAGCCGATCTTTAAAAAAAAAAAAAGATTTATTTATTTTTATTGGAAAGGCTGATATACAGAGAGGAGGAGAGACAGAAAGGAAGATCTTCCACACTAAGGTTCACTCCCCAAGCGGCTGCAATGGCTGGAGCTGTGCCCATCAAAAGCCAGGAGCCAGGAGCTCCTCCAGGTCTGCCATGCGGGTGCAGGATCCCAAGGCTTTGGTGCCTCCTTGACTGCTTTCCCAGGCCACAAGCAAGGAGCTGGATGGGAAGCAGGGCCGCTGGGATTACAACCGGTGCCCATATGGGATCCAGGCGCATGCAAGGCGAGGGCTTTAACCACTACGCTATTGCACCGGGCCTGGCAATTGCTCTTCTATGGAGTTTTCAGAATACCTCAGGTGCTGGCATTGTGGCGTAACAGGTTAAGCCTGGGCATTCAATGTTTGCATTCCACATGGGCACTGGTTTCAAGAAGCCAGGGTGTTACACTTCTGATTCAGCTCCTTGCTAATTGTGCCCGGGGAAGGCAGTGGAGGATGCCTAAGTACTTAACACTTCTGCATCCATGTGTGAGTTCTAGAAGTGCTAGGCCCATCACTACAGCCTGACCCAGCTCTAATATTATGGCAATTTGGGGAGGGAATCAGCAGAAGGAAGATCTCTCTCAAGTCTGTCTTTCAAGTAAGATGATGGTGATGATAGTGACTTCCAAAAGGATGAAATATCACATTCGTGGGAAAACTATTTTGCATACATCCCCATGTAGTATTACACAGTATCAATGTTACTCATTGATCTGTCTTTTCTTGATTAACTAAATGCTTCTCAAAACAGAAGTTATGTCTTACTTGTCGCCAGAACCCAACTAAGAAACTGCTTTGTAAGGGAGGCGTGAGAAATAAATGCTAAAAGCTGAAGTTTAAGTACATTTCATATTTGAGATTTAGGATAGATGAGTGAACTGGAGAAGTAATTTTTATGTCTATAAATAGGCACTTCGTTTTGGAAGAAAACTGACATCTTGCTAAGAGCTATTTGTCTATTTTTACGTTTTTCAAATAAACCTATCTGGCTCACCAGTGAAAGGTAATTAAATCTAAAGAAGCTTTCCATTTGGAGAGAAAAAGCACTTTTATATCCTCCCGTAAAATCAAATAAAATCCACAGAGCCGAAGTTATATATAAGAATAACAATTGGATGATTTTCTTAAACACTGAAAAATATGTGTGGCCCAAGACTGAACAGTTTTAGTTAATATTACATGTGTACACTCCATAAACTAATTAGCCAATGATGCTTATTGGATATAATTCAAGAACCTAACAGCTGAATGTGTTTATCATTGTACAAATAAGTCTGTGCCTCAATTAAATTCCTTGCTATTTTGATAAAGTTAACGTAACTGTTTTAATACCAAAGAATAACATGGCCAGTGGCACTAATTAAGGGGTTATTTCATGAGTAAGTGACACATTTTTTAAGAAGCATTGCAGGAGATCAGCTTTCTTCAGTAAATTAGGGGATGCAAAATCAAATATGTTTCAAATAAATCTAATTACCGTTAAAGCCAAGATTCCTCAAGCAAAGCTTGTACAATACAGAAAGGCAATTCTAAAACTGCAACTTTGCAGAGGAAATTGAAAAAATTTGCTTATTAAATATAATTTTTCTTAATAGCAATTGTCAATATAAGATGTCCTAGTAGAAAATTCTATAATTTATTTCATCTCATTTTTATACGCAATTTAGAAAACTGCAGTAACGATTCCATTCGTCATTCATTACCTGTTGTAGTCTGAGAAAGATAACTGAGATCAGAAAACAATGTGATGAAAATATAAGGTCTGAAAAATCTAATTCATGAAGTTAGAAATATAGAAATGTCAACCGAACTAACTTCCCAAAGTGAATGACGTACTTACTTGTTTTTAAATTGGGAATTTTAAAAAAGATATACTTATTTATTTGAAAGTCAGAGTTATAGGGAGAGGAAGAGACAGGATGACCTTTTATCTGCTGCTTTACAGCAAATGGCTACGACACTTACAACCGCGGCAGGCTGAAGCTGGGAGCGTCATCCCTGTCCACCACAGGGCAGCAAAGATGCATGTGCTCGGGCCATCTTCTGCTACCTTGGCCGGCATTGGCAGGGAGCTAGCGTGGAAGCACAGCCACCACCGAGTTGGCACCCACTTGAGGTGTCTGAGTGGCAGCGGGGAGCTTCACCCATGCTGCACAGCATTGGCTCCTGAACGTGCTTATTTTTTCAGGAGAAAATTATTACCAGAAGTTTTCTAATTTTGAGTTAAGAAAAAAAAAAAAGGGCTGCTTTTTTTAAGCTGTAAGCTTGATTTTCACAGCACAAGCTTTTTAATTTTGTAAGCTAATCAAGTATTTATGGCATCAACAAAATCATTTATGTTACAGAACTGGAGAAAAAATAATAATACGCTTGATTTTTTTTCTTTTTTTTCTTTTAAATCCAATTGATTTATCCGTGTACTCTTAGTCTGAAAAGATTTATCTGGGCAACATTCACTAAAAATAAAGTTCTGCGCTTTCAGGTCTCAGACTATCTCATCATATATTTTGCATCCTTTGCCTAGGTTTCCAGTAGCTGCCGCTCGCCTTCTCACTGTCTTTAAACTGTCAGAACTTGTAAATGTTGCAGTGTAAATGTGATCTTCTCAACCCTGACACACAGGGAGGCAGTGAATCACGGGCAGGCTGATCTCTCTCCATATGATGGGGTTACTCCAGAAGCGACATTTATACATTGCTCACCACTGAGAGACGATGAATGTTATGAAGACACTTTGAAAATATTGGTTGAGCCGTTTAAGGAGATAACAAAACAAACATGCTGCAAATGATGTAAGTTGTGAATCTAGTTATTTGGAAAGGAAAGCATATTAAAATGAAGGCTGTTTTAAACACAAATGAAAGTTCTGAGGATCCCCTAACTAAAATTGACTAAGGTTAATGAAATCACAAAATGATTAAGAACTTCAGATTGCATTCTTTTGTCTTAATCATAGAACAGCTGGGGAATCTATATGCAGATGTGATCCAGTCATGTTTTATGATGAGTCCCACATCTTAAGGGTTTTTCTACCCATTTTACAAGAAATTATAGTTACTGGTTTCCATTACCCTTGTTTTGTGTTGCATTCGTAATGTCAGTCTATGTCATTTGAATCCTATTATACTCTCGTTTGTTAGCATCTAAAAGAATGAAAAAGTGTAATTATAGAAGGAATAAAACATGCAATGTAAGCAAAATTTAGAAATGCAATTGTTGAATAAACTGCAACATACAATACTCTTGTGAGGTGATTATTCCCCAAGAATGTATTTATATCATGACTCTATCCTAGCAAATACTTCCTTCAGTTGCTCAAATAAATATATGTTAAAATGTTAAGAATCTTTATTTGAAATGCTGAGGATAAATGAATTGTAAGTAAGTGTTGCTTCTGACTGTTTTTGGCCAGAATATTTATTTCCTCTAATTATGACAATGCTTACATAATTCTGACAACCTTTCATACAGACATGGTTGGAATAAAAAACACTTAACAAGATTCTGTGACCGATTACAATGACAAAAGATTAGACACAGACTTTTCTGCATTTTTTGGGTTTCACATTGTATTGAGTTGAATAGTCCCTTCTTCTCGCTCTCTCACCACAATTAAACTACAATTTGTGACCATAACTTTTATATATATGTAAATGTTATAGATGCAGATATAGTCAGATTGGTTGTTAATCTAATATACTGGATGCCCTGTAGGAAGAGAAGAGAGAACTTTGGACAAAAGCACACAGGAAAACATTGTCTTGCCATGGAGGCCTGAGGTCAAAGCAGGCGTAGGTGAGGCAACACCAGGAAAGACGAGCAACACCAGAGAAAGGTGTGCAGCTTTCTCCAAGAAATCCTTCAGGGAAAACATGAACCTGACGAGATTCTGATTTTAAATGTCTAGCCTACAGAATGAGTTGAGTAAATTTGTGTTTTAAATTGTTTGCAAACACTATTTTTATCTCTGATTGAGTTAATTTCTGTTGTTTTAAGTCACTCAGCTTGCGGTATTTTGTTTCTGATAGTTCCGAAAAAGATACAGAGATGTTATTTTCCAAAATATATATATATATTTTTCTTATCTCTCCACAACAAAGAGTTGCATCTCCTCTATGCAAGCTTATTTGCACAGGCAAAAACCCTTAGCAAAAATGGAGTTTTCTCCAAAAATGTCACTTGAGTCATCTCTAAGAAACCTCCCTAATTGCATTGAATGATAACTAATGTTCTTTACAATGTTTAAATAAAATATATGCTGATTGAAAAATTGTTAAATTCCTCTAAAGAATACACTTTCACAAATATAAATAAGTTTACTTCGCGCTTAATTCCTTTGTGCAATTAAGACATTTCAGGATCTGCATACTGATGCCAAGAATGTGGTCAAGTACTTAAATGTTTATTTTTACAAAGAAATTGACAACTTAAAAATTAATGCAAAGAAAATGAAACAATGTATTAAATACCAAATTGATTTTAAATCTCTGCTACTAGAACATAAGCCCCTCAATGGTAGAAATCTGTACCTTATTTATTATAGTAACCCAGTAACTGGAACCTAGTTACTGCATGGTAAAAATGTATTGAATCAATGAAGAACAAAACTATTAGAAGATAACCTTCAAATATTTATCAATTTTGTCTTTTCCTGCTTTACAAGATAATTTCTTAAAAATCAACGTTTTATTTTTGTTTGTTATAAATTTATTCTTTTTTTAAGATTTATTTTTATTATTATTTTTTTTTGGAAAGGCGGATATACAGAGAGGAGAGACAGAGAGGAAGATCTTCCATCCGATGATTTACTCCCCAAGTGAGCACAACGGCCGATGCTATGCCAATCTGAAGCCAGGAGCCTCTTCCAGGTCTCCCACGCGGGTGCAGGGTCCCAAAGCTTTGAGCCGTCCTCGACTGCTTTCCCGGGCCACAGGCAGGGAGCTGGAAGGGAAGCAGAGCTGCCGGGGATAGAACCGGCCCCACATGGGATCCCGGGCGTGCAAGGCAAGGACCTTAACCACTGCGCCACTGCACCGGGCCCAAAATGTATTCTTATCACAAGAAATGCTCTTAAAAGTATTATGCAAAATAGTGTGTGTGTAGAGCATACGTAAAACCCGACATTTTTATGCACTGTCATATATTGCTTGCTGGTAGTGAACAGGATTATCTTGTGGCTTAAAAACCACATTTTCCTAGTTTACCAGGAAAAGGCTTTATGGAAATGCCTTTTACTTCTGACCACAAACAGAATTAGTTACACAGACTTAAGCAATTCTAACACCTAGACAGCCTAGAACTCAAAACAACCAGATCATAATCTATGGGGAACAAAGATTCCCATCGGTATTATTCTTAAAATTCCTGCAAATGACTAAAATACTCACACAATTATTGATAGCCACTAATTTGGAGCAGTGGGAAAAACAAATTTCTTCGTAGAAAACCTGCCCTTCTGCATCTCATGGTTTATGCTTTGCCATTGTATACACATCCAGCTTTTTGTTATTTCATAAAATTTGAAAGGTTCCTCTAAACTTTCCAGAAGTACAGCTTTTAAAAGCTCTATTTAAACTATCTTTGTTTAAATGTAGATTTCTTTTTCTTTCTTTCTATTTTTTTTTTAAGAACTAAGATATACAGAGACAGCAGAGACAGAGAGGAAGATCTTTCATCCGCTGATTCACTCCCCATTTGACTGCAGCGCCAGGAGCCCATATGGGATCCCATCACATGCAAGGCTAGGACTTTAGCCACCAGGCTACTGCAATGAGCCCACTTAAACCATCTTTAAATAGTAATCTCTATTTTATGGAATAGCTGTGAAAACAGTCCAAAAATTTTTTAAAGTTTTGAAACTGATGTTTGCCAGGTTCATTTGGGAAATGGTATTTTTTAATGAGGTACAAATCTTCATTTTCTCATTCCTCTTCTTTGGCTTAGGACTTCTAACAGATGCCATTCAAATCACGTGCAATATAACACAACAGATAGAATATAGTTGAAATCTGACCATTTGATAATAGAGTAAACCACAGTTGTGACAGCATAATCAGATCAGGCAGCAAAAGTATCCAAGATTGCCAATAACTTAAGATGCATTAAATCAATAGGTTCAGTTTAGAACCAATGTAGATATGAGGCATTTATCAAAGGGATGTAATGCTGTATTTGCAGAAAGTTAATCCTCTGACACAAACTCAGAAATCCATCAAGTCAGGAATGCCCTGTTCTGTCCTCAGGTACATTGATTTACTTATACTTAACACCATATTTTTTATTTCAACAGAAAATGCATCGTTTATTATTTCTGTAGGAGATTTATTATTACTTCTTTTTTTAATTTAAAAAAGAGAGGAAAAGTGACATAGAGATGTCATTTGCAAAATACCAGTATAAAACAGGACTGTCCCCATTTGAAACCAGGAGCCAGGAGCTCAATCCAGTTTTCCCCAGAGCATGTCACTCACCGAACCATTTAAAGCATTGCTCACTTCTTCCAAGGGTGTGTGTTAATAGAAAGTTGGAATCAAGAATGGAGCTGTGGCTCAAATTTAGCATAACAGTATGAAATGTGGGTATCTTGAATGATGCCTTAACCCCCTACTGGAAATGGGCCAATGCCCAAATCGGGAATGCATGATCAATAATATTTCAAGACACCACGTGAAGGACGAAAGTAATTTCCTATATAAGGACAATGGAAAAAAAATCTAGAAATATGACTGAAAATGGAAAATGTCTTCTTTGCAGATATGAAGGTTGCCATTTTTCTTGACATCCAGGCATTAAAGCCTATCATTTCCAATTCTTCTGCTCTGCTTCTATTTACAGTTAAACAGGTTTTAGGAAACTTTCCACGATGTGATGCCTACCCTGGTTCATTTCTGTGCTAATCTATCTCATTGGCATATTACATCCTTAAGCTTAGATTTCAACCTCTGACTTCATCTTGCTGTGATCATTTTTTTTCTTTCTTCTAGTGCTGCTTCATCTTGTTGGCAGACAGACACTTAAAACAAAATTTATTTGTATGAAAGGTACAGAAGATCTTCAATCTGCTAGTCAACCCAACAAATGCCCACAGCAAAAATGGGTATCACAGGCTAAAGCCAGAAGCTGGGTCTTGCCAACAAGTAGAAGGGATCGTGGTTTTGAGCCATCATCTGCTGGATCCCAGCATGCACATTAGCAGGAAGCTGGATTGGACACAGGGCTGAGATTCTAAACTAGGTAATCTGAGAGGTAGTGGTAGCAAGCAGTCTTAATCAGTGTGCCAAATGTCTACACCCAGATTAACAGTACGAAAAGCTCATCTTTGTCTTATTCTCCTACTAAGACTCATCCCTTCCTATCAACGTCATAAAAGCCAAAAGATTGGATCAGGAGGTTTTGTTTTTTTTTTTGTTTGTTTGTTTGTTTTTCCTTGCCAGAGTGTTTAGGTTTACTGCCTGGCTCTGTTCATGGCTTCAGCTTCCTGCTCATGCAGATCCGGAGAGGCAACAGTGAAGACCCAAAAGATTGCTGGGGTTCTTTGTCTCTTCTATGAGAGAACCAGATGGAATTTGGGGTTTACAGTTTGGTCCATGCATAGTCCCTGTTCTTGTTGTGGGCATTTGAAGAAAGAGTCAACACATGGAAACTTGGTATCTCTCCAAAATCAAAGCAAACTAGACCAAACAAAACCAAAATATAAAAGCCCAAATCTCTCATTGCATATCTCAGAATATTTGTCACCAGCAAGTTGTTCAACACAGCCTGTTTTCCTGCCCAATCTCTAATTCATTAAAAATTGAAAACCCATATAAAACTCAGCCTTAGGAAACAAAATATACAAACATTTTCTACCTTCAAACAATGTAAGTTTTAGTGCTAGAAAATTTTTACAATGATATGCTAAGTGCCCTACCAACTTGCACCATCTATTTAACCACTAGTACTTCAGAATGTGACCTTATTTGAGAGTCAGGGCATTGCAGATTTAATGAGTTAGGGTGAGTTCATGCAGGCAAGAAGTGTTTCCTAATGAAGGTGAGTGGTGTTATACAGAAAGGGACATCTGAACACTGAGGTGTGCAAAGGGAAACTACTTTGTGGAGTGCATAGAGTTGTGTTGTCCACAGCCTACGGTATGCAGGATCTAGTAGAATGGTCTTCTCTGTGCCTTGAGAGAGAGTGTAGTCCAGTCAATCTTCTCCCATACTGGGCTTCTATCTTCCAGGAGTGTGTTACAATTAACCATTGTTTTTCAAGCTCCAGAGTTTATGGCATTCTGTTGCAACAACACTAGGAAACAGTTATGCTAGCTGAATAACCATGTTCGATTCTTCAGGTCAGTTTTTTAATCTCCAAAAGTAGAGATTATAAAATATAAGGATGCCATACAATAATCATGGATACCATAGGGTATTAAATATTACCTAACAGAAAGTGTCACTGTAGGAGTGTTCTCTCCCTCATTTCTCATTGCCTCTAATTTATGTGAACTCTAAGGACCTGTGCAAATGAAAGTTTCTCTGATTCTTAATTATTTCAACTATGGCACAATAAAAAATAAATACTATTACCTCACAGTAATGGATGCCAGACACCTTCTGGTTCAAAATTCCATGGATCATTATCAAAATTCATATCCCTCATCTGGATAGTTTATTTTTCCTTAAAGATGATATACTTGAACCATGACTGATACTAACCATTTTTATTCATCACAAGCTAACACTTATTTCACAGCTTACCAAAGGTAGTTTCATGGTCTGATAAATCCTAATAGGACTCTCTGATGATTATTGATTTTTATGGTAAGAAAAAACAGGTATTTTTATATGAATTCTAAAAGTCTAGTTTTATCATTAATTTCTTAAAATTAAGGATAAATATGTTTTTGATTATTTATTCCATCACAGTCAACAAATACTCTTAAATCCTATATTTCCACACTTAGCTTTTTGGAAAAGGGATCATTTGTGATTACATCTGTTTGGGTACAACTTCTCTGCCTTTATCATTAAAGATGGACAACATGGACACTTAAGTCTGTGATTAATTCTGCAAACTATAATCAGATGAACTCTGTTTGGTTGGACATAATGAAGATGGCTATTTATTTTAACTTCCAGAATGTAAAAAATGTTAACTCTTGTAGAAAACACAAAATGGTATAAATCATCTTCACCCTCAAGAACTGTACATTGATTTCTTGTGGCCAAGAGTGGGATGCAGAAAGAAGACCCCTCCTACTCATGTGTGTCTACAGCTATTGAAAAAAGAATGAGAATCCTTATGATGAAGTAATTTATTACCCAATTCTGTGAAGTTATGATTCCAAGCCATCTTGAAACACTTTGAACACAGCAGTTTTAGGAATTAATCGCCAAATAGAAAATGTCCCTAATTCACAGCTATTTAGAGAATCTTCAATAAAATCCAAATTTTAAATGTTCATATTTTGCTACCCATCATTAGTGAATAATACTTCCAATACTTTATAGGGATAGCTAAACAAAAGTATAATAATTGCTAACAAGTATACAAAGAATTTTAATTTATTATATATATGCATTTCATCCACCTTGAACAGGACATGCCAGATATTTTCTAATAATAGCAATCCATATAATTATGTATAGCAATAGATATATAGATCAATAGAAACATACAGGCTAAGGATTTTGCTTCATATTGTTAATAACACTGTTATATACACTACTAAAGTTAAGCTGACTTTGTTAGCTCTACTGAACTTAACTTTGTGTAGGTAAAATAACTTACAGATGTTATACTCAACAGTGATCAGCAAACAACTAAATACAAGTTTTGATTGCAGCATTCTATAGTCTCAAGAATGAAGAGGGTATGTATCACATTTCACATCTTACGCTAGAAAACAGGATTGGTGACCTTCTGCTTTCATGGAAGCAACATTAGAAATGAGAGCCGAGGGCCCCGCCTGGTGGCCTAGTGGCTGATGTCCTCGCCTTGGACATGTCAGGATCCTATATGGACGCCAGTTCATATCTCGGCTGTTCCACTTCCCACCCAGCACCCTCCCTGTGTCCTGGGAAAGCAGTTGAGGATGGCCCAAAGTCTTAGGACCCTGCTCCCATGTGAGAGACCTGGAAGAAGCTCATGGCTTTGGATTGGCGCTGCTCCAGCCTTATGGCTGTTCAGAAAATAAACCAGGGGACAGAAAATCTTTTTCTCTGCATCTCCTTCTGTGTATCTGATTTTCCAATAAAAATAAATAAGTTTAAAAAAGAGAGAGAGAAAAAGACGAAGATCTTCCATTTAAAAAAAAAAATAAGAAGACAGGAAAAACCATCTTCATGGAGACACATTATACCAAGTTAATATGATGTGAGCTAGGCAGGTAGATGGCTAGACATGCCAACCTTGGAGTATATGTAATCCACAAACTCCTGCCCCATATATAATATCGGCCCATGTGTTCATTAAAATTGCCCCTTTCTCTGGAAGTTGCTACTTTACCTGAAATAGTGTATGGAGTTGGTTATCATATAACCACTCTTCAGACTCTCTGAATAAACTAGCATTGGGTGGGGTTCATCTATGTCTTCTCTGGAGACAATAAGTGGAGGAGGCACTGATGTTCCACATCTGCCTAGTCCCCTTACACCTCTCATTTTCTGTTGGCCTGTTCCCAACTCCTCATCTATGCCCAGGCTTGTGCTTATTTGCTTTATCAGGGAGAGACCTGGAATGAAAATTTAACCTCAATCCCTTCACTTTAAAAGTACACAAGTATAACTCTTAAGGTCATGTTTTTAGTCCAAAGCCTCAAGAAGATTACGACTTTTTGATAGTCACAGTTCGCATTCAACTCAAATTATTTTTCTTGTAGCTAAGATATATTGATATAGAAAAGTGCACTTCTGACGTACACTTGTATTTGCACTTGAAAATGGCCAGATGCACTTACGGAATGGTTCATATTTATCAGCCACTTCTGAAATCATTGTACCTTTACATCATTTTCACAAAGTAGCACTATGCTTCAAAATCTAATATTGTTAGATCAGATCTGACTAGCAATGAATACAGCTTCTAATTCTCATTATATTTGTTAGCACTTTGCTTTGAGCCTCTAAATACCAAGTAATGCCCTTGCTTTGTGTCCTTTCCCCCTTAACTTTCAATTTCAATAAGCTCAGAAATCATGATATGTCTGTATGTAAATATGATCTTGGAAATCACTGATGCAAGGCTCAATGGATTTCTCTAAACATTTTTCACCATTTTTCCAGAGCCCATCACCTGGGTTTAAGTGAATCACATTTTCATGTATTTTTCAAATAATAAGTATTAATCATAAAATGTATATCAGAAAGATTTCTTCTAACATCACATTTTATCTTATAAATTCTCCAGAGAAGGACTATATGAGATCTAAGCACAGAATTCTTGAATAAACTATCTTCTTTTAATTTTAAGTACTTGATCTATGGTGGATGTAATCAACTTTTTCATGCTTACCTAAAACTTCTCAAATCTCTTACAGGGTGTATTCAGGTGCTCACAGTTCATTTGTGGTTGCTCAGTTGGGGGAAAAAAAAACTTGAATCCCATCTCTAATTCTCTCTAGTTTAGTGGTCCCCAATCTTGGGCATGCATCAGGATCAGCCGGAGACATTTCTGCACAGTTTGGCAACCCCTCACAGTTTTTCTCTCATAGAATTTGGAGGTGAGACTTGAGAAGGTGCATTTTGTAGAATTTTAGAATCATCTCTGAGAACCACTGCTCCATGAAAAAAAAAAATCAAAAAGCCACTTTCAAGTCCAAGTCGGTAGACTATCAGCGGGTTTGGACTAAAGCTGGAAGAGTGCCTCCAAAATGCACATTCAGTCACGCCTTTATGTGTGAAACATGTGATCTATGAGCAAGACTAGTGCTACTGTTTGCCAGTGTAGATTACCACGCTTAAATTTACCATGTGGTAAATACAGCAGTCTGGTTAATATATGAATAAAGCGTTTTGACCCCAACACATCTTTATGTTTTAATAATTTGCTCTAAGTTTGAAAACACACATGTGGGCTACTATTTTTTTCCTAATCTCAAACGTGTCTTCATAATTTCTTTTACTTATCACAATCATGCTGGAGTGTCATGTTTACAAATCATGTGCCCATTTGACGGATGAAACAGGTAAAGAACAAAGATTTTGCATGACTTTCCTCCCATTCTTTTCCATAGATCAATGTTTCCTAAAGTATACTAGTAATATACTCAATCTAAGAGACACTCAGGAAAATAAAAGTTAAATATAGAAAGAGGTTTTACTCGGGGAGGGATTCTATTTCTTTCTATAGATTATAATGTGCATTATCATTTTTATAGTTCCAGAAAAGTTTGCAGTTAAAAAAAAATCTGTTGAGCCAGCATCATGGAGTAACAGGTGAAGCTCCATACGAGCAGCAGCTCCAGTCCTTGCTGCTCTGCTTCTGATTCAGTTTACTTCTAATGTACCTGGGAAAATAGTGGACAATGGCCCAGCGCTTGGGCCTCTGAATCTACGTGGGACATCTGGATGAAGCTCTTGGCTCTCAAAATTTTTCCTGGCTGAGCAATGGCTATTGTGGCCATTTGGCTATCAAGTTAGCAGATGAAAGGTTTCTATCTCTCCCTTTTCGACTCTGTAAAACTGCCTTTTAAATAACTACAATAAATCTTTAAAAATCAATTAACTTTGCTTAACTCAGTGTTACCTACACTTTGGTTAGCAAAAAAAATTATAGATACATATATGTGTGTGTGTATATATATATATATATTAAACTTTGGAAACATAGATCTTAACTTTCTACGGTTTCTTAAAGATTGTCTGCAGAGAATGAATAGTTTGCAAGAAGTTGTGAGGATATTTTGGGTGGGGAGATATACCAAGCTGCCTTTTTTTTTTTTTTTTTGTTTCAGTTCTGTTCCTGATACCTGGTTGACTTTCTCCAAAAAAAAGTTCTACTTCCAACTATTTTGTATACCAAATCATCAATTCCTACTTATTAATACTTAACCAGGGATGGATCACTAACATTTACATCAAACATCTCAGGAAAGAGTTTAAACAGAAGTTTCATCTTGGAAAAAAAATTCATTATTGAATAGCAAAAGTTTAAACTAAGGATGGGCAATGTGGGTTAACATATATGTTGAGGCTCTCAGATCTCCTAATGGAGTTCAGTTGGCGTACTGCTACACAATTTTCAATGCAACTGCCTGCTATTGCACCTGGGAGAGAACAGATGACGGACCAAATGCTTGGGCCCCTCTTACCCACAAGCAAGTCCCAAAAGAAATAATGGACTTTTTGTTTGGGCCTGCCTCAGCACTGGGTACTGTGGGAATTTGATGAGAAAAGTGTTGGATTTAAAATGTCTCTCTCTCTCTTTCTTCGTTTGACTTCTACATCTTGAGCATAAAATCGCTAGTATAATGACATCCAAAACACTCATCGATTTTCTCAAAGGCCCCTCTTAATTCTTTGACAATCAAACAGAGTAGTGTTTTCAAATACATATCCTACTGTTCTCTTGAATTTTTGGTATAGGCACATTTTAGAATCAACTCACATTGAATTAAGCTTTACAAAATGAATGAAGATACAGATATACATGAGACGTGAGGGCTAAATGCTTGAAGAGCAGCGGTGCAGGATGAAGGGAAGCTTTGAAATTGAGATGATGTGGCATGTATTACTCCTGTTTCTTACTTATCTCTTTTTTGGGGGGTGTATTTTGACATCTTGGAGGCTTACTAATCCTGCTGAGTTTGCCTTTAACAGGGCTACCTCATTCCTACAAATAGCAAACAACATTCCAAACAACAGGTCTTTCATATACCTGTCTTGTTCCCCAAATGTGGTTTTGCCTTTCCCCATGTGAGCCAGCAGTGAAAGCGTACTGTTTAAAAGTCACAGGAGAGCATACACCACACACTCAATTTGTCTGACCCTTAAACTTGAAGTTCCTAAGCCTGAAACCATGTCAAATATTTATGCATTCCTTAGAAGATATTCATTTTATGTGTATTGCTACAGTAACCTGAACAGAATAAGATAGAACCAATATAATACCCACAATCCCAACCATCTTCTTCATTCAGCTTTTACATGCAAAGCCATAATTTTCTTTGTCATAAATTACCTAGGGCATGGTTACTAAGTAAGGCCAGGGCACCCCCATATCTCAGAGGATGACAAATTATTTAAATCAACCATTCCTAAAGCCTTTTGCCCTAACCTGTCTAGACTTCCTCTAGGAAATCACAATAAAAGATCCACAACAAACTATTCTCAAACCTACTTCATAAGGAAAACTGTTAAAAGTCCTATGTAAGCCTGCTTGGCAGACATGCCTCCTTCTTTTGGAAGGAGAGTATCAAAACTTGTTTCAATGGCATTTATCTTACCATTTCATCATTCATTTGCCTCTATAAATAAATCCCTGGTACAATCAGACATAGTAGAAGGGCTCTCTCTTAAGTCGTCATTTACCAGTAATGTGGTATGTAATTTGATCATAAATAAAAACCTACATCAAATTCATGGAATTCTGCATTTATTTTTTGACTAAATGCTTTTCATTTCAATTTAGTTTTATAGTCAGATTCAAATAATTCTGGTCAGTGGAGATGGATCAAGGTACTGTAT
Source organism: Ochotona curzoniae (assembly GCF_017591425.1). Lineage (NCBI taxonomy): Eukaryota > Metazoa > Chordata > Mammalia > Lagomorpha > Ochotonidae > Ochotona > Ochotona curzoniae. The sequence continues at coordinate 24,979,874 of NW_024467096.1, forward strand.
TGTTTTATGAAAATGTAGAAATTGATATTAAAAGTAGTAGGAATGTATAGAAGGAATGAAATACAATTGGTTCATTAAAGAATTTTATAGCATAATAGTTATTTCTTTCATAGCCAACAATGGCAAAATCTTCAACAATTGATTATAATAACCAAGGGACTTGTCTGAACTCCACATCATGAGCATTTAGTGTCCTGATTAACTTCTTTAATTTAAAAATTACTTCTGTTGCTAGAGTTCACGCTAAGTCATGGATCATGGCATTCGCTTCGTCTTATAGCCCCTGCTAGAAGATTGCCAGTCACATCCTTGATACAGTCTATCATTTGCAAGTCAAAAAACTCCCACTAAAAATCTAGACTATCCAGGCTCCCTTGATGTTAGCTATGATCATTTTTATAAGTTCAGCAAAAAGATGTTAAATAGACATGCTTCTCAGATTATTCGTCCATCTTACTGCCAGGCAATCAGACCTGATGCTTGGTACCATAGCAGCCACGCTGAATTATGAAGATGAGTGTCACACCATAAATGTAACATAGAAAGCACATGTGAGTACTGGGAAAATGCATTGTGCCACGACTAATATGGGATTGCCTAACATAATTTTTTAAGACTTATTTTTATTAGAAAGGAAGCTTTACAGAAAGAAGAAAAGACAGAGAGAGGAAGATCATCCATCCACTGGTTTACTCCCCAGTGAAACCATGGCCAAAGCTAAGCCAATCAGAAGTCAGGAGATTCTTTTGGGTCTCCCACATGGATGCAGAGGCACAAGGCCCTGGGTCAAGCTCTGCTGCTTTTCTAGGCCTAAGCAGAGCACTGCACTAGAAGTGGGTGGTAAGAAGTAATCTTAAAAAGGATCTTAGTATAAACTTAAATAAAAAAAACTATTTTCAGATAAAGATTTGTTATTTTAAGGAAAAAAACAATTCTATTTTCAAATCTTAATGGTAGGAAAAATTGTGCTAACACTATGATTACTTCATTGTTTTTCTAATTTTATTTAAAACTACGGCCTTGTCATAACTTAAAGATTGCTTACAGAGCTTAGATCTCACCTAACGGCTTTATTTTTTAAATTTCATGAACTAATGAATATCATTTTAAAACAAATCTTCAATTTGAAATATCAATGTATTTTGCTATTGGGGGAACTACAAGTGGTACAAACGGAATTTTTAAAATTAAATTAATGTGATATAAGGACTTAGAAGCATTTGAGAGTGCAGAACATATAATACACATATTAAATAAAAAATAAAATGAGAGTCAGCTATTTAGTCCATATAGAGCATGTCCAAGACAGAGAAAAATGTGTTTCTAGAAACAGCACTTTTGTAAGTGGCCCAATATATCAATTAGAAAATGTTCTCATTAACCAAATTCTAGAGTTAGCAATTATTAAAATTATCTTAATTATTAATTAGTATATTTGTATGTAGAATATTCAATTTGCAAATAGTCCCTCAGTGTTTTAGCTATCATTATAAGCATCATTTAAAAAATTGTTTATCTAATAAACATATATTTAGCAAATGTCTACAACATGGCATGCATTAGAATAAGTTTTGGGAATATAATCATAAACAAAATAATTTTTGATTTTGAAAATTTTATCATTCTGCTATGGGGAAGGCAATGTAATAGAAATTACAATACGCAGTGATATGCTCCATGAAAAGAATATATTAGCATAACATGGAGAGATGCAAACAGAGTTGAAAAGGTTACAAAGGAATTCTGGTTTCTGCACTCAGTGGTAAAGGAATGTAGGGTTCACCCATGGGATGTGCAAAAAATAAAATTACAAAGTACTCTGCATGCCATGAGACATTTAGTCATTCGCCTGAGGAAAACAGTAAGCCAAAGAGTTCTATCAAGGTAGATATAAAGTGATTATCATTTGCATTAGAGATGAAATAAAGCTTAACTGAGATATATGTAATCTCATATGCCAGAGCATTCTTCAGCAATATATGCATTTTGCATACACATATATGTCTATAATATTTTGAGCCATTAAATTTATAGCATATTTAGATAATGAAATACAAGCAAATTGACTGAAACAGATTGCTATTATATATATAAGTACATTCACAATTCTTAGGCGGAATTCAAATACAAGTTTTTTCATGAAAAAATAAAATCTCTGTATAGTGTTTTCACAACAAATTTTTCAGTGAAGTGTTTGCAAACTCCTCATATTCTACTTCTACATTTTATATAACTTGAAAGTAACCCTTCCCTAGCACAGAAATAAAATTTCAATTGATGTATGCACTGATGTTTTAATACAATAATGTTTTTTTAGTCCTTTAGTTAGTCTTTTAATACAATGTTGTGATCAGTTGAAATGTATTCTGACTTGAACAAATTAAAAAAAGGATTAGAGTACTCAAAGGAGAACATAAATATTCTTTGAAGAAAATAAGAGCTACGGGAACAGGTCTACACTGTCCACACAATTCATTTGTACATTTGGAAGAGCATCTTGGAAAGTGTTTTGTGGTTTTCTTTTGTTGTTGTTGTTGTTTTGTTTGGTTGATTTTTTATGTATTTTTTAGAACATTCAAAAGACAGAGTGGCAGAGACAGGGAAAGACAGCATGAGGACAGGAGGTCTTTCATCTGTTGATTTACTTCCCAAATGGCAGCAATAGTCAGAGATAGGACAGGCTGAAGCCACATGCCAGGAACTCTACCCAGTTCTCTGAGATGGTTGGCAGGGACCTGCATACTTGGGACATTTTCCACTGCCAACTTAGGAAGATTAGCAAGGAGCTGGATCTGAAACAGAGCAGCAGGACTCAGATTAGCACCCATAATGTGTGGATAGCTCCCTGACCCACAGAGAAAGACTCTCACACCATACCTGTCCTTTTCCTTAGTACTTTATTCTTCCCCTAATCCGCACAAGCTTCACAATATATATACACATCACGACCTAATCGGCATAAAGGTTAACCCAGCATGCACAGAGCGCGCCAATCATAATACAGATCATGTGCCACGAATGCGGTGAGCATGCGCTAGGGACCAATCAGCATGAAGTTCCTGGTTCTGCTAGGCTCCTCCTCGTGACCCTGGCACACACCCAAGGTGCCATCTTTAGGGCTGGGAAGCCAAAGCTCCCAACAATAATGGATGCCAGCTTCACCACCAGTGAGTTTAACCTATGTCACTGGGGCTCACCCATATCATGGCATGATTTTATAACAGTTGGCACAATTGATTTTGATAATAGTCCTGGGCTATTTATAATTCAATATATAGTTACAATAAAATACTAATTTTAAGACTTATCTTGGCCTTATTAGCAAAAAAATAGCTCCCCTTTCTGAAATCTGCGATATTAAATTATTATTAGATAACATTCTATAAATTAGCAACACATGATTGACACTATCAATTTCAACTGTATATTGCCAAACATATCAGAACTGTAGAAATTAGCAAATTATTCCCACTATGTTGAAGAACCTATTCTATTGGCTATGAATCTCCATCACGGCAGGTTGAGCTGCGCTAGGATGCAACACTTGCTAGTATGTGCAAGGTCCGGGTCTACAGGACAGGTCAGACAGGGGTTTTATGGGGTCACCATAATTAGGCAATAGGACCTGACAGTGCACATGAGAGCCAGGCATAATTATAGGATGGGCTGGGCTAACTAGACTGCAGCACCCATTGGTTCCTGTGAGTACCAGGGCTGGAGGCAGTATTGACCAGGTAGATGCACCCACTGTAATGTCATTGGCTGGTGCAGTTGGTGGACTGAGCCTGTCCCTGCAGCAGCTCATGCACACAAGAGCAAAGTCTGAAAACCTCCCAGATCAGTTTCCTTGGGGAGCTCCCCAACCAGACCACTGTGCTTAATCCCTGACCTCAGTGAAAATCACACAGACCCATGGTCCAAAACCCAGGGCAGGTGTTGCTAGACTGGGCCAATCAGTCACTGTTCCCAGGTGAACGCAAAAGAAAAGACAGCCAGCTCATCTGAGCCAACAGAAGACTTCGAGAACTTCAAGAAAAGATGGAATGAAAGACAGGTTGAAGAACACTCCAGGCCAGACTTTATAACAAGCAGCTTGCACTATGGGCACACCAGCTTCTTGGAACAGGCAAGACCACTCAATCACCACCTTGGAACATTTGTCTCCACATCAGGGGCAGTGTGAAAGCGAAGAGCAGTGAGCCTTCTCCTCCCCACAAGGAACACATAAGGGAAGATGACGATGTATCATACTAATCACCCACAACCATCTCCATCCTAATGGGGAATCCACATGAGAATGCAGCCCCTTCACATTAAGAAAAAAAATTAAACATTGATCTTATAGAAAAGTGGAATTACACACAGAATCAATAATTTTGCCCTGTTGAGATTCAACACCCAGCAAATAAGCCTTTCTTCAAGTTTTAAAATCCTGAATTAATAATTACAAATTCACATTAAAATAATATGTAAATTGAAGAAAGAGAAGAAATATCTCAACTTTAGAATTTTCTTTTATTATTATTATTATTATTATTATTATTATTATTGGAAAGGCGGATATACAGAGAGGAGAGACAGAGAGGAAGATCTTCCGTCCCATGACTCACTCCCCAAGTGAGTGCAATGGCCAATGCTATGCCCATCTGAAGCCAGGAGCCTCTTCCGGGTCTCCCATGCAGGTGCAGGGTCCCAAAGCCTTGGGCCATCCTCGACTGCTCTCCCGGGCCACAGGCAGGGAGCTGGAAGGGAAGCGGGGCTGCTGGGATTAGAACTGGCGCCCATATGGGATCCAGGGGCGTGCAAGGCGAGGACCTTAACCACTTGCGCCACCGCGCCGGGCCCAACTTTAGAATTTTCAACCCAGCCATATTTTCTAAACAGATACATGTGCCTGGTAGTGGCTGAAACTCTAATACGATAGAATTCTGACCCTCACACGGACTAGTTTTTTCTCATTTCTGTACCACAGTTTCATCATCGTTGTCCATGTAATGCATTTAGGACAGAGCTTGGCATACACTCAGATGTTGTAACACTTTGATTACAGACAACACAGTGACTTAAATGTTTCCAGAGTACACTGAGTGAGCATAAGCAGTGTGGATAGTTAGTCACCACTCCTCCTGGAGCCCTGTTAAATATTCACAGATGGTACCAATTAATTCATCAGTGCTCATGCTCATGTTCTCTTTGTGGTTCAAACCTTTGAGTCTCTTTCCTCTTCTTTTTTATGATTTATTTATTTACAAGACAGAGATACAGAGAGTTCAGGAATGTGTGGGAGGCATGGAAACATAGAGGCCTTTCGTTTACTGGTTTGTTACCCAAATAGTTACCCAAAATGCCATCAACTCCAACCCACTGCCAAGTGGGATGCTGGCTCACACTGCTGCACCATAACTATGTGCCCTATGTGTCTTTCCTTTTTATAAGTGGCGGCTAACTTCTGAGTAATACTGGAATTTCCTGAGTCTTTATCACATGTCCTTAGGTCCTCTGAGGTGCCATACCAGTGACAATGCGAGGCAGAAGCTGTGATCATATTGAGTGAGAAGCAACTACCTTTGAGATGACTGGCAAGTGTGTAGTTAGTTAAGTGTTCATTACTGAAAGCTATTTTAGGAATATCTTATTATTTTGCCTGTTGCATTATCTAATTTACTTTTTTGGTAATGAACGTTTGGGGTGGTGCCATTTTTCTTCTGTAGTCTATAGCATGACTTGAGGCTTCAGCTAAGAAGTTGAACAGGTATTCCAAGATCATACCAAAGAAATTTGAGGCCAGAAATCTTATTAATATGCTTTTACTGCTTGCATATTTCACCTTCCACAAATAAAGATGTGGAGTTTACCAAAGACACTTCAGAGGCAGAATCAAAACGTCACAGGGATGACTCAAATTGGCTACTCAGTCCCTCACCGTTATCTATTCATAACTAGTATTTGCTTCATTGATGAATAGATTGCCCAAAACCAAAACTTGAATTTTGGAAACAAGTAGACATCATAGTTTCTTAAGTTTATTAATCATTCTGTCCTGATTTCTCTCTTCAGAGTAAGTGAATATTATTAAAAAGAAAAAAAATCCGTTAAACAACCTCCTGTAAAGTAGTATTTAATGTAAAAAATGTTTTCATCTGTTTCTCCTGGAAGAGAATGATGTGACTGGAATAACTGTCATTGCATTACTAGAGGTAATAAAACATAAGTAGCATGAAGTAATTATACAAGATATGCCAGGCACTGAGCTGCATGCTCTGAATTTATCATTACATCTTTATTTTACAACCATACAAATTTAAGATAAAGAAATGAAGCGGCAAATACTAAGTAGGAGCAGGCATTGCGGTGTGTAGGTTAAGCTGCCGTTTGCAATGTGTATACCCCATATCACAGTGCCAGTTTGCGTCCAAGCTACCCTAAGCTCCTGATACTGTCCAGTTCTGCTTCATCCACTTGGAATACAGCAGATGATGGCCCAAGCCCTTGGGTTCTTGCCACTGACACGAGTGACTCAGATATAGTTGCTTGTTCCTGCATTCAACTCAGCCAAACACAGAATGTCCCTCTCTCTCCCCCTCCCTCTTCTTGTCACTTTTCCTTTTTCTTTCAAACTAAAGTAACTTGAAAAGGTCATTATAGTAGGTTTTATCTGGGCTCAAACACGGCTCGTGATCCTTCCACCATGTATTTTTCTTACCTCTACTTACTAACAACTCCTCCTTCAGATAAATATTGTCACAGATTTGCACAGACATAAATGCAGTGTAGACAACATGACACAAAAATATCCATGAATAAAAAGCGGCTATAAAGAAAAAAGTGTACAGTTACACAAAGAAAATGGAGATTCAGCTTGCACATCTGTAAACATGAATATTGGAGTAAAAATATACAAATATTAGTAGCAGCTAAAATAGCATAATGGGTCATTTTTTCTCTCACATTAGCATTTCCATTTTAAAAACTCTGCTCATTTACTATCTGGAACACTATAAAACAAGAGGGGAGCAGCCGAAGAGAGATCCTTCATCTACTGGCTCACTTTCAAAAACGCCTACAACAGCCTGAGGTACGGCAAACCAAAGCCAAAGCCGGCATTCAACATGGCCCTGCCTGGTGAGTCCTCCAGCCATCACCCACTGCTCCCAAGGTGCACAGCAGCAGCTGGATGGGATTGAATGTGGAGCTGGAACAACTCAGGCAGCTGATATGGAACACAGGTTCCCAGCAACGTCTTAACTGCTGCACGCAAAAATGCCAGCCTCTGCTTACATATCAGCACCCCTCTGAGAGCCATATACTACATCAATAATGAGAAAAAGCTTAAAAATTACAACTAGATATTGCTTATTTTAACTCTACTTCCGGTCTTTATAAACTTTCCCAAACACAACTGGTTCTAAAGTCAAAGTTTGCATTGAAAAAAATTTCATTCTATTGTAATATCTTGGTATCAGTTATTGGCTAATTACCCTTGATTACAGCAGCAAGAATGGCTTCATTTATGAAGACTTAGGAAATATACACAACTGTTCACCTATTTTTAAAAAAACAATTCTTAACTAGAAGCATTTATTAAATTTAAAACTTTTAAGATAATTTGATAGAATAAAAAACATACATATAGCTATAAATAATGAGCATATTCACGCTGCAGCTAGGACAGGTAATATGTAAGTTCGGTTAGGGCCAACACAGAACGAGGCGTTGTAGGCCACGCTTCAGCCTGCACACTGTACATGTTAGTCCCACACCTTGGGTTGATTATTGAGCGAAAACTGAGTTCACTCCAATTTTCCTTCAAGCTGATATTTCCCGCCTTTATCTTTGTCTCTCCTTTTCATCCGCTGTTCACCAACTCTCTCATGCAAATGCCAATTTGTCTTATGCAGCAGAAGAAGCAGGCAAAGAGAAAGGAGAATAAGTGGAAGGCACGCATACACTTTCACTCACTTCAGTCTTGGGGATCAGTGTGTCCCTCACCTCATGCTGCTCCAGAGAAAGCCAAGGAGGACTGCAGAGGGGCAGGAGGGGACGGATAGGAAAAAGAGAAGAAAAGCTGTAATGTAAGTTTTTTTTTCATGTTTCCTAGTAGCATGCTTCCAAATGGAAGCCAAGGTAGGAGAGGATGGAAATGTCACGTTTAAACTTGGAAGCCTTCATTACATTCTAACATTCTTCCCAAGATACTTAACCTATTCACACCCACTCGAATGTGATCAGAGACACGCACTCTTGTTTAAAACATGATTAAGAGTTGTTATTGTGGTTGATGTTAATGTAGAGGTTGGCATTTTAAACAACGGCAGCTTTTCTATGATAGCCACAGGAAAAATGCAGAAAACTCTAGACTAAAGCAATGGTGAGGAGAGTGTGAGAATGAAAGAGAGAGCGAGGGGAAAAAAATAAGGAATATGAAAGTGCACAAGGAATATATGCTGTTAGAAAATCATTTTATACAAATTAAGCTTAATATATCTTAATTGCACAATTTTTGAAGTAACACAGTTATACATATAGTGGTCCCACATTGTCTACGATCACCTTTCCCTAGTTTGATTTGCTTACAGTTAAGTACAGTTTGAAAATAGTAAATGCATTAAGTGGAAAATTGCAGAAGTAATTAATAAGATTTAAAGAATGTATCATTCTTGCACCATCCTATTGTGTCATTTCCTTACTCAAGACATGAAGCTTTCCCTCATCTGGGGTATCCATATCAAATAGGCTACCTGTCCATTAATTGGCTAATAGCCCACTCAGTTTTCAGTTTAGCTGTTTTAAAATCCCAGTTCTTCTGTTTGAGTAGTCCTTATCTTACTAATACTAGCCTCAAGGTGCAAGCATTGTGATAATGCCAATTTGCAAACTCATTTAATGATTCAAGTTGTTATTCTCTCACTGATATGTATGTATACAAAGAGCTATGCTTTACATACCCAGTAGGTGTCCAGTGATGAATCCCCTGCACATAAGGAGGAGTTTCCATACATTCTCTCCTGCTTTGATTCTTTATACAAATGTCTGTTTATTGATCAAACGGTTGATTGACTTATATGTGCTTAAAAGGCAGAGGGACAATGAGAACAAGAAAGAAGGAAGGAAGGAGGGATGGAGGGAGAGAGAAAGAGATGTCTTCCATGAACTGTTTCTCTATACACATGGCTGCATTAGATAGACTCCAAGGTGAAGCCTGGAGGTGAACTGCATCAAGCTCTCCGGAGTGAGTTTCAGAAACCCAAGGTGTTGAGTTAGCATGTTGTGCCCCCAGGCCTGTTAGGAAGATGCTGCATCAGAAGCAGAGCAGCTGGAACTTACTTCAAATTCTGATATTGGATGCAGGCATCCTGTGGTGGCTTCATTTTCTGTGCCACAATGCCCTCCCCTCCCTAGGTCTTGGTACTAAGAAAATTAGTTGTATTTGATGGTTTTGAATTATAATTTGACTTTTAAAAGACGAAATTATCTGTGTCTATATGTACATTTGTGCTATATATGCAACAGGAAAAAAGCATTTATTCATAGATCTAATAATGTCAAGTGAGCAGGGTTCAAATTTCCTCTTAAGGTTTCCTCTGGTGGCACAGGAAAAAGTACAAGCCTCTCTACTAAGGCCTTTCTTTTGCTCTCCTTAATATATGAATGAAAGTACAAGAAACAAGTTTGTGAGATACAAAATTAAACAGAGAAGTTCACTTTGATGCAAAAATAGTTTGAAGCTTCGTATGTATTTTTTGTTTTTCATAATCATACTGGTGTTGCAGTGCAGCAAGTTAAACTTGCACTTGTGACACTGGCACCCCATGTTGAGGTGCTGGATCCAGCCCCAGTTGCTTTGCCTCCAAACCAGCTCCCTGCCAATAAGCAGGTAAAGCAAGAGGATGGTACCTCTGCTACTCACACAGGGTACTCTCTAGAGTTTCTGCCTCTTAGTTTTTGGCTGGCTTAGTATCAGCCATCATGGGTATCTGAGGAGAAAACTCACCAAGCGATGATCTCTCTCTCTGTCACTCTCACTGTGTGTTTCAAATAATTTAAGTCGCATTTTTATTTTTTATCATAGGCCTTTCCATGAATTTTTTTTCAGACCTCTTATAGAAGTTTTGTTTTTATATTGGAGGCTAGGTATCTTAGGCAGAAATTATAGACACGACTTTTACAATGCACACATAGTCTTTCAAAAGTCCAGAAATGCTTTCACAAAACTTATGTTCACCCGTTTGCTACCTACCTCAGCACCTCGGAACTAGAATTAGTGCAGGGAAAGAAAATAACATGTTGATTTGGAGATGTAACTGCCTTGGGTTAACTGAGAAAAATATGGGAAAAAAAATGAAAACCTGGCATTTTAGGGTAAAGGATAATAGCTCTTTCATCTACATGATCTATCATACCTCATTCAAATTTTATACAACAGTTTTTGTAGAAAAGGGGTAGAAATGCTTCCTGCCGAATAAGGCACAATGTACAATATAGCCGGCACCTTACACTGTGTTCTAACGGCTACCCCACTTGAAGGAATAAGCGATACTGTAATGTTGTTTTGCTCATCGGATGCACACTGATCTAGTTGCTCCCGAGCCATCCTGAGTCCGCAGGATGCAAAGACATAAACAGGTCACATAGCCTCCGCCCACCGGAAATGTATACTCCCTGCTTTTATCCATTTGGTTTTCTGTTGCTATAATTTAAAGTCCAGATAATCATTATGCAGATATGCAGGTTTTGGGAGCAAGACTGAAAAAACAAAAAAAGAGCAATTGGGTGGAACTCCACTATGTGCCCAGCCTGTTCTAAGAGCGTTCATAAAGCTTTCTCATGTAATTGCCCTAGTAGTCATGAAGACGATTCAACAACTTTAGTAACAGTTCATAAAATCAAAGTTCATTAATGGGAAGACTTCCCCAAGTCACACAGTAAGAGGAGTTGCTTACACCAAGAAGGCCTAGCATCATGTTTTGTTGAACAAATAGCTATGTTAACAAGTAAAAAACAAACACCACATAATGTAATCCTCACTCTATAGGCCGGACAGTTTACATTATGGAAAACTGTCAGAAGTTGAAACGCAGAGAAAATTTTATTCGAAAAGCTGTTGTCTTTAGCTCTTTTGAAATTCTTCTATAAATAACCCTGCAAAATACCAGTAAGGGAAATGTATGGCATTGGATGACATGACATTTAACAGTCATTGCAATGCTCTTAAAGCAGAGCCTTAGCAAATAGACTAGAAAAATCACCCACACTTCCACTTGTCTCCCTTCCTTCTTCTGACATAACTTGAGAAAAATGTATGAAAATCTCCCAGTTACAATTAGGCCAGTGGCAAATTACAAATATTTTAATAAAATTTTTTATACTTCTTTTATTGTGTCACTATAGGGAAATCTGGATAACCCAATTTACTTAGACGTAGATTATGGAATTCCTATTTTGATTTCTGAAGTGCAAAGTTAAATCTGAAATATGTTTTTTCTGCCAGGCAAAAGGAATAAATGCAAACTTAATAGCGCTTTTACCTGCAAGCATAATTAAGTGATTTTAAGTTTTAAAATGTAGATAAATTAATAATAGTATTAACTGAAGGTATTATAGAATAATTGTATAAAAAGCAAACAACATAAACACGTAAACTTGATTGGAATCAGATATTCAGCTCAATTTGAATCAGATCGACTAAGCCATACAGTTTTTCTCTCCTTGAACAGGGACTACGTATTGTTACAGTTTCAGTATATGTGCTCCCAAAGTGAGAACTACAGCTTCTATCTCAATGCTTTAACTAATTTCACCATAACTCTTGTAAAAGAGAAATAATTGTTTAATTAATCCTTTCATACTGAAGTATTGGTAAGCTGGAACAATGAATTACAAGTGAAAAATGTTGCTTTTGTTTTTTATCAAGTACTTGCTTCATAATACTTATTTTGAAAAAAATATATAGAAATCTGATTTTTGCCCAAAAGCTATTTACAGCTTTAAAATAAAGATAACACACGCATATAATTTCCTTAGCTAGAAAGCAGTGCTACACAGATGTTAACCTCAGTGCAATTCCTGAGAAAGAGGTAGCCCTAACCAACTCAAGTATCACTTTTATTTATTATGCAAAAATCTTCTTTATGGACTCAATAGTGTCTCTGTTGAAATCCAAGTCCTAACCCCATACCTTAGAAAGTGATAAGTAAAGACAGGGTTTTAAAAGAAGCAAGGCTCATCTAGATAGCCCATAATTTAATGGGCTGTATCTAACAAGGGAGAAGAGACAATATGTCCTTTTCAGAAAAAGAGAAAGAACATACATTCAGTAAAAAGGCCAAGGTCAAGGCGAGAAGAAGTGTCAGAAGAAATCAAACTTCCCAACCCCTTGATATTGGATTCATAGCTTGCAGATCTGTAGCCAAATTCACTTCGGCTATTCATACCACGTGTGTTGGCCATGCTTTAATATGGCAGCCTGAGAAGTAAAACTCCTCACCACAGGCAGAAAGTAATCCAGGATGAAGACACCAAATCACAACTAAACTCTGAAACTCAGATTCTTTATTTCTCCCTGTAGAATTAATGAACAAGTGTCAGGATTAGGCATGACAAACATAAGACCTACGAGTGAAAATGTCTTTTGAGTAAGAAAACAAGGAGGGCTGAGGACTGTAGCCAACTAGAGAGTCAATGACCAGGTGATGGATGCTGACACCACTCAGCTTCAATATGTTTATGGAGATTGAAGATGCCATCCTGCCTACACACACTTAAAGACTGTAACTACACCTTTTGCCTAGGTCTCTGTTTTTTTTTTCATATAAATCTGTTTACTAAATATTCTTCACAGTCATTTTCAGCTTCAGATATTTTAAGTTTACAGCAATGATCCTATCTTTATTGGTATTATTACCTGAAAGACAAAATTTTCCCAAGAAAATTTTAGCCTGGATTTCATTAGTATTGCAAACTAAGTAGTAACTCTCAGTTTAATCAAATTCCTTTCTAGATATTAATATTTAATAATACTAAAAATTACTTTTCAATAATAACATTCCATACTTGGTAGAATACCAAGTCTGCTCAATCTTACACTGGCATATGCATTCAGCAAATATTATTAAGCGCATGTCATAAATTAGCAATCTAGATGTCCCACAGGTGCTTCAAATGCAAATGGTTTCAAGCTGAATGCATAGAAGGCACTGGGAAAAAGCGGAGACACTGAATCATGCTGAATCTCCACCTTGACATTTATTAACATCTGGACATTTAGCAATGTCATTTAGCATTACTTAACCCTCACTGTGCCTTGGTTTCCTCAGAACATATTAGATAAGCTGTGATGAAGATTGCAAAGAAAATATACAGAGCACAACCCAACTCAGGGCATAAACATTTAAAAGTAGATGATTAGGTGCTCTCCTCAGAAGCACAAAAACGGAACTTGGAATGATACAGGCAAGGTGTGCATGGCCCACACAAGTTCGCAATATGTGAAGAGAGAAATCTAATTTGGCATCCTTAAGATATAAATACAAAATTAAGAACTCACTGAAAATTGCAATTAAATGAATACTTTTAATAATATCACCCTGATTCACAATGTCCTCTAGACTGTGGTCTACTATTTGAAGAAGAGATGCCTCTCATTTCTCCTATATTGTGCTAATAATTCTCATTCAGACTACCTTAGTGCTTACCCCATAAATACATGTTGACTGAACCTAAAAGAGTTAAAAGTAATAAGACAACCAAAGTATTTATGATTTAGACCACACCAGAAAAGTCACTTAAATTAAGAGGTTAGTATGCTCATTAACTAATCTGAAGACCCATTAGCAACAGAAAATAAAGAGAGAGAAAATAAGTACCAAGGAACAACATATTACAATTAAATTAATGGGGATGAGGGAGGATCCATGAAAGGTTCTGCAGCTTCTGCCTCTTCTTTATAATGTCAGGGTTCTAATTTCCCTCATTTATATTAATGAATGGAGAATTGCACAACTATTAGCATGATTGAAAATTACACTAATGCTCAGCAAATCTACCCCTAATTATTATGATTAATGAGAAGTTGATCATCTTGAACCAGATTAACAACCTAAAGAAACCAAAACAGAGCAAAAGACCTTTTTCTTGCAAACCCAGGTCCTTTAGTGATTCTCCAAGCAATCTACTCAGCAATGTTATATACTGATTCACTGTGACCATCCATTTACATAGATTTCCATATTTTCACATTTATGTATTTATTTGAAACAAGTATTTTCAAGTGAATTAAATGGTGTGCTTCTCTGCCCGGTCTGATAGCCTAGTGGCTAAATCTTTGCCTTGTATCCACCAGGATACCATATGAATGCCTGTTTGTGTCGTGGCTGCTCCATTTCTCATCCAGCTCCAGGCCTGTGGCCTGGGAAGGCGGTCGAGGATGGTCCAATGCCTCAGGACCCTGCACCCGCGTGGGAGACCCGAGAGAGCTTTCCGTCTTCCTCACTTTCTGATATGCTCAGCTTGGGCTGTTGCTTCCACTTGGGGACTGAACAAGCGGATGCATGATTTCTCTCATTATATTTTCTCGCTCTATATCTGTCTTCCCATGAAAAAAATAAAATACATCTCTTAAAAAATAAAAGTACTCTTATGGTTAACTTTATGTTGTGTTGATGTTCCAGTATAAAATTGGAATATTGAAATCAATTCTCTACCTGGAACTCAGTCATCAGTACAAGGGTTATGTCTAGTAATCTGATCAGAATCTTAGTAAATGCAAAATCTGTTATTGATTTAAATATTTTAGTAAGCATTGTATTAATGTATTGAGTATTTTAATAAATATAAATAATTTTCAATATTGAGATATTGCTACTGTATATTTGAAGTCCTGATAGAAAAAGTCAAGTTTACTTCAAACTGCTTCTGTCTGACTTCCTCCTACAAGGTGTATGAGCTATTATTCTTAAATCGGGCACTGATTGTGTACATTAACAATATGGCTTTATGATGTCAATGCTCTATAGTTTGTTCTATTCATTTCCTTTCTCCTGATGCTCATAGGTGTCCATGGAAACAAACAGTAGTTTGCCAGACTTGACTGCAATGCCCTGAGCTGTGTGCTTTGACAACACAACAAACAAAAAGCTGCCAAAGATAATTTCTGTTTGGGCTCTGTAACAGGATTTTAATGAAGCAGAGGATATTTCACATTAAAATGGATTTTGTAGCCTAAAAGTATTGTCCTGACTCAAAACTGTACGTGTTCTTATGAAGATTTTCTTGTGGTGCTATGCAATCTTGGTTAAGATCAATTAAAATATCCAGATTCTATTTCTGTGGGCTTGCTCAGAGACTAAAAGTTTGCAAATGAATTCAGAAGACATTCAGCGAGCCACTGCACTGTGGCATGCTCTGTTTGAAGAACA
This sequence comes from Ochotona curzoniae, assembly GCF_017591425.1. Taxonomy (NCBI): domain Eukaryota; kingdom Metazoa; phylum Chordata; class Mammalia; order Lagomorpha; family Ochotonidae; genus Ochotona; species Ochotona curzoniae. The sequence goes on from NW_024467096.1 coordinate 24,995,287, forward strand.
CCAAAGAAAGCATCTCTTTCCATAGCTTCTTATTTGGGTGAGGACAGAGACACAGGAAAGCATAACTAATAGTTGTGCTACAAGAGGGAAAGAAAGGTGCCCTGGTGCCAAGAAACGCGCTGAAGCAAGCTAATTTGTGAGACAACAATATTTCAACTCCAAGCGTAATGAACGGATGAAAAATGAATTACTGCTAGTAGTTTAATCTGTGAGTAGGAACTAGCATTCTGGGAAATAAAATCAAGTTAGTCCCCAGATACAAATTAAAAGGAGGGGGCACATATATGACCTGTAAGACACAATAGTGGTTGGGATCTCGGGTTGTGTATCAGATATCCGGGGTTCCATGCCCAGCTGTGGCTCCTGGTTCCAAATTATTGCTAATGGGAGGCAGAGAGGAAGGCTCAAGGGCCTGGGTTCTTGTCACTGCTAATGGAGAAATGGACTGTTGGATTGAATTCATACATTCTGTCTTCAGTTTTGCTCAGCATTAAAAATGTTGCGGAGATATATATACCTCAGCACATAGGCTCTTTCCCAGATCCTGCTGCCACCACCATGTCCCCTACCTACTCTCTCAAAAAATTTTTTTAATTAAAAAAAAAAGTAGGAAGGCCAACTATCAATAGAGAAGTGATTTGATGCTTAGGATCCCATAGATTTGAATATGGTTCTGATGTATGTCAATTGCAGGTTGTATAATCTTAGGGAAATTATTACATTTTTATGTTTTATGTACCATAAATGTAGAGATGATGTATACCGTACAGGATGGCTATGATGGCTACGATTATACAATACAGATGGAACGCTTGGGACAAAATAGAAGGTTCTTGAAGAATAATTGTTTCATATATGTAAGCAAGTGGCCTAAAAATCTGTTTTTATCAAATTGAGCAAAGAAATTTGTGATCAATGGAGTACTAAGTACTTGGACTAAGTACCAAGTACTAAGCACTTGGACTCCTGTCCCACATGGGAAATGTGGAAGAACCTCCTGACTCCTAGCTTCATTGGCTCTTAATGGTAATTTGAGGAGTAAACCAGTGGAATAAAGATCTCTGTAATTCTCTTTCTGTGTAATGCTGCCTTCCTAACTGTATCTGAAAAAGTTGGTTTTGATGTAGAAAAAAATGATTTCCAAAATAATACAGAAAATAAGCTATGGACTCAAATCTATGTCAAATCACTTTTCATCCAGTTCCTAGATGTTTATCTAAAACAATTTACTTTGTATTGTCTGAATTTTGATTTCCTCATCTGTAAAATGAGACTATAATAGTTTCCAGGTCCTGTGGTGTTGCAGTGAATTTTATTTTATCCTACAAGCCAATGTATCCTATAAGCCAAGCCCATGAGAGTACTTCTGAAAAACACTGAGTGCTCAGTAAGGGTTACATTTTTACATAACTGGAGTAGTGATGGTGCTAATGGTAATAGTAGCAGCAGGAGATACAGTCATCTTTGAATTTCATATAAAGTAAGAGATAGAAAACAAAGAGGAGCACAAATGCTTAGGAATACATTAAAACGAGGGAACAGACTTCTAAAAAATTACAGTACCCAAATGTTTCAGACACTTGAGTTTTGCTAAGAATGGAGTTCCTCTGCTGGTCTTGGGTCACTGCTATGCTGGTGATAATCTGATGGTTCATAGGAAAGCCTATGCCGGGTGTTAGCACTCTCTCTCCCTCCCTCCTTCCCTCTCTCTCTCTCTCTCTCTCTCTATCATTATTGCTCTATCTTTCCATTCCTTTCTCTCTCTGTGACTATCACCTTTACAGAAAGTGACCTGCATTTCTTCATGGTGTGGTCTCACGGGTGCAAGAAATTGAGAACCCAAGTGGCAAGTTCCCATTAGGATAAACCTGAGGATTTCTGAAATACTACCACAGTGCATAGGCACAAGTAAGTCACAGAAAGAGTGTACATTATGGAAGTGAAGAAATAGATTGTGCTTCTTGGGCGAGAAGCAGCCAAGTCAAAGTTCAAATAAAACTGTGCAGCAGGTTAAGAAGAAGTTTTAAAATGAATTTCTTTTTATGCCATCTCCTACATACAGGAGGTTCATATTCCCTACCATTTTGTTGTAATAGTATTGAATTTTACAGCAACATAGAGTCTAATCCTCCTCCATTTATACTTTTTGAATTGCATATTATATGTGAAATATACTGGGAGTCAGGTAACTCTCTCTCAAGATATCATTTTATGCAGCCTGCACCAGAATCATCCAGGTTGAGAGAACAGACGTCTACCATCTCTTGCTCAGATATTCTGATCAAATTGATCAGGCATACGGACCAGAGGCTGCATGCGTTCCACCCTACCCCAGCGAAGAATATCAGCACATGATGTTGACAAACAGAAATGATTGAGAAACACTGAGTCTAAATGTTCCAGTTATTTTTAAACATAGTTAGTATTTTTAAAAATTTCTTTCGCCTATTTTCTCTGATATTATTTATTATTTTATTTCCTCCAATTCTCTGCGGGATACATCTTACCATACTTTCTGAGAAATTTACTTCTCCATGCTTAAACATTCTGCTGTTCTCCTACACCACCCCACCAGGGTACCATGGACTACCTGTTCCTGTAATTCTATACATAAATGTATTTCAAAAAATTCAAGGAAAATTGAATTAAAAATAACAGGGGTGTACATAATTTAGGAACTCCATGCATATTAAAGGTCTTCAAAAATTCATGAAAATGTCTATTATGAAAAAACAATGCATGAATTTAAATAAAAATTGCACCAAAATGCAATTGAGTTTGAAACTTGTTATCTACTAACATGCTGAAGCAGCTTGATAAATTCTCTGAGTTTTCGCCTACACAACGGTCAATGATTTTTAATGCTGATGACTTCTACATTTTGATCCCCAATAAAAGAAAAATACTACTTAACTAAAAGTTGTATTTTAGCTGCTTACTGGGCTTCTATAATAAGCATGTGATTTTTGACACTTGAAATGTAACATGCAGTAAACTGGATCACTGTCTCCTCATCCTGTTTCTTCCTTTCCAACTCTGGTTTGCAAATGGCATTCCAAACATACATAGCACCATATAAGTGGAAAAAAAAAGTCACTGCAGACACTCTCCTATCAATGAAGAGGTTTTAACCCTGGTAGTGACCCCTCGCCTCTGCTGAGGTTTCATGGAGGCCATCGTTACCTTTCACTATGATATCATTCTGGAGGAATCACATACAGTCCAGTTCCAACAAGCTTCCACACAACCACAATAACCACTTGAAAATCCAAAAGAGCTCATCTTATGTTTCAGAGGGAGACAATTCACTATTTGTCACGCCTGGAGATGCATCTAAAGCCATAATAGCAAAGACATAAGAAGCAAAATATTGGCATTTGGCCTTTGAGACCAAGAGGAAACAATTGACATTTCTGGCCTAAAGCTTATGCAAAAAAGTCATTTTAAGAAGATTAATGTGGCAGTAACCAAGGAAACATAGAGAAAGGAAGACTCCTTGAATAACCATTTTAATTATCCAGACATACAGTGTAACAACATGGCTTAAAGTCTTCAAAACCTCAGAAACTGGACTTACCCATATTATGAGCATAAATCTCAAATGAGAATTCACAAAAGCTAGATGGTCCTAAATTAACTTCACAGCAGATTCATTTTCCTCCTTCCCATGATAACCCATATTCTCATTCTCTCTCTCTCTCTCTTTTAAAGATTTATTTATTTTTATTGCAAAGTCAGATATACAGAGAGGAGGAGAGAGGAAGATCTTCCATCTGATCATTCACTCCCACAGCGGCCACAATGACCAGAGCTGAGCCAATCCAAAGGCAGGAGCCAGGAGTTTCTTCCAGGTCTCCCACATGGGTGGGTGCAGGGTCCCAAGGTTTTGGGCTGTCCTCGGCTGCTTTCCCAGTCCAGCCTTAGTAACAGTATTTTTTTTAAGGTTCACTTACGTATCTGAAAACAGAGCTTCAGAGAAAGAGAGAAAGGCAGTGAGAAACAGGTATCTTCCACCTACTGTTTTATTGCCCAAATGACCCCAAGTTGGGAGGGGCCAGGCCAGATGTTTAATCTCTGAAATGTTTGTACTGCTAGAAGATGCAATGAATTATCTTGTTTCTTCATTTAAACATTTGAAAACATGTTATCAAATAGTATCATCTAAATTTGAATATGTCAAACATTATCTTTTCTAAACACTATTTCTAAATATATATTTCAATTAGCTAATATTGTGTTGATCTTCCAATAGATTTCAAGTACTCTATACCAAGCATGACTTAAAGATAATTAGTATTTCACTCTTTTCAGATCATGGCAGACATGACCTAGAATCAATAATCACACCACTCTGTGAAGTGTAGGAACAAGTGCTGGGTGACACAGTGATGTGTCACAAGTGATGGGCAGTCATTAAGGTTTGCCCCAACAAATTGAAATTCCATATATTTTTTCTTTTGTTTCTAAATTCTTCCATTTATGTATACTATTTAAAGCATTCAGACAAGCTTTAGTCTTTGTATTTGCATTGCCTTTGTACTTGAATCTATTTTTAAAAGACAAATAACTTATTTTTAAAATATTTATTTATTCAACTTGAAAGAGCTACACACACACACACATGAGTGTGAATGATCTTCCACATATTTATTCACTCTGCAAATGGCCAAGATGGAAGGCACTGAGCTGATGCAAAGCCAGGAGTTCCTTAGGAGTCATCCATGTGGCAGCATGGAACCAAAGCCTTGAGCCATCCTCCTGTGCCTCCCCAAGTAATGAGCAGCATGATCATAAAGTAGAGCTGCTGGAACATGAAGCTGTACCCATACCGAATGCTGGCGCCACAGTCAGAGGATTAGCTTGGTACACCACCTAGCTGGCTGCTTGAGAACAAATTGTTAAACCCCTTTTGAAATCATTGTAGATACAATCTTAATGAAAAGTTTACCCTGATCCTATAAATATACACCAGGAATTATTCTTTAAGGTCAGCCACTTTGTATGTATTAAAATATCTAAAGCAGATAAAGTGTACCATGTTTTTCAAAACCTTCATTTGTTGACTGTCAGTAGTTCAGATGAGATATGGTACGCTTGACACCACTGGAATCAAATAAATGAATGTATTAGCCCAAGAAAAGTTGATCTTTTCTCTTAGCCTACTCAGCTATGAAACGAATACTCTTCAAGTCATTTCACTTTTGACTATTGAGAATCAAGTCCCCTGTAACCAAGGAAACAGGTTTTAGTTCTCAGTTTAACAGACAAAAAGCAATTACCTCTCTGAAGCAAGAGTTCATCCTCAACACCCTTCTCCCTGCTGAAGGTTTCCTACTCTTTTCACTTTACCTTAGCATCTGTGGACAACTGAGTTACATCACAACCTCTTCTGTCCTATACTCTCCCTAGTCTACTTTAGATTTTCCTAATTGAAATTACACACACAAGAAAGCCTTCTGCCTCTGTTGAGACAATACTGCAAATTGCAAGCTTTGAGAGAGTATGTATCGAAACAATGAATGCCTTTAAAAACTTGTAATACTTCAGTATTAATACAGCTCAAAAGAGTTACCTAAGAGCAAAATAGGAATCTCTGAGCCTTTTAGCCTGTGGGGTCCAGCCTAGGAGAGCCCAGGCCATTTCAGTCTGAGGTAGGCAACTGCCTAAGGTTGCCATCATCTGAAGGTTTGACTATGGCAATGGGATCTGCTTCTATACACGTTTAAGTATTGACCAAACACCTCCCCTCCTCATCACGAGAGCTTCTCCACTCGTAGCATTATCCCCTCAATTTCAAGTATGTAGAGATTCTGCCACTTTTCTCTAATTCAGAGTTTTAAGAATTAAAATGGGACAAGTGCATTTTATCCCTATCTCACGCAAAACTTTTACTTAAATTATCACATTACCATTTTCAGGGCTCTCTTAAAATTCTTGCCCTTAAGAAAGTTTTTGCATGCAACATTGTAAAGAATCTATAGATTACTCCCTATTTTTGTATATGGAAATGTATAATTCAGATTTCCTAAAAATAACCTAAATTTTCACATTAGAAAACAATTTCCATTGTAACTTACTTAGTTTTCCTTGATGTAGATTCCCCAACATCTTTTGGGCTCATCCTAAGCATCATCAAAAACATTATTTGTATATATATGTGTGTGTGTGTGTATATATATATATATATATATATATATATAACAAATTTGATCAGCAATTAATTTTCATTAAAATAAATTCTCTGAGCTGGAGTTTGGGTAGAATGATGCTGAGGCCGGCGGTGCCAGCTCTCATGGTGGGTAGTAGTTGTGTCCTGACTGTCCTACTTTATATCTACATCCTTGGACCTTAAAAAGCAGTGGAAGATGGCAAAGGGAATTAGGCCCTACAACCAAGTGGGAGAACCAGAAGTTCCTGGACCCTGGCTTTGGACTAGCATAGCTGTAGCCACTGCAGTCACTGGGGGAGTGAATCAGCACATGGATGACTTCTCTCTTAACTCTGTAACTTTCTGCATTTCAAATAAAATGGATCCATTTTTATCACCAACACCCCCAAAATGGTACTTTGCAGGACTAGCAATGCATGATTGAACTAATTAAAAAGTATGTTTATGTGATACAGACACATGGTGACATAGTCTGATTTTATTCTTATAAACAGAAGTTCACCATTTAGGTTAGTTGAATATGCTTGTAGTACCACACACCAAGTGCATTTGTTTGTTTTGCTTTGTTTTTAGGGATTCTGTTAAATTTACAGAAGGCAGATTCTATGGAAAAAATGGATTTTTTTTTTATATTTCAATACACTTAAAATCTCTGCTTATTCATCAGCTGTAATCCTATGTTATAAATGCTACTGATGAATAAGCAAAATACAAAAAATTTCCCTAAGAAAAATTTCATACATACTCTCAGATTGCTAGCTAGGGTAATGTAAGAGAATACAAGATAAACAAACCCTAGTTCATCGACTGGTTCGTATTCATAATTAAGACCAAACTATATACTATTGATCCCAGGGAAGCTCTCCCTTCACATGGTGATGCAACTTGGTGTGACTATAGCCATGTTGGCTGCAACCATTACTTGGCCTGGGCCTTCTTCATGATGCTGGCAGTCTTCCCAAACCCTGTGGATAGACAGCTATTTAGATAATTTGCTTTATTTATTTGATGCCCAGCATGCTTTTGGTAAGTGCTGGTATTTCTTCAGACAGTCCATCTATTTCCCAGTTGGCTTTGGTTAGAATATAAACACTATATTTCCTGCCTGGAGACACAGGGATCTTCTCATCTTTGGATTGCCCAAGAAAGGCTTGTTTCCTCAAATGCCTAGTAAATTACACTGTTTGAAACCTCAGATTTGTTTGCTTCTTTCTTAGATCTTAGCACATCACATATTTATGATGGTTTATCTCAAGCTGAATTTTTCTGAAATGTGTGGATAGGATTTCATTGTCAGAGCCTGGTGACATGTCTGGATTTAACTGAAGAAAATTTGGAAATTATACTTGAGCAATATTCGTGGACAAATGAGAATCAGAGCTAAACCATGATGGTGCCATCATGCTAATTATGAAGTACTGTAGAATAGAGGTTTAAAAGGACTTAAATTAACTTTGAACCTCCTAAAATGGTATGGGAGAACTTTGACAACTGGAATAATAAACCATCTTACCAAAAGCCAATAATATGGTTCATGTAGAATCCACACCATTACTATTGCCCGATTGTGTTAGCAAATAAAACTGCTTGTGTTAGTAAGTAAAATAAAATTTAAAAAGGAATTTGATGCAAAAATGACAAATCGCTTCTAATGCACAACATACCTTGAACAGATCTAAGTAGTCTGTCTTTTAAAATGCAATAATCTAACTATAGGATGAGTCCAAAATCTCTTAATTCATTAGGACTAAAGAAATTTCTTTAAGTAAATTCCTTGTAGGTGACATTAGGATGTTTGGCAGAAATGAAACAAAAGAAACATAAGCCAGAGGATATTCTAGGAATCATGAACATGATGATGCTTGTTAGGAAATTGTGTTTTAAATATAACATAAGTATTTTGTATGTTGACACTTTGAGTTAACGGAAAATTGTGCACATTTCATGCCACAGTTCCACACACCCTGAACCATCCCACTAGGGATGTACCACTTTCATTTCTCCACCCTGAAATGGAGTGGCCCTGCTGCTCTGTGGAGCTCCAAGACCCTTGCCTTCAGTCCTGTGTGTGCTGTCCAGTCTCAAACTGCAAGCCCTTCTGGTTGCATCTGCCTGATTTCACTTGACACCTGACTTCTCTGGGATAAGGCTTTATTTCTGTTCGAATAACCTGAACTTTCAAAGCAGAAATAAATTAAACAAAACATGATAAAATAGTCCTAAAGTCTAACTGAAGTTTAGAACTTTCATTCCCAGTGCTCATGCAACTTAATTTTGCCTGAACAAATTACCAGCTAGCATGCAATAGATATGTCTCCAGAGAAATACGTTAAATTTTCTTAATGTCTTTAGTTTTCTTAGCTAATCATTTAATGGACATAGTCACGCCACATATTTTGGTACTTTTGCCAGAAACCTCAATGAATCATCTGGAAGAGGGATTCCCCGATGTATCATGTCCAACAATCCTGTTAAAGTTTGGGGAATTGCCACAGTAACGGGCCTCTGTGATATAATTCCTTAGAACAATTGCCAATTTGTACATTTCCAGGGTGTGAACACAGCAGGCAACACAATGGCACAAACAGAATCTGCTTTGCCAGCAAAATAACAAGTTCCAAGATTAAGAATCTAGTTTTTCTCCATTTTGAGGTATTTACAATGACGATTTCCAGTTAATCTATGTGCCTATGTGGCTTTGTGAATTGCCATAAAATCATTTACCAATAACATCATGCCAGCTGAGTCCCTACGAATGCCAAACAAACACATATGCTGCTATAAAACCAGTTGAAAATTGGCCTGACTTCCACAAACCTACTTGCACATTCTAATGTCACTAAGCACGCTATCAGGAAACATTTTTAAAAGAACTGTTGTCACAGTTATACTCAAAGAAAATTACACTTTTTCTTACAGTATTAAAACACCAGTACAAGGGGATTCTATGTCATACTTCAAGAGAATACAGATGCTTTATAATAATTACTTTCTGAAGATAGCTATTATAAAAACAATTGATTGCATGTTAAGTGCTTATAAATATCTCATAAAACAAACTGAATCTAAGCAATCGTATTACTCACAAGCAAAAACTGATCCAATTAAATTTCCTCTGACGGTACAAGATAGTCTTTACCAACTTTACACTGATTGAATATAAACACTGTAAATATTGAAAGAACTCATCAAGAATTAAAATTTATCACAGAGGCAAAAATGTGCTACTTTATTTGTACGGACAACGGAAGATGGAAAGCGATGAGCCAGAGGAATGCACACATCTAGGTTTGGTATTTTCACTATATAACTCTACTTTCGCTACTTTTATTTCACATAAAAGGCTCACCGGATTAAATAGAATGAAAATAGATTTTAACTGTACATGCAATCAACTATTGTGGTGGTAGGTAACATACTCAGACTCTTTAGAAAAGATAAAGGTAAGCCATACAAAAAATATTGGAACCTTTAAGCAATGTCTAATCTTTTGGAATCAGACCCTACCTGGGACAAAGCCACTCTTGCAATATACCCACTTAGTGAATGGGGAAGGATTTGTAGCATAGAGGGTGGGTAAAGCCACCATATGCAATATGGTATCTCATATGAGCACTAGTTAGAGTAAAAGTCGTTCCCCTTGGCATCCAGCCATCTGTTGATGTGCCTGAGAAAGCAGCAGAAGATGGCCCTAGTCCTTGGGCTGCTGCACCAATGTGGGAAACTGAGAAAACTCCAGACTCCTACCTTTGGATAGGTCTAGCCCATGCGGGGCCATTTTAGGAGTGAACCAATGATTGGAAGATTCTCCCATTCTCTCTCTTTCTCTCTCTCTCTCCCAGACACACATGCAGTGAAAATATAATTTTCAAATAAATAAATTTTTTTATGATACAGTTCCATAGGATCTGGGATTCCCTGTCGCCTTCCCAATTGCCTCCTCCTCTCAAATAAATAAATATTTAGAAAATAGCTGCTGAATATCTAAAATTATCTGTGCAATGTAACACATTTTATAACTACGCATAGAAATACAGGAAGGCTAGACCCTCAAGGATCTCCAACTTGATTAGAGCGATTTGTAAATAAACATTGTAAATTTGCAATAAAGAGACTGAAAACAGTCTGATTATTACTCAGTGTTAGAAAAAGCAAGCAGTTGGTTCCATTTGAGAAAGAGGGGTAAGGTTTTGGGTTAGTGAAAAGTTGCATGGGAGAGGAAATGCTTAAAGTAAGCAGGTGTTTGTCATCAGGCAGGGTTGGAAAAGATGTCACAATGAACGGAAACTACACGCACGAGCTACACTGCATTGAGGGATGAGTTTGTTGTGGTGGATACAGAGCTTACAAGTTGAGTCACAAATTAATTACACAGAAACTCCTAGTCTCATGCCTTAGTCATTCTTTTCCTTTGATGTAATTTAAACACGCTACTTCTCAAAGCTCCCTTTATTCAATTTGTTGAACTTCAGTATTTCTTTGAAACCAGTCAGTAGAACAAAACTACCAACCTGTCAATATTTATTTTTGGATCCCGATGCAAACTTAAAAATAAACCAGAGGACCAAATACATCAACATTGTTGATGATCTATTTATTAGAATGGACTCAACCAGTGAAATCAAGAAGTAACAATTGTTTCCACCTATAACACTTTAAAGATCTGTCTTTCAGTATTATTTTCCAGGCCTTAGATGCCATCCTAAGCATAACCTGGCCATTTAGGTTGCTTTAGAAGTGAATAGTCTTTTTCTTTTATTATTAGAAAGTCCACTGTAATCAAAATCAAATTATGCATATCAAGCAATAGCTGCAAATTTCTTGTCTCTCTCTCTAGTCCAGATCCAGCCTAGCCTCAGGGAGCAACAGGGATGAACCAGGGCTTAGTTCGTCTTTAGCCCTCTCCAGTCCTCTTTCCTTGCTTCTCCCTCATGATACTGCTTCCTCCTCCTGCAGCATGGACAGTAGAATGAAGGAAGGGTTACATGTTACTCTCTGGCTGTCTGGGTAGTCCTCTGTTGCTTTGGAGCCAATTTAAGTCCTTGTGCTGTGACTGCAACCAATCTCTAGAATGAATGAAGTATACATGCCCTCTGCTATCAGCTATGTGGTGTGATAAATAAATACTTACAAAACATCCTTACTAGGTAAAGCAACAGAGCAGAGAGAACCTCGGCAGAGAAAGACCAATGCTACAGAGAAAGAGAAATGATAAAAGTGGAAAGCACCGAGAAAGTTAAACTGTACAAAAATGAGTAGAAATGTCTCTATCAAGGGAAAAACAATATTGTAAATTTCCTCTAACATGTCCAGAGAATCTCTATCAAGGATCGTCCTATTCCTGTGCTACAGTGCTCCTCAGAATCTCCTGCTGGAGCCCATGTCTGGAGACCCTCCTCCCGTTTCCACTTTGTTGTAATCTCCAGCAGACCGGGTCTATGCTTGATCCACCATGATCGGATTGCACCTCCTGGTTGCAGGCTCCCCAGAAATGGCAGGCCCAAAGAAGTGTTTCTACCACTCCCAAAGGTACTGACTGACAAAGGCAAGTTATTTCACTTATCTTTAGATTATACATAAGGTCCAATTGCCGTAATTAATTGTTACAAGTCATGGACAATCACTGTTAAGCCAGTGTTTCTAACTAAAGATGATCATTACTCATGCTTTCTAGAAACTGGAGGAAAATGAAGAATTTGACGCATGAGGGCCTGGTGCTGTGGCCTAGCAGCTAAAGTACTCGCCTTGAACGTGCTGAGATTCCATATGGGCACCAGTTCTAATTCCCGCAGCCCCAGTTCCCTGCTTGTGGCCTGGGAAAGCAGTCGAGGATGGTCCAAAGCCTTGGGACCCTGCACCCACGTGGGAGACCCAGAAGAAGTTCCTGGATCCTGGCTTCGGATCGGCATAGCATCGGCCATTGTTCTCACTTGGGGAGTGAATCATCAGATGGAAGATCTTCCTCTCTGTCTCTCCTCTCTGTATATCTGACTTTCCAATAAAAATAAAATAAATCTTTAACAACAACAAAAAAAGAATTTGGCCCATGAATTCATCTTTAGTTAAATTATGCTCCTACTAGATCCTCAAAACTTTCGCTGCTTTCCAAAACTCAAGAATAAAGTTAAAGAGAACATATGAACAGGCATTTCTTTTTTAAATCATTTGGACATCCTTGAGTACCTCTGAAAAACAGCCTGGGAACCTTCTGTGAACTCGTTTGATTTGTCACTGAATGTGAAATGAATTCTTTTAAAAATAACTGGAAATTGGTAGGATGTCCAGATGTGGCACACTTGCCAACTTTTGAAATGTATAGTGCATTCCATTTGTAGTCTTATTTCAAGAAAAGGTTATGTGTAAATAGGAGACAATTCAATAACAGATGGCCAGCAGAGGCCATCATTTTGCACTGAATCATTTTCATTGCTTGAATAACCATTTCAATCTTTACTAAGAGTACAAAAAATGGTTATAATTACATTGTGTAAGGCCAGTGGATTTTACCTTTAGAATTGCATTTTAGATTCACAGGGCATGTTATAAGAAGCTTTGAAAAAGAGATAAGTATTGTTGCTAACGGATGTAGACATTTCAGAAATCTATACTAACCACAAGGAAACTACAAATTCAATGTATTAACCAGAAGACGTATGCCTCAGCTTTTAAATTAGAAGAATTTTAGTTACATACTTAGATGTTTTATGAATTTCTCCAGGGGCAAACTCCAGGGACAGAAGACTGACTGAAGCCCACTCAGGCTACTGAATTTCATCAGTCACATTTTACAACCTATTCCCTATGTTCGTATCACAATTCCCTACTACATTCTGGACCTACATTTTCATGGCTCTTACCTTGCATTCAGAAGATTATTTGCTGCATCCACTGATTCCCCATCTCACAAAAAATATTATTTAAAAAATAACCAAACATGTCTCACTATAGAACTACAGGATTTATAGGCACTCCATATGAACAGCTTTTGTCTTGTTTTCCAAAATATTTCATGTGCCTAGGACTGTGCCTGATACGTTGTTACCATTCTAGACACAGAGAGAAAGACAGAAGAAAGAATATAAGAGATGGAAAGAGGAACGATAAAAGGAAGGGAAGGAAGGAAGAAAAATAGATCTGAATCCTAATGATCCCTCTCCCAACAGTTTTTTCAAAAGATTTGCTTATTTTTATTGGAAAGGCAGATTTACAAAGAAAAAGAGCGTGAGGACACAATCTTCCACCCATTACTTCACTCTCTAAACGGCCTTGATAGCTGTAGCTGAGCTTATCCAGCTTTAACAGCCAGGAGCTTCCTCCAGGTCCCCCAGATAGGTGCAGTGTCCCAGGGACTTGGAGCATCTGCCACTACTTATGCGGGGTATAAGCAAGGAGCTGCACCAAAAATGGAGCAGTTGGGGGATGACCTGTGCCTCTACGGAATGCCAAATGGAGCAGTTGGGGCATGACCTGTGCCTCTATGGAATGCCAGCATGTATAGTGGAGCCTGTTGAGTGATTGTCCATGACTTACAGAGGGAACCTGTTGAGCTGCCGTACTACCTTATTTCAACACTTTTGCTAAACGAATAAAAAGGGTATTGAAATGGCAGGCACTCATGTAACAGTTGAGCTGTATGTTCTGGAAACAAATCTCATTTAATTTTGTCTACCTTGCTTATTAACCATGTGACTTGGGCGTACTCCTAGATGATTTTATGCTTCAACTGCTCTTCTGTGAAACTTGAATCATCGTAATACCAAAAAAAGTATTTTAATAAAAGCAAATGTTCATATAATTACTGTAAGAATTCAATGTGAAAATATCCTTGTCATCTTCCAGTGAATATTGCCTACCACTATTACAACTTTCCTCTTGATCTCCCTCACAGTGGTGACTCATTTTAAATATGATGTGTAATTTAAAATCTACAGAGTGGGGGTGCTTTTTAAAAAGTAAAATGGGAAAGCACTGAAAGGAAGAGGAGTCATCAACTGACCCACAGCAAGTGAAAACCTGGACAGTACCAGGCATACAGTCACGTGTATTTCCCCCACTCATCACCCACACTTGATAATCAGGCTAGCTCCCTCAGTATTTAGACACTAACAGAAATATATAGCCCAGGCTGCTGTTATCACACTTAAAAGCAACTGGACAGGCTACAGTTCAGCATGCCCAATTTGGTGAGTTACAAATGTAACTACCTCAGCAACCTCCTTAAGCACTTTTCCATTACTGTGTTTTGGTCAAACAGTTTCCTCTAACACCTGGGCTTGTCTGTTTGCTCAGGAGGTTGAGGCCGGTGCTCATCACCGTGAGTAATGTCTAGCTCACAGTAAGAGCAATTGCAACGGATAGGCACACGCAACCCAATATTGAAGAGCAAGCATCTCTGGCTTTATTCCTCACTCAGTTATCTCACATGATAGGAAAATTGCTGTCACAAGCAATTTCTTTCTAAAACCGGGGAGAGCATACATTGATTTCAGTTGTAGTCTGAGAAATGTGTAATTAAGTCAGAATGGCTAATGTTAAAAGAGTTATGAAGAGGAATACTGATTTATTTCAGAGACGAACATTTATTAGGTGCATGTTAGGTGCCATACTAAATGTTCAGATAGAGAAGACACAGAATTTACTTCAGCCATGTAAAAAATGTAGTGCAATGCAGTATGACAAGTGCCATACTGGGAAAATGAACACATTTTCATGGTGATTCCACAAATAAGGATCTAGGGAATTAACAGTACCAAAGAAATAATGTCTAGATTCTATCAGAAATTGTATAGAGTATTTGATCTCTGATCTTATAAATGAACATAACTCCTTTATAGATGAGTTAGATAAAGGAAACTCATTTAATATAAGATAATACGCATGTTCCAAGACAAAGAATATTTCTCTTGGATTAAAAAATCTGAAAAATTTTGCCATACATGAAACATAGAACTTAGTATAATACAATAATAAGATGCAAAGCTATTAATTACCCTTGAATGATATGGTGATCATCATTAATGGCTTTTAGGAAGGAGAAAATATGGTAGTGAAAATGAGGGTATGATAGAAGAAATATAAAAATGAATCAATAGACACTTATAAACATACTTTGACTACTTTGCTATACATGTCAGAGAATGAGGAAATGTCATTGTAAGATTTAATTATTGTCTCAACTCCGTGTCTCTTGAGGAACAATGACTTTTGCACTTATTAGTATTTAATTCTTCATTTAGTAGATGGTGAAATTTGTGACAATTTATAAAGACAATTGAAAGTATGGCACTATATAAACTAAAAGAAAAAAAAAGAAGAAGGTAGTTGGGTGTGAGCGAGGAGTATGGACTATATGGTGGAAATGCTCTTCATTCTCAAATCTATACTTGAAATGCAAAAACATAATAGCAAAAAAAAAGAAGGAAAGAAGAAAAGGTGTTTGAAGAAGAAGGAGAGCAACTATGATTATCTTCTTAGATTAAAATACACTGAATCTGCTACCTTTATTTCAATAAAAATAAAAAAGAAAATTAACTATTTGTAGTTACTTCAGCATTTATAATTGGAGGCATCTTCATCTTAATAAATTGAAAGGAAAAATACTACCTGTTAAAGTTCTGCTTTTTAATCTAAATTCTCCATTTTAACTTCAGGTCTAGAGGTCTCAATGTTTCCTCATCACCCACTACCAAACTATTGCAAGAGAGAGAGAAAGAGAGAGAACAAGGCAACGGAACACAGATACTATGTTAATCTCAGCTCAATGTCCGCCAAAGCCTCGGAGAAAAAAATTTCATCATCTACCCACATCTTTTTTTTTTTTTTTTTTTTTGTCATTTTGCCTGAATCTTCCTGTGTGCTTATTGGTCCCTAACGGGAGTTTGAAGCTGAGTCCCATCAGAGCGTTTACCAGGATTTCCACTAACTATGTTCTAATTGCAAAAAGCTACTATTTTATTCTTAACTCCTAAAGACAACATTTACACTTCAACACAAGATCCATTTTCATCCACTTTGAACACTTTGTAACCTAAGTCTTTTAGTTGAAGAAATGATACAAGAGCTTTTAAGAATTTTTTTGAAGATTTCATTTGAAAGTAGGAGAAATGGGGGGAGACGGAGAGAGAAGGAAAGAGGGAAAAGGAGGGAAGGAGGTAGGAGAGAGACAGGAGAGAGAATGTGCCACCTGCTACTCTCGGGGAAAGACTGATCATTTAATTATCAATGTTTTGGGGATACGAGGCAACTAATAAACTGTGATGAGTAGAAACACGTATATTGTTTCATGCAGCAATATGTAGCTATGAAAACTAGCTAAATGGTCAAGTAAGTCAAGACACCCAAGTTTAAAGGTGTTTGTAGGCCACAAAAATGTGTAGTTCTCAAAATTTGCTAGAAACTCTCGCTCTCTCTCTTTTACTCACACAAACACACATACACATGCTTACGCCAGGAACTTCCTTTGTGAGAAGGCCCATTTTGTTTTTAAGAGATTTATTTTTTTTTTCATGGAAAGGCAGATATACAGAGAGGAAGATCTTGCGTCTGCTGATTTACTCCCCAAGTGTACACAACGGCCAGAGTTATGATAATCTGAAACTCAGATCCAAGAGCTTCTTCCAGGTCTATGAAGCCGGTGCAGGGTCCCAAGGTTTTGGATCATCCTCGACTGCTTTCCCAGGCCACAAGCACGGAGCTGGATGGGAAGCGGGCCTGCCGGGATTAGAACCTGTGCCCAAACGGGATCCCAGCAGGTGCAAGGCAAGGACTTTAGCCACTAGGCTACAACACTGGGTACATGGTCCATGTTGAAGCTTTGGATGTCTGTGAAACATTTTCCTTTAGTTTTGTCTCTACAGACCTCTCTAAAAACTTGTGCACAGTCAGCATAGACTCCAGGCAGAATTTAGCTAATAAAGCTGCTGTTTGCTGACCTCTGCCCTCAGTGATTCTGATGTGTATGGTCAATGGGCACTAATCTGAGAATGCTGTTGAAGATCAGTGCACAAAGTGGAGCATGAAAAACCTGTGACTGGGACAGCTACCTGTTGTTGCTCCAGAGTTGCTCTTGAAAGCAAAGTTAACTTGACTTTCTTTCTAAATCCCAAAAGAAGATATCAGTTATAGTTTGGTCTACAATGAATTATAAGATCATGCTAGCATCTATTGTGAAGGAAGCAGAGTTTTATGTTTACATCCTGGTTCATGTGAGATGTCATTTCTGGTTAAAATGTCGAGGTTGATATATGAAAATTAAGTCAGTGTAATGCAAAACATTTTAAAAACAATACTAACTTAGCTCTTTTTATATCAGTTCATAACATTTGCTTTCTAATCATGGTGACAACAATATTACTTACTGCGCATGGTCTACTTATGTTGTGAATTTGACATCCTACTTGTTAAGAGAAAGTATCAATGAAAACTACCACACCCCTCAAATCTGGGCAGGTTGAAATCCATTACAGAAACAACTTATATGGCTTCTAAGAAGCTAAATGTCTAAACTGCAAAATTGTATCATTTCATGATGGTGTTAACATCTATATAGATTTATAAGAAGCTGAATATCAATGAGTAGAATGATAGTTTAACAAAATAACTGCTATTAGAAAACTCAGCATAAGTCTTAACAGTAATGATTTAGAAATAACCAACAACAAATACACATGCTGATACAATATTACATGGGGTGTGTGTATGTGTGTGTGTGTGTGTGTGTGTACAGAGAACAAAACAAAACATAGTACAGAACATATGTGAACAAATACCACAAATCATTTGGAATTATAATAAAAAAGGATCTAAAAACTAGAAATACTTCTTAAAATTTTTCACTTTTTCCGAGCATAATTAACTTATAGAAATAAAATATTAGCATCATTTCTAAATTCTGTTTTCATTTGGAGTCCCACATCCCACTTACATTCAACCTTGAAAATAATACCTCTAGATTATTATTTTTAATTCCAGGTAGAATTCCACCACTCCTAGCCATAGTCAGCATTTAAGGAAAGGCTGGTTAATCTTAGAAAAAGGTCATATTCAGATCATGCCTATAAATGTTTGAAAATGGGAAACCATAAAGCAGCGATCTTCACTTCTGTTTTTCCAGGAAGTCTTATCAATTTCCCCTTCTAAGAGCTGAGAGCTAACTTAACATGTAATTGTGTACAAAAATAAGCACACAGGTTGCATTTAAAAGCAGACAATGTTCACAAGTACATTTAACCTACAACCTGGCTGAAATAACTATAATGTGGGAAAATCAGCTTCATGCAGCAGAGAAATTATACATTTGACCCTTGTGGAGATAAATGCACTGAAGATAAGTTATGATGCTCCAGCTGAGCACAAGGCAATTACCCTGTTTAAGCACAGATATATATCAGGGATTTTATATGGCCGCGAGCTGAGGTAAAGGGTTAGGGAAGTGACAGTTCCAGCCTCAAATCTTCTGCTTGCTTTTTTTCTTTTTTTTTTCCTTTTCCTATCAATAGGTATCTGATTCCTTTACTGAGTTTGAAGTTGTAACAGGTAATCAACTTGAATAAGAGATATCAAGATACTCTGTTAAAAAGATTAACTTACTTTTTTGAAGCTGTGTAACAAGAAAAGAATCAGAGGTGGGGAGAAAGAGGGAGTAGAAAGAGGGGGTACTTTCTAGTTGCCAGTTAACTCCCTGAAGGGCTGCAACAAGCTAAGGCTTGGCTAGGCCAAATTCCGGAGTCTGGATCTCCATCCAATTCTCCCATGGGGGAGTCAGGAAGTTAGCACTTGGGCCATCATTCACTAGTCCCAGCTGGACTGAGTGAAGAGCAGCCAAGATTCAAAGTGGTATTCTGATTTGGAGTACAAGCTGCAGCTTAACTTGCTGCGTCACTATGCCTTCTCCTAGCTATGTATTCTGTGTGAGTTATATTTATTCGTACGAATCAGTCTAGGTTTAGAAGAAACTGTGCAGAGTTTTTGTTGCATGTGAACACACTAGATCTTCAAGAGAACTGTATACAATCATTATGAGCTTCCAGATTCACGCTAAGCTCCTTCCCATCATCCTATTTCCTCCCTTCCTGCCTTCACCTATCTCCTTTCTTCATACACTTCTTCCTTCCTTCACTCCTTATTCTGTTCAACCAAGATGCAAAATAGAATCACAAATATGTTTCAGAGCCATATGTGTGAAATGGCTAAAATAAATAGATTTACAATTTACTATTAAATCCTGCCCATCCTAAATATTCAAAAGTGTCACTCAACTTAAGAACACTATGAGACACACATTCATGATCGGCATTTAGGAGATAGAATGGAATTACACGGTGCAGCTGTTGCAGTATGTTAACATGTGACTAGGAATGCCAATATCCTACAATGATTGCCTGGCTTTATACGACTGAGTTCCGGTCTCCTGGTTCCAACCTAGCCCAAGTTCAGCCGTAGCACATATTTGGGAAGTAAACCAGTAGATGGCCCGTATCACTGTCTCTGTCTCTAAAGGCTGTCTCTCCTTCCTGCCTCACCTTTTTGTGTACGTGTTCCAAACAAATAAAAGAAAATGATTTTTAAAAATTCACTCACATATTGCTGCTCTCCAGAACTTTCAGTTTGGTATCAGGAAAACAGGACTCAAATCTAGGCAATGTAACTCCAAAACCTGATTTTTTTTTTTTGCCATACTTTCTATTATTGACTTTTTTTTTTGGATAATTGTATTTATACTGGGAAAAAAACCATTCCCATAATTGTGAAACATTATGCAATTGCTATGTATTTTTTTCTTTCTCGTTCTGAAGAATTTTTTAAGTCTAAAAAGAAGTCCTTTAAAGAGTACCTTCAATTCTACTATTCTAACTAATAAAAATAACATTCCTTATTACTCATATAAGTTTCGGAAACTTGAAAGATAGGTCATTCTATTACTAATACGGCCAAGCCATGTTTGCCTCCTGTTTATTCAGTCTTGAAGTCTAGGGATACAAGTATGCCAGTGATTGAGCGTTCTATTAAAGCGTATCTGCAAAAATTACAGCAAATCAAGGAAATTGTGGTAGCACAAGTTTTGACTTTCCCAAAAGCTATAATTTATTTGCTGTCAAATTTTTGTCTCGGGGATCCAGGATTAGAATTTTATATACTGGCAAAACCTTACATAATAGGCAGTACAGTATCAAAGAAAATGTCACATCAAAATGTCTGAGTGAAAAACTGCTTCTCTAGTTGCCATCCTTCATGCAAGAAGCCCTGCAAGTCTCAAGTTTCTTTTTCAGTATGGTGCTAAAATCAGAATTAACCTTGTGGTTTATTTATATAATTCTAATGAAATTGAACCAGAAAAAGCTTTGGCATAGAGCGTGGTACATGGCTTCTTATGAATTCTGATGTATCTATTACTTCATGGGGGAGACACACATTTATCTATACCTATATTTGGTGAATTGCATGATTTTTTTCAGGTTCTTACTCTGTAAAAATCCAAAACTACACATTGAACTTATCGCATTATATAATACATTTCCATGGAAACCTTATTTAATGTATACTCAGTGAGCCTAAAAGACAATTAATTGCTAAAACACACACACACACACACACACACACACACACACACACTCACAAAGTGTTCTTCTGTTTCCCATTAAGTAAGTTATAACTATATGGCAAGCATTTGTCTGTAGCATATAGATAACCTGAAAATTACAATACTAATATAGGAAAGAAGAAAGGCCTTTGAATTGGGAAAACATTGCCTATAATACTATTTCAGCTTTTTTTAATTACATAGCTCACATATAAATAAACATTTTAAATTCAGCCTTCAGACAGAATGCATAAACCAGCAGGAAATCAGCAATAGTCACTAACAACATATTCTGACAAGTTGCTAAGCAACTTGGGAGCTGCACATTTTTAGACTTTATTTCAGCTAACAAATATTTACTGAATCCCTACCACTTGAATGTTGCCAAAAAGATGCAAACAGCCTCGTGAAAAGAATATATTTTTATCATTTTCTCCTGTGACAAAACGTGCTCAACACCCCTCTCAGTTTAGAGAAGGGAAATGAATACAGTGAGTTCAAGCCTGCTTGACTGCACAAACCTTGGGGTGCTTCATGCTGCTGTCTACTGAGAAGCCCTAAATCATTCCTTGGGAACCACATCATGGCATTCTGCAATGTTATGTAACTGCTTCATTGTTTTCCCAATTGTAACATCCATGAAGAACAAGGGCCCCTTTTTAGCCTTGTGTGGTATTTTCTGGAGCAGTGTTACTCCATGAGTTCTTTCGGGGCGCTGTCATTGAAAGGCTTGTTAATAATGCCTGACAAGACATGTATAGACAGTGAGAGTGTTAAAACTGTTAGGGTGATTTTTGGGGGATAATCCTGCATGCATTTCACATGCTTTATTTTTAAAAATCTATTTACCTTTTTTAAATATACTTATTTATTTTATTGGAAAGGCAGATGAACAGAGAGAAGCAGGAGACAGACAGATTTTTCCATCCATTTGTTGGTTCACTGCCCAGGTGACCACAATGGTCAGTAGTGAGCTGAGTCAAAGACAGGAGCCAGGTTTCCTGCACAGGTGCAGAGTCCATCCTCTGCTGGTTTTCCAGGCTGCAAGGAGGGAGCTGGCAGGACATGGAGCAGCCAGGATATGAATTGGCACACATATGGGCCCATGGTACTTGAATGGGGAGGATTAGCCAACTGAAACATTTCTCTGGGCCCCCCCAAAGTAATTCTCAACTATAACAGATCTTGTTAAAATTTTCTCAACATTTGAGAGTATATATAAAGGATGTTTTCGGTGTTTAAATAGTGTATATGAGTGTGTGTGTGTGTGTGTGTGTAGTGTGTGTGTGAAGGACATACACTTTACATATTATAATTGTGGAGTGTATATGAAAGATACTATACATATTTAAATTTGACCTCTTTTGACATGTGTGGATCCATGTCAACATCACCACAGTCAAAAGCAACATTTCCTGTCTCTCTGTGTAAGCTTGCACCAGAAAATTGAAAACAAACAAAAACGGATAAGAACACTCTCCAATGGAATTTTATTTACAGAAATGGGTGTTATATCAATTTGACCTATGGTCTGATGTTTTCAGATTCTTGTGCTAAAGAATCATCCCATAGACTTTGAAAGAGCTTTAAGTGAATTTAAAATAAATGTAGAAACAGGGTCCGGTGGTGTGGCCTAACAGCTAAAGTCCTCGTCTTGAGTGTGCCTGGATCCCATATAGGCGCCGGTTCTAATCCCAGCAGCTCCACTTCCCTTCCAGCTCCCTGCTTGTGGCCTGGGAAAGCAGTGGAGGACCCAAAGTTTTGAGACCCTGCACCCACGTGGGAGACCCGGAAGAGGTTCCTGGTTCCTGGCTTCAGATCGGCACAGCACTGGCCGTTGAAGTCACTTGGGGAGTGAATCATCGGACAGACGATCTTCCTCTCTGTCTCTCCTCCTCTCTGTATATCTGACTTTGTAATAAAAAAAAAAAAATCCTAAAAAAAATGTAGAAACAAAACAAGCAAATCTACAGAGCTTTCGGTCCAGTAACAGGTGGGCAGTGACAATTATTATCAGGATAGTTCTAACACAGTTTACCACCTACCCATTTAACTCTCCATGGTTATGTTTTCCACGACTTGAGTTTCCAGTAGTTACCAGAGCCAGAAAATACCAATGAACAAATTCCACAAATAAATGATTCATAATTTTAAATAATTTCTACTATAGTAGACTGTTATTATTGTTCAATGTTATTATCAGGCATTAGAGTTGATTGCTTACCGTTGACTGTTTTGTGAAGTGAGGGCTATCACAGGTTTGCTACCTGCAGTTTTAGGCACATACTGAAAGTCTTATAGTTTATGCACCATGGAGAAGGGTGGGGAAAGTTGTACTGAAATAACATCTCTTTCATTTTGAGATAGGCATTTTCCTTAGAATCCTGGATTAGATATAATGTTGTCTAGTGATATCAATATAGCATGTAAGTATCACTTTTCATGGTTGTTGGAGTCTAGCTACATTTGACTTTCATTCACACCCTATTAAACACATCATGTTATGCAGAGAAAAAATATGGATATGTTATACCAATATATTCCATATTTAGGGTTAACAGCTTTAAACAGAGCTTGGGGAATAAGCAAGGAATTCTTTAATGCTTGTGCAGGGTACAATCTATATGACTCCTTCATTTTCCATGGAAGTTTTGTATATTATGGTCAGTTTCACAACACCATCAGTGAAAATGGAACACATACACACACACGAATACTTTGTTCACTAAATTGAGAATTATGAACTCTCATTCTGCAGCTAATTTGAAATCAGAGCTACTAAGTATTAATTAGCTTTTGATCTATCAGAATATTGTTTTCCTGACAACCTAATCCACTAATCACAACAACACTGAGAATGCAACGTTGGTTTTCTATATATTGTTTTTGCAAACTAAATACTCATTTTCCTGTGTTCATAATGGGAAAAGAAAGATAGTAAACAAAAAGCAACAATAAAATGTCAGTGGTCTGAGCTAGCCTGCCTTCCTATCTCGGGTTGCTAGTCAGAGTACTTTCTGTAACCTTCTCTGTATACTATTCTAGAGAAAATATGATATTCAGGTTAGAACAAGTAATTTTAAAACTTGATACTGAACGAGAACTTGATTAGCAAACTTATTGTAACATTATTTCCTATTCGCTGTCTTGTATATCAGAAGAAATGTATTACATCGTACATTAGTTAAGAGAAGACAGCATGAAAGAACACAATGACCAAGAGTTATAAAAACCACAGAAAGTGTATTTACTATTTACTCAGCAGTTTTTAAATCACAGCTATGTGTGTTCATACAAGTATAAACTATAAAAGCTAATTTACCCCAGTATTATCACCCAGTATAACGTTCTCCACTGCCAGTCAATTGCAAATTTTAAAACAGACCAAAAACAAGGCACATAAACTCTTTCTGCAGAAAATAGTGTACATATATATATATATATGTATATATACACAATGTATTT
This sequence comes from Ochotona curzoniae, assembly GCF_017591425.1. NCBI lineage: Eukaryota > Metazoa > Chordata > Mammalia > Lagomorpha > Ochotonidae > Ochotona > Ochotona curzoniae. The sequence goes on from NW_024467096.1 coordinate 25,019,499, forward strand.
CAGAGGTTTAGTTTCTTCTAAGTTATTTTTAAGATTTATTATTTTTTTATTACAAAGTCAGATATACAGTGAGGAGGAGAGACAGAGAGGAAGATTTTCCATCCAATGATTCACTTCCCAAATGAGTCGCAACGGCCGGTGCTGTGCCGATCTGAAGCCAGGAACCAGCAGCCTCTTCCGGGTCTCCCACGTGGGTGCAGGGTCCCAAAGCATTGGGTTGTCCTCCACTGCTTTCCCAGGCCACAAGCAGGGAGGGAGTTGGATGGGAAGTAGAGCTGCTGGGATTAGAGCCGGCGTGCATATGGGATCCTGGTGCGTGCAAGGCGAGGACTTTAGCTGCTAAGCCAGGCTGCTGGGCCCTTTTCTAAAATTTTTTAATGGGTAACAGTGTATATCAAAGATCCAGGATCCAGAATTTTAGTGTAAACAATGTTTATATCCTCCATAAAGTTGTGAAAATTCCATGTGCCTGTCAAAGGCTCTGCACATCACTAAAAACGCACTCACGAGACTCCAAGGCAGCTCCTCATGAATAGTGTTTTAAAGCCACACCTTTATGAAGACCTGTTCAGCCAGAATATTACACACGAGCACAAACATCTTTTGCAGTTGATTTTCCAATCTCTATAGCAGCAACTCTATCAAATTAACTCTACTGAAAGCCCTTTGAAAATGTGGATCCTTTCAACTTTAGAAATGTCTGGAGTTGAACAAGCTAATACCCTGGAAATGGAAAAGCAAAACCTTAATCTTGCACTAGACAGGATGGTGTGTTCACGACATTCATTTTAAAAATAGATTAGTATTCTTATATAGTGCATAGATTATATAACATTATGTGGGCAGAATTTTTCATAATCCCTCTTCATACTCCACCAAAAAGAACTGCAGATAAAATAGGCGAGATGTCAAACAATATCCCATGCTTCCTTGATAACAATATTCTTCAAACTCTTTTGAAGGCTTTTTAGTTTCATTTTCCAGCATCCTGAGGATTCCTTAGAGCAAGGACAATGGTTTTCTAATTGTGCACTGCTTTCCTTCCACCTTTCTGTAATACTTGTCGCATGTTTCTGTTTAAAAAGCATTTTGAATGATTGATCTCTCATAAAAACAAAACAATTCTGAAGTTTTGTGCTATTGCTGTTATCAAACAAGATATGAAAGGATGACTACACTATTCGGTGTTAGTACAGATACAGAAGATCGCAAACTGAGCCTGAGCTTTGCCATTATAAGTTAGGTGAGCTAAAAACTAAAAGCGAATGCTTCTTCACCAACATTACAAATGATAGATCTGAGTCACTGGGTTAAAGAAAAAACACTTCAATAAATCCAATTGCACAGCAGGCAAAAATCTGAAACTCCTACTTTACATGTTAGGAAGAAGCATATGGATGTGGTCAATAGTGGTGTGGTAGTACAGCAAGTAATAGTAGATCTAAATAACTGTTGACTAAATGGGGGACACGGATTACCACCTGTTCCAAGCTTGTGTCAGGCATAATGATACATCATATATAGAAATTACTGAAGAAAAAGCCCTGATTATTCTTTAATGATGACCTGCACATGTGTCACACATTTCAAGGATTTGGAAGCTGGGATTCAGAAGGGTTGGGAGACTTGAGTAAACACACATACCACACGAGTGGAAGGAGATTATGTGCAGAAAGCTTTTAGTCTGATACTGGTTTTATTTACTTTCCAAGCTCAATTGTTGTTCCCATAAGTACAGACCAGAATGTGCATAATATCTATCAATTGAGTGTATTTAACACTGAAAGTCAATATTACATAGATTTTGGAAGTTCATGTTGCATTAAAAGTGAAAGCTATCCTGGAGTGTAGCCAATATCCTGACTAACATCAGTTACTGTAGCACATAGGCTAAAACGCTTACCTAGTTTGAGAGAATTCATTATAAGCAATCAAATTTTAAAGAAAATATAGTAATGATCATATATTATTTTATATAGACGAAATTGGCTAGGAAAAAGAAGTTTTGTTACAAGGATTTTGCAAAGGACACCATCACAGGGTCCGGTGCAGTGTCCTAACAGCTAAAGTCCTTGTCTTGTACACTCCAGGAATCCATATGGGTGCTGGTTCTAATTCCAGTGACCCAGCGTTCCATCCAGCTCCCTGCTTGTGACCTGGGATAGCAGTCGAGGATGGCCCAAAGCCTTGAGACCCTGCACTGGCAAGGGAGACCCAGAGGAGCTCCTGGCTCCTGGCTTCAGATCAATGCAACTCCAGCCATTGCAGTCACTTGGGAAGTGAGTGCATGGAAGATCTTCTTCTTTGTCTCTCCTCTCTCTATATCTGCCTTTCCAATAAAAATAAAAATAAATCTTAAAAAAAAACACCATCACAGATCTAAAACCTATGAAAATAAATTGTCAGGCACTACAATGGAGCTCAAAGTGAACAGGAAAAAAGATCATACTGATCAAAGATTTGGAAAGGAAAATATGTATATGTATTTGGAGAAAAAGAGTGATTTAAAAACACTAAAGTTCCAAGTTATTTCTTTCTCCAAAAGGATATACATTATTATTCAAAGGGAATACTCTTAATTAGAAGGACAAATGGTTATGAAGGCTCAGTAGTCAATGGGCACAGACTCATTTCTACATATATTTTGGAGTGTATTCTATATAATACATTATAGTAAAGATAATATTGAATATATGAATGCACATCAGATTAGTTGATTAAATCTTTCCAGCTTTAAACGGTTGATACAAAATTTCTCATGAAGAACTGTCTTGTGGTTAACTGCTTAGAGACCATGCCGATGAATGAGGAGCACTCACAATTTAGCACCCATCGGTTCTGAACCTCTACACCCAACAACTATTCATTTTTACATCAAGGCATTTTGGAGGGTTCAATTTCTGTTTCAATCACTTCTACAAATAATCTTCTAAAGCCTGTCAATCCCATACCTGGAAATGCAGAACCAAATTTTAGCAAGCTGAACAAATAAAATCTCAGTAATTCAATGTTTGGAAATTTAGGAAATTAGTAATGGATTTCTGCGCTGTTGCTACTGTCTTGATGCCTGTGTCACTGTGGCTTTGTATGAGTGAGAACTCTTAATCCAGCTCCAGCAGCTTCTTTGTTTTGACGGTTTGATGGGGCCTGCTTAATGATATGCTGCTACGTGTATCCTAACTGGCAAGGCAGCAACTCCCGGGGAGAAAGCAATGAAACATTATACTCCGCAGTTCTGGGACACTGTAAGCTGCACTGCATGTCTCCGTCAGAGGTTGAAATTACCAAAATTCATTTTCCATCTTTAAAGTTTCCAATCAATTGTGAAAATTATGCCATTTGTGAACATGTACAACAAAACACAGCAAACATGAAAACTCATTTTAAGACAAAACTCTGCCATATGGCTTTGATTTCATCTGTTACAAGATTATTCAGGCTATTTGAGCTGACTCAGTCATGTCTTCCTATGAAAAAATATTTAAATTTATGAATTACAAAGCATAGTAATAAAACAGCATCACCTTGTGAGAGAAGTCACATTGTCTCATCGGTAGTGATTTTTACAGGCTTTAATTTTTCACAACAAAGCTTCTAATCAACCTGGTTTTCATACTTATCTCACCGACTTCTTGCAAGAATCTAACCAACAGCGCCACAGCATTCCAAACCTTTTAAAATATTCTTATATTTCTATGTTCATATAACCCCTCACAACTTCAATATCTTCTATCCTTAGAGTGGTTTTTGAATTTCTATCCCTGCCATGATGATGTCTTGTGATAATCTGCTCCTCCCTTTGAATTCTGATAATGGACAGTAGGCAATGGCTCTGGATCTGCATACCTGCCTTTTGCGTGTAAGTTTCAGACTGAGTTCTTGGCTTCAGCTTCAGACTGATCCAGTCCCAGCTGACGTGAGCACCTGATGAATGAATCTCTGTATCTGACTTTCCCATAAAAATGAAATAAATCGTAAAAAGAAAGAAGATGCAAGATTTTACTGTATCAATCCAAAAGTCACATTACTGAAGTGCCCAGAGCACTTTAATTGTCCGTGTCCCAGACTTGCGGCTCTTGGCATCGGTGTGGAGTTCATTGACATCTTCATCGTTTCTGTCCAACTCAACTTAAATGCCACCTCTCGCGAGATGCATGATACCTACCCAATGGCTTTTGAAAATAAAAATCCCTTATTTCTTGTTTTTGTGCATCTGATAATACATTGCATGTGAACGGAGGATCTTATGAGTTTCATTTTCCACTGTATATGAGAATTAACGATGAACTACCATGAAGAACGAGATATGTAAATTCAAGGATGTTTGCACTAAGAATTATTACACCAAAGGAGTCTCATTCACCAAATATAATCACATTTTCCACAGCTAGCTACCTATTTCTAACTCTTTATTATCTTTCCAATTTATACTAAGATGTGAATCTTATAATTTAGCTGTGCTTTATAATTTGATAAGCTAAATATTAAAACCTGCTGTAATAGAATTATCATAAGTCTGGCAATTTCTGTTTGCTAATAACTGGATATGGAAATAAAATCGCATCGCTTCTAAACAAATTAACTTGTTTAATCACGAGACTCTGCAAACTTCTCCAAAGTAGGACACCATCGTACATTTTGTAGTCAATCACAGTAATCCACATTTCACATCTAAGTCAATTTGCTTCATAAATTATTTCTAGCATCTTTCAATTCCTTATATGTTGTGATTTAAATTTTTAACAGAAAGTTTTGTGATGTTTTCCTCTTTAATTACTTTATACCCCTCTTAATCTTATAAGAATGAAAAAAATGGAAACAATTGAAAATTGTGATGACAGACAACAGTGTCTGTTATATACAGGGTATATAACATTCTGGAATAAATAATACATGATACTTTTTTCCATTTATACTGTTGTGCTTACATGTCTTTTAATTATCATTCTGCTAGAGGACATGGCATAGACTTTCTTAAACTGGTAAACCTCCAAAAATAGCAAAACTTGGGGTTTGAGATCCTACCACTTCCAGGCTAACAATACTGCAGAAGGCATTTGCAAAAGCACCAAAGTGTTTCTGAAATAGTTTTTATGCCTAGAAGTTGTTGCACACTTCTATGTTTAGCCAGACATTACTATAAAGGTAAATACTTTCTATATGTTTGAATGATCGCCGTCTCCTTCATTTGTGATACGTCATTGAAGCAACGATGCCTCTGAATGTTTTAGAACAGTATTTTCACAGTAGTTTCCTGCTATCCATGATTCTGACATCCAAACTCTGTTACCCTTTGTAAACAACAGTTCAAAATATTAAATGCTGGGCCTGGTGGTGTAGCCTACCAGCTAAAGTCCTCGCTTTGAACGTGCCGGGTTCCCATATGCGCCCTGGTTCTAATCCCAGCAGCTCCACTTCCCATCCAGCTCCCTGCTTGTGGTCTGGGAAAGCAGTTGATCGATGGTCCAATGCTTTGGGACTCTGCAACCATGTGGGAGACCTGAAAGTTCCTGCCTCCTGGCTCTGGATTGGTACAGCACCGGCCATTGCGGCTCACTTGGAGAGTGAATCATCGGAAAGAAGATCTTCCTCTCTGTCTGTCCCCTTCTCTGTATATCTCACTTTGTAATAAAAACAACAAAAAAAACCTGCAAAATTCTATAAACAATTAATTTAAGTCATTAGGGTCTGAGTAGTCTGATTAAAATCTTGTAACATGTCTATTTTATATGGAACAAAAGAACATATGTGTCTCATATTTCACAATGTACACACTCTCCAGCTAAGAGTTACTTCGCAGAGTTTCTGGTTATCAGACCAATGGTAGTAGTACTGAAGTTCTTGTGTGCAGCTAACCTTTATTTCACGTCATAGTGGTCCCACGGATCGAACGCAGTGAAGCTAGAAATATGTTTATGCCAAAGGAAATTCATAAAATGCTTCTTTTAAGTGAAAAGATAAAAGTTCTTACTAAGTGTTGTGCTGAGCCGAAGTGACGCCTGGAGGAGCTAAGTGCATCAGAGAATAAGAAAACTTGTCACAAGCAGGAACATCTGGTAACCTTGGAACACCAAGCAGCAGAGGGAGCCCAGGTCCTCTCTCCTTCCTGCCTCACTCCGGCCATGAACAACAGAAGAAAGCATACTATCTTTGCAATACTATCTTTACCAAGCTCAGACACTCTCATCCAGATATATTTGGAATGCTTAGTCTACAGAGAAGATCAGCACCTGCCATGATATCATGTCACAAGTTTGCACAATCTGAGAATCTTCTACCTCTCTCCATCCCTAAATGCATAAAAGCCCAGTGCGGCCATTTCCTTTAATGGTCCCCCTGCCATGCAGAGTAGTACTGAGCTTTCTCCTACCAGGGAGCCATGCATCAGACATTCTCTCTCCTACATGGCCATTTTTCTCAGCTCAAAGAAAGACCTTCTGCATGGCTCACTGCCTCTGATTTATGGGTTTGTGGCAATAATTCCTAACATTAAGGGAAGCATCAAAAAACAACAACAACAAAAAAAAAGGGAAGATATTGAGAGTGCAAAAATCCACAGTAAGAAGAGAGGAATCTGTGCTGATTTTGCTGCTGTACCTCAAACTGCAAAAAGTTATAGGCAGTGTGCATAATAAATATTTAATTAAGATGAAAAAAGCAATGAACTGCATGTTTATGCATCTGACACAGACACATTGTTTGGCACTATCTACTGTTGTAAGCATCCAATGGGGATCTGAGAAAAGATCGCTCTCAGAAAATGGAGAACCGCTGTATTTTTGAACAAAATTTTGATGCAAATTGTGTTTCTCTTCAAGCCTTTCCTCACTAATCTCAAGATCCAACAACAGACCAAAATAATCATATGTTTGTGTGGGTAGTTTTGCTTAATGTTGATTTTCTACTTGTATTAATTGGAATGAGACTGTAAAAGAATGAAGAAGTTCTCCCCAAAATGAATAACGAATACATATTTTGTTATTTATCTCTAAAACAACATACACATGGATATAAATTTAATTCTATGGGTTTAAATGAATACTACAATTTATTCCATTGTTCAGTTGTTCCAGCTACTGTCATCATAAGATTTTGCTGGGTGCGTCCTTTTGTTGTTACCTTTTGTTTGTTCTACAACTCTCGCTCCCTTTTTTGGGGGACTCCCTTATATTGCAGGAGCAAAGGCATCACAGGCTCCCCTCATAGTTACCTTACCACATCTGTAATCAAGCACTTTTCCAAAAAGTCTTTGTGCCTTATACTGCATAATGCTTAGAAACCAGAATCTCATGTTTCCACAATCTCTACGTATTTTCCCAAAGAGATCTACTAATTAAAAAGAAAAAGATAACTACTTTTTGGTAGAGATTATACACAGGCAACTACTTCATGCAGTGTTCAGCTTAATATCATTAACAATAAGATCACATACCATAAACCCTTTGATAGGATACCCAGAGCACATAGCATCCCTTTAGAGGTGTTATTGTGAAAGTACATCAATTCGTCCCAGTCATGAGGAATCAAACAAATCCAAATGCTGAATATCCTACAAAATATTAATCAGTACACTTCAAAAGGTCAAAGTCACAAAGAGTCAGAAATATGGTGAGCTTCTACACACTGGAGAGATGAAAGAGATCACATCTAAATGTGCATAATTGCTAAAATAAAATTAATCAAACTTCTAAATTTTAAAACGCTACTACTATATAATAACTAAGGATTCAGTGGACTTAGTTACCTGGAACATGTGATCAGCACAGGCTTTGCAGGTGTAGTGAAAGGCACAGTGTTTCCTTCATGAAATGATCTGAATATAAACATTTTAGGCAAAATACACTCCAAAAATTTGACATATCACTCAACGTCATGAATCCTAGAATCATGCACCTTAGATTTAAAATGTATATGAATAACTGAAAACAGGTCTATGAGGTCTTGCCATTTTAAAATTAACATAACTAGTCTTAGAACACTCACTATTTCAATGTCAAACTCTCTTTAGATATAGAGCTTATCAGCTCTTTAGCACTAAGCCATGATGTTGTAATATGATTAAATTCAAACATTATCTGCATGCATTTTATAACTGGGATAACTGGAAGACAGCATGATATCCCCTCTCCTGCCATTCCTAAAAAAATATACTCCACCTCCCGCCAACAAAATAATTAATACAACCCACGGATAAGACATTTTCTGGATTTCACAGACCATTTGAATTCACAAACACTTCTATTTTAATACTTGCTAGGCAGTCAGACACCAGCTTTCCAATGTTTTATTACTTTGTGGAACTCTGAGAACTTGTCTACAGTTGATTAGAAAATTAAACTAGAGCACAGTTTTCCTTTTCTTATTCAAGCCTATCAAGCAGCAATTAACCTTTAACTTCCTTCATATTTTCACACATTCCAAAAACTGAAATAAAACTCTGCTAAATCTTAAAGCAGCCAAAATGAAGCCAGGTATCAGGTGAATGCCCACTGCTCATAGCGAAGGTGCCAAACACAAAACTGTAAGGAAAGATGAATCAATAGATAATATGGATTTCCCTCCTTACTTTGTAGAGAAGGAATCATTTTCTTAATTGATTTGTCTTGAAATGTATTGCACAGAGAGACAGGAAGGGATGACTACTGTGACTTCAGAGTAAATTATCTGAAATATGTAGGTGTCAGCATTACTAGGAACATTCCTAAAATAGCTGGGTTATGATTCTATTACAAGAGATTAAGATATCTGAGAATGCACTGGTTGATAAATATGCTGAAAAAAGTTTAGAAAATTCTACAAAAGTCCTTTAACTTTATTATGTCATAATACTATGCTTATATATCATCCAGCCTATGATAGCAATGACCATAACAATGACTCCAGAGTAGCTTACAACGTGAGAAGCAGCTAATGACAAAATAGGAAGGTACCATCCATGACAAGGAATATCAAATTAATTTAAGGAATATCAAAATATGAAAAAGCATACATCATAGAAGCCATGATATATCAGATACTGCCAATATGTTTTGGTGATAAAATACATTGAGAAAATTTGGCAGCAAATACAATGACTGGGTTAACATGTTCATACCATTAGAATGATATTGTAAATATTTTCATAGACAATCCTTCCAGAAGAGTGATGAGAGATTAATGAAGGCACACCAAAAGGAAGTCCCACAGAGTAACAGCAACAAGGAAATATCAATAGATAATTTTAAATTTGTGTTGAACAAGAAGCAGACAATTGGCAATAACTTTTTCTTTAAAAAATATATTTTAAGGAAAGTGACAGAGAGGGAGAGACAAGAGAAAGAATATTTTAATATTTTATTTGCTGGTTAAATTTCTAAATGGGATCAATTACCAGACTAAAGCCAGAAGCCAGGATCTTCGATCTGGTCACCCACCTGAGTGCAGGGGTTGCCGCAGGAGGGGCCAGATAGGAAGTGGCGCTGCTGAGACACACCAGTGTCCAAATAGGACACCAGCATTGCAGGTGGTGTACCCTGTGGCACAATGCCAGTTTGCATTGTAAAATATTTAGAAATTTTCTATCCTGGGTATCATTCTCAGGGACACTGACAGCTATCAGGTTGTAGAAAATTAACAAGGGAGAGAAAAATCTGCCAGAGACAGAAAAAAAAAAAAAAACCACGGTGGGATGAGTATATGCATTATTTTATTCATTTGCGTAAAACTGCTCAAGAAACCAATCAGACTGACAATAACGACACTTATTTTAGTGAATTCCTCCACATACTCTACTGGTTATGGAGGATTCCAATAAAACATTTAGCTATTGCAGCCATAGGGCATTCGTGTATTGACAATTTCCAGAAGTTTTCTTCACCTAATTTGCTCTGCTATTCCTATGGAAGGGAGGGAGAACAGTTACCGTAGCAACTGCAAGGTTATATTTTATCTGCAAGCTGCAGAGCTTCTTCGACATAATAATAGGAAAAGTGTATCCGTGCTGACATTCCATCCTTGTTAGGTGAGAGGTTTGGTGGTGGGGTTGAGAAAAGCACGCACAAGCTCACATCTGCCAGCTGTTCCACCCCCAATGGCAACACTGTAGCCTGCCTTTTTTTGTCGTTGTTGTTTGTTTCTTATGGAAAATGAGAAAATCACCAATATCAAACATGGGTATAGCAGATTGTGAAAGAGAGGCTCTAGGGAGAGTAGTTCATCACAGCTGACCTTCGTTATTTCTGTGAGAAGAGAAATTGGTGGACAATCAGCAATTGTTATAACGGGAAAATAAACACCTTGTCAAACGTCAGCAGCTAAAAAGTCAATTTCCAGGCCTAATGGAAGATAGCTGTAAGCCTGTCTGCAGGAGAATAGATTTTTCAGAAAATACTAAGTTAAAAACACATCTTAACAATTTAATTCGAAAATCCCTCTGAAGGCCGTGGCTCCTGCAGCTTACATACCCGAAGCTACATAGCAGAGGACACTTGTCACATGTCAGCGTGTGACTTCAGCAATGCCTCGGGTTCAGTTAACTTTAAAAAGAATTCAGGAATAAGGAAAATGGATAGGAAAATAAAACACAAGGTGACTCAGATCTCTTTCCTTTAAAAAAAAAAGTCTGAAATCCAAATTGAAGTGGCTTAACAATGAAAAGGGAAGGTATCGGTAAGCAACCTTGGCTTCCCGAACGTTCAACCCAATTCCTCAATGCCAGCAGAGTGTCTTCCTCTGCTTCAGCTCCCTCTGCCTGCGCTGATCACATTTTTCCCAATCACCACCTCCTCCGTTTCCCCTCTCTGGGTGATCTCTTTCATCCATGAGCTCATTTCAGCGGGCTGAACGCTATTGCTTCAGATATTCTTCAGTTATGTATCTTCAGCAGAAGGGTAAATCTAGCTCTTGCTATTCAAGCGTTATTAGACACACAAACCTTTTTCTGCTTAACAATTCCATGGAGATCTCTAATTGCCCCCTGCTTATTTTTCTTTCTCATTTTGTTACTATGTTTAAATCAAGATGATATGTTGAGTGCCATATCCAAATCCATGAATCTATATTTTCTAGTTTGAAGAAAAAATACCAGAAATCAATTTATCTAAAGCTTCGCAACTAGAAAGCGACAGAACCAGTATTTGAAACTAATCAGGTCATTCCATAGATGTTGGTGTGAGCTTTTACTTAATAAATAATTTGCAATTTTTGACAGGATTATGAGTCTCCACGGGGCAGGGCTGGAGTGTTAAAGGGAGATTTTGCGCATGCTACGCATTGTTTTGCACTTTTTGCTCAGCAAAATATTAGTACTACTTACTTTAGAAGAAATATTTTTTTAATTGCTTACTTTCATGTAAAACAGAGAGAGAAACAGAGAAATCTTCTACCTCTTGCTCATTTCCCCAAGTATCTACAACAGCCAAAGCTGACACAGGCTGTAACCAGGAGCCAGGAAAGAGGTGTAGGATTTTCACGTGGGTGGCAGGCACCAAAGGAACGGAGCAATCAGCTGCCATGTCCTAGTGTCTGCTTTAGAAGGACACAGGACCAGATATGAGACGCAGAGGTAAAGTCCATTACTCTGTTTTGGGATGTGAGCATTGAAAGGGTTACCATTTCTTTAAGATTTATTTTATTGCTTTTACAGGCAAAGACATTGAGAGAAGAGAAAATACAGACAGAAAGAGATTGTTTCATCCACCGTTTCACTCCCCAAATTGCCACAACAACCAGGGCTGTGGATGCAAGGGACTAAGTACCTTGGTTATCTTCTGCTGATTTCCCAGCTGTATTAAGAGGAAGCTATATTAGTAATTCACAGCCAGAACTTCAACCAGACCTTTGAAGAGATTCCAGCATCAGCCATGCTAGAACGTGCCCCCTAACCCCACCAAAATGACACCTTAACCACTACAGTAAATATATGTCCCCATAAGAGTTTTATAAGTTAAATATATGATGATATTTTGCTCAAATTCCTTGTATAAGAGAGAGCTAATCAAATATAGTTAATGATAATACAAGTAGGTTCTCGGTATTCTGATTCATTAAGGATGGAAAATCTACAAGGTTAAGCACACATTTTTAAAGAGTAGAGCAAAGTAAGGTTTTAGGTCCACTATATGGAAACCTGTTATAGACTTTATTGCATAACTTTTCCCACATCTCAGCAAGGTTGCTACAGCAATTCGTCTTTCAGGGTTCGAATATTATAAGTCAGAGTGCTTGTTTTACATGTTTATTTTTGATTGAGTGCATGAGTAGCTATCATGAGAGGATCATGTATTAGTTGGATAAAATCAAAAGAATATCATCAAAATTTCTAATCTTACAGTTTTCATCTTATTTCCAACAACCAGTAAGCAAATGGAATTTGAAATGTCTCAAGAGCATAGGCCAAATTATCTTGAGGTTAACTTCAGATACTATTATTTCTAAAACCAAAGGGTTATATTTCTGCTAATTATTGACTGCAAAATTTTCCTTCCTCTCTTTTTTTTTCTTCCTTAAATGTACTTGTAGAATTGGTTTTCTAGCTGACAAGGTGGTTTAGCATCCTAGTCCTCTATCTTGCAGGTCCAACATGCCTTAATGGGGCTGGTTCTAATCCCAACTATTTCACTTCCAATCCAGCTCCCTGGTTATGAACTGGAAAAGCAGCAGATAATAGCTCAAGTCCTTGGGCCCCTGCAACCATTTGGAGGACAGAGAAGAAGTTCCTGGCTCCTGGCTTCAGAGCAGTTCAGCTCTCTCCATAGCAGCCATTTGAGAAGCGAACCAGCAGATGGAAGATCTTTTGTGTAAATCTTTCTCTCCAATAACAATAAATACAGCTTAGAAGAAAAACTGACCTCAAATTCAGCACACTTTGAAAATAATCTTTAAGCCTTTACGAAAAGAAACATAACTTCTACAGCCACTGTTGTGTTTTTGTAAGCATGGTTGATTGATGGCTTAAACAGCTTTGTATGAAGCCTTGACATTTTAAAGATAATGGTAACTAGGAAATGTCTATCTGGAATGCCTGATTCCCTTTGTACCTCTGTCCATAGTGATTTATTCTGCCCTTGAGTTCTTAAACTACTTAGATTAATTTAAGACCTGGGGTTGTGAAGAAATAATGACCCTTATCTAACAACATACAAGAGTGATGCCTCCAACAGAGCCTGGGTACGAAAAAGTAAATCCTTGATTCCATGGCATTTACTTGCATAATAACTCTACTAGCATGTACAACTAGGTGGTTCATAATGTTTTTTCACATTTGTAACACTATCCAAAGGGATGGTCATAGCACACCTAAGTTGTCATTTTTAAAAAAGATAACTGCTTTAAACACAAAATGTATTACATAATACTAAGAAATACTTGATACTTTTACATCTATTTTCTTATCCATGATAACAATAAGTGTCCCTTCACAGAAACATTGTGCTATGAAATAATTTTCTGAGTCTTGCAGGTAATCAAAGGCCAACGACTGGCTCTTCGGACGCGAGGGATTCTCACATTTCTGTTATCAGTTTCCCTTCCATTGCATTTATATGTAAATGAATTCAAACTGCTTTCTAAGCAACAAATCCAAAATGAAACTGAATTTATAATACAAATTAATATTGAGGCCTGCCAGTACAATACCTTCATCATTGACATCATTACACAAAAGGCAGCCATTAGAGATTGTAAACTATTTTTGCAATGATATATGTTTGCATTTCAGATTAACTTTTAGGGAAGTGTTTTTTTTTTCTTTTATGATGATTATTATTTTATGATACAGTTCCATAGGCTCTGAGATTTCCTGTCCACCTCCCCAAGTTCCCTCCCCCACTACTGATATCCCCTCTGGTATTACAATGGATATTCTTTCATGAACATTCATAAGTCCATCATTCCGCCTTTGAAATGCTTCCCAACATTGTAAGCATGCATGGACCATGTCAGATGGAAGTGGTTTTTACATGTAAATCTCAATAATTTTCTCGCAAGCTTTTACAGAATATAGAACCATGGGAAATTCAAGGAGAGTTTTGAAACATTAGTACAAGCGGGCTGTACCATTTTAGAGTTTTGAACATAGTAATGTCCAAGGTCCAGATTAGATAGTTCTCATTTCTGAAAAGGTTTCTTGATCTCTTCTCATGACGTAGTAAGTTTATGGTTCAGGAATCAAAGGAGCACTGGGAGTCATTAAATATCAGGTCAGGAATAAGCTGAATAAATGTTGAATACATTGCTTCCTCTTTGTCCTCTTTGCTTTTTTTCTCCTTTTTTTTTTTTAGAACTAACATCACTTTTCTATAAAAATAAAAGTGCTGAACTCCAGAATATTTAAAATGGATTCTAGTGCTAGTATCCTATGATGTTATAATTTTGATCTAACTGCTAGAATGGTAATTGCGCTAAAAAAAATAACACCATGAATTTTCAGGTCAAGTGTAAAGGAAAGTACAATTATGATTCAGATTAAATTTTGGAAATTATCTACATGAGGGCTGGTTCACCATCATTCTTATTTTTTCCTCTTTAACACTTCGTCCTTTTAATAAAGCATTGCTTATTGATTGATTAATTTGAAAGGTAGTGTGACAGACAGAAAGAAGGCAGATAGATCTTCCATATGCTGGCTCACTTCCCAAATAGTTGCAACCAATAGGTTAGAACCAGTTCATATGCAGCAGCGAGGAGCATCTTGGTCCACGTGCCAGGCTCATCTTCTGCTCATTTCCTGAGCATATTGGCAGAGAAGTGGATCAGAAGCAGAGTAGCATCCAACCGGGATGTCTGCATCACCTGCCACAGAATTGCCTGCTCTGGAACAAGACGAGCACTTCTCCAGATGCGCTGGAGCAGGTAAAGCGACCGTTTACAGTGCCAGCACCATGTAGGTCCTTTCCTGGCTGTTCTACTACTGATCCAGCTCCCTGTTAAGGGCATGAGAAAACAGCTAAGAATGGCCCAGAGTTTGGGTCCCTGCTGCCTATAATAGATGCTTGGAAGAGAATCCTGGCTCCAGGGTTGACCCAGCCCTGGACTTTACGGCCATCTGGGGAATAAAACAGTGGATGAAACCGCCCCTCCTCTCTCTCTCTCTGCCTTTCACTCTGTAACTTTTTAATAAATAGATAAGTAAAAATACATTCAAAATGAAACAAAAAAAAACCTCACTGTGATAACCTAAAGTTGTTTCAGAAGAATGATTAGAGAACCTATAAAATCAACTAGAAACTGAGATGAGCAGAGTAATCATGCTTTCAGTTCCTGCATTATTATCCATTGCAGCATTAAAAATCACCCTAATAATTTGGCAACTTAAAACAGCCAAGATGGCCTGAAGTGGTGGCCTAGCAGCTAAAGTCCTCACCTTGAATGCACCAGAATCCCATATGGGCACTGGTCCTAATGCTGGAAGCCCTGCTTCCCATCCAGCTCCCTGCTTGTGGCCTGGGAAAGCAGTCGAGGATGACCCAAAGCTTTGGGACCCTGCACCTGCCTGATAGACCCAGAAGAGGCTCCGTGCTCCCGACTTCAGAATGGCTCAGCTCCAGCCATTGCAGCTGCTTTGGGAGTGAACCATGAGACGGACGATATTCCTCTCTGTCTCTTCTCCTCTCTGTGTATCTGACTTTACAATAAAAATAAAAATCTCAAAAAAAAAACGCCCACAAATCAACCAGGATATTTATTTTATACTATTTGTGGGACCAGGAGTCATGATATAGCTTAGTCACAAGTTCCAGGCTCAAGGTCTCTGACAAGGTTGTCAATAGGCTATTGCTGGGGCTGTGGGTTTACATGAAGGCTAACTGGGATTGAATCTCACAAGCTCATGCCCATACTTGTGCACAAGGTCCAGCTCTTTGCAAGCTGTTGGAATGGCAGGCTAAGTTCCTTACTAGCTGGTGACTGGAGGTCTTCCTTCATTGCTTGCCATGCAGAACTCTACAATGACCAGACACAACAGGACGCGTTACCTTCCTCAGAGCCTTTGGGAGTAAATGCTCAAGCTGGAAGCCACCGGCTTGTTATAACCTCTCTTAGAAGTGACGCTTCCTGACATTTTCTATTTATATTAGCTCAAGGTTGCCTAATACAACTCTGTATAGTAAGGACAAAAGACATTCCTATCTAATTCTCATTACAAGAAAAAACAAATTTATTCTTTAAAGAAATATTTTCTGTTTCTATACTAGATAAAGATTTTTGTTCCAGTTGGTATGATGGCTCAATTGGCTGGTCCTCCCGGTGAAAGCACTGGGACCCCATATAAGCCCACGACATGTCGCAGCTGCTCTGCTTCCCAATCAACCTCCTGCTTGTGACCTGCAAAAGCAGTAGAGGAAAGCCCAGAGCCTCAGGACCCTATATCCTCATGGAAGACCAAAAAGAAGCTCCTGGATTCTGGCTTCACATTGGATCGGCTCAGCTTCGCCCATTACAGCCATTTGGGGAGTGAATCAGTAGATGGAAGAATTTTTCTGTCTCTTCTTTTCTCTGTAAATCTACCATTCCAATAAAAATAAATAAATCTTAAAAAGAAAAGATTTTTGCATCTCCATTTTACATATAAAGATAATTGAGTTCATACATTACTCAGAAGTGCTCTTCATGGTCGGATCACAGCAATGAACACAAATGAGGGTATAGAAACGGGAGCAAACGCAGTGCTGCTTTATAGGTAGTTAACATGATGAAGTCCAGAAAATGGGAAGCTCTATCAGTACTTTTCAAAACTGTGCATGATGAGTATTTCATAAGTGTATTCAAAGGGCAATCTCCAGGTACACCTCAGTGGGTAAATCCAAACTCTATTACTGGTAGAGATTCTTTAACCCGTATGTCCCCAGAGATTCCTGAAGCATCATTGCTAGACCCATAGTTCCTTAAAGAACTCCTTCTAAAACTCAATAGAAACCCATCCTATATCTCCCAGGCATTTTAATGTACTTCTTATGGTCTTCCACAAAGAAATTCAATGAAATACCTATCTGAATGTAAAAGCTTTTTCTTTGCTTCTCTAAGTGACAAATTTTTTTAAAAAGCTTAAACAGGAATTACAGTTACACTTTTGACACATATGTTTTTATTCTTAAAATTTCGGTTTTTGTAACATTGATAATGTATTGTGTCCTTTAATTTTTTTTTTTATTGCAAAGTCTGATATACAGAGAGGAGAAGAGACAGAGAGGAACATCTTCCATCCAATGATTTACTCCCCAAGCGACTCTAATGGCCAGAGCTGAGTTAATCCAAAGCCAACAGCCAGGAGCCTGTTTTGAGTCTCCCACATAGGTGCAGGGTCCCAAATCTTCGGGCCGTACTCATCTGTTTTCCCAGGTCACAAGCAGGAAGCTGGATGGGGAATAGGGCTTCCAGGATTTGAACCAGCACCCACATGGGAATTCCGGCATGTACAAGGTGAGGACTTTGGCTGCTAGGCCACCGCGCCAGGTCTGTATTGTGTCCTTTTAAGTCTATGATACCAGTTACTATTTCATCAAATTAATGCTGATTGACTTTAGGCATGCATGATACAAACATGAGCTACAAAACTCAATATTTAATGTATCATTAATCTTATTTAATTAGCTGATTAAGGTACACACAACAGAAATGTATGAATTATAAAACTCAATATTTAATTTATCATTGATATTATTAGAATTTTTAAGTAGTGTAGGAAACCAAGACAGTGGCACCATCAAACAAATTCAAGGTGAATGTTTTGTTGCACAGCGGGTTAAGCCACCACCTGCCTGTGAAACCCATTCTGCTCCTGGCTGTTCTGCTTCCAGTCCCTCTCCCTGCTAGTGTAGCTGGGCAAGCGACAAAAGGTGGCCCAATACTTGAGATTCTGCCAACCGTACTGGAAGCCTGGATGGAGTTTCAGCCTGGTCCAGCCTCTGCCATTGACAACAATGAGGGTACAAATCAGTAGATGGAGGATCTTTCCCTGTACCTCTCCTTTCTCTTTATCACCCTTTCAAATAAATAAAATAACTATGCTAAAAGAAAAAAATCGAGACCTGTCATCACAGACATAGGTTAAGTCTTTTCCTTAGGTGACAACATTTTATACTTGCACCTGCTTGAGTCCTGCTGTTCCACTTGGAACCCAGCTCCCTGCTAATGCACCTGACAAGGCAGAGGAAGATGGCCCAGGTCCCGGGGCTCCTGCACCCACGTGGGAGATCCAGGAGAAGCTGTAGGTTCCTGGCCTCACATCTGCCAAGCTTTGACCAGAGCAAGCATTTAGAAAGTGAACCAAAAAATAAAACTCTCTCCCCACCACTCCACACTGCCATCCTTCCCCCACCCCATGTGTGTGTCTCCTTCTACTTTAGTAAATCTGTTTTCAAATAAAAATAATAAATCTTTTAAATATAACTCACAACATTCTATTCAAAGATAAACCATTCAGGATTTATCTGCTGCAGCTACAAACAACCAGTATTTAAATCCTAAGCTAAACTAGATTGCAAAAAAAAACGTTGAATGTTTTGTTGTTGTTGAAGTTTGATGTCGATACATTATATATCATTTTGCTGTGAAAAATTAACATGACTTAGTGAAAGAACTAAATTATGATATTATAGTGAATTTAAATAATCTATAACTAGCTTATAATAAATCATAGAAAGTTTACCATTGGCCTAATGCTAAATTCTATCATGACAAAACAAGTTAACTCAGAATGACTAAGTTTAATAGATACACAAATATGTATTTAGCCATCCCATAACAATGCAAAGATTCAATGTTAGGTTTAGTGTTTCCCCTGATTTTGCTTTATTTAAAATCAGATCCACCTTTATCACATAAAATGCAGAACAAAATTACTTGATAATTGTAACTTTGCCAAACTCCAAATCTAAAGCAGCAAAGCTGATGATGCAACAATTTCACATAAATTGAGTGAAGTTTAGCCTTAGGCAATAAGTAGTATAGAAACAGTAAAATCAAAGCAATGTCCGCGCCAGCTGCTAACACAAACAGAAATAGGAAGCATTTTCATTTGTAAAATGACACACAGATTACCTGGTTTCAGATATAAAATGCTGCAATTTTTTTTTCCCACTGAAACATACCTTTACCATTTTGTATTTGATATTAGTATGGTATTGATGTTTTTGGCATTAATATACATTCTGCAATTGATTAAAAAAAAAAGAGTCACAACTGCTAGCAATGTGTATCAATTGTTCATGTGATGAGAATGGTCAGTTTTCATACTTGTCTCTGTGCCAATGCCAGATTCTCACATGCAAAACCAACCCTGTAGGCTTTCCTTCTGACAAATGAGGATGTTGACTACCTTACTGAAACATACAAAAAATTTACAAATATGAAATTGCTAATATTCTAGCATTTTCATCTTTGATTTAGCCATTAATTAATGCAAAATTTTATTGAGATTTTATACTAACAGGTAAATAGGTTGCCATTTGAGCAGCAGACAGGGAAGTAGAATTATGTACAATGTATTACTCCAAAAAACATAATTGAAATTAGAAATTTTTGAAAAAAAAAGAAATTAGGAATTTTTGCATACGTATTTTTTAAATTTATAAAAATAAACCCTATGTAGACTCAGAAGTGACTTCCAGACAGCTTTAAAAATTTCAAGAAAATTGAAACTATAGGTGATGTTGGTGAAGATGAAAAATATAATTTTAACATTCTTAATATTTCATATGATTACTGAATTATCTGAATTTCTTCTCAAACACAATCAGCTTATACCCAAAAATTAACAGGACTGGTTGCAACAACCAAGTGGCTAAATCTTTCCCTTGCCTGCCCAGGATCCCATATGGGCACCAGTTTGTATCCCAGATACTCCAATTCCCATACAGTCCTCTGCTTGTGGCCTGGGCAAGCAGTGAAGATGGCCCAAAGCCTTGGGACCTTGCACTTGAGCAGGAGACCCAGAAGACACTGCTGGCTCCTGGCTCCTGGCTTGAGATCAATTTAGCTATAGCTGTTGTGGCCAATTGGGGAGTGAATCAGTGCACTGAAAATCACTCTATCTCCTTCTCCCTGTATATCTGCCGTTCCAGTAATAAATAAACAAACAAACAAATAAATAAAAGATTTTTTTGTTTACCAACTCAAACTAATTTTTTAATAAAATATACTTATTTTATTTGAAATACATTCACACAGAGACAGGGAAAAGTGAAGATCTTCTGTCTGCCAATCCACTGCCCAAAATGTCTCAATAGCCAAGTCTGGATCAGACTGAAATCAGGAGCCAGGAGCTGCATCTCAGCCTCTTAAGTGGGTGCTGAGGCCCATGTATTTGGGCTATTTCTGCTGCTTCCCTGAAGCACTAGCAGGAAGCGATAGCGAGGTAAAACGTCCAAGATTTGAAGCTGTGCCCACATGGGAAGCTGATATTGTAAAGCAGCAACTTGGTTTGTAATAATACCCTGTTGGCCCCTCTAATTTGTAGGCCTGGAGTGGCCACTGTGACTTTAAGAGAAAAGCCAATTAATCCTGCCAGATTCCTCCATAATAAATGTTAAAAGACACGCAGGAAGGAAAGAAGGATAAAGAAAAAGGAAAGAAGAATGGCAGTTATTGAAAGACCTGTAGGATTGTTCATTTGGTCACCTGCAGTTGATAGCATGCCTAAGACATATGAAGTGATGATCATTCAGGTGAGCATACAAAAGCATTTTTAAATTTGGAATGCTCTACAATGTTCTTGTTTCATATATTATTTATGCAAGCAGGTAGGATGCACAAAAGTTCTAGAACCCAAAATATTAATGATCTGTGCTGATTCATAAAAATAGAGTGATGGACAACTATACAATTCAGACCTGTATATCATGTGTAATGTTAAAATAAGTCACTGACACAGGCAAAAACATGCAAGAAAAAGTTGTTTTTAACAAAGCAAACAGAATGCAAGCAAGATTTAAAAATCAGCACTAAAACAAACATTTTGTGTATATTAATCTCAAACACTGGTAAAATTGTTAACAGATCCTAAGAGCTAAGCAAAAAGTCTGGAGGGGAAGGTGTTACAGCATGGAAAGTGAAGCCAGTACCTGGGCTACTCTCATATAATAAAGTGCTGCTTGGAGTCCCAGCATCTCAGCTTACGAGCCAGTTTCCTGCTAAATGCATCTTGGGAGATGTCACATTATGCTGAAGTAGCTGGGTCCCTACTACCCAAGTAAGAGACCTGCATGGAATTCCTGACTCCTAACTTTGGCTTGTACTCCTAATTCTCATAGGCATTCTATGAGTGAACAAGCAGACAGAGGAACATTCTCTCTTTGACAATCTGAATATTTACCCAAAATAAGAATAATAAATATGGAAACATTATTTACATAGAGAATGGAAAACATTGGAAATGAAACTGAATTTCAAATGACATAGTCAATGACAGCATATTCATATAAATATTTTTAAAGATTGATTTTTATTATTTTTTATTGGAAAGGCAGATATACAGAGAGGAAGAGACAGAGAGGAAGATCTTCCGTCCAATGATTCACTCCCCAAGTGAGCACAACGGCCAATACTATGCCAATCCGAAGCCAGGAGCCTCTCCGGGTCTCCCACGCGGGTGCAGGGTCCCAAGGCCTTGGGCCGTCCTCAACTGCTTTCCCGGGCCACAGGCAGGGAGCTGGAAGGGAAGCGGGGCTGCCGGGATTAGAACCGGCGCCCATATGGGATCCCGGGGCGTGCAAGGCGAGGACCTTAACCACTGCACCATTGCACCGGGCCTGCACATAAATATTTTTAAAAACTTAAAACATTTCAGGTTTTTAGGTCTTTTTAGAACAAATGTAAATAAGCTTAAGAAAACAGTCAAGAAGTGGTGTTGTGTTGTAGCATGTTATATGACCACCTGCAACACCAGGTATGTTCCAGGTGCTCCATTTCTAATCCAACTTTCTAGTAAGTGCTTGGAACAGATACAGAAGATAGAACAATGCTGGGGCCCCACACATCCATGGAGTAGACCCAGATGAAGCTCATGGTTTCATCCTCCCTATGTGGTCCTCTGATGAGTGAATCAACAGATGAGAGATCTCTCTTTAACACTGATTTTCAAAGGAAATAAATGAAACTCCTTGAAATGAAAACAAAGAAAAGAACCATTTCTGTTGGTGTTTAATGAGTTAAGCAACATTTGTTGACAGTATTTAATGTATTTAATCAAGGGAATTTCTAGATGAAGGGGCTTTCCCAACACCTCAATTGAAAAGATAACCTGGTCTAAAGCATTTCTGTGGAGAGAGCATACACTGTAGTTTACACATTTTATGCAATGTTTAACTTTAGAATAAATGGCTTTTTAGATGAAAATTGATGAATTAAAAATAGTTTCTTTACATCAAGAGTGTCTATCCACGTCAAAATTCTGTAAGTCTGCTTTGCCACAAGATAGAGAAGGCTATTCTTTTATACATTCCATAAGGTTCTTCATTGCATGGCACTCAGTCACTCTTCAATCTCGTTTTGGGGGGTAATTAATGCTAGTATTTGTTCAACATTTCCACCTAAAAATGCCTTTCAGATAACTTGTCATCAGTGCTGCGATCATCTTGGAGAACATACCAGAATAACAATAATAAAGTAGGAGTTGACTACAGAATTTTCTAGTCCAACTTATCACGCACTAAATAAACATCTCTGAATTCACAATATCTCCCTGAGGGTTTCAGACATTTGTCTCTAGAATGTTCTATAGTGAAAATATTTAACATTCACTAAAGTAGCCTATGAAATATTTCTCTTTTGATTCCCATAATATGTATATCCAGTTAAGTTTACATTAAACAATCATGACTGGGTTTTGAGGAAATAAAGTTGAAACTGGACCTTATATCGCAGGTATGCCATTTACTAATGCTAAGAACTAGAAAATGGCCATATTGATTCTGATTTAATCCCCAGTAATAATGAGAATAGAATGAGATGATATTTCTATCCTTTCTATTAAAAAGTATCTGTCATTAATGTTTAAAATGTAGTGTTCTATCCCCAAGGCAGCTTAAGGCTATTATGCAACAAATTTCCAAAATGCAGGATTTAGTATAAGTCAATATATCAATCACTCTTAATGATATACGATTATTATCAATAACAGTAGTAACAATAAGAGCTTAGACTTATGCAGCTATTTCATTCATCAGAAAGTCTCTGAAACACATTTATAGTTTTATCAAAAGCTGTTAACACAGATTGACTTATTATTCCTGATGTTCACAAAACAAAAAACAAAAACAAAAAATTTTGGAATTTAATGAATTTTCCCAAAATCTTAAAGTCATAATCTGATACAGGATACGATCTGTATCTATGACTAAAGGTATATTTAAATAAAAAATGTTCCTATATATTTTTTCATAGTTACACATACAACTGTATATACCTACACATGTATGTATCTTAACACAGTTATCAGAACACCTGTTAGCCAAGATACAGTCTAAGTTCTAATGGACAAATAATGTTACTCTTTTTGAGACACATTTCATTAGCATAATTTTCATATGCATTTATAAGACTTGCTTAACTTTATTTGAATGTTAATCCCACCACGAGTTTGTGACACATTTCCTTGGATTTTACCATCTCTGCTTTCCTCCTCTGAGACTCAAATGCCAGTTTTCAGACACAATCTTGAACTGTATTCACTTTTACAAGAAAACATTAATTTACATGTTTTTCCTCAAATTAAAAGAAACTGCTGGTAATAAGTCTCAAATTATGGAAACACATTCTTTCAAATAAGAACATGGAAAAGATTATTAGAATTACAGAAAAGATTATTAGAAGATAAAGAAAACAGATATTTTGGAATAATAACTTGTCAAATATTTTATATATACATAACTATATATAATATGTATGTGCATGTATGTATGTGATATATATAGTTCTTTCATATGCCTGATTCCTGTGTGGTTTCAGCACTAAGACGTCAATTAAAAAAATACATGATAAGGCCAGGTATGTTGGCTTAGAAGGCTAAATCCTCTTCTGCAGCACCAGCATTCCACACAGGTACTGATTCCAGTCCTGGCTGCCCCATTCCAGTCTAGCTCCTTGCTAATGGCCTAGGAAAGCAGCGGAGGACAATCTTAGGATCTGAGTGTCTGCACTCAAGTGTGAGACCTGGACAGAGCTCCTGGCTCTCAATTTTGGTCCCATGGAGCTCCAGCCCTTTGGCCATTTGGAGAGTGAACCAATAATGGAAGATTTTCTCTTGCTCTCTTTTATACTCTCTCTCTGTCTCTCTGTCTCTCTCTCTCTCTCTCTCTCTCTCTCTCTCTCTCTCTCGCTCTCACCCCCCTCTATAACTATAACTTTAAAATGAATAAATAAAAAAATACTATCAAGCTATATTAATATTTGCACCATGAGGATAATTTTTCTTATGAAAACAAAATTAAACCTCACAGCTAACTCTCTCCAGTTTCTTGAAATTGTTATAAATGTGATACCTTTGCTCATTCATTAAAAAATGAGTAATACATCATCATTCACATTTCTTTAATCTTTTTAATGCATAACCATAAATTATAATTTTCTCATAATACTTTTGAGAAAAACAACGCATTCTTTCCTAATCACATATAGACAGAAGAAGTAATAATGCATGGCTCATTTTTTTCTAGTTTTTATTTTCAAATAAATATTTGATGGAATCATAAGTACATACACTTTCTATGTGTGAGTCCTCTTGTTACCACTTCCCATAATTATACATAGCAATATTTTTACACATATACATATATATAGGTATATATCATTGTGTATGTATGTCACATACAAATATATATGTCTATATGTAGAAATGTATGTGTATATACATGTATGTATGTGTATATGTGTAAAGCTCTTGGCTTCAGGCTGCCCTACCCCAGAGTGCTGCAGCCATTTGAGGAAAGAATCAGCAGGTGGAAGATCTCACTGTTTTCTTCCTCTCTTGCTCTGACCGTCAAATAAAAATAAATGAATCTTCCAAAAAAAAGGGCGGGGGGTGGCAATTGTAACAATATTTATATGAGTATAAAACTATGTTGCGTGCCTAAATTTCCTGCATAAATGTCATGTTTGTTAAATGTTAACAACTTTTAATAAAGATTCATGTAGTATGTATGTATTTATTTATTTGAAATGCAGAGCAGCAGAGAAAGACGGAGAAAAAGAAAGACTTTTCATCCACTGATTCAATCCCCAAATGACTACAACATCCATGGCTGGCCTAGGCTAAAGCAAAGAGCCAGGATTTGCATCCTGATTTGGCACATGGATGGCAGGAATGCCTTCCCAGGTGTGTAAGTGGCAAGCTGGATACAATGTGCAAAATTCTATAAAGAGTTCTGCCAAAACAAGCAACAACCTAACCCACTATGCCGTAATACTGACCCGATATTTAGTAATTTTTATCTGTTTGCTTTTAGAACTTTAGTTTGTAAACATAAGGTATAAAATGTTTAGATGGGGCCCGGTGCAGTGGCGCAGTGGTTAAGGTCCTCGCCTTGAACATGCTGGGATCCCATATGGGCGCAGGTTCTATCCCGGCAGCCCCGCTTCCCTTCCGGCTCCCTGCCTGTGGCCCAGGAAAGCAGTTGAGGACGGCCCAAGTCTTTGGGAACCTGCACCCGCGTGGGAGACCAGGAAGAGGCTCCTGGCTTCGAATCGGCATAGCATCAGCCGTTGTGCTCACTTGGGGAATGAATCATCAGATGGAAGATCTTCCTCTCTGTCTCTCCTCTCTGTATATCTGCCTTTCCAATAAAATAATAATAATAATAATAAATCTTTAAAAAATGTTTAGATGACATTATAAATTAGTATGCAATTAATGCTATTATAAATGCTTATTTCTTAATTAGACCTTTTATTGGATTAACAGAGGTCACTGCCTCTACCTCTCTGTCTTTCAGATAAAATGAAAATAATTTTTAAAAGAAGATGCACCTCAGTGATTACTTCTTCAGCTTCAACTTCCAGGTGTTTGCTAAGAGTGTTAACACGTCTTTGACATTAGATTTTGAACTCACCCAAGATAACATAATCCCTTCATATGTAACAGGAGGTTGTCAAGTCCTACTGCTTTTGAGTAACTACTACAAGACTTCACTTCTAACCTACCGCACTCCTGGTGACAAAGAATGTCAAGCATAGAAAATATTTTTTTTCCTTTTCTATATTGATTTATTTAAAATATGTACTACAGTAGCATTACAGTTGTTTTCATAACGGTTACAGTGTTCCAGAGAGTGAGGACACAAATGGTATTTCAAGGATGCATATGATTTCCAGCCCAGCTGTAATTTGGTATCTTGGCTGGGACTCAGAGAAAGTGTGACAGCAATCCTTTCTCTATGGATAAACATTCTCAGAAACATTAATGGGGAACTACTCATATCTACACCTGAACGACAAGTCCTCTGAGCTACTTAACTCTCCCATTTGCTAGAAAATGAAAAGAAACTTATTGCACAGTTGCTTTAGCCCTAAGAAGAATGTCCTTTTACAAGACATTCCTTATGATCAGAGCAGTCACAAATAATCACAGGAATGTTGAGCTTAGCAAAATACAGACATCAGGAAGGAAGGCATACAGAAGACCAGACAAAAACAATGAGAAAAATAAGTTGAAGTTCTCAGAGGATGGAGGAGAGATGCAAGGGCACACACAGGGCAGAGAGTACAGCTGGAAAATAACAGCAGGGACGGCCAGCAGAAGAGGAGGCAGCAAACTAGAGGCAGGTGGTAGAGTCACATGGCTACAGGGAGTTAGATGTACATCCCACATCTTGGGTTTGTCTTTAAGAAAAACCCTGAAGAAGAAAAGAAAAGAAGCAGTTAAAAGAGTTTATAAAATAGCGAGGGCTATAAACACTTTTATTGTCTAATTAACAGCAGTCCAAAGTATGAGCAGGTTACCTAATGAAAACCCAGATGGAAGAAAGATAAGGAAGTGGAACACCTTCATAAAAAATACCTTGACATTATTTTCAATAGCCACTTCGATTCTGTATTTTAGGAAAGGCATAGACAAAGTTGGAAAACTCTTTGAAATTTAATGAAATTTATCAACTTTAAATAAATCATAAGCAACTGTGGAAATTAAAAAAAAAAAAACACTTTTAAATAGACTGCAAAGCTCTCCCATGGAGCTACAGAACATATCCACTGCCTTTTTCAAAAGATCTGCCTTTTACTCCAGAGAAAATGATTACCAACTTCTTGAGTTTTTAGTCTAAAGGACGCAAGTGGTTTTATCATCACATGACATTTTGAAACTGACAACACTCTAACAAGGTGTGGTTCACAGTTAACCAAGCATGTAAGTCAATTCAGACATTTATGTTGATATAGTAAGCACAATCCAAACAGTCCCTAATAATAAATTATTTTGACATCTATTACCAACAAAACAAACCATATAATTACTTATTTAAGCTAGTTACTGCTAGACAACAGAGCAGCAGCCTAGAATACAAATACTGAGAGAGCAAGGTTTGCAAGTGCCAGAAAACAAATATACTCAATGCAAGATTCACAGTTTCAGACTGCTTGGGTTGCCAGGGTCTCTCAATTTCAGCACTCAAGTCAATCACGCTTTTCTATGTAAACCAGAGACACTGGCTGCAGGGAACAACCACAGAAGAAGATGGTGGCATCTTTTCACCTTTTTTTTGTTCAAATCTGAATAAGTTCTGTACTTCATTTACTACAGTTTTAACAGTTAATTTATTAGTTTTCATCATTTTTATGTGGTTAGCTACAAGTGAAATGAAAAATCCATTGTTTAAACTGATGACCATTGCAGTCATGAATAACAGTCACCACTTACTAAGTACTCTTTTATCATTGCATTATTTTTGACTCTTTCATCAGTTTATTCTAGCCATTCATTAGACCTTCAAATATCAGTCTGAATATAAGCTTTTGACCTGGAACTACGGTTATGGAATAGGATGCCATATTGGAGACCCAGCTTTAGCTCTGGAATCCAGTTTCCCATTAATGAAGACAATGGGAGGGAGCAATAATGGCTCAAATAATTGAGCTTCTGCCATCAACATATGGGACTTCAACTGAGTGAATTCAGTAGTCAGGAGCTCCCACCATGCCCCACCCCCATCAGTATCTCATAAGTAAACTGCTTCTTTGTTGTTATTGTTGTTTTAAATTAACTCTGAAACACCACTGTGGCATAGCAGGTAAAGTTGTTACCTATGATGCCAAAAATCCAAGTTGGGTGCCAGTTCTCATCCTGGCTGCATCATTTCCCATCTGGCTCCCTGCTAATGTCCTTGCTATAACAGCAGATGATGGTTCAAGTGTTTGGTTGGGCCATTGTACCCATGTGGGTGACCCAGAGGGAGCTCCTAGATCCTATGCTCATTCTGGCCCAGACATGACCATTATGGCCATTTGAGGAGTGAATCAGCAGACGGAAGATGCTCTCTCTCTCCTTAATCTTTTTCTCCAAAAACCCTTACATATAAATAATTAAATATTTTAAAAATAATTTTATTCTTATTAAAAAAAAAGATTTAAACAGCAAAGACAAACAGAAAGGTCTTCTCTTCACTTCCCAAATGGTTGCTATGACCAGAGATAAACTGATCCAAAGCCAGGAGATATGAGCTTCTCCTGGCTTTCCTAAATGCAGAGCCCAAGGCCTTGGGCCATCTTCCATTACTTTCGCAAGCCAAAAGTAGAGAGCTAGATAGGAAGTGGAGCAGAACTTGCCTCCATTTGGCATAGGAAAGGACAGAAAATAGGAAGGAAAATAAATATTATTTATATTTTTACAAAATAAAGGAGATTCAATGAATTATGCAACAGGGTTTTCACTTAGAACTGAAATTGTCAAAGATATATCAAAAGTGGCAACAAAAAATTATGTGAAATATCTCAGGTGTTTGCACATAATGCAAACGAAATTTCTGAGACAATCCTATTAGGTTAACTCAAAGATAAAAGATCATTTTCTGAAAATTTTGAGATGAATGGAATTTTCTTAAAGACAAAGTAGAAGTTCACCTCTCATTTACCTTAAACATTTGTAACAAAGTAAAAGCAGTTGTGAAACAGCTAAATATTTAAAGGAGTGGAATAAAGAAAATCTGATATAAACAATTGCACAAAATGCTGCAGTTAATTTTTCTGCAATCTTTGTCTCATCCTCTGCATATTCTTCTTGGGCCCAGATTTCCAGAGAAAATTCCTAGTGTGTGAAATGTTCACATATTTATTGAGCTCCGATCACATGTTACTGACACTTGCAGGCACCTAAGGCCTATCTGGGATTTAAAATAGACTAAGATTCTGCCCTCATGTTGAGACAAAATATAAACATGCATCCCAAATATGTAAATAAGAAACCAATGAACAAATGGTTCTGCAAGTTCTCCTGTAAGGTCGGGGAACAAACATTTTGGGGACAGATTCTGCTGTGCAATGATGGAAGCTATCTATGCACATTATGTATCCTATCATGCAGGTGTCTGTCTCCGCAGCAACAAAGATGTGTTTGAGAATGGTGTGGATTCCTAAGTACAGTAAGGTTAACATGTAATCTAAAAAGTTTTAAATTCCATAAAGTTAAAAAAAAATTGAAATGGCAAAAGATACTGAATAAGGGATCTTGCATTTAGCACAGAAAATAGAGCCCAACATGATGGCTCATCTGGTTAATCCTCCCCTTGCAAGCATTGGGATCCCATATGCGTGTTGGTTCATGTCTCCACTGCTCTACTTCCCACCCAGCTTCCTGCTTGTGACCTGGGAAAGCATCAGAGGATGCTCCAAAGCCCTGGGACCCTGCACCCATGTGGGAGACCCTGGCTCCTGTTCCTAGATCTGCTCAGCTCCAGCCTTTGCAGCCACATGGGAAGGGAACAAACGCATGAAAGGTATTTCCTCTGTATTTTCTTCTCTGTAAATCTTCCTTTCCATGAAAAATCAGTAAAATCTTTTAAAAAATGAATAAAACACAAAAGTATTTGTTTTCACTTCTTTCAATCAATCCTGAAGATTAATGAGTAAGACAATAATATTCATATCAATCTTATTTTCATGTATGTAATCAGACCTCACAAAAATAAAGAGGTTACTAACTAATGCCTAAATATCCTCTCGAAACAAACTGGATGCTGTTGGATTTTTTTTTTCCCAGCATGAATTTTAACAAAGCAGCACTTGCTATCCTTCTGGCAGCTGAATGAGTTGTTCCGAGTCACATCATCTAAGACAGTTATATTTAGTGAGGGATGCAAAATCGTCTAAGACATTTGTAGCACATTTTAGTAGGAAAAAAATAAACCTTGTACCACTATGTACTTCCTTTAAGTAAAGAATCCAAGCCAAGGTTATTTTTCTTGAGAACTCACCTTCTCAGTGATGCTTTTTGCATACATATAGATTGCCCTCACACCCCAGAGTCCTAGTTATAATCTCTTGAGGCCAATAATTGCCATGACATGTCATTCACATAAAACACCTAACGTCATACCACACATGTTTTTGTCAACCTGTACATTTCTTAGTCACTCCACTGTGCACCTGTTGCTATGCAGCCTGTCAATTTGGCAGGGATGAGGTCAAGGGAATCCCTAAGTGCGCTCCGTGTCCACCAAGAAAGTATTTTAACTTGGTGCACTGAGTGCCAGTAGGGGAAGCTGGCATGACAAGGCACTAATATTCTATTCTAACATGGCAGCAAAATTGTGAAACAAATCTGGTACTATTCACAAAAGCAGCATACTCTAAATATCACTGTCTGTAACATGTGCAAATGGATTACAATGCAACCTGCTGAAATAGGCACATGTTGTTGGCTGATTAGGCACATAACTACAGAGAAAAAGCAAAATTAACACTTCAACATTCACTTGGTTTGAAGTTTAACTTGCCTCTGTAACTATAATCAATGGACTCAAAACATGTTTTATGCCAGCTCAAAAACCATCTGCACACAAGTAATCTCAAGTTTCGTGGACATAAAGTGTGCACTAATGCTTGAAAATCTCCAAACACATTAGTCACGCTAACATGTCATTTTAAGAATTATTTTCATTTTTAAAAATGCCTACTTACTTTACGTACTTGAAAGGCAGAGCAACCCACAGAGACACACAAAGAGGGTGAGAGATGATTCTCCATCAGCTGCTTCATATCCCAAGCACCGGCAGCAGCCAGAAATGAACCAGTATGAAGTTAGGTGCTAGAAATTCTAAGTCTCCCTTGTGGATGGCAAGGCCCTTGAGTTTCCCAGGAAACACTGATCAAAAGCTGGATCACAAGCACAGACAGATGCAGGGACTTGAACAGGCACACCTGTAAGAAATGTAGCTATTCCAGGCAGCCTCCACCCATTATACCACAACACCTGCCCCAAAACTCGTTTCTTGTCCCTGAAATATTTATTTTATTAGGCTAGAGAACGCTTCATTGTCTGAGAAGTAAATATCACCTATTTGCTTAAAGTTCTCTCTCCATTGATTTTTTTTCCATAAAAGGTGACTTGCACTGAGACAGTATATTAAGTATATTTCCTGCAGCATTGTGAAATCTGTATTGTGAGTTTGCAAACTGATATGTTAAGATTTGTAACAAAGAAATGTTGGTTAAAATTCCCAGGAATCATATCTGGCATTTAGGTTTCCCATGCTTCCTTCAAAAAGCATAAACTTTCACAAAGCATTTAAATTCTATGACTGATATTTGCTCCAAAGCATCACTTGGCTAAGAAACACTATTTCACTAAATTCAGAATATCTCTCTGTGAAGAAAATTATACTGTGGAAACAGTCTGTACCTACCACTCTATGCTCAAAAATAAATCAATTTAGGTTTGAAAATCTGGTTATAACCTGACATGTTTATAAACTGGTTGACCATAATCTGTCTTTACTTGATTATACCCCTAATGCATGCATAATTTTTGGTTGAGTTGGCAACCCCAAATTAAAACCCAATTGGAAGAAAATGTGCACTATGTCTAAAAAGAAATGCAAAGATGCATATTTTTTACAAATTGAGTTTCAGCTTAATTTATTACATGAAACTAAATTAGTGCACATTGCTTTCACACCACACAAAGTGCAATACTTTTCGTCAGCCCTTCTCTGTATTCTTGGGATCCACACACTCAGATTCAAGCAGTCAGCGACTAGAAATACTGGAAAATAATTCCACTTGGGAACAATAGAGTCACTTTCTCCGAACAACACAAAAATAATTTAAATACAATTCACAATATATCCTAAGTAATCTAGCCACAATGTTTTATAAATAACTATAAGCAATCTAGAGTAGGTTTACAGCACATGGAAGAATATGCAAATGCTACATTATTTTACATAAGGAAGTGAGCATATGTGATTTTGGCCTCCTATGGGCCGGGATGGGGTGAAATTTCCTGGAACCAGTTGCAGCGGAGGCAGAAGGATCACTGCATCGATAAGTCTTTATCAAACACATTCAGTAACACTATCAGTTAACAGGATCACTATGCATGAATTGTTCAATAGAATCGTTATCAAATGGATTCAGTTACATTATGAGTTATAAGTAGGGGAGGTGAAAATTACTACTCAGTAATTCCCAACGTGAAAAAGCTGGGCTTGTCTATGGTATAAAAAATTAATCCCTCCCATGATTCTCTCAAAGAGTCTCTTCAATGTCTTTAAAAAGCCTAGAGTTCTCCAAAGTCATCAAAAAGACATCACAATATGAAAGTTAAATTGCCATACTCCTAACTACTTTCTCAAAATTTAAGAAGGAGCAATTACAGACAAATTATCAGAGAAGCCTCGAGCTACATGAAAACTACAGTCCTCATATTGCATACATAAATTACATATATTTTCTTTTTGTATCATTACAATGCAATGGTGCCTTTGGGAAACTGTAAGTAGGTATGGCCCACGTTTCACTGAATCTAGATTCAACAGCTCTTAATCCTACACCTGACAGAGTTATATCGAAATAATTTGTTGAGTGAACAAATACATAATTCCATATTTTGTACATTTGAATACAAACCTATTTTATTTAAATGAGCTGAACCAGTTTCCAACTTTTGCTGAAACGTTACTTAAGAAAATGTACTCGAGGTAGGTTACTGAAGATGAGCGTCATGACAAGAACTCCACCATCTCAATCCTACATAAGGTTGCACAAGTAACTTAACCTCATGAGTCTTTTGCAGAATGGGAAGAATGAAGAGTCATTCTTACACAGTGGGCATAATTCTAAAATGTGGCCATATTCTGGCACATGGTAATTACAGTCTTATCCAGCAACTATTCGATGCTCAACAGATCGAAGCTGTTCTTTTCATCATCATAGATTGTTAGACAGCTGTTTAATCTTAACAAAATGAGGTCTTAGCCCATATTTTTTCTTCAAAGACAAATTTTTGAAATAACTATTTGTAAAATGATAATTGCAGTGCTCAGTGTTTGTATAAGCTTCTACGAACCTTAAAAGGATAGCATGCTATTAGAAAAAAAGTTTCATGCCTAGGTTTTTACTACTTCTTTATTGGACTTTTAAAGATCAGCAAGATTACCATTAGAGTAAAAAAAAAAATCAGTTTCGGGCCCGGCGCGGTGGCGCAAGTGGTTAAAGGTCCTCGCCTTGCACGCCCAGGATCCCATATGGGCGCCGGTTCTAATCCCGGCAGCCCCGCTTCCCTTCCAGCTCCCTGCCTGTGGCCTGGGAAAGCAATCGAGGACGGCCCAAAGCTTTGGGACCCTGCACCTGCGTGGGAGACCCGGAAGAGGCTCCTGGCTTCGGATCGGCATAGTATCGGCCCGTTGCGCTCACTTGGGGAGTGAATCATTGGACGGAAGATCTTCCTCTCTGTCTCTCCTCTCTGTATATCCGCCTTTCCAATGAAAAAATAATAAAAATAAATCTTTAAAAAAAAAAAAATCAGTTTCCTAACATTTAAGTTACCCAAAAGCAACAAAAATACATGTACTTACGGACATTACCTTTGATTCATTTGAAGTTCTCCATATATACCCTGCATGGTAAACTCTTATTGGTTACAGAATAAAAAATAACTTTCTGGCACCAGATGTTGAAGATCAATAGCCATTTCCCAAACTTTATAGCATAATTAAAATGTGTAACAAGAATAATATTCTCTTTAAACCCTAAGGTTAATACTAGAATTATTGACTAAGTCAAACTTATGTGGTGTAACATTTTTTATTATGTTTATGGATGACATAAAGGAGTTTATAGCTTTTACATGTAATTTGCTGTTTGAAACCCTGAAGAAGAATTATCGTTTGCAGCAACAAAGCAGCAATTGTTTAAAAGCCTTTTAAAGGTGTATTTTGTAGAGATAAATATATATTCCTTTACTGGTTTGTAGTCACCTAAAACTTCAAACTGAAGGTTAATGGTTAAAACATTCCTGAATTTAGTAGAACCCATTTACTCCAAACTAATTCTTCAAAGCTTTATCACCTTCAATAAAAGTGCCAGGGATATAGGTAAGATGAAAATATAGGAAGGACATAATGATAGGTAGGACAAGAGGAATCATAACACACCCAAATAGAAAACATCATGTGTACACAATCATGGTATGTGGATTTTTGTAAAATACCCGTAGAAATATAGGCATACCAGCTATGGAACAGACTTATACAAATATTCTCCTCAGTACATGAAAATCAGCAGTAATTATTGCATATGGTTAATGTTTTAAATATTCTCCTTTACTATTCTATATTAAAAGTACCTTTTTAAAAGTAGTACGCCTGGGAAGTACAGCTCCACAATCACTTCCTTTCCAACTTG
Source organism: Ochotona curzoniae (assembly GCF_017591425.1). Taxonomy (NCBI): domain Eukaryota; kingdom Metazoa; phylum Chordata; class Mammalia; order Lagomorpha; family Ochotonidae; genus Ochotona; species Ochotona curzoniae. Next base: position 25,054,299 of record NW_024467096.1, read on the forward strand.
GGCCTTGTAAGATGGCTCATGCAAAGGAGGGTGGCTAGAAGGGCAGTTGTTCTGCCATCATGTTCCTGGGGATCCAGGAACAGAGGATCAACATCCACAAACTCATCCATGTAGGCAGGCTTACAGAAGCCTGCCTCTTGGCCACTCAAAAAGATCTGGAAGTCTTCCAAGAGAGATGGGGACTTCAGTTGTGAGCACTGGCAGCATGATCGACAAAGCTCTCTAGACAAAGGAATAAGGGACAGTACATTCTGTGTGATTGTCCAGAAAATGTAATGAGGATGAAGATTGGCCAAGCAAACTCTACACTTCGCTTACCTATGTATCTGCCCCCCTGCTTTCAAAAATCATCAATGCAAATGAGAACTGAGTAAGGTCTTAAAAATGCCATGAGACATTTATAGAAAAGATATGCTTGTAACAGTGAAATAAATGACTGTACTGTCATCATAAATCGAAGACAAATAATAGGAGGGGGATGTGAGAAGAGAGGAGGAGGAGGGCTGATCTCCATGAGATCTTGATGCTTACAAACATGGATCAGTGTCAATTAACTGGACCCTCATCATCCCAGTCTCCTAGGTTGGTTGACTTTTACACTCTATGCCCAGTGTGTCACAAATGGATGCTTTCCTAATATTAGACATGAGATGGAAAAAAAAAATCACAGGGACAGGCACTCCATTCTTGTTTTCTCAAATCCTCATAAATTTATAATGAAGTGTACATTTTCTTCTACGTCTCTTTATGCTCCTGAGATATAATAATCTAGAGATTACCGGCTGGAGTAGGTTTGTGTGGGTAGTACACATGACTGTCAACATTCCTGAAAAATAATTCAGAGCCAAATATTCAGATGAGCTAGCAACATATGCCTATGCATGTGCGCACGCGCGCACACACACACCTCTGTGAAAACTGACTTTCAACAGCCTACAGTTTTGTGGTTTTTTTTATTGCTTTCCCACATTCACTGAGTACCTCTTGTCTAACTTCCTTGCTGTTGGTCAATCCTTTTATTTATCTTTCATGTGTCTGGCACCCTACGCAAGCCCAACCCTCTTAGCCACATGAATTCACCCTTCACTGCAACGTAAGCTCCATCACCCATTCTTCTTGGTAACTCAGTGAATGTGCCATTATGTTCACCCTTCTTCCTTCTCAAAAAATAAAGATGTGCCTCATCTCCTTGTTGAAATTAAAGGCTCAAGTGTTTCTCTTCTACGGACACACCCCTTCTATTTCAGTACCTCCATTCTCTCCCTCACCAAAACTCAATATCCTTATTTGTGAAAAGGTAATACTACATCCACTTCCTAAAACTGTTATGGCTCTTTTTTTTTCACTCATCTTTTTCCCATTCGCAGATCTCAATGTAACTTCAATTGTAAGCTCCTTCCTCTGCATTTTTTCTTCATTTATGATGATGTTTTAAAGTTTTTTTATTAATTGCACTGTATTATGTGACACAGTTTTATAGGTACTGGGTTCCCCCAACCCCTCCCCAAACCGTTCCCCCATAGTGGATTTCTCCACCTTGTTGCATAACCACAGTTGAAGTTCAGTTGAGATTCTTTCATTGCAAGCATAGAATCCAGCCTCTTATTGTCCACATAAGTTCAATGGCTTGTTGGGGAGACCCTCTGTGGTCTGAAGGTAGAGCCAGCACAGTATCATCCTGATCAATTAAAAGCCCCAACATAACATCAGCAACAATCTATAATGTTATGGAATTAATTGACATAGTATTGAGTAACCAATATGTTAAAAATAAATGCAGGTTCTTAACCACATCCTGTGACTACTTCATTGACATTTCTATTTTAGTTTATATATGACTGGGTTTTATACATCTTAAATTGGCTATAGATTACAGTTCAGCTGTCTTGTGTTTATTTTCACTATAATATTTAACATTTTATAACATTGAAGCATAATTTTGCTGAACCTGGCTTTTTTTTGGGGGGGGGTATTCTAGACTGGCTTATAACTCCAACAAGGCATATGTCAACAGTTTAGGTGCAGAACAGTTTTAGGAGGGGTGTGCAGAGAAATCTTTATCCTAGTGAGCATACCCTAGTGAGCAGTAACTAATATTTCATGTCTTCCTCACACGTTCTAGGGTGATGGAGGATTTTTCCATTTTCCCACTCCATTATGGAATAACATAGGGTATTAAAAGTATATTAGGTTTTACAATTCTTTGATATAGATCATAAGCAGTTTGACTCACACTGATTGTTGGTTCGTTGGTTACTTCACAATATCTTATTGTATGTGAGATAGGCTGTTTGAGGTTGAGATAATGTAACAATTTACAGGTACTATATTTATACTGACATCATTTCATCTTAAATTAAGGCAAACATGTGGTATCTAACCTTTTGGGATTGGCTCATTTCCCTTAGCATTATGCTTTCCAGTTGGGCCCATTTGGCCACAAAGAACTGCGTTTTGGTTTTTTTAATAGCTGAGTAGTATTCCATGGAGTAGATGAACCATAGCTTTCTTATCCAGTCTTCTCTCATATTCTTCAAGATTTACTTTAGTTCCAGGATTCAATTACCACATTCATTCATGTAAGGTTGTCTCTCTCTCTTTATATAATACAGACAAATTATATCATCATTTCTATGTCTATTGTAAAAATAAAATACAATATTATATATTATATATAATCATATAAAGATCTAAAACTATGACAACATATATAAAATATAATTTATAAAACAAAAATATAAAATAAGTATATATGATAATAATGAATAATATATGAAATATAAGGATAATATATAAATACCATATCACATTATATAATGTCTATGTATCTTATATTATATATATTATATATATATAATATTGTGTATTTATTTATAACTTGGCACTCTGCATTGCCCTGCAGACTCTGTCATCTGTATTTCAGTCTCTCCAGTGATTCTGCCTCGGTTTTTTCCATCCTTCCTCTAACTTTATACCCTATCAACAATCTTCTTTCTCTGATATGTCTTTGTCTAATCTCACCTATCCACAATGCTATTTTTCAATTAGGCCTTAAAAAATTTCCAACCTAGCCTCCTTCCCAAGGTGTAGTGTCCTTTTTACTATTTAAATCCTTATTTTTTTTGTCAAGGTATCCTGATTTATCACTTAAACTAAAAGGATGCAACCCATATATCTATTTCCTAAATCTGCTAATGGTATTCTTTCAATCAACTGATCCAGAAATTCAGCAACTTTCAAAATCCCTTCCTCTTCCTCACATGGCATATGCAAATACCAGTCTAATCTCAAGTATATCAGAAATTTCTTTCTCTTCACCTCCTACCATTCTCACAAGAATTAAGTTCTACATTATTATGAAGTGACAGATGGGGATGAAATGAACTTCAGATGGTAACCCATGATGATGGTAGTGCTTATTTTGACAGAACTGTATATTTCATGCCTCTCTACAAATGTCTGATGTTTACTATTTTATAATGTCTTCGTAATCATCCAATGTAAAAGTACATGCTCCAGGGAACACCTCGGTGGCCTACTGACTAAAAGTCCTCTTAAACACACCTGCATCCCATATGGACTCCCATTCTAATCCCTGTGACCCCGCTTCCCATCCAGCTCCCTGCTTGTGGCCTGGAAAAGCAATTGAGGACAGCCCAAGACTTGGGACCCTGCACTGAGTGGGAGACCAGGAAGAGTTCCTAGCTCCTGGCTCCTGGATTTGGACCAGCTCAGCTCTGGCCCTTGCGGCCACTTGGGGAGTGAATCATGGGATGGAAGATCTTCCTCTGTATATCTGACTTTGCAATAAAAATAAATCTTTTTTAAAAAGTATATGTTCCATATACAAATATAAATAACCAGATGCGTATATCTCTCATGGATCTGAGAACTCATTAAGGGCAAGAACCAGGCCATTGTCTTGAATAATCGCTAAAAGAAATCATAGTAAATGATGACAGTATTTACATGTGTTACTATTATCTCAAATATCTTATATAAAATTACTTCTGCTCACAATTGGTCTAGTTATCATAAAAAATTCAGAGCCAAACATCAAACTTAGTAATTTGCAATCAGGTTTGATTATCTTCAAGTATCAGTAACCAAGTATCATGCTTGATCCTTCCATCAGATTGTTGATTGAAATTCTGCTCTTTGAATTCTGTTTGCACTCTTGCTCTTCAGACTTCAAGTCTCCAACATCGAACACTAGTCTAGAGAGAACTCTCCGAATTTTAGGATGATTTTGTTTGCCAATGGCTTCTTTACTTAAGGTTTCCTGTTTTGTACTGATCATAATAAATGCTGTTACTTTATGCTCAACTAAAACTCATATTAAAATAAATGTCAATTGCATAGTCACACAGGAATAATCAGCTCTTACGCTCTGTTTTCCAGAGTATGTTAAACCCGTATTTGTTGAAAAAACAGTGTGCGTCAGCTGCGGTTGTTGGCACTAGAAATATAGCAATAAACAAACCAGCTATAATCTTTCGTCTCTGTGAAAAAGTAGTTTATTAAAGGGAATTATGCCATAAAGAAACATATGAAGGAAAAATGGCTCATGGTACACTGTTAAAAGAACAAAAGTGGTAGGCATTGTGGTGCTCTGGGTTAAGCTGCAGTGTGGTATTTCTGTATTACGGCATGCCTGGGATTGAGTCTTCTGAGATTGTGCATAATTTGACAATTTAAAGGAGCACATCATATAAACTCCAATACGAGCAACCTAATAGAAGGTTTAATCAAGGATCAGGCTGTGTGTATTTATCATTAATGCCAATATTCTTTTCTTTATTACTCTGTACCTCAGGTCCTAAATTCTTCATTAACTAAAATGAATATGAAGCATCTATATCAAATTGAATAAGAATTCTAGGAGAGATCTTTGAATAATACTGCATTTTTATGAAATGCAAAATAGTCAATCTTCAAGTAATCTATTTTTATATTTTTTAATTTTGGTCATATAAATAGTAAAATTATGTAATTGGAGCCTATACATTCCACAATTCTTTATTATTTGATTTTACTTATTTTTGCTTCCAAATGTATAATTTGTTTGAAATTGCCTTGACATGAACATTTTGTGACAAATATCATGTAGGATGGTACAGTGGCTGAAGGTCTCAAAAGAAAACCACCCATGTAAAGATGCTGAGAAAGTTAACATTTTCTTTCCTTCTATAACTCCTTTAACTTTATTACTCACTGTTGTCTTATTTTTTTCTAAAAAAAGAAAAAAAAGTGGGGCAGGGAATTACTGTGGCATAGTTGGTAAAGTGACCACCTGCATTGTTGCCATGCATTTGGGCACAGGTTCAGGTTCTTGTTGCTCCACTTCTGACCTGGCTCCCTGCTAATGAACCTGGAAGGCAGTGAAAGATGGCCCAAGCACTTGGGTTCCTTCACTGCATCCATGTGAGAAACCTGAAGGAATTTCCTGACTCCTGGTTTTGCACTGGCCTTGCCTCCCAAGGGCTTGACAGGAACCCAACCACTTCCACCATCACCCATTGTCTCCTATGTCCTGCACTATCAAGAAGATGAAATTGGAGCAAGAGCCAGGGACCTAACCCAGGTTCACTGATAATGGAGGCATGCATCTTAACTGTGAAGCTGAAGAGCCTGGCACTGACAACTAGGCATTTCCCTATCTCCAAAAGCTACCATGAACAATGTCAATGTCAGAAGAATATTTTAAGATTGATCTGCAGTATAGCGGAAGATAGGATTTGCCTGTGCTTTCATTAAAGGTTTATAAACAAAGAGGAAAATAAAACACAATGAACCATCACTCCTCTCTGCAACTCAGGGTCTGTTTCCAAAGGAACTCACTTTTGAGAAAACATAGGAATAACAGAGACAGAATGCACTCCAACAGTTTGATCAGTTCTTGAAATGAATCATTCACCAAGGTCCCAAGTCATGCAGTAAGTTGATTGCATTGTTCAGCAGCTATACAGTCACACTTCTGGCATGCTTACTATGAACTGTGTTAAATTTAGTAATAGAATTTGCAAAATCATTTCCTCTTAGACTAACTTTTTTTTTTTAGCAGACAAGAGATAGGATTGGATAGCTATTCTGTAAATAACGGTCTTTTTTTTTTGGTACACAGCATACATTAAAATTAATCAGGGCTTTAAACAGGAGTAGACTGCTGTGCGTGTGCAGTATAAACCATTAAAAGCATTATGGAGGTGCCTTCCAAAGTATTCACCTATGCAGATGGTTAAACATATCTATTAACAGTATCAAAAAAATTCTGCCAAATATAACTGCTAACACACACTTTTCCTGAAGAGAGATTAGAAGCTCAGGTCAACTGAAGCTCAAAGCCCTTTTATGTTTTCTAATGGCATTTCTTTGCAATCCTGTCACTTGCTCATTTTCCCTTCACTTAGGCATCAACTGTAATGCTTTCCAATAATAAGTCAAGTGCATGGTTGGTTAACAATGCTCCCAAAATAAACTGTGATGCAAAGAGGGTTGGATTAGTGTCCTATTCAATTAGTTAAACTCGTCTAAACTCTTTCCAAAATCTAAATAATAGACAATGTAATAATTATATGGTTCTTATCCCTATATAATTATCAGATTATTACTGCATTGTTTGTTCCCTTTCTTTAAGAAAAAGGATATAAAGGCAACTGTAACCCTTTAAATACACTGAAGTGTTTTAATTATGTTATTAATAATGATGTTTAAACAATCAAGTCATCTTGTGAGTATGCACTGACTTTTATTTTCAAGAAAATTTCACAGTGACTTTGATTGAAACTTAAAATGCTTCCCTTTGAAGCAATTTCAGTGCCATAAAATATCAAAGGGATTAAACTGTTCCTTTTAGACCAAGTAAAAGTTCAAGAACAAACCATATTTCAAAGTGTTTGAGAATTGGCTTTTCTCCCAACAGCCAGTTTGAACGAAGTAACATGTCATTAGCACTTTTATCTTACACCCTATTTAAATATACAGCATGCTATTTTTTTAAAGTAAAGATCCTTTTTACATTTAGAAAGGCACAGTTCTGTTGATTTCATGAACTATTCTTTTAAATGTATATTTCATTTGCCAATCTGAATTGCAAGCCCCAAAGATCATCTAACTTACACCTGAGAAAATTTGCCTTATGCATTTATTTAATTCAGACTTACCTGGGATCCCATGCCTTGACATTTTAGCAAGTTTACTTGCTCCCGTTGTGCTTGATTTTAGAGTAAAAGACTTCTCCAGCAACATTTCTGAGTTCCACCTTAAAAATGTCCTGTTACCTCCACAGGTGAATTTCAAACTCTCCTCCTCTCCTCCCTCCATGCCTTAGGTCAAATGTTCAACCCTATTCCTGACTAGTAGTAAAACCTTGGTTCTAAAACCTAGGGAGGTTAAGGGGGATATCCTTGCACTTTTCTTAATTTAAAATGCTGTTTATGTTGTTGTAAATATGAAAAAAAAATAGGAAAGCAAACCGGTCATTCTGTTTGGAGTTTCAGAGGGATTTCAAGGCACTCACAGGCACAGTTTAAGATGATGAATGTAGATACATTTCCCACCACAGAAAGTAAACACGCACTGCAAACCAGTATAACAAGTCTGGCACAGAGTACGGCTACCTTGGGGCTGCAGCCTGGAAGCACAGACACTAAGGCACCGTTCTCTCCCTCTATATTTTTTTTCCTTTTGCTAGCCAAATACAATATGTACAGTTTCTAAAATAAGAAAAGAAAAAGAAAAATGACAATGACTCTATCGTAAGAACTATTCCATGAAGGTGCCTATGGAATTCAGAGTTAACTTTTGGCTGGAATGAAAGTTGGCTAAATGTTTCAAAGTTTTATATATTCAGGAGAAAACCCAACCCTGGATATATTTGCCCCGTAATAGCCCAAGTGAATCTCACACAATAAGAAATATATGTAGCCCATGCAAAAAGTGCCTAGAAGAGGGTTTTCCCTTTTTCTTTTTGAAATGGGGGGAAAAAATCCTTAAGAAGTTTATAAGCTAAATTAATTTGCAAAATTACAGGCTCTGGATGGAGTGGAGACCTGGGTTCTGGCAACCGCCTCTGTGAAATCAGAGACAAGATTCTGAATTTCATAGGCTGTCTGATCCTGGAAATCCTCTAAGCTCTCTTCTAGCTAGACAATCCTGATCTTGTGCAGCTTTCTCTCCCTAACACTTAAATTCTTGTCCAGTGGGTTGGAAGAGGTCTCTCTCTATCTGCACTGATTCCTGTATGCAGCTGCCTCTGCATTCTGCAGAATCTAGCCCAGTTTCCACATGTGGAACATTCTTCTCTCTGCCGTTCAGCCTTTTGTAAGTTGTAGAAATAGAAGTGGTTTCCTAGATACAGGGAACTAAGAACTGAGGTAAGAAGGGTTATTATTACAAGAGCTCAAAACCCACTAGCAGCTAAGAAAGAGGCACCCTGAGTACTCAGTATGTGCCCAGGAGCAGAGGGGAGGAGCCGCCACACAAAAATCCTATCTCACCAGGTTACTCAAACACTGAACTCAGAAATCAATTTTTCCCATAAAAATTCCTAAGGTGAATTGGTATATCATAACCTTTGCAAAATAAGAGGAAACCTTGAACATACTGTTACCAAAGATGAAAGAGCAAGAAAGAAACTAGAGAAGGTCATGGGTTTGCGCTTTTGAAGTGGCACGGACGCCAAAGGTACAGCCCATGGCTGGCTGGTGGTAGATTCTTCCTTCTTCTTTACAATTACAGCTAGGATATAAACTACCTATTAATAAGAATCCCAAGAGAACTGAAATATGCCTGGGTTTCCAGGAAGAGAGTAAGAAGTTCTTTCTTGCCCAAGGTCAGTCATTGGAGACGCCTTAGTTTAAGACATATACCAGATACCCGTCTACCAGTGAAAGAGCTGCTACCCCACATCACGCTGACCACAGCCCTCCACTCCCGCTGCGGATTCCTAGAACGCCACGTGCGGGTATCTTAGAGCTTATGCATATTATGCAAGTAAACAATTCTTCCTTTCCTTTACAAACAAAAATTCTAAATGCCCTCACAGCTATTTTTAGATTATATATTGATCTATTTTTGTGTCCAAAGCTGAGAAACAAAATTTTGGCTTTCTGTCCTAAGCTAAGCAATTCATTGTTTGAGTTTTCAGGCCGTTATGAATCTTTCTGTGGGATACAGTGATAGAATCCTCTACTGGAATACTCAAGCATTTGGACTGGGAGAGAAGCTTATGCTGTTTTTGTTTGTTTGAAAGGATAATTAAGATCTGTTCACACTAAAGTTTACCCGAAAAACATTTCACATTCATTAGGAAAATGTAGGCCCCCAATATCACTGGAAACCTTGACTGTTGACAGTAAAATACAGACTCTGCTAGCCAGGGCACTGGCAACCTTCTCCCTGCCACACACAAAGTAGCTCCAGAATGAACGCTCACTGCCAAAATTGGCTGGCCATGTATCTTAGACCGTCTTGTGATGCTGTAACAAACGAATAGAGCAGGCAATTTAAAAGGAAAAAAAAAATAGTATTTCATAGATTTGGAGGCTGGAAAGTCCCTGATCCAGGTGTGAGCCTTCATGTTACCTCCTTACATGAAAGGTGGCAAGACAACGGTCCCCTGGAAGCCCTTTTAACAGCAGCATTAATCCTCTCTTGATGACACAGCCCACAAGGCCTGAACACTGTCCTCAAAGTCCAAACTCCTAATAATGTCGAAGTGAGGATTGTTTTAGGCACATGAATTTTGTGGGACACATTTAGAACACAGCACCTTCTAAAATGTCATTAGGAATGGTCCAATGAATTTAGACAACTCGGATACACAGTGCACCATTCCTGTACAAAGCTATTTAAAGCACAGGATGGAGTTCCAGTGTTAATCTATGATGACATAATAATAATATCCTCATACCATAATCACCTAAGTCATTCATAGGTTTAAAGCATAAGCCATAATAACACCTGAATATAGGTGTTTCTAGTAGAGAACATGCATTTCTGAGCAAAGCTGATTAAAATTTCCTTTATTTCAAAGAACTTCAGAAGCTTTCCGTAAATGCTAAGTCAAAGCAAAGTTAAACATTTAAAAATACTCTTTTTGCTTACTTTGATCATTTTGAACTCAATTTCAGATATAGGATAGGATAATGCATAAAGAATATAACGGTGTTAGGGCATTCTAGAAATGAAGACTAAAGCGAAGTATTTGATCTGTATTATAAGATATCAAGCCTATTGAAATCTCTTACCATTATACATAAATGCTAAAAATTATACCCGTAGTACTTATCTAAATAAATTCAGAAATAATTCCAAACCAATAACTGTACTACATCCATTACTTTAACACTTGTCTGATTAATAGCTTTGCTTAATAATCTTAGGGCAAATTCATCTTGGATGGAAACACTTAAAAATTCTCACAAGATTGACCTAAACTGTGTGTAGATTTTCCAAAGAGGCGTTTGAACTCGGACAAGAATAGAGGAGTAAAACATGTTCCTTATTGAAAAATCTAAAGTGTAAAATGGAAAACATACAAGAATAGAACTAATGCCCAAAGTGTTTCCCAACTACATAATGTTTATATATCTAGCATATTGTTTTCTAATTTAAACAATGAAACATTCAAATATTTTACTGCAAGTTTTTTAATAAACTATGTACATGTTTTATATAAATATAGATATATACTGATCAATATTTTTCCTGTAATTGTACTTCTATACATACCTAAGAACAGAAGAAAAGAACATCCACCCTTGCACAGAATGTCCAGATTTCCAAAAACACAGCCTACTCCCAAGCCACAAATAAAAATAAACACTAGCAAAATCTATGTCCATTGCTAAGCCGAAAGGAGCAAATCCTATCCATGATCCCAGCAGAAAGAAGAGGGCAAGGAAAGAGGTGACTGCTTCCTCACCACTTTCCTTCAACCCAGAACTCTGGGATAAGCAATGCTTCTATGTTCAACGTAGGTGATCCTAACCTAACCACCCAGCTACTCCCCTTTAGCCTTTGCGAAGAACGTTAGAGACCATTACGGTATATATTACAATCCAGTACATAATGGTAGGCTACTCACCAAACATAAAATGCTAATGAGCCTTTTCTGTGTTGTTTCTCAATACAAAATTCACTGAATGATTTCTTATTAATCTTTTAAATCAAAAATGCTTTGTAACAGCATCATTTATGTTAGGAAACATTTAGAGGACAAAAAGCAAAGTTTGGGAACTTCCCAAAAAAAAATTAATAGAAAAAGAAAAAACGCATCCAAATGAAAAAAGTATAATGGTTACAAAACGTATGATGTATTTTTACAATCAGGCATGTTCATGATTATCCGGTGGGTATTCTCATATTGTTATACCGCAGCTACGTGTTCAGTCGTACGCACTAAGTGGAAAAGTAGATGTTTCCAAGATTCTTTTTTTCTGATGGCTCTTTTTTTTTTGGCTTTATGATTTAAAAATTGAGTGAACAAAAATGAAATTATCAAGTAGATATTTAAAAATACAACTTGGCCAAAACTTAATTTATAAGGGTGGTAAATAGTCCATAAGAAAGTAACCTACCAGATATCAATGCAACAAATAAACAAAAGCCATGTTTACTTTTTTTTTTTTTTGCTTTAAAAGAGACTTTCTCATTTGGGAAAGGGAAGTGCAAGCCACATTCTGTGTTTCCAACAGCCAGCTTACCCACAGAAGCCTGGGGAAGCCAATGTCAACAAAGGCAGCCCTCTGCAGGACAAAGGTATCTGATTAAGCAAGACTTCCAAAGTACACTGCTTTACTCAACTGATAAGATCTCCCCAGAGAACTTGGTTTTGTTTTTGGTTTTTTTTTTGTTTGTTTTGTTTTTAAAAAGTGGTGATATTAATTACAACAGCATTTTAACTTGTAAAATCCAGAGATGGGAAGACTTGATTACAAGTAAAAATACCACGAAGTCAAAATTCTGTCAATTTGGGAAAAGTCCCACCTGAAAAAAATGATCGGGAGGCTGTTCTCGTGAATTCTCCAGCATTACATGGGGAATTATGGGTCAAGTTTTCCCTAGTTCCCATTCAATTTGTGATTTCACCTTGGCCAGCTTGTTGATACAACACAGAGAACGTACTGTTTTGGAAATAACAACCCTCACTTCTTTTTCCCACCACAAAAGAAACAGGTGAAATTCATTGTGAGAGAATGGTGCCAGAGACATACGCATACCCACAGAGTACACAGGCACGCTCGCACACACAGTTATCAACACGGACGGAATTTTCTGATTATTCCAGGCTGTTGGCACTTACCCTGCAGAGCTGTGTTAGGTAGACTTGCTTCATTCTCTCCCATTTTATTATTTCTTTTTAAAGGGGGCCAAGCAGTTTCAGGTTGTGTCAGTTACCTTGCAAGGCTGTGACCTTCTGACTTTCTACTGTAGCATTGTAACAGTATACTACCTGTTTTCTTCTGTGAATAATTACCATTCTGCTTCCTGAGTTACCTGGCTTGCAAGACCAGTTTTACTATGAAGTGAGATCACATCCTTTGATCCAATGGACTGCTATTAATGTGTGCTTCACAGAACATGGCATTGTTTCAGTTTGGGGATTAACTTTTAACTGCCTACTTTCACTTTAGTCTAAAAGCTTACAAGTGTCACAACTGCGGACACACCATGGTTTGAAGCCAGAACTGTTCCTATGTTTCTTAGCATTATCTTAGACAAAGCACCATCTACTGAAAAAACATCTGGGAAAATGAGGAACAGCATCAGAATGAGTTTTGTGTAGTGATACAGTCAGGTTTCGCAGTATCTCTAACGTGTGTGATCAAAGGCAAGGAGTACAAATTGATTGGGTAGCAAGTATTTCTGAAGAATAAATACTATGATGATTTTAACACAGGGCTGCTACACCTTTTCCTGACACATGAGAGCAAACAACATCTCCCCTTCCTTCTCTTTCTTCCTCTATCGTCCTTCTCTCTTCTTGGTATTTTCTTCTGGGTGAAAAGAATGTTGATCTGTAGGACTGAGCTCTGACATCATTTGTACTAACTTCTTAACTGATACTATAAAGAAAATGGTTGCATACGCTCTTGGGACGCCTTAAGGTTCTCAACCATGAAAATAACCTATTTATATCTGCATCACTAATAGGAAGATGCTGAACTAGGAACTAAAGAAAAAACAAAGATTTTTAAAGCTCTTTAAATATTCACTGTGACTAAAGATATCACAAATTAAAAATGATAAGTTTTGTCTCTCCTAAGGCACCTGGAATAAGGGCAAAAAATCTCCATGTCTTGAGAATTCCTTTCAGTTTTCCACATATTAGCAAAAAAACATATACATATATAATTAGTATATATAAACACTCTATATAACTATAGTTGAAATATCCTTCCTTACCTTGTTTCTCAGTTATTGTAAACTGATTACATAAGCTATGGAAACAACAGAAAGCGTAAACATCTGTAGTAGTTCTTAGCAAAGGTATTAGAGAGAAAAATCAAACATGACATGAAAAATCCCTCATCACAAATCAGAGTTCGGGCCTCATTTATTATCTCTCTGGGTCTCAGTTTCCTAATCTGTAATAAGTCAGCTGGATCATTCATTATGGGGGAGCCACTCCATGTTTGCAATGACAAGAGCCTCTGGTTGAAAATCTAAGTTATTGTTTGCGAGAAGACTGCGGTCTTGTGCTTAGTACAGCTGAACACTTACATGCTATATACACACTAAGGTGCATGCTTTACCAAAAGTAACTTGAAATCAAGCGCTAGCCAATCAAACATTGTAATCACCACCTTAGGACATCGCCATAAGACTGACAGGTCTAGCAATTCTTATGATGACACACCTAAAAGTGTATATGCATAATTTCCTTGGGTACCTAAAATTAGTCAATAATAATTAAAAAACACTCATTACCTATGAGCCAAATTATGGCATATAGGAAGTGGCAATGAAGGTAGTACAAAAAAATCTTATTTTTTGAGCTAACCAAAACACAATAACTTCAAAAATGTTTGCAGGTTCACAAAACTTATATGAATATATAGTCAGCTCAGTTATGCAGAATCACATGCAATACTAATAAACGCTCGTGCACACATGCTATTTCTTTCCCTTCCTTTTGACCCCTTCAGGTGCCTGGAAAGCTTCCATGATATATTTTTAAATACCTTGAATGTCTTGTACATACTGAGAGGACTTTATCGTCTTCTCTTAGCCTGACAAACTTACACGTAGAAATTCCTGAATGCAGTCTTACATTTAGTCTATTCTCTGTGCTCCCAGCTTTCCTTAAAGGGCTGCTGCTGAGGCCAGCATTGTGGCATAGAGGGATTAGTTACACCCAGCATTGCATATGATCATCAGTTGGAGTCCTGGCTGTGTACTTCCAATACACTTCACTGCTAATGTGTCTGGGAAAGCAACAGAAAATGGTCCCAGTTCTTTGGTTGTTGTGCCATTATGGGTGATCCAGAGGGCATCCCAGGTGACCATTAGCCAGGCCCTAGCACCTGCTGTTGTGGCCATTTGGGGGGTCACTTGCAGGGCCATGGTGAAGCAGTGAATGGAAGATGTCACTCCCTATCACTCCCTCTGTCACTTGGTCTTTCAAATCTATACATAAGTACATTTTAAAAATAAAATGTGATATATACAGATTTTGTTCAAATTCCCAAAATGTCAAAGGTTGGGGGAAGGAGAGAGTTGTGTTGTTTATCTTTGGTCCTGTTTATTATCAGCAATGGGGCTCAGCAGCATTGCTTTGAAAGTAATATTATAAGCAAATATTGAGCAATCAAAAAAGTAAAAGAACACTTGGTTTTTCATGATCATAACTACGACAGATCTCCAGTTTTGGTCAATCACCAAAAAAGCAGACAAATATTTTATTTTCAAATATTTGAAACCACTATCACTCAAAGTTTTTTGAATCGGGCCCACTTAAAAGCATTTTTTTTGGGGAGGTGCTAAATAAAGTCATCAGCAGTGCTAAATCTGTACAGATTGCCACCTCAAGTCATGAGTTGATTTGATTTCAGACCCCAGTATCTCATCAAATAATATTCTGAAGAATCTTTTGTGAAGTTGGCATTTCTGCTAGGGTTTTTGTAACCAAAAATTCTCAGAGTTGTCTGAGCTCCAGATTCTACCTATTTTTTTAATCCTCCCAGATAGATGATGACTATATATAGTAAGAGAGGGTAGAGTGGGAAGGGAGAGGGACAGAGTATAGAAGACAAATATGTAGAAATTAGATTAAATCAGACTGGTCTGGTGATACAGCAGGCTAATTCTGTGCTCGGTGGCACTTGCATCACATCTGCGTGCTGGCTCATGTGCTGCAATGATAGGTTAAGAAGTAAGAGACAGGGAGAGATGGAGAGAGAGGGGCTTTTAGTCCAGATACAGCTTTGTTAATCAGATGAGAGAGTCTGACTGATTGGTCTCTGGCAGGAGACAGTTGGGGACCACTTCCACATGGTGGTGGCCCCGTGAGGGCTTGCATATACTTCCAGGACATACAGCATTGGGCTCTCATATCTCTTAGGCATGGGGAATGGGAGAAGGAAGCAGCTCCTTGGTTTGCGTGTGTGAGAAATGTGTAGCTTGGGGTACTCATCATGGCAGGTGCTGACCTTCTGCGCAGAGACAAGACTAGCATGATTTGGCTAATGTAAGACCTACCCAGTGATATGTATTAAGGTTGATTGGTTAGTAAAAGGACCCTTTTAGATATAACCATCAGCATGTTAATTCTTCTTGCTATCAAATTGTTAAAATCAAATCGTTACATGTATTGACGAAGGACAAAGAAAATAACACTTTGAATAGTAAGGAGACTCCATTAACAAAGAAACAAAATAAGTAAGTCTTAAGAGCAAGGAGACTGCAATCGTTTTAATGATCTTTACACTATAGTAAATACAGAAGCTATATAAATTATATGCTACCATAGTCATAATATATACATGACAGTTAACCATTACTGAAGTTTTGCAATTAAGTTCACATAATTAGCTAGTAGATAAAATGACTAATCTAGTGATAACAGACACATGGAGGTGCTGAGTTGGGAATCAGGTGGGAGTGATACTACTGAGCATTGTAACTTGCTG
This sequence comes from Ochotona curzoniae, assembly GCF_017591425.1. Lineage (NCBI taxonomy): Eukaryota > Metazoa > Chordata > Mammalia > Lagomorpha > Ochotonidae > Ochotona > Ochotona curzoniae. Next base: position 25,070,435 of record NW_024467096.1, read on the forward strand.
CTGGGCGTATTAACTCTCCCAGATTCTGGAAGAACTGTGTAACAAGTTATCAAATACAAGCTTGTAATCATAGTGCACTGTGACATATACTTTTTATGAGATTCTCATGAAATTGTGGCTTACATGCCAAAAAGCTTTAAAATAATACTTCTGTGTTAGCTCTCTCAGATTCCTCTATTTAAGTCCACAAATAGTCAGGACACTATATTTGTTCCAGTAGCGCTAAACTATTCTTTAGATCAAAAAGGTCATTTTCTTTCACAACCTTCTGAAAGAGCGGGCTGTGGTAGTCGTCTAAGCATCAACTAACAGAGGGAAAGTATTGCTCAAGAAAAATTTCAAACTATATTTAACTCTATGATGGAACTGTAAAACGAAGTACAATTCGATGATACACACATATATCTGACAAAGAGTTCAATAATCTCTGGCAAAAAAAAAACTCTCAAAATGAATACTATGGAAAGTATTGCAGGAAAGAAATGGGTATGCTAATCAACTGGTGCATGCAAAAGAGTTGGTGAATTTACTAATTTGGGACTATTAAGACATATTTAAAACACACATAAGTCCTAACAATACAAAGGTACAATGGGAACACCAAGATGATGTGATGACTCCCTAACAGTTTAAAAAATGTAACAATGTGTCTATGTAGAATTAGTGGCATGCAGATATGTTTTCTAAAAACAACCTGAAATAAAATGGCTAATCTTGTAAACTACAAGTGTTTATGTCATTCATGATCTTACACAGCTCTGATCATATTTTTTAGGCAGAACGCAGTTGTTTATACTGAGAGGTAAAATCTGTATTCCGCTACAATAAAAGACAAACACCAGTTAATGTTCACATGATTTGGGAATTTGGCAAATACTAACTAAAGGAAAACAATGTTTAACAGCTGTTGCACGGAAAACAGCTTTCCCCAACTATCACTGCAAGCCAAATTCACTACAATTAAGCCACGGTAAAAGGTAACTGTTTTTTTTAAACTATTTTTACAATAGTTATTCCTCTAATAGATGAACATTTCCTTATAGAATAATATGCACATAGATAAAAATCACTCATTAATACCAAGGACCTAGGATTCAATTAATGAAGTTGGAACAAAAGTGTCAATGATAAATTTATTATGAGGAATCGGAACAAAATAAACGTATTTTTTTGTCAAATGTCAAATTGGGTTTTCTTAATTTCCTTTTTTTTTTCTTTCATTTTTTTTTCTCCCTGTCTTTCTTCTGAGAAAAACATCAAAACATAACACGCTTTCCAAGAAAATGATTCCAGGAGAACTATTTGTTTCCAACATCAGTATGGGCCTCCACTTTCCACAGAGAATGCTTTCTTTCTGAAAGCCCTGCTTCTGCTTTACCGCTGACTACCAGCCAGGTTGCATTGTTAAAGAATAGGAGTTGAAAGATTAAAGTTTCCAACATTCCCCCAAGCGCATGGTACACAAACAGACTTTTCTCTGCAGTGAATGGCTGCTGTGTTTCCCAGGGTGACCAGATTTAGGAAATGGAAAAAAAAAATGAGATAGAACAAATGGAGAGAGAGGGAGATAAACATAACTTCGCTAGACAGATTTTTTAGGACAATAGGCTGAAAAGGAACAGATCTATGAAGGCAAGAACAGACAAAAAGAATCCCAGAATGATGCTGTGAAGTACAGTATATGATCACCCTGGGTGACAAGCAGCTCACAACATGAGAATGACTTTAAGAATGAATAAATACAAAAATAGAGATAGTGCCAATGCTAAAGTTTGCTTCAACACTTATTTCTTCATATCCCTTTCATCTCTTTAAACCTTCTTTTTTTTTTTTTTTGGCTTTTTATACCCAGAAGTGTTAATTGCATTCCTTTAACATTGCAAAATATTAGGTTAAACATGGCCTTTCAACTAACAATGAACTCCTTAAGAGAATTTCATAACTGCTGTTTTCATATCTGCCAGACTTAAATACTTGATGGTTTATTAACAAAAAATGGTAAAGATGACACAATTATATTATTTCCTATTCACCCAAAATCCACAATAAAGTCACAAGGCACATAAGAGATTACTGATTGAAAATGTTACTAGTATTCTTACTTCCCTTATTTCCAGAGTCTCCCATGTGTTCTCAATTTCTAGTCTGAAGGAGGTATTTATTTTACCAGTTTTCTTGTTGCTAACCTAAAAAGCAAGTGGAGGTACATCAAATATAAGAACAAACACATCTGAGCCTCCGTAATGAAAAAGAAGGACCCAGTTTCTGTCCAACGACACCAAAGTATCCTTGTCTGTCCTCTCTTACAAGGAATCCGCTAACTAGCCTGGCTGAGAAGGTTCCCAACACCAGACAAGAGGGGTCATTTGCTTCTCCAATAGATGAGAACCTTGAACAGCCAGCGTGTCCTGGATTGATGTACGGAGCGGGATTCCAGGTCTAAGTAGAAAGTAACAGCTGCCTCCAAATAACCCTCAGACCAACTGAAGCCCTTGTGGCTGTCATAAACTCCCTTAAAGGGCAAGGCATCACTGACCAATCAACTCCACTGAAGAACAAGGAAATGATCCGATCACAAACCTCTCAGCTCCAATTGCAATCTAAGTTTTCACTCCTAACTGCTGGAGAGCCTGGGAATTAAGCAATAGTTGTCCCAGCTCTTTTCTCTACATTCTGAAATACAGACTTAATTTTTTCACAACCCCAATGACAATGATTGGCTCTCTGCACACTGGGCAACTGTGCCCAGTTTGCGGGTTTCACAGTAATGGCTCCAACTGGTTTGTTCAGCAACAAGCTATAATGAGAACAGCAATCAGGAAGTGTAAGGATCCCGATTGCCGGGAATAAACACTCTAAATGCTTCTGGGGATTAGAGAAGGAGTTACTGCTACACACAAAACCGAAGAACTGTATTGTGGTCCTAGCAAGATTGTTGTTATAATTCAATTGTAATTAATAAAATTAGTGCAGACTGTTGAATGTGTATTATTCATTCCTGTAATTTTGGATGGAAATTCCAGTAAGGTAGAACAAGCCTTTCTCCTGTGGGAGTCTTCATTACTCCAATAGTGGCAACCAGCCATCAACAATGACTGGGTCAGGCGAGCAACGATAGCTACAATTCAAGATTAAACATATGTGGGTTCCCTATATATGTTACGGGGGCCCACTGTGCATGTACACCTGGCCTAATGGTTTTGGTGAGCCTCAATATTGCCTATTTTCAAATTCTTTTCTCCAAAAAACACATTAAGTTGCTCAAGTTTAGTTCATCAAGTATGAACAAAAGTAGGTGTCAAAGCAAATTTAAAAATTAATTACGAGGACTCAGTTGAAATAAAAGAATCAGAGTTAAACCAGAGTTAAAAATTAGAATCAGAGTTAAAATAAAAACACCTGAGTTTTGGGCCCGGCACAGTGGCACAAGTGGTTAAGGTCCTCGCCTTGCACGCCCGGGATCCCATATGGGCGCCGGTTCTAATCCCGGCAGCCCCGCTTCCCTTCCAGCTCCCTGCCTGTGGCCCAGAAAAGCAGTCAAGGACGGCCCAAGGCTTTGGGACCCTGCACCTGCATGGGAGACCCGGAAGAGGCTCCTGGCTTCGGATCGGCATAGCATCGACCTTTGCGCTCACTTTGGGGAGTGAATCACCAGACGGAAGATCTTCCTCTCTGTCTCTCCTCTCTGTATATCTGCCTTTCCAATAAAAAAATAATAAAAATAAATCTTTACAAAAAAAAACACCTGAGTTTTGTCAATTTTCTCTTGTTCTTCACTTTTTTCCCTTCCTCCTTTTTTCTCATCAGAATAGACTCAAAGCATCATACAATTTATTTCCAAAGAAATTATTCAATAATTATTTATTCCTTAAGTATTTTCTTAATAATTGGTGACCAATTTGAAATTAAAAAGTGCAAAGTTCAAAATGGGTTAGAGAAATCAAGTTAAAATGGCTTAAACCTATTAGATTCTGATGAAATTAAAATTTTAATTTCATCAAAGATCAAAGTGTGAAATACATGAAAAAACTTGGAAGACAATTTGAATCATTTATGTTAATTTTAAAGAGAATTTTCTACTTTCTAATTTAAGGGTAATTTTAGGACCTCTGTAGCAATTTAAGAACTTTTTGTTTACTTCTTTTTATTATTATCATTTTATGAAAGTTTCATAGGCTCTAGAATTGCCCTTATCCCCTTCCCACGTCCCTTCCTCCCTCCCTGAGTTCCCCTGTATCATTACTATAGTATAGCTCCTCATACACAGTCATATGTCTATCATTGTGGGCCTGGACAATGGCAGAGTCCAGCATCCTATGGTCAAGATACAGTAAACTGTTTCACTGGGAGTCCATCTTTGATCTGGAAGTAGAGATGAATATTGCATTTTATCCTCACATCTGGATGTGATAGTACTCATTACACAGTTATTATATAACACTTAAATGAAAAGCCACAATAAAAAATCAGCAACAAGAAGAAAAATAGAAATTTACAGTGTTATGAAGTTAAGAAACAGGCTGCTTGGGAAACAAGATCGAGGAGAGGCACAGAACTCCCAACAGGGTTGACCAAAACCTATCTTCACCACGACACATGATAACCAAGCTCTCTTCAATCGAACATAAGGAAAAGATCCTTAAATGTGCATGTGAAAAAAATCAATAAAAACCATTATTTTTTCAATCATTATGTATTTCTTCTTTTAGTGAATCTTATATAAAGAGAATCATAACTTAGATTTGCTTTTTAATCTCACACACTTTTCTCACATATCCAAAAATACTTTCTTAGCTAAATAATTAAGGATACAAATCCCTCCCGCATTCACAGTCAAAATGTTGGCCAGTACCGCAGCCACCAGAAGGCCACAGGACATGCGAATACTCGACACTGCCTGGATTGGGCTGTTCAAGGAGGACGCAATGCTTCATGAGCATCTGCTTAAGAGTTTCTAACACAAAGCAAACATCTGCCTCCCAAATGCAAGGTCAAAGAGAAGTAGCAAAACGAAGGAGAGAAACAGTGAGTAATTGAGTGAGATCAAGGGAGGATCCACTCTATCCTTTGCACCTAACCTCCCATTAACTTCTGCTTCCATGTACTCAGTGGAATGTATCGTAGAGTCCAGGCCACAAGCAGGTCAGCGGGCAGAGACTAAGTTACAGCCATTGAGTAAGGCATGAAAGAATCTGTGCATTTTCAGTGTTTTAAAACCACCATACAAGTTTTGGGACATTATGAATGAATAAAGTCTGTAAGAACATTCATGTTCAGATATGACTGTGTTTTCACGTTTGATATATTTAGATTCCTTTTGAGGAAATTCTTAGAAGTGAAATTATTGAAACTGATGAATATATATTTAACATTATAAGAGATTGTCAAATTCTTGCCCAAGTTAATTATAACTTTTTAGAATTTTGCTGCACTTGATGTTGCATATCATCAGGAGCTTCCTCCAGGTCTCCCACATAAGTGCAGGATCCCAAGGACCCGCACCATGCCTTATTACATTCCCAGGCTATAAGCATAGAACTGGATTGGAGGCAGAACAACAGAAACACAAACAGGTGTCCATACTACCTATAGGCACTTGCAGAGGAAGACCGGCCTGCTGTACCAATGCACATGTTTCCCCATGTTTTCCCCTTAATCTTATATTTCAAAATGGCTACCACAAGTATATTTTGTGCATCAAAATGAATTATTTTTATTTTTCCATTGAGAACATGTTAGTTGTAATGAGGTATACATAATACAAACTTATCATGTTATTCATTGTCAGTGTACAGATCCATAAACTCACTCTTTTGTACCAAAAATCTCCAGAATAGTTTCATCATGTTAAAAAAAATTAAATATTTATTTTATCATTATTTTTTTTTATTGCAAAGGCAATTTACAGAGAGAATGACCTCCTGTCCACTGTTTACTGCCTAAGTATCCACAATGACCGAAGTTGATCCGATCCAAACAGGCCACAAACAAAAAACTGGATGGAAAGTGAAGCAGGTGGGACATGAACCTGAGCCCATATTAGATCCCAGGACATGCAAGCAAGGATTTAGCCATCAGAGTATCACACTGCGCCCCTAAAAGGAAATTTTCCACTCATTATATAATCCTCCCTTTCTTCCTCTCCCAGGATGATTCTCTGTTATCTTAGGTTAGTAGAAATACATAGCATTTATCTTTTTCTGACTGGTTTATTCCATTTAGCATAATATCCTCCAAGCTTATGCATGTACTTCAATTTCCTTTCTATGGAAGCTAGAAAAATATTTCATTATAAATGTATACTGCATTTTGTTTATCTATTCATCCATAGATGCATGCTTTTAGCTATTGTGAATAAAGTCATAATGAGTATGGGTGTGTACAGATCTCAAAATCCTATTTTAAATTATTCTGTCTCAGGCCCAGAGCTATTGCCAAGCAGCTAAACTCCTAGACTTGAACGCGCCGGAATCCCATATGTGCATCAATACTAATACCTGCGATCCTGCTTCCCATCCACTTCCCTGTTTGTGGCCTAGGAAAGCAGTCGTGGATGGCCCAAAGCCTTGGGACCCTGTGCCTGTGTGGGAGACCCAAAAGAAGCTCCTGGCTCCTGGCTTTGCATAGGCTCAATTCCGGCCATTGTGGCCAATTGGGGAGTGAATCAGTGCACAGAAGAACTTTCTTTCTGTCTTTCCTTCTCTCTGTAAAATTGCCTTTCCAATATAAATAAGTAAATCTTAAAATAAAATGTATTATAGGTGTCAGTTTCATAGGCTAAGCTTCTGTGTATAGCACTGGCATCCAATTTGGGTGTTGGTTTGAGTCCTGACAACTCTAATTTCAACTGTGGCTGGGGAAAGTAGGGATGTATGGCTCAATTTTGGGGGTCCCCACATCCACATGGGAAACCCGGCAGAATCTCCTGGCTCAGTTCTGGCTATTTCTGCCATTTGGGGATAGAATCAATGCATGGAAGAACCCCTCCCCCACCCCTGTTGATCTGTCTCTCCTTCTCTCTACAGCTCCACCTTTCAAATAAAAATAAAACATTAGATACAATACAAGAAGCCAAGGATACTGATATATTTTACTTATAATCTGTGTTTCTAATATTCTTTAAAAACCTGAACTTGTCAGTATTAGTAAGTAACATGTATGTGTATATAAATAGCTGTTGATAAATTTAGTTGATAGGAACATTTGGTGAACTCTAAAAATTCATCAATGGAACTAAGGAGAAAAATGGGTATAATTAAACACTCAAAACTTAGATGTTGTATTTATGGAGGGAGTATAAAAGGGTAAATGCCATTTCACAGATATTTCTCAGCTTGCTTTTTATAAACCTATACTATTACAAAGAATAATGCAAGTGTCTTGGCTACCAGGTTGATTTGGGAGATTTTGTTAGGAAAGAGAAACAGCAGGACACATTTGTTTGAGCTGGGGAAGAAAGCAAGCCAGAAGGTACCTAAAGAAGCACTGTCACTCTCCAATTACCTGGCCAAACAAAGAAAAAGAATTTGACATTTCTTTCACTATAAAACAAATAAAAATTAATCTCCCTATGAAAAAGATATGCTTTTTAAAATGTAGAGACAGAATAACGAACAAAGTTTATGTAACAAATAATTCCATTCTAAGACATGGCCAGTATTAAAATTTTAACAATAGGCATGATCTAGGACAGCGACAGAAGGGTGACGATAGGAGTACATGCAGCACTGATCAGCCGCCACATCTGGAACAGATTCAGAAGAAAAGACAGTCGAAGGTATAGGAGTAATTAGAAATATAAATGCTAATCGTGTTCAGAACATTTTGAAGCATGCTTCCTAACTTGTTAAAATTATACTGTAAATAGCATTCTAGTGATGGGTTTTGCTGAAATTCAGAGTAAGATAAAGTGGATATAGGTCCAAAACAGTAACTGTCAGTGTGACATGAAGCAAATTAGATCATTTCTCTAAATTTTTCCTTCTTTACAGCTGAGGTAACATCCAAAGCTCTTCACATGGTTGAGGCGATATGATGATGCAGAGATTGATGACCTTGGAGTATCGTACTGATTATTGTTTTTCATTTGCAGTGTTTTCTCAAATCTGATCATCCCATTTATCTACAGATCACAGAGGTGGAACATCTGGTTTTATGTAATAAAACACATTCCATATGATACAGCTGCTAAGGTTCGTACAGGGCAGGCTGTAGAAATCAGAGTTGCTTTGCACTGCAACTGTGAGATTCCAAGAAAGTGAAAGCTAGGTTTATAACATGGAAACTGAAGAGGTGTGTGTACATCCACATGTATCGTTGAGAACAGGACACACAGAACTACAATTTTCAGAAGAGACAGCAATGAAACTGACTTATAAGACAAAAGACTTGAAACATGAACATGAATTTGGGTTACTAACACCTGTTAAAATTTTTCAGTCTTTCCAAGAGTGTAACTTCTGCATTACAGTGTATAGTCATTTGGGATTATAATATCAGACACCTAGACCCTACCTATCCTAAGTAGTGTTAAAAGAACATGTGTTGGGCCCAGCGCGGTGGCGCAAGTGGTTAAGGTCCTCGCCTTGCACGCCCGGGATCCCATATAGCCGCTGGTTCTAATCCTGGCAGCCCCGCTTCCCTTCCAGCTCCCTGCCTGTGGCCTGGGAAAGCAGTCAAGGACGGCCCAAGGCTTTGGGAACCTGCACCCGCGTGGGAGACCCTGAAGAGGCTCCTGGCTTCGGATGGGCACAGTATCGGCCCGTTGCGCTCACTTGGGGAGTGAATCATCGGACGGAAGATCTTCCTCTCTGTCTCTCCTCTCTGTATATCCGCCTTTCCAATAAAAAATAATAAAAATAAATCTTTAAAAAAAAAAAGAACATGTGTTATATGCTACATCAATTAAATTCATGTGGAAATGATTTCCAGATGGCTCCTGTAAACTTCAGAACCCTTATCATGGCTAATGATATTTATGTTGATTAAGGAGAGTGTAAAGGAACATTTGTTGAAGGAATAGTGGAACAATGGCTTTTGCAGAGGGTCAATGGTGTGCTTTAAGACTAACTTACCATTTGAAGGAAAATTAAAAGAATGGAATCTTCAAGTCCTTGGCTGGGGGGAAAGGGACTTTGGGTTAATCATGTGAAAAGCTTTGGAATGGTAGGCTCTGGAACATTAAATGTGTTAATGCTGGAAGGTAAAAAGGAGTCCTGGCTCATGACTCATAAAGCTTAATGGAGCAAAGATTTAGAAGGCTAGGTTTTTGTAATATTAGGCCAGACACATTAAGGTTTAACGGCATCCAAAGATGTCAACATTCTAACCATTCGGATGTGTGCATTTATGATATTACATGAAACAAGAGAACACAGATTGTAAGTAAGGCTAGGAGTACGACCTTGGGTTATTGTTGTAGACCCAATATAATATCCCCAGTCCTTAAAAAATGAAGAGAAGGCAGAAGAAACTGCCACAAGAATGTAATATATAGAAGCATTGATCTGCTTTGTTCATACAGAAGATGGAGAAAGAGCCCAGGTGTCAGTAGCTCTTGGCAGTGTCTGATGGCAAGGAATCTGACTCTCCTCCAGGCTTCCATAAAAGAACATAGTCCTATTACATGTCTACTTGAACCCAGTGAGAACTGTGCTGTACTTCTGATCCACACGATGTAATATTTGCCATAAGTGAATTGTTGTATACAAACGAGTTTATGGTTATTTGTCACAACACAAACATAAAATGCCAATATATTTTCTTTACTAACTTATCAAATTATTTATCTGGGGGGCTGGCATGGTGGTCCTGCAATCTAAGTCTTCACCTGCAGTGCTGGCATCCTAAATGGAAGCTGGTTTGAGTCTCAGCTGCTTCACTTTTGATCCAACCCCCTAATGCCCTGGGAAGGCAGCAAAGAAAGACCCAACGCTTTGCACCCATCCCTGCACTCATGTGAGAGACCCAGAATAAACTCCTTGTTGTCAGCTTTGGATTGGCCAGCTCTGGCCACTATGTCCATTTGCTGAGTGAACAAGAAAATGTAACTGATTCAAATAAAATAGATTCTTTTTTTAAAGGATGTTTAAGACAGAAACTTACAATGAAAATATTCTATCATGAAGAGCAAAAGTCTGTGCATGTGCCACAGTTTTCATCCAGAAAAGAGGAATATTGAACTCATGAGGCTTAAAAGGGAAAATGAAAATTTAAAGAAAGGTTTTGAATATATCACAATTATTACTTACTTTGTTATATATATGTTTCATTAGTTTCTTAAGTTAGGTTAAAATTTGCGGAAATTAGCTTTGTTATTCATATTTATCAAGTTTTAATTACCAAGATTTGTAAACATAATTATCATAACAAATGCAAGTGGCCTGAGGCAGGGATATTTGAACACCACAGTCCTAGGAAGAAAACAAGCAGGGCTTTGGACTCAAGGTATATGCTAATAGGATTCTCTCTCTTCCTTTCTCTCTTTAAACAATAGTAAACTAAAAAACATTCAATCAAGAATAACTTACTCTATTCTTAGAAAAACTTTAACAAAATCAACACTTTACATACTGAGAAAACTGACAAAAAAGGTAATAATTTTGCCACAAGCATAAATGGCAGAACTGCCATTCAGCTCCTAGTCTTGTGGCATGAAAACTGTGATGTTAGTCATCCATTCAGTTGGAAACTATTTATTTCAGATTTTCTTATGCATTTGGAATTTGGAATGTCAGAGACTGGTAAGAAGAGCCAGAGAGATCTTCCATCCTTTGTATCACTCCTTACACCCACAAGAATGAAGTACTTGGTCTACCTCAGGATACATCCTTGGTCTACCCATCAGGATACATCAACAGGAAGCACAATTTGAAATGGAGCGTATCAAGGACTCCAATGAGGCATGCCAATATTGGATGCAGTTAGTACAATCAATGACCTAACCCACCACACCACAATACTTAGCAAGTAAATATTTATTACTTATTATATGCAAGGCATGACCATATTTATATTGCTGAGATTTAATGAGGTCTTACTACATATATTATACTATATATATTATTATATGGCATATCATATATTAATTCAAATGATCCTTATTACATTAGCCTTCCCATTTCAGAGTGAAACATAAAAATGGCAATAAATGTGTTAAAGTTTTATAAACAACAAATTCTGAATTGAACACCATCTTTATAGTCCATAGTTACTCTTCATTATTGTTATGACTACCTGTTCTAGGTCCTGCAAATATAGACATAAAGATGCGGCAGTCACCGTGAATCTGGGCTTTCCTGGCTTATGCTGGAGGTCATGGACTCAGCACACTGCGCCCACGAAAACCAGCCAGGGGCTTGGCAAACAGAGTGTAGACGCGCTGGCTGGCAGGTGGCAGGGGACCCGATATGCATGTCTTGTTTTCCTCTGCTTGCCAGGTCCTCATGGGGAAATGAAGGAACCTATTAGGGGATGCTGTGATCAGGTCTGACTGGCAAGTTGCTCACCTTTAAGTAAATGGATGGTTGTGGTAGGGAGACCAAGTAGGTTGCTGTTACTAGTACTCTGGGCCTAGATAAGCTTTACTGTCAGATTCAGTAAAAGGATTGATTGCCTGACTCCTGGTTGTCTCCTTTCTTCCGCAGGGCCTTCATCATCTCACCTTGGGACTGTGGGGAGCAGCCTCATGAAGGCAGAGTCACTGTTTTCAGGGAGGACGTACTCCATTTGGAGGGAAAGATGAGAACAGAGAAGGTAATGACACATCATAATAATTATGTAGAAGAAATGGGACAGAGGCATTGTAAAAAACCGAATGATGTTTCACATGTTTAAAAAAGTAATATTCAAATGAAAAGGAAAAATTAAAGCAGTCAACTTCAACAATTGGCTGAGGAGACGTTTGGAATTTAAAAGTTTTTCCTTAGCAAATGTAACCAGATTTTCAACTTATTTTATAAAAATTAAAATACTTAAATCTGGTTAGCTTTTTCTGAGGTTGAAAAACAGTGCACAAAGCAGCTTCTCCAAGGTGACATTACAGAAACACCTGCTACCGAGTATATCACTTGCATTTTCCCTGTGACAAAGAGGAGCCGGTTCAATTCCGACTGGAACAGCACTTACATCAACAAGATGCTCTTCTTAGTTCAAGAGTAAAGTACTATTTTCTTCTACAGAATTGCACATGTAAAATCTGTCAAAGAATTACCAGTTATCAAAATCGCCTAAGACAATCTATATTGAAATATTAAAATACTACATGTTGCTGTGTGTTTGAGTCCAGTGCTCTTTCGTAAATTTGCCCTCTGGAAACACTGCAGTCTTCTGCTCCAGTAAGGAATTTAACACATCTGCTTAACAAGAATTTGGGTTGACAAAAAATTCTTCAGATGGAACATTTTAATTAGAACCTCACAATAAGAAAAACTACTTCAAAGATTTTTTTTTAAAGGAAAGAATAAGTTGTGCTTGCTTTGTTTTACAAAAATAAAGAAAAAGAAATGGAATATTCAGTAACATGGGAAGAAGGGCAAATTAATTTTAATTATATCTGCCTTAATGATAATTTGTTGTTGTTATTTCACTTCTGTTTTGGTCCTATTTATTTCTGGGAAAAAAAAAGAGAAGTCTTTCTACTACAAGAAATCACGAAGAAATGTTAAACACTTTTAGTGGGAATGGGGGGAGTTGTCAAAAACACTGATTGTTCAGTGGAAACCAAAATGAAAAGTATCCAAGATACAATTTCCAACCATCCCCGCCACAAGTTTACTCTCAAGGTCATCGATGTTCCCACAGTGGTACTTTTAGCTGAGCACCCCATTTCGGAAAAAGTTACACCCTGAACCCTCCGTGTCTTGGTCTTTTACGTGTGCATGTGTGTGTGTGTGTGTGTGTGTGCGTATCAAATGACACCTATATTTACCACAGCTAACTATATCCAGATATACTTAACAGACCCTGTGTCATGCAAGACTCTGTCCAGGTCACAGATTACTCCTCTGAGCTCATTTTCTGTGCCATTCTCTCTCATCTCACAATCCAGTGCCTGTTCTGAGTACATAGGCCCCTCCAAAGGCTACAGATCCCCCATCAAATTTCATGTTTGCACCAGAAGTTGTGTTTGTTTGTTTGTTTTCAAAAACAAGGTTGATATTTTTAAGCTACGGTTTCCAGTAAATGTCTGTATTTCTCACTACACTTGAAAAGAAAAAAAGAAAAGAAAGAAAGAAAAAAGCTTTGGCATTCGTAAATGGTAAAAACTTGCATAGAATAGAATAATTTGAGAGCTGACAAGACCTAGAGGGTCTCCATTTCTCATTTGTTCTCTCCAACATAGATCTTATTACTCTTACATCTTTCTGTATCTATAGCATATTGGGTACATATATTTACCCATGAGAACAATTTCCTTATATTTCCCAATATACCTTATTTCTCTTCATCGCATTAATGTGGATGCTACTTGACTTCAATAGCCTATGGCTGAGGCACTACGAACATCAAAGATAATTGAAATATACACATTAATTAGTACCCTTATCATTGTACTGTGTCCAATTTTATTCATAACTGACTCATTTCCTAAATTAAAATTCATACTCACAGCTTCAAAAAAGCTTTGTTCATTCTTATCAGTTCTCTTTCTGGATGGTCTTTCATTTAATGTGATAAACCCAGAATGAATATAAGAGGGATTTTGAAAAATAAAATTACAGATAATTCTGAATTTGAAACTTAATCCATAAATAAACACATAAGTTTAAACAATGCCCCATCGCTCCGTGCACAAAATTGGCTCCCTGCCCAGAATGCAACACAGAAGGGCCAAGGAAGCACCAGAAGTTCTGCCATAAGCTTCCAGAGTCAGCTGACAACTGCAGGCTCCTCTGGGAAGACAGGGTTGTGTGTAATTGCCTGAAACTCCTTCAGGCCGAGCCAGCCTGGCTTTCAGAGATTCGTGATTCATTTGTTCAGTCTGTCTGAGAGCACAGCGGGGGAAACAAGCTTTCATCACTTAGAAAATCAGAAAACTGGAATTTAGAAAATGTAATCAACTCTTCCCAGTCTTTGTGAAAGCTACAGAAGAGAGCATGTGTTTCTCCTTAAACACTAATAAAAAGAATGGTAAACATGACGGATCATCCACAGTACTCATATGCCAGCCTCTGAGCTAGGTGACTTGTTACACATTGCTCTTATTATATAGATGAGACAGCAGAATCTGGAAAGGGAAATATATTGCCTGATAAAGTAGAAGTCCTGGGATACAAATCCATATAAGCCCAATGTCAAATATGCACTCGTTCTACTAAGCTGTGCTATGCCTTCCATATAAAATTGTAGACTTCTCAGTCTTAGGCCCCATCGGGGAGGGCTTGGCTAATGATCAAAAGGACACAGACTTGGTGGTTGATAAGGAATCTGGAAAGCACTGTCCACTGAAACATGCCTCAGCACGTTAACCTGGGGAATAGAAGACAGAAGTCTATTACTAAATATGTGAAGGATGAATCCAGATGGTGTTGGACCAAAAATTCATGTGATTTATGAAAAAGGGGGCTTTTTTTTAAATAAACTCAAAATTAGTTAAGAATGTGAAAAAAAAACAATAAATGAGCAAAATCTTTTGAACAAAAGATCTCCACACACAAAGATAAATAACAAGAGAGGCACACAGAAAAAAAGCTACTTAAAGTAGTCAGTAAGCAATCAACAAAATGATACAATATACATTAGCTCCTATTGATTAATAGTAACCTTGAATGATAAATGGACTAAATACTTCAAAAAAAATTGTATAGGTTTTACGAAACGGATTTTTCTTTTTAAGTGACAAACCGAGTAACTATATGTTGCTTACAAGAAACTCACTTCACTGATAAAGAGACATGTAGATGTACTGTGAATGCTAAGAAAAAGACACATCATGCAAATCAAAATTGAAACAAGCAGAGTACCTAGGTCAGATAAAACAGGCTTCAAATTAAAATCTGTAAAAAGAGAGAACTTCACATTGATAAGAGGACTGATTTGACAAGAAGGTATAACAACCATAATTAAACATCCACCCAACATAATACTACTTTAATGCCTAAAACACATGTTGCATTAAACCAAAAATGAGAGGCAGACAACACTAGTCTCATCCATGGACAGATTCCAAACACAAAACTTTAACAAAGATACATCAGTATTGAGCCAAACCATACCAGAAATAACCTTAATAGACATTTGCAAAGTGTTTCATTCAACAATTATAAAATATACATTCTTTTTATCAGTAGTAATATATATATGTATATTTTCAGTAACAAAATATTTTCTAGACTAGACCTATAATCAGCTACAAATCAACTCTTGGTAAATTAAGAAAAAAAATAAAACTATTTAACTTCTTAGGCCACAAACGAAAAGGAGCACAACTAAAAATTAAAAACAAGAGGAACAGAAAATGTATAAAGCATGGAAATTGTATAATATGATGCTAAATAACCAAAGAATTATTGAAGAAATTAAGTAGAAAATCAAAAATGTTCTTGCAGGAAATGAAAACAGAAACACACACATCAAAATTTGTGGGAGATAGTGAAAGTAATACTAACAGAATATTATAGTCATAATTGTATACATTGAGAAAGCTAGAAGGATCTCAAACAATCAAGCTAATAATACCTCTCCAGAACTCAGGAAAACAAAAACAAAGCAAACCTCAAATTAATAAAAGGCCTAAAATAAAATCATTAGAGAAAAAATAAATTAATTGGATTATACAAGTTACAGGAGATCAACAAAACAAAGTTTTCTGTTTTTGAACAGAAGCGTTTAGCCAGAACATAGAAAAAAAAAAAAGAAACAGAAATAACAATATAAATACAATTACTGTAGTATCATAGGAATACATAGCATCACAAGAAGTTCTTCTGAAATATTATATGCTAACAAGTTGGAAAACTTCTTTTTCAAAAGTTAGATTCCTGCTATATACAAGTAAAACAAGAACATACAGAAACTTTAAACAGTCCTACAAAAAGCAGTCAATGGTTTCCCTTCATAGAAAAACCCATGATCTGATGTATTTGCAACTGTATTCTTCAAAACATGTACAGGAGAAATAGCTTCAATAATATTCTATTATAGAAAGGAGGAAGCTCTGTCAAATTCCACCATTAATCATATCAAAGCCAAAGACACCATGCAAATAAAAACTATAGAAATACGGCAGCTCATTTGGTGCCATTGCAGAAGGAGAACAGAACACATTGGACAACTACCCCAGCCAAACATTGACAGCAAAAATCTCAGTGCGTGGAGAGTTGAGGTTGACTATCTCAGCCAATGGACATTGAGAGGGCTGCATCAGCCTTGAATTGGCAAAATCAGCCGCATTTCAGAACTAGCCAAACCACCTGTACAGATATGAGGTGGTGGTTCCTCATCCCTGGGTCATGGGGCAATTAGAAAATCATATGTGGGGCCCGGCACTGTGGCGCAGTGGTTAAGGTCCTCGCCTTGCACGCCCAGGATCCCATATGGGCGCCAGTTCTATCCCAGCAGCCCCGCTTCCCTTCCAGCTCCCTGCCTGTGGCCCGGGAAGGCAGTCGAGGACGGCCCAAAGCTTTGGGACCCTGCACCCACATGGGAGACCCGGAAGAGGCTCCTGGCTTTGGATCGGCATAGCATTGGCCGTTGTGCTCACTTGGGGAGTGAATCATCAGACAGAAAATCTTCCTCTCTGTCTCTCCTCTCTGTATATCTGCCTTTCCAATAAAAAATAATAAAAATAAATCTTTAAAAAAAAAAAAGAAATCATATGTGACTTCCCCTTTCATCTCTCTCCTTCCCCCAGGAACAAGAAGAAGAAATAGAAAATTTGGAAACAATGAGTTCATCCAATTCTCACCTCGATCCTTCCCACCCTGGTCAACCATGTAACCATTATGAAATACAAAGCAATTTAAAAAATATGCAAAAGGAATGCAAAGTTACTAGTCATCATGATCAACTAGGATTTATACCAAGGTTGCAAGGGTGGTTTATCTTTTACAAAGCAGTAAGATAAGAAATTATAGCAACAAAATAAAATAAAAAAAACTATATAGCCTCTCAAAAAAATACAGGAAAAAAATAACATTTTGTAAGATTCAACATTCCTTCATTACTAAAAATTATCAATAAGTTGGATATAGAAAGAATGTACTCAAAATTGTTAATGATACATGTGAAAAATCCACACCCAGTGCCATAATGAATAGGAAAAAGTTGAAAGCATTTCCCCACTGATTTTGAACAAAACAGAGACATTCACTTTTACTATGTTTATTTAACATTATTGGGAATTAGAGAAGGATAAACAAGGACAGATAAATAACAGGAAAAGAGTGGGCCTGAGGCAAGAGCCTAAAGGCTAAGTCCTTGGCTTGCAACTGCCAGAATCCCATATGGGCACCTGTTCCTGTCACTGCTGCTCCACTTTCCACCCAGTTCCTCACTTGTGTCTTGGGAAAGCAGCAAAAGGAGGAAAAAAAAAAGAATAAATCAAAATTTGTTTGCAGATGACCTGATTATCGCACAGAAAAAGGTGAACATTCCACCAGAATGCAATCTCAACTGATAAACCAAATCAGTAAAAATGTATGATATGCAATAGATATAGAAAAAAGGAATATTTTTATGTATCAATAGTGATTTTTTGGGTAGGGAAATCAAGAAAGAGAACTCATCACAAGTAAATACAAGTAAATACCAAGGAATGAAGTTAACTAAACAGATAAAATATTGCTGTAATGAAAATTATAAAAACCTTAAGGAAAGGAGTAAGCAAGTGCACATAAAAAATGCAAAGGCATTACTTGTTAATGCACTGGAAAAATAATGTAATTCCAAAGACCATACAGACCTAACAATCCCTATAAAAATACCAAGAACATATCTTATAGAATTAGAAAAAAACAATCCTAACATTTAGGTAGAAACATCAAAGACCCAGAATACTCAGAGATTTTATTAAAACAAGAACAAAACAAGCAAAAAAACAAGCTGGACGTATCACAATACCTGATTAGAAAACACATTACAAAACTGTAATAATTAACACAGCTTGGTATCATCACAAAAATAAAGACAATCAATGGAACAGAATGGATAGAGAAATTAACTCACAGATGGAGCCAACTGTTCTTTGACAAATGTGGCAAGGACACTGAAGAGAGGACAGACTTTTAATAACTGGTGTGGGCAAAAATAGATGTATACATGTAGAGATTGAAATTAGGTATCCTCTGGCTGTCATATGCAAATATCAACTACACTGGATCAAGGTCCAAATGTCAGTTCTGAAATCATGGATTTACCAGGAGGAAAAATAGGGGGAACAGGCAATATTTTCTTGGATAAGATTTCCAATAAATAATAATAAAAAAAATACAAGCAGAAATAGATCTAACTCAGAAAGTTCTATACAGAAAATGAAAAAAGAAGAAATTGAAGGGGTGTTTAGTGGAATGGGTAGAAATATCTACAAGCAACTTATCCAGCAAAGCATTTTTACCCAAACTATATAAGAAACACAAATAGTCCCCAAATTACTAACTCAGTAAAGACACAGGTAAAAGACCTAGACACATTGTTTTCCCAAGAAGAAATGCAAATGGGTTAAAAAAAATTTTTTTTTTGAAAATAAATGCTCAACACTACTGGTCGAAAAGGGAAATGCAAATCAATGCTAGAAAGAGATAACATCACAATTTTGTTAGAATGATTACTATCAAAAAGAAATTAACAAATACTGGAAGGATGTGTTATTTATTATAGATTTAAGTAAGTTGATACAGCTATAATGGAAAACAGTAAGGAAATTGATAATAAAAAAATCCTGTAAATAGAACTGTCATATGATGTGTACATACCCAAAATACATGAACTCTTATGCGCCACCATGTTTGCAGCTGCATTTTTACAGTAGCCAAAATATGAAATCAACAAATGTGTCCATATTCAAATGAATATAGAAAATAAATTACATAAACAAATAGACTATTATTCAACCATGAAGAAGAGTTAGCTTCTGTATTAGCAAACCAAGTGGACCTGGAGCACATCATGTTAAACAACTACTGCATATGTTCCCTAGAATGGGGAAGCTGGAGAAACAGAAGTCACATTGTCACAACATGACGATTACTGTAAGTTAGGAGGGGCTTGTGGGAAACAAGGGGAATTTGGATAATGGCTACTAGATTAGAGTCAGATTGACAACAGAACCTCCTAGTGTTACACAGCATGCTGGATAGAATAAAATTCACAATAACCTAGCATGTTTTATATGAACAAACAGAAAAAAAAAATACTTCCGGCTTCTGATCATGAGACAGTATCAAAGAAAGAAAATGCTAAGCACCACATTTAGATGAGTATACATTGTAAACTTGTATTAAAATATCACACAGTAGGCAATAAATAGGTACAATTATTGACCTATTCATGGCAGATGGAATCAACACATAACTTTAATACAAAATATACTGAAATCCATGCCGATGAGGGATCTTTCAAACAATTCAGGTGTATTATAGAAAAATTATGGACTTCAAAATTGTCTTAAGTAAAAAAATTCCCCTCTGTTAACATTTAAAATTTTCCTCATACATGGCATAATCCAAAAGATAACAATTATTGTTGACTCGCTGGCATACCTTCACAGCATTCTCTGCTGTTATTTCACCTGAGTACCCAGTAAGTGTCCCTTCAATGATATCATGGATGTGATTTCACACTATTTTCTAAACAGGAAAAAAAGTGAAGCAATTTGCTTTTGTTGGCATGATTCACTGATTTTTTTTTCTTTTACTAATGATATGTTTTTAATACAAGGAATCGCACATTGAAAATTTCTTTCAATTTTATATTACAATTGCCACATAAATGCTTAGGATTGTTAGCAAAATCAAAGAAAACCTCCCTGAAGGCTTTTCTTTTTCCCCTTACAAGCAGATGTATTCAGTATTTAATTACCATTTTATACCCTACCAATATAATTCTGATAGTTTTGATATTTGCATCAAAGATGAAAAATGCATAATGTGTTTATAATTACATATACTCTATTACCAGTAAATTCCAGAGAACAAAACATTTTTATTATAGACGCTTCAACTTAAGAACTTTACACATTCCAACATTAGAAAAACTTTCATCAACTCACTTTAACTGCATTCATTAAAACCGCTACAGTACACATAATTCTATCGTCAAATATCTTCAGAAATGTTCATATCACAGTATGCTCTCTGCGCAATGTTCAGGAAGCCGTCTGTGTTTCAGAATGGTTGTGAACGTCTTACAGATTATTGTGAACCACTTCAATGTACCCCCTTTTAATCCAAGTAAGTGCATTCTGAACGGAAGAGCCACAGGGCCAGATCTGCCTCAGGGTCCCCAGCACCACCTTTTATAAAAGAACGTCATGGATGGGTCCGGCGCGGTGGCACAGTGGTTAAGTCCTCGCCTTGCACGCCCGGGATCCCATATGGGCGCCGGTTCTAATCCCAGCAGCCCCGCTTCCCTTCCAGCTCCCTGCCTGTGGCCTGGGAAAGCAGTCGAGGACGGCCCAAAGCTTTGGGACCCTGCACCCATGTGGGAGACCCGGAAGAGGCTCCTGGCTTCGGATAGTATTGGCCATTGTGCTCACTTGGGGAGTGAATCATCGGATGGAAGATCTTCCTCTCTGTCTCTCCTCTCTGTATATCCGCCTTTCCAATAAAAAAAAAATATAAAAATAAATCTAAAAAAAAAAGAACGTCATGGAGAAGTACGAGTGGGAAGATATAAATGTCCTATAGGGTGGTGGCCAAATTATCTCATCCCTTTACAAGGGACAGACCTTTGATTGCATTGCTGAAGTCTCTGGATCCTCAGAAATGACTCATGCGAATGAAGATCTTGCAGCTTAAGCACTACGAACTTGACAATAAACCTACCAGTGCACAAGGGTTATTTTCACTATAAGGAACTTGTTCCTGCACTCACTCACTCTTTTTTTCTTTTTTTGTTTCTTTCTCTTTTGTTTTTTTCTCTCTCTTTCCTTTCTTTCTCTCTTTCTTTCCTTCTTTCTTTTTCTTTCATCCTCTCTCTCCCTCTCTCCTCTCCTCTCCTTCCTTCCTTCCTTCCTTCCTTCCTTCATCACCTTGACTAAATAGTTTGTGCCAAATGCATAGACTTTTTTGGGTTCAATAACGGACATTACCTTGCTTACCAGGAAATATCCCCCATAATATAAACAGCTGCGAGCTGTGAGCTCACTTTACTGGAAACACTCGAAAGGAAAAGCCCTATGACTTATGATTAGGAAGCGACCATGGAAGCCAGGCCTAGTCAATGCAACGAAGGTTTACAGCTTTGATTCACTGTGGCATTTGCTTTTGATGTATTAGGTACTTGTTTGCTGGTTGTTGATATGAACTTCGGTTTAAAAAGAAAAAAAGAAGCAGGGCCAGTATTGTAGGGTCGTGGGTAAAGCCCCCACCGGAAATACCCATATGGGACCAGGTTCGACATATGTCTGCTGCATTTAATGGCCTGGTAAAAGTAGCGCAAGACGGGTTGTGTGTTCGGATCCCGCTACTCGCACAGGCCACCGGGAGGAAGCTCTTGTTTCCTGGCTTTGGGCTGGCCTCGTCTTGGCCAGCGCAGCCATTAACTAAGTGAATCATCAAGTGAGCAATCCCTGTGTCTCCTCTTCCCACTTCCTAATCTGTAACTCTGATCTCTACATGAATAAAATCTTTTTAAAAAATTATCAAGAGTAAACACCTAAGGAAATACAGAATTTTGTTCATTTAAAAAATTTTAAATCTTACATTTTATTTGGAGTCTTTCCTCTCTAAATTAGTGGGGTTAATTGTTTGAAAAAAGATTGAACAAGGGCTGGCATGGTGGTATTGTGGGTAAAGCTGCTTCCAGTAATGATGCCATCACATCTGGTCAACCCTTCATGTTCTGGCTACTCTACGTCTAATCCCATGCCCTGCTGATGCCCTGGGAAAGGCAGCCAAGCACAGCCCAAGTGTTTTGTCACATAGGACACACGGAGGAGGCTCCTGGCCCCTGACTGTTCTAGTCCAGCCCTAGCTGCTGAAGCCATCTTGGAAATATTCTTTTTAAACAAACAAAACAGAAAATGAAAATCAAATAAAAGAAAAAGAATCTGAAAATGCCAATGAGAATGGAACTGTACAGTTTGGAGCAAGTGATAAGAGTGCAAGAGCCTCCTTCCCCTCCCGCTTCACCTTGAAGTGACTCTACGCGGACGTCAGTAGGAAACAAGGGTCCTGTGAAACCCACTGCTCTCTCCCATAGAACAAGAACTTCCCGCTGAGTTTGTACTAACCATCTGAGTTTTTTATTGGAAGCCTTTTCTACAGCCTGCCTTACTGCAAAGACAATTTTGTCAAAGTGCTCACCAGGATTTTTCCAACGGGGGCATGCAAATTCCAGGATGTGGCAGATGTGACAAGTAACAACTGCTGTAACAATAAAGGTGGAATGGCTTCCTGATGCTTCCATTTCACTAGATGTTAAGAACATATAATATTGCTTTCATGTTCGAACAAGCAAAACAACACAAATAATAGGTCACAATATTCTTGAGGTAAAAGAAATTATTTCAAAGAAAATCCCAGCTAGAAGTAAAACCGAGCTGTTGAAGCCAAGGTCCGCCAAGAAGTATGTGTTTCATTCATCCCTGCAGTTAGGGATCTTTCAAGAACCTCTGCGCTAAGTTACAAGATTGGGAATTGAACTCAGAAGCTGCACACAGAGCTCCTATTTTGTGCTTCAAGACTGTTTGACCAGCTTAAAATCTAAGGGAATAGCACCTGTTTCCTCTGCTATATGGCTCTGAAGATGAAACCAATCCCAGCAATTTTTCAATGAGAAAAAAACACGCCAGAGTTTTGGCATTTCAAAAGACACTACGGGGTAAAAATGTACAAAAGACTGCACAGTTTTCATCCTTTAAGAACCTGCAAGATGCTCCTGACAACACATAGAAATCAATGACTAATCCGAAATAGTTATCACATGAAGGATGCCCAGGAGGTTTCATTTGGAAGAGGAAAATACAATCATGAGTTTTCTGTAGAATGAAGTTAGTAAAGAAATCTATGGAGCTGTTTTTATTACTGACAGTGAGCATGTAACTATCCACAATCTGAAAACAAATAACTTTCCTGTAATGCTATTTCAGAAGCATAAAGAAGAATGACAGGTAGAATATAATTCTGAAATGCTTACTTACCGATGCAGGTGAACTGGTCAGCTAGCTAAAAGCTACCTTGACAATCAGACATGACTTTACAGAGGGTGATAAAATATTTTAAGACTGTTTTGGAAAGTATTTTTTAATTTTATTACATACCTCCTTATCTCAGTTTTTACTTTAAAGAGCTTATGATAAAAGCACCTTATCATATTTTCATGTACTTGCAGGTATATTTTACTGAGTTTTTATAACAAAATAATCAACTCAGTAATTCATAAGCATTATTAAGATTGTGGTTGATCTGAACATCTCTATATTTTACTCCTATGGATTATCTGCCACTCCGTGTGTTTCTTTTTTCTTTGGGATACTTTATATATCCAAACACTCTCATATTTCCATCAAACTCATTTTTTTAAAGAACTAAAGTCAAATTTACCAGCTCTGAGTTTCTGTCCCTTGTAAAACATGTAATTAATACAGATGCAGAATAAAATGATAGCACTGCATGTTTCACTGTCCTCTGTGAGAATGGGCAGAGCAGGGTGCGGTCCAAGGGAGAGTGAGACTGATGGATCATCTCTCAGCAATGTCTGGAATGCCCTGCAGGAACCACCAAGTCCTTCTCAACCCACCAGGATGAGTACCCAGCACTACAGGTTTCTCCAGGTACTCATTTACTGAGGAGCTACCATCTCCTCCCATCCCCTGTGGCTAAGTGTATGAAAGCCCAGTGTAATATACCCTGGGTGGCCATTTCCCTCACACTGTCACCCCACCATGCGGAAGTGGTCCCAGGCCATCCTGCACCAGGGAGCAGTCCCTCAGACTCTTCCCTGACTAATGAAAACCTTTCCCTGAACTAAACACGTCTTTGTTTCTCTTTTTTCTCTCCCTCAATTGCTTCTACTAACATCCATGATGGCTTATTCCTCAAAGATAAGGAACCTTGTGGTACATCAGTGTATGGTTTGATACCAGTAATCAGTTAATATCATGAGAGCTGTGACTTAAAACACACCAATGCACCCATAATCAATGGCCCGATTTTTGAAATTCCAATGCTGGCTTACAATAGGAAATAAAAATTGTCATGTTTGGGAGTAAAACAGCCTGAGTGAAACAAAATAAATAAGGATCTATGAAATGTTAATAAGCAGTAGGAGTTCGATATAATCAGTTTAACATAATTATTATCTTGGGCAGTTACTCTAAATCACAGTGTCCTCACTGTTGATCCGTGTCTCAGTTTATTGAAAGTTAACTGAGAATATAAACATCTATATGTTTATATAGATATTTCCCAATTGGATATGCATTTATATTCTATACATTCATATATATATGTGTATATAAATGTATATTCTGCTTACATATGTTCATTTCAGAGATGACCAGATAGCAATGTCTCTTTATGAAGCTCTCTGCAAAGACATCACCAAGATATGTAAACAGAGGCAAGAGAAGAAAGGAAAGGGGGAAGGAAAGGAAGAGAGAATGTGCATGTCTTCACATGCGCATAGCAGTAAGATACATGTATGCTATGCCATCCAAAATATTAATCACAATCTGTGGGCAGGCATTTCTAACAAACTAACACATTGTAGTACATCCTTGCCTAATGAATGATCACTCACTTCCATAAAGAGGTGAGCCCAAGAATGCTGTAAATCCAGCACCAGGACTCTGATAAACAACAATTTAGTTCCCCTATCGTATGTACACAAAAGAGAATTCATTTTGGTATTGCTTAGCTATTGAAGAAAAATTATACACAACATGATGGAAATACGTGTTATAGAAAGTGATAAAGCATATATTGTTTATGTCTATGTATTTACTGAAGCAGTAGTAACTCGTTATCAAAGGAATAATAAAAATTTAAAGTATCAGTAGCCTGGCTTTATGGAATAATTAGATATAAATTAACCAAGTTTTGGAAAATATCTGCCCCAAATGATATCTTCTGATGTGCTGATTATTTGTTTAAAGCAGTATTTGATTATGAACTGTGAAGACACGTCTGAGGAATATTTTAATTGTGGGAGAAAATACTAAGGATATGTATTTCTTTCACTCAGACTAATGAATACTCAGTGATTAAATAATCGTGAACAGAACCAGATTCAATTAAATAAATTGATTAACATTTGACATGTGTGGGATCACTTTGCAAATGCAAATTGGATAATAATTATTTGAACTAAATTATGAAATATTCTATGACTTTTAAATTTATTTTCATAATTTGGGATTTATACTTAGTACTTGTATATTTTAAAGTTGTGGCATGTGAACTCTTTTATTTCTTTTAAGATAACATTTCTTAAAAATGTATACTATATAAGAGGCTTAATGATCCATTACTCAAAGTGTACAACAAGTGAAAAGCAAAATTATGCAGTTCAGCAGGAATATAGCCAAAGTCTGCTATCAATAAGAAAGTGAAAAGGTGCAAATTTCACCCACATTCTCTGAATTTCAAAGTAGTCACAGATTGGTAAAATTATAAGGTACATCGTTCTTAAAAATATGCATGCCAAAGACTGATGACAAAGTTTGACAGCACATTACATTAGTAGTAAAACCGGTATATCCAAACATTTCTTTCCTTCTTTTTATATTTTTCTCCTAACATTTTGGATTTATGTGATGAAATAAAGAATTCAACTAATTATATGTAGAAAGACCATCAATTAGTAGGAACACAGGCAAGGGATATAAACAGTGATCAAAAAGGATGTCAATTTCATTATAGCTCTCAAATTGGACATAAAAAACAACTAGAGCAACTCCTAGACAAAAAGAAAGTAAAACTATTATAGTTTTACACGTAATAAAATATATACTTAATATAAATATTTCATTTATTCCTGGAAAGCAAAAATAGTCATATTTATAAGGCTCATTCTGAGCTGAAATTGCCTCTTAACATGAATCCAGACACTAAAGAGAACACATTTGAAATTTCAACCAGCATGCAGGTAAAACTGCCTGAGGAAACTTCATATGAACTGGTGTTGTCTTGGGAGTTTTTTGATTGATATGAAATCCTAACAATTCTACAGCAACTTCATGAAATGACCTTTATTTGTTCCATTAGGATGTACTACATTGAGAAAAAATATATAGAATTCCATATACAAAAACTGGGCACAGCACACACATTTTTTTCCTGGGTAGTAAATATTTACCTACACAATTATGAGACTTTAGTTGTATCCACAGTACGCACATTCTCATTTACTTCATATGACAAATCATTATAATCTATATAATATGATGATGCTTTGCACATCAGTGGGGTGGGGTACACACATTATACCTCACACATGTGAGAAGTAAATACGATTGAAAAAGTATCTAATAATACATATCTGCATAAAAGCTTAAGAACTTCAATACAAATATTTAATTCTTTTGCTTTAGCCTTTCTTTTCCCGGGCACTTAGTTATGTATTTTGTTATTGTATGATTTGGTTTCATAGGCAATGGATTTCCCCTCCCACTTCCCAAACTCTCTTCCTCCCACTGGCTTCCCCTATTTGGTTCTTCAAAAACAGTGATAAATTCATTTTCTTCTGGCCTGTAGAGTTTCCTCTGAGAGGTCAGCCGTGAGTCTGACTCTGGTTCCTAAATATTATTAATTGAATTTTTTTCCCATGCATTTTTAAGGATATTTTCCCTGTGGTCAACTGAAGAGTACTTGATTGATTATCTTGTGCTGTGATGACAAATGCATTTGCCAATCCCTTTTGGAAACTCTGTGCCCTCCCATATTTTGTTTCTAAATTATTTTTCTAAATTAGGGAAGTTTTCTTAATTATCTCATTGAATATATTTTTAAACCCAGCTTCTCTTTCTGTGTTTTCTGGAACTCCCATAACTATTATAATCAGCCTTTTAATAGTGTGCCTTAATTCTTGAATATTATTCATAGCTTGACTCAGTTCCTCTTTCAGTATTTTTATTTTCCCCCCATTGTTGAAGGAAATGTTTTCCAATTCTGAGACTCTTTCTTCTGCCTTACTCATTCTGCTATTGAAGCTTTCCATTGACTTTAATTTGCTCCTTTGTGCCACGATGTGTTCCAGTTTGTGTATTAAGGAAAGGGCTGTGAGGCTTCAGGGACAATGGTGAGCAGCACACTCACTAAGCCAAGAGCAAGGTCATTTCTGGTTAGACACATTGTATTGACTTAGCATCCTGTACGTTCCATCCAGGATAGGCCCAGGTGGCCTCCAGACCTAACTAACAGCAGGCCCAGGCCCCAACAGTGCCACACCAGGTACCATTTTGTATACTGAGGAAAAGGCTTGGAAGGGGGCGGCATCCTATGGGTTCAACCCAAAATAAATCAGGGTGGCCTTCAGACCAAACCAGCAGGTCCTGGCAAGACCATAACCATTGATAACCAAGTGACTTAAGGATAGCTGGTGTCTCCCTAATCCTAGGCACTGCTGAAACCAGGAAGTGGGAGAAAGGCTATGCAGGCAATGGTCTGGCCACAGTACAGGATCATAGGGTGTGGGAAGTGGTGAGCCAGGAACTGGCATTATGAAGACCATGGTAGAAGCTTAGCACAAAAGCCTAGGCACGAAACTCGCTGGAGGGAGAGTAACAGATGGCTGCAAATGCAGAGCCAGGTAATGAACACAACCAGTAAAACTGACCAGTAGACCAATAGGCAACACAGGTTAGACACCAGCCATGAGGTAAGGAAACGAATCTGCTAACCAGAGTAACAATGACCAAAAGCAAAAAACAAACAAAGAGCACAATGAATACTACTGAAGCCTTCACTGCAAAGAGCAAAAGCTTTTTGTCAGCCTCAGAGTTAAAAGAGGAAGACATGGAGGAAATGGCACATAAAAAGTTTTAAAACTTCGGCCAAGCGTCAAGCAGCAAAAGTCCTCTTCAAGTACACACCTGGATCCCATGTGGGCGCCGATTCTAACCCTGGCTGCTCTGCTTCCCATCTAGCTCCCTGCTTCTGGCCTGGGAAACCATTCAAGGACAGCCCAAAGCCTTGGGACCCTGCACCTGGGGGGAACACATGGAAGAGCCTCCTGGCTCCTGGCTTAGATCAGCTCAGCACCAGCCTTTGTGGTCAAATGGGGCTAGAATCAGCGGACAGAAGATCTTCCTGTCTTCCTCCTCTCTGAATATCTGACTTTCCAATGAAAATAAATACACATTTTTTAAAAAAGAATTAAAATCAACTTGCTATAGAGCCTCTTAACACCAAAGAGAAGCACAGGCAGGAGTTCCAAGGATATAAGCTATATCATAAAGGAAATAGTTTTAGATTTTAAAATACATCTAGTGTCCAGCCTTGCAAGATATCAGGCTAACCCTCTCCCTGCAGTGCCAGCATTCCAGATGGATGCTGGTTCATATCCCAGCAACTCCACTGCCAATCCATCTTTGCTTATGGCCTGGGAAAGCACTGGAGATGCTTCAGGTCCTTGGGCACCCATGTGGCAAACTTTGAAGAGGCTCCATTTCAGATAATCTCAGTTCCAAGCTTTGCCGCCATTTGTGGAGTGAAGCAGTTAATGAAAGATTCATACTCTCTCTCTCTCACTGCTTCTTTTCTGGAAGCTTACTTTTCAAATTTAAAATAAACAAATCTTTTAAAAACTATAGCATGAAAAAAGAACTATGAGAATATTTGTATTATCTTGTCAGGAGTCATCTCAAATAGATAGACACAAGAATCTAGATTTCAAGAAAATAAGCAATCATAGAAAATTGGTAAAAGACGCTCAAGACATGTCAGCTAACTTAACTGTCGAGGTGCTTCAAGTTTGTAGAAAAATGTAATTAAAAGCATGAGTTGATATTAGTAGAAAATGCATGTACGAAACAATTATCCATGGATTTTTTTTTGCACTTAACCAAGTATCTTAATTCTGTTTTTACAGATTTTTGAAGAATTACCGGACTACTTAAAATTGCTTATTTGCTATTCAGGGATTAGTAGGCATTAAAAATTTCTACATGGTTCACAGTGGTAAATCATGTGTCAAACCACTTGTGTTTACAGGATGATATAAATAATTCCTACTTGAACACATTCTCCATGAAGGCTTTTCCACAAAAATCATCTGTTTTTACAATAAAGATCAACAAGCATCAAAGCATTTCACCATGTTATAAAAAAAAAAAGTGAAATCTGAAGACTCTCATATTTACAGAAACCCAGAAGCCTAGATTTATTGCCATTTTGTTTTACATTAGACCCTAATACACAGTTCAAAGATTTTATTTTCTTTATTTTTCCTGTTTCTTTTATATAACAGTTCCTTGTGACAGAAGTTGGTGCTACGGAAATTTCTGCAATATTAAACATACAAATTGGTAAATTTGCCTAAAGTTTATTTTTATTTATTTTTAAGGCGGAGAGAGAGAGAAAGAGAGAGAGAATGAAAACACAGAGAGAAAATTTCCACATACTGTTTCACTCACCAAAATTCCAGCCAAAGTTAGGACTGGGCAACCTGAAACTAGAAGCCAGCACCCCACGTTACTGACAGAGGTCCAAGAAGCAGAGTGGGATTCTGAGGCACATCAGGAGGAAACTGGACAGAGGACAGAGCTGTGAACTAAATCCTAGCACTCTGGTCTAATCTGTATGCAATTCAGGAGTGGCTTAACCTGCTGTTCTTCAACATGGGACCCTATCACCCCCTGCCCACCGCACAACTACAGCAAGGCTCGGGCTTCCTTTAACATGAATGGAGCTGATACACGCATTTCCAGTGCTGTTTCCATATCAAACTACTTATTTTTCCTATTGTTAATTTTTTATTTGTTTCAGTTTCATGTAAATGATACAGTTCACTATGTTTTACTTTGCTTTGAAACTCACATCTGTACAAAATATCTAGTCAGTACTCACTGAATGACTCTTCTAGTTTTTTTGAAGTTACTCAGGTTCCATTAAATAATGTATTGTTGACAAATATTAAAATAGTTGACACAATTTATAAGAGAAATGTTCTAAGGAAATTTTTAAATGTGATTTTTACTAAAGATTTATTTACTTTTATTGGAAACAAAGATATACGGAGAAGAGGAGAGACAGACAGGAAGTACTTGAACTAGCTCCAATAGGGCATGCTGGGGTCACACATGGCAGCTGCATGTACTATGCCACAATTCTGACCCCATAACACTATTATTTTAAAACGAGGTATATATTTGTGTGAAGTACAGAAATTCAGAGAGAAGCAGAGGCAGGAAAGAGAGAGAGAGAGAAAGAGAGAGAGAGATTTTTTTCTACCGGTTCAACTCCCCAAATGCCTGCAATTGTCAGGGCTGGGCCAAGTTGAATCCCTGAGCCTGAATTTTCATCTGGGTTTCCCTTAAGAGTGGATGCAGCTCAGCATCTGGGCCATGTTCCATTGCTTTGTCAGATATATTAGCAGAAAGCTGAAGTGAAGCATCCTGGACTTAAAGAGGTACCAACATGGGATACAGAGTTCACAGTACATGATTTAACCCACTGCGATACAATGCCGCTGCCTAAAGTATTACTTTAATTTTACGGATAAAGAAAAATTCATTTTCTCTTGATTTTAAATTCAACACATCTTTATGCAGATGCTTACAATCTCTAAAATTACCTACATATAAATGAGAAAGAACAGAAAATGAAGCCGAATATTATATAAAATGTGCAACATAGAGCAATATACAAAAAAATGTATTTATCATTCAGGCCTGTTCTGCTTATTTCTACTTCTATTTCTCGAACAATTTACATAAACTTGCAAACAATGAACTCTGGAAGATTTGCGTAAGCTATTTTTGTGGCCACATATCAAGCAAATCACAAAAGAAAAATATGTACAGGACAACAGTAAATTGAGAAAATATATTTAATACACATTAAATTTACATACAGTAAATATCTTATCTGATAAAATGAGGTGGCTATTAGCTATATGCTACAACTCAGGCACTGTCGATTGTACACTATGGGCAATCACCAGAACCTGTTCCTAACAAATGCAGGTCCTATCCAGTGCATTTAATCATGTTTTTCCTTCACGGTGCAAGTTCTATATACATTTTTACAGAACTTGAATTTATCAAGGGATGACTGTGATACTATTCATGAGGGAAAAAAAGTAAATAAGGCCGTAAAATTTCTGATGTAAGAAATTCTTATTCAATTAAAGGAGCACTTAATACAGTGCTAGTACGCCAGCTAATAAAACTACAGATTCTCTAAAGGCTGAAACACTAAAGTATATAAACACACCACTAATAAGCGATTGCATTCATGCTCTAGGTTTTGAACGCTCACTCAATTTCAAGTTTTCTTTTTTCAATTACTGTGATTATTTCAAGTAACCCGATCATTTCTACATCTTCTGTCATCTAACATCATTCTAGAATGATGATGTTTCCATGGCTTGTTTACTAGAAGGTGCTTGTACTCAATAAGACTATCTGACAACTTCGTATCTAGAAAAATCCATTATAGACTATAATGTTGAATAGAAGAACTATGTAAATTAGTTGTGTTCAGATCAGTGGAACAGAAATTGTATCAAGACCCAATTACCTGAAGAACAATGCTGAACATTGGAAAATACAGGGATCTAGAGTGAGATAGCCTAGTTTTGGATATCATTTCAAGTCTTTATTGCTCTGTACAACTGGAGACATTAAATTTGAAACATGAGGACAATGGTGTTTTCCACACAGATTTTGCAGGATTGATAAATTTGTACCACAGCAGTTAAATCACTCTTTGAGAAACATGTCTTGCCCACACTGCTGGGAGTGCTGCTAGCAGACAGTATTTAGCTGCCAGTCTGATGACTTGGTTTCAGGGACAGAGAATCACTAGCCCAAGATGATGCCTTGGGTGTACCATATTCATCGGCAAACTTATATAGAATTAAAATGTCCTGTCTGCATGGGCCAGTCACTAAAACTCTCAAGACCATTCAGGTCCAGACCTCTATATGCTGCTACCTGAGGCTGTCATTGGGACTGTAAGCAGTGGACTTTCCCTTGGCCTAATCCTTTTTATACACCTGTCCGTAGATGCTGATCACAAAAGCACTCTTTACAAACATCCTGTAGGCTAAACTCTATATTAGAACTGCTTCTGGAGAACCTCATCTGTGGAAAAGGATTATATAATATAAAGGGTCTATTACTCAATTCATCACCCAATAAGTAAGTGAACACTGCTTTCATTATCCTTGAACAATTATCTTAAACTAAGAACTTTCACAAAGTTAATAAATTCTGCTTCTATAGATGCAGAGAAGGTAACAGCATACAGTCAAGGACCAGCTTAATACAATTACATTAACAGTTACGATTCAGGCCTATTATAGAGTAAGAAGGATACAGAAAACACAGCTGGATAATTTAACATAAAATATCTCACACAATATAGATCCACATAGTTAAGACGATTTTCCTTTTAGAACTGTGAATTGTGTCATAGTTTCATTTGTGATCACATTCTGAACTTAATAATCCTTAAAGATTCATGAAATAATTCAGAATTCTCCAAAGATCTTCCCTGGACAGGGGTCTCTATTTCACAGTGAGCTTATTTTTTAGAGAAAAAAAAAAACATTGAGGAAACACTGATTCACTAAGTGCATTCAAAATAATTCACTTTAATTCTTACAATGCTAACATGACATCTTGCAGCTGAAACAAGGAAAGACCTGATAGGTATGATTAGTTAATAAGACAGCATAAATCATGCTAAGGTTCATGACCAGTGTTGAGCTGAAATGAAGCCAGGAGCCAGGAGTTTCTTCTGAGTCTCCCATGTGCGTACAGGGTCCTAATGCTTTGGGCCATCCTCGACTGCTTTTCCAGGCCACAAACCGGGAGCTGGATGGGAAAAGGAGCTGCTGGGATTAGAACCAGCACCCATTTGGCATCCTGTTGCATGCAAGGTAGCGACTAGGCTACCACGCAGGACCAGGAATTAATCTAAATATTTAAAACAGAGTAAAACCTTGGAGAAAGAGGGAATATTTTATAACTCCCCAGCGATAACCTATTTATCGTAAGAATTTTAAAGTTACCTTAAAAATACTGTGACATTCAACTACAAGCTACTGTGCTGATCCTTTTTTTAGTCCAATTCAGTGTTCACGTCATGAGGTTTTGTTATGGTTTTACATGTAGAAGTCATGTATATCATATCTTATAAGAAATTACCAATGATAACAATGAGTGATTAAACATTCTTTACTTCTATTCCATAAGACTTAATCTACTTTCTGTCCTCTGTATAATTTATACTCCTTATCACAGTCAGTAATTGTACATTATAGCGAGTGTCATTATATCCTGTTTGTCACACTATACTGCATATTACAGCAAGTCAGAAATACTGCTGGTTTTGTTTGCACTGTATCCTCAACATTTGACTGGGATTATATTAAGTTAATGTTCTCTACAGCATGGATCTTTATCAAATTTCTTCCTCAGTGTGAGCTCCTCAAGGGCATGGATACTTTTCCCTCATGGATATCTTACTTGTTTGTGGCATTTCCCATTGAAATATATGGAACATGAGGATGAAGCATTATCATCGCCATAATAAGAGTGATGTCTGTGCAGGTTGATGTGGATCGGTCGTCCTATTTCACTTTAGATAATTCTGCATTTGATTCATCTCAATGTGTAAGTAAACTATAGTTACATTGTCCTTACTCTTCTCCAATATTCACACATGATGCCAATAAGTGCTGGCACCCTATAATGTGACTGTATCGGAAGACATTTCTGTGAGAGGGTGGTTTAGTTGAAATGAAGCTTTTATCTAATTGGAATGATGTCATTCTCAGCAGGGTTTAGAATACACCAACATGGAGTCAGACAACATGAGGACACAAGTTGGCAGGTCTCTGCAAACCAACACTGAGGTCTACCATGATTTTACAGCCTTAACAACTGTGAGACAATCAATGTCAGCCCTTACACGCTACCCAGTAGCTTGCAGCAGTTCCGCAAGCTAGAGCAAATTAATACATATCGTTTTCCTTTCTAATCGATGCTACCTTCAACTGCCAAAATCCTTAATGCTCAATTGGTATATTTTTCTCAATTTAAGCTTTTTTTCAAATTTCATTCTGATTGTTCCAATTCAAAGCAAGCACCACAAGATGTTAGAAGAAAAACATTTCAGTCTTTCATGATGGTCCCGAATTTACATTCAAACAACTTGGCAAACAAAACAAGACAAAACAAAACAACACAACACACTTTTTAAGAATGCTATATAAAACAACAAAAATACAGATCCATTTGTGTACATCATCCATTCACCTAACTACCCATCTTTCCATTATCTAATCTTCAAGTTACAAACAATATGAAAGGTAATTGGCATTGATCATTTGCTTGCTAATCAAACATTTCCCCTGCTTCATTTCCAATTTTGTGGGAACAAATGCTTTGGTAAAAAATATAAAAGGTGGGGCAAACACTGGGGACATCAAGCTACGTTAATGCTTGGGACATTCAAAACTCATGTCAGATTGCTTGCAATTAAGTTCTACATCAGCTTCCTATTACTGTGTACCCTGTTTGCAGTAGATGACGGACCAAGATTTTCAGTCCCTCATCTCAGCACAGGAAACCCAGATGCAGCTTCTTGCCCCTGGTTTCAGTCAGTGTATCCCAGGCCTGGTATGGTGGGTAATTTGGAAGTAAATCACTAGATGGAAGATCTTCCTCTCTGTCTTTTCTCCCTCTTTTTTCAGTTTGTCTTTCAAATGCAGCAAAAATTAAAAACAAACATGTTTGTTTATTTGTACAAGAGAGCCCAGTGTTGTGGAGCAGCAAGTTAAGCAGCCATCTTAGACACCTGCATCCTGTATGAGTGTCA
The DNA here is from genome assembly GCF_017591425.1 of Ochotona curzoniae. Classification (NCBI taxonomy): domain Eukaryota; kingdom Metazoa; phylum Chordata; class Mammalia; order Lagomorpha; family Ochotonidae; genus Ochotona; species Ochotona curzoniae. Next base: position 25,105,585 of record NW_024467096.1, read on the forward strand.
GTTCAAGTGTTGGATGTTCCCCATCTGATCCAACATCCAGCTAATAAACCTAAAAAAGCAGCAGAAGACTTGGGCCTCTACCATCCATTTCCAGGCTTAGCCAGATCACGGCCTGGGGAGTGAAGCAGTGGTTGGAAGGTGATGCTCTATGTCTCTCCATGTTTTTCTGTAACTGGGCCTTTGTTTAAAAAAAAAAAAAAGGCCCAGCGCCGTGGTCTAGCAGCTAAAGTCCTCGCACGTAACACATTGGGATCCCATATGGGTGCTGGTTCTAATCCTGGAGGCTCCACTTCCCATCCAGCTCCCTGCTTGTGGTCTGGGAAAGCAGTCGAGGATGGCTCAAAGCCTTGGGACCCTGCACCTGTGTGGGAGACCTGGAAGAGCTCCTGGATCCTGGCTTCATTTCAGCTCAGCACTGGCCATTGTGGCCACTTGGGGAGTGAATCAGTGGATGGAAGATCTTCCTCTCTGTCTCTCTTCCTCTCTGTATATCTGACTTTCCAATAAAAATAAATAAATCATATATATGGTATATCTACATATATATACTCAGATTAAAAAGGAACATTCATGAAATATCAGCATATGTTAAACATATTGACCTTCAGCTTGATGACTGATTCTTTGAAAACCCAACGTATTTATCCCTTATCCATCATAAATGTTCTTCTTTCATTTTAAAATTTCAAGCTTAAAAAGTGCAAACATTCCTAATACCAAAGATGATATGGAAATTCAGAAATACAGCTGTGTGATAATTTGTAGTTTGTAATTTTGTTCAGTGAGCTATTTCTGAATTATTTCAGCTAAGACAGCACAAACTTATGTTAAGCTAGTTTATCTTTGCTGATTTTCTAATACTGTTTTTCTATTCATATACAATGAGCACAATAAATGCACAGCACCAGTTGACATCTAATGTTATATACCTGCTGCCACAGCAAGCTTTTCATCAGTTAATAGGTATAATGACTTCTTTGTTCTCTTCTTTTCTTTAGGGTATCTGAATAAGATTTTTTTTCACACAGAAATCTATATCAATTCATTCTTCTCTGTGGTGTTGTTCAAATGGTAATGTTTAATGATTCTAAACTTCTCCAAATATGATGTATCTTAGTGGTACTTTAGTTCATCATTCTTTATTTATCCACAGAAATAATACACATTTTTTTCAAATCAATTTAGCAGTTGAGGGAAGTTAGATTGGTCACAGATAACCCTAGATAGTAATACATTTCCTGAAAACATGTACTTACAAATCCCAAGGCCCTGAGAACTTCAAGATATAATGCACTGTGACTGTGCTCTCTGAAATCACTCAGTAAAATCAGTTGGACTGCAAGATGTTACGTATTAGGATAAGGCATGATGGCTCAATGGCTAAATTCTCACCCTGCAGGCGCCAGCCTCCAATATGGGTGCCTGTCCATGTACCAGCTATTCTACTTCCCATGTAGCTTTCTGCTTATGGCCTGGCCTTGGAAAGCAGCAGAGCATGGGCCAAAGTCTTAGTACTCTGCACCTGCATATGAGACCCAGAAGAAGCTCCTGACTCTGGGCTTCAAATTGGCTCAGCTCTGGCCGTTGGGGCCATTTGGGGAGTGAACCAGCAGATGGAAGATATTTCTCTCTGTATCTCCTTCTCCCTGTAAATCTCATCTGCATTTGCAATAAAAAGTATTTTTTGAAAAAGTATCTTGTAATAAAGTCAGAAAAGATCTAGAATAAAAAGATAGCTTTGTAGTTGAAAGCCTCCCAACAACCATATTGATCAAGTTATAAATCTGTCCAAATAACTTTGGTCATTTTCCTATTCAAGATATTTTTAGTTCGCAGTCAATGCTTTTCCTCTAGTTATCATAATTATGTATCAGTAACTATTTTGGCCAAAGTGATACAGTCTTGAAGAATCATCAGGAAATATTAAAAAGCTATGAGATTTGCAACAACTTAATTCTGAGTCTAGATCTCAGTATTATAGACACTAAAAATAGTGTGGTACATGTGAATATGTGAGTATCTTGTTCCCTGATAGAGTAATCTGACTGAGGTTTTGTTCTACATGATACTACAGACGATGGATAAATTACAGAAACACAACAAATTAAAAATTACCACAAGACAGTGAATATTCGTTTACTTGAACAAAGATTAGGGATAATAAGGTTTATGACATACAAGCAACCAATAATTTAGAAATTCTGAGTAAAAAAAAAACGAATCTGCTAGGTGAACAGGGAAATCACCACTTTGACATAATAAATTGATATATTTGGTCTAATTGGCAAAGAGTAATTAGGGAAAACTGTGATTCTGTGCTACTAAACCATCAACACATTGAACTTTCTACGAGTTCTTATAATTATCCACTGACTTAATTTTGTTGCTTTCTTTCCCTAACAACCGAATTTCAGTATGACTTCCATTACATTCATATCCTTAATACATTTTTCAGCAGGATTATATTTAATTTTACCCATTAATATGATAGCTATTGGGGTACAGGTCATACATTAATACAATCATGACGGATTGTCCTTACATAATGTTACTAGAATTTATACATAAATATACCTCTAGTAGCATAAACAAACCTGCAAAATCTACCAGCCCTTTTCCTGTGCTAAGCTTTATAAAAGTTAGCACATGGATTCAAGGTAGAGAATGTGTGATTACAGAAAAGAAGATGATATTGTTCAAATACTTATAAGAAGTTTATAATAAACTCGGTCAGCAAAAAATAATGCACATATCTCAGGACAGGATGATAGCCAGATGCACGGTGAATTCTCTCTTTATCAACATGTTTATATTGTCTTTCTGTTTAAATTGACAGAAGTTAAAAACAGCAAAATTAAATAATCCCTAGCAAAAATATTTGTCAAATGAGGTAAGCACAGTCCTAGAAAACTCGAGCTTAGCTGAAATGTACTTTTAGCCTTCTCATTATGGAGATCCAGTTCTATGTATAAGTATTGTGCAAGAAACCCTAGGCTACTTTTCAGCACAGTTGTGTCAAACAATAAAAAAGCAAAAACAATTTAGCAGTGTAACATCTAGAAATGTAAATAAAATGAGATGCATCTATGTAGCCTTGAGTACTATGTTTTAACTATGCTTTCAATATTTTCCACAACTTGTGAAATATTTTGTCAGCTTGCAGGGATTTAGAAATTTGTACAACAACTGCATATTTGATTATGTCTCATAAACTCAAAGATCTGTCATTTTATCATCACAAGGGTCATTAAGTCGATATAAAATCAAGTCTATCATTTACCTGGTAGTTAACACTGAGACTGATCCTTTTCCTGATTCATACAGATAATTTAAAATTACACAATCACAATGACATAACTAGCTAATAGTCTAACCTCATAACATGATATCTACATTTATTTTATACAGTATGACAGAGAGGAAAGTAATTGTGTATGTAGCTTAGGTGTAGAAGGAGAAACACTGAGTGACGGCCTCTTGGTCTTAAATTCTATGGCAGGTGTAACTCTATCCATCATCTGAAGTTTCCTCATCAACATGTCTTATCTCTTGCTAAATTTCTTATCCTTTCTTACCAAAAATAATTTTCTAAAAAAATGGGAAAACAGAAGGATTATCTCAGGGACAATTGTCAATGAGGGAGGGACAGCAGATGGTTTAGGAAGGAGATTAACAGAGGATATTAATTATCTTCTCTACCCAAGAAAAAATATTTTTTTTCCAAAAAGATTTTTTGCTAAGCAAGTGATCACATAAAATAATCAGAAGACAGCTTGATGCTCACTTAAATGCAGTTCCTGGCAGTGCCTGGACCTTTTGGTAACAGTTAACATCTAGTTAGCCGTTGGTATAAAGATAGAACAGCTAATCATATAACCCTTATGCTTACAATTACCAATTCTGTAATATGCATTAAGTCAAGCAAAAAATAATTTATATCAACAGAGAATTGTGGGTTATAATCCACCAAAATTACGGCAGTAAGAAATTAATGGAGAGTCAAACAGGAATAGGGAAATAAAATGTTCTGACAAGTTTTAAAGTAGTTGGGGCCCATTAAAATATTGTAAATACCTATTTTCAATTCCAAGGACTTCATATAGCATTAGACAAAGCACTTGATTATGGTAGGAAATCTGGATATCCGCATTCTGTATCTCATTGTCTTAGAGCTTTTGCTTTATTATTGACTCAGTTGAAATGCAAGAATACAAAGTCATATGTAAGAGACACAGAGTAAAAGTAAGGGACCCAACCGAAGCATCAAATCCATATGACTTGACAGAAAATCTGAAAGACAACAGCTCTACATAAAATCATATTCAAAAGATAAAATGAAATCAACCATCTTGAAAACAGAAAAATATACCAGGAATAAAACTATACACATGTGTGTGTACACACACGCATGCATTAGAACGAGCTAACCTTAGAAATAAGAAATAACATACTCTGCAGAATCAAAAAGCTAAGAGCTATTATATTTGGTAATATAAAGTAAAATCTGATGTGTGGCTGAGCATGGGAAAAACAAAAACAGCAATTTACATGAACATTTATGATAAATGAGTAAGAAGCTCTGAACAGGAAACAACGCTTAGTTTTTCACATTTGAAATGCCCTCTAACTAGCAAGTAAAACATGATCCTAGCCTCATTCTGGCTGCTTTGTAAACATTCATTATTTTCAATAATATTTTGTGAATGTGAATAGATATTTTTCTATGTGCTATAGCAGAAGAAAGTTTGATATAACTTTGTGCACTTACACTACTCTTTTTCCTGAGGGCTCAGGGTGCTTTACTACCTTCAGAATAGCAAACAGACCCAAATGGGAAACAAAGACCAGGTCCTTCCAACCAGTACTGCTGGCATTTGGAAAACACAACAGTTGATATGTCTATCTGCCCATTTCTTTCTCCTTTTTCCAATCAAATGAATACAAATAAAATACAAATCTAAAAGCAAACTGAGGATCCAACTTGAGTATGTATGTTACTTTTTTAAAGCCATGAACTCAGATCACAGTCATTCAGCTTAGATTGTAATAAGTAAGAAATTACTAAGACAGTACTTTAGAAATATAAAGTTACATTGTTTTTCTTAAGAGCATTAAAATGCTCTTCTATACAAGAACTGTATAGTTCACAAGAACGGATATAAAAGAGATGCAATACAAAGTTATACATAATAATTAATGAGCTGAAAGTCACTGAGAAATATCACATTGAGTTCCACTGATGGAGTAGTCATTATTTCAGGTTTATGAAATATGGAAATAAACAACATAATATTTACTTTTCAGAAAAGAATTGGAACAAAATATAGTGAAAAAATAATTTCAGTAGAATAATAAATTTTAATGAAGCCAATCATCAGTGCAGAGGCGCGCACACACACACACACACACACACACACACACACACACACACTATCCCTATTGTAGTAATTCCTTCTCCAGCTTCTACTTGAACTATGCATTCCTCAGAGAACAGCCTTCAATGAATGTAGCCTAGTCATATAGTCATCACTGTAACACAGTTTTTGATCTAGAACATCAACAGTTTGAACAGGATAAACTATTTGCAGTAAATCAAATCCAGTAGCTGACACACAGAAACAATAGATACAGTTTTCTTGCACACTTTCCTACAAGGAAAAAAATTCTCAAATACAGCTAAAGCAGTAATGACACTATGTCCTGTCCAGGCTACCTTCTATGCACAGACCTTGTCTGCTTCCCGTGCTGCATCTCCATTATTTTTCCATAATAATCATGACTATGACAGGATACTCAGGGTTATCATTCCTGAAGAGGTCAACTATTTGTATCTTTATTACATCTATTCATTTTAGTTCCCTTTCCCACTTAGTTCCTTTTATACTGAGTCTAAGAGCAATTAATATTAGGTCCCAACTATCCATATATTTTTCATGTTATCAAACTCAAATAATTTTGGGGGGGTCAAATTACAATTTTATCTCATCCTTGAACCCTAACATAAAAAGTGGGAAAAAAAGTATTGTTATGATTCTAAATGTACTTTCTATATTTTAGTTAAATAAACTACAAAATTAATACATAGCTTGATCAAAACATTCTGCCAATTTAAAGCACAGTTCACAGTTAAAGTTCCTTAAAAAACACATAGACCTGTGCTTTCTAGGCTGGTCTTTAAGGAACCAGGAAAAAAAGACTGCTACATTCAGTTTCTTGAAAATATTTTTTTTAGTTGAAAAATGCACACATTTTACTTATTATTGTGGTTGAAATGAATAATTCTTAAGCAGTAAACTTTAGTTAACTAATTCATCATGTCGTATAGATTTAAACTTCCTAATGCTGACATAATCAGTTTACCCCAAAGAAATTTAACAGAGAAAACTTTCTCTAAGATTACAGTGTATTCTGAATGTCTTAAAATATGCATATATTATATGCTTGCAATGAAAGAACCTCAACTGAACTTGAACTGTGGCAATGTAGCAAGGTGGAGGAACCCACCATGAGGGAAGGGTTGGGGGAGGGGAAGGGGGGATCCCAGTGCCTCAAAAACTGTGTCACATAATGCAATGTAATAAAAAAACATAAATAAAATGAAATTTAAAAAAAAGAAAGTATTTAAAAATGCATATACTGCACAAACAATAATCCAGGTTTATTGTTTAGGGTGAACAATGAAGTTACTCATAATCAAATTAATGGAATGTTTAAAAATGTTTTCATAACGCCACCATGATTCATGAAAAGTATACAGTGATCTATTACAGACACGCTAGACATCTACATCTTAAGTGAAAGCAGAAGTAATATGCACCTGGAGGTTAGTTCACCTGTCAGTTACAGCACATCATTGTTATAGGTTCCCAAATTACAAATATGTAGTTCTCTGAGTGGAAAACTTGAAGGATGTGGGTATACAGATTAGTTTTCCAGTACACAATCAGGGACGTGGACTTTGGGCAGGCTCAGGTCCTTGGGGACTGAATGGAGATACAAACGTTGTTACTGAAAATAATTCAGTAAGAAATATCTCTGGGGCTGCAGAGGTGCAACAATAACTGAGGTGTTCATCTTTAAAGCATATTACCTAACTGGCCAGTCACTGTCACATGAGGTTTGTTACATGCGGTGAGAGCTGTCATGGATGGTTACTTCTGTAAACCAACAGCATTTACAGGATTCCCATTGTGTGTAAACATTTTTATTTGAAGATAGCTGACTGATACATGATGGAGTTGAGAACCTCTGTCTTCAAGAATTGCTGAGGGTAATGCCTAGTGCAGTAGCCTAGTGGCTAAAGTCCTTGCCTTGCATCCTTTAGGATCCTCTACGGGTTCTGGTTCAGATCCCAGTTGCTCCACTTCCCATCTAGCTCACTGCTTGTGACCTGGGAAAGCAGTTGAGGACAGCCCAAAGTCTTGGGACCTTGCATATTTGTGGGAGACCCAGAAGAGGCTCCTGGCTCCTGGCTTTGAATTGCTTCAGTTCTGGCCATTGCAACCACTTATGGAATGAGCCAGTGGGCAGAAAATCTTTATATCTGTATATCTGACTTTCCAATAAAAATAAATAAAAAAAGAATCGATGAGGGTATAAATAGCACAAATGAATACGCGATGGTATTGTATCTTAAATGTGACTTCTTCAATGTACATGCCTGGATGAACTAAAAGCTGTTTTTTAAAAGATGCTTATTTTAGAGCCAGTGCTACGGCACAGCCAGTTAAGTCATCACTTAGGACCATTGCATCCCGAGTGTACACCTGTTTGAGTACAAGATGCTCTACTTCCAATCCAGCTCCTTGCTAATGCTGAGAAAGTGTCAGACACGCCCTTCTTTTTTATTTTTTAAGATTTTTATTTTATTTTTTATTGGAAAGGCAGATATACAGAGAGGAAGACAGACAGAGAGAAAGATCTGCCAATAATTCACTCCCCAAGTGGCCGCAATGGCTGGAGCTGAGACAATCCAAAGCCAGGAGCTAGGAGCTTCTTCTGTGTGTCCCACATGGGTGCAGGGTCGCAGGGATGTGGGCCACCCTCGACCGCTTTCCCAGGCCACAATCAGGGAGCTGGTTGGGAAGTGGAGCTGTTGGGATTAGAATCAGTGCCCACATGGGATACCGGTGCGTTCAAGGAGAGGAATTTAGCCACTAGGCTATCACGCTGGGCCCAGACATGACTTTCTACAGGCTCCTGGCTTTGGCTTGATCCATCCTGGTTATTGTGACCATTTGGGCAATGAACTAGTGATTAAAACATATATAAATGTATATATATATATATACACACACACACACACACACACACTCATACGTATATATTAGGGTATATTATATATAATATACACATAGTATATAAAATAAATATATATTATATATTAATACACATTTATTGCATATTATATATACTTTTATAAGATATATAATTATATATTTATGAGTATGATTATATATTATACTTATATAATATATAATATAATTATAATTATAGAATATGTGCATACTTATATAATATATTAATTAATAATTAACTATGGTATTTTGTATACTTTTGTAAATACTAATACCAGAATAAATAACTCAAATCACGTAAATAAATTAGTTATCTATTATAAAACACACCCAGACCTAGGCTAGAGTTATCATTTACAAAGATCTGTAATTATTATTACCATTTAATTCCAGTATCTTGGAATGGAACCTGCAGTTAGACAATCAAGACTGCTTATTTTACTAAATCAATAGTCTCTGCTACTTGGACCAGTGTGATTAACAACACTACATTTTTCAAATCACATTTCCTTGAATTCATTCTTTAAGGAAAACACCAATTAGCTTCCCATTACAGACAATTAAAAAATCTACATACTAATTAACATCCTCTCTACTCAATTTGAATCTACAAATATTCAAAATAAAGCTACAGTAAAACTGAATTAATATCTTTCCATTTCTACATAATGCAGTAATAAATTACACTTGCAAAAAGCTTATACACATATTTTCAATTTCTAAGACATTTATGTAGGAACCGAGTGTAATATCTAGCCCATTCATGTCAAATATATGGACACAATAACAAGACTTCAAGCAACTGATCAGGATTAACCCTACGAAACATTTTTCTATGTTTTGAAAGTTTACTCTTGGACTTTTTGTTAGAAAAGTACACAAAAGTCATTATCATGATTTTCAAAATAAAAATTCTTTTTTAATATTTAATTATTACTTTATAAGGGTCAAGGGTTACAGGAATGTGGGTTAAGATCAAAATTCTCTCTTAGAGAAACACCAAGCAAGGAACTTTACAAGGAAAAAGGATATAAGTGTGATCTGTTTGCATATCTTCCATATGCAGGGTAATGTCTGGTCATGCATAGATAATTAAAGTATGGATACAAGTGAAAGTGCTGTAAATATATACTTTTGTCTCAATTCTTCATCACTCTTCAAGTTAGTCAGTCATATCTGTCAGTCCTATCCCAGAAATATCTCTGAAACTTACATTAGTTTTTCCCATTAAAACATCATAGTTAGCCATGTAAATAACAGGTAAGAGATAGCATTGACTTACTAAGGCATATCCACTGAATCTAGTTTGTGTTTAGGACACAATCTAAGCAACTTGGTAATACTAGAAAGTCCTACTGAACAGCCTCTGGCTTTCATGCACATCACTGCGCCCATTTGTTGAAATCTGCTCATCAAATCTCTTGCATTCTATGTGTTAGCAAAACCTTGCGTCTCTCTGCACCCTAAGTCACCATGCTCATGTAGGTTTTCAGTAAGTCAGCACATTATTGTCCACCTGGTTCGTAGAGTTGTATTTCTCCATATCAGTAATAATCAAATTACTAGCACTGCACAATGTATTGGGTGCAAAGCTGGATTGCTTCAGTGAATCTAGTTATTTACATTAGTGCTGGAGTCACTTATGCACGAACATTTCATGCAATCAGTGGTAGACTACTATTAAGACTCTGTTTTTACTTTAACTTTGTATATTTTAGTGGTATGTATATGACTCCTCCAATAGAGATTAGCTACTTTGTCTGTCACCCATACACCCAATGCGCAACAGAGTGTGAGGCTTGCAAATGCATTCATTTGTAAAAGAGCTATGAGTGGATGGTGACATTGATAGACATTTTGATATTCGAACAAGAAAATCCAGTAATTCAGACTAGATAATTTACAAATTAAGTACCATGTTTACCACATTGTAACAAAAGGATTTGGTTACTAAATATATTTTGGAACTAGATGGCTAAAGAAATAACAAAAATATCCCAGTTAGCAGTTTTTAGTAACTCTAAAGGATTAAAATGGAAAAGAGCATCTATTTAATATAACTGAAATTCTTAAAAAGAACCAACTAAATTTTATTAGCTAGCACTGTGAATACCCTGTTCACTAACACAAATATTACCACTCCTATAGGAAATGGCAGAGTCACGCAAATTCACATAGAATTATGTTCCAGGCTCTCATGCCTCTGAAGTAGTGCTGCTCTTATGAACTTAACATCTTACTACTTACTGACTCTCATCAAAATGAATAATTACACATCATAATTTCATCATACTTTGGATCCTATTACAAATTAGCAAGTATTATAAGCACAAAATCCAAGATCAAGTTTTCTATTCCTTTTTTAACTCAGTGGCAACAATACTCAGCATGTAAGTCATGTCTACAGTCCCTTCATGTTCCTAGGCACATGCATCTGTTGCTAGGAGTCCTGATTTACTAAAGGTGCACCCAGATGATTAAACATAAAACATCACTTCTTATTTTCATATGAATTAACAGAAACTAACACCACTGTTACAAAATGTCTAAAGCATCTTATATTTTATATTGTAACATGTATGTCATACTGTAGTATCTATACCAAAATATGAAAGCCTATCCTAAAATTTCTTCCATGAGAGACAACAGACAATATATTTCAGATTTTGCATAAAGTAGGCTAGATTTTAAAAAATCTTTTCAAGGAAAGAAATTAAATGAAATCAAAGAACATATAAGAAAGCTAACATTTTAATAGTTTTCCAAAGAGCAAGAAGAAGGTAGATTACAAACACATGTTTATAAAGAACACAGTATATAAAAATTTCCAAATTCCATTTTATGTGTTTTTCTTCATTGCATCTTTAAGGTAGAATGTGAGTCACATAAATTATGAGAAGTGAAAGATAACACAAAACAAAAAGGAAACATATCTAAAATATTCTAGTATTACTCCTTTGGTTCTTGTTAAATATAGAGGCTTACTCACCTCAGCATATTTTCTATCTTAAGGAAAATTAGCAGATAGCCAAGGACATATTTAAATGCATAAATCATTAAAAACAGATTATACATGCAATTGGACGCAAGACTTCATTCACGCAGTGAAAGCACATATTCCTTCAACAATCCCATGACACATGCCCCAGGTTTAGTCTACCTCACACTAAGGAAATAAAAGTAAATAAAATAAAGTTCTCAAAAATGTTAATGGTATATTATCTGAATGTATTATAATACAATTGTAATTTTAACATGTTTGTAGTCTGGAAAGGAAACATTATGTTTCTAAACCTATTCAAGAAATTACAGCCCTATTTAAATGTAATTTTGCATTTTAATTGCATTTATTATAAAACAAATATATTTAAAAAACAACTTTAGCCATTGACTCTGAGAAAATAAAAGAGAAGAGAAGAGAAAAGAGGAAAGGAAAAGAAAAGAAAAGAAAAGGAGAAAGGGAAGGAAGGGATGGAGGGACAGAGGGAAGGAAGGAGAAAGGGAAGAACGGAGGGAGGGAGGGAAAGAAGGAAGGAAGGGAGGGAGGAAGGAAGAAAGAGTAAGCAAGCAAGGAAGAAAAAAAAACCAATTGTTCAAAGGAAAAATAACATGGCAAGAAACCGCTGAAATTAAAGGCACACAGAATTTCTTTTTAAAAGATTTATTTATTGATATTTGAAAGGTAGAGTTACAAAGAGAGAAGGAGACAGAAAGACAGGGACAGAGAGAGAGAAAGAGAGAGATCCACTTGTTCACTTTCAAAACAGCCACAAAGGCTGAAGCTGGGTAGGTCTGGAGCCAGGACCCAGGAGCTTCCTTTGGGTCTCCAAGGTGGATTAAGGGACTCAAGGACTGGTACCATCCACTATTGCATTCCCAGGCTATTACAGGAAATTGGATTGGAAGCTGGGTAGCTTAGACCTAATCTTGTTGTATATGGGATGCCAGACCTGCAAGTAGGGGAATAATCTGCTATGCCACAGTGCTAGACTTGAACTGATTTACTTAAAAGGAAGAAAGCACTAAATTGCAAATATATTGAAATTTTTGGAAACAGTGAAAGAAGAAAATGTAGGAACTGATCTAGTGAAACAGTAAAATGAAGGAAAAAATTTTAAAAAATATATCAAAGTGAAAAATTTGTGATATGCTATTTTATATTGTCATAATGTAATATTTGTATAAAAATCTATCGTATAAGTTCACCAAAGGAACAAAATATTTTTAGATTAGAAAACTTTTTCAAACTTTTAATCACAATCTAGGATCTGCTATTATTATAGATAAAAATGTGTTAACCTGCCTATGGGTAAAATAATATAATTTTTAAAAACATAAATATTACTCCAGACAAGTAACGATCAAATGAATGCTTGACTGAGTGCTTAGCCTGAGTAAAGCACAGAAGATGTCTTACATTACCATGTGATGACGAAATAAGAGGCTATCCAGGCGCTTCTGCAGTAACTAGGAGAGTGTAAACAAACCTGGGTCTATGGAATTCAGAAGTTCATTTTATTAACCACTAACCAGCTCTACCTTCCAGCTAAACACATTCTATACCTATCACATTATCATTATATTACACAAGTCCATTTACCTACAAAAGATTTAATGATATGATCTCTACAATGAATATACGTCAGGAAAACAAATCACTCTATCGCCAAAACAATTTTTCATGTCCTTACTCAAAAGCAGCAAAATGAAATCTCCAATAGTGAAGCAAACAAATTATATTTCACCACAATGGTTTCTGCATACTGTAAAACTTAATTCTTTCTACAACTCAACCAGCTTATTTAGTCAACCTGATTTTTTAAACAATTGCTATTTAACTATGTCAAAATGTCCCAGACTAGAAAAAAGTCAAGATTTCCAAACAGGTATCTTTATTTCCATGTTATTTCTGCTTGAAGCTACTTCATTTTCTGGCCCAAATTCTAATCATAAGGTCTTTAATTTTGATGAGATCAAAACATTTTTACTTCACTCCCAATGTAACAACTAAATTTGCATTCTTCACTCATTTTCTCTATATCAGGAACTTTACAAGTAAACAAATACGTAAGAAACAATGTGGAACTTGCTATGAGTTTAGATATGACTGATAATCCACTTTGCAGAAGAGAGATAAACACACAGAAAAGACAAAAGATGAAAATCAACAAGGCGAGGGGTATGAGGACACGCTACAATGACTATTGCAAGTTACCTGTCTGAAAATTCCATGCATCATGGGCTAAGATCCACATAAAAGGTCAGTATAGTGACTAATTTCCTGAAAGCAAAACCAACTCTAGCAGATAACATGAGAGGACACGAGAGTGTAAGCACTGAATGATAACCTATGAATGGGATAAGAATATGGCATAAAGAGACATCATCACAAAACACTGTTTTCCAGAGCTGTCAAATTGGTGGACAAAATGTCCAAATCTTTAAAACTATTGAGGGATTTATTTTTTCTGAAATGGCACTGAGGTAGACTCAGCATTGAATACAAGGTTGCTGCTCTGGAGGGTTTTGTACATCAGTTTCATTCAAGCTGGCAACTAATCTACTCATAGATTCTGGTGCACCGTGCAAGCAAGCCTTTCTCTCTTTTCTGATTACTTCATTCCCTGTAACACTGGAAGGTGAGATATCACATTCCTCCTGGCAGGCAGGTGTTGCATAGTGTGAAATTTCGAGTGATAGAAAATAATGCAAACAATTTCTCAGGTTATCATTTTGCCAATAACTGGCATTCTACTGGATAAAATAAAAACTTGCATCATCTGTCAGCTTTCTCCAAATCTTACATTAAAAACTAAGATCTGAAGGATCTTGAACATAAGCAACATTGTTGTCAGTTAAACTAGAAAAAAAAAATAGATAGGATGGGTCACTGCTCTGGCCCCAGCATTTGCAAGAAATATAGCAAAAATTCTGAAAGCCTGGAAACCCTAATGTCCCACTTTCTACAATGACAATGATATTTGTTGAGAAAGTCAAAAGATAAACCTTAATATTTCTTCTCTATGAAAGTAGGGAAACTTAGATGGTATCAGAAGCTCACATTTCTAACAAAGAATACTTAATTATTTTAATAACTTACAATTTGGGATAGGACCTATTGGTATGTGGATTCCAGGACTGAGTATGCAAATGACCAAAATCTGTATATTTGTTTCCTGTGTGATGTCTAAGTGGCTAAATCCTCACCTTCCATGCACAGATCCCATATGGATGCCAGTTCATGTACTGGCTACTCTACTTCCCATCCAGATCTCTGCCTGTCACCGGGAAAAGCAGTACAGGATGTCCCAAAACCTAGGACTCCTACATCTGCGTAGGAGACCTGGAAAAAGTTCCTGGCTCCTGGCTTCAGATTGGCTCAGCTCTAGCCACTTGGGCAGTGAACCAATGGATGGAAGATCTTTCTCTCTCTATCTCCTCCTCTCTGTAGATCTACCTTTCCAATAAAGAAATATATTTTTAAAAATCTGGGGACATGTGTGGTAGCCTAATGGTTAAAGACCTCGTTTTGCATCCACCAGGATCCCCCAAGGGTACTGGTTCATATCCCACCTTGATCCACTTCCTCTCCAGCTCCATGCTTGTGGTCTGCAAAAGTAGTAGAGGACGGCCCAAAACCTTAGGACTCTGAACTGTGTGGGAGACCTGAAAGAAGTTCCTGGCTCCTGGCTTCAGATTGCTCAGCTCCAGTCATTATGGTCACTTGGGGAGTGAATCAGTAGATGCAAGATCTTTGTCTCGCTTTCTCTCTGTAAATTTAACTTAACAATAAAAATAAATAAATCTAATAAAACATGTGTATATGCGTGTGTGAAAGAGAGAGTTTGTGTGCATTTTATTCATTCCAAAGTAAATCATTTGTTTGATTTTTATTTTCCTGGGAAGAAGTAATTTACGCACGTATAACTTGCAAGCTCTCTATGGCAAATTTTGTATATTATTCAGATTATTTTTCAACATGCAAATAAACTACAGGTAAGTGTTCTTAGTTATAAGACTTAGACTCTAAGAAGTTTACCATCACTACTTCTGTTTGATCACTGGTCTTAATTCTTTACCTGTTCTGGAGAGTAGACACACTTTTTACCTGGTAAATCAGTCGAAGATGGCCCAAGTATTCAGGCCACTGTTACAAATATTCTTAAACCATAGAGAGTTGCTGGGTCTGGCTCCTGACTTCAGCCAGCAGTAACCATGGACACTACTGTGTCCATTTGTGGGTGTACCACCAGATGGAAGATCTCTTCCACGTTCTGTCTCTCCTTCTATTGCACTAAACTTTCCAAAGAAATGAAATAAAAATGCTTAAAAATTCTCTTCACATTTAAAATCTCTTTTATTTATTTCCCCTCTCTCAGCATCAGTGCCTCTTTAAAGACACATGCAGGAGTGGCTGAAAAACTGAATTTAAGTTTCCAATCATCTCTAAAACATTGTGATTCTCAAACTGTTTGAAATCTTACTCATTTATTTATTTTTGGGGGGGTTCATCTAGAAACAACAAGAATGTGGATGCACGGACCTTTAAAAACCTGATCTGAAATCATTTTCACCCTACAATTTCCATCAACGTGACCATTTCATGGGCATTTTTCATTTTCTACTCCAATACCAACAGACACATTGAAAATTCACTGAACTCTGCCGCAGCAGTCAAAGGATGAGCTCATGATAAATGCTACTTCAGTCTTTGCCAATGATCTATTCAGAGTATAAAATTCTTAGATTTCACTGTGTGATTACTATGCTCATAAATTCTTCAGAATAGATCTGGAGATTTAAATTTATGAATATGTTTAGAGCAAAGTAGGATCTACAAATCTGGTAAAATTTAACTTAATGAAATGACTTTTAGCATTTCACTGAGTAAACTCACAAAAGAATCAACACATGGTATCCTGAAACAAGTAGGAAGAAGGTAAGTATTGCTTAATGTTTCCTGAAATTCTGATGATTTATTCACGGTGTTTTTGAGATCTCCCTTCAACATTAAGAGTCTTTGATCATTACATTGCAAATGATACATATTACATTGTAAATTATACATTATGATTCTATATCTCAGTTAAGAAACTGTCCTTAAATAAAAATCTTAATAGTTTTCTTTTTAATGATACAGATTCAAAATATCTCTATTAATGGCACTATAATTGCAAATATTAAAGTTACTACTTTGTTTTTATGAATAGTACTCAAGAGTCTAATTTTCAAAATAACATGCTTTTATGTGCCAGGAGTTGCTCCTGCACAATTTTCCCAGGGTGACTTGGGGACAATGTATCAACACTCTGAAATATGTCATTCCTCTACTATGATTTAACCCTACTTCAGTGCGAAGGAAAGTGGTTAAGAGAACAAATCAACTGCTGAATGCCATACTTTGCTTTAAATGGCAAAATTGCAACAGGTGTATTTTAAGATGGTTGAGTTTGTCAAATGCTGAGTTGGAATGTGACTCTCACCATTGTGTGATCTTGTGCAAAGGAAGTTAGTTCCAAGCTTCTATGTCATATTTGTAAAATGGTAAAAATATGCATGCATCTTTTTTCCTTTTTTCTTCTTCCTTTCTTTCTTTCCTTTTCTCTTTTTCCTTCCTTCCTTTCTTTCCTTCCTTCCTTCCTCCCTCCCTTCTTTCTTCTTTTCTTCCACCCTTCCTTCTTTCAACTGAGAACACAAAATGACAATAATAGGTCTGATTTGCTTAGAGTAGTCCATGACACTCAGTGAAAACAAGCTTTTAGAAATATTTATTACTGCACCTATTTTATTCTTCATCTGATTAAATCTTGCTATTTAGTTCTCATAATTATCCTGAAAACCTTCATTTCACAAGTAAGGAAATATAAACTTCAAACAGTTATATGATTTAAGCACTATAAGGCTTGGAGTGATGACTCCATGGCTAAATCTTCAACTTGGCAAGTGCCGAACTTCATATGGGCATCGATTGCTGTCTCACCTGATCTACTTTCCAACCAGCTCCTTGCTTGTGGCCATGCTAGTGCATTAGAGAACGGCCCAAAGCCCTGGGACCCAGGAGCTCCTCACTCCTGGCTTTGGTTCAGCTCAGGTCAGCTTTGGCGACCACTTGGGGAGTAACCCAGCAGATGGAAGATACTCCTCTCTGACTCTCCTTCTCTCCGTAAATCTGATCTGCCTTTCCAATTAAAATAAATAAATATTTTTTTAAAAGAAAGCACCATAAAAAGACCCATATTTATTCACAGCAAATATGCCTTTTATGTTCTGAGCCAGATGGTCCATACATAAAGACAGTAAATGAAGGTATGTTTTGGTACTGCCTTTAGTATCAAAAGCAATGTTTGAAATCTCTGTCCAATTATAAGGGTTAAGTGAAACTAAGCACTCTGTCATGTTTTAGGATGTCCACACTTTCACCTGACTTTTTTTTCTTTACATGAAATTGCTTGTATATTCAGCTAATTGCATCAATAAATGACTAATTAGTAGATAGCTTTGTGAGCAATTATCCCATTTGCACTTCTCAGTGATGTTTTTTTCAAGTGTACTTTTCATGTTGCACTTTAAAAATTTTGCTCCAAAGTTCGGGAAGACAAATTGAATTGAAGTTATATCATTCTATGTTTATAAACAATAAATGAAGATAACATAAATTATTTTATGTGATATTCTGTCTGTAGTAATGTAAAGATCTCAAAATCCTCAAATTGTCTACTTCTAAAGTAACTCCAGATATTTATTTTTTAAAAAGGCAAAATAACACATTTTTACAGAATGAATAGCTAAAGTTGAACTGCACTAATTTATCCAACCAAAAGAGACAAGTGGCAATACCAATCTATAAAATTACATTTTAAGATCTGATTAAAAGAAAACCAACCTTGTAACCTGCCAGTATTGCTAACAATCACAGAATAATGATCTTTCAGATTTTTTTATGCACAAATACAAACAGAAGGATTTGGCCCAAGTCTGATTTTTTTTTTTTTTTGGTAAGTATTATTCAATAAGGAACCTCTGCAGTGATACAGCAAGCCAACGTTCCACCCTGTGACTGTGGAATCCCACATTGGTGCCAATGCATGTCCTGGCAGCTCCATTTTCATTCTAGATCCCTGCAAAGGTTGGGAAAATAGCAGAGGAAGGCCCAGCTCCTTGGGTCCCTCCAACCACATGCGAGATCTGGAAAAAGCTCGGGCTCCTAGCTTCAGATCATCTCAACTCTGTCCATTCTGGCCAGTCGGGGAATAATCAAGCAGATGAAAGACCTTCTCTCTATTTTTCCTTTTCTTCCTTCAAAAATCTGCCCTTCAAATAAAAGTAAGTAAATCTTTTAAAAGGAATTTATTTAATTATTTTAAAGAGTTACAGAGATTGAGAGAGAGAGGTCAGAGTTAGAGGGAGAAATATATATAGAGAGAGGAGACAAGACAGCATGGAGAAGACAGGAGAGTGGAGAGAAGGGGAGGGAAAGGTTAAAGGGGAGAGTGGAGGAAGGAAGGCAGGGGAGGGAAGGCAATTTTCCATCTTCTGGTTTAACTCTCATATGTCTACAAGTAGCAAGGCTAGGCCAGATTCAAGCCAGAAGTCAGGAGTCCACAGATGTAGGCTTCCCACATCGATTGTAGGGCCCAAACACTTGGGCTTTTCCACTGCTTTTCCCGCACCATTAGCAGGGAGCTGGATGAGAAGTGGAAGAGCAGGAATACACACCGGTGATCAGATGAGATGCCAGAATCATAATCAGAATTTAACCTATTCTACCACAGTGCTGGCCCAATTTTAAAGTAGATCATTTCATTTCACATGGCTGTCATGATTTTATTTTTTCAATCCTATGGCTCTCTTTATAACCTTATCCTTTATTGACACCGTCTCAAAAAAGGAAAGAAAATAAAATGGAAAGAAAATGAAAAAAATTTAAAAAAAAGAAAATTAAAGTTTTTTTTCACAATACATTAAAAATTATTTTTATTGTAAAACTATATTCCTGTAGTCTCTTTTTCTCAATATCAACTGAGATTTATTTCTTATTTGCTACATACTAAATGTCAGAAACGTCTTTTAAATGTCAGATGTATTTCATGTCATTTAAAATTTTCAACATTGTATTTATGAGGCAGTCTCAAGAATAGAAGATAGACATACAGCAACAACCATTGCTCCAAATACATTGCTTCCTTTGATTAACACACAGAAAATCATTACATATATTTGTGCTCT
The DNA here is from genome assembly GCF_017591425.1 of Ochotona curzoniae. Lineage (NCBI taxonomy): Eukaryota > Metazoa > Chordata > Mammalia > Lagomorpha > Ochotonidae > Ochotona > Ochotona curzoniae. Next base: position 25,125,108 of record NW_024467096.1, read on the forward strand.
TATATTTAATGCAGCTTAATTCCCAACAGATAACATGGAATCCACCCAGATGTCCATCAACTGATGAGTGGCTAGGCATACTCTGAAGGACTTCTCAGTCATAAATCAAGGACACTAACTGTCACAAGAACACGTATGCAGCAGGAGACTGTTGTGCTTAGCCAAATGACAGGCTTTGAAGAAGAGAAATATGTGTTTTCTCTGATATACAGCAGAAAACATGGAATACCAGAAATCACAGGAATGAAATGATCACTGATGGATGTCAATGTCATTTTAAGCTCATTTTTAAACTCTAATGAAATTGTAGTCGTCCATTTTCTTGTTAAATATAATCATTGGTGGTGAATTTAGCCTGCACATATAGAGTAAAATTATGTTTTTGTAAAAGCTAATAAGACAGGGGAAGTAAGGAGAGGTTTTGAGGAAAAGCAGGGGAATGAGGAAAATGTGCTACGTTCCTATGGAAGGCACAGAATCTGTTCTCTGTAAATCAATACACATTTTAAATAAAGAAATAAAGAAAGAAATGCAGAATAGATATGATTACACATTTGGAAGGCAGGAGATTGAAAATATGATCTCAGGAAAGAGGAATTTCTACATACTAAACACGTTATTCACTTGTATAGGACAACTCATTTTATTTACTTAATCTATGCAAAGATGCTCTTAAAACTTGCTTCTAGAATCATGTAGAAAATGCTTCTTTATGACTACTTTTCTACATTAAGATGTTTAAAAATATGTATTATTCCATATTTAGGACATTTCAAAAAAGGAGGGGGCACAATGTTTTGCAGTTACAATTAAAATTTACAGACACATTATTTTTTCAGTCATTCAAGCGAATAAAATATCAATTAGCTTTAAAAAATAATCCACAGACAGGACTTTCACAAATTTTTTCTAATCAAATAATCAAAATTGCTTGTCATTGTACTGTTTATACTGTTACACACTAAATTATTTCTGTTACAGAACTAGTCACTCAAAAAATTATTTTCCCTTGCAGCAGAAAAGATTTGAAACAATACGACTTGTGAGTCTAGGTGACAGACAGCTGTGTGTACTGCTGTGGAAAGGTTTAAGATTTGAGATTAGAAAGAGTAAGTTAAGTATAAAAGGCGCATAAAGAATCTGGGTGCTTCCATCTGTTGTACGGGATCATTAGGAATAAAGAGAGCCCCCAAATAAACAAATTATTTTTCCTCTATCCTTTTCTCACTATGCCAATGCCCCCCCACACACACACGTGTGGCTTATTTGAAAGGTAGAAACAAAAAGTAATAGACACCTCCTGTGCCAGTCCTCAAATGCCTACAACAGCAAGGGCTGGGTCAGACTAAACGCATGAGAGTGGAAATCAACTTACTCTCTCCTGGGAGTGGAGCGACCCAACTCTAAATCACCTGCTGCTGCCCAAAGTGCTCAATAGCAGGCAGCTGGGATGGAAACCAGAGCCGGGACTCCATCCTGGCTCTCTGAAATGGCTGTGAACATGCCATCAGCAACAAAGACCGTGCTACGTGCTTACCCTGGTGAAATTTATCTTGATTCAAACCAGTCTGTGGTGAATTTTCAAGTCATAAAATGCATAATCCCTAATTCTTTCTTTTGTTTACACATCTTTTCTCAAATCTAACAAAACACTAAGTAGGAAAAACAGGCACCTGCATAGCTTATTTAAAACGGTTTAAGTTCTAGTTCATGATATTACGATATTATTACGCACAGCTAATTCCCGCAACCCGGTTCTTTACCTTGAGCTGAAGACACCAGACACAACAAGGTATCTTAGGAGGTTTATTCCAGTGGGGCACGAACCGGGTAGCAGTGGTGGAGAGGTGAGGAGGAAAGAGGGAAGAAGAACGGCTAAGGGCGGCCGGAAGGAGAAGAGACAGAGCCGCACCTGGGGGCCTTTTTGTCTGCAAGGTGTGGGGGGCGGGGATTGGGAGGGATTAAGGGCAGGCCCCAGGTGATTGGTGCCTGAGACTATCACAGGTGATTGGAATGATTGGTAGGTGGGCAGAGTTGGGATGGAGCTGGGGGATTGGTGCTGGGATTCTCAGGTGAAATGGCTGATTGGTGGACAGCTGGACTGACGCGAATTCCGTGAGCTGTGAGGAAGAGGAAATGGCGCCGGGTCTAGGGCGGGATATTCAAATAACTCTTTACATGCATTTTCTCCAATTAATAAGGCAATGTACTGTGTTCACATAAATGTAGGTGCTAAAAAAGAATTACATCTCTTGAAAAGCATGGCAAGAGTTTGCACAGGCAAACAAATTTGCATTTGCATCTTTCATATAAACTGTGACAAGGATACATGATCTTTTATTTTCCTATCTAAAAAAAATCCATTTGAAACATTTGAATCAGTCCACATGAACTATCTGAATGCAAATGAACAGCACAACATTGAGTACAGCCATTATAAAATAATGTAAATAGCAGACAAATCCCAGCTGCCAAAACGTACAAATAATTGTGATAGTATAAAGGCAGAACAGATCTTCTAGTTAATTCTAAATTTCTAGGGCAAAAAAAAGTCCCTTGCTTTCCCTGACGAAAGGAAAATACATGGATGAAAAAATTTCACTCATAACAAGCTAGGATAGTTGCTGACATAATTATTTGTACACACATTTTTCTCAAACCTGTTATGAATTGCAGACAGAAGCATTACACAGTTAAAGAAAGCGGTCTTGATAAGGTCTAGAAGCCAACAAGGAACTAATGTCACATGGAAGGCTGTTTAGATTTCTTTGTGTGAACTAAGTGACTTAACAGAAAACATAACTACTTTTTGTGGACATAAATTAAACCAAGTATTAACTCCTTCCAAGATAGACTGAACACTGATCTGCATCACAACATCATTAGGCCGTTTGACAACACAGAATCCTCTGGGATTTAAACAGGATTAGAAACTTAAAAAAAAAAAAAAATCTCTTTTGCTGGGGAGAGTTGCTTTCTGCTTCCTTGCTGGTGGTTACAAGGCCAAGGCTACTTGTCTTCTAAGCCTGATGCTTTCCCCTTAGAAGCACTCATCCTGTGGACAGGACACTGCCATTAGACACTACTACCAGCATGCGGCCCGGCACTATTGACATTTCCCCTCTGGAATACTGATGATGACTTCTTGTTCCCAGGAAGCAAAGATACAAAGGGGAGGAAACAGAAAGATAACTGAGCCTCTACTATCTCCCAGGCTCAAGGCAAGTTTTATGTGTTACCCCTGCAATCATGATTCTGAAGTAATGAATGAAGATGAGGAAATACTGGCACAGAGATCCAAGAAACAGGATCTCTTTTGTCTCTCACTACAACATGCTGCCTCGTTGAAAAGATAAAATATACCAAGGGGAGATCTGTGCCTCACAAGCAGAAAAAAGAAATTATTTGAAAATATGAAAGTCACATATGACAGTTTGCTTTATTTAAGGACTTGAATTTCCAAGGAAAGGAGTCCGTGCTGGACCTTACTGAGAGCAGTTAGAGGGATCAGAGCAAAAAACTGGCACCAGGACCTGGAGTTCTCTGCAGAAGCTACAAAGAATGGTAGTTACCCTCCAGGCTGGTATGGAATTTCCCCATTGTTAATTTTATTTATTTGTTTGTTTGTTTGTTTGTTATTCCTTTTAGGAATATATTAACACAATAGAGTTTCAGGGTCACATTAAAGGCACCATAACTACTGCAATACAGCTATCATCAATTTTGATGTTAATACAAAGGCAGATGGCACAATCAAGTGTGTGTGTGTATATATATATACATATATTTATATATAAATATATTTTATATATTTATATTTAATATATATTAATGTATTATATATTTATATTTAATATATTTATATATTTATATATAAATATATTATATATTATATATGTATATATATGTATTATAATACATATATATATATTTCCTAAATGATACATCTCTTCCTGTCTTGAAGTCTTGAATGCTCCATCCTCTCCCTCTTACCTCACTGATCGCCAGGGTTGATATGGCCGACCCAGCTGGCTTGGCAGCAGTCCCTGCCCTCCATCATGACTCTGAGTATTTCCCGTGTCTTTGCTAAAGGAGGAGAGATTTTCCATCAATGGCACAAGGGTGTTAATGCTCTCTGCTAAAAACTCCAAAAAGCTCTCCAGTCCCCTTGTTAATGTTAGAGAATTTCCAACTTTAAGATGGCAGGGGGTGGGGGGGGCGGTGAAAGGTTAAAATCAACTACTTAAATTAATCCTGCATTTTTCTATGAATCCATCCTTCATTCCTTTATCAAATCATCCACTGAATACTACTGCATGCCAGGTACTATACGAATCCTGAGGTGTTCCATCATAAACCAGCTGTCTGTCCATCAGCAGATAGGCCAACCTTGATGAATATCATAGAATTTCTTTGTATTTCTCAAAAATATCGTCCAGAATAAGTGAACACTAGTTTATATTACAAAATATTTTGTTTAGAAATAAGATATTTTTGGTAGGGAAGATAGAGAAGAAAATGAATGCCATTTATAACAGCTTCCTATTTTCAAATTGTCCCTTCATCAGATATGGCTATTAGATTCCAACTGAGCATCTGACCCAGTTCTACCTTTCCTTGACTATCCCTGCTGGCAGTTACCCACAAGCTTTCTCCTTGACTGCCACAATCCTGGTATCCTTCTACTTGGTTTGAAGCATCAACAACCACCGCAAATCTTTCACCCATTATTTATGAAGTTTTTTGTTTGTTTTGCCTTAGTACTCTGGGCTAGAATATTTAAGTTCAAGCAGGTTTCAAGTCAAATGATCTCAACATATTGGGACTTATTACCTTAGCAAGTGCAGTTTGTTGATCCAGACTACCCACTAACACCAACCACAACCACAACCAGTTGCCATTAGCAATTTAGGGTCTTCTTTAGAAAGGTGCAGATAGCAACTCTTTTTTACGACACAATTTTTTAATGACAATTGATAAAACATAAATAGACTGGAGATGCTACAGGATCCCAGAGAAGAGAGGTTTTTTATTGTTTGTTTTTTCTCAGCCTACAGGCGTAAGGAAGCACATAAGAGCAGCTGTCAGGAATCTTGAAAAATTAAGGTGTTTTTTTTTTTCCATGTAAGCACTGTTGAGAAAGGGGCTGTAGACCCAAGAACATGTGCAAAGCAAGGAGACTTGGTAGGTCAGTGCATATTCAAGATGGAAGAGCTCGCTGGCTGTGTGGCCAGGAATCAGAGAAAATCAAATAGTGAAGATCTGTATTATATGCCAGCTTTACTTAAAACTTCAGTTACTCCTCTGCCCTCAAGCACCAAGCTTCTGTCTCAGTAAAAAGCAGATCTCTACGACACTATGAAAGAATACAGTGCTAGCTCCATAAATCTGGGCACAATTAGATATGACTAATTTAATAGGTTCATCTTAATTCTTCTCTGAGTTTCTCAATTTAACTAAATAATTTTAGTGCTCCTTGGCATGAGACTTTAGGTTTTTTTTTATCAAAGCCATTATAAAAATAATGATTTTCTAAAAGAGTGTACATAGTAAAAATCATGGTTGCAGCAGTTGGAGCAAAGGTGACGTTAGAATAGCTGAACATTGTCTGGCCCAGAATGTACAGCGGAAGTCTCGATACTCAGCAGAGCACAAAATGGAAAAGCACATATGAGAGCAAAGACAAGCCAGCACTGAATACAGCTTGGCTAATCACTTAGTTTGGGATTTAGAAAATTTTACATCCTAACATACTGAAAAGGAAAACAACCTTAGGCAAATACCAAAATGATTCCTTGAAGAAACATTTATATTTTAGAGCAAAAAAAGCTGTAATTTTGATTTGTTTAAACGTCTCACTGTGGTGCTTTACAATCATTCTGTGTAATGCAGAAGAGGCAAAAGTTCTTAGCAGAGTCTCTCAGTGCACGGCCACTTCAGTCTCCTGCTGATGGTAATGTGTGCGTTACTTCCCTCACAGAAGGTTCATGAATCTTGAGACTGCCTGCTATGGAATTATTAAAAAGTAGATCAATAAACACAGCAGGCTATCGGTTCAGAACCTCTGCTTACACAAAGGACCAGTGAACAAATTTACTACTGAGAATCTGTGACAGCTAAGGGCTGGCTATGCAAATTCATATTGGGGGAACATAGAAAATAAAGTAACAGGTGCTGAAATATAAATGTGGCAGAGTTGGGTTTTGCTCAGAAAATCTGTTATGTACCAGGTAAACTTCTTAAAAGTAGCTAACATTCTTCAGTATTTGAGGTCAAGGACACACAATTCAATGTGTAGGTTTTTATATCTAGTACTATAAGCAAACAATTCCTAATAGACATTAGAAAGCAGAAATATATACTGTTTCTCACAAACAACTTTATTTACCTTTCACTGATAAATTCTTTGCAAATATACTATAGAATTTAAAAAGCAGACTATGTGCACACTTATCTGAATGAAACAGAGAAAAACATTTTGATATTAAAGAATATACTTGGTATCACACACTCCTCAATGAAAAATGAAACTTTGTTGCATCTTAACTTGACCAAATCTCTGAACTAATGCAGCAATTTTATCCATATACTTATGGAATCTTGATTCAGTGGTGAAGAATGTGAATTGAGTGGGCATTTGACCCACCAGTTAACACATTGCTTAGGACACACACACTCAAACCGGAGTGCTTGGGTTTGAATCTCAACTAACCTAATTCTAGCTTCCTATGAATTCACTCCCTGAGAGACATGGGTGCATCACTGAAGCACCCACACATCTGCTGCCCATGTGGGAGACCCTGAGTGCCTTCCCAGCTCCTGGCTTTCGCCTGGTTGAGCCTGATGGTCACAGCATTTGAGGAGTGTGCCTGAGAGATCCCTTTCTCTCCCTCTGTCTCTTTGTGTTTCTAACATGCCTGTGAAAGAAGATTAATGTTCTTTTTTAATATGAATCAATTAGCTTTGCTACAGTAACCTATATAAACTTTAAACGAGCCCTCGTTCTTTCTTACTTTCAGTTCCCTCATGGCAAAATACAGATAATGAAATCTCTAACAAAGAGTGATGGTGAGGACAAAGTGAGGTGAAACATTTAGCTACCATATAAACGTGTGCAATACCTCCAGCTAGGGAAGGACTAACAGGAAAACCAAGCACAATTATAGCTGGTAACATCCAGGTAATCATAAATCTTTGCAAACTTGCACATGTGGGAAATATTCTCATTACACACTTTATCTCTTTTTTTCATAATTAATCAATCCTCCTTCACACAAGAACTACCAACTTTGAAGAATTTATTTTGGTATACTAAATAACAATTGTATTCGAAAGAATAAAAATTATATTACAGTTTAAAGATTTACATTTTACACCCTTCCTGATAATTTTCCTGATAATCTTTGAAGCAGTTATACATTTTAAAAATATTTTTTCCAAAGAGCCTGTCTTCTATTATAGTCAATTTTTTTTAATTTTTCATTTTATTTGAAAAGCAAAGAACAAAGACAGAGACCTTGAGCAACCTTCTATGCACTTCTTCATTCCCCAGATGCCTGCAGTAGACAGGCCTGGGTCAGCCAAACTCTACAATTCCATCTAGGTTTTGCTCATGCATGGCAGGGACCCAAGACGTTTTTAGGAAGCTGTACCAAAATGGAAGAACTGGGACTTGATCAGGCACTGCCTTATGAGTTGCAATTGTTCCAAGTGGCATCTTTTTGTAATGAACACATTTTATTTTTGAGAATTTTTACATATTTGGTTAGGATGCCAAGGGTCAAGGGCTAGAGGAAAATGAGTGAGACTATTTTTTCACATTCTCTTTTTTCCTTCCTATATCTAGGGGTAGGAAGGAAATAAGGGGAGAAGCCACACCCAGCCTCCCAACCATTCCAGGGTCTCCAATGTGGGGCATGCTCTGAGGGTTCTGATTAAGTGATTTTTATAATTCAGCAGTTCTGTGTTGCTGCTGATCTTGTCACTCCAATCACGATGAAATCTCTCGAGACTCCACAGACTGACATAGTCCACCTTAGAGACTCCTTTTGCCAAGGTATTCACTGCCAACTCCTGGCTGGGATAGTTGATCGATTTGTCCTGTCCTCTGTCCTCTGTTATGGTACCAGGTGTTCTCTGCAGGCTTCAGTGTACTGCCATATCCTCCATGTGCACCTGGATATGCTGTCCACTATACCATCTAAGCCACTGAGGAGGCCCAGCTTTGACACATGCATTCCATGGTCAGACCATTAAACCTGCAATTTTCTCCATGGTTAGAATTCTGAAACCAGCAGTTCAGTTGGGACGATTCCCAAAGAAACTTCATCTGAGGTGAACCCAGATCTGATTCTTGTGTGTGCCTGCCAATACAGGCTCTGGCATAGTCCATTGCACAAATTGGCCAATAAGCACACTGCTAGTTGCAATTGTTGGGTCAGTTTTCTCCAGTCCTGTCTTCTTTGCAAACTAATGAGTGTTGCAATCCAGTCTGATCCTGCCCACCACACACTTTGCCCCCACACAAACCAGTGGGAGTTATAGCCTAGTTGGAATGCCACACAATTACCCATCCACCCAGAACTGGCCACTGTCCTGGTCCTCGTGCTTGCCAGTATGTACAGCAGACTGGTCGTGTCTGGCCCACATTCCATTTAGCTCTCATACATGTCAATGGGCATTGTAACCAACACAACTAGTCCACACATGTGCTGGTGGGTGCCACTCTCTATCTGGGCATTTCTGTCCCAGTCTTGGTTCTCATGCTCACCAATCGGACTGGCAACCTAAGAGGGAGGTGACCACTACTTCCTTCATGGGCCCACTCTGACTCCTGATCTTGCACTCTCCATGTGGTACTGCAGTTTAGCTAGACATTTCCCCCATTGGGCCAGCATCTCTGATAGCTGATGCTGCAGCAAAGCCCAATTAACCCACACCCATTCTGGCTTATAAATGTACTAGTAGGTACAGTCTGCCCAGCCTGGCTTGTCTCCAATCTAATTTACATGCAGGTCAAAGGGTGTTGTAGCCCTGCTTGGCCTGGTCTGCCCCTACTCCCAGATCTCATGCTTACCAATGGGAATAGTGGCCCAGCAGGGGAGCTCCCTGCAGCCCCATTATTGGGTTCGCCAGCTCTCCGCTGGATCTCACGTTTGCTGGCTGGGTGCTGCAACCCAGTCTGGCATGGCCTGTCACATCTTAGCATTTGTCAGTGGGTGCTGGCCCAGCCCATACCACCCTAGTTCCAGCTCAGACTGGTGGGCACTTCAGCCTGGCCAGCTGAGCCAAACCCCAGTCCTGACCCTAATGTGGCCCTACCTGGTACGACCCACACCCCATTCTGGCTCTTGGATTTGCCAGCAGGTGATCTGAACTGGCTCAGCTTAGTTTACCCCAGACCTGAGCCAAAGGTAAGACTGTGGGTACCATAACCTGGCCTAATCTGGACTGCTCACTATCTTGGTTCTTGAACTCACCTGCAGGGACTGGGTCCCGACAGGGGAGTTCCCCAAGCTCTTCCATCAGGACCTTTCCGAATGCCAGGTCTCACGCACACCAGTGGGCCCATGGGCCAGCCCTACTTAGTCTGCCTCCTGTCCTAGCAAGAACAGTAGCCTTTCCCGATTGGCCCTTACCCATTCCAGTTACTACTGTTGGATGCGATAGCCCAGCCAAGCCTAGTCCACACCTAGACACAGTTCATTCATGGCTCAGCAGGAGCAACGACCTAGCTTAGCCCATCCTACACTGACCCAGTCTCTCATGATCACCAGTGGGTGCTGCAGTCTAGTCCAATCTGGCACACCCCAGAATCATTAAACATTAATGCTGAGGGAGGCTGCAGCCATGTCCAGACCAGATCACAACCCCCATTTCAGCCCCTGCACTCACCAGTGAGTCCCCTTAGCTCCCCAGTCAGGCCTGATCCCAGCCATAGATCATGTGCATGATGGTAGCTGCAGTGACTCAGCTTGGCATAGCCCCTCCCCTGTCTTGGCCTTTGCCTTCAGATGCTGTAGGCCTGACCTGGACCAGCTGGCCCCCAGTGTTAACTTTCACTGGTGGGTGCTGCAATTTGGCCCTGCTCAGTCTGTTCTTATCCCTGGATCATGCAAGCCAGTAAGTATGCAGCCTAACCGAGCATGACCTGCAGAACATCTTGATTTGTGCACTTGCCAGTGGGGTATAGTTTGCTTTGTCCCCCTACCTGGTCTGTCCTCTTCCAAAATCAACTCACATACTTGCCAACGGATGGAGCTACCCTGCCCAGACTGCCCAACACTCAGGCCTAGACCATGTGCTCATCAGCAGGAGCTATGACCCATTAGGGGAGTTTCCCAGGTTCCCTCACTCAGGCCACTCTGAGACCCAAATCTCACACATCAATAGTTGCTTGGCCCTTACTTCGCATGGCCTGCCCCATCCATCGCAGCCTTTGTATGAGCTGGTGTGGCCTGGCCCGCCCCACATCCTGTTTCAGGGTGCTCATGCAGGTGCTACAGCGTGACCTGCCCCACATATTCCCAGCTTCAGTACCGAAGATGAACTGTCTAAGAGAGACTAGCATAGCAGGAAGTGAAGAAAGTGATGATATGTTGCAGTTTGTATTTTTACTCCCAAATAAAAAAAAAAAACTCTCAGTGAAACTATTAAATATACCTTGACAACAGGATACTAGATTTTCTATTTTGTCTATACTTACAACACCATGATGTACTTAAAGAGCAGAATGTTGGACTTGTGACTGTTGCTGAAAGAAAATACTAAAATAAAATAACTAAAAATGATAGGGATAAATCAGCATGGGGAGATGGGGAGGACGAATGTGGAGGGAGGAAGGAGAGGTAGAGTTGGGGTGGAAATCCCGTGTCCACAAATCTGCATCGTGAAAAACAATAATAAGAAAGTAAAAATACTCAACAAAGTAAAAGTAGCCCAAGGAACTATCAGGCTTACTAGAAAAACACTAGGAGAATCAGAAACAAATTCATAAAAAAACAGAAGTCCACTCCCATCATTATTATTTTAACTCTACTGAAGACATTAGTCATACATACATAACAAATAAGTTTAGAGAAAGAGATGCAATATGATGATTACCATGTTAGTGTACTCATCAGCTTAGTGTCATATGGCAAGAAATAAAAACATTTTAAAATATATTTTAAATGTAGACACAGAATGAAAGATTAAATTTCACAAATACTGTATTTATACCCAAAATTATCTACTGGTCTTACGTGAGACTTGCTTGACACTATCCAAATGTTAAAACAAAATTACTCTATTGCAAGAAACCTATACTCAGAATGCCAGGTGTACTGATTTTGGTAATTAGCTCAGAAGACTTGGGGGAAGTACAAACCCAAAAAGCATTCCTCAAAAGGGGAGAAATTTCAAGTATGTCATATATATGTGTGTGTGTGTGTGTGTGTGTATATATATATATATATATATATTTCCAAAGATGGAATAAAATTCCCTAACCTGCCCCCTAACTGATCCTCCCTTCCTATTTTTCCTTTAATTTTTTCAATGACATGTATTTTTTTCAAGTTACCATGTCATATGTTGTAAAAATATTATATTCTAAAAGTAATGGGAAAATAAGTTTTGCAGCAACACAGTGATGTTTTCTTTAAAGGTGAACATTTGACTTGAAACAATCAACTTTGAAAACAGTTCTCTCAAGGAAAAATGTAAAAAAGATGTATCAAGGACAAGAGGCTCTTCATGAATAGATATCAAGTAAGTTAACAAGAGACTAAGTCAAATTTGCAAAGAAATCCTACAGATTTATTCCAGTTATATAAGCAAATGGAAATTACTAGGGTAAAGACAATTTTCAGCATTGAGAAGTAAATCAAATTTCTGCCAAAACAATTTAATGTGTTTAAAAGTTGATGTTTATGCAAAGAGCCTCAAAAACTTATGAAGTTGGACAAGAGACAGCTAAAAGTTAATGACTGATGGTCGCTCTCCTTTCACATAATATTTAGCTCTTACTGGTGATATCTATTCATTACATAAGCATTGTTCTTTATCTTTAGAAAGAAAATTATTGTAAGTTTTTGTCCTGAGATAAGCACAACATACCTAAAAGAAAGAAAAAAAATAATTTAATAGAATTTTGCATTCAAGGATAGGTCCTACCAATTAATAACAGTACTATATGAAACACAATAGAATTTAAAAACTTCACCTAAATAATATTTCCTTTTTTTACAGTAGTAAATTGTATGATATGACTTGAAACTATCTCAATGATATCAGGATATACTTTATTTTTTATTTAAAAAATTTTTTTGTACATGAAGAGAAAAAACTTCCTTCAGGCACATTTTAGGTATAGTTCTAAGAATTTTGCCCTATTTCCTTACCTCTCCTACCTCCTTCCCTCAGTCCTCTTGATACCTTCATTTTCTTTGTTTAAGTTTTTACAAAGGCATAATTTTCATCTACCTTATAAACATAGGCTTATTGCATCAATTACCATAATATTGAACAAGTAAAAATCTTAAAAAACCACAAAACCACAGTTTTACAGGAATATAAATAATGGTTAAAAAATAATCATAAGATGATGTTTCACTCCTGTGCATTTTTTTTATAACCTATATTAATGGCGACACATTAGAGAAGTCATATATCTGTCATTTCACTAAGCACAATGCTTTCCAATAGCTTCCATTTTATTTCATTATTTTTATACCTGAGTAGTATTTCACACTCATCAGTGAATAGTCATTTGGATTGATTCTACATTTCAGCTATTCTAAATTGAACTTCAATAAACATGTATGCATCTCTCCCTGACCAAAAAAAAAAAAAAGCTCCAAATAAGGAAGTTAATGAGACAAACACGGTTTCGATGAAGGCGCTTTGAAGATGTAGTCAGTTTAAGGACAAATCATAAAAAATACTCACAAATTTTGTCATTGTTTTCTCCCCTGTTTCTCCATTAGATGGGGATTAGAACATCAGTAGGGAATAAGAATCAGCAAGACTAATTAAAAGTGCTGAGTCAGAATTACACAGTTTTTGAAGAACTGTGTATGAACACCAGATTTTATTTTCCCACTGACCTGTGCTTAGATTACTGAATTGCCATGTGTTTTGTTTGTTTAATTAGTTTTCATTGGTTTTGCATCCTGGGCAAAGGCTGCTTCTTATGGAAAATAAAAAAGTAAAGAATAAATTTAAGACAAATCATTCTTACTAAACAGTTTTTGGAGAAAATTCCCAAGAAAATTAAAAAAAAATTATAGTTACACTTGCTCTAAAAGACACATAAAAAAGTCAAGTCTAAGCGAAAATGTCTAACTAGTCTAAGCATCCAGTCATTCATTAATATGGGATCTCTAATTACTTCTGTAGCATGCCAATGTTTAACACAGTCAAATCTAATTGACCATAAAATTTTGGTTAGATTGTACTAAGCTATAGCTAAATTTTACTGTTATTATTCTGGCTTCTTTGTGAACATCTCAACTTTCCTGCCTCATTAAACGTAGAATTAGATTTTGATAATAAGAATGTTTTATAATTTTTTTTTCAAACAGTTGCAATATCCACACAAGAGCTGCAGTAGTCTTAGAGCCGTTGTCGTTTTTTTTTTTAAAAAAATAATAGTTCATGACATTTTTCTGGGTTATTAAGACCTTTGACACTTTGGTTTTAATTAAGCACTTTGTTTGAAAGCCAGGACTAATAAATTTCAAATGCTAAGGATGAACTTATGTTTAAGTGGATATCTGAATATCTTTCCAAGCATGAAAGGGATTCACATCTTTGGGTTTTTAGTTTCAGAATCACTCATAAATATGAGGGACAAAAGAGGTAACAATTCAGTACCGAAGCTGAGATGCTTCTCATACTTTCATACTATCATGTAGCAGAATTGGTGAGCCAGCACATACAGATCAGATATTTCACTGTTTATTTTCTAAGCTTAAGTTAATATGAATTCCTAGTTTGTTATACAAAAGTCTATTTTGTCAGTACACTCTATTACCAAAGCATTCACATTGCATATGAATTTAACCTTAAATGGAGAAAATGCTTATACAAGCAGTTTTTAAATTTGGTTTTTTTAGAAAATTTTCTATGAAACTCCATAGAATTAAAGGCAACATCATTGGAAAGTCTCTTTCTGTACCTTTAACTGTTAATATTTTTTCTTTCATATTTATGTTTTTCCACATCCTGTAGCAACTTCATAAAACATCTTGCAGGGTTTTAAAATACGTGCTAAAACTTGCTGTAAATAGTAGGCACTGTGAATGAAAGCCTGACCAGCTCTCCTCAGTCCTGATCAGTGCAAGCACTTCAGATACTCGCGAATGACCAAACAGCTGGACTATAACATCTAATACTAAAGCTTCTAAAGCCTGGTATTACAGTCCTACACTGTGAGAAAGTAACAATTTCTACCACAACAAGGAAGAAACGTTTGAGAGATGCAGATTGCACGCACATTTTGCTCTATTTGAAAATAGTTCATGTTTGAAATGATTTGAATTTGTTAACAATGCATATGATGATGCAATAAAACTCCATATGCTGTTAAGATAATTAAACGAAGTATCATAGAAGAACCAAACTAAAGTATAAACATCCCTGTTCCTTCTAATGCTCTTTTCATCATTAGAAAAACATGTGAATCCTTACAGTCTTTGGTTCATTCCTTTTGTACACATACATTCTGATTTTAAATTTAGTCCAAGAAAATTTTAAAATCCCTAAAAGAATATTTATTCACTTGGCCCGCTTTAAATATTAGGCATGGTGTCTAATTCTCATTAGTATCTGCTGAAGTATAGTAGTTTCTTTGTAAGATAATGTTTTGAAACTTAGTAAAATTGATAGAAAGGAATGTATAGATTTTATCCCTATAAATGAAAAATTTAAATGAATTAGTAATAACTGAAAAACTTAGGCAATAATGCGAGGAAACATACTAAATACACATGTTTCCTACATGAAGCACCAGTTTTATTAAACCGTTTTCTCAAGTTTCCATTTTAAATAAATATCTATTAAAATAGTAACTTTCGAAAACCTTGAGTTTCAACATTCTTCTTAAAAGTCATCAAGCCAATTTCAAGCAAACAGTTTGGAATTTCAGAAGTTTCATTTTGTTTTTTAAGTGAAAACACAAATTAAGAAGGAAGGAAGTTGCTACGCTAGCCAGTAGTTTACACATTGGATTTTTTGTTTTTTCTTAAACATAGTTTTAAATTGAAAGTTCTCTTTTCAGGCCATGACATAAAACAAAAACAACAACAACAAAACAAAAGCCTCAGAGGAACATTAATATGATGAATCAAACAAATATGGGGCTTAATGGTAAAAGAAAACTCACCTCTTTGTTCATATGTATTGCAAAATTAACATAAATTCACCCCAAATAATTTCTTTTAATTGGCATATAATTATTAAAAGACGAGCACCTGCATAGCTCAACAGATGTTAGGCAACACTGTGTTTTACATGGTTACACCATTTTATAACCATCTATTGATGTGGAAGTGACTTTAGAATTTATTTCACCCACAGACTGGAATATAACCATCCTGTTGCCTGCATCCCAACCCTGTCTCTTCACAAACATATTTCCTTGTCTACTTTAAATTATTTGGATTGTTTACAATAAGCACGACTTCTTTTTCTCAAAATTTCATAAATTTTTATTATCAGCCTCACACATCACGGTCTTTCCCCTGACCTGCCATCTTATAATCGCAAGGAAAGGGATACTTAGTAAGGTTGGCTATTTGAGCCATGTTCTTAAACATACTTTGTCAGGTTGGAGTCCCCACCTGCTGGAATTGGAGCCATTGGCTGGGACTTTGCTGTAACCATACCTTGAACAGGAAACCTGACTTTGAATTTATACTCTGATATCAGCTAGTGTTCCACAGGAAAAGCATTTTAATCATGGACGCATATCTTTCCCCTAAATTAGAGTGTCCCGTGAAGAACTTTAAACTCTGTTTAGGAAGACGTTTGCAGTCCATGTGTGACCATTTACAGAGAAATGTTATAAAAAGCCAACAGAATTATATAAAAGTTGAAATAAAAAGGCAATATATGTGCATTTTGTTTTGTGACACAAACTTCACCATGATTGTCATTTTTAATTGAAATCATGGAGTCAACTTAATCTTTAAAAATGACATTAATTTCAGCGGTTATATTTTCAGTTGTGCTAAAAAAGAATAAATACAAACACAAAAAGACTGTACCAATCATAAAAGTGACCCAGAAATTGTGCATCTATATCTGTATCGCATCATGCCAATGGGCTCACACCCATGAAATATAAATGATTAGAAATTGCAACATTAAACTTTGCCAAAAATACTGTATTGTGCTTATTTCAAAATTAGCATTAATTTGCACACTATATAAATCATCCAATTCATCTTATTTAAAATGGATTCAAGAATGAAAATCTTACGTTCTAATTAAACAATTGGGTCTTACTTCAACTGAATGATGGTAGTACAACCGGAAACTGTTGCAGGTTACAGAAGACTGGAAATATGAAGCCAAGGCTCTTCCTCCGGGTGCTCAATCATCCCCAGACATGTTCTGTTGATAAAGAACAAACAAGTGGTAGTTAATTTAAACTGAGAGCTGTATGGCAAGAGTTTTCAGTTGAACTCTGAACTTCACTCTTCATTGGATCGTTCTTAGTGTCATTTTATCAGCTTCTTTTTTATTATATGCATGTAAAAATTCATCATTGCTTTTAAGAAGCAAAAAAAAACTATATAAATGTAAACAGCATAGCTCTGTTTACGAGAATCCACTAAAATAATTAAGACAACTGAAAATTGATCTGCAGTGTGACCCAGCTATCCTATTTCTGGGAATACAGCCAAATGAAATGAAATCTGCATATGAAAAAGGGACCTGTAATCCTATATTCACAGCAACACAATCTACAATAGTGAAGACATGGAAATAACCCAGATGCCCACTGAAAGAGGAGTACTCTATAGAATACTACTCAGCCATTAAAAAGAATGACGCGCTGCCGTTTGGAACCACATGGCGCCATCTAGAGACCCACTGTGCTCAGTGCAACATGATAATCCTCAAAAGACAGATATCATATGCTCTCTCTGACATAAGGCAACGATCTTCATGCAAAATACAGGATCAGCCAATATGTAAGTAAACATTTATATAAAGGAATTGTAAAAGAGTAACTATCATACTGAGAAGTGAAGGTGAATTTTAGTTTGCCTCTCTACTCCTGAATAAAAGATGGGTCCTCAATGGAAATGTTACATAGATCTTGACACTAGAATGCTGAACTTTCTGCCATTGACTATTGCCTACAATGTCATGATACATATAAATAGCAGAATAATGGACTTGTGTTGTTGAAGGACTGGCTGCTGTAATAATATACAGTAAATCAATGGGAGGGAGAATTGGGGAGCAGGGGTGGGGGAAATCTCTGAGCCTATGTAACTGTATTATAAAAAATAAAATAAAATGAGTTAAAAATGGACAAATATACACAGACATGTTTCTATTTCAGTTCTACATGTGTTTGCATTTGAACATTAATTCAGGAAGCACAAATGACACTCTTCCTAAAAACACGAGCGAGAGAGCAGAATGTGTGTACCTGGAAATGAAATGACTTATTACTCTTCTGGAGAGAGAGGGTTAAGCAACATATTTGTGAACTAGAAAGAGCACATCTAGCATTGAAAGCCATCTCTTCTATAGAACATACACATGGGCATGGGTCACTCTTGAATACTTTAAATCTCAATTTATTGATCTTAAAATTGGAATCAGGCACCTTGTTGAATTTTTGTGAGAAACACAGACATTATAGGTCATGTCCAATATGCCCAACATGTGTTAGATACCTATTAAATGACTGGTATCACTAGGCAGTATTTTAATCATTGAGCATTTTTATTTTACATACCCTAGCCCCTAAATTAACTATTGCACAATTTACATTAAAGGCTGTGTTAAGAGGCAGTAATGCCATCATTTAGCAAGCAGATTGGTTTGAATTTGCCCTCTTTATTTTATTTTCATGTTCTTTGAAACATTTAAAATCCACAAATTATTTTTATCTCTTAAAATTATACATGCCAAATATGCAGTTACAGTTTCCTTGTGTAAAGACAACATGCAGTGCTGTTTCTACTTCTAAGCACGAAAAAGAAATCCTTGTCCTTGTGTAGGGATAGTTTTCTTTTTCTTTGCTTTTTCAAAATCTCACATCTGTTTTAACAGTAGAAAAAAAAAATAAAACAGCTAATGTTTTCAACTCACAAATGCAGAGTAAAATAATATTTATAAATTTTATTTTAAAATATTGTTTGCAGAGACAAAAACACTTAAGGTATATGCTGTGGATTCACTAATTTGAAAATAATTTTTAATTCTTTATTTTATCAGAAATTTCAAAAGAGAAATCTAACTTGATTAATACATGAATTATAAAAAGCTTTTGGGATTAACTTATTCTAAAATGTTGTCAACTAAATGTTTGCATTTGCCCAAAACTACTCATAAGCTGAAGTCTTAACATCCAGTCTTAGGGTATGTGGAAATGCATTATGTGGGAAGTGAAGGATTTTAAATGAGACCTGGGGTATGTGAGATGCAATGAGCAGTGACCAGATAAGCTGACATCTTTTCTCGGACTTCCCTACCTCTAGAACTGTAGAGAAATTTCTATTTTTTAAAGTCACTTAGGTTGTGGTATGATGTAGTAACACCCAAAGAAGGAGTAATATATATGTAAAATGTCAAGCATTAATGATATTACAGTATGAGTACATGCAAAAAATTCAAAGAATTTATAAATATTTCATTAGTGGGGAACAACACGGTTAAGTAAAGGGCCTGCCGGAGCTCACTACTCACTTCTCACCTTCCTCATGATTCTGCTTCTTTCAATTGTATATAAGTGATTGAATATAATCATAATACAACGGTAGGCTTCTGCACTGCCCCGACATTGAAAATGAAGAAACAGGTATAACAGAAAGGGGGCAGGAATGACCAAAGCGAGACTGAAGGCATCCGCTACAAATCCCAAGAAACTCTAAGTGATATGGGACTTTCCTCTAAATCCTTCCCTTGCCAGCTTTCAAATTAAAAGTGGCATGCTGCCACCTGCATCCCTGCATTTGATTAAACATCAAGCTGCACAGACTGGGTTAGCTGAAGAGATCAATGCAATCTTGTTCACATAATGCCTTTGACCAATCCATGATTTCCTAACTCCGCATTAAAGACTCTATTTGTTAAATTAAATGAACTCTAGTTTCTTGTTATTGAAATGTATTATTCAACATGTGATTCAATTTCTCAGAGAAACTTGCCTACATGAGTTGCTGTGGACCTTTCCAATGTAACCTACAGTATACTGTGCAGCAAAGAAGCCCATCTGTTATCTCATTCAAATGGCATGCCCACACGTATCAGCAGCACTCATAGATGTTTGCTCTCATGGTCGTCCCCATCCAGGTCCCAGTTGTGATTTAATACACAAAAAAAAAATACCCAAAAGAAAAACCCAACGTACCCATGGAAATGTCATTTATGTATTTTTTTTTCATTTGCAGTGATTTCAATGATATATGTTTGTATCAGAATGATGACATGGTACACTTCGAAAGTTTTATTTTCTTCAAAGGTTAATTTATTTTTTAGTTGAAAGGCAGATTTGCAAAGAGGAAACAGAGAGAGAGAAGGAACTTTATTCACTGCTTCATTCCCCAACAGGCTGTAATGGCAGGAGTGGACCTAATCTGAATCAGGAGATTGCAAGGGTCCAAGGACCTGAGCTGCCCTTTGCTACTTTCCCAGTCTATAAACAGAGACCCCGATTCGAAATGGAGCAGCTGGGAATTAAACTGGTGCTCATATGAAACGTTGACTTGCAGGTAAAGGATTCGTCTGTTGGGCCAGTGTGCTGCCCCCTCCAAACATTTTAAATATTGCTTATTGGTAGAGATTAATCAATACTTAAATTTTGTTTTTCCTAAGTATATTTTAAACCCAACCCAATACGCGCTGTCTTTAACTCATCAAAGTTCTTTGTGGATAACATAATGATTGCTTTGGGACCGGCAGCGTGGCCTAGTGGCTAAAGGTCTCGCCTTGAACTCCCGGGATCCATATGGGCACTGGTTCTAATCCCGGCAGCCCCGCTTCCCATCCAGCTCCCTGCCTGTGGCCTGGGAAAGCAGTCAAGGAAGGCCCAAAGCTTTGGGACCCTGCACCCGTGTGGGAGACCCAGAAGAGGTTCCTGGTTCCGGCTTTGGATTGGCGCAGCACAGGCTGTTGTGGTCACTTGGGAAGTGAATCATCGAAAGATCTTCCTCTCTGTCTCTCCTCCTCTCTATATATCTGACTTTGTAATAAAAATAAATAAATCTTTTAAAAAAAACATAACGATTGTTTTGAAATCATGTTTTTATTAGTGTTACAGGAGAATTGTGGGTTTTTCCTAACTGTGTTTTCTTTAAGCCACAAGTCCAATCAAGAAAAATAAGAATCCTCTTAAGTCCATCACATAAATTTTATTTTGAATTTGTAGTCATTGCAACCCATCATATACTAAGTATACCAATTCCAAGTCCTCCCATATAAATTTGGGACATTTTAACATCTTGATCAGCCTCTGAGACTCTTAAGCTCAGGACTAATACTTGGTTAGCTTGTGTTACAAGGCTGCGCTAATTTACGGATAACGTAAAATAAATATTAGTAACGGATGTTTCTGATACAATGCATCTTTGCACAATGGTTTCTATGCCATGTATCTCCCCACTGTTCTTACAGAATAATACACTATAAACCCTCCACGACTTTTATCCTGCTGTTATGCCTTTCAGGGACAGTCATTCTGTTTTCTTGCTTATCCTGCAAGAATCATTTAAAACATGAAATCTCTTCCAGTTTAGGTATTTAAATTATTTCTAAACGTTTCAAGACAAAATTATACTGAACTAATCTCCTGAAGAATATTAGAAAAATCAGATTTTTATTTCTTATATACTCCCTAAAGTCAAAGTTAGCCACAGAGCCCCATGGTTCAAAGTTAGGCACTTCGTTCCTGGCTACTGTTTACATACAGATGGCCTGAGATTTAGGAAAAACACAAGAGTCTGTTAAATGAGGTCAGGGATTGAAAACTAACATTCAGATTTATCCTGCTTCCTGCTTTTGAAAATAAAATTGTATTTAGACGAGGTTGTGCTTTTTGCATTAATATATGGTCCCTGGTTGCTTTCCTGCCCTAACAGTCATTGAGTAGGTTGAAACAGAGATTGTTTGGTCAAAGTCTGAAATAGTAACTGTCTGTCTCGTGGCAGAGTAGGACTGCCAATCAGTAGATCAGAGAAATGACTTTCCTGTGTCACTCCTATGGGAGATCTTCTGGTCTGAGTCACAGCTTTAAGCACTGTAGTTCATCAGACTTTATGATCTGTGATTCTTAACAGGAAGGAGGGAAAATTGGGATAAGCAGGAGAGGGGAGGAATTCTGTAATATGAACTTTTGGGAACTTTTTGGAAAGACTATATTAAGGAAGCAAAGAAAAAGGTCAGAAATTCTGGAAATAGACCCAGTAACCTAAGTTTTAATCAGTTCTGTAAATGATTCTAATGCAAACTAAAATTGGGAAACCAATCTATCAGATAACTAGGGGGTCATTAATTAATATTTGGCCATAATGATTTGGTCTGCTTATGGCAATCTCATTTCCCCAATGATATTTGTAATGGTTAAAATATATCACTTATGTTTCACAAGTCCTAAAATACGATGCCCTGAATTTACATTGAAAGAACAAGATTTCCTGGATTTGCGAATTCCTATAGAATTTTTGGTAAATGCTAAAACAACTACAGTATATACAAAGAAAAGACAACGTTGCAAATGGCTAATTTTAAGCCTATGCAAAAATACAGCAAAACAATACAGAAAAAAAAGTCTAATTTTTCTAGAACTCCATGTTAAGGCATATCTTTGCACAATGCTTTTCAGCAGGGCCCCAGGAGAAGCAGCAGTACAACTCAGTACGGATCAAGGATTTGTTTCAATATACATATTCCTAGCTCAGATTTGCAAATGTTATCAGATGCCATGATAAATACTGTGTGGACAACAAAGATAATCGCAGATTTGTCTTGTGGAAGGTAGAAATCATTAGTACATGTTATCTATAATTTTTCAAAGGCTATGTATGCTCAAATATTAAAATAAAAACCTTTTATTATTTTTTTTCTAGATCACAGAACAGCACCAATAGCTAGGGCTATGATCTGAAACTATTATAGAATACCATAAATAATGGAAAGAAAACAATAACAGCAAGAGAATGAAAAAGCTTTTTTTTTTTTAAACTCTTGCCAAGATGTATTATACTTTTAATGGTGTAAGCTTGGCAGTTATATCGGTAAACAAACAGTAAAATTATTTAACCTATTGAAGAGTCTTCATGTAAAGGTTAAAAAATGTGTCAATCAATAAGAATAAACTATTACATTATTGACTAATAGCCTCTAGAAAATTCATACTATTTGCCTCTCACAAAATATCATAGCATTTTGAAAACTGACAAAAACATTTCATATGCCTAAATCTATCAAAGTGCTTTATTCAATTTTCACTTATGAGTTATTTCCTTTGGAAATGTATCTATGCAAAATAGGAGAGATTTTCACATCTGCTCTGTCAAATAATTTTTAGAAAGTAATTGGCTTGGATTTTTACTCATGAATTTGGGAAAATTCTACTACAAGTATTATTATTATTATTCAATTTTTCATGATGTGATTCCGTAGGCTCAGGATCTACTACAATTACAATTCAAATACTCAAAATTTACAAATTTAAATAACAGATAAATGAATATACAATTTAACATTCTGAAGCATAATGCTTCAAGTAAGACAACTAATTATTCCAAATGATACCAACCTGTCAATGTAACCTATGAGCCTGATGCTGGTTCTAGTCCTGGCTGCTCCACTCTGATCCAGTTCCCTGCTTATGGACTGTGAAAGTTGCAGAGGACAGCTCAGGCACCTGAGCCCCTACACCCACATGGAAGGCCTGGAAGAAGCTCCTGGCTCCTGGCTTCAGACTGGCTCAGTTGCTGTCGTGGCCATTTGGGGAGGGAAGGAAGCTTGGCAGGGAAGACCTCCCTCTTTCTATGCTTTCTCTTAATCTGCCTTTCAAATTAAAATAAATCTTTAAAATTAATTCTTGTGAGAAGATTAAAATTTCTAGAGTTTGTTATGTCTATATTGTATAGCAAGAATGCATACTGATTTAATATCATCAAAATAAGATAGAATAAAATAGATGAGAAATAAAACCCACTAAATTAGTTCATTCAAATCTACAATGAAAAAAGCTCACCAGAAGATAAATTTGTAAAACTTGCATAGCTAAAATACTAATACTATTCAACTGTCAAACAGTATTCTACCACAAAGATAAACAGATTAGGTGGTTAACCAATACTACACGAGGAAATGAATAACAAATCATTAGACTTGGACTTAGCCTGGTGTGCCTGAGCACAAAGTCTGCCCTTGCAAGTTAATAAATGTGTTTCCTTATATAATTTATGTAGAATCATCATGCCTAAGTTCTGATATATGAAAACTGGGAAGAGATTACAATAGTTTCTGACTTCTGGAGTTTTTCTACATACACATGACTTTATACTGGTAAGGCGCAGAATTTATTCAGAGCAACCTGTTACTCTTCTCAAGAGTTTATGATATGTACAGCGACTGATAGGCAAGAAATAATAGAAAACGGATTCTAAAATATCAGTTGGAATGACAAATTCTTAGTATATGATTTCTTTGAAAATATCTGGCTAAAAGTCAGTCAGTTGACTCATGATTATCCTCCACAAAGTTAAAAGTAGCCTGGCTCTTTCCTGGACGACCATCCGTTCCACTTACGGCTACTCACATTTAACGTTCTAGGCTCTGTGCTGTATGCCAAGTTCCTGGCTTTAGTAAGACAACCCGGCATAAAGCAACTATGTTCTCCCAGTTTTCACATTTACAATTCCAATATCCTTACTAAATGTCAGTAAATGTAAATTCACATCTGTGGCTTCAGGCTTGAGGGATATTTGTTTCTTGTTTAAATAATTCCAACACATGATAGATACAATTTACAAGCAAATCCCTCTGGGTTCCAACTCCTCCCCCAGGAGCACCATGATCTTGATCAACACAATAGGTTTATTTCCTCACTTACAGACTAAGAAATCTATATTATTTTTGCCATCTCATGGGATTATATTGAGGATTAATAATTAAGTGATTAATGAAAAATGCCTTCAAGTGCACTGGAGAGAGAATTGTTTGTTTCAAATCTTGGCTCCAATTCATATTAGTTAGATGTATTAGGTATCTTACTTAGTTTAACAGTGCTTAAATAAATAAGTCCACTCAAAGGACTATCTATTTTTTAACTTTAATAGCACTGATATATAATTTGTAGCATACCCATGTTTATTGACATGTCTTCTGTTCCTTCAAAGCATCACTGTCTTTTTGAATTTGTTAGTGGCAATTGCATTTTAAAAAGTCTTTTTAAGGCTAAAGCAGCAAAATTAAAGCACAGATACTGTGTGAATCAAACAAGACAAATCATCAGGCTAGATTCAAGACTTGTAGCTACTAGGTTACAATTTATAAATGATGACACACGCTGAGGCTTAGGGTAAAATTGGTAAAATGCATACAAAATACAGAGAAAGGAAACAGGTTATTATCACAAACTCACCTACCTCTGGAATGGGAAGGAAACTCAAAATATTGACAAATCAATGGACAGTCATATTCATGCTATTAGTATTTTTTAAAGATTTTCTTTAACGTTAAATACAACCTCGCACTACATCATATTCAGGTAACTAAAAACATCTCTAGCCAAAATAATAGGAAAGTAGGAAACAATCCTTTTCATCCAATTCCAACAGGAAATATATGTATATACATATATATAACAACTACAAAAACCCTAGAATTTGGACACAGCAAAACTAAAAAAAAAAAAAAATTCTGGAAGGTATGAACTTTATTTCACTTATTTATCATGAAACTATACAACAGTGTCTCACACTAAAAAGGAAATAGACATTTGGTCAACAAGTCAGTAATTCCCATTCACTCTAAGAACTTATCCTGCCGTAACTGTGGATTGGGTCAGTGGAGAAGGGGTTGGGAGATGGGCAGTGTGTGGAGGCAACACAAAGAAAACAGGGGATGCCTTAAAGGCCAGATGGTCAAGTGCTGGAAAGAGGCAAAATCTCATGAACAAGCTTAGGAGAAGAGGTGAGTGAAATATTCATTTTGTTTTAAACTATAATAATAATAAAGTTTAAAAGAGCATGAAAAAGCCAAATATTGAGACAAATATTCAGATACATTACTTTAACATTAAAGTCAGTACAAAAGAATCCAAGAACAAAACATCAGAATCTAAGATAAAACGGGGCATTTTGCTTTATAGTCCTGTTTTATTGTGCAATGCAGCAGGCTGTTGTTCCTAGACCTGCACAGCTTCTGATTTCCAGCTGGGTAGGTTTATGGGTTGATGATGGTGTGCCAATAGATGGAGCAACACAGGCCTTTAGATAATTTTTTTTAATTACATAGCTTTTATTGACTTTTTTTTTACTCAGTTCAAAACATGGGAAGATAGTTTAATAAGTGTTTACAAGGAAACACCTTAACCACAGTTTCTGATACAGGTTGCCACAGCACTGCCTGAGACTTGGAAAGCTTTCTTGGAGCTAAACATTTGGAAAGACATTGGGGAATCAGTGGGAATAGTTTCAAAGTGTGAGTGAAAGGAACGAACAGATTTCAATTGATTAAAGAGAGAATAGGCTGAGGGCAAATGGCCAGAAAGTGAAATGTTTGATGGCAGAGGGTAGAGAATCCATGAAGCAATACAACTGCCAACTTTCTCTTTTCTTCAAACATATCTTCCCAAATCTGTCTTCGGGCGAGGCATTGGTTATTCTAACTGTGCTGGCTTAAAAAGATCTGTATTAATTGTTTAACTATACTTTGGGCTCTGTGATAACAAGTCTCAAATAATTTCTAAAATGTATTTGACAATACGTGGATTGATAAACTTTTCTATTAGACAAAAAAGTTCCCATGACTTATTTCTATATTTTTTTAAAAAATAGTTCCGTTAAACACTGGATAATTGTTTTGTAAATCAATAAGTGATTTTGCAAGAATGTTTATATTTAGTTAGAGGACTGCAGAAATTCTCCAAAGTAGACATCCAAATTCACAGATATCATATAGAGAATTTCAAATCTGGTTAACAAATAGGATTTTTGGTCCTTGTTATCTTTTAAACTTGATTACTCTTCAGTTTTCCCACTATGAATAGGCAACTATAAATACATTCCCGATGACCCACACAATCTCCAACATCAACAATATGTTAAGACATACTAAATAAAAAGTGGAAGCATTTCTAATGAAAATAGAATTAAGTATCCAATTCGTCTGTGAAACTTATCTCAGAGGGCTAATATCTTAAAGAAATTGGTTACAACTTTGCCAAGCAAAATGTTCCTCCTAAGACTTCTATATTCATTTATGATGAGATAAACAGAGAAAGGGAGAAAGGGAGCTGGATTAGGGAAAAAAGAGAAAAAGTAGATGCTAACATAGTTCATTTTCCTTGGGAAGAAAACAAATACTGTGATATAGCAAACGACTCTCTTCACACACTGGGGAGCAATGTCTCTCAATGAACTCACATGGCAAAACAGCATTCAGAATTGAACTTGGGGTTTTTCAAAAAGTCAGAATCCTAGCACCATCCAAACGAGAGCATGGATGATAGGATCAACATTCTGCACTTTACCAACCTTCTTCAAGTGATTCTCTATGCTAACAAGCTTTTGGAAGCCCTGAAACTGCTTAACATTCGTCGACTGACATGACAACCTTCATTAATTGCTTTTAAAGCAAAAGAACTGGAAGATTTAAAATTGTCCAAAATTTGTGCAATATCTGAGTTCCTTGGAACAAATGAAATGAGTGAAATGCCACAGTGGTTCTTAGCAATATACCAGAACTTGTGAAATTTCTCAGATCAATTCATAGCACAATGCACTCACAGAGAAGCAGCAGAAATATGACCTAAAATAAAGTACTGCATGGGAAGAGAAGCATATGAGGTTTTTTACGTCTTAGAAGACTCAATTGGAACGAATGATGAAGCATATTATTGGCACAGGCAAAAATGAGAACCCAAGTACCTGAAAACAAAGATGCGTTGAAGCAGTCCACCATTTCATGGTACTGTCATGCCGAGCCCTTGGCTGAGGCTGTTCTTTCACCTGGCCATTTTTCTGTATGTAAAGTAACTGGAGCACCGAGGACTAAGGTGAAACATAGCTAGGTTGAATCCAGTGAGCTCTGAGAGACTCAGACTTGCTTATTGCTTGCCATGAAAGCACAGTGTCCATCAAGCGTGGCTCTCTTGCTTTACCCCTGCTCGTGTGCATTTCAGCTGGTGCTATGTGTGAGCCTGGTGCATTTGAAGCTTGAAGAATGAGCACGATTACTCAGGATTCTGCTTTTCCTGAGAGGAACTCCAGGAATCCTGTATTCTGTCATTATGGAAAAAAGGGTAGCTGACTCACCCATTAACTTCTTTAGCAGTCTTAACTAACTGTTGCTTCAAGTTCTCCACCATCCAATCAAACATATTTAACTAGATAGAAGATTATTCTAATCAGGGGACAAAAATTCCTATATGAAGCAATATCTTCCTTTTAGATGGTTCGTATTCAAAAATATGGAATTCACAGATTTTGTCAAGGATCTCTTGTGTTACTAATTACCAACCTATACCTCATTATAATCAAATCTGAGTTTGAGAAGGGTGGGATCTTAATTTCACAGATATTAACCAATCTCTTCTATTGATTTATTAAACAAATGCAATAACTTTTAGTAGAATAATGCTACTAAAAGCTACTAAAAGAATAAAGTGCCGGAATACTCAATGCTTCATTACAAATGCTTTAGTTTCAAAGAAGTATGTTTTTTATAACCTCTTAAAATCTTCTGAAGGAATGTTTCACAGAGTTCTTATTAACTGCACTAACTATGTTTTATGATAACTCAGATCTCAAGTTAAAACCTGTTTCACATAAGTATTATTAGGTTCATAATTATTGGCATGTTAATACACAGCACACATCTTATTTTATTGCTGAAAACACAACCAAGAAATTGAAAAAGAAGTTTGCTCAAAAGTGATATTTATCTCTCTTGCTGCTTAAATATTTAATAATCATTTAAATTCAACAACAGTCTGCCTAAGTTGAAAATATTGAAATTAGTCATGTAAAAAATCATTTTAAAGTCAAGCACCAGAAACACACATTTTTGTGCACTTCATTTCATTTTATGGTCTCTAAGAACTATTACAATTTTTAATAAACTTGTATCTGGGATTTGAAGCCAAATACTTACACTCAAAAGGCAAGAATTTATTAACCAAAAGACACCCAGAGTGGTGTTAAAATGTATTCTCTAGTGGAAACTTTTAAATGGATTGTAGGAACTGCATTTTAATAATCTAGTCACAATTAAAGAACAACAGCTGTACCATCTGCATCCCCAAAGCCCATTTTTACAATGATGATGATTTTTATCATGTACATAGTGCTAATAAACAAACATCCCATGGTTGAACTGTTTTAAGTTCCAAAACTCGAGTTCTACCACTATCATTGGAAAATTGTTTTATCTTCAGCTTTAAAATATACAGTGCTATATAAACTTCAATTAGTCATGTTATAGATCATAACAAATTTCTCCTCTGTATACCTATTAATATCCATTTTGGTATATCTGTATATCTCATTCATATATCAAGGTATATTATATATGGCTATAATCTACAATGTATAATTGGCTTGTTCATATTAGATATCTTATCAATATGTAAAATGGTTATAACTATTCCTAATAAAAATATTCTCCCAAGGGCCATAGGAGTATACTTAAAAATTCATAAATTTTTAGGAAACTTTTAAAAAGATGGAGAGTGTATAATCCGGGAGTGAGAGAGGCCTAGGAGGGAAATAGTGGGCTCCTCCCTCTTGGGTTACCACTTCCACAGGAGGACACGAAAACACCACAGAGGCTGGGGTAGAATGGCTTGTGGGACAGACTGGATTACTGCTAAATACTGGCAAATCAGGATAGGGGGCGGGCCTGGTGGGGGTTATTGTGGGTCGCTCCAACTAGGCTGCAGCTCCCACTTGGTTATGCGAGGGCCGAGTATGTGATGGGCAGAACCAGGCTGGACTGCAACACCCACTGGTTCCAGTGGAAGTCGGGTGTGAAAATAGAACCAACCCAGCAATTGCAACCATCAGCTGATGGGGCGATGGACTGTGCCGGGCCCTGTACTTGCTAGCACATACAAGAATCTGGTTTGAGAACACCTCAGTCAAAGTTTCTTTGGAGATCTCCCCAATCGAAATGCTGGACTCAGAACCCTAACCAAGAAAAGAAAGAAGACAGAACAGGTCAACCAACCACGTCAGCTATATGTTGGCAGCGAAATACTGGGCAGAGATGCTGTGATAGACTATGTCAATCAGTGGATTCTTCAAAGACCTCATAGTGCTTGGAGTGGTAAGACTGGCAGCAATTCATAACTGTTGAAATATCAAAACCACTTAAGCAAAAACCTCGAAGCATACCCTACATCTGGGAGCTGGGGAGGGTGGGAAATTGGGTGGGCCTTCTCTCTTAATACCCCCCTTTAAACATGAAGGAAACAATCTGGAAAAAAATAATAGTTTCACTCACTTTCCTGTAGCCCTTGAACCTTTTTACCCTAATTAACTATGTAAAGATTGTCAAAATATAATTTTAAAAAATCATCTTTTAAAACCAACATTATTCTTTTTTTTTAATTTTTTAAAAGATTTATTTATTTTTACTAGAAGAGCAGATCAGATTATAGAGAGCAGGAAAGACAAAGATCATTCCATCACAATGGCCAGTGCTGAGCCAATCAGAAGCCAGGAGCTCCTTTTCGTTCTCCCACACAGGTACAGTATCCCTAGGCTTTGGATCATCCTCTACTGCTTTCTCAGGCTACAATCAGCAAACTAGAAAGGAAGTCTATCATCCCAGACATGAACCAACACTCATCTGGGATACCAGTGTTTGCAAGGTGAGGATTTATCCATTGAGCCATCATATTGAGCCCAACGTTCTTCAAATACAGCAGCATTATGTGCAGTTTTACAGGCACTGGAATTCCCCACACCCCTCCCCAACCCTCTCCCCATGGAGGATTCCTTCACCTTGTTGCATTACCACAGTTCAAGTTCAGTTGAGATTCTTTCATTGCAAGCATATACCAAGCATAGAGGCTAGCATCTTATTGTCCAGACAAGTTCAACAGCTTCTTGGGGAGACCATCTCTGGTCTGAAGGTAGAGCTGGCAGACTAATTAATAAAAAAAATAAAGTGAAAATCCTTGCTAACTTTGATATAAATTAAACATATGACCTAAAAATAAATAAATAAATACAGCAGCAATACATCCAATTTCTACTGTTAGTTTGTTCACCAAGTGGATCCTCTGACTTCTTGTTTAAAGTAAAATGAAAACACCTTTGTCTTTCATAAAACAAATTTTTTCTAATTATTTAATATTACTGTCAAATTTAACCAGTTACCGCACAGTATGTTAGCAGACCTCCAAATTTTCTATATATATTATATTACATAAACATCTCAAATTTAAGAACTTTTTGCCAGTCTGTCAAATTGTCTTTCAAATATGTTTAGGGGTAAAATTTTAAATGAAAACTTATCTGGTGCAAATATCTGGCATAGCACTAAGTCGCTGTCTAGCACACCCATATCCCACATCTGAGGGCATGCTTTAGCCCAGGTTCCTCAGAATCAGATCCAACGTGCTGCTCCTGTGCTCCGGGAGGCAGCACATGGTGGCTCAGTATTTGGACCCTACCCTGTAACATGCCATACGGCTTTGCGTGCTTGGTTTCTACCTGGCCCAGCCCCAGCTCTTCTGGGCATTCAGGAAGTGACCTTGTAGATGGCAGATTTCTCTTCGTCTGTCTTCCTGTCTTCCTGCCTTGCACATAAAATAAATATAAATGAAAACATTACATTATAAGCAGACTATTTAGTGAACAGGCATGATAAGTAGTCATGACCTTTGTCACCTGCAAACTAATATTACAATATAGACCAGAGTGACCTCTTGTGAACTCATTGTTAGTCCCTTAATTCTCCTAGCTGCTGAGTACTTCATTCACAAAACAAGAAATTAAGACTCATGAGCACAAAGCACATAACTATGAAAGGTTTACATAATTCTGAAATAAAAATGCCAACCACATTTAAAGTCACAAATTGTAACAAATTTAAGGACTAAAGAAAACATTTTTTTTAATATACAGGTCCATATACAGAATCTATGCGTTTTTCATATAAGTTTTTGTAAGTTAAGTGTATAAAGTGATGGAAGCTTTTCAAGAGAAAACTAAGGCATACCATTATTATGATATCTTGGATCAGTGATATTAGAAATGTTGTTAAAGTTAATTTATAAAAATGAATGTTTTAAACATATGTTTTAATGTTTTATAGAATCCTTTTTAATGACCTACATTATGGCACATTAAGTGGCACATTCTGATCACCCACTAACTTTCCTAATTACTCTAGTCCTCTTGCCAAGTGGAAACACTCTCTGATATAAAGCAGTGTTCAAACAAAATACAAGATCGATATATAGGCAAATGTGCGTGTATATATAGTCATCTAGAGGAACTGTGTAACAGAGACTATCATTTTCAGATGTGAGGATATAATACAGTATGCAACTCTACTTCCAAATCAAAAATAACTCCCAATGAAACTGTTAAATATATCTTGACAGTAGGATGCTGGACTGTGCCATTCTCTATACCTGTATTTAATAGCAGAACAATGGACTTATGACTGTTTTTGAAGGACTATATTATTGTAACAAGGTAGGGGAAATCAGTGGGGTTGTGGGATAGGCAATTACAGAGCCTTTAGAATTGTATTATAAAACAAATTTTAACAAGAAAAGGCATAATGACTTCACTGAGAAAACAGTGAAAAATTGTGTAAAACACACAAAATCCCAGTTACTTATGTCATAGGTCTCTGAACACACAACTGTCCCAATAAACTGAATAATTAAATGGCCCATTCTCTAGCTTTATGATTAAGATAGGTGTTCTTATAAATGGAATGTATTTCAGGGATTTTTTTGTTCATTTATTTTTCATAATATGGTTTCATAGGACAGGGATTTCCTTCCACCTGCCCAAACCCCTCCCACTGTTTCCCTCCGTATTATTATGATAATTATAGACCTGTAGCAAAAATCATAACTCTATCATTCCGCTAGTAAATGTATCATGACATTGTAGATATAGGCAATGATAGATACCCCAGGATCCTATTGTCAAGATACATTCAACAGTTTCATTGGGAGTCTATCTTTTATTCGAGAGAGGAGATGCATATTGCAATGTTTAACCTATTAGATATGTGCAAAAAGACTGGCATGCCGTCCGTCCCTCATTTTTGCTTGTGGTCCACAGCTTTATTTTCGCACTTCATCAGATGCACCAAAAATCTCTGGTGCATCAAGACCAATCTCAACATTTCTGAATTAATTAGTTCCTTCAATCTCAGCCTTCTAATAAGTCTCTCTGGGAACTAGCACAATTAAAAGAAGAGACAAGAGAGTCACAGGGGTAGATGCTGCTGTAAGGCCTGTTCCATTCCCTTTGTTTTCTACCATCAAATTCTTTACATTAGAATTCACGATGCATCACAATCTCACTTTCTAAAAGATCTCCATTTGAAAACATCAGGATTTTCACATTTTTAAGAATGTAACTTACAACCCCTATATTAAAAGCAAATAAACCCAAGTTTTTTTTTCCGTTTTAATATAAACCAAATTTTCTGATTAAACTACTAAAATCTCACATTCATTTTTTATAGAATTTGTGTACTGTGGAATATTAATATGGCTCAAATATGGATGCAGTAACGATCATTTCTCCCTTAACATTCCAGGGATAGGGATACCTATTGAAGTTAGATTGTCAATAATATTTTTTTCCGATCCTCTAATAGTACATTATTAACTTACTAATTCTCTATCACATGAGAATCATGCCCAAAGACTTTATAAAATCCATCTACAATTTTGATAGATGTTACTAGACGAACCTTAACTTGGCAACATTTTTTTTAATTCCAAGATAATAACATTATGTTAATATATCATCCATTATTGTAACCCAATGAAAATTACATGTACCTTTATTTACGTGTACTTGTATTATGCTTACTTGTATCTAGAAATATGACACAAAATAAAGAGATATACATTGTGCTTCCTTGGAACCAGCTTTTCTGTATCACCACATTTAGAACTATATAAATGACTCACTCCTTAAGGGCAATGGTGGAAAGCAAAACAAATACAACAAATAACAAAGATGACAGTCGTTTGTCATAGATAACTGCTTCTCTAGTTACACAGCTATGTGGCTGAGAGAACAGGTTTTTGTTGCTAGGTTACCTATGTAGGAGTGTATTCCTAGAGCTGTGCACTCCATCAGAGTAGATTTTTTTTTCAAACAATGATCTTTTCAGTAGTTAAAAATTTTTTATATATATAATGAAAATAGAAGCGAAAGCAGGAAACAAGGTAAAAAGGAAGACAAAAATAGGAAAAATGTTACTAGCATATAGTATTGTAACTGAATTCTGTGGAGTGAAATGAATAGATCAGAGGGGAACTCAAAATTAGATATTGAGTGTTTCAGTAGAGAAAGAAACATGATGGATTATCCCACACATAGTTTCAAAACAGTATGTACAACAACACACTGCAGTTGCTTAGGAGAGCTATAGATCTTCCAGTAACTGAAGCCTAGGGAACTATTTTCAACAGGTTCTCCAGGAGAGGCAACTGTAGTGCAGATACCTTTATCTACAAAACTTCCACCACATTCCCTAATCGTAAACCCAAAGAAAGTACAATGACACATGTTATTAGTCTCTCTATTATAATACCTTTTTAACACGTCCATCATAAAAGGACTGGAAACAAGTCAAAACATTATGATGCAAGAATACTTTCTATATCTGTGTAGCTTAATCCTGAGTTACACGCAGCATTTCTTGAAACTGCACATTTAGTGACTAGTGGGTGAAAATGATAGACAGATTTAATATATTCCACTGTCAGCCAGAATGGAAAGAGGAAAAGTATTCTCTAATGAAATTTAAGAATGACTACCCATATTTATCAGACTCCTCCAAGTACTGAAGTGCTTTAACAAGATACATAAAAACATAAATAATTTTCTTACAGACGAATCCTGTGTTTTTTCAACAAGATAAGCACTGATTATTACATGTTATCCTTGTAAACATTGAAAGAAGACATGATTTTAAAACATGCAAAGAATTTCAAAATTGCACTCATATAACTTTGGACTTTATGCAATATAACTGCAGATGAATCCTTCCATATGAATTGCTTTCAAAAAATGCATGTGGAAATTTATAAAAAAATTGACATGCTGCAAATGATCTGTAGGCTTAAACTCCTCCAAACATTGAAACACATTTCCTAAAAGTGATTTGAGTTAGGTATACATTTATGTTAATATTTTTCCTGGACAGTAATCAGATTACAAAGACAACTAGGCCACATTCAGCTTCTGAATTAAAAAAAAAATTGTCAGCCATATGAAGGTAAGTATTCATCTTTCTCTTTCAGATATAATAATGCTGGGAAGGGGGTGGCAGAGCAGAGATTCATAGAGGGTGTACAAGAGGTCCTCATTTAAATATCATCATCACATCAGGTGTACTTAGGAGAGGAGCTACTTACACCTTTGCCTTTCCCACTAAAAATCATTAAATAAACCATCAAAGGCCATTCCTTTTTAATTTTTGTTTTATTCTTAATATTGTTTACATAGTTGAGAGCGATACATGCCCATGTGGGCCTCTGATCAGGACACGAATGGTCCAGGTATGGAAGGTGGGTCAGGCCATTGTAAACAACCCAGGTTCTCAAAGATGCTTAAGGATATTCTGAGGATCAATAACCCAGCAAAATAGTGAGTTTATATCTTGGGACAAAGCTAAAAAATTACATTAGCTGTTTGGCTTACCAATTAAGAAGCCCATATCAGTATCAGAGAGCTTGAGTTAGGTCCTTGACTCCACATTTCTATGGATGCTACCCTGGGAAGCACTGGTCATGGCTCAGGTAACTGTTATCTTCTTGTTGAAGCACCAGATTGAGTTCATGGCTCCCAGCTTTGTCCTCTGCCCCCAAGCCACTGTTGCATTTGGGCAGTGATCAGCAGGGAATGGAATTTCTCTTTCTCTTTCTCTTTCTCTTTCTCTTTCTCTTTCTCTTTCTCTTTCTCTTTCTCTTTCTCTCTCTCTTTCTCTTTCTCTCTCCACCCCCTCATAATTTTCAAGTGAATCAGATTTATAAACATTTTTACATTTATACTGAAAACTACCACAATCTCATACAGAACAAAGTGACACAGCAACTTCACGCAAAATATTGCCCTCAGAGATTCAGATCTGTGAAATATAAAGAAACAAAGAAACATATAGTCTGGGTAAAATGTATAATAAGCTGAAGACATATACTCTAAGGACAATAAAAGATACTGATGAAAAATGTTCTAGACAATAGACTTATCTTAATACGAAATAAACATACTCTTAATCTTGACTCTTAACCAGTAAATATAATATTGTTATACAGTTAGTAGAGAAATATAAGACCTGCTTTTGTCCGCATGAAAAAGTTGGTTTAACAAAAAAAATTCTATAGCTTGACATAGCCTCATCCAAGTGGCCTTTTCAAAATTCAACTTCCACTGTTGCCTTTAATCGAGTTTCAGGATTCTCATTCACTGCACCAATATGAACCATCCAAGTAGGTTGCAGAATAAGTACTGAATATGTGAAAAGGCCATCTTTTTGCTTCAAGAAAACGCAGTACGTGGACTTTAACCCTGAGCTACTGCAACCAATTTTCCCCCAGGAAGAAAATATAGGGGCACAGCCACGACAATTTCAAGGCAAGACATCCAGAAATTCTGTACACAATTACAATCGATCTTCTAGCAGTGGGGTTGCCAATAATGTTGAAGTGTTAGATTTCAATTATAGTCTTAAAAATTACCACAAACGGCAGTTTGTAACAACACCCATGAACTAACTTTCAGGGCTGTAAGTTAAAAGTTTAGCCCACACAGCATATTCAGAATATAATAAGGCTAAACCTTAGGTCTAACTAGCGTGAATTACTTTCTGGAAAACCTAAGAAAAACTCCATACAATTTACAAAGAACCCCTTTCTCATTGACACAGTTCAGCTCCTTGTGATTGTACGGCAAAGGCTCTGTTTCTTGGCTATCAGCTAGGAATTATTCCGAGGTCATGCAGGCTGGTTACATTATCAGTCAGGAGGCCCCATCCTTCCTTAAGAGGGAAAACGAATCTTACATCTCTGTTGTCGTTGGCTCAGCCACAAGCAGCCAGAGAAAATGCTCTGCTTTTGGGATTCATCGTTAGTTCAGTACTACACAGAGAATCCCCCTTTGTCAGTAACAACTGATTTGAGAGATTAGTTACCCGTGCAAAATCCCTTCACTGTAACACTGATACTTGATCTATTAACTGGGAGAAAAGTATAGGCTAGAGAGAAAGTAGAGCCTAAGAATATTAGGGTTTCTTAGAATTCTGTCTAATATATGTAATTGGTCAATTTAACTCTGTAGTCAAGTTTGAATCACAATATCTGTTAATTGAAAACAAAAGCATTGTAAAGGATTCATACTTGGGACAGAGGGATACATATATTCTTGTAAATCATACTGATTTTGTGAGAATGCTTCTTCACTATGAAAATTAGCTAATGTCAGTATACACCCCTCCTCTGTCTGCAAGACACCAGTAATTATTCCACTTTAAATTTTGTTTTTTCCTATTGTTGCTTGTTCCATTTAATTTTTGCTTCATCCTGTTGCATAGCTGGCTACTGAAAAGTTGCAGTAGATAGGCTATTTATAATAACGATAAAGGGGCTGACAATGTGGCATATCAAGCTACTATAAATGTGGTATGAGCAGCCCAAGTGGGTGACAGTTTGAATCTCCAGCGTAGATCTGACGGTTGCAGCCTTTTGTGAGGGGTGTACCAGTGGATTGAAGACCTCTATTTTTCCTCTCTAACCCTGTCTTTCCAAATCAGCAAAATAATTCTTACTAATACTACATACAAATCAGCCTACCAGAACAGCCAGCAAATCAGTCTGTATCTGTGGTATCTTGTCTGGTTCCAGTCTGAGAAGGGGGGATTGGTTTTTGGGGTAGTGGTCAGGAAACAAACTCCCATTCCATATTGGAGTGCTTGGGTTTGACTCCTGGTTCCACTTACAATCCCAGAGCTCTGCTAAGGCATATCCTAAGAAGTGTATATGCTGATTCAAGTATGTGGATTCTTGACACCCACACAGGAAATCCAGATAGACTTCCATGCCCCTGGCTGTGGCCTCACCCGGCATCAGCTGGTGTCAACATCTGAGAAGTGAACCAATGGATGGATGAACACCCTCTGAAAAACAAACTTTATCAAGATAACCTGTAGAATCTAAAATCTATCTCTCTTGCTCAGAAGCTAATGTTGATTTACATTATCTTTAGAAATTCAGCATCATCTTCCAGGAGTCATATTTCATTGCTACGTTTTCTTTTTTTTTCTTTTAAAAAATATATTTATTTTTTCATGATACAGTTCCATAGGCACAGGGATTTCCCCCTCCCCCATATTATTACAACAATATAGTCCTTCAGCAACAGTCACAAGTCCAACATTCAGCTATTTAAATGTATCACGACATTGTAGGTAAGGACAATGGTAGAAAGTCTAGTATGCTATTGTCAAAGTGTATTTAACTGTTCATTGGGAGTCCTCCTTTTATTCAGGAGAAGAAATACATACTACAAAATACCTTCAATTTCTGGTAAGCTAGTCTCCCTAACAGAGTTTATCTATGAGATTGTATGTATTTACATATTTACCTGTGTATGTATTTATTATGTATTTTGCATGAATTTTGCCTTTTGTCAGAGAGAACATACTATATTTGTCCTTTTTGGATAAGCTTATTTCACAAGCATTATGGTCAATTAGGCACTGAATTCTAGAGACCTAATGTATATCACAATGATGAGACAATAAATTGCTTATTGAATTTTTCTCAAAGACTAGATCTTAAAAGTTCTCACCTAATACACACACATTCACACACAAATGCTAACTATATGATACTGATTATCAACTTGATTGTGATATTACTTCATAATATATACAAATAATACAGCATCATCTATTTTATATAATTTTTATCTGTTAATTGTGCCTCAGTAAAGCTGACATTAAAAACCATCACAATTAATCAAGGGTGGCTAATTCAGAAAGGGAAAATTGGTTTACAGTCCAAAAATCATATAACTGAATAATAAAAAGCTAAATAACGCAATGAACCACTGAAATATCAGAGTAGACATGTCTACCAATAATGCATGCAAATAGCTGATAAGCACATTTATACAAAAATATTAGCCTGTATCAAAACTAAAATTAAAAATCCAGTAAAGTACCACTGCATGAGTATTATGATATTCATTATAACACAGACAAGTAATAATAAATGATAGTGAGGCTGTGGGCAATATAGAATCCTGATAAATTGCAAATCATGCCACAGTTTGGAAAAATGCCTGGCAATTCATCAGGTAATTAAACACAAATTTCTGTTATGTCTGTATACTCAAAAAAAAGTGAAAAACATTTCACACAAATATTGTTACACAAAATCCATAGCTGCTTTATTTACTAAATCAGAAAGTCAAAAGAACCCAATGCGATACAAATGATTTTTTAATACACAAAAAGTACTGAACAATAACAAATTGTTATGTAATAATAAGTTAATGTGGACAAATGCCGCAGCATGGCTGACCACTCAAGGATTATGCAAACTAAAAGAATACATAAGATTCCAACTATATGGAGTGCCTCAGCATCAGTGCCATGGCATAGCAAGCTAAGCTTACTACCTCGCTCTTTCAAATAAACAAGTTTTGAAAAATAAAAATCAACATGGTAATGACTGTACAACTCCATGATTGTACTGTGTCTTGTTGAATTCTATACATTAAGTGGACAAATTATAAGGTATGTGATATATATTTCATTATAGTTTAATGCACATTTAAAATGGTAAAAATTCTGTATTTTAAATGGTGAAAGTATAAAATCTACAAAAATATTTCAATTCAAACACCTTGGTAGCTGATTGGAAAAAGTAATATCCATAGCTATAAAGATGCAGTAATGCCTTTTGTTCCGTTCGTAACTAACTAGAACTACCTATTAGTGGGGTATATGTTCAAAGAGAATGCCACACAACTTCTCTGGTCTTATAATCATATTGGATAGTGCCACCGTCATTTCCTGTTTCATATTGCTTCCATTGAAGTTACAAAAACATAATGTGGAGACAGGATATCATTGGAAGGAATTCATCATGAACTAATGCTTAAAAATGAACTACTTTAACATAGAATCTTGGATGGCATCAGATAGATATACTACAGATATCAGTCTAGATGTTTATTTGAAGTAGTTAAAATCAAAAGCAATATTCCTCTGTAATCCTTTGAGTTTTGCTGTGACACTTTGTGTTTGAAAATTCTCAGCCTAGCGGTCCTATGTGGTAAACGGCAGAACACGAACTGATATGTATACTTTCATAAATATTCATTCCTGCCTTAGTTAATAAAATTGAAGTGGGAAATGCCTTACACAAAATAATTTGGGGCCCTACACAATGGCTCAATTGCCTAATCTTCCCCCATCAAGTGCCGAGATCCTATGTGGGCACCAATTCAAGTCCTGACTCTTCTACTTCCTTGTGTCTTTAGAAGGCAGAGGAAGATGGCCCAAAGCCTTGGGAATCTGTGCTATGTGGGAGGCTGGAAAGCGATTCCTGGCTTCTGCCTCTTGGCTTCAGATTGACTCAGCTCTGGTCACTTCAGAAGTGAACAAGCAGATGGAAGATTTTTCTGTCTCTCCTCTCTATATATATCTGTTTTTCCAATAAAAAATAATCATTGGGCCCAGTGTAGTAGCCTAGTAGCTAAAATTCTCTCTTTCACATGCCAGGATCTCATATGGATGCCAGTTCATGTCCCAGCGTTCCCACTTCCCATCCAGCTCCCTGCATGTGGCCTGGGAAAACAATGGAGGATGGACTAAAGCTTTGGGACCTTACATCCACGTGGGAGACATGGTAGAAGCTCCTGGCTTCTGGCTTCAGAACGGTTCAGCTCTGTCATTTGTAGCCACTTGGGGAATGAATCAGTGGATGCAAGATCTTCCTCTTTGTCTCTCCTCATCTCTATATATCTGACTTTCCGATAGAAAAAATACAATCAAAAAAAAAAAAAACTGATCTCAAAAAAGCCACCAAAATAAAATCAGCCATGGTTAGCTGAATTAAGAAAGGCAATCATTCTAGAAAAAATTCACTTTTCCAGAGAACTTAGTGAATTATTAACATTTTCTAAGAATCATCACTTAGACAAGTCCCTACTGCCATCAGACAGCAGCCAGTGAAAGGTATAGAAATATTTTCTGTTTTCACAGTTGGCTTTGAATAGTTTTATCCTTTTGAATTTCAAAGCAAATAGCTCAAAATTAAATGACATTGTAGTAACAGTATAAGTTCAAAATGCACTTTCAAAAACACCTCAAGTGCCCGGCAGAGTGGCGCAGTGGTTCAGGTCCTCGCCTTGCATGCCCGGGATCCCATATGGGCGCCGGTTCTATCCCGGCAGCCCCGCTTCCCTTCCAGCTCCCTGCCTGTGGCCTGGGAAAGCAGTCGAGGATGGCCCAAAGCTTTGGGACCCTGCACCCGCGTGGGAGACCCGGAAGAGGCTCCTGGATTTGAATCGGCATAGCTCCGGCCATTGCCACCTGATTTGGGAGTGAATCATTGGACGGAAGATCTTCCTCTCTGTCTCTCCTCTCTGTATATCCGCCTTTCCAATAAAAATAATAAAAATAAATCTTTTAAAAAAAACACCTCAAAACAAAAGAAGTGATATGAATACCTTTTACTCAGTAGTTGTGCGTTCTTGCACAGAAGTAAGAAGCAAATATTCTTAGTGCGGCATTATTGCCTATTGCTAAAAAATTATAGGATTCGCTTTTAAGCGGACAGCAAATCAAATCTCAACTTGTCCATTTAGAAGTTATGTCTTAATTGTTGTAAGCAGTAATCTCAGGACCTTTGACACAGGAATACTAGTATCATTCAAACATGGCTATTACTGAATCAAAACTAACAAAAAACCTCAAATACGTAATACAGTTTCTGATGTAAAAATATATGTCATAAATCATGGCATTAAAACAGTTGTCATTTTTAATAGAATTATTACTTCCTTTAAGTTTTCTTCGCATTCAAATAATCAACTTAGAATGTGTGTTCTTAAGAGAAAGTAACAGAAGCAGAGTCCATCTCAGTTTTACATATAAATCAAGAGGAGCAATGATAAAAATATAAGATAATCTCCCCAGGCATTCATTTGGGGTTTTAATGACATATATGCACTTAAAGGATCAATTACAGAGCCAAGGGTTGCTATTTTTAATGAAATAATTTTAAATGAAATTGAACATTGACACTAAAAATTATTTTAAATTTTACTCCATATTCTGAATTGTAGGAATGGAGTATTCCTGCCCCTTTCCTTTATTAGCAAATAAGGAACACACAAAATTAAATGAAAAGGCTCACAGGCATTATTTAAGTCTGTGTCACTTGCATTTTATAAAAATGTCTTCACCATAAAAACGGCCATTACAAGAAAGAAGCACTGCGCTGGGGATGTTTTGCAGCAGATTTTTCCATCCTAATTACATTTTGCCTAGACTAATGTTGAAATTAGTTTCTGATCTTAAGCACTTATCAGGTGATAACAGGCTTTGCAACAGTGGCAACTTTCCAGGCAATGGAAACAAACCACCTGAAATTCAAGATGTGCTATCTAAACCCAAATCAACAGTATATGCAGACAGGCAAATGAGAATTCATGGCACTAGTACTTCTTTACTCTTTTAAAATTTTATTTCTAAGAAAAAATGTAAATTAAGAATGTAAAGGACTAGTATCACAACAGTGGAAGACACAGTATCTGATAATCTCATTTCAAGTATAAATAAGAAACCGTTGTTTATGGTTTGACTCATCACTGTATAGAAAATTAAGACAGATGATGAATTGATGTTTTTAAATAATTTAATGAGATAACATCTTGATATTTACCAGTAACTTTTGATGTACAATGCCTTAAAGCTCTGTCATCCATCCCTTCAATAGCACACATTAAATATTTACAGGAATGAAAAAGCAACCACGTTTTGATTCAGTTATCTAAATGAATTCTTTGAAGGTGAAGGTTACACTCAAGATCCTTTTTAACAACATCAAGGATCTATAGTAATATTTTATGCATGAAAATGTACTGTAGTAGTTGATGACCAAGGCATATTCATATTGATTGGTAGATGTGTATAGCATTGATAAAGAAAAGATTCCTTCTTGCTTTGACTTTAGAACATCTTTCATTTACAGTTGAATTTTCCTAAACTGGATTGTCCCGGGGCTTCAAAATATTAATGCTAAAATTTATTTCAATTCAACATCCATTAACTAAGCATCTGTTATAAGAAAAAAAAACTGGATAATGTGTTTTATCTCATGGAAGGTAATTAAATAAGATGGATAGCATTCTCACTGTATTATGTGCCCACGTTCACAGAGTACATAACTAGTCAGTGAAATGCTTCTGCAAAAGTAAAATGCACCAAATAACCTAAGGATCTGGGTCTTGGCTCTGGCCTAGGACTCTGCATTTCTGTCTTCTTCTTTTTGTTTATTTTTTAAGATTTATTTATTAGAAAATCAGAGTGATTAAGGGAATGGCAGAGAGAAAGGACTTCCATCTGCTTCATTCCACATTGGCTGCAATAGTCAGCTTTGGGCCTGTCTCCCTTGTACATGGCAGTGGTCCAAGACGTAACCATCTCCCTTTTCCTCACCAAGAAGAATGAATCAGGAAAGAGCAACTTACATATGGGCTGTCAACATCACAAGAAGTGTTTGGTCACAGTGCTAGCTCCAGGATTGTGCGTTTCTGATAAGTAGCCTCAGAATAGTTACCCTGCTGATTGACAACATACTCTGCAGAGGCAGAGAATTCAGAGGCTGTTTGAGATAATTAACAAGGAAAAGAAGAGAGGCACCATGACAGGCAGAGGAAGGAGCAATTGCTTCAACCAATAAAGAGAACCACTGTGGACTGACAGTTGCTCACAAAACAATTGGCAAGCCTGTGAAGAATTAGGATCAGGAATACCATGACTAACTGTACACCGGTAAAAGAAGCAATCCAGGCAGAAGAAAAATTAAATATCAAGTCAGATTTCAGCTTTTTCCAGGTGCTCCTTCGGATCTCTCCCAGCTCTGGCTATTGCTGCCCTTGGGGAATCATTTCTCTCTCTCCTTTCTAGTGGTGAAAGTCCTTACTTGCATGTGCCAGGATCCCCTATGAGCTGCCACTTTGTGTCCTGGATGCCCCAATTCCCATCCAGCTCCCAGCTTGTGATCTGGGAAACTAGTAGACAACCCAAAGCCTTGGGACCCTGCACACGCCTAGAAGACACTTTTGGTTTCTGGCTTCAGATAGGCTCAGCTCCAGCCACTGCAGCCATTTGGGGAGTGAATCAGCGGATGGAAGCTCTTACTCTATATCTGTCCTCCTCTCTGTAAACCTGCCTTTCCAATAAAAAAAAAAATCTTTTAAAAAAAGAAATGTTAAAAGAGTATTCTGATAATAGCATACTGTCTTGACACTCAGAAAGCATTTCAATATAATATTATCAGGACGTTCTTGTAACAAGTATTTTATACACATATTGGTTGTTGATATAGTAATGAAGATCCATTATCTGATGTATAATAAAGATTATCATATTCAGATTATCATATTCAGATGTAAGGATACAATGCATCTCTACTTCCAAATCAAAGATGGACTCCCAATACAACTGT
Source organism: Ochotona curzoniae (assembly GCF_017591425.1). Classification (NCBI taxonomy): domain Eukaryota; kingdom Metazoa; phylum Chordata; class Mammalia; order Lagomorpha; family Ochotonidae; genus Ochotona; species Ochotona curzoniae. The sequence goes on from NW_024467096.1 coordinate 25,169,467, forward strand.
TGGACATATCTTGACAACAGGATGCTGTACTCTCTGCCACTCTCTGATCCCAGTGTCAAGATACACTTAAATAACAGAATAAAGGACTTGTGACTTCTTAAGAAAGATTATATTATTGTTAAAATATGGGGGAACTTAGTGGTGGGGAAGGTGTTAGGAGGGGATAAGCGACAGCCCAGAGCCTATGGAATTGTATCATAGAATAAGAAATTTATTTTTTAAATGAAAAAAAAAGAAAATTATTCAATAATTTAAATAAAGGTAAATGCTTCATTTAAAATTCTCTCCAATGTAATCTTAAGTACAAAAAGTTTAAACAGCCCAATACTGTATATTGTACAACTTCAAAAAAGTGTATCTTTAAATTAGTTGTTTTAAGATTTATTTATTTTTATTGCAGATATACAGAGAGGAGGAGAGACAGAGAGGAAAATCTTCCATCTGCTGATTCATTCCCAAAATGGCCGCAGTGGCTGGAGCTGAGCCAATCCAAAGCCAAGAGACAGGAGTCTCTTTAAGGTCTCCCACAGGGGTGCAGGGTCCCAAAGCTTTGGGCCGTCCTCAGCTGCTTTCCCAGGCCACAGGCAGAGAGCTGGATGGGAAGTGGAGCTGCCGGGATTAGAACCAGCACCCATATGGGATACCAGCACATTCAAGGTGAGGACTTTAACTACTATGCTATCTCGCTGGGCCCCATACTTACTTTTAATTGTATGCATTATGTGATGAATATCTGTCTCTATTTTCAAAGCAAGATCAAAAATTGTTAAGTTAAGCAATATTTTCCTTTGTAAAAGTTCACAATGAATTATTTACATTCTTTTCATTCTTTTCTTTTACCTCATAAGGGCACAGATCAGGGATCTCAAATGGTTAATAAAAGGACTATGTTTTATTAGACATTTTAAATTGATAAATTGATAAATCAAATGTGCTATTCATCTTTTTTGCTTAAATGAGTGTTTTTGTGGCTTTCTAACACCCAGTAGTCACGATGAACTAAATCAAATACATACAACATTGAAAATCAATGTATGCTTTAAGTATTGTATGTATAATGGTGAAATACAAAATGAACACAGAACATTATTTCTCATGTGTACACATTAGGAAAATTAACGTGGTGATTAAGATTCATGCAAACCATGAGTATACAAGTTAAACCTACTTTAATATCATTATTATCCTACTTATTATCCTATTAACTGTGCTTCCCCCTTGACATTGTGAGATTCAACTCAATGAATAAACACTTTAATTTTGTAACACACATAGCATTAGGGTTTATTGAGATTATTGGTAGCACTTCTAATATTGACACAGAGCAAAATCAATAAACTGATAGTAAGAGAATTCAACAGTATTAGCCCTCACACAAGAGGATGCCCAATTACCAAGATAATATTTGTCTTCAACATCTCTAATAATAAAGAGAAGAACAACAGGGAGGAGCTATTCTTGGAAGGATTTGAGGAAACACTAATATAAATGATTTAGAAATTCTAAGTCCTCACACAGGCCTCCTCCCAGTAAACATGGGAATCTTGTGTTCAACAGCAGGAAAGCAGATCCAAATGCAAACTGTTGAAAGGTCCAGCATCTCTTTATGGGCTATGAAAATTAATTAATTATTGGCAGTATTTAAAGCATAAGTTAGCCATTAATTTAAAATTAGAGAAACCAGTTTAATCCTTTAGCATGGTATTCAAATTATAATCAAAACGTTAATAACTATGAGAAATGATTACATTTTAATACACAAAGTGAGGTTTGGGTTCATTTGGACTGCCTAAATTACTTATGTTTCTAGAGGAGAAAAGGGAATAAATTATAGGATTTAAAATGTAACACCTCATAAGATATTTTGGATCTTCTCATTCATTAGTAAAAGGATTGTCTTGCAATGCACTTATACAAACAGCACATAAAGATGAACTGATTATGGGTAGATGTCACTGCCAAAGAAAACCGCTACAACATTGAGCTGTATATGGTTCCATTAGCAAGAATTTCTAATCTTCTGCAGGGTAGTCTGACCATGACCAATGATTCTCATCTCTCCCATTGTTCCCCTCATCATTCAGCTAGCAGGCCTCCTACTTATTATTATTTAAAAAAATATTTATTTTGCTTATTGGAAAGAAAGAATGACAAAAGGAGAGAGAAAGAGAGAGGAAAAAAAAAAAGAACTTCCATTCCTTGGTATGCTACCCAAGTGATTGTAATAATTAGGGCCGGGCGGCCAAAGCTAGGAGCCAGGAATCCAGGCAGGCCACCCATGTTAATGGCAGGACTCCAAGCACCTGGGTCACCTTCTGCTGGCTTCTCACACACATGAACATGGAGCTGGATTCAAAGAAGGCAAGGCGGTGGCTTAACCCATTGCACTCCAATATACACCTCCTCCTACTTATGTAGTTGCCTTACACAAAAGCATCGTAAAGATCCATTCCCTTTGTTTGGAAATTACTTTCCTCATATTGTCACCAAGTTAAGTCTTAACAATTTTTTAATTACAGAGAAAATCTCAATATTTGTATATTAGCGTGAAAATACTGTGAATTATAGAGAAAGTGTCAATGTTTGTGTCCAATTAGAAAATTAGGGCCCGGCGCGGTGGCGCAAGTGGTTAAAGGTCCTCGCCTTGCACGCCCGGGATCCCATATGGGCGCCGGTTCTAATCCCGGCAGCCCCGCTTCCCTTCCAGCTCCCTGCCTGTGGCCTGGGAAAGCAGTCGAGGACAGCCCAAAGCTTTGGGAACCTGCACCCGCGTGGGAGACCCGGAAGAGGCTCCTGGCTTTGGATCGGCATAGTATCGGCCCGTTGCGCTCACTTGGGGAGTGAATCATCGGATGGAAGATCTTCCTCTCTGTCTCTCCTCTCTGTATATCCGCCTTTCCAATGAAAAAAATAATAAAAATAAATCTTTAAAAAAAAAAGAAAATTATATCTATGGCTCACATTGTGGCTCAGCAAATCAAAACACCTCTTGCAAAGCCAGGACCCTTAAGAGGCTCAGGCTTGAGTTTCAGCTGTTTCTATAACTGCTTGAGAGTCACACCAGTGACCCGGAGAACAGTGGAAGATATTCCACAGACTTTGGTCCCTGTCACTTTTATGTTCTGGGCTCTTGAATTTGGCCTGCCTTGGTCATTTTAGTCATTTGAACCAGTGGAACCAATGCAAAGAAGTCTCTTTCTTTCTCTCTTCCACTTTCTCCATAACTCTGCTTTTCAAATAAATAATAATTTAAAAATCTAGGGACTTGACATGATAGCGTAGCAGGCAAATCCTCTACCTTATGACACCAGCATCCTATATGGACACAGGTTCATGTCCTGGGTGCTCCACTTCCTATCTTGCTCTCTGCTCTGTCCTGGGAAAGCAGCAGAGGATCACCCAAAGCCTTGGGACCCTACCTCAACAGCCATTTAGGTTGAAAACCACCAAATGAAAAACCCCTCTGTTTTTCCTTCTCTCTATATAAACCCTTCCATTTTAATAGAAATAGATAAGTCTAAAGAAAAAACACCCAGGAAGGCAAATATGATACAAAATATCAAATTGTCCTTTAAGCTTAACATTTCAAACTAAAGAAAATTAAAACTATAAACATGATGTATTTCTTCACAGGTTATTGATCTAGCCAATGCAAAACAATAATTATTTAGCCCAATTATTTAGAACTCTAATTATTTAGAGTTCTTTCTTGATTGTTCAGTTTTAGAAAACTGCCAAAACCTCAGAGGAACAATAAAAGAAAAAAAAAACTAATTTACTGAAGTTGATGCCATTCTGATGGGGGGGGCGGAGTTTCACTTTGACAAAAGACACTGCAACTTGCCTCAGGAATACAACCAAAGAAAGGCCCTGGGCACAAGACCTTCACAAATGGCATCAAACACCTAGCATTCGGCATCTATGAGTTTACCTGATCTGGGAACTGGGATTGAAATGGCACAGTTTTCAAAGGTGTAAATCAGTCTTAGGGCTAAACGCATATTGCAGACAATGGAAACGAAAGTATCTTTTAGGTGTGGGTTTTCAGCATGGTTAGGACACACATGTTCCCCAACAGCATACGTGGGTTCAACACCCAGGTCCAATTCCTGATCTCAGCTTCTGTTAATGAAGTTCCTGGGGCCTTGGCATCATGTAGGAGACCTGACTTGAATTTCGGTCTCCTAGCTTCAATGCACAGGGCTGTTGTGGGCATTTGGGCAGTTAACCACCCAATATGAAACTTTGACTTTTCAAATCTTTTTGGATATTTTTTTTCTTTATAGTTAAAAATTTGGTGTTGTAAAGATCAACGCATAATAAAATGCTTCTGTGTGTATGACTGCCTGCTACTAAGGTGCATACAATTTTGCAAACCTAAGTAAATGTGGCAACAAAAACCGGAATATGTAAAGCATTAGAATTTCTTTTTGTTGCTAACTTGTCCCTTTCACCATAATGACTGATGACAATATGTATGTTACATATTTTTCTCATGGTGAAATTACACAATGGCTGTTTTAAAGTTAATACATTCATTTATTTGTTCAATTCTATCCTTTTTATAACAATAGGTTATAATATACAGTCTTTTCCTTGATTTTCCCACCACAAAATTAATAATTATGTCTTATGCTTTGGAAGCTATCTAGTATTGCATGCTATAGCACATTAATATATTTTGTGACTCACCTTCATTTACATTTACCTTCTTTTTGAATTTTTGCCACTTAAAAACGACCTCAATAATTATCAGTCTACATAATAATACATATTAATACACTTAATAATTTTTCCCTATTGACAAAATCACTGAGGTGGAACTGTAGGATGAAACAATGTATTGTTTCAAAGATTTATTTATTTTTTATTGGAAAGGAAGCTTTACAGAGAAGAGAGTGAGAGAGACAAAAGATCTTCCATCCACTAACTCCTTCCCCACATGGCCATAGTAGCGGGAGTTGAATATATCTGAATCCTTATCCGGATCTGTCTTGCAATTGCAGGGTCCAAAGGGTTTGGGCCATCCTACAGTGCTTTCCCAAGCCACAACTAGGGAGCTAAATTGGAAGTGGAGAAGCTTGGACACAACTGACATCCACGTGGGATGCCAATGCTTGCTGGCAGAGAATTAGCCCAGTGACATATCACAACCACCCCAAAATAATGTATTTTAAAATGTGTAAATCTATAAATTAACACATAGTTTATATATTTATAAATAATATAAAAATAATGTATATGCATATAAATTTAAAAATACATATTTTATTTTTGATGATATTTACATAGTTGATCGGGGAGGGAAGGATCAAGAGTCAGGGGAAAGTGGGGTGGGACCACTGTTTCCAAATTTTCTTTTTCTTTCTCCCGTATCTTGGGGGAATGGGGAGATGCAGGGAGAAGCTGCACCCAGCCTGCCAACAGCCTCAGCACCTGGAGACGAGGAGCGGCCACCGGATATCATCCCAGCGTCCCCACTTAAGTGATTCCAAAAGATTAATCATTTTAAACTGCATGCGTTTAGTAGTTGTTCAGACAAAGTTGTAGAGAGAATCAGTGAAATAGAGTAGATGAAGAGGCTATTCACAATGAAAGTGGCAGAGAAACCACGATATGGAGCATGTAGAATATAAGCTGAAATACAAAGGGTGGGAGAAAGTCAAGTAATAGTACCACTGCAGCAAAAAATGGAAATGCGAGAGGGAGTGAAAGGCAAGGGATGTACTAAGGTTAGAATAAGAGTTTTTCAGCGCTAAGCAAAGCTATCACAGCAAAGATTTTCAAAGCTCAATTCTATGCAGAATAAATAGGAATACATATGTAGAAAGTAATCTAAAGCTGCAGAAGAACAACCATGAGGAAACTACAAATTGAGAATTCCTTAGTGAAATTCTTGTGACAAAAGCACTTCAGATTAAAAAAAAAAAACTAAGATTTTGGAATATTTGCGTATACATGACGAGATACACTTGAGATAAGGATGTTAAGTTTAAACAAGAAACTTGTTCTCTGCTTCATACATATACCTAATGCCAGTAGCAAGAATGTACTGTTCCACGATATTTCTAGTACATTTTCATCTTGACTGACCCAAAGTAAGTTCAAGGATGGAATTTCTGAGCTGGAGTGCAATGTTGGTACTTGAAAAGCTGCAGATTTTTGACTATTTCAGATTTTGGATTTTGAGATCAGGGATTCCAGTATGCATCTTGAAACAGTCAAAGAGACACAGAAACGTAAACTAAATAACACTTAAAGTGATAGCTGACTTTGTATCAATGTCAGTAATATGCTAAAAGAAAATATCAATTTATAAAACTTAAAGAGGGCCAAAATAATTAGAAAAATGCAATTATCCTAAAATGGCATATATTTATTACTAACATAATTTAGCCCACCAATGACAGCCCAAAGACACAAGAACAATATATGCGCACAAGCCTACAGAACAAGAGGAATGTGCAAAGCAAATAAACATAACAAAAGGAAGCTCAACCTTTTTACTAATTACCAAACTGGAAATTCAATTCAAATGACTAACACAAATGAAGACTTGATAATATCAAATACTGGTATTGAAATGGACCAATAATAACACTGCTGATATAAAATGCAAATGTATGCATTCCTGGGGAGGAGCAATGTGTCATCCTAAACCTAAAAGTGGAAGTATACATGAACTAGCACCTAGCAATCTAGCACATCCTTTGAACTGGTAATTCCAAGGAAAGTATGTACCTTAGAGAATTGCTTTAAGTGTTTATTAAGAAAGAGCTCCACAGGATAATCAACAAACCTGCATTACTGGCATTACACGGACATTGTTCAGAAACACACAGGTCCAGACTCCACTCCACATCATTTAGAAATATTTTTTGTTTCAGGAGGTACAGCTCAAAAATTCAAATTTAATCATTGGCTAGGTGTGTCTTATGTGATATTTGCAAATCATAAACTAATTCAAATATACCTGTAACCCCCAAACCAATAACTGCTGCACATCTGCCATCTGCCATTAATAGGTGTGTGTGTGTGTGCACAGGAAAACATCTGGCAATTCCACAATCTCAGCTGATGTAGATAAAAGAACTGTTCTGATTTCTTACATCAGTTTTCCTGTTGTGAACCAGTGTCTTTATGAGCTATTTCATGTAGTGCTTTTTGAGCTTTTGTGTCTTTATATTTGAATGATTTTGCTCTTCAAAATGGCACCCGACAGTACTGAAGTGTTACCCAGTGGACCTAAGTAGCATAGTCTATGATGTGTCTATGAAGAAAATAAATGTATTATATGAACATAAACACACACATTGACAAATGAAAAAGACAAGATATGTTTAAACAGAAAAAAAACACATTAAGTCTATGATTGTGAAATGAAATGAAACTATGCCCTTGTAATAATTTAAAGGGAAGAAAAAAAAGAATAGGCTGTGAGGTAGTGGGGGAAATGTGGCAGGAGGCAGTACAGTGGGAAGTAGCACCATGCTTGTAAGTCTGTATTGTGAAATACATAATATCTGTTACTGCGCTGGCTGAGGCACTGCCAGCCCACAGCACAGCAGACCTTTGGGGGAGTGAACCAGCAAATGTGAACACTTGTACCCACTTGCTCTCTCAAATAGTTGAAAAATAGAGAATAGAGAATAATTGCCTATATTAGAACAATGCATAGGAAAAAAAAAAAAAGAATGCCACTGATGCCACTGACAATAGATGTAAATGAATCAGGGTATATCCATATGGTGAAATGAAATGCAGTTGTGAGCATTATTTTCAGTTACATAAAAACAACAATGTTACATGTGCAATTCAGGACAGAATCATTGAAATACGGGAGTCAATAAGATGGGCGTTCCAGAGTCAAACTATTTACATCTATCTAAATTGAATAGTAGGACCACAAATATTCACAACACCAGGAAATATAGGAATAAAGAATGAATATGTAGCTAGCTAGATAAACAAAGAGTATGAATAATAAATGACTGCTGGATCATGATCCAAGAATGGATACCAGGGCTTTGTAAAAAGAAAAAGCTGCATTTATCAGTCTGCTCATCTTTCACTATCCCTCTATAAACTCTACCTCTCAAATAAACAAACAAATAAATAAATAAATAAGGATATAGTCATTTGTGACTTAATGTCTACAAAATTTCTTTAAAATCTATCTTCAAATATTGCTATTTATAAAAGAAGAAAGTTCTTTAAACATACTCCAAAAAGCCAAACTATACGACTTCAGAATCCATGTCCGGTGCTCTTTCAATTGTATAGCTGCAGTAATTATATCCATTAATATATGTGTCAGTATATAGTTATTGAGTACCTTGCGGTATATTTAAAAGATGTTTCATTTTCTATGACTTAATGATGAAAAGCTCGGTTGAATTGAACATCAGGTATAAGAAATTCAAAAGTAATACATCAAAACTATTTGTAAAAATACTTGAATTAATTATGAAGATCATTTTGATAGATGGAGAAAAGCCTTCTTACAATGAAGTCACCAACGTTTCCAGTCTTAGCTTTCCATTTAAAATCTTTTTAAATTATCAAGGATTTCATTAGCCAAGGAACTTCAATCTACTGGAGAGCACTCTGAGCGATATTCACAATTGGTCAATTATGAAGAGTGAATTTCCAACTGTAAGCATTTTATACACGGTGTATAAGATGAGTAATACCAAAGTGGCTATCAACTTGATCAAATATTAGATCACAATTCTCTAAGACATCATGAATCAGAAAGGAAATATATTATTTGGATGATGTTCAAGCAAGTCCAGAACACTACACTTGAATAAAATAACAGTAATTTTTATTTCTGAACATTTTTGTAAAGAAGATAACTCCACACAATATTTCCAGTTCCTTGCTTTCTGAGGAAGTTGTGGACGTGAGAATTTTCTTTGGAAAATAGTATTATTCTTACAGAAAAGCTTCAGCAAATTGCTGAAAACATACTAACATAAAATGAAACCCAGTGGATTTACAGAAAATATATTTTTTTCTTCATTTAACATAGTTATACAATGTGTCAATTATCAAGTCACTTAGAATTCTCAGGAAGAAACAACTTTCTCTATAGAGAAATCAGTTGGCTTTCATAATACTCAGAGAATATTTGCATAATAACAGTGCTACAGCTGCAAGGTTAAGTCCATTAATTTATTGGGAACGGAACAGGCTGTTCTGGTTGGCTGTTACAAAAATTGCTTTTTGCACTTGTCTTCTCCACCATCAAGTATTTGCTGCGAGCACACAATTACGGCCGCAAAGCCTATGCCGCCAAGCGAGAAACCTTATTTAACATGGAAAGTGGTGAACACTTCACTTTCTGAAAATGAAAAAAATTAATCTTGAAAAGCTTCCTAATTAACATTTTCTCCTTCATGAGTTGTTTCATAGGATGAAGTAGAAGATGGCAATTTGGATGAAGGTTAACTAGATCAACCCATTTCTGCCGCAGCTCTAAAGTGCAAATGTCATCCCTAAACAGCCTCTCCTAATTACTACGAATAATCTCAAATCTTTCATAGATGTTTTCTCCCTTAACCTGGTATACTTTAAAACAAGATATATTTTTTTAATTCACTAAATGAAAAAATAATCTCTTGAAGTCCATGTTGTACAATAACAAACTGCATTTTAAAAGGTAGGTTTATAGCATTATTGTGAAATTCTATCAGGAATTATTGAAATAAGAAAAGGTTAAAGTTAAATTGCATCTCCAAAACCAACTGCATTCAGGTAAGTATTAATTATATATATATATATATATATATATATATATATATATATATAATATCTAAGATGAGAAAATTTTTCTACCTAGCTACAGGAAATAAAATTGGTGAGCAGATTTAAAATTTGTTTTAATTGAATAATTTATAAAATGTTAACCTTATTGAGAAAGAATAAAACCTGCTAAAATAATACATAATGCTGTGCTTAAGTATCATACTCATGTCACAGAGTGAACTCTGGGGAACAAGGATAAAGAATGATAGAATTCACAGTGAGTTTTTGAGTGTGTGTTTTTTTTTACCACAAAAGATAATATTCAGGAAATATTTTCAGAATAATTGTGATGTCCTTTTAAACCTATGATATTTTCCTTTTTCTTCATAATCTTGTAGCAATATTTTAGTGTTTTTGATAAAAAGCATTCTAAAAAATAGTGAGGTGGCACCTCATTGAACTTTGATTTGGAACTCTGACAGTTAATGATATTAATCATAGCTTCACGTATTTACTAGCCATTTTTATTTCTTCTTTTGAGAAATGTTGGATTTCTTTCCCATTCCTTAACTGGATTTGCTTTAGGTTTTCTTGAGCCACATTTATTTTCTATCAGATAAGTAGGTTGTAAATATTTTCCTCCATTCGGTTTGTTTTTCTGCAGTTTTCTTGACTGCTTGCTGTGCAGATCCTTCCTATTTTATATAATACTATTTGTCTACTTTGCTTTTGTTGGCTGTGTTATGGGGGTCTTACACACAACAGTGTTTCCTGAGACAGTGAGTGTCCTGAAGGGCAAATGAATGGGAAATACTATGGATAGAAGATATACACTAAAAAAAAAAAAAAAAACTTGAAAATTCTGTGAAACAAATTAAAGAAGTCACAAACAAATAGGATGATATCCCATGTTCATGAAAAATAAATACTACAAAGTTTATGTACTTTCCACAATTGTCTGTTAATTTTACTTAATCCTGATTAAAAAGTAATGATATTTTTAGAGAAACAAAAAAACTAATGCTTACCTGAAATTATAAGGAACCCCCAAATATGAACCTATCTTAAAAAAGAAACATATAATATACACAAACACTAACATATAACCACAATTAATCAAAGCTTAAAAATTACACATGAAATCATATACACAGAATACAAAAGTACCAGATCATGACATAATTGGCCATGATTTCCTGAATATGATGCCAAAGGTAGAGCAAATAAAAACAGAAATACACAAATTTGACAGCATCATTTTTTTTTTACCCTGGATTGCAAAAGAAACATGGGAAAGAGTAAAAAGGCAACCTACAGATTTGGAAGAAAAACATGAAAGTCAAATATCAAACAAAGGATTAATATCCCAACTATAATGTGAATTTTCATTACCCAACACCAAATAACAGACCGATTTTGTAAAATGAACAAAGAAGTTCAACACATGACAGAATCTATACAAAATTACATTGAGTTTATGAAAAGCTCTGGATATCCGCTCCCATCCAATTAAATAGCCACTATTGAAAACGTCTCTAAATAAAAAAACAAATACCATTTTGTAGATCAATATACAAGCCAAGTGAAACATTTGCACACTATTAGCAGGAAGATAAATATGAAGTAGTTCCTTTGGCATTAGCGTGCATTTCCACAAAGAAACTGAAAGTAGAATAACAAATGATCCAGCAATCCCATTTCTGGCAGAATCTCAGAGACACTTGTCAGCCCATGTCCATTATAGCATTATTAGTAATAGCCAATGGTGCAACCCAACCAAATGTCCATCAAAGATTGCAAGGATACAAGAAATCTGGATAGAAGAAAACACTATTTAGACTTTAAAAATAAGGAAAACATGTAACATGATGCAACATGAATAAACTCTGGGAATCGTGTACTAAGTGAAGTTAGTTGGTCACACATACACACACACACTCAAATACTGTGTGGTTCTATCTGTGTAAAGTGCTGAAGAAGTCAAACTCACAGAACCACAGTAGTACAATGACTTTCTTCGGCTGGTTGGAGCAGGAAATGGAAGCAGCATAAAGAAGTCAGTTTCAGTGAATTGAACTTGCTCCATTGTGTTCTTAATTTCTAATATATAAGCTTGCATCTGATCAATTGCTATTATTTCCTGTGTGACATATTCCTTTCTCATTGTTAATAAGAAGCTTTATAACAAGTTTATAAAATTCTTTATGCCCCATTTCCTTGATGTATTCCTCAGAAGACTCTAAAGTTGTAAAGGCTTTTGGTCCTTGGCAGGGTAGGTATCAGTAATATTCATTGTGCCTTGTCTCTTTTTTTGATCCTGGTCATGGCGCTTCTGGTTAACAGTCTTTTTTTTAGGGTTGGTTTCTAAGCTGTGTTGGCCACAGGTCCACAGGTCAAATTTACTGATTGTGTTCTTCCAATCGATTTCTTATAGCATGATTTACAGCAAGTCAACCACTTTACTGTAACACATATGTTCTCCTGTAAAACTACTAATTGCACTGGTGAATTTAATAAAATTATAGATAATTAACAGAACCTTCTACATGATAAGAGATGAACAAATTATGAAAGTAATAAATCTTGACCTTTGTTATTAATCTATATTCAGTTCACTCAAAAGCTCAAACATTTTCATGAAGTTTTATTTCTCCTTCAGATTAATCTACACATTCCACAAGCAGTTTCTCAAGGAATGGAAATAAGATGGAACAATTATAAGCTATGTCAAACATTTAATAATATTATATGTATATAGACTACAAAGTTTGTAACACAAAATAAATGATTTAATATTCATATGTAAGTTATTACAAAAATTGATACTGTTTATTAAATTATCACCAATGTATAATTTATTTTGCTCTCTACATTTTATTGTATAAATACTTATTAGCATAAGCAATCTGTGCTACTCACTGAATGCATTCTTTGAGGCAGTGACCTCTATAATATAATATAGTATTGTGCAGTAATTATATTGTTTAGAAATGCAAGAGTATGTCCCTCAAGCATATTTTTCTGTTATCTGGACTAGATCAACCAGGTTATCATTTTTATGTAATTACATAGTACAGTGCTACTTTTCAATGTACAAAATGAAATGCATTTACATGAAGTTTTTTTTTTCCTGAAAAACAGGGCTGTCTCCCACTGAATCAACCTTGACAATAACAGTGTATAGATAACAGCAGTTGCAATTCAGCAATCTGGATGATAACATGGAAAATTAAGTGTGATTTTACACATCACAGATTTATAAAGTCAATGACAAATTCAAATGTCTCCATAGAAATACAAATAGAGTAGCAAATGGCCTTGCAAGCAAAGCAAATGTGAAATGGTTATGAGAAATAATGCAAGCCTTTAGACTGAGCTTAAGGGCAGAGAGGGTTAGCTTCAATTAAATATATAAAAGACAGACAGATGGTAAAAGTTATAAATTATCCCATTCTGTAACTTGAAGCAATATAAACTTTCAGAAAACCAATCATATTCCTGAAACCCACTAAAAATTTTGACTTACCTAACTTGAAAGCTCAAATAAAATTTCCCATAAACAGGAGATTTTGATAAACATCATTAGTTACATTGAAAAACTAAAAATAACAACTTATCTACCAGAAGAAACATTAAAGATTTTCCTAACATCTTGTGCTCTTAAAGAAGAGTTGTGACCGAAACTATCCTATTTTGTTGCTGAATATGTAAATCAGGACATCAATTTTGGAAAAGTTCCTGTTATCTACTGAAGCTGTAATGTGGCAATTCCATACTAGATGTATTTCCCCCAGAATATATGCAAATTCTCAGACTTATGCACAAATAGAGCAACAATATTCATTGAAACAATCAAGTGGCTGTCAACAGACACATACGTGGGTATATTCTTCCCACACCTTAGTGAATAGCTATGTGAAGAAACGGAGTATTGAATCAGCAGAAAATGGATGAATCTCAGAAACATACTAAGAGAAATATCCAAACATCAAAAAAGGCATATGAAGTATGATTTCCTTTTTAAAAATTTCACTGAGAGCCAAATCTATCTAAATCTATCTGATGAAGGCTTGAAGACCTAAGCAATTAAGCAGATTCCAGTGTTCTATGAAGTAATTTCAGGAAAGCTGAAAAATTTACCTCATTTGGCATCAGTATAACCAGACACATTCATGCCTGTATGATAGTAAGTCTTCCCCACCCTCCTTAAAGTAAGAGACAAAGCAGAAAGTCCACCAGTACATGCCTGACTGGGGCATGCAAACCCAATAGAGGACATATGGGGATTCCCATGCTGGGCCACTGTTCCTGCTGGTAAACATCAGGGTGAGAGCTGGGACTGAGAGGGTAGACCAGGCCAGGCTTAGCTACAACACCTGTTGGCCTTCGTGTGAACTGGGATGGGGGAGAACTAGACTGGGTTAACTGACTATATTCACTTGTACAGGCATGAGCCAGAGTAGGGTAGGCTATTCGGCTTTGCCAAAGCATTAGCTGACAAGTGCTAGAGCTAGGGTCAAGTCCTGTTGAGCTACACTGGACTTGTGTGGAGTAGGCAGTGGACTCAGTAGGGAAATTGTGGGTACTTCTTTGATAGGTTGTAGCTCCCATTGAAGAGCATAAGAACCAGGACTCAGTGTGGTCCTAACTAGACATGTGGTGTTACCTGCTGGTATGACTGAGAGCTGGAGGATGGAGTCTGTTGGGTTGTTAGGCTCCAACATCCAACGATATGTATGAGAGCTGAATAGGATGTGGGACAGATTGGACCAGTCCACTGCACATGCTGGCAGGCACAGGAATTAGGGCTGGGGGTACCCCAGTGGAGGCTATTGGGTATCACTCTAACTGGGGATGTAGTTCCTGATGGTGTATGTGAGGGCTAAATGTGTGGCAGGCAGGGCAGGGCTGGGCCGTAGCACCCACTGATTTGCATAAGAGATGGGAATGGAGATAGATTTGACCTAGTAATTGCCACTATCAGTGTGTGTAGCTCATGTGAGTGACAGAATGAGCTGGATCCCATACTGGTGGGTACATACAAGAATTAGGTCTGGGATCATCTTAGACGAGATTCCTTTGAGGGTCCCCCCAACTAAAACACTGGACTCAAAACTCCAACCAAGGGGAGAGTGGCAAGTCCTGTGATGTGACAGTGGAATGTGTGTGTCTGAATGGGGCATTCTCAGTTACTGAAGATGGTGCAGTTGACAGTTTATCCATAGGCACATGAACAATATAGCAGTCCGTTGGAGCCTGTAGAGAACATCTTGTACCATGGCAGAGGAAGCAGGGCAAAACAAATTGGTCAAAGCCCAGTAAAGTTTGACAGCAAATTTCTGGGCAAAAGGAGACTCTAAGGTGGGCTATGCCAGCCAGTGGATCTTGGAAGGCTGTACTCATCCTTGGATCTGTGAGATCAACAGCATGTCACAACTATCGAAACCACTTGAACAGAACCCTCAGAACAAGCTTCACATCAGGGACCCTGGGGTGACTTGGAGTGGCTAAAGGTTGGGTGTGGCTTCTCCCCTTGTATCTCCTCCTTCCCTCAGATACAAGCAGAAGACATGGAACGTGTGGAAATAGCGGTCTCACCCACTTTTCCCTAATCCTCTACCCTTTCCACCCTAATTAACTATGTAAACATCAACAAAAATAAAATTTTAGAAATAGGTGCTTAATCAGTAAAATGTGTAGATAGGTAGGCACAAAAATAATTCATAGTTTTTAACTGGTATGTATCACCAAAAGAATAATTTTTCATATTAATTCTTTATTTGAAAGAGTTACAGAGTGGAAGATATAGACATGTCTTCCATCTACTGATTTCACTCCGCAGATGGTCGTAATGGCCAGGGCTAGCCAGAATGAAGCCGTGCAGGAGCCAGGGACTTCGCCCAAGTCTTCCACGTAGGTAGCAGGGGCTCTCCTATCAGAGCAATCCTTAACTGCTTTTTCCATGAAACCAGGGAACTGGAACCGAAGTAGCAAAGCTAAGACACGAGCCAATGCTCATTTGGGATGTCAGTGTCTTGGGCAATGGCTCAAGCCACAGCGCCAATCCTAAGAGCACTTCATTTTAACTCAATATCTAAGAATGAAATGTTTGGGGACAGCAGTAATGATAATATTTGAAGTGGCTTATATAAAGACAATGAAATGCTTACTGGTATGATGTTCCATGCTCTGAAGATGGCTTTCAGCATAATTATGAACTGATGAAGTATTATGATCAGTGTGGAAACTATGTGTTTAACCATAATGTGGCTGACTTACATAATGAGTATAAGAAAATGTAATGGAAAGCTATGAATTTCTGGTCATAAATATTTTAGGGTCAAGATGAAATATATGTCAGTAATATCTTAAATTTAAATTATATGTTTCAATTTAATTCCAAATGCCAGTTTTTACTTCATAATATTTTTTTCCAAAATAATATATTCTTGCCTTGTCACACTACAGAAGGTTAGCAGAGTTGGAGCTGGCCATACACTGGATATAACAGAATAAATCTATATTACTATTTATTATCATTTCCACAATTGAGTAACCTTGGCTTCAAATACATATTAATATAAAGATTGAATTCATTGTTATTTTTATATAACCCACTTTTCAAAAGGAATTGAGATAATGCAAATATATACATAAGATTTTCTCCAATGCTATGCAAATGTATATAGATATTCAATTATCTTTTTTCCAAAGTAAATTTATCATAGCTCATTTTTACTTTTAAGGAATTTTTTTAACTTATTTTTGTTTCACTTGAAAGGCAGAGAGAAAGAGACAAACACATAAAAATATCCCATATGTTAATTCACTCCATAAATGATTGCAACATCCTGGATTGACAGAAAATTGGAATGAGAAAATGAAATGGAGCTTAACTTGGACACTGCAAGCAGCATCTGAAAAGTTGGGCCAAATGTCTGCACTCTTAGCTCAATGTCATTGAAAACAGTATCTGTTTCTAAACAATACCCTACACACAAAAGTTATCACAAAACAACTTCTATTACTAATAATTACTATTATTACACAATAGTAAACGCTTCTACAGAAAAATAGATACTGATTTGTTTTATAACCAAAGTAGCATTATAATCAAATAGTTCTTTCACTCTTTCAGGTAACTTCGTAAAAAATACACATGTCAAGGTGTAATATGTAAAGAGCCACTTGCACAGGCACAAAGATTGTGTCTTGTACGATTTAGAATATTGTCATTTCATAGTTCTGTGAGTTTTCCAACTGAAGCAGCAAACTCCACAATCTACAGACCATCCGCAGTGGCCAGGAATTAGGACCAAGGCAAACAATTCTAATGGAACAAGATGAAAACAGTCAAGCTAAGTTTTCTATGAAGAGAACTACATGATAAAATCGGGAGTTTTTGACTGTTTGCCTAAAACCATGTCATGACACTGAAGGGTTCATCTACCTATTCCTAATTTTTTTTTCTCAATATTAGGAATGCTCTTTTCTTTCAAGCTATCTTACCTCACATCTCTCTCTGTCAGGGCAAGTATCCTTTCCCTTTTCACAGGACTCAGAATGCAGACACATTTCAGCGGAATATTTGATATTTTTAATAACCATGAATCAGCAAGAAAAGGTTACCTGTTTTAAGTATTCTGAATAATTAGGAAGTCATTTTTAATTAAGTTTCTCAAAGTTTCTCTTATGACTACTGATAAAGGAAAGACTATAATTTTGATACTATCTTTAGTAACTTCTTATAATAAATATAAGAGTAAATTTCATTTTGCCTATAGTCTTCATCTCAATCTAAGATAATAAGACTGCAGAATTCAGTAAAAAAAAAAAAAATTTTTTTTTTTTTTAAAAAGCTATCTTGGGCACAGCGCAGTAACCTAGTGGCTAAAGTCTTCACCTTCAATGCACCAGAATCCCCTATGGGTGCCGGTTCTAATCCCAGCAGCTCTGTTTCCTATCCAGCTCCCTGCTTGTGGCCTGGGAAAGCAGTTGAGGACTGCCCAAAGTCATGGAATCCTGCATTTGTATGGAAGACCCAGAAGAGGTTCCTGGCTTTGGATTGGGGAGTGAATCAGCAGATGGAAGATCTTCCTCTCTATCTCTCCTCCTCTCTGTATATCTGACCTCCCAATAAAAATGAAATAAATCTTTAAAAATTAACAGCGCTATTTGAACAAAGGTTGAAAATATTAGCATGAAATAATGGTAACTGATGACATTCATTGTTTATTATGTATAAGGAATGGTAGTAGGATAATTATGGCCATTTTCTTCTTCAATGTGACTCCCTAATTTTGCTTTATTTTTGTCCCCATAGTATAGATCAAGAAAGTAAATTATTTTCTGAAGTTGGACCACAGCCTCGGGCATTTTATTTACTTTATCTTCATCACTTCTCACCTTAGGCAAAATCGCACAAGCCACCAAAAGCCATCAAGCTTATTGCAGGAATCACACATGTTTCCAAATACTTACATATGTTCTTCCCTGTGAAGATTTTCCTGGTTCTAAATCAGTTAAGAAAAGAGCAACTAATGGGGCGGAGGGGGGGGGGGGGGAAGGATGTCTTAAACTGACACCTAGAATGCCTGCGTCTCTAACCCTGTATTTCCAATCCAACTTCCTCACATTATTCTTGAAAGGCAATGGATGATGACGTGAGTGCATGAGAACGTGGGAGACCGAGAAGAGCTCCTGGCTCCTGGCTTAAGGGTGATCCAGGCCCAGCTGTAGTAGGCATCTGGAGAATGGGCCAACAATGAAAAATGAAAGCCCCCTCTCCCTCTCTTCCTCTGTTCCCTATCTCTTTCTCCCCCTTCCTCTCTCCCCCCTTCCCCTCCTTTTCTCTACCTCTTTTTTCTCTTTTGCACACATGTGTGTGCACTCTCACACCTCTCTTTGTGATTCTTTCAGATAAGTAAGTAAATAAATCTTACATAATAGAAGACATCTTAGTCACTACCAAAAACCCAAATATCTACATATCCTTCAAAAAATGTTTCATTAATAGCAAATACAAACCCAAACTCTTCATACAATTAAAAACAAAAGAAATTATGAGTTGAGTAACAATATTTTCCAAGAACAGAATGCACTATACTATATTATTGATTAAAAATCAAGTAGACAATTCTGGCATAGATTAGCAAGTAGCAAGTCTTTCTCAATGCCTGAATAGACACCACCTAAAGAAAGAACTAGAGGGAAGGCTAAGATTTTACTCAGAATACTCAGAACATAATTATAATATGTTCATCACAAAGGAAGGAACAACGTCGGGTTCCTAAGAATGTAATGAAGCCGAATTTTTACTTTAACGTATGTAATTGAGAGTAAAACCTCTATGCAGGTAGCATCTGCACTCATCCCTATCAAATCACCATCAATAATGATATAGCATTTTAACCCCGTGCATAAGTGTTTCAATATTGATTTTCTTGACAGCTCTAAATAATGATTTCCCATTAATAACCTTGAAAGAAATTACAGGCTCAAACATAATGTTTCTTCCTAGGCTAAATTAATTATATATATAAATACGCCTCTGGGTGAATGGATTTTTTATTTAACAGAGAATATTACTTCCCTTGTTCCAAGAGTGAATTCACTTTATTGGTCTTAATAATAAGGCAAAAACTGTGTTCACGTTCTTTATTTAAAACAAAGGACAGTATATCTGTAAGTACAATTTCCAGAAAAATAGTAATCATTCATTACAGATAAAATTCTCAATAGGAAGGTAGAAATAATAAAGACTGTCCAACTTGCTTGTAGTTATTTATAATATTTTTCACATCTTTTGTGATGTAGCATATTGTTTCCATATTTATATGGGAACATCAGCAAATGTAATTTTGCACAAACCAGTTTATGCTGGAGTGGTTTAACATTACACATTTAATTAATCGAAATAATAAGGTCATTCCTCTTTAAATATCACTCAGAAATAATGAGAGAATTTTGTAAGGAAAAATAAAAATATAAAATTTAACTTTCAGTAAGTTAACACTTATTTGGTAAACATTGAATTTTGTATGTCAAAAAGGATACTGGCAAACGTTGAGGTGGCTGAAACATAGTTAATTAAATTCACAAATGTATGTACCATTTAAATAAATTTTTCATTAGTATTTTTTAAATAATACAAATGCATCATCCTATTATAAACTATTGCATGTCAAAAGTTGGCAAATATTGTAGAATTGTAGCTGATTCTTAATGACTTACAAAAAGCAGCATGCATTCTTCTACCACTTCATGTTATAAATCAAAGCCTTAGGCATTGGATGCTCGCCTCCGCAGGTAGGATGTTCCTTGAGGTGACTGCATTCCGTTAGGGTTGTGTCCCAGCTGTGCTCTAGAACACAGCTTCCCTGTAGTACACACTCCAGGACACAGCAGGTAATGGCTCAAGTACCTGGGTCCCTCCCATCCACATGCAAGATCTCGACTGTGTACTAGGTACCTGGCTTAAGTCTGACTTTGTCATGGTATTGGAGGCACTTGGGAACTAAACCTGTAGACTAACTAACAAACTAAATAAATAAATAAATAAATAAATAACATTAAAAGCAGAATGTTACAGTAGCTGTTTATGGGCAGCATTTAAAAATAAACAACTCAAAAAATAAAAGGCTCAATGATATGATCCTCCACATCCAAGAGCTGGCATCTTGTATGGACACAAGTTCATGTTTAATTGCTCCACCTTCCATCTAGCTCCCTTCTTACGTTCTGGGGAAGCAGTGGAGGATGGCATAAAGCCTTGGGAACTTAGACCCATATGGGAGGCCTGGAAGAGGCTCCAGGTTCACGGATTCAGACTGGCTCAGCTCCAGCCTTTGTGGCCATTTGGGAAGTTAATCAGCAGATGGAAGAGCTTTCCCTCTGTCACTCTTTTCTTTAAATTGGTCTTTCCAGTAAAAATAAAAGCTTAATTATATACTAAACATCAAAGGTTGATAGAGAAGAAAACTATTGGTGGTTACAACTTGAACACAAGACAAAATCTACAAAAAGTGGATTCTTAGAACAGAATAAGTTTACCTTAAACTTGCCTGTATGCTCTGATGAAGAGTCCATTTCACTGAATTTACTATGTAATTAGTTATAGACGTATTATTTCTCATGCACCAGGATAAGGACACATGACTATCAATTAAGCCTTTAAGTCATGTACATTTTGAATTAAATGATTATTTCATTCTTACTGAAAAAACAGTAATCAATACAACTGTAAAGTGTTCACCTAGCCAACTCAGTACTAGTGACCCGGGGAAAACAGTGGAAGATTGTCCAAGTGTTTAAGTCTCTGTAAAGCACGTGGGAGATCTAAATGAGAATGCTGGTTCCCTGCTTTTACCCCACCAATGCTGCCAATTGCTGTTTCTGGGGAATAACCCAGCAGATAGAAGGTCTTTAATAAAGTAAAAACATATTTTAGGAATATTCACATTTCAGCGTATATACTGGCTAATTTTTTTGTATTAATATAATGCATGCATCTCTCACAAAAATTGTGATTTCTGAAACTGCACACTAATATGCATGCACACAGTAAAGCTGCTAAAATTAAGAAACAGTTATGGAAATTAAATACTTAATTAATCACTGAGCCAACAGAACTCAGATCCAATGGAAAATGGAAAACTCACTGATGTTGTCTCATGCAGAAGTTCTATTTGTTCAAAAATCCTCTGTAATACCTTGTCAGTTCCCCCACAGTAAATTATTATACTTTGGATTTACAATCAACTAAATATTTCTGCATCTACATGATAACTAAATAAATTTTCAGTCTTTGTAAAATGAGCTGGAGTGATGGCTCAACTGGCCAATCCTCCACCTCCAAGTGCCAGGATCACATATGGGCACCTATTTGTATCCTTGATGCTTTACTTCCCATTTAGCTCTCTGCTTGCAGCCTTGGAAAGCAGTGGAGAACGGTCGAAAGCCTTGGATCCTGTATCCATGTGGAAGGCCAAGGAGAAGCTCCTGGTTTCTGGCTTTGAATTGGCTCAGCTATTTCGGGAGTAAACCAGCAGATACAAAAGCTTTCTCTCTGTCTCTCCTTCTCTCCATATAGCTGGCTTTCAAATGATTAAATTTGTTTAAAAATACATAAGAAACAGAATATTCTTCTAATGCACTATTTGAGAATTAAGAACTCTTGATTTGTCTCTGCATTTCAGAAGAGAATGTAAAATTTTATAGTTATTTTGTAACACATCATGAGAGTTCCTCAAAAAAATTGAGTAAGCTCCCCACATGATTGAGCAGTTCCACTACTGAGTATTTAGCCTATAAAACTCAAAGCAGGTGTTTTCATGCTGATACACATGGCAGCATCATTCACATCAGCCAAAAGCTGGAAATAATCTATAGTTCATTTAGGGATGAATGTGTAAAGAAAATAGAGTAAATACATACAACAGAATACTATCCAACATTACAAAGAAACTAAATTCTTAACCATGCTGCAACATGAAACTTGAATGCATCTGCTATGTGAAACACAAACTACAAAAGGGACAAACACAGTATGATTCCATTGGCAGGAAAGACCTGAAGCAGTTAAACTCAGACAGAAAATGGGATGGTGGAGACTAGGAGATGGGGGAAGAAGGAAAGGAATGTAAAATTATTGTTTAGTAAGCAAACAGCTTCAACTTGGGAGACTGGGAAAACTTTGCAGATGAATGATAATGATGCTACGCAAGAAGCTGAATGAATGTTTAAACGCCATTGTATTAGACAACTAAGCATTATGAAAATAGTGAAATTTATATCATACGTACTTTACCACAGCTTAACAACTGAACTCAACCTTACAATATCTATTATTCTTTGCCTTCATTAATTTCCATTCATTATTAATTGTAAAAATGTCACTTAGTTTCCCTCATGTGTCCCTTTAGTCAAACTGGAAAGCCGTCTCAAAGTGCAAGTTCCTATTACCATTTTCTATTGTATTTTCCTTTCTATGACAAAACCATCCAACGATGTAATCTAGCAGTGATTCTCAAACCTAGCTTTATTATATAAACAGAGTTCAACGTTGCACAGTCAGCATACATAGTGTATATATGTATTAGAATAACATGCTCTTGCTCATATATGTATACAAATAGTTATTAAAAAGGTTTCCTAGTCTTTTCAATGGTCTGCTTTACCCTTATTTTAACTGCTAAGCAATTCTTTTTATATATCATGTTGGGGAGTATTAAGTATTTTACTTGGTGTGTGGTCTCAGCTGAATGCTGACAGAAAACATTAGATGGGGGAAATCACCTAAATGCCATATTATAACTTCTCTATTTAAAAAATGAATGCGTGTAGCAGTAAGGAAAGTTCAGAATCCCTTCCACACTGAGTAAGAGAACATAGAAGCTTGCACTGTCTGGCATTTATCTGCTAGGTCCCTTGTACTTCATGAAAGAAAATAACATATTCATGTTATACCTAAGGCTTTTCTAAGAACAGCATGGTTCCAGAAAGTCTAATAACCTTCACTGATCCATAAAATTTGATGGCAATATCATCATGAATCTATGCTAAACTCTAATTCCTTTTAATACATATGCATCAATTATGTATTCCAGTCACAATATGTAAGTTTGAAATTACATTACTCAGGTTGATATTGGAAAACACACTTATTTAAACTTATGAGGACCTCACCAGAAAATTATGTTTAAATCGACCTGAGATCTTCTATTACAAATGTGAAAAAAAAAACTTATAAAAGTGAATTATCACTAAAAGTTCTAGAGTGCATTAGAAAACTGTTTTTCTTTGGGGGAAAACACTACCACTTTATCAACTGAAAATAATATCAATTACATGGGTACGGTCCTGAAGTTTTTCCACTCCAAATCTGTTTTTTTTTTCATGTATAATAAAATAAAAAATTTTAGCATACATTTATCCATAACACATTACTATCTTAAAACAGCATGAACATTCTAGTACGAATACCTGTAAAAATAAGCATACGCTCCTTTAGTCTAGCATTTAACATTGATAAAATCTGACCACAACTGTTTCAGGGATTTCACTGGTGGCCACTCGCATTTAAATTGCTTATTACAGTAATGTTGGAACTACAGGATATGATGTATTCCTTTTTCAAAACGTGGTAGGTAATATTCTCACATTCCCCAAGCTTTCTTTCTACCTTGCGTGGACCTGATCCCAGGGCTGCAGCTACTCTGTGCAAGCAAGAAATAGCCTCTGGCTGCTGTTACATTAGAGCCCAGCTTCTGGGAGTGTGTCAGACTGAGAGAAATGGAGTTTGTATCCTTCATTAATTGGCTGCTGAGGGCAGGGATAGAGGTCCCATTGTGGCACCCAATCACCATCCCTTTCATAGGTTTTTCATTGAACTCTCACAGAAATGAAATATTTTATGCAAAATTATAAAAGCAAGCACGATATTTAAGCCAACAATTGTTATTAATAGTGATTTTACAGAGGGTATTTTGGCACCATGTTTTTCCAGCATGCGATTTAAAAGATGATATACTAATATCTTTAAAAACAACAGATAATAATCTGCTTTATCTGCAACATCTGGACGCAATAGTCTGGGCACCCACTACCCAAAGAGTTTTTGGATTTTTAAAAAAGATTTATTTATTTGTATTGGAAAGGCAAATATACAAAGAGAAGGAGAGACAGAGAGGAAGACCTTCCATCCAATGGTTCACACCCTCCGTGGCCACAATGGCTGGAGCTGAGCCAATCTGAACCCAGGAGCTGGGAGCCTACTCCGGGTCTCCCATGCAGGGGCAGGGTCCCAAGGCCGCAGGTCATCCCAGACCACCTTCCCAGGCCAGAAGCAGGGAGCTGGATGGGAAGTGGCACTGCTAAGATCAGATCCACACCCACATGGGATCCTGGCACATTTAAAACAAGGACCCCAGCCGCTAACATGCAGAAAGGCAAGTTCACAGCATATGTTGGTAGAGATATAACTGCCACTTATCTGGGAGGTTGAAAGGATCCCTGATTTGTTAAATTTGCAGTGATATAATTTGTATTAGCAGTACGATATCAATAAACACAAATTTACTTCATGCACAGCTAGGAAAACCCTCACATAATGAATTTTAGGCACCTGGTGCCAGATGGTTCTGATACACTCTATGTCCCATACCGGTTTCATGATGCAAAATATTCCATCATATATGAAATATATAAGCATATTACACAGGTGAATAGATACTTAAACACTAAAATCAATTATACCAATATATACAGGGTTGCCACAAAAAATTAAGTAAACATACCAGAAAAAAATTATAAAAATGTATTAACGAACTTAACGTGTGAACTGCTAAATGATGTCACTGAATAAAAAGTGACTTCATGCAAAGTTAGGGAAAAAAAAGACCCCATACAATGTGATCCGGATATCTAGTATCAAGTAGCCTCCATACCCTGATTATCATTTTCACTCTATGATATGAGTACTGATGTATATGGTGATGTTACACGACTTTAATTAAGCTGATCAGAAAAAAAAAAGCTTGCAAAGATTTTTAACTTGCAAGAAGTATTGCTAAATTTTTCAAAGTATCTTTAGTCAAGGATGCTAAGTAAGACAAGAGTTGCTAGAAACAGTGACAGGACTCCTTACAGCAAAGAAGACATGAAAAGGAAGAACGAGAATAATGATGAAAACTCTCAGGATCAAGGAAATCCAAAGTTACTGAAGCTAGGGAAAAGCGTAGCCACCTAAATATTACAGGAAGACAGCTGCATTAGAGCAGAGGATGAAACAGACACATGACAACTATGTTTCCAAAACTCTAAAAGAAGGGCAAAATGGAGAGAAGTATGTTCTTTATAGACTGCTTAGTGAAGCAAAATAAATAAGAAAATAAAATTAGTGAAATATGCCCTTAGAAGGATGAATAAAAGTATCCCCCCCCCCAAGCATTTATTGGAGAATCCACTGATGTGGAAAAAACGCTTTTATCAATATTTTTGAACACTGCTAATTCAGAATATACACTTCTGAAGGATATGTTCCAAGATACCAAGTGATGCATAAAGCCATGAGGAATGTTTAATCCTATACATACTCTTACTATAAAAGTACACAGAACAGGGCCCAGTGCGGTGACCTAGCAGCTGAAGTCCTTGCCTTGAGTGCACCTGGAATCCCATATGGACGCCACTTCTAATCCCGGCAGTCCCACCTCCCATCCAGCTCCCTGCCTGTGGCCTGGGAAAGCAGTTGAAGAAGGCCCAAACCCTGGGACCTGCACCCACATGGGAGACCTGGAGGAGGTTCCTGGTTCCTGGCTTCAGATTGGCTCAGCACTGGCCTTTGTGGCTGCTTGGGGAATGAATCATCAGATGCAAGATCTTCCTCTCTGTCTCTCCTCCTCTCTGTATATCCGCCTTTCCAATGAAAATAAATACATCTTTTTTTTTAAGGTACACATAATATTTGTATAATGAAAAAGCATACATGGATTTTAAAACAAGTACCAGAAAAAGACTATATTTTATTCCTTTTCCCCAGGATTTCTTTGAAGTACCGTGCTACATGTTATAACACCTAATTTGTAAATTAAGTGTGGCAATAAATTGAAACAATAATTATAATATAGAAAATCTAATCATATACTATGTTAAAGGTATATCAATGTATTCTACCAAAACAAATTTTTGCTGTTATTACATTTATTCGTGTTGCAATTTGATGTTTTTATAGTCTCCTGATTTATTAGGCCAGAACTGTGATGTGGTAGGCAAATGCACCAGCAGGCCAGCATCCCACTTGGAGAGCACCACGTAATAACCTAGCTGCTCCACTTCCTAGCCTGCTGGGAAAAGAAGAGGAGCATGGCCTAGATGTCTAGGTGCTTGTCACCTGTGTGGAACATGTATGGAGTCCCAGCATCCTGGCTTAGACCTGACTGAGTTTGGCCATTGCAGCCCTCTGAGCAGTGAGGAGAAAACCACTCTCTCTGTCCATTCCTCTCCTTGTAAAATAAAACAAATATACATACTGATCTTTTTTCTGCAATATCTCTTGTATCCTAGCTATACTGCTATTCACACCACTCCCGGCAAAGAAAATGCCTTATATTCCCTCCTTCCAATACTTAGATTTGTAGCATCAGTTCAGATGTATTGCAGCTTAGTTTTTCTTGATAATGACAATCACAGGGTTCTATATATGTACTTAGGTCTGTAAATGTTCATATTTATAGAGTTGTGTATATGTACATATACAATGCCACTGCTCTGTATATGTACTTCTATACATTAATATGGAAATGGCATATTGCAAAACAGCTCATCGCTATAATCTTTTTCCATTATAAACATTTTATTTGAAGGGCAGAGATGCAGAAGAAGAATTTCCATCAGCTAGTTTATCTTTAAATGCCCACAACAGCTAAGGCTAGGCCAAGAAAAAGTCAAGAGCTAGAACCTCCTCCACATGGGTGCCAGGGACCCAAAATCTTCAGCCATGCTCTACTGTCTACCAGCCTGTAGGACGCTGTACCAGAAGTGGAGTAGCCAAGACTTGAGCCAAGCACTCCAATAAGGCATGTGGGAACTCAGGCAGCAATGATACTGCTGAAACAAAGGCCCACACAAAATTCTATTTCAATACTAGAAAAACATTATTCATTTATTATTATTGTTATTATTATTATTTCCATGGGCTACCAAGCAGATTGCTATAAACTAGGAACTCAATAGTTATGTATCGACCAAGGAGGAAAACTTAACATTTGCATTATGATTAAAATAATACAAGGAATGCATGTTGTACATTGTAACAAACAGAAGCACAGCAAATGCTTTTGTTCAAGTGTCCCAAAACAGTAAAAGGCAGATTATTTAAAGTGTGAAGCTTAATCATAACCCTAGCCATACCCCTAGCCCCTTGTGATTTTAAGATGTTGCTATGAATGTATGTCACTGATGATTTTCAAAAACTAAACATGAGTATGTGTAATTTACTATGTAGTGTTTTGAGGATATGCTATCCATTGAAATTATTCCCAGCACATGATTCATAAAATAACTCCATGGTCTTATAACAAGACATACTATTTGCAAACATGATTTGAAAATATCAAAAATAGCTTTGGGATCTGGGCATTTGACATAGCAAGTAAGATATCAGTAAGGACACTCACATCCTATATTTAAGTCTCTGGGGTCGCTTCTCGGCCTTTTGGCTAAGATCAAGTGAAGTCTCTGGGGTCAAGTTCTATCTCTGCTTTGGATTCTAGTTTCCTACAAATGCACGCCATGGAAGGAAAAGTAAGATGACCAAAACAGTCAAGTCCCACTTATCCACATGGGAGACCGCAATGCACTTCTGGGATCCTGACTTCGCGTTCACTCGGGAAGCCATAGTTGTTGTGGGCACCCGAGGAGTGAAGTAGAGGAGAGAAGATCTTTATCTGGTTCCCTCTGTCTCTGTCTTTGACTTTCACAAAAAATGAAATAATATTAAGTTATTAAATGAAACCACACAAAATTTGGCTTTCTGGAGTAATGCACAGATATCTGTATATATATCTGCTTTCTAAAAATATTGGCTCTCAAATATGCTGATATCTGTCAAGCACTTCTCTAACTGTGCACAGCAGTACTGATTTACAACTGCTCACATTTACAAGGTGATTTTTAAAAATGAGACAGACATCTGTCACAAGAGATTTGTGTAAATAGAGGCTTAATGTACAGGCTTCAGAGATTACAAAATGAGAAAACATTAAAGCATTTTCATATTTCCTGGGCTAAATTTGCAATTGATACAGTAATTCTGACAGCTATTGGCTGTCTACTGACACCAGAAATATAAGGCCCAGATCTTTGCATACATAATGTAACTATCTCAGCAATTCAAGTTAGTATGTTTTCTTCCATTTTATATAGGAAATAGAATTCTGGAATATTAGGTAGCATATAGAATCATAAAACTAGTAAGCAGTATAGCCAAACACAAATCATTCTCTCTCAAAGGCTATGCCCCATATAATTCATTTGCTGCTTTCCATATGAAAAATCATGCACTTGCCAGAACTCTTCATTTAATGATAAATGATAGCCAAAAGCCCCACAGGAATCTCTTTTTTGGTGTGAGCAGTACCGCGATTCAGCAGTGAACCTCACCGCACCAAATCTCACAACTCCAGTCTTTCAGGGAGGAAACCCTGGTTTCTGCTGGTAACTCAGCTGATCCCAAAGTAATTTGCCTCTAAAAGGAAGTAGTCTATTACCTTGCCTTAAATAATGCAGCATTCAGTTATTACTTCCTGCCAGAGTGACAGTTTAAGCACAAGGCATTAAAAAACTGTTTTGCCCAGTTCTTGCTGTCTGTTATTTATTGCCTCATACACTACTTGTCTAGAAGTGATGGATAAATATTTGAAGGGAAAGATGCATCACTCTGGATGCCCCATGAAATTCAATATGGATAAAGTCAATGTTTCAGGTTCACCTATTTTTATTCTCTTTCCTATAATAAGATATATACAAGTTTCACGTGTTTTAACTCCTCAAATAAAAACACAATCTGGACTTATCAGTTTCTATACCATTACTTTCTTGGGGAAAAAAAAAAATGTGCCTAAAACAATTAGCTTTTCTTTTTGACTGCCAAATTCTAGGACTGTCTTTTCTCTTTGGATTACAGTTTTATGGTGCAGATTCTAAGATAGGAACCTTATTCTGGTAGTACAACTCAGTCACATTGTATTTCTGTGATCACAACGTAAAACTATGAATTTAACATAAAATATTCCTTAAAATGTTCAGTTTAATTTTAACAATAAATATGCATTAATCCCTAAATATGGCTTACACTAGCCATTATGCAAAAATCATAAAAATTATACTTAAAATGATAGTTACTCCATTTGAAGCCCAGTACTTCTCTTGACTTCTTTTTCGGTGTCTGCTACAAAATGTCTTCTTGGTGAAGCTTTGCCGTATCACCTGACTTCACATTGTCAATGCCCCCTTTCCCAGGGGTGTTTCTTACTCTTCCCTCATTTGCTGCTTTCAAAGCATTCATTGCCATTTAGTACAGTATATGTTTTACCATTGTGTGTCTTTACTTATAATCTCCCAAACTTTGGTGAATCTGTCTGAGATTAGAAAAAAATATTGATGATTTATTAATTGTTTATATGTTTTCTTCATCACTGCAATCCTAACACCTACATTATTGTCTTACCCATTATTAGTGTAATAAACATAATTAATCACTGCAAACCATCTTTGAGAGTCCATGACCTCATTTTGTTGAAAAACTACAATGACTTACTAAAGTCATAAAGCATGTAACAAATCGTGTAAGTTTGTGCATTGCCAAGATCAAGCCACCCTATTTAGTACAGGACTTCCAGAAAAGGGATAGCAAAATGTATCTATTTATTTTGTAGACTCACATATGTGAATAAATTTCATATTCATCTAGAAATTATACAAAGAGAATTAAACACCCTGCACGATTTACCCTTTTTCAGAAGGTCATTAACATTGAGTGAACAGGTAACTCTTAACGGAACATAGATGGGATGGTAAAAGAGACCACGAATTAGCTCTAATGATTTGTATTGACCCTGTAAACAAATGTGTTATTAGATGTCAGAGCCAGTTTTCTCTCACACACAATATTACATAACAGTAGATGACACATGCATTAACAATATAGGATTGTCTCGTGGATTTATATTTTCTATCCTTTTATTCTGGCCTAATTTGAAAGTAAGATCAAGTAATTATATATGCCCTGTTGTAAACAACGTGTATTCACCATGTTAGTACTTTCCGGATGAAATTCAAAACATACCTGGTTGTAAGTTATCTTGGCCTCAGGAGACCTACGAAAGAACCAGCTGATTCTAACGTTCCTACAGACTGATTCCTTTCACCACTCTGTGGACTGCATTCCCAACGTGGGATAATGCTGTTGGGTATCTCTAAACTTGGAAAATGTAGCTAACAAAATAGGATTAGTTTTTTTAGAAAGACATAGTCAGTGCCTGATTAATTGCATTAATGAATTAACTAGTTAATATATGGGCATGCATCTTATACTCTGATGTTCATGCCATGAGTGAGAAGAGTGGAACAGAACCACAATTAATAAACCACTATGAGAACTGGAATCAATCAATAAAGGTCATTGTGCATCAAGAAACCTATGTAAGTGAGCATGATTACTTGCCAGATTTTATTCCCTAGAGAAAAGAGTATCACATTGTCATGGCCTCTTCTTGAGCTATGAGCGTTAGAGTTAAAATTAGATCCAAACTCTCTTCTGAAGGGGATTTTTTCCTCAGGGAGCAAAATTGATTCTCCTAGGATACTCTCACTTAGCTTTATGAACTTACAGACTTTGCCTAAAGCCAAGAATGCACTAGTTTAAAGTGCATAATATGAAAATATGCTAGAGATACGAACAATCTCTGACATCATTCACCCCATTATTACTGTTTGAACAATTCTTTAGCAATTTAAAACACATCTGGACTTATCAGTTTCTATACCATTACTTTCTTGGGGGAAAAAAAAATGTGCCTAAAACAATTAGCTTTTCTTTTTGACTGCCAAATTCTAGGACTGTCTTTTCTCTTTGGATTACAGTTTTATGGTGCAGATTCTAAGATAGGAACCTTATTCTGGTAGTACATAGCAGTCACATTGTATTTTTGTGTTCACAATATAAAACTATGAATTTAACATAAAATATTCCTTAAAATGTTCAGTTTAATTATAACAATAAATATACAAATTAAGCAAATTCAGACAGAATCATTGATATGATAGATACAATGATTTGTATCCAATTCTGACCTCTCCAACTGACTTTTTTAAAGAACTAAAAAAAAAAAAAGTCTTTCACAGGAGGCCATGGAATTGGATTACTAGCTTCACTGATCAGTTGTGGAGCCAAATCCCATTCAAACCACAATAAATGGGTTTTAGTTAATTTTTGCCAACTAACAAAATGTATTATTTGTATATAGATGAATAAGCATTACAGATGTAACAGATTACCATTCACTTATTACTGTAGGAAAAGCTAGACAATCATATACTTTAGAATCTTCCCCAAATAATATATTTGGTTAAAGCTTTCGTATGACATCTAAGACATCCTATATGCATAACATTATGCTAATAATTACTTTTTTCCACTCCAGCATTCCAGAGCTGACCTGTTACATGTGGCCTAGAGGGAAATTGCTCATTTTCTTGCCCACTTGTGAACTGCATGCCCATCAAAACACTCCTTTTGCATGCACTGCTTTGTAACACTTCAATATTAAGTGAGTAATAAAGCATGATGGAAGGCAACACTAAATCCCACAAGAAACGAACAAACAAAAAAACGGAAAAAAATTGGTAGCCATGAGGACAGTCCCCACAGAAAGGAAATACTCATTGAATTTAAGAACATGTCATAGTTTGAGACTTAGGATCAGAGAGCCTACAGCTTCCTAAAAACTTACTGTTTCAAATGCTTATCATTTATTAGAAGTATACTTTGAATATACAATGAAAATTCCCATTTCAAGATGGTATTAAAATTGAATTTATCTTGATAATTCTCATATATTGTATGCCAATTATAAAAACCCTCTACAGATGTCTTTAAAAAGTTACCAAAGAAAAGTAAATAGAATGAACCCCAAGTAAATAGAATGAACCCCAAAAGTTAAAGAATCCACAAAGAATCCACTTAAGTACATGATCAAACGATTTATATCTTTTCTTTTAAAAAATACAGGTGCCATCTTACAAGATAAACCATTTTTCAGTATTTATTCAGTCCTCACCTTCAGGACATAGTAACCAAAGGCCATATTTCTAAAGTTAATCAACTACAGACTCACTCAGAACCCTGGAAACAATTCTTAATAGTTTCTTTTGATCCATAGGATGTGCCCAACTTTTAAAATAGAAACATGCACTTCAGTAATACTACTACATTATCTACACGCTCATTTATTTCTGTTAGTAAAATGATGATATACTGCCTATCATTGATCTCTACTAATTCACTGGAGAAAGTTGCCTTTTGAGGATTGTTTCCATGTAGTAGAATTTTCATTTATCAGGATTAAGCATGAGTTTAAATATAGTACGTTTGGGTTCGGCTTTGGCTCAGTGGCTAAAATCCTAGCCTTGCACACTCCAGAATCCCGCATGGTTCAGGTCTCAGCTACTGTACTTCCAGTCCAGCTCCCTGCTTGTGGCCTGGGAAAGCAGTCATTCGAGGAGAACCCAAAGCCTTGGGACCCTGCACCCAGGTGGGAGAGCAGAAGAGGCTCCTGGCTCCTGGTTTTGGGTCAGCTCAGCTCCAGCTGTTTTGACCACATGCGCAGTGAACCCATGGGCGGAAAATCTTTCACTCTAGATCTCCTCCTCTCTGTGAATCTGTCATTCCAATAGAAATAAAGAGAAGAAAACAAACCAAAAAAATCCTATTCAGCTGGCATTGTGATGTAGCAAGCTAAGCCATCTGCATCCCAAATGGGCACTGATTCCAGCCCTGTCTGCTTCACATCAGCACCCTGTCTATGTGCCTAAGAAGGCAGAAGATGGCCCAAGTGCCTGGCCCCCTGAACCTACATCAGAGATCTGGAGAAGCTCCTGGCTCCTGGTTTCAGCCTTGCTCAGACCTGGATGTTGTGTGGCCAATTGCGGAATAAACCAGTGGATAAAAAAGTTCTCTCTCTCTGTAACTCTGCCTTTCAAATATGTAAAAATAAGTCTCAAATAAAAGAACAACTAGGTTTCTGCACAGTTGCTGGAAAATTCTTTGTACTGCGTTGTATGTTCACATAAAAATAACCTTAACTTCTGATTCCAAATCACGTACTAAATATTTTCTTAAGAACACAATCTCTCACTCCATCAAAGAGGACTAGTTAAGAAAATTAAAGAAATCTAAACTTCAGTGCATGATCCCATTATGTTCTGATTACACATTAAAAAAATCTGTAGTCCTACATTTACATAGAGAAATCCAGTAATGCACATTAAAAATATTTGACAAAACCAAGTTCAAAATGTCCATCTTCCACTTAATATTTGAGGGCATTTTATTTATAGAAAACCTGAAAAAATATACTAGCATAAATGAAAAAGTGATCCATCATCAACAACTTGAAGATATTAACATAGTATCAGATAGTTTCCCAGTCTTTTTCAAATAAACTGTGTAGGTGAACAGGTATAGTTACACCTCTCTTCATGCGAAGGACATCCACTGGGAAATGTATCATGAGAGGATGTTGTCATGTGTGGTCATAACCTGGAGTATACTATAAAATAGCAATAAAATACATACTTA
The DNA here is from genome assembly GCF_017591425.1 of Ochotona curzoniae. Classification (NCBI taxonomy): domain Eukaryota; kingdom Metazoa; phylum Chordata; class Mammalia; order Lagomorpha; family Ochotonidae; genus Ochotona; species Ochotona curzoniae. The sequence goes on from NW_024467096.1 coordinate 25,203,575, forward strand.
AGTAAATACAGCATTTAATCATTAGCATTATCAAATACTTCATACGCACATAACTATACGGGATATACTTTATTCAATTGAAAGTTCAGTCCTATTTGTTCATTTCAGTTTCTCTACAAAATCTTGAGTAATGAATTATACTACAAGCTTAACAATATTTACAACATCAAAAATAAATTTTTTTGCAAAATTGTAATCTTACCAGTAATCCTATCTGCCTGTGAACCAAATGACGTGTCCCCCATGATGCCATTCGCCTCGTGGGGAGTGGAGACACTCTCTTGGAACCACTCCCCTGTCCAGACACACGACCAGCCTGGCAACAGGGAGTGGGGGCACTCTACTCTTCCTCCACAAAAAAAGATCGTAGGAACATTTTTCTCTTTCACACCTTCCCCTCTCGCCCCCCCCACCGGCCCAGTGTATTCCCTAACACAATCCAATTGTATCTGCTTTTCTCACCTTTTAAACAGACTTTATACAAAAAATATACAGGAAAATAAAAAACCAAATTTAATGTTAATATCTATATTTCATTAATTGTATCCATATTTTTGTGCACATGTACAAATTTGGTAGAAATCTCTATTTAAGCTAAATGTTACAAGTAATATTTTTAAAATGGGGTCTTTAAGAATCCTATGGAGAGGAAGAGAGAGGTGAGGATGGTAGAATCCACTATAGCTACAAAACTACATCATGGAAAATAATAATTAAAAAAAAAGAGTCCTAACGTAAGGATAGTGTAATAGCTGTCTGCTAATAAAATTTAGGTTATCTTACTAGATGATTCCTGCAACAATATCAGCTTTTTAAAAATGCCAATGTATGATACATAATCAATAAAGCTGCATTTGATACATCATATTAGTGTTTTTCTCTAACACTCCAGTATGACTAATGAGCTACCCTACATAACAACTCTGCTATCTATTAACCCTTATGCTGTTTCATTTATTCCTTCCTGAAATGTTCTTTGTCAGTTATGGAAACAGATGTTAAACAAAGTGAATCAAGAAGTTTGAAGTCAGATTTCTAGATAAAGACACAAACAAGCGTTGCATTTAGGACCTCTTTCCTTAATGAAAATGATTTTGATATGCTCCACAATCCTCACAAGCCAAACACAGAACCAAAGTGAAATTCTTTACCTCATGAGTAGTATATTCTCCTACAGTCATGCTCTTTTATAAATCATTCAAATTCTTAAAGAAATCACATCTTCACTTGGTGAAATTAAAAGTATAGTTAAGTCTTACCTCTGAGGCAATGGGAGTGATTCCCAGGGGAAATCTGTCTGTTCTTTGAGAAAATAAACCAAATGTTATTTCCAATTGCTGCCTTTTTTTCATTGAGTACAATCTTGTGTAATAATAAAAAAAAAATTGCATTGTCAACAAATCCTCTTAGCATCACATAAGCATCTTTTCACGAAAAAGTAGCTAGGGCAACATTGCCAGCAGTTTCAATCTGTTTCGGCCCTCCAATCCATAAAGAAACTTGTGACAACTCTGAACTAGTGGAAACTAGAAATATGTCAACATTGAACTGGCAATTACAACTCTCCCTCAGACCTAACAGTTGTTTTTCTATGTATGCCTCCTACTCATCCACTGAGATGATATAATCATAAGTTTTTAAGCTGACATCATTACACGCTTTTCCTATTCAGTATCCTGCATTTACTTGGGCAGCACAATAAAGTTTCAAAAATCATAATTTCCAAATTAATAAGATTTAGGACCGATTATGTCTTGAATACTTAGAAATAAGCCACTTCTTGTAACTATACTAAAAGTATCATCTAGTTCTTAAAAAATATATATATAATCTGCACTCAAATGAAGTATCAATCTCTAACTCATTTAAAACTTAAATATCCCAGGAAGTAAAATATACGAGCATTTGTACATATAAATTCACATATGTCTTCCATAGTCTATTTTACATTCACACTTTTTCAGCTCAATCTTGAATTCCTACTAAATGTCCCTTTTATTTTGTGCAAAAAGATAAAACTGTCTCCAATAGGTTAGAGCTCCTCATCATTTTTTTCCTGTTCATGGTGTCTGAATAACTTTTTCTATCATGTTAGCCAAAAAAATTTAAAAATAAACAAAAACAAACAAAAATAACCACAATTCTATTAACTGTTTAGTTTCTTAAACAAATCCTCGAATATTTAAGATCTTCTAACTTAGTAACTATAGGAAAAAAGCAAAATATGTAAAGGGCAAACATTTAGCTTTGTGGTCAAGAAGCATGCGTCCCACAGTTTTTGTACCTGTGCTTAGAACCGTTCTCTAGCTCCTGACTCCCACCTTCCCACCAGTGCACCACGTGTGAAACAGCGATGACAGGCCAAGTAACTGGGTTCCTGCCAGCCGCAGGCTCTGGCCCAGCCCCTTCAGCCATTACTGCCATTGTTGTGCAGGAGCAAGCAACAGACCCTTTCCATATTTCTCTGCTTCTTTCTGTTTCTCCGCCACTCTCCCTTTCTTCCCCTCCCTTTTTCCTTTCCTCCTTCCTCTCCACCTCACTGCTTCTTCCTCCCCCTCTGTGTGTGTGTATTTGTCTGTCTCTAGCTCTCTAAAATAGAGAAGTTCAAGTAGTACATACACTATGACTCACCAAATGGTACTGCACTTCCCGTGATTTCCAAATATTTTGCCAAACTGTCAGACATTCACCGTGGCACATGGTGACTGTGGTATCCACCATGGTAGCCACTGCTAATATCTTATTAGTGTGTAACTATCTCAGTGTCATAATTTCAGCTCATTCCAGTTCTATTGCAACAGCCCTGCATACACTCAGGGACCTAGTGAGTGTCAATTTTTGCTAAATGAAAGAGGATGAGTATGTATGGATGACTGAGGGGATTACTGTTGAATTGATTAAACTCATTATCTGTAAATGGGGCACTTTGTAACACTGGGTGTTGATATGTATGAGTGATAGAGAATATTAGCTGGTCACTTTTAGCTAGGCAAACATGCCTGAACCATTTATAGAATATGGATTAACTATGGTATCTAAGTCATATAACTGACAAGAGAATTAGATAAAATGTACTAAACTATACAGTAAATATCTTGTATGTAACTATTTTTTTTTTGCAGTTTTGTCTTTAATGCTGTAGAAGAGGAGATACTAAACTTCATGGATATTTGATGAAAATAAGAAAATAAAACATGCAAACACTAAGGAGACAATTAGGGAAACACTATTTTTAAAACTCAAGCTGTTTTACAAACAGAATAGAAAATACCATGGCTGGAAAACATTCAGACAACAGGTTCTTTGTGGCCAGATTCAGGAAGTTGCTATGTGACTGAAATTTCCTGTCTACCAAAAGTAGGAAAAACTGAAGTCCTTTCATTTCATAGCTTGAATTAAAGACCAAGAGCAGCTCTTATTCCTAATCACATTCCTAATTACAGAAGCACAGGCTAGCACCCCTGTTGTATGAGGGGCTGCCAATATTTCCATTATCAGTTCTCATTTCATGGCTTGTTACTAAAGCACACACTCCAGGAAGATTGTTGGCATAGATGATCTCAGCATGAGAGAGAGAGCATGTTTTACAAAACCTGGCATCAACTATCACACTGTAAATACAAAGAGATAGAAAGGCAATAATAAACAATCAAGAAAACGGAAAGTGCTGGGACTGAAAAGGTTGCTCAAGATAATTTCATGTGTAGAGAAAAACTTCACTTTCACTTACAGTTTTAAAAATGTATATTTTAATAGATTTTTTTCACCAAAAATCTGTAGCAAGACCAGAGTAGTAATACAATGCACTCATTTATTTTGTTGCTTGAAAATAAAATAAAACATGTCCGTATTGTGAAGCTTCTGTGACTTTGGTCAAAGTGTTGAACAGGTGTTTTGTTGTTGCTTTGATGTTGCTTTGAATCATTTCATTTCTTCATTAAATTTTTTCTCGAGTTTTCTCTCATAAATAGTTAAGGTCCTTTTTCTTTTTTTTTTACTTTCTAAGCTCTGTCACCCACAGGTCTACAGTTTGATTTTACTTATTGCAGTTGGTACACAACTCTTTGCTTGCAGCCAATTGTGCCACTCTCTCCAGCGAGTTCTAGGTCTGGGTTCTTAAGTTAGATTTCCACCATAGTCTCCACAGCCCCAGCTCCTGGCTCACCAGTCTCCACCTCCTGTGATACCATGCTGAGGCAGCACTGTTATCTGTACAAACTTTCTCCCACTTCCAGTTGGAGCAGGTCCCAGGATTAGGGAGACACCAGGTATCCTGTATAGACGGGTTGCTAGTGGTGCTGATCTTGCCAGAACCTGTTGGCCATTAGGCGAGAGGGTCATACAGACCTATTTTGACCTGTATGATGTCATATTTAGTATTATGTTCTTATGGGACCAGTGCAATGCCACCTCACTATTGTCATCACAGTCTTCATTTCTTTGCCACACTGCATGAAATGGTATCTAATGTGCCACTAATAGAGTTCTTGACCTGCTGGCAGTCTGGTCTGAGGGCTACCTCTATCTATCTTGGGTGGAACCTAATGGATGCCACATATTTGCAGTACACTGAGCCAAAAATGAGTTCACTCCCAGCTCAGTGAATGCACAATACTGTCCCATAACGATTGCCTCCTTAAACAAAATGGTGCCTGATTCGGCTGTAGGTGGAAGACTGTGCTGTGAAATCCAACCTGTTCCCACACTTCCTGTCTGGGACCTGTCACTCCGTCTCTGCTCCTGGTCAAATCAAACAGATCAGCAGGACGGGCAGTTCTTTGTCTAGGTTCACCTCCTGAGCTCCCAGTGAATGTCCCTTCCAACCTTGTTTCTGGCAGAGTTCCAGCTGCTGTTGCAATTCAGATTGCTGCTTGCTGAATGCTGCTGGGGTATCAATCATTGCAACACCATACGGTTGTGTCCACTGTTTTCCTGTGTTTGTCAGTCTCCAGGTACCCCTCCTGCTGGTGTTCAATCCTCTCCTGTTTTCTGGAATGCGTCCTCTCGCCTTCTCACTGGCTCATGTTTCTCTCTCTGTTTAAACGTGTCCTTACCCTATTCTGCCATCATGATTCTGCCTCAATTTATTTTATTTTTATTGAAAGGTAAAATGTACAGAGAGGAGGAGAGACACAAAGATCTTCTGTCAGTTGATTACAACCCAAGCATTTGCAATGGCTGGAGATGAGCTGATGCAAAGCCAAGAACCCAGAGTCTCTTCCAGGTACCCCACATGGGTACAGGGTCCCAAGGCTTTGGGCCTTCCTCAACTGCTTTCCCAGGCCACAATCAGGGAGCTGGATGGGAAGGGGGGAGATTGGGAGTAGAACCAATGCCAATAAGGGATCATGGCACGATCAAGAAAAGGAGCTAAGCCATTAAGCTACTGTGCCAGGCCCTATGACATTTTTAAAATACTCTTGCATAGAAATTATATTACTCTTGTACCACTGGAATTCACTTCTCCATCTTAGGTACAACTGTTTCTTACTAAACGGATTTTGCTAGTAGGACACTAACACTAAAGTAGATAATAAAAATTATCTGTGCTTTTTACAGTCCAAAACAGAAATACAGAAGAAAACTCACATGAATCTGGCATTAGATTCTGATTATTAGATTTGACTGTTAGGTTTATTAGTTAATCAGAATGTACTCAAGAGAGACAGAGGGCAAGAAAGAGCTCTCTACTTCATTCTGTAATACAAAATGTATGTACCTCTTGATATCAGAAATAACACCTGCTAGCTTTATTCAGAGTGAAGCTACATAAGTTTTCCCAAAATCTACTGAAATATTGATTAACCAGCAAATATCCATTGTTCAGGGCCTTTGAAAAAATGAACTTGTTATTCCAGATTAAATTACCAAATAATAACACTAAAATTGCAGTATATTACAAGTTCACCTGTCTTCACTCAACTTAAGACTTATTTTAAGCATCCTGGGGCTTGTGCCATGGTGTAATAGGCTAATACCCAACCTTTAGAGCTAGCATCCCATATGGGTGTTGTTTCTTGCTCCAGCTGTTCCACTTCCAATCCACGCTCTCTGATATGGCGTGGGAAGGAAGTGCAGGATAGTACAAGCTGTTGGATTCCTGCAGCGATGTGGGAGACCCAGAAGAAACTCCTGGCTCTCAGCTCCAGACCTGCCCAGCTCTGGCCATCGGGGACATTTGGTAAGGGAACAATCTTTCTCTCTCTCTTTCTCTCTCTTGTTTTCCCTTCTCATTGTAAAATATTTCAGATAAAAATAAGTACTTTAAAAGTAAATAAAAATAAAACATTCTATAGTTAAATTCATGCTCATCTAATCTAAATTTTTTTGGATAAATACTAATAAAAAAGTAGTGTCAAAGAGTATCTGATATTTCCCTATTGTAGAGTTTTTTTTTTTTAAAGATTTATTTATTTATTGGAAAGTCAGATATACAGAGAGGAGGACAGATAGAGAAGAAGATCTTCCGTCTGATGAATCACTCCCCAAGTGAGCGCAACGGCCAGTGCTGTGCCAATCCAAAGCCAGGAGCCAGGAGCTTCTTCCAGGTATCCCACACGGGTGTAGGGTCCCAAGGCTTTGGGCTGTCCTCGACTGCTTTTTCAGGCCACAAGCAGGGAGCTGGATGGGAGGTGGAGCCTCTGGGATTAGAATCGGCACCCATATGGGCTCCAGGTGCGTTCAAGGCGAGGACTTTAGCCGCTAGGCCACGACGCCGGGCCCCCCTATTGTAGATTTAACAAAACTTATCCTTCCATATTTTTGCAACATCAAGCATTATTTCATAAATCCTGTGGTCAATTCATAAATATTGAGATTGACATCTGGGTTTAGGGGGGCATAATAAATGCATTTTAATAGAAAATATTTCCTTTGTATTTTATGTAAATTCTGTTATGCTATTAAACAAAGGTCTTAAGTGCAACTTTTCTGTGCTTTGGGGTTTAAAAATCTACAGAACACTTTAAATGTACTCCATAGGAAGTCAATCCCAGATGTTCGAGACCCTCTTAATAAGGTCCAGCAGCATAATTTAAATTAATAAAAGGCTATATCAAACCCAGCTCCCAGTCAACCTCAAAGTAAGGATACTCATTCACTCTTCAATTTTATCTTATACATTTCACCACAAGTAATGCCCCCTTTACCTGTTGCCAAGTCTTTTGTGAGTATTCTTTGTGGTTGATCAAAAACTGTTGCATTTGTTCCTTCAACAATAAAGATAATTTTCCTTTCCCTACAAAAAGCTCGCCTAAAAGGCGGCCTACAGCAGAAAAAAATCACCCGTGTGAGGTAAATGCAGTATTGGAGTGCTGACATTTTTCCAAAATGATTGCTTTCAGATTCCTAATTGTGGACAATCTAAAATAGTTATTTAACCCCATATTTGAGAGCACATTTTTACAGTACAAACTTTCCACAGCCCTAAGGAATATAATGTATCTTCATTTTTAGAAAACTAATTTAAGATTAATATGCTGTACAAGAAAGATAACAAGACTGCAAGAATTGTTCACACAAAAACAAAAATATATTTAAATCTAATCCCAATGCCAAAAACTAAAGAAGAGGGTAATCAAACCATAGCTTAATTTTTTTTTTACATCTTATTATTATTATATCATTTTATGATGCAGTTTGATAGACTCCTGGCATTTCCCTTATCCCCTCCCCAATTCACTCCCCCCACCTAGTTCCTATATATCATTATGAAAATAGCTTAATTTTAAAATGAATAATCATTTGTATCTGAAAAAACTGTGTTCAGAAACCATATGAAATTTCTTTAAGAAAAAAAATTATTTATTTTTATTGGAAAGGCAGACTTACAGAAAGAAGAGAAAGATCTCCTGTAACTGGTTCCCTCCTCCAAGTGCCTACAACAGGCATAGCTGAGCCAATCTGAAGCTAGGAGATAGAAGCCAAGAGCTTTTTCTAGGTCTTCCATGGAGATGCAGGGTCCCGAGGCTTTAGGCCATCCTTGACTGCTTTCCCAGTGCACAGGCAGGGAGATGGATGGGAAGTGGGGCCTCCAGGATTAGAACCGGTGCCCATAAGGGATCCCAGTGCGTACAAGGTGAGGATTTAGTCACTGAACCACTGTGCTGGATCTGAAATTTCTTATTTCATTGAAGAGCAGTTAGCCATAAAACATTTAATGACATAATGTTTTATATTATGTCATAAAGATTAAACTATTTTTTTGCAGTTTATGCAGAGTTTAATCACATTTTTGATAACGTGTTTCTGCTTTGTGATTTTGTTTTTTTTTTCTTCTTTTTATTTATTTATTTTTTTATTTTTTTTTTATAATCTTAGTTTATTAGGGTACAAAGGGTCAAGGGCTACAGGGTGACAGTGGGTAATATCATTGTTTCCACACTAATATAATCATTTTGCCCTGTATTTGCAGTTAGGGGAGTAACAAAGGGAAAAGCCCCACCCTACCTCCCACCCATCCCCGATCCCCAACATGAGGCGCTCTCCAAGGGTCCTGCTCAAACAGTTTTGATAGTTCATCCATTCTGGATTGCTGCCAATCTCACCGTCCCAACCGCAATGAAACCTATTCGGAGTCCACTGGCTGACAGTCTCTTGATGGTTGTGGTTCCAAGATCAGCAGTTCAGTTGGAGAGATATCCAGAGAAACTTCATCTGAGTTGATTCCAGATCTGATTCTTGAGTGAGTTTGCTAGTACAGACTCCAACACTGTTTGTCACACCAATCAGCTTATGCATATGCTGGTCGTTGCGATTTTGTTTTAAGATTTATTTTTATTATTTTTTTATTGGAAAGGCGGATATACAGAGAGGACAGACAGAGAGGAAGATCTTCCGTCCCATGATTCACTCCCCAAGTGAGCGCAACGGTCGATGCTATGTCGATCCAAAGCCAGGAGCCTCTTCCAGGTCTCCCACGCGGGTGCAGGTTCCCAAAGCTCTGGGCCGTCCTCGACTGCTTTCCCAGGCCACAGGCAGGGAGCTGGAAGGGAAGCGGGGCTGCCGGGATAGAACCGGCGCCCATATGGGATCCCGGGCGTGCAAGGCGAGGACCTTAACCACTTGTGCCACCGTGCCGGGCCCGTGATTGCTATTTTTTAAACTAAAATGATTACCACGAAATATAAAGAAAACTATCAAGAGCATTATAAATAATGTTATTCTCTTTTTTTTTAAGATTTATTTATCTATTGGAAAGTCAGATATACAGAGAGGAGGACAGATAGAGAAGAAGATCTTCCGTCCGATGAATCACTCCCCAAGTGAGCACAACGGCCAATGCTGTGCTGATCCAAAGCCAGGAGCCAGGAACTTCTTCTGGGTCTCCCATACGGGTGCAGGGTCCCAAGGCTTTGGGCCTTCCTCGGCTGCTTTTTCAGGCCACAAGCAGGGAGCTGGATGGGAGGTGGAGCCTCTGGGATTAGAACTGGTGACCATATGGGCTCCAGGTATGTTCAAGGGGAGGACATTAGCCACTAGGCCATGCTGCTGGGCCCAATAATGTTATTCTTACATGCAACTTCTTTGAGTTAGAATTGGATTCTTAAAATTTCTATAAAAAATTAATGTTCTGGGCCTTGTTGAAACACAATAGGGTCACTGATTTGTATCCTGGCAACTCCACTTCCCTTCCATCTCCCTGCTTGTGGCCTGGGAAAGCAGTTGAGGATGACCCAAGGCCTTGGGACCCTGCACCTGTGTGGGAGACCCAGAAGAAACTCCCGACTTCAGCTTGGCTCTGCTCTCTGTCTCTCCTCCTCTCTGTATATCTGAATTTAGAATAAAAATAAATAAATCTTTAAGAAATTAGTGTTTAATCTCGTAAGCAATCCTGTCCTTATTTTCCTCTTAAAACTCTTCCGCTCTCATTGATAATCTCAGGGAAGACAGATTATAAAAGCTAACACAACTGGAGCAACAAGACTTTCATTAAGTTTTCCTGTCAAAACATGTTGACAAAAGTGGTCTTTGTAACATGAAGAGGAAAATCATCACACGTTTTTATTCATAATGGGGCAGATAAATACAGGCATCCAAGACAAGAGTATGGAATTAAATAAAATGACCTAAATAAATTCATGACACATTTAAAGAAGTAGTTTAAAATGCCATTTTCCTCATGTATTTTAATAATAAATTCCCAAGAATTTCCAACAGTCTAGTTTTGCCCAAAGAATTGAATACTCACATATTTTCTCATATATATGTATCCACATATTAAGGCAACATAGTTTTCTTTGGTGAATAAGCACACCTGCATGTAGACACAGAGACACAGCAACACATCCGTGTTTCATGTATGTTTTCATACTAACATCTGATGAATAACTATGTGCTGCGAAAGAAATGTCAATTCACAGAAAGTCAGTATTGTTTTCTTTCAAGGACATATTTTTTAAAATATATTTTTATTTTGAATTTTGAATTATGTGGTACAATTTTGTATAGGCTGGGATTCCCCCCCAAAAACCCACCTCCCAACAGATTTTCCCCATTTTGCTACAATGGTGTAGTCCTTCATAAGTAATCATAATTCTGTCAGTCTCTTACTTAAGTGTACCCCGACATTGTTGGTACAATGTCAGACAATTCAGCATCCCATTATCTACACATGCACAGCAATTTCATCGGGAATCCATCTTTCGTCTGTAAGCAGGGATGCATGTTCCATTATACCCCCACACCTGTACAGATAGACCCCAGTACTCCATCACTATACATTACCATAAGTGAGAAGCCATGAAACAAGGTCAACAACCGGTATGAGTAAGAACAGCCACAACAACAACAGAAACAAATTACAGTACCATGTAAAAACACACCACTGAGTAACCAACACACAAGTGCCAAAAAGGAAATATATCCTTTTTAGGACATATTTGAAGCCTAAATTTAAATAAGTAGCTGCTTCGTAAAATCAGTTTTTCAATAAATACTGTTTGCCTATCACAGCTATCCACCTTAGAGTCACTTTACTAAAACTGAGATCTACTACCTGTCGATGAGTGAAACCACTCAGTCGAGCCATCCACAACTGGAGAGGATTAGCTTACAACTGCTACTACTATCAGCAAAACAGCAAGCAGCAGACAGTTCATTTTGCAGAAACTTAATGGAGTGTATGGCTTTGGCTGTTTAATACAAGCAACTGTCAAGGCATCTAAGCAAAAAAGTCTCAGCTGTCATCACCGACAAGCTGAGTAGAATGTCTTGTCACAGCAGACTAGATAAGGCATCAGTACTATGGTCTATGGCGCTGCTACCACACATCTCCACTGCAGCCGGAGACAATATCTGTTCGTTTACAACAAATATATAACAATGTATATCTCCAAAACACTTTATGAGAGTACAGCATTGGACTCTCAGTATTTCAAAAATAAAAGCAATACATGGGGGCTTGATAATCTCATTGTAAATATATCTATTCACTAAATGGTCTAAATAATAATAGTTTACAGGAAAATTATACACAGATACAGGCACACTCACACACATATCCACACACATAACCTAGGAATGCCTGTAAGTTCACATCTTCTTGGTTAGCTTTTGTTTTTCAGATACAAAAGTTCCTAAACTAACTATTTTTAGATACATACGAAAGTTACTGTTGAAAGTTGGTAAACACTAAGAACTGTTTTTGATGAAATTATGCATTCACATTGTCCTCCTTATCGAGTCACTGAAGATATATTTCTTTCTTATTTGATAAAAAATTATCAAAATACTGCTTCAAAAAAAGAATTAAGCTTCTAACACCCAGAAATAACACCTTTTTCTTGGCCATGCAGAGGTTTATCTTCTTTCACTCAATGTTAAGGATTATGTATGTATAACATCATAATCCTTTCAATTACTGTTTCCACTTAAATGTGTTATTGAAGGAAGAAAACAGAAATAAAAGACTATATATGTATAAACTGATACAAATGCAAGGAATAAATACAAAGATATTTAATTCTAGTTTCAATAACTCAAAACCTAACTAAACCCTTTAAAATCAAACTTGTTAAATTTCCCCTTAAATTCATACACTCTCCTTTATCTTATGAAATATTTCTTATGAAATATTTATGAATGTCTATCCAACATGCAGAGAAGCAACTTTGTATGAGATAAAACACAGGTATTGTTTTTCAGTTTCATTCAATTGTATTTATTCAACTAACATATCTATTGGCAGTAGGGTGCGCAATAGTGAGCTATTGGAGACAAACCTGAGGTGTAAAGACAATGAGATACAGATTGTTCCTCAAAGACTTAGAGATGAGACATAAGCACAAGAAACCACAATACAAGAGAGTGGTGCACACTGCAGAAGCAGCTCAGACTTTGAAGGCAGCTCAAATCCATTTGAGTTCATTCTGCCAGGAATGTGAGTACTGACGTAAAGGGGAATTACCAACCACAACATTCAGTGGAAAATTCCTGTGAATTAAAGTAAGAAAATGGGCACATCACATGACAAGCTCAGAGAATATTAAGTGCAATTACAATTATATCCTCAAAGACTTCTACTAAACACCCTTTATCCCATTTACTTAGAACTAGAAAAGATAGCATGTTGGAATGTGCATCTGTAGCACTTCTGCAGAAATCCCTTCCTGGACTATGTGTATTCCATTGTGTGAAGCCAGCTTGGGTGCAGGCTACTCTAATTCCTGTTCATGCATTCTAGAAGACGGTGAATTTCCAGTTACCAGTACGTGAGACCTAGAAGCAGTTCCAGACTCTCAGATTCCGCCTGACTCTGCCCTGACATTTGATGTCTGTCTGTCTGTCTCTCTGTTTCTCCTCTCCCCTCCATCCTTCTTCCCTCCTATCTATATTCAAAGGCTCATTCAACAGTAAGCAGACAAGAATGAAATAAGAGTTCTAAGACTATTATCCTTGCAGATCTACTTACAAAGCTGGCTCTTGATTGGTATCTAGGAACTTAGATTTATGACAGGTTTTCAACATTTCCTGAAACAGCTCAATGTGCCTGACAATATAGTTTATACCACCTTTCTGGGAGGCTAGAACTTTACAATATATTAGGCAAAGAGTGCCTATGCAATAAGTCTCCAATAAAAATCCTGATTACTGAGTCTCTAATGAACTTCCTGGTAGAAGCTCATTTCAACAGGTGATTACATCTTAACGCTGGAAGTATTAACCATATGCTGTGTTCTTGCTCTGGGAGTTAACTCTTGAAATTTTGTGACTGTTCTTATTTTTTTCTAAATTCTGCCAAATGTACTTTTCGGTTTTATTGATTTTTGTGGCCATAAAAACAATCATATGTAAAGTGCTGTGAATTCTACTAGAGAAACACTGGCCTTTAGGATGGTCTTGTGGCTTCAGACCCATAAGGCTGCATTTTCCAAAGATAGAGAAAATCTTAACTGTCACCAAGTAGTGAAGGGGCTGGGATGCTCATTAAGGATAATGACTACCAACAGTGGCATTTGAATCAAGCAGGATTCAGATTGTAGCTCCACCACTCACTGTGCATATTCAAGACATCCTGTGGGACACTTAACAGGAATTGTTTAGAACGGAGTTAATTGTCCTAATACAGAGCTTCTTTTACGGTTACAAAAAAACAAAGTTTCTTAGAGTTAAGCAGCATAAGCCATTGAAAATAAAAAAGATGATGCTCACCTAGAAGTAATGTATTTAATAAGAAGATAAAGCTCAGATATAAATTGCAGACCAATTAGGAGAAGAAAATAAATAATAAATCAAACATGGGATTGGAGAAGTAATTCTTGCTTGTCATAAAAACCACTAGCATGGTATTAGATTAAAAAATACATTTTCATTCTTTGCAAAATATTTACATAATCTAACAATCTGAAGTCCAACCTGAAGTTTGGAAAACTCAAACTAGTAAGCAAAAATCGACATACACAACCAGAGAACTGAAGAGAAGTTACAGGCATTGTCACACAGTAGTGCAAGCATGTGAGTCCCAGTTTGAGACCTGACTTTTCCATTTCAGATATAGCTCCCTGATAATCATGCGTGAAAGCAGCAGACAATGGCACAAGTGCTTACCTCGCTGCCCTGCTTGGGAAACCAAGATGTCATGCCAGGCTGCTGGCTTTAACTTGACATAACCCCAGTCATTATAGCTCATTAGGGAAATGAATCAGTAGGTAGAATATAGCTCTATGTCCCTGTCTCACTACACACTTGTAACTTTAACTTTGAAATATTAAATATTTTTCAAAAAAAAAAAAACAACTGAAGAGAAAAAGATCAGTGACATATTCAGCAGTGAGAGATAAAAGACCCTCAAGAGATATTGACCAACAGGGTCAAGGACAGCAGAGAAGCCCAGAAAGCTGAGTACTTTGATGTGCTCATTGAATCTGGAAGTGTGGCTTTATCAAAACCTGCCTCACTAAACACAGAAAGAGAAGCAGTAAAATGACAGTAGTTAACAATAAGAGAATAGAAGAAACGGTTGATACCATGATCTGAAGCTTAAGCCTCCACCTGCAGCACCAGTTTGAGTCATGGCTGCCCTACTTCCATTACATCTCCCTGCTAATGGCCTTTGAAAGCAGTGGAGGATGGCCTGGACACTTGTGAGAAACCCACTAATGATGTGAGAGACCCTCAAAAACTCCTGGCTTTGGACCAGCTCAACTCAAGCCAATGTGCCCATTTGAGGAGTGAACCAGTACATGGAAGATCAATCGATCTTTCTCTTTTTCTTTCTTTCTCTCTCTCAATCTGCTTTTCAAAGAGGAACAAATCTTAAAAATAAAAGGGGGGGTGGGCGGCAGCATGGCCTTGCAGCTAAAGTCCTCGTCCTGAAAGCACCTGGAATCCCATATGGGTGCTAGTTCTAATCCTGGCAGACCAGCTTCCATCCAGCTCCCTGCTTGTGGCCTGGGAAAGCAGTCGAGGACAGCCCAAAGCCTTGGGAGTCTGTGCCCATATAGGAGAATTGGAAGAAGTTCCTGGCTCTTTGCTTCGGATTGGCGCAGCACCAGCCATTGCGGTCACTTGGGGAGTGAATCATCGGATAGAAGATCGGACAGAAGATCTTCCTCTCTGTCTCTCCTCCTCCCTCTATATCTGACTTCCCAATAAAAATAAAATAAATCTTTAAAAAAAAAAAGACAGAAGGTAAACTAAAGACACAAATGGCCAATTCAAAAAATTTTAAGTGTAGGGCCTGACATGATGTCTCAATGGCTGAATCCTAAACTTCATGCACTGGGATTGTATATGCATGCAGCATCAGGTCCCTACTGCTCCACTTCCCATCCAGCTCCCGTTTATGACCTGGAAAAAGCAGTGAAGAATGGCCCAATGGCTTGGGACACTGTAACCATGTGGAAGTTCTGGTTCCTGGCTCCTATAAGCTCAGCTCTGGTTGTTGTGGCCATTTGGGGACTAAATCAATAGATGGAAATTCTTTCTCCATCTTGCCTTCTCTACATAAATCTAATCTGCCTTTCCCATAAAAATACATAAAACTTTTTAAGAAAGAATTTTAAGTGTAAAGCAATAGCATTATGTAATAATTTATACATATATAAAATAATATACATACATAAAAACGTAGATGTTTATGACATAATATTTACATATAACATGCATTTATAATACATATGTGTGAACATATTAACAGCAAAGCAAAAACGTATTTAATCTGGGAGATATGACTATATAGCAGTCCAAAATAACATAGAGAAAGAAGCCAAAGACACACTGAGAAGTAAATATGAATAAGTATTAGGCAAAATAGAGATTTGGCCAAAAGATGACATGGAAAGAACGATACAACAACATATGATATTAAATTTTAATGCATTTGTATTCATTCTTAATTATTCGCACAGACACACAGACTCAACAAATAATTGGTAAAATAATACATAAAATTATATTCATATGATATCCTTTTTATGTGCCTCTGAAGATAAAAGAAACGGGAAAGATAAAAGTCTGGAACAAAGAAGGGAGGAAAGAAGGAGAACCTTTGTCTTTTCCTCTATTGGTCTCTGTAAAACTTGGCCTTTCAAATAAATCAGTGATTTTTTTTAAAGAAAATAATTGATTCTAATACTTAAATCTATCAGTGTGTATCTGTATAGTATATTATTCCAGGGCATGTTTCTTAACAACAAATTGCTGCATACTATCTGTGAATCAACATAAGGAGGATTCCAGAATGACTCACAGTCAGATCTATTTTACACTGCAGTTTGAATTCTAAAATACAAATCACAAAAATGTTAGCATTTCTTTAAGAAAATTATTACAGTTGCAGCGAAATATTTTTAAATGTCTAAATTAATGTAGTTGCAACAATAAAAACGATGAATTCTGAAGAGTCCATAGATTTATGTTTTAAGGGATATTATTGCCAAGATTTTTTTTTTTAAAACCACCTGAAACAGCCCAACATTCAACCAACGAAATAATTAAAAGGAAACAATTTTGAGAACCTACAAATCCTCTAAAAATTATGGAGAAATTGTATTTAAAGATCTTTGTATACCCTATATTAATGCATCAGGAGCACTGAAGAGTTTGAATTTGAACAGAAGACTTCTGTTTCTGAAGGTGAAGCACAAAATGACCTCAAATTATATTATGGCATGTTTTCATGTAGTAACGAAAATTTTTACATTAATTATTAAATGTGCAAGGTGTCTCGATCCATCTAACTAATTCAAGGAACAGATGCCCCTAAAAAGATGGAATTTTTTTCATTTTATTCTTTATCCATATTTTCCACCAACAAGATTTCCTTCACTTGAGTTAACAAAAACACCATTTGAACTATTTATGCCTACTGTTAAAATTACATCCCCTACTAACATACTGCTGCAGAAACATGAATAAAGATATCTTTTTCGTCTATTATGATTATATATTTCAACGATTTTTCTTTTCGAGTCTATTCAATTTAACACAATTTTATATTTATCCTTCTCTTTCTCTGGAATCTAGAATAGTCAGTAAGGACGTCCACTTGGAAAACAGTATCTTTGGAGGCCCTGTTACGAAAATGCCACAGGAAGGCTTACTGAGCCCTATCCAACAACCAATGAGCATAATTATTGTTGAGTATAACTGAGTTTGTCTATCTCCAGTGGATCAATGAATATCCTTAATCTATCAGTCTCGTTTCACAACCGTAAGATAATGGACAATGCCTTCTGAGTCAGAGGTCAGCTTTTCAGGATACGTTAGTCGGTTTTCCTCATTCACAGAACCTGCTGCTGTATTTGTAATATAACAAAAGGGAAAATGTATCACTTCTTTGGATTCAGACTCAGCAGTAAATGTGCAGGAAAACAGCATATGATGCAAACAGAAATCTGTTTCACATTTTTTCCTTTCATTTAATTGAAATAATTATGGCTAAAATTTACTGAATATATTTCCTGTCAAAAATGGTTAAGTTTCCATGGATTATATCCATTCACATATCAAAAACTATTATGAGTGGTGAACTATGAATATTACACTGATGAAAACCTTGTGTTTAGAGAGTTTATATATTTTGCCCAGGGAAGCAGCTGAAATGTGAGCTCAGAAGACTAGAGCCAGAACTTAAGGACTTAATCAATATGTTATGTCACTGAGAATTATGACAACTGATCTTGTCACTTATGTACTTGTGGATGTTGTTCAGCTGACATTCAACAAGCCATTATTCCTATTATTTAGTTACTACTAACAAGATATGCGTCAAAATAATTCTTAATTTTCTTCTCAATATGACTTTTTAAACATGCAAATAATCACTTCTACATTTGGATTCATAATTTTACACTAAATCAAAAACAACCAAAAAGGAAAATTTTACATTATTACTTACATTTAACTAAATGAGTAAATGAGAAAAAGCCACTGCATTCTTTTTCAAAGACATACTTATTTTTATTATAAAGGCAGATATACAAAGAGCAGGAGAGACAGAGAGGAAAGAGCTTCCAGCTGCTGGTTCACTCCCCAAGTGGTCACAAGGGCTGGAGCTGAGCCAATCTGAAGCCATCAACCAGGAATTTCTTCTGGGTCTCCCGCATATGTGCAGGGTCCCAAGGTTTTTGGGCCATTCTCGATTGTTTTCCCAGGCCACAAGCAGGGAGACTGAATGGGAAGCGGGGCTGCCGGGGCATGAACTGCCACCCATATGAGATCCTGGTGCATGCAAGCCGAGGACTTTAGCCACCAATCTACTGTGCTGGGGGACAAAGCATTTCATTCTTTTACAGATCAGGTTAAAGGGTAGAGTTGTAACTATACACTTCTAACTGTACTAAATGTTCAATTAACTGC
This sequence comes from Ochotona curzoniae, assembly GCF_017591425.1. NCBI lineage: Eukaryota > Metazoa > Chordata > Mammalia > Lagomorpha > Ochotonidae > Ochotona > Ochotona curzoniae. Next base: position 25,221,875 of record NW_024467096.1, read on the forward strand.
AGTGTATAATCATGCTTAAAATAGGTCAGAAGAGTCTAGTTGGGCTGATTATCAATATTCCCCTAGATGCAGTGTAGTATGCATCTATTTGCAAATAATCACTTTTCTGTAGTTTTATAGTTTTTAGTTACCACAAATTATGGAAAACCTGATATTTGTCTTTTGTGATTGTCATACTTCACTAAATATAATGGCTTACAGTTGTACTGACATTGTTTCAAAGACAAGATTTAATTTTTTTTTAAGAAAACCGTTATGAATTACAGCTTTGTTTCTCTTGCTATCAGCAGTAATTTGGGGATGGAATTCATGAATTTATTAGGAATTACATTACTGCGTACATGTCATATTACTAAGGTTATAAGTCAATGGAAATGCTGATTTGAGCATTTTTACAAACCTGAGGAACACTGTTCCTTCTGGTTTTCATAATGATTATACATACATAATTAATATTTTAAACTACACAGCTCAGTGGCCTGTAGCACATTCATAACCATCACCATTATCTTTTTTTTTCTTTTTTTTTATTATACTTTGACAATCTTTACATAGTTAATTAGGGCAAAAAGGTTCAAGGCCTATAGGAAAGTGGGTAAGATTATTATTTCCAAATTCCTTCCTTCAGGTTTAAAGGGGGGTATTAAGGGAGAAGGCCCACCCAATTTCCCACCCTCCCCAGGTCCCGGATGTAGGGTATGCTCCGAGGTTCTGGCTCAGGTGGTTTTGATATTTCAACAATTATGAATCCCTGCCAGTCTTGCCACGTCTTGCCACTCCAAGCACTATGAGGTCTTTGAAGAATCCACTGATTGACACAGTCCATCACAGAGTCTCCATTTGCCCCATATTTCACTGCTAACATATAGCTGAGATGGTTGGTTGACCTGTTCTGTCTTCTCTCTTTTCTTGGTAATTCTTTTTTTTTTTTTTAAATGATGATTTGGTTTCACCTGAGTTGCAACATTCATTAAAAGAAAGATATTTTTGTTGCTTCCATATCCTTACACTTCACTTACATCTGTGAGACCACATTTCTGCAGGGATCCTTCACTCATTCATCAGTTGTTATCTTTTTCTTGGGTTCTTCCTAAGAATTATGCTTTGCTTCTAACCTTGTGTGTATCCTCTTGATAGTGGCTGTAACTACTAAATAACCTGCTAAAAGGCAACCACTTTGTTAGAACATGCTCTTTTTAAGACCAACACTATGTTGGACAGTGTTACTTCACCACCTACAAAGCCAACATACTGTAAGTGAATTGACTGTAGCTCAGGGTGCTCCACTCTCACTCCATCTCTGTGATAATGCATGAGGGAAAGCAGCAGAGTGTGATTGAGTGCTGCAGCCCTCGAATCCACACAGGAGATCCAACAGTTCCTGGCTTCTGTAAGTTTCCTGGTCCAGTCTTGGCCATTGTACTATTTGAGCAGTGATGCAGCAGATAGAAATGTCTCTCTCTCTCTCTCCCTTTCTTTCTCTCTCTCCCACCCCTCCATCCCTCAGCAAATCCCTCTCTCCAGGGTATGTGTGTACTTCCTTTGCAACTCTGACTTCACATTAAAAAAGAATTTTAATATGTTCTTATTAAACTAATAATAACAATCAATGAACAAAATAGTGTCAGAGAATAACTGATTTGAGGATTACCTATGAGAAAAATATAAGACATTCTGTTGTTCATTAATTCTGAAGGTGGAACTCTAAAGAGGTCTTTGTGATGAGCCCCTTTTGTCTGAAGATATAAAGCATATGGAAAATTACTCCCCTTTCAGTCCTATCCCATTATTTTTTTCTCTGAGACTATGTTCACTTCAACCTTTGAAACTTTCAAATAGTCATATACAGAGGAAAATAAATTCTTCTTTGTCCAAGCAATATGTGGATTATATACAAAAGCTTCTGAAGAAAGGAAGAGGAAAAAAAAAAACATAATAGCATTCAAACTCCATGTGCCCAAGAGGCTGAAACATTATCATAATACCTCTGTTACAGCAATTGCTGAAATTAAATGCCTAAAGGTTTGACTTAAGGAGTAGAGTGCAGCATATGCTATAATAGAGTGCAGTGCAAGGCTTCCATAAATGTTTAGCCTTGAGTACATCCTATAGTGATGTAATTCCACAATAGCTATCTTGTCACTGTCATTACAGTTCATTAATAAGTAACCTATTACTTATTAATTTCCCACATTTCTTTTTTGGTTATCTGAAACAGCTTAGCTTGCCTCTTTGTTGGAAATATGGACTGTCTTCCAGAATCTTTTCAAGACTTCAATCATATGATGAATTAAGAATATCATGGAACTCTGATACTTATTATTCAATATTTAAAGAGCATAATGGAAAAAAAAGTTATGAACCAGAATGTTTTAAAGTACACATAGGTACTTTAAAAGTTTGGTGACATATCTAACTCAGAATAAAAAATATAATTGGCAGTATGTGATATAAATTCATCTTGGACCTTGCCATAGTTTTGCAAAAATGTTATCTTAGATATTTACTATTTGATTTGTATTAAGTCATAATATTCAATTTTCATGTTGCAATTAAAATGATACAAACATGAATTTTCTTGCCTTTGCAGTACAACTATGAGAGAATGTGTCTGTTATGTAATTTGAACTACATTTGTATTGTCGGCTAACTATAGATACTGTCTCCTTTACCTCTTAAAATATCAAATTTTAAAAAATCAGATGTACTTTTAAAAACTAGTCACATAGAGCCTACCAATAATGATGGCTTGTGTTATGAAAAATAAAATTTGTAATAGCAATTATCAATCACCGCAGTTCTGCAGTTCCCATTATTTAATGAGAATAGGCCAGTTGTGTAACAGTAAGTTTTGTGCAAGCATTACTTTTAATTTGTGTTATTGTTTGCTTCTTTGTTATACCATGAAAACATCAACTTCACTTTCTGTTTATATAGACAGTATGCAGATAAACTGAGAAACAAATACATTTACACATTGCAACACCAAATATTCCCTTGTCAATTATATTAAATACTCACACTGTTTTTAAACTTATTTATTTGAAACACATAGTTACAAAGATAGTGAAAAAAATTCCATATTTTGCTTTACTTCACAAATACCCACAAAGAGCTGAATGGAAATAAAGAGCCCTGAACTATGTCTATGTCTTCCATTTGCATGGCAAGTGCCCAAATACTTGGACTATCTTCTGTTTCCCCAGGCACACTAGCAGGGAGCTGGATTGGAAGAAGAGTGGCTGTAACTCAAATGTATGCTCAAAAGGGATATTAGTACCACAGATGAGAGCTATTCCTCTGATGCCCCAACATTGGCCTCTAATGCACACTATTCATTTCAATACTAGCTGTCTTCAGTTCTTAATGCCCATTATTTCTAAGCCCAAAGAAGTAAGAGATATTCAACAAATTCCTGGAAACTACCCATTATTTAAAATGCATGCATGGATTTTTTTTCAAGATATACTTATTTTTATTACAAAGATGACAGAAACAAAGATCTTCCATCCGCTGGCTCACTCTCAAGTGGCTGCAACCACCAGAGTTGGGCCAATCCAAAGCCAGGAGCCAGGAGTTTCCTCTGAGCCTCCCACATGGGTACAGAATCCCAAGGCCTTAGGCCATCCTTGACTGCTTTCCCATGCCACAAACAGGAAGCTGGATGAGAACTGGAGCAGCCAGGACATCACCCAGCACCCACATCAAATTCAGATGCTTGCAAGTCAAGGAATTCAGGCTCTAGGCTACCACATGCATGTATTTTTGGATAGACAGATAAATAGATAGATAGATAGGTAGGTACATAGATAGATACATAGATACATAGATAGATAGATAAAATTAGCTTTACTTTTGCATACATTTTTAAACAAATTTTCAAAAACACTTTCGAGCTGTATCTCCCTTCATCCCACCTAAACATCCAAAAGCTGTTCTGAAGATCACAAAAGCCAGATTTCCTACTAATCCCAGTAGACAACACTTGATATAACTCATTGCAGTATATTTCTCTTTCTCCCTTTTACTTTGTACTGTTACCAAGTCATATTTTCCAACTCATCCTACTACATTGTTGTTTTCAGTGCAGTATTTGTTACAGTCATGTAGACTTAACTGTGTTACACATACACACAAAAAAATTGCAAAATCAATCTGGCTTCATACAATGAAGATAGTGGATGGAGCCTCTACCACATGGACTGTTTTCAATCACTGTTCCAGAGTAAAGAGAAAGCTCTGAGCAACCCTCCACCTCCATCTAATGCTCCAGGGAAATCATAACAAACACCAGTCTTTGAATATTTTGTTGACCAGAAGGAGCCCTGTGACTCCACACAATCATGAGGAATCAGGAAATGGAATCCTGGCCCACATTTTTTTAATAAGAAATAATACATTCTTGCAAAAATGCATGTGTTTACATATATTATTTTATTTGCATTCCTATTACTATAAGGTTATTTATTCTTTCAATTCAGCTCAAAATATGACTTCCTTCTGAAACAGTCCAACTCTACGTACATATTATGCATGGCTTCCTTGGATTAAAATAAATCAATTTCTGGCCAGCACTGTGCCCATCAGGTTGCTTCCTGCGGTGTCATCATCCTGTACGGGTATCAATTTAAGTCCTGGTTTCCCCACTTCCCATCCAATTCCCTACAAATGCACGAGTGGATGGCTTAAGATCTTGGGTCTCTGCACCATTGTGGAAGACCTGGAAGAGACCTGACTCTCTGCTTCTGCCTTTGGAGCATCAAGATCCAGCTATGTGGCCATGTGGACAGTGAAGCAGGAGATGGAAGTACACTGTCCCTTGCTCTCTCACTCTTGCTCTTGCGTTCTCTCTCTCATCCCCTCATCATCTCTCTCAACCTTGTATTTCAAATAAGCTTTTAAATCTAAAAAGACAAAAATGAATCAGTTTTGAACTATTGGCACAGCTCCAGCCATTGTGGCCATTCAGAGAATGAATCAGCAGATCTTCCTCTCTGTCTCTCCTCTTTTCAATATACCTGACTTTCCAACAAACATAAATAAATCTTTTAAAAAGAAGAGAAATTTAGTTGAAATATATACCAGTATATTACTTTCAGATCAACTTGTTAAAAATGCAGTTTGATGGCACACTTTAATAGAGTGACTGAAAAAAATTATCATTTTAATGCATTGTTTGGGAAACTAAAAACTGATACCATTCCAGAGGATTTTGTCATTGTACATCAAAACTCAGCATACTGGGATGAAAGCCTCCAATCCTTAGTAATGTATTACTGATATACTGGGACTGTACTATATGATAGATGAGCTGCAAAACCTGTTTCTAATACCAAAGGAATGGAAACAGCCTAAATGACTGGAAGTAATAAGTACTTCAAGTCTTCTTGCTTAAAAGAAAGAAAAAAGAATACAGTCACTACCTAAAACGGCATACAGCCTGAAAATATATGTTTGCATGTGCAAAAAGAAACACAAAGGGGACTTTCTAATAAAAGTGCTATTGTCGTAGTGACAGGAAGACTGAATGAATGAGAAATAAACCGAATAATTCTACTCTATATCACTTTTTATTACGGGAATTTTGAAGCATATAAATATTTTACTTATGTTATATAGCAAGAATAAGTCAAATTACATCAAAACAAAAAAAAATTCTGTATATCTTTACAAAATTCTTTATTTTTTCAGAAACATTCTGCATATACTTTAGACTTTTTGAATAACTTAATACCAAGAGAAGAAATTGGCAGAGAAGAGGATAGCTCCCACTTTAACACAATAAACACCACAGAAGCTGGAACAACATACTTTTCTTTCTAACTTAGGCATTTCATCAGCCTGATTTTGAGTATCTGAAACCAATCAAATCTGAGACACTGACATGACTCCTGAGTCAAAATTATACACATGATTTATTAATGGTAAAGCATTGCCTGTGACGCTTCTGAGTATATAATATATTCAAAATTTTCCTGTAACCTGTTATCATTCAATGTATCTATGAGGACACTTCAAAAACTTCCTGGGGAAAAAAGATGAGCTTTTTGTTGCACAAAATCTGAAATCTTTAAACTATTTTTCATTTCTCAGTAATGTTTCAAGGACATCTTGGTAGTTGTCTCAATGTACAATAGTTATAAGTTGGATTGAAATATTTCAACAGAGATGAATAACAACATTTTACATACGTAAGTTTTATGAAGCTTGACTTATTTATGTTTTAAAGATTTGTTTTATAAAAGTAACCTAGAATTTATAGCAACTCAAACCATTGTAATTATAAAACTTGAGCAAACCTTGTTAATACTCACTTCTAAAGGCAAAATTTCCTTCAAGAATCTTTAACCAGCAGTAGATGCAGGATAACAATTATTTTAGATGCTTTGGGGAAAAGAGTCATTAAACTAATAGTCAGACCCAAGAAAACCAACAGGTGGCCTGAACTGCTAGCTCTACATGTCACCTAACCTCATCTCTAAACTTTGTACTCCATGAGGGTTCTCCACACAGGGTAGCTGTCTCATGCACAGAAGGGCCACAAAGCTGCTCAAAGGCTCTTCTGTCTCCAGAACTGAAGCCCTTTCTTTGTCGATATTGATCATGGCAAGGTTCAAGGCAAGGAAAAAAGATATGTTCTCCATGATCTCTACATGCAAAAAAAAAAAGTTACTTAATCCCCGACCTCCCCGCATGAGCCTTGAGCAATAACTAAAAAGTTTTCATCACCATATATAATTTTAAAAATACTTCCTATCTAAAGCCCTTTTAAAGTTCTGATTTTTCCTAAGATTATGAATCATTTTATCCTTCAAAATTTTACCTTTTTGACTTTTCAAAAATTTTAAACTAACAATTCTTTAATATTTGAATGTGCCTAATCTTGCTAAGATGTAAATTCAGAATTGTTTCCTTATTCCTCTTTCTCTCCATTTTTCAATTACAAGTATATAAATAGAAAGAAGAAAAAAATACCCAATAAATGAGCATTCATTGTGGCTCTTCATTCCTATTGACAAATTATGAGATAAATTTTTTTTTTTGAGGAAAACTAAGAAAATGCTCAGGTTTATTCAATTTCAGTAAGATCAAAGTGAGTGGAAGAAAAAATTTAGTTATGTCATTCCAATAACTCACTTTACATTTTAATACATTTCATTAATGCTATATTTGAACTACAAAGTTGCCAAATCACTAGGGTTAAAAAATAACAAAACTGGTCAATACTTCTACATGACAGGAGAAATAATATAAATGTTCAACATCTCAAAGTAGAGATATGGTCTAATCCTGTTGTAGACATGCATAAACATCCAAAGATGACATAGTTACTCTTCTCTTTACACAAACCTACTAGAAAAAAACATGCCTGTTTATTTCTGAGCCAAAACTGCACTGGCATATTTTAATTACAACTCTTAACGGTTGCATGGCATTTTATGAATCTCATTTATATAGCTATGATTCTTTTCCCCAATACATATCAAATGTCTGAATCTCTATGATCCATCCATATTAATAATTATCACAAATTTTCCAAAGAGACTTAGCAATTATTGCCAAAAAAATTCAGGGTTGATTTAATGACTTTTAAAAGTTTTCTTAAATATAATGATCTGTTTCTGGTTATTCCAAACTTTTGGCATGTAATTGTATTACCTATTATATTTCATCTACAATATTCTGATGCGCTATTTGTCACTTCATTAATGCCTAAGTGTCCTCACAGTGATGTGAGAAAAAAAATATGATGTAAACGTGGAGCTAGTTGCAATCTATTTGATGATGGTGGTAAGTCCTTATTTGATTGCAGTTAACCTTTTTTTTTTAAAGATTTATTTTTATTATTTTTTTTATTAGAAAGGTGGATATACAGAGAGGACAGACAGAGAGGAAGATCTTCCGTCCCATGATTCACTCCCCAAGTGAGCACAACGGGCCGATACTATGCCGATCCGAAGCCAGGAGCCTCTTCCAGGTCTCCCACGCGGGTGCAGGTTCCCAAAGCTTTGGGCCGTCCTCGACTGCTTTCCCAGGCCACAGGCAGGGAGCTGGAAGGGAAGCGGGGCTGCCGGGATTAGAACCGGCGCCCATATGGGATCCCGGGCGTGCAAGGCGAGGACCTTTAACCACTTGCGCCACCGCGCAGGGCCCCAGTTAACCATTTTATTACAAAACTGTCATAAGGTAGGTGGTATATAGACAAAAAAGAAGTGTGTTTTTCACAGTCCTAATGGCTGGGAAGTCCAAGACCAAAGTCTTAGTAAATCTAGAGTGGGCTGAAGGCTTGGATTTCTGCTTCATAGATGGTGCCGTCTAGATGGTTCTAAGGTGGAAGAAGACATGGGGACTTCTCTTATAAGGACTTTACTTCTTGAGGACTAGACCTTCAAACCTAATCATCCCACAAACACTCCATCTTCACATAGGAACTCAGTTTTAACAAAAGAACTTTGGTTAGACACAGACACTAATAGCATCACTATTCCAAAATCTCTTCGAACAACAATCAATTATTCCCCTCGAATCTCATACGTAAACAGGCACACAACTTAAAACTTTCTAAAAAGAATAAACCAGAAGTACTGTAAACGGACTGTTTTTAATAGGAAGTTTTTAGTTTTTAAATAGAGTATGTGAACTTCAAAATATTCATGACAATACTGACTTCAATGGTAAGTTTAGGGCAGGACATTTGGGACCAGGATTAATTCATGTTGTAGGGCACTCACATCCATGTCAGTTCCTGCATTGCAGTCCCTTCTCCACTGGCAATCCAGCTTCCTGTTAATGTTACACTCTTTGAATCAGACTATCATCTCTCAAGTACTATCACCCAACCTGGGGATCTATCTGAAAGAAGTCCCAGGCTCCCGTATTTACTCTGATAATATCCCAGCTGATTAAACCAATTAGGAAATCAAATGGCAGATGAAAGTCCTCTCTATTTTGAGAAAAAGTTTTAAAATAAGCTTAAAACATTTTTAAGAAATAAGGTATTTTGCATCATTTCTTCATAGCATACAATTCCCATGAGTTTTTGGAGCTAGTGCATACTTCTAACAAAGAACCCCTGGAAACATCAATGCTTGTGTTTCTATCAAAATACTCCAAGATTAATTCCCCTGAACCATGCAAAAGCTGTTACTTTCTTGCTGGAAAGAAAATTACATTGCAATTTCAAGTGATCCCATTTTTTTTCCAACTAAGATTCAAATCTTCCAAAACAAAATAACAAAGACATACAATGTTACTTTTGTCACATTTTATTGTATATAATGATATATTTTTTTAATTCTTTGAGAAAACTACATTACAAAATTGAAATATACTGCATGGAGGAAAAAGCAATATTAAAAAAATAAGACACTTTAGTATCTTCTACAGTATTAGAGTAATTTTATGCATCATAGAAAAGTATGATTTAATTTATTTATATCACAATAAACGTAAGACTAAAATGACCTTCATTCTCAGAAAGTAAAAATAAAAATGCCTTTGAAAAATAAACATTAGATTTAATTATATGAACATAATTAAAGCATTTCCCTATAGGAAAACATGCACATTGTAATCTAGCAGGTAAAATCACAACTTGATTTTTATTTAATGGTCATATTTAAATGTGAACAGAGACGAAACTCACAAAGTTTTCTCAGGATAGCAAAATCTCAAATTACAATAGTATATAAGACATTATCTAGGACAATAATTTTATTTTAGGAATGAGACTAAAATAGAACCAAGAATGACTTTCCGCATGTTAGAACTTAAAAGTTCATAAAAATCCACATTATCTTTTACACCCATTCTTTCGAACATTTGAAGTCCCTCCTATAATGATACAGCTGCCTAAATACCTTATAAGAACTTTACACTGTTAATTTTACTTATTAAGTAAACACGTGTGATGTATGCATGCCTCAGTCTATGAGATAATTAAAAGAGCTCTAACCTAAAGCTTTAACATTCAAATCTATGACCCATCTATTCCATATTTCTTTGGTGCTTTGAATTTTGTTTCAAGCAGAAATACTTGGCTGTTTCTGAAAGAATGAATCATTTTCCAGTTTTTAGGTCTAATTCTCATCTGACAGAAGAGAGCTGGATGGATATATTGTAGAGACTGGAAGACTGTTAGCTCCCATCATTATCTCAAAGGGGTGAGTTACATTCCAGACTGGACTTGATTTATGTTGCACATGATTGAAATTCTATATAATATGTTATATATGAATGTATAATCTATATAATATATACTAATAGATAGTATATTGTATATGTATTTTATATATATATATATATATTTTACTCTCCAACCTGTTGAATTTCAAACTAGTTTCTGGACGGCGTCATTTTCCCGTTTTTCAATTATTTTATTTACACTTGATTTTTTTTAATTTTATCTTTATTCTTTTAATTGTTAATAACATTGTATTATGTGACACAGTTTTATAGGTGCTTGGATTTCCCCCGCTCCTCCCACAACCCTCCCCCCATGGTGCATAACCACAGTTCAAGTTCAGTTGAGATTCCTTCATCGATATTTTCTAACAGGTTGATCAGTACAATCTTTTTCTGTATCAGTAAAATCCAATGTTTTAACATTTTCTAAATAAATGTCCCTGAAATTGTTAAGCTCATTTTGTTAAATGGTATAATAATAAATACAAGGATTTTTATGTACTTATTTAAGATCTAGGTTATTTATTTGAAAGGCAGAGTTTCCGTGAGAAAAGGAAAGACAAGTATCTCCTATCTGATGATTCATGCCTCAAATGTCTATAATGACTAGAGGTTCCAAAGCCAGGAGTCAGGATCTTCTCCCATGTCTCCCACATGGATGTAGAGGCTTAACAACTTGGGCTGTCCTTTGCTGCTTTGTCAGGCCATTAAAGGGGAGCTGGATTGGAAGTGGAACAGCTGGATTACAAACCAGAGCCCATATGGGATGCCTCTAGCTCAGACAGATTTATAGCCTAGTTTGCCATGATGTTTGCTCCTATTTAAAGGTTTCATTTTCAAATTTCTCTTACCAAATATGCTAGACTTTATACAGTTAATCACCTGGACGTTTAACATTTTGTTGTTGTTTTATTTTATTTTTCTTTTCAACCGCTTGAATGTGTAATCCTGAGCTAACTTATATAGGAGCTACCACAAAAAAAAAAATTAAGCATTTATTCTGAAGTTCTCTGTGAAATGTTTAATGTCTGCTCAAATGCTTTTAGAGTTTCCTTATGACAGGCATTTCAAATATATCCTGTTGAAAAAAATAAAGCTGTCTTTTCAGATTAAGAAGCACTATATTTTACTTGATCACATTGCAGAATGCAATTGACTGTCACGTAAAGGAAATGGCATACCAATGAAATGAATGTAATTATTTTTACATTTCTGAGAATATGAAGCAAGATGCCTTTTCAATCTCACCTCAGAGGTATTACATTTAACAAGTTCCTTTGAGAGTATGGTAACAAAGCTATTAATGAACCTATTCATCAAAACCCGGCATGTCCATATTCTCCGAGGGTTTGGTTTACATTTAAAAGAAGAGATGGGAACAGGGAAGAAATACAATGCTATCAAGTAAAAAGCACTCAGCATAACTACCATGTATTCAGGAAGAAGTATAAATTAATACAAAAATATTAGAAACTGTCTGCCAGTATACAGAGTTAATATCCAAGAAAGCATAAAAAGTATCTCCCATTTCATCAAATTATATTTAAATGAAATGTAATTCAAAATGATGTATTTGTCTAAAAAAGAAGACATTATAGAAATACCTCCATATCTACGGCAAATATCCTGTAATATAAAGTATCTTTTGCCTAAGCATACTCACATGATTTTTTTTCAAAGTGTGTGTACTGTTTTTACAACTATTTTGTTTGTTTGTACAACTGCTTAATTTCCATTTAACGTATTTTCCATTTGGCTTCTGCAGCACAGGGTAATAACCATTTTCAAGACTGACACATAAGAGATGTATGATACATATGTATTGAACAACTAGATCAGCGAATAAGCATATGAATGTAATCAGATATGGCATACGTGCAGTTATCTAGTTTAGCCTCATGAGCTGGAAGCCACACATCCCTTACTCTATGTGTGAATTTATTGGTATACCTATGTCAAATGACCCCTTCTGCAGTAAGTACTTTCCTGCCCCTGGCACCTTAAGACAGTATCACATTACAACTCCCATTTCCGGACTTGTATCAAGTCTAGGAAGGAATGGCTCTCTCTCTCTCTCTCTCTCTCTCTCTCTCTCTCTCTCTCTCTCTCTCTCTGTGTCTTACTGTAGATACAGTGAATGGAAGGTAGATACCTCTTTCATGTCCACTTTTCCTCTCCTGTCACACTCTGTCCCCACAGTCCACATGTGCATTCTCTCCTTACCATTTTTCACTTACTGATTTTTAAATTATTATTATTATATGATACAATTGCATAAATGCTGGCATTTCCATTTCCCCAACCACCAAAATCCCCTGTCCTTCCACCCCATTTTCCCTTTTGTTATTACAATAGCATAGTTCTTCATAAACAGTCCCAAGTCCATTATTGTGGGCATGGAGGTGTCATTTTAGCAATGGGATGTTCATTGTTTGACTTAGTCTTCTGCTGTCATTTTACTGGGATGTTATCTGCATTTGCCTTTTGGTTTGGAAGGTGTTATTCCTTTTCTCTGTTGAAAGAACATATTTAAGAATCATTTAAGATCACTTTTGGTCTACATTGTTAGTAGCTCTGAGAACCTCCTGTATTCTATTTCCCAATTCTTTTCCCAGATTAGAATTTTTTTTTTTTTATTTCACTGAGCACAACTTTAGCCAAGCTTCTCTGGAACTCTAATAACTTGTATTTGGCTTTTTAATAACGTTTTAATTCTTGAATCCTTCACTTAGTTTGACTCAGTTCCTCTTTCAGATTTTTGTTTCACCATTGTAGTAAGAATTGTCTTCCAATTCTGAGATTCTATTATCTGCTTCGTTCATTCTATTGTTGAGGTTTTGCACTGAATTTTTAATTTTGTTCCATTACATTAAGTAATACATTTCTAATAATTCTGCTTGATTTTGTTTCAGTGTTATTTCCTATGTGACATATTTCTTAAATTCCTGCATGTACTTCTAAATCCCTGCATGTACTTCTTGTTGTTGATAAGAAGCTTTATAACAAGTTTTTAGTTCTTTATCCCCATTTGCTCCATGTCCTCCTCAGTTAAAGCTGGGGTTGGCCATGGCTTTTGCTCCCTTCCAGGAAAGTCTTCAGTAATATTCACGGTGCCTTTCTCTCTTCTTTTGCTCTTGGTCATTGCACTTCTGGCTAGCAGATTCTTCTCCCAAGGTCAGGACTCTATGCTGTGTCAACCACAGGTCTACAGTTTTACTTGGTTCGTTGTTTGTAGTTAGTCTTGCCACTTCCTCCAGCGAGTTCCAGGTCGGTGCTCTTGGATTAAGTTTCTACCATGGTCTCTGTACCCCAGCTCCTGGCTCACCACTCTCCACTTCTTGTGATACCATGCTGAGGCTGCACAGTTGTCTGCACAACCTTTCTCCCACTTCCATTTCAAGCAGTTCCCAGGATTAAGGAGACACCAGGTGTCCTAAACAGCTAGGCTGTTGGTAGCACTGACATTGCCAGAGCCTGTTGGCAATTAGGTCTGAGGGCCACTCAGAAGTATTTTGACACTTAAAATGCCAAAGTCACTATAATTTTCCCTTTAGAACCAGTGCAATGCACTGAGCTGGAAGTGAGTTTGCTCCCAACTCAGCACACGTGGAGTTCACTGTTGTCCCTGAAGTCTCAAAGCCTTTGCCACACTGTACAAAATGGTACCTCATCTGCCACTTGTGGAGTTCTGGATCTGCTGACCATTAGGTCTGGGGGTTACCCAGACATATTTTGGTTAGAAACTATAGGATGCCACATCAGTGCAATGTACCAAACAGAAATGAGTTCAATCCCAGGTTAATGCATGCAAAGTCCTGTCCCACAGCCTTTGCTTCCCTACACAAAATGATGCCCAATGTGGTCTGATGGAGGTCTGGGCTATTAAATCCACCTTGATCCTGCACCAACTACTTGGGGCTGCTGCTCTGTCTCTGCTCCTGCTCAAATCAAATAAATCAGTAGGGCATGCAATTCTTTGCCTGGGTTCACCTCCTGAGCTCTAGATGAACTCATCTATCCATCTGGCTGCTGGTGGAGCTCTGGCTGCCAGTGGTGATCAGGTCACTGCTCTCTGACTGCCACTGGGGTATCTGGACACTGCAACACCACACAGTTATCTCTGATGCTTTCCCATGTCCATCAGTCTTCAGTTGCCCCTCTACAATTGGCCCGTCCTCTCTGCTTCACCCTGGCTAATCACGTTCTTTTTGTTTAAACATCACACTCCTCACTCTTTAAATAAACCTTATCACTTGGCAAGCAGTATTGATACTCTGTGCTTACAACTTTTTTTTTTAAAGTGAGAGGCAAGAACCTAAAAATATTACGCCCAGGCCCTATCCAACAACACATCATTTTTTTCCCTACACATCCCCCTTTCAAATAAGCTTAATACATAATTTTGAGCATATGAATTAAACATAATTTTAGGGAGCTAAGAAACTTAACAACATAAATTTTCTTAAATAGCATGAAATTTCTTAGGATTCATAATCAAATGTTTTTGTTGTTGTAATTTCTGATCACTGCGGCACAAAATTATCAATTTGTAAAACTATGCACTACATTACTGTATGCTTCAAAAATTCTCCGAGGTACCATTTATTTCCAATTGTTATCGCCATTGATGATACAATAATTTTTAGTAAAATTAGTTTCTAATTACTGAAGACTTGGTCATTAATCCTAATAATAGTCACAAATATATTCAAACAGTAAAGTACTGATAACAAAGATCCAACTCCACTGAAGATACATAATAACTAAAAAGAAAGGTAGCAATTTTCATTAACGCACCTGAAGTGTCTGCTTGTTTTAAATTTTCCTATGATATAATTTTGTTATACACTTCATTGTTCAAAAATTAAATTCTATCCTATTGTCAGAATAAGATTCTGAATTAATTATTTAAAAGAAACATTTGAACAAAAACCTCTATATAAAAGTATTGACAGTGATTCCTGCATAATGACCAAAACCTGCAAAAAATTCAGATACTCATTACCAGCAGAATGGGCATTTAGTTGCTTTGGTTTTATAAATTTTTTTCAGATTTATTTTATTTTTATTGCAAAGTCAGATATATAGAGAAGAGGAGAGACAGAGAGGAAGTTCTTCCATCCCTAAGTGACCATAACAGCCAGTGCTGTGCCAATTCGAAGCCAGGAGCTCTTCCAAGCATCCCATGCAGGTGCAGGGTCCCAGCTATAAGCCATCCTTGACTGCTTTCCCAGGGTAGAAGCAGGGAGCTGGATGGGAAGCAGGGCCACTGGGATTAGAACCGGCGCATATATGGGATTCCAACATGTTCAAGGCGAGGACTTTAGCTGCTAGGCCACCGAGCCAGGCCCCTGATTTTATAAATCTTATTTGAAAGTGAAATGCAACAATCTGCTGATACAAGCATCATCATAGATAGATCTAAAAACCATGCTGGTGAAAGCAGCCAAATAATAGATGATGTATGATTCCATTTATTTGAAATACTGGAGCAGGCCAGCTATCCTTTGATAGATACATGCATATATGGAAAACACACTAAAAAACCAAACAAGAAAACATAATGAGTTAATAAAAAGGATGATACATGTATTCATTAAATCTGACAATTGCACATAGCATGTTTACATGTCATTTTATAAAATCAGATTTTCATTAAAATGGTATCCAGATAATTGTAAAACAATATAATTTTGTAGTGAGAAAGTTTTTAACAATGAAACCAGAAATCAACTAAAATGTATAAAATGTTTATAACACTTTTTTTACATTTTAGTAAAGAAAGCATTCATTAATAGACTGCTGTCAAGACTGTTATTTGTAATTTTTCAAAATGAGCTGCTAGAACAGTTTACAAACTCAAAATGCAATGGATATAAAAACATCATGTAATGATTACTATTTTGAACAACATTAGATGTAATAAAAGTGTTAACAAAATTTATATAAACTTCATCTTAAACATCTTTCTTTCTTGGACTTCATTATTAAAGGTTCCTTAGTGCTGGTATAACTCTGATTATTATATATCCATCCAAACTACTTTCAAGATAAATCGAATTTCTGCAGTTAAAAACATACATACATATGTGTCTCTGTCATATATATATGTGTTATATATAAAACACATATGTTATATATAAAACACACATATGTTATATATACATGTATACATGTTTTATATATGTATATATACATGTATATATTATGTATACATGTATATATATGTTACATATATATACATATATATATGACAGACAGACACATATACATATATATGGATCAGGTTGGGAAATTATCAAAACTCAATTTTTTGGTTTGATTCCTACTGAAGCTACACAAATTTCACACAATTATAAAGTTAAAAAGTTGCAAGGAAAATCACTGCAAGTTGGGAACCTTCTGATGAGATGGAATCAAACTCTTATAAACACAGCTATATATAAGGGAATATTACAAAGTGTTGGTGGGGGCAGATCTGACTGAGCTGTTAAGTCACCACTTGCAGACTGCTGGATTCGAATCCAAACTCTTCCACTTCCAGCCCTACTTCCTGCTAATGCCAACCTTGGGAGACAACAGATAATGGTTCAACTGTTTGAAGCCCTGACTCCCACTTGGGAGATAAAAACAGATTTCCTTCAACAGGCAACTGGCCCAGCCCTGGCTGTTGCAAGCATTTTGCCAAGTGAAACAGTGAAAGATGTTTCTCTGTTTAACTCTCTCTCTCTCTCTCTCTCTCTCTCTCTCTCTCTCTCTCTCTGTCTGTCTCTCTCTCTGTAGCCACTAATTTTTTTTTTTTAAAGATTTATTTTTATTATTTTTTCATTGGAAAGGCGGATGTACAGAGAGGAGAGACAGAGAGGAAGATCTTCTGTCCCATGATTCACTCCCCAAGTGACCGCAACGGGCCAATACTATGCCGATCCGAAGCCAGGAGCCTCTTCCGGGTCTCCCACGTGGGTGCAGGTTCCCACTTCCCAGGCCACAGGCAGGGAGCTGGAAGGGAAGCAGGGCTGCCGGGATTAGAACCGGCGCCCATATGGGATCCCGGGCGTGCAAGGCGAGGACCTTTAACCACTTGCGCCACCACGCCGGGCCCCTGTAGCCACTAATTTTTAAAGACAAGAAAGGAAGGAGAGGAGAGGGGAGGGGAGTGGAAGGGAGGGGAGGGGAGGGGAGGGGAGGGGAGGGGAGGGGAGGGGAGGGGAGAGCAAATAAGTAAATATTTTCTGTCCTGTATTTGTGGGAAAATGTAACTAAAAGTTTTACAATTTTAGTGCAAAATATTAAGAAACCTATGAATATTGTTCTCATACTGCATACCTTCCAGGAATTTTCGAAGACCTCTTACACACTTAGGCAGGATAAGGATAAACCATCTAAGGATGATACAAAGAGAAAGTAACATGGATGGGGTGAGGAGAAATGCTTCTCCAAAATAGAGCACCTTGAAATCGAGGAAAGAACAGAAACGGGAAGGCAACTTTCTGACCTTCTTCCAACTTTCTCCTGTGAGATCTGCTATCAAAGAATTTTCTGACCTACTTCTCCTAAAAGTAGGCCATAAGACCCTCATTCCAGAGGGTGTCATAAGATACTTATCTTTAAATCATGTCTCTGAATTTTATGTTCCTTACTTGTAAAACAGGATATTTATACTATAATTTCCAATAACATTCATACTTAATGCATTTGTTTTCATCTAGGATACAAATAAATGTTATGAGCTATGTTAGTTCTTTATTTAAAACATAGGATTTTTATATTACATGTCAAATATGACATAAAGAACATTATTAAAATAAAAATAATTACATTTAGCAAAAAGTATATTATAGTTAAGGGCAGAGAGTTACCCAATATTCATCTTTAAACAAACATACAAATCAGACATCCATCCATACAATGACACACATGAAAACTCAGACTACTAATTTTCTCAGTTACAAGAAATGGCAAATTAACTCATAACATGCACACATTTTCAGGAATATGTGAAATCATACAAAGAATTTTGCTTTTTAAAAAACGATGTTAACTAGAGTAGAAGGGAGCTAGTATCCTAAATGAAAATAAATATGTCCCTGTGTTAAAAGTATTATGAAAAATCATTAAACCTAATTATCATAAATAGAATACTATAAGACACAAAGCTTTTTACTTTTTTGAGTTTAATGAATTTTTATGTATTTCCAGTAACTATTTATAGGTTATAAGGTAATCTTGCTTAGTTATTTTATTATAAATTTTAGAGCATTGTAAAATACACTCAGTATAGTCCATAAGTTTTTCAATGACAAAAAAGATGCCAATGGTAAGTAAACTATGATCGCTTCAGACTTGTTTATTATTCATAATTTAAAATATTTAAACAAACTAAGGTAGCACTTTAAGCAAATTATATCTCTACTCCATTCCCCCTATTAAAATTTGACATTAATATATTAGTCACAATTAATGATTCACATTCAGATTTTCCAAGTTTTTAAATGCAACCTCCTTTTATCCCTCCTAGTCCCCAAGCAGCTAGTAATCACAATGATTTAAATTTTATTTTAACCCCATACACAAGAGAGAACACACAGGATTTGTATTTCTGTGTCTGGCTTATTTTACCCAACAACAAATCTTCCTATTTCAATGACTATGCTACCAATGGTCAGGCTTCAACATTTTCCATAGCTGAACATTATCCCACTGCAAATGCAATCACTAATTTTTAGCCATTCATCTCTGATGCACAAGTTGGTTGATTGCACATATGAACAGTGCTGCTTATAAATATGGTAAACTAGGTAGCTCTTTTATACAATGATTTCACATCCTTTAGGTATATACCCAGTAGCAGGTAGTAATAGTTCTAGATAAACTGTAACACTTTATTGTGTTTCATTCAACAGTGCATAATCTAGAATGATTTTGATATTTTTATTCCAAAGTAACATAACACTCATTGTTAAATTGTTACAACACTTAGCATTATGATGAATTATACGCAGCTTTGTCTCCCCTCCCTCGCAGGTCAATAGAAGCAGGAAGGTTGTCATGTATATTTTGCATTTCTACAAAAATAATAACTACTCAGTAAGTGCTGAATGACATAGAATTTAGATAACCCAAATACATTATAATAGTTTAAATCTTACACTAGAAAAAAACTTTGCACGTGGGGACATGAAAGGCTTCCAGTTGGGAAGTCGTCACCTTCAACACATCATCTCAGACTGATCTTGTGAGACGTGTGTCTATAGTCATCCCTCAGGTCCCTGCTGATGCCTCGACTAACAGCATGTGAAAACACTATGAAGTCATAAATCAGTACAAAGGTTATACGGTATTATAAGTTAACAGTTTTTAGTAAGAACTAAATTAGCTCTGCTAGGAAATCATTTCTCTAACAAAAATTTGAGGCCAAATACATTTTTCTCATCATGGATGTGAAATTACTAATTTAGTGATCAGAAAATAACATTTTGTTGTACAAAAAGCAGAAACTCAGATATTGTATAATTAGGGTCATATTTTTACTCCATAATTTACTGTTCATATCAAGTGCCTTTCAATGATACAGAACTAGAATTAATAAAATGTTGCTCTGAATTTTGGAAAAGATAAAATATGTGGTATATTCTTCTTTATACAGTATATAAAATTTGGTATTATTGTTTATTTATATATAGTAATTATAGCTTATCAGCATGATAGCAGTATTCGCTAATATACCAACTACTATTACAAACCACTGGAATGTTCTTAGCATATTTTTAGAAATAGAAAAATGACTTTAAAAATATTATTGTTTTTATATCAAATAAAACTGAAGCTAAATTTAAAAGCTTAAGAAGCTTACCCAAGTGTCAATAACCATAATTTGGATGTTCAAATGCATGTTTTAAAATATTCATTCAAAACTATCCTAAGATTAAAATTGTGACCACAGAACAGATAGTACTGCTAAATATCTATTCAAGAAGTCAGTGTAGCCAAGATTCATTTAAGAATAATTAATATCCAGATCATACATGAAAATTTTGTTTATTTTCTTTGGAATAGTATGAATAATATAAAGAGATTCAGAATTTTTAAAATAATTATTAATTTCATACAAAAATTGTTTACTATACTTGAAAGCTAAACCAATACTAATTACCAGTAATCTGGATAACTTTCCCTTATTTCTATACAAGAAACTGCTATATAACATCACCTTTCTTATACAAGTCCCTGAGAGACCATTACTGGGTTTTTATAAAATATTTCAGAAACAACTTTGTTGTGAGTTTTATTTAAAGTTGAAGTATAAATAAAAACACATGGAAAGATGAAAATGTCAAATACCAACTAGCAAGATGAATTGTGGCAAACCAACTGTGAATTTTAAGATACAGAAACATCAGAAAATAGAATCAAAGAATACACGAAAAGGTACAATAGGAAGGACAGGAATTTGTCACCTTTAAGATTTTGTTACAGTATAATAAAGTTCCATTTTTTTTCCCACTAGAACTAAGTAAACTGCAAGTTTATTAATTCTCACCAGAGACTAGAATTTTCTGTTTTATGTTGAAATTTATATGTGTGTGTATTTGTAACTATGTATTTGTAACATATATGCTCCTAAACTAATAGTTTTTTTTTTCCGAAAATATGGCAACTAGAGAAAAACATCAATGAGAAGATTCAAATTGTCAAAAATTCAAGACTTAACATAATTACTATTGGCAATTTGGTCTACGTTCTTGCAGTCTCACATTTATGTATATACACACAGAGATTATCTTAATTTGTATAGTGTCATGAGTAAACTTGCTATTTTTTTTTTACTTAACACTTCAAATATTCTATTTTAGGTATCATTTTAACACATCAAGTTTAAAAACTATCAGTATCATATTATGGTTTCTTTTACTTTACAAAAATGTATCTTTCTTCAGAAATTACACTCAACTTCAGGCATAATTTCAACTGGTCTAACACAGAAACTTGATACTCATTTATCCTGTGCACTGTTAGTATACATACATTATCGCTTTTGTTAGGCTTTTCAAAAGGATAAAAACTATGCTGGGTGCTCATATTGAACTCCTGGATTCCTGGGACTCCAGGGAATTTTGAGTATGCGTGACCTCTTTGCACTGCACTTAACTTACAATTGGGTTCCCTGATTTCTTATATGTAATCCTTGTTTTTGGATTTTGTGTATCTATACCTCTTGCAGCAGTTTTCAAACATCTGTTCTGCATTACCTTCAGTACACAGGTGATGGTTTTTCCACACAGCTCACTTACAAAACCAGGTGATCAGAAAGAAGAATCCAAAGCATCTGAGATACAACCTTGGTGCTAATTTGAAAGTTATATTTTATCCTTTAAAAGTGACTCTTGTTTCTATGCATTCCTATAAGCATAAATAAAATAAGGTAACAACAAAACAAAATAAAATAAATTACAAATGCTTCCATTGTGGGAATTTAAGTGATTTTTTTTTATTTCCATTTTGTCTTGTTATAGGACATGTTCCTAAAATGATATGCCACAGACATGGGTTATCAACTTTTCAGAAAGTAGATACATATTGCCAAAAAACTGTAGCACTTACATTGCAGTAATTTATGAAGGTGGTTCTTTTCTACCTCCAGCTTTACTTAAGGAGGCTGGTGACACTGTTAAGTACTAACTTTTAACGTACATGTAATTCCTTTGTAATTTACTGTTTCAATATTTGAATGTTACAACTTGAATGTCTTTTGAGAACATGAGAGCATGTCAAAACGCACTCACATTATGTCCAGGTTTAATTTAACAGCTGTAACTAACCAGGCATAGCAAATTTGATCCTAACTCCACTGGATTCAAAACCAGGTCCAGAAAATACAAGTAGCAGGATGCCGCCTTAAGAGATGGGAGAAGAAAACAAAGAAGGCAATGATCATGTTGGAAGGTCTAATGCTTGGAGAATGTGGAGATCAGAAGAGCAGATGCCAGGATCTGTACCACTTTCACATTCAAAATAAGAGCACCTGTGCAGCGGGAACAGCGGGGCATGGTTTTGTGGAAATTCCCTCATCCTTTGAAACATGAAGTCTACCTCAGAGGAGCGCAATGCGCTTCAAACACTTTAATTTTGTTAACCAAGAAAGAGTAAATTCACTTTACGGAAAATGGAAAATCAAACACCAGACCAAGATGTTGGAGGGATTTTTCTCCTAGCCATTGCTTCTTTATAGACCGGTTCATTTTTCTTAAAGATTAGTTGTTACCTCTCTGAGACTGACAATTTCTCCCACTGAACTCTTTGTATAAGAAGAGTGTATTTAAGCCTCAAATATGTTAATCACTATGCTAAACTAATGTTCCAAATCTATTTTTCTGGGTAGCTAATAAAACTTATCAAAATGACAGTAAGGGGCACATAGTTGGTGCTCAATAATAACAAATGCTATTTTCATTTTAAGATTATACAATTGATATAATACTTAGTCCACAATGATACAGAGCAAAACCTATATAGAAAACAATAAAATGAATTCCTGAGCTAGCAGGAATAGTTAATCTAAAGAATGACAGGATGCTTCACTATTCTGTTTGAAAACAGAGCAGATTTCCAGGGCCCACCATTGTGGTACAGCGGGGAAAGTGGCCCACTTGCAATACAGTATCCCCTCCTTAGGTGTCAGTGTGAGTCCCTGCTGCTCTGCTTCTGATGCGGCACCTGGCTAGTGACCCTGGGAAAGCTTGGGAGATGGCCCAAGTACTGGTGACCCTGACACCCATGTGGGAGAAACATGTGGGATTCCAGTCCCCTGGCATTGGCCATTGCAGCCATTTGAGAAGTAAACAAGAGAATGGAAGATGTTTTTTTCTCTTTTTCAACTAAATAAAATAAATCTTGAAATAGAGAAAACCAATGAATTTCTAGTTAAGCACACACTTACCTTTCTCCTTTCCTTATATCTAAACCCTACCAAAATAAAGATACAGGAACTTCATAAACAAACTATACATGAAAGCAAAAAGAACAAGAATGAACTAAAAATAAGAGATTTCAAAGGGTGTGGCAAGGCAAAAAAAACATGTAAGATGATAACTACAATATCAGAGCATATGGGAGAGCATAAGAATATGCAGAGCAAGACTTTTCTAAGAAATGAGTAATTTCCATTACAAATTCCCTGAGAGGTACAGGACTTGGAGCACCAGATGTTATGCAAATTGGGAGATACCTTCCAGGATTAAAAATGGAGGCATTGGTTCAATGTTTTCACAAGGTCCCTTTCTCTGTATATGCATAGGATAGAAAGCTTATTCCTGTTCTCTCTACCCTCTCATCCACATGTCCCCACAGCAACACAGTGGAAGTCAGAAATCCAGAAAAATGAAACCAGATTAAGTCCAACTTGGGAATTAATCAGTTTGCATACCAAAATTGTAGGAATTTTTGCTTCTTCCTGGTGAGCTCTACCTTCTGTCAGTTCCCTCCACTCCCAGAGAAAAAATCATGAGATACTGAAAATGGAAAGTCCTCCAGGTCACCATTTGGCTTGGAAGTTCACCACCAAACAAAACTCATCCAAGTGTAATTAGCAGCTTTTCTGTTTACTCTTAAACACACACACACACACACACACACACCATTTATGCATGTGATAAATGCTTCCAACACAAGCGACTTAAAGAAACATGCATTAAAAAAAACCTGGTTAGTAAGAAAGAGTCCAACAAAATGGAATATGTATACTATCAAACAAAAATAGACCACCACAAAACATTGAAAATTTGTCAACTACCAAGTCACAAAAATCATCATAAAAGATAACATCAAGGAACTCCCCAGACACAAGAGAAAACTCTAAAAACAGGAAATAAAGACAGAAAGAGATTCCATCAGGACAGCCATCATTAATCCCACAAGAGTTTCAAAAACAGAGAAGTTACATGGGAGAAAATCCAAATAATAATTATAACAATAAAACTAACAAACTAAAATTTCAATTTGAAACATGCAGATATCCAGGAAAGGGATGATAAATTTTCTTAGAAAAGAAACAGATAACTATCACAATGTCCTGGCTTTGCAAAAGAATTATTCAAAATAAAAGAGGTTATATTCAGCCAAACTATCAATCACGTAAAAGAATAAAATGAGGATATTTTCACGATGTAAGGAGTCAAACCTTTCTCAGCCTCCCTTTCCTAGAACACAACTGGTATCACTGTTGGCTATTACATCAAAACAGAAAAATCCCAGGATGACTGCCATACCTGGCTTAAGCCACAGTTACAATCGGGCACAGTCAAAAAAGATGGAACATGAACATCTGCAGACTGAAAATGAAAAAGCTTTCTCATGTATTTTGTCAATGATTTAATTGATTTGCTCATTTAAAAGAGAGCCGCTGGCCTTTCTCTCTTCTTTTCTCTTGCTCTGTATAGCACCTCTTCAAATTAACAAGTCTATAGAAAGAAAAAAAAAAGAAACAATCATAATACCTTTATTAAAATGTCATGATCACTAGGCTTAACAAATAAATGTGCAATAACTTTATTATTAAGAAGGGATGTACTGGACTCAGTGTGGTAGCCTAGCTGCTGAAGTCCTCACCTTGCATGCTCTGGGATTTCACAAGGGAATGATTCTAATCCTGGTGGCCCCGCTTTCCATCCAGCTCCCTGCTTGTGGCCTGGGAAAGCAGTCCAGAATGGCCCAAAGCCTTGGGACTCTGCAGCCATGTGGGAGACCTGGAAGAGGTTCCTGGCTCCTGGCTCTGGATTGGCACAGTACCAGCCATTGCGGCCACTTGGGGAGTGAATTATTGGATGGAAGATCTTCCTCTCTGTCTCTCTTCCTCTCTATATATCTGACTTTCTAACAAAGATACGATATTTTTTTTAAAAAAAGGAGGGAGATATGTATAGTATTGGAAGGCCTTGCCAGAGCTATTAGGCAAGAAAAAGCAATTAAAGGGATACAAATTGGAAATGAGGAATTGAAATTATCGCTATTTGCAGAGGGCATGCTTCTCTACATAGGAGAACCAAACACTCAGTCAAGAGACTATTGAAACTCATAAGAGACTTTGGCAGAGTAGCAGGATACAAAATTAACGAACAGACATCAATGGCACTAGTGTACACAAATAATTCCAAGGATGAGAAAGAAATTGTAACCACAGTCTCCTTTAAAATAGAGGAGAGGAATCTTAAATACCTAGGACCTCAAGACATACTACAGAGCAATGGTTATCAAAACAGTCTGCTAATAGTACAGAAACAGAAAAGATCAGTGGAACAGAATAGAAACACCAGAAGGGAGCCCACACATTAGAGTCAACTAAACTTTGACAAGAAAACTGAAAATAAGCCAGGGAAAAAAACCTGGTCTATTCAACAAAGGCTGTTGGGACAAATGGATAGCAGCATGGAGCATTAAGAAGCAAGACCCACACCTGTCACGTTATACAAAACTTAGCTCTAAACAGATCAGGGACCTAGGTCTGCACCCAGAAACCATCAAACTATTAAAGGAAAACACAGGAAGCACACTCCACGATATAGGAACAGGGAAAGATTTCTTAGAAAAGACGCTAAAAGCAAAAGCAAATCCAAAATGAACAAATGGGATTACATCAAACTAAAAAGCTTCTGTACAGCAAAGGAAACCATTAACAAAGTGAAGAAACAATCAACAGAATGGGAGAAAATTTTTGCATACTACAAAATTGATAGAGGACTAATATCCAGGATTTCCAAAAAGCTTCAGAAACCCAGAGACAGCAAAAAAAGCAACCCTGTAACAAAATGGGCAAAAGAAATGAACAGACATTTCTCAAAAGAATATATTAAAATGGCTAACAGACACATGAAAAGATGCTCAGGCTCACTTAGCCATAAGAGAGATGCAAATAAAAACCACGTTGAGGTACCACCTAATTCCAGTGAGACCGGCCTACATTCAGAACTCAACTAACAACACCTACTGGCATGCGTGTGGGGAGAAAGACACCCTCCTGCACTGCTGGTGGCAGTGTAGGCTAGTACAACCATTGTGGAAATCAGTATGGAAAGTGCTTGGAAAACTGCAAATAAAACTGCCATATGACCCAGCTATCCCTCTCCTAGGAATATACCCAATAGAAGTGAAATCTGCATGTGAGAAGGGGATCTGTAACCTATATTTACAGCAGCACAATCTACAATAGTAAAGACATGGAAATAATCCAGATATGCATCCAAGGAAGAGTGCTTAAAGAAACTGTGGTGCATCTACTCCATGGAATATTATTCAGCTATTAAGGATGAAATTAATCCTTTTACAACTAAGTGGTCCCAACTACAGACCATTATGCTCAGTGAAATGAGTCAATCACAAAAGAACAAATGCCATATATTCTCTCTTACATAAGGAAACCAACATGTAAAGTGTAACTGTAACAACCCATTTTTAATACTGTTTTTTGATTGTTTGCTTTTTTGGCTGCATCCCATGTGTTTTGATGTTTTTTATTTCAGTTTGTTTCATTCCAAATAATCTCTTTTCTCTAGTCAAATTCATCACAGGCTCATGGATTATACAATGCAATGATTTTTCCCAAGAGACTTCTATGTTTCCTTTTTGTCACTCAGTGGTTACTCAGTGATGAGCTTTTGTGTTAATGGTACTGTAATTTGTAGTTGATGTTGTTGTTGTTGTGGCTGTTCTAACTCATGCCAGTTGTTGACCTTGTTTCATGGCTTCTCAATTATGGTAATGTATAGTGATGCAGTACTGGGGTCTATCATACACAGACGTGGGGGTATAATGGAACATGCATCCCTGCTTCCAGACAAAAGATGGAATCCCAATGAAACTGTTGGACATGTGTAGACAATGGGATGCTGGACTGTCTGACATTGTCTGTATCAACAGTGTTTGGGTGCACTTAAATAAGAGACTGATAGAATTATGACTCCTTATAAAGGACTACACTATTGTAGCAAAATGTGAAAAATCTGACGGGGGTGGCAGTTTGGGTGGGAACCCCAGCCTACACAAAATTGTACCACACAATGCACAAGTCAGAATAAAAATATATTAAAAAAAAACTGAGCAGTATTAAGAGGTTACTAATATTTCCCATTTGTAGTCATATATAATTATCAAACATTACTTCTTTTCATAATTCTTATTTAATAATACCATAAAATGTTGCTCATTTGGAGGGGCAAATGAGAATGAAGGGAGAACAAAAAGGGATGAGAGAGGTACCAGGAGATAAAACAAATGAGGCTAAATAAAAGAGAAACAACATAGATAGTAGTTATAAGACATCTTAGAATCTAGCTTTCTTAAAATGTTCTTAATTAAATGTAAAAGAGGTGATCAAAGTAATTGGACCTGATTGCTAATTACTGTCTCTGGAATGAGTTAGCTGTTTTACTATATTTGTAAATAAGAAATACGTATCAGTAAAATATAGTTAATTACCTAGACAGTATTTCTCATTCACTCTCCATCATCAGTGTCATTTAGCATAGTTCATCTTCTGCATAAATCCATAACTCCTTCCAGCTTACTCTTTCCAATCACTCATGTCAACTCCGATGATTTTTTCCAGAATACCCTATCATCAAAGAGATATTCACAGCTCAAGGGCTTGCACCAGAAGGCTGGACATTAGGCGTCATGTTTAAGGCTTTGCCTGTGATGTCCACTTCCCGCCAGAGCACCACACTTCATGTCTCTAGTCCACCTTTGGTCCCAGCTCCCCATCAGTGTGCTCCTAGAAGACAGCTGCAGATGGTGCAAGCATCTGATCACCTGCTTCCTACACAGAAGGCTTAAAATTCTTTGGAATTTATATTTCCTGAATATTAATAATTAAATAGATATTAAGAGTTTAGTATTAAAAGAGGACTATTGTAGTGAGAAGAAATGGGGGAAAAAAAAGATGTTTTATTCTAATGGGCTCAAAAGCTCCTCCAGCAGAGGTGTCAGTCCATCCCAGCCCGGTCTGTTGCAGAAATCTGAACAGTCAATCAGCAGGTGATCAATGTCTTCCTGTGTGACTTCGTTTCTCTATCTGTAGGCCCCAGTCTCCCAAGGATTAACTCCACAGCACAGCTTGTTTCTCAAAGGTGTAACAGGAGGGGCAATCATGGCCTGATACATTTAGCCTGTGGCTTGACTGCAATCTCCTTCCTTCCTGCTTCCCATTGTTGCATGTCCTTGGGGGAGCTTAGGTGTGGCTTAACCATTGGGAGGATCCTGGGAGGGGCCAAGCAGACTATAAAAGATGCAGCTTGACTTCAAATAAAGGGCATTCTCCTCACAAGAATGACCCACTCTGTTGTCTGTGTGTTGTCTGTCTTGTCTGTCTCATAACCCTAGTCCCTCAGCTCGACTCGGAGCTCGGGGTACGCGGCGACACGGGCGTTGCCAACATCTATCTTTCAAATAATCGTAATAGTAATGATAGATACATTGTTTAAAGCACTGGCAACAATCCACTGCCTAAAGCTTAAAGTCCTTTGTTTTCCAAGGCTCTGATTTTATTTACATCTACTCACACACAAGGAATGTCTCTATGGTTCACGCTATTGGTCATCCTGAAAGGTTTCCTGTTTGTCTGCATCTGCATTATCCCCGACTCCCATCCTAGTCCAGCACAAGTCATGTCATCTCTACAAATGCATTCTTGGAAGTTCCACAGCACACACTTAGAGCTTTTCTAAGGGCTCTCAGAGTTTTCACTTCAGAGTTAATACGTATTCCAGCATGTTCTTCTGAACATTTGCTTTGAGAAAAGAAACTTTCATAAAATTCAGCAAAATTTTATGCATAGGAATTTTGTGTACTTCATATATGTTCAATGACTGACTGATTAACCCAATTTAAACAAAGTAAATATAAATATATTATGCTTATGGACCTGTGAAAGCCCTTGACTATCAGCCTTCATATTATTAAGAATCACCTTTCATCTTTCTGACATGAATCTGTGCTTTATTACAAATAAAGATATGTTTTCCTACATTCTGATTCTCTAATTCAGAAGAAAAATGAATCATAATGTAAAATCTAAAAAAGATCATTCAAATACACGGTTGGCAATCAAAAACGTGTTTCCAGAATTAATTACCAATTACTAAAATGTTTTTACAGTTTATATCTTGCTTCATTCTTAATTACAACTACATAGAATTATAATCATGTGCACTGTGGCATAACAGATATTCAGAAGTTATTCACAAAAGATGTCTTTGAAATTTATGCTTCCTGAGTTTCAGTATTTCAGAAATAAAACCTCAGTATGAGTTTTGCGTTAAAGGAACAACATGGTAAAAGAAAGAAATATTAGAAAAACTTTGTTTCTACTAGATACAAGATCTAATTTCAAGGGGAATATATATGTATCCTACACTGAAATTGTGTTATTATAGTTTTGAGTGGTATTTTTATTATCCACTTCTATGGTCAAAAGACAAAAGGAATAGAGGCTACAACTATTACCAGAAAAATGAACAAAATACTTTTCATTCAATAACACTTTAGCTTTCTGCTATTGCTGCCACCAGGTCCTGCTCTCCAAGTATCAGGTTGTCAAGAACCAGGGAGTACTACTGAGAAGAGGCTTTGTCTTAATGAAAAAGAGCAACATCTGTCACCATTCTTGCAAATTTGAATATGTATATTAAAGGAAAGAAGAAGTTCATTTAGGTATGTTGGCATGAATACAGTGAAGGACCATATGACTCTTTGTAAAGACAATTTAAAGCAAAGTTTTCCTTGTCAATAACCAGCTTCAGGTATTGAGTGTGAAATTCACAAGGCCAGTGTTGTGCACAACTATTGTAGCTTTCATATACAGTGTTGTTTCATCCCACTTGCTCAGAAAGTTTTTAGACAATTACTTCTAGTAACTTCAAAGGAAAATCTGGCATAGAGAACTTATTAAATTGTATGCTAAGGAATCCTCCCACCAAGGCAATGTTATAGAACAGGTGCAGTCAGAATATGGAAGCAAAAACAAAACAAAACAACAACAACAACAAAACCTGACACAAGGAAGCCGCTGCCTAGGACCGGCCAGTGCCTACTATTGTTAGGCCAGTTGGCCCAGCTGGAAGCCAACCAGCTGTTGACTGATGGTCCAGTTCACAGGTGCTTATACATGTCACTGGCTGGCCTAGCTATATGTTCTTTTAAACTTCTTTCTCTTGATAGAAGAAAATCTATCTGCTGAACCGAGAGCCTATTTGCTACATCAAGTACCTAACATGTTAGAGTTTTTTTTTAAATACATACTAAAGGAAATAATTATTTTTGCTTTATTCATCAGAAATTCCTAATTGGTATTAAAGCTATCATAATCTTGATAAGCTATTTTGGATTTTTAGATTTGTTGGGTCTCATTTTACATTAAAAACAGCAAATGTTAATACAAAGTCATACTTACTATAAAGACAGATGATCAAGCTCTCACTAAAGATATATTTCTGTGGATTTATAAGGATGTTTAAAATGTAGTTATTTCATCTGCACCAGTTTTGGACCAGAAAAACCTGATTTCTAAACTGAATCAGATGTCATTGATTAGTCATCATCAAATGCTGGGGATGCAGGCAGCACATGGCAAACTACTGGGCTTAAATCTCCCTAGAAGGAAGCATCATTGCTCATTGTAGCCTCCTGTTAGGCAACTATGGGCAGTCAACATTCCCCCATTTCACTCTTCTTATTTCTGTTGCTTTTTTCATGTATTAGGCTGCATTAAACCTGACCATTCCAACCTGTATTTTGATTGACAGCATACCAAATAAATGTACATTATTTCCAAAAACCAGGCAACATTTCTTTGAGAACTGCCTCCTCCTGAATTGACAAAGCATTTACATTACCTTGTGCACAACAGGGTAATGATCAGTTAACTATGAGAATCACAGCTGTGCTATGCTATTTGGCATCCTGTTGATTTTTTTTTAATTGGGGGAATATTTTATAAATGTTGGTGTTACATTTTAAATATACAGACGTAATTTTTAATTCTCAAGTCATTAACTTAGAAAAAAGTGTTTCATACTAAATTTATTTGAGAAAGATTTTCATTTTACGAAAAAAATATTTTTAAGCATTTTCCAATGTTGTGGGACTTACTGAACCTGCATGTCAATGGCTCTATCATGACATAAGTTTAGAAAACAAGTGAGCGGGCCCAGTACAGTGTGCCCCTAGCAGCTAAGGTCCTCACCTTGAACGCACTGGGAGCCCATATGGCGCCGGTTCTAATCCCGGCAGATCCACTTCCCATCCAGCTCCCTGCCTGTGGCCTGGGAAAGCAGTCCAGAATGGCCCAAGGCCTTGGGACCCTGCACCCATGTGGGATACCTGGAAAAAGCTCCTGGCTCCTGACTTTGAATCGGCACAGCACTGGCCATTGCGCTCACTTGGGGAGTGAATTATCATACTGAAGATCTTTTTCTCTGTCTCTCCTCCTCTCTATATATGTGACTTTGTAATAAATATAAATAAATCTTTACAAAAAAAAGCAAGTGAGCAAGCAGGAAGTTGCTAATCCTCCTTGGAGCCTTGCATAAGCATTCACAGTTTTCCAGACTTTCATGTGGCCAAACCAGAAACAGTTTCAGAAACGCCCCACTAGTTTCAAGAGCAATCTGGCAGTTAAGGTGATCAAAAATTTTATATTTTTAGGGGATAACCCAAGGAAAAAATATAAGAGGAAAATATCCAGAAAGCTTGGCAATAGTAAGGAAGATAGAATCTATGTTGGATTTAACCAAACTCCAAGTAAATATTATACAAATACATACACTATTAAAAATGTTTCGTGACTTATGAATTTCATGTAAAATTTAAAAATTCCTTATTAAAATGAATCTT
Source organism: Ochotona curzoniae (assembly GCF_017591425.1). Taxonomy (NCBI): domain Eukaryota; kingdom Metazoa; phylum Chordata; class Mammalia; order Lagomorpha; family Ochotonidae; genus Ochotona; species Ochotona curzoniae. The sequence goes on from NW_024467096.1 coordinate 25,253,939, forward strand.
ATTTGCAAAACAAGTCAAACTCATCGCCCATGGTACATGATCTAAAAGTCGCTTGATTACTTCAATACTAGTTTTCATTTCCTCATTTTACAGAAGAAAGCTTTTGCAGTGAAATTTGGCTATTAGAGTTAAAAAAAATTAGACATATCAGTTACCTCTTTTTAAAGTTATTCACTTATCCTTAGTTTCCCCTAATACTTTCTGAGTAGAGATTCTACTGAAACATAATTATTTGCTTCCAAATAATTAAATCTAAAAGTATTTTTCATACTGACCCTGCCTGAAGAAGGTTCCCATTGAGAATCCGGAAATGAAGAGGCAATATTGAAAGGAATTTCACTATTTGTGACAACTAAAATGGGATGGAGAACACTGGCCATAAACAGTCAATATTTCTGGGAGTCTCAGTTAGGTCAACCTATTTTCACAATTTATTCTGTTTCTCTGCACTATAAACAGAGCCTGCTTTGTGCAAAACACTGCAATATGTCCTGGGATTTTAGATGAATTAATTAGGCTCATGCTTACAATGACTTTATATTTTAGGATGAAGAATAACCTGCTTTCTTAATGAGGATAACAAACTGGCACTGTGAGAATTTCAACAGACTGAAAAGAATATCCAATTACATGCGAAGTATTTCCAATTTAACTTCCACTATCCACGGAATCCTGAAATGAGGCTCATGAGAACTTGCATCATCTTCACCTTCTTTAATTCTTCACATACGGTTCCCTATGTCACAGACTATGCTTCAGACACCATGAACAAATATGCAACCCAAAGTTCAAGCTGAGCCCCTGTACAGAGACTTTGATGCAGATACTGTCAGACCCTAGTTTTCCATAATCTCTCAGTTGGCTCCCCTTAACTTAAAAGTTTATTTGCAAATCAACCTTCAAGTCCTGAACAAGAAGCACACAGCAACTGACTTAAACATGTGAACTGAACATGTATCTCTTAACCTCAATTTCTACAAACAAATTAAACTTTTTAGAAGGCTAGACATTACGTGATAATCCCTGGCTTCTTTCTCTGCCCCCTGCGACAGTTTTCTCCCAACCTTACATCAGTGGTTAGCTAACTGCATGCATATTCGACAAGCAGACACAGATTTGGAGCATCCCTCAAGTGTAATGCCCTTCCGTCTCCTAATGTCTCTCCTTGAACACACCCCACTCCCTTACATTTCTTGGGTTCCTACCTCCTTTCTCACATCCCATATTGTTCCTGTTGCTTTACTCAACACCATTTGTTGTCCTCTCATTTCCCTGTCTTAACTGATACTCACTAGGTTACAAACTCTTGAAAATAGTGGATACATATTCTTCACCACAATCTACTCAATGTAAAGAACCTCTTAATTTTGCTGATTAAATATCAGTGGAATGAATGAGTGAATTGCTGATTCATTTATTTTCCAAAAGAAACCAATACTGCAAATCCATCCATTTCATGATCTTTCAAATCAACAATAGTAACCTCAGTAATCCCAAATGATAGCATAATCTATAGTTAATTACACTTATTAAAATATCAATATAATTCTATGAAGATTTGCTTTCCTTTAATTCAATAATCATGCTTAAAATTGCTTGCAATTTCTAATTTCTTATTTTTTTCTTATTTTTTTGGCCAAGTACAAATCAATTTGGAATCCAAGCACCACATTGGTACATTTATGTAGGTTAACTCACTTAACTGCTTAGAGCAGTATATGGCTCACAGTAAGTCTGCAATCATGTTAGTATGATGCCTATAGTGTTGATGGACTGGTTTACACAGATGGAAGTAGAGAATGCTTACTGATAGTGTTACACATAAGTTACCCGAAAAACATGTTCAAGTTAAATTTAGATATTAATGAGGTTGTTTCCACTCATAAGAAATATAATGCTCCATATCTTCCTTACAAATAATGCTATTATTGATGTTGATTATTTATTAAGTTGAGCATAAGTACAGATCATTGCATTGGAGAACACAATGTGAATTCATTGATCTACTTTTGCAATGTACTATAGTATATCTGATCATTTCTCTGAATGATCAAATTTATAAATAAAAAGTTGACATAATCATTCTTTTGGACAAAAATTATAGTCACAAAGAAAAACAAGCCAAGTATTTTTGTTTTCTACAATGGTTTCAATGGCTTTGCAAATATTTATAAAAGGTTCCCCATAGAGGGCTTACCTGAGGTCAAATGAAAGAAGCTCTAAGCCATAAAAGCTATTTCCAATGTCCAGTTGGGAGATCTAAAACAGAGAGTAACAAAGACAGTTTGTGACAAAGCTGACACACAGCATTCCGGACTCAGTGAAATCAATTGTGACATTTTTCATTTATTTGTAAATGCCTCTTTGGCACTACACTCACTCAAAACGACAGGTGTTTCTTACAGAATGGGAGAGGTGATGGTAAAATAGAGAAATCCTGACAGTTGCTTTAATGAGACTCTGAAGTGGGGCTACTTTAACACTTTCACCCAAGAAGGAGCTTGCCCTTCAATTTCAATATCATAACTCAGTAATTTGGAAAACGCAATCTCTATGAGAAACTAACACAACCAGTCTTCAACAGCGATTGCCCTCTTCATTTCTCTCTTTTCTTCCAATTATAAGAAAACATTCTACAAGTACTATACCTAAATAAATGGCAGGCTTGTATACATCAATTACTTCATCTCATTAAACTGGCGCTGTTATTATTAAAATGCAGTAATATACAGTGTGACTGAACAGCATTCTATAGTGGGCCCCTGAAACATTCTATAGTAACTCACTGTTTCCTTGCAAATAACTGAGAGTACAACTTAAAAACTTAAAAAGATTTTGATTTTTGTATTTTATGTTTCCATTAAAAAATATTGATAATCAGAATTTCATTTTACATTTAAAAACTCGAAATTATAGCATCTCTACTTGTGAACCAGTGACTGCTTTGAAGAGGGCCTAGGGACAGGGTACAATCTGTTCATCTCTGCTCATAACAGTTTCTAGCAATGGTCACCACTTAATAAGACTAAGAAAATATGCCACGAAGTTGTAGAGTGTTGAGCTGAAGTTCACTCAAAACTCTACACTCCCTGTCTGGTATCTTCTATACTCTGCAAAGGATCACATCTATATGACAGAGTAGTGGATCTGCATACATAAAAAGCACATCGGTACTCATGGTGTGCGTTTTCAATCCTCCTCATCCAGTGACATTTGCCTAACATCTTTTCTATATTCTCTCTCACTCCCTCAGCAACTGGGCTGAAGACGAGAGTGGAGAATTACTAAACGTCAGGTGAACTGAACTAAATTATGAATAAAACACCTAAAGTCTTTTGTATTGCTGTTTTCATTAAAATTGGCCTTATAAAGATGTCTCCTACATTTTGGAACATTAAACTCTGACCACTGGAGTTATTTTATTTAAGAAGTATAAACCACCATTGCTTTAAAAAGTTCTGGAAATTTTTAAAAGGAATTTAACACTTTGAAACAAATTTCTCTTAGCAAGCCATTATTTCTTACAAATTTCATTACATTCATAAAATTAAATATATGAAATGTCTTAAAAAATAATGGTGTTTCAATTTTAAGTACTACAGAGTTGAATATAGACAGTAATGAGGAGACCAAGCAGTGTAATGATGATTTAGTTATTAATACTCCTCATAAAACTCAGTGTTTTAACCATTACAAAACAGAAACAAGCTTGGAAAAAGGCAAATAAATTACTGTATTTTGGTGATTCTTCTTTCATATTAGATTTTTATATAATCAATATCAACTTCCCAAACCAACTTTTGTATCAATGTACAAATAAGGTATAGGAAATTTTAAAACACTTCCAAAGGACTAACTCAATGGATTATCCTCCTGATCAATGCCAACCCAGCGTTTCTTCAACATGACTTTTTTTAAAAAAAGAAAGGGGCCCAGCACAGTATCCTAGCAGCAAAAGTCTTCGCCTTGCCTGCATCAGAATCCCATATAGGAGCCTGTTCTAATTCCAGCTGCCCAGCTTGCATCCAGCTCCTTGCTTGTGATCTGAGAAGGCAGTCAAGGATGGCCCAAAGCCGTGGGACCCTGCACAGACATGGAAGACCCGGAGGAGGCTCCTGTATCCTGGCGTCCGATTGGCGCAACTCCCGATATGTCCACTTGGGGAGTAAATCAACACAAGGGGGATCTTCCTCTCTGTCTTTCCTCCTCTCCAAATACATGACTTTCCAATTAAAAATATAAATAAATAAGTAGGGCCTGGTGTGAAAACGTAATGGTTAAGTCCTCACCTTGCACACGCCAGGGTCCCATATGAGCGCCATTTCTAATCCTGGCAGCCCTGCTTCCCATCCAGCTCCCTGCTTGTGGCCTGGGAAAGCGGCAGAGGACAGCCCAAAGCCTTGGGCCTCTGTACCCGCTTGGGAGACCCAGAATAGCTCCTGGCTCCTGGCTTCGGATTGGCTCAGCTCTAGCCATTGCGGCCACTTGGGGAGTGAACCATCGTATGGAAGATCTTCCTCTCTGTCTCTCCTCCTCTCTGTATTTGACTTTCCAATAAAAATAAGTAAATCTTTAAAAACTAAGTAAAAATTTTTTTAAAAAAAGGAAGAAGATAATCTTCCCAAGGAGTTCAGTTGCAGGTAATATTGATAATACTCAGTGGCCCCTCAGAACTTGCCTGAGTTAGAAGCTTATCACACCAACATGCTTCTCTGATGAAAGTTGTATTTGAATTCTGATCTTAATTCTGAACTCCAGGCTGATAGAACCAACAGAACTGGAAAACTCCCCAGAAAGCCATGACGATAGCTATGACTAGAAAGGCTAAAACTAAATGAACAAAAATACAGGAAAATGAAAATTAGGAAAGAATACAGAGGCATGACAAACACCATGAATGAGACCACAGAAACAATCCAAATCAAGCAGAGATAAACAAGAGGTTTTAAAGAGGTTGTTTAAGACACAGTTCCAAAGGAAATGGCTGGGATTTACCCCATCCCCAGTCCCCCCGCTGATTTTCCCTATTTCATTACAATAATAGCACCATGAGCCAATCTCCTAACATCCCTTCCTTTGCTTGATGTAGCTTTCCCCACCTTCTCATATCAAATCAATCACTTAAAATTATGCGATTAGATTTACAGGTACAGCCGGCCCTACTAAGTTCTAATCACCAGATTCATCATTGGCTTCTTCAGCAAATGACATTCTGGGGTCAATATTAAGTTTATTATTATTTTTTTTAGCACAAAATGTTAGGTGCAGTGCAGAAAGTACCACCTGCACACATCCCCTACACTGACGGAAGCCCCTTGGATTGTCATTAAAAAAAAAAAATCTCTAAAAAACATGGTAACTTCGACCAATCTCAAGCAATTCCAACACACCAGGAATCTCAATACAAGCTGAACATGCACTTCAGGAGCCAACTTCCTTCTGTGAGAGCCTTCCTCTCCATCCCGCCACCCTGCTCATTGCACGTGCATGGCGATCAAAGGTTTCACTCATCCACCGCCCAAATGTCCGATGATGGCCTTTCTGGGCGGTAAACAAAAGGACACAATTGGGGCTTCCACCGAACCACCTGCAGCCAGTTATGAGCGTTGTTTTATTTACTCATGTCAACTTATTTGTTTCAATGCTTTTTCATTTGTTTTCAAGTCATATGAGCAAAGTAAGTTTATCCCAACACACAGCATAAGAAATCTCTTTGTAGTTTTGCATGATGATATAATCATACAAGGGATAAATCAATCATCCCATTTATAATCATGTATTTTCATATTTATATTCCACATGTCCCACTTTTGTATGTAAGATTTAATCTCTAAGAAAATTGCCCCTATAATGTTAGACATATTAAGAGTTTACATTACATTAAACAGTAACCATCTTTAGTAAGTGCTATCAATATATTTAGCAAATCTAGTAGGAAGAAGGGAATCTCCCCTACAGAGAGTGTACGGCATATCAAATCAAAGTGAGCACAAATGAATGAAATCAGACCGATATCTGCAGGGACTGGCCAATGTTTCTGGAGAGGTCCAAACAATAAAAATGTCCATCGTTTTTATCCACGTCTCTGCCTCTGCTCTGCCGTTACAGTGTGAAGCAGCCACAGACAACATGCCAACAGATGACGGCTGTGTGCCAGGAAAGCTTCATCTACAGAAAGAGGTGGCAGGCCGGATTTGGCCCAAGGGCCATCATTCCAATCCCCTGGTTTAGTTGACCAGTTTGAGAAAGGATACACTCCATGTTCAATATGAAATAACATCAAACAGAACGGGCTCATGTAGAATTTATGTGACAACACTGAGACATCACAAAATGTTAGAAGAGATAGATTTGAACACAATTTCAAGCAAATGTGATGTTTTTATTGCTTACCATTATATTATTCATATGTACTTCTTCATCAAATATTTTGGAATTTATAGGCTACACAAGGATCTCAGTTTCCTGGCATCAAATTTCCTTAACAATTAAGGTATGTTGGGTAAATCTATCTATACTTCAAATTTAGATATTTAAAGGAAAATTTACATGTAAAAGACCATTTCTATCATGTACGTCCTCATATATCTTTCCCAGGACTTCAAATATTTTACTAAAACATAAAATAAAATATAATAAATCATTAAATAAATGTATGTTTTTCATTTTACACTGTCATATGTCACAACACATATAAAATGATTCAATTATATAAGTAATGCCTTAACATACAAATGTATATAACAGATGATTGTTTTATGCCAGGCCAAATGTCACATGTTAAGCATTTATTTAATGATTTAATAGTCACAGAAACTCTAGGTTTATATGGGAGATAATATTATTACACTTCTTGAAGCTCTAAAACCTAATGAGGATAATGAGATACACATCATACTTGCTCTACTCCATTGACAACCTGAATTTTAAAACTAGCAAAGTGTTTTAAAACCATAATCCTGAGGACTAGAATAAGAAACACAATTATGTTACTACATTTATATACAAGTTGGAAAAGATCTATAATTTCAGAATAGCAAAGCCATAAATAAAAAAAGATAGAATTCCACAGATACTATCATGCAGTCCAGAACTGCCATCAAGTCTAGAACTTACATTTATTTCATTTACTTTTAATTCACCCACACACGAATCAGCATTTATTCTCTGTGCCACACCATTGTTGTCTGTTTTAGGTTTTTTTTTTTTTCAAATTGAATTAAACCAATATATATTTGACATAGGATAATTGGAAATATACATGCATAAAAGATGTAAAGAAATGTATCTACTTGTCAAACAGCATTCATCTATGCTTTTTTACAAAAATATGTATTTAGGCACCATACAGTGGCTCAACTGGGTAGTCCTCTCCTATAAAGAGTCAAGATTAGCCCAGGACAATAGTTAGTGGCTGAAACCTCACCATGCAATTGGCGGGATCTCTTATGGATGCCGGTTTTAATCTCGGCAGCCCAGTTTCTCACTCAGCTCCCTGCCTGTGGTCTGGGAAAGCAGATGAGGGTCTGCAAAGCCTTGGGATACTGCACCCGCTTGGGAGACCCAGCAGGAGCTTCTGAATTTCGGCTTTGGATCAGCTCAGCTCTGGCCACTGCAGCCACTTGTGGAGTGAACCAGTAGATTCAAGACATTTTCTCTTCTTTCTGTTCATTGACTTTTCCAATAGAAACAAATGTATCTTTAAAAACCATATTTATTCACTTTGTATTTGAGTGGCATTGACAGAACCATGGAGAGAAAACATCCAGAAGCTAATCTACTACCATAACACCTGTAATGGACCAGGCTATTACAGTTGGAAAACAGGAGTATGTGACCTAACTACACTTCTCATATGGGGCAAGAACCCAAGTACTTGATTCATCAGCTGTTGCCTCCCTTGATGTACGAGTGGAAATGGGGATCAAACCCAAGCATTTTGATACCACATATAGGCATCTGAAGGAAGGCCCTATCTTCTAAGCCAAACAGCCAACCTGTCTGTTTTTTGTAGAAATCTTGATGTCATTTATGGCTTACATTCAGCTAATCTTGAAACAACAAAAGTTATGAAGATGAAAAATTTAATTTATTATGAACTGTAACCAGAATTTATGTATAAAAACGATGTGTTTTACTTTTTTAATAAAAACTCCACTTGATTTCATATATTCTGTTATTTAAGCAGTTTATCACTCACAAGAGTTTATCAAATGGCAATCTCATCTTATAAAAAGATTGGTAGTCTCCAAGCTAATGATCAAGCATGTTTCATCCAAATCAGCTGTGTTATATCCTCTCAATGGCTATAACTAAATACCAGGACCAACAGATTTACGCATACAAAATTTATTCAAAAGTTCTGGAGGCTGGGAATGAAGACAGCACGGTTCCAGGGAATTCAGTTCCAGTGAGGGTCAAAAGTTTGGTTGACAGCATTTGCATGCTCAGTGTGTCTTCTCATGGCAAAGGATTTTTCAGGCATCCCTTTCATAAGGGCACTAACCCCATGAACAAGGGTTCTGTCCTGATGACTTAGTCACTTCCCACAGGCTTCAATTCTATCATTCTCACCTTAGAGTTTGGAATTTCAACCTATGAACTGACATAAATCATAGTCTATTGAGACAGTTTAACTTCTAACTGCATAAATAGCAAAGAAAAGCTGAGCACACCATACTCTGGGTACTTTACGTACTGGCATTCCATATGACATATAGAAGCATTTTTTTGAAGAAAAAAAGCACAAAAATGGAAGAGTAAGACAAAAACAATGGAAAATGTAAAAATTACATAAAACCAATATTTTGTTTATTTCAACAACTCGCTGAGGATAATTCTTCATCTTAATGTTGAAGTTTTTGAATTATCTTACATTTCATAGACCTAAGAGAGAATTATTTCTTGATATAGTCGGTGTATATACAACTGATATTTGAACACAAAGGATTATTAAACAATAATGAGTAAATATTAAAACAACATTGTATTCAGAATACTGAAAAGACTGCAATATAGGCAAATATGTTATTAATATTACAGTAGGGCTTACTTTTGAAATATAACCTTTACAGTTTTGCTGAGAGAAAACACAGAGAGAAAGTAAGAAAGGCACAAAACACTAAAACACAACTTTGTTTACCAATGTAATTGTGGATTAGTACCCAAACTCATGATAAAAGGTCCATGGGATTCTGAAAGACAAATAGTTTTGTTTAATCTCTTTTTATATGTTACTTTTCTCTCTCTCTCTGCTCTACAATCTCCTCTCACCTCTTCTCTTTTGTACCCATGCTCAATGTCCACTGCCTTCTAGGATGGCTACATCCACCACAGAGAACTGCTCCTTCTTTCTGGCGACTGTATGAGACAGTTTCCTAACTAGCCTAACATCTTGGGAAATTGCTGCCACTGATGTTTCTTTGCTCAGTTCAATTATATCCAATATAAATCCTACTCAGTCATGAAAGCATTCCTCAAATTTTCATTTCTCTAATTCCAACTAAAACTTTCCCCAAAGCAGCAGTATTCTTACCAATATTTTTCTGTCAAATACTGAATGCATGCCTATATTTATCAATATAGATTTTGATATATAGCTACTTCATCAAAAGATTATATCCTAACCATGTTCATAATCCCTAAAAACGGTGCTAACAATAGTGAAAATGCATATTAATAGCTTCATTGTTATTAATCTCCTACTCGCTTAACTATATGTTAAAGATGTTGGAGGGATTATCTAATTTTATCCTGAAGATAAGTTACTTTTTCTTCAACTGTAAAAGATGTAAAACATGAAGATTACTCAAGGCTATATACCCAAGCTGTGGTAGAACAAAACATTATATTTTATATCCATGTTTTAAAATTACAAATCTTAAAAAGATAAATGAGTCTGAGTTAAAAAGAAAAGGGATATCATTTGTTTATATCATGCTTATAATTATTATATTCCTTCTTCTTACTTCAATGTATTTATGAAATACTGGTTGTATGTCATTAAGAACTTCCTCAAAACTAAATCAGGATGCCTTCCTAATCTTAATTTCTGCCACAGAATTATTATTTTTATCTCAAATGAACATAGAAATTAAACCCATACAAAGAATGTTTTCTCACTGCAATAGAAGTAAATGAGAAATGAATAAGATAAATATTTTGGAAAATCCCAAATATTAGAAACTAACTACTCTTCTAAATGACCCACAGATCAAAGGGAAAACAGTGAGAAAATTAGGTCATTTAAAGAAAATGAAGATATAACACATGACAATGGGAAGTAGCTATAACAGTAGTTAACTGCAAAGTTATAGTACTACATGTATATTCTGGAAGTAAAAAAAAAAAAACTTTGAAATGATCCCCCTTAGCTTCCATACTAAAGAACTGAGAGAAAATAAAGAGGAAACTGAACACAGAATAAAAGAAGGGATATAGTCATAAAGAAAAAGGCAGAAACAAATGCAACAGAGAATTGACAAATGCTAGAAAAATAAGTGAAACAAAGAATGGTATCTTTGAAACAATCAATAAAACTGATTAACCTTTAGCTATACTGATTAAATAGCCATTAATTATTAATGTCAACAAGAATTAGAGAAAGAGTACATCATTCAGATTATTTGCATGTCAAAATCACAGGGGTGGAATATAACTGTTAAAAAATAACCTTATGTTAAAAAAATTTAAAAATTTAGAAACAAAATCCTTGAATTGTATAATTCAAAAGGAAATACACAAATATTTCTTATCAAACAAAGGTGTTGAAATTTAAAATCCTTTCAAAGAAAATTTGTTGTTTTTTAATTTATTAAAGGGGAAGACATTAGTTTTAAGAGCATAATGACACTTCACACACTATTCTCATGAGCAACCTGTGAAATGCTGTGACCCAGCCTTGCTTGGTCCACCCCCAGCCTTGGCCTTGGGGGCACAGGCAGGTGATTTGGCCTGACAAAGGCAGGCTCTCTGGACTTCCCCATGTCATCACCATCTCAACTCCCTTGATTATCTGCAAATCTTGTGACATAGAATGTGAAAGCCCCCAGAAATCATTTTATATATGTTATACAAGCCCTTATTAGCCCTGTTCCAACTTATTCCTAGTTGTCGAGCCCCTAGCAATGCACACACACCACCCAAAACACACTCTTGGTGATGCGGTGGTCCAAGTTGGCAAGAGCCCACAGTGGCATGCAGGGCAGTCCACTCACTACCACAGATCTTAAAAAAAAAAGAATAGGCGACTATGCTGGCACAATACAGAGTTGGAATTAATCAGGCCCAGACTGAACCTGAGTTAACGGATGCTTTTCTCCTAGAAGTGTAACACTTGCCTAGGAATAGATAATCTAAGCAGTACAAATTTAATACAATAAAAAATACATTTATAGCATCTGGCATGGAAGCCTAGAGACTAAAGTCCTCACATTGAACACACCAGGATCCCATATGGGAGCCATTTCTAATCTCAGGGGCCCCACGTCACATCCAGCTCCCTGCTTGTGGTATGAGAAAGCAGGCAAGGATGGCCCAAAGCCTTAATATCCTGCACTGACATGGGACACCTGGAAGAAGTTCCTGGCTCCTGGCTTCAAATTGGCTCAGCTCTAGCCATTACAGCCACTTGGTGAAGACGGAAGATTTTCCTCTCTGTTTCTCCTTCTCACTGTATATCCGACTTTCTAATAAAAATATGTTTTTAAAAAAATAAACTTAGATAAATTGGCAACAAGAATTAGAAATTAAGTTTCAGGGAGTTCTCAAATGATATCAATATATAAAATGTTTAGGAGTTTATATAAATGCAAGCAAGACTTGTACTCCACCAAATTTCAAACTTTGCTAAAACAGGTAAAACTCAATATGAATGAAAACAAAGAGATTGCATGTCCACAAAATGGAGCACTCGATGCCAATTCAATGTTGATTATCCACACACTGCTGTATGGGTTCAAGAAAATGTAAATCCCAGCAGTTTCTTTTCCAGATGCTGGCACACTACTCCCATAAATACAAACAATATAAATCATTAAGAAATTTCAATAAAACCAAAATGAAGCACCGCTACAATTACGTAGATTGCACAATTGTATTCAATACAATTGTATTGAATATGACAACTGATTATTACTGAAAATAAAAGGAAAAAAATTACTTGAGCATCAGCAGTATAGATTAATCTCATAAGCATTATGCTGAGTAAGAAAACTAGACATAAGAGATTACTTGATATTTCATTTATAGAAATTTACAGAATAATCTAGATGATAATATTAAAAAAAAACTGGCCATCAGTTTTTCAAGATCAACAGAAGAGGAAAAAGATTGCAAGAATTGATGAGGCTGTGGTGATGGGAATTGTTTGGTTTTAATGTAATGACAGCTACATAACTATCAATGACTGAAATGTACTTCAATAAAGTTGATTAAAAGTTAACAAAATTAAACATATAAAAGAGATCATTTGAAAAATCAGGTACTTCGGTGAATAAATACGGAAGGAACAGGATAAATGCTACTCAATTTGCACTGGGGAGACTACATTACATAATGGTATGTCATGGGTTGTCTAAGCATCCTCAGAACAATTTCAAAAAATGTGTTTCAACAACTAAGTTGCATCAACAAGAAAGGCTGAGCTGAAAATTACATGGCACTGGTGGTCAGACTTTTACTTTAAATTTTACATAATAGTTAATCCCTTATGGTTAAACTTTAAACATGAAAAATCAGAAGAAAAATTAAACTATAAGCCATATAAATATTGTGTGGCAAAGGTTTCTGTAACCATGACTCCAAAAACAGAATGAGGCAAGAAGTAACAGTGGTTGACAGACACTAAGGAAAATATACAAGAAATTAAATTGAAAATCTGATGAAAAATTTGACTAAACAAAGAAAATTAAGACAACACTCAGAAAAACCTAGGTAAAAGACATGAACAGGACATTTAAAAAACTCAGAGAAATACCTACTAAGCATTTGAAGCAGCATGTAACGTCTTTAACAAATAGAATAAAGTGATATTGAGATGACATGCTCCGCCTTTCCAATGAGAAAATAATAAAAATAAATCTTTAAAAAAAAAGATTGATTTATTTTTACTGAAAGGTGGATATACAGAGAGGAGGAGAGACAGAGAGGAAGATCTTCCATCCGATGATTCACTCCCCAAGTGAGCACAACGGCAGATGCTATGCCGATCCAAAGCCAGGAGCCTCTTCTGGGTCTCCCAAGCGGATGCAGGGTCCCAAAGCTTTGGGCCGTCCTCGACTGCTTTCCCAGGCCACAGGCAGGGAGCTGGATGGGAAGTGGAGCCTCTGGGATTAGAAATGGTGCCCATATGGGATCCCGGGTGTGCAAGGTGAGGACCTTAACCACTGTGCCACCGCTCCGGGCCCATGCTTTGCCTTTCTAACTAACGAATACTTGTTAAGCAGATGTGAAAAAGTGTACCTTGAAATACTGCTAAGCAAAGTGCAAACTTCCAACTTTCAAGACAATATGTTACAGTAAGCCATCAACTGGACAAATTTATATCATTTGTACTTTTAAAATTTAATTCTGTAACCTGAAATATATCACGTTTTATTTCAGAATTGCATATATAGTAAAAGCATGCATAATAAATGCTCATCAATAGCAAATGCTACATTATGAAACCATCACATAAAAAACGAAGATATAAATCAATAAGTATCGACATAAAAGATGTTCACGGCAAATTTTTGGCTAAAACAGATCAGCAGTGTACACTTATTTTTTAAAAGTGTTGCTGCTCATTTTCATTTCTTAGGCACACACACACACACACACAAACACACTCAGAGTGGCCTGAAAATCCATTGAAAGCTCATCATACATTACCCTTGATTAGAAAAATGAAGGCAAATTTTACTTTTGTTTCTATTTTTCTTTATTATCTATATAACTTATTGGAAAAAACAAAGATTTTTGGAGTGCTATTGATAGTGTCATTTTCAATTTGAAAGTAAGAGAAAGTAAATTTGACGTTTTTTTCCTAGAAATTAAAAACAATCCAATGAGAAAAAATCCATCACAATGTTTATAAGAAATACAACATACAGTTAGTTTATTAAACATCAAAATGAAATACTAGGAAAATGTCTTCAGAATTTCCTTTCCTCATGAAATGCTACTTAGGAATCTATTACCATGTCCTTCACTACCTTTTTTCCTCACGCTTTATGTTAAGTTGCCTTTATATTTCCAATAAGAGACATCACAGGTCTTGGGCTCCACTTCTTTGAAAATTGTTTCTCTGATAGATCTTAAGAAAATAAAGCGAAACTTTGCAACTTGCGTGCGAATGACAGATAACCTTGAATCTTAAATCTTTGGTATTTTCTTAATCTTCACTAACCATAACCAAGGTGGCAGGGCTTCATCTGCAAATTGCTAAAAATAATCAGATCTAAGAAATGACCTTGGATGAAGCAATGTTAAATTGGCCAGGAAATTTTTTTGTGGCACCAGTATTATTAACTTGCAATTTTTTCATTTCACTCTGCCACTGATGCTTGGCAGGTTATAATTTTTCATTTTCTCACTTGGATGAAACTCAGTGAAGTATAGATTATGGAGATAGTTGTGGGGAATTTTTACAAAGAGACTTCCCCTCACTCAATTATACTGGATTGCAAAATGTATCTCTATTTGAGAAAACTTATCAGGTAAAGATATAGAGCCACACTGCTAAGATAACAGCAATGGCCTATACCACATTTTAACATTTTTAAGGCATTACATTCCTATACAGAACTGATGATAAAACTAATTTATATATTTGAAAATTTCCACTAGAGTAGCTGCTTTGGGCTGATTCCCCTTTTGACAACTTCACAACTTTGTTGAACAGATTGATGGGATTATAGGATTTGTCTAAAAAGGCAGAAAACACTGTTCTGTAGACAGATCCCCAGTAATATAGTTTGAAAATAAAATCCACTACTATGAAAAAGTGAAGAGCTGTTCTTAGATGGCTTTAAACTTCATTAAGTATATCCTTCCTCCTGGATCTCCAATAATAGCAGTTCCACCTGTAGCAGTCTGAAGGGTGAGGAGGACAATGTCATTTTGTCTGCATTTCAGACTTTCCTCTTAGCAAGCTATTTACTTAACAGTTTTAGAACAAGGAGCAATGAAGCATAAACTGCCATTTTAAAACTCATTTTTTTTAAAGATTTATTTTTATTATTTGTTTATTGGAAAGGCGGATATATAGAGAGGAGAGACAGAGAGGAAGATCTTCCGTCCAATGATTCACTCCCCAAGTGAGCGCAATGGGCCAATACTATGCCAATCCAAAGCCAGGAGCTCTTCCGGGTCTCCCACGCGGGTGTAGGGTCCCAAAGCTTTGGGCTGTCCTCGACTGCTTTCCCGGGCCACAGGCAGGGAGCTGGAAGGGAAGTAGAGCTGCCGGGATAGAACCGGCACCCATATGGGATCCTGGGCATGCAAGGTGAAGACCTTAACCACTTGCGCCACCGCGCTGGGCCCCAAAACTCATTTTTAAAATAAAGAATATCATGATGTAACGTATGTTAAGTGAAAAAATTAGCAAATATGAAGAATTCAGCAATGTTACCCTGGAACAGATCATTAAAAGGGAACTAGCATGGAGACTAAGAAAAAGGGCTTCTCTAGTCTGAAGAAGCTAATAAACGCCCACTTGAGTCTCAAATTGCCTTAACTGATATCTTGATTCTACCAATAGCATCCAAATGTTTCGAGGGTAATATCAAGTTAGAATATCAAACTGGTAGCAACTACTTCCAAAGAAAACCATAAAGTATCCCCAGTGTATTATATTCCTTGAATGGAAAAGTATATTACTACTCTTCTCAAAATATCAGTATTTGTTGGGCCCAGCTCAGTGTCCTTGCAACGGGGGTCCTCACCTTGCACACTGGGATCCCATTTGGGCATCGGTTCTAAACCAAGTGACCCCTCACTTCCCATCCATGTCCCTGGTTGTGTCCTGGGAGGGCAGTCAAGGAAGACACAGAGCCTTGGGAACTTATACCAACATGAGAGATCCAGAATAATCTGCACGTTCCTACTTGGGGAATAAATCAACGGATGGAAGATTTTCCTCTCTGTCTCTCCTCCTTTCTGTCTCTCCTCCTCTCTGTAAATATGATTTTCCAAGAAAAAATCTTTTAAAAATTTATATTTATTATATTGGATATAATTGTAGTATAAAATGTTTTTTCTTCAAAAGAAAATTCACAGAAATATATTATTTCACTAAAGAAGATGATGATTGTCTCAAAACACAATTTTGATGCAAAGATGACTTTAAAATAATCTATATTTGGCCCAAGCACTAGCAAAGTATATAAAGTGACTGAACAGCTGTATCACTCTAAGGCCTCCTTTGGCAGTTACACTACTATGGAGCTGAACAAACTATGTGCCATTGTAGCAATAGCTCAGAGCAAGTTTTTTTTTTTTATTTTTCAAAACTAACGTCAAGAAGAATATGCAGAATTTATTTTCATGAGGCTAAACTCTCCATTCTAAACTTTTTTTAAAAAAAGAAATGCTGAAAGTCTAATACAAATACATAACTTTTTCTTCATATATATATATTACAAGAATCATTACAAGAATGGTTACTGCATTCTAGCAAAAGTTAAAAATATGAATCCAAACTTAGAAATAGTTTTATTGATGCAAAATTATCAAATTCTTAAAGAAAATTATTTCATCCTTATAAAAAAAATTTTGGAGGACATTGACAGTTTTCCAGATGTTTCGTTTCTTCAGATCAAGAGTTATTTTTCAAATAACATCCTAAAACTAAGGGAAAGAAAGAGAAGTTATTTTACTTTTAATTAATAAATAACAAATTAAATTTGGAAAATAAAAGGATTCTTGAAGGTCAAGTATTGTTAAGAAAATCAAAGTTTAGGAGGCAAGATGACGGCATAAAGTGCAGACAAGTTTGGGATGACAGAGAATCATTAGACAGGTGAAGCACAAGGATCATATTACAGAAAAAGATAGGGGACAGAAACCTTGCATGGAGTATCTACAGACCTCCTGGACACAGGGAAGCAGCAGTGATCATGGAGTGGTGCTGCAGTGAACAGAAAACCCACCAGTGACCAGCAAGAGGTGATGTGGATATCACCCAGGGATCTAAATGTGGCTGTGGCTTGGCTCTTGTGAAAGCCAGGCATGAGCTTGGGTACATGTGTAGAGCTAGGGAGGCGAATGCAGTCTGGAGACCTGCCAATCCAGCTGAATAGTTCAACCAGGCAACAAGCAGAAAAAGACTGTAGACTTCAGGGGGCAAACAGTGGCAGGACGGGACTCATAGCTCAGGGATTCGGCACCATATTGCATGGTGGGGCAGTGAGTGCAGAGCTGAGGGGATAGCACAGAGTGGGATCATTTCTGACTGACTGCACAGAGATGATTCCACAGGAGGGGCTGCACCACCTTCGCATACTACAGAGTGTGTGTGGTCTCCAGATCTAAAAGCCAGTTGATTAGATGTCCCAGCAGTGCCCCACTGGGTGCCATCTTGTATAGTGGGGCAGAGAGTTGGATTACAAGGAACAGCCAGGAGTGGGCTCTTTCTAGCTAATCGCACTGAGCTGAGCTCACAGGGAAAGTTTGGGCCTCATATCCTTCAGGATCCACGTGGTGCCTGAATCTGACAGCTGATAGCCCTGGATATATGCCGGTGCCCCACTGGGCACCATTTTGCGCAGAGTGGCAAAGGTTTGGATATCAAGAGGAGTAGCAGGAAACTGCATACACTAAATGAGTACAGCTTAGATGCATATTCACAGGACCAGGCCTTGTTAGACTGAAGGGAGGACAGCTGAGCTGAGCAAGAGCTAAGCTGAGAACAAAATCACTTCTAGCTTAGAGTACCACACTGATTCCAGAAGAAAAACAGTCCCATTGTGGCACTCCTCAGAATCCAAGCAAAATAACTCCAGGTGGCACTCAAACTTAATAGCCAAAACATGTAGAAAAGATCAGTGTCACTGACAAATCAGTTATTTAGGACAGCCAGGGTCTTCCTGACTTGGGACAATGATTGAACATGAAAATCAATGTATAAACTTGTAGGTAATACATTTATAGAAACCTCTCCTAAGGTGAAGAATCCACCAATCAGAATTGTAATGATAAAAGGTAATAGAGGGCCCAGCGCGGTGCCACAGTGGTTAAAGGTCCTCGCCTTGCATGACCCAGGATCCCATATGGGCGACAGTTCTATCCCGGCAGCCCCACTTCCCTTCCAGCTCCCTGCCTGTGGCCCGGGAAAGCAGTCGAGGATGGCCCAAAGCTTTGGGAACCTGCACCCATGTGGGAGACCCAGAAGAGGCTCCTGGCATTGGATCGGCATAGCATCGGCCATTGCGCTCACTTGGGGAGTGAATCATTGGACGGAAGATCTTCCTCTCTATCTCTCCTCTCTGTATATCTGCCTTTCCAATAAAAAAAAAAATAATAATAAAAATAAATCTTTAAAAAAAAAAAACAGGTAAAAGAAGAGACAGAGACACTATGAATGTTACCAAAGACTCTCTGGCAAAGGAGCAAATGCCTCTACCACCTTCAGAGTTAACTGAGGAATACATTGAGAAAATGGAGGATACAGAATTCAAAAAACTCATAAAGTTTCTGACCAACAATGAGAAGTACATAATATAGGAGTTTAAGAAATTTAAGGAATATGTCACACAAAAAATGAATCAAATGAAAGCTAATATTTCAGAAGTTAAGAACACAATAGAACAAACTAAAAGCACACTGGAGAGTCTCAAAAACAGAATGAATGAAGCAGAAGAAAGAATCTTAGTATTGGAAGACACTTCAGATTATCCGGGGGAAAAAATACAAATAAACAAACAAAGGCTGGAAGCACAGCTGGGCCAAGCTAAAATAAAGTATCCAAGAATTAAAAGAAATGACTAAAAGACCCAACATAAGAGTTATGGGAATTCCAGAAAGCACAAAAGGAGATAGTTGGATTAAAGATGTATTCAATGAAACAGTAAATGAAAACTTCCCTAGTCTGAAGAAAGAATTGGAAAATAATACACAAGAGGTTAACAGAACTCCCAACAGAGTTGATCAAAAGCAAACTTCACCAAGACACATGATAATCAAGCTCTTTTCAGTTGAACATAATCAAAAAATCCTCAATCTGCAATTGAAAAACTCAACTGACCAACAGAGGAAAACAAATCAAATTCACAGCGGACCTCTTAAAGAAAACACCAGAGGCCAGAAGAGAATGGAGTGACATATTCCAGACTCTAAAAGGAAAAATCCCAAAGGCCAGAATAACATATCCTGAAAATCTCTTTATCTTTGCAAATGAAATAAAATTCTTCCACAGTAAATAATGACTCCAAGAATTTGCCCCTTCTAAAACTGCCCTACAAATGATATTCAAAGATGTACTTGTGAAAGAAAAAAGGAATAGCAGCTGCGAAAACCAAAGGCAAATGAGAAGAACATCCCAATAAAAAGCTAACAGAATACTCAAAGAACAACACATTGCTAAAATGACAGGATCAAACTGCCACTGATCCATATTTACACTGAAATATGTAAATGGCTTAAACTCATCAGTCAAACACCATACATTAGAGGACTGAACCAAAAACAAAACCCATCTCTCCGCTACTTACAGGAGACAGATCTCAGCAACAAAGATCAGAAGAATCTGAAAGTGAAAGGATAGAAAAAGATATTCCAAGCGAATGGTAAGGAATACTGTATGGGGGCAGACATTCTTTTATCAGATGATATAGACTTTGATGTGAAAAACATTAAAAGAGATGCAGAAAAACACCATATAATGATCAAAGGATTCATTCAGCAAGAAGAAATCACCATAGGGCCCGGCGCAGTGGCACAGTGGTTAAGGTCCTCACCTTACATGCCCGGGATCCCATATGGGTGCCGGTTCTATCCCGGCAGCTCTGCTTCCCTTCCAGCTCCCTGCCTGTGGCCTGGGAAAGCAGTCGAGGACGACCCAGAGCTTTGGGACCCTGCATCCGCGTGGGAGACCCAGAAGAGGCTCCTGGCTTAGGATCGGCATAGCATTGGCTGTTGCGCTCACTTGGGGAGTAAATCATTGGACGGAGGATCTTCCTCTCTGTCTCTCCTCTCTGTATATCCGCCTTTCCAATAAAAAAATAATAAAACTAAATCTTTAAAAAAAAAAAAAGAAGAAGAAGAAATCACCATAATAAATGTATATACACTAAATGCCAAGGCATGTATCTACGTAAAACACATATAATTAATGGATTTAAAGGGAGAAATAGACTCCAATACAATTATTCTGGGGAATCTTCATACCCCATTAACATCAATAGACAGAATGACAAGACTAAACTCAGCAAAGAAACAACAAAACTCACCCAAACTCTAGAGCAAATGCACTTAGTTGATATCTACCGAGTCTTTTATCCTACAGTGAATACACTTTTTTTTATCAGTACATGGAATCTTTTCCAGAATTGACCATAGTATAGGCCACAAAACAAGCCTCAGCAAGTTTTATAAAAATCAAAATTATACCATGCATTTTCTCAGACCATCATAAGGTAAAGCTAGAGACCGACAAGTTGAAATACCTAGGAATAATGTTACTAAGTGAGTAATAGGTTAGAAAGGAAACCAAAGGTAAAATTTAAAAATTGGTTGAAACGAATGAAAGCATCAATACAACATATCAAAACTTATGGGACACAATCAAGGTAGTATTAAGAGGAAAGTTCATTTAATCAATGCTTATGTTAAGAAACTAGAAAAGCACCAAGCAAATGAACTAACCTTACAGTTGAAGGAGCTAGAAAAACAACAGCGAAGCAATCCCAGGATTAGTAGGAAAAAAGAAATAATCACAATAAAGGAGGAAATAAATCAAATAGAGACAAAAAGATGTATACATAAGATCAAAAAATCAAAGAGCTGGTTCTTTGAGAAAATCAATAAAATAGACTCCCCACTATCCCAACCAATCAAGAAATGGAGGGAGAAGATATGCATCAATAGCAAGAGAGACAAGAAAGGAAATATAACAACAAATACCTCAGACCTAGAGAGAATTATTAGGAATTACTCAAGCAACTGTATGAAAACAAATCACAAGACCTAGAAGAAATAAATAAATATTTGGACACATATAATCCACCAAGATTGAATTAGAGTTCATTCTAATTAACAATTAGAAGCAATTAACAATTAAAATAGATCTATAGCATAGACTGAGATAGAATTAGCAATTAAAGCCTTCCCAACAAAGCAAAGCCCTGGATGAGATGGCTTCCTTGCTGAATTCTACCAAACATTGCAAGAGGATCTTATCCCAATCCTCCACAATCTTTTCCAAATGAGAGAAATAGAGGCAACCCTTCCAAACTCTTTCTTTTTCTTAAAGATTTATTTATTTTTATTACAAAGTCAGATATATATAGAGAAGAGAGACAGAGAGGAAGATCTTCCATCTGGCAATTCATCCCCCAAGTGACCACAACAGCTGGTGCTTTGCCAATCCAGAGCCAGGAACCAGGAACTTCTTCTAGGTCTCCCACATGGGTACAGGATCCCAAGGCTTCGGGCTGTCCTTGACTGCTTTCCCAGGCCACAAGTAGAAAGCTACATGAGAAGTGAGCTGCCAGGATTAGAACCGTTGCCCTTATGGGATCCTGGCACGTTCAGGGCGAGGACATTAGCCATTAAGCCATGGTGCCGGGCCCCTTCCAAACTATTTCTGTAAAATATCACCTCAACACCGAAACATGAGAGAGAAACAAAAGAAAAAAAGAACTACAGACTGATGCCTTTGTGAACATAGATACAAACATCCTCAATGAAATACTTGCCAACAGGTTCCAACAATACATCAGCAGATCATTCACCCACGTGGGATTCATCCAAAGCATGCAAGGAACACTCAACATTCACAAATCAATAAATGAGATACATCACATCAACAAACTCAAAAATAAAAACCATATGACCAAGTCAATAGATGCAAAGAAGGCATGTGATAAAATTCAACACCATTTCATGCTGAAAACTCTAAGCAAGGTAAGCACAGAAGAAACATTCTACAACATGATTAAAGCAATTTATGAAAAACCCAATGCCAGCATCATACTACAATCCGGAACTAAATAGAGATGACCACTACTTTTCAATATAGTATTGGAAGTCCTAGCCAGAGCTATTAGGCAAGAAAAAAAAATTAAAGGAATACAAATTGGAAACAAAGAGCTGAAATTTTTTTTATTTGCAGATGACATGATTCTCTATATAAGAAAACCGAAAGACTAAGTGAAGAGACTGCAGGAACACATTGGAGATTTTGGCAGGGTAGCAGGATATAAAATTAATGAACACAAAATCATGGCACTAGTGTATACAAATAACTCCCTGGCTAAGAAAGAAATTGTAAGTACAGTTCCCTTTAAAATAGTGGAGAGGAATCTGATGTGCCTAGGAAATAAGCTAACCAAGTATGTGGAAGACCTCTATGATGAAAAGTATAATGCACTAAAAAAAAGAAATAGAAGACATTGAAAAATGGAGAAACTTACCATGTTCTGGACTGGTCGGATCAACATCAACAAAATGATCATATTACCAAAATCAATATACAGATTCAACACAATCCCAATCAAAATTCCATCAACATTCTTCTCAGAAACATAAAAGATGATACAAAAGTTCGTCTGGAATTATAAAAGAGCACTAATAGTCAAGGTTATCCTGACAAATAAAGATCAAGCTAAGGGAAATCACAATTACAGACCTCAAGACATACTACAGAGCAGTAGTCATCAAAACAGTCTGGTACTGATACAGAAACAGGGAACATCAATACAACAGAATAGAAACACCAGAAGGGAGCCCACATGTGTATAGCCAACTAAACTTTGACAAGAAAACTGAAAATAAGCCAGGAAAAAGCCTGGTCTATTCAACAAATACTGTTGGGACAACTGGATGGCGGCTTGCAGGATTAAGAAGACCCACATGTGTCACATTATATAAAAATCAATTCTAAATGGTTCAAGGACCTAAATCTATACCCAGAAACCATTAAACTATTAATGCAAAACATAGGCAGCACACTCCAAGAAATAGGAATGAGGAAAAACTTAGAAGAGATACCAAAAGCATAGGCAGTCAAAGACAAAATAAACAAACAGGACTATATCAAACCAAAAAGCTTCTGTACAGCAAAGGAAACAATAAAGTAAAGACGCAACCAACAGAATGGGATGAAATTTTGCACACTAAACAAGTGATAGGGGATTAATATCCAGGATTTCCAAAGAGCTTCAGAAACCCATGGACAGGCTTCATAGGGTTCAGGGAGATACAACTGAAAACCACATTAAGGTTCCACCTAAACCCAGTGAGGCTGGCCTACATTCAGAACTCTACTAATAGCGCCTGCTGACATGGATGTAGGTAGAAAGGTACCCTCCTTCACTGCTGGTGGGAGTGTAGGCTAGTACAACCATTGCGGAAATCAGAATTGGGCGTGCTTAGAGAATTGCAAATAATCATGCCATATGACCAGCTATCCCTCCCCTATGAATATACCCAAAGAAAATGAAAACTTCATATGATAAGGGGAATCCTATATTTACAACAGTACAATCTACAATAGCAAAGACATGGAATCAACCCAAATGCCTATCTAAAGAGAAGTGGTTAAAGAAACTGTGGTATATCTGCTCCGTGGAATATTGCTCAGCCATTAAAAAGAATGAAATTATACTATTTGCAGCTACATTG
The DNA here is from genome assembly GCF_017591425.1 of Ochotona curzoniae. Lineage (NCBI taxonomy): Eukaryota > Metazoa > Chordata > Mammalia > Lagomorpha > Ochotonidae > Ochotona > Ochotona curzoniae. The sequence continues at coordinate 25,277,762 of NW_024467096.1, forward strand.
TCCCAACTAGAGATCATTATGCTCAGTGAAATGTCATACCCCAAAGGACAAATGCTATATATTCTCTCTAATATAAGGAAACCATCATGCAAATTAGGCTTTTGTGCTTTCTTTTCATCACCCATGCATTGATTACTCAGTGATGCATTTGTTCGATTCCATGATGTTTGTGTTGTTGATGTTTGAACTTCATAGCTGTTGTTGACCTTATTTCATGGCCTCTCATTTAAGGAAATGTATAGTGATGGAGTAATAAAGACTAACAGATCCAGATGTGAAGATGCACTGCAATATGCATCCCTATTTCCAAATCAAAGATGGACACACAATGAAACTGTAGGAAATATCTAGACAACTGAATATTGGACTAACATTGTCTGTACCACCAATGTTGTGGTAGACGTAAATAACAGACTGATAGAATTATATCCCCTTATGAAGGACTATACTGTTGTAACAATATATACACATTGGGAAAATCAGTTGTGGGTGGGAATGTGGGGGAGGAGGGGGACCTCAAACTGTACAAGAATTATCTCATAAAATTCAAAATTCAAACTAAAAATAAAAATAACAAAATCAAAGTTCAAAAACATTACCTTTTTAAAGGAGGGGCGGGGGAGAAGAAACAGAAGAGAAAGCTAAACAGAGAGACAGAGCGCTCCTCATTGCTGGTTGACACTCTACATATCAAAACGGCTCAGGGTTGACCAGACCAAGGCCAGGACAGTGAAACTCACTTGGATTATCCATATGTGTACCAAAAAGCTAAGTATTTCAGTCATCAGTTGCTGCTTCCCAATACAGACATTGATGAGACATGATTTAGAAGTAGAACTGGGACTGAAATTCTGACCTTTCTGTCATGGGATATAGTACTTTTACCACTAATCCAAATGCCTGGTATTTAGATCAGGAATGCAGAACTAAAACAATCTTAATAAAAAATGACATAGGACATAAACATCTATATATGTAACTCAACTGATTCTTTTCTTTACAAAAAGCAAGTAAAATAAGTAAGATTAATAGGTCATAAAATCCATGATCAAAACCTGATACATAAATATTAGCTGCATATCTACAGGCGGGATTAATCAGAAATTATCCCATAAAATCACATGAAAAAGTAAAATATTTAGGAATAAACATGACAAAAGTTGCCCAAGACCTATAAAGTGAAAATTATAAAGCATTGTTAATGGAAATAAACAGTATATGTGTAAATAATTATATATCTATTTTTAAGAGGTGGTCATTTGGGCCCAGCAAAGTAGTCTAGTTGCTAAGGTCATCACCTTGAATGCACTGGGATACCGTATGGGCACCAGTTCTAATCCCAGTGGCCCCGCTTCCCATCCAACTCCCTAATTGTGGCCTGGGAAAGCAGGTAAGGACAGCCCAAAGACTTAGGACCCCGGACCCACACAGGAGACCCGGAAGAGGCCCCGGGCTCCTGGCTTTGGATAGTCACAGCTCCACTTGTGGCAGCCAGTTGGAGAGTGAATCAGCTGATGGAAGATCTTCCTCTCGGTCTCTCCTCTCTCTATATATCTGACTTTCCAATAAATAAATAAATAAATAAGTAAATAAACAAATAAATAAATCTTAAAAAAGAAACAGAAGTGACTACATTCAATAGTATTAATGTGTCAATCCTATACAAATGCTGCACCAACTTACCCCCAAAATTTGCAGAATTTTTGTAGAAAATTAAAAACTATTTCTAATACTGGTGTACAAATACTTAAAAGTCAAAACAATCTTAAAAAAGAAAGTTGCAAGGCTACTTTGCCATTTAAAAGTATTATTATAAAGTTATAATAATCAAGGAAGTAAATGGTAGATTGGAGCTACTATGTACTCAGATTTGAAACCAAATTAAAATTAAAAAAAACAACTTCTCTATAAACAGATAATTGAATACTATTTGACAAAGAAATTCAAGGCCCAACATGATGGCTCAATTATCTAATCCCCCCTGTGCAAGCGCCAAGATCCCATATGGGCACCAGTCCGTGTCCCTCACTGCTCCATTTCCTCTCCACCTCCTTGCTTATGGTCCAGGAAATTAGCAGATGAGACCTAAAGCCATGGGACCCTGGACTCACATGGGAGGCCTGAAACAGGTTCCTAGCTCTGGATATCAGATCGGCTCAACTCAGGCCATTGCAGCCATTTGGAAAATAAACCAGCAGATGGAAGATATTTCCCTCTGTTTCTCTTTCTCTCTACAAATTTGTATTTCCAATAGAAATTAACAAACCTTTAATAAGTAAAATGAAAAAAAAATCAGTAAAGAAAAATCTTCCCACCAACTGATGATAGAATAACTGAACATTCACTACAAAAAAAGAAAAAGCTGATATACCTTAGCATATACATTAAAAATGCTTACTAAAAACCTAAGAGTATAATCTTTTAGAATAATATATAGACAACAACCTGTGCAAATCTTCACATAAGCACATTTATTAGTATGATACTGTAACAATATCCCATAACATTAGAGTGACATTTTGGATTATGTCAAAATTTATTACATATATTATGCAAAAGATGCTGCAATGACAATGAAAAAACTCCTAAGTTAAGAAAACATGTTTGTAAATAACAAATTGATAAAGAAGTTGCATCCAAAAAGTATAAAAACTCTCATATCTCAAAAACACAAAAAATTCTCAAAACTCAGCAAAAATCCAATTAAAAATTTGATCTAAGATTGCAACAGAAATCCAGGGGAAATTTTAAGTCCTTTGTTTCTCAGCAAGAAAGAAAAATAGAGTTAAAGTCTTGAATGTAATCAGAAATTTGAGGATTTGAGGGGGGAAAAACACATTACCGATATGATATACATTTAAAGTATCAAAATATAAGAAAATATAAGAAAAATCTCAAAAACAGAGACACTTTATAGAGGACTGTAGTGCCCAGAAATAAGTGCCAAGACCAATACATAATTGAAACAGTGGCAGAAATGTTATAAACAATTATTCATTATGAACTGTAACACTCTGATAGTTTTGAAAGGAGGGTAAAGCTAAAAGGAGAGAATACTCATTGAAAGTAACTTTGGTTTAAATGCATTTTCTCTAATCACGTGTGTCTCCTGCAGGCAAGAGATAGGTTTTGTTTTTCGATCCAGTCCACTCTAACACAACTTGATGTAAGATTTATTTACTTTATTATTACAGTATTTACCAGGCTAATAAAATTGTGCATGATCACATCTGATTCAAAGATAGCAATAAACTGTGACAAAAACTTTAGATACGAATACTGTTTTAACTCAAGTTACTTAAAAGAAGAGAACTTCCAATCTTGAGATTTGAATAGATCCTTACAACGACAATTTGCCAAATAATTCCTTCTTGTATCAAATTCTATATACATCCTCCCACCCACAAAGAAAGGCTTATTTACATATTTACAAGAACACACACACAAGACAAGCTTCCGTCAACAAATACATATTGCTAAGATTTTGAAAATAATCTAGTATCATATTATCCACAAAAGAAAACTGTAACCCTACCAAATAATCATGAAAATATCTAAGAATTGAGCCAAATGCATTACCAACATCTAACATCAACAGAGACAGAGCCAAAGCTCCAATGAAAGTAACATTTTCTTCCGGGCCTATTAGTAATTTGACATCTGTTTAATATTTTCTTTGTATCTCAAATTTTCCTTTGAGAGTGTACTGAATTGTCATATTGGGATGGTAGAAATATGTGTAATGACTGAGCTGGGAAATACTGATAGGTACCTAAAAGATGATGAAATAAATCAAGACAGGTGGTCTACTGCCTGTACATTAGTTAACCCTTAAGAAAAGCTAAAGATAGGGCCCAACACCTTGGCCTAGCGGCTAAAATACTCACCCTGAATACACCAGGATCCCATATGGACAGCAGTTCTAATCCTGGCAGCTCCACTTCCCATTCATCTCCCTGCTTGTGGCCTGGAAAAGCTGTCAAGGACGGCCCAAGGCTTTGGGACCCTGCACCTGCATGGGAGACCCAGAAGAGGTTCCTGGTTCTTGGCTTTGGATTGGCACAGCACCGGCCATTTTGGTCACTTGGGTAGTGAATCATCAGACGGATGATCTTCCTCTCTGTCTCTCCTCCTCTCTGTATATCTGATTTTCTAATAAAAATAAATAAATCTTAAAAAAAAAAAAAGCTGAAGATGGCCTGTCTAGTGTAGCAGTTGAACCAAAAAAAGGCATCACAGGAGGTTGACACCATGAAAGTCACGCAATCAGGAAATTTTAAAATCTTTAGCTGGAAGGCTCTAATAGATCAAACACATCCCTTTACACAAATCTATAGGTCACTGATGCATTTCAGTGATTGCTTTAACTTCCAAAGATGTTCTGCATTGTTTTGTGTCTAAATCCACAGGAATCACTGATCTAATTCAATTGTTGGCTTAACAGATGGTGAAAGGTTTTGTTGAAGCTGCTCATTGGTACTAAAGTAGAGGTAGGATCTCCAGAGTCTCAGCTATTTGTTTTTGGCATCACACCAAGCTGTGTCTTATTAAAATATTAAGAACCATAGCTGCCACAGGAGGAACCTGCGCTCCTAATCCCTGAATCTCTAAAGAATCCCCACCCTCTGTGTAACCACTCAATAGACTCTCCATGAGTCCATTTACACTGTTCTTCCTTGGCCATTTGCCAAACACACACTGTGGTATCTGTGTGCTGGTGGCTCCTGCTGCAAATCAAACATCTGACAAAACTAGTTCATGTCTTACAGATATCTCAGAAACCTAAAGCAGTCTGCCAGAACACTCTTGGGAGGAATTAGAGGACATAAAAAGGTTTGAGGAACATAACTTTTCCAGGACAGAGTTCTGAGGTTATCTATAAATGCCTAATAACATATAGCTGATATTGATTAAATGATTGTTGAACTAAGTTTCAATGACATATAAGCCACCTAACAAAGCCTCTCTCTGTCATTACTAAATGAGGACATATTATTGCTTAAGAATTGCCTCCCATATGAATGAAGTAAGGCTGCTTTTTAATATCAGCCTCTTTTAAGCAACTCTCTATGCATTGATCAATTTTTCAATTACTCCAAAATGGCCCTGAATTTACAAATACAAGCCAGGTCTTTTATACGCTCAATAAACTAATGCAAGTTTTTTCTCAGTGTTGCCATTATCAAATTAATCTCTCTCCAGTAAGATATTCTGGCTAATGAACAAGAATCTCTCATCAAATGAGTAACACTATTAGATTCACTTTCAGATAGTTAAACAGTGGCCACTGGGGTCTAATAACATGTTGCTACGTTGGGCAAGCTGCCACTACACTGAATATGAGTTTGTGCAAAGCAAATTCTCCAACTGAAAATTCTGTTAACTAATTCAAAATTCATCCTGCCTGAATTTAAATGAAGTGTTTTCCCCTGTAGAATTGGTACTGTTACATTATTGCCAACAGTGATTAGCAGCTTTGTAATCCATCAAGTTTGTCTGCACGGTAGATTTTCTTCTCCCCCCAAATAAGACCCAGTGAATAAAGAGAGCCTGCCAAATACGTCATCTCATGAACAAATATCAATTTCATGTCTCCCTCCTCTTTCTGCTTATCTTCAGCCCTTACAACCTTACGTCTGAACTCAATACTCTCCTTACTTCTGCTACTTCCTTCATATGACATCAAAATCAGTGTTCTTAAAAGTCAATCTGACCACTCCTAACATCTGTGTAAAACTTATCAGCAATATCCTTGTATATTCAAGAAAATGTAGATGTTGGTTTTAAAATGCATACATCTCTTAATTTTCAGACCCAGTAACTTCTGGTATTTCCTACAGGATTCTTAGATCTTGAAAAGGTTCTCCAAATGCAGCCTTTTTCTTCCTTTAATTTTAGCATCTATAAGAATATTTCAAAGTCTGTATGCAATAGAATTAAAATATCTTTATTTTGGTGTGAAAAATGATTTATCTACATAATATGGCTATTCAAAAATCCATGGATAATGCCTACTGTGAAAAGAATCCATGCAAAAACTATTTTCTATTTTGCTCAAAAATGAAATTGTATTTTGATTGTATATCCCCCACAAACTTCTGAAGTTATGTTGTAATATACCCACACCCTGAAATACTCTCCTGCCACCCATGAAGGCCACCTTGTCTATACAATGTAATCAGGGCTGGGAAAAACCTTTTTGTCTGCTCCATAAGAAGTTGCTCGCTCTTCAATTTGGTACTCTTTGCCCATAACTCCATCAAAGTACTTTTCAAATACTATAGATGCTAATGATTTGTTTCATTGTTCCTCTCTGCAAGGTCTTCAAGTATGCAGACTATATTAGATATACTTTGGTGTCCATAGAGCCAATCGAATGCTTAAAATATAATAAACAGTAGTGTTGATGGTTAAATAAGTAAATGAATTAGCTGAAAATATTGAGAAGCTAAGTTATTTCTATTTTTATATGTAATTGATTGCATCATCTATATTTATCTTTTTCCTTCTTAGGCTTTTCAGGACATAATTAGTTCATTACAATCTGAATTAAGTTCATTAACATTCCCTGTATTAGGTTCCCAGGGCTGCAAATACACAATTGCACTGAATGGGTCATTTAACAACAGTTTATGTTGTCAAGGTTCTAACCAACACCAGTTCTAGGCACGCATTGCTTCCCTGTGAGGACTCTGGAGGCTGTCTGACTTTTGCTCATAGAGGCCATTTTTTCTCCACCTTCATGTCATCTTCCCTCTGCGTCCAGTCCAAATTTCAGTTTTAAGGAAACAGGCACACAAGACTCAGGCCCACGTACACATGCGGTTCTGTGTGACTTTACACCTGTAAGCAGTCATCTCCAAGGAAGGTCACCTTAAAACATTGGATGAGGAATTCAACATGGACAAGGATGCAAAGATACAGAACTTAACCCATATTATCCATCCTCAGTTTAAACAAAACCATGTTATATTAATGTTTCTCAAATTTTTCAACACGTCTTTAATAAGCCTGAATTTTTTTTCTCTGTTGAGTCCAAAAACTGTAAAACAACCAAAAACATCCTAAGATCTGTAACAGTGTTTATGAAACTTGAATCTTTTCAGCAAAGTTAGAGCCAGAAAAGAATATCTGGATTGAGGTCAGTACCATGTTAATTATTAACCAATTTTTTGTGGGCACATTAGTTCAATAATTTGTTCTTTAATTCTTGGCCTGAAATGAGAAGCAACTGGCCTCTCTTTGCAATTCTGTATAATAAAAGACACTGATTCTACCTCACCTTATTTTGCCATAGCAGGTAACACAGTTGAAGGTGATCTAGAAATAATACAAGGGCATTTATTTAAAGAGATTAATGTAAATTCAGTTGAGTTTGAAAATATTTACACAGCTGAAGACCATGAACCTTCAAAACTTCTTAAGTAAATTTTACTCATTCTCTCTAGATAGAGAGCTTCTGAAATTAGAAAAGCACTCACAAGAATGCTGCTTTCTCCCTCTCTCTCTCTCTCTCTCTCTCACACACACACACACACACACACACACAATCACTTACAGATGTATCTACTACAGAAGTAACCCTATGCTACTTGAAAGTTATATTCAGCACTAAATATACATCGTTTTGTATATAAAAATATGTATCGCTTTGTCAAAACCTAGTTTTAGCAAAATATAACTTATCAGTAACTTATAGGGTTCAAGTACATCTTAACTTATAAAAATTCTCACTAATTTCTATGATAAAAATTCAAATTACCTAATATTTTACATACTGATATCCTGTTATTCCAAGTTCGCAAATTTAAAGTCACACATAACTACATGTATATATATATACATATATGTGTGTGTCTGTATATGTATACACCTACAGCATAATCAAGAAAATAAATTATCTTTCTTGACACAGGAATAAAAAGTATACTTTTAAAAAAAATCCCTTATACTGAAAAAAAAATTTCCTTTCTTAACCATAGAGAACAATGATCAAAATCTCTGGGAAATACCTGCTGAGTCAGAATGACACATGTAAGTATTTCAAACGAAAAAGATCACTGATTATTACAACACAAGACTGCAGGATACGGTGGGAAAATTTGAAGCAATACCAGTGCCAATGGGGAAAAGACAAATATTTCACAACAGTGTTTAAAGGGAGAAAACTGCCAGTAATGCGGAAGAATGTTTAGTACACAATGAGTTCCTGAGACAGGTCCAAGGTTAGATTACCAACCAATATTAAAGATTGAGGATGGGCCCAGCAGCATGGCCTAGCAGCTAAAGTCCTCGCCTTAAACGAACCAGGATCCCACATGGTTGCCGGTTCTAATCCTGGCATTTCCACTTCCCATCCAGCTCCCTGCTTGTGGCCTAGGAAAGCAGTCGAGGATGGCCCAAAACCTTGGGATCCTGCACCCGCGTGGGAGACCCAGAAGAAATTCCTGGACCCTGGCTTCGGATCAGCATAGCATCGGCCGTTGCACTCACTTGGGGAGTGAATCATTGGACGGATGATCTTCCTCTCTGTCTCTCCTCCTCTCTGTATATCTGACTTTCCAATAAATAAATAAATCATTAAAAAAAAAGGTTGAGGATGCCAGCTATATACATGAAACTGGAATTAATTCATTTAAAAATACAGTTGCTGTTGGAGAACAAAGAAGCTTACATTAAAAAAATAACAGGCTCAACATGAAACTCCTCACAGTAATGATACTAAATTATTCACTAGGTATATCAATATTAAACATCTAGAAGCGTATAGGAGGATTTGCTTTACTTCTATGTTATATGAGTAATTTGAATCTAAGAGGAAGTTTTGACTCTGATACTTACAAGTGTTACAAATTCTGCTACTGCTACTCAATAGAATCATGATCTGAAGTTATACGAATCAGGAACTGACAAGATGATAGAAAATGATATATGCTTAGACAGGAAACACCAGCAATAGTAATACAGGTTGTGATGATCTGAGGTTTATGGTGTACCTTCTGAAGGCTTATGGGACAGCTGATATTGATAAAGTGGTTGTTCCAATTCAGTAGTACCCCATTGTACAAATAATTTAGTGCACAGCAGAATCTCAGTATTCTTACACAGTTGATTCCTTTCTCATATCTAAGTGTCCCTTAGGAATGAATGATATCTCTTTGACATTTCTAAATAATATAAGTGCTTGATATACCCACAAAACATTTAAATTATATTTATCTCCCTTCCCTTTCAAAATGCAAATGGTATTAAAAATTTTAATGAAAACTGAAGCTAGCACTAAATAAGTGTGAGCCTAATATCAAGAAATTAATTGACCAGCTTGTCTTGCTGGTCATAAAACAGAAACCCACAAAGTTCCACTTCACCAAATTAGATACCCAAGCAAAGGCTTTCGAAGGACTATGATGCTTCTCATTTTAAGGGGATCCAAAACCATCCCTGATTGTTTAAGTCATTCCATTAGTTTCCATCCATTTCAAATACCCCCCAACCTCATGATCCCCATCTGTTTATCAAATATGCTGAAACTTTCTTCTGAAATTCCAAACAATGGTCCTTTTCCAATCAGATCTTTAAAGAAAAAAAAAAGATATATTTACAATTTTAAAAGCAGATCTATAAAAAGAGAGAGAAACTTTCAATCAGTTGATCACTCCCCAAATGGCCACAACCACCGCAACTGGGGGACTGGCTGAAGACAGAAGGCAGGAACTCCATCCAGGTTTCCCATATGGGTGACAGGGGCCAAGACACTTGGGCCATCTTCTTTTGCTATTCCAGGTGCATTAGCAGGGAACTGGCACTGAAGTGCAGCAGCAGCAGGGATGGAACCTACCATTTCTACAGGATATTCTCAGCCCCCCAAAGGAGTCATTATTGATATATAATTTACACACAATAAAATTCACACGTGTGAAATGTATCCCTCAATGACTTCTATGACAGAGGTGTAAAAAAGTCAATAACCAACTTTTAGAATATTTTTTTCCCTTCACAAAGAGCCCTCAAAACCATAAGCCATGGGGCTCACAGAGTAGCTCAACAGGCTAATCCTTCATTTTGTAATGCCAGCATCTCATAGGAGTACAGGTTCTTACCCTGGTTCCTCCAATCCCAAATCAGCTCCCTGCTTACGGCATGAGAAAGCAGTGAAGCATCACTCAAGCACATGGGTTCCTGAGTCCACATGGGAGACCAGGAGGAATCTCCTGCCTTCTGGCTTCGTATGGACTCAGCTCCAGCCACTATAGCCATTTGCAGAATGAATTAGCCAATAAAAGCTCTTTCACTTCTCTCTGTAAATCTACCTTGCAATAGAAAATAATGAAATCTGAAAAAACATTAGCCATAAGTGCCAACTACAAACTCTTAATCCTAACTTAAACACAAATCTACATCCTACCTCATCTTTTAACCAATTCTGAACATATCATGAAAAAGTAATCACTATATATGTGATTTCTGGGGAAGCTTTCTTTCAGAGGTTCACCCATGTTGTAACCTGGTTCAATACTTCATTCCATTTCATTATCCAGTAATATCCCCTTATATTTTATTCATTCATCAATGCATATCAATTGGACTGTTTTAATTTTTAGGCTGCTAAAACTAGGTTGATCTGACTTTCAAGTGTTAGTCTTTGGAGGACCTGATGAGTTGAAGATAATACAGCACCAAAAGCCTAAAATAACATACCGATATTACCTCACCTAAAAACCTAATTTGAAGTAAATTTAACTTGTAAAAAATTATGAGATAGAGTGAAGGCAGCACTTAGAGGGAAACTTATGGTTTTGAGTGTATTATCACAAAGGCAGAAAGACTGAAAATTAAACATCTAAGCTTAATCTTAGGAAAAACAAAAACGAACTTAATCCAAAATAAATAGGAAAAATTAATAATAAAATTACTAGAGAAATTAATAAAATTGCAATAGAAAATTAGTACAGAAAAATACATGAAGCCAAAAGTTATCTCTTGAAAAAAAACATCAATAAGTCTCTACTGAGGATAACCAATGTAAAGCAGGATACAAAAAAAAAAAGATTGAAATGAAAAAAGACATCAAAATAAGTCCCTGGACCATGCGTGATAGCTTAGCAGTTAAGTTCCACGCCTTGAACGCCAGGGATCCCATATGGGCTCTGGTTCTAATCCCAACGGCCCCACTTTCCATTCAACTCCCTGCCTGTGTCCTGGGAATGTAGTTGAGGATGGCCCAAAGCCTTGGGACCCTGTACCCATGTGGGAGACTCGAAAGTAACTCCTGGCTCCTGGATTTGGATTGGCTCAGCTCCAGCCATTGCAGCCACTTGGGGAGTGAATGATCAGATGGAAGATCTTCCTCTCTCCTCCTCTCTGTATATCTGCCTTTCCAATAAAAAAAATAAATAAATAAATCTTAAAAAAAAATAAGTCCCTGGATATTAAAATAAGTAACAACGAGGAATACTGTGAATAATCCTGTGCCAACAGATCTGATAACTCACATGAAATGGACCATAACTTTCATCCTTAATATGATAGTCCATCCAACAACCAATGGATGTCGGATACAAAATAGCTAATGCTCAGTGAAATAAGCCCATCCCAAATGACAAAAATATCATGTGTTCTCTCTGACATAAGGTGACTTTCAAGCAAAATATAAAATAGAATACATATAAAATATACACATGTATGTTCGCATATTCTTCTAGAGGAACTGTGTAAGAGACTAGTATTAGCAAGAAGTGAAGATACAGTGCAGTATGTATCTCTATTTTCAAATAAAACATGGATTCCCAATGAAATTGTTAAAATATACTTTGACAATAGGATGTTAGACTGTCTACTACTGTCTATCCCTAGGTCGTCAGGATCCCTTAAACAGCAGAATGATGGACTTGTGACTATTGTTGAAGGAATATAATATTGTAATAATATAGACAAAATCAGTGTGTGTTGGCGTGAGAAGGAAAAAGGAAATCACTGAGCCTTTGGAACTGTATCATAAAAAATATTTTTTAATTAAAAAGAAACTTTATCAAAGGAATAAAAACACAAAAATAGTCTAAGTGATCTATTAAATATGTCTAGAAGTACAGGGCATAGTTTCAGCCAGAAGGTAAATATCAGGAATAACTTATTAAGCTCTAATAGACACCCAGCACAAGAACTAGAATACCTGAGCATTCCAGTACACAGAGTGACTGGGAAGTGCACAGGGAAATCTCTGGGATGAAGAAACAGGTGGAGATCCAGTTTAGGAGCCCAATACTCAAAGTGTCAAAGCATAAGGTCGGAGAGGGAACAGGGACTTGTCTTTGATAAATTGTCATGAATTGTTTCTCAAATTTGTCCTGACTGTGGGTCAGAGTATAGGCTACAGGTATGAAGTATATGGTGTGACCTCTGGAGATTAGAGGACACCAAAGTCAGCAATTCAAGAAGGCCATCCAATAGACTGCAGTTGATATTCTCATATACTTTTGTGCTGCAATGGTTACCAATTCCTCAACCGGACATTATGTGAAAATGAGATGTCGCAGGAATCTATCCAAGTAAGACTGTTCTTCAAAAATAAAACCACTACTGAGAAGTTGGTAGGCTTTAATGTACCTTCACTGGGTTTCCTCATGAATAATTCCAAGGTTGGCAGATAGCAGCATGTGGGGCTAGGGACAAAGAAGTCACCAAGTCAACAAGATGGCGACTAACAGTCAAGGTCACTGGGTTACACATGGAGAGCAAGATGGCAGCCAAGGACAGAGCCCTGGACGTGAACCAGGGCGGGGTTCAATTCGTTTCAAAGAAAGACTGATTGACCAGGGCCATTTCACTCACCTACACCTGGCCTAAGGGAGGTGGCTCCTAGTTCTCCCATCCTGTAATTTCTGCAATTCTAGACCCTAGGCTGTTCACTGCCCTATATAAGAGTGTGTATTTCACAAATTAAACCAGAACTGCTTGGATGCAACCCCTGCCACATTTGTATGTCTCTCCTGCGCCTGGAGGCTGGGTGGCACACAGCAGGCTCACACCCTTTGACAACAAGGTACTAGAGGAATCCGTAGGGGGAGACCCCACAGTGGCAGAAGACAAAACTAAAATGTATTGGGTATATAATAGGTTTCCTTTGATTTATAAACATTGCCTTGTTTGATGTTTAAAAAAATCTATAAAATAGGTGACAATATTCCCTATAAATAATATATAAATAAGAGAAAACAAAAACAGAATTAAAGTGACGTACCTGGTTAAGCCAAGAGAATTTGACTCAAGATATCATGTTTTTCCAATTATACCTGTCTTGATATAAAATTCATATAATTTTATAATGGAAATATATGTTCTGTCATGAGAACATAATTACTTACTATTGCATTATTACTTCCTGATATAAAAATATTTATTTCTACTCTTTTCAGTAGCAACAGTAGCTACTCATTAATCAAATATTATCTAATGGAAACTACTCTAATGAAAACCATACTCAGCACAATAAATCCATCTAAGCACATAATTGTCTCTCTGCAATCTGTGGAGTAAAAACATTAACCTCTTTGTAAGATAAGAAAGCTGAAGTTATAAGAATTCATGCCATAGAGCCTGACTATTTTCTCCAAAGTATACTGCTTTCTTGTCATGTCATTTTATTATTTTTATCTTGTCTTACGACCCTTCTTGTCCTATTTCATTTACTGCTACTCTTCACTTTTATACCAGCACATCTGGGCTTTTAAAGTCCTTGCTCAAATATAAAGTACTTCTTATGACAGACAAACATGCATTTATTTGATTCTCAGAGCCTTCTAATTCTTTTTTCTTTTCATTTTCCCCTTAAGTTTCAACTTAAGTTTCTATGTTTTAGAACAATTGTTTCAGATGGCTTGAGACTGTCAAAGAAATTTGATCCGGTTTCTGGGGAGTTACTTAAAGCCTCACTTCAAAGCATTCCTGACTCGGTCATTTTATATTTAAAGACTAATTTCTTAGTGTGCATGATTATTTTCAGTGCTATTAGCTTTAGGTCCTTACAGACTAGTACGCACTACAGTTTGAACAGATGTTCTCAATGAAGGAGGAGTTACATTGAGATACTGGTATATCTCAATCAGTCATGGATAATACAATCTACAATTCACTTCATTCTCCTAACAGGGCACTGATACTTTAAGTGAATCAAAGATCTTACCTTTTCAGAATCATTTTTGATCAGGCATTATGACATGATTCTTTGAGTGACCAAAAAAGAGGTCATAATAAGAATAGCAAAACCCCTAGTCTATCTTATACTGCTAATGGGCCAAGGGCATTTGTTCCACATGCAAGAGTTGCATGTCAACAGGTCTCAGATCAAAAATACCGAAAATGACTAATTCAGGTCAAGGGTAATCATTGCCAATAGTTCCAAAATAGATGGAGTTCTAATAACATGTGATACTCTTGGCAGAAGAACAAAGAGTGGGTTTGTGATGTACACGTCCTAGTTGAAGACTTTGAATCCCACATTTTGCTATTTTAAATTCTGACAAAATTAACTTCCGGTCCAATTACATTCATGTTTATATTATGTTTGAAAAGGATTCATTTTTCACTAACTGAAAAATAATGAACCACTGCTTTATACCAACTTGTGTTGTAGCAACAATCTTTGTAGTGGACAATCATGATTCTCCATGAGCGTGTGACATCTGAACACTACTCTCGTTAAATTAATCTCTCCCCATCAAGTCTTGCTGGGAGCAGAGTTCAGATAATCACTTTCTCAGTTCTGTAGTAAGGATATGGCACATGACTAAGCTTTCTCAGACAGATGTATTTTCCTGGAATTTGTAAGTCAATCGAGGAACACTCTCTGAGGCAAACAGCGATTTCAGAAAATCAGATTTCCAAGGCAGAAACTCACATATCAAGCTAATGATTGCATTAGGTATTACACACAATCAGTATTGCATTGTTAACACAGGAGGCTTTAGGCTGACATTCTTAGAAAGGCCTGTGTACAAGTTTAGCCCTTAACTATATCTACAACCTTGGATCTCAGATAGTTCCCCCAAGTGTCCCTAAGACTGACTCACTAAACTGTGCAGACAATATGTTTGCTTTCTTTTTGGAAATCTAAGAAGTTGGCATATTCAGGTAAAGGACTGCCTACCTTACCAGCTATCACTGAAAACTCTAAATATTCATTTTATTTACTGTTGCACTGTTATAATACACTTCACCTGTCATGCCAAAACTATTTTATAAGGGGAATTGAAAGCATTCTGTGTGCCTTCACTGGCAGTCAGGACTCTGGTCTCCTCCAAACATTGTCCCAGTGTACACCTGCCATTGCTGATTGTGGGATTGTATCAATGTATCTGAATAAATGATAGCCACAACTGCAACTACATGCTGATTACTATGATTCCTCTGGGTAACTCATCAAAACTGGAAGTGATTCTGAAGATGCCCAACACAGGCATCAACACAAGTGGTATCCTCATCAATCGATTTAAGTAGTACAATTTGATTGTACAAACTCAAATACATTTTCTGAACCTCTTGGTAATTCTGTGAACTAACAGTCATTCTTTCTGTACTTTTTTCTTAAATCATTCGCAATGTATTTCTACTGTTTACAATTTTAGGACCAATGTTTGAGGGCCAGACACTTACACAGAGCTTAAAACACCAGTTATGACATGTGAATCCCATATCTGAATGCCTGGAGTCAAGTCCTGGATCCTTTTTTTTTTTTTCTGATAACACATTTTGGAGGTATCATGAAATGGCTAAAATACTTAGGTCTCTGCCATTGATAGAGACTTAGAAAATACTGCACTCACAGACTTAGCTTGTACCAACCCTACTGGAGTGCTCCTCATGCTTGCACACACGCTCTCTCTCCTCTATATCTCTCTCCATCTCTTTCTCTATCTCTTTCACTGTGTATGCCCTTCTAACTTGATATAGAAATATTATTGATTCTGGTGCAATAGCCAAATTGGCTAATCCTCCCCTTGCAAGCACAGGAATCCCATATGGGCTCCAGCTGCTGTCCCAGTTGCTCTATTTCAAGTCCAGCTCCTTGCTTGTTCCCTTTAGAGCAGCAGAGGTTAGACCAGGGCCTTGGGACCTTACACCTGCATGAGAGATCCAGAGGAGGTTCCCGACTTCTGGCTTTGCATTGGCATAGCTCCACCCATTGCACTATGTAAAGAGTGAACCAGCAGATGGAGGATCTTTCTGTTTCTTCTATTCTCTGTAAATCTGCCTTTCCAATCAAAATAAATTGTTAAAAGGATCATTATTTATGTCTCTCATCTTATTATTACCCTATTCTGGAAGATACAATGGTTTCACATTTTCTATTAAAGATTCTTACCATCTGACAATCAGCAGATGGAATTCCTTCCGTAGTGCTGCACCCAGCTACTAGACAACACTGACTTCCCCTCCAGCCGTATTTACCTACTAACCGCTCCCTATAGCTTCTTTTTTATCTGTTGTTCACCTTGTAGAGATCTACCCTCAAGTGTAGGCTAACCACCAAGCCTCCGTTCTTCAATTTAGGCCTTTGAAAGTCATGTTATTCTATGATATATTGTGTAATTGTTCCCTATATCACACTAACTTGAAAACTGATGAGAACTGTGTTGTAGTAATTATGCATTTACTGTGACCCTGAGTTTCTAATGTATCAATAAAGAAAAGTATGTGACCTCCAACTGAGCTGTAATCAATCATTTGATTTTGTTACAGAAACATTGAAAAATAATCTAGATCAGGAATGGTATCACCTTCTAGTGTACTTATTGCTGGTAATTAAAACTAACTCACGAGGCTAAAGATCTTGGACTCTGACATCCTACTGATACATATTTTTAATATCATGTTAGGCACTTTTGTGCAATGCACACTTACCTAGTCAAGTTCAAGACTGAATGGTCATTTACTTTCTTTGCAAATGCCTACAGCTACTATTTGTGATATATTTGTGATCTCTTCTGAACTACCACCCTGTAAAGCCCCAGCATGAAACTTTTACCATCAACAATCCATTTTCACAGATACCAATAAAAATATCTGTTCTCCAAATAAACTGTAAATGCAGCACTATTCTCTAGAGGCCTTCTCATAGAAAGTCAAGTATGATGACAGCTGAGTATACTCTTCAATTAACTATGAAATTATTAATAAATGTAACCAGTAGAAAGAATTCATATAAATTAATATTTTTATATATAGTGACTCTTGAGACACTTGACAAGCCATCAGAAATGACACCGGGTGTCAGCACAAAACATAAATTTAAGTATGCTGTTGGAGACATACGTATGCCTAATAATAAATTATGTATAGTCTTACATAAAACTGCATAAAAGACCTTCAGAGAAGTTTATTTAAACTTGACATTGTGTGCAGGCATTTGGCATAGCATCTGTCACCAGCTGACATGCCCATATCCCATACTTCAGTGCCTAGGTGCAAATGTCAGCTCTAGTGATAATGCCAGTTTGCTCCTGATGCAGACCCTAAAAGGCAGGAGATGATGTATCATGTGGTTGTGGTAGGATACCTACAATCCACCTGGCAGATCCAGATGGAATTCCTAGCAACTGGCTGTGGTGTGGCCTAACCATGGCCACTGTGGATGGTTTGGGAGTGAACCAGCAGATGGAAGATTTCTCTATTCCCCCAACTCCACTTCTTCCCTCCATCTCTCTCTGCTACTCTTTCTAATGAATAAATCTTTAAAAATGCAAACCATGCATGGATCTCAAGAAAATCGTGTACCAAAATAAGAGAATCCTTTAATCCTATTTTTCAAAGGACTTTATGAAATATCTTCTTAGGCACACTAGAAAAACACAAAGAAAGAAAATAGCAGCACTGTTAACCAGTGCAGCAGGATAGAAACCTTACCAAAGGAAAATGCAAAACAAAACACACACACACACACACACACACACACACACACTTAGATATCTTAGCACTTCCCTAACACAGAACTACAGTAAATAGGATGGCTTCAAGGAATGCACACCAAAACAGTGCCATAGCAGAAAGCTACCACAAGGGCTCAGGAGGAGCCAGGATAGACACTATTGTAGATATTTACACATAAAAATGAGCATTTCAAAGACAGAGATCCCATTTAGTGTTGGCCCATTTCTGCCTCATTTGGGATCACATTTTTTCATATATGCCTTCCTCCTATTCCTGGTAAATATTGGTGGAAGAAAACATCAATTCCAAATTGCAAAAGCACATCACCAGTCTTTCTAGTTACTACTTAGACTCATTTCATTGCCCACTGGTTTTATGGAAATTATTGGTAAACTTAATTGGTGATGTTTAATCTCACTCCAAGAGGCCACTGAACTTATCTGGACAATAAGACGCTGGACTTTATGCTAGATATGTGTTTGCAAGGAACGAATCTCAACTGAACTTGAACTGTGGTTATGCAACAAGGTGGAGGAATCCACCATGGGGGGAGGGGTATGGGAGGGGTGGGGGGAATCCCCAGTGCCTATAAAACTGTATCACATAATACAATGTTAACAACAATAAAAAAAATAAATAAATAAAAATAAAATACTCAATTTACACAAACTTTTTAAAACTTTTTAGTCTATCTCTGAGACAATTCACAAATAAGGTCCAAAAAAGGCAAGCACTTCGGTGTAGTGAATTGAGCCACTGCCTGCAAGGGTGACATCCCATGTGGGCACCAGTTGAAGTTCAAGTTCTGGTTGCTCCACCTTCAATCCAACTCCCTGTTATTCAGCCTGGGAAAGCATTAGAACATGGCTCAAGTGAATGGGCCCCTGTACCCAGATGGGACACAAGGAATGCACGCCTGGCTTCTGGCTTCACCTAGCCCAGCCATGGCCACTGTGGTAATGTGGTAATGTGGGAATCAACCAACAGATAAGAGACTTCTCTCTGTCTCTCTCTCCATAAATATAAAACTCTTTCAAATAAATAAATTTCAAAAACACAGCCAAATTTATATTTAAATTACATAAAGGTTTTAATTTTATAAACTACTTAAGAAACTGACTCTCCTACTTAACTGTACCTTTTGCAACAAATGACAGAAAAATTAAGTAATAAAAAAATACTGTTGATTATGATCTATAAAAACTGAAAAAAGAATGAAGTAGCTACAAAAACTAAACAAATGAAAACAGAATCACATATAGTAGCCAGTAGATACGATTATGTGTTTGAGAAGTGTTGACAGACCATCCTCACACTTACCCCATTTCCTCTTATCGCTCACAAGATTTTAAAAGCAATTTTTTGCATAACAGGTAAGCGGTATATATCATAGCAGTAGATTGTCAAACGAAGCTCAGTTTTTTTGAGATATTCAGTAAGCTTACTCAAATCTATTTTTTTTCATGAAATACAGAGGTAATAATGTTCTCTCATATGCCTATTTTAATGAATAGCATCATATTTTAAAAAGTGACTTAACCAAAATATGTCCTCAAAATTTGTTATCATCAAAATGCTTGAAAACTGGTCACTCATTCAGGGTTGCAGTTAGGAATAAGATATTAAATCCAATTAATTTTAATTAGCTTTGCATCTTCTCAATAAGCTAGCATCACCTCAAATGTGTGAACATTCACATGTATGAAATGAATGAAAAAATACATCAATATATTTATTTTATCTTACCATAAATAATTGTATTAAATATTTTCTTAGAAAAAATGTAAAAAGCATGTAGTCAGGAATGCCTAAAATGCTGACAAAAGAACTAAAGGAGAGAGAGGCATAACATAAATTTTACATTACTGAAAAATTTATGTTTATGGGTAAAATTAGGCTTTTCACATGTAATCTTCAGTAAAAAAAACAATGAAAAAAATCATCTCTTAATAAACAGATGTGTGAGGACGGACATCTGTGGCACATATCTTCAGTACATCTTCACAGAAAGAGATGAGATAAACATTAAAGTAATGCAAAAGTAAAGTCAGAATCCACTGATCTATGCAAAATAATTCTCCAGAAAGTGAAAATGACTTCCCGTAAAAGAAAATCACTGTAATAAAGATGTCAAGACTTTCAGCAAGCAACTTAGATATTCTTGGACATATTTAAGGAAACATAAAAACATTCACAATAAAAAGAAGTTTAAAAGCATAGATAAAATATACATATGTTTTGCCAGTAATTATTAATGAATTTACAATTACCAAATATATTCAACTGATGTCTAATGTGCATCTATGAATATATTTTAATCAAGTGAATACTATATTTTAATGCATATATAAGGAAAATAGATCCCCAAATTACATCTAACTTCCAATATTGATTAACTGACTACATCTTTCACAAATGATAATTATACAAACACACACACATACAAGGAGCACTGAAGAGGAACACTCAGTAATATCTTTTGTATATGTCCATAACATACAAGATGATGCAATTTGTCATTTGATTAGATAATAAATAGTGGAAATATTTCAAAGCTACTGTTAAATTTGTCAGTAGGAAGAAATTGTGTCATACAGAGTCCACCAACAAAAACTGAAACAAATCTAAACTAGTATACTCGGCAAAATATATATGTACATTAGGGAACAAGAAACAAGTTACCTAATTAGACTGTCTATAAACTTCGGAAAACAAAACGAATCAGTATTTGCAAAATATAATGTGAAATTTACATTTTACATGTATAAAACAGATCATGTGTAAAATAGAAAATAAGAGTTTTTACTTTAAATAATTGAAGCAAATACATGTTTTCATTTTCCATTAAACATAATAACTACTCAATCCCCAACTATTACCTCCCATCAGAGACACAGTCAGTGATCCTTCTCTAGCAATTCATAAAACCTCTCTTTTTACTACCTTCATATTATCATTTTTCTGTAACAGTTCCTACAGACTTTTTGTGGATAACAGTGAAAGAGTAATACTTGTGCAATTTGGGGGGGAACTACAAGTAACTGATTCTGTCATGTTTACAAACCAAGATGCTGAGTCTATTTAGCTCACTGACTTTACAGTTTTACTCATTCCCCAGAGGAAATCTGTTTGGGAGTAATTTCTGCTCTAGGGCACTTGCCTAAATTTGTTCCTGATAATAAGAACTGAAGAGCTGAGCTACAGCATGCAAATGCTTGCTCTGGAAGCATTTTTTTAATGCTGTCCTGTTTTTATTTAAA
Source organism: Ochotona curzoniae (assembly GCF_017591425.1). NCBI lineage: Eukaryota > Metazoa > Chordata > Mammalia > Lagomorpha > Ochotonidae > Ochotona > Ochotona curzoniae. Next base: position 25,298,944 of record NW_024467096.1, read on the forward strand.
AACAAATTAAACAGGGGAGTTCTTTAGAAAGCCAATTAACTAATTTAGGCATAAATTTAATGCAAATCACTGCCCCTTTGTTTCACCCAACATATTTTGTGATTCTGACATAAGTCTACATGTACAGTTATAGCACATTACTGTTTGAAATGACTGAACTTTCATATGCAAGCATTCTGTCTGGACATATATATTTAGGATGAGATTCATTTTTATTTTCATTACCTTCCTCTGTCATGTACTTTTATTTACTCAATACCATTTCAAACATAACTTTAAAACCACATAGAAAGAGCAGAAAGTGAAAATCAAATGAATGAAATATGAGAGCTCTGCAGCAAAATTTTTGCTACACAACCAAATGGTCGGAAAAAAACCTACTTTATAAATTAAAGACATAAATATGCTAATGTGCAGAACTGATCTTTATATTTATTTTGTTCTTTAATTTTTTTACACTTTAGTTCTAATGATACAACATTAGGTTCAGTTAACAGGAAGCATTTAAAGAACTCCGAGACTTATATCTATTTTGGAAAATTAGCTAGCATTTCTTCCACAACTCCTCCTCAGTAATTCTCATTCAAAACCTTTAGTTTCAAATGGATGTAACACATAACATGAGCTCAACCAGTAGCAACAAGCATGTTTCCAGTGATCAGGTGGAAAAAAACAAATTGCAATGCATATATACTAACACTGGCAACTACATTACGATGGTTTTTAAAAACGTATTCATTTCTGAGTCCATATTTATTGCTATTTAAACTAACTTGAAAGATGCATAGTTCATTAAAAAATAAAAAGCATGTTTCAGGAATTGTTCCTATAGCTGAGCACATAATATTTAGCTAAAAGATACTAAAGCAAAATAAATAAATAAATAAATAAACACTTGAAAAAATTGAGAAAAATAGGAAAATATGCACGGCCGGGTCTCCCAAAGGTTAACTCCACAGCACAGCTTGTTTCTCAAAGGTGTAACAGGAAGGGCAATCATGGCCTGATACATTTAGCCCATGGCCTGACTGCAATTTCCCTCCTTCCTGCCTCCCATTCTTGCACGTCCTGACTGCAATTTCCCTCCTTCCTGCTTCCCCTTTTTGCATGTCCTTGGGGGAGCTTAGGTGTTGCTTAACCATTGGGAAGATCCTGGGAGGGGCCAAGCAAACTATATAAGAGAGTTCGACTTTGAATAAAGGCCTCACTTCACAAGAATGAGTCTCAGTGTGTTGTGTGTCTTGTGTGTCTTGTCTGTCTCATAACCCTAGTCCCTCCGCTCGACTCGGGGCTCGGGGTACGTGGCAATGCAGGCGTTGCCAACAAAAATATATACTATCTCTCAGGAAAGACAAATAAGACACAAAATGGAAAAAAATAACCAAAACAACTAAAAATGAGAAGAGTAGCGTTCGACAGAATTATCACATAAAAATAACAAACACAGGGAAAGATGCAGCTGCTCTCTACAAAGTTCTTAAACGGTTTTCTCCTCTTACGTATCCAATTTATTCCATCAGAAACAACTATTTTATGTCAAGAAGATTCTAGCTCTATCTTTAACCCTGACATAAATAACAATGGTAGAAATTACCAAAATCTGATTTTACCTTAAGGTACATGAGGTTTTCAACAAGTTATGTTATTCTTAAAGCAATTTAATTATTTCACTGATTAACTATGTTTCAGAATAATAACATTTATTTGGTACAACTGTTCACTAAGTAGCAGAATATCTTAATGCTGTGTTGCCAAATTAAAAAAAAAAAAACACAAAACATTCAGAGCTGTTGTTCATGGCTTCTTTTTTTTTTTTAAAGATTTATTTTTATTATTTTTTATTGGAAAGGCGGATATACAAAGAGGAGAGACAGAGAGGAAGATCTTCCGTCCAATGATTCACTCCCCAAGTGAGCGCAACGGCCAATGCTATGCCAATCCGAAGCCAGGAGCCTCTTCCAGGTCTCCCACGCAGGTGCAGGGTCCCAAAGCCTTGGGCCGTCCTCGACTGCTTTCCCAGGCCACAGGCAGGGAGCTGGAAGGGAAGCGGGGCTGCCGGGATTAGAACCGGCGCCCATATGGGATCCTGGGCGTGCAAGGCGAGGACTCAACCACTTGCGCCACTGCGCCGGACCCTGTTCATGGCTTCTTAATGTGCTGCGTTATCACCACTATTAGTTTTAATATTTATTCTACTGTGTTGTATATACAGTTTTCCATTTTATGACATATTATTTTTCCTTCTCAATAAATGGAAGCTTTGTTTTTCCAAAAAGAAATATCAATATATTATTTACTTAAGAACATGTGAAAATGTACTAATATTCCAGTGTTGATATTTAAGATCTTCCAACACACTGTAGAGTCCTCCCTTACAATCTAGAAATTATTCTCTTCTGTGGAACACTAGCTACCCCTTTAATCCCTTTAATTAATTTTTATTGAAAGAGTTACAGAGAGAGAAGGAGAGACAGAGATCTCCCAACTGATAGCTCACTCTCCAAATGGCCACAACAGGGCAGAACTGGGTCAGTCTAAGTCAGAAATCCCATATGGGCGCTGGTTCGAATCCCAGCGGTCCCGCTTCCCATCCAGCTCCCTGCTTGAACCCTGGGAAAGCAGTGGAGGACGGCCCACCCAAAGCCTTGGGACCCTGCACCCACATGGGAGACCTGGAAAGAAATTCCTGGCTCCTGGCTTCGGATTGGCTCAGCTCCAACCGTCGTGGCCACTTGGGGAGTGAATCAGTGGATGGAAGATCTTGCTCTCTGTTTTTTCTCTTCTGTGTATATCTGAATTTCCAATAAAAAATAAAATAAAATAAAAAGAACTGAAGAGGCCAAGGCTTAAACCCACAGTCTCCACAAGCACTGCTGGCATCTCAGGTGAAGGCTTAACCTGTCATGGCCTAGTTCTGACCTCCTACCCTTTTCCCGCAACCACAGGTTTGTTGGCCTATACGTTTTCATAAACTCCTTAGTGAAAGGGTCTCTTTTTTTAATTAATTTTTTTTTTTATTTATTTGATGGTGATTACAGGCTACTATGTTGAGCTCACCTTTTAATCTTAGTATCCCTGCAACTGCAAGGTCCAGTGCATTCTAGAGCAAATGGGGGTCCTAATAAATACTTTTTAAACAACAGAATTCCGAATTGTTTCACTTACACAGGATGCTGAAACTGCACAGGTAGTTCTTCCATATCATTCTAGAAGGACCTGCAAAGTGAAGCAGCCTGTCTGGTTTCATGTCCTACATGCTTAGCACAGTGCTTAACATGTAGATTCAAGGAGTATTTGCTAAGATCAACAAAGCTACAATAATACTGAAAGAATGGCCCACGCACACAAAGATGGTTCAAATTCAAAAAGATGGAAGACTCTTCTATGTAACAAAGGAGATTAAATATAAGCAAAAGGAAAAGAAGACAAAGTTCACCAACTATTCACTCCAATTATTAAATGTTACTGATTTTGAAGCAACTCTTCTTACAGGTCGCTTCACAGTTTTATCAATAAAAATCACTCTGACAAAATACACTTTAATTCTCATTTTACCGTAAATACTAAATCATCAGTCAAAATTGTCATCGCTACAATAAGTTGAGAATATGTCACTTTTAAATGAAAATCTCTGGCCCTAAATTTCAAACTTTAAAATCTCATGATTCTATTCAATGTTTCTAAAGGAATCTTAATTTCAACTTTGTTAATTAAAATTTCAGAATTGATGTCCCGAGACAATTTTCCTCAGTTACTTGCTAAATTCAATAAGACATTTTTCAAATAACATATGGTATTATGAACTAAGCTGAGCTGTAAAATGATCACATACTACTTCATATTGAATTCAATATGATAAATAAACCATGATTTCTAAAACAAATGGACAAATGTCATCTTTGTCCAAGGTTAATGTTACAACATCATTCGCTTCCTCCTCTTCCCCTTAAAGAAAAATAAAGCCAAATATTATATCACTCTCAATCTCTTAATTATAAATATCATTTCTAAGTCTCTTAAATATGTCTAGGCACATTATATGTCCTTACAATAAGAATGACTGGCAAGCAAATAAATTAATCATGAAAGGAAAACAATTCCAAGTTTTTCAGCCTTAAAACTAAATTCTCTTTTTAAGTAGAAAAATAAAGAGCTCTCACTGAGAAGGCTATGTGGACAGCTATCACTATCCAGACAAGGTAGAAACCGGTGACTCCTGATGCCCTTAAAATTGAGTCCAGCAATGAATGACGCTCTGCAGAGGTGAAAGGGCAAAGCAGAAATTGATATTTACTTGGAAGAGATCATCCATTACTGTCAGAGTGGCTTTTAAAACTTAATTCCCAATCACGACAAAAATGGAAAGCCACATTTACAGCTGGAAAGAGTGTCATGATTAAACACAAATTTCTCTTCTTAGCATTCTATGCACTGAAGATAGTGATACTGGAAAATAATGATGAATATGGAAAGGAATAATTTGTTCTATAAACAGCATAATAAAGATCAGCATCTGGGATTCATTCTGCTGTAGGATGCAATTAGATCTAGAGATTATATATATTTTTAGATTTTTATTTATTTAAAGACATATTGAGAAAGACACACAGAGAGAGAGAGAGAGAGAGAAAGTGCTCCTCCTTTCACTCATTCACTCCCCAAAGAGTGGCAATAAGCCAGAGCTGTTTCAGACTGAAACCAGAAACCTGGATCTCCAACAGTGTCTCCCAACACCTGCATCTCCCAACCTGGATCTCCAACAGTGTCTCCGACAGTGCATTGCAGGGCCTATGCACTCCAGCCACCCTCCTCTGCTTACCCAAATATATTACAAGAGAACTAGATCAAGCAGCTGGGTCTTTTAATAAGTATCATAATGTGGGATGCCTAGCCCACTGTGCCACAATGCTGGCCACTAAACCTACAGACTAGAGACTGAGAATATCATGGGGAGGAAGATACTCACCAAATAATTTATGTCACAAATTGGAAGGAAAAAATAAAACTCCCAGTCCATGAGAACAAAAATGTATCATAAAACTAGCAATGTCCATTCAATTTCTGGGACAGCAATTTCCAGGAAGAAAGCGTCAAAATAGCAATTTTGTGCTCAGGTTTAATAAAAAAAAAAATTGTAAATGTAACAATAAACAAACGAACCCTGCAACTTCAAAACAAAGAGATAAATTGTAAACAGAGCTCTGGGCCCTCCCGCCCTTATTGACCAACACTCTCCAGTTGGTCCCACACATACAAAATGCAAATACACCCATCCTCTCAGGACATGTCTTCTCTCCAAGAACTGCTTCCCCAAGCACTCCACACCGTGGACCTAGCAGTTCAAGGAACATTTTCTAGAATAATGAGAACAAATGGTAGGAAAAGTGGAGCCTTTTGATTCCTATTTATTTCTGTCAAGGAGAATTACCTTCAAGCAGTAGAAGGTATAATAAACCTGTTAGGAGCTAACTGAAGATGAAGATACAGGGAGAAATAGTAACACCAGCTGGCTGCCTTACAAGAATGATTCCAATCCATCAGTTCAAGGAAAATTTATCTCAGGGGTCCAGGGGCACTGAAAGAGGGAGAGACAGACATAAAGAGATTCTGTGTCCTCTTGTTCATTCCCCGGTTGGCTGCAATGGTCGGGGCTGGAAAAGGCTCCAGCCAGGAGGCAGAGCGTTATTTAGGTATCCCGTGTGGGCCCTCAGCTCCAGCCGTTACAGCCCTCTGGGAAGTGAACCAGCAGATGGAAGACCTTTTTTACCTCTCCTCTCATCTCTGTAAATCTACCTTGTCAATAAAAACAAATACTTCTTCAAACATGCTAGGAAAATTAAAAGCAGTTTCAACCATCAGCCTCATAAATGATCATATTCCATCAGCACGTATCAATAAAGAATCACAATTCGGTTATAAATAAAGAAGCAAATTATTAATTCATGAGCTGAGGATAAAAATTTAAAGAAGTTAGTTTCATAGACAGCAAAGTTATATATAATACACTAAAATCAACCATTTAATATTTATGCCTTATGTCAACTGCCCTTAGTGAGAAAAGAATAAACTTTCCAGAGATGGAAGATAGCATTAGGCAATTGTTTCAAGAAACGTGCAGAATCACGCATACTTCACAGATGTGCCTTTGTATGCAGGTGAGACCTACCCTGGGGATGCCTTAAACCGCGCAAAGTACCAAACCCTGAATATATGATGTTTTCCCTTAGGTATACATACATTTAATTTGTAAATTAAGGAAGATATTAACAATTAATAATAATAAAATAGGACAATTATAACAACACACTATAGAAATTCTTTTTAAAATGTGGTACAGTCAAGCTGCTGTATGAGATGCATGCACACCTCATCACAGACAGGACTACCAATCCAGCTTTTGGCTCAGGTGCCTAAGAGTCAGCAGGTGATGTCAAGTACCTAGGTTTCTGTCTCTCACATGGAAGAGCCAGATGAATCTCCTGACTCCTCAGATCTTCCCTTGGCCCTAGTTGTTGCAGGCATTTGGGGTGTAAATCAAAATGTAAGCCAGCTCTATGGCTCTCCTTCCCTATGGCTTTGCCTTTCAAATAAAATGTATCTTTAAAAAAAAAAAAAAAAACTCCTCCACCCAGGGCAGGCTGCAGCCTCAGGCAGCCCCCAGGCTTGGTGGACCTCTCCAGCTGGGTCAGGGGTCAGTCTTGGGTAGTCCCCAGGCTGGAGGACCTCTCCAGCTGGGTCAAGCAGCTTGCTTTTTGGACTTGGAGTTGTGGATTATTAGGGTGACCAGGGGATCCCACAGTTAGGGTTGAGCAACAACCTGAAGGCTTAAGCACCGGTATGGAATTACTGGACTTCATAGACAAGGATACTGTATGTGTAGCTAAGCTAAGCGCTGAGATCAAATGGTTTGGAGGGGGGAACAAGAGGACCTCTAAGGGTAAACCAAAGTATGAGCACAAACGGGAGACTTGCATTGGCCCCACTTACTGGCACACATTAAAACTAAGGCTGGGACTTATCAGTGAGAGTCGGAACAAGGGGCAGGTGATACTAGGATGAGCCATGACATTAGCTGGCATGTGAGAGAATCTGATCTGGTAACAGAACCTGTAAGGGATATGTGGGTTTACTGCTATGGAACTGCAATCTCTGCTGGCATGCCCAAGAGCTGTGGATAAGAACAGGCCTGGCTGGGGAATTAAGGGACACACCACTGGTGAGCACAAGAGCCAGACTGGGGGCAGCTGCCTGAACTGGACATGGCTACAGCCTCCCTTAGCATGGGTCTGGACTGGGTCTGGGGAGCGACAGACTGGACTACACTCCAGCTCCCACTGGTACTCATGAGAGCCAGGGTGGGTGTAAAACAGGCTGGGCTAGATCTTGACTCCCACTGAACCATGCAAAAGCTATGTCTGGGTATTGACCAAGCATGGCTGGACTGCAACAACCAACAGTATGAACAAGAATAGATGTGCCCAGTTCAGCAAGGCCACTGTTCCTGCCAGGACAAGAGATGGACAAAGTCAGCCGGGGCCAAGGACTCACTGGTGTGCAAAAGATGTGCCACTGGGAGGAGACCTAATAAAGGAGCTTAGGAAACTCCTTCATCGGGATGCAGCCCCTGCAGGAGAGTGCAAGAATTAAGGCAAAGAACAGCCCAGAATATGCAGGATACAGTACCTGCTAACATGCATGTGGGTCAGGTCTGAGGACAGGCTGGGCCATAACATCCACTGGTAGATGTGAGAACCAGGACAGGGTGCAGGAGGGAACAGATCCAACCAACACCAGCCAGTTCACAATAGAGCTGGGACAGGAATCTGTCTGGGGTGGACTGGGCAAGAGCACTCACCAGCATGAGCTGGACCTGGGAGCAGGCTGGACTGAGGCAGGCTGCGCAGCACAATAGTGGATGCCAAGGTGAGGTGAGCCATGCCAGCCTGGGATCAGCAGGTGCTGGGTCTTCCTCAGTGTCTTCCTCAGTGAAAAAGACAAAGCAGCAGACTCAAACCTTGATGCACATGGAGAATATGGCAGCCCATTTTGTAATGTAGAAGTAGAGGGAGAACAGAGCAAATTGGACAACCACCCCAGCATATGATGATGGCAAAAGGGTGGACTATGGCAGCCAATGGACATATGGGTCTGGTATGTGTTCCAGCTATTCCACTCTGGATCCAGCTCTCTATGGCCTGGGAAAGCAAGAAAGAATGCCCTTGCATCCACACAGCAAACACAGCAGATTTTGGCTCCTACCTTTGGACCTGCCCAGCTCCTGCTAATGTTGCCATCTGGGGAATGAACCAGTAAATGGAAATTCATCCTTTCTATCTATCTATCTATCTATCTATCTATCTATCTATCTATCTATCTATCTTTCTTTCTTTCTTTCTTTCTTTCTTTCTTTCTTCCTTCCTTCCTTCCTTCCTTTCTTTCTTCCTTTCTTTCTCTCTCTCTCTTTTCTCTCTCTCCTTTCTCTTCTCTCTCTTTCTTGTTCAGCTTTCTCTCTCTCCATTGTGTATGTGTGTGTGTGTGTGTGTGTGTGTGTGTGTGTGTGTGTGAAGTCTGTCAAATAAATTTTTTTAAAAATAAGATATAACTAGGGCCTGGCATGATAGTCTAAAAGATTAATCCTTGCCTTGTATGCACCAGATTCCCACATGCTAGGGGACCTGAAAGAAGCTCCTGGCTCATGGCTTTGGATCATGGGGAACTTGACAGCAAGCTCCAATAGACCAGCAGAGGATATTGAGTGCCTCATCAGAGAATGGAAAATGGAGCTCCCATGACCAAGCCTTGCAGCAAGTGTCTGGGGCTGTGTCTGCACTCAGGTTGAATCTGTCAACCAGTAGAGCCTGGAAACATTTTCTCAACCCTGATGCAGCAAAGCCTACGATTTCCCAGAATTATCAGAAGCATTCAGGTAACATCCTTGGAACATGCTTTCCCATGTTCAGGTTCTCTAAGATATCATCAAATGACTGCCTCCCATCCTTAGTTGCTGATATAAGCTGACATCAAGGAGTGACCTTCTCTCCTCTCCTGTACTCTCTGCAGATACAAGGGAAAGAAAAATTAAAACCTTCATCCCATCTACCTTCTTTCTTACCTTGATCCTCACCACCTTGATCTGAGGCCCACCTGGGGCATGCATCCTCCCAACTATGTAAACAATATTTAAAAAGTACCTATCTCTTGCAAACACTCTTAACATTCCTTTCTCAAACCTTGTGCTAATTTACTTTTAAAATGCAAATAAAGTAAAATTTAATTGGATGTTGAAATTATTTTTAGGAAGGCCACAAAACATGATTATTAGGAAAGGATTATACTTAATAGAATGTTTTTCAAAGCACTGCAATTTATGTACTACAGCTGCATTATATAAGAACTTACAGTACTACAGTATTCTTTCTTTCCCGTGGCCCATGTTTGCATACATGAATTTTCATCTGTGTGTATAGTTATTCTTTTTCAAATTTCTATGTTAAAATTACTTTAAAAATTTAAATAGCTTACCCATCACCTATACACTATGACTTTATGATTAAAAAGAACATATTTGGTATAGAAATAAAAAATGTGTGTACTTATTAGATTATGTTCTAATTAGGCTATTTAAGGAATTTGTCATAATAAAATATGATTTATTTATTTTCACATTTCTGTTGCAAAAGTCGCTTTTCAAAATAGTCTACTCTTTAATACCATTGCTTTACATGAAAATATGTGAAAATGTTTATTGATGAATTATGATTTTTCTTTTAAATAATTTTCAGAAGCAAATTAAATGTCACCATTTCCATAGACTGATTCTATCAGAGTATTTGACCTTGACTGTTATGAAATCTTTCAGAACTCGACACAAAAATAGCTTGAATGAATAACTGATTCACGTGATGTAGCCAGAATCTGTCTAAATGGAAGTCAAATCAGATGAAGAGCCATTGATTTTCACAAGTTTGCTGAAATCACAAGTTTCTATATCTTTTCTTTTCTCTAGTTGATTTAAATGTAGTGCAGTTCTTAAAATATTTAACAAGTATCTTGACAATGCTGTATCAATTTAAAAAATATTTAAGGCAAAAAGATGGAAGTACTATAAAAACCAAAGTTGCTACAGTACAATAGAAAAACAGTCTAAGCCATTGTAAGGATATCTATAAAACAACTGATACTCTGAAAACTATAGAGCTGAGTTTAAAATTGACAAGAATTGACGAATTTTTTCAATGTTGGGGAAAAAATTCAATTACATTCATCTTTCAATTAGTACAAAATAGAACTCTACATTCTCTTGAAGTGAAACTAGGAAATAGGTAAAAGGATCATTTAAAGCAAGTGTAGGTATGAATTGAATTTGGCAAAATAAGTTAATACGTATTATAAGGCTAGAGCTGGGAAGGACCTTACAAAATTAAGGTTTTATTTACTGGAGTTTGTAATCAGTTGATTATAAAATGGAGGTGCTAGATTAGTTTATGAAAACGATAATTCAATAATCCCACTTATTTTATTATCAGTGTTCTGTCACATCATTATAAAGCTACTTGCGAACAGCCTGTGTCTATTTGGGTTTTAATTAGCCATGGAAACATACAGAGTTTGAAAGTGCAAGTAATTGCTCAGCCTGATCGCCTGTGTGTAGTGAATCACCTGTAGAAATATGTTACAATAAATAAATAAATAAATAAATAAATAAACCAATGTAGAGAAGAGACAGATAAAGAAATAGTTTTGTTGCTAGGCCTGGAGAGGGGGGTGGGATTTGCAGATTTTGTGGGATGCTGCAGAGAGTCAAACAAAATCTGCTTTAACACACATTATCTCCTGTGGGGAGGAGCAGCAGGGCTGTTTATGGTTCTCCAATGTCCCTGCTCAGTGTGCCTTTGTCTTGCTAAGCAGACTGCTTCCCACTTATCCACAACAGCAACAGTGTTGGAACACTGAGAAAAAGAGATAAAAGAATAATGAAAAAAATCTACATGACAACAACCCTTATAAGCCAAGCTTGACAGCTGGGAGTCAAGTTGAAGGGTGGTTACATAAACTAAGACGATTTTATCTTCAGTATTTTAAGCCATCCAGTCCAAGGCCATCAGTGAAGTCATCAGGTTGAGTAAAGAATACCTGATTTAAAAGCATAACTCAAATTTCTTTTTGTAAGAATTCTAAATATTAAGTTAATCTAGTGTATTCTGTAGCAGTTATCTTCATGTTTTTCTTTTAAACTTGAATTTTAAAATTATGTTTCTGTCAATAAACCTGTTTGAAAAGAAGTGATCAAAGAACATAAAATCAAGTGGAAGTAATTAGCAGAGTGGAGATTGAAGTTGGACATTAGCGAGCTGATACATGCATTGATGTGGAAGATAAGGGATTCTTGAAAAACATTTTGTATGTTTGAGCTATATTACATTTATTGAATATAATTTCGATATATGCCTTGTTTCCTTTGGTTTGGATATTTACACAAACTAATATTGCGGTTCATTTTATATTTACAGAAAGAGTGCATATGAGCCTGAAGCATTCTTCTTGTATACTTTCCATGATTTTTTTAAAGTTTACAAAGTTATGTTTCACTATTTGTTTTTAAGATTTTTTTTTTTATTGTAAAGGCAGATGCACTGAGAGAAGGAGACACAGAGAGAAAGATCTTCCATTTGTCGATTCACTCCCAAAGTGGCCGCAAAGGTCATGTGCATCTGCTGATGCTGTCCACCACACAGGCATCAGCAACTGAGCAGGCCGAACCCAATACGTGCCTTGTTATTATCCCTGTGGTTGGAATCTGAGTGCGGTGGTCTGTCTGGGGAGTCCCCCAAGATATCTTGCCTGGGATAACCTCACACTTGACTCATGTGCAACAGCTAGCGCAGGATCAAGTTTGTCTTTCACCTTCACCAACCAAAGCACATACACATAGATGTAGCTGTACGGCCTGCCCAATCCCAGCCCCATCTCACACAGGTTCTATATCCAAGACCAGCCAAGAATGCCACAGGCCCAGTCCTTAGACATAACAGTGAGTGCCATGGTCCTGTTGGGGCAAGCCCCAGTAACCCCAAACACACCTGTCCCAGCTCTGGTTTTTGCATGTGCTAGTCTGTGCTGCTGTCTAACCCAGTCCTACCCTGGCTCTCATACATACCCATTGGTGTTGTGCTTAGTTCAGCCCACCCTTCCCGTAGACCGGGCCTACATACATGCTGACTGGTGCTGCTGTCTTGTCTCGTGTAATCTATCTCCACCCCTAGCTCTCAAGTTCACCAGCAGAAACTGCAGCCCAGCAGAGGAATGCCCACAGTTCTCCTATCAGGCCTGTTACCAGTGCCAGAACCTGTACTTGCCAAAGGGTATTGTTGTCCAGCCTGACATGACTTGCACCCGATTCCAGCTCTTGCCAATGAATGCTACTGTAAAGCCCAGCTGACTCCCACCTATTCTGGTCTTGCGTACACCACCAGGTACAGTGGCAAAGCCCAGCCTGACCCTTCCCTAGACCCAGCCCACATGCAGGCCATTGGTTGTTGAGGCCTACCCTGTAGATTTGCCCCTAGTCCAAGCTCACACAGACCCCAGTGGAAGCAGTGGCCTAGCATGGAAGTCTCTAAGCTCTCCTACCAGACCTGCTCCCACCCCTGTATCTTGTACATGCTGGTAGGTGCTGCAACTCAGTCTGGCACAGCCCACTCCATTTCGACATCCACTGACGGGTGCTGTATCCTCGCTCTGCCTGGCTTGCCCCCAATTTCAGCTCAAACTGGCAGGTGCTGCAGCCTAGCCCACCTGACCCAATCCCAGCCCCATTCCTCATGTAAACTGTCGATATTTTGGTCCAAATTGGCCTACTCTGCATGCCATCCTGGCTCTCACAAATGCCAATGGGTTCTGTGGAATGGCCCAATCCAGCCCACCCCCAGAACTGGCCTACACGTATGCCAACAGGTGTTACAGACCAGCTGGCCTGGTGGCCCCCTATCCCTGGCTTTAACACTCACCAGTAGGAACCGTGGCCTAATATTTTGAATAGAAACCTACTGATACACAAAGTGACAGAGTTTTCCAACATAAATTTTAAAAATTTAAACCAGGGGAAAATCCACAAAGCATACAAGGGGACTAAAGAACAAGCATTTTTGTTCAATAGGCTCATCCACAATACATCTTTTCCAATGAGGTGATAAATTTATTGATGAGAATTATTAAATTCAAATATGAACCACAGAGGCAAGAGAATGTTTATAACACTGAGAAACTGTGCTCTGAAAATCAATAAAAGTTAAATTATACATAAAAAATCAATACTTAATTCATGCAGCCATCAGTATTAATATTCATGTTAAACACATCCTTTTGAATAAAACTAGGGCAGAAGGCTTAGTACTGGAAAAAATTAAAATTCACACTAAATGAGCATTGCATTCGCTACATTCTACTTGGATTTTCACATATATTATCTCAAAGGATATTTATACTTCTTCAGCTGCAAAGCCATCCTGCTGGGGTTCATATTTACTTGATGAAAGCAGCCATATATACTTGTAAACTTAAGTTCAATGTTCTAGAAGAAGAGGATTTTCAGAATGTATAGAATAGAGAGGAGTATTATAGATGTATGTAACTGGGTAGATAGAAGTAAGCAAGGAAAATTCAACCTAAGTCTTTTCAATCAGTTTATGCAATTGAAGAGAAAAGAGTTCAATATATCTCACATTAAAGATGTTTGTGCAATTTTAAGTTATATTTAAAATGTTGTCTGTGGAAAAAAACAGTTATTTGAATCTTTATTCTGATTTCAAAAGTTAAAGGAAAAAATGGATAAAACAAGCAAACATGTCAAGATTTTAACAGGGCACAGGTGTTCTTAATTGTCTACTTTTTAAAGCCTTGTAGAGTTTCTGAATGTTTTGTAATGACTGTTATTTTGATTAGAAAAAGTCTGTCATTTACAACAGTATACTTCATTTGAGGGTTCTCACCTACTTTAAGAATCAGCATTTTTCTGTAATTCTCGATTTGAGGGGAAGCCCTGTGAGCTAAGATTACCGAATGAATCTAAGTGCTGACTCCAAGAATCTCAGCCAAGAATTCTTCCACATCACTGTCCACTGTACATCCTCTTCACATGCAAACCTGACAAGAAGCCAGCTAAGCAACATTGGCCTTCATTTTCATTTTCCTCACTTTCTCACTGGCCTCAACCTGATATCTCCTCTATTTTCAAACAAACATGTTTCATAGCATCTCTCGCATCCCAGGCAGATGATCCCTTGTATATTATCAAGTATTAACAGGCTACATCTGGAATTTTTCTCTCTAGAGAAACATTACAAGTGCTCATTGGACATCTCTGACACCTCTGGACTTCATGCATCAGTAAGAGCAATGCTAATCAAATATCTATTACTGGGAAGGCTGTATGTACGCACATGCACATATAAGCACATGAAGACATAAAAATCAATAAAAGATTTACCACATTTTTTATCTTGCCATAACGTTATTAAACAGAGAAGGAAAGCTAGCCTGAAAATATCAAGTAGAAAACTAACGGTATAATCCTTGTTTTCCCATTTTCTTAAAGACCACTGGAAATTTCATTAAAAGCGTTGGAATCATTCCTCTGAACTATTCACACCCGCTCACTTACCTTCCCACTCTCTGTCCACTATTTCAGGTTCTTCTCCGCCCTGAAAGAGCACGCTTTCTACTGATCATCTTTGTAGCCCCATGAGAACATGATTAGAGTAGAAGCTGGAGTAATCGCCTAGTTCTATCAGATTAATGTGAATTAAAGAAGTGTGTTAAAACTTCACCTGTACCTGCTGATAAAAATGGGAAGGTCTTTATCCCTAATTAGAATTTTTTAATTTAAAATAAAATAATTTTTAGTCAATGCATGGCAAGACTAGCCTGTGAACCAAAAGAATTTTCAGCTACCATCTGTCTTCAGTTTAGTGGATCCATGTGAGTCAACATAGTTTTATATAAATGAAAGACTAGATGATTCCATTGTCTATACCTACAATGTCATGATATACTTAAATAGCAAAATGGCACACTTCTGATTGCTGCTGAAGGACTATACTATTATTATAATATGGAGAAAACAGTGGAGGGGTGAGGAAGAGGAGGGTGGAAGTGAAATCTTCATGCCTATGGAACTCTACCACGAAAATTAAAAATAAATAGAAATTAACAAAATATTGAAAATGACTAGATGCTCTCTTCAACAGCCCTAAATCTCTAGGAACATAAAGGAACATGTAATCAGAATGTTAATACAGTTGAAGCTGGCACTGTTCTGCAGTGGATTAAGCCAACACTGTACGTTCAGTCGAGCTTCCTGCTCTTGTGCCTGGGAAGGCAGATGATGACCCGCCTTAGGTGTCACTCTGACCCAGCTTTAGCCATTGCGGCAGTTGGAAGAGCTCTCTCCTTCCTTCTGACCCTTGCACAGGGGCCATGCTAATCTTCTCTGTATCATTCCATTTTTAGAATATGTGCTGCTGAAGTGAGCACTCTCCCTTCCTCTCTTTCAAATAAGTAAATTAGTAGAACATCTTTTGGGGAAAAAAAAAGGTAAATACAACTAACTAAATGCAAAAAAGGGGTTTATTTTTGCTCCTCCATACTTGAACTTACTAATTTTAATTTATGCAGAGACAGTCACATATTTCTGAGGATGAGATGTAACATGTAATAAAAGACACAAAAACAAAATTTAATGATGCAACAAAATAGTATACTTCTTTAACAGGCTCAATTTTATATTTAAATGTTGAATTATCAATAGAAAAATTTTAAAAAATGAAAATTGAGAAGTTACATAAAAAATTTTTTGAAAAGAAAATTTTTCTACATGGTATTGATACATAATAATATCAACATCAAACCTCCATAGTCGCTGAAATTGAACCGAAAGCAGAGTCACACATACAAAGCTGTGTGGGGACTAGCACTGCAGAGGAGCAGTTAGCTCAACACTTACAAAGATAACACAGCATATTGCAGTCAACCTCCTGCACCAGCTTCCTGCTCCTGTTGCTGGGGAGGCTGCAGAAGAGGGACAAGCACTGGAGCCCTGCACCTACACGGAGGGCGTGATGGAGTTCCTGCTTCCTGGCTTTAGCCTGAACCAGGTCTGGGGACTGAACAAACTGATCTGTGACTTTCACCCTGCCTCTCTCTACCTTTCAGATAAGTAAGTACTTTTCAAACATTTTACAAATTGTACATATATGTATATGTATATCAAGAAAGACTAGTCTGTCATCCACAGAGAAACTGCTATACTAGCATGGCGAAGAATTGACAATCATACCTCACTTATTCCCTTGGCCTCCCTTGGGACACTGCAAAGAACAGAAAATGAAAGTGGCTTCATCTGAGACCATATTTGATTTTACTGGGTCTCCTTCCCCAAGATTGCTCAGAACAAGAAAACATTGAAAAAGTACAAGGAAAGAAAAGGAACAAAAATTGTTATGTATTGGCTGTATGGTAAAAGTCCTTTCCACTGTGGGAAAGAAAATACAGGAAAACTAAGTTGCCAACTTAGAGAGCAACTTCAAAGACACTCCTCCGCGTAAGATGATGTAGTTTCCTGAATCTTACTTTTTCTTTCCTTTCAATAAGCTTTATACAGTACATGATTATCACATTACAAATAAAGTAAAATTCTGAAAAACGCCATTTGTATATAATTACCAGGTCAGAGAAGAGATGAGGTACAAAACAAAGAAAATGAAGATATGCTGACACAGTTTACATAGTGTAGTAGTAAAATGCAGATATCAATCACCTGTCTTATTCCAAAGCATACCTCAGTCTGAACTCTTCCGTCACCATAACCATTACCTTAATGAACAATGCTTTTATTAATCTCAAGATTCTATTTCTGTTTTTGTAGGAAAGTGAAGGATGAGCTATGCATTTAAATTAGTGTTGTCATATTGGTAAAGGCTTGTTTTTCACTACCTAAGAAAAAGTACATGAATCTCAAAGAAGGCATATGAAGCACAGCAGAGGTGTCTTTCAATAATAAGAGGTTCAGACTAATATAATACCAAGTCCTTTTTCACAAAACATTAATTTACAGGTTTTGTAACTATTTGTCCTGAACACAATGTGATGGCTTTTTTAAAAAAATCATAGAAATGCTTACAGGAGGTTCAAATTGGATACATACTAAGAAAATGTCTAGATAATAATACAAATACACCAAGCTTTTATTATGCAGTTTTGTGCTTGCTGTAAAATTGAATTTTTGATAACAATGATATGAAAAATCACACAATTAGATTTTTATGTTCAGTATTGAGCAAACAAAAAGAACAGCTGCTTTTCTGTAGATATGCAGCATGCGGCAATGAAGTCAAAGCAAGAAAGGAGGAGGAAGAGTCCAATGAATTGGACCCATGTCATCTTCTGTAATATTAGCAATAAATTAAAAACACTCACTACCAGCAGAATCCACATCAGCATCCCCAAATTGCGGTAGACACAGAGGAAGGCAGCACAGCATGCTATCCTTGCTAAAAAAATAAATAAATAAAATCCAAACCACCCTTGCTGCATATAAATAAATTTGGGTACCTTCTAAAAACTATGTACTTATTTGAAAGGCAAAATGAGAGTATGTCTGTGTGAGAGAGGGAGAGACAGAGACAGAAAAATCTATGTGCAATCACTGATTTACTTTACCAAATCACTCTCACAGAGTAAGGCCAGGAATCAGGAATGCCATGCTGATTTCTCACATGGGTGCCAGGTGCCATGGGTGACTGGGTCATTTTGTGCTGCCCTCCCAGGCGCTTTAGCAGGAAGCAGAAAGAAAAGTGGCACAGCCACGACTCAAACTGGTGGCCAGCACAGCACACAACAGGCACTTAAACCTACAGTTTAATTTTGAGTGAATTTAAGCTTTGGGTGTGGGTATGGAATCTCTCTATAATTTTCTACTCGTGGACAGAATAAAAGCTATTGGACAAAATAAATCTGCCAACTTTCTGCCTTTCCCTTCTTAGGCCTCTGACTTAAAAATGAACAAATGAACAAAATTATAAACTTACAACACATATATGTATATATATATATACACATACATATGTATATGCTTGAAGAAGTACAACAAAGATGACAATGATCTGAAACTAAAGCTTAAATATCACTACAAAAACAATATAAGAAACACTCATGCAACAGGATTTCTTTCCTTTACTCAGACAATCTAAAAGAAATGGAAAGAGATAATAGAGAAGCTACCAGTATTACAGGAAAAAAAAATCTCAATATTTCATGTTTCTCCAAATGTCCAAATAAATTTCACTTTCATCGCTTCTATAGTTGAAATTTAGAAGAAGATACATCAATTTGCAAATGAATGAAGCTTAGAAGATCTTGTTAGGAGTTAAAACTAAGATATACGGAAAATGTAGCTCTCTCGTGTTCTACAAATATTATCAATGGAAATCAACAATTGACTATTTTTTACTTCCAAACCGTAAGTTTTAAAACAGGTGTCATAGTCACATCTCTGTTTCTAAGCAGTTAATTTATTAGCCAAATTACTTAACTACTCTTTAAAAAAAATTATTAATTAAG
The DNA here is from genome assembly GCF_017591425.1 of Ochotona curzoniae. Taxonomy (NCBI): domain Eukaryota; kingdom Metazoa; phylum Chordata; class Mammalia; order Lagomorpha; family Ochotonidae; genus Ochotona; species Ochotona curzoniae. The sequence continues at coordinate 25,317,559 of NW_024467096.1, forward strand.
TTGACACTCCAAGAAAAAAGGGCTCTGTTTATCTGTGGCATGGAACACCCAGGTTGCGGAAGCTTTAGCTTACTTTCTAGCTCCTAGGTGATTAACTACAAATCACTCATACCGACTGGTCCATTCTGAGAGAGCCACTAATCTTTCGGTGTCCAGTCTGTCTTTAGCAAAATTCTTCCAAGACGGATGAGTGAAAGCACTCAGAAATTCACACTTAGTATGCTTACCCTAGGAACTGCCTGTCTCTATGAACAAGGTCTCCCAGGGAAAGGTCATCCACGTAGTCTCTCATCTCTGGAATGCTCAGGAAAACTATAAACACTTTTACAAACATATATAACTAGACAACTTCCTGTATGAATAGAAGCTGTTGTCCTGACACATGATTCTGACCTGGAAAATTTCTGGAGTTAAAAAGATTGAATTTAAAGAAAAGATCCAGGGCCACAAATGTCCTTGGAATCGAGTTCAATTTTCATCTCTTCCTAGTATTTCTTCATCTTTGATCAAAGAGGTTTTTAACACCCAGATGTAATCAAATCTGCCAAGCTGACTTACAGAACTAGCATTCCAAAACAGAGCTGTGGTGCCCCAGAACGTGTTTACCTTGCTTTGAGTACTCCGAATCTTCTGAAGATTTTCAGGGAAGGTTTCAGATTTGTTTCAAAGATTCTGAATAATTCCAGCCTGGAAATGATCAGGATACACACGTGGATCCCGAAGACGCCCAGAGAAAGTACTGAACAGTATAGCAACCTGAAATGAAAATATACACACTCACAACTTACAGAAATACTATGATATGTTTAAAAGTATTTCGTCTTTGAGAATTCGTGCTAATTTCTATGTAGAAAAAGGAGTCCCAAAATTTATGTAGCAATAAAATTCTTGAAAGAATTATATCACTGAGCCCAGAACTCATCATGATGGCTCAGTAGTTAAATCCCTGCATTGCATGCACTGGGATCCCTTACAGTTACAGGTTCATGTCCCAGGTGCTCCACTTTCCATCCAGTTCCCTGCTTATGACTTAGGAAAGCAGTAGAAGATGGCCCAAAACCTTGGGACCCTGAACCCACATGGGAGTTAGAGGAAAGCTGCTGGCTCCTAGCTTCGGATGGGCTCAGCTCCAGCCATTGTAGCCACTTGGGGAGTGAATCAAAAAATAAAATATCTTGGTCTCTGTCTTTCTTTCTCTCTGTAAATCTGCCTTTCCAATAAAAATGAAATAAATTTTTCAAAAAAAAAAAAGCAAGGTATTGTATCACCAGTGACACTGGAAGTGTGTAAGAGAATACAGCCTATGCAGCATAAAGCTGAACACATAAGACTGAACCAATGTAATATATAATTACAAAAGTAAAGAAGGTCAATAATCTTACGTACCAAGACTTCAAAAGCAAGAAATCACTGTAATAGTTAAAACATGACATTACACCCAGAGAAAGCAAACTAAACATATATATTTTTTAGGAAAGGGAAAGCACATGTAACTTTTTTCATAACTGAACATCTGAAACATTTAAAATATATGTAATCTATTCCTATGAAGCGAAAATTCGATCCTTGAGAGCATCCATCCCCACTTTGCTTAAACTCAACTTTTTTGTAAGGATCAAGTTTTATAGGAAAGTCAGATTAACACAGAGAAGGAGAGACAGAAAGATCTTTCAACTGCTGTTTCACTCCTCAAATGACTGCAACAGCTAGGGTTAAACTGATCTGAAGCTGGGAACCAGGACTCTCTTCCATGCCTCCCATGCAGGTGCAGGGTCCCAAGGCCTTAGGCCTCCTCCTCTGCTTTCCCAGGCCTTAAGCTAGGAGGAGGAAGAGAAGTGGAACAACTGGACACATTAACCAGTACCTTATGGGTTCCTGGTGCATGCAAGGCAGAGTTAGCCAATCGTGCCATTTGCCATATCATAAATCAAACTTTTTAAAATAAAAAAAAATCACATATATTTATTTTTATTTTAAAAGAAAAAAATTGGATGAAATCATGCTGAATTTCTGTATAAGATAAATCACTTTTCCTAGATGAGCTGTTAAGATCACACTACAAAATAATTAAATTACAATTCTGTCTAAAGTCAAGTTCTCATGCAACAATACAGACAAACTTGATTTCAAGTATACTGTGTGCTTTTAACTGACAAACAAATGGATGAATCAAATTTTGCCAAGGGAATCATGAGACACATTGCCAGACCAAAGAAGTCAAAAAAATTCATCAAGATTTACTTCTGGGCCCAGTGTGATAGTGTAGTGGTTAAGGTCCTCGCCTTGTACACCCAGGATCCCTTTTGGGTGCTGGTTCTAATCCCGGCTACCCCGCTTCCCATCCAGCTCCCTGCTTGTTGCCTGGGAAAGCAGCAGAGGACAGCCGGAAGCCTTGGACCCTGTACCCATCTGGGAGACCCAGAAGAGGCTACTGGCTCCTGGCTTTGGATTGGCTCAGCTCTAACCATTGCGGTCACTTGGAGAGTGAACCATCGGACGGAAGATCTCCCTCTCTGTCTCTCCTCCTCTCTGTATATCTGACTTTCCAATAAAATAAATAAATAAATAAATAAATAGCTACATAAATATGTGTTTTGGCTTGGGGGAGTGGATAGTATCTCCTCCTAGATGGAATACCACCTCTAGATTGGCCGCCAGCAGTAACACTGTTTTCCATGTGACGACCCATGGCTTGCTGCTGTAAAGGTCCCTTTGAAAATTACTGTGCTTGTCCACTTCAGAAGAGGTGAGAGTCTGTCTCCTGGCCCACTTCATCACTGACTTTCCCATATTACACAGTAGGATCCAACTGGCCTTATTTCCTCCCGCTCTCCTAGCTCCCCAAGACCCAAACAAAACCAAGGGTTAGAATTCCCCCTTTCTTTTCCTGAGCAAAACACAAAAGTCTTTGTTTCAAGCATTTTGCATTAGTTCAAACTACTCTCTCAACAAATATCCCTAACTCAGCAGGCAACTAGAAATAGATATTTCCTGAAAATTCCTCATTCACTGACACACAAAATGAGAAGGCAGGAGCGATGCAGATCCTTCCTGTGTCTGTGCCCACACCCTCCTTCTCTCCCACTACTTAGATAAACAGCCCATAATCCTAACTCCTATTCTACAATCTGAGCCCTGCCATCTAGTCAAGGGCTCTCTCTCCTTTGAACTATTGATTTTCCATCTCAACTGCATTCCTCATTAGCACAAAGGCACACCATTGCTTTGTACATCTTCATGCATTTCAAACAGGTTTTCATCTTCATTATCCATGAAGACCACCAAAGACTTTGCTTACTAAGTCAATTCTCATTTCTCATCTTTAAAAAGTTAGTCCCTTACTTCAGACACTTCATTTGACTTCCAGAATACCGGACTGGAATAAACTAAGTCTCAGTAATTGACCCTCTTCAACTTTCTAAAAACACACACTTTTTACCACCTCCACAGCTAACCTCCTGGTGGGAGTTGCCATCATGCCACATAGGCTATTGAAATAGCTTTCTGTTCCTTAAATCCGTCCTCAGCACAGTAGTCAGAATCACAGTGCGAAAAAGATGTTAGTGCATCTCCTCGCTCTAGTCAGCATCATCAATGGCATTCCACACTGTGGAGCAAAAGCCAGTTACAGCGGGGCTTCCTAGACTAAATATTACTACCAGGTCACGTATCTGATTTCTTCTTCCCCTGCATTCCTCCCTAGCCACACAGGCTTCTTTCCTATCCTTGAACACCAGCACCACTTCATTTTCTTATGAACCTAGACAGTTGGTTCCCCAAATCTCAGTTGGTCCACATCCCTCAACCAACCGAGAGCAACTGGAATGTCTTCCTTCCCCGAGGACTTCTCTTGCCATCTAAGTTACAACACGCAGTCCTTTGTATCGTCATAGCTGTATTTTTATCATTTAGTAAATGTATATGTAAACATGATGTTTACCATAAGTGCTATCTCGCTCCAATAAAATTTATATTCCAAGAAGGCAAAAATGTGTTCTCGGTTTTATTCCAGCCAAGAACAGTGTAAGCAAGTCCTGAATAGGTATTTGTTGAACAAGCTAATAGGAAAGTATTGAGCTATCGACGTAAATATGATAATGTTTCATATCAGCAATTATATAAATTGTATCAAAGCACATTTTTGGTCCCTGAACAGAAGTTTACAGGAACCCTCTGTAGAGCATCAGGAATGCGCCACTGTGCTTAATAAATTGTATAATTTCACATTTTCCACCCTAGAACATTTACAGTACTTTTGGTATAGTGCCAGGAATATTGCTCCATTCTTACTAAAAAAAAAAAAAGTTATTTTGCTATTTTCCAGTTTTGAAATCAGTAATGACTGTAAAGGAGGGGGAAAAATGAGTAGAATGCAGTGAAAAGTGAAAAGTAATGGTGAAAACAAAAACTCCCTCTTGCATGAAAAATTCTTGTGGGGAAAATCCCAACTCAAACACAAGGCCGGTTTAAAATCCAATCCCTTCTTAACCCTGTTCTCCCACCCCTCCAGGGCGCTGCAGACCAGCAGCACACTCCATCCGGAGCAGCCCCCAAAGCACAGGACCGGAATTTCTCAAATCCATCACCAGTTTGCCTCCAATCTGGCTTAAGAACTGAGGAAGAACTGTTCCCAAACTGAAGGGAGTAAGCACTGCAAGTATCCAGATGTGTGCGCTTGGGAAGATGTGAGCTGTCAGACAAATCCCTCTTCTTTGTTCCGCTGGGCTACAGGTAGCAGAACACGCTGCGCAGTGATTTCGTCCAGAGCCCACTAACGCATCCACACTCCTGTGGTCAGGGTGTAAGTGCTGATAGCGCGTGCAAAGGAGAGAGAGAGAGGGAGGAGGAGAGAGCGAGAGAGAGGGAGAGAGCAAGAGAACCAGAGAGAGAGAGAGAGAGAGAGAGAGGCATCAAGTAGTAAAAAAAAAAAAAAAAAGAAAAAAGACACAACAGATGACACATCCCATTAAAACAAAAACACACACAAAAAGTGTAGGAGGCGAAACAGAGGGGCTATAACTGTGAAACGGGGAAACTGCGGGGCCAACGCGGCAGGAAAGGCAGGCGCTTAGAGCAGCAACCAGGGTGGACTCTGGTGGCGTGAAGTTGTTCCTCCTGAAGTTCCTCGTCGTCCCGCGCGCCCTCGGAGTGCCTTGCACTCGTGGGCCGGACACCTGATATTGGGGTGTGCTGGGCCTCTGCAGGCGCCCCTCAGGAGCTCCGAGTGAGAGAGAGTGTGTGTGAGTGTGTGTGTGTGTGCCTGAGTGTGCACGCGCCTGTGTGAAGGCGGCAGACCAGCCGGCTCTGAGAAGCCAAACTTGGGCAGGAGGCTCCAGGGGCTGAGGGCTCGGGGTCCCCGCTCTCGCCCCTCAGCCTGCCGCGCGCGCCCCGAGGAACCCCAACCCACGCAAGCGAGGGTGCGGCCAACGCCAAAAACCTCACCGGCCTGAGACGCCGGGCGGGAGGCACGAGGAGGCCTCGGAGCGAGCGCCGAGCTAGCTGCCACCCAAACTTTGCAAAGAGAAGGACTCGGGTTACCTGAGCGGCGCGGCGCGGGCGCGGGCTCGTCGGCGGTACGGCGGCCGGGCCGGGCCGCGTTTGCAGCTGCCGTAAAGCGGGAGGAGCCGGCGCGAGCCCTCGCCCCCGAGCGGCCCTCGCCCCCGAGCGGCGGCCCCGGCGTCTCCGCCGCCAGCGTCCAGGCGCCTGGCCAGGCGCGAGCTGGGCTGAGCCGGCCTGAGTCATCGTCAGGGACTCGTTAGCCGGGGCGAGAGGGGCGCCCAGGGGGGCGAGAGGGGCGCCGAGGGGGGCAAGAGGGGCGCCCAGGGGCCGCGCCGAGGGGCAGGGGGCTCCAGACCCGGACAGGCGTTGGGGAGCAAGTAGGCCAAACTGGACACTTGGCGCGCCGGTCGCCCGCTAGTCGTGCATCATCGAAGAGGTGTTTGGTTTGCTGTGTGCAGTTAGCTCACACATACTGCGTGTCCATCATAAACCCTGGAAACGTTATTATTCTTCTTATTATTATTATTATCATTTGAATGTGAGGGCTTCCAGAGAAGAGTTGTTGGCCATTAGCCACATCGTTTGGGCGAGTTCATTGAATTTTCTGTACAGTTGTTTCTCCAACGTTAATTATTGTTTTTAGAACGAAGAGGTGGAATGATAAGGAGTTTAAGAGGAGCAGTTTTGAAAGAAAGAGAACACAAAATTGAAGATTTTTTTTTTCCAAGTGCGGGTAAATAGCACGTGGAGCGGAAGGTGGAGCCGCAGGGGACAGATGACACTCAGATGGTGCTAAAGTGCCAGGGAAAGAAAAGTAGAGGGAATATTAAGTAGGGAGAGGAAGAGCAGGAAATACCCAGGCTCTGTGGCCAGAACTCACTCGGCTGGCGACAGAGCCGTTTGGCGGCTGGGGAGAAATGCCTTACTATTTAGGAACTCATGACAAACTCCATGCACTAAGGGAGATTTTTAAAATACAAAAACAGATAAACAACCGTCTGAAAATGAGCCCCAAATGAGGAGCCTTTGCTCCAATGAATGAGATTTGGCAGTTTTTGCAAAATGAGAAAATTCTTCCTTGTGGCTAGATCTTGAGGCGTTGAGTCATCAAACTCGTAACATAAACTAATGGGCTGGAATCCCGCAAGGCGAGCCAGATGGATTCCGTGGGATTTGTTTGAATAATGCTGTGATGTTCCCCCTCTGTACTTTTGTCAATTTTAGAAAAAGGGGCATCTGAAAAGATCTGAGAAGTAAGCTTGGAGATAATGGCAAAACAGTGTAGTTTATGAGCCACCACAAACCTTGAGTTTAACAGTTGAACATCGCAAAGTCAGTAATCCTTTCTTCCGTTTTAATTTTCCATCTGCCTTGTTTCTGCTTTCACTGTATTTCTTTTTTATCTATTTTTATTATATTTCACTTGACAGCTGGGACTGCGTGAGAAAAGGTGGTTTTAATTACTATGAAGGAATGCAGGCAACTCTAGCTGGGCCTCTCTAATTAGGGTAAACTTCAAAAGGAGGTTTTTGGGTTTTTTTTTTTTTTTTCTGGCAATCATTAGATTGGAAAGAATGGAAAAGAAATCAGAAGCAGTTTTATCCCTTAATTACTGTTAAGAACCCACACTAAAGAAAAGTTTTCTCTATGGTAAAGACAAGTGAATATTTCACCCTTGTCCACCACCACCACCACCACCAAGCCCTTCAAGTTGAAAAGAAAAGTGAGGAATCCTCTGTAAGATTTGCGTTTATCTGAGGCCCCCTTCCACGTAAAGGTGACTTTCCAAACCTTCTGGAAGGATGATTTTGCAAAAGGGAAATGCCTGAGGTGACAATTTTTACAGAAACGAAGGTCTGAAAAAGTACAGGAATCCCACTCTTGGTTGCAATTTTGTGAAAGCTTCGGGCTGAGCAAGTGCGTTAGCATTAAACCTTCATTAATATGAAGCCAAAAGAGAATGGTAGAAAGTCTTTTAACTTAAAAAGAGTAAGAAAATAAAATCAAGTCCTGGAAAATACACATTAAGAAACTTTTCGGAGGAAAACCTTTGTACCTCGGACTATATATTCATTCTGAATGCCACCTGCTTTGAACAAATATGTAACTCAAAGTAAAGCCGGACAGCAAGATCTGCTCACATCTGATTAAAAAAAAAAAAAAAAAAAAAAAAAACTGACCTTGCCTGTACAGCTTTGGTCTGAGAAGAGAATTCCATTTCTCTTAAGTGGAACAACATCTCCCCACGTGATTTTGTATGCCCATTAAACATGCCAATCACGTGCCTTCCCTTGGGTATAATTTGACATTCTGTAAGCTGAACTCTGCCTCAAGGGATTTTTGACCATGTTATGAGTTTTCCAAAAGTGGGTGTTCAATAATAACTATTTGCTTTCAAAATTCTTAAACTAACCATTAGTTAAAACTAATCATTTAAGCAGATAGTAAACAAAATCTCTATTATAAGGAAATATCAATTTGTTGACATAATAAGTTTATTTAATACAATTGATCAGTGTGCTAACAGGTTTTTCACTTACTGTTTCGTGGGAGATTCTACTGGAAAGATGGTCAAGAGGCCAAATTATCCTTCCTAAAACCTCAGCATACTGAGAATTTCCTGTCATATTCCGAACACTTCATTACAGCATTCCCTGTTGCTAAATCATTGTACAGAAAGAATAATCAGCCAAGTAGCCTTATCATGAAATTTAAACTTTTGGAAACTAACTTGAGGAATGTTGTGAATCAAGCCAAGTTCATTCACTGGAGTCTATTGTGTCTCAAGATTGCTAGATAATCCGGCTCAATTAAGGAAGTACCTGAGATGTGCAGGTACTTGTTCTGTCAGACACACACAAGTCAGTGAGTTAAGAATCTGTTGCTTGGATTTGAAGATCTGCTTGAACCTATTGAAACGCACTGCTCTCTCCTGTATTGAGCTAGATTTAAGAATAGTCACTTCCAGAGCAAGTACTTAGCCTAGCACTTAAAGGTGTACCTGGGTTCAGCTCACAGCTCCTACCTCGTAATCCAGTTTCCTCCCAGTAAGGACACTGAGATAATTGGGTTCCTGCCACCCATTTGGAAAACCTGGATTTCATTCCCAGCTCCCGGCTTCAGCCTGAAGCAAGCTCTGCCCACTGTGGACATTTGGGGAGTGAACCAGCAGATGGTAGGGCTCCCTCTCTTCTGTCTCTTTCTGTCTAGTTCATTTTCTCTCTCTTTCACCAAACTCTCTGCCTCTGTAATAATTACTTTTCAAGAAAGAACAGTCAGTTTGTTGGTTTCATTTTTAAAAACAACCCTAGGTTTTGGGGCAATTGAAATTAAGAAAATGATTAAAATAATTATACTGTAATTCTTTTTTACTTTTTTTTTCATTTTTCAGTTTGGTGAAATATGTACAACATATAATTTCTTATGCATATATCTATATATGTGTGTATTTCTTAGTATGCAGTTCATATATATCAAATGCGTTCACAATTGCTGTGCTTGCAACACCACCATCTGTATTTGGAACACTTTTCATCTTATAAAACCGAAACTCTGTTCCCATTAAGCAATTAACTCCCTGTTTTCTCTAAACCCCAACCCTAACAACCACCCTTCTTTCTGTCTCTATGATTTTGACCATTCTAAGTACCTGCTGTAAGTGGTTAGGTGCTTTTTGTGATTATACTTAGCGAGAGCTATTACTTAGCATGACATCCTTAAGTTTCATCAACATTGCAGCTTATTGCCAGAATTTTCTTCTTTGTTAAACCCAAATAACAGTCCATCATATAAACAAGAGCATTTTGAGAGATGAAGAAAAAAATAAGAGACAAGGGTTTATTTTTCCATGCAAAATCATTTTTGAAATTCAAACCTAGTTTTTTCGCAGTATGTTTTTTCATATCCTCTTTGAAGGCTTCTTGAATGTACATATTTAGCTTACTTTTTTACCCCTCAGTGGACACTTGAATTTCTCCTGAATTTTAGCTATTGTGAATCATAGGAATATGGATATACATACACCCTATTTTCAGTTCTTTGGTGTATATGTTTAAAAATTGCTATGCTATATGATAACATTACAATTTTTGAGAAATAGTCACTATTTACTACAGTGGCTATATCACTTTACATTCCCACCAACGGCGTGAAGAGTCTCAGCTACTGCACTACAATGCAGCAGTGATGAGAGCAGAGACCTTTGGGTAGTGTCTGGGACACGAGGTCTCTGCCTTAGCAATAGAATTGTGCCTTGACAGATTCATGGGTTTTTAAGGCAGAGAGTATGAAAACCAGATTCATATAATTTGTTACATGTCTATTAATATTGCTTTGCTGGGCTATACCATAAAAATGACACCATGTCATTCTTTACTCATGATAAAATCAGCATCATAAATGTAATTCTATGATATTACTATCCATGTTTTCAAGAAAGACACTATGCTTATATATGGTGTCACAGCTAAAACAAAAGTCACAAGTGTTAAAAATTATCAAATTTTAAGGCTAAAAAATACAAAACACTCGTTGTTTAAAAGGTCAGGCTCTCTCTGATATGGCGTGCTCTGTCCTTGCATGTGAAACTTTCTGCCATTCTAGGATGCAGCAAGAGAGCCTTTCTCAGATGCTAGCACCAAATTCTTGGAATTCCTAGCCTGAAGAATTGTACCGCAAGATGTTCTCTGTTCTTCTACATGAAATGTGCCAAGTATTGCATCACAGCAACAGAAAAATCGTTTAAGATACTCTCCTAGTACTGATTTAGCACTAAGTGTGTCCTTTGCCTAAATTCTTCAATTGTAAAGTTGGGGCAGGCATCACGACTTGGCAGGCTAAGCTTCTATCTGTAGTAATAGCACCCATTTGTCTCATGTACATTTTTTATTTAAAGTTTATTTTGTCAGCTCTTCTTGTTGTCTTTCAATTATAATCTCTGATAGACTACCTATAGTTGTGCCATAGTTTCATCATTCTGCTTGTCTTTCCTTTTGATTAGAGAATTTTTTTTTATTGTTGCTTACATTGTATTATGTAGTACAGTTTTATAGGCGCTGGGGATTCCCCCCACCCCTCCCATACCCCTCCCCCCATGGTGGATTCCTCCACCTTGTTGCATAACCATAGTTCAAGTTCAGTTGAGATTCATTCCTTGCAAACACATGCCTAGCATAAAGTTCAGCGTCTTATTGTCCAGATAAGTTCAGTGGCCTCTTGGGGAGACCTTCTCTGGTCTGAAGATAGGTCTAACAGAGTAATGATCCGGTCAGTTAAAAGCCCCAACAAGGCCTCAGTATCAATATACAACATTATGGAATTAATTGACATAGTATTGGGTAAACAATATGTTAAAAATAATGCAAGTTCCATTCTTCGAAACATCTGGGTTGAGACAGTATCAATGACAGGTTCAAAAAATAACAAACAACCAAACAAAAAATTACAGGTTAAATCAAGGCAAACATGTGGTATCTAACCTTTTGGGATTCGCTCATTTCCCTTAGCATTATAGTTTCCAGTTGGGCCCATTTAACCACAAAGAACTGCATTTTGTTTTTTTTAATAGCTGAGTAGTATTCCATGGAGTAGATGAACCAAAGCTTTCTTATCCAATCTTCTGCTGATGGGCATTTTGGTTGCTTCCATGTTTTCGCAATTACTGATTGTGCTGCAATGAACATAGGGATGCATGTTGGTTTGTCGTAAAACAGGTGTTTTGGATATATTCCTAGGAGTGCTATTGCTGGGTCATATGGTATGCAGATTTTGAGTTGTTTGAGTGTTCTCCAGACTGATTTCCATAAAGGCTGCACCAATTTGCAGCTCCACCAGCAGTGGAGTAGAGAATTTATCCATTTTGCTCTAGTTACTAAAAATGAGAGACTTACTTGTTTCATTTTATTATTGGTTTACTATATGCCGTAAAAATTCGTTGTTTTGCATTTACTGCACATTGTCTTATTTGTGTGTCGGAGGCTGTTCCTAGTCAAACATGTAAACTTCTCATCTTCTTTCATCTATACTTTGTAGCTTTTTTCTGTATGTATGTTCATAATGGGGAATACATTTAAAATCCTATAATTGTAGCAACCATATGGAATTTACACCTTCCTAATTTTATTTCTTTTTCAAAACTTTTTATTTGTTTTACTTGAAAGTCAGAACTACAGGGAGAGAGAAAGGAAGAGACGTGGAGAGTGACCTTTGAGCCACTGGTCCACTCCCTAAGTGACCTCAAGCAGCTATATGGGACACTGCAGCCACAGGCTTGGTTTATCTGCTTTGCCACCACACTGGCTCAATACCACCCTAACTGTAAAAACAGATAAAATTCTGCGCCCCACCATATTTGATCATGGATATCATCAAATCATATTTCCTATTCGGTGTGCCTGAAATATCTACTAAATGTGAAAAGATAAAGTTGGAAGTCATGTTGACCTTGAAAAATACCTGTCATAACTTGGAAAGCACTAAAATTCATTATCAACAAATCCAACTCAATAACCAAACCATGGATTTTATCCACATCTGTTGTTTCTAAAGCAATGGATAATGTTCGAAAATAGCAGGTAAGGCATGATATATAAACAACATTCATTTGTCTAACAAATCTTAAGTTTTAAAAAATGGAGAAATTTATGCATTAAATAGTATGTTGTATACTAACAAATTGAGCAGACTGTAATAAGCTTTTTTCTGAAAATGCTAGGTAATATAAAATATTAACATGTCTACTTTAGAATTAGAAAGGGAAAATAATTCTATGTTAAATTACTTTTGAATCACATCCTTTATCATTCATATTAAGTTCTTGCCAATTTTATTAGTTTTTGTTAAATTAGTGGCTTCAACGTGATGAATTCAATGAGAAAATAAATTGGAATCATTATGTGTGCAGAGTGTTTGAGTTTTTACAAAATTTATTTATGTAAAAAATTACTTAGCTGAGAAAGTGGTATCCAAAGTGTTGACAATGTGTGTACAACTTCTTGAAAATCAAGCAGCATGACAGAAACTGTTAGAATTACCACTTTCTGTGTATTTCATAAATTTCTCAGCCTTCCTTGTAATATTACTGGATTCTGGCCAGTGGAATGTGCTGCTTTTACTTATGAGCAAAGATCTTCAAGTACTACATCACCTAGCATCAGAAAAGATTTAATATTAGGACATTGATTATGCATGTATGTGATCCATGAAGCTGACTGTGCAGAAGACCATTCTGTCAAATCAGAGAGAGTTGCAGAAAACATCTACTACCCCTAGGGCTGGGCATAACAGAGTTGGTAAAATAGACTCCATAACCCTGCCCCCCTGTTATTCCTGCCCTGTGCAATGCACCTCCATGGAGCATAGTCTAGATCTGATGATTCTTCTAGTTGAATATCTCCAAACACACATAATGAGATGTCATTTCTAATACTGGGATGCTGTCTTGGGGTGTTCTCAATTTCCACTCATCCTGAGACAAGCTGACTACTGTGTCATGAAGCAATGTGTTAGAGAGAGATGCTCAAGGGACAATACGTTGCATCCTGCTACCTAAATGAGATACCTTGGAAGTCAGTTTCTCCTTCCCTAAGTCAAGTCTTCAGATGAGACTATAACCCCTGTCATCAATTCAAACTTAACTTAATTTGAGACATTTATCTAGAGACTTTACCTAGGCTTGGTCAATACTGATGCTCTCACTAAATGAAATAGCAAAAGCTTCATTTAAGACAATAAGTTATAGTTTTCATGCAAATAAAATAACAAAAAATGTACTAGGAAGGGGTGAACTGCCTTGGATGATAGTCGTGTGCAATTTGGTCAATTCTCTGAAAGAGGGTTATATTTTAGCATCACTTCTCAAGATAGGATGAACTTGCTTTCAGATAAGATGTTGAGGCAATTGACTTTCCATGCACAAGGCAAATCTGAGAAAAGTTTATTACTTATGAAAGGATCTTTGGAGACACACACAAGCACACAGTGGCTTGAGTGATGCAGAGAATTGATAGGGGCTTCATTGAAGCTAGCAAATTGACCGTTCTTTCCCAGACCACAGGCAGGGAGCTGGAAGGGAAGTGGGGCTGCCTGGATAGAACCGGCGCCCATATGGGATCCTGGGCGTGCAAGGTGAGGTCCTTAACCACTTGCGCCACCGCGCTGGGCCCCAAATTGACCGTTCTTTGTTCTTTCACTCAGTCTCAGAGAAGTCACTGAGTCCACAAATCCACTTTGACCTTTGTGTTTGATAAATAAGTGTTGTATTTCTTATGTCACTGAGATTTTGATGTCTATATTATCTTTTAACTTATTTCAATTCACAAAAAAGAATTCTGAATCTCTAGGGAAAAAAAAAAACTACAAACTTGACCAGTCATTAAGCATAAAACTTCTTTAGCAGATATTAAGTAGTATGTATACCATAGGATCAACATTGTGGTGTGGATGCTGTTGTGCAATGCTAGTAACCTATCTGGAATTCAAGTTCCAGACGCTGCACTTCAAATCCAGATCGCTGTTAATGGCCTGGGAAAAGCTTTGGATGATCATCCAGGTGTTTGGGGCCCTGCCACCCATGTGTGAGATCCACAAGAAGTCTCAGGCTCCTGAATTTGGACTATCCCAGTCTGACCATTGTAGCCATCTGTAGAGTGCACCAGCAGAAGTCTGACTGCCTCGCTCTTCCTTTCTCCCTATAACTCTGACTTTCAAACAAATAAATACATCTTTTCAAAAAAGACATATATTTCTATATTATAATGAACTTATGATGCAGTAGGTTTTCTATCATCATCCCAAAATGATTTTGCATATCTGATGTACTAAGAATAACAATTTTTTTTTTGCTTTTTTCTATTATTCTTGTTTTCTGCTTTACAATTTTGCTGGTATAGGGCTTTCTCCCTTCCTGTGCCATCTTTTGCTTTCCCCCACACCATTCCCTGCATTTTATAGTAAAATAGTCCGTCAATAGTATTGACTCCAGCATTCTGCTCTTTACGTGGGTCGTGACACTGTTAGTTTAAGCAGTGGTAGATAATCTAATATTTTGTTGTCTACGTATATTTAAAAGTTTCATTTGAGGTCTACTTTGATTCAGTAGTAGAGATTCTGTCAATTTTCTTTGATTCCTAGTACTCTGGTCTCCATTACATCTCTCACTGTGAAAATACAAGTGTATGTTTTTTACCTTTATACCTTTTTTGTTTTGTATTTTGGATGGAAGTTGTCTTATGTTAGGGAGAACATGTGATATTTGTCCTTTGGGGATTGACTTGTTTCACTGAGCATAATGATCTCCAATTCGGACCATTTGGTTGCAAATGGTAAAATTTCATTCTCTTAGATAGCTGGGTAGTATTTATAGAGTTGATATGCCACTGCTTTTTTATCCAATCCTCCTTCAATAGGCATCTAGATTGTTTCCATGTTTTTGCAATTCTTGATTGTGCTGCAAAGAATACAGAGGTGCTTGTTGCTTTCTCATGTCTGTTTATCATATCTGTTCTTTTGGATACATTCCTAGGGTGGGATTGCTGGGTCATATGGTAGATGAATTTTCAGTTGCCCGAGTATTCTTCATCCTGACTTTCATAGTGGTTTCAACAGTCTGTAGTCTGACCAGCAGTGGAGTAGGGTGCCTTTTCTCCCACATCCTCACCAGCAGAGGTTGTTGGTATTTTTCTGTATGTAGGCCATTCTCACTGGGGGTAAATGGAATCTCAGTGTAGTTTTTAGTTGAATTTCCCTTATTCCTAGTGTGCTTGAGCCTTTTTTTGCATGTCTCTTAGTCATTTGAATTTATTCCTTTGAAAATTGTCTGCTCATTCCCTTCGGC
This sequence comes from Ochotona curzoniae, assembly GCF_017591425.1. Taxonomy (NCBI): domain Eukaryota; kingdom Metazoa; phylum Chordata; class Mammalia; order Lagomorpha; family Ochotonidae; genus Ochotona; species Ochotona curzoniae. The sequence continues at coordinate 25,332,890 of NW_024467096.1, forward strand.
CATTTCTTTAATTTGTTTGTTGGTTTGTTGTCCTTGTGTTTCTGGAGTTCTTTGTGTATTCCAAATGCTAGTGCCCTAACATTTTCTCCCACTCTGTTGGTTCTTTCTTTACTTTGTTGACTTTCTTTTGTTCTGCATAAGTTTCTTAGTTTGATATAGTCCCATCTGTTTATTTTGGTCTTGACTACCTGTGCTTCTGTTGTTTTTCTAGGTAGTCTGCCTACACCTATCTTATAGAATGTTTCCTACATTTTCCTCTAATAGTTTGATGGATTCTAGGTATAGGTTTAGATCCTTTATTCATTTAGATTTGATCATTTTATAAATCCAATTATTGTCACAACTGTCATTACTGGTGCCGTTTATTGACTGATAACATACTTTATTTTGACTAGCTCAATAATTTTTTCTCCTTCTATCTAAAAGGCATGTTTTGTTGGTGGTCAGCATTATAGCACAGCCAGTTAAGTCATTGGACTCAAGGCCTACAATGTCCGCATCCCATATGAGCTTCACGTCAAGACCAAATTGGTCCACATGCAACCAAGTTCCCTATTAGTGCATCTTGGAAAGAAGCAGAGAATGGCCCAAGTCCTGGATTCCCTGCATTCACATAAGAGAGCTCCAAGAAGCTCTGGGATCCTGGCTTAATACTAGCATAGTCACGGGTATTGTGGTCACTTGGGAAATTATTCAGGAAATGGAAGTTCTCTCTCTCTCTTTCGAAAAAATTTAAAAACCCTCTTTATAAAAAAAGGTATCAGACCTGACATGGTGGCTATAATCCTTGCCTTGAATGTGCTAGGATCCTATTTGGGCACCAGTTCTAATCCTGGCTGCGCCGTTTCCCATCCAGATCCCTGCTTGTGACATGGGAAAGCAATGGAGGATGGCCCAAAGCCTTGGGACCCTGCACCAGTGTGGGAGACCCAGAAGAAGCTCCTGGCTCCTGGCTTCAGATTGGCTCAGCTCCGGCCATTGCCACCTGATTTGGGAGTGAATCATTGGATGGAAAATCTTCCTCTCTGTCTCTCCTCCTCTCTGTATATTTAACTTTGCAATAAAAAATAAATAAATAAATCTTTTTTTAAAAAGTATCATTTTTTAAAATAATTAATGACCTATACATGAAATAAAAAATCTAATTAGGAGCATATAAAGGTGAGATAGAAACACTGAGGTGAGGACAGATGCCAGCACAAGTTGGTTGTTTCTGTTTATAGTTGTTGCTCAATCCCATTGAGTCTGTGAGATTGTGTGGAATATGCGTCATAGCTAAGAGCATCATGACTCAACTGGATAATTTTCTACTGGCCAGCATTGGAATCCATATGGGCCCCAATTCATGATCCAGCTGCTCCACTTCCCATCCAGCTTTTTACTTACAGGCATAGAATAGAAATAAGAGAAATCATGACAAAAAAAAAAAAAAAAAAAGCCTTGTGACCTGCACCAGCATGGAAGAGCCAAAAGCAGTTTGTGGCTCTTAGCTTCATATCAGCTCAGCTCAGCTCCATCTGTTGCAATTATTTGGGTAGTGAACCAGTGGACAGAAGATCTTTGTCTTACCTTTTCTGTAAATCTGCCTTTCCAATAAAAGTAAATTTTGTAAAGATTATTTTTATTGCAAAGTCAGATATAGAGAGAGAGGAGGAAAGACAGAGAGAAATACCTTCTGTCTGATGATTTCCTCCCCAAGTGACTGCAATGGCTGGTGCTGCGCCGGTCTGAAACCGGGTGCCAGGAGCTCTTCCAGGTCTCCCATGTGGGTGCAATGGTCCCAAGGCTTTGGGCCATCCTCGATTGCTTTCCCAGGCCACAAGCAGGGAGGTGAAAAGTGGGAAATGGGATTAGAACCAACGCCTCTGTGGATTCCCGGCATGTTCAAAGTGAGGACTTTAGGTGCTAGGCCATGACACCGTGCCCCAAATCTTTTTTTTTTTTTTAAGAACATGCTTCATATCTAAGGGATAAGGAAGTTGTGTATTTTTTTAACCAACATTTATTTAAGATTGCTTGTAAAATATTCTTTTGCGAGCATCACTCCTAAATACTTAGCCTGTTGCACGTATGAATCAAGGACTTTTCTTATGATTGGACACAGATGTTTCAAGAAGTCAACAAAGTAAAGCAAAATGTCGAGTCCCTAAGGAAGGGTTATGGTTGAGGTACTAAGAGCATCTTATGCAACTGGGATGATTTTCCAACCCAAGTTCTACTAGACAGCACTAGACATTGGAAGCTTGTCAATCAGCCTCTGTCAACAACTGCTCTTACAGCTTCTGACGTGTTGCTTTGTTTACAGGTGCCTCGAATGGACTGACTGCCAGCTCTGTCACTTAGTTTTTCTCAGGAGAAACATTCCCTTTGTATATAAATAACTGTTTTTTTTTTTCTGATCCTGTCTTCAGTTTATTTATTTATTTTACTTGGAAATCAGAGTTACAGAAAGACAGAGAGATCTTCCATTTCCCGTTCCCTCCCCAAATGTTCATGATGGCTAGACCTCGGCTGGTCTAAAGCTGGGAAGCAGGAGCTTCTTTCAGGTCTTCCATTTGGGTGCGGGAACCCAAGCAACTGAGCTATCTTTTGTTACTTTCTCAGGCCACCTGCAGGGACCTGGATTAGACATTCAGCAGCTGGGTAATGAACTGATGCCCAAATAGGTTAACAGCATTGCAGGGAGAGGATTAGCATGCAACACCACCATGCCAACCTAAGACTCTCTTTAGGACTGTGGGCAGAGAGCAGGGATTCCACAAATAATAACAATAATAAAAACTTTACTCTGACAATGAAAGCATTTAGTATCTTTTCATCAAAGATCTCCATGTCTAACACATAACTATGAAATTTCCTTAAACTTCTGTGTGCACTTTTCTTTGGTCCCCACATTGTCACTGTGTCTTTTTTTCCTTTGGAAAACTTCTCTTTCAGAGATAGTTTATGTTTGACTCTATCTTGCGGGTCATATAAGACTATCAGTGTCGAGGGCTAGCCTAACAAAAACACCGAGGATATCAAGGCAAAATCCAAGATAAGTTGGGCATTCCTTCTGACTAGGGTCTCTGGTTTTCGCCGGCAAGTAGGTGGAATTCGGCTACACTCTGTCAAACTCCGACATGCAGAAAGAGTCCACCCTTCACTTGGTGCTCCAGCTGCGGGGTGCGGTGGGTTGGTGGGGAGGTGTCATCCAACCCACCTGCTCCAGCGTTCCTAGAAGTGCAACTGCGACGATAGGATGTGCAACAAGTGCTAAGCCCACCTGCACCTCAACACAGTCAACTGCCACCAAAAGGAAATGCGGCCCCAAGAAGAAAGTCAAATAAGGCCCGGCATCCCCGAGGGTGGCCGTCCACCAGCCCAAGCCCCACGGCCTCGATGAAGTTTCCCTTTCGTTGACCTGAGCCATTGAATGAATGAATGAATGATTGAATAAAATCTTTAGCAATAGATCTGAACATATTTTTAAGAGAATTGCCCAATGGTATTCTAATTCATACCAATTGTTGAACTTGATTCATTGCTTCTCATTTATGGGAATGTACAGTGATGGAGTATTGGGGTCTATCATATCCAGATGTGGGGGTACAATGCAACATGCATTTCTGCTACCAACGCAAAAGATAGACTCCCAAAGAAACTGTTGGAAATGTGTAGACAATGGGATGCTGGACTGTCTAATACTGTTTGTACCAGCAATGTCAGGGCACACTTAAATAAGAGACTGATGGAATTATGACTCCTTATGAAGGACTATACTGTTGTAGCAATATGTTGAAAATCTGTCAGGAGGTGGGAGTTTTGGTTGCGGGATCCCAGTCTATATGAAATTGTAACACAAAATTTAAAAATTCAAAGTAAAAATATAACAAAAAATAAATTAAAAAAGAGAATTGGCCAATAGGTATATTAACATTTGTTGATGATGACCCTACCAGTTTATTTTGAAAAATGTAACTACAAATTTCACCATCATTAATTTTCAGAGAAATTAAAGGCGCTTGAAATATCACTTCACTGAAATCAGAATATTACTATCCAAATGACGAAACACCCAAGAACTCCCAAGAATGTGGGAAAATGGAAACTCTTTAAAATCATTGTTGGGAATGTAAACTACTACCGCTATTATAGCAAACAATTTGGAAGTTTTTCAAAAATTAAAAAGAAACTAGCATAGGATCGTGCAACCTTATGTCTGAGTATATATTCAATGGAAATGCAGAGGCACAGTGTAGGGTCCTCGCTGTAAGGCAGTTGACTAAGCTTTTGCCTGTGGTGCCAACATGCCAGATGTATGTCAATTTGTCTGCTTCTCCCCATTCCCTGCCCATTTCTGCCTCACCTTTGATCCATCTCCCTGTTTATGGCCTGGGAAAGCAGTGGAGGATGACTGAAGGCCTTGGGCCCTTCGACCTATGTGGAAGACTCATAAAAATTTCTTGATTCCTGGCTTCAGTTTGGATCAACTTTGGCCATTGTGACCATTTAGGGAGTGAAACAACTGGTGGAAGATTTTTCTCTTTCTGTGTCTCTCCTCTCTATAACTCTGCCTTTCAAATAAAAATAAAACCTTTTTTTTTAAAAAAGACAATGATGGTACTTCATAAGTATATACAATTTTATGAACAGCTGTTTTTTGGAGAAAGGATTTCTTTTATTATTTTGAAAGACATAGTTAGAACAGAAAATATCTTCCATTTGCTGATATTTCCCTAAGGGTCACAATGGCCAGGACTGATTCAGTCTGAATCAAGGAGCTGAGTGTGTCTTTCAGGTCTACCATGTAAGTGCACAAAACTTGGCTATCCTCTGCTGTTTTCCCAAGTACATTAATAGGAGGCTGGAAATGAAGTGGATTAGCCAGGAATGAGACTGGTGCCCCTATGGGTACTACATCACAGGTGGTAGCCCAGCCCACTATACCATGATGTTGTGCCTAATGTATTAACATACAAATTAAATATAATTAATTAAGAAAGGAGTTAAAATTAACTTAGAAAGCAATTAAAAATAAACAAATTGCTTGAACACGTAGCTTAATGTTAGGCTGTTTCTTACCTAAACCAAGACAGTTAATCACAGGAGTTGTTCTAGGCATCAGGCATTAAATCTGTGATTCTGCAATTAGAGGATTGGCTTCTGGGTGTCCAACGAGGGTATAAACATGCATAGAGAAAGAATATGCTGTTTGTATGATTAAGCTTTCCTATAAATACTGGGAAAATGGAAGAAGATGTGCCAGATTATCAGAATGTCATAGAAAGTATTTAAAAATAGGGGAAATAGCAATTCTGCTCACAGTGGAATTGGATGACTATTATTAATTGCTAAGATACATGGAAGAGCAAGAATGTGACAAGTTCAGCACCGTTAATCAACAGCTTATATCTAATTGCAAGAGTCAAAATGCCTTCTTGATGGAATTTAAATGGTAAGGCTATTGTGCTGCAAGGGTTTAAACTGCCACTCTCAACAGCCTGGAGAGGCAACAGAAGTTGGTTCAAATACTTGGGCACCCACTACTCAGGTGGGGACCCAGCTGGAGTTCCCAGCATCAGTATCACCTAGTCCCAGCTCCAACATTTGTGGCCATTTGTGAGAGAACCAGGAAATGAAAGATGCTACTCTCTCTCTTCTCTTTCTCACTCTGTTCTTCCGATTAATCTTTAAAAGAAGAAGCCAGTCTACTGCAATTAGACGATATAAAAACTGAATAGTTTGAGTGCCTTGGTTTTCCAAAGCTAAGAAAGGCTGAATTAACAAGTTCTCTTGAGTCTTTTAATTAGCATACTTAAAGAGAAATGGAACCTTGGTCGTGAGATAGAGGTTTCTGAACAGATGTATTTGAAAATCCTGAATGCCAGAATTATCCTGAACCCTTTCAGTTTGGCGAATTGTTGTATGTTCCCTATTATAGAATACAGATTCTACTGTGTTTAAAGATTGTGAGGTAGCCTAAAATTAGAGACATTCTAAAAAACCACATTGATTCTCCCAAAAGTCTTCCGTTAGCTCCCCTCCTGACCGCCAGGACCTCAGCTTCAAGGCTTTGTATATCCAACTTGAACAGGCTACCTTTCTCAGGTTAAAAAAAAAAAAAAGGATCACACACCAGAATAGCTACTGAATTTGGCAAATATATATGGAAAGAAGTGGGGAAAAAATTAGACAGGGTATGTCTGAGAGCATTTTCTAAGAATGTTGAATGGGGTGAGAGTTGCGGTAGTAGAATCTAAAACTGACTAGGTGAGAGTTTGTTCATTGGAGGCATTTCTCTTATGATGTACTACTTAAAATCCTGGTAAACAGAATATTTTTTCAAACTTGGAAAGGTCAATAGTCTTTAATAATGAAGTGATTTGCAGTGGACGGATCTGCAACTTCAGAAGTGATGTGAGTCAACTTCTGAAGCCAAAAAACACATAAGTTGATGGAGTCTCTCAGGAGGGTTCTGAGGACATTTTTTTTTTCTTTACCAAACAGAAAAAAATAATCAACAGATGAGGGGTCATAAATACACCTGAAAAATCACGGGGAATTGGATTCGGAGACTGCCGTTTGGATCTACCACATGGGAGAAGCCCAAATCCTTCCTTGCAGGATCCAAGGTTATCAGAACAACAGCCAGGAGCCCTGAGTGATCTGCAGAAACAGAAGAACAGTAAACTGCCTTTGGGATTAGGGAGAGGAGCTTTCCCTGGTCCTTACTTAGTTCCAACTTTGGATCCCTACCCTATCTTGCAATGACCTTTAGGGTCACTCCTGAGCACCACCCCAAACAAATAAACAATTAGAATAGACAGACAGAGAACAACAATTAAAGCTTAGAACCATACAGGAAATGGTCAGCATGGATCCACATATACCTTAGTAGTTAGGACACAAAGATTAGCTACTTCTCACTAGGGTATTGAAGATTTCTCTGCACACCCCTCCTAAAACTGTTCTGTACCTCAACTGTTGACAAATGCCTTGTTACAGTTATAAGCCAGTGTTGACAATCCTAAAATCTGCCAAGTTCAGCAAAATTAAGCTTCAACACTATAAACTGCTAAATGCTAAAATGAAAATAGACACGAGACAGTTGAATAGTACCCTATAGCCATTTTAAGGTGTATAGCAGCCGGTTCTGTATATAAAATAAAATTGAAATGTCAATGAAGTAGTCACAGGATGTGGTTAAGAACTTGCGTTTTTTTTTTTTTTTAACGTATTGGTTACCCAATACCATGCCAATTAATTCCAAAATGTAAATTGTTGTTGATGTCTTGTTGGGGCTTTTAATTGGTCGGGATGATACTCTGCCAGCTCTACCTTCAGACCAGAGATGGTCTCGCCAAGAAACCGTTGAATTTATCTGGACAATAAGATGCTGGACTCTGTACTTGGTATATGTTTGCAAAGAAAGAATCCTGACTGAATTTGCACTTTAATACTGCAACAAGGTGAAAGAATCCACCATGGGTGGGGGGCACAGGGAGGGGTTGGGGGAATCCCAGAGCTTATGAAACTGCATCACATAATGCAATGTAATTAAAAATAAACAAACAAATAAATAAATAAACAAATAAATAAAAATTCCAAGGATCTCTAAAATTCCTTTTACACAGTTCTACAACAGGACATATACACATCTGAGGGCCATGATAAAAAAGAGTGAGGGATGGTTGGGTTGGCTAAGGACAAGGAGCTGTCTTTGTAAGAGAACTATATATATGTATATATACATATATATATTTTCTTTAAAGAGAAACATTTATTAAATGATCAACAACTTGGGTGTTTTCACAGCTAAGCAAAAGAAATCTCTGGGTAGAAATATAAATTATCTGTTATTTCTTTTTCTCATTTTGATATTAAATTCTCATACCAGATCCTTGTATTACCTAATAGAAGACAAAATACTATTGAAATAAAGGTTTTGCTCAAAACAAACAAAAAAATAATTAAATATACCTGAAAAAATAATAAAATCAAATAAAAAATAAATAAATAAATAAATAAATAAATAAATAAATAAATCTGAATAGGAGATGCTGGCCTTCCTAATATAAATCAGAGTAATAAGATCTTAGAATAGCAACTGAACGGTGGCATTTAGCACTACAAGCAAGGTAAATGTAGTTATTTAAAAAGAATCATGGTTAGAATATTGTGATAGCAGCTAGTGGGATTGGCCTGGAAGACTCTGAGAATGGTTCATCAGAAATTATTTCACTTACAACAATGCTTGTAAGTAGCCAGAAGAAACAGCTTAATGTGTAGTATCTAAACAAAACAGATCAAGAATGAATGAGCTGATTTCATTGATAAACAGATCAAAATGAATGAGAGATTTCATGTCTGTCTCCTCAATAAAAAAATTCCAATCCCATATTCAATTTTTCAGACAGCAACTAGTTCCACTCAAAACTCACTTCTGAATAGTCTTCCCTGAAAATTAACTTAATATTATAGCAAACAAATGCATTTTTAGTTGCCCTGTTGTTATCCAAATGGACCTACTTGAATTTACTTACTCAATCACATAATGTGAATTTTTTATTTTAATTTGAGAAATTTTGGCTAAAGAATCTGAATTGATTCTAATACTTAACACTCAAACCCCAATAACACTGCTCTTAATCAGAATAGGGAACCTGATTAAGGTCTATCTCATAATGCATCCATGAATAGAAATGGGGACCATTTCCCCAGTACCTGATTGTAATATTGATATGGATATATTTAACAACTGGGAGACACCACACATTGGTTCATTAAACTTAAAGAGCTACAGTAATGGGAAATTTTCATTATGTACCATTCATTAACTCACATAGAAGCTATGAAGACTAGATGGATTATGGGAGATGAGAGCAAACTGATTCAAACTTAACCAACTAGCATGCGCAGTGGCGGCTTCTGTGCCAGCTATGTCTTCCTAGTGTAGATTATCACAGCTTTTGACACGAAAAATGATGTTTCCCCATCTCAAGAATGTGATTCAGACCCAGTATTCGCTCATTGTAAGTGCAAAAGCATATATTGATGATCTTACACCAGTGCAATATAAACTCTCATACTCCTTCACACTGTGGTCTTTTTTTTTTTTTTAAGATTTATTTACTTTTATTGCAAAGTCAGATATATAGAGAGAAGAGGAAAGACAGAGAGGAAGATCTTCCATCTGACGATTCACTCCTCAAGTGACCGCAATGGCTGGAGCTGCACCAATCTGAAACTAGGATCCAGGAATTTCCTCCAGGTCTCCCACATGGGTGCAGGATCCCAAAGCTTTGGGCTATCCTTGACTGCTTTCCCGGGCCACAAGCAGGGAGCTGGATGGGAAGTGGAGCTGCCTGGATTAGAACTGGTGCCCATATGGGATCTCGGCATGTTCAAGGCAAGGAATAGCTGCTAGGCCACCATGCCGGGCCCACACTGTGGTCTTAAGGGACCTAAAATCTATGTGCATATTCCAAAAAAAAAAAAAAAGCACATCAGCTTTCTAGATATGTGACATCATGTGAATCGAACTAAATGGACAAGAAATGGCTTCCCGAGACATGTATTCCCAGAATTGGTTGTCAAGCCCTGTAATGTTTAGGGGGTCTGCTACTTCACTCATTTTAAAAAATTGATCTGTTGGTCTCGTGCTTGTTTGAACACGTCTTCCAAAGTTGGATTCACAATTCTGACTGAGCCTAACAAGAAAGGAGGGGGTGATTGAATGCAGTGACTTGATATACAGTTGCAAGTGGAAAATGAACTGTTATTTTTCACTATTTCCTTTTCAGGAATTACCCTGAGAGGCAATGCAAGAAAAACCTTTCAAATGGGCAGAGCTTCAGCCAAATCCTCTGATCATTTACTTAAGGAGGGGGAGAATGTTCCAGTGTAAGCATGTACATGGCCTTTTAGACAGAGGTGGTTGGTTAAGCTGAAGATTCAGAAGTCTAAAAGTAAAACAGAAAAATCGGGGTTATGCAAGTCCAGGAAATAAGTATATTTATATTTATAATAAAATGTACAATGGGTAACAATTTTTTGTATTTCACATTGACAAGGCTCCACTCTCCTTTATATGTCATTTATACTACAAAATCTTTCACATTTATCACTGGACAAATTATGTAAGTGTGAAGTGTGATATTAATCAAGTATTCCTCTGTATTTATGCTTTCTGCAGTAGTTTGGGATCAAGTTTGTGATCTTTGTGTCTCACAGTTTCAAACACATGATCTATATTTCCTATTGTATCCTTTCAAGAAGGTCACGGTTGTCCTTTTTCTATTTGGATTGACCTGATTCAAATATTGCATCCCTTTACGATCATTTTCCTCATTGATATTTTATAATACAGTTTCATTGTTTAGTATTTCATTATAGAATGCAAAGTGGTTATATTTCAATTAAAAAATTCTTGCTGAATTTATTGGCTATTCTGTCTATAAAGAGAAAATTTAATCTTTCTGGGGAATATTCTGATATATAGTCTTGGTATGAAAGGAAGAATAAGTTTAATATTTCCTCTTCTTATTCTTATATGTTCCTATTTTAACAATAATGAAAGCTGACCCATGAATATTTTTTGAATAGCATTATGAAACTAGGGATTTTCTTTTTGAATGGCATTCTAAAGTTAATATATATTCATGCATTTTAATCTGTTATAGTCACTATATCATTATTTCTATAATTATTCAATTTTGTCAAACAGAAATTGAAAAATGCATATTTTAGATAAATTGTTTTTATTTGAAAAGCACAGTAAGAGAGGGAGAGACTGACAAAGGGAGATCTTCCATCTAGTGGTTCACTCTAATGGTCTTACTAGCCAGTATAGGGATTCACTTCCAGATGGACTTAATGAATTCAGCAGTACCAGGCTGAACCAGGAAGCTGGAACTTCTTCCAAGTCACCCACATTGGCTCAGGGGCCAAACACTTGGGGCATCACTGATGCTTTCCCAGGCACATAAGCAGGAATCAGGGTCACACACGGAATAGGCTGGGACTTGAACCAGTGTTGTGGGTTAAGGAGTTGATTAATGCTCATTGGCCTGAGCAGGAACAGGAACTAGGTTTGTGGCTAAAAACACCTAGACTAATTGGACTCATCTGCATCCGACATCCTGCTAAATAAGGATGTGGGCTGGGTGGAGGATATAAGGAAAGGCGAAGGAGCAATAAAGGGAGACTTCGCAGAGACTTCTACCACCACCAGTCTCCTCTCGGTGCTTTATCCCCAGACCCTCTCCCTGTCCACGTTACTGGCTCTGCTGGTGTGAGCAAACCAGCACCTATATAATGTGCCGGCATCACAGGTAGTAGTGGTTTAGTCGGCTATGCCACAATATCGGCTCCTACGCTCTCCTTTCTCAGGTAATTGCACTATTTATATTTGTTTTCAACCTTTCCATTTTCTGGATTTCAGTCTAAATAGTTTGTTTGTTAACTCTATTGTCTTAAATAAAATGTGGAACTGGAACTGACCCATTATGATTTACCAAGTTATTCTTTTGGGAAGAAGAGATACAGTAGGAAATTGCATATACACTTGATTCCACATCCAAAGATTTGATCAGATACAGAAGGAAAATGATTAGGGAAAAAAATGCATCTGCACTGTAACTATGGATACTGTTACTCCTGTCTTTATTCTCCAAACAATATAAATGACAACCATGTAGATAGCATTTATGTTGTGTAAAATCCTGTACATTATCTAGGGATGCTATAAAGTACAGTGGGTGATGGGTAGGTTTTGTGCAAGTGCTGTGCCATTTTATATGTGGAACTTGAGAACCTGAATGTTTTTATTTGAGGGGCGGGTGTCCTGTAATCAATCTGAGTGTGGATTGAGGAACAATTACATTTGATAAATAGTACATGTAAATGTGGAAAATATTCCGGAATTCATATCTATTCATATTCCTTCCAACTCCCGAGTTCAAAACCACTAAGCAGCAGCAAAGAACCTCTTTTATGTTATGTGTGTGTTCCAAAAGCTTATAGCCTTAACCCAGATACCTATTTTAGAGATTCATTGCATGCAAGCTTTGTGAATCCTCTTTTGAAGTATGCATTTATAAGCTTTTTGTGTACCACTCTCTGTAAGTTTCCATGTGACCTCGTCTGAACTTCTTGACAACAGAGTGTGAATAAACATTACAAGCTTTTTGTGAAAGAGAATAAAGTTCCATATAAAAGATTTTCCCTAAATCCCATTACGTCTGCTTTGCTATCCCCATGGTTCTCACAAAGTTTGCTATCCCTCTTACTATCAAATCCTTCCATTTTTCTGCTTTTATTTCTACTCCTCTCAGTGTCTCTAACTTGAGGCTTCAAGAAATCCTTTGTTGACATGGACAATTCTGCATAAAAAAAGTCCAAGATGGGCCCGGCGCGGTGGCGCAAGTGGTTAGGTCCTCGCCTTGCACGCCCGGGATCCCGTGTGGGTGCCGGTTCTGATCCCGGCAGCCCCGCTTCCCTTCCAGCTCCCTGCCTGTGGCCTGGGAAAGCAGTCGAGGACGGCCCAAAGCTTTGGGAGCCTGCACCCGCACAGGAGACCCGGGGGAGGCTCCTGGCTTCGGATCGGCGTAGTGTCGGCCCGTTGCGCTCACTTGGGGAGTGAATCATCGGACGGGGGATCTTCCTCTCTGCCTCTCCTCTCTGTATATCCGCCTTTCCAATAAAAAATAATAAAAATAAATCTTTAAAAAAAAAAAAAAGTCCAAGAATGGGGGAGTGAAAACATCAAAGCCACTGTTAGAATCACTGTTGTTAGATACATTCTGACTACCAATTGTTCTTCATGACTGTCCTTGTAGAGCCCTCAGTTTGTCCTATTACGTTTCAAATTTATCCTGACCTTTGACCTACAATATAATCTCTTGGGAATCTGAAATAATGGAATAATTCAGCTGCTGCAAGAAACCATGTTTAAAAACTTATTGCAAAAATTGTATAATGGTGAAAGTTTATTACAAAAGTATCAATAGGAAGATTTTAAATATGATATGAAATATATTAATCTATTAACTACTAGCTAGCTATATTATGTAGCATGGCCTCTAGAAATACTTCAAATTTTAGAACCATTCTGTGACAAAGTATAGAAGAATATCTGAAGAAAACAATGGCAAAAATGTTAATAATGTTGACATCTTTTCCTAAATTTTATGAATTATTATGTTATTTTTATTAGCAACACACACACACACACACACATTCTATCCATAGGAGTATAACTATACAACTGTAACTTTTTTTATGACTAAGAGACTGCGCTGAAGGACCCTAGTGTATGGGTGCAGTGGGGTGGGCAATTAGGTTTATACAGGATCGCAGTTTGAAAATTTGAGCTTAGGGCCTGGCGCAGTGGCCCAAGTGGTTAAAGGTCCTCGCCTTGCATGCCCGGGATCCCATATGGGCGCCGGTTCTAATCCCGGCAGCCCCGCTTCCCTTCCAGCTCCCTGCCTGTGGCCTGGGAAAGCAGTCAACCGACGGCCCAAAGCTTTGGGACCCTGCACCCGCACGGGAGACCCGGAAGAGGCTCCTGGCTTCGGACCGTCATAGTATCGGCCCGTTGCGCTCACTTGGGGAGTGAATCATCGGACGGAAGATCTTCCTCTCTGTCTCTCCTCTCTGTATATCCGCCTTTCCAATGAAAAATAATAAAAAAATAAAATCTTAAAAAAAAAAAAAAGAAAATTTGAGCTTATAGGAACAGTTTCCTCCTCCTCCATCCTTCTATCCTTCCATCCCTCCCTTCCTTCCTTTCTTCCTTACTTCCTTCCTTCCCTTCCTCCTTCCCTCCTTCCTGCCTTCCTTCTTTCAATAATGTGGACAGCATCCAAATATGGAAAGGATAATAAGCACATACCGTCTGTTCTAAAGGTAGCTGGAATCTAAGAGTAAGCACCACATACACTGTGGTTAATAACAGTGAAGTTGGACTTTTCAATGAAAATCAAGTTTAGATTGCTAGTCTTGGTCTTTCAGGATTATTTGAACCAAAGTGATGCCTTTAATTTGAATATACCTGACAGTATGTTTGTAAATAGAAATCTATAATAATTGTTCTACTATATATTTTTAAATATTTCTGGCCTAACCCTCAATACATACTTTCAGGAATGGTAATATTGCCTTCCCCACTTGCATCCCTAGCATCTGTTTGGTCTGTAAGCCTCTCTCTGTGATAGTCATTATCATGGCTGGTCTTTGCTACCATGTTACTTTTAGCTCTAACTCATGTTTTCTTTCTTTAGAAAAATGTGGCTAATGCTGTCAGTGAGCAGTGCCCTGAGTCCCTTTCCAGATGCTTGAGAACAGGATATTTTCATCGCGTCGCTGCTCCCCATCCTTCCCTAGTTAAGAACTCCATGGTGGTCGGGGTATCTTCCTCTTAGTGTCATGTCTGTGCTGTCTGTTGCAGATGTTGGAACATTCCTACTTTTCTCTCATTTCTAATACCCACTGTTTGTCCTCCCTTGCTCAAAGTCCAAGATCAATCCATAAGACACTGAGCTACTATTCATTCATTCATTATCTAATCAAGTCTCCTCTTCTTGGCAGAAACTCTTTGCTCTCAAATACATGAAATAATCTTCAGTCACACGGAAAAGAAAAAAAAAAAGGAGAATTCTGCCTTCAAATGGTTAATGAAGTTGCTATTTTAAAAAATGTATCCTGTAAGAGTGTGTCCACTCTTTTTTTTTAAGACACATGGACTTATTTGAAAGGCAGTGTATACAGGGACAGAGTGGTGCAGAGAGCAATATTACATTTTCTGGTTCACCCCTTAAAGGGCCATAACAGCTCATGCTTGGGTCATCTTCTGCTTTCTTACAGGCCCAATAGAGAGGAACTGGATTGGAAATGCAGCAGCCCATACTCAAACTAGTGCCCATGTGGGATATTGCCCCGAAGGCAGCAGCTTTTCCTATTATATCACAGTGCTGATCCCTAACAAAACAGCTATTAAAATGGTCTCCTTGTTAAAATATTCATTTGATCATCTAACCTTATGTAATCAATGTTTATTTCAATATATAAGAGTAGACCTAAGAGACCCGACACATCCTTTGCTTTGTTTACAAGTGATATCAGAGATTTTCTTCCCAGAATTTTTATGGCAGCTGGGGACTAGTACTTTTTTTTTTGTAACTAGAAATTTTTCCATGTTATTATTTAATCAGTGCATTTAAGATCTTTGTTTGTTAGCTTTTCTAGCAGGTGCTAGGATTGCCTCTGTTGCCCAACACATGGCCTATCCTTGATACACCTTACGCTGCTATATGATAACTATTTGATCCCACTGCCTGACGCATCACTTCCCTTCTGTCAATATGATATTTTTGCTTGTGCTTTCAAGCATTCTCTTGGAATAAGGTTTTATTAGAACACTTTCACTTTTCAATTTATTTACTTGGGCATCATCTACCTCTCCCATCAGATTAAAAATCCACAAAATTAGAGAGTTTGTCTTTTTTCTTGTCCTCAGTACTTAATGCTTAGCAGAGTATCAATTGTAGACACTCAATAACTTTGTTTTCATGGTTATGAAATAGAATACAATGAGTAGTCCAGGCTGCTGCATTCATATAGGTTCACATTGTATCTAACCATTTTTCTTAGTTCAGGGAGAAAAAAAGCTTAATTTTTCAAATTATTCTAATAGGTTACTCTCAAATTTAAGAGACAAGACAAGTTACACAAAGAATAGGGTGACAAAAGGGACTTGGAGAGTTTCATGTTAACCTGTAATTGAACAGAAATAAAACACAGGATCACCCCACATAAAATATAATTTATTGAGGCATGGATGCTAGCATAAACAGATAAGTGGACAAAGTAAAAATGAAATGGCATTCCTATGACAATGCAATTGTGCAAAATAATTTTTCTTCTATTTAACAAAGATTTATTGATTGGTTGATTTGAAAGTTACAGAGAAAGGGAGAGACGGAAGTCTTTCATCTGCTGACACCCCACATGGCTGCTGAACTTCCTGTTGTTTTCTCTGCAGAGGTGCAGAGCCCCAAGCACTGCGGTCACTTTCCTCACCTCCCCAAGCACATTAACATGAAGCTGGAACTGAAGTTGAGCAGTTGAGACTGTAACTGATGCCCACAGGGGATGTTGGTGGTGCTGGGGGAGGTAGCTTTAACCACTATTCCACAACATCAGACCTCCAAAACATGTTCAATATCCACAGTATCCTATAAACCGGGATGTCTAGCAGAATGTTTATCCTAATAATTTTTTCATGAAGGTACTGTGCTTTTCAAAACATTTATATCATTGAAATGCAGAAATTGGATGAAAGAGAGGGAGTGAGGTGAGAGAATGATTTTCTGTCCATTAGTTCACTGTTGAAACATCTGCAACAACCAATAGCACTGGGCCAAATTAAAGCCAGGAACACTTCCTGGATGGGTTTCTGGAACACGTGGACTTCGGGTGAGGACCCACAGTCTCCCAGGTGCAGTAATAGGGAGCTGCTGATTAAGCACAGAAGAGCCAATCCTATGACCAAGCTACGTGATATTGGACACAGGCATCCTAAGAGGTAGTTTAACCTGTTGCAGCACAAAGTCTGTCAAAAATACCTTTATATACAATTCATTATTAAGCCTCTTAACACTTTTATTTTAATACTTTAAAAAAACATTTATTTATTCATGTGAAGGAGTTAGAGAAAGAGAGATACCTAACAGCTTCTGGTTCATAATAGCCAGCGATTGAGCTAAATGGAAGCAAGGAGCCATGAACTTCGTCCAGGTATCCCACATGGTGGAAGGGCCAAAGCAATAAAGCCATTGCTTTTCCTGGGTCACATGAACTGGTGCCCGTATGGGATGCTGGTATTGCAGGAGAGGGTTTTTGCCTGCCCACAAAGAGCGGAGAGTAGATACAGATTAAAGAAAAATAGTTTAGGCCTTGGAGAGGAAATCAGTTAAGAGTTCTATATTATTATGCTCTAGATCTCTTGTAATATTTTCATCCTTCATTTTATTAGCCAATACAGATAAGTTTACTGGTGGCAATAATAACTTATTCTAAATTTCTTAATTTACCATCATCAAAAACTGATGATGGCATAATTATGGCATGGGTATGGGATGCAATTGAAAAGTCAACTGCGATTCTTGATGATAGGAGAGAAATTTTTCAGTTGAAATATACTAACAGTGGAATTTCTTTTCACTTTCTGTTCTTTTGTTATGGGAGCAAAGGACTAAAGAGCAATTGCAGATCGGGGCCATTTCAGCAGCACCTCCCTCAGACTGATATTGTTCAATGAGAGCTGCAGTGGTCACAGTTCCAAGTAGGTAGGAAAGATGCAGTCTGAGTTTATGTTTAAAAGTCAAGGATACCTACGTCTACCTTTTGCGTAACAACCTCGCTCTTTTTCTGAAAACTATCACATGAAAGTTCTTAAACTAAACATTTTTTTCCATTCATTTCAATAGGGATTTTTCTGATGTGTTCTATGACCACTGAAGGTTACCAAAAAATATTCAGATAGAAAAGCATGTCAGTAAAAGGCAGAAAAACTTAATATAAATAACATTAATTCATTTGTAAATAGATACTGTTTGTGACCTATATATGAGTTGAAATTTATTGTCCCTGTCAAAGCAAGGGAAGAAAACTTGATAAATGTTACAGAAAGGGTACAAGGGAATAATTCTTTTACAAGGATATTTATCTTTTCTGATGACTTAAAAAAATTAATTCTTCAGTATTATTAAAGTTCACAGCATTTTACTATATTATAGTATATATATATATATACATACACACATATATGCATATATTAATGGCTCAAATGGCTAATGCTCCACCTGTAAGTGCCAGCATTCAATATATGTGCTGGTTCATTTCTTGGCAGCTACACTGCCCATCCAGTCCCCTGCTTATGGCCTGGGAAAGTGCTATAGGATAGCCCAAAACTTTGGGATCCTGCAAGCATATGGGAGACCTGGAAGGAGGTTCTGGCTCCAGATCAGCTGAGCTCTGGCTATTGCAGCCATTTGAGGAGTGAACTGGCAGATGGAAGGTACTCCTCCTTGTCTGTCATTCCTTCTATAAATCTTCCTTTTCAATACAAGTAAATGAATCTTAAGAATAAAGTCATGAGGGCATGGCACTGCAGCATTGTGGCGAAAGTCCTCCGACTTTGCAATAAAAAACAAGAAATCTTAAAAAAAAAAAAGGTTATGACTTGGCCATACAACTTTAGAACCAGGATTTTAAAAACAAAATAGAACCAAAATTTGAATTCATAAAAGTATGGAAACGCCTGAAGTGCATGGTCGACGTAACATTGAAGAACATATTCCATATTGCTTCTTACAGCTGAAGAGTACACAATTCAAATTTGTTGATCTGATATATTATTTTTTTAAACAATTATTTGTTTTTCATTGAAAATTCAGATTCACAGAGAGGAAGAGAGACAAAGATCTCCTTCCGCTGGTTCACTCCCCATGTGATAACAAGGGCTGGATTTGGGATGATCTGAAGTCAGGAGCCAGTAGTTTCTTCCAGGTCTCTCATGTGGTTGCAGGGTCCCAAGGTTTGGGCAGTTTTTAACTGCTTTCCCAGGCCTTAAGCAAAGAGCTGGAAGGGAAGTGGAGCAGCCAGGACACAATGTGGTAAATAAGTTGGTGTCTTTGCCTAAGAACATAATGTTGAAGTATAATCCTACATAAAAATTTCATTTCATGTACTTAGGTTAAAAATAGCAGAAAAACCTGTATGTGAAAGCTATATTGTCAAGAATCTTAATTTTGAATGTAATAACTGGATAGTCAGTTATAACTAAGATTTCAATATTTTTTTGCTTGCCTCTTTTCTGTACGCCTTCCTAGAGGCAAAAAAGGAAGCACTTTTTGAACTGTTCCCAGGACTACTGATATGCCTAGGCTTAGATTCATCGCTCCTGGAAACAGATTCTATGAGCTATGTTCTCATTCTGACTGCTAAAAAGATATCTGATAAAGAAAAAGAAACTGAGCAAAAAGTAACCAAATTTGACATGCAGCTGTACCCTGTGTCCACATTCCATGTGCCAATAGATCTACACATGTCATCTAGCAGTGAGCCATGATTGGATACATTCTACATTATAAGTCTGTGTTAGATGTATCTCTCATGGTGTGTCTCATATAAAAATTTCCCTAGTCATAATGAAAATATTGGGAATTTGGATTCCTGATCTTTTGTTCTTAAAAGGGATATACATTTTTTAATGTATGAAATGAAGTTAGTTTCAGGTTCAGATTGTTGTGAAGAGGTTTGAAGCACAGCAACTTTTGATAGCACATGACAGGTTCTCTCATGGGATATGGACAATTCTTGATTGTGGATTCACCCAAGCGACTTGTTTTCTCTTACCTAAATCTCTTCATCTGCAAAGTGGAAATTATGATCTATATATCGCTACTACAAGGGAATAATGTGGGAATACACCAGAATTTTTAAATCAGGGCCTGGCATAGATGATTCTCATCACACATCTTTTAATGCCAAAATGAAAACTTATTTAACTTATCTTTGAGAACACGTGACTCATTTTCCTATTAATTGGACATTCATTAAGATAAATTGAGAAAAAATTGTGATTGGTGTTGACACAAGATGAGAAAAGGGGAAAAATTTTTAAATACAACTAATTTATTTGAAATGCAGAATTATAAAGAGAGAGAGAGAGATTTTTGCATCCACTGGAACTCTCCATAAGTGGCCAAAACAGCTAGATTTGGGCTGGGTCTGAAGCTGAAATTGGAGCCTGAAGCTTCTTCCAGGTGTCCCAAATCCTTTACTACTTTTCCAGGTGCCATAGCAGGGAGCTGGATCAGAAGTGGAGCAGCCACGTGTTGAACTGGTGTCCATATGGGATACCAGCATTACAGACAATGATTTGAACTCCTGGTTTCTGGGACCAAAATTTTGAGGACTGTTTCAAAAATGCTTTTAGTCTACAAGTTAGACTTGTGGACTAAAATCTTGATGCAGTTGGGGATAGTAAAAGATTTTGTCACCTTTATTATAAAGAATCTTTTATGATTGTGTCTTCTTTCTGCCTCTGATCATCAGTATGGGTTAGCTGTGAAAGTGAAAGACGGAGTTATCTGCTAGTTAACACCAGTGGGCCATCAAACTAAACAGTGTGATACACTTACAAATCAGTCTAAGGATCCTCAACCTCACCATATGTAATGAATCCTCTTTCAAATAATATTTGGTAATAGTTTCTTTATTATGTGAAACTTAAGTTCATAGTTAATATAACTTATCTACATAATAATTGAAACCAGTCAACATATTTTAGCATACCATCAGGAGGAATAAAAACAATGCAGTTTATAGCACAGAAGTATGCACTTTAATATGCAAATGTACTATCACCATCATTATCAGGATATATAATAAAATGGATAAATGTTTACACTGGTGTGTACAATCATCATGAATATAATAACTGTAAATGTGGATTGATGAGACAGGTTTTAGTGCCAAAACAAACGTTATAAGCAGAGTAGCTTTTGTGAATTTCAGCAATGGGATAACCCTCATGAAAATGCTCCAGTTACTGCTTTGCCAGAAAATTTGGTGTCTGTTAAACGCTTTTAAAAATACACCCTTCTTAACTTGTGAAACCAAGTTAGATTTCAGGTTCAGATAATTCTAAAGATGCATGTCATGCACAGTTTGGGGGATACTAAAGGGCTTTAGGGGAAAGGAGAGATGTCTTGGTCATGCAGGACATCAGCAGCCATGACTGAATATCAGGAATGTCTACCATTCATTGTGACAAACATTACCCTGTCTGCCCTTTAAAGCAAGATTTCTAAAACAAACTTTAGAGGGTGGTGCTGCTGTCATGGACAGTGTCCGACTTTCAATCACAAATGCCATTAGGCAGGTTAGCATTCTGACAGAAAAGCTATTTTCAGAGGAAGAGAACAATCCCAAAATAACTCATGTACATTATGTGGAATACCAGAGCTTCAAACACCAACTTTCTCACCAAGAAGAAACCATTAAAGAAATCCCTACTTTGCACATAGATGGCAACTTAGGATGGTATTAATTTCTAAGAAGCTAGAATTTATTAGCTCAATAAAATGAGCTAATAGTAAGTTATTTATTGAAAAGTGCTAGTTTTTAAAATATTACAGTTATTGCATCATTCCCCTGTTATCCATTAGGTAAATTCTGGTGGTGGTTCAGGCTGCTTAGCCACTTCCAAGAAATAGGTGAAAACAGTTTGACAAATGTCAGGGTTGATTGATCAGATAACAAGAAGATGCTTTATGGAGAAATCACTTTATTAAACTATACTGAAGCCATCGTCCATGCTCTTAGGATGACTCACCTTGTTTAAAAACTTACATATAACCAAAAGTCGGCATGGCAAAGCTCTTGTTACAAAGGCCAGGATATACAAACTTTTGTTAATGACTATCTTGGGTGGAATTGAGTCTCAAGGTTGGTTTCCTAATGTTAATTAAACCTGAAGAAAGCCAAAAGGAAAGAGTAACTTTGCCAACCTGAACAGAGGCAGAGAGGAGGAGACAACCTTGGGGGTTAGGGAAGCCGTCTCACAAGCAGAGACAGAAATGAAGGAGAGATAGCAATGGGACTCGGATGCTCCAAGGTAAACCATCACACCATGTGTTCTTGGCCTGTGATACGTCTCTGATCCACAGACACTCTCAGCTCCATCAGACTTATTTCAGGGAAATAGCATAAAAACAAATTGAACCATGGAGATCTCATGCTCATAAAAATAATTTTCATGTAGTTTTGTGAAGCTGTGGAAAAATACACTTTAGAGATGAAAACGGGGAGCTACGTATGCCTGTCTCTGAAAATGGTAGTATGCTGACTAGAAGGAGTTGAGAACACAAGGACATTTTATTTTTGCATTGGAGGAAAACTTGAATGTATTTATATGCAAACGAGAAAGAATCAGTAGAGAGGAAATGCTAGAGCTAAAGGAGAATTGAGTTGATTATTGAAGAGTATATTCTTTCAACACCCACAGTAAGGTGGGAAGGGAGCCATGATGAGGAAATTTTCCTTGGATCACAGGAGGGAGCAGCCATGGGAATCCAAACAGAATAATCAGGAATTTGAAATCATGTCAAGGGAAAAAGCTGAGAAACTTTTGTTGCCTTTTATTCAATACATTTAAGCTCCAAATTGGAATTACATTTTGAGTATGTTTTCGGAGGCATTATTAACTTAGATTCAATTAATTTTTCATATTCGAATTGATTTTATTGAACTTTTAATTTATAATACACATAAAATTTTTATAAATCAGAAGTACAGTTAAATGACTTTCGCAAACTCAATGAATTCTTATAATTACTGTCAAGTTCAAGAGAAAGAATGTTACCTCAAAGGTCTGCTCTTGCTTTCTCCCATTTACAACAGCCCCAGAGGCAATAAAGCATCTCATACTGATCTATGCATAAAGTTTGCATTCTCCTGAACTATATAAAACTTGCACTGCTATCATACATAGTCTTGTCTATGTAACCTCTTCCTCCCAATTTGCTTTTGAGATTTGAGTGACTATACTTGTCATTCTCATTACGGCCTTGTATACCATTGTGTAAATGCATATATACCTACAATGTATTCATCCATTCTACTCCTGGTTAATGCTAGGGTGGTTTCCACTTTTAGGACATTACTAATATAAATACTTTCGTGTTTTGTTTAACACGTGCACACATTTTTGTGGTGGATGCACTTAAGAATACAAATGCAAGTTAAATTGGCTTTTTTTTTTTTAACTGCCAAAATCTGTTGGTTCATTTTCCTAGCATGGAGAAACAGTGACATCTGGTGTATGAAAGAGTGAATTTCAGTTATTAATGTATATGTAACTTTTGGGGAGGAATGTATCCTTAAAGGTAATTTGAAGTCTTACAAGAATTCGTATGTGGATGGAGTTTACAGTTCTTTTATTGTAATCTGAAATGTCTTCACTTTGAACAAATAAGGAAACGGGCAATAGAATTCTTAAAAAAATATTTATTGGGAGACTGAAAAATTGAAACTGAGCAACAGAAAGGAATCTCCCATATGATGGGTCACTCCGCAAATATCTGCAAACAGTCAGGATTAGGTCAGGACAAGACCAAGGGCCAGGAACTCAGTACAAGTGGACCTAAGTCCTTGAGTCATGGTCTGCTCTCTGCCCCGGGGTGCACACACATAGGAGAAGGATCAGAAGCATGGAAGCTCAGGTTGGAGTCAGGCACTTAACCATGATTTGATGCTGTACCAGAAAGCAGCTTACACTGCTGTGTCCCATACTTGTCCTAGGAAGAACGTTCTTAAATTATTCCAATAGTAGAAACAAGTAACCTGATGAGATTACTAGGATTTATGGGAAACTGGTATTTTGATGTGCATCAGCAACCTTGGTCAAATTTAAATTACTGCCTTTATGGTTGCCACATAGGGAAAGCGTTTTAGGATTGTGAAGCACAACTCACTTTCTAAATGAACCCATTGAAACATGAACAAAATCATCTACCAATACATGCAAAGTATGTGTTTACAAATAATAAGAGGACAGAACAAATTCACATATTGAAAATTCTTTAGAACTTAGAGAGTTGTGCCCAGATTTTGAGATCCTCAGAAACCCTCAGGAATCTGGATCGATCCAAGTGCACGAGGATGGTTTATTCAACCTTGGCATGTCTGAGTACGGGTTCTTGGCTGAGAGCAGGCGGCTGGCAGATCAACCAGCCAAGTAGTGGACCAGGAATAACACCGCTTAATGGAGTGCAGGCCCAAACAGCACATTTATAGGGTTTTAATAGGGACATTTCACAATAGCCTGAAAAGGGGTAATTGACAATACCCTGCAAGGTGAGGGGGGAAAATTCCCTACTTATCTGGGCTGCACATCCCATGCCTCCAGCAATTAAGATAACCACCCACTTAATAACTTGAAGCCACCTATGACATAACCAGACTTAAGTGGGCCTTGATTCAGGAGAATTGGGGCACATCAATGCTAAAAGTCACATAGGCCATTTGGCTTACAAGCTCACACAGTTTCTCAGTAGCAATGAGCCATGAACAAATGATTGGCATTTTGATTCTGAGGTTTCTCAAAATGAATTCTCTGTCAACTTGAAACTTTTCTGCTTCAGCTGAAAAAAAGCTAAAATTTAAATAATTATATTATGTTATTAAGAAACATTAGTTTCATGCTACTAGTTGTATGGATTTATGCCTAAATTTCTGGAAGTTTGGTAAAATTTTTTTTGACATCTTGCATCAAGGTTTATTTAATGCTGTTCAGCATTTATTCCATGAATATTTATTGTAACCTTTTGTCAGCCTTGCTTATGCAGATACCTCAAAAAGTTAATGGAAAACACGGAATTTGAAGACAACTGTGATTTTCTATAACAACTTTGATGACTCGTTGTATTAACTAGTGGACTCTTGTCATTAATTTCTTTTTGCTGTTACACTTTTACACCTTTTTCTAGCCATCTTTAACACTTTAAATGAGAGAACACATAGGAGAGACCAGGAGTGATTGACTGAGCAAATAGTGCAACAAATCAAACCTGGGGGACCATTGACTTTAGTTAGGGAAAAGATGTCTTGCTAACAATGGCAGCGAGAATAAAAGAATCAAGGAGTATTAAGTGAAAGTGGAGTGAAAAAATTGGGGGAATATTTTGTCACAGTGTTCTACAGAGTGTTGAATGAGATCGTGTTTGAAAGTGACAGTAACAACAACAAAAAAGTCTGCAGTAGTCATTATTGAAAACCAGAGAAAGGAAGCAAACAAACGGAATTTACAGGATTCCTGCAAAGCCCTGAAGATTCAACTGACGCAAAAGATTTTCACTTTGCAGTGGTGCCAATCATTAGCAGTGCTCATCAAGCAAATTTTCATCGAGGAGAAGGAAAACAGGAGAACTGAGCTAGGTTGAGTATTTTCTTAAGTGTCCAAATAAAATGGAATGCAAATGCGTTAGAGAGACAAGGGTTCAGGCTGAAGAGTAATTATGAACTAGTTCATGCAGTCAGTATAGTTTTGGAGAGGCACTTGATGAATTTTTGACAGAGAGAAGGATGTGTGGTCAGGTTAAAAGGGAACTGATAATGTAAGACTTCAGACTACAATCATTTGTATCGATGGCTGAGACAGAAGAGAATATGGCAAAAATGAAGCAGAGGAAGACATTATTGGAAGTGAGGAAACCAAAATGAGATCCAAAGTTATTAAACGGACATTAGTAGACAACTGGAATGACTACAGAGAATTAATGAAGCTCGAGTAAGTTTACAAAATCTTTAACACATGAGAGAGAATCAGGATATTAGGGGATGAGAGAGGTAGTGGTAATGACTGAAGTAAGTGAGTGGAAGATGCTAATAATTTTCAGTATGAGAAAATGAACTGGTGAACAAGACTATAAAAAATGTCAAATTCACAATTAATAAGAAAATTAATTTGTAAAGTGAGAACCATTTGTCCATGAAATTAATGGAAATTTGAAAAGTCATCAACATCAAGAATATAAAGAAATGAGCAGGCATTAACCATAGTGGCTAAAAATGTGAATGAGAAGTATTCAAACATTTTGGAATTTGATGTAGCAGTGTTTACCAATTGTTTGACTTCAATTAGGTAATTTCATTTCTGAAAAGCTCTTATAAGAAAATTGTACAAAGTCACTTCAGTGTGATGAAATAATAATTTTAAAAAGTTTAACAAGAAGTATTAATCATGTAATGTTAAGAAAAAGTTAATTATAAAAGCTATACAATATAATCAAATTATTTACAATCAAAGTTATGCCTATAAATACATATAAAAAATTCGGAGGAAAAGGTCTAAGATGAAAGAAAATGAATACTATTTCCTTCATTTAAAAAATGTTCTTTGGTGGGCCCAGAGCGATGGCTCAGTGGTTAAATCCTCACTTTGAAACTGCCAGAATCTCATTTGGGCGCCAGTTTGTGTCCTGGCTAATCTGCCTGCTTTTGGGCTGGAAAAGCAATAGAAGATAGCCCTAAGCTTTGGGATTCTGCACCCATGTGAGAAACCCAGAAGAAGCTCCTGGATCCTGGCTTTGGATTAGCTCTGCTCTAGCTGTTGGGGAGTGAACCAGCAGATGGAAGATCTTTCTTTCTGTCTCTCCTTCTCTTTGCAACTTTGCTTTTCCAATACAAAATAAATCAAATAAATCAATCCAAACGTTTATTTTTTCTTTAGGATTTCCAAGTTTTTCTTAGTGTTTGATCAATTTATGTTGGCATTATAAAAACCTCTTCACGGATATGGAACCAGTCACCAACACAGACAACAAAAATTATAATAGGACAAAGAAAAATATAAAATAAAATGAATGTGAAATATATACATAAATAAATAATATTCTGAATTGAATTGTAAAATTTGAGAGTTGATTTTGAAAATTAATTCATGAAGAGTGAATGAAACAGAAAATTATATAGTATAAAGTTTATTCTAGTAATGAACTGCTTAAATATTTGTACCTTTTGGCAGAGATATTTTACTTTTGGGACTCTAGTCTATAAAATATCATGCAGTAAACGCAAAAGACAGAATGGCCCAACTGTTCATTACATCATTATTTCCAATAGTAAAGTCCTACAGATAGCTTTCTTTGAGAATGTGTCATTGGGCCCTGGCATGGTAGCGTAGCAGCTAAAGTCCTCACCTTGAATGCCAGGATCCCATATGGGTGTCAGTTCTAATTCCGGTAGTCCTGCTTTCCCATTCAGCTCTCTGCTTGTGGCCTGGGAAAGCAGTCGAGGATGGCCCAAGGCCTTGGGATCCTGCACCCACATGGGAGACCTAAAAAAGGCTCCTGGCTTTGGATTGGCTCAGCTCTGGCCATTGTGGTCCCTTGGGGAGTGAATCATTGGATGGAAGATCTTTCTCTGTCTTTCCTCATCTCTGTAAATCCTACTTTGCAATAAAAATAAATCTTAAAAAAAAGAAAAAAAATATGTCATGGAACATTACCCAGGTGGTGACAAATATAAGCTGTGATATGTGACATTGATGTAATATAAGAGAAAGTCCTAGAAAATCTTGCTGACATTAATACAGTGTGAGACTCATTTTTCTGCTGATAATAATGATTAACTCTGAGAAATATAATAAACAAAATTTTTAAAATAAGAAAAATCTGGAAGGTTTTGAATCTCAGAAGAGAGAAATCTCATTAGATTATAAAAGCCCAATTTTGTGGTTCATTCTGTGGCCTCTGAGAACACTAGCTGCATTGGTTCCAACCCATGTCTCCTCAATTTGGTGAGACAGCTGGATTCTTGGGGTGTGTGTGCCTTCTTTGCATCAAAATTTGGAAATACAGTCTAATGAGTTAGCCAAAGCAATGACATGACTGCCTTGTTTTTTCTTTTTTTCTGAGGATTCAGAGTTTAATGCTCCTGGTTGGCTACCATCAAAACATAATTATTTTCTATAGAACCTCTGTCTTTGAGGAATTTTAAATTATGTATTTAAGAGGCAAATTCAGAGACTAGACTGACAGTTGAATAGTCAACTGTTGACTCCAATGGTCACTCTTCTCTCCCATGGTGTGCAATGGCACGAAGAGGGGCGTAGAACCAGAGTCAAACATAGGAATCCTAATACAGGCATCCTCATCAGAGTCTTACGTCTAAGGGCTAGGCCAAATATCTGCCATAATTTTTGCATTTTCTTAGTTGATAACAAGGAATTCTGGACTACCCTTCTCTAGGGATATCAGAAGAGGTCTCATTGAGAAATCCAATTGAGTAACAAATTTTGAAAATGAAAATAATTCTAGTGTATTTTCAGGAAAATGGAAGCTAAGAGACTTATTACTAAGAAAATTTTCCATAGTAAAGAGGTGCTAAGGACTTCATTAGCTTGCAAAATTTGATAGCAGATTGGACTTCAGATATACAGAAGGGAATGAAGAGCATTTTACATATCAAGTAGGGCAAATATAAAATATTTGCATACTTGATTTCTTCATGTTATAGATTGCTTAACACTATGTAGTAGAAACTACGTATTTTTTGAGGATTATGATATATAGAAATATAATATATGGTGCAATATTGCAAAGGATAGTAGTGGTACAAGTTGAATTTTATAATTTCTTACATTATACATAATATTCATGAAAGAAAGCTGTGGTTAATTAAGAATGAATATTGTAACTCAGAAACAATAAAAATAAAACAACCCATCAGCTTGAAATAATTCAATAGTTAATAAAGCAGATTAGATGGGACAAATTTTTATTAACATAAAAGAAGAGAGCAAAAAAAAAGAAAGAGCACAAAAACAGTGCTATTAATACACTATATATTACAAGTAATATATCAAGGTACATAAAAAAGCAGACTCCACTTGTCACCTACAAGCAATGCACTATAAATGCAATGATGAAGAGAGTTAGAACATAAAAGAATGCTTGAAAAAAAACATAAAAACATGGAGCAAATGAAAGCTAGAATGATGTGTCAATGTCAGACAAAATTGATTTCAGGATAAGGAGGATCATTGGATCTAAAGAGGGTCATTTCATAATTACAAGAGGGTCAATCCATTAAGAAGACAAACCAATCCTTAAGCAAGTACATCTTAGAATGATAGTGAAAATACATGAAACAACCTGGAGAAAATTTAAGGATGAAATCGTTAAATCTCTCAAGTTGGAAATTCTTTGCAACTGGTGGAACAAACAGGCAATAAATTATCATAGACAATTTAAATATTACCATCAACTTGATCTAATTTGTATTTACAAAACACTGTACTGAACAGGTACAGAATAAAGCCTCTTTTAAAGAGTCCTTGGAATTGTGCTAAAAAGTCATATGCTTTAACATATACAGATATTAACACATTTCAATGTTTTAAGATCATATTTATTGCTCATAACCAAGTTAAAATAGAAATTAATAAGAGGCAGAACAGTATGTACAATATGATCAGAAGTATGTTAAACAACACAAATCCAACAGACCAATTGCCTTTGGTCTGAATATTTCTGTCCTAAAACTCAGATGTTGCAGTCTAACCTCCAAAACTTTGGGTCATGAGGAAGGAGCCTTCATAAACAGATCGAGTCCTTTTGTGAAACAGACCCAAGAGAGTTGTTTCTCTGTTTTTACGATGTGAAGTCACAATGAAAAGACAGCCCCCATCCAAAATTTGGGAGGTAGGTTCTCATGGAACTCTAGATTTCTTGGCATATTCATCTTTGACTTCCCAATCACTAAGAATTTAAAATACAGAGTTGATGGTATTTTGTTATAGTGACTTGAGTAGAAAAATACACCAATATATTATAATTGTTCAAAAATGCCCTTATGAGAGGGCATTATAATGTATTTGGTAAAGCCACTGCCTGCAAAGCTGGCATATGATATGGGTACTGGTTCATGCCCCGGCTGTTTCATTTCTGATCTAGCTATCCACTAGTGGCACAGAAAAAAAAGCACAGGATAGCAGAAGTGTTTTCCCCAATACCATTCATGTGGGAGACCTGAATGAAGTTCTCGGCTCTTGCTTTGGTCTGACTCGGTGCTTGTTTGTTGCACCCATCTGCAGAGTGAACTTTAGATGATAAAATATCTCACTCTCTGTGTGTCTTTCACTCACTTTCTATAACTCTGAGTTTCAAATTAATTAATTAATTTAAAAAGCACAAATTATTGCAGATGTCTAGACAAAGAAATTGTGGAACACATTAAAGATTATTTCTTAACAGGAAATGCGATTGGGAACAGGAATTGAAGAGACAATTATGCTTTAGTTGTATATATGTTGATATTGTGAAATTATTTTTATACATGTTTTGTTTGTGCATCTAAGACAGATAAATGTCATGAAAACAAATTCGTGCAATATCCCATAAAGCTATTGAAACAGTAGAGCAGTGACTAAGGACCTGGCCGACTACTCTCAACTATTATAAATAGCTGCAATAGTTAAAAAATTATGCTGATAAGAGCAGGAAGCAACAGAAAGCTACTTGAAATAGAACAGAATCTGATCGCAAACTCATTATGTTTGAGGATGTTGTAGCTAGTAAAAAAGGCTTTCAAAATTGCTGGACAGCAGGGGTAATCTTCTAATGGCCAAGAGAAAAACTGATCCAATAGCTTGGGTAAAAATTAGATCCCGAAGGAAGTTATTAGTGCTGTTCATCATTTAATTTGAACTCTATTTGGGGGGGAGGGAGCATAGTAAGACTGTATTTCTTTACTAACTTATACGTGGCCTTGGGACATCTTATTTTAATCAATGAGAGGTTAGTATGTGTTCAATGTAACATGCAGATAGAAGTGAAATGGTTCTGCTTTATGTATTTAGTGCAAAAGCTGTCTTTTTCCATCTTCCTGCTGCAGTGGTAGTGGAAAGGCCTGTTATGACAGCATCATCCTGGTCCTTTGAGAGACACAGTGAGAAGGATGCACCCTACCTACCTGCATTGGACAGGATGCACATTGGAAAGAGAATTTCTTATTGCAGTAGTCCATAGATTTTCCTATGGACTGAGAGGAAGATCTTCCATCCAATGATTCACTCCCCAAGTGAGCGCAACGGTCGATGCTATGCCGATCCGAAGCCAGGAGCCTCTTCCGGGTCTCCCACGCGGGTGCAGGGTCCCAAAGCTTTGGGCGGTCCTCGACTGTTTTCCCAGGCCACAGGGCGCCCAAATGGGATCCCGGGCGTGCAAGGCTAGGACCTTAACCACTGCGCCATCACGCCGGGCCCGAAAGTTGCTACTCTTAATGATGTGGATATCTGGCTATGTACCTAACTTTTTATACTAGGAAGAGAAAACTGGAAAACATAATGTTGATATAATACTTCGATTGTCATTCTTTGATTCTAATAAAATACTTTTAAGAGGGCCAGTTCAGATAGAAGTTGCACCATGGTCATTTAGTAGAGTCAAGCTATGAGTGTTGGAAATTGAAATGAGGATACATGATCATAGTGAAATAACAAAATGAGATCAACTGTTGACAACAAGGACATTTTGTGGTAAAGATGAAGGCTTGAAGAGTGAGAAAAAAAAAATGAAGGAGGTTATAATGATTTTGACATTTTTGTTCCAGTCTTTGTCTTTGCATCATGGGAATAAGATTCCATTCCATTCTTATATTTGAGTAAAGGAGGCAGGAATTCTGTTGCAAGATGCGAGAGTCTAACATAACAAAAGTATTAATTCAGTGCAGATGATCATGAGAATGTACAACTTGAGAGACTTCTTTTTTTCCAAAGATCAATTGCAATCCATTCCCAAGTCCTATTCATCTTTGTGTCCTGTTTATAAAGAATATGTCTTTGAAACCATAGTGCATTCCTGGGGTAAAGGAGCAACTTTGAAATATAAAATGTATCTTAGTTTGCAAATTATTGTCATTCTGTTCTCTGTTCAATTGATTAACCTTGGTTTCTCAAAAACTCTTTGAAAAGTATCTGATCTATTGTCCATTTGAATGGATTATTTTATTTTTTTGCTTTTGGGTTGTTAGAGCTCCTTACAAATTATATTAACTCCTTATAAGATAGGTAACTTGCTATTATTTTGTTCCATTCTGTAGAGTTTCTTTTCACTCTAGTGACTGTTTTCTTTGCTGAATGCTTCTTTTAATAAAGATATACATTGCAAGCATAGAATATATCATCCAAGAAAGCAATGTAGGAAACTAAATATACCTCCCTCTCAAGTACGTCTCTTTGGCATGAGGTTTACTTTGAGAAAAAAAGCAACCAAAAGGAAACTCTAAAACAGGACAGAAGCTAGTGTCTTGGAAGACAATTTGTACTGACAAAAAATCTGTTCATAAATGTATTCTCTTCCCATAACCAGAGAAAGGAAGATAACACATCAGTAAACTCATCAAGAGGAAGCCAAGGGGATTAAGTATTAACAATAATCTTTATCCAGTCCCTTTTCCAGTGTTTAGTGTTTTCCTGTCACCTTCCCATTGCTGCTCATCCCAATATTCTCCTTTCTTTTCATGTGAAGATGGTAAACTTCATTTCAAAACTGACAATCATGTTAACTTACCACTTGAGACACAGGCACACCATATCACACTGGCTAGTGAATGGATGGCATCTCTGTCACTCTATTTTTCAAAGAAAAAAAAATCCTTTTTTTTTTTTAACTTGCCTCTTAAGGTTTAATCATCTCTGAGCAATTCCTATGTCTGCCCGAGATACCTCT
The DNA here is from genome assembly GCF_017591425.1 of Ochotona curzoniae. Lineage (NCBI taxonomy): Eukaryota > Metazoa > Chordata > Mammalia > Lagomorpha > Ochotonidae > Ochotona > Ochotona curzoniae. The sequence goes on from NW_024467096.1 coordinate 25,365,172, forward strand.
GTTAATAGACTTGCCTGTTTTCCACTTATTAATCTATACTTTATTATTGGAGGTCTGCCTTACTCAAGAACAAAGATGGGTGGAGCAAATTCACTTTTTCCTACCAGACAATCCAATGGAGTCCTAGACATTTTCAAGGGGGATAAGCTTTCATAGAACAAAATTGAATTTAAGAGAAGGGAGCTGAAGAAGCAGCTGAGCCACCTTTAGGTAATGGTTGCTTTGACCGTAAGACATGTCGAACATGGAATTGATTCTGCTCACTCTGAGACACAAAACTGTCTTGCGCTTCAGAGAACAGAGATGAGTGGCTTCTTAGAAAGGCAGTGGAGGCAGATTTTGGAAAATGAGAGGAGGAAGTATATAGTAAATAACGTTTGCCTTGTTATGCAGTCTAAAGTCCTGAAGTGAGTGGATAGTTTTGGATTAGCTCTTGGCCTAGCACAGATGCCTTAACTAGTGAGATTGCCTTTATAGGTTGACATTTTTCTCTACAATAGAAGACATTTATACTATATGTTATAGAGTTGCAGATAAAGAGCATTTCCTGAAAAGACTGAATCTCTGTTTTAGTTCAAAATAATGGGTATGTGAAAAAGCATGCTTTCAGTGACATGTTTTGTATCACTTGAATGTGATGGAATTTATACACCACCTAGTTCAACCTACTGATTTTGCTAGTGAGTCAATTATTCTGAGTTAAATGATTTCTACATTAATCTGGGTTAAGCAGTTTTCTTTTTGTGACAAATTATTGACCAATTACACTTTTGCAGTCACTTCCCAGGTAACATTATTTTTCAATAAATTAATCAACCAATGAAACATCTACGTAAGTTAAAACAAAGAGTAAGCTTTTGGTCTTGGGTTATTACATGAGGAGTGATGAGTGGAGTCCAGTTTTTGCCTTGATTTGAGTATAGATGAAGTCTACAATGGCAATAAATGTTGAAATAGTGTTTCTCTTTAATAACCATGTCTATATGCTGTTACCGGGTATTTAATTTTCAGCAAGACATTCCTCAATTTTCAATTTTATGATAACCACATAAAATGTTTATTATTTAAAGCTGATGCAATGCTTGTGCTTATATTGTTAAGAAAACTATATAAGGGCCTGGCATGATAGTGTTAAAGTCCTTGCCTTGCATGTGCCAGGATCCCATATGGGCGTTGGTTCTAATCCTGGCAGCTCCTCTTCCCATCCTGCTCCCTGCTTGTGGCCTGGGAAAGCAATCAAGGATGGCCAAAAATCTCAGCCATCCTCGTATGAGACCTGAAGGAAGCTCCTGGCTTCAGATTGGCGAAGCACTGGCCATTGCGGTCACCAGGGAAGTGAATCACAGAACGGAAGACTTTCCTCTTTGTCTCTCCTCCTCTCTGTATATCAGCCTTTCCAATAAAAATAAATAAATCTTTTTTAAAAAGAAAACTATATGAACTACAGCAATGTTCAGACTTGCAGAACAGCTGACTTAAGCAACTACTGACTACAGGATTAAATATTCAACTTGCCTAACTGAATAAACTGAAACTTTGATTTTTCCACCAGATTCCAATTATTGCCATCAACAGCAGCAATAAACGGTTGCATTTACATGTTTTTGTCATCATTCCTTTCATTTACTGTGCCTATGGGTGACAGAGCTAAACATGTAAAAATTGAAAGAGTCACATGGAATGGTAATGCATAAAGTTTTTAAATACTATTTATGTCTAACAGTTCTGTCCCTATTATCTTAGAAAGAACAAGTTAGCATTTAGGAGATGGAGTGCAAATCTTTCTCAGTTTCTCCAGGATTCAGTATTATCATTTTAATTTCTTAATTTTTTCAGAAAATAAAAATTGGGGGCTAACACCACGGTGTAGTTGGTTAAGCCTTCATGTGTGGAGCTGGCATTCCATATAGCTTCTGGTTTGGGTCATGACAACTCCCCTTTTGACTAGCTCCTTGCTAATGGCTTGGGAAGGCAGCAGAGGAGGGCTCAAGTTTTTGTCACCTGAATCCATGTGGAGACCTGAAAGAGGCTGCTCACGCTTGGCTTGACGTCTGCCTGGCTCCAGTCATTGTGGCCATTGGAGGAGTAAATTAGTAATGGGATATTTCTCTCTAACTCTGTCTTCCAAGTAAAAACAAGTATTTTTCTAAAAAAATATTTTTGAAAGAATATAACTGAAATGATATAGTAGATAGCAAAAGTCAGCTTTAAAAAAAATTTTTTTATTGGAAAATCAAATATACAGAGAGGAGGAGAGATAGAAAGGAAGATCTTCTGTTCATTAATTTACTCACCAAGCGGTTGCAGTGGCCAGAGCTGTGCTAATCTGAAGCCAGGAGCTAGGATTCTCTTGTCAGTCTCTCAGACGGGTGCAGGGTCCCAAACTTTAAATGGTTCTTGACTGCTTTTGCAGGCCACAATCTGGGAGCTGGATGGGATGTGGGACCTTCAGGCTATGAACTGGGTCCCAAATGGGGTCCTGGAAATGCAAGGCTAGAACTTTAACCCTTAGTCTACCATGCCAGGCTGGAAATGTAGCTTTTTTTAAGATGTATGATAAAATTCTTCAAAATTATGGGATCCTTCTTTCTTTATGAAAACAAGCAACCATCACTATTCAATAGCATTGAAATATTTCGAGGGGATGTGTAAATCTCTAGAAATTTCTTCAGATCTGCAGTGTTGCAGTTATGTGCCCAACAGCGCAAATGCATGTAGCCTCACACACGTCCTCATCACTACAGAGTTCACATAGCCATAGTTTAAGTAAGTGTTACTGCATTGTTATCAGTTCACACGTGTGCCACAGCATCCCCGGGGTGGCATCAAGCCTATAAATAGATGAACTTTTAAATATTTATGATAAAGATTTTAAGTAGAAGTGAATTTGTAACATCATTGTGCACTTGTTACTTGGAATATTAGCTAGAAACAGAGTCCTATGATCATATTTGAAAAGTTTTCAAAGATCATTGATGAAATAGGAACAAACAAGATATCTTTAAACCTAAAAGACTTTTGCTTTACCCAGGGATGATAAAGGTAATACAACTGCTCTTACATTCTCTGGGGGTTTTTCTCACTAAAGCTGTTGCAGAAGAATGAAAGCTTCATGCTTTGGGAAGGCTGAGTTTTTAGATCTAGAGCTCTTCCATTAGGTAACACTGTTAAAGGCACAGCAGCTCTGTACTAAGGGAGATTTTTGTGGCTTCAAACTGCTTCATAGTAAGTCCCACTTATTCTGCCCACAGCTATTCTGTTTCTTTGGACTCAATACAGACCGGCCTTATTAAAACAAGGGGAAATTGATTCCTTTGGCAAGTGCGTCATTGTTGGCTGGCTAGTTACTGTGGATATGAAACTGGAGTTCTGATGTTTAGAAAACAATGGAGACAGTATCTTATAAGTTGTATATGGTCATCTCCAGGAATGAAAAGACATAAAACAGCATGTATGTTTGACTTCCTCTTTTACGATGCTATTTATTTCAAGGAAAAGTGAAAATATGATGGCAACTCCCTGGAGGACATAGGGTGGAAAAAGTCAACATAGAAACTTGATTCGCATTTACTTGTTTTTCCCTCAATGTCATCAAGACCCATCACAGAAGCAAGACAAACTGATCTGCATGCTCTTCAATTACTTATTTTTTTTTTCTTCAGGATTTCAAGGTATAAGATATCATCTGGATTTTCTTCAGTGAAATGTCACAGGGAGTTTCCTCTGACAGAAGGTTAGCTAATTTCCCTTAAGGCTCAATAATGTGATTGCAAATGATGTGCTCCATCCCTTACTGATGCTTAAAATCTTTGCTCTTTATAGAGGTCTAGATCAGCTTCATAGATATTAAACTTAAAATATGTAACTGCTTCTTATTATCACATAAATTCCTGCTTTAAAATAATAGTTCTCCTTTATAATATATATTTTTATTTTGTAAATCTTTTATTTTATTATTGGAAAGGCAGATGCACAGAGAAAAGTAGATATGGAGAGAAGGATCTTCCAACCATCGGTTCACTCCCCAACTGGTCAAGTGTCCACAACAGCTGGAGCTGAGCCAATTTGAAGCCAGGGGCCAGGAGCTTCTTCTAGGTCTCCCACAGGGATGCAGGGTCCCAAGGCTTTGGGCCATTCTCCACTGCTTTCCCAGGCTACAAGCAGAGAGCTGGATGGGAAGTGGAGTTGCTGGGACATGAACAGGCTCCCACATGGGATCAGGGAGGATGCAAAATGAGGACTTTAGTCACTAGGTTACCATGCCAGGCCTTTTTTTTTTTCATTAACATAAAAAGAGGTTAATGTTATTATGTAGCCACCAAGTTCAAGTCAATGGCAAACTCTTTTTCCTGGGCTAAGAAACTATACATCCACAGGGATGGGTGTCCTCTATAGTGTGAACTGGGTGTACCTTCTTCCCAGATGGGGAAAGATGGAGGACTTTGTCCATTCTTGCCATTAAAGCTGCCCCTGCAGAATTGTGATGGAGAGTCATAAAGCTCTGATCAAAATTGTGTGAATCCTAGGGAGGGTTTCTAGCACTTTTATGCTGAAGATACCTGCTAAATTAAAGTCAAAATTTAGCAACAGTGCATATAATATAGACAATGTGTGTGTGTGTGTGTGTGTGTGTGTATCTTTCTAAAGACTTCATTCAATCTCCAGGCTCTAACATGCACCCTCCAATTGTCCATTAGGCTTCTCAACTTTCACAGGTTAGAACTGTAAGCTTCATTTGTCCATCCCCTAGAATTTTGTGTCCATGATTCTTTATGACTCCTGCAACACGGTGCTTCTTTCTTTTACTAGAAACACAAATCTTGCTCCAAATGCAGGGTTTTTATGCTACATGTTCTCATTTGTTTTCTCAGATCTGTATATAGCTAGCTCCTTTGTATCACTCAAGGCTCTGCCCTGATGTTATATCCTCTGAGGATCTTTCCAGACTAGCCAGAGTTGATCACTTGTCCACCTTTTCCCCCTGTATTCTGGTGATCTGTTTTATTTTATTAATATGACTTAAAAATTTTGAATTTAATTCTTATTTGCTGATTATCTCACCGTCTCTACTGTTCACAGCTCTGTGAGGGTAGGGACATTGTCTGCCTTCTGCCTTCTCCAGCATATTTCTTTAGACAACAGGAAAACGTTGTATGATATCCGCTGGTGCACAGTAAAATGTACTTTCAATAAATGACTGAATGACATCATCTTTTTCAATAACTCCCACATGCATTTTGTTCCAGCGTAGAATTTACCATTTTTATTATGTTTAATATTAAAGGAAGTAGTTGGCTTCAGTTTAAAGAGCATGCTGTGTAACCAGTTTATATCTTTGATCCCTAGATTCATAATAATGATGACAAACTGCGGCATTGGGGATCTAAAACCCACAGGGGAAAAAGCAGCTTCGTATCTCCTGTTTCACATTTACTCTCTAGCATATGATTCAGAGGGCTGGTGAACAAAATGCCATTACAATTTAGATTAGTTTTGTTTGTGTATGTATAAATGAATTACGATACACTCTAATATGATAAATTCTATTTATATATTGTGTGACTTAGGTATCCTGTCTCCCTCAAAAATTTCCTAAGTTTGTTATCCTGAAATATACCAGCGGCATTACTTGGGAGCAAAGGAGTGGGCTTGAGTTTAATATCTTGTGAAAATTCTGCCCCTCATTGCAAAGACATTCTTCAGTATTTTTCAACGTGGGAAGCAGGGGACTGATTCTTTTGGGCTACCAGCTTCCTGTAGAAAATGTTTGTTCAGGAGTGGCCAACAACAAATATTGTTCTGTATGGATTGTTGCCTGTAGGATTGAGCCTGTGGCAACTGCCTTAGAAAAGCAGGAATTTTGCAGCCATGTGGCTTGCAGAGGTGCAAAAATTTGGCAAAAATGTCTGATTTGTCTTCCAACATTTATCATTAGAGTTTCCTACTTCGTCTTTAAAGTCTTTTGTTACGTTAATTAGAATTGTATAAGAAATGAATGTTCAGAAAAGTGAAAATGTTACACATTCCTATAATTTCTAGTGGAGAAATAGCTATCCTTAATTTTTTATATTCAATCCTGTTCAATATTCTACATACTGTGTTTTTGTGATTCCAAAGGAATATCCAGGGCTTTTGTTACCCAAACTTTTTGCACTATAAATAAAACTTTCCTCAGCAAGTTCTTGGTGTTGTTGCTGCTTGACCTAGTGTCTGCAGCTAGAGATTTTTTTCTTCTTTTAGATAGAAATAATTTCCTAGAAAATTAACATCTGGTAAGACTATTCTGTGGCCAAGGTAGGTTAAAACAAAAGCAGCACCATTTTGAAATTGCCTGAATATAGATTTATATCATGAACAATGTTTTGGTCACAAGATGCTAACTATTCCACTTTTCAAGTTAATTATGAGTAACTAATATGCATGTGTTCCAATTACTGTTTTTGTTTAGCTATATTCTGCTGTTCCTATAAAATATATTGAGATAGTAAACTACGTCAGTAGAATTATCCCAGCTTTCAAACAATACTTAATTTATAGCGAATTCCTGTTTCCATGACCGTCCCCCAAATCTCTGCGGTCACATCCTAATCCTTTAATAACCTCTCTGACATCCACGATTTCCCATAATGCATCTTTTCTCTTGGTCCAGCCTTGGAACAGAAGCATTGGGATTGGGCCTCTTCAGTTGCTGATGCCTGTGCAATTGACATCACACAGCGGGCATGGCAGACAGTTCTTGTAGGCCAATAGAGGATGGTAAGTGACTTTTCAGAGCATGGAAAGAACAGAAAAGGTTGTACATTTCTGTCCAAGGTTTTCAGCATATTCCTGGGATTATGGATGCACTCAGGTAGAGGCGGTCAGCTAACAGACCTTGGGAACATTTTCTTAACTTTGGTACAACAAAGCCAACATTGTTATGGGAGTATCAAAAACATTTAATTAGCACTCTTGGAACATTCTTACCCACATCAAAGTCTCTAAGGCAGCATCAAATGACCGTCCCCCATCTCTGAATGCTGATATAGTTTGACAGCAAGGAATGCCTCCCTTCCACTACCTTCCTGTGGACATAAGAGAAAAAAATTGAAACATTTGTTCCACCCACCTTTCTCAATACCTAATTGTCCCTCCCCACCCTAATTGGAGACTCATGTGGACATGCATTCCTCTAAACCATGTAAAAAGTATTAAAAGTAAGCTAAAAAGTGAAAGAGCAATAAATATACCTTCTTCAGCTATTCATGGTCCCAGTGATCTTTGGCTGAAGGATTTTGACAACCCATTAGATGTAGGGGAAGCTGGCAAAATTTCATTTACGCCAAAGTAACCTCAATACAAAGAAAACTTTTGCATTTCTTTTTGACTTACTTGATCCAGGAGCATTCCGTCCACAATGATGTAAGGAGCTGCAGCTGTGCAGAGCTGGTAGCGGCATTGCTTCTTTCAAAGACTGCAACCTGTGTCTGAGAGACACTACACTCAACTGTGAATCACCTGCCGACTTTGCTTTATAAAAAACATGCTATCCTGTTCTGGTGAGCGGGCTTTGGGTTCCGTTTCTCAAACAAGTTCCCAGGTAAAATCAAGCCTCAAGTTTGGCATAGTTCGTTTCTTTCAACAACAACAAAAAGAAGTTCTGTGAACGTAGGCACTTTTTTTCCACTCATTTCAGAAGATCACCAGACAGGTAGGATGTGAGTTTTGTGCTGAAACTACAAATGTCTTGTATTCTACCTGTGTTTTGGTTCAGGGGATTAAAAAAGTTGGAAGCATTTGTGTTTAGGTTAAAAATGCATGCATGTTTGTGTTGTTAATCTTTGACACAACTGGCAGCAAAAACACTTGAGACAGCTTTGTAATAAGATTTGGTTTCTGACTATCTTTGTTTGGATTCTTTTATAACCGGAATTTCAAAGTAGGAGAGAAGGAAGCCTAAATTCAGGCCTCAGTTAAAAAATTATTATGATTTGATGGTTTATAAATGATAGAAATATGTTTGTAACAATTTGATAGTCTAGAAATGCAAGCTCAAAATGCCAGAATGGTAGGGTTTTTGGAAAAGCTCCATCACAGAGTTGTAGATTACTAAATTCTAAATGTACCTTTATAAGGTGGAAAAAAGCAGGCAGTCCAGGGACTCTCTTATAATCCCTTTCCTAAGGGATTCATCTTCATGTCTTCAAGTAAACCTCACTCAATGCCAAAGCCCGCATTTAACACCATCCCGTTGGGATGCAGAGTTTCAGCCTATGCATTTTTGGGACTGCACAGACTATAGGAGGAAGAGCAGTAGGAATGTGAGACTGCCAATATAGACTAAATTATCAAGCAAATTACAGCTGTGGCAACTGGAGCTTAATTACGCAGGTGAGGTCTATGCGTATGTATGAACATTTTCATAGGATTGCTTCAAAAGCAATATGTATTTATTATTGGTTGAAGTCACTCGCAGGATACTCAACTCTTACACTTTTCTTCTGTTGACAGTAGACATACTGTGCTACCAATCCTGAAGGCAAAACAAGATTAAAGCTTCCAGGAGGGGGTTAATAGTCACTCATTGGGAGCCACCTTCAGTTTGTAGATTAATACTATATGGACAGCAACTGCTCTCTGGGTAGGAAAGTTCTTTACTAACACTAGTGAAAAAGTTTGCTGCCTGGCAAGGAAAATTTAGATGTCCTAGAGAAAGGGAAGAAGATTTTTGAAACCAGCCATCTCCTATTTCAAAAGTTCTTTTCACTTGTTTTATAAGGATCTTGCAAGAGCTACATCATCCCAAATGGTGAAAGCTCAGAGACGGTTCTAGCCTCTTCATTTTCATCAGCTGTCATGCTACTTACTAATGACCAACCTGAAAGCCAAGGGGAGTGATCTCGCTACTCTTCACAAGGAGTTTACTGGTCACTCTTCTTTCAACAATACACAGTGTTGTTTGAAAAAAGTGTTCATTTCCTCACCGTCACCCCTACTCCTTTTTCACTACCATGATTGGAGAGACATGTGGGTTGTGATTAGATAATGATCCTATTACGCACCAGTTCTTTAGGAAGATCCCTTGGGCCATTATTTCCCACAGTTATCCTATATTCTGATTATGACCTGGCATCTCTTAATATGATAGCATTCTGTGCCCCTTGGGCACGTCCCACAAGCCTGGCATGTAGGGATTGATGTAAGTTTTCACCTCAGTCTATCTACTCAGGTGTAAAGAGATCATGAGCCTCAGGTTGTGGGTGCTTCTAGAAACAGAAGAGGAGAACCAAGCAATCAAATTTCTTACCTCCATATTTGCATTGTGCATTAGATGTGCACATTTAATGCAAATTATCATCTTATAATTGAGGATATTGAGACCTAGAAGAATTGAGAGCAAGGAATTGATTAGCAGTTGTTTAGCGGCAGTACTAAGATTTGCACAAAATAAACCAGGCTTATTAAATGCTCATTATAAAAAGAATGGCCCCGTAGAATGTAAGAAGCTGACTTTTTGTCAACGTGTAATACTTGTCAGATTCTGCCATTTGTTTGTCAATATTTGTTTAAGTGGCCTATGTGTCCTTTGGGATTGGAGGGTCCTCGTAGGCAGAGGGAATCTCAGTCATTCTGTATTTCTTTTATTATTAATCACAGTGCCCTGTGCTGGGAAACAGCTGGTGCTCACTAAGTGTTTAACCAGTAAACAATGCATGAACAAATGAGTGAACGCTCTTTTGCTAACAGTTACAAGGCAATACAATTTAATTGGAAGAAATAATGGGTGGTATGGAATGCCAGTTGTTTTGTGCCATACTACCTAAGCAGCTGGTTAATTTAAAAGTATGTGATATGAGTCAAACCAATGTTTTGTCATCACACTCAAATATTGGCTCATTAACTGGATTGTTCACTTTGCAGTTTGTGGCTGTGAGAACATGCAGACAGAAAGTCCTACTGTTTGTCTTGTTCCAGATAAAACAATGCTTAATTGGGTGATCTTGACCAAGTAAATTAAAATCCCCATGGGTCTTCTCTCCATCTGCTAACCAGTGTAGTCAAGTCTGCCTGCTCACTGCTTCACAGGGCGAATGCTGCTCTAACATTTTGATGAAAGAGGATTATTTTGAGAGGAATAAAAGGCCAATTGGCCCGATTCCTATCTACTCTGAAGATTCTATAAGTGAATGTTTTATTTTTGTTCACCAACAAAACTGTCTGACTTACCAACAATCTGTGAGGCATAAAATTCCTGTGTCTTTTCCCTTTGATTCTTGAAACAAATGTAAAAAATTGTGCACTTTTTTTGGAGTCTCGTGGTATGTTTTGATACTTGTAAATATCACATACTTTTTCAAGTCATGGTAAATTAAAGCAGCTTCTCAAAAATGAGTGTGTCATTTCTTGGTTATGAAATAATTACAGGTGATCTCTTCTATATATTTCTGAAATACACAATACATAAATAGTTGACATATTGTGCAGTAGGACATCAGAATGTATTTCTCCTACCTAGCTAAAACATAATGTCTTTAAGCAAGCTTTTCCTACAGTAACTCTTACCTTCTCCCTGTTTCTGGTAAGCACTCTTATACTCTCAAATTTTGTGAGATCAACTTTAGATTCCACATACAACTTTGCTGCTTATTTGCCTTTGTGGGTTGATATTATTTACATTATATTTTTACCTTTATTTATATCTCTGTTGTCCAAGTTACAGTATTTTATCCTTTCTGATGGCATATTATTTTATAATGGTGATTTACCACATTTCCTTTGTCATTCATTACTCAGATTTCCATGTATTGATTTTTATGAATACTGCTATATTAAATATGAAAATTCAGATTTTTTTTGACAGACTGATTTAATTTGCCTTTGATGCAGTAGGATTGCTATGTAAAGTAAGATTCCTATTTTTAATTTTTAGAGGGACTCCCCTACTTGTTTCTACAACATCTATACTGATTTATATTACTACCACCGATGTGTAAGAGCTCCATTTTTGCAAATCTTGTCTTGGCACGTAATTTGCTTTTTATATTTTTATAATGGCTATTCCAGAAGGAGTAGGATAATAACTATTATAATTTTGATATGCATTTTCCTGATGGTTAGTAATGTTGAGAAATTTTCTCCTGCTTTTCAACTATTTTGAGATGTCTATTTACATCTGTTATGTTTTTAATGCAGATTATTATTGTTGCTATTGAGGTTTTTTGAGATCCTTATATATTCTGGGTTTAAGCCTTCATTAGCTGTATCATTTGTGAATATTTTCTTAGTCATGGTTGTCTCTTCATTATGTTGGTTGTTTTCATTATAGTAAGAAGCATTTTAACATGATACACTCCATTTGCTTTGGTCTCCTATTATTTTAGACGACATAATCCATCCTGTCCTACCTCTACTCTTTGATTCACCAAATCATATTACCTATTAAATTCTATTTGTGTTTTTTTGTATTCTATTGTACCCTCAGTTGTGATACATATACTCACTAAACCAGAGAAAAAGCAAGAATTGATGACTCATTAGTGAATATTGTCAAGTTCTTTAGTTGTGGAACCCTTTTTTTTTTTTGGTCAAGAAATAGAAAAGAAAATCATTGACTTCAGTTGATGATTATTTTTGCTTGTTTTCCAAAGGGAATTTTTAAGTTTTCATGTGTGGCATACACTTCTCCTTTTTCATCATACTTTATTTCAAGTCTGTTGAATTTTATTCTTCTCACATTTTCTCTATATCTACTTTCTCCCTTTTCCAAGTTATATATCTATACGTATAATATGCACAATATGTATGTATATTTATACATATACATTACTATTGAATTTATTTTCAAGAGGATTTGACAAATTTAAGAAACTTTAAGTACTACTAAGTACCACAAGGTTTAGCAACCTGTGATAAGTGAACCAGTCCTAATCAGCTGTGAATTAAATCCAAGTGAAGTTTATTATAACATAGACAATACTTTATAGCTCTGACTAAATCTTCCAGAATTAGTTTGAATAGCAATGTTGAGACTGAGCATTTGTGTTTGATCTTACTGGAAATGTACCCAGTTTTCCCTCCGTTAACTATGATGCTCCTTGCATTTGTCATATATTGCCTTGGTATGTTTAGTTATGCATCCTTTGTGTGTGTCTCTGTGTGTGAATTTAATCATAAGAGGATGTTGTGTTTAATCAAAGTATTTCTCTGCATCTCTTGAGATAATCATGTGTTTCTTTCTTCAATTTTTTACCATGTTATATCACATAATGATTTTTGTGTGCTAAACGATCCTTGTGGATACAGAAGAATGGTCTTTTAGTTGTGTTATTTGATTGAGTTAGTACTTTGTTAATGATTTTTTAATCTGTGTCCATCAAGGAAATTGATGGTCAGTTCCCTTTCTTCATTGCCTCCTTTCATGGTTTTGGTATTTAGGTGTTGCTGACCTCATAAAAGGAATGTGGGTAGGTTCTTTCCATTTCAATTGTGTTAAATAGTTTAAGAGTTTGGATTATTCTTTAAGGTTTGTAGAATTCATCAGTGAAGCTGCTGGGTTCTGGAATTTTTTGTTGTTTTTGTTGTTGTTGGAAGGGTCTTTATTACTGATTGAATCTTCATCTTAATTATTGGTCTATTTCAATTTTCTGTGTCTCATTCCTCAGTTTAGGCAGGCTGTCTCTATCCAGAAATCTGTCCATTTCCAAGATTTTCCAATTTGTTGACATGTACCTATTTGTAGTAAATCTTTCTTTTAATGCTGTGTTACCAATTGTAAAAGCTTTTTCCTCTAATACTATTGATTTTTGTCTTTTTCCTCTTTTTTGGTAGTTAGATGAGTAGTGTATCAATTTTGTATCCTTTTAAAAAACAAAGAAAAAACATCCGTATTTCACTGACCTTACGCAATCTTCATTTCAATTTTGTTTTTTTTTTCTTTTTTGTTAATTTTGGATTTGTTCTTGTTTTTCTTGGTTTGTGAGATACTTGTTACATCATTTGTGTGAAGCTCTAATTCTTGATATAAGCACTGATCATTGTAAACTTTCTTCTTAATGTTGATATTTCTAAGACCTATACATTTTGGTATGTTGTATTGTGATTTTCTTGCAAGAAAGCTTTTAAATTTTCATTTTGGCTTCTTCTGTGATGCATTGTTAATTTAGGAACATATTATTCAGTTTCTATGTTTTTATATTTTTCTAAAGTTTCTTATGTATTAATTTCCAGATTCATTTCATTGTGTTTGAATTCATTTCATTTCATTGCATTTGAATTGGTTTCATTTGAATTTATTGATACTTGTTTTATGGCCTAACATATAGTATATCTTACAGAACATTCTACATATTGTTTAAGATAATATTTATTCTGGAATGGCAGGATGAAATGTTTTGTAAACATGAATTAAAGCAATTTGGTTGATAGTGTAGATGATTTTTTTTTCATCTGGTTGATATATACATTGATGAAAGTTGGGTTATTGAAGTACACTTTGTTATTGTATTGGAGCATATATCTCCATTTATACCCATTAACTCTTTTTTAAAATAACTGGATGCCCTAAAATTAGATGCATATTCATTTACTGTAGTCAGATTTTTTTGTTATATTAATTCTATAACATTAGATAATGACTTTCTTCATCTCTCTGTCTTTTTTTAAAGATTTATTCTATTTTTATTGGAAAGGTGGATATACAGAGATGAGAGACAGAGAGGAAGATCTTCCATCCGATGATTCACTCCCCAAGTGAGTGCAACGGCCGATACTATGCCGATCCGAAGGAGGAGCCTCTTCCGGGTCTCCCACATGGGTGCAGGTTCCCAAAGCTTTGGGCCGTCCTGGACTGCTTTCCCGGGCCACAGGCAGGGAGCTGAATGGGAAGCGGGGCTGCCAGGATTAGAACCGGCGCCCAAATGGGATCCCGGGCGAGCAAGGCGAGGACCTTAACCACTTGCGCCACCATGCCGGGCGCAGACTTTCTCCATCTCTTAATTGTTTTTGTCTTATGGTATATTTTCTCAGATGGTAGCTATTCTTGCTCACCATTTTAATTTATTTGTTTTAGAGAAAAGCTTATTTTTTCCTTTCTTTTCTAATGGAAAGAGAGTAGGAAAGATGGAGACTTTTCATCCTACTGGTTTACTCCAAAGACCACCCCAATGGCCAGGACTAAGCTAGGCTCATTCCAGGAACTAGGCATTCAATCACTTGGCTGTTGTTTGTGGTTTTTCCAGACCGTAACTGGGAAGTTGTATTGGATGTTAGCAGGTGGAACATGAGCTGGCACTCAAATAATATACTGGCATTCCAGGCAGTGGTCTGTGTGCTCTACAATGGCAGCATGTGCTGTTCACTTTTGAATTCAACTTGCGTGGAACATCTGCTTCAGTGTGTGCTTGTCTTTGATATTGAGGGGTGGTTTTCGCTTGCAGCCTGTACATGAGTTTGGTCTTTAATCTGTTCAGCTAGTGCATCTCTCCTAGTTGAAGTATTTTCCATCATATTCAATGTTATTACAGATAAGTAATGACTTGGTCTTGATTTTTTTCCAATTAAATATATGCATGGTTGATTTTGGAAATCTTTTGTATATTTTTCTGGGAAATTTTTATTCTCAAATTTTTTCATGATGCTCATTTTCATTGATTCTCAAGAATCACTTGTAAGGTTTCCCAGGTTGTAACACTTTTTAAAAATTGTCTTGAAAAGTCTTTACTTCATCTTTCTTTATAAATATGAGTACTATTCTGTGCTGTATGCTAGGTTGAACATTGTTTTCCCTCTTTCAGGATTTGGACTATATACTCTGTTAGCCTGTAGGGTTTTGATGAAAAACACTGTTCTCAGTCTAGTTATAGGTACTTGAAAGCCAATCTCTCTCTGTGTGTCTTTCTTTCTCTCTATTTTCTGTCTTGCACATTGTAGAGTCTTCTCTTTAATTAAATTTCAAAAGTAAAATTTATGGTGTGCGTGGGGCTGGTGCAGTGGTTCCTTTCAATAATCATCCATCTGCAGTGCTGGCATCACATATGCATGCTGATTCTAATTCTGACTGTTCATCCACCTCCCTACATATATGCTAGGGAAAGCAGTGGAAAGATGGCCTGGATACCTAGGTCTCTGCATTCACATGAGAGACCTGAAAGAAGCTACTGGCTCCTGCTTTTAGACTGGTCCAACTGTGGCCATTGTGGTCATTTATGGAGTGAACTAGCTGAGTGGAAGATCTCTCTCTGTCCTTTTCTTTGTGCAATCTGTCAAGTAAACAAACAAATAAATGAGTAATCAGTCTTAAAGCATAGTGTACTGTGGTGATGATCTTTCCTAATCCTAAGTATTTGTGGTTCTATGTGCTTCCTTTAATTGGGTATCTAAATGTTGCTTCAAATTGGGGAAGTGTTGTACTATTTCATTAAATGAGTTTTTAAGTCATTCTGCTTTTCCATTACTTTAAGAACTCTTATAACACAGATGTTTGATAATAAGCCGTATCCTACATATCCTGAAAAAACTTTCTATTTTTTTCTATTAGTTTTTCTTTTTTGTCTGAAAGGTATTTTCAAGATATTTCTCTTCTAGCTCAGTTATTCTTTCTTCTGCCTCCCCGAGTTTAAGTTTCTTACTGTATCTTCTCTATTGGACTTATTGAGTTCTTCATTTTTAATACTTCAATTTGATTTTTCTTGGATATCTGGCTCCCCCCAAAACTTCCAACTATGCCATGTATGAGTGTTTTGATTTCATGCGATTACTTTCCTGTAGTTTTGAGAAATTACAATCATCCTTTTGAATTCCTTTTCAGATATTTTGTCAATCTCTTTTTCTTCATGGTCTATTATTCCTGTGTTAGTTCTTCATAGGGAGTCATATTGCATTTTTGCCCCTGTTTATTATATTTCTATATTTATTTTACACACCCGGAGAATTGATTCTTATCTCCTCTGATGGTTATTGTGATGTTTGTGGAGTTGAGCCTGTTTGAGTAAGTGGAATGCCTGAAGCATACAGCAGATACCCAAAAGTGTATGCTACATGGATTTAGGCAGATCTGGCTAACATTTGTTGGTTCAGTGACAGTCTTGAATTACATTTACATTAGGGATATTAAATCTGTTCTATTATCAGTAGGAGGAAGATATGATTTCTCTGGCCAATATAGTCAAAGCCCAAGGTCTTCGTTATCAAGGTGAACCACTAATTCACTGCCTAGTGTGAGGCCAATGTCTGAATACCCCAGCCACTTGGACACTTGAACCACACACAGCATCTAGGCTCTCAGTATTGTGAGGTTGCTCCCCAGCACTCAGAAAGTTCTGGCTACCAGGATCACACTGGGCATAGAAACACCCTCATATCACATCCTTCTCAGTTTTGCAGCTTATACACACCTCACAGTCACAGATTCCACAGTCAGGGCATGAAGGGAATTTATTCTCTGTCCCGGAAGCTGCCCTGTTACTCGAGTGAGCTTTCCCCACAAAAAAAAAAAAAAAGATGAGTTGAAGCTCAGCATGAGCAAGCTGAGCTGAATCTGAAGCTTTACTATTGAATGCTTTCATCTGGTGAGGGAAGCGAAGCAATTTGATCTCCCTTCATGGGACGAAGAGTATATTTTGCACATAGAATGTTCTTCAGGCCAGACTTGAAGTCAGGTAGGACAAAGTCTGCTGCTACACATTTGTATGTTTGTCTAATACATTTGACGCTCCATGAAGTTTTTATTGCAATTTCAAAGTTTCCACTGAAACTTTCTCTCCATCTGTGCCCTGGGATATGGTCCTCTCTTTGTTTTTTTGATATCTTCTTGTGGTAAAATATCATTGTCTTTTCCCTATTCGATCATCTAGGCATTTCATTTTTAACTTCAAAACCATGACATACTTTTTTAAAGAAGAGATTTATTTATTCGTTTGAAGGGAAGAAAGGGAGGTGGGGAGAGAAGGAGGCAGGGAAGAGAGAGAGAGAGAGAAAGAGAGAGAGAGAGAGAGAAAAGAAGACAAGACAAGACAAGACAAGACAAGACAAAAACCAGAAGGGAGACCTTCAGCCAAGAACTCAGAGCTCCATTTTGGCCTTTCATACAGGAGGCAATGGCCAAAGCACTTTGCTAGGCAAATAAGTAAGGAGCTGGATCAGAAGCAGGGCAGTTAGGATTTACATATGTCGTTTGATATGGAACCCTGTCATTGCAGGTGGCAGCTTCACTTACTCAACCACAAAGGCTGGCCCCAAAGTCATATTATTTTATTGGCATAATACTACATTATGTGTATGGTTAAGTTGCAAAATCATATTATGGAGCCATGGATATAGAATGATTGCATGTTTGGGACTGAAAACAGGAAAAATAAACTTGGAAGGATATATACCTACAAATTAACTGAGGTAGTGTTAAGTAACTGAATAAATGGGAAGTTAAAAGCATTTTATATTTCCAGCTTCTTGAATATGATCTACATTCAAAAATAAGTGAATTAAAATGTTATAAAATAAAAAGACACAAAAATACATCTTGAGAATGACCATAATTTTTTAATCTCCATATTTTTTATTTAGATGAACTTTATATAGAGCTTACTATTTGGAAATTTGCAATTAAAGGGATGGCATTGTGGGGCCCTGTGTGTACTAGTCTATGTATTGGGTGCTCCTCTTTTGATCCAGCTCCCTTCTCATGTGCCTGCAGGAAAACTCTTCTGGCATTGAAATCCGTGTCCAACTCCAATCTAGGGATACAAAATGGTTCTTATGTTAGCATTTTGTAAGTGTGAATATTGCTGTGTGACATAGTTTATTGTTTATTATATATGTCACATAAAGAAATGTCAATTGTCAGAGTATATTCAACTGATCAAAATTCTAAGTCAGATTGATTATATATACATTATATAGTATAATTTTCAGTGACACAGTAACTTCTCAATTCTCATAAATATTTGGAAGTTTTCCTTTAAGATTTTCCATTTTGGGCCTACTTAATTTCATTATCATTATTTTGTTCTTTTAGAAAAGATGCAGTATAGTTTTTAGGGAAATTAATTTTCATGGAGATATTAACTCATTCAGAATGTACTCAAATATCTTATTAACTCTTTGCTTGCTAGCTTACACAATTATACATTGCAAACAGTTGGACTTGATTGCCCCCTGAATATGAGTGTTCATGTGCATGGAATATTGATAAGTTATCAAAGTCAGTGAAAATTTTTGGGTAAGTGTGGTAGCTAGTTTAGTGGAACTTGGCAAAAATCTTTCTCTCTCTTTCTCTCTTTCTTTTATATTTTTTAATTTTTTAATTTTTTCATTTAAAAGTCAGACCATTAGCAGGGAGTTGGTTAGGAACTGGAGCAGCCAGGACACACATCAGTGCCCATATGGGAGCCAGGTATTACAGGTGGCTGTTTTTTTCACTACATACCAGTACTGGCCCCAAGACTTTTCATTTTTTATGGCAATGTCTGAAATAATCTGAGTTACAAAGTTGACAGGGAAGAAATGACAGTACAGGCTGGCCTCTACGTTCTGCAAGCACTGAACTAGAATTTGACATATCCATTTATTAGATAAAACACCCATGTTCTCTCTCCTCCTCTTCGTGTATCTGACTTTCTAATTTAAAAAAACACACACATGAAACTATATTTGTGGTTTTCAAAAACAGGGAAATGTAGTAATACATAAAAATAGTATTAGAAAACATTTATGCAAATAATCATTAACTCTGAGAGACAGGATTATTGGTTGATATTTGCCCCTGTATTTCTATATTTTTCCTATTAAAATTTGATAATATGGACAGCTATTTATTTGATAAATGGATAAAAGGCACAAATTGAATTCTGTTTCAACTTTGACATGTAAGGAGCATGGAAGCCCCATTCCTGTCCTTATGACAACTGTAGCAATTACGTAAGTGGATAATTAACTTTTCTCAAAACTGTCAGGGAATTGACAAACTTAAAAAAGATTGTAAAAAATGTGTGTTATGCAAACTGTGTAGAATTTAAAGTATTTTTTGTTACCACAAACTTACCTTTCATTCTATTTATATGAACTTTGAACTACCCTCCTATTTAAAAAATGATTATGAATATAGCTCAGGTATTAAACTTTCACTTTAATACTATTAATTCCTATCTTAACCATGAACATCTAAG
The DNA here is from genome assembly GCF_017591425.1 of Ochotona curzoniae. Lineage (NCBI taxonomy): Eukaryota > Metazoa > Chordata > Mammalia > Lagomorpha > Ochotonidae > Ochotona > Ochotona curzoniae. Next base: position 25,384,311 of record NW_024467096.1, read on the forward strand.
TATCTTCAATAGCTCACAAACTTCATTGATTAGTAAAAAGGGCTCTCAAATTATTTAGAATAGATTATTAATGGCTTGAAAGTAGGCAGGCATTTTTTTGTCCCAACTGATAGCATTACCCTGAATGTTCTATTTAAGATTGGATTGGCTTGACTTTCTACTCTAGACAAAACAAAGCTGGGAAAGGGCACTGGAAGTGGTCAATTGGTACCCTGCAGTGCTCACTTTTGTAAGGAAGAATTCAGAGCACCTGTAGGGTGGCTGATACAACATTAAGTCTAAACAGAAAACCAATCCATTTCCACCCCCAGTGAGGACTGAAACACTGCAGAACAAGCAGTACAGACTCCCTGCTCTAGCCTTTGCGGATTCTGTCACATAAGTCATCATCCCATAGATCCTGATTTTAAATTGCTTTGGAAAGAGAATTTTTAAAAAAGATTTATTTATTTATACTGCAAAGTCAGATATACGGAGAGAAAGAGAGACAGAGAAGACCTTCTGTTCATTGATTCACTCCCCAAGTGGCCTCAGCTGCTCAAACTGGGCCAATCCGAAGCCAGGAGCCTCCTGCCTCTTCCGAGTCTCCCCTGTAGGTGCAGAGTCCCAAGGCTTTGGGCTGTCCTTGACTGCTTTTGTAGGCCACGATCAGGGAGCTCAATGTGATGGGCCATCATATATAAGGTGATGATTGACAAGTTTATGGAGCCTCCTGCTTTCTGTGTTTTGAGATCAAGATCCATACACTCTTCCACATTATGAAATTTAATAGTCTGTGATTGTAATGATCTTCTTAGGGCCAATCATATTGTCAGGTATCAAATAAACTTTAATGAAATCCAACATTTTCCTTTTGATGTTTGTCAGAAGGCTATTATTTAATTTAAGGTAGCTTTAGCAATTCCCTTTTCAAATGTTCAGCAGATACTTTAGTTGAGAAATGAATTTTTGAACACATGTCCTTCCTTTCATCAAAGCTTTTATGATTTCTTTTTTAAAGATGTACAGTTATTCTGATATAGTTTTGCTTTTAATATGTGCATTATCACTTTGGGGCATCTTATTAGGAATATCAAGAGAACATGACAAAACTATCAACTTAATTGGTAGAGTACTTTCCTAAGTCCTGAATGTTTATATGTATTTTTATGAATAAGAATAAACACTATGATATGTTAAAATGATACTTTGGTAACATTGTACTGTTATCAGATTAGCACAGAGTGGTCAAAAAAAGAAATTTACATATAAAAGAAGTTCATTTAATTAACAAGGCTGGAATAAAAACATAACATTGATGTGATTGAGAAAGTGGTTCTACTGAGAGAATTTAGTTATCAAATTCCAGTTTACATTCTCCTGTAACATAAATTACATTGCTTTAGATACTCTTACTTTTTAGACATTTTGATTCATTTTATTTGGAAAAGTGAAATAAAGAATGCTCTTATTTCTATTTCACTGTGTGAGTATCCACAATGTCTGGAATTGTGCATGTCTGGAACTGTGGCAGGTTGAAGTAGGAAGTCAGAAACTTGATGCATATCTCTTACGTGGATAGCAAGGGCCAAGTTCATGAACCATGACTGTTGTTGCCCTGAGTGCATGTTATCCAGAATCCACAGTCAGGAACAGTTAGAACAGGAAGCCAGACATTCCAACTTGGCTTGCTGGCATCCCAAGTGACGCTTGACTAGGTCAAATGCCTGCCCTTATCCTCTTTCTTCTAAAATCTAACTTTTATATGTACTAGTTCCTTCTCTTACACAAATGCTTAAATCATCAAAAAAAAAAAAAAAACCTCTTTTGAATAGTTCCTTTCTTTCTGTTGTGTCGTAACTCTCCTCCCCTTATCTGCAAGCAGTAGAATCTTAATCACTCATGTCTCAAATCTCTTGCAAGCCGATATTCGTAACTTTTAAAATGACTATTATGTTCATCTGGTCACATTGTGAGGAGTTAGAAGGGATAGTACACAAACCAGTTCCCTGGTGTAATGAGAAAAGGGACAGAGTTTCTTTAACAGTGAACAAAGTACTTGTTTCTTCCTGGAGGCTGCCTTTAGCAACACTTTTTTTGTCAAGAGAATGGGCTAGACATGATTTTAAATTCCAGCCCTCTGATGAGTTTTTCCCCTGCATTTGATTGGTTGTTATACTAGCCTTCTAGCTTGTTATGCTAGACTTCTGTTGAATATCAAATGAGCCAGTGTGCACAGATTTCCTAGGGAAACTCTTTTTTATTAGTTTCTCATTTGAGATGGGTAGCTTTACTCACTGTCCCTGTGTGCATGGACATTTTTCAACCTAAGCTTTGAGCTGAGATCACCTTCATCATTAAGTAACAAGATCCCTTTAAATTGCCTTTTTGAGATGAATTGTTCTATTAACCCTATTCCCTTACACAGAACTACCTTCTTCCTTGATTTCCTGAGTTGTACTTCTTTTTTTTTTCTATATTAATTATTCCCACTATAAATACTACTGCTTCACCTTCAAGTGTCATTTGCTTTCTCTAGTCTTCTTCTCAACCCTTGTTCATGCTGTGTGTCCTGATTATTTACCAGGATTGCACTCCCATTATTTTGCTAATGAGCCTGAAATCTAAATGGAGAACAATTATCTCAATAAAAAAGTGGACATTCCAGATAACAAAAGTGAAAGGATGATTTTAGATAATGAAAGAAAGTTCAATGTATTTGATTACAAAACAGATTTATATGCTGTAGCTATTTAAGAAACTTAACATAGTTGCTAAATTTGAGGGATGGAAAAGATAATGCAACTACAATAAAGAGCAAAGAATCATGGTGTGGTGGAATTGAAAGACACTCCCTCTCCTTGTGTGGATGGAACATGAGGCACTTGCTCTACAGTGTCTAGCGGATTTGTACTAAGCAGAAATAAAAAAAAAAATTAAAAGGCGCTGTGGCTCAAACAGGATAATTCTCTACCTTGAAGCATCAGCATCCTATATGGGCACCAGTTCATGTCCAAGTTCTTCCACATCTCATCCAGCCCTCTGCTTATGGCAACAGAGGTTGAGCCAAAGAAGCTTCTGGCTCACAACTTCAGCTCAGCTCAGCTCAGCTCTAGACTTCACAGTCGTTTGGGAATTAAATCATCTCTCCCCTTTGTGTAAGAATTGGCTTTTAAAATGTCAGATTGTGCCCAGCATGGTACCCTAGCAGCTAAAGTGCTCGCCAGGATCTCATATGGGCACCGGTTCTAATCTCGGAGGCCCTGCTTCGCATCCGGCTCCCTGCTTGTGGGCTAGGAATGCAGTCAAGGATGGCCCAAACCCTTGGGACCCTGTACCTGCATGGGAGACCTCAAAGAAGCTCTGGGATCCTGGCTTCGGATTGGTGCAGCTCTGGCCATTGTAGCCACTTGGGGTGTGACTCATTGGACAGAAGATCTTCCTCTCTGTCTCTGCTCCTTTCTGTATATCTGACTGTCCAATAAAAATAAATAAATCTTTTAAAAAATGTCCTATTATGGAGTTTTCTTACATTGAATACAGGAAGCGGAGTTTGTGTTGTGGTTGAAGGAGCAAGCAAGTATCAGGATTGCTAAATCTGTCACGACATGTGATTGGAGCATCTCGGGATGAGACATCTTAAATAGGCGTATACAATAAAGGCCAAAACGTGTACCCACATTGTTGATTTGCTGAGAACTTTAACTTGGGTTGATGAAAATCACAAGTGTATTTTTCTGGATAGCTGTAGTATGGAAAGTATTTTAGAAAGATGGGCAGATTTTAGTGTTAGACTTCCTCTTTTAAACCTCAAGCAAAAGGAGGACCTCACTGATTACATAAATTGCTAAGTCAAGACAAGACAACTCTAATACCTTGGTATTAAAGTTCAAACTGCAGTCTTGTGGATCATCATGCCAGACAGCCTCTAAGCATGAGGGCATACTGGAGAAACTGAAGAAAGTTCTTTTTGCTTGAAAACCATTTTACCAATCTTTTGCCCAAAACAATTAAGCATTATTTATTAAACACAATACTAAATTCACAGGGAAAACCATAGTGTTCAGGGGTGGTTGACACATGTCTCATTGCTCTTTCAACTGCTTTGCTCCTTTGAGCATGCTCAGTTCTGTGACTTCAGGGATAAATCACTCCTTTGAAAATTCTCCAGATTTAGACTTGAGTTACTCAAAACACTGTTCATCATACAGAAATCAGCACCCTGATTGTGTTCAACACACTCACAATCTGAAACAAGAAACCAAACGTAGTTCTCTTAGAAGAACGTGGCTCCTCACTGCGCGGCCTTCACTGGTCTTCAAGGCTACTTGGCTCCTGTTGGAAGAAATTCAGAGTTTCCTCTTCTTTCGTAAATAGATTCCCGCCCCCCACCCCCCGGAACCATATTCTTTTGCAAACTTCTCTTTTGTTTGATTACTGGTGACTTAGAACTGTTTATAAATCCTGCCTGTGACCAATCTAATGACAACGACAATAAAGGTGGGTGATTTTTAGGCCTATCTCACACAGGCCTTCCATCAATTGGCTGCTCTCCTGGCTGTTCTGTCCACCCACGGGAGAGAACCATTTCATGGGTAGCATTCATTCAAAGACATGAGGCAGTAAGACATGTGGGCGCTTGGTATTTGATGTCTGTAATTTGAAAAGTTAAATTTCTGTGATTAAATTATTTGAGAAATTGCAAACATTTATGGCTTGTAGGCCCTCACATGTTTGTGTAGATTAAGGAAATCATTCCTCATGAACAAAATTTCTTTAAAAAATATCTAATCTTTTATTTATCTGATAAGCTCAGTGACAGAGAAAGGAATTGCCAAAGGGAAAAAAAAAATCCTCCTTTTTCTGGCTTACTTCTCCAATGGTCAGGTTGAAACCAGGGAATTTTCTCTAGGTCTCCCGTGTGGGTGGCAAGGACTGATGTATTGGGCCATCTACTCCTTGGCTTTTCAGTTACATATTCAGGGAACTGGATCTGAAGAAAAGAATTTGTGAATCTAGCGTTCCAATATGGGATGCTTGTGTCATAGATGGCAGCTTAATCCACTGTGCCACAAAGCCAACCAGACCCTTACGTTTTTAAAGTAATAGAATTTTTGTTATCTTTGTGAGTGAACACACACACAAACACACAGATGATATAGTAGTCGCCTTTCATCTGCCAATTTATTTTTTGTAGGTTTAATTACTGGTACCCATAGTCTGGAAATGTTACACAGAATATTCTAGAAATCCATACTTCATAAGTTTTAAAATGCATGCCTTAGTAGTGTGAGTAAAATCTCACTCTGTTCCATTCTCCTCTGTGAAGTGAATCAATATTTGTGTGACATATCCATGCTTTCGTCATATACATCATCCATTAGTTACTTAGTAACTGAATCGGTTACTGTATTGTCTGTAATGGAGACAGTTCTTGTACTCAAGAACTCCTCCATCTCTCCCCTGCTTTTTATTTTTTTAAAATAAGGACCCCAAAATCTAAGATCGGTGATGTTTGTAACTGAGCCATACCATGCTTGCTTTAAGTGAAAGGGTAAGTGTGCACATCTGGGTGAAACACTGGGCTGAATACTCACTCTGACTGCAGCTTTAGCTAACCAGTGAGGAATCTGTGAACACAGGGCCTTGGAGAAGGGTGCTGGTGGGAGGCAGGGGACCTGTGATTTCCACAGTACTAGGAAACACAACTGGGAGAATATTTGTAGCATTAGCTTTTATAGGTTGGCCTAAACTGTCTGATTTTCCAATTACAAGCAAACAGTAATGAAACACTATCACATAATTGACATACACATTTTAGAACTTCTGGACACTACAAGCAAAAGAAGAGTTTCCCGAGTAGTATTTCATGATAAAATTGCTTTTGTAATTTCACTCATAAAGAACTGTAGAGCTTCCATTAGTCAAGTTATAAGAATTTCTGAGTCTCTTGTTCTTGTCTATAGAAAACTCAAATATGAATCCTATTGACAGTAACACACCTGGCCCACTTATTGGGTTATTTTCCACTCCGTCCTTTTTATTCCTTTGACTTTTCAACTTCTATTTGAGCTACCTAATTATAATCTGCCTTAACTCTTTTTTTTTTCTTTTAAATATAGTAACATTTGAACTTCTCTGCGTTGAACCACTGATTGAATGGGTAGTATTATGAAAGGTTATAATTGGTCTATGATTTTTTTCTTCCCTATTTTCATTAGATAAAAGCTCCTTAGAGCTTCCCATCAGTAGTGAAGCTTGCATAACCTTTAAATTACACTAAAAAATTTTCCCTTGTTTTTGAGTATTACCAAGTTTGATGTTCCGTAAGGCAAATCTTTACAGATTCATCAATTCAGACATACTGAGGCCGGCACGAGGCTTCAGTATCAGGAGTGACAGGGCCAGGGTATGTTCTTTTTGTTCTGTTCCTGTGGGGGTTTTCTGTTCCCCTACTCAACTTTCTCTGCAGTTGGGGAAGCTGAGGAGAGATGGGTTGTCTTTGAGAAAGCAATGTCTCCCTTGCGGAAGCTCTTTAGCCACCCACTGCTAGTCCCCTCTCTGGTGTCAAGCCTCCCAAAGTTGGCTATTCATGGCAGGCATTTCTTCCTGACTTCACTAAAATTGCTGCCCCTGTTGTGAGGCAGATTTCCAGCTTCTTTATTTTGGTGCCTGCTTTGGGTGGGGTCCTTGTGGATGCTTTCACTTTCCCTTCCGGAGCAATCCTTTGAACAGGACTAAGCTCAGATATGTCTACTCTATAATATAGTGTAACTGAACTTTGAAACCTACGATGTTGTTTATTTCCCATGGCTTTTGCTGCAGTTTAACAATACTTCTTTCAGCATTCCACGTGAGAAACAAGGACCAGTGTCTATGTTTGTATATGCCCTGGATACATCTGGCAGATTTTCTCAAACAGCCAGCTTGGCAGTGAAATGTTAATATCTTTTTAAAAATGTTCTTAGTATTCATGCTGATCATCTTGGTAACTTTCTCACCTTTTTTGACTTTGAGGAAGGCAGGGAATACCTGGAAAGCTATTTATGTTCACCCTCCCCTTTAATGGAGTTATCTTCCATAGCTAGGCTGGAGGAGTCAGAAGTCAGTTGCTGTACTAGTTTTGCTGCCTTAATTTAGCCACACAATATGTGACTAACAGCATTTTTTTAAAAAGATTTATTTATTTTCATTACAAAGTCAGATATACAGAGAGGAGGAGCGACAGAGAGGAAGATCTTCCATCTGATGATTCACTCCCCAAGTGACCTCCACAGCCAATGCTGCTGCGCTGATCCAAAGCCGGGAACCAGGAACTTCTTCCGGGTCTCCCATGCGGGTGCAAAGTTTTGGGTTGTCCTCGACTGCTTTCCCAGGCCATAAGCAGGGAGCTGGATGGGAAGTGGAGCTGCCGGGATTAGAACCGGCCCCATATGGGATCTCAGGTGTTCAAGACAAAGACTTTAGCCGCTAGGCCATGCCGCCGGGCCCAACAGCATTTTTTAAAATGTAGGTGATCCTATTGCCTGTTTTTGTCAGACTTGAAGTTTTCGTTGACATTCAAACAATTCCCTTAAATACTCTGTTACAGGCTTTACAGAGTCCATAATGTTTGCAACTGTGACTTACTGTTTCCCCAGATTCTCATCAGATGGATCTGCTTACAGTCCTCAAATGTCCCATTTTTTGCTTACAAATTCAATCTGACGGTAAATGTATACTCAAGCAAAATAAGCAGACTTTGTATCCAAAACCCTTAAAAGGAAAACCCTGCTGCCTCTTGAGAAGATAACATATATATGCATTCTGCTACAAAGATAACACTAAAGTGAGTCTATTGTTTACTAAAATATCACTAGTTGGCAAGTGCTGTGGCTTGAGTATGGAAATACTTACTAAGCATGAAGGACATTGTCACATTATTCTGGTGTCTCCCCAATATGATCATTAGTTGACTAGTTAAAAGCATCTTTGTAACAACAACAATAAAAAGCTAAAATGAAGGAAAAAAGCATGGGTCTTATTTTTGGCCTTAATGTTACACAGTTGTCTGAACTTGCCAAATAGGTTAACCTCTCTTCTACTCAGAGCTGCTATAATTAAGGACTCTTGCTAAGTAATCTTTATTGGCACAAAAGGTTAACCAAGCACATAGTGCTTAGAGGAACCATTTCAACAAAGCATCGAAATCCTGTTAAATAAAACTGGAGCCACTGAAGCTGCTGACTAGAAAATAACCCCAGATTGATAATACCTCTGGACAAGCCATTCTCCAGGAGTGGTTACCTTCATCGCAGTAAATGCTAATCTAAGCAGGTGCTCCTACAGTTTCCAGAAAGTCAAGAGCATGCATGCCAACACAACTGACTGGCTTCTGGAGCATTTTACATGTGAAATCGTCAGGATTTTGTATGTGTTCACAAACTAATCAATACATAGTATTTGGCAATATGTTCCCCAATAGGAAGATAAACTTTATAAATGGATATATCTCATAATATACACGTGTATCTACTGGGTGTAGGATAACAAGGAAACTCCAGGACATGATGTACTATAACCTCTTTGATTGGGTCTCTGCTTCCCAGATCTGTCTCTTGCCTTGTCCCGACTCACATTCTTTTATCCATGCTGAACCCCTTGTGCTTGTTTAAAAAAAACTGGAACATATGGAATATCTGTAGATTTTCATAGCTGTGTCCTTTGACTGTTGTTCTGCTTGTCTACTGCTGGCTGATAATTTATAGCAACCCTTGGTGGTGGTGGGGCTGGCAGTTGATGGAGTTTGCATCTTGCACAATGGGGTGATTTTTGAGAATGGAGTCAGCTGGCGGCTGGAATTGGACTTGTCAGGCTTGCTGACTTTCCTCTGTTGTGTCTGCAATTGGAAGACAGATCGAGGACAGGGAAAGATCCTTATCCACTTCTTTGAGGTTTCTTGACAGGAATACTCCAACATGTGATTTCAGTGAAGTTGACATGTTTGCATGATGTGAAGTTCAGAGTCTCTAAATACACGACTCAAGACACTAACAAAGCCAGGGAGAAGTTATCTCATTTCTTACAGCTGACAATGAAAATTGTACTGTGTCACTTCCTATGTTTTCTTCGTTAGAAGTGAGTCAGTGAAGATATCCTAAATCCAAGCGGGGGGGGATTTGATTCTATCATTTGATGACCAAAATGAAAACATGATTAGATACATTTTCCAAAGATTTATTTATTTTTATTGCAAAGTCAGATATGCAGAGACAAAGAGGAAGTACTTCCATGCAATGATTCATTCCCCAAGCAGCCACAACAGCTGGAGCTGAGCTGGTCTGAAGCCAAGTGCCAAGAACCTCCCCCAGGTCTCTCACGTGGGTGCAGGGACCCAAGGATTTGGGCCATCCTTGACTGATTTCCTAGGCCACAGCAGGGAGCTGTATGGGAAGCGGGGCCACCAGGATTAGAACTGGCACCCATGTGGGATCCTGGTGTGTTCAAAGCGAGGAGTTTAGCTGCTAGACTACTGCAACGGGCCCACTTGGATACATTTTTAAACCACCCTATATACATAGCAAATATCTGTTAGAAACATGGGGTCTTTTCTGAATAGTTCCAGTTTACATGTTCTACTAGAATACAAATTTCTCAAGGTAAGAGACATTCCTGTATTGTCTTCTTTATTCCCTAGTGTAGGGATGTGGAAATGGGGCAGCCAGGAAATGGTCTATTAATTACAGGGCTGATAGAGCATGTATAATAAATATGAGTATGTGAGGAAGAAATACAAAACAAAATATTTCTTTATTATAGGTTAAATTTATTTTTAAAGATTTACTTATAAATTTGAAAGGCAGTATTTCAGAGAAAGGGAGAAAGAAAGATCTTCAATGTGCTGGTTCTTTTCTGAAATGCTTACAATAGCCAAGACTTTTCCAAAAGCTAGGAATTCTATCTTGGTCTCCCACATGGGTGTCAGGAACCCATATATTTGGGCCATAATCTGCTTGTCCACAGATTTGTTAGTGGGAAGCTGAATTGGAAGTACAAATTAGACATTTTTCTTATTTTTATTGGAAAGTCAAATATACAGAGAGGAGAGACAGACAGGAAGATCTTCTATCCATTGATTCACTCCCCAACTGGTCACAATGGCTGGAGCTGAGCCAATTTGAAACCAGTAGCAAGGAGCCTCTTCTGGGTCTCCCATGCGGGTACAGGGTCCCAAGGGTTTAGTTTGTCCTCAACTGCTTTCCCAGGCCACAAGCAGGGAGCTAAATGGGAAGCGGAGCCACCAGGATTAGAACTAGCACCCATAAGGGATCCCAGCACATACAAGGTAAGGACATAGCAGCTAGGCTACAGTGCCTGGCCAAAATCAGATAAGTTTGGCATGCCTACATCTCTTTGAGATGAGATGTAAGCATGTCAAGCAGTGGCTTAACCTTCTGTGCCAAAATACGTCCCCCTAAATTTAATTTTAAAAGGATGCTAAATAGAATTTCTCCCAAAGCTAAGACTGAGCTTTGAGTGTTATGAAAAAAATGTAGATATTTACTGCTAGTATGTATTGAGCAACCGGAAATGTGGTAGTCATTAAAAATAAGCAGGCACATATGTGTAATAGAAAATGCCCTTTATATTGAAGTACTGAGAAAACAAATTAGAGAATAATCAAGAATATACTTGTCTGATTTCTCATAGAGTACCTTAGTCTACTCTAATCCTGTAATTTCTCTCATGTTAATTATGAGAGCTGTCCAAAGTCCATAAAAAGTCAATACAATAATGGAAGGAACTTTTCCAAGATGAATTTAAGAATTAATGGATTTGCAAAATATAATGCTAAACTTCCTGGCAGTTGTACAGAGAATAATAAGCAGAAATTAAGCAATATACTTCTATTTACTTTAGATTAATATGTTTGCCTTTGTACTGACTACTGGTCATTGAAGATGACAGCATTATTCTTTGGCATCTTCACTGCATTTTCTATATGAAAGATAATTTAAAAAAAGATGTTTAAGTTCTCACCCAAATTAGCAGAAGCAAGTCTCGTGAGTGTCTTTATCAATATTAGCACTTTGAATGTTGAGAAACTTTAAAAGCTGAGTAGTTTTCTGGCATGTTTTGGCAACTTGACATGTTGGCTAGCCACAGCTGCATGGAGAATGGGTAATTATTCTGGAAGGATAGAGAGTAGTAGGGGTCATATTTGGCTCAGAGTCATGGCTAGTGTTTTCATTAACCGTCACCCTGAATCTTTACTCAGTGACCACTTTAACAAGACAGTTGATGAGAAAGGATGCCAGAAATAGGAGTATTGCCATCAACAGGTGGAATAAGCACAGGCTTTAGAGTACCATTTGGCTCAACCAGTACTTGGAGACACTTACCCTACAACTAAAAAGAATTTAGAAAATAAAAACTATTGTTTAGGGAAAAATTTTGGCTGGCTGCTGGCATATACTTCAAATCCTGTTTAATGGAAAGTTAAGTGAGGTATCCCACTACTTTAAGCTGCTATAAACGAAAGTTAGAGCGTGACACCCTAAAGTTTTATAAAGTTTCCTGAAGCAATACATGAGATATGACTTCTGTACAATCCGATGATATGCAGTAGAGATTACTGCATTCTTGTTGCACATAAATATTATGCATTTGTTATATAATCTAAAATAGTTATAAGATTCTTTTGTTATTTTTTTCTGTGACTTTCAGTAAATATGAAGAGAACTATTACACTTGGGTTTCGCCACTTCAGTTTTTATTTTGTCCAGCTTAGAAATAGCCGTGACTTTTTACTCAGATATTCTTCCAGCTATTATCGTCCTAAATCCTCTGCTTCTTTGTTTTTCATACGTTCACTAAAACTTTGCTTGAAAGGAGGGAGTGGGGAAGAGGCAGAGAAGGAACGGGTGGGAAAGTGAGAGAGAGATTTTTGATCTACTGGTTCACTCCTAAAATACCTGTTACAAGCAGTGTAACAGCCAAGAGCCTGGAATTAAACCTAGATTTCCCTTGTGAATGAAAGAGATGAGTACTTAGGCCAGCAGAGTGCACATTAGCAGGAAACTTGAAAAAAAAAAATGGAGGCAGAACTCAAACCAGACACTCTGAAATAAGATGTGGGTATACAAAGCAGCAACTTAACAGCTGCACAAAATATACACCCCCTGCTTTGTTATTCTTGATGTGTTTATAAAGTGAAGAAGTAAAATCCCAGCAATCCAGGGCCATGTGGTGTTTGGTGTCAGCACTTGTGGGTGATTTGAAAGATTTGTTCCCCTCCTGGTCTCTCTCTGGCACATTATCTCTCCATGAGCTTTCCCATATCAAACCTTCTCCAATAACAGAGTCAGTGTGCATGGCAAGCACATCTGTCCGACAAGTCTCTTGGAGCCTGATCGTAGCCCACATACTGCTCCCAAGTCTTGTCATGTAGATGTTCTCAAGATTCCACAGCATGTGTGTTTGCGCGCGTGTCTTTAATTGTAATGCCTGATTCTATAACATTATAGCATTACTACTTCTCCAAATGGATGCCTATTCGGAACTAGGAAAACAATACATTTTGACAAGTTTATTTGTAATACTTTATATCAAAAAAGTTAAAGAATTTTGTTATTCCATTCAAAGATATGGGATAAAGTTACTGCAAGAAGATACAAGGATGAGAAAATCATTTACTTATAATAATAACACTCATTTTTGATTAAGTTCAGAGGCCTTTATAAACTTATTTATTTGGCAGGAAAGTGCTCTTTCCATGTTTTGGCTGAGTTTTGATCTATCTGCTGGGATACTGAGGTTTGTATATGACCTTCTCCTGAAGGTTTTCCTCTCATTCAATGGGTTGCAAAACATAAAATAAGCAAATATTTTTGTTTTCGAAGAAGGTTCACAATTTGGAAATGGGCAGTCAGCAAATACTGATTGAACCCCTTTTGACCTCATCTAGAGTTATTACCAGAGCTTTCCTTCTACACTTCTTTGACTTGCACTTTAGATTCTCTTTTTATTTTGCACTAAAAAGTCATGAGATAAATCATGCAGGATATAAAAACATAATTTAGTTTATAAAACATTGATAATCATGTTCTCTGTGTATCACCTCACCCTGGTGCTGAATTGTGGAATCTTATTTCACAATAAATTCCCTTTCGGTTGGAAAGAGAAATAAGAAATTAAGCATAATGAAATACCTTGGATACTTTAAAAGACACCGTTACGTATTCTGAGCATAACAGCAGCAAGCATTCAGGGTGTGATCAATTCTACTTGTTGGGGAAAAAATATATGTGGTCACAGATAGGTTAGAGTGGGTCTTAAGAGACTAGCCAGTGTGTGGCTGTCAGGAAGGCCAGGAAATGGTGCCAGATTCTGAATTGAGAAAGCTGCAGTAGCAAGCCATGGAACTCTGTACCGTCTTGGCATACAATGAAGTCACAAGAGAGATGGGGATGTAAGGCAGGCAGAAATTCACAGGACCTTAAATCTCCTTTATTTTCTCTGCTCTGAGTGACAGGCCCAAACCTGGAAAGCATATTTAGCTGAGAGAAGGCTACTTTTGTGGAACATGGAGAGAGGTTTATCTTTGGTTGTGGTTGAAGGAACATGTATACTCTACGCGTATTGGGAAAATATCTTAAGGAATTTTAAGGATGTACATTTCTTTAACATTAGCAATTGGATATTTAGAGTATTGGAGGGAAAACAATTTTCCTTAGATTTTTAATTATAGTGATTAGGTTGATGAGGCGTGTACTCTGTAAGATGGAAAATGCAGTGAAATTACGCCATGATATAAATTTGTATATAATATGAGTCATTGAATGATTTAATCTTAAGAAAATGTTTTGAAGAGATGAAACTGACCGAAAACATTAAATCCCATGAGATACTGTTTCTGCTGAATTTTTTTTTTTTTGGTGAAATGTGTCTCTTCTAGACAAGAAATAGAAGAATTTTGTTTTTTAATCCAGTCTACTAATCTATGTTGTTTGATTGAACTTAAGCTATTTACATTCAGGGTCAATATGTATGAGTGGTATTTTGGTCTTGTCATAGAATAGCATCATTTTCTTCAACAAGGTTCTTGATTCTCGTTTCTTCAGCTAAACGTTAGTCATTTAGTAGCATGTCATTTAACTTCATGGTGTTGTTAATTTCTTTTTTCTTCCTGATGTTGATTTTGTTTTGTGGCTCTTCATTTAAGGAGATGTATAGTAACTGTGTAATAGAAACTGTCATATCTAGTAACATGTTATTTAACTTCATGGCATTGTAAATTTCTATTTTTCTTTCTATTGTTGATTTTGTATTTTGACTTTTCATTTGAGGGTATGTACAGTAGCTGTGAAACAGAGACTAACACCCAGATGTGAGGATACAATGTAGTATGCGTTTCTACTTCCAGACAAAGATGGATTTACAATGAAACTGCTTACTATATCTTGACAATAGGATGCTGGACTCTGCCATTGTTCATGCCCACAATGATGGACATATGACTGTGTATGAAGAAGTATATTTTAGTAGATATAGAGGAACTAGGCGGTGGGGGGAAATTGGGGTTGGGATAAGGGAAATGGCAGGAGCCTATGGAACTGTATCATCAAATGATAATAGTAATAAAATGTAAAAAAAAAGCAGCAATAGTTAAAATGCAAAAAAAAAGTATATAATAGAATTTGTGATTGGTTCCAAGCCTCCTGCCATCCCAAAATGTCAAATAGGGAAAGACTAAAGGCGTGGGGGAGACAGAGATGAATAATATGGGGCAGGGAGTTGAGGGAACTGAAGACATTGTGATCAATTGGGGAATTTTAGAGTGTGGTCACCTGTGTGTGTTCATCAATATTTCCTTAATTTTAATTTACACACATTAAATTATCATTGCAGTGATATGACCTTGAATTTTTGATGATGAATCTTTCTGGACTCATCAATAGCATGTTAGTGGGGTTCCACTGTGTAGACGGAGGTCTGAATCAAAGATGTCGAATGAGTTTTGATACTGGGATTGGAATCCCTGAAGATAGAATTCTTAAATCAGCAAATGAATATCAGAGGTGTTTGTGCTGTGATTAAAGATTTGGTGACCATCGTTATGCAATGACACTTGAAAGGATAAGTGTATTTTCTGGAAAATGACATTTGAGATATAGGCAGAAGAACCCACAGAGAAATCAGAAAAAAAAAAAAGTGGTTGAGACACATTTCAGTGACTCAAGTGTATTTGTAGCCATGGAATTTGAAAATTAAAAAAGGAAATTGATTTGAGAAGAAAGAAGTAATACTAGTAAGTGACTTCCCAGTTTGCTTGCATTTTAGGAGTAGTAAGTAGTTATAGCTTTGGCTTGAATCATTTTAGTAGTGTTGGGGTTGAAAACTCAATTATTGTGAGATAAGGAATGAAGAAGCTAAGAGATTGACACAGTGTATTCTTTTAACATGTTTGAAACACAAAGGGAAAGTGGAATTCTAGCACAGTGGCCATAAGCTTTTAAGATGGAAGAAGCTTGAGCCTGGTTTTTATGATGTCAGTATCTCCATAAAGGACTATGACTCAGGAGCAAGAGAATTAGGCCATACAGAACATCTTCAGGATAGGAGCAAGAACTGAATAATGGTGTGCAGTGGAAGCTTTGGCCTCTACAAAGAGGAATAACTCCTTATTCTGTAAAAATACCCAAGAACAAATAAGGCTATTGTACACAGATGTAGTATAAATATATAGTAGGGAATCAGACCTAAAAAGTGACCTTGGTTCCTTGCATCTGTTCTTTCAAGGAGATAGGAGGGAGGCTGATGACAAATATGTAAAAGTACGTTTTTTTTTTTTTTAACCAGCAATGATTCAAGACTGGTTGATATGTTAGTGAGAAAACTACCAAAGTGCACCAAAGTGCTTTACTTTGCTGCAAACATTGTTGTAAAAGCGCCCTACAGAGTAGGAGTAGAGAGAAGACTGGGTATTTATAAAAGAGGGGCACTGTTGTGTGAGTGTGGGGAGTTGCCTTCTTGTTGCCTTGTCATAGTTCCAGCTGGCATGTTAGACAAATGGAGTCAACGTGTTTTGCACCCCAAAAGGGGAGAGTTGATGTAAAAGACCTCCAAATATCCTTCCTAATATAAACTCAACTTGAATCGCTTTCATTTTGAAACAGATAACTGAGAAATACAGAGAAGTATTGAAGCCCAGTCCTTAATTTGTACATCATGCTGTGCTGTGGACACCAGGCAGCAGCAGACTTAAACTATAGCTTCCAGTTTTCCAGTTTGTGGCTGAATTTTTATTTATTAAAAAAAAAAGTTAGTTAAGGCTTTCTTACTTTGACTGAAACACTGTGTTAGGTGTTGGGCGTAGACAAAGATGTATTGTAGGGATTTGTGTCCTTAATGGAGCTTACAAACTACTGAAATTGTGGATATACATCTTTCAAAAGTTGAAACTATAAAACCGAAGACATGGAGAGACAATAAACATTCCAAGACTGAGCATAACAACAGAGATAGTTTTTGTTCCCAGGCTGTTTGTTAATTGCCAGAGACATTTGCTGTTAATTGGCCAGGACATTTTCCAGTTCACTTCATGTGATGTGCTTCAAGTTCCCTCTTGTCTACTAAATCTGCTGCCTCCATAGCCTGGAGAGATTCTAAAAGTACTGTAGAAGACTACAGAAATGTTATCTCCCTACAGAGGGAATTGGCTTGGGCATGAACCCATGAGCGGTTTAATGTCATTTGGCTTATGTCGTATGTTATCCTTGAGCTAACTAAACTCTGCCATCAGAGCCAGGGTTGCTGCTTAGAGGCTGGGGACTGGAGGCTTAGGGAATAGTATTCTGTTAAACTTGGCATAAACTCTTTTTTAGCATATCTAAATCAAATGAACTCCCTCCTCCCTTTCTCCTTCCATTTTCCCCTTCTTCCTTTGGTTATTTCTTGTGTCTCTCCCTTTCTTGCTTATTTATTTGCTCATGGAGTCTATAAAATTTTATCTCAACTTTATTGGACCCTGTAGTAGATAATAAAAATGCAAAGATAAAAACTATGGCTTCATTTCTCACAGAATGGATAGTCACAGGAGGAATATACAAGTAAACAGTAATAATACACCTTGATAACTGTTTGGAAATACTGTGGGATATGTAAGCCATCTGGAGAGAAGGGAGGGAAGAAAGAACTGCCAGGGAAGACATGCCACTGAAGGGCTTCAAACTTCCGGTCTGTGCATGTGTCATTGATTTTCTTCTGAAGTCACCGAATGTGTGCTTTCGTAGAGAGGAAAGGGCCACACGTGGAAGAGTTGGCTGGAGGCCTGAACATGAGCTATGCGTCCCGAATGGGAGAAGCAAAGTTGAGAGCTGTAATCATACTCCTTCTAAATGTGCACATATGCATTCACATGTGCTTCTCATCAAATGACAGTGTTGTCAAGAAGTAACACTCAGGTCCCGAGACCTGGTTTTCATCTCTTTGCACTGCGAACAGATTAGCAGAGAAGGTGACAATGTATTGTCACCAATTTTTACTAACGAGTGGTGTTGATAGCAGCTCAGGGTCAATGGATGTGTTCCAGTAGTTTAGAAGGACTGTGGGATATAAAAAAGAGTTCAAGGTCTGAGACCGAAAATGTGGGCAGTGATCATATCTCAAGGTACTTACTATGCCTTTCTACAGATAACAGATCCACCTGAAGTAGATATTCAGGGAAGCAACAGACACAATCATATCTATATATTTAAAATCTCATGTATTCGTTTTAATTTTTTAAAATACAGAGACACAGAAAGAAATATTCCATTTGCTGTTCCATCAACAAGTGCACACTAGTTACCTTAGTCAGATTCAAATTATGAGAATGGAAATCAATATGTATCTCCCATATGAGTATCAGCGAATCAAATACTTCAGCCATAATCTGCGCATCCTCAGATGTGTGTTATTAGGGAACTGATACAGATGTGGGGTGTTTGAGACTTAAGCATGGCATTACAATACGGGATGTGGGCTTCTTAAGCCAACGTTTAAATATCCTAAATACCTGACCTCAGGCATTTTCCTAATAACAAAATGAAACAAAGCAAAACATTGTGCTTATTCCTATTTTGCAATATAATATTTGTTTTTTCCCAAAGAGAAGTCTTGTTCTTAGCTTTAGGAGTTAATATATCTCAGATCTGATGTCACTGTGCCTGAGCAGGATAGGAGCAGGTCCACCAGATTTTCAGTTGGGACCAGCCACATTTTGTGGGTTTAGAGTAAGGGTTGTCTTTGTAAGAAGCTTAGACATGTAATTTTGGGGTGGGCTTTTACGTTTTTGCTACCAGTTCACCTGGAGGCAATGGTCCACAAAATGGGCAACCACTAACATGATCCTCATAATGGAACCCCAATGAAAATTCAAGTACTGAGGCTTTGGCGTGTCTCTTTTGTTGGGAATACTCTTGTATATTGCTACACCCTGGAGCCAGGGGAGTAGCATTTTTATTCCATGGGAAGAAGACAAGAGTCTCTTCTGATGGATGTGTCTCTTTTGCTGAATTTAACATTGTTTTTAGCTGTATGATATCAGAAGCATGAATGAAATGGCATGTAGTGAGTTTTATGAGTCCTTTCAGTGAATTTGTTCAAATTGAATGTGGCTTTGAGAATGCAGCCATGCTGTCAACTTGTAGTTGGTTGTAGAACCGAGTAGAGTCCTGAAGATAGTAGTTAGTTGAAACTTCTTGCACATAGTGATTAAATGTACAGACATTGTACAGACCTGGAAATAAATTAAAACTGGGTTACTTTATAATCTGTGTTGCTTAAATCTGTCTCAAGTGATTATTTCCTTCATCAGTAGCCGATGATGACTTTCGTGGCCTTTGTCACCTCTCCTTAACTTCCTTAGGCTTAGCTCTAGTACTAGTGAATAACTCCACATAACCTTAAAAGTACCTTACCCTAGCAGTGTTCCAATTCAAGTATGTGCCATGTAGTATCTTCTCTTTCTGTTTATGGAAGCATATTAACCAATGCAAAATTAGTTCAGGGCCAATTCCTTAACAATACTTTTAGCAGCACTGTATGGATGTCCTGAACTCTTATATTTCAAATGCCCATTTCTTGGAGGCATTCTGATTTTGTCTCAGGTTTTTTTCCCCTTCTGTTGCCAATAGTAGCAACCATGATATTGGTTTTGGGATTTCTTCCCTCAGTTCTTCCTTCTGCTTAAGATTCTTCTCATTTGCTATTTTGGAAGTGAAATGGGTATTATCATCATCACACCTATGAGACTTATGAAGGACAACATATTTATTTTAAATTAATTTATTACATACTAGTTGAAAGCTGAAGTTAGAGTTGCGTAAAAAGCGGTATTCATGGGGATTGTGTAAAGGGAATGCATTTGAAACATGTTTGGGAATCATATGAAGTTTTATAAAATGAGAGATGTGATGGTTACATGAACTATGGGAGACAAAGAATATGAGTTTGCAATTTGTTGAGGAAAAGTATGAGGGAAAGAGGCAAGTTTTAGTGCAAAAAAAGTGATACATTTAATATTGACATGTGAAACTTGATACTCTTGTGAATAAGCAAGTGTAACCATCCACATAAAGAGTTAAAATAACAAGCCATCTAAAGCATAAATTATATCAGTTCTCAGGTGATTCTTAATATTATTCAAATGATGCCCACAGGGAAATATTATGAAATGACCTGCGGCTGAAACATACAGATTTTATTTGGTTTGTTTCCTTACATATTGGTATTTTTTGTTTGTTTCACTCTATTGCATTTATGTGTGACTCATTTTCTGGGAGTTTATATATAAAAATCCAAATTGAAAGTTGTCCTTTAAAAAGAAAAAACACAATTTGCCAGCATTAACTTGCATTTCTGAGTGTTTGTGTTAAGATGGGTCAGCCTGGTACATGCATAAATAACAACAGCTTTCTCCAGCCTGCCAAAGGCTATTCCATCTGTCCTGCACTGGAATCTGTTGTTATTTTCTATAAAGTGTTAAGTTAGTTTTCCTAACAAAGAACAACAACATTCTGCTTTGTTATGTATTTGCCTCCTTGTAGGCCCTTACGCTCGAAAACTACAGAATAAGCTATAGAAGAGGAAAACCTTGAAAAAATACACTTTAGAGCAGTTTGGAGTAAGATTCACAAAAGAAGCCCATACTGGGTTGATTTATCTTTGCAGTTCATGTTCACTTTGAATCTGCGAACACGATCTTTGAAAATATAATCAGGTTAAGATTAGCTCATACTAGATTGGTGCAGACCATAAATCCATTATCACTGGCATTTGTACAAAAAGAAGGAAATTGGAACACAGAAGCACATCTCTGTCTCTTTTTCATGCACACACACCTCAGTTGCATGTGATGATGGGGACAACTTCTGAAGTATGTATCTTCAGGAAAAGCAATCAAGGATTGCTAGCAACATAGAAGAGAAGCAAAGAAGCATCACCTTGCTAGAGCTTTCGGAGATAGGATGGCCTACTTAAGATTTCCAGTTTCCAGAATGATGAGAAAACACAATTACCAAATTTGTAGTCCTTTGTGATGACAACCCTAGAAAGCTAGTGAGACTAAGTCAAAAAACAGAGGAAATATACAGGGAAGCCCTTTTGGAAACAAAGGAGTGAATGTTTCGAGGAAGAGTGTTATATTATGACTAAATGATGAAAGTAGACAAACACATTCTGAGTCCAAGCTATAGGAGTTTAGTGCCAAGTTTGGGAGGATAGAAGCCAAAGTCGCTTTCCACTGAATGGTGGGGAGAGAAGCCAGATGAAAGTGATTTTCTGAAAATGATTACTGACCCATTTTACTCTAAAATTATTCGAAAACACGGAAGGTGCTGTGCTAATGAAAATATCTTTTTCACATGTTCAGCTGGCAAGGAGGTAATTCACCTCTGGTTGCAGCTGCTGGACTCTGGAGTTGAACACCACGCTCATGGCAAGTTGGCAGTCCCCACAGACTAGGGCGTGAATGATTTCAACAGGAGTACTTTGGCATACACATTTCTGGGAGAGCTGGGATCCATCAGTTAGTCAGCCTTGACCTGCAGACTTCTCGGTGACGTTACTGAGTTGTTGTTATTGTTGTTGTTGTTGTTTAGAAATCTGTGTTAGCTTCTTCCACCTAATCACCAAATTCCTTCTCTGATTCTTTTATGGAAATAAGGACTACCTTGGCATTCCTTGGCTCTTCCACCTTCATCCTTCCACCTTAGGTTTCCTTATGGGTACTCCTTCTTATAGATTTTTTACATATTTAATTATATCTTGATATTTGCTACCCTAAGGGAATAAATGCATAAAGGATCCTTCTTCCCAGGACTCAAATTACTTGGTGATAGCCCCCGCTGAGTCCTTTACTTCCTTAAAGGAATCATCTGATCAAAAATCCCAATGCATTTGGAAATTCATGATTCCATATCAAGAGGTTCCAAAATAAATTTCTTTCCATTTTTCCTGCTATTCTATTTTTTCATCATCCAAATTGCTCAGACCTCCCTCTTTTCCATTGCAGTTCTTGATACCAGAGAATGCTATTTCCCACTACTTTAGGACAAGAAACTTGACCTGAACGTCTCTTTGCTAAAGGTTTATTAAAGAAATCATCAAGAGATCATGAAGAACCATCTCACGAGGCCAAAACTTACTTGAAATGTGTATTTGTATGATTTGTTGCCACTGTAGAAATAGTTAAAATATAGCAAAACTTTATTCCCTGTAGTTGGAGCATCAGGTTCTTGGGCTGGCATCCCTGGCATGTCAATAACAGCAAATGACTTTCGACCATCTCCTGTACTTTTGAGTTCCTTCTTGTTAATCTCTTAAGAGGTCCCTGTTTGCAGTATGTCCTTCCCTCTCACATACTGCATCTATTGGTTTTTCAGATGAGCTCTTCTGAAAAGTCTAAAAACATGCCTAACCAACCACCAAAAAACATTCAACTAGTTCTTTAACTACCTATCACAGAAATACTATTAAACATAAAGTGAAAGCTGTAAACTCCCTGTAAGTAATAACTATGTTGCGTTTGGAATATGCTATACATTTTGCCTCTTGCTTGTTGCTTGAATCATGATAAAATGCATCATTAAATTAAAACAAATAAATATATTCAATAGATTAATAAAGAACATGTGCTTTTTGAAGCACATTCTTTGAAAGTAATGTTTAATAATGATATCGTGTTTTTAATTTGTTTCTCAGTAACTTTTATTGAAGAATAAAATATGTTGGGATTTGGAATGGTTTAGTGGTGTCAAAATGCCAGCTACAGGAACCAGTGCTATGCTGTCATGGGCTAAGGTTTCAACAGTGACACTGGCATGCAGTTCACATCCCTGGTGTACCATTTCCAATTCAGTTTCTTGCTAATAGCCTGGGGAGGCAGGAGAAGATGGCTCAAGTCCCTAACCCTCATGGGAGACTGAGAAGTGACTCCTGGATCATGGCTTTGGATTGGCTCAGCTCTGGATGTTGTAATCCCTTGGGAAGTGAATCAGCAGGTGGAAGATCGCGCTCTCTCTGATCCCTTTCTCTTTTTCTTACTAATACAAATAAAGTAAATCCTTAAAAAAAAACCTATTAGAGTATTATTTCCCACACCTAAATGCCTAGGTCCTAGCTCCAGGCCAGACTTCAGTGTCTTGCTGTTATCACAGTTAAGATTTAAGCACTGCTTTGCATGCACTGACATGGATGATCTTGAATGAGTTTCTGGCTCTTCATTTCAATAATTCTGTCTGTTGAGGGTGCTTAGTGTTTGTACTAATGGCTGGGATATGAGCTCTCATTATGCCCATACCTGTCAACTAAACAAATGAGAAATTTAAAAATAAAAATATATGCAGAAAAATACACGTTATAGTCCAGTGCAAGGACATTGTACATGTCCACACATTTATTTATTTGTTTATTACATATCCGCACTCAAATAATCATAATTAAGATTGAGTAATAAAATGTTTGTTAGTAGTCAGCAACCCATGGTATCCTTTCTTGCCTCCTTCCACTCATTACAAATCGACACGCACTGCACTCTCTTTCTGTCTTTGTTTACCCAACAGTCTATTTGAGAGCTTCATTCAATTTATTTTGGCTAGATCATTTACTTTTATAGCTATGTAATATTAGATTGTATGAATATGTCACAATTTGTTGATTCTACGGTTCATAGTTGCATTAAGATTTCTCTAGAGAGATAGAAATGTGTGTGAGTGTGTGTGGGGGGGTGGCGGTTATTAGGGTAACGGACTTACAATCATGGCAGCCAGCAAGTCCCACCAAATTGGAGGTCTGGAATAGATACTGGTTTAGTCTCTAGCAGAAGGCCATAGGACTAGCTAAGCTCAGTGTATATATCTTAGTTTAAGGCTGAGAGCCTGAACACTGGATATGAAGTTATTGACAAAAAAAAAAAAAGAAGAAATAAAGAAAAAAAAGTATGCCAAATAACTGAAATTCAAAGAATTCAGTTCCCCAAGTGAGAAACATACTTCTTGGTTTTTAGTGTCCCTGAACCCCTAGGCAACTGATGGTACCAATCAAGACCAAATCTCCCCACATAGTCCACACATGCTCAATAGAAAATCATCTTCCCATAGGTTTCTGAATATCCCTTAATCAAATTAAGTTGCTATAACGAGTTTAACCCCTATAGTAAGCTTTGGAATTGTCTCCAGGATTTGGCTATCATGAGTGATGTTAGTCAGATATGTCTGAACATGATTCTTAGTGTGTTTATCCTCATATTTCAATTGGGATTGTGTCTAGGGATGGTCCTGGTGGGTTGTTTAGGTTTTAATTAACGCTAAGTATTATAAAGTCTCCTGGAAACCTTCAAAAATATTTATCGAGAGGTGGAAACTAAATCATACACATTCATACAAAAGTTGATTGAACTAAGTTGCAAGGAATTTTACAAAGCACACCACAACAGGAAAGGATTTGGAATTTAAGCACCTGTGCCTACTTCAGTAGATCCAAGGATACTTTTAATCTGTTGAGCATATTCCTGAGAATTACTGTCATCAGAAATGTGTAAAACTGCTAGGATACGAAATATACAATGCAGAGGTACTTATTACAAAATTTGTATCTTAGAGGAAAAATATACAGCACTGAGGGAAAATATACCCCCCGGGCTGATTACTTCATAGTATAAATGGTTATTTAATTGAGAGGGAAAGTTTTCTTATGTGATAAGGAAATGTAATATAGGGTACTTAACTTTGTGCTGATTGCATTTTAATATTTTCATGTTTTTAAGATAAATATTAATAAGGATTTATACATATAAATCATTTAATACATGTTAAAATTTGAATTACATATTTCTGTAATCTATACACACATGTATGTACATTAAACTACATCTAGGACTTCCAAAATTTTTGATTAAATGGGTAATTACATATATATGTATCATGTAAAGTTTCAATTTAGTTACTCTCATGTTGAAAACTCTGGCACGTAGCTCCTCGTATGCCATGAACTGATGCTGTAGTACAAGTTCTGACGTCCATGGTGATAGTCTGCTCTCACCAAGAAGGAGGCAATTACTGTGTTCTCGAAGTGCTTACATGGGTGACCCAGTGCTTTGCTATTCAACCTTCAGAGAAATATGTCATGCAGTGCAAAACCGAACATGACTATCGTGTTATTAGATAAGCATTCTTATCCCCTGGCTAGGTCAAAAGGACACTGTAAAAATTAATGAGATTATATCATTGAAATGCCTTTAAATGTTTAAAAAATTCCAGCTATGTAAACGTTTATGACTTCAAGATGATCGCTATAGGTATGCTTTGAAACTTTGATTATATTTTATTTGAAAATTATTAAGTCAATAAATTAGCTTTATAATGTCACTTTTGCTCCACTTGAAGGGTAAAATCTTGAATTAATTTCACTTTGCGTGAAAGAGACCTTTTCTATAAGGCTAGATTCTTTTAGTTGCAAGTCTGGAAACCCAGCCCCAAGGAGCTTAACTATTAAAAGGAATTGATTGTCTCAAGTAATTGAAAAGACTGGGGGTGTTATAGCTTCAAGCCTGGCTTGAGGTAGTGTCCCAAAGGAAATAATAATAATAATAAAAAAGGTCATTCTTTGTCTTTTTAGTTTTGCTTACCCTAGGTTATTTTAATTATTGGGCAGGTTTTCTGATACAAGAGCAAAAATTTGGTCAATAGCAACTTCAAAGCTTTCGGAACCCAGGGGGGAAGAGAGTTTATCTTTTGTAATAGTGTAGGTGAATGCCCCCCATACCATCATTGACCTCACATGTAGATATGTCCCTTCCCTGGGCAAGAGATGCGCCCTCAGTTACACTCATTGGGTCACTAGTGTTTCTAGAATTAGCAGGTAGTTTCAGGATTGTCTGCTCTGTACACTGAATGGGAAAAAAATTATTTTTTAAAAGACACTTTTTTTTACACTATCCTTGCTACTTCTGAGAGTATATGGTTGAGATTAATTATCTGTCTATCAAGATCTTTAAATTTTTATTAGAAAGTCAGACATACAGAGAGGAGCAGAGACAGAGAGGAATATCTTCTGTCTGTTTATTCACTGCCCAAGTGACCACAATGGCCAGACTGCTCCAATCTGAAGCTAGGAGCCAGGAGCCTCTTCTGGGTCTTCAATGTGGGGCGTAGGGCCCCAAGGCTTGGGGTTGTGCTTTCCTAGGCCAGGAGCAGGGAGCTGGATGGGGAACTGGGCTGCCGGGTTTAGAACTGACACCCAAATGGGATCCTGGTGTGTGCAAGGCAAGAGTTTCAGGCACTAGGCTACTGCGCTGGGTGCAAAGAACACTTTTAGTGGCCAAGGCAAAAGAGAAGTATGCCAGGACCCACTTTTCTTTTCACTCACATGGAGCTCCTAAGTCAGATACTCTAAAAAGAATTTGTTCCTAAACACAGGTTTATTTTTAAAATTTATCTTGGATTTATAAAATATTTAACAATTCATGTTGAAATATTCTGCCACTGCAAATTTTCTCGGGTTTAGCAATGCTTCTTGTCAAAATTTGTTTTTCCTCAAGTAAGATCACAACTTTAGACTTCTTAATCAGGATATTTACAAGCCACAATCAAATACTTCATAAATATCTAAGGCAAAATCCTGTGATGCTGTTGTGTTTAAAGACATTACTTTGGAAACTCTGAGGTCTCCTAGGATAAGTGACAGAGCCGAGCTCCCATGTTAGAGGACAACCAGAAAATCTATACACTTGATTTTATCCAGAAAAGAAATTCCCCTTTAAATAAATAATTTAAGTGGAATTGAGATCCCCAAAGGAAAAATTAAAGATCTTATATAATTGTACGGAAAAGTAGCAAGGGCAGAGAAAGTCAAATTACAGCAGATGTCCTTTTTGGTGGGTCATTTGAATTTTGCTGGCGGGATCACCCCAGCAGGGAGAGTATTTTCACATCATTTAGCAAAGGCCACAGCAGGGATAAGGAGTTCTAATCACTTTATTAGAATAGCAAAGTCATTAGAGGAGGCATGGGCATGTGGGTACTATTTATAGAAATATTCAATGAAATGCTTGTGTGATCAAAAAGCATATTGGGAAGTAGACATTGCTCAACAATCTAAAATTTAAAAAAATGTCTGAATAGATAGAATCATGAGATTCTTTTTGGTTAGGAAAAAAAAAAAGAGTTCCAAGAATGAGATTTCATGCCGCCAGCTGAATGCACAATCTTGGGCCATTGGTTCCAGTATTTTTTTGAGAATAGTGACTAAAATATTAGCCTACCTTATAATGTTCATTATGACATAAAAACTTGGAAAGAGTTGTTTAAAATCGTATCAAGAAAGAATAATGTTGAATTATTTTGGCCCTTCCATTCCTGAAAATGATTTTCTTAAATAAAAATGAAAATTTTGATGTGCTCCTAACATATGTTAATAATACTATGAACTCAATTTTGGTATGTGAAACCTGGATTCTAACACCATGAGCGTCTACTCTTGTTCATATGTGTGACTGAGGCCAAAGCCTTTGTGAGAAAGTGTGTGTTCATCTAACACAAATCATCAGAGGACAACGTTACCTTTTGCAAATTGGTTACATACAATAGTTAGTTTGCTAGTGCTATCCAAAAAGCCACCAAAAATACAAAAGCTTAAAGATCCTAATTTAATTAACCTCCAATTTTGTAGGGCAAATGTTCAGTCATAGAATGCCTGGGTCCTCACTTACGGAGTCTACTGAAGCTCAAAGTATACTCTGGCAAAGAATCTACTTCCAAATCCCATTGGTGTGGTAGGTTCAATTTGTTTCCTGGTTATTGTGCCAGGGTGGATCCTGTTTCTTTGCTAACTAACATCCAGGGTTACTTTCCACTCCCTATGCTGCTACGTGCTTTGCCACCTGTTTCCTTTCATCTTTAAATCTAGCAGTGAAAACTCTGGTCAGATCTTTCTCACGCTTTCGATCTCTCACTTCCCTGTTAGGGACCTATTTGATTAGGTCCAGCTAAGCCTAAATATTCCCTTTTTATAGCCAGCTAGTCATGACCTAACCTAATCATGGCAGTGAAATTCCTCTGATTCCCTCGTGGAATATTCAGGGTATGTATTCTGTGGAGTGAGCATCTTGCAGGAACATCTCAAATTCTGACTGCTCTCCAGTAGGGTATCTTTCTTTGACCTACATGTAGGTAGCCAAGTGTAAATTGGTCTGTTTTGTAGACAAAGAGAATTTCCTAGCAGTTTTCAATTTGTGCTTACTCATCATGGCCCGTCTTCTTTCATGACTGAAAACTGCCACACTGTGCCATAGTGCTACACCCTGATTCGCAGCGTTAAATATGCATGGATGTTCTGGGGAAACTGTTTTTAGATTGCATCATTCCTGACAAATTATAGCTCAATAGAGAGCTCTTGAATATTCATTTTCACACTATGTTTTGTTTAGCTGTTAAATATGGCAAATTATTTTATGTAAAAAATTTGGAAAAAAAATAACAAGAATAAGGCAAACCTACAAAAAGCAATTTTCTCAGTCTTTTTGTGCTTTGAGCATCATTAAAAATACCATCTTTTTAATGTGAGCCACATTTTGTTAAGATTTATATAAAGTAATCTTTATTGAGAGAAAGGTCATGGATGTTGATTTCATTTTGCTTTTACTCATACATAATGATGCTCATGGTAGAAAACATGAAGGGGTACTATACTCTGCAATCATTGTATTTGGGATGATTGGATGCATTCTTAAAAAAGAACCAAAAGCTTGATTTATGAAAAGAAATGAGAAATGACAAATACTACTGTAATAATTAGCAAATTCAAAGAAATGCTTCCTTAGCCAAAAATTTTCTAGTATTACTCTGAACAAGGGGTTATATCATCTTAGTTTCAATGGCTTCAATATATTCTTATTTTATTTCACAGCCCTTTCACTCTATCATTAATTTAAGATTGGTTTGTCTCGGAGAATTATTTATCACTTAAGGAAGTTAGTTATGCATTTCAACCAAATCATTTGCATCCAGGCACTTAGGGAATTAATGTCATGATCATGCTTCTATCTGAAAAACAATGTAGTAGAATCAAATTCAGATATTCTTGAGAAATTATATCTAAACCTCTACCCTTGTCTAACCTGGTTAAATTCAAATAAATCTTCATTTTTCATCACCAGCAATGATTTCAGTAATAAAGTTACAGAGACATTCAGATTCACTTTTATTTATCTGTGCACATAAATCACTATACTGTACATTTGCAATGTTATGTTCTTCTCTGCTTATTTTTGTTTTAGATAAAAATCTTTATTTTATAAACCTGTGAACACCCTTTTGGAATGGACTCCAATGTCTGAGGAGGGACTGTAAAATGTTGCAAAGTAAGTTGCAAAAGAGCTGAGCACCAACAGCAAAAGCATTATTCAGTGGCTAAATAATAGCAAATAAGGTACCTAGCTTGGAAGCTGAATTCTCAACTTGTTAATTTCTAACAAAGAAGAGAGAAATAGTTGGGGATTTTTCTAGGAAAGGAATGGCATACTTCTCAGAATCCAGGCAGCCTTTTTTTTTTTTCCGTTTTGTGGTCTCTTCCAGAGATTGTCATGGTGAGTGTCAATGCCTGTGGCATTAGTCGATGTGTCAGCATGGACATTATATTTTGATAAAGGTTATCCAGGTGGTCAATTTGGCCATGTTAATTATGCCGTGTTAACCCAAGTGGGAACTATTGGCTACAAGTTATCCTGTTCTCAGAGAAGTCATATTAGCAGAGAAGTAGAGAATTACCTAGGTTTGTAGAAACATTGCTTTGGGAAACAAATTCTGATAGCTAAACATTTTACACAATAGTATTTTTTGCATATGAAAGTAAAATAGATGTGGTAGTAGCATATAATAAACAATGAAGCTATTCGTTTCTATAGCATTGATTTTAACAGTGTATTTGCATGACATGTGTGTATGTGTGTATTTGTGGGTATGCATTTTTACTACCTTTTATATGAACTATTTTTCAGAAAAGAAGGTTTTTATTTTTCAAAAACATTTATACTCTTGAGAGTCATCCATCCTTGGCACGATGGGTATTATTTCCTTTTTCTTGTTTTTTGACATTTTATTTATTTATTAAAAATTCAAAAGCTACACAAAGGAAGAGATACACATACACACACACACACAGGAAGAGAGAGAGAGAGAGAGAGAGAGAGAGAGAGAGAGAGAGAGCTGTCATCAGCTGATGCTCTTCCCCAATGATGGCTGCAGTAAGTGCTGGGCCAGGAGCTAGAATCTTCTGGATCTCTCACATAGGTGTAGTGGCCCAAACACCCGGGCCATCTTCCAGTGCTTTCCCAGTCACATTAGCTAGGAGCTGGAATGGATGTGGAGCTGCAGAGACTAACACTGGTGCCCATATGGGATGCCAGCTTCACAGGTAGGCACTTTGCCCCTATGCCACAGCAGCGGCTCTCCTCTCTTCTTGTAGTCATCTCTGACCTACAGTATCTGAATTAGGTATAAGCCTTTTTACTCCCTAGACTTCTTCCTTTTATTTCTTGATTTACATTCCCCAGTATCATTGTGGTGCTTTTTATTTGCATTTCCTTGATGTCTAGTGAGCTTCATCATGTCTTCATGGGTCTGATATGTATGTGCATTTTCAACTTTAAAAAATGCCTGTTCACATACTTAGCTAATTAAAAAAAAATCTTCTTTCAGTGTTTCTTGAGCTATTGTAATCCCATTTGTCTGGTTTTGCCTTTATTATCTGTGCTTCTAGGGCCTTAGTCAAAAAATCTTTGCCTATGCCAGTGCCTCCCAGAGCCTATGAAACTGTGTCACATAATGCAACGTAATTAATAATAATAATAAAAAAGAATTCTGCTAGGTTTTCTTCTAATTATTTGATGGTTTCATGTACTAACTTTATGTCCCTAATCCATTGTGTTGGTTTCTGTCAGTTAAAGGGAGCAGGGCTTATTTTATACTTCATATGTAAGACTCAATTCTAATTATATTGTTTAAAAAGACTGTTCTTTTTTCAGGGAATAATTTTAATGAATTTGTCAAAGATTAGTTGTTTGTAGGTATATAATTTAAGTTCTGGGTCTCTTATCTGTTCAATAGTCAATTTGTCTATCTTGATTATAAATTCCCTGTAATTTGTCTTGAGAACTGGTAATGTGATATGTCCAGGTTGTTTTTCTTGTGTAGATTTGCCTTGGCTTTCAGGAGTTGCTTGTAATTTCAAAGGAATTTGTTCCAATGCTTGTATGAGTTACAATAATCTCTTATGCAGTCTTTTGCATCCCGAGTATACAGGATAATATAATCTGCAACCAGAAATAAGTTGAATTCTTTCTTTCCCATTTATATCACTTCACTTTATTTTTCTTGTCTGGTCATTTGATTAAAATGTTCAAACCTATTTTCAATTTCATTTGTTAAAATGGACATTCTTGTTTGGGCTTGGATCTTAGTAGAAATGCTTACAACTTTTCCTAGTTCATTATGAGACTAAGTGTCACATGTAGTCTTTTTTGTAATTATTTTATTTTGACAATCTTTACACAGTTGTTTAGGGCACAAAGGATCAAGAGCTTCAGGAAAGTGAGTAAGAACATTGTTTCCATGTTGTTGTTATTATTCTTTTTTTCTGTATCTGGGGTAAGGGGAAAGAAGAAGGGAGAAGCCCCAGTCAGTCGCCCACCCATCCCAGGTCCCCAATGTGGGGCATGCTCTGAGGGTCCTGCGGGTCCTGCTCAAGTGATTTTCATAATTCACCTGTTCTGAATGCTGCCAATGCATTCCAAGCACGATGAAATCTCTCCAGAATACACTAGCTGACATAGTTCACCCTAGAGTCTCCATTTGCCCAGATTTTCACTTCCAACACATGGCTGGGGTAGTTAAATGATTTGTTCTGTCCACTGTTATGGTAGCAGGTATCCTCTGCAGGTTCCGACGAACTACCATATCCTCCAAGTGCACCTGGATGTGCTGTCCACTGCTCTGTCTGGTCCTTTGAGGAGGCTCAGCTTTGACACTTGCACTTCATGGACAGACCATGGAACCTGCAATCATAATTGCATTTATGTGTTTCATTTGTATACATAATTCGCTTAAGTTTTTTTAAAACATGAATGATTATTACATTTATTAAATACTTTTTCTGCATCTACTGAAATAATCATAGTATTTTTCCTTCCATTTGCCAATGTACTGTATTATGTTTACAGATTTGCAATTGTTGAAATCTCCCTTCATACCAGGGATAACTTCCCACTTAGTCCAGGTGAATGATCTTCTTGATGTATTGTTGGATTCAGTTAGCTAGTATGTTCATCAGGGATATTCATCTATAGTTATCTAGTTATCTTTGCTGTATGTTTTTTTTTTTGGAGGGGGTGGTCTTGGAAATTGACAGTGGTCTCACAGAAAGAGTTTGGGAGGATTCTTCCCTGGCAGATTTTGTGGAGTAATTTGAAAAGAATTGCAATGCAATTTTAAAATATAGGAAAAATTTAATAGTGATGTTAACTAACCCTGTGCTTTTATTTGACAACAGGATCTGTGTTATTATTCACTCTCTTTTTTGGTTATTGGTATATTTAGGTTTTCTATATCTTTGTGTCTCAACTTTGATAAATTATAGAATTCTGTTTTCTTGATTTTTCAAATTGATTGCATAATGCTGTTATATAGTAATTCCTAATTATTTTTATTTTTGTACTATTCATTGTAACATCTGCTTTCACCTCTAATTTTATTAATCTTGGTCTTTCTTGCTTTTACTTGATTAGTTGGGCCAACTCTGCTATCATTTGTATTTGTTTCTTTCAAAAAGCAAACTCTTTTTATTTGTGCAGAGGAAATTGGATGTATCTTGGTTATATGGCTTTAGACCCACATATTCATTTAACTGATCTTTTGTATGTTGTTTTTTGTTTGTTTTTAATTTTGCTTGTTTTCACATTATTATTATCTTTGTCCTTCTGAAGTGTTTTTCTTTCTGGCCACTCCTGGATCTGTTTAAACTCTTCTTATTTTGATCTGGATAATGCTACT
Organism: Ochotona curzoniae; assembly: GCF_017591425.1. Lineage (NCBI taxonomy): Eukaryota > Metazoa > Chordata > Mammalia > Lagomorpha > Ochotonidae > Ochotona > Ochotona curzoniae. The sequence goes on from NW_024467096.1 coordinate 25,416,854, forward strand.
TCTTAGGACATTTTGTCCTATTTATGCTTTGCTGTTGCTATAGTGATTTTCTGTTAATATTCTTTCATGATTCTAGCTTAGTCTAATGTGTTTACTTTTACAATGCACGCTTATAAATGAATATTAGTGTTACGTGTTTTTTTTTTGGTCTATGTGTATTCCTTTTTATTCAATGGTCTTTCTCTTGGTTGTTTCATTTATGAATCAAAGTTGGTGTCACTTATAATTAGACCTATATTTTCCTAATTGTGTTACTGAATATTGCACTACAGTATCATGCACCAAATTTTAACTGATTCAGAATTGCCACCTGTATCAGTGAAACATCACTTTTCCAGTTTTGTGTTCCTTGCTGTATTAGTTATCTTTATGTTCCTACCTCTTGACACTGAGATTTAATCTATTTTGAATGATTATGTTATCCTTTATATCAATGGTTTTTCTCCTGATGTATTTATTACATGTAGAACAATATAAAATTTTTGAAATGTTTCCGTTTTGAGTCATTCATATAAAGAGACTTAGTCTCTGCAATTGCATATGCTATTTTAGTGTTTTTTTTTCCCCATGGTAACTTTGGCCTGAATTGTTAAAATATATCACGACCAAGCCAGGACATCAAATTGTTGGATTCATTGCTATAACCTAACTACTGAAGAAAGTAATACGAAAGTAGTTCATGTTCAATATTTTTGTTAATTTGAACTCATTTCAGGTTTCATGTGTTTTACAGCATTATTGCAATATACATATAACTAGACTTCCTTTACACAATGAGTTTTCTAATTGATCCAGTATACCACCACCACTAACAAATTACTAATCCTCTGCTTTAGTTCAAAAATTATCACTTGAGTCACATGCCTCATGGTTATATTGGGCAACTCTTGCTTGATTCTCAACATGTATTCATATATTCCCTTCAACATTTTTATATCTTGAAAATATTTTTCTTCTTCACTTCAGATTTTGTCACTAAATATACTTTATCACCTAGACAAGAGCTTCCCCCGTCAAACACTACAGTCTACAGCTAACTCTATCAGCCTTCCAGAAACTGTTGGATGTTTTTGTCCTTGTTGAAGGAATGGTGTGAAATACTGTGTAGGTCTTTGCTGTGGTGACTGTGTCCTTTAGCTTGTCTACTGTACTTTTAAAGGATTTTTCCTACTATCTTTTTTGCTAGTATTTATAATTTTTTATTGTCCTTTGATTTCAGAAAAGCAAGTTGAATTTCAATTAAAACTATTTTTTTTGGTTTTTAAAAATATAATTAGTTTTAATAGTTCAATATAGTTTATAAATACAATTTAAGAAATAGTTGCCTTTTCTCCAGTTTGCAAAAAAAAAAAAAGGTGGGGGGAAATGCAAGTGCCTCTGACAAATATTTCATTCACATTGAATATGTATGCTTACATTAAATATATCTCAAGATAGAACATTTACATGGAATATATTTACATGGAATACATCTCATTTACATTGACTATATATGATAGATCATACAGTAGTTCTACCAGTTTTAAGAATATATTTCATATGTTTTATACAATGGCTGTATTAATTTACATAAATTACTTTCACATCCACCATTTGCCAAAAATTTCTTTTTTTTTTTTCTGCCTATGCAACAGCACTTGTTATCTTGGTCTCTTTGATAATAGCTAATTTAAATGGAAGGAGGTGATATATCATTGTGACTTGGGTTTATGATATGGACGATTTTCCAATATAACTCTTGTATATTTGTATCTATTCCTAAAGAACTGTCTATTTAGATGACTTTCTTTTAAAAATTAGAATATTTACTGTTTTGCAATTGCATTGCGTTCCATAATTATTCTGCTTGTGCCTTTCCTCCCAGATGTGTGCTTGCAAATGTTTTGTTCCAGTCAGTACACTCTCTTTCTGCTGTTTGTAGAGAAGCTTTTAGTTCAATAGAATTCCGTTACCTTATTTTTACTTTTGTTTTCTGTTTTTGAGATCAGATACAAAAAAATTCTTGTGCACATCTGAGTACTTAGGGGTTACTCTGTATTTTTGTTTTGTTTTGATTTTCAAGATATAGGTGTAACATTTAAGCCTTCATTTCATTTTGACTTGTTTCTTTTTCACATTGATAGGTAAAATCTAGTTTCATTATTCCATAGGAGACCATCTAATTTTTCCAGCACCATTTATGGATAACACTCATTTTCCCTGAAGTATATTCTTAATGCTGTGTCAAACCTAGTTTAACATAGATGCAGAAATTTACTTCTAGTTTCACTATTTTTTTTAAGATTTATTTATTTTTATTGGAAAGTCAGATATACAGAGAGGAGGAGAGACAGAGAGGAAGATCTTCCCTCCAATGATTCACTCCCCAAGTGAGCGCAACAGCTGGTACTGAGCCAATCTGAAGCCAGGAGCCCAGAGCCTCTTTCAGGTCTCCCATGCAGGTGCAGGGTTCCAGGAATTTGGGCTGTGCTCAACTGCTTTCCCAGGCCACAAAGAGGGAGCTGAATGGGAAGCGGGGCCCCCAGGACATGATCTGGCACCTATATGGGATCCTGGTGGGTGCAAGGTGAGGACTTCAGCCACTAGGCTACTGTGCCGGGCCCTAGTTTCACTATTCTATTTCCTGGCTTGCTGTGTCTGGGTTTTTGTCAATATCGTGCAGCTTTAAGCAGTGTAGCGTTATGATATGTTTCAAAGTAAGGAAGTTCAATGTCACTTGCTTGGCTCTTTTTGCTTAAGATTTATTTGGTTATTTGAGTTCTTTGTGGTTTGGTTTTACACTAATGTTAGTATTCTCATTCTGGGAACAGTGTTGCACATACTTAAATAGGGACTGCAATGAAAGAAAGATAAGGAGAGAGATCAATTGATTGGTTGAGCTTCCATTTGCTGGTTTACCCTTCAAATGATCGTGATGGCCAGTATTAATAACATAGTAGACAAATTATAATCCAGGAGCCAAGAACTTCATCTGTGTCTCCCACAGGAATGCTATAGGTCTGAATAGCTGGGCCATCATCTGCTGTGTTTTTCCAGACCAAATAGCAGGAATAGGAAGCAGAACAAAAAGGTCTCCATCTATGACTTTGCTATGGAGTGCGAGTGGTGGTTTTGCCCTCTGCACCACAATGACAGCCCCACCCTCAACCTTTCTCTTTTTTTTATTGTTCCAATCCATGAAGAGAGGCTGTCCTTTTCAGTTCTTTGTTCTTCAACTTCTTTTATCTGTGGTTTGTAGCTTAAAAGGCCTAAATGTGTTTGCAGATAATGGAAATGGGATTGTTTCCTTGAATTCTCACTCACATAATTGATTAATTAACAATGCTGTTGGGTTTTTGTTTGCTTGCTTGTTTGTTATATTTGTATCCTACAACCTTGCTGAATATATTTATTTGTCCTATTGTTTTTTAGTAGAGTCCTTGAGTTAGTTCATACAGGAGATCATGTTATCTTCAAAAAGTGACTGTTTAAACTCCTCTTTTCTAATTCGGGTCCTTTATTTATTGATTTTTTTTTTCCTTTTGCCCCTTTGCCCTGGTGAGGACTTCAACATTATAGTGAAGAACAGTGGTCAATGTTGGTGTTATTTTCTTGTTCTAGAACATGGAGAGTAATGTTCTAGCATTTCGCGCTTACAATGATATTAGTTGTTTTTTCATATGGACTTTATTATGTTAGAATATTAGCATTTTTTTTTTCACAATTTCTTCAGCAAATGCAGGTCAGATTGGATTTCTGTCCCTCATTGTGTTCATGTGAAATATGACATGGTTCACTTATATATATTGAACTGTCTCAACATCACTGGGATAATTTCTGCTTAATCATAATGAAAATGTTAAGTTTTATTTACAGATATAATAGGCAGAATAGCACACATGGAGAGAGAGATTGAGATCTTCTCTCTGCTTGCTCAGTCTCAAATGGCCACAGGAACCATAGCTTGCCAAGCTTGAACCAGAAATCAGAAACTTAATCTGGGTTTCTCAAATGGGTGTCAAGGACCAAAAATGGGGCAATATTTGCTGCGTTCTCATGAGCATTAGCAGAGAAATGGATTGGAAGTAAGGCAGTTGGGATTCAAACAGGTGCTTCAATATGGGATACTGGCTCCACAAACAGTGTCTAAACTCAGTGCACCGCAATGCCAAACAGCCCTAAATAAAGTAGCTCATGTTCTGTTTAATTCAGTTCGTAATTTTTCTTTCTTCAAAGATTATTCTTTTTTTTTAAAGATTTATTTTTATTATTTTTTTTATTGGAAAGGCGGATATACAGAGAGGAGAGACAGAGAGGAAGATCTTCCGTCCAATGATTCACTCCCCAAGTGAGCACAACTGCCGATGCTATGCCGATCTGAAGCCAGGAGCCTCTTCCGGGTCTCCCACGTGGGTGCAGGGTCCCAAAGCTTTGGGCCATCCTCGACTGCTTTCCCAGGCCACAGGCAGGGAGCTGGAAGGGAAGCGGGGCTGCCGGGATAGAACCGGCGCCCATATGGGATCCTGGGCGTGCAAGGCAAGGACCTTAACCACTTGCGCCATTGCGCCGGGCCCTCAAAGATTATTGTTAAGGAAGGATATTGATGTATAGCTTTCTTTCATTGGTATTTGAATCAAGGCAATGCTGGCCTTGAAGAAATAATTTGAAGGAATTGTTTCCTCTTGTATTTTTTGAGACTATTTAAAAGAACCAGTTTTAATTGCTGAATGCATGTCGAACTCAGCAGTAAAATGACTTGATCCTGGGATTTTTATTAATTTTAAAATTCTTTCCTAACTTGCAGGCACCAGGGTCTCACACGGGCACTGACCTGTGTCCTGACAGATTTGCAGAGAGAAAGCGACAGAGAGAAAGACTCTCCATCCCCTGGTTCACTCCCCAAATGACTGTAATGGCTAGAACTGAATCAATCCAAAGCCAGGAACTGAACTCTGAATCTGAAGAATTCACTTTAACATTTCTTGAAAGGGACACATCAGATTGTGATAAGTTCTGTCCATGTTACTTGAAATACCTTTATCTGTCCCTGTTTTCTGAAGAATAGTCTTACTGAGTACAGCTTTCTTAGCTAGTATTTTTTTCTTTATTTGCTTTAGGCATGTGTAAATCTCCTTTTTTGGCCTATACAGTTTCAGTTGAAAATCCTGTAATTAGACAAATTGTCTACCTTGTATTTCTTTATCTTGCCTAGCATCTTCAAGCATATTATTTTGACCTTGGAGATAAAATATCTTGGAATAAATATGGTGAGGTTGAATCTGGCTATTGACCTTGGACCTTCCTATAGAAGGGCAGTTGTATCTTTTCCTTGGTTTTGAAAATTTCTTGTTATCCTCTCTTTGAATGTTTTATGTTCCCCCTTTTCATTGTCTAACTTGTAGTCCAGTTGAGTTCTGTAGACTTGGATATTTGCTCTGTTCATGTTTTCCAAACTTTCCCAGAGCTTTGTTCATTCATTTTTATTCTTGCCTGTGGTTTTTTTTCACCCACCATCTATTTTCAAATAGATTATCTCTGAGTGAATCTTCTGTTTGATCTCTGTTATCAATGCTTTCTATCATATTTTGAATTCCTGTAATTTTAAAAACCATTTCCATTTGTCAATTATCTGTTAGAGTACTATATCACTTATTTTTTTTCTCTTGAATTAGCTGAGTTTGATAAAAATGGGTATTTTCAAATCTTAAAGCATGTGAACATTTTATTTTCTGAGTGGTTGGTTTCTGTCATCATAATTTATTACTTTGATGGAGCCATGGTTCCCTGTGAGTTCCTCATGCTTCTTGGTGTATGTCATTTTCTTTGCTCTGAATATTAAGTACTATGATCCGGCTTCCCCTGTGGTTGTCCAACCAGAAATTCTAAGCACTCTGGATTGTCCCTGAGCCTGTGGGCACTTCTGCTATTTCAGTACTAGATAACTACGGCTTTGCTATTGATTTGTTTTCGCTGTTTCAGTCCTACAGACATGGCCTAGCCTAGATTTGTCGCAAATCTAGTCGGTGTGTTATTTGGAGTGAACTGGGGAGAAACCTTACAAAAGATAGTCTGTCTAAGCCTGTCCTTAGAGATGGGGTAGGTAGTTCCATGCACCCAGTCTTTCAGTCACCAAGGCCACAATGTAAGATTATACTCAGGGCCCTCAGCCCTCTATGATCTACACAACACAGAGATAAAACCAGAGCCCTTACTGTAATGGTCTCAGGTATACTCACAGCCTGAAGCTACTGCAACCAGCAGCAGGAGGCACCAAACTGAGTCACATTTTTGGTTCAAAAGGTCACTGCGCAATCTCTGATGTACATGACAGAACCTTGTGAGGTTGGAAGCGATCAGTGCCAAATAGAGTCCATCCAGCAGGCCACAAAACTCTGCTGATGCTGGGGGCAACTGCAGAAACCCTGTCTCTGTTTACCAGCGAGGTGTTAGAGGCTTTTGAGCTTTATTTCTTTCTGGGTATCTCACATCAGTGAGTTCAGCTCAAAACTCCCAGGCAAGGTCTCAAGACCGCTTTCCCTCCCTGCTGTGCAGAGCGGGGGGGGGGGGGGGGAGCTTGGCTCTGCTTTCTGTCAGAAGCTGGGGAAGAGATTGAGCAAGGTCCAAAATCTCTGGCTGTGTATATAGGACTGGGATCAAAGGCCATGGAATATTGTTTGGCATTCTGCCTTTAAATTATGGTGATCCCTTTAGTGTGTCCCTCTTTCTCTCCCCAAAAGAAGGTAAGCAATCTTCATGTTGTACTGCTTAGATCTGTGGAAGAAGTGATACCAACTTTTAATCTCTGCGTCCTTCAATACAACTTTTCTTGAAATGCTAAAACTAAATACTGCGATCTCTCACATAGATGTTGTAGCTCTCATGAAGGTGAGTTTATGTTTGCACAATTGTCAGTGTAGTGTCTATGCAAAGACAACAATGAGCGCATGTTGCTCCACATCTGTGTTAGTTTTGCTTTATGCAATGGCTTCATCTATGGTTGGAGAATGTATGAATCTGAAGGATTAGATTTAGTCTACTGAAGAACAAGGAATTCTTTTGAGATCCCATGTTATTAAGGCAAGTTTAAGAAATAAAGAAATGGAAAATCTTCTTTGACCTGTTTTGATTTAGCATATGGATTAATCCAGATAGTTTAGCCTATGCATCAATCAAGATAATCTCCTGTCATGATGACTCTGATATCTTAGATTTATAAGTAGTGTTCGATAGAGATTGAGGTGTAGGCTATTGCACTACTTCATTATTCAAAGACTTGTGCTGACAGCGGCTATCCCATCTTGCTTTTACATAGCTTAGTACCCGTGACCTTGCAGATGATTCGCCATGAGGAGAGAAACAATACTCACAGTTTTTTCAATGTCACAGTCAAGAAATAACCATTGCCAACTGCACTCACACTGTGTTGGGCAATAGTGGTCACATGTCTATTTAGAATGGTAAGTGGGATATTGGTTGAACATTTCTTTCTATCACAAAGATCAAAACTAGTCTTTTTCATTGGACTGCCAATTGTAGCCAGTAAATGAATGTAATTACTTTGGCTAGAATGGAAAAAAAAATTTTTAAATGGAGTTGTTAGTGTCAATATTACTTTTTCCAGGTCCCTGTGACTTCTCATGCATTATCACAACATGGATTTGAAATGAAAATGTTAGCTATATTCAGTATTTGCATTAGCTTGACTAGTACTCTCTGCTTATAAGCAACTCGCATGGAATGTCAACTTGATCTGGAGGTTGAGTTGAGCAAACTCCCATCAAGAGGAATATAATTACTTTAATTTATAGTATTGCTAATATTATTATGACAATAGCAATTATTCTTGAAGTTTAATTATTGCTTATTGTTTTCTTTAGCTACATAACAAATTACCACCATTCTCAAGAATTGAAATTATAAAATCCAATTCTTTTATTTCAGTGTGTCATTGCTTAACTGTGTACTTGCTCGGCATCACATTGGGATGAAATTAATGTGATGGCCATGCCTCTAGTCTCATCATGCTCTTCCATCCCCACTGCGTGTTGGTAGAATTGCTTCTGAGTAGCTCAGTGAGAGCTCTGTTTTGTCTCAGGGCTCTTGCTTATATCCCTTCTCTAACAAAGGGACAATTTGCTTGGTCTTTTTTTAAAATATATTTTTATTTTTAATTTTGAATTATGTGGTACAATTTTGTATAGGCTGATATTTCCCCACAAACTCCCACCCCCCAAGATTTTTCACATTTTGTTACAATAGTGTAGTCCTTCATAAGGAATCATAATTCTGTCAGTCTCTTATTTAAGTGTACCCCAACATTGTTGGTACATTGTCAGACAGTCCAGCATCCCATTGTCTATACATGTCCAACAGTTTCATTGGGAATTCATCTTTCGTCTGGATGCAGGAATGCATGTTCCATTATACCTCCATGTCAGCATATGATAGACTCCAGTACTCCATCACTATACATTGCCATAATTGAGAAGTCATGAAACAAAGTCAATTGGTATGAGTTAGAACAGGCATAATAACAACAACATCAACAACAAATTATAGCAACATTTAAAAAAATGCACCACTGTGTAACCAACACATGAGTGACAAAAAAGGAACACAGAAGCCTCTTGGGAAAAATGACGCCATAGTATAATTAATGAGCCCATGATGAATTCGACTAGAAAAAAGAGATTATCTGGAATGAACCAAACTGAAATAAAAAAAAACCCATCAAAACACATGGGATAGAGACAAAAAAGCAAACAAACAATCAAAAAACCAGTGTGGATTGGATTATTGGAGTTACACTTTGCATGTTGGTTTCCTTACATAAGAGAGAATACATGGTATTTGTTCTTTTGTGATTGACTACATTTCATTGAGCATAATGGTCTCTAGTTGGGACCACCTGGTTGTAAATAGAATAATTTCATTCTTCTTAATAGCTGAATAATATTCCACGGAGTAGATGTACCATAGTTTCTTTAACCACTCTTCCTTGGACGCACATATGGATTGTTTCCATGTCTTTACTATTGTAGATTGTGCTGCTGTAAATATAGGTTACAGATCCCCTTCTTACATGCAGATTTCACTTCTACTGGGTATATTCATAGGAGCGGGATAGCTTGGTCTTTGAAGCCTAAACAGGAATACGTGTAATTTTAAAGTACTTGGGAGAAGCATTTGGTCCAGCAGGAGAAATGCCCCTCAGGCTGACATGATCAGAATGTCTACATCTGAATCCTGGCTCCATGTTTATTCCCAGCCTCTTGCTCACGTGCCTGAGCAGGCAGAAAGTGATAGCTCAAGTAATAGGAACCCTGCCGCCCGTTTGGAGACCTGCATCGAGTTATTGGCTCTTGAATGCGTCCTGGCTCAGCTCCGGCTGTAGTGAGCGTTTAGGGAGTGAATCAGTAGGTGGAAACTATCTTTTTGGTTTGTCATTATCTCTTTTTTGCCTTGCAAGTGAATGTAAATAAATACCTATAATAAAATGGACGAAAGACTCATCTCTTTACATCATGTCTACAGGGATAGTCTCTGTCAACTGATTAAGAATTTTCCATGTGGGAGTACAATCCTGTAACATTCACTAGTCACTCTAGGAAACGGGAAAGTACAGTGTATGTACATAAGGAATGAAAAGATTTGAAAATATCATAGCATTATTTCCATAATGCCCAAATGTTTATTGGTTGCAAATTTTGTGTGAAGTATCATAAGCATGTTATATACCTTATTTCTTATTTCATAAAACACTGATTCATTAAAGAAGAAAATTATATCCAGAGAACATATTGCAGTTGCCCTTTTTGGATCGGCTTATTTCATTGAGGATAATGGTCTCTAGTTGGGACCATTTTATAGCAAATGATAAAATTTTATTCTTTGTAATGTTTGAGTAGTTGATATACCACTCACCCTCCTTCCATCCCTCCTTCCCTCCCTCCCTCCCTCCCTTCCTTCCTTCCTCCCTCCCTCCCTCCCTCCCTCCCTTCCTTCCTTCCTCTCTCTTCCTCTCTCTTCCTTTCTTATCCTTCCCTCCCTCTTCCTTCCCCAATCTCTCTTTTTAAACATTTGTTTATTTATTTTTATTGAAAAGCCAAATTTACAGAGAGAAGCAGATACAGAAAAATCTTCCATCCACTGGTTCACTCTCCAAGTGGTCACCATAGCCGGGGCTGAGCCTAGCTGAAGCCAGGAGCCAGGAGGTTCTTCCAGGTCTCCCACATGATTCAGAGTCCCAAGATTTTGGGTCATTCTCTACTGCTTTCCCAGGACATGATCAGGGAACTGAATGGGATGTGGAAAATCTGGGATATGAATCAGAGACCATCTGGGATCCCAGCATGTGTGAGGTGAGGACTTTAGCCACTAGGCTATCACACCAGGCCCATATAACAGTTTCTTCTTGTTGATTTTTTCCCCTAATTTCCTTATCTATTCCTCTTTAATCAGGAATCCAGGTTTTTGCATGTTGTCCCTATTGCTGATTGAGTGGCTGTACATGTAGGGTTGCAGGTCACTTTCACACAGATTGACGTTTTATATTTTATCTGTTTGACACCTTTTTGGAAAAACATTTTTAAAAGTTATTATTATTGTTGTTGTTGTTGTTGTTGTTACAGTGAAGCAATGTTGGCTTTAAGAACATTCTCTTACTTTGAGAGTGCTTTTGTCATAACTGTTACGGTTGACCAGTTTTTAGTATAAGAATGTCACTTTCTGAAAGTTTATGCATCCATTCCCAAAGCATCCTCTGTCGATACTTTGTAGAAGGAAACACAGAAAAAGAGCTTAAGTTCAGTGGCCTCTTGGGGAGACCTTCTATGGTCTGAAGATAGGTCTAACAGAGTAAAGATCCGGTCAGTTAAAAGCCCCAACAAGGCCTCAGTATCAATATACAACATTATGGAATTAAACTTATCTGGACAATAAGACGCTGAACTTTATGCTAGGCATGTGTTTGCAAGCAATGAATCTCAACTGAACTTGAACTATGGTTATGCAACAAGGTGAAGGAATCCACCACGGGGGGAGGGGTATGGGAGGGGTGGGGGGAATCCCCAGCGCCTATAAAACTGTACTACATAATACAATGTAAGCAACAATAAAAAAAAAAAAAAGAAAAAGAGCTTAAGGTAGAGATTTTATTCCTATATTTTTCCAGTTTCTTTTACATGAGGAAAATATTATTGCCCCATTTTTCAAGAATGAAGATTATCTTCTATTGCATTATTTCTTGTATTATTTCTATTGTATTACTTCTAATACAAGGCTATGGAAATAGTATCATCATAGTTAGTTTTGGAGAGACACATTATTTTTAAAAATATTTATTTATTTATTTTTATTGGAAAGGTAGGCCTACAGAGAAGAGGAGAGACAGAGAGGAAGTTCCTCCGTTTGTTGATTCACTTTCCAAGTGGCCACAATATGAAATGCCATAATATGAACTGCTGCATGTATGGGATCCTGGCAGGTGCAAGGCAAGATCCTCAGCCACTAGGCTACTGCGCTGGACCCAGACACATTCTAATTTTAACAAAACATATTTTTTTAAATTTCTGCATTTATTTGAGAAAAAAAAAAAGAAAGAAAGCAGGAATCAGGAGCAGGAGCCAGGATTGGAATTCAGTAATTCTAGTGTGGGAAATAGCATCTTACCTGCTATGCTGAACATTCAACTCACTCTAAGTAAGTTGAAGTTGGCCTGGGGTAGCATCTGAGGAGCTGTCCTGAAATGCATGCCACTAGGGGAAATGTAAACGTTATCATCTCGCTTTAGTGATGTCTTTACCACTGTGATTCAGCTGAACACTAATTCTCTGATCTGTTACTTAGAAAAGATTGAAAAACTATATCCTTTTCCTATGGTTATTTATCCTTGTGGCAGATCCCCCCGAGTCTCTGTCTGCTTGGCCCGTGTGGGAAGCCAGCACGCCCGACACACTGTGTGACAGTGGCTTTGGCTAACTGAGACCTCAACCTGGACTGTTCATTGGGCACGCAGCCAGAGGTGGGCTGTACCCAGGCCTCTCTTTGTCCTTGGAGGAGCTGTGCTGAGAGTTCCCTGGTAAACAACTCTAGGAAGTTAAATGTTATACTCATCCTGTCTTATGGTGCTGGGATATTTTAACAGGACTTAGATCTTGAAAGAGAATGTGGCAGAAAAGTCTTGGAGCTGATGTCAAACTGTTTTGGAAATTCTGGAGACTCCATTTTGCTATGGTTACTGAATGTGAAATACAGACTTTTCTCAAGGAATCACTGAATAAAACTAAACAAAATACAAATAGGGAAAATGATGTCTTATTAAGAGTTAACTTGAAAAAGATAAATTAATTGGTTTAGCTGGCATGAACATGTTGCTGAAATGTATATTTCAGGTAAAGGAACCACTTGCCTACTTGATTGGTTTCTATTCTATCTCTTCCTTTGGGCCAGAATCCGTGGATTCAAGGGTACACTGCCTCACCCCTACTTACTAAAGAGTAAACTGGAATAAGTTACTTAACCTCTATTTCCTGGAATCTATAAAATGATAATAATAGCAATCTCCTTTACACTATTATATGAGGATAAATGGATTAGTGTCTGCCAAAGCAATCAACTGTTTCTGCCACATATTAATCAATAAATGTTAATCTGTCACATTCGGTGCATTGGGCAAATCTAGGATTGAATGCAAAACTTAGTGTATGCAGTGGGATAATGCCACGTGAAATGTTTTATCGGCTATCGAACAATATTAACTAGCATTTGCTAATGATTTTTGTGTGAGACTAAAGCAGAAAATAATTTTTATGAAGATATAGACCGTTTTCAACAATAATTGTTAAAATAGAAAAAAGGAAAGATTGTAAATGAACAAATATTTTGAGTTCAGCAAGAAAACACTGATAGGAATGAGTATCAGAAGATGTACTCTTGAAGGGCAGTGAGTGTGTTATCACACTTCCCTCCACTTCAGTCCTCATGAAGAACTTGCACAAAAGGGAAAGGAGAAGTGGAGCCCTGTGTCCCATATAATAAAACTATGGGAGCTCAATTTCATGTGGAAGATATACACAACAATAATAGTACTGTATAGATACTGAAAAATACATAAAAGTGTTAAACCTGGAAATGAGTGTGTTCATTTGATCCTTCTTATTTGCTTTAGCCCCTTTCTGAAACCTATCTTGGACTACCTTCTGATATTTATCAAACGAATTTTGGGCAAGTGGTAGTATAGACCACAGAAGCCTCAGTTTATTCAGAGGAAAAATAAGGGGTACTACTTTTATCTGAATTATGTGCATAAAACATGAGTGACCATTTTCTTTAGAATCAATTTGAAACTAAAGGCTTGATATATAATATCAATATGCATGTACTTCAAAAACGTTTTAAATACTTGATATTACAAAATATTTATGTTGTTTCCAAAAATTGAAATATATATACATATATATACATGCATACATATATACACATATAGGCATGTTTCAAAACTTTTTGAAGATTCCTCATATGCATACATATCAAGATGATTTTGTACTTAAGTAAATTTATTTTATAATTCAGTTTTCAAAAGTTTTTGAGATATCGTTGTATATGCTACAAAGGAAGAGTTAATGGTTTACGTTTTTCTTTACATCATGTTATTTTTTTTATGTAAGTCATCACTACTGCTATCAACATTGTTCTAGAGTCTTTCCTAAATGCATTATGTACAAGAGATAATATAGGTTAGCTCTTCAAAATTTGTTTCCAATACCCATTCTTTTGTAGGGATTTGGAATCTAAATATTGTTCCGGTGGTACTTATGTGTCCTAGTGACACATGTTCAAAAGTCTTTAGTGAGCCCATTTCCATATTGAGAATTAAAATCCTGCCATTCATCTCCTTGACTCTTCAGTTCTTTCTCTGCTAGGAATAAAAAGTAATTCCTGAATGAGATGTAGTCATTTGTAATAAAAACAGGTCCCCAAGTTTAAGTAAGGAGAATGACAGGAAAAGTAACTTCTAGCTATAAATGCCATCTCCTGAATATCTTTAGATAAATTTTTAGATACAGTGCATATAAGTAAGAGTGTGTTACATGTAATGGCTGACTAGTATTCCACACGGTAGATATATCACAGTTTCTTTATCCATTCCTGTTTCAACAGGCATGTGGGTTGTGTCCATGTCTTTGCTATCGCAGATTGTGCTGCTGTAAATGTAGAATTACAGATACATTTCTTATATGCAGATTTCATTCCTTTGGTTATATTCCCACAAGTGGGAAAACTGAGTTATATGGCAGGTTACTTTTCAATCATTTGCAACAAAAGTCCCAACTAGAAACAATTAAGCCCAGTGAAATAAGGAAATCCCAAAAGAACAAATATCGTATGTTCTCTCAGATATAAGGCAACCATAAGTAAAATACAAGATCAATACCCATATCAATACTGTTTTTTCCTACATCTTCTGGATTTTGATATTATGTTTTTATCTTTATTTCTTAAAAAAAAGTTTCTTTTTCTTATGAATTTATACACTGACTCCTTGGTCATACATTAGCATCTGTTGCTTCAAGAAGGTTTTAGATTTTCTTTTTCATTCCTTCAGCGACACATTGGTCATTCAGTAGCATGTTATTTAACTTCATGCTGTTGTAAAGTTTCTATTTTCTTCCTGATGCTAATTTTGTTTCATGGCTTTTCATTTATGGGGAGGTATAATGACTGTGTAATGGAGACTGTCGTATCCAGATGTGAAGATTCAATGCAGTATGCATCTCTACTTCCAAATAAAAAATGGACTCCCAATGAAACTGTTAATCTTGACAGTAGGGTGCTGGACTCTCTGCCCTTGTTCATATCTACAATGTCAGAATATACTTAAATAACAGAATGATGGACTTGTGACTGTTTAAGAAGGACATTGCAACAATAACCCTATTGTAATAATCTAGGGGAAAACAATGGAGGAGGGGAGAAGATTTAGAGAGGATGTAAAGAGCCAATAGAATGGTTTCATAAAATAATAAAAAATTAAAAAAAAATAAAAGTGTGGAACGCACAACTATATAACTACTATGTAAGTTCAGAAAAATACTATTGGCATCACAAAAGCAATTTATACTGTTCACCTGTTCTTATCACCTTTCCAAAGGCAATTCCTATTTTATTATCTTTCAAAGTGAAAATGTTTATACTTTTTAGAAATGAAATAAATGGAATACACTGCATGCATTCTTTTTACTTTTTCCCTTTCCTGTTTATTCTAATGATGATGCAGTCTGTCTTATGTTATAGTTGTCCATTGTAAAAACACATTATAATTTATCCTGTTGGTGTAAAACTCCATTGTTTCAAGTCCAAATAGTTTTTTTTGGAGTAGCCTTACATGGTTTCAGTGTATGTATCCCCGAGAATGGACGAAAACACGGGTATGCATATATTCTCAGTGGGCTCCAAATCTATGGGCAATTCCAAAGAGAATATTTCATATCTTTAAAAAACTCTTTAAGTTAATTTACAAACGAATAAAGGGAAAATGAAAGTATTGTACTAATAATAACATACTTAAAATTTAGTACAAATCAGGGCCCAGTGCAATAGTGTAGCTGCTAAAGTCCTTGCCTTCAATGTGCCAGGATTCCAAATGCGTGCTGGTTCTAATCCTGGTGGCCTGGTTCTATCCAGCTCCCTGCTTGTGGCCTGGGAAAGCGGCCAAGGACGGCCCAAAGCCTTGGGACCCTGCACCCACATGGGGGACCCGGAAGAGGCTCCTGGCTTCAGATCGGCATAGCATGGGGCATTGCGCTCACTTGGGGAGTGACTCATCGGAAGGAAGATCTTCCTCTCTGTCTCTCCTCCTCTCTGTATAATTGACTTTCCAATAAAAATAACTGTATCTTTTTAATAATTAGTACAGATCAAAGAATTTGACACCTACGTCTAAATTTTTCTTTTTTAATTTATTGTTTCCTGCTACAGGTTTATTTTTAAATTTCTATAATTTTTTTAATGGTACTTTTTTAGATGTAAAGATTTCTCCTTCCCATGCCCTTTCATTTTGCCCATTTTTTTTCCCTTTCACCATCCTTCCTCATATTACTATAGTAGTATGCTCATTTAGTAACAGTTAAAAGATTAACATTGTCATTTAAGAGCATCATGCTATTGTTGTGTAATGGCAGAAAATTTAGTATCACATTGAAAAGGTATATTTAATTATTTCCCTGGGAGTCCTCTGTTTTATTCAGGGGTAGAAAGGCTACTGCAGTGTGTCTTCACATCCTTGTATGCAAGTCTCCATTATATAGTTCATCTATGAGAAAACATATACTTACATTTAACTTTTGAGATTGACTTATCTCACTGAGCACAATGGTTTCTAGTTTGGACCATTTGCTGCCAGCGGTAGAAATTCATTTTTTTCTTGTTGTATTTTTATTTTGAATTTTTGATTTTTGTGGTACAATTTCATATAGACTGCAATTCCCGCTCCCCGAACTCCCACCTTTTGGCAGGTTTTCCCCAATTTGCTACAATAGTATAGTCCTTCATAAGGAGTCATAATTCCATCAGTCTCTTATTTAAGTGTACCCTGACATTGCTGGTACAGATGATGTCAGACAGTCCAGCATCCCATTGTCTACACATGTCCAACAGTTTCAGTTTTCATCTCTTGTTTGGAAGAAAGAATGCATATTGTATTGTACCTCCACCTCTGGACATGGTCATCCCCAGTCCTCCATCACTATACATTTTCATAATTGTGAAGCCATGAAATAAGATCAACAACTGGTATAAATTAGAGCAACAGTAACAGCAACAACAACAACAAATTACAGCACCACAAAAAAGAAAAAGAAGAAATTCATTCTTTTCAATGGCTGAGTAGTGGTCCATGGAGTAAATACACTACAGTTTCTATACCCAGTCCTCTTTCAACATCGTCTGGATTTTTTTTCCATGTCTAGGGACATCAATTTATGTTCACTGATTTTGAGCCCTGCTATATTGTGAAACTCTTTTAAGTTCCAATAGTCTTTTTATTGAGTCTTGATTCTCCTGTTTATACAATCAGGTCACTTGCAAACAGGGATAATTTGACTTATTTAAATTTCTTTAGCTTTTTTTCCTTCATTTCCTAATAGCTCTAGCGAGAACTTACAGTGCGGTGCTGAATAGCAGTGGTGAAGGTGGACAGCCTTATATAGTTTCAGATCTAAGTGGGAAAGCTTCCATTCTTTCTGTGTTCAATATGGTGCTGGTGGTTTGTTTTTGGTGCTTATTGCATTGATTGTGTTGTAGAATGTTCCTTTTTGCCTATCTTGCTTAGAGGTTTTGGTATGAATTGGTATTTGATTTGCTCAAACATCCTCTCTGCATGTATTGAGATGATCATATGGTTTTTATTCTTCATCTTATTGATGTGGTGTATCACATTTTTAAAATTTGTGTGTTAAAGTCATTCTTGCATTCCTGGGATAAATTCCACCTGGTCTGTTGTTTTTCTTTTTTTTTTTTAAGATTTTATTTCTTTTTGTTGAAAAAGCAAATGAAATTTATGGAGAGAAGGAGAGACAGAATGATCTTGCATCCACTGGCTCTCTCCCTACAAAAACCTCTATGGTTGGAGTTGAGCTGATCCACAATTTCTTCCAGGAAGTCCAGAAACTTCTTCCAGGTCTACTGCATTGGTACAAGTTCCAAGTGCTATGGCCTATTCTCTACTGCTTTCTCAGATAGAAGTAGGGAGCTGAGTGGGAAGTGGAGCAGCTGGAACATGAACTGGCACACATATGGGATCATGGCCCTTGCAAAGTGAGGATTTTGTCATTGAGCCCTTGCACTGGAACCCTGATGTTTTTCTTTACTGATTGACCAGGATTTACGCTGGCACTTGCCTTGGTCTTGTCTGGTGTTTCGTGCCTGTCAGATAGGTGCCAGGATTCCGTTAAGTGACCATCTACATCGTTGGCATGGACTGTTGGATTCCTTGGTGGCAGAAGCTAATCTTTCTGTCCTTTGTTTCTGCATGGAGCAGGGTGTTGATAAATACTTCTTGGTACCAGTTCTCATGCACTTGTGCACAGGTCATCATGGTGACACTGGGTCTGGGATATGTTCCCACTGATGGAGGTTGAATCTGCATCCAGGCAATGTACACATTCTTGGATGGGTATGGGCCTTAGGGGCTGCGTTGGAAAATTGGGTGCAGAGGTATCAAGAGTACATGCTGGGATGGGGTATAACAATGGTGATTCTGGTCCTGGGTGGTGTGATATGGTGATTTTTCTTCCTCCACAGGACCCAGTGGTGGCTTTTCGCGAGGAAGGGACTGATGTAGTGATGTGAGTTCCACAGAATTCTGAGAACTGCTTTCAGCACAGAAGAAAACTTTGGGATCCCTGTGTGGTAAAGGTTTCAGTGTCTGATATAGTGTTGAGCCCTTCTGTTTCTTTCCTTTCCTTTTTTTTTTGCAAACACCCTCATTTGCTCCCAAATCAGAGGGAGTCATGCAATGGAGATCCTTGGTACTATGCCAGGTCAGGCTGATCATGTTGATGCCGGTGAAATTCTTGCTACACTTTTTCAGTTTTCATGTGGATATCTTTGGTCTCTTTATTTATTTATTTATTTATTTTAACTTGAAAGAGTTAAAGACAGAGGGGGAGGGAGAACCAGAGACAGAGGGGGAGGGGGAACCAGAGACAGAGGGGGAGGGGGAACCAGAGACAGAGGGGGAGGGGGAACCAGAGAGAGAGGGAGAGATAGAGAGAGATCTTCCATTCTTCCATTCACTGACCCATTCCCCAAATTGCTGTAATGATCTGATGGTGAGCCAGTTTTCAGCTGGGAGCCAGGAGCTTCTACTGGATTTTTCAAGAGGTGCAGAGGCCCAGGTCCTTGAGCCATACTCTGTATATTTACCATACCATTAGCAGGGAACTGGATTGGAAGTCTAACAGCTGGACTCAAACTGGCACTGAAATAGATGCCAGTGCCACAAGTAGAGGATTAGCCTACTACTCCACTTTACCAGCCCCTCTTTTTTGATTGTTTAATTTTTTACTTATTGAAATGCACAAACATAAAGATGGGGGAATCACATCGAGGAGGGAGTGATCTTTGATGTGCTTGTGTACTCTGCTGATGCCCACAAGCAAGAGACTGGGAACTGAGAACTGAAGCCTGGCCTTCCATATCACCTCCTGCCTATCATAATGATCTTCACGAGAGGGCTGGAATTGGAAGTGAAGCCAGGGCTTGAACCAAGGCACTCTGCTATCCATGCAGATGCAATGATTTCAAAGTGGTTACACAAGCAGTATCTTGACTGCCATGCCAAAAAATTACATAAAATAAATTATAACTTTATCCATTTTGTGGAATGGATCTATGTTTAAACATCTTGGCCAACAATTAGCAAGAAGCACCAGTTAAGCTCATATATTCCTAAAAATATGTGATAGTTTAAAATGTTCAGATATTCAGGAATATATAGGCATGGCATCTATTGTGGGACCATTAGCAATTTTTTGTTTTCTATCCAATTTCAATCTTTGTACATTGCCTAGTCCCCTCTGAAAGTTGGTTTAAATCACTTTTCATGACACCTTAATCTGTGCGTACACGAAAGGTATATTTTTTGCCTACTCTCCTTGGTGTGCATTTCAATGCCTTATGATTTTGGGGTACACGTAATTAACTGAATTACCAGTAAGTATATACTTATTTAAATATATGTATCAGGAGTGTTCTAGTATTTCTCTGAGCAATGACCATATGAAGCAGGAAAATTTGTTTGCCATACATGTTGATTTGAGAAGGAAAGCATAGTTTTAAGGAACGTGAGGTTTTGAACAGAAATGGCGATTCCCAAGTCTCTCTGCTGGAAAGCACCAGTGAGCCATTACTGAAGGTGTGAAGAACACTCAGGACAGAAGTGAGTGTCCTACCAGCCATCTAGAATCCTTAACCCACACAGTTAATGTTTCACCTTAGTTACTCCTGCTATATTTTACTGTGCTAAGTCTATGTGGATTTTTTTTAAAGATTTATTTTATTTTTACTACAAAGTCAGATATACAGAGAGGAGGAAAGACAGAGAGGAAGATCTTCTGTCCGATGAGTCACTCCCCAAGTGACCGCACCGGCTGGTGCTTCGCTGATCCGAAGCCAGGAGCTAGGAGCTTCCTCCAGGTCTCCCACGCGGGTGCAGGGTCCCAAGGCTTTGGGCCATCCTCGACTGCTTTCCCAGGGCACAAACAGGGAGCTGGATGGGAAGTGGAGCTGCTGGGATTAGAACCGGCACCCATATGGGATCCTGGAGTGTTCAAGGAAGGCGAGGACTTTAGCTGCTAGGCCACGCCGCCGGGCCCTGTGCTAAGTCAATGTGGATTTTAATGACTTGAGTGTTCTAGAGAAGTCAGCACCTGAACAGCGTGTGTTCACTACTAAACCAAGTTGCTGACACTAAAATTCTTTAAAAATTGCTTTATTTTGTTTCTAATTTTACTTAAGTGTTTAGGAGAAGAATGAGTCAGATGAAAACATAATAGACAATTCTGGAAAAGTCTTGTATATAAATTGTTCCCTGTACACACCTGGCCTTCAACAACAAGACAGGCTTAAAGTGAAACCAGTAATGTAGCAGTGTTTTTTCGTGTGTATGTGTGTGTGTGTTTGTATGTGTGTTTTCTAAATAACAGAGGCTCAAAGATCACTTGTATGAATGTTAAATCTTAAGATTTTCTTAATGTTTCATTGAATATTTATATTCTGAAGTTAGTTTACTAATAAGAATGTTTATTTGTACTGTTTTAAATATTTTCATTAATATGTAATGAATATTGGTGGATATCGGGTGTCATATTGAAATGTGTATACAAGTTATAATAATCAAGTATTAGCATATCCCAAATCTGAAGTAGTGAGTTTCTTTGCATTGGGAGCATGGAAAATCTCTTTTAGGTATTTGGAAAACCATGGTAAAGAGCTGACTGAAGTGAGTTTATTATGCCATGCATTGAACATTTTCCTCCTAAGTATATTTTTATAGTCATATTTCTCTCCTTTTCTTCTCTTGTCACTGCTAACCTCTATCCTACTGTTATGCGCAAACATTATGAGGGTTCAGATGACCTGATACTGGAGGTTGAGAAGTCCCACAACCTTCTTTTGCAAGCTGGAGATCCAGAAAACACAGGGGTCTGAGGATGAGGGTGACCAGTGATGTTTGAGTACGAGGCAGGTGAATAATAACTGTCCCGTCTGGTCCCTTAACTACTGACCCCTCTGATCCAATTGGACACATTATTACAGACATCTCCAGAAATGATGCTCAACCAAATATGTAGGTGCTCCATGATTCAATCAATGTGACAGCACTAAACCATCACAGTTTGTTACCAGAAAAGGTTGTTGTCTGTATTTTATATTTTTGTGCATTGCACTTTAATTTTGCATATACAATTGGCAAACCTTTGTTCCTATGGAGGACAAATAGAGATTTCCAGTTTTCAACAAGGGATTTAAATTTTTATTTGATTAGGGTAAAGTTGACATGTGCTGCTTTTGGTAACAATTAATACCAGCATCTCACTCTTGAACTTGACTGGAATGATTGTATATCTAAAATAATCTAAAAATCGAACAGTATTATAGAAGGTGTTATGGAAATAGGGTTCTATAAAGTGTCTATATATATATATACACACATATATACGTATACAATAGATTATATATGTATGCATACATATAGTTTTAAAATATTATGGAAAAGTTGAAATATATAATAAATTTTCTGTAAACTTTTTTAAACTTTCTTTATAAAAACCTTTTTTTTACATTTGGCCCTTGCCCTTTTCAACATGATTTCACATTTGGTTTTTGCTTGTTTGACTTATCTTCAACTCTAAATTATTTCATATTTGCATTATTTAGCTTAAATATATGTTAATGGTGAAGGTTCCATTCTGGTTAAATGAGGGCTTTGTTTACAGACAACATGCTAAGTATCTATCTGTTCAGTGTATTTATGAAACATCTCTTCCAACCTTGAGAAGAAAAGTGGAAATGTCAAATTTTCTTGCACATATCAAAGAATTCATAGCAAGAATAAACAAACATGTTCTTGCATAAACACTCTTTATTGCTGCACTTAGGAAAGTGAGACTTTTTTGTCCTCAAACTCTTAATAATGGTTAGGAAAGCAGGCATAAATTACAATCTCTTAAGGAGTTATTTTATTTATACCTTTAAACATTTAGGAATTGACATTATGGCACAGGTTAAGTTGCCACAATAACACCATCGTGCCATATTGGACCACTGATTTGAATCCCTGTTGCTTTTCTTCCAATCCATGTTCCTGCTGAGGTTCATGGGAAAGCATCAGAAGATGGCTGAAGTATTTGTGCCCTGCCAGGTTGGAGTCCTGGCTTCCAGTTTTGACCTGGGTCATACCTAGCTCTTGGGATTATGTGGGTATTAAAATGGTGGTTGGAAGATCTTTCTTTCACCACCTTTCAGATAAGCAAATAAATAAACCTTTAAAAAATGAAATGTATCACAGTTTTAATCTTTATTTCAAGGAGAAAGAGAGCTATAGAACATCCTTATTTTTTAAAATCACTCCCCAAAGTACTCCTCAGACTGGGGCTGGGCCAAGGTTTGAATTTAGAGGTGGAAATGCAATCCAAATTTCTCATACTGGTGATAGGAATATAATTATTTAGTTGTCACTGCTGACTTCCAGAATCAGCATTAGTTATTAGTTAGGAGTTAAAACCAGATATTTCAAAGTGGCACATGGGATCTTAATACTAGGCTAAACATACACTCCATTTTATTAATACTTTTTTTAGGTTTGTTTTAGTCTCAAAGCAGAATTGTGAGACAGTACAGAGACTGAGAAAATTTTATGAAACCTGAGGTGTGCTGAAAAAGCAAATTTAGAACTTAGACATCCTAGTGAACAGGAACAGCTGTTTGGCCAACTTTTAGAGTCAAGAAGCAGAATGCCTTCAGCAGCCCTGAAACTCTGCCTCTTACTGATCATGTGGGCACCATTTCCTGTGCCTCTGCTGCCTTCTTGAAAAATGGCTGCTAACCTGTCCTTCCATGTGATCACTCTTGTGTGTGTGTGTTATTATTGTAACACAAAAGAATACATTTTTTAAAAAATAAAATTTAGTTTTGTTCATGAAGACAGTATGCAAACATTTTTGGCTAGAAAAGATTGATTGCATGTAGAAATCCAACCGATCCCCATAAGTATTGATTAGGCAGCCACAAATCCAATGACAGCACAAAAGAAAGAAAAGAAAGAGCAAGTGTCCTCAGCCTAGTCATTCCTAATTAACAAGAAGTTAATTGATTTTAACATTTTCCTTCAATGGTAAATTATTTAGTTGATCAATTTATTTGAAAGTCATAGAGAGACACAGAAAGAAAGTGGTATAGACATGTAGTTATAGAACAATCTCTCATTTACTGGTTCGCTCTCCAAATACCTGCCACAGATAGACCCAGCTGACAATCCAAGGAGAAGCTTAGAGTTCCATTTTGGCTTCCTATGTGAATGGCAGAGACCCAGAGATGTGAGTCATTAGCTGCCTACCCCTGTGGTACACTAAGCTGGGATCAGGAGCAGAACTGGGATTCAAACTCAGGAAAATGGAAAGCAGGTATCACAAGTGTCATGTTAACCATTGCTTGAAATGCCTTCCTTTATCTTCCACTTACAAGTTCTCTTATTGTTCTTTTAGTCTCCCTGGCCCTTTATGCTATTGGGAGTGGAAAAAAAAAAACATAGTTTCATTGTAATGATACTTTTAAAGTATTGTGCTTTTGCATTCCTAGCTGTAGACTTGCAACTGTGATTAATCAAGTGTCATTTTTCGATATAACTATGCAATTGGCAGGTCCTAGTAGGTATTGATTAGTTCAGCCTTGTTGGTGTGTATAAAGACTGCTGAACTGTCTGAAGGAATACTGTGTCTAGGACAGCTCTTGGAACCACTCTGCCATCTCCTGTGCCTACCAGTCTATTGATCTCATAAACCTTATTGGATGTACTTCAAATTGTTTTACTTGTAAAAACCAATCTAAGAAGAATTTAGCCCTTTAAAAAGCAGCTGCTGGGCATACAGAGGCTAAGAGTTCAATGCCTTAGGGTATTTGGGGCTAGTAGAAAAAAATGAAGTTATTTTTCTTCAGATCAAGAAAGACTAAAGGGACAAAGACTCCAGCACATTAATAAATGAGACATGACCCTTTCCACTGATCCCAGATATTAAAGTTGCTTTTCTAAAGTAAGAGTTTTATTTTTCAAGAGAGACAGGGTCATATGAGAAAGAAGAAAGATCAAAATGAAAGGTAATGTTGCATCAGACTAGTTATAATTAAGAAGTGGTATTGGAAACACGGTGAGAAATGTCAAGGAGGTAAAAAATATGATTTTAAGTGACCACTGTAAATAGAAAGCTGTTTTTCAAAAGAAAAATATACTTTCAAACATAAATGTGTGTCTTATCTGATCCAACTCAACACAAATTAATTATCAGATGTACAGTGAATGGTTTCAGGATGTTCTAGTTCGATTGTAGTTCAGGTATGTGAAGAAAGATAAACTGGTCTATGAACAATCTAATTTTTTGATGTTTAGCTTCAACTTATTTTATGACTTTATAACTTGTAAAATTCAAAATACATGTGAAAATGATAAAACATAATGATCTCATGTTTCTGTTACCCAGTTCACCAATGAGCAAAAAGCCGATGGTAATCAAACTGGACACTATGGCAACTCACCAGGAAATAGTAAAATGGTTTATATTTATAAAATTATTTCTCCTACAAAACTACTCCACTTCTACTTTCCCCCTCACAGTGGTTCCCATGGATTTGTGTAGGTGAGTTTATTCAGAAAACCCTGAGTTGTACTCTGATATGCATTTTAAACACATGTACAAGGCTGATGTTGCTGAACTATGGAGCACTTTTGAGACACGGGCTTATAGAAATGCATACCTTGAGTTTCCTCGTGATCCCATTAAGTTAAAGGGAGGTGTTTAACATTAAGGCAAATACTAAAGGTTTTTCCATTTATGTGGTGAATTAGAACCTATCAATCTAACTTATTTTGTCACTTCACTTTATATTCTACATTTTCTATTTAATCATTTTAATATTTGATATAGGTGAGATCAGGCAAAAATGGGATTTTATCACCTTTTTAAGGAGATGGTTATGTTATAAAACTTTTATTTTTGATTTTGTCTTTACTCATTTCCCTGGAAATTGCTTCATGTATATTTAATTCTGTAAACAGCACGCATGAAATGCTCTTTGTAAGAAAAGGAAGGACTTTGATTTCTCCTGGAAATCTATAATTTGTCAGAAAAAAGAAAATTATTCTTGTTCCAAAGAAATACTTGGAATGCTCCAATTCTTATTTGCTTCTTAACATATATTTAATCTATATGAAAAGTGGAGAGCACAATAGCTTACCTCTTCTGATTCACTTTTAGATGGCAAACAACATCCAGGATCAGGACAAGAGGAGTCAGGGACCAGGAATAACATCTGGTTCCCCCACATGGGTTCTATGTTCCCAAGGACCTGAATCAACATCAGCTGCCTCCTAGGGTACACACTGGCAGGCAGCTCAGTCAAAAGCTAAGGCACGACTTGATTTCAGGCACACCGACATGTAATACAATATTCCAAGACATGGCTTAACTTTGGCATCATAATACCCACCCTTGGTTCCTCCTTCTGGCTCAGAAGAGAGTGGGGAAGATGAAAGATGAGGGGAAGACTTAAAAACCAAGTTCACCTTTAGGAATCATTCTGTTACATCTTTCTATAACACATTGTAAAGGGAATACTGATCAGGAGACTACACAAATACAACAAGTGATGCAATCATGGGGTTGTGTGGGCAGGGCAAATGGACAGTAAAGATGACATACTTCAGATGAGACGCCAGCAACAATTCAGAGAACTGCAACTCTTTGTAGAAAACAATGTGGTCCCTGCCACCTTGTGGAAGATGTCAGCTGAATTTCTGCTTCCTGGATTCAGTCTAACAATGGCTGATCTCATACAGGCATTTTTGGAGTGAATATGCTCATGGGAGATCTATTTTTTCTGTCTCCAGTTCATTTTCTCTCTTGCAAATCAATAAAACAAAATTAAAGTTATAAATGTAAAAGAAAGTGATGTTGGTAATCATCTTGTTACACATTGCTAAAGACTGGTACAGTGTTTAGCCACCCTGGAGGTCAGGTGATCCAAATAGCTTTGCTCTGAGATAATGCTGAGATTCTGACCTGCACCAACATATACGTAAGTGAGGGATAAACATTCATTATGTTAGCTTACCAAGAGGTTAGTGTAACTATATTGTGGCAGCCAGAGATGCTTACGCTGACTAAACGTAATGTGATTCGAAGAGATTGGAACACTTCCAGGATCACAGTGAAGTGTTATACTGACGTCGGAGAAAGCAGAGCTAGTGGTGAGTTTCAAGCAGTGTGCATGACACTGCTGTGCTGAGATTGTGGTTCCTGCTTTGCAGCAAATGGTGGTTTCAGGAGCTGCCATATACCAGGCTCTGCAGCAAATCTCAGCTGCTTCCTGTGGAGAAAACCTCATGAGCATGCGGAGACGCAGGCTCATGAAAGATGCTTCGCCAGAGTCCTTCTGTGTCCAGGTTTAGATATCTTCTTGAGAAAGCCTGAGCATCAAGGGGTGCAATGACAGTCTGACTTTCAGTCCTTAGGTGAAAAGAAGACTCTGTCACTTGGTGCTTGCTCAGATTCATCCTCACCTCTCTCCTGTGCTTCCCTGCATCATAAAGCTTTGACCCTGTGAATTTCCATCTGATTTTATGGGAACTGAAGCAGCATCTTACCCTCTCACTCTTTGACTTGGGCGACCGTTATGGTAATAGTTGTGGCTCCTTTTCATTACCAGCTTGCTATTTTGTTCTTCCTTATATGTCCCCAGTTTCTCGTGAGCATGCTTGGTGCCTGAGATAGAGTCATTTCATATTACTTTCTCATTGTTGCAGTGCTAGGACTGGTGCTGACTTTCCGGAGCTGGTAATGTAAGGGTTTTCTTACCACCTCTCTTGATTTGCATTTTTTTTCTAATAACATTGTCATGAGTACCATTTTGAATCACCTGGAGAGGGCTCTGTTTTCCTGATTAAACCTGACTTAGACTGTGCTTCTTGCTGGGGTCCAAGAAGCCATAGTTTTGTGAAGCGGTGCATAGAGACCGACCTGAGACAGGATGAAAGATAGAAGCTAAGCTAGGCAGTTTGTGGTGAGAATTGTGTAAGTTTCTTGGCAGAATGGAATTCTGATGAATAGTTAGGCAAGAAACCCATACATGCTACTCCCCATTGGTCATTCCTTGCTTTCTTCATTTTATGCAGGCACACATGAGAAATCCTCAGTATACCTAAGTGGCTTTTTTTTCCCAGTTAGCTCATGAATAGAAGCAGTTTTGGGGTGACTCTCCTAATGGAATATTTTTCTCACTATGCAATAATAGACTGTAGGTTGTCCAATGTTAAAAATGAATCTGGTTTTCTAAGGTTCATTTTTTCATGCCATCTAGAAGGTTGCCCGGTGCAAGTGATAAGGTCTTTGTGAAGACTCTGACCCACCTGCAGAGTCAGTGAGCTGCACCAGTATCTGTAAATATCAGCCTTGGTTTATACTTGCACTTGTGGCAGAATAAATAAAATAGAAAGAGACTCCAAGATGAATTGATTAAAGTTCCCATTTTTTTCTTGTGGTGGAGCATTTAAAAAAATAATAAATGTAATTAGCATTGATTATTAAAGCAATATTAAATTATCAAGCTATTTTTGATTAAATGTGAAAATATACCATATCCTCCCAATAATACTTAATATAGGCTTGACATCCATTTAAGCTTTTGATCATCTGGTTAATGTTCCAGTTTGGTCATCAAATAGTCACTTGGGAATTACTCTATTTGGATGCCATTATATTTCTACTCAATTGCTTAAATATTTTTTTCCTTAAAATAAGTGCATGGATACATTTGTAAAGGTGTTTGTCCATAAAATATCTTCCAAATTTTATTTATTATTCATCCATATTTTCTTCTTATAAGAAACTCATTATTCATACTTGAATAATCAGGAAAAGGAAAGAATGAGATAAGCTTAAATGCCACTAAGTTAAATTTATTTGAAGCTTTGTGAGAGAAGATAAATTTCTAAGGAGAAACTTTAAACACAAAACCAAAATCCACTTCAACTCTGTGAAGCACGCTTCATTTCATGGGATTTTAAACTTAACCAAGGTGATATGTACTCATCGTGCCAGAGATGTTCCAGGATTGTTAGCACAATTCTGCTCAGGCAAACTGGGTCAGGTAAAGAGGCATGATGGCAATGACAAATAGTTCTAACTCTCCTCAGATTCTCTCTCCCACCTAGTGAACTCTAATGCATCATTTAAGGGCAAGCCAGATCCCATTTCCTTGGAACACATTGCTTTTGTTGGAAACCTTCTGTCTTTTCCAGCCGTTGCTTTTCACAATAGGTGCCTCTAATTAGCGCACTGAAGTGGAAAACCTTATGCCATCAAATTTTTTTTTTTGTTCTACACTCCAACACACCTCTTTCTGTCAAGTATAATATAATGTAAATGAAAAAAAATCAAGGTAATATATGTATGTTGGAAAAGCTCAACACCAAAGACTTTCAGTTACAAGGACAAATCTCCCTGCTGTTTTCTGTTGTGCCTTGAAAGGATCATTTCCCTCCAAAATGCAGCAACTTTAGTGCAACATGTTTCACAAGTTCATTTTCATGGTTCTATGCCTATGCTTGGAACTTTTTTTTTTTGTCAGCATTGGGATGTGTTGCCATAGTTTCTGCTCATTTTTAATCTTGATGTTCTTAGCATTCCGACTTTTCTTGTCAGCATTCCCCTCAATCACTTCTCCTGCTTCTTGGTTTAAAAGTAGCTCTGTACCTAACAACTATAGTTTGTTTTATTCATATGTATACCTCTTACAAAATTCAACTCGTCGTGACTATCTGTGCTGGAGCTTAAGTTGTTGAATATGTATAAAAATTTCTTCATTTTTTGTTGCAGGAGGAATAATCATAGCAGTCATAGCCAGGCTGCTATAATTTTTTAAGGTAGAAACTGAGATATTTTCTTTTGGTAATCCAGAAGAATGATGTTAATTAAAATAGCACAACCATAACTTTCTGTAGCATTGCTTTGGACTGAATGTTTCCAAAATTCATCTTCAAAGAATCAGTATCTACTGCATAGACATTGAAGTGGCAGAATCTTTGGGGATGTGATTACATCGCGAGAACACTGTCATTAATGGATCACAACCCTTATGAAAGGGCTTGAGTGTATGAGGTCCCTCTCTTCATTCTACCATCTGAACACAATGTGCCCTTGCTGCCTCTTCCTGTCTTCAGCCATGGGAGTCTACCTAGAAGGCACCATATAGCAAGAATCAACTCTTGCCAGACACTGAATCTGTAGATATCTTGATCTTGAAATGTATAGCCCCTAGAATACAACAAATCCCTATTCTTAGGAAATACTATGGGTTTTAGCATAGCAGCATACAGTGTACTAAGACAAGTGCTTTATTTTTGTCAAAGATTCTTTCACGGAAGTAAACATTTAGACTAGCAGTGAAGACGTCTGTGTCTTGTATGGAAAGCTGAGTTCAAATCCTGGCCCCGGCTCCTGACTCCAGCTTCCTGTAAGTGAAGCCTCTGGGGGGCACTGGTGATGGCTTACAAGGTTGGGTTTCTGCCCCCTGTGTGGGAGACCTGCATTTCATTCCTCACTCTAATCTCAGATATTTCAAGAGTTTGGGAAATCAATAGGCAGCTGTGAGTGTGTTTCTACCTCTTAACCACCAAACCTCTCAAGTAAAAGAAAAGAATCTTTTTATAAGTGTTAATAACTTTTTGAATTTTGTAACTTCCTATGCTGGCAGGCTGCATTGGTTTAGAAATGAGAAACAATCGCTTCTCAGCCTTTTGGCTAAAGATCAAGTGTAGAAAGGAGAAATATACATGGATTGTGGACACAGAAAGATCTGGGTATGAATTCTTGTTCAATTACTGGCAGGTTATGAGTCATGGCAAAATTCTTTAACCCGTATAAGACTCAATTTTCTCATATTCAAGATGAAGGGTTAGCTTTATGTCATTTTTTGGAATGAGTCATGGAGCTTAATGTAATGAGGCGACTGTGGAAAGCAATGAACATGGTCAGGATCAGTAGCTGATTGTGGATAGAAAAGAAAGGTGGCCCCAGGGACAGGCTGAGGTGTACTCCAGCTTGTGGCCAAATTTTTCCCCTCCGTCCACAAGAAAAGTCACACTCAAATTTTCTGAGTTAAGAAGGGCAGTTAGTAAAATTTTCAGCAATTTATTTAACTGCCACAGTTTATCTGCTTTTCATGAATGAATGATTATTTATATAAATTAGTTAGAATCATACATTCAGTAATCAAAATTATTGCCTATGAAATGGAACCACAGACACAAATTGCCTGTGAAGCATTCCACGCAGCCCGAATTATTATTTCTATCAGATGTGCCCTCTCCCTTTATTAGGATTTCAACAAATTTAAACAAAATAAAATTTAGTTGAATTAAAAGGGCAGTGTGTTAACAAACAGAATGAGGTTTGTTTGTTCAAACGGTACGTTCTGTGCTAGGATATTGACACTGGAAATATTTTGGAATTTTGGCTATTTCTGGTAAAGGATCTGAAAACTCTAATGTCAAAAACACAGTTTCTAGGAACTTGCTAAGGAAATAAAATTAAAATGCAATTTCTGGCATTTCTGTAGTCCAGATCAGAGCTTCTAGACATGTAATGTGATAGAAGCCATCAGTAGAACTTACACAGATTCTGATATAGTGGGTTAATGGGAAATTTCCTCTAACAAGCTCTCAGTTATGCTACAGGCTCTTAGCCATGAGCTGAAGAGGTGTGCTTTCAGACCAAGTTGATCATTCCTGTGTTATTAAGCCACTGAAAACCTGATAAAAATTTTTGTCAAAAAATGTTGCATTGTGGAAAAAAAAAGTCCTAACAGCTGTAAAAGAATAGCGTTCCTATTGTGATAAATGATGCTGGAGGACCAAATGATGAGTCAAAGTGAATCCCAGTACAAGCTCAGTCATTTATGAAATCAACCTCAGGCCCTGCTATTCATATGAAGCTGGACCAACATTGTTTCTCGTGACTTTGACTGATGAATTATTCATAGAAATGCATCAGAACAGCCTCCAATAAATCAAAAGGAGAGAACTAAAGTGGGAATAGTAATGGTGAAAAATGTGGAGCTCCTAACCTGATTTACCTGGGCGCTCTCTCAGTTACCCTTCTTTTGTTCTGACCAAATCATTCCAAGTGATTTAACAGCGTCTAAATATAGCCCCAGAGACTCTTCCATTGTGGTGTGTGATTTTTAAGCTCTGAGATTTTTTAAAGCCTGTCAGTTGGATATTAAACACAATATTGAAATCTCCTAAATTCTCTGTGAGAGACTTTCTGGAGAAGGTTTAGAGTGGCTCATTCAAATGCCTTTTTCTTAACATGCTTTGCCTAATGTGGTTCTATGATTATTTGTGCTAAAATATTTGTGATAAAATTCTTTGTGATAACATCAACTAATTGAATTCAATTTACACAAATACATTTGTTAATGAATTTGATAATAAACAAATGTTCTTTTCCTTTCTCAGAGCAATTATGCTCTGTCTGTGCGAAAAAATGAATTGTGTTGTTTGCATGAGTTATGGATTCTTCACTCCTCTTGGTATGCTTTTGATGAATAATCCTGAATGTCTGTGTCTGGGAAGCACCTAAACACACTGCTTAGCAGAATAAAAGGTGGAGCACGTTGAAAATCACATGTATAGCTTTGAAAGTAGATGGAAATAAACATCAGTATGACACTAGTGATTTTATGATACTATCTAAAAACAAATATCTTTGTCTTATTTGCCTCATAAGATTGCTGTGAGGATCCAATGGGCTAATACCTTTGAAGTGATAAGTAAATTCCAAATGACATTTCCATCTTAATTATTGCCTCAAGAACATTTCTTTCTCAACTGAAATATATTTATGACCAACCCAGCATCCACCTGGAGGCTTGGGTTTGGCTTCTTTGGGCATTTAAGGACACTCTGTTTATGCCTTTTCACAGTTATGTTCTTGTCCTAAGCACATATTACAGGAAAATACTTTTTCATGTAGTTTGTCTTCCAAGCACAACTGATTTGGCAGCACTGAAAGGCAGGGTCTAGCAGGAGGTGTTTGGGTCAAGGGGGTAGAAGCCAGGCGACTAGATAAATCCTATCTTGTTGGAATGAGTTCTATTCTCCTTGGTATACACCAGCTCTCTTAAGAGTGAGCTGTTGTCTATTTCCCCCTTACATTAAGCAGCACAAGCCCATCATGAAGAAGCAGGCATATGTAGACATCATAGTCTAAAACGTGCAGAACTGTAAATCAAATGAAATTTCCCTTCCTGATAAACTGTTTCGTTGTTTCATTATATGAACAGAAACACTCAGCTCTGTATTCTGATTTACATTCTTTCTTGCAGAATTTCTGGACTCATTTTTTCATCATCTGAATACCTCTACCTAGTTACTCTTTAAGGATTTTAATATTGAGCATTTCCAAAAGTCATAAATTTTGTTTATCTATTTCCTATTACCAATTTCATTACCCAAATGAGAACATGCAAACATTTTGTTGCTCTTTGCTTAATTTGAATCTTTCTCAAATTCAACTAGGAATGAAAAAATTTTCTTTGCTTGTACTACCTATTTACACATGCCTTCAATTATCGCCTATGGTCAATATATAATCAAATATATGTTTAAGAATAGTTATCTAGTGTTTTTTTTTAATTGGATAGGTATTTAAGGAGCAAGTGCTCCTTGCTGTTGTTTTGCATTTCATTTCCTATTGCTGGTATGTCACATGATCACACTTATTTCACTTTTGGAAACCAACACATGTACATAGAACAAGGGAGAGAATAAATTGGTAGATTTAAAAAACAGGAAGAATTGAATAAAAACAATATGGAAGTAGAAAAGTTCGGGAATTTTCAGTGTCTGAGCATGTAATTTTTTTCCAAATATGGGCTGAGTAATACTACTGAAGTCAAAGAGACTGAAGCCTTGACATTGGTATAGCAAAACAGATGATTAAATGGGATTTATATAACAGCTTAGATGACACAGTCAAGTTTTTACCTGACCCAGGTTCTGTAAGTAGCAAAGTTACAGACAGAAAGAGAGAGATAAAGATATTAATCTTCCGTTTGCTGGTTTATTCCTAAAATGGCCCCAGTGGAAAGGCCTGTGCCAATCCAAAGCCAGGATCCAGGAGCTACTTATGGGTCTCTAATGTAGCTATAAGGATCCAAGGACTTGGGACACCTTCTGCAACTGTCCCAGGCTATTAGCAGGGAACTAGATCAGAAGTGGAGCATCTGGGACACAAACTGGTACCCATTTGAAATACCAGTACTACACGTGAGAGCTCAGTTTCCTATAGCATGACTCATGCCCCAGCTTTCAGCACTTTTTAAAACATGATGTGGCCTGGGAAAGCAGTCGAAGACGGCCCAAAGCTTTGGGAACGTGCACCCGCGTGGGAGACCCGGAAGAGGCTCCTGGCTTCGGATTGGCATAGTATCGGCCCGTTGCGCTCACTTGGGGAGTGAATCATCGAACGGAAGATCTTCCTCTCTGTCTCTCCTCTCTGTATATCCGCCTTTCCAATGAAAAAATAATAAAAATAAATCTAAAAAAAAAACATGATGTGGATGCATTCTGCAAAGCATTGCTAGATTCCAAATGAAACTAGTTTGTTAATCTTTCTTCAACTCTAATGTAGAAACTTTTAAAGAAATTTCCTTTTAGTTTTTTCATGCTTTCTCAGCTTATAGCAGTGCGTACATTCTTTAAAGCTTATAGTAAAATAGCTGCGAGAAATTAGTTATCCAGAAGAATATGGAACCCAAAAACCAACATCAAAATTAGTGATCAAAAAGCACATATGCATCAGAGATCTTGGGCAACGGATGAAGAAAATAGCTATTGCACTGTCCAAAATTGCAGCAGTGGAGGTTAAGTTGCAATTTGGGATTGCTGGTCTGTCATTTTAGAGGTTAAGTTCAAGTTCTGGTTCCAATCCAGATTCCTGATAATGTGACTGGGAGAGCAGCAGAATTTGGCCGATTCTCCATCTATAAGCACCAGAATCCCCATCCCCTTCACTTCCCCTCCAGCTCCTGGTTTGTGACCTGGAAAGGAAGCAGAAGATGGCCCAAAGCCTTGGGCCCCTGACCCAAGAGACCCAGAGAAGCTCCTGGTTCCTGTCCTCCGAATTCAGACCAGCTCAGCTCCAGTCATTGCAGCCATTTGGGGAGTGTTCAAGTGGATTGAAGATCTTTCTACTTCTCCTTCTCTGTAAATCTGCCTTTCCAATAGAAAGACAAAGCAAAACAAAGAAACAAACAACAACAACAACAAAAAATAACAGTATTTGGGTGCCAAGACAACTCTTACTTTTTTCAGATACCTTCCTTGGTAGCAAACCCTTGAAATCCTGCATAAAAATGTTTTTAGGCATTTGGTTTAAGCATGCATGTCCATCAGCAAGTGAAGGTACACTGTGGTTGTTTATTCCTGGCTAAAACCTATATCAAAATGGTTGCATTTCTTTTCTTTTCTTTTCATTGACTTCCTCCTGATTATAGAACTTAGCAAAACTGTTATTCTTAAGCTACTGTAGTATAGAATCACACCTAAGTATGGTTTCTAAGTAAGAATATGTTTTACAATTGAAAGTCCCATGAGAGTCCCAATGAATACTGTGGGATCACAAGTCAGAAGGCCTTCTCTTTCAAGGTGAGATAATTTTTATGTTTCTTTAAAGCACTTGGGATTGGATATTACCTACTAGAATGGCAAATGAATTTCAGTGATAAGCATATAATTAAGAAGATAAATAAAAGTAGGAACCATGTGCTTTTGCAAAAATCTTGCTCCTCTATAATTTGGTAGATTTCAGTGGCTGAATATGAAAAGCTCTTAAATTACAGTTAAACTCATGTTACTCAGTACAAATTGTATTAAAATCTTGATTTATCTGGAAAAAATAAACCCAATTCACATCTTACCTGCTATGTCAATATAAATTTCAGATGAGTCAAAGACTTAATAAATAAAAGATTTAAGCATAAATAAGGAAGCAGCCAATACAGATGATATCTGAGTAACCTTTAAAAAAATCTTAAGGTGGGAAAGTTCTTAATAACAAGAAAGAAAATCCAGAAAACACATAGGAAACCTTGATACATACAATTAAGAGAGCACACACATTCTCCTTAGTACAGAATAGCATGAAATTAAAATTGGAGCAAAATTATTTACAGCACACATGACAAAAAGTACTGATTTTATTTATCTATGGAGAGTTCTTGTAATTCCATAAGAAGAGATTAATAAACAAATAGAAAAATATACAAAGTAAATGAATACAATTAATATAAAAAAGAAATACAGTGACTTATAAGCATAAGATGTTTTACATCAATTTAAAAATGCAAATTAATACAATAATGACATTCCATTTCTATTAAAATGGAAAAGATAAAAACATTGATAATCACATATTTTGGCTACAGGGCAGAAAAAAGGTACTTTAATACACTGTTGGAGGAAAGGTAAGTCTATACAACATCAATGAAAAAAATCAGGAAATTGTTTAAAAAATGAAAACGTCCTTTGATCCAAGCTTTCTGTTTGTTACAATTAGCTCTTAAATGTACTCCCATTTAGCTGCACAAACATATACTCAAGAACTACATTCCATTTGATACAGTACTTTTTGTTTTTCTCTGCTATAGCAATGATAATTTTGCTTATTGTTTGGTTTTGCACATCCTTCTCAACTTCGGCTCAAATTTTAAAAATTCATTCCGATTATTTTCTTTTGGCATGATGACACACAGTAGCTGCTCTATCCATTTGTGTTTTGTTCTACTGGTATCTTCACTGAGGTTCCCAGCTCATACCTAGAGCTGTTCTCCAGGGGTGGAAATAGTGTGTGTAGTCTTACAGTTTCTCTCCTGAATCTGTGCCTCCATGAAGCTATACTGGCGTTCTACTGAATGCATAATTCTAAGTGGATTATAACTCTCTCTGCAGATTATGATGGCATTTATTCAGTAGCTTCTACTTAGAGAACTGATGTTGAAAATCCCTTACTTAGAAACTTTTATTCTTTTATCCCCTGCTGTCCTGATTCTTTGTCATAATAAATCTTTTTTTTTTTCATAATAAATCTTAATGACATCTTGGCATTTTCTCCATGTATTTTTATTGGGTGATTGGTAGGCCCTTGCAATGAGTTAACCCAAATGTTTAAATCTGAAACATATTCATATGTTATTTGATTATAGTCCCATTGATTTTATTGGAAGATATCATAGGTACAAAAACATCTCATAAAATAAACGTGTAATCAAATACACCATCAAAGTGGAAGTACTATGGAAAAAGACTTAGATGATAACAAACATTACTTTGCGAAGTTTCCCCCAAATCTTTCAAGTGTAGCACATCAATCAGAGTTCCTCATTCCGACAGATACTCACGGGAAGCTTGTCACATACTTCACTTTTTTATGGTCTTATTATCCAAGATAACTTCCCGAGAAAGTCTTTCTTTAATCTGCATATTTTCTTACCATATTTTCTTACAATGT
The DNA here is from genome assembly GCF_017591425.1 of Ochotona curzoniae. NCBI lineage: Eukaryota > Metazoa > Chordata > Mammalia > Lagomorpha > Ochotonidae > Ochotona > Ochotona curzoniae. The sequence continues at coordinate 25,453,675 of NW_024467096.1, forward strand.
ATTTACTAAAGAAATTGGTCATTTATTTGCGGATATTTGGGAAAACTTACACTAGTCTGAATTTCGTTCATTTTGTCTGTGTTTTAGCCACTTCCTTTGTTCTTTGTTCTTGGTGTGTACTTCTCTGTATTTTTTGGTGGAACCTTTATCAGAGGCGGTGAATTCTGAGATAACTGTCACAGGTGAACTTTGCACATTTCCTTTTATTCCAGAGTCATGTGATGTCGAATTGTTTCTACTTTGGGGATATTATGAACTGTCAGTGAATAGTGGCTGGATTCCCTTGGTCAATGTTGTGGTGCAATCCTGCATGCTAGAACCCCCTATTAGAATGGCATTTTCGAGTCCTGGCTATCGCCGTCTGCACCTAGCTTCCTGTTCATGCACCTAAGAAGGCAGAGCAGTTCGTCAAGATATTGAGAACTGTCCCGTCATGTGGGAGACCACAATGGAGCTCCTGGCTCCTGGCTTCAGTCTACCCCAACAATGACTGCCGTAGCAATTTGGGCAGTGAACCAGGGAGTGGAAGATTTCTCTCTAACACTTCCTTTCTCTGCTGATCTGCCTCTCAAATAAATAATTTTTAAAAACTAATTCACTCAAATGACAAGGTCAAAATCTAACACCATTCCTTTTTTATAAGTATCTTTCCACTAAAAGTATAGTTTCACCTATTATTTAACTAGTTCCAAACTTCATAGAAATGGCAGGGCAAACTCATCTTTATTGTTTTTAACTCCACGAAGTGTATTCTGGTTACCCTTTAAAGGTGACAAATATATTTTCTTTTTGATGATTATTGCTAAGAATTTTAGTCTTTTTAAATCAATTGAAGTTACTCTTCATACGTCTCTCTGTGTATGATTATGAGTCTGTGGTGTATGTATTAAAGTGAGAAATCTTAAGATTATACTCTGGGTTCTAGAAATGCTCATTGTACCAGGCTTAGTCCTTGTTGGCATAACATTTCTTCGGCATTCATTCTGATATTTTCATTTTAAAATCCAAAACAAAATTTTTACTAAACTGATTCTTAGGTTGCTTCAGAATATCCTTCCTTTCACCACAGCTTAAGGTACTTGAAGATCGAGGCAATAGTAGAATCCGTATATCAAAATATACTTCATGGACTGTATTGGATGTTATGTAGAAAATGACCTCAGAGTAGCAACACTTCTAGCACAACAACAAATCTAGTTATTAAAAGTAATGAAAAATTTTGCATGTAATTTCCCTAATGCTCTCATACTCCTTATAGTCGTTTATGTTGTCAAAGCACATGTGATCATGTATTTTATTGTTAAATATGACACAATGGTACACACATAGAAAATTCACATGAAACACATGTTTGAGCTAGTACATCATTTAGTGAGAACATTGCGCAAAACACCTAAGTAAAAATGTGTTGTACAGCACTTAGTGTGTAGCTGTTTTACTCTGTACCTTCCTCTTTGCAATATTCAAGTAGCTGTGACTTTCTGAGAAGATGTTCATTCAGTGCTTATCATCAGTCCTTAGATTAAAGTCATCATTCTCCTGGTTTGAAGGTCATTGCTCATACACTTTTAAGGAATAATGATATTCTATAAAATATTGAGGATTACGAGCTTTTTGTCTGTGGCCTATATATTCACTGTAAAGTTAGTTTGTGGCTGGGCATTAACACAATGTTTGGCTTATATCTTCTTGAGTACCTTACATATGCTACTTTAGTTTCTTCTTGCATAAAGCACTGCCTTGAAGTATGCTGATAATTTATATCATTCATATATAATGATAATATTATGAAAGAGTTTCTCTTTTAAGGACTTAGTCTTTTACCTGAATTGCCCATGGATTGTCTTTTGATATTCAATAATCTTATTAGAATGTATCTTGGAGTCTTTCTCTCTCTCTCTCTCTCTTTTTTTTTTAACCCTTCTTAGATACAGTATGTTTTCCCTATGTTGTGCCGGACTATTCTAAATAAAAGTACCTGATGGAAACTTGCTTATATTTTAGATTTCACTTCATCATGCCACCATCTTGTTTATTATATTTTGGCTTTTGAACTGTCCATATATGTATGTTTGTCTCTTACAGATATTTGAATTCTTTATCTCACAGGATCCAATCCCTCTTCCTTCTTTTTATGTTTGGACATTTCTCCTTTTAGTCTCCTATTTCTCTACAGGATTTTTCCAGGTCAATGTAATCATTCTTAAGTCTTACATTTAATTCAGCATAATTTTCATTTGAAATTGTTTCTTTTGTTTTTAATTCTTCACTGTTATTGAAGCAAATTTTCTAATTTGTATGTTATTTCATAGGTTGCATTGTAGTCCAAATGCTACTTAGCCACTTTTATTTCAGAAAAATTGCATCTTATGTCATCTTAATTTTTTGTGGGTTTATGTCCATATTCTTAGTCTTTGTGATATTATCTTTTGAGAATTAAAGTGAATGAAAAAACAAACATTTGGATTGCAATATTTTGTTAGCTCATATTTTATGGGTTTGTATTTTCCTTATTTTATAGGCATTTTCTGTCTCACTTTTAAACTAAACTTTTATATATTGTTTGTCATCAATTTAAAAAAAAAGATGTATTATGATCTTAATTCCAACTTCTTACTTTTTCCTTTCTTAATTGTTTTGGAAGGTATTTATTTGAATGTCAAAGTTACATGGAGGGATAGGAAGAGAGAGAGAAAGAGAGGGAGGGAGGGGGAGAGAAAGAGAGAGATCTTTTGTCTGTTGGTTCCCTTCTCAGATGGCTGTGACTTTCACTGTTGCAGCAGACCAAAGTCAGGAGTCCAGAGCTGCGTTAGAGTCACCCATGTGGGTGGCAGGAGCCCAGGCTGCTGGCCACCATTTACTGCTTTTCTCAGTCCATTCAAGAACAGCTGGATGGGAAGTGTGAACTGGCATGATAAATGATTTCAGCATAGCAGGTAGCGGCTTTCTGAACTATGCCACAATTCTGGCCATGCTGTTTTATTTTAATGCCATTTTATGTCTTGCTCAATATATTGTTCTCTTCTTCAAGGGTGTAATAATTTTTAAGAGACTTAAAACTTGATTTTCACACTTACAGTTTTAATTTATTTGGCTTAATTTTTATAGGGAGTTTATCAGGACATGCTGCCACCCTCTTAGGAATAGCCAAGAGAAAGGTAAGTACCCTAACCATTATTAATTTGTTGTCTAGATGCTCGCAATGGCTCTGAATAGATACAAGCCAGAAGCCAGAAACTCAATAGAGGATTTTCTCTGTGTATAGCTAAATACTTGACTCACCATTACTATCTCCTGTGATGCACATTCAAAAGATGCTAGGGTCAGGTACACAGCTTAGCATTCAAACTGCCCATCAGGTAGGAGTAAGTAGTATGTAACATATTAGTTAAAATAGCAAATTCAACATTGGGTGCCGAGGCATAATCCTTGCTCTGGATCCTGAGTGCTCTTGTAGATGGTAGGGGGCGGCAGTGATGATTCATGAAATTCGGTTCCTGCCAATCAGTTGGAGCTCTGGATTGGTTCTCCTACTTTGACCAAATCCAATCTCAACCACCACATGTGTTTGTGGAATTAGCCAGAAGATAGTTTTATATTCCTCTTAAAATAACTACATAAGTGAAAAGACTTAAATTTTATAATGACCAAGAACAACACGTGTATTAATAGTTTTTTCTGGAGTGGAGTACAGTGGTTTGAGGCTGCAATGCAGAATCTGGCTGATAGTAAGTGCGCAGTGAATTTCATTCCTTTCTCTGTGTTTGCATCCTATCGGAACTGTTGTTAATCTGTGGCTTTGTCTGCAGCCTGGTTTTGCAGGTTATGTGTAGCTGAAGACTCTGATAAAGTAGGACAAGAAGTTTATCATTACTCTAAAGGACATAGGATGCTCGGCTCTAGGCTGGAACAGTGTGCTGATGAAGTAAAATGAAAAAGAATTGAATAATATTTAGTTTCTTGGACACTAGGAAAACTGTAATAATGAGTGGCAGATTGAAAGTAGAACTTTTTAAATAGCACATATACAGAAATTTTAGGTTTTAAGAAGTAAGTCTCAATTACTAGTAAGGTGTGAGCACTAAATATGTAACACTGTAAGTTATACTGAAGCAAAGCTAGATCCTACAGTGAGAAAGTTGATGGTAATACTAAAGTAGGCTCAGAGTAAATATGCATCCTTAGTTTAGTCAATGTAGACATTACACTTCTTATGAAATCTAGGCTTAGGTGGATATTAGAAGAATAATGATTGAAATGGCAAAGTTATGTTGTTTTGAAATGAAAATCATAGGTTTGAAGAGAGAAAGACACAGGAAAATATAGCAATGTTTTCAAATATATGAAAACAACTTCACTGACAGTTTTAGAACATCAAGAAAAAAAAGAATACTTGAAATAGGAAGGAAGTGCTAAGCAATTTAACAATGTAGCTAGCTGTTGTTAGAATTCCAGACCCATGGTCATGTTCAGTGCCAGGGTTCACTACCACACACTGGGGATGCAATAGCTTATTAAGGAATCAGATATGGTGCAAGGTTAGATGACCATGGAGATGGAAATCTCATATCCCCTCATTTGTGTTGTCATAGTTATGTCATCAGATATGTACATATTCTTAATTGGGAGAGATTATGTCACGTATATGGAGTAATCAAATTCTAGTAATATTGCTTTGAACCAAACAAATACTGTCTTGTGTTTGATACTTTGAGACAAATAAAATAGGTAGCGAAGAGAATTTTGCAATCATTTGCTACAGTGCAGAGGATGCAGTGTGATCTGAATTAGCGTAAGTGTGAATCTCATCGAAGATGTGCAATAGTTGTATTTTAGTGGATAAGTCATATATAAGTCACATATTAGGCATGAGGGCCTATACACACAATGGTAGCTGGCATATGGGGTGCATCCTTTGTCTAAGGAGTAACTCATTGCCCTCATTGTTTGATTGGCATTCAATAGCTTCTAACTGTCCTGGTGAAGAGAGAAATCCCACGTTCAAAGCACTGGGTAGATCATTTTCTAAGAATATGCTTAGAGATTTCATTCCCTTGGTAACAAGGAAGAATAGTAATGAGAGGGAAAATTGAAGGGGAGTTGCAGTAACTGGGGGGAATATCCTGTGTAGTACAGAGAGAGGTTGTTCTGAGTATGAAGTTGACTATTTTCTGAAAATAAATGTTTACAAACAGGTATCCAAGGTAATTCTCCCATAAGGGAGGCAGTAAGAACTACTTCAAAATATGGCTGAACTAGAAATAATGATCATTTACACAAAATATATTTGAGACTTTTTCGAATACAGAAATGCCATGCTTTAAGCTATAAGAAGATGAAACACCATAGTAAAAAAGCAGCATATCAAGCAACTAAATATTAAAATTCTTCTATTGAAAGTGCAACACTGAAGCCGTGTCTTTCAATTGCTGTCCTTATTTGGTACTGGTGAGCATATGTAGCTACAAAGACCTGCACATCATTCCCAATATTCTCACTTAAAAAGTTGGAATCACTGATTTTTAGGCCTAATACGGGAAAATTCTATGATGTCCTAGTTGATTGTTGTGGTTTGACCTTGTCTTTTATGGAGGAGAGATGGCCATTATTCTTGTAGTATTCTCCAGAAACTCCACTGTTGATTAGATAGAAAGATGTAAATATACACTATACATTTTCTTTTCGTTACGTTACCCAATTTGACCAAGAATTGGATGAAGAATTAAATTTGTTTTATCTTCTTAAATGGCATTGATCTTTTCTTAAGGCCGATAAATTATGATCAACAAGATCTATTGAAATTTCTTTAAAACATCAAACATCTCTATTAAACTGATCTTAAGGAAAAAGTAATTTTAAACCTAAGTTTTACTTCCTTTCTTTCTCCCTCATCTACTTCCTTCTTTCATTCTTCTGACAAGCTATTCCAAGCTTTCAAACTGCATATATTCCCCTGTATTCATCAAGAAATGAACAGACCATAAAATGTCATTGTTTCTATTAAGTCAGGACTCTCAGCATGTGTGTATGCAATAAAAGGAAGTTTCAAGAGAATATCCATCTTACAAAGCTTTTCATGTGTGCCAAATAGAGAAGAAATTGTTTCTGAATTTAAGAATAGTCAACACAACTTGAAAGACCTTAAGATTTACACATGATAGTGAATGCATTTTAATGAGAGCCATGGATGTCCAAACATAAGTTTAATCATGACTATCTGGTGGTATTATTTTTTTTTTAGAAAAACCATTATCATGTGTCTTAATTTGCTAAGTGAGGCATTTGAAGAAAGAATGTATCAAAAATACGAAATTTCTTTTTAAAATATTACCTAGTACAGAAGTTAACCCTGAAAATGACATTAAAAGTGGTCCCTTTGCTATCACTTCATCTGCTGAGTTTTTGTTACTGTATGTTCATGCTTTTTCTTAAAATAGTCATTGTTATTCATTTCAACATAAAATTCTTAGAACTTTGGCTTAACCTTTTATTGAGGAATAACTGCTAATATATTAGTACATGTGTGGGGAATTACACAAGACCAACACATGGGTCTGAATGAGCTATCATCAGTATGCTATAAATCACTCAGCAGACAAGGTCTACATAACTTATAGTAGCTTCAATGGCCAACGAGAACAAATAATATACATATGCGGTTTATGCCCGCCTCCAATGCCTTCACATTTCTTTAAGATAATACTTACGTATTTAGAAATGTTTTAGAGCTTATTAGAGAGTTAATTTCGCATTCTTTAGTACCACCAAATCAAAATTATTTTCCAGAATTTATCGGGAGTTATCTAAGAGTTATCCAGACCTAATTATTATCATACAAAAATAAAATCAAATATAAGAATTTTAAATAAATTTTTCTTATTGGAACGTTATAACTGAATCATTCCATATATTTTTAAAATCAGAAGATCAGAATCTGGAAATCAAAAAAGGATTATAAAACAATAACAAGTTTTATAAATAAAATGTCAGCAGGAAAAGGCACTTAAGCCCTGCATGTAACTAGTCTGTATTCTCCACAATCCTTATCAAATGAAACTACTTGTCCTGCACACACATAGAGAAAGGTGTCAGAATAAAACCAAATCCAAATACTTATAAAAAAATCAATGTGGTCACCAAATGTTTCATGTCTCTAAGAATTTCTTTAGAGACTGCTGAGAGAAATCGGAGATGTCTGCTGTCACATTTTTAGTGCAGGAGTGTTATAAGGCTATTGAAGAAATTCCCTTTTTTTATTTTGACTAAAAAGCAAAAACAATTGTCATTACAGCAAAAGCTGACAAAGTAATTAAATGAATGATAACAAAATCTCAGCAGGGAAGTGCTCATTTATTCGAATTTATTTGGGAGCATGATTTCACACGTAAACCAAATTACCTAATTTTTACTCACATCAAAAAGTGGTAACCTATAACAACTAGTTACTCTAAATAAAGGAAAAGGCCAGTACTTTGAACCGATATCACAGAAGAAAATGAAATTACTAACATTGCAGGTTGCCATGATATTGACAGCTTCCTAAATATGCCATTTTGCCCTGTGAAAATACTGCAGTGAAACTCGCCCAATAAAAGAATCCCAGTAATTTCTATGTAACAGTGTCTTTAAAGCTGGAACAGATTTCCCACATTCTATATATTATTTATTTATATTCATAATTCATGTCAGTCAAAGTGTACCAACAGATAAAATAACTGCCGCCACAGAATGGAGTAGACATGTGATAATCGATTTTGGTATTTTTTTCTTCCTGTGTATTACATGTGACTGATAGCTAATTTTTAAATTGTTTTCATGTCGTAGAGATCTGGAATTAAATGGCATTTTGGTCCACTTTCAAATCTGAACTGAAGGATGAGATAGCCTGTATGCAGATGCTCTGAGCTGCCAGTAAGATGTCTCCAAAATGGTATTTTTCATGCTTTAGAAAATTGTTTCATTTTGCCAAAAAGTTAATGCTGAACTTTGTTAATGTACCTGTGGTAATCAGCTGGCTTTTATTTGTAGCCTCCACATTCAGTAGGAATTTAAAACTTAAATGTTTCTCATTTTTAATTTCTAACCTCTAAAACATCAATTTATTGATAAGCATTTTGAAAAAAAAACTGGAATAATGAAAATTGAAGAAAGCTTATTTTTGGCTTAATGTTGGTGTAAATTCTAAGTCATCTTGCCTACTTAAAATGTATTGGAGACAGGTAATTGAGAATTAATAAGTATGCCAAAGTATCCTTTATATTTTATAATTTACATTTCAAATGAAACTCATTTAAATCAATCAATGTTAAACAAGGTTAAAATTTACAATTTTCAAAATTTTTCTTGCAATTAAAAATTATGTTACAGCTTTAAAAACAGTTCTTAATGTTCTATTTTATGTGGAACATCAGCTTACATTCAGGATATCAAGGCTATAATTACAAAACTAGTAACTAACACTGATTGACGATGACTTTTTCACATGACTTGGGATCAGCAATAAAACCTGTTTTATTTTCTGCAAAGTTGATACTACCTTAATTTGGAGAGTAGAGGGATATCCTTTGCTTTCCTAAATCATTTCCCTAAATTAACATAAAGTAGATATAAGTTTTGGTATTGGCAGGTTGATTGATAATCAGTGAACAAATACATGAATATAGATACGACCATCATTATAAAATAAGAGTGATGACTCCAAGAGCAGTTATACATTTGAGAATATTAATTCATATCTTATTTTGTTGACATTTTTTGTTTGCTTATTCAGGATAGTAAAAGACAGCTTTCTGACTAAACAGTATTTCAGATGCTAAACAATTCTTTTTTAATGGCTTACATTGGCAGTTCACAATCTAAAAGCATAACCACATCAGGAAAAATCACAGGTAGACCACTCTGGATTTTGAAGACTTTTTGCTTCTTGTAGAGCATTTGAATTCATATTATGAAATATGTCTATTTTGCTGAGAGCTAATAATTGGGAGGTTATAATCAAATTCATGCCTTGAAATAGATTTTTATCTTTTAATGTCAGCCTAATGTCTTGCCTGGCACTTTTATTCTCTTAAAAGGATAACTTTATATCCACTAGCTTATTATAGATTAATCATTCTTACATGTGAAGCTGGCTGTTTTTTTATTTCATGAAATATTGCATATTTATTTCCAATAGAATTCTTCCCTTGATGATCAGAATTGGAACCTGTGTTTCTAAATTAAAAAAAATAAATGGCACTTTGTACAACACCTTCACATGAGAGGTATTTAAAAATACAAAGCTAATATTTTTCATGAGTTTCTGGAGATACAAATTCAAAATGCTGAAGTTCCATGAGCTTCTGATTTGAAGAGACTTGTCTTTAATGCACAGTTGTATTTTCTGTAGAAGTTACCTGATGTCTTCAAAAACCCGACTGGTCTAGAAAAATGACTCTTTGAGACAGTCATGATTCTTTTGTTGTTGTTTTTTTTAAAAAAAGACAAAACAGCAGTGAAGATTTTAGCTCTTTAATGAGCAAAGATCATGTCTCTTAGCATTGGACTAATAGTCATTATCCAGATTATCTGTATTTCACGCAATGACCAGTGACATGGCCAAGATGTACAAAGTTGTTTCCATCAAGTAGTATACAATTTTTTTTCTTTTGTATAATAAGCTTTCATTCTTGAAAAAGAGTAACTGGAAAGAAAGATTTCTGTTACTGCAGTTAGTTTGTCAGAGAAAGTTCTTTGCATTATCTTACAAACTATCAAAATTGCTAGTCATCTGAAAAAATGTAAAAAAAAATCACATAACTTTAGTCTAATAGAAATATAGTACAGGTAAGAGAGAAAGTATTTATCAGGATGTGCTCTTTAAGTCCATCTCATTTTTTTTAATATAAATGTACATCTGATTACATATACAAACATTTGGAAAGGTCTGTGATAGACTGTTACTGGTAAACAAGGGGATGAAAATTTCCTGTGGTCTCGGAGTATTCATTTAAAATCACACATACACGGAAGACCAGAATCTTCCAGATGTTGACTCTCCTAGGTTCTCTAAGTTGCACTCTCCCGAGATTTTGTGAATAAATTCCAGCAAAAGAACCTCAGTGAGAAGGATAATTGATGTGAAGTGGGACATAGTTTAATATTGAATTATTCGTAGTGAACATTTTTTCATGCAACATGAGTAAATTAAGAGAACTGCAATCAGAATGGTGGTATTGGGGAATCCTCATAACATTAAAAAAAAAAAAAAACTACTAAAATGACTCTTTGGACGCAGTTCACCTTACCAGAAGAACAAAATACAGAGTAACATAAACCACAGCAAATTATAGAACCTGTGACACATGCCCAATTAGGTTACATTTCTATAAATTATTTAGATGGGATGAAAAGAACATTAAAAACACGTGAAATTGTTTCTGGGATTCGTATCAGCGAGTAATCACCGCTATACCTAGAGTTTCTTCGAACACCTTTAAGAACTAATTCCTTCTATTATTTAAACTACTGTGGATTATTTTATTGTAATTACTTTTGCCCGTTAAAATCTTCTTTAGGTTCTGCCAATTGGTACAGGAAGCTTCTATTAAAAACTCCAATGGGATGAGAAGAATTTTAATTACGGCTTAATCAGCAGCACAGCCACCAAGCATATAAATTATCATGCACATCGTGCTAAAAATATCCAGTTTCCTTTATCCCCACAACTTTATACTGACAGCACTTATGTGATAATGTTGTACCTGCCAGTCTTTAAACTCGTTTTACTGGCAAATATCAGCATGAGCCTCTGCTAAGGCCATTAACAGCATTGGTGCTTTGTGTACTTATCCAAATATGTAAATATGGTCTACACAATAAAACAGCTCCAAATAAAAACTGGTGAAAGTTATCTGACATTCCATTGGTGTGTCCCTTGTGCATATTCATAGTTGTTTTGATTTTTATTTTTGATATTTCAGACACAGTTCGCTCCTGTTTGGTGTTCCACATGCCTACTTCCATTATGTAACTTAAATCTTCAAAAAATTAATTCTTGAATGTGAATGAAAAAGTATCATTCAGAGCAATTGCTTCAAGCAACTGAAATTTGTTTTTTTTAAAGTTGCTTTGTGTATATCTATGTACAATTCATTTTTTCAAAACCCCCAAAGTTCTTGATATGTATATTCACCATAATATTCCTTCTTATTTAAATATTAAGAGTCTTGTAGGTTGAAAGCCAAGGAATCTTCAGTAACCTTTTACTGCAATCCATCAAAAAATAGTTTGTTTCTCTTATCTGGCTATACCCTGGTTGTTGAATGTGAATGGGGGTGGGGATGAGGATGAGGCAGAGTGTTGTTCTGTCCTCCAGTAAATGTATTGAATGTGTGTAAGGGCTGAATCCCTGGTATAGTGTTGGGAATCATTGTGATGGTGTTGGGTGTCATTAGGGGAACATCATCAGGTGACCGCCTCATAGCTAGTGTGTAATCTGGGGGGCAGGCGGTCCGCAGAACCACCTCATGTGGATGGATGGACTCACATTCATGATCCAGATCAGTGTGCTTCACCTGCAGGGACATGATTTCTTCCTCTTGTGCATGGGTCAGATCGTTGGTCGTAGTGCGCTGTGGGCTGCAGCGCCGGTGAACATCATGTCTCCTTTTATCCTTTTTGTAGTACAGGGCTGCAAAAGCCAAGATGTTCAGAAACAGCAGTGATGCCCCCACTGCAATGGTGACGCTCAGCTCTGTAGAGTAGTCCCTTTGGTCCACAGAAAATGGACTTGGTTGTTGCTTGGGATCATCCTGCTTGGTAGTCGGAAAGGCTGACGTGACAGGTATGGAATTTTTTCTTGTAGGTCTGAGAGTGATATCCGTGGATGGCACTTTAGTTGTTGTCGAGGTATACTGAGAAATGTCATTCAGATTATGCAGGTGAGGTACCAACTCTAGCCACAAGTTGACCTTATTCGCTCTGTAATGTTCTTTAACTCTGGGCTTTAAACCAATGTGGAGATAAAGCTGGTCTTTTTGGGAATATCTGGTCCAGGCTACCTCTTCAAAGCGGTTGGGTTTCGTGTGGATGAATTTTGTATCTTGAGGAACTGGTTGATTTGGGTCACTAGGAAAAACCATAAGAACACAATTATTTTATTGTTTTTCTTAAAATGGTACAGTTTAACATCTAACTGGAAGGTTAACATTAACTCAAATGAATGTGGAAATTTAAATCTCATAACACGCACTTATTAGATAGGTGGCTATCTTACACAAGAATGTCTGACAATCTTTTTCTATGAATTTAGAGATGGGCTACAATCTACTTGAAGTAAGTTAAATGTCGAAAGCATGAGGTATCTTATAGACAAACGAGAAGATTTGGCATGGGATAATGGAATGGCTTGATAATCTAGAATTGGCAAATGTAGATTGCAGTTCTTTTGTTGCTGTATACCAGCAACAGATACCAATAAGAAGCTGTCAGAACCTCAGGACTCTGCACAAAATGTGGCTAACAGTACCTGACATGCACACCTCACATAGTGTTTTGGAAGGACCAAAGAACGTACAGTATTATAAACTGGAAGGACTACACAGTGATGATTATTTACTAGTAAGCGATAATGAATCCAATGTAATTGAAAAACCAAAGCCACATTTAATTGTCGAGTAGCACAACAGGGATACGACTATCAACCTTTCTTAAACTTCTAAATAGTAAGAATGAATAAAGTCACGAGACACTACAATATAGAATTAGTTTTCAAAAGGGGCCAATATATTTCTGATATTGATATGTGAAATGATTTGAGCATAAAATTTGTTTTAAAATGCTGAAAGGGCATTTTTATAAATAATATAGCACATTTTACTCCTTGGTACATACCCAGTTTTAGCAAAATTTGTCCAGTATGTCATTACGACTGCGCTCAGCATCACATCATTTTTGGAGAAATTGCAAGGGAATAACTCTGTAGGGCCAATCATGGGAATTCCCAGGACATAGGGAACCTCATCTCCATGGGCTGCATCAGCCCAAGCTGGAACTTGATCTGTTTGGCAATGATGGTAAAAGGCATAGAAATATGTAGGTGAACCAAAATTTGAGTGAAGATCTGCTGTAGCTACAGCTGGTGCCACCCACTGATGGTCTGTAAACAAAGCCAATAATGTCTTCCTTCTAGTTTCCGGGTTATGACGATCAGCCCAGTCAGTATACATGAACTTAATGGTTTCTCTCAAAACATCCTTGCCTTCAGGGTATCCATATAAGTTATCAACAAAATTGGAAACAGCAAAGTCAAAATCACTAGCTGATATACCATCATCGCTATCTACTATATTCTCCACAAATTTTAATCCTTCCCCTTGGTTAACTCCTAGCATTATGTCGTAGTTGAGAAACTCTCCTTGTTCCATCAATATCTGAGGATCATCTGGTATTACATCTCCATCAATCACAGGTCCGAAGGCTATGTGGTATCGAGCTGGTTGAATATCTTGATCAACGAGTTCTTTATAAGGCTTCTTCTGGAGGCATTCCACTAACTCTACTGTGTCTGAGACATTGCAGCCAACTTTTGTGGCCAGCATTCTAGCATACTTTGCAGGTTGGAAGCTAACAGCCCAGCTAGAAAGGGCTGTTCCACTTTGAGCGATTGCTCGTTGAAAAAGTCCTATGGGAAAATCAACAAACAGTTTCAGATGACCTTTAAAGAACATGGTAAAACAGTAACACCCAATATTTTAGACACATTAATATATTCATATTCAAGTTTCCATATGTAACTTAGTAAACAGGAAGATAGAGACAATTTGCCTAATAATAGGTACACAAAGTCATCCCCAGGGTATAATGAGTTACAGAAATGGACCTTAAATCTGGTGCATTGAGTGGTACCTGTTTCAGGGGTTTAGAGGTTAGGAATATACTCAGTTTCAAATGGGTGAGAAGCAAAGAGGAGGAGAATTTAGAAATTCTAGTAGTAAGAAGTCTCCAATCTTTTCTTCCAGTATTAATTTTGTTTTCACCAGTGCCAGCCAAATGGAGTTGACTTGACTTCCCGTTAACAGATTTCATATTATCAATTTGGGCTGTTTCATCCAATTTGACTGCATCTGGACTATATTCCTTCAAAGTGCTCTATTTATTTGTTTTAAAACAGATGAGACTTCATACACTTATTGGGGCTGGGAATTTGTTCGTACCCTGGGGATGGCACACACAACAGATACCACTTTAGACATACTTTTCCAGATCTTCATGTCAGACATAGTACACTGAATATATGTCTTCTAGAAGAAGACCGCACATTTCAAGTGCCTTCACTGGGCTTAAAAAAAGTATCATCATCAGGATTTAGTGGTGAGTGACTTTTTTTTTCCACTCCTAAGTGTGAACTGCTACATTTTCTCATAAAATATGAAATATGCATGGTCCATTGCTTCTTACTTAATTGCATTTAAGAACTGTAAATTATGGCCCCATATTTAGTTTGATAAAGCTTGTGTGCCATTCAAATTTGTAAATTGACTTTATCTGTTCATTACAGTATTTCTAAGTTCTTGTTTTAAAAATGTAATTTACCTATTTTTAAAAATTTTATTTTGTTAGTAGTTTTCAAATACAGCTTTGTTGCTCAGTTATTTAAACACCTGATTAGTTATTCATGTGTATTAATGTGATAAGAACTCTTGTTATAAAGGCACTAAAGCAATGCCTGAGTTAAGTAAAATTTCAGATTTCTTGCAGCAGGCATTCGTTTAAAGATCTTAAAAATGTGTTCCTAGATGATTCTAAAAATTCCAACAAGTCAAGCAACATTAACTTTGTATTGGTTTTCACCATCTTTGTAAATATATTTTTAGTTTGCTAGAGCAAAATGAGCTAAAGCAAATAATTCCTATATAGTAATTAACAAAATTATATAGGCTGTTTGCCAACATTCGCTTGGAGAAATATTTTCCTAATCAAAAGTTTTACTGCTGAAATAAACTTGGTGCTCCCTACAACATTCTTTTCTAGTTCAGGGTTTCAATTACATTGAATATTTTTTAAAATGTGAAGGAAAATGTACAAAATATGTGTCATTGCCTGAAAAATACCATTTAACTTCTACTGGGAAACCCCAGTGACGTAAGGTAGTGAGAGTGTTTGTCATGTATACGTGATGCCTGTTGAATTGTGGTGGATGCAGGCCTGAGGACTGCTACAGCCCTCACTGAGTTTGCAACCTTTAAAAACTGTCTGGATTTAAATCGGTCAGTCTGATGGTTTCAAGATATTTGCTGAGTGCCTTTTGGCCAATCAGGCAGCCCAGGCTGGAGATGGGGTTGAGACTAGACCAAACTTAGGTCCTTGTTTCTGATTAGTTGCAGACAGATGTTCCTGAAGAATGTGATGGGATTTTAAATTTTCAGCTCTTGTAATTATTTGGTACAGTTTCTCATATTGTCATTTGATGACCTTTCTATGATTATCGATCCAATGCTGGTTTCATATTGACTGAGCAAGTAGTTGTGTCCAGTTTCAATCAATTGACTCTGTGCTATGTAGGCTGTTTATTATTAACTCAGCTGACTATTGGCACTTGTGCAATACTCAGGCTGGGACAACTTAACCCCTTTTACTGAACAAGCAATCCCGTCCACCTCTAATCTACATCCGGTTCCAAAGGAAACCATTTCAGAATAAACCAAAGTATCTATGAAGTTGAAAATAGCCTCATCTGTCATTTTGTCATTCTGATTGAGAGTCCTGCTAAAATAAATGAGATATTATAAAATTACCAATAAATTTAGTCTGTACACAGTGCATCCTTTGCCATGTATATAAATTCTCAGTGATTAACTATGCCTTTTCAGCTCTTCATCAATGTATCTTTGACATCAAAACCAAATATTCTAAGTTTAGTTTTCATATGATAAAATTTGGATGCTACATGAATTAAACTTCTTCATGTGTATAAAATGATAACAAAAAAGCAGACAGTATAAGATGGTCTATGTTTATGCCTACTTAACCGTCCTCTCTATCATGTATAAATAATGGAGAGAAAGCATTTTCTTCACACACTTCAGTCAAAGTGGTCATCTGTAGCTATTTCAAATGGAGAATGCACTGAGAATGGTTGGTTAATGGTAAAGTGGAGTCCATAAAAGCAGCATGATGCACCTTAGGAACTTTGGAGAAAAGAATGTCAAAGCCACAAAATGGAAACAAGGAAAAAAAAATCTGAGTGCTCCGTGATTCCTTGTGAAACTAATGGGGGAAAAATACTTTTGGAGTTACAAAAAAAAAAAAAAGGAACAAAATCAAAAGCATTTTTCCTTCTGATCAAAAGTTCTCCGGTGACCTGGATGCTTTGACAATTTTGGATCATGCATGCAAAAAAAAAAAAAATTGAATACCCATTCTCTACTCAGACAAATGAAATTATGTGTTTTTGCAGGCAAACTGGCTCATGACCATTTTGTTAACTTCTTACTAATAAAGGATTTAAAATGGCTACTATCTTGAAAAAAATTTTATAGAGTTTCTGTGTTAAAAATCTTGTCTTTGATTTTGATTCTGGAATAAACAGTTGGCAGAACTGTAAATGCCTTTGCTTGATTTTCCCGAAATCACCCACTGAAGGAAGGCAAAGGGCCTGCACTGCTGGCTATTCTGAAGTGTGCTTGAAACAGAATTTTTATGAAGTTCCACGGGAGACAATGAAAAGAGTTTGACAAAAATTTAAACATGCACAGAAAAAGCTGAAGAAACAGTTTAAAACATTTATTGAGTTCAACCTAAGACCCAGCTTGAACAGAGAAATAGTACAGAGCATAACATACTACTGATGGTGGTGGCATGCAGACACCAAAATTGTCAAAATTTGCAACCTGCATAATACCTTTGGTTGAATTGCTCCAACGGTTACCTTCAGAATAATGGGATAAAGTCAGCAGATTGACACATGAACCCCCAGCGCCAGATCCAAAAACGGTGATTCTTAAGGGGTCACCACCAAAGAATCCAATGTTCTCACTAGTCCATCTCAAAGCCTGTATGAGATCAAGAAGTCCGTAGTTTCCTTTTGCAGCCTGATCCCCTGTACTCAAGAAACCTGGAAAACAAAAAAAATGCAAAACATACTTTTGACACCTGCTTGAGTTGACACCAACCAAAAACTCATCAGGTTTAAATGCAAAGGAAGCAGTTGTGATCAGAGTGAATACATTCTGAGTTCTTTAGCAAACATCCTTCAGTAAAATAAGATTTTTGTGTGTGTGTGTGAGGAGGAGTAGTGAATTGGAGTTTAAAAAATTAATTTACCCTCCCCTCTCCCCCCAGTGCTTCCCAAGTTATCCAGATAAAAGATGCCTGGAACAAAGGAGTGAAAAGGTAAAAGTATTGAAAGACCTCAAGGAGAACTTTCTGAGGTCAAGTTATTTGATGAAAAGATTTAATTTGTAATCATGTGACACAGGATGATGAGTGTTTTGTATTCAGTATTTGTGTAATTTTTACTTGCTCATGATATAATCTGGTTGAATATTTTCTGTTTTTCTAAAATTTTAATATCTACATAACTGAATACACTTAAGATATTCTCTGTTTTAACATGATCACTAATTTGAATTGCACTGGAATTATTCATTTTCATTCTTTTTAAGTATAATGTTTTGTGGTCTGTGTTAGGAAATAAATTGCTACAGATACTCAGCTGGATTTAGCTTAGTTGACAGTTACTGTATATGCAGTGGAGTGGCAGGAAATAGGTGTGTGTGATGGGATTAATTTTCTTTTATGAGGGAAATGGTTTTTTAAACCTTATATAATAAATTATATAGAGCATTTTGCATACATGTGTTCTTGTACTTTATTAAGAACCATGAAAATGGCTCACTATAAAGAATCCCTGTGCTATCGGTAATTTGGGTCACATTTTGGAATGCCATAGATAATTGTTTACAGTTGCTCAATGAGCAAACACCATAGAATTATCAAAAGATTTTGAAATATTCAGACTCTTATTATATTTGGAATGAATAGATCTCTTCCATAAAGTGTTCTGAGGGATCATGAGGAATATATACAGTGTCAGAATGGAGTAAGGGAGGGTATTATAGGACCCTGAGGATGAAGAATGGCAAGGATAATTTTAAAAGGTAATGCTCAGAAAAAGAATATTGTTGCAGTAGGAACTGAGTGATTTTCCTGAGAATGAAGTTGGAGGGAGAGACAAAGTACTGCTTTAGCATATTCTAAAATATTTATATTTAGTATAATTAGCATATTACTTTAAACATACTACTTGTTAACCTAATGCCTTTTGTAATGTTTCTCCATTTGGTGTAATGGAAAACCAGAAGGTATTTCATGAACTATCCCATTTTATAATCATTCCTATGTTGTGTTGAGAATATTTAAGTCCTCATTATATATAATTTCATTAATTATACTCAAGGAAATCATTCCATTCTCAAGAAGTTTACACAGAAGTAATCTTAATTAATTCTCCCTAACTGCAGAGCCATTACACAGACTCAACATAATGAGTCAAAAAAGCATGACAAGATTATTTCGTTTCAATTGAAATATACCTAATGCTTTTATAAAATCATCTAAGAACTTGATTGTCTTTTGCTCGTTGAAAAAGTCCTATGGGGAAATCAACAGACAGTTTCAGATGACCTTTAAAGAACATGGTAACACCCAATATTTTAGACACATTAATATATTCATACTTAAATTTCCATATGTAACTTAGTAAACAGGAAGATAGAGACAATTTGCCTTAATAACTCCGTATAGCCCCCACCAGGCCTGCATCCTACCCTGGTTCCCATGCTTGCCACTGTGTGCCGCAGACTTGTCCATGTTAGATCTTCCTCACTCGTGACTATTTCACGTGTATGCTGTTAACGCTCTCCTTGTTACCCCTGCTCTTATCTTTCTGAAACCAACTGATAATTATTAGAGTGAATATAGAGAATCATTCTGAGTTTTACATTAGGCAAAAAGATAGCTATTCTTCAAGACTAGTCAACCAATGAAGTTACATTTTTGTCACACATGAAGGTTGCTGCATGCTTGCTTCAATTCTTTAATTCCTGATGCTCTATTCAAACAACATTCCTGTGGTCAGAGAAGGGCTAAACTGAGCAAAGTGGAGCAAACTGCTTCCTCAGACAAGACAGGCTTATAATTACCAAGCGATGTGCATCTGGCATTATTCTTTTACTTGGCAAGCTTAAAGTTCTCCTTTCATTGACTTAGCTGCTACTTTCCTAGCAGCAGAATCATTTCAGAATGCTCTAGTTGCAACTTTGTGCTGAATGTTATCACAATACATTAGCCACAGGAAAACCCAGTTTTGCACAAGTAGTTGAGCGTTGTTGCTTACCTACATGATTGCTTTGAGAAACAAAAGTGTTTATTTCCCTAATGCCATTTGAGGGTATTTCACTAATTAACTAATTTTGCAGGTCATTACCAACACTGACCTTTGGAACTTGACCTTCACTGTAAGTTCTTAGAAATGGATGTTGTAACATCATATTATTTTTGTTACACAGAATAGTGATTATTGGGGGAACTTCATTTTCAAGGCAAGCACCAATATTTTCCAGAAGAGAATTCAACTGTTTAATTTACTTGACTCACGAATACAAGCTCACAAAAAAATCAGCATTCTCAAAACTCAGGTATGCTGAAAACATTGCCGTTTCCTAGGTCAACTACAATCAACAGCTATTTGTTCAAATAGTTATACAAACATCATTTAGTACATTCATGCCTCCTAAACAATCATTCTATCGTCAAACAGGTCCAATTTTTGTTCCCACGTGGAACTACTAGTTCTGCGGGTCTGACGAAATCTACTGGGCTGACTTTGCTTCTCTTTATTGAATCTGGCCACTGTGAGTGCGTTTAGGTGTTAGAGAGAAACTAGCAACTTAATATGGATCCACAAGTTCTATGAAAGGAAAAATGAGATCACCCTAAAGTAAACTGGGCAAGGGAAAAATACGTGAAAACAGAACAGTACTGTTTTTAGCTGCTGAACTCCTGAACGACTGATATATACTGAACTCGGCTAGTTATCTGATAGGTGGGCCCTAGGAAGTCTGGAGGGAGATAGTTCTGTTTAACCTGCAACAGCTTTGTCCATTATTGGTTGTTCCATTCTGCGTTCAGATCTCTTGAAAAGCAATCACATGCGTATCTTTTGAATATGCAGCAGAAAGGAAGTAGAGTGCCTCTTTGAAAAAAAAAAAGCCTAAATGTAATCAGACAGGAAGCAATATGAAGACTGTTTATTTATAAGATGACATCTAGAATGCCAAATCTTTTTTTTTTTAATGTGGATGCACCTTCCCCCATTTTAGGGATTCTGTTGCACTGTAGTTAAATGTGTTTGGAAAGGTTAATTTTTGAAAACATTAAATAGTTTTTGGTATTCACATTCTGAAATTCAGGCTATAAAAAGAAGAGCGTTCTGCAGTATTTATTAATACTTCTTTCTGGATACAAATGACTGTGATGGCTCTTCAAGTAGATAAATACTTCAAAATGTAGACCACATTGAACATTAAAGCACTAGGCTTACAGACATGAGACTTTGAATGACAGACATCCTTCTAGAGACTAGGGAATATGGATCAGAAAGATAGCTCATTAAGGCTTTTGCATCTGAAATATAACAGGATTTATAACTGTTGGATTAAAACCTCAAATCCTCCTAGCTAAAAACTCCAACTGGAAGTCCCATATGCCAATTCTTCTTATCATTTCAGTTGCCAGGTCCTGTCAGTTTTTCTTCTGGGTTCTAATTCCTTCTTTAAACCTCACATCACTACCTTATTTTTGATTTTCCCCTATTCTTCGTAAATTCCTAAAACTCATATAATTACCCACTTAGTCTCTGAAATTTTAGAAAATGTATCTACCTTTTGTTACCAGACTCATTGCTGAAAAAACTGTCCTCCTAGCAATGTGGGGCCACTGCTATATGAAAATAAAATGCTTGTGTAGGGATAAGACTGGGCAGTTTCCCCTTATATTCTTTGAAGATAGCATAAACATAAAGATTAAAGAATTTATTATGAGATAATTTGATGTGTAATGACTCATCTTTAGGAAGAAAAGAATTAATGACCCAGGCTTGTGACCAGTGACTGTTGGATATGTTGGAATATTGTGAAGAGGAGATCTCACCTTTAACAGATCTCCGGAAATAAGACATACTTATTTATTTAGATGCTTCTGGGTTTGCAGTGTCTAGATTCGAAAATTTAACCAATCCCCTCGTAAACAAATGTGATAGTTTATAACAAAGTTTAATCAACTTCAACATTTTATCTTCCCCCAAATAAGACTGAATTACTTGTTATTACTTTGAATGTAGATGAAGATGAGAAAAAAAAGTTCCTGATTTAGTTAACTATGACTCATGTACACTGGTCCCGTTTTAGAAACTGTCCCAGCCCCAGATTCCATGATCCTTATTTCCACTCTGCACACCAACAGGGAGTTGTTATTGTTCATACTGCTTGGTTCGCATGTTACAAGAAGAGTTAATCTCATACTGTTTGAAGCAAAACAAACCATAACTTGTCAATACTGACAAAAGTCCTCCATGATTTTGTCACAGAGTGCATGGTAACTGTTTTAAAGGGGGTCAGAAAGAGTCCCGGGTGGCATCAGTCTGCGACCACACATGAGCAGCTTAGCGCAGAACATTAGGCTGAGAATGTAAAATGTGAGATGCTATTCGGATTCCCCCAGCAGTGATCACTGTGGAAGGAGTCGCAGACTCAGGACAGATTGAGTGCGTTAGTAAGTCATGGTGTGAGCAAGTCATCAGTCTTACTGAGTCTTGGCTTCCTAAAGGAAAACAAAAGTGGCTTCCCTACAGAACAATCATTATTTAAAGAGATAAAAATTTTGGCACACATGATTGCCAATATATGTTGAGTGAAAGTGTTTTTGGCTTTAATCAATTGAATCTGGTAAATGCCTTTTTGTCTTCTATTTTATTTTAATAAAACAGTTCTTGCACTTATTATTGAAAACAATTTCAGTTCAAAGAGTTAAAGAGAAAAAATGTAAGCAAAATACTCATAACATAGATAATGGGGTTAAATTTATCAGAAACTTTAACACAGTTCTGTAGAGAGAGTTGGAAACACATTAAAATATACATCCCTTGCCCTCTTAGTTTTAATTACACTATTGTTTTATCATGAGCAAAATTAAGGGATCCTGTTAAGAGTAAAGCACATATTTGTATTCATGGTAGGTAGCTCATTGAAATTAAAAAGAACATTATAATTGTGTGTAGCAAGAATTTGAGTCAACACGCTGATGGGGGTGAAGAAGATACTGTGTCTTGATTTGCTGATAATTCATGATTTTAGAATATTTAACAAAATTGTTGACAGATATTTTTAGACTGCAGGACTAGAAAAAAATAGCAGGGAAACTGAAAGAGAGAGATCTGAATAATCTGGCGATTACAAAGTAGGCAGTAGTGGTCAACTGAGCCCACCTGGAGCCTGAATGGGATGCAGGCATCTTGTGTTATACGATCCGACCCTGAGTGAAATTGCACCAAACACATCTTTTGTTTCATATTGTGATCAACAAATGATAACTTTTGACCTCGCAACAGACTACAGTACCTGTTGTTCAAACAGATAAATCATCTTGCTTATGAACTCCAGAAATGAGTGTTGAGAAAGTGACCTGAAGTTGCAAAGTGTCTGGCCCTTTCTGGTCGGTATGTCCAGAGGACTGAATTCATTATAACAGAATGTAAGTAAGTACCAAACTAGTGGCACGGGAAGCATAGACTCTAGGCTGATGGGCCCATCATGCTGAAGGAAACACCAAAGCATTTTAATAGTTTGCTTCTTTCAGCTCCCAAAGAAATGATATTTTGCTGCCTTTAGTTGTACAGACATTTTGTCATGCCCACCTCAAGAACGAGTCTAGGAGTAAAGAAGATTTGTCGAGAAACTATAGTCGGACTCAGAACCAGCACAAGGACCTTTGTCCTCCTGACATGCCATTCGTCACCTCCTCAGGAGTCTGACCTCCCTTTTGCACTCTTTAGAAGGTAGACAAGTCTTGGGAAGCAAGACAATGGTTTTTGAGAACCCATCTGCTACTTTGTTCTTTCTCCTGAGGATTAGCTAATTAGTACATGGCCATGCACACAGTTATATGGACCAAACAAAACTAGAAAGCAATGATAAATCTGTAACATATTCTAACTAAAAAAGCCACTTCTGGATACAATATTAATGCACTGTAAGATTATGATGAATTATCTCTCTGATGTCATGGATTTAAGGAAAGATAGTGAAAATAGCAGAGAATTTTTTCCTTGAATGCTTCACATGCTCTCTGAAACTGGCGAAGATGACAAAGACACAGACTAAACCATTAGTTCATAATGTGTGGATTTGTCTCCAACTGAGCTCTTGACATATTGGTTTTTCTTCTTAACAAACAGAAGACATCTTTTTTCATGAATATTTTTATGGCATATTAATAAATAGCAATGAGTAAAGTATCCATAAAATGAGTGATTGAATTTCCTACTAGTGTCTTGCCTAGTCTGATGGAGCATGATACTAACTGAAATTGGTGCTTGACTTACCTGTCAAAAGTCCTAGTATGAAGAATATTAATATACACTAGGCCAATTCATTTAGAACTGTCGCAATTTTCAAATGAAAGTCTCCAATATAAATGTGTAATAATACAAATGTTATAAATAATAAAATGCCTAAATACTACAGCAAGCTCAAATACAAATGTTCCTCACTTTACCAAGGTCTTTGTAAATCCCACAATAAGCCATTTTAAGTGAAAATACTGAAAATTATAAATGTATTTGATATACCTAAGCTGCTGAGCACCATTACCTAGTACATGCTGCAGTATTTATATGTATTTATCAGAGAGATAGACAGGGATTAAAGAGCAGGGGAGAAATTAGCATCTGCTAGTTCCAGCTGAATCAACAAAACTAAGGGTGTAGGCACTTTACATTCATGATTCTGGGACTGACTGGGAGCTATGGCTGCCACCATCCATCAGAGAGAGCTAAAATGGTATTGTTAAAGCCTAGCCTGGGAAATGATCAAAGTGTGATGGCTCAATTGGTCAATTTTCTACCTGCAGGCATTCCATGTGGGTGCTGGTTCTAGTTCCCGACTGCTCCCCTTCCCATTCAACTTCTTGCTTATGGCCTGGGGAACCAGCACAGGATGACTCAAATCCCTGGGTCCCTGCACCTGAGTGGGAGATCTGGAAGGAGCTCCTGGCTCCTGGTTAGATCGACGCAGTTCTGGCCATCAAGGCTGTTTGTGAAGTGAACCAGTGAATGGAAGACCTCTCTGTGTCTCTCCTCTCTGCAAATTTGCCTTTCAAATAAAAATAAATAAATCTTTACCAAAACAAAGAAGAAGATATTTGAAATAATTCTACTGAGTGTGTGTTGCTTTGGTTCCAGTTTAAATTTGAATAACCATTAAGTTGATTCACCCTAAACTGGAGAATCCCATTTTCTGTTTAAATTTCAAAAGTCAGCAAAAATTCCATCTTTGTAAGGAGACTGGCTGATGACATCACTGTATTGATCTTATTCCCAGATTTTTCTTTGCAGAGATCATGGCTTTCAGGCTGGGCTAAGCGTCCAAGTCCTTAGTGGCAAAGACTGAGTTTAGATGATGTTGCCTGGTGGATTGCAAGCACAGTTGTCTCACCTTGGCTGAGAACCCAATCAAATCCACTCTTTTTTAAGAAGCACAGACACTGAGGTGTAATGATATGTTGAGTCCTATCCTGAAATGGAGCATGGTACCACAAATGTAGTAGGTGTCTATTAAGTGTGTGTGAGGTCAAAGGTAGCTAATTATAAGCAAATAATAGATTATGTATATAAGCATACATATATACATATGCATCTAATTAATGCCTTATTTCTGGATAGAGCCTAAGTATTCATATAATTAGATTATGTTGTATGTACAGAACATAGAAAAATATGGCACCATTCCTAACATTTTATAAACACAGTTAATAGGTTTATATTCATGTGAAACAATCATCTGTGATAAAAGATATAGGGGTTAACTTCAAAAGTGAACACCAGGAACAGTGTGTTTTTTAACAAATGATCTAAAACCACATGAGGAAAAGAGAGAAAAGAATCAGATTAAGTGGTAAGGGCTATAATTCAAAGAAAATGAAGCTTGCTTCCAAAAATCAGATTTCTTATACAACTTGAATAATAATTCATTTCTCATATCCATCCTCTACTTTAACTTATAAGGATATTTGAAAAGAAGAGCTTTTCCAAAAAATTTCAATCTACAGCTCTTAAAATATAAGTGTGGGAACCCTCTGCAATGCTCATATGATACGCATGGTGCAGGCACGAAGTACATGTAGATTCCGGACCAGGAACCTGAAATACCCTGAGGCAGTGCAGCAGCATCCACAATTAGTTTTCAGGAGTCTTAATTACCTATGTTATATGGATACATGGTAGGTCTGAATTAGCTATTGACAAATTAACCTACAAGATGTTGAAAACTATAATACAGTTCTCTACTTGTGCGCTCCTCAAACTTTAGTAACAATATGATATTGACTCCTATTAGACACTGGAAGGGTTGTCTGAAGCCCCCAATCTATTGCCGTGCTGCCCAGTGAAAGTTCACCAAGGAAAAAATCATTCTTGCAATTAGCCTTTGGTTACACAAATTATACAAAAGTTTTTGTAGTCCTGTCTTTTGTGCAGTAGCTACTATGGATCTTCAGCTTAGAGGGTCATGGAATGCTATTCAATAGCGAAGGAAATATTGAAACAAGTAGAAGGTCAATTTAGAAGAAGCAGTGATCTGAATCTCCCCCAGGGTGCCCTCCCATTAAGCTCAGATTTATAATTGAAAATAAATCTTTCATGTCTGGATGACAAGTCTGAGGTCCTGTCCTGGGTGCAGTTTTCACTAAGCATTATATTTTCCAGCTTGAAGTCACTGTCCTTTTCAGCTGGTGTGACCTGTAATGCCACAGTTGGATGTTGGCTGCCAACTGATTAGCTATTCAAGAAAAAAAGTGAAACTAATCTCCTTATTAATATACATGAGGTGAAATGAGCGTGAGACTCAGAGACGTGGAGACTGATGTTCCAAGCTGTGCAGCGAGGCATACTCCCCCAGATCCAGTAGCAGAATCAAATTCCAGAGAGGAAGGGTAACATTTGGCAGAGGTGGTGCAAGAGACAGCTGCTGTGGGTTGAACTGACAGTTGCATTAGCTAACATTTTAATATAAAAGAGTTAGTCTCTTTTCAGAGTACAAGGAAAGTCCTGTTATGGCACTTAGCAAAAAGAAAAAAACAGTAAATTTTTTATATTTTTCTTTGATGTTGAAGGCTGAAAGGCAGTTAGAGAGAAGGCGTGATTTGTGTTTTCTAAGTTGCCATTTTATAAAACATTTCCACAACCATTCATAGCTGCTGAGGAATATAGCCTACATTCCCTCTGTTAAACAACTTTCTCCTTTTCTTACAGAATCATTTAGCGATGACCAGTTAATACAGTAACTACGGAATAACATTTCAATGAAATACAGTTCATGAAAGCCACACTGCTTTGATACCTATTCTGATCAGGCACTCTGCTAGTGACTCAATACACAAAACCTAAAAAGACATGTACTCTATAACTGTGTCTTTTCTTCTTTTAATATTTGCTTATTTATTTGAAAGGCAGAGTTATAGAGGGAGAGGCAGAGAAATAAATGGAGAGAGAGGAAAAAAAGCGAGAATTATTCCATGTGCGGGTTCACTCCCCGTAAGGGCACAATGGCTGGGGCTGGGCCAGCCAGTATTGGAGAATTCCATCAGGATCTGCCACTTGGGTGCAGGGATCCAAGTACTTCAGAATTTCTGGAGAGGATCTCATCATATCTGGGATAAAATTTGCACTAAGCAGTTGCTAGGTGACTTGACTGTGCGCTAAAATGAGAATTCTGATGCCTTATGAATTTAAGGAGTTCGTTAACTAATTAATTAGATTTTTAGATAATTAAATAATTTGATTCTTGGTTCTCAGAACTGGGAGGAACATAAGTAGCTACAGTGATCAAATACATTTACTGGTGAGGAAAGTGAGGATTAGAGGAGGCTCCTTGGAAACCCTGCTTTTTTTCTGTCTGCTGGTCCAATGTTCATAAATGGGAAGAAATGTGTGGTGGATTTGTCACTCAACTAATTCACTGCATTTTACATATTCTTTCTCCTTTTGCTTCACTAATCAACTGGCTGTGTGTAATGGTGTTTTGTGTTACAGGGTCAAAATGGAAAAGTGCAAGTATTTGAAACAACCTACTTTTTTGAACTTTCATCCACCCTTAACTGTTAGAGGAGAGCAGGAATATTTTCAGGTGCAAAAATTCATTTTCTGTAAGAAATGAATATGTGAGGTTTATTTTATATATGTATATTGATTTTTTTTTTTTTGCAGTTAAAACTTTGCTTTTGTCTACAAATTTTAAAGGAGAGGAAAAACTGGGTTTGAGTATATAGGCCAAAGCAATTGTTAATCTTGGTTTTAAAGTTCTAGCTACATTGAATAAAAGCTCTCCTATGAATTAATATCATTATTCTCTCTGCTAGGAAATTCCTCCAAGAGCCTACTTATCAATGTAACTTAAGCCAGTTTGCTTTATTTTCTCTCCTGTATTTGACAAAGACAGAAAACATCTGGCCAGTTCCTGCGGCAGGCTATTCAAACATATTACTCCTTGGGCAAAACAATCTAATTTTTTCTGCATTGCACAGAACTGTTCTCCAACTATTAAATGAATCTATAAATAAATAATGTAGAAATGTATTTAGTGATTGGAGCCAAGTTATAGTGGTTTAATCTGCAGTTTATTTAAGTAAAGTTAATTATAAAACAAGTAATGTTCAGATTTCTACATAAAATAATGTGCTCTTTGGGGTTTTTATCTGTGATCCCTGCCATTAATAGCATAGTTGAAAAAATAAAATTGTAGTATCTGGGGCAGGCGCCAGTGGACTGTAGCTGATCAACGTTTCTCAGATGCCGTACAAGGAGTTTCTGATTTGCAGGGTTGCCCCCTGGAGGAATGGCAACTCACCATGGAGGATCTAGAATATGCTTCAACCACATGTTCAGGACTAGATATTGAATGTTTAGGCTTAAATTTCCTTTTCTAGATGCCACATTATTTTTATGAACAACAAAATTCTAGTTTTACACGGTAAATTTCAAAATCAGCCTATGATTAGGTGGAAAGTTGTGATTTATTATAAATAAGCATCTTCATATTTTTATACATGATTTTGTTTCCTTTTTTTTTTTAAGTTCGGGATCAAAGATGGATTCTACCAGAGACCATTTGGTGAGCTGAGTAAAGGTTCTCAGCACCAGCTGAGTTGCCCGTTTAACATTCAGAATAACCCTGATTTCCTAATGAGCTGAAGTCTTACAGTCAGTCATGTTGTGCTCAAAGGCAGAGCAACAAAGCACTTTCCTTGTGGAAATCAACATGTTGGACTCTGCACAGAGCAACCTCACTCAGAGGAGCAAGTAAGGCTCCAGGAGAAGAAACGGTGATTCCTAGTTGATTATCTGTGTTAGGTCATAGATGTCTCTTTCCCCCAAGCTGGGCCATAATGTTTCAAAATTGGATGAACATGAGTTAAAAATGCTAACCTCTCAACGTCCAGCACGCCGTCCACTTCTCTAGCGCTCACATTTCGTTTGTATGTCCCTTCTCTTTCCTCTCTTTGGTTCAGCAGGGCATGCTTTGTTACTTTCTTTTCCAAATCTGAGAATTTCCCTCCAGGTTTTCCATTATACCCATGTTTTCTTTTTCCCCTTTTGTCATCTTAAACGTTTTCTGAGTCAGCTTCTCCTCACGTCATTATTTTATCACAGCATTTTCCCCCTCAAACACGTATCTCAAATAAAATTCAAACAGATATGTTAAGGTATACATTTGCTTACCCTTTTTGGAATATAAGATAATTACATAAGTTTAGAAATTACCATTCTGTCATACATCTGTTAACTAGTGGGCAGACTGAGCTTATTTTATGACACAATGACCTAGGTTGCATTTGAAATGCTCACATCTAAGTTGCAGTGATGGTTCAATTTCTGGTTCATTTGCTTTCCACATAGACACCTGCTAATACGCTTTGGATGCAACCGGATGATGGCCAATATACCAGCTTCCTGACGACAAAATTGGAGACCCAGATGGAGTTCTAGGCTCCTAATTTCTGCCTACTCCTGTTCTTAACAGACATTTGGGGCATGAATCAGTGAATGGATGATCTCTCTTTGCCCTTCCTTCTCTGTGTAACTCTGCTTTTCAAATAAATATAAAATATTGCTAGTAATGAGTTCCATGAATATTGCAGAAATTCATTGCGAACTTATTCTATGCTACATACTTGGCTAAGTAATTTGCATGTCATGTTTGATATAACCTATAAAATAGCTTATATTAACAGAAAAGAGTTTGAGGTCACTTAGCAAGTTAATGAGAAAGCAATATTTAGGGGCTTTGTCCTGGAAAAAGCATGTATTTAATATTTTTGTGCAGCTTTTATACATAATCACTTTTTAAGCTAAATATGCCTCTGCTGTAACTACTTCAGACAGTTTTACCTACACTTCTAAGCATCTCTCTTCTGAACACTTAACTTTTTTCTCCCTTACCAAATCATTCTGCCTTCTATTCCTTGATAATACAATCTTCTCCTCTCCAGAGGTCACACACTGGAATAAATTCATGACCCATTTATGACAATGAAACACAGCAGCCACCTTCTTTATAATACAAAGGCACAATCAGAGAAAAGAAATATAACTAAGCAAGTAAAGGGAAAGTGAGAGAAAACTCCCCTGGACTTAAACACAAATCAATAGGAAATTTGTCTTTCATCAAAAGTATTTCCAAGCTAATGACTTGTGGTTTCTTCAGCCATTATTTAAGTAGAATAGGACCCACTTTCATAAAGTAGGTAAGTGGATAAAGTACTCGTTCAATTCTAGATTAATTTTAAAGGGACGTGAACTAGCTTCAGTTGATATGAGCACTCTTCTCAAAGAGAGCCAGCTGTCAATTACAGCTCCTGGGGACCAAAACTGTCTAGTCTTATTTCAAGATAGTGCCATGTTCCATGATCATTCAGCTTAAAGAAAAAGAATTACACTGGCTGTATCTTTGTCCTGAATGCCCTATTCATTGTGTCTTCTGTCTGGTACAATATAGCTCTAATTGCAGTGGATGGGTAGGAATTCTATTAATTACATTCAGAACACATCTTATAGTTCAAGGTAGAAGCAAGTTTATTGGCAGCAGATGACAGAAATACAAGGCGCTAAGTAGTCATGAGTGATGAATAAGTGCAATTCTTCACTTGTTACTATCTGTAAACGAATAACCAACAGAACAAATATTAGGGATGTTTGTAATATCTTAAACGTGGTGTTTAAATAGCAAAAAGTTACACTTGTAACTACTAAAAGAATATACTATTGTGATCATTCAAGGGAAAATGACCGGGGAAAGGGAAGAGGTAAAGGAAGAACTCCAATGCTTAGAAAAATGTATTGTGGGAAATAACAAAAATAGTAATGATAGTAAGAAGAAAATAGAACTGAGGCATGCATCATTTACTTCAGCATCAAAGGCTGTCCTGGTAAGAGCCAAATGCATGGGCACTAACGCAATTGTGAAATTTACTGGTGTGTTTCATCCAACTCTCATGTGAATCATACTCACATGGAACACAGTCACACTCCTAGTCACTGCAGAAACCACACGTTAGGAGGCAGAGAAGCAAGAGTAGAAGATGACAGCATGGAAGAAATGTAAAGAACTAACATGAAGATTCAATATTGGATTACAATACACATTTTTGGTTCTGATCGACTACCTTCAATACAGCATACAATATTTATTTAGAGCTCTTTACTATGCAACATTTCCCCACCAACACTCTTAATACATATTGTTCATGAATGTTTGCTGAATTGCTAACATTAAATATTTGTGTTTATGCATGTGTGTGACTCTTCTCTATGAAACTATAAGCTTTTAAAGATAACTGGGGAATACAAAGTATTTGTGCTTCTACTTTTTGCCAGGACCCTAGTACATGCTGGGCTATGTGGACCTATTTCACAGAATGAAAAAAAAAAACGTATAAATAAGTCTTGCTATTATTTCCCTTAAATCAAAGCATCCTAGTTTTCACAGGTCCCCTTACATGGCTGTGAGCTAACACTGCATCAATTGTAAATCTGAAGGTGGAGGTGGCAGCCTGATGCCCAGCTCAACTGCCTAGTTGAGCTGATTGTGCAATGAGCTGCATCAGCAGCTAATGCAGTCAACATGAATGTGCTAGTCATGCCTGCTACTTATTTCTTTACAGACACAGGATAAAAACATTTTCTGTTGATTACTGCTAATTTGAAAGTGAATAATTAACATAGATCATGCATATGCTAATTTCAGACAGATTTATAGACATAAACTTTAGCGGGATGAAATCCAACGCAACACTGTAGTGAAACAGCAGTAGCCATCTCTGTGGAGCCTGACTGTGTGTGTGGTTTTCCACAATTTGGGTGGTTACCGTTGAGATGGTTGCTGACGACTATTGAGATAGCTTGAATGGACTACAGGCTTAGGTTTGCTGTCCCTTCTCTGAGCTGTGCTGCTTGATTAGGGAATGATGGATGCAAGTAGGTCTGCCTGACACCTGTCAACTGCTCTGTGCCTAGAGATAACTGCAAGGAAAGTCAGAAGATTGAAAGGTCTTCTAAGCTACACAGATAGTATCATTTAGAAGAAAAGTCTGAATAAGAGGTAGAGTTATAAGAGAGCGCAGAGACAAGGAAAACTTGTCACAAGGCCATCTGTGAGAGTTTTAAGAGAGGAAACTCCTAGCAGAAAAATGGAGGTGGTTTTATTCTGACACAGACATCAAGATAAGGAAGACAACTGATAGTCGAAGTGATGAGCCTGTTGAGACGAAGGACTGTTTCATTTTGTTTCTAGGAGATGGGTGTCCTTGTGATATAACATATAAGAATCGATCAGTACATGTTGACTTCAACTGAAAATGGACATGGTTTGGGAAGATTAGAAAATAAGTTTTGATGTTTTCTGGGACTCATCAAAAATAATAAAGACTCATGCATTTTTGTTGGCGTTGTAAAAGGCAAGTACAACCTTAACCATGACTGACAGTAACTTAGATATCATATAAGATGTATTAGTCTTCAGTTCAAAAGGAATACAATTATAGGTACATGTGCTATCAATTGTTGTTTAATTCTGTTTGTCTACTTGACCAACACATGATAAGGCAGACGATCAATGGATGTTTCCTTGGATTAGCTGAATTTACTGGGTCCTCTTCCAACAGCAAACTGCTTTGCCCTTTGGTTTCTGCTGATTCCATCATCATTAATAAGTCTTATGCTGATTATCAAGACCCACTTTTCTCAACTGCAAACCACCATGGTCCACTCATGCAGAAGTAATATAGTCTGTTTCCTCCAGATTGCAGAATATGGTCTTATTAAAATTGGGACTAAAGTCATCCTAATAATTTTTTTTTACTAAAACAAAGATTATTCAAAAATGGACATAATGCTTTTAAGACTGGAGTATTGTCTTTTAGCAAAATTTGCAAGTTACATTTGGTTCCATATTAAGATCTTAGGCTATCATCTTATGTAACATTTTTATCTAATAGTACAGTTTTGGTGACAATATTCAAGATTGTTTATGGGTCTTTCAAATATGATAAATAATTGATCAGGGTATTTAGTTAAAATAAACCTTTTAATTTTTATTATAGGATCTTGTAAAATGCACTTTTAGAAAACACCTGCAATTACACAATATCATCGATATTCACAGTTGCTAGGAAAGTGAAGAACTGAGGAACAACATCAGTATTTTATAGTCTTGGTGGAAATATTTTCAGTTGTTAGGTATTCAGCTACTACAACGTTAAAGATGAACACCTTTCATGGTTTATTAATTCCCAATACATGCAAATATTTTCAAACATTAAACTCATGAATGGAACAAAATAGTTTAATTCAAGTTCCCATTAATATCTGATGGCCATGGACAGTATGCTGTTTCAGCAGATCTTAGAATTCTTAACATGGAACTCAGAATGTTCTATTTATTCTTATTTCCCATTCCTATAATTTAGAGAGAAAATACAGATCATGTTTTGTATGTCAAACAGCATCAGCAACTATGTAGGAGAATTGGTTTAAAAAATAAGAGTGGTTGGCTTTAGAATTAAAAATCACAGACACTCTAAATGCCACTTTGGAAAAAAAAATGAGTGCTATTAATCTCCGGTTCACAAATGGAATCTTGGGAGATTAAACTACTGCTGGCTGCACATCTGTTACATAAAACAGCTGCATCAAATGGGTATAGATTAAAATAGAAATTGTGTAGATGCTTTTTGGCTACAGAACATCCTTATAAAACACCTAGTCACACAGTCTCCCTCTAATTTTCTAGCAACAATTTAAATAAATACAAGATGTCAGACAATAGTCCCAGTTCAGGGAATAAAGGGCTTCAATTCCACACAAGTTAATTGAGGCTAGAATCATTCCTGCGACATCTATGGCAATTTCACATTGGTGCACTTCAATTAAGGAATAATAAGAGTGCAAAGTAATTTATACTCATAGATTAGATGTCGTCGGTGAAAAATTACCGATTAACTCAAAGCCAGCCTCTGGAGTGCTCACCAAGCATTTTAATGGGGGTCTCTCTGTCCCCTCTTGTCCTCATATCTGGTCAGAAACTAGCAGCACTCTACACTTGCGTTTTAAAAGACCCAATACACCTATTTTACACATCTGTGAACTTCCCCTTTTGAAAATTCTCCATACCACCACTGCTTCACAGTAATAATCAATTTTAATCATCTATTTTTTTCTATTGGGCTGACATTTTTTCCCTTTTATTTCAACTCTTGTACTTAGCATTAAAAGGCATTTTGTTCAATAAAGGAACCTGAAGAAAGCATTTAGGGGGATAATAATGCAATTTAAATGTCCTGCATTATATTTCCACCTCAATGAACAAGCACAACTTTCAACAAGAAGAAAATGTAGTGTTTGTATTTAAGAAAGAGCAGGTTCTTAATTACTGTTTTCCCCAAACTAAAATTTTAAGTCTTAGGAGATGACAAGCATCATGTGGAAAATTGTGTGCATAATATTTGACCTTTTTAAACTCTGCAAATTAAGCAGGTGGATTATCACTTGATTATCTGTTCTCAAAGTAGTACTTTCTACTTTAAGTGTCTAAGTGGCTAAGAATTACTACATTTAAAATACATATAACTAAAAATAGTCTACAGAAACTGTTACAATTTCCCCCCTTAGTTGCTAGCAGAAGAAAAATGAACCAAACACATGAAGAAACTCACATTTATTTTATTAAAAAAGAAGGAAGTCCACTATCAGTAAGACTCTTTTATTCTTGGCAAGGAAAGACAAAAATGAAACACAAGTGATATACTTTAGCTTTTTCCCTTTCCTTGTCAAGGTGGAAGTGTTAGAGAGGCTGGACTTAAAAAAAAAGTTGAAATGACTAGTCCAAATTTGAGTTCTGTCACTAGGCAGCAGTGTGAATTTGGGTAGAACTTGAAAACTTCTCCAAGTCATGTTCTCTGCAAAATGGGGCAATACCTCAATGGGTTGCTGTAAGAATGAACTGAGCCAAACATGCATTGACTGTGTATTCTCAGGGCAGTTGTCATCTTTATAGAACGTTAGTACAATTCAGGGCCAGCGCTTTGAGCAGTGTTTTACTCTGCATGTAATAAGTATTCTGTGGGGCTTGACAATAACGTATTATTTGCAGTCGTGAGCTGCTTAATAAGGGGGTAGTGTTATAAGCAATGCTTTATTTCATTTTATGACACAGTTTCATAGGCTCTGGGATTCCCGGAGCCCCTCCCCATGTCCTCACCCCACGTTGGATTTCTCCACATTGTTGCGGTATTACAGCAATTACTACTTTTTTTTTTTTTTTTTTTTTTTGCTGTGGTGTCCCTGACTCAAAGCAATAATGCAGCAAAAGCCAAGGCCTTCGGATGCAGGTGTTCTTATGATAACAGGCTCAGATTTCAGAGGTCATTAGGCAAAGTCATCAGCAGCCAGAGGAGGACAGAAATAGACCAGGGCCAGATGTCTGAGAATGGAAGCTGTCAAAATGATGTTGTGTTGACAAGGCTCATGGTTGGCAAAGCCAGAACCCAAGGCAGCACACATCCCTAAGGTAACTGGCCCAGTGTTCTGCTCTCCTCCTCTCCCTGGGCATGTGATGATCCACCTCGGACCTCCTGTCTGGGATAGTGATTAATCAGGAAACAAGAGACCCACAGGTATATAAAGTCAATGTGAAACATGATTCCCCATGTGCCGGGACAGGTGCCGGATTGATCCACTCTCACAGAGAGAATTCCTCTGGCATCCTGCTAACTTGTATTCATTTCTTTTCTCCTTATATGTCCCATTTCAACCTCTGGCTCATGCTATGCAGGACACAGCACATAGATTCTGGGAAATATGTCATTAGGTGGTTTCATCTTTGTGAAACATTGCCCAGTGCCCTTATACAAACCAACATGACTATGGCATTGTTAGATCATAGAATCTCATGAACCACCATCAACAATTTATATGTTGTCATTGACCAAAATGTTGCATGTGATGTACAACACTTGATGAAAATCTGCCACATGAGCAGTCTTCTGCAAATTTCAGATAACATTAAAAATATTTAAGGGGATAGTAAGATAGAAAAATTATTACAAAGAGGAGATTCTAAAGATATTTCAAGAAAGAAAAAGCCCACGAGTAGGAAGCAGTTAATTTAATTCTTGGCAAAAAAAAAATTCTGCGGTTACAGTCAGTAAAATGTGGGTCTGGGTTTGGATTAGAAGCCTTGCTTTGAGGCAGCGGCCTATTCATACGGCTGACACTGTTTATTTAAACCTGTCATTGCCCTAGTGACTCAGTCTCCAGCCTGCCCTCCCACAAGCCCCAAAAGCCAAGTTAAGTCGTTCTGTGAGCCCTGAATCTGGGAAGAAAAGCATGTTTGAAGGGAGGAATTTAAATATCATCTCTTTCTTTCTTGAAGGAAAGGGTTATCAAAGCAGCAGGCGAAGGTCATACTTTATATCTGCTAACGTGAAATGCACCAGTGGATTGGGGCTGCTTAGCTGCCTTACTTAGTTTTGTGAGACTTGCTATTAGAAAAGGTATCTCAGAAAATAAGCCCATCTTCCCCACAACGCCCACATTTCATCTTTGCCTGGAATAAGGAAAACAATGTAGAGGAAATGCAAAGCTTGAAATGACAATGAAAATTAAAGCTGGGCATCAAACTCTGACAACAGTGAATGTGACTGTAACATTTATCATGCTGGATATTGTTTAACAACTACGGATCATTTATACTGTATCAAGCAGCCTGCAATTACAAATGCTGACTCACTCCATCTTGATTAACCTCTTCAGCCTCTTATTATCTCCAGCTTAAAATCACACAGCTGGTAAGTAGTGGCGTCTGAATTTGGAAGCCGATTTGGTCTCTAGAGACCATGGCTAAAATCCTTCATCCTGTTAAGGACTATTTTATGAAACGGTGGCCATCACGCTCACAGTGACAAGGACAGGTGCCTGTGTTTCACAGAGACAAACAACAAAATCCTTGAGATAAAAACCTTGAAGATTTGTATTTGAATCTCAAATTAGGTACCAATAGGTGTGCATTTTGTATTCATAAATAAGTGCATGCTTTAACAATGGTTAGAAAACTCAGCTTGCAAGATTCCTGGGTCAGAACCGTAAATTTAACACTTGGCTTGGCAAACATTTTTTTTTTTCTTTGTAATAGCTATCTTTTAATTCAATCTAAAAAGAGATTTGAAGAAAAATGTAGTATATATGAGTGACATTGAAATTTTGTTTGAGATTTAATTATCTTACAGTGCCTGTCTATACACGTAAGGAATAGTGATTTTTCTACTGTTGAATTCTATCTTTAATGGAAGTTTAGATTTGTGGTTGTAAAGAATGTCATTGTAAAAACTGAAAGAAATATAAGAAAAGAAGGCAGTGGAGTGTGAGTGAGGGACGGTAAAGTGGGAAGTAGTACACTCTTCAAACTGTGTAAAATACGTGAAGTTTGTTCCCAAAAAAGGAAACAGAAAAGATTGAAGATGAAAACAAAATTAACAAAAAAAGCTAGCAAACATGAAAAATACATTAAGCCAAGTAAAGACAGAATTTAAAAATTAAAATGTTGATGAAAATATAAAGCATAAAAATGAATTGTTGGGCCCAGCGTGTGGCCTAGTAGCTAAAGTCCTCGCCTTGAATGTGTCTGGATCCCATTTGGGTGCCAGTTCTAATCCCGGCAGCCCTGCTTCCCATCCAGCCACCTGCTTGTGGCCTGCGAAAGCAGTTGAGGACAGGCCAAAGTCTTGGGACCTTGCACCCTTGTGGGAGAACTGGAGAAGCTCCTGGGGCTCCTGGCTTTGGATTGGCACAGCTCTGGCCTTTGCAATCACTTGGGGAGTGGATCATCGGATGGAAGATCTTCCTCTCTGTCTCTTCTCCTTTCTGTATATTTGCCTTTCCAATAAAAATAAATAAATCTTAAATAAAATGCATTGTTCCTTGTACATCGGAGAGCGGTTCGAGTGCAGCCATGTGCATAGCCCATCAGATCCCGCTGTGGACAGCTGCACTCCACATCGGAATGATCCAAATTCTGCTCTGCTCCCTTTCTGGCTTCCTGCTTATGCACCCCCAGGAATTGAGCAGGGAAGAATTAAAATGGTAACATATTTGCCACTCATTTTGGAGACCTGAATTGACTTCTAGGCTTCTTTAACCTGGCCAGACCCTACCCTGTATAGGGTTTTTGTGTATGGAAGAACTCTGTTTCCTGTAGTTTTTCCTCATGTATAAAATCAACTAAGTTTCAGAAAGTAAAGCACTTGGAACCATTTAAAAAGTAAATGTTTGTAATAAATGTAAATAGTTGCGATCACATTTCCTGGAAATTAAAATTAGTATAATGGGATTTCCTGACTTTTGCTTTACTGGAGGGAAAACACAAAGAAAAACAATCATGTAGTATTCTGAAGCACATAGAACTTTGGATTTTAAGTTTTGTTACTTTAGCAAGTGTTAGATGAGAATGGTGCCTGCGATTTTATATGGTTATCAAGTTAGGAGCAAGCCATCTCAGTGGTGAATTAGAAAATGTGGCAAAGAAAACACATCTTGGAAACAGTGTGGAAGCAGAATAGACTCAGGAAAATGGGAGACCCCGGAATCACTCCGGGGCTGCGGAAACGCCTGGTGCGAAATAAGACACCTGTGTTGCCTGGTTGGTCTGGAACAATGAGCATACTCAGAAATCCTCTTAAATGCCTACTTAAAATATGTTTTATTTCAAGATGTACACATTTATCTATGTAAATATACTGAATATATTTAAAATATACATCTATATGATATTTTAGAATAGAATTTTTGTTGACTAACATCCTTGCATTTTGATTCTTTAACCTAAAACTTCATGAATGATGTGCTGTTGCCTTCTGGAATAAAGTGGCCGAGAGGGCTGGGGCCATGTGACTTTGTTCCTTTCCAAGGATTCTGTTGTTGGTTTAATTTTCTTCTGTATACAACTAAAAATGTATTGTTACTTAGGGCCCAGATAATAAGACCGTGTACTTATAATCAAAATATTCTTTGTCATTCCAAGCAATTTTCCGAGTTTGTTTATGTTTTGGTATCTCTTTTTAGTCCTTGCCTATTTCAAGGAAAGTTCTTGCCATCTGCATGCATGAACCAATTTTTAAATTCAAGAAAATTCTTCATAATGAATTTCATTATATTTCTGTTTGGGTTTTAGTACCTTTTAATATCTTTTTAGTATCTTTCTTCGAATCTTTACTATTCTACAGTTGGATTTCCATGCTTTTATTATCATACCTATCATTTTCTCTCTCTTTTCAACTGTATTTTATTTTTTTCTACATTATGAGTAAGCTTTTAAAGTATAATCTCCACATAGTGAATCAGTCTTTTACTGTATTGATTTTATTTTTTACAAGCATCAACCATTGTGGATTCAGAACCCTCCATTATCATTTCTCTCGATCCTGTCACATCCTACTCACACCTTTTTTTTAATAAGAGCCTGACGTCTTTTTATTTCATTGTGTTTTCTCCAACTTGATTTATACCTCTGTCTCAGACATACTGTATTAAATATTCTATAGCGAATATCAATTTCTAAAATTATATTCTGGCATCTGTATTATTTTCAGAGGCCTGTTTTTTCTTCTTTGATAACATATTTAAACAGGAAAGTGTTTTCATTTTCAATGTACTTTTTCCTTTTATTAAGCATGCTCTCTTGGAGAGTGTGAAGTTGTGAGCCAGACTTATTCTAAATCCCACCAGGTCACTGGTCCATCAGTCAAACCCCGTTCTCAGATCTAAGTTGGATAGCTCATTGACATGGACTATCCTGAAGTCAGTGTTCAACAGCTAACATTTTATTGTGTAACTTCTCTTTCTGACATTCTAAAGCATAGAAGAGAGGAATAATTATTCTTGACTGGTAATCTCTCCACTCATAAAAGAATGCAAATTCAAAATGTGTCAAACAATAAAAATAGCAACAGTATGGTTAATTATTGTTTATATAATGAGAACATTAGATTTGGGTGAATTCTGGTGTTTAGACCCCACCAGCAGGATTTTCTCTTCTTAATTGCTGGACCAAAAGCTTCAAGGGAAGATCATCACACTAGAAGCCAGCATAGACACATGTACGTCTTCAGGATTATTACAACGTGCTGTTTATTGGCAGCAGGTACAATATAGGTTTTTGATGAGTTCCCAGGAAGTCAACTACCATGGAGAAGACATCTCATTAACATTATTAAATAGCAAAGCATATGAACGTAAATATTTTCGTTTAATGATACTTAAGTATAACAAATATAGAAATCATCTCTAAAACTGAGATTGCTTATCTCTTAAAATAATTTACTATGGGGATGAAATTATGAATATAAACAATACCATTCTGTATTATCAGTAGAATACAAAAGTATATAGTACATGAAATTGCATTCAAAAAACTGAAGATGGTAGCTACAGGATGAAGAGAAAATTAACAAAATATTATAATTGGAAGAAAAGGAAAAAGATGCAAAAATGAAAACCAGAAAGTGGAAACCAGGAAAATGACCTTATCATCTTAGCTATAGTGCAGGTTCCACTGCAAGTTATTCTCAGGGCAATTGTACAAGGTGCAATTAGCAAGTGAAGATTAGCAAGATCAAAAAGAAGCAACCAAATAGAAGTCCGGTACTTGGATAATACCTCCTTCAATTTAAAGGAAAACAAATGAATGTAGAAGTTAAGAGTTCTCCTGCAATGCAGGAGTTCAAATGCATTATTGTGAAAAAAATATATATGTAATCACTTCCCAGAGGAAAATATATGAATCACAACAATAGCTAATATATCATACTGTCATCCAAATGAGCATAAAGTGATTTGTAAAAAGAGATAAAACTCTACCTGGAAACCTCTTTGACACATGAAATATCTGAAGATGATGGAAAGTGTTGCAAAAAAAGTTTTCCAGCAAGAATATGGTCTTTATCAGATATTCTGATAGATATGTATTCAGATAGGAGCACAACCGAATGATAATTTCAGATGAACTTGACTCCGAAAATGATAACCAATTTGTGGGTATTATTTCAAGATAATATCATCTAAATGATAAATCAAAACATTTTACCAAAAATGAAAATTATAACATTAATTTGTTATGATATATTGACAAATTAGTTGAGCAAATATCTATAAACTTGTGAACAAAATACAAAACATAGGGTTGGAAAAATAGTTGTATGACTTACGAATAGAAATGCAGAATTTAATGTATAAGTATATGTTTTATTAACAAAGGCTTTGAATTCAGACAGCAAGGAATAAGAATGAAGATAAAATATTTGCACTACCTTCCATGAAATTATGAAAACAAAATTAGGTTTTTGCTTTATCAGTAATTTACTATGGGAAAGAAATAATTCCTAATTTTAAAAATAATTATTTAAAAATACGTATTTCATTGTATTTTCTCTAAGCTGTTTTATACCTCTGTCTCGTTTATGAAGGATGTCAGTTTCTAAAGCATATATTCTGGTGTTTGTAAGTTTCAAAGAATTATTTGTAAAATTACTTATTTTGTTTATCATTTAAAAGGCAAAGAAGTATGCAAAAGTAGGACAGGTAAGAACAGAGGAGAGGGGCAAGCATGATGGTTCAATCACTTAATCCTACACCTACGCCAGCATCCCATATGCCACTGGTTCATGTCTTGCCTATTTCACTCCATCCAGCTCCTTGCCTGTGACCTTGGAAAGCAGCAGAAGATGGCTCAAAGCCTTGGGACTTTGCATCTGTAAGGGAGACTTCAAGATGGCTCGTGGTTCAGCTCTTGGCCATTTGGAAGAGTGAACCAGCAGATAAATGGTCTTCATCTTTCCTCCTCCATGTAGATATGATTACTAACAAAAAATAAATAAATCTTTACAACAAACCAACCAACCAGTCAATCAAAAAAACACGAAAGAGATAAACAATAACCAGGAGATAGAGGGAGAATTCCCATTTGCTGATTCACTCCCTAAATTGCTTTCAGTGTGGACCAGGTTGAGGCTAGGATCTTGTTCTTTCAGGTGGGGGACAAGGAACCAAATGCTTGAGGCAACATCTGCTGCCTCTCAGGGTGCACAACTAGAAGGAAACTGAGACCAGGAATAGAACTGGGCCTAGAATCTACATACTCCAACATGGGTGTGTAAACAGGTACCAAGCAGCATGTTTACATTGTGCAATATGCTGACCCTCGTTTTGTGTGCTGATTCTGATGTTTCTCAACTTCCTAACATCTCTCCTATTGCACAATCTGTGCTCAATAAACATCGATGGGTAAATAAATTAATAAACTTACTTGAGTTGAAATTATAATGTGTAAACGTATATATGTAATTACTTACTTAGTATATTTGGTGTATTTGTACTCACTGGGAAAATAACATAAATATATGAAATGTCTAAAATAAAATAAATTTATAAAATGCCAACCAAGATTATAAATAAAAACTATATAAAAATGAGGACAGAGTAATGATAATAAAGACATATAAAAATTCTTTTTTAAAATATGAATTATTTATGATGGATAAATAAAATCTAGACATATATAAGTTGAAACAACACATTCAAAACTTATAAAATGCACAAAAAATTGCACTTGATGACATGGCTACTTCTTGATGAACTCATCATTGGTTGAAAATAAAGTCTAAAATGTATTTAATACCCCTAATCAGCTAATCAATATAACTTAACCTCACTGTAGGGTTGTTTATCCTCATGGTTACACGATTGGCTGAGTTGTGGCTCGCTGCCCCTGCCCAGCATTAGGAGACAGTACCATTTTGGGTGCATGTGGCTGGCCTAGGAAAAGAGCAGAACTGAAAACAGGAAACATGGTTTCTATAGGAAAGCATATTGCATTCATTATATTATAAAATTTAAAAAAAATGTATGTTGAGCCATTGTAAGCTGGGAATTATCTACAAAGCCAAACCAAAAACTACTAAGGCCAACATTAAATTTGCATAAGATAAACCAAGAAAAAATATTGAACTTGATAATTTTTATTTCTAAAGAGTAACAGTTTTTGAATCTGTATTGCAATAACTGTCACTAATCCTCACCTAGCACAGAGAATAACACTAAAACATGCAAAACAAAATTCTTGGAGATATAATAATTTTAAAATAAAACAAGTAGCACCTGCAGAAATACATTTGAGAGGACTTATTATAAAATTTTGAGTGTTTGACAGATTATGTGGGAAAATACAGATCAACATGGAATATTTTGATTATCTTCATTTACATATTTTTGATTATAGGTAAAATAAAAATGCCTGAATCGTATATTTTCTATAGAGAACACAGACTCTTTCAAAAAACCTCTTTCATATTTATCAAAAATGATTATATACCAGATTTTAACTCTTTATAGATTCTAAATAAATATATTATTGATATTCATTCAACAAGTAATATGTTGATATTTATTGAGGACCCAGTAGTCAACCCTGTACCAAGTGCTGCAAATACAATAATGAATGAGGACAGCTCCTTGCCTCCTAAGAATTGAAATTTTAAGATTGGCGGGGAAACCAAATAACCCAGTGTCAGTAAATATTTTATATATCAGATAACAGAAAGTGCTAGAGAAATAAAAAAGCAATACATTTTGGAAGAATTCAACTCTATTTCATGCTTTTGAGAGGGGTCATTTATCTCAAACCTACTGCAAATGTTGACTATTTTATTTCTGTAGTTCAAGAAAAATTTATTTTGTTCAGAATTAAGTTTTCATAATTTTCTACATGCTATCTTTATATAACACAGAATTTAACAATCCCTACATTTATTAGAAATGTATTGACTAAACATCCTGTTTGTAAGCAGAAGGAACGAGAGGATAAAATAGTGACAGACCTGTTAAAGAGGATTCTCTGCTTTTCTTTACAGTAGATCGTCTGTTTTATATGTTCTGATTGTTTAGAATCTGAAATTACAGGCTCAGTGTGATAACCTAGTGGCTAAATCCTCACTCCGCACTGGATCCCATATGGGTGACTCCTGTGCTGGCTGCTTCACTACCCACCCAGCTCCTTGTTTGTGGTCTGGC
This sequence comes from Ochotona curzoniae, assembly GCF_017591425.1. NCBI lineage: Eukaryota > Metazoa > Chordata > Mammalia > Lagomorpha > Ochotonidae > Ochotona > Ochotona curzoniae. Next base: position 25,497,599 of record NW_024467096.1, read on the forward strand.
AAAGCAGTGGAGGGTGGCCCAAAGCTCTTGGACCCTCCACTCATGTGGGAAATCTGGAAGAAGGTCCAGGCTCCTGGCTTCAGATCAGCTCAGCTCTAGTTATTGCAGCTACTTGGGGAGTGAACCAGCAGACAAAAAAAATCTTTGTCTCACCTTCTCTCTCTGTAAATCTGATTTTATTAAAAACAATACAAAAGTCTTAATCTGAACTTATGATGTAAAATGTAAGAGTCATTGAGCGGTATGTGTTTAAAAGGTTTGTTAAATCACTGAACTAAAGTTATGTTATCTCAGACAGATGTAAAGAAGCATGGGAGTTTGAGCAAGTAAGAGCATTGATAAATATCTGTTCTCTGGTTTCTCTTTTTCTCAAACCAGCCCCATTGAAATTAATTACAATCATTCATTAGAGCTGGGGTCTTAGCGAAAAACAAAACATGAGGGGAAGAGAAATTGGAAGAGTGGGAATTCCATACTTGTGACCAGGATGGAAGGGTAAAGTGTGGCACATTGTGTTTCCATTCCTCGTTTCCTTGGGTGAAATGTTCTCAAGAACACCCTTTGAAATAGCTCTGGAGGAGACTACCTCAACTCATCCCACGTCAGTGACCAGGTTGAGAGCGTGTAGGTGACATGCTCTTCATCCTGGTTTGGAGCTGCTCTCATATGAAGAGAACGGCTATTCTCAGAACATGGAGAGCAATGATTATTTTACTTTACCAAGCCTAGAAGAAAAGGACATAAATTCATGAATCAAGGGAAGACTTATAAAGGTCCATTATGAAAGAAGTCAAGGGATTAGCTACTTTTGGGAAAAGACTTTCTGATACATTTTGAAACTGAGGCTATAAATTACATAAGTTTGTTTTAATTTGATGATTAAGGCATAATTCATTGATTTAAGGAATGATCAAGTTGTATTATTTTATTCATATAAGATTTAGAGTTGGAAATGGAAAAGACCTACAGAAAAATTAATGTTAAAAATGATCACTTAAAGTATAAAAAAGGAAAGTATATATCTTAGCATGTAATAAATACTGAGTTTAAATTTTTTTAAAAATTGTTCACTTGAAAAGCGAAGTTAGAGAGAATGGGGGAGGCAGATAGAAATGTCTTCCATCTGCTTGTTCACTCCCCAGAATGGCTGCAATGACTGGTAAGTCAGGAGCCAAGAGCTTCTTCCAGGTCTTCCACGTGTGTGCAGGGCCCGAAGTACTTGGGTTATTTTTATGAAGGAAATAAATGGTATTATTTGAAGGCTACTTCAGAGAGCTTCTGCTCAGTGAAATAAGTTCAATGTCATCTTGACAACTACATCTACTGAAATTCCTACATTTATAAAATTATTCCTTTGGCTTAAGATGATGATAATTTAAATGGTCAACTGTCACTATTCCATAAAGTCAAGGAATTTATAGTTTCCTAATGGTGTAGAGGATAAAATCCTAATTTTATAGTGTATATTTGGTATGGCAGTTAGATGTGACTTGGAACCCCTTAATTCCATATTGGAGTGTGTGGGTTCCATTCCTTACTCTAGTTACCATTTTAGCTCCTTGCTAACACACACCCTGGGAGACAGAAAATGACAGCTCATGCACCTGTCACCCTGCCACCTGCGTGGGAGACAGCAACTGAGTTCTAAGTTGTAGGTGTCAGCCTGCCCTGTCCTAGCTATTGTGGGCATTTGGGAAATGACCCAGTGATGCAAAATCTCTTTCTGTTTGGCTTCCTCTGTTTCTGCTTTCTTTCTCTCTCTCTCCTTTCCCCTCCAGTACTAGAAAGTGAAAGCAATTTTTTAACCCCCAAATAGGGGGAATCTTGCTGGGTGGAAGGAGTATGAGAAAGGGAGTGGTTTTGAAACTTTGTTGGTACTGGCAAGGCTGGCTTGATTTGAAGCAGCAATCCAGATTTGAGTTCTGAGTTAATAGAAAGGCACGAGCTTCCTGGAGTCAGGAATCATGAAACTGGAGGCAGTAGATTTGGAAGAGTGCTGCTGTGCAGATAGGATATGCTAAAATCGTCCACTCTGCTGATCCTGCAATGGCAGTCCTGACACCAGTTTGAAATTTTGAACCCAATCACGATGCTTGGAAAATTTGTAGCCAGAATCTTTGCCCTTTTTTTTGCCATATACTCTTGGTTACCCTGAGCTGGTAATTGATATTTTAGTCTTATATGGTGCTCATTTTTCCATTTCCTCTTGGAAATTTATCCTCCACAAGCTCACCTGTTAGAAATGATACGATAAACCTCAATGCAAATTGAATTAAATTGAATCTGAATTGTTAGCACCTACTCCTAGACACCTGAAGAGTACAGAGAAAACTTTGATCTGTTTTTTGCAGGTCACAATATGCTGTGAAAAGTATAAAAATAGGGCAGCAATCAACTATTAAAAAGGGTCAGGGAAAATTTCTTGGAAGAAATATATAGCTGGATTTTAGAGGTAGTAAAAATTAATAAGAAAATATAGCAGCTATTAAGCATATTCTATGCCATAAGAAAGAGTCTTATGAAAAATCACATTGATGCTCAAAAGCTTATTTTTCCTTTCCTTAGAAGATTTGTTTGTTGGAAAATCAGAGTTACAGAAAGATATAGAGAAATGGAAATGGACCTTCCATCTACTGGTTTACTCCCCAGATGGCCTCAGTGACTGAGGCTGGGCCTGGCTGAAGTTAGGAGCATCTTCTAGAGCTGCCACATGAGTGGTAGTCATCTTCTATTCCTGGGTGTTTAGCAGGGAACTGGATTGGAAGGGGAACATCCAGGATGTGAACCAATGCCCATTTAGGATGTGAGTATTGCTGGCAACAGCTTTCCTCACTGTGCCACAACGCTGGTACCTGAAAAGTTTATCTTCTAATCTTACATGAGGATTTGGTGCAGGGCTTTTAGATTGAGATAGAAACAGTCGGCAATATAGTTCATATAATATTGGGCAGCAGTATATATGGTGTGAGGGAGACATATGAGATGAAAGGTTAGGGCATTTGTTTATATGACTTGAGTTATTGTCACTGTGGGCAGATATCTTCCTAAACAAAAGTTATATTAATGAGCAAGGGGAATGATTAGATTTTTAGAATCTAATCTCTTGCTTGTCAAATTATATTTCCATGGCCCTAGCAATCAAATCTCCACTAAGTCAAGACATGTTCGAGCTTGAAAGATGTTATTAGCACTTGTAAGTAGGCAGGAGATACAAACCATGACTATTCCAAGTAACTTGGTTAAAATTAATTTTCAGAAGAAACTAGTATAGACTGACAGGTCATTTGGAAACACAGGTGCAAAAAATTCAATACCTAAGTGGCCAACTCTTCGTAATTTTCCTACTGAATCTCAATGTAAAGCAGAGAAGGAAACCATCTGCAGCAAGGGACAACATTTGTTTCTGGATTTGCTTGAGGACTTCCTGTCATGTGGCTTAGAGATTAGCTTGATTTCCATAATTAATAAATGCTAAGACATTAGCAAGAATTTGTTTTAGTCCTTAACATCTAAAACCAAAAGTTAATACTACAAAAGTATAATAATCACCCCATCATTTACTCACCCAAAGATCCCTGTTAAAATGTAAGTAAATACTTTACCTATACTAAGAGATGATAAACAATAATCACTGGGCTTTTTCACTTAAAATTTCATCATAAACACTTCCTTAGGCTGTGAAAGTCACTATAAAATACGATATGTAATAATAGGGTGTTTTAACTTATAAATTTGCTATCAATTATGGCTATGATTTTGAACATTAGATTCCATTTCACTAAACATGCCATTTTTTTTTTTACTATATTTTAAGCTTTTTTAGATGTGAGTAGTAAGCCATCAGGGATTAATCTGTATGCTTCCTAAGGTAGACATACAGTATGAGGTTGTTTCCAAGAAAACAGGAAAGGCAGTCATGGATTCATGTCATGAGCCTACTCTAAGCACCTGGCATCACACTGTTGAAAATGCAGCTGCTAATTTCAGGAGAGAAAGTATCATCTCTTTTGGTTTCAGGATTTAAAGATTTATTTGTTTATCTGAAAGTCAGAGTTGAAGAGAAAGATGAAGAAATAGTGAATAAAAAAGATCTTTCTTCTGCTGATTCAACTCTCAGATGACTGCCATGACCATCACAGGAGCCTGGGGTTTCTTCCCTGTGGGTGGCAAGACCCAAATATTCACACCACTTTTTGCAGGCTGTTAGTAGGAAACCAGATCAGAAATGGGACAGCTAGGATATGAAGCAATGCTTCTTTGGGATGCTGGTGTCACAGGCTTTATACACTGTGCCAAAATATTAGCCACTCTTTTTAATTTGTGTTTCTTTTTGTTATGATGCTGCAAATAATCTATTATGTTTGCAAATACATCAGATGTTTCTTGATTGAAAAATTTTCCAAAAAATTATTCACCTCAACTTTTATTGTTTTAAAGTCAATATTGTGCTTTTTAAATTTTATTCATGATCTCCAAGTGCAAGGTCTCATAAGGCACCTAGTTGTTGGTATTGCAGGTGCCCCAAATATGTAAATGTTATATGCTTGAAGCAAACTGGGGCATTCTCTGTGGCAACGTTTTCTGGATTACTGTACCTAAAGACTGCGTTGGGAGCAAACACCGTGACAGAGCAGATTAAGCTGCCATCTGCAGCACTGGGAAGTCATGAAGATGCTGATTCAAGTCCCAGCCACTCTATGTTTTCAATCAAGTCACAGTCACTGCAGTACTCCTCGTGCCCAAGTCCACATTCTTGACATTTCTCCTTGTGTGGAACAGATTCTAGATACTTCAGAAATTGTATCCTACTGAATTTTCTTAATAATTTTATGTGAAGGATACTAATTAACATCTTTTCACTGTGATAAAATGAAAACACTCAGAGGTATCAAGATTTCTGTTTTATCTTTTTACATATCAATTTTAAATTTTTTATGATGATTACATTGTTGATTAGGGTGGGAAGGATTGAGGGTTAGGGAAAAGTGTGATCATTGTTTTCAAATTTTCTATTTCTTCTTCCAGTATCTGGAGGAAAAACGAGGGGAAGTCATACCCAGCCCCCCAACCACCCCAGTACACAGGGATGGGGAGCAGTCACCTGATACCCACCCAGTGCGTGGCGCACACTCTCAGGGTTCTGCCTAAGTGGTTTTGATATCTCTGAAATGCTGATGATCTCACTGGTTGAAGGATGAGGGAACCCTTCCAACATCCATTGGCTGACGTAGTTGACCTTACAGTTTCCATTCACCCTGATTTTTTTCTGTCAGTTTGGCTGTGGTAATTCTCCAATTTGCTCTGTCCTTCCTCTGCTATGGTATCAGATGTCTTCTGCAGGCTCCAATTGACTGCCATATCATCCATGTATATCTGGGTCTGCTAGCCACTGCTCTGTCTTTTCCACTGAGTAGGACAAGATTTTGCAGGTGGGCATAATCTGGCACCCATAGTGAAGGTAGGCCCAACAACCCAGGCCAGGTGCCCCTGGGACTGCTGCAAACCTTGCCTTCAGAGCACCTGGACCCAGCACCCACCAAGCCTAATGGCCCAAGGAGCTGGGCCAGGTGAGTCAGGCCCGCCAGACACCCCATCTCCTAGGTTCACAGATCCAGCACCCACCACACTCAGACTGGCATGACTTTCTCGCTTTTGCATCCACTATCAGGTGCTTCAACGTGGCTCTGTCCAGCCTGCCCCCAGTTCTGGTTCTTGCTGGTAGATACTACAGCCTACTCCGGTCCAGCCAGTTCCCAGTCCCAGACCTAATGTCAACTGGGTGCTGTTGCACCTGACCTAGTCTGTCCTGCATCCCATTCTGGTTCTCAGATCTGTTAGTGGATGTTATGACTTGGCCCAACATGGCCTACCCCCAGACCTGACCCACATGCATGCCAGCGGGTACTATAACCTGGCATGGTCTGGGCTGCTCCTTGCCTTGGTTCTTGTGCTCACCTGCAGGGATTGCATCCTGATGAAGGAGTTCACCAAGCTCCTCAATCAGATCTCCCAATGGCAGATCTTGCCCACACTGGTGGGTCCTTGGCCCAGGTTTACTTTGTTCTCCTCTCCTAGCAGGAACAGTGGTCTTGCCCAACAGGTCTACACCATTTCTGGTTCCTACCATTGGGTGGTACAGCCCAGCCATACCTGGTTTGTGCCTAGACCCAGCTCTCGCATGGCTCAGCAGGAGTCAAAATCTAACCTGGCCTATTTTACACTTACCCTGGCTCTCACGAGTATCAGTTGTTGCTAGAGTCCAGCCCAGTCTGGTGCTAGAGTGCACCCCAGATCCAGTTCACACTCATGCCAGGAGAAGCTGCAGCCATTTCCTGTCCAGAACATCATCCCTGTTCTGGCTCTCATGCTCACCAGTTGGAATCCCAACTCAGCCAGGTTATCATGTTTACTCCCCAAACTACCATGTTCTAGCACAAGCCAGCAGGGATTGTAGTTATGCAGCAGTGAGTTGACATACCTCATCCCAACATATTCTGCTCCTCAACTGATTCCCTTGCATGCTGGTTAGTGCCACGGCCCAGCCTAACATTATCCAACCCCTGTTCTGACTCTCACTGGTGAGTTCTAGCCCTGCCAGGTTGGTGCACAGCCTTAGCTTTAGTGTGCTCCAGTGAGTGGTTTTCAGTGGTGGTCCATGCTAACCACCTCACCTCAGGTCTCCCACATGTGCTGGTGCTTCAGTCTGACCCTTAAAGGGCCTCCTGTTCCCCCCAACCCCTCCACACCACTAGGTCTCAGCACCCTAATTTTCCTGCAACTACAGTGACCTTGCCTATGGAGATCCCTCAGTAGCCATTCCTCACCTGGACATGAACCCTTAGTTCCATCGCCCTCACTTGTTGCCGTACTCCAGATCCCCAAGTCCCCAGAGCATGACACTGTTCAAATGGCTATGTGGTGTGCCACTGGCACCCAGGCAGGCCCCATCTGGGGTCTCCTCTGCTATTGCTGGGCATGTGGGGTCAAGAGGACCTCAGGCACACCTGATCCAGGGTCACTCAAAAGAATTTGCATAATATTAAATACCAGCAAGTAGACGATTTGGAATCTGGGACTAAAACATAAGTGGCCTGACACTAGGGTTTGTATGTTTAGCTTTAAAACCTCAATGACTGACTTACTGATTGAAATATCAGCGGGACTTTGGTATAACAGCTTAACTTCTACAAGGTAATAGTCTCTAGGAAAATGTTAGTGTCTACTTTAAAATAAATATAATACAGTAGTCTACTTACATGATGAACATTTGTACTATTTCCTGATTTCCACCTAAAGCTGGTAGACTAAAAAATACCATATTATTATCTTGTCACTAAATTTGTATAGAAATGCTTATTTAGAGATAGAGAATACACTGAAGATGAATTGTGAAAAGAAGGGGTGCTTTTCATGTGACAGTTTGAAGTGAAAAAAAATGTTCATCTGATGTGGAAAAATGGCAAATGGAATTTTGTTTGTAGGAGCACGTGTATGTGAATTATAATAGAAATGATGTATTTATAAAATGCTTAATAGTATCCATGTCAAAATTCTCTTTAAATATGTTTAGTGCTTCGCGCCCATACCCATGTTCACAATGCTGTAGAAAATGCGTAGATGTGTCTAGCTTTTCTTAGCCCCTACCACTGCATAGGTGGCCTGTAAATGTATGGATTTTAGAGCGAAATGGAGTGATTGATGAAACAAAGCTGTGATGAAAGTCATCATTGAGCCAAATCTCTGCTATATGGAGCTGCATGACATTTGATTTGCAAAACTTTTTCCTTCTTACTTTGCAGGAGCATACACTGATGATGTAGCAGTCTAATTTCTTTCCTGAGCACTCACTGGAAAAAGGTAGCAAAAGAGAAGATTGCTTCTTTGTTACAGTAGGACTCCTCCAAAATCAAATGAAAAAAACATAATCTTAATTTCATGAATCAATTATCTTAATAAATTCATACATAATTAACTAAAGAAGTCTCTTTGGAAGAGCCAATTGAGAAATTATTTCAGCTTAAGAAGACAGAGAAATTTACAATAATTTTGATCTATTAACACATTTTCTCACTGCCATCAAATACATGAAAGTAAACTGCAAAGAGATACAAAAAAGATTATTCTCTAAGGATTAAGAGACCAATTCAAAAATGGAGCTATATCAGTTGCAAATGTACATTATGTAATGCTGGTGCACCTAATTTCATTTGTACAAGCATATGTTAAAAGTGATTGAGGTTGTCAAGCATTTTTTTTTCAATGCCTAAGATACCACTTGGGAGCAGGCACCCCTGTTGGAGTGTCCATGTTAAAGTCTTTCAAACACATAAAACAAATGAAACATAAAAATGTATATATATATAACAATGGATTGTGCTAAAGTTAACTTTATCATCTGTGTTTGAAATATACTACAGTACTAAATAATGCTAGTTCATAGCTATTTAAAAAAGATTCTAGGAAATCCAGGTCCAAAGTCTTTTTGTGCCACCAGACATCCAAGAATCCTTAAGAATTTTCTTAGGATTTGCCTCTTTTAGTTTCAATTTTAGCGTCTGTAAAATATAGTGATTGAACTAAATTAGCTCTTGGGCATTTCTGCTATAAAATATAAACTCATTTAAAACTATGACTACCATGATAAATTATGAAACAGTTGGAAAGAAAAGCCAGATTATTGTATGACATGGTTTGACTTTTGTGTGACCTAAAAGTATATGATAAGAGAGGAAAGAATTGTAGAGAATTATTTGAATCCTTATATTCACCCTTACAGGTTCTGTGACCTTCATCAACCATTCTAAGCCTCAGATTCCTCATCTGTAAAATGGGAATGCTAATAAACACATCCAAACATTTTTTTCCTTATTATATAGTAAAAGTGGATATTGCTTTAGATAGGTGCCTTCCAGGGTTACAGTATTATGGCAATTTGTATCAACCAAATGAATTAATTATATTCAAAGTTGTCATTAAGCATGCATTAACTAATTATACTGCTCTATAAACATGGATTTATATTTTTCAAATAAAGTCTACACAAAGCTCAGAGGTAGGTACAACAGTTCTCTTCCGCTTACAATTTCATGGGAAATCTGTATATACTACTAATCCTTTTGATCCTGATGAACTTATCTGTAATTAGTCTTCCTTGGCCCGGTCAACACTTACTTCACATTTTGGAATCACAAAGTGAAGAAACTTTTCATTTCTTGCATATTAGTATATATCAGTGGCAACCAGATTTCCTTCCTTTTTTCTTTTTTTAACATAGTATCACTAAAGCACAGCTCTGCCTTGCATTTGGGACAAACTTAAAAGTCATCACAGAAAAATTCCCCAAGCTGCCAATTTGGATAGAACGGCCATAATCATACAGCAGAAAAAGTGGAGAAAACATCCCCAAAGGAGAATTTCAATAAGTCATTCTGTATTTTTTTTTCATTTTACTGTACTTTTAAATTTTAGTGGGTAGTCTATTGCACTTTCTAATTAAGAAACAATTATAACACCTGTTTTTTATATTAGAGTGTAACGATAAAATTTAAAGCATGACATTTTTCTAAAAGCTGAGCTCAGCAAAACCTTGTTGAGACCATCTTCCATATCATCTTTAATAACACCCCTATAATGCAGCAATATGGAAGTAAAATACAGACTATGGCTTAAAAATAGCACTCTTGTGTTGTGTTAATTAAGCCAAATGTGTGTGCGCGCGTGCACACACACACATGTATTCACCTCAAACAAATGTGCAGAATATCTCTTTCAAATAATGACTTATTTAGCTCATTATATCAAGCTGATGTAGAGTGAGAAATGGATGGTTACAGCATACTTTTGAACTCACAGGGAGCTAATGGTCTCTCCCTTCCAGGACTCAGGATGTGTGTGTGCTATAAACCATATTCTTTCCTGGCATTCACTGCTATTTGCTAGCTGTGCTTATAAAGAACTTCCATGATGTCTTCATAGAGAAAGCAATTCTTGACCTTCATTTCTTAATTTTCTTTTAGAACCAATTTTAGTAATCTAAGCATTGTCTCTTGGTGACCATTATCATAGGAAATGCTACATTCAGTACAAAAGAGGAAATACAAAAATCTGTGAAATTGCCTATAAAATTTCAAACCAAGAAGGGCCTCTGTTTATAATGGTATTTTTTGTTTTAGAAATCTGCTTCGCTTCCTACAACTCCAAGTTTTTTAATTGTGATGGTACAAATGAGAACATTCTCCTCAAAGAAGTGCAATGCTAAATAGTCTGAATTCCAAACCTTGTTTTTCTCTTTCCTTACACTTCTGGTTTGACATAATAACCTACCAGCATAGTAATAAAGCAACAGAATGAGCCATATTATATAGATTTGTATATTGTTGTTACAAATGGGCTTGGCCACATGCCACCTCTTGAATTCTTTTCTCCCTTGGATACCACACAAAATAAATGCCCATTAAATGCTATGGCAGTGATTGTTTGTATGGGCTCTCTAGAAGTGTTTTCTTGGATTAGAAAATTCTTAACATTTCAGCTGATTTTTTTTTTCCCCTGCAGGTAGTGGGTGCATTTTTCATTAACAATTCAATCAAGATTCAAACTTCTATATTTTAAAAATTGAAAATAATATACCTTAGCAAATACTTGGACTCCATATGCTCCGCTTCCAATCCAAGAACAGATTTACTACAGTTTATCTGTTACGATAGATGGGAGAATAGGAGGCTCAAGCCAAGAGCCACATCAAACCCCAAATAAATACTGTCTATTATTCACAAGCTGTGAGTGTTCCTTTTGGCTTGCTAATTACCAACCTTCTGAATCTGGACTCATCAATTGACCCCCAAGTCCCCTCAGCTGTCTTTTTTCTTCTCTCTTACCTGAACTTGCTATACTGTGCATCAGCAATGTTCAACACTTGTTTCTTAATCCTGATGAACCTGGGAAAATTCTTCAATGATACATCCGAAATGAAAGACTAGTGCAAAAAAATAGATCAATTTGTGTCATTTACCACCTGAAGTGAAAGGCAGACAAACCTCTGTGAAAATATATTCTCATACCGATCACCTTACAATTTGGATTCCTCTATTTAACTGTGACTCAGAGGCATTTTTCTCCCTTGGCCATCTTTTGAACTTAGAAAGTGGTGTCTATATTGAAAAAATAAGTTCATATAAGGTGATAGAAACTAATTTATACATCAATGTGAAAGATAATTGTTTAAGAGACAAATGAGGGGTGAGTCAAATCATCTAAATTATCATACAGTAATCATCTATATGGAAAGATGGAGAGCTGGGGTTAAACTAGAGAGATTTGGGAAGTAAATGTGGCTGGCTAAATGAAAAACAGTAAAGAAAGAGGAGTACAAAGTAACATTCAGACTTAAAATAAGGAGTACCAAACCACTTGGCCTTTTGGGTCATTTCATACACTTGAGTATTAGAAAGAGCAAATGTCAACCCAGTTCAGAAAACACTTAAGAGGTACACATATGATACTCAAGTACAGTTGACTACAAAAGTTTTGTACTGCATCTAGGGCATACATTTAGAACTCAGGAAAAAAAAAAAAACTCTGACCACACACACTGAAATGATAGTTTTCAATGGGTGGATTTTAGTTGAAGCCCAGCAAGTAGCTGAGCTTCGTAAAGGAGAAGAGAAAGACAGTGCTATGGAATGTGAATATTAAAGGGCAGAGGAAGCGGAAACAGACTGAAAAGTGTACAGAAAGATGATGCAAGTTTGTCACAAATCTGTGTGTGATGCACTGGCTTATTTTGTTCCATAACAAGTACAAAAACTTGAACTTTCTCCACAAGAACATATCAGTTAGCAAAAAGATAACAAAATGTTATGGAAAACGAATCTCATTAGAAAACCATGCATGGATTTCAATTTATTCTGCACCAAAATAAACTTTATCTTTTCATTCCATTTTTATGAACATCATGAAAAAAACTGCATATCGACCAAATTAGCAATAAACATTAAAATCAGAATTGGCACACTACTTTGGTGTGAAGAGAAAGGAGACTAGATAAGGAATGTTTGTGAGACAGAAGTACAGGTGGGTGAAGGGTTGTGGGAGGTGCTGTGCAAGATCAGAACAACATACTTTTAGCTTTGCCCTGCTCACTGTGAAAACTGTTAGGAATAGGCTAACTGTCCTCCTGGATTTGCAGAAGAAATCTGCCAAATTCGTGACAGAGACAAGATTGGCAGCATCCCACTTGGGTGGCACAAAGTATTGAGGTTTCCAAGGGAATATGTTTGAGGAAGTATGAGAACTGACTTTGAAAATGGGAAAAATTAATAATACATTTTAAAAAGTAAAATATAGCCTCACAATAGTAAATGTATAGAGAAAATTTCCATTTTCAAATAAACACTTCCACTTATATCAATTCAGCAACCTCATACTGTGCAACAGATGCAAGCGGCAACTGGGATGGTCTAATCAACACCCAGGAAGAAACAGAGGATAGAAATGAATGTGAGGTGTGTAGAGGGAGATTACATTTGCATGTGTCTTGTGAACCTGAAAAATAGAAGAGAATTGCAAACTCGGAAAGAAGAATTTTTGCTTGCCCAAACAAGAATCTTATTTGGTAAGATATACTGACTGAGCTCAAACTAATGAGTTCTTGTGCTAAGATAAAAAAACAAAACAAAACAAACAAAACAAAACAAAACAAAAAACCTAAACCTCAACAACCAACCGATTATTCTAAAAACTCCAGACTGATAGAGAAACATGAAGGTAGAATAATAGATTATTTGATTTGCAAATAATATATAACATGTTTACCTTATAAACCGATGTATTTATTCAGTCATTTTTCTAGCCTTTTTGAATTACATTAACTATAACCACCATGTTTCCATGCAAGAGGAAACAATGAACCCAAACTTGTTAGTAGAAATTAACCAGAAATAGATACATATAAGTCTCTGTTATAACTATGTTAATTGTTTCCAGTAAAATGAATGTTTGTTGTATAACCTAACATCAAGACTAAGCAGATTGTGGCTCTGTACACTACAAGCATGCAGCTTATTCATAATGAAAACTGTTTGAATCTCTTGCTTATTTATCTCAAAATACATAAAGACTTAAGACTATTTTATTTTATTGTCTCATTGAAATAGCTTGAATACTTTTCCTGGAAAATCAGGTGCAAAAGTAACCTCAGAAATGTATTTTTAATAGGATCATTGTAGAACTATTTAGGTAAGATAAAGTCATACTGCAAGAGGGTGAACCCTAAGTCCCATGATTGGAATCTTAATAAAAAAAAAGGAAGAGGCAATGCTGAGAAACACAGCTTGGAAGTCTGAGATTGGACTGATACATCTAAAACTCAAGAAGCATTAAGGATTATGCCAAGTCACCCAAAGCAAGGAAAGGTCAAGGAAGAATTATTTTCAAGAGCCTTAAAAGGATGCATGGCCCAATGAATTTTGTTGATTCTGGACTTTAGTCTCCAAAAGTTTGAGGAAACAAATTTCTCTTGTGTTAAGATTCCCAATTATAATAATTTGTGATAGGAGCCTGAGGAAATGAATATGCCAGTTATTTAGAAAAAAGAAAAGTGTTCAGTCGATGGTAGGACTCTCTGTTCAGAAAGCTGGTCTTTAATGAATGTCAAGGCTTACTCCTGACACCAAGGAGTTGGATGTCCCAGGGTTATTGAGGAGTCTTTGTTGTAATTGGAACTCAAAATGAGCATCTACTTGGAGTCTTTGCTGTAGTCACTGTTTCCTGCTGCCCCTGACTTTATGAGGATAATTCTATAGAAAAATGATTCCTGTAAATTCTGCTGTCAGTCTGTAGGAACTAGCAAAAATACTCACACCGATGGCTTTCTTGATTAGAATGCAGGGTAAGCAGCCCTACGCTCTGGCTTATAAAACAAGTGTCGCCTGCTTCCTCATCTCATCATTTCTAGAATGGTACTTATCTTTCAAGCCACAAAACAGTGCTGATGCCAAGGTCATAAAAAATATTATATGGTTCTGCCTGCCATCTTTTCAAGGTGGGCTGGCAAAGCAGAGGACCACAGACAGAAAAATGGAGTAATAAAGTTTAAATAGTAGGTAATAATATTAATCTGCTGTGCTGCAGTGCCGATTAAGAGATTGAACCAACTCCCTGCAGTTCTAATTGGATTTTCCTGTGTTTTCTAAAACCCTTAGGGCTCTACCCTAATAAATCCTATTTTTGCTTGCTATTTATTCTTCATGAGTGACTCCATGTAATGGACTTATCTATAAAAACACACAGACGCTTGTATTGCAATTGAATTCCTTCTGTGGTTCTCTTTTGCTGGCAGGTTACTTTCTAATAATTAATATACTGAAATGCTAGACTAATTGGTGTCTAAATATTTCATATGCATAATAAGATGTAAGGCTGTAACTCAGTCACCAGTAAAGCCCAGCATTTTATAAAATGATGCTCTCGTAATGGACATTGCATTAGGATAAGGAAAATAGACCCATAATTTGTTGTGAAAATATTAACATACCCAAATGAAAAAAGGAATACAACCTTACATATGCACATGTCACACGGACTTCTCAAACTTGTAAGGCAATTTTTACATAGTTAATTCATTATTTTTTGGAACAATGCTGTTTGGTCTAAGTTTGTTTTCAAGAGTGTGTATTTATTTGGGTGCATTGCACATATATATTAATAGACACATATAAATATATCTATGTATAAATATGTATATTCCAAAGCCCACAAGAGTGGATAGAATAAGATAGTAAAAGGCAAGCTTCTGCAGGATATCTCTATAGTGCTTTGGAACCCAAACTTTCATCCAATAGTGTGCTCATCTCATCTAATTTCATCATGGAACCAGGGAAGCTTCTACTTACCTTTGATACATTTTTAGTTCTGGTTTAGTGTAGTGCTAGTCATGAAACTGCTTGAATTTTCCTTCCAGAATCTCAGACTCAGCTAGGTATTCACATGTTCTGCTGTGGACCTAGGGGCAAGGTTTTTCTTCTTGGGCCTGACTACCAATGAGTTGGCTCATCTTCCTACCTTATAACTTTATGCCATTAAGTTTGTAATATTATAACTCTCCTCTGGAAATCTTCTACTGCCTTCCACTTTGGACAGCGGCTATCATCTGTCCAATATTTTGTATCTGTTCTTCCGTATTATGACTGGTATTTGGAATAACCACTGAAACGAAGCATTCTGTTTGCTTCTAATGGTGTGTCTTGCTTCTAGTCTCAGGTTCACTTAAAGCAAATGTTTCTTGACTCTCCCTATCCCTGCTTCTGGTCCAACTGACTACTGATTTTCAATCTGTACATCAATGAACACTTACTGAGAATTTGGTTTGTGTTAAGGCATTGGGTTTTTGTTAGGCAAGGATGCACACACTCTAGTCCTGTTTCCCAGGAACAGTCTGTCGAAAGGTGGGTTGTGTTATAGTCCTATTACATGCTAGTCAGTTTATATTTAAGTCTCATAGTTAGAATTCTATTAGCCTAACCTGCTTGATAGTTATCTGGGATGTATACTAAAGCTTTAAAATTCTGGGTCACAATCCAGATTTATTAAGCTAATATTTTCAGGGATGGGGTATAGAATTTACCTTGCTAAGCAATCCCTGTAACTATTCAGCAGTTGTTCTCTGGGTTACTGCCTTGAGAAATGCTAATGAGAATTCTTACACCATAGATTTAGTAGAATACCAAGGGACTTGGAAGTGACATACTGAAGTGAAAGGAGGAAAAAAGGCAGGATGCAAATTCCTGCCTATGGAACTTGAAAATCCTTTCTACTTTATTTTTTGGAGAATATGCTACTTATGCCTACTTTGAGTTCCTGGCTTCCATTCCAGTAGGGTCTCTAATGTCATCAGTATATAATTATGGCGATAGTTGGTGTTATTGACAGCACTTAGCATTATTCTAGAAAAATAGTGAACAATTTTTGGATCTCTTGACATGTTGCCTGAAATATACTTGGATATTTTGTACTTATTTTAAAAAGTGAAGACTGGGCATGAACAAGTATGATAGAAAATGATCTAGGTCAGAATGAATCATCAGCTGAACATAAACCAGGATTGTTCTGTCAGAACCACAGCATCATCCCAATCTTGATAAATGGCAATAACAACCCGAGGCAATCCTCCCACTGGAGGTAACTCATGAGATGTCCTCCAAACAACAGAAAATGGGCTTCTAGCAGCTGAATACTGGAACAGAGTGAGAAACTTGGAGATTCGAGAAAGCCAAAGTCACCATCAAGTTCAAGAGTGAAATGGAAGTTTGGGAAACCTAAGTTACTTTTTAAATACAAGATTGAATAAGCGAAGCCTGTGTTATGCTGTGCGGATGCATTTCTTTTGCAGAGTGGTCTCTTTTGAGGCATCATCTTGGTCCTTATTAAAGAGATTCCCAAATATAAGGACACCTGGTCTTAAGGAGATACAGCCACAGCCCTGACTGAAATCCCCATTGTGAAATGAAACTCTCAAGGACACAAAAGCTACTTATGGAAATAGCAGCTTGTGTTGAGGCATGGAAAAAGTATTTATGGTAGGAAAATTTTGACCTAAAAAATAATAACCAAAGTGAAGTAAGGCAGCGTTGTACTTAAGTACTTTCCTGATCATAATCTTCATACTGCTTAACCTCCTTCAAGGAAAGATGATATAGCAATATTACCAAAAAATACCAAAAAATGTACTGAGACCATTTTTATTCTCTGCCTCAAATTTTCCCTACTGCAATTTCACGTTATTGTTCTTAAAATGGTAAGGGGTAGTCAAGAAAGAGCATTAGTCAGAATTTTCTTTGTAATCTATAATCCCCTGCTGGCAGATTCTAAAACCATGAATACTCCCATTTAACCTCGCTTGATTATTTAAAAGGAACTTCTATACTATGGATTCAGCTTTCCTGAAGCATTAGTTTTTCCCAAGAAAAAAATGGCATAGACCATAAAAGACTTGTGAGAGGGCCAAAAACGATTTTCTGAGATAATTATTTGTTGACTTCATTTACTTTAATTTACAAAACGCTGCTTCTAAAATCGTTTATTTTCTGGCACAGGCAAACTTATGAAATAGGTGAACTTTGGCTACGTCAGCTCCCACAGCACCTCCACTGGCTCAGTTTCTTGCTGTCTGATACCTGCCTCCAGTACCTGATACTTTTAGGGTTCTGGTTGACCAAAGACTACTTGTTGTTTAGCATGACTTGAACTTACCAAGTTCCCTTCTCTTACGGCTCACCCTGCCTCTTCACTTCATGAAGACAACTTCCTGTGCATCATTTGTTCAGGCATTTTATTTTTCACAAGGTTAGATTTTACTAATGTGACTAACTGCTTGGTGAGTCATGGAAATTGTAATGTTTTGAAGTGTCTCCTTCTAAAAAAAGTTGTTGAATTACTACCTCCTATGGGATGGAGTGAATGTGCCTCTACCCGCCCCCACACCGCACCAATTCATATGTGAAATCCTAAACTACCATGTTAAATTAGCAGTGGTCCTATTAGGGTATAATGAAGTGACGTATACAAAATGGAAAATAGAATCTCCAATTTTTTTTTGTATAATTGGACAAGATGAGAAGGCTCTATTCTGAACCCAAGAAGAACACCCTAACAAGAACACAACAATACTGGTAGTACCCTGGTCTTGTATTTCTGGTCTTTAGAGTGTCATCAATTTTGTTGCTTTTAGGCCACCTATGGTGATTTGTCAGGCTGAATTAATTAAGACACCCCAGCACTTTAGATTAGGTTTTTAATTAAATACAATCATTGTATATGCAAATATTTAGCATGAGTTACTGAATCAGTGTGATCTCAAATTTGCATCTAATCTTTATAAAAGGAAGAGAAGGATAAGAGATACACTGGGAAACACGTTGTGTGATGTTAGGTGCAAAGCTCTAGTTATGCTGTCATGAATTGGGAGCGGCCAAGGCTACCCAAAACACAAAAACAGAGGGGACCTCACCTGGAGACTTTGCAGGAAGGATGATGTGACAATACCTTTAATTTGAACTTCTAGCCCACGGAACAGTGAGGTAATAAACTTCAGTTGTTTAAGTAACCAAGCATTTTATACTTCATAACAGCCTTAGACAATTAATATAAATACTAACTTGTAAAAATGCTATTTCTGAATAACTTACATATGTCTATAATAATCATTGTTGAGTAGACAATGACATAGCAGAGCCAGTTCTACAAATTATATGGCTCATGTACCTGACAGGTCAGTAGGAGAGGTATCTTGAGATGGAAAGTGATATGTGACATCCGTTATAAGAACATACTAGATCCTGACTTCAGGGTTCTCTTAGATGCCACATCAATAAAGCCTGACATCCAAACTGTCCTATTTGGGACTTCAATTCATTAGTAATATATATAAGGGACATGGCAAAGCAGTTGATTATTGATTGAGCCTTAGAGTATCATTAAGCTTCTTCAGGTTTTCTTTCATACATCTTTCATAGCATCTCTTCTTTACTACTTTCTGAAATCCAGCATTACTGGAGGATGTAGGAAGTTGGATTTCCCCTGCCCCTTGAACCTTCAGCACCTGGGATAGTTCATGGTACTAGTACATTTTTGAAATTTATTTAAAAAATAAAATAAAATAACAGTGGGCTTATAAAGCATAACTGACTTTTCCTTCTAACAATGAGTCATTGTAAGTTGTAATTTCATGGCTGCTGTGCTGGGGGAGCCCTGTGCTTCTCTCTCTCTAAGCATTCTTTCTTTCAACCTGATATGAAAATATATTTGCTTATTCCATGGTGTGGAGCAGGTAGTGCTAAGGACTCAGTGACAAAGTGTCCCCATTCTGGCCTAAGATTAGCCACTAACTACAAAACCAAACCTATAAATGGCACCATTTAACAGGAATTATTAAAGAACATGGTAATGCAGTTGAGAGTAGATTGAGAATCGAGTAAAATTGGATTTCTAATCTCTGTGCTGCTAAAAGCTCACCCCCTTGGGCTTGTCATGAATCTCTCTGGACCACATTTTTTCCTCTCAGAATATTAAAGAGATGTGACTCTTTAAGAGAGAACAAGCATAACACCATTTGTCTCTGTAGGGTGAGAGAGAGGTAGAAGGTTGACAGAAATGGATAAAGGAAGGTTGTCAAACTGGGATGCTGCAGTAGAAAACCTAAAAACATGATTTTTGGAGCCAGTGATGAGTATAGAAATAATTTTCTTTTCCTGCCTTGAAGCTTCTTCACTGGCCACACACTGCCTTTCTGTTAGATTTCCATGGTTTTCTGTGACCTACATTTGCTGTGATGTTTTACTGGCTCCTTCATTTGAATTAGCCGGTTTTTTCTTTTTTTGCATGCCTCCAAATGCCACTATGATTCACTAAAGCTCAAGACTATCGATCACAGTTACAAGGCATATAAAAGATGACAATCATCACTCAAATACCTTCACTCCACCCGAAACGAAATTTTCCCAGTAAAAATAAATACTGCCCCTCTTACTGGATTAGCCAAGATTTATTCTTCTAATATGCAAATAGCACCCAAAGTTTCAAGGAAAGGAAAGCACGCAGTTCTGAGTTCAGTAGTGGCAGGAGATATGACTTTAAATAGGTATTTCTAGTTTGAGGAGTAAAAAGAGTCTTCTGGAAGTTACAGGTTTGTGTCTGTGGGACAGCATATGGCACTCTGTAACTAAATATCCTCCCCCTCCAAATATCTCAATTTACATTGCAGCCCACCAGAGGCCAGAAAATTGTTAAATGTAAATATCACTCATGTTTAAGGTCAAGTGGAATAACAATGGAGATAGATAGATAGATAGATAGATAGATAGATAGATAGATAGATAGATAGATAAAACTATAAGTATATATAGCATTTATATAATCACAAAGTTTTAAAAGTGTTAGTTTTTGTTGGGATATGATAACTGTATGGGTAGTGGACACAGGACATTGTGACATATGTGACTCCCTCTGTGAGATACAGTGTGACAATTCACTACATGTACAGGCAGTAAACCATTCCATCTCCGTAAACATTTAGCATACCTTTGCATTTTAGATCTCTGAGCATTGTTACATATTACGAAATGTGTAATAAATTGCTTTAAACTATAGTTCCTCACTGTGCCCTTCATTTCTATCCATGAAAGATCAATAAACTTTTCAACTAGAAGATACACAAAATATGTTCACTGCTAAGTCAGAAATGATTATGTCAGACCCAAAGTTTAGTTAAATCCACGTACTAGGTAGACTTCCAATTCACTAGTCTTGACATCACTTTCATTTAAGCTGTGGTAGTTCCACAATAGTTTCCAACTCTGGAAATATTTGGCCCTGTATGGCAAAAACCATTCATTGTGCCTGAATATTCATTTTCCCTTTTGTTTCTGGATTTTATTCTTGGTATCATACAATAATAAATTATTGCATTTCTCAGGTATATTTTTGGAAATGATATGTAAATATTCTGGGAAATTTCAGGAAGCTGCTATCCTGGTCAATGAAATGACCATGAAGAATATCAAATAAGGCCTATATGATTATGGGTCAGTGAGAACATTGATTCCCTTTACTAACCATTATAAACATTTTTTAACTTGAGAAATAATAATCAGCTATGTGAAAAATCATACAGCTGAGTTTAAACTGAAGCCAGCTTATTGCTATATTTAACACAACCAGATAAACACTAATAAAAATGCCATTTTAAAACCTAAACAATAGGGTGTTTTTGTATCTGCTATGATCCACCAAAGGAAGCAACAAGGGAACTGTGAGCATGGGTTCATTCTTAAAGATACAATTGTTATTTCTGAAGACAACTCTAAATTAAATTATGTACTTATAAGTATGAGGGGTCTGGAAAATTTTATATTATAAACATCTATATGACTTCAAAAATTTTTGCTTTACAATAGACGTAATTTCATTTTTGTCTTCCACAATAGTTTTGGAGTTCCCCCACATACGAGGGAACACTTCTGTTGCATGCACAAAAAAAAAGCTAAAAACTCATTAATAACTCTTCAAAATAGTTTTATGACAATTTACTTACAATTCAAGAATTAATGCAAATCCAGGTAAATTACTGCATAATTCAGTAATTTATTATGACAAATACAAAGATCATGAAGAGTGACAAAAGTGATAATGTTTAAATTCTGAGAGTATAACAGATGGTGCTTCATTTCATTTCTGATTATCTAAATTCTGGTTTTGTTGAGGCAACAAATAGAAAAAGATGCTGAAAATAGTAGCATCAAATTTCATCAGAGTAAGTCAAAGTCTTTATGAGTAACGATTTCTCAAATGTTTTATTTCTGATGAGTTAAAACCACATTTTAATCTTTGTTATCTAGTTAATTCTTTGCAGAAAAGTGCTCTTAAGACAGATAATTCTAAATTAGACATGCCAAAGGAGCATTACAACATTGAAATTTGTTCCTAATCATAAACCCAAAAGACAATAATTGCATGAATTCCTCACTGTAATTGTGACCTTCAAATTAGGTATCGTTTTCAATCCAGTGTTTTTATTCTTAGGATTTTAAAAATTAATATATACATTTGAAATATAAATGACTATATATTCAAATATAAATATATATGTTATTTCAACAGTCTGTTCACTGGA
Source organism: Ochotona curzoniae (assembly GCF_017591425.1). NCBI lineage: Eukaryota > Metazoa > Chordata > Mammalia > Lagomorpha > Ochotonidae > Ochotona > Ochotona curzoniae. The sequence goes on from NW_024467096.1 coordinate 25,519,263, forward strand.
ATGAAAAGTAAAGGGCTCTAACAATGACAATATCCTAAGCATCAGAATTTGTTAATATACAAGTTTATGTTAAGAAAAAAGAATTAAGTTTGGCAATAGGATTATGAGTCTTAATAAGCTGCCTTCAAATAAGAACAGAAGCCAATGTTAATCAGGTGGATGCAGTGTAATTAAAAGAGTCTTTAATGTGGTCATAGTGATGTGGCATGAGAAGGGCCTGACCAACCTTGGAGGAGGAAGCCAGAAGACAAGCACTGTGGGCAGCTTTCAGAAGAAGAAGCGAGCAAGTGGATACGCTTCCCGCCAAATCCTCCTGGGAGGAAAAGAGCACCACTGATATCCTGCTTTAGCCCACAATGTCTAGTGCCAAATTTTTGATGTACACAATTGTTAGAAAATAACCTCCTGATTTTAACTTATTGCAATTCGTAACTAAGAATTAATAGATTGATCTGGATTTCAAAACTTTGGATGAAGCCAATAGGAGAATGCAGCTCCATGCATAGGAAGTGAGGGTATGTAGATACAGGAAAAGCAAAAGAAAGACTGATTATTAGTGGAATGAAGACCTCATTTGTTTGTGCATCAAGGTGTTTGCAGCTTTTAAATTCTATGGTATTTTAGGACTCGAGAAAATCTAGGTATAATAATTTAAAAAATAAAGTGAGTCACCTACACACACTGTTTCCAACACTAGTTACCTATGTTTATCTGTTATGTAACAGTTTTTGAAGGACTCGTTCACTTACAAATATGTCTGATATACCTACCATACTCCAGGTACAACTCCAAGTTTTGGAACCATATATAATATAATAGACACATTGACACTGATATATGTGTTTCACAGTGGGGAGCGAGAATTGCACAAGAAGAGAATGAAAACACATATAATGTTCACATTGTGATCAACAATAAATGGATGCAACGGAGCAAAAGTGGAGTCACATATGAAAATGCAGCTGGAGAATGGAAAATGGCTACATTATGCCTAAGACATTGAAACTTGGATGAAGAAGGCAATAACTGGATGTACAAAATGCACAGACTAGAGCAGGCAGTGGACACAACTGGTATTATGGTGAACATAAGTTTGTCTCTAGTATGACAGCACATGTTTCCTGCAATGAATAGGTACTAACCATCTGATTGAATTACTTTATTAAACATTCACCTGCAGGACTTTGTTTGCCAACAGCTGCTAGAGAGCCTGACTGCAGGATGTGGTGTTGAAACACCCTTTTACTGCTAACAAATATTGGTAAAAGTAAACTTTGCCATGCTTTTCTATACACTAATATATACTATGCATAATGAATGGAGCTGAGGCTCACAATACGAAATAAATAGACTAATGGTGCAGTCAGATGAAAGGAAAAAAAGTGGATTTAGCAAGTTAACTAAAGCATCCATACTTAGTTAAAAATACAGAACTACTAGTATCTCTGTTATCAGGCTAACACACACACACACACACACACACACACACACACACACACACCCTCTTTCCTGGATTAAATACATTTTTAAAAAAAGCAACCAGGAGTTTTCTCTTCTTGTAGGTCTTTGATAACTTTGGTTGTGCTTTTGCTGACTTGAGATTCTAGGCATTAAACTTACTTTCTAGGATCTTAGAATTCATATATTACCACTCTGCTTTTTCTCCATGATGGCATTGTCTTATAATAGTGGTACATTTTTGAAGGCAACACATGGAAAGCCTGTCAGATTTGGAAATGCAAGCTCTGTAAGGTCAGTATATGCTAGCAATATGATAAAGGGTTGGAGAACTTTCAAGGAGCTTCTGCCCATTCCAATTATAGACTTAGCTCTGTAGAGTCATGCTGATCAGATTTACATTGTTTGGAACGGGGTTCATGTCAGCTCTGGTAATGGTACATCATTTAAAATCACTTGGTATTTGGATGTTCACCTGTTGTTCCCCTTCTTGTCTTAATAAGCTCATTGCAGGCTGCAGCAGCAAATCAGATAATCCCTAACCTTGCTCTTTGCTAAGAGGCATAGATTGACCTGATCTGATTCAATCACCTTTCCCCCCAACCGCACAGTTAATTTTCTGTTCAAACTGGGAATGAAAAGTTAGACTGCTGTTTCCCTTTGGTGGTCTTGCAGGAAGCATAGATTTGGAAGTGAGTGATAGTTTCATGATGTGGAAATAATGAGGAGAAGATGCCCTTTTTATATCATTCATCCATGTCACCAAAAGACATTCTTAAGAAATCTCTATTAAAATTAATTGATCTGCCTTTTTGCAGAAACCTTGTTTTATAATGTATCAAGGGATTTGAAAAATGTAGGCAGCATTCAAAGAAAGCAAGACAAATGCATGCACTGTTTGCAACATTTATCAATTAAATCAGCAAGTGGGTCTAGTTTGCATATATTTGAATTAAGAGAAGCTCATTTGTTGATCACAAGAATATTAATCCCACTTCTACTGAAGAACTAACACATGCCATTCTCTGTAGCTGGCACTGTGAGACGTTCAAATAGGAATCAGATTTTAGATAAGTGAGGCAGCAAGATACATGAACAAAGAATTATTAATAGTTGTGAAAAGGTATAAGCATATGTCCTTGGGTAGAATTATGCTGGTGGTCTTATTTTCTATATGATAAGGAAAGTACACAGGAGCCTAAAGCATCTATATAGTGGAAATGTCTCATAGTCTGTAACATCCACAGGTAGAAGTTTATACATATGAACTATCACAAACTCTATTCAGGTCACACACTTGATTTGGCAAGACAACATGAATCAATTTCTTTATAAGAGAAAAAAAGTAGTCATTTTATTTCTAATTAAGCTGAGAACAGATGTGCATTTTGCTTCCTAGTACAGGTGCACTCACTTTACAGATATGTGATGCTTACTAAATGCCAGGCCCTGGTGGCTGAAAAACTTGTTAGGCTCTTGCCCTATATAGGTCATGATGTGAGATACAATGGGTAATGCACTAGCCAGATCCGTTATTCCCTATAACAATGTTTTGTTCCAAAGACTTGTCTAGTCCCTAGTGGATGAGCTAAACAAAGCATTCTCCTGCACCCTCTCTATCTGTAAACTATTAACAGATGCAGCCTGAGCACCCGGGTGTTTCCCCATGACTGCTCCCTCCTCTCTTCTCAGAAGCTACTTAGTTCTTCAGAAGCAGGCAACCTTAAAATAAGCACAAAAATCTATCCACTCAGGAAAAAAGAGGAAAGAGAAATAGAACGTTTAATAACCCTCTTCATTTCTGCTACAAAAGGGACAGCCAGCAGCCAACTTTTTTTTTTTTTTCCAAAAGCTGTGTGGGACCTTTTGTCCATCATTTAACTGATGCTGCTTCCGTTGCAACATTGACACTCAGGTTGTGGGGCTCGGAGGGTGGGAATAGAGGCTAACACAAACATACAGATGTTCCTGTAAGCTTCCAAGCAGCAGCAGGTTTTATGGACAATCCAAGATAATTACACTAGGCTTTCCTGGAGTAAACAAAGCACTCGCATTCCTCTGCTTTCGCAAGTCTAACTCATTGCATAACGATACAAACATGCTGTGGTAGCTGGGTTCTAATGCTCTTTCCCTCATTCCACACAGGTCTGTCTTCAGAATATCAGTTACAATAGAAAGCACAGCAAGCCTTCTCAGCAAAGAGCTTATCATAAAGCATCTTACTGGGAGCTAAAAAGAAAGCCTGGGGAGACTTTGAGAGAGAGCATGGTCAGGTTTCTAATGCAGAGTGAGATGAAGGGCTGTCCCATTTGTCTGTGGAGCTCCAGTACTCTGTGCTTGGCTGGCAGTGGGAGCGTCAGTGAAGAGCAGTCATGAGAAGTCAAGAACAACAACAGCAGAGGAGGGGCAGCCCATGAGCCAAGCACCGATTTAGGGCAGTCAAGGAGGAGCTCTCTTAGGAAAGAGCTTGCTGCTTTGCAACATATAAACACGTGTTGCCAGCCACAGTTGCACTGCTGTGTTAAGGGACAATCAAGAGTTAGTCCAATCCCCCATCTACTCTCTTACTTACTTCCAACACACACTTCCCTAGCTGTGGTAATGACTATTCTGTACTTTCTGGATTCCACGTATTGTTTTTCCACACAGTAGTGATAACGTAAAAGACTTACTTCATTCATGTTTCTTTAAAAACCACAACATTTTGTTCATTTTTATGTTCTATTAGTATTCTATTCCGAATTTATACCTCTTTTGGTTTACCCATGCATCCAGTCATGGACATGTAGGTTTCTTGTATTTTTTAGGCTGTTGTGAATATTACTGCAAGAAACGTGGGTGTGCAGGTGTCTTCTCAATAGGCTGAGTCCTCCCCTTTGGATGTGCTGTCTGCAGTGGGATTGCTGGACTACATGACAGTTTGGATTTCAATTTTGTGAGAAATCATCTTCCTGGTTTCTACACTGGCTATGCTAGTTTGTGTTCCTTCTAACAGTGTTTTGAGAGCTTCTTTGTCTCCACATCCTTGCCAATGTTTGTTAATTTTAGGTTTTTAATAATAGCCATTTTGAGGTGAGGCATTATCTCATTATGGGTTTAATTTGAATTAGCCTGATGATTAATAATGCTGAACATTTTTTTTCATATGCTTTGTGGCCATTTGTATACTTATTTTTAAAAAATGTCTAGTATTCATCTATTTTTTTATAACATATTATTTGTAGGGGGCTAGTTGTAGAGTTGCTAATCAGCTCTATTTTCTTTTAAAAATTATAATGTTACAATATTTAGCTTTAACCTCAGGCTAATTTTATTCTGAAAAGGGAATAGGCACAATCAAAGTTAAAGCTTCAAGTGCTTTGTTTTGAATAGATTAGTTTTCTTAAGAGGAAAATGTAATGTGTTCCTAAGGATACCACCAACAAAATTATGTTTTCGTATCACTTGAGGTATTTGTTGAACATATAATTGTTTTTTAGCTTGAATTACATTAAACCTGATGAAAATACCACAATGGTTATTAGATATTCTAAAAACAATTATGCAACTTCTGGATCAAGAAACTTCACGATTCCGTGTTCACCTGGTTAGTTTTCTGAGTTCTACTTCCGCCTACTCGTGGCTGACTGCCACATTTAAATCCTTCCTTAATAAACCCCTGTAGACTGGGATATGATATTTGGAAATGAGTTCTCCAAAAGGATTTACAGGTGGTATCTATAAAAAAAGAAACTGTTTGAAGTATAGTTAATATGCATTTTAATGTTTTAACCTGCTTAGAAATTCAAAAGTTGTAATACTGTGGCAGATTATATACTAAGCTATCTCAGAGATGAAAGAGTGTCTATATTAAAAAACCAAAGTTGTCACCTGCATGGATTTTCCAGGGCATTGGCCTTGGAAGGATTCCATCTCCTACAATTTGCCATGTATTGATAAAAACCCTGCTAATCAGATTACATTTTTTACTTCTTCATGAGCTATGCTGTCTCAGAATGTACACCTCGGGTAGTGGAGCAAATACCCTCAGAGAATGATGCTTTCACTGAGAGCATATAAGTACTCCAATTACTTTCCATGGATGAGTTCACTTGATGCACTATATCACTGACTGGTCATCTGGAAGGCTCCAGGAAGATTTCCCTACACCAGTGGAAGTACAATTAATCCATAGTCTTATTCAGTTAAATGTTAACTTTTTTTGAGAATATTTCTTCTGATGAAAATTATTTTGGAAAATTATTGAATGTTAAGATATTTTCTCCTGGAAAGGGCAACAAACTTACACTGTCTCCAGAAATTGTCAAATAAAAAATTGGTACTGATAGGTTAATTTTATAAAAATCAAACAAAGCAGAACAAAGAAAATAGCAGTTTGGACAAACAAATAATATTCTGTTAATCACCCTCTGACTTAATTTTATGTACATACAGGTCAGCTGTCTCATGTTTAGAAGAAAGACACAAAATATTTTTGGCATAAATGTCTTTCTAAAAATATTCATACTGCACTGAGAAAAATGTACAAATTACTATAATTTTAAAATAATGACTCCGATAGAAGTTCGGTATTATCTGAATCAAATTATAATAATCCACCCAGGGAATCTGTTTTGTGTCTGTGCTGCTATGGAAATCTCATTTTTTAAAATAAAGAATGATTGGATTATGTCTCTGATGATAACGGAATAGTCCCAGTTATACCATTCAAATCTCGAAATCCTGTAGAACTCTACTGAAAGGAACATATGCCATTCCAGAGTGATCCTGCTTCTTGAATCACAATTCCACAACTCCAAGTCAATATTCTTATGAGATGGCATTCTGTGCTGCTGGAAGGACAATGATAGATGAATATTCTGTGATCTGTCATCCATTTTGTTCATCTATGGGAACGCCTTGGATGGACTGCATTTCTATCTACCTTCTGAAAGTGCAACAGCATGCTTTATGCGCAAGAACTGTGCCATGGGCAAAAGAAGACAGCCCTAGGAAACAGCACCCCACAGCAGCCATGTTTGCCATGGGTTCCTGCTCTAATAAGATTCATTGCTTTGAGGTAACATCAGGTGTATGTCGGCTTGTCTGAAGTGGTGGATGCTTATGTTCCACACCATGATACCCTCATCTTTTATCCACTCCAAGGTGGAACTTCCAGAGGAATTTTAAACACACGTCAGTGAAGGAAATCTTCAGCAGTAAATGGAATAGGAACCTCTGACAAACAGCACAACACCGGAAAATTACTCATTTCGTCTAGGTCGTTGAAGCTTCAGAGAATCCCTGCTGGTGTCAGGGATGTGAGATGGTATATGCACTTGACCACGAAGTGTTAATAATTGCAGAAGAAGATATCTTAAGTACATGCTTCAGTAAGCAAGCACATCAGACAGACATCTCTGTTCTGGTCAGACACCTTTCAGTGACTTGCTCAGCTCTGTCAAAAGAAACCAAGCCTGCAAGGGATTTTGCCTTTTATAGAAAAAAAAAGAATACGGGAATTTAACAGAAATATAAGTACAGCTTACTTGACCTGCTACATTGACTGCTCACCTAGGCCTGCCTTCCTGGCTCATCCCACCAGTGTGCAGGTGTGCGTGTTGGCTGGGAGAAGAGGAGTGATGTCTTTTATCATTCCTGCTGCAGATGTGGAATAACAGATTCCTGTATGAGTCACACACAGGTTCTCTCTCACATCTTCCACTCAGTAAAACCAGAATTCTTTATTTGCCTCTCTGTTGCCATGGGAAAAAATGTACATTCTGTAAGGCAGGCAGGACTATGAGTTTTTGCAAAATCGAATAGTTCAGGATAGAGGGAACCCAGGCTGAACACACATAGCCATCACAGCGAACAGAACAAGAAAATCACAACTTAAATAACACCAAAGTAGAATTCCTTTGAATAGCTGACCTTTTGGGTGAAATACTCTGAATTTCAGAAGCATTTTTCAGAGTGACTTTTAAAATTATCATGATTGTTATTTAGTAGAAAAACACCGTCATGCTTTGGAACAAAGTGGCTGTGCTATTTTTACCACTTGGTACATGGCTGGCAGACACAAAGGCCTTTGTACACCAAACAGCAGATAATCAGATCACATCTAAACAGAGAACCTGCTGGATCATTGGCCAGCTTTTGATTTGGAAACTGACATGGCTCTTTAAGAGGAACCGAGAGGAGAATGCAATACTGCCCCTCATAATTTTAGCTTAGTCTGCCAAGAGCATTTGTGTTTGAATCTTACTTAGTTGATTAGGGTACAAAGGGTCAAGGGCTACAGGAAAGTGGGTAATGTCATTGTTTCAACACTAATATCATCATTTTCCCCCTGTATCTGGGGTCAGGGGAGAAACATAGGGAAAAGCCCCACCCAGCCTCTCACCCATCACAGATCTCCAATTTGAGGCACGCTTTGAGGGTCCTGCTCAAGCAGTTTTGATAGTTCAACAGGTCTGAATTGCTGCCATGCTCACCGTTCCAATCACAATGAAACCTATTCAGAATCCACTGGCTGACATAGTCTCTTCATGGTTGGGGTTCTGAGATCAGCAGTTCAGTAGGAGGGATCTCCAAAGAAACTTCATCTGAGATGATCCCAAACCTGATTCTTGTGTGAGTTTGCCAGTGATTTTAAGATAAAATTATCGGGGCGACAGATCCATGCTCAAGGTTAATAATGTTATCACTGTTACTAATGAGTTGGCATTTATCAAACACTGAGATTGAAGCTTTGTCATGAATATTGTATGCCTTTTTGTTTTTTATATAAAAATTTTAGAGTATATTTACTTACTTAGAATGAAGAGAGTGAACTAGTAGGCATTCCTGACTCCTAGTTTAATTCCCAAATGCTTCAGTGGTCAACAAACGCTGCCAAAACCAGGAGCTGGATGCTCAATCCAGGTCTCCTACTTAGGTAGCAGGTACCCAAATAGTTGAGCTATTGTTACTGCCTCCCAGAGTCTACATTAACAGGAAACTGGAATCAGACGCCAGAACTGGGATTTAAAGCAGGAACTCCAATGTGAGTCAGGGGGATCTTACACCAGCATCTTAACCCCACAGGGTATATGCTTGCTTTTATGTCTCCTTTCATTCAATCTATATGACAAATGTATAGGTGTCTACTATTCTTGTCATCATTAGTTTAAATGGGAACAACCATTTTTACAGCATATACTTTCAGAGCATGCAAGATTCAATTGACTACCATAGAAGCTGTTCCATAAAATAAGAGTAAGAATATGCAATCCAGCAGAAGACAAAATTAAAATACATCACAGGCACACTCTATTTATCATATAATATCCAAGGAGAAAGAAGTATGGGAATTTGGATAAATAATAGTTCAGTGAAAATTGCCTAATAATTATTGAGGCCAACGTAATTAATGGAAATAATTGCTCTCATTATCAACTGAAAAATGCAAATAAGAGCCAATTAAAATTGGTAATTTAAAAATTAAAATGATGTTTGCTATTCAGCATGCTGTTATGAAATGAGCATTTTTATATTCTGCCAGGAAGAGTAAGAATTGGTATATTTGTAGAGCCAAAATATATCAAAAGCTTTGTACATTTTCAACTCTTCAGTTGAATAAGTCACAATTAAGAAATTTACCTCAAATAAATAAGATGTGTAAAAACTTCATACATACATATATATTCTGCAAAGTATTTAATAATAACAAAGTTATGGCTGGGAGCTAGCAACATGGGCTACAGAGTGTGCTTGGGTTTGAATCCAGTCCTGCCATCTTTAAGTCTTTGGTCTTGGAAAAGTTTCTATTTCTGAGCTTTTGTGATCACTTTTGCAAAATAGAAGGTCATGGAAGTATTCCATAATGAGACAAATTCAATGTTTGCGTTTAAAGACATTATCGTATTTTTATTTTCTTCATGGACATTACTAACCATTGTTTCTGTTTTTTATTATTGCTTTTTCCTAAAATGGAAAAAAGATGGAATTGTTGCTTATACATAAGCATATATTTAAAAGAGTAATTTGTTTGAAGACAAAGGATGTGCAGAAACAATAACCAACTAAGTGAAAACTTGTAATGTACATTACTAGAATTATCCTACTGAGTATTCATTAAAAGCACAAAAACCAAGGCTGTGACTACTTAGATTCAACTAACACAGAGGATACACAACTAACATCAGAGGATAGAGGTCCTTGGGGAAAACAAGATATAACGACCAAAAAGCTATATCCTGTAAGGTACTAAATGATCCACATCATGGGTGTATCTCTCTGTGCACTTATTTCAATGGTAAGCTTCTAACTGGTATTTAATACATGGTACTTGAATACATCTATCAGTCGATACATCTTCATTGTAAACTTGCTGAGGACAGCGTCCACGAGTTACAGTGCACAGTGTCACTAACTGTATACGAATGAATGTGAGAGCCAGTGCTCTCTCGTGTTACCTACTGGCTAGAACAACAAAGGAACCAGTTGAAAAGGTAACGACCACTCAGAAACTATTAGCTGTCAAGCAGGAAAGAAGCTCTAATTACTCAAATTTCTCATTTTCCAAAAAGTAAAAGTAAAATAAATTCATGTTTAAGATTTTGAATTATTCAAGATAAAATTCATCCTCTGTTTCAAAAACCCTATTCCAAATTATCAACATTTTTTAAAATCAGTGTATTATACCATTGTAATAGTACCAAGAATTAAAATATGTAAATATTCCATGTATATAATGACATATAATGGGATACAATGACATTTCTGGAGCTTAAGTTTGATAGATTAAGTTTGAGAGATATAATAATTGGCTTAGATTAACAGGTTAATTTTTGCTTTTATAAGCAGGTGTGTTTAAGACCCTCCACCTGAAAGTTTTAATGGACCTCATGTAGAGGTTGAATGAGGAATACAGGAATCCACTTAAAGTAAAATTTTTTAGATTGATGTAATGCCAAAAGACTTAGATTATTTTATTTGGAGATAGACGTTTGAAATCAGAAGAAAAGATGGTAAATAGCTTGGAATCTGAACACATATGGTTAATCTCTAAAGTTTTGGATTCAGAATCAGGGTATTTGCAATTTTCCTATTTTCTGATGCGGTGTTCATATTGTGATTTTGCATTGCAGACACCTGTCAGCACTTCCCTTTTAGCTTGACCAGGGTGTCCTGTTCAAACAAGTCTAGGAACACGATCAAACAACATGTGATTTGTAGTTTCATTTCTGACTAGAGACATACATCACTGGATGACAGGTCATAGCGTTGTGAGCCAACCTCACTCTTTGATGTTTGTCAAGAATATACTGGGAGCAAAAGCATTTTTGCTCATCTTTCTTTTGCTTATTAGCTGTGTAATTTGACTAGCAGCTTGAAAGAAAATATAGTTGTGCCACTCCGCGATGTACAATAAACAACTCTGCTGCACTTCATTTGCTCTTTTCCATTCCTGCAAGAACAATGATTGCGATTATCAACCGCTGATTTCTAAGAGCAGGTGCAATTTTGGTAGAGCAAAAAGTTTTCGAGCACTATACAGTATGACAATACACAAAAGAAAATCTCCTTACACTGAATTGTGAAGTTCATAGAGTGGATTCTAAGGAAAGTTTATCTGTCAATGCGTCAAACAAGCCTTGGCAGCTCAGATTCCTTTCATGTACAAAGTATTTTCTTAACTGAAACAACAAATGTAACCTACCAGGTGCATAAAGGAAAATGTTACAAATATGTATTACTGTCAACATAAAAAATAGACTAGAACAGGATATCACCTATTAAAGACCCTGTCCCCCAGTAAAAATAAATAAATAATTGCCTTGGAAAAACAGGATCCTTAAAAATCCATTGGTTTTGAGCCCAGCACGGTGGCCTAGTGGCTAAAGTCCTCACCTTGAACACACCAGGATCTCATATGCGCACCGGTTCTGGTCCCAGCAGCTCCACTTCCCATCCAGCTCCCTGTTTGTGGCCTGGGAAAGCAGTTGAGGACATCCCAAAACCTTGGAAACCTGCACCCCTGTGGGAGAGCTGGAGGAAGTTCCTGGATCCTGGCTTCGGATCGGCACAGCACCAGCCAGCCGTTGCACTCACTTGGGGAGTGAATCATCGGATGGAAGATCTTCCTCTCTGTCTCTCCTCTATGTATATCTGACTTTGCAATAAAAATAAATGAAATCTAAAAAACAAATCCATTGGTTTTGACTATACAAAATGTAGGGTAAAACAAGACAGTTCCTGCTAACATTTATGAGGAAAGGAGCCTATGTGAAAGCAAAGGAAAGATTCCAAAAGTGTGCACATAACCCTGAAGTGATAAGAACCTAAAATGGAGCTTAGCTACTTAACGAATATATAGTTACTCAATAAAACATGTACACATGTGCAAAGCATAACTGTACAAGGATGTTTGAAAAGTTTGGTTAAAAAATGGATGTTACAAAAACAAACATGAAGTTCTTATTTCTTTGCACCAAAATAAACTTATTTTAATTGTATTTTCCATAAATTAAAAAATACTACCCTTGTATGTAACTACGCATACATTTCTTCTTCAATATGTATACATGCATCAATTGTTATTGCAATTATTTGAATAAAGTGGAATGTTCTTTGCAATTATATGAATAAAGTGAAATGTTCTTGGGGTAATTATATTAACATATTGGCATCTTTATAGTTTAGAAAGTTTTTATTTTAATTTTAAATATGTCTCAAAGGACAACTAATTCTCTAGGTACTTATGTGGCTGCCTTCTTCTTTTTATTCCAAATCAAAAAATGAAACTGGTTATCTTTGCTAATGCGGTGAATTTCACAATAGCACAGATGTCAGCTGGAGATTAGACAGATTCATGTTCTTTACTTTTTAAGTGATACAAAACTTTGGTTGATGTTATGTCCACATTTGATACTCCCTTCTCTTAAAAGTACTGAGCAAATGCTGATTCTGCATTTTTGAATGCAAAGTACAAAACTCTTGTTTATGGCACTACTTCAACACAACTCAACAAAACAGCAAAGTACTTTCCATGCTGTGCAACAGTTCACTTTTTTTATTTATTTAGATAGTTCACTTTTATCAACTGAGCTGTGGTACAGTTGTTTAGTGCTATACCCGTCCCACTCTAAGGTCCCAAGGGACATCACGTTTTCATTTGTCGAATGCCCTGATATTCAAGTCACCCAGCTATAAATTGGCTTCCCTCCCAAGTTAATAACTTAGAGACGTTGGTAAAATAATTGTAATATTAAAATTCAGACAAGTGACCCAAAAATGGCTTAGAGGGCAGGTCTGCAATTTCCTGATTTGCACTTCCCTTATTCCCTCATTTGTTAAGTTTCGCAACATCAATTTTTATACTGTTGCTGTTTTATCCCGGCAAAATGGTTGTTGAATTTTAATGAACTGTCTCCCTTTGACAAATGAGTTATTGTTTGATATATTACATTAGGGGTATAAATAATAAACTACTTAGGGATAGTAGATATTTGAATAAAAAGCATTTATATAATACTAGACTATTAGTGTAATGAATCTTATTAATTGTAAAAATTTAATATACAGCAGATTTTGAGACTTAAGCCCTAATATTTCACATGAAATAGCAAGTACTTTTACATTATACAAGTTCTTGGTCTTTTCCTTATGAGGTTAGAGAAAATTTCACCTTCATGAAATTGAGTTGAAGGATGGGGACAATGTCTTTGATAATTATTATAGTGTGGAAGCTGACTTCATTATCAAGGAAGTGAATTATATATTAATGAGTAATCTAAGATATTGGAACTGCTGGAACTTAGCTTCTCTTTCTCCATAATTCTCCCATCTTACCAGAGAAAGATTTCTTCTTTTTTTTTTTTCTCCTTGAAGGTATAGGGATTAGTTTTAAGAATACTCTTTGATTTTTGTTTTCCATTCAGATTTAATTTCAAAATAAATACCATTGTAGTAAAGGAAAATATTAAAAAGCAAACTCCCAACTATTCAGGAGATAAATAGCTGAAATATTCAGATCCTCATACTTTGAAAATCCGATTAGGTACTAATTATGAGCATGATGATGTCACACTGCAAGATTCTAAGTACCTTCCTAAGCATTGTGGAAAGAGAAACTTTTATTCAACTTCAACGTTAAGTGTGCACATGTTGTTTGATTTTTGTCTATATTAAAACACATATTCTGAATAAAACGATTTTATCCTACTGCAGTATAATTTTTGGTAGCAAGTGGTGGTTAAAGTTCTGCCTCGTTCAAGTGAACTTAGGCCTAATCTTTATCTCTCACTGAATATCTTTGTACACAGGAGTCAGGAGAAAAAAAATCTTTTCACCTGAATATTCTCATCGAGAAGACAGGATGATCAAAACGGTGGCCTTCTCTTGTTCTGCTGAGGATAAAACGTCATGAAGACCCAGTCCTAAAAACCTAGTCCTAACATCACCATTATCTGTTGTAATTTAGGACTTAGGAGGCCGTTTAGTGGAGTGGTTAAGAACATGCATTTTGGTGCCAGCAGAGTTGTGTTCCAGGCTTCATGTTGCCTTTTACCTAATACATGATCTGAGGCATTTTTTTTTTTTTTTGTGAAAACTCGTTGTTTGAGTTTTCTCCACCCATATAGGATTCCTGCCCACTCAGGGCGAGGACTTTAGCCACTAGGCCACCGCGCCAGGCCCAACATATGTCTTGAATGGGATTTAAAGTTGCTATCCTTGGCCTATGACTTGGTTCCTAGGTAAGATTTAAAATATCCACCGTTAACCATGCTACAAGAAAACATCACAAAGGAACTGACATGATTTCGGGTACTGAGGCTGGCTAAGTCCATATTAGCTTTCACTGAATAATATCCCTGTAACACTTTTTATCTTTAGCCATTAATAGGACTAGTTTGCATAGGTTTTCTATACTAGATCAATTGATTATTTATGTGAGGGGACAAATCTTTAGTTCCTCCACGAGTCCATTAGCATGACGCTTAATATAATGCCGGTCTCAATTTTTAGACATATAAAAAAATTAATTACAGTCTCCTGAATTTTGAATTACTGCAGAGACAATGACCTTTTTTGTGATAATGTGCCTTTGCATTTTCTATATTTAAATCCTTACAAGGGTTCAGTATGAGACTCCATTTAAAAAGGCACTCTAAATGCTGAAACAATTTTGCTTTATAGAACACATTAGCTAAGTGTTTTCTATGTGTGCCAGCGAGATAACAACATAAAGGTAGGAAGATGCTTGCCCTGTGTCATCCCCCTCTAGGAGATTTGACTTTATCCAACCTGCAGTGATACCCAAATTGTAGGTCAATATCCAAATGGTAGCTCAAGTTGTAGTTCAATAAGAAATTAAAACCAGTTGAAAACTGTTCTCTTGCAAACTAGAATAGTGAAGCTCAGAGAGGTTAATGTACCTTTTCTAATGTCATCCAGCTCTCAGTGTAGGAGCCAAAATAAATTTCAAGATTCCCCTAAACCATTAGGTTGTATTAGCAATTGCCGCTTTGTAATTATTCCGTCCATTATTTTCAGAAAAGACTGTATTTGATATGAAGTTCATGAAAGATATTCTCATCGCACTAAGCACATTGTCTTGCATTGTAAATGCTCAATAAGTATATTTTGAATGAGTATAATTTAAACACGGACAATCAATAAAGTTTGCTTGCTTGTTGTTTCTTGAGCTATCTGGGGAAAGGAGAAAAGATAAATACAGTAGCCAAACGTGGCATTTTTGAAAGGAGAAATAAAGCAGTCTATCTGACTTAACAGGGAAACGACCTGTACAAGAGAAGCAACACTGGCTGATACCCAGAAACCAGATCCTGTAACCTATCAGACATGATTAATTGGATATGCCAGTCAGTGTGGTAGGTCTGAAACAGAAACAGCGGACAGCAAGACTGCAATTTGTTCTGCTTAGTCATTTGTGGCATTTTATACTTCCAGGCTCTTAGACACCTACCATGAGAAAGTAAGGGAAACGCCACGCCACCCTCGTAAGGTCATGGTAATATTTAAACAAAGGAAGAAAGAAAAAAAGAAAGAAAGAAAGAAAGAAAGAAAGAAAGAAAGAAAGAAAGAAAGAAAGAAAGAAAGAAAGAAAGAAAAGAAAGAAAGAAAGAGAGAAAGGAAATAGTAGAAAGAAAGAAAGAAAGAAAGGAAAATAGTAGAAAGCAGAAGCTGAAACAAAATTTAAAACTAGGAGCAGGGGCTGGCATTGTACACAATGGCTCAAGTTGCAAATTTTAAGGCTTGCATCCTAAATAAGAATATAAGAATATTAGTTCCAGTTCTAACGGCTCTGCTTTCAAGTCAGCTCTCTATAATATGTCTGGGAAAACAGAGGATAATGGCCCAAATACTTGGACTCCTACTGCCTCCTACTGCCCATATGGGAATCCCAGTTGAAGTTTAAACTTGAGTTTTCAGCCTGGCCTAGGTTTGGCTGTTGTAGCCATTTATACAGTAGTGTGGTAATGGATGGAAGATCTCTAAAAATAAGTATAACAGCAATGTATCTATACAGAATGATGTGTAGGGGTTAAGAAGAATAAGAAACTAGTGATTTTTTTCTTAGAAAACAGTTGAAATAATAGTTTTCTTTTAAACACCAAGCATAAATGCACTTGCAAAGCTCATACTGCAGAATGGTTCATTGTTCAGAGTTTCTTAGGGACATTGTGAGAGCTATCTTTATTTGTTGAGCCTCAGCTGTGCTAATCTTATTAAGTGTGTATTTCTTGATTTGTCATTCATTTAACTTATCCAATAAACACTCCCTGAGCCCTGTTGTGTTATAGCTTCACATTGGGGACTGGGGACACCGTGCAAGTAAGTGTCTGATCTCAGGGAAGTCATGGCCCAGCATGTAAAGATTAGAATAGCAGGAGTAAATGTATGAAAAGCAATACATTAAAAATGCAGAATTAACATTTGAAATTTTTTGATTATTTTCTGTTTTAGGTCACCATGAACAACATTTAAAAGAAGTAAATTACTTTCATTCTGCATGACTTCCTCTCCCATCTTTCAGTGCTTAGCTTTAAGTACCATTACACTTTAATGATTACATTTTCACACATAAAATGCGAACCATATTTTGGACAGTTATTCACTCCAAAAATTTTGTTATTGAATAGCACAATTAACAATATTCAGGTACATAGACGAGCGCATACAACATTCACCTTCAAGAAGCTTGCAGAATAGAATGGAATTGTCCAATATGGTAGTTTCAAGCATCATGTATTATCAAAATGTAATTCAAGCTTATTAAATAAATCTAAAAATAACTTCCTTAATAACCACATTTTACATGCTTAGTAGACACTTCTAGAGACTTCATATTGAAAAGTGTAGATAAATTAAATCTCCACTGTTACAGAAAGTTCTGTTAAACAGAGATTCCATTAAAAGTGTGTGGGATGCATTGTGATAGTGGGGGGAGCATATAACAAATTATGGCATGTGGAAATAATCGCTAATGTAGAACACGATATTGATATTGGGGTTAGGGGTTGTAACAGGGTTGCAAAATCCAGTGTGAGTGGATCGAAAAAAGGTGAGTAACAAGAGTCTTGAGTCAAAACAATACATTTAGAGTTCTATGCAGTGAGCATGGTTATTGGATAGGGTTGTACAGATTATGCCTATTACAATTCTAATACGTGCCATTCTTAGTTGTTTAACAATGGCCTGATTTAGTACACTATCGTGTTTCTGCCTGTGGATTTGTGGTCATGCTTTTTCTTGAATTTGAAGAGTATTGTACCTCTTCATATCTGTTCAGCATGACCTCTATTCCATCACTAGTTCCTCTGGATTTTTTTTTTTTCATTTTTATATCCCAAGCCTTCAACTGGCCAGAACTGTAGAATTTCCCTCCTATGTATACCTGCAGTAGTGACAAAGCTTATAAAAAGTCTTTTAAAGGTTCATAGAACATGTACAAAATGAAAAATTATACATTGATTTCAAGTGTGTCAAAATGAGCTTGCACCTACTTATTATAGCAGGAGTGGAGAAGAACACGTTTTTTACACCAAGGATAAGATATCAATATGATAGTGAACGCTATCAGAGCAACATGTACTCTGCTCTGATTGAAGCAAGAACAAACATTGATGTTAGGGTGAAGCTTGAATGGATCAATTGTTAAACCATTGATGCTTTACAAAAAATTGATGGGACAATGACCCCTAAAGAAACTGGTGGTTTACAAACAACTTATATTAAGAAGGAAAAATAACACTAAGATTAAAGCACACAATACAAGATCCTTCACATCACCTTGTAAGGAAAAACATTAAACTTGTTCATGCCTTTCTTGAAGAGAGCTGAGAATAGATATCAAAAGCAGCAGCTAATAGCATCAGCATCTCAACTGGTTCCACTTTTATGGTTCTGATGGAAAAATTAAAGTGGGTTCAAATTTTTCATG
The DNA here is from genome assembly GCF_017591425.1 of Ochotona curzoniae. Taxonomy (NCBI): domain Eukaryota; kingdom Metazoa; phylum Chordata; class Mammalia; order Lagomorpha; family Ochotonidae; genus Ochotona; species Ochotona curzoniae. Next base: position 25,537,153 of record NW_024467096.1, read on the forward strand.
GATGGGTGTCCAGTTTGTTGTACCTAGGTCAGCTGCAAATGATACCAGAGCTTACAGCAAAGGTTTTCAATAATTGGAATAACAATTCAGAAGAATTTTTCTGAAGAACTGCAATGAATATAAAAGATCTACTTGTCAGTACTCTATTGAAGAAAAAACACAATAAAAGCATGGTTCAGTTAAAAAAAAAGATTAGTCAAGATCAAAACTCATGCAAACATTTTGAGAGATGCTGAAGGCATTTTTCTTGCTGATTTTCTGGAAAGCCAAAGAATGATATCTGCTTATTAAAAGGGTGTTTTGAAAAATTCACCAAAGCTTTGATTTGCAAACTTCACTGTATTCTTCTTCTCATCATAAAAATCATAATTTTATAAGAACTGTCATAAAAATGTCTTTAGGCATTCTTTTTGTCAATCATTCCACTCTATGCATAGAGGTTTTTTTTAAAATCCATGGATATTTTCATGAGTAGATAGGCAAAGAGAGACAGACAGAAACAGAGAGAGCCCCCATCTGCTGATTTTCTCCCCAAGTACCTGTAGGAAGGAATTCAGTTCAGGCATCGAAAGGTGTGTGTCAAGGACCCAACTTTTTAAGCCATTCCTACTGTTTCCCAAGTTACACATTAGTATGAAGCTTGAAGAAGGGATTTAGAATTGGGTCTTGTAATAAGATATGCCATCATGAGACATGGATATCTTAGCTAGTGTCTTAATAAGCTAACTGCCTCCATCCTGGCATCCATTTTGGAAGCACTCTTGTCCACCTAATTTGGTTCCTTATGAAACTTTCTTTGCTTCCAAGTCTTACAAAATAACATTAAAAGCACTCATTTTTTCTTCAGTCAATAATGTAAGGACAATTGCGTGGACATAGTTGAATCCCCAGAACCTTCAGTTCTTTGGGAAGTACAGGCTAAGATGCTATCAGTACTTACAAAATTAGTTTGAGATTGGAAGAGTTTATGTGAGGAATGAAATTTAGATTGTGTAATGTTTTTAAATTCCATTTTATATGAAGTTTTTTGAAGTCACCTGAATGGCTGCTTCCTCAATTCTGCACTGAACCCACTGTTACACTGTCTCTTGATTACACTTTACTTCTGTCTCCCTCAAAACATTATTCACTTTATAAGCAGATATGTTAGAAATTCTGGCTGACTGATGATCTGGTGTATAATTTTAACTCCAAACACAACATTTGGCAGTGAGATAAATAATGAAGTGATTTGTAAAGAGATTCGCCACCCTTCCCTGGATTTTTGCTGCTTGCTGGAACTGAGCTAACATTTAGCAAATTTTTAAAAGGAAAATTTAATAATGAACATCATTTGGGTATTTGTTATCAGGAGAATAGAAATCTAACATGTAAGTAGTAAGGATCTATTACTTAGCATTTTCTCTTCTATTTTCCTTTTTTCTTGGATATTGACTTCTGCAATATAATGAAATGTCATCATGCTATGAATTTGTTTTATCTTTTAATGCTTTCATATTTTTCCAAGAGATTTATTTAGAGCCTTGGACTTCCTCCAGGTCTCACACGCAGGTGCAGGATCCCAAGGCTTTGGGCCTTCTTGATTGCTTTTCCAGGCTGCAAGCAGGGAATTGGATGGGAAGTGGGGCTGCTGGGATTAGAACTGGCTCCTATATGGGATCCCAGTGCATTCAAGGTGAGGACTTTAGCCGCTAGGTCACCATGCCAGCCCCGCTTTCATATGCTTTTTTTAGCAGGCAGGAGAGTTTGCATAAATATTTGGTTAGGATATATTTCCTTAAACAATTATTATGTGAGCATACTCTATAGTTTAAGCATATTCTCATGGATAAAAAGTACAAAGAAAAATAGTATTCAGAAAGTTCTAAAACAGAAGTCCCTGTGGGAGTAGCCAACAGAGTGGCTACTCAATATTTTACATGCTATGGAATGAAAAGAGCACTGAAATGATGCTTTCTGGGCTGTTAGGTCAAGGGCTGGCTCTTTGAGGAGGTACTATTTGAGTTTCAGCCATGGGATGGGTGCCCTTTCCACAGCAGATATGGAAATGAGGCCTTCCTAGCAAGGGCAACAATCTGAAATGCAAGGTCAAAGAGAATGTGGTGAAGCCTGGGAAAATTCAGGTTCCACAGGTTGGAAATGATGGGAAAGGAAGCTTTCACATTTGAAATTAAACTATCAGGTGTTGGAAAGAAGTGACAGAACTTTAAGCCTAGGAATGGCAAAATCAGACTGGTATTTTAGGAAGAGCTTTTTGAAGGCACGTTAGAAAAAAATTAATAGGAAGGGGTTGGCAGTGAAAGAAGTAGTGTGGGATGGTGCCACGAAGATTTTGGGTGGACTTTAGAGAAGTAAGAGTGAGCTTATATTAAAATCTGACAAGAATTGGGGATGGCTTGCATCTTCTCAGTATATATCTTTCTGTCAAAGTGTTGTTCATTACCTCAACTGTTGACTTCATGAAGCCTGATCACCCTAGAACCATCAACTTGAGCTGTACTTAAGACTATGGATGGGTTTTGTTATCTTTCCATTCAGATAGTAGTCCATAGACCTGTATCACCTGGATAATTCAACAGGAAAAACCAATCTCAGACTTCAGCCAGCCCCTATTGAGTTGTGGTTTTTGGTGATTTGTAAGCACAGTACTCTTCCAGGAGCATTGTCTGTGCTCTGCCTCCTTGGCTCCCCCATATCTCACAATAGAAAATATTGGAGGTGGAAAGCAGGTACTTGCTAGCTGATTTATTTTCAAAACACAGTATTACTTTAAGTAATCCAACCATTTCAACTTAATAGACATTTATTGTAACTGGGAGACTAGTTAAGAGGTTATTCCAATATTGTCCGAGGTGAAAAATGAAGTTGTGCATTAAGGCAATGATAGTGGGGATTAGAAAGTAGAAATGGAAAAGAAATATTTCAGAAGAAAGAGAATTATAGTCTGCTAATTAAGGTTATGCAAAGTGAAACAGACACAAGATATATGCGTAAAGTCACCTACTGATTTTTTTTCCGCTGGTAGAGGAATGGTATTTCGTGCTGATTGTGAGATTTTCTTTCTACACTCTCATGCTTCTTTTTATCCTACCAACAAATACTGCATCAGTGCCTGCTTTGCTATGTGTCGCATCTTTGTCTTTGCCCTCAAGAAGTTACAGTGTGGAGAAGGACATAGAAAACTAACCTGTCAGTAGGAATAACGTAAAGTGATGTGATACAGGCAACAGAAATGAGCACTATGTACCTGAAGAGAAGTAATTCATTAAACTTTGATATGGTTGTTACCAAGCAATGCCTCTCAACAGTCAGAACGCTCAAAGCCAGCATCTTGATGCAGCAAGGTAATCTCCATCTGTAGTACCGGCATCCAAATGGGTGTCTGTTCTAGTCCTGGATGATCCACTTCTGACCCAACTCCCTGCTAATGACCTTCGAAAACAGCAGAACGTGGCCTCCAACTTTGGGCACTTGAATCCATGTGGGAGATCCAGAAGCTGCTCCTGGCTCCCAGGTTGGATTCAGCCCAGCTCTCACCTTTGACACTTTTCGCAGGGTGTGCCAGAGATGAGTGGTACCTCTCTGTCTCTTTAAGTTCCAATAAAAGTAAATAATTCTTACAGAGAAAAGAACTCTCAAAATGAGCCTTTAAGGCTTAATGCATAGGCAGGTATATGCAGAAGAGATAAAACAGACAGATATCAGAAGCCTTCTAAAGATTAGAGATTCTTAGTAATGTGAACATGTATAATTAATTTAGGATTTCCTGATGTCTGTGCAGCAATAGAACCAGATTTTCCTATATTTGACAAATACAGCTAAAATATTACAAAGTATCTCTGATCTGGTTATTGCAGATCAAAATATGTAACAATTTCTTATATAACGCATGCCTCCACATGGAGAACCAGGAAATTTAATATTACTCCTGCTCTGTGTCTGCAATGATGCAAATCCAATTTAAATTTGATATTGCCTTCTTCCAATCATTTGTTTGACTATTAAAGGTCTATAAGACACATCAAAATGCCCTTGTTTACTTCCCCATGTGAAGACAATTCATATCTCTCCTCTCCTTTCCACAGTTTCTTGGCCTTTTTTCTGCTCGTTATTCGTGGATTATTCTTCCTTTTCTCCTAGTCTAAAACTTATATTGGATTATGACCTGCAGAATCTTTATCTACTGCTTTATAAACATCTCAGTCGATCAATCTTGCCACAAAATAAACGTGGAAGGAACATATTTGTCATCTCCAACAAGTTAACTGAATTCTTAATTGTTGAGAAAACTGTTAGTGAAAGTACGAATTATCTTGAAAAGAAAGTATTCCAGTGTGAGTTATTTCATCAAATTTGCTTTAGGTGTGAATAACTGGGAATACAGAGCTAAAATTAAGGGGGAGGGGAGACACGACCTTTGCCCCTCATTAAAGCCATTTGTCCCCCATGACATACTTCTGCATTCCACATCTGCTCTTGCTATAATTATGTGACATTTCTCTACAAACAGCTCAAAAACAAAATTGCACTTGTTTCTTCACTTTGTTAGGTAAATTCAATCATTCAGCTAGGTCAGGCTCATGCGAAAATGGACAGCACATTGTAGCCTCCGGTACAGGGGGAGACCTCATGGAGCTGCAGCCATTCCCTGGGTGATCTGGGGTTTCTTTTTGTGAAGGAACTCTTAAGAGTGACACTGGTGCCTTGACACTTTACTCTCATTTCTCTAAGATATGTTTAAAGGCACTATCATATTGGTGTTGCACTTAATATTTCTTTTCTCTGAAAATCTGTGATTCATACCTCACTAAATTTAAGGAGGAGCTGATTTATCTTCATCTAGACATGGTAGCAGGGGACATCAATAATGCTTGGGAACGCTTTTGTTTTATTAAACAAAGAAAAACATGGTTTCGCTGAATTGGTTTGGATTATGTTACAATAATTATGACCATGTTTGAGAAAGAATGTTCCTCCTAATCCCAGGTACCATTGTCTAATTATGAGCACAGATCAAATTTGTCATGGTTAGGTTTTTATGGGAAAAGATCACAGGTTAAAAGAATTTATCAGAGGGTGACCTTGTAAACCTTGATTTTAAAAAAGATGAGTTTCAAATTAAATCTCTAATCTGAAGAACTTCCTTAGCTAAGATTCTTGTGATAAAAAAACCCAAGAAACATCCAACTGCTCTAGAGTTCAAAAGCAACCGTTTATCTAAAACACTGTGCGCCATTCTGGTTTTGCTGCAAAGCACTTGGTGTCTTCTTTGCTGTCTAATATTAACAAAATATTCTCTAGCAGTCTACAAAATAAATGTCTTATGTATATGTTTGTATATGCACACACGCTGAAAATGTTTATATAAAGTTAGTCGCAGAATTTTACTGCCATGACAGAAGTCAGTATGGAGAGTGTTCAGACAACGGAAAATTGATCCATCCTGTGGTACTGCTATTCTACTTCTGATAATATATACAAGTGAAGTGAAATCTGCCTCTGATACAGCAGCCTGCAACTCTATATTAAAGCAGTACAGTTCACTATGGCAACAACATGAAAACAACCCAAAGGCCCCAGATGTGCAAAGCCACTGCAGCCCTGTATTTGCAGAACGATACACAATGTGAACACGTGCAAACAGCCCAGCGGCTCACTGAGAGAGGGAAGAGCAGGGAAACCATGGTATGTTGACTCTGTGGAATGCTACTTTGCCACTGAACAGAATGAAATCCTACCATTTGCAACAAAATGCTCCCAACTAGAGAGCATTGCACTCACTGAAATAAGCCAAACCCAAAATGACAAATATCAAATGTTCTCTCTGATACAAGACAAGCTTCATGTAAAATGCAAAACAGATAGATAGGTAAACACGAATGTGCATATATTCTCACAAACTTCAATAGAGAATAGCATACTGCGAAAGGAAGCTATGTTGAATATTATCAAATAAAAGGGGAACTCCAATGAAGCTGTTTAATATATTTTGACAATTTGATACTAGATCTTTCTACAGTTGCCTATACCTGCAATGCCATAATGTACTTTAATAGTAAAATATTCAAATTGTAACTGTTACGAAAAGACTGTGCCACTGAGATAATGAGGTGGGGGATAACTATAAGAAAGGGAGATGAAGAGAATGAAAGGGAGAGAGGAACACTTATAGTTATAAGACTGTATCATGGAAAATAAAAATAGTAAATTTTTAATTACAAAATAAATGTCTTAAGTTTTATATATGTATGTGTGTACACATATATACAAACACACACACACAAACATATGTATATATCTCTTTCTCTTTTACTCTTTCTCAAATAAATGTAAAAAATGGAAAAGGAAACAAGGGAATAAAGAGAATCAGAAAAAGAAGGTATGCATTGAGATCTTATGTTCAGTTTCTCTCAGAGCTACCAGAGAATGATTGCAAACCCTTGGGGAAATCATTGAAGTTCCTTAGGCTTCTGTTTCTGCATCTTTAAAGTAACTGTAGCTTGTGATCTGCTTTGGTGATGAAGGAGCGAGACTTAATAACAATAAAAAGCTTGCTGGAAGACAGACTCAGTATAGATATAAAGTATTTGTTAAACAGAACCTGCTACCAGCTTGCAAATACAGACACATAGTTTTATAATGCATCTTGGAAAAAGGAAATAAATAGGTTGGTACATCATATTTCAATATTCATCTTTTTGAGGGACTTTGTGTCTACCATATCCTATGCAATATTCTTCCAAAGGAAAGACCGGAGGCTTTTTTATGCCTTTGCACTTAGCATTCAACTTTGTCTTTCCATTGCTAGGCACTGAAAAACTCATCTTGTTCTTTAAGCACTGGATTTACTGCTCCTAATGGGAGATTTGCATTTGTTCTAAGATTACAAATAACAATTATGCCAAAGCAATTACTCTTAACCTCTATTTGTAGCTCTTGCTGGCAGCAGGGCACTTTCATCTGTTCCATTTATTTTCATTCTCATTTTGGCCTGGAGGTATTTTGAAATAAATCAATCACAGTAGATGTTGGAACGAGTCTATTGAATAACACCTAGGCTGACTATACACACTGTGTGGAGAACAGAGAAAATTATAACTATAATTCAAGGAGGAAAAAAAGAAAGTCTACTTCCAGGGTCAGTTATCCAAATAAATAAAGGGGAAAAAGCTTTTGTCCTAGATTAGTCCAATACTCTGCTCTATTTTCCACTTATTCTTCTAAGCAGAGATAGGATATTACCCAGCAAACACAAAACACTGTACTGCTACCTTTATAGATAATATGCGAGCATCTCCATAGGGTAAGTATGAATTGGCTTTCTCAAGAATCTTGATTATTAGCAGTCACTAAGTATAATTTTAATATAATCTTTGTGATTATATTTCTAATCTGCCAAGTATTTTTGAGTTCTTTACTATTTTTTGGTCCCTATTTTAGAGAAGAGAAAATTGAGGCAAAGGAAAATTCGAATGTTTGCTCAGATTCCTAGATCTTGTGAGTGGCTACACTCATCCTCCACCACAGGCTTCGGGTCACGCCTATTCTCCCTAAGTTCTACTGTCCACATGATTATGACATGAATGGATTCAAAGCTCACTTATTTCTCAAGGAAAATAGAGAACAAGGAAAAGCTATGAGTAAATCATTTTTACTTTAATAAAATGCTTTTATATGGACCCGTATTATGGGATAGAGAGCTAAACCATGACCTACGATTCTGCCATCTCATATGAGTGCTGGCCCAAGTCCTATCTAGTTTATTTGTGATCCAAGTCCCTGTTAATGCTTGTTAAAAACAGAGTAAGAACTCAGGTCTCCACCACAGATGTGGAAGAACTAGATGGAATGAGCCAGAGGATAGAAAACCTCTCTCTCCTTTTTTTTTTTCATTCTCCCTTTTAGTAGCTCTGCCTCTCAAATAAATATATAAAGTTATATTGGCATATGCTACTCAAACAATACCTTGTTGGTGTTTAAAATATTTTTCCTTTTTAAAAACAATTTATGTTTCCGATTTTAATTTCAAAGAGAAGACCTTCCATCTATTGGTTCAGAGCCCAAGGGCTCACAATAATCAGTGGTAGACCAAGTTGGAGCCATCAGCCTGGACCTCCAGCCAAGTCTCCATCATGGGTGGCAGGAAACTAAGCACTTGATCCATTCCTGCTGCTTCCAGGACATTTGTCAGTAGGAAACTGGATCAAAAGGGAGTGGTCAGATTTCAATTGAGGCACTCAGGTTTGGGATATGAGTGTGCCAAATAGCTGAACTACTGAGTTAAAGTCCACTTCCCCTAAATTATTTTTTGTCTTAACTCAAACAAGTATTCCATAAATTTTGCCAATGTTCTCCCTTGCAGAAGACACTGACTTATAATTAGTTCTTCATATTTTATTATACAACATACATATTTAATATGAAATCAATAATAGAGCTCAGCAGCAAAGGAATTAAAATTCATCACTAATCAATATAGCCTGCTCTGCTAATCAGAATGCTAATTGATGTTTTGGATAATAATAAAGTTTTCTATTCAATGATTTTTCTAGAGTAGTTTTTTTTGTTTCCCAAACATTTATTTATTATTTGAAAGACAGAATCACGGAGAGAGTAAGAGATAAGAAGAAATGTTCCAACTATTGATTGATTCACTTCCCAAATGGCAGCTTGGGTAATGAGGAAGTTGGGAACTTGGGACTCCATCTGGGTATCCCGCATAGGTTTCGGCATCCCAAGCACTTTGGCCATCTTTTTCTTTCTTTCCCAAGTACATTTTAGGAAATTAAGTTGCAAATGGAGAAGCTAGGACTTTAAAAAAGTACTCATGTATTATGCTAGCATCACAGACAAATGTTGAATTGTGGGCCCCTAAAGTAGTTTTGTAAAATTTTTGCATGCTCAATACAGAAAATTGGAGAAAATCCTGATTTAAAAAGACAGAAAGCATCTTCTATGCTATTCTCAAATGGAAAAAGATAATGCATTGGCATATTCCTTCCAATATTTCTCATTAATATTTCATTAAAAGTATGTTTCTTGTTATATTCAATTTGCAACAAAAAACTTCAATCCCAGAGATTCTCATGAAACATTATAATGCCAGCATGGAAAAATCTAGCATAGTAATTGAAGTTCAGTTCTGCAATATACTATTAAATTGGAAAGGCATGACATCTTTTTGATAATCTCAAATTTGCAAAGCGTGTTGCAAATATATCCACATACAGCTATCAAATCTGTCACTGATGATTTCCAGAAGAGTTCACCTTTGGTAATGAGTGCTGTGGTGTTTGCTACTCCAGTGTCAACGATGGGCCCTGGCCTGTGCTGTTGAGCTGAACCAGCCCCCTTCTAACAAGCCTGAGCAAAGCAGTGAAAGATGGCCTAAGAACTTAGGACCCTTTACTCTAGGAGACCCAGATGAAGCACCTGACCCGGGGATTTGCTCTGGTTAGGTTCTGGCCATAACAGCCACATGAGCATAGAGTCATAATATAGAATGTCTCTGTCTCTCTGTTTCTATCCTTCTGTGTATCTATTTCAAGTAAACATACACATCTTAAAAAAACTAACTCTGCTGAAACCTAAAATATTTTATACCAGAGAATATTTACTGTTGACTATAAATGTATACAGATCCAGAAACTGCAGTTTCCAAATTTTGAATATAATACATACATAAGAGCATATTTGAATATTATATTTTCTCTTCTGATTAAAATAGCTTTCACATAAACCTTTAAAAAATAGTTAAATTTTTAACTCACCAGATTTTTAAAATCTGTGCCTCTAGCTCTAACTAGATAGGTTTTCATTTGATGTGGACTGTAGAGCATAGATAGCACTGTACAGTAATGAGGATGCATGAATTAATTCTGAGGGTTATTAAAACTGAAGCCACTACCTGCCTGTGCCTTTCAGCTGAAGCAAATCTTACACATCACTACAAACTCTCTTTTCTGGTCACAAATGGTGCAAATGCATTGTAGCTAAAGATAAAATCAAATGGTATTAATTGTGAGTGAGTGGGAGTGTCTGTATTGTGTGCACAAACACAGATATATGATTTTGATTTTTAGGTCCAATTAAAATGTTACTGGCTTTCATCCAGTTCCTGTTTTGACAGCAGTCTGTAGCAAAAAGTCACTTACTATTCTGCAATCGAATGAACAGAATGATTTACAATGACTTTCATAAACACATACAAACTTACATACACACAGAGTACTAAGCTCCAATGGTTCTTTGTTCCCCAGGGAGGCAGTCAGTAAAGAAAGGCCCATAGAAAAGCAATTCATTGTAAGTGCAAATGTCTATTGTTTCAAAATACTCATATGTCATGGTTGAATATTTTAAAAACGCCACTAGTGATTTATTTAATTTGTGACTAGGTGCAACTAGAGTTGTGCAAATAATGTAAGGATTTAAATACTTTCTGAAGAATTTCATTGTAAAACATCCTTAAGTGTTGGTATCTGTAACAGAATTGGGAGACTCTTGTTTGTTTGGATCTAATTTACACAAATACATTTAGTAAGGCCCAAATTAGGCACTACTATGATAATGGATTAAAATGCTGCTTTACAAGGGAAAAATTAATTGTGGACTTCTGTTTCTCAGCATTGCAAATAAATCACTAAATAAAATGCAATAGTTAATAAAGTCAATGTCAGGGTCAGAACCGAAAGTGAAATGAGAATTCAAAGATGCATGCTGAGTATCAAGTGCTGCAGGCACATCTTGAGTTCTTTTTGCATCTGTACACAAGTTGAACAAGTAAACATACTCATTTTGGTGAAGTGGTAGCACAATTCTGTTATTTGAGTCTCAAGTGGGGGAAGAAAAATCTCCCAACCTTTTTACTGAAAGCAATGCCAATGTTGGACTGGCATGGTGACGAAGTGTTGTTAGTCCTTAGAACGAAACCAGCCGGGATTTGATTGCACTTCCTCTACATCCAGATCATGTTATTTTGGACAAGTCTTTTAACGTTCTTTTGGTCTCATTTCCTGCAGACTGAAATTTATAAAAAATACTAGTGTTATCTCATAAATAGATCCTAGTAATTATAAATGGACAAGCCTTCTAATTGGTAAATACCATTTGCATTGTATGAACTGAGAAACATTCTTGGATGCTACTGGCTTCAAGAGTACTTGTTATATAATATCCATGTTGTCACAATGGAAGGCAGATGTTTTAAAGGTCAAGGCAGCTTTCTATATGTTGTATATAAGTGAAAAATCTTGGTAAGAATTACTTTACATCCAAGCAGCCAATGGCCTGAGTTTAAATCCTTTCTGAGGACTATTAAAGAAGTAATTCATTGATATAAGCGTGTGCTGCTCAGTTGAAATGTATTAAAATACCTTAAGATTCAATATCCAGAAGTATGTTGCAATGTATATCTCTGGTATACAGAGGGCAGAGCGGAAGTGCTTATTAACTCATACTAACCAATTTTATTAACAGACTCAATAAATAGAAAACCAAAATTACTGACTCTTTAGAACATTAAATGAGTTGCAGAAAAGAGAATAAACTAATTTACATCAAACAATATAGATAAATTATCTCTTTGCCTATGCCATAGTATGTACCAGTATTTAACAATGAAATCTTTCCATTTGAAAATAACATAGAAGGGTATATTCAGTAGAAGAGTTAACAGGATTTGTCCTAAAAATAATTTTGTTCACGATGCTATTTAATTTAGAAAAGAAGAAAAACAACATCGGCAAAATACATGATGTCTTTTAAATTCCATGTTTTCTTCACAGCTTTATAATGACATCCAATTACACCACTAATTTAAAATTATTTTGTTTAGAATTCTATATTTAATATGTCTGCCAAAAAGTTTGAACTATTTCTTTGAAAATAATGGCAGTTCCATACATTTCAATGTTCCGAAAACACCTGAATTTAGTTTTAAGTATTTGGCTATTGATTCTTTTAAGAATGTTGTTAAATTTTAGATAATGTCAGCCTTTGAGTAAACTGATGATTGATTTTCTTAAGGGGGTGAAAATTCCAAATCACATTATTTATTTACAAAGATACAAATGACTGTTTTTAAGTTCACTTATAATTCAATGATACAGCAGTTTATTGAAGATGCAAAGTAGAATGTGTTTAACATTTGTTTCATAGAGCAACAGAATACCTGATTAAAATACCAAAATGGACCTATTCTTGCACCTATTTTGACATTACTTCTAAGTTATCCCTTTTCAGATAACCCCAAATCCCTTCAGGATGTTGCAGATTATTGCAGTCACTCTTCAGCACATTAGCTGCCATTACATATTTAAAATGAAAAGAAAATTTCATTTGTTAATCAGGAATATTTTTGGTGCCTGCTCTCCCATGAACATAATTCAACACAGAGTTGAAACATACTGCAAATTTTCTACTCATCTATGCCCTTTTCAAACTATTTTTTCTTTCTTTGGGTCGAAAGCAATTTATGAAACAGGCCTGTTTGAAACACTTTCTCTCCTGTCAGCCTTTGGGCTGATGATGTAACACAATAATCCATCATTGAACCAGGGAGCCTGCTGATGGATTACAGCAGTGGCTTACCCATGTGCTGCTGCACCGTGTACTGTACCACTACCCGCACACCCAAACAAAACACTTTTATAAGAGCCGAAGGTTATGTGGAATTCTGTAAAAACAAAGCAAAACAAAACAAAAGGTATTGGGAGTGAAGGAAATGTGCAGGTTTGGTGGGCTGACTAAACTCAAAGGTTTCAAAGAAGGGAAAGCCAAAAGTTTTCTACATCTGATTCATACACAGGTTTGCTCTGCATGTTGAAAGATGCACCTAAAGCTGATGACAGTTGACGATGGCTCATGTTACAGCCAATGATGACATCATGAAAAGAGCGAAAGTTGAGAGGTGAGTCAATTCATAATATGCATGAAAATTTTGATACCTTTGCATTTCTTTCTTAAAAATACCCTAGTCTGGTAGGTTGCAGTACAGTGCAGCACACTATAGTTAGTATTAACCTTAATACAGACAGCAGTTATTAATGAGAATTCATCTAGTAAAATGCAGTGTCATCTCTAAGCTGAAGATTCAGGTATCACACGAATGCCTAGGTAACAAATGGTGGAGAAAATGTGTGAGTCATATGTCTTTGGAATTTAGACCCACGTTAGTAGTATATAAACACAACAGGTTTTTATGTATCAATACAAAGTGAAAAATTCACAAAACTCATTGTTTTTCAAAATGAAGCAGTCACATGATTGAAGTGACATGTTTTTTCTTTCTTTTTTTCCTCATTTCATCAGCTGTGACTTCCTTGAGTCATAGGCTATCATAATACACTAGATAATGGACACAGGGAAAATTCACACAGTAACACGATACAAGAACAATAAATAAAATATTTTCCTAGTGGTCCATTTCTTATGGAAAACTCAGGGTCAGAATCCATAGTAAATCTCTACTTGAAGACACCAGACTCTTGCGAAAAGTGTTCAAGTAAAATTGACTGACCTATCTATCTATCTAAATCAATTGTACAACAGAAAATTAAACATATTTTGGTTGATAATACTTGATCTTAAAAAGCAGATCAAAATTATTTTAAGATCATTTTCTTAATGAATGAGAATCTATGAATTTAAGGTTAGGATCAGTAAAGTCATTAAAATTTACAACTAAATCAAATGGCCACGGTATTTAGTGTTACAGTGTAATAAAATTGCATAACCAAATCAATTGCTTTGTCCCCTGGATATTTTGGTTTCCCAAACTAAACAATGATATTACAATCTGAAAATCTCATTGTTGAAAAGACCAGAAGTGACTAGAGCCCAGAAGTTGTGGGTGGAAAACCCAAAGAGAAATGTGAGAATTATGTGTTGTTGTTGTTGTTTGCTTCTGGTCATTACAATATGACAATGTTTGCTTTGCTTGCAAAGTCATGGAAATAATATATAATCCCATGATGCCAAATGTGATGGTGAGGAGGATCATTCCTCAATGGATTAACTTGTTCCAAAAAGATGTCTCACCACCCTTAAATTTATCAGTGCAAAAGCTATCAATGTTTAACTCAATGCTGATTATTTCTCTGCTGAAGGGAAGTTGGGGACAGCATTTCTTTCAACCCTAGAATTGCTGCTTTTGTGGGAATGGCTGGAAGTTGAGGTTCATACTGATGAAAATCATTAATCACAATGAAGTAACTTTTATGTTACAAGAACATGTAAGCACACGTATTTGTTGAAAGCATAGTAGCAACTTATTAAAATTTTTGCTCTGTTGTTCCACTCCAGAAGCTTTATGTAAACACCACCTAGATCAATAACAACACCAAGTCAACTATTATTTTTTCTTTTGAGAATTGTCGTAGTTCTGTCTTGTGAAATTCTGACAGTGAGTAATGGCTTTCCAGTGTTTTGTTGTTATTATATCTCTAGGCTATAATCCATTAGCCTAAATATTATTCATAAAGATTTTCATTAAAAAATTGGAATTGATTTCATAGTGCTTTACTCCATAGGGAAAAAAAAGAAATAGAAAGTTAGTTGTAAACTACATTCTCAGGTTTTGTTTATGTCACTATTTTCTCCATGAAAATGGAAGTGATATCAGTTACCAGAATTGATAGCTGTAGAAATCCTTCAGGACACACTAATTGTAAATTTCAGTTTATTGCTTTAAGAATGGAATTGTGTATTATACTAAGTATCTTTAGTAATTAATAAAAAACTAAAGATAAAAAGTTAAAAAGTAACATATCAGTAACAGTCTTACAGTAGATTTTGTCTCCTTGTCACTATTCTTATAAATGCTCCCATTTAACAGATAAGCAAAATGAAATGAAAAATATACCCTAATCAACAGCACTACATTGTGAAGTGAAAATGCAGGGAAAGGATGCCGTATTCTCAAGAACAATTTGGAGAAAATAATTTGGTGACATTATATAGAACGACTGATGGGAAAAGTCTAGGGAGTAATGCTGCTACACAGGTATGCCATGAATGGCTCAGAGCATGACTGACAGCTGTAAAAACAGGAACAATAGCAATTATAACAGCAGAAATAATTTGGGTGCAAGTACAAATGATGTGTCAGTGGATAATAAGGAACATTAATATTCAAGCCAAAACATTGAACCTTTGTGGTTAAAAACAAGAAAACAAGGCATAACCATGGAGAGCAGTTGGCAAATAGTAAGAAAAGACAGGCTCAAAAATTATTTGATATAAAATAAAACCAACTCATATATAAAATTTGTTTCCTGCATGGAACAATTCTTTTATTAATGCATGTAATTTTCACAAGAAACCTACAGGGTAAACAATGGTGGACTCAGTGATGATAAATTGTTAAGTATTCTATGATTTGACATTTCCTAACAAAAATCAATCATTTCTATTTCTTTTGATTCAATTATTAAAATATTTTTATATACATGAATAATTAGGGACAAAGTTCATAAACTTATGAGGATGGATATCAATAAATGAGATGGCAGAATCTTAAGAAAGCTCATGTAAAAGAAAAATGTTAAGTAACCAAGATGTTAACTCTCCCTTCACTCAAATTTATTGTCTGAGGATGTGAAATAATTATAATGGCACAAGCAACACTTAAATGGATAGTTATTTCAAAATGATTTCCTCTTTTTTAAAAATTCATCTCTCTTTCTGAAGTGAGAGGACTAGCAAAGCATTGAGGAGAAAGGAAACACTAGGATCATTGGGCAAATGACTACCGCACAGCGGATCAGAAGAAAATGAATAGAATGACAAAATATTAACATTGGGAAAACCTTGGAGAAATCTTGTAATTCTTAGAACTCTCTTATAAATCTGAAACTGTTTTTAAAATATAAGCTGTAGGACCAAGTAATGCATTTTGTTTATAGAGCTGCGGGATTGTGTGTGTGTGTGTGTGTGTGTGTGTGTGTGTGTGTGCGTGTGTGTGTTCATTATAGTACAAGGAGCTGGATAAAAGAAAAAGAATCTATATTAAACATCAGAAGATAAACTGATTTTGCATTTGGCATGACAAAGAAAAACCCATAAATTAATTTTTTCTATTGTGTCTGTGAAGTTAACACAAACCCCCATATGGTCTTTCTTGGCATTTTCCGAATCCTTACTGAAGTGTAAGATTAATAAAAATAATTGAAGTGCATTGGCCAGCAGAAAGCTGCTAAAATAGCCATTGAAATTTCAAAGAGTAGGGATAACTTTGATGGCTACAGAACACGATGACTATAATTTATTTAAACTATGGAATTTGACCAGTCATCTAACTTGATTAACCTATCAACCACATAGCCTAAGGAATATGTGTCTTGATTCCTCTGATTTTTTTCTGTTTGTTTTTCATCATCTCTCCTTTATAGATATGTCTTGTCTCCTTCTTTTAGATATTATTATTGATTGAGTTCTTTCTGTTTTACATCTCCTATCCTTTCACTAGATCCTGTTTATTCTCTCTTATCCATTATTAATTGCATAATCAGGACAAATTATAGTTTATGAAATTTAGTTGTTGTTTCTAGTGACTTCAAGGAGAATCATTTTCTATTTAGGGTTAGTTTTTTTTAAACGTTGCTCTTCATCAAAAACTATCCTCAAAATTTCTTTTCTATGTATTTATTTATTTACTTATCTATGTATTTGTGTGTGTTTGAGTGATAATTTGAGTTTGAGTAGGTTAAGGAAATGAGTATAATCTTAGCCTTAGTCATTTAGGTAGAAATAGCAAGGTTGAAAAACCTCATTAAAAAAACCTTATTTCATATTTAGCTGTCAGAGTGTCATGAGGTCAGATAACTGTGGATGAAGATTAAGATGCCTTGCTTCTATGGAATCACCTGCGCCCCATGAAGCTAGTCAACACACTTTATAACATAGCTCATGCTGTTCAGTGCATTCTGGATGAGGATCAGGCTACTATTCCTAAACTGATGCATTTGTTAGTTAGACAACTTGTTTATGCCTTCTCCTTTGGTGAACATTTTTGCAGACTTTAAAAACATAGTTTTTAGAAAAAGATACAGAAACAGATAAGAGTGAGCAATTTTTTTTAGTCCATATTTTCACCTGGCTCCCAGTGTGTTGTACCAATAGATCAAATTATTCCCTGCCACTGGCCGACAACAAAGAATCACTATGCCCAGTGTGTTTCGCTGGAGTCTTGCATCACACCGGAGTACTGAACAAAACTCCCTCGCGTGATTATTACAAACCCATGAATATCCACTGAGGAAGCAAGCCCTCCACTAAGCCACAGAGGCAGACTTCAAAGGTAAAAGTCAGCATAGAAGAAAACCAACAAGTGGCTTTATGAAAATTTAAAACTAATGGAAAAACCTGAAAACACATGAACAAAGGATGCAATATGAGCCTCCCAAAGTATTACAACAACATTTCACAATTAGAATGTGAAGTTTAAGAGAGAGATTGAAAAAAAATCATAAAATTACTCAAAAACAATGAGAAAATGCATGAATTGCGTGACACGAATGAAAAATTTTCTTGGAAGACTGATATTTTAAAAAGAAATCAAACTGAAATAAGATGAATAGAAATTCAATACGCTGTATAAAAAATACAGGGGAAAATCTTGACAAACGCCTTTACATGGTGAGGCAGAATAGTATCTTAGCTAGCAGACAAATCTTTGGAAAATCCTAATTGGACAAAACAAAACAAAACAAACAAACAAAAACCCCACCAAACACCAACAGTCAACAAGAAATGATAAAAACCAACAATAGTGTCTAAAGTTTGGGGATATTACAAAATTCTGCAACATATGTTAAGGAATTTCTAGAGGCATGGGAAGAAATAGTGTATTACTCAATGAAATAATAACTGAATAGTTCCTAAATGCAAGAAGGAATGCAGTATCCAAATTCAGGAAGCACATAGGAATAATAATAATAAAAAAAAGGCATGAGCAGAAACTATGTTCACTACCACACCTTATAATTAAGCTTTCTGTAGTAAATATAAAGAAGACTCTAAAGTATAAAACAGAGATATGACAGAATACCTTCAGAGGATCTCAACTCAGGCTTACAACTCAGTTCTCATCAGAACCTTTACAGGCTTAGAGACAGTGGAAAGACAGTCCAACTTCTAATGGGGGAAAAAATCATCCTAGAATACTGTAGCCTGCAAAGCACACATTTATACACAACGGTGAAACAAGATCCTTCCAAATCAAATGAAAAGAATTTATCACCAATCATCTATACCTACAAATGATGCTTAGGGATGTGCTATTTGCAGAAATGGGTAATGATAAATATCATTATGAAAGAACGTACAAGTAAAGGGTCTTATGGCAAAACAATAATGCAAATCTAAAGGAACAAGTAGGAACATATATGGAGAAGTGGCAAGGCCAAGTCATTACTCTTCAACAATTACTGTGAATATAAATACCCTAAACTTTCCAAGTAAAAGACAGTTTGGTTAGATACATTAAAAAAAATAGTACTGGGCCTGAAACAGTGACCTAGTAGCCAAAGTCCTCGCCTTGAATGCACCGGTATCCTATATGGGTGCTGTTTTTAATCCTAGCTGCTCCAATTTCTAACCAATTCCTTGCTTGCGGCCTAGGAAAGCAGTCGAAGACAGCGCAAAGACTTGGGACCCTGCACCCACATGGGAGACCTGGAAAAAGCTCTTGGTTCCTGGCTTCAGATCAGCACAGCGTAAGCCATTCTTATATCTTGAGTTTCAAATAAAAAGAAATAAACTTTAAAAAAATTAAGAACCCTCTACTTAATACTTGCATGGAGCACACTTCACTAACAAATAGACACACAGACCTGAAGTAGAAGGTTGGAAAAAGATATCCATGTTGAAGGAAAGAAGAAAATATCATATGTACACATCAAAATATCAGATAGGGTAGACTAACACAGCATGTGTTAAAAGAGACCAAAAAAATGGCATTACATCATCATCTAAGAGATCACATTAACAATATATAACTCTTGTAAACACATACTCACCTGTTTATTAAAATTGTTAATAGATCTAATGGGAGACATAGACTTCAGTATAGTAATAATGGGGAAAATTCAGCAACACACTTTCATGAGTAACTAGACATATAAGCAGCAAAGAACTAATATACACTTTGGATGAAATTCAGCTGTTGAAATCCACAGAACGGTTAATGCCAAAGCAGCAGAGCGCAGTTTTTTTTTATAAGGGAGTAGGACTTTCTCTAGGATAGGACATGTAGTACGACATGGAGCAAGACTCAACAAAGTAAAAATAACATATATCACAGATCTTCTTTCCGCCATAATTGAAGATGGAAATTGAGGACTTAAGAAGCTCTAAAATACATAAAAACACATGGAGACTAAGAAATATGCTCTGAATGAACTTTGCATCACAGAAGAAATCAATAGGGAAATGAAAACTTTCCTTGAAATGAACACGACAGCACAGCATATCGAAACTGATGAGATACAGCAAAAGAGTGATGAGAGTGAAATGTACAGAAAATAGTGCCTACATCAAGAAATGAGAAAGGCACCAAACATACGATCTAACAATGCATATCAAGGATCTTGAAAAAAACAGTGATACAAACCCTAAATTAGTGGGAGTTAATGCATAATTAAAGCTAAAGAAGAAATAAACCAAAGAAGGATTTTAAAAAGTGGAAAATATTGGTGAAATAAAATTTTTCTTTCAATAAAAAATGATTCCCCATTGGTCAAGCTAACCAAAACAAAGTAAAATAATATAAAATAAATAGCAGAAGAAGATCAGAGGTGAATAAAGATGTTAAAATAGACACAATAGAAATAGGATTTTTCAAGAATTAGTACAAGCAGCTACATTATAACAAATTGGAAAGCCTGGAAGAAATGAATAGATTCCTGAACAGGTATAATCTATCAAAATTGAGTTATGATGGCATACATAAACCAAATAGACCAATCATGATGATGGAGACTTAATCTTTAATAAACCCTCCCAACAAGACTATTCCAGACCAGAGGACTTCATTGCTGCATTCCGCAGAATTTTTAAAGAACTGCTTTAAATTCATTTCAAGCCATTCATAACAAATAAAAAGGAGTGAATTCTCTGAGACTCTTTCTTTGAGGCCAGCATCACTGTAACTCCAAAACCAGAGAATGATACAGTGAAGAAAGAGAACCATACACCCATACACCTGATGAGAATAGATGTAAAAATCCCCTACAAAATGATAGCTATACAATCCAATCTCATATCAGGGGGAAAAAAAGTTTTACTGGATTAGTGGGATTTACACTATGTAGGCTGGAATGCTTCAATGAATGGAAATCCATACATGTGATACATCATATTAACAAATTAAAGATTAAAACCCCTGAGATTATCCCAATAGTTGCAGTGAAAGCATTGTGTAAAATGTGACATTCTTGCTTAACTATATCATGCCAATAGCCTTGGGGAAACTGAGTCAGAGGAGCATTCCTTAACACAATAAAGGTAATATGTGACAAACCTACAGCTAGCATCATACTACATGGGAGAAGCGTAACTTAGTTCCACTAATATCTGGAAGCAGATAAGGATATCTGCTTTCATGATTGCTGTTCAATACACTTTTCAGGGTTTTAATCAGAGGTAGTGGATAAGAAATCTAAGGAAAACAAATTGGAATGGAGGAAATCAAATTATCACTCTGTACAGATGACATGATGCTATATATCAGAAAAACAAAACTCTAAGAGACTACTGCGACTCAGAGGGAACCAAACTGCTGGACTCAGAACTCCAACCATGAAGACAATTGCAGATTCCATGGTCTGACCTTGGAATGCATGTGTCAAAGCTGAGCTTCCTCAGTGGCTTAGACAGAGCAGTGAAGAGCATATCCAGGTGCACATGGAGGATATGGCAGTACACTGGAGCCCGCAGAGGACACCTTGGACCATAACAGGGGACAGAACAAACAGATCAACTACCCAACCAATAGTTGGCAGTAAAATCTGGGCAAATGGAAACTCTAAGGTGAACTATGTCAGCCAGTAGATTCTGGAGAGATTTCATCATGCATAGAATGGCGAGATTGGCAGAAATTCAGAACTGCTGAATTATCAAAACGCTTGAGCAGTGCCCTCAGAGCATACCCCACATCAGGGATCCTGGGATGTTTGGGAGGCTAGATGTGGTATCTCCCTTTTCCTCCTTACTTTCCCCCAGAAACAGGAATGAAAAAAGAGAATGTGGAAGCAATGGTCTCAACCCACTTCCCTGTAGCCCTTGGTCCTTTGTGCCCTAATCAACTATGTAAAGATCATAAGAATAATAAAAGAATAAGAATTTAAAATCAAACCACAAAAATCTATTGGATCATTGAAACAACAGCAAAGAGCCCTGAGTGGTCCACAGAAACAGAAGAACAGTAAATTTCCTTCAGGACTCGGGCGAGGAGCTTTCTCTGGTCCTCACTTAGCTCCAACTCTGGAATCCCACCCTCTTCTGCAAGGACCATCAGGGTCGCTCCAGAGCCCCCCGAAAAATAAATAAATAAATAAATAAATAAATAAATAAATAAATAAATAAATAAATAAATAAAATGAATAAACAACAACAACAAAAATTAGAATAGATAGAGAACAACAAGGAAAGCTTGGAACCAGACAGGAAACAGTCAGCGTAGACTCACACATACCTTACTAGGTAGGACGCAAAGATAAGTTACTTGGGCATTGGAGATTTCTCTGCACACCCCTCCTAAAACCGTTCTGCACCCAACTGTTGATGCATGCCTTGTTAGAGTTATAAGCCAGTTTGGACTATCCTAAAATTTACCGAGTTGAGTAAAAATGATGTTTCAAAGCTATAAACTGCTAAATACTAAAATGAAAATAGACACAAGACAGCTGAATAGTTCCCTGTAGTCACATTAAGGTGCATAGCAGCCGGTTGGTTATAAACTAAAATTGAAATGCCAATGAAGTAATCACAGGATGTGGTTAAGAACCTGCATATTTTAACATATTGGTTACTCAATGCCATGTCAATGAACTCCATAATGTTGTAAATTATTGTTCTGCAAAGGAAACCCTAATCAAAGTGAAAAAGTAACTAAAATAATGAAGTAAAATATTTGCAAACTATACCACTGAAAAAGATTAATAATATCCAGAATGTAGAAAAAGATCCAAACATTCAACACAATAAAACAATCAGTTCAGTTAAGAAATGAACAAAACACAAACACTATTTTTCAAAGGATGGTAGTCAAATGGGCAATAGATATATGAAAACAATTTCAGAATCAGTAGCCATCAGGGAAGTGCAAGCAGAAATCACATTGAGGTTTCTCCTCACCCCAGCTAGAATAGTTAACACACATGGGTCGGAAAACAGCTGATTTGTAGTGAGGATGTGTGTTTTGGGAGTGGGTGGCAGCAAACACACTAATACCCTATATCTGGACATGTGAACTAGAGGAAACCATTATACAAGACAGTAAGGAGATTCCTAAGAAATATGAAAATAGATCTAGCATACAACACAGTTAGCCCATCTCTGGGAAATATATCCAAATGAAATGAAAACAGCAATGAGAAGGGTATCTGTGCTCACATATTTGTAACAACTCAACTTAAAATAACTAAGGTGTGGAAATCAAATAAGATGTCCACCATTTTATGACAGTATAAAGTGTGGTACACACACACACACATACTATTGAATACAAATAAGTCATGAAAATAAAGAAGCCCTGGTGTATTTTCAACAAAATGGATGTAACTGGAAAGCATTTACTTAGTGAAATAAGTCAATGCCAGAAAGACAAATACCATGTTTTCTCTCATCTGTGGCACCTGAAACTGTCATCTATATGAATGAAATCAGCATCTGGAGATCTGACTAGTGTTACAGCCATTGAACACATTCTAGAAGAACAGTGATTGTTTTTAATCTACTTTCTTGTAATTGCATTCTCTAATACATTGAGAAGATTGTGACTGTGAAACAAATGATGTCACTGTAAAAAGCAACAAAAAAAAAAGAAAAAGAAAAATAAGAAAACAACCATAATTTTTTTTAAAAAAAAAAGGATAATCGATGAGGAATATGTGTCAACCGGTAGGTATTGGGAGACATATCACTGGTGCTCTGTAATCTGAATGTGAACTACATGAAATTCATTCACCCTCTATGCAAACACTACAAAGTTTTGTTACAGAAACTAACAAAAAGAAAAGTTGAGGTATCCATTGACTGTGCAAAGTTGTTTTGTTAATATTACCACTGGAAGCCAAAGCAAGGGCCTCAAGAATGAATGCAGATGATGGAGGGTAGAGTTCACAAGCAAGGACAGGATGAGCTGATGTCTACGCTAAGCCTTGGTTGGTTGTGTAATGGTAGGGTGTTTTTTTGTTAAACATTTGTTTTAATTTAATTCTATTAAATTTATTTTTTTATTGCCAATGCAGATATACAGATAGAAGGATTTTCTGTTCACTGATCCACTCCCCAAGTGGCCACAACAGCCAGAGTTGAGCTGATCTGAAGCCAGAAACCTCTCCCAGGTCTCTCACGTGGGTGCATGATCCCATAGCTTTGGGCCATCCTCTACTGCTTTCTCACGCCACAGGCAGGGAGCTGAGTGGGAAGTGGAGTAGTCAGGACATGAACCAGTTCTCATATGGGATCCTAGCTGATGCAAGGCATAGATGAACCACTAAATAATTGCGCTGTGTAGTGGTGTTTTTAAAAATACAATATAGGGCCCGGCGTGGTGGCACAAGTGGTTAAGTCCTCGCCTTGCACGCCCGGGATCCCATATGGGCGCCGGTTCTAATCCCGGCAGCCCCGCTTCCCTTCCAGCTCCCTGCCTGTGGCCCGGGAAAGCAGTCGAGGACGGCCCAAAGCTTTGGGACCCTGCACCCGCGTGGGAGACCCGGAAGAGGCTCCTGGCTTCGGAATGGCATAGCATCAACCATTGTGGCTCACTTGGCGAGTGGAAGATCTTCCTCTCTGTCTCTCCTCTCTGTATATCTGCCTTTCCAATAAAAATAATAGTAATAATAAAAATAAATCTTTAAAAAAAATACATTATATGCATTCTGCCCTTCTTCCATCTGCTCCTTAGATACTCACTGCACAAAATACTCTTCTAAATAGATCCTCTCCTAATAATGTGCACGCAAATTGTGTGAGAATTTGGTGAAATTGCAAATTGTGATTCAGTAGATTTGGAGCAAGGTTTGAGATGTTCCATTGCAAGCACAAGGTGTGTTGGACCTTCTGACCCATAGGCCATATTTTGAGTAGCAAGGCTGTACACCATAATCAGGGTCTGATAGATACCAGTTATTTTATTTTCTATTATCTCTAATGTTTAGTTTACATGTTATCTCTTCTCCCAAGGAGTATAAACTATTTGGTATAAGGATTTTATCCATATTTTATTTTCACATAGTATGTGTTAGGATTTCAGATATCACAGTGAGGAAGTTCTACTTTAAACCGTATCCTCTTACAGAATCTTTGAATAACGTTCTTCCACAACGGAGAAACCTGTGTGAAATGGCATTGGTTAACATCTCAAAATAACAGCAGCATGGAGATGAGCATGGTTCATTGAGAGAAAAGACAGATAACCAGGTAAACCCAGTGCTTATCTGCTTTGTTCAGTTATAATGCCATTCTGACAGTGTTGTGTGTGGCAGACATCTCCAATGGATGGCTCCTCAGAGATCTGACCCCAGGAGCATTCAGTGGGCTGGACAAAGTGCTTCCTACTCACAGAAAGATAACGCTTTTAATTAATGATGCCAAACTTTTAGAATGTGTTTTAAAGCCAAATCGTACTTTTAAAGAAAGGCTTTCTATGGCTGAGGAGAATGTTCTTAGTGGAGGAAGGAAAAGTCAGACAGGAATCTATGAAAATAGCTGGTGTATATTTATCATATTTCTTAAGATCTTTCCTCTCTTCCTTGACCCCATTGTTTTCAGTTTCCAGGCACAACCCTGCATTGCTTTTTCCCTAGACTTGGGGGTGAGATGACTTGGAATCAGGGCCAGGACAACCTGTTTCCAGGAGGGTTCTATGCCAGTTTTCAGACTCTCTAAGAGCTGAAAATGACATTTGCAATGATCTCATCCAAACTCCTTCCCAATAAATAGCAATTACTGCGCATGAGCACTACCAATGTATGAGGCATTCTGTCTTATGGAAAAATCAAAAGGATGTTTTTTGAATGGATTCATACAAATGATCTAATTCTAAAGACAACACAAAATTAAATGTTGTGCCAAAACATTTTTAGTATGGCCTAGTTACTAAGATACTCATATCAGAGGGCTAGCATTGTGAAACAAGTCAAGTGGCTGTCTGCTGTGACCATATAGTATCTAACCTCAGTTCAAGCTTTGGCTGTGCTTCCTCTGGTCCATTCATTTTACTAATGTGCCCAGGGAAGCAGAGGAAGGTGGCTCAAATGTTTGGGCCCTGCACCTACTTGGGATACCTGAATGGAACTGTTGTTAGACTCCTGGCTTTGGTCTATCTAACCACATGCATTATGGTCATTTGGAATAGAAGATCATTCTCGCTTGCTTTCCTCCCCCATCTCCCCACCTCTTTTTCTTTATTGCTGCCTTTCAAATAAATAAAATTCATGTTACAGAATAAACTTGAGAGTACCTGGGTTTGCTTCTCAACTCCAAATTCTGACTTGAAATTTTGCTGATGTAAATCCTAGACACAGATCCATTGATGATGGATGAAATAACTGGGTTCCTTCTATCCATGAGGAAAAAAGTGTTTTCAATTTGCTGTTTACTGGTTTCAGTCACAACTAATGCAGACACTTGAGTCATGAATCATAGATGGAATTCAATGTCTCCCTCTGTCTCTCTGACTCCCTACCTTTCAAATGGCGAATTAAAACAAAACAAATGCATGAACTGGGTTGCGGCACAGTGGGTTAAACTTCCACTTAGGATGCCAGCATCTCACACAAGTGCCCTGGTTTGAGTCCTAGATGCTTTGTTTCATGTATAGCTCTTGCTAACGCATCTGTGGAAGCATTGAAGGATGACTGAGTGCTTGGGTAACTCATACCCATGTAGGAGACCCAGATGGAATTCCTGGCTCCAGACCTTGGTCTCCCCCTACCTTGGCTATTTGGAGTGATTTGGGGTTATTTGGGGGGATTAGCCAGCAAATGGGAAATCCCTGTCACTTTTCTTTTCCTATCAAATAAATAAATAAATAAAACATTTTCTAAAGAGCATTATTTTGCCATATGAGTTGCATATAATGCAAAATATCTTTTGAAATTTTCTATAATTTACTAATACACAAAGTTATGGAAAAGCAAACAAAAGGTGTTTTCAATTTACCAATATACTGTACTTTATGTCTGTGTTTTTAGTTATATATTCTTATTAGGAAGCATCCTTGCATATCAATGATCCAAAAATCTTGTTCATGGTATTTAGGTCAAATTTGCTTTGTAGTGAAACACTCATTTTTTTTTCAGGTCTACCACTTGCTAAGTGCCTTAGGATTTCTTGTGCTAATGTAACATGTTACTAAAAGGCAGGTCATTTGCATTTTATTTAAGGAATATAGGATTCTTAAATATAAAAATATTAACATTATATATAAAACTATAAATATTTCTGAATGAAATATATCTATATATAAAACTATTAAATCACACTAAAAGGAAACTTGAAGATGGTAGTGATATTTTACTATTTACTAGCAAAGTGATGCTATCATACAGAAATATAGTGGTTTACAATTAACTTGACCTTCTAGTAAAATCTGATGATTTTTGATATTTGACATTAATTAAAAGTTTGTGCAAATGTTAGACCTTGGTGATACTATTAATAATCATAGCATTATCAGTAGCATTCTTTTGCAGATTTGCATGCCTTTAAATACACTTAATAAGCGTGAAGGTTTCTGTAAGTAAACTCTTCCTTCGTGTTTTATGTTGGACTATTTTTAAATTTACATCCTTCTTCGGACAATTCCCTTCACACTTTGGGAATATCCTCTTATTCTCAAACCCACTAGGTGCCTTTTAGGAAAACCTCATTCTTACTGACAAATGACTAATTATGAAATGTCACTGAATGAAAGGCATTTTTAAATGTTCCATCCAGATTACATCTTCCTGTTTTTATTTTTAAAATGAGCAGCTTTGAAAAACAAAACAAAGGAAAGCAAACATCAGGACAAAGAGAAGACACAGGCAATGAGATGAGCGTTTTCTCGGGAATTTAGCTGACTCCGAAACGTCTCCCATTTTTCTCAGAGAAATAAATTGTTCTGGAACTAGGTATTAGGGAAAAATGCTTACTAGGGTTTTGCAATGGTCAGCTGGCGCTTGCTGTGTTAAAGTTACTATCCAGCAAATAACACAGTTCAGGCATCTTTATTCTATACACGGTTTGAAGCAAAAGGAAGCAGAGTATATGAGACTGTTGATTTAAAAGTGCAGCTTTTCCTACTGTTGCTTTTTGCACCTGGACTAATTAAAGTCAGTAAATTCTCTTCTCATAGCAAAATACTAATCTAGTAAATCAATGTGTGTCTTCAACATGGCTTCCTTCCAGTCCACATGATCACTGAAAGGTGTTTAAAAGTATTATAACTAGATTACAAATGAAGACAGAAACACTTGGAAGGGAAGAAAATAAAAGAATGACTTTCTTTTCTTTCTGGCATCCGTATTATAAATGGGATTTTACGAAGATATACTTTAGTTTCTGGAAGAATTGCAAGGTTTCTTTTGTATTAACACAATGTGCAAACATGCACACTCAAGTTCTTGCCATCCTTTTTCTTTATGCATTTCATTTTAATATTTTCCTGTTCCCTTTGCACACTCTTGCTTATTTTAGTCACAATTTATGCTAGATACTACTTCTGTGGTATAAAGCAACTTCATACATGTTGCTTTCGATTGAGGATGAGAACTCAACAACAACAAAAAAACTATTATACTCTTCATCCTTATATTATTTGACATGCATTGAAACCTACAAAACATACCAGTATGATTCTCCTAGACTGTCTGATGGGAAGTTTGCAAGCATATTTTACTGCATCTTGTTCACAAATGCCCCATTGTCCCCTGACAAATGATCTGTAGCCAATCTCTAAAATCTCCTTGTGCAGCACTACAGCTTCAAAGATGCATACCTTCAAACATGGTACCTCCAAGGCTAATATCTACTCTCCAAATTTCAAATAGTGTAGCCTAATAAAAATTTAAAGAGTCCGATCTCCTCTCCAGGGAGCAGCTGTCAAGCACCTCTTAAAACAGAGAAATATAAACAGCTTCCACCTAGAATAGTAATGTCTTGTCTTTGAGAAAATGCATAGTAATGGCAACTGTTTTATAACAGAACAAAATTCAAGTTATGCCATTTGATGTTAAAATTTGATTTTAACTTTGGATTAGGCTAGTGATTTTTCAATAACTGTGTGACAGTAACTCAGTATACTTAAGATATATTGGTGGAGAAAAAATGAAAATAACACATTTATACATAATTATGCAGGAAAATGCTATATACAAATGTGTAGAAATACTTACACATATACTTAATTGTAAGATATTGCAGGGTTTTCACCCAAATGATAGTCACAGTTCATTAAGTCAGGGCTACCCCAAAAGATTAAAGAAAACTCATTTTGATTCAGCAAGACTTTGTTGGGTGACACTGTGGCATGGCCAATTAAGCCACCACCTGTAATGTTGCCATTACATGTGACTCCTGGCTGCTCCACCTCTGATCCAGATCCCTGCTAATGCACCTGGGAAAACAGCATGAAGGAAAGCTGTGGGCCCAGCTCCTGGGTTCATTCTGGCTGAACCCCAGCCCCTGCAACCATTTGCAGAGTGAACCAGCAGACGCATATGTTTTTTCTCTCTCTGGCTATAGCTCTGTCTTTAGAATAAAGAGTGCTTTTAAAAATTCACATTTTTATTTCATCTCATCCTGTTCCTATGATGATACTTCATTGATTCTTTCAGTTCTAGTAAAACTACTTATAACAGTATTCTTTCATAACAGCTTCATCTAAACCTCCTGTACAGGATCAATCTATTTACTTTACGTTCCCTACCAAATATTTCACTTGAGCATAGAAGTTCATATTTAACTGGAAAGCTTGCCATTTCCTCAGATTGAAACACCATCTTACGTTTTCCTCTATAACCTCTTCAAACATATGTGTAGGTTGACCCTAATAAATAAAAAAAATTGAAATTAGCTCATTATTGAGGCATTTTATAAAAAAATCTTAATGATCACTTGGTAATGCGTTTTCTGTTCAGAATCCTTTCCTATGACATCTATTTTGAGAAGAAAATGCTTATTTTTTTTTAAATAGTACTTTTGATTTATTCCTGGTCCACCAATAACATAATATAATTCAGTGAAGATGGGTTACTTTCAAAATTTTGCTATGGGACATTAACCTCATATGGAAATGAGCCACAGTTATATTTTCATTTCATTCGCCTCATTGCTTTGTGAATGGGAAAGTTGATAAAATAAACAAAGAAAACCATGAACAACCACTTTGAATTGGTTAGTATTTGGAAAATCAGTTAATCACCAAAAGGATGACGTTGAAGTCACTTGAATGCTTTGTAAAAGAGAGTATTTACATGTGTTTGGAAAAGAGAACTTTCCATATCTACCTTGTGTTTTACAAGCCTAGGACAAGCAGGTTAAAATCCTTGAAATATTACATTGTTTACTTTGGGTGCAATCATCGTGCACATAATAGTCTTGCAACATAGAAATGGCAAATTTAACAAAATTATAAATGATTAGAACCATGGAATAAGAGAAGAAACCATGAAGAAGAGATTAATAGGGGCTTGACATATGACAGCTAAGCGTTGAGATTGCAGTGAGTTTGCACATGTGCTGAGCTGGGAACAAACTCACTGAGCTCAGTGCATTGCATTGGTCCTACACAAAAAATAATGCTGACTTTTGGCACCTTATGACTCACAATAGGTCTGTGTGGCCCTCAGACCTGATAGCCAACAGATACTAGGAAGATCAGCACCGCCAACAACCTAGCTATACAGGACACCAGTGTCTTCCTAATCCTGGGAACTGTGTGAACCAGAAGTGGGAGAAATGTTACAGACAATGGTGCAACAACAGTGCTGTATCACAGCAGGTGGTGACTGGAGAGACAGGAGCTGAGGCTATGGACTCCATGATGGAAGTGTTAATATAAGTGCAAAGATCTGAAAGTTGCTGGAGGGAGAGGCACAAGTGACTGCAAACAAAGAGCCATGTACCAATCACAATAAATGAAACTGAACTATAGATCTGTGGATGACAGTTAGAAACCTGCCCTAAGCAGAAGAATTTGCTAATCAGAAGTACAAAAACCAAGAGCAAAAGAAGAGACAGAAGTTCAACGAATGTTATTGAATACTCCCATGCAAAGGAACAAAAGCATTTGCCAACCTCAGAGTTAAGTGAGGAATACATTGAGGAAATGGGGGATACAGATTCAAAACACTTGTTACAAAGCTTCTTATCAATAGTGAGACACACGTGGAGGAATATAAGGAATATGTTGCAAAGAAATAGCAACACTGACACAAAATCAATCCAAATTATTGGAAATGAAGGACAAAATAAAACAAATTAAAAATTCAGTGGGGAGTCTCAATAATAAAATGAAGGTGGCAAAAGAAAGACTGTCAGAATTAGAAGATATGTCTCAATGTGGAAACAATCAAAAAGCTGGAAACTGAGCTAAGTCAAGCTGAAAAAAAAAATTCAAGAATTAATGGACACCATTAGAAAGCCTAATATAAGAGTCATGGGAATCCCAGAAGGTGCAGAAAGAGAAGTTGGGTTTAAAAATGTATTTAATGAAATAATTAGGGAAATTTTTCCTAATCTGGAGAAAGAATTGGGAAACAGCATCCAGGAGGGGCACAGAAGTCCCAATAGTGTTGACCAAAAGTGATCTTCACCACAACACATGATAATCAAGCTCTCTTCAATCAAACATAAGGAAAAGATCCTTAAAATGTGCATGTGAAAAAAATCAATTGATGCATAGAGAAGCACCAGTTAAATTCACAGCTGACCTCTCAGCTCTACAGGTCAGAAGAGAATGGAGTGACATATTCCAGATTCTAAAGGCAAAAAAAAAAATGTTGGCCCAGGATAACATACCCAGCAAAGCTTTCCCTTGACTTTGAAAATGAAATAAAATTCTTCCACAGTAAAGAAAAGCAAAAAGAATATGACTCTTCCAAACCTGCCCTACAAATGATACTTAAAGATATTCTCTTGACAGATAGGAACAGAACCTACCAAAACCAAAGACCAACATGAAGAACATCACAGTAAAATAACAATGGAAGATGATTACTAAATTACAGTAACAAATTACCACCCATTCATATTAACCCTGAATGTAAATGTAAACTCATCAAAGAAATGTCATAGATTAGCAGGCTGGATTAAAAACACAAAACCCATCTATTTGTTCCGTATAAGAGATACATCTCAGCAACGAAGATCAGCAGAAACTATGTCTCAAGGATTTTGATGTTTCTTTTTAATTTAGTTTCATTTCTTCAAAACACATTCTTCTAACTAAATTCTTCACTGACTCATAGATCATACAGTAGCATTATTTTCTTCAAGAAAATTACTGATTTTTTTTTATTTCTTCAGCGATGCATTAGTCAGTCACTAGCATGTTATTTGACTTTATGGCATTATTAATTTCTTTTCTTCTTCCTGTTATTGATGTTTTGTGACCTTTTATGGAATGTATAGTAACTGTGCAATGCAGACTATCATATCTAGTGTCATGTTTAACTTCATGGCATTGTAAATTTCTGCATTTCTTCCTGTTTTGTTTTTGTTGCAGCTTTTCACTTGGGGATTTATAGTGACAATGTAGTAAGACTGACATATCCAGATGTGAGGATACAGTGCAGTGTGCATCTCTAATTCCAGATCAAGGACGGACTCCAAGAGAAACAGTTGGATGTGTCTTGACAATAGGATGCTGGACTCTCTGCTATTGTCCTTGCCTGCAATGATGGACTTATGACAGCTTATGAGGAACTATGCTGGTGTAATGATATGGGCAAACTCAGTGTGCTGTATGTGTGTGTGTGGTGGGGGGATGTATTTGGGGAGGAGGTAGGGGAAATCCCAGGGCCTATGGAACTGTATCATTTGTATCATAAAATAATAATAATAATAAGTAAAAAAAAATCATGAGCCTTACTGCTGTCCTTGTAAAGAACTTCAGCATTGTCATAAAGCTGCATGGAGTTTAACGATGTTAGGATAAAGGAAACTGATCGAGGAGGAGCGGGTCATGGCAGAGGGCGGAGTCAGAAATGAATTTTGGTAGGGACTAATGAGGAATGCACTTAGCAATCTAAATAAGGAAAAGATATCATCTGAAACCCAGACAGTATCTGGCACCCAAAAGGAAATGGTTCAATATTATTATATAACTAGCTTTCTTGGTTGGAGGAAAATTAAAAAAAAAGTTTTCATAATTTGATTGTAAAACAGGTCTACTCTTTACAGTCGTAAGCAATATGTCCTATGAAACTTATTTACTAAGCAAAGTATCACTTATGTTTACTTCATTGTTTAATTGAATTTGAAAGCATTTGCTTTTTCCTTACAATGAAAAAGAATCCTAAATGTGCCATGTGTGTTTCCAGGGATGTACTTATACATATAGATGGGTAAATAAGCAAACATAGATGTACTCATATGTATCCACTTTACTTGTACATGGCGTGATATGATCAGGATCATTATGGATACAATTTTAAAATATTTTAGAAGTTTAAGGTTTTTTTCAATTTCTTAACATTCTGTTTTGCAAGTCCAAACACTATAAAAACAAGACATTCTTTGATCAGTTTCCTTTAAATGTGATTTCTGGAACTAATACATGAGATGTTTTTGTACCTATACTTTTCACCTCATGGCTGTTTTCTTTTCTATACATAACATGAAGGCCATAGTATTTTTCCCTTGTCTAGAATATAACATGGAAATGTGATTTTGAAATACATTTTTTTGTGATCTGGAGTGTGTAAATCAGTTAAGAGGCAGTAGAGGAACATTGATTTTTTTTTGACGTTAGAAATTGGATATTACTGAATACACAATGATTCGGACAGCTCACTTGGTTTAAATTCATTACCCATCTTTTAATCCAGAAATTTGGTAGAACCAGACTGCACAAAGGAAATCCATCAAAAAATAAAATAATCTGAATATATCTGCATCAAGTTGTGCTTGTTTTCTGAAGGCTATGCAAAGGTTTACGAAGTGCAAATATCTTAAAACTTCATGGGAACTTAATGTTTGCTATAAGATGTTAAGAGAAATGTATTTGGGAACATAAATACTTAGAACCCTGAGGCCAATTTAACATTCCAGGGAAATGTAACCCATAATATCCTGGTAATGTAAGATTTTTTAAAAAAATTGTGCAATGACCAGTATACTGAAACATGAAAGCAACAACTTTAAATGTCCACAAAAGCAAAGCATATGTAAAATAATGGAGATAAAAAGCAAAATTTAAAATGATCAATGATGTAGATCAAGCAATTGAAAGGAACATCTCTGCTAATGAACATTTTAGAGTTACAATGCAGAAACCATTCCTGTATAACTAAAGAATTAAATTATTTAACTCCTTGTTGTGAAGTGAGAAAAACTACTTTTGCCATTTTGTATATGAATGGCATGACTTGTAAATTTTTGATTTTGCAGTGCCATTCATATAGATATGGAAAAAAATAAAGAGAAGAGAATCAAACAAGCCATAAAAAGGATTTTGGATTTTAGTAAAATATCTGTTTCTGGGAATTCAAAGATAGGATGTTCCTACAATGAAAAAAAAAATGCTGTTGAGGACAAAGCGCTGCTACCAGGAGTCCTGCTAACTCAAAGGGATGTATTTGGAGGTATAGTTTTTGTCTACTTTGGAAAGCATGGTATAGAAATGCTTTAGAACTGTGCTACTAAGAACTTAGCATTCGGCCACTTACTCTTTTCCTATGTTAGTGTATAAAATATTAGGATTTTTCACTCTTCTCATCCCTTTACAATGCTTTTTCAAATGAAAATTAGCAACTTACCATCACTCCCTAATGTATTATATTTTGAATGTTTCCCAGATCCTGGCTTTGCCCTTTAAGTATACGGTGATTAGATATCTCTCAGAAAAAGAAAGAGATAATAATACATAAATAGTTGTTTGAGACTAACATCCAGATGTGAGGATGCAGTGTAGTGTGCATTTCTGCTTCCAGACTAAAAATGGACTTACAATGAATCTGTTTAAGATATCTTGACAGTAGGATTCTGGACTCTCTGCCATTGTCCATGCCCACAATGATGGACATATGACTGTGTATGAAGAACTATATGTTAGTAATGATATAAAGGAACTAGGTGGGGGGGGGGAATTGGGGAGGGAAAAAGGGAACTGTATCATATAATGATAATAATAATACAATGAAAAAAATAGTTATTAGAGAGTATTCAATAAGTCCAGTGGGGCCAAATATTGCAGCCTAGAGGTCAAAGGCCACACCTTGCATGCCTACCATCCCATGTGGGTACTGTTTTCTTTCCCAGTGGCCTCACTTTCCATACAGCTCACTGCTTGTGGCCTGGAAAAGCAGTTGAGAATGATTGAAATCCTTGGGAACCTGCACATGCCTGGAAGACCCAGAAGAGGCTCCAGGTTCCTGCTTCAGATCGGCTTAGCTCTGGCCATTGTGGTCACTTGGTGAGTGAATCAGTGCATAGAACATTTTCCTCTCTGTCTCTTCTCCTCTCTGTATATCTGACTTTTCAATAGAAATTAAATAAATCTTTAAAAAATAATCCTAATGATTTCCTACCTTTAATCTTAATTTCATAATTGTGTGTAAAATACATGTAATATTCTAGATAGCATATAAACTACATGTAATAGTATGTGTATATATATACATATATATATATTTCCCCAATCAATATTCCATAAGGGGTAGGACACAATTAAATACTAGTAAATTCAGTTATGCTGCTTCAGCATTAATTATATGTTACTGACAAAGATATAAACAAACAGTAGAAAGAAGAAAGATGTAAGGATAGTTAAAAGATCAAAACAATTTTAAATGTTCTTATTTTTCTTTCCTAAAAGGTGTATTATAAAGATTTGAAAATGAAAATTGTACAGGGAGAATGAGGCAGAGTGATCGCTCTGCTGGCCTACCACCCATGGGGAGTTGCTGTGACTGGAGTGGTCCAGGATGAATGCAGGAGTGGGAATTGCATCTGGTTCTTTTAAGTGGGCAGCAGGGGTCCTAGAACTTGGGCGATCACATGCTATTTTCCCAGGTACATTGACAGGGACTGAATCCGAAGTGGAGCTGTGTGTGCTCAGATATCCGAGAGTAATGCCAGTGTCACAGACTGCAGCCTGACTCACTCTGCCACAACATCAGTCCCAATATATATCTTAAAAATGAAAGTGGAGAAGGCATTTTGCATATGCGGGTACTTCCAAACGTGGTTAGGAAATGGAATTAAAAGACAAAATAATTTTGCTGCAGAAATGTTGAAATTAATGATGGGTCTTTAATAAGTTCATGGAGGATGTAAATTATGGAAAAATGGCATGGATTTAAAAAATCATGACACCAAAATAAACTTAATTTTTTCATTCTATTTTTCATGAACTTCTTGAAATAACCTCAAAATGCATATGCATCTGTGGATAAAGAAACAGTACCATTTAGTTATAATTACCAATTACCTTACTAATGCTATTGGTATTGTATAACTTCTATAATATTTGTATCTAACATATTGTTTCAACTTTTTAGTGTAATTGAAACTATTAAATCATGAAAATCTAAAGCTTCAAATAGAAAATTAACATATTTGTAATTATTTTCTTTTTTCTAAATCCACTCCTTGTTTGTTTAAAGGAGAACACACCTATATCCCTAAACAACAGAATGGCTAATGCTTGTCACTGACAAAACTTCAAAATTCATTGTACAGTTTAATAGCTTGAAATTGTGTTCTGTCTTGTTCTTTGCTAAATAATACAAATTCTTTTGTAGAAGTGTTCTTCTGCTAAATGCGCACCAGAATGTTGGTAATTGGGGCATGCAAATTTGTTCTGCAACTAAGAACAAGAGGAGGATTTAGAAGTTATTTTAATGTAGTACTACATTTACGTTTAAAGTGTAATATTATTCATGTCATTATCATGTATTATTCATATGCAGTGTTTGAAGTGGAGGTCTTTCCAAATATATTAAGAGGCACTTATTCACAATAATCTAATTAATTCCCACACCGTTCTTTCTCCTTGTTTCAGAAAGTGTGAATCTTTAAGCTGAATAATATCACAGGTTCTGAACTGGCACCTCATGGGCCACATACTGCCAGCAATGTGTTTTGTTTGTCTCATATTGTATAATCTTTATTTGCAAAATTCTCAAAATAGAGTGATAAAACAAAAAAAAAAATTTGGATTTTTAAAAGAGCTGTTCACAAGGAGCCTCTACTTCTGTCAAGCAAGAGTATCACGGGCCCAGGGAGAGCTGTGTGTGAACGCGCTGTGGGCACTGATTCCACACAGTCGCCCAGAATGGCTCCTTAGGCCATTGGCTCCTCCACGACTTTTTATAACTGAGAAACACCAATAGATGCTGCCAATAATATTGTTGCACAAATCCTCATTTAGCTTGAGAATATAGGGTATAGCTGCAGTTTAATATCAGTACAAAATAGCAGCTGTATTTAGAATGCTATTTCTATAATGGGTTTATTGGGGAGGCAGATATCAACTCTCAAGGGAATTCAGGGATGTCTTTATACAGAACCCATAGTGAAGAAAAATATCAGTTCTGCTTTAAAAGTGTTTAAAGCCTTGTTAAAGCAGTTTTCCTGAATAGATAAATCTTCTTATAAAACTCTTTTTATATAAGTAGTTCTAAGAAAAATGGTACATTCTATATTATGTTTAATTTTCTACTTTATTATTCTAAATTAAGCCAGATAGTTCAAAACAAAATCTTTTTGGATGATCATCAAGTGTTCAAAAGTAAGCTCTGTGCTTTAAAATAAAACAGCATTTTTACTCTTGGCTAATATTTATTCAACACTCACTATTGACTACACAATTATGAATCACTTTGTCTTATGCATGATCTCATTTAGCTACACAAATATGAAGTCTTTTATATATTTGTTCATTTATTTAGTAACATTTACATTGTTGATCAGGATGTGAAGGATCGAGGGTCAGAGGAAAATGGGTGTGATCATTTTTTCTCACTTTTCTCTATCTTCTTCCTGTGTCTGGGGAAAGGGAGAAGATGAGGGCAGAAACGAGACCCAGCTTCCAACCAGGGCTGGGAAACGGCCACCTGATACCAATCTAGGGTCCTAATGAGGCCCACGCTCTGAGAGTTTAGCCCAGGTGGTTTTGGCAGTTCTGAGATGCTGTCAATATTGCTGATCCAGGGATGAGGAAACCCTTCCAATGTCCCTTAGCTGACACAGTCAAAATGACAGTCTCCATTCATCCAGATTTTTGCTGTCACTGTTTGGCTGGGGTGGTTGTCCAATTTGTTCTATTCTTCTTGCTCTGCTATGGTGCTAGGTGTCCTCTGCAGGAACCAGGGAGCTGCCATTTTCTCCATGTTCATCATGGTCTGCTATCCATTGCTCGATCTTTTCCACTGAGGGGGGCCAGTTCCCATAGGTGGGCTCAAGGATCTGGTCCAAGACACCTGGTCTCCAGTAGACATTCCTGCCCCCACTTCTCATCGACCTGGCATCCACTTCACTGATGAACCCTAAAATCTGGGCTACACGAACTGGGCCCCACTGGATCCCCTGTACCAGAGGCTGATAAACAAGGGAGCTACCACAGAGGCAGGTCCAAGGACCCTGGCCCAGACTTTTGGGCCTCACTGGACCCAACACCCACAGGAATCACAGACTCAGCCCCCACTGTATAGGATGGCCCAAGAACCTGGTCCAGAGGAACCAGGTCCCACTGGATCCGCCAACCTGGGCTTCATGGATCTGTCACTCACCACACGGGTGGGCCAAGGACAAAGCCAGGAGACCCGGGCCCCACCAGACTTCCCAGGCCCTTGGGGTTCATAAAGCCAGAATAGAGTCACTTTTTTTTATTTAAAATACTTGCTTGAGAGATGAAAAGTTTATCCATTTAAGATGCATCATACAATGATTTCATATATATTTTGTGGTCAGAGTGATATTCTCAATAATAGTGAAAAAGAAGGAAGAAGGAGCAAAAGGAAGCATAAGAAAAGGAAAGAAAAAAGGAAGGAAGGAATGGGGGGAAGTACAAGACTAAAACAGGTTAATAGAATAAGTACTTTCTAGATGCATTCATCAATTCATGATAAATTCTAATGTTGCAATTTTTGATACATTATAAGGTTTGTACACACGTGTGAGCTGTATGTGCTCAAGTATGCACAATATCTAGTGGCAAGGTATCTTTCTTATTGTAAAATCTTGTAAAAATAGTTCAAAACTAATATATTGTCATATCTTGAATCATATTAGAGTTTGTAACATTTAAAGAGATTCTTTTGTTAGTAATGAGATTAGAAGATAAGCTTAGACTTCAGTATCTTTTTAAATGCATCCTTTTTCTTTACCATTAACGAGTAAAATTTTGCTACAAGCTAACATAATTTGGCAAATCCAGAATAATTGCCTTTGTATTGTAGACTTGTGGCATTTTAATCTAACCTTCTAAAAAGGAGAGTTTCATTTGAATACAATCAAATGTGCTGTGAAATGCAAGTAGGAATGTCACAGAAAAGATTGATGAGTCATTTAAAGAAACAAAGCACAGTATGTTTCTTCATTGACTTTTTGTTGAACTATTTTGTCTAGCTATTTTATCTTAACAACCTTATTTCATCCTGTGGATATAAAGTCGACACACTAATTAATCAGGTGACATTGCTTTATTTGGCTTTGCAGATGTTGTTTAATCAGTAATTAATTTTTGCTACAAATAGTTTATTAACAAAGCCTGAACGTGTGCTTGGTGGAGGAAAATAAGTAGATTGGAGATTGGATGCTGCGTGAGCCATCACAGATTGAAGCACAGAATGCACCTCTTGTGCTAAGGAGCTCCTTGCGGGAGGAATTTTAGGCCCCACAAATTTGCAGCAACACCTCAGAGAGACAACTGCAAATAAATAAACTTGGTCTTTAACGCTACTCAAGACTCTTTTTGCTGGCAGGTTCTTAACTAAGCTGCACAAAACTCAGGACCAGCACCCACCGAATCCATTGGAGCACAAGGATGAGAAAAGGCGACATCTCGAGAGATGAATTACATCCTAATTTGGAACAACATTTGTGATGCTATGACCAAACATCAGTTACAGCACATCTGCTCTCTGCCATTTTCTTAAATGTGATCTTGCAAGTCTCTCTCTTATTTATAATCAGATACAAATGTCAGTTGCTAAGAGTGAATGTTTGTTGTCCTGCTATGTACTCTCTATGCTTTCGTTAGAGAGTATTTATGTAACAAAAGTTAGTGCCAGTAATATTTGAATTATATATGCATATATTTGAATGGCTAATAGTTAGGTTATGCATAAATTCATTTTCTTCCCTTCTTGACTACCATTTCAAAAGTTATCAAGGTACTCCAAAATTAAAGAGTTTATTAATCTGTAAAGCTTTTGCTATGTGTTCACTGCTATTCTATTTCTAGAACATGCCAGGTTTATCCAATTCAGGACTTTGAATATATCTCCTTTGTCTAAAACACTTTGCTTTAAAATAGTTACTTTTTCTAATATGAATCAGCATCATTATATAAAAATACATTTATAAAATTTTAATTAACCTTTTGTAATAGAAAATCCAGACTTAGGGGCATACATGTGGAAGGTTACCCAGACATATGCATCAGCTTAAAATTATGAGTAAACAAAAAAAAATAAGAGATGTTAGCTCTAATAACCACCAAATAGAAAAATAGGCAATATGAAATGACTTGAATATCAACAAAGAACAGAAGAGCAACATATGCTGTGGTGAATTCACAGTGGAATGCCATTCATAATATTGAATGTAAATGATTTTTTATCTAAATAGATGAGTGATAGAAACAAAATTTAGACCCCCCTCAAAATGCCAGCTATCAAAAATGCCTAAGATTTACTCCATACCATATAGCAAACATACACAATTAAACTCTATTATACATTTTGCATGTGGCAAAATCATTAGGAAAAATAAGCAAATGGTAAAAATGAAGCTGAAACAAGTAGCAAACTACGGGGGTGAAAATAAAGTTGAGATATAAGAAAATTACAGGCATAAAAAGGTTTGAAATGTTTCATTTCTTATGCTGAACATTCAAAACTTGTTTTAGCTTTACATGTCACATATACATGACAATACATCACTATCCAAACTCCTTAGTTTATTGTTGACATGTTTATTGCTTCTGACACCTTCTGTACCAGACTGCCAGATCCACAGAAGGTTGTACCTAACCTCTTCTGTTGAATAGGACAGTGTACAGCAAATAATAACTAAACATTTTTACTTGTTGAAGTTAACAAGCCTATAGTGGGTAGTTATTTCAAATATAGAGTAGAGCAAGGCAGACACTTTCAGATACATCTGCATCCTCTCCTTAAGGAACTCAGATTTTAGCTAGAACTGTTCAACAGGAGGTCTTCAGTGAGTCTCAGCATTTTCGTGTCACATTGAGCTTCATATGCACTCAGTTTCTTACTAGTGTATCAGGCCAAGGAGTGATATGAGTTTATTTTTTTAGGAAAGGAATTTTGAATTTTGGCTTTTAAATGAATCCTAAGATGAAAGATGAAAGATGAAAGATGAAGAAACATTTCATCAATTCTCTCCTCTATTACTGGGTGGGAAAATTACTTGTAAATTTCCCCAAAGACACAATTCTATTCTTGCTAACTGCCTGAAAAATAATTCCTTTGTATTAAGGGAATTGCATTTTCTTGTTAATTTCTTAATTTAAAACAGTGTAGAAACTATTACTTAAATGACATAGAAAAGCCAAAAGTGCTTAATCTAAAGGAAAAATAGGAAAATGTTAAGTGAACTGTAACAACAATTATAAAATGAGCTAAGAAAGCATTAAACAATGTTTAATATACTTATTTTAAAATTTTACATTTGCTCAAATTATGCAATCTGGCCTTTAATTATTTTAGAAATAACAAATGATGTTATTTTTAATACAGATTAAAAATAAAGTTCCAACATAATTTGCAAGGATTGAGTCATTGGCCAATATATTTTTTTCTGAATCACTGAGTTGTAAGAAAGCATTCAAGTTTTGGTGATACAATTATGAACACTCGGTAGGAAAAATGGCATTATTGCATTGGCACTTTCCTCCTCAATTGACTTCTCAAAATTTAATTCTTGTAAAAACCACTAATTTCTTTAGAAATAATAATTTGCAAAATAGAAAGCCAAGGAAGATCCTTTCGATCACGAGTAATCCAAG
Organism: Ochotona curzoniae; assembly: GCF_017591425.1. NCBI lineage: Eukaryota > Metazoa > Chordata > Mammalia > Lagomorpha > Ochotonidae > Ochotona > Ochotona curzoniae. The sequence continues at coordinate 25,578,779 of NW_024467096.1, forward strand.
AAGTTATAATGTTTAGGAAAGGAGGACTATGGCATAATGTGGAACTGTGGGTACTTAATCATATTACTTGGAAACACTACTTTTTTTTAAGGTTGATTTGCTGTTATTGAAAAGGTAAATCATATGCATGGAGAGAAGGAGACACAGAAAGAATCTTCTGTATACTGGTCATTCCCAAAGTGTTTGCAATGGCCAGAACTGAGCTTACCCGAAGAAAGGAACCAGCAGCTTTTTGTGGATCTCCGTTGTGAATGCAGAGTCTCATTGGGATATTCTCTCCTGCTTTCTCAAGCCACAAGCAGGGAGCTGGATAGGAAGTGGAGTAAGCGGGATATGAACAGGTGCGCATTTGGGATCATGGCACTAAAAGGTGAGGATTTAGCCACTGAGCCATGGCACTGGGCTTCAAGAACACTAGTTCTTGCTACCCATGCCTAGGTGGACATTCAGAATTTATTTACACTTTTCTTAATTTTCATACACATAGAATTGAGAAAATAGTAGCCCTAGGTTTTTGAAGTAGAACACACACACAAACACACACACACATACACACACACATGAAATATTTGACACATCTTGAAATTTTAACCAGGGCCACTAGGCAAGAAAAAGAAATCAAATAGATACAAATTGGAAAGGAGGAAGTCAAGCTATTGTTATTTGTAAATGACATAATTTTCTACATAAGGGAACAAATAGATTCTACATTAAGAGACTATCAGAACTCAAAAGTTTGTTAAAGTTACAGGATATAAAATCAATACACAATAATCAAAACCCTTTGTATATAGAAACAACTTTACAGCTGAGAAAAATCTGTAGGATAAGTCCCATCACTATAACTGCAAATAAATGTATATATCTCGGAATAAATTTAGCCAAGTTTGAGAGAGAGTTCAATTATGAAAATTATAAAGTATTAGAAAAAAGAAAACATCTAAACATGGAAAAACCTGCCACATGCATTGTTAGAACTGATATCATCAAAATGTACATATTACCCAAAGCCATGCAATTTCAATCAAAATACCTATGATAGTCTTTTCAAATGTAGAAAAAAAAAGTTAGAGAACCACAGTAGCTAACACACTCTTCAGCATCAAAGTCAAAGCTGATGGCACCATGATTATGCACAGAAGGGCAGCTGTTATCAAAAGTCTGCAAAAAAACAAACTTGAAAATAAATGACATGGAACAGAAATCCCTGAAATGAACCCATACAACTAAAGCCAGCTAATTTTGAAAAGTGGACTGAAATTAATCCAGGGGGAAAGAAACATTTCTTCAACAATGGTACTCAGAAAAATGGAATCTGCATGTGCAAAAATGCGATGCAAGACCTCTACCTTATACTTTGCATTAAAATTGAGCTTTGAGAATATCAAGGATTTAAATCTTGGACTATATATCAGAGAACTACACAAGGAAATCATCAGGGACAGACTAAAGACACAGGTGTGGGCAAAGACTTCTTGGGAACGATTCTGAAGCACAAATAAATAAAGCAAAAATAATCAGAAAAGAGTGCATCAAGCTAAGAGGACGCTTCATTGAAAAGAAAACCTCATCAAAGTGAAGAGACAGCCTACAGAATGGAGGAAAATATTTACCAAATATGCAATTGATTAAAGATTAAAATTCAGGACCCATAAAGAGTCCAAGAAATTCAACAACAATAAACTAAACAGTTCAGGCAAAAAATGAGCAAAGGACACGAACTGGCATTTTTCATAGAATGGGATTCAAGTGGGCAACAGACCTATGAAACAATGCTCAGCATCACTAGCCTTCAGAGAAATACAAACCCACACTACAGTGAGGTCCACCATACCCCAGTTCAAATGGCTGTCATACAAAAAAATCAAAAAGCAACAAATGTTGGGGACAGAGTGGTGGGAGGAAGGGCCCTACTCTGCCACTTGTGAAAATGTACACTCATGCAACCAGAATGGAAAACAATATGGAGATTCCTCTGAGTATAAATCTACCACATGAGCCAACCAACCCATTCTTGAGAATTTATTCAAGTGAAACGAAATCAGCATATCAGAGAGCAGTCTGAACCCATCTTATTTATAGAAGCCCAATTCATAATAGCAAAGATATGGAATCAACCCAGATGTCCGTCCACAGAGGTCTGCATAAAGAAGATGAGGTCCCAATCAGCCAGAAAAAGAATGAAATTTTGTCTATTGTAATTAAATGGATCAAATTGAAAATCAATAGACTTTGTGAAATAAGTCCCTGAAATGCAAATATAATGCAAACATATAGTTTGCATAGAGTACATAAAAGGTAATTTGTGTGAGTAAGATTGACATCTTGAAATTCAAACATTGTTTACAGTCGTTGTCTAGAACCCTGGGTAACAGTAGGTTTTTCTTTTATCTTTACTATGGATTGATAATTTACCTAAGAAGCTTAGTTTGTGATTGCAAAGTGAAATGGAAATATGCCATTGCAAGAATTAAAGAGAGAAAAAAAAAAGAAACAAGAAGAAGGATGGGTGGAAGGCGTCTTTATGCTCATGAATCTGAGCATAAAATATATGAAATATGTTCACTTTATAAACATGCATATGTGTGTGTCTTTCTCTTTGACTTGCTTCCTTGCTTATAATTGAAGGAATCTCACAATGTTAAAACAATTAAAATTCCTATTGGTAAATATACTTAACACATATGAATATATAAATATAAACCCATGGAATTTAGCATTGCTGATATAACTATGAAAGCTCTAGTGTAGAAATTAATCTACTTTATTCTTACTTAATATTTGAAAAAAATGATGGATATCTTTAAAATCTAACTCTAGAAAACTGACCTTGTCTAAAAAGAATTTACAAAATACACTAAAGTTTCAAACTAGCACAAGAATTCACCTGGAGAAATATCATGGATAAATCCTATATGTTAATGCCTTAACATAAAATTTGTGTAATATTACAAATGTTTTTTTAAAGTTCAATAAGTACTATATGGAAAGTCAAAATAAAGATGTAACTCAGATTTCTAAAGAAAAATATCTGGTCAAGAGGAATGTGAGAAAATATCTGAAAAAATATGCTTTATAAAGGACTATTCCATATAGGCTGAGATCCCTCCCCAATTCCCACCCCTCAACAGATTTTCCCCATTTTACTACAATGGTGTAGTCCTTCATAAGGAGTCATAATTCCATCAGTCTCTTACTTAAGTGTACCCCGACATTGTTGGTACAGACAATGTCAGACAGTTAGTTCAGCATCCCATTGTCTACACTTGTCCAACAGTTTCATTGGGAATCCATCTTTTGTCTGGAAGCAGGGATGCGTGTTCCATTATACCCCCACATATGGTAGACCCCAGTACTCCATTTCTATACATTTCCATAATTGAGAAGCCATGAAATAAGGTCAACAACTGGTATGAGTTAGAACAGCCACCACCATCACCACCACGACAACATCAACAACAAATTACAGCACCATGAAAAAAACGCGCCACTGAATAACCAACACATCGGTGACAAAAAGGAAACACAAAAGTCTGTGGGGAAAAAATGATGACAATATGTAATCCACCAGCCAGTAATGAATTCGACAAGAGAAAACAAATTATTTGGAATACATAAGACTGAACTAAAAAAAAAAAACATCAAAGCACATAGGATACACACACACACGCAAAACAAATAAACAAAAAAACAGTATGGATTGGATTATTGAAGTTACACATTCCATGCTGATTTCCTTATATAAGAGAGAACATATGGTATTTGTTCTTTTGTGATTGACTCATTTCACTGAACATAATGGTGTCTAGTTGGGACCATCTAGTTGTAAATACCACATGATTCTAAATTCAAAATAAAAATATATTTTAAAAAAGAAAATAGAAAACCAACACATTAGCAAATAACAAAAACTAGCTGAGTCACAAAACTGAAAAAAGGACATATATACATAATACTATATGTGTATATATAGAGACATGTAACGTTCCATAGTAAGAAAAATGCACAATGAGTTTTAATAATAAAAATAGATAAAAACATGCCTAATTAAAGAAGACATACAGATGGTGAGAAGGTCCATAAAAGGTTAGAGTAGAACGACATAAAACAACATTCCACTGCACACCTTTTTAAATGGCTAAAATCCAGAGCAATGGCAGCAGGAAATCAGAATGGGCATGGAAACAAGAATTTGCATTCATTATTGGTGGGGAAGGGAGGTGGCACCATCACTTTGGAAAAGAGTTTGATGTCCTATCAAGCTAAATATATTCTCACAATGCATACAAGAGTCACCATCCTCGGTATTTACCTGAAGGAATTTGAAAGTTAATTTAATGCATACATCTGCACAGATCCTTTAGGATGCGAATGGTTAAATTACACTACATCTAAACAAACAAAAAAGATATTACTCAATGCTAAAGAGAAATGACCTATCAAACCATGAAAAGTCACTAACAAAGCTAGTGAAACCAGAGTGGAAAGATGATACACTCTATCATTCCCAGGAAGATAAAAAGCTATGGAGCTAATCAACACATCTGTCATTCCTAGAAGGAGGGACCATGGCTAGGCAGGTGCAGATCTTGAGGTTAGAGAAAGTCATCCACATAGCCTTTGGAAGGTGGAAATAGCAAAATCATAGAACAGACTTCATATTACACTAAGTGGGAACCTAGTGTATACTACAGACTTTGGGAATAATGTGTCAGTGTAAACTTATTGATTACAATAAATGTACTTTTCTGGTACAAGATGTTCTCGTCATGGTGCCTAGACATGAATACAGACAGGAATACACAGAAATGTTTGTACCTGCCGCTCAGTTTTACTGAGAATAAAAAATGTCTAAAGACCAAATTTGATAGTTAAAAATTATTTGGCAAGTGGATATTGACTAAGCAAGTTACCTACAGTTAACAGAATACAGATTCTGGCTTTTCTTACAAAGTATTTGTACCTGGGTATTAAATGCATTCTTATACAAGGGAGTCTTCAAAAAGAGCTCGGAAAACATCTAAAATAAAGAACCGCTGTGAAGGAATTTCAAAATTTTTGTGTCCAATAAAACTATCCTTTAACTCCATTTTCTAAGCCTTTTGAAGCACCCTTTTAGAGCTATGAATATAAAACTGCAAGGGAATTAAAATTGAATACAAAAAGCTTTGAATGTACCACCTGGAATTAATCAAGCTGATTAATTAATCAATTAATCAAGATGATTAAGTTTTTCCTCCCCTCTCCCCTCCCCCAACTTGGGCCAACTTCCTTGCTTTCCCGCATTAACAATGAGCTACTTCCTCTGTGAAGCATCTGGGTCTCAAACCAACATCCATGATGGCATCACATGTGGTGGCTTTTTTTTTTTTCAAGATTTATTTTATTTTTATTGGAAAGGCAGATACAGAGAGGAGAGACAGAGAGGAAGATCTTCCGTCCGATGATTCATTCCCCAAGTGGGCACAACAGCTGATACTATGCGGATCTGAAGCCAAGAGCCTCTTCCGGGTCTCCCACGTGGGTGCAGGTTCCCAAAGCTTTGGGCCATCCTCGACTGCTTTCCCGGGCCACAGGCAGGGAGCTGGAAGGGAAGCGGGGCTACTGGGATTAGAACCGGCGCCCATATGGGATCCCGGGCGAGCAAGGTGAGGAACTTAACCACTTGCGCCACCGCGCGGACCACCGCGCGGGGCCGGAAGACAAAATTTCTATGCCAGGGTCCAGCGCTATGGCCTAGTGGTGAAAGTCCTCATCTTGCATGCACCAGCATCCAATATGGGTCCTGGTTCTAATCCCCTAAGCCCCCTTTCCCAATCAGCGCCCTGCTTGTGGCCTGGAAAACAGTCAAGGACAGCCCAACGCCTTGGGACCCTGCAATCCCGTAGGAAACCTGGACGGGGCTCCAGGCTCCTGGCTTCAGATTTGCTCAGCTCTGGCTGTTGTGGCCACTTAGGCAGTGAATCAGCAGATGGAAGATCTTTCTCTCTGTATCTCCTCCTCTCTGTATAGCTGACTTGCCAATAAAAATCAATAAATCTTTTAAGAATTCTATGCCAAGTTTCAAATGAACGGTGTGTGTGTGTGTGTGTGTGTGTGTGTGTGTGTGTGTGTGTGTGTGTGTGCCTGTGTATACACTATCCTTTAAGGCCAAACATGATTTGTGATTATTTACTCCAATGTCAAGTTGTTTCATTTTACCTGAATCTTTTATTATATTTCAGGAACTTGAAAAATCCAAATGTTTGGAACCCCGTCTAGAGGTTAACTGATGAAATTTGTTGGAAAACAGTGCCAAATCTATCTTTGAGTCAAATAGATTAGCAGGGAGATGAGAGTGATCGATCTCTTCCATGCTAATAGTGTTAATGAGCAGAGTGACACTTCGCCAAATGTTATCACATAGATGGCATCCAGAATAGTTTGGGCACCATATGTACCAGCAACATTTGTTTTGTTTTGTTTTTTTCTAGAAATCAAGACAAGAAGAGTTCACGGGTTCTCTTTTCAGCCAATAACACCAGAATTAATCATTTTACTTCATATTCCTGAAGTTTCACCAAATAAAAAATAGGTGAACTAATAAAGACTTAGGGTTAATTTTTTTTTTTCTCCAAGCAAATGTCACACCACATATAGTTGTGTCGGTTCTTTGTGTAAATACAGCTTTAAATGAACCATGGCTTTTTGGTTATAGCACAATAATCTCTTGACGTAAAACTTGTTCAGCTGTTTTATATCTATCATCTTCTTGAAATTTCCAGTGGTCCAGCAAGTTAACCAGAATCCATTTTAGTATTCTCATATAGGAGATGAAAAGAACTGAAGATTAGCGAGCTGATAGGCTGCTAGGGCTTTCACAGGCTCTAAGCGCTAGTAGGGAGGGCTTAGAAGAAAACATAGGCTACTAACACTGAAACCAATCCTCCTTATTATAATTCAGCCCATATTCCATTCCATTATTATGGTTTCATGTTTAAAAAGCTTTTGGAACTATGTAAGTTTGAAATAGTTACAAATTTCTGTGTTTTGATTGCTGATATATTTCATCTCTTTTAGCTAAAAACTCTTAGAAACATGTTTCAGAAAATACATGAAAAATATAACATATGATATTGTTTTCAAAGTCATATGCAACAAAATTCATTACCTGTGAAAAACTGTATGCATTTAATAAAGAAAATTTTATAATTAATTTGGAAACCCTGGCACATTAGCATCATTTCAACAGTAAATCCGACAAGAAATCTACATTTTAAACCTTGTAACATATTCTCTGCATGTTATATATTGATTTTGGAAAAATTAAGTAGGGTTGCATAAATGTATAAATGGTTGCAATTTTTAAACTTTTATATTGATAAGCATCTTGTCCTTTTCTAGTTTAAATGAATAATTTGTCATCATTTTGAGGACATAGATGGCAATGATTATTATTTACTTGCTGTAGTCTCCTACAAACAATACATCAATACACAGAGATAAGTTTTCAATTTAGAATCTTCACAAAGCTTGAGGGGCCTGATATTATGCTAAATAGGTTATGTCACTAACTATAGCACTGTGTGCCGTATGCGCACCTCTTCAAGTCCCAGTGGCTCTATTTCCAGCCAACCCCCTGCAAAAACACCTGGAAAGGCAGCACAAGTTGGGTCAGGTACTTGAGTCCCTTCCACCCAGGGAGATCCAGATAAAGTTCCTAGCTTCCATCTGCCATGGCCCCAATTATTGTGCCCATTGGAGAACTAGTTGATGGATGATATTTATCTCTCTTTCTCCCCCCCTCCTTCCTCACTATCCTCCCTTCCTCTTTTCTAGCCAAACATTTCAAATAAACACATATTTTAAAGTCTGTGGAATGTGCACATGATGCTCTAATTCCAGTCTCTATGAACATTGTGAAATCTTTGAATACAGCTATTTCTATTACATTACGATGAAATAAAAGTTATTGCAGTATGAATAAATATAAATCTGGGACACATTTGTAGGAATTTGACTACTATTAAATAAATCAGTGATAAAAGGAAAAAAGGTTTTAGGCCATGAGAACATTCTTCTTCCAATGGCAATGCAAATGCATCCTACTTCTTGACAGAATAGCGAAGAGCCAGCAATTTTAGACTCTCTGCCCCTGTCCAGGAAAACAACAGGAAAACAGGCTTCACTGTTGAAAAGATCAGAAAGAATTACACATGCCCACACACCATTTTATGTGAAAAAGCTGAAGGCAGAGATAACATATTAGGAAGAGCAGTAGATTGAAGAAAACTTTCATGGTAAAATGTGTATAGATTTTCAAACATTCTGTATAAATGAATAATACTTTTAGTTGAACTTATGAATAAATGCTATCCACTATGAAGACAAAGACTGTATTTCCTTCACCGCAATGCACCTGGAAGTTGGCTAAGAACAAGTACATTAACAACGGATGAATAGGGCCCGGCACGGTGGCGCAAGTGGTTAAAGGTCCTCGCCTTGCACGCCCGGGATCCCATATGGGCGCCGGTTCTAATCCCGGCAGCCCCGCTTCCCTTCCAGCTCCCTGCTTGTGGCCTGGGAAAGCAGTCGAGGACGGCCCAAAGCCTTGGGAACCTGCACCCGCGTGGGAGACCCGGAAGAGGCTCCTGGCTTCGGATCGGCATAGTATCGGCCCGTTGCGCTCACTTGGGGAGTGAATCATCGGACGGAAGATCTTCCTCTCTGTCTCTCCTCTCTGTATATCCGCCTTTCCAATGAAAAAATAATAAAAATAAATCTTTAAAAAAAAAAAAAAAAAAACGGATGAATAAATGTAGTACCGACCTTGCCCTTCTTAATTCAACTTGCCCTTTTTCATTCAACTGGATATGACAGTACTTCCACTTGAAAATGTCTTACTATTTTCTCCCATAGTTTGATTTCACTGAATCAGTTTACAAATTAAGAAAACACTTCAAGAGTTGAAAGCAGTGACTTAATGCACAATAATGTGCATCCAATTAAATCCTTGGGAATGGAGTTGCACAGCAGGGTAATTGCATGGATAAATCAGAACCAGCAATGATAGCGGTCAGTCTGGGCCAGGGCCAGAGTGCTTGTTAGTTGCTATTGCAATTAGGAATAATGGCCCATCATTGGCAGTTTCTGGCTCTACGAAAAGCTAAAGAACCCAAGGGGTTTGGGCTACCTAAAGCTGAGCACCTGATTATAAAGTCTCATGCAGAAAGGCAGTCAACAAATCTGGAGCAGACATGTTTTCAAATGAAGGAGTCCTGGTTTACTCTTAGTTGCTGCTCTTGAATTCACACACACACACACTCACACACACACTTCCAGAAAATAATCTCTCTGCCCTTTTTCTATTAGAATCTCCTTTCCAGCTTCCTGTTGATAATCAGATGTTCTGTCTTAGGTATGCTTTTAATTGTTGTTTTGTCCACCTTAATACCAGCCAGATTTTTCCAGCATCTTATATGTATTTTTTTGCTTTACAACAAAGTGACCTAAATCAAAATTGGATAGCATTGAGACATAGCAGCTCAGGGTAAAAATGCATGAACACATACTGAACATTGAACAAAACTGAACATACTCTTCAGCTTGGCTCTTTGCTACAGTATCAGACATGGAGGTAACAAATGCCAGTAGGATGATACATATGGCTATATTAATTTATCTTTATCTTCCTCGTACATGTGAACATCCCGACTAATATGAGATACATATTTTGAAGTTTAGGGATAGATATTTATTACATCCCGCAATCTGAAAAAATTTCAATTAATTGAAAAATCTCCTAGCTTTGAAATTTCAGAAGTATTTCCAGAGGAAGCAAAAACAAAAGCCTTCCATAGGGGTGCAGTGTTAAATATTGTAGAATAAGAGTAATGTATGAGGCGATATAGAAGAAAGGGATATAGTTTTAAAACTTAAACACAATGACTGCATTTGAAAGTCACCTTTCATTTTACTGAGTTTTTGTTTCCAAATAAACCTAAATAATCATTGAATTTCTTTTTTCACTCGATTTGACCTTGCTCTGAACCTTAAAAGAACAATTTTTCTCCAAGACAATTAAAAATGATTTTTAAATGCTTGGCCAAGATTGTTGTTGATTTGTAAAGTTCATGCTAAATAGCAGATAAACTTCCATTTCTATTTTAAATTATATTAAACATAAATTAATCACAATAATGATTGCACGGCTGGGATTTAGGCTACCTGCATCCTATAAGGATGCATTTTTAAAAATATCTATTCTATTTTTATTTTAAAGGCAGCATTATGGGGGAAGAAAAGAAAAGAGAGAGACAGAGAAGAGAGTACTTCCTTTTGGGTTCAGTTCCCAAATGGTCATAATGGCCAGAGATGAGATAATCTAAATCCAGGAACCAGAAACTCCTGTTAGTCAGCCAGACTTACCACATGGGGACAGGTTCACTCGTCTCCTAGGCCGTAAGTGTGGAACTGGATCAGAAGTGGAGTCTCTGGCACATATAGAATGCTGGCACTGCCGTAAGAGGCTTAGCCTATACCACCACTGTGCCAGCCACTAAAGGATGCATTTTGAACCCCAAACAGACATCCTGTTCCATGGGAGATATGGAAATAACAAAGTCAACATTTTGGACAAGATTCTGCTTGGACTACAGATAAATTAGTATGCTTGTTGTGCCTGTGTCTGTTTCCACTTTCCATTCCAGTTTCCTGTTTATGGTCATCATGGGAAACATAGGTGGGGGCTATAACACTTGGATCCCTATCATCCACATGGGATACCCAAATGGAGTTCTAGGCTCCTGGCTTCAATACCACCCAGCTCTGGCTATACTGTCATTTGGTAAGTGAATCAGTAGGTGGAATATTTGACCCTGTACCCCACAAACACACACACACACACACACACACACACACACACACACACACACACAGACGTACACACACATTCTCCCTCTCTCTCCTTCCCTGATATTTTAAATAAATAATTAAAAAGTAAAATTTAAAGATAAAACCATTTGAACTGAAATCCATTTACCAAAACAACTGGAGTGATCAATGAAGTTCGTTATTTCAAAGCTTTATTGGGGAAATAATCAAAATCTTCTGAGGTTTTGAAAATATCTGTTTTATATCAAATATTCTCCAGCCAACTGTCCCCTTCAGCATATTTAACACTGCTTGCCTTGAAACATGCTATAACTTCTCATCATCTGCCTGTCTTTAGGACGTAACAAAAACCAATCATACCAAATGCTTTAACTAATGATTCATATTGTTATTTGTCAAAATTTAAAAAAAAATGACCTTATTGATTCTTTTAATACTTGTAGGATTGAACCTAATCAACCATTAAAAAAGTAGAGGTTCTGAGAAATCTTCATGAAATTGTCTCAAAAGCAGAAAACATAGGAAACCTAATGACTGATTAAGATGCTTTACAAATCCGAAGAAACAGTCCTGTTGTAAGTGGGATGATCGGAATTACAGCTATTATAATAAAAACATTAAGGAAATGGTTTTAATAATCTCAGAACTTTGGCAGAACATTAAATTGCCTTTCCTATATCGGAAGTAGCTATAATTATTTCTGAAAAGAAAGCATAAATATCCAGATGAATGCCAGCTGCTGCAGGAAAGCAGCAGAAAGCATGGTTTAGCATCCCTTCCTCACACTTCTCTGGTCATTGGCCTGATGTCTGGGCGGACAGCCTCTGCATTTTCTGGGGCCTCCGGCTGTATCTCTACCAGCCAACTAGACTTAACCTTTGGCAACTTGATGCAGGCTTTACATCCCTGGTGGCACAAGAACATTTCCTGAGAATTGGTGAGATCTGTGTTCCAAATCATTTAGTTGGAAGCTATGGGTACCTTTGGGGTATCTGGAAAGATCAGGATGAATCACATCTCTATTTCTCATGCCCCTGTCTGTCCAAGTAATGTAATATAATGCCCCATCATGGAGCTGATGTCTTAGTTTCTTAGTACAAAGTCAGGAAATGGATCCTACATTTCGACCATCCACAAAGAAGTGTAGAGTTTTCTATCCCTAAAGCCTTACATACAAATCTATTTCTTAGATTTAATTTTTGGCTAAATTTCTTCATGTACATAAAATTGCTGGATTGATCACCAAACATGATGGGTCAGGTTGCTTTTCCTTGTCTACCACAGTTTCACTCTCAGATTTCATGACAGAACGGTTGGTGTTTGCCCTAAACATTGCCCAGGATCATGCCACTCTTTAGTGTTTTGCAAACTGGCTTTCACGTTCTTCATTTTCTAAAAGGATCCTTGGGATTCTCTTCTTGCATGCTCTCATGATCAGTCACTTCGCTATTTCTGCTCTTTAATTACAACCCTTCCTGTTTGGCCTTATGGTTACAATGAAACACACTCTGAACTCACCCTTCACCTTCAAGATCAGTACTTGGGAAGAGGGAGCTCTCGCCCAAGAATTTATGAGTGCTAGCAGGGTAAGACCTTATTAGCAGCGGCTTCATAGATGGTGTGGAAATCAAATAACTCAGAGTTACTCAGTTTGATTTCTCATTCTTCAAAAGCTGTAATTTAAGAGTGTCTCTGTGTGTGTGTGTGTGTGTGTGTGTGTGTGTGTGTGTGTGTGTGTGTGTGTTTGTGTGTGTGTGCGCCCATGGATATGTTTGTGTGTGTGTCCTGCTTAACGGATGTAGAGCAAGAGATACAAGCGATAGGCACAATGCTGTTTTGTGTGATGAGAGAAATTGCAGTTGTCTTTCTTACCCACATGGGTTTGGTGCCAAAATCAACAAATACCCATGCTCCTTGCATGAGATGTTGTGATGTTTAGGTATAGCCTACGCATATTCTCCTGTATACCTTAAATTGTACCTAGAAACACCTATAGCACTTTAAAAAAAAGTAAATGTTGTGCAAAAAGCTGTTATGTTTTATTGTTTAGGCAAGACGACAAGAAAAAAAAATGACATGTTCCAAACAGATTTGATATTCTTCAAATATTTGGATCTGCTACAGGGTAAGTTCAGCCTTGCCAGAGCATGGATTTTGAGAACCTGCAGGATTCCATGGTGAGATAGACAGCCTGGCTCATTAAGGTGACAGTTAGGAAAAAAGTTTACTCCCATGAGACTGGACAATCTTTTATAGAAAGGTACTGTTTATTTTTGAGGAGTATGTAAGTTTGCTGTAACAATCAAACTAATCCCAATCATATCATGTCATATTGGCGGAGAGACCTACCTTCAAGGAAACTAGACCGGAAGATCTTTTTCACATCAGTCAGACTGCCACATCATCTTTCCCAATCTTTCATCTCTTTAGCATCAGACTCTTTTCCCAACAAAAGGAAGCAAGCATATCGATTACAAATGGTATAAACCTACCTAAATTGATTGATACGTTATGTAGCCATAAGCTGAGAAGAAATTTAATTCATGCTACAAATCATTTAAAAATAATAATCTCAAGAAGAGACTGAATGTATGGATTTTGCAGAAACAGATGGAATATTGAGAAGTCAATGGCCACATGTTTTCAAAGACAGGCTTCACATGTAGAGAAGAAAATAGAAAAAGAACTTAGCATAATTAAATGACCTGTAAGGTTTTAACTTCTTGGATAATTTTCCTACAATTTTATACATTTTTCTTCCAACATGACATTTCTGTTATTGGACAAATTATTTCTCAAAAACTCTTATAAAAACAAAGTCCTTTTTATTCATATGGAAATAAAAAATAGGGCCCAGCACGGTAGTCTTGGAGGCTAAAGTCTTCGCCTTGAATATGCCGGGATCCCATATAGGCACCAGTTCTAATCGCAGCAACCCAGCTTCCAATCCACCTCCCTGCTTGTGACCTGGGAAAGCAGTTGAGGATGGCCCGAAGCCTTGGATCTCTGCACCTGCATGGGAGACCCAGAAGAGGCTCCTGGCTCCTTGCTTCAGATCAGCTCAGCTTTAACCATTAAAGTCACTTGGGGGATCAGATGAAAGATCTATCTCTCTGTCTCTCCTCTTTTGTATATATCTGACTTTCCAATAAAAACAGATAAATTTTTAAAAAAAAAATTTTAAAAAATAGAGCCAAATTGACATGGAAAAATCAAGAACTAAAAAACTTGACAAAGAAATGATCATAGCTGAAATGGGCCTGAACGCACCGGAAGAGACAGAGACAGCAAAGAATTCAAAGCAGCTCTGAGGAAGACACTCAACTCCCCAAATCATGAACTAGAAATTGAGCTTGGTTTATTTGTGACACGTAGCATGGCAGGCCCAGTAGCTTCTCGGTTTCTATGCTTAGTGAATATTGCTCATGGTTCTTTAAATTTGCATGCCCTTTAGACAATCTTAGCACGCCTTTGGCAGAGGAGTGCGCCTTATTTCTGAGATGTACTCAATCATTGTTGGATTGAATTTCCTTGGTGAGATCACAAGCAATAATCTCATTACTGGATAAAGACCAGAACCTTCTTTGCTGACACCTAAGGCAGCAACAAACTCTGCTCTGAATGCTGTTAAGCCTACTGTGACTAGGAGAATACCTTCAAGTCTGTAAAGTATTTAATAAATGTTGATTGATGATTAATTCAAACGTTTTGGAAGCTTTACAGGAGGTCATAAACAGACTGAAAAAACAATCCACAAATCCCTTGTGACAGGGCCAGACTTACAAAAACTATTTCAACTGATTTCTTTGAAGCAATTTTAAAAGAAAAGGATCATGAACAAAAAATGCTCAGGATCCTACCCTGATGACATGGGTTCACGTGTCATCAGAATATCAAGTGTTGTTGTTTAACTTTGTCTTTTCTTCTCTTTCAATATGAACAACTTCAAACGGCAGAAAATTGAAAGGATGTTAAAATGAGAGTTTTTACTCTAACCATCTCGATTCGGTAACTATTCATAGTTGACCAGATTGCATTCTCTATCACTGCCACAGATTATTTTTCCCTCCCTTTCCGTCTCTTCCATCTTGCAAGAAAACACAAGAAATAAATTTCTTCTGTATTTATCCTTGAAATCATTCAGTACTCAATTCCTAAAAATGAGCATTTTTTTTTTCCTAGGGAAACAAAATATCCTTTATTACACTTACAAATACAGTTCTCGGACTTGGTGCAGTAGCCTAGCAGCTAAAGTCCTCGCCCTGAATGCACCGGGATCCCATATGGGTGTGAGTTCTAATCCTGGCGGCCCCACTTCCCTTCTAGCTCCCTGCTTGTGGCCTGGGAAAGCAATGGAGGATGGCCCAAAGCCTTGTGATCCAGCTCCTGTGTGGGAGACCCAGAAGAGTACCTGATTCCTGGCTTCGGATTGGCGCAGCTCCAAGTAGTTGTGGCCAATTGGGGAGTGAATCACTGGACAGAAGATCTTTCTCTCTGTCTCTCCTCCTCTCTGTGTATATCTGACTTTCCAATTAAAAATAAATCTTTAACAAAATGCAGTTCTCTACTATCAACAATTTATATTCAACTACTCTCAATTGCTCCTAAAATGTTCTCTAGAGCTGTATTTTTTCTTCAAACCAAGATCTGAAAAAGTTCTGCACACTGCATCTATTTGTCTAAAACAGTCCTGCACTTAATTTTGACCTCATTACATTATTTTTTGAAGAGCAGGCTAACTGTCTTATAAAATGGCCTACAATTCAAATTTCTCTATTTCTTATATTATCTAGTCATCTGTCCGCAATATTACTTGTAACAGGGTGTTAGACCTAAAGGCTTTATTACCTATTGCTGGCAAATGCCCCTCTGTGCTGTTTTCACTTCATAGTACACAAACCAGAAGACAAATAACACCAGAATCCTCTACCTCTTCCGAACTTAAAGTTTATACTTTGGTTATGGCGGTTGCTACCAATTTTGGTTTCTTACAATGTAGATACATTTTCCTGTTTTTAATTAACAGCTAATATGTAGAGCAGTACTTTGAAATCTTGCTCTTACTCAACTTTACCTACAAACATTCAAGAAAGGATTTGACATCCTTTAATATTCATTTGTAAATCAATTATTTCCACAGTGGAAGCATGACACATGTGATTACAATGTTAATTATTTTTTTTAAAGATTTATTTTTTCATTGGAAAGGCGGATATACAGAGAGGAGAGACAGAGAGGAAGATCTTCCGTCCAATGATTCACTCCCCAAGTGAGCGCAACGGGCCGATACTATGCCGGTCCGAAGCCAGGAGCCTCTTCCGGGTCTCCCACGCGGGTGCAGGGTCCCAAAGCTTTGGGCCGTCCTCGACTGCTTTCCCGGGCCACAGGCAGGGAGCTGGAAGGGAAGTGGGGCGGCTGGGATTAGAACCGGCGCCCATATGGGATCTCGGGTGTGCAAGGTGAGGACCTTTAACCACTTGCGCCACCGCGCCGGGGCCCTACAATGTTAATTATTAAGTGATGTCATAGGGATGGCAGGAAAAGAAAGCCAACAGTCAGAGTAGGTGTTTCTTAGAGTTATTTGAAAACTTTTGGAACAGTGCTATAATAAACAGCAGAAGGGATATGTTAGCATCTAGAAAAACTGCTTTGGACAATACATACAAGGAATTTTCTAAAGTTGATGGAAAATGCATATAATAAAAAAGCTGAATGGATTTCAAAATGTTTGAAGTGAAAGTTAAATTTCATCACCAACTTTTTAAATACCTTCACTTAAAAAAAGGTTGAAAGACTTAGGAAAATTCCCAGAGCATAACTGTATATCGTAGGATCATTTTCAGAAATTCTACAGGAACCAGACTTTCCAAGGTCAGAGGAACAAGGTAAACTGTAAATATGTTGGAAATTTGAGTAAAATACTGGCAGTAACTTTGAGCAGTGAAGTAAATTATGGAGAAACTCAACATCTTCTGGGCTCAGGAACTCCAGAAAAAGCTTCAAATGCAAATTTCCTTTCTGTTACATCCTTGTGAGACGCAGCAAGGCGGAACCATTCATTTGAGCTGGAGCAGATAGCAACGTGCTCCATGAAATGGCATAACACAGACCCAAATGGGCACACAGACCATGACGCTCTTCTAAATGCTTTCAACTATTGGGTTTTGAATTCTAACCCCTTGAATTAGAAAGAGCAATGAAGTCAGTACAATCTTCCAGCAAATGACAATTTTTAATTGCCTGTCATTTCACTAAACAGGTTTCTAATCTCTTCTACTAATTTGCCAGCTCTCTGCTATATTTTCATGCTAATACTTGAAGTGCTTACTTAGCTACCTTTTAAGGCAGCTTGCATGTTTATGGATTCACTTGTAAGACAATGGATTAGAGTTTATCTCAACAAACACAGGTACACATGCAAATTACCATTTCTATCAGACTTTTAAAAAGTAAATGACCAGGCCCAGTGCGATAGCCTAGTGGCTAAAGTCTTGCCTTAAACATGCTGGGATCCCATATGGGCACTGATTCTAATCCCAGCTACCTCACTTCCCATCCTGCTCCCTGCTTGTGGCCTGGGAAAGCAGTAAGGACAGCCTATTGCCTTGGGATCCTGGGCCCACGTAGGAGACCCAGAGTAAGTTCCTGGTCCTGACTTCAGATCGGCTCAGCTCTGGTCATTGTGGCCACGTGGGGAGTGAATCAGCAGACTGAAGATCTTGCTCTCTGTCTCTCCTCTTCTCTATGTATCTGACTTTCCAATAAAAGATAAATAAACTTTTTCTCAAAAAAAGTAAATGACCATCAGATAATGTTACTTATTAATGCTGTTGTCATTATAATTTCCCTTTTCCTGATGAGAAATCTAACTAGTTTGTTGTGATTCATCATAAGCTAAAGTGGAACGTAACTTTGTTGCTGTGAAAATTAGAATGTAGCTGTGAATTTCTCATCTTCCCAATAAAAAGTGAAACTCAGTCAGGTAGACACCTGACTTCTGATTAGCAGAAGAACTCAGGGAATCCAGAGAAAAATGTCAAAAATTGTCTACGGAAGTCATTTTGAACAATGTGACACACCAGGCCCTCATTACTAACAGTTTGAGCAAAGCAGAGATGTCTGTCTCATGTATGCAGGTACAATAGTCAGCCTTGAGGAAAGACAAGTTCAGTATGTCAGCCACTTGAAGTACCTATATGCAAAATGACACTCCATTGCCTTCTGCTGACCTGGAAGTTTAGCAAATAGATAATCAATATAACCGTACCACTATTCTTTCTCTTATTAGGAAGGGAGTTTAACACCTAAGAATTGTATTAAGATTTTTATCTCTCTCTCTCTCGTTCGCTCTCTCTCTCTCTCTCACACACACACATACAGACACACAAATACCATATTGTGTCCAGGGGATATCTCACAGAAACTAAACACCGGACACTACAAAAGCCCAATTTCCAGCAAGTGGTTTCCGATTAGGTATTCTCTGGCACTGCCTACACGATGATTTGCAAGCTTGTAACTCTCAGAGTAAAAAAAAAATATGTAATTACTAAGACCAAAATTTTCCTCTTCTGTCATTTACCTTCCCAGTGCACGTTCTCCTGCTGTCATGAATAACTGCAGCTCTCCAGCAGGACTGTTCCGTCCCCTCTCCTTTGTTCCTGTCGCCTGTTCCACCTGTCTGACCCTCTCATAACTAGTTTTTCTCCATGTTGTACTTGCTGAAATATCAAAGGTCTTCATAACTGGCTAGAATGAATAAAGGCATGAATGCATTTTTTCATTACAGTAAACCTGAATTCCCCATGGTTTAAAAGTGGTTCAGGCAAGGGAAAAATTTGTCATGGGAACTGGAAAAAAGGCTTAGAGGCATGTGGGTAGGGTCAGAGATAAAGTGATTTGATCTTGGGGTGATACTGTTTGCCCTGTGCCTTGTAGTTCATTCATTCTCTTTCCTGTTGTAGGCCATAAATGCATTCTTCAAGCTAACAAACAGATGCTGGAGATCACAAGGACTGGATTCAGCGACCAGCATATCTGGCAGTAGGAAATCCAAAGCACCATCTGCTTGAAAGTTACACCTTAACTCCCAAAGATGGATGTGTCAGAGTAGATAGTGAAAAGTATGCTTAAGTTCTGGTTTACCCAATTTAGGTAAGCTGTTTTGTGAAATACAGTGAATGCCTAATCATTGGGACTCTTCATCATGCTTATTTTGCTTACTTATTTTGAGAGGCAGAGAGACAGTTTGTCAACTGCTGGCTCACTCCCCAAATGCCCACAACAGCTTGGCCTGGTTATCCCTGGAGCCAGTCAAATCCAGGAGCCAGGAGTTCATTCCCAGTCTCCCCTATGGATGGCAGCAACTGCTTTATGGGAGCATTGCCACTGCCTCCTGGGATCTGTGTTAGTGGAAAACTGGAGTCAAGATCCAGAGCCAGGAAGTGAACACAATTTCTTTGATGTGGGAGATGGCTGTCTTAAACACCAGACACCCATTCCCCTCTGTGCTGTTTAAACATGAGTACATACAAATTCTCCCTCATCTATGTAATGATAATGGACTTACTAAATTCCAAAAGCTTAGTTTAAGATACCTTTTTGTAGCCTTAGGTATTCCACACAGCAACATAGCAGCAGTCTAGCCAGTGTGAATATTAACATTTCAAAGCATCTAAGAAGCCCATCTTGACTACTCAAAATCCCCATTAGTAAACTTAGGAAAGTTTTGAGCTTTTTAAAAGCTGAGAAATTAATGAAAATTGTGACCATTAATATATTTGGTATCACTATGCTTCCTGGATACATGAAATGGGAGAAAGAATGTGTGAATGTTGTGTGCTTAATGCCTCCTGTGTGGGGAACGAGCCGAGAGTTCTCCAAGGTGATTCAGAAAGATGATTTGTTGAAGCATTTTTACTTAAATGTTCTGTTACAGTTGCCTGAAAGCAATACATCTTTAGTTTCCGAACCAAAGATGTAATTGTTTGGACCCCAACATGTTCAGATATCCAGAAAGAATTTTCCCCTGGTAGACTGAAAATTCTGAAATAAAATAAGGTCCTAATGTGAAGTGCCAAGTATCCATCTTGAACCTAATATTTATCTATTTGTGTTGTTTTTAGTCTCCATATTTGACAATAATTAATAAGTCCAGAATGGTTTAACATTGCTACCTGTACTGTTTCAGGAAGCATCTCAAAACACAGGTAGTGGTCATGTCTCCTTCACGGAGGAGGAGACTCTCTGAACAGAAATCTATCTCCACCACCACTCGCTCCCCACCCCCCTTGCTCATTTGCTTTGTTTCCCGTTACTGTTTTGATTTCCTGGATCTTCTGTATTTGGCAGGTGGGCATGCTTTCCAGATGAGGCAGTAAGGCAGGTACAATCAGGGAGTGCTCCATGATGTTCTTTTCGGTTGCCTTTTGCAGGACCATATCTAAAGAATCCAGCTTTTCTGAATGTCCAGGCAGCTGGCTGCTTTATGAAACCCACTGAAATAACTTGTCCCCAAATGAACAACTTACAAGCCACCAACTGAGCAAGTTAAAGCATTGCACTATGAGTTCCCTGAGGCTAGTCAGTCTGACAAAGTGTACAAAGACGAGAACAACATGAAGTTGGGACTGCTTTTAAAATGGGTCACTAAATAATCACCACTCAATCAGAATAACAGTTGAGAGACTGGGTGGATTCAAAGGCAACCACTTGGAGGTGAAAAGAGCTTTCTTCCGAGTTAGCTAAGCTCTTGTGAGGATTAAATAAGAATTCAAATGAAAACAATTCAGAAAATGCTAAATGTACTTATAGGAATTCTCTGCCCCATATATTATCTTTCCTATTTTTATTTGACTATTTTTCATGTTGCTATCCACAGCAGCTAAAAGCAAAATTTGAATTAATACCCTTTACAAAATTAGTAAACATGTTTTTAAGGTATTTCTCAGGCCATATTTCATCTGTTTAAAGTGGTAGCTTTATTATTAAATTAAAAATTCAAAATGTGTCCAACAAGATTTTACAGTTCTTTTCTCCATTGAAAAAAAATTAGAAAATTTGGCATAGATGAATGATCTCTTCTTTGGCATTCATTCGTTTAGCCAGTCATTCAACAAATATTTGTTGAGAGATAGGCACTTTTTACGCGTTCAGAAAATGGCAGAACAGAAATGTGGCAAGAAAATTCAGCCACAACGAACAAGGAGGGACTGGTTTTATATTACCTGGGCAGTACACTCAGAGTGCCTGGCCTACTGTACTCATTTATTTAACTTCCTCATTCCTATAAAAATGTGTGCTTGTGAAGTGTGTAAAAGCTGCAGCTTGCATACAGCCACTCACTTTCTGGAAAAAGAACATAAAGCAATATAACTTACTAGATTACACATAGTACATACAAATTAAGTTGAGATGGACATTGTTGACCGTGATTAAACCCAATTCAGTCCTTCAGTAAGTCCCCGTTACGCACAACTTATTCTTGGGGGACCATATTAGAATATAGTCTTAAAATATGGTGTTTCTAACTTTGGATCCCCACCGTATCTTGCAGTGACCATCAGGGTTGCTCCGAAGCTCCCCACCCCAAAACACACACACACACACACACACACATACACGCATGCACACAAACTGGAATAGATAGACAGAGAACAACAAGGAAAGCTTGGAACCAGACAGGAAATGGCCAGCATGGACTCACACATGCCTTAGTTACTCCTCACTAAGGTATTGAAGATTTCTCTGCATACCCCTCCTAAAAATGTTCTGCACTGCAACTGTTGACATATGCCTTGTTAGAATTATAAGCCAGTTTAGACTATCCCAAAATCTGCCAAGTTCAGCAAAATTAAGCTTCAACACTATAAACTGCTGAATGCTAAAATGAAAATAGTCACGAGACAGATGAATAGTACCCTATAGCCACAGCCGGTTCTGTGTATAAACTAAAATTGAAATGTCAATGAAGTAGTCGGAGGATGCAGTTAAGAACTTGCATTTTTTAACATATTTTTTACTCAATACCATGTCAATTAATTCCATAATGTTGTAAATTCATGTTGATGTTATGTTGTGGCTTTTAATTAATCGGGATGATATTCTGCCAGCTCTGCTTTCAGACCAGAGATGGTCTCCCCAAGAAACCGTTGAATTTATCTGGGACAATAAGATGCTGGACTCTAGGCTTGCAATGAAAGAATCTTAACTGAACTTGAACTGTAATACTGCAACAAGGTGGAGGAATTCACCATGGTGGGAGGGAATGGGAAGGGGTTGGGGGAATCCCAGAGCCTATGAGACAGTGTCACATAATGCAACGTAATCAATAAAAAAAATGGTGTTTCTATATTGGGAATATGAGAAAGGCTTGGGAATTGCACAATAGGATATGTGCTAAAGTTGTGGCATTTAAAGGGAATGCAGAATAACTGGCATGTATGAAAATATTGAAGGGTCCAATATGACAGTAGCACAGGATAAGAGAGGGACTATTGCTCTTTCAGAACCTACGCTTGATACAAAAGAGCTATACCTGTTGATTCTATATCTACAGAATAAGCTATTTCAGGTAAACAAGTCAGCTGGAAAATAACAGAAGGAAAACATGGAATCGAGTGGCTTTGAAATACTAGGTTTTGATAATGCTTAAATAGTGCATGATCACACACTTGAAAGAATAATGCAATTGTTATTATCATAGCAATTCTTTGAAAGGAGATAAAGCCGGAAATTGCAAGATCTTAAATATCTATACTATCTGCTTTTATCAATAGTCTAGTAAGTATTGCTTACACAATACCTAAGATATTAAGCTTGCTGAGCCTTTAAGGTTAAAAAAAAGTATTTATTAAGCCTTGGGTTCATTCTCAAATACATCTTTAGCTACTTCCTATGTTAGACATGACCTCTGAAATCATATTGTTCCCTTGACATTTTTTGGAAAGGGTGATAAGATATGCCCTAATGCATATACATATGAATTCCACATAATCTACACATAGCAAATAAGTTGAGAGTAGTAGTTAAGAAGTTAAAATGCCATGGTGGCACATGACATTTTATAGTTCAAGGAAGGAAGCTTCTAATGTCTTTGGAGGCCAAGAAATCTTCTCATCATCAACATCAAATTTATTTACTTGCTTTTTGTAAGTACTGTGTAAATATCATAGGCCTGGTGCTAGATTAGGTACAATGGAAATGGCAGCTTAGAGAAATCACAGAATTTGTCCTCAAGGAGCCCATGATTTTCAGAGGTCAGGTTTTCCAAAGTGGCATTTGCACAGTTTTAAGGCAAAGTAGAACACCTCAATTTCTATTCCCTCAGTCCCAAGGAAAGACAAATTTTCATTATTTAGATGGGTTGGCTCTCAAACCATATTAGCAAGCATGATGGTAACAATTAACTAGTGAAGAATTTATTATCACTTACAGCATCCCAAGGATTAAATCTGATAAATATTTATTCAACTTACTCTCGGCAGTACATTGGGTTAAGGGGAATATACAGAAATAACCAAATACACTTTCATTCAACTCTTGCTCATCTGTACCTGTCACTCCCCCAGACACCTCACGGACATTATAATTTTTAAACTATGACCCAAGTCTGTCAGGTTGCAAAGTCTATTTTCTTTCCCCTACCCTCTGCTCTGATGCTTGCTCTCAGTGAACTCATAAATGGGAGAGACAAGGCTACCGCACACAAAGCAGTAAGAAAATGAACTGAATCTCCGCTGTGTAGCATTGAGTTTAGTTCCCTAACAAAGAAGAAAATAAACAGCAACAAGAAACAATAAAATCTAGCCCAGAGATGGGGGCAGCGAAGTGGATGCGAATGGCAGAGTTGGCACACAGAGCCGCATCTCTGCAGCTGTCTGAATCTGAGCCCGCACCTCTTCCACTCTTAACATGTGATTTTGTACACTGATATTCATTTTCTCCATTTTCTCACTGGAACATAGCACAGCTGGTTTCTGAGTATCACTGCTGTATTCATTTCTTGTTTTTTCTCAGTGTTCATCATAGTTTCTTTATTTGTTTATTCCCGTTTCTTATACAGTCACAACATTTATGTGTATATCAACTCTTCAAATACATTTCCACACGTTGGCTTCTCTTTTGAGAATACGTAACTCTCTAGTCAATACCTCCACTTGATCTTACCAGTACCCTAAGGAACAGAATATGCGTGGGATTCTCCAAATCATATAGCATGCCTTATCCAACTCCCTACTCCTTTGCTCTTCTCTGTCAGTCAGCAGCACCACTAGCCTGACAATTATCCATTCCAGGCAATGAGCTGAAGTCATTTTTGGTAAATAACCTTTCCCCAATATTTAAATATTTTCATATATATATATATATATACACATACATATATATAGAGAGAGTATCCTTCATTGTAAGCTAGTTCCTATTATTATAAGCTTTCATGCAATTATATTTCTATAGAAACACTTAGCATACACAGACACAAATATACAGCCATAAATCTTTTGAAAAACAGGTAAGTACAAAAGCTCATGGCAGCTATAATTAGAAGACAAGCTTCTTTTGGTGAGGAAAGTTTTATAATCTCCATATAGAGTATTCAAAAAGTTCATGAAAACCATGGGATCATGATATAGCTAGGTCAGCCACCTCTGCGGAAGCCTCAGCTCATATCAGAGCATTGGGACAAGTCCTGGCTACTCCAATTCTGATCCAGCTCCTTGCTAGTTCTTTGGGAAGCGGCAGCTTAATTTCTTTAGTTCCTGCAACCACATGAGAGACCCAGATGGACTATCTGGCAACCAACTTCAGACTAGTACAGTCCTGCCTGCTGTGACCACTTGGAAAAGTGGATGAAGATCTGTCATTCTGTCCTTCAAATAAATAAATATTTAAGAAACTGCATTTGTGGGAAGGGAAATACATATCATGGAAAATGATGTGTATTTCATAATTTTTTTTCCAATTTTTATGACCTCTAACTCTCTCTTTCACACACACCTCCCCATCACAGATTGATTCAATCAATAGGGATTGTGATGGATTTGATTGCCGAGAGCCAGTGTATTCCCAATACCTTGTGCCCTTTACAAAACTGATGCTCAAGAAATGCATATGATGGTATAGTTATACAACAGATTAAGCTGAAACATACTGCACTGGCAACACCTACGAATGACAGTTCAAATCCCAGTGGTTTCACTTGCTATCTAGCTTCCCACTAATGCGCCTGTGAAGGCAGTGGAAGCTGGCATAACCCTACTACCCATGTGGGAGACCTAGAAGAAGCTCCTGGCTTCAGCGTGGCCTAATCCTGGCTGTTGTAACCATTTGGGAGTGAATTTACTGAGAGAAGAGACACAGAGAAAGACCTTCCATCTGCTGGTTCACTCCCCAAATGGTTGCAACAGCTGGAGCTGTGCTTATACAAGGTCAGAAACCAGATGCTTCTTCTGGGTCTCCCATGTGGGTACAGGGTTCCAAGGATTTGGGTCATCCTCTGCTACTTTTCCAGGCTATAAGCAGGGAGCTGGATAGGAAGTGGCGCAGCCAGGACATGAACCAGCACCCATATGGGATGCTGGTATTTGCAAGATGAGAATTTAACAATCAATTCATCACATCAGGTCCCAGATTTGGAAATTTTTAAAGAAGTCTTCAAATAAATTAATATCTAAAAATGTCTGTGCATTAATATTCAAAACAAGTTAACTGCTAAATAAATAAATAGAATTTATAGAATCACTTTAGGTTGTCCTAACAAGTACCATAGACTTGCTAGCTTAAACAAAAAGAAAGGCTTTTTCCCTCACAGTTCTGAGAATGCTAAGACCCAAGTGACTGATACTTTGGTTCTTGGTATGCAGATGGCTGCATTCTGATTGGATTCTCAAATGACAAAAACAAAAAGAGAGTTAGCAATAAGAACAGAGCTCTTTTTTAAAAAATTTAGGCTATAGGACCATTGAGTTAAGATGTTTCAGATCTTATTAAACCTTAATTTGAACTTGAACTTATTAAGCCTGAACTTATTAAACCTTAATTTCCTCCAAAAGACGATTTACAGTAAGGACACTAATTTTGGTCCTAGTGAATCCACTTATGATCCAGGTTCCTACTAACAACCTGGGAAAAAGGAGTAGAGATGGTACAAGTGTCTGGGCCCACATGGTGTTCCTACCTTAGCACAGGCTGTAGAAACTATCTGGAAAATGAACCAGGAGCTGGGAGATTCTCTATGTCTTCCCCCTCTCCTCTCTCTCTCTCTCAATCTCTTAAAATAAATAAATAAATAAATATTTAAGAAGTGGCATTCTAAAAGCTTAAGAGAATGTTGATAAATGGAGGGAACCCTGAGAAAGACATGCGGATTACTGAGGTTTGTGCTACAATCAATTCAAAGGAAGCTTAGGATGGCAGCTAGGAGCTGAATGGATTGGATTCATTCTGTCTATGACATCCAGCCATGAGTGAAGCAGGGAGGCAAGAATTTCTGTAATGGCAGTTGGAAGAGAAAGAAAAACGTCAGTCTAGGACAACTCCACAGAAAGAGAACCAAAGTTATGACTGGCTGAATATATCAACCCCTATATAATTAGAAGATTGTGAAGGGACTTTTTTAAGCCCTGGAAGAGAGTACAAGGGAGGATTATAAGTAAAAAAAAAAAAAAAAAAAAAGCAGCCAGGTGATGGCAAATTCAGCACTGATCAACTCACAGTCAGAGCTCTTTGAGCACCATTTTGCCTGCATGGGCTCACAGCTGTCCCCTGTCCTGTCCCCTGTGCTGTTCCCTGTGCTGTCCCCTGTCCTGTCCCCTGTGCTGTTCCCTGTGCTGTCCCAGCAACAAATCCAGTGTTCTGCTGACTCAGATGGCCATTATTTTTTTTTTCTGCCTTTTGTCTCTGATTTCCATCTCCAAAGTCTATTGGCAATCAAAAGGCTCCCTGCTCTGTGCTGTATGAGTTCCAGCTATGAGACCTGATGAGCTGTCGTCGCCATGAGAGACCTTCATGTTAGGTGAGTGGACCTTAAATGAAGCATCTGTGTTTGTACTTGCCGTCTGCCTGAATGCACAACTGGTAGATTTGGCATCCTCATGCGTAGTGGCTCCAATTCATACTCAAATACTAGATATTTCAATCAATATATGTTCCCCATCTTAAAACATTTTTTAAAATCCTGTTTTTAGAGGGTAGTTTCATTTATTTTAAATTTTAAACAGCACTCAACCATGACAAAGTATCTTCATACATTTGTGACTTCAAATACAGGGCAGGTAAGTAAAGCAGATCCAGATCTGAGGAAAAAGAAATCTTTCTTCTCAGTGTTATTTAAAAAAACTACACAATCAGAAAGGGTAGGAATGGGTCCCCGCGTAAGCAGGGAGCCAGAGAAAATCATCTTTGCTTCGAGAGGTCTAGCTCTAGGTTTTGTCTTATAAACAAAGTCATTGTGAAATCTGAAGGACAAATTTGCCACATGATGATCATGGGGATGTGGCAAATTGCATTCTTTCCTTCTCCCTGAAGAGGTTATTAGAGAACAAGAATTATTTTGAAATGTCATCAGAGAAGTGGAAAAAAAATAATCTCCCCCTCTAGGTAGATAATAAAAGACTAAGGGATCCTGGTGGATTTTCCGCTAACAGAGGGCACAACCCATCTTTCAGTTACAGCAAGAAAGGATGCTGTAAGGTTACACCCTCTTTGTATGTCCCTGCTATTTTTATTATACGGTTATTAAAACTTCCCTTTATGTTAGCCGTATGTGGAACATGCAGAAAGTCAGTTTCCAAAATGGATTGAACATTTACATGAAAGATGTGGCTCTCAGGGAAGCTACCTCCCAGAATGGTGGAGGGGGTGGGAGGAGGGCTGGATAATTAGACATAGGTGACATTAAGCAACTGTGTTTGTTAAGGAGCTTCAAAATGGGTACTGTGTGCTTTGGAAATAGGTTTACTCATTTCCGCTTTCATCTGTTTCCTTAATTTTGCAGGACACTTTCAAGGCAGTGTGATGGAGAGCCATTCCGAAGGTGAAGGCATTTCAAAGCAGGGGGAGAGAAGTCTCTACTTAGAAGACTGAAAAGTTTTCCACATAGATGACATAGGATAAAAGAATAGATGCGGGGAAGTGTGGGTGTAAATTAGAGGCAGGGAAATCTGCTAGATTTAAAGAAAATGACAAGTGCAAGAATAGAGTTCAGTGTCTCTTATTTATATGCTCATGTAGGCTCATCTACAAAGAAATTAGAAACATGTTCTGGCAGTGCATTCTACTTATGATTTTGCTCCCCTAAAAATCTTAAGTGCTTTAAATGATGGGTGCTCTAATGTATGGGTGCATGGTTCTTATCGTGTAAGATCCTGGAAGTGGAGGAATTTGAACATGAGAACTACTTGCTTACATTTCATGAAAAAAGAAAAATCCCATGGTGAGGACTGAATATTTGAACATCCAGAAGTATTTTCAGAACTGAATTTTATTCCCATGATTATGAAGAAAAGATTTTCTTTCTCTGCTTCTGCTGTGCTGGAAGACTCCCTTAGCGGTAATTTCTAGGGCTACTTGAAGCTCATGTCCAATTCACTGATTACATTAGCTAATTTCATATACTGGCCAGCTCGTCTTGAATGTAAATGCAGGCCAGTGTGGCAGTGTTGCCCTGAGCACTACACACGGTGTTTTCACACAACAGCACAGGTCACCCTGTTGGATGGAAATGTGTCCAGTGAGTGATCTCAAAATAAAACGCTGCGGCAGACAATCGTACTCTCAAACGCATTCATTCCATTTAGGACCTGTGGATGGAGTGGGGGGGTCAAGTAGAGTTGAAAAGGTCAAGTGGCTCCAAGACACAACTTGCTGTTTTTTGTTCTTTCAAATGCTGTCACTAGCCACTGCTCTGAAGCAGCAGACAGAATGAGTGCATGTGCTTGGCCTGGACCCTCCGTGTTTTACCAGCTGGAGGCCATATGCAAGGCTAGCCAGTTGAGTCTGAAGGTATCATTCAGGTTGAACTTAAATTTCCCTGGTTCTAAGGTAATTGCTAGCATGTAATTTACAGGAATTTGAAAGTTACGGACTCTTAGGTGGCCTAAGTGCAGGGCTAACACAAGACCTATAGCTCTACGTATTCAGAAATATTAAGGGTCAGGTTAGAGTGGCTGGGCCTCATTTCACTAAACATGAACACCGCCAGTCCGCTCGTGTGGGCAAGTCTGACCTGAGGCTTAAGCAGATCTGAGCACTAGTTCTGGTGTTCAGGCTCAAACGAACATGCTGCTGTGTGCCTGCAGCACTGTTGAGTAGATTTTGCTGTGATATCTTGGACAAGAGAGAATATTTTTTTCAAATGTGATAGTAGTTTTCCTGAAGTGTGTGTGTGGGGGGGCGTGGGCTGGTTGGGGGGACTTAAATTTCCTTTTCAACAACAACAACAAAAAAGTTTTTGGTGTAAATCTATATTACCATGTTATGTCTTTGTTGTAAACCGATACTGGGTTCTCAATGCCACAAAGTTTAAATTCCCAAGCGAGGCAAGAATCGTAAATATTCTTTATAGAATTTAATTCATAAGTCAGTGAGATGAGCAGGTTTTTTTTAATATAAGCTGTGAGCTTATGTCATGTTAATTGTTTCATGCCATTATCTTAGTTAACCTTTACAAAAATCTCATTTCTTCCAAATGATATGTCTAGATCCTTCATTTTATAATGTTCAAACTTTATCTGTGCTTGCCATATTTCATTTCCATTTTTCTTTGTGTATTTTTTGTAAGATTTATTTTGTTTTGATTAGAAAGTCAGGTACACAGAGAGGAGGAGAGACAGAGAAAAAGATTTTCCGTCTGCTGATTCACTCCCCAAGAGGAGCAACAGCCAGAGATGAGCGGATCTGAAGCCAGGACCCCAGAGCCTCTTCCAGGTCTCCCACTTGGGTGCAGGGTCCCAATTCTTTGGGCTGTCTTCTACTGCTTTCCCAGACGAGAAGCAGGGCCCTGGGGATTAGAACCAGTGTCCATATGGGATCCTGGTGCATGCAAGGTGAGGGCTTTAGCCATTATGCTACTGCACCGGGCCCTCACTTGTAAATTCTTTGAGAATCTAGATTGATGGTTTTGAAATTCTGAGTAGAGGTATTGCATGAGATATATGGTTTATTTGAAAGGGAGGTTAGCATTCATATTAGGAAATACCAGGTAAAAAGATAGGAAAAATGTCTTCAGTATAGGAACTTTAGGATTTGTAATGAGAATCAGCCCACATGAGTATCCAAAAAACCAATGTGGTGCTATAATATTTGACCAAAAATTCCTGTTGGCAATGTATTGTGGTATATGCTGATTACTGCACAGAGCAATTTTGGAAATTTTGATTGATAAAAATCTTAGAATGATGGCAAGTAGTCTCATAGCTCATCCCAACTGGAAAGGGGTTGGCTTCTTTCGTAGGGTTTAGCTTCTAAGTGAGTCAAATAGTAATTCAAAGTCCTTTGAACAAAACAGCCTTCATTTTGAAACAGCCTTGAAGCCCACAGTGTTGCTGAATGGTACAGGACAGGTAAGATATGTAATAGAGCTTTCACGAATTATACAAAAGTAGAACCATAAATCCAGTAAAATGGATTCACACAAAATTTTAGACTAGGGAAATTTAAAACTAAGCTAGTATAAATCCGAGTTATGAAATACTTTGAAGTCGTTAAAAAGAGTTACAATAAACCTATGTGGAAGAAGTTGCTTGGGACATAGTAGTAAGTGAAAAGGAAACGTATTTCGGAAAATATACCATATAAAGAATGTATAGGTACATGCAAAAGTAAATAGGAAACTGTGTGGAAATACAAATATTTAATTCTTCATGGTTCCTCACTGCTGAAACAGAAGGACTATAGGACAACCAGTTGTAGATCAAAGTCAACACATTTTTGGGCCCAGCGCCATGGCCTAGTGGCTAAAATCCTCGCCTTGAATGCACCAGAATCCCATATGGGTGCCAGTTCTAATCCTGGCAGCTCCCACCCATCCTCTGTGACTCCTTCAATCATATCTAGAATTTTGCTTTTCATTGAATATTTTTTCTATCACAAATGAATAATTAAAAATAATACATATGCTTTAGTAGTTATTTTAATGCATAGAAACTGACGTATAACCTTCACTCTTATCCCTTCCTTGTCCTTTGCTTTTTCTTGTTTCAATTTCTGTAACTTGGACCCCCTGCGAGGTAGCCTAGTGGTTAAAGTTCTCGCCTTACATGCACAGGATCCCATATGCTCACTGCTTTGTATCCAGGCTGATTCACTTCCCATTCAGATCCTGCTTATGGCCTGGCAAAGTGGTAGAGGATGGCCAAAACCTTGGGATCTTGCATTCACAAGAGAGACCTAAAAGCCCCTGGCTTCAGATCAGCTTAGCTCACCTCTAGTCACTGTGGCCACTTTTGGAGTGAATCAATGGAGGGAAGCACTCTCTCTCTCTCTTTCTCTGTCTCTCTCTCTCATTCCCTCTCTGTATATCTGACTTTCCAATAAAAAAATAAATCTTTAAAAGTTTATGTCATTTGTATGCCATAATGCTCACATATGCACTATAAAGTGTTTGGAAAATAGAGAGCTTTGTTTATGGAGTTGGATGCATGTTAGAGTAAGCGCTCTGAAATTTCAGAAATGAGTGTTCATTACAAAAAGGAATAAAACGAATATAAGTAGGTATAATACTAAGAAGAAAGAGGTGGGCCCGGCGCGGTGGTGCAGTGGTTAAGGTCCTCGCCTTGCACGCCCGGGATCCCATATGGGCTCCGGTTCTATCCCGGCAGCCCCGCTTCCCTTCCAGCTCCCTGCCTGTGGCCCAGGAAAGCAGTCAAGGACGGCCCAAAGCTTCGGGACCCTGCACCCACTTGGGAGACCCAGAAGAGGCTCCTGGCTTCGGATCGGCATAGCATCGGCCGTTGAGCTCACTTGGGGAGTGAATCATGGGATGGAAGATCTTCCTCTCTGTCTCTCCTCTCTGTATATCCGCCTTTCCAATAAAAAAATAATAAAAATAAATCTTTAAAAAAAAAAAAGAAAGGGATGAGAGTTTTGGGAAGAACTCAGACAAATTGTCACTGCCAACTCCTCTCTGATAAGCAATGCCAAAGGATGGGAAATTATGACTCGGTTGGTCATTTTAACAATAAAAAATGAAATGTTTTAAAGAAGATGAAAAATCAACAAAACACAGATGTGAACCCAATTAACAGAGAAAATCATGGTCTCCTTGAGAAGTGATATATTCCCAGCATATAGGACTTCTTTGTAAGGACAGATTAATGCAGATCCTAAGATACAATATTCAATCCAAGTTCCTTTTAAGCTTGTATGTTTAAAATATAAGATAATGTAAAATAAAGGTTATATGTTAAATACAGGGCATTTGTAATGGTAAATACAACGAAATAAAAACGCAATCTATAAAAATGAAAGTAACAGAGTTTGCTTTTAATCTTTGTGATTAAATCAATTGTAGCGTCTAAGAGATTTTGACTCTTTCCTGCTGGTGGGCAGCCATATAATGGCAGACTGCAAAGAAGTCGCAGGTGGAATAGATAATGGTCTCTTTAAAAAGACTGATTTATTTTTATGGGTAAGGCAGGTCTACAGAAAGGAGAGACACAGAGAAATAGTCCTTCTGCTGATTCACTCCCCAAATGACTAGCAACATTTAGAACTGAGCTGCTTCAAAGCATGGAGTCAGGGGCTTCTTTCAGGTTTCCCACTTGGACCATCCCCTGCTGACCCCCAAGGTCAAGGGCAGGGAGCTGGATGGGAAGCAGAGCACCTGGGACATGAACCATGGGATGCCAGTGCCTGCAGGAGGTAGATTAATCAATGGAGCCATCACACTGGTCCCTAGCTATTGACTTCTTGCAAACTTCATGGCCAGTCCTCACCAGCTGTAGGCAACCTGGCTGATTGATCCTAGTGGTTTTTTGTCTGTGTGCTTCAATACAAAATCCCGAGAAACACTGATCTACTTCTATTTGAAACCGTACTTCTTTCACATGTACCAATTTTTTTTTTGATTATCATAGATGGCAATGTAATTGAAAGGAACAGCAACAAAATAAAATAGGATATAGAGTTTAAAAATATCATAATAATTACTGTCATTACATTAATTCATTACCATTAAGTGATAATATCTGTGTTTTGTAGAAGTGAATGAACCTTTTTTATTCTTGGTTTCCTTATGTATAAAATGGATAAAGTAATGTCAAGCCTATTTTTTATCATTGCTACAAGTATAAAATAAAATAATGAATGTGATGATGTTTTGAATCTTTTCTATTCCTAAATTATATTAAGTTTCCAATGCCTTCATAAAATTTATCCCAATGGAAGAGAAATCTCCAACTATCACTAAAACTATTACTCATTAAGAAAACATGGAAAGGGTGGCCCCATCCCAAGTCTGGATGTTAATGGAATGTCTCAATACCTGCGGCCCGAGCGTTGCCATGGGCACCATGGAGTTGCTGCTGGAGCACCCCAAACTCTCCAATGCTTTAGCTAGAGCCCTCCAACGGAGGATGGAGCCGGAGAGCAAGCACAGGAGGAAGAAGAGGTGCACAAGATGACAGAACACAAGATGAAGGAAGAAAATGGCAACGGAAGAGAGAATGTCCCTAGAGGAGACTAAGGCACAAATTCTAATGTTGCAGGAGAAGCTACTGGCTTTGTGGGAAGAGAGGCACCACATCTCAAGAAAGCTTTAACATGAGGAAGGAAAACAGAAGCTGAAGGAGCAGAGCATACTAGTATGAGCAGAACCTGGCTTTTCACACAGGAACTCGCCTCCTCAGCGTACAGGGGAGCCCTGGAGGACACAGCGCCCAGGCAACTTGATGATGCCCGACAGAGCCAAACAGAGGTTTGGATCCCAAGTACTTACAGCCTGCTGCAATGCAATGCAATGTAGCAGCTTTGGCAGAGCTCCCAGAGTACTAACTGTTTCAAGGCCATTCTGGTGATGTCAAGAGTTCTAGTCAGAGTCCTCTCCCATGCCCCTTCACTAAGGGCTCACTCAAACAACCTACAGTCCTAGCCAGCTGCTCAGAGCACCAGTAGCTTTTCCTGCAGTATAGTACCTTATACAGTCCCAGCCCCAGCCACAGCCTAATGTCTTGCGCTGTCACTTCTAGCCCATGCAGTCAGGGTTTCTACAATCTCCTGGTTCCCTGCCCTTACAAAAGCAGATGGGATATGCTAACCAGCAGACCAGCTTCTCCAGCTTGTCCTCCCTTGTATCCCATGCACCCAACTCGAGTATTCCTAGCTGCTCCCCAGCTCCCGTTACAAATGTAACCTGCAGGAAAATCAGTCCTCACAGTTACCAGGCAACCTGCATCTTGGCTGCTTTCATCCAACATGGCCAGAACTCACATTTCTACTATAAGTGATATCAGAAAATATCTTCAACTGTTCCAATGTGAGTGTCCCCCTTTTTGTGTGTCCCAGGCCAATGAACTCCACCTGCTTCTTCAAAACAACCCCCAAACAAAAGCAAATTTAAAACAAACATAAAAAACCCCAAAAACAAAACTATCACTCTCTTAACTCTACTAAGTGACAAAGAATAAATAAAACTCATTCGGCACGAAAATGAAGTTCAGTATCAATATGCCTGAACCACCTCCTATTTCAGTTGCCATTATCTAAAAATATTTGAAGCCAAAACACTGAGTTATTATTATAGTCTAAAATTAACATTCAATCTTATGCTTCATGAAAATATGTTTTTAAATGTTATCTTGGTCTATGTATCTCAAAAGTGGTACATTGCATAACTCACAGTGTTGGTTATAGAACTGAAGTAAATGTGAGATAATAGCAATGTTGATAATGATAGTGGGAGTGATTATGGCCAAGAAAATAGTGGTAAGAATGCCTCATATTTGAGAAAAATCACCTTTTTAAAGCCCTTGTATGTAGCACTTATGAAAATATGTTCTGCAAGTTCCATGGAGGTTTTAAACTTTGAGAATTAATGGGTTAATTTTTTTACACCAATCTTTCCAGAGGTTTGATATTTTAACAGGTTTCTATTCTGCCATCTTATGAGGTGGGCAGTACATGCACAATTCTGTATGGAAAAAATTTCCCTGCTTACTTTAAAACATCAAGTGCAAAATTACTACATAATGAAATATATTTTGAAACTCTAATGTATACATTGGATAGACAAATATCAACTTCATACAGTGGGTAACCACAGCCATCTGTCACTAATCAAAGAAACTATATGACATATTCAAGGATGCCCGGGAAATTGATAAATTACAATCCCAAATCTCCAAACCTTAGAGCATTTTCTTTTTTATTGTGACAACTAGGATCTAAGAATATCTGGAAACTTCATTAAGTTAACTCTAATACCTTTTTCCTGGTCACTTATTTCCAGAGAGTATGTGTACTTTTCATTTCTTGGATCCTGGATTCCTCTGTTAACTTCCTACCTCAGAGTTCTCTGATGCTTAAGGACTCAATATCTTTTTCAGGAATGACGTAGTGGCATGTTCATTTTGTAACGCAGCCTAATATAAGGTTTAACAGATGAGGAACATAAAATCCAGGGTCAAACTTGCTTGTATTAATTTTGCAGCAGTCCATAACATCACGAGCCAGGCTCAGGGTCTGACTGTGCTATATTCACCCCTACTTTCTCACATGTTCAATTTTCACAATGATAAAGGCTATTGTTTGAACTTCACTATATCACATTTGGCTTCATCAAGTACTGTAGTTATCGAGCTGATTATTCACTTTGCTAAGTTGCTCAGTTGGAAAGCAGCCATACAGAACTTGAACTCAAATCTACCTTTTCAAGCAGTACTCCACTGACCATACTCTACTGTCTTTGATTTTAATTTGCAAGTACATAGAAACAAAATAGAAGTATTTATAAAGGAAACAGTCCCCAGTCATAGAACTTTTTTATATGAATATAATCCTTCACTAACCAGATAGTGTTAGTCATTTAACACATTTAAAGTCTTGCATTATTACACACAGCTAATTCTCACAGCCAAGTTCTTTCACCGTGAGCAGAAAAACACCAGATGCAACGAGGTATTTTAGGTTTGTTCCAGTGGGGCAGGAACCAGATGGAGGTGGTGGGAGAGCCATGAGAAAAAGAGGGGACAGAGAGAAAGAGAAGACACCTGGGGAACCCTTTATGTCATTCAGATGAATGCACAAGATGTGGGAGGGGGGCGGAGATTGGGAGGGATTGAGGGCAGGACCCAACGGATTGTTGCCTGAGACTGTCACAGCTGATTGCCTAAGGATGATTCGTAAGCGGGTGTGGTTGGGGGATGGGCTGGGAGAGATTGGGGGTGGGATTCTCAGGTGAAATACCAGGTTACATCTGATTGGTGGACAGATAGACCAGTGTGAGTTTCAATACGAGGATTAGTATGTAGCATCAGAATATAAATCCATCACAGAACAGGTAAATGCAAGCTAACCTTGACAATTATTACATTGGATGTTTGATTATGGTATAGCCGTTTTGCAACTAAGTAGGGAACCGGCAAGTGTTAGATTTTCTAAAACAATTATATTTTACTGCAAACCATAAGAGTTTCAGGAAGACATCTAGCCTAGACCATAAAGTACAACATTAGAAGCATTCTGTTACAAGACCTATTAGTCACATTATATTTTATGTCTTCAGTTGTATTGAAAGGCCTTGTAAAATGTCATTCGTTACTTCTGCTTCTTTATCAAAATCATGAATTCAGAGTAGCTGATTAATTGGATTAGGGATTGCTTAACGTATAAGCCAATAGCCTCATATTTTAAAATATTTTGGAACAAAATGCAATTATGACCTATTTTACTTGGGACCTCCAGGGTGGAGTGTTTGAATAACCCCTTACGGATGGCATGAATGTTCATACCAAGATTCTGAATATATGTTCTACACACTCTGAGCCTCAGTTTCCTTCCCTTTAGAAAGTGCTGGCAACACCAGCACGATTTACTTGCCTTAAAAGGAGCATGGTGTCTACTATTCTGTAAGATAGTTCTGAGACTAAGGCATGTGAAGGATGTAGAATTTTAAACACAAAGCTCCTAGTCATTTGGGGAGGGAGGGAATGGGAAAATCATCTAGAATTCATCCTAGCTAAGATACTTCAAGATGAAACAAAAATGAATACTAAATTAGGGGATGCATTTTCAGAATAATTTCCTGAGGAAGAAAATCCAACAATGCCCTGTAGATAATGCAGATGGCCATATAAACAACGCAGCATTACATAATGTGTGAGAGACATAACCAGGAGCATGTGAATAAAACCATGTTTACCAAATTTAAAAAGTGGAAACAGTAAGTAGAAAGAATGTTATTTTGGTTTTTGTTTCTTTTGACAGATTAATTACTTCTGTGAGTTGGTTCAGTTGAAATATAAAGGCTTTTTGAATGAGGCATCAGATAAGCTAGCATGAAGCATCTACTTTGCAATATTTTGAACAGTCCTGGGAGTTTTAAAATTGTTTAAATGAGATTTTTAAAAGTGGGGATTATGCATAAGGAGAGACCAGATCATTTTTACAACTTAAATCATATGATTATGGCTTTAAGTTGATATTCACAGATTTATATTTTAATCAATTGCATAAATTCTCCTTCTTAATATTTATGACATATGCTTGCTACTACAAGCTGTGTTTCTAGGAACTGAACTAACTAAATACTTGCAATATTCTCAAAGCCTTGTGGGTAAAACCAGCCAGGAAACACAAGGAGGCTGGATCACATGGCATAGAAACAAGCCTGCTCAAAGCCTTAGCAACAGTGCCGCAGCCCAAACCAAAATAATTTAGAAACATATTTTTATTAAGCAAGATTACTTCCACTTAACATATGTTGGGCATTTTTAGCTAACCATTATATTGCTATCTAAATATCAAACAGAGGAAGACAAACTAGAGAAGATAGCCTCTAATAAAATGAGAAACTATCTTTATTAGGGCAGCCCCCACAACTGCTGTATGACAGCTACATTTTGCCTGTGACAAAATTATAAATCTTGATTTCCAGAGAATTCTAGTGTGACTAGCAAAATGTTTGATATTCATCCCTCATGTTTTTTTTTTTTTACTTGTAAGATTTACGTTGAGTCACTTCTGTCCAGGCACTCATAAATGAAAACTCTGCAATGAACTAATCAAGCCATGAAATGGTGTTTAAAAGATTTTCCCCCAAGTGCTAGACACTATCCAACGATCTATACAAAATAGTTTTACTGAATCAATACCAGAGATCTATGACATATGGGATATTTGTGACCACATTAAATCAAGACTCAGTGAAGTTTAGTAATCACACAACTGATAAATTATAAGACCAAGTCAAGAAGTTGATTCTCAGTAGCAACTGTTTAGCTATCTAAGACTTAAGCTAATTAATTCGATGAGTAGATCTGAAACAGGAAAGCATTTCTGACAATTACTGTCAGGGCAATAATGATTGCAAAGCCTTTAGCACAACCTTTTCAAGTAAAAAAAAAAAAAGTCATAGTAAATACACGTGCTACAGAACATAAAATAAACAGTCTAGTATGAGTGCTGAGTTTACTCAACCTTGAGTTTTCTTTTTTGGATTGCTAACTCTCGTTCTGATATAACGTTAGTATTTTTTGAAAATGGGAAATAGAGAAATTACAGAGGATACCATATCTATGGGCTTTATGTGTAATATGCCTTTTCCATTTTATAAAGAATTTATATCCATGCTTCTAGATTAGTCACAAAAGCTTGTGGTTTATAACCAGTTGACATTAACTCATTTGTTCCATGACTATTTATTGAATACTTATCATGAAAATTCATGATTGATCAATAGGAGATCCTAAGTAAAATAGTTCATATTTGCATTTTGTTCCAAAATATTTTAACATGCGAAGCTATTGGCTAATATATTAAGCAATCCCTAATCAAATTAACCAGATATTCTGAATTCGTGATTTTAATAAAGAAGCAGAAGTAATGAATGGCATTTCAAAAGGCCTTTCAATACAACTGAAGACATAAAATACATTCTGCATCTGATCTGAGCAATTCATTTGATCATTGATCTCTTGAATAATGAGCAGAATAGAGTATATTAGGAAATACCATTGAAATGACATTCAGTCTAAGACAAAAATGAAAATTGTAATAATAATGTGAAATATTAGCAATGATAATAGGAAGTTCTCTCAAAATTACTGTGATGACTTTATCCACCCTAATTTCTGAATTTGTTTTTATATTGATAACAACATTGAAGCATACAATTTTAAAGTCTATAGACGTTGAAGTGAAGAAAGAAAAAGGTTGAACTGATTCCATCTTCTGTGTGTCTATTTCCCATTTCAATATCCATATGATATTCAATATCCATATGACGTTAACATTAAGTGAATGTTAACATGAAGGTTGAAGTGAAACGTGTGAAGTTCCGTCTATAATCCACTTATTCAGCAAGTTTCAGCTTTTATACTTCATATTCTGAAAATTATTTGCAGCCACTAGAGCTTTACCTAATTCATGACCCAGTGCCAATTGCCCATATATTAATTTTTGTAACTATTCGGATATTACAATTGGGTGATTTTTTTTTTAATCAGTTAATTATTTTGTTTGGAAGGCAACGTCAGAGAGAAAGAATCTTTCATCTACTGTTTCACTAACAAAATGGTTGGGGTTGGACCAGGCTGACACCAGAATCCAGGAACTTAATATGGGTCTGCAATGTAGGTACAGAGGATTATGATCTTAGACAATTTTCCAATGCCTTCTAAGACACAATAGCTTGGGGCAGGATGGGAAGTGCAATAGCCAGAACTCAGACCGGTGGCCATGGGCCATGCCCACTTCACAGGTGCAGCTGAACGTGCCACACCACAATGCCATCACTGTGATATTTCTCGAGTTATTCTGTTGAATTACTGTGTGTTTTAAGTACCAAGTTCTCACCCAGAGTCATCGTGCTAAATGAGTCCTTCTGTTGGAGCAGAGATTGAAAATTTCTAATTCCAGAATTGATTATTCTAGAAGATCCAAGAGTCAATGTATTTAGCTCAGTGTATTGTATTTTAAAATAAGACTTAACATGTGTAGGAATTATCCTTTGTTTAATGACATTCTCCTGCTAAGTTCATGTCTGGCTTCCAACTGATTAATTCTCATTTCATTAATAATGTACTAATATTTAGGTATCCTCTATTTAGACCATTAGGCACATGATCTAATAACTTATGCCTAATGTTTCAATCTTTTCTGTTCCCCAACAAATGAAACTGCCATTGTGCATCCCTTGTATTCATTATTGATATGTGTTCCTTTCCCAAGAGGTTCCCCTGTATGTATTCATTAAAGTAGGGTTTGTAACTTTGACCTTGACAAAAATAGACCATTTTAGGTATGCCATCTGCTTTTCACGTGAAGATTCATATGTGTAAAGGAATATATACATATATAATTTAAATGATTTAATTATTTATTTGGAAGGCAGAGTTAGATAAAGAGAATCTTTCATCTACTGATTCACTACCGAAATGGTTGGGTTGTACCCATTTATGTATGTATTTATGCTTAGGTACATGTATTTGTGGCTTATTTTATTTATCATATTAGATGTAAAGATCACATGAATAGAGGCTGGTGCCTTCTGGTAGTTAGCTAAGCTTCTGTCTACACTGCCAGCACCCTGATGGGGTTCCAGTTCCTTAGCCAACTGCTGCACTTCCCCATCCAGGTGCCTAATTATGACTTCGGGAACCAACTGAGACTGACTTAAGTTTGGCACCCTGCACCCACATAGGAGACTAGGCAGAAGCTTCTGGCTCCTTGCTGAGGAACAGCTGAGCGCAGGCCATTGTGGGAGCGAATCATCCAATGGAAGATCTATAACTCTGGCTTTTTGAATAAAAATAAAATAAATCTTAAAAAATCATGAGTGAAATGTGAACATTAAAGATAGAGGAGAAAAATGATAGAGAAGAATCCATGTAAAAATCCAAGTTTCAGCTTTCCCTGAAACGACTGTAGAGGGGTACTCTGCATTCTTTCATGAGATTGATCGAAGCACAGACGCAGCTCCTACCTTCCTTGGGGACTGAGCTGTCCGGGCCACAAAGCTTCTTACAGTCCCCATCTCTACATGCTTCATGCTTCGCTAACCAGACTAAGGGATAACAGCTATCAAAATTAAGCAACAGAAAAGTTTTGGAAATTATACCATCTCAACTCAACTTTTTTTTTTTTACATTAAAATGATAATGTATATTTGAAAAAAGAAGCGGCGTGATTCGAGAGAAAGTTAAGGCTCTCCAGTGCTGGATGGCATCCGCGCAGCTTCAGGAGGGACTGGCCTTAGGTTTTTTCAATGCTTGCCTCAGGTGTTTCTGAATCTGACCTTTAAAAGCAACAGTAACTATTTACCAAAAGACAGAGAAGGATGGTTTTCTGCAATAATGTATTTCTTGCTTAGTGCTTTCAATTTGTTTGACTCATCTACATTTTACCCCGGGGTCTCCCTGGATTAAAAGAAAATGTTCTAAAGCTGTATGTATATATGGTCAAATATATTGAAATACGGAAACATTTCTTCTGATAATTTATGCAAGGAGCCAAAATATTGGAAAAGGAATTTCTTAGTCAAAATCACATATTCTGACACTGTGTTTCAAGCAAACATTTTGGGTTATGGTTCATCATTTTTTTTTCATGTGTTGGAATGTTTTCTAAAGATCTACTACAGTGAGTTATGTCTTTTACTTGGGATTACAATCAGCAATTATTATTATTAATTACTGATTAAACTAATAATACCATATATGATTATATTATCGTACGATATTATTAATGAGAATACTTTATGATGTATTTAAAATGGAAGAGTCAGTAAGCAATAAAAAGCACTTTGCCACCACGGCCATCAGAGTTTCGTACTTCTGTGTGGTGTGACATCTGAGTAATAACCGGAAGAACGTATAACCTTACTGAAAAAAAGTGGAAATAAATATCCGTTCAAGACAGCCAGAAGGATAGAAAGCCCGGAACTGTCAGTAACCAAACAGAAGGTGCTGATTAGTTTCCTTTGAAAGGTAGAGTTGTGGAAAAGCCAGCACAAATCCACAGGGAAACAGCACAATCCCCAGCAGAACACAGAATTCAATAACCGCGGGTTAGGGGAATGGCCACTACGGTGAAGCCACCCAAGTGAAATCTGTAGTTCTGAGCTTCAGCAAATCTGAGGACGTATGCACAAGCAGAGTGTCCATGTCTAAAAAATGACAAGTAATAAGGCTCTGAAAAGAAAAAAAAAAGTAAAGAAAAGGAAAAATTGTATACATGCCACAGGACGCAAGGAAGGTGGCATTTTAGCTCTCTGCTGTTTTCTTTGATATCTATTTGAATTAGTAATGAACACTTCTGTATTCAAAAACCCATAAAGGATATGATGTCAGAATTTGTAGACATCTTCTGATTTTATTTTGGACAAGATGCTATGGCATTAGCATACACTTTGAAAATTAAATCCCAAGGGTTTGGTCCTCAAGATCAACAAAAACATAACATTGAAAAGAATCTTCAGACACTCAAAATATTCTCACATCTTTACTTACCATACTATATGTAGAAAGGTAGATATGAGGGCCCAATGCGGTAGACTAGTGGCTAAACTCCTCGCCCTGCACACGCCAAGATCCATATGGGCACCAATCCATATCCTAGTGGCCCCACTTCCCGTCCAACACCTTGCTTGTGGCCTAGGAAAGCAGTCGAAGACGACCCAAAGCCTTGGAACCTTGCATTGCGTGGGAGACCCAGAAGAGGCTCCTGGCTTCGGACTGGCTCAGTTCCCAGCCACTGCAGCCACTTGGGGAATGAATCAATAGATAGAAGATCTTCCTCTCTATCTCTCGTCTCTCCTCTCTGTATATATGACTTTCTCATAGAAATAAAAAAAAAATCTTTTAAGAAAAAGGTAGATATGAATGGCCAGTTCTTTCTCCAGAAGCAAAAATTCATCGAGGCCAACATAAAAATGGTTAAACTGTTTTTTACTGTGTGATAATTTCTCTTTGAAGTTGTAAGGTATATGAGGGGAAAAAATGCATGAAAACAGAAGGCAGAAAATGTCTGACAGTTGGAGTTCAAATGTTGATAGAAGATTCATGATTGTATAAGAGGTGCATTGTCAAGCCAGAGGATGGGATCCTTCTAAGTGAGGCAGAGAGCAAGAAAACCTGATAACAACTGGGAAGAGCCATAACAGTGCAGCATGTAACAGTGGCTTCTCAAAGACAGCTGCAGCCAAAGTGGAAAGTTCTACACAGAAATGATGTGCAATCAATGCAAGCCTGAATGTCATTACAAGGGGAAAGCTCTTTTGTAATGTTAGATAAGGAAGCTTGTCGTTTTTGAAAAAGCCCCCTAGCAGGATAAATTGACAAAATATACATATACATATATATGCTTACATATATAGACATATGTATATATAATCTTATCTTACAATTGTAAGCCATTCTCTTTCAGATAATAATATCCTACTATATTATATTTATATTATGCTATTAATAGTTTTAATTTCTCAAATTTTTTTTGAAAACTTCTTTTCAAAAAAGGCAGCTAATTCCATAGTTAGCCAAAGAAAAAAACCTTAGTAAAACTATTCAGTATATATGTCATTTGCAATATCTAGTGTGACTCTACACAAAAGCTCTTTGAATGTTATTGTGAATATTTTTAATATAATTAAAATATATAAATGTATTCAGTACTTAGACTGCTTTTTCTATAATACAAAGATGTCAGTGTACGCAAGAGATGGAATGAGTAGGTAAGCCAGCAGAATGAGTTACTGAAGTGGTAGGGACAAAGACCTCTTCTCAATCGTTCATTAACTCAGGATCTCCTCAACCTTTTTCTTCGTGTAATCCTTTGCAACACCTGCAACACCAGGTATAGCCAATCCACAAATTGGGAGAAAAATGTATGCAAATCACCTGTCTGCAGAAACATTAAAATTTAGAGCATACACATTCAAAGACATCCTAGGAAGTAGATTGCCCTATTTAGAAAATATGCAAAAGGCATGAAGGTCCATTTTCCTAAACAGGAGTTACAGTAGCAAAAAAGCCCTTGAACATTTGTTCTACATTATCATCCACTGAGAAAACACAAATGAAAAGGAAAGACCACTAATCTTATCACAATGGCTCTAGGCTATGATACAAGCGTCAGAATGACACACACTGTGCAAGGTGCACAAGAACTGGATCACACATAAGTGGCTGCTGGGAATGTATAATGAGACCTGTATTGTGTTAGCAATTTAAGCTACCGCTTGTTATGCAGGTACCGCATATCATAGCACTGAGTCCCCACCGTTGCGCTTCCGGTCTAGCTCCTTGCTAGTGCACCTGAGAAAGCAGATGCAAATCCTTCTCCTCCCACCGGCTTGGAGCTCCTGGTTCTTGGCTTGTGTCTGGCAAGATCTACTGAAGCTATTTAGGAAGAGGA
The DNA here is from genome assembly GCF_017591425.1 of Ochotona curzoniae. NCBI lineage: Eukaryota > Metazoa > Chordata > Mammalia > Lagomorpha > Ochotonidae > Ochotona > Ochotona curzoniae. The sequence goes on from NW_024467096.1 coordinate 25,623,215, forward strand.
ACAGCTGTCCTGCTAGCCCACTCTCCCTCTCACTCCGTCTTCCCATCCCTCTCTTTGTGTCACTGTGATTTTCAAGTAAATAAATAAATCTTAAATACTTTACTTTTTTTTAGAAAAACAATGGTAAATCCACAGCTAAAAACAATATGGCTGATTTAAAAGTCAAACAATCAATTATTGTACAGTTCAGGAACTGAAATGCTGAAGATTTTTCAAAAGAAATAAATATTTATGTTTACACAAAAATGTGTACAAGAATATATATAGTCAATTTATGATAGCTAATAGAAAGTCTCAAAGCAGTCAAAGCATCATTGAGTAGGTGAATGGTTAAACAAACTAAAGTATAGTGATTTTTCAAAATCTGAAAATTCCAACAATACAAGGTAGGAATTACCTGGGTGAATGACCAGAGAACTAGACTAAGAAAAACCTACAAACCCCCGACTTGCTTATGATATAATCCCATTTCTACAGCACATTTGAAGTGACAAATGGTTACAAAAACGAAGATGACATTGCCACACAATTTAGATGAAAGTTGAAGGAAAATAGCTGAAAAAGAGCAACTTGGAAGAAACCCACAGTGGAGCACCTGTCCTTTACATTGACTGTATCAGTGCTAATATCCTGGTTGTGATAGAATAGCAGAGTCCACCACTATGTTATCATTGTGGGACACATGGTAACATGGTATGTATGATGTTCAACTCTGTGTCAACCTTATCAGGTAAGGAATGCAGACATACACAGTAAAACATTATTTACACCAGCAGACAGAGTGAACAACTTGCTCTCATACATGTCGTCCAATCCACTAAAGGTCTGCATAGAGAAAAAAAAAAAGAGGAAGGAAGGAAGGAAGGAAGGAAGGAAGGAAGGAAGGAAGGAAGGAGGGAGGGAAGGAGGGAGGGAGGGAAGGAAGGAAGGAAGAAAGGAAGAAAGGAAAAAAGAAAGAAAGAAAGAAAGAAAGAAAGAAAGAAAGAAAGAAAGAAAGAAAGAAAGAAAGAAAGAAAGAAAGAAAGAAAGAAAGCAATCTCTCCTTAAGCTGGAACCTCCATTTTCTCTTGCCCCTCGGAGATCAGAGCTCTTGGTTTTCAAGCCTTCAGTCAGGCTGTGCTGTGCCCTGGTGGTTCTCCAGCGTGCTAAGGGCATAGTAAGAAAATGCTCAGATTCCATAATCATGTAAGTCTAATCTCGTAATAATAAATTGTGTCTTCCTCCTGTTTGTCATCTGTCTGTCTTCCCATCTGTTTTTCTGTACATCCACACTATTGGTTGTTTTCTGGAGAGGACTAATGCCTATTTTCCTTATGTTATTTCTTACAATCGTTTGCGTATCTTTAATTATCTTAAAATTCAAAGCTTTTATTTAAATATAAGACCAACAGATGTATAGCCTTTAATATATTTGATTTTGAAGTATAAATAATCCTCAAATCATTATAAAAACAAAATAGAATATTTTACTGAGTACACCTAAAGATACAAGGCTGTGGAATTTTTATGTTTGCTGCTTTGTCCAGAGACATTCAGAGAAAAGATCAAATAGAAAAAGATCCCGATTTAGTTCATAAGCGATAAAGGACTCGCAGTTTTTAAGGAAGTATTATAATATAATGCCACATATATAAATGAAATCCCTAATCTAAAAAAACCATGTAATTTATAAATCTTACATTATCTCCTTTTCAATGTTTGTTTAGTCTTTTAGATTTCCTCTTCCCCAACCCTTAATTTCTACTCCACACTGATTTCCCCTACATTATTACAATAGTATAGTCCTTCAAGAACTGTCACAAGCCCATCATTCTGCTATTTATTTTTTTTTAATTGCACTTCTTTTTATTATTGTTATGATACAGTTCGTTAGGACCTGGGATTTCCCTCATCCCCTCCCCAATTTCCTCTCCTCTCACTGAGTTCCCTTATATTATTACTATAGTATAGTTCCTCATACACAGTCATATGTCCATCATTGTGGGCATGGACAATGGCAGAAAGTCCAACATCCTATTGCCAAGATACATTTAAGTTTCATTGGGAGTTCATCATTGTCTGGAAGTAGAGATGCATACTGCATTGTATCCTGATATCTGGATATTATAATCTCCATTACGCAGTTACTATACATCCTCTTAAATGAAAAGCCACCATACAAAATCAACAACAGAAAGAAAAAATAGAAGTTAAACAACATGACACTAGATATGATAGTCTGCATTGCAATTACTATAAATTCCATAAAAATTCACAAAAAAATCAACAGGAAGAAGAAATTAATAATGCCATGAAGTCAAATAACATGCTAGTGAATGACTAATGCGTTGCTGGAAAAAGAAAAAGAAAATCAAGGACCTTCTTGAAGAAAATGATGCTACTGTATGATCTATGAGTCACTGAAGAATTTAGTCAGAAGAATGTGTTTTGAAAGAAGAAACTAACAAAAAACTCAAAATCCATGAGATATAGTTTGCACTGATCTTTGTTGGCACACTATATCTCCTGTAGGCTTTGTGCTTTTTAATCCAGTCTACTAATCTATGAATTTTGGTTGAGTTTAAGCCATTAACATCCAGAGTTACTATGAAAAGGTTATAATTTGGTCCTGTCATGTTAGCAATGGGTTGTTTATTGAGTTAGTCTTCTGTTGTTATTTTATTGAGATGTTATGCTCATCTGTCTTTGGTTTTTGGTGGCTCTGTACCTTTTCTCTGTCAAGAGAACATCTTCTAAGTATCATTTGCAGGACTGGCTTGGAAGAGGCATACTTTTTAAAGTTTTCATTACTGTGGAAGAATTTTATTTCATTTTCAAAGACAAAGGAAATCTTTGCTGGGTACGTTATCCTGGGCTGACAAGTTTTTACTTTCAGAATCTGGAATATGTCGCTCCATTCTCTTCTGACCTGTAGAGTTTCCTGTGAGTGGTCTCTTTGCAGGAATGAGTTTGTCATTCCTTTATATGTCAGTTGATTTTTTTCACATGCACATTTACGGATCTTTCTCTTATGTTCAATTGAAGAGAGCTTGATTATTATGCTTCTTGGTAAAGGTCACTTTTAGTCAACCCTGTTAGGAGTTCTGTGCCCCTCCTGGATATTGTTTCCCAACTCTTTCTCCAGATTAAGACATTTTTCCCTTATTATTTCATTAAATATGTTTTTAAACCCAGCTTCTCTTTCTGCACCTTCTGGGACCCCCATACTCTTATGTTTGGCTGTTTAGTAGTGTCTTTCAATTCTTGAATACCTTTTTTGGTCTCATCCAACTCTGCTTCCAGCTTCTCGTTTGTTTCCCCATGGTGACAGGAAATACCTTCTAATTTTGAGATTCTTTCTTCTGCCTCCTTCATTTTATTTTGGAAACTCTCCATTGTACTTTTAATTTACTCCACTGTATTCTTCACTTCTGATATATCAGTTTTCATTTGCTTAATTTCCAATGTGACATACTAATTAAATTCCTTGAATGCCAGCTTTACCTGCTTCTTGTTGTTAAGAAGTTTTACAAGTGTCTTCCTCTGAACTCACAGGTTGGCAAATGGTCTTGCTCTTTGCAGGGGAGTCTTTGGTCATATTCATGGTGCCTCTGTCTCTTCTTTTGCTCTTGGTCTTTGTACTTCTGGTTATCAGATTCTTCTCCTTGTGGCAGGCTTCTAAGCTCTGCCATCCACAGGTCTACAGTTCAATTTTAGTTACTGCTGTTGGTACATAGCTCTTTGTTTGCATTCAGTTACGCCACTCCCTCCAGTGAGTTCCAGGTCTGGGTTCTTATATTTCGCTTTGACCATGGTCTTCATAACCCCAGCTCCTGGCTCACCAGTCTCCACTTCCTGTGATGCTGTGCTGAGGCTGAACCATTGTCTGTACAACCTTTCTCCCACTTTAAGTTGGAGTAGATCCTAGGATTAGGAAGACACCAGTAGTCTTATATAACTAGGTTGTTGGTGGTGCTGATTTTGCTGGATCCTGTTGGGTGTTATGTCTGAGGGCCACACAGACCTATTTTGAGCAACATAATGCCTTAGTCAGTATTATTTTCCTATGGGACCAGTGCAATGCAATGAGCTCAATGAGTTCTCACCAAGCTCAGTGCATGTGCAACTCACTGTTGTCCCATGCAGTCTTAAATTCTTTGCCACACCGTAGGAAATGGTGCCTGATGTGCCATAACTAGAGATTTTGATCTGCTGGCTGTTAGATCTGAAGGCTACCCAGACCTATCTTGGGTGGAACCTGTATGATGCCACGTTGTTACAGTTCACTGAGCCAGAAATTGTTCACTCCCAGCTCAGTGCATGAGCAGTACTGTCCATAGCCCTTGCCTCCTTAGGCAAAATGGCACCTGATACAGCTCCAGGGGGCAGAGTGGGTTTATGAAATCCACCCTGTTCCCACACTGCTCATCTGGGATCTGCTGCTCTATCTATGCTCCTGGTCAAATCATACAGACCAGCAGGATGAGTAGTTTTTGTTCTGAGTTCACCTCCTGAGCTCCTGGTGAAAGTCCCTTCTGACCTGGTTCCTGGTATTGTTTTGGCTGCTGGTGCAATTTGGATCTCCACTGAATGTCGCTGGGTATCAGCCACTGCAACACCACACTGTTGTGTCTGCTGCTTTCCTATATCTGTCTGTCTCCAGGTAGCCCTCTGTTGTTCTGTCCTCTCCTAATTCCTCAAATATACCCTCTCTGCTTCACATTGGCTAAATATTTTTCCATCTGCTTAAACATGTCCTTACCCTTGGGTCCGGCGTCGTGGCGCAAGTGGTTAAGGTCCTAGCCTTGCACGCCCGGGATCCCATATGGGTGCCGGTTCTAATCCCGGTGGCCCCGCTTCCCTTCCAGCTCCCTGCCTGTGGCCTGGGAAAGCAGTCGAGGACGGCCCAAAGCTTTGGGACCCTGCACCCGCGTGGGAGACCCGGAAGAGGCTCCTGGCTTCGGATCGGCATAGCATCGACCCGTTGCGCTCACTTGGGGAGTGAATCATTGGACGGAAGATCTTCCTCTCTGTCTCTCCTCTCTGTATAACCGCCTTTCCAATAAAAAAAAAAAATAAATCTTTAAAAAAAAAAACATGTCCTTACCCTATTTTGCCACTTTGATTCTCCCATTCTGCTATTTAAGTGTTTTGTGACATTGTAGGTATGGACAATGGTAGAGAGTCCAGCATCCTTTTGTTAAGATACATTTTAGTTTCATTGGAGTCCATCTCTGATTTGGAAGTATAGATGCACACTGCATTGTATCTTCACATCTGGATATGACAGCCTCTATTATACAGTTACCAAACATCCCTTAAATGAAAAGGCATAAAACAAAAACAGAGAAAAATTAAAAAAAAAAATGAACAACAAGATGAAGTTAAATAACATGCTACTGAATGACCAATGTGTCATTGAAGAAATGAAAAGGAAAAATCAAGAACCTTCTTGAAGCAAATGATGCTACTGTATGACCTATGCGTCATTGAAGAAATTAATAAGAAAGAAAAAAATATAGTACAGTTGATTATTTGACTTTTAAATGGCACTTGATAGTGTATTGTATTTGAACCTAGACTTACACTATCCATTTTAAAATCACTATGATTTTTGGCAAAAGACAGATAATTCTGAACCTGGTGACTCGCAGAACTACACAATCATGAATTTTTCTTTAATTACCAAAAATCGACACATACGTATCATGTCACTCAAATGCTATCAACTCCTCAAAGCTTCCCTCTTTTCCTAGCTAAGAAAAACAAGAAGTAATTCTGTTTTGCCTGTAACAATACAATTGATCAAATATATTTATTTTATTCTCTAATTCTTACTTAGGTGGATTTTAATTTTTATATTGACCTGGAATATGTTATATGTTGTATTTTATAGCTGATAGGTATCATAAAATAAAGGAAAAACTTATGCTTATTATGCCGCCATCTCCAGTAAGCTTCCAGGGTTAACCATGTACAGAGCACTCAGCTCTATGGCTTCGACAGCTATGTCATGCAGACTAATGGAAAAAATGCATCCATCTGTATCATTGTACAGACTTTTGTGCAATGTATCTAATAAATGTTCTAATAAATGTATCTAATAAATGGAAACTAGTTGAGTAAAAAAGGCCTTTGAATGAAATAGCATACAATTTTTAATTTGCAGTGAACTTTAAATGTTTCTAAAATATGTTTTGAAGTTCAAAAAGCCAAGCCATAAAACATGGGTAGAAGGAAAAACCAAATAACCTCAGAAGAAATAAGGAAATAAAAGACAAGAGCTTAAAGAAGGAAAAATCTATAATCTGACAGAAGAAATGAATATCCTCTGATGAAGACAAAGAAAAATTGTGTAATACAGATATAGAAGGAAAAAGAAGATAAAATTAAATAGCATTATTTTAAGAGTTGAAAAGAAACATCCAGGTATTTTCTTCTTCTGCTTTCACAGACAAGATGAACTAGTAAATGTTATCAAACAATATGGAAGAAATGGAAACAAAATCAATCCTAGTTGTGTCAAGTACACAGTGGTAGGCACCAAAAAAAAAAGAGAAAGAAAGATGTTATTTTCCGGCCCTTTTCTTTCAAAATCATAAAACAGGAAAATAGATGTTTATTAGAAAAATATATGCTTGTTCCATAGGGTATAAAGCATATTTAATAATGTTGAAGAAATATGGATGCACTCAAATTAGATAACAATTTTGTTTCTTGCACGCAATTCACCCTAGCAGTAATACAGAGCAACTTAACAAATTGCCTCTAATTCAAAGGATTATCTTCTTATAAGGTACTCCTGAATTACATTATTTTACTGTATAGTAATAACGATAATCATAGTAGCTATGCATCAATTAGAATATTTAATTGTTAGTAAAAACCCATTCTCCAGTCACCGTGCTTGTAAATTCTGTACTGTTTTTGAAAGTTCAAAGAGAAAAACTCTCTAGTTCTGTATGACAATACTTCCTGCCAGAGAATTCCTAACTTGAGTAAAAGCTGATATTTGGGTTAGCAAGAATGAGCCCACATCTATTAACTGACCTTCTCTGAAATATTTTCAAAAAGAAGATTTTGAAATGCTACAGAAATTATTCTTTAGAACAGTCCCCCTTTCCGTTCTATATATATATATATTTAGAAAACTGACTTTTATCTCTAATCAGTTTTATATTTAATCAAAACCTTTAAGCATTTCAACGAATGTGACATTCTAGGAACTTCTTCGTAGAAAAAAATGAAATGTTACTACCACTAACATCCAATGCAAATAAGCCCAAATGTCAAAACAATGTAGAAGTTATAAGTACAACTGCAAGCTGAGAAAAATTTACAGTTCTTTCCAGTCTCCCATCTATTTTATAGCTGCCATATGAGATTTTATTTCTGGATGAAAGTTGCATTGATAAAGAGGTGTAATTGTCTGTCAGTGTGCCTTATGGTGAAGTTGCTTCATTTACTTCAAGGCTGAATCTCATTACCAGTTCAATTCTCTAGGCTCCCCTCCATCTTAAGGCGGTGCTTAATTAGTAGAGCTGTGGCAATGAAGGGAAGGATGGCTGGCTTTCTCTTCTCCCTGGCCTCCTGACAAATCTAATAGAGTATTGATTTTCCATCCGCAAATAGATCAGGCACCATTCAGCATGATATGAGCCGTCCATTAACTTCAATTCTCTGTTTTCACGGACTGTCAGCACTACCAAGACCACCCAATCAACCCATCAACAGCCACCTGACACTCTACCTCTCTTTGAAAGTCAAGCCTAAAATTCTGTTCCTTGTTCTTTTTTTTTTTTCCTCCAGAAGATTTTCTATTTTGATCATCATTTTTCTGATTTAGCATTTGAATAAAGCTTTCATCCCCTCACAACTACACTTGGAAGCAGGTGTTTGCATTTGAAAGGTTGATTGTGTTATCTGCCGACAAGCCATAATTTTACTCAAAACTAATTCTACCCTTTTCCAATATCTGTAATATTTTGAAAATTATCTGACACCATAAACAGTTAGAACTTGTCAAAGCAAGTATATCCTTCTAACTCTAGAAAAAAAAGATCTTTATTAATTTCAGCTGTGGTTTTGAGATACGATTATCATATTACAAAACAAAGGGGGAATAATTTAACATGTTACACCACCGCTCTGCCATCATCCCTACCACGCTTACACATGTGATAGTGCAAAGTTGAGACAGAAGGGAGAGAAAAAACTATGGTTGTGACTTCATAAAATTATACGTAGACTTAATGGGAAGCACATTCAGCAAGACTTTCCTGATTGAAAAACATGGAACCACCAAGACCTCTTCAGGAAATAGGAAGCCTTAACTTTGGTATGTAATTTTAGAAAACATTTCACCTTTTTAAAGTTGCAATACGTACTGTTTGCTAAGACATTCGTTGTGTAGCAAAACTATGGTGCCCGTGCTTCCCACATCTGTCTACCTTGTGGAAGCCCTAGCCAAATAGCATTTGCTCTGTAAATTCTTTGAAGTCTCCCCGCTCACCCCTCAAAAAGGGAGGTTTCTTTAAAATTTCCTTTCATTTAAAATATTCTTCTTTCTTAAAAACCAGGTAATGAGTTTTTGTTCATTCTATTAGTCAGCCTGACATTCATTTATCTAAGCCATTCACCCTTTTGATAAACATGTACCAAGAATCTATGATATGGCAGCTGTTTTGTTAGGATCCTAGGGAAAATAGACAAAAGATGAGTTTGTCCTTGAGAAGGGAATAGTTCATGAAAGAAGCAACATTTTATTTACAAGAGTATACCGTGTCATGATTAGGGCAAAGGAAAAAATACTTTCTTGATCATGTAAAAAAATTAGTTGGGCAGCCCACACTGACATGGCCCAACATTTGGATTCTAAAATTTCAGCTCAAAACAAAGACAGAGCAAAATTCATGCTTAACCAATCAGTAATGTCCAATTAAACTCTAGTTATGGTTGTTGATGCAACTGTTATGTTTAGCCAGTGAAAAATTTTCTTGGTCTTGGTTCTTCAAACACCTCATGACATTTCCCTGGATGCCCTCTCCCAACAACCTGATGCTGCCCCATTCATGAACTACTAATTGCTTAAAAAGAGTCGATAAAATTTTAATGTGCCCAAGTTTATCCTTAATAAACCCTACTATCTACCAGGCACCAACAAACCAGCACAAGTTAGAAATCATGGACTTGATCTTACAGACAATTAGATTTAGACCAAAAAAGATTCACTAACTCCCTGGATTTACATTCTATAGTTTGTACAAATCATAGAAGGTAGAAATAATTTTTGGAATGCAGACCTGGGCTCCACAAAAGTCATGCTCTCTGACTCTAACTTGTTCCACAGGGGAATACTGAGCCTCTGGTAATCCATGCATTACCCCAAACAGAACAATATGCTCTATATTTTGAGGGAATGTGAGTCCTACCAAGTAAATGCTGAGAAAGTATAGATTGAGATCATTCCTCATAGAGCAGGAAAATTAGGTACTCTGTCTGGGACAACCTTCCTTATCCGTTGTGGGGAGTCTGAAAAGTTGGAAGCAGTGCCCGGTGTGGTGGACTAGCAGCTAAAGTCCTTGCTTTGAACACTCCAGGATCCTATATGGGAGCTGGTTCTAATCCTGGCAGACCCACTTCCCATCCAACTCCCTGCCTCCCTGCTTGTGACCTGGGAAAGCAGTTGAGGTTGACCCAAATCCTTGGGACCCTGCACGCATGTGGGAAACCCGAAAGAGCTCCTGGCTTCAGATCAGTGTAGCACTGGTCCGTTGTGGTCACTTAGGGAGTGAATCATGAATGAGAGATCTTCCTCTCTGCCTCTCCTCTTCCCTGTATATATCTGACTTTGCAATAAAAATAACTAAATCTTAAAAAAAAAAAAAGTAGGAACTAGAAATTGAGTTTTCATGTGAAACTGAAGAATTTGAGAGAAAGGAACAAATCTGACCTCTAGCTAATAGTTACAGTTTATGTAAAGGCATACAGGCTTGGGACAAGTTGGCCCCCTTAGGGAAACCGATCATGTAACATAGAATGTGAAGTGAGAATCTGAGGAGTAAAACTGAATTGTAAACCATGTGGTCACAGCCAGACCATAATCAGACCTCATGTCCTGTTGGGAAGGTCTAGCTCTATTCAAAACCAATGGGACAAGATTAGCCTTGTTCTTTTACAAAATTATTTTAGCAGAGGAGCAGCAATAAATATTCCACTACCCTGTTTTCTGAAAGGCAGCAGGTGGTGGTTCAAGTGTTTGGATCTTGCCACCAATGCGGAGACCATGGTGGGGCTTCCTTGTCCGTGACTTTAGCCTGCCTTCATCCTATATGAAGTGGTTGTTTGGGGAGTAAATCAGTAAACTAGACGGAGTCTAGGTGTCTCTTTCTCTTTTCTTTCTCTCTTCCTCCGTGTGTGTCTGTCCCTTGATCTGCCTCTGTACCTTTCAAATAAGCAAAAGTTACAACATGAGAACATATGATTAATGGGGGCTTTAGTTTCAAGAAAAACTGAAAAGCTTTTAGTATCTTTTCACATTTTGCTCAATAAGGACAACATACTTCACATCCAATTGATGAAAACTCTAAATACCCTAAATTCAATAAATTATATCTTCTACACAATCTGCAGACAGAAAAACCTAAATGCTACCTGGTCACATCAACACTCAACAGTATATCTAGATCAACAAGGACAGCTGCCATTAAACATCAAGACTATAGCCTGCGCATGCAAAAGCAAAAGTCCTTTGCCCAAGGAACTAACTCCACAGTTATTTTCACAGTTTATAACTCTTGAAATACATGAATTAATGAGCAGTGTTTTCTTTGCACAGGGGATTTTATCTGATGTGAGCAACTTTTTCTGATCCTTTTTCTGATCTTTTCTTGAACTTGAAATTATTGAAGCCTTCCCTTTGAATTTCTTGACAGCGTTTTACTAAGTGATTAAAATGATGGCTTGCATAATAGTTGTTACAATAGTCCCTGATATGTATCGGTAAATAAGCCTTAATCACGTTCTTTAACTATTTACCTACATAGGGAATTCCAGTCTCTCCTTCAGCCCTGAAAACTCCAGGGAAAGCCTTTAATGAGCGCTAATAATGTCACCACACATTTAAATGAAATCTGTGCAGGGGGAAACCCGAAGCACATTCTCAGGTGAGACAGCGGCATTTTACAAAGTGTTACACTAATTACAATTAACCACCTTCCCCCTTTTCACTCCCTAAATCTGGAGCTCATAAACATACAAAGAAATAGCGTTAAGTGCTGGCATGGCCTATCTCACGCTCTGATACCCACCGCGGACAGTGACGTTTCTAATTAACACGTGTCTTGGATGTAAGTAACAGATTATTTTGGAATGCTTACATGTGAATTGACATATTTAGGTTTCACTACATAATAACATTTTATGATATTTAAGCCAGTTATTTATTATCTCAGCTTATGAACGGAGCAGTTATGTGATGGCGAAATTGTGTATTCCCAGCTCCGACTGCTTTCCCCTCGGATATTCACATAATTTTATATATTTGTTTTTTAAAAGCTGTTTCTGGTTTTAATGGGTTTTAATGGAAATATCCAGTCTTAGTAAAGTAATTGATCTCAAATATGACTCTCAGATTTTCACAGCAGGGGTGTGACTTAGTTCACATCTTCATTTTATAGCATTTCCTTCACTTACTGAGACCGTATTTACATTAACAAGGTTAAGTTTCCAGATAAATGTATAACTAGGCTCCTACATAATGACTTTTCTAACGGTATACATATTTTCAATGAATTATTCAGGTTTTTGGTCTTCAATTACAGCACTTATCTGATTTCCAGCCAGATCCATAAATTGAAAGTGGTTCTTCCAGTGAGTAGTTTAATGGACTGCACCCTTGACATTCAACTCGGGATGGATGAGTAGACCAGTAAACCAAGCAGCCTTCGAGGGCATAAAGTGGAATGAGGAAACTCAGGCCTCTCACTGGACGGACCTAATCAGAAGCCGAATTCAACAAGATCTTCCGGTGATTTCAAAGCACATGGAAATCTGAGTAGTCCTGTTTGTAGATTCCATTTAGAGGATCACCCTGAACAGAACTGTAAGGAGACGATCCAACCAGACCTACAATCTTTATGTATTATCTTCCTGTCTGCAACATTTGGGAAAATATTTGAGGCAGGAGACTCCTTAAATTTGCTAAATTTGTTTTCTACGGCTCCTCTTTTTATCTTCAGAAATGTGAATGTCTACAGGTACACCCCCCTTCACACACATATGCCTTTTACATATAAATGTATATAAATATCATATATAATATATATATTGTGCAGAGGTAATTTATGCATGTAAAATATATGCATGAAGAAAATTTTGATTAATATGTATCCTTGCTCTAAATTTTGTAGTGCAAAACAAGTTTTCACATTTGCAAAAGTTGTGAACTGCAAAATGTGAAATCCAAATGATCAAATATAATAAACACAGAACCATGAATGAAGGAGAACTGCTCAGGGAGTCAAATGGAAGCAAGTCCAATCCCGTATAATCTCATTAAGAGCTTTACTGCAAGTAGGAACAAATTAGCTACATTGTGAAGGTGATTTGTATGTAAATTTCCTTTTTATTTTTCTGGTAAATGTGTTTGCTTTGGTCCAGCCTTTCTGGGGGAATGCTTTGATTTTATCAGATGAACATGAATACCACCTTATGATGTGCTGCAGAAAAGGCATCCCTGAGGAATGACTGATGAAACAGTGAATCCAGACACAGGTTTTAGAGTTACCCAAGTTAAACAGGAAGCATCTGGGTTGATAATCACGCATCACTCACTCAATGACAACAACTCTCCATCTTAGTAGAGGGAATCTGTGTGAAGGGATAATGATGAGTCTCTTTGTCATGAGTTAGAGGCTTTGCCACACCTCTGACCACTTTCCTCAGGACATGATCTCTCTTCAAAACTCCAGGAGCTGTACGGTAATTCTTTATAGCTACTTTTTTTCTAATGCAAGGCAGAGATTTTCCTATTTATATACTAGTCTTAGTCACAGCTGGATACATTGACTCTGAAAGTCTGCATAATAATGGCCTGCATTTGTATTGATTGAAACAATTTTGCGTTTAATGATGGATTATTCAGAAAGTTGAATGAATGACTTGCAGAATTATCTGTTTTTAACACAAACTTGGTACAAATGACTCACGAATATTATTAATGTATTAAAACAATTCTTTGCAGTTCTAAATCTAAATAATTTTAAAGGCTCTCTTGGAAGCCATGAATATTCCATTTGGCAAACCATAATGATCAAATAATTTGAACAACTGCCAAGTTTTCAGTTTGCTATTTGGTGTTTGGACAGTCCGAACTTATTTATATGCATTCTTCCATTCTTGCCCTGAGAAATTATTATGAATGATGGCTAAAAAGTGATTTGAGTTCTAACTAGTTTTATACATAAAAATCTGAATAGTTAGAAAAATGAATAAGAATTTGAAATTCCTTGCCCTGAACAGAATTTTCCCATCTGCTTATTAAGAAAACTTTCAGGGCCCCGCGCGGTGGCGCAAGTGGTTAAGGTCCTCGCCTTGCACGCCCAGGATCCCATATGGGCGCCGGTTCTAATCCCAGCAGCCCCGCTTCCCTTCCAGCTCCCTGCCTGTGGCCTGGGAAAGCAGTCGAGGACAGCCCAAAGCTTTGGGAACCTGCACTTGCGTGGGAGACCCGGAAGAGGCTCCTGGCTTCGGATCGGCGTAGTATCGACCCGTTGTGCTCACTTGGGGAGTGAATCATCGGATGGAAGATCTTCCTCTCTGTCTCTCCTCTCTGTACAACCGCCTTTCCAATAACAAAATAATAAAATAAATCTTTAAAAAAAAAAAGAAAACTTTCAGAAAATTGGATAATTATAGTCATTTCTATGTAGCTAGCATCTTTTTCCAGTGGCACTCATAGATCCATTGTCTCTGAGGAACATTAGCTTCCAAATCATTTCCAGGCTGCGTAAACTGAAGCCCTTTAACTATCCAGTGATGGAAAAAATCACAAGTCATTGATTGAAACAAAATTACATGGAGGCTTACACATCCGTATTTGTATATTACCTATTAAATTTTCACTATCAGATTTTGATTTAAGAAATGTATCCACATTTGAAAGTTTCATAAAAATGTTGATGCTATTGACAGGGCATATACAAATTTACTTGCATTTTAAAAGCATTCTATCAAATATCCTTAGCCAAAAAATATTTTTGAGAATGTGCAGTAAAATTACATATTTCAATCAGATTTCTTGAATAACATAAGCTATAAGGATTTTCACTGATAACAAGTTACAAACTATAATTTACTATGCAAAATAATTGCCATGACAAGAAATATCAAGTCATATTCTTACTATAAATAATGTAGGTATTAATTTTTGTGTATTCTATATTTAAGATTTATCAACTTTCTATCAACTTTTATCTTCTATCAGCAGAGATTTACATAACCATAATCTGCCATTGCCCCTAATTAGCATATCACATACCACATAGGATTACTCCTGATTCAAAAAAGGCCTTCCAAATAATTTTTTAAAAATGTGTTTTTTTTTTATTGGAAAGGCAGATTTACAGAGAGAAGGAGAGACAAAGAGAAAGATGTTCCATGTGCTGTTTTGTTCCCCAAGTGGCTGCAATGGCAAGGGTTGAGCCCAACCAAAGGCAGGAGCCAGGAGCTCCTTCTGGGTCTCCCACATGGGTGGAGGTTCCCAAGCTTTGGGTCATTCTCTACTGCTTTCCCAGGCCTCAAATAGGGAGTTGAATGGGAAGTGGAGCAGCTGGGACATCAACCATCACCCATATGGGCTCCTGGTGGATGCAAGTTGAGGATTTAACCACTGAGCCATCATTCCAGGCCTTGAAATAATGTTTAAGTGCATGCATTTAGGAAATCTTGACATTAATCTATGAATCAGTTAACAATTTATTAATTATTATGCATTAGTTTATCTCATAAGTTGACTCTCACCTGAAAATCTGCAATGTCAGAGCAAATAACATAAAAAAATGAGAATGGTATGATTATATCAATAAGTAATTTTATCAATGATGGATCTTAGAAACTCAAAAGAGGAAACTCTGACATCTGTGTTTCTACCGTCTCATCAATACCATTTGATTAATATTAGGCACATAAGACACTAATACTACCTTGTTCAAAGAATTTAAATATTATTTGTCCAGAGTGCTGGGGTTTTTTTTGGGGGGGGGGGCATAATCTGAGCTTATCCTTGCCCAAATTAATGGTTCTGTATTAACATGAAACAAGGCACTTGGAAGGAGTTAGAGGCTGTGCTGGATCCCGAGGATGTGGTGAGGATTGAACAGGGCCCTTGCTTTCAAACATTCTGTATCTCACTCAATATCCAGATACACATTCATGAAGCTCTTGGCCTGTGTAGAGATATCGTAAGGGAGTGAGCATCGAAAAATAACATGAGAAAAGTCTCCTGACTCAGCATGGAGAGATTACAATGTTAACAACAAAAATCAGCAAGGACAAGGAGATGGGAATGATGCCTGGTGGCATAATGTGATTAGGCAAATTTTCAATACCTGCCTACACTCGGCCATTTAGAACTCTTAGAACTCCTATGGTCTTTTCTGTTCTAACTCAGTTGCTTTCATTTTTATTTAATTTCCGTTCACACAGTGTGGGGAGGAAGCAGGGCTGCTGCTCATACAGTAATCCCACAGATTACAGGCTCTTGTGAACAAGTTACATGAGTTTCAGCCAAACAGACGATGCAGCAAACAGCTGTCACCATGCCAAAAGAAAAGGTTAATGCGAGCGGAACACAGAAAGAGATTTGTTTTCTATGACTTTACATTGGTTTTCCAAAGTCACAAATTGTAGGTAATAGAAATTCAATAAATAATTGCTATGAAGCAAAAAGAATGCATAATCAATACTCATGTCCAACTTTGATATTGACTTTGAAAAGTCACATGTGTGACATTTTTGATGATGATAATTAAGAATATTAGCTCATCTGTCACACTCTTGTTTTTTTTTTTTTAAGATTTATTTTATTTTCATTACAAAGTCAGATATACAGAGAGGAGGAGAGACAGAGAGGAAGATCTTCTGTCAGATGATTCACTCCCAAAATGAGCACAATGGCCGGTGCTGCACTGATCCAAAACCAGGAGCCAGGAACTTCTTCTAGGTCTCCCACATGGGTGCAGGGTCACAAGGCTTTGGGCCGTCCTTGACTGCTTTCCCAGGTCACAAGCTGGGAGCTGGATGGGAAGTGGAGCTGCCGGGATTAGAACTGGCATCCACATCGGATCCTGACGTGTCCAAGGCGAGGACTTTAGCTGCTAGGCCATGGCGCCGGGCTCCACACTCTCATTTTTTAATTTGCTTCTTTTTTAATGCTTAATAAAATATCTTATGGTGGTATTCAGTAGTCTTTATTTTGGGGAACATAAAACAGCTACTGATAGCAATGGTTGAGGGGAAAATGCAGACCCAATTTCCAACAAGCCATTGTTAGTTTTTCTAAAGCCACATTCAAGACTGCTTTATCCTAGAATTCATTTTTTAATACATTGATAATGAATTTATATGGAACTCTGTATTGTCAATTTTTCAAATGTGAGTAAAATTTTCTTTTCTGAAGCCTTTCCAGGCAACTTTGATTCCAGGAATCTTTAAGCAGAAAGCTTGTCTAGTTTGGAAAGTGACTTGAACAGTCTACTTAACGTTAGCTTTTTATTACTTCATTGCTACAAGGAGATGCTTAAGACACACTGTTATGAAACAAGATTTATTTTGACACTTCATTCTTCCAGATCACATTCTAAGATGGCTTGGCTTGATTGCTGTGACATCTGAAGAGGCCAGTAAATGGTGGAATATATTCAGAGGGAAGATTTTATAAGCAGAGAAGCAAAGAGAAAAGCTAAGTCCGACTCGGCTTTTATAATCCAACTTCTCATGAGAACTTGCCTTCTGACGGCACAACCTGGGGAATTCCATCTAACCTCATATCCTGGATGCAACTGGATTAAGTTCCCGCTGCTGATCCATTTACAATTAACATAAGTGCTTTAAGAAGCAAGCCTTTAATACACTTGTTTTTAAGATACAGCCAAAGGAATATCCAAACTACAAATAATGATATTATGGTTTTCCCAAATTACGTTGATTCCTGAAACAAAGGATCTCCCTAAGCCTTAGCTTGATTCACAGAAGGAATTTGCAAATGTGCTTCCAAAAGTCTTTGCAAAGTTGTCTTAAAAAGATAATTGTTTTGATGCCAACTCTTCTTAATATGCAGGCATAGCATTGATCTTCAAAATGCTCATGGAAAATGAATTTATGAAAGAAATATGAAAGGATTTCAAAACTTTTGCAGCAAAATAAGCTTCATTTTCGGTGAACTATTTAAAAAGATTAATAATTGTGTGGTAGTGGGGGAGAGACAGAGAGAGATATCAAGGAATAAATAGAAATCTTTGCATTCATTACCTCACCCTTGATATGACTGCAATGGCTCGGGTTGGGCCAGACTAAAGCCAAAGCCTGAATTTTGGTCCTGCATGTGGATGCTGGGGCCCAAACGCTGGGGCCATCTTCCATTACTTTTTGATAGGACATTGGCATGGAGCTGTATAGGAATTGGAACAGCTGGGTGGGACATGAACTGGTACCCATACGGCTGCCGCTATCTCAGACAACTGATGTAGCCATTGAGCCACAAAACTGTAATCCCTCTCCCCCAATCTCCTCTGTTGCCATGAACTTTTCAAGTACGCCAATATCTGACACTCTATGCTTTTATGGAGGTGATGGAACTGAATTATAATCTCCTTATCAATGGTCGCTGTTGTCTTTTATACCTTTAGATATTAATAGGAGTTTGCTTTTGTAAAAGTTTCAAGGAAATGCACATGCAAGTTTTTTTTAAACTAAATTACTATAGCTAACCATATTAAAGACCTTGAGAAAAACAGTATTGCTTACTTGCATGAAAAGATTTCTGTCTTCACGTTTCAGACTATTGTGCTTTGACGTCAGTGTGAATGTTCTGAACTCTGCCATGATACCTATATGCTCTGAGTGACCATTATTAAAGTGATCAACACTTGTTTGACTAGGCTGCTCTTTCAAGATTTGGAAATGCATTTATTTGGCAAGTAGAGTTACAACAGGAATGATATGTCTTGCTCCTATTGGTTCACTTGCCAAATGACCGCAATAGACAGGGGTGGTGCAGGGCAAAGCCAAGAGCTACCTATTCTATCCATGTCCCACAGGGGGAGCAAGAACTACCATCTACTGCTTTCAAGTGCGTTGGCATGGAGCTGGGCCAGAAGCGCAGTAGCTGAACCTGAAACATGCAGGTATAAAATGCAGGCATTCCACATGGCCGCTTACCCTGTTGCGCTGTAACTCCTACACAAGAACCCTTTTGACCTTTAATATCACATCTCTCCAGAAACATTGCTAATGATACTAAAATCACTGCGGTCTACTTTTTTCAAAACTAGTTTGCCAGATTTTCCTCAAAACCCTTTAAAAATTTAGTAAATCTTGTGAATGTATTTATTAACTCTCTGGTTGCTTCCAAATTAAGACATGACTTCACCTAGGAAATTAACAATCTGTTATAAAACATTGTCATTATTATGTGATTTTAGTTTAAAAATGTGTTGGTAAAAGTATTTGAAAAAAAACTCTCTGTATTTGGTTTTTGAAAAAGTAGTGTTTATAACATCACATATATTCTTTATATGTGTCTTGTTTGCTGTACAAGAAAGCCAACTACCTTATCATGTGTGTGCAGTCTGATTTAGCTTACTTCATTCCAATTGCGAGTGATTTCCCAAGAAGATATACTGCAAGATGTTGGAGGACTGCCCTTAATTTGATTTTTATTGGCTATCTATTTGTTACTAAAATTAGATTTGTTTTCCTGCTTAAACTTAACTCACCTCACCCCCAAGTAACTTACTTTTCACAATATGCGTTCTAACATTTATTTTCGAAAGTTCTCCACAAGTTCCCAAAATGCTTTAAAACTCCTAGGGCTATTTAATGTCAGTCTGCGAAAAAAAATCTGTGGCAGAAGGGTGCCGAGGCAGGAGAGTGCTCATCCAGCCCTAAGACCCTCCTGCGTCTCCCCAGAAATGCTTCAGTTGCCCAGGACATTCGATGGAAACGTGACCTGCCCTGTGAACCCTTCTGTTCTAATACAACGGATGGGGCCAGAAGACATTAACAGTAAACCTCCCACCAGCCAGGCCTCTGTGCCCCTTTTCTGATTAGCTCTCTTTCCAAAAGAAGAGGCACTGCTTTGCAAGTCCCATAGCTAAAACTAGGAAGAAAAGTTAAGGCAGTTGTGAAAATATACTCTTCATTGATTCATTTTTTTTTCTTTCTCTCTCTCTTTTTGTTTTGCTTTGCTTGAAGAACCATGAATACTGAGCAGAAAAGCAATTGTATTTTTCCTAGACATATAGAAGAAAATATTTATGAAAATTACACTAAGGTACAATCAGTGAGTCCTAACAACTAAGCCACAGGTAAAGACTATTGTTTAAACTCTCAAGGCAAGCTGTGTAAGAGAGAAAGGGTCAGATATTGTGGGGTTTGTTACAAGAGTGTTTGAATGATCACTGCATTACAGCTACATTATGGAACAAAATTCCTGAAGATATCTTGGAAAGCAACCAGACAAAGCTCATATGCCTTCTTTCTTAAAACTTTTAATTTTGCACAGATATATAGAAAAGACAGAATCTTGAAATAATCAATAAGCGCTTGGTGAGTCTGACTTCTATGTAACACATCTAAGAATTAACATTAATTCTCACTGTTACGGATTATTTGTGGTTTGTCCTCCCAGAGTTTCTAGTTTCATTTAGCTAACATCATTCCTTTTCCCATTTTAAAATAAAATGAAGAAAAACAAAGGATTAACTGAAAAACCTTGCAGGAATAACTTTCATCAGACAAGTACATCTGCTTTGAGGCAGGGACAGTGAAGTCAACACGAATTCTTGTGGCAGAGCAGGGGGAAACCAAACATTTAGAAATACACCAATGCTTATTTTTAAGTTCCGGTTTTTATTTAATGTAAACACAAAGTTTCAAGCTGGTTATTTAAAACATGAATTAAACCTCACAGTATAAAGTTCCCCACTGATATTTCGACACCAACATATCACTTTAAAATCTGCAGAGTTCTTTACATGTCCATTTATTTCTTATAACAATATAGTGAGATAGATAACTACCATTTCTGTTTTTCTTAAACTGGAAATTGAATCTTACCAAATTGAACCTTAGCAAGAATGCCTGGGATAATACACAAGTAATGGAGTAAAGCCCAGGCGTTTCTAGAATATGACATTTATTTCATGAGGAAACTTTTTTTATATATTTAACCAAAGTTGCATGAAGAGTCTCTCCCAGCATTTTTTGAGGAGGGGGGGATGAAGGCTAGAGCCCTTGTGACACTTTCAGATAAGAGTCAGAAATTGGAGGACAACTCACTTTGTAGTTCAGGTTTCTCTAAGAGTTAAAAAGTCTTTAAAACATAAATGTTTCAAGCATGCTAAATGTAAAACAAAGACTTTTTCTTGCTAACACTTCAGCACTATTACTAGTTTCAGGAAAAAAAAATCAATAGATTGCTTTTGTCACAATTAAATGGCACATCAGTAAAATATTCAAACGTTTGAGGAGATATATTTGGTGAAAAACATATGCTTTAATATCACTATCATAATATTAAATTGTTACAATTTTCATAGAATACATAATAATGTTTGGAAGTAATATCCAAGAATAAAGGAAATTTTGAAAATATTTTAGATATATTTTAAGTGAGAAAGAGCAGAGAATCCATCTTTATATTTTCAGTGATTAAGTATATGACTAGCAAATTAGCTCAAAGGACTGTCTAAATATTAACCCCTCACCGCTTCACCTGAAAAAAATATATTTGAAATGTGAACATTTTAATGATTAGGTCAAACTTGGGAAAGGAGCAATCATATTGTCAAAAAGAGATCTCAAGTGAGGTGTGTCACAGCTTTATTAATCTCCAAAAGAAAGGTTAGCAGCATTAACCACTGCTAAGCATTAACATTATCTATGAGCTTTTGTGTAGCTATTATTCAGTTTTCTTCAGAGAAATAAACTACTATTTTAATTTGGTTTTTAAAATATACTGAGATCTGCCTTTATTTATTTCCTCTAACTCAGATATTTTATACAAGTTTGGTGTATATGGAATCTGCCTAGCTGGAAGCAATGTGCCTCTAAAATATTCTCTTATTAAAATAAACACTATTCTGAAATGTGTATCTTTATGGCTTGTACTTCTTTAGCCATAATTGGGTTCTTGTATCTGGTTAAATTTATTTCAGATAGGTATCACAATTCTTTCTTTGCCTTTTCTCTTACAAAATTGCATTTGCTTAAAATAAGGCTCTATGTTGGCACAATGCCTTTCTGGCTAATGCAAACAAATGGAAGATTGCATTCCTTTAGAACCCTAATGAGCCAGGCAAGGTTAAAGCTTCATTCTCATAAGGAAACTAAGCTTTTCAAAGCCATCCCAGAATTTGATTTATTCTTTGCATTCACTGTTAGGTGGGGCCCATGGGACTAACAAGCTCAGGAGAATAACAATGAGCTCTGGGGTTGTTCCCTTCCACAATCCTGGTCTGGATCCAGTTCATCATTATAATGGCTTAGAAAATTTAAAGCCTTTGATGGATTAAAGATTAGGGGGAAGGGAGATAGCGGACAGATTTGCAGTCAGAATCTATGGTCCACATTTGAATTGACAATTGTCCATAGCTTTTGAAAAAAATGAAGTTCAATGTTCATACTCTCTTTGGAGACACCAGGAATGGATTATTCATATATCTACTTGATATGACCAGGTTTCTTAAGCTTCACGGTGTTAGGTGGCATAAGATCAGGGCTCTGGAGACCTAACTTTACTTCTCTAATGTTATATATGAAAAATAAGAGGGTTATTAATAAATACTACAACTCTGTCTCAGAAACGTGAGAAGATTATGTTGTTGGTATTACTTCCATTCGATTTTACTATATTAGAAAGTGCAACTTACTCCATCACTTTCAATGGGAACCAAACACAGCTCTTGGAGTAAATATGATTAAATGACACCTTAGCATGTACTAAAGTCTTTCTTCAGCTTTCACATTTTCCCTTTTATTGATAACTGGCAACTATTTATATCTGCCTCTACTATGTTGCCAGTCTTCCATTCCTTCAAGAAGTTATGTTCTCTCCTCTCTCTCACTCCCTCTCACTCTCTCTCTTTTTCAAGTCTTGTTAATATCCACCACAGGTTTTCACCTGTCTGCTTATGTCCCCCCAACTTAAACCTTTCCCTTCCATCTGTCAGTCTAATAGTATTATTTTTCCTAAGGAATAATCTAGTCTTGGTGGCTTCTCAGAACAACTCCACTTTGTATCAAACTCACTAGTCTAATAGGTACCTGAAATATTTTCTCACAAAACATATTGCTTTGATATCTCCCTGTCTACATAGTTACATTCTGTGTAGTTCCATCATGTTCAGGTATACATGCCAGTCATTTAATATGCTGACAGATGGTGTGAGATCTATTTATTTTTTTAAATTCATTTAGCCCAAGACTTCCTTAGTTCAGTTGTCTTAGAATATAGTCAATCAATTTGTTTGCTTGTCCTTGGGGAGGCTTATAACAGTAGCAACACTATGAAAGTTTCCATGGCAGAGAGGGAGAGTGGAACCACTAGCAATTAATGACTTGAATACCAACATATTAACAAAGCATTAAATTATTAATGCATTTAACTATAATTGGGTAGAATTCACACACTTTTATGATGTTTTAAATTTTCAAAAATCTTGCACAAATATTTCACAAAGAATCTCAAAAAAATTCATTAAAAATGTCTCTTATGAAATTCACGGTTTCTTTTCTTTTTAAATTTTCTTTCTACATTTCTGCAAACATCATACAGTTTCCTCTTATAAAACCACTAAGTCTTAATCACAAATATAGAGCTCAGTTATTTAGGAGGAAATACACGACTTATTGAGACATATTAAACAATGATACATCAGGATTCAAAATCATAGCACCCACAGTGTGAGCTTTTGTTTTTTTTTTTAAATCAGATTGAACAATGATTAAACATGCTTTAACGATTAAACAATTGCTCCTGCATCTCTTTTTGATCATGATTCTTAGCTGCATGGAATTTTGCCATACCTAAATAAAATAGTTTTAAAACAGGGAAAGCTTAAAGTTAATTTTTAATTTTGTTTTCTCTTTTGAATAATTAATTAATATTTCTTAGCAGGTATAAGTCAGCTAAGGAGTTTTTTTTTTTTTCCTTAGTGAACAGTGAAGAATAATCTCTGTAATTGTTGAATACAGAAAGAAACCACTTGGTAATCGAAGCAGAAACCTATAGGACTGGCGCTGTGACACAGAGGTGAGGCCACTGCCTGCAGTCAAGGCATCACTTGGGAGCACTGGTTCAAGTCCTAGCTGCTCCACTTCTATTCTAGTTCCCTGGCTTCAGACTGGCCCACTTCTGCTGTAGCAGCCATTTGGGGGGAGGGCAGGTGAAACAATTGATGAGAGGCCTCTCTCACCTTTCCCACTCTCTGTAACTTTGCATTTCATATAAGCAAAATTAACTCTTAAAAGTAATAGAAAGGTATGTATGATTTTTTTAATTTAGTTACATCTCTTCAAAACTCTCATTAAATTCTTCACTGACTGATAGATCATACAGTGGCATCATTTTCTTCAAGAAGATTCTTGACTTTTCTTTTTCATTTCTTCAGTGATACATTCATCATTCAGTAGCATATTATTTAACTTCCTGGCATTTTTAAACTTCTGTTTTTCTTCCTGTTGTTGATTTTATTTTGTGGCTTTTCATTTCAGGGGACGTATAGTAACTGTGTAATGTAGACTATCATATCAAGTAGTGTCAGGCGCCGCGTACTATAGCCACACTGAAGCCATTTTGAATATAGAACTATGGGCTGGTGGAAAACCCCCGGCTGGCTAGATGCTTGGGAAAGAAGTTATGAAGCTAATCATATGCTTAGCTTCAATTGTTTCTAGCAACTGTTTCAGAATGTGATTTATGCTGTACCTGCCGACATCCTGTTACTGGTTACCTACACTATTGTTGATATCTTGGCTACTATTGTTGATATGGTGGCTGCTCAAGAACAATTGAACTTGAGACCATGGCTTGCATCCTAGTTTCTTCTTTCCTCCCTGAGCCTTAGTTACTGAAGCATATAAAAACCCGCAGTTAAAATCAATAAGCTGACAGCTTGATCAGACATTCTGTCTTGCTGTCCATTGTTCGTGTCTCTTGTCCCTTCATTCTCTCCTAGGTTGGTTGCAACCCTCGTTGACTGTCCTGCTAGACGGGACAAAGTAGCATGTTATTTAACTTCATGGCATTGTAAATTTCATTTTTCTTCCTGTTAGTGATTGTATATTATGAGTTTTCATTAAAGGGGATGTATAGTAACTGTAATGGAGACTATCATATCTAGTGTGAGGATACAATGCAGTATGCATCTCTACTTTCAGATCAAAGATGGACTCCCAATGAGACTGTTAACAACTGTATCTTTTTTTTTTTTTTAAGATTTGTGTATTTTCACTGCAAAGTCTGATATACAGAGAGGAGGAGAGACAGAGAGGAAGATCTTCCATCAGGTGATTCACTCCTCAAGTGATTGCAAAGGCAGGAACTGAGCCAATTCGAAGCCAGGAGCCTCCTCCAGGTCTCCCACAGGGTTGCAGTTGGTTAGAGTCCTACACTTTGAGTAGCACATGGTTAAAAGATCCTTGGCATTCTGGAAGATGGTTATACTAGTCTAACAACTAAACCTCAGCAAGCACCATGGAGAAGTGACATACCAACCGGTCTTTGACCAACACACACCTACTGCAGTCTGCTAGTTTGATGATAAAGAATTTCTGTTTGTTTGTTCATTTGAACTGTTCACAGATTATTTGACCCTGAAATATCTCTGTAGCTTTTTTCTAGAGAAATAAAGAATTACTTTCTTCATTTCTGTCATGCTTTTTCTTTGTTATTTTAAACACATAAATGACACACACATAGTAAAATACGCTGTTGTTTGAAATATTGGTGCCCCTGAAAAGGTAGACTTTCCTCTACTGTTACCATTCTGCTGATTTTTTTTTTCTTCTGCCTTCACTAAAACTTAATAAGCAAATTTTTGCATTGTGAGATAAAATGTGATAAGTAAATTCTTAGTGGCAAGTACATCCTTATTTATTGATCTGCTTTAGTTTGTGGAGAGTTATTAGCTTAAATAAAGCAATAATAAATCTAAGTCTAGTGAAAGTACTACCATAAAAATAATCGCAATCTATATAATAGTTGGATGAAAAACTAGCTTGTTTATTTTGTCTGCAAAACAAGCACATGTATTTTACAGCTTATTTTTCCCTATGAGTGCATTTCTGAATTTGCTAAAGAAGTTCTGGATGCCAATCTGAGCGAGAATTACTTCTTGAATTTAATTGGATTAGATGGATCAGTAGCCCATGCCATGTGAATACTGCAGTATTCTCTTGAATGATGCACTGTGGCCTTGCCCTATAGAATAAGACTAAAAATGCTGCTCACAGATCTTTTGGATTCATAGGTACCAACCGTATTTTTAAGTAGAGGTTCCACTTACCCCAAAGGCTCATAAACACAAAAGGTAAGAAACATTTTCAGGCTCTCGGGAGAATGTTTATGCTTACCAAGTCATGTTATTCTTTAACACTATGAAAGTCTGAAAGTCAAACTTTTGTGCACTTTCTCTTATTTTCAAATGAGCGTGTTATTTTTGTTGACGCTCAGTGTCCCTGTGACCAAACCTGAGGCAGAGACCACTGCTTCATGATAGTCTGTCTGTCCAAGTTCTAGTTGAAAGAAGAAAAACAGTGATAAAAAGCAGGCGGGAGGAAGGACTGCACACTGGGAATGGCGAGATAAGTTTCTCAGGAGAAATATTTCAAATAAATGGCACCCAAGACAAGTTATATGTTTATTTATATGAAAAACTGCCACATCTTATATTATGCTCTGAAGCAAATGAATGCTGATCATGTTCCAGTCCCTGGAACTATATGCATTTAAATTAAAAATATAGAAAGTACAGTATACACTCAGGTGGGATCTATTGACTGTGTCAGTAATAGCAGCATTTTCATTTTTCCTTTTGCAATAGAAGTCATTGTGTGTGTGCAGGATGAATTCTCAGTGAGAACATTTGGGATTTTAAAAGCTATTGATTTTGTAAGGGATTGTTATTCTTTTCTACTGTAGCCTCAACTTCTATTTCAAATCAGTTATAAAATGGGTATTCAGGGCAGAAGAGCCCAACAGTAGAGACACTTTTGAGGCCCCTCCTTTAGCATGTTTTAAAGTTTGGGGTATTTGATTATTTTTAGAAAATAAAAGATCATCTTCTTTGGTTAATGATTTTTCTATCCTTTTCTCTTCCCTTTGTTTTGACATTTTGCTAAGCAAGGCTCTCAATTGTGGCAATAAAGATTCAACATAAGAATCTTAAGTATGCCCTCCATTTGCATATTTTTCTAGACCTTAAGGCATCCTTTTTCCTCTTTAGCCACCTTTTGATTTTCACTTACTGCAGGATTTTCTCACAGTCTCTACTGAAGTATCTGCATCTTTGCTGGCCCCTGAAATGAACTGCATTTTCTTCTTCAAATGAAACAAGCACTTGTGCTTCTAATATCAGTAGAAACTGAATCTTGAAGCAGAATGAATCAGTTACATCATTATCTATATTACTTTATTTTTTACCTTGGCATTTGAAGCAAACAAGATAGAATGAATACAAAATGTGTATCATGAAGAAAAGCCCATTTAAACTTTGCTTGCATACACGATGATTTAAACGTGTCTGCCCTCTGCAGCAATGGCATTATCCTGCAGGAATTCAAATTTAAAGAAGACAATAAAACACATTCTAATATGCAGCATTCATTCACTCTCCTTCCCTAAAAGCTAACTTAGGGCTAAATCCTGCCTATGACTCTGAGTCTCAGTCTCAACTAATTATTCAAATGAAAGAAGTATGGAGAGATGAGAACTCATGATTAATATGAACCTATTACATTGTGCAGTGCACACACATTAACTGCAGCTTCAAAGTTTACATTATATTTAAAAGTCCAGGGTAAACTCTTACCATCATGAACAATCACACAGAATGAATATGTCTGTGTGCATTTATACATATACACACAGTTCGTGCAATTTGCATTTTGAGATAATGAAGTCAGGAAAGCACACTCGACGTATGTGTTCCCAGCTTTGTCATATGAACCAATCTAGAAAGAATTACCAGTCTGTTCTTCCTGGTATAGATTTAAACTAGATATTTGTAAAACTCAGTGCTTCAGAAACTCTTTCCATGTGCACAGCCTGTGTTGCTGAGATCTCATTCCACCCCATGCAAATTCTAGGGATTCTGGTCCAACTGTGGTTAGGAAAGGAGCAGGTGTGCAGGTCCAATGCTTGAGACCCTAGCACCCTTAAGTGAGAGCCAGATGGAGCTATACCCAGGAGGGTTAGACCCGGTTTAGACCTTGTGATATCTGCTATTTGAGGAGTATATTTGAGCCTCTCAGGAGGTGTGTTAGCAAGAGGCAGGATTGGAAGAAAAACTGGAACTCGAATCCAGCACTCCAGTGTGGCATTTGGACATGCTAACACAGGGCATTAACACCGTGTCAGATGCTGCCTCCTCAGTTTTAATCCGTGAGGAAAAAAACTGTCCTTCTGTCAGTTTCTGAGGATTATTTTCCTATCATGTATTCCTCTGCAACCAGACAATATAAAAAGGACCCAATGACCACAATTCCAGGTAGGATGAAAAAAAAAAGTGCTTGATTTGGGAGGATATACATATCATGAAAATTCTTTGGCATAAGATTTTGAGTACCAGGAAGAAAGATGCTTCAACGAAAACATTGATTAATGTAAAATAATTTAGATGACTTGTATTGCCCAAGAAATGACTTTCATTCACACTCAATTTGTGAGGAAACAGCTTTACGGAAACATATTCATAGATGAGTGATAATGGAAAGATAATTCAGTGGAAGTAATTGAAAGTCTAATAAATGCTATTTTCTTCATTTCAATACGAAATTCTTAACAGATTTAACAAGCATACCCTTCTGAAAAGTCTTAAAATATGCAGCACAGTCAAGGGAATATGGTATATTTTCTTATAGAGCCATAGCTATCCTTTTATGCTATTTAGTTTTTCTATTCATCCCTGAGAAATACATCTTAGTGAAGAATTTTTTATAATTTTATAACTAACTTTTTTTGAAATCCAATCTCATTTTACAACCAATACATATGTTTAAAGTGTGATTCCCATTTCAAGTTCAAACTGCTGCTAAGTTTGTGGTTCCTGCAATCAAAGATATTTTTTACCATTGAAGACATATAATCTTAGTGTTGATCAAAAAACATGATCCTGATTCCTACCTTCTATTAGGTCTTTTTTAAATAAAAACTTCACATTACATAAATATTTGAGGATTAAATTTAGAAAACTATCAAGAATGGGGCCAGTAGTGTAACATTAGCTTGTTAAGCCACCGCTTCAGACAGATACCTGAAATAGGATGAGGCTAATCAACTTCCCACTCTGCACCCTGTTAATGCAACTGCGGATGTATCACAAGATGGTCCAAGATCTTGGGTCCCTGACACCCTGTGGGACACCTGGATGGAGTTGTAGGCTCCTGATTTGGCCTTGCCCAGTTCCAGTTACGGTGGCCATTTGGTGAATGGAACTGACTTAAGGCTTTCTCTCCCTTGTCCCCTGCTCATCTCCTTCAACAAGACTGCCGTTCAACACAGTAAATGTTTCGAAAAAAGGGGGGAAAAAAAAAGAAAAACATACTAAGAAGTAACGTATCATTCCAGTATATGAGTCATTATTATATTATACAAGAGTTGACTTTCACAGCATATAAAAGAGCGAGGCAAAAATTGCAGGAAGAATTTAGAGCATTAAATATCAGAACAATATTTCCTCAGGAAAGTTATTAGCAGGTTGACATCATTGTCTATTTCTTTAGGCCAGGAAAGTCTCTTATTTTTTTCACCAAATTCTGACTTTTGCATACTGACAAATACATTATAATTTCTCCCTTGCTTTGATTCTCATGGTTCTGTTTTATGCTGACTATTTAGAATTTAAAAAAAAGTAAGAATATAATCTTGTTCAATCTGTTTATTTTCTCACACATTTTTAAATTTATAATATATTGTTTACACAACACAAAGAAAATTCTAGGGAAAAATTGTATGCAAATGTGCACATTTTCAATACAAATGAAATATATCCATTAATGAAGTCCCTCCTTTAGGAACTACTGCTACTTGAATTATTGGCAAAAGCTATAATTAGAAAATTACATAAGCAGACACGGTACCCTCTTCCCCATGCCTTTAGTGGTAGCATTCCATATGGGCACAGGTTCTAGTCCCAGCAGCTCTACTTCTGATCCAGCTCAGGTTTTTGGGTCTCTGCACCTGTAGAGACCTGGAAGAGGCTCCTGGTTCCTGGTTGCTGGCTTCAACTCAGCTCCAGCCATCATAGCCACTTGCTGAATATGCCAACAGATAGAAGATTCCTTCATTCATCCATTCATTAATCCATTCATCCATTCTCCCTTTCTCTCTCTCACTCTCTCTCTCCTTCTGTGTTTTCTTCTTTCTGTAAAATCTGCCATTCAAATAAAAATAAGCTAACTTTTAAAAAAGAGAACACTACATGAGGAATTTTTCATGCAAAAATTGAAACTGATTCTGGAATATTTTATTGTTACTCAGCTACTTGAAATAATTAAGAATAAGCTATTACATTCTTTATTTCATTCCAAAGTGCATCCCATACGGAAATACTAAATTAAAAAATTTTTTTCTGAAAGTGTATGAAAAATAATCCCTGTTTTAAAACAATAAATTGTAATCATAACAATAGCAATAATTTATCCAAAGTATTACCTTTTGATTCATTATACTGCAAAGCACAAAATGAAATTTTGTGAATGATCTGGGTTTAGTTGTCCTTGTATCATTTTGTTTTATTTGCACAGTGCACAGCTGTCTGCCTTTGTTTCTACTACTATTTATGGTGGTTGTTCAGGAAAATCACTCCCGACTGAGCCGAATGTTAGCACTGGATGCTAATATGAAAAATTCTCTGAGATAATGAGAATATTTGTTTTGTTTTGTTTTTTTTAAGATTTATTTTATTTTTATTGGAAAGGCGGATATACAGAGAAGAGACAGAGAGGAAGATCTTCCTTCTGATGATTCACTCCCCAGGCGACTGCAACGGCTGGAGCTGAGCCAATCTGAAGCCAGGAGTCTTCCGGGTCTCCCACGCGGGTGCAGGGTCCCAAAGCTTTGGGCCGTCCTCGACTGCTTTCCCGGGCCACAGGCAGGGAGCTGGAAGGGAAGCGAGGCTGCCGGAACCAGAACCGGTGCCCACATGGGATCCCGGGCATGCAAGGCAAGGACCTTAACCACTGCGCCATCGCGCCGGGCCCGAGATAATGAGAATATTTGGAGTGAATGAAACGAGCACCAATCAAATTTTCTCACATTTCTTTTAAAAATATTCAGAGATTAAAAAAATCTTTATTTTTCTATATTCCAAATAGTTAATGATGTTAAGTGACCTCAATATATCAGGTGTGGCTGCATATATTAAATTAAATGTCAGTTTTTAACTATGTGTTTTCAAACAATACCAAATGTTAGATTGATCTAGATGTTTTTTTCAGTATAAGTTGAAGCACAGGGACTAGAATTATCAGCTACCTACTATGTGCCAAGTACTAGCTTATTGCATTATATATACTAAAATATTTGTTCCTCATAACAGATTTAACAAGAAATTTAAAATCAAGACTTTGGGTATTCTCATTTTATAAATAATGAAATACAGGTAAAGAGAGTTGAGATTACTTGGCAAAAATGGAATTACCATTTAAACTTTTGTTTTTTTTTTTTAAGATTTATTTGTTTATTTACAAGGCAGAATTACAGAGAAAAATTGTCAGGAGAGATCTTCTATCTGCTGATTCACTACCCAAGTTACGGGCTATGGACTAAGCCAGAAACCGGGCGCTTCCTAGGGTTTCCTGTGTGGGGGCAGGGGCCAAGCAATTGGGCAGTCCTCTGCTGCCTCACAGACATGACAACACAGGGCTGGAGTGGAAATGAAGCAGCCAGGACTTGAAATGGCTCTCATATGGGATGCTGACAATGCAGTCAGTGGCTTAACCTACTTTTAGTGTTTTCCGTAAAAACCCCATCTTTGGAATTTACGTGATTTTTATTCCATCTGGAGATTCCCACCCCCCCATGTGTAAAAATGTGCCCTTCTTGTCCAGTTAGTGTTAACCAGAAAATTAAGCAATGAGTATAAGGATCTAAACAAATACACTTTCTTCATGTTTTTAAGATATTTTTTGAGCATCACTTGCAACTCATCATACAGTTTTAGTTTTACATTGCCTCCTCTATTATCCCAACTTTAAAAAGTAAACTACTTCCCTTAAATAAGACAACTTTCACTTAAAAATTACGTTAGTGGAGCGATCTCAAAGATTACAATGTTCTTGTAATGTACTGAGCTCCTGTAAGATTAGCGTATCTAGGCTGATGACTTGGATCTTAATGGAGCATTACTTTCTAAGTAGAGTACTGCTTCATTTCCTGCCACAATGTAGTTGACATTATCTCATTTCAAAAGTGGAAATGCTTTTTGTGTTGAAATATCTTTTTTTTTTTCACCGACTTTTCACTTGTTATGTCCATCAGGGTCTTGATTTAATAACAGAATACATGTGTAAACAAATAAAATAAATTACTCCCTTGAGAATCAGTATCACGTGTCTAGTTATTAAAGCAAATCAGCATTTATGGATACTTGTGACCAATTCTGTAAGTCAATTACTTATAAGCTAGATGTATCTGGAGCTGCTTTGGCTAGATGAAATTCCATTTATGTGGGCAAGGGTGTCAGTGACTTTCAAGGGCTTCCAACAATCTCAACCCAGCAGTTGTACATTTTAAAAGCAGTGGGGGACACCGACAGGCTACATAAGCTTTTGGAAATATCCAAAATATATCACCATCAAGATAGAGGACATTTTATTACATTTTTCCACTCTCATGCTTCAGTTTTTATTTTAATATATTCTGTGCCCTCTTATTTTCTCCCTGGTATTTTTCTCAGGATAAAGTAATACTTTGAGCCATATTTTCCTCAGGGTGAAGTAATACTCTGAGCTAAGGTCATGCCTTTATCATCAACTGGAGCTTGGTGGTCCTTCCTTGTTATGAAGGAAACTACTATTATTCAACAAAGTTTTGAACAATATTCTATTTGCAGAGTGACTGCCATGGCTCTGCTTGTGGGAAACACACAGCTAGACACAATTTTCCAAAAACACTTTTTGCAAAGGAATAAACAATCCCAATGATTATTTAGAGATTTAAAGCTTTTAAGTGTATTCCTGTATTCTTCCCAAAACTTTGCTAGGTAGATTATCTGTAATTCACATATGTGTCACAGAAGATCTGAAACTCTGTGTTGGTTTATTAGGATTATACCTGCTAATAAAGCCTGGCTTAAAACTGGAACTTTGAGTTTTGATCATCCTGACTACAACATGCTGTTTTTTTTCCCCTGTCTTTGTATAAGGTCCATTAACTTTACCATGTAAGTATCACATATAAACAGGAAACATCAAAACATATAGGGATACTATGATTCTCATATGGGATGTCAACAGTATCCTCCGTAACCCTATTGAATGCAGTGAGAACAGGCACATTGCTCCACTTAACCCTAGTTCCATAATTTGCTCAACACATTTTTATCACAGTTTGAAAAGCTGAGCTTTTGTGGGGACATGAAGTTGACAAAATTTGGGATACCCTCTTTAATAAGTAAATGAATATGAACTAAACTTAGTACAAAATAAAGAATTAGAATAAGAAAAAGTACATGAAATGAAACAACTAATCTTGGAAATCACATGCCCTTCTTTTGAAATTCCTTCAGACATTTTATGGGAAACAGTTATAAAGAGTTTATAAATGTGCTTGACCGTCTCAACACAGAATGCCATGTATCTACAGAAAAATTCCCAATCTTCAAAGGCCCAAATAGGGGAGCTTTTTGACATCAGGACACTGATTTAGAGGGTAAACTCAAATGTACATTCACAATTGTACAGGTCATTTCTGATCATGAAACTGGACTGTCAACCCCAACTCTACAATTACCAAGAGTTCTAGAAGCACAGGCAAGTATTTGAACATTCACACAGAGACACACTTTACTGTTAGAAAGGTGGGGCCGATGCAAATGCTGCTTTAGAGAGTATTCATAGGAGATGTAACAAGGCAATTGGCAATTGGATTGTAAGAGTTAGATCAATATTTGTTGGGGGAAAAAAAATAATTTCCAAGTGAGATGAAAGCTTTAAGCAGAGTGGGCCTTCTCTGCCCCATTCTGAAGTAGCAGAATCTGGGGCAGACACGGACCAATCGGAGTAATTGTGAAATATTTCTGTTTCCACAGTGTTAGAAAGATGGTTAGGCTTTAATTGCACATGCAAGCAAGGCAGCTAAACCAAAGGAAATAGAGTTAACTAGCAGAGTTAAACACATTTCAAAAGTTAAAATTATACAGTTACCTGTATCATTTTTTAAAAGAATAAAATTTATTTGAAAGAACTTACTTTTCAAATTGAAAAAAAACACTTGCTTTAAATTGCTTTAAAAATGACAGCTCAAATTCTGCATGATTAAATGATCAACATTGTCTTTAATTAGATAAACAATTATAAGCTAACTGAATGACACAATGGGGACAGACAGAACAAAATAGTGTTCTACTGCTTACTTCACTAAGTCACAATACACAATGTAGGAACATTATAGTTAGTATGAAATTTGTGTTTTAGTATTAGCTATTTTTATTCATCTTTTCATATTGATAGTTATTGCAATTAAATTAAAATATTAGTAGTTGATTTTCACTTCCACTGACACCTACATTTAAATACTAATAACTGCAAAAAAATAGTCAACATGTAGAGTGTTTTCATGTCTTCTCTGGTGTTTTAGCTTTAATGGTAAAAAGAAAATAAACATCCACAGGTCAATTTCATTTCTCTCTGAGACATTTCTAACACAAAGGATGCTTACCATGCCTGCTGCTAAAAATCTGAAGAGCGTGGCAGGCATCTGCCGAAATGTCTGCTTGTGTGTGTCCGTGCCGCGTTAGTCAGAGTGTGCAGCTCCTAGGACATGGCACTGTCACTGCGAACGTCACAAATACATTTTGATTCATTTTGTGACATTTTCAATCATACCTGGCATCTATTCTAAAGGGCCACTTGAATTATTGCTAATCTAGGGCTTTGATTATCATTTAAATTAATGTGATATTTATCGATTGACCGATGATCACAATCAACCAATGTTATGTAATTTAAAATCTTCTTCATATGATAACTTATCCTGACAGTTTGCTTTTAGAAATGATTGTTGATTATATTATAAGGGCTTCACAAATCCAGAACAGGAAGATATAATTTTTTTTTTCAAATACTGAGAAGTGAATTGTGTTTATTTTTTGAAAAGCTATAAAAGAAATAAAAGTCTGGATCATATCAATGCCCTTTATATGCCACTAAAACTTGAAAGGCAAACTTATGGTATGTACTGTACCTCTCTGGCAAACGGTCCCTTTAGGGCCCAGCACAGTAACCTGGTGGCTAAAGTCCTCACTTTGCATGTGCCAGCATCCCACATGGGCACCGGTTCAAATCCCTGCAGTCCTGCTTCCCATCCAGCTCTCTGCCTGTGGCCTGGGAAAGCAGTTTAGGACAGCCCAAAGCGTTGGGACCCTGCACCCACTTTGGGAGACCTGGAAGAGGCTCCAGGCTCCTTGCTTTGGGTCAGATCATCACCGGCTGTTGTGACCACTTGGGGAGTAAATCAGTAAACAAATGATCTTCCTCTCTGTATATTTGACTTTCTAATAAAAATAAATAAACATTAAAAAAAATTCCCCTTTACCTCATCCAAGATGCTGTTGGCATTAATATACAAATATTGATAACTATGCCTGGTCTTGCTCCAACAGTATCAAATTCAGGACCCATGGGACTCATCCGAGCTGGGTCACTTTGAGAATGTCAAGAGTAGAAGGGGAGAAGTTCATTTAGAATTTACTGGGCAAGGTGGCCATGTGCCATGGCAACCGTATTGTGTACTTTGCAACCTCAGGGTTGCTAATCAGGCTCAGGGGTAAGGACAGCCACAAGCAACCAGGCAAGCTTGTATTCCATAATGCAATTAAAGGCTGGACTTGGTACAGTGCTGTAGCATAGTGGGTAAAGGCCTTTCCTGCATTGCCAGTATCCCATACGAATGCTGGTTCATGACCTGGTTTTCTCCACATTAGTTCCAACTCCATGCTAATGTACCTCGGAGAGCAGGAGGAGATGGCCCAAGTGCTTGGGCCCCTGCATCCAGAAGAAGCTCCTAGCTCCTAGCTTTCGACTGGCTCAGGTTCAACTGGTGCAACCTTTGGGGGGTGAGACAGTGGATGGAAGATCTTTCTTTTTGTTTCTCTCTCTCGCTCTCTGGATCATGGAAAATAGTAACAATAAAAGAGAAAATAATTAAAAGTATTTTTAATATAGTGTTTATAATTAAAAAAAACTAAGGGAGCCAATTTAATATGGTATCCTAAGGATCGTACATTTTGTAGGACTTTGATCCTACAAATTTTGTAATATTTTGTAACTTTAGGAAACTATGTGATTGATACAAATAATATGACGAGGAAGTATGTGATTCTGGTAAAGGCATTTGTCCCAACAATCATATCATGGAAGTTCTGACATCACTAACAATTTTCACTTCTGACTAGTAAGAAATTAGAACAGCAGTCCTGCCAATAAAGTATGACGAAGTAAATAAGGGATTTTATTGGGGTCTCCAGTGCATTGAAAATAAATGTTTAGGCTGCATGCTTGTATGTGTACTACTAAAAGAAAGAAAAATTAAGCACAGAATTATTGTTTTGATTCAAAAGGGGATATTAAGGCGTAACATTTTCTACCAGTAGAGGAAATTAACTAAATTTCATTAGATTTATTCTGAAAAGATAAACTTTTAAGCTTTCATAATAAAACGATTTTTGATATTCTAGAAAGATTGTGCAGTGCACTATAAAAATGGCCAGGATACATGATTACTTTGGTATATTCTAAATAAACTTCCAATCCTGCACTCAAGATTACCCTACTTGGATTAAGCACATCTCTGAATTTGGTGCTGTGGAACCAAAAAAAAGTACGCTTATCAAAATATCTTATGGAATGATGTTTAACAGAACCTTGTATGCGCTAGAGGAAATGGTGTCCTGCCCCAATAAATTCTGAAACTACTTTCAAAAGTTATTGAAATATATAAATCACAAACTTCTAGTTACTCTTAATTAAAATAATACTGAAATACGAGCCTTAAGGTTAAAGTGAATGTTGTTTGATATTAAAGGAATATCCATCGCAATCAGAAACAATCAGATGAGATCGGGCGCGTTCAGGGTGGTATGGCCGGAGAGTATTTAGAAACAATCAAACGGTAAGATCATATAATCCTCTAAGTGAAAGTATGTTGATCTGTGATTTTTTTAACTTGAAAGGCAGACCAAATATTTGGCAAGACGGAGACACCTTTGGAAAGATGGAGAACCAGAACTTCTGTCTGCTGGTCCACTCCCCAAATGGTTGCAACAGCTGGAGCTGAGCTGAGCTGATTTAAAGTCTGAAGCCAGGTGCAGGGTCTAAGACCCTGGGTCATTGCCTCTGCTTTCCCAGCCTACTAGCACGGAGCTGGATGGGAAGTGGGGTAACCTAGACACAAACTGGCACTCACATGGGGTCCTGGAGCTTGAAACATGAGGATTTAGCCATTGAGCCTTTTTGAATTCACCAAATCTAAATTTTACTTTTATTATGCTCCTGAGAATAAGATGAATAGTTGTCAAATATTATCTATTAATATCATACAAATAAAATATATAGTTACTTAGGTAATAAATATTAGTAACTTAACAGAAATTGCACTTAAGGAAATTCCATGGAACAAAGCTTATTTTACTTATTCATTTACTTTAAACAAAATGTGATATTCTTTCCTTTGGGAGCAGAACTATATCTCACGGCACCACTTAAGTAAACTATAGTTCAAGTCCACTTCACAGGTATAAAAACATCAACCCTGGTAATGATCCACTCAGCCTTAATCACTTACTTACAATTAACTTTCTTTTGCACGCACTACCCTGAACTCATTTTAGATTCCATCATCAGCTGACCTGAAGATCTACAAACTGAACACATGCCTCATGTTCAAGCAGCCAATAACAACACCCTTCCTCTGACAGTCAGCCTGTCAGCTTGATTGATTCCTGCCCCTTGACAGCACGTCTGGAATCAAGTAACTGGACAGCTCGGCTGATCCAGCTAGCCTCACATTCCTGCTGCCCTATTTTAACTCCGTACTTAACACTGAATTGCAATCCTGTTTTACCATGAGTGCCCTTGAACTGCCCCTGCTTCCAGGATGTTATTGACACCAATCCTTACAGCTCCTGAGTCTACACTTTCCAATTGTCATCAGGATGCTTTTCCCGGATTAGGTACCAAACAATCTCGGAACAGACTGTCAGTCCTCATACGGAAAAGTTGACTCACTGCTGATTTGTTAGTCCTCTTACAACATCCTTTTTCGTTTCACCAAAGATAAAATTGCCTCCTCCTCTGTTCTTTCCCAAAACGACATAAAGTCTCACATTGGAATCTGGAGTCTGCGTATCGTTACACTCTTAGGTTAAATTATTTTAGGCGAATCAATGAATACTCTGGTTTTCATTTTCTTTTTCAGTGGCAGAATGCAAAGAACAATTAAGGTGCGGTAACCATGAGAATGAGTGCAATCGTCTAAACTTTCCTACCATATATGCATTCCGCAAAATTCTCCACAATCCTGTGCTTTTTCTGCAGCAAGGCATAATAATTGGTTGCATTTCCCAGTTGGCAATCCTACACCTTTCCCCCCCGTTACTCAGTCTGGTCCACTCCACATGAAATGCTGAAACCTCAGACATTTTCTTTCAAAGCAAACTCTTCAGGGGGCTTCTTTGAGTTTTCAGCTTGATCAATCCTGTATGCCTGCAACTGTCTCCAGACCTTTAGGGATACTTATTAGCTTCTCAGCACAAGAAGCATGTCCTTAATAAATGAAGAAATTGGAGGACTATTTCTCATCTGCATGAAAGATTCACCCTTCCAATGCCTGTTTCTATTCTCAGGTGGGATTTCCTACTTTCACCTCACATTTTCACACAGTAAGGCTCAACTTTCATCTTCAACTCCCTGATTTTATTTCCCTACTGCATGTGCCATGAAGCTTCGATTTTCATTGTGAGTAACTGATTAAGTATCAAAATCTGAAAGATGCATTAATTCCCTCTTATCCCTCCATTTGATCATTAGGGAATTCAAATTTTTCCTATGTAAAATTGAATCTAGTTTTTCAAAATAAGCTCTTTACTCTGCCTTTTACAATAGATGAATATATCAACTGATAGTAATATTTTATTTTATTATATGAGATCAGCATCAATACTCTAATAGCTTTAAACTCGGTGTTGCAATGTTTAACATATGAATTTAATATTAAAATGCCAAGGAGTACCCAGCATATGCTGTAAATTTATCCTGCAAAAAATAGTCAACTACAATGGGCTTATAGGCATTAATGACCAATTTGATTTTAAAAACTGAAGCAAGTAAAATGTTCTGTATAGATCCACTACAATTTAGCATTTCTAAGACTACACTTTCTACTGGAGATGCAGAAATAATGGACTCCTAACACTGCTTCTAAGCATCTCTAGAGAATTTGTTCTATATCCGTTTGACCAATTAATAACTATAAAATCACCTCCGTCACCGCATGCCAAACTCTCCACTAACTAGTGTGCCTCGCCTGTCTCCTTCCATCCGTACCATCACCCTGTTCTGTTCTCTGCATTTAGAGATGACAGTACTGAGATTTACTGTCCCCACCTCGGTCATATAAGTAGCTGTTGTAGAGCTAGAACTCAAAGCTTGGCATTTCTGACTCCAAAGTCTGTGTTAATAACACTGCTTTTCTAGGAATAGCACCAAGCTCATGAATCCAATAACTTTGCTGGCACATATCTGACATCCTGAGATGGTTTCTTCATCTTTTGACCTCCGGGCCAGAAGCTGTCCAGACCACCGAACGATCAGTGAACTCCCTGCACTGTCTTCCGTGGTACGATTTCACACTCTCGTCTATAACCTTTTCAATGGACTTCCGCTTGCATCCAAATGGAACTATTCTCTTACATTAAGAAACTCATATTATGAGAATATGGTTTTATTTTGAGCATTCACAGGAGGAACGTGCACAGCACATACAGAGTTGAGTACTTTATTACTTCCTTTTTGGAGTTGTCTCCGAAGTGAATTTCCACTATGACCACGTGGTCACTGCAGTAGCCTCTTAAACTGCTCTCTTTGCCTATAATCTAGCCCATGCACAAATTCAGAGCTACATTTCCACAAACACTGTGTTGATCCTATCACACCCAGATTCACAAACCGTTTGGTAAGCCTACAGTTATTTAGCCTAGTAAGCAAAGAAATCAAGTTCTTCAGCAATATTTAGGCTTGCATTTCCACTAAGCCCTACTATATATCACATGTTACTTTAATGCCCTGTTCAGAGTCAGGCCTATTCTGGCTTCTAAATGACTGGTTTCTGCTTGCTCTTTGAGACACATTAACTTCCATTTTTTATTCCTCTTCAAAGTCTGCAGCAGTCTCCTGCTTTCTAATATGACCTGCTATTTTAAAGGTACTCTGATTCAACCCCATGGTTTAGTACCACTTGGTCCTGTTCTCAGGGCTGGTAACAGATCTTAAACAAATGTCTACAATCCCTTCCCCACACATCCTCACACAGATTACTGTGGAATACATGTGTTATTCAACAAAATGGTTTAAGTTCGAATTTTTACATCAAAACTGTAATAAGGTTTAAACCTGTTATCTTGGACAAATATCATTTTAAAAGCTTTAAAACTGAAGCAGTATGTAACTAAGAGCAATTGATGTAGAATTGCAGGACTGAAAATTTTTCTAACCACTTTTCATCAACATTTTAAAAATAGATACTTAAGAATATATTTTATAAACCTATAAATAAAATCTAAGGTAACTCTGTAAACAAATACTATTTTTCTATTTATGTGTGAAAGATGAACTTACCAGGTTCAAGTCAAGTGCATGTGTGGTTTAGAAAGAGACAATAGAGTTCAGAATTGCTGGTGTACTGAGCCCTTGGTAACATGAAGGGGATGGCCTGAATTCCAGCTTTCCAATATTTACCAATGGCTTTTGTGCATTTGCATTTCCTACAATATTTTCGCTATGCTAACCAGGGAACACTCAAGGCTCTAGGACCGGAGTGTTTACATTAGGCAGCAGTGACCAGTTTATTGGACCTACAGATGCTCTCCAAGGCCAGCCTGCTCAGGAGCCCTTTGCTCTTGGCTCTCCACAGCGCTTGTAGTGCCAATTTCCAGTAGTTAGATCAAGGAAACTCAGTTAAAAGGCAAACGTGCCTTCATTACTGCACGGTATGCTACAAGAGGGACCAAGAAACCTACTCTGACTCACCTACTTTGGAATTCTGCCTGAGGCCAACCTGCTGAGAGGAAATCCTTTACAACTCTAGAGAACTGGGCTGAGCTGTTCCTCAAAGACTAGAACGGTTCTTTGAGTTGATTCTCAAGACAATTATCTGTCATTAACATTCCACATTTTACTTCCCTTACTATGTAGGCCTCCTTGAACGTTCCCACACATGCCTTAAACTATCGTCTTCAAACCAGCCGTTTATTCCATTTTTTAAAGGTGTCTGGTGCCCCTGGTCTGAGCATGTACCGGATGATTTATACAAGAAAATAAAGAGTTTCGCTGCACAGATTGGTAATAACTTTGCCGTCTGAAATTCCTGTGGAAGAACATTGTATGAGATAAGCAGAGGATGAGGACAGAGAAGACCTGGAAACAATTATTTCTTTAGAAATCTACTCAGATTTGCCTGTCTAATAGCAGTTGAACTTCAGGTGACTCAGTAAGACCACTGTGAAGAAAGGCAACAATGATCTTTCGTGCAGACACTTAAATTGTACATTGTAAATAAATCTTCTCTAATCTAAAACAAAAGAAAATCAAATCTGGATACTGAATTATGGATCTGCTGTTTCTAAATACTCAGTAGAAGCAAAGTTACCACAAGTCAGATTGCCTACATAACCTGCAATAATACATTCCAGTTGTAACAAATTCCCATGTGTATCATGATTAATTCAATGGAGCTTGGGAAACAGAAAGGTAGGTTTATCAAATTGATTTCAGTTTGTAAGCAGCATAGGAAAAAGTATGGAACCTGACCAACTCTTCCACAGTATCCTTTACGTAGTTTCCTTTGTGACTGTATTTCTGATTCGCTTTTTTCTGTATCAGTAGGAGTTGCTTAACATAAGTTTTCTCAATGAAGCAATGGGACAGTTAAGTTTATTACGCAAACAACTCAGAAACAAGTGGAATGAAAAGGCTTTAGGATTAAATGTGTCATATAATTTGCTCTAATACACATTGTCGTTAATACTGAGAATACCACAGTTTCAGAAAAACATATTTACTTCATTCAGAATACTGGAAGAATTGGGATGCTATTAAATCTTTCCTCTGTTAGATAGCAGAATAGACATTTCAAAAGATTGCTGGTTAGGAATGTTTCTCTATGGGTCACATGATCTAGCACAGACAATTCATTTGACCTGAACACCTGAGGAAATGCCCTTGGCTCCTAACAAGGTCTCCAGTAACTTAGGTACTTAAAGAATGTCATGATCAGGATGGTTCATGCAGATCTTGTATTACATCCTGTTGACAAGACAGTAGAAATACCTGTAACCTAAGAACAATACAAGTGAGGGAATAGCCAAACTCCCTACCCCTCGCCCCAGATTTGTTCCAGAATCCATCTACAGACTGCATTTAGATAGAATTGATATTAGGGTCAAAAGTGAAAGCCAGACAAGGAGAGAAACTTTCTTCTTCTTCTTCTTTTTTTTTTTTAATAAAAAGAACATACTTAAACTTGCAATACATTGACAGGTTATTTATAAATAGTTGAAATAAGCTGACTGGATGTCAAATACCACATCTTGACATAATTTCAAGGTTTTTCTTTAAGTCAGACAATTTTGGAATCTTTTGAAGAAAGTTATAAATTTTCAAGTTAGTTTACCTACTAGATAATCTATCCTGAAAGCGGGAAAATGAAAGGGTGAGAGAGAGAGAGAAAGAGAGAGAGAGGGAGGGAGGAGAGAGAGAAAACAAAGTGCTCCTGCAAGTTTGTAATAGAGAGACCGTGAATAATCAGCCCACAAATCATTTGAATAGTGGGGAAGTTGGCATTAATTCTGTCGTAATGACCCTTTTAAGATCTTGAAAGTGTCATTAAGGTATCTAGCTATTGAAATTTGCTTAAAAACAAAAACACTCTTACAAACTCAAGTGCATTAGTAATGGTGTGTAGCAAATTAACCCAAAACTTGATGGCTTTAAACAATGATATTTATTATCTCACAGTGTCTGTGGCTAACCAGTTCTGGCATTCCTTTGTTGGGTCCTCTGGTTCATTGTTTCTGAGAAGACGGCAGCCCATGTATGAGCCAGGTATGGGCCAGGGAAAGTGGTTCCCAAGCTTAATCCTGAGGATGTTGGTAAAACTCAGTCCCATGCAGGTTACAGGACAGAGGGCCTTACATCTCACTACCTACTGATCAGACACTACTGTTGCCCACCTCCTGGGCTTCTGCACAGGTAAATGCACTAGCTGGCAGCTGGCTTCCTTGGAGTAAATGCGTGAGAAGAGTCACAAAGAAATAAGGACAACACAGAAAGCATGTTCTTTTATTATCGGATCTTAGCACTGATCTGCCACCACCCATGTCAGTACCCGAGGAATGATGCTGATGGGTGATGTTCACACACAGGAGAGGCAAATTACACACAGGCTTGAGAATAAGAAGATGGGCATCCATAGTGCCACTTTAGAAGCAGATCATACCACCCCACAGTAGGTGCTAATTGACAGTGTTTAAATGATGCCTCCATTATCATTTTATGCCCACGAAGTTCAGGTTCCAATCATTTCCCACTCATTGACCCTAGTTCTTTCTTTTTTGTCCTGCTTCTACTTTTTCCCTCCAGTTCAACCTTCCAAATCTGCCTAAGAAGCTAATTAGCGCCTCCACCTCAAATACTAAAAGCATTAGATGGAGTTTTATTAAACTGTCACACAAAATCGTGTTTATTTGCTGTTTTTCTGTTGTCTGCTGCAGTACCAGCAAAAGGTCACATGAAGACAAGAAGTCTGCCATCTTCTCTTTTCTATCAGATGCATCACAAAGAGAGTGGCACATTGAAGAGCATAAAATATTCGAGGGATGGTGGCCCCATGGACTCTAAAGGTCTCAAGTAGTTACTGTCATACCTTGACCCTGTCTCATATGTCTCTCACAGGCATAGTGACTGTCCTATGTATCATCAAGTACCCTCTTAGTAACTGCTCAATTTTCCATACATATGCTTCCACTACATGGATTACCATGTTAGATGGCAGTTATCTTCCTACATATATGGTGCTGCCCAAGATCATGGATTATTTTCTTGGAGGAGATTTTTAATAGTTTGGTATGGAGCAATTGCTCTGGAGTATTTTTGGTTGTTGTTTTTAGATAAGAGACAGAATGAAAAAATAAGGTAGGTATCATTGTTTAAGACAAGTAAGTGTTACCAATACGATGGTTATATTGAGGAGAAAATAACAAAAGTTTGTATTTATCTAATGGATATGTCATTTCTAAATCATGGTTAAAATAGTGACATGGTATTCTGTGTAAATAACTTTTTAGTATTTCTAAGTGCTATGATAAAATGAATGAACACATTATCATATAAATTAAATATGTTTATTTTGGAGAAAAATGGAAAGATAGCTTTTTCCTATAAATAATGAGGCTGTGTGATTGAATATGTGATATGTAGCAATCATCTTAATTATAAAAAACTGTCATATAACATCCCAGTGTATAGAATTCATGTTATTTTTAGTAGAAATACTTCTAAAACATGGAATTACATGGTCTTCTTAGTTGAAATTTAGTTAGGATTTTTGAAAAAAAAAAATTAAGCCCTGTTGGGATTGTTACTCACCTATTACAACAAGAGATAAATTCCAGCTGGGCCAAGTGGAGATAAGTTAACAAGGTGCTAATGTTGAAAAAATACAGATTCAGAGGAAGTGAGGTGCTGTGTATTGCAAATGGTAGTGCAGATACTCCTTCAGTCTCACAATATATGCCTTGATTCATCAAATCTTGATCATGGGATACAACTTTAGGATTAAAATTATTAGTGAGATATTGTCCCTCAATCCCAAACCTCAAATCTCTAAAAAAAAAAAAAATCAACTTCTACTTATCCT
This sequence comes from Ochotona curzoniae, assembly GCF_017591425.1. Lineage (NCBI taxonomy): Eukaryota > Metazoa > Chordata > Mammalia > Lagomorpha > Ochotonidae > Ochotona > Ochotona curzoniae. Next base: position 25,668,045 of record NW_024467096.1, read on the forward strand.
CTACCTTTTATGACATCAATTTAGATCAATGAACCTGAAATTAGAAATTCCTAATAATGGTCTTAATTTTACAAGATATACATTAATAGCTATCTTCCTATAGAAAGAAACTATATTGTCCCATCTCCCTCAATATATACACACCTCTAACCAGGAAACACATGAAATTAGTCCTGTGTGCTTAATGAATTTCCAATTCATTTCCATGTAAAATTCAGAGTCAACTTAACTCAACAGATGGTTTGGGGCTTGTTGAAACAAGAAATAATCTCATTCCATATGTAGGCTTGTGAGACACACAATCACCTGTTGCCCTTTGACACATAATTTCCAAAAATCGCACTTTAAGAAACTGCACGCAGGAAATATTCAGTGGCGATCCAGCAGCATTACAGTGTCTGCCCTCTCGTAGAGTAGCAAACATTAGCTTACTTTGCTGATCCCTTCTAAATAAACTGGGCATGTAGCACCTGCTATTTTGATTTTTTTAAATCTCAAATCCCTTAGATTATTTTTGCTTATGGCTATTTTAAGCATTTTAATTAGCTATTTTTTTTAACCTCCGAACGGTTGCAGCTTATTAAGAGAAGTGAAGTAATCTTTTATGCAAAGTTCTTTTGAGACGGCTATTTCATAATGCTTGGCAACACTTTTAACTGCAACCAAGTAGGCTGACATGCTTAATCCCTCCAGTCCGGCTCTTCTTTGGCTAGTCCATCTACAGTGCATTTGCCAGTTCCACTGGCTTTTCTCTGAGTGTAATGACTTTCCTTGTACTCTGTTAAAATATATCCTCACAAATCAAGAAGAAGCAGATTCAGACTAAGTGGCTGAGAAGATTTACATTCTATTGCTAACCCAGTTATTACTCTGCTGAAAACCCCATAGCATCAATATAATGAATCCCTCAACTTCTGCAGCAAGCACAATTTTTCTTCCCAACCTCATTGGCTCCCAACTTTCTGCTTGACCTTTTACAATCTGTGTGCGGCAGAACTTCATTACAACCTTTTAACGATGCACAAATGGCACACAACACCAAGGTCACAGAAGATCCCAAGTGAAAACTTTTCAAACACCACCAGAATAGATATGAAGACCTTATTTAAGAAGGAGAATAACCTCATGGAGAATCCACACCTTTGGATTCAGTATGCTTCCCAAGGGCTGGTAATGCAAAAATATTGACAATGCTGTAAGCTGAATAACCACCTTCAACAAACCTTTCTTAAGAGGAAAAGAAGCTGATTTCCCAGGCTATAAATGACTAAGAGATTCTAAATGGCTCCTTTGGTGTCCTATCTCCATGCTAGAAGGATCGCAGCTTTAGCATTCCAGCCCAGACAGGTTTCATTATATAACTCACAACACTGATGGAAGCTCAAGAAGGCAACACTCATATATATTTTCTTCTTATCAGCTTGAGACAGCAAAAAGCTCCTCAAAATCCCATTGTAACATAAGTTGAGGATGTGAAAAGCACAAAATTACAGCATGGCTCTTCACATGATTGATTGACTAGAAGTGGAGAGTGTTGAAAGCATAGGAGTAAGCAAGCTGAGCTGTAGGGAGGAATAGAACACAGCAAGAGAGGGAGTGACAACTTCATTCTGATAGCAATCTTCTGAAAAAAAAAAAAGAATATGGGCTTGGAGAAGGAGAGAGCAAAGGAAAAGGTCTAGTTCCATTTAGGAAAGTAAAGGAAGATGCATTTTTTTCCCTGCAGTTTTAAATCATTTCCTGCAGTGTTTCTCATCCTACAATTTCTCTTTTTCCCTGTTCTTTACATCAGCTTGGAAAAGTCCAAGTTAGGCATTGTTGGGGCTGCCTGGTCTATGCTCATGTAAGCTAGGGTGGTCTGATCAGGTTTAGTGGAAAAAGCAACAGCAATGTAATTCACACTCCCCACCCCCCCCATCCTTTTCATTCTTCAATACTAGTTTTCAAAAGTTATGATTCTGTAACATTTTATTGTTCAAAATGACTACTATACAGAAGCACAGATGAAATCAAGTCTGAACTGAGGACTACCACCATTTGCAGTATACGATCATTGTCCACAACACTTGTTGAAGAACTTAATGGTTTCCTAACTGGCCCTCCTCCAACATGCATCTTCAACGCTTGTTTCTGAAAAGGCAGGACTTAGAATCTACAGAAGTTGTTTCCAGTAATAGAAATTTTGTACAATAAAATAAGCATGCCAGTTATGTTGATACTCATAGCCTAGTTCAAATCTACAGTTGCAAAATCTAGCTGTGTGAAGTTGGAGCAATTCCTAAGCTTCGCCCATAGCTGTATTCCTTTGTATCAATCTGTAAGAGCATCTAACTTGTGCAATTACTAAAAGAACTGATTTCGCATATCACTTCTTGAGCAGTTTTGGCCTAATGAATTCTTGTTAGATGTTAACTATGCTCATTATAATGCATACAATTTGATACACATTTTTCAAAAGTTTATTATCTTACTTGGAATGTCAGAGTTATAAAGGTAAGGAGACAGTGATACTTTTTTCCATCTACTATTTCACTCTCCAAATCGCTGCAATGACCAGAGTTGAGCTGGTTTGAAGCTTGGAGCAGGGATCTCTTGCCCGGTTTCCCACATGGGTACAGGGGTCGAATGACTACCATCATTTTCTACTGCTTTCCCATGCCATTGGCAGGGAGTTAGATAAATCAGGAAGTGGAGCAGCTGGGACTTGAACTGCCATATGACATGCCCATGCCACACATGGAGGACTAGCTTTTTCCTCCATGGTGCCAGCTCCAATTGAATTCAGCTTATGGGAAGTTATGGTTATCCAGTTTCATTAAAATAGATAGGTCCCTGCATGGTGGCCTAGTGGCTAAAGTCCTTGCTTTGTACGTACCAGGATCCCATATGGACACCAGTTCTAATCCCAGGGGCCCCACTTCCATCCAGCTCCCTGCTTGTGGCCTGGGAAAACAGTCAAGGATGGCCCCAAAGCCTTGGGACCCTGCATCTGTGTGGGAGACCTGGAAGAAGCTTCTGGTTCCTTCCTTAGGATTGGTCCAGCCTCTTATAGAGTGAATCAACAGATAGATCTTTCTGTCCATTTCTCCTCCTCTCTTGGAAATTCCATCTGACTTTCCAATAAAAATAAATAAATCATACATATATGCATATATGTATAAAATACGTGTATATATTTGTCAGTAACAGTGACAAGTATCTATCAGTTTTAACAGTGAAGGTGGTTTTCATAAGATTTTTGCGGACAAGACCATCTGCTTTAGGTTCTCACACAGTTTTCTGATAAGGACTAAAACTGGAAATAGTGACTTCAGTATTCTATATCCTTTCTGAAACATTGATTACTAATGCCTTTCTCCCTTGATCACCACACACACACACACACACACACACATTGTTTGTATTAGCTCCACACTATATCATTCCACGCCCCTGGTTCTGAAAACATTAAGTAGCGTTTCATTACCCTATCCTTTTATCCAGAGCGGTATTTGAAGTCATATTAACGCATGGTTTTATCTCCTAGTCCAGGTCAATGCTGGGGATGAAGTGATCCATTTATGGGATTAAGTAGCTTGGATAGCTCCAGAGGAAATACTATATTGCACCATTTACCCTGTCAGGCTCTCTGCCACAGCCTCCAGGGTCCTAGCAGTAAGATGCCTGGCAGCTTTGGTACTGAGCACAGATGGAGAATAATTGAGGTGCCCAGTTACCACCAGGCTCATTGTGAAAGCTCAGAGAAGTATTAAATAGCAATGGGAAACTGTTCATATTCTGTCTACATGCAGCTGTTACACACATTCGTGAATATATTTGTAGATCAGATTACTCACATTGCATCCTCAAGCCTGCAGGGCTGAATGCAAAAGAACTGGCACTTGCTTTAAGAGTTCTCAATACCTTGCTCAAGGAAATGCTAAACTGTTGGCACTAGAAATTATCTATGGACACGGAGGTACTTGCACTTACTATTTTATGTATAGAAAATGACCTTTTAAAAAAAAGTCTTTAAAAATAATACAGATTTCTATAATGGATAAGTTCTTTCAAGGCAGTTATATAAGGTCCATGTCTCATGCTACACTGGCCTTACTTATTCAGGCAGAGGTATCTAATGATATTGCTTAACATTTCATTCAGTTCCACATGTATGCAATGTGTATTTCTAATGCAATTTCTTTTATCTTAATTAGTACTTATCTACATACTATGACTCCTTCAACATATATGTGTGTGTATACATATATTGCTCTCTTGCATAGCCTTTTCATTCACTTAGTTATTGTATTTCAAGCAACTTGACGAGTACTAGGAAATCACAAGAAAGAAGCAAGATGAAGTACAAAAGCCTATTTTGTTGTAATGTAGCAGTCCTAATGCTCTCTTTTTCTACATTCTGTGTAAGTGAGATTTATATGCCATGGAATGGGAAGTGTGTCCAATTCATGCACTTTTATCTAATTTAACTGAAACAGGTACTTCCAGTATAAATGCTTTACCGTGCCATAAAATTTCATTACTGAATGTGTCAAAACAACGTATAAGCAAATGGAGTTAAAGAACTTAAGTTTTCATAATTCTAAAAAGTCAACTGTGAAAATAAAAATTGCTTTCCTGGCGAATTCCCCGTGCACAGACTGCTTACACATGAATAATGACATAAAAGGCTATGAACTTACTCACTTGACAGAGGAAGCATAAAAGCTCCTGATAAATATATTCTTACCTATCTTGTTACCACCTGCCATCTGTATTGTTACTGCGTTTCTACAGCTATTTGCCTGCAAGGAAAATGTCTTGGTTATAACTGTCTTTTCAGAAAATCACAACCAATGCCCTGAGTAAATGTGCGTCCCAAATTCATTCCCTTACTTTCATATCAGACTCTAAGTATAGAGACTTCTCCTCAAAGCCTAACATTATCTCTTGTTTTGTGAAAGAAGGTCTGAGCAAACAAGCAAAACTTATTTTTTAAATATATTCTTATTTTGAATTTTGAATTGTGAGGTACAATTTTGTATAGGCTGGGATTCCCCCGCAAACTCCCACCCCGGTCAGATTTTTCACATTTTGTTACAATAGTGTAGTCCTTCATAAGGAATCATAATTCTATCAGTCTCTTACTTAAGTGTACCCTTTTGTTGTTCGTACAATGTCAGACAGTCCAGCATCCCATTGTCTACACATGCCCAACAGTTTCATTGGGATTCCATTTTTGTCTGGATGCAGGAATGCATGTTCCGTTATACCCCCACGTCTGTGTATGATAGACCCCAGTACTCCATCACTATACATTACCATAAGTGAGAAGCCATGAAACAAGGTCAGCAACTGGTATGAGTTAGAACAGCCACAACAACAACAACAATATTAACAACGACAACAAATTACAGCACCATGAAAAAAAAAACTTATTTGAAAATTATACCCAAGTTTTAGAACTGATTTTTTTTCAAAGATTTATTTTTATTATTTTTATTATTTTTTTTAAGATTTATTTTTTATTATTTTTTCATTGGAAAGGCGGATATACAGAGAGGAGGAGAGACAGAGAGGAAGATCTTCCGTCCGATGATTCACTCCCCAAGTGAGCGCAACGGGCCGATACTATGCCGATCCGAAGCCAGGAGCCTCTTCCGGGTCTCCCACGCGGGTGCAGGTTCCCAAAGCTTTGGGCTGTCCTCGACTGCTTTCCCGGGCCACAGGCAGGGAGCTGGAAGGGAAGCGGGGCTGCCGGGATTAGAACCGGCGCCCATATGGGATCCCGGGCGTGCAAGGCGAGGACCTTTAACCACTTGCGCCACCGCGCCGGGCCCTATTTTTATTATTTTTTTATTGGAAAGGCGGATATACAGAGAGGAGAGACAGAGAGGAAGATCTTCGGTCCCATGATTCACTCCCCAAGTGAGCGCAATGGCCGATACTATGCTGACCCGAAGCCAGGAGCCTCTTCTGGGTCTCCCACACGGGTCCCAAAGCTTTGGGCCGTCTTCTGCTGCTTTCCCGGGGCCACAGGCAGGCAGCTGGAAGGGAAGCGGTGCTGCTGGGATAGAACCGGCGCCCATATGGGATCCCGGTCGTGCAAGGCGAGGACCTTAACCACTGCTCCACCGTGCTGGGCCCATAGAACTGATTTTTTTTATTACAGATGACTTCTATTGTATATGAGAAGGTCTTCCTTTTTTGATTAATCTGAAGTGGTCCAGATGGAGAGTTCATGAGAAAAATGATCTCATCTTGCAAGTTAGATAAGCAAAAGCAATTTTGGAGATTCTATGAGTGATACATGTCAGATAGATCTTTACTGACATTCATTCCGAAAACCATAGCAGGATCAATGGTACTGTCTGAGGGAAGCTTCTGAGCAGTAAAAAATACATGTGGAAGATTAGAAGACTATTCAGGACATACTTAACTTTAAACACAGAGCAACCCATCTCTGTGCCCCTTGTCTTGGTGCTGTTTATATATCAAATGATGAATTTGCCTTCCTGCCAGCCCAGAACTGGTGTTTTCACTGCTAGTGTGGAAGTTCCATACTGCCAAATTCAGGCTCATAGAAATCTTCATAGATGCTGGTGTTTTTCACTACTAAGCATTACAGTAGCACTCACACAAGTCTAATTACCAGGAAGTTCTCCATCCCCCCCGCCCTCCAAAAAGACTCTGCCAGATCAATGCCTCTAAATTTGTTGTGATAAAAATGCTTAAGTTATGACTTACTTTTCTTCTCCTCTAATTACAGTTTAAGGCCAATTTAAAACCAATTAAGTTCTCAGGGTTTTTTTTTCCCTTAGCCTGCCATTAATAGGCCTTAAATTATAAGAATATAAGAAGCTGTGAAACATCAATCTACAGTCATAATACTTTCAGTAAAGTTGTCATGAAATTGCAGAAGGATAATGAAATGATTGGATGTAATTAGGGGAGAAGAAAATAAGACCTGACTCACAATGTCAATCAGCAAGTAATTAATCATAATGCAGAAAAATGAAAAATATATATACTTGGTATAAAGTTAGATCATAAAACTATATTCTCTAAGGAAATGAGAACATCCAAAGATGAATTAGAAGCCTTTTATTAATAATTTGATTGAATTCATGTTTACCATGATAAGTGACAAGGCTTTTCAATTTAGTAAAATTGCCTGAAATGAGAAAGATTTTTTTAAAAGTCTGAGGTATAGTGCTTGAGCTGATTTGAAAATGACATACAGAAATTTAATGTTTTACTAAATGGTTCATTACAAAAAAATAAAAACAGAAATGGTCATTTATCTTTGAGGACTGATTATAAAATCCCATTAGGTATATTAGTTTTAGAGAATTTTTATCATAAGCTTACTTCAATGAAAAATTCCCAACTTACTTATGTTTCAAGGAAATTATGACCCCAAAGTAGTATGGGAAATAGTATTGTTACAATGACACAAGCTTGGTGCCACCATTGTAGTGCAGTGGGTCCGAGGCACACATGGGGGAGACCTGGCTGGAGGTTTGGCCCCAGATTAGGCCTACTCACTGACTCAATTTTGGGAACTAAAACAGCAAATGGAAGCGCTCTCATTCTGCGCCTCGCGCTCTTTCTATCACTCTCACTTTCAAACAAATACTCTTTTTCAAAACTGACATTGGAAAGATAAAGCTGTATTGCCTATAATTCAATAAAGAGAAAATATTTTCGGAAGAAAAAGATCGAGAAAGAAGCTATTTAAGCCCAACGTTCTTTTCATACCTGTGTTCTCCTTTCAGACTCCTAGAACCCACACTTGAAAAAGGAAAAATGACTCTGGGAAATTCAGTCACAAGCAATACAACCACACAATCTTTATATCAACAAAAAATGTCTAAAGTTTGTTTTCAGCTGAATAGGATAGAGGCACTCAGAGTTAAGAACTGGACTACTAGAAATAACATGTGTTTTAATTCCTTAGAGCAAATCAAATAACCACTCTAAGCTCTGGTTTCTCATCCTTTTTTTAAAAAAAAAATTATTTTTATCGGAAAGTCATACATACAGAGGAGATGAGCCATCCAAAGCCAGGATGTAAGAATCACTTCCAGAATTCCCACAAAAGTGCAGGGTCCCAATGCTTTGGGCCACCCTTTACTGCCGTCCTGGGTGACAAGCAGGGAACCGGATGGGAAGTGGAGGTGCCAGGACACAATCCAGTGCCCATTTGGGATTCTGGCACATACAAGGCAAGGATCTAGAAAGACACTGGGCCATCATGCCAGGCCCAGAGCCATGATGTGTTTTATAGGAACTGTCATCGAGTTATCACCAAAAATCCTGAAGACATTTCCACTGTAGCTTCTCTTCTGTATGCCTGCTAGCTGTTTAGATGGGACTGCATTTGAAGATGCAGGAGCGATCACAGTATATAGCATTCAGTCATTGATTGGCAGGTGTGGACTGAATAAATGAATGAGTCTTCCCTCAGAGTACTCCAAATCTTCACACACTCTGCAGCCCCCCAAACCTCCCTCTGCAGATGCCTCTCCAGTTACACATGCCAGAGGTCCAGCATTCTAGCCACATAAGACAAAATGTGCTTTCTTGGTTGGATCATGATTCAGTGTCTTTTAAAAGTTTATTTTCTCTTTGTGTTTTGTATAGCCTGAAACACACGGCTGCTTCCAATGCCTACCACCTTCATGCCAGAGCTGGTTCAAATAATGATTCTTCCATGACATTCCTTAGCTCTCTCAGCCAGAATCAGTATCTCTATAATTCATGTTGTGCACATTTCATTTACACACGCTTTAGCCATTAGATGATTCATTTATTCAGTAATTAGATATTGAATGTCAATATTGACAAACAGACACTCTGAAGCATTGGGGAGAAAATGGATGTGTTGCATTTAAGGAACTTGTATCAGGAAAATAGACATGCATGCCCAGATCTAGGCTATATAGGCTACGGTACATGCAATAGATAAGTCTAGAAATGAGGCTTTTGAATTGCATCCTAGAAAGATTTCTGTATGAGGTCAGTCATCTCTGGTACTGAATCTCAACAGTTAAAGTTTGGGAATAATGAGGATAAAAAAACAGAGTCACTCCAAGGAGAAACCACAGTGCAACAACACAAAGCACCATTTGGCTTGAAGATGGCAGGTCATTAAAGATGGAGTTGCTTTTACTTATGATATGCCAAATCCCTAAATGGTTGGAAGGGATACACTCAGAAATCAGGAACAAATGTCCAGAGATTATTAAGGAAAGTTGACAATCCTGTGAAACAGTTGCAGCAGACTCTGATTGCCTTGTTCAGTGCCTATAGTGGCTTTCCTATGTTCCTGCATGTGAGCACCAGAATCTGGAGCACGCATGTCGGAGGGTCATGCACATCTCTTCAGTTAACCAGAATGCAAATCAGCTGAAGTAGTGATGCTTCATTCACAGTTAGAGCTGCATCAGTTTACAAGATCCCAGACTGAGGGGAACCTACACGGAGAAGGCCAGATCAGGAAGTATTGTGTTAGTCAACACATTTTTTTTTTGTTAGGAAAACTCATTTAATCCCTTCCTCCAAAATTGTAAGCTATTTGTCAGTAACCCTCTTTATTATACACAAACTCCCAGGTCTTCACTAAAAACAATTTTTGAGTAAAGTCATTTGTGTGTAATTGATTCCATTAAATTTAATTTCATGCCAGGTAGCAATGGAAGATTTCTGGAGGTAGTCTTATTGTCGTTTTGAAATACTGGATTAGGGTTAGATCAAACCTTACAGTCCCCCCACCTTTTCTTTAGTGCAGGATCTCCAAGCTAAGGACCAGGGATACAGCCATGAATTAGACTCTAGTCCATGGTCCCCAGTTGTTTACTGTCAGTGGTCATACGTGAAAGTGCTATACTATAGCAAAAATACAGCTTGAGCAACCTGGTTATTTCCCACCAAAATTTTGTAAATTGTTTATATTGTTAGTACTACATTTTAAGAATCTGTGTGGCATGGTAATTAGGAGATATTGGAAAATATTCAAGAAATGTGGCATTAGTATTGTTTTCTATGACAAAATATTAAGAATTTTCAAAAATAGCAAAGGAGGCCAAAATTCTATAGTAATCAATTTTAAGCAACGCTATGAAATGCTGGAAGCAAAGCTCTGTCAAATGTCTGTGAAAACAAAGGCCTTGTGTGTACATCAAGGTTTATCTGAAGCAATTTCAAACTATTATAGGTCCAATAATTATGCACAAAAAAATGGTCCCATATAATATGAAGTTATGTTCAAACATTTTTTAATTAGAGTTAATAAAAATCACCAGACAGATTTTTAAAACATAATAACTGCAACGTGATTTTCACCTAACAGTTTACTCTGTATTTTTACTTTCATCATCTTAACAATCCCAAGATCTGAGCAAAACAAAAGAATGTAACTGCCGCTTGATTGACTGTGGCTCTGGGATATTGAGAGACTGCCCCAAGTCACCTGAAATTAATACCTACAATGCAAGAATACACATAAATAGCAGAACGATGCCCTTACGAATATTTTGGAGGACTTTACTATTGTAATAATATAGAAGAAATAGGTGGGGAGAGGGGATTTGCAGAGGTTGGAGAGGGGGAGTAGCAACACTTTTGGAACTATATCGTAAAATAAAATCATAAAATAAGTCTTTTGGGCAAAACACTTTCCTAGTTTTTTGCTTGTACTTCAACTTGTGGGTACTTTCTTTACTACCACACTATGGTGCTAGAAAAGATAATACTGTTCCAATAGAGGTGATAACTCTAAAAAATCCCATATGTGTGCTTTGGAAATGGCACAAAAACAAAAGTGGTGCACAAGCCAACCTTGTCACAAAATGTCTGTCAAGGGCACGGCTGCTGGTTGGTCAGCCCTAGCACCTTCACTGCCACACCTGTTGGTTGTAGCAGAACATGGTTTTGACAAAAGAACGTTGCTGCTGCCTGCACAAAGCAGCTGGCACGTTTTTGCAAAGTAATCATCTTTGCTGATATTCATTCTCAAGTTGAGAATCCTTTTAGAAGTCATTGATTGTGATTCTTGTTGTCACATTTTCAGTAATGATGATCACAAAAGTCCATATCATTAATGTCACAGACTCTGATACTGAATACTCCTAAACAGAAACACCAATTACTTCACGTTATCCTGTTAAAAAATGATACAAATTTTTACATAAATGCTATAGTTAAATATTAGCCTCACGGTTCCTATCACATAAATTTGGTTACCTCTACTTAATTTTTATTACCACATTTAAACACACCTGTATATCATTTTATTCTGAGCAGTGGAATACATGCTGTAGGAAATATGAATGCTCATGGAAATGCTTTCAACTTAAAATTGAGCAGATTACAATGAGCTTTGCTTTATGGCGATTTAAAGTATAGACAATTATTTGCTGTAAACTAAGTATCCTCAAGTATTTCCCTTCTTCATTAGAAATATGTCATCAATTGTCTTAGTAACTGTTCAATAGGTCTCTGGAGAGTATGACTAATACCCTTAGTGCAAAAAAGAAAGAGTAGAAAATGCTCTCTCAAAACTCAGTGTTATCTCAGAGTATGCTTTACATATGTTATTACAGATTAATGCACCAAGTCATTTGTTCATACCCAACCCATGCCCTGCCCTTTCTCTAACAGATAGAAGTAAAAATTTCATTTTCCATGAACTACCCAGCTCATTCACTAAACACATACACAGCGAAGAAGGCCCAAAGACATCTCAATGTGAGTGTGAGGCTGCAAGTAAAAGAGGAAATGAATATTTTACTGTAGAATTGCTTAGAGTGTGTGAGCCTTGAGCTAAGTTTTAAAACACATTATGCTACATGAATAACTACATTTTTTTTTCTATGAAGGAGGGGAGTCATTTATTGGTACTGGAAAGGCAGAGACTCCAACTGTCCAGAGCTATCACTGTCAAGCAGACATCTACATCTTTCAAAGGCAGTGCATTTCATCTTTATTCAGACAAACAGAAAATTGAATAGAGCCAAAGCATATGAGGCCCATTTGCCTGCCAGAGTTGGTACATTTCCCTTCTGGGTAGATGAGGTAAGTATTTTAATGATACAAAGCATAATTCTATAGCTTTTTTGAGGCTCTCACAAAAACTAATTGCCACTTGCTCAGAAGAAACATCTCCTTTTTATGAATTTGATCTTATTAGTTCCCACATGTTCCAGAGTACCACAATCCCTCTCTCCCTCCTGTTTTTCTGACATACCCTTCTTTTTCAGTTTTTCAGCCCCATGCTCGCTTTCCAATCCCCAAAGCACCCTCCAGGCATGCATGCAAGATTTGATTGCCATACATAAGGATGTGAGAGAGTCATAGCAATCCCAAATTCATCGTACGAAATCTGCCTTGCACAGTTTATACTGCTGGAGCAAAAAATCAATTCGTTCAAAGAAATGGTGTATCTGGTAGCTGACTCAGCACACAAGGGCAGCAATGGAACAGTCTTATCTATGAAAATCTAGGCTTGGCTGACTTTCCAACTTGGCATGCCAAATCTTCTCAGATAATTTCTTGATCTTGGATTTTTGAAATAAAGCTTATGTAGGAATTTTCTCACAAGTCTTTCCCATAACATGATGGAGGTGGGTGTGGGGGAAGGGTTGACCTGATGAGGGGCTCCAACTTGGGAGAAATAGATGAGTCACTTTGTCTTCCTGAGTCTGTTATTTTAGCTGAGAAGATATTCTGTAAGATAACAGAATTACAAATGTAATTAAGGCTGTCATCCCATTGTATAAAACCGGTAGAAGTTGGTGTGGTAGAAGCTGAATTAAGAAACAAGAAGACCTTCTCTCTGGTCTCTTAGAAGCATTTGTGAGAGAATCCCTTAGCAATGCTTCCCCGGTTGTAAGGATCTGAAGTCAGCCATGCCTTCTCCCCGCAGCTCTTCTGTCCGAATATAGCCGTCTTTTCTCTATGGGTGGAGTGGCCACAATAACTGGTCAACAGAGACATAAGAGGCATGTGTTCTCTGAGCAACAGTACTAGCGTCCCTTTGTCATAGCAGCATCAATCACTGTTATCATTCTGGAATTTCTAAGTATTCAAAAATTCATTCTAATCCTATAGATGTTGTAAACTCACAAGAAAAAATGTGTTAGACTTTCCGGGTGGGGAAAAAACTTGTAGCATAAACTTCTGAGAGGTGTGGAGATAACAACTAAAACAGCAGTTTAACTCAAGTCTTCACAACTTTCTCGAAAGAACCCCCTCTCTGCCGCAGGGCACAATGCTTGTTGTCAAAGTGCGTTGTGGTATATTTTATTTTTAATGATGGACTATATTCTAACAATTTATTGTAGGCTTTTAATTTTTGATGCATTCCAAATAATTCTGGCCCATAATACTACTGAATAAGAGGAGAAAATCAGGATTCAATTCTCTTATTCTTCCTTTTAGGACCTTGAAGGTTATTAATAGAGGTATCAGCTATGATCATTATTTTGCAGTGATTTCTTTGGGAATTTCAGCTGTGCATCTTGCTACTGTCAGCACCATCTCAGCCCAGGACTGTGCACCCTCAGTTGATTCCCGGTCAATTGTTCAATTTAGTCACTTTAATTTATATATGTAGTGACTTAGATCACTCTCTAGATTAAACTCAATATGTGTACCTGTTTTCCCACCTCTTTTCGTAAATACTCCCAATCAACTATAATTTTCATTCTGTTTGTTACTTCTTTAATATTGAACCGTGAATTTAAAATGTTCACTTTTACTCTTGAGACCACTTAATGCGATGTGGCACTATTTTATATCTTAATTCCCCAATGCATCATTCACTTCCATCTATCTCCGCTTCGCTCATCCTTTTATCCAAGTCTTTAGCCCCACACATTAAACACTGTATTGATTATCTAGCTTCTTGCACTCTCGATATTCTTTCATATTTCTCTCACGTTAGTTAGGCACATCCATCATTCTGTATTTCTCTTTTATACATAATGAATAATTGCGTTTACATAGTGTCCAGTTCCAAAGAATTAAAGCACTTTAGATTACTTTGGGAAAATATGAGTAATCAATTCTGACAGCATCTCTGAGACAGGTAAAAGCAAAACACCATAATCCATTTTTCTAAATAAGAAAGATGGCACAAGAGATAGGAAATTCATCATTATTGGTCATTTCAAACTGACATTCACTTGCTGGCCAGGTTTTCCAGTCCTCTCAGGATACCCATTTCCACCCTGATGTCCTCAGTGCAGTTCGACTACCTGAAACAGATTAGTTCTCTAATGAGCATCCCATTGGCACACTCCCTCCAGCTCTAATTCTACTCTCCTCTCACCCAGCTGTGACCACCAGCTACGGACTCTTAAAGAACATTTCTGATCACATATCACTTAATGGCTCAAATACCATCAACGGATGTGCATCATTCAACACGTATAACACTCTTACTTCAACATTAGAATATCAATATAATTTATAGACATGCCAATAATCACTGCCTTGCATATTCAGAGTGCCCAGTAGACTTCCTTAAAAGTCATTCGAGTTTCTGTTTCCAAGTGGTGCCCCATAATATTTCCATGGCTCAAAAATATCTGCCACACCTTTCCTGCTTTAATCCTGTTTTTCATTGTTTGGTGTATTTTTCTATTCCTATGAAGCATTTGCTCATCGTTGTCATGCAACGTATATTATCTTGTTCTTTGGTTATCTCTTTATCATATTACTTTTCTGGAATATAAATTACTTTTAGAATAATAAATAGATCATTATTATTAAAAAAGAATTTTCAGAATCCAACATCTAGTTATGACCTCAATTAATATTCATTACATAAAGTAATAAATTTTATTTCATCATATATTTTTATTGTATATCCTGAAGTATCATTTCTCACTACAATTCATGAAATTACCACTTATCATTAAATCTTTAAACTCTTGATCTCTGTTACTATCTTGCCCTATTCACCTCTTGGCCTTTAATTATGACATTCATCATGGTTTGATTATTATCTCTTCCCTAAGTATTTCTCCAAGGAAGACTGATTTTCTCATAGCCATAATTCGTGCTACATAATCCTGATGTACAGTAATTTTTAGTTTCAATCACTGTCTACTTCCTTGTTTCCAACTGTCTCAAGATTTCCGCAAGAATGTCAGCTTGTATTCGGCCAAAGTGAATATATCTTCCTTCTACTTAGCCATTATTCACACCACTGACTTCACCTATCGGTGGTTCTTAAGCTGTAATTTCTCTATGGTATTCATTCAATCTAATGTATTCACTGTACTGTTGAGCAAAATAAAACTGATCGAAAATAAGAACTGTTCTCCAGATCAAAGTAACTTGAAAACCGTAGCCATTATGGAAATATGTTCTTAAAGAATAATCCTATGTGGGGCTGGCACGGGTAACACACTAGGGTACCCATCCACCTGTAATTCCAGCATCCCATCTAGGCATCAGTTCATACGCCAGCTGCTATACTTCCAATGTAGTTCCCTACACATGGCCTGGGGAAGTAGCAAAAAATAGCCCAAAGCCTTGGACCATGAACCTATGTGGAGACTCAGAAGACTCCACAGTCCTGGTTTTTGATCTGCTTAACTCAGGCCCTTGCAGCAGTTTGGGAACTGAATCGGTGGATGGAAGATCTCTTCTCTCTCTCAGCTCTCACTTTCTCTGTCTCACTTTCTCTCTTTAAATCTGTCTTTAGTTTAAAATTAAATAAATCTTTTAAAAAAAGTAGGAATTCTGTTGTTGACAACAATGTATTGATGATATTAATTCTCTTCCAGATTGTTTTCCTCTTGAACACAGACGGAAAACCTTTCTTTATCTTCTGAGTGCTGAGTTTCTTCTGTATAATAATTTTTAGACCTTCAAAATGACAAATATAAGGCAAAATCTTTCCATTGTCTTCCAGATTCAATACTCAAGGTTTGATGTAATTATATGTCTGATGTAATTAGAGAAGTCTTGAAGATCTCAGAACAATCGTTTTGAAACATACTATTATTTTGGCTTTAGGTTTCTTTAGAAAAAAATTATATTGTTTCCATAAATCATTATCTTAAATAGCTTGGAAACTATATCTGTTTTTTGAATTATTGGAGGAATAAGTCACAGTAAAAATATCTAACTATAGAAGTAAGTTCATAATAGAAATAGAACTAGGTATAAAGTCTCAAGACTCCTGGCAGTACATTGTGTCAATTTGGAACTACTATTCAGTTATACACATGTATGTATACACACGTATATGCACGACAGTGTATACACACACACACACACACATGCACTATAGTTTGTGTGTGTCTCAGCCTATGGAGAACGAATGTGTGTGTGTGTGTGTGTGTGTGTGTTTAATATGTACTCATTTATCTCATATCTTATATCAGATTCTAAGTTCCCCAAGACAGAAATTGTCTAATTTTGGGGGAAATATTTCCAAACATGTGCATGAGAATGTGAAAACAGTAACAACTCAATAACTGGTTTTGGATGATTCTGAATCTATCACTAAATCCTAATTTATTTCTCAATTCTCAGTCAATATCTCACTCATAGACAGAATTCTCCACCTGATCTTGGCTAAAACGGTAGTCCCTTACTCAATAGGATAGATATGTAATGTCAGGGTTTTCTGTAAGATGAATTTTATGTTAATGGAATTTTATTTTCTCACTAACTTGGAGAAGATGGAAAAATATGCATATCATAAAAGTACACCTATAATGTCACCGGTATTTGGCATTATAGAAACACAGGAATAGTCAAGCAAATATTAATAATTAGAACAGTGACAATATTGTTTTGTGTTAAGATAAGAATAGAATAAGAAACACTGTAACTATGGGCAGAGAAAGTACAAGAATTTCCAGCCTCACAAACCTATATATTCTTTCCTTAAATTCTGATTTCACTATGAAGTAGAGCAATATTTAAACCTTTAGAAATTTCAACTGTTTCAAATTAATAACTGTCTTTATCAATTTTAATTTTAAATTCATAGGATGTTTCTAGTATCTGAAAATCTCAAAATTTTTTTTCTGAAACACAGCATAGAGTGCAAGTTTTATAACTATCTATTTTGAGCCCTGTGAAAATTCTTGGTTAGGTGATACAGTTCTAAACAATATAGGGTAAGTGGGCTCCTTCCCCAATGCTTGACACACAGATACACATTTTTCAACGATTTCATTTCCTGCTCTCCACAATTTTATAAAGCAGTTGGTATGAGTGTCTGGGTCCCATTGTGAAACAGAGGAATCAACCTGTGTTTCTTAAAATAAAAGCCTTAGGAGGCACACACACTAAGGTTATGTTGAGATTGTCACTTTTCTTCTGTGAGCACAGAAAAGTGTGATGAATTTAGCCACCTGGATTCAAACACGGAGGCGAAAGAGCTACAAACGTCACATGAGAAGATACTAATTTCCCTACAAAATTGAGAGAATAGCTCTGAAATTCTGCACAACCCCTTGCCCGTGCAAAAATGTAGGACTACAGAAAGCAAAAATAAAAATCTAAGGAAAAATGTCTCTTTTTATTAAAGGCAGCAGTACCTGTCCTTAATAAACCAAGTGAAAATGCGCTTTTTTTTGCCAATGTTCAATTTGCCATTATTCTTTGAAGACCAAATTCTTGCATTTCAGTCCATTTGAGGAAATACTATTGTCATTTTCTGGCATATAGTAGCAATTTCAAGTTGCTCCTCAATTGCCTTTAAGAAAATATAATATGGAGCCTCAATCTTTCACATTTTTGCAAAATAGTAGGTATAGTTCTTTTACTAATATACTTGCAATAATTCTAACAGGTTGATATAACTTGCACTGAGAATCTAATGGTGAAATATTTTCCAAGCACGCAGACACGTACTTCTTCCTCTGGTACTGCTCTACATCACAGTGCCTTTCTTCAGACTTTTTCAAACTAAGGAGTTCTGATTTAGGTTCAAGATTGCCATTACAGAAATGATTTAGGAAAACTGAAAAGCCTGCTTCATTTCAACTGAGGAAGGAGAAGTATCTTAAGAGGTTAAGTTTCCATACTTTTGGTTGCACTATCTATAATCACATTTCCAACGAGATAGATTCAAATACAGTCATTAAAAAAATATAAAAGGAGAAACACATAAGTCATTAAAGAATGGATTTCCGTTTGAAAGAACACGGTTTTGAAATTTGAGTTTTCTGAAGCTTGTCTAGAGGTTTATATGTGCCTACTTTGTATGTAAAAAAAAACTACAGAAACACTTACCTCAAGGTCTCAGTCACTTCCCAGCAGGTAAAACATATTGGCACATTGATTTTCATTACGGGGCAATATAGCACGCTGGTTCAGAGTAATTTCCAGATTCAAACAGATCCGGGATTTTTTTCTTCTTTTTTCACTTACGAGCTATGTGACCTTGGCATTCTATTTTAACACTCTGAACCTGTTTCTTTATCTCCACGTGGGCACGGAAAATGTTTATCTAGTAGAGTCATTCTGAACACGGGATGAAGTAATCTGCTCTCCCATTTCCTATGTAAGTTTCCCACTAATGGGAAGCAGCAGCTGACCTCACACCCTGAATCCTCACGGCGATGCTGGAGACCGGAGGGGATGCTGACTCCTCACTTCAGCCTGGCCTGGTCTGGCTTTCACCAACAGTGGGGGAGTGAAGTGAAGGACTAATGATGTTTCTGCCTCTCACACTCTAGCTTTCATTATCCCACACCTGCTCTCTTTCTTGCTTGCTCAACCTTAACGATACATTTTTTTTTTAAATAGAAAACTGAAGGATCGTAAGCAATTAGTTATTTACTTAAACATATCAAAATCTTCATCCACACAGAAATAAATTCTAAGATTGATATGACTATAGAACATAAAACTAGATCTTTTATAGAAAAATATACATAGCTATCTGCACGAATTAGAATTAAACAGCTTTTCGTAGACCATGGATAGCAGTAAGTATAATAAAAAAGAATACATTAATATGTGAAACATCTGATCATCAAAAAACAACATTGGGATAATAAACACGTCATTTACTGAGTGGGAGAAAGCATTTGTGAAACATGTATCTAGAAAAGTGCAGATAATCTGACATAAGTGATTATAAAACTAAACAGTAAGTCAGCTAACTCAATTTTTTAATATGGGCAAAGTACTTGAGGACATTTTTCACAAATAAGAAATACTGTGGCTGGTGGAATGTATATATAGGTACACAATGATACATGAAAATGTGTGCCTGAGGCAAGTGAAAATCAAAATCTTCATCAGATGCTATTACAAGTCCTAGCAGATTGAATACCATTGAAATATTTGCCATATCAAACACTAGTAAGAATGAAGAGGTGTTACACTTACACTGTTCCTAAAAATGCCAAATGATAGAGTCGCTTTGGAAAAATAGCTTGCAGCACTTCCGTTGTTTGGTGTTACACAAGACAAAACACATTCAAAAAATTATTTGTGCAACCTTGGCATATTAATGGTAAATACATCGTGACATAGTAGTGTAGTGAAATACTACTAACTGACAAAAAGAACCAAATAATAACATACTCATAATACAGGTGGTTCTCCGAACAATCTGGCGAGGAGAAGCCTTACAGGAAAAAGGGAACTTGAATTTGATTTATAAGGACATCTAAAGAGACAAAAGTAAAATACATGGCATGAAACCACATCAGAGCAGTAGCTATCTCTCGGGGAATGTGTGCCCGATGGCTGAAACACAGTACGATGGCAAACCTCTGCACCAGAACGGCATCTGGGTTCACACAGGTGCACTTGCGTTTGCCATACGCACTGAGTAAACACTTCAGATCTGTGCATGTCATTGCATGTGCACGAACATGTGTATGTGCATGCAAATCCAGGGAAAATTAACTCTCGGAAAAAATACTGAATTCCAGTGAACAATATGCATGTTGAAGTATTTGGAAAAAAATTTGCTCATGCTTGTAAATTACTTTGTACTACATGCAAATATAAAATGAATTGTTGGGTGTATAAATGGGTGTATTTATACATTAACATACTCCTAATACAATGTTAACGACGGCATTTCAGCAGTAGACATATGAAGGTTTATTGAAAATTATTTCAAACTAAGTAGAAAATTTTCCATGAATCACTGGCATTCTATTATCTTCTGAAAAGGGGGAACTATAATTCCTATCTAGAGATTTTTTTTCCTAAGAGGAAATGAGACAAGGATGTCTCAGGAAAATGTTTTTAAACACTTGGCCTCACCTAGTTGATTTCCTATTCACTTTCTCAGTGGTGTTCATTAAATTTTGATCTAAGCTGCATATATAAATATATTTTTTTATTTCCTAATGTTTGAAATGAAGTGTCCAACACAAAATTGATTTCTAATGAATCATTTCATTTATAGCACCTATGCCTGGGGCCTCAGAAAGTTCCTTCAAAAAATGCTAGTATCTGTGCAGATTTCCAAAAGAACTCTAATTGCACATCCTTCCTGTATATATGCTGGCTAGTGCTTGCCTGCTTGGAGTTTCTTGAAGAGTATCCTTGAAGTATTTTGTAAGGGCATTGGGGATAGACTACTTTCTCTCTCTCTCTCCTCACAAAACACAGAGCTAATCAGCAGAAGAGCCTTGATAAGCACTCGGCCATAGTTAGCCCCCAGCATCATATTGAAGAAGGAGAAATAGGCAAAAGAAAGACAACACAAGAATGCAGTATCCTCAGTGTCAAATTGGAGAGCATCGTCGGGAGCGGAGAGAGCCGGATCAGATGCCGTGCAACGCAGAGCATCAGAACAGTGAAATGTACTTTTGAGTTATGAGGCTTTCAGGTATTTGACCTCAGAAAGATCATTTTCAGGGAAGTAGCGGAGGATTCAGTGTAATGACTTTATTTCTATTCTGGGCTTATCCTAGCTCAATTTTAACGAGCTTTCCAGCAGCCTTTCCTGTAACTTGAAGTTCCTACTTATTTTACATTAGTTTCTCACATTCTTGGGCAGTGTATTGTCACTTCTTGGTATTCTTTGTAAACATAGAAGGCTCAGGTCTACAAAGGCAGCATGAGCTTGAGTGAATCAGACTACCTAACCACCTTCAGTGCCAGAAACCTCATGTGCATTGGCTCTGGACATGACTTTATGGCTGTTCTCATTTTTCAGGTGCATACATTTTGTTCTTTGAAAGGAGTGAGCTCAAAGAGAGTCATTAATTTACTGTTACTTTCAATACCTAATATCCTTAAATATAATATCTTCCAACAAGGAGATATAACGCCCTCACTGAGAGCTCATGAAAGGGCTTCAGAAATGCAAAGCCTCATGTAAGAATCCTAGACTCCTTCTTACAGCTGATTTTCTTTAAAAAAAAATATATGTTTTGATTGGAAGCATAAAAAAACATGAAGCAGCTGGGACCTAGGACTTGAAGTTGCCTTCCTAAGATGCCTCTCTTGTTTGCTGATACTCAAGGAGTCTCGTGCTATGTATAACAACTTATATCAAAATGAGAGCCAGATAAAGAAATGACATTTACATTGACCAAGCAATTCTTAATGCTCAAGTCCGGAGTGGGTCCTATGGAGCATATCAAAGCCAAATGCCACATGATATTTTCCTCAAGTGTTGTGTACATGAAACAATTAGTGAAATGCTCAAACCGCAAAGTAATCAAGCATCCTCAGCTATGAGGTGCGGAAAGGAAAGAGATATTGAGGGCTGGAGGACACATCCTTAGTTCTTCAAGCTCCCCACCCAGGGGAAGAGAGGCTACTTTGAAGAACGCATAAGGGTCATGGAAGAATCATCCTGGTACTGAAGAAATCAGGTACCTGATATGAAGGACTGCCCTAGACTGGAACATAGTTTTAAAAGGTAACCTAAACATTTAACTCTTGGTAGTAGCAGTACTACTTAGAAGAAATAAGTTTCCTTAAGTTAAGCGGTGGTAGTGTCATTGTGTAACCAAAGGGGAAGTATTTCATCCGTTGTATCACATAGTGGAGCTTTCTGAACAGCCCGTATAGAAGATATGGGAAGTTTGGCATTGAACTTCATTTCAGTACACATTGAGTCCTCCTAACCGGAAAGTTCAAAAATCTAAAAAGCCCCCAAATCCAAAGCTTTTTGACTATCAGTATGTCAACACAGTGAGAAATTTCACACACACACATCAACACATGTGACACATTTCAGTCAAAAAACAAGCTCAAGGAAAACATTGCACTAAACGACCCCCAGGTGGTATGTATCATGCGTGCATGATACTTGAGTGAATCCTGCATTTTGACTTTCCATCCCCAAATGTTCTCATAATTTAAAGAAGTTGGAAATTCGAAACACATCTGGTTCCAAATATTTCAGGCACAGGAATGTCAGGCAACATGCACCCAGAGAAGCTGGAGGCATCCTTAGGATAAGTTACAGATGTGCTTTGTTGCGGAGAAGCTTTTCGAAAAGGACTTTTTCTAAATTCTATGTCCTACATCATGACAAGGCCATCATTCATCATCAATATGGTGAGTGAGGATCAAACATGAAAATGAATGGCTGCTGCTTCCCGCAGGCGGACTGGACACTGAGTAACAAATGTTGAGCAATGACTGCAGAGAAAAGAGACGTGACTTTCAGTTGTTTGAGTTTTGACCTAAACCTCCAATTTAGTGGGCCAGTGAAGCTTCATAATTCACTCACAGAAACCAAGTGGTATTTACAGAGTTAGAAGGCAAAAGCCTTGAGAATTATGTTGTTTGGATTCACACTGAATGTCACATTCTGTCTCTTTATTACCTTATTTAATATTCTTCAGACAGCTTCATGCCTCACAAACATTCTTTGAATAAGAAACACAATTTTCCATATTTGCAAATATATTTGTGTCATAAAATTCATTCGATATATTTTAGCATTACTGCAGGCATTAATATCGGAAACCATCTCTTCCTTTACACTTACATCAACATTTCTCTTCTGACTTATTAAAGCCACAGTGCCCAAAGCACCCTTCATCAGCAATCTGTTTCTCACACTGTCAATGGTATTTTTTATTGCTGAAGTTACCCTCTAACAAAATGCTCGAAACCATTCCTTAACCTTCATCCGTGACCATCTTCTTTTCCTTTTCCTGTGTTTCTCCCAAGCAAAAGGTTCTAAGTATTTTATTCATGCACTAATAAATGTGGTATACTTATTCTCTAATAAAAATATTTAAGAGTCTACTGATTTGTCTCAGGAGGTTAAGCTGCCTTTTTCAATGCAGGCATTCCATGTCGAAGCACTGGTTGGCGATCCAAATATTCTACTTCCTTTGCAACTGTCTTTGAATGTGCCTGCAAAAGCAGCATAGGATGATCCACGTGTTTGGACCCCTGTCACCCACATGCAAGACCAGAAGAGATTTCCTTGCTCATGGCTTTGACCTGCACGAGCAGTGGTCTTGTAGGAATTTGGAAAATAACCCAATGTTTGGAAGTTCTTTCTCTCTTTTTCTCCTCTCTGTCTCTCTTTCATACTGCCTTTCAAATGAATAAACAAAGTTAAGACAGAAGAGCAAACCTAGCTATAACTATCAGCCTTAGCTAACACCTAACCAGCTTTGCCTATTTGCTTGTAGTGCAAGTTAGTAAAGAGTAGTATATATTTTGGTCCTGGTTACCTGTGATTTGCTGCATGTCCTGCTTTTATTCTGAAGGATATTAACAAAAGTAATTTTACCAGCATTGTGATTTCTAATGTCAATTTTTTTTTCTTCACTTAGTCAAGGTGGTAGAGAGTAGGCCCTTTGCAGTAAGGTGGCACGCTGCTCTCCAAAAGGAACATTCAAAGAAAATTTCACTGTTAATGCATAGTCTCGAAGCATAAACAGAGGAGAACAAAAGTATTCCTATATAGGGAGATTTTTTGAAGTTTTATCTTTTTGAAAAGATTTATTTTTATTTGAAGGACAGAGTTATAGAGACATGGAGAGAAAGACAGAGGTCTCCCATCAACTGGTTCACTCCCCAACTGACTGGGTTGTCTGGAGTTGAGTAGATCTGAAGCCAGGAGCTTCCTGTGGCTCTCCCATGTGGATTCAGAGACCCAATCACTTGGTGCATCATCCAGGATTTCCAGGATTTCATTAACAAGGAGCTGGATCAGAAGAGGAGCAATTGCACATGAACCCTTTAGGGTTCATAAGTGTCGTTGGTGCCACAGGTGTAGGTTTAATACATACAGCCCCGGTGCTGGCACCAAAAACCATTTTGTTTTTGATCCCTAATTCTTTTTCTCGGTCTCCAAATGTGTAATTTTCTTTTACCTAATACATGTAAAGATTATACTCTCAACTAATTTTTTTTTGCATGAAAATAACATATTGAAAGAGCCAGCTGAAAAGTAGGATTCTTCACATAAAAGCAGACCTAGGGAAGCTTTCTTCATTTTCATTCTCAAATAAGCCTGCATCAGTTATCATTAGACTATACCATGAACAATACATGAATGATCTCCAGTTGGACTCATTTTGCTATGAATGATAGAATTTCATTCTCTCTCATAGCTGACTAACATTCCACATATACGTGACATTTTGTGTACCCATTCACCTGAGGAGGGGCATGGTGGTCACCTCCATGTTTTGGCTGTTGTGAACAGTACTGCCATAAACAAGGTGGAACAGGTGTCTAATTGATACAATCTGATTATACCTTTCAGTTCTATCCAGGAGTGGTATCACCTTACCACAGGGATAGTCCAATTTAAATTTCCAGAGACATCTGCATACTATTTTACACAGTGACTGAACTAACTTTTACTTCCACCAATGGTATATTAAGAGTTCGCAGTTCATCATATTCTTGCCAGCATTTGTTCATTTTTATCTCTGGATAATAGCCATTCTGTAAGAATGAGGTGATTTGATAAATCATTGTGATTTTAATTTGCATTCCCTGGCAGCTAATGGTGTCTTTACATATATTCGTCGAACGTATGTTTTTCTTCTTCGGGTAACTGTCTATTTAGGTGCTTTGGCCATTAGTTAACTAGAATGATTGTCTTTCTGCTGAGATTTTAAGCATTCTTGATATTACTCCTCTGTTGGGTAGGTAGCTCACAAAGAATTGTTCCTTTTGTGCTGGGTATCTCTTCACTCAATTGATTGTTTACTTTGATGTGAAAAAGTCTGAGATTCATCCTACCCTATTGTCTCATTTTGCTTATGTTTCCTGTGCTCGGGGATTTTATCCAGGAAATCTTCAAATACATGAGTTTCTTAATGTGCCTCCTACCTTTTCCTCCAGCACCTTCATACTATTGGGGTTTAAATGTATGTCTTTGAGCCATCTTGAGTTGATTTATGTACACAATGAGTACAAATGTGGAGATGTGATTTCACTCTTTTATACACATACTTGTGCCATGGCCATTGGGACATTTTTATCAAAATAAGTTTGTTGTACACTCATGGATTAGTTTAGGGACTCTGTTAAGTTCCATTGATCTAGGTTTTGATTTTTACGACACTATCATGCAATTTTAATTACTATAGTTTTGTAGTATGTTTTGAAGTCAGGTCCTACGATGCTGCCACTTTAAGTTCTTTTGCTCAGGAGTGCTGTGGCAATTCTAGAAATTTCGTGATTCTATATGAATTTTAGAATTGCTTTTGTTTTCTAATATCATAAAGAAAATCATTGTAATTGTGGAAGAGATTGCATTGAAACCAGATTGCTTTAGGTTTCAAGCACATTTTAATGATATTTCTAACCGCAGGACATCACATTGGGTGAAATAAACAGTATGCAGAAAGATAAATTCCAGATGCTTTCCATTAAAAGTTGGAGTTAAAATAGGAGAAAATAACAAAAACAATAGCAACGGAACAAATGAAAGCCTTTATATATCAGTAAGCTTCAAACACACCTTTTTCAAATTCTGTTTTAGGTATTTGTCAATTTGTTAAGAATCACATATTAATATCATTTTAATGATCTATGGTTATTTTGTGATTTAATGTGTGTAAGTGAAATTGATGTGTTTTCATTTATTTACAATAAATTGCCTTTGCCTAGATTCCTGCTAAACTATGGACTTTTTAGTTTTTTCTTCTTAGACTCTTCAGAGTGCAACCTGTAGCCTATCACTGTAACATAAATAAGAAATGCTGTCTCAAGAATTTAAAGAGGAAAAAGAAAGCAGAATAAAAGGAAACAAAGAACGGGAGCAGTGAGGTATCGTATTCTTAGAATTTTATCTATAAACTATATCATGTCTGATCTGTTTATATTAATATCACAAGAAACCCCATATAGAAAGCAATATACATAAAAAACACCAGGAAGTGTGGGAAAGGTCTGTGACATTGCTATCTCTGCTAAAGCATTCACTTTAAAGCTTATTCCTAAGACAGATCCTCAGCACAGCAAGTAAGCTGCCTTTTGCGATGCTTGCATCTACTTTGAACAGCCTGGGTTCCACTGCTGGTTCACCTGAAAGGTGATGGTCCAAGTAATCCAATCACTGCCACCTGTTAGAAGATCCAGTTTGACTCCCTAAGTCCTGGTTCCAAGGTCTACAGCCCCGCCCTCTCGTGTGTGTGTGTGTGTGTGTGTGTGTGTGTGTGTTTCAAATTTTAAAAAAGTGCTGATGAAGTTCAACTCCTAGCTAATGGCCTGGGAGAACAGTGGAAGATAGCCCAAGTTCTTGAGCACCTGCACCATCTAGGAGATAGTCTTGGCACCCAGTTCAGAATGGCAATGATTTAAGGAGTGCTCCAATGGAAGGAAAATCTCTCTCCCTCTCTCTCTCTGTCTCTCTCTATGTGTCTCTTTCTGTAACTCTTCTAAATAAATAAATCTTTTTTAAGAGTTTGATTCGAGTTTTATCTGCTATAGTCATCAAGTTTTAAAAAGTGACAGCTTTTCTGAAGTATAATATTTAAAAATAGCATAAATGTTTTCATTTCTTGTATGAATTAATGACATATCATATACATTTAACCAAAACTATTGCTCTTTATTGCAAATATACCAAACAATGCCATCCCCTACATCAGATCAAAAACTACCTTTACTATTTTGTGGAGAATATATATGTTTGATAGGCCAGAGGGTCAGGTAACCATGAGTGAGTTCTGTGGCCTTAGTAAGTGACAAGCAGGGGAGTGATAAAGGGGTATGCACTTGCTAGTGGTCTTCAGGCAGTTTCCCAGCAACACTGCGTTTCCTTTCTATTATTCAATAGAACAGTAGATCCCTGGCAATGAGACCCTGGATTTTTGCCAGCCCAGAAGCACTGAAGCCATGTTGCCTCCAGCTCTGCTCTGTAGGATGAGATGTTTGTGGTTGATAAACGGTAGCTGACCCCCAATGCAAGAGCTGACATTCGTGGAGGAAACCCAAAGCTGGAAGTCAGATGAAATGTGTGAAACACATACCAAATGCCACCTCAAGTCATGTGACATAGCTATGAGAGACTAGGAAGCAGCAGGAATTACCACCAGGCTTGCCAGTGACACAGCCTGCATGAATCATTAACCTAAGAAAAACTGTCACATATTACACAGAGCAAAAGGGTGGAGTATTCTGCCGACCACACATGTTCCTTAATCACCTGCCTTCCTGGGAAAAGCAATGCAACTTATTAATTCTATTGATAAATTTACTACAGTGCAATATAGACTGTGTTAATATAATTAAGCAAATACCAATATGCAATGCTATTTTTCACATCTTATCAATTTCCCTATATTTAAATATTGAGTAAATGCAACTCACCAGTTGGATTTTCATGAGCAATAAGTGAAATCATGTAAATGAAAGTCATCTATTATGGTTTAGGCACACAGCAGGTGCTTCATATGAAATCTCCTGCTTGATTCTTGATCATCTCGCTCCTTCGAAAGTTAGCTGTCTCTGAAATTTAGCATGGGATGCCAGGGACTTTTAATTTTTTTTCTTAGAATAATTTTGATAAGCATAGCGTATCTTCTCCATTCCATCCATTATTCTTTGGCTTTCTTTAATCTGTCCCTTTAAGGTAGTTTTCTCATAGAGCAAGCATCTTCTATAATTCTGTGTCATCTCCTCTTCTAGTTTTTCAATATATTTCTTTCAAAAAATGTAGATGTTGCACTGGAGCTTATAATATAAAATTTGAACTACTCTAAGTACGCTTTCAAATGAAAGTATACTACTCCGAATGCAGTACTAGTGAATAACAACACAATCACCACTTTTCTCTTTCTTGGGTCTGGTGACATTGTTACCATTCAGTTTACCTATGCTCTGCTAAGTTACTTAAAACACTGTGCACCTGCTGCTCAACAGTTATTTTGCTAAAGCAAATAAGAATAGGGAAAATAAGATTTTTTTTCATCTTCACTTTTCCTCTGATTCTTTTTCTTTATATAGATTCAACTTTATGAAGTATTTCAATTCCCCTGAAGAAGTTCTTTTAATATTTCTTACAGAGAAGTTTGCTGGAGATAAATTTTATCAGTTTTCACTGCTCGGAAAGCAGAAACACTGTCCTACATGTGCAATTCCAGACTGATAATTTTTTAAAATATTTTTTCATTGTAAATATTTTAATTCCCGTTATTCTAATCAGCATATAGGAGTTTCTGATGAAGATTCACATAGAATTCTTAACCAAGTTTCTAAGATGTTTTCTTCTGACTTCAAGATTTGTTCTTTGTCCTTTTGCAGTTGGACTAGGAGTATGTGGGAACTTCAGCTGTTTTTATCCTGTTAGGTGTTCCCTGTACTCCTGGTATCTGTGAATGGCATATGGCATTAATTTTATAATTTTTTGGCATTATGACTCCAAGGATGATTTCTATTATAGTCTCTTTCTTCCTCTTATACTATTACTATTCTTTTGAAATTGAAATTTGCACCATGATTTTTCAGATGTTACACTTTTTATTCTTTCTGATCTTCATTTGAATGAGAGAGAAGAAAAAAGAAAACAGAGAAAGCAAGCTAGTTTTCATGTACTTCTTCATTTCCCCAGACTTCTGCAACAGCCAGACAGAACCAGGGACACCACCTACTTTATCTCTTGCAATTTTCTTTTCTCTTACCTGTAGGCATACATTGCACCTTTTTATTGAAAGCCAGATATGTTGCATCAAGGAACAAAAACAGAGATAAAAGGACTTATGGTAAATTGGCTAGTTCTTAGGTGTGTTAAATATACAAATGTGTTTTTGTTCAATATTTGCTGCAGTCCGTGCCAAAGGTTTCAAATTCTTTTTTCTTGTCTTTTCTACAATTTTTACCCTTCAGCATCGGTAAGTGCTTCTCCTCAGAGTATCTGTACCCTACATTTTATTTAAGTTCTAATCCATTCTTTTTATTCTGCAGAATGGATGGCATGGTAGTACACTGTGTAGGAATGATATTCTATAATCTAATAATAAACATGTCTTGTAGCAGGGCATGTGTCCCACAGCTGTGATCTTCACGAAGAATTCTGCCATGGTTTAGAGTTCTTTTTTTCTTTTCCCCTCCTGTCCCCTGCTCCTTTCCTCATTAACAGCATTCCCAACGTAGCTCCTTGACTACTGTGTGTGTGTGTGTGTGTGTGTGTGTGTGTGTGCGTGCATGTGTGTGTGTTTTCCCTCTAACCCTCTGCCCATGAAATGCAAAAGCTGTGTTAGCCAGAGTAGGATGGATGTCTGCCTCACCCCTGACAACATTCTGTCAGGATCTTCTGAGGATTCAGTGCCATCAATTTGTTGCTTCCTTACTTAGATTTCCATTTCCTTGGTACCTTTTAATCATTCTAAAGTTGTTTCTGCTTTGCAGCTTCTAAAATTGTGTGTTATTACCATCTAATCCTCTATCACCTCTTATACCACCACCACCACCTGTGGATGAAGCTTTTTAAAGCATTTTGCTTTACTGCTATGTTAGTGAAGGTTTGTTTGTTTGTTTGTTTGTTTGTTTATGGAGAATATGTAAGAAATGTAGGTTTCAACCTGTGGTCTTGAATCAGAGGTCAAGTCCTTGAGATCAACAGATTATGATTAAAAGCACCTGGTTTGAAATCAGTACACTTTACACAGAAACGGTTGGCCAAAGACTATTCACATATTTTGGGGAAGGGTGCTAATTCTTGCTTTTTACCAAAAGTATTATGAACACTTACTTTAAAAAATGTACATAAGGATGAACTGAAATAATACATCTAGTTCCATAAAAGCATTAATCATGACCATAGTCAACATCTATTATCTTCATCAA
Organism: Ochotona curzoniae; assembly: GCF_017591425.1. Taxonomy (NCBI): domain Eukaryota; kingdom Metazoa; phylum Chordata; class Mammalia; order Lagomorpha; family Ochotonidae; genus Ochotona; species Ochotona curzoniae. The sequence goes on from NW_024467096.1 coordinate 25,698,255, forward strand.
GAGCTATGCACTGATCTATGAGTTTTATGTAAATTGCTTACACATACAAGTATTGAATACAGGGCTATATTGCCTCATCCTCAATTTTATAATTGAGAATGCTCTAAAAATCAATTCTGTTAAATTCATTTGATAGCAAAACTCAACCCAATCTGAATTTATTTAAGAGTGAAGCTTGACCTGACCTGAGTGTCTAACTCATATAATGTGAAAATGTGGATGTTTTCTTACGGAAAAATAATGTATTATTTTAACATTGCTCAGTGTCTTAAGTGGTATTTATCATGCACTTAATTTCTTTGTAAACTAAAAAAAAGAAAAACGAAACATATTCAGTCCAAACATATTTGGTCTGAAACACATTTAGTCCAAAGGAATTAAGAAGTCTGTGTGTGTGTACATGTGTATGGGTGTATGTGATTCTGTGTGCATGTGGACCCTGTGAGTAGTGTGATGAATAGAGTCATGGAATTACAAAATGGTAAATAGTAGTGGCTACATTAGGAATAAGGATACTAAGCAAATGTAAAAGTTGGTGAGGATGTGAGGGAGAAGGATAGAGCTTCTGAGAATTTAAGAGGTTGAATTCTTAGGACAGCCCCAGTATGATAGAAAATTGGGCAGGCAGATGAATAAAGAACAATTTTAGCCATTTCCTTCTATGGTTTATGCTATGGAGAAACTTAAGTATAGCCTTATATTACTTTAGAAGCTTAGAAAAACTAAATTTCTGCCTTTGCACAGCTTTTTTCTCCTTTTTATTTTTAGAGAATAAGATGGAACTGGACCTAACATAGCCCAGCCATATTTGGTTTACACTTCTAGCTGTCTTTTCATTGAACATCTAAGATGCTTTGCACCTAAATCTACTGATTCTTTTTCACTGAACTGCTGTAATTCTTATAATAGCATGCCTACATTAAATGACTAGTATAAACATCTGCTCCTCATACTTTGTTAGTACTTGATATTTTGAGTTTTGCTTGTAAAATATGTAGTAGTGTTTATTTATATGAGCAATGTCTGTGCCATGCTCCTAATTTTCTATTCATTTTTACTTGTTATTTTTAGTATTATCCATAAGACTATATGTATATGTTGGGTATTAGCACTCACACCAATCTATATTGTTTTATTTACATGTAAATCCAACAGCATCTGTTAACACCGAATATATCCAAGGCACAAAAATGAGCACAGTTTTCAGCTTCCAGGAAATGATGCCGAAATTGTCCATATCTAAACATAAGCACTTATAATTAAAATTTCTAGAAAAGGGTTTGAAGCTCCTGATATAATAACGTCTTCATAATCTAAGAAAATGTTCCACAAAATAATATATTTTCTTTCTATTTGTGACTTTTATTCTTTCATCTTCCTTTGTGGAGGAAGAGAGACCCAAGGGGATATCCCATCAGCTGGTCCACTCAGATCCTGAAAAAGCTGGGGTTTGGCTTGTGCTGGAGCCACGATTAGGAAATCATTCCAGGGATCTAATAGCAATGTCATCTTCTTTGTTAAATTTGTATATAATATCTGTCATTGAATGGGAAGTTCTTATTTTAATTTTAAAATATTTTTGTCATTGTTTAAGCATATTAATGTCATACTTTTTATCCCTAGGTCAAAAGGTTTGCAGGCTACAAACTTATCCCTTTTTAGCTTCAGTGACTGCATTTGGAAAGTCTAAGTTTGGCCTCAGTGTTTCTTAATCTGACTTTCAATTATGGATATTCAGAAACTTATACAGACAGTCTTAGAATTAATCAGAACTAATAAATATATTTAAATAGAATAATATGGCTGAAGTATTCAAATTCCTGACAAACATTAGGCACTGGAGAGCAGTTGTTATGATTGCTACTATTAGGAATAATTAGCCAGGACAGCTAAAAAGAACAGCCTGGGATTATGAAAAATTATGGGTTTTACTTAGAGGTGGATATTTCATTTTAATTGGTTTAGCTTGTGCAGCTAAATACTGCTAAAGCTGAATGTGTTTATCTCCTATTTTAAAGTTAAATGTACCACAAAATCAAAACAGCATCACTGCAGTGCCAACTATTTAATGACAGGTGGATCAACAGTCCAAGCGCCATTGTATGTCACCAATATGCAAATTGAAGTACTCATTGTATTTATGAACCATTGACAGCACGCTTCCCGCAGGCAACCTAACTTTTTCCTAGCCTGTTTCATGCTTCTGATACAAGTCTTCCAAGTCCTCTATGACTTGATGAAAACTTCTCATTCTATATCTTTTTTATTTTTGCCACAAATACCTTGAGGGAGATCTGTGATGGGCCACATACAAATGACTGCCTTGTGTACAAGAAGAAAATTGTCCTCTGTGGAATATAGCAGTTGCTTTACATGGACAAGAACTAAGGTATTTTTGTTGTCATCTCTTTATCTTTAACAGAATTGGTTCTATCCAGAAGCTCACCTATTTGGCCAGAGACACACAGTTCTTGTGGTCCTCATTGCCTATATGACTCATGTGGCATTCCAGTCATACCAGATTAAATTTTCAGCCATCTTTTCATGGTGAATATAATTTCTTTAACCTACAAGATTCTTAATAGCAGAAACCACACATTTTTTCCCCCTGGAAAACCAGCTAAATAAAAGGTAAAACAAAAACAAAAACAAACTTTTTCTCTATTTGCCCAGATACCTAAGCCTCCAAAAATATTTGCTGATTTATAGTTGATCTGTGCTCTGGTCTGGCAGTTTAACCATGGTCCAGTCAACAATCCTTCTGCAGGGACACTAGGAAATCCCTGGGAGACGTGAAATGGATGTAGCGGGAAAAGTCCTTGTTGATCTGTTCAGATTCTCTCAAAGAAAGCTAGCTCTCCTCTCTACCCGGGCATCTAATGTGTACTTACACCCTGAGATGGTACAATTTTTTTTTAATTTCCTATGCTTCCACACAAGATGGGAGGTATACAAGGAGTGTTGAGATGCATTGAACAAAAACCCTCTGAAGTGATTTTGGCAGTCAACTCTTCCCATTTTCCAGATCAGTCTGCCTTCACATAAAATCCACAGCTGCTAACTGCAGGGCCTGTCAACGTTACCAGTTCTGCCTCTTCATCATACAGTCAGCATGACTTTTTTTGCTCAATCAAACTTAACCCAACTTGGATTGTTCCATTGGAGTGGTCTGGCTGCTGCTGCTGTGATTTCCCAGCTATTAACATAGGCATTGCAGCGTTCTAACCACTCAGAGACTGCAGCACCACAGGCAGCCTGGACAGCAGCCACTTGGGGGAGATTTCAGACAGATGGCTGTTTGCACAGGGCAAAGATTTAACAGCAGTGCCTTTCGACACTGTGATGATGGATTTCCACCTCCAAGGAAGCAATGGGCATTCACTCCCTTGAGATTTCCTGATACTCATTCTCTGCCTCTTCGCCCATATTGATTGTTCTCCCTGATACAGAGCAGATGCCAGCGTTTTGGGAGGCCTGCGAAGAGGCAGTGCCTGTAATTGTCAATCTTTAGAGAAAAAGCTGGCTCTGGGAGACCCTTCGTTCCTTCAGAGCCTAAGTTTGTGATCGCAACATCATGTAACATTGCTGAATTCTTCAGTGTGTTCACCTGTAAAATGCAAATGATGTGATTCATCTCATATGGCTTTGGGGAGAGCTAAGCGAACTGTCACGTGTAGGGCAGAGTGTCTTCCTGCATGATGAATTAGATAAACAGTAGTGACATGCATTGTAGCGATGGTAGATTGCTTCTTTTGCTTCCTTCCTTTTCCTCTTATTTGTCCACTGGTACCTCTCTCCTCCAGTAATATCAGACTTTTTTTTTTAATCAGGTAGAGCTACCTCCTTTCAGTTTGGAATCTCTTTGGAAGTAAAATTGCATAGTCTACATAGAGAAAAGTGCCTAACTTCGGCATCTACATCTTTATGAACTTTCAAATGATGAAATGCCTGTTTAAGCAATTCACAGATCTATCCAAGATCGTTCCAATTGCGTTGGAATCTCCTATGAGATGAGCCAGAGGGAGCAGATCCAAAGAATGCTGTGTAAGGGTAGAAGATAGAACGCATGTCAAACGAATACTCCTTCAGAAGAAAATGTAGCGTCATGGTGTTCCAAGGAAATGTCTAGCTCTGGTTACTCTACTTTTAATCCAACTTCCCTGCTTGTGGCTGGAAAACTAGTGGGGAGTGATTAAGTTCTTGGACTCCTTAGCCCATGATGTACCATGGTTCTTGATTCCTGGCTTTGGATGGGCTCAGCTCTGGCCACTGTGGCATTTCAGGGAGTGAAAGAGCAGATGGAAAACCAATCTCTCCCTACTCTCTTCCTCTGTCTCCTCTCTTTGTAACTGTGTCTTTCAAATGAAATAAAAAAATATGTACTATGTACATTGTATATGTAACAATAGAGTATATAGTACATACAATGTGTGTGTATGTGTGTGTGTGTGTATAAAATGACTTCAGGTTGCTGCGGTAGTACTGAAGCTGATCCTCTTCCTGGGGCATTGGCATCCCAGATGGATGCCAGTTCCATTCCTGGCTGTTGTACTTTCCATCTAGTTCCCTGGTATTGGCCTGGAATGCAGCAGAAGATGGCCCAATACTTGGGCCTTGGCACCTATGTGGGGGACCCAGAAGAAGCTCCTGGCTGGTGGCTATAGAACAGCCCAGCACTGGCTGTTGTGTATATTTGGGGAGTAAACAAGCAGGTGGAAGGTTGTTTTGTCTCTTCCCACCTCTCTCTCTGTACTTCTGCTTTTCAAGTAAAACAAATCTTAACAAACACCACAACATCTGCGTTCTTTGTCTGTAAGCTATTCTGTGATTAGTGTCTTGGTAATTGGAAGTTGATCTTTGGAGAGGCAAGATAACCTACCACTAGCCAAGTCTGTGGGACTATGATAGCCATTAGATCTGGACTCATCTGTGTCACTGCTACATAATTTTAAAAATAAGAACAAAAAATGCTTGACCTATGGATTTATTTGCGAAGACTTGAAGACAATGTTAATATTGTTACGTATGATGTGTATGGTGAAGCGTACTGATACAAATCTAGTCAGTTCAGTTTGCGATAAGCTTAATGAAACTAACTTAAAATCCAGGTGTTAGTACAGTGCACACATTATCACCAGCAAATTGTTCTTTAAATCAAGGTCATTCATGAATATTCTAAACTTGACATCTCAATTGTTTGTATGCCTATGCAAATTTAAAGTGTTTCAAATTTACCTTGATAATTGTACCTATTAATTTTATGTAGGAAAAGTGCTCCTTTATCAGGGTAGTAATACATAAATTTAAAATAAATTCCCTATGTGAGTTACTACAAATTATACTTTTTTTTTTGAAAAGACGAAAGGAGCATTTATAATTTAGGTGATTTAAAAATAATACAAATATGGAAGTTATAACTCCTCTGGAGAAAACTGTGGTGAAGAAGGAAAATGGAGAAAGCTAGAGATAACTTTTCAAAAGTCCACATATTTCATCCAACTAAAGTATGTGACAGTAAAATGTTAAAACCACATACATCCCAAGATCCTAATGTCTGTACTTCTTGATTTTGAAAAGTCAAATTTTCATATAATCTCTCTCACCTTGCAGTTCTAGGACTTATTGCTTATGTCACAGTAGTAGACAAAGTCACTTGCTAAGTCTAAACTCTGTCTCAAGCAAGCTAGGCACACAAAATAAGATGCTTTTTTCAGACTGAGAGAGAGCCAGGATTTAGCCACCCTTTCAGCAAGGGCTGGACATTAAAAGGAGGTTGATGATGGGAGACCATCTGTATAACACTTCTGTGCCATGTCCAGGGAGAGGAAGAAGGCACAAATGAGCCCTCCTCTCCGATTTGTGCCACCTTATCAGGGCTGCTCCTGTAACCCGCTTCAGGTTTTGCTCTTGAAAGAAAATATTCAAGAGCATTTCAGAAAGATGTCTTTCATATGCATGAACTTACACTTAAGTAACAGAAAATAAACACTTTCTCTTCCATGCAAAAGGAAATATATTATTCCATGTGCTAAAACCAAAGGGAAAATAACTGGAATGAAAATGCAGCCACTTCTGTCTACTGCTTTCTCTGTGTGTCCTCTGACTCTGCAGGCAGCTTCATTGGCTCAGATCTGCCTTATCCACAGTTAGAACCATGGTGGCTGGCGTCTCGTCTGGAAGCAGGGAGCGCTGCCCTTTCTTCTCCTAGTTTCCACTTGCTGTCTCCTAAAATTTTTGTGTCACAGAACAGGAAGATGAACATAAGCACATTCTATTTAGGAAGTTATATCAAAATTTCTCCCATTGCATTGACCAATAGGGGTGTGTGTATATGTGTGTATGAGCAGAACAACCACATGTTTTCTGTCAACACCACCATTTTATTGTACAAGGGAATATTTTACCTGGAAGATAGAGACTTTATAATCGAAGAATAAATGGCATTTTAAAGTTAAGTATAGTCAGCTTGATAAAAGCTTATTACATGGCCCTTATATTTTTCATTTCACCCCTGAATACATCAGGAGCAGCGATACTCCTTACACCTCATTGTTCAAACATACTAAAACATAGTAGCTAACTCTTGTGGGGGCCGGCCGTATTGATAAATTTCTCTTTCCTTACAATCTTGTTTCTCATGATTACAACCCATGTGTTCAACAGAGATCAAGATCAGCATAAGTACACTAAAAGCAAGAACGCACAAGGTAGAGTTGAGAAACAACTGGGTACACAGAGATCGACTTTGGCACAATTATTTACAAGAAAGGAATGGTACTCCACATCAATTATTTCCTTTCTTTTATTTTGCTATACAATAGAAAATTCCAGGCCACTTTTTTTTTCTCCCAGTACCAATTAGAGCATGCTAAATTACTTTTGGATTCCAAGTACTCATGTAAGAAGACACACTGTAGTTTGCAAGCAATGTCTTCTAATTGCATTTTATTCATTCCTTCTATACATTCATAAACATAATGAGATCTTTAAACCTGAAGGTTCTTCTCTACCATAAAAGAGCTTAACATAAAATGTTCACTGAAATATATTCACTCATTCAACAACAAGCCGCGCTTCCAAATTAGCATTTGCATTAATGAATGACTCAGATATAATATAAAATTAATCCTTTACAAATTTATACAGGCTTCCTCAGGCCGTTACTGTAATAGATTTCCTTATGAAAGCATATTTAATTACATCTTTTAGAGGGAGTAGTACATCAAGACCTACACTCAATGTTTTAAAAAATTAGATGCAATTGCATTTCTAATGAGACAAATAATTGAAAAGCAAAAAGTAAGACAATGCTAACATAACATATACAATTTTTAGTCTTCATGGATAGCTGGTGTACATTCCCACCAATTTTGGCAAGAAAAAAAGCTCATCCTTCCAAGGTAACTCATTTCTTCTGCTCAATCGAACTCCAACCTAAAAATTCTGTCTTTGACAAAGAATTATATTGTACTCATTTCATTTCCTCAAGCATTTATTATAGAGAGAATCAATTAAGAATAAAGCTAATTGCAAACTATAAAATGGCTAATTGAGACAAATTACACATGATGGCTTTGTAATTTGAGTAAATGAAGGTTCAGAGGGATGTGTGACCTACAGACTTATGTTATCTGAGATATCAATCTTTAAAAAAAATTCAAAAAAAAAACCTTTAAGTGTTTAAAAAACACAGGAGCAGCAAAAGCTACTGCAATATGAGGAAGTAGAGCAAAAAAACCTGAACTAGAAGATGTCTACAACCTAAAGGTTTTATTACTTCAAGTTGAAGACCAAGTCATAAAACACTGCTAAGCTCATCACGAAATCAATGACACAGACTCTGAGACCTGAATTGTAGTGAAAAATAAGATACCGTTTCAGTAATTTTTACCATGCTATTACGATCATTAGTCTGGTTAAGAGCAATTATTCATTCTAGTGCATCCATTTGCAAATAATATAAATGCCTCAAGAAAAGAATGTTCATTATATTATTTACTTTTGGGGAAAATAATCTCTCCCATAATCCTTAGGAGAAAGGTACTAACTTATTTGTTGAAAACTGGAAGAAACAAGAAGAAAGCAAAAGTCACCAGTAATTTCAGCATTCGGAAAGCTTTATGCTTTAGATGACAATGATAAAATGTTTGCTTCTTTCGTGATATTGTGGCATATTTGCAAGCATGTGCTTATACCAAAGTATCACACCATAGACATAATTTTTAAAAAAGTACATGTGAATATACCAATTTACTGGGAACACATACCCTTCCCTAAGTTTGGCTGTATGTATACATATGTGTCTTTGTGCATATGTATATGCATATATAAATTCATGTCCGGACAATTATTTCTTATATGCATCTTAAAATATAAGATGTACATCTCTGCCTTATAAACTTGACCTTGAATAAAATATTCAAAAAGCAACTAGTGACTTCTTTTGAAATTTTACAAGACAGTGCAGAATAAACAACTCTAGACCTAGGATCCGACAAAATGGAGAAAAACAGCTATTGCATTAACAGCTTAAGCTGTAATGTTTAACAACTAGAATATTTTTAATCTATATTTACCCTTCAAAATATGGTTTTTCGAGTCCTCTAAAATGCTGTGTCTAGATTTTTATCAACAATTTTCCCTGAATCTCACACCAAAGGAAGCCATGGTAAGGCAATACTCGTTTTTCCCATCATTTATCTTTTCTTTGTCACCTCCCTCCACAACTCAGTTCAATAGTGCTAGCAAAGTAAAGTTCAAAATAGATTCCTCTCTCTCTCTCTCTCTCTCTCTTTCTCTCTTTCTCTCTCTCTCTCTCTCGGGCTGGGAGTTTCTGCTACTGTTCTTTGAAAGAGAAGTCTATTTTTGTCCATTATTCCTCTCTTCCCTGCTAATGGCTGCAGTGAAAACTATGTTGGTAGTTTCTTCTGCTGAAACCGGCAACTCACACCAATAACAGTAAAACGTGCCGCCATGGCTTCTGGCGTCTCCTGTGTCTGCTGGTGGTGGGTGCTGAGGTGGTTACTCTTGAGTACACTTGTGGTTATGGTTGTTAGTCTCATTGCTGCTGAAGTTCTGTACCCTCAATGTCCTGTGGCATGGCCCGTTTAATGGAAAAACTCTCTTTTGAATTGAAATACTCTTTCATTACGATGATGTTGTGAGTCTGGCACTACTTTAAAGGGAACTGGCCAGAAGATACTCTGGGTGAAAGTTGACGAGCTGTGTGGACCGGCACGGTAGGATACGGACTGATGTGCCGTTAATCTCTTTTAGTTTAGAAAAAGTTACAACACAATTTTTCTCCGACTCTCATTCAAATGTTCCTCTGGCAAGTCAACATTTCTAAGCTTCCAACTCTCCTTGAATCTTGGGATAAACACGATTTAGATTCAAATTGGACCATCTGCTGGCTATACAGTTGGTAGTCATTATTCAGAACACTTGGGGACATGTTATTACAACCAAATACTATATATCCTAATAATTCCTGTGATGTTAGATATGTTGCCGTTTTATAGAATTATGCCTCATCTGCTGCTCTTTCAAAGCAGCTCTTGCATCCCAGACATTACCCTGTTCTGCTTTCCAATCTCCTGCCACTCCTTTAACGAGCATCTTCAGTCACCTTGGTTTCTCTTCTAAAGCTTCTAGTCTCTTTTCTTTTCCTTCAGCGTGTGTGTGTGTGTGTGTGTATGTGTGTGTTGTATGTGTTATAAATGATTCAGATGCATGTGTCTCTCTTGGTTTGCTATTTATATTCTGGAAAAAAACTAGATAAGAAATAACATCTGAATTCTGTCTCCATTTTATCTGATCATTGTTCAGTGACCTTGGGCAAGCTTTCTAACTTGTCTTTTGTTCTTGTTCACGAAAGGTGATGGAGTTGAGCTAAATGACACTTAGAGCCACTTAGAGCCTATGGTTGTAAAAAGTCTGTGATAAACTCTTGCGACACACAATGGCGTGGAGTTTAATCGTACCCCTTCAAACTCCATGCACAAGCCTTACTCCCCATATGTTGGTATTTCAAGATAAGATGAGGAGGGCAAATGGATTGAAAGAGGTCCTAAGGGGTGAGCTCTGATTATGGGAGTTAAGTCCATAAAAAGCGAGAGACACTGTTCACTGTTTGGAGGTCACAGCAAGAAGGTGACAGATTGCCATCCAGGAAGAGTCCTTCCTAAACTCACCCTGATTTGGATGCCTGCTCTCCTCTGTTGGCATAAGTCTATCTCCATTGTTTCTACCACCCTGTCTATAGTACTTTGTTATGGCAGCTCAACTTAACAAAGACGTGTGACATATGACTCGATAATACACTTTGTAAAAATAAAATGTGCAATTTCTTCATTCAAAGCCATAGAGTTAAAACAGGGTCTTAATGTGTGTTTATCAGAAAAAAAGGATACATGAGGCAAAATACAATTCATCGAGGTAAAATCATCTCTGACACACAGAATAGATAAGACTGTGCCTCTGTCTGTGTGAGAATCACTCAGATTTCTTAACTATACAGATTTGCTCCAGCTACTTCTTATTCCTGTTGTCCATTTCTGCCTTTGCTTACCTCAACCACAGATGGACATGAAAATGACCACGCTTCCGGTGCCCCTCGCTTAAGAGTAATGATCATGTTAATTAAGCCTCCCATCCAAGTACCTGGTGACTTAGAGCAGTTCTCTTGGAGTCCCATAAGTGGCTTGAGAGGAAGATTACCTTCTTGCTACAGGTGATCAGACTGTCAGACTGAGTAAATGCTTTGTTGAGGGACACGACACTTAAGAACTGGGGCTCAAAAAATCTTATCTTCTTTGTCTAACTTTAAAGTTTCTATCATTTGTACATGCTATTCTAAATTAAAGACAGGGATGAAATATAGTTTCTTCCTCCTGGAAGATTACAGTAGAATCAGTGAGCTATATGTAAAGGGTGCATGCAATCAAATGCGAGGAATGTGACAAGAAGAATGTGACAAGTATATGCAGTGAGGGTAAATGAGTACTTCTCACACTCTTAAAATATATATATATATATATATATATATATATTAGAAAAGTAGAGTAACAGAAAGATGGAAAAAGAAAAAAAACAGATTTGACTATCTGCTAGTTCACTCCCCAGATGGTTGCAACAGACTTCCCTGGGCTGTGAAGCCAAGAACAAAGAGCTTCATTTGGGTCTCCACAAGTCTGGCAAGCGCCCACATTCTTGGGAAAGTCTTGACTTGAACCCTTATCTCTTCTTTCCAATTACACATTTGCAACTGTATCAGTCAAGCTATGAATTCATGAAATAACCCAAAACTTGGACAGCAAATGGAAGCATTAAAAATCCCCAGAGCTGGTTTGAATTCTCTGATTGTAGTCACTGTTCTCAATTGAAATCCTTAATATAGACACCTTTTTTTTTCTCTCTTAGGGGTTCCAAGGAAATGGAAATAAATGGGTCACATTTAGTAATGTGAAATTGGAAACATTTTCCCTCCAGTCAGTTAAAAAAAATGAAGGCATATTGTACTCATACAATACGGCAAAGCAGGATGAGGAAAGGAAGGGAAGAGCCAACAAACACTAAAGCCAATTTATTACTTCAATAAATGTCAGGGCAGTAATTGTGTGGGATGTGGATTAATGCTGAAAAGAATAGATTTGTGTCATTCTTAAAGTATAAATATGAATGTTCTGACCACAGAGTTAATAAAAGTGTGTGGTCCACAGTGACTGGTAATTGATGTGAAAGTTACCTTTACTTTATGCTGCAAATGGCAGAAACAAAGCTTCCAGCAAGAGGCTATTCACACGTAAATTGTGTTTAATGGTTTCCTGTTAATGTGTTCTATTTCTATAATGAAAGTCTCGCCAAATTATAGGAGAGATGTTCTTAACTCCTTTACTGCTATCAAATTGAGCAGTAACTGAATCAGGTAAGAAATCCCTTTTTGACCTTCAAGCCTGAGATTTAGATTTTCCCCTTTTTCCTTCATCACCAAACTTGACAGAGAATTGGTATTATTTTTCCAGCTTCCTATATATATATAATTTAATATGGTAACCTCACGGCACCAAATAAAATGCTTCCAAGTGGAAAGTGTAACAAATCTGAAATAATTCTTCTATTTTCATGCAGAAACAAGAAAATTTTGCTGAAGTCTGATTTAATTTTTTCATTTGGCATTTTTACCTGCTATAAAACATTGCACAAATAACCACAACAGATGTTCTATAAAATATATAGACAATTGAATCAGAAAGAACCATAGCCTATAAAATAATAGTGCATATAGATTTCTTAAAACCATTGTTTTTGAAGTATGCCAATAACATTTAAGAACTTGAAAACTTGTAGTAAAATTTTTTGTAAATCAAATATTTTGGAAAGAGGTATGAAGAACTGTGAGTACCGTGTTGCAACGACTGTCCCTTTATGTAACTGAAGGGGTTTTCAGGCAAACATAATTTACATGCAATTGTCAAATTACAAGCTACATTAGACAGATCCACCCTCATTTTAAGGGAGCAAATGGCTAATTGCATTCATGCTCATGTGAACTTCAGAGCCAGAATTGGCCTAAAGCATTACAGAGTTTGTCTTCAGAGGTATTATGCGTTGATTAAATTTTCTGCAGTACTATGTTTAAGCCATCTTTAAGACTTCTAAACTGCCATTTCACATAACCTAGAATACCCGTAAAAAGTTGATAGTGTCTGAGATGGGGAAAAGCTCCTTCATTTCCCCCTAGTGTCCAGATTCCACTAAGTGTAGTTACTAAAGCCTTGGTGAACTCAAAATCCAAACTTCTCTCTAATTTGGCCAGATATTCTCTTCCTGTCGTGTCATCTCTACTCGTGTCCTACACATTGACACATCTTTTGAGCTTTCTGTAAACTATGAATTCTTTCTGCCTATGGCAAACACTCCATGTTTATGCTTAGCTGAGTCTTCACCTCTTACTTAAGTTTTCCCTTGTCTCTGTTCAGTTGCCTATTAGAATTAGCCACTTCTAATTTTCTCCTATGGAACTCGTACTATAAACATAATTTCTACTTTGTATTAACCTACATATTTAGATATTCTACATCCATTCATCTGATAATGAGCCACTATATTATTTGAGGGAATATGTCATTATGTGTACATAACTAGTGGTTATAATGGAGGGCTCAGAAGTCACAGACTAGGATCCATGTTCCAACTCTTCCCGAGCTTGTCACATAGCCTAAATGTGCCTTCCCTGCCTTACATCTACCTCTTCGGATTTTGTAAAGATGCTAAGAATAATGCATCTGGCAATAGAGCAGTTATGATGTCTGACACATAACACATACTAGATATGTATTAAATATATCCACAAAAATAATTAGTATGGACTGATGTTCATGTCCATCTCAAATTCATATGGTAAAATTCCATTCCCTAATACGACCATATCCACAAATGAGATCTTTTGGAATGGAATTAGTTATTTCATAAGAAATTAAGAGAGCTTGGGCCTAGTGTGGTAACCTAGTGGCTAAAATTCTTGCTTTGCACACGCTAGGATCCCATATGAGTGCTGGTTCAAATAACTTGTATCCCAGCTGCCCCACTTCCTTTCAAGCTCCCTGCTTGTGGCCTGGGAAAGCAGTTGTGGATGGCCAGTGGCTTGGAACCCTGAACCTGCATGGGAGATCTGGAAGAAATTCCTTGTTTCTGGCATAGGATTGGCTCAGCTCTGGCCATTGTAGCCACTTAAGAGTGAACCAAGGATGGAATATCTTTCTCTCTGTCTCTCCTTCTCTTCTGTAAATCTGACTTTCCAGTAAAATTATATAAATATTTATAAAGAAAGAAACCAAGAGAGTTTGTTATGCTCTCTGTGAACTGAAGATGTAGTAACTTGTGGAGATTTATTGATTGTGGAGATCTGCTCCCCAAACCAGACTACAAGATGTGCAAGGGACCCCAAATCTCAGACATTCTTGGCAGACTGAGAATATCAGAAGGCACTTTGTGCTGAGACTGTGGACCATTTTGCTGATACAGCATGGCTGGGGAGGTGTGAGATGCCTTCATTCTCAACTTCCTCTTCCTTTGGAGATTGTGGCTTGAATGTATCTGAGTACAGGCAAAGTTCTGTTAGATTCTTTTCCTAGTTAGATCTGTGTGTAGACTGGTGTTGATGCCTGTGATTCATGTTTGCTCATATGGCCGCCTGGAGCCTGGTGATTGTTCCCCTAATCTTTGGTGATCTAACATTGGAGTAGCTTGCATGCTATTGTCTAGTTAACTTTTATCAGCCTGTTTGCTTTGCAAAAAATTGTTGTAAGTTGCCTCCAGGAAAATTCAATAGCATGTGCATTGGTTCATCTTGCCTTTGCATTCCCTCTGTCCCAATTTCTTCTCAGCATGGACATCATACCTTGAATCTGGACATTGCATCTTGAATCTGGGTCCCCACTAGAGAGACCCCCAAGAGTTATTCGTTTAAATTTTTCTGTATAAACAATAAGCAAGCTCCCACCACCCATCAATTCTGTCAGTCCCTAAATTTTATAGCTCTAACTTCAGCACTGTGAAAAATAATCATTTTCTTTTTTTGCCCTGTGTCTGATACTTTGCTGCAGCATCTTGAACTAATTAATACTTACGAACTATTTTTCATAGCCACACATAGGCTATAATACAAGATAAATATGTAACAATGTTAACTGAATGACTGAATAAAAATTTCAATCAATGAAAGAAGTCTCTCGTTTGAGAAGAATTCTTCATTTCTTTGCAAGGAACACTGTATATCCAAGGCCGTGAAAGGACTTTAAGTTGTATAAAGACATTGGATTGTTTATGGTCTGTGTGCAAGTCTGGGAGCTTTGTCCTTGATGCGCTGCTGATTCTGCTGCATGGCATGTATGTCTTTTCTCAGTAACTCACAGAGTATGACCTGAACTGCCAAGTGATGATGTATTTTCGGAACACATTCTGGACCTGTTCTCCTCCTCTTGTGATTGCTTGGTGCTATATGGAAACTTAATTACCTGTCTGAAATGCACATTTACAGCAAGGGGCTAGGTTAAGAACCAACATAAAAGGACATGGGGAGGGAAATAAAGGGGAGGAAAATGAAGGGAAGGAAACGATCAGGAGGATATCAGCGGGAGCATGTCAACTCCACTTGCCTTAACTTTTATAAATTATCTTCAGTATCTTTCTGCATAGGAGAAATCAAATTCCCATGGGGAAGAGGCTTAGTCTTGTGACAAGCTACGGCCAGTGGGGTGCAGGCAGTAGCACCATTTACCACACCCAAGCTGAGTTCCAACATTCATTTTTAGGTTTTCCGTTGCTTTTCTCTCTTTACCTGATTTTGCCTGGCAGAAGAAAGAGGAAATGAACCAGAGACACAACTCCATGACCATTTCTTTTTGCACAAATGGAAATTTTGGATGTCATTCACCACACTTTAAGCTAACCAAAGCAAAGTGAGGCGAAACTCTTCTGAAAGTTCATTCTTAGGGAAAGTCTGTCTGCCTACAAAACCTCACATTGCTGTCCGCAATCTCCACTCTTGCCACTCTCCCGCTCAACTACCAAACATGCTGCACAGACCAGTTAGCAAAATCAAAATGGATTCAGAGGCTAACAACTGCTGCACATTTAGTATTATTGTATTTGTTCATATACACTATGAAAAGAAAGCTATCACCATACTGATAGAGTGAAATGAAACTCCTAGAACATAAAAAAACAACTCTCATTCCACTGTATCAAGCATGCATTCCCCCATGCAGCATACAATGTGCAGGAAACAGCACATACATATGCTGTTAAGTGTGGCTTTTGTTGTCAAGTAGATCTGCTGTCTGGAGACACAAGTGTGTGTGAAGGACTCTGGCTCTGGGTGTGGTGAGACCTATTCCAATGCAGCCAAGAGCCTAGGCTAAAAATCCATCCCAGGGGAGAAGACACAAGCATGTTAACGGAACAAGTAAAACTTACACATTGGAATTTAGGAATAGAAGACAATCCATAAATAGAAGAGTCACGTTTTCATACTCTGCCATATGCATTCCTTAAATGAATGGTTACAGAATAATTAGCATATGCCAGACATTTACACTAAAATTTGAAGATACAATGTGAAATAATATAGGCACAAGGCTGGAACTTAAGGATTTTCCAGTTAGCAGCAATTCATGGGTTAATCAGCAGTCTGCTAAACAATTGCAGTAGCTATTTGAAATCAGAGATCACAGATTATATTAATCCCCACAGTAGTAGGACACATAGTTCAAGGAAAATCATTCCATCCCGGATTTTCCAGTTTTCCCATGAAATAGAGTTCAAGTCACAACAAACTGTAATATCCTTGAAAAAGAGTTACATTGGGGAACCATAGTATATTAATAAATGACAGCATATAGCACTGTTTAATAAGAAGCCTTTATTTTCATTAGGGAAATATTAATGATTGGATTTGACCCAAACAGACTTTGTTTTTTTAAATCTATTGAATAATCTTTGCAAGATTTTCTCATTTTTCCAGAAGTTAAAAAAATGCATAATTTATCAAATTGAAAGATGTCTAAATAAAAAAAATCTTACAAAAATTGAGTTATGATGACATCTTAACATGAATGCAATTTGAAACTTTGCTATGGCAGCCAGAGCAGTCAAACCAGGCGCCAAGCCTCCTCCATAAATGACCTTTTACTGCATATTAATGCTTGGATTGAGATGTTGTCAACCAAACAATGCAGTATTTCTACATTTCTTAATTTAATGATTTACATTCAATTTAAAAGGTTAAGTAGATAATTGTTTTTCCTGTTGCATATCAAGTTAATATTATTTATGTTCAGAACATAAACTGAACAGAAGAATTAAAATTAGATTTACATAGAACCTTTTTCTGAACTCTTTATTAACTCCTTTTTAACTTTGTTAATATAGTTGGTATATTAGCAAATCAAGAATATGGCTATTTTAGAAAAACACCCACTTATGTTTAAACATCTTGATCAATTATTTAAATAAGGATAGAAATGATGTGTAAGTTTGTTGGCTATGTTAAAATGTGCAAGAATACCTGACAGAAATGATGGACTGAAGATTGTCACTTATCCTAACAAACACCAACCAGCTAGTTGAAGGCTAAATAACAGATGATGTAGCCATTAAGCTTTAACTTGGAGAAATATCAGTTTTATAGGCTGACAGTGATAAGGAATATTTGAAAAGAATTTATGAAAAATCTGACAATTCTGGTTAATGACAATTACTTATAAAATGCTTCTAATTGGGTCAGCGCAGTAGGCTAGTGGCTAAAGTCTTTGTTTTGCACACACCAGCATCCTATATGGTTGTTGGTTGTGCTGATGCGTGTCCCAGTGACCCTGTTTCCATCCAAATCCCTGCTTTGGGCATGGGAAAGAAGTAGAGGACAGCCCAAAGCCTTGGAACCCTGCACCTGCCTGGGAGACCAAGAAGGAATTTCAGGCTTCTGGTTTCAGATCAGCTCTGCTCCAGCCCTTGTTGCCACTTGGGGAGCAAACCAGAGGAGGAAGATCTTCCTCTCTGTCTCTTCTCCTCTCTGTATATCTGACTTTTCAATAAAAAATAAACAAATCATAAAATATTTTTCTAATTAATGACCATATAGAAATAGTATTTAGAAAGTTAGTAGGAGTTCCTAGGCTATTCAAAGCAAAGTAGCATCCTGCTTGTTGGAAATTAGTACTTGCTCTGTGCATGGACTAAACTCTGAGGATTTGGGTTTAAAGGAAGGTTCCATGCACAGACAGAAAGGGATTACAGAATTGGATGAGAACTAGGTTAGGACACAGATAAAGTCTATTCTAGCTCGAAGATTCTGTGATTCTATGCAACATACAATTTATGGGCAGTGTACTTCTATCAAATTCTATTAAATGCAGCACACATCATTTGGGATTAAGTACTACAAGTAAACATTGTAAAATCTTACATGCACACTGAAATTATTATTTAGGCAAGTGCAAAACAATACCAGTTATTGCATGAACTTCAGATAAACTAATCATTTATGTTTTGTAGAAAAAAATAGTGTTTCTGTCCTAAAGATTCTAATTTTTCACCCATTTTAAAGCACGAGAATATCCTGTATTTACAATAAATTTTCCTAAAGTGATATGGCAGAATGTTAAAAAAATTCATATGCTTGTGTAAAAATCATCTATGAAATAAAACTTTTAAAATGTGTCTCCTGACTAAATAGTATTTAAAATAAAAATAGAGTTTCCACAGATTATTTGACTTGATTTACATCTAGGCAGCAAAAGTTTGATGCCATAATTGAAGGTGGTGCTTCTCAAACATTAACATATGTAGAATGCGCACCAGTTAACGCCATTCTGCCAAGTTCCCAGATGACCTTGTCACAGCTGGTTCAAGGCCACTAATGGACTAGCAAGCATTTGAGTTTCACTGATTGTATCGATCATGCCAAAGAAATTCTGAATAAACACATCTGTTAAAAAAATAGGAATTTAAAGAGACAAAAGAAAGCAGGACATTTGACACGTGTATTTCCTTGTCAATTCCTTAGCACTTCTGATGCTATTCTCTAAATAATGGTATTTCTTTGAATGTGGAGGCTGCCCACCACAATCTAGGCTGGGCAGAGTGAAAGCCTGGGGCACAGGACTCAGTCTGGATCTGCCATGTGCTTGTTAGAGACTCAAAGCTCTTCAATCGTCACACACTGTCTCCCAAGGCGACGTTAGCAGGAAACCAAAATGGCACTGCAGGGAGGGAGGCAGGCAGCGCAGGTGGTCTGTTAATTGCTGCTTTAAATGCATGACCCTGTGTATACCTGTGAGGCCATCCACATACAGCTCTAACTTGCCTTTTCTGAAGCATCGCCAGTTTACACATACATAGAATACTCCAAGGACTACCTCAACCTGCCTCAAACCCTAACTATGAAACAACTTCTACTCGCAACCACTTCCAGGTACCTGACCACAACGGAGTAATGATGGAGAGGAATTAGAACATCTAGTCTGCTAGAGCTTATCTTTCCCCTCCAGTCTTGGTTTCATTGCATAAAGCAGAATCATTGGGCCTTATGTAAAAATATGTTTTGGCTTTCAGCGCTTCTCTGCTTCCAGGGAATAAAAATTCAAGGTACAATTTCTAACATCCTTCTGCCTATCTGTTATTTCGTCTGGACCTGCAGCTCCTAACTTGTGCTGCTTGTGCGGTCAGCTGAGTAGTGTTCAAAAATACTGATTTTAAGAATTAATGATTATTGAGAATTAAGTAAAATCTTATTTGCATTGTAAGTATTAAAAGAATTGATTTCAATTCCCTCTCCAAAGGGTGACATTTTAGTAGTGTGTGGCGGTTACTTCTTTGCCTTATCCCATTTTCACTCATGATCGCTTCAGTTTTCATTGTATGCTGATTTATATCTGTATTGTGTTGCCTCTTCTTCATCAGTGCTTCTCAGTGTAGCTCTATGGATATTTAGAACTTCATATTCTTTTGGTTGTAAAGATTATCCTATACATAGTGTTTATCAATGTCCCTGAGACCTGGTGATACTGGTGATATTTCTCCAGTTTTGACACTGGTTATTTTCAAAAATCACCAAATATCATTTCACAAGCACAGTAGCTTTGAGAATAACTACATCACATCATGACCATCATCACACAAGTGTCACTATCACCACCATTACTGCATTCACCAACGCTTTCCGTAGGCTGGGCATTTAGGTCACTGCTGTACCCGTATTATTCATTCCGTTTAATCCTCAAAAAATAGAGTTATGAGGCAAATACACCCTTGATATGAAGAAACTGCAGCTCAGAGATTCAGAGATGCTATAAACATTATTAGCATTTCCAGTCCTGGATACAGAATAAAATTTTACACTTCTTTGATTTAGGGAGATGGTTCACGAACACTGGGATCCTTTTAATTCTGTGGACACATAGCTAATCTTCTTGGAAACCTGCAAGCTATCTGAAGTTCATCACATAATGAATTACCCTCATTTCTAAGTGCACAGTGGGTGCTTACTCACTTATGTATAAAAATGAGTTTGTGGTTTTTCCAAAACGTACCCCATTCACAGCTTTCAGATGTGTCCTCACATTTTTCTCATCGTGCTATTGAGTTGTCCTTTGTCCTCTTACCTTCTGACTTGCTTAGTGTGCAGCCTAAGTTGAAGCCCAACTTCTTCCTGGTCTCCTTCGAAGTGGGTCTTTCTCACAGTCGTTTAAACTCTGATCCCTATGCTTTCTCTTCTAAACACATCGCATGCTTGAATAAAGATAAATCTTTTTAAATCCAGGATTTTAAAGTCATTAACTACCCAGTATCAATCATTCTATCATGACCTTTAATGATACACCACAAAAAATTTCAGCCTGGCAGTTGGAAAACACATTTTAATTTTCTCCCATCTGCTCTTCCCTTTTTCTTCCATGGAAAATATTGGATTAGTAAAGTTTTCAAAAATCTTTTGCTCGTGAATCAGCTGTACAATTAAATCATGCTTTTGAACTAATATAGCAAGAAGAATTTAGTTGTATATGTATGTGTCAGGGAGTGGAAGGGCAGAAGAGCAGTTAAGAGTTACGCCTGCTGCAGCTCCCACTGGTTTATGCGAGGGCCGAGTATGCTCTGGGCAGAACTAGCCTGGACTGCAACACCCATTGGTTCCAGTGGAAGTCGGGGCTGAAAACAGAACCAACCCAGCAATTGCAACCACTAGCTGTTCGGGGTGATGGACTGTGCTGGACCCTGTACTTGCTGGTGCATACAAGAATCTGACCTGGAAACACCTCAGACGAAGTTTCTTTGGGGATCTCCCCAATTGAAACGTCAACTCAGAACCCTAACCATGAAAGACCAGAAGATGGGACAAGTTAATCAACCATCTCAGCTATATGTTGGCAGCAAAATACGGGGCAAATAGAGACACTGTGATAGACAATGTCAATCAGTGGATTCTTCAATGACCTCATCGTGTTTGGAGGGGCGAGATCGGCAGCAATTCATAACTGGTGAACTATCAAAACCATTTGTTATCATTGATTATCTCTTATGAAGATTAGAATAAATACAAATAGAAGGCACCCTTATTCCCAAAATAAAGTTAACTGTTAAGAGAAACTAAGTTTCTGGAAATTAGGTGTGGAGGTACAAAAATTGAAAATAGAAAAAAGACCCAGCACAGTACCCTAATGGCTAAAGTCCTCACCTTTCACACATCAGTAACCCATTTGGGCACTAGTTCGTGTATTGTCTGCTCTACTGTCCATCCAGCTCCACACTTGTGGCCTGGGAAAGCAGTAGGAGGTGGCCCAAAGACCTGAGAACCTACACCCCAGAAACTCCAGGCTCCTGACTTTGGATCATTTCAGTTCCAACTGTTGTGGCCACTTGTGGAATGAACCAGCAGATAGAAGATTTTTCTGTCTCTCCTTCTCTTTGTAAATAAGCTTTTCCAATAAAAATAAATACTTTTAAAAGAAAACATAAAAAAATGATGTATTTTTCATTGATTTTTTTCCCTCCATTTTAAGTAAATACAAAGTGGAAATCTATAATCAGGATATTCTCTATGAGAAAAAATGAGAAGAATTACTGTCAGGAGATAGTGACAGAATTCATGATGGATGGCCTTTGGTGCTATGTTAAAAATTTGGGGCAGTAATGTGGATTTACATGTTTAGGGCTAATAAAGTGTTTAAGGATTCATTTCACTTTTAATTTTGGTTCTGTTAGTAAAGGACTGTTGTAGAATTTTATCTCACCAAAAAAAAAAAAAAAACACTTTGTGCTAATTTCTTGAAATTAAGAACTCCAGAAATGTAAGTATTTTCCACTTTGTTTCAGTTCTGCCCTGCTTTTGGAAAGCTACTGCACTTGCAGATACTTTGTCTTATGTTTCTATTAATGATAGGTATTCATTATTATATTTTTTAATGAACACCATTGCTGTACTATTTATTTTTTAATTTTTATTTTTTATGATACAGTTCCACAGGCTCAGGGATCTCCCCTACACCCTTCTCATTCCTCACCCCTGCACTGTTTTCCCCCATATTAGATTAGCACGGTGCTTCAGGAATAGTCTACCACATTGTGTATACCTGCAATGTCATGATACATTAAGTAGCAGAATGATGGACTTGTGACTGTTGCATGTTCTCATTCTTTAAGGGTGAACTCAGTTCTTTGGAATCCGTTAAATGTCAACTGAAACCACTACTGTGAACAAAGTGGTGATCATCCTGGGAAATGTCAGCTTTGGGCAAAAATGAGGAATACCTAGAACGGAAATGGATCTCTTTGTCTTATAAATTGACCCTGAGAGTAAATGAAGAAGAAAGTTCCAAAGCATCGCCAGGATTTTTAAAAGGAAGTTGTGGCAGGAGAATAAATACATCAGCTGTAGCTCACAAAAGATGCATATCAATTTTTTTAATCCATGATTTGTTTGTTAAATATGTGTCATGCAAGTCATTCCATGATTTGCATCATATGACTTCCTGTAATGTCCTATTATTATAAGATACACAGTTAAAACTCTATTTCTGACTTTTTAAAGCATAGCTTCAATCACATCAAAGGGAAGTTATCTTCTAGCACCCACCTGATGTTATTTATGACCAAGTACTATAGATGAAATTCAGTCCTAGCATTTGAAAAATCTTGACTGGGTAGAAGTCAGAAAAAAATGTCATCTAAAAGCTTTTTTCTGAAAAACCTCTTAAAATCCCTTTAGAAGCATATTGTTCTAGTGTTCTGAGAAAATCACCAGAGATTCTCTGCTCGGAGAACACAGGCAGTGAAGCTCTTTGGAAATGGATATGACTAGTTAATTGTAGTTCTGAGGAACTCAACTGCTCTGGCAGGGATCATTTATGGTGCATTTGGAGTTGAATTACATTTTTGGAGACATTAGCTTGTATGGAGGAAAGTTTTTTTTTAATATGAAGAAAGCATACTATATGATTGAAGATGGTCTCTGACACTTGTAGCAATAAGGATGTACTGCTGCCGGCACATAGAACTACTCTTAAGACTGCAGGAGCTGAGAAAGATCAGCACTTGAAGAGACTTTTTGTAAAGGATTCTTAATAGGATACATCATGGCTGATCGTGCTCTTAGATCTGAGGGTGGTCAGCACAGAATTAGAGGGAGCAGGTCTGTGAATGGCATTGCCTTCCTCTTGGCCCAGAGAATTAGAATCCATTAATTGAACCCACGGTTCAAACCTGAAATGGTTGGAATAGCTATGGATGCAGCAAGCTGAAGCCAGGTTCCTGTTCCAAATGTCTCATGTGGGTGCAGGGACTCAAGTATTCCGGCCATCATTGATTCCTCCAGTGCATTAGTATGAAACTGGATAAGAAGTGGGCACAACGAATGCCCACATGGATTGCTGACTCTATAAATGGCAACTTTTCCTGTATACTAATTTGATATACATAAACAAGTAACACTGAAGTCACATTTTATAATTTCTTTGCATCTATTAGACACTGGTGGAAGGGGAATCACAACATAATTGACTATTGTTTTATTTAAACATTCAAGGCTGATGAACATTTTCTTCTAAAACTCTACAGTGTCTTAAACTAGGGTAAACTTCACCTGTATGCTACTATGAAGTTCAAAGTGACATGGTAGTGGAGAACCTGGAAAATAAGGCATCAAGTGCATGGAATGCATGGTTTAGAAGCAAATTGGCTAGGTTGTAAAGCCTGTCATGACTCTTACTTAGAAGAGTCCTTGTTGAGTTTGATATTTGTATTCCAGAAAATGAGTAAATAAGAGTTTCTAAAAGGAATATTCACAGGTTGTAAGGGGAACTCCAGTTTATCTCTCATCCAACCAAATGTGGCTTAGTCTCCGGAGATCTCCATGTTGATGATGGTTTATTGACCACTTAGCAGTAAGCTGGGGAAATGCCTTTGTCAAATCTTTGCTTATTGTGAACATTTTTAAACACACTATGGTCATGCTTTTAGTACTAGCACTAAAGCAACTATGGAGCCAGCTTCCAGTGTTTTACTTTATTACTTTGTAAGTGCCTGCTCCTTGTATTAAGTAGCTAGATTAGATCAGAATCTTTTCAAAGTGAGTTTGTTTTGAGTTTTTGCTGCTGCTATGCTGTGAGAAGTAGCTATTTGTAATGGTTATGAACACAATCTTAAACCTTAGGCAATTTATTTAAACTAATTGCATATCAGTTTTCTCAAGTGAAAAATGAAGGCAATAATATTACCATCCTCCTAGGATGGTTATGCAGAAGTACAATACTTACATTGGTGGTAGAAGGAGTGAAAGAGCTCAGTTAACACTACTAGGCCTGGAATTCATTTGATAAAATAGATTTAATTGAAGTACGATATTCCCCTGAAATTCCCCTGACAGCATTCTGTAAACATTACGTACAACTACACAAGCATTCTATATGTTGTAGCTGGCTCCAAAGTGCTTCATTTTTGATGTATTGAAAAGATGAAGGATTACAATCAATTAACACAGAACCCAAGAACATTTTCTGTTTGTGAACTGATATGATTGCAGTATGGAATGTTGCTTTATAATTATCATTTTGCAAGGAAAACTCAATAAAAAAAACAAAGCAAAAACCTCCAAGTTTCACCTGAAAGTAACAAAGTTTTTGAAAAATCAAAAGAAATACAAAAAAAAGGAAGTGGGGGTTATTGAGATGGTAAGCTTGGAAGTATCATTATGTTTTTAAAAGTATGCATATGAATTATATAAAATTTGCTTCATTAATATAACTTTATAAAACACTTAGATCTCAGGTGCTTTAAGATATATTTCATGTAGTTCACTCTAAATTTTTATGACCACGAAGTTTCAATGAATAATATTTCCTTGTGTTTGAAAATCACTCCAGTCTCAGTACTATAACATAGTTGGTTAAACCACTGCCTAAAATATTGGCATGCCATTTGGGCACAGGTTTGCATCCCAGCTGCACCCATTTCCATCCAGCTTCCTGCATATGTACCTAGGAATACAGGAAGGATGAGCCATGATAGTGAGCAGCTGTACCAATGTAAGAGACTCAGATGAAGCTCCTAGCTTTAGCCTGAGCCAGTTCTGGCTGTTGCTGCCCTTTAAAGAGTGAGCCAGTGGAAGGAATCTCTCTCTCTCTCTCTTTCTCTCTCTTTCATAAGAATAAAACAAATCTTCTTTTAAAAAATTCAACCTGACATTTTCCATCATATTCTATCAAAAAATAATAGTCTGATGTGCTAAACAGATTCATTAATCGCTATCATGACATAGCCTGACACTTGAGAAATAGTGTTGTATATGTATTTGGAATCTATCCCCCAAGAAGGTTGTTTTGCTGAAGAAACACTTGGTGTCCTCCCTGTGAAATCACATTGGTGTGTCTCTCAATCTTTTCTTTTAAATGAGAAAAAGTTACCCAAAGTGTCCAGCTCAAATTAATTGATAGTATAATCTTTGCTTTGAAATGTCCATTTGATTCATAGTGACACCTTGTTTCCATAACTGACACTAGCCCAGATAATACTCTTAGAAATGGTTCATAGGGTTAAAGGGTATCCCCGAGGGCCCAGCACGATAATGTAGAGGCTAAGGTTCTCGCCTTTCATGCACCAGGATCCCATATAAACATGGAGCTCCCTGCTTGTGGCCTGGGAAAGCAGCAGAGGACGATCCAACATCTTGGGATCCTGCACCCATGTGGGAGATCTGGAAGAAGCTCCTGGCATTGGCTTGGCTCAGCTCCAGCTCTTAAGGCAACCTGGGGAGTGAACCATCAGATGGATGATCTTCCTGTCTGTCTCTCTTCCTCTCTGTATATCTGCCTTTCCAATAAAAATAAATAAAAAATCTCAAAAAAGGATCCTCCAATCCAGCGAGATAATGCTGATGTTACTCAGTAGAGGTCCTATGGAGAAGGTCAACACTGTTCCGAGGGAACAGGGGTGAGAATGAAGGTCTTAACACAGAAAACATTTCACTGACCGAATTTAAAGGACTTAAATTTAATTTTTATTTAAGGGACTGGTATTTTAAAGAATGTGCTGGAAACAGCACCGTCAGTGTCAGCCAGAAATATCTCAGAAGTGCACATTACAGATTCCCACTTCAGACTTAGTGTTTCAGAAACTAAAGGTGCACGACTGAGCTGTACATGTTTTGACAAATTTTCTAGGTGACTATGACACTCTGCAAAGTTTTCGACCTATTAATTCAAGAAAGCAGCATCTCTTTGTATTACATTTACATCAAAGTTCTTAAGACAGAAATAGAGTTTAAAACACATGAAATGAAACTAATGCATACATAACAGACGCTAGGCTCTCGACTGTTGAACAGAAGCAGAAACTTAGTTTTCCAAGGGACACTCTGTGATTTTGCATTTAATTTTGCATTTCAAAAAATGTCATACAAACACACTAATGTATATAATGGCACTCTTCATTTAAAAAAATATTTCTAGGGCATGGTGTGGTAGCCTAGTGGCTAAAATACTTGCCTTGGCTGCACCACGACAAAATATGGGCGAAACATTATATCCTGGCTGCTCCACTTTCCTTCCGACTCCCTGACTGTGGCTTACGAAATCAGTAGAGGATGGCGCAAACCTTTGGGGGCCTGTACCCTCGTGAGAGACCTGGAAGAACACCCTCTCTCCTGGCTTTGGATCAGCTCAGCTCCACTGTTGCAGCTACTCAGGGAGTGAACCACGGGGTAGAACGGGTTTCTCTCTGTATCTCCTCTCTGTATATCTGACTTTCCAATAAAAAATAAATAAACCTTTAAAAACAAACAAAAATATTTCTAGCTGCTCTGAAAGCAATTGAAACTATTATGCTTAAAAACATTAAAAACTGTCTATCACTAATTGGAGTATTGAATCAACGCACAATAATTCTTCCCTACTTTTAATTGTACTCATGTCATAACACTTTTTTGCAGTCAGTTTGTACAATGGACTGTCATTTGCACATGTTTGGTTGACTCATGATGGGTGTCTGGCTTATTTCAGTTTATTTTCCCTTTTAGGAATTTGAAATTGGGATCTACAGAAATTACATTATTTACCACTTATTTATCTGGCTGTGACACTTGGAGTCCAGGAGTTGAACAGTGGCTCTTTCTTCCAGAGAACTTGTCTACAGATGTGAGAGGAGCAAGTGGACAGACAGAGAGAAGCAGGAGTGAAGACGGGGGCAGATCCATCAGTCTTGATGTCCTGTCTCCACTTGCTTTCTTAGGAACACTTACACTACATCCTTTACATTTTAAGACACATGAAAAACATCAGCTAATCTGCTAGTAAAATATTCCCCTAGATTGAGGCAGCTGTAGTCAATTTTTTTCATATGCCAACACTGGAAACCAGAAGATTTATATATATATATAAAAAAAAACCTTTGCAGCAAAACATACAGATCCACAGAAGTAAATATGCAAAGATGGGGGACAAATATAAACAGAAATTTTCCGTGGAAGTCATTATTTTTTATATCTGATGGTCTTTGAGGGTTTGCTGCCTAATTCTGTTAGCTTTCTTCCTCTCTGTAGGTTTCCTTTTTGTAAGGGTGAGGTTTCAAACATATATATATATATATTTTTTAAACTGTTGATGTTGGCCTAGCCTGTTGCTTTGTATTATTGTAATTGTTTGACATTTGCGAAATACTCATGGTGTTCCAAAAACTTTTCCGAATATTAAAAGCAAGAATATCAGTCCTCATCAGGCAAAGTTCATGTTCCCAGCTCTTACCTAAAGGCAAGGAAAGAGAATCTGATAGAGAGAAATAAAGGATTATTGCTGACACTGATTT
This sequence comes from Ochotona curzoniae, assembly GCF_017591425.1. Taxonomy (NCBI): domain Eukaryota; kingdom Metazoa; phylum Chordata; class Mammalia; order Lagomorpha; family Ochotonidae; genus Ochotona; species Ochotona curzoniae. The sequence goes on from NW_024467096.1 coordinate 25,726,104, forward strand.
TGCCAGGATCTTTGCTAAACAAAATGTTTTATGGCAACGAATCACACAAGAGCTTAAAATTCTGCCATCAAGATAAGATAGAGAACTAAATTTTAATGCCTTTAAAGCTAGAGGTAATTTGCCTTTTTTTTTTCCTTAATTTTTTTCAAGATTAAAATAGTTTTCATGCAAAAGAAAGTCTAAGAAAATATCTACCAACCTATCATGTTAGCACTCATAATTTAAGATTAATATAAAACTTTGTTATTTGTCCTAATTTATTTTACTTCTCCATAAAAGTTATACACTGAAAATCATTCATGGCAATTCACTGACTGCTGGCGTGATCTGAAATATTTACCCACAATATCATCAGGCAAAAATGTTTGTTTTTAACTAGTTTACTATTGATTATGTACACATAAACACACATGTGTATTTCACTAATGAAATTACTAAACAGAAAAGTTACTAAACAAAAAAAAAGCTGCTGAACTATTCTCAGTTGGTTTTTAAAACTCCCACTCTGATTCTTCTGTCTTGAAAATGATTAAAGCGTACAAAAGAAAATAAACATGTTTGGGACCTGGAACTCCATCTACTGACCAAAAGCTACCATAGCATTCCCAGGGACACACAAAGGACACACACACACTCACTCTTAACACTTGACCTAACTGCTGGTGGCTCTATTTGTTTCATGCTATGATAAATTATGTCTGTTCTGCAACAAGAAGAATGAATCATATGTTCAAATTCAATGTGACACTATGCTACGATACAGTTAGCAGAGAATGGACCATTTACTGCACACCTGATACAGTTTTTACAAGCCACAAGCAGCAACATGAATAATTGAATTGGTGAATTTGTCTTAGTCACATACAAGAATATGTCCAAAGCATTGATCTTTAAGAAGGTTCATATGTTCCTATGACACACTGCAGATATTTCAATCAAAATGCTATATCGCTAAATCTGGTATTTGGACAATGCATAAATCCATCATTATGTGAGTATTAACTGTATCCCAGTGTCATAGAAAATAATGAAAAAGATGTAAAGTGGCCCTTTTCTATTTATTTACACATCTTAGCAAGAAACAAAGGGAATCATAAATGGATAGTGAGGAACCATTTATCTCCCAGCGATTCAATAATCTCATGTTCAATTATGCCACACAATCATTAATTTTAATTGTTTCAGATTCATAAATTACATGGATAAAATGAAGAACTATTCCATAAGGAGAAAAGAAATCCAAAACAATACTTTAAATGGTAATCCTTTTGCAGGCTATTTTTAAACAAATAAGGAAAAACATGATGGTGTTGCTTGACACAGTCTGTAATAAGCGTTTAGATTCATGCAATGAACAGAGCTATCGGTCAGACATTCACCTTTTCCATTTTTTCTGCATTCATAAAATTGAGAGAAAACATTAAAAATTAATATGAGTCTGTTAATACTACTGACTTACTTTTTGGTATGAAAAGTCACCACAATATCCATTTTTGGACAAATTCAAATCATGCTTTAAACAAGAGAAAATGATTTTACTAATGAAATAATTATTTCATAAGACACTTGTGTTGGATTTTCATAGCCGTCAGGCTATAAACATGTAGCTTACTCATGAACGGTTTAGAAGAAAACAAAAGAGCTGTTGGCACATTTATTGAATTAGACATTTCTTGGCCATGAAAGGTGCTCACACTGTAGTGCAAGGTGGGGCAAAGATGACTTTTTTTCTCCAGTTATTCATTCTTTGCCTCTACCCTGAAGTTTCACATGTTTCTTCAAGGTCTAATCACAATAATTGGGCGCAACATTTTTTATCTGTGTTCTGACATACCCTAGATTCATAAATCAACTAAGTGGGTCACTAGCAGATTTTAAAAAGAATGAACAAAACAGCATGTAATTTAGAAGGTCAGAGCTTATACAAAACAACATATACATAATTGAATTGTATATATATATATACATATGTAATATATTCACATGTATATGTATTTATGTCAAATACACATGAAGGTAAATTATATTTTTAAAAGCTTATGTAAAATTTAATAAAAAGGAGTTTATATAGGAGCAGAAAAATTTTGAAATCCATGCAGTATTTCATAATATACATCATCTATAAACATTTTGAAGATCCCTTCCATACACAAATTGTCCTTTTTATATCCCAATAAATACACTTTAACTGTATTGTCCATGAAATTTGTGGTATACTCTTATGTGCATGTATGTCCATTGTTGCAAAAATCAATTTTTAATTAAGTTTTGCATGAAAAGGAAAAAAAAAGTCTTTGGAAGACACGACTAATCTAGTGAGGGCAACTGCTGACAGTGGTCCTCGTGGATAAGCAGAGGAAGAAATTCAAACAATTCTCAGAACAGTGCAAAGGGTGGTGCCCCAACCATCTCTAACCAAAAACCACTCATAAAGCATTAATGGTGTTGAGAAGCTTAAATGTAGGATACAGAATCAAATATGCAACATAATTTTATTGATTTTAAAAATATTTGTGTTACACAATGCTATACAAAGAGGAGAGTGTTGTAGGGCAGTAGAGTTGCTCTGAATAATATTATGCTGTCCAACACATGCTTATGCTTGTACAAAGCCACAGAATGAACAATAACGCAAATATGGACTTTAATAGAAAATGATTTGTTGAAGCAATAAATAATACACTTTAGTGGGAATATCAGCTATGGAACAAGTAATGTACTTATAGGGCATGGAAGTGTACGGGAATTCTCTTTATCTTGTACTCAATTTTGCTGTGTTGCTAAAACTAGAAAAAATAGAATTTATTGAAAACTGGATATGTGCTTAGAAAAGTTTTAATGAAGCATAAATTCGAAAGTATTTTTGATATTCTAATGCCGGTTCTGTGTTTAGAAGCAACAATATATTCATTAGGAAAATATCTATGAATACTCATAACTGTAAGGCACATTTTATATCTAAACATCTGTATGCTGTTTGATAACTTTCTGTTTAGTTCTAATGACATTATCTCAAGAAGGTACAAATTATTTAAACTCACTTATAACTGAGGAATACACAAGTTGCCAATAGATTGAAAAGTTTTCAGGGTACTCACTTCATCAAACACTTTTCAAAATAGATAAAGATGGTTCTAAAACTAAAAATCTAAGGAGATATTGCATTGCTGACTGGAGCTGTTTTGCCAGTCAAATACACATTTGCATAAAGTTTTAAATCAGTTTCAGTTTTTAACTATATTGCCTTAGACACAGTATTTCTTTTTATGACAGCACACTTGACCCAATCTGTTTTTAAATGACTTTATCCAAGATAAAGCAAATTAGTCCACAATCTTTGTAGAAAAAGGCAGGTAACTGGCACCCTTGTACATGAAGAAATTGGTGAGCTTGCAAAACACTTGGAAATAAAGCAAGTCATCTATATAATCAATTAAGGATTAAACTAGATAATCACCCAATGGGGTGATACAGTATGGCAGGACCTGTTGCTAGCCTACTTAGTACCCACTTCTACTTCTTGAATGCTAAGAGAACTCATCATAAACCACGACCTAGGGCTCTATGCCTACCTGCAAAGGATGAGTCATTATTATCCGAAGCCAGTTATACTGAATTGATTCTTCTTCGCCAGTAATTAATCTAGACATGAAGTCATGATCCAGGTCTAGTCAATATATGTAATGGAAGGAAAAGCATGAGAGATTCAGGATGCATGAATAGTTATTGCAAGAGAGTTCTACTAGAGGAAATTCCTCTTCTCTCTTCCTTCTTTGTTTGGATTCTCAGTGATGCTACAAGGAGTGAAAACTATGAGAATTGTGAGATCTAGTGCCTGGAATGGTAGAAAGAGAAAGTCTTTGAAGACATAAAAAAGTGTCTCATTCTACCTTCTCTGAGGCAGGAAACAGACTTTAAATATCATCAAGGTTTATTCCACTGTGGAAAGATTTTCTGTTGCTATAAACTGACCACATTCTATCCGTTAGAGTGGGCAATATTTGAGATGAGCAAAACCATTTTAAAGGTAATGAAGATTCCCAGATCGGACTACACCTTAACTTAATGCATCACTTCAGTTTTAAAAAGATGGTATCAGTCTTAACAGGGTGTTCAGACACAGAAGAGACAGAGGAAAAAAAGACATCAGAAAGAAAAATTACTCCTCACTTTCCCCATTTGAGAGTTGCCCATGGAAGAGGGAATTTTGGCAGGAAACTTGAAATGTTATGATCCTGTTGTCAAAGTTATCTTTAGAGTGCAGACTAGTTTTTTCAAACTCTCCTAGCTGAGCATCACCCTGAAGTAACACTGACACACAGGTTGCTTTGAGCACAAACATATGATTTCCTGATTTGCCAGAGGGTATGACATGTGTGAGTCCTGCTAATGTCACTACACCAGCTGGTAGGACCACTTGGTTTCTCATTTTAAGATAATAACTGTCTTATACTTCCACCGGAATGGGCTAAGTGAATGTGGGACAACATGTGAGAAGTGAAGTTAGCTGAGCTACAGACTAGTGCATTGATGTCATGAAGTGCCAACTCAAGAGAGGTATTGCCAATCTGCTGGCTACGGTGCCATGTCTTATACTTTTTCTGCAGCATACTTGGTGAGAACAAAAATGAATCGGAGACAGAGATGAAGGAAACAAAACAGAATGCAAAAATCAGAGTGAGATGACTACACAGCATCAAAGATGGGATGTACAGATGGCATGGATACTGAGCAGAAAATGATTAGGGGAACACAATGATATGGAAGAGTAAGGAAGAAAAGTTATGCACTTAATATGAAAATTAAGATAAAACCAATCGGGCCCTGCACGGTGGCGCAAGTGGTTAAGGTTCTCACCTTGCATGCCCTGGATCCCATATGGGCGCAGGTTCTAATCCCTGCAGCCCCGCTTTCCTTCCTGCTCCCTGCTTGTGGCCTGGGAAAGCAGTCGAGGACGGCCCAAAGCTTTGGGACCCTGCACCTGCGTGTGGGAGACCTGGAAGAGGCTCCTGGTTTCGGATCAGCATAGCATCAGCCATTGCGCTCACTTGGGGAGTGAATCATCGGATGGAAGATCTTCCTCTCTGTCTCTCCTCTCTGTACATCTGCCTTTCCAATAAAAATAAAATAAATCTTAAAATAAAAAAGATAGAACCAATCATTCCAATGGAGAAAAACGCTAGATAAAAATAATGCAGAGCTAAATAACAAATTCTTTTCTGTCCCTTTTTGTTAAAGATTAATTCTATTTTCATTGAAAAGTCAGAGAGGAGGAGAGACAGGAAAGATCTTCCAACTGTTGAGTCACTCCTCAAGTGGCCACACAGGCCAGAGCTGAGCTGATCCAAAGCCAGGTGCCTGGAGCCTCTTCTGAATCTCCCAAGTGGGTTCAGGGTCCCAAGAGCCGTCCTCAACTGCCCTCTCAGGTCACAAGCAGAGCTGAATGGGAAGTGGGCCACTGGGATTAGAACTGGCACCCATATGGAATCCCAGTTCATTCAAGGCAAGGACTTTAACTGCTATGCTTTAGTGCCGGGCCCAACAACCTATTTTCAAAACAGAACTATTGGTGCATAGAATTCAGACATTGAGCAGGGCACAAAGAAAAGAGAGGAAAGTAGTTTCTGTCTGGACAACTGTGAGTCTGATAATATTATTAATAATTAATGGCAAAAACACTAGCTGTCCTTAAAGGCCATTATAAAGATCCTTTTTTAAAAACAGGTCAAGCCCTTCATCATTATCCTCTGTCAGAGTCTGAATAACTATGGGAAACTCTGAGATAACACACAGGATGCCTTTGCACTTTCATCTACTTTGAGAGAATAATTTTGTCCCTAATCCATAGTGAAGCTATATCCATAAAATGAGCATCTAAACTGACACCTCACATTTGCTATAGCCCTTCTCCTCTTCCATGGAGAGGTAGGAAATGGGTGGCTTTCAAGCCCAGACTCCTGCTGAGGTTATCAGACATACGAAACATAAATGATGGACTTGCTACTATTTACACTAGTGTTGGTGTCCATAGATCTATTGTTTTGGGAAATGAAATAAAAACGTACTGTAGTACATGACGTTACATTTCAAAAATAGGCATGCTCAACAATTGGATATCTTTATATTTCGATACTAAAACAAGAAGTGATCTTTCCCCAAATGCAATGGGACAATGTTATTATTGCTCAAGTTCATAACTAGAGTAGAATTACAGAGTTTAATACAACGAAAATACTCTTTGAAATATTGGCATTGATAAGGAAAAGCACTTATAATCTTTGACAGTAACATCATGACTATAATTAATTGTTAGTACGTATGAGAATTAGGAAGATTTCCCATTCTTAAAAATTAAAACCAAGGCTTCTTCCAAGTGAAATGAAATTACAAGTTATCACATCCTCAATATTATCATACACATGTGCATGGGTGAGCTTTAAACAGTGTCCTTTTTAAAGCATCGAGATCTACAGTTCTGAATCACTCTTCCTGGTGACACTGACGTTGCTGATGGTGGTGGTGGTGATGATATTTGTGTAACTTGGTTAAACTGCATTAGCAGAGACAGGAAGTATAAACAGCAAAAAGTGGTAATGATATCCACGAAGATTTAGAATCAAGTCATGGCATCTTTTCACATTTTAATTATTTCCATATTTTTTGGTTAACTCTCGTATTGAGATTAGTGCTAAGTAGAAGTCAAAAATAGACACTGAAATCTGTTTTCAACCACAAAACAAAATGGTGATCTAATTTTCTGTTCTTGGCACCATTCTCACAGTTGATTCCATCAGATTTGGATTCCTTAATTTAATAACATAGCCAAAGTCAATTTGAAGCAACATCTGAACTAATTTGTGACAAGTGTGATTTGACTCTTGCCTTTGCTGCAAGTACCATTTGAAGCTCTGACCCCTCAGTGTTAGGCTGAAGAGGTATAAATTGCATTGGGCCAATCCTGAAAGAACAATGGTAATGGTAGCAGTCATTTCAGGGAGGATTCACTTCAATTTTACCTATTATCTGCTTCTGACATCCATTTTTAAAATCTAGGCAGTTTTGCCCAAATGTTATTTGGTAAGACTAACAGTCTATAGCCCTTCTGCTCTTCCTGCACAAAGTGGGTCTGAAAGCAATATCATTGTCTTTTATCTTCCCAAATATTTGTAATTTTTTCCAACTTTTGCTTGTTACAGATGAAGTAAAATACACCAGAATAGTAAAGGAAGGCTTCTATAAATGTCGTCAAAGATTGTGCTCGAGGGCCTCTAGGACTTGAGCTAAATCACTGATTCTAGGACAGGGGAATCAAAGAGCACGGCCTGAAGAAGGTGGCTCACTGACTTGCTCTATCATCTTCCGCTAACCACTCAGACATGCGGTGAGTGGAAGGAGGAATTCATCTAGCCACAGGATAGTCACCTAAATAGGACCCAGAGCACTGGTTCCAACATGTTTTTAAATAGATATATATTTGTTTTGATTGGAAAGGCAGGTTTTACAGAGAGAAGGAGAGACAGAGAGAAAGATCCTTCATTTGCTGGTTCATTCCCCAAAGGGCTGCATCAACAGGAGCTGGACTGGGAACTTCCTCCAAGGCTTCCACACAGTACAGTTTCCCAGATCTTTGGGCCTTCCTCTACTGCTTTCCCAGGCCATAAGCACGAAGCTGGATGGGAAGTGGAGCACATAAGGATACTGATGCTTGCAAGGTACGAATTTAGCCACTGGGCCATTGCGCGGGCCTGGATTCCAACATCCAGAATTTATTATAGTTTGTTAGCAGTGCTGAAAGAAAGTACCTCAATCATAGGGACTCCAAGCCATGTAATCTGCTCTCTCACACAGATCAGCAATCCACAACCCAGGTGTCAATCACCAGGATTAATGTCTTATGAGCATTTTCAGGGTGCAGAACTTTCTCCATAACCTGTAGATTGGCTTTCTCCTCTACACATTTCTTCACATCATTTGCCTTCTGTGTATGCTTGTCTGAGTGTCCAAATTTAACCTTTCTTAAGAACATCATTTATATTGGATGAGAGGTCAATTCTACACCAGAATGATCTCATTTCAACTTAACTAATTATATCTGAAATTACTCCATTTCCAAATAAGGTCACATTTTGAAGTACTTATGCAGAGGACTTCAACATATTTATCTTGAAGGGCACAATTCAGTCTACAACGGACCTTTTCCAAAAATCACTGTTATTACCAATGCAGGACTTGAGGGATCCATACATTTTCTTAAGGGGAATTATTTTAGTGATGCTCTCTATCTCCATATTTTGTGATGGGATGGTTGAGGGACACTACAAGGCTCCCTTGAAGTTATCACAAGAAATTCCACCCAGAAAATCATTTTGCCACTACAATGAGAGTTTTTTTGGCCTGAATATCTTATTCTTTTTTTCAAATTTTTACTTATTATCATTATCGTTTTATGATGCAGTTCCTTAGGCCCTGCGATTTCCCTTACTATATCCCCAAACCCCTCTGCCCTCACTGAGTTCTCCTATATTATTACTATAATAGTGTTCTTCACTAACAGTCATATGTCCATCATTGCAGGTATGGACAGTGGCAGAGAGTCCAGCATCCTATGGTCAAGATATAGTAAGCAGCTTTATTGGGAGTCCATATTTAGAAGTAGAAATGCATACTGCATTGCATCCTCCCATCTGCATATGATAACCTCCATTACCCAGTTGCTATATATCCCCTTAAATGAAAAGCAACAACAGGAAGAAAAAGAGAAATTTACAATGCCATGAAATTAACTAACATGCTATTAGATATAATAATCTCCATTACACATTTACTATGCATTCCTTTAAATAAAGAGCCACAAAACAAAATCAACAACAGGAAGAAAAAAATAGATGAACAACACCATGCAGTTAAGTAACATGCTACTGAATGAGTAATGCATTTTTGAAGGAATATCTTATTCTTTGCTCAGTTTTTGAATCTCAGAAAATGTCATGACAAAGTAGCAAAGATTTTGGGCATAAACTCTGGTAGAAGAGATCTGATCTCAGGCAGGGTGGCTGCAAGTAGCATTGATGGTGTAAAGGGACTTTCAGTATGGAAAGGAGAATGCCCAATCTGTTATAATTTTACTGCACATCTGAAGACCTCCCTCAGGAACTGTGGAGTTTCTTAAAATGCAGCACAGTTTTGGACCATCAAAACTGGAAGAGTTTGAGATCATGTGGTCCATTAGCTCTCATTCTGAAAATTTTGATACTGTGATTCATAGCTATTTCAGGAAAAAAAAATACTAACGTCAGATAAATTTAATGAAATATGGGTTAAAAAGCTGCAAATAGATTTACTTCCCTGATCATTTTCAGTCTTTTAAAATTACAAATAATGTGAAACTTTAAGAGACAGTGATCTGAGTTTCTTACATGTTTTCAACAGGTAAACTTGAGATTTCTTGTATAATTTTTAGTAAGCCATTATTGAAATTATTATTAAATAGCATTCCTTCAGAACTTAAAATGGTGAATAATAATTTTGTTTTAGTCTGTCTTTTCAGACATACAGAAATTTAGATCCTGAGACAAAATATGATGAAATTTATATATGTTAGAATCTTAGCTTGCTCAGGTTCACAAAGACATATAATAATCCAACAGACCAAGAACCAAAGCCAAGTTCCTGAACATAGCTTATTGAACTTTCACATGGCCTTAGGCCTTCTTAATGCATCTCAGCACTCTGGTAAGTTACAGTTTGATTTGATTTGCTTCTGAAATGATTGCATATGTTGAAGACTTGAAATCCACCAGTTTTCACATCGCTTTGTTTTAATCAAGAGAAAGAGGCTAATCCTGAGAAATCCTCTAACTTACCTATAGTTTTAAATTTGAGCATATATGTCAGTCACCTGAATTTTATCAAAAGCCTCAGTTATTCTTCCCACAAGCATTTGTTAGAGCGCTGTCTGCAAATCTAGTGGTGAACAAGGCAGAAGTTCCTGTGCTGATAGTTTCCATTATAGTAAATCTGGCATTTATTACTAAATTATGAATTACTACAAGCAGTCCGTCACTAAAAGGTGACAATGCTAAATAAGTTGGTGAACATAAAATGTATGAATGAGATATAAAAATATTATGGTAGGCACAGGCTTTTACTTGGGCTTAAGCAGTCAGTGAAGTCTGGTCTGTGGCAGAGACAGTTGAATTGTGACTTGAATATGAAAGAGCAATTCCAGAGGAAAGTTGGAAAATGAGAAATGAGATGGAGGAAGAGTTTTGCATGACTCTTTAGTGACAACAGAATTGGTATGAAGGAGAGGAAAACAGAAGCTATGCACATGAACAAAGGGTGAGCCAGAGACATGGAATTATGTCCTGCTCAGAGATTTTGATTTCAAAGGCCTGGAAGGGATCAGTTTTCAGATCCACAGCTCTCTGATTCAGAGATCCATGGAAAATACTTAAGGAAATTGAACACTAATATTTTGACATGCATTGGACTCAAAGCAGAAATTCAACAGCCTTTATTGAACCAACAGGGAACAGTATGTTCCCCATATAATCCATCTACACAGTATAACTTTGAAACAATTCCCCGACTGATTTGGAAAAATAAGAGGGTAGCTTTCAGTGATAAAATAGGTCTATCCTGAAAGTAACTTACCAGTTAACCCTAGTACAAACCATCTCACTCTAGATAATGTCAATTAGACATTACATTCTGATATGCCAAAGTAAGACTCCCTGATGTTCTTCCCTTCATAATTGAAGATGAAATAAATAAAAATGAAGACTTTTATGAGAAATGTGCTAGGGAAACTGTCCAATAAAATAGGAAATTTACACTGCATGTTTTTAATTTAATTATTCTATATGTAGCACTTTTTTTCTTGAGACAAGAAGAATGACAATAATATGATACAATATGTACAACTACAATAATCTCCACAGTAACTCTATCATTATTTTTTATCATTTTTATTTTAGCTTTATTTTATCATTCTACTTCTTTGTCTAGAACGACATCTCTCATAAGATACAAGGCCATGCAACAAAGCTTGTTGGCTGCTTGGAATGTAATGTATGATGTTGACCATTTTAAGCTAAAATTAAACTTATCTTAGAAAAGAAATTCTGGTTATTTATAAGATATTTATATTAAGTTGGAACATGTGAATGCTACATTCACTGAAATGCCTAGCAACCATAACATGAAAACTACCAATATTCTCAATATAATGCATAGTAGTTTGACTCAGAAATTGATCACAATGTATGACTGAAACCCTACATTTGTTTTCATTCACTGGTTTTATTTTCCAAATTTATTTTCATTGTTTACAATGATCATTACTCCTCCATTGTATATAGCTAGACTTCTTTATTTTAAGGTTTCTGTGTCTTGGATGTCCTCTAGCATCTTACAACTGGGCTTTTTTTCTAAGGACCATCTATTTAATGATCCATGGTGGATCAGTGCAAGAAACTAGTAATCATGGAGTGATGTAAGGATACTTCAAAAAGTTTGTGGGAAAGGGAAATTAAAAGACAAGTTTTTGGGTGTGAATTTTTTTTTTCAAAATACGTGCAGTCTTTTCAGAAGGCACATTTTTGATCTTTATGAAGAAAACTTTTCAAAAGCACTTCAAGATTTGGGGGGTGAGGGGACACATTGAGGTATAATTAAGTAAGTACCTGCAATGTCAACATGTCACATGAGCACAGATTCAAGTCTCAGCTGCTCTACTCTGAATCCCTGCTAGCACAGTTGTGATAGCAAGGGAAGATGGTACATGTCCTTGGTCCCTGGAACTCTCATGGAAAAACTGGATAAAGTTTCTGGCCTAATCTTAGCAATTGGAAAAGTAGATTTTCAATTTTCACATCTAAGATCTCTTTCCCTATCCACTTATCTCTAACTCCACCTTTGAAATAGAATAAAACAGGAGACTTGGGAAGATGGCCGACCAAGGAGGGCAGGCATAGAGGAGGATGCGGTAAAAGAGGGAAGGGGAATAGCTGAGGGGAGTGTGGCAGACCAGAAAACTGCAGAGAAGAGTGCTTGAAGCTTCCTGAACACCGAGCATCCAAGAAGAATCACGTAACTTGGAAGGAATCTAGTGAAACAAAGCAGGGAACACAGCGACCTGCTCCAAACATGGTGAATTGCCCCAGGCAGGGGAAGTGCAAGCTAGAAACCTGGCAGACCTGAAGGAGACAGAAAGAGCGGGGCAGTTTGCCTTTTCTGAATATCCCCACCAGTGACAGCGATTGTCTGCAGGAGGGACAGAGGCTTCAGTGGAGGGTGAACTAGGGGCTTGCTCTTGAGCCTGTACCACACAGAGTTCGATCCTGCTTCTACGCCTCCTCAGGCTCCAGGTGGAACAGGCCTTGGGCAGGACCTGCCTTGGAAGTGCCTTTGCACTAGTGCTGGTAACTCAGAGACTCCAAGGACCCCAGCAAGACAGGGGAAGCTAGGGGAAAAGGCCCCACAGATCTTGCTCCCTGAGAGAGTCACACAGAGCCAATACTCCTCGTTCACCTCCTCCTGGTAGAATTTCCAGTGACCCGAATGGCGAGTCTGCCCCAGTCTCCAGGCGGAATGGGCCTGGGCAGGACCTGCCTTGTAAGCGCCTTTGCACCAGTACTTGTGACTCGGAGACTCCCAGGACCCCAGTGAGACAGGGACAGGAAGGGTAAAGGGTCCTGCAGATCTTGCTTCCTGAGAGAGTCACATGAAGCCTGATCCGGCTTGTGCTCCACCCCCCCCCCCCAAGTGGAATTCTCCAAAACTAAAACTGTGTAAGGACCTGACACTCCAATTAGCTTAGGGGGTAGGCAGAACCTGCCTGCAGGCCCCCCAGCAGCATGGCGCCTGGGGGGATTGGCTTGGCTCAGGCTGTCTGCAGGATAGCACCTGGAGGCCCTTCAGCACCGCAACACCTGGGTTTTGCACCAGATCAGGGCAGCACTGCTCCACACCTGCACAACCTGAGGAGGCACAAGCCGGTGGTGCATCATATCAGGATTGTTCTTGGAGGCTCCTTAACGCACTGGCACTTGGATTTTGCATCAGGGCAAGGAAGTGTGAAACCACACCTGAAAACTCTTAAGTAGTACCAGCACCTGAAGTCCCCATTAGCATAGGGGACAAGCGGACTGTAACAGTAGGCACCGACGTGTGTAACGGGTAGATGCCCAGGGCACAGACAATCACAGGGGCTGGGTGGAGTGTCTTGAAATTGCAGCTGCAGTAGCATCAGCTACATGTAGGTGCCCAGGGCCCCAGTGAGCATAGGGGCGTGGAGGAGTGCACCTAAATCTATCATGACAGCAGGGAGCACTAGGGAAGAGAATCCCCAGCAGAGGCTGTAGAGAAAAGCAGTTCTGGGGCGGGGGAGGGGGAATGGAGGCTTTAATGGGTCATGGTCCTGATGCTTATAGACAGAGATCATTACTTTTTCTGATACCTCTTCTCATTGTGTTATTTTTTTCCTGTTGATTTGGGGGATTTATTCTCTGATTTGTTTATTCACAGTTTCTGGTCTTGGTGAAGTAGTCTGGAATAGGTGTGAATCTGCTACTGTTATTTGGTTTGCATACAGAAGAGAATTTTTCTGAGTACTACTGGGTGTGTTTGGTGAGGGTGGGGGCTAGGGTGGCTTTGTTAACCCCTGTATGTATATAACCTTCTGTAGCTGGATATCTCTAAAGCCTGTTGGATACGGCGTCATCCTGTGTACATATTCACAGGTAGGGCATTGTAGCAGTGCTTTGTAGGTTCAAGACTCCATGTCTCTGGTCTGGATGGATTTGGGAGACCCCCAGCGCCCCTAAGGCCTGTGAGGGAGTACGCGTTAGGCCTCCAGGATCTCTGTCTATAAAGCCAGGAAGGTCTCCCCACAAAAGCCCACACAAGGAGGGGCAATTACACAGATACCAACATCTACAAAAACACACTCGCATGGCAGGGCAAAATTGCAACCTTTCAATATTAATTCTTAACTCAAATGGCCTAAACTCACCAATTAAAAGACATTGATTCACTGAATTGATCATCAAACAGGACCCAATTATCTATTGCCTAGAGGAGACACATCTAACCAGAAAAGATGCTAAGAAACTGAAAGTGAAGGGATAGAAAAAAATATTTTATGCCAATGGACAAGAAAAAAAGGCTGGGGTAGCTGTCCTAATTTCAGACTATATAGACTTCAACGTGACTAACATCAAAAGGGACAGAGAAGGACATTTTATATTGGTGAAAGGAAGTAATCACATCTATGCACCAAATTCATTACGTGTCTAGCTACGTGAAGCAATTACTTACAGACTTAAGCGGAGCCATAGATAAACATACAATAATTGTAAATAACTTCAACACCCCATTAGTATCAATCGACAGATCAATAAAACAAAACTCAACAAAGAAACAACAGAGCTCACACAAACAAGAGAACAACTGGACTTAGTAGACATTTATACAACTTTTTATCCTAAGGCCACAGATTATACATTTTTTCCAGCAGTACATGGCACCTTCTCCAGAATCGACCATATGATAGGACATAAAGCAAATCTAAATAACTTTAAAAAGGTTCAAATCATACCATGTACCCTCTCAGACCATCATGAAACAAAACTGAATATCAACAACTCAAAATGACCCAGGAAATATAGACACTCTTGGAGGTTGCACAATACACTTTTAAACAAACTTTGGGTCAGAGAAAAAATTAAAGATGAGGTCAAAAAATTTATGAAAACCAATGAAAACTCTGATACATCATTCCAAAACTTGTGGGACACCACCAAAGCAGTGCTTAGGGGTAAACTCATCGCAATTGGAGCTCAATTCAAGGCCCAAATTCAAAGGCACCAAATACAGGAATTAAGCATACACCTCCAGGAATTGGAAAAACAGCAGCAGAAGAACCCCACATACAAAAGGAAACAAGAAATCATCAAAATAAGGAAGGAGATAAACCAAATAGAAATTAAAAAAATATATACACAAAATCAACAAATCAAAAAGCTGGGTTTTGATAAGATAAAATAGACACCCCGACTGACCAAAAAAAAAAAAAAAAAGAGAAAGCGAGAAGTAACAACATCAAAGATGAAAAAGGCAACATAACAACAGGCACTGCAACCATTACGAAAATAATTAGAAATTACTACCAAGAATTATACTCCAACAAATCAGAAGACCACCAAAATATGGTAAAGTTCTTAGACTTCCACCACCTACCAAAACTTAGCCCAGAGGCAGCAAAAGACCTAAATAAACCCATCACTGAAGCAGAGATTGAGTCAGTGATTAAAGATCTCCCAACTAACAATAGCCCAGGCCCAGATGGTTTCACTACAGAATTCTACAAAATATTCTGAATAGAACTAAACCCAATTCTCTACAAACTCTTCATAATAGAAAAGGAAGCAAACCTTCCAAACGCATTCTATGAAGCCAACATTACCTTAATCCCCAAACCAGATAGAGAACCAACAGAGAACTACAGATCTATTTCTCTGATCAAGTTTTCACTATACGCAGATGAAGAAGAGCCAAGAGACTCAATACAGAGACTGCTAGAACTTATACAAAAGTTTGGCAGAGTGGCAGGGTGCAAAATTTGTGGACAAAAATCAACAGCCATGATGTATGCACACAGCCCCAAGATGTAAAAAGATCTAACCAGCAAGATACCATTCAAAATAACAGAGAAAAGTATGAAGTATCTGGGAATAAATTTAACCAAAAATGTAGCAGACCTATTTGAAGAAAACTACAAACTACTTAAAAAAGAAAAGCAAGACCTCAAAAGATGGAGTAACATCCCATGCTCCTGGATAGGTAAAATCAATACCATTAAAATGTTTATATTACCAAAAGCAGTATATATATATATGTATATATATATACATATATATATATATATATACAACGCAGTCCCAATCAAATTGCCCAAAACATTCTTCATGCAACTGGACACAATGATTCAAAGATTCATCTGGAAACACAAAAAACCACGAATAGCTAGAACCATCCTGAAGAACAAGAAGTTAGCAGGGGGAATCACAGTTCCGGACCTCTGGACATACTATGGGGCAGTGGTTATCAAAACAGCCTGGTACTGGCACAGACATAAAGAGGAAGATCAATGGAGCAGAATAGAAACACCAGAAGGGAACCCACACAGATACAGCCAAATAATCTTTGACAAGAAGAAAAACAACATTCAAAGCATATGGGAAGGATTCTTTAATAAATGCTCTTGAGACAACTGATTGATAGCATGCAGAAACAAAAGATAGACTCACATCTCACCATACAATAAGATCAAATCTACATGGATAAAACAACCTAATCCTACATCCAGAAACCTTCAAACTCTTGGAAGAAAATGTTGCAAATACCCTGCAAGATCTTCGAGTAAGTCCTGACTTCCTAAAAAAGGACAACAAAAGCAATGGCAATCAAGACCAGAATAAACAAATGGGAACTCATCAAACTAAGAAGCTTCTGTACAGCGAGGGAAACAGTCAACAAAGTAAAAAAGCAACCCACAGAATGGAAGAAGATCTTCGTACACTACATAAGTGATAGAGGACTAATCTCCAGAATATACAAAGAACTACACAACAACCAAAACAAACAAGCCACTCTAAAAATGGGCATGGGAAATGGGCAAACATTTCATAAAAGAACAAACCCAAATGGCAAACAAACATGAAAAAATGCTCAAGTTCCCTGGCAATAAGGGAAATCCAAATTAAGATATCAATGAGGTACCACCTAATGCTAGTAAGATTGGCCCACATTAAAAGAAAAAAAAACACCAATAACACTTTTTGGTGAGGATGTGGGGAAAAGGGAACCCTACTCTATTGCTTGTGGGGCTGCAGGTTGGTACAGCCTCTATGGAAATCAGTATGGAGAAAACTCAAACAATTCAAAATCTGCATACCATATGATCCAGCAATAGGACTCCTAAGAATATATCCAAAACACCTCTTTCATGAGAAACCAACCTGCACCCCTATGTTCATATCAGTACAATCAGTAATTGCAAAAACATGGAAGCGACCAAAATGCCCATCAGCAGAAGATTGGATAAGAAAGCTATGGTTCATCTACTCCATGGAATACTACTCAGCTACTAAAAAATAAATAAATAAATAAAACGCAATTCTTTGTGGCAAAATGGGCCCAACTGGAAACCATAATGCTAAGGGAAATGAGTGAATCCCAAAAGGTTAGATACCATATGTTTGCCTTAATTTAAGATGAAATGATGTCAATATGAAAAACAGTACCTGTAAAATGTAATTATTTTTTTTACATATTGATTACTCAATATTATGTCCACTAATTCCATGATGTTGTGGATTGTTGCTGATGTTATGTTGGGGCTTTGGATTGGTCAGGATGACACTCTACCCTCAGACCAAAGATGGTCTCCCCAAGCAGCTGTTGAACTTATCTGGACAATAAGATGCTGAACTCTATGCTTGGTATATGCTTGCAATGAAAGAATCTCAATTGAACTTGAGCTGTGTGGCAATGCAGCAAGGTGGAGAAATCCACCATGGGGGCAGGGTTTGGGGAGCGGTGGGGGGAATCCCAGTGCCTATAAAACTGTGTCACATAATGCAGTGTAATAAAAAAAAATAGAATAAAACAAATCTTCAGAAACGCTTCTTCGTTTCTCTGAGGGGCAGGGTGATTGAGAAAGAGGGAGAATCAGAGGAGAGAAAACTGCCTGCTTGTTTGCAATATCAAATGTTTGCAATGGTCCACAGCTGGACCATGTGGACACTGCTAGTCAGGAACCCCACTCAGCTTTCCCATACAGGGTAGAAGAAGATGGTCCTCACGTGCTGATTTATTAGGCGCATTGTTAGAAAGCTAGATGTGAAGAAAAGTAGCTAAGACTAAACTTGGCACTCTGGCATGGGATGCCATTCATGCAAGTGCTTGCTCAACCTACTAGAATATATGCGACTCTCATTATATAGTATTTTCAATGGAAGGTTTATATGTTGATACAATAGAATCTGTTTTCAAATTCATTCTTGAGTGGCTTTAATTTGGGCCCCCCCCCCAAAAAAAAGATGCATAATTGGCATACTCTCCTTATACTGAGTAAACTGGTTTGGAGAGAAGACAATACAACACTCCTTTTAAATCTGTGTACCCTTAGGAGAACATGACTCAAAAGATATTGCAGCATCCAAACAATGTATGTGTTTGGCATCAGGAATTGCAGATCCACTACAAAGGTAAAATAGAATTAGGGTGCTAGAGTAGCATTAGATTGCTCCGTGGATGATATCCTCTCTATTGAAGAAACAGAACATGATTATTTTCAAAACACCTTTCTGTGATCAAAGATAAGGTAAAAGTAGTGTTCTAGTGGCTCATGAAATAGACTCATCAGTGGCAATCAATAAAATTGCATGGTGCCAGAACTAACACAAGGAGGCAAAAATTGTCACATTTTGTAGAAAGACACTATGTCCCTTTGGTAAATTTGGAAAGATGTTAAGTTCCATAGCGATCTTGGAAACGTCTGTTAAGATGGTAAATAGGTAGATGATAGACAGAGAAATAGAGAAAGTGTGTGTGTGTGTGTGTGTGTGTGTCAGAGAGAGAGAGACAGACAATGAGAATGTGTGTTTATGTGTTTGTGTGTGTCAGAGAGAGAGAGAGAGACAGACAATGAGAATGTGTGTTTATGTGTTTGTGTGTGTTTTCCATTCCTGACTTACTCCCCAGATAGCTTCATTGGCCTGGCTGGGCCAGGCTGAAACAAGGAGCCTGGCACATTATCCAGACCACCCAACTAAGTAGCAAGGACCCAGACAAGTTTATCCTTCTCCAAGCCATTAGATACTAATATTCTTTTGATTCTATTCCTCAGTTGAACGCTCTCTTTCATCCTCTCTCTTCGTCTCCCTGGATATTTTCTCCCTGGATGATCTCATCTATTCCCAAGATTCAATCATATCTGATTCATAGATTTACATCTCTAGGCCATAACTCTCTTCTATGCTAAATTTGTATAACCAGCCTACTACTTTACATTTCCTCCTGGGTATCTCAAAGTCACCTCCAACTCAACATGCTACCAATGGAACACAGGATGTTGCCCCCACAACCCAAGCTCTTGGAATCTGGATGCTATCCATCAGTCCCAGTCCCTGTAAATAGCACTACCTGACATCCAGGAGCATAACCCAGATTGTGTAAGTTATCCCAGGTACCTCTACCTTCAAATACAAAAGCTTTCTTGCTGAACACCTTCAATGCCTATTCCATTTGGATTTGAGAAACTCCTTATGTTTTACATAAAGGTGCATGATCTCATATCTATCCACCTTGGCAACTGAGAAAAAAGCTCCCCTTTACTTTTGTACTCTAGTGTTACTGATACGTGTGTGGACTTTTCCATCATTTGCCCTGATTCCTCCCATTATACATTTGCACCTGTACCCCCATCATCACTCCCATCTGCAACATTCTTCCCTCCCCTAATAGCCTAGATACCATCTGGTCAAGCTACAGATTTCACATAAATGTTATTTTCAGAGAGCCTTCTCTTTCTGACATGTGGCAGTGTCAAAGGGTCCCACCTGAAGTTCACATATCATGAATATCTGCCTAGAATCGAATTTCGTAGTTGCAGCTCTGTGTATGCATGTTTCCCTTCCGTACTAAGTTGGAAAACTCTATAAAGGAAGGGCTTTGACTGTATTTTCTCACTGCAGTGCCTGTATTGCCTGGGATAGGGTTGTACACGCGGATGGCATTCAGCATACATTTGTTAAGTGAATGCATGCATCAATTTCTTTCCTGTAGTGCTCAAAATATTGAGCTTACTACATCATGTTTGAAAATGAACACAAATCAGTAAATTGATAATATAAACACTGGATGAATTGACAAGTTGCTAGAAATAATAAATTATTAAAGAGCAGAATAGCATCTATGAGGAAGATAACTGTCAATGTTTACTCGAGAAAATGACAGTTAAGAAACATGAAAGGTGCATATGTCAGTGGAAAAAGAATCATGGGCTTATAAAGTAAGTCAACATGGCTTGGAAAAACCAACTGAAATGAAGAAAATTAGAGAAATCCCTTCATGGTGAGACTTTATTGTATTTGACCCTGAAGTAGCAACCAGAATTCCTAGATGTTTATAGTAGAAGATGATGAGAGAGAAGCAGTAAAACTGGGTTCCAGTTCCATCTTTACTATCATCTTGGTCCAATCCCTAATGATACACTACAGGGCATGGTCAGCAATGGCTCCAAAATTTTAATTTTGTTTTTCAAGGGGAGTGTCACATACAACTGGACTATTGGCTATCTAAAGGAAGGAATCAGATCATGTTCCTTGTTAAACTTGACAGTGTCTACCAAAGAACAGGCACTTAAACGGGCTGTGTTGTTAAACCTCTTAAATTTTTACCCTATAGAGTCTCTAGATCAATCTAACTTTTTCATAGCTTAAGCAAAAGTTTATGTGTATAGTTTGGGTGGTAAGGGAGCAGTCTATAGCTTTTGAAGCAAAGACTGAAAGGCCAGTTTCAGAGTTTTAGAATATTTGTGTGATCTCCATAAATTTTATTGCACTCAGTTCTTGTCATTTGATTAGGAATACCGATTTACTAACACTTAGCCCATTTTGTTTGGTAAATACATGTTCAGTAAACAAATACGTATTGTGGATCTACCAATATCTTGCCAAGAGATCTGGAAATAATAGCTAATCAGGTTTAATATCGGTCGTGAAAAAGATAAATTACTGAATATTAGAAGACTCAATATTCAGTAGAGAGAAATCATAAATAAGCTCACAAACATGAAAAAAAATAGATCACTTAATGAAAGGAACACAAAAATGATTATAAAGATGGTGACTGAGGCAAGTTGGTATGATGATTGTGGAACGCCTGAGCATTTGGAACCAAAATGAAAAATGCATTTAAACAGTCAGACATTAAGGCCTGGGATGGCAGCCTATTGATTAAAGTCCTCACCTTGCATGGGCCAGGATCATATATGGGAACCAGTTCGTGTCCTGGTTGTTCCACTGCCCTTCCAGCTCCCTGCATGTGGCATGAGAAAGCAGTAGAGGATTACCCAAAGCCTTTGGAACCTGCAACACTTGGGAAATCTGAAAGAGGCCCCTGGCTTCTGGCTTTGGATCAGCTCAGCTCCCACCATTGCAGCCACTTGGGGAGTGAGACAGTTGATGAAAGATCTTTCTCTCTGGCTCTCATTCTCTCTGTAAATCTGACTTTCCGATAAAAATAAATAAAATCTTAAAAAAAGAGTCAGGCATTATTATCTTAAGATAATAGCCCACAAAGGCTGTACAACCTTTGATAAGTCATATACAGTGTTTAAAAGATTAATTTCTCATCACTTAAATGAGATTCTGCACTCATTTTCAAATGACCTATTATTACACTTTTTAAGTTCTAATATTAAGGTAGTCACTTTACTTGAAATTCCATTGTGCTTTCATTGTTCAACCAATATTACGTCTTGGTTTACATAGCCTCATATTTTTACCTTCTGATTCAGTAATTCATCTCTTGCCATTCTCTCTTTCCCACAGACCATTCCACAGTTTACAACTTTCCAACAATGGAGAAGGAAGGCAGCAGGAATGGAGGAGGAAATGGAAGGGACTGAAAAAAAGTCAAGAGTACTGAGTTTCATCTATCAAATATTTTGAAAAACTCTCTGTGCTTTTAGTGAAGTGCCACACTGGTGAGGCATAGATTAGATGTTTTTTTCCATCTAGAAGAAATGAAGAGGGCAGCTCAGCATAGCTGGAAGTACAAATGTTCCCAAGTTCAGAAAAATGGTTAGGATCTAACTCCATGATTCTGACAGCATTCCAAGTATCTGCCCTGGACACAGGTAAATGCTGCTGGCCAGCGTACGTTCTCGAGGGGTATATATGACCTTGGGTCACGATTACATTTTTGCCTCATTGAACACCTAGAAGCAAACATTCAGGGTGGCATGTGGGGAGAAGTTTATTGGCTCTTGAATTAAAATGAGAGCTGAAGATCTAATATTTATGATTTATGACCAGGGGCTTTACTTCTAGTTTCATCCATCTTGGAAATAAGACAATAAGACTATAAAATAAAACACATGCTTTCAATTATAGGGATTATGTACCTAGAGTGAAAACACATAAAATAGGACTCAGGCTGGAGAGTATTGTGAAGCACAGCATTGCTAAATTTAAATTTGTGAAGAATGGAACAAATTCCTCCAACTCTTTAAGATGGAAGTAGCAATTCTAGCATTTTCTCTGAGTCCTCAGGAAAGTAGTCACTTCATCTCCTTAATTCTGCCAGTACTTCATCCACATTTGTCTAAAAAGCTTTTCTACCTATATCCACTTCTAGTCATTTGGGTTTTTTTTTTTTCCTTTTTAATACACTTTTGTCCTCTATGAAACCATAATTTCAAAGGCAAAGATTTATCACCATTATATCTCTCCTCTTAAGAGTTTCTATTTTCAATTGTGTATATAGTACATGCTTAATAACTGTCAGAGGAATAAATGAGTGGAGCACCAAGAACCCATTGAATTAAAGTCTACATGCTCTAAAAAATGCAAAGGTAGTATGAAGAGTATAAAATAAATATTTTAAGAAATGTAATGATAAACATAAATTAGAATTTCTCTTTAAAGTTCCATGCTTATTACATAATTTTTTTATAAAAAGCTTTTCTTTAGGGAGGAAGTAAATCTTTCATCAGATACTTTGCTAAAATTTAACAGCTTTGTCTTTCAGCATCTCTTAATCCTAATCGCACAATGAGACCTTTATTTATTCTAACTGCTCTTTGATCAGACTTTTGCTTATTTACCCTGAGGCCACACAGTGCATTCTAAATTATTCTACACAGTTGTAATTTCCGTATGTTTTCATTAGTTTAATTTTGTTAGTTGGCTGTTTACTGAGTGGTCTTAATGTCAATCAATTACTCTGGTAGCTCATGCATCAGAGCAATTAGAAGAAGGCTTAGTGCTGAAGGTGTAGTCATTACAGTATTTTATAATGCTTTACCAGCCCATTAGAGAGTAATCTGAAAAGGACAAATAGAAGATTTTCACATGAGTTTTATCAGTAACATGACGTAAGTACAGAAATACTGGGGACTCAACTGTGTGGCTAATATCATGTTCAAAAAATATTTACAGACAACTCTCTGGTAGCATCCCATTCCCCAGGCACTACCTCAAAAATTCCACGTTCAATCTTACTTTTCAAGAAGTAAAAGTTGCAGCCAGCATCAGCAGCAACAACTACCATTTTTTGCACAATGACATATATCAGGCAGGTATTTCATAGATATGGCACTTAGGTTAAGAGGTTAAATAACTTCCTGAAATTACTGTGTTCTACTATGTATTGCTATATTCTCCTAATAGCTCTGTAATCCACTCCTTCTATCAATGCTGAAGCTTTAATTCATGCCTTACCGCAGTGGATACAGTCCAGACGCCTTTCTATTGCAAGCAAATGCCTTTATTATCTGGATTCTGCACTGCTTTGTACATAGTCTTCTACTTACATGTAAAACATCTGGGAATCACCCACACTAAACTCCTTGGGTTGCTAGTCAACTCTCCTTCAAATGTCTTTTCTTTCACCTGACCAATAACCAAATGCCCTGAGGATTTAGGGCAATAGGGTGTCTTTCTTGTGTTAAGACAAAGCCCCATGGCTATCTCTCATTGCACGTATCACAAAAAATAATTACTAGTCTTGACTGTTATTTATATGTGCTATCCTGCATTAACCAAATATTTTGGTGACCTTTAGCAACAAGGACTGTGTTTACCATGTCGTGCATGTTCAATAAACTAGAGCACATTGTTTTTATTGATCTGTCTTAGGGAAATATCAGCCTTAATTGGTCTTATTCAGGTGTCAAGTATACAAAATTGTCACAGGAAAAACTGTGACTATCAAAAATGCAACACTTGAAATGCATCTAGCTAATGCACTAGCACAACAGTATATGGTGCACTTAAAAATGTATAGTGATGCAGTAAAAACAGGCAATTAAAATATTTCATTTTATGGTTAAGCTTCTTTAAGCTCAAATAGCCTTCTCATGTTTAATGAAGCTGAACTCTGATTTGCAAATAAATAAGAGGATGATTACTAGAGATACTTAAAACATTTTTAGTTACAATTGTGATTCTACTTGGGTTCAGGCTGGGCTGGTTCAAGTTGTAACACTTACAGGAACATTCAATAGAGAGTATGGGGTGGGCTGGGCCACAACATTCACCAACTCATGCCTAGGCAGGGATGAAGGGCACAGACTATGTGGGGTAAGGTCCTAAGAACCAATGACACATGCAAGACCAGGATCTGGGAGTGGGACTGGTGGGGGAATTTGCAGAACTCCCCTGGTGGACTGTGGCACCCACTACTGAGCATGTGATTCAGGCCTGGGTTGGTTAGACTGGGAAAGGTAGTTTGGCCTGTCAGCAAGTGTGCAGGTTGGTTCTGGAGGGGAGCAGATTGCGCAGGGTCAGACGAAACCTTAGCACACTGGCATGTACAGGAGCCAGACTGGGCAGCAAGTTATGCTAGACTAGACTATTACATTTACCAGTTGTATGAGCCAGGGATAGAAACAGATCATAGAGGATTGGCTGCCCACTCACCAGAAAATGTTGGGATTGCTGGCAAGCCAGGCCAGGCCATGTTGCTGCATCCAATGGTAAAGGCCAAGATAGGGAGTGGGATATGTCAGGCTGGGGCAGAGCAACAACTGGAACATAACAATATCTGTGGCTGGGATCAGACTTTCTTAGGGAGCCAAAGGGATACACCAACTGGGTTGTGAATTCCACTGGTGAGCTGATGGAGGTGACAATCTGGGATGGACATGGTTGCAGTGTCCCTAGGCATGGGTGTGGGCTGGGCCTAGGGTGTGCCAGACTTGGCTAGACTCCAGTACATACTGGTGTTCGTGAGAGCCAGGTTGGGTGTGGAATTGACTAAGCTAAATCTTGGCTCCCACTGAACCACTTGAGAGCTGTGTCTGGGCATGGACCAGGTATGGCTGGGCTGTGACACTCAATAGTAGGAATCAGAATGGGTGTTGGCCAATTGTGCAAGAATGCTGTTCCTATCAGGACAGGAGGTGGTGGAATAAGTCTGGACCAAGGATCCAGCAGTGTGCACAATATCTTCCACTGGGAGCAGATCTGATAGAGGAGCTTGGGGAACTCCTCTGTCATGACACAGTTCCTACAGATGAATGCAAGAAGAATCAAGGCAGAGAGCAGCCTGGACCAGGCCATGTTAGAGTACCTGCCAGCTTATGTGTGGGTCAGGTATAGGGGTGGGCCAGGCTGGGCCAGTTCATAATACCCACTGGCAGATCTGACAGCCAGGATGGGATGCAGGATGGGCTGCGTTGGGCCACAGCATCAGCCAGTACATATTAGGGCTCAGATAGAGGGCTGGCTGGGCCAGGCTAGGCCCACTAGCATGAGTTGGAGTTGGGCACTGACTGGTCTGAACTATGTTGAAGCACCATCTGGCAAATGCTGAGGTGAAGCGAGCTATGCCAGATTGGACTGCAGCAGTCAGACTCAGTGGGAGGGGTGCGAGCCTAGAAGGGTGAAGCACAGGCTCCCCAGCTGGGTCACTACGCCTACAGGTTAGTGTGCAAACTGGAATTGTAGGCAGACCAGGCTGGGAAGGCCTAAAACACCTGTTGGCCTGCGTGTGATCTGGGTTAAGAGGAGAGCCAGGTTGGGCTGACTGCATCCCCTGGTGCATGCATGGACCAGAGATTAAGTGCAAGCTAGTCGGGATTTGCCACAGCAATGGCTGGAAAGGGCTGGGACTGGGGACAAATCCTGTCAAACTAGACTGCAGAATTATCTGGAGAGTACAAGATCTAGGACTGGGAGTGGTCCCATTAAAAAAACTGTGGGCATATCTCTTGTGACCTGCAACTCTCACAGGTGAGCATAAGAACCAGGGCTTTTGAGGGCCTGGGTAGATGAGTGGTGACATCTGCTGGCATGAATGTGGGCCAGATAGTGGGATCAGTTGGACTTAATGAGGCTCTGATGTCCATTGATATGTATGAGAGCTGAATGGGATATGGAACAGACCGGACCAGTCAGCTGCGCATACTGGCAAGCACAGGAACCAGGGCTGGAGAAGCCTGTGGGGATTATTGCGGTATTGCAGTTTGCTCTGACTAGGCTGCAGATTCCACTGGTGTACGTGAGGGCCGAGTGTGTAATGAACAAGGTTGGTCTGAGCCACAGCATCCAATGGTTTGCATAACAGATAGGGTTAGACACAGATCTGATCCAGCAATTTAATTACCAGTATATGCATAGCTGATGTGGGTGACAAACTGAGCCAGATCCTGTACTGGCATGGATCTGGTCTGGGATCACCTCAGATGAGATCTCTTTGAGGATCATTTCAAATGAACTGCTGAACTCAGAACTCTAACCTTAGGAAGAACTGCAGAATCAGTGAACTAACTCTAGAGTTCATGTATCAGAACTGGACCTCATCAGTGGAAAAGATGGAGCAATGGACAGCATGTCCAGATGTAAATGGTGTATATGGCGGTTCACTAGGGTCTACAGAGAGAGAATATCTGGTACCTTAGCATAAAAAGGAGAGCAGAACAAATTGGACAACTACCCCAGCCAAGACTTGACAGCAAATACCTAGGCAAATGAATGTCAAATTTGAATGTCAGCTAATGGACCCTGGAAGGATTTCTTTACCCTTGGATTGGCAAGATCGACAGCATTTCAGAATTATCAAAACCACTTTAGCAGAACCCTCAGAATGCGCTCCACACTGGGGACACTGGGTTGAAATGAAGTGGTCATTCCCCATCCCTGGGTGCTGACACAGTTGGGAAGCCGGGTTTGGCTTCACCCCTTATCTTTCTCCCCTCTCCTAGATACAGCAAGAAGAACAAACAAAATTTGGAAATAATGATCTAACCCACTTTCTTTTACCCTCGATCCTTCCCACACTGACCAACTATGTAAACCTCACCAAAAACAAACAAAACAAACCAAAAAGTGATTCTAGCTGTAGACACTTATGTATGTAAATGCACTAAAAAGAAAAATTAAGATGTCAAAGTTAATAGATAGTAGTCTGCCATTAATAGTTTGCAACAATTTTACCAGTCTAGGATTTGATAACAAGGTATATCATCTGGTTATTAATTAACTTTTTAAAAAATTAATTTATTTTATTGGAAAGTTAGATACACAGAAAGGAGGAGAGAGAGAGAGGAAAGATCTGCCATTTGCTGATTCACTCCCCAAGTGGCTGCAATGGCTGAAGCTAACGTGATCGGTAGCCAGGAGCCAGAAGCCTTTTGCAGGTCTCCACTCAGGTGAAAGTTCCCAAGGCTTTGGACTGTCCTCAACTGCTTTCCCAGGTCACGAGCATGGAGCTGAATGGGAAGTAGGACACTAACTAGTGCCCATATGGGATCCCGGTGAATGCACTGCAAAGATTTTAGCCACCAGGCTACCACACCAGGCACATTAATTAACTTTTATTGATAGCACAGTTTATTACACGGTCTAGCAGTATTTTGCCAAAAAACAAAAGTTATTATAGACTCATTTTTCAGAACTATTGAAAATTTATACAAAACTATGTTTGCTTCAGGGATAAAGAAATATAAATGTAAATTATTTTATTAGTTGTTTCAAAGAAGATAAGTTTAATTATTTCTGAAGGGCAATAGATTCCAAGGAGGGTAAATGAGCAATTAACAATGAGGTCATTACTTAAAGGTTCATTTTCTATAGGGGGAAAGATGCTCCTGACAGCATGCAAGCCAGGAAAGTTGGTGAACTTAGGAAATGTAAGGTATATTTATATGTAAATATAATCTATTCTAAAACTCTACAGATAAAAGACCTCAATATATTTTCAAGGACTATAAAATTCTCAAAATATGAATCACACTTAATTGTATTTTAGGGAAAAGCAAACCTTTGAGGAACCAAACTTAAAAACTCTAACAAGCCTCAGGCAGGATGTTTGAGTTGTAAAGCACATGCACAGAGTGTCTGCAGGTGCTTACTAGGACAAACTTGAACTTCAAAACACTCCAGTCAAGGTTGCTAGCTTAGGAAGACTTCATGCTGCATCTAAGCTTTGCAGTAAGTTTCTAAATAAGAATAAAAGGATTCAAGGAAATGGCATTGAAGAAGAAATGAGATACATATTCACAGGTGCTCTTATTCGCATCTTAGTTCCTTCCTAAGAAACTAAAGGTGCTTTAAATGGCCAAGTCCAACAACAGGATGAAGCAGAAGGAAGCAAGAAGAAATATTTTCTGGGATGACTGAGGATAGTAACAGGGCTTAAACATAATAACCAAGGTTCAAGAACACTGTGATAAGGAAATGGAATGGGCCATTCTCAGAAAGTGAATTATGTGGTAATACGAAAATAATCAAAAGGTAGATTTGGATAACTCAGGAGTGGGAAACTGTGCTTGCAAGGATGTCGAAGCAATGATTTGGGTATGAAAGCTTTTAGTGGAAATACCAACTGTGTTCACATTAACCATAAAGAACTACCTGCATTTACTTCAAAAAGAAAGCATGGCCTGTGTCCGTCTATTCAGTTACCTATTGTGTTTCAGGCAAAAGTCCTTGAGTTTGCACAGCACAGTCACGAGCAGAGAGGCACAGTTTCTGATTGCTGTGCACCAGCATGGTCTGTTTGCTGCTGTCGCTGTCCAGCAGTTAGAAGTTACGCCACATTGCTCAAAGCCCTTAGAGTACTTCTTTTGCCTACTGTGCTTACAATCACTTCATTTCAGCTAGTCCATCAGCTTCTTTGCCACCCTGCTGTTATCCATCTTCCACTCATGTCTAGCCCAGTAAATCTAAATTTCATTGAGCCTGACTTCCGTGCTCATGTCCCAGGATCCTGCTGTTGTTGACCTTGCCTCACCATTAGATGCTAAGTATGACTTGTGGGCAAAGTTGATGAAACTGTTCCAGAAATATATACTTTGTTTAGATTTCATTTCCCAATGCATCTACCAAAGAAATTTGAGCACTGTTATTATTTAGCTACAGATTTTTCTCTGTGCATAAACCTAGATGATTGGTTGATGTCATGGACTTATCCCTTCCAAACACATTGTGGTTCAGAAAATCACTTTCAATTGGGAGTTTACCAAAGTTGACAACCAGGATTGTAATGGCTCACACTGAATGACAATATTTTAAGGGAAGATTTTTCTATTTTTATATAACGCTCTATTCAACTTGATCTTTTTAGAGCTATCAAGTTACTGAAGTTGATGCTGCTGAGCAGGCAAATATTACAACTCATCAAATCTTATCACTACGTCTAGCAATCTTTGGCAGATGGAATCAGCATATGGAACGTGTATATGCTTTCATGACAAGCTGAGGCTTCTGAACATTGTTAAATTTATATGCCAGTTTTCTCTATTCTATGTAATGTAAAACAAAGAAGAGTAGCATTGATCCACATACTCTTTTAGTCTGCTATTCATCCATCTCTTTGTTTGATAACAAAATCATGTCTATTTCTATAGACTTTAAAAACTGACATTCTATTTCACAATAGCATTTCAAATCAAAACAAGGAAAATCTTTGTTGGCAGTTTTAGAGCTGCCACATGTCACATAGTTTTAGGACTGACGAAAACACGCAATCATCTGTAACAGAGATGTGCTGAAGTGAGGTTGAAAGGTAGAGCTGTTGAATTTGTTTTTGTTTCGATCAGATAGTAAGTCTAGGAAAGGGACAAGAAGCCAACAATTTCTCTATTGTTAGGGAAACCGGTGAGAACCCAAAACTGTCATATAAATAATGTTTATCTTGAATGCTAGTTGATGCTTTCAAAGTTAGAACTTTCATTCTCATAGAGAAGGCAAATATTAATGAGCATTAATTTAAAAAACATAAAGCATTTTCAAATATAAATGGTTGATGATTCTCCTGACATTATCTGCTCTTTAAAGCATAGTCATGAATGTATACACATGCACACATTACAAGCACAATGCAAAAATCTGTATTTATATATTTAACATTATTTCCACAATGTCGATACTGATAAAATGAATCCATACCATTAACAGTCAGATTTTTTTTTCTCTTTTGTTGTTCAGCTTTTTTTTTTCTCCAAAGACTTGTTTATTTGAAATGCAGAATGACAAAGTGAGAGACACAGAGGGATAAGACAGAGGGAGAGAGAGTGGGAGGGAGGGAAGGAAGGAAGGAGGGCAAGCCATGTGGAGGGACATGTAGAGGAAAAGAGAAGGAGGCAAGGAAAACAGAGGGAGGGAGGGAGAAAACAAGAGAGAGAAAATCTTCCATCCACTGATCTACTACCCAAGCACCAATGACAACCAGGGATGTGCCAATCCAAAGCTAGGAGCCTGGCACTCGGTTTAGCTCCCTCCCATGTTGATGACAGGGACCAAAGCACTTGATAATTCCACTGCTTTCTCAGTCACATTAACAGGAAACTGGATCAGAAGTGGCACAGCTGGGACTAATGTCATGCTCACAATTGAGTGCTAGCATCACACACGGATGCTTAGTCTGATATGCCCAAAGGCTTTACCTTAACCATTCTTGAGAGCAGCAAATACTCTGCTGCAGTGGAACATAAACATTTATATTCAAAAGTCACCTTTTAAGGAAGTTGGATCACCTAGGAAAAATTTCCCCTACCCCTAAAAACCAATGGTTTTTTGAAATGGTAGCAGACACTCCAGGAAAACCAAGGTGGGGCTGGGAGGTGTAGATCACAAAGCAAAACTTTGCTTTGTGGTTAAGCAGATTTGGAAACCATGAATTCAGTGAAGTTGATACAGGGTCAGGATATTTTTTTTTTCTTGTGGGAGTGTTTGTTCCTTTAACTGCTTTATGCATTTTAAAATAGGGACAAGGATGATATCATTATAACGATGGTGCCATTTGACCACAGAATTCTTCATTAAGAGAATGACCTACGAACAACACAGGAAACACATCTTGAAAACCATAGATTGAAAATGTTAAAGAAAGATTAAGACACCACTTTTCAGAATTATCCTGCATGTCCTTCATGGCCAGGTGTGTTCTTACAATGGCCTTGAAGATCCCAGCACTGCACTGCAGGGATCTAGCTGCTCCTTGTAAAATGGGCATCTCCCACTGAAGGCTCAGCTGCTCAGTATCCAAGTCAGCCAGTGCTGCTTTCCTTGGGAAGACTGTGGGTGATGGCCTGAATACCTACATCCCTTCCTCCCAAATGGGGCACCTGGTAGAGCTCGCGGCCTTCAGCCTCACAAAGTACTATTTTGGCCAATTGGTGTGTGAACAACCAGAAAGGTGACATGTTTCTCTCCTTTATTTTGTCACTCTACCTTATAAGTGAATAAACCAAAAAACAAATCACTCCCTCTTAAGAATGGAACAGCACTGAAGACTCCATCTGAACAGTTAGCATAAGTCAGTAAATTTAAAATTCCTCTGAGTTTCAAAGTATTCCCATGTACTACCTGAAAATGCTTGCTTCCCATTCCTCCTTCCCAAGAGTCTTGGAATACATTTCCGAAAAAGAAAATAAATTAATTAAATGGAGTTGAGAACAGTAATGCGTAAGATAATCATAAAACCAAACAGATAACAAATTCAACATATCTTCTCATTTTTGATTGTTTGTTTATTTTGTGTCTCATCTCTATTTTTATAATACATTTGTGTTTCTGTTTCTTTTTCCACATTTAAATTCTGTATCTTGAATTCCTTCATTCTTTTTTTTTTTACACATTCCTTATTTTTCATGATACAGTTCCTTAGATCAAGGATTTCCCTTCCCGTTCTCCCCTCTTCCCCCCAATGTTTTCCCCTCCACTGTAACACTAGTTTAGTCCCTCAACAGCAGCATAAGCACAGTATTCTGCTGTGTAAGTGTATCCATTATAGGTACAGACAATGATAGAAAGTCCAGAATTCTGTTGTCAAGATATGTTTCATAGTTTTATTGGGGGCCCACCCTTTATTCAGAAGTAGAGATACATACTTATCTAGAGGATATGTGTAATGTAGGTAAGTATGTTTAATGTACTACTTTTTAAATACACTTAAGAGGAAACATTATTAAAAACTGAAAGTCCAAGTTTTAGCTAAGGGTACTGATTCTAGCAATAGAACAAGTTTAGAAAGCAAGAAGAATCAACTTTTTTAATTTAGCACCCATTTTATATAAAAGAGAAATTTGAAGTATAGTGTGTGTCACGAATTGCTTTGACATGATACAATAAAAGAACATCAGCTTAGTGTTTGCTTTTGTGTACTGGAAAAAAAGAAAAAACAAACCAAAACATTCAACTTGGGTCCAGCACAATAGCCTTGTGGCTAAATCCTCTGTTTGCATTTGTCAGGATTTCACATGGGTGCCAGTCCATGTCCAAGTAGTTTCATTTCATCCAACTCCTTGCTTGTGACCTGGGAATGCAGTTGAGGATGGCCCGAAGTCTTGGGACTCTGCACACATTGGGAGATCCGGAACAAGCTCCTGCCTCCTGGCTTTGGATCAGCTCAGCTCTGGCTGGTGCACCCACTTGGGGGGTGAACCAACAGGTGGAAGATCTTTCTCTCTGTATCTCCTTGTCTCTGTATATCTGCCTTTCCAATTATATATGTATAATACTGAGCTGGTGAGCAGAAAATAATTAGTCTTCCCTGTTTCCCTGGGTAGCTAGCTGATGTACATAAGTCTATCCCCTCCTGAATAGACTCAAGTACTCATAAAGGTACAGGCTGCGGTCAGATAACCTTAAGGTCACTTCTATTACTGACACTGTGCAGTGTTGAATGGTAATGAGATGCACTGAAGAACTTGGTGATGTCTCTCATTATTTAGGAGCTCATAAAGCAGAGCCGCAGTCTACTGCTTAAGTTTGGCTGCTACTAGCAAGCACTTGTGCAAGTTAGAAAAAAAATCCCTTCTGGGAGAATGAATTATAAAATGTATCCTTGCCTGGTAGACAAAATATATGAAGAAGCTCAGTTTGGTGAGATTAATAATAAGAACAGCAACACTACCTCCTCCTGCAGTTGACCTGGCTTGGCTAACAAGGCCCAGGCTGGATCTTAGTGTATCTGGTCTGCTTTGTCCTAGCTCCTCACCACTCTGTGATGGTACAAATTTGCAACAGCCTATGGAGATGAATGCACTGGATTTCATTTAACACCTCATTCCTATTGCACCCATCTGCCCTGTGTCTCAGTCTTCGTTCTCTCCATGGACAAATGTGTTCTTTCCTTTCCATTAAAACACTGCTCTTAAATTCTAGAAACTGACCTCTTGGTTTCTACACACCTGGTTTCTTAGAAATTGCCATTCACTTCTTTACCTACCCACCTGTCATGCATTCCTGCACATTAAATTCCCAGCATGCCCACTTGCACATTTTGCACAAGGAATCATTGTCTGCACATGGCTGGAGACCCATTCCACATCTGAGGCGGTTCATCTCAAGTGAGGCAGGAAGTGAACGTTGTTGGCTCTTGCTTATATGATAAAATTGCCATTGTATTAGTTTACTATTAGCTTTGTAATAGTAATACCTTATCCTGATCTCTGTACAGCTCTTGTTAACATTTTTCTAAAATATCAAAATTCTTCAAGTCCACATTTTTGTCCTCGCTTGTGTCTAAAAAAGTTTTATCAAAATGTCTTATCAATATCTGAATCTTCACTTTTAACATCATACTGAAGTTAAACATACATTTTGAAGTTACAATTCATATCTAGTTGCTCTACTCCACACCCCTGCTTCTATGGGCTAGAAGGATTCTGGAAGTGTTTATTTGTGGGATTGATTATCATTATTTTCTTCTGTAGTTTCTTTTCAAACTTACTTATCATGAGAGGCAAATGCATACAGTTAAGGAGATGTAAAAAACCATTGCCAAGTTTTGTAAGCTCCCTAATGAATCCTCTTTTTAACTGTCTGTTTCACCCTGTCACTCAACCCACTGTCTCCTGATCCTTTCTTAGTTAACACTTTTTCTCCCTTCAGCTGCTTTAATCATGGACCTGAAGCAGTAACTTTCTCAAGCAGTTGTGGTATGAGTCACATGAGATAATGCATCTAAAAGGCCTGGAACACAGCAGGGGTGTAATACAAGATGCTATATTATTATGATCGGAATTATTATTTTTATTACTAGCTGGGATATGAGGCTGCATAAATAGCAACTAGACCATAGCCAATACTAACTTCATTTGCTATAGTAATGATAGTTTAGGATTTAACTTGATCTGATTTTTCTCAATTAGTGTTTTTTTTTCAACTTGTACACAGCAGTTTCAGCAAAGGCTAGAGAGCAACTCAGCAGAAGAGATTCTAGCTTAATTTAGAATTGCAGACAGCTGTGGTGTCCTGAGCATCCGCTTTCGTAATTTTAATTAGAAAGCACCCGTAGGTTATTCTGTATCAAGAGGACAGCTTTGCAGTTCAGTCAAATCCTAGAATGTATTTGTTAGTTAATGAAAAATTTCTTACATGATTACGTGGTAAATTCATGATTTTCTTTTTCAGAGCTATTACCTTTACTCCCAATTTTCAATAAGTAATGGCCATTTAGAAGGTATCTGAGTCACCACAGCATTTATTTTAGAATTCACTGCTAGGTTCAAATGCGTTCCTGTAAAAGGAAGAAATAAAAAGTTCATGTTGAAAGCATAGACTAAGAGGTGACAGCCTCCGCTAGGGCTCTTAGCAAGCATACATTCAGGGTGAGTAAGCCCGGCCGGAAAAGGGCATTTGACCTAGCACACTATATTATAAAAGAGAGGGTAAAATTCTCTCTTCATGGGGAGCCCAATTTAAAATGGTACTTGACAAAGAGCTTCTGATTTCACCTCTCCACACAATGACTTCTAAAATGCCACTGCAGATAGAGAAAATGATAAGAATCGCCTAATACCTAAACTAAGTATAATACACAAATTGCCTGACTAGGAGATTAAATGCTGCTATCTTTTGACAGAGGCACATAGAAGAAAAATTGTACTCCAAACTTTATTTTTTTTTTTGTAAGCCCAGTGTCTTCTGTTTGATTTTCAAAGTTCCCATTCACTTTTAGAAACCCCGTCACCCTAAAATCTGCACATGATTTGAGAACCAAGTTTCCAGGACTAAAAAAAAGAAAGTTTGCAGGCTTACTGTTTTTCCATTTCTGTAATTTCCATTTCTGCTCAAAGACTAACCGGAAGGGTGACATTCCTCTCTCTCTCCTTTATTTTGTCACTCTACCTTATAAGTGAATAAACCAAAAAACAAATCACTCCCTCTTAAGAATGGAAAGCACTGAAGACTCCATCTGAACAGCTAGTGTAAGTCACTAAATTTAAAATTCCTCTGAGTTTCAAAGTATTCTCATGTACTACCTGACAGTGCTTGCTTCCCATTCCTCCTTCCCAAGAGCCTTGGAATACAATTCCAAAAAAAGAAAGCCAGAAAACATAGCTTCAGAGAAAAAATTTTCTCAGTGATGGAAGAGATGTGAGTCACTTTGGGATAAGGTCAAAACAGCCAAGTAGACAATCTTTTTAAGATTTAAGGTAAAAGTGATGATGAAGATGTGAAGTTACCCTCTCCATTGATAACACGAGAAAGAATCATCAGAAGACAATTCCTCAAACATTCATTCAATGAGCGTTCTCAATTTTCTCTATATACAGGGTACCATCTTTATTTCTGATGTACTCTGGGTTTTGTATCTTGCCATATGATATTTCCATAAGAATACAGAGAATTATATCTACCTTATATTTAACATCCATGTTGAATTAGCTTAAATAACATGCAAAAGTGATCTCATTATAAAATATATATTCCTACTTAAACAAATGGATTATTTCATAATGTTTTCCAGACACAATATTTTTATAGTAAAAACTGGCCCTGGAATGAAAGAGGAATCAGTCATAACATGTTTTGATTGGTAAAGTTGGGAGTATATACAACACATCCCTCCCAACCAGGCCGTGCTGGGCATCCTCAGTGTGTGCTATCCATGTGGATCCTCACCATGTATCGTAAGGCACTGATCTGAAGCTCTTCTTCAATTGTTTCTACCATATTATCTTTACTTCATACAAACACAGCAGGACTAAGGGAACAACTAAAAGCATGATAGAATAGGATAGGAGATATATTGGCTAAGAAATTTGTATATTTTAGGAACTTCAAGAAATTAAAAAATAAAAACCATATGATCACCTTAAAAGATGCAGAGAAGGTATCTGATAAAATTCAACACCACTCATGCTAAAAATTCTAAACAAGATAGGCATAGAAGAAACGTTTTATAACACAAGCAAAACAATATATGAAAAACACAATGTCAGCATCATACCTAATGAGGAAAGACTAGAAGTTTTTCCATTAAGATCTGGAACTAGACAAGGATGTCCAAATTGAACACTGCTACTCAACATAGTACTGAAAGTCCTTGCTATAGCTATTAGGAAATAAAAAAAAAAAAAGGAATTCAAATCAGAAATGAGGAATTGAAACATGATTCTATGCATAGGAAAATCAAAAGAATCAATGAAGACTATTGGACTTCATAAGGAGCTTGGCAAGGTAACATGGCAAAAAATCAATGAACGTAAATCGGTGGCCCCAGTATGCATAAGAAATTCCACGGCTAAAAAAGAACTTGTAAGGACAGTCCCCTTTACAATGGCAGAGAGGAATCTTAAATACCTCTGAATAAACCTAATCAAAGCTGTGGAAGACCTCTAGGATGAAAATTATAAAATAATAAAAAATAGAAAAAGACATTAAAGCATGGAGAAATTTATAGTATTCCTGAATCAACAGAGTAATAATCATCAAAATATCCATATTACTGAAAATAATATACAGATTCAACGTGATCCCAATTGAAATTCCAACAACATTCTTCTCAGAAATAGAGAAGATGATAAAAAATGAATCTGGAAATACAAGAGACCATAAATAGCCAAATCTATCATGAAGAATAAAAATCAAGCTAGAAGAATCACTACTCCAGGACCCAAGACATACTATAGGGGAGTGGTAGTCAAAATAATCTTGTAGTGGTACAGAAAGAGAGAAGATAAATGGAAGAGGCTAGAATCTGCAGAAGTGAGCCCACCCATGCACAGCCAAATAACCTTCAACAAGAGAACCAAAAAATAATCCAGGGGGGAAAAATGGGTTACTTCAACAAATGTTATTGGGCCAACTGGATAGGAGGCTCATGAAGCAAGATGCAAAATCTCCCCCCAAGCACCTGTCTCTTAATACAAAAACCGGTTTGAAATGAATCGAAGACTTAGATCTGTACCAGAAACCATTGCATTACTAAAGGAAAACAGAGGAAGCACTCTACAAAATACAGCTGTTGGTAAAGACTTCTTAAGAAAGGTCACCAATAGTGCAGCCAATACAAGAAAAGGGACGACGTCAAACTAAGGAGCTTCTGTACAGCAATGGAAATGATCAACAAGGCAAAGAAGCAACCAACAAAATGGGAGAAAATATTTGTAAACTACACAAATGATAAGACTAATATCTAGAAATTTACAAAAAGCTTCAGAAACTCAATGACAACAAAACAAACAATCCTGTGAAGATATGGATGAAGGAAATGAACAGACATTTTTTTTCAAAAGAACAAACTCAAATGGCTAATGGACATATGAAAAAAATGATCAGGTATCCTAGCTACCAGGAAAACATGAATAAAAACCACATTAAAGTTTTACCTCATTCCAGTAAGATTGTCCTACACTTGGAAATCTATTAACAATACCTGCCGGCATCAATGTAGGGGAAAAGGTGCTCCACTCCATTATCGGTGGGAGTGTAGACTAGTGAATTCTGTGGAATACTACATAACTATTAAAAAAATAAAAATCTAGCATTTGCAACAAGTGCTTCTGACTAGAGACCATTATGCCCAGTGAAATAAGCCAATCCAAAAAAAAAAAAAAGACCACCCTAATATCATGTTTTCTCTGATATGAGGCAAGATTCATTCAAAATGCAAGATAGAGTATATATATAGGAAAACATGTATATACACACATTTTTATAGATGAAATTTAATGGAGAGTAGCATACTAAAAAGTGCCGATACATTTCAATATGCTTCTGTATTCCTAAATAAACAGAGGACTCCCGATGAAGCTGTTAAATGTACCTTGACAATAGAATACTAGACTGTTTACCATTGTCTACCTACAATGCCACGATACACTTAAATAGCAGAATGTCTGACTTGAGACTACTGCTTGAAAAACTCTACTGCTTAATAATAAAGGAAAAACCATAGAGGAAGATGTGGGAGCCGTAAGGGGGATTTCCGTGTACATACAGAACTATATCATAAATAACAATAATAGCAATAAATATATGTATTTATCTTAGGGTCTAGCACTTTGGCTTACCATGTAAAAGCTCTGCCTGAGCTTCTGGCAATTCAAATGGCTGCCAACTTGAGCCCTGGAAGTTTCGTGGTTCCATGTAAAATCTAGCTCCCTGCTGATGAATTGTAGAAGCAGTAAGGATGCCCCCAGGTCTTCACCTGTACCTATGTGTAAGACTGGGAAGAATTTCTTGGCTCTAGGCTTTGGACTGGACTGGCTCCAGCCATCTGGGGCCATTCAAGGAATCAGGAGATGCAACATCTCACTCTATAATGAACACAATGGCTGGGGCTGGACAGGTTGAACCCAGGAACTCAGAGCTTCATCAGGGTCTCTGTGGGTGCAGGTATCCAGGGGTGTGGAAAGCAGTCTTCTGTTGCTTTCCCAGGTGCACTAGCAGAGAACTGGATTGAAAGTTGAACAGCTGGGACTTGAACCGGCACCCATCTGGGATGCTGCCACTGTAGACAGAAGGTTTATCTGTGGTGCTATAGCACTAGGTTCTCACATAAAAGGTTTTTTCTTTCTCTTTTTTAAAGATTTTTTTAATCACAAAGTCAGATATATAGAGAGGCAGAGGGACAGAGAGAAAGATCTTAGGTCTGATGATTCACCCCCGCAAGTGACCGCAATGGCCAGAGCTGCACAGATCCGAAGTCAGGAACCAGGAATTTTTTTCCAGGTCTCCCATGCAGGTGCAGGGTCCCAAGGCTTTGGGCTGTCCTCAACTGCTTTCTCAGTCCACAAGCAGGGAGCTGGATGGGAAGCAGGGCCACCGGGATTTGAACTGGAGCACATATGGGATCCTGGCGCTTTCAAGGTGAGGACTTTAGCTGCTAGGCTATGGTGCCTGGCTCCTCACACACACAGTTTTAAGGGCATAATGATACTTCCCACACTATACTTCCTCACTTCAACTTTCCTTACTGTTCTTTTTGTTTTTTTTAATGTTTACAATGACATTTTTCCAATTTTCTTTACAAACACAAGCTTCATCTCCACTAAATGAAGCATTCAACAACAGAAAGTAGAAAAGATACCATTACTCAGAAATAAATACAGGGTCATAAACAGTAATAAAATATCAAAATATCAATTTCTCTCGTCAGCATCACTTTTTTAGGTAACCCGAAGATTAGTTACCACACACCAGGAAGGCATGTGATATTTGTCTCTTTCAGGACTGGAGTGTCCCATTGGTATAACTGTCTCCAATTACATCCATTTTGTTGCAAAAGGTAGGATTTATTTCTATTTTTTATAGTTGAGTAATATTCTACAGTGTGCTCATATCACACTTTCTTTTTCTAGTCTTCAGTTGGGGTCATCTGGATTGGTTCCTTATCTTAGCTATTTAATTGAACTTGTATAAACACAAGGGTATAGATAATTCTTTCATATGCTGATTTTGATTTTGGGGGTTCAATTCCTAGCACAATAATAGATCATATTCATTCATTCAATTCATAAGCGTGAAAGATTTTTTTTTCCATATTTGGGTGTCTTCTATCTCTTTCCTTAATGTTCTGTAATTTTCATTGTGAAGATTTTTGACATATTGGATTAAATTTATTTTAAGGTCTTGGATTTTTTTTTTGTAGCTGTTGTGAATGGGACTCATTTTTCAACTTTCTCAGTCATGGAATTGTTTGTGTACAGAAGTGGTATTTTGCTGTTAATGTTGTGTATAGACAATTCCCCTATGAATTCCAGTAATCTTTCAATGGAGTCTTTAGGTTCCCTTTGTAAAGAATCAGAGTATCTAAAAACAAGGTTATTAACTTTTTTCTTTCTCATTTATATCCCTTTGGTTTCTTTTCCTTTTCTAATGGCTCTAGCTAAAAGTTCCAGAACCTTGTCGAACAGTGATGGTGAGAACAGATATCCTTTAAGGTTCTGGATCTTAGCTGAAATGCGTCTAGCTCTTCCCATTCAATATGATGCTGGCTCTGGGTTTGTGTTGAAGTATATCCCTGCTATAAGATTTTTATTGTGAAAGGATTTCCTTAAGATTTTATCATGAAAGAATGCTACGCAATGTTTTCTCTGCACCTACCAAGAAAATCAAACAGTTCTATTCTTTAATGTATTCATGCGGTATAGCACATTTGCTTATTTACATATATGCAATAATCTCTGCATACCAGGGATAAAGCTCACTTCCTACGGGTCAATGATCTTTCATAAGCTTTGCTGGATTCAATTAGCATCTTAGGGATATTGCTCTATTGCTCTCTTTATCAGACTAATATCATTCATTTGGACATAAATGGCCTAAATGAAATGGTAATACATTTTGTCTATTGCTAAGTTGATCAAATGGAGTTTACTACAGGAGTTCATGATATTCAAATATGAACAATATCATCATATTCGTTTTGTTGAAAATGATTTCAACAGCAACTTCCTAAGAAGGATGATCATTTTAGTAAATGCAAGCCAGGACTACTAGTATGTTTAGTACAACAGAAATTCTTAATATTTCATAAGAAAGAATTTAATTGATAGAAATAGCTACATAAAAAAATAACTTACAGAAAGCCAACTAAATGAGAACACTGGTGGAAATAAGAGGAAGTGGATTAATAAAGCAACATTATGAGAACAATGACAGACATTTGAGTCCGTTTAAAACATTGTGACTCCTTTTCCTCAATAATAAACTCAGTGTTTCTTATCTCACAGAATTTCGAATATTGCAATATAAAAGAGTGGATTTTTGCCTTGATTAATCATTGGTTTTTAGCGTTTTTTTTTTTTTTTAAGAATTTGTGCTTATAAGGGAGATGTACTGAGAAGAAGAGATGCACAGAGCAATCTCCCTTGTGATGTTTCATTCTCCAGATGGCTACAATGACCAAAGCTGAGCCGCTCTAGTGCCGGGAATCCAGAACTTTTCAAGTCTCTCACATAGGTGCAGGAGCCAAAGGACGTAAGCTATCTTCTGCTGCTTTCGCAAGCCACAACTAGGGAGCTGGCTTGGAAGCAAAGCAACCAGGACACCGGTGCACATATAGGATGCTGGGGCTGCAGACAAGGGATTAGTGTACTGTGCAAGACCCTGAGGTAATCTTGAGTAATTTTGCATCTGGCTGCTTAATCCTTGGGTCAAACATAAAAGACTTAGGCGGAATACATGATGAAATGAAAGATCCAAACCCTACATCATAATATTCTAGTGTTTTAACTTTCCTTAACATCTATAAAAGTTTCAGAAAGTTTACTTTATAGTGTTTTACGAAAGAATTTGCTCTGTTAACAAAAGTATGAAACTCCTGTTTTTTAGCAATTAGTATTAAAGTATGATTTACATTTTCACAAGATGAATCACCTCAATACTTGACATCATTCTGAATAGTCACTAATTGTATACATGCTACTTTGATGTGTACTGTAGTAAAGATGAACTATCTTGGTAAACAATAAATGAAATGATATGGAAACGTGCTGAAGTTTTTTCTTTCACTTTATCTCATACCGTGCAAGTTTCAGAAGGGACCATTTTAGAATACTTTCTACTACATGCATAATTTAGTACTATTACTCCTCTTAAACTACTTTTTGCTAGAGTTATGTCAAGTCTCTGTTATCTGCTGATTCTTCACGGAGTGTTCATTGGTCCTGTAAATACTCAGCCTAATCTTGGGCTAGTATTGTACTGAGTTACGTCACCACCTGTGGTGTCAGAATCCCGTGTTGGCACCTCTTCAAATTTCGGCTGCTCTGTGCCTAACCCAGCCCTTTGCTAACACACAGGGGAAAGCAATCAAAGGCGAACCGAGTAGTTGCATCTCTACCAGGAGACGTGGGTGAAGCTCTTGGCTACTGGTTAGGTCTGTCTCAGCTTTGGCTGCTGTGACCATAGAAGCAGTAAGCAATAGCTGAGGATTTGAGGAGCTCTCTCTCAAACCCCATCTTGCTTTGTAACTGATTTTCAAATAAATAAATGATTCTTTTCTTAAGATTTATTTATTTTTATTGGAAAGATGGATATACAGAGAGGAGGAGAGACAGAGAGGAAGATCTCCTATCTGATGGTTACCCCCCAAGTGACCACAACGGCCGATACTGCACTAATCCGAAGCCGGGAGCCAGGAGTTCTTCTGGGTCTCCTACACGAGTGCAGGGTCTCAAGGCTTTTGACCATCCTCGATAGCTTGATGGGAAGCTGGGACGCCGGGATTAGAACTGGCACAAATATGGGATCCCGGCGCGTGCAAGGCCAGGACTTTAACCACTACACTATCGCACTGGGCCCAAATAAATGATTCTTTAACAAATATTCAGCATTGTTTTCAGATTCAACGGACTGTTCTCATATTTGTAAGCTAATCTACTACCATATGAAAGTTGCAATAAGTACTCCTCAAATATTGGTGGAGAATTTACATTGTGAAAAAAAAATAGGCAGGCCGTTCAAATATTTTTTGAACTAAATAAGCATCCTTATTCGGAATCCTACATTCCGAACCATTTTAAAATGTCTCAATGCAGGCATAGACCTTTGAAAATCTATTACAAAGGAGAGTTTAGAAAATACAGTCTTTGTTCCAGTTTGTCCTTTCCATCTGACCCAACAATAGTGACCAGATGAATAATAATTCCTTCTCAATACACAGTGGCTATTTCTCTTATGGCTTCAGAAGTGTATTAGGCATACTTATAGAACCTACATGAAGCGGTCAGTCCTGTGGCACAGTAAGTTAAGTCCTCTCTTTCGGTGC
This sequence comes from Ochotona curzoniae, assembly GCF_017591425.1. Classification (NCBI taxonomy): domain Eukaryota; kingdom Metazoa; phylum Chordata; class Mammalia; order Lagomorpha; family Ochotonidae; genus Ochotona; species Ochotona curzoniae. Next base: position 25,769,352 of record NW_024467096.1, read on the forward strand.
TGGCATCCCACTGCTCACTTGGCATCCAGCGCCTGTTGATGTTCCTGGAAAAGCAGCAGGTCATGGGCCCTGAATACATCTGAGAGAGCTTCACTACAATACGCCCTTCTCCACAAATACCTGGACTTTGTTGCATTGTGCACAAATCATATTGTGAAAGAATTATGTAGCATCATTTCACATTTAAGTAAGATGAGCAAGGACATATATCACAACTCACAAGAATGCCATGAAATGTACACAGGAAATATTTCTGCTATTTGAAGGGCATCATGATATATGAAAAAGATCATATAACGTAAGAGTGATACCTACTTCTGCAGAAGTCACACCTTAGAATTAAGGTGCAAAGCAGACTATTGTGGTTTCAGGATTGTGATCATGATAGTGTTTTTAAAATTTCAGGAAAAATAAAATTAAAAATAAATTTGGTACAAAATGATAATTCATATGCAATTATTAAAAATGTTTTTTTTTTATTGAAAAGGCAGGTATATAGACAGGAGAAGGCACAGACAGAAAGATATGCGTATTCCCCAAGTGGCTTCCACAACCAGAGCTGAGCTGATCCAAAGCCAGGAGCCAGGAGCTTGTTCCAGATCTCCCACATGTGTGCAGGGTCCCAAGGCTTTGGGCCATCCTCCATAGCTTTGCCAGGCTACAAGCAGGCAGCTGGATGGAAATGAGGCAGCCGGGACGGGAACCAGTACCTGTATGGGATCCTGGTGTTTGAAAGGCAAGGATGTAGCCAGTAGGCCATTGCTCCAGATGCATATACACAGTTTTTTACAATGCGTATTCTTCATGATGTTTGTGAAGACCTCTCATGTATTAGCAAATACTGCTAGAATGTTGTGCAAAATTCTCATCTATAATCTTATTTTATCAGAGAACACCAGCATAAATTGGACATACCTATACATATATATATATATATATATTTTTTTTTTCTTTGAGTGCAAAGTAGAAATAAAAATGGGGGAGAAAGAGAGCAAGAAGAGTGTATATGCTCCCATCTACTGCTTTATTCTTTTTAAAACTCCTGGCAGTTGGGGGCCAGTGCAGTGGCTCAACAGGCCAGTCTTCTGTCTTCCTGTATTATCTTCCAATTCAGATCTCTGAAAGAAGCTCCAAGCTCCTGGGTTTGGATCAGCTCAGCTTCAGCTATTGTAGCCATTTATGGAATGAACCAGCAGATGAAAAATATCTTCCTTTCTCCTCTTCCCTCTGTAAATCTGTCTTCCAAATGAAAAATAAAGGAGTCTTAAAAAAAAAAAAAAGCTCTGTTAAAACCAGGCCAACAATAGGAGTAGAAAAACTTTTTCTTATTTTCATTGTTTCTTATTTCACAGAAATATAGTTTACTTTAAAAACTAGGAATATAAGAATTAATATTTTTGTATTGCTTATGTCTTTTTAAGAATAAACTGGAATATTGGTATTTTCATTCAAATTCTCTTTTGTGCAGAAGATTATTGATTTAACAAGAAATAGTATATAATTAAGCATTCCAGTCCTAGATTTTTTTAATTATGCAAAGCAATGATGATTCTCCCAAATTGCCTTTTTACATCACAAATGCTTACACAATACTGTTGAGTCAAAGCAAACTTAGATAAATGAAAGATTTACATTCAGAGATAAAATTTGCAAGTATTTGCCAGTGGCCCTGACTGATCAGATCAACAGAATGTAGAAGTTTAACATTAATTACTTTATTTACACTTCTCTGTAAAATTTAAGAATTGTAAAATGCAACAATTTTATCAAATTTTCTTGTTTTTCTCAGCTATTTATGGACACTGAACTTCAAAACAAAGCGGCCATATGGTCACAATGATTTTGAGCCATAGTAACCACACATCAAGTATTTCTGTCTTTGAATCACTAAAGCTTAATAAGCACTTTGTTGAGGCATTTTTCAGGTATATAAATGGAAATCTCTTCAAAAGCAGATGGCTAAACATCCATCAAACTCAGAAGACAAAATTTATTAGAATCACAATGGTAATTGATCCAGCAATACAAAAAAATTAATCATTGATCATTCCTCTGATATCTTGAAGTCAGAAGGTAGTAAAGCTGCTAAAATAAAGTCTTATCATTTCTAGAGTTATTTAATTTTCTTCTTAGGATTATTATAATGGCATGCCTCACTTATTGAGATAATACTATAAATATTCTTTTTAGTACTTTAAAACCAATTGCTATTGGATGGTTTCCTTTTTAAAGGCTTTTTCTAACTGAAGATGATTTGACAGCGTATCATATTCAGTTTGAGGGTAGCAAAGATAAGGTCTTAAAGGCACAGTCCCCACTCTGTTTTCACTCCAGAGTCTGTGAATTGACATTCTCGGCTTTGGCTATTAGGGAAAATTTTTCAGAAAATGTAAATGAGCAGAAATAGAACTTGCAGGATGCCCCAAGTCATAGAGGAAGATAAATCTTTCTAATTATGTCTTATTTACAGTTTTGCTCTTTTCTACCCAGTAGATTAAGAAGTTTTATATTTCTTCAATGTATCACTTTGGCTAGCAGAGAAAAATAACTAAAGGCTGTGTCGTATATAAAGTCCCCCCTTTTTTGGCAGCCAATTATTGAAGTAAAGAATGCATTCAGGAAAAAGTATATATAATTATTTATGAGCACAATAAAAAGGCATGTATAAACACACTGTCCTTATGTAAAAAGAACTGCAGTGTGGAAAGTAATCAACATTTATCCCCTTCTGAAATACCTATATTATGTACAGTTAAAGTATTGTTTATGAATAACGAGGAAGCAAAGCATTGACTCAAGTCCTGCTGTAACTATTCATGCCTTGTCCATTCATCCTTCCCCTCCTGCTGCTATAGTATAGCTGTCCCTCCTTCCAGTATGCAAAGCATGACTTCCTTCTGTGTCTGAAACACTCCAACTCTTTTCAGGCCTGTGTTTCTCCTACAGTTGTCTCTGTCGCTTATTCACCTAGTGGCAAATTATTTCTCAAACTCTGGTCTATCTCTGATTCCCATGCAGCCAAGCTATGTTTTCTAAACCACCTGTAGGTTTGGGTTCTGGAGCTAACTTAAAATGAGGACTTAATGCTTAGGACAATATAGGCTGGATGATGTAGCATTGCTTCTGCTACAAATTAGCATATGAATGTACATTTTCCCCAAGTTTATATCACATCTGATCACAACAGCTAAGATACTGAATAAAAAATGATATCCATGTTCAGATGAGTAGATAAAGAGATGATGGGATATACACACTACAGAATAGTACACATTCAAAACAAAAAACGAAATCCTTTCCTTTCAAAAAAATGTAGGCAATTGGAGACCATCATTTGTGCAGTCATAATGCAGTTCCAAGGACAAATATCAGAGTTTCCATGATTTTTGGTAATTAGTATAGAGTACAAAATTATGATATATAAGTAAAATAGACATGTTGAAATATGATTATTGCTTTTAGCTCTTGCCTACCCTCTTGAGGATAGTGGTTTTGTGCTTACTACCTATTGAATATTTCGTAGATGGTTAATTTTATGATTAGAAAGCCAACTGAAAGCATACCCCTGTAAAAATTTAACACAGAATAAGAAAGAAGAGAGAGTTAGTAAAGGATAGAGAGTATCGTTATGCTCTCAAACTATTAATATGAAAGCAATTTTATTCCTCTTACATACTTCATTTGAGTCGGGTTCTTTGTGTTACAGACTCTATGATTCGAACTTGACCTTTCCCATCTCAGACAATGCTGACAGTAACCATAGAGATGAATGCCTTCAATGCCTTCATTTCATAAATAAAGGCACCAGAGGTAGAGTTTGTGATGAGGCAGGTAACGCTGTCATTTAAGAGCTGGACATCCTGTATTGGACGTCGTGCCGCCTGTGTTTCTGATCCAGCTTTCTGCAGATGCATGCCGTGAGAGCCAAACGATGGTGGCTTAGATGCTTGGTTCTTTCCTCCTGTGCAGGAGAACTGCATGGAATTCCTTGCTCCTGGTGTTAGCATGACACCCACACGGCCTAGTCTTGCCATTTGGAAAGTGAACAAGCTGATGAAAGATTTCACACTCTCTCTCTTACTCTTCAAGATTTATTCATTTTGATGACAAAGTCAGATATACAGAGAGGAGGAGAGACAGAGAGGAAGATCTTCCATTCGATGATTCATTCCCCAGGTGATTGCAAAAGCTGGAGCTATCCTGTTCCGAAGCCAAGAGCACTGAGCTTCTTCTGGGTCTCCCAGGCGGGTGCATCATTGCAAGGCTTTGGGCTGTCCTAGACTGCTTTCTCAGGCCATAGGCAGGCAGCTGAATGGGAAGCGGGGCAGCTGGGATTAGAACGAGCATCCACAGGGATCCCAGTGTGTGCAAATCAAGGACTTTAGCCACCAGCCTACTGCGCCAGGCCCTCTCTCACTCTTACTCCTTTACCACTCAATAATTTAGAGAGAATGAACTTAAAAATATTAATAAAAAATACATCGAGAAATGGGACATTAAATTAGCATATTTAGTGCCTGGCTGCTTAAAAGGCAGATTTCAGGTTTCAGATTTTTGTGGCATAAAATACGTGTTCAAGTCACACCTTTATAAGAACTTGAGCATTTTCTCACAGAGCCTCAATGTTGATGCTCACTGTAGGAAACAGTCATTTCTCTCCATTAAAGCCACATGTTAAGCACTGAGAAACAAGGAAACATGGCAAACCATTTTACCTTTCAGGTGTTTTACTTCTTATAGCAATAAGTAGGACAATTTAGCCACTCAGAGAAATCACCAATTTTGGTGACTGCCAGCTTTTCCTCTCCTACTCCGATCGAATAGATATTTGTGTGAGATTCACTCCGTATTTCACTTAGTCTGTTTATCCCAAGTGTAGCAATGTGTCAAAAAAGAGATTTTTCAATAAATATTTCAATGAATATTTTATAAATCAATTTTCTACTCATTTTTATAATTTTGCAACACATTAAGCTAACATAGCCACTCATGATGTTTAACATCTGTATTGGAACTTTGAAGGGAATTCGATGTGGATAATTTGAAAATGCTTAACAGGATTACTTTTCATCTTTGACTTCAGGCTCATGTTTTCCTGTGGCAGCACGTCCTGCAGCAAAGCAGAGTAACTGTAACTACCAGTTACTATTTCCCGAGGATCATCATCTACCAAGACTTCTGCTAAGAGCCTTACATACAGCTTCAAGACACCATAAAAAGTTTTTACATGATCAAAATGCTAAATATAGTGTTTGGCATAAATACCATGAGGATCTTCACACCATTGTTGTTGTCCTTACCATTACTGTTTGTAAGAACTTGCCAGTCCCAACAGCTGCTGGATTAATCCATTGCCAGTAAGGTACTTTCCACTATTGACCACATTACATACGAATGAGTTCACTGCCGGGCCAGAAGCCTTGTAGGAAACATTGATGGGAAGCCAATTCGCAGAGCTAAGAAAAGTCTGCCTTACACCTGACACTGACTTTCATCCTAAGCTGGGTTTTCCCTTCTAAAAACAACCATTCAACATATGATAAATGCTTAATCTTACTAGTGTACATAAAAGAAAATTCAGTTCACTTGACATATCCGCATTGATTAAACATATTTGAATCTCACTGAGCAAAGTCCAGCACATAGAAAATAGAGGAGGAGTTCATCTTCCTGCAAGGCAATTAGTGATACGAAAGATCCAGCATCTACTGGTCTTTGAGTTGTTTGATTTCTAGGAATCTGTCCTAAAGAAATTATTCTAGACATGCACAGGGACAATTTATAAACATCAGACCCTGAGTGATAAAAGTCATAGACAAGGATGTACTTTCAATAAGTCATTGCATAGCTGCAAGAAAGAGTAGTATTAAAAATTACACTGGAGGCAGGTACTTGGTACAGTAGCTACACTGCTGCTTGCGAAAACCACATCCCATAATTTAATATTTGGTTCAAATTCTGAATACTCCACTTTTTATGCAGCCCTCATTTGTAGGCATGTGCAAATGAAAACAGAACCAAACATCTCTCTCATTCACTCTTTTTTTCCTTACCTATATTTTTAAATAAACTGTGCTATAATGTCCATTCATAATGTTAATAAGCTGTTCTGGAACAAAATATGTGCTAATAAATATCAAAAATGGTATCTTTCTCTGAAGAGAATAAATATGTATAAGTGCATACAAACATACAACCACAGACAGTCCTTATATGAATCTCTTAAGGCATGCACTAAAATATTCAAGTTATTGTCCCCTCAAGGTAAGTTAACAGGTGATTTTGGTCTATTTGTAAATGTTTGTGAATCATTTACATTTATTCACATTGTGTATTATGTTATTTTTTAAAAGAAATTTTACTTTAGAGAAATCCATTTGACAAATGAAGAAAACAGTAAGTGGACTCTTTCCTTTCATGTTCATTTGAGTCCCTGCGTAAGAAATTCCTGATATTTCTAAGGAAAGGGGCAGATGTCACAGATACAAACACAGCATCAGTTGATGGCACTCAGCAAAATCCTATCGTGTCTGAGTCAAAGCTGCAGTGTTTAGATCAGCCCCGAGAGTCCAGAGATGCCTCCCTTAAGAAGCACAGAATACTTTCCTAGGGAGATTGCAACTTATTCTGCCCTTTCCTTACACATGCAGTATACACAGTATAAGATTGACAGCTTGTTAAAAGCTAATTAGGAATAGGAAAGAAGCAAGCCTTGTGCAACCAAGTGGGTACATTTTCCTCCCTCAATTATGCTGAAGACTAAAACTCCAATAAATGCAAGTGGGGAAAGAGTATATTCTACATACTGAACATGTAATGTTAATACCTGGTAAGAGCAGAAATTCCAGATTCAGAAAAATATTATATGTGCAAAACAAATAACTTTTCCTTGGCATTGAAAATATGTACATATTTCTTACAGGGGGAATGGCATTCCAGCTAATTAAATTATGTCAAGAAGCAGCTCAAATTCAACACAGACTGTCACCAAGCAGCACATAAATAATATGGCAAGGGTTGGCAGCTGAATACTACAGACTGTGCAAACAATGACAAGGAAATTCTTTTTTTCCCAAAGCACTTGCTGCAGATTCCAGCCAGCACTGCATACTCATGAGTCCCCAACATTATGTGCAGAGAGATTAGGCTGACATTCACATTGAAAGATAAATTTGTTAGGTAGAGGTGAAAGATGAAATGCTAAAAATTGCACACAAGCACATGATGTCATCAGAGTGCAGGTTCTGGTCCCTGTTCCCATCGTGCCCTTCAAGAGGACCCTGAGAGTGAGCATATGCCCATCCTTTGTAGGATTTCTGAAAGACTCTAGAAATCAAGCAGATGAGGCATAGATTAGAGGCTTCTATCAGACCAGGGTATTGACTTTCAAATCAGGTCAAATGAAGCCCAGATTGTATGAAAGCAATCCAATCAAATTTCCACTTAAGTCCTGGTAAAGAGGACTTAAGAGCCTAAATTATTCAGAAAGTGGCCTCCGTCTCATTTTCTTTTCACCATCAAAGTTTTCAAATATATATTTCCCAAAGAATTCTGTCCAGAGAGCATCAATAAAGATCCGCAGTGAAGTCTCTTTGCTTTATTATCGATATCCAGCTTGACAAACAATGAAATACAAACTATGGACAACCAATATGAATTTGTCATGACTATTTCCTTCAAGGAAAGAAAAAAAAAACTGATGGAACAGGGTGAACAAAGATTTGAAATAAATAACTAAAATACAGAGCATCAAGTTATCGTATGAAAAATCAATAAAAAGCAACAAACATGCAGAAAAATAGGCTAGGAACGATGCTGATGATGGGGGAGCCTCATACGTCCCTGCTGAATTTAAATTGATGAGAGGAGAAAGCATTAGAGATCATTGTAGCTCAGTTGCATGCCTTTTAGCCTTCCCAGACAGACTCTACCTTTGACAGTGAACATCCTAAGCTTAGGAGAGTGATAGCTAGTGATATTTCATTCTGACAAACCTTTCCAGGAAGAGAGAAAAATCTCTCAGTTTCCCCCTGCAGTGTGAGCACAGAGCATCAGGTATGTGATGCTAAGGTCTCTGTTGACTTCCCACTTCCCATGTCAACAAAGCCGCAGATAAAAGTTCATTTTTTTTTTGTCCTTTTTAAACGTGGTACTTCGCCCTTGCCCATAGGTTCATATATGATTTTTTTTTCAATTGACTCAACCTGCAAACATTATCAGATAAATATGAACAAAAATTGGATGGACTGTTTTAATTCTCTTCGTACAGGGACCAGGAATTGTCAAATATCAGCTGTACATTCAAGTAAGTTTTATCATAGAAAATGACAAAACATTACCATTCTTTTGATTTGCATTTTGCTTTGTATAATACTGGCTGGCACACTAGTTAACATGTCCTTCAAAAAGTTGCTCACTGTTTGTGTTTCTTGTCACTTTACTTTGAAAATATAAACAAATGTATTTCTAATGATGTTGAAAGACATTGACTTTCCTCGGTTTCACTACATAGCAAATGATTCTTTAGTGGCTGCAAAACATTAAATGTTAAGTGGAAACATAGCAGTGCTCCCTGAAGTGGTTCCGAAATTGCAAAATGCCACAGATTTGCATTTGCGAAGCTTTGTTGAGATCCCTTAATGTTGTTCTCACTTTATAGGCAATAATACCAGGAGCTGTGAAAAATTAGACAGGGATGGAAATTTGCCTGTGAAACACAGGACCTTAAACTGCCCGAGCCTCAGAAGCTGACTATATCCAATAACTTCAGCAATTGGCCCATGTTCAAGCCATATGGTTCCCTGACCCTGCATATGAAGCTCAACTTTGGCACATGCACTGGGGAGAAGCACCCGTAACAAAGAGGAAAGCAATAAAATGTTATAGACTGCCTGGGCATTCACTGAAGTGAACTCCTAGCCTGAGCTGCTTCACTGAGCTGGCTTTACAGGTGGCAATGGTGGAGACTGCACTTGACAAACCCTGAGATTCTAAATCCAAAAAAAAAAAAAAAACAAAAAACTTGACTCAATGAGGATTATGTTGATACTACCATATAGTTAGGCAGCTGCATGAGGATATGGGGCAGGCATTTGGTGCGCAAATTAACTTGCCTCTTGGAATGCCCTCATCCCAAATGAAAGTGCTTCTTTGGAGTCCTGGCTCACCTACTTCCATGCAGATTTCTTGGTATTGCACATCATGGGAGGCAATAAGCAACTATTCAAGTATTTGAGTACCTAGAACTCACACAGGAGACTTGAACTGAGTTCTAGTTTCTTGTTGCAGATCTTTAGAGAGTGAACAAACAAATGTAACATCTTTCCATCTGCTCTTCAAAAAAAAAAAAAAAAACAAAAAACAAATCAATAAGAAAATAAGAAAAATAAATTGACATAGAAGTGTCCCCCATGGGAAAAAAAAAACTGAGTATTTCTTATCATTTATGATCTTAGGACTAAAAATAGAATATGTTCTCATTTCAAAAAGAGAATAAAACATAAACTGCATCCCAATTAAATTAATATGCAAAAACAGTTTAGTTTCGCCACATAGATTTGTTCTTTGAATAATTCTTGTGTCATGAATATTTGTATTCCAACGGAAACAAATTAGTCATGCAAAGTACTATTTGAAAATAATAAAAACCATACAAAGAAAAATACAACTGTTGTATAAACATGAGAAAATGTTACATCTTTTTTGATTGCAATTTTTTCTTAATGAATGAAACCATATTTTCCCCCAGATTGAAAAGCAAACCTTGAACCTAAAACTTAAGCTATAAAATTCATAATACAGTTTCAATAATTATTGGCACAATTTTACAATCAAGATATTGGTCAGATGGTAAAATCTGAATCATACAATTATATGCACTAGCTTGAAGTATATCATTCTTAACCTATAATGGTTACTGAACTTGTCCCAACTGAACCCTATACTGTAGATTTACATTTTTCATCCTGTTCCAAGCCAAGAGTATTGGAGTATATTTGTATTTCTGAAGTTACTTTTATGAGTTAATTAAGCAGATGTGACTCTAAATTTGACTGACCAGAGTTCTTGGCTCTGAAGCTGTAGAGCAGTTATTGCATACTGCCAAAAATATGGGCACGACTTCACTGCAAGCTGCCAAGAATCCGATTTGACTTTTACATCTTTTTGTATATATTTCTCCCATTATTCCTGACTGTGATGTTTTTCTGAAAAAATACTCCAACCCCAGCTCATGCTTAGTAGTAGATACCAACCATCAATGTTCGATAATTGGGAAGGAATGAGCATTTCTACGAGAACTGGTCTTCTAATGAGGCAGAAACTCCCAGTGTCCTACAGCATTTCTGGGTGACTTTTTGATTACAAATGTATTTAAGATGGTTAGGGGTGCCATTCATTGGCATAGTTTCAATTAGAAACCCTTGATAGCTTCTGATGAATGATGAAATAGTCCAAGTGGAAAATCAGAAGTCTAAATAATTCTACCACATAGCTGAGTCCTGAGTAATGTAAAGATTGTAAAGATTTTTTTTTTTAAACAAGAAGTGCAGGTTTATTTTCCATGTGCATTTGTAAAACACTTAGGACCAACATGAAAAGAAAAGAAAAAAAAAAACATTCTGTGAGGAAGAAGTTGCTTTAAAAATGAAGGGCTCAAAGGAATTAGTTACGGCAACTCTGATTGGTCCAAAGAGTGGGAGAGGTACTAGAATATAACAGGAAGAAGAATGGGAATTTATTGAGGAAGAGGGGGGACTGGAGGCTGGGAAGTAGGTCTGCGAGGAGGAAGGGGTCCCCCTGGTAGCCATAGGTTGGGGGTTTCGGGGGACCAGAGTACCCATGAGGGTGCATCAGTGGAGGAGGTCCACGCACACCATGTGGAGGCATAGGGCCCGAGTGACCCATGGGATATCCAAACGGAGGGCCTCTCGGGGGCATGCCCATCGGAGGTTTTTAATTTCAGCTTTCTTTGCTTGAAAGAAAGAATGAAAAATTCTGTCAGGGTTATACAAATGGATACTTTGTAAATGAAACATATTTTTATCTATCCATCTATCTAGTTTCTCTAATTGTGTGTGTATATATATATTCTATATTTGTATAAATATTTTATAACTGTATATATTATATTGTATGTATGTATACTATATATATTATAAATAAAACTATACCCATCAAGTTATCCACACAAGATTTCAAAAGCTTTTTGGCTTTTGTTTCCTTGGCCATCCACAATTTTTAACACATTTTCATATGTTTAATGCACTACAGGGAAGTACAAGTCATAGCCAGTCAATCTCTTAAGCCAGTTGTTTTGTTTTAGGCTTCAGACCTTGGAGGGGCCTAATAGGATGGTCTCCTCTGTCATGTTAGGACATTGAGAGATGCCTGATTCCAATTAAGCATATCAACCCTCATGCCTGACTTCAGCAAGACAAAGAGTGCCATCAATTTGATAAGAATGCTAAGCAGCGTTCAAAATCAATTCGTAATTTCTTTCATCTTGCTCATGTGTGGTGAAAATGAACTGTCCTTCAATTTTTCATAAGCCATGCAAACACAGAAGATTCAGTTTTGCTCAGCGTTCTGGAAGGCCTGGGTTGTTTGGGGAGCAAATCAGGACTTCATACTCTGATCTATGGAGAACCGAAGCAGCAAGTAAAACTCTGTCATTTGCAGACAATTATGCTGATGTTTACAGTCTGTACACATTTGCATAATTAGAAAACTTCTAGCTGTTTTTCCCAAAGAGCTACTCTATATCACTCATTATAAAATTGTACACAACATAACAATTAAAATATTTAAAATTTTTAGTAACCATGGAAAGTATGATAAGAGTTATGGTGTTTCCAAGGCAGAAAAAGTAAATGATAGGTGGTAAGCAATTTGTGATCAATATTCACATAATAGTTATATAGAATACCATTGGTATCTACTATGAAAGTCATAACCAATTATATCTGGGTGATGTCAAGAATACCATTAGCAAACACACAGAAATTATAATCATTGCAAGCAATTTCTACAGTCATGTCATTAACAAATATCACTTGAGTATATTTTAAGGCAAGATTTTTTTTTTTTAATCCAGAAGTAACAGAATTCGCTTATGAAGAATTCCAGGACTTTCAGACAAGATACACTGTTTCCCTACGTACAGGGTTCTAAGATGGGTCATTCTCTCTCTTTCTGGTTTCTGGAACTTGTAGTGAAAACTTCATTTGAAACTTTAATGGTTCAAGCTTGGCTTTTCAAAATGCAATATATTACATCAATAGTTTTATATAAATAGGGAAAGTTTCAATACAGAAATCAGAATAAACTCGTGCTGATTGGTTTGGTGAGTTGCATTATCTCCTCAAAAGTGAACTAAGTAGAAAATACTATAGGCCAGAAATAAACAAGATATAAATATAGGCATGTGGAAAGTTTTCTTTTTAATTCACTTTTCAAAAAGCTTATATTTTTATTTGAGAGAAAGAGAGAGAAGGAGAATCTTCTATTGATTAATCCAATTCCCATACGTCCGTAAGCTGGAAACGGACCATGCTAAAGCTAGGGGCAAGCAGAATACTAGGCGGGTCCTTTATGTGGATGGCAGAGATCCGAGAACTGAGGCACTGCCTAGTGCCAACTCAAGTTGTAAACTGGCAGAAAGCTGAGTTGGAAGTAAGAGTGGAATGACCACAATGTGGGTGCTAGGATCCTAAGTATTGGCCTCATCTGCTGCACTTCAGTAACTACCACTGAGTGTGATATTTCTAAAGGTGAGTTTGGATCTATCCGTGCTATTTTTTTAAACTTTATATTCCTAGTAAAGTGTGTGAGATAGATGCTTTACTATATTGACATTTACTACAAGGAATTCATTTCCTCTTTAAGACCAAGCAATTATTTTTGAATTGAAGAGGCAGAGCCACTCCCAACAATCCCAAGCTGAATATTAGTCAGCTTCTTTAAGATAAAATAAAGAAAAGGTCTCGGAATATTTTAGGCATTGGAAAGAAAAGAAAATATCAGTCATATTTCAAAGATGACAAAAGGTGTGTGTCACGATGATCTGGGAAAATTTTCAAAGCAACAATTCTCTGAGAAGAAGAAATCTTGAAATATATATATGTATATATATATATTTCATTTTTAACATCATTATGGTCAACAAGAAAGTAGGTATGAAAACCAAATGTTAAAAACATTTTTCTGCCAGCTGGAAATCTTCTGCCTGTTTTGACAATCCTATCACACACCTACAGGCTGTCACAAAGGGAAAATCTTTCCATTTCCTCTCCGAAAGATCATTATGAACCTCTTTCATTGATTGTTTCCTGTGGTATGTATAATCCTCCTTGTGGTTCTGTGCCATCCAGGGAACATGTTGTGTGTAAACGACCACAGGTGAGGAGTGATCGATGAATGATTTTAACCTACGAGATAAATGCAGTAGGACTCCGACCTTCTTGTGAAGGGTTGTTTAGTTTTCCTTCCCAATAGATTTAACTTGATTCTTTTCAGCTGAAAGAAGTAAACATGGAGAATCAGTGGCACGGTTTGAGTTCAGCACAGTTGAGTTCAGCTCCTAAGTTGTCTGTTCTATGAACACTTGCAGCTGAAATTTTAGCTTCTGTGGCAAACAGAAATTTTTATAACATGGGTATGTTTTTATAAAATTTTCTGCCAACAGTTCATATAGATCATTCAATTTTCCGTAACTCACACAAAGTTTCTCTAATGTAAATTTAAAAGAAGGAAGGCACAGAGAAGAGCCCAGGTCAAAATTACTTACTTATCAAGAAGAATCAGTACATAAGCAATGATTTGATACTTGTTGTGAAAATAATCTGAGAATTACGAACTCCTAGAGCTGAAAGGGATCTTATCACATATGCCAGGAATTCCCATTAGGACTAATTATTGGAACTACTTGGAGAGTCTAGTAAATACAAATATTCTTAAGGCTTTCTTCCCGATATATCTTGCCATACTCTTGAGAATCTAACACCTTTAGACTTATGTCTATACTTACTGTGTATTTCTGGAAGCATGCAAAATTATTTCCACTAACCCATTCTTGGATAAAGTTTACGGGGAGAACAGAAATTGTTTATGCTATTTATTTTTTATTCTTTGGACACAGCTGGCCTTATTCTCATGCACATTAATACTTTAAAATATTTTAACATCTAAAGTTGAAATTTTAAATTTAGGTTTGAGATCTATTTATTTACTCATCTCATTCCCATGAAATTAAAAGATGGACAGTTCTATGGAGAGTGGATCAACAACGCTTGTGAGGAAGGACATCTATTGTGCATCACTGATATTGTGTGCCTCTGAGTTAATGTCTTTCTCTCTGTAGGAGCGGACCAGATAATACACAAAGTAGAAAGGTTGGGGGAGCGGCTAAAAAGCTTTACTAGAAAGAAAATTCTTATTTTAGCCTTCTGGTCAAGATAATAGTGTTACAGAAACCACATTTAGGATTTCTCCTTTGAACCCACCGTAAGTTGAAACAGAATACTCTGAACTTCCTCCTTTTCCTTCCTTGACATTTGGTAGATAGCAGCTTTTACAGTCGGCATGGGCTAATGTGTGCTGAAGTAACGAAGATACCTGCATCTCAGCGGCTTAGCATGGACGAACATTTATTTCGTGTTATGCATGTCAGTACAGATATCCAAGGTTCCTTCTCATTCTAGTAGGTGAGCCATCAGAGCAGGGGGTGTATGGCAGACAGTCGACAGTAGAGAGGGAAAGGATTGTGTTGAACTCTACAATGGCTGCTGAGTTTTCTGCTGAGATTTTACTGGCAATTAATCAGCTTAATCAATTAAAATGCCCACACTCTGCTTCAAGAGCCTGGGAAGTACAATTCTACTATGAGCCTAGAAACAGGAGAACTGGAATTCTTGTGAATAGCATGTTGTCCGCATATCCAAACCACACTGAACATGAAGTTGGTTGTTTCTTTTTTTTAAGTTTTGATTTTCACAAGAAAATCAAAGTTAGCTTCTTAAAGCCAAAAAACTTCTAATAGTTTTTGTGCGTTCAGGGTTTTACAATAGTTGCTTAATAAAAAATTAATAATAACCAAATTGATTAGCTAAAGATTACATATGTACAATTAACAGTTCCTGCCCTTGCCTCGACTCATTGTATCCTAATTTTAGTTATATTTCTAGCAAGCTTTTTGGTCTGGCAGCTTAATAGTCTAGGAACTATACTATGGAGTCACAGGAAACAGATGAAAATAGAGAAACGGAAGTTGCTTAGTTTCATGATTTGAAAATTTATATTACAAATTAAGGCAGAAAACTTCTACTGTGACTCTGTTTACATATATCTCTGAGTTCCCTTGAACTTCATTTTATATGTTTTTATATCTTAGCTCTTCAAGTAGAAAAAAACAAAAGAAAGAAAAGCATGAACTGAGTTGGCACAGTAGACCAGCAGCTAAACCCCTCACCTTACTGGAGCCAGGATCCCATAGAGTCACCAGTTTTAGTCCCAGTGGCCATACATCCCATCCAGCTCCCTGCCTGTGACCTGAGAAAGCAGACGAGGATGGCCAAAAGCCTTGGGACGCTGCATCCGCATTGGAGACCCAGAAGAAGCTCCTGGCTCCTGGCACCTGGCTTCGGATTGGCTCAGCTCCAGTTATTGCAGCCACTTGGGAAGTGAATTAATGAGCATAGGATTTTTCTCTCTGTCTCTCCTACACTGTACATCTGACATTCCAATAAAAATAAGCAAAATCTAAAAAAGAACACCACTAGCTTTCAGTTTATTTTCTAAAAATTTAAAGATGATATTTTTACACAAGATAGAGGCAGCAGAAATAGATTAATTTCAATATTTTCTAGGGTGTTATTACAAGTATATTGACAGATACAGTGGTGTATAAAGTTAATCTTCCACATGCAATGAAGGCATCACATATGGAAACCCATTTCTGGCTAGACCATTTCTAATCCAGCTCTCTGCTTCTGGCCTGGGAAAGCAAAGCAGCAGAGGATGCTCCAACATCTTGGGCCCCTCCGCTCACAGGGGAGACCCAGCAGATACTGCAGCCTCCTAGCTTCAGGACAGTTCAACTGGCCACTGCAGCGATTTAAGGGATGAGCCAGCAGATGGGCTATCTCTGTCTCCCTCCCGCTCTCTCTTTTTCCCTCTCTCCAATTCTGAATTTCAAGTAAAACAATAAATAAATCTTTAAAAATATATACATTTTGGAATGAAAATAGGGCTTAGAAATTCTCCCTTTGCAGGCTGCAATCTTCTGAGTGTTTTGTACAACAAAAAAGGGGACATGCCATACAGACCTAAGGATGTTAGAATCTGGATAGATTCTGATGAGAGGTTCCATAAGTGATTTCACTTCAAAGGGCCTCTCTTCAGTCCTGTGGCATCTTTTCAGCTGAGATTTTCAATGTAGCAACTTGTGAACATGCTGCGATAAACTGCAATAATAATATCCATGGGTTGCCATCTGCCACTGCAACCCCAGTCATCTACCCAGATTCACAATGATTGGATGTAATTACCCTTATAATGATAGAAAAAAAAGAGACTTTATTCTTGTTGTGTTCATTAACCTGAAATGTCCCCGGTGAGCAGGAAATCATCAAAAGTTAATAAACATAATGTATTTTATGAGAAAGACTTTGCATTGATTTCATTTTTCTTTTTTGCACCAGAATAAGCTTATATATAGTTTTATGTTCCTGTAAACTGCTTGAGGTACCCTTGTGTAAGTACCTGAAATAATGCAAATTAAATGCACTGTAATAAACATGAAATGCGTGGTACTTACAAGAAAGTGTAGGAGGTAGGCCCCTATGTGACCATGATTAGGATGGGGAAAAAATGGCTTCCTCAAGAAGAAAGCCATTACAGAGATTGGATTTATATACTATGAAGCCAAAGTAATGTTTGAGATGCATAAACATACCACAATTCCAACTACTTAGTATTTGGTTATATTCTAACAGATACTGGTTGCACATAATTCTAGACCTGATTTTAGTCTTAAGAAAACTGAGAGCTCCCTCAGTGTTTGAGTAGACACAAAAGAGAAATTAAATGTATTGACTACTTTAAGCTAGAATAAAATGTTTAAAACAATTCATTTTAACATACATAATTTATAACAAGCCTAGGAGGTTGCTATAATCATCTCCATGCAATGCTTAAAACACTAAACAACTCACTCATCAATTTGAATCAAAGTTCATACTTTTTGGATTAGAGTGCATAGTCTGAAGAAGAGCAATTAGTTTTCTGTACAAAGAAAGATTTCCTTATTTTATAGGCTGTATGGAAAATTCTTCCCTTTGCAACCAAAGAAAAGGAACTGGGAGACATTAAGGTAAGCAAAACAAGCCAGACACAGCAGGATGCATACTAATTGTTTGCATGTATGTGTGGGATCTAAAGAATAGATAAGTAGGTACCAGGATCTGGAAGAGAAAGGAAGGGGATGCAAAATGCGATAATGTTGATCAAAGGTCCAAAGGATCAGAGTGGAATCATACATTTTAGATCTATTGTACTGCATAGTAACCACAGTTAATAATAATTTGCATTATGACCCATTTCAAAAATTGCTAAAAGGTAGCTTAAGCAGCACTGAAGAAATTAAAAAAAACTAGATCAGTGCATGATTTAGTTTTGGTTGAATATATGATAAATATGTAGATAATAACATTGCCTAAATTTGCTATTTTGTCATTTTTTTAAAAAAATTAAGGTAGAAAGAATGGGAGGGCTAGAGGGATAGAAATACAGAGAGTGGCTTATTTCCATCTCTTGGTTTACACCCGAATGCCCACAATCTCCAAGTGTAGAACAGGTTATTTTCTGGAGTCAAGAATTCAGTTTGGGACAGTGCCAAAACACTAGAGCCATGGCATGCTGACTGTGGGTGTGGATTCACAGGGAGCTGGATGAGAAGATGAGAGGCAGGACTGAAACCAAGCACTCCTCCATTGAATGCAAATACCTCAAGTACCACTGTATTGACTTTACTAGCAAACCAGAAACTTGCACCACCATTGTCAAAATCTCTAAACACAAACAATTATTGCTTGGCAAATAAAATGCAGTAAGATGCATTTTAACAAGTGGGAATTCTTGAGTTATGAATTCAGAATTTATTATATTCCAAAGAAAAAAAGTGTCTGGAATTTAATACTAATAGCCTTGATGGCTGAAGTTAAGAAGATTATGAGGCACTCACGTGCGGGACCTTGAAAGAGGCTTGAGATGAGTCCAAGGAGATCCCTATTTTGGAAAAAAATAACCCTTTGCATCTTCCCAGATGAATACAATTTTTTATGACTTGAAGATCATTGTGTGCAGTCAAGATCTGGCAAATGTTTTTTGTAAAGAGCCAGACACTGAGTGACATGGGTCTCTTCAGACTACTCAGTGCCGTTACTGTAGCACAAAGCTTCTATACACATTAAGCAGGCAAATAAATGGATAGGGCTCTGTTGTAACAAAAGTCGCAAATAGACATTGAAATTTGAATTTCAGACAAGTTTGCATGTGCTGTCATACTTTTTTATTTTTATTTATATCAAGTGAGCAATTTCATTATTTCACATTACAGATTTAGAAACAGGGAATCCCAGTGCCTATAAAACTGTATCACATAATACAATGTTAATAACAATTAAAACAAATAAATAAAACTTAAAAAAAAAGAAACAGCAGTATTTCCTATCTTACCTTCACTCCTGCTTTTTTTGCTTTTCTATTTTACCTTCCTATTATTTTTTACAGTGGCATATTTTAATTACACCTCACAATCACAGGTTTAACACTTCATTAGGTAAAGATATCAACACACAGCAAGCAGAAAATAATAATAATAACCTACTGTTTCTCAAGAATATAGACAAAGACTGCAAACAATGGTCAAATCCCAGGGTGTTAATATCACCTTTTTGCCCCCTTTTATTCTTAGCCTGGGAGCCATATAAAAGCAGGCACCATACTGAAACTGTGTTGAAAGTTACAATTTTCTGGCCTTGCCTAGGAGATTAAGTTTGAAGAAAAAAGTGACACAAGGAAAAGGAACTATTTTTTTTTTAAAGAGCTACATTTATGACAGTAAATACCCCACTAAGTGATAATGTTATTTTAAAAATCTGGTATGGGAATCCAAAATGTTTATGAAATAAATTATAACTTGTCTGACGGAATCCGTGTGTTTGAGAATTTTTGAAAGTAGATTCATATTGTCTATGAGGCATTGTACTTGAGCAGTTTTGACTAGCCATGAACAGTTTCTGCTATAGCCTTAATTCTGTCCATATGGATCAGTTTACCCTTGGAGTCTCTAAATGAGTAGCACTCACTAACTTCTCTCATGATGTAACTGAATTTATTCTCTCCTTTTTGGACCCTAATAATTTTTAAGCATAGGTCATTTAAAGCATTTTTTTTTCTGAAAATGAATTTTAATCATTTATATAAAACATTTATATTTATAAATCATTTATATAAAACATAAATGTAGACAGCTCTCTATATGACCTTTTTTTTTCTTGATCTGAATCAGTTGCAATCAGGAGGTGTGTCCTCCTGTAATCCATATTCTCATGCCGGATGTGATTAGCCATTTGGAACTTCAAGACTGACACTTGGCTAACTTTGTGGAGGAGTGGCATTATTGAATTTTTTGTTTCTCTTGGGTTTCAATAAAACTATCATCTACTGACCTTCAGGGCAAGTAAAAAAAAATCGATATTTTCATGCAAGACTACATAAGAGAAAAGTTTAATATTAGACTTTTACTATTGATTCTTGTTCTCTAAGATTTTAAACAAAGAAATGTATCTTTCATCTGCTAAGTCACAGCTAAACTTCATATTTGATATTTTTATCTATATAACCTTTGTCAAGTCCCTTAACATCTCTGACCCTTCGATAGATAAATTTGCTGACATGGGCAAGATCACAAAAGGATTTACTTTCTAGAAAACCATGTTAGAGTTGATACAAAGTGGTAAGAACCTGAGGTCAGGAGGAGAGATTAGAAAAGCAGACTGCGGAATTCTGACAAAGAAGGAGTCTAACACGCAATCTAACACGATGGTTAATCAGAAAGTCATTTTGGCTTGCCAATAAAGGAAAAACCAAGGGCAGACATGGTAATCGGTATGTCTCACTGTCCTCGTTTGTGTAATGAAGCCAAACCTACAGCCAAGGGTTCTGTGAGCATTCAGGGAAGCGCAAATAAAATTCTTAGGAGAGGAACTCTCTTATTGGGTAACTTTCTTCAGGCCTATGTAATCTCTGTAACTTTAGAAAGGTATTCCTGAGGTCTTAAGTTAATCTCATCAGCTACTTAAATAATGACATATCGGTGGCAAAATTATGGTCTCAATCCACTTTGTGATTTGCTTTGTACAAGCAGGTGAATTTTGTGATCAAGATGGAGTGAAGAACATATTTCCTCAGAAGTACTTTGGGAAGCTGGTAAGAGAGAGAGATGGGGGAGCATGATGGAGAAAGAGGTGGATGAAAAGAGAAACAGATAATAACACTCACTTATAGAGTATGTTTTCCCAGATATAAAACATAGGAGGGAAGTTTTATGAAGAATAAATATATATATATATAGAATATGTTCTCTATTTCAAGAAAAGCCAAGAAAGCTAAGTGATATGGATAGCTAAATGAAGTGGTTTTGTCCTATATTTCAAAATATTCTGAAGAGTATAACATTAATGTAACATGAGGCTATATATAATTGATGAAAATATTTGCCAATGATTTAAATGCAAGTTCTCACTGTTAAGTTTTTCTTACAAAACATTTCTTTAAACCGTAATTTGCATTGACAATATTTTTTTTATTTGTAATAGAATGTAAAACAGCCAAACTTTTTAATGATTCTGAGAAATCATTAGATATTATTTAAGTTGCTTACCCACTCATACCTATTTCTACATACAGTTTCTCCTAATATGAAAAACTTAAAAAATGTATTCATTTGAAAGGCAAAGTCACAGAGAGGGAAAGGGCTAGGGAGAGGCAGATGCAGGAAGAGAGAGAGATAGATAGATTCACTTCCTAAATGCCCACAGAGACCAGAGCTGACCAGGACAAAGCCAGAAGTAGGAGCTTTGGTTGTGCCTACAACAAGTGTGCAAGACCACAAAGGACTTGGGTGACCTTCTATTGCTTTCCCAGATGCTTTAGTGGGCAGCTGGAATGGATAGGGGCAGTTGGGACTCCAACAAATGTCCATGTAGGATGCTGGCATGGCAGATGGGAGAGGGGCTTAATCTAATAGGTCACAGTACTGACCGCTCGTAAAGACACGGAGGATTGTGTTGTACAGCTCAGACTTTAAGCCTCTAAGATATGCAGGAGGTTAATATCTATGAAGTATCTGAGAATGTGCTTGATAATATTCAGAATACAGAAGTAACCTAGTCAGTTCCTATCACAAATTAGATTTGTATCTAAGTGAGGGGCAACTAAACAAAATATTACTAGAAATCTCAGTGGCTTCATCTGGTAGTCATGCATCCTGAGAGAAGAGGCAAAAGAGCCAGAAGAAGCAATAGCTACATCAAATTGACCTCCTTCCAAAATCTCCTGGGCACCAATGAACCTGAAGCCACTTGTAATTTTGTGGTTTAAAAAAAAAAAAAAGAACTTTGCTCAATTGCCTGCTATCTATTCAGCACCCAAGGCAGACATTCCTGGTCATATTTCTAACTCTTTTTCTCTGTTGAGGATTCCATATATCCATAGATCATTTTCATGTTTGACCAATTAAAACGTGGTTTATTGGGAAGTGTTTGCTATGATGCTTTTCCTTGCCAATGTACTCAGCTTCCAATCTCCCACTTGAAGTGCCATGCTTATCAAAGTCTTTGGTGCTCACTCATAGTCCCTTCTAACCCACATATAATTTCTCTGGATAGCACAAATGTACATCTGAATGTTTATCTTTTTCACCTTTGATTCCTGATTTTAATATCCAATCACTCATGGACTCCTGAGACAATTTTTCACATTGAAATCTATGGCCTTTCCTGCTTGCTCCCAACAGGCCTGCATCTTCCTTACTGCCTATCCTCATTGAGACCTTGTTCAAACTTTGGTGTTTCGTGGAACATCATTTTAATAAATCCCACCCTCATCAAACACATCTATGTGTACTAGCATCATGCCTCCTTTTAATAAATTCCACCCTCATCAAATTAGAGTCATGCTTTACAGTTTCAGATGATTAACGCCAAAAGATCCTCAGCAGATACCCCCACCCTTATATATAAGCTAAAATATAGCAGCCTTCCGAGGCAGCTAGCATCTGGGGTGACTCACATCTACCTGACTCATCATCCATGCAAATCAGTCAGTCCCTGGCCCTCAGCCAGTCATGCAGACAGCCTTCCTTTAATGAGATCATCACTCTACTCAAGACTAAGCCAGCCCATTGTTGCAATTCTTAGCAGTTCAGCAGACAGCCCCTCCATCATACACATCGCTCAAAGAAAGTTCAAATGGTGAATGTGTTAATTGGCAACAGGGATGCTAGAATTCTTCTGATCAATTGTATTGGAGCAAATTGTTCTTTTGCTTTTTAAAATTATCTCTCATATTTAATTTGCAAAGTAATTGATCAATTGTAACAAATTATGTTTACCTTTCCTTCCCAAATTTCAGAGTTGACAACTGAATCATTTTCTGATTGCTCATAATTGACCACTCTTTAGTGTACTTTAATTAATCACAACATAAGGAAATATTCCATCAGTTGGTTCACTCTCCAAATAACCATAATGTCCAAGACATGGTCAGACCGAAGCCAGGAACTATTTTGGGGTTTCCCACATGGGTGTTACGGCCCAAAATCTTGGACAATTTTCACCTTCTTTCTCAGGATCATTAATAGGGAGCTGGATGGGAAGTAGAACTGCCAGGACTCAAGCAAGTGCCTATAGCAGGAGGCAGCACTGCAGAAGGTGGCTTTATCTACTATGCCACAGTGCTGACTCCCTTCATTCATATTTTGAGGTACAAAAAGAATGTTCTAATCTCCCTTCCTTCTTGCTTTATCTCATTCTATTCTATTTCTTGGCTGAGATGAGCTTCCTTGCTCATCACCTTGTCTTACATTTCTTTAAGTACTCAAATTTCGTTTTCAATGAAACCCTGTTTAATGAACATTTATGAGCATCTCCCTATAGTGTTAGCTCAATGTGTAGACTCTTCTGCAGAGCGAGCTGTGGTCTTACATTTTGCATTTTATTTGCGAGATATTAGCCATACAAATCAATGTTTCTTAAGAAATATGGAATTAATATGTTCTCTCCACAATTTAAATATTTTCACCATGTCATGAACATTGATATTGCTGAGCAAGTAAATAATAACAATAAGAATAATTGGCTCTAATATGAGTAATGTATATTTTACATTTTTTATAGATAAGATTAACATACACAATTTTCCAGTGGATTCAGTGTTTACTAGCTAAGACACCATCATTTCCAAAAGTAGCAGGTGGAGAAGCTGATGTAGATTCTCTCTACCCAGCACAAGCAGCATCTTTTAATTCTTTTGTCATAGTTGCCATCACGGGAAGTTTAAAGGGGAATTGATCGGAAGTATGTCGACCAGCCAACACATTACTGAAAGGATTTTTGTAGTTTTAGAAAAAACAAATTTTGAAATTTTAAGTTGCTTTTTTCTTTCAAATAAACAACGATCATCTATAAAATATTGCACTATAACTATAGAATAGAAGGTCCTATCATACCTACACACTCAGAAAAAGGTAATGCTAATTACAACGCTCAGTGGGCGATCTGACTTCTGATACTGCGTGGGCAGAGCTGACAAGCTGCCTTCTACTTCGAATTCGTTTACTGTGCACAGACATATTACTGCTAATTTGCAAGAAGGAAAGAATATGCGGGCATGCAAAAATAAAGGAAATCAAGCAGATGGTGCTCAGACTGTAAACCTCCGATGACAAGAACCTGGCTGATCATCCTGCAACTGCTACAAGCATTTGTAGTTTGTTTTTTTCCCATCAGAAGTCATGTGAGACACTGAAAGGAGCATTTTTGCCCTTAGAATCAGAAAAGTTAAATCTTCATGTAACATTGGTAAATGAAAGCATATTAAAGGGAATGCATTTGGTACAAACTCTCTACAATGCATTTATATTCCTGACCATGTCACCACAAAAGTAAATCAAACATTTTTGCTACAAGAATAAGATTTCTAATAGGTGAACTTTTCTTTTAAAATTTTAATCCTCTTCAAATTAACGATGTGTCATTTATTTTAATAGTACCTTTGAGTATATTTTACTGATGAGAGAGTGTGGTGGTGGGGAGTAGAGAGAAAGAAGGGTAGAAAATTGAGACCAAGGTCCTCTTATTTTGATCTGGGAGATTTAATTCATTTCAGCCAACATAAAGTGCTTTTTATGTGCTGTGCACTGTCCCTGCTGTCGGGTATAGTAAATCTTAATTGTTCCAATAAGTCTGTGAGGCAGGTGTTATTGAGTTTATTTTATTTTAACAGAAAATTTAGTATTAGAGTGTTTCAGTAGTGAGGTTGATGCCCTGGGTCAACAAGCTAAATCATACACCTTTCATAGCACCAGAATCCCATACAGGCACATATTTGTGTCCTGGCTGTTCCACTTCCATCCAGCTCCCTGTTTGTGGCCTGGGAAAGCAGCAGAGAATAGCCCAGAAGCTTGGGATTCTACATCCATGTGGAAGACACAGAAGAAGCTGCTGGCTTCTGGCTTCTTCATAGCTGGGGCTCAATTCCAGTTGTCACGGACAATTGGGGAATAAATCAGTGACTGGAAATCTTTTTGTCTCTCTCGTAATTTATTTCTGTAAAATCTGCTTTTCCGATAGATATATCACAAAGTAATATACCTGGGCAACTGGGGTCCCCATCATTCCTTTCAAGAAATAATGGAAAATTACCCAAGTTACCCAAGTTCAATTTGTTTGGTCAAGACACTGTAGTGATCTCAAAGAACAGAGAACCAGGAAGCTCTGTCACCTATGGATGATTCTGGCGAAGTGAATGAATGTTTCGGAATCTGAGTTTCTACCTCTAAGAGTAGTGTAACACTAGGCAGCTTGTAACTCATGGGGTAAAATCAGAATTTTATATTAAAGTTCACACTGACAAGTGCTGTATTTTGAAATCTGTGGGTACCTGAATGCTGAAGATGTTAATTATTCAGGAATGTTTCTCTAAGAGTGCCTGCTTACAAGGACTTACTGGATGTGACAAGGTTCTCAAAGAAATGTGGAATTTTGAATGTTTTTTTTTTTAATGTCTGAAAGGGCCCATAAGTAATGGCTCCCAGGATCAGCAAGAAGAAAGGTACATTAGGTGTTCTCCCTCACGTGAAGAAATCTGAGACAGTTGGTCTGAACTGACAATAAAAAACTGACAATAAAAAAACTGGAGGCTGATGAGTGAAGGGAGAGGGATGGAGGGAGTTTGGAAAGCAGATAATAAAACAGGATCAGAAATAATAGTTCCATCATTTCACAGCTAAGTGTGTTCTTATTGTGCACAACATCGTATTATGTACTGTATATATAAGTGAACAAGATGGGCTGACATATTATAAACATGAAGAATAGGTAAGGAAATGAGAATGTCACTGGCCCAGTTTGATCAGTTATACTATACACATTTGTCACATTTGACCTTATAATGTATACACACACAAAAAAAAATAGTGAGAAAGGTAGGCAGAAAGAAAAGAAAGCCTGGATTTGATGCTTCTATGATGAAAACACCTACATCTGTCTGCATCTGTCTGTGCGTCCATGCAATGCATGTTTGTGTCAGTGAGTGCAGCATTGGAAAACGGAGGCAAAGAAGCCCCACAGTCATCAACGTCCTCACCAATCCTAAATGAGGATATTCTTTAAAAATGTACACGCTAACAATTCCAGTTTTACCTTCCTGCCCTTCAGTTCTTTCTCTTGGTCTTTGGAATGAGCCATAAATAAGGACAGTGAATTGGAAGTGTTGTTTTGAAAGAAAAAGCAAGGAAAAAGACAAAATGTATCTTACGTAATATCTAAAGCATTGATTGCTTTAGAATCTAGTTACAATGGACTGTGGCTTATGTCAACTTTGGTATTTTTAGTGAAGCCCACACTTGCTCCACCCACCTGCAAATGTAGTTTCTTAAAATTTATAATGTAGATTTATCTCCTGTTTCATGAACCACATTGCACATGTGGAATGCAAAATAACATTAAAAGACACATCATTGTATAGGTAGACTGATAAATACTTCATGAGATCAAAGAAGAGAGATTGCCTGTGTCCTGGTTCTAGAAGAGAAACTGCTTTTGTGTGTATAGAATCTAGATGGGATAGTATGGTATGCCAGATGTGTGGACGCACAAAGCGGGAAGCCTTGTTGGAAGCAAATTATTCTCAGAAGTTAGTTGGAACCAGGGCTGTGATCAGACTATCAGAATCCCAGCGAGCCAGATGCAGGATAACGTTATTCCCTACGGCAAGCCATAAATTGCTTTGAGTTTTATCGATAGGAAGGGAATAGCATGAAATAAAACAGCACTGTCTGGGGAATTTAGAGTTGGAAGCATAGATTTCTTTGGGGATTTTGCTATATAAGTAATATTAGTAAGCTTAATTTGTTTTAAGACTGAGGACAGTTTCATATAAATAGTATAAAAATATAAAAGCACACACCATTTAAAAGTAGTGAAGTTATTATATATATGTATATATTATACCCTTAAATTAAAATTTGAAACATTTTAATTCATACAAATTAAGTTTTCTTTAAGGTTTTTTTTTTTTGATTGGAAAAGCAGACCAGATTTATGGAGATAAGAAGAGACAGAGAGAAAGATCTTCTTTCCACTGGTTCACTCTCCAAATGGCCGCAAAAGTCAGAACTGAGCTGATTCAGAACCAGGAACCAGGAAATTCTTCTCGGTCTCCCACATGGATGCAGAGTCCATTGTTTTCTCAGGCCACAAGCAAGGAGCTGGATGGGAAGCAGAGTGGAACAGCCAGGACACAAACTTGTGCCCATAAGGAATTCTGGCACTTGCAAGGTGAGTGTTTAGCCATTGAGCCATTGCACTGGACCCATGGCTGTTTTATTTTGTTTTGTTCGTTTTTAAATAGAATTAAACTATAGTAAGATTTTCAGATTTTTAGTCCTCTATGTGCTCAAAATTGATAGCACTAAAAATAAAAATGAATGACAGCTAAAGTTTGAATGACACTACGAATTTTTGAAAATCTTTGCTTCCTAATTGGAGTGGGAGAAACCACAAAAATGGAATCAATGATGTTTTCAAAAGAAATCAATTTTGCAATAGTATTAAAATGTTAGATTTCTATATTTGATGCCAATATTATTTAAAACATGAATGAGTTCTTCGTATTTTCATATCTACACTGTACTTTAAATAATTACAAACAGAAAAACAAACAAAATGTTGGAACGCATTAAAGATATGTATATCCCAACAGATCCACTCTACAGAAAAAAATACGTTATCTTCCCATGCTCTATGCAGAGACTCCCCCACTTGCTTGGAATTAAGGCTCTTTACCTTTTGCTCTGCCCCCACAAAATGGGATTCCAATTTCTCCAGTTCAGTATTTGCAGAAAAACTTGCACTGGTTGTATAAGATAGGGAATTAAAAGAAATGATCCAATAATCCAGGTAGTTGCGTCTGAAATCAATTTGAAATAAAGAAGCCACAGAAGGAATCTCTATACTGGTTTCCCTATACATTGGGCTAATTCAAAGAAGTTCCTTTTTTGAAAAAATTTTTTTAAGAAAACTGTTTTGAGTAAAAAACATTTATTTGAAAAGGAGAGAAACAGAGAAAATTAGAGGTGGCTCATACAATAGTTTCCTTTCCAAATGCCTTCACCTGCAGAGGGTGGGCCAGGTAAAAACTGCCTGGGTCTCAATCCAGGTCTTGCGAGTGGGTGGCCAGGAGCCAAGCATTTGAACTGCTTCCCAGGGAAGCTTTAACAGGAAGCTGTAAGAACCTGGACTCTTAACTAGACACTGGAATGGGATGTGGAATTAACATCTGACCTGAATTTTTTAAGTAAACAATGTTTCCTTTAAACTGTTGTGCGTTCACAGCTTACATCAAAATGCCAATATCCCCGAAAGAATCTTGATAGGTTACATTCATTATCCAGGTACAGCTGTCTAAAAATGTCACTTTTTAATTAAGTACTTTATAACAGGTTACATTATTAACATCTACAGAAGGGAATTTTCTAGCACACTAAGTGGTGTTTTGAGTAACATGTCTATGTATTCCTCTCCATTCTTTTCCCTCACCCCCAAAGCTCACAAAGGTTTGGGCCATTGTGTGTTCCTTCGTGTGCGTGGTGTTACTTCTTTTTCATTTTTAGGAAGAATATGAAGCTGCTAAAATAAGACATACATGTGGTAAATGTG
The DNA here is from genome assembly GCF_017591425.1 of Ochotona curzoniae. Lineage (NCBI taxonomy): Eukaryota > Metazoa > Chordata > Mammalia > Lagomorpha > Ochotonidae > Ochotona > Ochotona curzoniae. The sequence goes on from NW_024467096.1 coordinate 25,797,851, forward strand.
AAATACTTAAAAAAAAGGTTTTTAAAGAGCATACACATTTCTGTAGCTTAGCTGGATAATTTAATAAATTTCTTCTAGACGATTGATACCTACTTGATCAAAACAAGTATTTCATAATTGTTAGATGTAAAACACAAAATAGTTTAGAAATTAATTTCTGAATGAGATGGACAGCTTTGTGTTTCAGTCACAATTTATATTCATGGCTAAGTTTTATTGCAATGATCACGGGGAAGCATAATTTTATACTTGTTTTTACTTTAATAATGTCAGCCCTGAGAAAAATAATTCACATAAATTAAGAAGTAAGAATGAAAGGTGTTTTGTTACAGACTGTCACTCAAGCCTTTGACTTGCTTCCACGTTAGATGCCAAAAATCACATCGAGCTCTATAATAAAAAATTACTTTTAATGATCTTTCAGCTGACAACTCAGTTAACATAGCCTTCAATTTTGTTGAAAAGAACTTGAAATTAACTGACTTGTAAAAGGTTTTGTTACTCAGTCTTTCTTTCTGCAATATAATCAGTGACATTCGAAATTTTCTCTTAGTGGCCTCAGGATTCTTGTTTTAGTTCATTTGTCAGACCTAATGCTGATGATTTCCAGAGATCAGAGTGGGAGATTGCATCCTGCATTCATCACAAAGCATCAAAAATGTCACCAAATTCGCTTCACTGAGAAGATGTTTAACCCAAATTTGAGACTTTTAAACTACAGAAGTCACCATTACATCTTGCAAAAGGAGAGCTGTGTGCCCTTCCTAACGAAGTGTTCCTCTCAGAGGAGAAGGGGTGCTGCTGGTGTGAGGTCCAAGTCAGTCTCAGGCTGGCTCTGCTAGGGTGTAGTGCACCTTGGCATTGGGGAAGCTGACACCTTGTCAATTATTTTAGAAGCGCTGGTTCTGAAACATTGAAAAATCCTTTTGAAGTTGCAGAAATGCACCCAAATAGTTTGGAAAGAATTACATCCAGGTGGGCCCTATCCTAAAAGCTTAATCTCTATTGCCTCTCTCAAAGATGCTAGAGACCTCCTTACTGAACTTAGGCTGCCCTAGCTCCTACCCTCATGTTTGTTCTTAGAAGATTATGCAGCTGAAAATTACCACAGCCAGGTCACATAAAATTCGACCATATTAGGTTAGCATATATGTAAAGTTGACTTGGTAGGCAGGGAGGTTGGCACACAATGAGAAACCTGTGAAATATGAGTGACAATGGGGCAGATAGTAACTGTCTCACTCTTTCTGTCTTGCAGTCACTGCTACGAAAACCTTTCAGGACTTAGCTGATTTAAATTGCAGAACAAGAACACGAAGCCAAATCTCTAAACTCTTTCTCTTCCCATCTTGCAGATGAAGAAACTAAGAAATGAAATATGAATTGCTCATAGCGTGAAGTCATGAGGAGACAGCTTGCTGTGTTTGTTCCATTACCACTGCACCTCATAGATAACCTAACAGTGAAACTGATTTCCTCCGAAGACATGTCCCGTCAGAAAAAAAAAAAAAAACAGTGTCTAATTGTTCTTAGTAAGGAACTTCTCAGTTTTGGCTTACAGTATGCTTCGAAACTCTGCTCTGTCCTCTGTTTTGCAAAGAAATTGTGCATTTTCCTTATGCATGAAAATAAACACCAAGAAATCAACCAAGAAAAAACTCATGAAAAGCCCAACTGGATTACATTTAAAAAATTTTTCCTATGGAAAAAAACTTCGTATTTAGAATATGATCAAGTAAGTTTATACACATTAAGATGCATGTTTCTTTCTAAAAATGTGGTACTATCCGCTAAGAAATTTGACTATTATCTATGGAAATTGGTTGAGAAAAAAATTGGGTAAAACCTGTGAACTGTGAGTTGATTGCTTTTTAAAGTGACCAATGTTATTTGTAAGGTACTATATTTTCTTAATCAATTTTAATTCTACTACATACCCACAATAGATATTCATGAAAAAAAAAATCACAATTACTTGAAAGAGCTAAAAGGAAAATATCATAATTTTGTCATTGTTAAGTGACAAAATAAATGTATTCAGCTCCTCATAGAGCATTTTAATTTTGAGTATGTTATTAAACATATGAAAATAAAATTAATAATTACTTATGTAATTATGATATGAAATCTTTGCGAGTTAGCACACAAGACTATATTTTAACAGCAAAGTTAGTTTTCTTACATAAAAACCTTTATCATATGAAAAAGCTCTGAAAATTGGTATAATATGATCTATAAGATATTTATTGATCAGACTTTGTTCATTTTCCTCCTGTGCTGTGTTGTGATGTAATAATGTTTATGAGAAGGACATCCCATAATTGAAGTAGCAAGATAAAAATCTATGCCATCCTAATGCAGTATGTTATGTAAAAGAAGTTGTGATCGAAATCTTGTTAGAATATCCAGCTTTATAACATTTTCATGCTCTGACAAATCAATATATTTCTACTGAATTAAACCAATAGTTTATCTTAAAAGAGAAATAATAAGAAAGCAAAGGGGAGTGATAGATGCAACGTAACATTTTTAAGTTATACAAAGTTTAGAGCATTAAACAAATAATTATACATAATAGTCATGAAGTATATAATTACATGATGTGGAAGTATCGCAGCAGTTGGTGTTGGTAACTCATAAAATTCTCAAGCCCAAAGGTTTCCAGTGGCCAGGAAGACAGAATTCCCAAGAGGAATAGCTCTGGAGTGTGAGCAAGGGAGTTTTCACATTGAAGAGTCAACACTTATTTAGCTGCAAATAACTGTTGCCTGAGCTCTGCAGTGTTCAAGGTAAGACAGAGGTAAGAATTCTCTCTTCAGGTAAAATCTTGCAGTTTTTCAACATCAACAGTTACCTCCAAGATGGTCATTATCTATCCTTCCTGTTTTGTATCCACATGCCAAGCCCCCTGCAGGAGTTGATACAAATGATGCTGTGGCAGCAGCATCCGGGTGTTTAAGTAGAGCTCTGGCCAGCCTTGCAGACATGTTATTTGTGTGGTCACATTGGAACCCTGCTGAGAAGGGCCTCAAGCCTGGTTTAATCAACTGTTTGTGCCATGTTGAAACTTTTAATAATTGCACAGCAATGATATTATATCCACAAATTAAAGATCTGTCTCTTAACAGATTAAATCTCTGTTTCCTAGGTGTTACTAAAAAAATGTTTGCTACAGGGCTACAAAGTAGAGTTTTATGGAAGAATGCAGATACATCTGACGTGTGACTAAAAAGCTATTTTTGTGGTTACCTGGTGAAATCTTCAGCTGACATGGGTAACGATTGCTGAGATCCAAGTAAGTGGCAATTACCCAGTGGACCAGGAGCCAGCTCATTTTTTTTTTCTTTTAAGTCATTGCTTTTTATGTTGGCTTGATATGTAGGAACTAATAAGCTAAATTAGCAAAAGATTGGCCTTACAAAAATGTTTCTAAGGAAATAAAGCTTGTGATCACCGGAAATTTTTTGCCAAAATGTAACCTTATTCCTGTGCTTTAACCTTATTCCTGTGTTTTTAAAATATTTTAATTTATACTGTCTGAAAGAAGATTTCTTTGAATACAACTGATGTTTCCCAATTGTTTCTATCTGAAGTTTAATGTTAACAATAAAAATGATAAAAATATGAAAACACAAATTCTATATAGTTCTTTATATAATTTGTTTCTTCTAAGAAAGAATGAAAATCTATTGCTATCTGTTTTCCTAAAGATTTCTAGTTCTATTAGTCTGTACCAATGTGATTTTTTTCCTGAAGACACTTAAGGAACCATGCCACCGCAACCACCAAAAGACATTGGGCAGGGATTTGGCAAGTACTGCCAACATTGCCAAGACTAAATTTGTTCCTGCTGTAGCTGTTGATATGATGTATTCATAATTTTTCATGAAAAAGTATGTAGCTTTAAAAATGAGTGGCAATTAAGAATAGGAATGCCCTGTGGATCTATTTCCAGTAATCAAATGACTCAAATAATTCTCTTGTGATTAATCATAATCTTCATTCTTCAAGATGTCAAATTTTGATATTTTCGCTGACAAAGCTTTCACATATAAAATCAAGAATGTCAAGTGGAGAATAAATACTAATAGTCAGGAATGCTGTTTCCTTTCTAGTTTTGACATTCACTTACTGCATGATTTGGGACAGGTAACAGAATTTAGATACCCTTTAATTGCTTCCTTCAATTAGGACAATGGCATCTGTTGGAAATGTCTTGATAATTCAAGTCAAATTCATATTTATAAGCTCAGTTGAATTTGAGTTGTTGATAACAGATCACAAGTAAAACAAAAATGAGGTATCTTTTTTAAGCATTCTGAATTTCTCTAAATGTAGTCCTGGTATCAAGCAAACTTGAATACTAAAATAAGGTGATTACAATTGAAAGGAAAAATTACAAAAATCAACTACATCGTTTTCTACTGTATAGATGAAGCATCTCCATGGAGTGGAAGCTTCTGTAAGGAATTTCCTCCAAGTTGTTTTGAAGGATGTTACAGGTTTACCTCGTTCAGAGTTCCGAAATTGGATTCATGGAGAGTTAAAACACATGATGAATTCCTAGAATTTAATATTTAAAAATATATGCTTCTAGTTTTAAGGATGTCTTACACATGTGTCAACTAACTACAATGTATTACACACAGATGTTTTTAAATATTTCTCCCTCTCTCTTAATCAATCCACCCATCCAAACGGAAAACTGCAAAGCTGTGAAGCACAGAGTTGGCCGGTCTGGAGTGCCTGGGTCTTCCATTATTCACTAATCATTTCTCTCACCAGGTGGCTCCAAAGTAGATTTGTTGAGCAATTTAAAGCCTAGAGACTGTGATAGAAGCTGACAAAAGCTAAAAAATGAAGTGTGATGAGCTAATGGTTTCCAGTTGGAGTTTCAGAATTTGAGTTCCACAAGTTTGAACAGGGCTAAGATAATAATAACCAAATCAGTAGATTTGTAGACCTGCAGTTTCCAACAGGAGCAATGGCACCTGTGACGACTGAGTGAATTTTGTACAAAAATTGCTATTTTTCTGGTACCAGAAGACACAACACTTAGCTAGAATCCAAAAAGAATAGAAAACTTCAATTCTGAGAATGATTATACTTTTCATTCCTACACCAACCAAAATAACATACATTTTCACTATGTTCCTAAAACATCTGCTTAATAATCAATGATTAATTCAATCAAAATGCCATTCATTTGGTATTGATTTGGGAAAAATATTAGTAGATTACATGTCAGTAAATATAGAACTCCTGATAACCAAAAGCAATAATCCAACCAACTTTTACTTCCATTTCATTTTCAGGGGCCTTAAAATATTTATAATTACTCACATCATTCAGACTAGAGCTCAATATTGAATTGTTAGACTCGTATGGAAAACATTTACTCATTTTTTTTTTACAAATGTCTCTTTTCTGGGTAGTTTGTATTCTGTAGCTCTCTGCTAAAATACATTAAAATTACCGTCACTGTGTTTATTTCATCAAAGTAAGCACAAAGTCCTTTAGCATTCATGTCAACAGAAAATTTCTATAAATATTACAAGAATGTCTATGGCAATATTGTATGTTTAGAATCTATATATGTAGTAGAATTTTCTTTGTTGACATTTAAAAAAATTAGTTTAACAGAAGATTAATTCACAAGTATAATACAGCAGCAAGTGGTCATATGAGAGAATTTTGGAGTTTTTAAAAACTTTGTTTGTAGTTTAGGAATTCCTTTACTGCTCATGTTATGCTGAGTTATAGCTAGACCATGACGTAATAATTAATGTAGACTAGGATATTGGCTAGGCTTATTCAAATTCTTTATTCTACCATTACCTGGGTGACTGTGGATAATTGCTTTAGGAGGTCTAGCATCCTCTTCCTTGAAATGTGGACAATGCAGCCCTACCTTATTAAAGTGCCCATATGGGATCCTGGCACATGGAAGGTGAAGATTTTAGCCCCTAGCCTACCATGTCAGGCCCAACATTTATAGATTCTAATCCTCAATATTATAAAAGGCAGATTTTACACATTGAGCTGGAGATAGAGACTGAGTTTTTCATCTTTTGATTCACTCTCTAAATGGTCAATATGGTCAGAGCTGAGGTGATCCGAAGACCTCACCAGGAGCCAGGAGCCAGGAGCTTTTTCTGAGTTTCCCATGTGGGTGCGGGTTCCCAGAACTTGGGCTATTCTCTGCTGCTTTTCCAGGCCATAAGCAAAGAGTTGAATTGGAAGTGGGGCAGCCAAGACACAAAGCAACACTCCTGTGGGAGTTCTTCTGTGCCAGTCCCTCTAATTCTCGTTTACAAACTCTGGTTAATAACATCCACCTCTAAGTGTGTTTTATGTGGGAAATGAGATAATAAATATATGCAAAACATATATCATATTGGTACATATTCAGTGGTTGTTCATAGTGATTGCACTATCTTATTATTAATGAAATAATAGTTTATTTCCTCTAACAATTGAGATTTATAATGCTTTAAGCATATTTTGCTTGGAATCTTAACTATGTTTATTACTTCACTTCTAAATCTGGACATAAAATCTTTAATCTAAATCTGTCACTACTCTGGGACATAGATAATCAAGCTGCCTTTAGAGTGAACTATTTCATGTTTTACTACTAAAATCAGCTTTTCTTTTATTTGATTTTATTTTGAAAGGCACAGGAATACAGGGAGAAAGAGCTATCTGTTGACTTGCTCCTTAAATGATTGAAATACTTAGGGCTGGGCTAGGCCAAAGCTGCTAGCCAACAGTTCAATCTAACAGTTGCAGGTGACTTGAAGTAACACAATTGCCAGAGCCACCAACACTGCCTCTCATTGTACATGTTAACATGTAGATAGAGTCAGGAGTGGAGGAGGACATTAAACTCAAACACCTTGAGAAGCAACACAGCTTTGGAGAGGTATCATAAGCCCTAGACTAAATGCTTGCTGTCAGTACTAATTTTTAAGCAAAGAGCATCCTCTTTCCATTTACTTATTTATTTTTATTCATCTGAGAGGCAAAGAAAAAGTGGAGGGAGAGACGGATTGAAGAAACGAGAGAGAATGGGAAATACTGATTGATTTGTTATCCATCTATTCATTCACTGCTCAATGCCATGAGTCAGGAACTCCAGTAGATTCTCACACAGCAGCACTAGCCCCTATGTATTTGAGCCATCCTTGCTGCCTCTCCTCTTCCATCCGGAAGCAGGATCAAAAACAAAGTTGCCATGACTTGAATCACTTCCAAAGCAGTGGCTTCACTTGCTGCTCAAAACACCCACTTGCCCTCTTGTTTTTTTCTAAATCAATCCCAACTGATCAAACAGCATACTGGAAGTGAGTTTATTCAGCAATTGTAATATGAACTTTAAGTTTTTTAAAAAATGATACAAAATAAATCTATTTGCTTGTTCTCTACATCACTTGACCATTTGATCCATTCGTGACATTTCAGAAATGAAGGAGCTCAGTGTGTCGGGGACAGGAGAGCTTTTCACAAGCCAGGAACACCTGGACTGTGTCTAACCTTGAAAGTGGCACACTAAAATCTGTGGTGCTGTCTCTCCTTTGTGCCTCCATCTGATTAAAAATCCCAGAAGAGGACATCCCTGGCCTCAATACTAACTCTTAATATGCTTCCATTGAGTTGTAAATAACAGACCAAATCATACCAAGATGCTGTGTTAATGTCTTCTCTCTTACTTCCTTTTGTTTTGCTAACATAAGAATACTTATTCTAAGAATGGCTAGCTTCATATAAGATAAGAATTAAGGAAAGCCTTTGTGTGATATCTGTGTACTTCGGGGGTATAAGAGTCTCTGTATTCTCAAATAAATGACGGCCACAGTGTAGAATAATGAAATCATCTCTGTTAAGCTTCTTCTTGTTTGTTCGATTAAACCTGACACAGAAAATTTAGCTTTTTCTTTTTTAAAAAATAGATACATTTATTGAAGGATCTTGGATTTCTTTTCAGTATTCATCATGAATCAGGGATCCTCGACCTCATTATATGAGATTATCTGCATGACTAACCTAAAACAATCATCATATACCAGTCTTGTTAAATTCAAAGACTCTTGCCCAGGTCCTTGGCCTGCCTGTGTGGTGGCGGCTGGGTACATCTGTCCCAGAGGTGGGGGTTCTGGCAGGGCTTGCGTAGCCTGGCTCAGGTCCTTGGCCCACCTGAGTGGTAGGTGCCAGGTCTTTGAGTTCCAGGAGTAGGTGATCCAGGAGGACCCTGGTCGGCTTGCAAGGGTCCGTGGCCGACCTTCATGGGTAGGCAATAGGCTTTTAAGCCTCACTGGTAAGAGGTCTGGTGGAGCCCATGTTGCCTGGCCTGGGACTTTGGCCTGCCTGTCCAGTAGGTGCTGGATTTGTGAGCTCCAGGGATGAAGCTTCCAGCAGGATCCATGTTGCCAAGCCCGAGTCTGAACACCTGCACAGTGGGTTCTGGGTCTGTGATCCTTGGGAATGAGAGGTCCAGTGGTGCCTGAGTTGCCTGGTTAGGATCCTTGGCCCACCTGCAAGAATTGGTCCTCCTCAGTGGAAAAGAATTAGTAGTGGACAGGTGGCCCAGATCCACATGGAGTATACGGCAGCCCATTGAACTTTGCAGAGGACAATTGTACCATTCCAGAAGGGAGAGGACAGAACGGATTGGACAACTATCCCAGCCAAATAATGACAGCAAATATCTGGGTAAATGGAGACTCTGAGGTCGACTATGTCAGCCAATGGACATTGAAAGGATTTGCTTATCCTTGGACTGGTGAGACTGACATTTCAGAACTATTGAAACCACCCAGGCAGAACCCTCAGCATATCCACCGCATTGGGACTCTAGCTTGATACTGAGTGGTCATTCTCCAACTCTGGGTTCTGGAGCTGTTAGAACATTGGGTGTGGCATTTCCTCCTTTCCTTTCCCCTCTCCCCCCTCCTTGAAACAAGAAGAAACAGAAAACTTGAAAACAATGATCACACTCACTTTTCCCTAAAACTTGATCCATCCCACTCTTACCATCTATGTTACACAATCTAAAATTACGCATAAATTTAAAGAAAAGACTTTTCTAAATTGTGGTATTTAATTTATCACATACTTCATAAAGGCAATACTAAAATGTATATGCTTGGATTGTACAAAAATCTAAAATAGGAACCTCTGACACTGCTGTCTTAAAAATCATGAGAGATTAACAGGTCATTTAATGGCTTTCATGTAGTCCTTATTGCATGATTGTAACACATACAAAAATTGTTAACAATCTGTGATACTAAATTCTGCAATTATAGTATGATGTCTTTTACTGAGTATTTCTTTAAGTCATGTCACTTTTTCTTCTTCTGAGTATCCTCCCTTTATGAGGGAGTGAAGAAAATATTTCTAACATTCACAGGTATGTTTTCCCAATTGTTCTTTTTAAGTTCCATATACACTTAAGATTACCCATTTGCTTCAGTAATAGCACACTGCTGAAAGACAAACATCTCAAAATCTGATAAACATAGACCTGAATCATACCAACATTTACCATGACAGTTCATATAATGAACATATCTGACCTCTCAAAAGAAGAGTAAGACAAATTGATCATTACCTGATTCTTACAGATATTTAAACAAAGTCTCATAGGACTAGACCATATTCAAGATGATCCATTTGAAAGAGGAAATGCCTTGTTGGAGTTTCTGATGAAACTCTACAATCTAAATCCCCACTGCCTTTTTCACATCTTCTTGCTTCAGTTTGAAGCCGTGTTATTATCCAAAACGAAATCAGAAAACAATAAAATTGATAAATATTTTGAACATAAGCATTCATTTGATCAAGGAAAGAACAAAGCAATAGGAGCCTTGAAAATAAGACAATAACATGAACCTGCTTTTTGAAAAACCATAGCATTAAAGGGTCATTGAGGCGTAGCTATTGAAGTAGCAAATGAGAAGAAGGGTTACAAGACTGAGTGTCTAAAACTCCAGATCCCTGTGATGATGGCTAACACATTTCCTGCAATTCACAACAGTATCTTAACGGAAGGCGTCAATCTATTGTACAGCATTACTTTTGTCAGATTGTATCACTAATGGTGAAAATAATTCCAGAAGTTATCTACCTAGTTGTAAAGGCAAAAAATACACACGAGCACACACACACACACACACACACACACACACACAAACACACACACACACACACACACACACATTTCCTTCTTGAATGATTTTGGAAAATGATGAAAAACTTAAATGGATATTATTCAAGAGTGATAAATAGTCTACTGACAGTTACAGACTTAAGACTACTGATCAGTCAAGGCTAAATAATATTTTAATGTAAATTTGTTTTCCCAGTTGAAAGTGATGTATTAATTATGTCTTCCATATGTAAAGATGCTGATTAGTCATGAGATGTAGGTTCACAATATGTGAGTTTTCTCCAATAGGAAATCAACTTCTATTGATTTGTTTGCATGTTTTTTTCAAAATCTCCCTTGAGACCAATAAATTACATTTGCAACCTGGCAAGCTGTGGTTACATGTACAATCCATAGTCCAAGAATGGAAGAAAGGAAAGGAACAAAAGCAAAGGAAAAGAAAAAGAAAGAACGGAAAGGAAAGTCATAATTACTGCTATAACAAATTCCAATGATTATTTTAAAGGACTTAACTATTACATAGTATTCCTAATAAAATACCACCCCACACTCAAATATAGCCACATAGTCTAATGAAAACCACCACACAAAACATAGTGCTGTGTACCTTAAAAATGAATAAAGGTGAAAGGTTCATTGATTTATGAGACAGCCATCTCTATAGAGCTGACCTAGCTCTAGGGTGAAGTGCCTCTATCAGGGAACTCAAATCCATTATTTCATTCAGCCTGGCGATTCTGCTATTATTGATCCACGTTCACGGTCGTCTGTCTGTCGTACTGCCTATGTGTTCACTTTCACATTGGGAACACCACTTTGTATTTTCTCCCTTTCCATTTTCCTGTTGATGTTGTTTTTCGAAACTGACCAAATCCTTTGAAGAAGAGCCACAGGGAAAGTCGGATTTTGAAATGGAGCAGCAGAAGCATCTTTGAGAATCAATGGAGATTTCCTCAAGGATTTGGGAGAAAGGAGACAACTGTGGCCAAAATAGCAATGGGAATTCAGTCACCAGATAGAGAGTGATGAGAGCTCAAGGACGGATGGCCCTTGGCATGCCTTGCGGGGGCACAGAAACAGCACAAAGCTGTCACCCATATACCGTAAGGAAACACAAAGCCAACAGATTTTATGAGGACACTTTGCCATGCTTGTAAGTGGACCAGCAGTGTCTATGTTTGAAGATATCAGATACAATTTTCCTGATCTAATCATACCCTTCATCAATGAATGAAAGTGAATTTCCACTAAGGCCAGAAAAAGTGGGTTTCAATAAATGTTACATAGATTTTAATTTTGCTTCTCTATACATTTTCCTGTTTTGAAAGGGCAAGAGTGAAATGTAGCAGAGATCCTCCAGATAAATTAAGAGTCATTTCACATTTGTAAGTAGAGTAGTCAAAATAAGAATTGTACAAAAAAAAAAAATGAGGAGGTGGTGGTCAGGGACTTTTCTTGGACTATTGTGACATGCTTTCCCCGGGGAGTGAAATGTGGCCTGTTCTTGCGCGAGGGTAGCAGCAACTGGACACCAGGCAGTTTAGGTAGGATATTGAGAGGGCAAGTATGTCAATGTTCACTGCAGAACTACCCCACTACCTCTGTCAATGTCTTCACACTTGACTTTCTCATTCTTACCTGCGCCGTTAGCACTGGAACTGGCACTCAAAGAAGAGTAGACGGCCACTCAGACTCAGCTAAAAAAACATGGCTCTCTTATTAGTTCCTGTAGTCAACGGATAGGGGTAATACTAAACTTAAAGAGTTGTGTTGTGTTTTGTTTTGTTGTTTTGTTTTTTGCTTGAAAGGCAGAGTCACAGAGAGGACACACAAACACACAGAAAGAGAGAGATAGGGAAGGAGAGACACAGATTTTCCATCTACCAGTATAGTCTCCAAATAGCTGTAACGGCCAGAGCTGAGCCTAACAGAACCAAAGAACATTTCCTCGGAGTCTCCCACATTGGTACAGGAACACAAGGACTTGAATATCCTCCGTTGCTTTCCCAGGCCATAAGCTGGGTTGGAAAAAAGAGCAATGGATCAGTGGCTAAATCCTCACCTTGGAGTAACTGGGAACCAGGTGCATGGGCCCCAGTTCATGCCCTGGTTGCTTTGCTTCTCTTCAGCTCCCACCTTGTGGCCTGGGAAAGCAGTAGACGATGGTTGAAAGCCTTGGAACTCTACACCCTGAAAGAAGACTCAGAAGAAGCTCATAGTTTCAGTCCTTGGGGGCCATTTGGGCAATGAACCAGCAGTTGGAAGATCTTTCTGTTTGTCTTTTGTTCTCTCTGTAGACCCTTTCCTGCTTTCTCTTCCAGCTTCCTGCTTGTATCCAGGGAGGGCAGCCGAGGACGGCCCAAGGTCTTAGGTTCCTGCACCCGCGTGGGAGACCTGGGTGAGGCTCCAAGCTCTTGGCTTCAGATCAGCTAAGCTCCAGCCATTGAGGCTGCTTGGGGGATGAATCAATGGATGAAAGATATTCTGCTCTGTCTGTTCTCCTCTTTGTATTTCTGACTTCGCAATAAAAATAAATAAATCTTTTAAAAAATAAAATAAATAAAAATAAATAAATCTTTATGAAATCATCTGTAAGTCATATTTGTTTTAAAATTATGTTTAAATGATTACATAATGCTTATGATTGGGTACATTTATATTTCTGAATATATTTTTATATTATATTAAATTTATATTATATATATATTATATTAAATCTATGTTAAATTTATTTTATATTATATTCAATTATATATTTTGCTAATGCACTTTTTCTAGTCCTGGCCGTTATGTTGTTTCCAAGAGTGTTGTCTGATAGATGCTGCTGTGCTGGGAAGGCCACATACTGAGTGCTCTGATACATGCATGGGGCGTGCGCCAGACCTTTAACACATACGATTTATAAGGTCTCCAGTAATTGTTCAGGGTAGATTCTCACCGCTCTGTTCTACAAATGACAGAACCTGAGGTTCCTAGGGGTAGAACACTTCCCTTAGGGCACTCAGCGAGCAAGTGGCAGAACCAGAATTTGAAATTCCTCTCTGTGACTCTGCATCTCATTCATCCTCTGCTATGTCATTGAACTGTTTCTTGAGGAAGTCTATGAAAGAAAAATTCCCTGAGAGTGGAATTATTGAGTCAAAGATTGTGACTATCTCTGTGGCCCTTGTTATTTGCGCATCAATGAGAACAACAGTGAAAATGAGACACAGAAAATGTCTGGCTCCATTTATCCTAGTTGAGAAAATTACAGACAGGGAAAATTTAGTGACAGTCTCGTGTTCCATGCAGCCACGTCTCTTGTAATCCTATGAAAAAATATTCAAAAAACGCATTCAAAATTTAGTACATTGTAAATAAAATATTGTGATCATAAAAGATTCAAATACTTGTTCCCAGCTCTATTGGCATAGATAGAATCCTTAGTAAACACAGGAACACATATTTAATCTGTGAATAAATAAGGGGGCTTTGTGCAACAAAAATTAGATGGATCACTCCAGCCAGAATAAAAATAAACACCACCAAGACAAAGGGAAGCTTTCATGGTTTGAGATACACGATTATTATTACGCCTTTTCACCAAGTATCAATGCTCTCTCTTCCTTTTCACTGGAAACAGTGGAACCTTTGCTGAAGTGACAGTCAGTTGGAGCCAGTCAACAGAAACTGCTTTGGGTCACATGGCGTAAGAACTGTTGTTGCCATCGCAACTGCACTATGATAAATTAGCCTGTCTCCACTAAGTGCTTGGTTTGCCTACATGCCCTGGAAGGTGCCGTTTGGATAGTCTCCTTGACAGTTTTGAGCTAATCTGTGATTCAAACATTCAGCAGGCTTACTAACATTCACATCCATTGAGAGAGAGCGAGAAAGAGGAAATTAATATTTTTGACTCATTAGGCACATGCGTCAGTGTTTTCAAATGATGACCATATTTAAAAAAACGTTTTTGCATTCTCCTGAAGTTTGATCATTGCTATAGAAGCCATCCTATATAAGGTTAATATGGATTTATTTCACCTTTTAGATGCTTACGTATTATTGTCACTTAATAATTGAGATAAATTACTAGATTTAACAAAGCTAGAAGAAAAAAATATTAGCTATAAAAGCACTGGAGCTTATAATAGCTTAAATAATTATTTCTCAAAACTAGTTGGATTTTTATTGTTTGCAGATTACTTTCTTAATAAATTTCATGTATAACAAACTATTTTCTTCTTAGATTTAGTAAGTTCTGGGTGTTTTAAAGAAAATGTAGTGTCTCCTAGCATAATTAAATGAGGCTCATAGATATTGCTGTATGAAATGCAATAAAACATAATACAGTTCCAGTCAAGGTGCAAGAAAACTCAATGAATAATATTTAGCAACTATGTACTGTATTTTCAGATTGCAAGCTATATCTCTCTGGTTTTGTTTTTATGTACAGCACATCACAGATATATTTAACATATCCATTCAACAGATGAAGAAAAATATTTTGGAGCTCGTGAAAAAATTGCCAAAGTTACAGTGAGACTAAAAACAATTCAAACTCGAGAATAAAAAATTTTGCACATCTAAGTTCAGACTCTATGCTTTATCATCACAAAATAATCGTGCTTCTCTTCAAGGTGCGTATAGCTATTTATACAATATACACATTCGCTTAGAGCATAATTTATTATTTACTAGGAAATTTTACTTCTAGAATCATAGAGTTACAATTGTATATATGCAATTGCACTTAGCATGCAATTCTGTAATAGGATATATATTGCATATAATTCCCTACACACCATATAGAATCTAAATAAAAATATGTTAAAAACAGTCCAAGTTACCTTAAGGAATTGTTTACTTTATTATTCCATTTTACCTTGTGTGCGAAATAGAAAAGAAAGAAAGAAATCTGGAATCATTTTAGAATTAAAAAAAAAAAAGGTAGGACATGTCCAATTTCATACTTCAAATAACTGCAAGGTTCCTGGAGTGGGCAAAGGCAACTGATATCTAGTTAATTGTATGAACATGTAATATATTCCTCTACCCTATCAGTGAGGCTTCGGCACATTCTGTAGCTGCAGGGCAGTCAAAGTGCAGTGCATAGATCTGCGGCACAGCCCAATATCCACTGGCGCTTGTCAAAAATGCGTAAGCTGAAGACACACCCAGTTCTATGGAGTCAGAACTGATATTTTAGTAGGATCCCAGGAGACTCATACGTTCATTAGTAGTGTTGATTGGAACTTCTTTAAAAAATGTATACATACACACACATGTGTATACACATATATACATACATAAAAATATATATATATTTTAAAGACAGAGGATAAATGGATAGAAAGATTTTCATTCCGCTGGTTCACTCTTCAGAGCTGAGCTGATCAAAGCCAAGAGCCAGGAGCCCTCTCTGGGTCACTCATATTGGCACAGGGTACCAGGGCTTTGGCTCATCTTCTGGTTATTTCAAAGGCCACAAACAACACATAGTTGGATGTAAACAGTTGAGCAGCCAGGACGCAAATCAGAGGCCCAATAGATGCTGGCCTTTGCAGGCTAAGGATTAGCCATTGCATCAGCCCCTGAAACTTGTAACCATGATAAGGGGGAGAATAAACTTAACAGTTTACTTGTAGTTTAAGTTGCCACTTAGGCTGTAATGATTTTAGGGATTAACATTAGTAGAACTGGGTTGATCAGTCTCACCACGGATATAATTTATCTTTGCTATCTTGAGAACTTCATATTTAAATGCAAACACCAGCAGGTGAGATAGCAGTATAGTACCCCAATCAGAGGTGTCTTCAGGTAAGTTGACAGCTCAACCATGGAGACTGAACAAGTGTGTCTTGATTTGATGTTTTAATGTCTAGGATGCCAGAGATTCCACTTGACAGGGACTACACCCACACCCTTCCCCACACAAAAGAATTTCCAAATTAAATTCTGTTTGTGGAAAAGTCTGGAGTCTGAGATGTTCCTATGTGGGAAAGGCCCATGATAAAGATTGATGTGTGAAGAAAAGCCCTGGAAAGTGATAGCAGAAGGATCAAAAGCTACAAGCTCTTTGGTTACTATTCAAATCCAGGATTAAGTTGAAATCTGCTATGTTTTTGTCTTTTACGTGCCAAATGCTATATTCCCAGTTTTTGCTACATTTTAAAGGGACCTCCGCCATTCCCGTAATCAAGTCTCACTCACTTGGAATTATTGTATAGGATTTTCCAGAGTTATTGACTAGCTAACACATTAAAATATATATACCACTGTTTTGCTAAAGAAGACTGATGATAATCTTGGAAGATAATGATCGACTGCAAATGTATGATTCTCGTTGGAGGAATAATGCACTGTACCATCACTGATAGCTCAACATACTTCATGATGGTTAATAAGAATGGTGATTCTTATAGCACTGAGCTGAAACCATTTGCATCTGGACAGCTCATGTTATTGCATTTTAATCCTCAGATAAATTAATAAAATAAAGAAACAATTTTCAACTTGCCAATACTTTCCATTAAAAATATTTGTATGGATCTTAAAATTATGTTAACAGAATTCAAAATGAGGGAAAGATACTTATCGCACACTCCTACTACCTCAACAAGCCAAGACAATTTTCATTTTCTCTTTTACTCTGGTCATTTGCAAGCAGTGTCTCTTTTTCAAAAAGATCATTTTAGCATTGACAGCAGCACTCCCTGGCCCTGTCAGCCCTGTGAAAGTCACAGTAGTCTGCTACCGGTAGATTGCATCCTGCCTCGATTCAGAGCCAACTTCCAAATCAGGAGGAACAGGTGGTGCCATATTGGTGGGTGAGGGGTAATAGGAATGGGAATTACCATATTTCCTCATAAAAGTATACATTGTTCTAAATTTTAAAATAAATAACTCTGAACTTCTTTGTCATAGATTTTCCCTTCTTCTGAACTGTTTTCTCCAAGATCATTTACCAATACAACATCACAAAATTTTGAAATGGAAGCATTTTGTGCCGTTCTTTTTTTTTAAAGATTTATTTTTATTATTTTTTATTGGAAAGGCAGATATACAGAGAGGAGAGACAGAGAGGAAGATCTTCCGTCCGATGATTCACTCCCCAAGTGAGCGCAATGGCCGATGCTATGCCGATCCGAAGCCAGGAGACTCTTCTGGGTCTCCCACGCGGGTGCATATGGGATCCCGGGCATTCAAGGCAAGGATCTTAACCACTTGCGCCACCGCACCGGGCCCCTCGTTCTTTAAACATACTGTTAGATTTACTTTCCAAATGCATTTGATTTTTACTCTACTAATGTGTGTATTGATGGACATGAAAGCTAAGTTGCCCAACTTCCCCTTATCAGGAGGTTCAAGGTGGTACAGATGTATAGTCTTGAATTGAGAATCATTAAATGTGGGTAACATTTTCATGGCAATCAAATCAGACTTGCTATTATCATTTAGTTATATTTTTCTAAGCTAGTACCTATAAATGACCCCTTATTATTCCAGATTTTATATGGCTTTAACTAATATATAATTATTGGTATTTCTATGTAAGGCATTCTGTTTGCTTTTAATTCTTCAGCAGGTTAAAAGCTAAAAGAGAGTGAAAGCAATTCCAGTGTACACCTCTAGCATTATTCTTTCACTCACAGTCACTTTCAGCCCTTAAAAAATATCTATCTATATATCTATACATGCATTTTTATTTGAAAGGCAGAGTCACAGATAGAAAAGAGAGAGGCAGAGAGAGAGAGAGGGAGAGAGAGAGAGAGGGAGAGAGACAGAGAGAGAGAGAGATCTCCCAGTCACTGTTTGCTTAGTTAACTGCAATGGCCTTATCCTAGTGCTGGATTAGAAGTGGAACAGCCAGGACTCATACCAGGACCCCAATGGGATGCCAGTGTCTATCTGCTATGCCACAGTGCTGGCCCCTTGTCACTTAACTCTCTAGGAAAGGACTAAACTTGAAGACAGACATATAGGCAATTTAGAAAACAAGGAGTATGTCCTTGACTCTCAAGGAATTCTCTGAAAAATTTGGAAATCTGGAAATATCACAAATAAACCATTCTTCCCCCATCCTGAAGTGACTCTACATAATTTAAATGATGCCTAACAGTGATAGCATATCAGCCTGACACAATATTTCATTCTAAGTAACAAGGAACTGCTGGGGAGAAAAGAAAAAAAAAAAAACCTTACCCTTACATCTTTCAGAAAAATATGTGAGAAGTGCTAGTGGTGGCATTTCTTTATAATGAACTAGAGCTTTAGGCTTTCTAGGTTTTGAATCTTTCTTGACTGCTGAGCTTGGCCAGGGGAACAGAGATATAGATATTTCATGCCACTGATTCTGTTTCTTTAGTTTTTAATGATTACTAGGCCCCGAAGACTGGAAGGACCTTCAACTATTCCTATGGAGAGAAGTGATAAAAGCTGCAGGAGTAGCAACTTTATCATTTCAGGCTTTCACAGATCTTTAAAAGTAATTATCAATCAAAGAGCATCTCAGAAAGATGGATAGCTTTAATGTTTAATAAAAAGAATTAGGAGAAAGCAGAGGAGAAATCCAGAGTCACGGAAGTGGATTTAAACACAAATACTTAACATGAGTTTATTTGAAACAGTGACACAAAGAGAGTGCGAGCGAACTGAATGTTCCCATCTGCTAACTTACTCTGCAAATAACAGCTCCAATGACAAAAGCCAGGGAGTCAATCCAGGTTTCCCACACAATGAGCATGAATGCATTCACTTGAAATATCATGACTGCCACTTAGGGCCTGCAATAGCAAGAAGCTGGCATCAGGAATTGGAGCTGTGCATTGAACAAAGACTCTCTGATGCAGTTGTGGTAGTCTTAACCAGAGGCTAAACATTTGCCCCTGCAGTAAAAGATTTGAAACCCAAACAATTGGCCCCTCCTTTTGCTTCCATGTTGTCAATGATAGAAAATGTAGCTATAATTATATGACAAGTTTGCAGAAAAGCAACGGAGTAGGGGATGGAAATTTGGTAAAGAAGTTAATTCTAGGCCACAAAAAATATGGTTCAAATTCTGGACTCTCAACTTCTGTTCCTGCTCCTTGCTATTGTACATCCTGGAATGCATATTAGGGTCCCAGGCTCCTGACATGGACCTGACACAGGCCTATCTGTGATGGGCAATGGGGAGTAATCTAGCAAAAGAAAGACTTGTCCATATCTATCTCAGTATCTATATTGTTCTCTTTCTAATAATATGGGAAAATAGTATGTAGATGGTAGTGCAGTATTTTTCTAGAAAGTTTAAAGAGTAAGGCTGATATCTCTTTTATATCACTAGAAGCTAGTGACACAAAAGAGCAGGTGTAAGGCATTGAGTTTTATCAGTTATTAATATGCCAGAAATTAGTTGTCAAATCCTTCCTAAGGTCCAAACAGCAGCGATCAGATTTCATGAATGATGTGCAGCACGTGAAATACACAGGGAAGTGAATGCATAGTTAGAATGAAAACAAACAAAAGACAAATATGAACTCATGAAAAGAACATGCAGATTTAGGAGCCAGACAACACTGGATTCAAATTCTAGTCATGCTCCTGATCAAGTTGAGGGATGTTAAGTGCACTACATAAACTTCCTGCATTTCAATATCCTAAGCTATGAAACAATTGGCATTGTCTATTGAATAAACATTAGTTTTCTTTTCCTTGAAAGTATAGGGACACATTTGGTTAAAGTACCTTAGTTTGCTCAGCTTGCAGTCAATGACCTCCACAGCTATTTTCACTCTAAGAGTTCTTTAATTCTGAAATTTGTTTACATTGTAGAGCTAAATTTCTTTAGTGCTCCACAGAGATCCATTTCCCATGTTAGATTTTAAGGATCACGTATAAGACGATGCAAAACATTTTTATTTCTGTTAAGAGTTCTTAGAACCCTACATATGCTACTATGTCAATCAATTCCATTTTGCTTCAAAGAAGGTCTATACCCTGGGATTTTCTTTGAAATCATAAAGCAAATCTGCTAGAGAAAGTGCTACATTATCTATGCCTTCTGTTATTTTGGACAAATATTTCTGTGCCTGCTCATGGTGCCCCAAGTGATCTATACTTAATCCCATCCATCGTCACTGGCAAATGTGGTAATATAAGTCACAACCAATGTCCATCAGGCCAATGTATGCCCAAGGGAAGGACACGTTAAAGGTCTGCCTTCCTCCCCTGAAGATTTAGGATAGTGCTTCCTCAGCCACAGGAGAAGTCAGGAACTCAGGCCTCCTTTCCCTGTACAGAGTATGTGGCTATCCCTGAAGAATCAGAAGCCTTTCTCACAAACCCAGCATGAAGTCTTAAAATGTTCCTGAGCAAATTGCTCTAAGCAGACAGTACAAATTGAAGTGCTAAGCTAATATGAACTATTTGGCTTTCCTCACTGTAGCCTTTCCAACAATTGGGCAGAAGTTGCAGATTCAACTGCTAAAAAAAAAAAAGAATCAAGTAATGATCAAAAAGTCTTCAGCTCTTTCCTTGGCAAAAAATTAATGGACTATAATACTATTGTGATAATATAGCACAAATCATTGGGGGAATCAGATTTGGGGAGGGGAGAGGGAAAAATCTCCAAGCCTATGGAACAGTATTATAAAACAAACAAATACATTTTGATGGAGTTCAGAAAGTGCTGTTACATACCTCAGACTGGCCCAATACTTTTTGTTTTTCTGTGAAGTACATAGCTTATGAGGGAAAGACAATTTGGCAAGCATGTAGGGAGATGCTGACACAGCAACCAAACACTTGCATCATAAATGTGTTACCAGGAGAAATCACTCAGCAGGTTTTCATACCCTATGGAATTAGAGATGAGAGATCTTCCCGTCAAAAACATGGTCATAGTAGCAGCGTCAATCTTCGTGGGATTCCCAGAGAATTGCAGAGTCATCTGATTTGTGTAGTCCACATGAATTAGAATTAAGCTTATAATTTATCTGTGTCTAAGGAGTTTATTTTCACTTGCAGTGTTGTCATTTTCGATCAGATCTTACCCCCATCAACAAGCCATAAATGCAAACAGGTATATGGATGCTCAGAACTGAGCCAATGGATTCCATCATAGAAGCAGAAATGATCCTAAAGAAGAAACAGTGAAGCCATATGCACCTTCCTCCAAGTGCCACATAGAACTTGAGACCATTTAGCAGGCCCCGTGTCAAATATTTGTGTTTTTCTACTTGCAAACAAGTGAAAAAAAGTTGCTTTCTTCTGCCATAAGAAACCAAAAATATCATGCAGTTACAAGAGAAAGAACAAAGTGGGAGAGCAGTAAAACAAGGAACAAAATGAGAGACAAGGATAAAGAGATTTTAAATCCTTGACAGACGAGACCTCTTATGCTAATTGTGTTTCCAGGTGCAGAAGAGAATCCTAAACATGATTGTCCCTCAGTAAAACTTAATACCTCCAGGATCTTGAGTGAAATAAGAAAACAGATTAAGAAAGAAAATGAGAAAATGGAGTAGGCATGTGATAAAGCAGTTAAAGTGCTTCTTGGCATGTCTCAGCTCTGCTTCTGATTGCACTCTTCCTGCTAACGTGCCTTTGGAAAGTAGGAGAGGATGGTTTAGGTAGTGGAGTGGAATCCTTACCACTCATGTTGGAGACCCTAGGTGAGGTCCCATCTCCCTATTTGACTGGACTCAAACCCACATGGCATGAACATGTGGCAAACTTACCAGAGTATGGGAGCATATTGTTTGCCAACTTCTCTTTTCTATATCTTTCTACTTTTCACATTAAAAAAACTAGAAAGTATGATTACTACATTATACTTTTTTTTATTTTAACAAGGATATGCAAAAATGAAGGAATATATGAGGCTAAAGGAACCACAAGAATTTATATGCAAAGTAAAAACCTCTGATAGTTTGACTTTTCAAAAAAAAAAAAATTGGCAGCCTAAAGTCACATAAGTTAAATGTATTACAAAGTTCTTAAAAGTTTAAATTATACTGTCACATAGAAGTCCTTCAAAATTTTTTTAGCCAAGTAAGTCTATACTTCAAAAGTAAACTTGGTAACTGCTTGAAAATGGAAAGGAAAAAGAAAGGTTTTCTAAGAGGGGAAAAAGACTACAAGAATTTTAAAGCCAACTACTAGAGGATACATCAGGATTTGAAAATGGGTCCCACCTGCTTCTTCCTGGTCTCCCATGTGGATTCAGGGACCCCAAAACTAGGGCAATCCTAGTTTTTCTCAGGGCATTAGCAGGGAGCTGGATCAGAAACGGAGCAAACTGGAGTCTATATGGAATACTAGCACCACAGACAGACTAACCTGCTACGTCACCATGCGAGCGCCAACATAATCCCATAGAGGAAGCAAACTCGGCCTCATCAACAGAAAAGACTTTTTTTTTCCCCCTTTAATTTAAAACATATGCACTTATTTCTGTGTATCTTAAAGGCAAAATGACAGAGCGAAAGTTACCCCATATGCTATTTCACTCTGCAAATGACAGAAACAGCAGCAGTTGAACAAGGCTGAAGCCAGGAACCTAGAACTCCATCCAGGCCTCCCATCAGAACTGCAAAGGTGGAAGTATTTGAACCTTTATCTGCTGCCTCGCAAGGAGCGCATTAGAAGGAAGAGAGATTCAAAGTGGAGACAGAATCAACCCTAGGCATTCCTGAGACACAGGTGTCTCAAACAGCCACTGGATGTGCTGCAATGCAGTGTCTGTGTGGATGCCATCTGAACAGGCCAAGGCAGTGAAAGACAGCTTCATTTATTAAAGAACTTCAGGATACATGTATTAATTTTACATACGTATTTTTAGCCATGAAGATTGAATCATCTTTACCATTCATGCCAAAGTTCTTCAATACTAGCACATCTGTGACAAAAGGTGAAGTTCCAAATCACCTGTCCATGCCAGTATTAATGTTAATTTCTCTGTTTCCATCACTTTCCCACTCAGTCATTAGACAAGTCTGGTCTGTTCTCTATCCAAGCCATCCTCTTCTTAGAGTAATCTCCATTCCTTAGATCTCCTCACCAATTCTTGCCTTGTTTGCTACAGATCTGATCTGATAAAGCCAAAGACCCTCTGAAAGCCACTGTGATGTCCTTTTGTCCTCAGGTTAAATTGCTAACAGAGCACACAAAGCCTTTTGTGACCCATCCACAGTTTATTTTACAAATCTCGTCTCCATGCTAAACTTATCTAGACCTTTACATGTGTTACTCCCTGTCAAATGCCCTGACCTCCCAAAGCTGTTAAGTAAGAAATCCCAGGGATTCTTACAGCATTTTTAGTATATCACTAAAGACATGATATTATGATTATGATTTGTGCCCCAAAATAAATCTTTAACATTGACTCTCATTCATACTCTGTTGCCCGTATCAGAACAGTGCCTTGCACATAGCAGTTAGAGAAAAAAAAATTGCCAAGTAGATATTCCTGATGCCATCTTTATGCTTAATAATACAGACTCAAAGAGCAGTGATGGTCTTGTATAATTACAGTCATGTTCTCAATGAGCCCAGACAAAACAGCATACATTATACCATGACTCATCCATGATTATCTCCAAGTACATAAAACAAAGAGCAACACTGTGGATTATAATCATAGATTAATATATAGTTGTCAGAGAATTGTCAGCTTAAAAACTGCCTTGGGCAGCCAGTGTAAACTCAAAGTTTACATGTAATAAATGCAAACTTAAATTACTGAGCTTATAGAGAGTAGAATACTGCTACCAGTGGAATACTGCTATATAAACTCAGACTGATCCGTGAGTTTGGAATTCCACATTTTCCTCTATCCTTACACAGTCTCTCTTACAAATCAAATTGCAGCCCCAAAGATCAGCAGTTCCTAAACATTCACCAGGTGAGGAACGATGTTAAAAAGAAGGTCCATCCTGTGTCTATGCCTGTAGAAACTGAGGGACACATGCAGAAGCTATGGTCCCGGGTGGAACTCAATTCTCGCTTGAAGGCGAATTCAAAAGCACTGAAAGAACCATGAGCTTTAGAGAAGGTGATGCCCATTGGCTACAAGGAGCAAAGGATATTAAACTCTGCAGTGTCGGGAGAAAAGGTTTCTGAAGAAAGAAGATTAGAGCTATCCGTTAACATTTCAACAAGGGCTATTTTTTTTTTTTAAGGAACCAAATTTTGGATGCCAGGCAAAGTACAAACTTGCTATAATAAAATGTCCATCCAAAGATCTGATCATTAGTTTTTATACCAGTCTGCCATTAAAATGACCTAAATAGAAAAGCTGCATTTTAGACAAGCAAAAATGTAGCTGAAGTCCCAATATCTACTGTGTAATGTTGTGAGACAAATAGCTCCAGTTCTGACACAGCAACTGCAGTATGTCCTTTTCCATTCAGCTTAGATTTCTTGAAGGGCAGTGCAGTCATTCTTAAAGTAAACTGATAAAATTCCATGGCATTTTAGAGGACAACTCAAAAAGGAAATTAAGTCCTTTGTAAATTCAGGTTGTTTCCCAATAAAGTCGTCGAACAGAAATGATAAAATCAGAATGCCCTGAGATGCTTTAATTCACATTTCAACAAGCTCCTCTCGTGCTTTGCAAGCAGGCTTAGGGTCACTCATCAATAGGATTTTTATCTGGCACATGCAAATCCTGAATAAGCTTCATAAGAAACATACTTCAGGGGACAGTTAGCAAATGGAATACATTTGAAAACGAGCTTGTCAATAAATTTAAATGTAATCTACCATTATTAAAACCTAACATGCCTGGTAGAGAAATGTTACCTTACTGAAAGAAAATATTCTTCACTCTACATCCCAGACACACCCCCTCTTATAAATCATCCTAACTTCCAAAAATACTAATCATATTTCTATTTTTTTCGCTACTAGTTTTAGAAACATATCTGCATGTCCATGGTGCTGTTCCCTCCTCACTTCCCTGATCTGTCACACACCACTCACACACACATCAATGAAAGCAGGGTTGAGAGTTGCAAATGTTTTCTAGGTCATCATTGCATGTTAAACACCAGGAAACAGAGTATTCTGGAAGGTCGGTGAAAAGAAATCCATCTTCTAGATTTTTATAGGTAAAACAACAGTAACAAAATACTCTTTCAGAAAGTCTCAGAGCGTTCTTAAATATTTTCTTAAACTTGTATTCCAAAAGATACGTGTTTGAAGTCAGAAAGACTTGACCTTAAATCATGGCTACCTTTGTATTAGTTTAATAACTTTGAAAAGGTCATTTAACTTTCTCTTGCCACAATATAGAATGATAACTCATGATTTTCTATTATAATCAAATGCTAAATATATTAAGCTGATAATTCAGCCTGAATCTTCTTACTGATACATTGGGATTATTCTGTTAGTGAAAATGAGCATTGCCCTATCCCAGTGTCAACAGTCTTTCTGCTTTGCAAGTCTGTCTTCCCCTGAAACTCTGAAGACCTCAAGATACTGTGGGATTTAGACAGATAATCCTAAGTAAATTTTTCCTTTCCCTCTGTCCCTTGTATTTGTGAAAACCAAAGCAAGTCAGAGAGGAAGAGTTATTCCAAATCACCTTCAATAATGTAAAACAAGTAATAAAAAGGGATTCATGGAGAAAATCTATGATTTTTCAAAATCCTTTTTGGTCTATATTTGGCAGCCCTTAATCTGGACCTAATTACATTCTTTTCCTCTGGTTGGTTACCTGGATTTGCATATCAGCAGGGCAAGCGACACAGCAACATATTCATAACCGAGCTGTGACAGATGCACCCAAAGCTACGATCAGGCCCTGAGAAGGTCTGGAGGACTCCTGTCATCTCAGGCCACTGTTACTCAGACATGGAGTGATGCCAAGCTGAGTTAATAAAGCCAGAGCAACTTTTAAAGTGTATTCTTGACAAATTAATGTTTCAGCACTCTAAGAAAAACTGGCACACCGTATACATACAAAGCCTTCTCTTTATTTTCTTTGTTTGGGGCATTAACTAATTCCAAAACACTGTTCTCTGTATTCAGGTAAGGGGGTAGACATGAGGATCAGAAGATCTACCAGCTGCTCAAAAGCGTTTGGCTGGAGATAATTAAGAGGAAAGGGGAAATCTGAACATACAATCTTTTACAAATTCAGTTGATTACATATGCATCATTTATTTCCTGTTTATACGTTGCATAATTAGCTTTTTTAGTTATCTGATATCCTCAGAAAAACTGTTGATGCTGAATTTGATTGAAGTCAAAGAATGGAATTATAACATCCAATTTAAAAAAAGATATGCTGTTTAGTCCATGGTCAAAGAAGCTTTTGCTATGGCAATCACTACTCTGACCTTGTGGCCTCAAAGTACCCATGGGTGACATTTAAAAGAATGGCTGAGTCAGTGATCCAACAAATCTCATTTAAGCAAATTTAAATTATATTTAATTTTCACATGTCACAAAAATATTATTATTTAGATTTTTCCAACCATTTAAATGTAAAATAGTCATTTATAAAGGCTGTGTAATAAGATGGAAGTATCTGGCCTATTGGCCATAGTTTCCACAGCTCTGCTTTTCTCTGTTTCGTTTAATTAGAATTTGCAGAAAAGTCCTCCAGTGTTTACCTATAGACCCAACTAAAGAGTTTCACTGAATGAAACATATTTTAGAGTTATCCAAAGTGCTTCCTAAAAACATTGAAGATTTTCAAATAATTGCTGCAATAGTTTTCAGAGTAACTTTAAATGTGTTCAATTTTTTTCCAGTGTGTTCATTTTAAAAACACATTATCAAAGAAGACTCCACAGGTGCTTACATTGAGGAATAGCTGGGCAAGGCTGCCAGCTGCAGCACTGGCATCCCATAGGTGTGACAGTTCATGGGCTGATCTAATTCCTTCCTAACAACCTAGGAAAGCAGTGAAAAATGACTCAAATGTTTGGCCTCTGTTACTCATGGGGGAGACCTGGAAGGGGTTCATGGTTCCTGTGGCCTGTTGATACTGGCATCAGATGGATGCTGGTTGATGAGGGTAACAGAGGGGGAAATCAATGGTTACAAAGGATAGAAAGCATCCCTCCCCCTCTCCCATCTCTTTTTCTTCCCATTCCCCTCTTCTGTTTCTCCTCCATCTCTGTAACTCTGATTAAAAATTAAACGATTTAAAAAAAAACCACAAAAATGATCAAAACTGCTTTTTCTCTGACTGTAGGAATTCCAGAAGATTTCTGTGATCTGAGACCATTCTTTAGCTTATTTAAATGTGTTGAAACCTCTGAAGCTATTATCTTCTGAAAATAAAAGGAAACTACAGTTTGATATAGATTGGAGTGAAGCACTTCAAGAAATGCAGAAGCAGCAAAAGGGATTGATTTGGCTGATCGCCTGTCTTATTTTCCCAAGAGTCAAAGATATGTTGTTTGCCATTAATTGTCTCAACTGAACTACTTTAACTGTTAATATTTTTCAAATAATATCATCATTCATAAAACAACTCTAACTTCTTAGGCATTGACCGAATGTCTTATTTATTGTGATTAAAATGTTCAGTGTTTTCTTAAAGTTCTGTCTGAATGGCCTATGGAACAGTTCCATTTTTTCTTAAAGTTTAGTTTGTTTAAAGTCATTGGGCCAACCTTAATTTGATATAGTTTATGAGGTCTCTCTGAAATCATTTTGATTCTCTGGCTGATAGTCCAGTTATTACAGAGACTACCGGTGGCTGGTGCTTTGTCAAGGTAGCGAACGACCCTCTACTAAATAAGGATTCACAGTTTCCTGTGACAGTTTTATTGCCAAAATGGGTAAGTCCCTAGTTAGCTGTAAAACATACATACACAGACATAAACAAATGCACACACACAGCAGCAGCAAGAACAACAAGTCCATTTGGCCTCTCAAGGCTAGCAGCTAACTCATTATTATAGGAGCAGTGTGTATGCTAATACACTATAAATAAACATAAGCAGCAATGCTCACCACTGGCTCTCTGGGGAGAAAAAGCCTGGTTTGAGGTTCTGTGGTTGAAATCCTGTCAACATGGTCTGTTTCCAGCTACCAGTGTGATAACTTGGAAAGCAGGATGAAAGAAAAGGTACAGTATTCTTTAGGATGGTATGAGCTGGTTGGGAACCTAAA
Organism: Ochotona curzoniae; assembly: GCF_017591425.1. Taxonomy (NCBI): domain Eukaryota; kingdom Metazoa; phylum Chordata; class Mammalia; order Lagomorpha; family Ochotonidae; genus Ochotona; species Ochotona curzoniae. The sequence continues at coordinate 25,826,121 of NW_024467096.1, forward strand.
TGATCATTTTTCTATGTACAAGAAAGAAGCTGAAAACGAAAACTCTCTGTATTTAATTTCTACATCAGTGTTTATTTTTACAATAAAGTAAAACTCTCTAAATGATTAGCATATCACAAAAATGTCAGATTTGAAATACATTTTCAGAATAACTTGCTAACCAAGGGCTTGACACAAGCAGATGACAAATTTTTATATCCAGTGAGTGAAGTATCTAGCAGAGAAATGATCATTTATAAATAATACAGCTAACTTTAAGAAAAGATGTATTTCTGTTTGAAAAGCATCTTTACAAAGAGAAGGAGAGACAGAGAAAGATCTCATTCCCTCTGGTTCACTCCCCACATGACCACAACAGCTGCAGCTGAGTCAATCTGAATCTTGAAACTAGCAGCTTCTCCTAGGTCTACCATATGACTGCATGGTCTAAGGGTCTTGGGCCATCCTCTACTGCTTTCTTTGGCTACAAACAGAGAACTGGCCTGTAAGTAGAGCAGCCAGGACACAAAGCGGCACCCATATTGGATCCAGGCACCACAGGGTAGAGGATTAGCCAATTGAGCCCTGGAGCTGGCCTCAAAAGGTAGCTAAAAAAAAAGATTTAACCTTTTATTACATGCAATTCAAATATAGTATTGAAATGTGTTTCTTTTATGTGTGGTTTTAACATTCTTTCTGTTTTTCCAATGTTAACTTTTGCCATACACCATGGCTTTTATGAATGCAAATCTGATTGATTGCAATGGCTTATGTACTCTAAAGGAACCAAGAACAAAATGCTATCCTAGTAGTATTGATTTGTAACATGAGTGGTAGACACTCAGGGCAAAGAGGAAAGAAATCTATGTTTTACTTGCAGATATTAGTCCCTTAAGCTTATGTGATACAGTAAGCAGGACATTCCTGCTACAAATATCTATGGTCTATCTTGTATCCATTAGTTGGAGCAGGAATATTTTACTTGTGTTACATGTAAATGCCAGTATGACGTTTTACCTAACCTAAATATAATAAGACCAAAATGTCACTGGATGTGAGCTGTACTGGAAAAGCAAAATTGCATATTTTATAATAAACCTTGTCTACCGGTGACCACTTCTATACTTAGAGGCTCAATACACCTTCCATTTTGGAAATTCATATTATAATTCCCGGTACTACAAGCCTGCAGAAGACTCCAGTGCAATATTTTGTTTGATTGAGAGATTTATAGGCACTAAGAGAGGTAGAATTAGAAACGTTACAGAAATGTATGCTCAGAAGGATGATAACAAGTTTACCTATCTCAACTTAATGTTATGACAACATAGCAAGACAGTAAGTCTTTGGTGATTTTATCACAAAGGCATGAAGGTAGTCAAATGACTATTGTCAGGATTGTACAGAAAAGAAAACATTGATATTAAATCTTGACGAGTCAAAAGGATACATGTTTGTAACATATGGAAATGAGAGGACTGAAAACTCCTGGGATCAATGGAACAGAATTTCCAGGAGGAAAGACTTAAATGCAACTTGAAATACTTACTAATGAAAGAACTGTTGTTTGAGAAAAATCTTTAAGCGGGCTCCTCAAAACAGATTGTCCAAGAAATAAAAGCAATTTATGGTGAAGAATTAATGTGATATGTGAGGATAGTATAAGAAGTTTGTGGAAAATAGGATTAAAAGATAGGTACATTCTGTTGCAAAAACTCTGTAATCCATAAATAATTTTTTACTAGGCACATTTCTATGAGCTTTGCAAGCACCTCCTCTTATTTAAAAGTAGGCTTAAGAATCTAGAATGTGTGAGTTCACTGAAAGTCAAGTTCAAATAGGAGAACAATGGGCATGAGTATTTGAATGAATATTGATAGTCAAGAACTCCAGCTGACGGATAAGGTGATGGCTTGAGATTAGGAAGTAGGAATGATGCTAAAATAACAAGAGTACATGGGCAGGCCGAACTGGGAACTTCAGGGCTGTTAGCTCTTTCCAAGGAAATATATGTATAAGGCAAATGTGAACTATAATGATAGATTAGAAAGGAAAAGGATACAGAAAGCACAGGCCATGTCAGAAGATTTGAGGAATTGCCAATACGTCCTATGGAGAGTTAGCTTCAGCTAAGTATATTTTGTAAAATCAAGCTAACAAATGCCCAGAAAGTTCCAAAATTAAACAGAAGTAAAATGGCTTTAGGGGGGATGAAGAATGCATTGAAGTCACCTCCAAATCTTTGTTCACTAGAAATTGGAATTCTTGGGTCCGGTGGCATGGCCTCGTGGCTACAGTCCTCACCCTGAATGCACCGGGATCCCATGTGGGCGCTGGTTCTGGTCCCAGCAGCTCTACTTTCCATCCAGCTCCCTGCTTGTGGTCTGGGAAAGCAGTCCAGAACAGCCCAAGGCTTTGGGACTCTGCACCCATGTGGGAGTCCTGGAGAAGTTTCCTGGCTCCTGGTTTCTGATGGGCACAGCACCAGCTGTTGCGCTCACTTGGGGAGTGAATCATTGCATGGAGGATCTTCCTCTTTGTCTCTCCTCCTCTCTGTATATCTGACTTTGTAATAATAAAAAAAAGAAATGGGAATTCTTTCAGAAATCTCCTGACACCCTACTCAGCACTCTCAACCCTGAAGGAGACACCCTGCTCCTCAAATCAGAGACTTATTCACCATTGGAGGAGCTTCGCAGACTCCAGAAGGACCAGCTGGTAGGTTACAACGTGTTGCTTTGCATGACAGGTGAAATAATTGCCTCCAAAGATGGCCATGTTCTCATCTCAAAATGTTGTTTTGTGTTGTAAAATGGATGCTTCAGGGAGAGGTGTTCGGTGGAGGGTTGATACTGCTATTGTAAATCCTAGATGGTAGCAGGTGATAACTGAAGAACTTTGGTTCCTTCCACTCACGTGAGACAGCCTGATTGGGTCCCTGGCCTCTGGCTTTGGCTTGTCCAGTTTCCGATCACTGCATTCTAAGAGTGAATCTGAATGAGGACACATACAGTCTCCCCCTCTGTCTCTTTCTTTCTCTTTCCCCATCTTACTCTTTCTCACTTTTATCTTTCTCTCAGATAAATAATTCAAAAAATAAATTTAAAAAATTAGCAAATGAGCTTTCCAGATGCCTGGAAGATGCAATACCTGGAAGATGCAATCCAGTCATGGAAGTCCTTCAGAAGGACTATGGTTGCTTTGAGAGACAGAAGAGTGAAGAGTTTTAGGCAGGACTCAGGAAGCTGGGACTATCCCTTTGTTACAACTGTAAGATATTTAATTCAATTGGACCAACCCTGACAGCTCAGTGGCTAGCTCATCACCTTGTATACACCAGGATCCCATATAGATGTAGGTTTGTGTCTTGGCAGCTCTAGTTCCCATCCAGCTCCCTGCTTATGGTCCAGGAAAGTAGTAAAGGATGGCCCAAAGCCTTGGAACCCTGCAACCATGTGGGAAACCTAGAAAACACTCCTGTCTCCTAGCTTCAGATTGGCTCAGCCTCAGCCATTGTGTCCACTTGGGGAGTAAAGATCTTTTTCTCTGTCTCACCTTTTTTCTGTAAATCTGATCTGCCTTTCCAATAAAATAAAAAGGTCTTTAAAAAAATACTATATTCAATCAATCATAAAAAAGAAACTCACCAAAAAAAGATTCTTCCCTAGAACCTGCATGAAGAAATGCAGTCTAGCATACATTTAAATATTATTTAGTTTGCAAATGATTATTTATTTGCTCAACATGCTTAGTTGAAGAGAAACAGAGAGACACTGAGAAATAACAACAAATTTCCCTTCTAATGGTTCGCCACTCAACTGATTGCAACATCCAGGGACTGTCAAGGCAAAAGCCAGGTACCTGGAAGTCCATATGGAAGTCCTGATATGTAGCAAAAACTCAGACATTAGATCATCTTCTGCTGCCTTCCCAGGCACATTAACAGGGTGCCATATTGAACACAGAGCATCCAGTACTGCAACTCGCACTCCAATGTTAGTACCGAGGCTGTGGCTTAATTCACCATGCATGGTACAAGCCACTGGCTCTGTGATTTTAGCCTTTTATCAGGATCTGTAAATACTTAACTAGAAGATTAAAAAAAGTTTATTAAATCTGTTGTGATAATTTGTATAGCAGCAGCAGCAAATGCATGCACTGTAATCCTGACGTCATCTATGAGACTTTATCATTCATAAACACCAAGGAAGAATGTGTCTACTTACATCATTTTACTAGACAAGACTTGAAGAGTCCTTCGCAAACAAAGTTGGTTGAAAAAGCTATCAGCTTCCATGGCTATTCTGTTTCTATAAACTGGAATCCCTAGAGAAGAAGTATGCTTGGCAATTAGCTTGCCTGACTTCCTTTTACCTCTTGCTCCACTGGTTTCCCAGTTTCCAATCAAATTTACTGTTAGGCAGTGTGGTAGAGTTGGCATGCAGTAGGAACCCGGTCATATTGTAATAGCAATGACAATAATGCAATGTCCTGGAAGTCCATACCTAGTTCAATATGGCATAAAAAGAGAGCGACCAGATGATGGTAGGAAAGTAGAGGTGGAGGTAGAGGTGCTTCTTTGATTTGAAATGATAAGCAAGAGTTCGAGTTGGACAAATTGCAGGGCATTTCGGATATAAGTAATGGCACAAGTAAAGGATTAAGAGGTGAACTGTCTAGCTTTTTCTCATTCACATTTCAGATCAATGAGAATAAACATCTGAGTGGCAGAAGGCCATATGTTGCTAGATACCCAGTGTTCGTATTTGCAAGACTTGCTGTGTCACAAAACAGAGTTTGGGATCTGAAAACAAAGGGACTGGTACTGCAGACTTTTAAATAGAAGACAAGAAACTTATGTTCGAGCTTCTGTAAAGCTTGAAGGACAGTGTGAAGGGCAAATGTGAGGTGGATAAGAAAGAAAATCAGCTGCTAAGAGTCCCATATAATAATTATGTGGAGACTAGACAGAGATGGGAACGTATTTAGTTTAACTATGCAGAACTTGATGACCTTTTGGGTGAAGGATGATTGAGCAAAATGTCAAGGATCTGATTCATCTTAATGGTCATCATTACAATTAATTTGTACATCAATACAATGCTGGGTATTTTGGGGTGTTACTGTCTCATGGATGATAGGTTATATCACACAAGAGGCACAATAACCCTATGAAAAAGATAAGCTTGTTACATCTATTTTATAGATGAAATCACTGTGATGTCATAAGGTAAAGTAGTACCCTTAAAGTATTACAGAAAGAGCTAAAATGTAAACCCTGGCACCAGACATCAGATACCACTATTAAAGAGATGACGGTCTAGTGAGTGCATGGCTCTAGCGCAGGTCAATTTCAGAGACTTAAAGAAAACCACAGCTTCCACTAACCATCAAGGCAATACAATGTCGCCACCTACTGCAATGGCAGTCAGGAACAACATCTTCCAAGAGGGCTTCAAACCTAACTGGGATTAGGTTCCTTTTTCTTCGGGACCTTCACTTCCCTGTCCCTTTCCCTCCACCTGCAACAGTCGGCTTCTTCTGCTTTCTAAAGTGTCACTGCGATGAATGACACAAAAGGAATTTGTCAAGTGTCTAGACATTGGAAGTCATGGCAGTGTTAAACCGTGTTTCAAAATGTTACTTCAATATTATTGGGCCTCAAAAAGTTTGTGGAATGATGGAATAAAAAAAAATGTGATTTTTTTTCCCTAACTTTTTGAAGCTCCCTTACGTAATTTCTTATTCCTAAATTGTTATTTTCTTTGTCTTGTTATTTTCTTTTCCTGAATTTAAATGCAGTGCTAGCATATGTTAATCTGTAGGAATCTATACACCCTTTTTGAGACTCCGTTTTCTTTACCTGTGCTATCCAAAAGTCAAAATGAAATCCAGTGGATGAAACACATAGGGGAGTTTTAACATTTTGTCCTTCCAAACCTACATTTAGAACATTTAGAATGTGTACAATGTATCCAAAAAACGAAACTGAATAAGACGTGTAAGTACAACAGAGATGGCAGGATCTATTGAGAGGAATGAAACAGCAATCGAACCCAAGCGATGAGCCCGTGGAGACCTAGCCCTGCCACCCTCCAAAAGGAGCTGACATAAAAATTCATAACACCAAGGGAGTTGAATAAATTAATTTGCTTATGTGACAGATTTAAATGTTTACCAATGCAAAACATGTTTAATTGAAGTAAATGTTAGTAACACAGAGATGTATTATTTCTCCCAAAAATGATGTTCATATTTCAGAAAGAAATAATGGAGAACATTGCATTTATGAGCTTCAGCAGAGCGAATATTCAGGTGAAGTTACTTTTCTGGGACTCCTTTTTCTTGAGACATAATTGCTCTGACCTTGGCTATGTAATATGCATTCTGCCATTTAGTGCGTTTTCTTGGATATTCATTCATCAAGTATTTATTACTCCCTGCAAAGGTGCAAGACAATGTGTTAGAAGCAATTTTATCTTTTCTGTATGATGGGCATTATTGCGAGTTGAATAAGACAGAGCTGGCAGGTTTATTTAGGGACTGCATAGTTACATATTATATGAAGGCTTGGTTTGAGAAGCCCAATTTTTCTCCCAATTTTAAGATGCCGGATTAGCAAAGAGCTTCAGTGATCCCTCCTTCGTAGCTACTTATATGCACTATCCTGTTATGTTCTGGGATTGTGTTGTGGAATTTGGAAGATGACCCAGGATGCTGGTCAGGATTAATCAATTCCATTGTTCAAGGTCCGTGGATGTCTTAGTTAGGGAAAAAAAAAAATGGACTCAAGAATTTTAAAGAGGAAAAGGTAAATCCAGGCTTCCTACAGGGAAGAGTAGAATCCTAAGCAGAGGTTTTAATACAGAAAGAAAAGTGATTATTATAGGAATGTACTAAAACTACAAGTGGTACTGTGTACTGATTGGGTTATCTTCAGTAGTGTAAATATCCTATATAAAGTGTTAAGAGAATCTAAGGAGATACAGGCGACCTACAGGTGCTCCCAGCTGGAAGTTGAGATATTAGGGTGTGTATTTTCGATTTGTAATGATTTAAACTACTATATGTGTTCAACAGTTCAATTCATAAACAGCATAAAATGTTACTGTTAGATTACTAATTTGAGCTCAAAGTGCTTCGCTCACATTTCTTGTCAATCTCGGCCAACCTCTGTGTTGGAAGCAATAAGTGCTCTTGCATTATTTCATTAAAAAAAAAAAACTAAATGTGAATGGAAACACGTCTTGCTTGGATAAAGAAAAACGTGCAGTAAAGGATAAACACAGGTGAGTTCATACCTTCTAATCTCCAGTCTTCTTTCCTTCAGTACATACATTATTCTTTCCAAGATAAACACTCCATGATGAGGGATTCAATATTTAATTTCCTTCTAGCTTTTTCCCAAGGTCACTTAATTGAACTCTCATTACAGGTGCAACCAATTCCTTTTCAATTTGTACCTGAACATTGCAGCAGCGCACAGATTCTGACCATATTTTAATGAAGCCTTTTATTAGAGCAGTGGCTCCTATCACCATGTGCGAAGGAGCTCTCAGATTGTCCATTAGAGGCCACTCTTTGGATGGGTTTATAACTTGGAAGTAAACCTTTCCGTGAGGTTGAAGTAGGGCAAAAAAGGTTTTAGCCTTAAGAGTACTTTGTTATTTTATAATAATAAATCAATTTTCTTTCAAGATCAGAGTGCAATAACAATTTTCTTCCAATGCTATCTCCTCGTATTTTTCTAGGTTTTTAAAAATGACCACCTTTCACACATTTATATCTCCAGAAACCATCCGTTTGGGGTCAGGGAAAAGAGTTCAGGGATAAGGCCGTTGAACATTTTGTGTATGACGTTAATGCAATATCCACAAAGGCCAGTCAGAGTTTGCAGGGAAGATAATCTTTCCACTAACAGCACAAAACTGCACCTGTGATCCAAGCTGTCTTCTCACACGTGCCCCCTCTTGGCCGCTTAGTGTGGATGACCCTAACAAATCTCACCATCAATGAAAAGCCACTGAGGGGATGAGCCCGGGACCATAGGTGTTATTATTCATACATATGAAAAATAGCCCCCAAATGTAAACAGTAATATTAGAGGAAAAATATTATCCTAAAGGATATAACAATGCACTTAGATTTTGAAATAGAAATGGCCTTTTGACGTCAGATTCTCTATCCTTTTTGTAGCAATTTGAGTAGCTAAGAATGACTGCTAGATGTCCAGAAAACACTGCAGAACCTAGAAAAACACTGGTTATGTCTATTTAATTAACACACACACACACACACACACACACACACACACACACACACACCCCTACACAAAACAGTAATAAGCCTTTTATTGTTGGCAAAAACTATTTCCAGAATTTGTAACACTTTCCTGCCTTTATTAGCTTGAGGAATTATTTTTTTTCTTTCTGAATCATTCAGGATTAGAGTTTGTGGTAGTGCCTTTTAAAGTAGAAACTAATGCACCGTATCTGTTTGGAAGGATTTGTGTTTTATTGAGTGCTGCTGAATTAATACCACTCTCTCAATCAGTACAACTAGTTCTTGCTTCTGCTGTTGGCAGCCATACAAACAAGCTGTTTGCCCGGCTTAGGTTTGTTGTATTCTAATTTGTTTTCACCTACCCCATCTCAGTTTGAGTCATCCTAGGGACCTTCTTTAACATAAAATGGATGGGAATTTAAAACACCATTTATCAACAACATTGATGCTGATGCTTTATTTTCCTGACAATCTAGGAAAGTATGTATTTTTAGGAGGAAATAGATTGCTTTAAATATTAAGACTCACAAGTAATAGTCATGACCCAGAGCTTTATATAAAAAAAAAAAAAGTTAACTCCTTGGGATTCATACACTGACCTCTGTTTTGTTCTCTTTGTCACAGTGTTTAGGAGAGCAATGACAGGTAGCTGGCTAGAGGCTACAAGGATGCAGAAGCGGGATTAAGGGCAAGATGGCTGCAAAGATAGGAACACTTCTGCCACCCCAGTAGAAATAGCATGTTGTTCTGCCTTCAGAAAAAGCTCCTTTTGCTTACATAGGGAGCTCTGAAAATTATTATTATTATTACCATGATCTCAAAAAGTCAAATCATTATTATTATTCATTCCCATGGCCTACTTTCACATGGAACAATTATGACTTCAGATGAGAAATAACAGTTTCATGTCAAAATGCTCATACATTTATGGAAATACATAGCTGTCACTCTGTGTAAAATTAGAAACCTTCAATTTTCATTTCAACATCATTCTGCAAGCACATAGTGAAAACAAACAGAAAACATGTATCGTTGGCTTGAAATGTAATAGTCTAATATTCTACCCTCATAACAGAAAGTTTGCAGCCAAAGCAGTTAATTAACAAGGAAATCATAATAATCCAGTCGCTGTGTATGACTTGTAAATGCCGTACTGTCATTAGTCCATATTGCAATGATGAAAGGGTCATGAAATGAGGACTCCTGAGCCTCAGCTTTAACTGGGACAACTCAGAGAAGAAATTTTTCTAACGTCCCTAGTTCTTTCTTCAACACTTAAAAAAAATCATGTGAACACATAATATAAGGCAAAAATATACTTCATAATGAACCTTCACTAATCTATTATTTGAATTAGAAGTCCTGGTAAAATGAATATTCATTCATATTCATAAAATGTTATATATCCACCACATATTCTGATTAGTTTATATTGAATGAGCATAATCTGTTTACTGTAATCGATGATGCATTGGAAACACTTTATTATCTGCTTGCGCTTTTAGATATCTGTTATTAAACCAATTAGTTTTGGGCTGAGAGGTTCAAATTTGCCTATAAATGAGAGTTCTGGGAGCAGAATGAAGAGCATTCTGAGGCACAATGACTTTATTACTTGCCTTATTTATGAATCACATGCAATGTGTTTTCAATAAGCTAATGGACATAAAGATTATAAAAACGTACAAATGTATTGCATATTTGCACCAAAGTACACATATTTCAAAACATGCTTAATCTATATTACTTTGTTTGAAAGGCAGAAAGAAATGAGAGAGATTGAGACAGAGGCAGATGTCTTTCATTTATTAGTTTACTTTCCAAATGCCAGCAAAAGCCCCAGCTTGAGTGACAGGGGACCAACTACATGCACCCTCACCTTCTCCCACCCAAGGTGTACATCACTGTGAAGCTGGAATCAAAGACGCTGCTACGTCTCCAATCCAGGCACATCAATATGAGATGTGGGGACCCCAAATACAATCCTAATTACTGAAACAAATGTCCTCTCCTAATTTTACCTTTTTAATTTAAAATTGCCATAGCTTTGAAGTAACCTGGAATAACAACATGTTCAGCTGTCATTTGCAATTACATTTTTTAAAGAATGATTTGTTTTGTTTGAAAGTGAGAGTTATAGATAGAGGGAAAGACAGAGAGATCTTCCATCTGTTGGTTCACTCTGTAAATGGCCTCATTGGCTAGGGCTGGCCTGAAGCTAGGAGGCAGAGTGTTGTCTGGGCCAACCTCTGCTGCTTTTCCAGATCATTAGGAGGGAGCTAGATCAGAAGCAGAAAAGCTGGGACTAGAACCAGGGCCCATATAGGATGCCAGCATCACAGGTGGGGGATTGGCCTGCTGCCCCAACATTTCAGCCCCTGTAATTACATTCTTATCAATGCTTTAGAAATCAAAATAGAAGATTAAAAATAAATTCTTGGAAAGAAATCATACTTTAGTGAAAGTGAAAATGGCAGATGTTTTTTAAATCTATGTGTTATTTTGTTACTGAAGGTTTTGAGTGAAAACTTACAAATGGATGCTTTACAATACCAATTAATAAGAGAAAGTTTGAAAATTTTTCTTTCCGATTTAGATTTTCTTGTATTTTTCATGGTTATTATTTCCATGATATAATTTTATGAGTATAATTATCTTCCCTTACCTCCCCTTCTTCTCTATTTCCCCCATCACTATTTTCTCCCTTATCTAAATATTGCCCCCCCCAGATTTAGAAAAAAAATTATTTATTTATTTTTATTCTTTGAAAGATTCATCTGAAATAAAATAAGAAAGGAGATGGGGAGGGTAGGGAAAGGAGAGGAGGGGGAAGGTGTGATGTGGGAGAGGCAACAGGAAGGTGAGAGAGAGAAGAGGGGAAGAGGGCAGAGACCCTATCCATGACTTCACTTCCCAAGTGTCCTCAATAGCTGCCAACCAAGACTGCCAAGCTGCAGGCAAGTGCCAGCAGCTCAACTGGGATCTTCCATCTAGGTGTCAGGAACCACGTCTGATGTCATCACCACTGCCTCCCATGGTCTACACAAGGCAGAAACTTGAGGCAGGAGTTGGTGAGGCAAATGCAGTTGCTTTGCCGTGGACAGTATAGCTTAACTTGTGTCTTAAATCCTTTGGTTAAATTCCTGCCCCAGAACGGGCTACGTTTGTAAAGCCAGAAAAAAAATATGATCAACTATAAGTTTCAAAATGATTAGTTCCTAAAATCATCAAAAGTTTGAATTGAAAATGTCTAAGTAACAAGGAAACACACCAAGTATGGTTAAATACAGATACCACATTTGCGGCAGAACTGTGAATTCTTATCGGATAGGAACTATACTTTCACAAACCATTTTCTTTGAATTCGCTTTTTTTAACTTTGCTGTATTAGAGTTTAATAACAGAGCATGGTATTAATGGTTTTAACCCGTTGAACACTTGAACCAACTTGACAAGACAATTATCTTAGTGTATTGTGTGTTTTTTTTTCATTTTTAAATTTTGTTTATGACAATCTTTAGTTAATTAGGGCACAAAGGTTCAAGGGCTACAGGAAAGTGGGTAAGACTATTATTTCCACATTTTTTCCTATATCTGGGGTAAAGGGGGAGGCAAAGGGAGAAGCCCCACCCAGTCTCCCACCCATCCCAGGTCCCCGATGTGGGGCATGCTCCGAGGTTCTTGCTCAACTGGTTTTTACATTTCAACAGTAATGAATTGCTGCCAATCTCACCATTCCAAGCACGATGAGGTCGCTGAGGATTCCTCTGATTGACATAGTCCATCTTAGAGTCTCTGTTTGCCCTGTTTTCCACTGCCAACATATAGCTGGGGTAGTTGATTGACTTGTTCTGTCCTCTGTCTTTTCATGGTTGGGAATCTGAGTCTGTCAGTTCGACTGAGGGGATCCCTAAAGAAACTTTGGCTGAAGTGAACCCAGACCAGGTTCTAGTGTATACTTGCAAGTGCGGGACCCGGTACACTCCTTCGCTCCAGTCAGCTGGTGGTTGCAATTGCTGGGGTGGTTCTGTTTTCAGCCCTGTCTTCCACTGGAACCAATGAGTGTTGCAGCTCAGTCTGAATCTGCCCAGAACACACTCGGCCCTCACATAAATCAGTGGGAGCTGTAGCCTAGCTGGAGTGACTCACAATAACCCCCACCAGGCCTGTCCCCTATCCTGGTCCCCACGCTTGCCCCTACGTGCAGCAGTCTGTCCCAAATCCCATTTAGCTCTCATACATGCCAATGGGCATTGAGGCCTACTTCAACCCAACCAGGTCCACTATCCAGCCCCCACACTTGTGTTGGGTGCCCTTCTGTCTAGCCACCCTGCCCCTGTCCTGGTTTTCGTGCCCTCCAGTGAGTGGGTGGGATTGGGGAGTGGGCAACCTTGGTGTCTGGGGGTTAAAACTTCCAGCAGCCTGCTGCTGGTGGGTGCCAGGCTGGGACCATTTTCATGCTCGGAGCCCTAAATTCTCTTATTGTTATTCACAAGAATGACCAGGCTGTGGGGGGACTGCAATTGCACAGGGTGATTTTTTTTTCCCCCTTAATTTCAGGGGTCCCTGTTCGTTATACCGCCTGTGACTCCGGAGGTTATTTTTTTCCTCCTTTCTGAAACTGGCTCACATAAAACACCAACTGATATTTATATCAATCAAGTATTCTGTCAGTTATTTTTATTTCCTCTTTTACATTTTATTGGTAAAATGTATTGTGAGAATTGTTTTTGCTTTGAAAGTATTTTGACTGACACAAAGTGTAAAGGTCATTCAACACTGAAGAGCTACAGAAACCCTGAGAATCGAAGAAACTGCTGGGGCCAAGGTAGTGGCATATAGACTGAGCTTGGCTATGGCATCCCATAGAAGCGTCATTTCCGGTCCTGGCTGCTCTACTTTCAATCCAGTTCCCTGCTTATAGCCTGGGAAAGCAGTGGAGGATGGCCCAGAAAATTGGACCCCTGCACTCATACGGGAAAGCCCCGTGGCTTCCAATTTGCTCAGCTCCTGCAGCTATTGCCATTTGGGAATGAGCCAGAGAATGGATCTTTCTCTCTGTCTCTCCTTATCTCTGTAACTCTTTCAAATGAAAATAAAGGAAAGGAAAAGAAGGAGGAAAGGAGGAAAGAACAAAGGAAGGAGAATTTGTGATCTCTCTTTCACAATCCAATTATTTTATAATTTTGAAGGATTTTCTTTCATTTTATTTTTTTAATATTATTTAAGATTTTATTTATTTTTATTGGAAAGTCAGATATACAGAGAGGAGAAGAGACAAACAGGAAGATCCTGCCTCTGATGATTCACTTCCCAAGTAGCCACAATGGCCAGAGCTGAGGTGATCCAAAGCCAATAGCCAGGAGCATTTTCCAGGTATTCCATGCAGGTAAAGGATCCCAAGGCTTTGGACCGTCCTCTACTGCTTTTCCAGGACACAAGCAGGGAGCTGGATGGGAAGCAGAGCTGCCCAATTAGAACCAGAGCCCATATGGGATCCTGATAGTTCAAGGTGAAAACTTTAGCCACTAGCCTACGTGCTGGGCCCATTCTTTCATTTCCTTTAGGTGAGGTTCCGTCCTTAGCATAGTTATAATCATACCAATTTCCCATGTAACATCACTCTACTTTTAGCAAAGCACGATAAACCTACCCTCAGAACCACTGTCTGTAGTTACTATCCTATAAATTGTATGTAAGTATTTCTCTAACAAACAGCAGAGTTCCAGGTGGTGCAGATTGTGTCTGTCTAAAATAACACTAAAACAAATGTCTTCATAATATAATTTTCCAAATGTTTTAGATTGCTTCTTACTAATAACTTTTCATGTGTTGGGTTTCTGGTACATATTTTCAATTACTTTCAAATTACATTTTACCAAAGCAATCACAAGCATAAAAGTCATTATTGTTTAAGCAGTATAAATTTCATCATGTAAACAAGTCATTATTGTTTCAGTTTATATTTCCTTATATATAGACCTGCTCTAAATTTATTTATTTCTTTTTAAAACAGCTTATTTATTTTCATTGAACAGTCAGATTTACAGAGAGACGGAGAAGCAGTGAGAAAGCTCTTCTGCCTACTGGTTCACTCCCCAAGTGGCCGCAACACCTGGAACTGCCCCAATCCCAAGCCAGGAGCATCTTCCAGGTCTCCCATGCGGGTGCAGGGTCCCAAGGTTTTGGGCTGTCCTCAGTTGCTTTCCCAGACCACAAGCAGGGAATTGGATGGAAATTGGAGCATCTGGGACATGAACCAACATCCATATGGGATCCCGGCACTTGCAAGGTGAGGGTTTTAGATACTAAGCTACCATGTCGGGCCCTAAATTTATTTGTTAATTTTCCTTATGATTATAACCTCATTTCTGTATCCACTTATCTCCTAAATTTTAAATATTTACATTATTTAGGAATGTTTTGTGTGATTAAAATTCCTATTGTGCTCATATTTGCTTAAAATGATGTCTCCGATATTAAATTTTTAGTTACTTGCTAAATATACAGAGAGCCAGATGGATTCACTCTCAAAATGTCCCTATTCATCTGAATAGAGTCAGGCCAAAGCCAGCAGTCTAAAGCGTATTTCTGTTCTCTCTTGCTGGTGGCAGGGATGAAACTTCCGGCGTTACAACCTGCTGCCTCCCAGGGTTCATGTAACCAGGAGAAGGAGCAGGGGGAGAAGAGTGGCTTGAATCCAGGTGCTCTGCTATGCATACGGTGGCAAAGAAGCCACTTGCGATTCCTTTGATGTACAAGATAATTTTAATAGTCCTCCTTTTTACACTGTAACTTTTTTCTTTGTTTTTGCTTCTTATGCTGTGTTGTTTAATAATTTAAAATACCCAAAAGTTTAACTGAATATTTAGTGTTCCGTTAATGTGACATTATAGAGTTTATTTCCCTCTAGCCATTTATCACTCAGATTCTTACTGAATGACCTTCCTCCTCATTAATGATTTATAATTCATATTTATCATACATTTAATATATAATTTATCAAATTCTTGAATGTAATAAGATCTATTTCTATCCTAACTATTTGACACTCTAGCATTTCCAATTTGCAATAAATCTTAAAGTGTTTGCTTTACCTTTTAAGTGCTATGTGGATTGACAATAAATGACATAAAAGCAATTGTTTGTATTTCTCAATCTACCTTATGTAGTAATGTTATTTGAATTCCACTTACATAATTCCACTTACATTGAACGAAACAGAAATCATGCATTTATTTTAAAAATAGCATACTATCATAGATGAGTAATATTTTAAATTGTACAGAATTGATTATAGAATGTGTTTAATAAAATTCTGGGTAGGGATAAAGTACACAACATAATCTCAAAAAGAAACAATAACACTAGCCATATTTCTCAGGTAGGACTCTTAGGATCCACGGAGTAGGGGGATTTGGAGCGACTCTCATCGCATGAGTTTCTATGGTCTGCAAGCTGCAATGTGATGGTATTGAGGAGGCAGTAGGCTGCTCATTCATTTATGTGGTCAGAGACCTCACGGATGGGGTAAATGCTTCATAAAGGGATTTGAGGATGAAGAGCCCGTGCTGTCTACCCCTCCGCTGCACAAGGACACCACACACAGGATGCAACAGCAGGGGGCTCTTTGGAAGCTACTCTCACCAACACTAAACTGGCTGACACCATGATCCTGACTGCACAGCCTCCTGGGTTGACAAATTCCTGCTACTGCAAAGGATTAAGACTGACAGATGATGGCAGTTGTCTGAATTGAACACAGATCATACTTAAAAATGTGTGCAGATAAAGCCTGGGTCCTGTGTATACACACAGGTATAAACCTTTTCTGTGTGTCCTCCATATAAGTATGTGTGACTATGAAACTTAAGTCCACTCTTATCCCAAAGCATGTAGGTTTTATTAAATGACCTAAATCAGTACCTTGCATCACTCACTGTCAGTGATATACCAGACAGTATTACAGAAAAAGCTGTATTTTCTTCTATGTAGATCATGATGAAAATATATAGGACACACCATAAATCTAAAACTACCCACACTATACTGTGTCACAGTACAAAGAACACATAATTTTAAAACTTTAAGCCCAGGATATCATATTCATACATGTCCATAAACTGGTAAAAGGAGCTGGAAAACAAATTTGAAATTGTGGTTCGTCTTTTTATTTTACGTTTCGGCTTTCTTAATTTTTATTAAACAATTATTTATAGTTTGGTTTTTTTTTTTTTTTTTTTAGTCCCAAGAGAATGTCTATCTGTTACAGAGCCGAAAATTCCTTCCTCAGGCTATGTGAGTTGGTTAAGCTTTACAAACAAGGGTGTTGGGTTAACATTATAAAGAGCAAGCAACATTTTAAGATAATTTAATTGCTAATGATTCTTTTGATTTTTTTTAAGGGATGCAGTGATGTCATCTGGAGTCTGTTGTAAATATAAAAATGAAATACTATATTCAAGGGACAGATAATTAATTATGATTAAGCATTGCAATTCAGAGAAACAGTGAAAAGACTAGCATAAAGTTGTATAAAATATTAATGAGATTGTTTATACTGTTAAACTAAACAAATTATGATTCTTAAAAAGCATTAATTTTTCCTTTCAATTAAAACTAATGAGATTATTATTTTAAAAACTTCATAGAGTTAAATATCAGCATGGACTATTGCAAATCAATATGTTGAGAAGGGATTAAATAAGAAAGTAGGTATGTGTTTCAGAAATAATGTAAATATACAGAAGTTTAATTCTTGACTTCAGTAAATAAAAAAGATATGTCTAGAGTAAATAAGTCATTAAAGCATTGCATTTAGGATACTTTCATTTTAGCTTCTACAGGAAACCACATTATGTTCACATAAATTTTATATTTCTTTAGTTAGTATGATATGATCCAATTAATGTCATCAAAAGTTGTGTTTGGCTTAAATCAGTTATTTGCCTAAATTTATCATTTTGAATATTTAAATACTCTTCAGAGGAACAACCTGTGTGGGTTGTCAAGTACATGAAAAGGTTTATAAAGAAAAAAAGATGAAAAAAAAAACTATATTCACTTACTGTATATAGGTATACAAATAAAATTTAACCCAAATCTAGAGAATTTGTATTTCCAAATACTGTTCTCTCCAGTACTACCTTTTAAAACACATTTGATATTTGGGCTGGTGTGCTAGCATAGTGGCTGAATCTTCACCTTGCACATGCCAGGATCCCTTGTGGTTGTCAGTTCTAATTCTAGCTGCTCCACTTTGCATCTTGCAACCTATCTGTGGCCTGTGAACACCTTAGGACCCTGCACCTGTGTGGGAGACCAGAAAGAAGCTCCTGGCTCCTGGTTTCAGGCTTCAGGCTTCAGATCAGCTCAGTTCTGGCCATTGTGGTTACTTGGGGAGTGAACCAGCAGACAGAAGATCTTCCTCTTTATCTCTTCTTCTCTGTAATTCTGCCTTTCCAGTAAAAATAAATAAATCTCATTTCAAATTAGACTCTCTGCTTGTTCCTGGGCGACTTTTTACTACTGGTCAGTTTCTCAAAAAGCAAGTTTCTAAATTTCAAGGTGTTCAAAAGAATGCACTATGCACTCCTTTTGAAAATTATTTATTCATTTATTTTATTGAAAAGTCAGGAAGACAGAGAGATCTTCCAATTGCTGGTTCACTCCCAAGTGGCTGCAATACCCAAAGCTAAACTGATCCTATGCTAGGAGCCAGGACTCAGGGGTTTCTTCCATGTCTCTCACACAGGTGCAGGGTCCTAAGGCTATGGGCTGTCCTCCACTACTTTTCCAGGCTAGAAGCAGAAAGTTGGATGGGAAGTGGAGCAATTGGAAAATGATCGGTGCCCATACCGGATCCTGGCAGATGCAAGGCAAGGAATTAACCACTAGGCCACCTCACACAGCTGGCTATATCCTCTTAAAATATACCACTGATTTGTTTAATTTAAACATCAGCATTCCTTATAAGCAATCACTTATAATACATCATTATCTCATATTGTGACCTCAGAAAAATTTCATATCTATTTGCTTCATTTTGCTCATTTATAAGATGATGCTATTCACAGAATATCATAAAAATTAAATGATTCACTATAGGTTAAGCATCAAAAACAAGTATATACTTCTATATTCATTAACTGGCAACAGGGGCATGCATTTTATAGAAACTCATTTTTTAATATAATTATAAAATTATTGCATTTGCCATAGACATTTTATCTGAGTTCCATTTGTTTCGCAATTGTATAGAACCTTAGTTCTTTTATTTTTCTATTCTAACACTCAAGGTCACTGTTTTGAATTTAGCTCTTTCAATCTCTAAAAGTTCCTTCAGCTACTCTTTCTTTTCTGACCTTGATCTTCTGGATTAGCAATGGCCAGCTACTCCACAGACAGTCTCATGCCTTGAGTCTGTCCAATGTTTCCCCAAGATCAGATTGCTGGAAGGAAACCAACAAAATAGCACATTCATCTTAGCAGATCATATAGAGGATGCATCGTATCAAAGATGTTACTGATCATGCTAACCTTGATCTGTTGGGTGTTTTCCAGGACTCAATTTTGTAACATTATTTGCCTTTTTGTAACTTCACATTTGGAAAGGTGGCACCAAGAGCATGAACATATCCTATTTCTGTTATATTGTTACTAAGTTTAGCATCTTTTGTGGATCTTGGACTCAAATATTACTTTGGTATGTTCTACCTGTAAGTTTTTATATCCTCTGTTCTTTCTACACTTATTTTATTACAATGTTTCTGTAATAAATATTTGTCATTTCAGACATGTTTGTGAATTTCTTCACTTGTTTGTGTGAGTATGCAATCAGAGATAAATGTCTACATTTTTGCGGTAATCAAAAAACGTTTTGTTGATGCTAGTTATATTGCTATGTTATTCAAAAATTTGCCCTCAGGGAACTCTTTCAGTTTCTTGCGTGTGTTTTTTTTTTGACATGACAAAGCTTTAATCGTTTTAACATGTTTTTTATTTTATAGCAATACAAAATGCCATAATTTTCATATATTCCCCTTATTTCTCTCGCAACAATATAAGCCAACAATATCCCATTACAAATGTATAACTATTGTTGAATGATAGATACTATCTTGATTAATGATTTAAATTGGAAAGAACATTGTTCAATTTGGCGAATGGAAACCTCCCCCTGAATCTTAATTAGAATCAATTCTCACTAACTTTTTCAAGGTAAAATCTGCACCCAAATGTATATAAACCTGTAGCTTAGAAACTGTGTTAGTTAACTGACCTGTTCTGACTCCCAACCCACTACGTGCATTGTGAAAATTTTTACTTCCAAAGTTTTCATAACATACTCATTAAAATTACACATCTGGTTTCCTCTAGGATCTCCCACAAACCTAACATTTCTTAATATGCTCCTGCTTTCCAGTGGAATCAATTTAATTTTTTTCCCAGCTCTTTATCACTGTTACTATACTTGGAAGCTTATCACATTCATCAATCACTATCTTCAGTTTTAAATTTTTCTCAGGGATTTTCTGGAGAGGCTTTTAAAGCATGTGTTAAGCTTTTAAATCTCTTATCTACTGCAGCCTGACTTGCACTAAACTCTGTAAGCATCTCCTAAGTTCTTATTGGATATTTAGAGTTCATTTGCAAAGTTGGAATTGAGAGGTTTCTTTGCAGTCATATGAAAATAAAAATCTGTCATTTGATTAGATAAAATGTTCAACTGAAGTGCTGAACTTGACTGGGACTTGAAAGAAGGAGCAGGGATTCAATCCTCTTATGTTATAAAAAAAATTGAAAGCATAATTTAACAAAAGGCATGCAATTGTAAGAACTTTTTAAAACTTGAGATCAAATTCATAATGAAGTATTTTAAGATAATGTTATATTTTATTGAAAATTGTTTAGACTAAGCAAAAAGTCTTGGTAAATTAGAGTTTCTAGTACAATCTTTAGTGTGTTTATTTTCACTGACATTATTGCCTATGTTCACATGGCAATTCTCAATAGAAATATGACAGATTTTGCATATATAACTATACCTCATGCTTTAAAGAGATGTTTTCATAAAATAAAAGAACATTATTTAATTACTTTTACACATTAGTAGAGTAGAGGATATAGAATTACAGGGTCTATTTCAAAGCCAAGACTAGAGTATTCCCTTTATGACTTAAAGTTTTGACTATAGATTCTGTCTGGGGCTTGGGAGTAACCCAGGACAGCTGTAAATCACTGTGAAAAGTATGTCTAGCAACTGTCACGACTTTGTTATGCTTATAATTTTCCACCAGCATAAAAACCTCATGCCATTTGGGCTGTTCTTTTGGTGTAACAGTTTAAGCTTCCAACTGGTTTGAGTACTGGATATTCTGATTTCTGATCCTACTCCCTGCCAATGACCTTGGATAATCAGAGAAAAAATGGTTCAAAAGCTTGGGCCCTTTTGCTCATGTGGGAGTTCTAAAAGAAGCTCCTGACTTCTGGCTTTTGTCTGACCCAGTGATGACCCTTGATGCCATCTGGGAATAAACCTAAGGATGTAACCCTCAATTTCTCCCTTTCTCTTCTTTTCCTCTTTCTCTTTCTGTTTCTCTTTCTCTTTCTTTCTCTTTCCCTATTTCTAGAATTCTGACTCTCAAAATAAATAAACTTTCACCAAAAAGAAATAAAACACTTTGTGCCATGATCAATTCTGATATTGTTCCTTACAATAGTCATGTCTCTTAATGCAAAGCCTGATAAGAAATTGCAAGGCGTGACAAGATAACCCCTGGATTTCCGCAGGAGTAATGAAGGAATGTGACTTGTACCCCCAGTACCAACTTTCCTTAGAACATTAAAAGCCTAATAAAGATCCCCTATAATTATTAAACATAACTAGTAGCATTGCCTTCAGTGAACATCCTTCTCCAATCAGTAAAATAAAAACTTCATTAGTTACAAAGGCCAGGCATCTTAGGGATCAGGTTAGATTGTGTCTGTTTTTATTGTAAATCATGTCTCCTTTCCTTCACCTTACTAGCACATACCACTATTCACAAAGGGGAGTGGAAGCATAAATGGATGGGTCTGTGAAAATTTATTGCCCCAAATGCTCATAAAACTTGATGATCAAATCCTAAGCTTTCCTTATGTCAGAGAGCATGCTGTCATTGTTCTTGTCCACATTCGGTCTGAGGATTTGCAGGAGGGAACGAATCATGCATTTCTCATCACAAACCTTTACCTGAAATTATGTATTGTTTTATATTTTAAATGTAGGACATAAACCATAGGGATGTTAAGAGTAAGCATGATTTTGTGGTCGACATAAGTCAATATTTTTGTATTGTATTATAATCATATATATCCCCAAATACATCATCGCTACTCTTAGATCTATAAGATTGATTTTACTTTTGTTTATATCAGGAAGGATGTCTACATAATTTTGAATTTGGAATGTAAAAATGTTTTGAGAAGGGGTCAGCCTCACCACCTATAATAGCATCCCATGTGCTTGTCAGTTTGAGCTTTGATAACTGCAATTCAAACCCAGCTCCTTACTAATGAACCTGGAGAAGTACAGGATGATAGCCCAAATACTGGGGCCCCTGTGACCTACAGGAGAGACCAGACTGGAGGTCAAAGTTCTTGGCTCTTCCCTGAGTGTTGCAGAAAGAAAGAATCAGTGAATAGGTTGTCTCTATTTCCTTTCAACCCCTCCTTCTCTCTTTATAGCTTTCTCTCAAAAAAAAAAAAATTACTGATAGATGCTTTTTTGAAATTGGTTGCCTTCCCAATCTTCAGCATTGTGTTATATGTCTTTGAAACATCATTTTGAGAAGGGACCCTTAGGATATCTTAGATTTCCCAAAGGATCTCTAACACAGAGTGCTAGGAACAGCCCGATCCCCACGTCCTCTCGGGTGAGGGTAGAACATCTCCTGGCTGCCAGTATCATAAGATAATACTGAGAGGGCTGCCACAGCAAAATATTACAAACTGCAGAGCTTAGACAAGAAGTTCATTTCTGTACAATTTGGAGGACTGGAAGTCCCAGAGCCGGACGGCAGATACCTGATCTCTGGCTGCTCACTTTGACCCTGCATAACCACTTCCTAGTCTGTGACTTGTCTGTGACGAAATATCTTCTTGTGAGTAATATTGGGTTGGCAGCAATATTCTGCTTTTGTTACCTTTTTTAAGGCCCTCTTTCCTTAATTTTTTTTTTCTGAGAGTGAGAGAGAGAGAGAAACAGAGAGAGAGAGAGAGATTCCATCCACTGTTTTACTTTCTAGATGGCCAAAAATGGCCAGTGCTTGGTTAGACCATAGTCTGGAATCGGGACCGTCACTGAGATCTCCTACATTAGTGACAGGGACCCAAACACTTTTTCCCTTCCCCTGCTTTTCTGGGGCTATTATCAGAGAGCTGTGTCACAAACGGATCAACCAGAACACAAGAGTACACCAATAAGAGATGGCGGTGTTATAGAAGGAAGTATTACCCACTGAACCACAATGCCAGCCTTGAGGTTCTATCCAAAGGAAGTAAATACAATATGTAAGGTCGGGTGATCGACAGCTAAGGGACCAATTACTTGCATATAACCAAGCCATTCCAACTTATTTGAAAGACTCTTAAAAAAAATCTGTAAATTTGTAAAACTGTTTTCTACTGATAAATTTCTCACACTGAAGTAAAATAACAATTTTAAGTAATTTCTGTTTTAAATTAGATATTAAGAAATCCAGACTTATAAATGGCTACTATTTTAATAATGTATTTAAAGTGTTAAAAATTTTAAGAGCATTTTTATTATGCTGATAACGAATGTCTGATACATCTACAAAAGCATTTTAAAGCACATCATTTTAAAATGTGTCATACATTTATTCCTGTACTTAGCAAATGGTTATTGAGTTCTTTCCTGTACCAGCAAATGTTGATCTTGGTATTGAAGGAGTGCATAGAGCATCATGTCATAAAACTCTAAGATCATTTCCTGTCCTGTTGCCTTTAGTTTTCCCATGAGCCCTCTGTGTATCTCTATGTACTAAAGATTTAAAAAAGAAAGAAAAAAAGGAAAGCTACCAAAGGAAGGAAAAATAGGTTCTAGATATTAATCAAGTGAAAATCTTTTGTGTTGAGAAATAGAGTAGTGATACTTAGTAAGATTAAAGGCCTTAAATCCCGCTCCACAACTTTATATTTAGTGATGACAAATAGATACAGAATACCAAAATCCTAGACGCAGCTGCAGGGAAAGTATACCATCTCTCAGCAGGGAGAGCAAGGCCATAGTTCTTATGATCCCGAAACCACTTCCAGTCACTCTGGGCACCGATGAATTCTGTCAAGTGGGGCTTCTGTGGAGCCTCAGGGAGCTGAGTTATTTCAGGGTACACACATGCCCAAGCACACACCCCACACCATGCCACCACACACAGCACTCCAGGCCAAAAGACCTTCCTACAGTTAATGTAGCAGCAAGAAAATACCCGTAGAAATTATTTTATGAAGACATTTTTGGACAAATCCATTGATCATTTGCCATTTTCTCAGCGCCTGAGGAAATAAAGGGAGAATGGGGGAGAATCTAGATTTGTGATTCTAGAGTTTTGCTCTGTTAGTTTCAGATGTACCCCAGACTAAATTACATTTGCTTAGTAACTAGCCTACAGTAGAAACAGTGTAGACAACCTTCTGCTGCCCACATGGTCAATTCAGACTAAGGAGCTAGGCAGAGAGCCAATCACATCACTTCATCTCCCTGCCTGTTTCACTTAGATACGTGCCAGCCTTGGACCAGGGAATTCCTTCAGTCACTTATCCTCTCTCACTCCACCAGAAGGAAGCAAGCTATGATGCATTTGCCTAAGTGACACACACCCTTCTGTTTCATATTCCTTGTTCTCAATGCAGTTGGCATTGTCTTCCTTTCTGATGGTGGATCCTCCAATAAGTCTATATTTTTTAAAGTTATAAGCCAAAGGTGTTATTCAATAATTTATATCTCATGAATTCCAGGTAACTACTAGGAGTGTTGGAAATTGGAAAGTCCTATGGATGATAAATATTTCACATGTTATTTGAATGTCAACCTTAGTTTTGTTTTGTTTTGTTTTGTTTTGTTTTGTTTTGTTTTGTTTGTTTGCTTTTTAAAGTCCTGAAGAATGGTTGAGAAGGCGCTGAGCAAAGCCAAGACAACAATTGGACTTGTACCTGCAGTGCCATGGCAGAATCCAAGCCTCATCTAGAACGTTCTGCTAAATGAAAAGTAACAAAATCACTAAGACCAGGGAGGTTCCATATAGTTGGGAGTTTGTCCTAATATATTGTCAAGATCACATTCATGGGTAATCTCTATCAAACCATTTCAGATTTCTAGAATTGTATAACTATTTAGCGACTATTCAGAACTCAATTATCTTTTAGAGAAATACAACTGGTGACCTGTCCCCAACTCAGCTTTTAATTAAAATTGAGACATCTCAATTCAAGCAACATTTACAGAGAACCCATCTGTGGCTCTCTGTGTGGTGGACCCTTGGCCAACTCCCATAAAACAAAGACTAAGATTCTATTTCTGTCCCTGGTGGCACCTCAATATAAAATTCTCATTGAATAAACTCTTATTTTTACCATCCCCCTTGTCACTGAAGCTTATGCAAGAAACATGAAAATTGTTTTGTCCCTTCTGAAAAATGATATGTTTTCAACTATATTCCAGCTTGATACATTCTGTAATTCAGAGCCAGATAAATCTCATTCTGGTGCTTCTTTTGTTGGGCAGTCAAAACAAAACTATAACAATTCCCTCTTTTTGCTAGAACTGTCAGAAAGCTTTGAGCTATATTCTTTGACAAAATTTGTTATCTAACATCAGCTTCCCAGCTCTATTTTTTGTTTGTTTATTTCCCTTTAGTTTCTCCAGCTGCTTGAAACGAAGTAAGAACGAACCTCACAAAAGGGTGCTCTGCTTAACAGGTTTATATGATGAGGTGGTCTCAAATGTCATGGATTCTATCATTTTAGGTTTTAAAAGCAGGGACAAATAGACATTAATTAATTTCAAGATAATTTTAAATAACTCATTAATGGCAAAATATAATTATGCAGCTCAATCATATATCTGAAGAGATACATGACTGCATGCATATTAATTAACGCTTTGAAACAAACGTCGGGATTTCTCTGAAAAACTTAAAAAAATGTGAATGTAGCTTTTGATAATATATTCTGCCTCCCACACTGACCATTACTTGCACTGGTCAGCATTTTTTCTTTTCCACCCTCTAGATCCACTGCTGACCATCACAGTTAGCAACGGAGTCAGCCGTGTCTAGAATAAAAGATTTTCTTGCCAATGTGTGCTGCATTGAACTGAGTCAGATGAATTCCCCACTGAAATACTTGATACAGTCTGAAATTGTAATTTGTCCTTCATTGAGCATCAGATACAAACGTCAATACAAAGCACAAGCCCACAAACAATGAATGAGAGTCTTCAGATAATATCCAATAAAAGAGAGGAGAATCAAAGGTAACAGTGGACGGGAAGGCTGTCATTTTTCCTATCTGCCTCGTTTTGTCTTTGAGGAGCTCGTCTTTTCGTGGGTGTAGTCAGGTCACCTTGCTGAAAAGAAGCATATCTGTCTTTTTACAGATATTTATATTTATTTTTTATGCTAAAGAGAAAAGTTGTGTCTGTATGGGTGTATTTTGGGTATTGATTTAAGATATCTGCATTTTAATCTTACAATGAAAGATAATATATTTCTCATGTGTGTGAACAAAATCAAACAGCTTTTTGTATAAGTCATCAGTATGCACGCATATATAACTTAGGTAATAGCATGACACCAAGTTAAGCATCTGTTATCTCCTTTTTTAATGTTTTGTAGGCATACATTCCTTCAAGAGTATCTATTAATTTATTTTAATTAAAATCAGTAATTACCAATTGAAAGGAATCCTTATTCTGAAATCTAACAGTAATTTCAATAACAGTGTGTGATTCCTCCACTTAAATGAACTAGTTCAGTTTTCACACTAACCACCAATTATCTGTAATTTAAGAAAATAATAACCCAAAATACCTTATGCAAGCAGTATGGGTTTAAGCTCACCTAGAGACAAGAAACATAAACTACACAGCATTTCTATTTTAGGTGCTTGTTCAAATGCAAGTGTGTGCCCTAATGGATCTAGTAATTTTTTTTTTTTTTTTGTGCCACAGTATTTTGGTAAGACATCATTTTTTTTTATTTGGTGATTGGAATTTCTCAACACATAAAATTTAGGCATTCAAATAGTTGCTGAGTGGTAGCTGAATCCCTCCATTTACTTAACTGGAACCAATTTTATCTTACTAAAATGTGTCAATGAATAGATGGCATGTAAGATGTCCAAGGGCCTTTTTATTTCCAAAGGAATGATTAGTCCATAAAAACTCACACTAACTACTTTGTGATCCACAGTATTTTAATTTCTGAAACCATTTACAAGAAGACTCAAAGGGTGCCATCTATCTTAAACTCTCTTGGTAACTAAAGCAGTTTTTTAGCCTCAGAATTATATTGATATCACTCTGATATTCATATAGTTATTGATTGGACACATATGGATAGTATAGATACAACATCACTAGCTTGGATGTCTTCAACAGATGTTCGCTTCCTCACCTGCTGACACTCACCCAGGTAACTGAATTCTTCTGCTCTTTAATCAGACCTTTGGAACTACGTGAGTGATGCAGAGGTCCAGACTCCTCAACCACTACACTTTTACTAATGAGTCATTAATGTGAATAGAAAGCCCTAGATAGGAAGTTGAGGACATTTACTGAGATAACTAGGAAATATCACACAGTTACAGGTTCACAAACTACATCAAGACAGCAACACGTGTAGGAGATATAAACTAATATGTTGCGAGAATACAGATTTTGAAGAGAAAATAATTTTTCAAATGGCACTAAGCCACACAAAATGTTTTCTGGTGCAGTAGGTAGCCTACTTAAGGTGAACTGAACCATAATACAAAAGAAACAAATCAGTGGTTCACCTAATTTTTGCAAATAAATGTGTATGTTCATTGATTTTAAGACCTGAATTTGAAGCTTCTTGAACTACCACATATCCCTATCATATTATTTTTCTCTGCAGGTAATTTTTCAGGGGGTTAAAGTTGTCTTCATTCTTTCAGCTGAATGAGTTGGTAAAGCATTTTCCAAACCACTGTCACAGAACGATGAACCACTTGTTTAATGCTCCACTGATTACCAAAAGTTCTCCACAGACTAACACTAATTAACAGTATTTTAATTTGCTGGCAAGGGATGTGGTTAATGAATGTATTCATACTACTTTTTTAAAAACAAAATACTTAGCAAAAAGAAGTTCTTAATATTAGATTCTAATAGCTATTCATAAACCAAATTAGCATAAAACTCAATTTACCTATCAAAGTTGGACAAAAGTCAAGATAACCTTTTGAATGACATCAATTGGCAGTGTCAGTAACACGTATTTCAACCTTGCACGAAACATGGATTATCAAATACGAAAATTTCATGATTCTCTTTATGTGAAGCATCAGTTTATCATATGTGCAAAACCAGGTTAGAGATGAAGCTTTCTTTGTAGCTCAATAATAGGGATGCATTGGTTGCAAAGCTGAAATTAAATATAGGAGAGACAATTGACTATAGTGCTTGGGTCTGGTATCTCTGTAGATTTTGGTCAGGAGGTTGCTGCGTTTTAGTTTGGTAGTTTCCATAGCAACGAGTTTCAAGAAGTTTTAATTGATCAGAAAAGTAAGCTGTGACAGGCACAGATCTTCCTCAGAAACTGCAGACAGGTTGTGCTGTGGGAAAACAACTCCATGGCATTAATGGCTATTTTTAAAAAGTTTTGTGTATTTGCAAATCTGACAGGGAGGGTGACAATAACTCAAACAGAAGGAGAGAACTTCCATCTGCTGCTTTATTTCCCATTGTCTACAAAAGCCAGAGCTGGGCAAACTTGAAGTTGATGCAAGTACTTAATCCAGGTTCTCCAAAAGGGCAACACACACCTAACTACTTTACCCATCACCTGCTAACCTCACAGGGTGCACACTGGAGGGTAAGTGGAACCAGAACCAGTGAGCGTTTAAATGCAGGTACTCAGCTTTGGGATATGGTTGGCTTCAGAGGTATGTTAACCACTTCACCAAAAGCCATTTCCTATTAATTGTCATTTTAAGCTATAAACCAAACTTACAGCACCAACTGGAGTACAAGTCTAATATTTAACTCCCATCTGATTTTACTTTTGTCTACATAAATGCAGTTTAAATGCCATACCATTTTATAGAATAAGTTAGACATTATTTTATCTAACCCTTTCTAACCCCCATCCCAGTAGATTGCTATAAAATTCCAGCACAGTATAAATTCTCACCACCAACAGAGTGACTACAACCTCAAGTCATAAAATGTAATTTTAAAGAAAAAAATGATTTGTTTTCATGGCTATGTGTTAACATAGACACACCATCTTTCATGAGATTTCTTTCTGTTTAAAACTAACAAATCAGTTGAATTCTTCTGAGGTTTCAAATCTAATATTCAAACTTCGTGGAAAATATAAAATCAACTCTAAATAAGTTGTCAGAAATGCAAATGCTAGGAAGAATTTAGCACAGAGTGCAAGAGACTCACATCCCACATCAGACAAACCAGGGTTCCATACCAGTTCCTGGCTCCTGAGCCCCGCTCCCAGTCATTGCACATTGTGGGAGGAAGATGGCTCAAGGAACTAAGTTCTGCCCCCATATGCAACGTCTTGGCTGTTGATTTCAGCTCAGTTCAGTGCCACGTTACTCGCAGGAGAGTTATTTGAGAATCCGGTCAGTGAGTAGGATGGCTCTATTTCTCTTTCTTCCTTCCAGCCTCTCAAAGATGCTTTTTTTTTAAATCTATTTCTAAAACTATTTATTGTGATTATAGCAAACATGTGGCCAAATTCTTAATAAAAGTCAATTACTCATTCATTCATAGAGTCATCTATAATCCCCCATTAGGTAGATAAGAGAGGAAAGCAATCACTAGCCATCTAATTACAACCACCATGTTTTCAAACATCTAACCCACAAGAGGCATCTGCAGCTTCAGTTATTGAAGTTCCATGATCAACACTTAGGACCAAGGTCTCTGAAGTACAGTGGCCTGCTTGTAAATTCTAACTTCTCCAAATCCAAGCTGGAGCACCTGTAGCAGATTTCTTTACCTCTCTGTGCTACAGATCCACCTGTAGCATGAATCCAACAGTCCCTATAGCACAGTGACATCCTTGTACCAACAGAAAGCTGGCAGCCCATATAAAATATTCAGAATGATTCTACACATAAATCACATAAAATAAATGCACTGGTACCACGTATGCCTAAGTGTTGAACGTAACCTCTGGTGAGGAGAACATTTTGAAGCTCTCCAGGGAAAACACTGAAATAATAAAATATATGTGAGTACATGCTGTACCTTGTTTTCAAGATTTTTAGGAAATTAAAGGGCTGAAGCTGGTTCCATATTGAGTATTTTTCGAAAATGGACTCCATGAAATAAATATGAACAGTAAAAGTGAAGGATGAGCACAACTGAGGTTGGATCCACTGGGTACTATATCTGTAAATAAAGCTGAGATGCCAGTCAATATGCAATAGCATTCTGTTTGGACAAATATCATACTGAATCCATAGTTTCATCCCGGGATTAGAAGCTTATGTCATTAAATTGTCACTCAAGAGAATTCAACCAAATGCAGTACACGTTACCTGTATGTACTTTTCTTGCACTCTGCAAAAGCTAAAGAAGTTGTCACATATGCAGTTCGAGCCATGAGTTCTCCATTTGCATTCCTCATCCCTATCTAAAAACACAATTCAGATTCTTTTTCTCACCTTCTTCCACCCCAGCCCAAATTTCCATATTTGTTTTACAATTACTTCCTTTTTATCAACAGAACTGTTTTTACAATCCATTTAAGTATAAAGAGAGGCAAGTTCTAGCATTCATTTTTATCTTAACAGCTCCTACTTTGGATTATGTCACATGCATAAACAGAACGTAAATGTGATCAATGTTTCAAGTTACAATTACAGAATTAATGACAAAATCATTACACTTTCATGAGACTTAGAAAAATGTACTTTTCTTAACGCAAAGATCAGTTACTTATAATATTATTTCTCTTTATTTCAAGACACCAAGTAAGTTGAACTTCAAAAGTTAAATCATTCCGATCATTCTTTATTTCTTCTCATGTAACAGTTGTGGTAAAAATTGCCTTGTGATAAATAAAGATTTTCCTCCAAGGAAGGAAATTTGTCATTCATGATGCAAATAGATTAAAGACAATGGAAGATCAAATTCTAATTTTAAAAATGACAGTAAATGATAATCTACTAAGCAAATTGCCAATATGTACATTTATTAGCTGTCACATTCATGAATGAGAAAAAATTTATAATATGTTACTTATATCTCGTTTCTAAAATGAAGACAAGGGGTTATTTTTCCTGTCATATTTTGCTTATGAAACTAATGGATTTACTGTCATAACTCATGAACAGTAGACCAAATTCTTACTTTTCAACAAGCCATTCAACAGTCTGTTATTGGGTTGACAACTTTATTTATAGCAAAGTAGAAATGTTTAATTTTTTTGATGCTAAAATTTCTGTTATGGATACATTATTATTCTTACAGCTTTTCTCCCACATCCATTATCCAAATAGGAAAGCAGCTCTATGATTTCCTATGGATTTGCACTATGGATTTGAAGGGAGGCTTAGCAAAGCTGCAATGGGATGATTGCTTTCTCTTCGTTAATAGGAACTGAAGATTCAGTGACACATACTCAACCCTTCTTTTGCCTGAACGCCTCCAGGTCACAGGCAATAGACCTCTAACTTATGGTTACCCTCATCCCATGAAATATCAGTCCTTCAAATGACACAACTGAGTTGCAAAAAGCTCAGACAGAGAAAGAAAATTGAGCATCTTGAGCTTTTCTTTGCTTTTTGCTTGTTTATTTTCTTAGTCCGGAGAGTTAATGGAAAGAGAAACTCATCGGAAGCCATAATCATCCAATTAGTCCATGGCATAGCCTCTTTCTTCTTCATTTTGGTCATGACTGAGGCTTATTGTCCATTAAAGACACACAGAATGACTTCATTGAAACAACTTGTAGTGCATTCACAACGAAATTAATTGAGGAAGTAAACGCCATTATATACTCTTGTACTCAAAAGGATATTATTGTAAGTGGGACCTAAGCAGCAAAACAGGCATCTCTGCTTATTGGAATTTGGAAACCTAACAGTAAGCAAAGCTCTCTGCACTGCTGTACTGACCTGAGGGGAGATAATGAAAAAGACTTTGAGAAATTTACTGTCTATTTTGGAGAAATTTGGATTTAATATAAACCACAATGAAAGGCTGGTATATACCATGAAGGGAAATATAAAAATCACAAAAGACAATATTGTAATTTTGGTGATATTCCAACATAATAAGGAGTTAATCTTTCAATACCCTTTTAATTAAAAGATTCAATATAGAGAGAGAATACACACACACATAAATACAAATTAACTTTGGAACTATACATGTGAAGTTATCAGAAACAAAGGCTTTCCGTCAACTATCAGTTTCATGACTATTTCCAAACTATTTTTAAATTTTATTTAAATCTATTCATTCTTATTAATTCCAAACACATTACTTAATAAACCAAAAATTTACCAAGTTGAATAAAAACTGTGTACCAAATTATATTGAGCATTCTCCCTCATGAATAGATTCCAGATATATTTAGAATTTCTATTATGAAGATAGTGGCTAGCAATTAATAGAGGAAAGAAATGGAGTCATGAACAAGGCACAGAGAATTCCTGCACCTACAAAGATCATAACCCGAACAGTGGCAGTTCAGAGTAAATTACCTCTCCCTCCCTTCCTCTCTAAATCTATGCTTCAAATAAATAAAATAAATCTTAAAAAAATAAGAAACTTAAGAAATCAGGTTTTCTTCTTTCTTCCACCTTGCAGATGAAAATGCTATTTTTGGCCTTTTTCATCAGTAAAATAAATTATAATGGTTGTCACAATAATTGTAAAGGCCATATTTCCCTCAATATAAAGGAAACAGATTTCACGTATTTCATATATCGCATTTTAGGAATATAATAGTACTTTCCATTCCCTTCCTTTCTTTTATTTCGGTGAAGATTTAATTTTAATTTATTTTTGTAATATTAAATAAAGACTCAAACCAACACTAAAGACCACTACTGTTCGGGAGTAGAAACAAGGGCTTTAAACAATAAGCACATTTCAAGCACGTACACATTATTTGAACTCTTTATATTAGTTATCACAAATCAAAGATCATATTTCCCTTTTTCAGAGGGGAGCTGATTTATTTCACTAAACAACATGGTCAACTCCTACATCCATTTGGTTACAAAAGATAGGATTTAAATTTGTGGTGTTTGACAGGATAGGTTTCCACCTGTGGAACTGTCGTCATCCCATATGGGGCCAATTTGAGTCCCAGCTGTTTCTCCCTCAATTCTGCTCCTTGTTGATTTGCACAGGAAAGCAGCAGAAGATGGCTCAAGAACTTGAGGATTTGTACTACGTGAGCAACCTAGAGGATGCTCCAGGCCTTGGTCCAGTCCAGCTCTGGCTATTGTAGCCATTTAGGGAGGGAAGCACTAGATGGAAAGTGATCTCTCTCTCTCATTGTCTCTCTCTCTAACTCTGAAATTCAAGTAAACTAAATACATCTTTTAAAAAAAGAAATTTCATTTTATGGCTATGTACTACTCCATCATGTCTGTACTATAATTTTTTATGGACATCTGCATGGATTCCACATCTTAGCTATTGTGAATCAAACTGCAGAGGTACAGATATCAATTACATGTAGAGAAGTTACAGGCTTTGAGCAAACTTCCTAGCTTGGGATTGCTGAGTCATGCAGTGAACCTATTTTTAAATTTCTGAAGAATCTCCATTCTGTCTTTCATAATGGTTCCATCAATTTGTATTCACACCAAGACTGTATTAAGGAAACTTTTTCTCTGCATCCTCACTAGTAATTGTCACATTTTGAGTTTTGGCTGATAGCCATTCTAACTAGGGTAAAGTGAATCCTCACGGTGGTTCTAATTATTTCCCTGATGCCTAGTGAAAATAATGCAGGAAAAATCCTACTACTTTACAATATCTAAAAAATTCTGAACACTGAATGGAAGAAAAAAATAAACAAAAAGCTATAATGATTAATTAGAACTAACCAAAACAAACTGGTGAAGATAAATTATTCTAAAAATTTGGAAAGATTTATACAGTTAATAGACTTAAGACAGCATTAACCAAGAAAATAAGAAAGGCACACATTTTAAATAATTAGAAATAAAATGAAATAGGAACAACGAATAACAGATAAAATGGATCTTAAAATTATAATAAAAATACTGTGAACCAATCTATCTTCAAATATTTAAATTTTGGCAAGAGGGACTGTGTGAAGTATATATATACTTCAGAAATTATACAAGAATTTTGATAAAACAAGTTGCTGTATTATCTAGTTTAAACCTTTAAGTATACAGAAGAAAAAACTAATGTCTAAAGAAAAAAAATTTAGTCTTCCATGTGGGAGTGAACTCCAATTACATAATTTTACTTTATTAAATTAAGGAATATTATCAAAATGTCACTTAGGCTGATATCTCCTTTGTTCATATCACATAAACATTACGGTTTTCTAAGAAGTAAAACAAAGGTCCGTAATTTTTTTCCCCTGGATGTGGCATTATGAATACACTAGATGAGAATCATACCAACAACCCATTGGACAAAAACCAACACTGCTGGGGCACAGGCAGGAAAAATGTTAGAAAACCCCAGATATATGCTATATTCATGCAAACAGGAAGCCACTGATAATTTTCAAAATCACAAGTGCATTTGGAGCAATTTGAAAGCATGATGAAGTCTTCATAGTGTTAATTACTAGCAAAGGGTTAAAAATACTTCATTTCTCTGTTAACTGGATTAAAATACCAGATGTCTTGATTTAGGAAAACTTGGTTTGATTTTTTTTTAAATTTTTCTATCGCATTTCAGGCTTCACAACTGTGTAAGTCAAATGAACAAAAAATATATATTTTTTTTTTTAAATGAGAGAATATTTTGCTTAGGACACATTGAAATATATCAAATCAGTCTTCAACATATGCATTAATAAGCATCATATCACAATTCATTTACATTATAATTTTCTGCAATCCGAAGTCTTAGAAAGTGTTATTTCAGACAGTAGCTGTACTTTTTCAAGCTAAAATATGATCCATGATTTCAATTAACCACTGACATTACTAGGATGGACTCTATGGTTGTGAAGATATGAATAAATGATTTGAAGCTCATTTTCAGACCAAGGAGAAGTATTTTGCAGGGACATGGTATTAATGAAAAATCCATAGCTACCTGTATGACCAACCCATGCAATTTATTCCTCATGATGAATAACAAGTTTCATATAAAATTTTTATTTGGGCATAGTACTTAAAGGTTTAAAGCTGACTTTCCAAATGAATTGGAATCTAAC
This sequence comes from Ochotona curzoniae, assembly GCF_017591425.1. NCBI lineage: Eukaryota > Metazoa > Chordata > Mammalia > Lagomorpha > Ochotonidae > Ochotona > Ochotona curzoniae. Next base: position 25,861,043 of record NW_024467096.1, read on the forward strand.
ACTGTGAGAGTCGAAAATTATCATGGGAACCATGCACAAACTCCTCTCAACAGTAAAGTCACATGTTTACAATGGGGTGCTGATAGAAATCATGAACACTTTAATCAACTATGATGAGTAAGAGCTCAGAAATCATGAACCTATTCAAATGGCATTGATACCTGAAATAAATCACACCTTAGCGTTTTACTCAGGCTCTGCACATGCCTGATTACTAGACTGTGATTTCAAACAGAAGGTAACTCAAAAAAAGGTGTCTGAGATTAAGTGTGCCAGCACAGGAAATGACAAATCATTGTATCCTTCTGTTCTGTCTGACATGGATATAAGGAAAACGTATGACTCAGTGCAAAGCAGAGCTATGTGACAGAGCTCATTTTTCTTGACTCACGCATTCTTTAACATCCAACAAAATATTGTCCTCTGAGAACTCCAAATGGAAAAGAAGCTGGAAAACTCTTGCCTGGGTAACTGCACCTTTGAAAATGATACCTAAGAGGTAATGGCTAAATGAGATCATTTGAAGTAGTGAGACTAACTTTTTTTCTTACAAAGTGAACTGTTTCCTCTGTGGATTAATATTTAAACAATTTTCAGTTCAAAATGCTTTCTACTGTTAGCTTCTCCTCATTAGTGACTTAATATTTTTTAATGTGTTTCGGATGGGTAATAAGGAGATTTTGCAATTCTTACAGTTAAATAAGAAAACACCACCTTCCAGATGCTCAATATAAACCAATAAATTCAATCTATTTTGCAAGTAAGTGATTTAAGACACATTCTTTTCCTTTTCTTCAGTGTAAGACTCAACCTAATTTTTCTGATTTTTATTCTTTGTAGGTCAGTTATCAAATCTTACACACTATTGTTATCAGTTCAAAATGTATTTATTTTGCATCCTCTGTGTAGCCCAGCAGAAGTGGAAGTGCTTTTATGATCATCAGACCAGTTAACAAAATTGGAATCCCGTGAGTCTTGAAACGCAAGTGTTGAAATATCAAAAGTAGACCGGGGAAGAAATTCTAGACTAAGAAGACACTGTAGCTGGAAATGCTTAGAGCCCTGAGGAAAAATCAAATTGTACGGCTGTTGCTTTTCTTTTTTAAAAATTATTTATTTGTTTGAAAGATAAAGTCACAGAAAAGGGGAGACAGACTGAGGGAGGAAGGGAGAGATCTCTTCCACTGACGGCTTCCCTCCCCAGACGGCTGTCATGGCTAGGATGAAGACACAGCACAGGGCCGGCAGCAAGTCTAAGGTCTGATGATGAGTGGTGTGCGAATTTCAACAGGCCAGTCATCAGTAATCAGCGGGATTAAATGGATCATTGGAAGATGTGACTAAATTAATGACCCTCAGCATCCATCAGCTTGATTTAGGGACATATGACCTCAAACCCTACCCACTACCATCCACCATTCACCACAAAGCCTTCACCAGTAGTTTCCTTGTATGATAAATGGAATTTGCCCTGTTTGCCACAGTGAGTTCTAAATAAAAGCATAAGTTATATGAAAGAGCTTGTTGGTGCATTCAAATTTCAAGCCTCATCATCACTTTTTTCATTACTACCCCTCAGGAAATGCTGAAGTACCTTTTACTTTCCCAAAATTTTCAGTAGGCCGCAGAAGCAGAGAACTACAAGTTTTATTGTTGTTGTTGCTGTTGTTTGTTTTTGCAGACATAAAATTAATTCTAGTCTCTTTCATTTGTATTTCTATGAACTGGAGCCCAAAGTTTATTTTGTAGCAAAGTTCATTATGAACCGTTCTTTCAAATTCTAGCTTTAAGAAGTTATTCTTCTCACGTTCTAGTCATATGATATTCCTTAGACCTTTTTTGCATAAAATAACTCATTTTCCTTAGAATCCCAATGAAATAGATTCATTGCATGTGGACTTCTGCAAATAGACACCCTTAAGGATCATTAACTTCTCAGGGTTGGAATCTCAGTTTTATTATGTTGTCACACCTATAACCTTATACGTGTATATTATACAACAGCTCTCTCTTAGGAAAGAGTTTTTGGAAGAGGGTGGAGGGAAGGGGAGAAAAAAAATACTTCCATCTACTGGGTCATTTGCCAAATGTGCACACTCACAGAGACAAAACCAAATACGGAAGCTGAGAACTCTGGCATGAGGCACGGATGCAACTGTACAAGCCATCACTTGTTGTCCAGCTTAAACATTAATAGGAATTCAGAGCCAAGAACAGACCAGGATGTGAACCCAGGACTTCAGACAAGGTGATGACAAATACCCCCCTAGTAGAGAGAGTGGCAAAAGGAACATATGTATTTTTTTTTTCCCATTCTCAGACCAACGGCATTACTGAAAATGAAACTTCTGGACTGTAGTCAGGTAATTTTTGTCTGAGGTAACTAGCTTCGATTTTATCATGTTTTAAAACTTCTGATATAAAGATTTGTTAACTGTTTTAACAGTTCAGTTCATCACAGTTTCAAAACTGAAATAATGCCCATAGATTTTCTTAAAGACTAAATTAGATAATTTGAATAAAGGACACTCCACTGCAGTAAATGCACAGAGCAGCTACTGTCAGATTATGGTAGCATCACTATTAGCTCTAGTGTAAAAGGTTGGGGAAGAGATTATGTACAACACAAGTCAAGAGGCATGGTGTAAGATCTTGATCCCCGGATGAGCAACCTAAAAGACAATGGCCAGAGGGTTCAGTACTAGCTCCATGGCTTCCTGCTCTTAGGGAGAAATGATAATTGATAATGAATACTTAGGGAAGTGGGAGATTGTAAAGAAACAGATTGTTTCATCAAAAATCAACGCATTGTGTATATCTGAAATATCTGCTTAAACAGATCACACAGATGTGATAGCGCATGCTCTGAAGCTGCAACCCAGCCTGAATAGTAATCTAAATTATGAAAAACGTGATATGTGTATAGAGTTGAATGTATACGTTGCCTTACCTCTTCCTTGAGTGAATGACAACAATTAGAACTATTTGGAATCTAATGTTAAAATCATGACAGGATTGCTTGACATTCAAATTATCATGAATGATAGAAGCCTGTTTGAAAAGTTGATATTGATGACTCTTCAAACAGCTGTGGCCATTTTATACACTGTTTATGACAAATTTCTTGGGTTGCAACAGACAAGACTAAGATGTGGCATATCTTGGGACAATGTGAGGATAAATTAGGCTACTAGAGAGCCATCCGAAATTGACATTTTAAAAATATACAAGTGGGTTCAATATTTTTTTTTCTTGGTGAGTTCATCCTCCCAAAGGAGTCAACAGCATTTTATCGGCCAGTTTCTAGTTGAATTACCAAAATACACCTTTTTAAAACAACTATTTAGAACCTAGTTACTTGTAACATTCAAATATTTTCATGAATACTTGAGCTTGTCACTTTATTTTATTTAGACATATATAGTTGAACGATTATGTATTAACATCTACAATGGTTGCACTTAACCTTCAAATAATTCACCTTGAATCAATAATTTAGAATTATGTTTCAGTTGGGATGATGTGAATTTTACTCATTTTTAATTTGCTAATTTAGTTAATTTGAGGAGCTGTAGTACAGGTCAAGGGCAGGGAGAGAGAATGAATGAAGCAGTGTTTCTACAACTTGAACTGAGTCGAATACAGGATGGCAGTGTTGTATCTAGTGGCTTAATCATATCCACCACCATGCCAGTTCCTGTATTTATTCAGCATTCTTTTGAAGACATAGTCAATTGTTAATTATAGCGTTCTTATTAAATATGTTTATGCTAGCATTTCAGATGCCAGTTAGAACATTCATGTCCCATATTGTGGAGTGACTGAGTTTCTTGGCCAGTTCCAGCTATGAATTCTACCTTGCTGTTGCTGGCAGCTCCTGAGGGACAGCAGTGGTGGTTCATGTATTTCTGCCACTCAAGTGTGAGACCTGGGTAAAATTCCCAGTTCCTGGGTTCAGTCCCTGTACAACAGACTCTTTGGGGAACTTTGGGAATAAACCAGCAAGTGGGAGATTTTTTCTTCCCTTCTTCATACTGATTTTTTTTTTACCTCCCAATAAGTAACATTCCAAAATTATAGTATTGTTAAAGAGCTTGTCTACATTTTTGGACTGTTACAGTTAGTGTCTAGAGGACACTGCGGTGGTGTAGTACACTAACCCTCTGCTTATAACACTGGCATCCCACATGGATCTCAGTTCATATCCTGCTGATTCAGTTTCCATTCAGCTCCCTGCTCACAGCCTGAGAAAGCAGCAGATAATGGCACACGACGTTGGGACCCTGGCCCTATGTGGGAGACGTGGAAGAAGCTCCTGGCTCCCAGCTGTTGCACCAGCCCAACTCGACCACTGAAGCCATTTGAGAACTGACCCAGTGATGGAAAACCTCTCTCTCTTTCTCTCTCTCTCTCCCCCTCTTTCTTTTTCTGTCTCCCTCACCTTCTTTTTGTAAATCTGCTATTACAAACAATGCATAATAATTTTCAAAAAAAGGTATGCTAGCTGCCTTCAAAAGCAATGCATGCTTCCGGCTGTACCTACATTTAAAAAAAATGTAGTAACTAAAATGACACATTGTGTAACATTTCCTTTTATTCCTTATTTGTAACAGGTGGCAAATATAGACTATTATAAGATTAAAAGATCAGAAGTGACATTCTTGTCTCTACCAAAACTATTTATGATTTTATTTGACTTTTAATTTATTTGAGAGTGGAGTAGAAAAAAGATCGAAGCAGCGCCCCCATGTGCTGGTGATCTGAGTGCAATGTGGGATTTGGCCCGCACCAAAACCAGTGCGGGGAACTCAACGCCTATCTCTACAGTGTGTGTGTCAGGAATTCAATAACAACGTGAGCCACCGTTCCTATCTGCTAGAGTCTGCCTCGACAGAATTTGGTGTCAGGAGCAGTCAGCGAGCAACAGACAGCAATTGCAAATTGAATCCAACGTGGGATGCAGGCATCTCGGGTATTAGGCTAAGTGGCCTTTCTTCATGATTGTAAGCAAAATGCTGATTTCTCTTTTGCTCTTGGAGTCTGTTTATTATTTTGTTGTGTGCTTTGTGAAAAATAAAAATCCTAGCAAAGACTCAAGCTTTGCATTTCACTTTCTACTTACTATTTGTAAGAGAAATATAACAAAATTTTTGCAAAATGGGAATAATGTTTTCTCCTGTCTCCTTTCATTTCTTTGCTATCAATCCTTCAATCTCCAGTTTGGTTATCCATTCCTCCTGGATAGTTTCTGCATCAATAGTATCTTTGAAATATTTCACCCTCCAAATCTCCATATTGTTAAGCAGTCAATAATAAATTTATTAAGCAATTTCCAGGCAACTTATCATGTTGCCAGAAATAATAAATAGAAATACTAACTTCAAAAAGTTAAATTTGCTATTTCTATCTGGTAGATAAGAAGCCTACCATCCCTGTCCTAATTTGGTTGTAAGTGGATACTGTGCGTAAGAAGTCACTGAAAGCTTGGAACTGAGACATTGGCATCTAAGGAAGTGGTTTTCTCAGGCTAAGCGAAGAAGTCAGAATTACAGTTTTCATTCTTACCCTATTCTGTTTCTTACATATATTGAAATGGTAGAGTGATTATAGGACATGGAATTTAGCTAAAATATACAATGAATATCTTAATTGCAATGAGTTCCTAAGTAGCTATCCTTTTAAAAAGCTATCCTGAATTTTATTGAAAAAGAAAATGAGTATTTGAATTAATTAAACGTTTTTTATATCAAAGGCATATTTCACTTGAACAACGAACTGGCATAAAATTCTATAATATTCAAATAACAAAATGAAAATTATATATTTGAATTATGAAGTTTAGCTCCTTTCAATAATTTTAAAGCTTTAATCAGAATTATTTATAATTAGAATATTCAAATATATTAAACATAAATGTATTTTACATCTAAGTAGTAAAAATATTAGAGCACAAAGCAATTATTTAAAAAGGTAGAGAGCACTATCAGATGCATAAACATTTTGGTGAATATTTTGTAAATGATTATCACACAAAGTATGAATTATGCTGGTTACTTAACATCCACTCATTATCACTGACCAAGAGCTCCTCTCACTGTTAATTGATTATTTGGATATATAAACGATATTTCTCAAAACACATGCAAAATCTGTAAAAATACAAGTTGTAGACAATTCTTTAACTGCTGTAAATCTAATGATGGTTTGAATTTTCTTTTTTTAAGATTTTTTTTTATTGAGAGTCTGATGATATTAATTTTCTAAATGACATATATTCAGTGCAAGGTCAAAGGTGATACAATAAACACAAACACACAGAGACACATCAGTGGGCAAGCTTAAATCCATCCATTTGAAATTCATTCATTCATACATGATACACTATGAATGTTCAATTATTACAGTGCTACCAGAATTTGGGCTTACTGTAGTATACTGTATTTACTTTGTGTATTAAATTGAATGCTTTACATTCAGAGGTATTTCTCCTGAAAAAGTGGCTTAGTTTAAAAGACAAATGATGTTTAATTTTTGTAAACCTAACATGTCATAAAAATAAATTCATGCTTCATTTCTTAACGTGTCAGATGCCCTGAGTCTAATGCATAACTTCCTACTTAATATACCATCTTGAAACCCCATAAGCATCTTGGCCCCCTTTTCATCAGCAATGAGAACATCATTTGTGCTAAGAGAGAGATACGTCTCTGTGCTTTCTAAATGGTTTGCTACCTGCCATCCCTACCAAAGTATCATTTGTCATTTAATTCTGTATGTATTGATGCCACTCTGCTGACAACCTAGACGCCAATCTCCGAGAAGTCTGAGCTGCTGACTAATGAAGCAGGCTGCAGGTAATGATGGTGGTGTTTTAAAGACAGACTAGTGTGCAAAGTGAAAGAGACATGGGTATAAATTTGGAGGGGAATCGATGCATTTCTCCTAAATCGGTGATCAACAATCATATGGAAGCAGCAATAATATAGGCAGATGCAAAGGCCACAAATAAACCCACTTGAGAGTAACTGGAAGCATCTTTCTGCTTCATCAGCATCAGCATAATGAGATAAAAGCATGCCTTTTCTTATTTATAAACATACTTCAGCAGATCTCATAAGGTTGTTATCAGTAATTTCAAGAATATAGAAGACTTTTTAAAACTTAAGCAAGAACACTAAGCTTTGCTGGAAAACCGAAAATGCAATGGATAAGGACAAGGATTTTTTTCTTTTTTAACAAGACCAACAGACTAATTCACATGAATAGTAGAGTAGAAAGCCATAGGTTCATTAACTACAAATATAACAAACACATCATTTAATAAATACTATGTAATGGAAAAATACAAATTGCTTTAGAAATATGACTGGTTAAATATTGGAAATTAACTCTACTTCTACACAAATATGGGATGATTCTGAAACTGATGGAAACTGTTTCAGACCCTTCCATGATAGTTTTCATGTTCCAATCTAATGATTTACTTTAAGTCTCAACTTTGTATTCATAATTCTACATTTATTTAAAGGAGAATCCTTCAAATTTTATGGTATGTTTTATTTTCTTAATTAAAAAAAAAAGAATTACTTGTTACATTCCTTTCTTTAAGAGTCCAGGAAAGGAAAAGAAAGCTGTTTTTCATCCAGTAGTTCATATTCTAACTGCCTGCCACAGCCAAGACTGGCCCAGCACAAAGCCAGGAGCAGGGAACTTAACTGAAGTTTCTCATGTAGATTTCAGGAAACCAGCTACATTAGCAGGAAGCTAGAATCAGAAATGGAATTGGGGCTTGAGTCCCGGCACCAGGATTCATGACACAGGCATGCTAACCAATGTGCCAAAGGCATGCCTGTTGATTGTGCTTCAGGGTTCACACGGCCTGGAAAGACTGTGATTTTGTTATACTTACAGGTTAAAAGAAAAAAAAAATTAAACCAAGTGTTATGACATTTGCATTATAAAAATTAAACATTTATTTAACAAAACTCATGCAATATGAGAAACATATTAATAGCTCTTATATATTTTACCATCAGCCTGGTTTAATGGTTGAATCCTTCATGTATTCTGAAACAGGTCCCATAGAAGGCCCTCTTTTTTCATCTAAACCCTCAAGTATATACATTTTGTTAACAAGTTCTCAGCCTTTGAGCTTCAGCTAGGTACCTGACACTTATTGGGGGACATGGTAAGTGTGGTTAGCAGAAGTGTGAATTTTCATAGAAGAAAATAACATTATTACAACTTCCAAAGGTCTTAGTTTTTTACTTGAGATATTTAAAATATTATGGAAGTTATTAGAAGTTATAAGCGAATCCATTAATGTGACTGGTAAAGGATCACTTGAACAAAGCAACCATCTGTGAAATGTTATGTAGAAAAAGAATCTCATATTTGTCTGCCACAATACTTATCAAAATGAAGACTAAATTTTGCCACAAATGGAAGCAATCTAAATGCATGTATCCACTGAAATATACACCAGAATGGAAAAATAGGAAATACTTTATTCTTGAAGATTTACAAATTAGCAGTGATGAAATTATTTATCTGTGTTAGGTCAATATCCATATTCACTACAAAATGAATGATACTGTCACAAATATCAGAGTTTAGACTTGGTCAAATGTTCTCCAATTTTCATTTTTTTTTTTTTAAAGCTGTGAAAATACATAGGCCAATGAATCCTGGAGAAGGTAGCCTGGGGAAGCAGGGACGGGGACAACTGTTTATCCTAACGATTAAAATGCTGCTTCCACAGGAGGCAGCGAGATCATGGTCCTCACTACATATCCGAGGAGGACTCCTCTGCCAGCCATGGGCCTGGCACAGCACAGCACTTTCCAAGCTGGTGTGAATGGTTCTTTGTATTCAGACTCCTGAACCATGAACATCAATTCCCAAATAAGAACAAAGGCATACAAAATACAAACCCAACCTTCCTAGATCCGACAGGAACCAAGGGCTCCAACAATTCGCGTTAGAATGGACTGCTCCCTCTCAGTCTCCATATTTGTCTTGACACAGACAGTAACATTTGGTGGACAGGCAGTGGCTCGAGGACCTCACCACCAGTGCAACTGAAAAGCTGATACGCTGCATTTGATTCAGCCAGCACAACCTGGGTCAACATGAATTACTTTACACCATCAGCTAGGGAACCATGAAAAAGTCACTTAACTTTTCTAAACTGCTGCTCCTTTGGATCAGGCAAATAATACCTGTGACGAAACATTGTGAGAGAGCTTAGGGAAAATGTACTGACCTCTCAAGAAGCAATGATTATAATTGGCATATTTATGCATTAATCGCCGATTGACTTCTCTGATCTTTGCTCCAGTATGTTACACTAACTGGTGTGTTTTTCCCTCAGTAGGAAAAAACATGACAAATTGATCATCGAACACTTACAGAAACTGGAGAGCTCATGTGTTGGCCCCATAGACCACACAGCTGCTTGGAACTCCTTATCAAAATCACCTTTGGGAAGTGCCTTCTCTGCACTGGCAGTTCTGGTGGAAGGTGGCGCGGGGCGTGACAGGAACCAGTGCAAGCCTCAGAGGCACATATTTACCCCGCTGTGTCTGCAGGCAGATTCTTCCATGTCCTGGATATGTGCGGAGTTGCTGAAGTGCTGTATGCTCAGTGTCGGGTGCTGAGAAAACTCCAGAAGGCCTGGCACATGGACTGAATTAGGCAAAATCAAGAATGGCCATTTGTTGTTTGATTAGTCAGTGCTACCACTGATTGTGCAAAACCATCATGACTTCAATCTTAAAAACAAACGTAACGGGAGAATCATTTTACAGACACGGAAGGCTTGGGGATAGGTTGCTTCGATCGCAAAAGCAAGTCAACTAGCTAGTTCAAAACGCTAGCCGAAAGTTCCTGCTGTTTAACACTAGTCACCACATCTGGAAAACAGGTGCTGCGAGTGTGGCGTTCACAGATCTGTGGCAGTGGCCAATTTGGGGTAGCAACATTTTTAAAAAAAATCTAAGTGAAAAAAGTATATGAGAAACTGTATCATACCACATATAAAATGATCACCACTTGAAAAGGTTACTGGGGTATTTAAGAAATCCTGGCAACACAACATCCACAGCGTTAAAATGATGGATCCAAAGATTGCACATGCGTAATACAAGTCCCAATTTTCCATACTAACAAAGGTTTGACAGTTGAATTCCAGATCACACAGCATACTTGCTTCTGCCAGCAGAGGAAGCGTTTCTGTTTCTTTGCAAGAAAAGTCCTGAAAAGTTAATGTGCAGTCATTCTGTTGCTGTGCATTTTTTACTTTGTGTCCCAAGTTGAAAGGCTAAGAAAACACCAAATGTAAACTTACCCCCTGAAGTATGGGGATACTGGTGGCTGCAAAGCAAGTGGTAGAAATCAGGCTTCATAAATCAGGCAGTGCTGGGTTGCTGACATGCAAACAGACTTCTTGATACGTTATTCTAATAAAAATAAATTTTCTAGAGTCTGTGGAACTGTGTCATAAAATGAAATAATAATTTTCAAAAAGTAAAATAAACTTCATAGATTAAAAAAAGAAATATTCAAAATTATACAACAGGGCCTGGCACGGTAGCCTAGTGGCTAAAGTCCTCGCTCTGCACACACTGGGATCCCATATGGGTGACAGGTCTAATCCCAGCAGCCTGCTTAGCATCCAGCTCCCTGCCTGTGGCCTGGGAAAGCAGTCAAGGATGAGCCAAAGCCTTGGGATCCTTCACGCACATGGGAAACCCAGAAGAGGCTCCTGGCTCCTGGCTTTGGATCGGCTCAGCTCCAGCTGTTGTGGTCGTTCAGGAAGTGAATCAAGAGACCTAAGATCTTCCTCTCTGTCTCTCCTTTTCTCTGGATATCTGACTTCCCAATAAAAATAAAATCAATCTTTAAAAAAATTATACAACAAACAGAACCACCTGTGTATAATCACAGAATCAAAATTTTGCAGATTCAGAATATAGCATTTTGTTTGTTTGATGAATGTAGTTGGAAGAGATAATATAATTTTGATGGCTAAAACAATAACAAAATGCTGTTTCTTCGGATATCTGCATCCCGTCTTGTAACACTTGGCTTGAACGCTCATCTCAGGACCTGACACCAGCTCCCTGCTAATGCAATCCTGGTGAGGCAGTGGTGATGCATTATGTAACTGGGCTCCTGCCATCCAAAGCTAGCAGACCTGATGAGTCCCCTGCTCGGATGTCAGCACCGGGGGGGGTGCTGTGGGGACTAAGGGAGTGAACCATGAATGGCAGATCCATCTAGATAATGAACCATATTACAAAGCTAAACCACTGTGACATAAAAGATTTAAGTCTCAGTGGTACAGAAAAGAGAACCAATAAATATATGTAAATAATTAAGACAAAATTAAATTTAATGGTTGCTTCGCAAAAAACATTTGAAATCAGTAAAATTTTACTTCAATAAAAAATATTAAAGAATTATCTATCTGTTGGGGATCAGTGCTTCTTGCTAATTTTTTATATCAAATTTCAGATAAAGGCAAGAATTAAATATTACTAGGAAGAAAGGAAGGATTCCACCCCACAAAGCAAGAACTAGAAGAAGCTAAATTTAAATTGCCTAATACATATATATTTTATGTCTGATTTTATTTTTATTGAAAAGTCAGATAGACATAATCCTATGTTGGCTCTAGTTTGACTTCTAGCTATTGTACTTCTGATGCAGTGTTCCACTAATGTGCCCAAGAAACCACTGGAGGAAGACCAAGTGCTTAGGGTTCTGTGTCAGCTCAGAGGACCTAAATGAAGCTTTTCCGGTTCAGCATGGGCCAACTATGGCTGTCGTAACCATCTAAGGAGTGAACCGGCAGATGAAAGATCTCTCTCTCTCTCTCTCTCTTTATATATATACCCACACACATACATATTGTATCTACACATGCACACATATATACAGTTTTATATATATACATATACATGCATATGTCATTCTAATAAATACAATATACCTTCAAAAGTAGTTTGTGAAATGATACAGATAAAAATAGATGGATTTCAATTTTTTTGTACCGAAGGAGACTTAAATTTTAATTTGCCCATTAATTTTCTGAGGTGCCATTCCATTACATATGCAATATGTGTTATTAGACCCAACACAATAATATAAACAAATACATTTTACCCTAATAAATGATTTTATAAAAGGTGAATTGACTCCGTGTATCAGTAAGCTATGAGTCACCTCTGTAAGAGCACATTTATGTGTTAAATGAATTTCATTGTCACATCAGGGATTTTGCATCATAGTAGAGGAGCATGAAGTCATCCTCCCACTTGGAATTTTATAAATGAAGAAAGAACTTCACACTGTGTAAATGAGGTCTCCAAATCCACAGGAAGATCTAAGCCAGAGCAGAGATCATTTCCGCACCGGTGCCCTTTGCGTTACAGCCCACTGTTTTCTTTCCACATGCCTACCAGTTCTCAATAGTCCTCCACTGGGGAAAACTAATTAGCATTGGCTTAAGCAGTATTTATAGGCAGCAGAGAACTGATGCTGGATTACTAACGCTAAGCGCTAATTAACATTTTGTATCTATAGTTTTTGTATTAATAAACTAAGACAAAGTTTTCAAAAACATTTCTAACACGTGACCCAAAGCGTTCACGTGAATGACCCACTGTTTTGTCCTATGCTTGTGTTAGATGAATGTGACACCCATAGAGGCCTGATAGTTCCATGAGTCATGTCTCAGAATTAAATTTTTGAACATCGTGTCCTTTGATACCTACATAGCTCATAGAAATAGAATGTGACTAACCAAACCAACACATTGAAATTACATGCAAATCTATCTGGCACCACATTACAATTACATAAGCAACAACACAAATAAAATACTGCCTTTTCTTAAGATTATTAAGCCACAAACTTTATACAATTTAGATTGAGTATTCCTTTTTTTTGGAAATAGTGGGCACTAAAAATCCTTTGAATTTCAGCTTATTTTGGATTGTTGAACACAGGCATATACATTAAGGAATATTTGTGGAAGGAAGTCAAGTTTAAATAGGAAATTAATTGATATTTCATGCATGTCATACATGAATCCTGAGTTTAATTTTGTACAGTATTTTTAGTGCACATGGGTTTTTCTTAGGACTTGTCATATAAGATCATGTATGGAAATTTACACTCAGAGGTCATGTTAACACTCAAAAAGTTTTGGATTTTGGATCACTCAAAATTTCAGTTTCATATGAGGTAGTCAGCAAGCAATTTCAGCCAATAAAGTATTATGAAGATGTGTGCATAAATTGTTAGCAATATTTTATATTTAATGCATTGTAGAAAAGTAGTGGCTTAGTGGGTTTCTTCCATTGTATGTAAACTTTATCGATCAGATACTATCGGCCCAGAAAAATGTTCTGTATTTCTTTATGAATTTTGCTTAAAATGAAATCTATTACAGGTAATGGCAATTTTAGTGTTTATAGACCATTTCATCTAAAAACAGCTAGAAAATCAAATAGCTTACATCTCATTAAACTCAGTGGGAGGCAAATCAGCCCATATCAAGATTAAATGAGATATCCATAAGAAGTACCATAAACCAGCTAAGAAATCAACAAAACATTTCTGCTTGAAAGGTGTCTGTCAGCTACACCCGGAGCAACATTCTGAAGGGCTATGGCATATTTCACGTTTTCCCTTTCTTAACAGTTCACAGAAAATAGTCTCGTTATTTCAATACGAAAAGCAAAAGGGGAGGTTGAATATCAAAATTATTTTGAAGAGCAGTGTGAAGATCTATGGAACTATGAATCTGGACTGAACTGGAATAGAATTGTGGCTCTTTCCACTCTGGGGAACAGTTTTCTGAAAGTGTCTTGGTACCCGTAAAGTTTGCTTTCAGAGATTAGAACACCCATCGTAGATACAGAACGAGGACTGCAGTTATCAGATGCTAATATCGATTTCACGCTTGCTGTGTTCCCAGTATTCTTCCAGGTCTTCATCTTATCAGTTAATTAGATTAACATAACACACTAGATAATGTGATTATCACCATGTTGCAGAAAGGAAACACAAGTAAATTACTCAAGATCTCACAGAGACCTAATTAGAGAACATATAATCTGAACCCCAAAAATACAGCCCCAGCAATCCCAAAATGCCAGCACATAATGAAAGCTCATTGGCTTGTGAGCTTCCTCAGCAACAACACCATAGTACAATAGGTGACTTTTAGTCTTAGAGCGTATTTCTTTAAGATTTATTTATTTATTGGAAAGTCAGATATACAGAGAGGAGAGACAGAGAGGAAGATCTTCCGTCCCATGATTCACTCCCCAAGTGAGCGCAACGGAAATGCTGTGCCGATCCAGGAGCCTTTTCCGGGTCTCCCACGCGGGTGCAGGGTCCCAAAGCTTTGGGCCATCCTCGACTGCTTTCCCAGGCCACAGCAGGGAGCTGGAAGGGAAGCGGGGCTGCCGGGATTAGAACTGGCGCCCATATGGGATCCTGGCGAGTTCAAGGCAAGGACTTTAACCGCTAGGCCACGCTGCCGGACCCAACAACAATGACTCTTAAGGAGAACAATTGATATGGTTTATTTTATTCTTAGTTTTCAAAATTTTCCCATACAGCCAAAGATGTGTTTTAGAGATATGCAGATAGAAAAAAAGGAAAAATACATTAAACCCTCATATAATAAAAATCACAACACAAAATTTTTATTTTCTTTTGGTCATGCAGAAAAAAGTTGAAATGCCTAAAGCAATATAATAATGCGCCCCTCATCCCTTTTTCTTTTACTTCTCTCTGTAATAAATCATATCTTTAAAACCAGTATTTTTAGTATTTGGTAGCAATCATTGTTGAGAGCATTTATTTGAAGAAGTGAAGATTTGAATCAAATGTCTGTTTTATGTTTAACTTGCATTTGGGAAGTAATATAAAAATCACTACCATATTTAGGATGTGAGAAAAATGCAGTTGAAGGATTTGAACAATGTATAAATGGTGTTTCTGGTTAAAAAACAGTGAACAAATCTATTCATCAAAATGACGTGCTAAGATATCTTTTAAATAACCTTCACATTGCATTTTTAAGACCAAGAACATATGTAACCATTTTTTGGCAAGTTCATGATTTCAACATTTTAAAAATATGTTTATGTACATACATATATATACGGTTATGTATATATATATAAATATATAAAAACACTGTTATTATGTTTTTTGAAACAATTATTTTGGAATAGCCTTAAACATATAGGTAACCAAAAATTTTATTTCTTTTAAGTGTTCAGAGAACAATAAAAATAAAACATATCCTAAATAAGTGAAGATTTGATGATTTTTAAACTACTGGTGTTACAGAAAAAATAGCGACTATTTCCCTTGACTCATTATTCATGATTCTCGTGGCTGTTAAAGGAAAAGCGTCCATTTAATGTAGGACAAAGAGGGAAGGGTAATACATGGTGTGATTCACGGAGGACATGGGAGATTTTGGTTCAGGTGCTGCAAGCACACTTGATTCATTTCACCCTCGAGGACCTGATTTAATCTTCCTGTCTCAGTTTCTTCCTCAGTAAAGTTAAATATCATCATCCATTTCTCTAACATGTTGCTCTAGGACTCAGTTCTCAACATTTGCAAAAATGGGGGTGGGAGAGCCCAAGACACACAGTGAAACCAGATTGCCATCTCTGCCTGACACAGTGCTGGAGGAAGCTCAGATGGAATTAGCAAACCTGCTGCTTCCCTTCGTGAAATCAGAACCAGTGTTCCATCCCTGCTGCTCCCAGGCCACTCCATGCTATTCCATCTATGCTTTTGAATTTCATTCCATACCATTGCCAAGTATCTCCTTCAGAAATGTCCCTGAAATATCAGGGCCAGGTTGTTCGGCAAAAAACCAACGGTCACTACTTCCCTGTTTTCTCCTGAAAATGTACAGTGGTAAGCCTGAGAATACAACAGACAGAGAGAGCATTTATGCTTCAAATGGGCTTAATTTAGTAACCTCAAAAGAGTCTTTAATTGAAGAAATTAGAAAAGATGGCTGCTAAAAACTAAAACGTCTCAGAAGCTGCGCTTGTACTGAAGATGTAAAGAAAGAAGTCAGCTCATCAAAAACGACCATCCTAGACAGGAGTCATGAATACAGAGTGTTACAGATGAAACAATATTTGGCTTCCCAAACTCCTACTGACATCTAAATTCAACATTGTATGTTAACAGTTGATGCATTAAGGGTCAACGTTTGCCCTAATTATAGCCTCCAGTGGGTAGGCCTGGTGGGAAATTTTTTAGGTACTAAGGAAGGCAATTAATTATCCAAAAAACATTGGGTCTATAAGCTGGAGATGCTTCTTGTCTTTCCTGGCTCATGTATGACTGTTCTTAGACACATCCACTGTTGTCCCTCCCACCAGATTCCTCACTGTTGGGGCCTCTCAGTGGTGAACTGTGACACTCCCTACTATAAGCCAAGAAGATCTCTTGATTATTAAGTAATGAAAAGCTGAATGATACACATAAGTCCTTCAGAAAATTCATGAAAAAGAATGGATTGGCACATATTTTAATTTTTTTGGTGCAAAAAATTTTGGAATTCATGCCTAGTTATTATTATTATTTCATAGGTTCTGCATTTTTTATGCATTTCCATGAACAGATGTTTATATGAGAAGGTACTGAATGCAATGAAATCAAGACGTTTTAATTTTAAAGAATTATGTTAAATTATGGATTAAATATTGTTGAAAGCATATGTGTCCAGAGAACTGAATTACAGTCCTATTTCTTCCACTAATACCTTACCTTCAGTTTTTTTCTAGAAAATCCAGAAACTGGAACAGATAACTGGCAGCCACAGTCCCTAATAGCTGTAGCTTTATTCCCAGAATAATCCCTCTATGTTTAACTCTACCTACATGCCTACATACCTCCTTCATTACGTACCTATTCATCTTACAAGAACATCACTCAATACCAAAAAAAATAGGGCATACAGAAATTGTATGGAAGTGTAGGTAAGTGACTCTACAAATTTTTTACATCAAAATAACTTGTGTTTTTTTAACTCCATTTCCATGAACTTTTTAAAATACGCTTAACACTTGAAAATGTAAAATTAAACTTACAGAATAATTTTTTACTACATTTAAAAAAATAATTTAAAGAGTACCAATAATTTAAGCAGAATTAATACCTCAGATGTTCTGTTTTGGAAAGTAGATGCTATTTTTCCTATTGTTTCACAGCACATACATGCCATATCTTGATGATCCAATAAAGAAGGCCACGGTGTTATAAGCTTGTAGAATTTGGTGTCTGAGGCATGTCCAGCTTACTCACTATGAGACTAGCAGAAAACTATCTTTGTTTCTGCATAAAGAGTCTTATAAGTCTATTGATACATTTAGATTGGTTCAACAATCTCAGCAAGAATGGCAGGGACATCGAACTTACAAAATGAAGTATGCGATATCATTATATGGAAATCATTAATTTAAGAACACTGATAAGCTTCCTACACTTAATCAAATGACTTCTCCCTAAAGCCTTTTCCTTTCTAGAGACCCCACTTTAAACACATCCTTTAATCAATACAAACAACTTGCACAGATCATCATAAAAAATGTCTTCATTCCCCTGTCAGATTTTATTTGCATCATAACTGTTTGCTATTTTAAACTGCCAGACTGCTTGAATTCAGCAACTAGGTCTTTTTTTTTTTTCCAGTACAGTGTAAACTATATTAGATGCTGAATAAAATACACAAAATGAATGAGGAAGTTAATGCAAAAATAGATACTGAATTATACTTCACCTGTTGAAGAAATGTCTGTAGTGAAATAAAAATATAATTCACGCTCCTTCCTTACAATATACACAGCCCAAGTCAAAACCTGTACATTTAAACAGAGAAAACTAGTTTATTGTTTTCTTTCTCAACTGAGAAGTGGTGGATGGGAGCTACAGCTCGGCTTCTGCCTGTAAAAACCTTTTGTAATTCTTTCTGTTTCTCCACTTATTTTTTACGGACAATTTCACATGCCCACTGACATGCTAAGTGCCTTCTAAATTAACTTGACACATTACAGAGTAGACAATGACAGAGGATTGACTGCTACTGACTTCTGTTACGTTATTTAAAGAATTAAGAAAAGGTGATTTTTTTTTCTATTCATGTGCAGATCATTAAGTTTTCCGATGGTTTGAATCAGATAACCTATTAAAATTTGTCATGCACATGACATTAAAGAATAAGTAATGTGAGAGTTTGATCTTTCTCTTCAAATTTTGTTTTGGATAACAAAAAATTAAGATGAGAATGGATTCCTGAATATAAAAATCATTGGTGCATTCAAATATCCTGAGCTTGAGTTTAGAGTTTATTTTAGAGTTTTAAAAGAAGGAAAAAATATATAGTTCTACAGTTCCACACTGCTAAGACTTTTCATTTGAAGCACCCATCAAAGCTAGATTGCTTGTTCATCACATTTTATTCACATGCTCTAAGATTCCAAACGTAGAGACCATTGCACTATGCGAGTACAGAACCCATTGCCTCAGCAATCATAAGTCCTGATATTTTTCTCTCTAATCCATTCAGAAGTTCTTAGAAACATTCTGAAACTCTACCAAAATCATTGCTCATTTTTTTATGAGTTACATAGAATATCAGCAGTGGTTCATTCATTCATTCAACAAGTATTTCTGAAAGCCTCTTATAAGACAGGCAGGGATTTAAGATCAGGGAACCCAGCCGTGAGCACAAACAAATCCCAAGCCTGTATTAAGCATGTAGCATATTCTACTGCAGTGAATTGAAGATGAGTAAAGAGGAACATTATTTACTGCACTAAAAAAAAAAAAATAACTCAAATTTTCAAGGGCATACAGGGCTAAGCAAAGTTTTACTTGATACATGTGACCCACAAAATCAGGAACTAAACAAGTCATGCTATAGAACTCAAATGTTAACTCGTAAGATAAATTGTTTCACTGAATCTACAGCTTGCCAAACAAAAAATGAGAATGAGAATTTTTTTAATTCTATCCTATTGTATGCAGCTATCTGGCTGTCCATGTCTGATGCTAGCAGAGCTAGAATAGGTTTCTTTCTAATTTCATTCAAACTTTCTTTCAATTTTCCCTGCTCAAAAAATTAAGTTGACCAGTTTACATACAATTTACTATTCACATGAAACAAAATATTCAGAATAACGCTGCATCTTAGAATTTAAATCTTTAAACTTTAAAATACTATTTTCTATCTAAAAAGTTTAGAGCAAATTGTTTTTCACATGTAAATATGCCATCTATAAAATTTTAAAAATATGTGTTTATTTAATAACTTTGAAAAGTGTATACAGCTTCACATCTGCCATACCTATTTTCCACTACGAAATATACTTCCCACCTCTCCTCTAACTCCCAAACATGCCCCCATGTGTTCATGCACAAACACACACACACACACACAGTTCTTTCTATCACAGAGATACATATTATAGTGACATCCAAACATCCTGGCTAGTTATTCTTGATTTTCTTTTTTGCTTCACCACGACTGAAGAAAAAATAATGTAAATGCATAACAATGTATCTTGGGAAAATCATTTCAGAAGAAAGCTAATCAGCAAGTTAATGTGTGGATAGCAGTATAATACATGTTACAGATATAATTTGAATTTGAATCTTCACATGTCACTGTGTTTGTTTTTTCATGTAAATACTCAAGTAACTATACCTTAGGTTGTGTTCACTCTCCTTGCTTAACATATTGTGCATAAATGAATTCACTATGGAACAAAAGACTTTTAGAGATGTCAGCTACATTTATAACAGGTAGTTTTAATGTCAGCTTGCCTAAGAAAATTTTTAGAAATAGTTACTGTGATAAAACTTACTCCTGTTTATGATTAATACAATCAGTGTATTTAAAGATGGGCAAAAACTTTCTAATTAGTAGAATTGTTACTCTAAAGCACACAGATAATTTTACTTGATTCTGTAAGTATCATGAACTTTAAGTACAACTTTTGTCTCTAAAATTGAAGTAGCTATTTGTCTGATTTGGTAAGAAGAAAAATGAAAAATGAAAATGGAATATTTTTCTTATTTTGATGTTTGCTTTGAGGAAAAAAAGTATTTCTTCAATTTGCAAGAACATTATTGCTTCCATTTTGTAAATATGTAGAAGAGATTCATACCCATCACAGAAATATAATTCAGATGATTTTCATAATGCATTTTTGTGATATTCTCCAAAAATGAATATCATGTTACCCAGGAAATCAATATGGGCCTTTAGATCAACTTTGCAAGCAATTATGGAGTGGCATCTCTACACACGTGATTAGTCTCATTGTGTCGACAGCTATAGGGAAATTCAAATCTCCAATGCTCATTTTAAGTTAGAGTTCTTTAAATGCTATAATGTTAATATTTCTCATACATTAAAATGGATCACATCACACTGTCTGAAGAGGGGAGAATTAGTATAAATGCATGGTGATGTGAGTCTCAAATTTGTATTTCTCAGTTATATGTAGGATAAAGCTTAGTTTCAAAAATCTAGTTAACTCATTTATAAATCTCAATATCCCATTAAAATGAAACACAAAAGCCAATGGTATTTATGTTGCCGGAGAAGATTGCATTAAAAAATTCCATGAAATCATGATTTTTTTTTCAATTTAATTTTCCCCATTGGTGAGAACATATTGCTGGGATTTTGCACATTGTACTTTAAGATTTAAAGTTATAAAATCCTTTAACTCTCATTTGATAGGGTCTATAAATCAGCATATCACTACTGCAATGGTTAGTGATAGACCTATTGTTACTATGGTATTAGAGTGATAATAATAGTATCAAGAGTTAGATTAATATGATGCTAAACCCAAGGAATCATGTTAGTGTGAATAATTTAATTCTTTAAACTACAATTTATGTCTCATGATAGTGTGGAAAGACTCATAAGCCATTATAGAATAGTCATAATGACTGTGTCTTTGATATTATCTGTCAAAAGTTAGGTTTGTACTAAAATAGTCTAGTGTCTTTACTATCTCTTGTGGTCATGATGGTAAAGATGCACATCTTAAATTTCTGTTTACCATCTGTGGTCCATCCCAAATGCTCAGGGGAGCTCAACCTAGAAAAGGGGAGCTCAACTGTAGGCCTCCAACCTGAGTTGACTATCATGTGCGTTGACACTGCTGACACTTAAGGTCTGCATTAGCAAGAAGCTAAGATCAGCAGGGGACAGACCCAGAATTGAACCCATTCACTCCAGTATGGGATGCCAACAGCTTAATGGACATCCTAACTACTAGGCTAAATTCCCATCCTGATAATTAACTTCTAATAAAATATAATACTCCAATTCTGCAAAAATTAGCACTAACTTGAAGTGAAATTGTGCTTACACAAAGAGATACGAAACATAGTAGGGAAAAATCCTACATCATGTTATAAAATATTTCCTGATGTGATGGTATGTTCGGATTATTAGAGGGGGAGTATTAGCACAAATTTAAGTAAGCATCCACTGCCAAAATTCTACAGCCCAAATAAGTCAATAGTTTACAAAGTTTTTTACAGAGGTGATCTCAGTAATGCACCTCTTTTTATAGGAGATCCATGAGATATATAATTTGCTCAGTAGAAAGGCATATTTGATTGTTCTGTGTGCTTTGTAATGCAGACTTGATCTGAAACTTGCACTGTTAAATCTACATTTAAAAAAACAAAACGACAATAACAACAACAAACTTAGTTTCCTTTAGGTCAGGCAGAGCAGAAGTGACTCCACTGCCTTGTGGAAGGCATGCTGACGCTCCCATTCAGGAATGTTTGGAATGTCGAATCACCCTAATCATGTTTCTGTGCAAAAAAAATCATACCATAGTCAGTACCCGCACTACACATCACATGCATGTACAAACTGAGGCGCTGCTGCCTTCTCCTATCCCTCACACCTAAGATGCATGAAAGTCCAGTGCTATTTACCCTGGGTGGCCATTTCCTTCATGCAGTCACCCTGCACGTGCAAGTAGTTCTTGGCTATTTTCCACTAAGGAGCGGTCCATCAGACTCTCCTTCCTGACTAAAAAACTCTGCCTGCGCTAAAATTCCTCTCCCTCTTTCCCAGTCACCCATGAACAGAGCAGTTGCTGTAATCTTTTCTTTGATTTTACCAATACGAAATTTGTATGGGTAGATATTTAATATAGTAGCTGAACTTCAGTTACCTTGTGCAACTCAGAGTACATAGAAATTCTGGATTGGCGTGTGACGTAAGCACTAGTTTTTCAATTGTCCCCTCCAAAGTGTTTGTTGTGATTACTGATATTTATAACCAATCCATCCCATGACAATTGATTCAACACAGGCATCACTAGTACATACAGTGTTTATAACACATTGATAGCTAATGCACATTATTTGAGTTTTAAACATTGTATTTTGATTTTTTTCTGAAATTGCAAAAATCTAAATGGGACAACAGGGAGGTTTTTTTGATTTTGTAATAATATGAATTCCATTTGTTATATGGATTGAATTTGCTCAGTATTTCCTACCTACAGAGTGTCATCATATTTTAAAAAACAATAAAGCAACCATGTGTTCTAAATGGATGGATAATGCCAATCTATTTTGTTGGAAAGGACATAGAAATGAGATTCATATTATAGGAGCCATATATTTTCAAAAGGCCCATTTCATAAATAACTTGCCTGTTGTGCACTGCAATTGATGCTGTGGGCATATCACGGCACTAACCTATTGTTTATTATAGATCCATTTTGTCATTTTGATGGTACAGATTCAAGTATGGCAATCTTCTTTCCTCTCTCTGCTTCGCTGCTTGCATGACTTCCCTTAGCTAAGACCTTATCGAAACATACACTTGAATGTCATAAGTTATGACAGTCTAGGAGCTGAATGGGAATCTTATTAACTGACCTATGAAATTAGAGAATTATAAATCTCAATAAATACAAGCAGGGATGTGTGCCTGGCTTACTACATTAAGCAGATATTGCCTTAACACACTGAGATAAGTCCAAGAAACCATAATTTAAATGCACAGAACTCTATTGATAAATTGATTAAACATAAAGCCTTTTTTCTGCCACGTACAATCCACCTACAACATCCACCTACAACATCCATCTGGTAAAGATTACAGCTACTCAGTGGATCACCTTGGACCTACTTTGCTACTTGCAGTGGAAGCAGGAAATTCCTAAGGTAGTTTTATTAAAAAACACAGACTTCACAATTCTCAAGGTCAAATATGGGCCAAGATAAGCTAGAGGTTCACAACAACAACAAAAGAAATCAAGACAGCAAGAGAACAAAGTGAATCCAACCTGAATGAAAAGAATTTGAGAAAACAAATCAGATGAATCAAGCAAAGGGAAGAATTTCTCAAATCAGACAGACTTTTAACCAGGGAGACCAGAGGCTCTTATGCACAGCATCAAGGTTGTTCCTGATAATGCATTATTTACTTGAAACTTGATAACTTGACACTTGCCTTTTAAAAGGCAGACACACACACACACACACACACACACACACACACACCCCACACATACAAAACGGTAGCTATGGGAACCAGGACACAGACTTCAGCCTCATGTCTTGAAACAAAATGTGTGCCACCAAAGACTAACTCTAATATTCAGAAGATCAGTGTAATTTATGTTTTGTACTTTCTGCCGTTCAACCTCTATATTTGTCACACCAAGCTAGTTCCCAGGAAGCAAGATCCCCCAAAGTCAAAATGCACATGTCCATTCTCCCACTCCCCACCACTTGGAGGAACCCCACTCCCCGCCCCTTGGAGTAACTCTGAACATCTCTAGAGTTTTAAATATAAAAGGCGCAGCCTGGTGAAAGACTAGACTTTGGTCATGGGTTCACTCCATCTGTATTCAATCACCCTCTGTAGATATATTTCTCTCACTTTTTTTGTAGGGGAAAGGCCAATTTTTACAGAGAAAGACAAATAGAGTTCTTCCATCTGCTGGTTCACTCCCTGAATGGCCCCAATGGCCAGAGCTGATACGATATGAGGAACCAGGAGCTACTTCATAGCCTCCCCATGGGCACAAGACCCAAGGCCTTAGGTCATCCTCCATTGGCCATAAGCAAGAAATCTGGATCAAAAATGAATCAGAAGTGGAGTAGCTATAACTCATCTAGTGCCCATACAGGATGCTGGTGTTGTCAGGCAAAGGGTTAGTCTGCTACGCCATTGCACCAGCACCTCCACTGTGCCAGCCCCTCCCAACTTCTCTCTTTGCTTTTGCTGTGAGTCCCTAGCTCATCTCTTTTTCCGTTCTATACCTTTTTTTTTTTCCTAAAAGAGAGTATTATTGGTGATGGATGTATTAACCAATTTGTCTAAAGAAATTGGTATACAGTATTTATGCATATTAAACCAGTGCTTAAGGATTCAACATTGTGGCACAGTGGATTAAGCCACCCATTAGAACACGGATCTTGTTTTTAGAGTGCTGGCCTGAGTCCCAGCAGCTCCACGTCTGATCTAGCTGTCTGCCACAGGCCTGGAAAGACAGCAGAAAATGAGCCCAAGTGTTATTTCTGCCTCAAGTGCTGTCCACAAGGATGAAGCGCATGGCTCCTGGATTCTGTCTTGCCCACACGTGGATACTGCAGTCATTTTGAGAAGTCAATCAGCAGATGAACAATTCCTCTCTCCCTTTATCTCTTTGTGCTTTTCAAACAAAATAATATTGCTTTTTTAAAAAGTCAGCACCTTGTATACTGTGACAAAATATGCATTTCGTTAATCAAATCTTCCTAAGAATAGGAATACAAACTTAAAAGCCTCGCCTGTTTGGGGTATGAGTCAGATCCTCTGCTCCAAATTGCAGACATACTATGTATAATTATCAAGTAGAAATTTCAACTGTGACACATACAATTTTTTCCAAATTCCTATATCTCTAGCTGAGCTATTTGTCACAGCATCTGTGGCTCCCCTCATTCTCTTCTAGTCACAATGTCTTGGCTCAGACACTGTGGAGCCAAACCTTGATGCACGGTCCCTGTCTCTGACTTTGCTTCAGCTCTGACATGAAAACATCCGGAATCCAACCACTTCTCACTCCCTCCACACTTGCCGTTCTGCTCCAAGTTACCAGGACCATGTTCTTCCTGGGTTAGCGCAGCAACAAACATCTAGAATGTCTGCCTCCTCAACTGTCAACACACATGACCTCAATTCAAGGCAATGTTTTCAGATAATCTAATCCAGAGCAGATGTCCCAGGTTCATCTCTGGCCATCTCAATGTTTTTCTCAGAGCACATTAATGGTTTTTCTTTTTTTTTTTAATTTTCCTGTTTAGTACATCCTGAAGTCCCAATTACAGGACACGCTGCATAGCTGGTGATGAGTAAATATTTTTTTTGAAATAAATGCGGAATGCATTATTTCATGTTGACCTGACTTTTTCTTCCAAATTCATTAGTCACCTCTTTTTAAAACAGGACATCTGTGTCCCGCTCCTCTTCTCCCAATAGCCACTCTATTATACAAGATGTTTACTAATTGTTTTTCAGATGACTGGATGAATCAGCATTATAAGTTGAATCTTATATTAAGAACACTACAAATTAGTGTTAATAATAATAATAATAATAATAATTCTTTGGAATGCAGGATGGGTCTCTGAGAAGTCAGACTCAGAAAGATTAGCTTTGCCCTTGTGATGAAACCATGGAGCCACTGTGGCTGAAACACGAATGCTCATGGCATACTATACTTGCGATTTTATCTTGCCCAAGCCGCTTGCTGTTAAACAGTGTGTATTACAGACTTGGCCAATGCTATGGATGACTTTGGGTTGAAGCAATGAAAAGGCTGTGTGCATCTTTGGGATTTTGCTTTTCTCTGCCTCAAGAAATGAGTCAGGTATTGTGATGGGAAACACAAGGTTAAGATCAAGTCCTTGAGTTAAAGCAACGTTACACAGATAACAGTTGACCAAGAGGTCTCTGCATTTCTATGAGAATTTTCGTATGGAATAGCCTGGTCACAGCATGTCACAAAAGATTTTCACCTTATTTTGAAAAACATTTATTTATTTATTTGAGATGCAGAGTGACAGAATGAAGCATAGAATAGAGTATGGGAGAAAGAGAGAGAGAGAGAGAGACAGAGAGAGGGAGACGTCCCTTACATGTGCTATTTCACTCACAAATACCTAAGACAGCTAGGGCTGGAGAAGGCCAGGGCAGGGGCCAGGGCATCCATCTCAGTCTGCCACATGACCACAACAACCCAAGTACTTGAATTAACACCTGCTGCCCTCCTGATCACATAAACATCAAGCTTGACCAGATCTCCAGTAGCCAGGACAGTGCTGGTGTGTCAGCATCCCAGCTGCTGGGTATCTAAGTTCTGTATTCCTGGAGGAGCACTTAACCTATGCTGAAGAACAGGGAAAATCTCTCCTGTTTACACAAGAGACACATACATACTTTCTGTCACAAGAAAACACTACATTTACTGTCAAAATATAGTGTCAGTTTATCTGCTTTTTTTCTTTTCTGCACATCATTCATACTTGGCGATAAAAATCCATTTGAGCCGTAAACTTTGCATTTCAATAAATCTGTGCAATAAATAAAATCATTTTAGGATTAGGCTCTCGCCTCAATATTTTCACTCCTACAAGGTCTTCTATATTAGATAAGACAGAATTTAGCAGAATATATTTTACTAATACGTATTGGTTAAAATATGACAAAGCTGGGCCCGATGCGGTGGCCTAGTAGCTAAAGTCCTCGCTTGAAGGTGCTGGGATCCCATATGGGGGCCAGTTCTAATCCCAGTGACCCCACTTTCCATCCAGCTCCCTGCTTGTGGCCTGGGAAAGCAATTGAGATGGCCCAAAGCCTTGGGACTCTGCACCCGTGTGGGAGACCTGAAGGAAGTTCCTGGCTCCTGGCTTCGGATCGGCATAGCATCGGTCATTGCGCTCACTTGAGGAGTGAATCATCGGACAGAAGATCTTCCTCTCTGCCTCTCCTCCTCTGTGTATATCTGACTTTGCAATAAAAATAAAACAAATCTTGAAAAAAATAAATATATGACAAAGCTAAGCAAAGGTTACAAAAATTATAATCAAGGTAGGCAGGAAAGTGGCGGAAGAGACATGATGGATTAACTGCTGCTAAGTTATAACTAGACAGGCAAAGGAAATTCTTAGATCCAGTGCATAGTGTGACTATAGAAAATGTTAATGTGCTATATATGCATATAGACACATATATACATATGCATACATATGCATATATACATATTTTATGAAAAGGAAGATTAAGGGGTTTGTTCACTGTCATCAGACAGGAACAACTTACAGAGTAGATACATGAGTTTAATTTGAGCATTATAAAATGTATACATGAATGAAAACACTGTTTAGTACCATATGTACAATTTTTATCAATTGAAAATTTGAAAACATACAGAATCACCCTGTTAAAAATGTCTCCCCTGGGACCCGGCTCGATAGCATAGTGGTTAAAGTCCTCGCCTTGTACGCCTGGGATTCCATATGGGTGCCGGTTCTAATCCCAGCAGCTCCACTTCCCATCCAGCTCCCTGCTTGTGGCCTGGGAATGCAGTTGAGGACAGCCCACAGCTTTGGGACCCTGCACCCGTGTGGGAGACCTGGAGGAAGTTTCTGGTTCCTGACTTCGGTTCAGCACAGCTCCAGCCATTGCAGTCACTTGGGGAGCAAATCAACGGACGGAGGATCTTCCTCTCTGTCTTTCCTCCTCTCTGTATATCTGACTATGCAATAAAAATAAAATAAATCTTTGAAAAAATATATAAAAAGTCTCCCCTGGGTAATATGAAGAAAATATAATTCTTCATTGCTCACTAATAACAGCACAATTTAAAATACAGGGCAAAGTCTGAAATTTGTTTTTAAAAGTAAGTAAAAATTGGGTCCAGCAGTACAATGGTTACTATATTAGAAGAATGTCCTTAAGCCATAATGGCAGTACACAATATTACAAATCACAATTAGAATAATGAGAAATAGTTGGAAGCGTTGCTATTGGTTGGTCCTTTCCTGAGGATGACACACCTTGTGCCAGAACAAAGTGGGAAAAAAAAATCCTAACAAACTAATACTACTTTTTCAAAGAACAACAACCTACAGCTTTTACGGATACATAGAGTGAGAATGTAGCACTCGCTGGGTGCTTAATTGAAGTGTATTAGACACAGTGCATGAGGGTTCTTCAGGGCAGGGAAGATGCTGCCAGGAGCAAAATCCACCTTGGGTCCTGTGCATTATCTTAAGGCATGTGGCAAATTTCAGGAGCCGTGTGAAGAAGCCTGAGTGGTTATATTATCAAATTTTAATAACATTAAAGCTTACACAAAGGGCTTCAGTGAATGTCTTCAATCAAACCACAGACTGAAGGTTTTGCAGGTGGTAGGACCACACAGTGGCACAACAGGCTAATCCTCTACCTGTGGCACTGGCACCTGCAGTCTGGTTGTACCACTTCTAATCCAGCTCCCTGCTTAGGGCCTAGGAAATTCTTAAGAATGGCTCAAATGGATGATGGCTCATGTCCTTCGGCCCTGGAGCCCACAAGGAAGACCGTGGGGAAGCTACTGGCTTCTGGTTTTGAATTGTCTCAGCTTTAGCTGACACGGGCCTATGGGAGGGATCCAGCCGATTTAAGAGCACTCTCTCTGCCTCTCCTTCCCTTTGCAAAATCTGCCCTTCAAACAAGAAGAAATCTTCATTATTTGTTTTTTTTTTTTTTTACAAAAAAAAGATTTTGCAAGTATCAGTAAGACACACACACACACACACACACACACACACACACACACACAACACCAACGTTGACATTTATTTTCTTTTTGGCTGTTAAGATTGAGCTTTGAGCCAACCATGTTACAAAGCCGAAACCACGACAATTTAATCCTATTTGACAAGAACTCAGCCCCCAGAAGTTTCATGAAGACTATTATGTGGATTTAAATATACTGTGATTAACAGTGAACTGCTCTTTAAATGTGTTATTTAACTTTCTTGTTTTGTGAATCATCTTTTCGGCTGTAACAAGCATTAAAACCAAACATTGAATTGATCTCGAAACAGCTTTCCAAACTATAATGTGGCAAAATGCAAACTACAGATTTTAAGAATAACCAAGTTTTTTTTTTCCTTAATATATAAAATCATCTTTAAAAAGATCATTGGTTTTAAAAAATAATAATGCTAAATGATTTTGAAGTATTGATTCCTCTTTGATATTTTGGGTAAGAGAATGTGTTAAAAAGTTCATGGAAAACAGAAACTATAATTAAAAATGAGCTTATCTTGGTACAAAAGACTGGAACCTGCGCACTTTATACAGTATACATATTTCCCTGGACTTCTTGAAGTATGAGACATTTTTAATCGTGTTCTATATTCCACTGATCTTAAACCAAGCAGCTATTTCCAAAGATAGCTGTTATAATGTGAAGATGTTTTAAATTATGTTTTACTTTAAATAAATATCTTTTATGTTTTACTGATCTCAATGAAGGTAGATTTGTCCAACATCATCTACTGTATATCACTTAAGTCATACAGAATTAACCAACATGACATACAATTATAGTTAATTAGCTTTTTATTCTTTTGTCTTCATAAAACAGGGCTTGTAAGAATCTATTCAGTTGAAAGCCAGAGATATAGAAAGAAAAGGAAACACAGACACAAAGAGAGAAAAAGAGGAGAGAGAGAGAGAGTGAGTGAGAGAGAGAGAGAGAGAAACAGAGAAGATACTTTCTTTCTGCTGATCTGCTGCTTCACTCCCCAGAACTCCAGATCTCCAGATGGCTGAAACCACTGTGGCTAGATCAGACTGAAGCCAAAGGTCTCTTCTGGGTCTCCCACATTGGTGAGCAGGACCATGAACCATGCACCTGAACCACGTTCTGCTGCTTTTCCCTGTCAATTAACAGGGAGTTTAAGCAGAAGTGAAGCCACCAGGACTGAAACTAGTGCTCGTATGGTACTCCGAGGTTGCAGGTGATGTCTCCAGATGTGTTTCTTTATCTTTTTATTTTTGTTTTATTTTCTATTTTTAAAGGACAAGGCAAAATAAAGAGCAAGAAAAAGAAAACTCGATAAATTGCAGATAGCAGAGTGGTAGTTCTTGATCATATCATACTGTTCTTTATATCCTCAAATGCAAGTAAATTGTCCCTCCTTTTTAAGGATGAAGGATGAATGGGATAGTCACAGGAAAAGTTTTTAGTACAGACTCACTGATTCAATTCTCCTCTGTTAATGGGTCAAAAAAGTTAAGTAATCGCTTTTCTGATACAATGCAAATACCAATTAGAAAAATCGGTGTGTAGAATATGTACCTACATAAAAAATCCACTTGTCTATAATGATTTATAATTAGTGTTCTCTGCTGATCTTCTGAACATTTAGTGGATGACCTGGGACTAGGTCAAGAAAGGTACGGCCACAGGTGGTTGTTGACAAGCATAGCAGATCCAAGTATAGAGAACAATCGACTTATAGTACTGGGTTCTGGCCATTTCTATCCAAAGCATTTTCATCAGGGATTCTACTTTTATAATTGTCCCTAAAACATGAAGTCCTGCACAAGAAATTTCTTTTGAAAAACTTATTTCCTAGAAAACCTTTGATTTCTCAGAAGGCGTGACATGTTTCAACAATACTTCTGATATCAAGAACTAAATGAACCTTGTGCTGTCTTAATTCAGAGCATACATCCATCTATTCTGAAATTATTTAGAGAGCATTACTTGCTTTTGAATTCATCTGTTTTCCCTAGATATAATTCATCATTTATCTGTTTCTATATTTAATTTTATTATATACCCTCTAACAAAGCTATCCTAAATACTTTCTAGAAAAAAAAATAAGGGCAAAATAGGTAAATGAATGGCATAATTAATTATATTTCTAAATTCTTTTGGTGTATTGATTATTACAAAATTATTACTAAGGGAATATATGAATTTCCTCATACTAGATAGAGTTCAGTCTAGAATCAGAACATTTATATACATCTGATGTATGAGCTTTCTAAACATGTTTTTCCTGGAAACAAAGCCAAATGCTAAGCATCTTCTATAAACTTTCAGCTTTAGTAAATGTTGCAGGCCAGCTATATAACAGTCTAGCCCAATACACACATTGAAAAGCAAATGTGTTGTCTGACAAACTAGACAGAATTATGTTATTTTCAAAGGAAAATGCTATCACCTGAAGCAATCTTTTATTCAAATTGAAAATCGATAAATATTACATATCCATTGAAGCTTATATTTGCACAGAGTGGAATTTTAAATAAGTTTAACATAATTAAATAGCAAGTGAATATCTACATCTTTTTCTGTCAAGAGAAAGATCCCTTCTACTTAGTACAACTAAGAGTTACTTTTGGCAACTTGTTGTTAAGTATGTCGCATATTCTCTAAGAGAAATGAATTTTGTAGAAAAGATGCCCTTTTTTTCAAAGCTCAAATATAGACCCCAGCATATACAAAAATTAATATTTTTCTTGGCTAAGTCTTCTCTCAGGGAAACGCATCAGCTTTCCCAAAAGATTTCCAAACGGAAGCATCATCACTTATAAAAGTCAGATGAAAAATAGTACCAGTTTCACATGAGAAATTTCCCAAGAATACTAATTAAATCTATTGTTTTGAATTTATTAACCAGTCATAAATCAGTTTTTAAATTTTCAAAGTTTTGTTTCTTTTCATTTGAACATACTTGTTTGAGAAGGAGATAGGAGAGCTTGTGACTACTGGTTTACTTCAGTAATGCCTTCAGAAATGCCCACAGCTGCCTGAAGGCAAAACCCGAATCTAGGAACTTCATACGCATTTCGTATGTAAGTAGCAGGAACCATCTCTGGATTCTGCATTATTAGAAAGCTAAATTTAGAAAATACACTTGGATATTCTGAAGGAGTACGTGAGCATCCTCGCTCTGAGGCATTCAGCTCATGGCAGAGCACATCTCCCCAAGGAGACACAAATGTTAAATGGTCAATATGCATGCTATATATGGATTGAAACACATTACACCCCTGAAAAGTACCTAGCAATATCATGCTAAGAACATTCTAATATAAAATAGTAGTTCTACATTCTTGGAGAAAAAGGGATTTCAAGGTCTTTCACCCTAACCTCTGTCAGCTTCTGACAATGCATAATTGTTCCAGCATATGGAACATTTCTCTGGAGAATGCCACTCCACTGCATAGGCTGGCTACCCTTCTATAAGCCTTCACTCCACTTGTGTGGCACCTTGTGAGGCTCATGTGGACACTGGATTAAGATCTTTCAAAATTCACATTCATTACCACCCGCCTGCAGGTACACACCTAGACACGGGGATTCTTAGGAAGTGACACAGCCATTTACATGTTCACTGAGGACTTGGTTACGTATGCAGAGGATTATGCCGGCTTCCTGGAAAATGGAAATCCATTAAGAGCCAGAATATATCTGCTAATTTGGATGGCAATGCATCTACTCTGTGAAGCAAATAATGCCTAAGTATAACACACAGGATTAACCTTATGCATTCCCTGGTGAAAACTAGGTTAGCTCTGCTGTGGGGAGGACAGAAAAAACATCCTAGAGAAAAGAAAGATCAATCGTACCTAAAAGATTGAGAGCATGGTAATGACACAGTGATAGAGAAACGGCATGATAGGCATGTGTGACAAGAGAAGGTTTGATAATGATCATGGCAACTGTGAGCCAGCAGGTCTGGCCTCAGAAGAAACCAAAACAAGGTAGAAGTTTGCTGTGGCAGCACCATATGGCAGCAGGTCTATGAGAGCATGGAAAATGTGCAATTGATATATCAATAAACCAGCTAGATACAGAGCAGATAGAGATAAAGAGAACTTTTGATCTGCCAATTTTTAAAATATATATGTATTTTTTATTGAAAAGTCAGATATACAGAGAGTAGGAGAAACAGAGAGGAAGATCCTCTGCCTGATGATTCAACTCCCAAGTGACAGCAAAGGCCAGAGCTGAGTCAATCAGAAGCCAGGACTCTCATCCAGATCCCCCATGCAGGTGCAGGTTTCCAGGGCTTTGGGTCATTCTCGACTGCATTTCCCAGACCACAAGCAGGGAGCTGGATGGAAAACGGATCTACCAGGCCTAGAACTGGTGCCTGTATGGGATCCTGGAGTGTGCACAGTGAGGACTTTAATAGCTAGGCTACCCTGCCTGACCCATCTGCCTATTTTTTAATGTGATCTGTCTGGCTGTGATTGGGGATGGAATAGCATGTGATCTTGGGTTTGGAGGATCAGGAGCTAATTTGAAAGACAAACAGATAATCTAAGGCAAGTCGATAAAAGCAAGAGGAATCCAAAGGCGACTATATAGAAATTGTAAAGAATCAAAGCATGTCATTTGAAACTAAAAATGCAAAGAGCAAAAGCAATATATATATATATATATATACACACACATATATACATATACATATATATATGTATATATATGTAGAATAAGTGGTTTAAGGAAATATACAGAAACAAAGAAAGAAGAGAAGGGTAAATGAGGTGTCCTGGCAAATGGCACGACGGTCCATATTTAAGACACAACAGTGCAGTGAATAAACACCTAAGATCACAATAGAGAACAGGAAAGAAGGGGAATGCTACCTTGTCGAGCAAGCAAGTATCAGGGGAGGAAATAAAACCACTAAAAGGCAGAATGAAATTAAAAAGCAAAACCCAAGCAAGCTTCCCCTGCCTGTTTTATGAACAGAAAAAACTGGCGTTGGGTGAACTCATGTTCATTTTAAAATGTCAGTCATGTGAGATGGGTCTAGGAATGCTTGTGTCAGTATAGCACAGGTGAGAGTACCTCAATTAGACACCTGGCTCGTTGTCTTGTTCCCAGCTTCCTGTTGATGTAGTCCTTGGAAGGCAGTGGGGACTGTTCAAATAGTTAAGTCTTTGACACTTATGTTGGACATCCGCACTGAGTTCTCGGCCAATTTGATTCTCTGGCCTTGGACCATTATAAGTTTTGAAGTTGTCAGTGTGATTACTTTTTAAATGTCACGGCTTTTGTCAGAAGGTGTTATGGCTACCCTCTTCAAAGCCAGTATGAGGCTCAAGGCTAGTCACTGCTTTGAGACACCTTCCGGCTCTATTTCACATTGCACAAAGGAGTTTTGTTTTTAATTCGAATAGCTAACGTAGCCTGGTTGTTTGTGGGTGGTCTGTTTGGAGATTTGCCACAGCTGCTTGTTTAAACTATTTGTTTGCCTTCTAATTATCTTATCTCCTTAAAGATATATCAAAATATTTATCTGTTAATATTTAGTTTTGTAAATGCATAGGAGGAAAAAAAATTAACATCATCGTATTGGCATGAGAGTAACACAGACCATTTTCTGAAATTTGGCATTTAACCTCCACCAACAGCTGACAAATATTGATGGGGTAAATTATCATGTTCTTAGCACTCTGTTCTTTTGGACATCAAACACATCCAGATTTTTTCTAATATCATTTGTGTTAGTGACATTTCACTATTCTTCACACATTGTGAGGTACAGAGAGGAAAGAATGAAGGAATGGCTTCAACCTTGCTAAAACCAACACTGGGAGATTCGGGCTGGCCCTTAAAAAATGCTAGTGGAATGAAGGACTGAATGGATCAAGAAGATGGTTTCTGCTCTGAAAATTAAGTTAAATATGTTTATGGTATAGATAGTACAGTTCTTTGAGAGCCTGGTAATAATCATATAATTCTAGTCCCAGAAAAGCGTCTTCTCAAGGAATGAGGGAAATTTTCGTTCCGTGTTCTGTGATCTGATTTGAAACCTCTGATGACTCAAGGAACTCAGGAAACACATAATGACAACTGCTTAGCATGTGACAGCAAAACTACTCAAGATAATGAAAAACACATTATTTTAAGACAACTCAGAACTCACACGAGGCTGTATTAGTAACATGTGTATATCAAAAAAGGAAGTATAACACAAATTATTTTAATTTCTCACATTGGTCAGTCTCTGTAATTATGCTGGAATAATATGATTCATTCACAACGCTTGAAAGCAGAAACTTTAAAAAGTATCCATAGTGGTGGCTTGGTCAATTTCATCACCGAAAATAGCAAAATTAGCAAGATCTCTATGCTGCCCTTTGTATGATAGATTCTCACAATCTCCTGAGTCAACCAAGGTTAACCTGGTCCTTCCAATCTTCTCAGATTAACATGTGAGCTTCAGATCCTGACTACCAACCATCTCACTCTAATGAAGGTGAGGTCCTGGTTTCTGTATCCTTAACAGAATGTCCACTTTGACCAAGACCCAGGCCAACCCAAACATTGTTTACATACAAATTGAGCCACATCACTAAGCTACTCGGTGCTGTGATTTTCTCTCAGTGTTCTTGAAAGTTCTACAATTTTAACGTAATACTACACAGTATGTTGCCTATGCATTTCAACTGCATTTGTTCAGTTCTGTTTCTTTCTTAACACATTAAGCTTCTGCCTTCTTCTTTTACCTTGCTCTTCTTCTCTGAAACTACCACTGAACTACGAGCACACGAGTGGTCCAGTTCAAATAAAACCTTATGAGCAAGTATCACCTTTCAGTGATTACCTTACAATTTGGGATGCTAAGAACTAGTAATAAAACATGAAATAATTAGTACATGATAAAAAATGTTAAAGGAAAGTTAACTTGTGACACGGTAGCTCATTTTAGATTGTATGAATATGGGTGGACTCAGTTGATGACATTTAAAGCAAGATCAGAAATGTAGCGAATTATATCCACAAAGATTTCTGGCAAGGCAATGTCAGGTCTAAGATCCTGAGAGCAGGGATGCTCTCAATATGTTTCAAAAGGAAAACTGGCAGGGACCAAAAAGGAAGAGCTCTTGAGATACAAGCCAAAACCTTATCATGGGTATTTCAAACAGGGAGTTTGAATTTTCATGCAGATCGGATCATGGGAAGCCAGAGGAGAGTGCTACACAGAGCTAGGAGGAGGTATAATTTGTTCTAAAACAGTATTACTGTGCAGTTTGAAGAATATAGTATAAAATGGGAAACGGAAGGAGAGGAGACAAGGTAGAAGCTCAGCGTGACTCAATAAAGTTTAAGGGGAAAATGGCAGGAAGGAGCCAGATGCTTGTTGTACATTGCGAATGTTCAGTAAGAAAATGTGATGAACTTGCAAGTTGCCTAGCAAGCAGAAATATGAATCAGGGAAAATCAGGAGCTGTTACTTGATCATGCAGACAAATGGGAAAGCCAGTTGCACCAGTACAGTATGTTAACATACTGGCTCCCCACTTAGACTGCTACTTGACCTGTGTGACTGGGAATACGGAACTTAGCCTCTCCATTCTCTTGTTTCTGCACTTATAAGAATCTGGAAAACAAAACCAAGCCTAACTTGTAGGAATTAAATAACATAGCCACTTAAAATAGCTTTTAGAATGCGAGTCCTCAACAAACATGGAAAGTATTGTTGCTGCAATTATTATTACAACAAAGACAGAGAAATTCAACTTATTTTTGTCAGATTAGTTGGAAATCATTATTATGGAACTGCATGGGGAGGTTGATAGGCACAGGTAAGCAAAAAGTCTGGAGTTCTAAGGAAAGGTCAATCTCTTGATGACCCATTTTTGGAAAATCACTCCTAAGCAGAGAACACAAAGTATCCTAGAGACGCATTTGACCAGAAGAAAGGAGAGAAATGTTTTGGTAATGGCATTGCAATGTTTAGAGGTGTGGATAGGAGAGGAAAAGCCAGCCAAGGAGACGCAGCGTTGTAGGAAGAAAGCCTGGGATGATTCCACGAAAGAAGCAGGCTTAAGAAGGGCAATAAACTCTGTCTTCTGTTAGAGATAGATCGATTTAGAACAGGAAAAAGAAACATGCTCCGTGAAACGGGCAAGCTGGAAGTCCTTGGGACAAATGTCAAGGGTTTTTCTCAATGTGAAAGTTAAACGTCAGTGTCATCTCAGAGATGCCACTGCCGAATCTCTGGGTTAAAGTAATTTCCTTGGCATTGAACTTGTCATTCCTGTAGAGTTTTAGAGACAGTTATCTATGTACAGTACACCATTTGGGTAAAGTTCTGTCTTCCCAACAGTTAGTAACCTATGGAATAGTCCACTGATTTAATTTATTTTTCAGAATTCTCTCAAAGGAGGAATTTTTTCATAAATATTATCCAGTTTACAGTGAACAAATGAACACTGAATGAAAAAAAAGTAATGATTCTATATAACTGAATCAGAAAAATATTTCATTCTTGTTTTAACTAACAAATATTTTTAAGTGGCATACAGTATTGTTTATAACATTTTGCCATAATTAAACAGCTGTGCTTTTTCATAACTACCAAAATAATTTGGGGGCAATAAGTAGACAAAAATCATAAACTGTTAGTGTATTTTGCATACCATCGCTACATAAGTATTTTCCCCAAAGATAAGTCTATATCTACACTACAGTTTACTTCAGTGACAATCTAAAATACATTAGCAGCTGGCACATGCAGGATGACATAACCATTGAAACAACCAACAGTCCAAAGAGATCATAGTTCCTTTTTCAAGTTGTCGTCCAACCATTGCTTTAAACTGATACTTAGTTCTATTGTATCATATGCAGTCACCATCAAATATCTCCCTTGCAGTGCATTTGGCCAGTTCTTTGTTAGAAGGTCCTGTATAAGCTGTCAACATTTATTTGTTTGGCTTTTAGAGAAGTTTACCTTGAATCATATACTGATGCTATTATCGCACAATTCCTCTATTATTCTAACAGCACAATTTATATGGTAAATTCTTTGAACTACAGTATGAGGAAAATGTATTAACATGTTGTTTCCTGCTGAGTACATACGTTCCGACATCTTGGTAATGATAATGTTGAAATTCAACACATTTTTTTTTTTTTTTTACTTTTCGTGAGAGCTAGGATCTCATTTAGGTTCAATTGATGTACATATTTGTGGCCTAAGCATCTTTATTGAATGTACAAATGTAATCTTAGCAATCCATTTACATGTATGGCTCATAAACACATTATTTGCAGTTTTCGATTTAGGGATATTATGAATGCTTAAAAGAAATCAAAGGACTGTCCCTTTCCTTCAAGTAACCCCAGGAATCATCACTTCTTGTGCTTTGCTAAGTGGTATGAACTCCATGAAGATAGTTTTTAACCCAAAGACAAACTGGCTGTCTCCTTTATTTCACAAAATATATTTGGACATATAGAAGAACTTTAAACTGGTATAAACTTTATATGTCTTAGATCTCGTCTCTGTAAAATACAAATCACAATTGAGTTTTTATTTATTTTTTTAACTTTTAGAGTCAGGGACAAACCAAAACAATTCAGAAAATAAGGACAATGACAAAATATTGAACTGACTGATGAATTAACATCCATTTAAAATCATGAACAAAATATAGAATTTTAGCATATCTTGCTCTAAGTCTATTTAAGCTAAAAATATGAATCTCAATCATTGATTCCTCATCTAGCTAATATGTTTCTTTCTTTTTTCTATTGTTCTAAATTTTCTTCTTATATATAGCAAGTGATGTAAGGTATACATCAATTAATAAAATTTATAAAGTGAAATATCAACTACTATTAAATACCATTTATTTCTCTTCTCTAATCAAAATACCTTTAACTATTATACCCTTACCTATTATGCCTCATAGAATATGCATGTTCCTGCAAGCAAACTTGTTGATTGCATTGCATTAAAGTGATACTTATTTCTGTCATTTGTCTCATAATTTGTAAAGTTTTTATTGTACACACAATCTAGTTTTAATAATGAAGAAATCTTGTTCACAAAATTTAATAGCATATAAATGTATGTATTCATTAAAATTGATAAAGTGGTAAAGTTAATAAAAATTTAATTTAAAGAATTCAGCTTTAAGTGGCCTTATGAGACAAACTAAATGGAATTCTCTAAAAGTGTTTGGGCTTTATTTCAAAATTTTTTATGCATGGGATGTGTAGATATTAAATTTCTAAGTACTTAATTAGATTCTTTTCTCAAAACTTGCCAAATACCGATAGAAATCCATACTTATGAAATATTTAAGACTTTATCATGTGGACTAAAATTACGAACTACATAAATGTCTCCAAAACACTGACATTATGGTACAAGTTCCTTATTAAATTGCAATCAGGAAAAAACCATGTTTCCTGAAGTTAGATCCTCATAACATTATTAAAATGTTTCTTTTTCTCTGAAATGTAAAAGTCACAAATTACTCTAAATTTAGAGAAGTAAAATTTATTGAAACACATTTAAATACCAAATTAATTAATGCATTTTAAAAAGTTTTAAGATACATTATTATCTGAGTAGCTTCAAAATTTCCACAATTTTTGTGTATAATGTCTCATCCAAACATTTCATTTACATTCACTTTTCCAATAGTGCACCTATAAATCATGATATGTAACACTGGTTGTTTTTTTCCTTTTGAGAATGTGCAATCACAGAATCCCTCTGTAGGTTCTAAGTGGCTAATTTTTATTAACCATGTACTTACGTATTTTAAAATATTACTAGTAAGTGTTTCAAATATATTCTTGAGCATATCACAATTTGTTGAATAAATCTTGAAGAAAGGAAGAATTTATGTCAAAAGCATCTGAGGACACAAAATGTAAACAGCGGGAGGGAAAGTCTACGCTCAGTGTTGTACAACAAGGTTAACAAGAACTTAAGGTGAAACTGGGGGAGACACCTTAACAGGCAAAGTGCTGCAGATGTAGTCACAGATACAGAATCGTCAGCATAGTGCTTTCAGAGGGAATAGCATTCACAGTACAGCAAACAGCCTATTTCCACTCCTACGGAAACCACTGAAGGGTAGGTGGAGGAACTCTGATGGAGCCATTACCAGTTTGTTCAGACCAATGATATAAGAGCAAGTATTGTCCTTATCCAATAAGCAAAGCACATTCTTATCATATGAAGTACTTAAAACTGTGCCCTGGGCACTAACTAGTTGCAAGAATGATTTTGACAGAACATTTTCAATCCTGCTTCTCACTACAAACAAAAATGCACGAAGCCCCCTCCCACTCAGAATGGCAATTTTTTAACCAATACTAACTAAATTACTTGTTCCAGAAATACTCAATTTTTCTATCAATCACCTCAGAGTAATAGTGTTAGTAATCAACAAATTGTACTTTCCACCCTACAGTTTATTTTCCTCACATCAAAACACCTAGATCAAAACAAAACTCAGGATTTCCTCGAATGCGATATTCCATCTTATTCCTACTTAATTTCCAAGCAACTCAAGTACAGTTACTTTCAGCCAAATTATTCACAACAATCAACTCAAAATTCCCCAGTAGTCCAGGCTGTAGTTCAACTGACAGCTGAATTATTGATCTGGCTGTGGTACAGCCCTCATACTACATGCTGAATGATGTCTGCAACTGTCCTTCCAATGAAGTGACCCATCTAAATACATTTTCATGAGGCTTAATGCTTATCTGAGGAAGAAGGTCATCAGAATCGATGTGTTCTACAGTCAATATTCTAAGACACACCTGCAAATACTTTACTAACAATGGCATCCCTCTTGACAAATATCCCTTTATAGTGTTCTCTATGGGACTTGAGCTAGGTGTGTGTGTGTGTGTGTGTGTGTGTGTGTGTGGTGTTTTTCAGAAAGAATAAAGAAACCAACTAAAGTTCAAATTCTAAATTTCAGTAGCAAAAAGATATATTTAACATTGGGAAGACTATCCCTACTAAACACCAACACTGCTTGCCAATATACAAAAGTAGCAACGGATAGGTCAGATCCGCATTTTATGAACTGGCTAATCTGTTGTCTTGTAATCCAATTATTCAAAACATAGGCTAGGCGATGGATGTAAATTTTAGTCTGGGCCAACACAAATGCTCACACAACTTGTGACTACTTAAAATCGAACAACATGTCTACTAGAGTAACAAAATCCATTTGACAAAATATTACTCTGCTATAAGTAAAACCAGCAACTAATAGAGGTGTCACAAAGTGTTGCTAACGCATGCTTTAAATAAGCACACAAGCCTGTTCACTTTGCAGGAACATTCCTACTATGATAGTGCGTTTACCTTTAAGTTTTCAAACTACAAATGTGATGATTGTTCAATATTTTCACTTTTATGAAATTCAAACATACGAGAATAATCAATAAGCACAACTGAACTAGAAGCAAGAGAATAATTAGAAGTAAGTGTTTCAGAGATATTCGCAACTTCAAATTTAAGTGATTGACCAGAAACAAGTGGGAGCACAGATTGTTAATACCTACTGACATTTATATGTCTTCCAATGTCTAGTGTTGTCTTTGGTTCTTCTCCCCATCTACTGAGACTGTAAGAGCATCTTAAGCAATACTTGATTAATTAACCACTGTGGAAGAATTTATGTGAACTTAAACAATGTTCCAAACATATCTTATGTTTGCACTGATGCAAGATATTGGTTGTGTAAGTTACACTAGGACAAAATTCAAAATAACAAATAGAAAAAGATAAAAAGTTCACCTCCTTCGCACTGCTACAATGTATCCTTCTCCAGGACAGTTGAACTTGAGACACAAACATCATTCTATTTTTCATTTTGGGATTGGTATGAACATAGAATTATGTTATTACAAGAATAAAAATAATTCTTAAAACTGAAGAGGGAAAATATGGCTCTCAACCTGGTATAAATATATTAATAGCAATTGTAGAAAAGAGTAATTTAAATTCCCTTTTCTAACTGTTTTGAAGAATAAAAGAGCAACATGATTCTTTATATTGAGAGAAAATTGTAAATGACATCCCTGTAAGTCTGCAGTGTAGG
Organism: Ochotona curzoniae; assembly: GCF_017591425.1. Classification (NCBI taxonomy): domain Eukaryota; kingdom Metazoa; phylum Chordata; class Mammalia; order Lagomorpha; family Ochotonidae; genus Ochotona; species Ochotona curzoniae. Next base: position 25,903,041 of record NW_024467096.1, read on the forward strand.
ATACAACTTGGATAAAAGTTTTGATACATGTTTGATGAAACTTTTTACAGTAAAAAATTCTTTTTTGGCTTTGTCATGTCACTTTAACAAAATCTGCTAAATGAAGAATGATGAAGTAATTTTACTTACGAAATTGTAACACCACTATACCATTATATTTGTAGTTTATCTTTGATTACTTGTCAGGCTATCCTACAAGTTATTTACAAATAATATTTCTCTGTATGGTTTTCAAACCCAAAGATTTCTGCATTGGTGTTGTAACAGGTGTGAAAATAGTTCATTTTATTCAATTGACCTTCTGTCATTTTGTGAAATCATTCTGCGATTTTACACATTCCATTATTTAATCAATTATATTGAAAGAAAATAGCTTTAATCGTAGCAGATTTTCCAACCCCTCATCCCAATTGGAAAAAAAAAAAATGTCTATATGGTGAACAATCATTGCACACACCCAAGCCACACAGGTGTTCCGGAAGATTACATAAACTGTTCTCTAGCTCATGGCAAATCTCAGACACCTTTCTATCACTGTAAAAAGACAAAAGTAGAAGGAAAAAATTGTCCATAAACTAACTCTTCTTTAGTAAAACTTGCTATTTTGTTTCGTAGTTTCATGCAGCCAAACCAGGTCATTACAGTTCTCCACAAGGGAAATAATTATATTACCTGTTTATTTCAAACCTTAAAATCACACTTGTCCATCATAAAATATTCTGAACCATCATAAGATTCATTCACACCATAAATATGGCAAGGTCACAGAACATAGGGTGAAACAACGCAAAGCCAAGCCAAAACAAGTCAAAACAAAGCTATCACGTACTTCAAGAATCAAAGAGGAAAAGTATGAGAGGGCATGTCTTACCAAGCACTCCAAGTCGGTAGTTGACGGTGATGACGATCACATTGCCATAGCTTGCCAAGACACTGCCATCGTATAAATTTCCTGTACCCTCCATGTACGATCCACCGTGGATGTATACCATCACGGGTTTGGGACCCCCACTGTCCCGAATATCTGAAAAACAAATTGTCGGCATTGTTCTTATCCTCAAACAACAAACATAATGAAGGATATATTTCCCAATGACTATTTTAGGGCCAATAGAGCACGATTTAGATATGCTCTTTACATTGCTGTTTTTGTTAAAGTGTTTCTTAAGCAACTCACGTTATGAGCCATTGCAGAAAAGAGCAACTGGCATCCATGATTTTCTGTAAGAAAGGTTTCTTTATAAATCATAAACTAAATTACAATATTTGGAAAAATATATAATGGGATGAATTTTAGCACATTTTCATAGATCACTGAGGTGGCAATAAAAGTGACAGAAATAATAGTATGAAAATCACTCTTCGTGCTGCTTTTAAAAAGTGTAATAGACCTCATATGGAATTTAAGAATCATAAACTCAGGGCAATTAAATCATTGCTATTAGAAATTAAAAACCTGTTTTTTTTGTTTTTTATTTACTGAAATGCTTTCTGTTCAATGCAAATGGTTACGTTAAGTCATTTATGCTTACATTTGTGAACATAATTCTAGTATTGTATTATTCATTGCACAAAGTGTTGCTTCATACTTGAGAGTGCTGTCAGACAGATGTTTTGGTAGTAAAATTGCTTGCATCCTTGCTTTTGCTTTTAGTGCTTTTCAGGGAATGACATTTACATAATATTATATGGGAAGTCTAGGCCATCGACTTCACTCATTCCACGTTCTACGAACTCTACCCTTGTGAAAATAGACAAGATACACACACACACAAACGTATGTATATATAATCCTTGTGTGTGTGTGGAGATATATATATATATATAAAATCCTTTGGTGTAGATAATATAATCTTCTTAATCTCATTTCTGCTCCTTTTTTTCTTTTATGTAGATAATGCAATAGAATGTAGCTTAGGTCAAGTGCCAAAATTCAAGGTAATGTTAAGGTAAGTTTTCTTTTGCTCTGAAATTTATACAACTAGTTTTGTTTTTCTAAGTTTCCTTTTCCTCATGAGGTGCTTTAAAACAGCTAATGGAAATAAAGCTTAATTATAATCAGTATTCAAAATCCACTGATTTCTACAGAATAAGATGTCAAACTGTACATGGTAACTATGATTTTAACTATTTGGTGGATTGAATACTATTGTTATATACACAAATGGCTATAAACATGTAAGACATTATTATATAATAATATGATATTTTATATATTTTATATTTTATAACCATATTTTACAACCATAATTAAAGCCATATTACATTAAACCTGTTATCTTGCCTCTTACATTTAATTTAATTAAGGGCTATCATTTAAAGGTATAATTTGTTTCCTTTGCAGGGGATACCTTTTTTATGAAAGTAAATTATTCCATATTTTTACAGCTTAGGTACAGTTTTTGAAATTGATTCATTTGATATAAATTCACTGAAAGAAGTGGTAATTCTTTTGAGGTTGCTGTAAGTTTCCTGTAGGAAGAAAGGCTAATGTGAGTGTTTAAGTTCTTCTACTCCAATGTTAATGTGGATTTCATTACATGAAAAGTCATTTAAGGACCAGAAATTGCAACTTGTGGCCCAAATTTTCAAATTGGAATAATGTCTTATTGCTAAAAAAGGCTAGTGTAAATCTGGTTTGATATGATTGTATCAACTTGAGAAAATAGCCTGATTTTGTTGTTAATAGTGAGGGGATGATGCTTTGACAGAGAAATAATCAGCTAGTTGCTTAGAAACTCGTGTTTTTTTTCCCTTGAATCTTTGGAGGTGCAAATGGTATTCACTCATTCGTGACGATTTTTGGTTTACAGGTTTGTGGAGAGCTGTGATAGAAGTAAAAGAAGTTTTCCATTAAAGTCGGTCAAAGCAAGTACCTGAAACGCCTATTTACTGTGTGCAGCTTTACCTGCTTATTTATTTATTTATTTATTTATTTATTTATTTAGTGCGGCTGGCAATGAAACAGCAATAATGAATTATTAAACTGAAATCATTAACTGCCTGTTCACAGCAGACACCAGGCTCTGCTAATTGTACGCTTGGAGGTAGCACAGAGGGCGGCTGCTTCAGAATTCTTCTTTAATTAAAATTACATAGAATTACAAATCACCAACTGTGAACAGTAATGAGATCTTGGTAAAACCATTCTGTTCACCTGGAAAACAATAGTGGAACACATCGAGAAGACCTGAAGCATTTTATACTAATAACAGAATGGAGTGGACATCGTCAGGAAACACGGAAAATATTAAGGAAGATTCTAGGAGGCTCTTTTGAGTGGGATTCCTTTATTCTTTATGAAAAGTAGGCTTCAAGGATTTCAGATACTTGGAATTCATTCTGATTGCCACACGGTGTTTTCAAACTTCTCAATGATTTAAGCCTTCATAAAGAATTTAATTTCAGAAAGCTCTGTATAATTCTGATGCTATGATCTCAAAAATAGGTATTTAACTTGATATAAGGCTAAGCTTAATGTTAGAAGGAATATTAATTACTAACATATGTAAAATTCATGGATGTAGCAGTATTTTCATTGCTTACAAAGTTGAGAAACTAGACACTTTCTCTCGCTGAGCAACTGAAATTTTCAATGTTTTATCAGAGTAGTTCATCCTAGATGTGAATTTTTACCATATTTTGTCTCAAATTTTCTTAGATTTTACTTATCTGTGTAGGCTACAACTCTTTTTGATAGAAAGTATCAGTAACTTACAATTATTTATTTTGAATTTAAAAATAAATAGGATGATTATAATTTAAAGAGGCTGAACTTGAATGCTCTCTAATCCAAACATCATGGTAGTAACAAAGCCAGGGAGGTTAACCATGTATAATGCAGATGCATTAAACAGATTTTGGTAATTTATAATGAATGTTTTATATCTAATTTGTTTCTCTAAAAATTATTTAGCCACCTATAGGTCAAAGCAAGTGAACTCTACATTTTGCTTAAGAATACTGTCTAAAAAATCTGTCACTGAGTTTCTTAAGTGATCAGAATACTGTTAGAAATTTTAACTCTAGGGTCCGGTGGCATGTCCTAGCGGCTAAAGTCCTCACCTTGAACGTGCCAGGATCCCATACGGGTGCTGGTTCTAATCCCGGCAGCTCCACTTCCCATCCAGCTCCCTGCTTGTGGCCTGGGAAAGCAGTCGAGGATGGCCCAAAAGCCTTGGGACCCTGCACCCATATGGGATACCCGGAAGAAGTTCCTGGCTCCTTGCTTCGGATTGGCATAGCATCGGCTGTTGTGCTCACTTGGGGAGTGAATCATCGGATGGAAGATCTTCCTCTCTGTCTCTTCTCCTCTCTGTATATCTGACTTTCCAATAAAAATAAATAAAAATCTTTAAAAAAAAAAAGAAATTTTAACACTAGCACTTGAGCTGAAACAAATAAAAATGTAAATGTTTGCAAAACCGTTTCACATTTTTTGATTAACACTGCTTTTATGTGTTGTTAAACACATTCATTTCTGAAAAGTGCAATGATAAGGGGAAAAAGTAACACAGCTGTTTTGTATGAGTTTCTAAAAAGGATATTTTGTATGAGTTTCTAAAAAGGATATTTTCAAGGAAAAAAGGGATAAACTTGGAATCTGAGTAGACGTTTTTTTTTTGTCTTTTCTTAATAAGATTTACTTTGTATTGGAAAGGCAGATTTACACAGAGAAGGAGAGACATGGCAAAAGATATTCTATACGCTGGTTTCCTATCCAAATGGCCAAATGGCTGCAACAGCCAGAACTGAACTGATCCGAAGCCAGGAGTCAGGAGCTTTTGCCAAGTCTCCCAAGTGAGTGTGGGTGCCCTAGGATTTAGCCCATCCTACACTGCTTTCCCAGGGAGCTAGCTGGATGGGAAGCGGAGCCCCCAGGACATGAAGCAGCACCCTTATGGGATCTCAGGACTTGCAAAGGGAGCATTAACCAATTGAGCCATCACATTCAGCTGGCTTCTTCATTTTAAATGTATTTGGATTTTCTTTTCTGGCAGGTATCAAAAGATCAAAATAACAGTAGGGCTTTCTCTGTGTTAGTCAACCAAAGTGTACAATCACAATTCCTTTTAACATTCTTATTTACTATCATCACAGTAAGTGTGTTTACTGGCTTCTTACCTCTTCAGGGACTGTGGAAATGTTTAAATTCCCATATTTTACAATCTTTGGGATTAAACAGTTTTAAAATTGTGACACACTACCACAGTGATATTTTTCATTTTTCGGAGCCACAGTTGTTACTCAGAACCACTATGACAATGCAGAAACGCTAGCTGGAATGGCAATTGTTCATTGGACTGGGCAAAATCAAAAGTGTACTTTGAGTGGAAGAGTAGATAAACATCTACAGAAAAAAATAACTCTATGCAGGATATAAAATTGCACTTAAATATTAAAACATTACTATTGCAATATTCTTAGCATAATTTAAAATTACAAATACACCTTTAATTTAATGGTAGAAATCTAGGTGGTTGTTTGACCTTTTATCGATCAATTCAAATTAGTGTGTTAATACTATCGAAATAATGCACGAAAAAGTTAGTTCTCCTTTACTGTGAAACACAAATGAATGATGATACAATTCTGTCTGGCCAGTGATTGCAGAAATGGAAGTGAAGGAGAGACATGAAGTCTTCCATTCAGGTTAGGGAAGAGAAACTCCAGTCAACCTCACTGGCTGACTAGAAATAGGTTAGCCACAATAAGGAACTGGACATCATAGTAAATGCACAAGAACTGGGAAATCATCTAAAGTGGATGGAGTAGTTTATCAAGTAATTGATATGCTTTGTTTTATGAACACTGTTGATTTAACATTTGGAGCAGAATTGCATGTGAAAACTGGATTCAGTTATCCTTCATACCTATATCAATAACTGTAAATGAAACGCAAAACCAGACTCTTAAGTGTGTGTGCGTGTGTATGTACGTGTGATTTGAATTAATCCTTCTTGTACTTACACAATTATCAAAAACAGCACAGAGGAAAAGATCCAAGTGCAACCGACTGCTTTAACATTGTATACTTTTGAGAATTGAATGATGCGATGGGATGGCTTATTTGGATGCTATCTGACGGTTTAAATAAAGGCTTAGGATATTTTTGATGGCTGTATAAAACTGTTCAGTGTGCTTGAAAACAAGTCTGAGAAATAGGTTGAAAATCACGAGGCTTAGCCCAATGTGGTCATTCAACAGGAATGTATCCAAAGCATTTGAAAATGTCTGGATACTGTTTTACTAAGAGAAATAAAATTACAATAAATTAGCAATCAAGGCTGTTTTAAATAGGAAAGCAGGTAAACTAACCTTGTGACTACTCTGGGAAAAGGAGGAATTGACAAAGACTCTGTGAATTCCTTTAATGGTTCAAGAGTCAGATACAAACATGTAAGACTTAGAGATTTTCAGAGGGTTCAACAGATTTCCAAGTTGTAGAAGCAATCTGCCTAGAGCTTACTCATGTGAAGCCTTGTGGCTTATTACAAATAGGCCTGTAACATTTCAATACTACAGATTTCCAAGAGTATTTTTAGACTGATAATTTGAAATGGATTGTGTAAGGTTATTGTTTCTTAGCATTCAAAGTGATAACTTTGTGGGAACTATACTGTATGTTGTTCATCTATTTAGTAATCAGTGCTTTGTCCAAAATTTTCAATCTGCTTCTGAGATGAGAGCTGATCAGTCTAAAGGAAAAAGTCATAAACTCAATGCAATTTAAGTGTTTGTTCCAATAGAAAGTATGCATAACAACTACAAATTAAGCTTTTAGTGCTTTTTAAATTTTGTAATGTGAAGTAATATTCAGATACACATATCAGTGAATGAAACACAAACTGCCTAATGAAGACTAATTTACTTCTTGAATTACTAGCCATCATTACCAATTCCTTGAATTAAAACTCAGGAAACTAGCTACTCTGCAGGCCTGATTGTAAGTTATTTTGGAAAATCTTACGAATCATATAATTAATATGTTGATTCACCTCTGTCTTGGTTTATGAGAATCATTTTTAAACTAAGGGCTTTATTATCTTTCTCTGAAAGAGTTACATAACTCAGGTACAATCAAACAAAGACAAAAATTACGGCCCCTGAATGGAACCCATATGAGATGAAAGAATCAATGAGCCTCTTGAGACACTCAATTTAACATCAAGTAAAGGTTCAGTGGAATGACAAACATCGAATCAATGTGCTGAGTACTTAGGATTTTCAGGGTCAATCAGAACTGTATGTTGTGAGAATGTTGCAAAGAGAAAATTTCAATATTAATGAAATAGGACATGTTTTATTGCTTAGAGTTAACAACTTTTGGAAAAAATAAAAGTGGGTTGTTTGGTAACCTAGAAATTATGTCCTTCAAGATTTTAAGCATATTTGATAATCATACTTAAAAGAATAGCTGTAAGCTCTACCATAAATATTATTATGAACCAGAGTATTTAAGTGGTCTCACAATGTTTAGTCATGATCTACATAGGTGAAATGCCTTTTTTATTGGTAGATTTTTATTTTATTAACATGATAATGAAGCAAAGAAAACAGTCCCCTTATATTTTAAGTCTCAAAAATATTGCTTAAGAAACACTTTACTTCAGCTCATAGTTTGTCCTTCATTTTATGGAATGTGGGATTCTTTTTAAACGAATATCAAATGTAAAAATGAAACACGTTTTGATATTGGTCAAAATAGTTACATCGATTAGAAAACATGCAAAATGGCCACAGAGAGACTACAAGGGAGAGATTGTTAGTTCAAAGATGTGGACAAATTTGTCAAAACGTGGGATGAAACAGATCAAAAGTCAGTTCAAGAAAGCAAAAAAAATATGCCCCTCATTTTAAAACATCGCAATGGTTGGCATCAAAATGTGAAACTTAACATTCATTTTTTTAAAAAAATTATAAATGTGTATTTAAATGTAACAACAAGCAAGAAGACAAAACACATCCAAAACGGGAATTAAGAACAACTCTTCAAAAAAAGACAAGAAGTAAAAAAATAGTGGTGGAAAAAGTGATTGAGGTCCTCATCATGCAAATAGATTTCTTGGAAAAAAAATACCTTCATCTTCAGCACCGTCATTATCACCTAAATCATCTGTCTGTTTCTTTGTAAGGGGACCTAGGATTGAGAATGGAGAAATGGAGGGAAAAAAAAAAGACAATTCAAGAATAAACAAGACTGAGGGGGAAAAATAGCTGTAAATACTAAAATTTTCAAGGATATTTCCAAAAAGAATGGGGAAGTAGTTACATCATAGTTGATTAGCTATTTTGCGTAAGAAAAAAAGTTACATTCCCCAAAATATCATAGAAAATCTAATTTTTAATATATCATGAATTAAAAATGCATCAAGTAATAAAGAAAGATTTAAAAAAAAACCCAGCGTATACAAAAAAGTAAACATTTATTAGTTGAAATAATGTATTCAGTGCTTTCTCTAACTTAAATTAGTGACAACGGTAAAGAAACCAGGTCAACCTCATTCCTTAATTTGAAATAATAAAATATCATTAGTGAAAACAGTTATGAGCATTTTCATATTGTTCTTTTATTTCTTTGTAAGTGACTTTAACTCAGACTTTACTAATTTTAAATTCATATATTTTTTCAAACTGTGACTTTTTAAAATTACTTGTCATTGCACCGATATTTCCCCATGTACTTGCATTTAATATTAGCTGTGGAACTGAGGCATGTGCACTCTGCAGAAATGTTTCAAGAGATAGCCTCAGATTTCTGCCCATGAAAGATGGCATCAATAGAAGTTATCAATAGTAGCTAGTTACCATGTCATGGTTTAGATTTCATAATCGGTTTAGTAATATAATGAAAAGTCTTTGTACAATTTCATGGCCAGTGTAGCTATGTGTAGTAAGATGTTTTAAGAGAATAATTGTATTAAATGCTGAAAATATTTAATAATTGTTCTATTATGGTTAACAATGCCAATTTGCTACACTGGAGGAGCATACCAAAGGGGAATTCAAAGGCCATATGAAAGTAATTTTAATTGTCACATTAATTGACACACTCGGCACACAAAAAAGCAGGAGAAACGTCATATTCTCTTTTTGTTTTCACAACCATTGGACTTGTATGACATAATCTTCATGCAGAAAGCAACCACTACAAACACAGGACACTCAGGTTAACGGACAGCCAACCACATAGCAATAAGCAAGAGTTTTTTGGTCATGCATCAAGTAGCAGTCATAAAATAAGGAAGAAAGAAAAGGATTGAAAATCATGTGTTGATTTCAATAGCATCGTAATTAAGCATTAACTCTAAGCACACTTCATAGGAAAGATTGTTAAACATTTTGATTAAGACTTCTAGGTCACCTCAGAGATTACTGTGCATTTTATTTGCGATTCAATATTAAATCCTGTATTATTATTTGCAGAGAATGAAAAACACCATCCCAGAAAACAAAAGGAAAAATGAGATCTAATACAGTATTAGCTCAGCAGCTCGGCGAGCAGCCTTGAAAATGGTAACATTAACCAGAAATCAAAAGACTGGAAAAGTAGAAACCGACGACATAATTGAGAAGACCCATTTTTGCCTCATAAAAACAGCATGGTTTTAAGGTCATTCTATATACAGACCAGCAACTATACACAGCGATTCAAGTGGTATACTTTTATAGTTACACCTGTAAGCAATCATTCCATTAAGAGAAAGTCTGGATGAGAGTAATAATGTATGTTAATTGGCATCCAGATGCATGTTCACAGAAAAGCATATGCCTTTCATAAGACCTTGTTTATATGCAAAATCTATGCAAGATAATTTGATGTTCACACAATGAAGTTGTTATACTTCCAAAAATTTGAATATCTTTTAGAGTTCCAATTTTAAAATCACTGAAAGTGAATATTGTAGTTGAAGTATTTCCAACTCACATATAATTCAACTCACTAGATAATGTAATAAGTTCTTACCTAAAAAATGCAAATTTACATTTTTCCTCGTGTCTCTTTTCCAGGATATATACAAAAGTTATGGTTTTACATATTGGTTAGCAATGTAAATTAATAATAGGTGGAATTTATTAATGTGAAAAGCACCATTTAATTTTTTAATTTTACTTTCTCAAATCACTTAATCTGCCCAATTTCTTGTTTTGGTGAAGACATCATTAATGCGAGATTTATTTTTTTTTTAAATAATTGTCAGTCCCTAATATTTGAAGGCACATAGAAAACCAATCACAAATCATTTTCTTCAATTTGTTTAGGGCTTTATGAGATATTTTTTTTGGATGACGTAGATAGAAACATGTTTCCCTTCTTAGGGCCCCTGGGGGGGATTTAGATTATTTTTCTCAGAAATCAATCAGGTCCTGCAAACACTGAGCTAGCAATTTTATATGTGATACATGTATCCAAAATGGGTCATCCTTGTTCTAAATGTGATGGTAAGTCATGCCCCTCCCACTGTTTTATGTGCATGCATAGGTCTTGATCACAATTCCAAAATGGATTAATATTAGCAGAGAGATAATTGAAATTATACTGCACACAAAAAGAGAGTTTTTCAGTGAAAGGACTGTTTCATTGAGTCTTCTGCTGTATTATTATCATGGTTCTGAAGAATTTGAGTGGCTCTAAACCAACATAGGGTAGCTAGTAATGACACAAAGATATTGCATAACAAAATCTTTACTGTCCCAATTCTGAGGGTTGGATACGGATATTACCTGAGTCTGTCAAATTCAAGGGAAAATATTTACCCTAGAAGTCTGAGTTGAACTCTCTCACCTGAATTCTTTCATTTATGGAAACTAAATAAAACTCAGCTGAGATTAGATTAATCCTACGGATTTCAGAAGTATTTAAAGAATCCGGAAGAATCGGGTGTTCTTAAAATCAAGAATTTCTGGTTTATATCAGATACAGTAGATTCCCTGGGAAGAAGAGAATCAACATTTTTGGCAAAATTGAGGCAAAGAAGAATGAAAAGAGATTTCCTTTATTTCTCTAGCAGAACTGAGAATAAATATCTATGTGTGTCTAGGGCTGCAGGTGGAGGACTCAAATCATCAAAATATGAAGAGAATTAGACTACTAAAATGTGACTGTGGAAGTGATTTATTCAGCTTTGAAACTACTGGGTTGCTCCTTCATAAGGAACATACAAGAGTTCAATTAGATTTAATTGGAAAGTAGAGACCTCTTGTCACTGCAAAGGTGTGAATGTAATTACTATGTTTTATATCTCCTACAGGCAATAAATGGATTTAGTGGTGAAACCACAGGATTAAGCAAGGTATGGGACATACCTAGCTTCGAACTATGAACTCACTCAGCACTAAAATAGTTCCTCTGTGATCATTATAAGCATAATTCAAAGTTTAAGTTTTACAGAGCACATGTACATTTTGGACTCTGACTCTTATTTTTTTTAAATAGGAGGAATAAAATTATCAGTATTTCTTTGTAGTTAACTGCAGAATAATTATGAGCTCTGAAATAATTACTATCTGCCCATATTAACACTGTGTTTTATCATTCCCTTTGATGAAGGGCTAATATACTTCAGGTCTCAAATACATTAAAACTTATTATACATTCCTTTATTAAGATTTCAATTCAGTACAAATTATCCATGCTTTGTATCACACATATTGTTAAAGACAGGTAGGTTAAGGCTATTTTTAGCTCTTGACTTAAAAAGTTGGCCATGAAGGCCAGGTGCAAGAGCCTACTGGCTAAACTCCTTGCCTTGCATGTGCTGAGATCCCATATGGAGGCCAGTTGTAATCCTGGTGGTTTCTCTTCCCATCTAGCTCCCTGCTTGCAGTCTGGGAAAGCAGTCTAAGGCAGCCCAAAGCCTTGGGTTCCTGCATCCGTGGGAGACACGGATGAAGCTCCAGGCTCCTGGCTTCAGATCATCTAAGTTCTGGCTGTTGTGGATGCTAGGGAAGTGAATCAATGTATGGAAGATATTCCTCTCTGTCTCTCTTCCTTTCTGCATATCTGACTTTGCAATAAAAATAAATCTTTTAAAAAGAGAGGAAAAAAATAAAGAAAGCTAGCCTTGAGAATGTGTCCTTGTGGGAACCAGCCTCTGAAATGCTAAGGATGACTTGGAGCTGCCTTGCTAACCAGCTTGGGCCACCCTTGCCCCACCCTGTTGACCCTGCAGCCTTGGAAGCAAGTGACTACAAAAAGTTCTAAAGGCCATTTCCATACAACAGGAGGATTTAAGGACATCACTGTTGTGCTAAAGCAATTGGAAACGAGCAGAATAACTGTAGGGCTGTACTCCTTTGGGACAGAATTTAGTTCATAAATCTTGGATTAAGCATATGAACATCTGTGTGCGTTTCACATACATGAAAAACCTAGAATTCAATGTGTTCAAAAAACAGTGTACAAAGGTGCTTCACAAGGCTTTTGGAAAATGTGCACTGAGAAAAATCTATGTAGGCATTTCAATTGTTTCGGCCAAGAAACTTAACTGTATTTGCCTGAGTTCTTTGGAGCCTCTTTTAGATGTGATTTTTGTTAAACTGTCATAGACTGAAATACAATGGTTTTAAGGAATTATGTATTAGTGAAGCAGATGCCATTGTAAAGCTATTTAATTTTAGTCATTGAAATCTAATTGAAATAGAATAAGTACATAACTCCTGGGAATGCAGAAATGAGTTAATTGACTAATTTGGGATAATATTCATTTGACATCTTTTTAACAAAAGCATAGTCACTTTTCATCAACCATTAAGGAGAGAACATTTCAGAAATATATGATACCTCTGCGCCAAGTTAAAATATAATCTCTATGATGAAGTACTAAAAGTAAGCTTTAAAATAATTGAAAGGATTTGAAAAACAAACAGCTTCTCTTTGTACAAGTCTCAGTGCCTATAATGCACCTTGCATGATGATGTCTGGGTGCAACGCGTGTGAACTGCCTGAACAGCCAGCAGTTGACTTGGACACATGCTTTGGAAGGGCTCAGTTTTTAAGGGTCTGAGGCAGCAGGCAACAGTCTATGTGTATCTTTGTGTTGGAAGAAAACACCTACATGGCCATAAAATATATTCCCTGAGGCAGGTTCCAAGAGGCAGAATACATCTAAAACCTGACTTTTGTAACAGGAGTATCTGATATTAAAGTCAGGACAGGGAAAAAAGAGACATTTTCTCCAGTCTAATACACTAAGAGCTCCTTTGTATTTATCAGAAAAAGCAAATTTTCTTCTTAAAATTACCTTGATTATAATACTTTGAAGTCAAAAGCAACCGTACCTTGAGTAACAGTGATAAATTCAGAAGGAAAAAATAATCAACTAGATTAAAAGAAAGTAAATAGTCTACCCCCAGTCTAAGCACTGTCAAATTTGTACACGCTCATTACTTTTTAAAACTATAAATACTTAGAACAGATACAGTATTTTCACAGCTTGAAGCATCCCAGAATAAGGTTCTATTTCGTCTGGTGGAAAGCTGTTCTATACAGAAACAACTTCTCAGGAACTTGTTAAGACAAACCCCTCATTGCCCTCTCCTTCCAAATATTATCTAGAGATAAGAGCTTGGCATGGACAGTGGTGTCAGCAGAAGTACGGGGCTATCTCAACAGGGACGGGATTCAGATGGTTTGCAGAGTGCAGCTTCCCTGACACGACCTCAGTGTTCAGCTGTTCCAGCTGTTCAGCAGGTGCACATTGGGCTAGATTCTTGGTAGCAGAATAGGAGAACTCACTGCCCACCTAAAATGTCACACCTTAATGGAGAATGAAACACTAAATTAATAACTACACACAAGAAGCCTATTGTCACAAGTGGTAGTGTGTTGAGAACACATTGTCTTTATGCCATGAGATGTTAGCCCAGGTCTTCTGAGTGCGCTCAGGAGGTTTGCAGTGAGTAGTTCAACGGGGTTTGAGAACTGATTTAAAAAGCAGACTCTAAATAGGCAAAGAGACTGGGAAGGAACAAGTAGAAGGAGAAAAAGATTCCACCCAGGGGGAAAAAATGGAATGTAGAAAGATCCTCACAGGAGAGGGAGTCTGAAGGTCAGTATGGCTTCATAACGAAGGGAATAGAGGTGGATGCTGGGAGATGGGATGGCAGGTGTCAATTGGAGTAGGCAGCACCACCTGCATATTAGTCTTAATCCTGAAAGCAATGAGAAGTGATTTTTCAGGGTTTTAGCACACACTGATAAACTCTGTCCCATCTGAATTTTAAATAGAAAATCAGAAAGAAGGAATCATGCTGCAAAATATGGTAGTGAATATTTTACAAAGAGCCCGCATGATGTTTTCACCAGGAAAGAACAGCTTTACTGCAATGAAATTAGGTGATGGAACGCGAGGCTATCATGCCTTATTTCATTTGTGTTTGCAAAAAAAAAAATAATGGGAATTACCACCAACAAACAAGTAAAACCTAAAACCCCAACACTGCTAAAAGCTTACAAATACTGCTAATGTTTCTATTAAACATAGAGGCAAAATTAAACTCACTTTGCTGAGAATTAACATACCAAGTGCTGAAATACAGTAACTGTAACTGAATCTACCGGGAGTATTCTGTGAGTTCTTTCTATCTGGTCTCTTACCAAGATCTGAGTAGGACAAGGATGCCCTCCATATCTACTTTCAAAGTAGATGTACCTTCCAATATAGGTTTTGCTTTCTGAAATGTAAACCTCCATTTAATTGATTTCCAAACCCTAAATCTAGAAATAATCCTTGTTTCCTCTTTCAAGTACCAATGATATTTCACCACTTTTTTTTTCAAAAAATATCCCACTCCTAGCATGCTTTCAATCCTCTTTATACTAGTCTAGCTTGTAGCTTTCATTATTACTTAACTCAGTTAGTAGTGCTGCCTCTTGTTTCGCTCCCACCACAACCCAAGACACTACATCTTCCCCATACATTTTAAACTGCATGTTTTTCCGATTATAGATACTCACTCTGACAAACTCAGATGAATCAAGTAATCAACATTAATCAGTATCGCTAAAATGTGCACACTTTTAGAGCCAGGGTTAAGATATCAATAGCAATGTTATTGCAAGAAACCCTGTGTTGCAGTGCACTCCAGCCACCTCACATCCCATACACCTGTCTGCTGATGTTCTGGGATGGCACCAGGACGTCTTAAGTTCTGGGTCCCCCACCATTCAGACAGGAAACCAGGATAGCTTCTGTCTGCTGGCTTTGCCCTGAACCATTCTTAACAACTGTGGCAACTTGAGCAGTGAACCAGCAGATGGAAAGCTTTATCTCTCTACCTACTTTCTCTGTCTTTCAAATAAATAAATCTTGTAAAGAATATGCACACATTCAACTCCTTCTAAGACAAACATTGTAAACATTCTAAAGAAACAAAAATTTCAAAGCATGAAGTTTAACTTAACCATGGTGATTCTTGTGCTGTGAGATTTAAAATAGCTATAACAAGACAGATGACAACTAAATATGGTTTAACACTAGTTTTGATGTTTTAGAAATTCATGGGCAAAAATAAGATATTTCATAAGCTGAACGGAAGCAAGTCACTTACATGCTTTTTTTCCCAAAAGCAGTGCAAATGTGCCTTACGTATGACTTTCATTGTTTAAATGCTGTTTAAAGGTCTTTGTTATCTGCTTATTGCCATTGCCTTAAACTAAAAGCTTCAACCTGAACAGTATGCGCCTTGACTATCTCAAGGATCTTATCTCCCAGTCTCACTACTTTCCAGTATATACCTCTTCATTGTGAGTCCTCTCTAGGTTGCAAAACAAGTAACTCCCTGCTCAGATTATTTCTTATAATTAATTAATTATCCTTATAACCAATTAATTAATTATATAAATCATTACTTATCAATTAATTAACAACTTTCTTAAAGTTCTAATTCTAAGCAGTCGTTCTTAGAGAGCAAGAAAAGCATGCACAGAGATGCACATAGGAAATCTCTTCTAGAATAATGTGTAAATTCTCACGCCCTCACAGAGGAGTATTATTGTGTGTTTGAGCCCCAAATTTGTCTTAGAATACAAGTAACACAAGGATAGAACTACTAGCTCTGATTATGAGAACACTTTAGTTCCTCAGCAGTCGTTAAACCTTTATCTTCCTTAATGAGATGAACAAATGGAAGCAGTGATGAGGAAGGTTTAATTTTCTTGGTGGGTTTTGATTGAAATAAGCCCCTGAGAAAGCAGTCCCCTAACTCCAGTTTCTCCAGGGAAGGCAGATTTGGGCAGCGTCTGTACCTTTCAGATTATAGCTTTTTAAAAATAGGATTGTTTTTTTTTTATATGAGAGGAAAATGTATAGAAAGATGAAGAGACAGAGAAAGAGATCTTTCACCCACTGATTCACTTCTCAGATGGTTACCATGGCAGGAGCTGAGCCGATCTGAAGCCAGTATCCAGGAGCTTCTTCCAGGTCCCCCATATGAGCAGAGGTACCCAAGGACTTGAGCCTTTCTTTGCTGCTGTAGTGAGCTGAATCAGAGTGGGGGCAGTTGGGACTAGAATCAGTACTCATATGGGTGCCGGTAGTACAGGAAGAGGATCTGCTTGTTCTGTCACTGTGGTGGTCCCTCAGATGACTTTTTCACAGTGTCAAATCTCATACATACCCTAACCTGCTAGACATCCCTGGTCTTTAAGGAAGCACAGTTCCACTCCAGTTGTTTCCTGTGAACTACTCCACATACATGTATTCTCAGTGAACCATCAGCCTGGAGTCTGGTGGACACAATTTGGTCCCTTCTCTCTCACACTGTTTCTCTTACGTGTTTCAGGAAATACTGAGCCCCCATTAGAATCTATGCTGTAGAGATTACATGTCCAGAGGCATGTAAGCCTGTGCTCACAAAGTGAAACGAAAATATGCCATTGTGAAAATGAGAAGAAAAAAGATGGAAGGAGGAATGTGGGTAGGAAATGAAGGCTGGGAAGTATTATTGTGTTCTTAAATTTATGTTAGAAGGTACGTGAAATTTGCTCAATACATATAAATAAAAAATGAATTCCTGGGATGGGGTGGGCAGAAATATCATTATGCTTTTATTAGTAAACATTTTTAAAACAAGAAGAAAACAGAGGCAAAGTGTGTATATATATATATTCTGTGCTCAACAATGTAGATAACTTTGATGTATTTTCATTCCCACAATGACGCTGTACAAAGAAGAGCAAGATTAGTTTCATGATGGTGATGCAGTCTGGAAGAAAGGAGAAACAGGTTTACTCACATAAAAAACTCAGTATCTGAACCATAGTCTGTTGCTTACTTCCTGGGGGTGGGAGAAGAGGGTGGCGTCTCCCCAAGTGCCCAAGGTCCAGATGAGAAACTGTGAGATGTATGCTCTGGACTCAGCAGCCAAAGATGACTCAATTCCAAATTACAGTCACTGGACGTGGATGAGATGGCATCTCTACCATGGTGCCTAGACAAAGTGGAGCACAGATCAACCACTCTAGGTTAATCAGGTGCGTTAAGAAATGGCTAACTCTTTTGTCGATGGAGGAAGTTTATGGGGCTAAGAGTAAATCCCCTGTTCCCTATGACTATAGAAGACCTGAGTCCTGCCGCTGTAAAAACTGTCACTGTGCATTATACAGAAGGGTGTGGCTAGGTCTGTGTCACCGTCTGGCTCCAGAGGCTCTGGTTTCTGTGCCCTTGTTGGAGTGCACACAAATCCTCTGTGCAGTCCACACATCTTTGTGAGAGAGATGCCTAGGCACTGTGGGATCATTCACCATGGCTGGTTCACCTTGGCACAGAGGGGATGATGCTGTGCTCATGTCATCCAACACCATAATACCATGCTGACCACAGAAGAGACCTACCAAGCCCAAATTGTGTGTCATACAACACTGGATGGAGCTCCTCGGCCCCTCGCAGCCTGTGCCTTTGGATAGTCCCTGGAGGAGCAAATATACCACTAAGTCACTGAGATATATTTCAAAGCTAGAAGACATCAGTATAGAAAACCAACAAATGTTTTCACAAAGGCCTAAAAAATAACTGTAGCCATACCCCCCGCCACAAAAAAAGGCAAGGAGGACAACCTGACTTCCCAAAATGAACAGAGAAATACTTTAATACTAGAATGTAAAAACAGACAGATTGATGAAATGCTTGAAAAGCAGTTTTACAAGACAATCATGATGTTACTCAGACATTGAGACATGAATACATACGTAAGAGAAATCTATAGATGACATGAATGAAAAATTCTGCAGGAGATATTTAAGAGGCATCAAAATGAAATATCAGAAATAAAGAATTAAATTTGTCCAATAAAAAAAAAACACAGTGGAAAGTTTTAACAGCACACTTGATAAGGCAGAAAAAGAATATTTAACTTAGAAGACAAATTCCTGGAAATATCTCAGTGAGATTTAAAAAAAAAAGATGAAAGAAATAGTTAGAAATTGAAAACAATTTTCGAGATACAGGAGATACTAGAAAATGGACAAAATATGTCTGTGAGGATTTCCTGAAGGTGTGGATTAGAACAGCTATCCAGTGAAATAACAGCAGGAAAATTCCATAGTTTGGAGAAAGACAGGGACATCTAAGAACAAGACACAAGTGGAATTTCTGATATGATCAGAAAAGGTGACACATTACAAACTTTCAGCAGTGAAACAAAGAAAAGATTCTAAAGTATGCAGAAAAGAAAAGTTCATCACCTTCAAAGAATATCCAGTTACTGAGAGGTTATTTTTCATCAGGATGCTTACAGGTTAGGAGAAAATGGAGAGACATACTCCAAATCACTAAATGAAATGAACAAATGAAAAAGCAAACAAAACGAAAGTATCGACTCAGAATATTGTGTCCAGAAAAGCTATCACTTACTTATAAATGAGGTGTAATAAAGAACTTCTTAATAAATGAGGTATAATAAAAAAACAAATGAATTTTGAAAAAACTTCTCACTACTCTTCCAGCCTTACAGATTACAGCCTTACATACTTAAGGATGTGTTACAAATAGAAACACAGATAGTCAGCACCAAAGAAAAAGAACATGAAAGTCTGGGTCTGCTGTAGTGGCTTATCAGGCAAATCCTCTGCTTGAAGCAACAGCATTCCATATGGGTGCTGGTTCTGGTCCTGGCTGCTCCACTTCTAATCCAGTATCCTGCTTATGAACTGGGAAAGAAGTGAAGAATGGCTCACTAAAGGTCTCTGCATGCATGTGGAAAACCTAGAAAAGGCTCCTGGCTTCAGATTGTTTCAGCTTCTGGCCATTGTGGAGTGAGTCAGTGGATGGAAGATATCTCAATTGCTCTCTATCTCCTTCTGCCTGTAAACCTGACATCTGGGAAAGCAGAAGAACCTACTCGCTCCAAACCAAACAATATTCATATTTATGTGTAGATGTCAGCATCCAGTCTATTTTTCAACAATAACCTTGAATATAAATGTTATAAACTCGTCAATTAAAAGATGCTGATTACCTGACTGGATCAAGTAAACAAGAACTATCTATTTGCTTCCTACAAGAAAATATATCATTACAAAAATGCACAAACGGACTGAAAGTGAGGGCATGAGAAAAAGATATTCCACCCAAACAGAAAGCAAAAACATCAGGCAAAATATAGTCAACTTAACATCAGACAAAACAAATGTCAATAAAAACTGTCAGAAAAATTAGGGATGGGTATTAATTAAGGAATGATCTATTCAACAGTAATATGTGACTATAGCAAATGTACATAACCCTAATTGCCTGTCTATCTAAAATAATGTTAATGAATCTGAAGGGAGACATATGCAAGAATATAAGACGAATGGGGATGTCATCACCTCACAAGCTTCCGTGGGCAGATCCGCTTGTAACATGATAAATAGAAGACAATAAAGAAACGGCAGTGCTGGTGAGTCTTTACTGCGGACTGAATACACCTAATTGATATCTACAGAACAAGATTATTAAATAATTTGGAATAAATTTAACTAAGGTCATGGAAAACATCTGCAATGAAAACAACAAAACACTAAAGAAAGAATCCAAGAAAACATACGAGAAATTTTCCAGGGTTATTGACTAGAAGAATGAATATCACTAACAGTCACTAACTCACACGTTATGCACAAGTCAACTCATGATGGATTATCTATGACAAGGTATCATCAAATTATTAGAGACAAAAACCAAGAACTCTGCAAGGCATTGACACAGGCAACACCTTTCTGCAAAAGACCCCAGAGCACGGGGAGTAAAGGTAAAAAGAGACAAATGCAAGTCCATCAAGCTGAGAAACTTGTACACTGCAAAGGAAACACCTAACAAAGTGAAGAGGCAAAGAACAGAATAGAAAAAAAAAATGTATTTATAAATGATCCAACTAAAAAAGGATTAATAGGATCGATAAGGAGCTCTAACATATTAACAAAATTAAACAAATCATCCAGTTAATCAATGGGTAAAAGACAGGCTTTTCTGAAGGGTTGAAATACAAACTGCCTACAGACACATTAAAAGGTGTTCAACATCACCAGCCATCAGAGGAACGCAAAGAAAAATCACAATGATATTTTGCTTCAACCAAGTTAGAATTGATATTATTCAAAAATGTAAAAAAATGGATATTAGTAAATATGTGTGTGGGGAGTAATGCCATTGATTAGGATATAAATATATATACAAACATATTTCTATATACATAGACATAGATATATATACAACCTTACAAAAGATAATCTAGAGATCCTTCAAGAATCTAAATAACACCATTTTAACACAGCCATCCTACTGCTGGAAATTTACAGAAAGAAAATGAAATCAGCAAAAAGAAACAGTTATTCCTACCCTTATGCTTATTGCAAATCAATTCATAATAGCTAAAACATGGAATCAACACAGATGTCCATCAACTGATAATTGGATAAAGAATATAGGGTATAAATGCACTATTGGATATGAATCAGCCATATAATAAAATTAAATCCTGTCTTTTGCAACAAAATGGAGATAACTGGAAATTGTCCTGCTTTGTGACATAAGGCAGCCCTGAAAAGGTAAATAGCATGCTTTCTGCAATATCTGATAATTAATACAAAAATTTTTTAAAAATGCATAGGAATGAAATGGATGTATCGTGGTCATTGTTTTATGCTTTGTTTATACTCTTGTGGGATTGTGACTTTTCTGTTGTCTACTTGTTGACTATTATGGTTGATAGTAGGTTATGCCTATGATTACAGAATAATTTTAAAGTATGTTTTTGTCCAAAATAAAGACAAAAAGGAAGAAAGGGGAGACATTGAAGCAAAAAATAGAGACTGAGCATGCGTTTCTTTTCAGAATTGTACCTATAAAATTTATAAAATCTATTTATATTAATAAAAATGGAAAATAAAATAAAAAACATTTTAAATTGTCTTTGATATAGAGTTATCATTGCCAAACCCTTGGTCAAAGGATCCGAACTGATAACACTGCCCAATCTGCATTCTGATTTGACCTCTGCCATTTAACTAGGAGATAATGAGAAAGATACACCACCTCATATCTGAAGAGTCTTCATCACTTCAGCTATAAAGGCGAAGTGACAGTAGTACAGCAGGAGATTGCATAGGATCATGTACAATGATGGCATTGGTGAGAGTACTGTGAGTCTTATTACATTTCTTAAGTTTTATAAATGTCACTGAGTGAGAATGAAACAGGGAGACACTAAGTGCAAAGGACAAGCTGATCACACTAAGGCTTAGCCATATCACATATGGAGAATGAGATTGTATCTTGTGCTTATGATACTTCTTATTGTTTTTAATTAAAACATTAGTCTTTATCTGCCTAACAACAAAATAGAGTCTTTGGTGCTGGCATTGGGACATGATAGATTAAGCTGCATCCTACAATGCCAGGTATAGATTCAAGTCCTAGTTGTTCTATTTCTGACTTGTCTCCATATTAATGCACCACAGAAAGCAGCATAAAATGGTTTAAGTCCTTGGTGCCATGAATTCCAGGAGATCCAGATCAAGCCTCTCTCTCATGGCTTTGGCCTGACCCACCCTTAGCTGTTGCAACACTCTGGGGAGAAAGCCAGGTGAATGGATCTCTCTCTCTCTCTCTCGCTCTCTTTCATTTCTCTCTAACTGTACCTTGCAAAAATGAACTTTAAAAAAAAAAAAATAGAAAGGAGGCAAGTTCTGGAATAAAACTTCTTGATTTTTCATTGTAGCTCCACCATTCCATTTCTGGTTAGAGTTTTGACTGCTTATTTAGTATTCTTCTGCAATTGAGTCATTAGTAAATTGAGAATAGGAATAATTTATACCAATATCATAAAATTAGGCATAATATTAAAGACAATCGTAATTTTGTTGCATTTAAAACAGAATCTGATACACATCAAGGACATAATATCATTGTAAGATTTCATGAAAAAGAAAAAAGGTCTAGATGACCTGACAATAGATTT
The DNA here is from genome assembly GCF_017591425.1 of Ochotona curzoniae. Lineage (NCBI taxonomy): Eukaryota > Metazoa > Chordata > Mammalia > Lagomorpha > Ochotonidae > Ochotona > Ochotona curzoniae. The sequence goes on from NW_024467096.1 coordinate 25,925,478, forward strand.
GCAGGAGAAAAAATAGTCATTTTAGTAATTTTTGCCTACTTATAATAATTAGTTTTAATAATTAGGCATCACAGATTTGAAACATTATCAACAAATATGTGTGAAAAGCATAATGTAAGGTCTGAGTTGATAACATTTGTAACAACTAGAAAAACAGAACGTTCAGAAGCAAAATATTGTAGCAATTTTATATTTCCTTTAAAATATTCTTTTTGAAAGAGTTGACAGATCATATGGGTAAAAGTTAGTATTTCTAATACTTTATCCAGTTGAAATGACAAAACTTTTTTTTTCTTTCGCAGACAGGTAAAAATGACATTTTGAATTGGGTTAAAATTATTTAAACTTTAAAATTGTTCATATAGTTAAATATTATTGCTGATTTGCTGCTTGTTGACATTGTAAATTTAACTGTATGTTCATGGTTTGTAATAATGTATAAAGGTCCCATATCTTTACCAGTGCTGCAGGGAGCAAAGGCTGGATCCCGGTCATGGACCTGCTTTGTTAGAGCTCAGCTACAAATATCTACAATGGAAAACCGAGCCCCTGCGAGCTTACTTTCCGTTTTGTTTATGAATTGTATTTGGGAAACCCATGAGCAAAATTAAGGCATTTGATCTTCAAAATATAAACATGTCATCTTAAAAGAAGCTTATCTCTCAAGTATTTAATGTTTGCTGGATTACAAAAATCAATAGAGGATAAGAGGCTCCATGCTTTATTGATTTTTCTTCCCTCGCATTTTCATTCTTCCCTTTAAGCAATAAAAATGCCTAAAATCAAGGCATTTTCTGTGAGTACAGAATAATGTTTATCAGAGGTAATAGTTTTAATATGAATATTTGGCTAGTATCAGCCCACATTGCCTTTGAAGTATCTTTACTGATACAAATGCTGTTTCCATTTGTCTCTAGTATTTCTACATTGAAAGCATATTTAAAAAAAAATATGGACATCACATTAATACTGTGAAATATTGCACATTTAGATAAACATCTTTGTTATGAGTATCATGGTGACAGCTGCATCAAAATTTAAAGCAATGAAATATGCAATACACTTTAGGCAGAAGATATGTTTGAAAAATTTGCACATGAATCAATGTTTGTAAATTCTAAATAGACTAACAGACTTCAGGGTCAAGCACCTTGCAGTGAATTACTGAAATAAATCCCTCTAATAAGATGACGATTATCCCAACACCTGCTTAGTAAGTTATAATTTCTATGCATATTTCCTTTAGATTTGGTTACTTCTGTGTAATGTTTGCTTATTTTGATGCAGTTTAAGAAATATTACTTAATGTTTTATACTTGCACATAAGTAGGGAAGAAATCGCTCAAACAATTTTACCTAACAGTAGCATTCAGCTCATAACTATGAACTCTGTATTTTTTATTACGTAAGTATGGGTAGATATATAAATACGGCACATTAGTTCATTTGTGATGCACCTGAAGATAACTCTTCACGGAGAATGAATGACTGTCAACATTATTTTGTTGAGTTGAAGCAGAAATTGTTGCTTTGGTAGCTGAACTATTATGAAAATTCTTCTTGTAAGCAGAAGGATAGCGAGAAAAGTCATAAAAGAAAAGTCATTAAAAAGTCACAATGCTTAAGCATTATGTCAAATATGCGGAATGAATACTGAATAAACAGGGATGTATAGGACAATTTATAAAATTCACAGCTACAATATTTCTTCACATCTGTTTCATTGGGTGTTTTGACCTATCATTCAAAATTAATTCCTACACAAACATCAATAAAATTCAGTCCTTTAGTCAGTGTTTCTCCACCCTAAGTATTCATAAGAAATGCCTTCAGGGCTTGCCAAAAATGACACACTCTGAGACTGGTCAGGAGAGACTTTAGCAATTTTAATTGGGAACAGGATGTACACACCATGCACTGAAGAAAACAGGATGCAGAACCTTTTCCTAAGTTTAGGATCTTGATTCTTTTCTATTTTGACTTTCGCTAGAGTCAAATGTCCACATGCTTATCTATGGCATTATCAACTGAAGTGTGTGACAACAAGCTCAACTCAGTTGGCATCTACTCTTTCAGGATATGGTGTCCAGAAGAAATGCCATGTCCCACTCCCCCAAAGAAAGCTGTAGCTTTAAGAATATTCTAAATCAACAATGAGTAACAGACAAAAATACATATCTATGTAGAAAATCACACACTATTAGAATACTAAATAGTCCTATCTCTGCACACTTGTATCTATAAATTTACTCAGGAATAACCTATATTTCACAATTATATTTCACATTATATAAGTTTAAGAGTTATTTAATTATACCACTCCAGGTCACGTGAAGTTTACGTGTTAGCCTTGATATCTTGAATAGTCAGACTTTTGTAAAGCTGGTAGAAGGAGGAACAAAATTTCCAGAAATACCAATGTACCCGAAGTAATACAGTTTTGAGTATAATTTTAAGAAAACAACAGAATGTGATGTGAAGATGTGAAAATTATCAAGACATACTCAAGGAGAATGAATGCAAAGAACAAAAGAAGTTTGCTCTGCAGATCAAAATAAACTAAGTAGAAAAATACAAGAATGAGCACAAGGATCCTGAGGTGGTGACATGAGCCCTGATTTGGAAGCAAAGGACTTTAAGCTCTTTCCAAAAAGCCAAGACAGGATAGCTTTGACCTGAACATCATAACAAGAAACATTGTATTCTTTTTCTTTTTCTTTTTTTCCTTCATGCTATGGGTGTCTGTTTTCTCCTTCTGGAGGAAGTGTATGTCTAAGTGTGTGTGTGTGTGTGTGTGTGTGTGATAACTCCCTCTGTGTTTTTATTTCTTTGTGCAAAAAGTTATATGATTTGTTTGGTCTAGTTAAGCATGCATCTTCCTTTGTGGAGGTATATATCGCCCTCTTTGGTTTGTGTGGAAATGTGTTTGAATACATAGGATTCTGCCCAATTTTTGTCTTGTTGCTTTTTGTACTCCTTATTCTGGTGTGTTTTTCAGCAGATGTCTGCAGAATTTTTTCACTGCTTCTTCTATCTGTTGTAAATGTTTAACTATCTGAGTTTTTTTTTTTTTAAGATTTATTTTTATTATTTTTTATTGGAAAGGCGGATATACAGAGAGGAGATACAGAGAGGAAGATCTTCCGTCCGATGATTCACTCCCCAAGTGAGCCGCAACGGGCCGATACTATGCCGATCCGAAGCCAGGAGCCTCTTCCGGGTCTCCCACGCGGGTGCAGGGTCCCAAAGCTTTGGGCCGTCCTCAGCTGCTTTCCCAGGCCACAGGCAGGGAGCTGGAAGGGAAGTGGGGCTGCCGGGATTAGAACCGGCGCCCATATGGGATCCCGGGCGTGCAAGGCGAGGACCTAACCACTTGCGCCACCGCGCCGGGCCCAATCTGAGTTTTTTTTGAACTATGTTTCTAAATGTCTTTGTGTGCCTCTCTCCCTTTTATTTATTTATTTTTTTTCTGGTGCTGAAGGTCTTTGATAGCCTGTCTTCCATTCTATCTGTACTTCCTTCTGTTACACTCCTGATCACATTCCTCCTGCTATGTGTATGGGTATCATTGGGCATCTCAGTGCATCCATTTCCCTCTCCATGTCTCTGTTGAAGTGAGTCAAAGAAGTCCTGATGATATACACAGAGCCCCTTTTATATCCAGTAACTCAAATCAGTGTAAATACTCATGGAAATGACATACGCCCCTACTCATGGAATTTTTTTTTCTTCCAGACAAGATACAGTATTTCATGGAGAAACTGTAATATTCATTTTCCAAGTTAATTCTAGTATACTACTTGTACTTTCACAGAATCTAACCATGCCATAGTCTCGAAGTCCTTAAGCTGATTTCCATAGGTGAAAAGGGGTAGAAAGCATCCTATTGTGAGATTGGTGTGGAAATTACAGATGGGGATTTCTTGTGCATCACCAACACATCATTCATGCTTCATTTATCCTGTGATTCTTAGTAGCACATACTTCTTGGCAAACGTTTTGGCGAAAAAATAAATTCTTTAAGAAAACCTTCTATAGAATCATGTTTTAAAAGAGAAGTTTCCTACTTTTAAAAAATAGAGCTAAAAGTACAGGTTAAAATGGGTCTTTATAAGGAAGTATACAATATTTTGATAGAAAAAGCATCAGAACACATGCTTCCCTGTTTCCAGTGGCCTATAACATTAATCCAATAATGTTAGATTGTGTAGCATCTTAGATCAGTCAAAGCCCAGCTCAAATGACATCTAGGGCATGAGATAATAAACTGTGCGCTCCTCATCTGGAGCAGGTGAGGACCCAGGGCCCTGGGAGGCTGAGGGTCTCCATGTAGCGTCTCAGCAACATGCTCCGGTGTACACGCACTAGGGGCAAACATGTGACAAAATCCCCTCCTCCTTCCGATTGCTAACCTGCTTTACTTCCACCATGTCTTCTGCCTTCTCTAAGGGTTTTAGTACATTTTGTTTAAATGTAACAAAAATGTCACTAACGTACATTTCATTCATGAACAATAAAAATCAAAACATAAAAATATATGCTTGTTGCTCATCCATCCTTAGCGGCCAGGTATGTTTCATCCCCCTTTCTATGAGTGATTATTCTGTGTGTGTGTGTGTGTGTGTGTGTGTGTGTGTGTGTACATATCATATTCTCCATGCAAAATGAGGGAAACTATTCATGTAGTCACGAGCATTTACAGATTACACAAATTTAAATTTTGCTCTTTTATATAGAGCATTGTGTATTTACAGTGTTTACCTTACTTTTTAAATCCTGTATCTAGGAGAACTTTTTTGAATCAAAGTCTGGGGAACTTCACTCTTTCTTTACAGGTGCAAAGTGATTTTTCAGATGTTTTAAAAAGAAATTTAATTAGTTGTGAATACTCAAACCAGAGGGGGTGGGAAATGAACCATATTAAGATAGAAAATCATGGTTTGAAAATCCCCATACCAGTTCAGCTCCTGGGTGGTTAAGAGCAATGTTAAGAAAAAGCTTTTGAAACACAGTATAAAGTCGCTTGGTCACACCTGCTCCTCTGCCTCTTTTATTCCTCAGGAGTTGCAGGAGGCATGGAGTGAGTAGATAAAATACCTGCGGTTATTTTGCTATTTACTCCCTGAAGCAAAAGTCCACAAGAGAAAGTTCATAAAATAGGAACTGCTTTTGAGGAAATAAGCTTTTAAAAATATGCATGACTTAACACTTACCAGTTTGTAAAAGTTACATTTGCCATATACATGCACTTATGCATATTTCTTAAAACAAATTTTCAGTTTCACGGTAAAACAAAACACGATATTTCATGCAGATAATTTTCCCTATAATTCAATTACCTCTTACTGTTGTCATATTGCAATTGTTTGCCTGTCTATCCAGTTTACCACTATTAAGACATATAGATGCTATAGGTACCTTTTCTAGTTGGCTCTTTCAACATCCTATGTATCCTAAATTGCTCCCCAACAGCAACAAAGTTAGAATCCATGCTTGAGGGGCCACATTCCTCCTAGATCACAGTGTGCATGAGACAAAGATAACTAATGCTGTACAGAGCTTCCCTGTCAGTAAACTTGCTTTGGTGGGACCCACAGGGCCTCATGTGATAATAGCAATGACAGACAACCTCCTCTGGTTCCATCTTGCCTATGGTGCAATGGTTATTTAATATTCCCTTAATCTGAGATCAAGTAAAGTCTAATAAATAAGTACTTATTCTTTTTCCATGATGTATAGGTTTTAACTACCATTTTGTTTCCACCAAGAAACTTGATTTAAAATAACTCTATGCCAGTGTTCTGGCACAGCGAGTTAAGCCATGATGGCATCTTATTCTGGAAGACTGAGTAGAGTCTGGCTGCTCTTCCTCTGACGCAGCCTCCTGCTAATGTACCTGGGAAGATAGCTCATGATATCCCAATGCGTGGGTTTCTACCACCTTTGTCAGAGACTAGGATGGACATGCCAGCTCCCAGACATAGCCAGGTCCAGACCTAGCCTCAGTGGTCATTTGGAGGAATGACCAAGTGATGCACAAATTCTGTCATATTGAATTTAAAATAAATAAATTCTGAAAGATATTTCAAGACATAATAAACAAGTATATTGTTCAACTCATATTTTTTTCACTAATCTCTTTGTATGCGAACGGGCTAACGCATCTCTTCTATAAGTTTGTTTCTCTTATAGATAAATAATAGTCATTGAGACATGGAGAATTATACTGCTTGTCCCAAACTAGATCACTCTGTTAGATTAGTAGTGCTGGCAACTCCGGTGAACATATCCTAATTCAATGCTTTCCTTGGCTATCAATCTAACCTACCTACTCTCAGATCCGATAGCACGTAGTTGCCTTTGATAACAAAATATCCTTAGACCAAGCAGAAAACAGGAAAAAAGCCAAAGTGGCAATTACATACTTATCAAAGTTCATCCAAGGTGGATGAACCAACTCATTTTTGCATTTATTAATAGAAATTAGTCATATGCATTAGTTCTGGCATTAAGAGTTATGTAACACATATGATTAAGAGAAAGAGGTAAGTGTCTCTAAAATATGAAAGGTGTCAATCTGGTTCAAACAGGAGAGATTGAGTCATATTATGTTTAAATATATATAGACATTTCCTGGGAGGACATCCAATAAATGCTACAAATTGTTTTTTCTAAACTGTAAGTATATCTGGGTACTTAGATTATGCAGAATAAATGGAATTAAAAATCAGTTTGTTTTACTGTGAAATATTTTTTACAATCTTTACAGAGTTTTGTCATCACATGCCTCTTTAATGAATTGTTTAAAAGATTTGTTTTATTTTTACTGGAAAGTCAGATATGCAGAGAGAAGACTATACGGAGAGGAAGATCTTCTGTCCGATGATTAGCTCCCAAGTGGCCAAAATGGCCAGAGCTGAGCCAATCTGAAGCTAGAAGCCTGGAGCCTCTTCCCAAGTCTCCCATGTGAGTACAGTTTTCAAGATTTTGGGCTGTCCTGCACTGCTTTCTCAGACTACAGCAGGGACTGGATGGGAAGCAGCGGGGCTGCCAGGATTAGAACTGGTGCCTATTTGGAATCCTGCTATGTTCAAGGCAAGGACTTTAGCCACTAGGTTATTGCTCCAGGTCCTGTTTAATGAATTTTTAAAGAAGCTCATATATGTAAGGAATTCACATTTTTGAAACAAATAAACATGCTGGACTTTAAGAATTTGAATTTCTATGCTTACTTTTAAATTTAAATTTTAAATTTAATGTTCATATACTTTGTAGTTTCGGGTTGGGAATTTCGCATTTTTACTTACGTTTTCACTGTGTGTGTTATTTATACTAAAAATATATGCTGTTAACAAGGACTATCAGGTGACTGATTTGGGCATATCTCTAATTGCATACTTCATAGATTAACTCTTGTTCCATGACTTTGTGCAATAATCATTTGTTCAATTATGTCATTCCATTTGGATAAATGTAAGGAAATTTTACATCATCAATATAATAACCACACAGAATAAAATTCTAGTTAGATTCACCAAACACACAGTACTGCTTTGATTGTCACTGTGCACGCACGTACAGATGGGCAAATTGAAAATATATGTTTCCTGAGTCAATCTCTGAAAGTTTAAACTTTTCTAGCAGTTGTCATGGCAATTACTGCAGCTGATTACTGAAATTGATTTGATATTCAGTTTTGACACGATAGTGACATTTAAAACTCCTTTTTTGCCTCATATAACATGTACATGCACACGCACACATGTAGTTATGCATTACACAGGTAAAAATAGGTGTGAGCCACCATTAAATATATGAACTACGTGATAACAGTAACAAATGTGGATTAATACAGTCCTTAACATTATTGTGTAAGGAAGAAAGAAGCATTTCAGCATGAACTAAGGACAAAGTGTCAACCTTAAGTTTAAATGTGGATTTTTCAAAGAACAAATTACATATTGCAGGGACAGCTGTCTAGAAAATTTGTAGCTTTATATGCATACGATTTAAAAATACTATTCATATAGTTTAATTCCCTGACTCACAGACTTTGTAAGTAAATGGATTGCACTTTTTGGTAAAACATTACTAACAGCACTGAAAAAAAAAATGGATAAGGGAAATTTTAAATGAAGAAGCACTTTATGAACGTTTCCTATAATCTTGTGAAAGTAGTAACAGTTGTTGACGGGAAGCTAGCTAAGCCATTTTTTCCATTATTTGACACCATATTTTGTTCCTTATCTTTAGGTCTGTTTCTCAATGTGTCGGACCTGCCAATTAGATTTACAGCTGAGAACTCTTCTCAACATCCATTTAAATGAAACATGAATTTTATTTTCTTATTTTTCCAACATTTACATTCATGCTACGCATCATAGTAGTAACTTTGAGACACACAGTAGTCCCTTCCCACTGCTCTCAGTTAGTGTCCTGGCTGTATTTTTCTGATAGATTTCTGAGCATTCTACATAGAGACAACGTCAAATTTAACTACTGAAGCTACTGCCAAGCGTTTGATCCATGTAGAGCTCAATGAACAATGGAATAATGCTTATCACAAGAACTGTCTTGAGTTAGCTTTTTCACCTAAATTCAGATATTTTCATAAGGTTAAGCCGAATCTCTTCTACCAATAGAGCTGTAGTTAACACATGATAAGATCGTAATTATTCAGGAGGTTTGTACAAAGGCATTTAATAAACAGAACAGTAGAAGAAAAACAGCAACACAACATAAGACAAAAATTGTTTCAGTATGGTCGAAAAAGACATGATTTTCTACAAAGTCGTTACAATGAATTTTTAACTAATACACAAAAACTGAATCTCCTCTCTAACTAACTTATTAAAATTCATAAAATCCAACTCTCATGATTTCTGTAGGTTTTCATAGTTCAAGTACAATTAGCTTTTATTCAAGGAATATTCTATTCTTCAGTGTAATTTTTATTGTAATGAGTAAAACATTCAATATAATACTTTCCTATCCATCTTAATTATTTATTGTGCCAGGGATATATTATACTATGCAGATTTAACTATCAACTTTCACTCTTTTATTTCTATCTACTGTTACTCTTAAGGATACATTTTACAATTTGTAATTATAATTTATAATTTTATAATTGTGAATCATTAGCTAAACTGTATCACAATGTGTGTGTGTGTGTGTGTGTTCTTTTTTTAAGCACTAAATGTGTTGATTTGGAAGTCAATGTCTCTGGATGAGGGGAGAGAGAAAAATCTTCCCTCAATTGGCTCACTCCCCAAAATGAGACTAAGAGCGTGAGCTGGACCAAGCCAAACTCAGGTGCATGGAATTCTATCCAGTTCTCCCAGCAGGGTCTCAGGAAGCCCAGTCCTAGGGCCATCTTCTGCTGCTTTTCCACGTGCGTTAGCGGAGTGCAGCTTTAGAAATGGAGCAGCTGGGAATCCAAACAGTGCTCACAGCTGAACTTGACTCCCTGCACTTCCACAATCTTTGTGCATCTCATTTAAATTACTTATTCTCTGCAATATGTAATCCTAAGTTCTACTTTTGCAACTTTATTTGAAAAACATGAAGATTCTATATCTTGTTTAAGTTACATATTGAAAAATGTAGTTACATCCAATTAAGAATGGTTTCTGCCATTTTATTTTTCTGTAATGTTACGGAAGGAAAGATTGAGTTACAAAATACACTATGAAAACATATATGATTTTTAATCTAAAAAGAAGCTTAGTGATTAAATACTATATTTATATGTATATTTTAAAGGAGATAAACAAAAGAAGCACGTAAATATATAACTATGAAAAATCATTTTAAGAGCAATGTTTTGCTATTCATATATTCCTAGAGAAAAGATGGCAAATTTATTGGATTCTCTCCGGTCTTATCTTTTGCCAGCAAGAGCCATCTGTAATAAGATGGAAACATTGGCACAGACCAAAAAAATTCACTTCTGTTTCCTAAAACCATTGCCTAATAAAATCTGCAGCATATTTGTGAAGGTTCTAGTCTTTTCCATTTTTCCTCTTTTCAACAATATTAAGATTAGACACACCTTTCATAAATTTGTAGTTCGATTTAAAAATTAAAAAAGTTTCTAAAGTGAGAAATACAACGTGCACTCATGTGATGAAGACATTCATATTTATATATATGAGTATATAATCACAAATATTGAAAAAAGCAATTTCAAACAAAGACACTCAAAAATGCTTGTGCTATTTTAAAATACTCTTTCACAAGCCAGTATGTATTTGGGAATTGTTTCTTAGGTGCCATGGATTAATTCTTAATTCTTTGACCGAAAATTTAATTTAAGTAGTACTTCATAGGATTATAGTGCTTACTCATTTTCTTGTCGTTATTATTATGGTCCATTGTTACAGCTTTGTAGGTATAGGGGGTATCCCCTCCCCTCCTCTTTTGACTCCCATGCTCACATCATTTTCCCCCTTATTATTACATAGCAGTCTTTCAGCAACAGTCAGAAGTCCAACATTCTGCTGTTTAAGGATATCAAGGCATTGTAGGTAAAGGCAATGGTAAAAAACCTAGTATCATATTGCCAAGGTATATTGAACAGTTTCATTGGGAGTTCTCCTTTCACTCAGGAGTAAAGACGCATACTGCAAGATATCTTCCCTCTGGGTATGCTAATCTACATTTTACAGTTTATCTATGTGAATATTGTATACACATGTTCACTGATACATCTATTTGTTTGTATTTTGCATGAATGTTGCGTTGTATTAGAACATATGATATTTGTTCTATGACTATGGGCTTATTTTTATTTCACTGAGCATAATGATCTCTAGTTGGGACCATTTTGTTATTAAATATATTGTAACAGTACAGAATCATATTTAATATCCAGAACAAATGAGCTGGCTATTTGATAGTTTGTTAAGCCATAGACTATAATGCCAATATATCTTATATGCATCATCCAAATTTTGGTTGCTATGCTTCTAACCCAGATAGATCCCTGCTAACATGCCTATAAAGACAGCAAAAGACAGCACAAGCAGTTGGGCCTCTGTACCTATGTGGCAGATCCAGAAAATCCTGTCTTCTCTGTGCACATCTGGGAAGTAAATCAATGGAATATGCATCTCCTTCTCTCTCTCTCTCAGTTTTAACGCTGCCTTCAATAGTATAAATAACTGGACTGAAGAACTATGTTATGGGAAATAATACGAGGAAATTGGTTTGGGAGGTGAGAAGAATGGAGAGGGAAAGAATGTAGAAAAGGAGGAAATCCCAACACCTACAAAACTGCATCATGGAAAATAACAACAAAAAATAGAAAAAATAGATAACTGGTATACTGTTTAGTACAATGATATCATCATTTTGCATAAAAAATATGAAAGAGATTAAAGGTAAAGTTGCATGAATCCTTGGAGGCTAGCACAGAATTTGGAAAAGTTTAGTAAATGGTGAAAGCTCTTTAGAAGTCATTGTTTCAATATGTAGTGACAGAGCCTGCCTCATATTCACCAATTTAATTGCAGAATCAATATGATTACTTCTTGGGCATTCAAAGTACTGGTTCACAATTGTAATAAAAACTAATCAAATTACCATTCATTGTCTATTTTCAAGATCCTAGGAGAACAACCTTACATAAATGGATTTATTTACTCTACTTCAGTAATTCTGTAAGGGGGATTCTCTTATTTTTTCCATTTTAAGGGTTAGGATGCTGAAATGTATAAAAGATGAAATAATGTAATAATTTCAGTGAGAGAAGCATCCATCTTTAAGCAATTATTGTAAGATCTTGGTATTTAATTCCATAGGTTATACAGTAAGTCTATGTTGGTTGAATTTTATTTTAGAACCTTTGACTACTGTGTTAAGAGCTGTCTGGTCTACACCGTGACTGTTGCTTTTTAATGGTACTGATGACATCAAGGTTACAAGTTTTGATATGTATGGAATTCAGTTGACGTTTTCCTATGAAAGATTATCAAAATAATCCTTTTTTCCTCTATCCAATCTCATTACAACAGTTACTTGTCAATCAATAATAAGAGAATATCAGAATGGTCTCTAATTCATCAAAACCTGTTGTACGTCTTGGCTAAAATAAGGTAAGGTCACCCACATTATTTTTTTTTTTATTGTTGCTTACATTGTATTATGTAGTACAGTTTTATAGGCACTGGGGATTCCCCCCACCCCTCCCATCACCCACATTATTTTTTATGTGAAGCAAACATTAAAAAACTAATGAACAAAAAAATAACAGATTAGTTATTAATGTCACTACATAAATATGTAGGTTACTTCATGTAACAATGAGACATAAGGAAATTTTTGCTAATTACTTAGCCAGTTTTTCATTTCTGTCATAAACGATGCTAAATATATGAAATAAATAGTAGTTACCGAGGGCCTGACAACCTAGGCAAATTTATTCACATTTTTGGAATAATCAGAGCTTTGGTAAATTACCAATACTTTAGTTGATTGAACTTTATCATCAATACTGCATTAATAATCAGAAAGAAGATAAAATACTTCAAATGAAATATTAAAGATTAAAAATAAGATCAATATAAAACTGAAAGTACAATTTTAAAGAAATTATAATCTCTTAACAATGTCTTACCAAATGTTTCAAGTAATATATTTATTAATTTACGCTCTTTTCCATTAGTCAAGGGGGGTTTTCTAAATTTTAATCTAGTCTAAAGAGGTAGGATGTAGTAAAACATTGCCATTTCTAGGTAAGTGTTTTTGTTTGGTAGGAAAATATTTTCAAAAAGCTACAATTGTTTAGAATTGTATCTATTTGGGACTGATGGTGAAAGAATGATTTTAGTTCTAAAAATATACCAAAATGCATTTCCTTCTAGCAGTTTCTATAAATAGGTGAGAGGTAGAGACTTTTAGTATATGCTTGATGGGCATGCTAACAGTTCTCAATGGAAGATACATATAATGCATAATGCACTGCAACAGAAAATGTAAAATAAATGAACAAGGGCTTATGTTTTCATGGTTGTCTTTTTGCTCTGAATTGTGTAGCTCTTTCACATAACTGCTCTCTCCTTTATGTTGCCCTTCCTGTATAACAATTATATATTTTCTGATAACCACTGTGAGCAAAAAAGTGCCACTCTATTCCTGGTTTTCACATTTTACATCTATAGACTGCTTTATTGCTTTAAAGTACTTCATTCTCCATTCTCATATATAGTTAACCTAAAAAAAAACTGTATGTCCTCAAAAAGATTACGTTGTTTGTCTGAGATTACAATAGTAAATTGTAATAGCAAAACTAAAATCCAAGACAGAATCAGTGAGAAGAGAATGTAAGAAGCACATTTTATTGGCTTTACTGACTCATTAATTTGATGTCTGAATCAAAATTTTAAATACTAGTTTCCAAACCTGAGATACTGAAATTGTAGAATGTTGAATCTGAGACATTTTTAATAACCAGTAGATATTGCAAGTATAGATAAGACATTTGAATGGATTGAAACGCTATCATGAATGGGAAAGCATACCACACCAAATTGACAGAGTGTAAGGTATATACATTAGTTAAGTCTGGGTGAGGGGTAGAGTGGAATTGGGAAGGAGTTCCAAAGAAAGATCCAGAAAACACAAACAATAAACTTCAAAATATGAAGGCTTTTAAGCTACTCTTCATCTGGAAACCCGGGTTTCTTCCAATAAAATATAAATCAAGACATTGTATTGTAATCCATCACCCTCTACTTTTAAGACATCTACCGTAGTCTGCCCTTCTTACTGATCTCTATTTAGACGTCCTTCCGCCACTTAGACATGCAAACAGGTTGCAACTTTTTACTTCACAAATGCTTTTCCCCTAAGCTGAAGTTTCCCCTCCCTGCTCCTCACCTGACTAGCTCTAAGTTATAATCCTGTCTAAATGTTGAAATTCACCTAATTACATTAACCATGTATTTTTGACACATCAGTCACCTGTCACATTGCCATGTTTTGTTCACAGAATAGCACTTGTTATAGTCTAAAGTCATTACTCATATTTGCATAGGCACTTATCTCCATGAGCTTTGGAAGGTTTGGAATCTTCTTGTCCCTACATCCACTTCGCTACCCCATAAAAGACACATACAGACACTACCTTTTCAGAACAGAATTTTTTCCCGCTAATTGCTGCCTAAAATGTAGCATCTGGGGGGGTAGCCTTTTAGCCTATAAGTTAACCTGCCTGTGTCTCATACCTGAGAAGCTGGATTTGATAATTAGATCTTGGCTAGAATTTTCTGCTGATACAGATCATGTGAGGCAACCATTATTGATCAAGTAATTGAGTACTTGTCATTTCCATGAAAGACTTGGACTATATTCTTGGCTTCTGGCTTTAACCTTGGCCTAGTTCCAGTCACTGGGGGCATCTGTGAAGTGCAATGGGACAGGCATGGCTTCATGCTCATTTGCTCTCTTTATTTCCATCTGCATCTCTAACTTTCTCCTTCTCTATACCTCTCAAAAAAAAAAAAAAACTAAGAGTGTCCAAGTAGCTAAATTCATCAACCTCAAAAAACTGCTTTAAGTAATTAAATTGTCAATGTGGAATTTATAACAAATCTTATTAACATATCACAATCAGATAACAAGTCATTAATGTTGGACAAGGCCAAGAACAAAGCAATTACAAGGTTGGCTACTTGCAAGCTTACTTAGAATTTGCAAAGCACATGACAATAGAACTGTCTTATGATGTTTGACCATTGGGAACCATATGCAAATAAGGGATTAATGGAAGAATGTCATTGGATAAAGCTTCATAGTAAAGTATATAACCTCCATTCCTGTTGTTTTCTTCATTGAACTATATAGTGTTCTTTCAAAGAGCAAAACTCCAGCACACACTATTCAAAGTAAGAATAAACTAGTCAAATTTTCCTTAACATCCTTAGAAGTAAAAGTGGATATGAACCACTGACCTTTTAAATTGCTTCCTTTCTTCCTTTAAGAAAATTTTTAAAATTTGGTTATGTGATTACTGAACATGCATAAGGAATTTTCCTCTCTCTTTCTCGGTTGGACCAATAGAAATGGCCAGTTCATTCATAAAAAGGAACTGCGGAATTTTCTAAAATAGTTATACTGTTCTATTTTTACATTTTTTAATCCAAAATTGAAAAAGATAAGTGCAAGGTAAATATAGCGTTTAAAGTTAGAGAGCTAAGTTCTTTTGAGAAGATCTAGAAAAGGGTATATTTATTAACTAGTCTTCCTCTCTTTGTAAAAGAATTTCATAATGTAACACAGAATGCAAGTGCAAATTTATTCTATGCTTATCAAAACCAAGTAAAGTAGATACTAATTAAAAGTAGATAGTAACATACCTACTATTAGTACCATGTTTAAGCAACATGTAGTTCCTTTAGGTCAAGTCTTACCAAGCTCAAATTCTGGAATACTGATAAGGGTTCAACAAATACTGGTTGAAAAAAAAATCAATGAGGGATGCAAGAAAGGAAGAGGCAATGGAGCCCCAGTTTTCCTGTTTACCAGCAGTGCCCCACAGAAGCCTGTGCAATTCAAGTTGGCTATTCTCTAAAGTACTTTGAAACGAACATTTATTTTAGCCCTACCAATTAAAAATGAGTGAGTTTATTATTGCTCTTTACTCATGAAAATTAGCTCCTCTGAATTTTTCTCCAATTGATATTTCTCATTGTGCGCAAATACCCTGATCATTACCTATGTATTTCATTTTATACATTTGACTTTAAATGGTAACAGAATATTTTAAAAAATTAAGGAGTGTCTCAAAATCAATGGAGGTCATTTTCTATTCAGCTTACCTTGATTCTACACTTTTTTTTTTTGCTAAACTAGTTTGCACTAAATTTGTGCTCACAAACCTCATCATATAACTGAAGGATAGACAAGCAGGGAATTTTAAAATCAGGATGGTGAAAAGAAGAATTTTAAAAAGATCAGACACAGCAGTATGAAAAGGGGGAGGAAAGGGGAGTTATTATTTCTGTTTGAGGTCTCAGGGAAGGCTTCTTTCCAGAAGTACAGTTGAGATGAACCATAAAATATCAGGGATTTTGAGAGGCGAAGGTTAAAGAACACTGCATGTTGGAGAAACCCAGTGAGTGATGGATTTCCGAATGAACTCTGGAATCAATTGCAAAAAGTAGTTATTGGCACGATTTATTATTATCATTATTATTACTATTTACAAGCTTTATAGGTTGAGGGACTTTTCATGGCTTGAAAAGACTTTCATAAGAGAAAGTCTATTATTCTATTTCATGAATAAGAAAACTGAGATTTACATAAAAAGTCCAATTAATTTGCATGTCGTTACATTTCTCCTAAATAGAAAAGCAGAGCCCTCAGCAAAGTAATCAGCATCTCACTCTCCGGAAGGAATTAGGAGTCTATAAGAAACTACACTGACCTGGAAGTATATATA
This sequence comes from Ochotona curzoniae, assembly GCF_017591425.1. NCBI lineage: Eukaryota > Metazoa > Chordata > Mammalia > Lagomorpha > Ochotonidae > Ochotona > Ochotona curzoniae. Next base: position 25,941,922 of record NW_024467096.1, read on the forward strand.
CATCTCAGTATATACTGGCCTATTGTTATACCAAGAAAAAAGGGAAATATAAATCAGTAGCAATGAAACAATTGAAATATCCTTAAATGAATCAAATTTACAAAAAAATTAAAACCTATGACTTTTACAAAGAGTTAGGAAATTAATCTGTCTCAGAGATAGTTTAGGGAAAATCAACTTTATTCTCAGCCCAAGTTCTGTTAAGTCTCTTATACATGCCATTAGTTAATTACACAATATTCTTTCTAATTAGACTACTGCCCAAAGCACAGAGTGCTCAGTCATGGAATAGATGAAGATTCAAATGTTTCTTCAGTTGTAAAATGTTGCTCTAGATGTTTTAATTTCCAGAACTTTTTCATTTCAACCCTTTTGGGAACTCACCATACTCATACTATGTCATTTCCCCAGAATTTCAGAATGGGAATATAACCTCATTCTTTTTTTTTTAAGATTTATTTTTATTATTTTTTATTGGAAAGGCAGATATACAGAGAGGAGAGACAGAGAGGAAGATCTTCCGTCTGATGATTCACTCCCCAAGTGAGCGCAGCGGCCGATACTATGCCGATCCAAAGCCAGGAGCCTCTTCCGGGTCTCCCACGCGGGTGCAGGGTCCCAAAGCTTTGGGCCGTCCTCGACTGCTTTCCCGGGCTACAGGCAGGGAGCTGGAAGGGAAGCGTGGCTGCCGTGATAGAACCAGCGCCCATATGGGATCCCGGGCGTGCAAGGCGAGGACCTTTAACCACTATGCTATCGCACTGGGCCCTAACCTAATTCTTGGCAGTAATCTTTGGAATGTAACAGAAATCTGGGTACTTTCATTAATTGTATTGTTCTTTGAAAAATTTATAAGCTGGTCCTGGTGTGATAGCCTAGTAGACAAAGGCCTTGCCTTGCACATATTAGGATCTCATATGGGCACAGGTTTGTATCCCAGCTGCTCCACTTCCTTTCCAGCTCCATGCTTGTGGCCTGGTCAGTCGAGGACAGACCAAACCTTTGGGATGCTATGCTCATGTGGGAGGCCCAGAAAAGTTCCTGTCTCCTTCCTTTGGATCAGCTCGACTCCGGCTGCTACAGCCCCTTGGGGAGTGAACCAGAGGATAGAAAATCTTTTTCTGTGTATATCTGCCTTTCCAATAAAAATAGTAAATAAATCTTTTTTATTTTAAGAAAATATTGCTTTTTTTTCTGGTGTTCTGTGAGGAAACACCATATTTAAAGTTTTTTTTTTCTTTTTTTTTTTTTTCCCCAATGGAGGGAGGGAAATGCCATTTCTTAAGTTAGTAGTCTAATTCTCTTCCAGGTGGCTCAAATAATTAACACTCCCTGTAGATTAATCGACATGTGAAGAAAGAAATTGTTAAGTAAGGGACCTCAACATGTTACTCATCTTTGCTTTCGGTCAGTGCCTCTCTTTCTTCCATCCCCAATCCTGCTTGCCATTTCCTTTTTTGTTTGTTTGTTTGTTTCTTTTTTTATTATATTTTTGACAATCTTTACATAGTTAATTAGGGTAAAAAGGTTCAAGGGCTATAGGAAAGTGGGTAAGACTATTATTTCCATATTGTTTCCTTCATGTTTAAAGGGGGGTATTAAGGGAGAAGGCTCACTCAATTTCCCACCCTCCCCAGGTCCCGGATGTAGGGTATGCTCCGAGGTTCTTGCTCAAGTGGTTTTGATAATTCACCAGTTATGAATCATTGTCAGTCTTGCCACTCCAAGCACCATGAGGTCTTTGAAGAATCCACTGATTGACATAGTCCATCCTAGAGTCTCTGCCCCGTATTTTGCTGCCAACATAAAGCTGAGGTGGTTGATTGACCTGTTCTGTCTTCTCTCTTTTCTTGGTTAGGGTTCTGAGTCCAGCATTTCGATTGGGGAAATCTCCAAAGAAACTTTGTCTAAGGCGTTCTCAGACCAGATTCTTGTATGTGCTAGCAAGTACAGGGCCCAGCACAGTCCATCGCCCTGATCAGCTGGTGGCTGCGATTGGTGGGTTGGTTCTGTTTTCAGCCCCAACTTTCACTGGAACCAATGGGTGTTGCAGTCCAGCCTGGTTCTGCCCAGTACACACTCGGCCCTCACATAACCAAGTGGGAGCTGCAGCCTAGTTGGAGCAACCCACAATAACCCCCACCAGGCTCACCCCCTACCCTGGTTTGCCAGTATCTAGCAACAGTCCAGTCTGTCCCACACCCCCTTCCACCCCAGCCCCTGTCCTAGTTTTATGCCTTCCCCTGGAAGTGGTAACCCAAGAGGGAGGAGCCCACTATTTCCCTCCTAGACCTCTCCTACTCCTAGATTATGCTTTCTCCAGGTAGTTCTGTGGTTTGACTTGACAGAACGAGGCCCCAGTGCCAGCTACTTCCAGCTGCTGCTGTGGCTAAGCCCAAACAACCCTCACCCACTCTAATTTTATTTGCACCAATAGGAATAATCAGCCCAGCCTGTACTTGCCATTTCTTGTGTCAGGTGCAAGGTGGATCATCAGGAAAAGACTATGGGTGCAAACACATAGACTCATCTCAAAGAAGTGCATTCCCTAGTATAAGACAAATTACAACATAAACAGATATAGGTGACTTAGTATGTACATGTATGCTCACAGATGAGAGGTACAACAGAGAAAAATACTCTAGAAAATAGCTATATTGCAGTATACGTCTCCATTCCCAAATAAAAACAGGAATCTTGTTTTGAAATACATCAACATACCCATACACCATAAGAAGAGTTGGTCTACCCTTACCTATACCTACCATGTTACGATACGTTTGAATACCCAGAGTCAATCTTGTTACTAAGAAAGTATGCTACTGTGATAAATTGGAATATAATAGTGGGATGGATGATGCAGACAGAAAGAGAAAAATTCTCCAGAATTTGAGCTTGGTAAGACTTGGCCTAAAAGAACTAAGTATTCTTTAAGTATTTTAATTTATTTTTAAAGATTTATTTCATTTTTATTGGAAAGGTAGATATACAGAGAGGAGAGACAGAGAGGAAGATCTTCCGTCCGATGATTCACTCCCCAAGTGAGCCACAACGGCTGGAGCTGAGCCAATCTGAAGCCAAGAGCCTCTTCCGGGTCTCCCACTCAGGTGCAGGGTCCCAAAACATTGGGCTGTCCTCAACTGCTTTCCCAGACCACACGCAGGGAGCTGAATGGGAAGCGGGGCTGCCGGGATTAGAATCAGCGCCCATATGGGATCCCGGGCATGCAAGGCGAGGACCTAAACCACTATGCCACCACGCCGGGCCCTAAACATTTAAATTTTAATCAAAGCTTGGTTTTGATAAGCATAGAATAAATTTGCACTTGCATTCTGTGTTGTACCATGGAATTCTTTTACTTCTATTGTGATAAATATAAAATCTATTTAAAAAAAACATTCTATTGGGGGGACAGTGCTTGTGGTATAGATAGTTAAGCCACTCCCTGCAGTGCCAAATTGATCACCTATTCATGTTCTGGTTGTTCCACTTCTGATTCAAGTCCTTGCTAAAGGATATAGGAAAAGTAACAGAAGGTGGCTCAAGTACTAGGATCCCAGCACCCACACGAGAGATCCGGAAGCTCCTGGCTCCTGGTTTCAGTCCGGCTCAGCCCTGGCTGATATGGCCATTTGAAAAGCGAGCAAATGCATGAACTCTCTTGTTCCATCTTTCTATCTCTTTTCCTCCTTCTTTTTCTCTGTCTGTTGAACTTGAACCAGCTTGGCTGTTGTGGCCATTTGGGATGTTAACCAGATGGACAGTGTCTATCGACCTCTTTGTAACACTGCCAAATGAACACATCTTAAAAAATAAAAACTTTCAGAAAGACAGTTGTATGCATTGCATGCATTTTGCAGACTTATGCAAAATGTGCTAGAAGCTCCTGCAAGGAAAAGTACAAAAGAAATTTGTGATGTACATATTGGTTTGTAAGGAAGAGCAGGACTAGTGTGGAATATAGTTTGTGTGCTTTGAACATTAGGCGATGAAGTACAGATTTGGAGGCCAAGACAATTAGTCACTGGAGTAAGTGTGCAGCTCAAGCACAGTGAAAGAGGACAAACGGATCGCCTTTGGAAATCAAGCAAGGGAGCCTGGCCTTTCTCCCAGAGGGAACAGGGAATCAATGAAGAATTTTTGGCAGAGGGTATCCCTGTAAATATGCTTTAGGAGTTACAGATAAAATTTTAAATCAATTAATCAATTTTTCCCTCTCTCACTACTAATAACTCCAAATTCATACTTTTAAAATTTGAATTTTCTGGGCTTTGAAAATTTTTGGAAAGTAATGGAGACGGAACCAAGTGAACTGAAATTTTAATTGTGGCTTGGAAACTATTATTCTGTTTTGATAGTTTTTAGTAGTATTATTCACTTAAAGCTCACGTTTAATAGACTGTCATGCATGTTTGATAAGTAAAAGAAAGAAAATTAATTAAACATGAATGCAATTTTATACAATGATTAGTCTTTCCCACAAGGCCATAGGGAGAAGTGATTAAAAGGTGGCTTTTGAGGAAAGATTTGGCATAGTTAATTAAAATGTGTAAACAGGAAAATAATGACCATTTCAAGAAAGTTAGTGCTTTGAAAGGGGTAACTTTTGAAATGAAAATCAGAAGAGCCTAGGAGGCAATTAATTTTACTCAAAGTTTTTTCTTGTGGTGGTAGTAGAAACCCACTGACATATTTAGTACTTATTTAATGTTTGAATTTTTTCAACTTTTGTTACACTATCTCATGCAATTGACAAATGGTGAGGAAATCTATTTTTAATTAGATTTCTAATTAATTTTTGTATACTAGGAATTTGATATTTGCTAAAACTCAATGAATTACTTTTATCTAGCATTAATAACCCCATTTTGGCTAATCACAGATGATGAAAAACAAATTTATACACTCACAGTCATATACATAATTATTCCAATTGGCTTCAAAATATAACTTTGATTAATTATCTAAGTACTAATTGATACATATGAATTTGGAACATAATTTCACATGGGAGAAAAATAGAAATATAAGGAATTTATTGTTGATTAATTACTGTAGTTGATAATAGCAAAATAAACTGAAAAATCTAAATAAAACTTTATTTCTATAATTCAGTGGGAAATGTTAAACTTAATTATTCAAATTTTGAATTTAGTTACTCAAAATCAGAATGTAAATTGATTTTGGATGCAATTGTATCAAAATTTAAGTGTCCTTTCATTATTGAATTTTGACAAATGATTTGGTCTATACAATATTGCAAGTATACACAGGGTTTGAAATATAAGAGATTAATTTCCAACAAGTTTTATTATGTCACCATTATTGTAAGCATGACTACCTCTCACTCCTTTTCTGGAAGAAACAGACGGGAATATGGGCAGGGAGTAGAAATTAAAGAAAGAAATGATGGAAGAATGCCTGACCAAATAAGTACGTGTGATATGAACTGATAAGGAAGTAAAAATTTTCACTTTGCGTTCTCATAAAAGTAGACTGAAAGTTTTTGAACACAACTGTCCTTAGTATTTTTCCTGTGTAACATAAGCTTGGGGAATTAATTGTACATTAATAATGATTATTCCCAAACCCCCCAAATGGAAGGAAATCAGCTTTATAACAAAGATTGCAGAAATAGGATGGAGAGGATGTGGAATTTGCTGGAGAATGCCATTTTCCTAAGAAAGTATCTGAATCTTTTGCAACTAGGAAAGGAAGAGATGTTGTACACCTGTCGCAGAGGTCTTGTAGAGCAAGATTCCATTACGAGACAGAAAAATCAGGGCTCCTAGTTTCTGTTCCTCCTGACACTACTTAAAAAAGTTTTCCTTTTTGTTTCTTTGCATTTCATTTGTCATCTCTCCGGAAAGAATATCTTTGGTTTCTCATAATGTGTTTAGTACACACTGTGAAAATGGCTGTCATCTACCTATTCAATTCCAGGCCAAAGGACCTTTTCCTTACCTTAAATGTCACCAACACATTGTTCTGTGTAACTTTCTTCACTAACTTACAGGTTCCCAATGGCCTTAGCTTTTTCTCTTTTGCTTTTCAGAAGGAATTTCAAAATGAATGCCATGGTGAAGAAGGAATTCTATTCCTGAATGAACAACTTCTCACGGACCAATGTTTGCATGCACACCCGCACACACCCATCCTCCCCATCCCTGCCCCACACATGCAAAACTACATTATTAGGCACATGTCTTGCATCTATCCAACTTCAGGTCAAAAGGTGGATATAAAGGTATTTTATAGTGAATACGACATAGCAATTATTCAAGGGCAAATAGCAGATGGTATTCCTGTGGCATCACTAAAATAATACAAATTTCTGATTTGTAGATATAAGAAAGGAAAAGTAATTCATCCTAGGAAAATTGTACCAAGATATTTGTGTTAGGACTGCTAAACTATGTATTATTGTTTCATCTTGCTATTCTGGAACTCTTGTTTAATGTAGAAAAGAAAGTGACATGCTCTCAACAGGTAGTTATGAGATTATGCCAATAATGACTAATAGTAATGTGGCAAACAACTATGAAGGGAGCCTGATGTATTATAGGCATCTGTCACTGTGACAATGCCTTCTGAAAAATGAACTGACATATCTTCACAGAGTCTTTCTGGACTAATTCTGGGGGACCGTGCTTTTGTCTCTTCTGCTTCTGGTTTGATTTGCCTAGTCAAAGACAAATATTGCAAGAGACTCTTGCTCAAACTCCAGCTCACAACCCTTTGTAAGGTTTTGTTCTGTGCTTGGAGCAGAAAAGCTAAGGTAGGTCCGATGACTTGAATTGCAAGGATCCCTTCTTTACTGCACAGCACATTGCAGTCCCATATCAGGTACCTACTAGATTTCCTGACAAACATATCCCAATATCATTTCCCTTTTAAAATTTCCTCTCTTCTGGAGAATAGGCTCCTTCATTTTGACCTCCTCTTACATTTTTGTCATGAAGTTTAAACAGTTACTGTTATTGTTCTTTGTTGAATATTCATCTTTAAGTGGATAACGACTCTAGATGCCACTCAACGTTCAACAAAAGTTTTAAAATTAATGCATCGAATTTTAAAATTTCATAAACTCAAATTAAACACCTCAGACATTGGTTAGCCGATGTTATGAAGGAAAGGTTTTCTATGCTTGTTTATTCTGCAGGCCACCGCAAGTGTCTTCAGTGTCAGAATGGGAGGTGATGATACATCCCATTGAGTGTTACACATCTTGTTCCCACATTTTAGAACAATGTCTTTTTTTTTTTTTTTACAAACCTACTTTAAAAACCTTTTTCCACATCTTCTTTCATTGATTTTTTTTGTTCCCTTTTCAATGACTTGTTCCTCACATCTTTCTTCTATACCTAACAAGTGGAAATGAACAGTAGATTCTGGGATGTTGAAGCTGTGGGAGCAATCTAGTCCCAGTAAATGGGTCTCAAACTCCACTACTGCTAACAAGTGTGCTAATAAATCAAGAACTTTGTGTCATACACAAGAATGTATCGTTCCAGCAAATATCCCAAACAAAAAAGAACTAAAGTGAACTTGATAATCATAAATGTCCTATCAAACAAAAAATTGTATTTGCAGCAAATAACCGCAATTCATAAATTTTTGCTATTTTCAATTTTTAAAGGACATATTTCTGTTGCTTTTTCAAAGCCCTTGCATAATGTCAGCAGTGGCATGCTGATAAATGTCAAAAAAGTCATATCAGACAAAGATATATTTTTACAAATATACTTGAAGTTGGGACAAAAAAGAAGGCCAGCGAGGTGGATTAATCCTGCTGGAGTATGGAGGACCCTGCTTGACTCTGCTTCCAATCTGGATTCCTGATAAGGGACTGGTGGCCAGAAATGATGGCCTAAACACTTGAGTTCCTACTATTAACATGGGATAATTGTATGAGCTACTGGTTTCCAGCTTTGGCCTAGCCATGTCCTCCCTGTAGCAGCAGTTGGAAAATGAGCCAGCAAATAAATGGATGATCACTTTCTCTGTTGAGCTGTATTTCAAATAAGCACTGACATGAAGGGCTATGCCTGAATTTTTCTTTATATTTTGCACTGAGTAGGATAGCATTCATAAAAATATCAACAATCATCTCTGATACATATGGCATTTTCTGACTTATTAAATTATACAAGATTAAAGGAAGAGAAGAAAAGATTGCAGGAAAGAAAAGAAGAAAATACATTCTCCAAGTCTTGTCATTTTAACCATAATTTAATTGCTAGAATTTAACATGAAAAAGACATCTGTCTGGAGAAAGAAGCAAGCATGTGACTCTTGCCTGTCTAAAGTGTGTGTGCACAAAACACAAACATATATAGTTCAATTGCTTAGGGAGTTCCACAATAGTCCTTGAGACAGCTACCCGAGAGTATCATAGCATTAATGGATGGAATTTTTACTTTAATGAACTTAACCTTTTCCCTTTTTCTTCCTTTTGTGTTTCCTTTTCCAATCCCAGCCCAGACTTTGCTCTAATCCTAAGAGAACGCCCGTCAATGAATAAGCAGTCACTTTCAATGTGTAAGTTACTCTCTGTAGTGAGCTAAGCATTTAGAGATACATTAACTTCTAGGCCACTTGGGGACTATTCAGAGTAATGGTTTCTAACAGTTAATAATGTATAACGTAACTAGAGAATGCCTCCGGCAGGCTATTGTGTAGTAAACATAATAAAACAGCTTCATAATATCAGTTTTAAGTATATTATTTCTCCCAGCATTAAGACACACTAAATGAACAAATCATAACATCACTTGATGTTTTACATAGCTATGGTATGTTTCAACTCAATTAAATTTGAATTCTCCCAAATGCCTTGTATATTTTTCCATTTATTATCACATTCTGAAAGTACAAACATTTGGTGGGATCGTCATTTTTATGAGGGTTCCGATTTTATAGTAACCCTGTTATAGTATATAGTATATAGTATACAGTATACAGTATATAGTGTATAGTATATATGTACATATATATATATATACACATAAATATAGTGAAAGGAGGAGATTTCAAAAGATCCTTTCTCTGATTCTTTCTTCTAAGCTCTAATCATCTAAACCAGTTTTGTTTTTTTCCTCTCCAGGAAGAAATTAATGAAATAATCACATTACACTAGAATAATGACACAGAATTACTAAGTAGTTCTAAAACTATTAATAATCCATAAGGTTTCTCCCCTACAACTAGCTCTGATCCCTTAATTATTGCCTTGATTGTTCTTTGCTACAGTTGGATTTCAGTGAATGATGACTTTGATATTAGACGCATGATGTTTTTTTTTAAATTGGGTTTGTCTTCACAAATTCATTCCTGGTATAAGCAACTTTATTGACTTCGACTGAGAAGTTTAGAGAAGCAAAGACAAAAAAAAAAAAATTCAGTGCTTATACTGGTGGGCAAAACCTTGTTTATTCCTTTTGTTAATTTTTGGAGCTGCCAGGCTAGAAGAAATATTTCTGTAACCATTGCAAGTCATTAAATGAGGTCATCTCTTAGGACGTTAACAGGCAGCCTCAAATCTCAGAAATGTTATGTTGTAGTTAATCAAAGATCTCTGCGATGTTCTAAATGAACTGAATATCCATTTCTATGTAACAATGTTCCATAAATCATGCCAATCAACCTGTCTCTGCTTTTGTCCTTGTTCAACTGTACTTTTGGTTCATATTTATTTGTTGACATCGTCCCTGACTATTTTGTCCATCTGGTACAGCCATTAATCGCAGTTTGACCAATCTGTCCTCCTAGTATGGAACTCCTGCCAACCATCAGGGAGACAGTCACTTTCTCTCTTGAACGGAATAGGAAATAATGGGTCACTCGGGGGCTTTGAGCTCTCTAATGGAACAAACACACTAGGTTGGTTTTGTTTGTCAGGGATATATTTTTTTTCTTTTTGTGAGATAACACTTTAAATTTATTTTAAAGGCTAAAGGCTTCACTAAAGGAAAAGTCCAACAGGTACAAGGAAAAGACTTTAATTTTGCTTGGTTTTGAACATAAGAACTGTGAATCTCACTAATCTATTTCATTAGATGCCAATTTGCAAATTAAAAGATATTGTTACACTGGCCAATACTCAGTTCATATGCTGAGTACAAAGAAAGAGCGCTTTATAGCAAAAAGAGCAGGACTGAGTCAGCTTTCTTCGTTTCTCAGTACACTGCACAAAACAGCTGGAAATGAAGCAGAATCCCTCATTTCATTTCACCCAGAGGCTACCATGAGCAGTAACTCTGCAAATGGTTGCAAGCACAAAGTGAAAGCTGCGTGATTTCAGGTAGCTCTAGGTAAGCATCTGTTAATTGCTATATTGTGCTGATTTGAATATTGTGATTTGTGTGATACCAATACATTAAAATGGCTTTGAAATTTTAGTGTCCTGAGAGTTCTCTGAGTTTTTGCATAACAATGAATCTTCATTGAGAAGCTGTTCTTAAGGACAGAATTTGAATAAATTGTCTTTACATATTATTCTCTGTTTTAATATTATCAACATTTCCTAGATCTGGTGTACTCATGGACCCAATTATCTTATTCATAGATTTAGTGAGCAGAAAGAGGTAATTAACAAAACATGTTAGCCTTTCTAAATGTTTGTTTATGTAATACAATGAACTGTACTGTCAGGACTATGATGGACTTACGAATCAATGAGTAAGACACTAAAAGGATACACAAATATTACTTCTTGTCTCACCTCCATTCATTGTGGCAAGGCCATTTGAAGCAAAAAATAAAGTCCTGCCAAATTTTAGCAAGAATTAACATACATCTCAGATTTCTAGAGACGTATGAAATTGTAATATTTTCTACAAATTTTTATCGATTAACCTATTACTTCAATAAATTATCAATATATTCATTCATAACTACAAGAGAAGATTCTAAATTGCTCAAGGAACTGCGGGGGCTCATACGTGAATTAGATACAGATTTCTTCTTTTACCATTCAAAATTAAGCCTAAGGAGTACAAATACACATGAAAATATATTACAGTAGCTCTCACAATTAGGATACAATCATATTGCTAGAATTAAGAGAAGTAGGATGTTTCCTTTGCATTAAAAGAAATAATAATAAACTGCTTTGGGGTCCCCGAGGAGGAAGACACTTCTTCCAAAAGGCATTAGAGACTTTTACTTGATGAAAAATAAGCAACTAACGGAGAGCAAGCATTGCTCATGAACAGGTCAGTTTCTGCTATGGATCACTAAGTAGGTACTTGAATTCATTTGCAAAGATGGTCTAATTCCATAAATGGATGTTACAAATTCAGTGGGATAAAGTGTCTGTCTCACCCAGTTCCACTTGCTTAAAGATGTAATTATAAAATAATATTAGAGGACAATTTGAGATTATATATACAACCTAATGTACTATAAATGAGACAGAAAGTATAGAAGTTATGAAATAAAAGCCAAACAAATGTATTACATGTGCATCTTAAATTCTATACAGAATATGTATCTTAAACAAGCCATATTTAAATAGATTGGAAAACCAATATTTGAAATGGAGATAATAAAAATGTTTTTGTATATGTTATAATAAAGAGGCAGGGCCCAGAGCAGTTGCCTAAACTGTGGTTGGCTAAAGTCCTCGTCTTGCATGCCTGGGGTCCCATATGTTTCCATCCCGGCTGCTCCACTTCCTTTCTAACTCCCTACATGTGGCCTTGGAAACAGTTGAGGATGTCCCAAGGTGTTGGAACTCTGCACCTGCATGGGAGACCCAGAGGAAGCTGCTGGCTCCTGGCATCGCATCGACTCAGCTCCAGTGGTTGTGGCCACATGGGGAGTAAACCAGCAGACAATAGATCTTTCTGCATCTCCTCTCTGTATATCTGCCTTTCCAATAAAAAGAAATAAATCTTAATAAAAATAAAATAGCAAAAATGAATCAAACTCTTTTTAGAAATTGAAAATATAAAAGTTGACATTTCAATAGGAAAAAGTGGGCCAAGAACTTAAGAATAAACAATTCACAGAACGACAACAACAACAAAAAAATGACAATAGAATTTTGACAAACCTCTCCAGGAAATGATAAGAAGAGTGAATGCTTCCCAGTTGAAAAGAGTTGAATAAATTGAATATTTTTAATTCCTCATTGAAAATATTATGAAATTATTTTTAAAAGCAAATCAAATTTTGATCAGGAGATCTGGAGGTATCTGGAGTTGTTACAGTAAACATGGTGTACATAAACAGAGAAGAAGCTTGAAGCTCGTGTGTATGTGTGTGTAATTACATAAGTAGAGAAAAATGTATTTAAGTAATGTAAAACTTTGTGAGAAAGATGGTGGAAGACAATGTTAAAGGTAAAAGAAAAGTAATATACATTGGCTGAATAGCACACACTCACTTAAGCATAAATCTAAAAGTTCATCAATAGGAACTGTAGCAAATGGCTACGCATGCACCAATCAGATCCTGATCAAAGAGACACTGAAGAGGATCTATTGCTTTATCAAAAGCAAACTCTTAACTCCATTATTTAGAGGCTTTATCAATTCCCCTGGAAGGAAAAATAGAGGACTGATATCAGAACCTAGACAGCCTTCATTTATTTAGTTGCATGAAACTGAATAATCAGAACTGTATAATTCTCTATCTTAATAAGAAAAACGGATTTATCCTAAAGAATCATTACAAATATAATGGAAAAAGTTATTTTTGGTGACTTGAAGTTAATTTGTTTCGGATGAGATATGGTGTGCTTTAAAAGCCAAAAGAGGCATTTCTGGAAAGATTCATTTAGAGATCTCTAATGGCTAAGTGCCTTGTCTTCCTCTGGTAGACTTAAAGCACTCGGCACGCTCCTCTTCCAGGAAAGGTATCAGAGTAGGGTTCAGCTTAGAAAGCTGAGAGTACAGAAATACAATTTTCATTTCACATAACTGATACACTCAGAAATCTTCATTACAAGTGTTTTATTTTCAAAAATACTATGACATTAAATAGTCTAACTCATATGTCCATTCTCTTAGTCTGTTACAATCATAAAAATATTAAAGACGGGGAGGATTAAGCAACAAACAGTTTATTTCTCATAATTCTATGAACAAGGGAACCCGGGATCATGATATAAGTACACTCAGTTTCTTGTGAATGCTTTCTTCCTGGCTCACAGACAGCCACCTACTCAATATCCTCACGTGAACTCTGCTCATGACATGCACATGGACAGAGGGGGAACACATCTCTCTTCTTATAAAGCCAACAGAAGCTCCAGGCAGGATCCTATTCTTATGAGCTCATATTATCTTAATGACCTCCTAAAAGAACTGTTTGTAATAGAGTCTCATTGGAAAGTTATAGGTAGGGGACATAATTCTTGCCCTGAGGAATTTTAACTTTGGATCTCTTTTTAATCAAGTATTCTTATTCTTCATTTGTTATAAAATATTTTATAGCAACTCCAAAAGTATCACATAATAGTTACTGATTTAGGCATGTAACTATTAATTATATAGGATTCTACAATCTAAATACATTTCCACATCTGATGCAATTTAAGATAATTATCATTATATAAAATCACTCTAGTTTGAAATTTTCCTAATTTTACTCTAATGCCACTTTTTGCAGCTTTTTTTTTAAAGTCAGGACATAATAAACATTATAAATCATAAGATTATTATAGAATAATCATTTTTGTTCATGGAATTTTTCTTATCATTCACAAAATTAATTAACAGGTTCTTATTTAGAATATCACATTGTCATTTATGTGTACTTTAAAAGGTTCTAAGAATTGTTTTTCTATTGTTAGTGTAATTAAAATATTGAGTCTGAAATTTTGTTAGAATGTCCCATATTTTAAATGTTTCTATTTTTATATACTAGATTATTACCTAATATATTCTATAACAAGAGGTACTTAATATAAACCATCAGCTAATTCTTAAAGCTTTATTCCTTTCCTGTGTAGCATTTAATCTGTTCTCACAAGATGATTGAAGAAGCAGCTTTCACTTTTCACCATATAAAGATCAGCATACCATGTACTATTAGGTTGTAGCTCCTTTTATTCTTAGGTTGAAGTGGACAAAATCAAGGCATATGGTTTACCATTTACCTTTTATTTGCCTGTTTTTTAAACATTTATTTATTTTTATTAGAAAGTCAGATTTACAGAGAGGAGGAGAGGCAGAAAGATTTTCTGGGCCCCGGTTTACTCCCCTAGTGGCCACATTGGCTAGAGCTGAGCTGATCCACAGACAGGATCCAAGGGCCTCTGCCAGCTCTCCTACATGGGTGCAAGTTCTTGGGACCTTGGGCCATCCTCAGCTGTTTTCCAGGCCACAAGCAGGGAGTTGGATGGAAAGTTGAGCTGCCGGGATTAGAACCGGCATCCAAATGGGATCCTGCCACCTATAAGGTAAGGATTTTAGTCACCAGGTTACTACATCATGCACTCCAATTAGCCTTTTATCCAATTGCATCATTCATTAATGATTTTGCCTAAGGTTTGGACTTCATTAATATTGAAAAAATTCTTATTTTTTCCACATTAATGTTCACAGTTCTTTCATAAAGAAGATGTTTTTCTCCTCAACCCTAAATGTTTGTTTCTGCTAACAAGTATTAGAGAGGGAAAACCAATGTGGGTATCTTTGTTCTACATTCGCCTGGCTTTCTCCTATTTATCACCATCTCTTCAATTTTTAAATATTTGAATTATGTCATTTTTTAAACTTACTAGAAGAATTAGCCAGTAGGATTTCCTACATAGAGGAATTGGCGGGATGCTTTTCACCTTAGGTTGTTTTTGTTTTTGTTTTTGTTTTTTGCACGTAGCTTTGTGCTTTCCACTAGTTTTTGATCCTTTCCTGATTTTAGAATTACTAGATGCTCTTGGTTCATTTTAGGTATTAACTAATGAATTTACTAAGTCTTTGTTTTGTTGGTTAAGGAATGCACAGAAGCTTCAAATGATCTACAGGAAAATAGAATTAAAAGGAAATGCCATTCCCAATGACTTTTTGAAGCCTTATTATGTACGTAGCTGCAGAGTAATAAATATCGCAAGTTCATACTGATGCTTATATTCAGATTAAAGAACTTTTACTGATTGAATTTTTTGCTAATAGCATTTCTCTTATACTAAAGTTCTTGAACATTATAACATGTAATAATAAGTTTATATTTGCTTTATCTTAATCATTATTACAAAGTATTGTGGAAAGCCTCAAAATAATAATGTGGGTTTTATTAATGTGGATTTTATTAATGTGTTATTAATGAAGCTTAATATTTAATTTTTTCAAAAAATGTCTAATAAAACCACATATTTTGCTCATCACAAAATATCTTCATTTTAAAGCTATCATATTTTAGTGATAAAATTGATCTTACAGTTATATATATTCCATCAGCACTTACAGAAATAATATCTACAAAGTATGTGAGTAAAAACTTACAAGAAAAATTGTTAGTACTCTTGAATTTGCTAAGCACCACACAAACTCACCGCCCATAGTTGATTTCAATTACAAAAGGAACTGAAGCAGTGGGCCTACTAAAAGCAAGCTGTGGCAATCTTAAAAAGCTCCTTATGCCAACTTCTATATCTTTGTATCTCTTAATTATTAATTAGCCTGTCCCTTTCATTTACCCTGTCAGAATGAGCCAACACATTTGTCATTTGAAGAATAAATAAGAAAAAATTTTAGTGTTCATTTTTATTCTAACCATATTGTTTGGATTGAACAGCTATCCACAAATTCCTTCTTCCTCAAAGGCAGAGCATATGTAGTAACACACATGGACTTTCGTTAAAATCAGCATCGTTGTACCTGCAGCACATTCAACAGATAAAAAGAAAAAGAACTCTAAATTCTATTCCTTATCTTTCAATGCAGACATGTAAACCATTAATGTCTGCAGTATCTTGTATGTAAAAAGCTCCTGTTTTAGCACAAGATGATTGTGTAAATAAGTTGACAAGAAATGCACATTCTTTCGTAAGAATAGTGTAATAATTGGAGTGGTGTTATGCTGTAGCAGGTAGAGCTGCTGTCTGCGACAACATAATTTTCTATGTTTCCTTTTTGTTTTTAATAGCTGATTAGTAGTCCACGGAGTAAATGAACCATAGCTTTCTTATCCAGTCTTCTGTTGATGGGCATTTCGGTTGCTTCCAAGTTTTTGCAATCATTGATTCTACACATGTCCAATAGTTTCATTTGGAATCCATCTTTCATCTGGATGCAGGGATGCATGTTCCCTTTGTAGCCAAATGGGCCCAACTGGAAACCATTATACTAAGGGAAATGAGCCAATCCCAAAAGTTTAGATAACACACGTTTCCCTTAATTTAACATGAAATGATGTCAATCTGAAAAACAATACCTGTAAACTACAATATTATTTCAACCCCAGACAGCTGTATCTTATGCAATAAGATGTTGTGATGTAACCAATGAACCAACAATCAATGTGAGTCAGACTGCTTATGATCTACATCAAAAAGTTGTAAAAACCCAATATGCTTTCAAAACCCTGTGCTACTCGGAAATGGGGCAGAAGAGCAGAGAAATCTTCCATCTCCTTAGAATGTGTGAGGAAGATGTGAAGTATAACCTATCAGGAACATAACAGGTAACTTACAGACAACAGATTCAAATCAGCATTAGACAATAGTAAAATTACAAAGACATACAGGGAGAATCAAGAACAATCCTGACAACCTCTTAACAGGAGTTCATATGCACAGAGCAGGGGGACTCTAGAGTGGAGCAGGGGGACAGGAGGAGGCTTGTTTCCCAACCCTGAAGACCCCCAGATCCTCACTGAGAACTATCAATATGGACGCCAAGGACTACATCCCAACTGTCAAGGAGACCACGGGGAAATGGAGTGCCTTCAGAGACTGAGAACTCTGATGTCATCCACCCCACTTTTGGATCTACCACGTGGGTTGGAAAAAGCCCAAATCCTTCCTTGCAGGATCCAAGGGCATCAGAACAACAGCTGGGAGCCCTGAGCGGTCCACAGAAATAGAACAGTAAGCTTTCTTCGAGACTAGGGAGAGGAGCTTTATCTGGTTCTTACTTAGTTCCAACTTTGGATCCCCACCCTCTCTTTGCAATGACCATCAGAGTCGCTCTAGAGCCCCCCAAACACACACACACACACACACACACACAAATTAGAATAGAAAGACAGAACAACAAGGAAAGCTTAGAACCAGACAGGAAATGGCCAAATGGTCAGCATGGACTCACATATACCTTACTAGGTAGAACACAAATATTAATTACTCCTCACTAAGGTATTGAGGATTTCTCTGCACACCCCTCCTAAAACTGTTCTGCACCTCAATTGTTGACATATACCTTGTTAATTATAACCCAGTTTAGACTATCCTAAAATCTGCCAAGTCAGCAAAATTATGCTTCAACACTATGAACTGCTAAATACTAAAATGAAAATAGAAATGAGACAGCTGAATAGTACCCTATAGTCATTTTAAGGTGTTTAGCAGCCGGTTTTGTGTATAAACTAAAATTGAAATGTCAATGAAGTAGTCACAGGATGTGGTTAAGAACCTGCATTTTTTTAGCATATTTGTTACTCAATACCATGTCAATTAATTCCATAATATTGTAAATTGTCGTTGATGCCATGGTGTGGCTTTAAATTGATCGGGATGATATTCTGCTGGCTCTGCCTTCAGACCAAAGATTGTATCCCCGAGAAACTGTTGAATTTACCTGGATAATAACATGATGGCCTCTATGCTTGGTATACTCTTGCAATGAAAGAATATTGACTGAATTTGAAATGTAATACAGCAACAAGGTGGAGGAATCCACCATGGGGGGAAGGTTTGGGGAGGGAGGGTTGGGGGATCCCCAGAGCCTATGAAATATGAAACTGTGTCACATAATGCAATGTAATTAATAATACATATAATATGTATTATAAATATGCTATTATATATTATGTAATGCAATGTAATTAATAATACATATAATAACATATATATGTTAGATAAAAGTGGAAATCTTGAAAAAAAATGTCCTGTGTTTCAGCACTTGCAGCTCCACATCTGCTTCAACTAAAGTGCTTGGGAAAGCAGTGAAAGATGAACCTTTTGCTTGAGCCAATGAACCCACATGGGATATTGGCAGATCTGGAAAAAACTCAAGATTCTTGGCTTTGGCTGGATCCAGCCCTTTCAGTGTGGGGTGTGTGTGTATAATTTCTTTCTCTATGTTAGCCTTTCAGATAAAGCAAACTTTAAGGAAAAAAAGAGAGTAGCATTATAACTTTGTTCTTTGGTTAGGATTTTGGTACTAAATAATGTTAAAATCATTATTGCAAAAGTAATTTGTCAATCCACTAGAAAACTGGTAAAACTTCATAACACATGTAGTGTAACTTTGCTCCGATTTTTATTAAAACAAAATGACAAACCTGCTGCAATATTGCACAAAATGTTTTTTCTGATTTTTTATTTTCCTAAAGGAAATACTGTCAGGGGAAATTCCAGTTAATATCCTTGCTGTTTCACTTAACAATGTTCTTTATGTAAGAAAATTGTGATGTCTTTCAAAAACAAATTGCAAGCCTCATCATTCACTCTTACATTTCATAGTAACTTCTGTCCTGTGTGATTGATGGTTATAAATGTTGAAATTCAGCATAATTTGAATATAGTATAATTAACAAGATGTTGAAATAAAAATTATATTTAACTTAATATATACAGAATTAAGAGTATGAAGGTAAAGAATAAGAAAATGGAAAAATACTAGGCTGCAGATGCTTACGGAATTTGGTACTATCCTGGATTAATAAATGGAAAATGTATTCAAATGTTTATGTTCCCTCAGAAATTTGAATTTATGACAAAACCTTTATTAATTTCCCTATGCATGCATTCATTCACTCATTAGATATTTATTGAATTATTGCACACCTTCTATTAATTTATTTTCTAACCTGGAGAATATAGCAGAAAATAAATAGTGAAAAATCTGTCCCAAAATGCAAGAGTTAGGACTGACAATAAACCAAAGAAATAAGTAAATTATGCCATATTTTAGATGGCTATAAATCCAGGGGAAATATCTGGAGAAAGAAGATTTTTGTGTTGTGGGAAAGATGAGTATCACAATTTCTTATTGACTAATTAGAGAAAGTTTATCAGTATATAGGCACTTTAGGGGAAAAGTGAATAAAATGAGAAAACACATCATACAGATCCTGGAGGAACAACATTGCTAGCAGAAAGCATGTTCATTAAGAGAATGTATGCAAGCCCCAATAACTGCTGAGTTTGAGGAAGAATGAAGATGCTATAATGTGATTGAAGCTTGATGAGAGAATGGAGAACAAAAAACATAGGGAAGTAATGGGAGCTAGATTTTGTGGGTCTTTAGAGTTGACGCTCTAAGTGATTGGGAAAGGAGCAAGTGGAGGACTTCAATGTAAGAGATGGACGATACAGCTTGTGTTTGTCTATAACTGTTCTGGTTATTATCTTGAAAAAGGGTCTAAAGGTCAAATAAGGAAACAGGAAATCAGAGCTGTCGCTTTAATCTATGGAATAAAGGGTAAATCGGTGCAGGGTGGTGGTCTGTTAGGAAGAGATTATAATCCAGATGTATTTAAATATACAGTTAAAATCCTTTGTTGAAATACTTGGGATATGAAAGGAAGATGAAAATCAAATATAACATTCAGATTTTTTGGCCTGAGCCAAAGGAAATTCAGAATCGCTTTGAGCTAATTCAGAGAAGAAAGAGCAGTTTGTATATGTGAAGTTTGAGATGGCCATTGGGTATCCAAGTAGAAATGGAGACTAGGGAATGACATATTCACATATCAACTGCGGGAGAGGCCTACAGCAGAGAACTAAAACTAAGCTTCAGAGTCAGAGAGAACTAATTTCCTTCCTTCCTTCCTTCCTTCCTTCCTTCCTTCCTTCCTTCCTTCCTTCCTTCCTTCCTTCCTTCCTTCCTTCTTCCCTTCCTTCCTCCCTTCCTTCCTCCCTTCCTTCCTTCCTTCCTTCTTTCCTTCCTTCTTTCCTTCCTTCTTCCCTTCCTTCCTTCTTCCCTTCCTTCCTTCCTTCCTTCTTCCCTCCCTTCCTTCCTTCTTTCCTTCCTTCCTTCTTTCCTTCCTTCCTTCTTCCCTTCCTTCCTTCTTTCCTTCCTTCCTTCCTTCTTCCCTTCCTTCCTTCCTTCCTTCCCTCCATTCTTTCTTTTTTATTTTGTGATACAGTTCTGTAGGTTCTAGAATTCCCCTTTCCCTCCTCCCCAAATCTCTTCCACCCTCTGATTTCCCTATATTACTGCAGCAGTCTAGTCCTTCATAAACAGTCATAAGTCCATCATTCTGCTATTTGGGCATA
Source organism: Ochotona curzoniae (assembly GCF_017591425.1). Taxonomy (NCBI): domain Eukaryota; kingdom Metazoa; phylum Chordata; class Mammalia; order Lagomorpha; family Ochotonidae; genus Ochotona; species Ochotona curzoniae. The sequence goes on from NW_024467096.1 coordinate 25,962,314, forward strand.
CTCTTCATTGTAGGTACTGCTAATGGGAAAGTCGAGCATCCTATTCTCAAGATATAATTAACAGTTTCATTGAGAGTTCACCTTCGATTTGGAAGTAGAGATTCATATGGCAGAGAAAACTTCAAAGCCAGCATTCTGGATAAGATAAATAAGGAAATGGGATAGTTTAAATCAGTAGTTTAAGAACTGGGTCCTGTAACATCTTTACAAGCCTATGAAACAGTAGAAATTAAAAGAAGAAGAAGAAGAGCTTTGGAAAGAGAGGGGGTAGGATTTTCTGAAGCAATGTTTCTGAGTAGGCAAAAAGGAACACTGTTTAGTATGCAAGTTAGGAGTTTGACCTTTTTCAGATTATAATGGTAGGAATGGGGTAGGTGGTAAGTAAAGCTTGGGAAATGCATGCTGTATTCTAACTAGTTCTTTATCGTCACTTAAAATAGGAAGCAAAATCATCAGTAGCAACTGAAGACTAGGGAAAACTTGTTGACTATTTCCAATGAAAATGTCAACTGGGGAAAGAGAAGGACAATGAACAGTAACGCTGTAATGGAATCACTGGGCAGTCTGTGGGTCCCCGGAATACTGGCAGTAGGTTTAGAGTGGTTGCACAATATGTGTGGTTGGGTTTTCCCACAACATTTCCTTCAACTTTTAGAATGAGTGGAGAAGCAAATGTGGGAGTTCTAGAAGAGCAAAGCTACTGAGTGTGGTGCAGGAAAGATACGAAGATGGACTTTAAAGTGTCTAAATAGACAACATAATCATAGGATGAAAATAGGGAAGATGAGATCAACAAATGCTTTTCTGGGTAGGAGTGAAAAGCACCTTATGCTTTTAGCATTAGACTTATTCTGTAAAATTGTTGATGGTGGCAGAGTAGCAGGCTTGAGACCATTCAGTCATTTCTGCAGATGATGTTTGTGGGAATGATTGGCTGATAGAAAACACAAGACAAAGAAAACTGTCAAGGACTTCAGGAGTTTACATGTTGAAACGGAGTATGGTTTCCATGTTGTAAGAAGTTAAACAGAACACAAAGAAACTGGAAAGCCTTTGTTATTCACCATTCAAAATCATTGTTATCCTCTTAGAAATAACTTAGCTTCCTGAATAAACTTTCAAGGATTAAAAAAAGAATACCTTGTAGGGTGCTTGAATCCAGAGAGCCTTTATGAGCTTGGTGAGGAGAGCTAATATCTTGACATTGGCACTTTCTCCAAAACCATCTTGTGTGCTATCCCAGACTAAGCATGGGATTTTATACTCATAGCTGTTGTCAGAACAAAGTTCAAACCACAGTTTCACAACTTGCTAGCTGAGTCAGTTTGGTCATTTTTCCCCTCTAACACTTAATCCTTAACTTCATAGTTGTATAATAGGGAAACTTAACTAGGAAGATTGTTGATTGAACATTAGAAATCGTGTAAAGCAGTTAACAGAGCACTTGGAACCATGCTTCCATGTTATCATATTTGATTCACAATCTCCTTTTAAAGTTTTACATTCCATGACATTGGTACTGTTCTGTTTATGCATATTCTCTTTCTTGTTTGTCTACGAAGCACTTGCAATTTTTTTCTGTTTATCTAGATCACTGATTCCTGGCTACATTTAACTCTATTACTCATACTCTGATGCTTAGCACTCACTCACAGATGTAATCAATTAAGCTAGGGTGATTGGATACATCAATGCAACAATTTTCATTTAAGAAGAAATCATGCAAGTTTATATTTTGCAGAAGCATGTAGGAAATACAGGAGTTTGGAGAACAACTATCTTATTAAAATACAGAAAACTAGTGAACAGTAGATTCAATCAACGATATATAATTATGTCTCTTTACATATGATGAAAAATCAGTAAGTACCCCATATATATTTATGATGATCTCACATGGCCAGAAACAAATGGGGACAAGACTCAGGTAGGTTGTTTGAAATTCCCTCTATATTTCCTCTTAACAGCATAGTCTGTCCTTATGCAGACATTTTTGTAATTGGTATAATCTTACCATACGTCTGTTCTTACCCTGGTGATCCAGGAATCAGTAAACCAAATTCACAGTTTGAAATAGCATGTTTCTCAAAGCCTGCCAATTTTTTTTTTTAATTCTTCTAAGTATTTTTTTTAATGTTCATTGAATTTTACTTCTTTAAGGACAGCGACATTGGCACATAACGTAAAGAGAGAACAAGAACTCAGTTTTGCCATCTGCTGATTCACTGCACAAACGCACTCCGTTGCTGTGGCTGCACAAGGCTGAAGCTGCAAGCTACAGTCACGCCACATCTCCAACACTGGTGGCATGTGGCAAAAATAGCCACCCTCCACTCGCTGCCAGGGTGGATGTTAGGAGGAAACTGAAATCTGAAACACAGCTGGGACTCAGACCTAGGCACCTGGAATGGGTAAGCACACGAGCAAAATCGAAGAGTGTCAAACACCCACCCCCTTCCAGTGTTTTCTGCAACATGTGCTTCTGTAATCATTATGCCTGATTCCAACAAGAAACAGGCTTTAGCAGAAAGCAAAAAAGAGTAAGCAGGGCTACACTAGCAGCGAAGAGAGAACAGGACTGTCTATATGAATAAAGAGGCTAAGGAAGATTTTTTTGGTACATGGCTAATCAGGACTGGACAGGTTGTACATTCTGGAAGAAGCCTGGGAAAGGATGACAACATTGATTCAGCTTTCAGGCTCAGTAAATTTCTGACCAGAATAGAGCAACAGCATAGAAGTAAGGTACTGGACACATCACAGTGTTGACTTAGACAAAAAATGTATCTTTGTATGAGAATGAATAAATGAAAAAAGGTTAACAAAACCTAAACATGCTAGGGACATTCCCATTACTTACAAAATTAGTACAAAATTGAGTTCACCTAGTTATATATAGACTTATGCCAGAAAGCCAAATAATGAAGGAACCCTTCACTTCAGTTAACTTGCATTGGTCATTAAAGAATGGTGACAACAGTGTTTCACAGGATAAAAGAGTCTCTTTATGAAAGAGAAATGTCTTGGCTTAGTATATCTATAGCATTGAAATATATAAAAAGAATGCCGTATGGGAAGAGAAGGGATCTAAACATAGATTTTATATTTGAGGCAGAGTCTATGTAACTAATTAAATGTTATAATTTGATATATTGACATTCGAATAATGTGTTTCCATTTAACTTTAACAGCAGCTAACAGTTAAGATGTTGCTTGGGATACCAATATTTCATCATTTTTAAAAATCTTAACCCCTTCTTAAAATGTTTATTGAAAATCAAAGTTACACAGAGAGTACAAAGAAAGGAGAAAGAAAAGGATAGAGGAAGAGAGAGAGATCTTGCACTTGCCAAATGATTGCAGGAGTCAGAGCTGAGCTGATCTGAAGTTCGAATTGCTCTTGAGTCTCCCATGCTAGTTCAGGGTCCCAAGGCTCTGGGCCATCCTACACTGCTTCTGCAGGCTACAGGCAGGTAGCTCGATTAGGATGTGGAATAGCATCCATATGGGACGCCAGCACAGCAGGCAGAGGATTAACCCATTACAACACCATGCCATCTCCCCCTTGTTTCTTGTCAGGTGGTGGTTCCAGTAAAGGTCCCTGTTGTCCTTGTTGGAGACCTAGACTGAATTTCAGTTGATGGCATTAGCCTGGCCCAGTCCTAGCTACTGCAAATATTTGAAATATTTGGGAAGATTCTCTCTCTCTCTCTCTTCTTCCTCCCTCACTCTGAGTTTCTCTCTGTGCATTCAAAAACAAACACACATTTTAAAAAATAAATTTACATTAAAGTTATTGAAATATATGTATTATTATAATTGGACAAAAACCTTTGAGATTACCCAAAACAGAATGCCCTTCTCATGGTACGGATTAGGATACTGAACCCTGACAAGACACAGTGATATAGCAGTCCCAATACCTGTTCAATACTCTTTTTATTCAACTATTGATTACCAATAAAATTTTTTGAAAAGTCAGTCTGCCATAATCATCCTAATTTATACAGAGGCAATGTTTCTAAATTATACCAAAATGGGAGGTAGGTCACTAAAAATAAAGGAAAGACAAAACAAAGCAAAACAAAACAAAAAATCAGAGAGGATTGTTTTGTGAAAACAGGTTGTATTTTAACTCAATTTTAGGACTCTCTGTCCTTTATTTTTTACCTTCTATTTTTAAGCTTTGATCAAGTTGATCAAAGCAGATAGGAAATAAAATATAGTCCACTTAATATTTTTTCCTCTAGTATTGTATGTTAGTTTCCTCAACAAAGATAATAGACTAAGAGAGATGAATAGTAAATTAGAGTAATCATGCCCCAGAATACAGAGAAAAAGATAGCCACTGTTTCCATGATTTACCAAAGCATGGAATGTTTCAGAAATATGGAACCCATGTGATGGAAATGTGAGTATCCCTAAGGGATACAGACATTCACCTGGATATTACGGCATGTGAAAGGAACAACCCACAATTTGCATGTGTTTGTGATGATCAGGTTTAACCATTCCCCACAAACCCCATCGTGCTAGATGCATGACATGACTTCACATAGTGTCAAAACCACAACACTAACAGCTGCCGGCTTCTCTAAGCCAGCTGGCACTTCCAAGGAGTGACAACCCTAGTATCTTAATTTGCCCTTCCTTGTGCTTTAAAATCCACCAAACATTTCAGCAATCTTACTCAAACATTAGGCTCGATCTACCATCTCAAATAAGTTAGACACAAACCTTACGCAATGACAGATAAGTAGATGTTTACATAACTGAATATTCCTGATGCAATGTAGAAAGTGCATGGTTGTAGTCAAGAAGTTTTCAGGGGTTAAAGTGTGATCTTATGCAGAATGGTGATTTCTTTATCACCACATACAGATAAGCAGTCATCATGGGGCCAATGCCTCAGGTTCACCTTTTCTTAATTCATTTCATCTGCTTGGAAGAAGGCAAATAATCTATCTATAATGTAACAAAAAGAAAAACCTAGCCAGCTTCTTTCATCCACACTGCTGGATAGCACAGGGGGAGACTGGTGCTACAATTACATTTTCTTCCCAGAAGCTGTCATCAGGAGTCAGCGATTGTTTTCCACAAACTAAGTAGATAGTGTTCGCTCAATTATAACTCCCTCTGTCCCTTTGTGCTCAAATATAATGTTCGGTTCGTGAAAATAGGAAAGTCAGCACCAAGAGTAAATTTAAGGGATAAACTGTTTTCTCTCTTCTGAACTGGAAATTTTCTATTACTTGCATCCTTCCAGTTGCAATGCTTCTTGATTCTTACAACCAGAGTAGGAGAGTGGAACTATTTCTGGGTCAGTACTATATTTGCAAATAATCTGCTTTTACGCTCTTAAGTTTAACTTATTATTATTGTTATTATTTTAAGATTCTTTCAATTTATTTTTGTTGGAAGGTCCAATATACAGAGAGAAGCAGAGACAGAGAGAGGAAGATCTGACCATTGATTCACTAATTGAAGGAGCCATATGTTCACACAATCAACAGCCAGAGCTGAGCCAATGCAAAGCCAGGAGCCAGGAGCCTCTTCCGGTTCTCCCATGCAGGTGCAGGGTCTCAAGGCTTTGGGCCATCTTTGACTGCTTTCCCAGGCCACAAGCAGGGAGCTGGGTGGGAAGCCGGGTGCTGGGACACATATGGACACAAACCACATGTGATCATAGCATGGAAAAGGCAAGAGATTTAGTCATTAGGCTACCACATTGGGCCCTATTATTATTATTTTATTATACTTTTAATGATCTTTTATAATACAGCTTAATAGGCTCTGGGATTGCCCTATCGCAACTCAAAGTCCCTATGAAGGATGGTTCTTCGTGAAGTCATAAATCTATCATTTTGTTATTGAAGTGTTTCTTTTTAAAAAATATTTATTTATTTTTATTGGAAAGGCAGATATACAGAGAGGAGGAGAGAGAGAGAGGAAGATGGTTAACTCCCCAGGCAGATGCAATGGCTGTAGCTGAGTAGTATTTCCCGACATTGTAGGCACAGACAGTGTCAGTGAGTCCAGCATCTTACATCAGGATATATTCAACAGTTTCACCAGGAGTCCATCTTTGGTCTGGATGCAGAGATGCATCCTGCACTATGTCTCCACACCTGAACACATCAGTCTCCACTGCACTTCTGTTGTACATCCCATTAAATACAGTAGGTTCTTAAGATTTTACGAGACAGAAATTTGATAGCGTTTGTATTTAAACATGTCAATATTTGAACATGTCTTAATGGTTCCTAAATGAGCAAGATAGTAAACGGCACTGACACTGAGCATGTTATTTACTTTTAAAGACTGAGTGTTAGCAGGGAATGACATGTGTATCAATGAACGGGTGAGTATATAGAGATACCTTTCAAAGGATTTGGGAAAGATTATGAGAAAACATACACTTGAGATTAAGCGAGGTTTCTATCGTCAAAATCAGAAGCACAGAGATAAGCCATTCTAAGACAGATCTAAGACAGCTATTTAACAAAGCATTGCCAAGTGTCTGAATACACGACTGGCTCTGTTCCAGGCACTACAGATGATATGTTGAACAGAAGGACCTGATTCCTGTCTGATGGGGATTACTGCTTCCCTCTGGTGATCAAGAAGGATCTTGAATATTACAGATGCATAGAAACTGTCACCATGACTGAAATAACATCAAAAAGATCCATAAAGGAAAAAAAAAACATTAAAAAATCAGCCTAGATGATCAGGAAAGTTTTCCTGAAAGACGTTAAAGCCCAATGGGAAACAGCCTGCCAAAGTAGAGATACATGATGGAGACAGGAACAGCGTACGTGGTCTGAGTCCAATAAGTGGGGAATCGGGTATGAGGAGGCAAGGATTGCTATGAAGCAAAGTACCAATTCTAAAATGTCTCGAAAACTGTAGTCAAGAATATTCTGACCTGCATTGTGGTGTAGTAGGGTTAGGCTTTCCAATTCCTTTTCTGCCTAGGACAGAGTGACTGGGAGATTGGGTTATACAATTTCAGTTCTTGGAGATTAACTTTATAATTATTTTCATAACCCAAATGGAAGATACCAAGTAAATACTGAAGTAGTTTTGAGTAAGTCCTGCAATCTTGTTGCAAACCAGATCTGGGTCACAATGTTCTGAGCTTCAGTTTTCTCATCTGTGAAGTAACTGTGTGAGATTTTTAGTTCCTCTAGGATCCATTTTGTGCTCACCCTTCATAATTCAAATTAGCCTTTGTCAAAGGTAAACAAAGGCTAATCTGATCTCCTTTTTCCAGAGTCACTTTTCCTAGAATTAAATAGCTGGGCCACCAAAAGCTATGTCATCCCACATGCAAACATTGTTTCATGATTGGAGAGTATCAGATATCTTCATACTACCTAGAACAAGTCATAGATTCTCAATAAAGCTGGAAGTGGACTTGATTCCTTTCTTTCCTCACATAAATACATATTATTTTCTCACAATTCTTATCAGTGATGGAACTCAGATATACCCACTTTTATTTTGTTTAAAATAAATATAAGTATAGGTAATCAACTCTTTCTTATAAAAGTTTTAGATGTATCTTTGCAGAAAACAAGCTTATTTAATTATCTACTTATTTTATCATGTTCCAATTAAGTGCACACTATGAAGTCTTTCTATTAAAACTTCCGGCAACACATTTGAATGAGTATATGGAGCTCAGAAAGGGGAGAGACTGATGTTTCAGTGGAGGTGGGAAGTTGTTCCCGTTGTTTTGTCATTCAATCTTTGACAAGGACATGAGTCATAAACAAGGCGTCTCTGAGCACAGAAAATACAATATGGGCAGACTTATCAAGTCACTAGGTCCTACAGACATCTCACAGTGGATGATGAGAACAATAGCCATGGTGCAGTTTCCACAGTACTTCCCTCCGGGCTCATCTTTCAGGTCAGGAATGAACCACTAAAATGGACGTCACTGAACCAATCATACTTCTCAGTTTCAGCTTAGTACTAGAAGAGACAGGTGGCCTGTTCACATTGCTGGGAACATTTGGAGTTGCCAACAAGGACAAAAAATAATTGATATGGGCTGCTGAAGGATAGAGATTATTAATTGGTCCATTAGTTGTGGTTAAAGATACATCAGACCTGCCTCAATAAAGCAATGAAGAAGCCAAAAGAGAAATAACTCTCGGTTCAGTATGAAACGCTGACAGTGGTCCCTCAGGGAGACAAAGACAAGAACATGCACAGTCAAGGCAGAGGGAAAGCCAAAACCACGATGCACATCAAAACTAAATCTTTTACAAAATAATGGGTGATTGATTATAGGAGGCGTATGTTCAACACAATCATGCTTTATAATGTTGGCGATGTTGATAATGATAGTTCTTCAAAATAAGCTTCTATATGTACCTCCTTTGTTCAGCCTCTGGTCCACAATTTGTGTGATTTTTTTAAATCGATTGTATCTTTAATCACTGGATAGTAAGCCCTAATAACTGGGCATTGCATCTGTGCTGGCATGTCACTACCTCATGAAACTTAAAGACCTAGTCTGAGGGTTCAAGAAATGGCTAATTTTCCCTGGAATGAAGGGATAGCTTAAGCATAATCAAATCAAGAAATGTAACACATTGCATTGACAACTTGAAGAGTAAAAACTGGATGATTATCTCAATGGAGACAAAGAAAGATATAAAAGACAACATCGTTGTATGATCAAAGCTCAAGCAAATTGGATATAGAAACACCACTCTTCAACACAATGAAGGCAATATATGACAAACCCACAACCAGAACCATATTGAATAGGCAAATGATGATTAAGACCCTGAACCAAATAGGAACACCAATTTTCACCATTGTTATCCTACTTATTTCTACAAGCTTTAGCCAGAGTCATCAGGCAAGAAAAAGAAATCAGAGGGGGCATATTTTAGAAAGAACAAAGTGAAATTATTCTTGTTTGCAGATGACCTGATTCACTGAATAAGGGAAATTACATTATTGGAACTTACAGTTTGGCCAAGCTACATTTATCTAAAACCGGTGAAAAAAACAAACAACAACAACAAAGGAGTGCCATTTTATCTCACCCCAACTAGAACGACTGAATGGCTCCCATCCACAAATCAAAAAAGAACAAATACTGGCGAGATTATGGGGATCAAAGCCATTCTAATCTACTATTCATCAAAATGTATATTTGTACAACTATTGCAATTATTATGGAAGATAGCACAGAGATTTCTTAGAGATCCGAAAATAGATCTACCACATGATCTATCCATCACACTTCTGGCACTATACCTAGATAAGATGAAACTAGCATTTAAAACTAGTACTTCCATGTTTACTACAGCTCAAGTCACAATATCTAAGTTAAGGAATTAACCCATATGTTCATCAGTGGATGACATGATAAAAAAATGTTTGTACATTTACACTATGGAATATTCACCAGCAAGAAAAAAGAATCTATTCCTGTCTTTTGCAACAAAATGAATAGAACTGGAAACCATTATGCCCAGTGGAATAAACCACCATCAAAGACAAACATATTTTCTCTGATATATGGGTTAACATAGAGTGCAAAAAAAAAAAAAAAAGAGAGAGAGAGAGAAATTGCCTGGATAGTTTTGGATATGATTATCAGTTTTATGCCCTTCATTATAATTCTGTGGAACTGTGGTCTTCCTACTTTTCAATTGTTGAATATAATTACCAGTGGCATATGAAGTCTGCGATATAGAGTAAATTGTACTTATGCAATTGTAAAAACTTCAGTTGAGGAAGAGAGGCCAGGGAAGAAGGGGGAGGAAGAGGAGCAGGTGAGTGAGTAGTTATCTTCTTAGGAATGCCCCTATGTGGGTCCAGCACAATGGCTCAACTAGCTAATCCTTTGCCTGCAACCAACAACATCCCATTTGGGCACCAGTTCATGCTCTGGCTGCTCTACTTCTGACCCAGTTCCCTGCTTATGCCCTGGCTTTGGGCTCAAGCACCCATGTAGGAGACCTGGAAGACTACTGGCTCCTGACTTTGGATCAGCTCCACTGCAGCCTTTTGTAGCCATTGGGGAAGTGAAGCAGAGAATAGAAGACCTCTCTTTCTATAGATATCTGCCCTTCAAATAAACAAATAAATCTTTTATAAGATATACCTAGAGAATGAATAAAGTTCATTCTGTTTATATTTATAGCAATTTTTGAAAAAAAAGAATCAAAAAGAAATCATCACTTTTTAAGCACTCATTGTGTCTTTAAGAGTTATATATTTTGTCTTGACAACCTTTAAATGTCAAGCTTATTTCCATTTCAATGAATCCCAGAGGATGAAATCAATGGTTGGGACCCTGCACCTGCATGGGAGACCTGGAAGAAGTTCCCGACTTAGGATATCTCTATTTTGACCGTTATGGCCATTTGGAAGTGAATCTTCAGTTGGAACATTCTCTCTCTCTCTCTCTTTTTCCCTCTCTTTCTCTCTCTCTCTCCCTTACTCTCTCTCCTTTTTATACATTTGCTTTTCCAATGCCAATAATCTGCTAAAACCCAATAAAAGGTAACAGAGGCAGAAATTGATTCATACTAAAACAAACAACAACAAAAAGATAGTTAATCAGTTTGACCCCAAGTCCACATAATTTTTATCATTCCCTACCATTTCTTACTATTATGGAATTCTCAAGTTTTTTCTTTAAATAGCAACATTAAATATTCAACTAAGAGTCAAAAACTACCTCAACATGCTTTAGTGTGTAAAACATAAATTTAGGATAAATATAAACTGAATGTCTATCTCTAGAAATTGGATTCTGTAGGTGATTATATTAATTACATCCTGTGGAGTTAACCCTAAAAGAAACATAGTGAACCAGTGTCAATTCATAAACAACTGCCACTTTTTCTCATTTGTCCAATGATAGGCCAGAGCTTGCTATTTGTAATTTCATCGCTGATGCCCAAATATGTGTAATATTTTCTCTGAGATTCAGAAATGAGAATGTTAGCAATAATATTTTTAAACTAGAAAAATAAAAGGAGTAAACTTTAAAAGCCAAGACTCATTTTTGTGTATTATTCAGTTAACAATTGCTTCTTGGCAGCTAAAAAAAAAATGTTTAAAGATTCATTTATTTTTATTGGGACGGCAGATATACAGACAGAAGGGGTTACACAGATATGATGTCCACTAACTCACGCCCCTAGTGGCTACAACAGCTGGAGCTGAGCTGATCTAAAGCTAGGATCCAGGAACCTCTTTCAGATTTTCCATGGAGGTGCAGGGTCCCAAGGCTTTAGGCTTTTCTGCACTGTTTTCCTAGGCAACAAGCAGGGAGCTGAATGAGAAGTAGAGCAGCTGGGATATAAACCAATGCCCATATGGGATCTGGGAAGCTGTAAGGTGAGGGTTTAGCCGTTAGGTTATCGCACCGATAGAGTTAATTCTAGAAAGATAATTCTGATTTTCTTCTCAAAACTAGGTGAAAGAAGAAATATGTGAGTATGAGCTATGATGCATCTCATAGTACAAAAGCATGGCAGTGAATATGAATAAGAAGCAGTTGTTCAAAGAAAAAGCTATAATATGATAGAGTAAATGGTTTATTTGTCCCTTGAGCTGATGAGTACTTAAGCACTACAAAATCCTTGTCACGGAGAATGTAACCCGACTACACTCCAGGAAAAGTCATCACATACTAGATATTTACATGTTTTAAAATATTCAAAACATTATAAATATTAATGATAAAAAATAAATTTAGAGTGTACAATCCAACAGTTGCCATCTAATGCTGAATTGTGTGTATATTTGGAGTCTGTAAGCATCTCTGCAGCCACTCCACCCTGTTTTCTAACCTCAGAATATTGAGGGGGGCTGACAATCCCATGCCTCGCTCTGCTGTAGCTCAGTAGCTGTCACAAAAATATAGGTACTGCCAGGCAATCTCCACGCTAAAATGAGGGGCGAAAGTGGATGTGCAAACACATGCAAATGCTATGCCAGACACAATACAAACAATTTTTTTTTGAAATTTAGAGGAACAACTTATTCAAAACAGCTATGAATAAATTTATCTCCTGCCTTTCTTGAGTGACTGATAAGGAAAGAGATTGCGAAAATATGGGAGGACTGCTGAAACTTCGACTAAAACGTGGAAACCAGAAAGATAATAAGAACAAAATCATAACTTTTGTTCACTTTCTAAAAAGTTCAACGCGAATCACAAGTGAACCAGAAATAGTTTCCCGAAGTGTCTGCTAGAATTTTTTACTTTGCTATTTCAGAGAAAATCGTGTCTTTGTTTTGTTGAATGGGCAATAAGGTGTTATGAAAAAACAAAGGTGTAAAGATTGTTGCATTGTATACTGGTTACAAAATTTTAAAATCTGTTTTATGGAATTCTGTTTTTTTTTTTAACTGTAAAATGGGAATACATCAGGAACCTTTTAAAAGTTCACAGAAAATGGACATAATTTTAAAAATTAACATGAATTTTAAAATCTTTTTTGCACAAAATAAATTAATATTTTCATTCCATGTTCTGTAGACCTTTAAATGTATTGCTACTTAAAAAGGTAACTGTGAAGATGAAATAAGACTTTGAGTTGTTTATATGTAAAATGTATAACATAAACAAGGATATTGAAGAATATTTGTGTTAATTAAAAAAATAATTTGGATAAGGTATTAACTGCATTTAATCAAGACAAATAGAAAAATTACATGACACCGGCTCTAACATTGAAAAAGTCTCACTTCTCCTAACCTTGTCCTTTAATAGCATCAGTGTTGCTGTTGACTCTTCAACTAAATCGCCAGCAGAAGCAACAAGGGAAAACATACACATAATTGATTCCTAAGAAGATGCAGTATGGTTATCCAGGAGAGGTGGTGAAGAATGGATTGGAGGCTGGAGGCCGTTGCAGATAGAAGTACATCTCTGTGACTCGGTTGATGGAAAAATTGAAGCGGGATTGGTTCTTGTTGTTTACCAGAGAATCCTGAAAAACTCAAAGTTCCAGATTGCTTCCAGGGAGGAGTAATTAGAGGGATCCGGTGTATGGGAGGCATACTCTGCTACACCAAAGATATGATCTTCACAGTCTTCGTTACTATAATTTCAGGATTTTTAATCACATCATTATTTACTTTAATTTTTTAACTAAACATCATGAGCTGTTTCCATGAATTAAAGAGTTGACAGGAAAAAAAAAAAACATTATGGGAACTAAAACTATGGCACACTTTGTCAAGCTAGCACACTTAATATGGCCATCACATGTGAGTGCTGGCTCTGGTGGTGGCTGATCAACTTCTGACCCAGCTCCCTACTAATGTGCCTGGGAAGCAGAGGATGGTCCATTCCTTGGGACCTGAATCTATGTGGAAGGCATGGATGAAGCTTCTGTTTCCTGGCTTTGACCTTATCCAGCTCTGAATGTTGCAACCATTTGAGGAATGAACCAGTGGATAATTCTCTCTCTCTCTCTCTCTCTCTCTCTCTTTCTCTCTCTTTCTCTCTTTCTCTCTCTTTTATTCTGCCTTTCAAATAGGTAAAATGAATCTCTTCTAAAAAGTCTTTTAAAAAGTCACAAATAGTAAATGTTGCCATTTATTCAGTTGCAAAGGATACCAATCCCCACGTACAATGGTATTTTCCTACCATCTTGCATAATCTATAGAACTTACAGGACACACAGAAGGGCTATAAGAAATTTTCAAGGTCAATAATAATACTTGCACTGAGATGGTAATAAAATATAATTCATTTACAAGAGATTCTATGTAAAGTTTGTGGAAAGTGTGTATCATGAAAGAACTGAATAGATTTCAATTCGTTTGCACCAAGATAAACTTTCAATTTGCTCTTACAAACTTATTGAAGTATTCTCACATAACTCAAGAAATAGATACTGATTTTGAAATACAAAGCAGATATTATGCGATGCACCTGAATACAGTTAATTTTGCTTTATGGAAAACAAATGGCAAGTTGATGGACTAGTAGTGCACAGTTGCTTTATATATGATTTTTCTATTTGAAGGACAGAGTTACAGAAGAGAAAAAGGAGAGAAAAGGATGGAGACAGAAACAGTGAAAAAAAGAGAGAGAAAGAGAACCTTCCATCCCCTGGTTTACTTCCCAAATGTCTGCAAGAGGAGTTCAATTATCTCACTTGGGTACAAAGACACAAGGACTTTGGGCATCTTCCAATGCTTTCCCAGGCATATTAGCAAGGGTTTAGATCAAAAAATGAAAGTCAGATATTCAAACAGGAGGAGAGATAGAGATGAAAACCTTCCATCCACTGGTTCATTCCCCAAGTGGCCACAACAGCCAGAACTGAGCCAATCTGAATCCAGGAGCCTGGAGCCTCTTCTGGATCTCCCACACAGGTGTAACCCTATGACTTTGGGCCATCCTCAACTGCTTTCCCAGGATACAGCAGGGAGCTGGATAGGAAGTAGGGATGCCAAGATTAGATCTGGTACTTATATGAGATCTTGGTGCATGCAAGACAAGAACTTCAGACACTAAGCTACAACACTGGCCCAAGCAGTCATAGTTTTTTTTTTTTTTTTAATTAGAACAACAACAACAAAATTATAGCACCATGGAGTTGGAAAAATGTGCCACTGAATAATCAACTCATAAATGTCATAAAGCAAACAGAAAAGCCTCTTGGGTAAAATGTCATCATGTAATCCATGAGCCAGCAATGAATTCAGAAGGATTTGGAAGAAATGAAAATGAAATAAAAAAATCAAAACTCACGGGATGCAGCCAAATAAACAATCGGAAAAGGGTTAGTGAAGTTACAATGTGTATGACCATTTCTTTATATTAGAGAGAACATATGGTATTTGTTCTTTTGGGATTGACTCGTCACTGAGCATAATGGTCTCTAGTTGGAACCATCTGGTTGCAAATGGTAGAATCTCATTCTTTGTAATAGCTGCGTAATATGCTGTGGAGTAGATGCACCACTGTTTCTTTAACCACTCCTCTTTGGATGAACTAACTTCCCATGTCTGATTAAACCTACTGAGATCTTTCCAACGACCTACTTCCACGAATGCTCAGAAACTGCAACCATCTTGCTCCTGTGACAGCTTCCAGAGGGGAGCTCTCTGTGCTAATTGACCTGGCTTCCTGCTTCACGTTTTTCTCACCACGAGTTGAACCCACCTGGAGGAATGAACTGTTTTTGAATTGTTAGCAATCTTTTCATATACTACACAGCCAAACGTCAAGAAAGAACTCTTCTCCTCTTTTTTAAATAAACCAACAAAAGTAGGGGAAAGTGGGAAGCACTTGAAAATGATTTAATCTAATAAGCTTTTAAACTGTTATAAACCAATTTGTAAAATTTCCGTTAGTCCATCAGTCCAGAATAAAAGAATTTGAAAAATTTCACTTGCTTTATGTAGCACAGCACCACTCAAGTGCCTTCTTCACATTTGTTCTATGAACCAATAGTTCTTTCCCTTGACTGGAGTGGCTAGAAGGCCAGCCTGCTAAAACTGAGCTTTGTTTTCTTAAGAAAAAAAAAATTTTTAAAAGATGTAAAAATATTTTGATCAGACAGTTATATTTTCTAACTTCCATCCACCTCTGCCATGATGTGACATTTAATTATGGATTCCCGAGAAGCCTTTCCCTGAGGTCTATTACATCAGAAATACCTTTTTCTGGGAGGACTCTAGTTGCGTTTTTCTTCATGACAGCAGTTCCCTATGGCTCAGCTTGCTATTAAATTCTGAATTAATACAAGCAAACCCTTTCCATTAAAAAGATAACCAATGTATTCCAGAAGAGGATATACTAGGCTTGGTGTCACAGCCTAGACCTTTCCTAGGCAGCTTTTTTTTTTTTTTTTTGATAGCTCCATAGATCCAAGTACCTTCCATGTAACACATTTCACAAGCTGTATTATTACAGCACATTCTCAATCACAAAGTTACAAACATTCTGTCTAGGTGTCGAATAGAGGCTCCACTTTGCACGCATACCTTTCTCAAAATATTATTTATTTTATGATACAGTTCCCTAACTCAGAAATTTCCTCTTCCCTGTTCCCCAAGATTCCTCTCCCCTACTGATCTCCCTACTGATGTTATAACAACGGTACAGTTCTTCAAAGATAGCCGTAAGTCCATCACTCTGCTATCTAAGTGCATCATGCCATTCCTACACATTATGGTCTAGCTCTGATAGTAAGATGCTCTGCTTGTTGATCTTTCTCTGAATATCTGACCCCCTTGTTTCATGGACCATGATCTCCAGACAGTCTGGATTGATTCAAATTCCACAATTATTTTAATCATACAATGTAAGAGGTCTTACTCATGATTTTCCCTCTTGTATCTTCTCACCAAAGCCTGCTTGCAATGCAGCTGGCCACAAGCCTACACGACTTTGTGGTTCACATCCTATTCCTTAAAAAATCTCCATGAAAAGTCCTTTTTATTTGTTTCTCTCTCTCTCTCTCTCACACACATACACATCCATATTCTGTGAACTTTCAAAGTAATTTTACTACATAACTTATGTTACTTTTCATCCCCTATTAAAGTTTCATCGTGCTATTATTGTCTCTTCCAGTTGAATACATATTTCTTCAAGACAGACATGATCTATAACCATTCTTGCTGTTTGTGTATTTGTCATGATTTGAGGTCAAGGAAAAAGAGATACATGTAAGTTTTCATATCCCTATCTATATTTTGTTTCTTTCTTCACAATGGAAGCAAAGAGCTCTCCAGTTTGGAACATGTGTGAGCTTATTTCGATTTGGAAGACTTTATGTTGGTCTACGGCCATACCACCCTGAACGCGCCCAATCTCGTCTGATCTCGGAAGCTAAGCAGGGTCAGGCCTGGTTAGTACTTGAATGGGAGAAGACTTTATTTTGGCTACCCCCTGGTGCTTAATACTGAAATGATTTGGAGATTTCATGCTTTGCTTCCATCATGCCACTACTTCAAACACATGCAAAAAAAACCATCAAACATTTCATATTTTAATTTACTGATTTTTGCAGTTAATGCCAAAAAACATGAACAGAAATAAGGTAAGGGTGAATGCTGTCCTTTTTCTTTTAAATCTGTTGTTCAGCCTGATCATTTTTTTTATCAGTTTAATTCTTATGCATGTTTTATTCTATATTGACTACAATATATCAGAGGAAAACATGTCATTTGTCTTTTGAGATCTGGTAAAGGAAATTAAATCAGCACATGTAAGAGTTATTATATAAACATACCCCATGCTCACTGCAGATAAATTTACAGTAACTAAGGTATGAAATCAACCCAGAGGTCCATCAGCTAATCACTGAATAACAAAAATATTATATATGCACAAATTGGAATACTATAGAGTCATTAAAAGGATGAAATCCTCTCTTTTCCACCAAAATAGTTGCAACTGGAAACCTTTACATTATGCTTACCAAAATAGGCCTAGTCCACTCTGATTTTGGGCAAGGTAACCGTACATACTTATCTGATCTACCTAATATTTAACAGGAATAGCAACAAAAATATGTCAAGGATCCTTTTTTTAAAGAAATGTTTTGTGTTGAAAAAGTAAGGATGCTCCTCAACAAAATACTAGCAAAGTGTATGTAGCAACATAAACATGAGCATCTAGTAAGGTCATGTGGAAATTATCCCAGGAAGGCAGGTAAGTTTTACAGCTAACTAATGCTATATACCATTTCAATCAAGGACAAAAGTGATGGGCGTTTTGCTCAGCAGTTAAATGTGTTTGATGCCCAGATCTCATCTTAGAGCAACTCATCTGAGTTCTAGCTTCTCTGCTGCCATTCCAGCTTTGTCTTAATGCACAACCTGGAGGGCAGCAGCTAATGGCTCACCTAAGGAGTCTTTGGATGCCATGTGGCAGGCACAAGTGGAGCTCTTTGCTCCAGGATTTGACCCAATCCAGCCCTGGGTATTATAGACACTTGGGGAGTAACCCGGCAGTTGGAAGATTCAGTTGCTCTGTCTTTGGCTTTCAAATAAAATGAAAATATATAAGCTTTATTTAAGAGAAAAGAATTACATAACTTCTGTAAGATATGTAAAAAAAATGATTTTTATAAAGGCCTTGAATTCTGGGTCTTTTGTGATAGCCTAGTGGCTAAATCCTCACCGTATATTTGTCAGGATCCCATATGGATGCAGTTTGTATTCTGGCTGCTCCAGTTTTTACCCAGTGTCCTCCTTGTAGCCTGGGAAAGCAGTAGAGGATGACCCAAAGCCTTGGGAAAGCTAGAAGTGCCTGTGCCTGGCTTCAAACCAGCTCAGCTTCAGCCATCGTGGCCACTTGGGGGGGTGAACCAGCAGATGGAAGATCATTCTCTCTACATCTCCTTTCTCTGTATTTCTACCCTTTCAATAACAGATTAAAATAAAACTTTAATTGTCAAAAAGCCCAGAATTCTTCATGATTAAAAAAAAATCATTCAACAAACAAAAATAAAAAAGAAGTGTTGGGGCCTGGGGCAATACTGTAATGGTTAAAGTCCTTGCCTTGAACTCGCTGGGATCCCATATGGGCGCCGGTTCTAATCCCAGCAGCCCCACTTTCATCCAACTCTCTGCTTACGGCCTGGGAATGCAGTCGAGGATGGCCCAAAGCCCTGGGAACCTGTACCCATGTGGCCGACCTGAAGGAAGTTCCTGGCTCCCAATTGGCCGAGCTCCAGCTGGGTCACTTGGGGAGTGAACCATCGGACGGAAGATCTTCCTCTCTGTCTCTCCTCCTCTCTGAATATACGCCTTTCCAATAAAAAAATAATTAAAAAATTAAAAAAGAAAAAAAAAGTGTCTTCATTTGGATAAAGGGATAGCTATTCAACTAGGTTAACAGATAGTTAAATGTATAAATAAATAATATTCTAAATAATTCTGACTCAACTGGAGAACTACATAAAAGGAGTATGACTGCATTTCTTTCTCATGTTATGCATGAAATTAATTCAAAATTGACCATTGGCTGAAAGAATATATATATAACTGGTAGGAAAAATATTATACTAAATTTTACATTGATCATGTGAAGTATAGCACAAAACCACAAATAATTGGAGAAAAACAAATGTTTTGCAAAGAATATCACAAAGAAAATGAAAGATTATCTACAGTATAAAGACATAACTTTTGCGTTATCTATCTCCTCACTAGGAACTTGTATTTTTTTTTTAAAGATTTATTTTTATTATTTTTTTATTGGAAAGGCGGATATACAGAGAGGAGAAACAGAGAGGAAGATCTTCCGTCCGATGATTCACTCCCCAAGTGAGAGCAACGGCTGGGCGATGCTATGCCGATCCGAAGCCAGGAGCCTCTTCCGGGTCTCCCACAGGGTGCAGGGTCCCAAAGCTTTGGGCCATCCTCGACTGCTTTCCCGGGCCACAGGCAGGGAGCTGGAAGGGAAGCAGGGCTGCTGGGATTAGAACTGGCGCCCATATGGGATCCCGGGCGTGCAAGGTGAGGACCTTTAACCACTTGCGCTACCACGCCGGGCCGGGGACTTGTATTATTATACGTAAAGTTTTCTTAAAACCAAAAGAGAATTCAAATGGATAAAATATCAAATATCTAACCACTTTTTTTTCCCTAAGAAAATGAACGAATGGCAAATACGCCCATAAGAAGACTCTCAACATCTTTAGCAATAGGCAAATGCAAGCGTAAGGTACTGAGATGCAGTTTCCCATCCACTAAATGGCTATCATCAAAAGAAGAAATGCTAGGACCTTTATGCACTGCTACTAAGAATCTAAATTGATGTGTCCACTATGAAAAACAACCTGTTGGTAGCTCAAAACACAAGATGTTGTTCTCACTTGCCGAATCCAATTCATGTCCAGGTCTGCATTCACACAGTATCTTTTACATGAATTTTCATAGCAACATCAGTTATAATAGTAGAAGGAGCCCATAGTCCATCAACTGAAAGCTAAACAAAACTTAGTATATCCACATAATGCAATAACACTAAGCAATAGAACAGCAATATGCACTGATACTTGTGACAACACAAATAGATCTTGAAATCATGATGCTAAGTGAGTGAAGCCAAAGCATCACAACGGCGGCATTCTATTTATGTCTGGAAGTGTTATAAATTAATTAGTTGTTGCTGGAAGCTGGGCAATTGAGAGGATATGAGTAGTGATGGCTAAGGGTATGGCGTTTCTTTTGAAAACAGTGAAATGTTGAAAAGTTTCTTATCGCGATGATCGCACAGCTCTGCAAAGATACTGAAGAACATTGAGTTATGGAACGATACTTCAGAAAGTTAATGGAGAATAGAATCAAACGATATGTTGATTGGAAACAAACTTTTAAACTTCACGAATATGTTTTCCATAATACTTATTTTCCATGAAAATTTTGAAGACTCATTCATGTACATGAATTATATTTTTGGCATCAAAATAATCTTATTTTGGTGCCATGCTCCAGAAAAATGTTCAGGATAGTCTCACCTACTTTACACTCATTCACCTTTCTAAGCTGTGAGAACAGACAGCAAAGTAGCAGGAGCTGGACGCAGGCGTGGAGCAGGACACAACTCAGGCATCCCGAGATGGGATGTACATATGCCAAGTGTCATACTAACCACTACGTCAAATGTTCATTATTTGCACACACTGTAGAGCAAGCATTTATATTAGACGTGTCATGTTGAAAATAATGTAGGATACTCTATTATTCATATTATGCCACAAAAATGATCTCTTGTTGCCTAATATGAAAACTCAGGTAACAACGCTTCACACTACCTCTTTGGCAGTGAAATCTGAATTCCAACAAGCTTTCAGCAGAGTTTGTCTTTTGCATTTAGCCTGTGATCTCCTAATTCAAACATATGCTGTAGTAATGTGGCTATAATCTAGAATGTTCTTTGTAAAAATTAACAGTCATTTTACAGTGGGTAAAATAAAATCATAAACAGGTCCTCTGGTTTATTACTGGTTATTAAAATTTCAGATAAGCTTTAAAATTCACTATCTATTCCAATATTCATTATTAAGCTGGAGTATCACCCAAGTGTTTATAGTTTAATTTATCAATATGCCCATATTAGGCTAATACTAGGAAAGAGGTACCTGGAACAATTAGATGGATATTTTTACTTCGAACTCATGTGGTGGATTAAAAAGACTGAGAATTTAAAGTTATTTTATATTTTAATGGTTCACAGCACTTTTAAATATTTTATACGTACATAAATTTCGAAATGAAAATAGATTCTGAAACAGTCAAGGGTCTTTGCTCACATAGAAATCCTCCCCAAGCTCTCAAATTTTACTCCCCCAAAGGAAGGATTATATGAGAAGTAACAAAGGAACATTTTCACTAGTAATTATAATAGAGGACAGAAGATTTCATCATATACTACAAACTAGTCCCCTGTGTTTGCATCTACATGCCATTTCTATGGCATTGGTTCTTTAAACTTGTCCATAAATCACACCCCCTGGATCTTACACTTCCCAGAAAAACCAGCACAAAATGTGCTTGAGGACCATGTGTCTTTCCCAAGCTCAGTGTTTGTTTGAGGGCTGGTGGAAGGAATAAGGAGGGAAGTAAACATGTCCTTCTTCCAAATGAAAGAATTGAGAACTGCGCTTCTATGGATGAGAAGGTAAACCGAAAAGAAATGAAGCAGCTAGGAAGTATTCTCACTTTTGTATAAAGCACTTAGTAGCCAACACTAAGTCTAAAATATGAACCAAACCCTAATTCAGCTTCACTCTGTTTGCTCAATTGTATTACCTCATCTCTAACTAAGAGTTACTACTTCCTTCATTTTCCCAAACATGAAGTCTTCCAACTTTTCTCTGCTTCCATCTGCTTGGTGTCTGCTAAGAGAAAAGTTTACATGAGCAATTCCAAAAACCAAAATCACCCTAAAGGAGAGTATGTGGCTACAAAGCTAAAATATATATTTTTATAACATGTTTGGATGACTCACAACCATAGAATAGCATTTCAAAATGCCACCTGTAATTGGAAAAAAAAATAATATTTATATGCAAAGGGTATTTAAAAAAAAATCATGTGGATGCCATCATTCCCCTGTGCAATATGAGTCAACTTGGGCCCTGAGAGTGACAAGCCTAACTGAATTGTCAATCTTTAATGTTATTTCAAGACCCTAGAGCAGAAAATTATTATACAGCCACTTGTGAAAAAGGAATAACAAAAATAGCAAGAGCAAATTTCATCCCCAAAGGGACTCTGCTGCTTTCAAAACTTCTCTCTATGTAGATTGGAGACAGAAGGGTTGGTCTGGTTGCGCAAGGAATATGCCAGCTGATAACAAGTTTTCTGTGCTGCAGAGAGAATGCGAAGCATCTTTGCTGAACTGATGACGTAATGTAGTCCTTTTCACAGACAGGTAAGTGCAGTCTTTTCCCTATTCTGCTGAGTTATATTTGCAGCACTAGGATGTGACATGGTACTGCTTCATTAGTGCTGCATCTTCTTCCCTTCTCTTCCTTCTTCTTTTGCAACAAATTCAAATAGCCAAAAATGAAGTGGGAATTGAGAAATTTGCCTCAACAGTGCTGCATGTGAAAGATCCATAGGGAGCGAAGACATGAAAATGAGCTCCAAATATAAATAAGTCAAAAAACATTTACTCATTGGACACAAGATAGTTAGGACTTCGGATTTGGGCAGTTACTTTATTTCAGTAGCAATTGGAGTTTAAAAGATGCATATGCATTTTTTTGTTATTATGTCCTCATGTAGTCATAGGAATGGGAAACTGGAATATTAATGACATACGAATCACAGACATTTACATGGGCAACAGAATTTTATTTCCTGCAGCAGAGCCATAGCAGACAGAACACTATTGGCATAGCTCAGCTCATTCTTGACAAATCCTATGTTAACCTTCATTCTTAAAAGAGAAATAGACATCATTGTAAAGAGTGTTACAAGAGTCTATTAATCTTTCAGAGGTGCCCCTGAGCATAATCTAAGGAAAGATCTGTTGGTTCATCCCTTTTTTCAGTATCATTGCAAATACCAATTGACCTGGTTCCCCTGAACAAGAATTCGGAAAGAATTCCTAACATTGGAAAGTAGAGGAAAAGACTTCTATAAAGAAGGAAGGTGATTTATTCAGATTACTTAGTCAGTGAATTAACTATCATACAACTTAATTATCTGAAATAATCAATTTACAGTGGACTGATACCATCGCATATTTTTTACCTTAAGAACTCAAGTAGTTATAATAAGCAAAAACATTAGAAATCTTAAATGAGATTCTAAGGTCATAATTTTAAGGATAGCAATATTCTAAAAATATTTTTTAAAGATTTATTTTTATTAGAAAAACCAGATTTAAAGATAGACAGAGAAAAAACATCTTCCATTTGCTGGTTGACTCCCCAGGGCTGGGCTGATCCAAAACCAGGGACCAGGGACGAGCAACGTATTGGTCCCTCACAAAGGTGCAGGTACCAAGGAGTTGGGCCGTTCTCTATTGCTTTCTTAGGCCACAGAGAGGGAGCTGGGTAGGATGTAGAGCAAATGAGATGTGAATCAGAGTCCATAAGGGGTGCTGGCACTTGCAAGCAGAGGATTAGCCCATTGAGTTATCATGCCATCTCCATAAAAACATTCTTTTAAAAAAGCAATAAAAGAATCTTCTATGATAGAGCATTGTAACTGTAAGCTTGTTTCTGATTATTTTGCTAGGGATAGTAGACATTCTGGAGGTTTTACAGATTTAACATTTAATAAATAAAATATAGTAGCATATTTAATATGCTAATATAAAAGCAATAACTGAAAACCAGAGATACAGTGCCCTTTGTTATTTAGTTTCTGTTCTCATCAACTAAAATTAGTAATATAAATAAGTAAAGGTACTACAAATTGAAAAGCAATATTATTTGTATTTTTATTGATTTTAGCGGAATGGGGAATTGTCTTCTGAAGAATTTAGTACCTGAATATGAGTCCTTGTACTGTGACAAAAGCCAAAGACGACAGGTTTTAACTTTGACATTATATATACATAATGACATATATATTATATATATATTATATATTATATATACAAGAAACTTGTCTTTATGAAGAGATTTGCATGCTAACAGTTACAATCAAGAGATTCCACCATGGCTGAGTAACTTGTAAACACCACAGCTTTTCAAAGCGATCCTGAGAATTTCCTTGACTCTCAGCAGGGCAACACATCGGAAGGTCTCCCTGGAAACCTAGCTATGACAATAAAATCTTCCCACTTCCACCCCCCAGGTGCTCTGCTTTGGAGAAAGCATTTCACTGTTTGCAACTGCAGAGCGTGCTCATAGACAGACAACAGTGATAAGAGCCAGGAAAGAGTTAAGTTTATCATCCCCAGTGATAAGTCAGAAGCCCTAATTATATTTAAAATGTTTTCCCTTCTAAAGCACCATAGCTGCTATTGAATAAAAGACTAAAAGAGCCATTCTTGTAGATTTTGCAAGATGTTCAAACATCTCTTTCAAATGCACTTATAACTCAAGCACCACCTGCTGGTTCAAACTGGTTCTTCCCACTCACTCAACAGTTCCAAGTTTATTCGCATTCAAATCAGCCAAAAAGACAATTCAATTTCCCCTAAGAACAAGGCGAGAAGCTGAAGAATTTTTAAGACCAGACAACCAAATGTTTTACTAACATTCATAGCTTTGTATTTCAGCCTTATATTTAAAACAAATTTTTAGTGAAACATGAAAAATGCAGTATTACAGGAATTGAAAGATAACGTGTTGATTGGAATGATACAATAACCCATACATATAATATTTAAATTTAAGTATACAGCATTTCCATGGCTAAGCACCAATGCTTTTGTTAATTACTCAGTTGCATTGTGTCCTTACTTGATAACACTTCCGTGATGCGCCAAACCTGCAACATCTCAGTAAAAAAAACAAAGTGGGAATTTATATTTTAGCATATGAACTAAATAAAAATTTACTAATAAAAGGGAAGGGACTATCAAATGTTTCGAATGGAAGAGCTTTTAAAAATTATTCACTGAGATTTAGTTGTTCTTTTGTGACTAACAATAACAAAAATCACATGTTTGAGAATGTCTTAGAAATAGGTCACTGAATCAATTTTGTTTTTGTTTTAAAAAATTTTTTGCTTCTCCACAGAACAACAACGCAAATTGAAAGACAAATAAAAAAGGGCCGTCACTTTGCATGCCCTGGGTTCCCATATGGACACCAGTTCTAATCCCGGCAGCCCCATTTGCCATCCAGCTCCCTGCTTATGGCCTGGAAACCAGTCTAGGACAGCCCAAGGCCTTGAAACCTGCACCTGCACAGGAGACACGGAGGAGGCTCCTGGCTTCAGATGGGCTCAGCTCCAGCCATTGCGGACATTTGGGAGGGAACCATCGGAGGAAGGATCTTCCTCTCTGTCTCTCCTCCTCTCTGTATATCTGACTTTACAATAAAAGAAAAAGTGAATAAATCTTTAGAAAAAAAAAAAAAGACAAACAGAAAAGTTCAAACCATTTTCAATGCAATTATTCAGAAATACAATTGGATGTTTCATTCACCAAAACATATCTCCCTCAAGGGTCTCGGTTAAATTTTCAAATGTATTAAAAGAAGCTATGTGCAGGTCTGACAGAAATGGCCTCCAAGCCTAACGGGTAGCAGCATCTTAGGGCTACATTAACTGTGTATCCTAGGCAACCAAGTCATGGCTAAAGCACCACAGTGTTTGTTTAAAACGTGATGTGGAAAGCAATCAGAAGAGCTTCAATTCTAAAGAAATTCCTTTTCAGGGTAAGCCTGAAATGAAAGTGGTGCTATTTGCACCATTATAATTAAGAATGTGTCACCATATTCATTATTTTCAAGGGATTGTAATGGAGCTGTAAAAAAAATTAGTCATAGTAATTAAAAGATGGAAAACATGTAGTTATGCTAAGATGTATCACTGGAACATTTGAATCCCACTGAAATGGGTGTGGGGGGACTAAGCAATTTAAATCACAGATAATATTTTATCTTAAAAAGCTTCAAATATGATTCTAAATTTATGCATGAGATAAGTCAGAGATATGCATAAGAATAAATGCAACATACCATTTAGTCTATATCTTTCTGGAAAATTCTGATCAGCTAGTTTTAATCTATGGTTATTCTTTCATGATGTTTATATAATTATTTGGTACATTTCTCTTTTGGTTAAATTGCCAACAAACAGCAGTGCATTCACTTAAAACAATTTTTTTTTACTTCTTTCACTACTTCAATTAGTTATTCATGATATAACAATCCAAATCCATGTAATATCAATTATATTTATATTCTCACATAAATTACAGATGCAGGAGTTTGTTCTAGGTGAACTCCTTGAACCGAGAATTCTTTTCTTCTACTTTTCCTTATGTGGGAAGGAAAAAAAAATGATTTACTGTTTTTCAGCTTAAAGACAGTACCTAATAAATATTATTTTTAAATAGAAAAATAAACACTAAGTGGGGTAAGAGAAAGAGAATGTAACCTTTATTACGAAGTGACTGGTTGTACTATCCACACTGTGCTTCGTATCCATTTCATTGAATTTGTTCAACAGAACATTGTGCCTATCTCATGGTAAAGCGATTTATAAGCCTGTTGGCACACAGCATGTAAATGTCATATATTTTTTCACATCATTTGTACATCTCAAAAGTAAAAAAAAAAAAAAAAGATTAAATTCAATACATTCTGCCTTATATTTAAATCATTTTGATGGGTTTTAGAAATAATATGCAAAGTAACTTCACCCATGTTTTCCTTCAGATTTCACTGTCATACTTAATTAGCAATGTTATAAACGTATCAGAACTTAAGAATAAAATTAAACAAGTGCAAAAAGCTATTTTCTTTAAAAGTCTGGCTAGTATTAAAACAGTCTAAATTATGCATAAAATGCTTCTGAAGTATGCTAGTCACAGAAGACAAATTGTCATTGGTCACTCAATACAGATGATATGGAATGAAGCAGTCACATCGCTGCTCAGGAACAGTGTAAGAAAAACAATATCTTAGAATCATGGCGTGGAAACTCTCAATTTGCTGCTATGGCTTCTTCAAAGACTTTTAGAAATTTATGCATGTTTGATTTTCTGTAAATTTCTAACCTAAGAAAAAATAAGATTTCCATCATTATCAAAGAGAATATTCAAGAGACTTTGTTATCTACCCTGGTACCCAAGTTTGATATTTTTGTAAGCATCTTCCCAATGTTTCTTTCATTCTATTTGAGAGTACTTTTAATGAATAATGATAAGGATCACATTTTATTTTTATATTTGGATACCTTTGAAAGTAATCAAATCTACCTCTATTTTTGCCCGATGTTTTTCCATTTGCAAGGTTTGGGGAAGACACAAACTAATAAACATTCTCTTCCCAAATGGATTGCTAGGTGCTGTACAATGCAGTAGCCACTAGACACGTGTGTCCTTTGATGACAACCTGAAATGAGTACACACATAAGGGATCGTTCACATTTTTACACTGATTGCTTTTTGAACTCATAGAAAGGATTACAAATTATTGCATTGATTTCAGTCTTTTTCAACACATGTAGTAGGAGATTTAAAATTATGAACAGACATTAGAACCAGCAGGCAAGACCCAGGTGAAGAAGCCTGCATCTTATCAGCTGGCTTTGCTGAAACTTCAGCTCCCTGCAAAGGTGCAGCCTTGAGACAGCAAATGATGCCTCAAGGGGTTGGGTTGCTCCTTGCTGCACAGGGCTCTGCCATTTGGTTCCTGTCTTTTTGGCATTTGGCGAGTGAACCAGAGATGACTATTCTATCTGACATGATGGGGTGGGGATGGGGAGAGTGGATAAAAGAAAAAAAGGAAAAGGAAAAATCAAATGTTACATGCAAAAAGTTAATTTTTGAAAAAATGTAAAAAGATTTATTTTTTGGAAAAGCAGATTTTTGGAGAGGAGAAACAAACAGTGAGAAACATCTTTCATCTACTGGTTTACTCCCTAAATAGCTGCAATGTTGGGAACTAAACCAATCCACGGCCCAGAGCCAGGAGCCTCTTCCATGTCTCCCAGGTAGATGCAGGGTCCCAAAGACTTAGGCCATTCCCTTGCTTTCCCAGTTCATAAGCAGGGAGCTGGACGGGAAGTGGAACATCTGAGATATGAATTGCCATGAATATGGAATGCCAGCTCTGGCAGGCAGA
This sequence comes from Ochotona curzoniae, assembly GCF_017591425.1. NCBI lineage: Eukaryota > Metazoa > Chordata > Mammalia > Lagomorpha > Ochotonidae > Ochotona > Ochotona curzoniae. The sequence goes on from NW_024467096.1 coordinate 25,990,546, forward strand.
GGATTAACCAGTTGAGTCATCATGCCAACCACCAAAAATGAAAGCTTAAAGTTCCACACATGGCCCAGATACAGTCTACCTGTGACGGAACGTGCTGTGTCAAATCATTCCACCAGGTGCATCCACCTTGATGCTCTCTACAATATTTTTCTATAGCAATTTCAGCTTACTCTTTCTCTTGTATCCTAGTACTTCCCACATAGCTGAAATACATGTCTAAATATACAGATGCAAATGCATCTGTAATATAATTGTTAAATCTAGAAAAACTTCTGGCAAACCGAAGGAAATCACTGGGTAACTGTTGCATTTTAATGTCATGATTTTTTTCAGTACGAAATGCACTTTAGAGATGCTCAGTAAAAGGCGAGACTCTGCCTCCTAGCCATATTTGGAGATTCTAAGTCCCATGGATGAAATAAACTTAAAAAAATGGGAGCTTGAGACATTTAAAATAATATAGGAATTATCAACACATAAAATGTTTATCATATGATTGTGCAAGTTGTCATTTGTGCAAACATGAGAGTACACATTTATGTTGTTAATGACCTGGAAATTTACAAATTCATTTATTCTTATATATGCCACTGTATCTATAAAATAGTTTTAAACTTTCATTTCTGTATTGGCAGCGTTTCTTTTACAAAGAGTTGACTTGGCAGTGTTCATTTTGGAACACTTGTAGTACTGCATTCCATCAAAGAAATAATGATAAATTAATAAAATCATAGATAAGCTTAAATATTTTCTGTATTCTTTCACCATGTCTTCAAATCTATGGGAATATGTGTATTTTAAACCACCCACGTAACTTATGGCCCTGAGTAAAATAATTTTAGAGATTATAAAAGTTACACTGTCATGATTATAAAAGTCTTCAGAAACCAACATCCAGAAAATTAGGGAAGGTAAATAGAGAAAGTTCTTGTAACCCCTGATACTCATAGGCACACAGAAGGCCTAAGAATCTCAGCTTAGGAGTGAGACGATATTGCCTGGGTTAGCAACCCTTGTTCTACTGTTGAATCTCAGCTTGACAAAACGTCTTTTCCAGAGAATTTCAAAGCTTGAAATAAACTTATATTTCCTGGGAGTTTCTCAGCCTCTGAAAGAATGGTTGAGATATAACTTGATGGGTGGCTGTTAAGTCCAAATGCAATTTTAAGAGTCCTCATTCTCTAACTGCTACAGTATGAGCTCAAAAAAATCCCTCAAAGCCACAATGTTCTCATTTTAAAAAGTATGTATTCATGATGACAGCTCATTTGAATTAAGCCCTCAGTGCAGAGTATGGGGCGTACTGATGGTTTGATAGAAACTAATTATTCCTTGCTATAACTCAGATACTTTCTTTTTCCTGCTATAACAAATTATCCCAAACCCCATGGCTTACTATGATGGAAAAATGTATTCTCCCACAGTTCTGGAGACTGGACATCCACCATAAAGCTAAACCATGCGTCGTCAGCATTCTCTGGGGAAGGACACTTCTTTAACTCTAACTTCTGGTAATTTCCAGTGATCCTCAATAACCCTTAATTCTCAACGACCTCATTCTAACATCTGCCTCTGTTTTCCCATGTTGTCCTTGCCTAGATGTTGATGTGTCTCTGTGTATCCTATCCTCATCATATAGATACCAGTCATTGGATTTAAACTCCATGATAAAAGAGCAGAACTTAACCTGTTGCCTATTAAAAGATCAAATTTTAAACAAGATCACATTTTAATGTTATAGATTGACAGAAATATGATATTCAACTATTCAATGAACTACAGATCCTTAAGTACTTCATTTTTTTTTAAAGATTTATTTTGTTGCTATCAGAAAGGCAGATATATAGAGAAGGGGAGACAGAGAGGAAGATCTTCTGTCCATTAATTCATTCCCCAAGTGGCCGCAACAGCTGGAGTTATGCAAATCTGAAGCCCGGAGCCTCTTTCAGTTCTTGCATGTGGGTGCAGGGCCATCCTCAACTGCTTTCCCAGGCCACAGGTAGGGAGCTGCATGGGAAGAGGGGCAACCAGGATTAGAGCCAGCGCCCATATGGGATCCTGGCATGTGCAAGGCGAGGACTTTAGCCACTAGGCTACTGTGCTGGGTCCAATTCTTAAGTACTTGTAAAACATATATGGCTTTAAGTAAGATGACAAAGTTCATTGCACAACGGAGTACAGAAGAGATACGGAAGAGATATTCAACTCTGTTCTACAGTCTTCTCAAATACCTGGAATGTGAGAGAATCTGAAATACGTTGTCTTCATTTTTCCACAGTTTGCTCTTAACAACCTCCTGTTTTATTTTTTTCCATCACTTGCAAAGTTCAGTCACATGCGATTGATGTCATGAACATCTTGTCTCCAGGTCCAATTCATGTTCTCTATATACACATACCTCTTTATGTACCATATACGCATCCCTCCCATCCATTTCACCCTAATTCTACCCTAGTGCCTTATACCAACATCGATGTAATCAACTGAAGATCAGCACCTGCCTTTAGATTTTTCAATCATAGAAAAAGTTCTAGAGATTCATTTTCTGATTTTTCCATGACATCACTCCTACTCCAGCAGCGACTATTTTTTTAAAGGAAAGTTCATGTTCCTCAGAACAAATGCAAAGAACATTTGCAAGCTGGTCATCTCTCTGAATATATTTTCTTCTACCACACAGCAGAAATGTTCAGTTCTGGGTTCGTTGTGTCTGTCACCCTCTTTTGCCTCTTTTAGTTTATTACAGGGAGAAATCACAGATATTTCTTCTCAGCAGAATGAAAACCTGAACAGAATACTTTTGTTTTCACTCAAAAGACCCAGTGAATTCTAGTTTTGAAGTATAAAAGATTTGTACATGGAACACACTGTCTTCCTTGAATGAAAGATACAGGGGTTGGATATAGATTCATTTTGAATTGGAGGCCCACAGCCCATGCAAGGTGTTGATTCTCTTGTGAAAACAGAGGAAAAATAGTTTGGGCAACAGCTGGGCTGAAAGGTTTGGAATTGACTTTAGTTAACATGAATTTCAATAGAAAGAGTATTCATTCAGAAATACACAGTGGGTGTGAAAGGCAAGACGGGTCTTTGTCAATATCAACTCTGACAGATCAATCCAGGTAATAGAAGGACACAAAACTGACAGATTAATGACAGACATAAATGGAAGGTATTGACGCTGAGTAGCGTTTAAGAGTAGCATTGAAAGATGCGTATCATAAATGCTTTCTACTTTTTAATAACTGGAAACTGGATGTTAAATTTTTGTTTCTGTCCTGGGAAGTCAGCACTCTATATTCAATGTAAGAGTTCTGGGAATGGTCACTTAAGCTTGCCAGTTATGAACTGATTCTGTAAAATACTTGTGGTACACAGATTTACTGTGATCCAATACCTCTGTGCTACCACTGGTGTTTTGCCATTGCTCTCTCTTCTTACTTATGGTGTTGAGCCTTCTCGATGGTTCAAGAACATGCAAATCAAGCCAGTTGCTAACTCTGTTTTCAACTGATGGATGCTTCCTCAGGTCAAAATTTTTAAATTTCTTTATTCTTTTTTAAATAAAACACATAAATAAGTCACATGCTAAAAACGCTGGAAATTTTGGGAGTCTTTCTCTTTATTACTTTTTTTCTCAAAAAGCAATAAAATGGAAAGAAAGTTGCTTCTGAAGCAAGAACCATAACTTTTATTATTCCTATTCCCTGTTACTCGCTGTTATTAATTTTAAACTTTTGTTGCATTTCTCAGAGAATAAAATGGCAATAAAATAGTCTTTTAGTACACACTGTGCAACTTGTGATTTGTTTTAAAAAAAAAATCAAAGTTACTTCACAGAGGAAGGTAAAACTATGTCTCCCAAGATAAACCAGAAATACTAGTTATAAACCAAGAAGTGAAAAAGATGTGAAACTCACTCAACAAACATTTACCAAAGTGCTCTGGAAAAAGTTTAGAACAAGGTGGAGTGCGAAAAGCTAGTCATAATCTCAGTGTGCCTTCACACCCAGGAAAGCTCAAGAGAACCATAGTACAAGCATCGTTATGACAAACTCACAGGGATCAACTGTCACAAGTTGCTGCATGTGATGCTTGCATCGCACACCGGAGTGCCAGGTGGAATCCCATCTACTCTGCTTTTGATTTAACTTCCTACTAATACTCCTGGGAAGCCAGATGATAGCTTAGGACTCTGCTACCTGCCCTGGAGAACTGGATGAAATTGTAGATTCCTGGTTTCAGGCTAGTCTTACCCTGGCTATTGATGAGCCAGCAGGTGGAGGATCTGTCTTCTCTCTCTCCCTCTCATTTTCCAATGGGGGTGGGGGGAAACCCTTTAACAATTAGAATAAAAGGTAATGTCACCTTATAGTTATATATATACCACTTAATATGTTGGAATTGAATTTTCCTTAGTTTGCAGACTCTCTGTGATAATTCTATAAGGAGAGATTTTGGAATGACACAACCATAACCATCTGAAATATGGGATTAATGAGATAATGAAAAATTCATTACTTTTTAATATTCTTTGGCACATAGGAAAGTATTAAATATCGTGTTGACATCTTTGCTTCCTTTGTCTGTGATACCCCAATCCATGAGCACAAGTTCTAGGCAATGGAGGAAAACTTAGACAAGAATAAAAGTCAAGGGAAGCACCTGAGTAACCCCCCAATAAAATCACACCCTTGTATAGCACAAATCTCTCTCTTCGCCAATGGACATAACACTTATCTTGCGCCTAAGCAGTGGAGTATGGCCAAAGTGAATTTACTTCCTTGGTTAACGTGTTATATGGCAATGGTGGAAGGTTGTCATCTCATGATTATATTATATAAAACTACATCTTGGGCCCGGCACGGTGGCACAGTGGTTAAGGTCCTCGCCTTGCACGCCCGGGATCCCATATGGGCGTCGGTTCTATCCCTGCAGCCCCGCTTCCCTTCCAGCTCCCTGCCTGTGGGCTGGGAAAGCAGTGGAGGACGGCCCAAAGCTTTGGGACCCTGCACCCGCGTGGGAGACCCGGAAGAGGCTCCTGGCTTTGGATCGGCATAGCATAGGCCGTTGCACTCACTTGGGGAGTGAATCATCGGACAGAAGATCTTCCTCTCTGTTTCTCCTCTCTGTATATCCACCTTTCCAATAAAAAAAATTGATAAAAATAAATCTTTTAAAAAAATACATCTTAGTGTATTTCTGCTGGCATTAGGAATTAAGAGACTGCATGGTAAGCTACATGTGGAGGGAGTCTCATATAGAAATGAAAGACAGGTGGTACTGAAGAGCTAAGAGAGGTTCCGAGCCAGAAATCAGCAAGAATTTGGGAATATCAGTTCTACAAATACAATGAAGTGAATGCTGCCAACAACCTGGGGATCTTTTAAGTGGGATCAGCACCGACGGCAGCCTCTGCTGAGGCTGAATTATAGACTTATGGATTTCCGACAGAACTGAGCTAAACTGTACCTGGATCAGAATGACTGGCAGAATACACATGCTAAATGGCTATGTTTGAGGTAATGAACCACACAACAAGAAGGACTAAGAAATGCAGAACTCAGTTCTTTTTTCTATAAGCCTCTAACTCTGAAACTCATAAAAACAAAAATATATCAAGAAATACTGGGTGGGGTTGGGAGAGAAAGTAAGGTGATCCTTTGGATAATAAGAAGCGCGAACTAGATCATAGATGATTTAAGAAGTGTTGGGCATCACTGAAGAATTCTGACAATATTACTCCTTTATAACTGTTCGCTTCTCTAACCCCATGCTTGTTCTAGTGTCCTGCAGTCTGAACTGGTTTGAAACAAATGAGACAAGAAAGACAAAAAAAATCACACATACAATATAAAGTTACGGCAAGCAATGCGTCTTTCTTTAGTGCACACTTTGCTGAGTAGATATGGTCATAAAAAACATTATTTTAACTTCGAATAGTCAAAAATATTGAAAAACACTACTATAGCGAATGCTATTTTATGTTGCAGTATTAAGCAGCATGTAAACTGGACTGAAGCCTTATTATGTGAACTTTATATCTCAAAATGTACCTCTACTGTAAACTCCAGGTTCATTTTCACTTGATTGCACAATAGGCGGTTCAAATGTACCATATCCAATTGCACAACCCTTGCCTTGCTGGATCTGAAACCACCTGCCCACAGTCTTCCCCAACACAAGCTAGAATTCTGGGAGTCATTCTGACTTCTTTCTTTATTTTTACCTTATGTCCAATTACCAGTAATTTCATCTGTTCTACCTTCAAAGTATATCCCAATCTTGCCATGTCATACCACCCTTGGGCTACCATTCTGAGCCAAATCATTACCATCTGTCTGAATCATTATTGTTAAAAATAAACCTGACCAGGTCTTTGTTTCAGCCTTTGATGATTTCCACGCCAACTCTTTTGATGACAGCAAGAGCACTTCTTTAATCACCCCTTTTCTCAACATAATCCATTTTCTTCCTAACTTCTTTATATCCTAAATTAACTAATAAATTATGCATTTATTTTTATATGTAAAATAAATGGCCTTATATTCACAATCAACCAGAAAGAATTTGTGACACAACAATCATTTCTCACTCATCAACAAACTTGGTTATAGCTATTTTTATTTTCGTCAATTAAATGGAATTACAGCCACTGTTAGGCAGTAAGTACATAAGTAAGCAAGTATGTGTGTGTGCATGATAAAAATATTTTATTTGTATAAATAGGGAGAAAAAAGAAAGAAAAAGAGAGACAGAGAGAGAAATGTATATACATTCCCACTATGGTTCACCAGTGAAATAAATAAAACAGAGACCAGTGGGATATATAAATTTTGCCCCAATAAGACTAAATGAGCTCTTTGAGTAAGTACAAGGCAAAATTCAGTATGATGATTAAATATAATATTCTTTCCATGGCAGCTTTTTTTCTTACTTCTGCTTGGAACTCGCATGAGGCTAACAACCAAATGTATCTTGATTCCATAACACACTGTGAAACCCAGTCCTTCTGTTGTTCTCTAAGAACCATGCATGCTTTTTTAAAGATTTTTTTAAAAAAATTTAATGCAAAGTCAGATATACAGAGATGGGGAGAACAGAGAGGAAGATCGTCCTTCCAATGATTCATTCCACAAGTAACCTCAACAGCTGAAGCTGAGTCAATCCGAAGCCAGGAGCCAGGAACTCCTTTTGGGTCTCTCACGTGGATGCAGGGTTCCAAGGCTTTGAGCCATCCTGCACTGCTTTCCCAGGCCACAAGCAGGGAGCTAGATAGGAAGCAGGGCTGCTGGGATTAGAACTGGTGCACATATGGGATTCCAGCCCCTGAAAGATGAGGACTTTTGCCACTAGGCTGCTGCACCGGGGCCACTTCCCCCATGTATGTTTTTAACCTCCCGAAACGTTTGGGAATTTTCAGCGATAAGCTCATTAACACTTTGTTCAGGTCTCTGTTCAAATATCATCTCAACTGGAAGGTCCATCAGGCGCATTACACTTTTCTATTTTAAAATAGCTTTCTACACATTGCATACTTTTGTTGTTCATTTATTGCCAGTTTGCTTCCATCAAGGCAAATCACAGTGCCCAGCATATAGGAGGTGCTCTTACAGCTTTGATAATAGAATTTTGGAACAGACTAATAGTTATTACTGTAATCTCTGGTAATAGCCATGCTGCCATTAGCAATATGCTAATGAAAAAGCCTGAGGTACAGAAACATGGTTGCTTGGTCAGGACAACATATGTCTTCAAAGCGACCGGCCATGGAGCTGGTGTGATTGGTGTCTGCATAAGGACCCTTTGCCTAATATCGACTTCCATCTTTCTTAATATCTGTGTGCAGGTGAGGTCACTGAGGGATACACAGAAGGAAGCCTTGCACAGGTTAAGGACTTTCACAAGACTATGGGGCAGCTTGTTATAACAACAGGAAACGATACCAGTCCAATGTGTGAACTCAACTTCAGAGTTCTTTGGAAATGGACTCTCTTTTTTTTTAATACTAATTTCTCCAAGATATCAATACCTAAGACATTTGTTTGTGTTAGGGGTATTTCAATTTTGTGTCAGGCTCCTGATGCAGACTCTAAACATGTAATAATATCTGAACTGAGTCCTTTAGGATTGCTTTTGGAGCCAATAGGGACTTGTGCTGTCCGTTATGCCCTCCAAGATCTCTACTCAGCACTGAAGAATGCATGGTACCTATCCCAGGCCAAATCGGGAGCCACTTTCTGAGCCTGTAAAAATGAATAGATATTTATTTATAGTGCCTGTAGTGTGCAGTAGAGATGATATCATTCTCTTAGCAACAATTAACGTATTTTCTTGCTTTTAAAACTCCTATCTCTGGCCTTTTGCAGTAATCTTTATAAATAATTATGAACTATATATCCACATATACATCTATATTATTATGTTAGTATTTTGATCATAAATTATTGCAGGCTGAGGTTTTTACCTCAGAGTTTTCTAAAAGAAAGAAAGAAAGAAAGAAAGAAAGAAAGAAAGAAAGAAAGAAAGAAAGAAAGAAAGAAAGAAAGAATAAAAGAAGCTAAGGAATTTGAAAGCAAAAAGCCAAGAAATGATTATCTGCAACGAACATTATACAGTTTATTTAGAAAGCACTTTTATATGAACCTTACTCAAAATACCAGGAAAACACTCTGATTAATACGAGTGTCTTCAAATATTAGAAAATCATTAGTGACACCAAGTTTACTGATACATTTTAAATTAGAGGCAAGATGATTTAAGTTGAAGTAATGAACATTGAGTTCATGTTTTACTTAGTGTTAGAAGTTATGATGTAAAATTCCAGGTTCTAGAATTTTCCTTCAAATAATTCATAAATACTTCAATACTGTTATTGATCATAATCCTACACTGCATTTAAATACATTAAAAAGTCTTAACAATGATCAGGTACTCATATTGCATTCTCTGAAATGGACTTTGGCCTAACTACCTCCATTCCTTCTTTAAGATTGTGCCAGAATTCATGACCAGCAAGGCTGGGTTGGGAACCTTGATTTGTCTGTCATGTACATTTTACTTCTCTGTGATGAAATTTTGCTTTAATGACATTAAAATTAATTTTACAAATACTCATAATCATAATCATATGTTGAATGATTAAAGTTGCATGGAAACAAAAATCATGATCTTAACAATATTCTTGGCATAGGATTTCAACCATATTGATTTAAAGAATAGATGACACTCAATTATTCTTATTAGTAGATTGACTCAAATGCATTTGCATAGAAATACAAATAATGTATTATAGTGTTTATCTTTAGTGGGATAAGTTTTATAATAACATAAAGTTTAATGAAAGACAAGCTTATATTTTCTAGAGTTGAAATAAAAGTAAAAACATCTGTGTCTATCCCATCATTTAATATAGTATATCTTTTATCTCTCCTAAGAAAATCATCTGTTCTATACTAATAGCTGCTTCTACTATTGTGTAAGTCAAACTTTGATATCTCAGTCTTGATTAACTATCTACAGGCTAAGCTTTATTTACATACTAGATGGCAGCAATGATCATTTATAACACATGTAGTAAAAATGGGGGGAGGCTGAACATTTGGATTAGGGGAAAGTTAAACTTAATGGTAAATTAGCACAGATGCTTTCTTATAGAAGAGGATATTTAAAGTTTGGATCCTCAGTTTTTTAATGGATGAGTATCAACCAAGAAAATTTATGTAATTACAAGTATGTCTGATAGTGTCACTCAGGAACTCTGATCTGTTTGGTTGAATACAACTCATAAGTGGCTATTTTTTTGGAAGCCTTCCTAGTTCCACAAGCAAAGTTTGAAGAGATCTTATTAAATTTTTATCAGAGAAAGGCAAAAAATACATTCATAAACACCTTACATTTTTTTTTGTATTCCTCATCAAGTCTGCCCCCCAGAATAGTTTCCACATATTCTAAGAAAAGATGAAACGCAAATTATATTAAAATATTTGTGGAACACTGACAATCTAGTCAGCATTAGCTTTCTTGTATTGTTTTTCAGTGCTATTAAGTCTACCATCCAATAAGATGCCTCTCCAGAAGGCTGTGGTTGAAATATAAATTATTTTCGATACAGGTAGGCTACAAGCAATTAGTGCAATTTATCCATTCCTTAACACGAATTCATGACAGCACAAGTAAACAATGCCCAAGAAACCAAATAGTGGGCAAGTCACTTGAGTGAGGAAATTGTGAGGACAGCGTAGAGCTCAGGGAGTTAGGAAAACACTCAGAGAGGCATTTGGCACAAAAGAAAGACACAGAGATGTGTATTTACTGACTCGGGGACCTAAAGCTAGGGAAGAGTAAAAAGGAAATATCACACACAAAATGATTTCATTTCCCTGTTGTGTTAAGTGGATAATAAAATAAAACTATAATGGTTATATATATATATATATATATATATATATATATATATCAGATATATCAGAGTATTTGTTGAGTATGGAGGGACTGGACCCAGGACAGTGCATTGCTTTGAGGAGAAAATTGTCAACAGGCCTAGAAGACATGACTGGTCACTTTCCTCCTAAGTTCTCCAGGTAGGCTGGCCTGGTTTACCATGGGGAGAAGAAAAAATGGAAATGTCATTAAAAGATAGCTCATTATAAGACACTTTCATCTGTAACTCAAAAACACAATACCTCTCTTGCACTCCCAGTATTGACTTGCTAGATCCGTTTTCTATAATAATGGAAATGAGCAACTACCAGATCAAGAAATGATACATAAAAAATCTAACAGCAGAAGAAACAACAATTAGTTAGCTTTATCCTTTTCCATGACTCTTCCAATCATATTAAAGGCATGGAAAAGGTTAAAATCAGCATAACAATTTTTAAAAAGAATGCACCAAATCCCATCCACGGCCAAAATTCTCTCTTAGAGTCCACTAATTTCAAGGTTTTAATGAAATCATCATACTAATTATCGGACTGGTTTCTTTTATTAGATATTCCCTTGATCATCTTCTGATAACACAATGCAAAGATAAACTCGGAAGTGGGTTAAAAGTCACTGTGAAGGCTAGAATCACTTTTTAAAAGTCTGGTTTGATGGTTGCTAGGAGAAAAAACTAAATATGAAAAGTGAATTCAGGTGCTGGGATCAAAGCTAAAGATTTATGAATCTGTCAGGATAAACAATCTACGCAAAACTCCCTTTCATAGTTTTCAGTGTGTTCCAGTTGCTATGTCATCGTCACGGAGATACACGGCAAGTATTCACCTCAGAACAGTAGGCAATAAATGAGTATAGAAGAGGAAAAAAATCTTAATTAAAAGGCCAATTTATCAAATAATAGCCTAAGCTACATTATACTTCACCCTGATTGCAGCATTCTCTCTTGGATTTAAGGATGCATTTGGCTCCCAGCAACACCGCGGCTCATTATAATCATCATTAAAATAACACTTTCCTTAGCCAGCAGGAGTTGGGTGTCTTGCAGAAGCTATGTGATCAACCCCTCGGAGGAAGGAGTAGCCAGCAGTGCATCAACTGACCCCTCAGGATAAACCTGAATGGGCTCTGATGAGCTAGAAAGGGGTTCCGTCTGAAGGCCTTCTGGAGGCAAACCCTGCTGCCTCTCACTTCTTGAACATTACCATCACTCAGGCTGCTGCAGAGGAGGGACTGCAGCTTAAGTGGGTCACGTTCTGGGAGAGTACACATACAATGCTTTAAACCGAAAAGTGGGCATGTTACATCTATGGCATATTAGCCTATTGATAATCACCCCTGCCTTTTAATAAAGTGAATATATCTAAACAGTCTGTGATTCATCTTTCCAGGACATGAGAAATAATTCAGTTAAATTCAGAAATTAGAAATGACTATTAAGATGACTTCCTTAAACCTGTCCTCCAAAGCAACAAATTCACTGTCAATACTGGCTTTACAAATAAGCAGTTGTGACCGGAAACCAATAAAGTGGTAGATTTCCTCAAATTTAGCTTGTGTGGTAACTAAAAACTTTTTAAACGATTGGCAGAATTGCTTTATGAATATTTCTGGCTATTGTAAATAACGTTATTTATTACGAATCTCAAAAGTCCTTTAAAAAAGTCCTCCAAAAACCTTATAACTCAGCTCTAAACTAGCGCCTTTAAATGTGTTCTGCTCAGCAGGAGTTCAAAAATAAAAACCAAAATCAAAGTTAAAAAAAAAAATGTTTATAACAATCTGGGATGCTGTTTTCCCGCCGACAAGAAAAGCTCTTTTAAACCATCAAACAGAGCAGAGTATGGAATGATTTATGTGCTATTAATAGCCTTAATATACACAAAGCTAGTGGTATTGTTTATTTAAGTAATGTATCAGCAATGTAATATCAGGAAACACAATCAGAATTTCCAATACAACAGGTCGAAAATGAAGAGAAGACCGAAGTACAGCTTGCATGTAACAGGAATATAAAATCTTTTCCTGATACAGGAAAATTGCTCATCTAGTCTTTTTTTTTTTTTTTTTTGTGATCTCTCTTCTGTAACAGTACAAAACAAGACCCTCAAAGAAAAAACTCATGTAGTGAGTGGAGTAAATCAAATCCAAGAAATAAGTGTTCACTTATGGAACACAGGAAAAAGAAGTGACATTGACTTTGCTTACCATTCTCTCGGTATTGGAGTCACAGCGTCACCGGCAAGTTTCAAGTGGGACTGTCTCACACAATGGTGAATTGAGCAAGAAAGATGCTTATACAAAGGCTATTGAACATGGGTGTTGTAAATTCTTACTGCAAAAAAACAATTCACAATGTCCAGAGTTGTACTCAGGAAGTCAACTGGAAATGTATAGAATGGCTTAACTGAAGGCCTTTTCCAGTTGACACAAGTTGGGAAACGTGAAGGCCTCTTGACTGTAACTTTAGAGTCCTTTCTCTGTCTCCCCAGCTATCACTCTGTTTCCAGGGAATTACAAAAACCTCCTGATTGAGTTTCAGGAAGCAGTTTCAGCGTTGTTGCCTTGGCAGAGGCTCTTCCTTCTTCCCACTAGTCTCCACGTTCTATCAAAGCAAAACGAAGGAAAGAAATCCACAGCTCAGATATCAACATGCGCTCATTCTGAGGCATCTCCGTCAGGGTAACAAATACCCAGAAACAAAAACCTTTCATCTTACTCCCTCACTTGTCTCTATCTTCTGCCATCTGCTCCACTTGCTTCAGCAACGCTGCGCTACTTATTTTTCTTTATTTTTTTAAATTATTTTAATACTTAGACTTTTTTTAAAGATTTATTTTTATTATTTTTTTATTGGAAAGGCGGATATACAGAGAGGAGAGACAGAGAGGAAGATCTTCTGTCCGATGATTCACTCCCCAAGTGAGCCGCAACGGCCTATGCTATGCCGATCCAAAGCCAGGAGCCTCTTCCGGGTCTCCCACGCGGGTGCAGGGTCCCAAAGCTTTGGGCCGTCCTCGACTGCTTTCCCGGGCCACAGGCAGGGAGCTGGAAGGGAAGCAGGGCTGCCGGGATAGAACCAGCGCCCATATGGGATCCCGGGCGTGCAAGGCGAGGACCTTAACCACTTGCGCCACAGCGTCGGGCCCTTAATACTTAGACTTCTTGAAAGTACTGTGGTATACACGGAGTTTCCTTAATTTTTCATATTCTTCCCTCATCCCTTCTCAAGTCAAATGGATTTTGGGACCTGTTAGACACAGTACTTCTTCCGGGAAGGCACACTCCATTCGCTAGGATGACTGGGTTCCCATTAGCCTTTGGTCTACCAACAACCCAGGCCTATTTCTTGCAGCTTCAGAACAATTGCCATACAATATGTAACAGCCCCTGCATTATGTAGTCAGTTCCAATGAACTCACACTATTCAGACCACAAACAGCATGATTTTCTCTTCCTAAACACCAACTGATACCAGCTATACTTCAGGGATGCAAAGGTGATATCATGCACAGTTCTCATTACTTTACCTGTGTTAATTCAATACATCCGGCCACAAAATTTCTGACAGGCAGTCTCATACAATGAGGATCTCAAAAAGCAGAGTTCTCTGATTTGGATCCTTTAATCATCACAATCTTGCCAGGAGGGAACAAAAATAAAAGTCTCAGGCCTTTAGCAGTAACCCATACATGAATTTAGATATTATTTATGCATTTTCTAGATACCTAACAGGTATATATATGTAACTTGTTTTATAGAAATAAGCTCAACATATGGCCCTGCACATAATCGTTTACTGGTGGGGATTAACATTTATGGAATATGGATGAATATGAATACTTTCCATATAATAGCCTGTATGAGTCCCACAGTACCATATACTGTCACTAGTCCCACTTTGTAGATAAAGAATGTAGAATGCTCAAATAGTTGCCCAAAGTCAGTCACATAATAAATAATAAAAAAAACACACACATGCCTGTCTATAGAACATACTATGATAATTATAAACATGAACTAATTTCTGAAAAAAAGAAGGGTGCTTGTCAGTGACCTCAATATGAAATTTCAGGCATGAAGCCAGTGTCCAGTGCTGTCTCACCCACTACTTCTACTCTTCTGGAAAATTCACTCATTAGGACTTTATTTGTCAATTGTAAAGAAAAACAGATCATTTTAAAGACTAAGTCATAAAGCCAGGTGTCTTGGAAATAACAATGCAAATATATTATTAGGTAAATGCTGATAAAATACATAATTAATTTTTTTAATGATTTGAGTCTAAATTTCTGTTCTTTAGTCGGACTCCACGTTATCTACAGTTTTCTATGATGGATTCTAAAGCAGCTATTTTTTGGAAAACTTAACTGCAGTCTCTACTTGAGGAAATACCAAGAGAAGATATTTTCATGGATGACTAGAGTTCAGAATATGCAACTTTAAAGAAATAATTTATTTGCAATAATGTAGTTTGTTACCGGGGAGAGAATTATATAACAGAGTGCCTATCTGCCCCGGTGTAAGTACAACATTTTCTGGGGCCTCTCCTCTGCTGTTTTGTTTGCTCACTGTCAATAATTAGGTCTCTATTATTATTATTATTATTATTTTATCTTTCTCTGTCTTTACTGGCCTGTGTGTATGTTTTAAATCAAGTTGCTATTTTAAAATACTGTAGTATTATCAATTAAAAATATAAATTTATGTCTCTTAATTTTAATTTTATTTCTGATGATGTTTCCATAGTTGATCATGGTGGGAAGTGTCGAGGACTAGGGGATAATGGGTGAGACCACTGTTTACATATTTTCCTCTTTTTTGTTCCTGTATATAGGAGAGAGGGGACACAAGGGGAGCAACCACACCCAGCCTCCCAACTGTCACATTACACAGGGCATTGGGAACTGTTACCTATTGTCATCCCAGGGTCCCCAATGTGGAGCATTTTCTGTGGGTTTTGCTAATGTGGCTTTGATAGTTCTGAGATGCTGCTGCTATTGCTGCTCCAAAGATGAGGAAATCCTTCCAAAATTGATTGGCTGTCATAGTCCACCTCCAAGTCTCCACTCGCCCAGGAATTTGCTGTCAAAGTTCACTGCAGTAGTTACTCAGCGTGTTCTGCCTTCCATCCTCTGCAGACCAATGGGCGCTATGGCCCAGCCTTTCCCTGCCCAATACACTCGACCCTCATGTATAACAGGAGGAGCTGCAGCCCAATCAGAGCAACTCCCAACAACCCTCATTAGAGAGGTCCCCAACTTTGGTTCCTGTGCCTGCCAGCATGTGCAGTGGATTGATCTGCTCTGTCCCACATCCCATTCAAATCTTGTATGCATCATGGGGCATTGAAGTCTAACTCAACCCAACAGACCCTACCCTCCAGTCCACACTCATGCTAGCAGGTGCTACCACTTCTGTAGCCAGGCCCACCCCCAGTCCTGGCTCTCACGCTCACCAGTGGGAATTGCACCCCATCAGATCCATTCCTTACCCCTGATATTGCTTTTTCCATGTGGTTCTACAGGCTGCCTCAACCAGACTTGCCTCCACTCCCAGCACTTGCCAGCTGATGCTGCAGCAAAGATCAATCCACCTGGCTCATGCCTGTATCAGTGGATACAACCAGATACCCCAGCTTGGTTCTCCTCCTAATCTAGTTCACCTGTAGGACAACAGCTGTTGTATCCCTCACCCACCTGGTCTGGCCCCAGCTCCAGATCTCTCACTTGCCAGCATGACCAGTGACTCAATGATGGAATGTTCATACTGTTCTATCAAGCTCACCTAGCCACCCTGGTATGCTGGTGGCTGCTACAGCTCAATCTGGCATGGCCCATCCCGGCATTTGCCAGTGGCCTGGCTTGATCTGCCCCATTCCAGCAGATTTAGTTCACTAGAGCTGCCGCACAACCCAGTGTAGTCAGCCCCTAGTTCCAGCTCTAACATAAACTGGTTGGTGATGTGGCCAGATTCAGTGTGTCCTGCATTCCATCCTGTGATTCTCAGATCTGCCAGTGGGTGTTATGAATTGGCCTAGACTGGCCCACCCCCATACCTGAGTCACACTTACAACAGTAGGTACTGTAACTTGGTCTGCTCTGGGCTGCTCCTTGGTTTGGTTCTTGCACTCACCTGCAGGGACTGCGTCATCCCAAAGGAGTTCCCCAAATCCCTCTATTAGGGCTCCTCCCAGTGGTGGATCTTGTGGTCACCAGTGGGTCCTTGGCCCAGGCTGACTTAGTCTACCTCCTGAACTGGCAGGAACAGCATCCTTGCTTAACTGACCTTTATCCAACAGCCCTGCCACACCTGGTCCACACCCTGACACAGCTTTCATGTGGCCCAGTGAGAGCAGAATCCCAGCCTAGCCTGTCATACACCCAGTCTGGCTCTCATGATCACCAATGGACGCTGGGGTCCAGCTCTGTCTGGTGCACCCCAGACCCTGTCCACATGCATGCACTCATATCTAGCCCAGAGTAATACCCCCATCCTGGCTTTAATGCTCCCCAGTGGGAACCACAGTAAAACTGTGTTTTAAAAAGATTTATTTATTGTTTGGAAATCACAGTTATGGGGATGGAGAGACTGGGATTGAAGAGACACAAAAACTTCTTCTAGGTCTTCCGCATGGGTGGTAGGACGGTCTTTTGCCTCATTTCCCAGCCAGTAGGGGAAAGCTGCATGAGGAGTGCAGCAGCATATTATTTAGTACCATGGTGTTGTTATTCTTTTAACTTCATCTCAGTTATTGATTTTGTTTCATGGCTTTCCATTTAAGGGGTGTATAGTAACTGTGTAACAGAGACTATCAGATGCAAATGTGAAGACTTCCAATGAAGCTGTTAAATATATGTTGACAATAGGAGACTGGACTCTACCATTGTCCATACCCACAATGTCAGGATACACTTCAATAGCAGAATGATGGGCCTATGACTGCTTATGAAGGATTATTCTCATAATGTAGGGGAAATTAGTGGGGAGGAGAGCATTTGGGCAGGGAGTAATAGAAATCCTAGAGCCTACAGAATTGTATCATAAGATAAAAAATTAAATTATTGAAAAAAAAGTGGAGCAGCCAGGACTTGAGTCAGTGTTATATGGGACATGGCCACTGCAGGAGATGTTTTTATCTGCTAGGTCACAAAGCCAGAGTCCCCAAAATGACATTTCAGTATTCAGGTTTTAAGATAAAATTAATCCATTTGTTTAGAAGACTATTGTTTTGTCCATTCTTGTAGGGCTAACAATATTCAATAATTATTAATATCAGCAGTAATTGGAGCTGTGATGCCTATAATTTACAGAACATTCACTTTGGGCTTGGTACCACTGTTTAAAGACTTCCCATGTGTTAACTCATTTAATACTAAGGAGACCCCCAGGCATTGCATTAGATAATTATACTCATTTTACAGCAAGAAACCTAACATTTCAAAAAGTAAAATAACTTGTTCCAGGGCACACAGTGCTGAGTTAAGTGTTAGAGCCATAATATGAATCCAGGCAGCTTTAACTAGATTCCATTTAACTAGACGTATTTTATTTGTATTGGAAAGTCAGATATACAGAGAGGAGGACAGACAGAAAGGAAGACCTCCCATCCATTGATTCACTCCCCAAGTGGCCACAAAGGCCAGAGCTAAGCTGATCTGAAGCCAGGAGCCAGAAGCCTCTTCTGGGTCTCTCACATGGGTGCAGGGTCCCAAGGCTTTGAGGCATCCTCAACTGCTTTCCCAGGCCATAAGCAGGGAGCTGGATGGGAAACGAGGCTTCTAGGATTAGAACCAGAGCCCATATGGGATCCAGGCATGTGCAAGGTGAGGACTTTAGGTGCTAGATCCCTGCCCTGGTCCTTAGATTCCAAATCTGAACAACTACCATATCAACAACTATCCAGAAAAACTTGCTTAACTAATTTAGCCACTACTGAGAGAGGCTAGGCTAGGACTTGAAGTTCAGCAGAAACGGATTTGAATCTTCCTTCTACAACAAGAAGGCTAGCTAGCATCCTGGCTCTCTTGGTTTCAGTTTCGTCATCTAGAAATCTGAGAATACATGTTACCTCCCTGGGTTAATGCATGCTTGAGTTAAGATGGTCCACACAGCGCTGCGTACCCCAGTCATCGGTGTTATCAAGCAGTGAAGTATCCCTACTGATCTTGTATTCTGTTCACTCTTTAAGGTGAACTCTGTGTTCACCTGAACACAGGAAGCAGACCACATGTTCT
The DNA here is from genome assembly GCF_017591425.1 of Ochotona curzoniae. Lineage (NCBI taxonomy): Eukaryota > Metazoa > Chordata > Mammalia > Lagomorpha > Ochotonidae > Ochotona > Ochotona curzoniae. The sequence continues at coordinate 26,009,223 of NW_024467096.1, forward strand.
GGCTCTTAACAAATGTCAGAATGTAAACTAAAATGACCTGGGTTGCTCTGTGTCCTTCACTTGCTGTTGCTCACGGCGACCTGCTGAGTGGTCAGCCTTGGTCTCAGCACCACTTCAGACTCAGGACAAGTACTGTCTCTCCTCCAGGGCAATGTAAAAGGTAGTTGCTCAGTGTGTCGAGAGGCATCCAGACAACCTCATTTTCAATCAGCTCCGTTAGCAGCTGGGCTGCTATTTTCTGGTGATTCCTTGCCAGAGCGATCTCAGCGACAAGCTTAAGCAGCCGCTCTAGTCAGTGCGTGACCCCTAAGAGCAGGTAAGAGATCAGAATGATGGAGAGGCTACCCTCTTTTAATCCCTTCGCTGAACTCCGCCAGAAATATGAAGATAACTACTTCTGCAGATTCCTTGCATTAGCCAAAGCGAAACAGAACAAGCCAAATCAAAACACAGATGTGTAGCACGAGGAAGCTTTAACAGTTTGTATTTCCACTTGGGAGATTATTCTTTTCCCCTCTGGCCTGAAAAACAAGTCATCATGGTGATTTTTTCCTCCGCTGTCTCCTGCAATAAACTAACAATCCCACTGTTGTCTCTTTACCATAAAACATCTAAATCGGGATCTCCGTAAACTATGTTCCTGAATCATTTAAATGAAAAATGACAGAATGAACTCAGCAAATACTTGTACAGCTCATAAAATAGTTATTGTTCCTGAGATTTTTCCATCTCTTTTTTTTTCTCATCAATTTTATAGTTAATGTGATATTAATAAAAAGAGAACAGATCCCATTACATGGCTCTTAATTATATGCTTTTTTTCCCTAGATGCATAATTTAGAAAACTGTAACTTTGGTCCTGATTGTCGGTGTAGATAAATTTGGTGGATAAATATTGGTAATGAAAAAGTATCTGAATTCTAGCACTTGAAACTCAAAACCAGAAATTCAGATCATTCCCACGAGTGTGTCTAACTTTATTAGGATAATACATTACTGCATGCCTAACTGAAATGCTTTCAAGAGGAGCGTGCTTCCCAAGCCACCGCAGAAACCATGAGTGCCTCATTTTTATGGAATACCCAATATGCTGTTTTCATCGTACTTGATTGGTTCTTAAAATGCTTTGACCTTGCTGGGCCTGAATTAGATGCCTACCTAAGTATGTGTTGCCTCCAAAGTTTCCCAACTCAAGGGGATTTAATTGTTAAAAGATTCTCAGTTAATGGAAAATTTGCAGGTGCAATTAAAATTTAATTATTAAGGTTTCATTAATTTAATAAAATTCTTGCTATCAGAGACTTTGCACTTGTGTGCTGTGGGGCATGCAGTGGCTGTTGCAAGCCCAGACTTACCAAGTATGCATAAACTGTGAGAAAATTAAATTACTTTAAGGCAACATATTTCACTTTTAGTAAGGAACAACTGAAAATTACACTGCACTTAACATTAGTTTAGATAATTAAAATCTGAAAACTTCGTCAACAAGGAAAGAGATCCGTGACTCCTAGGAAATTTACATAGAGATACAGGCACTATAAATATAAGCAGGAATACAGCTAATAATAAAGTACAACATGAAATGTTAAGCACAGCAATAGTGAGTTTCCAGAACCTACACTTGCCCATAGAAGCAAAAATAAACTGAGTCTTTTATTGGTCCTTTCCTATTCTACTTAGTCTAATACCTTTAGGCATTTTCATGCCAATTCCTTCACAGTATTTGGTATATATGTATTTGTAATTATATATGTATAATATAACTAGAATATATATCTAATTAGAATATATATAGAGAGAATGTATATATATAATTAGAATATATGTAAATTCTAATCACCGAATAAAGTTTTAAAGATTTAAAACATACATGTGTCTGCGTGTCCTGAATCTTAAATGTAATTCAAGTCCAACATTAGATAAGCATAGCATAAAAGGAAACTGGATGCTAACTGAACACTGTATTTTAATTTCTAACATTTGGATATTGGGCTTGTATCTTTAAATTGTATCTTATAAACTGAGTTTTAAAGTCCTGAAAAATGCAAAGATAAACATCTCTGAACTCTAATGAAAACTGTTAAAACGTGCTGCATATGCTTCCTGATACTTCTTATGCCTTTCTAGATACACACAAAGGTATAAAATACAAGATTAGATATTAATGCTGTTTGGATGAATAAACTGATTTACTCTCCTGCTGGAACACAAGGATCATTGTAACTGCTTTTTATCATTGGTCTGTTGTCAGAAGAAACAAATGTTAGTTCTTGGCTGAGAGCATAAATGCTTATACAGAATTTGTCATAGGTCTTTCTTCACTACACCTTGTGAGATCAAAATAGTGACCGCTCCATCAGGCAATGATTGAAGGGCCATGATGCAGAACACAGCCCTGGACTCACTCACGACAGACAGGATATGAATAAGAAACAAGCCTCTATTGTTTTAAATCACTGAATGAGTGTGTCTGCTAGCCCCACAAATCTCCGATTCCCCTGACGGCTATCTAGATGAATGGCTTTTCCTACGTCTGCCTACATCCTTGGTGTGCTTTGTGTCTGACATACAGAACTGAGATTTCTTGATAGCTAAATGGTGCAATAATATAAAATCTCGTAGAAATCATTCTACTGAGGATCTTGTTTTTAAACTGAAGTAATATGGCAAACAATGCATTGTTTTTAATTATACATTTTATTTTCTGTTTTTCAAATCTGTATACTTTCAAATTAATGCATTTGAGGTGACTGGTAACTTTGGGTTATGTGAGGTGACTGGTAACAGGGTTATGTGTGCAATAATTAACATACCTGAAATGTATCTAGTTACTTAGTTATGCTACCATTACATTACATTACTTAGTTACATTACCACCGTTATACCCAGGCAATGTGGGCCCTTGAGCCAGGTATCTTAGACTGACACACCAGGGATGACATTTTTTATTCCTTCTCTGGGGACAACGAGGACCAATTGCACTTTATATCCACTTGCAGTTTCCAGTCTACATTTTAGGCTATTAGCCAGGTAGCTGAAGTTCTGACCTTTGCTACCCTTCTAGTTCTAAATCCAATCCTAAGCCTTCGAAGTGCTTTTTCTTGTTCTATCCCTTTGAATATGTAATACATTAGTAAGCATCTCTAGATGAGAAAAGTTGGCCAGGAAGGACTGGTGGCAGGCATTGCATGTATAATTCAATTGAGGCAGAGTACAAGATTCTTGTAGAACAACACAGGGCCACGTGTGGCGACCCGACCGACGAGGCAGCAAGCCATGGGCTTTTCAGGCCAGGCTTACCGTGAGATTCCAAGACATAAGAATTCTCAGCCACAACCTGGGATGTGGCTTCTTTATTAAAGCATACTTATCAAGGCGGGAGGGCATCACAGATTTAGTAATTTGCTATCTCAGTTTATAAATTTTATATATTTGACCATGCTGTGTAAAATGCTGGGGGCAGTACTATCAATGATAAATAGGCCTTGCCTCAATGTAAAACAGTGCTGATCAAACTATAATTTCTTATATAATTGCTAATATAAATTCAGTCTGACTATAAAGAGCTTTACCTGTCACTGTTAATTAAAACTGAGCTTTGTCACCTGTGATGATCCATTTATTACAGTAAAAAGTCATTAATTTTTGAACCAATAATGAATCACCAAATATAATTGCAAAGGCTGTTTTCTTCCTAAGAATAGGTTAAAAAATTGCCTTAATATTCAACAACAGTGAAATTATTTTTTAGTGCTACCATATTCCTATCTCACAGTCCATTGGGTTTAGTATTGGTTAGCCGGCTGTAATGCAATTTTTCAGTTTCTTAATTGGATTTAGCCATTAATTTAACTATTTTACCATACAGAAAAAAAGAATGTAACTGTATTTCTGATTTGACTTTTCTTCTCACTTTTATTAAGCAGTTTCTGATGACTGCATACAAAAAATGTGTACATTTGGAATCCTGTCTATCCATCTGGTTACCTAAAGTTCGTATCATTAGGTATACAATTAGGGAGTAGTATTTAGTCTTGTTTACATTCTACTGGCAAAAAAAGCTGTTGAAATCATGGCTACAACAATAATATATTTACAGGAAAGTTTACAAAGCATTTTTCAAGCCATTATCTTTACTCTTCATTACTACAGTGTGATACGCTTACTATTTATAAATTACATTTTTATTGCCTCCTTTTCACAGATGAAAATACCACCACCCGCAATGTCACCCAAGTGACAGATTTTTTTGTCTTGAAGGGCCATCTTCCCTTTCCTAAAATAATTCACATGTATATATATATATATATATATATATGTGCACAAGTTCATAGAAAACTGACACACCGCAAGGTGTTTGTAAGACAGACAAGTCAGTCACTACACACACACACCCATACTCACTGAAGCAGTTATATGCTGTCATTAAACTGTACAGAAAATAGGGTAAGTCCGATAGGACAAGGAGTCATCCTAGCTCAATGGGAGGAACTAAGACCTCTGAGAAAAGTAAGTGTTTGACCTAGCAGCATAGATGCTTGATTCCCACATTGCAGTCACTGGGTTCAAAACCAGGCCCAGATCTGATTCCATTTTGAGACATTATCTTCCTGCTGATTTAGACCACAAAGAGGCGGCCGTGTTGACTCAAGTGACAGGTTCCTGCCAGCCACACAGAAAACATGGGTTGAATTCAGACTCCTGAAACACATTGTTTATGCTGAGTACTTGTAGACATTTGGGTAGTGACCACTACATTACAACTGTAGCCCTCTGTCTCTCTCTTTTCTGTTTTAGATTTGTTCTATTTTTATTTAAAAAGCAGAGTTTACAATGAAAGGAGGAGAGAGAATGAGAGAGAGAGAGAGAGAGAGAGAGAGAGAGAGAGAGAGAGAGATCTACCTTCTGCTTACTCAATCCCCAAATGGCCTCAATGGCCAGAACTGGGCCAGTCTAAAGCTGAGGCTAGGAGGTTCTTCCTCGTCTCCCGCTTGTGTTCACAGGAAACTTGGTGTTTATCAGATTCATGCAATAGTTTAACCAAGGGCCTGGCACAATAGCCTGGCAACTGAAGTCCTCGCCTTGCATGAGCTGGGATCCCATAAGGGCTCCAGTTTAAATCCTGGCAGCTCCACTGCCCATCCAGCTCCCTGTTTGTGGCCTGGGAAAGCAGTCGAAGACAACCCAAAGCCTAGGGACTCTGCACTCATATGAGGGACACCTGGAATGAACACACATACTTAAATACATATAATATGTTCATGTATATGTTATTATAAGCACATACATATTTATATATATATTATACGTATGTAAATAGGTATGTATAAGCAGATACTCAGAAGAGAAGCCTTCTAAATTTTATTGCTAAAAATATTGACCTATAATAAATAGATATCTAAAAAACATAATTTTTTTTAAATCTATGAGAACAGCATATGGCAAAAAGAAAAAAAGACATAGCTAAGGACAATGTTAGTACCAATGTAGAAACCAAAACATTTATCTATATAGTGGTTGGAAAATGTGATTATCTGTCTGAATACTCTGAGTTAGCAAATCCAGTTCTTGGAATTTAAAACTGTAAGATAATTTAGCAAGAATGGAAAGATATACAAACAACAGTATTTGTTAAGATAGATTTTTCTCATTGGAGTAGTGGGAAAACGGTCCAAATATTAATCACATGGTATTTTCTGAATAAATTACAGTACATTTATTTTATAAAGTGCTAGATTTATCACTATTAATAAGAATTATATTGGTAATTGGGAGAGGAAATGATAGTACTGTAAATTCAGCATGTCTGTGGTTAGTAGGTAAAATGTACTTACATAAGCTAAAAAGTATGGAAATGTGTATGCCAATAATATCTATTTATTATCTCTGAAGATAGAACCCTGGAGATCTCCATGTTCTATATAACACTTGCCCCTTTTTAATGCAATGAGCATATGAATTACCTATATCTTAATTCTTTGAAGTTAAATCATGCGAATTTTGCTGCAAAGTGCCATACATACTGATTTCAAATGATCAAATAATTCACATTTAGTTACTTTTTTTCCAGTTTTGTTTGATCCTCTGAAGATCAAAGGCACAGCACTACTGCAACTGTTTTTTCAATAAGTCCTTGAATACAAAAGGCTTATGTGTATGGGCGTATATGTACCCCAAAAGTCTGGAGCATAGAGATGCATAGCATCTCACTATAAATGTAAAACATGGTCAGATATCAGGAAAAAATGCACAGACTGGGATTGTGTGTGCGTCTGTGTGTGCGTCTGTGTGTGTGTGTGTGATAACAAAATGAGTATTTCCTTCATTTTAAAAACTCAATACTTTCTACCTGCTAAGGGCATTTTTAAGCTTTTTATTTCCCTCCATATATTTTTCATAAAAGCTAATATTCCCTCAACTAACTTTTCAGTAATATTCTAATTAATCAATTTTTTACACAACTGTGAAAACTCTCTTAAGATTAGAAAACATCACTTTTATTTCTGAACAGCAACAGGCACGTTTGTCCATGTGAAATCCATTACACAAAATGGGATCTTTCAAGTAACTTTCAAGTAACACAAACTCATTTTCATGCTCTTCAAGTTACAGTGGGAAAAATGCAGAAAGAAATTCAGAAAATTTCAAAAAATATACATCTTCATACTGCGGGGTGCTATCAAAAATTTTTATAATGATCTATTTCTTTATTATAGACGTATGACCCCCCCATCCATATATTTCACTATGGATCTTGCAACTTCATACAGCATTTTTCAAACTTAGCTTCAGTTTTGCTACTAGATACAGGTCACACATTCATCTAGCTTCTGTTATGCTGTGGAAAAAATATTTTCAAAAGTATTTTCATTGGGAAAAAATATTGATTTCACATATGTAGTTCTTAGACTGTCAATGGTTTGGGGGATTGATAATGCTTAAGGTGGATTTCAGTGAAGTTATCTTGTCAGTTGAAATGGCAAAAATCCTAAAGCCTATGAAACTTTATTACATATAGTAAAAATAGTACTACTAATAAGTAATGTAGATAAGGAAAAAATGCTGGAATAATAATCACAAAATTATTATCAACATTTGATGAATATTTACGGGATTAAATGCAATTTAACATAAAAATGACAATATTAGCTAACAGTACCCTCAATGAGTCCTTAGACATGAAAAAGTTATCCTAGCAAGATCATCAAAATGATGAAGAAAATGTTTGCCCTAAAACATAAATGTCTCTAAATCTATTATTAAAATTTGCAACATTTTGGACAACAACTCTATCATATCTCACCCGTCGAATTGCTGACTCATTACAGAAATTCAACTCACACAGAATGAAATGCTAATCTTTACAGCTGCCACAAACACTGCCAACCAGGGGAAGGGAATCAATTATTTTAGTTGGCTAAAATTTCTAAATCCCAAAAAGACTACCGTTTGGTCACCAACGCTGTTCATTTCCATGCTGATGAAAAGGACAATAAACCAGTATGACACTTTGTTCACAGGCTTGCTCTACGGTCTAATACATGATTATTTTGAGGATAACGTCACACACAAGGATACTATGCCATGTGCCACACTTGTAATAATAACATATTCTTTGTAGCGTATATCTCCCCAACCAAGTTTGTGCACTGGCTACCAATGATTCTATTCTCGCAAAAAGCTGATGCTTCCACATCTGCTACTGCAGGTAAAAAAGAAAAATAGAAGACAATAACACAATATGTGTGTGATTTAGGGAACAACGCCACCACAGCTTCTAATTGCTCTCTGGATCGGAATTGGCAAAACCATAAGACATTCAACAAAAGGCTCTATGCAGGTAGGCCTATAAAACCTAATTATTTCTCACAAAGCAGACCATTCCATTTAAAATGAAAATAAGCTATGAGCAATAAAGACCACGTCATTAACAATTAGTCTTCTGTACACATGATTAGACTGAGAAAGATAAAGCAGCCTGTAAATTTAATGACCAATCCCATATTTCTGGCTGGGTTCAATATTTTGTGCTAATTATGTCGAAAGACCTTGTGCTACTTAAAAGTACTTAGACCACAAAGTATGACGCTATATCCACAGATTAACTGTTAGCAGTTAACATGGAACTTTGATTTAAAAATACATTCAAATATATGAATTTAAAAGTAGGTTTCTATATGTTCTTTAAATTGTATAAAGAAATGGTTTGGAGATTTGGTTTACTGTAATATTTACTGACACATATGAAATTCAGCATTTAGAGGATTTTAGAAAAAAAAAAAAAAAACACTTAGCAAGGCAAGGAAGCCTATTTTACCAGAAATTAAAATGAATCAAAAGGTCAACCAGGGGCCTGGCATGGTAGCATATTATTGAAGTCCTGGTCTTGCATGCACTAGGGTCCCATACAGGCACTGATTCGTGTCCTGGCTCCTCCACTTCCCATCCAGCTCCCTGCCTGTGGCCTGGATACATAGAGGATGTCCCAAAGCCTTATGACCCTGCACCTGAGTGAGACCTGGAAGAAGCTCCTGGCTTTGGATCAGCTTGGCTCCAGCCACTGCGGCCATTTGGAGGGTGAACCAGCGATGGAAGATCTTCTTTCTGTCTCTCCCTGTCTTTGTAAATCTGACATTCTAATAAATATAAATAAATCTTTATAAATATATAAACAAATCGTATAAATATATAAATAAATCTTTATAAATATGTATATACAAAGTTAACTAGTCAGCCACTAAATAAAGCTAGATTAGGCATATTATCTGTTGATAATAAAACATTAATTATATATTTAAGAGCAATATACTTATGTATAACTAATATGTTTAATATTTGCTGTGAAAATGAAAAGCAGCAGAATGATTCCATTAGAATCAGGAAATAAACATCCAGGCAGAATTTCCTGTTGAGTTGCCATGGCTGACCTAAGTAGCAAAGGTTTATTCTGTCCCATGACCGTGTGCTAAGTACTGATTCGGTTGTCTGAAAGTACTTTGCTACTAGCAAGCCAGTGTAACTTTAGCTGATATTTTTGGAAGATATCTACATTCCACAGCTGTGCACATGTCTAAATTTGAAGTTATTCGAAGTTTTGAATATATAAAGTGCTTTTAAAAGTCTCAAGTAACATGATATCAAACTATTTTAGGTTTAGATACCACACGGAGGCCACACTACCTTTGCTACAAAAGGGAATCCTATTGACATGCAGGCAATATTCCTTGAAAAGAGAAACACTTCGTTTCTGATAGTGCAGAAGAAAAGAAATAAACAGATACAACCAGTTTTAAAGCCACAGAGAAGCCGAGGATTCTTTTCCCCCCCTGGTTACACAGGAGCTAGTGTCTCCATATACACTGATGACATTGCAGCGAGGTGGTGTCGACAAACCTGGGCTTCTGAGATTGACACAAGAAAGTTTGCAAAGACATTGAAATCATATATACACACCCTTCCAAATTAAGATAAGACCATCAGCTCTTTGGAGAACAAGACTTAAAAACTCAAAAGACAGATGATCATCTCTCAAATTCTTCGGGGCCATTTTATTCATAGACCTTCTATATAAACAAATACCTTACATATGACGATTAAGGCTTTCTTGTTAGATCTTTGCAACTTGGGGAAAATAATTTACTACTTATTTAGATTTTAATGCTTCCTTTTTCCACAGGTGTCAAGGTAGAACATACTCATTGTTTCACGAGTTATTGTCTGCTGTTTTTTTCTTTTATTTGAAGGGCAGATTTTACAGAGAGAGAGAAGAGACTGAGGTAAAGATAGATCTTCCATAGCGCTAGCTAACTCTCCAAATGGCAACAATGACCACAGTTGGGCTAGGCTGAAAGCCAGGAACCTGGACTTTCCTCCCGGTCTCCCTCATGAAGCAGGGGCCCAAGGACTGAGGTCATGTTTCACTGCATCCCTAGTCTTATCAGCAGGCAGCTAGTTGAACTCAAACTTGCACCCGTATGAGGAGACAGCATGAACCACAGGCAAAGCATGAGGGTTCTGTGCCACCACCCCACCCCCTTATTGTTTACTTTGAAACTAAAATGATGGAATAGGAACACCTTGTTTTTGAAGGAATTCTTTTCCAATCCTATCCCCTCTTTTGAGACATTTGAAAACATTTCTTAAACACTGGCATATTTATATGAATATAGTATCAGGAAACAGAAGCAATGTGATAGAAATCAGAAACTATTGGTCCAGCGGCTAAAATAGTAGCCTAGTTGCTAAAGTCCTCACCTCGCACTCTCAGGATACCATCTGGGTGCTGGTTCTAATCCCAGTGGCTCCTCTTCCCATCCAACTCCCTGCTGGTGACCTGGGAAAACAGTCCAGGATGGGTCCAAGCCTTGGGACCCTGCACCCACATAGGAGATCCGGAGGAGGCTCCTAGCTTCAGATCGGTGCAGCTCCAGCCATTGTTGCCTCTTGGGGAATGAACCAGCAGATATGAGATCTTGTCTCTATTTTTCCTCCTCTGTATATCTCACTTTGCAACTAAAAAATAAATAAATAAAATATCTCTTTAAAAAAATAGTGGTCTAAGAGTTTAGGGTAGGTCTGAATTTGGTCTCATTGATGTCACTGATTCGCTGTGCTACCATGACCAAGTCATTTATCTCTTCTGACTTTAGTTGCCTGAGTACAGCAGACCTGTATCACTATGGTATATTGTAGCTCATTTCTTATGCGGGGAGGACTAAGGGTATGGCCATGTTATAATTTAGACCTCTGGGTTCTGTAGTCTAAGGAAGGAAAGTCAACTTTTATTTTACTTGGAGTGTAACTACTCTTGCCTACTTTTGGTTTCCATTTGCACATGCATGTTTGTCTTCTCCTTCACGTCCAGTCTCTGTCGCAGAAATATTGAGTGTGTTGTGGGTAGCATATAATTTGATCTTACTTTTTCGTCCATTTCAGCTAGCCTATAACTTTGCATTGGGGAATTCAGTTCATTGACATTCAAGGTTATGATTGATAGGTAAGAACTGAATCTTCCCATTTTGTTAGTTACTTATCAATTGTCTTGAGTTATTTGTTATTTTGGCCTCTTCTATTATCTAGTTTTGTGTTTCATTCGTTTTGTAGCAGGACGAGGTTTTATTTTTTGTTCTGCTAATGAGTTTCTGTTGTGTGTCTTCACCGTGATGACCATGGCTTTGAATCTGTAGAGTAGCCTCTCTTCTGCCTTTTCTGATGCTTATGGTAATCAACTCCTGTCCTTGGAGACTGCAGAATGCAACTGCCAATCTTTAGCCTGTGGCCTCATTCTTCTGACCTTTGCATCCATCAGCGCATTTTCTTCTCTAACTTTGATCCTCAACGCTTCTTCCCTTTAAGGACCCTTGTAATTACACCGGGGTCACCAACGTAATCGAGAATGATAATGAAGGTACTTAACATAAATCACTCTGGAGTTATACCTTTGGCGATGCTGAGTATTCTGTTCATTAAAACACGAAGAAATGTGTCTTGTAAACAAGGCATGGTAGGATTCAGAAAGCCTTTAACTAAATGCTAATAGGATTTTCTGGCACCTTTGTGAGGGATGGAGCTTAATACGTCTGCTGATCACTCCCAGACGTATGCATTACCCTGTAATCTGGCTTCTGTATAATTGGCCTGCTAAATGTATTAGCTATTACTTTTATATAAAGAATTTCACATGCAAAAATAAATGTGATAGAAATTAGTCTGAGGTAATAGTTAGCTATCACAAACCCAAGTGCAAGTGTCTGCCTAAGTATGAAGCTTCAGAAATGAAAAAAAACAAAGGTTTGTTTATATACAAATACCATGCAAATTCCCTGAAAATACAGGAATTCCCTATTCAGTACAAGAAACTCATTATGAAATCATAGCCATTACTATTCAGCCTTCTTCATACAGTTCTTAAATACAATTAATTTATTTGTTCATGCTTATGGAGTATAAAGTAAATTAATGTAATACAGAGATTCGGGCATATCTTTTCTCACCTTGAGGAAGTCAGTAATCAAAGTTCACCTAGATAACAAGGCATTTTTCTATAAGATTTAATTAAAGTGAACTAATGTGGCTCTCTTGATTGCCTTCAAAACTAGTGTTTTTCCAAGAAAAGGAATGTTATAAAAAGTAAGAGAAACAGTGCTTCTACAATACTGATTAACTTGAGTGCATTTATAAGCATTTTTGTAGATACAAAACTAAAAAGAATCCTTCACTGTATTGCCCTGGAGCCTGAGGTTTTAGCCTTGAGGGAATACATTTAGCTTTGCTGATTACTCTAACACCCATTTCCTACCCAGTTATTTCCCCGAAGATGAATAACTAACTACGCAGCCTCATCTTTCTAATGGGGAGAATGTAAATTTGCTCAATTTGGTATGGTAAATTAGCTCTTTTCAGCCACAAAGGTGCACTTAATAAATTATGCTCCAGTGCACGAGGAAAAATTACACTTTGTGACCAGTTCCTGCTTTCTCTTTGGCTTTTCTTTCCCTCTCTTTCCCTTCTTAAAGGTGGGTAGCTTTCTCCCCACTGGTGGGAAAGTAGAGACCATTTTGTGTGGGACACCTTTCAGTATTTCCATTATCCATTCTCCCAAACATTATTTCTGCTTCTCCTATCCCATTCTCTCTTCTTTTCCCTCTCAAATTTCGGAACATAAACTGTTCTCTGTGATAGTGTAATCCCCACGCTCTGGAGTGAAAGCCAAGGAGTCAGTGTCACAGCAGGTGCACAGTATCTCAGATCCCTGCCTTTGAAAACTCCCATTCTGTTGCTTCATTTGCAGGGACAGGAAAGTTACATTTGCATTCACTGAAGAGCCGCATAGTTCAAAGAACCTGTGAGAAATCAGGACAGTTTTTATTGCTGCCCTGGAAAATCAGGCCATCTGGCCGCCCTCATGACACATTTGAATATGAATTTCAGGTTAGAAATTCAGGTCGAAACAAACCGGGAGAGGAGTTTGACTAGAGTAGGCTAACATATTTAATACCAACTTGATTTTGATTTGCCCAGAAACTTTCAATGTATTGTTCACAACAGTACTGGTGATATTCAATTCCTTTATTTATGTTTATGCTTGGGATATCATCTCAAGCTCTGAAATGTGAAATGGCAAAAATGGGAAAGACAGGACACTGAATTAAATCAAGACAGGTGATACCAACTCTTACATTTTCTTGTTCGGAGAATATAGTTGTGGGGTAGTAGGTTACACTGCTATCTGCAATGTCAGCCTCTCCTTTGAGTGTCAGTTTGGATCCTGGTTATCTACTTCACATCCAGATCCCTGCTAATGTGCCTAGAAAAGCAGCAGAAGACGGTCTTAAGTCTTGGGCTCCTACGTGGGCAATCTGAAAGAAACTCCTGTCTCCTGGTTTGGCCTGGCCCACTCCCAATTACTGCAGCCACTTAGGGACTGAACCAAGCAAAAGGTCTCTCTCCCTCTCTTTCTATAGTTCTGGCTTACAACAAAATAAATCTTACAAAAATTTAAAAAATGCAAAAATAAAAGCAGTTTATATTAGTTTACAGTAGTGAAGTTGAATTTGATGTTCAAACAATATATAATGCTGTGCCAAATAAAAGAAAGCTTGAATCACTTTGTACTAATTATCTTCAAATAGTCTCAGTCCTATAATCCAAGTGACAACTTTATTCTGCATTTTCAACATACAACATTAAAGTTGTAACTGAAAATAGGCATTTGCCTTAATTTTCTCATATATTGCTGTGTATAATAAGCAGACATTCCTAAAATTGACTCTTGTAAAGTTTTTGAATATGGTCAAGTATATAAATCAAATGACAAGTATCGTTATTGTAGTTAAGGTACAGTAGCATGTCCTGGTCTTCTAATTGTAAGAATTTGATGCTTTTCAAATGCACAATGTTCAATTTTTCTCATGATTTCTTCACCACAGTCTCCTAGCTCCAAAGGGATAAATAATATTAAAGAAGAAAATAAAGATTTTTAAAAATAAATTATTTGGGTCAGGGTAATTGTTCAATCGGCTAATCCTCCCCTGTCAAGTGCTGGCATCCCATGTAGACATCAGCTAATGTTCTGGCTGCTCCATTTTTAACTCAGTTCTTTATTCATTAGCGGGGAAAGTAGTGAGGATGGTTAAAAAGCTCAGAACCCTGCAACTGAGTGACAGACCAGGAAGAAGTGCCTGCTTTCTGGTTCCTGGCTTATGGTTGACTCAGCTCTGGCCATTGCAACCATTTGAGGAATGGACCAGCAAACGCAAGCTCATTTTTTCTGTCTCTGCTTCTCTCTGTAATTCTTCCTTCCCAATAAAAATAAATATTTTAAAAAATAAAAATAAAAAGAATCATTCATTCATTTGCAAAAAGCTGCAGTGTATGTGTGAACCACATTATCAGATTTTCAGACTTTCATAAAAAAACTCATAAAATATAAGCAAAACCAGCTATTTGATATTTCTTATGCACAGTAGAGCATTATATACAAGATACATAGCAAGAAATGAACAAATAAGATGGCAAATTGATCCATCATTGATCATCATGTAATCAGTGAGTAAAGCTTTATGCATTAAAAGGGAGTATTGGCTGTTGTTCTACTGGATATTTGAGTCTACCTGTTGACCGAAAGCTATTTAATGCAACGCTTCGAAGTGTTTCTTTTTTCTCATCAGTGTAAGAATAGATAGATGGATGAACACCTGAAGAAGTGCTGATTTTGCTTTTGCTTAAGGAAAAGAATCTCCCATTTGATAATTCAGTATTGCAATGCAATGCCTTTTCCCCTGATTTTTCATCTGTTTAGGAAAAAAAATATCCCCACCATTACCATCAAGTAGCATTTGAGTATCTAATAGCTGCAAAATAGACTGCAGAGCTCCAAAAATCAGCCATATTCTGTAACAAAGCAATGCTTCTCCAAAGAATTTATGGGCCTGATAAGCTAAAATGTGGGAAAAGAGATTTAAAGCCATCTTAAAAAATGAAGTGTAAAGAAAGAAACATTTCTCAAATTTTAAGCCTTATGTTTTTGCTTGTAGGTCACTGGTTACCATTCAATCCACAGGAGAATATACTTACAAAATGACCTCAGTAATCTGAAAATAATTAATGTACCGCTATAAAGGTGAACACTTAATACTGTAATCATAGACAGGGTTTGACCTATAAAGAATATATTTGAATATAATATTGGATTCAGAATATTTCTTTTTCTCCCTAAAACATTAAAGAGATGACTGCATAATGTTCCTTAATTTTATTAAATATTTCACCAACTTGTTTATAATCACCTTTCTCATTACTGCCCACTGTTAAAACACTGTGTATAGTATTGATTGAAATTTCACAGAAGCTCTCACAAGGTAAGCATGGTATTTTATCTTCATGTTCTTTTAAGCAGTTATAGAAATGGACTTCAAAAGGTAATTTGTTGAATAACACACATCCTGACAATGTTTGCCCTCCCTCAAATGGCTTGGTCCCTGTCCTATCCCATTTCCCAGCCTACGCCTCTTTCACAGAGGCACGGTGACACTTATTAAGTTTTTCCTATAATTAAAATATGTATCCATATGTTAAAAATAGAAGGCAGTGTAAAAACTAGAAGCATTTAACTTTCCCAGAGATAAAAATGAGTATGGCAATAGTTCCTGTGGTGGTATTTTTAAATAGTATGAGAAGTGTAGCATCAATACCGACACCAAATAACGACCATTCCTGCTTGATGACTACTCTGTGATTTTTTTTCCTTTTTCCTAAGGGACACAGCCTTTGTTTCTGACAAAAATTCCAATGTGACCTTGAAACAAACTGCTGTGAAACATCCTACTCTGCCCTACCGTTTATGCTGAAATGCCTATAGGACACACTGATGAGTAAATATATTATAAAGTGATCATGGAGCTGTGTTGGTTTACAGTAATTTCAACATTCATTCAAATGCAGGGAAACATTTTGATATGGTTACAAGTCACCAGAACCAGGAAGCAACTCTAACCAGTATTTTTTCACTGGGCAATAGGCTTAGATCCTTCTCCTGTGAAAGCAAAGAAATAAATTGGTGAAGAAAATCAAACTGTCCAGCCGTCATCCATGGAAACAACTATATTCCCCTCTTCACAAACAGTTGCTAAAGGGAGCCCTGTGTTGCTTCAGAAATATTGTATTATTGAGCTACAAATAGTTAGAAATTGATGGATCACCTGAATTAACACAGGTACTCAAAGTCTTTTCCTAGGGTTTACAGAGATGGAACTAGGACAGAAAGATGTTTGGCAAGTTAACATGGCCATTTCTGTATCATGCCACAGGGAGCAACTGTAGGTCTCACATGGGCAGTGAAGTCCATGGCAAGACAAGCAATAATGAGAGATGTGACAACATTCTCTTCACTTAAACCTCTGGCATTAGTTGTTTCCGGGGGTCAGTTACTCTTGACTCATAGCCATGTTAAATTATTTAATATTTTATTGAACTATACTAAGAGATTTCTATTTTTGGTCAATTAGCTGGAACTCACTTTCTACAGTGGCACCATAAAAATCACAAACAGATGCCCTTTAAGGGCTGGGCACAGTGCCAGGCACTTCAGACACGTCTCTCTAGTGCTCACAGAAATCCCACAATGGCTTAGGCATTGCTTACCACCACATTTTACAGATAAAGAAACAGCGACAGTTATAGAGATTAAATTGCAAGAAGTTACACTATCAAAAGTGAAAAGACAAGACTGAGATGAGCTTGCAGAATTTGGAGAAAAGTCTACGGAGTATTAACATGTATGATATTACAAAAACAGAGGGACATAGGTGCGGACAACTGGCTGATAGCCTGTAGAAACAAAAAGATAGACCCACATCTATCACCATACACCAAGATCCAATCTACATGGATAAAAGACCTAAACCTACATCCAGAAACCTTCAAACTCTTGCAAGAAAATGTAGGAAATACCCTGCAAGACCTAGGAGTAGGTTCCGACTTTCTAAGAAGGACACCAAAAGCAATAGCAGTTGAGAACAGAATAAACAAATGGGACCTCATCAAACTAAGAAGCTTCTGTACAGCAAGGGAAACAATCAACAAAGTAAAAAAGCAACCCACAGAGTGGGAGAAGATCTTTGCACACGATATAGGTGATAGGGGGCTAATTTCCAGGATATACAAAGAACTTCAAAACAACCAAAAAACCAAAACAAACAAGCCACTCAAGAAATGGGCACGGGAAATGGGCAAACATTTCACAAAGGAACAAGTCCAAATGGCAAACAAACATGTGAAAAAATGTTCCAGCTCCCTAGCAATAAGGGAAATCCAAATTAAAACATCGATGAGGTACCACCTAACACCAGCAAGATTGGCCCACATAAACAAGAACACCAACGACACTTGCTGGCGAGGATGCGGGGAAAAGGGAACCCTACTCCACTGCTGGTGGAGCTGCAAATTGGTACAGCCTTTATGGAAATCAGTCTGGAGAACACTCAAACAACTCAAAATCTGCATACCATATGACCCAGCAATAGCACTCCTAGGAATATATCCAAAACACCTGTTTTACGACAAACCAACATGCATCCTTATGTTCATTGCAGCACAATCAGTAATTGCAAAAACATGGAAGCAACCAAAATGCCCATCAGCAGAAGATTGGATAAGAAAGCTTTGGTTCATCTACTCCATGGAATACTACTCAGCTATTAAAAAAAACAAAATGCAGTTCTTTGTGGCTAAATGGGCACAACTGGAAACTATAATGCTAAGGGAAATGAGCGAATCCCAAAAGATTAGATACCACATGTTTGCCTTGATTTAACCTGTAAGTTTTTGTTTGGTTGTTTGTTATTTTTTGAACCTGTCATTGATACTGTCTCAACCCAGATGTTTCGAAGAATGGAACTTGCATTATTTTTAACATATTGTTTACCCAATACTATGTCAACTAATTCCATAATGTTGTATATTGATACTGAGGCCTTGTTGGGGCTTTTAACTGACCGGATCTTTACTCTGTTAGACCTATCTTCAGACCATAGAAGGTCTCCCCAAGAGGCCACTGAACTTATCTGGACAATAAGACGCTGAACTTTATGCTAGGCAGGTGTTTGCAAGCAATGAATCTCAACTGAACTTGAACTATGGTTATGCAACAAGGTGGAGGAATCCACCATGGGGGGAGGGGTATGGGAGGGGTGGGGGGAATCCCCAGCGCCTATAAAACTGTACTACATAATACAATGTAAGCAACAATAAAAAAAATGAAAAAATGCAATCGAAAATTCTGATATAAATCCAGTTTTACAACAAGCTTTATCAGAGACTCAGCACAATGAATGAATGCTTTCAAAATGACACCCTTGTGAGTGAATATACCCTTGTGGGTATAAACAAATTTTGGAGCATTTATAGTCAATCTCAGAATCTAACCATTATCTTCTACATAAATATGTGGTTTTAATTTCTAAGCTATCAAGCAACAAGTAAATGGTAGATACAACTGCTTTGCAACTTGGGGATTGATTGAGTTAGTCATGGTCATCTTGACAGAATTGTTTAAAGTTACAGGACTACATCTTCAAAGTACTTCTCCAAACTAAGGGAGGGTGTTTCATTTTTTTCTCCCCAAAAATTCATTTTTACAGACATGAAATATTGATGAAATTATTTGGGACATGAAATTTATGTTGAGACTGACACACTACCTACTGCACTAATGAGGCACCTGAAGTTTGTTATAAAATAAAAAGTTGAAAACTCAACTAGATATCCCTATCCATAAATCCTGACATATGAAACCAAAATTCACCTCAGAAACATCCAAAACTAAATCTTAATGTCTCAATACAGTTACTGGACAAGTGAGAATAAATTCACGTAAATATGGGACATATTGGTAAAATCTGATCACCTATAATTCCTCAAAAATCAATCATTTGTCAAACTTGCAATCGAGGCCTGATGGTAGAGCATATTCACCTTGCCCTTCGAAATTTATTGTTAATATACATTTTAGGAATTTATTGTGTGTATGTTGCACTTGTGTGCTGTATCATAGTCACTAATAGGATGCTCAGACTACATATATGAGAGATTTTCCAGTTAGGAATTTGTACACATACATTGTGTATACTTGGTTTATGAACTTACTTTCTAAAGCAACCTATTTTTCAAGCCTTCTACAGAAATGTCTAAAAGTATGCATTCCCAACTTTCTTTTTTATGAATACAAAATGAGTATGTTTTACAGTTTTCACAAACCGATTTAGAAACATAAAGGCTCCCTCTTTTCCCTGCCCCACTTTTCCTTCCCGTTCTCCTATCCTCTTATCCCCTTCCCCAATTAGTACAAAGGCATATTCATTTACTTCACTTCACCATAACAAGCTTAAAATTCAAATATATAAAAGTATTATCAAAAGCCTAAGTAGGCCAGTGACTAGGATAGAAGTTGCATCGATGATAAAGACTCTCCCAAGAAAGAAACGTCCAGGACCGTAAAGCTCCACTGTTGAATTTTGCCAAATCTTTCAAAGAAAAATAATTCCAATACTTTAGGAGTCTCCAAGCACCTTCTATGAAGTCAACATCTCCTTAATTCCAAAGCAGAAAAAGATATGACAAAGAGCACCGTAGACTAATATCTGTTGCATATAATCTTAATTAAGAAGCAAAGATGCAATTTTCCATTTTCAATGGATCCTGCACAAAATGGCTGATTTTTCACTTTGGGTACTAGAGACTATGAATAAAAGCAAATAGTAAGTTCCCCAATGTACAATCTAACACACATAGCTTTGTTCCTTGGTGCTTCTCTTCATTGTTGTAAAAAATGACACAGTATGTTCTACTGAATGAACGTGCGTCTGGATTTATTTGAAACCCTCAGTAATGTATACATCGATACCTTCCAAAGAACTATAGGCAAGAATCATGAAGTGGAACGCTGTCATTTGTCCCAAGCTGCCAGCACCACAGTTGGCTCCCATCTGTCCAAACTGCTTTCAGTTATCTCAGCACCTCTACTTCATGAAACATTGCTTTTGATGCTGCATCTTCTTATATCTAAGTTGCCCATAATACATAATTTATTTTTTCTTACAAAATGACAGTTGGCTTTATTTAATTCAACACACAAAAAGCAAAGCCTGAGCTTCACAACAACTCTAATCAGCAACAACAATATGCATCACACAGACTCACTAATAGAGTTTCACAATACTCTGTTATTATTCTGAGATTCAGTCAGCTATGAGCTTGCATGTTTTCCAAGGATTATTTTCTTCCTATTATTTCCCACATATACTTCCTTCATCTTTCTGGGTATTATCCTTAAAGTGTGTTTTCTCCAAATTTCATTTTGCAGCATTAAACTAACATCTCCACATTACTTTTTCAGCCACTTTCTTCTTGCTTGCCAATCCACCAGCTCCAACTTTATCTAAAAACATTTGCTCTGGTTATCACGGAGATTCAAAATTATCACAGTGAAATCCTACATTCTTATTCATTTTAATCTTTTTGGCTTGTTCTCTGCCTATCCCACCCAAACTATTTACTTTAGGTTCTGTCACAGAGCAGATATTGCAGAAAAAAATTCTAGTTCATGTTATGAAACTGCAAAGAGTAAGGATAAATGTAACTTATAGCTCTAGTTAAATATGGATATGATCACAGAAACTATTTGATGCTTTGGAAAATTCTTCTTAACGGAAAAAATGTTTGAATAAATCTATATGTTTTACACAATTCCAGATGTAGTGTTTGAAATTATTTGTAAAGTTTCGTCTTATTTCCATGTCGTCTACTATTCTTCATTATTGGTTACTCGCACAAGTTATATATTTATGTTACTTGGATACCCACGAAAGTTCAGTTTTCCAGTATTGGTAGGTGAAACTTATTTCAGTTCCACAAGAATTTCATAATTAAATCAAAAATCCTACAATGCAAAACGTGTTAAAGAATGTGTTTCAAGATGATCTATCCATCATCTAAAATGCAGCAACCGCAACCAGTTTCACAAGGTCCTCAGCCCTCATCCCATTCTGCTTGGAGAGGCCAAAATAATTTGTTCTATTATTTTGCCACAAAATTATGATAGATTCCTTAGACAGTTTCTTATAATTCTGCTTCATACTCTCGCCCACAATGTATTCTTTAAGAAACCATGAAACAACCCTCTTTTAGCTACAGATTTCAACTATGCTAAACAGCGTAAATTCTTGATTTGATTGAACTCTTGCACCAGCAGGAAAGACATTTGTGTGATTGGCACTTTCTGAGATCTGGCGTCTGCTTTTGATTTTGTACAATGTGTGGGACAAAGAGCGTCCTTATTGTCACCAGTATTCTTTCTAATGCATTTAAACCCATTGACACAGACTATTGTAATATATGTATTCTGAAAATTAGAGTTAATGCTGCTAAAGATTATTAAGTGTCCTGCAAAAAAAAAAAAATCACTTTTAAGGGTGAGGATTTCTAAGTTCCTCTTTGCCTTCAGGGCCCTGTACCTTCTGTACCTTTCTACTTCCAAATCTGAACGATCAAAAGCATTCCTAAAATACTCAGCGTACATGTGCAAGTAGTACGTTACTAGGGATTTTCAGCAGTCACTGCAGAAGGTTTATGAGCCCAATGTTGTTTCTGCACTATTGAGACATGACATTGAAAAAGATCATGTTTTGTACTTTTGCAGTATTTTATATTTGCAAAGGCATAACTGATCACTTGCAGTGTTACACAGCAGTCACAGGGCGTGGGGGAGCTGTAAAGATAATTACCAGTTAATCCTCATGCGACAAATGTGAGTAGATCATTGATTTTTTAATTGAGTAATGATGGACTTCTGCCACGCAGAGAAGTGATAACTGCCAAACAAGGTTTACAACTTATTCCTTCTGTAATTGAAGAGAAATGATGTCAGACAAGAGGAAAAGAACAATTCCCTTTTTTTAAAAAAAAAAACACTAATAGGCTTCACAAAATACAGATTTTAAATGAGGGTTTTCTATCTTTGGAAACTAAATATATATCATGACATCATATTCCCATGGGATTATTATTATATTGAATTTTATTTCCTGCATATTGCTACCAAAGAAAACACTAATTTTTGATTCATTACAACCATGGAAACCTTATATTTTGTTACCTCCTGTAAATTAAGAATTCTCTTTCAAACCACTTGAATAATCAAAATCTCAGAGAAAATTATTTATCAATAATATCTAGAATTAAGTTTGGTGAACATAATATATGATCAAGCTAGAAAACGCTATTTCTAGAAAACTTGTGTGTGACACAATCCATTCGTGCTGAGTTCATATTTCAGCTAACTTTGGAGAGAACTTCTGTGGTTTCTTCTAAAACTTAGCTTTATGTCTGAGCTGACA
Source organism: Ochotona curzoniae (assembly GCF_017591425.1). NCBI lineage: Eukaryota > Metazoa > Chordata > Mammalia > Lagomorpha > Ochotonidae > Ochotona > Ochotona curzoniae. The sequence goes on from NW_024467096.1 coordinate 26,031,614, forward strand.
CTTGGGCCATGAGTTTTTATGCTTGAAATTCATTCACAAATCACACATGGACACATAGCCATGCCCGATGGGACACAGAAACATGCCAAACAATCCCTGACTTCAAACAAAAACCTCTGGATACTCAACAAGATGAACTGCTTAAAATGCTTCAAAGAGTGATCCGATTTTAAAGAGAGAAAATTAAGAACAGGACTAAATGTATGTGAAAACAAGAAATGCAGAGCGTATTTAACAACAAAGAGACTGAATTCATTAGAAAATCATCCAAGCCTTTGAAGAAATGGGCTAAAGAGAGGTTTGGAAAAGAGGAAAAGAGATCTTCCAGATGGGAAAACAGCATGAGCGGAGGACAGATGTGGGAGTATTCCCTAACTGTTATTTCAAGTTCCCATTCTTCGAAGGCAACAATGGCTCCTAATTATCTTTTGAATATGATCAGGTCTCCTAATCATAGACTGCAAAGCTTCCCTTCCCTAGCCTTGTATACCCCAGCTAATTCTTTAGTCAGATATATCAAGTGAATATACTCCACACAGAACTTGTGTTCACCCTGCTACAATTTCTGGATTTCTGTAGCTTCTCTTAAGGTACTCTCCCTAAGGCACTACAAACTGTTCAGCTTGTACTTGAAGAATGGTTTGAACTCAGAAATGATTCTGCCCTTGGGTCCGCACTAACCACATCTGGCTCTAACTGCCCCCATGAAAACCTTAACTAATCCTATATCCTGTATCTTGTGCTGTGTTCTCTTTTCAAATTCTCTTATTATACTTTTAATCTCACATGCATTCAATATTACTGTCAACAGAGACAGAAACCATACCCTTTATTAATTAGGAAGTTCCTCTAAGATCTAGAGTCTTCAGCTTCCATTAGGTTTTTTCAAGCATTATCCATCAGGAATATTTCCTGGCCATAATAAACAGAACACTATAGAAATTTCTAGTTTATAATATTTGGACCACCAAAAGGTTTTGATCCAGTGAAAAACCGAAGAGCGATTCTGAAAATGTTACAGAACATAACTTCAAAAGCTAAAAGCTTATTTCTGGAGGTGATTCTCAGAGTTGGATTTATAATAAACATGTGTACGAATAGGAAAAACAATACAACACTTGAACTTTAGATAGCAGTTCAGGAAGCAAAACTAAAATAATGCAGTCATGGTGAAGAGTTTGAGCAGTTCAATGTAGACGCAGTTGAGTTTTTGTGAACATGTGATTGCCTTGTACATAATCTGAGGCCCTCTCACCCAATCCAAGACAGAAATCTTAATTATCGTCACCTGTAAACTGGGTTTTCTCAGTAAGGATCCCAGTGTCTTGCTTCCAGTCTTCACCTACAGGAACTAGATGATTAATAACCGAGAAATTCTCTCATTTCTTCCTATACCAATAAGACACAATTACTTCAAAATGTCTGTTTACCACCTGAGCATTCTGAATACTTGCTTTATAATGTATTCGTCTTCTGTCTTAGTGTAGTTACTTACTGTATGCCCATTTCCACAACTGGATTATGAGCACCAGGGGATAAAGGATCAGGCCTTAGCTTCTCCACCAACGTGTCTCCACGTCTAGTTCACTGGGTGAGGACAGGTGGTATATTTTTAAAATGTTTAGCATTCCTTTCTACTTTGTATTTTTTGAGTATACAATTTTCTGTTTTAGTTCATCCCGGCCCCTCCACTGGTACTGTGGCAGGATTAGAATTTGTCACACGTAAGATACACAAATGCCAAGATAATTTCAGCTGCTGATCATAAAAATGTAATTTTGCCACATACCCAGACCTTACTAAGCATGATCTTGAGAAATACTGTTAAAATTCATTTGACTCTTTCTTTAAAGTAACAGCATTGCCAGGACCAGCATTAAAAAAGAAACAAACTGTAGGATCAAATGACTTTCCTTTCAGTCCCCTGAAATAGGGAAAGAAAATAATGAGCTATTCCAGCCAGCAGGTGCCCTGACTTTCCAAGGTTTGTCCAAGAGATAAAGAGGGACACCAGGGGAGTGGGATGACCCTAAGAACACATTCAGTCTGTAACATCAAGTGGTGTCTCCCCATAGTGCATCCCTTACATGTTGTGACACAGCTCAATCTCCCACTGAGAAGCAGAAGCAGTCCAAGGGAGGCTTTGGATTTGCTTCTGCCACACAGCAAGCACAGTCTTGTTTGGCGAGGATGTTGAGCTGATAGGTTGTCCAAGAGGAAATCTGAAATAGAGACTGGAAGTCATTTCTGGCAGGAAACCTGAGTGCGACTTTCATGGCAACACATGGGGTGGAAGCACCCAGTCACGGAAGATCAGGGTCTATCTTAGCAGGATAGGATATCGGCCAGATTAGTGGAGAAGTTAATATTCAATAACTGGTATGGAGCAGGCCTTTGGCATAGCAGTTAAGATAACAGGTAGGATGTCTGTATCCTTACAGGTGTGGGAGGCAGTCCCAGAATCTGTTCTGGGGCCAGTTTTCTGTGAATGTGTACCCTGAAAAGCAGTAGGTACTTGGATCCATGCCACCTGCCCACATGGGAAATTCCAATTGAGTTTCTGGCTCTCTGCTTTATCCAAGACTATTTCTGGTTACTGTGGGCATTTGGTGGATAGAACAAGCAGCTATGAAGTCTCTGTTCCTCTCGGTATTTGTCTTTCTGCCTCTGAAATAAAACAAGTAAATCAAATTTTTAAAAGTCATTGGTACTCTCAAATGGATGGTGGAGAGACCAAATGTGAGAACAGATGCTGAACAGACAAATACGCATTTATTGCAGTTTCATAGGAACTTTTTCCTTAAGATTCCTTGGCACCATTTTAAGGAGAGACAAGACAATACCGGAGGGTATTACAAAAATAACCAATTCTGTCCATGAGACCTTAAAGACTAAATTTAAATGCTGACTAAATGTTTATTTGATCATGTTTTATTTAAACTTGAAAGCGGACTTGATGTTTAGTTAATGTTAAGCAACAGAAAAAGACAGGATCAATTTTATGCATGGAATTAGAGCAAGGGCTAGACCATATGATTTACCCACAATATTTTAATCACATCATGTCTGCCCTACCTAAAGATAAAATGGTTCATTTTATTGTTGGAAACAGTTAGAGGGTCTTCTAATTCACTATGATTCTTTGATTTGCATATGTTGCTATGATTAAAAAGGAGATATAAGTGATCTTTCAGCCACTCCATACTGCCCTGTTATAAAGAACTCCAAGGGAATACAAGCTAACACATCCTTGGGCCACTATTTAGGAAATCTCCAAAACAGAATTGAAAACCATCATAATTCGCTCAACAGCTTACAAAGCATGTTCACAGCACACTATGACATGGATACTCAAGTAAGGGAAAATTCAGTATTACTTAGAAGACGAGGGCTTTGAGATGCGAAATACATGTCCTGTGCTATCTCACTCAATCTAGACACACAACCTAAGTGAATACATGGATTTTTTCCATACGGACTACAGAATGTCCAAAGTACAAGTCAATTAGATGCTAGCATGTCTTATTCTTACCTGGTCTAACATTCTCAATGACTTCAAGACATTTCTTAGTGAAACAATGGGAGTTAAATTTCAATTAATTTAAATCCTGGCACATTAGAAAACAGTACTCATGTTTCATAGCAAACTTTACTTGCTTGCTTTGAATTTGAAGGCTCTTTTGTTTATTCTCATACATTATTTGCTAGCAGTTTTGCACTCAAGGAACACTCTAATAAAGTGAAAAACTGCCCAACATGTGTCCCAAATTCAAAAATACCTTGCTGGGATATGTAGATGTATAGCTATAGGTGCAGATACAGGTATAGGCATATGTATATATGTATATGGTTACTCCTCCAATGGCAGCCAAGCTGACCCAAAGCTGGGTTTCATAGATGCAGGGGCACAAGGACTTGACTTTCCCCAGGCCAAAGGCAGGGAGCTAGACTAGAAGTGGAGCAGCTGGGATAAAATTGCACCCACACAGAATGCTGGCACTGCATGGCTGAGGATTAGTCTAGGCAGTCACAGTACAATAGGCCCTAAAGGTGTATTATTATAGAGAACTAGGCCAGGCCTCAGTGAAGCCATGATAATAGCCCGCAGTTGTACACAGAAGGCAGAGATGAAAAACGCAAATAACAAAACAAAGAAGTTAACTGCTTAGCTTGCTTTACAGACATTGAACCTTGTATTTTGGTTTTTTTTTTTTTCGTGTTTTGGAAACTTATATCACCAAATATGTTTGTAATCTGTAACGACATGACCCCTGCTTGCATAAATTCCCAGTAGCACTCAGAAGAATCAGTTGTTAAATGAGATCTCCCAGATAATGCTCTTGCCACAAATTCCTTCAAACCCACCGCCCTTTTCCCACCTGCTCTGCAATGTGTTTGAATAACTACTACTCCCTTCCGCCCTCCCCCACCGTCTTAAGAGAGCTGTCTGGCTATGCATTGTGCTTCTCATGTGGCTCAGCCACTGAAGAACTGAGGTGAGGGAGCTCTGTGTGGTAGGGATAAAACGAGCTGAAGGCAGCCTTTACTTGCACATGCTGGTCGTCACTCTGGAAGACAGGAACCAACAAATACCTCAGTTTTCTGCTTCCTACATGTTTCTGAGCCCTATCTTCAGATGGTCTCAGATGGGATTATTTCTCACAGGTTACAGTTATTAAAGAAAAAATGCTACTGGATATCCTAACAATAAGCACTGCCATCATTGTGCAATCATTTGGCAGCATATTGGGCCTTAGAGGGTTAATATATTGGTAAAAATTACATTCTATCCATTTGAAATAATGCATCACCTATAATGCAAAATGACTTCATTAAAAATAGTAACTTGTGAATCATTAGCTGTGGAACAGAATTTACTTATTTTAAAGTCTTTTCAAACCTTGTTTTAAGAAGTTTAAAATAGCGTAGTAGGGATTTTAACTGTTATGGTAAGGAAATAATTTTAAAAAACATGGAATACATGCATGTATTTTATTAAACAATGTCACAAAGTTCAAATCTCTTCATCATGATACACTAAGTTCAGGTAAATTAATAATATACTATTAAACACAAAGCAAATAATAACCAAAATCAATGGCTGACACATTCAGTATGTTAAAAATTGAGTACCACACATGCTCAGGGACCCAGTGAGAGTATGTCAGCTCATCCCACACATGGAGTTCCTTTAACTACACTTAGCCAAAAGACCCAGAAGTGATCTTTTTGCTTAGTTTTTCCAAGCCCAACTGTGTGAAAGTTAGTGACTTAGAAATAAATTACCATAATACACATCTTTTACATCTAGTACCGATATTTGTAGAAAGTTGTACAAAAATGAATCCTTTAGAAGTCACATTGTGTCTTGGGCTTGGCATTGTGTGGTAGCAAGCTAAACGGTGACTAAGTTGTGTTGCACACAGGGTGTTGGTTTAATGCCTGACTGCTCTGCTTGCGCTGTTGTCCTCAGGAAAGAAGCTGACAAAACCCCAAAGGCTTGGACTCCTTCCAGCATGTAGGAGATGAGGATGGAATTCTTGGCTCCTGCCTCAGCCTGACCCAGATCTGACAGTGGCAGCTAATTGCGGGTGAATAGTGTTAGGGAAATGTCTCTCTCCTCCTCTTTGTCTATGTAAATTTGTATAGATGCCTTGTCCCTATCTCTGTCGCTCTGCCTTTCAGGTAATTTTTAATTAATTTTTATTTTTAAGTTTGAATTTTATGGTACAATTCTGTAGAGTCTGCACCTAGTATTTCCTCACTCTATTTTCGTGGAAATTAAAAAAAAAAAAACGGAATTACTTAATCTTCAGTTAATGACAAATTATGAACAAATCATTTATTGTTAGTCCACATGAGAATCTATACAACCAGGTAAGACAAAAATAATTTTCTTTAGTTGGTAGATGAAAAGAAGATAATGTATTTTAAAGCGAAGAGTAAGCTGTAAAAGTCAGGGGTTTTGTCAAGGAGCCCAGAGAAGTGCATATTATCACTATTTTGAAGATGAAGAAATGGAGAAACTGATTTCTGGGCCAAATTATAATCCACATGATGTAGATTCCAAAGCTAATAGCTTTTGGTTTTTGTAAGTCACAACATTCAAAGATAAAATATTGCTAAGTATATTAAGTACCTTTTATATAATCTATTTTATATAATATAGCAAAATTCAAACATTTGAAATGTTTTTAAAATGCTCTGTTGCCTTAAGATCCAATGATGTCTCTTTATGTAAAATGTTTTTCTAGTTCAATTAATAGAAATTTGAATCTTTAAAAAATTATTTTGAGTTTTGGCTCTGGAGTAGCCAATCCAGTCTTTCTATTATGTATCTATCTTAAGAACAATTATTACGCTGTCTCTTGCGGATCCACTGATTTGGAGTCAATTCCACATTCTCAATAGAGACAGTTTGCAGAGAACCCAGTGGAATCTGGAGAAATGGAACTCTAGTACTCAGGATAATAATACCAGACTCACTAAGCAGGTGTTTTCCAAAAGCACAAGTTCATGCGGCAGCTTTCAAGCCAGGGAAACAAGGAGACAGAAAGGAAGGAAGACTTCAACTATGTAGGAATGACAGTTTCTTCCACTGAGAACACAGTACTAAAAATGAAAGAAAAGCAAATCAAATGAAATTTTGTTCTTTTAGAAGGATCAAAAAATAACTACTTATACATCATTTATAAATATACACCAGCTGCATATTAATACTAAATGAGAGGAAGCAACATGGAAATTTATTTTTGTGAATCTAACCAAGAAATGCATACTGTATACAGAATGCCCCATAATGAAAAGCACAGCTTTATTCTCTGTCAATAGTTGCAAGAACAGCAGCTTACTTTTTTTGACAATTTATTTTAAAAAAGCCCCTAAATATTCTTATGCTAGAGTAAATCCTTTAAATTATAAGAGCTTTTTGCCCTTATTCAACTAAATAGATATCTAAATGTGATATAAACCTTTGGTTTCCACACCCGTGACTGCCTACTAGGTGATTCATTCACAACTCAGGCGGCAATAGTAAAAATTTCTTCCTTTTCAGAAGATTTATTCTTGTGAAAGGCAGCATTACAGAGAGGGACGGAGGAGGTAAGAGGGAGGGAGGGAAGGAGGGAAGGAGTAGACAAGAGGGAGGCAGGTGGAGAGGGGGAGGGGGTAGTGGTCAAGAGAGGCAGAGTAGAGAAAGAAGAGGAGAGAGAGGAAAAAGGGAGACTAGATAGAGGGAGAGAGAGGGAATGAGAGAAGGACAGAAGGAAGAGAAGGGAAGAGGAAGAAAAAGGGAGAGAAGGAGGAAGGGAGACAGCAAGCAAGACAAAGAAATATCTCAGTCCGCTGCTTCACTCTCCAAACGATGGCAACTACAACTACAACTGAGCCAGGCCGAACCCCGGAACCAGGAGATCCACCCTGGGTCTTCCACATGGGTGGTAGGGACTCAAGCACAGGGGCCATCTTCCGTTACCCAGGCACAGTAACAGGGAAATGAATCCAAAGTGACATTTCCAGGATTCAAACTAGTGCTATTATGGGATGCCAGTATCACAGATGGTGGCTTAGTCTCCTGAACCACAATGCCAATGTGAAGTGTTAAACCAAGGTAAAGATAAAAAAAATTAGATATAAAAAGTATGGTTTATATAGCAATAGCTATTTTTATCATAGGTGGGTGGAGACAACTTTGTAAAGGAAAACATACACTTTAAAACTTTCAAAATAGTATTAGTAATAATAGTGATCATCTCTTGAATTTAACAGGCCAACCTCAGTATAAACATGTTTGTGTATACATAGAGATATTCTCCAAAAAATTCTTTAAAAATTTAAAGAGGACAATACTGTTATTCTAAGCATTATCACAGTGAGAAAGCAGGCTGATGACTGTAACAAGTTGCCTGTTGGGGTTGGCACAGTGGTATTGCACGCTAAACATCTGCCTGAAGTGCCTGCATCCCAGGATCCCAATTTGCACCGGCTGAGCTCTGGCCATTGCAGCCATTTGGAGAGTGAACCACCGAATAGAAGCACTCACTCTCTCTCTCTCTCACAGTCGACTTTTTTTTAAAGATTTTTTTTTTTTATTAGACAGTCAGATATACAAAGAGGAAGAGAGACAGAGAGGAAGATCCTCCGTCCAATGATTCATTCCTTGAGCCAATCCGAAGCTAAGAGCCCAGAGCCCCTTCCGGCTCTCCCACATGGCTGCAAGGTCTCAAGGCTTTGGGTTGTCTTCCACTGCTTTCCCAGGCCACAAGCAGGGAGTTGGATGGGAACTGAGGCCACCAGGATTAGAGCCAGCACCTATATGTGATCCTGTTGTATGCAAGGCAAGGACTTTAGCCACTAGGTTATCCTGCTGGGCTCTCTCTAACATTGACTTGTAAGGTAAATAAATGAACTTCTAACCAAAAGAAAAAAGAAAAGAAAAGGAAAGAAAAGAAAGGAAAAGAAAAGAAGAGAAGAGAAGAGAAGAGAAGAGAAGAGAAGAGAAGAGAAAAGAAAAGGAAAGAGAAGAAAAAGAAAGAAAGAAAGAAAGAAAGAAAGAAAGAAAGAAAGAAAGAAAGAAAGAAAGAAAGAAAGGAAGGAAGGAAGGAAGGAAGGAAGAAAGGAAGGAAGAAAGGAAGAAACTATTTACCAATACACAATAGTAAGTGGCCCTGCCATGTATAAATACTTGGTCTAACATATTTCATAGCCCAAATTCCTACTAAATAGAGATTACACTCTGTCAATTCCTAATTTCATGTATCTCAGAATACAAATACTCTTTTAAAGTTTTTTGGAAGCAAGGAAACTGAGGAATTTAAACAAACTCCACAAACTGATATGAATATTGTAAGAGCACATTGACAACAGCTTGAGCCACAGAAAGATATTATTTAGAAAGACAGCAAGGTAGCATCAAGCAAATCTGTCCTTACTTTTACAAGCACAAGAACTGCTCAGAGTCAATTATTATCCATCAAGACATCAATCTTCCTGTATTCTTGTTTTCTATCCAAACACCGATCATCAAGTCATTTTGTTGCCTTGTCATGGAATGAACATTTCCTGGTTTACTCCCTTATCATATTAAAAAAAATGTTCAGCATATAAAACAACATCCGCTTATCTCTTCTCATGGGACAGAAAATATTGGATATATTTTGCAAATAGAATAGACTAAACATAGATAAAGGCAACGTTCAATCTCAGCCTGATATTTGCGAGTAAAACAAATTTCAAATAAAACGACGCAGCAAAACAATCCCTCCTGGTAAATATTATCTCCTTGAAACCAACAGCTTTTACGTTAAATAAATGTGCAATAGTTTATATACAATTGTTCTAGTGTTTTTAAAAATACAGCCTAAAGCAGAAAAGAAAACCAGGCCAGTGTTCCTTGTCTCAATTGCATGAAACTGCGTTAAGGGGATGTTTGAAAGAATAGTGTTTCTAGCATATTCAGGACCAAGAACTAAAGCCAATAAATATTCTATTCAGCAATCAACGTTATTTTAGTATCCATGCATGTGCCCTAGTGGCAAAGTCTAATTTGACTGCCAACCAATTCCTCTTCTTCAATTTCTTGTCATTAACACATTTCAAATGTGTGCTGGAATACCATCACTGCCATGAAATGGTTTCTGAGGAAACACACAGAGCACAGGTTGATTCCTGCTACAGGTACTCACAGAGTTAGAACGCAGAATCAATTATTGTTTTAGAACGTGATCAGTTCACTGCCCTCATAACATCAAGAACATTGTTCTTACCACTGATTATGGCCTATCTTGCTGTCCCTCAATCTTTGCTTTCTCTTGACATTCTAGATTGGTGACAAGGAGCATAACACTAAAATCTGTATTTGAGCAGCTCTAAAATGCTGTCTCCTTTTAAAAATTAACACTTACCTATAATCAAATCATTTCAACAAGACAAAATATATGTTAGTTCCTAAGAAAGTGCTAAAACATCTTTGTAAATCAGCTCAGAGCTCATCATCTCTAGTTGATTTCTTCGTCAGTTTTATCTAAAATATCACTACACTGTTGTCTATACGACCATGACAATAGACCACCTCTTCAAAGAAAATCAAAGCAACAGGTTTTCAAAACCTTTTTGCCTACAGGCTAAAGTCTTTTCATTTTCAGGTTTTTACTCTACTCAAAAAATTAGCTAGTATAAACAATTTCCTCTGAACTATTTTACCTAGCCAAAATGGATATGCCTTTTGTAGCATATTTTGCAGCAAATATTTTGATAGCATTTTTTGGCAGCATATTCTGATTTATTTTTCTAATTAAAGCTAGCTATTCCATCAGTATATACACCCCAAAGAACTTCAATCATAAGACAAGTTATATTCTTTAGGAGACAGAGCAAGTATGTCTGTCTCATTCCTCATTGGCCAGTGGGTAGTCACATGCCTTTCCCTCATTATGATGTGGTCATTACTGAAATCAGCCAAATGAACTACTCAGGTCCTTTTTCTGATAGATGACTCCAACTTTTAGAATGTAATTAACAGCTGGCCTATTGGGCAGGGGGTAAAGTCATTGCTTGCAATGTTGGTACCTCGTGTGGGGACTGGTTCCAGTCCTGATTTCTTCTCTCTCCATCTTGCTACCTAATGACAAGCTTGGACAGAAATGGAAGATAGTCCATGTGTTTGTAACCCGGCAGCAACATGGCATATTTGAGAAGCGCCCCTGAATTCAGAGTGGCCCAGTCCTGTTCTTTGCAGTTTTCTGGGAAATGAACCAGCAAATGAAGAGCTTTGTCTCCACTCCCTTCTGTACCTCTGACTTTGAAACACATAAATAATTATTATTTTTAAAAAACAGCATACATTGAACATGTTCGTGAATAATCCATTCCTGAGATAAGCATTATTTGACTACACCTTTACTATTTGATTTATTTCTTCCACTAATATCCAGGTATTTTTCTACATTCAGAGAAAAAACAGCTCTTGGTTTATAGTAATCATCCCCCGCCTAACTCATGTAATAATTTTGAATTATTCCAACCAATTTCCTAGCTTCCCGGTTTTCTGTTATCTTCTCCTCTATAATAACATTTATAACCACACAAGTTTAGCAGCCCACATATATATAACCATGAGCATCGCAATACCGTATTACTCAGTTAGCCTGGTATATAGAGTTATCAACTTGCTTTTAGTCCTCCACTCTGATTTGAAATCTTGGATCTCCTTATTTATCAGTGCGCTTTCTGCCAATCAGATTCTTCTTGTCCTTATTTTTAACTAATTTTGATGAATTACTTAGCTTTTTCTCTTACCATAGAATTCAATCAACTCATTGACCTGTCTTTCATTAATGTGTGATTACTTTTAAACTCTCCCTGTACGTTTTTTGGATGTAGTCTGAATAAAGGATTAGAAGAAAAGTATTTATACTAAAAGACTTGCTCAGTCCCGTTTTGATTTTTGAATCCACAGTTGATTCAAATGACAGCATAAATAAGCCAAACCTTGTATTCTGAGCTACATCCTGTTTCACGTACTAAGGTAGTAATTAATGGGAACACTCAGTTATTCCATTTTCCTTAGTCCTAAACCTCTCTAAAGTACAGGTTCTACATGTCTCTAAAATTGAAACTTCTTTTCAGTTCCTGCTGTCAGTCCTTTGGTTGAAGCTCTCAATATTTCTCAACACAATTAGGACTGTGATTGCCTGGCTACTACTGTTTTCAGGGTTTTTTTGTTTTGTTTTGTTTTGTTTTTATTCCCCAGTCGGTTTTCCATCTTGTTGACAAAGAGACCATTTCAAAAATTCATATATGGCCATATCACTTTACTAACTTCCCCTGTCTCCCTTTGCCAAAACAAAATAAATGATTCATTTTCTCTGCCAAGAAAAAAAGAAGTCTTTTTGACTAATATGTAAAATCTTTAAGATCTAAACTCAGTGTATCTCTTCAAGCCTTATCTTCAGCTACTTTCTCTACTGCCTTATGCCATCCTTAGTCACCTTAGCAACAACAAACTGTGGGAACTTCAAACAGCTCGTGTTTCCTATTTAGAAAGAACCTCAGCCTCTGTTTAGCGATAATGCTCACTACTCTTCAGAGAATTATGTAAGTCCAGTATCATCTCTTTTTTGAAGGTTGTCGCTTCCTTGAAGCTTCACAATAACTAATCAAAGTTAAGCTCACCTTTCTTTGCATAACTGATAAACCAATAGCTATTTTTTTTTCTTCTATTGCGCCACAGAATCATCCCATGTGTGGTGATAGTTTTTAAACGTCCTCCTCCCGGGAAGACACTGTACCCATATGGGAGATACAGAGAGGGATCCTGGCTCCTGGCTTTTAAATCAGATCAGCTCTCGTTCCGCTCCAGCCCTTGTAGCCATTTGGAGAATAAACAGCAGATGGAGATTCTGTCTCTCCTTTTTCCTTAAATCTTCCTTTCCAACAAAAAATAAATAAATCTTTACAAAAAAATCACACTTCCCAGAACATGTGTTCCTAAAAACAGAAACCAAGGTTTATTTATTTTAATTTTTGCAGTAGATAAGACCGGATCTGCTAAACAGCACTAAGTGTATGCTTATATATATATATATGTTATATATGTATTACTTATGTTATGTATATATATAACATTTTATATATATATATGTGTGTGTGTGTGTTAGGATTTGTGCTTGACACATTAAATGCCTATAGCCATCCAAGTTGACTATACAGGTTTTATTTCAACTCAGACACTGCTTTTCTCAATAGTTGCTGCTTTAAGTGCTTCTACATACAGGAATATAAAGGGGAAAGTGAGGAAATTACAAGTACATAATCCCCCACATAGAGAACTGGAATGAAACACAGAAAATTGCACCAGAAACTGTAGATAACTAAAAATTAAATTATATGACACTAAGACTTATTTTTTTCATTCTTAAAATAGCTGTGTGCTTGTCACAGAATGATTAGGGTTTTGTCAGCTTTCAAATTTAATCCTATCTCCAGTATTTTTGTGACTTTCAGTCAATTGCTTAATATTTCCAAGGTTTGACTGCCATAGAACCACAAGTAGACATTAGCATATGAAGCAGGGAGGGTTGTTATAAAATTTATACGGGTTCTTAACAAACTACCTGGTTGATTGTAGTTATTTGCAATAATTATTTTCCATATACATTTATCCATCCTTGTGTCAAATTTCCTATTTTTCTACCAATCTACCTATATATCTATCTATCTGTGATTAAAGTTTTATTCCCTGTTTCAACTGTATCAGTTTCACAGCTTAGTTATCACAGCTATACGATGGTCTTCAAGAAACAAATTTGTTCATCTTTGAATCAGCTGCTCCTATTCTTGCTAATTGTTGTTAGGAAGTGGAAATCAATTTTCTCCTCAATAATGTAAAGTCACCTTGAAGGATTCAGGTGATAAATCTATTAAGAAATCAAGCAAATGGAAATCAAACAGTGAAAGAAGATTAAACAAAAGGCATGAAATGTCATGTAGAAACTAGTAAGATTTTGCACAGAATTTTTGAAATAGCCTGAATGTTATAAAGACATTCTGTTCAAGTAAATACAAAAGTCTCGTGTGAGACCATATACAACACAATCAACTTCATATTCATAAGCCTAGATAGGAACCTTTGTATTGGTCACTCTTCTGGCCAACTATCACTCCACAGGCACTGTACTGTCTGTACGGCCAGATTTCTACAAAGCCCCTGCCTGAGAGCTGCACAGACACCATGCTTCACATCCTTCCACTGTGGAAACGTAATGCAGCATGGAGATGTGCACATGTTGTAACACCATTTTTCCCTGCATCATTACAGTTGAGATTAATTCAACAAATGCTAATTAGGCATTATTAGTTGCTTGATATTATGCTAGACACTGAGACTTGAATTAAAAGAATGAAATTAAAACAAAGCAAACAAAAACATGACAGTCGACATAATTATTCCACACTCCCAATATTCACTTTCTATTGGGAAAGATTCATGTAAACAATTCTAAGTACAAATTGTATATATTGTATAAGTATATATTATGACAAGTGACACAAATATCAAAAGAATTAAAGTTTTAAATACATGCATTTCTTGAAATGTATTTTTAAAAGGACAGAAAAAGAAAAACAATTTCTTTGTTTAAATGTGTTGAAGTACACAATGTAAGTTTAGGGATTGAAAACTATGAATATGATTTCATTGAACAATTCAAGTATGCAGCTGGTGACATGATCACATTAGAAATTTCATCTAAAATGAGCTTGCTTTTCAATATGTAAACTTGTATGAAAGTACAAATCAACTATTCCTTTAATATATTACCCTGATAAGGAAAAACACAGAATCTTCATTCTGCTGTAGAATATTTATCCTCCATTTTAACAATCACTTTTTGTTGAGTGGTCACTCTCAAGGGACCTGTGAATGTAGAAGTTCTTCATACGGCATCTGCTATGCGTGTTGAACACAGCAGAGATCTAGTTTCAGTTCTAGCTCTTGAACATCCATCAGCTCTGAGACTGATAGACAGAAAACAGAAAATCAGAAGCTTCCAACTCTCTGAAGTTCTACGTTCCACTTACTACACATTAGCAATTGATTTATTCCGACATATTGGAATTCACGTACAGGTATATAGACCCCTTGGGCACTTGACCCTGATTTCCTCAATGTAACTGCTCACCAAACCTCTAGGACAGTTTCATCATCATAACACTAATAAAATTCACTCATCTCACCAAGATTTCACTTGTACTCGTGTTTGCATTTAGGTGATGTTTTATGCACTACCAGAATCAGCACAGAGAGGCCAGTTTCCTTGTCCCACTCTTCCATAACTATACCTTCTTTCTGTCGCTCTCATACACCCCCCCGTCACCCACAAGAACCTTTCATTTTCCCTCCATTTCTATAATTTTATCAAGAATTTTAAAGAAACGGAATCACATTGTAGTGGACTCTTCACTCAGCACAGTTCTTGAGATTCAACCCATTGTAGCTTGCGATGGTAATTTCACATCGCTGACTAGCATTCTATGACAGTATCATCACTTCAGTAAATTGTACTTAAAAGTGACGTAACAGGAGCCAATGCTTTGGAGCAGAGGGTTACATTGTCACTCATAAAACTGGCATCCCATCAATTTAAATCCTGGCTGCTGTAATTCCAACACAGCTCCTGGTTAAAGTGCATTTGTAGGCAGCAGAGGACGACACAATTCTTTGGGCCCCTGTCACCCACAAGGGAGACCTGCATGGAGTACTAGGTTCATGACTTTGACTTGGCCCAACCTTGGGGTGGAGCCAAGAGGATGGAAGACTCCCCACCCTCGCCACTTCTCTCTCTCTCTCTCTGCATTTTACAGAAATAAACTTGTTTTAAAAATAAACATAAAATGACATCATAGAAGAGAGCAGCTATTGTTAATTTTTGTTTGCTTTTGGGTCAAGCAGGCTGATATTCAACTACAGGTTTGGCACAATAATTTATATTCTTTTCATGCATACATCAACCTCAATGACTTTTGAAATTCTAAACAAGATATTTGTAAATTTCTATCATGCCTCCTGGTAGCAATAAATAGTAATCAATACAGCATTAATAAAGCATGAATCATTAAAAACTATTGGGTGAACTGACGTTTTTTCTTGCAAGCAAGCACCTTTTCTTTATTTACATATGATTTGATATTCAGATGAATTTTGTGAGAAAAGAACATATCTATTCATTTAAAAGGCAGAGTGGCAGAGAAAGAAGGAGAGGCAGAGAATGAGAGAGATCCTCCATGCACTAGTTTATTCTATGATGTTTGCAACACCCAGGATTGGGTCAGGTCAAAGCCAGGAGCTTCATCTGAGTCTTCCATACAGGTGCAGGGGAAAGAGGTCTGGGGTCTAAGCCAAACTTCGTGGCATTCTCAGGCCCTTTAAAGGGAGCTGAATTAAAGTGGAACAGTTGGGACATCAACAGTTGCTCATACAGGATGTAGGTGCTGCAGGCAAGAGTCAAACTAGCTGTGTCTCCAGCACAAGCACCCAGATGAATTATTCTGTGTTTCCACATTTCAGATTTTTGTTTGTTTATTTACTCTAACAATTCTTTAGATTACATATACTACCGGAAGCACAGCGTTAAAATCATCAATTCTGAAGAAGTAAGTTAGCCATTGAGAATATAGATGCAATCATTACTGGGTTATTGGATTTTGGTATTTTGAAAATCATGTACTTTGGAAGCCACAGAAAGGAAAAAGATTTTTTTTTCAACTTTTTTCCTGAAGGTTTATTTAATTTGGGGGGGAAAGTTGGATCTACAGAGAGGAAGAGAGAGAGAAAACATTTTCCATCTGATGTTTCACTTCCCAAGTTGCCATAATGGCAGACTAAGCTGATCTGAAGCCAGGAGCCTGTTCTGGGCCTCCCATGGGAGTGCAGGGTCCCAAGACATTGTCCCTTTCTCTGCTACTTTCCCAGGTCACAAGTTGGATAAGAAGTGGAGCTGGATAAAAGGTGGAGCAGCTGGGATGCAAACCTGTGCCCACTTGGGATCCTGGTGCATTCAAGGCAAGGACTTTAGCCACTAGGTTACCCTGCTGGGCTGAAAAAGAGGATCTTTTTTTTTTTTAAAAAAAAACACAAAAAACCTTCATTCATCCACTTCAGAATCAAAATTTTACACTCTCCCTGCCTTATCCTAAATCTAAAATCCAAAGTAGGTAAATACTTTTTTATATGAAATCAGTGCATGTTACAAATTGAATAAAGGGAAGGCACATAGTTTCCAAACAAAATTTCTAACCAGCTTGGGAAAATAACGCTAATACATTGAATTATTTAATTTGAAGAGTAAACAAAGAAATCTAGTCAGGCTGAATAAAATCATATATAAAACTTGATACAATATTGAATATTCAGTAACAACAAAAATTTTTACTTAAATATCCATGAAGACAGTTAAAGATTCCTGGGCGCCAAGATTCCTGACCTGAACCATTTTCTCTATATTTTTCAAGCAGTCTCATCCCAATGAAATCTCTCTCAATTCCCTTATCACATCTTATCTACCTCATACATAACAAAAAAAATTTAGGTTAGCTCTTTCTAATCGAATTAAAAACATAAGTACATAAATAATGGTTTTCAGCATTTAAAATATTATTGTTCTAACTCTTACAATTTCTTTCATAGCTATGTCATCCATTCATTTCTAAAATAATGATTCCTTTCATAGCTACAAGTCATCCCTTCAATTCTAAAATGTTAATGTGTTTCTTTAACAAATTTTCCAATAACGTTGAATACCGCACTCGAGATTGCGGATATATATATTTTTTTCTTCCCGAATTTCCTGTTATGCCTATGGAATAGCAAAGTGATTAGAGGCATGTAGGTGGAAGAAATCCAGATGTTGTACTAATCTTATCTTTTCACTTGGGCAAGCGAAGCCTCCATCTTCTCTTCTGTAATATTGGTGTAATATGACCACAAAGCACTTGCTGCAGGGTAAGTACTTCATAACTATTCTTGCTAAGGTAACAGAACACAAGCAACATAAATAAACTATTCTAGCATTTATTTCTCCTGTCCTTTCAATTTTACAGAGAACTTCATAATTTCATGAATGTTTTTTCAGTGCTTCAGATACTGATGACTTCAAGACTGCATCTAATTAATAACCTTTTTTAAGCTTCTGAACTCAGAGATCATATTCTGAAATCTAACTAGGTGGTGACATTGACAAAATATTAGCCTCTCCATTCCCCAACTTCCTCATGGACAAAACTGTAACATACTACTGAGCTCAGAGAGTTATTTTAAGAACTAAAAGCAGTCCTGCTGCCTGACATTAGTACCAACAATATCGGGGTACACTTGAATAAGAGACTAATAGAATTATGATTCCTTATGAAGGACTACACTATTGTAGTAAAATGGAGGAAGTCTGTAGGGGTGGGAGCTTGGGTGGGGGGAGAATCCCAGCCTATATGAAATTTTACCCACATAATTCAGAATT
Source organism: Ochotona curzoniae (assembly GCF_017591425.1). Taxonomy (NCBI): domain Eukaryota; kingdom Metazoa; phylum Chordata; class Mammalia; order Lagomorpha; family Ochotonidae; genus Ochotona; species Ochotona curzoniae. The sequence continues at coordinate 26,049,622 of NW_024467096.1, forward strand.
CAAAATAAAAATATATTTAAAAAACAAAAAAGCAGTCCCATAGGTATGATATTTGAATATGCTTAATACATCCATTTCTGCAAAATTTACATTTTATGATCACTACAAATATCACCAGCAGACTAGAACATGACAGTAGACCAGGATTTAAAAAGTATGCAATAGGCCTCTTCTTCCCATGTATATGCTCATCCTGTGATGCAGGTACAAGCTTAAAATAGCAAATAGGAAAACAATATCTGGTATGTCATTACCTCATTAATATGTACCAGCAGTTGCACAGAAATTCTACCTAGCTATTGCTGAAGGACTGTCTTAACCTGAAATATGATCAGACTATTTCAACATTTTTGCTTCTTTTCCCATGGGTACATTTCACAGCATCGAGAAAATGCTATTCTATCATGTAAAGTTAACCTAGATTATTCATAAAGAGAAATAAAAATGACAGTCAACACAAATTTTCATATTACTTAATTTACCCCAAATTCTACACTCAGTACTTTAAAATATCCGAGTTTATCACGAACTAGCTCCCTTGTCATACCATTACAGTTCTTACAAAAATAACTGAGTCATTCCAAATCCCTTTACTCTGAGAGATCAATTGCTTACGGACAATTCTTAAAGCAGCAAATCTTAAAGCAGCAAGATTTGTGAACGATATGTCTGCTACAATTTCCCATAAATTATGAGTAATGTATAATCATTTTTCCCATTATAAAGTGGCAATGGCCTCTATTTTTCAGCAAGGGGAATAAAACAATACAGCTGAAACAGGTGCATTTTCAAAAGTACTTCAAGTTGAAGGAAAACTACAAAATGCTATCAATATGGTAATGAGATAAATAGTAGCCTGGCTTGATGGAGGTTACCTAAGCTGAAATAATAAAGAAGTGTCCTGTTTGGTGAGAAGAGAAATGGGAGGGAAGACGGTGTCTTCTGAGCATGTCACAGTTCTCCTAGGCAATTAATGTCTCTCCGGCTTAATCCTTATGTCAACTCTGTTCAAGAGGTGCTACTAGAATCCCATCATACTCAGAAGGCATGGAAGCTCGCAGAGGCTCAATAACTTACCAAATCCATTGAGAATGCAGCCAGAATTAATCTTCACCTACACAAGGATTTAGTTCAAATCACCAGTATCACCCCAGACCCTGCTGTAAACAGTGGTTTTTCTTTTTGCAGGTCCCTTAAGCATTTGAGCCAGTTGTCATCTGTTTTGATGGTATCATTGGCCATCTTACAAGTATACATTAATAGCCTTTGAAAAAAATCCTGTATTCTCTTTGCATGAAACATAGCATATATTCTAAGACATAACTCCACTAAAACCCTTAAAGATTTTGAGACTTCAGGTAAAATGCAGTGCTGGTTGAACTCCGATAATAATTCACTTCTTACTCTAATTTTAAAATTAGCAGTTTGGGGACACGTGCATCTCCAACTCTGCTTCTGAGTCCAGCCTCCTCCTATTGCACCTGCGGATGCCACTCATGACGACTCTTGAAGTTCTGTACCTATGTACAAGTGCTAGGCTGAGTCCCTGGCTGCTGGCTTCAGATGGCCAGGCACTTGGTCTTCGTGCCATTTGTCCCTCTCTTTCTCTCAGAAAAACAAAATAAAACCATAACATTTTTAAAATGTTAAGTTCTCATTTTAACAATAAATCTTTGTGGTGTAGCGTTGATCTGTCATACACCCGCACTCTACGCCCATGGCTTTCAAGAGTTAGCCTGAGTTGGTCCTTTGGTCTTATTATGGGAGAGTCTCAGTAAATGTCCTCACTTGTCAAATAGGATTTCTTATCTCCCTCATCTGCATCGTGGAGAGGACGAAATTGAGTAAAGTACTTGTGAAAACATTGGGGAGTTAAAATGCCAAATGTAGAGTGGCTTTAAAAGTGTCATTACAAATCTAAGAGAATTGTAGCGTTATTTCCAATCAAATCCCTTCTTCCAATTTGATTAATCCTGTTAAAACAAAATGGTCTGACCCCTATGTCATTGCACAAAGCTGCATGCTTCCAGTTACTAAATTTTGTTAGAAAATCTAAACTTTATTTGCCAAGCATATTAACAGTGATACAAATAAGTGACGAGCATATATGTGAAGAACTAACTAGTAAAAGAACATTCATTGATCTATGATAAGTAAAATGAACCATTTTATAAAACTACAATTAGAAAATCTGTCAGTAATCTGTTTGAAGCTGTTTGCTATCCATTTCCTCCTTTGCTAATGTTATTTCTTTCAGTACTTTTCTAGTATGTTTTACCAGACAGGCGCTTTAACCAACTAAGCAACGGCGCCAAGGCTTCTTGTATGTTTTAAACACTGTATTTTATATTTGTATATCTGGATTCACAGTAAAGTAGATGCTTAATTTTTAGTTTGCATTTATACCATAATGACTTCTGACCTTTTAAATCTTAGTGCTAACGATGAACATCTTTGGTTTTTTTTTTTTTTTTTTGCCAGAAGCTAAAAACTGATAGGCCCCTTGCAAATAGTGACACCTTTCCGCAGTCACACACTCCAGCAGTTCCTAATTTTCCAACCCAGTAGCTGAAGATGACATTTTGATAAATTTGCAAAGAACTTCCTGAACTATTTATTAGTTTAAAATACGAAAAAGTACACTTTCGCTAATGACATTTTGTTCCCAAATAACTTCATACATTTTGTCCATTTTTGATTTTTAAATAGAGCTACTTGCAGAACATCTGAAAAAAAGTCACCAATAATTCATAATTAACAAGTGACGCTCGTCTATTTCTCATCTTATCACACTCAAAAGCACATTTATATTCTGTCTACAATTTTTTTCCCATAAAACAAGCTGCCATGATACTTCATAATTGTGTAACTGAAAGAGGTGAGTATCACTTCCCTATCATTACTCTAAATTAAAATACACTTCACTGAAGTTGAAGTTCATTCTCTCAGCATGGAACAAGGGGCCTATTGTCAAAATAAAAATGGATTTAATTGAGATGGTGCAGTGTTCTGCTCACTTTCGCGTCCCCTGCATGATGGGATGCTACAATCACGGTAACGTATGAAGAGCACATGAAGTATTTTCTATGTCTTCCTAATATTGATGACACTTTTCAAGCTTCATGGGAATCAAAATCTAGGATTGAGCACGTTCATTCAATCAGTTGATTTTTTTGGGGGAGGAGGGGTTCTCTTATTTACTGAAATCGCCACTTAAAGACAACATAGGGAAAAATTAATAATCTTACCAACATTATAATACTAAGATTCGCTTTAAAATGAATGTAGTTTGATGAGTGAAGACGCATGTTCCTTACATGGTTTTAAATGGAACAAATTTTGCACTTTGATTTTTTTATGCTTGTTACAAATTGCATTTTAATTCGTTAAAGACAAACCAAGGTAATTAGATTGTTATGAAATATTCATTCTTATAAAGTTTTAATTTATAATGTCTGAAATCAAAATATTCCTTTCATGCCTATAAAGCATGCAAAGATGAACACTGATTAAAATTACTTAAAATAATGAAAGTAAGCATAATCAACAAATTAGTCATTTTTATTAAAACTGATATACTACCCAGAATCATAAATATCAAATGTGACATTCAGTTATATCTTTATTTATGTTATTTGTTTTTATTTTAGAAGTAGATACACAAAGAATAAGACATATAATAAAGAGTTCTTCCATCTGCTGGTTCACTCTCCAAATGGCCCCAAAGAAAAGAGCTGAACTCGTCTAGAGCCAGCAGCTCCTTCCAGTCTTACGTATGGTTGCAGGGACCCAAGGACGTGATTCATCATAGGCTGCTTTCCCAGGCCACGGGCAGGGGGACTGGATCTGAAGTGGAGCAGCTGCATGATTAGCTAGCCAACTTTGCTAATCCCAAAGGATTAGTTTGCTAAACCACCATGCTACCTCCTGTATTTTGATTTTTAAAAGTAATGTCTTAGTACTTCCAAAAATGCCTTATTCAGGAACAAACACTTAACGGAAGTTATTTGCACCTCTTACTTGACCAGTGGTGGGAAGTGTGTTGATTCAGATTAGTACCAATGGACAAAGGCTGCCAATCCTACCCAAACTTAAAACTATGGCCCCACAGGGTAGCCTAAGTAGCTCAAGTCCTTGCCTTGCATGCACCAGGAGCCCATATGGGCATCAGTTTGTGTCCCAGCAGCCTGCTGCCCATCCAGTTCCCTGCTTGTGCCCTCAGAAAGCAGTTGAGGATGGCCCAAAGGCTTGGGACTCTGCACCCACATGAGGGACCTGGAAGAGCTCCTGGCTCCTGCCTTTGGATCAGCTCAGTTCTGGCCATTGCAGCCACTTGGGGAGTGAATCAGCAGGTGAAGATCTTCCTCTCTGTTCCTCCTTCTCCCTGTATATCTGACTACCCGATAGAAACAAATAAATGTTAAAACCTTGTAAATAAGTATTTTGTAATCAATCTCACCTGCAATTATCGCCATAATGCTGAGGATATTTTGAACACACCATCTAAATTACTGTCAGAAGTAGGAGTACTAGGTTGTGAATTGTGTCCCCACAAAATTTAGGTTAGAGATCCTAAAACCTGTATCTCAGAAAGTGAATTCTACTTGGAAACAGAATTGTTACAGATTTAGTTGTTACATGATTTGGGAAAAGTTGTAAATTCATATTTTGTAGTAATTATACCAATATCTATGAAAGTATATAATTGGAAATGAATGGAATGATACAGCTGAAGTTCTCAGAGAGAAAAGAAGGCAATTAGCTACATTTGTTGTTTTCTTTCTTTCAGTGTTGGGCAAGCTCTCTTATCAATGGCCATTTGGATATTCAACATTACTCAAAGGCAACACAAAATTACCAACATAAAATTAACACTGCAACAGATTTATTGAATTTCTGATTCCACCTGTCATTTTCTTAGCAAGGCCAAGCTAAATGACTTCACAGGCCTTTCATGGTCCTTGGGTCAGCTGTTCCACATTCCTTAAAGAAACACAAAACATCAACTTTAAATGTAAAATAGAAGATGTGAAATTAATATGCTTAGTGTTTCTATTAGTACTGAATGGTACAATAGATAGAAAATTTTTATCTCTTACATAGGTTGTTAGAAAATTCTGTAATTAAAAATTATTTTAAATGTACATTATCAATATAAAGAAAAAGGGTAATGGAAAAAAAATCTTTAGGAAAGTCCAGCCCTAAATACCGATGCTTATAAAATATATATTAGTTGTTAAGATGTGTGGGTAATAGAATATTAATTATATTGCATTATGTGGCACAGTGTTATAGGCACTGGGATTCCACTCACCCTTCCCCAAACCCTCTCCCCATTGTGGATTTCTCCACCTTGCTGCATTACCACAGTTCAAATTCAGTTGAGGTTTTTTCATTGGAAGTATTTACCAAGCACAAAGTCCAGCATCTTATTATCCTAGTGAGTTCAACGATTCAACCATATATTTTTGTCATATCAAAGTATCTGTCTTCTCCAAGTCACTTATTATTTAAATATAGGAGTACAACATGTTTTTTTAGTGTGACATACAAGCATTGCAGAACCACAGGCGTTGTGTGCCATGCAGTTGGTTACAGGAGTTCTCTTCTATCTTTCTAAAACTATTAGATTGTTATCACTGACACATTTAAATGAGGGACATTCTTTAATGCAACTAATTATACTTCAAAAATGTCAGTCATGAAAACCAAAAAGTAGGAGGACTTGTCATAGATTTAGAGAAAAAAAAGAAAAAGAAAAGAAAAACTTAGGGAAAAAATACCAACCAACTGAAATGAAGAGAGAAAATTATCACTGGGGAAAAAAAACAATTTAATTGAATTTGGCAGTTGAGATTGTAGTATTTTATCCATGTTGTACTCTGGTTTTGATCATTGTAATATGGTTATATAGACATGAACATATTTGTGGAAGTAGTTCCTTGGCAAATAATAAAAAAAAAGTCCACAATGATTGCTTCATGCCTTTTTGTGATTCTATATATGTCTGTATGTATATTCAACTAAATAATAAATTGGGAATGACCTCAGTGCCCAACAAATAAAACAGTCAAGTCCACACAAATCCATATGCATCTTAAAGAAGTGGAGATCCTTTTATATTGACTGGTATAGCAAGGATGTTTCTGACTTATTGTTGAGTTAATAAAAGTATATTGAAATACATATAAAGTTCAATCTATTCTTTCCTGTCAATGAATTTTTTCTAAATTTGTCCCTGAAGCAGAGTTTTCACCCTCCGGGCATTAATAAATTCATGCCACATTCAGAAGACCTGGGATAATTTTCAAAGCTAGAGAGCATCATCAAGAGAATTCTTGCTACAAAATGATTGGTCTGCTAATTGCATCTCTATGGAAGAGGCAGAAGCCGTAAGCTTTGACATGCTCTGATTATAACTGTTGTTCCCAACAACATAATTTTCCTTCAAGAGCATACATCGTTTTAACAGTGATGTGTAAGACACACTTTCAATCCTCTTATAACACTGTAACTTTTAACACTCAAAAATAGGATTTAATTAAAGATTATGCCATTTTATAATGGCTCTTTGTTCATAGTTTAGCCAGAACACACATAAATAATTGTCTATTTACAGGAAATCTATTAAGAGGATTCTTAAGTTTGCTTTTTCTCTAAGTCAACAGAATATCATTGTCTTAAATGCAAAAATCTTCTGCTCTAAATTATTATTTCTGAAGGACTTAAAATCAAGAGGTATGTAAGAGAACTGGGGCTAGGGTTCCTCACTCCAGGTGTATTTTCCAGTGATGCCACAAATTATATGCTCAAAAAGCAAAAAGATTGTCTAGGTAAAGTACAAATCAACTCTGTAGCCTCCTGCAGTTATACAAGCATACAGATCAAGGCTCTACTTTTCAGATGAGGCATAAGTAATTACAATATACCTCATCGTGGGGGAATAATTAAACAAAAGGATTTGGCCATTGCTATTTTTGAGTTTTTAGTAGCCGTTTATTGTTCCTTTTGTGTATCAAGAAATGGATATCCAATTAAGTAAAATGTAATCTTACCCTTTGAAAAGCATACATTTTCACTTTTCTTATGTTGCCCTAGAAAATTATTTAGGAAGACATACCAAAGTGCTATTTTTGGGTAACATGATTCAAAATAGAAGGTAAGCATTATTTACACGTATTGGAGTGTTTGTGTCAATAATGCAAACCTTGTAACTTCAGGAGAAACTCATTTTTGTGTTGTTGACATTCAGAATATCTACAAGTACTGACAGGTATGCTATCCTGCATCCTCCAACAGCCCAAGGAAGACATGCTTCTTTTGTTTTCAATATCAGGCACTTTTTAGCAGCCAATACTTGCAATAAGCACTAATAATACAGTAGATGATTTAATTAAAATAGGTGTATACATGCTCTTTCTGTAGGACTTCACATTGCTATTATTTTTTCCCCCTTGGGTCCTGGATTGTGCCATAGTAGGTAAAGCCATCTCCTGTGACATCCGTAATCCATATGAACACCACTTCATGCCTGACTGCTCCACTTTGCATCCAACTTCCTGCTAATGGCCTGGGAAAGCATCACATGGCCCAAGTGATTAGGCAGGTGCCACCCATGTGGGAGACCTGAAGGTAACTTCTGGCTCCTAACTTAGCCTGGCTCTTACAGTCATCTTGGTAGTGAAAAAGATCCACAATCTGGCTCTCCCTCTTCTAAAACACTTGCAAAATATGTATATATTTTTTTTTAATTCACAGATATAAACTGTTAATCGAATACAGAAATGTGCAAATGATTATGTTTGACATTAAGGAACTAACTTAATGGTGATTCAACGTGTTTTGGATAGTATTTAGTTAGACAAAATAAATAAATAAACAGCATAAACACAGCGATTTAAAGGAAAGATTATTGAATCTTTGGATTTGAATTCTGCTTCTTGCGCTAGGTGAAGGAGCTTTACCTTTCTGATGCTCGGTATCCTCCTCTTGGACATACACAGGATGTGTATCTTTCATGCAACCTGCACAGTGGCTGCAAGGGTTCCAAGAAAAGATGCATGAAGGCTTTAACAGACCACTTCACCTACAACAGGTGCTCAAAGCAGGGGAACTCCCTTGCCCTAACATCACAGTACAAAGGGCCATGAATTCTGCTTACTAGCTCATTTTTAACCCTTGTAACTGTTTTCTCACCACTCAAATTGTCCATTTCATTATCATAAAGGGGATACTCATGCCATTCTGCTGCTACTAGACTTTTCTTGGGTAAAAAATGAGTCTTTGTGAACATTAGAGGAAGTGGTCGCTTAGATGTTCATTTCTAGAAAGAATTATCTCAGTAAAAGGATGAGAGATTGTGGATGCAATCTGTTCTAAATAAAGAAGTTGGAGTTCGAGACTCACTATAACATTTTGAGAGTTCACGTTAGGTTCAAATTGTAGAATAGTCCTTTACAATGTACTGATAAAGGTGCATTTATTTTTAAGTGTTTTGCTTTTACAAAAGTTGTGATTTTTATTATTCAGAAAATACCATTCTTTTAGCTAAGATATGTGCATAATTCAATAGGGACTCAGTCCAATTGTTTTATTTTGTGAAGAAGTACATTTTTTAACAATTTATATTGTTTTGGCACAGAAATAAAAGACAGTGTTGAATGGCCCAGAATGAAGATAATGACAGCATGCCTCATACTGAATACTCCTCCATCTTTCCAACGGCTTGCTAAAGGGAAAAAAAAACAAATCCTAAGAAGTGCTTCTGTAGTTGTTTTAAACAATGTACTCCTACTCAGTAGGCAGGATGCCTTTGGGGAAAAGACTGTTGGTAACAGGAAAAGGTGGTACAGATTTCAAGGAGCTTGGCATTCGGATGCCCATGGATTCACTGCTCTCTGCCTGACCATGCTGTATCGTTACTGACCATTAGCAGACAAGTCCGTGCAGAAACAATGGAAGATTTAGAAATGCGGCATGTTGGAAACTGTTCAGACCTTAGCTACCAATACATTTCAAGTCTTCTGCAGCTTTTTTCTGATTCATTTGTGGGTGGTTTTAATATCTCCAAGAGCCTCTCTTGTTCAGCACAGTTCTTTACAGTATCTTCCCAATGCTATTTATTATTTTGGCACTGGCTTCTAAATATGCAAGTACTTTTTTATAGCATATGAATTTTTTCATATATATATATATTCAAATGGGAAAAAAGTTCTTAAAAAGTTGTTCTTGTCCTATTTTCTCTTGTTCCAATAGACATATATCTTAATATTAATTTCCTTCTCTAAAATCTTAATCAGTTAAACAATTTTGTACAAAGAAAACTTTGATTTACATTTTTTTAGCAAAGTAATAAAAAAGCTTACTGTTTACTGAAATTGACCTTGCTGTAATCACTGTCATATGTAAATTTTAAATAGCTCTTAGTTATAAGTACTTGACTTTTCTCTTATAAGTGTTACAACAACAAAGGAAAGATGCAATTATATATCCTTTCAGATGAGGGAATTTAGTCTTAGAAGAGAGAAATACATTGTTCAAGGCCATATAGCCAACAAATAGCTATCATGTGATAAAGCATTTTTATAAACTCAGGCTGTCTACCACCATATCCATGTCCCCACCCAACTGTCTCACAGGCTTTCAAGTATTCACTGTAGAAATGGAAACCAATTATTTACAATTGTAAGAAATTATAAAGAATTCAATAAAATGGTTTGTACATGTCAAATAAGTGTAGGTATAGGATGCTTTATAAAATTCAGTACAAAAAATAAGACACCAAAATTAGTTCATCTCTATTACACAGCATATATATTTAGTTCTCTCTCTCTCTTTCTCTCTGTCTCAGGCCGAAATTATTCTTTTGTTGGGACTATGGGATTTTCTTGTGAATTCTTAGCAGCCTCTTCTAATTTGGGAAAGTCAAAAGTGTTTCCAGATATGGTCAGATATCATACATGATTGAATTAAAGGTCACTGATAAAATTATAAGGGAACACCTAATAAGACTCCAACCCTTTACAGAGAAACCAGTATCTATTATTTCATAAACTGTAAGTCAGGATTAGAAAGAAAGCAGCTATGCAGAAAATAAAAAATACTTTGATTAGATTATTCCTGAATCGGCTCTGATGCTGCAGAGATTTTTTTAAAAACAATTTCAACATATTTCATGAACTACAGTTCTTTAAATTATATATATATATTATATATATTTTTTAAATTTCATAGTGAGGAAACTGTAATAATGTGACTTGATCAGGTTGAATCTGCTAAGAAACTATAGTAGAATCATGCTTAGAAGTAAATTATCTTGTTTCCATTCATTATTTCTTTCTGTGTTTATGATTCTTCATCTGTGTGGAAGGGTGCATTTGCCAGTGGTGTTGGATAGTTACTGTTCTCTCTTAAAGTTCCACATGTTTTTTCTCTTGGATGCGTGTGAGCTGAAGCAGGCTTCAGCAATCAGGGCCAACGAGAAAGATAACTCGCATGTGCTACAGTGGAAGGGGAGCAGAATTAAAATTCCTACCATGAAGAGTAAAATGTTTAAGAAATTCATCCAAGACCCACATTTGCATGAATCTTATCAACGCTTTCAGCAATTAATGTGCAGTAATTTATTTAATAAAAGGTGACCACGATCTGATTAGCCAGGATGCCAAATGCTGCTACATGCACGCCTTGCTTCTCTGTGATTTGCCTTGTTACCGCACATAGGACAAAAATAAATCACTGTTTTTATTAATCATATTGGTATATGTTTTTAATCAACGAAATGGTATTCTAATGACTTTCACTAAGTGACCGAAAATGCTGGATTATGCTATTTACTTAATGACTTTGGATAATTTAAAGCCATGAGTTGTACTTGCATTACGAAATAGCTTAACACAAGGATTTGCATATATGCATTCCTCTAATCATAATATGAACTCATGTCTAACAAAACACAATTGGTAGCACACTCATGAAAGAATAATTTATTTTTTCAAAAAATAAAGTTAAAATGGTAAACTCAGAATCTTAAGAGGAATTTTACTGCTGGATTCTCCTCCTATGTGATATAGTATTAATGATAATCAGGACTTTGAAGTCAGACAGATATAGTGCCAAATCTAGAGCCTGTGACCTATGAGTCAGGGAAGTTTAGAAGTTGACCTGAATATTTCTGCATCTGAAAAATGTGGCTAATACCATCTATTTCTTACTAAGACACATTGTATCAATAGATATGAAGCATTATATTTTTCATAAACCCATCCACACTGATTTTCATTTCTTGGAATACTAGAGAGCTACAAAATATTTCAACTCACTATTTGACTTTGAATTTCCTAGTTCCTATTCATTTTGTTTTTCTAATTATATGATAGAACCAATTCTCTGTTGCTGCCACATCCATTGCAAAGGTATAATCTCACATGAACTACTGTGACCGAGCCTCAACTAGACAGTATTCATACTGGCTCTTTAGTTCTTTCAAAAGGTACTTTGAGCACTCTCAAATTCTCTTGGTTCACAGATGAAGAAACTCAGGTTCAAATTTTTATTAACTTGAGATCAAATAAAGAATAAATGGCTGGGTCTGAAACACTATGGCACAGTTTATTGTAAAGAGGGTAGGATGTCTGGGGACATTCAAATAACAGGTGAAGTAGCATTTCCTCAAAGAAGGAGCAATACGCTGGAAATTTGGGGATTTGGATCCATATTTTTGGTTTTAAATTAATAGCAAGGTTTGAGCATTTCAATCTCAACACTGAATCATCAATAACAAATTGAACTCATATTTGTCCTATAACTTGTTTGAACTTTGTCTCCTACTTTTAAAGATGAATTGATACATAATACAATATATTTGAAAGCTAAAACAGCATTTTATATTCATTTTGGTGCTTTAATCATCCATAGAATTTAGTTCCTTTAATGAAATTTATATCTTGTTATAATGTAACTATTGCAGAAACTTGTAACAACATGGGAAAGTTGGAGCATACGGATTTTAATTCACATATCCAAAAATAATTTTATGATTTCATGCTCTCTATTTGTAAAGAAATAAAGGAATGATTGGTCTAATGTGCTATCCTGACTTTCTCTGATAACTAGCCATTCTTCCCGAAAGCTACGATGACTAAAACAAGTATTCCACGGATGTCGTTTTACTTTAATGAGTGATTCATTGGCCAATGGAAACTACTTTGCATTTCCACTAGATGCCTTCACTGTGCAGAAAAGATAAAGCTCTATTTAGCTTGGGGCTGACATGATGGAACATAATTCACCTACCAACGCTGTTTCTGTCGGAGAAGTTTTACAGACTGGCAAAAGAACCACTCATTTACTCATGGACCACATGTTCTCCTGGTGTTTAGTACAGCTTATCTATGCTAACCAACAGAACATAGGAGGTGGAATCTTTCTTACGAATTAGGACAAGTAAGGAAACACAGAACATATACTATTTGCAGGCCCCCATTTGCCACAAAGGATGGATACTGAAGCGAAGAACCATGGGGATTTGGGCAAAATATAGAACTTCAAACAGAAAACTCCTAGCTAAAAACAAACACAAGCTTCCAAACGATGAAACCAATGAAGAAGTTATGCTTTAAAAGGCAGGGAAAGATGCCCAGAGAATCACAAATCAACAACAATAAGGTGCCTAACAAAATATAAAACATGCAGCACTCTGGAATTTGTGAATGGAGAATCACGACATCGCAGTGTCTCTTTTGTAATAAACCCAACATGTTACTTGGCAAAGAACACCCCGTGGGCCAAGACTGCTTTCTCAAATGGCTGCTCTGGTAGTTTCTAAGTATTAAATGAGTCTGGTCATACTTATTCACTTTTAAATGACTCCCACATGGTTAATATTTCTGACACAACCTTGTACAATCTAGGTAAGATGGCTCTGCCCCACAGTGATTGTCACGCAGCTCTCAAAGAGAGCTGAGACTTCAGGAAAGAGAAGGCAGCAAATAGAATCCTGTTATAAATAACTAGCTCCACAAAGGGGAAAAGGCAGCTCCACATACCTTTTCTTTATTTTTATTAACTTATACATCCCCATTATAGGAGAGTATATATGTCACAAATTGACGATTTTCTGAGTTCTAAAATTCTGCAAGTATGTTTTATATTCACTACATCATTTTACTGTTATTCATGCTGGCTAGTGCTCACAATGATTGCTTATAACAATGATAAACTAAAATTCTTAGGCAAAAATGTAAAATCAGAACCAGTGGAAGTTAAGGGACTCACTTAGCTACTGACATGAAAGTAGGTTTTGGACTTGGCATGGTAGACTAGTGGTTAAAGTCCTCACCTTGCGTGCGCCAGGATCCCATATGGGGTCAGTTCTAATCCCGGCAGCCCTGCTTCCCATCCACTCCCGACTTACGGCCTGGGAAAAGAGTCGAAGACAGCCCAAAGCTTTGGGACTCTGCATTCACATGGAAGACTTAGAAGAGGCTCCTGGCTCTTATCTGCACAGTATGATTCTGAATTTTTTTTATCTCCAGCAAAATACATGCACCATATTTTAAAATCACATAAATTGGGAATTTGAATTAATATTCCAACTAATTTTTAAAGAAAATATTTATAGAACTTCAAAGAAATAATTTTGAATTAGTTCCTCTCATGTCCAGTGTTCCTTAAATTTATACCAAAGAGCTATTTTAAAGAGAGAAAAAAATATATATATATTTTTAGTTCATAGACAGGCATTAGAGAAGATCAAAACCAAATTCATTTTGCATCCGTGAACTCTAAATGCCCCAGGAACTGACATTGCAGGTAGTTGGAGCAGTGGTGAATGTAAGTATAAAAACAGCAGGATTGCATATTTAAGAAGCAGAAAAATCCCAGTTCCCTCAACCCGAACATTTAGATTCCTTTCTCATATGTCGTAGCGAGTAGAATCCATGGGTCCAAAACACAAAGAATTCTTAAAGCTTGTATTCCATAAAAATGAAATTACACATTTCCCACGACAATATCATACAACAATCCCCATTTTTATTTCATTATTCCTAAAGCAGTTTAACATTTTCTTTTTCTGATGCATTTCTTATAAATCTCTCTGGGAGATAAGAGAAAGTGATTTTAGAGGAGTAAGAAAATGGGTGGAAAGCATCAAGTGGTTTGTCACAAAACCTTGTGTTATAATATCCTAACTTCAAACCTCAACTTCCTTTTGGCTATGATTGTCCTTAAATCCCTTCTTAAAAATATACCTTTCCAAAAGATTTAACATCTTTCTGATAGGATGGTAAATAAATAACCTAATTCTCATTAAGACTAAGACAACTCCCCTAGGATATACATGGCACATTTTTCTTAAGGATTCTAAGGTAGGTAATACAGGTCTTAAAAATATCAAGTATTTTAATTGTCTCCAAAGCAGTAGCACAATATTTGGACTCTGTTAGCCAAACATGATCAAAACACTTTAAATTACTTAAAAGCAAAGTCTCACTTGCGGAAGGCATACCTTTGACTTTTATGAAAAGCAGGCTAGGATGTAAGGAACGTCTCTGCATCGTTAGCAAAAATTTTATTAGAAGACACTTATAATGAGAAATCACACAAAAATATTGATTAGTATTTGGAAAATAGTTATCAACTCCAAATAATTTTTAAAGGTTTATTTATTTTTATTGCAAAACCAGATATACAGAGAGGAGGAGGAGAGACAGAGAGCAAAATCTTCCATCTGTTGATTCACTCCCCAAATGGCCACAACAGCTGGTGCTGCACTGATCCAAACCCAGGAGCCAGGAGCTTCTTCCGGGTCTCCCATGTGGGTGCAGGGTCCCAAGGCTTCAAGCCTTTCTCGACTGCTTTCCCAGGCTATAACAAGGGAGCTGGATGGGAAGTGGAGCTGATGGGATTAGAACTATCACCCATATGAGATCCCAGGGCATTCAAAGCGAGAACTTTAGCAGTCACGCCACCACGTTGGATCCCCAAATAATTTTATTAACGACTTCTTTTAGTCATTACTCTGATTCTATCTTGACTATTAGGCACTTTAAAATTAATTTGTTATTGCCAATGTTTCAGGCTATTTTTATTTTAATTATTCGATTATGCATAAGTTTTAAAAAGCTACATTATAAATAAATACTCCAGACAAATATGAAGTAAACAAATTCATATAAGCATAATTTCAACATAAAGAAGGGACAGAGATAGAGGTTTGTAGTGGCGGTTTTTTTTTTTCACAACATAATTCAGGCACAGTTGGTAAGTACACCTGTCATATATGCTTCCAAAAATGTAGCTCAAAATGATAACATGCTGAGAGAAGAAAGTAAATCTGAGGAATCCAAAATTCATTTGTTATAACCAGCTTTGCTTACACTCTCTCGAAATAACCATCTGTACTAAAATGTGTACATAACAGAACAACTTGCTGCAATACAGAAAGGTTCATATATATTCAGGCTCTGGAACATTCTACAAGCTTGAGAGCTTTCCAAAGCATATATCACCCTTGCATTCAGAGGCGGTCCATGTAAATGAATAAGAGCAGACATGAAGGGACAGAGTTACTTCTCTGACTACAGTATTGTTATCCCTGTTTTATTTTTTTTTCCCCTCTGAGAACACCTACCTATCTTTTTTCTCACAGACCATGCACTCTTTTGATTTTAACTTAACAAAGTCTTGCATAAGTGCTCACTGTACATGTTCTTAGGTACTTCATAAATAACAGCTTATTTCCTACTCAGAGCAAACTACCATTAGGACAAGTCTCCTAAGGCCACCTATTCGGCAGTTGGAAGAGCTGGGATCTGAACGGAAATGTGGTTTCAATATTTGGGATCACCGCACACTCTATTGGCTCTACACTAACTCATAGCTACAACCAAAATGTCAATACTTTAGCAGGGGGAAATGCCTACTGCCATCCCTTAATACTATACCTCCTGTGTAGAGTGTAAAAAACCATCCAGTTCTTGTTGCAGATCTATATTTGGATGCTAACTTTATTGCCAAAGGAAATGGAAATTTTTAAGCTCTCTACAAAGTTTCACAATTGTGAGGTGTGCTTTTTATTTGAAATCCTTTTCAAGGGGAAATATTGCATCAAACTTGTCTGTGGATCATAAGTAACATCAAACTGGAGAAATATTAACATACTTGAAAGGGTATAACCAGGAATTAAGAAAAGAAGTGCAATGTTTTAATTCCTATTTCCTTCCAAAGCTTTCTCTTTGGTTATGATGAGGTCCTAATGTGCAGATATATTTTATACTATCCTATTTTATAGCAATTCTTATTTTCAGTAGGTAAAATAAAAACAACCAACAAATAACATTTTAAATTGTTGAAAGTGTTCAGTTAGGACAATCCTAATTCTTCATAATTTATTATCACTGTCTGTAGCTCTGGTGTCCCAGATGAGTGCCAGGGTGAGTCTTAGCTGCTCTGTTTCTTATCTTATACCATGCTAATGTACCCTGGAAAACAGCAGATGATGGTCCAAATGCTTGGGCCCCTGCATCCATGTGAGGAACCTGGATGAAGTTCCTGGTTCCTGGCTTCAGCCTGAGCCTGAGCCTTTGCAATCCTTTGTGGAGTGAACCAGTAGATGAAAAATCAATCAATCTTTCTCTCTTTTCTCATTCTGCCTTTCAAAGGAAATAAATATTGAAGCAAAACAATTCACGCTTTCTAAAAGGACAGAAAATGATTTACTGAGGCTGAATATAACAGAGCAGGTTCAGTAGTTGTTAGTGAAACTGACATACCATTTTTGGACACTGGTTCTTGTACCAGCTGCCCAGCTGCCAAATCAGCTTCCTGCTTATGCACCAACAAATGCAGTGCGAGACTGGACTGATTGGAATGCTGCCACTACATGGGAGACAAGGGTAGAGTTCCTGACTCCTAGCTTCATTCTCACCAGCCCCTGCACATTTTACAGCCATTTGGAGAGTGAATCAGTGGAGTTTTAAATGCTGACTCTGCTCCCTACTTCAGTTTTATACTTTCATACACTGTGAAAGATGTCAGCTGACTGACTGCTCAAGTAGTAAGAGCCTGGTCACTCATTTGAGCGACCAGACTGCCTTCAGATTTTGCCCTGGCCTTGCCCCTGCTGTTATAGGCACTGGAGGAATGAATCAGTGGGTACAAGACTTCTGGTTGTCATTCTGTCCACCTCTGCCTTCCAAATAAATACATTTGTGTATATGTTCATTTACAAACATTTCCAAATGATCTATTTGTGTTTATTGGAAAGGCAGAATTATAGACAGAGGTGACACAGAAAGTTATCTAAAACTCAGTCATTCAATCCCAAATAGCAGCAATGGATGGAACCGAGCTGATCGGAAGCCAGGAGCTGGGAGATTCTGCTGAGGTTTATAAGTGGGTGCAGGAGGCCAAAGACTTGGGCTAGCCTCTCCTGCCTTCCCAGGTACATTAGCAGAGGGCTGGGTTGGAAGTGGAACACCTCGGCCATGAACAGACTCCACAGGCTGACCTACCTGGTTGCCATTGGCACAACATTGAATCCACAGACCATTAGGAGGACGATTGAGACATTAACAGTGAACATTTTTTTCTGATCAAGTACTATGGAGATTCCCAATTATTTGGTGTCTAATTTTTCTCAACAATAAATTTCAATTTTCAGAATCATGTCTTTCACATCTTTTGTTAGACTTATTCCTGAGTATTTCATGTTTTGGTGCTACATTTGGGTAAACTTCAGACCTATTTTCCTAGTTTTATGAAGTATAAGCCAATATGTGTGATTTGACATACTCTTTTCTGTCACAGAGATTCAGTGCTTAAAAAAATTTATCTTCATTTTCACTACAACGCTTTAGAATTCCATTCTTATTTTTTTCCTTGAGGTATGTTTCGTTTAGTTTCTAGGTATTCAGGAAATTCCTAGAACCTTAGTTTTAGTGATTTCTTTTAACACAAGAAAAAAATGTATTTGGAATGGCTTGAATTTCTTATAAATATATTGATATTCTCTTTGAGATCCAGAATATGGTCAATCTGGGTGAGTGTTTTGTGCATGTTCAATTGGTAGATACAATAGACTGTTGTTGGGTAGAATACTTGACACATATAAGGCATGTCAAAATGCGGTTACAGTTGTTGAAACTCACTGCATTCTTGATGCATTTCTATCAATTATGCAAATAACATCATATAGTCTCTTCCTAAAATTTTAGATTCATCTGTTTCTCCTTGAAATGTAACATCTTTTATATATTTAGAAGCATTCTTTTAAAATGAATTAACTTATTTTATTATTCCATGACACAGTTCTAGAGGTGTCTGGATTTCCCTGCCCTGATCTCTGGCTTCCCAACCTCCACTAATTTCCCCATGTCATAACAATCGTATAGTCCTTCACAATCAGTCATAAGTCCATCATTCTGCTGTTTAAATGTATGCTGAAAATGTAGGCATGGATATTGGCAAAGAATCCAGCATCCTATTGTCAAGATATATTGAACACTTTCAGTGGGAGTCAATCTTTGATTTGGAACTAGAGATGCACACTGCATTGTACCTTCACAGGTGTATGTGATAGTCTCCACTACACAGTTACTATACACCCCCCCTTACTGAAAAGCCATAAAATAAAATCATCAACACATTATCAAAGAAAAACATAGGAAGCATTCTCCAAGATAGAGGAATTGGGAAAGACTGAAAAAAATCACCCAAAGCACAGGCAGTCAAAACCAAAATAAACAAATAGGACCACACCAAAATAAAACCCTTCTGTACAAGAAAGGAGACTATCAACAAAGTGAAGAAGCACACTACACAATCAATAGAGGAAGAATATCCAGGATTTAAAAAGAGCTTCAGAAACTCAATTACAGCAAAAATAACAGCTCTGTGGACAAAATGAGCAAAGAAAATTAACAGACATTTTTCAAAAGAACAAATTCAATTGGCTAATAGACATATGAAAAAAATGCTCAATGCCCCTAGCCGTCAGGAAAATATAAATGAAAACACATTGAGGCTCCACCTAACTCCGGTGTGATTGGCCTACATTTCAGAATGCTACTGCTGGTGTGCATGTGGGGAGAAAAATACACAGCACTGTTGGGAGGGAGTGTAGGCTAGTACAACCACTATGGAATCAGTATGGAGAGTGCTAAGAGAACTGAAAATTGACCCACCCTATGACACAGCTATCCCACTGCTTGGAATATAGCCAAAGGAAATGAAATCTGCATGTGAAAAAGGTATATTTAATCCTACATTCTCAGCAGCATAATTAACAATAGAAAAAACATGGAAACAACCCAGACACTCCTCAAAAGAGGAGAAGATATAGAACTAGTACATATATCCCATTGATATATTACTCAGCCATTGAAAAGAACGACATTCTACCATTAGCAATCAAGTGGTCCCAACTACAGACAATAACACTCAGTGAAACAAGTCAGTTGCCAAAGCACAAGTGTCATTAACCTTCTCGCTGATATAAGGCAACCTTTATGCAAAATATGAGATTAACAACCCTTTCAGTGCAGTTTTTGCTACATCTCAAGGGGGTTGATATTTTGTTTTTATTCTCATTCATTCAAAATTATTTTCTGCTTTTCTTGTTAACTTCCTCACTGGCATTAGCACCGTTTGCTCCAGGAATACCCTTGATTTTGTTTTTTCATTGGTTCAGTGATACATTGGTCATTCACTAGCATGTTATTTAACCTCATGCTGTTGCAAATTTTCTATCATTTTCTCTTCATTGTTGTTTTTGTTTTATGGCTTTTTATTTACGTACATGTATGAAGTCATTCTTATTCAATGCATAAATAATCAGGCTTGCTCTGTCTTCCTGCTGTATTAACTTCATCATTTTGAAATGAACTTGTTCATATAACCAAAGCGATATTCTTGGTTATGAAGTTAATATTGGTGATATAACTGCTATCAACACAATGATAGCATCTTCTCTGTGATTAGTGTTTGTTTGGCACTGATACAGGTTCTCATGTCCTTTATTTTATCCATGCTTCTATATCATAATCTGTTTCGTTTAGGTAGCAAAAAAAATGTTAGTTTCTAACCAATTTGAGAGCTTTCTCTTTTTAGTAGAAATGCATGGACCATTAATCTTCAGTGTGATCACCTACATGGTAAAGTTTGATTTCATCTAATTCTATTTTCGATTTGTCCCATCTATTTTATGTTTCTATTTTCCTGTTTGCTAACCTTTTGGGTACTTAAATATTTCTATTTAAACTTTTGTTGGCTTACTAAATATAACAGTGCTAGTGTAGCCATTTAATTAAGGTTTGTAATGTAAACCTTTATTTTATTATCGTCTACTTTCAGCTAGTTTTATAGAACTGCATATGTAGTAGGTATGTCTTTTTCTCAAGCCATTAGAAGGGTGCTTTCCCTTCTGGATGTAGCTATGTTATTATATATTTTATATATACAGATGCTATAAAAATCTCAGGTGTTTTAAACAGTCATGCTCCTTTCCAAAAGATGTAAATAAGAAATCTTGCACTTTGACCCATGGCGTTAACGTCACTAACGTTCACCATTTCCTTCCGTGGATCCACGCTTCTAACATATATTTATCTCTTGATAACTAGCATTAGTTATCACTTCCTAAATTAGCTGTCTACTTGCAATTAATTATTTCAACTGACAAAAATGTCTTAATATCACCATAGCCTTTAAATGTATTTTGTTGATCAGAGAATTCTATCATGATGATGGGTGGTGAATTTTTAGAAAAAATATTCCAAGTACTTTGGTCGCTGTCATTTCATATTCTTTCTGATGAAAATTCTGTTCTCATCATTATGTATTGTCTTTTCCCTTTTAAGAACCTTATATATTTTCTCATTATCACTGATCCTGAGAAACTCAATTCTGTGGTCCTTGGTGTCACTGTCTTTGTGCTTCTTGTGATTGGATCTCACAGTGTTTCATAGAGCCACAAATTCATTATTTTTGTCACCTTTAGAAATCATTCCATTCTTCAACTTTCTTCAATAATTCCTTCTCTTTTCTCTGTTCATTCAATCAACAATGCACAATTCTTTCGGAAACATTCTCTAATTCATTTTTGAAGTACTTTTTTTTCACCTCTTTCATCCACAGTGTTAACCTACTGTAATCACAATCAATTTATTTTCCTTCTAACTTGTTTTAAGTTTCATGTTTAGAAACATCTAGGTCTTTTTTCTCACATTTTCTCTGTATTTCTTTCTTTTAATGTCATGATAGTTGTGTTTAAAGTCCTTGTCTGCTCATTATAACATATTTTTCACTTTTAGCTCAGGAATACTTTATTTCATAAAAATGTCTTTGAATGCTTAATAACCTTTGATTGAATGCTCTGTATTTAAAATTTTGTTATTATTTGCTACTGGATATATTTCCATTTCCCTGAGTATTCCTTTTTTAAAAAATTATTATTTTTCTTTAAAAAGCAGCTAAAAAGGAGTAGGAGAGACAGAAAGGGGATCTTCCTTCAGCTCTTTCCACACCCTATATGATGACACTGGGTGGAGTTCTACGGGTCTGAAGACAGGAGCTTCTTCCTGGTCTCCCACATGAGTTCAGGCATCCAAGAACTTCAGGCATGCTGTTTCCTTCCCAGGACATTAGAAGGGAGCTGGCTCGGAAGTGCAGTAGTTGGGAAAACTCCAACTTGTTTCCATACGGGATTCTGGCAAAACAGGCAGAGGCTTACCTTAATACACCATGGTGCTGGCCTCCATGGTTATTCTTGAACTTTATTTTAGGCCTCCATTGGGATGAGTGAAACTTTAGTTCCTGTGTTACATTCACAGGGCTGGGGCAGATAGAATTGCAAGACTCCATGTACTTTGGCAGATACCTCATAAATTATGAGTTTACCACTTCATCTGATTCTAGGTCTATGTGTATATAGTACACTGTCTATGTTCATAATTTTGGTCTCAGTCTTTCCACATGTATATTTTAATCATTGAGTTGAATATCCCATGGAGATTATCTGAAATTATTACGCGCTTTTGTTTTTGAACAGTCCTCTGACCTGGTGTTGCAACAGCCCCATGGTTTCCAGTACTGCATCACGGTGCCTTTGAAAGACAGATGACATCTGGAATTTTCTTCACCTGGCTGTGGTCTGGAATAATGTCAAGAAAATAAGGTAGAACTCGTGCAGGGGTTACTTTGGTTTTGGTTTCTAAGGGAATGCTCTCTTCCATATTTGTTATCTGTGATCCATCATCTTGAAGCCTCCTATTTCACATTTGTGTTGTTGTTGTTATTTTGAGTTTTTGGTTGTTGTTGTTATTGTTATTTTTATTTGAGGCAGGAAGTAGATCCAGCAAATTTTTTTTTGACCAGAAGAAAGATGATTTCAAATATTAAAAAAATATTTAGATAAAACATTGTCTTTTTTTTCTTTCTTTAAAGGTTTATAGGACAATTTTAGGAGCTGTAGATCCTATGGTCTCTGCTGCAGATACTTAACATTGACAACATATGAAAACAGAGATCCATAATACATAAACAATTGAACATGAATGCTCCAAAAACTATTGTTTACAAAATCAGTACTAAGAAAGGATTTGGTCAGCACACCCAGGTTTGCCAGTTTCTAAGCTAGATCAAAGATCAATGCCTTCCTATTAGCAAGGGTCAAATCTAACACCCAGAGTTTATTTTCAAAATATAATATACCATTTAAAGAAGTCAGAATTTCTTCAGAAATTCTTTGGTTTGCATTTGGTGAGAATAGCTACAAAGAATGACAAAATGAAACCAGAAGAAACACTCAGAGATTAATGGGTTGTAGGCATCCCAAAGCCTAACTGAAGGAATTTTACAGGGACTCATTTTAGAAATCAGAGCATAAGAAAATGTAATGAGTATCCCTGTACATTACTACAACAAAATTGAATGGCTCAGAAGAAGAATGACACACAAAGGGATTAGAAAATCAAAATTGCAACTTCTCTAATGTAATGATTTATTTGCTTAAGATAATCAAGGATGCTATGGAACAGAATATTCATTCTATCTTACTATATATGAATTATCTCAAAAACTCATTCCACATCTAATTTACAAACTGTTAAGAAGAAAATGCATCCCTTTAAGATACTGCCTGAATGAGGTGTTCAGCTACATGTTATTGTCAACAACACTGAATTTAAATCATTATTGGGGTCAACCATACAAATTTAAAATTACAACAGAAACATACACTAAGCTATTTTTAAATTAATATTAATTTTCTTAGCATGATAATAACACCCAGATAGTGAGTTATTGCTAAGAGATATATAATGAAGTATTTTCCTATGAAGTGCCTTAATATTCACAAACTAACTGAAAAGAATTCATAAAGAAAATCTCATCAATGAATAAATATAAACTATGGATATAAAACACAATATATTTAGGAGAGAACACAAAAATGCTCATTGTACTGTTCTGTAAATTTGAAAATGTCAGAAGTTAAAGCTTTCAGGAAGGGTAGGCAGGCCTTTCTTATACATGTAATTGTTCTTATGAAAAACAGGTTCTAGGTGAGAAACTTCAGAATTCGTCTGAATACTAGACTATTTCCCTGAAAATTTTTAGAAAGAATTTTGGGAATCATTTGTGACTCATTCTTTCTTTATGAGACCTCAGTGTATCACACATGTGTTGTTTTGAAAGGTGACACATTGAGCATGAGGCACTTAGAGAATTTTAAATGTTAGTTTATATTTTGGAGATCAAATTAGCACACTGCAACCACTATGGATAATATAAAGAGGGAAAACCGAGGGAGGAAGATCAGAGAAGGAGGGAGGAAGAAGAGGGAGTGAACAGCAAGATGAAAAAAAAAAAATTGGAAGAAGATGAAGGGATGAGAAAACGGACAGAATTAAGCAAGCAGTTGCACAGTGATTATTCCAAACATGTAATCTTTGTCTACAACCAGAGCATGGGTTACCAATTGCACGTTTGCTTAGCCTCATATTCTGCCATCAACCATGGTCTTTCTAAGGGAGGCTTGAAGTTTTACTTCAATAGCTCATGAATATGTCCTTTGGTCAAACAATTACTCACCAAGTACTGTTCTGGTTGAGTAAGTGTACTTCTGCTTTCACACTCCACTTTCAGCAACTAGACCCCTATGGCAGATCTTCCTAAATAGCTATTTCCTGAGGACCTGCCCAAAGCCTTTCCATAAGACTACATGGCAGCCTTAACTCTCTCAGTTTTTTTCCAAGACACACGAGCTGAAAATCTGCCCTGAGACTGACATACTCCACCCAGGTTCCTCAATGCCCAGAGATGCTCCAACAGGTCATCCTGTCTTGCAACATGCAGAAAACTGCTGTACTTTCTACTCCATATCTTAACTCATACTAGCCATCAACATGACTGAGTCTAAAGGATGGCCCCATTCCATTGCTGCTCAGGACCATTTCTTCTGAAAATGACTCAACTGAAAATAACTCAAAAACCACAAAATTTGTTTAGTGATCAAATATTTCATTCGTACTACCATTTTCTGTTCAAATGTTGAATGAAAAAACAAACAGAGCAATAAAATTTAACAAAGGAAACGTCTTACATCAAAAATTCAAGCTCAATGACACTCCATCACTCCTAGGCCTGTTCACTGTTCAGCCCTCCTTGCTGTGTAAAACTGCCTAGAAAGGGCCTGGTGTGGAAGCCTAGAGGCTAAAGTCCTCACCTTGCATGTGCCAAGATCCCATATGGGCACCAGTTCTAATCCCGGCAGCCCCGCTTCCCATCCAGCTCTCTGCTTGTGGCCTGGGAAAGCAGTTGAGGACGGCCCAAAGCCTTGGGACCCTGTATCCATGTGGGAGACCTGGAAGAGGCTCCTGGCTTCGGACCAGCTCAGTTCTAGCTGTTACAGCCACTTGGGGAGTGAATCAATGGACAGACGATCTTCCTATCTGTCTCTCTTCCTCTCTGTATATCTGAATTTCCAATAAAAACAAATTAAATCTTTAAAAACCTGCCTAGAAGTAATACAACATCATAACAATCATTCCTTTAAAGTTGTGATCTTTTTTTTTTCATTTTTGTCAACACCTCTCCCTTACTTATTCAACATAAATGAAATTCCATAATTCATAAGTTATAATAATGATGAATTTTTGGTCATAGTAACTATATATAGTGATTACTTTCATAAATATCTTATGGGAAAGGTATTATATAACCATTAGATTATAAGTCATATTTACATTAATCAATATTTACATAAAAAAAACAATTCTGGCAAAACAAGTGACCCTTATTCTTTCATCAAATTGCTCAGAGACCGTTGTATGGCAAATGTCATTTTCATTTTGCTTATCAAAACTAAAAATATCAAATGGGGAATGGGCATTAGGGCCCAGTGTGTGAAGTCACTGCTTGAACAGCTGCATCTCTCAAGGGAGTGCTTATTTGAGCCCTGGATGCTCCACTTAAGATTCAGTTTCCTGTTTCTCTGTCTCTTCCTATCAATCATTCAGCTAATTAATTTTTTTCAAAATTTCTTATACTTCATGGGCAATGGAAGGGAACTAAAAATATTAAAATGTGAAACTTAACTTTATTTTAAAATTTTCCATTTTACCACTATTTTAATAATGCTTACACTCCTGAAATTGTATTATCTCTTTAGTATCTTTTGAGTATTTTCCCATTAAAGCATACAGTTGACATCTGTCTTCTCAAGTTGACTGAACCATCAAACTTGTTTTATTCCCACTTCATTTCACAACTGCAATTTCACTTACTCAGCCTGCATTAAAAAAATCAGAGGTACAGCCAAGCTGTTTCACATTCATGGCTACACAAATAAATTCTGTGAAAAAAAATCCTTTTCCCATCTATTCATTAATTAAGGGTGAAAAAGAACTGGACTATAAGAAGTAAGATCCATTAAACTAAGTAATAGTTTCAATGAAAAAGAAAAATAAAAAAAGTCTTAGGTCAAGTTTTAGAGTTCTTGGACAGGTAGGGAAAGCAAATCTTTATTAAAATTTACCAATATTCCTACAGCATAATTGTCAACTGCAGTGACTGGTTTACCACCAACATTTTACAACTTTCCGTTTCCAAATGTTCATAGGCAAGACGCGAAAGTGTTTCTGTGATTTTTGTTCAGGCTCAGAGATGAAATCTTGCGCACAGATACCAGAAAATCCAATACTGCTGCAATTGATATCTTTATAACTACATACTAGGATGGTTACAAAAGGACAATAATAATGGCTGTGAATGATAATATAATTGCCCCGGTGTACTTCTCCTGTGTTCTTACCCACAATTCAGCTTGGCATTAAAGGAATCACAGAAGCTTTCCTGAACTACATTTCCAGAGAGCAAATACCTAAGCATTCATGCCTCATATCGTCCTATTATCTCATTCCTTACCTCTAAAATAATGCCTAAAAACAAAATCAAGGATCACATAGTTCAAATTCTGATTACATTGAAACCTAACATGGATTTATTGCTATTTGACTTATTTCCTAAATGCTCAGTTTCATCATTTAATAGGAAGTAAAGAGAATATCAAAAACTAATACCAACAGAGTGATAAAAATAATATTCCTTATGACTCACAGGAAGGATAGGTCATTTAATCTGAATGATGCTAAGGTAAAAATAACAGTTCACTCCTGCAGCTATTTCCTTTATGCATCATATGCATAGTTGCACAGACGAAAAAACTGAGGAAACTAAAATTATCCTCAATGTTTTAAAAGATACATGTTTCTGAAGATATTTTACTTATATTTTGGATGTAACCATTACGTAATCAGTGCATGTATAATAGAGAAGGCTCACATGTCTCTGCCTGTCATTGACCTTCAATTGTTGAAGGTGGGTGAGGCCCAAACAGCTGTGCTACAATCCGCAGTGTCCTGTTCACCCAAGGTCATTCTTCCATTGGGTTTATCACAAGGAAACATGGATTCTATTATTTGCCATTAAACAAATAATTTAAGGGAACCAAATATTTCCCAGAACTTTATTCACCCTTTGGACAATAAAATTAACAACTGAAGATGTATCTGTTTTTTATATGTATCTAAGCATGACATCATCGGTGCCCCCATTTCTCACTTCTTACTACAAGATATTTTTATTACGATTCTTTAGGTCAGGTTTCTGATTGTTGTCATTATTATGTTTTACATTATATTTATTAATGGTCTAATAGCGTGTGAGTCCATGAGCGTCATCACATTATCCAAAGACAACCCTGCTACTCATCCTTAAATCTGAGACAAGTTAATGTCAAATCCCATAGTGCTATTTCTCAGCTAGTTCCAAGAGCGAATGATAGTTTTTTTCAACAACTGTGTTCTGACTTTCTAGACAATGACCTCATTTTTTTTTTTTTGGCTTTGGAAATTTTAGTTATAACTTACCAAAGAATGTTCCAGTGTGAAGAGCAAGAAAAGAAAAAGAAATGATACATGATAAAATATGGATAAAATGAGGAATGCTCTTGTTAATAAAAGACAAACTGAAATGACGGGAGGAAAAAAGAAAGAGAAATGACCCTCAACAACTTGACCACTGGGAAGATAACACTTCTGAATTTTAAATTCTTCATCTACACAATCGTAATCATTTTCTTGAGGAAACAGAAGCAACTTGATACCTTATCAGTTAAACAATGGAAAAAGCATTGATAAAAAGTTACAAGGCTTTTTTATTTTGCTATTATTTTTGTTTTGTTTTGTTGTTGATGATGTTCTTGGTTTTGGTTTATTTTGTTTTTACTTTCTTTTCTGTGGCAATCATGAAAGTATCAAAAGGAAATTACTAAATAGGACTTTATGCAAGAATACAGTCATTGGAAAGAGGAACAAAAATTAACAGACAGTATTCAATCCCTAGCATCAACTAACACATCCTACTAAATAACAAATTGATAAACACCCTTGTTAAGTATTTTTCCGATGTGTTATAGAAATATAGAAACTGGGATAGAAAATGAATCAAATATCAACTTAAGATCATTTCTTTTGCCGCAGAATTATAATTGGGAAACTGTCTAATGTTCTTAATCACCATCTTCCTGAATATCTGTTTATTAACAGGCTCAACAGTAAAAGAATTGAATAGAAATGTGAGTTTCATTTGATTGAACATGAAACTCACTCCTTCCAAAGTTTATCCAATTAACTCCTCATAGGTATAGCTGTAATCGTTTGGATGTAACATGAAATAATTTAAGTATTTCATTGACAAAATATGCATCTTGCAATCAATAAGTGTAATGAGAACATTAAGATTATATAAAGAAAATATTTTTGAATACAGAAAATACTTCATGCAAAGAAAGAGAATCCAGAGTTTTGCCAGTTTCTCGAATGGTCTGATGAGCATGCTTCCCAAGAAGTGCTTTCTAAAGACATTTTCTTCGGGAACATATTGTGATGATATAGACAGCTGGTTCAGGTCACTAGCTTGGAAATCACTCCCCCCCACCTAGGTGTTCCCTCTTGCCCACCCATGACTCTCACCTAACACCTGAGAGAGGGTGATGTTGGCATTGTTGTGTAACCACTCCCCTCACAAACCCTTAAAAAAGCTCATGATAAGGAGGGCCTCTTTCTCTGGGTCATGTGCTTCCATTGCTCTCACACTCCGACTCTTGGCCTCCACAGTACCTCTGAGAGCACGTATCCTCTGAGCATTGACCCCGTGTGTATGCTGCATCGTCTGTTTCCTGCTTGAATGGGACAATGAATAAAGCAATGCTAAGATGCTTTGTATTTCTAATTTGTGTACTGTTGGGGCTTCCAACAGAGGTGAGACCTAGCAGTAGTGGATTGTTGGCAGAAAAGCCAGGGAAAGGTGAATGTCTACAGCTTTGTAAGTATGCCCAGGCTATTCATTGCATATCTCTTAGGATAACTTATATCATTGGGGAAGCTGTGACATAGGTCTTCAGCTTAATATATGGACTGGAGGGTAATGACCATTTGTTCCTCTCGGGGTTATGGTTGATTGGATTGCCCTGTGGACTTGTGATTTGCTATTTTTAGTGGACCCTGTTATCACCAAGCTTAGTTAATAAAGACTCAATAAACCTTAGACACATGGACGTCAGTTCTAATCCCGGTGGCCCAGCTTCCCATCCAGCTCCGTGCTTGTGGCCTGGGAAAGAAGTCAAGAAAGGCCCAAAGCTTTGGGACACTGCACCTGCAAGGAAGAGCTGGAAGAAGCTCCTAGTTCCTGGCTTTGGATTGGCTCAGCTCCAGCCGTTGCGATGCTTGGGAAGGGAACCATCGGAGGAAGGTTCTTCCTCTGTATCTCTCCTCCTCTCTGTATATCTGCCTTTCCAGTAAAAATAAATAAATTGCTAAAAATTAATTAATTAATTAATTAATTAACCTTAGACATGTCTGCATGATTTGGCTCACACCCTGCAACTATATCTGTTTCTATTGGAAATTCAGTTAAAGGTGAGCACTTTCTGGGACCAAATAAGTGGCATTAAAACTATCCTCTGCCTACTGGCACCAGCATCCCATATGAATGCTAATTCAGGTCCCAAATGCTATATTCCTTGATCCAGCTCCCTGCTTATACCCTGAGGAAACAGGATAGGAGGGATCAAATTCTTGGACCCCTGCCCTGTTATGGGAAAATAGGAAGACGCCCCTGGCTCTCAGCTTAAGACTAGTCTATCTCTGACCATTGTAGCAATTTGGGCAATAAACCAGAGAATATAAAATTTCTCTCTCTTTCTCTGTTTGTAACTCTGGATTTCCAGGTAAAATAAATAAGCCTCTTTAAATTCATTTTCTAACCCCATGAATTAAACAAAATAGGAATCATAAACCCTTTCTCTGAAAAACTTTCTTGTTATGCGTGTTATGTATATAAGAGAGAAACAGCAGGTGACAACAAACAATAACTTTTGAACATTTTTATAAACACTCTTGCTGCTAATATATTAATGCATTTCAGATATAATAAATATCCATATGCTTATGCAAGGAAAAGTACAGTTTTACTATGAACAATTTTAATCATGTTACACTTGAGGTGAGAATGAAAATTAAATCAATGTTGTATACCAGAGTGCTCTGTCTTGTTTTTGAAAAATTAGTCTATTTAATTGACTATTTGAAATGCAGAGAAATAGGAAGAAATGACCCATTAGTTGGTCCTCCTCCTCCCCCCTCCTCCCCTCCGCTGAACACACGTATACACCACAAAATGCCCACAAAAGCCAAGAGCTAACCCAGTGTTGACCTACCACATTGGAGCAGGAACCCAGATACCGAACCCTTCCATTCACTGCTTCTCAGTGTGCACATTAGCAGCAAGCTTTCAATATGGGTGCCAATTTGTGTCACAGCTGTTTCAGTTCTCATCTAGCTCCTCGTGTGTGGTCTGAGAAAGCAGGGGAGGATGGTGCAACCCTTGGTCCCTGAACCTGTGTGGAAGATCTGTAGGAAGCTTCTGGCTCATGACTTCAGATCAGCTCAGTTCTGGCCATTGTGGACATTTGGGGAGTGACCCAGTGGATGGAAGATATCTATCTCCCCTTTTCTCTGTAAATCTGCCTCTCAAATAAAAATAAATAAATCTTAACCAAAAAAAATCACTAAAGCAATTATTATCATTCTTTTTGGTAAAAAAAAAATAAATTACATATTGTTAAATATATTTGAAATAGGTATGTAAGAACTTTACCTACACTGCAGTTACTTATTAAAAGATAATGTGAATTTATTCATACTGATCACATGGGATCAGACTGTAGGATAAGACAGGGCGAACATGAAGAAAAACATTTCATATGCTCAATTCCTTCTTGAGGATATGTGGGTTTTTTGTTTAATTTCCATTTTTGTTTTCTAACAATATTGTCATATATACTATCAAAAAATACCTAGTAAATTTAAATCAATAACAACTTTTCTTTTGTGTTATCTAATAATGCACTGCTGGTTTATTAACAAAAATGTATGTATTCTTTAATTATTTGAAAACCTAAAACGCCTATACAACATCATTAGAAATGCAGATGTTGGCAAGGCTCCAACATCAAGGCTGGAAGATGCAGGCTTGCATAGATTGTTTATATTCTAGGACGGAATTGTTCAGTCAAGTTGTCATTTATCACATCATCTCAGAATTCTATTAAAATGTGTACCAGAACAATGCCTTGCGGTGTTGTAAGTATAAGCTAACATAAGTAGATTATGCATAAGAGGTTTAACAAGCTACGGGGATCAGAAAGTGTTATAGCAAAAGAAACCAGCCCAATATATCCTCCATTCCTACAAATACAACCCTGCTAAATGAGAATTAGAGGATAAGAAAAATCAGCAATTTGATTTATTTTTATTTGCTTTTGCTGCCTCTAGGATTTTAATACTCTTCACCTGTCTGATGTCACGAGCAAGATCTGAGTATTGTTTCTCAGAGTTCGTTGCATAAGGCTAGCTCCACAAGGGCCAAGCCCACTGCTTATCGCTAAAGTGCCCACCTAGATACCATTTGTTCACACTGAGCTACATGTTTCAATCTTATGTCCTCAGAATTCTTCTCTTGTGTGTTTCCTGATTTCACACAAATAGACAAAGCTCCCATTTCTTATTCATTTCACGTGAGCCCTCCGCTGCCACCTAGGAACGTGAGGGGTAGCTCTAGGCTGAGAGTATGTGTGTGGAAATGGCCCCAGTGAACAGTTCACAGAAAACACTGAAATGCAGAGGAAGGGACTGCAACCCACATAGCAAGAGCGACCATGGCAACCAGCAAAGATGGAGAAGTTGGCAGAGACCAAATCTTGAAGGACCTCAGATGGAGAGCAACTGAACACCACAGGAGCTTTCTGAACTAGCTGAAGGGCACAGAAAAATGGTGAAAAGATCAGAATCATGATGGAAGACACAATTTTGACTGCAGTGTGGAGAACAGATGAAAAGAGGGTTCACGTATCAACCTTCGACTCATGCCACTTTAAAACTTGGTCATTCCCAAGAATAAATGCTGACAAGCTTAAACATCCCATTAGGTTGTCTTTGTGCTGGACCCCGTTTCCCAGATTTTAGCTCCCACCAATCTCTTCTACTTAGAAAATACATCATGATACTGAAAGTAAATATATATATATACATTTTTTTTAACAGCAAACTACTGTTTGACTACCATGATAGTTTTCTTGGAGCCATTATACTGGTAGAGTTTTAGAGAACAGAATCTTAAGTAAATGTACCCCATCCATTCATATAACTCAAGTATTAAAACACCACTCCTGGTGCTGGGGGAGAGAGTGATTGGCTTAGGAGAATGGATGAATGGATGATCTCCTATGCGTGTAAATCTGAACGGAGGGAAAAAAGCAATTAGATCATTATAAATACATATATAAATAAATGGCTACATACACAATGAAAGGCACAATCTGTATCTAGTGCATCCACAATAGTAGAGAAACTAAAACATCTGGCTGTTTTCCCTGACTCACCTTCCACAATATAAGATTAGCGGAAAAAATTAGCACCAGGGAATCCTCCCTGATTAGTTTTCAGGTGAAGTAACTACTTGAACATCCAAGTGGCATTCAAATATTTACAGATTAATTGACTGAATTCTCATCATAAATGACAGACCTAAATATAGACCAAGGCCATTTTATTTTTTCTGCTTCACTTAGTTTATGGGCATTTCCTGGGTCTGCATATATAGCCATTCAACACAAGCAGCCCTTCTTATAAACTCACAGTGACATCAAGCACTCTCCACAAGACTTGGACAGTCCAACATTTTGGAACAGACACAAGATGAAATTCTTCATGCTATTCCTGGATATTTCATAACTATTTTCCCAGACATTCTGAGGAAAAATAAAACAGAATAAATGTTTGCACAACCACTGTTTGGGAAGCTCTATATTTAATATATATATATATTATATATATATTAAATATATATATATTAAATATATATATATATATATATATATCTCAAACAAAATTTGAGCAGTACTAAGTGATATGTACAGCATACTAAACCCATTATCACTGATGCTGCCTAAGCAAAATGAGTATGTTCTTTGTCCTGCTAAGAGAGGAAGACACTGCATTCCCTAAAATTTGCAAGACTCAAGATAGACATTGCAGATGGATCCGAAAACAAGCTTCTATGTCGTCAGCAAATCAAGAAGATTGAAGGTTGCCTCCCAACACTGCTAGATTTAAAGTTATGGCAGCATTTCTATTATAAACACCGTTTTCGAAGAGTTTATAATCCAGCTGTAAAAAATATGCTCTAGAATCACATTTTGTAGGCTTAGGAGGAAACCATTAAAGTTTCTTATGAAAGAAAGAGTATTGTAAATTATGTCTCAAAATTTTAAATTACACCCCAATTTTGTGCCACAAACTAATTTTAACAGATTCAAAGGGGGAAAAGGTCAGCAATTTATGGGATAGAAATGCATTTTTACATATGCTGAATAGGCACTGGAAAATGACTTTGAGTGAATAGCTGCAAGATTGTAGAGTAAATGCAGCATTGTGAGACAATATTTACTCTTGCAAATATGGTTATATGTGATAATGAATATCTGTACTTACTGGGTTGTCAAATAGTGTTAAGTTTCAAATATAACTCTAAGGCAAACCTACATTCATGATGCACAAAGAGAAAACAGAACACTTGGCTTCTGGAAATCATTCTTTTTTGGACTTATGTACTCAGCTTCACACAAACACCTCCCCTCTCAATGCCACTAACATTCACATAACCACATTCACACAGGAACACCAAACACAATGCATTTTGCTGTTATTTTTCTGTTCAGAAGTAAAGGGAAAGAAGAATTCCAAAATAAATGAAACAGAGAAAAAAAGATAAAGACGAGTTGGTGGAGCCATGGGTAACATAAACAAATCTTTCTCAGAACGAGAGGTCGTGTTCTCCACATTTGAGAATCCTTTCCCTGTTTGCTTAGCAGAACGTCCCCCGCTTGCTGTCCTTTAGTAGCAAGTTGCTAACAATTATGATTTGAATCAAAATCTTATTTGAACCACTCTTCAGAATGGACGTGTTACTAAAATCTAAAAACATCAACACAGTTACCATCCAGAGAAGATCACTAGGAAGAGAGTTACCACACCAGTTCCCTGGGGCGGCTACTTCTCCTCTCACTTTCACCTCGGCACTTTCACTGGAGCTACCTTAACTGGACCGATTTTTACTAAGCCACACCTCTTGGCTGCTTCACTTTCTTACTACATTACTCAAGTCTCATCTTTTCCAAAAGCCTCTCCTTTCCTAAGCTCTAATCACTCTAATACTTGCATGCAATGTTAATTGGGATAGCTCGGTAAAGCAGCTTAGGGTACTTGAAATAAAGATTCAATAAGGCATGTCAGAGGGATATTGTTCTGCACTGAGAAAACATGCTAAATGAGGAACTTGTTAAAAAAAAAGAACAGAAAGCATGGATGGTTGGGAAGAGGTTTTTTTGTGTGTGGTGATAATAAGTAAGCCTCATAAAGGACTGATCTTGATTTGTCTCTGGAGGAGAAAACATTTTGAAGGATGGGCATATTTAATGAGAATGATGTTTAAAATGGATGACTAGGGGGGAAAATCTAATTTTAAAAGGTCAGGGAGATTTACCTGTAAGGGAAATACTGAATCAGTTGAATTTTAGGAAAATGCAGAACACTGCCATCAACACACGTATGTTAACCAACTCTTAATGGTTTTTTTTCCCCATTTCTTAGGTTATATTTAGCTTTGTTTTGAAACACCCTTTGGTTTCAGTTCACATGACTGTGTCATTTATCTGCAATTTTTAAAAAATACTTTTCAAAGTGTAACTTATAGTTATGTATTCTAGGATTTAAGACTTCATTTATTGAAAAATATCGTTGTTTGCTGTTCATGATGCTCATTGCGGAAAACATTATCTGGAGACCTTGAAAATCCTCCTCACATTTGGACAGAATGTCAGCCATTTAGGTACTTCTCTGCAAATACTTTCTCTTTATTGTGTAACTTTGGTAATAACTTCCAAAACAGCTTAGATTCCCAATTACACTTGACTGGCTCTGCCTTTGTTCACCATCCCAGGCGCATCTCATAAGTAACCAAGAAACAGTTTATTCTAAAGGCTGCATTTTTTTTCTCTTCTCCTTTGTCTGCAAAATAGAAAAGCCTTCTGAAACAACTCCTGCCTTCTTTAACCTTCAGCGATTTTTTCAGATTTTTCTGAATCTTTGGTATGCACTATGAAAAAAAGAAAAACTTTGCTATAAAATGTAGAAAAGGAATGTATTGAATTTTGAAGCCTTTCAACTAAAAATTACACAAGTCTGATAAAGTC
Organism: Ochotona curzoniae; assembly: GCF_017591425.1. Taxonomy (NCBI): domain Eukaryota; kingdom Metazoa; phylum Chordata; class Mammalia; order Lagomorpha; family Ochotonidae; genus Ochotona; species Ochotona curzoniae. The sequence goes on from NW_024467096.1 coordinate 26,084,996, forward strand.
TGAAATGGGCATTGATTTCTTCAAATTTTTAAGAAAGTCTTTTTTTTTTTCTTTTAGTAAGTGGTGAAGGGTCATGGATTTATACCAGCAATATTAAACAACAGGTCAAGCATCTGAAAATAAATGGAGTAGTTATGCATACATGATTCAAAAGGAGCTGCTAATGGGCAGTTGATACATACGTTACTAAAAGCCATTTATCTAAGGCTCCCAAATTTCAAACATTCTTTTAATTGGTACCACATAAACTGTTGTTCCATAGCTCATTTAAACTTGAACTATGATGTTTCGTTTTTAATGAAAGAGATAAGTGCAAATAAAAATGTACATAATTTTAAGAGCGCATGTTAAGTAATAAAAGTTGCTGTCTATTGATCATCTTAGTGTTCTTAAAGTCATTTTTTTTTTAGGAAATTAGACAGGGTGTTTGTGGACCTAATTAACATTAGATCAACTCCAATCTGGGAAAATGCTCCACGTACGGTAAATAATCAACAGCTCCTCAGGACATTCTAAAACTTAGGTATATCACTTCATCACTATTATTAAAAACCAGAACTAATAGAAAGAAATTACTTACACAGCATATAAAATTGTTTATAAGCTAACAACTGTTATTTATATATTTGCCATAAGGTCAAATGTGCTTCACTCTCGAGTAATTAAAATATTACTTTTATTTGACACCTGTTGTAACTTTAAACACTTATCCTGAAAAAGTAATATTTTTTTAAAAAATTTCAAGGTTCATCAGGTGTCAAAATTTTTCAGACTCTTTCGTCCTATGTACTTATTATGTACATTGATAAACTTTTCCATTTATTTTCATTTTATGAAAAGAGGAGAGAGAGAATGTGAAAGAGATAGAAAAATACCTGTCACCCACTGGTTCATGCACCAAAAGCTTCAGCAGCCATGGATTGGCCAGGGCAAAGCCAGGAATCCACAACTCAGACTGGATCTTCCGTATGCGTGTCAGGAACTTCAGCACCTTGAACCATCATCTGCTGTTCCCCAGGATAGAGATTAGCAAATATTTAAGTGGAAAATTAAATAACCAGGATTGGACCCAGACACTTAGATATGGGATTCCATTATCCTGAGTGATAAAATCAGGTGCTGCACCAAAAGCTTATCCAGATATGTGTTCAAAACTTTAAAAAGAGTATCCTCCTTTTTGTTCAAGCAGAAATGTATACTAAGTTGTTCTTTTTAACTAATCAAAAGAGCAAATTGTTGTATACAATTTAGAGACATAATAACTGCTGTTAAATGACAAAAACTTAATGATTCTCACTTGTATTATAGGCAATAATGTCAGTAATAAATGAAGAATAAAAGAGAGGTTTATATCTTTGTGCATCCTCACTCCACCGGCTAAGTGAGCTCACCCTAGGGTTAATGCCAAATGACGTTCACAGTCCCAGAAACAAGAATAGAAAACTGTCTTCACCAAGCAAAACATGTTGCAGAACAAGGTCATCCTGAGATGAGAAACCTAAGCCCTTTCAGATGACCAGAGGGCTGCATGAAGCTTGCTTATCCAAGGAGGTCAGGCCACAGTGCACGGAGTGCCTGTCAGTGCTAAACCCCAGCTATGAAAATGACGGAGGAGGAGTGCAATATCCAACGGGAAGAGAAGCAAGCATTCACACAAAATAGAAAGGTTCACAGAATTGCTATTCAAAAAACAAATATTATTGGGATCAGGTTCAACATCAATATAAACCTCATGCAAAGGCAGCATAAGAATTCAGACAATGCAAGCAGATTTTCAGGAGCCAATTCTTTCACTGAACAGACAGCACTTTTAAAAAGTTTCACATGGAGGAAATACATAGTCAGCTGCTTGAATAAGTTAGGGCACAGGTCCTTATAAGAAAAAAAGCACAAAGAAAATGATATGTGCCTTTTTAAAGATTAGGAAAACTCAAGATCAGACCTCAAAAACCATTAGTAAAAGAATAATGACTTTTTTTTTAAAGATTCATTTTCATTGGAAAGTCAGATTTACAGAGAATGGAGAGATAGAAAGCTCTTCCATCTCCTGGTTCACACTTCAAGTGGCCTCAGCCGCCAGAGGTGAGCCAATCCGAAGCCACGAGGCAGAAGCTTCTTCTGGGTGTCCCACGTGGGTGCAGGGTCCCAAGGCTTTAGACCATCCCCGACTGCTTTCCCAGGTCACACACAGGGAAGCTGGATGGGAGGTGGAATACCCAGGACAGGTACCAGTGCCCATATGGGATCTTGGTGTATGCAAGGTGAGGACTTTAGCCACTAGGTTACCATGCGGTGCCCAAGAATAATATTCTTTAAAGTAAAATTTTCAACTTAGAGTCTGAAATGAATTGGTTTGCTGCAAACAAAAGCCCCAGGCTAGAAGAAATGATGTAAGTAGTAAGTACAAGTCAGACTCTTGGGCTAATATGCTAGGAAATCACAAATTTTAAATGTTTCCATATAACATACTAAGCTTAAAACCATGGCAGATTCCTCCAAAAATTAAAAATAGAACTACCATATGAACCATCAATTCCAATTCTGGATTTATATATTCAAAAGAAATTAAGGAAAGCTGCATTCCCATGTTCATTATGGGATTATTCATCAATAGTCAAGAGAGGATTACTGTGGCAATTCATGGATAGATAAATAGGAGACGAAAATGTGCTACACAGAGGCAGATGAGAATATTATTCAACCTGAAGAAGCAACAACGACAAAAAAGAAACTGTGTAACTTGCAACAACATGAAATAATCTTGCAAATGTAATAGTAAATGATAAAGGTTGAGCGCAGTATAGAGATTTTGAATGATATCATTTATTTAGGATCCAAACCAGTAAACTCATAGAAAAAGAGAGCAGAGTGGTAGCTGAGGGATGTGGGAGGAGGCAGGTGGGATGCATTGGAGAAAAGATAGAAATGGGGCCCGGCGCAGGGGCGCAGTGGTTAAGGTCCTCGTCTCGCACGCCCAGGATCTCATATGGGCGCAGGTTCTAATCCCAGCAGCCCCGCTTCCCATCCAGCTCCCTGCCTGTGGCCTGGGAAAGCAGTCGAGGATGGCCCAAAGCTTTGGGACCCTGCACCCGCGTGGGAGACCCGGAAGAGACTCCTGACTTCGGATCGGCAGAGCATCGACCGTTGTGCTCACTTGGGGAGTGAATCATCGGACGGAAGATCTTCCTCTCTGTCTCTCCTCTCTGTATATCCGCCTTTCCAATAAAAAAATAATAATAAAAAAAGAAAAGATAGAAATGTACAATTATGACAGATGTGTAAGTTCTGGAAATCTAATGGACACCATTATGAAGAAAATTCAATATAGCTGGGCTATATACTTAAATTTTTCTGATTGTTACTTTTTAAGCATTCTCAACACACAGATGAAAACACTAAGATAACTATCGTGTTATTAATATGCTAATTCATTCGAAGGAGGTCATCGCCTCCAAAGGTAACCATATGTCAAGACATCACATTGCACCTGTGAACTACACACACACTTTATTTTGTCAATCATGCTTCAATAAATCCTGAATAAAATAATTCAAAAAAAATCTATGGCAATTTGGAGTGAAAAAAGGGGGGCTGGAAAGAAGCAATTACTTTGAAGACATGAATTTTTAACATGCCAGGTTCAGGAAAATGTTTTGCTTCCTAGTCACTGATTTCAAGAGATCCCGAGGGAAACCTACATTTCACTCCCATGGGTAAGTTCTGCCATTTTTCACGACGTCTAGATTTCTACACGACAAACTGATTATGAGTCATCAGCACAGTTGTGGAAAATTATTTGAAAGTAAGTCAACAGTTTTCATGGTCAATTTAATGCCTCCCAAAACATAAGATGTAACAAGTGTGCAAGCAAAGAGCTATGAAAAAACAAAAGACTAATAAAAATATGTCCAGGTGGTAAAATCATTGTTTAGGGCCCAGCTCTACTGCAGCTGGAGTATGGACCCTTTATTGTTGGAAATTCCTAAGAGCAAATAGGGTAAATCCTAGTTCCACAAAAAATATAATTTTATCTATACTATCTTTTTTTTTAAGTATTTACAATAGCAGCCTCTGTAATACACCCTGAGATGTAGCCTTCTTTCAAGGTTTTTGATTAAATTTGAAACACTGATGCCAAACTTCAACAAAACCTTTTTCAAAGACCAATTAAAATACATTTTGTATTTTTGTATTCTAAAAAGGTCTGAAGAGTGTACTTAAAGAAGTAATTTTCTTATGACATATCAAAATGGTTACAGGCATTATGGCACAGTTACGTGCATCCCTATCCAATAGTGGAGTGTTGGGACTAAATTCTGACGATGCTTTGAACCCAGCTTCCCTCCTTTGCACCTGGAAGGCAGCAGGTGCTTGATTCTCTGCCACTCAACGTGAGGTCCAGATGGGAGCCAAGGCTACTGGCTTCTCATCTAACCATGACTTAGCTGTTGCAGGTATTTGGGGAGTGAATCAATGGATGGGAAACTTACTTTCTCTCTCATTATGCCCTCCACATAAAAAAAAAAAATGAATAAAGAAAAGATGTCCTAATTGTTACAATGTTGAGACAAAGTCTTCACTCATATTTGAAAATCCTAGATGTGTTTTTGCTGTTGTACCTCTGGTGATACTGATATTTATCTCTAGTTTCACTGTCCCAAATGGTAATATTTAATAAGTGGATATTTTAATTTAAATCTGTACTGGTAAAAATTAGATAAAAATTAATTAATTAAATAAAAATTAGTTTCTCAGCCACACTAGTCATGCACCCACTTGATAACTGCAGGTCCTATATGCTATACTTGTAGGAACAGACTGAGACCTTATTATAACCACAGAAAGTTTTCCCAGAATACACTAGAGAGATTTTATCCATTTGCATGTCTTGTGATAAAAATTGCTAATAGAAATGAATAGAAATTCAATTATCACAGTTATATTTATATTTAGTAGCAAAATTAATTATACTGAATTTCAAAGATTTTTTATCATCCTAGATATCCTAACAAAATATATACCTTTAACAATAAATATACATATTTTTTCTGTACTCTTAAAGCGAGACTATATTAGAAGTTGATTGATTGTATCGACAGATTTCTTAAAGACCTCTAGTACACCCAACATTGCAAAAGGTCAATAGGTCAGGCAAACTGACTTATGAGCCCTTAATAAGAAAATTACTAGTTACTATCTCATGATATTCAATCTGTAACCAATATACACACTTATTAGCTAATCCATAAATGGTTCATAGTAGATATTTAATAAACAGTCAATGATCTGTAGCCTGAGGCAAGCATGCTTTTTTTTCTGTTTTTGTTTGTTTGTTTTCAAGAAAGTAGGAAAAGATCAAGACTTTTACAACCATGACTTACTATTTTGGAAATTCCTAGGACAAGATGCAGAAGCATCAGTGAATATACCCATGTTTCCAATTAACCAAATTGACCAAAATCAAGTAACAAAAGCAAAGCAAATCTGTTTATTCGAATGTTATGTGAGCAGAAGTATCAAGGTGATTGGTGGTAGTGGTACTATGCATATGGTGAGAGTGGGCAAGTGTAGATTTTGCATATGTAATACCACAAAGTACTTAAATACACATTCCAGAAGAGTACACAACAACTTCTTTGCAAAACTCTTACAAGGTATTTTTACCTGAGTTACACAATGGCATTCTTTTCTCTCACTTCTTCACTACACTTGTTCCTCTTCCCAGTTTTTTGTAAAATTGGAGTGATAATTCTAGGACTGATAGAGCCCTGTCACTCTGTCACTCACACTCTTTGTTTCTTTAATACCACTTAAAGAGAACAGAGCAAATCTATAAACACTTGATAATGTCGTGTTAGAGTTACGGAAACGACTGTGGTAAAGAATATTTGACCCACCTATTCTCTGTATCTGTTTGACCAACTGACACGATGGGCAGTCTCTGACGACTACAGCAAAGTGTGTGAAGAATTTTACCTCCTGTGCTCTATGAAACAACCTATCTGGATCCCCTCACCATACCTCCACCCCTGGCACAATAAAAAGTAAATAAAAAAGAATTACAAGCCATATCAGCGCCATATTTTATTTTTAAACCATACAAATTATGAACCGTAAATAAGTTGGACAAATGCTTACCTGGCTGCCTGATACTCTACATACTATTAGGATTAAATAAATTAATGACGACAGCTCCTGCTCATTCTTTGTGCATGTGAAAGCTGTCATGTTCATGCTTACAAACCAGCACAAAGTACAGCTAGTGGATTTAAATTATTTCCTGACAAATAAAATTAAGATAGCAGTATCACATCACAGCTAATTCATTTAACTTGGTATGTTAAATCTTGATAAGTATAAAAAAAGAAATGTTTCCTTAATAACTCTTTGGTTCGCCACAGGACAAGAAAGCAAACATCTACAAAGTTGAGCTGCTTGGGAAAATGGGTCAAAGCAACAATAGTAGCATGACAAGAAAACATTCCAAGTGGCATTCAAGCTATTGCAACAAAGGAAACAAGCTCATGCTACGTTATATACATGCAGGAAGACATGTCTTCGCATCCTCCTCACTAATCTTGGCAAATCAGTGAAACAGAGAGAAGACAACCTTTTAATCTATCTCAATGCATTTTACACCTGCGGAGGACCTGCAATTGGGAAATCTGGCATCCATTTTGGAAGCCAGGTAGCCCAAATCCTCATTTCATACAGGTGTAAACAACTTGCTTAGAGACAGACAGCAATGCAGTGATCAAGTGATCTAGCCATGAAGTCAGAGCTGGTTCCATTGCTGCTCTGCTGCTGGAAGGCTCAGGGGCTGCCCCTCCCCAAGGGTACCATCTCCCAACTGCATACACATTATTCCAGTGTACCTATCTTTCTTCGAAAACAGAAATATAAAATTCTAATTATGCTCCATTTAAATCAATCATTTACAGCCTTTTTAGTAGTCAGAGACTAATACGAAATTTAAATATTTATGATTTTCATTTATATGGAGAACTGACCTCACATTAGATATAAGATTTTAAGTATATAATCATATGTACCTCTTTTCCTCCTTCTAATTGTTTTTTTTAACATACTTTAACTTTGTTTTATAGTTATAGGCTTAATTCTCCACTAAAAAAGGAATTCAACTATTAGCAAGTGGAAAGGCTGCTGTCCTGCAGGATGATAGACAAGGATTATGAACAACAATCAAATCTCACCAAACAATTTCTTGTTAGAGGACAATTGCAAAGTCTATTAACTCTGTTCTTCTAAGTCCCAGAATCTTATGACATCAATCCTACTGAAGACAACTGTCAAGTTAATCTAATACAGTTTTAATCAAGTCAATATTATGTACAAACATCTGGTAACCCCCCATTGCCTATAGAATTAGACATAAAATCCTCACACTGGTATTCAAAGCCACTCATTGTATATTCCAGTTAATGCCTCGTTCCCGATACTTTTCCTTTTCCACAGTGAGCCCCAGCCAGCTACAGGATGGTCACAACCCTTGTTCTTCCTTATGTCTAGTCGTCCCTTGTTGCATTTGGTGAACCCTAGCAAAACAAATTCTCTTTCCATACTTGCCTGTCAGAATCATCTTTTGCTCAAGGCCATCTTAAGCTTCTATAATTATATGATTGTTTATTATCAACTCCATTGAAACAAAGTTATGATTAGATTTCGCTCCTTCCTATTGATCCACAAAACTGTGTTTCTTTTATTTTCAATTTCATGAAAATCACCACACTATCTTCTACCTATATTACACTCAAATCTGTCCTAACTTTGTTTACCATAAAGTGAGTTTCTTGAAGATACAATAGGATCAACTGAGGCAAATACTCAATCAGTTTGAGTAATTTTGGTATTTTTATTGGAAAGGCGGATATACAGAGAGGAGAGACAGAGAGGAAGATCTTCCATCCGATGATTCACTCCCCAAGTGAGCCCAATGGCCGATACTATGCCAATCCGAAGCCAGAAGCCTCTTCTGGGTCTCCCACGCGGGTGCAGGGTCCCAAAGCTTTGGGCCATCCTCTGCTGCTTTCCTGGGCCACAGGCAGGGAGATGGATGGGAAGTGGGGCTGCCGGGATTAGAACCGGCGGCCATATGGGATCCCGGGCGGGCAAGGTGAGGACCTTAACCACTGTGCCACTGCGCCGGGCCCAGTTTCAGTAATTTTTATGTCAAAACATTTTGATGCATTTTGGAACAAACACGACTGATTTAATTGTCACTAAGATTGAGGCCATCTTAATGTGGAGGCCATCTTAGTGTCTGCTCTCTGGCCTGGATATGGCATCCAAGGTAGGCTGATAGGAATATGCTGCAATAGAAAGATTATGGAACAGAAATACACTGGTTGCATTTCTTTATATTCAGGAAAGTTCATATTCCACTTCTCCTTTCTGCTACTATTTCTTGGGAATCAATGATCCCTTGATGTATGAAATACCTTTAGAGGTTTTGTTAACTCTTTAGCCCAACTAGCACACTGAAGTTACCCGTGCAGTGATCTAGAAGGCAGCACACAGCTTCCACAAGGTCAGTCTCCATTACTGGACAGGAAATACAACTTGCTGTGTTCAGTAACAGAGTCAGTAACTTTTTTCTGTCCCCCTTTGCCTGCCCCCAGAAACACCAAGACACTAAGAAATTGCCTTATTTGAATCATAGCATGAAAACTGCTGCTGAATATCCACAATGTGTGCCCCAAAGATCATTCTCAGTATTGGTAAATACTCTCAGTATGATACCCACCCCTTTAGAGCCAACATTAAACTAAAACAATTCCTCCAGTCCAGTTGTGGCATCAGCATAATCACCTGAAAAATACAAACTAAGACAACTGTGATGTTTTCCCTTCTTGCTCCCACCTGTTCCTCTGCCCCATGTCCCCCATTTCAACTATTTCTCTTCTCCTTGCATATCAGCATCAAAATCCTGCCTGGTCCTTCTACCATGCCTTTACCTTTCTAGATATCCCTGCCATTGCTTAAGATAATATTTACATCGTGTCACACATTCCATAATCTCAGGCATTTCTGAGATCTCCGTAGGTTTCATGATCTAGGTTTATGAGTCTCAAGGAAGAGGGAAATGTCTTCTCCAGTGCTGTATCTTACAGTAGGATGGCCCTACTGCTTTAAGGTTCTTGGGGCTCATTCTACTTTCCTTCAGCACTTGATGGAAAGCGTTCAATAGCTGGAAAAGCAGTCTAATTCTGTGCAATCGGCCTTGTCTGTGTTCCTCAATCTTGGTTTGTGAATGATAATTATGCTCACAGAGCCTATGGCAGTATATGACCTTTATCGAGAGAAGTTTTATGTATCATATTCATTTATCGTTTTCAAACTCGCAACTATACACAGCTCAGAGAAAACTGCAATAAAAAAAAAATTTAGTAAGAAGAAGTAGCATGTTCCTCCTCTCTGGTACAAGTAATTAGAATTTTTCACAGCATTTCTTGGCATTGAGTAAGTTAATATTTTGTTTAAACACACTACAACAGCATGAATAAATTTTCTTCTCCCTTAAAGTTCACAAAAGTCAGGATGTGGAAGTCAGTATTTTGGCATGACACATAAAAGCAATCACCTGGGACCTCAGCATCCCCTGTCAGCACTGACACGTGCCCCAGTGTGTCCACCTCTGATGCACTTTCTTGCTAATGCTCAGAGTAGCCAGTGGGAGATGCTCCAAATGTTAGGGCCCCTGCTGCCTTCTTGTGAGACCTGCATCAGACCCCTGACCTTCACTGGCCCTTTCTGGACTTTGGGAGAGTGAACCTGCAGATAGAAGATCTCGCCTTCTAATTCTGATTTTCAAATTTTAAAAAAAATTAAGTCTTAAACATGAAACAACAAATAGCTGCAAGAACGGTAAACTCATTCACAGTATAAGTTTTGCTGAAAATGTTAAAAGTTCATCCATGCTGGAACAGATGTAAAATATGATTCATTAACAGCATCATCTTCCTCCCAGCTATTCTGGCTCCAAGCCATTGTTAATCTTGCCAAAGCCTTATTGCTCGCTCTCAATGCCTGCACCAGCCATGTTCTAGTTCCGCTCATTTCTGCTCTGAAATCTCTCTCCAATTCATCATCTTTTCATTGCCACTGTGAATTATGCTGTACATCATCTGTTAGGCCAATACCTCCCGTGTTGCCCCCTTTCCTGTCATCAGTTCTCCGCCGTGCCCATCATTGCCCACCCCCTGCAGAAACCACACCTCTTTATCCTCACACTTTGCCCAAATCACCTCAGGGAATACTTGTTTGTACTAAGAGTCCTCATTGCGACCTTCAAGGCAATTTTACATCTTGCTACAACACAATTCCTATGTTCTAGTTAACTGAACACCCACATGCACTACCCTCGACTAATGCCTTTGCCTTATAAGTGAAAGGACCGCTTCACATCCCAACCTGCTAAAGCTCCATGCATGCTTCTAAAGTTGATGCAATGGAGCAGTCCTTTAGGAAGCCTTCCTCATTCTGGTAAGTAGCTGCATTCTTACAAAGATCTATATTTTCCCCATCTTCTCCAAATGACCATTCTTAGATTATTAAGCATCTTTATTTGTAGCTTTCCTTCCCATTGTGATTCAAACACATATTGAAATGTCTATGTTTGCCACTATTTTGCACAAATTAGATTTTTAGTTCAACTTCTATCATGATGCGTAACACACACACACACACACACACAAAATGCAATCCATGGGTATTCTCTGAGTTATTAGTGTTCTGAAAAACCACATTCGTTTGTCTAGTCATTAATACAAATCTACATAAATTATGCACTGCCTATTCTTTTTAAAATGAACCGAGTGATTTTCCTTTGTTGTCAATAGTCTGTGATTTCCTGTCTATATGTGTTCTCATTTTCTATGGTGCCCCAACTAATGGTACATGACAATGTTCACTGTCATTGTTTTGTTTTCTATTTCTCTCCTGTTCTGACATATTCATCATACTCCCAACTCCTATTCTTTTAATATATAGCTCAGTAGGATATGTCCCTACATTTGGCATTATTTTCAAGAATTTACCTGTTATCTGGCAAATGGGAGTTAAACATCCGTTCAGTATTCCATGCTACCATTCTGTTTGTTTTCTGAAGTTTTTTCCATCCTTTTCTTCCCTACCATTGGTGTACTCTTTTTTTTTTTTCTCTTCCTTACTTTTTATTTCGTTCCTTATTTTAATTCACTTCCCTCTTTTCCCTCTCCAGTCCTGATAAAGAAGCCAAGTCAGCAAGAGCTAGCAGAGGAAGGGCAGAAGGTCAAGAAGAAAGGGGCTGGCAGGAAACCATCAAGAGTCCTGAAATTGCCTGGCCTCTTCAGCCCTCTTTAACAAAGACCTTCTTGAAACTATGTTGTTGCCACAAAACATCTCTTACCTTTCACTTTCTCCTTTCTAGCTCACAGCAATTGCCTCAGGCAAGATCCCATTATCACTTTGTTTTTGTAAGCCTTTTATTCATTTGAATGGGAGAAGGGAAAAAAACATTAGAGGCAGACAGAGACATGGTTGAGGAGAGAGGGAGAAATCACCAATCCACTGACTCACTGCTCAGAATTAGATCAGATAGACAGAGACCAATAAGGAAAGCTTAGAACAGACAGGAAAGGGTCAGCTTGGACTCCCATATACCTCACTACGTAGGACACAAAGATCAGTTATTCTTCACTAAGGCACTGAGGATTTCTCTGCACACCCTTCCTAAAATTATTCTGCTCCTCAATCGTTAACATATGGGTTGTTAGAGTTATAAACCTGTACGGACTATACTAAAATTTGCAACGTTCAGTAAAAAGCACGCTTGAAAACTATAAGTTGCTAAATATAAAAGTGACATGAGACAGCTGAAGAGTACCCTATAACCATTTTAAGGTTTATAGTAGCCAGTTGTATATATACTAAAATTGAGATGTCAATGAAGTAGTTATAGGATGTGGTTAAGAACTTGCATTTTCTAACATATTGGTCACTCAATACCATGTTAATTAACTTCATGATGTTGTAAATTGTTGCTGAAGTTGTCAGTGGCTTTTCATGGAGGGGATGATATTCTGCCAGCTCTACTCTCACATCAAGGCTGGTCTCCCAATGAAACTGTTGAATTCATCTGGACAATCAGATACTGGACTCTACGCATGGTTCATGCCTGCAATGAAGGAATCATGACTGGAAATGAACTATACTACTGTAATAATATGGAGGAATTCAATATGGGAGAAGGGCTTGGGTGGGGTTGGGGGAATCCCAGAGCCTACGAAACTGTGCCATAAAATGAAAAAAAAAAAAAAAGACATTGGAAAATGGAAAACAAAAATCCAAAGTATATTTATGATTTAAACAATAAAACCCTATCCAAGTAGAAAAAAAAAAAAAAGCCCATAACAGGTGTGGCTGAGGTAAGTGGAAGTTGGTTATGAGGAACTCCATTTAGGACTCTGATGTGGGAATAGTAACCTACGTACCTGAGCTGTCATCCACTATCTCCCAGTATTTATGTTAGTGTCATAAGTGGGAGCAGGATTTAAACTCAGGGGCTCCAATGCTATTTGGATATCCCAAGTTGTGACTTAATCCAGAGTGCTACAATACCTGGCCATGTTACTGAATTCTAGCTAGTTTCTGAACTCTCATCATTTGTACCACTGTTAGGGAGAGAAAAGATACAAGATTTTTTGATTTTGCAAGTTTTGGTTTATATCCCTCCATAATGAACTATCGCATTCATAATAACTCTAAGCCTCTCAGACATGGAGGACTGGTTGTTGCCTATTCTGCTCGTATCTCAACTGTACCTTTTGATTACACAATGGAGTCCACTCCCCCTTATCCTTGTGTGTCTCTATCCTCAGTGGCTGGTCCACTGCCTGTTGCATCACAGTTAATGGCAAGCATGAATACTATCATGGAGCATTTTCTCACCATATCTCTTTTAAAAGAGAACTGGCCAATCTATCTTTCAGGTATTATCTCGCCATACATAAATTTTACTTCCATCACTCATAGGACCTCTGTCACTTTTTACACTGAGTGACTGAAGGCACAGCAGGTAGAGAAAGACTAGAAGGCTTTGAATCCCAGCTCTGCCTCTTTGTGTCTGTGGAACTAGCCCGATGCACCTGAAGTGACTTCTCTGTGCTTCACGTTTTTCTTCAATCATATTGGCATCCTAGTAGTAACTGTCTCATAGGTTCGTTGTGAGGGTGATGTTAACACATCATTTTCTGAAAGCAGTGTTTAGCTTCTGGCAGGCATTAGCTACTCTAAGAACAGTTTTGGTTGTTCCTCAATTGATTTCATAGAAAACATCACATCCTGTTATTTCTGCTTACACAGCCTACCACAGTCCCCAAGACTTAGCAGATGTCAATACTAAGAAGAATGCACAAATGCATAACAGAATAATAAGAGGTCTGTATTTCACCAGATTATATCATCCCCTCCCTTTTCATTGTTGCCCTTGAGTACAAAAGTAATTGTGAAATATGGAAAGAAACAACTATAATAGTTTGGTTGAACTTAAATCTAACTATGCAGCATGCTCTAATGGATTCTTTCTACAGTTTCAGAATTATGTGAGCAACTGTCAACATGCTGAAAACCTTAAAACTTCAGCAAAATCAGGGAGCAAGATTAGCTGTAGAATGAAGAATAGTGCAAAACGAAAATTCAGGATCCCTTCTCCAAAAAGTAGTATACATTTCAAGAGGTGACAAGAGACCCCTTAGCCTACTGTGGGGCCCTTCTCAGCTCAGGCATCACCTGCCTATGAAATGGCCCTGTGTCGGTCCTAACACTCTTCAGTCAGCTCTGGAGTGTGTTCTGAGATAGAGATCTTGCTATCAAATTTATTTCTTTTTATCACTGATTTTAAATTTACATAACCTGTGAGGAAGTCTGAATTCCCATAGACCCCTTATTCCTTAACTTCTGCTAAGGTCTGCTGTTAGTGGAATTGTCTCAGCCAATGAACCACATTCAGCACCTCCTTACTGCCACACGCGTTACAAATGGAATAAGAGGTTCTAGGCCTGTGCTTTATTGCTGCTCCTCTCGGCTGTCAGCTCTCAAGGGTTCACAGCCCATCATCCACCGGAGAAGCCACCTGTCTGTCTATCTCAGTGATCTAAGCATGTCCGTTATCTACATACACACATTGCTGTTTGACCTCTTAACCATTCATTAGGCAGCCACATGTCCTAAAAATTCTGCTCCATGCATGCAATAGATTCTCGTTCCCTGGTTTTCCATTGTGTCATGATTTCTGGCTTTTCCTGGGGAAGCTTAGAGTTGCTCATATCTACTAAGGAAAAAGCAAAATAACACTGAACGCCGACACATTTTCATAGTGACATTAATCAACGGGAGGCCAAATAGTAATGAATGAGATCCCAGGCATTGGTCACTGAAAGAACTATTTTAGGCTCTACAGTAAACCTTTGAAATAAATCCAGCTAGACCTCTTCTTAGATCACAGTGTGCAGTACTCACGCTCTGCTTCTTCTATAACCTCAAATAAAATGTCTCAGAGGAAATAGTGGCAAAAAGTCCTATCAAGAGGTAAATGGTAAAACAAGAAAAAAGGCACTAGAAGGTAAGATATATTTGCTATGAGAGGGAACTCAGGATTGGGTGAGAGTAAAAGGAAATTAAAATAGAAGGTGGAAAGGAAAAATGAAGCTTCTGGCCTAGAAATGGAAAATCATTCTTTGTGCTCCTGTTACACAAATGTGTTGCCGGAGTCCTGTATTAAAATATAAATTCAGCGAGAGGCAATACGGCTGGCAGTCACATGCACAGGCAGTGAGCCAAGAGCCTTGGCTGTTGGCAGCCACTCGGCCTCAAGGGTCCCTGCGACAGAGTCCACGTTCTATCTGTCAGAGCCTGACAGATTGAACATGGTTATTTCTTGGTTAAGGACTCTGATGTTGGCTTTGAAATTGTCTTCATTTGGGAGCACTTCACCATAAACAAAGAGTGATTCCATGCCAGAAAGGAACAGCTTTTACTCTGGTAAGGAATAACTGCAGGTGTAGTGTTACTCATATATATGCAGGTGGTGGGAGATAAGGCTTTCGCCAACAAGGTGCTTTGTGTGCCAGGCTACAGAGCTTGGCACTTATTCTACCTAGAGGGGTTAGAAAGGGCAATATGATTTGAATTCAAGTTTAAAGTCAAAATCATACTGTCTGGTAGGTGGACAAAGGACTACAGAATTGAAACAGGATGACCTCTCAGAGGCAATTACAGCAGTCGAGAGAACAAATGAGGAAGTCTTTAAATCATGGGACAGAACAGGAGGAAAAGGAGAGACATAACCTAGAGTGGAGTGCTGTGCATGGGAGTGAGCAGTGGCTGTAGCCGTTGTCACAGACAACCTTACAGGGAGGCATTGGCTCCTCAAGTTCCTTATTTAGAAGCTAACTTACTTAGCTGAAGGGTAGCTCTTTCTTCAACAGCCTGTCATTGAGAGTGAAAAATCAAAAAATCCCCCCCCCTTTTTTTATAAAGATTTAATTTTATTATTTTTTTATTGGAAAGGCAGATATACAGAGAGGAGAGACAGAGAGGAAGATCTTCCGTCTGATGATTCACTCCCCAAGTGAGCGCAATGGCCGATGCTATGCCGGTCCAAAGCCAGGAGCCTCTTCCGGGTCTCCCAAGCAGGTGCAGGGTCCCAAAGCTTTGGGCTGTCCTCTGCTGCTTTCCCGGGCCACAAGCAGGGAGCTGGATGGGAAGCGGGGCTGCCGGGATAGAACCGGAGCCCATACGGGATCCCAGGCATGCAAGGCGAGGACCTTAACCACTGTGCTACTGAGCCGGGCCCAAAATCCCCCTTTTTTATTAACAGAGTGTGTGTGTATGACTTGCCATGGGATATTCATAGCAGACACTGCCACTTTGCTCCTATGTGATTTCACCAACAAATCTGATGTGTTTATTTGTGTGTCACGTGGGTGTTCTGATTCCCATCTCTTGGGAGATCAGCCCCGGCACTTCAGGAGTGCGAAGTAATGTTGCTAAAGATGGGCAAACAGTTCTAGGAGACAACAGAGTCTGAGCAGAAAAGAGAAATGTTTAAGCATACAGAAGCAAATACTGTAAGTAAACAGCTCATAATATCTTATTCTCAATTCATTGATGACTTCCTTGGTAGTATGGTCACACAAACTGTAGCCCCCCATGCCACGTGCTGTAAGACCATTCATTTTTATGGGTCCAGGTCAAGGACAACTTTCCTGGCAAAACACCTGAACGCTTAGGCACCTCTCCTAGGTGTCGTTCTTGCCCTCTTCTGCCTGCTTCCTCAGGGTTTTTAGAACATGACTGCTTCCTCTTTCTGTATCTTTATGAGCTCTCCGGAGGGTCCACAGAAGAGATACTCAACACGATTCTGAGAGAAGAACTGAGAACAGCCGATGTTAATTTACCTCTGGAAACAACAGTACGTAACTTAGTCATCCAGCAGCTGTTGAATCAGTAGGCAAAGCACTCCTAAGCATTAAAGAAATTTGTATAGGTGCAGCACAGGCTTAAAAAAAAAATCGCACAAAGTATTAATTAAAAAAAAAAAACAGTGGATAGAAAGTTTAAAGCCCTGGTTTTTGGCAGAGCAGCCCAAGTGAGCCAAGGTGATGGGACTGATATAATTACAGTTTTGGTTATGCCTGATGTGTTTTATTCTGATGTGCATATTTTGTACTCCATACACATTTAAGGATTTAATTAAAGGTTTTATGATGGTGAATACAGTGCCAAATATTACCATCATTACCTGTTCTTCTTCTTTTGTAGAAAAGCAGTTACTCCCTCCTTTGGTTTTGAGATTTTTAACACTTATCAGACTTGCATTTGCTTAGCAATATTGAATCAGACATGACCAAAATATCCCATTGCCTGCTCCTGGCAGATGGTCCTTGCAAGGGAAGCTGCCTGAGGTCAGAAAACGCCTTCTGCTCACTGAACCTGCAGCAGTGCCTCACAGCACACCAGCCCCTCAACTGATTCTGGCCAAAAGATAGATGTTCTCAGCCACACCACACTGGAAGCGGCTTTTAGGACGCATCCAGAGGTGAGCGACTTCAACCTGGAAGAGAAGAATTCTCACTAAAGAAGATAAACGCCAGTATGGGAGAGCCATGCTCCCATCTTATGAGCATCTGAGGCTCACAGGACCTATCACGAGGCTTCACAGTACCTTTTCTCTTATAAAGGCCCTTTCCAACCTGCATAGGTGTTCGTAAAATGAAAACAGGAAAAATAGGAAAGTAGTTTTAGAATTAATTGGGATATGAATCATTTTAAGCAGTCTTTGCGTAGGAAATTTTCTCAGAATTCAAATTCATGAACATTACAATTTTGATTGAAGTGAAGATTATTCCCTAAATAAATTTCAAAGCTTTTCTTTTTTTTTTTTTTTAAAAAAAAAAAGCAATAAAGTTCCCTTTAAAATAGAAGTGATGAGATCTGCCTTGCTGGAGCAGTTTCCACATGGCATGGGTGAGGACAGGAGCCAGCAGTCCTGTTGGGCTCAGGTATGCAATGAGGCTGGGCTAGGGGAGATTTGGGTAGGAGACACACTGGCGCTTCAGAAATCTCAGCTTCTGCCTGGCTGATAAACCTGACCGATGTCACCCATAATTCTTTATGCGACCCAAGGGCTGCAAACTGAGCCCTGAACTGCTCATTGTCAGAAATGCTGGTGAGGGAAAGAAGCTGGGGAGAACTTAGCGAGACAAGAACTGGAGCTGGCTGTTGACATTTTTTTTTTCCCTAGAGACTGTGCTCCGGGGAACATACCTGTTCATGGGAGACCCACAGGCGCAGGTCACAGAGCATGTATGAGTGTTGAGTAAGCATGCAGGTATAAAAGAACATATATTTGTTCTTCCTTTCCTAAAAGTAGCTACATTTATGTTTCCTTGGCAGGGTTTCTGCAATGTTATCAACACTACAAGATCAGCACAGTCCCTTCCCTGTGTGCCCTCCTGTCCTCATGGAAGACCACACAGAATCTAGGAAGGGAGATCCAGCGGCCAGGAGAAAAACTGAATGAGATCTCAACTACGAGAGAAAAAGAAGAAAGGAAGCAATGTTGCATTATCCAAGATCAGGAGCCAATACCAGACTTCCTTAGTGTCATAACTACACAAGGATGTGGCCTTAAGGACAGGAGGGAGTAAAGACCGCTTGTTCAGTCCTAGAGAAGGAAGCAGAAAATTAGAGTTGTTGTTGACTAATCTGTTCCTGAAAATAATCATTAGGACCCCAATGACTCCAGCTTCTTTTGAGATTCATTTTTGTCATGGTTTAAATATGACTTTTTCAACACTGTACATGCTTTAATGAAAATTACCACTATAATTAAATTGTTCTAATGGTACCATTACAAAGCTAACAGATGAGCAGGATTACAGTAAACAGAGAAATACATCCCAAATTGAAAATTATTATAAAATAATTTTGTCCAATTGCCTAAACATGACAAGTAAGACAGACTTGGAAATCAATGTAACTAGTTTTAAATTGCAGGGATCTTAATTTTCACCAAAACTATGTTTGCATGTAAGCAACCATCTGGATATCTTGTTTGAAATTCAAGAAATGTAAAGAAAATGGGATCTTTTTTTCTACACAAACACTTATATATTTAAAAGCATAGGGACTAATGCATGCCTCCCTATCTTTTTAGAAATATATTTGAAAACAAACTAATGACAATTCTCAAGGAATCAGAAAAAATCCAGAGCTGCAGGAGGCACCCTGATAGTACAGGCAGACAGCACGTGGACTTGGAGTCTTTATTTGAATGAAGACTCACTGCCCCAAACATTCATATGGTCTTTGAAAAATCATAGAACCCCAGTATCAACAGTTTTTCAGTCTGAAAAGCAGATATTATGAGATCATTCTCATATTTAGAACAAAAAGTTTCCTTGGAGGTGCAGAGCAATTACATCCATATGAAACCTGAGAATGTAGCTGTTCTAGGTTAAAGTCATATGTTAATATCCTAATCCAAGTGTCCAAGGATAAAACTTTATTTGAAAATAGGGTTGTAATGAATGAATGTGAAGCCATTTACATTGGGATCCAATGTAATTTTACTGGTATCCTTATTAGCAATAAAAAAAAGGAAGTGAGGATAAATTGAAAACAGACCTCAAAAATAAAGGGAGAATAGCACGAGAAGTGATATAGTGAGGTGACCAACCATGAGCCAAGGAAAGAAAAACAGATCAACTTCTCCTGCTCAGTCATCGGAATCTCCTGTTGTCAGGTCTGTAACCAGAAGTACTGGCCAACCCTTCCCCACCTCTCACAGGAAAAAAAAAAATCTGTAGTTTAAGCCACACAGTTTGTGGTATTTTATTACAGCAATCCACAAAATTGATACAGTGACAAGTTAACAGGCTTTTAGCAAATGTAATTAAAATGAGGCTGTAATGAATTACGGCGGGCCCTAAATTAAAATCTGGCATTCTATAGGAAGATTATGTGGAGACACAAAGAGAAGACGACCCTGGGAAACAGAGGTAGAGAAGGAAGTGATGTGCTGATAAAGCAAATGCCAGGAAAGACTGCTGGTACTCAGCTGAAGCCAAGAAGAGGTAGGAAGGTCCTTCCTGAGGGCCTGCTAGAAGGAACAACCCTACTCCTCCTGGGTTTCAGATGTTTTAACTCTGTAACCTGTGATAATAGATCACTACTGTGTTAGATCCACAGTTTTTGCTCCTCTGTTAGGGCTGTTGCTGAATAGATGAGCTTGGCAAGATGAAGTTTTCAAATTTCTGTATCTTTTGTCCTTGCCCCCATATCACTGTTCTCCTGTATCCCTATTGCCTCTATGGTAACCAGTATCATAGTAACCAACAAGTCCACCAGCTTGGCTAAGCTGCCCACAGACCCATTATGTAACGATTTGGCTCCAGGCCTCTGTTTTCTGAAAACACTTAAAAACAACTGGGAGAGCAAAGTTGGCCATAGATTTGGTAAATGCAGCTACTGATGGATGCGGCTGTATGGCTGTGTTTGGATGCAAATGGGTGTCTAACCATGACCACAAACTATTTCCTTTGGCCCCATAGACATTGGCTACAATTGGCTCTGACTTGTACATTTCTTAACTACTACCATAAGTAAAACCCACACGCAGTTTCAGATTGTTCTCTGACCTGTTAGAATCTAGGTCTGCTTGTCCTGGGCCCTAAATGCCAGATATGAACCTGCTCTAGGAAATGGACATAGTAGAATCCTATAACATAACCTGTCTGGTTTGATCTGATTATTTAAAGACTTATGATTGGAAAACACACTTCTACAACTGGTATAGACGACAGGATGATCAAACTCAGACTGCTTGTATGACTGTAATTAGGAAATCTATATTTGGCCTGGTGAAAAGCAAAGACAAACTAAAACAAAACAACCAAAAATCTGTGAGAGACAGAGTGACAGCATTCTTGCCCAAGGGGTGGGACTGGACTGGGGTCAAAGTTTGAGCCATCCCTGCTATCTGCCAGGCTGGAAGTTGTAGCCAGTATTGGAACCCAGGTACTCTGATGACATCGGCGTCTTCACCAACATCTGAGCCATTAGGCTAAGCTCTACTTCTACAATGACATCTTTGAAAGAGGTTATGTCCTAAACTGGGTTTGTAAATATCACCACCATTGGGAAAAGGAAGAGCAAGAAGCATATTTACAGAGAAACTCTGCAAGATAAAAGATATTTTTACAAAATCAGCAATGATAATACAACATCATTTAAAGCCAAGATGGCATCATAATTATTGAATTCATGGCATGGACTATGTCTGAAAATAATACATGAGGAAATGAAGTAACACTGGAGAGGAAAAAGAACAGCATTTTCTACAAAGAATTCATATTATCACATAACTCTTTTTGTTGCCAGAGGCATACATCTTAAATGTTTTCAACTTCAACCCCAGTTTCTGTAAAATAAAAAGTCTTTATTTTCTGGAAAAATTGAGCTAGACAACTCTAATGGTCTTTTAATCATCAGCTTCAGAAGACTCTCTGCCTGTCAATAAATGATGAAAAAAATGGATGTTTTCTTTTAAAACTTTTCAACGCCTTAGGTCTACTTTGTTTCAGAGTTCTGCCTTAAATGCTTAGAGGACTAAACCACATACCTTCTCAACCACTGATTCAAATTTAAAGTCTGGCCTAATCTGATTTGCCATTCATCTTCCAACCTCAGATGAAGGAGTCATTATAACTATTCCAATGAGTAGTGACTTTTCTATTAACAATTTGGCCACCAATTTAATTTTCTATTTAATCTGGAATCCCAAATAATCTGTGCTGCTGTTGTCCTTTGCACTGTTCTGGATTTTTAGTTTCTATGTTCTAAAATAGTCCATTCAAAATAAATAAAGCTGGAACCAAAAGTATGAATGCTTGATCAAGATACATAACCTCCTACTGCTACAGGTCTGTATCTTTACCATGGAGATAATCCCCATAGCATTACAATTATGTTAAATAAATTAGTGTGGTCAAATGTCCAGAACCTAAGAAGTCCCTAAGGTTCATTCTTTGTCCATTTTCCTTTAACATTACAAACAAAATGGAAGCGATCACACAAAAGCAGCATCTCATTACCAGGTCTACCGAGGTGCACACAGTCACAAGTTGTCTAAGCTTGTCTACCCATGCTCTTCTTAGTCCAAAACTACATTTTTAAGAGTCTTATCTTGCAAACCTACCCAAGACTATTTCTTCCTCGATCCTATCACCTTTCTCCTACATTGTTAATTGGACCATTTTTGTTATATGCAAATATTCCTCTACGTCTTTCATCTTAAATCACAGTAACAAAACCTCTGCTATCCACACTACTTCATCTTTTTCTATTCTCCTTCACAGTAACATTTCTTAAGATAACGATTTATATAATTTTCAGTGCTTAAATGCCTCAAATCTTCTCCCGATCTGTCCAAGGCTGACTCCAGTATACAAGGTCCACAATGTCACACAGCAGTTGATTCAGTAGAGTTGATCACTGTGTCTAAAGCATTTCAATCATTTCAGTCACACCAACGAGAGATTCTTCTTTTTCTTTACCTATATTTTCATGAGTAACCTCTTTTCGGTCCTCACTGCCTTTACTTTCTCCCACATATCTAAGTGTTACGATATTCCATTGATTACTCCTTGGGTCCTTTTACAGTTCTCTAGCTTCATTTGCTCCATTTTATTTTCACTTAAACTCATTACTTTAAAAGTCTTCATTTTGTGTATCAAAGTGACTCCAAAATCTGTGTCCCTACCTAATCTTTTCTTGTGAGCTTCCTTCAGGAAGCTGGGTTCTTGATGTGTAAACGGGATGTCTAAGGGTTACCTCAAATTTGACACAGGAAAAATAAATTTACCATCTATTTCCAATGTGCCTCTTACCAACCTATTTTGCAAGCTTTTTGCTTTTTCCTTCTTAGTTGATGGCAAGCTCATTCTTTCAGGAATGAGACTAAAATTTTAGAAATTTTCACTACCTCTGTTTTACTTTCCGAGCCCATAACAAACTGATGAAAACATCTGATTGTCAAAAGTTGTGCAGAATGCATCACTGTGCTTGTTGCTCTCTTGGTCTGACTCTGAGCCATGCACATGTCTTATCTGGGATACAACAGCCTCCTCCTGCCATTCCCATGTCTTTGTCTTCTCCAACGTACTATCCACATATCTGGGTGGTCATTTTAAGTTGAGATTGTTCACCATATATCTTATTGTGATTTTGTGTCCTTTGGTTCCCATTACTCTTTCAGTATGCAGTGAAGGCTTCCACTTTAAAGCCTGTGTCCTAGTGCTTTGCTTTACTTGTTCCATAAGTATCTAATTCATCTCCTCTAAGCCTTTGCGAAAATGCAAATTTCTATGGCCTTCTTAGTCAAACTTACTTTGCCCTCTTCCTAAGATCCCTTCTTTGTTTGTTGCACCCTTTTGTACATTGCCTTAGACGTATTAGGTGTTTATTGTTTGCAAAATCTGTTTCCACGTACTAGAATACAAGCTTTGAGAGAACAAAGATTTTTTCCCCCTGTTTTCTTCATTGGTTAACCCTTACTTCTGGAATAATATTTTCTACTCAATAAATCAATTAGGTAGAAGAAATGCATAAACGAGAAGAAAGCAAGTTCTGGAATATAGTCTCCTTCTAGAAGCCTAAACACATTGACAGTGGTAGCGTCGGTGTGGTACATATTTAATCAGGGCAAAATGAATGCCTATGTTGCTAAACGACCAACCAAATACAATATAAAGTTGTGAAAAAGGCTCTTGTGTAGAATTCAGGTTAGATAAGGAAGAGACTATTAAACACAACATATAAAATTGAAGTGTTTTTGATAATCAAGAACAAAACGTTCAAAGTATAAGAAATTGTACCAAGGCCATCTGTAAAGTCAGTGATCTGTACAGTAAAAATTGTGTTCAATTAAAAAGAAACGTGAACATGTCTCATAACTGAATACATGAAACTGAACTGTGTATTCATCTTAGAAAAGCTAGGTGATGAACATCTTACAATGCAGGGGATATACGAGGCCACACAACTCCAGAGTTTATACGATCCAATCAATTTCTGGATTTCCTAGCCACCCTATTCCTCCTTATTATTTTAATTACCTAACATTTGACCACTTTCCTGTCATTTATTTATTTGTTTGTTTTTGTAACTCTTGTAAGAGAGCAACCAAGAGAAACCAAGGGAAATTTAGGCAAATTAAAAATACTCCTTGGCCGCAACCCATGGGCACACTTTGGGAATTTTATACCGGATCTCAATATATAAGTCATATACTATTAACAGTATTCATTTAAGTAAGTACTGAGCAAGTCAGTGAAAACTGATAACTTTGGCTGGTCCCAGCTGGAAGTAACGGCTAAGCCTCAGTGAAGCATTGACAATTCATCAAAGGAGACATGATGGTCTCGATGTACAAAGACAGAAGAAAGAGACAGAGAAAGAATGCAGCTATAATGCCTTTGCTTCAGAAATCTTGCACATAATTTATCATAATGGAAATTCGCCGATATAACCCAGAACTAAAGCCACACCTGACAGTGCCATTTACTCCCAGTAAAAAGTCTTCATTTCTAATTTCTCTACATCGATTTCCTAATTTGCAAAAGAGATAGTAAGACAGAATTCTGATACAGTTATTGTGACAATTAAGTGAACAAATTATGCCAAATGCTAAAAGCGAAGGTCTGTCTTCCATAGTCCAATTCTAGTTTCTATCGTGTTATCTCCTCTTTGTCCAAGTGTGGCATTAATTTCATTTTAAGAATGCATTCTTTCTTTAAACTCTGCAAGGATAAATCTTGAAGAAATATCTATAGAATAATTATGTATGACTAAAACTGTCACGGGAAACGTAAGGAGAGATGAAGAAGTGTAACTGGGTTCTGTTTTAAAACAAGAAGCAGCCTCTGGATAAACATGCACATTCTTCTTTAATATGCACAATAATATATTACAAAAGACCTCTAAAAATTACAGCATAGTGTCTGTCAGTGGAAAAAGAATGTTTTCTTGATTTTACACATACCAAAGTACATAACACTTTCTTCTTTGTAATTACTTGAAAGCAATTGGCATGAGAAGAGGTTCTTTTTTTCATTCATTACTCCCTTCAATAATATGTATCTACTAGTGGCAATTATTAAATATTTCTGATTAAGTACAGCACTCACATTTTGGTGTGTACTTAGCACAGGTGTAGGGGGTCTATCTCTGCAAGCGACCGTTTAATTTAAGTAAGGTAAATAATAGGAAGTCACAATTTCATTACCATCTATCTGAGGCAACACAACTATTGCTACAGTTCCTAAGCCCTGATTTATAAACCTTTGGAATTCTGAAGAATTTCTCTTTCATATGCATCATATATTACTAAATAGATAAAATAATTTCTAATACAACTTCTTGAAGTGAACAGAATATAACCATCATGGTACAGATGAAAAGAAAGGTTGCTTTTAAAAAATTCCACTGCTTTATTTGTAAACCAAATTCTACACTCATTTTCTTTTTGCTTACTTAAAAAATACTACTGGTATAGAAAATTGCAGTTAAACTGTTCGTTATTTCGACTTTGAAAAAAACAAAAATAGCTAATAAATGACCAGAGCTTATTTAATAATAATAGTTTATACTAAAATTACAACCAGAATAATTTTTTAAATGGTTAACTAATGATGTAAAAAAAAAAAAAACAGTTTGGACTAAAAGCCACAGTGGTATAAATGAGCATCTATAAAGATGTCCTTGTTTCAATTATGAATCAATTCATAGTTTGCCCAGGTGGAATGTATGGCCTACATACATTCCTTCCCAATTTCCTTATAAGTAGAAACAACAATAAAAAAGTAAAATTATTTTCCTAACAATTACTTTTTGTTTGAAATTAGTTGAGATAAAAGGTCACTTTCCCACACGCACTAGCTTACCTTTTGGTGCCCTTATCTTTTTGTTGATCACACATATTTTTATGCATTATGCTGCATTTTGCATTCTTCAACATCTTTATTTATGACTTTGTGAATCAACATCTTTGTGCTAGGAGGGGAAAGTCACTTAGCTAATTATACATACTTGATAAGCTGCATAATAATAACTACAATATTGCATATTTGTGGAAGCTTATAAATTACTCCAGCTCTTCTCAACTGTTTAAGAAGAAGCATTTTTTGTTCTCGTTTAAAACATCTTTGTTGCCTCCACATCCATCTTGCTAGCTACACTATGCTTTTAGCCCAAATTGTACCATCAATTAAGAAAAAAAAGGAGATTTAATCCCATCCTATAAGCATACCAAAGAAATAGAGCAAAATGAAAGAGTCAGTTTAATATAGACTGTAATCTGCAGGTGAGAATTTTGTTATATGAAATCTCTCCTATACGATACAACCTAAATATAACAGAACGGTTTGAACACTCCCTGTCACACAAGGATGTTGTAATGAAATCTTAGCCAAGCCAGAAGTTTAGAAACACATAGAGAGACTGTATAACACTAGAATGTTAATGTGACTTCTGCATGAAGATTGGAAATTCTACAAAGGTATGGATAAGGTCAAAATAACACTTAGACCATTTACCACTGTAGAAAAGCATACTCCTTATTAGTGATTTACTGAATGTTGTATAAAAATCGGGTGTGGATGAGCTGCATTCAGCAGCAGGCTTGTAGCTGTCAGTGTCCACCTTTGCTAAATCTGACTAGAAGATGATTTCAAGGTTGATATAGTTGTAGCTTCTAATTCATGTTCTTCCCTATGTTTTAAATTGTTTAACATAAATATAAAATCTTTAGAGTGCTTTTAGGTCTGTAAATAGCATAAAATGTGCAAAATCTCATTCTTTTCGGGATAAATATCTGCAAGTAAAAAGACTGTGTAGGAAGCAGCATCACTATTTAGTAAAGGTAATCGCTCAACAGCTATGGCAAATTTACCCTGATGATGAAAAGTTTCATAGGAAATTTAATAGGAGATAAGAACAACATGCAAAAGATGAGGTTTGTGGCTCAGCTGATCAATTCTATGAGGTACATGAATGTGTATCTGTAGAAGAGTTCAGACATCAAAGCTGCCCACTGGATAGGGCAGCATTGATTCTAGTCCTTGCAGGCAACATGAGAACCTAAGTATTTTCTCCGCTATATGCAAACTCAAAGTAGAAATTCATCTTCTGTCGACACTCCCAGAACTAGCACACAAAGGCAAATGTCATCTACTTGGCGATGTCATCTACTCAGCCAGAGCTCTCTTTGACCATCTTGCTATTTCTTGAGAAGCTTCACCACATTCTACATATCACCTAACCATCCACTTTCCAGCATCAGCAAATCATCTTTTAGGAGAGAGTCTTGTTCTTCCTCTCCAAGATTTTTCCCCCATTTTTTGATTTCCACTTTTATACATACCTCCTTTTCTACATATTTTCTTGCCGGGTTTTCTGGCACATTCCTTGGATATTCTTTTTACTGAAAAATGAATAGAAGACTAGAAAATAACATGGCGCTCCATCACAGACCGCCGGAACATGCAACACCACTAACTTAAATGCTCCTGCATTTACTGAGTGCGAAAGATCCCCATTTCGTTGAGCCTGCACATGCAATGAGGAAATGTTGATGCATCTTCTCAGAAGTCATTTGGTAGGAAATGGAAATTAGGAACCCATTTCTACCGAAATATACGTGCTGTGGAGGAAAGAAAATGAGTAAACACAGGAAAAAAACAACAGATACACTGACACACGGAAAGAAAAAAAGAGCAGCATGCACGCATGTAAAATATGTCTACATGCCAACAGGAAAAGCCATGCATACTACCAGTACACATGAATTAATACTGTTAGCACTTAGAGTAGAAAATAAAGCTGTAAATATATCTCCTTGGTTTTTTTCTGCAGTAAACTCACCATCCTCAGTTGGGACATAAATGTTTAAGTACAGGCAGTCTTCACTCTGGTCTTGTACATATGATGAAACTACATCCAAGTTATTAGTAAACCACACAGGAAGCATGACTTCTGGCAGTCTTCCATCAATGATGTTCTGAGGACACACAGGAGCAAATTGCGTGGCATTCTTGACGTCTGACCAGGGAGAAGGTGGTTCAGGAGGCTGAAAACGATGTTCTCCTGTTGGTGGGGCTGCATATGGAACCCCGAGAAACTGAATAACAGGTCCCAAAATCTCATTATTTAGTTCTTTCTTAATCCCTCTTATCTTGCCAAAATTGGTAGTCACCAAAGGGTCCATATCATCCAACTTTTGCGAGAGCACATGAGCAGCCTGAGGCAAACATCCCAGCATAAAGAGAGTCAATGAGGCACCCACTCCCCCATGTACCAAGCATGACATCACTGCTCTCCAAACATAACTTGGCCGTGTGCATCTGGGAGGTGCCATGGTCCCACATTAGTTGCCTCCTTCTCTTGTTTCAGGCAGGAAAATGTATGTATATCCACTTGAGAAAGACCTTACAGTTGCAAAATATGCCTCCAGTTGCTCAAACGTGAGCTTGCTGACAAGAGCTCAGCAAGATGTTTACACAGCGAGTATTTCCTACTCTTTTCCAAGGTGGTGAAGCAACATCTTCAATCATCACCATTTACTACACCACTTTCTATTGACCATTCTCTTTTCCATAGTAGCAGAGTGACAAAAATGGCCATTGACTGTAGATTTCCCTTCTATAAATCAGACCCAATTATCCGGAGGTCTATCTCCTAGAGAAAATAAAAAGAAACCATTAGTATGAAAAGCTAAAATAGATAACTAGGTATTTTATAAGCCAGCAAAATACATTAACAGAGGCTAGACACAGGCAAGTACTATAGGAAAATTATGGTTTGATGGGAAGTGACAGATCAAATAACTGAGTGTTGGATTATTGAGAAACTTGCCTGCTGACTTTATATATATTTAAGTGGAGGCAGGCCATGCCAAAATACATGGTTTCAGAAAAACTCACAGTAAATTATTTTTAAATGTAGAAGGTTATGTGTGAAATTTTTCTTTTATTGAATCTTCAATCACTTCAACTGACTGCAGGATTCATCAACAAACCTAGCCCAACCTAGAATCTAATAGAAAATCTTCAAAAAATACTTGCTAGTGAAACATACACAAATGCTTTAAGAAGTATTATATGTTGAAAATAAACAAAAGACTTCCCAAAACTATACTTCCATATATACAGAAAACACACATAAAGTGAGAACAAGAAAATTAAAACAAGTTCAATCAGCCGTCATTTGATTAAGTGCAACTCCCACATAATTTCAATGCCCATGCCATCACTTACAAGTTTACACAAAATATTGCTCACAGATTCTGCAATTTCAGTTGAGACTTAACATACTTAAAGAAGAGCATGCCTTTGGACACAACTTTAAAAACAAGGAGAATTTGGCATCACCTTTTACAGAGTTATTTTATCCTCTAGCCGCAGATTATAGATATCATAACTGTCATGTGAAATTCTGAGTCAAAGTCAATGTATTTCAAATGACAAATTTTGTCTCCTTGTTTGGTAGAGATCAAAGGAAGAACACAAAGAAAGAGTATGGTAATTTAAAAGAACAATCACAGCTAATTATTGCATTGTGCATATTTATACTAATCAAATATCTAACATTGTTGACTCGGTTCGACTTAAAGTGCATCAGAATAAGATTAGCATTCAGTGCAATGCGATTCACAGTATAATCTTACATGAAGCGCCAAATAGCACACAGCTCAGAAAATGTGTCTCCTCTTATTCAAGCCAGCTTTTAACATGCTTACTTTGAAAATACTAGCATTGATATGCACTAGAGATGGTTTTATCCTCTCATAGTATGGGAAGACTCCTGAGGAAGCACTGCTCTGTGTTAGGATGGCCCTGACTCTGCTTTATTTTACAGGAGATTTTAAAAACTATATAGGGAAGCAGGAGATTTGGTTCCGACATGGGGTTTCTTGAGCTCTGTCCAATCCATCACAAAAGCAATAAAAGGATCCATGCCCTTCTTCAGGCATATTTCAGTCTTTGTGAATCATACGCGTTTGCTGCAAAAGTCATTAACATACCTAAGACAGGCCTACTCCCATTCAAGACCAAGCTACACAAACCCATTTCTGTAACGGATGTGTTCTGTGGATTCTGTAGGATCACAGTGGGCCACCACGTGACCGGGTCTTCCTTGATGGCCCTTTGCTCTTTGAAGAAACTTATCCTGACACCAAACAATGAAGAACTGTAGGTGAGATCTTACAGGTGTCAAAAATCATTTTTACCTATTTTAATTTCCAGTACAACACTTTGCAAAATTTCTTCTTCACATAACTAAAGCCTTATTAGTAAAAAAAAAAATTGGTTATTTGCTAGCAAAAGAACTCGTCTTTCAAAACTCTCAAATCCTTAATTATTATAAGAATAAAGAGGCTCTTGTTTTGCCCGACTGTGCTATTTTAATACAAGTTGTAGCTGATTGGAGCTCTTCTTGCCATGTTGAATGTTAGGATTGTAATGAAGTTTGGCTCCTGATGTTATGAAATGATCCCCTTTCACATGTTTTTAGGTGTGGAGAACTGATACATTGACCCAGGAAGATTTTTCAACAGCCTTCATTAAAATTATGAGTCATTCAAGTCTAATGTGAAAGATACAGCTTGATCAGATTACTGGGAAAAAGAAAATATATGGGTTTACATGTAGGGACCCTCGGACCGTTCCCTCTGTTTACTGCTTCTTCCTTAGTATGTGTCAAGCCTTTCACATATTTACATCTCTGAGTAACAACTGTATTAAAACACGTTTAACTCGTATCCACTGGTACTTCTGAGGAAGGAAGACTCGATGCAGTAAAAACACTCTGGCGACAGGCTCTCCGGTAACCGTGAGCTGACCCAGGAGCCCATAGCTATCTGCATAGTATAGACTCTCAATGGATGGCTGCCACTGTTTAAGGATCAATCGTAGTGCGTTTTAAATTGGACTGTCAACGTGTTCTAGGCTTGTTCAGAAGACAAAGACTAGGTGAAGTCTCTGACAGCTTCACCAAAACAGAGTAATGAAATGATCCACACTATTTTTACTGAAACTTTAGATTTTAGTTTCTTACTATGAGATCTCCCTTACTGTAGCAATTCTAAAGGTAGCTGTTACACAAAGATCCTGTTAAAACAGACTTGTATAAGTATTATTTACTTTTCATTAAAAAAAATCATATTCTATGACAATTTCAGTATCTCTTAATGAACACTGAAAAATGAATCCTGATGTATTCATGAACTTAAATTGTAAAAATCATTAAAGGGTCTATTACTAAAATATCAATATAAGTCTCAATTTTTGAACAAAAGGAGTCCAAGTATATATATAATAAGATACTATTTAAATAAGATATGATTTAAAAACTACATTGAATACATAACTATATAGTGACCTCATAGCTTTCATCCCTAGTTAAAGAGAAAATGAAGGGAATGCATTCTAGGGATTAATTGACTAGGATGGTAACCTGTGGTAAGGTCTTAAAAGGTCAGCAAAGTTGAACAAAATCTCCATATTTGAAAGTGTTGAATGATACACACATATGCCACACATACTCTCTTTACAGAACTCTCCTTATGCTTGAAATATAATTCCTCTATTTTTCTAATTTAAGCATGTACGGTTTCACAAAAAGACAAATGAGTTTTAAAGGGCCCTTTTAAAAAGGCAAAATATATGGTACTATATTTTGTCTCTTGCATTAATTCATCAGTAGAGTTCCTCAGCTAGGCTGTTCATGAGTGGTCTAATTAAAGAGTAAGGGAATTGTCTGGGATATTAGGCAGTCACTGTAAATGGCCATGTTCATCCAATCTCTCATTCATTCAATATTTGTTGGATATTTACAATGTGCAACTAATGTGATAAATAATTGGAGCATTTGGGCTTTGTGTTCAATAAATACATAATGACCAGGGGAGTGAGGCTCAGCAGGAATGCCTCTAACTGTAGGTAGGTGTTTATGCATTTAAAAAAAACTTTCGATTCTCTGTTGTATTTGTTTTATCATTTTTTCTTTTAGTTATGACATTTTTATTACAGAATTCTCTATTTGACACCAAGTAGTGTTTTCAAGTGTAAACGTGCTTTAATATCTTTATTTTCACCATAAAATCTACATAAAAACTGTTCACCTTATGCTTCACCTTATGCAAACTTGACTATATCTAAAAAGATTTACATTGACTACCAGAGCTGCCCGGTCTGATGTTACGTGTTCTAAGAAATCACTGCAAACACTAAATTAGGGAATATACTTCTTTATTCTAGGGATATATATATACATATATATAATATTTATAGATAAATAAATAGATAGAAATTCTTTAAACAAGTCATCCTTGAATTTATTTTTCCTACATTAAAATATTACTGAGAAGCCTATGCCTAAGGCTACCTCACGGACAGGTGTCAGGTGGATTTGAACAGCCTCTTTCCCTGGCCCCTCTGTGGAATTCCTTGTACTGCACTGAGCTGCCTGCGCTGAGTCCATTCTGCTGTATAGCTGAAGCAGGGATGCAATATTGCTCAAACAGACAGAAATATGTGAGAGCAGCTCACATCTTACACTGCATGGGTTTTATCTGTGTAATGACTGAGAAAAGGCCGAATTTAAAGCTATAAATAATTGCTGATGATTATGTACATTTGCAAATACAAAACCAGGAAGCACAAAACCGGGAAGAACAAGTGTGATAACCAGAGAAACATTTTTTCTGCTTATGGATTGTGAGATGTTTGAAAGTCATTTCACATCAGTTGTCAATAATGCTTACTAATGATAACTGTACTCGCTAATTTGATGTAGTAATGACAATTTAACAAATGATTTGATTTAATAATAACTGTGTGACTGTTTTCAATGGCTGAGACTGGCTCTGTAGCTGAAATGTATCTAGAGGACCAGCTCACTGCAACAGAACATGACCACCTGCAGATCTGCGGCTTCCTGTATTGAAGTGTTTCACGCTGGTTATGGTTTAGGACTTTCAGGCACAGAGAGTCCTGTGCAGCCTGACAATGGGAGAACAAAAAGTTATGAGCATGACATTCTCAAGACTGTGTAATGCATTATTCTTCCCCTCTGGTTACTGCCATCTATTCCCCTATATTCTATGCCTATTAGGCTGCTGTCCAATATCGATGAACTATTTGGGTTCCTTCAGCAACTAAAGGAACACTTCAAGCCATGAATGTGTAACTCACAAACTAAGCAATTCCAATGTGATGAATAAACATATGATAATACAGTCATGCAAGACGTTTTTTGACTCTCAAAGAAGGGACAGATCAACCTCCAGGTAAATGGCTAGAAAAGAATTCATGAATCAGAGGGACTTTTGGATGCATCTCAATGAGTAAATAATTAGTGCAAACATTCATGATGATAGAATAACAACTTAGAGGAGCCACTCCAAGCTACATGGCTAGAGTGCAAACTGGCAGAAGGAGGAGTTAATTCAGCATCTCTCACTTTCTTGCAAGTATTGCCCTTTGTGGTACATCCCGATAGAATTTGTACACACACAAACCTCAATCTAAATGCCTTATTCTTTGTGCGAAATATGACTTATGACATAAGGGAAATAAAATGCCTTATTTAGGGAATGCACAGCCTAGTTTGGCTAGAACACAGAGTCCTTTTACGATGACCCTTGAGTAGTGAGGTTTGAACAGCAGTGAGAGCCAAATCAAGCAAGTCTTTGAAGAAGAGGCTAAAATGTTTGGATTTTATTCACTGAGGGATGAAAAATCATTAAACATCTGTATCCAGGAAAGGGCTTAATCAAATTCATTCACAGGGAAATTTAAACTGGCAGTACTGTAGAGCACGGATCACACAAGCATTGTGTTCACACCCCACCAATGATGATCAAGTGAGGTGAGGAAGTAAATAGTTGAACTACATGAAACCAAAAGAGGAAGAAATTGAATTTTGCTAGTATTTCATATGAGTGTATGCACACGGTTTTGTGATGAAGCACTTAAGAAAGGTGGCCGGTTCTTTCATACAGATGGTTTACTGCCAGAAGTGGCATTTTCAATGTGTAATTTTGGAGTCTATATCATTTATGTATAGACTTACACACTTGTATTAAGTTGAAACTAAAGCATGCTTCACACAGTTGGGTACTGTATGAAGTTTCCTTGGCAAGATAAATGTGGATTAAAGGCAAGACTAGTAAGGCGATCCTAAGAATAAAGGAAGCGCAGAAGAAAAACCTTCAGCTTTAGTACAAGTTCTCTGTCAGCTAAAAGATTAAAAAACAATGGAGAGTTAACCACATATAATAAAATCTGACAAAAATACTTCCACATCAAGAAGCTGCCTTTAAATATGGATTTATGTCCATTTCATAAGCTATGAGCTGTATCCTAAGAATATCAAATCTCTGTCCTGAGATATTAATGAAAGAGTCAATAGAGGCATCAGGATTTATAACACAGACCTCCAAAAAATATGGAATTTATTTCTAACCTTGTTTTAATGCCAATTTCGGCGCATGGTTTGAAATCTGCTGATGGCCACAGCTGAGTGGGCCTGTACAGATAGATGGTAGGTTTTTCATGGTTAAGTTATCAAAAATACAGATCGTGTGATCAAAGAGATGAGTATTACCATTAATTTACTGAATGTGTTGGCAGAGAAGGAAGCAGAAGCAATTTGACATCCGCAGTTTGAAGTATCAGCTGTAGTCATTCGCACTTAGGTGAAAATGATAACAAATGCACATGATTTTATAGATTAACAGCTACTCACCGATCCCTGTTCAACACAATTCACATGATGCCACATTCAGTTCCCATAACAGATTTGTAAGCCCACTAATCTTATTTGAGGTGAAGAAAATGAGCTTCAGGTAGTTAAATAACTTTCCCAAGGCAACAAATCCAAGCAGAATGATAGATTTAAGAAACAGACTGCCTAACTCCAACATGCAAGCCCCGAATCTTTACGAAACATACAACATTACTCTCTAACAATTTATGCTGATCCAGATGCTCAGATTAAAGATCTGATGAGATCAAAACGCACAGGACACCCACCGGAGGGAGCAGGAGGCGGCTGGCTGCTCGGCTTGCTTGAGATTGTTAGCAGGGAAAAAACAGAGCAGGCCCAAACCACGTGGTCTTGCGACTTTTTCTAGTAACTTATCTTAATCAGGGACACAGACCAAATAACAGAAATCAGCACTATTGATAAGGAAGGCAAGACTAGTTGAATGCCCAGATGCAAAGTTATGAAAAGAAATGGAAATTCTGCTGTTGAATACATAAACAAATTCTGAAAAGGCACACAAGAAGAGCCAGAGACTAGAAGGAGAAAATATTAGTGATTTAGGCCCAACGATTTTGAGTTCAGAATATAAAATTCTAAGACCTTTATCATATTTACATGGCGCTATGTTAAACACTGTGGCCGTATCCACATGGAGCCACTGAGAAATGATGTGACAACAGGAGATTCTTCCATGACCATCATTATGCAATAACGAGATTAATGGCAAGCACCAAATTAGCAATGTACCAATATACTAGGGTAAACATGGCTATAG
This sequence comes from Ochotona curzoniae, assembly GCF_017591425.1. NCBI lineage: Eukaryota > Metazoa > Chordata > Mammalia > Lagomorpha > Ochotonidae > Ochotona > Ochotona curzoniae. Next base: position 26,120,160 of record NW_024467096.1, read on the forward strand.
CCGCATTATCTCATTTGTCTCTAAATATCATGAGGTAGAGATCGTTATCATCTTCTTACAGCAGATAATTTAATTGAAGTCAGAAAGACAAAGCTACAGAGACATTATTCAAATAAAGCGTGAGTACAGTTTATGAAGGTATCAAGCATCCACAAATAGAAGGATATTGGACAAAGGAATTAACAGACTATAAAGAGAAACCTTAGGTCCTCTCCAACTCACCCCCTGGTTGCTTCTGAGAGGAGGGTGGATGAGTTGCAACAGTTTCCACTCCCCCTTGGGCTATCCCACTGCTCCAAAGATGGCAAGACAACGATAGCATATAAGACTATTGCTGAGCCAAAGCAAGCTAACTCTAAAAAGTAACAGGGGGAAAAAGTTAACAAAAAAAAGGAGTTTTGTGTTTGTTTGCTCGCTTGCTTGTTTCTTAGAGTAAGAATGAAGCATGATTATGCCAGAGTGTCTCCCTGGGAACAAGCTATCTTTGTGAATAAACAATACTAATGGAAGGCAGCACGCAGTAGTGGGGGCAGCACTGGCTGAATTGGGTCTGACTTGACAGCAAAGTCTGCACCATGGATAACCCTATTTCCATCAGTTTTTGCCTGGAGTGACCCCAGTGATTACTAAAGACCTATCTTAAAATTTAGTACTTTCTTCAATGATCCTTCTATTCACGAAAATACTGCTTTCTTAGAACTCCCAAAATGCCATTTTTACAGCTCAACTGCTGTGCTTCTTATTTGTAACCTAGGAACCATCTTTATTCTTACGTCTTGAAACTAGTTACTGTCAAGCATTAGAGAGGCTAACATATACAAGACAGGACCGATTTTCATGGAGACCAAAGTTCAGTTTAGGAGGAAAAACTATGTGTCACATCAGTTACTCAAGGTTATAAAAGCGACACCAGGAAAGATCACACAATATACTCCAAATGTATGATAATAAGCTTGGGAAGTGGGAAGAAAGTTCTTTCTGAGCGAATGATCTGTAACCTAGGTTCTGAAGAGTGAGTACTTAGATGGTGATGTCTCAGGAACAACCTATGTCTGATAGACACCTGGAAATCCAACTGCTGTACAAGATGGATCTCTCTGAAGACACCAGTGAGACTTGAGAGACGTCAAAGCATCAAAACAGAGCACAAAGCCACTGCAACTCAACAAAGTGTAACCAATTTGAGGGCTGAGCGGATGAATTTCAAGTCTTCTTACAATTGTGATCACAGAAATGAAACAATCAGATTAGTCTTAATCTTCCAAATAATTATGTTATTTCCTTAAAATTATTGGATTTAAAAAAAAAGATTTATTTATTCTTATTGGAAAGGCGGAGAGGGGGAGAGACAGAGAGGAAGAGTTTTCATCTGATTGTTCACTCCCCAAGTGACCACAAGAGCTAGAGCTGAGCCAATTCAAAGCCAGGAGCCTCTTCCAGGTTTCCCACACAGGTGCAGGATCCCAAAGCTTTGGGCCATCCTCGACTGTTTTCCCAGGCCACAGACAGCCAGCTGGATGGGAAGCGAGTCGCTGGGATTAGAACCAGGGCCCAGATGGGATCCTGGGCGCGTGCAAAGTGAGGACTTTAACCACTATGCTATCGCCCCAAGCTCAAATTATTGTATTCTAATAGCCACAACCAAGACAATGTATTCCATTGTCAATCTTTAAATAATATTTCTTGGATGAATGACCTATTCACATATATCATTTTTCACCAATTATCATATCCTTCAGATAATGTTTATCCATCTATGATGCCTGAACTCTTCTGGAGGCAGGAGACGTGTAGGTGCCTCATAGGACTGATTTTTACATTGCACATCATAAATGGGATGGGATTCAAAGATGCCTTAACAGATTTTATGACGACACAAAGAAAAATAAATCAAAGTGACAGCATTTGCTTGCATAGTACACAAGTGTGTGTATGTGTTATAACTATCATTACAACAAATGCCTCAATATTGCAGAATTTTTTTTAACTGCAATAGGGGAGTGGTTTAAAAAATCCATTTTAAATGAACCATGTAAGTTTTACTTTCTATTTACTCCGAAGCTACTCTCAGGCAGGTCATCCAAATATTAACAGTTAAATCTAGAATCTACTTCGAAGTCTGTCCTGACTTCCGAATGAGAAGGGAGGTGATGAGAGTGAGAGGTGCAAGAATCGATAAGACGGGATGCTTTTCCAAAAGTCACGGGCCATAGTTTTAATGTCTATGTAAAATACTGCAGGACATGTTTTTAAAACCAATTGGTGACCCCGTGATCCCACATAAGAAAATGAATAATCACTCAAGAGCTCAGGAAAGACAGCCAGGTAGAGCTGATTACTTCTCTTGATATTAAATTGATGCTTTTGTCTGAAAGGGGCCACCTTTGGGTCACAAGTCATTGCTTCCAGAAGCAACTTAATTATGCCTGCCAGTATCTTTATAGAGAGGCTAGCACTCAGAGTGGAACTACATTCTTATTTTACTCTTAAAGCTTTTTTTTTTTTCTTGCCTGATGCTGGTGCTGGGAAGACTAGAGAACTGCCATTCCTGGTGCTCTTCTTAATTAAAGTCCTCTTTTAAAAAAAAAAGAAAATCCCTTGTTGCCAGAGAATAGCTCCTGCTCTGGCAGATGTAGCACTGGATCTCCGTGCCTGGCCCTGTGCCCGCGTATGTCAATCTTGACCCCCTGGGGGATGATTAGTAGAGAGAGCGTACTGAAACCTTTGTGTGCATTCAGTCCCAGGCTTCTGCTGGAATTGGCAAATACTATGGTGACTATTGTTTAAGGCGTAACTGTCTGCTAGGCACTAGACTAATACCACCAACTCCTTTGACGTAAAGCATCAGAGAACAAAACGTGCCTTCCTGTTTCTCCTGACCTGGCTGAGAATTCAACCAGTGGCCCCGAATGCGGTGCCATATCACTCTAGACATCTCCTTTGGCTAATCACAGTTTTAATTTTCCCTCATAGTACAATTTCTTCAGTAGTAATAACAATGACCAAATTCAAAAGAATGCTCTGTTCGTGGCTCATTTTGCTGGGCTGATATAAATGAAAGGAATATTACCAAGAATTTAAATATGCAGGTAGACAAACTGGTGTTAAGTGAATAAAATCTTTACAACAAATTGAAGAATAGAAAGCCTGCAATTATAAAATGGTAGCAAAAAGAAACAGCTCATGTAACAGTTAAACTCCTAACAAATATTATAAATATTATCTTTAGTGTCCGTTTTGCAACTGTTTGAAATAACTTTTAGTAACTCTTAATTCCCTTAAGTTGTCACATGGTAGAAAAAAAAAAATCTTTAATGGATCTATATGTAAATTATAGCAGAAATAATCCAATAATCCTTTTGAGGATCTTTAAGTAATTTATCAAAATAAGCTCTATAAACAAAGATCACTAAAAAGTTATCATGCATATCTATTTTGATTAAAATTCAATCTTGTGATTATAATCCATGCTACTTTGGGAATATCATTTTCGCTTCAAAATATTTGTCAATTTAAGTAACTCCTGAATGCATGTTTTAAAAAACCAAAAATGTAAAGCTCAAATACTAGTTAACATAGCATATGTTTACTCATCAAAATCCAAGTCTAAAAATAAGATTTCCATTCTCATTCAAGAAATATTTACCGCAAATCATGTACCAGGCACATTTCTAGGTACAGTAGCAAAATATATGAAGCCTTGAACAAAGGAAATCAAAGCTCTGCCATCATGAAGGATACAGACAGCAATAGCAGTCTCCTATTTTTTAGTATGTAAAAATAGTTTCTTCCTCACATATTGTCATTAAAGACTACAGCTCTCACTGAAACTTTTGGCATCGATCTTGTACTATTACATATGGTAAAATCTTTGTCAGAGATAAAAAGGTAATGAAAGTGGTAACTTTTTTCTCATACTAAAAAGGATAAGTAATGTTGTCTCTTGTGTGTTAAGTTTGTGGACATCTAAGAAATACAGATTTAAATTTACAATGACAGCTGCACTGACTTGAAACATAATGGCTGCAAAGTAGAACTTCATTCTTTTTAGCACTATGGCTAACTGAAGGGTTTGAGTATTATTTGAATATTGTGACATTCGTGGTCAATAGCACATGTCACAATCATGGTTTTCTTGTTCCATTTTGTCATGTGAGGGGTGGTTGTCTGTGGGAACTCTATTCATGATAACTGAACTTGGCTTTTTAATGAAATGAATATTTCTTGATTTCATGTTGAGCCACATTAAATGCCCATGCATAGTGAGCATTCCATAAGACATGAAAGTATTTACCAGGACTGTTTAGGGAAGCAAAAAACAGGGGCTGGTGTGGCCGCATGTCTGCTCATCCTCTCCCTGTGGTGCCAGCTTCCCAGGTGCCTGTTTGTGACCCAATGGTCCCATTTCACACCCAGCTCCCTGTTTGTGGCCTGGGAAAGGGGTAGTGGTTGGGCCAACACCTTGAGCCCCTACAGCCGCGTGGGGATCCAGAAGAAGCTTTACCTCTTGGTTTTGGATTGGCTGAGCCCGGCCACTGTGGCTATTAGGGGAGTGAACCAGGGAATGGAAGATCTCTCTGTATCTCCTTCTCTCTGTAAATTTGCCTTTGAAAAAATAAATACATTAATTAAAAAAAAAACCAACTTCCAATTTATTGCAGCATACTACAATCAAGCTCTTTTCCTTCTGAAGACTAACGTTAAGTGGATGTACAAATAATGGAAAATAAATCATTGGTGTTGCATATAATTGATGCCAGACACCTGTATAAAGAGCAAATTGATGCACTAACTGAATGGCTAACAAAAGGCAGTTGTTGCGGACTATACATATGTCTTCATATAACTAGTTGAATTCTTCAAACCCTTCAGAACATAGTTTTTAGATACAAGCAAAGAGAAAGAAAGGCTCATTGCAAGAAAACACTCATCCTGTGTTATCTATTCAGCTCACACTCATATTTGCCATGTTGAATAAGAATTCAGGTAAGTAAATAAGTCTATATTCTAAATTGTCTAAAAATATGCAAATTATAGGTACCGGTTAATTGACAAACACAGTTATCTTATTGAAGCACCACCCACAGCGACTGCAAAAGAATGATAGGAGTATAGCAGAGAACTCTTAATTGTAACTTTACTAAGTAGGCTACAGAAAAAAAAAAAGGAAGAACACAGTGTGGCCTGTCCCAAGAGAGTTGATATTATGTACAAAAACACATAGCTGGATATGTAGTTCAAGCACTAAACTAAAATTGCTCAAAATCCAGGGAAAAGTGAGAATACTGTATTTAAAAAGTCTTCTTCTACATATTTCATAAGTCACATCTAAGCATATCAACTTAAATCTGAGTCCCAAAATGTCAAATGCATTAAATAACTCTAGTTTCAGCCTGGAACTTTATTTCGTATGATGCATCTCGTGGTTTTTGATTTTACATCTGCAGTAGCAACTTCAGTTGAAGTTGTTCCAAAATGAATTTCATGCTTAACTTGTTTTTCTTAATTAAACTTTCTTTAGCAGTCCCTACTTTATATATTATTAAAACTCATTAGTCCCATTCATGCTTACTTATCATTTTTTTGGCTACACATTCATGTATTGAAGCATACTGTTGCTATATACAGGAAGAAAATTAAATAATAAATATGGGGATATGAACATTTTCTGAGTGTCAGGATGAGAGAGTGTGTGCAAGGCCCACAAGCCTTCACACAAAAGAGGCAGTACTGGTAAGGCCGATATGCTGACACATCTCTGCTCTGTAAAGTCTGCAGTAATGGGACCAGTAAAGACTTCTGCCATTGACTAGATTTCTCTAATATGCCATGGAAATACACACAGAACAGATTATATGGACTACTACAAAAAGAATTCATACCAAAATCCCTCAAAAGTTTAATATCTAGTGATATCTAATTCCTGGGTGACTTACAAGTTCTGCCTTCAGTTTAGCTTAGAGTTGGCAGCTGTTTTTTCCACACTGCTTCACAAATAGATAAGTAGAATTCTGTTTTCTTTTACTTTTTTGGAGGGAGGAGAAGAGTCAGGGGGTATTAAAAGCAATGATTCACATTTTTATAGTTACATAGCAAAAATTCACACTATCAAACTCATTTTATTTATAACAGAACAATAGCAACCAACCTGACTTACTACTGCTAAGTAACCATTTTTCTTAGAAAACCGTGTGGTTTATTGAAATTCAGAAATAAGAGGTGAATACAAATGTTTTCAATTATGTTTTAAAAGGTATCCAAAAGGCTATGCTAGCTATTTATGAGCACACACTAGTTCGATCTTTGTTATTTAATGTTTTGTATATTGAAGTAATTAAACTAAATTTTTAAAATTACTGATACTATTTTTTCACATTTTAATTCACTAAAAGTTGGTTTCATTTTGTTTTGTGTTACACTTACTGATGAAACAAAAAGAGATGGAAGATTTATACTTTGGGATATCAAATGATAAATTTTACCAAGAACTGTCATTTGTATTTTCATTCTATTAAGGATATGCAGTCATTTCACTTAAGAATCAGCCAAGGTAAAATGACACTGAATGTTATTAATCTGCTTAAATTCCTAGAAGGGAACTTGAGCAGAACATGTTAGCTTTCTTTGGTTAGAACACACAGAAGTATTTTGAGGGTTAGGTGCAGCTGTCAAGAAATCTGCAGCAAATACAACATCAATTTTTTTCATAGTGATAAGCTCTAGAGAATTCAACCCTATCTTATGTTATTCATATTCTAATCTGTGCTTGAAATTTTAAGGGCTAATTGAGATATTGTCCTCCTGTACCCTAAATGTTCACTCTACTGCAAAACTAAAAGGCTGACCAAGGCCACCATGTTCTTTTTAATGACGAAAAACATGTATTTCGGAAATATAGAGCAAACTGCAATTAATTTTCTGAGTGAATGGAATGAGTTAGAACTTCCAACAGTTCTTAAGCTTACTCTACTTAGGAGAGCAGTTATTTAACTGGCTACCTTGCTCTTCACTTAAGGCTATATCTAAAAATTTAACGGTGTGACATTTGATAACATTGATACTGGCTTTCTAAAGTGGAATTACTGCCAAAAAGTTCTCTGAAGTTTTGTGTAGGAAGTGCTTTGGACAACAAGCATGGTCCTCCAATAGATGACAACAAAGAGTGGTCAGAGGTTCCCACTGTTCATTTTTCACTATCACAAAAAGAAGGAGAAGAAGAATATGAATGAGGGAATAACATCAATTATTTCATGACGCAAAAGTATTTCTAGCCACAATAACTGCATGCTCAGCTAACTTTCCCATGTCAGGGCTGTAGTACAGGCAGTAAATGGGTTCACTGGCTGCAAACAGGGAAATTCATTTTTAAAGAGATCTCCTTTGCCATGTTTCAAATTCTTTATCTACCTTTACAGCTCAGTTGTTTCTTCAAGATGTAGAAATCCATCTTCTATTCACCTTCATGATTTATTTACTATCATTAATTCTTCTGTGTTTTCTAGCTGGCTTTCATGATTAAACTTGAAAGGAGACATTAAACATTATTGAATGTGTGCCTTGGATCTGTGGCCAAAGGGATCAACGTACAACACAGCTGTTTTTATGGTTACAGTCTGCACGTGAACGATGTGACGTAAAAAAGCATAAATGAGACAGGCCCAGTCTCTCAGATTTTCTTTTGAAACTAGCTATTGGGACTGTGAAAACTATTTCTTGCTACGTTTGTAATTTTTTAGAAAAGCTCCCACAGAGACTGCAGAAAGAAAGAAGAGCTCTCTTATCCACTTGAAAATTCTTGGGAGTCCAAAGTTTTGTATTCTGTTACTCCACCTAGGAAATGCAAGATTCTTATGCCTGCTTCGGAACTAGGTTTAAGAACCATACATGCACCTGCAAATGCAGGAAGAAAGTTTGATGGGGCCCATCGTTGAGCAACCAGAACATGTGCTCCCTCTGGGATTCCTGAGACAACGACTGGAGGATGTGGAGGCTTCGGTGACATTGAAGAGCTGCCTTTCCACCGGTTCACACTTTAGGGGGAGACTTTAAGGCTCACACACAACAGTATCTGCATCCAGGCTATCATCTGCCAACAGAAAGCACTGGACAATATTTCATATTTCTCTTTAAGAGACTGAAATGCATAGAAGGCACTGTTTTTATATTTTTACAATTATCTCCAGTTCACTCCCAGTGCATTTGAAGATCTAAGGGTTTCAATTGTAACATTGGCTTACATGGAAAACGCCAACTAAAATTATGATTCAAACGTGTCGGAGGATGCAAAAGTGAGGCAGGGGGATGTCATAAACCTTCTTACACTTCTCTATAGATCTCTTAAATGAGTTCTTCAGATGCAATTGTTCTGAAGCTATTTAGATTTCAGCATTGATTTCTAATGATATGCTTTTCTGGATTCCAAAGCAACTTTTGGTTTCCTAAGTCACCTAAGAGGCATTCAGTTGAGCGATAAATCTTAAGGCTGACTGCTGAAACTGATTTTCTGCAAGTGAAGATAAGCTTTTCTTGGGAGCTATAAAAAATTTTAAAAATTACAGAAAAAAAGCAAATCCCTCTATTTAGGTGCAAGAAAATGTCTGGGAATGAGCACAGAGTGCTCGGCTCAATGGAGAGAACAGCCAGTAAGTGCTGAAAGCCGACTGGGCAACGGAAGCATCAGAAATGCAGTCAGCAGCCTGGCGCACTCCCCAGCCCCAGCCCTGGGCAGAAAGGCTGCAACATCGACTCTCCAACTGGAACAAAGTTACCTCCAACTGTATTCTGGAAAGTCGTGCGAGGAAATTGCAAGACCTGCTCTGCCAGTCCCCACTTGCACAGAATCTCCTGCAGTGACCCTGTAACCCTTGAGTGTCTGGTCGAGAGAAAGAAATGGCAAGACAAGGAACAGAAGAAAGAGAGAGAGAGCCGACGACAAAGCACGAACAAGGCCAGTCCTCCCTATTAAATCTCCCCCTGGAAGGCAAGACGGCCTGAGAAACCGCATTCAGTCGAAGCAGCAGCGCTTTCCACTTCGGCATCTCACCCCAAAGGAGATTTTGCAAGGCAGCGCTCCCTTCCCTCAAAGTGTCGGCGTGAGAAAGCTTAGATCCTGGAGGGATCTCCCAAAGGAGATATTCTCCAGGCAAAGTTGAGAGCTTGGAGGGCTGCTTGGCCACTCCACCAATGCCAGGAAAGCAGGATTCTGAGCTCGATGACAGCAGCTCCCCAGCGATCCCTGTGGCGCTGCGAGAGGTGGTTTGACAATCCCCGCTTCTCTCCGCGGTAGCAGACAGGGCGCCCGCAGCCCCCTGCGCACAGTGGCACAGAAAGCAGGCAGCCCCCTTTCCACAAAACAGCCACAAACTTACCCTCACCCAGACAGATGCCCGGAGGGAGCCCCCCTCATCTTCCCTCAGTCCCTTTCCAGTAATGCAAAGACTGAGTTTCTGCAATACTTCGCTCTCAAATGAAATCCTAAATGGTCAAAGTATTTACCGGTTTCTTGATGCTCGTTTTGGGAATCTCAAAAGCACCCAGTGATTCTTGTTGCAGGATTCTAGACGCTTGCCTTTTTTTTTTTTTCCTTCCTTCTTTAAGCAGCCGCAACCTCAGTTTGGCAAAACCCCTCTCCTTTTTTTATTCACCCATGGGCACTTTCAAAACGTGTCGATTGATCCTTTTTTCTTCCCAGATGCAGCCACAATCCAGAATCCTGGGGACCCAAAGCCACTTCCATGTAAATCCGACCATCAGGCAAGAAATACAAATGATCAAACAACGTTACTTCTTTCAGCTGCAATCAGATAATCCTACTAATCCAATAGATTTATCTCCATACGAAATTGACCTCAAAAATGAATTCCCAGGATCGATGTCCAGTCGAACGATTTCATAGCCCCGTGGAGGGTACCCAAAGAACTGTAGTTTCTTTCTTTCCTTAAAAAAAAAAAAATCTTTTTGGATTCTGGTTGCACTGCTCGCAAAAAATGCCGAGGACCCTGGCTTTGCCCTAATATAGGTTTCCACTCCAAATCAGTGCAGGATGAAAAATGGTACAAAGATACCCCTAGTGGCCCGAGGCGATATTGCAGGAATCGCACTTTTTTTCTCCCCCCCCTCTCAATCCCCTTCGCTCACCTTTCTTTCTCGCCCTGTAGATACTGGCTGCTACAGCATTAAACAAGGAGATTGAACCGAGATTGGCATGAACACTATGTGGGGTCCCTGACATAAACTGTCAGATCTTTTTGTTTCGCGCTGAAAGTCTGAATCTTCTGTGTTCAACCTCGTCAGCTTCGGTTTGTTTTCTTGCTTCCCAATGCTCCTTCCTCTGGCCCCACCCCCAACCCCACACAGAAGTTAGGAGCTAAGCTGCCAGTTTGGAGGAGTCTCTGCAATTTCAAAACGAATGTTTTTTGTTTTCTACGTAACTACAGACGTTCAAAGATGCCTCCGTCTTTCCCAAAATATACGTATACTACCTTTGGTGGAGGAGGGGGACCCACCAGTTTATTTCCTTTAAGACAATGTGATTATTGATTACAGTATTAAGACAATGTTTCCTTATTCTGGATTTTTGATGTTCATTCTGTAGATCTGTTGTCATAGAGCAAGACCTAAAGGTCTCTGCTGTTTGCATTACTGCCTGGTTTCAGGGAGACCGAGCCAAGGTCTGGAACCCCTGGATTCTGGCTTGCTGAGCGGGACTCCACAAACTTGCACAACTTGTGCCTAGAGATCTTCCTAAAACACAGCTTCTGGGTGTGAAGGCTCGGGCAGGGGCTGAGGACGTGCACCTCCAACAAGCCCTGTGAGTGCACTTTGATGACCCAGGGCCTCCTGAACTGGGGAGCTGGACTTGCTTCCATGCTGCTGGGTTCCCTGGCTGTAAGGACCACGAGACCTTGTTTCTTAACTAACTACATAATTAAATCTTTTTAGCTTATGAGCCGCTAAAGAGTCAAGAGACCGTCTTTTTACCAACGGTTTTGCTATTAAATGGCTGTGTGATTTGGAGCCATCATGTTTGGTCCATGGGATAATTTATCTAATAAAATAATTGAGTGTGTTCACATAAACCAACATATTTGCACGTGCTTGGATGGGAAGCTCAATAGTCTGAATTAATCTGAGAAACTCAAGGAATTATTATTAAAATCTCACTATAGTATTTCATGGAATCTGAAAGGTTAATTTTAAATCATGATTTTGAGGGCAAAGGGTGGAGAAATTGTCAATAGAATCTGAAGAGCAAGGTTCAGAGAGTTTCCATACAAACAGTTAAGTCTTAATGGGAAGTGGTGGTAACTAGCACAAGGAACTTCTTCACAGGGATAGAAATTCTTCTAAGCAGAACTGAAGGCCCAGAAATATATACAAGCGTTTATGGAATGACAGGTGTCATGAGGAAGCAGTGAGGAAAGGTCAAAATTGCTCAGACAGTAGTTCTTGTAATACTAGATTGATATACTATAGTTTGATATAATACAGTTTGATAATACTAGGTGCCCACTTTATTTCATCCCCCAGTACCCATTTCAGAAAGGTTAAGGATCAAAAAAATGCAAAAGAAAACACTCAAACTTTAGAGGAAATTTTGTTATTATGGCCCAGTACCCATTTCAGAAAGGTTAAGGATCAAAAAAATGCAAAAGAAAACACTCAAAATTTAGAGGAAATTTTGTTATTATGGCTAAATAGAAAGGCTAGGGTTTACTATATAAGAAAAAAAAGTATAAAAAGTTGCTTATATATATACTAAAAAACATAAAACAGACAGAAAACAAAGCAGGTTAAGGAGCTAACGGTGCATTTTAAATGACCAATTTGCATCTGAAAATGATAGTCAGTATCCCTATTAGAGAAATAGCTGATAAGTTATAAAATTGACAGACATTTACAAATTCAGATTTCCAACCGAAAATCTGGCCAATGTGTGGCGAAACCAGAGTGCATAGCAGTTCACAGTTTCAACAAGCACTTTAGCACATATTGAAGATTCTCATGTACTACAATCCCATCTCTCTACTAAAAATACCACAGAATTTTTTTTTAAAGAGCCAGAACATTTAGATAAATAAGTGAACAACTCTTTAGGATATTCACAATGCAGCAATGTTAGCAGCAGTAGAAAGAAAAATGAGTGTGCCTTAGCCACTTGAGCTAATCTAAGTGAATTGCAAAGACCAGGGATGGTCTCCCCAAGAAACCATTGAACTTATCTGGACAATAAGATGCTGGACTTTATGCTTGGTAGATGCTTGCAATGAAAGAATCTCAACTGAATTTGAACTGTGGTAACGCAGCAAGGTGGAGAAATCCACCATGGGGAGAGGGTTCAGGGAGGGGTGGGGGGAATCCCAGTGCCTTTAACATTGTGTCACATAATGCGATTAATTTAAAAAAAAAATACAGTGTGAGCTCCCCACCTCTCCATTCATGCTGCCAAAATGCCTGTAAGAGGAGAGCATTTATATGTATAAAGTTTTGAAGCATGCAAAATACTTCTATATGTGTGCTATTTTTGAGCGCATGCATATATACAAGAGAATATCAACATGCGTGATGATGAGGAGCTAACTCCTGTGGGAAGGAAAGAAGGAATGGAAGCGGGAAGCAGGAAGACATTACTTAGAATCTCAGCTGAATCTGCAGGACTCTGTTCTGCCGCTTGAGTACTTGGATATTTATGTTATTACTATATGAATTGCTAACACCCCTGGAATATTTAATTAAAAGATTGAGAGGAGATGATCTCTGTGAACTAATAAAGAATTATTAAACATTTTAATTACATTAAGTACAAGTTGATGTGAAAAACAAACCATTCAGGGAGTTCACAATTTCACAATATGTTTATGAGTGAATTGAAAACAAACCCGTATTAATGCCTATTTCCAGAAGTGCAATGGATTGCTGTTTATTTCTTTCTACAATGAGTCTCAGTATTTCTAGCTGGCAAGCAAAAATAACCAACTCAAGTGAGAAAAAATATGTCTGAAACAGGAAAAAAATTGTAACCCTAACCTAGCTCTTTCTTGTACTTTCCTTTGATCTTGTAAAGAGTGCTGGGGCCCCTGAAACTGGCAGAGAGGCAATCAAGTAATCCCCGGTCTGTGTGACCAGTTAACCAGAAACTCCCAGAGCTGTGGCAGCTCCAGGCGAATTACAAGGACGATTCTTCCAAAATAATTAGAATATGTGTAAATTTAAACGGAAGGGATTTTGCTGAAAAGGTGTAAGAGGTCTCATAGATTTTCTTTTTCTAATTGATGTGAAATAAAAGATGTTCAGTATTAGGGGAGAACTTACACAGAACCCAAACTTAGAAGAGCAGTTAACATTATTCAACCTGTATCAGTCTCAGGAAACATGCCTAATGATCAAAAAATCCATTTCCAACCACTCAGAACAGAGTTCTTGGGAAATAATTAAGCCCATTTTATAATAAGAAGTAAATGAGGGGAATTTAATTTTCTTTGATGATAGGGCACACAAGGGCAAACGGTAGATGCATTCTTTCTGAAATTCAGAGATTTGAGACATACACTCTCAGCCATCAATAAAATCAAAATTTTCTTTATAATGTATGCAATCCAGAACCACAGCATTGCTGAGCTGACTTCAAACCAAAGCATCATTACAAACCTTCATTTTGCTATTTATAAATGATTTGTTGATTATAAATTGCTGATAGGTATTCTGAATTAATAAGTCAACAGTTTCAAAATATTAATATACCACTAAAGGTCCATTTTCAGTGTGTTAAGTAAAAATTAGATTGCACCTAAAGTTAAATTGGTCATGAAAAGAATAAAAAGAGAGATAGTAGGACATAGAAAGATTGGGAAAGAAGGTCCAGTAGAAAAACAACAAACCCATTTCTCTGATGAGTTTACAGATGAGATTAACTTATTTATTATTTGTGTCCTTCCTTATACAAATGCTTGCTAGCAAATGATGACTGATCAGGTGAGATAAAACTAATGGTATAAAAAGAAAACAAATGTATTCTCTGGTTGGGTTTGTTAATCTCTCAGAAAATGCAATGGACGGAAAAGCAGAAAAAAAATTACTGTAATTAATGGGAAATAAAAAGCTATGAGTTTTACACCAGAATGTCAAAGGAAATTCCAATTTGTCCATGTGTCTAAAATCTCGTTTCTGGTAAAAACCATTGTAAGATTAGAACTCTGGTTTTCATTTGCATAGAAAACTAAAAAAAAAATGATTAGTTCTAAAAGAATCATATTAACAAACTAATAAATAGAGAATGTTAATTATAAAAGGAGTTTTTATTTAATGAACCAAGATGTTTTTGCTGGTAAATTACATAAATGACCAGATTATAACAATTAAGTTCCGAATGGTAACAAATAGTTTGGAATTATGTGAAATATTTCACTCAATGTCTGAAAAACAAGCATACTACTAAAATATTGTAAAACAGATTCCTAAAGCAAGACTGGAGAAAAAAAGAATATTCTTTAACCCTCTTCAGCACTCCCCTGTTATAGCCTCATATTAAGTACTCAGGACTTGAGTCTAAATGAATGGAAATGGGGAGTTACAAAATGCATAAAAATAAAAAAGATGCCTCATTATAGGGCCTGAGTACCAGGAAGTTGGCTGTTTATAAAGAGGGAAGAATCTGCTCACACAATTCTGCTTAATTAGAAAACACTACTTAAAGCGCTTGACTGATAATAATATTTCAGTACCAGTAGAACTCAGTCTACCAGATGCATCTTTCCATCCCTGGGTTGGCAACTGGCAAGGGAAACCAAGAAAACACTGGTTAACACTGGTTATTATCTGATGAGACCGCTGTATTAAGGTATGGATTCCTCACCAGTGTTGAACTGCAATGGCAAGATTTTGAAACAGACTCTTCTTAGGGGCACTGGGATCAGAAATAAATTCTCATTTTTGAAAACAAATTTAAGTCATTTTGAGCTGTGAAAATCTTCCAAAATATTGATGTCATTATGCTGATATTTAATGATTTTTTTTCTTTTTAAATGGGTTCTTTGTAATGTATGCTTCTATTTAATTAGTGAACTTTGCCTAAAATAATTTCTTTTTTCCATTTCAAAGATCCTGGCTGCTAATACAACATTATTATTGTAGAGAATATTTCATTTGAGTTTCAATCCTACTGTAATAGAAGTGAGACAACATAATATTTGTACTGATATCCTAGCAGCTTTACAGTTCATTTGTTTATTGTTGTAGCTACTATGGGCAATATAATACTATGATTGATTTGAATCCATTGCAACATAGTCTAGATGAGTTAAAATTACATATCATTATTTTAAGCATTCCTCTGGGATTGAGGAATCTGAACCAAAAAAACCATCTTTTTGAGTATCATCCATTAGGGTTTATTGTAGAATATTGGTCTATTTGAGTCTATTCTCAGCATCAGCAAAACTTACAGTAAAATTTGACCTAATTATGGGAAAGCCATATGAAAATTAATGTTCTGTAGTTGACGCTGGAAAGGAAAGTTTTATTTATATCCCAGAGGCATTGCCATCTCATTGACTTCCCCGACATGAGGTGGGTACACTTCCATTTCTAAATAGGATTTTATGCTAATTACACAACTAAAAGTAAATACTAGCCTGGATTTTCATTATTGTTCAATTAGTGATTTAATGAATGTCTTCTACCTGTCCCAAAATACTTAATTCCATCATTTCCTAGCATATGAAACGAAGGTAACATGAAATAAAACCTCCTAAAGAAATGGATCTTTCTTTCAATCTGTCTCTGCTCATCTACTTATAATCCATGTATCGATGATTATGTAAGTCTGCCTCTTTATTATTTGTATCAAGGTGGAGAATTATGCCACAAATGTTTAAGAATAGATTTTATTTCTAAAACAGTGTGTAATGATTGAGTCTCAAGTTTTGCTTTTGTTTCTGTTAGTGAAATTATTTGTGATGACCTGGAAATAAAAAGCAATCCTGCAACTGTGCAACCTATCACCCTAAGATTTATACCTGGTGGTATTTTTCTCTCAGACATACCCAAACATTTCCCTAGAAGTTAGCAGGCTAATAACTGATGTTTTATTAAAAAAGGGGAAACCTCAAGCTTTTTTTCCCCTAAAATATACTAAAAAGTAGGGAGAAAAGGAAGGGGGATAATAGTGCTTTCTAAAAAGTAATAGCTTAAATAGATTAAGCAGAAAAAGTAAATGTCAAAAAAAGTTCAAAGTGAAATTTCTTGTGAGTCACAGCTGACAGAACACCAGAATAGATACTTTGAGTTAACAGAAATTTTTTCTAGTTACATGATGGAATGAGAGCATAAGTCTTGGCTTATGTATGGTGCATTGAAGCAACCCACAATTAATGTTCTCATCACCATAAATTTGGTGAAGATATAAGAAACATTGTAAAGATACAGATCATTTTACTAGGGCTAAACTAAGCTAAAACAACTAGAGTTTGTTTGAATGACAGCCCACAGAATTGCATTCTTATCGAGTTTTTATAGATTCCAAAGACTTCCTTTTGTTAAATAAAGCAAACCCAAGAATATGAGCGACTTCACTGCAGTGTCACTGACATCAGTGGCACAGTTGGCTGGGAAGCCCATCTCCCAGGCTCTTTCTGAACCGTTGCTTCTGAGGATTGTCTGTTGCTGTAGAAGTTTCAAAGTGCTTAGAATATTTGGTCACAAATACATTTTAAGAAGTTGTAATTAACTAGCAAATCCAGAGTACAGCAATAGCAACAATTGATAGAGTAATCTGAATAATGACCCTGAGAAGTTGTGGGGGCCCTAATAACCCATGATTAGATTACTTTACATGGCTGAAGAGAATTTCCAGATGCGCTTGTCTTAAGGATGGACAGGTTGTTTTGGATCTGATGTAATGTACTAGAGTGTATTAGAGGAAAACAGATGGTCATACTGAAAACAGAAGTGATAACGAAACCAATAACAAGGGTAGGGGAGAAGAGAGAGAGAACAGAAAGAGAGAGAGAGGAAGAGAGAGAAATAAGGAGAAATGTAGAAAATGTCAAACTCCTTGATTAGCAGCTGGAGGAAGGAGCCACAAGCCAAGAAATCTCAAAAACAACCATTGGCAACCAATCCATTTTAGGCTTTAGACTTCCTGTATGTTAACTCAACAAATCTATGTTTCAAAAGCCACTGAATCTGTGACAGCAGCCACAGTAAATAATTTAAATTACTTATAATCTTTTGTGAGCAATCAGTGTGGCCCATGGAAACAGTATGTTGAAGCTACACAATTTTAAATGACCCAGGACCAAAATATATATAAAAAGAATCAAGTCAAGCCAAATGTAATAATATAGTCCAAAGGTATTATAATATTATCACTTCAACATGCAATCAATTTCAAAATATATTGAGGTATTTTAAAATGTTTCTCAAACAATGTCTTCAAAATCCTATGTGCATGTTGCATTTAGAGTACATCTCAATTTGCGCTATTTCTATTTTAATACCTTTGAGGCCACAAACGCCCGTAAGGACACTAATTGGAATCCTAGCTGCTCTGCTTCTGATCTAGCTCCCTGGTCATGGTTTAAAAGCAGGGAAGATGGCCACAGTGTTTGGACCCCTGTTGCCATGTGGGGGATTCATATAAAACGCCTGGCTCCTGGCATCAGGATGGCCCGTGCTGACCCACCATTGGCCTTTGCAGCTATTTGGGGAGTGAAAACCAGATGGAAAATCTCGCTTTCTCTCTTTGGGTCTGTCTCTCTCTCTCTGACTTTCAGACTGAATAAATCAATCTCTTTTTTGTCTTTTTTTTTTCTTTAATGAAGCTAGAATCATTTTACAGGCAATTTATTGACAGCTTTGTGTTTTGAATACTATACGTTTAAAGAAATTTTTGAAAAAAAATGCAAGAAGGTATTATTATCAAACAATAGTGAGTTATTGGATATTTGTGAAAACCTCTAATGATAATAAAAAGAAGTTTCTCTGGAATTTTGAGAGCAAAACGATAGTGAAGGAAGATATAAGAGATATAAGAATAACACTGCTTGGGGTCACCTACATGATACGAGCAAATGACCAAGAGAAAACCAAGACTATTAAATCCTATGTTCCAATTTCTCCAGAAATGAATGATGTTCAAACCGGAAAAGCACACGATGGTAAAGCAATGATGAGAAAGCCTGAAGGTGATTTAAATTAGTTTTAGGATTCCAGGACACACACACACTCACACACATAATACTTGAAGATGTGTTTTTAGAACTAATATCTCACCTTTAAGGCAGCATGAAAAACTGCCATGCGAATAGTTAACTGTCTTTATTTTCAAACAGGATTTCAGAAAGTAAAGCCTAGTAATCTTGATGTTAATTGAAATTCTAGAATGAATACATGTGTTGGCTAAGTGTATGTGAAGCCAAAATAAAATATTTGATTAAATTTTACCCGATTGGCAGATCCAAAATGCCATCTTCATTGTTTATCATAACTTTATTTAAGAAATCACTCAGAATTTTCTTGTGGACAAAATTGTGATGCGTGGCTTGATGTTGACAAGATTGAGTAGTTCTTTTAAAAGATGAATAATCACTGTATTGTAGCCTTCAATGAATGTTCTTTGATGTTCTTTTTCTCTTTCTTTGAGGATTAAAATTCTAATGGAATTTGTTTTATAATGAGCTACCAATTAAGCAAATTGGTGTAATGATAAGAATGAATAAGAAGCTGAGATAGAAAACTGAATGAAATCATAGATTTCAAATAGATTACTTAATCTCATTAACTGTTTTTGCAATTGTTGTTTCCAATAATGCTTGTTCAAATTATTTATAAATAAGAAATTTGATCTAAGTTATTTAAATAGTAAAAACAAAAAGTAATAATTCAATTTAATCAAATGTTATCAAGTTTCTATTCCTTGCTGCAGCATAGAGATCAAGGCCTCTGTTTAGTTTAATGTCTCCTATAAAAAAACTTCTGGGTAATTAGTTATATTTTTGTTTTCAAAATTTATTTCTTATTGGCATTATTTCTTGGAATTACAAAGAACTACATTATGAAGAGTTCCCTTAAAAAGCTTAAAAATTAGACAAATTAATCAAAGTACAATTTAACATTAATCTTAAGTTGGTTCCAAATGAACTTTTATTTTGTGTAATTTTTATTTCATGTAAAAAATATTCTTTCACCTTTTTTTTTTGTCTCCAAATCCTGACAAGTTCAGAAGTCTTTCACTAGCCTTTCTCATCCCAAACATATTCAGAACTCAAAGCAAGGATGAGTGAAGAGGAAGAGCAGAAGTGTCATACAAAGACAAGCATTTGGTGCAGCAAAATCACTGTTTGAGAAGCTGATACTACATGTGGGAGTGCCTGGCTTTAACTCCTCTCTGCTTCTGGTTCCAGCTACCAGCTAGTGCACACCCTGCGGGGCAGGCGCTGGTTGTTCAAGTGCTTGAGTACTTTCGAGCCACAGGGCTTGTACTGTGTTTCTGGTGCTTGTCCTTGTCTTGGTTCAGCTCTGGCTGTTACAGGTATCTGGAGAGTGAGCCAATAAGAGAAACCTCTGACTGAATGTCTAGGACTCTGAAAAGAATAAATACAATTAAATTTCTAAAAGAAGCGTTAGGCCAGGGAGAAAACGTTATAGACAGTAATATGGAAAGACAGTTAAGGTTTTGGAGAGCTTGCCCATTTCCTGTTCTCATCCTCTTTTTACCTTGTTTTAATATGATATACATGATATATGATGAAAAAATACCATATTAAGCATATTGAATTAAATAAATATTTTCAATTTCCAATGTGCATAATAAATATTATTTATATATACATGTATCTCTTCTTGCTATTAAATGGATTAACATTTTTACCCACTCATTTGTTCTCTCAACAGACTTAAAAGCATGCAAACTTAATATAACAAAAATAAAGTCAACTTCATTTTTGAAATGCATCCACTGCACCAATATTGTACTTGATTGCTTTGATTATGTTCAGCTTTCAAGTTTAAAGGGCACATAAAATATTTTCTATTTTTGCAAGTCAGAAATCTGAAACTCTAAGTGATTCAGTAGTACTAATAATGGACTGAATTGAGATCACAATTGAGTTTCAATACATTCTTGTTCACTGTGAATAATGGTGAACTCAGAGAACAGACACAAAGGAATAGCTCAGTGTCTAGGAGTTAATATAAATGGACTGGAGAGTTGATTGGCTCCTTAAAATGGAGATCACCTTTTACAGACTGCCCCAAACATTTCTTTTTCTTTCCTTTCCCTTTCTTTTCTTTTCTTTTCTTTTCTTTTCTTTTCTTTTCTTTTCTTTTCTTTTCTTTTCTTTTCTTTTCTTTCCTTTTCTTTTCTCTCCTTTTCTTTTCTTTTCCTTTCTTTTCTCTTCTTTTCTTTCCTTTTCTTTTTCTAATTTGCATGATACAATTTTATCATGTATTTTATCCAGATTGGGAATCCCTCGTCCCCTCTTTCCCTCTCTCTTCCTTTCCCATTTTCCCCTCTCACCATTTCTCCATCCCTTCCCATATTATTACAGTCCTTTACAAGTTTGATATTCTGCTATTTAGGTGAGCAAGTATATAAATGTATTTTCATCAATGAGCTGTACAAAGGAAATGAAGATAATAATGCAGTAGGCATCTCTAGCAAATAGAAGGAAGACTTCCAATGAAACTGCTAAATACACCTTGACAGTGTGATAGCAGATTTTCTACCTTTGTCTGTACCAAGTGCTTCTTGAACGCAACAATGACACAAGGATTTCAGTTCACATTAGCTATCATTGCTAACATAGGGCCAATCCTGCTCTTCTGAGAAGGGAAGGTGAAGGTATCCTCTGGGTTAGACATACAGTGATCTTACCCTTGGGAGAAGCTGAACTGTGTCCTGGGCAATCAACTAGAACACTACAAGAGAAGCATGCTGGTGAGAATGCAATTTAGGGCCAGTTAGAAAAATCTTCCTGAAATAAATGGTCAGATGAAAGTCAATACCCAGGCTGCCTCAGTCAGGATTCCCGGTTCTCAGCAGGTACTCCTGCTTCTCCGTGTCTGAAATCGTAATGAGAACAACAAAGATGTAGCTAGAAGCACCAGGGGAGTGTGAACAGTAGAATATAACAACAGAAGGGCCAATTCAGGTCAAGAAAGTAAACCACAGAGAGTCTGGTAACAAGATTTAGCCAGGAATTGCAAGCAATACTTGGGATTTCCGACATGGTGCTTGCATGGGTCCTCCAGCCTCTTCACTGGCTTCATATCTCTCTAACATTCCTTTAACACACTCTCCCCATGACTCCAAAAGAATCTGATTGTACAGATATGGGGAAACTACTTTTCTATCAATTATTATCCCAATTGGTCCTTTTCATGATGATCATATGCTAGATTTTCTCAGAGAAGGATTAAAATTATGAAGGTTTGCTGACAGTGCCCTTACCATCCAAAGACCAATATAAATCAGAATCTTTGGAGCTGGGTCTAGGTCACTTACAATTCTAAAACTGTGTGTCACCACAATTAGGATCACAAGTTTAGGGAGCACATTTTAGATTCCAAACAATAATAACAAATTAAATCTGATATTGGTCCCTGCTTTCACAGAAATATGTCCCCTGGAATTGCTTTCAGATGACTCCAGGTGACAAATACTTAGATTGTTATTGTTTCAACAAATCTCAGAGGAAGAAACGTATTCTCTTCTCACATGCAGCATGGGAAGATCTGACATGTCTGTGGAAAGAAAGAATTCTTTCTTCCCTCATCCTAATTTTTTCCCTTATTTACCTCTGGCTCATTAAGATCACTTAAACAAAAACATGCCTAGGTTCCTATCAGGGACGGAGTGGTGCTGAGTGTGTCAAAATGGCTCAACTGACTAATCCACCACCTCTAAGTACCATACTCTCATGTGGATACAGGCTTGTCTCCCGGCTGCTCCATTTCCCCTCCAGCTCCCAACTGTGGCCTGGGAAAGCAGTGGAGGATGGCTCCCTAGACCTGTGTGGGAGATCCCAAAGAAAACCCTGGTCCCTGGCTTTGGATCAGTTTAGCTCTGGCCATTTGGGGATGCAATATCTCCCCAATCTCTCTGTAAATTTGCCTTTTCAACAAAAATGAATGTATCTTTTATTGTTTGTTTAATATTTGTCTTGTTCCACTACAGGTCAGGAGTGCAGAGAAATTCTCTACCTTTTAGAATGTATGAGGAAGACTTTAAGTGCAACTTATTATATACAGATAACAAATTCTTAATGGCCTTAGACATTTAAAAGCCATAGAAATGTGTGGTGGGATCCAAAAACAACCCTGATACCCTCTTAAAAGGAAGTTGTGTGTCCAGAGCAGGAGTGGATCTCAGGGTGGAACAGGAGGGTAAGAGGAGGTTTGTATCCTGGGCCTGGAGACCCCCGGAGACCTCCAAGTGCTTTTGCCACAGAAGTGATGGATATTTCATTGAGGATTGTCAGTATGGACACCGAGAATCACATCCCGTCTGCCTAGGAGATCACAGGGAATATGAATGCCCTGGACGCTGAGAACTCTGAGGTCAGTCATTTCCTACTGGATTTCCCACACAGGGTGGTGGGGTGGTAGCAGCCCTAAACCCTCTCATAGGGTCTGGTGACAGGGGATCTACAGCCAGGAGCCCCGGGTGGTACTCTGAGATAACAGGGTGGTAAATTTCCTTCCCTTTCTCTGGTCCTTATCTAGTTCCAGCTTTGGCTCTCAGGCCTCTCTTACACGGACCATCAGGATTGCTTGTGAGCCCCAGAATGAGTTCAGATAGATACAGACTATTTATTAGTCAGCGAGTTGATAATCGTGCACCTTATACCTTACTGATCAGGCTTCCCATTTGGCTTTTCAGATAGAGAGAGACATGGTTATAGAAAGTCTGGAACAGCCAGGGAAAAGGCCGACTAGCGTATAATCATTCAGCCTGTACTTACTGCTCAGGCTTCCTATTTGCTTCTCCTGGACTTTGTTAGGTAGGTTGCAGAGTTAAAAAAAGCATGCAGCATTTTAACCTAATATATGGCCCTAGTTAAAACAAGTAACAAGCATCTGGTGCAGTGGTTAAGCAGTTGTAGTGTGTGATTCCAGTCACAGCTCCACTGCACCTGGCCCAATTTCCTGTTATGCATACTGGGAGACCACAAGTAATCACTTGATTTTCCGGGTCCTCACCACTCACCTACAAGACCTGCACGAAGTTCTGGTCCTGCCTTTTTACCCTGCCCTACTCCTAGCTGCTGTAGGCATTTGGAAAGTGTGTCCATCAGCAGATGGAAGAGCACTCTCCATTTGTCTTTCTTCGCTGCTTTTAAACAAAATGACAAACACAATTTTAAATGATCACTTGCACTTAGTTGCTTTTCTAGTATACTTTTTGATATATCTTGAAAGCTAAAGAAAAACTGTCCAATATGCAGATTTTTATCTCGCTTCTATGTAGGGGAACTTGATCGAAGAAAAGTGTCACCTAAGAAGTATGACTGATACCTCAATCGAATCATCAAATCGGCCATACCAAGGGCATCTTTTATGTAAGAGTGTCCTATTCACAGAAATACTTCTCAGCATAGGTGATATTTTCTTTAAGAATAGCTGTCATTTATGAAGTTTTTAACAGTTCGCTAAGCACTTCAATGTATTTAATTTTATCTATTAAATAAAAAAAAAAACTTTCCAGACAAGGACAGATAACATTGTTCCCTTTTTATCATAATTGAGAAAAACTAAGTAAGGAAAATTGACTTTCCTGACCACAAGAGATTCATCAACTGTAGAAATTGATCTTGGGACTCACTATCTAATATTTTTTGTGGCAGTAAATACTTGTATTTTTACCCTCTAAACTGGCATAGAATATACAAAGGTACACAATCTTAACTCTTGTATCTTTCAAAATATGCTTTGTTAAGATACATTGAAAACAAAAATTTCACAAAATGTATGTACATTATTCAAGTGAAAACAGCTGATTGAGTGGAAGTAAAGAAAGCCTGTTTGCAGCTCTGTCCACCAGTTTCCTGCATTTCCAAAATGTTTGGTTCTCCCTGGAGCACCATTGGAAAGTCATAGACTCCCTTGAGAGAATGGGAGGCTAAGGCCTCCGAGAGCAATTGAAATGCAAATGAAAACCAGAATGAGGTTTCTTTTCATCCTATTACAATGGCTATCATGCAGAAATCAGGAAACAATAAATGCTCAAGAGGACCTGGGGGTGTTGGGGGCAGTACCCTAACCCACTGTTGGTGGGAACGTAAACTAGCCCAGCCATCCTGCAAGTCCACACCGAGATTCCTCAAAGATCTGAAATTAGATCTACCAGCTGAGTCAGCCACCCTACACCTCAGAACTTATCCAAATGAACAGAAATCATCAGATGAGTTACCTGGAACCCCTTGTTTATGGTGGCCAAATCTCCAAGAGCAAAGATAAGGAGTTAACACAGTTGGCCATCTTCTCTTTATTTATCAGAATGCACCTTACATTCAGATACTTTTCTCTTGTAAACAAATCTAAATAAACAAACACCAAAGTTACCCAGCACTGTTTTAAACAGCTTCCATGGCATCCCCATCATATTGCACTCCTCACGGCCACCCTGCACATCCACTGCTCCCTAATTCAACATGTAATTTTGGTATCTCATGTCACACACTCTATTCAGTTATCTTTAAAGGAGATCCTCAGCTACATTCTTTGTTTCTTCTCCAACATTTTGGAACTACTGAAAGTCTCAATAAAAATTTGTTTAAAAAAGAAAAAAAAATGAATAATATTTTAAGTTGTGACAGCCCAGACATAAGGAAATGGAAACAGTAAGGCTAGGTTTCCTGAAGCATTTCTGGGACATGAGCATGAACTGATCGTTGCCATAACCAAGGGTTCTTGGAATGTCCTGAAAGGGCCTATCAGAAGGGAATATCTCATTTGGGGATAAGATCATGTTTTGGTTTCTGCCTATGGCCATGGTTGCTTCTAGGTGGGGTGCAGCACTTACTTGGTTGCTATTAGGTGGGATGTAGTTCCTACTGATTGAATAGTTTAGGGTGCACAATGCTTAAACTGATTGGGTATCTGTGTTCTCTGCCACTATAGTTGATTGGATACTTTGTATTTTGTGCTGATGTTCTCATGGCTGATGGAATGATTCCTATTGTACAGCAATGCTCTCTTGGTTGATTGGATTGTTGTTGCTTAAAAACCCCTGAGCACGGCAGATTGGGTCTACTTCCCTCTTCCACACGATGTGGTACAGGACAATTTCCTGGCTGTTAATGAAAGACTCCTCAGTTTCTAAAAGTCTGACTCCAGCTCATTTCTGGGATATATTTGGTCAACTCACAATGAAGAGCTTTCTTGCAAAAACTATGAATGTGGGACAATATGACACGTGATGCACGAAAGTAGATCTTGGGGATCACTGGCTGTGCTGTATATATTGATTGCAAGTGTGAGTGTGGCACATAAACAACATAAGATCTAGGGAAATAGGTGTCAGTTACACTCGTTGCATATACTGTATCATATATAAGAAAGAGCCATAGCCATGGTTCTCAACGTCTGATTGTCAGCTCTAAAAGTTCCCTTAACTTCAGGATGAAAGCTGTGTCAGATACTGAAATTAAACATTTTTTAAAACATACATTGGGACAGAACACACACACAACAAGCATTTGAGGAAAATAAATAGTGTTGCAATGGAAGTATCAATTTTTAAAAAGATAAAATATGGAGAGGAAAGAAACAAGGCTACAAGAGAAAGATGACTTAAACTGAACTTTTTTTTAAAAGAGAAGTAGACTTAATGTAGACTTATCTGCAAATACTACAAAAACAGATGTCAGATGATGTGAATATTAAGACTGACCCACTGGAAGAAGGCCTGAGTAATCAAATTCACATGATTATAGATTAATTCACAAGCAAAGGGGTAACAATCTTTTACTGACAAATCATTATAATACAAACTGTTGAGAAATATTTACATGAAGTATTATAACCCTGCGTTTTTCCTTGATTGCTTTTGCTTATGTTGCATTTTCAAAACATTTTGTATTTCCTTAATATTAACTGCTTCTATTTCACACATACAGACTTGGGAGCCTGGTAATACATCTCTTATGCTCCCTCCTGCCTGCACTCCCTACCCACACTGTTTTTTTTTTCTTTCCTAATATTCACAAATGCAAACTTTCACATAAAATAATTTTATCAAAACTATGTACACTAAAATATTTTTAAATAGCAAAGCCTCAGTGTCATAGAACAGAGAGCATAAACACATTAGTATATTATTACTATTCACATTTCTTTAACAACCTTAAGATGTTCCCTGTACATCAGCACTTTTCTTTCAAATCAAACAAGCAAAGAAAAAATTGTAAAATTAAATAATGTTGAATAAATCATCGTTGGAATCCCCTTAATCTTTTGATGTTGATGTTGTATCCTTAAATTGTTTTCCTCTCAAAAAATAAAACAAGACAGTAAATTATTGCTGGTCAAAGAATGAAAAGTTCACTTTCAAAGAAGGAATAAAACAATCTACCAGTGATGCTAACCAACTAACACATCTAATCAACTAACTTTTTGTGTGATGTTAAAGCTGAGGTTAGCTAAGATTAAGAACAATGGCTAACAATGCTATCCTTAGGTAGGATTCATAAATTTAATTCTAATCCTGAAACGTTTTCCACTGAAAACTACGGAGTGCAAAATTTGTGGATCAGATCACCTATTGACAAATCAGATATGGTGATGTGCATTCAAGATCTCTGTATGAATTTGAAATGGTAAAAAAAAAAAAGAAAGAAAAAATGCTACTGTTTAACAAATTCATGATGTTAGCCATTTTGAGTGCCATTAATTTCTTGCTTACATATCCATTACACATCATTCCTTAGAGACCAATTTTTATCTAGTTCCTTAACTCTTATCCCTTCTATTTTCCATTTGAATAGCTCTGTTTATTTTGAGTGTGAAGAGGATGAACATGGTGAAGGATTAAATATCCATTCACAATTAATTACAAAATTGGTTTAATTCAGTCAATTCTAATATGCTTAAAACAGCTTTAATTGGAATTATTTTCTCTCATTCAAAGGAGACACTCTTCAATACATACAGCTATGGTCTTATTGAAATTCTCATTGTAACATCTGCTTCATCTTCATTCCAATTAACTGTGCTGAATTTGAAATTGTCAGCTATGACAGAACATTTCTTTCTGTCACAGCACCTGGGTGACAGTGGTATAACTCACTTTATGGCTCTCTCTCTCTCTATATATATAATACTAGGAATTCAAAGACCTGTGTCTAGAACTGCTCTCTATTTCTTTGTGATAAAAAATATCTTCCCATTCTCTACTTCCCCACGCAATGTAATAATCCTGTCTTGCTAGGGAATTCTCTATGTTCTTGTGTCATCTTTTAATTCGTATCCTTAGTCTGATATGATTGCTAGAAGTAGGCATCTAACCTGAGTGTACTCCAGTTTTTTTTTTCTTGGCTTCACCAAACTAAAACACGTGAGAGTTCATCAGACACAGTCCTGGATTAGCAGAATGTGGAAAATAGAGTTTTGTTGTCCAGCCCTCAAGTGCCAATCATTTCTGCCCCCCATTTAGGCCATATCCTCTCCTCACTCTCATCCACCTTCAGTGAAAAACACTTGTGCTCTCCTTCACATTCTTTTCATCCCCCATGTGTAACATGGTCTACCTCCTTTTAGTAAGTCTACTCAAGGAACCCAGAAGTGACTACTCCCTTTTGTTCTTCTCTTGTGTGTCTTCCTCATTCTGACAGGTCTCACTTCCCAGACTCCTCTAATCATTCTGTACCATCTCCCCAGCTTATGCACTTCTTACTCCATACTCTGTAACTTTTCCCAGTGCCCCCTTTGTCTCTCATCCTACTGATTCTTGTGGACTGCAGATAGAGCAGGAGTTCGGCTCTATCATTCCTTCTGCTCAATGCACGTCTCAAACCTCTAATTTTTGCTTTATCTATGAAAGGGTGAAGATCATGAGAAATTTTTAATTGACTCTCAAGTGCATAACCAGAATATATATTGGCACTTTCTCACATGGCCAAAGCAATTATTTGGTGACCATCCGACTTCTCCAAGACCCACGTCCAAGAGGAGAATTGGTCATAATTGTAAGGACTTAATATGTTTAATGCAATCAGTAATGAAATATTAATTTTCTCAGTATGGTTCTATTTAAGTATCTTCCAATTTAAATAAGGTAAAAGAATAAAAAGAACTTCATTAATAGTTACTAATCCTATCATCTTTTTTTATTTCCCCTTCATTTCTATCTACAAAGACTATCAAGAAAAAAATATTGAGCCCAACATAAATCTGTGCCTAATAGAATTGCAAGGTATGATGATAAAGCAGTTTGCTTTTGAAGAGAAATCTTTCCAGGCAGATGAATAGTGGGCTCAAAGACCATGTGGCAGCAGGATGCCTCATAGTCTCATGGTGTACCAAAGGGACAAGAGTGACTGGAACTGAGAGGAAGGACAGAAGCTGCAGATGACGCAAGCCAAGTACTAAGGCCCAGACCAGGCAAGGTCATTTCTGCCACTGCAACAACGTTGGCCGTTACCCTGGGAGAAATGTAAACCTCTTGCAGGGTATTGAGAAGAGTAGAAGAATGCATTTTATTTTGTAACAGTGAAGTGTGACTTCCTCTATGGAAACTTGATGTACAGGGGCAAAAATGAAAACAGGAAGACCACAAAATTTCAATGAGAAGTCTATTG
The DNA here is from genome assembly GCF_017591425.1 of Ochotona curzoniae. Classification (NCBI taxonomy): domain Eukaryota; kingdom Metazoa; phylum Chordata; class Mammalia; order Lagomorpha; family Ochotonidae; genus Ochotona; species Ochotona curzoniae. The sequence goes on from NW_024467096.1 coordinate 26,148,956, forward strand.
CAGAACTTTAAGTAGGAGATGCAGATGGCACTAATAGAGCGAAAGTCAGAGAGATGGAGAGGATGATTTGGAATTCTCTACATTGTGAAGGTAAATCTAAAAAGATTATTTGAATGCAAGGAGGGTGTGTAAAACAAGGATGACCCAGGATTGATTTTAAGTTCCATACCTTTATAGAACATTGTTACATTTTCTAAGATGTCAGCAAAATGTGAATCTAAACAGATACAAGCAGATCAAAGAGAATCGGGGAATCCTGGCTACACTGGGGCACTGCCCATTAGTTAAATTGGCTACTTACATTTTTTTTTTCAGCAATAAAGTTAACTTTACCAGTTCTCTCTATGCTAGACAAACTTAAATCAGTCCTTTGATCTCAGGGCAGATTTACCTGTAGTTAATTGCCTTTAGATTTTTACAACAGAAGTTTTTTTTGTTTGTTTGTTTTATTCTGGTAATATTTTCTGATCTGTTTATGCAGAGTTTCTCATGAAAGGGTTTTTCAAGTGGAGATGAGGTTTCTCTGAAAAGACTAGTTAATACTTACCAAACAGCAAGTGTGTGCATGTTATCAATATTATCATGACATTTGTAAATGTTATAGTGATAACTCACACTGCGCAAGTACACTGCGTGTTCATTATGCAACATTTAATGACTGTAGATTTGCAGGCTTGTTCTCTGAGCAGCGCCTGTCCTCAGATGACCCTGCTTGGAATTGGGCTTCTTTGTCCATAACATATCATACAGTCCTTCCAAGCAACTTGACTAGGGGACCTCTCACCATCTCAGGGGATGATGCCCTTTTAATGAGGAAGTGTGGGAAACATTTTAGCTTTGGACTAGTAGCTCTCTTTACATAAAAATCAAAAATCCAAAAGCACTTTGTAGAATATAAGTGATACTTTGAAAAATCATACATGGATGACATTTTCAGGTATCAGTTTGGATGCAATTGAAGAAATCAACATCCAACTGCTTTACAATGATATTGCTAAATGAGGAGGAATAACCTCATCTAAATATGCTGACACAGTGCGATAACAAAATGTGATGCTTGACAATAAGTGTTGGGACACTTAACAGTTATGACATATATGATACATGTAAATGTGCTTTGTAAACTGCCAAGTGATAAAAATTATTTTTGTCTTTAGTGTTGAATTAAGCCAATCTACAGCATTTCTCATTGCTAAGACATACATGTACACAGACCATGTGATCACTAACAACTTAGCTAGGATATTATCTCCAGTCATCCAACTTCACATTCCCTGGCATCTGGCCAAACTGTCTTCCATCCCTTCAGCATGTACACCAATGGCTCTGCTTTATTTTTTGGCTCAAATGCATGGTCAATCTAATTATCTGTCCATATATTGCTAATTCATATTTAAAGATAATTTATAAAGTATTAAATTCTTACCTATTTTTCTTCTTAACTAGTGCTTTATCCTTTGGTTATTGTATGATTGTAAAATATTATAATTAAAAATATTATCTAAAAATTGATGTTTTTAACATTAAGTATTTACTTGCTGATGAATCTTCTATTTCCAAAAGGAATACAAGAAATAGCAAAACAGCTGTACTATTATGATAATACTTGGAAAATACTGCACCAAAACATATTTTGTGAAGTTACTTAAGTACTTTGGACACTACGAAGTCTTGATGAACCAAATTCCAAACAAGAGCAAACACATAATAGGTGAGCCATCTCCCTTCCCTCTCTGACACCCTTGGTCAAATATCTCATTTTGCGCAGATGAAGAGTCAGATTTCCCTAAAGAGACTTCTCAGGAACCAGGGAAAGTTGGCCATCTCTTGTACAATGTTGAAGAGTAGGTAGTTTTTAATGTAACCTCAAAGAAACCCAAATATTGACACACTTTTTGAGCCATCAGTTAATCCTGCTTGAATTCTGCCTATTACTCAGCAGTGGAAGAGGGGCAGGAAATTAGCAAACTAAGGTGTGTTTCTCACACATGAGATTCTGAGACTTTACTGGAGAGGGATACAAAGATGTATCAACAACTTCAAACTTCAGCCCAAATTCTTCCTAATTCTAATACTGTAAGAACAAAAAGGTTGAGGCAATGTTGATGGATACAGCCAATGGCCGGTGAGTTAAATCTAGTTAAATTTGACTGCCAGTATTTGACCAATTCAGCCTAGATTGATGCTGGAAGGATAATTCCTTGTCTTAACCACCTGCCAGAAAAGAGCTCAGCTTGTCTGAAAGGTACACAATAAAGACAAAAAAACATTTGCTTTAGTGTACACTTGTATATTTGACGCCCAGTATACAAGAAAAAAGTATGAGGTATATCAAGAAGAAAATATGACCATATGCAAAGAGAAATAGTAAATTAAGGCAGACTCAAAAGTGAGGTCATGGTTATTACAATAGAAATAATTATTAAAATAACCATTATGGCTCTGTTTAAAAAAGGGGAAAGCAGACATGGTGAATCATTCACGGAATACATGGCTAACAAAATAGATATAAAGCATAAATATGCACAAGGAAGTTGTGTAAATTTACAGCAAACTTTTTTTAAATCAAAGAAAAAGTTGCTTTGAAGACCATGAGAACAAAAAAATACTACTAGAATAAATGGAAGAAAATAACCCTGAAAACTGGGTTTCTGTTAACACAAGGGAAATACACAAATGTAGGGAACTTTATGAAAATGAATTTTACCACTTAGAATAGATACACTCGTAGATACAGTTTACCAAAATTAAAAAAAAAATAGAAGACCTGAGAAATCTTGCATTTATTTTGAAAGTCCACTTAACAAACACCATCCTAAAACAAACCATAGGCCTGTGCCCAGCACTGTAGCCCAGCGGCTAAAATCCTCGCCTTACCAGTGCCAGAACTCCATATGGACTCCAGTTCTAACCCCAGCGGTACCCCGCTTCCCATCCACCTCCTTGCTTGTGGCCTGGGAAAGCAGTTGAGGACGACCCAAAATTTTGGGACCCTGCACCTGCATGGGAGACCCAGAAGAGGCTCCTGGCTTTGGATAGGCATAACTCCGGCCATTACAGCCGCTTGGGGAGTGAAGGAGCAGATGAAAGATCTTCCTCTCTGTCTCTCCTCATCTCTGTAGATCTGACTTTCCAATAAAAATAAAATAAATCTTAAAAAACAGAATAGGCCTGTTCAAGTTATAAACATATACATAAGAAATATTGCCAATCCATTAAATGCTCTGCGGGATAATAAGAGAATAAAATGCTGCCCCGTATTTTTGTTTGTTTTGCTTTGTTTTTTACTCTACATAATCATGATCCAAATAGGAAAAGTTATACTATAAGAAAAAAATAGAAATAATTCTACCAAATATACATAGAACATCATTTACAAAATACTAGCAAGCAGATCCGTAATATAAAGAAAAAATGTGGTTGTCAGTCATATCTAATCATTCAAAGAAGCCTTAAGTTTAGAGGCCCTGCATGGTAGCCTAGTGGCTAAAGTCTTCACCTTGCACATGCCAGCTTCCCATATGGATGTCGGTTCTAATATCAGCAGCCCTGCTTCACATCCAGCTCCCTGCTTGAAGCCTGGGAAAACAGAATGGTCCAAAGCTTTGGGACCCTGCACTGGTGTGGGAGACCTGGAATAGGTTCCTGGATCCTGGATTCAGATCAGCTCAGCTCCAGCCATTGGGCCACTTGGGGAGTGAATCAACAGAAAGATCTTCTTGCCTCTCCTCTGTATATCTGATTTTCCAATAAAAATAAATAATTGTTTAAAAAGCCTTAACATAAAAATGATTGAACATAATTTGTCAATTAGAGATGAATATGATTATCACTTGGTAGAGAAAAATAATTTTCTAGGAAAAAAATCCTTTCAGGATGTAAAAAATTTTTCAGGAAATCAATAATAGAATTTTTTTTTATCTGATAGGGGAATTAGTTCCAAAGCATGTCAATAAATCAACAGTTTATAGCTGAACAACTCAATTAGGGATGGCAAATATATGGATTGCCCACTAAAGAAGACATCAATGGTCAATTACCCTGCAAAACAGAGTAATCAGCATCTTTGGTCATTCTTGTAAATTAAAGCTACAATGAGATGTCATTTCTCAGCCCCTGTGAGAACTAAAAGTAAAAATGCTAACGCTTGTTAAATATTGGTAAAAATTATTAGCAACAGGAACTGTAATGCAATGCTAGTGGAAATGGAGAAAATTTCAATTATGAAAAATAACTTATGGGCCTTTCACTCTAGAAACAACAAATTGTACTCCTAGAGAGTTTTTTTTTAAGATTTATTTATTTTTATTCGAGAGGCAGATTTTCAGAAAAAAGGAGAGACAAAGAAAAATCTTCCATCCAGTAGTTGAGTCCCTATGTGGCCACAGTGGCCAGAGCTGAACTGATCTGAAGCCAGGAGCTAGGAGCTTCTTCTGGGTCTCCCACGTGGGTGCAGGATCCCAAAGCTTTGGACCAGCCTTGACTGTTTTCCCAGGCCACAGTCAGGGAGCTAGATGGGAAGTGCGGCAGCTGGACAAAAACTGGTGCCCATAGGGGATATTGTCTCATAAAAGGTGAGGATTTAACTACTAGGATATTGTGCGGGGGGTGAAAATCTTCCAGAGATTTATATAAGAGGAATAGAAATGCATGACAGGAACCAAGAAAACTGCAAGCAAGTTAAGCATTTATTTCATTTCCATGGATACAACACACTGTGAAATACTACTCAACAATAAAAACAAAAACACACACAACTTCTTATAAGCTCAACAACTTAAACATTTTTCAGATCCAAATAAACCAAACACAATTCATTTGTACCAAAGTTTAAAAACAAGCAAAATGGATCCATGGTGATTAAAATGTGACTAAATTTCAGAAGCAGAGTTTCCTGGTTGCACATGTTTTGAAGCTAGAGCAAAATAGCATAATAGGAACTATTGAAGATGATAAAGTGTTCCGTTTGGGGATAGGGAAATATTCTAAGTAGAGCATTTTTCATTCCCATGTACTAGATTGTTCCTGTGAACTGCCACACTCTGAAAATAATAGCTACTTCTTCTGTGCTGCTGTTTCATTCTCAAAGCTGTTTGAAACATACAAAATGGTATTTAAAAAAAATACTACTTAATTTGATCTATGAAGCCTAGAAACAGGATCAGAGAGATTAGAACAGATATTCAGAGCATGCCCATCTATTGCTTCATTATGCAAATGCCTTCAGTCGCTGCGACTGAGCTGGGACAAGTGGAGGAGCCAGATACGCAGCCCTGGTCTTCCAGATGGGCAGTAGAGACTGCTCATCTATCTGCTGCCTCTCAGGATGCAGATTAGCAGGAAGCTGGAAGCAGGACCAGAGCCAGGACTCAGACCCAGGCACTCCGCTACTGAATGCGGTGTCATCCACACCCAGCCATGAGAGAAACTTTGTACAGGTTTGCTTTCCTTCCCAAGTAATTCCAAACAAACTTTCATTTTTAATTTAGGAAACTGTTATTAACTAATTGTACTCTTTGGAAGCTTGATAAAATTACAATTCTTCGCATAATTATTTTAGAATCAGCTTGATGTTGGCATCAAAAAATAAAGTTGTTTGGTAGTGTGACGATATGGCCAACACAATCAACTGCTCTGACAAAAGCCGCACTTTGTACAAGTTGCAGCTCTCATGAGTCATCTCAAGCAACCTAGCTCTGCACTTTCTCGCTGCCCTTCCTATCTGTCTCAATATTATGGACCAAGTTTGGTCCCCCTCACTACGTAAGCATCAGTGCAAAAAATGAACTGAAAATACATGGTTGCTAAAATTAAAAAAAAAAATAGGAAGGAAGAAGGTGAGTAGCAAACATCACTATGTTGCTAATTCACTATTGTGAAATATTTGGTATTTGTTCACTTCATTTAAATAAAATACATTAAAGCTTAAAAGGAAGCAAACATCAGGCCCTGCATAAGAGCCAGCAGAGGGCTCAAGGCGTGAATAGCAAAGTCCTCACAAAAGAGCCGTTCCATTAGTCAGCTTTTTTTAAACATATAATTTCCCTCTTAAATCTGCAGAGGCTGTATAGCTGATTATTCTTATTAGCTGTTAAACCTAACCACTACTTACACTCATTCAAACAGTAGACTTTTCATCTGTCATATACCTCCAGTTATTCACTAGGATTTCTTAGTCTCCAAGTGGACAAATCCTAGACCCATAGCGTTGAAAGCAACCCCGGAGGCCGTTTCTCTGAGGTCTTTCACCTCAAATCCTAGGCCTATATAGCTCTTTCAACATTGCCACTGACAGGTAGCTGAGTAAACTCTGCTTGTGAAAAGGAGATAAATACATATTATTTTTAAGAAAATGCAAGGCACTTATGCACAGTTCAATTATCTGGCACTAATATCTCTCTTCCTGTAAATTCTATTTGTTGGTCCCAGTAATTCTCTTTAGACTTACATGGAGTAATTTCAATTCCTCTTCTAGTGGACAGAACTTCATACATTTAGAGCCTTCTCTTGACATTTCTTTGGATGGTGAATGCAGACTCGGTATACAATGTAATTTCCCTTGCACATATCTACAAGCAACTCTCATTTTTTTTTCTGGATTTATTTTTAATGTGCTAGTCAAGTGTGTGATCCATCATTTTAGAAATTTGGATTTGTAAAGCTAATCCTATACATATTTACCATGTTGAGGTATCAAAGTTTCAATGTTAAGATTAGCTTTATAGTCTATCTCAATACCTCTCAAACTTCAGCATGTATTCAATTACCTAGGAATGGGTAGTTCTAGGGCAGGCCCAGAGAATTTGAGTTTTAACAAGTTTCCACAGATCAGATTTTGGGTAATAGGGTCTAAGCATTATAGTTTCAAAAGCATTTTTTCACGCTGTTATAAAGATGTCCATAAATAATTAAGGAAAACACGATGATAATCATACATGGGTGACAGCGCTTCAGAAAGACTTTGCATATAAAAGTTCATTTTGATAGAAAACATTGTGGAAGACATCTGGTATGCACGGGCTTCAAAAGTTTGCATCACTGTAAACATTTTGAATTCATTGTCCATGAACTTTGGACGTATCCTCGTGTAAGTGAATTGTGCTATGTTATGTAAGAACTTCAAATGTACAGCAACAACTTGAGGCTATTGCATCATTTCTCCACTGCTGACCATTAGTATCTAATGTACAGGCGCTTTGAGTCAGGGAGAAGTTTTCCCACAAATTATCTTGGCTTATTTAAAGGCTAGTAATTGCTCAAAATTTGTGTGATAATTAAAACCACCATAACGTTTCCTGACCCGAGGCCTGTTAATTAGGAGTCTGATTTCCATAGGCTAACTTTTTCTCCTCCCCGGTGCCCAGTGCTCAATATTCCCACCCCCCACACACACACAGACTTCACATGTTCATGAGGGTAAAAATGAATGTCTTCTTGAAGGATTTAGGCTCCCAGACTGCAGAAAATATTACCAAGTGTCACAGCATTAATTTCCCACAGTGCGTGTATCTCAGAATCAAAGAAACAGTTTTCTTTTCTCAAAGAAAAGGTTCACTCATTTTTTAATGGCTGTCACCTCATGGGTGGCTTACAAAGAATATTTTCAGTCACCTATGTGTATTTATCACTTAGTATTCTACTGTTTACCAATTGACATCTAGAAGCTGCATACAGAATAAATAACAAGCAATAGCAACCACTATAATTATACTCACTTATTGAATGTCCACTGCATGTAAACTACTGGCATTGTTCATGCTCACTTTTTTTTTTAAAGATTTATTTATTTTATTGGAAAGTCAGATATACAGAGAAGAGGAAGAGAGACAGAGAGGAAGATCTATCATCCCATGATTCACTCCCCAAGTGAGCCGCAATGGTCGATGCTATGCCGATCCGGAGCCAGGATCCAGGAATCTCTTCTGGGTCTCCCACTCAGTGCAGGGTCCCAAAGCTTTGGCCCGTCCTCGACTGCGTTCCCAGGGCACAAGCAGGGAGCTGGATGGGAAGTGGAGCTGCCGGGATTAGAACTGGTGCCCATATGGGATCCCGGTGCATTCAAGGAGAGGACTTTAGCCGCTAGGCCACGCCGCCATGCCCACTTGCTCACATTTTTTTTTTTCCAAAGATTTATTTTTATTGGAAAGGCAGATTTACAGAAAGAAGGAGAGACAGAGAAAGATTTTCTGGCTGCTGATTCTCTCCACACGTAACTGCAGTGGCAAGAGTGAGCCAAAGCCAGGGACCAGGAGCCTCTTCCAGGTCTCCCATGCAGGTGCAACACTATCCTCTACTGCTTTCCCAGACCACAAACAGGCAGGAAAGTGGAGGAGCTGGAACACAAGCCAGTGCCCATATGGGATCCTGGTGAATGCAAGGCAAGGATTTAGCCACTGAGCCATTGTGCTAGGCCTGCTAACAAAATTTTAAAATAAGAATAATTGATCCATTTATAAGAAACAGAAGTTCACTGAAATACAGTAACTTGGTTTGTAGACCAACTGATTAGTAAAAGGCTACATTAGGGTTGGAACCTGATGACCAGGCAACAAAATGTGATGCATAAAATTGCATTACTGCAAAAAATGGTTTTCTGTAAAGGGGTCAATTATTATCATCCTTACAAGTGACAGATTCTATCATACAAGATGTACAGTTCAGGTAAAAGACCAGAGGATCTTTTTTGAATGTGGAGAGTCTTCAGGGCATAAATATAAGCCTTGTTAGGATCAGGGCTCATTAAAAAGAATTTGTGTCAACTACAATACTTTTAAAAATACAAAACAATTATCCCCGCTTTTAAGCTGTTTAAAGCTCACATATTAACTAAGTGGCAAAGAGTATACAACCGATTTAATGAGTCCATCAGACACACATTAGCAGAATTAACAGCTCCCGCATTTAAGCAAGCATTGAAGTGGGTTCATTTTCTGGTTTGTTTTCCAAAATGCAATGACGATTAATTTCAATTCATCACTTTTTTTCCTTTTTGTTTGTGCAAATACTTTTGCCCTATCTCATTTCTACAACTTGAACCCAACTCTGTCTCTTCCCCATTATTAAAACTACCAATGCAGGTAAGACAAGAGAAGGAGTAATCCGATGAGCCGAACGGCTTTGTCCAGGTAAAGTGATAGTGAAGTGTTCATTTTTTCAGCAGTCTTCGAAAAAATGCTGAATATCAAGTGGTCAGATGCAACTTTTTGATTATACTCTTTTAAAAGGAAATGTGAGACAAATTTTAATCAGATTTTGTTGAGAGTGCATGTAAATTCTTTTCCTATATTTACTCTATGACCTTGTAATTGTAAGCCCTTTATGAGTATTTATGGTGAGCATAACAAGAGATATTTCCTGGCCAATATGGTTGTATTTCTGAACATACTTATTGAAACCTGACAAATATTTTGCCCAAAAATATTAGTAAAATGCTGCAATCAGGGGTAGAGACAGTACTAGAATCTACGTAATTTTGATACCAGATGCAAGCACCCCAAGTGACAAGATGTGAGCTATGTTCCTAGAAGAGAATATTATGGGTAACTTTTGCTCTAAATCTCTGCTTACCTATACTAAAGACATTTTGCTCCTTAGTTTCTTAGATATAATTCACATTCACAATTACCTAAGAAAATCTTTACAAGATTGCGAAAGAAAATTTTACATCAAAACACAGTCCTGCTGGGGAAGAGCAGCACGGAAAAGTTGAATTGAGAAATTCAAAATCAAACCTTGATTGAAGCAGCAATCCGATTCCTGACATCTTCCTAGCTAACTCAAGTAACACAGATCTTCATAACCTCATAGCTTCCAAGATTGTAAAACCACCATCTTTCAGTGATCTGTGCAATTCACCAGCGAAGTTGAAGATAATGTTGTGTCAGCAATCATGGCGCACTGGCAGAAGCCAGCTTTTAGGAGAGCCTCGGTGACTGTCTTTTATAACAATGTGAGCCACGCGGGATGAACTGTAGACAGAGGAAATTGAAGTTCTTTCACATGGCACCGGCTTGTCCCCTAAATGTTAATATTATTTGCTAAATAAATTTGTTTCAGAAAAAATGTGTGGCTATCTTTTGCTCTCTTACAAGCCAAAAGACCACAGATTCAAATCATTCTTATAAGAAATATTGTTTGATTTGCATCCTTCTTGTAAATAAGTTAATCTAATTTTTAAAAAGATGAAGCTAACACTATTTTCATTTAGGGAGAAGGTAAATTTAGTGTAACATGAGCAGCAAGTTTCTTTATTTACACAGGAATATAAACCCATAAATAAAGAAAACTTGATATGGCCACAAAATAAAATTAAATAGAAATCTAAGGTGAAATATGCTCATATAATTTATTTGCTTAAGCAAAACTTCAAAGGATTATTCAGATTGTAAATACACCGTAATTATTTTTTATGAAGCAATTTTTCATTTATTCGAGGAACAAATATATGTGAATGAAAGTAAAGCTTTTGATATTTTCTTGAAAAAATGTAGTTTAAATGTATTTTATCGTTAAGTTATGTGGTTTGGAGATTCCTCAGAAATTCGAAAACAGACTTGCCATATGACCCAACCACATCACGCCTGAGAATTTACACAAAAAAATTGAGTCAGCCCATGGGAGCATTTGTATACTCATGTTTATTGCAGACCAACTCACAATGACTAAGATATGAAATCAATCCAGATGTCTATCAACAGATGAAAGGATGAAGAAAGTGGGATTTGCACACACCTAGTGCTACTAATTAGCCATCAAAAAGAATGAAATTGTGTCTTTTGCAACAAAATGGATGCAAATAGAAACTATTATGCTCAGCAACATTAGCCAGTCCCCCAAACCCAGATGTTTTCCTTATCTGTGATAAATAATGCAGATTAAATATATACATATATATGATTGACATTTTTATATATGTATATATGAGGGAGATTGACATTTGAGACTTGCTTACTGTTTATAGCCTTTTTTTATACTCTTGAGCAATAGTCTTCCTTTTTATTTCTACCTGCTATGTGTTGAAATCTTTATCTAGTTGTGTTAAGCCTGGGATTGCAAACTGAGATGAACATATTCCATTGTAAAAATTAAAAAAATAATAATAAGGAAGAAGAAGGGTGAGTGGCAGGGGAAAGAGCGGAGGGCAGAAAGCATCACTGTGCTCTGAAATCTGTCTTGTGAAATATGTGAAATTTGTTCACTTTATAGAAGTAGGTTTTTAAAATATAGGTTATTTCCATTCATAACAATGATGAACATGTTTGTAGTCTTCCTCAGAAAAAAAATCATGCCATTAATTGAGCATAAATTCAGAAATTCATTTTAGTTGAAAGCAGAATGGATAAAGAAACTGTGGTACAACTACTCCATGGAATACTATTCAGCCATTTAAAAAGTTGAAATTGTCATTTGCAACTAAATGGTACCACTAGAAACCATTATGTTCAGTGAAATAAGCCGATCCCCGAAAGATAAATATCATATGTCCCCCCGATATAAGAAAACTTCATGCATAATACAAGAGAAATAGATGTATTGGTAAACGTGTATACATATATTCAACTGGAGAAATGACATAATGGGAGCAGCATACGGGGAAGTGAAGATTTACTGTGATATGAAGCTCTACTTCTGAGTTAAAGGAGCACTCCCAATGAAACAGATATATCTTGGCATAATATGCTGGACATTCTAGCATTGTCTACACCTACAATGTCATGATACATCTAAATGGCAGAATGATGGACTTGTGACTGTTGCTGAAGGACCATACTGTTGTAATAATATGGAAGAAAACAGTGGGGGGAGTAAGGGTAGGAAGGGAAATCCCGTATCATGAAATATAAGATATGTGTATAGTCCCCAATACAGAAATATATCTCATCACAAATCCTTTTTTGAAGTGAAAATTATTGCAGAAGATGTAGTATAGAAACATATTCACAATAGATCACCGTTTTTAAACTATAATTCATGACCCATTAATCACACATGAAATATATCTAATAGGATACGACCAGAGATTTTTTAATGATATGATAGAGGTTAAATAAAAATGTATCAGAAAGCAGTATTGTTCAATAAACTGTTTCATATCATTCATGAATATGTATTAACATGTATATTTACACATACTCCACATGTGCTACATGTAAACTGCATAACATTTCTTTCTGTGGCTCCAGGTTAAAAAAAGATGTAAAACTTCTCTGATAATATCTAAACCCGGTGTCAAGTTTTTGGTCTAGCAGTTAAGACGCAGTCGGGATGCCTGCAACCTGTGTCTAAGCACATGAATTCTAGTCCTGGCTCCATTGCACTGTGGCTCCATTCCAGCATCCAACATCTAACTGAGCATCCTGGGAAGTACTGATTTCTCTGTCCCATGTTGGAGACCTTGGTTTGGGTCTCCAGCTTTAAGCTTTTTTTTCTGACTCAGCCAGAGACATTGTCAGCATTTATGGAAAGATGCAGTGGGTAGGAGTACAAGCCTGTTTTTCTCTTTCTCTCTCTCTCCCTCTCTTTCTCTCTCCCCATCTCTATCTGTGAATATAGTTCATCCTCTCAAAAAAAATTTTACAATGCAATTTCATCCACTAACTCTTCCAAACTAACAACAAATCCCGTTTTTATTATCAAACTGAAATTTTATGCTATATTTTTCTTCTGAAATTATATTAAAACTCACTGATTTTCTCCACTCCCCCTTTATTCCTGCACTGAGATAATATTGCCTGTGCAACTACTGCAGAGGCATCACATGAATCAGAAATAGTTAGATGCTAAATATATATAAATATTCTGTTTCCAAGTATCATCTCCAGTTTGCTCTAGTTCCCTTATGCTTTATCTTTTGCCTTTACTATATTAAGGAAAGCACAAATTCAAAGCTTGCTGATACAATGGGAAGCATTTCAAAATCACTTTCTGTATAATTTGTATCCTAGTTTGACTTTGTCAAATGGTCTCAAAGCTTCTTTAATACAGGTTTATTGGCTACCCATTTGAGAGAGGTAAGGTGGTATTACAGTTCTTTTCAGTAAATTAAGAAACAACATTCTGAGCAACATGGGTACATGGTGGCTGTGCATGCTGAATGGGGGTGGGAGGTGTGTGGTTTTGATGGGCAGTGATTTGAAGCAATAAAAACAATCTCAGTGAACTGTTCTAGCCGTTGTGTATTAAAAAAACAAGTAAATGAACTGGCAAATTACTATAGTGAGCAAATGACTGAGGGGAGCAAATGAAACACATGCTACTACTCCAGGGGTACCGTTTTTGGGGGAAGAAATTAAAATATTTTCAGGTTTTGTTCTTATGAGCTGGTAAAAGGAGACAGCTGGTATCTTAGCCACACTTGTGTTCCAGCCCCCAGTGGTAGAAATCATGCTGCTTCCTGCTGGCCTGAAATTGCAATCAGACCACCTTCATTTTATATAGACCTCAAGAGAGTACTAACAATTCTTGATTGCAGATAACCTGGGAAGAATTCAAACCACTAATCCATTGTCTGTAAGTACTTTATTCTTCTGCCAATGCCATAAACAATCTAATTCTCTAAAAGCTGACACATAATGTCTTGTATGAAGAGAAGAACTTACGTTTAGTAGCAACCTGAGGCAAAACAAGTACATAAAATCAACAAGGAAGCATCGGTGTGGTTCATTGGAGTCGTGGGACTGCATATCTGGATATAATATTGAATAAATTGAGAAAATTAGAGCAATCACGGATCAAAAGTTATAACCCAGCATTTTTGTGCAACACAGAGACCCTTCTGGGAAAACCCGTGGCTCTTCAGTGAGTCCATTTTTCAAAGACATAATGACCCCAAACTGTCTTCTGGAGACAGTATAGAAACTATTTCCTTTCTCAAAGAAAGGCACCTGTGGAACTAATCAGAATGAAGTACTTCTTTCAAAGGATGTGCTATAATCCTGTTGAGTGAATAAAAAATTTACAAGACTACAGTTCAGGATGAGAGAGAAATGAAATGACAACTGAAGGTGGCCTGTCATATGTAAACAAGGAGATTTGGAGAGATTCAAGTTGATGCTCGCTGAGGTAATCCCAAGAGAAAATATTTATTGTGCCCAAGAATGATTTAGATAATGGAAGCTATTATAACCCCATATTTACTTAGTATAAGTGGCTAAAGTTCCCTTAACATGCTTATTTTACCGATAGATTCCTAAGAAGTTTTGAAAAGATTGGGTCCTCTAGCAAGCAATAAGCACTTTTATGTATTCAAATTTGACACTACTTGTTTTTTTTTTTTTGTGAAAACAGTATTGACGAAGTGTTGCTCAAAATATTAACTGTTATTTTTTTCTTCATGCAACATGTGAGGGCTCATGGAGACGGTCCAATTTTACATGAATAAGTGCAAGCATTTGTTAGGGAATGAGATCTAGCAATTATTATTATTTGTCAGTTAAAATGCATTTAATACTGCACAGGCATGGATTTTAACAGTGCAAAATGAATGCCAAAGCTTATCTTATCTGCAAATAAACAGGAAAAACACTGTAACCTTTCAGAACTATACAGAAAAATCAGGGTTATCAAAGAGCTAGTAGGTATTTCAGGTGTATATTATAAATTGCCACTTTTTAGGGTTTTTAAAAATTATTGTTTTATGATACAATTCCATAGGCTCTGGGATTTCTCACCCCCTTTTCCAAGTTCCCTCTCCCACCTCCTAATCCCTCTAGTATTACAGTGGGTGGTCTTTCATGAATATCCCTAAGATCATCAAGCTGCTATTGAGGTGTTTCCTGACCTTTTAGGCATGGGCGATGTCAGAGAGTCCAGCACCCTACTGTTAGGATAGTTTCAGCTCTTTCACTGGCGTTTTGTCTTTGGTCTGGATGCATAGAGACATGCTGCACTTTGTCTCCACACCAGAGCATATCAGTCCATGCTACACTTCCACGATGCATCCCCTTAAACACAGAGCCCGTGAACAGACCACAACAGGGAGGGAAAGAGCAAATTTTCATCAACATGAAGTTAACAAACATGCTACAAAAATACCAATGTCTAGCTAGCGATGAAAAAGAAAATCAAAAGCCTTCTTGTATAAACTGATGTTACTGCATGATTCTTACTAGGGTTTCAAAGAAAGTCTATTCCTATGTACATTTTCTGCTTTGAACTACCGCTGAGGTTTCAGTACATCTTTGACAATAACAACTTTGCAGACTCATCAGTGACCTTCTTGTAGTTAATTCTGCAGATAACTTACACTTTTCATCATATAATGAGCAGTAGGTAGAATTTTAGAGTCTTGATAACTTACACCCACTGTCTTGTAACAATGCTTCCTTTCACTACTTCCTTGGCACAATGCCCTCAATTCTTTCTCTAACTCAAGAATCTTTTCAAGATTGGAGCCCCTTAGCTTGCTTTCTTAAGGCCAATAGCATAACAACATACACTCTGTTTCTAGATTAACACCTGAGCAATAAGGCTTCATTTGCCATCTATATCCTAAACAAATCAAAATGTATAGTCTAGGCTGAATATTTTTAAATCCAGTTTTCCTTACTGCTTGTAATATTTCTATTTGGATATCCCATAGGTACTTAAAACTCAAGGTGTCTTAAAATTGACTGAATGCATTTCTTCAGATTGGATTTTTCCCTTATATTCCCCTTCCTAGGGAATTCATAGTTATATATTCACTCATTATATCCAATTTAGTCGTAGCATGCATCAGTTGTATGACAGCTGCTTTTGTCTGTTATCATGCCACTGCCTTATTTTCTCCACAAGCAGATGCCTAGCCTCTTGTCTCCCTGCCTTTTCATGCTGCTTCACTAAGAACTCCGTATAGCAGCCAGACTCACACACATAGAAACACACACACATCAGTTGAATACTTTGAAATAAGAATCCCTTTGAATTTTAGAGCAATGTATTTACAATCACTTAGTACGTGATTGCATCTTACCGCGTTATTCCAACCTGACTCCCAGTTTAACAAACACTCCAATCACTTAGGACATCATGTGTACTTAGTCATACCCTGGTCCTTACCGTGTTCCAGTGTTCTCCATGTTTGTTTTATCTAAAACACATGTGCTCAACATCAGAACGCCTAGCTAACATGACACACACTTTAACTATGAGCTAAGGTATTACTCCCTGACTCCACCCTCTTCCTATAACTTAATTGACTGTCACTCCTCGGTGTTCTCTAACACTATTTTTTTCTTTAAATCTCATCATTCTTTCTAAACTGCAACATGCAAGAATTGTGCCTATTTTCTCTATCATTTTATCTACATCTTCTAGTGTAGTAGTTAGCCCTGACTTAGGGGGTCCACCAAGTTAATATTTAAATTGAATAAAGGAAAGAATCATCTTCACATTCATAGACGGTTTATGCTCAGAAACCCATAGATCTGCTACTCTTACAAGAATCTCAGCTATAATATCTGGTTTTCCTTAGTAGCTTTTGTCCATGCTTGAGAAATCTTAGAATATGCTTGCTATCATCTAATAAAATTTCCACTCAGTGGATAATGTCAGAGTCATCAGAAATCTCCAAGACAAGTTTTCAAAAACTGTTTTATCCCAATGGATATGCTCATAAGTAGACATTAGGAGTTTATGCACTGCTTCGGAAAGGCAGAATATTGCTAGGAATGAATCACTATCTTGAAAAAGCTCAAAGTTCTTTACTAAGTTGTGTCAGGGAAGCCCCATATCCAAGTGACAGATTTCATTAGCAGTACATCCGTTTTTGCTATCTTTGTAAAACACTGTTAAGTGCTATGCTAATAGACAAAAGTAGAAAATCAGAACATATGTTGTGAAATTAGCTGGAAGCTATAAAAGCAACATTTTTTCTTTTCTGGATGAAGAGATCTGATTCAAAGACATAGCTTTCTGACATTTTAGTGTTCAAGAAAAATAACCAATAATGTGGATCTGGAATTGAGCAGAATTAAGCAACTATATATGCTGATTTGAGTTGTATAACGGAAGTGTAGTAAGGGAGCTACACAAAATGCTGCAAGTAAATTAGGTTTTCTTCAGCAAATTCCTCTAGGCTGTTTCCTGTGAAGTAAGAGTTAAAATACATCATTTGTACATGATGGGGTAGGAAAGCAAGAAGAAGCATTTGGAGATAAACCACACTAGTTACAATCACTGGACTGAAAAGGACACATTCTATAATTTCTGACCATCACAGGAGCCATCAGTATGTCACATTTTAATCCTTTTTTTAATTAATTTTAAAAAGACACATATTAGTTGAAAGAGAGAAAGAGAAAAAGACTCTTCCATATGCTGACTCACTCCCTAAATTCTTGCTGTAGCCAGTGCTGGGCCAGCCTGAGTCAGGAGGACACAAGTATCCAAACCATCATTTGCATCTTCTCAAATGTATTAACAGGAAGCTAGATAAGAAGCCAGGATGGAATGGACACTCTGAACGGAGATACAGGTGTCCCTTCCAGGCATTCTCACTGTGCAATAGCAGCCTTTCTCCAATCACTTTGTAAACATTTGGTGTTTTTAGCAAGAAACACTTAAAATACAAAAGACAACTTACAAAACAGTCCTAGATTTGCCACATGAGACATGAGAGGGGAAAAATCAGGAATTAAGCGAGTCTCTAGTTAGAAGTCACAATCCAGCAAAATACCTGATAATGCAACATTTATACCTGATTAAAATGAATTGCATAACCCAGATGCACTTCGCTAGCTAAAGGATTTAAAGAAAATTCAAGATAAGACATTGATAATTCCTCATCATGAAATCTGCCTTCAACAACTGACTAACCACAGGTCAGTATTGAAAGAATAAGGGAAAATATTGAAGTAATATGAAAAGCCAATGTCACAGGGTATGAAATTTAGGTTTTTGGTTGACAGGATCCATAAAGTGCCCATCAAAAAAAGGACAAAAAGGCATGGCATGATGACTTAACGACTAAATCCTCCTTGCCTTGTTTGCGCTGGGATCCCATATGGGTGCTTGTTCACGTCCCAGCGGCTCCACTTCTTATCCAGCCCCTGCTTGTGTCCTGGGAAAGAAGTTGAGGATGGCCCAAAGCCTTGGGTCCTTGTATCCTCGTGGGAAACCCAAAGGAAGCTCCTGACTCCTGGCTTTGAATCAACTCAGCTACAGCTGTTGCAGCCACTTAGGGAGTGAAATAGCAGAAGGAAGAGCTTTCCTTCTGTATCTCCTTTACCCTGTAAATCTGTGTTTCCAATAAAAATAGATAAATCTTTAAAAAAGGACGAAGAAAAACCTACATCAACTATATCTAAATATACCATTATAATAATTAAAAATTGTTCAGAGATAACATCACAAACATTCAAAAAAGAAACAAGCAGGTCATCAATGATGGAACACCAATCAGATTAGTTTTTAACAACACTGAATGTATTAAAGTAAATGAACTAAAACCTTTAAGAAATCAAAGCAAATTTTATGTGAAAAATGAGAATATCACTTAAAGGCAGAATATAGGTAATTTTAAACAGGTAAGGAATTGTGAGTTTATCACTCCAACTTTCTTTTTCAGGAAGTTAATCTCTGTAAACACATATAATTAAACCATCATCCTAGGTCCCTCAGTTGATACTGATACAATATCAGATAACAGAGCCATGCTTTCATTTAAAATCCCATGAAGCAGTATATTGATTTTTTCACGTGCACGTTTAAGAATCCTTTCCTTATGTTTAACTGAAGAGAGCTTGATGATCATGGTTCTTGGTGAAGATCACTTTTCATCAAGCCTGTTGGAAGTTCTGTGCTCCTCCTGGATCTTGTTTCCCAATTCTTTCTCCAGATTAGGGAAATTTTCCTTTATTATTATTATTTTAATTAATTATTATTATTATTTTCCTTTATTATTATTATTATTCCTTCATTAAATACAAAGATGGACTCCCAATGAAATTGTTCACTATATCTTGACAATAGGATGCTGGACTCTCTGCCATTGTTCATGCCCACAATGATGGACATATGACTGTGCATGAAGAACTATATTTTAGTAACAATATAGAGAAACTAGGTAGGGGGGGAGGGAATTGGGGAGGGGAGGAGCATATGGAACTGTATCATCAAATGATAATAATAATAAAATGTAAAAACAAATTTTTAAAAATCCTATGAAGCAGGTAGTATGTACTGACACCTAATTTTGTATAATCAGAAAAAATACTAATGCTTGCACTCTCTCCCCAGCCTCTCTTTTGTTCTATAGAAAATTCTTCTTTTTTTTTTTTTTCTTAAAAAAAAGTATTTTACTTATTTATTTACTTTGGTAAGGAAGAGTGACAGAAAATCTTCCATCTTCTGGTTCATTGCCAAGTTCCTGCAGTAGTAATATATCAGTGAGGCAAAAGCCAGGAGTGAGGAACACTATGCAAGTCTTTTACATACAGAGCAGGAATTTAGGGAATGGGCCATCTGCTGCAGTCCTCAAGGCAAACCAGTAGGGAGCTCAACAGTAAACAGAGCATTTTAGGCCAGCCACAGGGGTCTCCAAAGACAGCTTAACCCGACGTGCCTCAACATCCACCCCTCCATTCAAATTTTGAAATCTCTGACTTTACTTATAATTTCCATAGCTTATTTCCAAACTTTAAAGTCTAATAAATCTTAGCATTACAATCACGTGAGGCTGGCATGTTGACTTACATTGGCCCCTTAGTGCAATGTCAACATTTTGAATGGATCTCAGTTTGATACTTGACTGTTATACTTCTGATCCAGCTTCCTGTTAATGTGCCCAGGAAAGCAATAGATGAAGGCCCAAGTGCTTGCAAATACACACAGGTGGGACACCCCAAAGAAGAACCAGGCTCCCAGCTACAGCCTGGAAAGCCCTGGCAACTGTGGCCACTTCGGGAGTAAACCAGTAGAAACAAGATATTCGTGCATATTCATTCTCTCTTGCTCTCTACTCACCTTTCTCTAATTCTACCTTTCAAATAAATATAATTCTTAAAATTATGCTAATACAGTTTATTGGAATCTTGGGTCTCAGAATAGCTTTGCATCCTGGCTATCCTTAAATGAAAGCTTTGCTATGCTTAAAAGTCTTGTGTGTCACTTTAGAGCAATTTTTTCCAAATAGCCTCTGCAAAAGGCCTTTATCATACATTCTCAACCTTTTGTCAGCTGTAACTCATTCTTTACATTTTACAGATTCTTTATTAAAGTCTCTTAAATGTTTTTACATCCCAAATCACTTGTTTTACTCTGCCAGATCAGCAACACAGCTATCATAGTGAAACAGCTAACGATCACACTCAAGAATTCGCCTTTTTCAGTATGCTTTCTCTTTTGCACAACTGTATCTTCAATTAACTCTCTTAAAAAGCAAATAATTTGGGTGGAAAGTTCAAGTTCAGGATGTAGAAAAATTGACAATGTGAATGTACAATCACTTTTAAATGCCGATCTATTTTAAAATATGCATGGGGAGAATTAAATTTAAAACAGGCCTTATCCCCAAAGATGAATGAAAGCAAAGAGAAGAATTTAATGACAAAACTAACACATTTTTTTTTCAACACAGTTTACAACTACCACTGCTGCTTGCTAAACACCCTCAGTGCTCTACCCCACGAGACCATGTACGGCTAACCAACTGGACATTGCTTGGGCCTACAGAGACAGACATTGCTGAAAACAACTGAGTGAAAATGACACATAGCATTCCCACAAGGAGATTTCCAGAACTGGTGCATGATTTACTGCCCCTAGAAAGATGAATGTTGCATTTGGCCCTCGTGCAACCCCAAAACATGAGCAGTGCTCATTGTACTTCATTGTGTTTTGGTGAAACAGCACAATCTTCACCCCACATGTGTTATTACAGCCCATTTATCAGGTGACTGAAAAAAAATACTAAGTTTGAATGGAACCCACACTCATGGAATTTACTGGGTTTACCATATTTCTTTTTATTACAAAGCAGTTGGTTGAATACAATGGTGCATTTTGAAGGCTCAGTTACAGCCCCAGTCTGGTGGCTACACCTTGCCTGCCTGGGACAAGGTTTTCCAGAAGGCTGAATGGTTGTCATCCCCTTCTTTTTTATGTATTTTCTTTTTGCTGCTTAGGTTAGAGTTAACTGCTATCCAAAAATATTACATGGTAAGTTAGACAATTACATTTTTAATTTTTAGGTTGCACACAAGACTTCACAGTGTTCTGAATCTTGTGCCATCTTGGCCAGACTGTGAATTTTCCTTTGTCCAGCACATAGACAGAGCAGATCGTGTAACAGATGGGTATCCATGAGCTACGTATTAGCAGTCCTATTTATCAAACCAATTGTTATGGTAACACAGAACTTGTGTTCAGATAACTCTTCTTTTACTTACTAACAGCTGCAAGTGATGCTGGTGATGCAGACATGTCAAAAAGGAATATTAGGTACAAAGTTAAACATACTAGACAGACTAAGAAAAAAATTCTATGCTCTGTTTTCTAAGATTTATGATAAGAATGTGAAATTGTGAGGAAAGAAAAAAGAATGCAGTAGTCTGGTGACTGCACTCAAATTCTAAGCTATGGCCACAGTGTGTGACAAGTGTGACAAATGCTCAGTCATTCACCTCACTTCATCTCCTCTGATAGGCATCGTGTCATCTCACATCATACAAGCGGGCTGAGTACAGAATAATAAGATAGTTTGATAGAGGGTATTCCACATTCAGATCATTTTTATGATAGCATATTATTAAAATAATTCTAATATATTATTCAATAAGTCTTTATTTCTAATTTATGAGTTAAATTTGATCGTAGTTATTCTAAGTTAGGGAAAGAAAAACACAGTCTACTTAATGTTCAATGTGATCCATGGTTTGCAGCATTCCCTGAGCGTCTGGGTTTGTTTCCACTGCAGTTAAAAGGAAGACAATTTGTCTATGAGCAGAATCATCATCCGATAGATGGAACTGTTTCTCCAAAGCCAAGATACATGAGGCCAGGAATCAAAGGGAAGAAATGGAAATAACACCGCTCTCTGCCAGCTCTAGTGACCAACTAGCAACGTTCCCCACATTTATTCTCCGGTAGCCTAAAGGTGTTGCGTCTAGAGGAAAAGCGAACACCAGAGACACACCTGTGATTTCACGGAGCTGATTGTTGACATTGCTCCATGATCATGTTGGATCCCTGTTGCCTCTGAATCAACATAAAACAAAAATGTTCATTATACTGGCTGGACAGTTTCTTCCTGACTATTAGAGGGCAATTCCACCCTGAAAGTAAGGAAAAGCAAACCTGAAGTATGAGCGATACCTTAGGGCATTTTTGTTTGTTGTCAAGTCTTATGATTAAGGTTAAAGAAAAAAAAAAAAGACAATAACAACTCAATCATTCCAAGACTAGCATAATGGATTGCACACTTTCAGAATGAGGGTTTCTTTATTCATGGTACTAGGTAAAGGGCCACATTCAGCTAAGAAGCTTGCTGATGGCAAGTGGAATGAAGAATGAACAGTGGAAGAAAACTACTATAAATATCAGCTACAACAGTATCTCCAGTACAGAAAAGAGAACTCTATTGGCACACGTTTTCTTCCTGATTTTGCAGTGTAATGCTCAGACACAGGTATATACATATGTATATGCAAATACCTATGCAATATCAAAAATGTTTTTCTTTTCTTCTTCTCTTTTACAATGTAGGATTAATGACTTGAAAGTTTCATTTTACATCATAGAATTTAACTTATGGGATACCAAGTAGGAAATAGACATTACTCAGGCCCAGTACAATAGCTTTAGGGCTAAAGTTCTTGCCTTGCATGTGCCGGCTCATATCCTAGCTGTTCCATTTCCCTTGCAGCACCCTGCTTGTGGCCTGGGAATAAGAGGATTACCCACAGCCTTGGGACCCTCTACCTGCACAGGAGACATGGTGGAAGCTCCTGGCTCCTGGCTTTGAATCGGTTCATCTCTTGCCATTGTGGCCACTTGGGGGAGGAAACCATTGAATGGAAGATCTTTCTGTCTTTTCTTCTTTCAGTAACTTTTCAATAAAAGCAATTGTTTAAAAAAATTAAACATTACTCAGGTACACCATCTACTCCTTTATGGATGAGGTTAGCATATTTTCACTTGACTGAAACATTCTTAATTATTAGATTTACTTATGCTCTTGTTATTTGTATTTATTTGGAGATTACAACAGCTCAAAAATAATATGGCTGCCAAGTTGACAAGGAGTTGGATTCTGATTTCTAATTTTATGCATCAACTTGACTTAGCTACAATGTGTCTAGATATTTGGTCAAATATTACTTTAGACATGTCTGTGAAGAGTTTTCCTGGCGACATTAACTTTGTATCAGTGGATTAAACGGGTTGCCCAATGTGAATGGACTCCATTCAATCTCTGAATTATCTGAACTGAGGAAAAAGGGTTGAAGAAGGCAGGATTTCTATGTATTTCTGTTATCTTTCTCAAGTCATTAGAATCAGACTGAAACTATGTCTTACCTTCTACTAGGTCTTCAGTTTGCTGCCTTTGATATAGGGATTGTTCAATTTCATGATGCTGTGAGCCAAATAACTGCAATCAATTAACTCATCCATCTCCCTCACCTCACGCTCCCTTAAGCTTCTCAGTTGTTGGTTCCAATTCTCCAAAGACCCCTAGCACACCACTAAAATACACCCTGGTGTTTTTCAACATTGTTGCATGTTAAATAATTTAAAGCACAAAGATCAAGAAAGAATTACTTGTGTATTGCACTAGTTTATATAAGATCCTGGCTATAAAAATCAAAGACTCTGGGCTGGGGGTTCTTAAATCTGCATTTTAACAAGCACAAAAAGATATCGTTATGTTTTGTAATCATTAGACACATCTGAGAAGATTGTTTTACTATTCATATATCAGTTCAAAAGATTATTATTTTTTTAATTTTTTTAAAAGATTTATTTTTATTATTTTTTATTGGAAAGGTGGATATGCAGAGAGGAGAGACAGAGAGAAAGATCTTCTGTCCAATCATTCACTCCCCAAGTGAGCACAATGGCCGATACTATGCCAATCCGAAGCCAGGAGCCTCTTCCGGGTCTCCCACGCGGGTGCAGGGTCCCAAAGCTTTGGGCCATCCTCGACTGCTTTCCCGGGGCCACAGGCAGGGAGCTGGAAGGGAAGCAGGGCTGCTGGGATAGAACCGGCGCCCATATGGGATCCCGGGCGTGCAAGGCAAGGACTTAACCACTTGCGCCACCACGCCGAGCCCAAGATTATTTTTAGTGTCTAAATATTTATGACTAATTGACTCTTAGTGAACAAAGATAATTAAAATTGGGGGAAGCAAAAGAAAACTGAAAATCACTATTAAAGTAGAACTAAATCATTATGACCAGGAAAGATGAATTAATTAGGAAATTGCTCATCATTAACATGTAGTAGGAGTCTGAATGTTATACCTAGTTCGTTAAGACACCAAATGGACCATCCTTAACTGCTCATCCCCACAAACACCAGGGAGGGCAAAGCAGGCAGAAGAAAAGGGAGTGGCAAGCCAGTCATGTTTCCTAAGATCCCATCCCCATCAGAAAGCATGATTCAAGGGGCTAAGATCATGGTTCTTACAGTGCCCACATCACAAAGCAGAGTCCTAGTTCAGGTCTGGGCTGTTCTTCTTTTCATGCAATTCATGGATACTAACTTGGGAAAAACAATGGAAGAAGGCCCAGGTACTTTGGTCCCTCTATTCACATAGGAGCTCTACATGAAATTACTAGATCTTGCTTAACCCTGTGGCACAGTTCTGATTGTTGTAGTCATTTAGGGAGTGAACTTCTGGAAGGAAGACATTTCTCTCCTTCTTACCACTTTGCCTTTTGGACAAAGTAATGCATTTTTTTTTTTAGGAAAAAAGAAAGAATCATGATGTAAAAGGTAACTGAGTTTTTATTTTCTGTTCTATTAGGGGATCACTTGCCAATGGTGCTTAAGCATAGAACTCTTGCTATGTAAAAATTCAGAGACCTCACCTTCTCATATTTTAAACACATTGCTCTGCAAACCAGTTAATTAGTCTCAGGTCTAGGAAACTGACCTGATGATATGAATATATTGTCAGTTCTTTCAAAATGTGTGTGTATATACCCTTTGATATATCTACATTAAATGCCCTGTCTTGATGTTAATCATACCTATTTAATCTGTTTTTAATTATTTAATAAATGAAAAACCAAACATGTGATGGCTAATGAGCAAATAATACTGAAGTGCAAGAAAATATTAAGAATGTGTGAAACCATTATTCAATGTGAGTCTTAACCATCATCACTAAATGTGAGTCAACATCTATGGTCTCTACTGACATGATTTTGCTCCGTTTTAGCATCTAATCACCTGGGAAGACAAAATATAATTGTACTTACACTTCTTATTTTAGAGGTTAGTAAAGCTCAAAGAGCTTTCTTTAGTCCTGCCACTTGAAATCTGATGCCTGAATGCAATAGTCAGATGGGTAATTGGCAGAGAGGATGCATTGCTGTTCGGTGAGTCCTGTATTGATGCTGTCCCACAAAGCAGAAATATCAAATAGACATAGAAAAGTGCCGTTATTCAAGGGAACTTTACAAAAATCATTTAGGAATAAATTTAACCAACGTGGTAAAAGAGCTCTACGGTGAAAATGACAAACACGGATGAAAGAAACCCTCCAAGGACACAAAAAATGGAAAGATGTTCTTTGTTCATGTTTTCAAAGAACTAGCATCATTGAAATATTTATACTACCAAAAGCAACCTACAGATTTCATGCAATCTCTGTCAAAATACCAATGATATACTTCATAGAATTAGACAAAAATCCTAAAATCTAAACGGAAGCACAAAAAGACCCAGAGTAGCCAAAGTGATCCTAACCAAAACAAGAAAAACATCAAGCTAGCAGCATCACAGTATCTAATTTCAAACACTACTATCCAGCTATGGCAATTAAAATTGCATAGTATTTGCATAAAAATGTATATGTTTAGCAGTGCCAAAACAGAGTGCTCAGAAATTAATCCACATAAATGCAGACAACTGGTTTTTGATAAAACAAAACAATAAATATTGCAGGAGGACATGAATGAGCATATGTAGAAAAATGAAATTGGTTCTCTTCCTCTTCCCATACATAAAGGATGAACTCGAAATGGATCAAAGACCTACAATTAAGACCTGAGAATATGAAAGAAGTGAAGGGAAAATACTTTAAAGCATCGGCATAGGTGATGGCTTCTCAGCTAAGAGCTTCAACACTCAAGTGAAAATAAAACTAAATAAATGGATAGATGTAACACTCAGAAGCTGCTGCCCAGTCTGGGGAGAAAAACCCACACATTAGAGCACCATCAGAATGACAGAAAGCATGTTCTAGCTAACTACTCAGCACCGATTAACATCTAGAAGAGATCAGCAAGTCAAAAAGACCAACTGCAAAAATGTAAACAAATCCAGTTAAGATACGCACAAAGGATCTGAACAGACAATTGTTTTTCATTTCTTTTGGTGTTTTTGAATGTATGATTTTTGTCTATCATACTTTATTTTTAAGATTTATTTATTCTTATGGGAAGTTAGATTTACAGAGAGGAGAGATGGAATTTCAGTCTGCTGGTTCACTCCCCAAGTGGTCATAATGGGCAATGCTAATCTGATCCCATGAGGCAGGAGCAAGGCTTTAGGCCGTCCTCTGCTACTCTTCCATGCCACAGGCAGGGAGCTTGATGGAAAGTGGAGCAGCTGGGACATGAACTGGGACGTATATGGAATGCCCATGTATGCAATTCAAGGATTTAGTCATTAGGCTATCGCATCAGGCTCCTGAAAAGACAATTCTTGGAAAAAAAATACAAATGGCCAAACAATATCCAGAAAAATGTTCAACATCATTGGCCATCAGGGAAATGCTTATCAAAACCACAATGAAGTATCACTTCATCCATGACCAAAAGACAGAAAATCACAAATGCTGACAAGGATGTAGAAAAAGTAAACGCTGTATTACGTTCAGGGGAATGTGAATTAATGCAGCCACTGTGGGAAACAGTGTGGTGAATTCTAAAACAAACAAGCCAAAAACTAGACACAGGAGCCAGTGCTGTGCCACGGTGGCTAAAACTTGGCCTTTCGCGCCAGCGTTGTAGGTGGATGCCTATGGAAGTTCTGACTGCTGCACTTCCAACATGGCTTCCTGCTAATGCTCCAAACCCCTGGGCCGCCGCTTCCATTTGAGAGCCCAAGATGAAGGTCCCAGCTGTTGGCTTTGTCCTGGCCAGCTGTGGCTGATGGGGCCACTTTGAGAGAGAACAAGCAGATGTCTTGCCCTCGATTTAAGAGGGACAGGGAGTGGTGTGTGTGTGTGTGTGTGTGTGTGTGTGTGTCTTCCTCTCTATAACTCTCTCTTTTACATAAACAAAAACAAATCTTTTTTTTTTCATGTAATATAGAAAGAGAGAGAGAGATGGAAAGAAGAGAGTGAGTTGGAAGGAGGAGCTGAAAGAAGGAATATTCCTAGAACTTCTCTGTGAGCTACACGGCGTCTCTTCTCTTTGTATTAACATCGCATTAACATTAGCGCGGATGAGAATTGTATTGCTGTGATTATCACGCATTTGCTGTGAACCTGAGAATGTAATGTATTAGGGTAAGCTCTTTAAAAGTTCAGGGAAAATGAAATGAAAATAATTAAAACTAAGTTAGTATAGAATTTTTTTAAACCTTACACACTTTCCATAACATACTTTTTGTAGGCCCTTCATATTTAATGGCATTTTCTTTTTCTTACCGTGCCAAAATATGCCTATGTGCTGTTAACAAATTTTCCTTGAACAAAGAGGCTTTTTCCGTATCAAGATCATTTAATTCTGAAGATAATTGTATTTCCACTTTCCCTTAGTATAAAGTTCAGCATTAAATTTACAGTCTTTTTATTACTCATTTGCCCAGGGTCTTCCAATCTGTATTCTTGTTAACTAAGTATATTACTGCAGTATATGTTTCTTCTATTGTTATTTTTCTGATTCCATTTTCCCATCTGTTTATTATTGCTTAGTTATACCATATGTAATTTTAGAAGTCACATCAAAGCATGATTGAGAAAGTATAAGTAAGCTAAACAAAAAGAGAGAGAGAAAAAACAGGATAAAACTGTGAAGAAAGCTCACAACTATGGCAATGCACCTGATAGGGCAGCAACTAGCTTGTTACATAGGCTCTCTCTCCTGGAGGAGAGAAGCAAGATTTTTCATAGGTTTAGTTTTCAGATTTGTCAATAACAGGAGTTTCTGACTATTAAAAGTAATAATATTTAAATGTTACTAAGCAATTAGAAAGATAGATGAGATTACTATGGTGAATGGTGCAGGAGGGGAAGACACCAAAGTTGGGCATGGCGAGTAGATTAAGAGCAAGAATTTATAATGTAACATTCAGTAAAAGACCAACTTAGATTTGAACCCTAGGTTTGCCATTCCTAACTACTGTGATCTCAAGAAATTACCACCATAGCCTCAATTTCTCTCATCCATAAAATATAATATCAAGTGCCTTGTATCTTTCAAACTGTGATAAAGAAATCAGAAAACTTAGTATTGATTTTTGCATTCATTTTACTTGATTTTTGCTGTGATCATTGCTAAAGAACCTAAAACTTAGAAAGTAGTAGGTCATAAAAACAAAATTATAGTTCAAGGGCATGGGTAGCCAATGCCAATAAAATGGCATAATCGAAGTGTTAAGGGGTTGGGGGGTGCACAGAGAAAAATTATCAAAGCCACTTGAAGGGGAGCCTCCAGAGATTTTAAGGAGTTACTTAGAAGATGCCTAAAATGTACATTAAGATTCTGGGTGAAAAAACACATTGAAACACTCTGTACAATTTCATGGTTAAACAGAAACAGCTTCCAGAAAGAAACAAAGAATGGGAACATTTGGTTTCTGACCTAATCTATCTTGGACAGGATCTCTGCTCTTTATTTGACTAATACTTAAGCTGCGAAGCTGCATGCTAGCATTATTTACTATGGGATTATGGATCAGGAATCTGTTAGATACATGGAATTCCTAGAGTCAGAATTATACCCATATCAGAGCAGGAGTTGAGTCTTTATAAGTCCAAGTCCTATAATTAACACCAATCAATAAATTGTGCCGTGCAGCTGATTCCTGGCTTTAGAATCATGTTCCATAACCTCTGTCTTTGTGTACGTGTGTGTTGTTTTGTTTTAGTGAACAAATAAATGACTATCATACACTCCCTTTTAGGCAATTTTTTAGCTTTATGGTATCTTATGGCAAAACAATGAGTTTGGTGGTTCTCATGGACAGTGGGGTCTTACTGTAAGACTGCAAAGTCATTCTCTGACAGAATCACAAGTGAACCTGAGCAAGCAGGATAACGGGCTTCACTTTGCAGAAGAAATAAATTGGCTGTAACACCTCTAAAGCCGCATCGAAACAGTGATAGTCTTCATGCTCCAAGGGGCAATAAGACCTAATGCTCGTTTTTTTTTTATTTTTTACTTTTTTTTTTTAGTGATCATAGCTCATGACATGTTCATTGCCACAGCATTTCTAGTGAACTGGAAACACATCACTGTAGCATTCTGAAGAATACTACTCCCTTCAGTTTAGGGGGAAAGGCCTGAAGAAAAGAACTCATTAGCAAAGAGTGATAAGCAAGAAGTTCCCATGTTAGCTTTGCTAAATTTTCTAATACAGATTATATTGAATTGTATAAACAACTCACCCAATAATCACTATGTTCTAATTTTAAAACAATTTTAAATAAGTTTAAAATAATTTAAGGTATAACTAAATATTGAATTTAAGAACAATTGTAAAGCTAGCAGAACAGTATTTCCAAATAGCCAGCAAGAGCAAAATCTATAACTCACTTTGCTACTTTGCTAGAAGTCATTATATCAGTGGAGAAATCAAGAAGAAAAACAAAACTTTTCAAAGACCATTTAGTATGCACTAGTGCTTGCTCTTTTCCATTTTTTTGGTTGCCCATCTTTGCCGTATATAGTACTGCTTTCTTTTTTGACCATCCTCTTGGATGTGTCAGACCATGTGACTTCTGAGCAACGAATCCAGAACAAAAGTGAGGAATGAGCCACATCCACAGTTGAACGTTTGAAAGAGTTACTGTTCGCTTTACGTCCTGGCGTTTCAGACGTTGAGTTGCTACTTGATCCATCAGCTGAGTTCTGGTAATGAGGGGATCGAGAGAACTTTCTGCTAATCTGTATCAGGGAGAATTGGAACTTTGCGGCCGTGAACCACCGAAGATTGGCAGTTGTAACTGTACTGTAACCGACAACAGCATTGTTCAATCAAGTAAGATGCAAACCACATGTAATTTAAGATTTTCTAGCAGTTGCACTTAACATGTGAAATTAAATATTAAACCTATTTCACATGTTCAGCAATCACCTGTGACTAGAAGCTATGGTTGATAAAACAGGCCAATGTCATGACCTAATTAATCACTGAAATTTCCTCAAATGAACACATAGATATTGTCAAGAAAGTAACAGATATAGCAGTGAGTTGGTGAATTCTAGGGTGCCTTAGGATGACAATGATTGATACAAGTGGGTATGTACTCCTGACAGTGAACCAGGTAAACACCAAATGTAGTTTTAATTATCCTTTAACTTTTTCAGTCCCTTCAAATAGAAATAGAGAATGTTCAGCTATAAATACCCACACCTGGGTCTTAGAAGATCCTATAATATAAATGCTTTTTTTACAGTGTTAAAGAGCCATCTTAAAAAGTTGGAATCAAATAATCACTATTCCATGGGGTCTTGGAACTGAGAAAATACATAAGAAATGAAGATAGAATTTTAAATATATCCAAAGTAATTGAGAGTGAAAGGCAAGAACAGAATAATGGCTTTGAGTTTTTAAGGAGAAATGATTATTAGTGACATTTAGGAGTTGAGTTATGGTGAATTCATGAGCTCAGGGACCAAATTAAAGGAAATTCAATGGAAATCTAGTGAAGAGGAAATGGAATCAATAAGTGAAAGTAAATAGTAACTGTAAGAGGAGAAATGAACTTCTATAAAGTACAATTCCATTTTATGTGAAAAGTTCAGGGAAACGCAATGAGTGAAAACAGCTCATTTGTGGGTCTGTGTAAAGTGAATAATGAACTGCAGGATTTCACAAGAAGATGAGTGGCATCAGGGTGAAATATAGCAGAGGACTTAGACAAGGATCAAATATCTTATCTACAGGCTTAAATGAACGAAATGCAAGGTAGAGCTTTGGACTGGCTGCCAATCAAAGGAGAAATCTTTGATCTGTTGAGAATTGCATGTTTAAATAATTAGATTCCTTGTCTTAGAATGAAAGGAAGCATGGGATTTTCAGGTTGTTGAAATTTTAGCTAGAATAAAGCAAATGAGAACTTATGTAACAATGCTGTTTTTATAGAAATGTGTACAGGTAAAAATTAATAAGATTTCAGGGAGAATAAAAATGAGTCAAGATCAAATCCAGAAGTTGAAGTAGCTATAGCTTCAAAAATAAACAATGATTTTCAAAGAAATGAAGTCTTTTTTAACCTAAAATTCAATAAAGGTTTATTGTAACTTTAAACATCCAAGATGAAGCAATACCACAAACTTTAGAAAAGTCATTGTAATGTCTTATCACTTTGCCACAATATTTTGCACACATATGATTTTTCTACGTTTATACCAAGCCTCAGATATGTTGCAAATCGAAGACTCCAAGTCAAAACCTCAATATATTGTTATTCATTGCTATAAATCTTTAGCATCAAGATGTTTGGGGAAATAATAGCAATAAATAAAGAATGGAGGCATAATGAAACAATTCTGCATTGTGACTGCCTAAACATAAAAGCTATGGAATACAAACTACCTTCAAGGATAGTATCACATGGGTTTTCATGTCATTCTCCTAGTAAGATATTACTACATGCTAAAATGAAGAGCTCTGTGGGGCAAGGGAAACTGAAAAGAGCAGCAAAAACTTGAGAAGAGATAAAGGACTCCAAGAGCTTCAAAAGTTTTCGGAAACTGAAAGTTAACATTAACATAAAAGAATACTCAGGCAATAAAAATAAATAAGATCAAATTAAACAAAAAACGATACGAAACTGTGATGTAGCAAGTTAAGCTGCTACCTAGGATGATGATGCTAGCTACTGCTACCATCAAGACTCGAGGTTCAAGACTCAGCTGCTCCACTTCCTGCTAAGGCTCCCTTACTAAAGGCCTGGGGCGACAACAGAAGATGCCCTAAAAGAATTAATCCCTACAACCACATGGGAGAACCAGAGAAAGCTCCTGGCTTCATCACGGCCATGTACTGTGGCCAAGAACCAGTTCTCTGTGGGCAATCACCCTGCTACCTGGTAGTCTTGGCCTAAAGCTTAGTTCGCAATGGCCTAAGGCAGAGATTCCAGGCCTACCTGTGAAATAGGACCTCGCACATGGCTAGTAAGTCAAGGGGAATACATGTGGAACATGACTGGAAGGTCAAGGGAAATAAATGTAGCCAATTACAGTGTAAGGGCAGGGAGGCCTTGGGAAGAAGGTGCGGGGTGAGTTTAAATCCTGGATCCTTCACCTGAGACCCAACTTTCCTCTGATATGCATGGGAAGTGACAGATGATAGAAAACGTGCTTGGGTTCTGCTGCTTTATGTGGGAGACACAGTTAGGGTTCTGGAGTCTTAACTTTGGGGTGGCCCAGTCCTGATTATGGCAAGAACCTGGCAAAGAAAACTATTTTTTTCTGTGTCTTTGTTTGTTGTCTTTGAACTCTAAACATTTTTTTTTCCAGCAGACTTAAAAATTATGAAGAATTCTGACTAAATCCAAGTAACATTTGAATGTAATTAGCAAATGATGTAATACAAAGAAATCATTTACAAAGTAATTTTTTTAGATTCTTTCTTCTGAAATAAAAGAGCAGGCATTTGCTTCATATCAAGCTTTATTCAAAAAGGTGAGAAATCGAAGTAGCAGATTAACACCATAAATGTCAATTAGCTCAATAATGCATATTTTTTTTTCTGCTGATAGAAAACCAACACCAGTGACTCTCATGAAAAAAGTGCTAAGTTAAATAAGGATGATGAAAATTCTTAATTCATTTAGACAGTTAATTGTATAGAATTAACAAAGCTATGTTCATCCCAGAAAAGCACCCTGACTGTATCTTTGGGTGAGGACAGTAACTCTACTACCTTCTGCCAGAAGAATGGCAGTTTTCATCCCAGTGACTTCTTTAATGTTTATTCCATTCACTGTGTCTCCTTAATATTCAGGATGACAAGTCTTAACTCATGAATTTTGTTTATTCCTTCTCTTCCCTCATGATCCAACATGGATGAAAAGTGCTCACTCAGGATGGGACTCTAGACATACTAGCAGGGAGGTAGTTCCAGGGCCTTTGGAGACAAACAGACCTGGACCTCAATGATCCCAGCTCTACCATCTAGGGCAGGTAATTCCGTCTCAGTCCTTTCCTCCCTTACTCATCAAGTGGAAATCAAAGTATCTACCTGTGATTTACCAACATTAGAACCGACCGTGCTGGAAAAGCACTTATTTTGCCACATAGAAAGTGCTCAGTAAGTTTATTTTGCTTTCAAGATCTGAATCTGAATTCTGTTTCACCATCAGGAGCTGCTGATTCCACATTGCCTGTAACAGTGCCGATCTCCTAGTAACAGGGTAGGGCTTATATGATGTGAACCACATAGTATACTTAGAACAGTGCCAAACAAATAAGGCATGCTACAAAAATATTAACATTGTTAGCATCAAAAGCCCCAAATCCATAACCACTCAGGTAGATGGAAGTAAAAAGGATGTCCATGGACAAGAGGCCAAATTTTCTTCGGGGACAAGCGCAACCAGGAGGATTAGAAAAGAGACTCGGAGTCCATGAAATGAAACATTAGTGAAAGCAGGGGATCAGTCTGTAAGTTCTGCACTGATTCCAGGCTGTACACCTGTCAGAGCTGCTGTGCAATTGGGTGCTCACTACCTACCAGTGCGTAGTGGTTAGAATAAAGAGAACCAGAAGTGTGTGGGGACACGAGGCTAGTCTCCCCAGGGAGATCTCCTAGTTGTTTCAAGTGAGCTCTAGTTTCAGAGTTGCTACACTAGCCCAATCATACGTTGTAGCATACTATTCTATCATTTGATTTTTGTAATACGTTTGGAGCTTCTCTTTGAGTGTACTCCAGAACTCTGTAAACATGAGTTTTTAAACCCTGGTTCTGCGATTTACCAGTTCCATATTTTAGATAAATAAATATTTAGAATATCTGATTTTTCATATAGAAATACTTCTCTCAAGTTTATTGTGCAGGTGGAGGGTGTAATATATTCTGCACCTGCCATACATTAAAACAGCGTATTTTAGTATTTGTGCTGCTAAGGTGAGCACACCAGGCACATTAAACACAGCTTATCTGAATTCTTTCAGAACTCACAACTCCAAAATGTGCTTATTCTCAATGCCTCTAACTTTACACTTATGGACTGGCTTCAATTCTCTGTGAACTAAATCCCCAGAACGCAACAGAGCCTCCCTAAACTCTGGCAAACCTTGCTTTTCATCATGTCTTGTCACACTCGCTCCCTGCTAGCACCAAATCTATTTCTGCATTCATTCGAGACATACATACACATGAACAGTGTCAAATGAAATGAGTCCCAAGCTTCCTTTCATCTTTCATATTTGACAAATTCTAGTTGCAAAAGTAGATTTATAAAGATCAGGTTTTACATGGAAGTTAATAACTCTAAGACTCAATTTTTTCTCCTTTGCTCATTTTCTAGCAAACTGCATGCAAATACTGGACCCAACTTCTATTGTGATTCATATCAAATTTTCAATGTTCAATATGATATTGTTACTTCAAGTTCTCTCTTTAATATCAAGTAGTTTCTAATGTGGACTTAAATGCTTCATGATTGAAAATTTTTATTTTCAATTTTTTAGGGTGTCCTCTGTTACTTAAGTGAATGATGAAGGGTATTAATAAGTTCAGACTTTTTTTCATTTTTATCTCAATATAATTTTGCAACTTATTCTATCATACCAGTCTTTGCTAAAGATAACTCAGCAGAGTTTCAAAACATGATTTATCCCTAGAAGTGTAAATGAAGATAAATGTTAAGAAGTATATTTATTTATAAAAAAAGAACAAATTGGGCACAGCGCAGCAGCCTAGCGTGTAAAATTCTGGCTTTGTACACACTGGGATCCCTTATGGTCACTGGTTTGTATCCTGTCAACCCTGCTTCCCATCCAGCTTCCTGCTTGTGGCCTGGGAAAGCAGTTGAGAACGGTCCAAAGCCTTGGGACTCTGAACCTCTGTGGGAGACCTGAAAGCAGCTCCTGCCTCATGGCTCTGGATTAGCTCAGCTCCTGCCACTGCAACCATTTGGGGATTGAATCAGCTGATGGAAGATCTTCCTCTGTCTCTCCTCCTCTCTGTGTGTGTATCTGACTTTCCAATAAAATGAAATAAAGAACAGATAAATTTAAAATTATAATATAATGCTAAAGTTATAATATACATAGATAGGCTGAAAGACTTTATGTATGTCAGAATTCACTTAAGAATTAACAAAATATAGTTATTTCATTATTATTATGAAATACATTTACCTAAAAACAAAAACCTGTAACACTTTTAATGACTTCAGAAAAAATACTCCCATTACTGATGCAACCAAGATAATAATGCACACACTTCACATGACTTTGTCATAGTTATAACATTATCTAAACAATTATGAAAAATGAATGTAAGCTGGAAGGAAGGTGGTAAGCTTGTTTTCTAATATAATTTTATTATGAGTACAATATTAACATGCAGAAATCAATAATTGTCAAAGTTCAAATATTCAATTATAATGTAAAATGAAAAACGTAAATAGCAATGAACAAAGAGATATCTAGAAATAAATGAACCAAAAAGGTACAATTTCTATATGGGGATAGAATATTATAAATTAGAGAAGAGAATAAAATAAATTGTAACCATAATCTTGGTGAGAGACATATAAACCCATTGTTGGTATTCTCCAAAGTAATTCTTGTAACTAATGGATTTTTTTTTAAACTACACATGCTATTCTAAAGATACAGAAAAAATTAAGGTTAGATAACAGAAAAATGGTATCATAGATAATGTAACATAGTGTGAAGCTATAACAATTAAAACGTATTTTCCCGGTGGAATTGTAGACAGAACTAAAAATAAAATATCTACAGATAAACTACAATAGGAAAATATGACAAATGATTAATAGCATATAGAATCAGTAATACAAATATATGTATGTATCTGTGTGCTTCAAATCTGATGAAAACAGGTATTAACCATGAATAGTAGCTATATTTTCTAGGTAACTATCTGGAAAAAAGTGAATATAGCTTTATTCTTAATGAAGTTCTTCCGAGTAAGTATTCAAATGTAAAACAAATGAAATTGCACAAAAATAAACAGGGGATTTTTAAACTATAGTTCATCAAGAGAATGACGTGTCAATTTCTACACAAGCAACAGAATAAATAGTGGAAAATCTGATGAAACAGGATTAAAGGAAGGTCCAAAGAAGGGAAAATGTCCTTAATCTACTCAAAAAACAAGAGACAAGCAGGCCAAGGTCTGCAGCTTGCACTGGCTATGTACTCATTATTGCACACACATACACTTATATAAACACACGCATATTTGATAAGCATGCACAACGTTCAAAGGAAACACATACAAAAAAGTAACTAAGGATAATTTAAATACTTATTTTATCAAAATCAGTTTGAACGCATTCGCGATAATGAACTAAGCTAGTAAAAGAAACCTTTTCATCAGTTTGAAAAGAGCCTACAAAGGAGCAGCATGAAGTCTGCTAAAATTGAAGCAGGAACAAATATAACATTGATGATGAAATCACTGATGTTTTACAGAAAGTTCGTGGGGACAACGGTCCAAATGACTGAGCAGTTTACAAATAGTTAACTATTTCTATTTACAAGGGAATGTTGAGAATGAAGCAAACAGGCACACACCATCCAATGCAATCTGTAAGAAAAAATAAACATTTTTGTGCCCTAATTATAAGGACTAATAATTTTAAAAAAATAAACAACAGGCAACACCACATGTATCTCCACTGCCTGAGCTCCCACAATTCTGACTGAAAATCAATGTGGAGCAAACTTTTCAAATGATGGGTCCCAAAACTACTGTGCCAAGATCAGCTTTGGAGAATCGGTTTTCAGTGCAAATATTACAAATGTGATCAAGATCCTGAAGTATTTTTTTTAAAGAACTAAAACTAGAGATGAAAATACAATGAAAGCAAGGGCTGCAAAGACGTGTAAGTGCCAAGATGGAAACATGAATGGCAAAGACGATGATAATAGCATTGGAGAATGTCCACGGCATTTTCTTTGTTGACTTCCTGGAGGGTCAAAGAACAGTAACATCTGCATTTTTAGGGTCTTGTTTTGAGAAGACTAACCAAAGTTCACCACAGCATCCTTCTCTACCACAGCAGATCCTGAACACTCTTCTCAGACCAGAAAAATTGTGCAAATTTTTTTAATAGGAAATCAACTGTCTTACAATCCTGCAGTTCTGACTTGGCTCCCCCGACATTTTGTTTCTGAATCTTAAAAACACCTAAAGTGCCAGCATTTTTCTTCAGTTAACAACACAAAAGAATGTTGATACAGTTAAACTCCCAGCACCCTTAGTTGTTTAGAGGTAAATTATATACCTGATGTCATAGCTTACAAAATATGTTGAATTTGATGGAACATATATTGAGAAATTAAACCAAATGTTTAATTTTTTAATCCTTTACTTCCATTTTATCACAAACTTTGTGGAGTCTCCCATAAACATTTAAAATAATTATATTTGCATATATAACTACACACAGATTCATAGCTGCTAATATACTTCCAATAAATATAATTAAATACAAATGCACATATAAAAATTATAACTATATATATCGATGTGTTGAAACCAATCATCACAAGAATCCTAACCCATCAGAAAAATAATGAGTGAAGCAGATGGACTGTTTATTTAAAAAATATGTTGAACAACATATGGTTCTCAAACTTTAGGGAGAAAACCTATATTTCATTTCTATTACTGAAATCAGATGAAACAAAAAATTAGGGTTTTTTTAGTCCTACCAATTTGACAAAAATAATTTTGCCTAGTTACATTCTGCATTGCATTCATTGCTCACAAAGGAAACTGAAGACCCAGCTGCTGGAAGTGTAGCCAGGACAGCTTTAATGAGGAATTATTTGTAAGATCTTTTAAGATGAAAAATGTACATACCCTTTGATCTAAATTTCTAATTTTAAATATTTTGTGTGTTCCAAAGGAGATCCATAATGTATGATGGTGTCCACTATAGTGCTATTTTCTTGTTGTGGGAACAAGCATAGTCTAATTGCCTAGCAGTGTGGAACAGATTAAATAAAATTCAGCACATTCATATAATAGAACCCCTTGAAACTTTAAAAGGATGAGGCACTGTTATATCACTGATGTGTGAAAAACGGATGGCTGGATCATTGCCAATGCATAGTGCAGAAAAATATTCATCATGCTGGTCATTGAATAAAATGTTTGTACACAATCACATACATACAATCATATAGGTATTTAGAAATATGTATATA
The DNA here is from genome assembly GCF_017591425.1 of Ochotona curzoniae. Classification (NCBI taxonomy): domain Eukaryota; kingdom Metazoa; phylum Chordata; class Mammalia; order Lagomorpha; family Ochotonidae; genus Ochotona; species Ochotona curzoniae. The sequence continues at coordinate 26,187,695 of NW_024467096.1, forward strand.
AATGGAAGGATAAAAGGAGATGGTCAAAGTGATCATGCCTAGAATGGGGATAAGATTCCCTAGCTGACAGGGAACGCAAGAGGATCTGTCATTAACTTAAAACTTTATCATATCCATACAAGAGTTGAAGAAACTTTTGAGAAAACTGTTTCAAAAATCTAAAGTAAAAAGAACAGCCCCTTACTCTCCTCGACACTTTTATTTCCAGCTTTGTTTTACAAAAGCATCCTCTAGCTATTTCTCTTCCTTTTCTTCTTTCCTAACGTCTCCAAATATAGCTTCTCATCTCTCCACTGAAATATCAAAATTCTTTATAGAGATGAGTTTCCAAAAATGGTAACAGACTAACAAACAAATCCCTGCAATTATTCACTTATTTTTGAACTTTTAGTTATTATATCCCAATTAAGAATATATTTTAAAGTACTTGTCCTATGCCATACATTGCATTAGATTCCACGAAGAAAATGTTAAGAGAGCTATTTAGTAACAGTGTATTTATGGAGCTTGCTGTCTAAAGGGGGGAACAAGGAATAAGGCAGCTCTAATGGAATAGCATGACAGGTTTCATAACATAGAATAAACTTGACAATGTAGGAGTTTATTGGAGAAGCACTTTGCTCAGATTTTGAATGCCTATAAAGTGATCCCTCCAAAGAAAGTAACTTTTGAGCTAAGCAAGAAAGATTAAAAAGCAGCAATTGAAATGAGAATAAATTCTATACAAGGAAATCAATTTAGAGGAATATTTAGGTTGAGAGACCTTTGTTGAAAGAAGGTAGAAATCAAATTGGCAGATAATGCTACCATTCTTAACAACAACAACAACAACAACAACAAAAACAAAATCAAAAAAGACAACAACAAAACCAACGATACTGACAAAGCTTTTAAAAGATGCACAATGGAGCCTGTATACAGGCTCCCTTGGCTAGTCCTCCGCTGAAAGCAGCAGCATCCCTAAAGGGTATTGGTCTGTGTGCTGGCTGCTCCACTTCCCATCCAGTTCTTTGTTTATGAGCTGGGAAAGCCGTGGAAGATGACCCCAAATTCTCAATCCCTGTACCCATGGGGGAGCCCCAGAAGAAGTTACTGGCTCCTGGATCCACTCAGCTCCAGCCCCTGTGACCCTTTAGAGAGTGAATTGGCAGATACACAGTCTCTGTCTCTCCTTCCTTTTGTAACTCTGGTATTCAAATAAAACTACAATGATAGGAGTTAAAACATCCTAATTATTTACTCATAAACAGTGGTATGTATTCACTGAGATAAGGAATACAGAAGAAACACTAGAGACAAAACGTCTTTGAATTTGGCATTCTATACTTCGATCCTGTGGCACCCAACGGTATCCCAATGAAACTATTCAATAATGCCTTGAATCTGCTGACCTGAATGTCATGGAGGTGCAGAAGTGGATGCCAGAGTGGTGGTGGAGGAGGGAGGTGTAAGAAAAAGCCAGAAATCAAACCGTGTTTCCTGCAGCAAGGCAACATAAAAATTCTGAAATTAGAGAACAAGGAAAACATATAATCTGAGGCAGAAAAGAAAACATTTTAATAAGAAGGGTTGGGCCCGGCGGCGTGGCCTACCGGCTAAAGTCCTCGCCTTGAATGCAACGGGATCCCATATGGGCGCCGGTTCTAATCCCGGCAGCTTCACTTCCCATCCAGCTCCCTGTTTGTGCCCTGGGAAAGCAGCCGAGGACAGCCCAAACCTTTGGGACCCTGCACTGCGTGGGAGACCTGGAAGAGATTCCTGGTTCCAGGCTTCGGATCGGCGCAGCACTGGCCGTTGGGGCTCACTTGGGGAGTGAATCATCGGACTGAAGATCTTCCTCTCTGTCTCTTCCCCTCTCTGTATATCTGACTTTGTAATGCAAATAAATAAATCTAAAAAAAAAAAAAACAAGGGTTTAGCCTATATTAAAAGGTAAAGACTGTGAACACCACAATTAGTTCATTGGATGTGAGCCATTCGATTTCATCAATGTGCAATGTGCAAAGTCTGGTGAATCATATGGTATTAGATTGATGATTAAATGGGACTGGTAAGAAACTGAAGAGGAATGAAAGAAATTGGGTAAGTTTTCTGAAAATTAGGGAAAGTAAAACTATGATAAAACAGTAAATATGACTTAACTTCCATGATTGGTCTGTGCGTGTTCCTTCTTTTTTCCCCAGAGCTAATGTCTCCATGATGTTCCTAGCTTCTGCATTGTCTTCTAATTACTAATCATAGTGAAAATAGGCAACCAGAAAATAATATATAAGAATGCCTACTAAGAAAAAAAATCACGTCACAAACTTATTAGTAGAAATGTGAAGGTGCTATGAGAACGTAAGGGAACAATACAAATAGTTACGTTAATTAACTTGCTGATAGCCTACTAAGGGGCAAATTTATTATTTAAAGATACATGAATAGAGCAGTCATGAACGCAGTAGACTTATGATAAATAGGTTATTTGTCAGTAAATAGAGATTTTCAATCCTTTCAATTCTATGAAGCTGATGATTTTAATCAATTTGTCGAAGTCCTATTGACAAAAAAAAAAAAAAAAACTAAAATAAGGGGCCAGAATTGATGTACAGCATGTTAAGCAGCAGAATCCTATGCCAGAATCCCATTGAACACCAGCTTGAGTCCCAGCTGCTCCACTTCCAATCTAGTTCCCAATTAATGATCATGGGAAAGCAGTAAAAGATGAAATATGGCCCGAATACTTGGTCTCTGGTACCCAGATTAGGAGACGAGATAAAGCTAACTTTGACATGGCCCAGCAAGTGCCAGTGGAGTCAATTGAAGAGTGTACCAGCAGATAGAAGTTCTTTCTTTCTTCGCAACTCTTCCAACCAAAGAAAAAATTTTAAGAAATTAAAAGAGGTGTAGCAAATAAAAAATACTCAATGATTATGCATTGGAAGATTTAGCACTACTAACTTGCTTATATTATTCAAAGCAATCTATCAATTCATTGCAACATTTGTCAAAATCCCAATAGCCGGGTCTGGCACCATGAATGCTGGCTCATATTCTGGCTGCATCATTTCTGATCCAGCTTCCTGGTAAAGAACTGGTAAAGAGGCGAAAATTGGCCTGAGAACTGAGCCCCTGGATTCACATGGAAGTAGGGCCAGGCTCCTGGCTCCAGCCATTGTGGCCATTTGGGTAGTAAATGAGTCAATGCAATTTCTCTCTCTCTCTTTCTCCCTTTCTCTCTCTGTAATTCTGCTTTTAAAATAAAATAAATAAATCTTTTTAAAATCCCAATAGCATTGTATAGAAATAAAATTCAATTTTAATATTCATATGAAACCACAAAATACTCTGAAACATCAAAACAATCTTTAAAAAGAGCAAAGCCTGAGGCACAATACTTCCTGATTTCATTATATATTTCAAAGCTAGTATTGAAAAAAGATTGTGTGCAACTGGCATAATAAAAGCAATATAGAACAATGGAACAGAACAGAAAGCCAAGAAATAATTCTATATATCATCTAATATATACAAAGATTAACAGAAATACACAATGTCAAAGGCATATTTCCTTCAGTAAATTGTACTGTGGAAATAATTATCAATATTAAAAAATGAAAAGTGATTCAAGGCAGATTAAACATTTAAATGTAAGACCTGAAAGTGTAAAACTGTTTAAAAATGGGAATGCTGATATCTTCATGATATTTCTTGTTACTGGATAGGAGTACTTACCAAGGTGGCAGACTTCATTAATGTGACACCAAAAGCATGAGCCACAAAAGAAAATATGGACTAGAGTAACTATTTCAAGCTATAATTTTAGCACAGGAAGGAAACATTTCAGAGTACAATGACAACCTATAGAATGTAAGTAAATATTTTCAGACCATATATCTTGCTAGCTCAATTCTCAAAATATCTAATAAAATCTTAAGGACAGTAGTAAAAATGTAAAACCATCTTTACAAATGAGATAAGCTCAGGCCAGTAGTCCAGATTCATATCTCCATCTTCCACATAAATTTCAGGGGTCCACCCATTTGAAATCAACACCTGCTAATTTCCAGGCCACATTAACAGGAAGCTGATTTGTAAGCAGAGTGCCCTGGACTCAAAATAGAACTGTGGTATGGATTTTGGGCATCTCATGAGACTAATCAATGAGCCACAATCTACCCATAGAGTTATCACAGATAAATCCAGGTATTGATGCAATTATTAATACGTTTTAATCTTCCTTAATTACTGAGGTGAAGGTAAACTGATGCAGTTGCAGTGAAAATCGCTATGAAATTTCCCCTATCACATCAACAAGAAAAGTTAAAATAGAACGAACAATTCCAGTTCCATTTATCTCAAAATACTAACAACTAAAATTAGAATCTACAAGAGATGACAGTACTCCGCTATTCATCACAGCACTATCAACAATAATCAAAATGTGGTATAACCTAAATATTTGTCAATAGGTTAAAGGATTAGAAATATGGGTTTAAGATCCCTGCCTGTGGCCTGGGAAAGCAGTTGAGGATGGCCCAAAGCCTTGGGATGCTGCATTCTTGCGGGAGACGAGGACGAGGCTCCTGGTTCCTGGCTTTCGATGGGCTCAATTTCAACTGTTGTGGCTGCTTGGTGGTTGGGGGATGTGAGTCAATAGACAGATGATCTTCCTCTCTGTCTCTCCTCCTCTCTATCTGAATTTCCAATAAAAATAAATAAATCTTTAAAAATATATGGATTAAATGCATGTGATAAAATGTTATTCAATCTTTATAAGATAATTCTTTTGTATATGACAAGATTGATTAAACAGAGGACATACTCTTAAATGAAACGATCCAAAAAAAGGACAAATGTCACAAGATTCCATTTATACAAGGGATATAAAAATAATTAACCCCATGTGGTTGCCAGCCGAGAGGGGTGTTGCTAATCTCTTCGTGAGGATCATACCATAAATGCTAGTTTCAAAAAACCAAAAATGCACCCAAATAAACTGAGTTTTAAATTCCACTTTTCATAAGAATCTTGAATTACATGCATATTATGTATACTTCTATGATTATAAATTGAATAACCTAGATAAAGTAGATCAGCTTCTTATATGACAAAATCCATCAAAGCCTTTGCAAAGATAAACACAAAGCCAGAATAGACTCCTAGCTGTTAAACAACATATAATGAACAATTTTGCAAAGCACCAGGCACATATGATTTTACTAATGAATTCTACCAAATAGTTAAGGAAGAAATTATCTTGATTCTCTGCCATCTGCTTCTGAAGAAGCAGAGGGAATACTTCCCAACTCACTCTGTGAGGTCTGTATAACCTCAATAAACCAAAGTCATTGAAACGAAAAAACCTACATACTGACATGTATTTTTAACACAGATGTAAAAATCCATATTATAAACTCACTCCAACATGCATCAAATTTTCACATGGCACAACCAAGTGAGATACATCCCATATATGTGCAAGGTTGGTGTGATATTTGCAAATTAATTTCTGTAATAACCATGTCAACTGACTGAAGAAGAAAGTCACATGGTAATGCCAACAGATGCATAAACCAGATTTAACAAAATACAATATCAATAAATGATAATTAGGAATACAAAGATGCTACCTCAACATGACTAGACCATTTACAAAGCCCTACAATTAATCTGCACTTTCTGGTAAGAAATTCAGTTCTTCCACCAAAATCAGCAACAAGCATGAATGTCCCCTCTTAATACTATTTCCGATATTGTACTGAAGTTATACCTACACTAATGCAGGAAGCAATAATGGTATACATAGTGATGACAAAAAATAAAACTGTTTCCAGATTTTATTATGTAGAAAATCCAAAAGAAGCAACAGCAACAACAAAAACTGAAATTAACAAGCTGTGATAGTAATGTTCTAGAATAGAGAGCTAATATGCAAAAGTCAATTACTTTCTTGTATATTAACCAGCAATAAGTGGAATTTGAACTTAAAAATATTTTAGCCTGTATACTAGTACTTCTCAAAAACAAAATACTTATTTTAAAACACTAACATGGCTGAGCGTTGTAGGACAGCTGTTTAAGCCCTATCCCACATCAGAGTTCCTGGAGCCAAGTCCCATTTACACTGCCACTTCAACCTCTGCTAACACTTGCCATCCACATAGGAGATCCTGCAGATGTTTCTCACTCTTGGTTTCCCAGTCCAGCCCTAACTGTTGCAATCTTTGTACATTCAGATGTCATATCTCTGTTTTTCCTTCTCTCTCTCCTTCTGTCATTCTATATTCCAACTTAAAAATGTTTTAAGGGAATCAAGATACCTATCAAAACAAATGCAAATTATAAAAGCAAATGCATACAGAATCATATGAGAAAAACTACAAAACTGACAAAAAAAATAATAAATAGAGAGATATCTCATGTTAGTGGACAGAGCACTTGCCAAGATGGCAGTTATTCCCAGATTCATGTATACACTGAAAACAATCCCAACCAAAATCCCATCACTTAGGATATAGATATTGGCAAGCTGATTCTAAAGCTACATGCAGAGATGAAACACCCAGAAAAATAAATTCAATACGGAGAGAAAAATGTAACTGGGGGCTATCACTATCTGACTTCGGACTCTCTAAAAAGTCACAAAGATAGCATGACAGTAGTTAGAAAAAAAATTTAAAAATCGTAGGACACACTAGAGAGTCCAGAAATATCACCATATAAACATAATAGTCACATTTGGACAAAATGTTAATGTAATGGAGCATACATAATTATTTTAAACAATTAGTACTGGAAAAATTATAGTCGCAACACAAAGTAGATTTATATATATTGATCTTTCACAAACATTAACTTACAATGAGTCATAGAATTAAGTGCAAAATATGAAATTGTCAAATCACAGAAGTAACATAGGAGGGATCAGATGGAAATGGTGATAACATCTGGATAAAACATCAAAGGCTTCAGCAATATAGGACATAATTGATAATATGAACTTCATTGAAATCTGTTCTGGAAATGATAGTCACAAGGGGATTGAAAGACAAGTAACAGACTGGGAGAAATATTTGTAAAAGGCGCAACTTACAAATAATTGCTATTCAAAATATAGACTCTTAAAACTTAACAGTAAGCATCACCAACTATAAGATGAGCCAATGATTTTAACAAACCTCACACGACTTTTGGGTGACAAGGAATCATATGAAAATACAGTTCCATATTAAAAGTCATTTAGGGAATTGAAATGTTCCTAGTGTAACTACAAGAAAAAGTCTGATAATATCAAATTTGAGAGTGTGCAACAACAGGAACTTTAACTGCCATTGGAAATGATAAATAATACAGCCACTGGGATAGGAAATTTTAGTATTTTCTTTTCCAACTAAGCATACACTTGACATAGGAGCCAGTGATTACATTATCTGGTATGTACTTAAAGGAGGTGAAAATTTTAGCAGAGAAAACTGAATAGTGATTTCTTATAGCAGCTTTATTCATAATAGTCAATTCTTGAAAGCACCCAGTATGCTGCTCAGTATTTGACTAGACACATGAACTTTGTTGCACCCAAACAATGGAACATTTATTCAAAGTCACCAAGTCATGAAAAGTTATGGAGGAAACTTTGATGCTTCTTAAAAAATGAAAAATAATGTACTTTATTAGTTACATGCAGTTTTAGTTCCTGCAAGAAGCAAAGCTATGGAGCCAGGAAAAAGATCTGTGGTTGCAGTGGTAGGAAAGGAGAAGGGACAACGGAGGATTTTACAGCAATGAAACTCATTTGCCTGACACTATTATGTTAGGGTGGAAATGTAAACATTTGGTTCAAGCCAACAAAGTACAACATGAAGAATGAAGGTTGGCATGAACTATGGACTCTTGGTGATGGTGCTATGTCTGTGTAGGTTCATCTGTGATAACAAGCCTCTCAGTCAGGTTGCTGGTCAACAATGAAGGAGAGGGGGATATGTAAGAACTCTGTTTATTTTATCCTGAGTTATCCATTTATTCCATAAAATAAAGTTCATGAGCTAATTAAAAAAAATGAAACAGCAAACAAATTTTAACTGCTGGTTTTGACATTGTATTTAGTGAAAACATGGTGATTTTATGCAATAACTTTTTTCTTTCATATAAAATATATGTTTTAATACCCAAATTTACATGAATCTATGTAATAAGCTAGAATGATAAAATTGTTGATATTATTGAGCATATAAAAATTATAAATGTTTTCTTTCCTTCCAAAGAATGTACAAAAGAACATCTGTCTGTGATATGACTGGCATCGTAATTGAAAATGTTAGTAAGGGTTAAGACTAAGGTTTCCTCCTGAAAGATTGGAAAGGTCTTCCATAAAACAAGCAGTAACTATGAAAACCTTTTGCCTCAGCCTGGGTGCTTTTCACATTTATTTCCAGACAGGACCAACAGCCTATATGCTACTTGTGATTTGTGAAAGGAAAAATTCTCTCTCTAGGGCCTTCTCATCTCCTGCCAGGCTCATGAACAAGATGAGTTTCTTATTACAACGACAAGGCAGAGTGATAATTTATCAACTGGAGGATAAAAACAATCCTTTATTCAACAGAGTGACAAAAGGTTATTTAGCTTCTGGCATCTCCTACCGTTCTTGCTAGAACCAGACCCAAGAGCCAATACTGTAATTAATAAATTTTCAACATCTGGGCAGTAAAACAATTTTTTTTTATGAATGTTAAACAATGCCAGTAGCGAATGAAAACCTTCTCTTCTCATATTTATCTATTTGAGCCCTTCATTGAAGAGCCAAATTCACCCATGTTCTGGCTATAAAATGGATATAGTGATGACATACTAGGAAGATATTACACAATTTGGGAAATCCATATTACTAAGCATCATTTAATCATACAGGCAGTGATATCACCCACTGAGACTAATGGAGACTAACCCTTGCCAAGAGTAGAGCACTAGGCTAAACAGCAGATGAGTAGCATCAATCATTACACTGAATAAAGAATTGAAGTTCAAAGAAAGGGAAGGAGACTAATTTTATCTAATTATTCTCCAGAAGCCCTTTTATGTTTCCATAAAAAGAGATTTGCGTTACGTAGCCGTGGTATAGATTGAGAAGGTAAAAGATAATAAATAGGATGTTTGTTGACTATTTCATATGTTGAATCATATGCTGAATACTTGTGTCCCTCCTAAATTCATGTGTTGAAATTCATCCATAGTGTGATGGCACTTGCAAGTCAGAATTTGCAAGGTGATCCTATCATGATGATGGAGTTCTATAAAGAGGATCATGGAAAGCTTGTTGGAAGAAGGTAAACTCATCAGCACCGAATCTGCTGATGAGAGTTCACAGCCTCCAAAAATGTGAGAACTACATTTCTATTATATTTAACCCACCAAGTCTGCCACAGTTGTCATAGCAGCCTGAAATAAGTCAATTACTCTCAAATTCTTTTTAAGAATTTTGTCTTTATAAACTGAGAAGCAGCAAATCTTAGAATCAAACTTAGCCAGTGATCCCGTTTAAATCTTCATCCTAGATTTTGTAGCAGAAATACATGATTGGGATTGTGGTTGGCTACATTAGACAACGTATGCTGTTAAAATTTGTAGGCATAAACGAATGTAGGCAAAATTACTCAAGATATTTTATGAGATAGCATAAACTATACAAGTCATTAATCCCGTGTATAATATAAAGCAAATTTTAGAAGAGTCATTATGCCAAAAATCAAAACAAATCTCAGAATAAAAAAGTAATTGTACTGTATTGACTTAAAATAGACTTGAAAAAAGTAACCATCTCAGAATTATGAAGGCTTTGTTATTTTTACCAATGTGCCTAGAGAAGACAAACATAATTCCCTAAGTCTCACTATCCATTGTTAAAGACTTTGCACAGAGATTATGTTTTAGATGGGATTTTTCAGGGATTATTCATTTGAAAGCAGTTATAATAAAGTTTCAATTGTTAGAGGCAAGGAAATTGCTCAGTAAGTGGTATTTTTCCAAAATGAGTTGTACATGTCCCAGGAAATTGACTAAGGATACACGGACAACAAGATAAAAAATGGGTGGCTCTACTACTTGATATTCTTGTATTTGTATATACCCAAGTTTCATTTAGCTAATTACATAATTTAGTATGATAATATTTAAGTATATAAATTAAAGCAAAATGATATTTACATATATCCTTTCAAAAATGTTTTCACTGGTAGACATGCAGGATCAAAAGTGACTGGAGAGCAATTTTCCTAAGTGCCAAGACCCGTGATGTACATTGTGCAGTACAAGTTCCGAATTATGTACCAACATTCTATAGGGATAGGCACTTGACATAGAAGCTAAAACACTTCTTAGGCTGCTAGACATCGGTCTCAGGGTACTTGCATTGATGTCCCTGCTCTGCTTTACATCAGCCTTCTGCTAATGCACAGCTTGCAAGGTGGCAGGTGGTTGCTGTAGATGCTTGGTCCTTGCCACCCATGTCAGAGGCAAGGACCTAATGTTGGCTTCCTGAATTCTGAACTGGGCTTTGGCAGGCATCCAGGGTTGAAGAATCTTTCTCTGTCCTCTGTCTCCTTTTCACCATGACTCTATCTTTCAAAGAAAATTAATAACAACTCTAGGATGATTTCTTCATTGGACAAACACACATTAAAATAAATAAAACTATCTATTTGTGAATTTTGATTCTAGGTACACAATTAAAAAGGTGGTTTAGTCTAACATTTACCAAGTATCTTTTATGTGTTAGGATGTTATTTATTACTAAGAAGGAAATATCCATCCCAAAGATTATGTTGGTTATTAAACTAGAACAGCTATAGTCTAAATTTTTACTTATTGAAGAGAGAGAAAAGAATTTCATATAATAACCATATCTATTTTTTTTAAAGATTTATCTTTTTTCTTAAAAACTCACATTTACAGAGAGAAGGAGATACAATGACCTTGTCTCTGCTGTTTCACTCCCCAAGTAGCTGCAATGGCTGGAGCTGAGCAGATGCGAAGCCAGGAGCCAAGAGTTTCTTCCAGAACCAGGAATTCCTACATGGGTGCAGTGTCCCAAAGCTTTGCCCCATCCTCTATTGTTTTCCCAGGCCACAAGCAGAGAGCTGTATGGGAATAGGAGCAGCCAGGACATGAACTGGCACCCATATAGGATCCTGGGGCAAGGACTTTAGGCAATAAGTTATTGAACCGGGCCAATATATCCTTGTCTTTACTTTTCTGTTGATTTCTTTCTGGAAAAGCAATTAGCATTCTATTTAAAATTTGCTAATACTGAAGAAAATCAGCTCTTTGATCAAGCCCAATAATCAAAACAGGACAATGATACACTCCCTGAAGTCCCAGCATCTGACAATGGCTTAAGCCTTGGCAATTGAGCCTATACATACAGAGGAAGTTAAGAAAGATCCCATGAAACACTCAAAATGTTTTATCTACGTTTTTAATGACTGATAAGTATACCCTTAAGCAAACCTATAAAACATTGTGACATTCTGGATTTGTACCGAAAAGCAAGTGCTAATAGAAATAATTTTTTTCCAGCTAGTCAAGATAAGTCAGATTTATGCTAAAATTCCCTTTCAGCTTCACTTAACCAGTTTTTGATGAAGATGACACACTCACTGGCAAATACGGGTCGTTGAAGAGTTCCTATGTATAGCTGAGCTATGTGAAGCATGCTTTTGTTGTCTAGATTGTCTGAAAGTTAAATATGATCATTGTGTAACTTACCAATTTAAAGTCAGAAAGGTTTCTGGTTTCTGGAATTCTTTTACACATGCAATTTCTCTAGTTTCTCACTTGACTTCATATTGCAACATCAAAGATAAGTAACTGTAGCATAAATGTGTTCTTTATAGATCACACTTCTTATTTTAATTTTTTCATGTATTACACATAAATGTGAAATCATTGTGTACTGACAATCTGCATGACTCACATCATTTACTGAATGCTAGATCTTGGCACCGAAAGGTTCTGCCCTGAGAACCACAAATTATCTTCTCCGTAACAGGCTTAACTGCCTCTCTACACCCACACTGCTGCTCTCATTGCTTCTGCTCCTCATATTCTGTATGTCATCCTTCTTGAGAGGTTAGAAGCTGATATGATTTTGCAATTTAAACACCTCTGTTGCTCCTTAGAATCTAAAAACTTTTTACAGATTTGGCACATAATAAATATTTGTTGACTAAAATTGTGACACATGAATGAGCAAACAGCCTACAGCAACAAATAAAAAGCACAACCTCCTATTCACACACAGGTAAATCATAGCAAAAATAACAATGGACTAACATAGCATTATTGCCACAAAACAGGGAAATATTTAAAAGTTATAAATTTGCATTCTGATACTGTAAGTGAAGAATTTGCATTGTAACACTGCTCCGTACGTAAATTCGTGTTACAGCTGAATGTGTATCATATATATTCCTAAAGCTAAGACTCTGTTCTGTATACTGGAGCATGTTCCATATGCCTATTGCCTTCAAGTTATGGGTCATTTGAACATCAAAATTAGGTATTTCCCACAGTTCACAAGCAAATCCATTCTGCTCACATTAACTTGACAAAGAACACATCAATACAATAAATTCATAAGTTTAGAGAGATTATATAACACTATTTTGAAAATTTAAGACGTCTTTTAAAAAATCAATCTTACAGTTACATGAGGGTATAATTTTTGATGCTATAAAATTCAAGAATTTTGCACTGTTGTTATTTTGCTGTGATTTTTAATATCCTTATTGTAAAAACAGCACAGAAAACAATAGAAATGGTATGAAAATGGAATATTATAAGTTAGATATGATTTCATGGGGAAAAACTTGGAGGAAACAATCAGTAAAGGACATATTAGCACCTGTAAATAATGGGGTGGCAATAGCTCTTAACGTATTTCTCTAAAATATCTAAATGCTGAAACATCAACATTTTCTACATGCTTATTGCTCCAACAATATGTTTTGGGTTAGCCAGAGGTAGCTGGGTTTGTTGGAATTTTACTCAGTGACTTGGGTTGCTGACAACTAAAAAGGGATCGGTTGGTGAACTTCCTATAATGAAATATTCTTAAGAAACTGACTCTTACATGAAAGACGTTAAAAATCTTTTCAGAAATACCTTCTTTATGATTGAGAGGATGGGTCTTGTGGCTGAGAATGTGAAAAAAAAAATTTTGAAGAATTTGAAGGAAAATTGCTGCATTTGAAGTGGAAACAGACATGGTCGAAGTGGGCTGCTTGAGTTGGAGCCACAGAAAAGAAAGCTTCAGGTGAACAGTCAAATAAACCCAAGAAATGAAGCTTAAGTAGGCAACAAGAAAGCAACTCGCCTCTCACAACTCCTTCCCATGACTAGTAGCTGTTTAGTGGAGAGTTTGGTACAACTGAATAGCAAAAATAAACTGGGGAGCTACGAAGTTCTTTGGATGAGCAGGGCAAGCGTACTACATCGCACAACGTGGAGGAGACTGGCAAGTGTCACACAGCTCTAGCACACACAGCAGTAGAGGGAAGGCAAGAGCGGTGAGGGCTAGTGAGGAACTGCAGAGTTACTGGCACATTCTCAGAACAGTGTGTTCTGCTCCCAACACAGTCTTTCCTGGCATTCTTAAAGACATGCAGATGTGTCGTTAGATGTATAATCTGAACTACCTAGGAGACACAGAAGCTACACAGGGAAGCATCTCTCAATCACAGATATTTTTCATGATAGCTCCCATCATCTCAACTAACAACAAATAGAAAAGAAAAAGTGCCTGATCTACATAAAATGACGGTCTCTGATGAAAAAAATAATCACATGCATCATAACATGGTTTATTAGTTTATTGATCAACTAGAATGCCCATTATTTATGCAGGCCATGTAACAAAATAGCTATAAACAACCAAAAATTATCAAACGAATTTATAGGGAAGAGACCAAGGTAAAAACCAAGGAGGGAAACACAGTTATACATAGACTTTGAAGAAGGATAAGCTAGCCTCTGAAAGCAAGCAAAAGAACACTAAAGTAGATCATTCGCATGGGAGAAAACACTAGATATTCCATTGTTCTAAAGACAAATTTTTACAGTATTTTAATTCTGTCACTGACGCTTAGTGGGTACCTGACATGCACTTCCCAATGTGCATCTGCTATATCATTCAATTCATGAGATATCATATCATGAAGAAGTATTAACACTTTCATTTTGTTTTTTTAATAATCTTAGCCATGGGTAAATAAATTTGCCCATAGTCATAGAACTGCAACACAGGAGGCACAAAATCAAATCATGATGTGTTGTTTCATAGTCAGTCGGCCCCCAAAACACGTACTTTTTCTAATTTGACACATTAGGAAAATGCACTAATTAATGCAATGCAAAACTATAGTCATGATTACATTTTTAAAAAGTATAGATTGGAAATTATATGCATGCACACACAGAGGGAAAGAGACAGGGCGAGGGAGAGAGGGTGAGGAAGAAGGGAAAGTGAGGAAGTGAGAGAGAGAGGGAGAGAACTTTTCTTACTGCTTAGGAAACAAATGAAAGAATTGTATTTAGGAATAATTTTTTGATAAAGCACATGGAAAAAAATTTTGACATTTATTTATATGATCAGTATTTACCTAAAAATTCCACCAAAAGAAATGGATTATTGCTAACTTGTTCAAAACCTTGTAGCATGGTGGAAATGCTGAGTTTAACAGTAATCATTTCAGTACAAACTCTGGAATTCAAATGGGAATTATTTGGAGTTAACACTGCCTATAAAAATTAAAGTTTGCATTCAAGAAACAACCAAATCATATTAAGAAGAGAAGGCTAATCATGCTAGGCTTTTTCTTTACATTTTAATTGTGTGGATTTGGTTGTCCTTAAGTTCTGTGAAAAGGCTTCTGGGCCAACTTGTCTGTTCTCAGTGTGATAAAATGATAAAGGAGCTGCCTGGGTCCTCCTTCCATTCAGAAGCATCAGGTTTCTGTGGCTCAGAATAGAGCAAGCCTGACATTCATTCTTTCTCATTAGCTGCAAAAGTGTATTTGTTCCCTTCAGTGAAGGTGCAAATACTAATCAAAAATAATTTCTGGGCCTAGCGGCTAAAGTCCTCCTTGAACACACAGGGATCCCATGTGGGCGCCGGTTCTAATCCTGGCAGCTCCACTTCCCATCCAGCTCGCTGATTGTGGCCTGGGAAAGCAGTTGAGGATGGCCCAAGTTGGGACCCTGAACCGCGAGGGAGACCCGGAGGAGGTTCCTGGTTTTTGGTTTCGGATCAGGATAGCACTGGCCTTTGTGGTTACTTAGGGAGTGAATCATCAAACAGGATCTTCTCTCTGTCTCTCCTCCTCTCTGTACATCTGACGTTGAAATAAAAATAAATAAATCTTTAAAAAGATAATAATTTCGGGCCCGGCGCGGTGGCGCAAGTGGTTAAGGTCCTCGCCTTGCACGCCCGGGATCCCATGTGGGTGCCGGTTCTAATCCCAGCAGCCCCGCTTCCCTTCCAGCTCCCTGCCTGTGGCCTGGGAAAGCAGTCGAGGACGGCCCAAAGCTTTGGGACCCTGCACCCGCATGGGAGACCCGGAAGAGGCTCCTGGCTTCAGGTTGGCATAGCATTGGCCGTTGCGCTCACTTGGGGAGTGAATCAATGGACGGAGGATCTTCCTCTCTGTCTCTCCTCTCTGTATATCCTCCTTTCCAATAAAAAAATAATAATAATAATAAAAATAAATCTTTAAAACCAAAAGATAATAATTTCTTTTTCACAAAAAAAGGGTGAAAGGGCCCCAGTTCCACATATTAGTTTCAGGCTGAAGTGAGCAGAGTTTTTGCACAAAGGAGTATTAGAGATATAACAGAATATTGCATGATGAAGGAGCTGATAACTGCACTCCAGAAGCTAAGAAGATCTGTCACTGAATTAGAATGTTGGACTTTTTATTTCTTTTCATTGTAATTTTTAAAAAAATTTTTAAATATTTAAAAGATTTGTGTATGTGCATGTGCGTGTGCGTGTGTGTGTGTGTGTGCGTGCTCTTGAGAGATAGAAACAGAGAGAGAGAGAGAGAGAGAGAGAGAAACGTAATAAACTTGTATCCACTGAAATCTTTCTCCTTTGCCTACAACAGAACATGTGCAAAGTGTCAGTCAGGAACCAGGACATTCCCCTGAGTCTCCCAAATTGCTTGCAGGGCACCAATTACTCGGGCCTTCTACTTCTCACTTCCTGAGCACATCGGCAGGAAACTGAATCAGAAGTGAAGCAGCCAACATCAACCACTCTTGATAAGGGATGCTGGAATCACAAGTTGAGGTTTAACTGTTCTTCATCAACAGAGTGTTTTTAATGAACACCAAATGCATTAAATGACACAACTGAAAAAAAAATAATGTAAGACTGGGGATCTTCACCATTTATGTGATATGGACGTACTGGAAATGCTGTGAAAGCAAGACGGTTTTCTCTGAATAGTCCTGACATTAATTGTTTTAGAATACCAAATTTAGTATTTCAAAGGGATTATACATGGTTTACTAATACCTTAATTATATAAATATGTGCTATGATTATTCATGTTATGGTTACCTTATTAATTACAAAGGACCTGGTCCTTAATTAACTCAGAAGCGAGTAAAAGTGAAATTTTGAGATGTCTATCAAAAACTGTAAAATCATAAAATGTTTTTGATTTTTATAAGTAACAAAATTGCAGCTATAGCTAAGCATGTTGCCTAAATTCATAATTAAGCTGCTTGTTTCATTCAGCTAAGCACATAAATGTTCTCATGTAATTTTAGATATTAAATAGAAAACTTGGGAAAATGCTGGGACATGATCAGTTAAGTTTAACATTTCAGAAAATTGTGTTACACTTACTTCTTATCTGAAATATGCAAAGCCTGACGGAAAACAAATTTCTAAAAAAAAAATGATTACCACCAACATATTAGCCTCCAAGCATTGTCAGGTCACTTCTCTGATAAGTATGTTTTCAAGAGGAGAAAAAGTATCACTTGATTCAGTGAAAATGTAACGAATTCATCTCTAAAATGTATAAGGAAACAACCACCAAAATGGAGAAACAACCAACAGAATGGGAGAAAATCTTTGCGCACCACACAGCGGATAGTGGACTACTATCCAGAATTAACAAAGAGCTGTAGAAACTCAATGACAAACAAACAACGAACCTGTGAAAAACGGGAAAGGAAATGAATATTTCTCAAAGAAGTGGTTCACATGGCTAATAGATCCGTGAAAAAAAAAAATGCTTAGGCGCCATAGCTACCAGGTAACTACAAATAAAATCCACATTGAGATTTCACCTAACGCCAGTGAGCTTGAACTGTTTTCAGAAATCTACTAATAACATTTGCTGGTGTGGATGTGGAGAGAAAGGATCGTACTTCACTGTTGGTGGGAGTGTAGGCAAGTACAGCCACTAGTAAAGTCGATGTAGAGAGTGCTAAGACAACTGAAAATTGATCTACCATATGACCCAGCTCTCCCACATCTGAGAATGAAATCTGGATATGAGAAAAATGACCTTTATTCCTATATTTACAGCAGCACAATCTACAATAATGAAGAGATGGAAAAACTCAGGGGCCCATTAAAAGAGTAATGAGTAAATAAATTGTGGTACATCTATTCTATGAAATACTACTCAGCCATTAGAAAGAATGAAATTCTACCACTTGCAACCAGGAGGTCTCAACTAGAGATCATTATGCTCAGTGAAATAAACCAATCCTCAAATGACAAATATAATATGTTCTCTCTGATACAAGGCAACCTTCATGAAAAATACAAGATCAATTGATACATAGGTATACATGTGTATATAATATAGGAATATATAGATATAGGAATGTATATATTTTCACCTAGGAGAACTGTATAATGTAGACTAATGTACCAAGGAGTGAAACTGCATTGCAATATGCATCTCTACTTCCAAATAAAAGAAAGCCTCCCAACAAAATAATTAAATATACCTTGAAAATAGGATGTTGGACTTCTATCATTGTCCACACCTACAATGTCACAATACACTTAAATAGCAGAATATCAGACTTTTGACTTTAGCTGAAGGACTATGCTCACGTAATAACATAGGGGGAAATCAGTGAGACCAGGAGGAACGGGGAGTGTGGAAGGTAAAATCTTTATGCATATGGAATTATATCATTAAAAATAAAAATTATATATACATGTATCTGTGTGTGTATATTTCAAATTCTGGTCAGGGTTCAAGACTTATCATCAGTACTATTTGAGCAAAAACATCTTAACTTTTATTATGCAAACTTACTTTCAAACATTCACTAGAATCTAATATGTGCTGGTGGTTTTAGGAAATGCCATGTGACAGTTCTTATTAAAACTGTTGCTTATTCATTTCATTTTTCATTTTGTATCCATGAAAGTTTTGTTATGAGCATGACAGTATTTGAGTGTATGGCAACAGTGAGCAAAATATACTTAACTAACTATATAAGATGAGAAAAAAGTACCTAGTAGTTAAGCCATTATTTAATAATTGTACAAAATACAATAGCAAAGAAAAAGACTTCTAATGAGTCTTTATTACAAAAGGATGCTAAATGTTCAGGAAAACTTATGTGGAAATTATAACTCTACTGAGTTTTAAATAAAAGTTAGTTATTCCATAGGTGAAGAGAATTGAGATTGCTTCCAAACAGTGTAGAGAGAATTCAAGATGGAGAGAATGGAATGGGCAATTCTGACTGAGCAGGAAGCTGAGTATATCAACAGAGTCCTAGAAAGAAAATGGTTCAGAACAAGTCTTGATAGAAAGAGAGGTTATCATGTGCCATGAAATATAATAAACATTCTATCCTTAGGCTAAGAATTACAGGAACGTAATGCAGTTTTAAATAAGACAGTAATGTCATAGATTTATGTTCATAAAAGTTCACTCCCAGATGCTCCAGTTGGGACCCAGTTCCCCATGTCTCTTACCATGAAAACAGTGCAACAGAGCTCACATTCATCCACGTAGGAGACCCAGACAAAGCTCCCAGCTCATGGTTGTAACATGATCCAGTTATGACTTGTAGTTACTGGGAGCTGTGAACCAGTGGATGAAGGAATCTTTTTCTGTCCCTCCTATGTCTCTACAACTGGCCTTCAAATAAATCTTTAAAAATAATTCACGTTGGCTGCAACACGGGAACTACATCAGACAGAGGCAGCTCACATTCTGCTAATGCAGTCACCTAGGCAAGTAATGAAAGGGACTTGAACTCAGGTTACAGCAGCAAAAAGTATAAGAAGAAAAAGTCAAGGATTATTCCTGCATAAAAAAGTGATAACTAGCGATGGGTGCTTGGCACGGAGGTTAAGATGCTCACACTGCACATCACATCGGTGTGTTTCCATTTCAGTTTCCTGTTAATGCGCATCCTAAGAGTCACCAGGTAATGGCTGAAGAAATTGGGTTTCTGCTACACGTCTGTGAGACCTTCACTGAGTTCCAGAGTCCTAGCTTATTTCCTAGCTATCATGAGTGTCTTTTATCCTCTGGGAGTGAACCAGCAGATCAAGAGATGGAAGACATCACTATCTCCTCCCTTCCATCACTGCCTTTCAAAAATAAATCTTAAAGTGAACTAGAGGATGCGAAAGAATGATACATCCAGGGTGACATGTTGTTTATTGACTTGTAACAAGCTGTAAATTTGGTAAACTCACGGCATCTCTGAGATATGAAATTGGAAATACCAAAGCAGGGGCAGCTGTTTAGAATCAGGATCTTCTGTAATAATCTATTTGGGAGTGGCTGGTTTTGAGGATCCCTGAAACCAATAGCCACAGTTCAAAGAAAGGCACTCTGAGAAAACTTGAAGAAGAGATGAGAGCAGTGGGAAGAATTGACGAAGCAGAATGGAAGTGGTTGATGGAGGTCACACGTAGCTCCATCAAGAACGATTACGATACTCTCCGACATCAAGCTCAGAGTAGTGAGTTGGTGACTGAGAAAAAGACGACAGAGAAATCTTGAGTAAAAATAAATCTCTTTTAGCCTTGTAAATGAGAGCTGGCAAGCGTGTATGTGAGTACAGAGATATCAAGTAATGCATGAACCGCAAAAGAGGTATTAGCAAATTCAATGCTTTCTCACTTTCTCCATGATCTTGAAGTTTTGAAATTGATGAAAAGGTACATTTAAAATACATATCATGGAAGGGAAAACAGAACACATGGACTAGTTTTGGAAATGCTAAGCATACAAATGATCTGTAATTTTAGCATCCCAGAATTCAACACATGATTTTGATGAATTCACCAGGGTTTTATTTTATATATATATATATTTTTATTTATTTTTGACAACCTTTACATAGTTAATTAGGCAAAAAGGTTCAAGCGCGACAGGAAAGTGGATAAGACTATTACTTCCACGTTGTTTTTTCTCCTGTATCTGGGGTAAAGCAGAAGATAAAGGGAGAAGCTCCACTCAGTCCCCCATCCATCCCAGGTCCCCACCAGGATTTTTTATGTTGTGGTTAATGTATAAATAAGTAAATGTGTTGACTATATTTGATTACTAGAAGGAATTTTCCTTAAAAGGAAAATATTACAGTTCTGAAATGAAGAAAACACCGTGCCAAGGTGGGTAAACGAACAAGAAGCCAACTGAAAGCTACATAGAGGGACGGTTTGGCACTGCAGCTGGGACACGGCCCGTGTCAGAGTTTGTGGTTTCAGTCTGAGCTCTGCTCCTGACTTCAGCTTCCTGCGAGCAACAGATGATGGTTTCAGCATGTGGGTCTCTGCCACTGTCCTGGAAGACCAGAACTGGGTGCCCACTCTTGGCATCTGCCTGGCCCACCTGGCATTTTGGCAGGGAAGTAATAATAGATGAAGATCTCTGTTTCTGCTTTTACTGCTCTGCTTTCAAAAAACAAACAAACAAACAAAATACCTGCACAGACTATTGACATTTGTCCAGATATTCTGAAAAGAGGAATTACGGTGGATTGAAGTTGATTATTTCATATCATCAAGATTAATCAGCCATTTGTATCACATATGACCTGTTACTGGCCTCCTATTTGCCACATTTCTGATGTTGCTACATTCAGATTTAGTACTAACAATTCATGTGTTATTTCTTCTCTTCAGTGAGGAAACAAAACAATAAGCATGTTGTACTCTTAATGGAGAGTAACAAAAAGAAAAAATAATCCCAGGCAAAGCTTCCCTTTTGATATGCATATGCAATTTCCCAAGAAAGATATCGTAACAGGAAAATCACCAACATGAAAATAACCAGCAAGTATCAGATCTACAGTGCTGTAACCTACAGCACCTTTGGAAATAACATTCACTCTTCTAGAATAATTAGGGACTGATAAACCAACAAATTAATAAGCTCTCCTCAGGAGGTCTCAAAAACATAATATGGTTCCTACTATGTAACAGGCATTCCTGGGGAGAATTGCAGACAATAGGCATATCTGGCTTGATAAAAACTTAGTAGACCACATTCATCAGCAATCTTAAAGAGCAGTGAAAACAAATGGTTTACTTGAAAAAAAAATATTTTACCAGTGATTTTACATAACACATCTATAGGAATTCTTTTCACAGATGACTTCATTTTACAAATTATGAGATGACAAGAATAACTCCTTGCACATTGTCTCATGCTGCTCAGTGTTTGGCTTGAAGCCCAGAAGAGGGTCATACCTTTACAATGATGGAAGATGCAAACACCAAACAGCCAAGTTGCTGAGAAGCAGAGGTTCCTGCATGGATCTGCATCCAGTAGGCACTCGGTAGACACTGGCCAATGTATCGATTCTATGTGTTATTGCTTAACGCGTATATACTAACTGATAGATTTTAAACCAAATTGTAAATGTCCAAGCCATTGTATAGGAAACTTTACCTTAAGAGGTCCCAGGCTACAACATGGGATAGTGCAATGACAGTTGCCAAAAGGGTTACACACACAAACACACACACACAAGCACTCATACACACAAAACTCAAAAATACTTCAAAAAGATTCTTAGAAACATAAAATGTAAAAATTAACTTATTTCAGTGTAAAAATATTTTGAAACTCATGCATTTTTTCTTATACTACACATTTTCCAAAAACACGTTGAAGACTCCAGATATGCGATATATGTAAGGATGTAACAGAACCTTAATTATGGGGAGTAAGGGGAAAAGTACACATTAGGAAAACTACATACTTATACATTCCAAAAGGCCTGTAAAACTATACCTAATTCATTAATATTATGAAATTAACATACAATTATATAAATTATAATTCGAAAATACAGAAAATGCACTGAACAATATATTGCAACAATTCAAATATATGTAGGCACCAAGATATTGAAACATATTTTAGTTCTGTTGCTAACCTGATCACTGCTTCTTCTATGCAGTTTAACATAAAATCATATTGTGAAGGTCATATAGGAACGCAGAAGTACTGCTAGAATAGAGGATGCTATTAAAATTCAGTGTTGTATTTCATCTGCATTTCTCTCCCCCTGTTGTTCAACACATAATATTTATAGGTCTAACCATTTTATCTTTTCTATAGGTGAATAAATTTATAGAGAAGATAAACCCTTTTACATATTTTAAAGAATAAGAGTATTTGGTAAAATATGCACACAAACTTGAACCATATGTACAAATAAAGAAAACATAGATAAAAAGAGCAAACGATTGAAAGCTTAGTGACTAAAGTCCTTGCCTTGGATGTGCTGGGATTCCATAAGGGCACTGGTTTGTAGCCCAGATGCCTTAGCTCCTATCCAGCTCCCTGCTTGTGGCCTGGGATGGTCTAGGGCCTTGGGACACTGTACCTCCATGGGAAACCCAGAAAGGCTCCTGGCTCCCAGCTTCAGATGGGCTCAGCTCCAAACACTGGGGCCACTTGGTGAGTGAAACAGTAGCCAGAAGATCTTTCCAATTAAAAAAAAAAGGTGGAATTGTAGCAATTTCAGAATTTCATATTTTCTGAAAACATTTACTAAATATATATTGTGACAGGGCACAAATTTCAAATTAACTTAATTTGCATAATTTAAAAGGTTTTTTAAAAAAGATTTATTTTATTTTTATCTCAAAGTCAGATATACAGAAATGAGAAAAGACAGAGAGGAAGATCTTCCATCCGATGATTCACTCCCCAAGTGACCACAACGGCCGGTGCTGCGCCGATCCGAAGCAAGTTTTCAGGAATTTCCTCTAGGTCTCCCAAGCGAGTGCAGGGTTCCAATGCTTTGGGGCCTCTTTGACTGTTTCCCAGGCTACAAGCAGGGAGCTGGATGGGAAGCAGGGCTGCTGGAAATAGAACCAGTGCCCATATGGGATCCCTGCACATTCAAGGTGAGGACTTTAGCTGCTAGGCCACGGCACTAGGCCCACATCATCTAAAAGTTTTTACATAAATAAAGGCATCACATTTCAAAGAATTTACATAATTAGACCTGAAGATTTACTTAGACATCGTAAGTATTTGGGGGCACAAGATACTCTCTTAAATCTCTAGGATAATTGCCAAGAACTAGAATTTAATGTTCATGACCAAAATGACAATAATAATCAAAATCACAATCACTTCTGAACACTGAAGAATAGGATGGCCATTACTCATAGTACTTTGATTGCTACCAAAATTATCACTTAAAATATCTAAATTTCAACAATGTGAAAAAATTATTACAGCATGACTTAAGGTACAGGGTTGTAAAAATCTAGCAACCTCAAAGAAAAGGTCATCATGAGTCTTCTTACATCACATGTGAGTAAATCTTGAACAGCATCTTGAACAGTGCTGGCGTTCAAACTATTGTGTTATTATGGAACTCTACTGTATCAGGGTTGGTGGGTGCCGAGGGCCAGTTTTTCACCCAACATGCCTCGAATTAACATTTAAGAGTCATTTAATGGCTGAAAAAGAAATTGATTGAAAAACTCTTACATGGTTAGTTGTTTTTTTTTTTAACATACACTGGGCATTAAAAATAAAACTTTAGTATATGTGAATTAATCTACCATTATACATGTTCCCGCATTTCCATTCTAGACCAAATCTGTCATTCAAATTGCTACTAAAAGCAGTCACAGAAATGGCACATAGTAAACAAAACTACTGTCATGTGATAAAGGAGCATTTCTAAACGAACTATAGCGATGGAAACTTTCCAACTTTAGACTTCCTGCTTAGTCACTCCCTTCTAGGTTCTTCGAAAGTAATTATTACAGGCAACTGTGGAAGCTGAGAAGTAAACCTGTATAATTATTCCCAATACCCACTGATAGCTCTGCAGGATATTGTTAGAAAGAGTTCAACAACCGGAAGAACGCCAGCTTGGAAGGCACAGACTCATAGACACCTGATCATCACTGAAAGAAATTAGATACTTTCTTGGTGTTTTCCATGTTCGAAGCAATGGGACAGGTGTTACAGTAAATGAAAAATCCCTCGTTTGTGCTTGCACAAACTTCGCCATACCGCAAGAGACAGAGACAAAACCAATTGTTAACTTAGTGCTGAGAACTATGACCAAAGAAATATAAACCAAGACATCTTGGAAACTTGTAGCAGGAACTAGCTCACACTGGCCAGTTAGTGTAGATTTCACTGTCAAAATGAAGCTAGTTAAAGGGAAGAGGGATGGGTGGGCTCTGCAGCAACCTCCCGCCTTAGAGCGCTGTTTTATTATTCCACATAATCCAGCTTTCTTCTGGGCTTCCTGGGAAAGCAAAAGATAATGGCCCAAACGCTTGGGCCCCTGCTACCCAGTGAGAGACTGCATTGGGTCGAAGGCTCCTTTGCAGCCATTTGTAAAGTCAGGCAGAAGAGAGACAACCTCTCCCTCTCTCTGCTATAAGTTTAAAACAAAAAAAGATCCTCACGAACAACCACAAAAATGATCCTCTATTCCAGGAAAATTGGCATTTTCTACTCTGCAGGTGGGAGTGTAAATTAATATAAATTTGAGAAGAAGCCAGCTATTAATATAGATAAAGCATTATAAAAAAGCAGTATGTGCTGAAAAACAGTCTCTACAATATCACCAGATACATTCATTTAGACCCATGCATAAAGATATTTATTGCATTGCTATTTATGTAGACTATTTCCCTAGACACTATAAAATAAAGCAAGTACTGTAATCAATATTTAAAGCAAACATTCAAAATATCCTAGGCTGCTTGGGACTTCACACGGATTTAAGTTTTTGTCAAGTAAACGTTCACTTAATGACTGAATTTTAATGGACTATCAATTTATAAATTGTCAAAACTTTTGACCAGCTTTTGCTAATGTAAGTAATAAGTTAGAGACTTTTTCTGCTTACAAATCATTTTGTGGCTGTGTAACACTTTGTTATGTTTTATATGACTGCTTTCAAAATTATGCTATGAAATAGATATATTTATATACACATAACTTAGAAAGAAGTATTTAAATTATCTTGTAAGCAAACACTGCCAGTTTATTACATACATATACAAGCTAGGGAGAGGACATTTATAACATTTCCAGAGAAAATGGCAAAATAAGTCAGAAAACAAAGCCCCTTTGCTGGAGAAAATTTAATCTTCTTGATTCATTCAAAGCAGTGTCCTGCTAGTGTGTAACTTTCTGTATAACTTAGAAGTAATTGGTACTCTGTGACAAAAAAAGACTTAAAAAGTAGGTACGAAAATCTCTGAAAGAGTTTTAGGAAAACTAAACTTCAAAATTGAGTTGGATTAAACTGGGATTAAGAAATTTAAAATAAGCCACAATAAGTTTTCACTGAACACAAAAAGTCACATTTCTTTTTATGTTACTCTGAGTTTTCTATGTAGAAAAGTGGTTTGCATTATTTAGCTATTGCAATATATTTCATTGTATTTTCAAGGGTGGAGGATGGGGGAAGAGGGACTGAGGGAGAGAAGGGGATTTTTCATCTGCAGGTTCATCACCCAGATTCTCAAGAAGCCAGGGGATGGATATTGGATAAGCTGTTAGCACAGAACTCAACTGAAGTCTTTCACATGGGAATCAGGGACCCAAGGAGAGCTATCACCTGTTTCTTGGAATGGTTCAGCAGTAGCAGAGAGCTGGAATCAGAAACAGATTCAGACAGATCCCTGGCACCTTGACACTGGGTGCAGGGTCCCCACTGGCACATTGTTACGTGAAGCATCTGTTTAAATAGTGTTTAAAACAAAAGTGCTCTAATCTTTCCCCACCTCAGTCATATTTATGTTAACATTTTTTTAAATTCCTTAATATTTCAAATGTAATGTCTACGTTCATTTCAAACATAGACATCAAATATGTACAAATATGATTTTTTTCCTCAAAACAGAGAAATGCGTGTTAGAGTGAGGGATTCACAACAATGATTATCATACGGTATGTCTCAGCAAAGCAATAAATACTAAATTACATGACATCTGCAGGTTCCCATTGCACCCCTCACTCCCCACCACTGTAACTCTGCATTTCAAATAAACTAAACACATCTTAAGAAAGAAAAGAGGAGGCCCAGCCATGTGTTGCATGCATTGGGATCTCAGGATGGAAAGGCACCTGTTCATGTCCTGGCTGGTCCGCTTCCCATCCAGCTTCCTGCTTGTGGCCTGGGAAAGCAGTACAGGATGGCCTAAAGCCTTGGAAATCTGTTCCTGAATCAGACTTGGAAGAAGCTCTTGTCTTTTGGCTTCAGATGGGCTTAGTTCCAACCACTGCAGCTATTTGGGCAGGCAAGATCTTTCTCTCTGTATCTCCTTCTCTGTATTAATCTGCCTTTTCAATTAATATAAATCTTTTTTTTTCAATGAAAAGAGAATACAGGAGACTGATCTCATGTCTCAACAGGCTAATTCTCCACTTGCAAGTGCTGGCATACCATATGGGTGTCGCTTCATTTCCCAGCTGTTCCTCTTCTTTCTCTATGAGCTAGGAAAACAGACAGGATGGTCCAAGTCCTTTTGTGAGACACCAGGAGGAAGTGCTTAGCTGCTGGCTTTGGATTAGCCCAGCTCTGACTGTTATGGTCATTTGGGGAATGAATGAGTAGAATGAAAATCTTTCTCCCCCTGCCTCTCTTTCTCCTTGCAAATCTACCATTCAAATAAAAATACGTTTTTAAAAGTAAACATGAGAAATATTTATAAACTATGTTTTCAATGAAGAATTAATGGCCAAAATATAAAAAGAGCTCTAAGAACTTGATATTAACAAATATACCATCTAATTAATAAAGTGAAGACCATGGGCAGGCAATTTTTTATAGGATGAAATACAAATGGCCAGCAAACACATAACAAAATAGTCAGGATCACTAGGTAACAGGAAAATGCAAACACAAACCACAATGACATTTCACTTTACCCCAGTTAGAATGGTTATCATCCAAAACACAAGCACAGAAACAAAACAAACAACAACACTAATGCTTATATTTTAAGCTCACAACCAAAATATATTTACACATGATGGTAGGTGACATCATTTTGCCCTCAGTCAGAGAATCCAAGTAGGTTATACGCCTCAAATGCAAGTTACAAGTTTCTCTTTTACTTTTCTTGGTTCCCCAAATTACTTTAGCAGCTGGCTACTCAAGATGTGGTTGAACAGAGGCCTAGAGGTTAAAGTCTCTCCTTGAACGCACAGGGATCCCATATGGGCGCCGCTTCTAATCCCGGCAGCCCTGCTTCCCATCCAGCTCCCTGCTTGTGGCCTGGGAAAGCAGTTGAAGACGACCCAAAGCCTTGGGACTCTGCACCAGTGTGGGAGACCTGGAAGAGGTTCCTGGCTCCTGGCTTCGGATTGGCATAGCACCGGCCATTTGTGCTCACTTGGGGAGTGAATCATCGGATGGAAGATCTTCCTCTCTGTCTCTCCTCCTCTCTGTATATCTGACTTTGTAATAAAAATAAAATACATCCTTAAGAAAAGGATGTGGTTGAACAAGCACAACTAGCACTCTTTAGAGGATCATCATGTAATAAATACCCTGTGCATTCTAGAGTTTGAAAATTGAAATCTTCTTGATCAAATCTTCAACAATTCACATTATGCTAACACCAAACTTAATGAAGACTTGTTATAGAATTAAAAATCTTAAAACAAAAATTAGCAATATATTTACAACTAGCTCATTTTTCAGGTTAAGATAATCACCAATGAGCTGCTAGAAGCAGCAATGATTATGAATTTAAACAGGGGTATTAGGATTTCAATAGAAGGGGTTTTAGTTTAAAGATTAAATTTTATATAATTGAGTACAACCTTGAAAAACAAGGAGTATGATAAAAAATTTAATGAGGGTTCATCTAGTTGTGGCCTACAGTATTTACATAGCTGATGCCAATTCAATTTAGTAAAACATTACTTACTGCAAAGCAGCATACAGTACGGACTTACAATACTGGTGAAGACAAAGGATAAAAATCTGTGTATTTGCTGCAATATATCTTCACATTTTACATACTTATAAGGATATAGGAACAATATAGTATTCAATGATGGATAAATGAAATATAATGATGAAGACCTGATCTTTGTTCTCAAACTGAATGATGAAGAAAGAATAGAATCCTCCTACTAAAAAGCACCTGAAAAGGCATGGCAACTTGAACATCCACTGAACTAACAGCACAAAATCCAAAGATGTTAAAGAACAGGAACAAGAATGGGTAAGAAGCTTAGCCTATGAAACAAGAAGCAAGAATTGTGATCTTTGAAGGAAGTGGATAATCTTGCATTCAGAGTCAAAATTATAAGGACATAACAAAATAGTAGATAATAGATATTTAAATTATATTATCTTTACCAATTGAAAAATATATTAAAGAGAAATCTAAACTGAGTAATAGAAAGGAGGAACAAATCAACACAAAATTATGAACAAGAAAGGCAGGGATACATGTAAAACTGAACCTATAATGTGTGTTCCACAAAAATAATGGGGAAATTATTGTATTAGCTTTCATTCAGAGACAAAGAAGAATCATCTCATCAAAGAAACGTTAATTGCACAGTTAATTATCTATATAACATACGTCATAATCTAAGAATTTTGTTCCTGTTTTATATCAAAAACACTAAGGAAAAATAAGCAAAGCTCGTATAAAAATTTAATATGAAGTATTTTATGGAATTGCCAAAAAAAGAGAGAAATATTTAGAAATACCCAGAACCTCCAATTTTCGATTTCCAATCCATGTCTGTTGATCCCTAGTTAGGGAAAAATAGACAATCTAATAATAAGAATAATAACAAACTCTTAACTTTGGGACATAATGCTCCATGTGATAACATGGCATTTATGATGACAAAGAGAAGAATCCAGAATTGTCAAAATTTCACATATGAAAGATCAAGTAAAACAACCTATTTTCAAGAAATAAATAAAGCAGAACATGAATGACCTAAATTATTACATGAGCAATAATTAATGCAGTTATGATAAATATGCAGAATAAAGTAAAGGCAAATATACTCATAACAAATGAAAAAAAAGCATTTCCCTAACAAGCAAAGACTTGAAAGTGTTATCCCCACCAGACCAGCTCACAAGAAATCCTGAAAGGCATCCTACAATTAGTGGTAAACATTGAATAAACAATGACAGTACCACGTTCATTAACAGCAGATAGATATACTAAGAGGTGAATTAAGCAGAAGACAGAATTCACGTTTACAAGAATTCATGTTATTAACAAGAATGCCTGCAGATTAAATTCTAAAACGGTAAGATTCTGACCAAGTCGCTAAACCAACAGTACAAGTGTAAGCTGACTACAAGAAATTCATGTCAGGGCAGGCATTGTGACATGGTGCATTAAGCCTGTGACAGCAGTACCCCAAATGAACAGCAATTTTATTCCTGGTGGCTGCATGTGCAAACCAGTTCCTTGATAACATGCCTTGAGAAGAGGCAGAGGATAATGGTGTTTGGGTCCATGCAGCCATTTGAGAGAACTAGATGAAATTCTAAGCTCCAAGTTTTGAACTCACTCAGCCCCAGTATGCAACCACTTAGGAAGTGAACCGGCGAATAGATGAGTGCTCTCTTTGCGTAAAACTTCACTTTTCAAATAAGTAGATATTTTTAAAGGAAAAGTAAAACACATTAAAGATACAGACAAACTGAAAAGAAGGAATGGGAAGAAATAGGTATCATGTAAATAGAAACTAAGCATGAATAACTATATACACGTTGCATAGAAAAGACCAAGTGAAACTACAGAAAGAGACAAAGCACATTATTTTATGACGAGACAACTTATCTTCTGTGTCTGAATTGAACACTGTGCCGATCAGACAAATACAGTGCATATAACTGGACCCAAGTGCAGAGTAGATGGCACACAAAGCAGGAACAGACTCCAGCACCTTACTGGCATCAATGGGGAGACCACCCGGACAGAAAACCAAAAGAGATACAGCTGAACACATTTAACCATGAATACATTTAACCATGATGCTGAGCAAATAAATGTCAGACTTATTCAGACCATGGCAACCAGCAACTATACACTACACGTCTCATCACCACACAGAAAATTATTAGAACATATCATGTATTGGGCCACAAATCTTTGAAAACATTGAAACCAAGCCATGCATCTTTTTAGTTCACAAATAAAATAATGCTATGAATCAAGACCAACAATAGAAATCTACAAGTACATGGAAATTAAACAACATGCTACTGAGTAACCAATGGATCAAAGAAAAGGTTAAAAAGAAAATTTAAGTATTTCTCAAAGCAAATAAATGAAAATACAATTTGTTAAAATCTATGGGAAATAGTAAAAGAAATTTTTGGAGGGAAGTTTATACTGCTTGCAATAAGAAACATGAAGGTCTCAAGAAATAATATCTATCTATATGGATAGATATAATATATAATATGTAATATGTGATATATGTGATATTATATAATATGTTATATAATAATATTGTGTATTATATAATGTTATATAACTATATTATATAACATAATATACTGTACATTATATAATATACTATATATAATTATAGAATATATAATATACTATATAATTACATAATTCTATAATATACTATATATAATTATATATAATATGCTATATATTATAGAAATATATACCATATACTATAATATACTATATAAAGCTAATATATTATCTAAAATATAATAATAGTATATATTATATATTATATATCATATATCATATATCATATTATATAGTATTTATTATGTATCATATAATGTATAATATGATATATGATATAGAACAACAAATATATTATATGTAATGATATATTATTATATATGTCATTTTATATTGTAATATGTGATATACTATATATAATATTACATATATTATATATATTTGTATGTTATTTAAAGAACTTAGAAAAGAGCAATGAAATCAAGAATCAGTGAGAGGCAAGAAGTAATACGAATCAGAGCAGAAACAAATGGTATTGAACCTAAAAACTACAAAAGATATCAAAAATAGTAAGCTTTCTTTTTGAAAAGATAAATGAATCTTTAGCCAGACTAGGAAAAAGAGAAAAAAAAAAACTATGATAAGCTTAAAGGTGCAAAGGGAGACACTACAGTTACTAGCAAAGCAGTAAATCATTCAGAAGAGACTATGAAGAATTCTATCCTAAAAAATTAGAAAATCTTTCAGAAATGGTTAAATTTTTAGATACACATAGTGTAACTAAACTAATTAAAGGGAGACTATATGGAAAATTTGAATTTATCCATTACAAGTAATTAGAACAAGATAGTGATTAATTACCCCATCAAAGAAAACTTCTGGGCCTGATGGCTTTACTGCGATTTATACAAAATATTTAAAGAGAAACGAAAATATTTTTAAGCTATTCCAAAATATTGAAGAGTGAAATTCTGCCAGACTCTCTCAACAAGGCCAGCATCACTCTGATACCAAAAGCAAATACACAACAGACCAGTATCTTTGATGAACTGCAAAAAATCTCAGCAAATTATTTGCAAACCGAATCCAACACCACATCAAAAAGATGATACATCATTACCATTTGGGATTTATCCCAGAGATGAAACAGTGATTCAACACTTACAAATCAATAAATGTCTTGAATCATATCAACAGAATGAAGACCAAAAATTATATGATCATCTCAACAGATGCTGAGAGATGATAGAATTCAACATCTCATCGTGAAAAAATGATCAAAAAATTAGTTATAGAAGAAATGTAACAAATCAGATAAATAGATTTCAAGACAGAGTATTATACTAAATATTATGGATTTCCATAAAGATCTTTGGCCTCATAAAAAATCTTAAAACAGATGAAGCAATGATTAACAATCTGAGGGAAATTTGGTCATTAAACATCAATAGTTGGAAATTTTGATGCCTGTTCTCTCATGAATATACAGTACTTCATGAATGATGTAAACAAAATTAGTAACTTTTTTAGACTGAAGAAACATTCATATTTATACATCAGAAGGTAACATTGTTGCAGAAGGTACATTCTTGGCTAACTAACATGGCATAATCACCAAGGTATGTCACATGTTTGGCCATTAAAAAGCAAAATTTCAGTGTTTTTAATGAAATCACGCAAGCACTATTCTCTGAATGACAAGAAAAATGCATTACAAATGACAACAGTGTAATATTTAAATAGCAAACCATCTGGAAATTTAAAAATTCTAAGAATCAATAGATTGATTGATCAATAGATTGATCAAAAAGGAGACTATACAGGATGCAAATAAGGATAATGCAGAATAATGTGAACAGTTTTATAACATCTAATCACAGAGATAAAATGGAAAAATTTCAAGAAACATAAAATCGAGTAAACATTAGCTTAGAGTAGATATGACTACATAGAAATGATGAACAGGTGTTCCCAAAAAGGCAACTGTAGTCCAACATTCCATCCCTGTTTGAATGCAGAGGAAGTCATGTCAATCCTACAAAAAAACATTTCCAGAATTAAAAAAATACAGTGATAAGAAAGCCAAAATAGGGTATTGTAAGAAAAAAAAAAAAAAAACCCTGTAGACCATTACTCACCCAAGTATGAATGTGAAAGAAAATCAATACGTCCTTCTCTATATTTTTCCAAACCATTTCACAAAATTCAGTGTTCTTTTATGATTTTTCCAAAGTTTCGGTGACTTAGGGGTACAGGGGATAATGAGCAGATTAAAAAAATAATAATAAGCTTATGGGGATACGAGTATGAAAAAGTGGATTTGTAATAAAACTGTGCTGCAATTATCTCAGGTTGTTAAGATAGTATTTAACAAGTTCAATGAACACTGATAAAATGTATGGCACAGGCAGTCAGTAAGCAAATGCCAACAAACACCCTACTATATATGAAACACAACAACACATTTAATGAATTATACTTAAAAATAATAGTAATAGCAGTTACTGGGGGGGGGGAGGAGGCAAGCCTGCTACAACTAACAATTGTTAAAAATTACAAAAATATAATGCTTTCCTTAAAATGTGGAAACATTAATTGTATCAGGTTTCACCATTTTAGGCAAATTTGTGCTTGAAGTCTAAATCAAGGCAATAGCACAAGGGAATAAATATCAGAGAAGGAATGAGAGATATAAAAACACATTTTTTTCATGGATAAATTATCATCTTAAAAGAAAATTGCAAAAAAAAACCCTTTATAAGACTATTAAAGTGAAACAATGTGCTTTTAAACTAGACATATGCATATAAAATATTTTTATGTAGATCAACGATGAACTACCATTAAAATTAAACGCAAGTTTATGCATTATACCACCAATGGATGAACAGATGATTTGAGCAGGAAATGTGAAAGATCTATGTAAGACACTGAAAATCACACAGCATTACTAACAGAGATCTAAAAAAGCAGGGAATTGAGTCGTGTTCATAGACTGAAACAGTCTGTTCTTCAAAATCTTCAGATTTAGGGCAATCCAAAATGAAATTCCTGTACCCTTCTTTGAGGAAACTGACAGAGTATAAATGTGTATCTACATAAAAAGGACCTCAAGGAACCAAAACACTTCAAAATGCATGAAATTACAGGACTTGCCATACTTGATTTTAAAACTTCTTATAAAGCTGTGGTGATCCCAAGCACCTCCTTGCAGTATGAGGCTTGACATATGAATCAATGAAACACAAAAGAGGTTTCATACATTTGTGGCTAACTTTTAACAAACATGACAAAGTAATCTGATGGGGGGCTTGGATGAGGACAGTCTTTTCAAGAAATGACACTGGAATAATTACATATTCAAGTAGAAAATTACTATCCTAAACTAATTCCAATGTATATAAAATGTACATAAAATATTCAAGCTGGCACATGGGGTGGAATATATGAAATCCAGAACAATCTTACAGAATGAAACATTAGACAACATCTCTGGCTTCCGGTAAGCCCATGATCTCAAAGCCAGAGCTACCAATGCTGGTTCAAGCCCCGTTAATGCAACTGCGCAGGCACCAGAGGGAGGATGGCGTCATGCATGTGGGACACCCAGAGAGAGTGCTTAGTTCCCGATTCCTGACTTCAGCCTGGTCTTGGCAGTTGTGACCAGTGGAGAATGTACATCCAGGTGGTTCACAAACCTTAAAAAGTATTCTTGGAAAAACACTTAGAAGACATGAAAAGGCAAGTGAGAGACAGAGAAAAAAAATTAACAAAACTTCTATCAAGTAAAAGAATTATAACGATACCTACATTGGTCTTACAATCCAGTTGCAAGGAAACTGAATTTTTTCTAAAGGAGCAAGATATTGGAAAAATAATGCCCCCGCATTAAGAACATGGGAAGTATTCTTCATTGACAGGGAAGTGAAAACAGCCACATTATCATCAGGATTGAGACAAAGAAAACAGACATGTCCAAGATCAAGGATGTGAGCATAGTAGAGATTCATGAATTTCAGAATGGGAATTCCAAACGCTGGGACAAGTGGGAAAGGATGGAGCTATATCTAGAAATACAAACACACTTATCATATTGCCCAGAAATTATGATCTTTTTAAACTCAAATTGAAACATAAATTACCTGAAGATTTCTACACAAATGCTTAGATCGTTCAAACCTGTAAACAGTTCAAATTTCAATTTAAGTCAACAGGCAAAGGGATAAACTTCTGTATATCTAATATGCAACAATGCATCAATAAAGAAGAGTGGAGTGCTGGTACATGCACAACTTGAGTATGTCTCAAGAAAAAAAAAGACATTACAGTGAGTAAATGAAGCCGATCTCAGAAGAGCACAGATTAAGATTCTAATTATGTGAAAGTGTATTGTTCTTGGAAACGCAGACCTAACCTATGATCAGAGAAGTCAATTCCAGTCTCAAGTGAAGATTTACTTGTATGAAGTATTACAGAAAATTTGAAGGTAATTTAATATTCTGCATCTTTACCGTGGGAGTACATTTTAAAAGGTACATTTTGTTGTTTGTAAATTATACTTTAATCATTTTCTTTCTTAAAAGATTAGCAAACTGGGAAAACCAGAAAGGTACCTGAATCTGATTAAGAATATACAACTAATATACCTGAAAGTTACTGGTAAAATATTACAACTTCCATTATACCATTGTCCATACCCACAATGCCAGGCTACACTTAACTAGCAGAACCATGGTGCTTATGACTGCTTATGAAGGACTGTGCTATTGTAATAATTTAGGAGAAACCAGTGGGGGAACAGAGGGAATAAGCAAAATTCCAGAGCCTATGGAATTGTATCATAAAATTAAAAAATAATAGAATTCTAAGATAGAAAAGAAATCAGAGGTATTCTCACAATGTCTGTTCAAGATTTTACTGGGGATACTACCCATTTTCAAATTGAAATCATTCACACACATCACAGTCAAGAACTGTGTATTTTCAGACCTGGACACTTATAAAGAGTATCTCTCCTCACTTATAGCCAGATGTCAAGGTTGCATTGTAGTTAGGTAAGTGTTACACTGATGAAAAAAAAAGCAGCCAATAACTGGCATTCGTGGCCTGATTCACGCTGACTCTGTGTAACTCTACCATTATGCCACTATGGTTTCCTATTCTTTAAAATTAAATCTTTCGTAGGGAGAGGCCAGTGGACCACCTCTATCTGCTTGATTGGGTCCCGGGACTGGAATGGGGTCTGCTGAGAGCTTTTGATATGGGTGAGCTGCAGCCACAGGCCTTCCTGTTTTTCACTAGCCCTTCTAGCACCTGAGAGAGCTGCCCCTGGGGGAAGGGGACCCTTCCTTACAGTGGAAGGTACCTGAGGGGGGTCCAGAGAGACTTCCCAGTCCAGGCATTTGCACCTGGCCCCAGCACCTGTGAGGGGCAAGGCTCTGATTGCTCCCATGCAGGGGAAGAGCAAAGAGAGCTGAAACCATGAGGCTATCTGAGCAGGAGTACAATGCTTCCTGTGGCGGAAGGCTCCCCAGTGGCTTTGGCTTCAGCAAGCATCACATCGTTTCTTCTCATGTTGGCATCAGACATGTTAGAGCCTCTGATCTCAGGAATCAGAACCTGCGGATGTATGGTCTGCCCTTAGTTCACGGGTCGTATGATTAGACCACCTATATTGCTGACTTCTGTGCAAAGAATTCAACAACTCCTTCAGTAGTGATGAAGATATGGGAGATACAGCCATTGGCACTGAATGGAAATTCTCTGGTTCAATTGACAGATCCTTTATATGAAAGAGAAAAAAGTTCCATACCTAGGATAGGTAAGCCTTGTATCGCTAATTAACAGGACTTAAGAACAGAAAATGTGATGAGACTGAACTCATCAGTAATTCTTAAAGTAATTAAAAAAATAAATTTATGAAGGGAGAGCAAAAGGGACAGGTAGGTGGCTAGCTTAGGGACATGAGCTAAAAGCCATAGTCTCCCTGCTTTTCATAAATTCCACCTGCCTATCTATCAACAGCCCTTCCCCCAGGATATAGTCTCCTCACCAGGGAAATGTCACGATCATAGGCAATCTGGCAATACAGAGTGACAATCTTGTCCCTCAAACACAGAAAAGATGGTACAAACATCCCCCTCTCCCAGGCTTGTTGTCCACTCTACTCATGAGCATACCACATGTGTACCTGTTTTCAACTCATTCTTTAAATAAACTTTTAAAAGAATGCCCAAAACAATTTACAAAATATTAGTAATGTCAATTAATATAAGATTAATATATAAAAATTGGATTTAGTTTCATATTCCAGGAAAAACACACGGGGATATGAAATTTCAAAATGCCTTATATTCACAAAAGCATCAACAACCAGTTAGGAACAAATTGAATCAAAGGTATGAAAGAATTGATTGGTCAAAACGGGTAGAATTTTGTTCAAAGACATTAAACATGACACAAATAAGCATGTATAACATGCTCAGGGAGACATTAATGCAGTCAATACTATTCCTCTAATAGCTAAAGATACAATAAAATTTAATAATTTTAGCAGCTAATATACATAGAAATTGAAAAGACATAAAACTTATATGAAAATGTAAAGTATCTAGAACAGTCAAGGTAATTTCGCAAAAGAAGGAGAGAGAATCTGTAATATCTCAATTCAACAGCCACTGGAATACTAGTGTAACCAAAACTGCGACGATAAATGGCTGCAAACAGCAGCCTCCTTGGTAGTGTATATAACCTGTTAACAGCTACCCTACAGGATCTTGGATGCAGTCCTTAAAAGTGGCCATTCCACGAGTGACCTCATGCTGTTCCTCAGCCAAGCTGCAGACAGGGGTGTGAGATGCTTTTGGAAAGCCCCAAGGCACAGTAGCCAGAACTCACACAGGCCGAGTCATCATGTCCATCCGCACCAAGCAGCAGAACAAGTAACATGTGGTAGAGGCCCTAGCAGGGCCAAGGTCAATTTCCGTGGTCTCCGAAATATCCACATCTCAAAGAGGGGCTTTACTAAATTCAACGTGGATGAATTTGAAGACATGGTGGCTGAGAAGCGGTTCATCCTTGGTGGCTGTAGGGTCAAATAGATCTCCAACCATGCTCCCTGGACAAGTGGTGACCCTGGACAAGTCCTGAGGCTGTTCTTTAATCTGACCAGTGTTCTTTCATCTGACCAGTAATAAACCCTGACTGATGTTAGACAAACAAACAAAAACAACTCTATGGTAATGCTTACGAGTTAACAATAGAAAAGTAAGCACAGAAGGAAATTCTCAGTTACTTTGCTGGTGGTAATCAACAAATCTGCAAAAGTGTTTAAATGGGAAAAGTCTTCAACAAATGGTGTTAGAATACCATTTTCTCCATATGGGAAAATGTGACTCAGTCCCTGCCTCCTATAACAAAAATAAATCATGCATTTAAACATAAAACCTAAACTGAAAAGATGCTACAGGAAAACACAGAATGTCAATAGAATTGGGAGATAACCAAACATTTCTTAAAAGAGAGCAGGGAGGACATACATGGCTTCATCAAATGAACAAAGTCTATTAATTAAAAATAATCTTATTAAGGAAGTGAATCAGGGGACTAGCTTGCAATGCAACTGGTTAAGCCATCATTTGTGAATTTGGAGTGTTACAGAGTACTGGTTCAAGTCATGGTTGCTCCACCTTCCAGTCATTTTCTGGCTAATGTATCTCTGCAACAGAACATAGCAAAAGTACCGAGGCTTCTGACTCCCCCATGGGAAACTGGGATAAAGTTCCAGGCTCCTAGCTTGGACCAGGCTGCTGTGAGCATTTGGGGAGCATCTTCCAGCAGCTGGAAGATTCTGTCTCCCTCTATCCCTGTGTCACTCTTTTACCTAAATAATGACATTTTTAAAGCAAATGCTTAGGCAATCAATAAAACACACATTATTTACAAAATATACTTATAAAACATGGCAAGTTTGACATAGTAAGCACACATAAAACTTGGTCACAAATCCATAACCAAGAGCAAATGTTTCGGTGCAGTTGTTAAGCTACCACTTGGGACACCCATGTCATATATTGGAGTTCTTTCCATCAAGTCCCAATTGCACTTTCTAATCTAGCTTTCTGCTAGTGCAAATCCAAGGAGGCAACAAGAGATGGTTCAAATACCTGGGTTCCTTCTCACTAAGTGAGATATCTTAGTGGCATTCCTGACCTCAGCCGTACCCACCATGGCTATTTTGAGCATCTGGTCAGTGAATCAGAGACTGGAAGACAAGTCTGTCTCCCTCCACCTACCCTACCTCTGTTGCTCAGCCTTTCAAACAAATAAGAATAAATGAAATTTCAGAAAAAAAACCAACAGCTGAAGTGGGCGGAAACATCTGAACAAAATATTCTCCAATAAAGAACATATGCTGATGGCCAGTAAGTGCACAAAAACTTCTCAATCTCTACAGTCATGAGGCAAATTCACAGTAAAACCACACACACACAAATAAAAATGACATTGAATACTGGTCATAATTATTATAACTAAGCAAAACAATAACCAAAAGTTAAATACGATCACAAAACCAGCAACACTAAATATAGGAAAGGCTGTGGAGGAACAAGAAAAACAAAGTGGCACATGAGCCATAACTAAACATTTACAAACCAACCAACTTTGTTTTGGTATTATTCTTCAAGCATGAATGTTTCTTTCTTTTTTTTTTTCTTTTAAGATTTATCGTATTTTTTTTTTTTTGGAAAATTAGACATACAGAGAAGGAAAGATGGAGAGGAAGGGCTTCTGTCTACTGATTCTCTCCCCAAGCGGCCACAGCGGTCAGAGCTGGAGCCTCTTCTTATGTCTCCCACACAGGTGCAGGGTCCCAAGGCTTTGAGCTGTCCTTCACTGCTTTCCTAGGCCATAAGCAGGGAGTTGGATGGGAAGTGGGGCTACTGGGATTCGAACTGGCACCCATATGGGCTTTTGCAGGCTAGACGAAGACTTTAGTCACTAGCCTATAGTGGTGAGCCCCAAAACATGAATGCTTCTTAATACTTTTCTTTCAACATTTGTAAGCCATTACACATTTTAAAGCTATATTTATCTATTCATTTACATGGAAAATAAGAGGGAGGAGGCAGTGAGGAGGAAGGAAAGGAGGGGAAGAGAGATCTTTGATCTACTATTTCACTTCCAAGATGGCCACTTTTGTCAGCACTGGACAAGCTTGAAACCAGGAACTTCATTCAAGTCTGCTACATGAGTAGAAAGGGCTCAAACACTTTGTTCATCCTATGTTGCTATTCACGGGCCGTTAGCAGCAAGCTGATATGAATGTGGAACAGCCAGGGCACAAACCAGTTTCCATACGAGATGCCAGTGTCACAGGCATTGGCTTTGCTTTCACACGGTAATGCCAACTCCGTGAAATTTCCATTTAAAATTTAATAAAGATAGAATCCTTGAAGAAATACTATTTGTATACATACATTTTAGTTAAACCACTTATTATAAATGTTAAACCCTTCTGATTTGTATTGATTTAATAGAGCAAAGCTGGGCAGTGTCTAAATTCACAAGTTTCACTATCTGATTTTTATATCAGTTTTCACTACCTGGTTATATGCATGTACACAAAATATTTGATCTGTATCTTTTTTTCCTTGTCTGTAATATTCTAAAAAGCAGGGAATATTAAACGCTGCATTGATTTGTAATTCGTTTTTAACAGATTCCATGTGATTTGAGTACACAATTCTAATAGAATACTTTCTTTCTTCCTCTCTTGTACCCTTCTGCCTTCGCCATTTCTCTTTTAGCATTGGAGATCATAAACTTGCATTACAGCAAAACAGTTACTACTTCACAAATGGAATGGCTGATTTTCACAAATGGAAAAACAAAAAGACCTTAATGTAGTGGGAATAGACAAGAGTCTGAACAAGAACTGTATGGAAAAATCATCGCTTTCCCTATATATGGGAAATGTTAAAACAATTCAAATCATTAAAATTTTAGTAAGATAGCATTCTTAAACCTTGGCTTGGCAAAAGCATGAAGCAATTTTGCACAAACATTTGTAACTACACTGATAATGTGATTGCTGTTTGCATCAGGCAGAGATTCTGCACACGAAGCATTTGAAGTGTCACCTAGTACACGGTTCTTCTTTTAAAATATGAGCCTTTGCATTAAGGTACCACTTGTGACACTGTTATACTGTGAGTCCTCGGTGCTGTGTTATTAAGACCCAGCTCCCTAGCATTGTAAATGGGAAAGCAGCAGATAGTAGAAATCCTTGGGTTCCTGACACCCACATGGCGATCTGCAGCCCAAGCTGCTGGCCACTCGAGACATTTTGACGGTGAACAAACATATGGAAGATCTGCCTGCCTTTCAAATCAGTTAAGTCTTTAAAAATAAAATGTTAGCTATTACATCATACATACATTAATTCATACACACCCTCTAAATTCATTTGTAGTAAAGAATATCCACTAAGGTAGCGGGGGTAACTAATCTTTGACTTCATTAGCTAATTCGAGTGATTAACACAAATTCCGCTTGTTATTAGGTATGAAAATGATGCCATTCCATATCCTTTGGGGTATAGAGCATGTAAAAAGAAATCCCTTTGCTAATTAGGCCAAGTATGGCATGTGTCCAGAAGGCAGAAACTGTGGCTCATATCTCATAAACACGCCTGGAAAGAATTCTCAGACAAGTGACTCAACAGCTGTGTGACTCAGGGCATGCTATTTAATGTTGCTGAACTTCCA
The DNA here is from genome assembly GCF_017591425.1 of Ochotona curzoniae. Taxonomy (NCBI): domain Eukaryota; kingdom Metazoa; phylum Chordata; class Mammalia; order Lagomorpha; family Ochotonidae; genus Ochotona; species Ochotona curzoniae. The sequence continues at coordinate 26,229,431 of NW_024467096.1, forward strand.
TTCCTTCATTTGTAAAATGAGGTTGATAATACCCTATAGGCATATATTGAATACCATGTGAAATTGACTATATAAAAATTAATACAAAGCGTTGAATATAACATAAACTCAGTAAGTGGAGCTGTTTTTGCACAACTAAAGAATACTTATTGATGTATGATAATATGATATCTCTGGGAACAATTTTTCTCTATTCAGTTGCTGAAATCCAAAAGTTTCCTTCTAGCAGAACTCCCAAGAAAAGAATCATATGTGCGACATTAGAACATCAATATTCCAAATGTGAAGCCTACCCGTATAGATGTACCAGCACAAGTTGTTCTATCATGTTCTTTAACACTTCAGCACACATTATTTAATCAAAGTTAGAGGTTCATTCTTCCCTTGAAGTTCTTCCAACCTGTTCTACTTCTTTGTTGGCCTAGTCCACTGAACTATTACATTTGCAATGAATTTTAATTTAATATACTTCTTCCCTTGTGAATTATTACATGCATATGATTCTCATTATATTCTAATATCTTAATAATTTAATACAAATAGGAATCATATATGCACAGTAATATTTACAGAATACATACACATAAAACCCTAAATTAGCAAATGTTACCATTTATAACTTTCATCTTTTTTGCATTCAAAGTGTTTCATTAATTCAGAATTATATACCTATGCAGAAATAGTATGAAAGTAACAATTACTATATTTAGTATCGTACCTTAGAGGCTTTGGCTCGTTATTAATTATATGCGACAGATCCACTTTAGCATAGAGGCATTGTTGGCAGAATCAGGGAGATCTATTGCTAATGGAAATGCAAGTTATTCTTCACCAGTTTCTTTCTTGACTTGAGCTTCTCTGAGCACTCTCTATGTATTTTCTTTATAATACAGACACTAACTTCATAATGTGAATAAGATTTCCTTGCCTTGTTATTGCAGACCGAAGCTTGAGAAAATTACACAAAGATCACAGAGTGAAGCCAGCATGTACTCCAAACTCAAGTCAATCTTGCTCTAAATTTTATCCCTTTTCTATTTTCTGACCTCCTGCTCAAGGAGGAACTGTAGAGATTCAAAGACAAATGCTGAGGGCTAAGGGAATGAGAGTTTAGAGGTTGGCTACAGTTGGCTACAGTTCAGTAGTAGAACAAACAAAATTTTGGTTAGAGATTTTGCATATTGGAATTAATGACATAGTGAATTAATTTAGAATGACTTCTAGAACTGCCTTTCCCAAGCAGTCTTACAGAGAACTTAATTTAAAGCAAATTTAGCAAAGGAGTTGATACTCAGGTTTGGGACATTTGAAGTATCAATATGACATGCAAAGAAGATCCTTGAGAGACAATCCTAAACGTGTGTATGGTAATTATCCCTAGGTCTGAAACAACAAATTGAGACACAATGAACAGAAATGAAATCCAGGAGCATGGTATTTAAGAGCTGTGAAATAAAATAAAGCTGATAGAAGGGGGAATAGGATTGAAAAAATAACAACAAAACAACAACAACTCTAAAAATCCAAAGGTCAGTACCAGGCACTGTAGCCTTGCAGCTAGAGTTCTTGCCTTGCACTGCTGGGATCCAAAATCAGTGCCAGTTCTAATCCAGGTGGCCCCACTTCCCATCCAGCTCCCTGCTTGTGGCCTGGGAAAGCAGTGGAGTGCGGCCCAAAGCCTTGGGACCCTGCAGCTTGGTGGGAGATCTGGAAGAAGCTCCTGGCTTCTGGCTTTGGATTGGCTCAGCTCCAGCCATTTTGGACACTTGAGAACTAACTCATTGAATGGAAGATCTTTCTCTTTGTCTTTCCTCCCTTCTGTACATCTTACTTTCCAATTAAAAATAAACAAATCTTTTAAAATAAATCCAAAGATCAGATTGGGTTCAGCTGAAGAGTTATCACTGATATGAAAGTTGAACAGAAAAGAATGCCCAGAACAGAAAGAAAAGAACTTTGAAAAATGACCTGATGAATGTGTTTTTCCAAAGATACTAATTTTTCAGATTCAGCATAAGTTCTAATTAGAAAAATAAACAATTAATACTAAAACTTAAACCACAGATTTCTCACAATGAAACAGCACATTTACAAGGAAACATCAATATTGAACAACCATCAGAGAAAGGTCACTTTTTATTTTAATTTAGTGACTTGTTATTTTTATTGGAAATGCAATTTTACAGAGAGAAGGAAAGACAGAAAGATCTTCCATCTGCTGCTTATGTCTCACATGGCTGCACTGGATGGAGTGGAGATGATCTGAAGCCAGGAGCCAGGAACTTCCTCCAGGTCTCCCATGTGGGTGCAGGGTCCCGAGAACTTGGGCCATCCTCGACTGCTTTTCACTGGCCACAGGCAGGGAGCTGGATGGGAAGTAGAGCAGCCGGGACATGAACTGGTGCTCATACGGGATCCCAGCACTTACAAGCGGAAGATTTAGCCACTGAGCCATCGTGCTGGGTTCAACAGTTTACTTTTGAATAATAGTTATAGGACACAAGATTTTGAACAGCTAGTATCAAATTCACAATTCAGTACATATTCAGCTTGTGTATCACTCAAAGACTCCTGTTGAAAAAAAAAAAAAAAATACAAGGGCCTTCCAAAGGTTCATGGAAATGTGTTTTATCAAACAAACAAAACGAAAGAACCAAAAAAGCAAGCCTAGTCGTGAATTTTACCAATGGTTACACCAAATGACAGTTCTCTTTCTTCAAGAAAACATCTACTTATTTGAACAGGAGAGGCATAGTGAAACAGCAAAAGATGTCAAATTTGCTGTTTCATTCCTCAGATTCATACAGCATCTTGGGCTGCACCACACCCAAGAGTCCTGAACGCAATTCAGATCTCGCGTGAACAAGGCAGGCACCGGGTTACTTCAGTTACAACCCGCTTCCTCCCAGGAAATACACTACCACGCGGCTGGAAGCAGAAGGCCATTCTTCCACTCAGGCATTCCAATAGAGCAGGCCAACGTCCACTGCTTTAACCTGCAACTAAACTTATCTTTTAATTTTATTTCCCACAAACCTTTTGAAATCACTTAAGAGCAAAGTCAATCACAGAGACAGTTGTAGAAAAATAAGAAATAATGGCTAAGTGGAAAAATATATGGATATGACTGAGAAGCGTTTTGATGGTTAGAAATACAACACTTAGGGTTTCATTTAGGTTTCTTTTTGGAAAGAAAACTTAAAATCCTAAAATCAACTGAAATTTTAAAAAATAGAAGTAACAGAATGATGAATAATATATACAGTAAAAGAGTACTCTGAAATCTTCACATTGCTTAAAAAATGGTACTGCATATTTAATATTGCAAAGTGTTCTGGAAAATAAGAATATTAGAATATGTAATGTAATTTTAAAATAGAAATATGTACAATATGATGAGAAGACAAAATGTCACCCAACTAAAACCAGAAAATAATGAAAAAGCCAAAATGAGATTAAAAAAGTGAAATAAAAGACCCCACGAAGCAAAAAAAAAAAACTTAAAATAAGTGAAAACAATGAATTTTAGTGCTCACTAAGCACAATGAATAATAAAAATCTATTAATTGAATTAGAAAATTCTTAAAGTGAATTGTTTTACTAAGGAAAAATGTAATCCTAAAGAATTAATGATAACATTAAACTAGATAAATACTCAGGAAAGAAAATCACAGTTATATGGGGCACAGCACGGTGGCGCAAGTGGTTAAGGTCCTCGCCTTGCACTCCCGGGATCCCATATGGGCGCCGGTTCTAATCCCGGCAGCCCCGCTTCCCTTCCAGCTCCCTGCCTGTGGCCCGGGACCCTGCACCCGCGTGGGAGACCTGGAAGAGGCTCCTGGCTTCAGATTGGCTCAGCTCCAGCTGTTGCGGCCGCCTGGGGAGTGAATCATCGGATGGAAGATCTTCCTCTCTGTCTCATCTCTGTATATCCGCCTTTCCAATACAAAAATAATAAAAATAAATCTTTAAAAAAAATCACAGTTATATGGATTTTTGACAAAATGTACCACATAATAAGAAATGTAAGGGCATTTTCATTTAAAAATGTCTCTGGAACCTTTACCCATTTCTTCACTGGATTGATGTCATTTTTGCTGAGGTTTCTTTTTCTTAGTGGATTAAAAGTTTCCTAATATTTTCTTTCATTCTGCTTGTTGTCACTCATTTTTTTTTCTTAATTGTTGCAATTTATCTAATTTTATTCTTGTAACTTGTACTTTCAAAGTCTTATCCAAAACATCTTTGCTTCTACTTGTGTTTTGAGGTTTTGTTCTTATTTCTTCCAGCAAGTTCATGTTTCTAGGTCAGTTTTAAACAAATTTTTTTGTTCAGTTCTACATAGGATAAAAGGTGTAGACTTTATCCAAGTCTTCTAACATTTGTAGTTTTTTTCCAGCAGCATTTATGGAAGCGACTGTCCTTTTCCAGAGTGTGATCATGGTACCTAAGTCAAACATAAATTGATTGTATCTATGTAGATTAACATCTGTGTTCGCTCTTCTGTTCCATTAATCAATGTTCAGTTTGTTTTCAGGCCAGAATCATGCTGCTATAGTTATGATACTACCAGAATATGTTTCGAAGTCTTCTATCTTAATCTTCCTGGCTAATGATTGCTTCATATTTGCTGGGGATTTTTGCTTTGATATTAATTTCAGGACGACTGCAGACAATTCATTTCATATTTTGTTTGGGTTTATTTTGAATCTGTACATTTCTTCAGTAGAATAAATACTTTTGCAACATTGAATCTTTCAACCTATGAACATGTAATATCTTTCCATTTCTTTTTTCCTGTATAATGTCTTTATTTTATGTTATTCACTGCAGAGATATTTTTGCTTCCATGATTAAATGTATCCCTAAATATTGTTGTACTTATAGGAAATTGCTCTTAAAAGTTGTTTCTCATGGGTCCAGCATGGTGGCCTAGTGGCTAAAGTTCTCATCTTGAATGCACTGGGATCCCATATAGGTGATGGTTCTAATCCCAGCAACCCCGTTTCCCATCAAGCTCCCTGCTTATGGCCTGGGAAAGCAGTAGAGGTTGGCCCAAAGCCTTGGGACCCTGCACCTGTGTGGGAGACCTGGAAGAGGATCTGGGCTCAAGACTTTGGATCCATGAAGCACTGCCTGTTGTGGTCACTTGGGAAGTGAATCATTGGATGGAAGATCTTCCTCTCTGTCTCTCTTCCTCTCTATCTGACCTTGCAATAAAAATAAATAAATCTCAAAAAATTCTTTCCCAGAAACTTCATAATTATTCTATAGCATCACTATTATTGTATTTTGTATGTTGATTTTGTGACTTGCGACTTTACTGAATTTCTTTTTCAGGTCTAACAGTCTTTTGATAGGAGTAATTAGGGTTGTCTATGTATAAAAAACATGTCAGATGAGAAAATGAATATCTGGACTATCGCCTTTCTAATCTAGAAAACCATTGTTTCTCTCTCTTGCCTAATTACCTTTATTAAGTCTTTATTAAGTCTTCCGGTACAATATTGAATAAGAAGAGTGAGAGTAGACATTCTTGCCTGGTTCCAGGTCTTAGTGGAATCTCTTGAGCTTCTTTCCATTTTGTATGATAATAATGTAGATCCATCATGTATAGATATACTACTTGTAAGTCAGCATCTTCAGTATCACTAGCCATCAGGGAAAGGCAAACCGGTGTGAGATTTAATGTCACCCCAGTAAGAACGGCTACTATCAGAAACACACAAAGTAACAACTGCTCCAGAGGATGAGAATAAAGGAGCACTAATACATTATGGAAAACCGATACGCTGTCTTTGGGATTTTATTTTTTTACGCTGATTCTCTCATGTTATGCAGACCCAACTATCTGATATCTAATCGGTGTCACAGGTCCTCATCATAATCTAAAATAACATCTAAGAGAAGCATGCGATAGTCTGGCATATTCAAACTACTAATTCAGCTAAGTGGTTTTTATAACTCTACCTCATAGAGGTAGGAAGACCTAGCCAGGACATTTTGATAGTGCATCAGAAGTGAGGGGCTATGGGTACTAATGCTAAAAGAAAGAAAAATAAATTTATACAGTGAGAAAATCATCCATAGAAAATATTTCAGGAAATATCCATAAAAGATATTTGAGGAAACAAACAATGATGGCAATCCTGCTCTTGTTCTATATGAAGAAAAATTTAGGTGTGTTAAATTTTAATTATTCAGGAAGAATACATTAAGCATGAAGATTTTATATAGACTTCTATAATCTTAAAATGAGGGAGGCATATCCATACACAGCATTAACATAAAAGCAACATGTAAAAATGTATTGATCTAATTATAAACATCAAACATCACCTCCCAAAAAAACTGGAATATCAATGACAGCTTAGGAAGAGTACAGAGGGATCTAAATACCCTATAATAAAGAAGTTACCAGCAAGACATCTCAACACATAAAAGAAACTGGAGCTAAATGTTCCATTTTATTAATAGCAAAGAGATGAAACCCAAAGTAAAAAAATGAAATGTAATTTTGTCACTTATCAAATCCTCAAAGTATGTTTTAAATGAAAATATGCTAATTAGCATTTGATGAGGTGCCACGTTCACACTCTGCTGGTTGCAATGTAAACAGCCATAATATTCCTGGAGAGCAAATTAAGAACAGCTCTAAAAGAACCTGAAAAATCATTGAATGTTTTAATGTAACAATTTTACATCTTAGTGCTACCTTCAAGAAATAGTTGAAGTCATATTAACGATCATCTCATTTTTATTTAAGATAACCAGTTATTGGGATTCACAAGGGGTTCAGCAAGGAGAGTTATTTATATTCATATGGATAACTCTTAGCTGAAAACAAATAATTTGAAAATAATCATTGAAGAATGTGCAAAAGTGTATAGAATTCAGAAAATGCTAAATGAAGAAACAAATTTTATCTTAAATACGATCTAAATTGGTTAAAATTAAAAAAAAGTACCTAAATAAGGTAGAATTGAATGCTTTAGTTAATCATATATAGTTCTTCATTCTAATATAAGTATAATAGTTCCGCTGCAGTATTTTCCAAAAGGGTTTAAGGAGAAAATAAATTTCATTTTAAAATGGAAGATACTCTACTCTGATACTTTTTAAAGATTTATTTATTGGAAAGGCAAAGCAGCTTAGAGAAAAGAAAAGAAAGAAATAGATACTTGAGTGAGAAAGAGAGAAGCATCTTTCATCTGTTGGTCCAATCCCTTGAAAGGCTACAATAGATAGACCTGGAACAGGCTAAACGGGAGATGAAAATGGGCAGCAGCAGTTGTAGTACAATCTGGGCTACCTTATCAAGCACTCTGGTAGAAAGCTGGATGAGAAGCAAAGCAACCAGAGCCTGGTGTGCAGCAGCACTGGCCCCTCAATATTTCTAGTTGATTCTGAAAAAGCAAAACTGTATATATGACCTGCTGAAAATAGCACATACTTACAGAACAGTCATTTTATCTTTAGGAGTACAAATTCTAAAAATCAGGCTGTCTGCGGGCCAACTTTTTGTACTCCTATTTTCTTATCTGAAAAATCATAGTAAACACATCTGGCAAAATAACTGTAACATCTATTTCAAGGCATCTTTGTTAAGAAGCTGTATGTGTGAAGTGTTGAAAAGAATTCCTGGCAATCAATGTGGTTTTAGGGTTCATTTATGTATGTACATCTATAAACATGTATACCCCAGAAACACACTTGCTCATGAAACACTAATTAAGCAATATACAATTGATCTCATTTTACCTTATTTTGAGATGAGCAAATGAACTGAACAGTCTTGAGTGTGGTTGAAGTCTAGGAATTTTCAAAGACTGTACATTCCTAAATTCAAGTAACATTTATCCAAAGAGCTTAGAGACGTGGATAAGTGTTTGACTAATTAAGTGGAATAATTAAAACGCAAGAACTATCACCTATCCAAATTATCCAGAGCTTTTCTATTGATTAATTAGAAAAGTTACTGCATTCACTACCGGTTTAATCAGACTAAATTCTGTTGATGTCCTTGATTGCGTAATTATATAATGAGATACAGAAACTAACTGTTATAAATCTGTCTTAGTATCTGTCCAGACCCCATGAGTAACATCTTGGACCTCTTTCTCTTATAATCTTAATTGGTTTATTCAAATTTGAAGGCATATACGCAGAGCATCACCAATGTATCATTCAACTTTAGTATCTTTTACAACTGGAGCAAGGAAAGTAAATTTTGTTTTATTTTACATTTGTTTTTGCTCAGTAAAAGTAAGATACTAATTTCAAATAGAAACTGATTTTCATCTATTTCCCAAAAAGCAAGTGATATATTTGTCTTCTCTTACATAATTTCACCCATTTGATTCTGTGTCAATGAATATACAGGACCATAACTTGTTGACATGCTTGGTACATTTCATTTATACAAATTAAAAAAAATGAAAATACAGAGAATCAGAGAAGAAAAGTTGCCTAAATTCACACATAGCAGTAACAGAATGTATTCCAATCCCTGCGATTCAATTTTAGAATCTTTTTAAGTATCATTGATGATAAACGCCCTACACCATGCCCACCTTTTTCGAGATCATGGTCAGCTTGCTTTCCATTTCTCTGTGATCATATTTAAAATAATCATTAACTGAAAGTTCATTCCACTTTGATGATATAAATACTTTCAACAAAGCAAGACATAAATGTATCGTATGCTCATAAATGTATCGAGGCTGTACTTGCTCATTCCCAGTCACCACCCATGCCATCTTTCATTCATTACCCGTGCCATCTTTCAGTGGACAGAAACAGACTTTACATCTTTCTTATATCAGCGACTAACTCACGATTATAGCTGATGGCTTCTATATTCTAACTTCAAATATTTTATAGATTTCCTATCTCTCTTACAGCCACATCTACTCATCTTACGTGAAAATGCCATTGAAATCCCTCAAAAATATACTAAAACTATTACTGATGACTTCAACCTATTGTCCTTAGCACATTAAGGTCTTCTATATTCTGATAATTCTTCCTTCTTCAGTCTCAATGAGATCTTAATCAAATTGCAAACAACGTTGTTCACAGATACAGAATAAGAAAAAGTTTCTAAAATGCATATGGAAGCACAACAGACTCAGAATAAATAAAGCAATCTTTAATTATTAATTAATTAATTAAGTGAAGGCATGGGGCAGTAGCTTACTAGCTAAAGTCCTCCCTTGCATGGGCTGGGATATCATATGGGTACAGTTTGTATCCCAGTTGCTCCACTTCCCAACCTGTTCCCTGCTTGTGGCCTGGGAAAGCAACAGAAGATGGTCCATGTCCTTGGGAACCTGTACCCATAAGAGAGACTGGGAAGAATCCCCTGGCTCCTGGCTTTGGATTGGCTCAGTTCCAGCCATTGTGACCATTTATGGAGTGAAAGATAGGATGGAAGGTCTTCCTCTGTCTCTCCTTCTCTCTATAAAATATGCCTTTCCAATGAAAATAAATAAATCTTTAAAAAAGTAAGAGGCATACCTAGAAGGCAGTAATATGCATAAGTGTCCAATATTAGTGGAAAAAATAGACATAACAGAACTGATTAGAAACACTAAAAGCTAATCTCTGCATCTACAGCTGACTAATCTTTGAGAAATGTGATGAAATTTAGCCTTGAAAAGAGGACAGTCTTCAACAAACGGTGCTGAGAACAATGGACCTCCTGAGAACAACGCGCAGAAATACACAACAGGTTATCTATCTCGTTAAAGAATTAATTCAAAATGGATACAAGTCTAAGACTCAATACTATTAAATTACTTTGGGAAAAAATCAAGTAAACTTTTCAAGATATTGAAAACATCCTGAAAACGAATCCAAAATCCATGGGCAATTAAAGCCAAATAGACAACGTGGTTACATCAAGTTAAGAAGCTTCAGTGCTGCAAAGAAAATCATTACCAAAGTAAAGAGGCAATTGACAGAATAGGAGAAAATATTTATAAACTAAACAATATAGATAGGATTAATACCTAGAATCTATAAAGAACTCCAGGAACTGAGCAAAACAAACATCCCGGCTAAGAAAAAGGCAAAGAACATGAACTGGCATTTTTCAAAGGATTATATTTGAATGGACAACAGACATATGAAAAAATGCTCAGGCTCACTAGCTATCAGAGATGTGGGGATAAAATCACAATAGGCCTTATCTCACGCTGGTTACAAAGACTGTCATTCTGAAATCAGGAAATAACACATATTGCTGAGGATGTGGGGGAAAAAGGTCCTCTAAACTCACTGTCGATGGGATTGTAAACTAGTGCTGCCATGTTGGAAGACAGTAGGGAGAATCTTCAGAAACCTCACAGGAGATCTACCATATGATCCAACTATCCCATTTCTGAGGATTTTCCAAATGAATTGAAATCAGCATTCAAGAGAGTTATCGGTACTCCCATGTTTATAGCTATTCAAGTCATAACAATGACTATATGTAGTCAACCAAGATGTCTGTCTACCAATGACTACATAAAGAAAACGCAGTAAATACACAGTTCTTCACCTACCTCGGCCAGAAAAAAGAATACAATCCTGTCTTTAGCAACAAAACGGATGCAAATGGAAATACTATGCAAAGTCACATGAGACAATCACAAAAAGACAAATGTCATGTTTGTCTCTGTAGTAATTAATACACTGAGTACAAAAAATATATATGCAATCTATATAAGCAGAGCTGACATTTTGAGACTTGATTATTGTTGACAACCTTTGTCTATACTCTTGAAGAACAGTGCTTTTTCCTGCTTATCACTGTTATTCACCTAATGGAGTGTTAAGTCTGTGATTATGAAGTGAACTGAAAATATGGCATTGTAAAAACTTGGAAAACAACTATGCTTCTAAGTCTGCACTGCTTGTGAAATCCATGAAATGTGTAAACATAGGAAGAAAAAAAAGTGGAAAAAAGAAATGGGCCATTGATATGAACAACATTTTTCAAAGAATGAAAAATAAATGGCCATCAGACACACACACACACACACAAATAACACTCGACATTACTAGTCATCAGGGAAATGCAAATAAAAATAACCTGTCTCTTCACTCCAATTAGAACGGCTATCATTCAAGAATTAAAAAAAAAAAAAAAACCCTGCTGGTGAGGATGTGGAGAAAAGAGTACCCAAATACACTCCAGATGGAAACGTCAACTAGTACAACGTGAAGTTTTTCACGTTGGACCATGTTCAGGGACAGTAGTACACATGGAGTTACCATCTCCTACAAAGAAGATTCCTGCTCCTGGACACCTCCTGAAGCACCTGCCTCAGACTCTTCTGCAGCAAGGACCGTTCATTCTTAGAGCATAAATGTCCATGGTGGTTTGCCTGGTGTGTGTGTGTGTGTGTGTGTGTGTGTGTTCCTCCACATGAACATTTCTGCTGTGCTGGAGTTTGTGTCCTCAAACTTTTAATACATCATTGAGGTCTGTAAAATTTTACTACACATTAAGTTTTTGTGGAGTCATTCATTTACTTCTCTTGAAGCTTCCTTTTCTTATCTATTTACTAAACAAGAGAAATTGCTTACTTCCATTAGTCTTAAGAACTATCATGATAGATGAGCTCATCGTTGACTAAAACATAATTCTGTACAAGGCTGTGCCTTGAATTATGTATTAGAATATCAGAATCATTTTAATTTGTTATACACTACTAGTTACTTTGTGAAGATTCATAATAATATGTACAGGCTGAAAATCATCAGAAAATTGTGACAGTACATATGTATTAAACAAACTGCATGCCAGAATAGCCTCATTAAAGGCAAGCGGTTCTCATATTTTCCTATTCTCTCAACTTTGGATATTTCATTTTCATGATGCATTTTCGAAGTAAGAGTATATATTTTATATATACAGAAATGTGTGTAGCTAGTAATTAATAGGAATCATTATTGCTTTGAATATTTAATCTTATTTTTTATAATTTTTAAATTTGAAAAGCTGAGAGCCATAAACCGGTGATCAAATCCATTGATTTGGTCTCCAACTATCCATGAGAACTGTGTCTGGACCAGGCCAAAGCCAGGAAAGCAAAGGTTTATTCAATTCTTCCAAGTGTATGAGCCAAAAGCTGCAATACTGTAAAGCTGGATCTCAAGCAAAGTGACCAAGACTTGAATATAGGCATTCTGATATGGGATGTGAGCCACCCAAACAGCAATTTAAGGTGCTATGCCAAATAGTTTCCCAGAGTTACTTCATTTCAGCAGTATGTGAATTCCCATCGCTTAATGGGAATTCCCATACTTCCACATATGAATTATAGATCGGCTTATTGATTTAAGCTTATTTTGTTTGATTTCAAATATGAAGACAATTATTTTATAAAGTACTAAAACATTACTTGTGCTACTTGATGTTAAGACTGAAAAAAAAAAACCAGTAATCTTCAGGAGAAGAACAAAATAAGAAAAGATGAGAAAGAAAACATTGCTATAGTCCTATAGTGTTCACTTGAGATTCAGCCTGGCTTAATGACATAGTTCACATCCAGTTTGCCCTAGGTTTGAAGCCCACAGTGGCACACTCTTTCTACTGCTGCAAGAAGAAATTTCACAAGAGAAAGGCAAGCGTGTGCCAAATGACTGCAGAGACCAACATTCTTCATTTTCAGAGGTAAGGAATCTGCCTCCTCATTAAAGGGAATGCTGTGCGATTAGCTTGTCGGCATCCAGGCAGCTGTAGAGAACACAGCAGGCATATCCCCCTGACCAGCAACAAGCAGTAGAGACGCCAACTCATTAATACTTCCTTAGGGACTGAACATGGGATGCAGACACTAAAATAGACAAGAAATAATTTCTCAATGCAGAAAAGTCTGTTACTTTCTTATGCAATACTTCTGTTCGCAAGCCTACCTTTGAGAATGAAGGGAGGGACAGAGAAAAGCCAAGTTATATCCTGAACAGCCCCTTTCTATTACTATTGGAAACAGGTAGCACTCAAATGTCTGATTCCTCAAGAGGCAGTTGCCTTCCTTGAATGTGGAATTGGTTTTCTTCCGTTTTTCTATTGATGATTTTGGTTTCTTATTAAATAGAAAAATTCTTATATTAAAATAAATGTATGTAGAACTTTTATACATTATATCGTGCTGCTTTTTGTGAAATAAATATGTATCAGTAAAATATTATGCTTCCGATGGAATTTAAACTAATGTTGTTCAATTATTCGCAACATGAGATGCGACGTGAGATAAACACAACTTGCTTATTCCATCTTGTTCAAACACTCCAGGCTGGACAGAAATGTCTTATATAGTATTAACAACAGAATATTTTTTTAAGATTTCAATGATGAAAGAATTTTCCTTAAATAGGCAGTAGCCACAGTACTTAAAAGATCCAGTATCTTGTGCACTTATATGTCTGATGTTACTGCTCCAGGTTAAGAACATCCCTTTAGGAATATTGATAAAGGAAAAAACATTATTTATAGTAAAATATGTTAAATAAAGACAATTTTCATAATTCCAAGGGGGGTTTATGTAATAATATTAATCTATTAATACAGGAGTTTTTTTCCCCCTAATACACTACATGCAAAATACTAGGAATTTCAGAATGTTAATGCAAATGCATTATGCTTGCTGATATTATTATTCTCCATTTTAACCATTCAATATAATTGAATTCCGCAAATTTTACTTTTGAAATATACTAAGCAAGGAACATCGTTTTCTGCATGCGTCAGTTTACACTTTTTATATGGGCAACATTTTTAAAAGATCAAAGAAATCATTTTATGAAGATGGTATGCATGAAAAACAAAAAGATTATGATTGCATATTTTCTTTGTAGGTAAGATTTAAACAAAGAAAGAAGGAAACTAAAATAGTACATTATATTTAAGGTCAAATGTTGAGAGATATTATCACCTGACACACTAAGAAGGTAAGCATTCTCAAATTTATCTTACTTTGATGTACCCAGCATCCTAACTGTGTGTTTGCAAATTGAGAATACTTTGTTTTACTTTGAATTACTTTTACTTAAAAAAAAAATAAAGAATTACACATGCCCCAAGCCCCCAGATTCTACAATGCCCCTATGGATATTCTCAATATTTTACTTCTAATGAGTTCAATATTAACTAGAATACATCTACTGTAATAATCAAGTTTGAGTTTCTGGATTTCATTACCTCTTTTCCTGGAATGTCAACACTATTAAAATTTGCAAACCTGCCTGCTTCAGCAAAGTTCAGTTTCACAATCTCACAACAATCATAAACCTATCTATTTGGATAGGAATTTCTCTGGTAAAAGGGAACAGCAAGCATCATGGGTGTAAGTTGAGAAATATTTAGTATATTCTTTTTTAGCTCTGATACTCTAAAAATTATCACCAAATACTTCCATTTGGAAACACAGGGGAAGAAAAAAAAGCACATAATATTTCTGTCCTTAATAAATAATAAGCATGTGGCCTTATAAGACTATGATTATGGTTGAATGACACCATGCCCTCAGTATGTTGAAATTCTGAACCCCCGTATCTCAGGATGTAACCTTGGTTGAAAACAATAATAATATTAAAAAACATGTGATTCATTAGTAGGATGAGGTTATGCAATGACTTCCTGTATCCTTGGAAACGGGATGTTTGGACACATACGCAGGCACACCACAATACTATCTAAATATGAAGGCAGGTTCGACTCTTGTACCGAAAGCCAGGGAACAGCAATGACTGGCAGATAATCACTCAAGCTGGAAGAGAGGCAGGGGAGGATTCCTTCTGTTAGCTCACAGAAAGAAGCAACTCTGCTTACATCCAGCTAATGAATCAATGATAAACTTTGCCTCACAGTACCTCTCTCATCCTGAAACACCACATTGGCAGATTGTAAATTCCTGTTTGAATCAATATATTTTCTTTGTAAGCTATCTGCTTTAAATTTCTATCACTGTCAGTACATTAGAGTGATTTCTCAGATATTGTTTCTGTTTCTTTGCGGCTGATCCAAATCAACAGCATCCCAAAGTGTCTTCTTTCAATTAATTGCTGCAAGGACAAAGGCTTTGTAATGTTGGGTTTTTTTTTTTTTCCTGGAATTAAAGTTATGATTTCATTCTATTTTGTCATAGACAAAATGGAATTTTTATTTGTCCATTGTGAAACTCACATATAGCTGTGAGCTGCAGCTTTTCCAGCATAGAATTTACCCCTCAAGTAAGTGCTCCCTGTTACAGCTTTTTGAAAGAAGGGTATTATGCTCAGAGTTAGTAGTATCTATTTTACAAGGAAAACCACTAAGTGAAGCTGGAGCTATGAAGATGAATAGCTAAGAATCTTCTTAATTAAGAATTCATGACCTGCCATGGGATTCTGATTTACAAACAGCTCATCAAAGTTTACTCAGCCACATACTTTAAAACGTACAGCTTTAGAAACTACACTTTATGGAATACCCTAAGACTTTTTTTAAAAAAGATTTATTTATTTTGAAAGAGAAAAAAATGAGAGAATATCGTCCATTTGCTTGTTTACTCCTAAATTAGTTGCAAAGCCCAGGGCTGAATCAAGCCAAAGCCAGGAGCTTTAAGCAGATCTATCACTTGAGTGCAGGAGTCCAAGAACCTAGGCCTTATTCCACTGCTTTTCCAGGCACATTAGTAGACAGTTGGGTCAAAATTGGGACCGCAATGGCTTGCACAGTTGTTCATGGGATTGTGACACTGAAGGCTGCAAATTTACAAGTGTGAATAGTATATTATTCAAAATAGATAATATTGCTTAGGCTTCAATAATTTTCTTTCTTCTGAACATTTTTATTAGGCAGAAAAAGTTATTCTCAGGCAAAAGCAAATCCCACAATCAAGTTACTCTTTCTCAGTGTGTAGTTTTAAACCTGTCAGATCAGTTCGTGAACTCCACAAGTCAGGTCTAGTTTCCCCATTACACTCTGGTTTCCAGCTCAATTGCAGTGGGAGACAATAGTTGGGAAAAAATCTATTTATTTTTCTAAATATAAGATGAAATTAACTTGATTCAACGTGCTTCAAATAGAGGCACTATACTTTCAAAGTCATGAAATGCAGTCTTGATAGTCTAAATCAAGGACTCTTCGTTTCCTTTTATTCCCCAAAAAGACACTGCTGGGAAACATAAAACCCAAGGAAACATTGAATCCAAATATGCCAAACGCTACTGCTGAGAGCAGACGATAATCCATCATAGGAAGATAATGCGCATTCTGATTTTAAGGTAATAGAGTATCTGTTTGTATTGATTTATAAATTTACCTGATTCATTATCTTATGGCCTCACTTATGCAGGACCTAGACATTAGGCCAGGGTATAAACAAGTGCCATTTAAAATAATTGTGTTGTATACTTATAAGCCTAACTTCCTTGAGGATGTTTTTCAGGTCTACAGAGTTTTAATGCTCTACTTTTAGTGCACTAGCCAAGAAATATCCCAGTAGTTTGAAGATCAAGATAATTGGCTGAAAAATAAAGACACTGAAAGGACACACAGCCATATGGGCAAGGCCATAAAGAAGAATTACAAAAGCAGGCAGAAGACCAAAAACTACATTTGTTAATCCTGTTATTCATTCATTGGCTCAGTCATTTATGGAATACCTGTTAAGGGCCAGATGGGATATCAAGGGTCAAAGAAACAAAGATGGAAAAAAGCTCAGCTCCTTCCCTCAAACCACTTCTCATCTAGAGGACTGACACACAGCCAGCAATTATGAAACAGTATGACATGTGTGAGTGAATGTACGACAACAATGGCAAGCAGGTGCACATCCTCAAGTAAATCACAGGCACAGCTTTAAACAAAATAAAAAACATCTTGATTTAAGCAGCTATAGTCAAAACTGCCTATTGTAACCACTAACCAAAAGGAGTATTTATAAGGAAGGATTATAAAGCCTTAAACATTACGACACAGGCAAAGGATGGAAGAAGCTTGGGTTTTGGAAGGAGGACACCCCACAAACTCCTCATGGATCCATGGGGAAGTGTGAATGAGACCCAGGCCTTTACTTTGTTAGTATACAACTTAGGCGTGCAAAGACATTTACTAAATAATGACTGTTTATGGGGTAGACCGAAGAATTTCGCTTTCATTACTTTGTTTAGCTCAATGACTTGCTTGATGACTATAAATCACTAAATCAAGCAAGACACTTTTTAAAACAAGGGTATGACTGTTCCTTTGCTATAAGAAGACAGAGCTGTGTGTTCACCTGCATTTCTAGTGGAAATAGTAATTCTCACAGTCTTTCTAATGCCAAAACTCGGTCGATTTGCACTCTAATATGACCAACTGCACTACAAGTATAAAACTATCACTTTCTTCTTTGTTGCAACAATCTCACTTTGCGGAATTCATAAAGGGAAGGTTGGAAGCACACCCACATGTGTCAGATAATTCTTTAAAAATTTTTAAAAATTATTGTTCCATGATAAAATGTTGTAGCTATAGAGATTTCTCTTTTCCCCTACCCTTCTCCCTTTTGTCATCATCCCCTCTCCCCCTTTTGTTACAGCAGTGTAGTCCTCCAACAACAGTTCCTGGTGGACATTCAGCTGCCCACATGCATCATGGCATTGCAGGTATAGACAAAGGTAGAAAATCTAGCATCGGCCTGGCGTAATAGCTTAGTGGTTAAAGACCTTGCGTTGCACGCGCCCGGATCCTATATGGGCACTGGTTCTAATCCAGCTGGCCCCGCTTCCCATCCAGCTCTCTGCTTGTGGCCTGGGAAAGCAGTAGAGTACGGCCCAAAGCTTTAAGACCCTGCACCCCGGTCAGAGACCTGGAGGAGCTCCTGGCTCCTGGCTTCAGATTGGCTCAGTTCCAGCTGCTGCAGCCGTTTGGGGAGTGAACCATCATATGGAATATTTCCTCTCTGTCTCTCCTCCTCTCTGTATAGCCACCTTTCCAATAAAAATAAACAAATCTTAAAAAAAAAAAGAAAAAGAAAATCTAGCATCACGTCTCACTGAGAATCCTCTCTGTAATTCAGGAGTAGAAATGAATACTGCAAGGAATTTTCACTTGCAGGTCTGGTAATTCCTATTACACAACTGGAATAATTCTTTGTAGTTTATTGCACTTGTTAAAATCTTACACGATATAAACTCTTAAAGATATGTATTTGAAAGATTTCATTAAATCCATTTGATGAAAAACAAAGTCCAATACTAGTTAATAATGTGAAAAATGCTTGAAATTTATGTGATATTCACTAGAGAAAAAAAAAAGTCATTTTTTAAAAAAGTAACAACCGACAGAGGCTGGTGCCATGCATCAGAAGGCTAAGGTTCCACCTGCAAGCACCAGCATCCATTGTAGGTGCCAGTTTGTATCCTGGCTGCCCCAGTTAATCGTGATCCAACCCTCTTGTGGTCTCAGAATGCAGCAGGGGGTTGGCCCAATTCCTCCTCCACCCACGTGGGAGACTCAGAGGAAGTTCCCGACTTCCAGGGACTAGCTCAGCTCCAGGACAATTGTGACCATCTTGGGAGTAAATCAGCAGAGGGGAGCTCTTTCTCTGTCTCTCCCCTCTGTAAATCCACCCTTCAAATAAAAACAAATCTTTATTTAAAAGCAACACCATGATAAGAAAATGTGAAGGAAATAATGTCAGGGTCCCTTGGCCAGCAAGTCAAACCCAGACACTTGTTGTCTTTGCGGAGCCTTTATTGTGGAGAAGACACAGCAAAACCGGCGCGCGGTGGGCGTGCAGCAGCCACCGTGCAGCTGCGCAGCAGCCACACCATCGCAAGGTGCGCGCTCTCTCTCCCTGAGGTGCGCGCTCTCTCTCCCCGAGGTGCGCTCTCTCTCTCGGCGGGGCACGCTCTCTCTCCCCGAGGTGCACTCTCTCTCTCGGCAGGGTGCGCTCTCTCTCCGTTCGCGAGGTGAGCTCTCTCCGAGGTGCTCTCTCTCTCCACCCCCCCCCCCGCCCCAGTTCTCTGGCTCCCTTATATACTGGGTAACCCGGCCAATCGAAGTAAAGGTCACCTGTGCACACAGTGGGCAGGCCAATCATCACACAGATCACGCGCTGTCCACGCGCCATCCACGCACCCCTGGGCCAATCACAGCAGACTTCCTGTAGCTTGTTTTTTCTAGCACAGGAGGAAGCGGCAGTCTGGTGCCAGTCCGTCTAGGGTGAAGGATGCAGGCTCCCTACAGCTCCCCACAGCTCCCCCTTTTTGTTTTATAAGTAGATTTTTGAGGGTGGAATGAGCACGCTCCACTATGGCTTGGCCGGTGGGATTATAGGGTATGTCAGTGGAATGTGTAATACCAAATTCTGCACAAAAAGTGGCAAAGGCCTTTGCCGTATAAGCAGGGCCATTATCCGTTTTCAACATACGGGGCACGCCCCAAGCAGCGAAGGCATGCAAACAGTGCGAGATAACATCATGCACCTTCTCCCCTGTATGAGCTGAAGCGAACAGGACTCCTGAGCAGGTATCAATGGATACATGAACAAAGGATAAACGACCAAAGCTTGGAATATGGGTAACATCCATCTGCCACACATGATTGGGTAACAAACCACGTGGATTCACACCAACATGAGGTTGAGAAAGAAAAGGAGCACAAGATTGACATTCTCTAACTATAGACCGAGCTGTCTCCCGAGCGATAGAAAAACGCTTCATTAGGGTGCGGGCACTAACATGCCAGCGCTGATGGAAACGCTGGGCTTCTTCTTCCACTGAAAGTGCCAATAAAAACAGAGAGGCAGCATCAGCCATAGCATTGCCCTGGGCCAGGGGTCCAGGTAGAGTAGAATGGGCACGAATAAAACCAATATAGAGGGGATTTTTTCGGGACAACAAAAGCTGTCGAACCTGGAACAAAGCTTCATGGATGGTGGAGCGTGGTAAAATATATTCCACCAGCTCCAAGCACTTCAAAGCATTCACCACATAGAGACTATCAGATAAAAGATTAAATGATTCAGGCACAAGGAGCAGGACCAGGGCAACGGCAGCTAGCTCTGCAGCCTGCGGAGAAGAAGAAGCAATGGCTACGGGAAAAATGCGGGTATCCCGAATTACTACACCAGTCCCGCCTTTGGCACCATCAGTAAAGACCACCGCAGCATTGGGTATGGGCCTATCCTTGACTATCCGAGGGAAACAAAGTGGCACCTGTTTGCAGAATTGTACCCAAGGGTGTGATGGGTAATGAGTATCAAACTGTAAGGCAAAACAGGATGCTAAAATGGCCCAAACATCCATAGTCTGACATAGAACATCAATCATAGCCCTTGAATAGGGAGTAACACACATAGCAGGATAAATACCAAAAGCTTCGCGAGCTCTTTCAACAGCTTTCAAAATCACTTGACCCATAAGTTCAGGAAAGGCAGCCAGCACTTTGGGGGGTTGCATAGGTAAATAAATCCAGACTAATGGTCCTCCTTGCCACAATAAGGCAGCAGGAATACTCTCTGGAATTACTAAAACAGATAGGGGTTGGGTAGGATCACAACGCTCGACCTGTGCTTCTTGTAAGCGCTGCTGTACCAGTTCTAGGGCTTTGCGCCCAGCAGGCGTGAGCATCCCAGGAGAATCCAGGGCAGGGCTTCCATGAAGGATGGAAAATAATGGTTTGTTAGCATTCTCGTAAGCCAGCTGCTTAACCAGAGGCATAGCCTGCTCTACATCGGGGAAAAGCTTTCCTGCTACCTCCATGAGGCGACTCACAAAATCAGCATAGGGCTCGTTAGACCCCTGAGTCACTTTAGAGATGGAAAAACGGAGGTCCCCTTTACTCTGTAGAGCTCGCCACGCAGTACGGCCTATTTGTTGAATCTGGCCATAAACTGGTTCAGGATACTCATGTTGATTATTGTTTCCTGCCCGAGCTCCCTCTCCCAGCAGCATATCGGCATTCCATTCCCTGTTTCCACCTTGTGCGTTACGCTGTGCCTGGTCCATGGCCAGTTCACGGTATGCGGCCCGCCAGACCAGATATTGGCCAGGGGAGAGAGTGGCTCTGGCCAACTGTTTCCAATCATCTGGGGTCAGGGCATTAAAACTAATCTGTTCTAGCAGCGCGATTGTAAAGGGGGCATGCACACCATAAGAATCGACGGCTGTTTTCAAATCCTTAATCACTTTGAAATCAAGGGGGAGGTAAAACCGCGGCCATGGGGGCCCCCCCCCAGCGTTCCTATCCTCATGAACAGGGAACACCTGGCCGGGCTCCACAAGGTCCCGCCAGCCAAATCTCGCACCCCTCTCTGGCCACGCAGGCCAAGGAGGGGCGCTAGGGTTCACTGGTGGGTCACCCCAGGGAGGCTGCCGAGGCGGCCTGCGGGAGCCCATGCGGGAGTCCAATGAGGCCCTGTTCATCTTGTCGGCGAGCTGGTCTAGCTCCTCGCCTGACTTTTCATCAGATTCGCTGTCACTTTCAGATTCTGAACTCCCCTGTTCACTCCTTCCCCAAGTAGAGGCTTCTTCCTGCATGTTTCGGAGAACCTCCTCTCCCTCCTGTATTATCTCTCTGTACTTTCCTGACTTATCCGCTAGGCAAGATCTAACGAACATCCAGAACCTTACGGTCCCCGGTGGTAGGGGCTTATGCTGAGCCGCTCGGGCTAAGTCTTGACCTAAACGCTCCCACTGCGGCAGCGTTAGGAGTCCCTCCTCTAGAAACCACGGAGCATGCCGCTGTGCTATCTGCAAAAATGAAAGTACTGTCTGTGCCTTTACCGGCGTTCCATTCCTCTTCAGTAGCTTCTGCAGTAAACACTGCATGTGTACTGAAGAATTTGAATTTCCCATATTATTACCACTTCTGGTAAGCTTACTCTTGTCGCTATCCCGCGAACCTAGCGTACGCTTCCCGCTCAAGGCGGCTCCCTGAGTCCCTGCTCAGCTCCTTTTCAAATTCCCCGCTTCCGCGGCTCCCTGAGTCCCTGTTCAGCTCCGTTTTGCGCTCCCTGCTTCCGCAGCTCCCTGAGTCCCTGCTCAGCTCCCTTTCGCGTTCCCTTTCGCGTTCCCCACTTCTGCGGCCCCCTGGGCTCTTATCCCCAGCTATGGCTTACCTGTAGTTCCGATCCGAGTCAAGGCACCAGATGTCAGGGTCCCTTGGCCAGCAAGTCAAACCCAGACACTTGTTGTCTTTGCGGAGCCTTTACTGTGGAGAAGACACAGCAAAACCGGCGCGCGGTGGGCGTGCGGCAGCCACCGTGCAGCCGCGCAGCAGCCACACCATCGGGAGGTGTGCTCTCTCTCTCCCTGAGGTGCGCGGCGGGGCGCGCTCTCTCTCCCCGAGGTGCGCTCTCTCTCTCTCGGCGGGGCGCCCTCTCTCTCCCCGAGGTGCGCTCTCTCTCCCTGAGGTGCGCTCTCTCTCTCGGCGGGGCGTGCTCTCTCTTCGAGGTGCACGCTCTCTCTTCTCGAGGTGCGTGCTCTCTCCCCGAGGTGCGCGCTCTCTCTCCCCGAGGTGCGCGCTCTCTCTCCCCGAGGTGCGCGCTCTCTCTCGGCAGGGCGTGCTCTCTCTTCGAGGTGCGTGCTCTCTCTTCTCGAGGTGCGTGCTCTCTCCCCGAGGTGCGCTCTCTCTCCGTTCGCGAGGTGAGCTCTCTCTGAGGTGCTCTCTCTCTCCCCCCGCCCCAGTTCTCTGGCTCCCTTATATACTGGGTAACCCGGCCAATCGAAGTAAAGGTCACCTGTGCACACAGTGGGCAGGCCAATCATCACACAGATCACGCGCTGTCCACGCGCCATCCACGCACCCCTGGGCCAATCACAGCAGACTTCCTGTAGCTTGTTTTTTCTAGCACAGGAGGAAGCGGCAGTCTGGCGCCGGTCAGTCTAGGGTGAAGGGTGCAGGCTCCCTACAGCTCCCCACAAAATAAATCAAGGTGTTAACACTCGGATACCTTTAGATGAAATTAGATGATTTAATTTTCTCCTTTGTCTCTACTTTAGAATGTTAATCGTAAGTTATTTTTAAACTAAAAGAAGTTATAAACATAAAGAGGGAAAAGTGTTTCTAATCCATTTTTGAAAAGCTTCCATGTAAATTTGTTTAAATGAAAATGTGTGACTGCTTAAATATGAAGTTTCATTAGGAAAATTTGCTTATGTGGAAGAACTCATTCGCCAATGTTTGATAAGCGAGGTGTTATGACAGCATTTCTGAAATCTGTATGCCATCTGTGAATTTATTTTTTATTGTGTGCGACTTTTTAAGTCTAAAGTTAATATTGTTTTCACATAGGAAGATCTAACTATGACTTTGGGTGATTATTTTCATAGCTGGCATCTCTTCCTCTTTTTGGCTCCACCAAAACTCTTTAACAATCAACAATTTCCCCACAACTAAAAAATAAAACTAAAAAAATAAAACTAAAAAATATTTTCCACATTTTACTAAATGACTCAATGCAGAGGAATTGAACTTACTTGGAATTAAAAAGAAGCCATGCCAGCGCCAGTGTTCTGCTGCAGGAGACCTCACTGACTTTCAAAACCCCATCTGACACTGGTATCACCCGGAAGCTGACTGTGGTCCATATATTCATCTGTAGAATGTCTAGATGTCCTCAAACATTGTATCAGAGCTTTTTCTTATTTGTGTGTTTTCCAACAGTGAGTCAGATTACCAATATAGCACTAATCTAATACTAAAATGGACTTCTGCTTGTAGTGCTTAAGCAGCTCAGGTTCAGGAGTCCATCAAATACACACACACACACACACAGAGCCCATCAAGCACATACATGTCCACAGTACACATATTTTGGCTTACATTGTTCACTGGGTTGCTGACCTTTAACCTAACCAATAAGATGTTAGCTAAGAGGCTCACATGCCAGCCATATCAATGTGCCTGAATCCTATCACTGGCTCTAACCTCTGATGCCAGCTTTCTGCTAACACATGCCCTGAAGTAACTCAGTTCCTGTCACCCAGACGGCAGACCTGGATTGAGTTCCTGATCCCAATTCCTGGATTTGGTGTAGGCATGGTCTCAATCTTCAAGACCATGTGGCCAGTGAACCAGGGAATACGTGCCCCTTCTTGCTCACTCATTCCAATTTTAAGACACACGTTCCCTCTCTCTCATTCTCCCTCCCCCTCTCCAATTAACAAAGCTTAAAAACACAAGGGAAGGTATCTGGCATAGCTATGGAGCTAACACTTGTAGCACCTATATCCCATATCAGAATGCCTAGGTTCAAGTTCTGATTCTGCATTCTAATTTCCTGCTAGCGTATATCCTGGGAAGCAGCAGGCCATAGCTCAAGTACCTATATCTGTTGCTCAGGTTGGAGGTCCAGCTTAAAGTCTGGACCCTGACTTCAAATTGGCTCAGCCCTGGCTGACACAGGCATCGGGGAAGTGAACATAAAGGTATTAGTAATCAATGTGAGTGCATGTAAACACAATTTTCAAGTAAATGTTAATAGAAAATAATCCTAGGTTAGCAACGGAAAACAAAAAAAATCATTCACTGATATATCCTAGCACCTAAGAAGGTGCCTGCATATCATTGTTGCTCAGTGAATACGTATTTCCTGCATTTACTAGACACTATATAGATGAACTTTTCTGTAGTTATTTGTGCATCGTTGCATTATCCTAACTGTATCTTTCAGTTTTCACTAGCACCTTATCTATTCATTGTTACTCCTCATTTATAATTGCTCTTTTGACTGGTGTCATACCATATCATCTCACTTCCTCTTTCACTAACATAGAATCTGTAACACCAACAACTCGCAAGTTACAAGTTTATTCTACTAACAAGACCTGTATTGCCTCTCTCTGTTCCACCTTCTCCAGAATATTTCACACTGCTTAGCGGAGCCTTCTTTCTTACCCAAACTTGAAAGCACTCGCATATTCTAATCGCATGCTCTATTGTATTTTCACTGCTAGTTTATATTTATCGTGTCCTCATCTCTCAGTCTAACCACACGATGTATGCAAAGCTTAGCAATCATCTCGTTGAGCTTATTTCTTTCTGATTTCCTTTCCAAAAGTATGTCTTCATCTTTCCCCTGTAACCTAAAATATTCAATTTTGTGAATACAGTCTCATTCTCATCTCTCTAAGCTCAGTCAGAGATTTCTACCCACCTGCTTGATATTTCCTTTTAAGATATAGACTTTGCATCAGATTCCACTAAAGCAAAATGCATGATCTTTCTCACAAATTCTCTTTCTGGTATAACTCCTGTGATTTTATATGCTGGCATAACATAAGTGCAAGGGATCTCTACCCCATGGGTGTATTTGATCACCTTCCCTGGGACCTCTCTGAACATACAGGTTCACATTCTGCCTGATGCTCAGTTGTCTAGCAAAGCTCCTTCCTCCAAGAAGTTCTCAGGAACAAATGACATGAATTATTCATGTATGGTTTTAGCCTAAGCTTTCTATCTTCACTGTTGGCTCAGTCTCCAAAGCTAGCATCCACTATGAGCTGTGTCAGTTTCCTGAGTTGCAGGACACAGCACCCTGCAAGCTTGGCAGCAGGCCAGCTAACCGAACAACGCTTAATTATGTGCTGATAACTCTGAAAATCTTAATTCCTCTGTGGAGAAATGACTAAGTATATTATCAAAAAAATGGAATTATGGAAGGTTTCCAGATAAAGTCAAGCATCTACTGGTGAATTAATGAGAATTAAGCTTAGGGAGCTTACCTGAAGAATTCAGTGAATTGTGTTTATTCTTCGAACCTATTGATTTTTGTAAAAACTAATATTCCTCTGTCTATAGACACAGTTTGAACTGAAAATAATGTAGGGGAAAATAGTTCTTAAGATAAATAGGTTAGCTGAAAATCAAGTTCTGCCACTAAAGGCTTCTAAAAGAGGGTCTGACATACTTCACCATTTTCTTATTTATTTGGATTCTTCTTGACAATTTGTGATTGATAGCATGGGGGGTAGTTTCATGATAACATGGATTTATCAAAGATAACAGAAAACAACAAGAAATTCCAAGGACTCGGAGCTAAGCATAGGCAGCTTGTAATACTTAGTTTGCAAAAACTTGGGGATTCTTTAATTTCTCTCAACTTCAATTTTGACCTCTCTAAACTCAGAGAAAGAAACCAAATTTACAAGTTACTGTGCAAGTATAATAAACAAATCATGTTTCTCATTAGTAGGCTATAGTAACAACATTACTATTATTTAAGTTAAAGGGCAGGGTGGATATATACCAATAAAATTGTTCTAATATGTTCAAGTCTAGAGCAATAGCTCTAAAATCTTTTGATCTCATCATTCCTTTGAACTTTGGAAATGATTGAGAACTCTTTTTATTATTATTATTAATTGCATTGCATTATGTAACACAGTGTTATAGGCACTGGGATTCCCCCCACCTCTCCCTGAACCCTCTCCCCATGGTGGATTTCTCCACCTTGCTGCATTACCACAGTTCAAATTCAGTTGAGGTTCTTTCATTGGAAGTATTTATCAAGCATAAAGTCCAGCATCTTATTATCCTATTGGGTTCAACGATTTCTTAGTGAGACCATCTCTGCTCTGAAGGTAAAGCCGGCAAAGTATCATCCCAATCAATTAAAAGCCCTGACATAATATCAACAACCATTTACAACCTTACGGCATTAATTGATATGGTATTGATTAACAATATGTCAATAGGAAAATGAGGGTTCTTAGCTACATCCTGTGACTTCTTCATAGACATTATGATTGAGAACTCTTAACAGGGTTTTTCTACATGTAGGATATATCTGTGGATAGTTACAATAACAAGTGAAATTTTGAAAAAAATGTATAGTAGTTATTTGGTAATGCTTCTAAGTGACAATTACAAAGCAATTACATATCAATATAAATGATATTATATAAATTAGTCTTTTCAAAAATAAATGCAATGAGAACAGTTGCATTGTTTTACATTTTTGCAAATATCTTTAATTTTGGTATTAATGTAAAACAGCTGGATTGCCAAAAACATGTTTGCTTTCAAACTGTCATGATACATTACTTTCCTTGAGATATTAGAAGCAAATCCTGCCATACACAGATGTGTACTTGAGGGGGTATCAAGAACCCTGAGGGCATCTCCCATAACATTTTGAAATGGCTTGTCTTAAAAAGCTAGGCAAGGCAACCTCTAGGAAAACGTGACCTGTGAGTTCACTGATGGTACAATGGTGATGACGATGATGACAGTAATAAATGAACAGTAACTGGCGTAGTAACTGCAAGGAAACATTCCAGACAACAGTAGTAACTGCAGGTGAAGTTGGAATACACAACTGAAAATACATCACACAAAGAAGTAAGAGCAGCCAGAGCTGGTGGGCATTGAAGATTTGTACAGAAGATGCTAAGACAAAACTTGCAGATTAAAACAGGACTTCCAGCGGTGGGGAAAACATAAGCTGTGACTACTGCTGTGTAAACACTGGTTTCTCCACTGATAAAGCTGGCCTTGACCAAATAAACTCCCCAATAGTGTTTGAAAGAACATGGATAAAGTACCTATTAAGCAGTTCATCATGATCAATTAGAAACCATTTTCATGTTGATAGGAAGATTAAAATTACATAGCTGAAGGAGCTGAGGAGAGACAGACTTTGAATTGAGTAGAATGGCAAGGAATAGAATTACTGTTGCAGTTAAATTTTAGAAAATCAATTTATTTTCTAGAACACAGTATTTTCAAGCTTCCAGCTCCTGATAGAAATCTAAAAATCAAACAAATCGATGGTACTTTTTGAATTTTAAGGGTTATTTAAAAGGTGAATTGAAACTGCAAGACAAGAAAGCTGAAGTAGAGAGCGCAGGATGGTGAGAACAGGGGTAGGCGATCACATTCATCTTAAACCAAAGCAAGAAGGCCAATGAGACCAAAGAGAAAGGACTGTCTATAGTACAGACTATGGGATTGTATCCTAAAAGTCAAAATACAAGAGAGACAAAAAGAAACAAAAAAATTACAAAAAAAAAAGAAACAGGGAGAAGGTGGTAAAATCTATAAAGAAAATTGTATAATAAAATCAGGAGAGACTCAAATCTTAAACTCTAAAGAACATTCTAAATAAATGACCAACACCATAAAATATATAGAAAGTGGCAAATCCCAATAGAGAACATTTTGAGAAGAATAGTATGGAGAACAAGAAAAGTTTTTCAAATGGTAATCGCTAGAACTGCGACTGGTAGCTCGCTAACTTTCAATGGAAACACATACATGTATTAAGCATCTAACATGTGCTGCACACTCTTAAAGAGCCATCACCGACGTGCTGCTCAGCACAGTACCTGTGGACCACGGCCATCAAGTCAACTATTTGTCAGTTTACAAAGACATTATAAAGCAGAAACCAGAGTAAGCTTTGAAAAATTTTATAGCAATTTGAGTTACTAATATTATCAATCCAATACGATTTTTTCAATCAATTTCTTTTACAATTCAGTGTTGGTACTTTTCAGTTTGCAGTTGATGATGACTGATAGAAAATTTTCTCCGTAGTCTTGAGAAGTGAACTTGAGATAATTCATCCAATTTGTTTTCACAACTGCAGCATAAAGTAAGTGTTATGCGTTTGCCCACTTCACGGGTGGATAATAGAAGCACGGAGGAAATACACAGATACAATGTGGTCAGAAGGTGCCAGCACTGTGCTGCACCTACCATGCCAACAACCCACATGTGTGTTGGTTTGAGTTCCACTTCTCTTTCAATCCAGCTCCCTGCTATGACATTTGGGAAAACAGTAGGAGATAGCTCAAGTACCTGATTTTCTGACATGGAAGAGCCAATGGAATTCCTTGCTTTCAGTTCTGCCTGACTCAGCTGTGGCCATTGCAGCCACCTATGGAGTGAACCGTTGGATGGAATCTCGCCTTTCAAACAAATAAATGTTTCCTTAAAAAATCGTAAGTCCTGGGCCCGGCAGCGTGGCCTAGCAGCTAAAGTCCTCTCCTTGAACGCTCAGGGATCCCACATGGGCGCCGGTTCTAATCCCAGCACCTCCACTTCCCATCCAGCTCCCTGCTTGTGGCCTGAGAAAGCAGTCAAGGACGACCCAAAGCCTTGGGACCCTGCACCCATGTGGGATACCCGGAAGAAGTTCCTGGCTCCTGGATTCAGATCGGCATAGCACTGGCCGTTGTGCTCACCTGGGGAGTGAATCATCGGACAGAAGATCTTCCTCTCTGTCTCTCCCCTTCTCTGTATATCTGACTTCACAATAAATAAATAAATCTTAAAAAAAAAAAACATAAGTCCTTAAAACACAATTTCAAAACCAAATTGAAAATTCAAATAATAGTGTTATTGCCAATTTATGTGGTATTATTTTACTCCTTATATATGTACTGAAGACTGACCACATGTACAAAATAGTGCTATTCAGACAGGACCCCAAGGTATGGAGATGTTTATCTGGTGAGTTAATAATTCTTCTAAGTTTTAGTTTCTAAAGCTAATGTAATGATTGTGATCGCAGAACTTTCCCCATATGGAAATTTTAAAATGTGATCATGGGGAACTCAGAATAATGCATGATTAATGAAAAAACCAAAAAAAAAAATAGAAATAAAAATAAAGGTAATGGGTGGAACTAATGTACTCATATGGTTGGCTAGAATGTAAAATTCCCTTAGTGCACACTAAAAGCTCTAACTGAATTTGGTACTTGACCATGCTTTTAATTCAAAATCAAGAATTTCAGCCATGCATAGACAGTTCAATCGGTTTGATTGATTTCCTAACATCAAGGCTCAAATAGGTGTTAATTGCTTGGACTTGTCTGGGAGACATATCGGACTTGCTTGTAATGGACCATCCTAGCAGTCAATAATTTCTAGAGTAAGCTGCTGTCTCTACACACCTCTTTTTCTTCTAGTTTCATTCTTATTTGGGATATGATTCATATGTAGACAGATGGCCTGCTCATGTGTAGCCTCCGCAAATGGTGTAAGTTTCCATCAAACCCAACCTTGCAAGATTGTGATGAATGGGACATATCTGTTCTTTACAGTTAGAAAGAAAATTCTGTAGACAGTTTTTCACATTGTGGGTACTTCAAAATCAACTGAGATTGAAATAATAAACACAAACTCTGTGCCCCACAGTTTATTCCTGAAATTTTTTTCATTATACTGTAGCTCCTCCAAAAATGTATTAAGGCCAAATTAGAAATTAGTAATGATTTGTAGGGGCCGACCTTCATCTGGCTAAGAATATAGATCACATCTCAATTTTAGAAAACAAAATTATAATGAGTCTAGACATTGAAACATTTACCTTTTTATTCATACATTTATCTCTTTGCTATTAGAAAAAAATAAAAGTATTTCGTGTTAATAAATATTTGGATTACCATATCCAATACTCTAATAGTTTAATATTAGCTGTCTGGCCTACTCTACTCTAGAAAATGGGATTCTAGAATTCAAAGATGATGGAGAAGCATAGTTTAAATTTTTCAGTTGTAAAAAATCATTATATATCTGTTCTCCACAACTAATCTTTAATCTGCATGAAGACTTTTTTTTCTGGAAACAATGTTGATTCTATTAATAATGAAGTATGCTGTTTCCCTTAGCATTCTTTCTCTTAACTACTTTCATTCATATTAACGGTATTTTATAAAACACTAAAAAATTTATAATGTACTGTCATAACCCTCAAAGAGTAATTATAACACATAAAAATCCATATACCATTTGTAAAAAATACATATTACAACTCTGAAATTTGCAATCAGTTCTTATTATAAGGCCTGATCTTCTTTAGAAACTCTTTAACTATGTATAAACCAATATAATAATAATGATTTTTTAAAAATATTGTTTAGAAGGTGCATCTAAAACTCCAGTTGAACATTGCCAAAATCCAGGCACATATGCTATAAAATAATTGTTTCACATAATAATTTTGCTTTAAAAAAGGTATAAAATTGATAACTCTTCATAAAAAAGGTCTAACTATAATTTCTCTTCTTAAAAAATGTATCTGACACACAAAATGTGCTATTACATTGTTTAACTCCTAATTTTGTAGGACTTGCTTCTTACTCAAACCTATTGCAATTGAAATTATTCTCTGTAATGCTTATCAGTATAAAAAATTTGGCATAAATACATTTATGATAATAGTTTTACTTTGCTTCTTTGGTCGTGGCAAGGTATTAATTCCCTTCAGATTACCTGAAACATTGTAAAGCAGATGTGAGCACCCAAAGGTCTTTCATGATTTCCAAGGTTCTTGTTATCAACAAGAAATAAACTGGTATCTCTTTGATCTAGAATCCAACTAAATGCTTATCACTGTTTACCTGTATGAACAATAAGTGAATCAAACATCGCAGAGTTCATACATGTTTCAAGACAGCAGTCAGCCATCCTTTGTAAGCCCATTGCTATGAAAATCACATGTATATGCATGTAAACACACACATGCAGTTAAAAAGGATTTGGGTTGTATTTAATGCCCAAAATGAAATAGGAAATTAGAATTGGTGTGTTTAACTGAGAAGTCATGCTGGAATCCATTCATTAAATAAAAACAGTTTAAATAAGCTGAGCAGTAAAGAAAAAGAACAAGACAGATACTGCTGTAAGTTTAGTCTAGCTGTGGATACAGGCCAGATATTGAGCCCTGGGAGTAATTTTCGTCTTCTTTCTTGTTGAAAACACTTGCATGCTGTTAGTGGAACTAAAAATGCTAAATCCTTGCTCTACTGGCCTCTTTTGTGAGTAGAGGCTGAAAGCTTCCTGTAATAATAAATGCAACATGTGTTATAATATTGGCTAATGGAATCTGAATAATATCACCTAGTATCTCCTTGAAAGATTTTTCTTTCTCTTGGAAATGTGAATATGCAGTCTTAGAGCCACTGGGACTGTGTTGGGAAAGCTAAAGCAGCACAGCTTGAATGTGCCTGAGTCACTGGATTGAACCCCCATCAAGCCTCCCTATATATAAAATAACAATAATAAAAAATAAAGCCAAAACTTTTTCATACAAAAATAAAACTTTAAACTCAGACAGCATTCAGTAATCTGTTTCTAAAAAACTTACAGTCAAGTGGATTAATAAATGAGAGAGAGAAACATAATATAAAATAGAGTTTAGATTACTCTTGGAAGACATTAAAGGATGGGACTGTTGGGAGTTTGTGCAAGAATTTGAGTTCTTTTTTTCTTTTTTATTTTGTTTGACTCTGGCTTTTAGGACTGAAAAGACTGAGCATAGTTAAGCGATGACTGGAAGGATCTAACATAGGACAGAAAGTAAATGACAAACGCACGGTGTTCTTGGGTAAGATTCCTGAGATGGCGAGCATTGATGAGGTATCCAGTTCCACAGAGCTTTGCAGGGAAGGGATTAGCCCCTCCTGCTTCACACACTTTTTCCTTTAGCACTCATGACATAAAAATTCTTGTGTCCACCTTGGTGGTTCCGTATTTAATATTCATCCGTTTTCCACAGCGTGAAATATCAATATGATGATGTACAAACATATATTTCAAGCCTTGATTGACTCCTCTGCACTGTTTCCTTAATACATCTACTTGGGTGCCCCCACCACCCCCCAATTCTCAGAACTCTTGATTCTGCAAATGCTTCTTATGACACACAAACAAAACATGTGTCTTTCTTCTTCTTGGAGTCTTTCAGTCTTAATAAATTCCAATTTCATCAACTTGGCTGTGTAAATGAAAAACTTGCAATCATCATTGGTTCCTCTTTTCTCATCATCTCATCTCCTGTTATATTCAATCCATCCTTGATAGTCTGTGGGTTTAGTTCACATACCTAAATCCCATCCCCTGCTAGCTCCACCTGCCTTTACATCATGCCACCATTATCTCTCAGAGACTGTTGTGACAATTCCCCTGCTTCTGCACTTGCCTGTCCATAACGCACTCTCTAGGCAGCGCCTGGAGGAGGCACAATAAGTCTTTTATAAACACTGGTAATATCAAGCTTTTCTCTTTAAAACCTTCTATCACTTGTCAAAAGAAATTCAAACTCCTTAATAAGGACCTCAGTGATCGAGTTCTGCTTCTCTGTCAAGTTGCATTTCTCCCCCAATTTCCAAATCTACTTGATTTACATCAAACTTGCCTTCTCTGGTTTGCGCATACAGCCACTGCCACCTTCTACAGTCATCTAAAATAAAATCAACAGAATTACATGCAACAACCTTGATCCTGGCATCGACAATTACTATACCCTTTCTGATAATCAAGCGATGCCTTGGCTTCTCAGTTCAAATACAACATAATAATGATGACAACGTGGATGACTACAGCTCCTGGTCTACTGTCTCCTCCAGCCATTCCCCAGCCTTTTCTGTCTTGCTCTGTATCTTGGGAAGT
Source organism: Ochotona curzoniae (assembly GCF_017591425.1). Taxonomy (NCBI): domain Eukaryota; kingdom Metazoa; phylum Chordata; class Mammalia; order Lagomorpha; family Ochotonidae; genus Ochotona; species Ochotona curzoniae. The sequence continues at coordinate 26,262,800 of NW_024467096.1, forward strand.
TATCCTTAACTGACCACATGATATACACTCCCTTTGCTTGAGTTTTATGCCTTTGGCCTATTATAGGCATTGCTGTGATATTAAATGACAGCAAGGGAGATGTCAAAGTCTTACCTCACTCCACTCCTCAGCTTCCTCCCTGCCAAACCAGTCTTCTGAAAATGGCTATGCTTCTTCATAATCACAGCTCTTTTCAAGGAAGCCATTTCAGAGAAGGAATAAATGACACAGAAAAGAATCCTCTTTAGGGTACAATTCCTGGCACTGAAAGAAGGCGATAAGTTCTGCTCCCCAGGACAACGGCGATCCTTCTCTGTAGCCACTGATGGCATCGCTCCCTGGTAAATAGCATTGTTCTCTAACTTTGTTCCTTCAGGCTTAAAGGTAGTAATGGCTTCACATATTGCCTAGGCGATTTTCCATTTCTTATCGGTGCTCTCGACTAAGCAAATGGTCACTTCATTCAACTGTGTTCAGGTGGACTATTTTCAGGGTGATAATTCATAGTTCTCATCATTGAATACTTCATAACCCAGGTACCATTCTAATGATGATATTTAATGCACACTGTTTAATTTACCACAACATTATCTGTAGGTCCGGTTAAGACTCTACCTTTATAAATGAAAAAAAAAAAAAAAGGAAACACAGAGACTTCACGTGACTTACCAAGGTAACAAAGACAATAAGTAGGGGGCATCCATATCTATCTTTGCTCTCAATCACTGTGTCATCCTGCTTCACAAGAAACAATCTTCCTTGTTATCCAAGTATCTGTCAACTTCTCCCACTTCTAATTACTATTTTATACCACCTCTGTGTATTCTCTTCCTGGAGCTAATATGTTTTTAAAGTGACATTTCTGTTTACTGTGCTCGTTAACTTACATGTCCACTTTCCTTGGTCATACATGCCTTGATATCAGGTCAAATACTATTTTTGGAGTCTCTCTACAAAGGAGCTTACAGAAGAGATGAGTACTTCAATTGCCACCTGAGTGGGATGGCCTTTGCATCATGGGTGTACTCCATCTCATTTGTTAAAGGGCTGAACAGAACACAAAAAAAAGAAAGAAACAGGAAAGCAGAATTTGCCTTCCAGCTGACTTCACAAGGTGGGGCATTGCCCTCAGACCTGCTACTTCTCAGACCTGCTGAAATGGACTGAAATCTGCACTGCTGGCCTCTAGCTTTCATGTCATTAAACTACAAAACAATCTTCCCTGGCTTTCCAGCTTACAGATGGCAGAACATGGGCCTTAGTACCCATAAGTGCAGGAGGCAATATTTATAAAATATCTTTATATATCTAGTTGTAGACATCACTATACATACATATGATGATATATCCTCTGTATAATCTCCTATTGATTTTTTTCTTTGAAGAACCTTAAACGTACATATCTATATATATATGAGTTTACTGTATCTTTGCAGCCAATCAGAAGATGAGGAAATTAGCATGTTCATGTCTGTATCCACAAAGTTTACATATTTTACATTCATATTTACATATTCTGCTTCCATAAACTTTACATATTATAAACATTCAATAAAATAATTTCCCTTTTAATGCATAAGTAGAAAATTGAGAATGCAGATGCCAGCAGGAATATTAACAGTATTTATGTGGCTGATAGTTTTTATTTTCTCTGAAGAGCAGAGAGAAGGATTATTTGTTCATTTACGGAGGGTAGATAGATCAAATGTATGCCAAAAATTCAGACTTTGAAATCCTCATTGTACAGAACCTGAAGGCCAGACAAAAACAGAATTGTCAGGCTCTGTTAAGGGTTCACCTGAGTTCATTAAATTCACATCTGGTCAGTGTGAATTTAGTGTGTTTCCAAAATTCTCTTTGTCTGATATATTCCAACAGTGCTCAGCTGCTCCGGTCCAAGAACAAAGAAAACTCTACTGAGGTCAGCCAAGAGACAGGAAGAAGGGTGTTTCTCTGGATAATGCACATTGGCTCCAATCTGAAACCATTTGTTGTGGAAGAAAATTGTGCAACATAGCTCTAGAGCATTAGTACCATGTAACTGAGCTCCCTGTATGAAAGAGTGATGAGCCCAGGAACGGGTGTCAGCTCAGCAATTTACTCACTATGTGATTATTAGAAAACTGCCTAATCTCTTCAATCCCAAACACTGCTTCAGTCATTTGAAACGTGTTGACCCTCTTGAACAGTGACTTCAAGCCTGGAAAATAAGCTTTAATAAATTTAGCAAGGTGGTATATAAGCAACATGTCATTTTATTATAATAGCAAATAAAATACAAGAAAGAATGATTTTTCACATAGCAAATTTTTAAACAAAGCTTCACATAGTTTTGAATAGGGCAATATGTCCCTTCATTTTTTAGAATACTAAAGCACTATTAAGAACATGTGTATGAAAATAAATTAACTACCAAACTGTGATTCTACAGCATATAGTTGCAGTCAGCCAGAAGAATTGGAGAATAAAAAAAGCAATATAATATGATAAAGGCATATCAGAATTATCACTTTTTGAACATTGCTAATTTTCTACATGGAACCAAACTAAGGAAAATAAAATAGATAACATATACATTTTTAGGTTCTTGATGCTACTTTTATAAAATAATAAGAATCAGGAATGCATGATTTTGGAAAAACAAAGTGTAAGTATTTGCACTAAGAATCACAATTGCAATTTCCAGTTCACAAATCAATTAAAAAGTTGTCTTTTCAAGATTGGAAGAAGAGATGACAAAAGCGATGTAGAATAAATATATACTGGACTTGCATGAAATTACATCAATGGATCATTTCGTTCTACAGAAGGCTAAGTTTTATATTCCATTTTATGCATATTAGAGCCTGTCCATTAATGTGCAGAAGTACCTGCTTTCCTTCTGTAACACGGGCCAGCAGCCAGAGAAATGCATCCACTGCTTTGATAGACACACCAACATGGTATCTAATATAAAATAGACTTTATTCTAGTCTTTAAAAAATGCAGGCATTGGATGTTTTTTAAAAGACAGAAAGGCCATTTTATGAAAAAGTCTGCAGTTTAAAATTTCTACCGCATTAGTATTACAGTCCAATAGCATTGCCAAAATTTTAAGATACACAATATGTGTGATATGTTTTCAAGATGTATTTTTTGGAGATTTTTCTTGAGCATTATACATGATCGCAAACGTTAACTGAAGAAGAACTATGCACAGATTCACACCAAACTTTTGACACAATCTGTACACTTCATTATCAAGGGTCAGTTAAATGCATTACTTATTGCATGATATGCTGTCCATGAATGAGTATGAGTAGGTATAAATTATCTGTTTCAAAATGGTATTATCCTGAAAGAATTGAATCCCATTTCTCTTTACAGATTTACAATTTTCAATACCTAATGGTTATGGATTTAACTTACATAATGGTCTTTCTACTGGGAAAATACAATGACATTTTTCTCTAGGAACTAATTCAAACGTAACAGCAGTCTTTATATGTTTTTTTTTTCCTCCTAAAGCAATACAATTTCATGAATTACCAGAAAAATAAATACTGCTGGAAGTTAAGAACGGATACCCAAAATTCATGTCTGAAAGTGGATTTAAACTATCTACTATGGAAAAGCAAATACATGATAGTTTGCCAAGTATAATCTATTACCTTGTGGTCACATCTTGTTGATGCTACAAATAAAAAACGCATTTTGTTCCTAGCTGTTAAAAATTTTTCTAATTTTGAAAGCATTTAAAGTCTCACAGCTGATACACTTGTGTAAAGCAGTATTAGAGGTTATTTTGAAAAACAAAGTATTCACAATAGTTGCAACTTGTCATTTTATGATGGCGTATGCTCTCCAAAGGTGAAAATCAAAATAAAAAAATAAAATTTTCACACTCAACTTTAGAATGTGCAGATAGTTGATTTCCTAGAAATAGTGGCAATACAAATTTTGTCTTTTTCAGATTTATTTGAAGGGCAGAATGACAGGCAGTGAGAGGGAGACAGGAAAAAAAAAAAAGGTCTTCTATTGGCTAGTGTTGCCCCAGATCATCACAAGACCTGGGGCTTGAGCAGGCCAAGCCAGGAGGCTAGAAACCCAGGGGAGTCTTCCACCTGAAAGTCAGAGGCACTTTTGCTGAGAGCTGGAATAGTTCTCCATCAGGGGCTGAGGGCGGACACTGGATACACAGGTGTGGCTTAACCCACTACATCATACTTTTGTTGCTCGCTGAAAGTGTCTTATGGATAACCATCGTATTTATCTAAAACTGAAGGTTGCTGGCTTACTTCAGGAGACATATACTAAATATATGTATCTTATTTTTTTTATCAAGTCATAGTATAATTACTAGGGCAAAAAATGTTTAAAAGAGTTATAACTATTAGAAACAGCAAAAAAGTTATTCATATTCTTTAATTCAGAAATCCCATGCTATGTAGTCTCCCATAACATTTACCATGAAGTGTTGCAAAAATTTGATTATCTCCTCAATATTTAAATTTTAAGTTATATATTAAAACATTTATAATTTAGACAAATAAGATATAAATCTAATAATGATATCATTGAAAACATAAAATATAAAAGAAAATATCAACCCTTTTATATAGGTGGTTAAGCTAACAAAGTTAAAATAATACGTCTTGGGGCCCAGCGGCGTGGCTTAGTGGCTAAATTCCTCGCCTAGAACACGCCAGGATCCCATATGGGTGCTGGTTCTAATCCTGGTAGCTCCACTTCCCATCCAACTCCCTGCCTATGGCCTGGGAAAGCAGTCGAGGACGGCCCAAAGCTTTGGGACCCTGCGCCCACATGGGAGACTCGGAGCAGGTTCCTGGATCCTGGCTTCAGATCAGCGCAGTACCTGCCGTTGCGCTCACTTGGGGAGCGAATCATCGGATGGAAGATCTTCCTCTGTGTCTCTCCTCCTCTCTGTATATCTGACTTTGTAATGAAAATAAATAAATAAATCTTTTAAAAAAATAACACGACTTCAGGAACCTCTTTCCATGGAAAATGTCACACCATCTGAACGTGCACATCTTTGCTTGGCAGAAGAACGATGTGATGTGATTTACTAAAAGGAAAGACTACGGGAAGTTAGAGTAAAAATAATCACAAAGAACCTGATGGGAAATATGGGAAGTAATTTCACAAGAATAAATACATTGAATGCATTTTAAATAAAGCTACATTAACTCAACATTACCCATTCATCCATAATCTCTAATAGTTCTTTCAAGCATTAAAATGTTCAATGGTTAATGATTATAAAATTATTTTTTAAACACCAAAATAATTAATATAAATTATTGCGAAGGGAAAGCCAGGCAGCAGCATTAAAGTCCCAAATGTTGTCAGCATTTTTTTCTAACCTGCAAGAACACTCTCACATCCTCAAGTTTAATTGGTATTTGCACATATTTTACATACTTGGTGCGCAAGTACCATAGTTTTGCAGTTGAAGTGGGTAATATGCATCTCAGCTTTCTATAACAAATTTTCTCAAGGTTTACTTCAAATTGCCAAAATTAGATTAATTCAGAAGGCATTCAAGCATTTATCTCACAGCTTGGTGGCTTAGAAGATTTAATATACACTTTTGTGCATTATTTTGCAGGTGAATGAATAGTGCGTGTAACAGTATGAAATAAACCTCACCTTCTCCAAATTTGTGTGACAAGCACGTTTTCCCTTGTATTCTCCATGCAGGGACATAAATTTCATGGGAATAGAAGCATAAAGCATTTACAGGACCCCAAGGCAATTCCTCTGTATGGCTCCCTACATACTTTTTACTTGATTTCCATTCATTCTGTAGATTACATTTTACAAGTTCAGAACCATTTCTTCAAAAAGAATCTCAAAATGTTTGGGAAATTCATTCTCGGACACTAAGCACATCCGATTAAAACAGTTAAGAGAAAACGAATAAATCTGGTATGTTCTATGGGGGAAAACATTCTTCCTTTATACAAATAAACTTGCTTAACTAATTATTAAAACCTGAACAAGTTTCTTTCTTTTTTGAGAATTTTCAGGGACTTCAAATTCAAATAGACATCCGTATGAACCATGATGGTAACTCAGCATACACTATATCCCAAGAGTTGGCCAAGGATGTCTTAGAAAAGTGAGTGCATCTGAAGTTATATTTTTGCTAAAGGAATTTGGGAAAGACAAACAATTTTCAGATAAATGAATTTTTTTAAAGATTTATTTATTTTTATTACAAAGTCAGATATACAGAGAGGAGGAGAGACAGAGAGGAAGATCTTCCGTCCGATGATTCACTCCCCAAGTGAGCGCAATGGCCGGTGCTGCGCTGATCCGAAGCCAGGATCCAGGAGCCTCTTCCGGGTCTCCCACACAGGTGCAAGGTCTCAAGGCTTTGGGCCATCCTCGACTGCTTTCCCGGGCCACAGGCAGGGATTTGGATGGGAAGTGGAGCTACCGGGATTAGAACCAGTGCCCATATGGGATCCTGACGCGTTCAAGGAGAGGACTTTAGCTGCTAGGCCACTCCTCCAGGGCCCAGGTAAGTGAATTTTGAAGAATCTTTTTTAAAGAAATTTTATAGAATTCTGTTTCTGAAAACAGAATTCTAGAAATATTAATAAAACTGTGCCTGTTACTTTCCTTCCTACCATATACCACTGCTCTCTCTTCCATTAAAGGAATAAAAAGGAGCATATTGAGTGATTATTAACCCCTGAAGGCAACATACCTTCATCACTTGTCTCTACTGAATATTTCCCATTTTATAATATTTATTCTTTTATTTGAAAGACAGAAAGAGGGAGAGAGCAACAGAGACAAATAAAGACATTGGGATCTTCTGGCTGCTGGTCCAACCCAAGAATGCTCATCAACAGGTTGAGCCAGGCTACAGAGCCAGGAACTCCATTAGTGTCTTCTGGATGGGTGGTGGAATGCAACACTTGTGCCATGACTTTAGGGTTATCACCAGGAAACTGGACATGAAGCACAGACAGGACTCTGTGGAACACACTCCATATGAAATACTGACATTGCAAGATGCATCCTAACCCACTGCAGTACAATACAAGCCTCTTCACAGAATCATTGCAATATCTTGAAGCTTTCTTTAGAAGTCCAATTTTGAAACCGATGAGTCATTTCTAATGCTCCCTAAATCTTTTACAATCTGCCTATTCATTCTTAAGGATATCGGCTTGAAACATTGAAAGTAGAACTATCCAGAAAAAGTGAACACTCCGTGTTGAGTCATCATCATTAACATATATAAAGATCAGAGTCATGTTCATTTTTAAAACTGAAAGTGTTATATTATATACTGCTAAGGAAAGATTGTACACCAGAATTGTGACCTGGCTTTTAGCACGGTATCTCAGAGTTAAGTTGGGCAGAGCAGAAGTGACGTCACGGCCTGTGAAGTCAGGCTGACACTCCCATTCAGGAACACCTGGAATCACCCCGACCTTTTCAGCGCACAAAAGGTCAGCTCCCACCGTGATGAGTACCCCATGTTGTGTGCCACATGTCACATGCGTGTGCAACCTGAGGAGTTTCTGCATTCTCCTGTCATAGTGCCAAGATGTGTAACTGCTCCCCGCAAACCCCGTGCTCTACGTCCTGGGGGAGCTATTTCCCTTGCGCAGTCACCCTGGCATGTGGAAGTAAGGTCAAGTGTATTCCACCAGGGAAAGGTCCCTCATACTCTGCCCTGAGTAGTAACATCTTCTGCCTGAACTAAAAGCCTCTCTATCACCTTCACACTTCACACTCAGAATCAAAAGAAGAAATTTTGAACACAGTGGGAAAATCTCTTTCCCTGGGACTTTTCCTTCATGTCTGCCAGGTTTTCTTCGTTTCGTTTTTCTAAGACACTATACGGTTAGACTCAGTCTTAACTTTTTTTTAAACTCTACTCTTATTTTAGCTGGGTAAACAAACGCACCAGCAGAGTCAAAGCCGAGCATGATGGTGGCAGGGACAGAATGGGAGATTTGGCACAGGTGTAGTCAGCAGACAGGATTTAAAGAGGATAAAATGTGGATGGATAAATGATAGGAAACCAAGTCCACAAACCTAAGTAATCAGAGTGGAGAGAATGATACTCAAAACAAATAGAAGCATGATATGTGTGAATGGCAGAGTCACGCCGCTTGGAAGGGCGTGTGTTTTGCTGCAGCTGCAATTGTCTTGTTAATGTATTTGAAAAAGTCATCTAGCCCACATTCCTAGGCGGCTGCTTACTCCCTGTGCTGTGAGTCTTTCTGTTGGGCGTATAAAGAAAAGCCAGTTGCTGTCACAATTATCACAGTTAAGAATTTGACAGCAGTCAACAGGAAAGCAGGAGCTGAGAAGAGTACAAAAATCAAAATATGTCAAAAAGGAGGGGCTTCAAATATTTGTGTAAAATGGAAATGAAGATGCTTACTGTCACACAAAACATATGAAATGTATGGTACGGTCTTTCTCAGAATACCCACTTTCCATAAATTTTTGAAGATTCCTTCCATAGGTACTGTCAAAACACATCCTGCCTTGGGAAAATTCTTCAGCTTTCTCATCTATTTTCTTTGTCAAAAAAAAAAAAAAAAAAAAGGTGTTGGGCCCTGCGCGGTGGCGCAAGTGGTTAAGGTCCTCGCCTTGCAAGCCCGGGATCCCATATGGGCGCCGGTTCTATCCCGGCCACCCCTCTTCCCTTCCAGCTCCCTGCCTGTGGCCCGGGAAAGCAGTCGAGGAAGGTCCAAAGCTTTGGGACCCTGCACCCGTGTGGGAGACCTGGAAGAGGCTTCGGACTGGACCGGCATAGTATCGGCCGTTGCGCTCACTTGGGGAGTGAATCATCCGAATCATCAGATGGAAGATCTTTCTCTCTCTTTCCTCTCTGTATATCCGCCTTTCCAATAAAAAAAAAAATAAAATAAATAAATAAATCTTTTAAAAAATGGGTGTTGATAGTTAAATGTATTATATAGTGCTTCTTATTGTTATTAAATGGCTGTGCCAGTCAAACATAAACCAGAATTCACTCAAGGCATTTAATAAGAATGACTTAGATAATTAGGCAGGGTTTAAAGGACTGACAAGGGCTGTTTCAGCAGCCAGAGCTCAGCAACTGAAGGGGGTTGTACTGGGAAGGAAGAAAACCTGAGCTAACAGTATGGAGCAAAGACCGCTCAACATGGGCTATAGTCATAAAGGGATATAGTCAAGCTACAAGTCACGGCACAGAACATAACACAATACAGGCATACAATGTCAGGACACACTTAAGTAGTAGAACAATGGGCTTAGAAGTGTTTTCTGAAGGACTATATCATTGTAATAAAATAGGAAAATCATTGCGGGGGGGGAGGGTACAGGAGAAATCCCAGGGCGTTTGAAACTGTATCATAAAATTAATTAATTGGTTAATTAATTTAAAAATAGAGTACAGGCATAAGAAGAAATCAAACTTAGGTTTCCATCCTTGGTTCTCTTGCTGGTGACCTGTATCTACTGTCTTCCACAATGAGACTGTAGAAGGACATTTGAGAGATGCAGCTCATGAAAGTGAAAAAGCATGCTCCAGGGCACAGAAAAGCAACCTGGGTGTGGATGGAGCCGGTCCCAAGAAGAGCCAGCAAAAGCACAGCATGATTAGGACGTGTGGCTAACTCACACCAGAAATCAACTCTTGTGGCCCCGGTTGTTTGAAATCCCATTAACATGGGCTTCCCAGATAATGAGAAATGGGCAACGAATATGAAATCTAAAAATAAAACACATTATGAAAATCATCCGTGTTGTGATGATGTACTCAGAGCCAATAAAATCTCTGCTGATTCCAAATAACCTAGTTTTAAAACCTCAAGATGCACAGATCGTTTTTTAATAGCTGATTTGAGTGATGACAATAAATATGATTTATTTTTTTATGATCCTTTAAGGTGTTTTCTTAATTTCTGACAAAAAAGCTAATTCTTTTCACAGCAACAGCGAATTCACTTCATATTTGATCAGACTGGATTTTTTAAAAAGATCTATTTATTTTTATTGGAAAGCCAGACCCACAGAGACAAGGAGAGACAGAAAAATCTCCTGTTGTTGCTGGTTCATTCCCACAGTGGCCAGAACAGCCAGAGCTGAGCTGAGCTGATCCAAAGCCAGGACCCAGGAACCTCTTCTGTGCCTCCCACACAGGTGCAGGTCCCAACGCTCTGGGCCATGCTCCACTGCCACAAGCACAGAGCTCAGTGGGAAGTGGAGCATCTGAGACACAAACCAATGCCTACTTGGGATCTCATTGGCTTATGCAAGGCAAGGCATTTAGCTAGTAGTCTACCAGGCTGGACCTGATCAGATATTTTTAAGGGGACTTATAGATATGCCTCAGTAATGTAGATGAACAATTTTTTTTTCTAATTCCTGCCCCTATACGTTAGGCAGTTTGTTTCTTGATAAAGTCACAAAGAGTGGAGTGTTAAACACAGGTAGTTCTATCTGATCAACAGGTCATTTTTTTTCTCATAAAATCGTTTACTTATTAAAAATGAGATTCGCTTTCCTCCTTGACTAAAAGGATAGCTCAGACTTGTACCATGATATTCCTAGGAATGACATTCTGTTAATGAACTGATAAAATATCACAAAATAATACCCCAGGGAGTATAAGAAAATTTTTGTATTTACCTATGTTATTAAAGAGGACCAAAGTTTTATAACATAAAATATAGCATATACTTAAAATGAATGCAACAGCTTTAAAAAGGAAATGGGCTTTCCAAAAATAAAATCAAGCTTTCTGTGCCAAGCGATGGGAAAGAAGAAGAATGTGAAAGATGGAGTCTACAATCAAAGCATGGTTAAAGACTTATGCAAGCTAAAGAAACTATATTATATGAAGAAATAAATTGCTCACAAAAAAAAAAAAATCAGTGGAAAAAAAAGAGCTAGTCATGACTATCTCGGGTAGTCAGCAAGCAGAATTGCCGATTTCCATGGGAGTCTTTGTTGCAACTTTTCTAACACTTCAGGGACTGAAAGGAAATCAACCTGCCAGCATTTAATGCCACTCCAGTAAGCCTTGAGGGATTTGTCACAAGTTTGGAACCTGAGTGGTCTCAAAATTCACAGCTCTGATCTGAAAAGTGACAAAAACCAAAAGGACCAATTGAGAAAGTAGAGCCTTAGTGATTGGGACCAAAGCCCTGAGTATTTTCAAACACTGGGCAAACTTGAAACTACCTTTTATAGTTTTACATTAGACTAAATGACCAAATGATTTCCTCCAAACATGTGCTTTACTTACGAGTTTCTAACAAGTACCATTATTTCTAGCTATTCACAGGTAATTCTGGATCTACTTTTCCCTAAGTTGAAGAAAACAACCCTTCTGAAACAGTGGAAAATTGGATAAATAACTGCAGAGAGGTTTTGAACTCTTGTTAGAGCACTTTATATGTTATTTGACTAAAACTCTCCAAGCCAGCAAGGAATATGGCTCTTGATCCTAAAGAAATGGTAATTATTGACAGTTTCTTAGGGTCGATTTTATTGAGTACATTTGTCACTTGCTACATAATGTGCATTATTTCCCGAAGTCTGAATTCTGGTATTCTCAAAAGAAAGGATGCTTTCATGCTTTATTTACAGTGTGTACAAAACTGCACTAGTTAGGGTGGGCATTGGCCTTAGGGTTTGATCCGTGTGCCTGCATCCCACGTTACAGTGCTTGCTGATTAAAGGTTGCTGTATCCCTGGTACCCGCATGGAAGACCTGCACAAAGTTCATGCCTGAGATTTGGTCTGGTTCAGCCTAATCCACAGGGGCCATGTCAGAACTGAGTCATTAGATGGTGGCTTACTCTGTTTCTTTTTCTATCAAATAAAAAAAGAAAAAAACTTTGTTTTTAAATAGGAAGCATTTATTTAAATGTTCCCATTCTAGACCCATTTTTGAAACAAGTCCAAAGATTTGTAATCACTGAGATTGTTTTTACAAAAAAATGGAAATCACTAGAACCCACACCAAAGTGATTCACATGCATGATAAGAGTAAAAATCACTGCTATAAAGAGTTCACATATTTTATTATTTTATAAACAAGAATTTGAGCAATTAGAATCTACTTTTGATATCTTTAGATTTTAGGTGGGGAGAAGCAAAATCAAGAAAAGAACATCTGATATAATTCAACTAAGTCATGTAATACAAATCAACCTTAACAGTCAAGTTTCATAATCACTACCCTATCCAACTACCACATCTGGACAAGGATTTTGTATTAATAACAGTTCTAGAATTCTGTGTAATCTCTTTTTCACAATGCAGCAAGAAAAAAAATCCCAAGCTTTAAGATTAATCAGTATTTGGGATTATTGTTAAACATTTTTTAAAAATCCACTATTTTGGATTCAAATGTTTTATAAACTGAATTAGAAATCTTAATAATAAGCAATGAATTTTTAGAGAAACTGAAATTAAAATAATTCTCCCTACCAATATATTTTATACAATCTAAGCTGTATAAAATACATCTATCAGTTTAAGAAAACTTACATTAAACAGAAAATGATCAGGAAAATATTGTTGTAGAAGTCAAATTTACTGCACATGCAGGGAGAGCAAAGTGATCACCCTGAAAGATGAAATTATCATTCCTAAATAAAGATGATTAAATCTATATATCCAACTGTGTTTTAAAGTTCTTCTATAAACTAAACACCCCACCTGTAAATAAAAAAAAAATTCCTATATAGCTACAAGAGAAAAGAAGAAAAATAAATTTGTACGAGACAAATAAAAATATAAAATATCTAGACACCTAAGAGAGCTGAAATATAAAGTATACATGTTGCAGTGAGAGGACAAAAAAAAACTGGACATTTTTCTCCTTTGTTTTCTTTTCTTTTTCATTTTCTGTACTAAGCAGCTAAGTCCAAGCCATTCTATAACCAACTGCAAGGAAGGCAAGCATTGCTGGCGAGGAGAGTTTTGCACCATTATGTCCAAGAACAAGGTAGTCAGACAATGAACAGGGTAAAAAGGTCAGCACCGGTGGGGAATCAAAGAAGTCCACACAAGAGAACAACCTGATGCAGGCTAGTACAACCTGAAGTGGAAGAGGAAGGTGGTGTGGGAGGTGGCGAGGCAGGACGTCCTCTGAATCATATTAGAGCCCTACCAGTGTGAGGAGGACACCCAGGCAGAGAATGGGAGATGAGTTCTAGTCACAGCAACTGATCAAATATGCAAATACATTTGGAACAGAAGTAATGTTTCTGGCAAATTGAAAAAAAAATGGTTGTAAAATACTGAAATAGGAAATTAATTATACAGTGTTTGGCTAGAGTTTGATGCATTATTTTTAACAGAAAGGTATAGAAATGTGAAGCATTGTAGATATGTGTAAACATAGATTTTTTTCCTGTGTCCAGCAAAAGAGCATGTGATAGTTATTTTCCAAAATATACAAAGAACTGAAACTCAAGAATAAACTGAACAGCCCATGTTCTTAATGGCACAAAGTCCATAACAGACTTCTCATGAAAGAGTTTATATAGATATGAATGAACATAGAAAAAGATGCATTTAGACCTTCAAGGAAATAAATATTAAATTGGTAACGAGGTGGTTTTACACATAGCCATCGGAATGATCAAGACCAAAATGTACTGCCAACATCAAATGTCGGTAAAGAGGAAGAGTAAAAGGAGTTCTCATTCACTACCGGCAGCAATGAGAACTGGTACAACAACTTTGCAGGACATGTTAGCATTCTCTTTCAAACTAAATGTTAACTTGCGATAGAATGCAGAATTAAATTTTGAAAACATGTCAGCATAGAAACCTATATTGTATGTTCATGCAAACTTGTATTTGCTAAAGCTTGAAAACCATCCATATATAAGGTCAATGAATTAATAAATTGTGGTATACCCTAGAATTAGTCATTGTTATATAGGAAATGAAGAAATGAGCTATCAGGCTAAAAAACTTTCACTGTATGTTACACCAAGTGGGAAAAAAAAATTTGGAAATGTCTAAAAACCATATGCTTCACTATATATAAAAAGGCATAATTATGGATACATTAAAAATATCGGTGTTTCCTGGAGAGGGGAATGAAGAACAGAAAAGATACAGGGGATTATGAAGGCAATGAAACTGTTGTGTAGGACTCTTTATATAAATGTCATTATACACTGATTGAAATCCATAGAATGTTTCACACCAATCCTGAACCCTAAACCTAACTATGAAATTTGAATAACATTGTGTGACTATAGAAAGCTTCATAAATTTTCACAATTTACCATTCTTCTGTAAAGATACTAGTAACAGGAGTTTACGCGTATGTGGTGGCAAGATGTATATTGGAAACCATTCTTTCCACTCAACTTTCCTATTGAATCCCATTCCGAAAATCAAAGTGCATTTACAGGGGAAATACTTTAAAATTATTATGTTTAAAAATACTTAAAGATACTTATATTAATAAAAATAAAGTGATTATAAATGTATACAATAAAAATGCAAGTAGTCCCGTTACAATAGTATAAACACAAAAATATTAGGATTTCTACAATGATAGTTGCAACCATTAATGAAAGAAATGGAAGACACCAAAAATGGAAAAACACTTCCACATTCACAAATTGGAAGAATTAATATTATCAAATGTTCATGCTATCCAAGCAAATTTACAGATTTGATACAATCCACATCAAAATATTAAAGGCATTCTTCACAGAACTAGAAAAAAGTGATGCTAAATTTCATATGGAAACACAGCAATTAAATAGCCAAAACAGCCTTGAATAATACAAATAAAGTGGGAAGTTTCACAGATTTGATTTCAGAACACACCATTGAAATGTTATAAGCAAAGCAGCCTCATCCTGGCACAAAACATACATGTTGAACAATGGAACAAAATAGAAGCCCCAGAATTAACCACTAAACACAACCACATAATCTTCAACAAGTGAGCTAAAAATCATTTCCTGGGGAAACAATAGTCTCTCCAAAAAAACAGTGTTGGGAAAAATAGATTTTCACATGAGCATGTTGGAAAAAAAGAACTGTATCTTATACCCTATACAAAAATCTCAAAGAATCAAGCATGCAATACCAAAACTATCAGATTAGTGGAAGACAAACCCAGGAGAAACACTGGATGGAATTGTCCTATGCAAAAGCATGTTAGAAAAGACCCCAGAAGCACAGGTAATATGGTAAAAATAGACAAAGAAGTTGCTGTACAGGAACAGGAACTATTAAAGTCAAAACTCAACTGACTGAATGGGAGACCATATTAACAAAGTGCATCTAATCAGATTAACATCTAGAATACATAAGGAGCACAAGAAACTCAACTCTACAAACAACCCAGTTAATATATGGGGGAAATACAGGAACAGGCATTTTTCAAAAAATGAAATACAGATGTCTAACAGACACATGAAGAAATGTTCATGAGCAATGGAAATGGAAGTATTATCTGATCCCAGATGAAATTGATATTATCCAAAAATTGGAAAAATAAAAATAACAAATATTGCTGTAAGCGTGGAGAAAGTGATACCCTAACACACTGAAAGTGAGAAAACAAATTGGCACAAACATGGAGCACAGTAAGGAGATTCCTCAGAAAGTAAACATAAATCTACCATAAGACCTGGCTGTTCCACTCTCAGGAATATAGTCTCCTAAGAAAATGACATCAGCACATGAAACAGGTACCTCCATTTCCATTACTGCCGCCTGAAAGTGGACCCAGAATTCAAGCCCAGATAGTCTGACAGACACTGGCTTTGTTCCACGTGGCATTTAACCACTGTGGCAAACAACTATATTTGAATTCACATATACTAAGTGATCCATGTCAGAGAAGCAGTAGACAAAGCAGCAAGAAAAAGGAACTGCACTACCAGATACTGTAATAGATAATATAACAGATATTTAAAATGTGGATTTTTTTCACCAAGTAAATAGATCAATGGAATTGATAAAAAATACAGAAGATGCAACTACTGGCAAATTTGTACATGATAAAGAACGCATTGCAAATGAATATGTAGGAGGGTCTCTTCAATAATACTACTTAGATTCTCATACTTTGTGCAAATCAAATTATGAGTGAAATGAAAGTTTAGTTGTAAAATATTCAACCCATAAATTGTCCAAAGACAATATAAGATAGTGTGAACATGATTTGGTGTCCAAAATATAAGTTTGATATCAAAGAAAAAGCACAAAGTAGATTTACAATCTTTTCACAAACAGAATAAACTAATTATATAAACTCCAAATATGAGATTCGGTGGGCATATATACACATATATTTTAAGATTTATTTTATTTTTATTTGAAAGGCAGAGTTGCAGCAAGAACGATGATGGCAAGAAAGATCTTACATCTGCTGATCTTATTCTCCGAATGGCTGCAATGACTGGAACTGAGCCAATCCAAAACCAGGAACTTGTTCCAGATCTCTCACAGGTGTATAGAGTTCAAAACCTTGAGCTATCCTCCAGTGCTTTCATAGTCCATAAGCAAGGTACTAGATTTGAAATGGAGGAGCTAGAATACCAATTGGCACCCTTACTGGATACTGGTACCACAAACAGAGGCTTAGCTTATTATGCTATAGTGCCAGCCCCAAACAAATATATTTTAAAAGTTTTACATCATTATTAACTAGAACATGGCAAATCAGGCCATCAAAAAGGAGCCCATACCTCTTGGACTGGCAAATATTAAAAATAATGTAACATCCAGTGTTGAAGAGGAAAAAATTAACCTTTGCTGGAGGGATGACACTCAATGACAACCTTTAGAGAGGTCACTTAGGAATACGCTAAGGACTTAAGATGTGCAGGTCCTTCACCATGAAAAAAAAACACTTCTCAGCAAGAATTTCCTCAAGAAAATAAACAGTTGTGCTCATTAAAAAAACATACAATCTATAAAGCAAAAAAATTCAAATATAGCATGAAATGAACCAATAATGAAGAATCATGCCTTCTAACATTTCATATATAAATGAACTGATTATGAACTAATAAATTATGGATGAGCCAATAATTTGTCTTCTAACATTTCACATATTAAAATGTCACATTCCTGACAGAATCTTGAAAGACTAGCTTTACACCCATGAGAACCTCAAAAAATTTGCGCAGAAGTGTAATTATAAGTTTATTCTGGTACTAAAATTATTAAACCGTTGAACAGGTTTTTGTGCAATGTGCATTTTCTGGAGGACTTTTTATGTGTGTTTGTGCATATGTGTACTTTAAAATATTGCAGAGAAAAGAAAAGAGAAAATTAAAAACCATAAAATAGACAAATAAATGTGTTCTTGGGATGATAGTATTCTAAATTATCTTTTGTATCTTGCTCAATAGCTTTCTCAAATTATCATAAAATGAATATCTATTTCTAATTTAATGAAAATAAAAGACAAGAGGTAAATCTTAATCTTCTAGAGAAATTTTAGAAAAAATAAAAGAAACAACATATCCAAAAATGTAGTTTATCAAGGTTTTCATATTATGTATTCCCTTGAAATTTTGTAGAACATTGTTGATTATTCAAGCTACATATAGAAAAAGTTTAAAAATTACTAAATTCATTAAATAGGACTAATTTCCAAATATCCCAGTTTTTAAATTGCAAATCACAGTTGCAAGTAGACTGTTTCAAATTAATATATGTCTATGCAAGTCTTTATATAAACATAAGCAACCTAAAATAATTAGTATTAGAATTTGAGGCATATCTTCTAAGGGCAAATTTAAATGTAAATAGTAAGAAAATATTTATTGCTAATTTTATGAAGACAATGTTAGCTTGCATGAAATTAGAAATGCTTGCATAGCTCAGTTAATTTCGGAACTATTGTTTTTTTCAATGGAAGTAGAGAATTGAGCTGAAGTAACACTTCAAAATTTTTCTAATTAAGTATAATTAGTGAAATTTGTAAAAGATTATTTAATTCTACACTCTCAACATGGAAAAATACCATTGCTTTTAAAACATTAAGAACATTGTTGTGTTTGTTTATGACTTATTTGTTTTCATTGGAAAAGCAGGTGCAGATAAAGAAGGAGAGAAAGCAAGTACTTTCATTGCTGGTTCACTCCCCACATGGTCACCAGAGCTGAGGTGATCCAAAGCCAGGAGCCATATGGGATCCCAGCACTAGCAGAGTATGAGGCAGCAGAGCCAGAAACATTTTTTCCTGTACCTGTTTTTGTTTGTTGTTTTGCTTTTTTTAAAGATTTATTTATTTATTTATTTTTAGAAAGGCAGATTCTTAGAAACAGAAGAAATGATTTTGGGCCCACTGGTTTATTCCCCAAGTGGCTAGAACAGCCAGAACCTAGCCAATCCGAAGCAGGAGCCAGTAGCTTCTTACAGGTCGGCCACGTGGATGCAGGGTTCCAAGGCTTTGGGCCATTCCCTACTGTTTTTCCAGACCACAGTCAAGGAGTTATATAGGAAGTGGAGCAGCTGGGACATTAACTGGCACCCATATGTGATCTCAGCGGATCAAGGCAAGGTTTTAACCACTGGATCATCAAGTTGGGCCCAGCGACATGCAACTGAACAATTTTTAAAAGAAAAAAAAAAATTTGTAGAGTAGGTGCCGGGGCTGGCATTATGGCATGGTGACTAAAGCTACCACCTTCAACATAGGTGCTGGGTAGAGCCTAGCTACTCCATTTTTGATCCAGCTCCCTGCTCCTAGTCTGGTGAAAGTAGCAGAAGATGGCCTAAACACAGGGTGCCTGCTGTCCAGGTGGGAGACCCTGCTGGAGTTCTTTGGTTTGGACAGGCTCAATCCTTGTCATTGTGATCACTTGGGTCACAGCAGATGAACATCTCTTGTGTCTCTCCTCTATCTTTCTTTCAGGTGAATAATCATTTTCAAAAAAAAAATTCAATGCCTAGTTCACATCATTCATTGATTCATGCATTTGATCTATTTGCATGCAGCCAGTCTCCAATATTCCAGCTCCTTTCTTTATTGGAGCATAACATCTGCTCTAAGACACCTACGTTTGGAAGCCATCTAAACCTGCTGCAGCTCCAAAGTACCAGCACTCCTTTCTACACATGGAAAATTTCACCACCTTGCTTGGACTCTACACTTTATACCAAAGTTGACAAGTTCTCAGAACTCTGGTAATTGAGCTAAACAGCATGGTCAGGCTACCAAAGATATTTTTATTGGGTACTTGCAACCACAAACAATCGATTGGATAAATGAACACATTCCCCAACATCTGTTAAGATTTGAATGTCTGTGCTCCTCTAAATTTCATGTTGGAACTTAATGTCCAATGTAAATGGTATTATGAGAGGCCTTGAGGAAATGATTAGGCCATAAGGGCTTCTCCCTCATGGATGGACTCTTCTTCCTTATCAAAGAGCCTTCATGGAGAACTCATTCCTCCTTGGCCCTGCTGCCACCCACTGAATATGAGTACAGCAACAAGGTACAAGTTTGTAAACAGACAGTACTCCTCAGCAGACAGAAACTGAAAATTACTTGATCTTTGACATTCCAGCATCCAGAAGCAATTTTCTGTTTTTTTAAAGAAATAAAGGGAACGAGATAAAGGAAAACAACGATTGGACAGAGGAGAGCAATGAGAAACAAAGCCTTTACTTTATATCGCCACAGAGTGTCTGACTTGATAGGACATTTGGTGTTCACAGGTCCTGTAATGATGCCTAGTAAGGGATAAATACATTGTCTGGAATGTAAATTTACATATCACATGTAACAAAGATCAGCTTTAGAATCAAAAGCAGTATTTTCTAAATTGACTGGAACAGGAAGTCATTTAGAAAATCAGAAAGCCAAACAAAATGTTACTGAAGAAAAACAATCACACAGTTAACTCAAGAGGAAGAAGGTTTTTCATAATTCTGTACTTTAGTCCTTGAAGGTCATCAGTGAAGGCTGCCTTCTCATTAAAGAACAGAATGTAAGCAACCATGTAATGCACATACTATCTCATTGAATTCACTTATTTCAAGGAAGATATTATCTGAATAGTACAGATGAAGAAGTGAGACCCACCAGGAGGGGGTTTGCAATAATTCACACAGTAGGTTTTGGGGATGGAATGCATATCTTGGCCATCTGTCAGTGCTTAATCTCTCAGTGATCTAATCCAATTTCATAGCTTAAATACCACCGTATGTTCTCCATTCTTATACACATATGCCAAAACAGAACTGCACACTCAACTCTGGATTCCTTTGTCCAACCGTCTGCTCCACATTTCTACTTGGATTACTAGAATATCCACTCACACGAGGTCCAAAATTGAACCCTGGTTTCCATCTGTCTAAACTTGCTGCGCCTTCCACATTCTCCATCTCCGTCATTGACAAGATCATCTCTTCATTTTCTTAGGCCAGAGACCTTGAAATCATCCTGGATGCTACTGTTTTCTCAGAATATGCTTTCACCCCATCACTAAATCCTATAGACTATCGTTGAAGTCTCTCCAGGATCACTCACTGTTTATTATCTTCTTTACAGCACCATCCTACTAAAAGTCATTTTCATAGCTCACCCAGATTATGTACTGCAGTGCTTTCATAACTTGTTTCTCCATGTAAAAATCTGCTTTCCCCTCATTTTATTAGCAATAGAGCAACCAGAAGTTTTCTTTTGTAACTGGTTGATTACACCACCTTTCTGATTACAAGCCTTGAGTAGACTCATCTCAATCAGAATAAAACCCAAAAGTCCTTACAAGGAATTTTACAGTCTTCATTTGCCTCTTTGAAACTCCCAGAACATGCCAGGTATATTCTGATCTTAGGAATCTTGCAAGGACTTTTCTCTCTACCTGAACAGTCTCTCCCTCGGGCACACAGAGGCTTGCTTCTCTGTTTTAGTGTTTTAGCTTTCTTAGTGGGGTTCATTCTGATCATCTTGTTTTGCAAGGGAAATGACACCTTTCCTACAAATGTCTTTCCTACTTTATTAGTTTTTCCAAAATACTTAAAATATTTTAAATGTTATACAAATTACATATCAAAATCTTTCTCCCCTAAAGTAAAATGTGAGGTCCATGAATATGAGGGTTTTGCTCTCTTCAGTACTCTAAATGTAGTCCAAGAACCGAGAACTCATTTGAGCACTAAGAACATTCTTAAAGAAAATAATGAATCAATTTTAGTCAACTTTCAGTAAGAATTCTACCTTCCTATATCTCTTCTTCCTCTTTGTCTTTGATTGAGAAAAAAAAAGTTATCATTAGTTTAACAAATTCTATAAATATCTTGATGATTTAGTTGTAATGTAATCATAATTAAAACGCACCTATAAGTTATCCGATCTTAGCATAACATGAAAATATATTCACATTCTACTGAATTTTCTTTACCATTTTCAATTTAATCATAAAAATAAACAAGAAAAACTATTTACAAAGGATGACATAATACGGAATAATATTTTAAGTCCTAGAATGTAAAAAACCTCTTTACTAAAAGTATAGGATATAGAATAGAAAAACAAAAGGTTTAGTCATAGTATTTAAAATATCAACCTTTAGGTAAAGAGAATCAAAGACTTTGAAAGCAAGTCAGCATTTGCCCCAGAAAAGAATGAAAGGCAATGAATCTTAACGGAGCCCATTGGACATCAATATATTGGGTGGTTACCAAATGTGAATGAGAGAGCCATGGCTTGAAACTCAAAGAGGTTGGTTAAGTCACTCAAGATCGGAAAACAACAGAAATATGACTACATTGAAACCCATTTCTGTCTGATTCAAAACTGCACATGAAACTCAGAAAGTAATACCTTCTTTCTTACACAGAATTCAGCAAGTTTATAGAATCAAATGCCAAAGATAACTGGGTTGAAGGATATAGTGATAACATAAGATTGCCATAGCATATTATCTACAAATTCCAGGAAAAGCAATATCTGATTTTATTTGAACAATCAATTTTAGGACCTCACTAACTTCTAAACTGTGATTCTCAACAAAAACACAAACAAACAAACAAAAAACCAATTCATTTATTTATTTGAAAGACAGACTTACCTAGGGTGTGTGGGGGGGGGGAGAAAGATTTATCTTCCATGCACTAGTTCACTACCGAAAACGGACACATGGCCAGGGCTAGGCCAGACCAATTCCCCAGGGGCCTGGAACTCCATCTGTGCTCTCAGATGGATGCAGGGGCAAATATTGGTCCACATGCCACTGGTTTCTCAGGCACATTAGCAGGGAACTCGACAGGAACTGCAGAAGCCAGGACACGTACTAGCACCTATGGGGGATACTGGCATCACAAAACCAGACTCTTCCTCTGCTTTAGAAACTGAATTAAGGTACCTTTATCTTTACTGAAGATAAGCAGAAAACATTACTACTCTAAGCATTCAAACCTTTGAAGCAGTGTTGAAAACAAAGCTATTGCAGAAGCATGGAAACAAACTACTGGAGGAAACCTCAAAGTGGTCCACCAGTCTTCCAAACATTCAGTGAACTCAGCAGGCAAGTCCATCTGTTTGATACTCAAATTCTTGAGCTGAAAGCCACAAGTTCCTCTCTTTTGTGATTTTTTTTTGACAGAAATCAGAAGAGATGTTTATAGGCTACAATGGCACACTGTGATATTTATGGAGTTCAAACCTGGTCATGGTGCAGGGGAGTGGAAATCAAGGGCAAAAAAAAAAAAAAAAAAAAAAAAACATTCAGTATTAGGGCTGACATAGTTCTGACGAAGTTAAAAGCATGTGGCATCAACAAAGGGAAACAGCACCCTGAGGAGATGCTGTGAGTGGATATCAAGACCTGAGTCTCGCGAGTAATTCAGGAATTCAACCCCCACAAAATTTAACAGATATCTACTTACCAACCAAGAACCATGCAGGAACGGGATCTCAAAATCTAAGAGGACCGTGATGGAGAGTTCAGCATCCTATGCCAAGACAACAATTTCTATTCAGGAGTAGAGACACATACTGCAACATACCTTCAATTCCAGTTACCCTGGACTCTACCATTATCTATATCTACAATGTCATGATACACTTAAATAGCAGAATGTTGGACTCATTATTATTGCTGAAGGACTAGACTGTTGCAAACATGTGAGGCAAAACAGTGCAGAGAAAATAGGAGAGTAGACGGGGAAATCTCTGATTATGGAACCATATCATAAAAAATTCATAAAATAAATAAATACAACTTTTAAGAAAAGTCAATAAAAGGATTTTACTAGTGTAATGCATCCTAAACTTCTATGATATTCTTGGTGCCTAGTTTATGTCATTTTGCTCTGAGGAAGTGAGGTGGATGTAGACTATAGCTTGGAGCTCAATTTTAGATAGTTATATTCATCTTGGGACAGATATGAAAAGATTGGGAACTAAAAGGGGCTAACAAACAAAGATTACAAAAATTAAGTTTTGCATTCATCATGCCTCTAAGAATGTGCAAACCTATCAAGACATAAGAAACTGTAAAGAAAAAGAAATGAAAGAAAACACTTGAACAAGTGGCAAAGTAAATATTTACAAAATGCAATATTGCAATGATTCTTGACAAGAAATCGTTTCTATTAGTGAAAAACAAAACAAAGGAAATAAGGGAAATATAAGTAGGGTCAGGTAAAGGGTAAAAAAAAAAGTAGAAATAATAATCAAAACCCCACAATGGCAGGTATTTGGCTTAGCGGTTAGGTATTGGTTGGGATGCCCATATAACATAACAGGGTTCTTGAGACAAGACCTGGCTCTGCTCCCATATCCAAGAAACTAGAATATGTTAAGGAGGAAAGCACGTATCTTACAGTAGGGGGTCCCTGCCATCTACGCATGTGAAACCTGAGTGGAGTTTCCAGCTTCCAGTGATGGCTTAGTTTGGGGGTCACTGCAGGCATTTGGGAAGTGAAATGGAAGATGACATCTTTCTGTATCTTGTTTTCACTTTTTCTCTCCCCTCTTTCTCTCTTTCATCCTTTCTTCATCTCTCTCTGCCTCTCAAAATAAACTTAAAATAAGGACCAACGTTTGGATACAGCAGATTAACTTGCTTTTGGCAGCTCCAAAATCCCATATCAGAATGCCTGTTCTAGTCCTAGCTGTAGTACTTCTAATCCAGCTCCTTGCTAATGTATCTGAGAATGTAGTGAAAGGTGAATCAAGAACTTGACCCTTTTCCACCTACATGGGAAACCTGGATGGAGTTCCTACTTCCTAGTTTACAGCCCGGCCCTGAGCTGTCGGCTGCAGCCATCTGCAGGGTGAATCACTGGTTAGAATATTTCCATCTCTCACTGTCTTTATGTCATTCTTACCAACCAGTCAATCTTAGAAAAAGAAAGAAACATAGAAGAGTACAATTGTGGAGAGAAGGGGGAGAGAAACAGAAAAATAATCCAGCTCTTCTCTTTTGTAAATCATTTGTGAAACTTGAATTTTGTTGTCTGACAATAATAGGAAGGATATAGTGTTAGTATTCCTTCATTATGGCCAAACATCCATTCAGCATGTTATACAGCCTCCAATAACTACGTGACACAGAATGGTTAATAATAGAAAGCCTCAACACCCCACAGAATGTAATAGATGGCAAATAAATGGATAAACGTATCTCAATCATACATAATACATTCTAGTTCACCAAAATTGTTTACATTGTTAGCAATAAAATGTATTGATTGCAGCCCTATAATATTTCATGCTGCATACTTAGATAACCTGACATAAATGTTATGCAAAAACTTGGTACTAGAGTTTCAGGGACCCTTCTGGTGACCCTCACAGGTTTATTATTTTCAACATAAATAAACTCAGTGGAGTCAAGCCCAAATATCCCATCTAATTACAGCTAATATCTATGTTACTTATTCACACTTCTTGTGTCTAGCTCTGACAATTACTAAACAGAACACACAAAGAAACATATACACCTTTTTTTTTCCCATCAATGTTCGATGTGTATAGAGTTGTCCATATCTTCTTTATCAACAAAGGAACTGAGGCACAGCAGTTTAAATAACTTGATATTGGAAGGCCCAGAATTTACACAGTCCCTGCCAGCTACAAGGCCTAGAATTGGACTCTCTCCATTGACTCCACCGTGATGTCTGTCTTACCCTCTGTCATGATAAATAGTATTCTGTATTCAAACTGAGCTTTTACCGAGTTTGACTCAATCGATCCTAATAACCGCTGTATAAGTTAGGTAGGAATGTATGGTCTTTCCCGTTTTACAAATAAAAATATCATGGTCACAGTTTAAGTAGACTTTAGCAATTCTTAACATATAACAAACTTGAAATTTCCATATTAGCTTCTATATAGATAGATAGATAAATAGATACAAAATTTAAGTTCAAAACACTATCCAGTGTCTCAAGGCCCGTTCCATTCTACTTGCTATAGAACCAGAAAGCCTTAGTTTGATACTGCTAAACTACTTTTTGAGATCTTAAAATCAAACATCGGAAAAAGACATAATTTCTGCCGAAGACCTTAAGTTCTTATTCCTCCCACCACCACTTCATTAGAATTGCAGTTTCTATAATGATAAGGAGATATAAATTTGTCTATTTTTCATTGACGAGATTTTTTGCTGAAAACATTGCTTGAAGGTCCAGAATCTAACCTTATACTACTGAGTTTCTATAATTATTTTGAAAAATGCTAAATCTAATTTATTTGAAAACCACCCTTTAATCAGAATTAGCCTAGCAAATGTGATTTTTTTAGATACTACGAATATTACAACTTTGCTAAACATTGAAATAAGGAGCACAGGTAAATTCCGTTTACTTCTGTTTCCACAACAGCTGCCTCACCTCCTTCTGCAGACCGCCCCTATCCCTCTTTGCAGGGTCGTAAGTTGGGGAGCTCAGCTGGGCTTCCTGACGGTGAAGTTACACAGACATCCCCGGATCCCTTTCCAGGCCAGATTGCTCACGCATTTCCAGAATTTTGTGTTTTCATTCTCTGTACTTTGTTGAGCTTCCTCCACTTTACCCCTTGTGGTGTTGTTCCCCGAATCCTCCTTCCTTGCTCTGCTCTAGGCCATCAGTGTGCAGTTCCATTTCTTTTCAAGGCTGTTAGTCCAAACACAGAAGGGAAAGTCAAACCTAACCATGGACAAGTTATACAACAAAACAATATGGTTCAGTTCCTCACTTGTATATATTGCTCTAAAAAGAGAAATCGAAACCTCTTTCTGACCACTACTAACAAAATATAGAAGTTTGTCTGGAAATATTGCAAAGAAGGGATCACAGACCCATTACCTAACTCTGTGAGGATGGCTCCTTTTGCAGTCCAACTCAAACATAGCCATCCTTGACCAGCACACTGAGAGTCCTCTGCTCACATAGCACCCTGTACTGGCTTAGCTGTCTGTATAGACAAGAATAAAAGACCAATAAACATTTCCTGCATCACCCTCAAATTAATATTCATACATCCATTCTCGCTCTCACTAAAGTGGGTGGTTTAGCTATCAATTTGCTTGCAGACATAGCTCATGGCCAGAGGGTGTAGGTTGTCCATTTCAAGTCCTATACATAACCCTCTCCTATTTTGCTATCAGTTTTGTTTCCATAGATCACATATCCCACCATAGGTCACATATCCCAGGATGACATAAGAGTGCAAATATCACTGAAGCACTTGGAGAGTGCCTTCTCTGGGCAAAACTCATGTCAACGTTTTTATTGCTTCATCAATCACTTCACACTTCATCATCATTGGCACTTCTTCACCCTCATTCTATTCTCCAATAAGACGCTGGAAATGTGCCACTGAGGGAGGCAGAACATTTGATATCTTATAGCCAAGGTGACACTCTTAACCCCAACTGTACTCCTCTAAATATCTGGGGTCCAAAACTCCTAGACAAAGGACTAATCAAGGTCTACTGGAACCCTAAATGTTGGCAAAATCCCTGTGAGTCTTTTCCTCAGTCATGGTTCATCTTTCTGGACTGAGAAGTACTATTATAAAAATTAAAATTAAAATGGTAGATGGAAAGATGCCTCCGTACATGAACACATGGGCAAGAAAATAAAGCAACAAGGGCTTCCCTGCTTCAGATTCACATTGATATTCTCCAAGCCCCACAGCCAGAATGGTACTTCATCAAGATTACATTCCAACCTCTGAGTACCCTCCCCATCTATTTCCGTCGTGATGGATGAGACTTTGCAGGTTGTGAAGGGAGAGGGAGGCCAGTAAGGGCAGTGCAGGAAGACAACAAAAGAGACTCATCAGGACAAAAGCACAAACACTGCCACACAGTCAAGCACATGAATCCATATTCTCATTTCCCCCCGCCATCTGTAGCACAAACCACAAGTAATCAAGTATGTTCTTGAACAGAATGACTATTACAAGGAAAGGAACCTAACAAGGCAATTCTGACAGCCTCATGCTCTTTAGACCTTATTGTAATCAGGTCAACCAAGGAGCATTACATGAGCCAACAGAGATCATTTTATTCTGAAGATTGTTTCTTGTGATTGTGCATTATGGGATTTACTTGGAGCTTTCAAAGCTGGAGTGCTACAGAGTGTTAGGAATAAAGTCCCTTTGTTCAAAGAAAATAGAGCAATTCTGCCTTCCCAGTGTTTTCATGATTTTGCTTGGGGTTGGAAAGATAAAACAAGAGTTAGAAAGCTCCCATCACTATGCTTTCCTGAAGTGCTTTGCTAGAGTAATAAAAGAGAATATTACTTACTACTGTACGCATTTGACTGTGTCTTCACAAGAAATGCTAATGTGCTAATAAAGATATATGCTTTCCATATTTTTTTTTTAGTATACTGATTTCTCTAGAATGCCAAGGGAGAAGGTAAGCTAATCTGATGTCCCTACAGCAATCCTAGTTCTAATGTTTCATAACAAACACCAGTGCATATATTATAAATAGATGTGAGAAGGAAAAAAGAATGCATTTGAGACTAGTGTGTGCATCTAAAAGTCTATGCTTCATTCATGTTGCAGCTCTATTTCTGATTGCATCATTTACATTATTAAAAACAGTAAACTGGCATAAGTTTCAAACATACAAACTTGCTAATAATATTCTGCGCAAGGATAATGGTAGGATCAGGGAGAGAGTCTCCTGTTCCAAATACAATTTTACATTTTGATATGTGATTTACTTTCTGGATTGTGGCCAGGCAATTACCATTGGCAAATACTTCAAGAGGGAGAAATGAAGTGGTTGCTACGAGTTCCATAATTTGGAATTTCTGCCATTATGTTTTACAAAATATAATAAAATCTTAATATTCCTGCATCTCAAGCCTTCTGATTGGTTTTGCTGCTGTTTTAAACAAAACTGGGTTAGTGGCTCCCTCTGGTGCTGTCACTGGGCTTAGTTTTCTTGCTCACCATCATAGATGCAAACCAGGGTAGCAAGGCAAGGTACACAGAAGTGCTGCATTACTGCCAGATATTTTGGGGGTACAATTCCCCATGGATTAAGATTGAATGATGTGGTAGTATCTCAGGGAGTCAGTCACGAGCGGGACAGACATTTAATGCCCACCATGGTCATTTTTGGTCACTTCAGGTATGCATCAAAAGCAATTGCAAAAGGGGAAACAAAAGTCATATTCACTACACTCTGCTCAACATCTTGCCTTCTTGCGGCTGAAAACACGAACTGTCTAGCAAAATACTTAAGGACTGCTAATGGACTTCAGTTCAACCATCAGTCACCAGCCCAAAACAGGACGCTGACCTGTGGCCAACACTGCAGTGTTTAGGGCAAAGTTGGGTCATAAAAAAAGTCCATTCTGAGTGGCAACTGAATGCCCTCTTGTAGTAGCAGTGGTGTAAGATGCTGGCACAAATGCTTTCAGTGGCTGTGAGCCACGCTTCCTCTGATGACCACTCTTTGATGCAAGTCCTATGCACACACAGTCCATTTTTGCAGTTTAGATTGTATAAAGGAATGACAGGGTTCTTGGGTCAGGCTCCACCGTTTAAAACCACAGTTAATTAGTCTAAGGCAATGTGAGGGCTCTCCTGTGTTGATCTTGTCCTCCTTTCTGCCGGAGAGAGAGCACATCTTCCCTGACACACTTCTCTAAAGAAACGCATACCCTCTACCGCCAGCCGGAATGTGAGTGCATTATCACTCTGTAGACAGAGAAAACAAGTGACCACATATAGCCTGTGCCAGCAGAGTCATAACAACAGCTTTGAGTCAACAGCAGAATTAAACTACTCCTTCTTGTGAAGCTCTTCTGAATATTTTAAATGTAGCCTTGAAAGTGTAGGATAACGTACAAGCATAAACATTAGCTTAATGCAATTTTTTTTTGGTACAGAATATACCAGAGTTCAAAAATCAGAATTGAAATGCAAAAAAATAACTTTGGGATAAATTTAGTTTTTTTTTTCATGTGTGATTAAAACATGATTGAAGAGGCATACTTTATGTATAATTAAAGTTGCTTTATAATTAAGAGATTGAAGCCTGTACGGAAAATGATCCAGCTTAGTGGAGAGATTTTACAAAGGCATCTATTAAACACTCACTCCCAAGGAAGCCTATGACTCAAATGTTTTCACATTCCAATGCTGAAAGCGCCCTAGCATTTCTTTTAAAGCTGCCAATTTCACCATTTCTAAATGCTTTCTCCCTCCTCCCATGTGTGAGGGAAATAAAAGCAGTGCTGCCCGCCCTGCCTTATCCACAACAGGGAGATAGAGCACTTGCTATCTAAGCTTCAAAAGTTCCCAGAGAGAATGAGGAGTCCCCGAATCCAAGACATTGTTTGCTTTTCCACTGAGTCTGGTACCACCGTGAACCCAACACACAGAAACTAGGTAACAAATGGCTACTGGTTAATAAGCAGCATGCCTCTGGTTGTGTGTGTGCAGGGTGACCATGACACTGTGAACACCTTTGATCCACTGGCACACTCTACCTTTTGCTGTTGTCGTTTTCTCCGTTGAGAGGCAGACACAGGATCACTTCCTACACATGGCCACAGTGGCCAAGGCTGTGCCAGGGTTTAAGAAGTAGGAACTCCACCTAGGTCTCCCACAGAAATGACAGGAATCCAGTTATTTGAGCCATTACCACTGCCTCTAGCAACTGTATTTCCCAGAAGCTCAAGTTGGAGCCTGATCCAGTAATTAAACTCTTAACACTCGGATGAGGGATATGGGCATTTAAAAATGATCTGAATTCAGTTGACCAAATGCCCACCCTTTACTGTTTCATGTAGTTCCCTAAACAAAACACTGGATAGAAAACGGCATCACAGCAAGGTGAACGCTATAGAACCACGCGTCTTAGCATGGACTAAGCAACAGTCCTGCCTCTTGAGCTAAAATGTGAACAGAACAAGTTCAACTTCCTCAGGCTTGTTCATTTTTGTCAACCTCTCTTTTAACTTTCTGATTCCTCATTCCAAAAACCCTAAGAATTTTCTTTAGCCCTCCTTGTAGGTACGTAAATCATTCTTTCAGCAGGCACCTGATGTGGACCTAGACTTGATCTCACTGGCACAGTCTTGATTTAAAATGAATGAGCTCTCTGGCCTCTCCTATCAATATCTGTCTATTTTATGTTTCACTCTTTTAACAAAGTATTGCCTGGAAGAGGAAAATTTCGGAAAAAAAAAACATATAGTGAAGCATCGGATGCTGGGTTTGCAGTTCAAAGTTTTTGCACTAGTCCAGATGCAATGACTAATTTTGAATTCGGGTTTGTCTTTAGGTACAGAAATGATGTACAAAAGAAGACACTGACTGACTACCAGTGGTCACAGAGATGGGGAGAAAGAAGTAACATTCACAAGGATAAGCAAAAAGTTTACAGCTTGATAAATGGATGCTGTGTTTTTCTTCCAGCTGGCCAGAAATATATTTCTTACTGTACTTTTTTCCACTTTCTCATCTGTTGAGTTTAGGAAAGCAACTTATAAAAGACAACTGCTTGCCGTTTTCTCATACTTCCTTATATCAAGCATTCATCTTTGATTTTGAACAAAGTGAGATGGATGAACATGCTTACAGGCATCCATATACATATATTGCACTTGTGCGATCTTGAGTACAGCAGGAGAAGTAAATGATATTACAAACTCAAAAAAAAAAGCTCTTCATACTCCAATAAATTGTTCTATTCCTCAGAATTATGTATGCTTGCTGCCCCAGTAGCCTCACTTTTCCACTTCCCTGTTTCCACTCTCCTGTTTTATCCTGGAAAGAGGATCCCCTATGAAGACAGGTTGTTGTGTAAAGTCCCATCTTTCTCTGGACTTTCAGATAGTGGCACCGGGAGATCACCGTCATGACATTTGTGAAATCTGTTCTCCGTATCATAACAGAAAGGTAATAAAATTCAATGCTAGGACTATTGCTAGTGAAATCCTGACCAGCATGGTTGTAATGCATCTGCTGATGAGAAATGATCCCTGTGTTTACGGTGTTGTGGCTTTTGATGCCCTCCGTGTTACCTGGATGCTGGTCATTCTAGCCGCGGACTCCCAGAAGGAACTGCTGTTTTTATGGAGAGTGGATGCACAAGGAGGAAGCGACAGGTCTCACCTGCACTTTATTAGAAGCAGAAGAAGGGAACATATTCAAAATTGTATCTTGTAGTTCTTGAAAATGCAATGTTTGAAAGCCATGGTGAGTAATGGTCACTAAGTTAAAATACCTGATTGTATCTGGGCTAAAAGTTCTCCACCACTGGATCAAATTTGCAATAATTTTACCCCTATAATGTGTTGTTGTTTACTGACTGTTTTAGAGAAGTTTCAGCGAAAGCAAAATATGAAATCTTCTAGAAAGAAAAGAATCATTATCATAATAAAAAGATGAGCATCAAGCAGAGTGTTTTATGTCTTTCTCTCATCAGCAAGTAGAAGCTCTGTTTCAAACACCTTACACTCTATGACTGGTGTACTGTGTTGCAAAAGAGCAGATAGTACACAAGAATATTCAAGGAAGTTGAGTGTTTCTGTTCCTCATAGGCAAAGAGTACTCAGATTAGAAAACTATATCAATTTAGGCTTCTGTCTTCTATTTCTAAATAATGTAAACCAATTTCTGTGAAAAAAAAAATATGTGATCTACAGAGATCCTAAATCAGCATACGAACCACAGAATGAGCTAGACCTATACTTCCACTCCAAATCAATGCTTCTGCATGTGTGTGTAAGCATTTCCTTCTGGAAAACATGAACAGCCAACTTCCTCTTCCACCTGTGCTCATCTTGCATTGTGTTTGTGCTCAGAAAACACTTAGCCACTCTTCCATGTATTCATACCCCAATGTCCTTCATGTAACAACTTTACTAAACCTGCTCTATCATCCCTTAAAATTACCAAACTTCTAAGTCCTTACTGATTGTGGTAACCTTTATAAAAAAAAAAAATATGTGCTGCTGATAATCATGGTACTGTAAAGTTGATACTTGAAGGTGTTGCATATATTAAGGTAAAAATATTCAAGTCCAAAATCACCATTGAATTAACCAACAAGCAGTTTCTTTTCTCTGGGCTCAGTTTTGTCACAACGTAAACTGAGGAATTTGGCCATATAAACCCGACCTTTTAACTGGAAAGACCACTGGAAACTTACCGAAGTTTACACAAATTAAGTAGTCCTGTTTACGATGTTTCTTACAGCCCACCTGAAGCCAAAAATTGTCCTTAAAAATGGTGCATGCAAACCCTGAGAGACAATGGGGTTAGCTTGAGGGAACAGGTTCCTTTCATGCATGTGACAGATAAGGTCCTGGCTTGCAGACCAACCCAGTTCCAGCCATAATAGGTCCTCGGTTAGTGAATAGGATCTGAGTCTCTCCCTTGTCTCTGTCAAATAGGAAAACGTTACAATGATCTCATTACACATACAATCTCAAAGCCCAATTTAATAACCAAAGACTCTAAACCATTAAATAATGTTCTACATGTTGAAAACTGCTATCTTGAATATTTTTTTCTTATGGAAAAAGTGCTCCATATATTAATGAATAATTCAAAATTCCTATTGCATCAATAGTGTAACTGCAGTGGAAGAGTGCCTCATGGATATCAAGTCAACATAGAGAAATGCTTTCTTCCTGCTCTGTAAGTCAACTCATGTTTTCAGTGCACTACTTAAGGGAGAGGCAATGCTGAACCTCCTCTGTGCTGAGTACAGCTACAATAAGAAAAGGGAGAGTGCACACATCTGGAGAGCTTGTTATTCATCAGAAAAGAAGTGCCCAGCTTTCTGACCACTTAACAGCAGTGGCAATTTTCAAATACAATACAGGCAAGAAACACTGTTGTCTGTGGAACTGCACAGCAAGAACTGTCAAGATCTATCCACAAATAGTACCATCTGACTGATCCAGCCAGAGACTCCTCTTCCTTTTATTCATATCTTCTTTAAAACACTGGTATGTGCTTGAGTAATGATGAAATAAAAAAAGGGAAACCACTTTTACCTGCCAATTTTCTCCGGCTTTTTACTGATGACTCTCTTTTTCTGCAGAACATTTATATATAGTGATAGTTAATTCCTTGTGTAAGTTTTCTTTGTTCTTGATGGAAAATGCATTTTCTTCTTGCCTCTTCCCACTTTTATATTCTTTATTTGGCTTTAATTTATTCAGTAATCTTCCTCATCCAGTATGTTGAAAGAGTTCCTAACTCCTAAGTCTAACTGTTGAATCGTCTATATTGCTTACAATTGTTTTAAGGTACAATTAAGATATGTGTGATAAGCCTTCAAAAACTTTAATTCTATAAAATATTAGATGACTCTTAGAGCTGTACACATGTTTTAAGTTTATTAATATTAAGTAGCATGTCTCCACTAATATGTATATATATCACCCTAGCTTAAAGTATACAACATGTTATTGCAAGCATCGTTTTTTTTTTTTTTTTTGCTGATTATCTAGCTAAACCACATCTTAGAGTCAGAAAATGCACTCGTTTCTTACTAGTCTAACTACATATCTTAAATGAAGAAACCAAGGCCAAAAGAGGAAAAGCCAGAACTACAGGATGAAATTCATATTGCTAGTAAAATACTTCACTATACGAGCATAGATCTCACAAACCCGATTTATTTCTTTTTTAAAACCTATCATTATTTCTTTGTGGGACACTAGCTATATCTGAATATTACCTGATGGGAGAGTGATCGGAGAATAAAAAATGGACAAAATTAAATTCTAATAATTCTAAAACTGTTGTATGATCTTTTTTATCAAAATGGAGACTAAACAGCTTAATTATTATTTCATTAGCATGTTTAAAAATTAGGAGCCAACCATTCTTAAAGTTGCCATATTTCACTAACTTTAATGTCTCTAATATCAGGTTGCAATTTGTAAGCAGAACTGGTGTAGCACTTGTAAAGACACACTGGCTGTGAACTGACTACCCATGATCATTGTTTCTGTTCCGCAGCCAAGCAATCACTACCCCCATTATTTCAAGACAGTTCAAGGAAGACATGTTAACCCTAGTCGCTGTCTGAAAATATTCCATCGCATATTCTAGCGAAATCAACAAGACATCAGTTTTTAAATATGTTGCTTGCTTGGAATGAAACCCTCAGAACAATCACACAGCTTAGAAATGGTGCATCACTGAATGGAGTAATGGGCCTAGTGGCTAGGACGCTGGCTGAAACGCCAGCCAGTGTCCCACACGTGAATGACTGAATTTCATCGCCAGTTCAGCTCCACTCTACCACCATGCCAATTCCCACTCCGAAAGCAGTGGTGGTGACAGTTCAAGTAAAATCCTCATTCTGTCACTTTCTCTTTCACTCTCTTGCAAAGATCAAGGTTTTTTTTTTTTAATGGATTTTTAAAAATAAAAAGAGAATACCATTTTAACGGAAATATGTCAGATACAAAAAGTCAAAAACTACGTAGTCTTCATATGCAGGAGATTTTTTTTAAATATTCTTCGAATGAACATAAAATGCCGATTACTGGGGGCTGAGAGGAGTGGGAGGCAGACGGGGATTTTAGATTTTAAAAACAGGGAAAGCCTAATGTGGTTCATTTATTGTGACAAATGATGTTAATAAGGAGATCCGGGTATGGCTTACAGAGTCTGACAAATGCAGTAACATGTTCAGAAGGGAAGCTTTATGAGGGAAGTATTCTTAGCTATTCTAAAATAAAGGTTTAAAAATTAGCACATCATCAATACCCAGTCACACTGCATGGAGAATGCAGGGCCGGATAATTCAGTCAGAAGCACAATTCAGTAGAGATTCTAAGCAGAAAGTTCCTTTTGAAGTCTTCACCTAAATGATTTGACTAATAGTATGCTTTTTAAACACATTCAATATTAATGTTTGATTTAAAAAATCACATCTAAGTCTAACTTTGCTATTAGTTATAAAATTCTAAACAGGAGAATATGTAATATTATCTGAGTGGCTTCCTTCTGTCATTCACAGAAAATGCTGCCTCTCAAAATCTACGCTCTTTTGTCTTGATGAATTATTATATGAAATATAGTTTTTATTGTCTAGGAGAAGCTTTAGGAATGTGCAGTATCCTAAGTTCAGTGTTGCAAACTCTTATTATTTTTGTAATAGATTTGTTCAAATACAAGATGGTGATCAGGTCCAGAAGAGAGAAGGTCAGAAAGGAGTTTAGGAAAATACTCCCAGGACAGTTTTCTCTTAATACCGGAGTCCGTGAAAAAGTTGAAATCCATTTAAAACTCAATTTCACAGTTTCCCTTCAAAAATATTCCTTCCATTAGGACAAAAAGAAAAACAACTGTTTCTGACCCTAGACACAGATGGAGTTACTAATTATCATTTTAAGTTTGATGAAAATATCAGCACCCTTGGAGGCAAAAAGCCCAGTTCAGAGGCTGTTGCTGTGGTATAAACAGCTCTGACCATGGAGCTTCAAAACAGAACTACAGTGACGGATTGAGAAGACGCTGTAAAGGCACAACGTGACATACTGAAGGGAAAGCAAGGGCACAGCTAATGTCCAAAAGAAGATAACATACCAAATCCATCCTTTACCTACTTCATGGTTCTTCTATATGTGGCTGTGGGGCTAAACATATTCATTCCTTTATAATGGGGAGATGGTCCTGAGATGGGAGAGATTCATTCACAAGAGGCAAGAAAGCACCACAGCTGCTGTTATATGATCACAGCACAAAATCTGCATGATGAGTCCCCTTATGTGTATTGCCTGTCACCAACACCACCTTCAAGTCCCATTTGTTTGCTAAATACGAAGTGTATATCCATTGAAATGACTCCAACACACTAGTACTCTGTCCCCTGAAATCCCCTTGCACTGTAGTGTGTCTCCTGCACACTTTGTAGCCTAAATCCAGCAGTCTATCCTGTATGATGCAGCAACACTCATGTTTATAGATATAGGCATATTTTCCCTCCTTCACAAAACAAATGGAGGAGCCTATCATTAAAAAAAAAAAAGTCCCCAAACAATCACATCTTGAAACAAAGCTAAAGCTCAAAAATGGATTCTAATAATAAAGCAGGGTGAAGTAGATGGCTAAGGACATCTTTTTCAATTGAGCACAAAACTGGCTCTGGCTTTCCATGAAATTGAGCAAAAGAAAATAAATAACACTTTGTTTTGCTTTTGTTTCTGAGGCTCACAGTATTCAATAAGAAAGATGCTCACTGGCATGTGAACTGAAAATCACTATTGTGAACTGACACAAAGATACTGTCTTTGGAACCTGCAACTAAACACTCACCCAAAAAAAGAGGGCTAGTGGCCAACCAGCGTTGTGCGGTAGTTGGTTAAGTGCCCGCTCAGGACACTCAATTCCCATATCGGAGTACCCACTCCAGTCTTGGCTATGCTGTTACCAATCCAGTTTCCTGGTATTGTTCCCAAGAAGGCAGTGATAGCAAAGTAGGTCTGTGCCACCTGTCTGTGAGACCCAGTAGAGGGGCCTGTATTCAGTCTTCGCTGTTGGCATTACAGAGAATGAGGCAGCAAATGGAAGGCCTAGCCCTCTGTCTCACCCTTTCACTCTCTCACTCTGCTTTCAAGCAAATCAACTCTTTAGATTGTAAACCAGGGGTGATTTTCTTTTAGGCTTAACTTAAATCAGATCTTGTTCAAGATGGTAATTAGCTGATGCAGCAGTCATTTCTGATACTACTGGTGGCTTATCATGACAGACTTACGTGACAGACAGATGAGGGTACATGGTCTTTTTGTAAGAACACCTGCTGCTATGGTTTAACGTATATCCAAATCATGTAAATTGAAACTGTAGGTTTTTTTTTAATTTAGATACTAATATAGCATAATTTAGAATTTCTAGTTAGTCTATCACAAAGATATTTCTACATATCCCAATTCTCCAAGTAGTATTTTTAAATTACTTTTAAGTAACTGACCACAATATCATAAAAGCATGCATTTTATAAGCAGAAGTATGTAGCCTGGCCTGTATGCAATTTATGTCTATGGATTCACAGACCATTTGATTATTTTTGATGCCTAACATTTGAATACAGGCAGCCCCTACTGTAAAAATAGAGGATGACAGCTTTGATGTTTGCAGAACAGTTTACCTGGCATCTCTTTCCCATTAATTATGCTCAAGTGTGACACTTTCGTGTTCAAAAGGAAAGCAGACCTCTCATTCCTCTAACCCCAAGTACAGTGTATTACCTCTTTGCCAGTTACTCATTAGTGGTGGTATGCGGCATAATTTCAGTCACTCAGGCATAAAGGGGAACGTGCTGAAGACTCATGTAAAAAGCTTCTTTTTTGATAAAAAAAAAAGGGGGGGACATTTCCAGGAAGAGAATGCTTTCTCTTTCTGCTTTGTGTGGGGCTGTGTGGAAAGGTAATGTTTAGCTCTTTACTAGCCATATTGTTTATCTTGTTTCAAAGATGGTGAGTCAAGAGATTTACAATGAAGTTGTACCAGAGCCAAGGTGTTCCTGAACTGCTGAGTTAGCCAGCCCTGGATCTGCGCATCTCCAGAAGCTTGCTCTCTGAGAAAACCATGAATGTCTTCTTTGTTAAGGGCCTTTAATTGGATGGGCAAAACTTCCTGACACTGTATTTTATATTTCCATTTTCAACACATACCTAAGCAATGACTGATATTGAATAAATTTACCTACACTGAAATCAAGTATTAGAGGAAAATAATCAATCAGGAAAGACATTTGGCCATCCATAGAAATGCTGATATATTTTGAGGCAGAATACTTCTCTATAATTCTAAACAAAAGCACTTACTATCACACTGAGATGAGTAATGGGGAAATCCCACAGAAAGTTCCAACAGTTCATGCTAGCTCATCACAAAAGAATTCTTTTACCAGTCGTCACCACTACCATATGATATTTTTTAAACATGGGCATTGGACGTAAAAGAGTATGCTTTCTTATCTCCTCTGACAACCTTTGCACTACATCAAATTTCTTCCAATTCTAGAGCAATAGTTATTAACCTAGAGTGATTTTTGTCTCACAGACATCTGGCCATGATTGGAGTTCTTTTTTTGAACGTCATGGTGGAATTGGTGATTTGGGTGTGCCACAGGCATCCAGAGAGTGCAGACCAAGGATACTACCACACATCCTACGATGTCCAGGATATTTCTCCACAATCAACATAATGACTCTCCCAGATCAACATGGCAGCAGTGCTGAAGTCAAGAAATTCTAAACCCGAGTGCTCTTTCTTTTTTTCCTTGCCCTCCTGGTTGTACCTAGAAAGCAGAAATGAGCCAGGTGGAATAGCAGTTATCTTTTAACCATGACAATACAAACAGCAGGGCAACAAAAGAAACCTAATCCGTTGAAATTTTCAACCAGTTGGTTTCTCCTAAACTTGTATAATGTGAGATAAATAAATCTATATTTTCTTAGCCCACAACTAAGTTTTCTGTTACTTCATAGCCAAATGTATTTCCAAATAGTAAGTTTCTCATTCATTAATATGGTGCTAAGTTTCTCAAGCAAATGAGAAATCAGTGTGGTTTTTGACCAATGACAAGTCATTCTCTACTAATGCCATCAACCATGAAGATGGTGAAAGATGGGCTAGTCCTGGTACAAATAACTTGTGATGGGAACTCAGAATAAGGGAAGGAAGCAGAAGGCCAAGAGCTCACTCTAAGAAACCCAAATGGTTCCTGTACAGTAGCTGGAGTGTGTTTTAAGGAGATGAATCCTTGAGAAGTTAATATAAGCAAAGCGCAGCTGCCTAAAATAGTATGTAACAGGTTGTAAATAGGCTGAATCCAATACCAGGTGGAGGATGGGGAACATGGGGAGAAATCAAGTGGAGGGTATTTTATACAAAATAAATCTAACACAGTGGAGAGTCATTGAGTTTCTGGCGATTTGTATGTGGCATATAAAGAATCATCAGCTGCTGTTAATTCAAGATTCATAAGATCAGACCCTTTGTTTAAGAGAGAAAAAAAAGTCTGGTGCTGCATTTGGATGATTTCATTTACATATAATGAAACCATGACTGAGGAATCATACTCTATTCATGATAAAGTAAAATTAAAAGTTCTCAATGTTGATAATGTTGAAAAGTATACCACTAAACTGCCAGTTGTTCACACAATGAACATAATTCCTTCTGATTGTTTTGCTCAGAAAAATTAGAGTAGTTTTTTTCAGGTAATTTGTGAAGGAGTTTTTTTGAGCAAAAAGAATTCTCAAAGTGAATTATTACTATGCTTTGCTAAAATTTGTTTATTTTACTATTTAGAAACCCCAAGAGCTACTTATCAAGGTACCTGCACCTCTAATACAACTGTCCCACAAAAGTTGTCAACAAACATTAAAATGTATGTAATTAAAAAAAAACCCTCCAAGATCTGATTTATATCTACAATCTCTTTCTAGCTACTAAATAATTCCATGAAAACTCAAACAAACCAACAAAAGCCAAAACCCTCCAAACAACTAATGTGTAAGCATGTTTGAAATAAGGTAGGGGGCCACTACTAGATAGCCATGTGGAAGTGATAAAAGTGGATTCAAACATGAAAATTTTACAGCTGGAAAAGCCTGTAGAAATAGGGAGTCAGAAAAGTTAACCTAGAGCACCCCCATGGGCACATGGGCCTCCCAGCACCTCACAGGTGGGCTGGGTTCTTGGCCCACCTTCTGTGATCACATAGCCCACCTTCAATTTCAAAACAATTCAAACATTAACATTTGAAACTATGCCACAACTAGACGTAAGGGGAAATTTGCACAAACTTGAGCTTCATTGGAGAAATAAAGGTTAACAGAAAGTATTTTTTTTTGGGGGGGGGGCTGGAAGGAGGGAGACAGTGGGAAGGAGGGGAGCTAAAGTTCTTCTCAACCCATGCTCCAGGAACTCCGGTCTGGTCTGTTCAAACTCTGCCTCAATTCTGGTGGCTAGAAAGAGGACCTGAAGGAAGGGCTAACTGTGGGCTAGCAGGTTCACAAGCCAATGTCACTTCACGTAGTTAAACTACATGATTCACAAGGCTTGCGTGGTGATTGACTTAGAGTTCCCTGCAAATCACCGATTTCCTGGTTGCAACATGCAGGCTGCAACAGGGATTTCTTGTGTGGCAAGGACACAGCAAACTTCACATTTCTGTGTTAAATACATTCATGGCCGGAGCTTCAAAGCTCGTTTCGCAAAGCTGGTGTTTTGCTGGCCTCCAAAGGCTGATGGAAATGTCGAGACATTTTCCGGGTTTTACACTCTAGCTGAGGTGCACACTCTTTTTCTTAGTGACATTTTTATATCCATGATCCCATTCATAATTGAGAACAATTAGTTTATTGAGAAATGGATGAAGACCCTATACTTTTCATAGACAGAAGGAGGATCCGGTTTATTTAAGCAAAATGATCCGATGGAGTTTTTGAATAAAAAAGGAAAAATGTGGAGGATATTAACTTCCTGTAAAAATGCAGAGTAAGAGATATGGTGTTAACCTTCTGAATTCAGGTTTTCTAAGTCCTAAATGCGTCACCACAGTCCTGGACATGGGGACAGAAATAGCAGAAACCCTCACTGCAAACCAACTGCTCTTGACTATATAGATATATATATAGAGAGATATACAGATATAGCATAAAAATGAGATAAATCCTGAACGCATAATTTCCCTGGACTCGTCCGCTCACTAACCATATCCTGTTCAAAAAATTATTCTCAACCGAAAATCTCAGCATCTCAGCCCCCCAAAAAATTCCAAAATCACTGCGGGGGGTGGGGGTGGTTACATTTCTACTCACTAGGCAGCTTGCTGAAGCGAACAGGAGTCAGTGGAGAACTGAGCACTTTAAATGTTTGCGCTATCCTCTCTCCCCGGAGAGTTCATCGCCCAATAATGCATAATATATCACTTGCCCAACGCGGGCGGATCTAGAAAGCGACATCTTGACTTGAACCGTGAAGATCTGAAAAGCACTTTGCAGGAAACGTCGCAGGGGAACCGGAGTAACTTTCTTATCCCCCCTCAAACTAAGAGGCAGAACCAACCCCACCAAACCAGCCGGAGGGCCTGGGGAGGGCAGAAGCCTGCAGGCGGCTCCCTTGCACCTCGCCTGGGGTTCTAAAGAGGGTTTGTTGCTGGAGGAGTCATTGTTCCTCCATTTGCTCGGTCCGGTCCGGGGTTTCGCTAGGAAAACCTCCCCGCGCTCTGGCAATGTCTTGGGGTACCCCTCTGCTGATTTGCTGGCTCTCGCTCTCTGTAGTCCCAGGGCACAGCTCCAGGCTGGAAAGCTGCAGTGACTAAGGCTTTGGGGACGACTACACTGATGCGTCCCGGATCGGACAACTAGTACTCGGTACACTCACTCTCACCGGCTCGGATGGGCTCTCCTGGCTTCAGAGCACCCACTCCAGCTCGCCTTTCCTGCCGGATCTCCCCTCACCGCCTCCGGATCCTCCGTGCCCCCTACCCCTGCCCGCGCCGCCGGCCGGGCCTCGGGATTGAAGAAGGGTCTAGCCTTGACGGGGCGGTGCAGAGAGGAGAGCCTGGGCAGGTGAGGAGCTGCAGAGTGTAGGGAACCGGCGGAGCAGAGTGAGCCCAGAGAAGAAAAAATAGAAAATGCATCTGCTCTGCTCGCACCAGGAAAGGACGGTCGCAAGGCGCTGGAGCGTTGAGCAGGAGAGGGCGCCCAAAGGGAGGAGTGGGCAAAACCCGCAGCTTAAGCAACTGCCGGGACGGAAGGAACGGAGTGCGGGGTGGAGGCTGGAGAAGGAGAGGGGCTATAAGGGGGAGTTCCCACCGACTCCCTCCGCAAAAGGTCTGCTCCCCTGCGCGCCTGGAACCGGCTGGCGGAGGGGCAAATGGTGGATTTCGGAGAAATTCAGTGCCACACGCTGTTTGCCACACCAGATCAGCTTCCCCTCGCTCAGCTCTAGAAAAGCAACCTCCAGGCAACGCGGATCGGCCGCCTGCGGAAACGGAAGGCGAATTTCCTCCCGAGGAGAGGGGTTTGTTGGCCGTGATCTTGCTTTATAAATGAAAAGGAGCCTTTGGGAGAGTCCATGAACCCCGTGACTGGAAAAAAAAAAATCAACCCAGTTCATCAAAGTTCATTCCTTTTTATTGCGTTGTTGTCAGATGTTGGGGATGAAGGTTTGGCAAGGAGATATTTAAAACAGTTTATGTAGATATCATATAAAGGGTGTATTTCCTTAAAACCCTCAAAAGGGACATTGGGAACTCATTTACTCGGCTTGGGAGAGAAAGAGAGGAGAGGGAGAGAAAGAGAGGAGAGGGAGAGAGAGAAAGAGAGAAGAGAGA
Source organism: Ochotona curzoniae (assembly GCF_017591425.1). NCBI lineage: Eukaryota > Metazoa > Chordata > Mammalia > Lagomorpha > Ochotonidae > Ochotona > Ochotona curzoniae. The sequence goes on from NW_024467096.1 coordinate 26,305,570, forward strand.
TTGCAACTTCAACAGAGGATTCCACCCCCAGCACGCCCCCACCCCCCACCTCCTTGTAACCCAATGGTATTGGGAAAGGGTTGAGCGTGCGGAGCCAGCGAGCCTGACAGGGCTGGGAGAAGGTGGGGAAGGCGAGGCAGAGGCAGGGAGTAGGAAGTTCTCGAATTCCCGGGGGTTCCAAGAACCGCCGAGACGCAGGAAGGTCCCTTACCTTTCTCTCTATGCCCCGATTGCACCTGATCTGCAACCATAAATACTTCGTGGTGCTTAGTGTGCAGCCAAACGATGGCCGAATGTTAAACGATTCTTCACGCTCCCTCCCCTCTGGAAAAGCCAGGCTCAGAAGAATGTTAGTCCAGTGCTCCTCGTCCATCGGCTCCAAAACATTCCCGCTGGCTAGCGGATCCAGACGACCAGGCGCTGGGACATGCGGGTACGTATTTAGATGGTGTGCGGCCGATATATAAACATCTAGACGTTTTCTGCATGTAAATCCAGAAAGATAAAGCTCCACAGATGCCTCCGAGAGCGGGAGGAGACCGGGAAGAGCAAAACTTGGCAAGCCAAACGGATCCAAAGATTTCGTTACCAGGAGCCACTTGCTTCAATATGCACAATTCCCGAGAAGATTTAGAAGGAGAAGATTTAAAAAACAAAATTTTTTTTAAGAAAATAAAATAAAACACCCCCAAACACACACTTGAAACTGGAAGGCGCTTGAGAAGCGTGGAAATGGAGAGAATGAGATCTCGCGGAGCTACAGATCCGTCTGCTAAGTGAGCAATCGCCTCCGAAAATCTTGGGCGGGGAGGTGGCTGCAGATACGTCCCCTGCTAGGGTCCCCTCCGCCGCCGCCGCCGCTGCTACCTGTAGACACGCGCACACACGCGCACACACGCGCGCACACACGGCAGCCTCCCCGCTCCCTCTCCAGGTCTCTCCGCCGCGGAGCCGGTGCAGGAGTCTGAATCCAGCTAGACCCGTCCTCCAAACCCCGGTCCGTCCTGCCCCCTCCCAGCCGCGGCTTCCCTCCCCCTGCGTACCCCGCCCCGCCTGCTTTATTGCAATCCCCTCCCTCGGGTCGGAGGCGCGATCGTGGGTGGGGGTGGGCTTCGGGGACTCGGGTCCGGCAGTGGCCAACGAGGTGCGGGCGGCGGTGCCTCCCCTTCCAAGTTCCGCCCTCTGCCCTCCCTCCTCCCTCGGCCGGCGAGCAGCCTGCGCCCGCAGCGCCCGGGCGCCCACGGCGGCAGGAGGGGTGCAGGGCCCCGGGCGTCACGTGTGACGTTCGCCGAGCCCCCCGCAGGAGCGTGTGAGTGAACGGGCACGGCCGCGCGGTCTCCAGGCCTGGCCTCCTCCACGCGCCGAGTTGCTGTGGGCGCGGACTCCACGCTCCCTCTCCAGGCGCTTCGGTGGCCGGAGACGGCGAGCGCAGCGGAGTTGGAAACAAGAACCTCCCTCAGTGCCTCTCCAAGCCCCCCGCGCCCCCAAGGCGGCTCTCTTGCCAGCAGACTATCCCAGGCCGTTGGGTTTTTTTCAGCGAAAGAAAGAACAATCTCCCTCGGTGGGGGTCCGGGGGTTGCATCACCAGCACTGCCTGTGGCCTCTCCCCCACCCACCCCCAGCCCCCGGGGGCGGGTGTTGCGCCCACGTGTTGTAACACTGGATAAGCGATTTTTAAAAATTCACCCCAGCTAATCATTATTGGCTTCTGTGACGGGTGTGACTCATTGTAGCGCATTGATTACACCTACCCACCTCCTACTGGCTGCTCCCAATGAATTTTCCAAAGGCCGGTGATTTGGGCCACTGGGTCCTGCCCATAGAAACATAGATCCGTTGCCACGTGTGAGAATCACAATGCGAAAGGAAAAAAAAAATCTGCAAGAGCAAAGCAAATGTCTCTGCTTATTGTTTAAGAGCTTGCTTCCTAATTCTCAGTCTGATGTATGGTTTAGTCCTTTAAAAATAGGGTTAAAAGAAAGGAGCTTTAAAATACTCAACGGTTAGAATGCGGTTGTCCAGAATATCAGTAAATTAAAGACTACCCTGTCGTACCATATCTAATCTGAAAAAAAAAAAGAATCACATATATGACATATTCCCCCCTTTTTAAACAAGTAACCTCTAGGTAATATGTTGACAAACCCAGAAGATTTCAGTAATGCTCCAAGAAAAATGAAATTTCACTCTAATAAAACCTGGATCCTACTCTTGTTGACAGATCTGTCCTACCCAAATGGCTCACTCATCAGTCTGAAGACTTGGAGACTTCCCCAGAACTGCCTGCCTGAAAAACTTGAGAAATACTTATCTATTCAAATATTTGTAAAAGTGCTTAACTGGATTCTTTCCATTCTCATCAGACAATGAAGGTGACCTTATGTAGAAACGGATCATGATGATTGATGAATGAAACTTCATGAAAGAATGGTTAGATGAAGTTCCCCATTATAATTGATATCATGTACTATTTTGTATACTTTTGTATCCCAGAGGGTCCTGGGTACCACTTGAAGCTTCATGTACTGAGGTGCATCGATGGCCTAGTGGCTAAATCCTCACCTTGCACATGACAGCATGCCATGTGAGTGCCACTTCTTGTCCTGGCTGCTCCACTTCTCATCCAGCTCCCTGCTTGTGGCCTGGGAAGTCAGTGGAGGATGATCCAAAGCCTTGGGACCCCGCACCCATGTGGGAGACCTGGTAAAAGCTTCTGGCTCCTGACTTAAGATCAAGTCAGCTCTGGCCGTTGTGGCCACATGGGGTGTGAACCAGTGGACAGAAGATCTTTTTTTGTGTGTCTCCTTCTCTGCAATCTGACTTCCCAATAAAAATAATCAATCCTAGAAAGAAAGAAAGAGAGAGGGAAGGAGGGAGGGAGGGAGGGAGGAAGGAAGGAAGGAAGGGAGGAAGGAAGGAAGGAAGGAAGGAAGGAAGAAAGAGAGAGAGAGAGAAAGAAAGAAAGAAAGAAAGAAAGAAAGAAAGAAAGAAAGAAAGAAAGAAAGAAAGAAAGAAAGGAAGGAAGGAAGGAAGGAAGGAAGGAACCTCACAGGTAATAACAACATTTTTCATTTGCAATATTTGGTGTTTATAGCATGAGATTAATTTTAAATAGGTTCTATTGTATATTTTCATTTTTCTTATCACAGCTACACTTTATCAGCCAGGCATTATTATCTCATTTTTATGAATTAGTCTTATAAAAAAGACGAAGAATTTTAACACAATGGGATTGTCACACAGCGTATTATTACAATCTGTAATCAAATGAGCCGAACTTCTCTAGACAATTTTTCTACATATTTTTAATCTATCCTTCTCAAGGAACTAAACCCATGCTGCACCATTTGATGTAAAAAGCAATTAAACGTAGTACTAAGTTTCATTGTGTCTTGTGTTATTCCGTCTTTGGTCAGGATACAGGTAAGACCTGGGACTCTGGAATCAGCTTGCTGGAGTTTGCATCCTGGGCTAGCACTTTCTGTTGCTGTTGTTGTTGTTGTTGTTGCCTGGATGGTGCCAGTGTCTGCTTCTGCCCCAGAGGTCCACAACTGCAAAACAGGATGGTGATGGCACCTGCACTGTAGGACCGCTGTAAGGATTACCAAAACAATGCACTCTACACTTGGCACTTGAGAGATACTTCCACACTGCCACGTTCATGATCTTTGTGGTATGTTTTCTGTCTCATCAAAGATCAGTGTGTGAGTGACATTTGACCTTAGTGCTAAATAATAATAATAGTAATAATAATAACGATAATAATAATAATAACATGTACTATGGAACTTGATTACAATACATAGTATCCATACTTGGAAGTCAGTAGTGATTTGAGAATAATTCCTAAGCTTCATTGCTTTCTCCTTTTAATAGCAGAAAGTGTCTTCTATTAGTTTTAGTTTAGAAGAGCAAAATAAGGGCCCTGCTCAATGACTCAGTGGCTAAATCATCACCTTGCACATGCCAGCATCCCACATGGTCACCAGTTCATGTCCAGGCTGCTCCACTTTCCATTCAGCTACCTGCTTGTGGCCTGGGAGAGCAGCAGAGAATGGTCCAAAGCCTTGGGACCATGTACCTGGCTCCTGACTTTGGACAACTCAGCTCCAACTGTCGGGGCCACTAGGAGAGTGAATCACATGGTGGAAGATCTTTCTACTTCTCTTTCTCTCTGTAGATCTGCCTTTCCAATAAAAAAATAAACAAATAAATCCTAGAGAAACAAAAACATAAAAAAGAAGGGCAATTAAATATAATTGAGGAGATATAAAAATATAAAAACACATAAATAGTTTGTGGATCCATCAATAAGGTGTAGGGAATTAGATTCAATTGGCAAAGCAAACCATGTAGTCTTCCAGTTTATAACACTGTACTGGGGTTTACTGGTTTTTGCCAAGTCAAGTATTCTTTGAATGATAATTGGAACTCACTGTAAAATCAAGTACCAGTATAAACCTATGAAATCTGCCCAACTCATCTGTAAGTTTGGAAAGAAACTTCAATGTAACTCATAAAAAATATTAACACTTTCTGAAAGTATTGGTTTAAAGTAGCGTTGGTATACAAATCAATCTACTAGATGAGAATGGGAAAAATCATTAGAGAAGCAAAGCAATCAACGTTCTAAGTTTATATGAATTCCCTAATTACTACGGTGTTAACATTTCTTTCTTCAAAAATCCAAAATATTGGAAAACAAAATTAGACTTGAAAGAAATTTTAGACAATCTCCATACCATGTAGGCAAAACCTTTAGCTTTTTGCTCAGAAGTGGCAAGATTTTATTATACAGTTATATATATGTGTGTATAGTTTAAAATAGCATGTTCTCCTACAGTAAAGAAAAAGCAAGAATATTACTAATTCTTGGGCCCTGCACGGTGGTGCAAGTGATTAAAGGTCCTCGCCTTGCACGCCCAGGATCCCATAGGGGCGCCGGTTCTAATCCCGGCAGCCCTGCTTCCCTTCCAGCTCCCTGCCTGTGGCCCAAGAAAGCAGTCGAGGATGGCCCAAAGCTTTGGGACTCTGCACCCGCGTGGGAGACCCGGAAGAGTCTCCTGGCTTCGGATCGGCATAGTATTGGCCCGTTGCGCTCACTTGGGGAGTGAATCATCGGACGGGAGATCTTCCTCTCTGTCTCTCCTCTCTGTATATCCGCCTTTCCAATACAAAAATAATAAAAAATAAATCTTTAAAAAAAAAAGAAGAATATTACTAATTCTCTAAAATTCCCAAAGTTTCACAGCAAGAGATCAGAAAGTTTTTTTTTCCCCCAAGGGTTTAGAAAGAAAAAATATTAATAAATTATTATGTTTAAATAAAATGTTACTGCAACTTTCCTCATATATTATATGCCTTTTATTTAAAATGGGTTAAATATAAATAACATACTGAGAAAGTTTGTAAGGGCAATGACAGCTCATATTTCTGCTCTGAAAGAAATAAACGAGAGAGCCTGATCATCTATTGAGCTGTGGTGTTGCTGAGTGGACCCCCTGCACAGTTTCCTGACAGTGTTTCATTAGATCCTGGGCAAAAGATATGGCTAGTCATACTGACAAAACAGAGCCTAACTCCTAGGATCACTGGTGTAGTTTGATAGCAGGCAGTGTCTATTTGCCAATAATCTACAGAGTCTCAAAAACTAGTCTATTTGCAAACCACCTCTCTACTCCATACAGTTGCTATTGCCTGGCCAAATGCATATTCTTTTTAGAAAACCCTGGCACAATCAGACTGCTTTTGAAAATCCTCAATGAGCCTGTAGTTCCTATCATGTGAAATACAAACTGTTTTTTCCCCCTAGGAGACCAAGCCTGATGTGCTCTCAGTCCTACATCTCCATGTTTAGCTTTCTTTCCCATTATACCTCTTTCTTTTAAAGAGATATTAGTCACTGGCCTTCAAATACAGTTTGAATAATTTGTTTCCTTTGATTATCCAAAGCATCACCTAACAACTGAAAAAAAAAAAACCTACAAAAAATACCATTTAAGCTCTTCATCAGTAAGAAGTAATTTCCCTTTACTCAAAAGTCTCTAATTTGAACTTTCCATAATGTGATGACACAGTCTGTCTTATGTGATCAGTACTCCAGCACTTTTTATTGCCCTTAACTTGCTTACTTGGTACCAAATAATTTCTCAGGATTTGGTACTTGTCACTTCCCCTAATCAGGCTGTTCCTTTCACCACAACTCCCCTCATTCCATTCATCTGTGTTTCTACAAATGGAGTCATCCTTGACATGACTATGTTAAATAATATCCTTCTCACTATTCACCATTAACTGTCTGTTTCTTCCATTGCTTTTATAAAAGATTTATTTGTTTAGTTGAAAGAGATAGTCTTCCATCAGTCATTTCAGTCCTCAGGTGGCTGCACCCACCGTGGCTGAGTCGTGCAGAAGCTGGGAACCAGAAGCTTCATTTGGGTCTCTCTGTGTGAGTGGCAGGGTACTGAAGATGTGAACCATCTTCCACTGGTTTTCCCAGGCCACTAGCTGGGAGTTGGATCCAAGGTGGAATACCCTGGACAAAAAACAGTGCCCACAATGGGATACTGACATTGCAACTGATGCTTTTACCCACTATGTCACAATGCCAGCCCCTGATTTATTACAATTGCTTCAGAGTATGACCAGATGATGTTTGTTTGTTTGTTTTTCTATCCATACTAGAAGGTAAGTGCTTCTAGGACGGGTAGGAACTTAATTTAGTCTGTGTTGTTTGCTACTACTGGTATCTAGAAGTATGCCTCACACACTACTATGGTATTCTATAAGTAGTTGAATAAACAAATGAAGGAAGTCAGCTTAATTCATGAATATCAATTTCACAAGAACAATATTACAGACTATCTCTAACTTTAGTCATAAAAGCATAGGAATTTGCTCAGATGTTCTTAAAAGACAATTTAAAAAAAAAACTCCTGTCGTATTTAAAGTACTTTAAAGCTGTAATTATAGGACACGGGTCCCACTTTTCTGGGATAATGCTTAGAATGAACATTTATTAGCTCCAAATGGATTCATAAAGCGATGATACCACACTTTCAAAGGTACTTTGTTCATAGCGAAGAGCCAATGATACTTTATTATCTAAGACTTAGTTTTCATATGTCCTCATTTCCCAGGGCCTAATTATTTTAAAACATATGTGTAGGTGATGTCCCCTTTCTTTCATTCTGACAGACTTTTTTCCTGATAGTTTGCAAAACTGACATTTACAAATGCAATTGTCAAAGATAAAATCAAGTTTAGAATTAAGTATTCTGCACTACCCTAACTCTTAAGTCAAGGTTGTTTGCGTGTTTGTGTGTGTGTGTACATGGCCATGTGCATGCTGGTGACATTTGTTTATATTGCATTCCTGATGTCGAACACATTTAAGTTCTGGAAGTCTGTGTTCAGAATCCAGTGCATCTCTGGGAAAACAGAACGCAGTAAATGAGCCCTTACCTACCAGTCCCTTGAGTGCCTGTCTGTTTCTATCATTGCATTATCGACCAATCAAAAGAACACTGGAACGTTGTCCATTCCCTTTTGAAGAGTACAGTTTGTCTGAAGTAGCATCAGAGCCAGAACACTTGATGAACTCGTGCATTTTACAAAAAGTCAAACCGGGGAAGGGCATTCGGAACACAGAAGGAACGCATATAACATCATGAGCTCAATAGAAAGCAAAACGTATTCTCACAAACATCTCACTTTGTTTAGAGCAGGAGCAGTTATATAGGGCAGTAGAAGGAAATCAGCATATATATATAACCAGGGTTACAATGAAAACTGGACCTGGAGACGTTCAAGAAATCATGCTTTCTTTTTAGAGAAATCTGTAACAAAATAAAGAACAGATAGGGGAAACAGAGGCAAGGAAGCATTTATGAAATTACCGTAAAAGTACACAAAACATTTGAGGTAGGTATCTGATTTGTGAAGTAATTATCACAGAAATAAATACTTCAACATCACCACTGTTCTGAAAATACTTGACGGTCTTCCATTTCAAAATAAAAATTTCAAAGCACCTTCTAACATCATATAATGCTATTAATGGAAATTCAAATCCAAACAGGCAAACACCCAAATACCACCAGTGTAATTTATTTGGTTAGTTATCTCAGAAATTCAGGATGCATTCAGCTCTCTCTATGACTGTGTTCAGGGGCTTGCCTCAGATTTCAGATTTCTTCTTTCCCCTTTTCATTTCTTGACTTGCTTCAGCTTTATTTTCAATAAGGTTCTGTCAGCAACTCTAGATATCCCCTTAGCCCAGTATTCTCAGGGAAAATTACCTTGTCAACTGCAAAAAAGGAAATCCTAGTGGGGACATGAAATGATAATCTCACTTGAGTCACTTCTTTCTGTGTCTGGAGATGGGATTAATTTGAGTTACCCCGACCACCAGGTAAGAGAATGTACCGAGATTTACATAGACAGTGGAGGTCAAGGCATGAGGAACCTGTAGCATTTACCCAGAAAAACAGAGGGAGGCAACTGAGAGCACGGAGATAAACTATACCTTCACCAAGCGTGGTTCCCAATATAACCTCCCTGTCACCTCTTTTCCATTCTTCTATTCTAGCAAAAGTGGAATAATAAATGTTATAAAACCACAACTAATGACTCTCTTCCTGTAAGTCTTTGTCCATTTTATTTAGGCTTCTTTGAGTATCTTTTCTACCTACCACTGTACATTAAAACAGAAATTCTTTTCTACACTTGTGTACTGAAACAGGAAAGAAAAAAAAAACAGAAATTAGTGCCTTAGATATATCAGGTGTTCAAAAAATATCCAAGAATTGTCTCAGTAATTCATCGGACTTCAGAATACTTGCAGTTATACTAGGTAGCCACTAACCTCAAAGAGATTCTAATTAGTAGGTTAGAGAAAACACACATGCCAAGTACAAAAAAATACGAACAACCCACTGGATGAAAAAAGAGCAATTGAAATGAAAAGGAAAGAAAACGGACTGAAAAGATCAAGAACTGATTGGCATTCAGTGCATATTTGTTTTGAAGGGATCAATGAACAATTGGATTAAAGCTGGTGCAAATGACTCAAGAGAAAAAGTATAGCAATCATTCAAAAGGGAGAGATACTACATTTTTCACAAGAAAAAGTAAGGGAACCAATACAAAGGTAACTTTTAATTTTATTGATTTCACAGAGACAGAAGCGGAGGGCTCCCATCTTCTAGTTCCACACTAAGCCCTAGCAAAGGTGGAGACCAGTTAAAGCAGGAAACCCGGGAAACATGGTCCATTCCTCCCACCTGAGTGACAGGAAGGCAATTTCTTGAGCCAATAGCACTACTTGCGCTCTTTCCTCCCTAGCTGTCTATATTAGCAGAAAGCTGGAGTCAGAAATTGACTGAGAAACAAACGAAGACATTTGGAAGAAGGAAGTAGACACCTTAAACACAAAGTTAAAGGTCTCCTCCCTATTTTTAACTCAGAGAAGAGCTAGGAATCTTTGAAGAAGAGAAAAATGAAGTTGTATATATCAAGTTCAATAAGGAAAGCAAAAAAAAGTATATGCGATTCCGATTCATGTGCGGTGAGGATAATGAGATTCAGAAAATAAATTGAGTATAAAGCCACCTCTTAAGGAAAGAAAATCTTAAATCAATTAAAGAAAATGCTATAGAAAAATGTCTTCAAATAATTGGCTTACATTTTAAGTGGTAATGAGGTAGTTCAGCATAGATTTCCAGGGCTGTAATGAGTAACTGTATTTTGTTTCAAATACGACCAGTTACAATTTATGGGCTACATTAAAATACCAAAATGCTTCCTTATACTGTATCAAGCACCTATTCCTTAATAATCTACTTCAGTTGAAAATATAAAAGTGTTCTCCCAGTCATTTATATATAACTAGAGGTGTTAAGTGTCCCTTACAATATTAAGAAATCAATATAAATAATTAATGCAAAGGAAACAAGAGATGATTCAAGTATCTTAGGATTCAATCTAGAGATAATTGCCCTCTCACATTTCTTTCTCGTTTTCTGTTTCAGAGAAATAAAGTACTATAGTTGATACCTAAATTAATAATTATGGTTTTTAAATTCACACACTAGTTTGAAGCCTGAAGCAGCGGGTTCATATTTATTCTAATATTTTCACAATAAAATGTATTAGAAGAATTCAATATTTGGGAAATAATTGTGAAAACCCCATGTTAGACTACCTTATACATTTTTTAAAGATTTATTTATATTGAAAAGTCAGATTTACAATGAAAAGTAGAGATAGTGAGACAAAGATCTTCCATCCACTGGGTTTATTCCCCAAGTGGCTGCAACCATCGGAACTAAGCCAATCAGAAGCCTTGAACCAGCAGCTTCTTCTGGGTCTCCCACGTGGCTGCAGGGTCCTCTGCTGCTTTCTCGGGTCACAAGCAGGGAGAGCTAGATGGGAAGTGGAGCAGCTGTGTCACAAACCGGCACCCATATGGGATCCTAGCATCGGCAAGGTGAGGAGTTTAACCACTAGGTTACTGGGTGAGGTCCGACTACCTTAGATTCTTATATTCTCAACATTTCTATGCAACAGTCATTTAGAGCTAATTAAAACATGTTCACCACTAGAACATGAGATACTTGTTTCTTTAGGAAAGGCAATGTCCTGCCTAGAAGCATTTCCTCTAGAGATTTGTCCCTGCTACGAAGACCACCTGTGACATGTGGCTCTGCAGTGGTCAGAGATAAGGAACCTCGTGCACTCTGACAGTCACTTCACTATTGTGGCTCTGGTTTGTATCTTGTTCTTGAAAATGGATTTCCTTCCAATGCATCTGCTCCCTCCAAGATTGCCAAACAAGATTCTCCCTCTCAACAAACACATTGTACAAAGAGGTGGGGAATGGGGGCATAACAAAGTCCCGTGATTTACATGATCTTTCTGCCTCATCTTCCATGGAACTCCTTCACAAACACTGCGTGTAGCCAGATTCGATGATTTGTACATTTTCACCCCAATGATCTTCCACACTTGCCTTACAGATTTCTTCCAATTTCTCCTCTTGGGGCATTTCTTTCCCTAAAACTTCCTTCCAATGACCATTTCTCAAGCCAAAACAGGCAACGTTTAGCTTTATTGTACCCTCTTCCAATCACTTTTTAAAAAAATTTTCTGTAAGGCGAAATGAGTACATTTTCTTCTGAACTTATTTGGCATCTTATGAAGTCCCTTTTGTCGCCATCACCAGATGACACTAAGCAGTGTTAATTTTTGATCTACTCCTTATGACAGGTAACTCATAAAGTGTTTGTTTTCATTCAGTGGCGTGTCTGACACAAGTTATTTAGAACACATAAGTATTTTATAAGCATTTTAATATATAAAAGAATGAAAAACAAAGATCCAAAAAAAAGACATTCAGCTAAACATTCGTTGCAATTATGCAGTGGTATTCACTATACATACTGGTACAGTAATGTAGAAAAAGATAGACTTGCTGGAAATATGCAGAGCCAGACATTTAGGACAGCTATTAAAAGGATAAGAATTGATAGGGCAGGCAGAAGAAGATGAGGGGGAAGAAGCCTTCGAGATCATTTCCAGATTTCCTACTTGAGGAAATGAGTAGCTGATTGTGCCTCTTAATAAGAGATAGAATTATGTTCAAATACCAGAATGGAGAGAATAAAATCAATCACTTTCTTTGGGTATTTTGAAAATCAGGTGTCTGGGAAACATCAAAATGGACAAAGCCAACTAGACGGTGAATTATAGATCTGGAGTTCAGGAGAGTGCTATGGCTGTTGTCAGCTACTGCATGGGAATGGATGCTGTGTGAGGGAATGGAAATGATCATGAAGGGTGTGAACCCAAAGATAAGATGGCTCAGGGTGTGGGTCAGATGGACAATAGCATTGTGGGATATAGGTAGCAACAGAAATGGAAGAAGTGGAAATTAAGTAGTGGAGGGAAGGAGAGATGAAAAACTTTGGTAATAATGAGAGGGATTCAAATAGGAAATGGAGTTACAGGAGGGCCCTACTGGTCTCACCAAGAGCAGTCACTTTGGAATATTCAGGGCAGAAATCAGATTGAAGTGTCAGAGAGAGGAAAGGAAGTGAAGCAACTAGAAAAAAAATCATTTAAAAAGTTTGTAAAGAAAAGAATAAAGACTGGTAGCTGGAAAGGGAAATTGGGTTACGGGTCGTGTGTTGTTGATTTTATTACTTTTTATTATTGAAGAGGTTCATTCTGAAATGTGGGTAGATCCTGGTAGAGTGGGATCAAGTTCATGCTATCAGATAAAATGCAGGAATGATGGAGTACCTTAAAAATGTAGAAAGGTGGGCAGGCATTGTGGTGTGGCAAACTAAACTTCTGTTTGCAGTACCAAATACCATATGGGTACTATTTTGAGTCTCTTGCAGCTCCACTTCCCATCCAGCTCCCTGATGATGTGGCCAGGAAGGCAGTGGAAACAGGCCAAATACCTTGCTCCCTTGCACCCACATGGAAGACCTGGACGAAGCTTCTTGCTTCTGACTTCCGACTGGCCCAGCTTTGACCATTGCAATCATTTGGGGAGTTTTCAGAAGATGGGGAAATCTTATCTTTTCCCTTCCTCTCTCTGTCTGCAACTGTTCATTTCAAATAAAAAATAAATACATCCTTGTAAAAGAAGATAGAATGGTCTGGAAACTAAAACTAAAAAGATGCCCTTCTGATGAGATAAGCATCCGTGTGTGTCATATATTTGTTGAGAAGTTGAGGGAATATCTGATAGCCTTTGTTTTCACATTCCATAAAATTCAAGGCCAACTCTAACTTTGTCAGCTTGTGAGAATATAAGGGTATAAATAGTGGGGACTGCAGGGGAAAGTAAAAGGTTTGAAATAAATAACCAATGTTTATAAGAGAAAATCTACATGCATTTATATATGTACATTTATGTATGGAGAAGTACATATGATATCCACTGAAATTGAAAATTAAACATGATGTCATTTAAAACATCAGTGAAAACTGCCTGCCCACTTGCCCCTTTAGCTGAATGGCGTTCACCATTATTTTGTGGATTTATATCTTCAGGGCTAGTGATAAAGTGCCCAGACATGTTTACAAGTTGGATAGCTGGAATAAGAAAAATAAAGTACAAGGGAAAATGTACTGGGCTATGACTGCCTATGTATAATTCTCATGCTTTGCCTTGAATAAATAACTGAAATGCCCTAGGATAAATAAGCAAATGCAAAGGTAGGCATGCATTTCATTTAGCTTTGCAAATATATTGAAACAAAAATAATAACAGGTACAATAATAGATAACATCTATGTACCAGACATCACTCTCAGTTATACACAAAATATCTGACTCTAATGAAACTGATACTATCTCCTCCATATAGCTGAGGAAACTGGGATGCTGAAAGCAATGAAGTTGAAAAAAAATTGAATATCACAAACGATCATACAGCTAGAAATTTCTAGGTCTTCAGAAGTCACATATGGTCACAAATAGTACATCCGTTTATGACATTTCAGTAAATTCTATGCATTCTTCTTTTAATTTCATTTTATGACACAGTTTCATAGGCTCTGAGATTCCCTCAACCCCTCCAAAAAGCCCTCTCCCCATATTGAATTCCTCCATATTGTTACAGTGGTATAGTTCATATCAGGTCATGATTCCTTCATTGCGGACATGGACCATGCAGAAAGTCCAGCATCTCATTGTCCAGATAAATTCAACAGTTTCATTGGGAGATCATCCCTGGTCTGAAAGTAAAGCTGGCAGAATATCATCCCCTCCAATGAAAAGCCACTACACAACATCAACAACAATTTATAACATCATGAAGTTAATTGACATAGTATCGAGTGAACAGTAAGTTAGAAAACATGCATTCTTTCTGATCACACTGTTTACAATGTACAGTTACCCAAGCTGGATTATGAAATGGAAGTGCAAAATTGATTTAGTTTGGATTCTCAATAAGAATGGCAGAATCCAATGCTTCAATGTTCTTCCGCACATCAATTTATTATTATTATTTTGTTTTTGGTAACAACAGCAAAACTTCTAATGAAAATACAGCAAAGTAGTTGTGATGATTAATTTAATATTTTAGTATGACAGGGCCACAGTGTTTCCAGCTATTTGGTGAAAGTATGCTGGAAGTGTCTGAGAGTGGCTCTGGATAGGATTAACATTTGCATCTGTATGTGGAATAAAGCAAATTGCCACTCCCATGTGGATAGTCCATATCTGATTTGTTGGAGGTCTAGGAATAGAACAAAGAGTAGAGTAAGAAAGAATACTATCTCTCTGTCTAATGATGTGTGTACTGCCCAGGCTCTGACACTTATGTGTCTAAATTTGATTGAGGACAGCTCTCTAGGCCGAAGATTACATGTTAGTTCCTTTCTTCTGTTATAAGAGAGGTCAGAGATATTTACAGGTTTTTGGTGCAATGGTTGCCTTAGCCAAATCATTAACATGGATTATAATATATAAGTCGCTGGATTGTTTAGAAATGTAGGTGAGATCATGAGACTCAGGATCAAATCAACATCCATAAAGCCCTGTAATTAACGATTATTTTTATACCAGTAAGTTCAAATACCTTCGGGACCTTGCTCAAGAGTGTTGAGAAAGTGGAAGTTTCAAAAATTTCAAGAGCCAAGTATTTTCCTGTCATTGACATGAAGACATCATCATAAAAATTTAAAACCCAGGGCCCTGCGCGGTGGTGCAATGGTTAAGGTCCTCGCCTTGCATGCCCGGGATCCCATGTGGGCGCCGGTTCTATCCCGGCAGCCCCGCTTCCCTTCCAGCTCCCTGCCTGTGGCCCGGGAAAGCAGTCGAGGACAGCCCAAAGCTTTGGGACCCTGCACCCACGTGGGAGACCCGGAAGAGTCTCCTGGCTTGGGATCGGCATAGTATCGGCCATTGCGCTCACTTGGGGAGTGAATCATGGGACGGAAGATCTTCCTCTCTGTCTCTCCTCTCTGTATATCTGCTTTTCCAATAAAATAAATAAATAAATAAAAATGAATCTTTAAAAAAAAATGTAAAACCCAAAAAGTTAAAGCCAAAACCACAACCACTTCCATTGCATCTTGTAATAGCTCTATCTGTCTTTTCAAGATGGCAGCCTCAAAGATTGTCCATGTAACTATGGCCCCCATCCTTTTCATTCTTGGACACTGAACATGTGTAAGACATTAGGATTAGCTGCTCTTTGAATCCACAATGTTGAGATTTCTTCAGTTTGCCTCTGCTTTTCTTCTTCCCTAGACTCCTAGCATACATCTATGAAGTATTCATATGCATCTTTTTCTCCAAGTGTTTTCTCAAACTTCCTACACTAATCAAAACTAAGTTGAGGCATAGCCTCACCTGAAGACCATTCAAATATTGATACTCATACTCTTCTACCATGTGCAGAAGGCACATGATCTGTTATCTCTTGTTGTTGTCTATAGATACATTGCATTTTTTTCCTCTTGAATGTAATATGGTCACTCATTGTGACCATTGAACTTGATCACTTCCTGTGCGTGTTGAACATTTTCATGAAAGGATTCATGATTTTCCCTTTCTGTTGCAATCCATGCCATCATCATGAACTTCTTCTTAAACAACCCCCAGGACTCTTATAATGTTTGCCATAATTGCATGCTCTGGGAAAGTCATATTTTCTGCAAATTACCATTAAGCTTATAGATTCCTCAATTACTAAGCACAAAAAACATCAATTTGCTCTCTCTCTCTCTCTCTCTTTTACCAAAACAAGTGATTTTATTCAGCGTTGTGAAATTTGCTTAGGAGTTGGCATGTACTTATGTAAGGTATAGCACATCCTGCCAGGAATGAGCTTTTGAAATGTAATCATCTATTTGGAAACATATGAAGAAATAAAAGGGCTGATACAGAGCAACAAAACACAAACACATTCTAACAGCTTTGTGAAGCACATAAAAACTATCTGTGTGAATGTGTGTCAAAAGCTACAAATAGTGATGTTGTATGTGTTCATAGGAATCCTTTGCCAGGAAAACCAGAGATGATATTGCTGTCTCTGGCCATGAGGATTATCTTCCTTGTCATCTAGTGCTGCCATCTGCTGACTTCTGCAGTCCGCACTTTGAGTGCCTTGTTCAGTTAGAACTGAAATTACTAATTTTAATGCTAGAGAATTCTCAGTCTTCCTTGGTACAGCTTTCTTATATTGGGATTCCTTGGAGGCCCCATCAATCATGTTTCTATAATGTGTAGCCACCCCATTGTCAGCACAATCCTGAGATTTAACAAGATTTTCTCTCCTTCTAACAGCTTTGAACACGGCCAGGCTCAGCTGCTTATTGCCTGGGAATGGCCTTTCTGCTCTGCATGGTCTCTGTTATGTGCCTTCTGCCTCGTTCTGGGCCTTTCCAAACCATGCTTCACTGAAAGACGCTGGATTATTAAGCTTTCTGGGAGGAAAATGGATAGTTCTGTCCATTTCTGTTCAACAAAAGCTTATTGGAGCTTCTAGGTTGAAGCTTGCCTCACAAAGGCTCCCCCTTTGCACAGGAATCGGGGAATCCATGTTACCTGATTGTGACATCTGATATTGCTTCCAGCTTCACTCACCCAGAGTTTGATTGCTTAGCTATTTGTGCTCATTTTCTGTGGGCTATCAATAGAAATGACTTGTGTAAAAGAAGAATATGCCATGAGTTATTAGAGTCATGCTTTTTCTGGGTGAGGTGGGAAAGCAATAATTGACTTTTTGAGCCACATGTCTATTTGAACCATCAAAGGATTCCTTTTGATGTCCCATGGCTTAGAAAATATTTTCATTAAAATATGTTACTCTTCCAGCGTATATCCTTCCTGTCCTTAACACAGGGGCACTGACTCACCAACACTATTGTAAAGGGCCTGAGAACCTACACTTCCAAGCTGCTAAGCAGAGGCTCCTGTGCTTAGTTAAGATTGGAACCACTGTTCGCATAAAGACTTGGCAAGCGCCAGCTTACTTTTGCATGAGCTAATGCAAGGCTGTTAAAACGTATAAATGCTTGTACTCAACCCTGGATCTACACCAACTTAGAATCTTCAGAATTAAAAGACAATGAATGTTTCTGAGAGCTAGAGTAAAGATGTGTAGTATGCAGTTCAGAGATTTATAGAAGTTATCATTTATCAAATACTTGCTAAGCAAAGAACATGCTAACATAGCACTGAATCCTTGCAATGACTCCTCGAAGTTGATATTGGTTTTTTTTTTAAAAGATTTATTTTTATTATTTTTTTATTGGAAAGGCAGATATACAGAGAGGAGAGACAGAGAGGAAGATCTTCCGTCAGATGATTCACTCCCAAGTGAGCGCAACGGGTCGATGCTATGCATCCGATCCGAAGCCAGGAGCCTCTTCCGGGTATCCCACGCGGGTGCAGGGTCCCAAAGCTTTGGGACGTCCTCGACTGCTTTCCCAGGCCACAGGCAGGGAGCTGGAAGGGAAGCGGGGCTGCCGGGATAGAACCCATATGGGATCCCGGGCGTGCAAGGCGAGGACCTTAACCACTTGCGCCACCATGCAGGGCCCGAGGTTGATATTGTTGTTAACCCTTTGTTACTTCTGTTCAATACAGAAGCTAGAGAAGTTATGCAATGAGGGTGTCTGTCTGCCTCTGGGGCTTCCTTGCCCTCCTTCACTGCTGTACCTCCATGTTTTTACTTTTACTCTTAAATCTGAGGACAGATTTTCTTCCTGCTCTTTCTGTTTCAATATTAGCACACCCTTTCTATGCTGCAACTCTATGTTTTTCTCTATAGTTGTTGGTGTAGAATTTAATCTCTGAGACACAGAATATACTTATATGAGGTTTGTGCACAGAACATTTGAAGAGGGAGTGAGGCTTACTGTAATGTATCTTGGCTAAACCTGTCACTGGAGAAAAAGCCTTTGCTCACAAGATTCCTCCCTTGATTTGTCATGCTTAATCCAGTGCCTTGGCTAGGAAGTTCCACATCTGTGCTCCTCTTAACCTGCTTTCTTCAGTTGTGCCTCAGCAAGTACCCCCAACTGTTGTAACATGGCTGAACTGTTCTGACAGACTATGATCCTATCAACGACGGTGCTGTAGTTCTTGTTTCTACATGTGCCAAACTAATGGACTGAAGTCTGTCAGGATAAAGTACAAAGAAGCATACAGCTCTGTGCTACCATCAATACTGTATTTCCCTCATACCAATGAGTCTGCATGACTTCTCAAAGCCTTGGTTCCTACATCTGTGACGTTAAAATAGAACTACATATCTGATAGGCTTGTTGGGAAGTAATATGCATGATTCATGTGGTATTGCTACAGAAACATACAGGCACTCAATAAATAGTGACTATTATTGTTATTACATACTAAAGTAAAACATTTATGCATCCATTTACTCACTGAGTGACAAATTCTGTGTGTTAGGTTTTACTCATAAAGCATGGAGTAACGTGTCAGAAAGGTTGCTATAGAACATTGATGTGAGTAAAATTATACCATTGAATAATCTGTATGTGTAGAAAGCATGGAAGAAAGAGAGAATTGAAAGCATAAAACTGGAGGTGATCTCACCTGAGGCTGGGGAGGGAGGCAGAAGCATCCATGAAAAAGTCTAACTAGTTAGTCTATTTTTACCAGGTGAGTTAGGAGACAGTAAGAAGTCATAAAAAGAAGGTAGACAAAGGGAACTCATACAACTAAAATAATGATTACAGGGAATGGAAAGTGATCCTACTGTAAAAGCATAATAGAATCCCTAGGTAGCAGTGAAAAAATCAGCACATGATGAACATTAATTCCGATTTAAAAAATTTTATCTCTGTTTTTCGTGAGCAGGATTCGATATATCAGGAAAAGGAAGGCATTTAGTTCACAGAGGTATACAGGCTGAACATGGAATTGGCAATGAGATTCAGGGTTTTGACAAAAGGTGATTGAAATTAAGGCCCCTAGACTCAGTACTTTCCATGGAAATGGCAACAGGTGACTGACAAGCACGCGGAGAGAGCTGCTGTCTGGAAATTCTGATGAAGCCAGACACTTTGGTGGCAGAAGTAGAAAGCTGTCAGAGGAGAGTGAGCTGTTTGAATCACCAATAGAACAGTCATGATAACTACCAATTAAGAGTGTGATCATGAAAGTTGGCTGAAAAGTTGGCATGAGGCGTGGCTGATGTGAAAAAGTAGAGAAGATCATTTGGTATTTGATGATCCTAGAGGTGACAATTGCATGTGGCTATCTTGGCTGACACAGTGGACACACAATCATGAAAACATGGAAGGGAAATGGCATGAGATTAATGTTAGGAGGGTAACAGTGAGATAGCAGAGGAATGGAGATTTGGACACTATGGAAAGAAACAAGTACAGAGAAGCAGCTCATGAGGGCAACGAGCACCCCCCACCTCACAGCGAGTGATTTACCAAAATATAAACATCTTTCAGTGACAGTTCTGCAGCATCAGCTTTCTCCCCAGGAAATACCTGATTTTCAGTCAGGAAAAAAGAATTGAAAGGATGCTCTAAAAATACGTTCACACCATAAACAAATACTTTGGTCATGGAGTTGATTGGGGCTCAGGGAAAGGAGGACATTTAAGAACAATTTGGATGAAGAAGAAACACATCCTTATACAACTTTTCTATATGGTAAGATTCCAGAAGAATGATACATGGGCCAAATCTTTACTAAACATGTCAGAAAAGTCTTGGATGACACAATGCAGAATACAGTAAGCAAGTAGTATGGGAAGAAGCAATTAGACTCTCGCATAACACGGTCAGGTTAGGAATCACTGACATGATTATGTCCGGACACAACTTGGAAGAGATAATGGGATTTCTCAAGTAGATTTTCTTGGGAGTAGTGTTGGAAGGACAAGAAATAGTCAAAGACAATAAAGCAGAAGTAGCCCTGGAAATGTCTTAGAAATTGCTAGAAGCTAATGTGAATAAAGAAGATTGAGATAGACAGAGGTTAAAAGGTCAATAGTTCTCAAATTGAAATGTGCATATGGATTATCTGCTGGTAGACTGACCTGGGGGGGTGGCGCCACGGTCTAAGATTTTGTATTTTTTATAGGCCCAACGTAAAAGCCTAGTGGCTAAAGTCCTCACCTTGCATGCGCCAATGGAATCCCATATGGGCACTGATTCGTGTGGTCTGGGAAAGCATCCGAGGATGGCCCAAAGCCTTGGACCCTGTACACAAATGGGAGACCCAGAAGAAGCTCCTGGCTCCTGGCTCCTGGCTTCGGACTGGCTCAGCTCCAGCTATTTGAGGTTACTTGGGGAATCAATAGTGAACAGAAAAACCTCCTCTCTGTCTCTCCTCATCTCTCTATATATCTGATTTTCCAACTAAAATAAATAGATTAAATAAATAAACAAGCAAAATAAAAATGTTGTGTTTTTCTTCCAGGTGTTGGAGATGCTATTGTCCTATGGTGTATGCTCTGAATAGCAAGAGTTTAAATGGTACTCTCTTTGGAGAAGAGGGACTAATTAAACTAGGGAAGCATAGTATTATTGCAACATGAAATTAAGGAGACACTTGAGGTTTGTAGGTGTGAATTTAACAGTGTGGCTATGCATTTTTATCCAGTGTCTGTATCAGCTATTCAGATACAGTTGTGGAGTTGAAAAGAAGTTGGATTTGACCAGAGTCTTGGGTACTTTTGTCTTGTATTATATTTAAAATTTACTTATTTATTTACTTATTCATTCAGAAAGGCAGAATCATAGAAAGAAAATAAGAGGCAGAGATTGCTTCCACTGATTTAATTCCCCAGATGGCCACAAAACTTAGGGTTGGGCCATTCCAATGTTAGGAAACACGAGTTCCCAGGTCTACCACATGCTTGACAGGAAAACAAGTAGTTGGGCTGTCTTTTACTGTCTTTTCAGGCAACTTATTACATAGCTGGATTGAAATAGAATACCCAGAAGTCAAACCAGCAATACGATATGTGGATTCCAGAGTGCCAAATGGCGACTTATTCCACTATGCTACAAGCCCTGTACCCTCCCAACTCACCCAGAGTTCTGACTCTTCCAAGTGTCTGTGCTGAAGGAGGGGAGGCCAATGGAGTTGAACAAGTGTTCAAGCACACAGTATAAAGACTAACCTTAAGATACAGCATGCATGATGACACTGTCTGAACGAGTGAGTAGAAGATAGTAAATCAGCCTCGTGCGCCTTCATAGCTAACAGGGTGTTAACTTTGAGTTGTAGCTACATAGCATTTACTCTCAGCCTTCACTAAAACAAGAGTACGCATGATGGGCAGTTTAAAGCTTCTAGAGAGATCGTATCAAGGCATACATGGTGTCATAAATGTTACAGTGTGGACGCGCGCGCACACACACACACACACACACACACACACACGGGGTGAGAGAAAGAGAGAGCACGAGCAATCCTATTTTGTTAATAAGTCTCCCATCACCACTGTGTGACAAATATCATGTAACTAATCTCTTGTTGTTCCTCTCTGCTCCCCTTTGTTGTCCAGTCTTTAATTAGTTCAGTAGAATTTGCTTACCACCATGACTGCAGAGAAATTCAACCCCGGCTCATTCAAAATAAAACTGCAAATCCTATTGCATTCTGGAATATTATGCAGAAATATTTTCCTTTTTTTTTTTTGCCTTGGATGGAAGTCTGCTTCTTTCCTGCCTTCCTCTGTGCTCTCAGTACCGATGTCCACACTGATTTTCATCTTGACCCCTTATCCCTTGGGGATTAGGCATTTTTCCTCATTTCCCACTTATCCTCACCATCAGGACCTTTTGTACTGTAGATTTTCTGGGTTAGTTTGCCCCTCCAGGTTTGCTCTGTTGTTTTAATTGGGACTGCCTGATTCCATTACTAACCTCGCTTCTCCTCACCACGATTGTCTCAACCTCCGTGGGAAAATGAAATGCAATGAATTTCCCTCTTCTCTTCCTTCTGAGTTTTTTCTTGCCACTGTTTCCTGTCACATAATCTCTCTTACATTCTGCCTTCTTTTCTCTCTTTCTCTAGCTGTCTCTCTATCGCTGTCTCTCTCACACACACACAGACACACACACACAATCTCATTTTATCCAAACCTTATTTTTCTTTTCTCCCTCTTGGAGAACAAGTATATTATGAGCATGATATGAGCTTTAACCCTTTGGGGCTTGATATCATATGGGCTTTTACTTATTTCAGGAGGGTACAGGAAACAAATCTCTATGATCAAAAAGAAATGGACCAACGTAATATTACACGTGCATGCTCTCCCTAATTTCCTTCAGATCTGTATCTAAGCCTAAAGTTTTAGGACCACTGGTGCCCAGATAGCTAAGATTTACTAAAATAAGCAAATTCTGCATGAATATTATTGCTAATAGCTATAATGGGAAGTCATATTAATACTGCAACTGAGACAAAACTATATGCATAAGGAAATAGAAGTGTTTTTCATGGATTCATAACTTGTTTTAGAGGTAGATGATGCTGAGAGATACTTCAGATAAGTTCTGAGGTAAGAAACATAAATATCCTATTAGTTAACGTTCCCACCTTCATCTTTTGCAGGCATTTTACCACCAGCTAGATTGAAATGACAGAGATGAAATATTAGCTAATCTGGCTGTGTCTGTTGATAGATGGTTAAAACAATATTTACATCTTCGTTTCATTTCTGCTTGGTTCACACCTATATTATTCTGCTTCTATTTTAAGGTATATCTGAAAAGATAATAAATAGATTTTCCTCTAAAAGTTTAGGCTATTTAAACTAACACATAATTTGTAGAGACAATGCCCCACTGAAGCCTTACTTCTAATTAAATCATAAGCAATAATATAAGAAACTTTTAATTTTCACTTCATCAATTTCTCTCCTAGGCCCTTTATAAGTAATACAACATCATTTTTCTTTTAATTAAACTAGACTCACATCCCAGTGCTTCCATTTCTTGGCCATTGAGCCATAGGATAATCATTTAACCCATGCCTCATTTTTTCCATTTGTAAAATGGGAAGAATATTTCAAGGATTAAATGAGCATATGTTAAAAACCCACTGTACAATTCACAAAGGCCTTTGAAAATATTCTTGATAATGGGAAAAGTCAATGACACGGAAACAAAAACATTTTGTTATAAAAGAATGTTTTCAATGATTTGTCCTTAAGTATCTGGAAATTACATTTTGGTTCCTTGTTTGACAGACTGATCATGTCCTTTGGGAAAATTGGTATGGCTCAGTGCTGGGACCTGCATTGTGAGAAACATATTCTGGATTGTAGGTTTGGCACCTTGCTGTCCAGTCGTTCGAGGATACTTGTCTACTCATCGCTTGTCAACCTTCTTGCTTTACATACACACGCACCCTTAGATTTCTTACTCATTTTTCTGTTAGATTCTGAATTCCCTAGAGTAAGAACCAGGCTTCTTGTCAAGGGGAGTGTATTTAAATTTGAATTAAATTTGAAGGTTGTGCTATAATGCAAATTTTTCTGAGTAGGCTATGTATTTGATCTATATTTGCAGTGCTCTTCTGGACTATAATGCCTAACTCATAACATGTACTCCATGGCTGTTAGTGGAAGCTGACTGCATACATATTGATGGTTTATGGTGAATCGAGACTGTAGTCCTAAGGATCTCAGACACAGGTACCGGAGTTTCAGAGTGTTCAGTTGTTTGGAATCATTGACCAAATAGCTCACAGGAACAACAAGCCTGAGGTTTTAAAAACAGTTTATAAATATTTAATTAGATATGTCTGACATTTCATTTTAAAATTTATAAATATAAAAATAAAACGTACTATATTTTAAGAAAAAGATTATTGGCTTTCTTGTTTCTATAAAAAATCCTTTTCCACATCAAGTGTTTCCCTACTAAAATGAAAATATGGATTTGATACGTCATTTTATAAGCTTTATGTGTCTTACATTTTGAAACATTACACAACCCATGGAAAGCTCCCTTCACTTTATATTTCCTATGAAGTTAAGGGCAAGACATGTAGGAACTAAAACAAGCCACGTTTTAAGGTACATGCAATTCTACACTAGGGCTTTATGACTCTTGTAACTTCTACCCTTCAAATCTTCCAACCCGAGTTCTGTTTTCTGGTGAAGAATTCAGGAAAATCATTGAGGATACAGAGCCCATGACTATTCTTATATGTACCATCTGGTGAAGCACTGACGCCACCACTGGTCAGGATCCGAACTGGTCAGAGAACTTCACTGGATGCCAGCTTTTATACAACCTCTGAGAAATCACTGGTGGGACTACCCAAACCACCACTTAGTAGCAAATGGACTTCCTCTTCAAGTCTAGTCAGTCCGATTTGCACTGCTATAATAGAGTGCTTGAGATAATACCTTAAAACTAATTTATGTCCATATTACATATGTTAAAGGAATTATTTGGACAGAACATTTCAATGAATTACGTTTTTCATCATAAATAGATGCTGTATTTTAATCAAAGGTTTTCCTTGTGTTATAACATTATTTTTATTCTTCAATTTTTTTTAATGTGATGATGCACACTTCTTGATTTGTGTGCACTGGGCCATCCCTACATACCCAGGATGAATCCTTCTTATTTGGGTTGATGATAATTCTTATCCATTGCTGCACTGATTACCTAGCATTTTGTTGAGGACCTTTGCATGTATGCTTATGAGGATATTATTCTGTAGTTACTTTTCTTTCTTGTACCTTTTTCTGATTTTGGAATTAAGGATGTGTTGCCCTCATAGAAATAATTTGGAAGGCTTCTCTCTGTTTCAATTATTTTGTATATTTTGAGAAGAATTGGAAGCTGTTCTTTAAAAGTTTGGTAAAATTCAGAAGTGAGCTCTCTGGTTTTAGGGTTTGCCTTGTTGAGAGAGTCTTTGTTCCTGTTTCCATTTCTATCTGAGTTGTTGGTGTATTTAAGTTTCTGTGTCTCCACGACTCAACTTTGGTAGATTATAAATGTATAGAAATTTGTGCATTTATTCTAGAATTTCCAGGTTTTTTTTATTGTCAAGTATTTGTTTCTAGTACTTCCTGATGATTCTTTTTATTTCTGTGTTATCATCTTTTTCATCTTTGTTTTGTTAATTTGATTTTCTCTTCTACCTCAGTTTTCTTTTTCTCTTTTCAGTTGGGCTAGTGACACTGGTTGCCAACGATTTTTTTTACTACTCTAAGAAGATGGCATCCCTTCCTGATAGCCCAACTTTCTGCTGTCAAGTATGGTGTTCTTCAGCAGTAGAAAAGGGGAAAGAAGCAAAGCAACATGCCTGATGCAAGTCTGGTAGTTGCAAAGGACCTTCAGCTGCCCAGGCTGAAGTGAAAGTCATTGGCTAATGAGGGCATATTCTCTCAACTAAAACCCCACGTGGTGGGGGCACACAGCAAGTTCTCCCTGATTTTATGCAGTAAGAAGGAAGCTCACAGCTAGTGACTACTTGTAGCGGTGGTGGGCATCTCCCCTTCTCTTGTCCCATGGAGTCTGTCTTGTGTTTTTCACTTTTTGGCAAAAATTTCTGTCAGTCAGACCGCTGAAAATGGGGTTCTTCCTATGTTCTTTTCATATCACAGAGAAGATGAAGTTAGCATGGAACACTCTGGTGAGCCATCTTGGAAGTCCTCAGGTATGCTTTTCTTTCAAGGGTAACCACATAGGTTTTGAGGATACATGGTCCCAAATAAAGAACACTCTGTTATATAATATAAGGGCTCCACCAAGTACATGAATAGCCTCATCCCTAGAACCTATATGTATATCCCGCTTTGAATGGAACAGATTCTTTGCAGATGTGTTTTGTTTAAGGGTCATGAGATGGAAGGATTATTCTGGGTTATTGTGTTAACCTATTTCCTATTGCTACAACAAAAAGACTGAAATTAGATAATATGCAAGTGAAATTCACAGTTTTGGAGCCTGGAAACCCAAGAGTTAGAATCTACTGGTTGGGCCCGGCGCGGTGGCGCAATGGTTAAGGTCCTCCCCTTGCACGCCCGGGATCCCATATGGGCGCCGGTTCTAATCCTGGAAGCCCCGCTTCCCTTCCAGCTCCCTGCCTGTCGAGGATTGCCCAAAGCTTTGGGACCCTGCACCTGCGTGGGAGACCCGGAAGAGGCTCCTGGCTTCGGATCGGCATAGCATCGGCCGTTGCGCTCACTTGGGGAGTGAATCATCGGACAGAAGATCTTCCTCTCTGTCTCTCCTCTCTGTATATCCACCTTTTCAATAAAAAAATAATAAAAAATAAATATTAAAAAAAAAAGAATCTACTGGGTGAGTACATGTAGAAGGGATCACATGGAAGATGCGGTGCCAAATGGATTCAGGGCAAGGTGTACTCTCTTTGCTGCTCACCCTCATGGGAACAAACTGAAGTCTCAGGAAAACTACATTCATTTCTTCAAGAGTAGATTCTCACCCATCACCTATTTGTTTCCTCTTAAAGGCCCAGATTATTTTTTAATTCTAGTTTTAATATAATTTAGTAGTTGAGAGATGCATGTCCATGTGGGCCTCTGATAAGGATGAGGAGAGTGAGGCATAGCGGAAGATGGGTGGGGCACATGTTTCAGTCTTTTCTTCATCTGTGTCTACAGTTAAAGATGTGGGGAGATCTGCTCCTTGCTATCAAGTCTCATGGGCACCTGGAGTTGGGGGCTGGGCCTTTGATGATGGCTTAGAGATCCTGATGTGGGGGAGTATTCTGAAGGTGCTGCTTGAGTGGTTTTGATAGCCCTGAGATGGTGTCAGTCTTGTTTCCCCAGGGTTGAGAAAATCCAGCTTAGTGCATCCAGGAGTGTGTTACGAAGCTTTTGCAGGAGAATTGTCCAACTGGTTCTGCTTTCCATCCTCTGATGAGGCAGTTGACACCCCTTTTGGCCTAAATAAGCTGGAAAGTCCCACATTCTTACAAGTTTCCATCACATGTTAACATTAATGCACTGAGGACTAAGCTCCCAACACATCAACCTTTGGGAAACACAAACCACGTGCAAGCCATATCTCCCCTTACTTGTGAAATAGTGTCAGGAGATCCGGGGTCAGAGAAGCAGAGATAACAAAGGAAGCAGAAGTTACAGGAATTAAGTCATCAGGCAAGGAATGCAAGTTAACTCTGGAAGGTGGACAACACTAAGAACTGATGGTCCCTAAATTTATTCAGGAGGATCGCAGGTGTCTGACACCTCAACATTACCCACAAAATCTGCTTCAAATTTCTGACCTCCTGAGCTATAAGAAATGTGTGCTATCTTAGGACCTTAAGTTTATTGCAATGCTTTGTAGCAGCAATAAGAAACTAACACTGAAGCAATATTTAAAACTATGGTTTCTTGAAAAAGAATCAGTCCACCAGCCTGGTGCTTACACCCCAGCTCTTCCAAATATAATAGCTTGCTTATGTGCCCTTGATCATAACCTTTGCATGATAGGTCAAGTAATTGGATCTCAGCCACCCATGTAGGGTGAATTGCATTTCTACTTTCTGGCAATAGGCTCTGTTCCCAAAGCAGACGATACCCAGCCTTGGTCACCGCAAGCATTTGGGGAATAAACAAGTGGAAGAGAGATTTCTATTTCTCTCTTTCTCTCATCATTGCTTTCACTCTTCTTTCTGTCTCTCTTCCCTTCCTTCCTCCATTCTTTCCTTCCATACTTCCTTTCCCTGCTTCTCACATAAATAAAAAAACAATCAAAAATATTATTTTTAAATAATACGGAGCTAAATCATTAAGGACTATTCACCATACTCCAATAATAAATTATTAAACAAGCATGTCTCTGTTGCATTTTACTGAGATTTATGATACTAGGGCCTGCCAAACTCTCTTGCTCTTAATCTAATATCTGGCCCAGTATAAAGCAACAGTAAAAATAAAAAAAAGAATATTTACAGTACTCTCTCAGTTTTCATTGGAAAACTGTGTTTTTTTCTGTAGTTAAACATATTTCATTCTTTACGCTTTTATCACAGTTGTGGTGGTTTGCCAATATAACCCTCAGAAGACAAACTTATTTCCTGCCTGCTTTATATTTTCACAGTCCATTTCTGAGACTTTTTATCCAAACATTGTTTGCAGGGATAGTATTTATAGGTTGGCGTCCCCAATTAAACTGTCTGCTCTTTGAGGAAAGATACAGGTGTCATTTTCATGAAATAACCTGAAAATATTGGATTTCTAAGAGCCATGGTTCGGTAAATGAATGAAAATTATAAAAGAGTTATCATATTCTGAGCCACATGTGCAACTAATTCCTGAATGGTGAGTCTAAAATGGCTGTTTCTGGTCCTGAACCAAACCAGTAATATTTCTGCATTATGAGTTTCTTTCTCAGTAAAAGATTGCCAACGGCACTGAACATTTCTGCAGGAAATACGTAGAATTTGTGAACTAAAATAAGCAACCAAAAAGACCAGCAACTTTTTATTTTGTTTCTCTTAATGAGTGCATAGGTTCATATTACAAAGTATCAATATTTTCATCATCTCCAGCGTAAAAAAAATTTATAAATTTTATAGCACAAACTCCATTTCATTCAAATACCACAAGCATCATGGTTATTCATTAAATCCCACTCACGGCCAAATGCTGTCCATTGGTTTCAATGGTTATACTCTTGTTAGAGGAAAAAAAAAAAATATATATATATATATATATATCTGAAGGTGATAGACTTTTGATAAGCAGCCTTGCAAAAAAAGAATACATTTTTAATGATTACACTGTAAAATTATTAAGCTATAGCTTCCCATTGACATTATTTATGTAAGTAAATTTATGAGTGTTATAAAAATGTTAACAAATGGCTTTCATAATCTGTTGCCCAACAACTGTTATAACTGTCGTAAAAGGACTATGTTCTCAAAAATACTTTTATAGGATTCTGCAAAAAGCACTGAAGCCAGTATCATCCTAAAATGGCATTATCAATGATCAGTAAAACTTCTATTTCATTTAATCACCCTAACTGTAAATTGATGTTTTAGAGAATCCACAAGCATACAGCAACTACTAAGTAGAAAAATTGGAAAGCAAAATCCTTTGCCCAAATATCTTCATCTTGGTGCAGACAAGAAACTGTGGTTGCTAAGGGTAAAATACAGGCAACTGCACGTGGTTGAATGCATAATAGACCTTAACAATGCCAGCTATTTAAATAACAACTTTGAAAACATATTAAAAGGCAGCAGAAATAAAACAAACAAAAAAAACTCCTGTTTTCCGCCTTTGAAAACTACCTAGCTCGCACTTTCCTTGTTAGAAACAGAAGACGATACACTGCCAATGAAAATGAAAGCTTCGTCGCTTTTTTTTTTTTTTTTTGCATATGTGCTCTCAATTGATGTATAAAATATTTTGGGAAACAAAGCATAAGAGAGTAAAATTACCAGGTTGGTTTTGCTCTCAAAAACAGTGTTATTCTACTATTTTATAGTCTGCCAAGTTTATCACACTTTTGGCAGATATAAGGGAAATCTTTCTGAATCAGTCTCGTGAAGCTGGTTAATGCCTCTAGCAGCCAGTGTTACCTGGCCTTACATATCAAACTGATGAGCGCTATTAATCAAGGAGGTGAACTGACATACGGAATTTGCATGTACCGGGCCTATTGGCCTCCTCCCAGGTAATCAAAAGTTCTAAAGGTCTCAGAAGCTGTTTGTTTATTCAGATTTGTTGAAAGAGACAAGGTTTTAGCTTCAGCCCACATTAGTGTTTCCTTTATTAGCTTGGAAGGTGAAATTTCCCTGTGAAAACGTAGATAACAAGTTACACTTTTAATATCAAAGGCCGCCATGTCCTTTGCTTCTATGCTGCTGTTTTATCTTCTTGTCCTCGTCTTCATCCTCAGATCCATCACCCACCTCACAGATGGGCCGAGGTCGCAGTCATACCACCCAAGACCTGCTGCCTGCCACCCCATCCCCTGGGGTTCATAGGCCTGGCTGGCACTGTGTAGGTTACCCAAAGATCCAGGCTAGGCAACCTGCGCCACCCACTTTCTCCCCCCCCAGACTCCCCAATCCTGAGGTTCATAGATCCAGCTTCTGCCTTGCAGATGAACCGAAGGTCCCAGGCAGATGACCCAAGACTGGCTGAAGCCCCTGCCACAAGGGCTCGTGGACCTAACACCCACCATGCAGGTGGGCCCTAGGACCAGGGTCAGGCAACCCAGGCCCTGCCAGATCTCCTGCCCCCAGAGCACATGGATTTAGCACCCACCATGCAGGTGGCTCAAGGACTTGGGCCCGAGGAACCAGACCCCACCAAATCCTCCACACCTAGGGCTCATGGACCCAGTATCCACTGTATAGGCAGAACAAAGCCTAATGACCTGGGCTCCCTTTGAGCCCCCATCCTAAACCACCCTCAGGGCTCACAGATCCAGCACCCATCTTGGAGCGGGTCCTAGAACCCTAGCCAGGGAGACCTGGGTCCTGCTGCATCCCCTGCCCCTGGAGTTCACAGTTCCAGTACCTACCATGCAGGCGGATTCAAGGACACATGTTAGATTTCCCAGGCACTTCCCGAGGAACCCCCACTATCACCAGCAACAACAACAGGGCACACGGACCTGGCACCCACCTCCCCTGGAATGCATGGCTTATCTTACCTCAGCATCCACCAGGTGCTTCAGCCTGGTTCGATCCAGCCTGCCCCCAGTACCAGCTCCTCCTGGTTGGTGCTGCAGCCAAGCCTTGCCCAACCAGCAACCTTTCCCAGCCCCAGTGTGAATGGCTGATGTTGCAGCACAACCCAGCCCCTCTTGCACTCCATCCTGGTTCTTGGATATGCCAGCAGATGTTACGAACTGGCTTGATCTGGTCCACACCCAGACCTGATACACATGTATGCCAGCAGAATCTGGATCCTGACCTGGTCTGGGCTGCTTCTTGCCTTGGTTCTTGCATTTACCTGCAGGGACGATTACTAGATAGAGGAGTTCCCCAAGATCCTCTATCAGGCCTCCTTCCAGTGACACATCTTGTGCACATCGGTGGGTCCTTGGCTCAGGTTGATGTTGTCCACCTCTTGACCTGGCAGAAATGGTATCCTTGCTCAATAGGCCCATACCCTTTCTGCTTTCTACAGTGTGGTGTTGAGGACCAGCCACGCACGTTCCATACATAGACATAGCTCTCATGTGATTCAGTGGGAGTTGAAACCTAGCCCAGCCTATTTTATACCCACCCTGGCATTCACAAAACCCAGTGAGTATTCGAGTCTACCCGGTCTGGCTCTCCTCAGACACAGTCCATACCCATGCCAAAAGAGACTGCCATCAGTTCCAGCCCAGCCCAAGACCCACATTCAGACTCTCATGTTTACCACTTGGAATTCCAACTCAGCTGTGCATTCCCTTAGTTTCCCAAGCAGGCCTATTCCCAGTCATGGATCTTGCATGTGTCAATGAAGATGGCTGATCCGTATGGGTGAGCCCATATACTCCTCCACAGATTTTACCCGCCAATACCTGATTCACTTATGTGCTTGTTGGCTCCATGGTCCAACCTCACTTTACCTGTTCCTTGTTCTCACACTCACTGGTGGGTTCCATGATCTAGCCCTGCAAGTACAGTGGCCTGTCCATGGAAGTCCCTCAGAAGTCATTCCTAACCTGAACATGAACCCTTAAATTCCTGCTGACCCCTACCTATGGCATCCCCCATATTCCCTGTAGCCCCATTCTCCCAAGATCCCAGAGTACACTACCGACAGCAGTGGATGGAGCTAAAATCCTGAGCCTCAAGCCCTGCCCAACCCAAGTTCTTCCAGTCACAGCCATGGGACCGGGATAGCAAAAATTCTGAGCCTTCATTCCAGACCAGCTCAAGATCCACCCATTGCATAACAGCAGTTGATGGAGCTAAAATCCTGAGCCTCAAGCCTGGCCCCGCCCAAGTTCCTCTGGCCACAGCTGTGCAACCAGCGGAGCAAAGTTCCCGAGCCTCCAGCAGAATGTCACAATATTTTTGCGTGGAATAGGATGCAGAGAGGACTGGAGAAAGGAGCTAAGGAGCATGAAAGACTTGGAGTCCGAGCCTGTCAGGCTTTACAAGCTTTATTGAGAGTTTAGTTTTAAACCTGCGGGCCCAGGTATGTTTAATAAATGATGTGAAGTGATAAAATATGGATATTCAATATATCTCTTCTTGTGGAGAGATTGAACTGAAGGCCTTACAAGAGGAGAAAAGTCACTGATAAGGAAGTATGGCAGCAAGACAAAATAAAACAACACAATTTCAGTATCTAGACGTGGAAATGTTAAACTTGTGGAAACATTAAACTTGAAACCTTGGGAGTCTGTGCCCTGGTGTATCACGTTAAGCTTCAGCCTGTAGTGCTGGCATCCAATGTAGGCACTGTTTTGAGCTCTGGCTGCTCCACTTTTAATCCAGCTCCCTACTAATGTGCCTGTGAGTAACACAGATAGCCACTGCACTTGTGTGGAAGATTCAGAAGATTCTGGCTCCTGGCTTTGGCCTGGTCAAGCTCCAGGCATTGCAGACATTTGGGGAGTGAATCAGCAGATGAAAAATTTTTCTATTTCTCTATAACTTTGCTTTTCAAATAAAAAAAAAACCACTTAAAAACCCCCTTGATATCCTATTTCTAAAAATCACTTATGTGATTTCCGAACAAGATCTAATTTGAAGCACTGAGAAGGATTAGACATAAACTGATTATAGAACAGCTTGACTTCTGCTAAAATTGAAGCAAGAAGGATTGTAAAGAAGGTGAAACATGAGTTCGTTGTTAAGACTCTGAAGACAAACCACAGTCAGAGCAATGTCTACCAAGAGCTGGAAGTGATCAAATCACTGCAAAAGCAAGACTGATCCAAAGCCAAGGTCATACAAGTCTTCTGATGTTCAATGCATTTTGCTTGTTGACTTTCTGGAAGGCTATGGAATAATATTTATTTATTTATTAGGAGGATGTTTTGAGAAAGTTAGCCAAAGCTTTATTAGAAAAGTGCCTAGGACACCCATTGGTTCCAGTGGAAGTTGGGAGTGAAAACAGAACCAACCCAGCAATTGCAACCACCAGCTGATTGGAGCGATGGACGGTGCCAGGCCCTGTACTTGTTAGCACATACAAGAAGTTTCTTTGGAGATCTTCCTAATCTAAATGCTGGAGTCAGAACCCTAACGAAGAAAAGAGAGAAGACAGAACGGGTCAACCAACCATCTCAGCTATGATGGACTATGTCAATCAGTGGATTTTTCAAAGACCTCATAGTGCTTGGAGTGGCAAGATTGACAGCGATTCATAACTGTTGCAATATCAAAACCACTTGAGCAAGAACCTCAGAGCATGCCCTACACCCGGGACCTGGGGAGGGTGGGAAATTGGGTGGGCCTTCTCCCTTAATATCCCCCTTTAAACATGAAGCTAACAATATGGAAAACATACTAGTGTTATCCACTTTCCTGTAGCCCTTGAATCTTCTTACTCTAACTAACTATGTAAAGAATGTCCAAAATAAATTTTATTAATATGAAAAAAAGAAGAAAACCATCATGGGCAATTTTGCCCAGGAGTACTATCTCTTTATAATATTTTGCCAAAGAATATACATTGTACTAAAACAGTAATTTACAATCATCCAACTCAGCTTTATTTTGTGGCCAAAAACTTCTAACTCTGTTGGCAATATGTTGGTTTAAGTAAACTTCCTCTGAAATGCAAATAAAAATATATTAATTAATAAGTCAAAAAAAAAAAGTGCCTAGGGCTCAGTGAGGTAGCCTAGAGGCCAAAGTCTTCACTTTGCAAGTGCCAGGATCCCATAGAGGTGTCATTTTGTGTCCCAGCGGACACACCACCCATGTAGCTCACTGCTTGTGACTTGGGAATGCAGACGAGGATGGTCCAATGCTTTGGGACCTTGCACTCAAGTGGGAGGCCCTGAGGAGACTCCTGGCTCCTGGCTTCCGATTGGCTCAGGTCTGGTCATTGCATCCACTTGCAAAGTGGATCATCAGACGAAAGAACGGCCGATGCCATGCCGATCCCAAGATGAATGGGAAGCTGGATGGGAAGTGAGATGGGAAGCGGGGCCGCCGGGATTAAAACCGGCGCCCATATGAGATCCAGGGTGTTCAAGGCGAGGACCTTAACCACTGCGCCACCACGCCAGGCCCATAAATAAATCTTAAAACCAAAAAGTGCCTGGCAAATCTTCACTAGAGAGTCTTTTTCCATTGTATAATGCTCTTATTCATTCCCATCATCACCAAGGCAATTTTGAGAGAGTTTTGGTGAGAAATAATTAAGCTTACACTTTTCAGTTCTTATTTGGCTTATTTTGAATTCTTGTTTTCTAATATCAACAAATTTTAAAGAAAACTCCAGGTTTCTTCCTTAAATAATATATTAAAAAGATGGAATTGAAATAAGTAAATTCCAAGAAACTGCATTTCTTTAGGGACTGACTAAATGACTAAATCACTGATAAAACTCTTTAGAAATTTTTCGGACTTAAGTTGAGAAACAAGTTAATATGTAAAATTTTTTATCGTTAAATATGCTTGTCTGTAAATCTTTTAATTTACTCTGCATAAAAAATATCTTAGTAACTATGAAGCACTATATGCTTTCTTTTTGTAAGTTTTTACCATGGTGGTCATTTGACTTACAATTACTAACTACAGTATGCTAGCATTATTATGGCTTGCACAGCACTCAAAGAGTTAAGTAGGCTAAAGCCCATTTTATTTCTTTTTCTCTAGTTTTAGAGGCAGGTAGCTTACTGCAGTATAGCCCCAGATAATTCTGGTTCTTCCAGGGTTAATTTCATGTTGTGCCCATCAAAATTAAGTTTAGCACTGGAAGAGAGGAAAATAAATGAATATTTTTAACTATGATCTTAAGTTCATAGAGAACTGTCCTTACCTTGATTAAGAAAAAGAATACTCTTAATGTTTGGTATGCAAGGTCTCAAGGGCATTCCAAAGGTCTAGGACAAGCAATAGAGTGCATATTTTGGAGCAAGAAAAGATTTAGGACCAGTACAAGGGCTGAACACGCTCATCTTCTGCCTGCAAGCACTGACATCCCACAGGGGCACTGGTTAGTGATCCATTTGCACCACTTCATTTCTTTCTGGGAAAATTTATTTTTATTGGAAAGTCAGATTTACAGAGAGAAGAGACAGAGAAGAAGCTCTTCCATCCACTGATTCACTCCACTAAGGGTCAGCAACAGCCAGAGCTGAGCTGATCCCACTCCAGGTGCTCCTTCTGGGTCTCCCATATGGGTGTAGGGTCCAAAGACTTTGGGTCATCCTTGATTTCCTTCCCAGGCCACAAGCAGAGAGCTGGATGGAAAGTGAAGCAGCCAGGACATTAACCAAAGCCCATATGGGATCGCAGCGCATGCAAAGCTAGGACTTTAAACGCTAGGCTTCCATATGAGGACCCAGCTGCATCATTCATGATCCAGATCCCTGCTTATGGCCTGGAAAAGCAGCAGAGGATGGTCCAAGTCCTTGACTGCCTTCAACCACAGGGGAGACAGAGAAGAAGCTGTTGGCTCCTGGCTTCAGATCATCTCAGCTCCAGCCACTGCATCCATTTAGGAATTGAACCACCAAATGGAAGATCTCTCTCTGCTTTTCAATAAATAAAGAAATAAATCTTTTAAAAATAGATTTACTTTTCTTTCAGCAATGAAAAAGTGTCAAGGAAATAAAAGACAATGAGGAAGGGAATACTTTTGAACTAGTGCTAACTGAGAAGGCAGGGAGCCAAATATATATAGAACTGCAGAAAGATAAATATCCACGGACTGTTTTTAAAATTACTAGGGCCAGTATCCTAGCAGAATTGGTCATGTCATGACCTGAGGTGCAAGCATCTTTCATAGGTGTCAGTTTGATTCCAGTTGCTCTAATTCTGATCTGCCTCTCTGATGCACCTGGGAAAGCAGCAGCAGATGGCCCAAGTCCTTGGATCCCAGCTACCATGTGAGAGACCTGAAACAAGCACCTAGCTCCTGACTTCAGATCACTTCAACTCTAGCCGTGGTGACCATGTGGGGAGTGAACCAGTGTACAGGAAATCCATATATATCTTTGTCTCTCCTTATCTCAAAATCTGCCTTTTAAACAAAAATAAATACATCTCTAAAAAATATTAGAAGTGTAATTTATTAAATGTCTGGATAATCCTAATTTCCTCTAAGACCACACTTTCATTTTAAAATTCCTGTCATCTCATTCTGGATGTATTAAAATGTAAAACATTCCTAATATATGATATATTTTCCATATGATCATTTCAAAATTACAACATTTATATGTCTTCTGGGAAAAAGATATTCATCTATCAGCTATGTTGATGGGGCAATGAAATGCATAAAATATTAATAGTTGAAATAACACAGTGATGCTATAAAATGTAGTAAACTTATGACATGGCACAGTAGCCTAGCCACTAAAGTCCTTGCCTTGCACTGGCCAGGCTCCCATATGGGTGCCGGCTCTAAACCCAGCAGCCCCACTTCCCATCCAGGTCCCTGCTTGTGGCTTAGGAAATCACTCCAGGATGACCCAAAGCCTTGGGACTCTGCACTCTTGTGGGAGACTCAGAGGAGGCTCCTGGCTTCTGGCTTCAGATTGGCTCAACTCTGGCCATTGCAGCCGCTTGGGGAGTGGATCATTGGACAAAAGATCTTCTCTCTGTCTCTTCCTCCTTGTGTATCTGACTTTCCAATATAAAAATAATGAATAAATCTTCAAAAAGATGTAGTAAACTTCATAGTCCTTTTTTGCACTATATAACTACCAGCCATCTTTTAGCATATAAAAGATGAAGCATTACATTAAACCTTTATGATTTAATTGTCATGTGTACCATCAGATAGCTCTGAGAACTTGAATCAATTTAATTACTTCCCCATGTCTTTGTTTTCTTATTGGCAAAATAAAGAGCTAGATGTAATGTTATTTAAATAGCAGAATTATATAATTTGGTTTATCTTTGAATTGCAATAGGGAGTCTGGAAATTTGCTGCATACCTTCTCATTCTGTCTTCATGATTGTCAGACATGTCTTTCCGAAGCAAACATTCATAGAAATTTAGATGGATTTACCTATTCAACCATGGAATTCTGAAGATCATCTAAGAACAGAGCTGTTAGACACTGAGTTTGTTCTATGAAATCTCCATTTTGGTACAATATGATCAATATATCCTTAACGTATTCTTTCTTCTGGAATATCTCCCAAAACAGAGAATTCAGTAATATATGAATATTTCAAAAGATATTGGGAGACAGAATGAAAAAGTTTATTTAGATGTCAAAAATAAATTAATAAAATACATGCATTCAAGGTATCTTCAAAATGTTCATGCAAAATATGTGGTGACATCTGTACATCCAATTGTTACCATGATTTTCTATGATGAATTTAAGACATTTGTTTATTTTTATTTAAGAGGCGTATATATATATATATATATATACACACACACACACACACATAGAGAGAGAGGAGAAACAAGAAAGATCTTCCATCTACCGGTTCACTCTGCAAATGACCACAATGGCTGGAGCTGGGCTATTCCAAAGCCAGTAGCCTGGAGCTTCTTCTGGGTCTCCTACATGAATGTAGGGTCCCAAGCACTGAAGCCATCTTGTGAGGCTTTCCCAGACACATTAGGCAGTAGCTGGATTGGAAGTGGAGTGCCTGGGACTCAAATAGAGAGGATGCTGACACTGCAGGCACAGGCTTAAACTATTATGTCACAACTTTAGCCCAAGACATGTATTTTGATGTCAGTTGCAGGTAATGATGACTATTAGGGAATTGTGGTAAATACAATAAAATGACCAGTA
This sequence comes from Ochotona curzoniae, assembly GCF_017591425.1. Classification (NCBI taxonomy): domain Eukaryota; kingdom Metazoa; phylum Chordata; class Mammalia; order Lagomorpha; family Ochotonidae; genus Ochotona; species Ochotona curzoniae. The sequence continues at coordinate 26,343,438 of NW_024467096.1, forward strand.
TTTCTCTTTGACCTGTGAATGCAAATGAGGAACTATTTTCTTTGTCTTTTAAATTCAATTCATATTCTACCGTATTAAATTTTTAATTTACACACACACAAACAAACACACTTGCACACATCAAAGTCTTCAAAAGACAGATAGAAAATCCTGTGCATTATTACACTGATGAGTAAGGCCAGCTAAGGCTAATGTGGAAGGAGCTGGCTCCTATTCAGTTGTGTCTAACAATGCATTGGCAGTCAGATTGGATTCACACTTTATTTGGTCATTCTGAATGCAATCCTAGATGAGAAAAAAGGTATAAGCACTTCAGTTTTAAGATGAAAAGGATCCTTGAAACATTATATGCATTTGTTTTAAGAAAGACTCATAAATAACATGCTCTTATCTTTACTTAGATGGTACCATTTTGAAATGCCAAGCAACCCTTTTCTGAGAATACTTTTTCAGCCTTCATGCATAAAAATGTTTTTGTCACTGTAACTAAATAAAAGGCTTGAAGATCAATGTGCTCTCTTTCTCTCTCTCTTTCACTGTCAAGGAAATGTTGAAAGTAGACTCCTGGTTCAATATGAGAAGGGTGCCAAATAAGTGAAATAACCAGTTATGAAGGAGAAACAGAAGAGTCTGGGCTACTTGCCTAAAGGGACTATTGGGTTAACCTTCACTTTGGAATTGAAAATGTATGTATCTTTCGCTTTATTTTCTCCCTAACTCCCAACATTGAAGCTCGTCTTTGAGCATGGCTTCCTTATTCCTTGTTCTTTACTACGGCCAAAAGAGGCCACAAAGAATGAGCATGAATCAGAAAGCACAATACTTGAATCCAGGCATTGCTATTTGCTTGTTTTATACTTATGGATTAACTTGAACAATTTCAATTTCAGTTTCTTATCTGTAAATTAGGTTAAAATAACAGCTACCTTATCATGGTATTAGCATGGCTTAAATAAAAAAAATATGTTAATGCTATATAACATATTTTAACACAGACACATTCCTTAACATATTATATCCATCACTTTTATTGTGTTTATTGAATATATAGATTGAATTTCACTGTGTATTCTCAGAATCACTAAATAAAATCAGGATAATCCCTGAATGGATTTATTCCATAATCCCTCTATTTATCTAATGTGGGTGAGCTGATAGCCACAACCAGTCTGACACTTCATGTTTTCAAAACTATGAAGTTACACAACAGTTCAGTTTATCAATGGAAAGATCAAATGATTTAGTTCAGTTTATGAAAATAACTTCTTCAGTGACTAAGATGAAAACCATATTGGCCATTTTGAAACCCTCTGATTGCCCCTTAAAGTAATCTTTCCGCCTGCTCCACTGTGCTATGTGTCCCAGAAAGCCAATTATTTGTATTACCTACTAGTGCACATGTCCGATGACTTTGACTTGAGTTCAATCAGTAAAGACAACCTTCAGGACATAAGAAATGTAGGAAAAATTCAATATCTGGCTAAGAAGGAGAAACAGATCATGTTTAGCTCACTGCTAGAAAAAAAAGTGGAGTATATATACAAATACATACATATATATATATATATATACACAAATATATAACATGCCAATTTCAGTCACTGGATATAACAAGAGAGAAAAGAAGCCTAAAATTGTGCAGGTCACTATCTGGACAAGATCCAGGTTCTAGGTAGGAGGTCCAACTCAAATGGTGATGGGGAGATAGGGGTGGGAACTGAGGAAGGCCAACCAGCTGCAGCTTTGCAGAGTGAGCTCTGAACATCTAGGGGGTTCCCTGGAGTCCTTACCTGAGAACTAACCAGTGAATGCATTGTAAGAAAACTACAGAAGGGAGGGGAAAAGCCAACAGAAAAGAACTGGTAGAATGATCTTTATAGCTCGCATAGGAAGAGTTTGTGTTCCTACTTGCAATTCATGAGGCATTAAATAAAGTGCTCAAAATGGTGTTTTTTTCTGCAGTAGGACAAAATGGACTCTAAACAATGACTCTTATGGTGCTACCTGACAAAGCTTAAATTGCAAGGATCCAACGATAGCCTGGTAATTTAACTGCTCCCTAGAAGATGAAAAGCAAAAAATACATTATGGATATATTTGGAATGCAAAGACATCCACACAAGGTGAGATTCACAATGTCTCACAGGCAGGAACAGATTGGGAAAATCCTACACACCTTAAGAAAAATAATCAGAAAATATAAACAGGTTATTGAAGAGATCTTGATTGTAGGCCTCATATTCAAGGACAATAAAACAAAAGGCATTATTACTGAATTTCTTGCTTTTAAGAAACAGAAAAAGTTGAACAGTTGGCGACAAAAACAAGCTTCTGCAAAGGTAGAATTAAAAGATGAGTTTGTTTTGATTGAAAAAAAATTGAATTTTACTCACAGGTTTTCATAAATTCTGTTTTGTTTTCCAAACACATGTTTTAAAGATCCCCTGTGCGTGTAGTTATGTTCATGCATACATAATACACGAGTACTTCAAAACATTCATGGAAAAACAAAATGAAGATTCATCTGAGTCGAAAAAAATTTAAATTCATGTTTATATTTTCTATAATACGTACTTTTCAGATGCCTCAATATACATGGATTTTTGCACCATAAAACCTATTTTTATATTTTTATTTTGAATTTTTGAATTGTGTGGTACAATTTTGTATAGCCTGGGATTCCCCCCAAAACTCCCACCCCCAACAGATTTTCCCCATTTTAATACAATGGTATGGTCCTTCATAAGGAATCACAATTCCATCAGTCTCTTGTGCAAGTGTACCCCGACATTGCTGGTTCAGACAATGTCAGACAGTCCAGCATCCCATTGTCTACACATGTCCAACAGTTTCATTGAGAATCCATTTTTCATCTGGAAGCAGGAATGAATGCTGCATTATACCCCCGCATCTGGATATGGTAGACCCCAGTACTCTATTACTATATACATTTCCATAATCAAGAAACCATGAAACAAGGTCAACTGGTATGAGTTAGAACAACTACAACAACAACAGCAATGACAAAAAAAATTACAGCACCTTGAAAAAAATATGCCATTGAGCAATCAACACATGGGTGATACAAAGGAAACACCAAGTCTCTTGGGGAAAATGAGGCCACCATGTAATCCATGAGCCAGCAATGAATTCAACAAGAGAAAAGAAATTATTTGGAATAAATAAGACTGAAATTAAAAAACATCAAAACATCAAAACATGGGATGCAGCCAAAAAAAAAAAAGAAAAAGAAAAAGGAACAATATGAATTGTATTATTGAACTTACTCTTTCCAAGCTCATTTTCTTACTTAAAAGAGAACATATGGCATCTCTTCTTTTGTGACTGACTACATTTCACTGAGCATAATGGTCTCTAGTTAGGACCACCTAGTTGTAAACAGTCTAATTTCATTCTTCTTAATAGCTGAATAATATTCCACGGAGTAGATATGCCTCAGTTTCTTTAACCACTCTTCTTTGGATGCACATCTGGTTTGTTTCCATGTCTTTGTTATTGTAGATTGTGCTGCTGCAAGTATAGGATTACAGATCCCCTTCTCATAAGCAGATTTAATTTCAATTGAGTATATTCCTAGGAGCGGGATAGCTGGGCATATGGCAGATTTGTTTGCTGCAGTTCTCCAAGCACTCTCCATTCTGATCTCCACAGCGGTTGCACAAGCCTACAGTCTGACCAGCAGTGAAGGAGAGTACCTTTCTCCCCACATTCATGCCAGCAGGTGGTGTAGTTGAAATCTGAATGTAGGTTAGTCTCGCTGGAGTTAGGTTTTACTTCAATGGTTTTTATTTGTACCTCTCTTATGGCTGTTAGATGAAGACCGATGATGACCACCAACCACCCGTCTGCTGGTGGAATAATATCGGTAAGTTGTTCAGAGTTGCAATGGAAGCTTTATTGGAAAATCCACTCCTGGGCCCCCTTTGCGCAGAGGGGAAGGAAGGGGGAGGTGAAAAGGGCAACAGAGATACATGTGGAGGAATTTTATACCCCTCTAGACACATGGGCACGCAAAGGGGCTGTCTGTGCCCCAACTATGTAAGGAATGTCCATTCAGGTGTGCCATTGGTCGATTGGAATCCTGCCAAGTTGGTGACGTAACTGGCTCTTGTGGCCCCTCCTGTTCCAGGCTGAAGCCTGGGAGAAATGCTGCGTCCGGAGCAGATCGGCCCCTCGTCTCCAGTGCCGTGGGCAGCCATCTATGGCTAGGGAGCCTGAGCATCTTTTCATATGTCTGTTAGCCATTTGAATCTGTTCTTTTGAAAAATGTCTGTTCATTTCCTTTGCCCATTTTGTTACAGGTTTTGTTTTTGTTGTTGTTGGTTTGATTGTTTGTTTGTTTTCTGTCCCTGGGTTTCTGAAGCTCCTTGTAGATCCTGGTTATTAGTCCCCTATCACTTGTGTAGTGTGCAAAATTTTTCTCCCATTCTTTTGGTTGCTTATTCACTTTGTTAATTCACTTTGTTTCCTTTGCTGTACAGAAGCTTTTTAGTTTGATGTAGTCCCATTTGTTCATTTTGCCTTTGGCTGCCTTTGCATTTGGCATCTTTTCTAAGAAGTCTTTCCCTGTTTCTATATCTTGGAGTGTGTTTCCTATGCTTTCCTTTAATAGTTTGATGGCTTCTGGGTGTAGATTTAAATCCTTGATCCATTTAGAGCTGACTTTTGTATAATGTTACAGGTTTCGGGTCTTTCTTCTTAATTCTGCAAGCTGCGATCCAGTTGTCCCGACAACATTTGTTGAATAACCAGGATTTTTACCTGAATTGTTTCAATTTTCTTGTCAAAGATTAGTTGACTATACATTTGTGAGCTCCCTTCTGATGTTTCTATTCTGTTCCATTGATGTTCTCTCTTTCTATACCGGTATCAGACTGTTTTGATAACTATTACTCTGTAGTATGTCTTGAGGTCTGGAATTGTGATTCCTCCAGTTTGATTTCTATTTTTCAGGATAGCTTTAGCTATTCGTGGTCTCCTGTGATTCCAGATGAACTTTTGTATAATCTTTTCTACTTCTGAGAAGAATGTTGTTGGGATTTTGACTGGGATTGCGTTGAATCTGTATATTGCTTTTGGTAATATGGTTGTTTTGTTGATGTTGATCCTGCCAATCCAGGAACATGGTAAGTTTTTCCATTTTTCAAGGTCTTCTATTTCTTTTTTTTTAATGTTTTATAGTTTTCATCATAGAGGTTTTACACGTATTTAGTTAGCTTAATTCCTAGGTATTTAAGATTGCTCTCTTCTATTTTAAAGGGGACTGTACTTACAATTTCTTTCTTATCCATGGAGTTATTTGTGTACACTAGTAGCATCGATTTGTGTTGAATAATTTTGTATCCTGCTACTCTGCCAAAGTCTCTTATGAGTCTCTTAACTGAGTATTTTGGTTCTCCTATGTAGAGAATCATTTCATCTGCAAATAGAGATAATTTAATTTCTTCTTTTCCAATTTGGATTCATTTAATTCCTTTTTCTTGTCTAATAGCTCTGGCAAGGACTTCCAATACTATATTGAAGAGTGGCGGTGACAGTGGACATCCCTGTCTAGTTCCAGGTTTTAATGGGAAAGTTTTCAATCTCTCTTCATTTAGCACGATGCTGGCATTGGTTTTTTCATAAATTGCTTTGATTGTGTTGTAGAATGTCCCTTCTATGCCTATTTTGCTTAGGTTTTTCAGCATGAAGTGGTGTTGGATTTTATCAAATTCCTTCTCTGCATGTATTGAGAGGATCTTATAGTTTCAATTTGTTGATGTGATGTATCACATTTTTTGATTTGCGGATGTTGAACCATCCCTGCATGCCTGGGATGAATTCCACCTCATCTGGGTGGATGATTTCCCTGATGTATTGTTGGATCCTGTTGGCTAGTATTTTATTGAGGATCTTTGCTTCTATGTTCACCAAGGATATTAGTCTGTAGTTCCCCTTTTCTGTTGTGTCTCTATCTGGCTTTGGAATTAAGGTGATATTAGCTTCATAGAGTTTGGAAGTTTGCCTCTCTTTCTACTTTTTTGGAAAAGCTTGTGTAGGATTGGGGTAAATTCCTCTTGAAATATTTGATAGAATTCAGTACACAAAGGAGAGTTTTGCAGGGTATGTTATTCTGGGCTAATTTTTTTTTTCTCTTGTAGAATCTGGAATATATCACTCCATTCTCTTCTTGTCTATAGTGTTTCCTCTGAGAGGTCAGTCATGAGTTTGATTGAGATTCCTCTATATGTCACTGGATTTGTTTTTCTCATGCACATTTAAGGATATTTTCTTTTCGTTCCACTGAAGAGAGTTTGATTATCATATGTTCTGGTGACGTTCATTTTTTATCAACTCTGTTGGGAGTTCTATGGCCCTCCTGTATATTGTTTTTCAGTTCTTTCTCCAGATTAGGGAAGTTTTCATTTATTATCTCATTGAAAATACCTTTAATCCCAACTTCTCTTTCTGTGCCATCTGGAACTCCCATAACTCTTATGTTGGGTCTTTTAACCATATCTTTCAATTCTTGGATTTTTTTTTTTTTTAGCTTGACCCAGTTCTGCTTCCAGCTTTTTGTTTGTTTTTTCATGTTGACAGAAAATATCTTCAAATTCTAAAATTCTTTCTTGTGCCTCATTCATTCTATTTTTTAGACTCTCTACTGTACATTTACTTTGGTGCACTGTGTTCTTAATTTCTGATATATCAGCCTTCATTTGTTCATTGCTGCTATTTCTTGGGTAACATATTCCTTAAATTCTTTGAACTCTTGCATGTGCTTCTCATTGTTGATCAGAAGCTTTATAATGAGTTTTCTGAATTTTCTATCCCCCATTTTCTCAATGTTTTCCTCAGTTAACCCTGAGGGTGGGCAGGGCTTTTGGTATTTGCTGGAGAAGCTTCAGTAACATTCATAGTGCCTTTGTGCCGGAGGCCAGCTCCAGCCACATTTGGAACTCAACAAGGGTGCATGAAATAGGAGTAGAGAGAAAAGAAATGGGCCACTACGTTTTCAGGATCAGAATGGACAATGCAAGAAAGCTGTCCAATTTATTTATACAGAAGCAGTCACAAACTCTGGCACAGAAGTTTTATGTCATGGTGTTGCATCCACTTGACCATAGAGTGTGGGCCCTGAACAGTAAAATTGGTTTTCTTTAGGTGCAGTTCAACACAGCTTCGGGGGGGGGGGGAGGGGGGCGGGCACAATTTACAACAGGTGAGTGGGGAAGGATTATGCATTCCTTGCTCATCTGGGCTTGCCAGCCCCTGTTTGCTCTCCTCAGGTGTGGGCTCTAACCTTGGCACCACCTGTGACAATCAGACCTTGATCTTGAATTACCTATCGGTTAATAAGTCTGGGGCCTTGGTTTATGGGGATTGGGGCCATTGGCATTAGTTGGCCATTAAGCCAGCAAGCTCACACAGTTTGTTAACTAAGCAAGTAAAGCAGGAGTTATAAAGGCGAAAAGAATTGCAGCTAGCAATAAGCCATTTGACTCAATTTTTATTTCAACTCTACAATGGACAAGTGCATGCTTCCAAAGATAATTCTGCAAATTGTTTCACCTTAAGGCAGGGCATTATCCATTCTGATGCTGCAACCAGGATTTCCTCAGTAAGCAACATATATTAATCAGTAATACACTCCTACTACAACTCTCATTCTTCAACTTGTCTTATCAGTTAGAGGAGAAAATAAATCATAGAAGGGAAAAGATAAAGATCAGAAACAGAAAAACTGCAAACATAAATTCCCACTACAACTACAGACTCAATAACCCTAAGTTAGTTTGAAAGCATGTATTATGATGCTAGCACAGACATTCTTGAGCTCTTCCAGCCAAAGGGCCATAAGAGCAAGTGAGACAGCATACATTGGTAAAGGCCCGTTCACCAAGACGTTATCAGCAACATTAACTCACAAGCTCACATTGGTTGTAAAAACCATCTCATCTCGCAGGGGCAAACAACAATGCCTCAATAGATTACAGAATTCTTAGAGAGGAGGCTGTGTGTCCTTACAAAAGGAGGTGGAATGGCATTCAGGTGGTTGTAGAGATATCTGCCGGGCCCTGCTGTGCAGTGGGAAGCCAGGACACTGCCAAACAGGGGAGCTGTTCTCTTTCTACCTTTCTGTCATTCACACCTACTGCACAGACACAAGCATCTTTGTCTTTTCTTTTACCATTTGCCATTGCCATTCTTGTTTGCAGAATCATCTCTTTCATGCAGATTTCTAAGATGCATTATATTACAGGTCTACCATTTGGTTTTTATGTTCAATCAATGCCCTGGATTGTAAAACACTAATTGTCCTGAATAATTGCTTTGCCAGCGACACTGATATTTTTGACACCTGCTGGCCAATAAGTCTGAGTGCCTCCTGGGGATTATTTTGGGTGGAATTGGTAGCTTGGCTTGCTGGGGTTGTTTTTTTCTATGGAACCTGTGCAGTGCTCTAACATGGAGGTGATTTTGTTCCCAGCTTGGCTTTTGTGCACCTTCAGGCCGACAGTGCCTGGTCCTGTGACACTGATACCTGAGAGCTACGGAGTTAGCGCATGCACGGTTTACCACTGCTCCTCTTGGCAGTTGGTCAATAACCCGAGCTCTTGCCTGTCTGTGTGAGATGGTGCCTTGCATTATGCTTTCTTTGTGGGCTCAACCCAGTGCAATTAGCTAGAAACAAGCCCACTCTGGACCTTCACTTGAAATCTACATTCGCTGCCCTGCTACCCAAGATTCCACCAGGTAGCACTGCTGGAGAATTGGGACTGCTGGCTTTCAGCTCCAGGTACCACACAAACCCTGCCGTGAGCCAAGCTGGTGCTACTCTTCCCACTTGATCATTTTCATGTGATCAGTCAGAAACAAGCTCCCACTGGGCAGTTCCGTCAACTCTGCGCTCTGCTTCTCCACCCAAGATGGCTTCCAAAGTCCCCCACTCTTTCCTGCACTTGTGGCTGGTCCAAGTCACTCGGTGCAATTGGTAGGTGTCAGACTGCATTCGCCTCCCAAGGTCTGCATGCCAACCCAAGCTCCCACCTGACTGCTGCCAGAACAGAGGCCACCGCTGGATGTCTGTCTGGTGCTGGATCACTGAGGTCTGATTTACTGCTTGCTGAAAATTGGTGGATTTTTCTCTTCACTGCAACATTGCTCTGCCTCCACCACAGCTTTGCTGTGTCCTTGTGGTCTCCAGGTACCTCTTGCTTACTGCTTGAGCCTGTTATTTTCCTACAATCTGCTTCTCGTACTTTACCCTGTCTAAAGATTCTCCATCATATCAGACGTGTCTGTACCCTATGCCACCATCTTGCCTTTCTCTAAAACCTATTTTTTAATTATATATAATATTTAAATTATTTTGTTTTTCTCACAAAGTCAGATATACAGAGAGGAGGAGAGATTCACTCCCTAAGTGATCACAACGGCTGATGGTACGCTGATCTGAAACCAGGATCCAAGAACGTCTTCCAGATATCCCATGCAGGTGCAGGGTCCCAAGGCTTTGGGTCATCCTCAACTATTTTCCCAGGCCACAAACAGGGAGCTGAATGGGAAGTGGGACTGCCAGGATTAGAACGCGTGCCAGTATGGGATCCTTGCTTTTTCAAGGTGAGGAGTTTAGCCACTAGGCCACTGTGCTGGGGCCTAAAACCTACTTTTCATTTCATTTGTTCATGAACTTATTTGTACTCTCAGGTGGGTGTGTTATAAAATACACTGTATAAAATGCATTGTTATAAAAACTCCAGTATGTATATTAGACACAGACATGTTCTGAGAGACAGGAAAGAGTGATTTTCCTTTCGCTTATACTCTTGGTACAGTGAATTCTCAAATGTATTGTTAAGTGTTCATAATCATTTTAGGGGAAAATTCCCTTTGTCTAACAGTTCCTCAGGACAGTAAGTCACTACGTTATCATTTATGCTAGAATGGATATGTTAATTCAGTCATTTGCATCATCTGTGACATTGTTTCCAGAGAGAGAAAAACATCTTTACATTTGATTAAACACACCTGGTTTGATTTAAGCGTACTCTTTGAGCATAATCTCCATCCTGGCATTATTTTTCTAGCACTTGTGTTGACCCTGATCCCTTTCATGTAAAAATAGAGAAAAAAGAACTTCAGCAGCTGGTAAGGAGGGAAGCTTTATATTATCATCATAATGTGTGTTTGAATCAATTGACAGTTACTTACAAAAATTCACCCAAAATGGAAGATTTCTCTGCATTAAGCTATACTCATTGCTTTGGTTTGGATTATTCATTTAATCACTTAGATTTTGCCTTGCTTGTCACTACATCACTGTAATGACTCAACATGAGCTAACCAAAGCCATTTATAATATTTACACATACATTCTCCTTGAACCATCATAACCATTTGGGTAGCAATTACTTTTGCGCTGTCTTATGGCAAATCTTGTATTTCTTTCAAAATATTCTTTGATTCTTATTTAGTGTTTCACTTTCACCAATTTCTAGAATGTAGATCACTAAAATGAGAGAGTAGTAGATATCAGCTTTCATCCTTTTAAAATATAGAAACATACATATAGATCATGCATAATCATAACAGCCCAGTGAAGACTGCGGGCTCATCATAGAGCTGCAAAAGCCTAAAGAAACAATAGACTAGAGAATAACCACATATAGAAGATCAGAGTGGGATTAGCCTGAGACCCAGAAGATGTCTTAGAGCAAAGAAAGGCAGAGTTATAAGTATCAGCCACAGAAGGAACCACTGTGGTCTCCAGCAGCCACCTCTGAAACACTGGGCTCTTTCGCCATGAGGTTACGCATATCAATTTCTGCTGGGAAATGCCTGGAAAAAGAAAGTGACACACCCTCCAGGGACTTGTTCCACCATCAACATAAGCTACACCCAGTGTTCAATGGTATACCCCAAACCACTTCCCCTGAAATTGAGAAATTAGCAATCATCATTAAAGAACCAAACAAGCTCACATCTGCTGGCAGTACCCTCCCCCTTGCTGCTGAAGCTTGCAATCTTTGCCAGGACCAGTTTCAGGTGCTGCACTGAGGCTCCACAGTCCCACCCTTGTTAATACTAGAGTCTCCCCACTGTACCTCCAAAGGGCAGTCTTTCTGCAAAGAAAGCAACCTACAAATTCTAAAAGAGGTAACTGCTATACTAAATGTATAGACATCAGTGTAAAGCAGAAAGGAATACAAAAACCAGTTATACATAATATAGTCCTGAAAGAATACAATACTGTCATGTTAACAGACCACAAAAAGGGAAATAAGCAAGGTGCCTAACAAAGAATTCAAAATAATTTTTCTAAGGCCATTTACTAAAATTCAGGAAAATACTGGGAAATAATTCAATGAAAACTGGGTAACAAGTGGATTTTAATCAAAACTCCTACACACCAGAAGGTAATGAAATAATACCCATCTTCAAAATGTGCAAGTGAAATTTTGCCAGCCAGCATATTCCCCTTTCCAAAACTTTCCTTCGGGAAGACAGGAGAAAGTTATTTCCTAGACCAACAAAAGCTGAGGGGCCTGTCTTAGAAGCAATACTAGTGGAACTTCTTCAGCTTAAAAAAAAAGTTGTCATTGGCAACACAAAGACACAGGGAGGTTCAGAATGCTCTTAATACTTTAGTGGTGTCATGTGAATCAATGACATATTTTGTATAAAGATTAAAAGACAAAAAGTTTAAAGTAATAATACCTTCAGTCATTTGCTAATTGAAGCACAATTTAGAGAGATATAAATGGGAAAAAAAACATGAAATATGGAGATTTTGTCTAAATGTGTAGGATTTTTTTAAGCAGAAATAAGTTGTTATCATTTTACATGCCTATTATAACTGTTAAATGGTTCCTAGAAACCTTATTATAACCACAAAGGAAATATCTATAATAAACACACACACACACACGCACACGCACACACACACACGGGTCTCAGCGGTAGATCACCCACCCTGGTAATGGCATTCTCAACAGAGAAGTTTCAGAGACAGTTATGGTGAACTTGTTCATTTATTACTAACCAAGCACAAGCTTAGACAGGGCGGATCCGGCGAAATAAGTGTCAGCAGGGTAGCAACAAGAGGAGAGACAGAGAGGAAGATCATCCATGCAATGATTCACTTCCCAAGTGACCGCAACGGCTGAAACTGCTCCATCCAAAGCCAGGAACGTGGAGCCTCTTCCAGGTCTCCCACGTGGGTGCAGGGTCCAGATTTTGGGGCTGTCCTCAATTGCTTTCCCAGGATGCAAGCAAGGAGCTGGAATTGAATCCAGGGCAGCCAGGATTAGAACCAGTATCCTTATGGGATCCCGGCACATGCAAGGCGAGTTTAGCCACTGAGCTATTGCGCTAGGCCCGTCACAATATTTGTATTGTATAGAAGCATCGATTACATATTATAAGCCTAGCCAATCAGTACAATTATCATGTACTTTGCTGGGTGACACTGTGTAGCCCAGCACAACTTATGTGACCTCCCCACATCCTGGAATTGTTTATTGCAATACTATCACAAGTCTACCACAAGATGGGTATTGGCCGGGGTAGTCAGGGGGAAGAGTTGAACAGTAACTGCAAAGTACCCAACTTACCAGAAGAGGTTGAAGAGGAGGGAAATACCAGGAGGGCATTGGGCCTCCTGCCAACTGCATGAGTCCGATGTGCCATCAAAACAGAAGGGTCTCAAGACCTTCGTCAAACCCAGGTGGTTTTAAGTCTCTAGATATTTACCAAATTCATGTTCCTGCTGCTCCTCTCATAGGCCAAGTAAGCGAAGACTCATCCTGGCACTCACCCCCCTACACACACATACAGAGGGAAAACCATCTAATCACGAAGCAAGACATCTACAAAAAGAGGAAAAGGAAGATCTGCAAGATAACCAGGAAAACAGTTAACAAAAGCAATAAGTGCAATTAAATTACTTTGAAGGTAAATAGATTGCACTTTCCAACCAAATGACATAGTAGTTTAGTGGCTGATAAAACAATGTGTAACTATATGCTACATACAGGAGACTCACTTCAGACACACACACACATTGAAGGAAAAAATAGAAATATGGAGCCAGGTAAATGGAAATTAGAAGAAAGCATGGGTTGCTATACATGTACATCACATGAAATTGACCCTTGTAGACCAAAACTGCATGAACAAATAATGTCATTATAAGGTGTAAAAAGATCATCTCAGCAAGAAGATGCAATACTTTAACATATGTAGGAAGTTTCCAGCTATAAAATGCCAATATTAATAAATCTAAAGAGAGGAAAAGACTGCAGCACAATGGCAGGGGTCTTCAGTACTACATTATTAAAAATGAATCATCCAATCAGAATATCAGTGCTGTATAACAAATGCACCTAACAGAAATGATGAGGCCATTCCATCCATCAGCAGCATCATACACATCCTTCTCAACAATGTGGAGGGTTTTCTGTACTATTAGATCATGCAACACTACACAAAACAAGTCTAAACACATTTAAGAAAATTGAAGTCTAAGCAACATTCATTTCTGACCTTAATAGTATAAAACTAGAAATCAATGCCAGGAAGAATTTTGAGAAAAACATCCAGAAATATGCGGAAACTGAACAACATAGTTGAAATAAGCAATGGATCAAGCAATAAATTGAAAGGAAAATTCACAAACATCTTAATCCAGAAGAAGAATGAAATATAACACACCAAATTTAGGGGAAATAATAAAAGCTATCTGTAGAAGTAATTTGTAATAATAGATATCATGGTCAAAATTGTCCCAAATAAATGACTTGATGTAAGAATTCAAGAAGTGATAAAAATGAGGAAAAAATTAGCTCAAAATTAGTAGAAATATGGAAAGAGTGAATTTTAGAACAGAAATCAATGAAGTAGAGGCTGGGGAAAAAAGTAGAAAAGATAAACAAAATAATCCTTTTTTAAAAAGGAGAATTAAAACATACATACTTTTACTAGGTTAAGAAATAAGGATGCTTAAATATGTAAAACTAAAAATGCAAGAGGAGACATTACACTAGCACTATAGAAATAGAAACAAGCTTCAGAGACTACCCTTATATATTAATTTTACAATTATGTACCAACAATTTGGATAACAGAAAACCCAGATTCCAAACGCGCACAACTTATCAAGAGTAAAGCTTGCAGAAATAGAAAATCAAAATAGATCCAATAAGGGAGAAAATGGAAACCAGAATAAGAAGCTCACTATTAAAGAGAAACCTAGAACTCAGTGATGTATTGATGAAGAAAGAGAGGAAGTGAATCCATGTTACCACAAATCTGTTCTCTTTCTGAAAATTGATGACAATTTTTCTATAGTAATTATCATGTATTTGTTACCGAACATAATACAAACTCCTTAAATTTAAAAAAAAAGGAAAAAGAAAAGTTAATATTTATTAAATTCTTCAACTTTATGCTATGTCAAGGAGAGAATGAAAAACTTTCAAACTTATTTAACAAGGCTCCCATCACCCTGATAATCATAAAAGGGTCCGACAGCTTATTGGATTAAGCTGTTGTCTGTGACGTAAGTATTCTGTGTGGCTGATGGTTCCAGTCAGGACTATTTCATTTTTCAAAGGACTTCTGGTTAATAAACCTAAAGATGAAGTGAAACAAGATCCAAGCAAATATGTGAGAGAAAAAAATAAAAAGGTATTCAAATTGAAAAGGAAGAAATTAAATGGTGTCTATGTACAGACATCCTAATATGTATTTGTGTGTAAATATATATATATATCAAAGATTTATTTTTTATTGAAAAGACAGATTCACAGAGAGAAGGAGAGACAGAAAAATCTTCCATCTACTGGTTCTCTCCCCAAGAGGCTGTAAATGCTGGAGCTGAGCTGGTCTGAAGCCAAGAGTCACGAGCTTCTGGCAGGTCTCAGACACAGGTGCAGGGTTCCAAGGCCTTGGACCATCTCCAACTGTTTTCCCTGGCAATAACCAGGGAGCTGAATGGGAAATGACATTGCCGGGACATGGAGCTGCACTCATATGGGATCCTGATGCATGCAAGATGAGGACTTAACCACTGAGCCGTCATGTCAGGTCCTATTCTAATTTTACACATAGGGAACACTAACTATTCCACAAAATATATGTTTGAATAAACAAATTCAATAATTTGCAGGATACAGGATCGACCTACAAGAATCAATATAATTTATATATACTAACAACATCTAGTCAGAAATGGTTGCAAAAAAAAATCTCACTTATAACAATTACAGCATTATATTAAAATTATAAAGGATGTAAAAATCTTGTACACTAGACAGTGTAAAACATTGATGAAATATTAAAGAAGGCAACAATAAATGTAAAAAATCCCAAGTTCATGAATTACAAGAATTACCAATATGAAAGTATCCGTGTTACTCAAATCAACCAAAAGGTTCAATACAATTCTCTTCAATATTTGAATCACTTTTCTCTCTGACAGAATAGAAAGGTGATTACAAAAATAAGATGAAACCATATCAAGAAAAATTAAAATAATCTTGAACAAAAAGAATGAAGCCAGGGGTATAATCACTACCCAGTCTGAAATTTTGTTATACGAGTCAGCCGAATAGTACCCTATAACCATTGTAAGGTGTATGGCAGCCGGTTGTGTATAAACTAAAATCAAAACGTCAATGAAGTAGTCACAGGATGTGGTTAAAAACTTGCATTTTCTAACATATTAATCACTCAATACCATGTCGATTAACTCCGTAGTGTTGTACATTGTTGTTGAAGTTGTCAATGGCTTTTCATTGGAGGAGATGATATTCTGCCAGCTCTACTTTCAGACCAGGGATGGTCTCCCAATGAAACTGTTGAATTTATCTGGACAGTAAGGTGCTGGAGTCTATGCATGGTCCATGTCTGCAATGAAGGAATCATGACCTGATATGAACTGTACTACTGCAACAATATGGAGGAATTCAATATGGGGAGAGGGCTTTTTGGAGGGGTTGAGGGAATCCCACAGCCTATGAAACTGTGTCATAAAACAAAATAAAAAATAATAATTAAAAAAATTAAATTTTGCTAAAATGTTTTAATAATCAAGACAGCACAGTAACTTAAAAACAGATATGAATCCATAGATGCATGGTCAATTCGTTTTTTTAACAAATATATATAAAGAACATGGATTGGAGCAGAATATACGTTTCCCCTAAATGGTGCTTAGAAACTTGATATTCACCTGCAAAACAGTACAATTACACCTTTATCTAGCATAACAAACAAAGCTCAGCTAAAATGTGTTAAACATAAGACCTTCATCTGTAAAACTATTAGAAGAAAACAAAGATGAATTGTTTTCTAACAGCCTGAGAAATCGCTATTATTTTTATATGATGCAAAAGGCACAGCCATCAGAAACCAAACTAAAAAATGTGCTATAGCAAGTAAAAAGCTTCAACACAATCAATCAAGGAAATGACTGAAAATAGGGAAAAGTAATATAAAAAATACAGAAGATATTTGCAAACTGTATATCTGATTTTGTTGACATCTCAAATATGTAGGAAATTGAAACAAGGCAATATCAGCAAAAAAAAAAAATAATTACTTGGTTTTTAAACTGGACAAAGGAATCAAACATTTCTCTAAGGAAGAAAAACAAGTGACCCACAAGTGCGTGCAAAAAATGTTCAACATCACTGATCATTAGGGGAATTTCAATTTAAGCCACACTGAAACATCATCCCACAACTATTAATGATGCTATGGATAAAACACTTGCTAATTTAAATGAGAATGTGAATTGATACAACCATTACGTAGAGCAATATGGATGGTCCTCAAAAATTTGTAGTGGAGCCCCTATATGATTTAGTAGAGATGGGGTTAAGAGCAATAATATTGAACATGTGCAAATTATTAAGAGTAGGCTTGAAAGTGTTATCGCTACAAAAAAATATAAGTACATGAAACAATGCATATATTAAAAAGTGATTTAGTCTGTTTTAGTCCATACAGACAGTTAGGGAGTGTGCATGGCTGTCCAAATCCACATGGTCTCATCTTTCCCCTTATATAGGATTCAATCAGTGGGGCTCTTCACTAATAATATATAATATATATAATATAAAATATTATAAATATAATATAAATATAAAATATATAAAATATAATATAATATAGAATAATATATAATATATATTATATATATAATATATAATAATATATAATGAAATATTATCATTGTCTAAAAGCTTTGCCCCTAAATATGATAATCATACTAATTTTTCACCCAATTACTACTATTAACATAAGCCTTTGTAAACCAAGTTTCTGCATTAGTTGGAGATGGAAACAGAATTTTCAACAGAACCTGGGCCAGGGCCAAGGTCAGGGCGGGTGGTCACTGCAGTGGCCCTTCCTCTGTAAGAAGAGATATTCTCTGAGCTCTGCATGTAAAGATATCCCCCACTATTCTTGAGTTTGGTGGGCTGGCATGATCTCATGTGGTTGCTGCCAAAGTTTAAAGCTTGAATCCTCCAGAGTAGCCAGTAGGTCTGTAGCTGGTACCACAGCTGGGACATCTGCAGAGCATCCTATCAGGATGCTGGAGTCCCAAATCCTAGACCTTTCTTGGCAATGACTCCCTCACCCTAAAACCATTCTACAGGTTTTTTTTTGTTTTTTGGGTTTTTTTTTTATTGTTGTTAACATTGTATTATGTGATACAGTTTTATAGGCACTGGGGATTCCCCCCACCCCTCACATACCCCTCCCCCCATGGTGGATTCCTCCACCTTGTTGCATAACCACAGTTCAAGTTCAGCTGAGATTCCTTCCTTGCAAACACATACCTAGCATGAAGTCCAGTGTCTTATTGTCCAGATAAGTTCAGTGGCCTCTTGGGGAGACCTTCTCTAGTCTGAAGATAGGGCTAACAGAGTAAAGATCCGGTCAGTTAAAAGCCCCAACAAAACCTCAGTATCAATATACAACATTATGGAATTAATTGACATAGTATTGGGTAAACAATATGTTAAAAATAATGCAAGTTCCATTCTTCGAAACATCTGGGTTGAGACAGTATCAATGACAGGTTCAAAAAATAACCAACAACCAAACAAAAATTACAAGTTAAATCAAGGCAAGCATGTGGTATCTAACCTTTTGGGATTCGCTCATTTCCCTTAGCATTATAGTTTCCAATTGGGCCCATTTAGCCACAAAGAACTGCATTTTGTTTTTTTTAATAGCTGAGTAGTATTCCATGGAGTAGATGAACCAAAGCTTTCTTATCCAATCTTCTGGTGATGGGCATTTCGGTTGCTTCCATGTTTTTGCAATTCAGCTCTGGGTTTGTTGCAGGAGGGAAGCTTTGACAAACTCGAAAATTTCTTAAGTTTTTCTCCCACCGACCTGTTTTTTCTTCTGCGGATGCTAATCTCCTCAGCAAATAGTCATTGGCCTAACACAACCCCTGCCTTCCTCTCCTCAACAGGCTCTTTCTTTTCTGAGTACTTCGTAAATCTTTGCACCATTTCTCTTCCAATTATAAATTCTAACCTTACTTGTGGCATTCTCATTTCTCTGTAAAGAGTTAAAAGTGGCCAGGCAGCAGTCTGAATGATTCACTGTTTAGGAATTCCATCCAATAGATACCTTGGTTCAAAGTTCTCAAGTTTGACTTCTGTAAAGTCCTAGGGCATAAACACAATACACCCAGGTTCTTTGAAACTGTCTAACAAGGATTTCTTTGGCTCTGGTTTCCAACACATTGTTCTGCTTTACTGACTGGGGCTTCATCCACTTGGCCTTTACTGTCCATTTTTTCTACTAGCATTCTGATCATGACCTCTGAAGTAATCTCTAAGAAGCTGCAGACTTTCCCCTCTGTGCCCTCACCAGAAGCTCCCTTAATGCCCTGTCTGCAGTCTATGCTTTTGTTTTCTAGCCTCTTCCTCCAAACTCATCCAGCTCTAACAAGTACCCAGCCTCAAAGGCACTTTCATATTTTCAGGTGCTTTTTAGCAAAAGGACAAGACAGTGCCTCGTTTCTGTCTTAATTTATTTTCTGTTGATACAACAAAACACCACTGACTCGGTAATTTGTGGTGAGCAGACATGTATTTGTGGCTTGGCAGGCAGGGAATTCTAAGGGCATGGGACCACCATACGATGGAGGTCTTGCTGCAGCATTGTAACACGGCATAGAACAGCATGAAGGGTGACAGAGTAGATATGCCAGCAAATGTTTTTCTTCTTCTTCTCATCCTGCCACTAATCCCATCAGGGGCCTCACCTTGTGCCTTCATTTAGTCCTCTTATCTCCCCAAAGTTCAATTTTTTCCAAGTTGCCTGAACACATTAACTTGAGGATTAAATTTTCAATGTGAGAATCTAGGGAGACAAACACACACCAATGTCTCCACATACAAGAACATTCTATCACACACCAAAAATAGTTAAAACATTTTTTTCTTTCATGGTCCCCTCAATAATTCAATGTTAATAGCATCGCAACTTTTAGCACCTTGCCTTTACAGATCCTTATTTGTTGTTTGATATTTCTTTTTTTATTTTACTTGAAAGAATGCAGAGAGTTAGGGAGAGGCACAGAAAGAGCTATCATTTGTTGGTTCTCTCCCCAAATTGCCACAAAGCCCAAGGGTAGAAAAGAGTGAAGCCGGGAGCCAGAAGCTGCATCCAGGTTTCTTGCATTGTTTGGGTGACCAAGCAGTTGAGCCATCTTCAGCTGCTTGCTTGAGGAACATCAGCAAGGAACTGAATTGGCAGTGGAGCAGCCAAGACTCAAACCAGCTGGTACTCCTGTAGGATGCGGCATTCCTGACAATGGCTTAATGCACTGTGCCACCGAGCTTGAACCAATGATGGCAACTTGACAGTGACAACCAGTGTAAAGAACATAATACCAAAATGTAACATCAAAACCAGTGATAAAAATAAAGTCTTTACAGCCCGGCGCAGTGGCACAATGGTTAAGGTCCTCACCTTGCACGCCTGGGATCCCATATGGGGGCCGGTTCTAATCCTGGTGGCCCTGCTTCCCATCCAGCTCCTGGGAAAGCAGTTGAGGACAACCCAAAGCTTTGGGACCCTGCACCCGCGTGGGAGACCCGGAAGAGGCTCCTGGCTTCGGATGGGCATAGCATCGGCCGTTGGACGGAAGATCTTCCTCCCTGTCTCTCCTCTCTGTATACCCTCCTTTCCAATAAAAAAAATAAAATAAATCTTTAAAAAAAAATAAAGTTTTTAAAATAACAAGATAAAAAGAATGCAATCAGCACAGAGGGGAAAAGATAAGGAACACACAGGTTTGTTGTTGAAAACAATCGAAGAAGGAAAAATAAAGAGAATACTCTTAAAATACTTAAATAAACTATTAACCTAGAATTCTGTAACCAGTTAAAATCTATCAAGAAGAAAAATATGTTTAAAAATAATAATAAAAATGTGTTTTAGATGAGCTAAATCTGAAGGTTTTCACCACCAACAGGGCAATACTACAACCAATATTACTGTATGTCTTCACTGAAGGTAAATTGATTACAGACAGAAACTGGCTTCTTCGCAAGGGCATGAGAAACACGGAAAATGGTAACTAGCAAGGCAGTGCTATTGCAGGGCACAGTAGATAACCACATCCCATCAAAATGCTATTTGCAGTCCTGATTGTTTTGCCTCCTTCCTCTCCAGCTCCCATTAACGCACCAGGGAAAGCAGTTGAACATGGCCCACGTAGTTGGACCTTGCTGCTTTGTGGGAGACCTACATAGAGATCCAGGCTCTTGGATGAAGTAAGCCCATCTCAGTCACTGAGGCCATTTGGGGAGTGAACCAGCAGACAGAAGATGCCTTTTTTTCCCCCTCTGTTCCCCCATCTTTATCACTTTGATGTTTCAATACATGTTTCAATATTAAAAACCAGAAAGCAGTAACAACTTGGGTACATATGCATTTTCAAATTCTATAGAAATGCCTTTTAAAGTTTTTCTTTATTTTTCATGATACAGTTCCATAGGCTCAGGGATTTCCCCTTTCACCCTCCCAACTCTTGCTCCCCACCCTGGTTTCCCCAAATTGTTACGATTCTATAATCCTTCAACAATAGTCACAAGACCTTTACATTGCAATGTAAGTGCGTTCTGATAATATAGGTATAGACGATGGTGAAAAGTCCAGCATTCTATTGAAAAGAGAATATCGTTTACACAGGATAGTCAGAGAGGACTGAATGTGGCTGAAAGTGACAAGTGACACTTTCACTTGCAGAGAGACAACAGGAAAATGGAGAATGGACAACTTAACCAGGATGGTGGAAGACAAAAATTTTCAGCACAGACTTGACAGTGACAGAACCGAAGAGAGACTCCGTGGGACAGAAAGGAAAGAAGCCAAACTTATCAACATGAACAGTCATATGAGCAATTCATCCTGAACCCACACATCAGACTGCCACCTGGGGAACACTCCTTCCCAGGACAGTCAGAACAGGCAAGATGGCATGACACTTCCGAGAGAAGACAACTGTTCTCCACAAATAGATCCTGAGATGAAGAAAAGCCATGACATGTCAGAAGCAGCATAAAAATAGCAATTGTGCATCACTTGATGTGATAGAAGAATATACAGATAGCTTAAAGAACTGAGGAAAACAATAGTTGACATGAATGAAGGAAATAGAAATATTTAACATCAGTCAAACGGAAATTCTGGAGATGAAATCTCCAATCAAGGACATAAGAATATAATGGAAGCCACAGCAGAATAGAGCAAGTGGAGCCAAGTATTTCTAACCTGCAGGGATATGAATTTTGAAATGGTCCAATCAGATCAGAAAATAAGAAAAAGAATGAAGAAAGATTACATGAAACATGAGATATTATTAAGTGACCAAATAGTTGTGTTATAGGAAATCCTGAAAGATAAGAGAAGGTTTAGCTGTTGAGAACATGCTAAATGAAATAATATTTGAAAACTTGCAAGTTGCGAAATAGACGTAGACATCCAAAAGCAGGAGCCTTGAAGGATGTCAGGTGAATTCAAGCACAAAGGATCTTGTCCAGTGATGATGGTGGTCAAATTGTCAAAGGTTGAAGAAAAAGAGCTAATTCTGAAGAAAAGAAGACAAAATCATGCAGCATGGAAAAAGGAAAGCCAATTAACCCCAAAGCATTATTTGCAGTGGAAACCCTACAGGTCATAAGAATGGGATTATCTATAATTTTAAAGGCAAAAACCTTCCAACCAAGAATAATATCTCCACTAAAACTATTCTTTAAAAGAGACCTAAGAAAGGGAAGTAGAAAAACACGAACAAGCCAAACCCCAAAGTTACAAAAGCTGAGAAACAGAATCACAGCAGAAAAAAAAAACTAAAACTAAATAATAATTAAAAAAAAATTTTACCAGAAAACGACAAAACAACACCTGCTTTTTTGAGAAAGATGATAAAACAAATTTCAGACTCAAACTCAATCTCTACTCCTCTCGCTCCAAATGCATGTGATCCTCCTACTGATACATTTGTTTTGTTCATGTTTAATTCTCTGAGTCACTGGCACTTTAAATCTTGAGGAAGATACAATTTATTTTTCTTGTGTCCATTTTCTTGTCTCTCCGATGTTTGTGTTTTGATGGCTTATATCTACCCACTAGATCGTAAGAACGTTTAGAAGAGAGTACATATGTTAATGGTCTTTGCTTTATCTGCCAGAATAGCAAGCACATATGCAATAAACAAGATGCATTCATGGAATGATTCACAAATGTTTGCTTTGTAAAAATGACAGCAAATTGGTACTCACTGTTTAACACTGCAGACACAATGTTACTTGTACAACCTGGAATGTTTATATTATTTGCTGGAACTAATTGGTTCTTTAACAGGGAATTGTAAGTCTGTTCGTGAGCCTCTGTTTATAATTAGCTACAATTTACATTTAATTATCTTTGTATTTTAATGTTGCTGTAAAAGGTCAGTAGGAAAGGCATTGATAAAATAACAACATATTGATACATGGGAACCTCAAAATCGGTGTGGAACACTGTAAAAATACACCTGAGGGGAGGACCTGAAATATTTTACAGATAGCTTAAATTTTCATTAAGCTTTTTGTTTCTTGTTTTGGGTCCCTGTTTAAAATAGCTCTGAGTCTTGAATGCTAGGAAAAGAATTTGCATAGATATCAGAGCCAGACCTTGGTCTAATGGGCCAACTGTGTAGTTCCCATCTCTTTCAGCCATCATCCATCCATCCTAGCTATTGTTGAGCCATCTCTGTCCTTTTGCATTTTGGTCCACCACACTCACTATAGTCCCAACAATTTGTTGCCCTTCCTAGCTCCTGGGACATTGCATATCTCACCTTTCAGAATACTATTTGTAGCAAAATCTGTTTTCTTTCTGCAAGTTTCTCATGTATAGAGCTTACTATTAGACTTTTTCTTTATCCAATTTTTTTTACTTTCCTGTTTCCATGCTGTTTGTTCCACATTGGACTAATTCCCTCCGCCATTGTGTCCGTGCCAGTGTTTCTTCCTTGAATGTCATGGCTTACCCTTACTGCTGTAGGCACGTCTCTACAGAAACCCTAGAGCTTCCACCTAGATGCTCCAGTGTTTTGTTTGTTGTTGATGTCGTTGTTTTTCACTGATGACTTGAAAGATAGAGAGGACTCTTTATCTATCATTTAGAGAACCTCATCATTCTGATTTGAAGCGACAAGCTTTCAGGTTGTATTATCAGAAAGGTGCTTGTGATAGGAGCAAACACTCTTTCAGTTACATGCCCAGAAGCCTTCATGATAAAACACCTGACACTTATCAAGGCCTCCAGTTCAAACCAGGAGCTGACAAATCACCACCTCTGGACATGGACTTGTAATTCTTCATACTTTCTTGGGTAAAAAGAAGCTGGATGGCATAAGGAGATTTTTGAGACACATTGAATAATGTCTAAGGAAAGATCATTTTCCTTTGCTCTGTAACTCACTATGAGCATGCTGAGCATTTGTTTAACAGTGTAAATTGGTCCAGGCTTTCCTGGAACTCATCTTGATAGGAGGCATCTGCTTCAGAATCTCCCCGATGAAAAGAGGCTCCAACTCGAGCTGGCAATTCCGTTGCAGTAAGTTGTGTTCGGAAAAGTTTATGCTACAGGGCTTTTTTTTTTTTTTTTAACTAAATTGTTTTCTGAAAGCACTCACTAAAAATGATTCAGGGTTCCTGAACTTGAAATATCCAAGAACGTGAAGGATTATCTGCAATAATTTTTGTTGATAGAAAATTGATGAGTGTCACTGTAAAATTCAGAAATTTTCCATAATAATGAATGCATTCCATCATGGTAGTCTGTCTTATTCAAGAATAGTTTAATTAGTCTCACAAATTGTCAAATAGTGTTGGCTGCAAGAAAAGTCTCTTGCTCATTGCATATGTTTCTTACTGTTTATATGAGGAACCTTGATGGGTTTGATGGGTTCCAAACACTAACAGAATACATTTGACTTGATCCATTACAATTATTTTCAAGGTTTTTTTTTTCATAAGTCAGATATAGAGAATAAATAAAAATGAATCTGTTAAAGTTGAAGTAAAGAAGTGTCTTGGCTTCATTCACTCATCCTGCCTTTATTTCTTGTTTTAACCATGGGGAGCTCAGAAGAACTATTTTGTAACATCTGGGTCAGAAAACTCCAAACCAAAAACAAACAAATAAATAAACAACATCCACAGCAAAAAACTAGTCTTCCCTCAGAGCTTGGACAAAGCCCCAGTTTTTATTTTCTCTGGAAGATGTATTTGTAGATACAATATTTCATAACCTTTTAATTTCTTGCTAAAAATTTGCAACATTAAAAGGAAGAAATTGTGTATATGCTACAAATCTCACTTTTTTAGAAAAAAAGATTTTTTTTTTTTTTTTTTACTGGAAAGGCGGATATACAGAGAGGAGAGACAGAGAAGATCTTCAGTCTGATGGTTCACTCCCCAAGTGAGGCTGGAGCTGAGTCAATCCAAAGCCAGGAGCCTCCTCCAGGTTGCCCATGCGGGTACAGGGTCCCAAAGTCTTGGGCCATCCTCGACTGCATTCCCAGGCCACAGGCAGGGAGCTGAATGGGAAGCAGGGCCGCTGGGATTAGAACTGGCACCCATATGTGATCCAGGGCATTCAGTGCGAGGACCTTAACCACTAGGCTATCGCGCAGGGACCACAAATCTCACTTTTAATTTTGTATATTTCTTTTTATAACTTTTATATACCTTAAGTGGTACATAATAATATAGGAAAGTCAGAAACTAGAATGTAAGAAACACGGGTAGAAAAATCATCAGTAATATGTGCATGATCCTTTGTATGTGTTACCAGGACTCACTCTAAATGGTTTTATAGGTAACAGCTCATCCAAACCTATTAAGATTTGCTTGAGATGATTATTATTATATACCAAAGATCAAAAAGAACAAATAATTAATAATTTTCTTGGTGCTATTTAGCCAAAAAAAAAAACTAGTGTCTGAATTTTTGTGTATTTATAGATAACCTCAAGCAATATATTTTTTTCTGATTTATACACCTCCATGTTAATAAATGTTATGGTAAATGATGACTAGGTCCACATATACACCATTACTCAAAAAGGAAAACATTCCCTCTCTCTCTCTCTCTCTCTCTCTCAATTCTCTCTACTCCCTTTAGAGTTAAGTTCAGCTAGAGCAAGTTAAATTTTACCTGCTCCAAATATGGAGGACATTTTATAGATTTTCATTGAGGGTATTAATTTTAATTTTAGTCAACAGAGAAAATGTTAGCATAAGGACCTGATGCACAGTGCTAACAATTTTTTTGTTGGTAACGATAAAATTTTATAATCACATATTGTCAGATGCCATAGACACTGTGTTTCAGTTCCTGAGCTTGACGGAGCTTTGTGGATAAGTCAGCTAAGAGACATTCTTGATGCTATGCAGCATTGATCTAGCAAGGTAGAAGACTCAGTAAAATCGGAGTGTTTCGTTAATTTAAACTGGCACTGGAAGCTTCACTGATGAGCTGAACAGAAGATAAAAAAAAAATGAAAAAGCAGGAATGTCGGGGTGTATTTTGCATGGAAGGTCCCACAATATCAATCATAAACAAGTGAAAATAAAGAAATAATCAGATCTGTAGAGTACTAAGATTCTTATATTTGTGAAACTGGGTAAGATAAAATATGGCTATTAATATATAGGCAATTTGATTAACATAAAAGAGATAAACATGAGCTTACCAAAACAAATAGCCATATTATTTACTAAAGTAAAGCACATAGATCTAGCACAAAACAATAACCGGGGCCAGGCGCACTAGCCTAGTGGCTAAAGTCCTCATCTTGAAAATACCAGGATCCAATATGTTGTCATTTCTTGTTCTGGTGGTCCCATTTCCCATCCAGCTCCCTGCTTGTGGCCTGGGAAAGCAGTGGAGGACGGCCCAAAGCCTTGGGACCCTGCACCCGCGTGGGAGACCCAGAAGAGGCTCCTGGGTTTGAATAGCCACAGCTCTGGCAATTGTGGCCACTTGGGGGGTGAAGCAGTGGGCCGAAAATCTTCCTCTCTGTAAGTCTGACTTTCCATTAAAAATAAACATTTCTTTTAAAAAAACCACAAACTTTTAGTCTAATTGATTCTACTGAATTCTACTTCTATTAAAAATATTTTTGTCATAAAAATTAGAACTGATAGTTTTTATAGTTGCTAAGTAGAGAAGATAATTTTTTGAACATTTAAAATTGCTATCCAATGAACATTTTTCTGAAAACCAAAAGGAAATTAACAAAGATATGTAGCTACATGGGCAAATTTGTATGAATTATATTGTATTGCACTCATTAAAATGCATCAAGTTCAAAAATAAAACAAAGGAAGTATTATGTATTTACCACAGGGAACTATTTATTGAAATTTCATTATAGTGAAAAATTACATACAATTTTAAAATGTGCCAGAAAAAAAAGTCCTCTGAGTGATTTTACAAAGTTACTCTTTTTAACTAATAGATGAATCATGAAATATTTTGTATGAATTGGTGATAATATTCCATCATCAATTCATTTAGAATTTTAATCCCACAATCACTTGATGCTATGTTCAGTCGCTCAATGTGCTTGTCACTGGAAGTCACCCAAGACTTTTCACACACAAATTATTGATGTTCCTGTCACGGTCTTTGCTCTGAGACATTCTGAAGTATGAAGAAAAGGAGGCAGAACAACTTCTAAGTGTCTCATCATGCTTTTTGGTAAGCAACAGATTACACTGACTTGACACCCATGAATATGGGAATTGAAATGAGGTCATATTGTATAGTCATTAAAAGTGTTCATCTACTAATTGTGTTCATTTATCATGCAAAAATAATGAATAATGGCTCAACATGAACACGTATGTGCAGCTTATAAAGCATCCATTCACCAGTATAAAAAAACTCAATATTTATTTCCTTTGTGTTAAAACAATTGCATTTTTATGTATTTATGCTTACAGAAATACTAAAATAGATCAAATTATTGGAAATATAAACTATAACATGATCAGAGTTTAAAGACAAAGAAATCCGACATTAGCTTCTTTATTCGTTGGTATTTTTTCAGCTAATATAAGATTTAAAATCATTATTCAAGGAAAAATACTTCAACTATAGTTATGAGCAATGAGAAGACATCTCAACACAATTAAAAATATAGGCTAATTATGCACATAATTAATAACAAGGGACTTAATAATTGTGAAAACTGTTGCATATAACCTCATTTTTGTCAATAGATGCATGGCACAGATAAGCATTTTTATTAAACTGCTTTACTAATATTGGAATAGCTGTGTTGATTTTATTTTTGTGTAGTACACTGTAAAAGTATCATTTACCTATAATTCAGAATCCTGCCAAGTCCATGTCATTTAAACAAATGAAAACATCATGATCTTGCTGCTTCTCTTTTTCTGAAATCAGTGTTACTACCCTCACTACCTTTGCCACAACCACTGCACATAATGATATGCGTACAGAAAGGCATGCTAATAATCAAAACACATCAATGACAGAAATACAAATATACAAGTATCTCAGCTACATTCAAGGGAATTCTTACATGCAAATTGTCAATAGCGAAGAATATCAAAGAAAAGCTGCAAGGAATTATAAAATTCCATAGCAGGAATATGAACTGCTGAGTGCCTGCCCGTAACACTAGCGTATATCAGCAAAATCTTTCACTTTGCACCTAAACAAAGACTTCAGCTAAGAATTCACCATTTCACCATCTTTTTGGTTGTCAAGAGGTTTTCTCCAGAGGTTATAAAAACAATCCCTGAGTGATAGGAAAGGCAGTCGTAAATAAATGGTTTTTAGAAGCAGGGTGCTAAAATAATGTACAGGACATTATGCTGCAAGTTTTAAAATAATGTTCACTGTATTTTGCTTTTGAGATGCCTTAGATGACTAACTTGCTCAAGGACTCAGAAGACAGTATTCAAATGTTAATTTTGGACTTCCACAAGAATGCTCCTCCCAAAATGTACTACTTAAGATTGAATAATTGATTTTACAAGACTTGCTGGAAATTTCAGATCTGTAAAGCTGAGACAATTGTATCCACTGCCTTATAGGAAAATTACAAGGGTGAAGTGACATGATCCATGCAAAACACCTGGAGCAAGACACATCAGTGTCACTATGATATGGGACACCATTTCATCGGCAGACGGTTACAAAGCCTAGTTCCCTAGTTCCCTAGTTCCCTAGTTCCAACACGCTCCTCAGCAGATGGAATCTCCGGAATGCTTGATTAAAAACATTAATGAGATTGCATCACTCGCCTACTTAAAACTACCTTTGACTTTTCCTTACTGGTTCAGTGAAAGGCGTAGTCCTTGGAATGAGCAGAAGGACCTCTGCGATCGAAGCTCCTCTAAACTGACCCCGTTTCTATCAGACTCTTTGCTCCTACTGTTTCAACACAACAAACCTGCAGCCACCCTAACCTGCTCTGTTCTGTTCTCTACTTTAACTTGTTCTTTCTGCCTAAAATGTCCCTGCTCAGCCATGCACGTGAAGCATTCTCACTCCTTTAGTTCTCAGTGACTAACTCACTGGAGGACCTTTCCTAGGCCACTCAGTTCTCATTCTACGGCCTTTTGAAGTTTCTTCACTTCACTTCATGTTTCCTGTTCATCATAACACGCATCAAATCATTACTGTTGATCATTTACCTAATTTTCAAATATCTTCCCCACCCTTCCCTATCCAGGCCTCTATTAATCACAAATCGATTCTCGTGTCCCCTATGTATGATTGAGTTTGATTAGCGAGGAACCCGATCAGTGTATAAGAGATGGGAAGAGGAGTGAAGGGGCGCCATTCTCTTGCAGAGTTTCAGGCTGACTGATGGAGGCGCTTCAGGCTCATTGTTTTTCTTTACGGAAGGAAGGTCATCTTCCCTCTCAAGGATGACCTGCTTTACACATCCTCCACTTGCTGTGCACGTTAAGCATTATCATCCAGAAGGCGATAGAGAAGCTCAGACCCTAGCTCAGTGTTACTGATTCAAAATCCTCCTTTTGGTAAAGTTCTGTGTCGTGAATGTTCGAAACTAGAAAATGAAGCTTTTCTGGATTCCAGTGATGACCCGCTCCTTGAGTGGAGAAGCAGTTACATCGTCAATTCTACAACTCAAATTTATCCCTATGCTTCTCCTATGTATTAATACCTTTACGAAGAGCTTCTTTTTAAAAATCCATCCAAAACCATACCATGTGTCTGTTTGTTGATCAGAGGTTGGGAATGTCCATCCTGAGCGCATGTGCATTTGGTCTGGCCAAGGCAACTGTAGGTGCACCTTGCAGTTTAATAAATCTAGGAGCTCTTATTGTAGCCATAGTGAGTGTAATAAGTGAATCAGAATGATAATATAACTTTCGAGAGATAAGGAAGGAATGTCCTTTGTGGGATATGCGGGAAACATAGGAGTATGTGATAGACATCCTGTTCTTTGGCTGCCGGAAGCCCATCTGCCTGTTTTGGGTAACACAAAGAACGATCAGTGCCAGGCATGCCGGGAGTATGCACATTGTGAAAGCGTTAGCAGACTGTGGTGAAAGTACAGCAGTCCAGTTACGGCATGAGATGTGCAGATTCCTCCTGACACAGGCAATGATGCCTCCCATGATTGATGACGATGCTGTCCGCTGCTTTGTCAACACAGACATTAACTCTAACGCGATTGCCCCCACACATCCATGATCAACAAACTGATCCTGAGATGAAGATTTAGGAGATTATAGTACATGAAAATGACCTCAACAACTGACAATATAGTTGTTGGATATGTACCAAACCCAAGTGTGGTTTTACACTAGAATTCAAAATAAAATAATCGTGTCAGTGGCATAATATACTCAATAGTTGTCAAACTTAAGTGGTGTGACATCCTGGAAATGGCCACTACAAAGAAAATAAAAGTTGATGCAGAGTGTAACTCTTCCAAAGAGAAATGGGGAAAAAATGTTTTGTTTTGTTTTTTTTTTCTTTTTGGAAAGGCAGATATAGAAAGAGGAGAGACAGAGAGGAAGATCTTCCACCTGATGGTTCACTCCCTCTAGTGGCTGCAACAGCCGGAGCTGAGCTGATCTGAAGCCAGGATCCTGGAGCCTCCTCCAGGTCTCCAACATGGGTGTAGGGTTTCAAGACTTTGGGCGATGCTCAACTGCTTTCCCAGGCTACAAGCAGGGAGCTGAATGGGAAGTGTAGCCACTGGGATTAGAACTGGTGCCCATATGGGATCTTGGCGTGTTCAAGGCGAGGATTTTAGTCGCTAGGCTATCACGCCAGGCCCAATAAATGATTACTTTTTAAACGGTAAAGTCAAACATGCCTGCATAGTTCATGATGTAGCCAAACTGGAGTGTCACTACAGCTCAAAAGATGCAAAACTGCAGGACTGGAAGGCTAAATGTATCTGGGTAAAACCAGCATTCTTCAGCAGAGTCTGAGTTCACCACAAGTACCACTAAGCTTTATTGTGGCAAAGACAAGGATATTAAGATAAGTAATGTAGCAAATGAATTTGTTGCAAAGAAGCTGAAGCCTCCTGTAGAGGCAGTGTGTAAAAGAGTACATGGTGGTTGCTGTGGAGTTTTTAAACATCAGACAAATTGAATCGTTTCAAAATGTTAGTTTGTCTCAGAACCATCTCAGATCAGCTTACTCAGCACAGCATATTGAAAAATACTGAAGGACTCTGAAGGAGAATTCCAAATTTTCTTTCTGGCTTATACAAAGCTATTGGAAACAACAAACACTGCCCAACTGGCCATGTTCATTTGTGGGAATCTGAAATGTGAGAGGAATTGCTGCCCATGGAAGCCATGCATCACATTCCAAGAGGAAAGGATTTGCTGGAGAGACTAGGTTTTTTTCCTCTTTTCTTTCCTCTCTCTCTGCAAAAGCTTAATTTTAATTCACTCTATAATCACAGGTTTAATTAATGGGTAAACATAATATTCAAAAAGTAAAAAGTAGGGGCTCAGAGTGATAGCCTAGTGTCTAAGTTCTTGCCTTGCATGCTCTGGGATCCCATATGGGTGCCAGTACGTATTCTGACTGTACCCCTTCCCTTCCAGCTCCCTGCCTGTGGCCTGGGAAAGCAGTGGAGGATGGCCCAAAGCCTTGGGACCCTGCACTCATATGGGAGACCTGGAAAAAGCTCCTGGCTCATGGCTTTGGATCAGCTCAGCCCAGCCATCGCCAACACAAAGGGAGTGAACCAGTGAATGGAAGATCTTTCTCTTTGTCTCTCCTTCTCTTAATAACTCTAACTTTGAATAAAAATAAATAAATACATTTTTTAAAGTAGAAAGTAGGAAGACTACAGTTTCACAAGAATATAAACAAGGGCTAAAAGAACAATAATACTACATATAAGATGTCTGCTTCACACCTATAAATATTTTGGAATTCTATATGTACTGCCACATATCACAGAAAACATATGACACATATATTGTTGTGACTGACTTATTTCACTAAGTATAATGAAATCCAGCTGGGCTTATTTTGTTGCAAAAGACAGAATTTTACTATTTTTATGACTGAGTAGTATTCTATGTAGTATATATGCCTCATTGTTATTATCCATTCATCAATTGATGAACATCTGGGTTGAGTCTATATTTTAGCTATTGGAAGTGGAACTGCTATAAATATGGGGTTATAATATAGCTCTTTTATATGCAGATTTCATCTTGTTTGGATAACTTCAGATATAGCATAACTGAATCATATGGTAGATCTATTTGGTTTATGAGTAGCCTGCATATTGTCTTTTATAACGGTAATATCACTTTACATTCCTGTCAATAATATACTAGGAAACCTTTTTCTCTGCAATATCAACAGCATTACTTTGAGGGGACTGGGTTTGGATGATGGGTGTTCTAACTGGAGTGAGGTGAAATCTCACCACACTTTTTATTTGCATTTCCCTGTTGATTCACAATCCAAGCATTTCTTAATGTGTCTCTTGTCTCATTTCTTAACTGGATTTTTTTTATTATTGAGTTGAGCCTGTATAAATCCTGCATGTTAATACTTACTGTTTGCACAGTGTGCAATATTTTCTTCCTGTTTTGTTAGCTGTCATTTCACTTTGTTGGATGTTTCCTTGACAGTATATAAGTTTCTTGGCTCGATGCAACCATATTTGCCCATTTTTGTTTCTACTACCTATACCTCAGGGATCATTTCTGAAAAGCTTTTGAGTCACAA
This sequence comes from Ochotona curzoniae, assembly GCF_017591425.1. Taxonomy (NCBI): domain Eukaryota; kingdom Metazoa; phylum Chordata; class Mammalia; order Lagomorpha; family Ochotonidae; genus Ochotona; species Ochotona curzoniae. The sequence goes on from NW_024467096.1 coordinate 26,376,258, forward strand.
AAACACATAAAACTTAAATAAACCAATAACCAAGATGGCGTATAGTGGAGAGCTGAATGGGAAGTACATTAGCTAGGACTCAGATGGGCACACATGTGAGATGCTGGAACTGTCCATGGCAGATTACCTAGTACACTGTGGCACTGTCCCCAAGGAGAAGTTTTAGACAACATAGATCATTTCAAAGTCATTGAACACTTAGTTTCACTATGTGATGAAAACTCCTGGGAACTGACAGAAATAAACATGTACACCAATGGAAAAGAATCGAAACTCCAGAAGTCAATACCTACAGCCAACTAATCTTTCACAAAGTAAAACCAATCCCTGAATAAAGAACAGTCTCTGCAGCAAAGAGTTCTAAGAAATTGGAATCATGACAGCAGGAGTGTGAACAAAGATCCTTACCTTACACCTCTTACAAAAACCAAACAAAAATGGGTCGTGGACCTAAATCTGCAACTGCATACCATCAGATGACTAAAGAAAAAAATTGGGGAAAACTCTGTAAGACATTAGCATATGCAAAAACTTCTCAGAAAAAAACTCCAGAAGCATGGGCAATAAAAACAAAAATAGGTAAAAGTGATTATATCAAGCTCGAAAGCTTCTGCTCTGCAAAAAAAAAAAAAGAAAGAAAAAAAATCATTCAATGAAGTGAAGAGACAACGAACAAAAGAGTGGGAAGAAAATATTGTAAATTATGCAAGGAATAAGCATTAACATGCAGGATCTGTAAAGGTCTCAAGAAACTCAACAAAAAGAAGACAAACAATCCAGTTAAGAAATGGACAAGGAATATGAATGGTCATTATTTAATAACTCAAATTTAAATGGCCAAGAGACACATTAAATAACGCTCAGGACCACGAGCCATCAGGCAACTACAAATAAAAGCAGTAGCAGAGCTTATAGAAAGCCTAGCATCAAAACGTCAAAAACCAATGCATTCTATGAGGATGGGGAGAAAAAGATATTCAAATGCACTGTTGCTGGGAATTTAAACTAATACAGACATTATGTTAGACAATATGGAGTTTCATGAAAAAAAATCTGAAAATAAATTTATCCTTTGACCCAGCCATCCCACTATTTGGAATTTAACCAAAGAAATGTGACACAGACTATGAAAGAATTATTTGCATCCCTATGTTTAAAGCAGCTCCATTCTCAAATTCTAAGATATGCAGTAAGCCCAAAGGTGCATCATCTGATAACTAAGAAAGGAAAATGTGATACACATATGCTATGAATACTTTAGCCATAAAGATAATTAAATCCTATATTTTGCACCAAAATAGATGCACTTGGACATTTTTATGGCCAGGAAAATGAGCCAGTCTCAGAGAAGCATCATGTGATTGTTTTCAAATGTGACTGTTGATACATAATACTAATATATATAATGTACACATAATATATGTATGTATGTGTATATATATATGTATATATGAAGAGAGCGTGAAGTCAACATTTGGGGATATGAATACTCTTTATACTCCAATTAACTGTTGTTTTACTATTTTTATTTGCCAAAGGTTATGTTTATTGACGACTTGAAAGAAAGAAAAATCTCTGTTCACAATCATTGTAGCTCAACAATGTGGTGTCAACAGTCATGTCATCCATTGCTTTTGTCAAATGCAGAGATTGCAGAAGATTGAGGAGTTCCTGAATTCTCCTGACTCTGAGTATAGAGATCATTTTAATCACTGTGAAGTGTAGTAGCTGAGTCAATGAAATACGCTCATCAGGTTTCACAAACGTTGTGATCAGTTCAACAAGTTGAAGACGAAAGAATAACTTGTTCAGGACCGTGTGTGATCCACCATTTAATATGGACATCACCAAGGCCATCTTAGAACTAAATGTCATGTTGCAAGGTCCCAATCACACCTCCTGCTGTCAAAGAAGAACTTACATGAAGTTAAACTAAAGCCATAGAAAGTGAAAATTGAAAGAATAACATGGTACAATACCCCAACTCGAAAGACAAATGCCTTCTGATATATATGAGTATGCTGGTGAATGTATGGCACTGATACAGACATTTAGACATGAAAAATAAATATCTATGCCATAGCACTCCATGTGAAACTAGCTAACGTGCTTGATAATCTAGAACATGAAATCATTCAGCAGCAAAGCATTTATGATCTGGAACCTCCCACTACTTGAGCTTTATAAATGTTATATACTTAATGGTTAATTCCCAACTTTACTGAGACACTCATTGAAACACCACATCTGTGTTTAGAACATTTTACTGCTGTGGACACTGTTCTTTTCAAAGTTTATCATTTCAAGAAAAAATTGATTGCACTCAAGACTAAACAACACAAACTTGGAAAAGCAATTGATAGTGATGTTATCGTTGCCTGAACGGAAAAACATTTCTAGCCATCCCAGTAGTGGTAAGTTAATTAAATGTTTTACCAGATATATTGGGCTAACTGTGTATCAATAATTTTATATGCCTCTTGATTGATGCTATATATACTCAAATGGCCCTTGGTAGAAGAAAGGTTTACTCACATTTGCTAGACCATGAACTCTCTGAGAATGATACTTTTGTCTATTAATTTTGTCCTTTGTCACTAGGCCTTAGGACAGCATTTTTTATTTGTAGTAAATAATCAATATTTTATGAATGATTAAACAGGGCCTGAAAGACAATATTAGCTTGTATTATTATTATTATTTTATAATTATTATATAGTCTCACATTTTCTCAAGACAAATGAATCCTGAAAGAACAAAAGCATAAAATATTCAAAATTAGTTATCTCTCTGCTTTCCAAGCAGAACAATGGTTTTTAGAACAAGTGTTAAATCTTTCTAAAAAGCAATATTTAAATTTATCACAAAAAATTGAGTAGTAATTGACCAGATTCCTGTACAAATATTTTCCAGGCAGTGGAAATACTTGAAACTGTTTTTGAAGGAGTGGAAATCAGAAGATTTAATATTTGAAAAATATATATATATATATTGAATTTTCTTCAGGCCCAAAGAAAACTGGCAAGATTACTGAGAAATAACCTCAGAAAAGAAAATAGAAAGGAAACTTTTTGGAGGTGTAGGTTAAGTATAGAATTTGTATTTGGTTTTGAATAAATTCAGTTGGACTGTTTTATGTAAAAAAGTGTTACAATTTAATTATATTTGAAAACATTAATATCTGGATCGGCATTGTGGTGCAACAAATTAAGCTACGGCCTGCAATACCAGCACCCCATATAGGTGGCAGTGTAAGGCCCAGCTTCTCAACTTCCTATTTACCTTCCTGCAAATGCACCTGGGAAAACAGTAAAAGATGGTCCAAGACCTTGAGCTGCTTTATGCACTTGAGAGACCTGGGTGAAGAGCCAGGTTCCTGGTCCTGGCCCAGCCCTATCCATTGTGGATAGACTGGATAGACGGTAACTCGCATTCTTCCTTTCTCTTTCTCTCTCTTTCTCTGTTTCTCACCTGTTCTCTGTAAATTTTCAAATAATTAAATACATCTTACAAAAAATACATATCACTGCTAATAAGCAGATTATTTGGCAGATTATTATAAGCAGATTATTTCAGAGACAGCAACAATTAAATCACACTACTTAAGATCTTTCAGTGGTAAACAAAAATTCAGAACTTGGAGACATGGACTTTCTTGGCAAAAAAAAAAAAAAGTGAAACTTAAGAGCTGGATTTGAATAATGTTTAGTAAGAAAGAGTTGGTCATGGATAATATTGGGAAGGAAAAACCCCACCAATAGTGATTTTAATATTCTTGATACAGGTGGCCAGGTGATACATTTGTCATAAAGAAGAATAACAGAAGATACATTTTGGAGAAACTCAATTGTTACATATTAGATATATATTAAGACAGAAATACATGGACACATTCACATAATGATTTGAAAGCAAAGAGTATGATAAATATATATATATATATATTGGTAAGTTACAAACACCTAAATAATGTTTAAATGGTGATATTTCAGAAACAGCTTCAGGAGAGGCTATGGAATAACATCAAAGGACTTACAGAAAAATGGAATCAAGAGATAAGTATTTGGTGCAAAAGTGTTTGAAATTCATTTACTAGTTTCATCAGACATATTTGCCATGAGGTGTTTGAAGACTCATCAATAAAATTGGGACAAATTCCTGAATAACTCTAACATTTAAAAATCAGATACATGTGAGCACAATCGGTCTAAGCAGAGATAGGAGGAAAAGAAAGATAGTGTGGTGTTACAGAACTCAAGAGAGAAAAGACACATCACCCGCATTAGAATTCTCACAGCCCTTCACTAGCAGCAACAGAAACCGAGCGAGAAACAATACCTTCAAGAGTTGATAGAAAATAGCTATACGCCTAGGATTCTATAGCTGCAAAGCAGTAATTCAATATTATGAAGAAAATAAGAAATGTTTCACACAAACAATGAAAATTAGAATACATTCTTAACATACTCACTGAGGTTTGCGAAACACTGAAAGCTGTGATACGTAAGTTTTTGGGCAAAGTTGTCAAGTTACTCTTACTTATTAAAGATTTGTTTTTGTTGCAAAGTCAGATACACGGAGAGGAGGAGAGACAGAGAGGAAGATCTTCCGTCTGATGACTCACTCCCCAAGTGACCGCAACGGCTGGTGCTGCACCGATCCAAAACTTGAGCCCAGATCCTCTTCTGGGTCTCCCACGCGAGTGCAGGGTCCCAAGGCTTTGGCCATCTTCAACTGCTTTCCCAGGCCACAAGCAGGGAGCTCGATGGGAAGCGGGGCTGCCAGGGTACATACCAGCACCCATGTGGGATCCCTACATGTTCAAGGCGAGAACTTTAGCTGCTAGATTACTGTCAGGCCAGCCAAGTGGGCCCGCCAAGTTAATCTTGGCAAAATAAAACAAAGTGCTACATATTAGAAAAGAATATTTGTTAAATGGGAAATGTGCATGTGGATACATATGTTCTAAGATCATCACCTTGTTTTAGAATAAGGCAGAAATGATATTTAATTTTACAAATATTATGCAAATCACACATATTGGCAAGCTAATGATAACCTCAGAAATGAGGTTGTAATATAACTTTTACTCTATGAGGAAACAATAAAAGGGAAGCCATAAAGATTAGAAAGTATAAGTTAAACTGCTACAAATGAATCTGTGTTATTAGTAAAGGTGAAAGGGGATAATATCCCCTAAAAAGAAATCTACTATTATAGTTGATTGTTGGCATTGACATTTTATTACATATATACTATTAGCATATTTCACACATACTTACATATAAATAGATACACTTTTATGGAAATTTATCTAAATAAAGACTAAACACTTGAAATTAAAATAATATTTTCTCTAAGTTGGAATGCAGATGTCATGAGGGGAAAAGCCTGAATCCCCAGAGCAACATGAAAGATTAAATATTAATGAATAAATATGTAAAGTAAATCTGATTTTATATGCAACACCTAGAAAACTTGGATGCAACATAATGCGTGTTATTTCAAATGACTGTGTTGATTCTCACACACAAAAAAGTCTGGCTAAAAACAAAGCAGTTTTTTGAAGCCAATGTTGTGTGCAGATAGCAAATTTGTGGCTGCTTCTGATAACTTTTCTATAATTTATTTTATTTTTGTAAGGGGAAAAAGTTCATGTATTTCACAATGTAGATACAGCAGCAAAGGGATACTTCCCACCCTACCGTCCCCGATGCCAGTGTTACCGCACCCTCTTCTATTTCCTTATTAATATTATTATTATTATTAATTTTTGCAATGACACACTTTCAGTTACCTTAATAATCACTGACTTGACCTTCCATTAGTATAGAATGCAACAACAAGTAGAAAAAAATACTGTTCCTTGAGAGTACAAAGACTGCTAACAGTAATCAAATAATTCTAACAATTTGTATGACTGATGGGTGAAGTTGCATGAAGAACAGCATGTAAATCCATGGACATAGGAGACATGGGCTTTGAAGTTTAAATATTCAGTTAGAACCATATTTCAAGTACCCAGCTTAATGGCTTAATTGACTAATCCTCCTGTTGCAAGCGCCAGGATCCCACTTGGGTACCTGTTCATGTCCTGGCTGTTCCACTTTGCATCTACCTCTCAGCTTGTGACTAGGGAAAGAAGTAAGGGAGGTACAAAGTCTTGGAATCCTGCACCCATGAAAGAGACTCAGAAGAAGCTCCTGGTTCCTAGTTTTGGATCAGCTCAGCTGTGTCCATGGTGACCATTTGGGAAGTGAACCAGTAGATGAAAGATCTTTGTTTCTCTCTGTGAATCTGCTTCTCTACTTATCTTAAAAAGGAAGACAAACCAAACCAAACATGTTAGAACCATATGAAAGAAGAAAGAACATGTGTGCTTGTTTCCCTGGTTCGGATATCAATTCCTACGCTACCAAGAAGATGAGGGTCAGCGAAGTTCAAGTACGAATTTTAGTGAATAAATGGAAGATAAATGTAATTTGAGAGTTTATAACTCTTTGCATCCACATATAAAAGTGGCATATGTACCTTTCAGGTATTTTTATCGGAACTATGTTGGTATTCATGAGAAAGATTGAAGGCATGGTACAAAATTGGCAATCCATGTCTCAAGGCGCAAGTCTGAGGGAAAGTGTCACTACGGAAATGAAAGTAAGACTGCAGAAACTTGCGTGTCTGTATGTGTGTGTTCCCCTGCCACAGATCAGCGAATTTAAACCCTCGCTCTCCAGTATAAACTTAGGAGGAGATGAGATCTTTGGAAGGTAATTAAGTCAGTATGATTAAGTCTTCATGATTTTAATGCCCTTAAAAGAGGTGAACAGAATTTCATTCCTGTCCCTCTCCCCACCATGTGAAGATAGCATGGTTTTGCGAACCAGAAAGAATGCACTGACCTGACAACAGATGGGCCAAAATCTTGTTCTGGAATTCCTCTGTTTCCAGAATTTTGGGGAATAAATGCCTGTCTCTTAAGCCATTGGTCTAGCCAATATTGTTTTTTTTTTTTTTTTGAGCAAAGTTCATTTAGAATTTTTTTTTTTCTCCTATCACTTCCATGGCTAGAAGAATTAAAATCATTAAAAAGATAGTTTATAACCCTCTTGAAACTGGGAAAAGTCCCTTATGGCTAAATTGAAGGAACACAAAAGATCCCTCTCTGTGGGAGAGATGGAGAAGAAAACATCCCGGATACAGAGGAGCCCATGCACTGAAAGAAGGGCAGGGTCGCTGAAAAGGGCCTGATACCCAGGGATGGGGAATCTGCCTGATACTAAGGCTGAACTACCGCAACAAAGAACACTGCCCCTCACAGCTAGTTTAACCCATGTAGAGGATAACAACTATCAACTACAGGAGTTTGGCTGCAAAGGAGAGACTTCAAACAGCAGCTGGACTCACAGGTTGAGAAGTCTTCAGGAAAGCAAGAAGCACTTACAAGTACAGCATAATTTTAGAATGGAAATAGCGGTGCACTGAGAGGAATTCCTGCAATAGCAACAAATATACATGGTTCACATTGTAACTGAAATGATTCGCACAAGGAACCTAACTCTAACGAAATAATAATTAAGCCATTTCCATTGGTGGGAGAAGAAATATATTATGTGATGCTAAATACTGTACTATAAATGCTACTATACTATTGTATATAATATGCTATTGTATATGACAGCTTTAAAGCAAAAGTTCCATGAAACTAATACAAACAAAATGAGAAATGAAAAACAACCTACCAAGAAATGAATTTGTCAACAGATCAGATGTAGCTATACATTAGGTGATTTTAAATAATTATAATTAATATCAATGCTTCTGCCTTAATAGAAAGAGCAAATAAAATCCAGATAAAGAAGAAATAATGTAATCAAGGCTAGAAAATATTGAAATTTGAAATGAATGATAGGGAAAATGCCAACAGAAAGTTGGTCTAAAATTCAAATGCTTAATAGTGGCTAAAATGTTCTTTATCAAGTGTGTTAACCAAGAAAATAATATATAAGTCAGAAATATTACAAATTAAAGAAGAAACATCGTACTCTAACTATGTGCACTAATGAATAGTAGAAAAATTTTAGGAATGATTATCTGTCCAAGTGCAACAACTTGGATGAACAAATTATTTTAAAATGATTAAATCTCAACCAAAACAGATAACTAGAATGAATCTGGGCCAATTACAGAAATTAAATTTTCTACTGAAAATTCTTCCAGGAAACAAAATTACAGATCCAGATGACTTCACTGGTGATTTATAACAAGTATTTTAAAAATAACCAAGTCCAATTTAATCAACTTCTTCAGAATAAAAAAAAAACTTCCCAATCATAAGTCCAGATTTACCTTGATATAAATAAAATTTTAAAAAGACACAGTGTGAAAATGTGATACCACTATTTATAAACACATAAGCACACATATATGTATATTTATAACAAAACATATGACCCAATAGAATCTATCCCTTAGCTCAAGAATGGTGCAACATTCAAGAATCATTCAAGAATCAATGTATACCAGGCATATATATTGAAAATCCACGGTGAACTTGACATTCAATGGGGAATCTGAAACATTTTCCCCTAAGGTCAAGAATAAAACAAGGCTGTCTCACAGGATACTTTTACTCTACATAGGCCTGGAATGCACACACACACACACACACACACACACACACACACACACACACACAATGATTCAAGAAAAAGCAGACAGACATCTAAGTTGCAAGTAAGGAAATAAAATTATGTTTGTTTGAAGATACTACAATCTTATATCCAGAAAACTCTAGTACTCACACTTTATAAAAGATATTAGCAATACCAATTGAATTCAATGAGGCAACAAGATACAAAGTCAACACAAAATTTAGTTGCTTTTGCTTTTTTTTTTCTTTTACATACTTAAGATTTCTTTATAGTCAAAACATGGAAAAATCTATCTTCTAGTTTTTTAAAAAAGAAATATGCAATGAATTAACATTTACTCTCCAGTCAAATCTCAGGACTTTTTACACCTAACAGTAACCTTACACCCAGCAGTCCATTTTTTCCCCATCCTTCCTTCCTCATTTCTCTCTCAAGCATCTGTTAACTGCCCGTATATTTTTAACTTCTATGAGATCACCTGTCTTTAAGCTCCACTTGTAAAAATGGCATCACGGAATATTTACCCCTCTTTGTTTTACTTATTTTAATTTACATAATAACTTCTGATTCTGTCCATGTTGCTCTAAATGAAAGATTTCATCTCTTTGAAAAGCTAAGGATCATGTTGGTTTTCTTCTTTTTCTTTTTTTTTTTCTTTTGTTTTATCTTTTCACCTGTTGACAGACATTGAAATTGTTTCCGTTTCCTGGCTATTTGGAATAGCAGTGCAATGAATAGGAGAGTTCCAATGTTTCTTTAACAGATGAAGGTAATTTCCTTTGGACATACACTAGAATTAAAATTGCTGAATCATATTGTAACTTGAGTTTTTGTTTCTTGAAGGGCTATTTTCTTATTGTCCACAATGACCACACTAATTAACAACCCATCATTAGTTTTAGGTGATTTCTCTTCTTTTCTGCATTGTTGACAGTACTTGCTACCTGTTATCCTTTAATGATATTATACAGAAACAAGATTATGTCCCAATGTGGTATTAATTTGCATTTCATTGATGAATACTGATATTGCCCTTCCATTCATGTACTTGTAGGCAATTTATGCATCTGCATCTAAGTGGTGTCTATTTAATTTCTGGCATTGTCATGTAGCAAGTAAAGCCACTGTCCCTCCTCTAGACAAAGAACTGGGAAACAACATCCAGGAGGGTCACAGAACTCCCAACAGGGTTGACCAAAAGGCATCTTCACCATGACACTGATAATTAGGCTCTCTTCAATTGAACATAAGGAAAAGATCCTTAAATGTGCACGTGAAAGAAAAAATCAATTGCCATATAAAGGAATGCCAATTAAACTCACAGGAGATCTCTCACAGGAAACTCCACAGGCCAGAAGAGAATGGAAGCAACATATTCCAGATCCTAACAGCAAAAAATGTCAGCCCAGGATAACATACCCAGCGAAACTTTCGTTTGTCTTTGAAAATGAAATAAAATTCTTCCCTAGTAAAGAGAAGTTAAAAGCATATGCCTCTTCTAAACCTGCCCTACCAATGATACTTACAGGTGTTCCCTTTGATAGAGAAAAGCAATAAACCCCACCAAAACCAAATGTGAAGAATATCCCAGTAAAATAACAACAGAAGACTAAATCAATGGACAACCCATTGTTAAAATGACAGGAGGACCAAATTACTACCCATTCCTATTAACCCTGAATGTCAATGAATTAAACCCATCAATCAAATTTCATAGATTAGACTGGATTAAAAAACGAAACCCATCTATTTGTTGTCTACAAGAGACGTATTTCACCAACAAAAATCAGCAGCAACTATATCTCATGGATTTTGATTTTTTTGGTTAACTTCATCAATTCAAAACACTTCTGATTAAATTCTTCACTGACTCGCAGATCATACAGTAGCATCATTTTCTTGAAAAAGGTTCTTGATTTTCTTTTTCATTTCTTCAGTGATACATTAATCATTCAGTAGCATGTTATTTAACTTCATGGTGTTGTTAATTTCTTTTTTCCTCCTGTTGTTGATATTGTTTTTTCTTCCTGTTGGTGGTGGCTTTTCATTTAAGGGGGTGTATAGTGTAATGGAGACGATCATATCCAGATGTGAGGATACAATGTAGTATGCATCTTTACTTCCAGACACAGATGGATTCAGACAAAGACAAGGAGGGAGTTGGAGGGTGGATAAGGGAAATCCCAGGGCCTATGTAACTGTATCATAAAATTGATAATAATGAAAAAAGGAAAATTTGTTTAAAAAACAAATAAATATCAGTTAATGTTGTAACTTGTGTTATTATTGTAACAATAGAGATAAGGAGTGAGGGGGAAATGGGGAAGAAGGAAGAGGAAGGGGAAAGATGAAATACTTTTATGTGTGTAAAACTGTATCATGGAAAATAATTTTTAAAGAAAGTAAAAAATAAGTTTCTTTAGCATGTCTTGCAAGGCAGGTTGGACGGTGACAAATTCTTTCAGCTTTTCTTTGTACTATGAAAGTCTGATTTCACCTTCCTTCGAACCGTGTGATTTGTGTTGAAAAACCTGCAGGAAAGTGTGAATTTCTTCTTGGAGGTAATTCTATGGGATACATGGAATCTGTTCCCTTCGTATTAGTAAAAATTAATAAAATGTAATTTGTATTTGAGCACATTGTGACCTGATTTAAGTATTAGCTGCTTCATTTCCCTGGCAGCTTTGAAAATCTCCTTTTTAACCACAATCTTGGAGATACTGATTTATGTACATCTGAGCAGACTTTTTTGAATTGAATCTAACTGGTGATGTGTAACCTTCTTCCACTTGGAGGTGGTTACAACTAGATAAATGTATTGTTCTCTAGCTCTGGAGCATTTTTTTTTTCTACTATGTTTTTTGACAAGCTTCTTATTCTTCTGGTTTTCTCAAGTCTCCTTTTAATCACATAAACCTGAGTGTTGTCTCCATACCTTTCTATAATAGCTCCCATGAGCTTACTTCATTCTGCTTGCCTCTTAACTTTCGTCCCACTCTGTCTCTTTAACTAGCCTGCCTACAACCTCTCTGATTCTTCCATCCAGTCTTTTCTGTTGCTCATGCCCTCTACAGTGTCTTTAATTTCATTTAGTGAAGCTTTTATTTGAAGGATTTTTCTTGATTTTGCTTAATTACTTCCATCTCCCTATCAGATCACTCTTAGAATATTGAATTGCTTTTCCTGTGTTGATTGAATTATCTTGAATTACCCCTGAAATCTTCATTTCAGCAGTTGAAGATTTCAATTTTTTTATAGATATATTTATTTCTATTGGAAAACCAGATATACAGAAAGAAGGAGGAGATACACAGAAAGATCTTCCATCCATTGGTTCACCCCTGAGTGGCTGCAATGGCTGGAGCTGAGCTGATCCACATCTAGGAGCCAGGAGCTTCTTCTGAGTCTCTCATGCAGGTGAAAGATCCAAAGGCTTTGGACCATCCTTCATTAATTTCCCAGGGTACAAGCAGGATGATGGAAGGGAACTGGAGCAGCTGGGACATTCACTGATGACTATATGGGATCCTGGCACTTGCAAGGCAAGGACTTTAGCCACTAGGCTACCATGCTGGGTTGGAAATTTTCTGTTCTTAAACCAGTGGGTTTTGGTGACTTCTTTTGCTTTTTAGGTGAGGTCATTTTTCTATGAAAATCCTTGGTGCTTGTTGGAGTAGTCTTTAATCCATGCAATGAATGGTTAGATTTAGTCATTTGGCTTCACTTAAGTGCGCTAAAAGTTCTAAGCTCTCTGTGCTGCTAAAATGACCGATGACAGATGATGCTGTCTAGGGAAAATGAATGCTCATCCTGGATCATTAAAATCCACTGGGTGCTGAAGAAAGTTCAGAAACTCCATCTACTAGCACTACCTCTGAACACTGACCATTAGTCTCTATTAAGTGCTGAATCTAGTTTCACCCTGACACTGAGTTCTAAAACTCCTTTTGTTTCTTAATCTTATCCCAGGGTTGTAGGAAGGGTGATACAAACAGATCATCAGCTACTCAGGCATGCCTTAATAGGTCTCCATCACCAGATATTGTGCAAGCCAAGAGTATACAACAGAACTGTGACAGACTGGTAGTACTCCATATATAAACAAGCCTATCTCATCAAAACAAAATCTCTGTCTAGTATTGGGGCAAATCTAGAGATTTCATGGATAGGCAATGACCTAGGTCTATAAACCCTTAGAATTTGCCCAGCATTGGGTGTTGCCAATACAACACTGATTTCCAAGACATAAATCCTTGCTCCCGTGCCATCTGCTCACCTTTAGAGAACAATAAAAGAAGCCCTCTTGTCATAAACTGCTCACAGCTGGTCCCCATGGTTTCTGCAAGCCCATTAGTCTCCTGGGTAATTCTGACCCACAAAATTATAGCTATCTGTCTGTCTACTTGATTCCCAGGTCATCTAGAAGCTTCTGGCACCACTAGCTGGATACTAAAGCTATTTGGGCTTTATCAGGTTCTGAGTCTTGGCATCCTGATTTCTAAGCTTACTACAGAGTTACAGTAAGCAAAATGCTTTACTGGCATAAACCAGATGGGAAAAACAATGGAATACAGAGTCCAGACATGAAGACTCCAAGAAAAGTCCACCCACCCTTTCTGAAGAGGATACCAAGATCATTAAATAGAGAAAAGACCGTATTTTTAACAAATGATCTGGATAATTTGATTATCTACTATCACAAAATTAAGTTGAAACTTCCATGCAAAAAGTAGCTCAAGAGATCCATAATGTAAAATCCAACATGATGAAATTCTTGAAAAGAATTGTAGGGCAGTGTCTGTGACATTAAAATTGTTGATATTTTCTTTGATATGATTTCAAAAGTGCAGACAAAGAAGAAAGATTTTACCCAAAAAAAATGTTTCACAAGAATTCAAAAAATGCGTTCATTAAAACACTATCAACAACTTAAAAACAAACCACAGATTAGAAGATATATGTAAAAACAAATTAATATCCAGAATAAATAGACAATTCCTACAATTCAGCTACAAAATAGAAAATTAATTGATATAAATAAAGGACTTGCACAGACATTTCTCAAAGATGATACGTGAATAGCCAGTTCAGCATTGTGATTTATTAGGGAAATGCAAATCAAAACTATAATCAGTTGTGTACTTGTCCACAAGTAGGATGATTTAGGATGATTACTGCAAAACCAGATGAGAAAACATCCACATAGAGAGAACGAGAAAGAGAACAAGTGTTGATGAGGACATAAAGACATTGGGTCCCATGCATGCCATACATATGGCAGTAAATGATACAGCCACTATGGAAAACAGTATGATGACACATCAAAAAATTAAAACAAATTACCATATGACCCAGCAATTCACATGTAGATGTAAGTAAAAAAAAATTAAAAGAATGTTTCAAAGAAATATTTGTTCACATATGTTCATAGTGGTATAACTCACAGTTGTAAAATATAGAGGCAATGCGTCCAATGAAAGATGAATAGATAAGTAAAATTTGGTATAAACGTACAATGGATTGTTATTAATTTTTTAAGTGTTTGTTTATTGTGTAAAGAGCAGTGTTGGAGAGAGAAAGAGAAAGAGACAGACAGAGAAACAGATCTTTCATCTGCTGACTCATTTCCCAAATGCTGACAGCAACCAGGACAGAGCCAGGCTGAAGTTGAAGGCCTGGAATGCCAGGAGGCCTTCCACATGGGTAGCAGAGACCTGAGCACCTGCCCGTTATCTGTTCATCTCTCCGGTACGATAGTGGGAAGCTGGATTGGAAGCAGAGTAGCCAATACTCAAACAGGCACTCCTTTATGGGACTTGGGCATTCCATGAGATGGTTTAAACTATTGTGAAACATGCTCATCCTTCAGTTTTAAAAATTCAATTTTTAAAACTAAACTCGTGTGTTTGAAAGGCAGAGTTAAGGCGACAGAGACACAGGGAGATCAGAAACAGGAGAGAGATGTTCCATCTGTCTTAATTCCCAAATGACTGCAACACCCAAAGCTTGATTATTTCAAAGAGGTTTTGGAAAAACCCATGAAGGATGGGTTTGTTTTAGTACAACTACTTAAAACTCATGCCTATAAAACTGCTTTAAAACTTTCTTACTAATTTCTTAAGTGACATGTAAGCCATACAGTACCATCAATTTTTTCAAGAGGGGTTTTGATTTTCTTTTACATTTCTTAGTGACACATTGGGCATTCAGTAGCATGTTATTTAAATTCACGTTAAATTCACATTGTTATAAATTTTGTTTTTCTTCCTGTGTTTATTTTGTTTTGTGTCTTTTCATTTAAGGGGGTGTATAGTAAGTGTGTAATAAAAACTATCATATCCAGATGTGAAAATACAATGCAGTGTGCATCTTTTGTTTTTACAAATCCAAGATGTACACCCAATGAAACCATTAAATGTATCTTGACAATAGGAAGCTGGTCCTCTGTCATTATCCATCACTGCAATTTCAGCATATACTTAAACAGCAGAATGATGGGCAGGTGACTGTTTATGAAGGACTATACTATTATAATCATATAGGGTAAATTAGTGGGAGTGACAGGATTAAGGGAGAGAGAAGGGAAATCCCAGAGCCTATATAAAACAAATACATTTTTAAAAGTTAATGGGAAATGCATGTTATCTTTTCAACTCTATTTTCTCATAAACTTTTTGAAGGATGCTAAGGTGTATGCAAGTACACAAGCAAGTACACGCACAAATAAGTGTGCACACACGTGCACGTGTCCTCGAAAACACTCTTGAAAGATGGAATTCAGTGATGACTTTAGACAGGAGTCCTTTAGCCTGGCATTTAGTTAACCCAGTTTAGTTAACCTAGTATTTAGTTAACCCAGTTCAGGATATTCTTTCCAGCTTCCTGTCAACGCACACCCTGTTAGGCAGCAGTGACGGCTTCAGTAATTGAGTTCTTGCCCACCCGTTTGGAGACCTGATTGAGTTGTCAGGTCTCAGCTCTGTGTTTACACTATGGCCACTGTGAGCATTTAGGGAGCAAACTAGGGGATGAAAGCTTATTGAATTAATTTTTATCTTGGCACAAAAATAAGTTTTAAATACATGCTTACTTTTCTTACAGTAATTCTTTCTGTGTACTTTTTGACATCGAAGATATAGACATAAGTCTTCTTAAAACCACACCCCCCAAAAAAATAGTCCTCAACAGGTGATTCTTTCATTCCTATGTCAACCATTCTTTATTAATCTGTTGTATAAATATTCACGTACTGCATGTTCTAGACCCAGCTCTTTGCTGAGCCCTGGTATAGGGTGTCCAATCACACAGGCCCCTGGTCTCCTCCTGGCATTCTAGCTAAGCAGAGTTTAATCCATGTCAGTCCATAATATTTCAGGCTTTCTAACCTGCCTTTCCTTTAGGAACTATCTTGGTTGACTTGGGGATAGATTAGCGCTAACTCACACTGATTTTCCTGTGTGAGTTAATTTTCCTTTCAAATAAAATGTGACAATTACATGATATTTCTAAAAATTTAGCTCTTTCTCTAACTCTGTGTGCCATTCCTCACCCCTTCTACAGGGCAGGCATATGACAAATAGTTTCTTCAACCCAGCTGATCAAGATAGCAACCTATTAAAACTGTCTCAGCCAAGTTCTACACACTAAGTTGTGATTCAATGTCACGAACTGCGCTGTTGTCCTACGCTGCCGTAAGAAATCACCATTTACAGATTGTTACTCTATTTCCTATAACATGTAAGAGGAAGGCATTATCTGTCATTGTTACTCAGCAGTCATGCAGTAAATTTCCACTGAAATTTAGGAACAAGATAGTATTTGCTTCTCTAGATAAACTTGTATGAATCCTATAATCTGACAGAAGTTGTACAGCACACTAGCAGTTAAGATGATGCCTGTGGAGTTCAAAAGATTTGAATTTAAGGCTTCATCCCTGTTTTCTGCCTAGAAAAAGTCTGTAACTTTTTAAAGTCTAAGTATGCTCAGTATAGTTTGGAATACTGACTTAATGAAAACAGTTTTAATATGTTGCTATTTAATTAATAGCTTTTACTGAACATCAGTGAGATGATACTATAGTGAACACTCAGTTAATATTGTCTTATGTATTTATTGTAAGAAAAATATATTCTCATACATTTTCTCTAATGCCTTCATTTTAATATATAACATTTTTACTTTGCTGTAATGATAAGCATCCTCCAGATTTTTGATATCTTTCTGTCTTTGTAAACATTTAAATGATTTACACATTTATTTACACATCTTTCTAAATGCATTCTGTATCAAATATTTATTGAATAACCTAAATGTTTTTTGTGCTTATGATTGTGAAAGTTTCTAAGAAGCACAGAGTAACCAGAGAAATCCTAATTTGTTTAATAAAGTTACATAATGCTAACTATCCTAATTTAATAATTACATACTATATACATTTATCAAAGTGTCAATAATTTATAAAGTGATTAACTAAAAAATTATAATATCAGAAAAATAAATGGCATTTCAAATAAGTGTGAGATAATTTTTATCTAATAAATAAGTGACACAAAAACATTTTAAAATGTTATATACCTACTCTAATGCTTACCTGGATGTACACACGGGTAGATAAATGTGTCCCAGAAAAAAATGGATTTTCAAGAATCCCTTTCAAAAGTGCTTTGCAACAAGAGCAATTTATCTGGTAATTTTTTTTCTGTGAATTAAAAAAATATACTCTTACGCATATATAAATAATTTTAACTCCCTCTAAAATTTAGAATAAATATTAATCGAATAGATTCAAATCTCCACAAAGAGATTTTTCTAAGACAACCTGAAAGAAAGAATCAATGTTCTGTAGGGTTAACAATCTGCAGTTCAGCTGCCAAAGTTCTGAAAGCAAGTATTACATGGCAAAGGACATACGGAGAAAAAGAAAAAAATAAGAATAGACTTGTTAAAAATGCTTGTAATAGTAAATAACAAAATAAAAGGAGTTTTACCAATCAACAAAAAAAAAGAATTTCCAATTGCAAAGAGAGAGACAGGATTAATTAAAAATTATGACATAAAGCAGACAAAGGTATAAGCAACATGAACTTAAGTAACAATAAAATATGCAAATTTAAAGGAATTTTAATTTTAAAACCACCAAACTCAAAGAGTTTAAAAATTACTTCATTTGCTCCGTGTACTCAAAGAGATATTTCCATACATTATTGCTGGGAGTGTTTTTTTAAAGATTTGTTTTCATTTGAAAGGCAATCCCCAAATAGTTAAAGTGCATGGAGCTGAGCTGACCTGATTAAGCCAGGAGCCAGGCACTTCCTCCAGGGACTCAAGCACTTGAGCCATCTCCTGCTGCTTTTCCATTCTATAAGCAGGGAGCTGGATCAGAAGTGGAGCAGGTGGGATGGTGGTGCGGCAGTGGAAACAGTCTACTATGCCATGGTGTTAGCCCTGCTGAGAGTTTTAATTACTTCAGTTATGTGAACAGAAGTGAAAAAATAAGTGTGAAAAGCTTGAGCAATGTTTCTGTCTGGTAGCTTCTGATTTAGGTTTAATAATTCCACATTCAGGGTCCAGCACAGTAACCTAGCGGCTAAGTTTCTCACCTTGCATGCATAGGAATTACATATGGGTGTCCATTCTCATCCTGGTGGCCCCTTTTCTGATCCAGCTCCCTGCGTGTCACCTGGGAAAGCAGTGCAGGATGGCCTAAAACCTTGGGATCCTGTACCCACATGGGAGACCCAAGGGAGGTTCCTGGCATCGGATTGGCTCAGTTCCAGCGGTTGTGGCCACTTGGGAAGTGAATCAGCGGATGGAAGATCTTCCTCTCTGTCTCTCCTCTTTGCATATCTCATGTTCCAATAAAAATAAAATAAATCTTTAAAAAATTTAATTCCGTATTCAGCAATTCACTCTAAGAACATAATCAGATTTTATAGCAAATGATGTAAATATAAAATCATTCTGAGCATTATAAATTTAGATATAAATCATCTATCAATAATTGAGAAAAATGATAAATGTAGCATGAACACAAACTAACCTGGATATTCATCAACTTGAACAGCATTTTGTTACTAAAATTATAAGCATTTAAATATGTAATAATAAATGTGATATAATATTAACGAGGATACTAATACCTATGTAAATATAGAACCTTAAAATAATAAACACTTTCAAAATTATTTGTATATATACAAATTATAATTTCTGCATATACGATCCTGGGCAGGTGTTGGGCACAGTGGTTGAAGTGCCTCGAGGCATATCTACAGCCAGTGTTGCAGTGCCAGGGTTTGAATACTGTCTCTGCTTTCTGATCCAGGTTCCTGCTAACCCACACTCTGGGAGACACCAGACAATGGTTCAAGTCCTTGAGTCCTTAATCCTCAGCTGAGAGACGTGAACGGAGTTCCAGCTTTCCGACTTCTGTCTGCTCTAGCCCAGGATGGTGAAACATTTGGAATGTGAACCAGCTGATAGTTGATTTCTGTCTCTGTTGAACTGCTCTTGGCCTTTCAAATATGTATGTTGCTCAAATTCAATTAGGACTGGCCATCAATTATGTAATAAAAATGATTAGTGCGTGCCGTGGCAAAGGAAATACTGAGTTCTGTTTGGCATAGAAAATAATGAATTCTGTTCTTACTGGGATAGTAAATTAATATTTCCGCTTCCCAAACCACCTGATAAATTGTGAAGGAAAAGGCCATTTCATGGTTAATAAAAATAAGTGTCAGCTCCAGGAAAATTCAAGTTACATTGAACTACGTGTATGAGAGGATTTGTGACAATGGCTTGGTGTAAAGGAGTTGGCTATTCCTACTTATCCTCTAACAAACAGTACACATACAGATGGAATAAAACCAACAATTTACATTATGAAACACGAACCATCACAGAACACCACCAGGCAAAGAAACACAACCCAGCTAGCATCTCTGATGCCTAACCATATCTTTTTCCCATAGAAGTTTCTCACCTCCCCTACACACCCCTACCATATAATTTAACTGCTATTGTTAACTTGCACAGTTACCAAGCTTTTTCTGCTTAATGGAATTATCAACTCAAGGCTTACTGAAACACTCATGCTGTATTTACATTTTGAATACATTATTAAATAATGAGTTTGCTCTGGTCCATTTTACCCTTGGAAATTATTTTCAATTATACATTTCCAGGAATTTTTAATGCTTCAGATTTTCTAGTCTCTCTCACTTGCATAATCTTCCATTAACTCATTTTTAAAAACTTATACAAATACTGTCTAAATGCAATAAAATACACCCATGTTAATGTACACGTGGGTGCTTATGTACTCATGTAACTACAAAAACATCCAGCTATAGACATTTCATCACCTTCAAAGCGCTCATATGTATCTTTCCCAGCTAATTCCCTTAATGTTCTTACCCTGAACTGACCCAGGAAACCATTTATTTTTGCCAGAGTTTGTTACATTTCTTATTTGTAGAGTTTTATATAACTGAAGCACAGTGAGCAGTTTTTGCATGGAGCTCCTTCACCTCAGTGCATTGCTAAGACACCTCTATCTGTACTTTCCTCTAATATTTAGATTTTCGATAAATTGCTTTGTTTCATTTATTTTCAGTTAAAGACGTTTCAGCATAACCAATAAAACATGATAGCACTAGAAATCAATAAAACAGGACAATAATAGAAGTGCATGCCATCTTTATAGTCATTAAAAAGATAAAGTCGAATTTGTCAACATTCCTCTTCAGAATTTCATGCATTGTTGGGTCATTACCAACTTGACTACCATTCTTTGTGTAGCTTTACTGGTTTCATGGAGTGTTAAAGATGTGTGTGGTTAAAGCAGATGCCTGGGGGAGTCCCAGGATGGAATGAAAGTTCAAGATCATTGTTCACCAGAGCAGAGTTTATACAAGGTCATACACAACGTGGGTGGGAACTTTTGCCTTAGCTATTAAAACAAACAAAATGATAAAGTAAAACTAAAACTCCAACCAAACATGGTGAAATGCTTAGAAGAAATTACTAGAAATTCCCGAAATCATCTAATGGTTTCTTTTGGTCCAGGAATTCTCAATGAGACTGGCCAGTTTTCACAAATCTGACCTTTCTCTACCTCTTTGTTTCTGTAATATAGATTTGTTTTCTGTTTCATGTCATTTCCTCTGGGTTCTGCTGTGTGTTAATGAGTTTTAATAAGATGGAAAAATCCATGCTATTGTGTTTGGATAGACAATGATTTACCCAGGAAATATACAGCCTTAACCTAGTTAAAATGCATGTCTCCACAAAGCCCTCCAGGAAAGATGGAAGTGGTGGGGATCGCAGACATCGTGAACCCTATGGGGACTGAACACAGAGTTAATAGCAATAGGATTTGGTATCCTTCAAATTTTGCTACCATTGAAAAAAAGATCGAAAAAAGTTTTCACTGAATAGCCTGAGAATCCAATGGATTTACAGGTTGACATTTTTTGAACAAAGGAAGAAAGCCTAGGAAGCAGAATGGAATTTTTAAATTCCTAATTTGGAAATATGTTGAAGACATTGTAGAGTACAAGAAAGTAAAAATCATATACTTCAAAATAAAACCCTTAGTATGATATTTTTCTTTTATGTATTCATGTTTTAAACAGAAAGATTTATTGATTTCATGTGGAAGTTGGAGTTAGCCAGGTGCTCATTCTGGTTTTCCCAGGTGGTGTAGAGGCCCAGGCCCTTGAGCCATCATCCGTTGGTTTCTCTGTTTTTAGGTTCATACTAGAGCAGCCTGGATTAGAACTGGTGCTCAATGGTATGCTGACACTGCTGGTGGGGGGTTAGTTTACAACATGTGACGTAGGCCCTCTAGGGTTTTTTTTTTTTCAGTTAATATTTACATTTTATTAAAATGAGTTCATATTTTAGAACAATATGTCAAATAGCCAAAATTACAGTGCCTGTTCTAGTCTTGACTTTTTGCTTCCAATCTGGCTTTCTGCTGATGAGTCTCCAAAAGCAGTATATAATGGCCCAAATGTTTTAACCCTGCTGCCCATGTGTGATATGCAGATAGAGTTTGCAGGCACCCAGCTTCAACGTAGCTCAGACCTGGGTTTTGCAGCCATTTGGGGAGTGAACTAACAAATGGCAGATTCTTTCTCTCTCTGTATCTCTCTCTATCTTTTTGTCTCTCCCTCTACTCTCTTGTTCTACCTTTCCAATAAGTAAAAATATGATTTTTTAAAAAGGATTATAGTTCTCTGATATGCTCAAGGAAGTATATTGTTTAAAAAAAAAACAAAAGCCTCTTCACACATTAAGAGAAAATACTGAACATTTGTTTTTCCAGATTTATTTTTATTGAAAGTTATATTTACAGAGAGAAAGAGAAACAAAGATCTTCCAATCCCTGGTTCACTCCCCAAGTGGCCGGGATGGTTGGAGCTAAGCTTATCCGAAGCCAGAATCCAGAAGATTCCTCCAGGTCTCCCTTGTGGTGGCAGAGTCCTAAGGACTTGAACCAACTTCAACTGCTTTCCCTGGCAACAAACAGGCAGCTGGATAGGAAGTGGAGTAGCCAGGACACAAACAGGCACCAACATGGAATTACAACATGAATAAAGTAAGGATTTGTCCACTATGCCATCGTGTTGGATCCCAAAATACTGAATTTATGAAATGTTTTTTTTTCATTCTTTTAAATATTTTTAAATTATTGAAGAAATTTAGCATAAATGATACATTTGCATGGTTTAAAACTGAAACTATGAGACAAAGCTAAGAATTGCTATGTTCTACCACTAGATACTCTTTAACCAAAGAAAACCAGATTTTACTCAATACTTCAGAGATCCCATTAAGGAAAATGAAATTTTCCTAAAAATAGAACTATCTAGCATTACAAAAACCAAACTAATGAAATCTTAGAAATTTTAATAATGAATAAAGTAGGACTGAGTGGCTGCACAATTTCTGGGTTTAGAATTTAATTGTTTTACAGTCCTTGTCTTACACCTGGATACAGATGCCTCGGGAAACTGTAAAAACATTTTGCTGGAACCTGAACTGCTAGAGAAGAAGAGATAATGCCGATAGATAGCTATACTTCGTCTTGCATCTCATACTCGAAGATGAGAGACGGTTTGGACCTTCCACCCCTCGCTAAAGATCTTCCCTAGTTCTTCCTCACTGAGAGGGAATTAGAAAATGTCTCTAGCGTTTTATTGAATGTGTATACATGTATAAACACACATATTTGAATTTGGAAAAATGCTATGATATTAGAATGGATTGAAATTATGCTTTTGGAAAACATGAAACAGAGAAAGAAGAAGATTGAGGGAAGGAAAGAACCCTTGTTATCCAATTAGAAATGTTCCTGCGAAACTCATGAAATACGTTCTCTTTATATTAATGAAAATTTTAAATGACATTTATTGCAAAAGAAGAATTCTTAGACATGTGGGCTTGCAGTTTCTCTTGACTGCAAGTCCAAATTAGCTTTTCCAGGTAAATAGCATGCCTGGCTAGAAATCACTCTGTTATTATGATTTCCACATAAGCTGCGTGTATTACAAATCACAAGCTTTTACATTACCTAAGCATAGCGTGCATTTCCTTATAAAGATCACAAAAAAAATGACCATAGAAACACAAAACCTAAGGGCTGAAAGAAATCCCAATGTTGTTAGTAATAAAACAAAATTCAATGAATACTTACCATGTGATATACAGTGTTCTCTGTACTTCAATCTGCTCACATCATCCCAATAGCCATATTATTGCATCTGTATTATTAGAATCATTCCCATTATATATAAATGAAAATTGAGGCACAGAAACTTCAAGTGCCTTGTGCAAGATGACATCGCTCAGGAATGTTTTAGTAGGAATTTGAACTCGGCTTTAGAATTTGTAGTCTGCATCATGAGGAGTCCAAGGATCATTCTCAAATAAATGAAAGTAGACAGTACCATAACGAGGATGAAAATATCAGACTGAAATCACATTCAAAATTTATGACCATTTGTCATCCATATGCTTAGATTTTGATTATTGCAGCGTGACTGCACTTAAGAAAAATGGATTTGGCTGTCCTTCTTGATTAGTCTAAGTAATTATATGCTTTCTGGTATCTAAAAAAAAAAAACTATAAAAGTCTATTAACTAGATATAGAATAATGGGGCTAATTTTTTTTTATAGAAAGATAAAGGCCGGAACCTGCCACTCTTAATCTTCAATGAATGTTTAAGACTTAAAAACTATTTTTGCTTAATACAAAATGATTTTATTAGAAATAATTGAAGTAATTACTCCCAAATTGATCTATGCTTCCCACTGCTTCAGATTTATTTTTTTTCTTTTGAGCTTTTAGTTTCAAATGTTAAGTGCTTTGAGACTTTTGCAAAAGATGCTTTTTAAAATACACATTGTCAAATTGTTACCAGTTACTGTGGAACTCAGTTATATCAGATTCATAGCATTAACATGCTGAAGCGAGTCATGTAGAGTCCCCATGCTGATTACACGGCCTACCTCACAGACATAAATGGCTTTAAACAAAAGAACAAGATCATTACTATTTCAGCAAAATAACCTTGTGTGAATAGAACAAACATGTGACTTTGATATTATTGTTTATTCCCAACTTCTAAAATGTCCTCTCTCTCTCTCTGTCTCTCTCACAATCTCCCTCTCTCTGCCTTGCTGTCTCTTCACTTGAGACTGATAATGATTAGGAATCGCTGAGTGCCTAATTAATGAATTAATACTAATATCCAAAAGAATGGACACATAAAACAAGCTTAAACAAATGAGAAACAAATGAGTCTCCTTCCAAGTATTAGTATGATTTCTTCGAATATTATGTTTCAGTGCTTATTACATGTTAACTGAACTTTCATTTTTGAAAAAGACAAGCCTTGTAAAGTTTCTGGGGAAAAATGTTATCTTGAAGCTTCCTATGTGTATAAAAACATGTAATTTTCTTATTTGATGCATATGTATGAATTAAAGGAGCCATAAATGGTGGAATCACACTGGTGTCCCCAGGATCCATCTCCTGTCTTCATCCTATGAATACATTTTTAGCTGAACACTTGGAATAAAACTAAGCTGAACTCTGAGTAAGACTATAATCCCCAGGCTCCTGTACTATTAGTTGAGGCATTGTGATTGTGTTTGGCTAAAGTGAAGAGAAGAGACGTGATTAGATAAGAATATGAGAAAAAGCAATTTGTGAGAGCTTTTGGAATATTCCTGAAGAGAATTCACACGGGCCATTTGACTGCCTTCAATTCTTTTTCTACCCATTGTATGGTATAATTACTCGTATTAAAATCCATGCCTTAGGTTAAGCTTGAGTAGAGTTACTCAAGCTAATTCTGAGTGACCAACCTCATGGAGTGTCATGCTAGGTAATGGTTGAGAGATGCAGGCCAGCTAAAAACAAAGTCATCAACCCTGGAGCATCCTCTAAGGCCCCAAACACATCCTATCAGGGACTGGTTCACGGTTATACTGCGTCCTCATCAATGCCAAACTTAAACCACATCACAGGAGAGGACATCTGATGATAACAGTACCAAAAACCATTACCTGGAGTTTATAAAGGCCAAAGAGTGAGACAATCTCACTAAGGCAGCAACATTTGCCTGCATGATCCAAACAAGGACATCCGTTTATTAACAGAGAACACATTCGTCACTCTTCCTGCACAATGAAATTTGAAAAATGCTTTATTGTGGTAACTCCAGTTCTCTCCTTTGTTTGAAGAGAAGTTTTTATTAGAATTATCTTCTAACTGATCCACTATGTCAATCTGAATTCATCTATTCTGGAGAAAGAAATATTACACTTACTTAAGTAGGAAAAGTTTAGTGTAAGAATTACGAACTACTGCAAAGGGTTGAAATTACAACTTGTAACAAGTAAAGTTATTTAAAGAATATAAGGATAACAGGTAAGAAGAGGTCATTTCCCCTGATTGTAATAAAGAACAAGGTAGGCCCCCCCACCAGCACAGGCCTGAGAGTCTGGCATCATAGCCTTGGTCCTACACATTGTTCATTACTGTAGAACACTTGCCACTATAATGTTTGGAAAAACGCCATCTGAGCCTAGCTCTTCTACTTTATCGGGGAAAATTCTTCATGGAGACGTTTCACCAAAACATACTTCACTATTTTTTGTGGAGTATTTTCAAGTGACTCCACTGTCACTTGAAATACATTTGTCTGGGTTTTGGTGTTGGCCACTGGGTGCAGCTAACTGCTGTGTTGGAACCTGCCATTGAGAACTTCAGAGAGCTAGAGGACTTAGACGCAGCTTGCTCACAACATCACTTAAAAGTGGTGCCACCGCTAAGAGGCAGCTGGCTTCTGGATGCTACTAGCCATTATGTACTGTGGGAGTTAGTCTCTGGAGCAGCTGTGAGGACCACAGGGACTTGGTACTGCAGAAAATCATTTATGTTGCAGGAACCCAGAGTACATGTGTTCCAGAAGCAGGAAGGGATGCTTTGGCTCTCAGTGTGTTTCTGGAACTTGCTATAGAAAAAGGTTCGGTGTCATCTGACAAAATGTGTAAAGTTTCCACGTGCATTCTCACAAACCAGGAATGTGGTGCATTTGAAACTGATAGATTTCATATGTGCATGTACATCTACAGTTGATGTGAAAAATGTGGAAGCAAATAGCTACTTTTTAAATGAAAGGTGTGGGACTAGAAGAAAACAAACCAGAGAGAGAAAATGACACATCACCCAGAAATCTGGACTTTGAACTGAAAGCAGTAACTTGATGAATGTTGGGATCATTTTTCTTAATGGAAGTGTATTCTATGTGTGTGGAAAACAATATTCACAGTTTTGACTACAAACAGACTAAGCATCAATGTTGTGGCACAACACGTTAAACTGGCACTTGTGAAGGGACATACCTTAAACGAAGTACCATTCAGACTCTTGGCTACTCCATTCCCAATCCAGGTTGGGGCTAACGTGCCTGGAGAGGCAAGAGAAGATGGCCCACGTGACAGACAAAATGGAGCCCTAAGCATCTGCCTTCAGGCATGTCTAGATCTCACTTTTGCAGCCAGTTAAGGAGTGAACCAGCAGGTGAAAAGAGATCTTTCTCTCTCTCTTTCTCTCCTCCCCCCTCTCTTCCTCCCATCCGCCCTGTTTTTGTATTATACTGCCTTTCAAATAAATAAAAACTTGAGAAAAGGAGAAGAATGGACGATGGTCCTGATTGGCAATTTCTTTGATGTTTGTAGTTTCTTTCTCTTTCACAATTCAGCTGTCTTAGCTGAGCACACGGCATCCCAGAATAAAGTTTATTGTCCAGCCTCCGTAATGATCATGCATAGCCAATGGCATTTTCTCAGACTTGTGAGCTGGTAGGGGACCTGGGCAGCAGCTTTCATGAGCCTTCCAGGAGGAGCCAAGTACATGATCACTTACGCCTAACTCAGTTCCACCCAGCATTGTTCTTAAATTGTCTCTTCCTCTTGGACTAAAGGCTAGGCTGTTCACAGAGTGTTAAAAGATAGGAGCCTGAGTTTCTGATGTTATGGAAGAACATACTAGTTCTGGAATGCACATTTGACCATTTCTCTCCCAACCATGTACTTGAACTTCCTTTTTCCTCTCCCATTTTCTGCCTCATGAATTCACAACTTTTCTAATCCCAAATACAGGAGAAACAGAGATAGGCAACTGAAACAGGAACAGGCAAACTTTCCATTCCTGAATGAAAACAAATAGACCAAAAAGAGGAAATTATTAAAGAGAATGCGCAGGATTTAAATTATGGAAATTATAATAAGAAGAAAGTTACACATTTCACATTTGAGGAGTGTTTTGGGTAAGCTCTGCAATTCAGTTTATGTTAGCAAGTAAATAAATAAATAAATAAAATGAGAAAAGCCATAATTGTTACTTCAAAAATTTAAAAAAACACACAAAATTGAAATGAAATACCTATATGCAAATGTTAATAGCTGAGAATCCTTAAATACGTGCGTATTAGGGAATGGTTGCATAAAAGAGAAATAACGGGCGATTGAGAAAAGCAGAAAACTCATGGCGTTCTTCAGCCAAGGTTGAATATTTTGCTGCAATCTTTGTTATAGACTGAATTGCATGTGCGCAGGATCTAGAAATGGAAGACTTAAATTCCTATGTGACCATATTGGGAGATACAGGCCTTAATGAGGTAATTAAGGTTAAATGAGATCCCAACAGCAGGGCCTAAATCCAATCTGACTGGTGTCCTTGTGGGGAGAGGAAGAAACACAAGGAAAACGGTCATGTAAGGACATCGGAAAAAGGTATGTGCAAGCCAAAGAGAGGCCTTCACCGAAATCAGTCCTGTCTAATCAATGTAGTTTCACAGCATATACACTAAAACAACATTAATGTGGTGAACAAATACCTACAACTTATGTTGCCCTTCATTCTAGGCATTTTTAGGCTAAATCTTGACTTTCGGCCTCACTCAGAATGATCAGATTGTGTCTGATGTCTCTGTCCTTTCCTGAATTCCTCATTCCTTTAATGATGATAAAGAGCTATATGCTAGTATTATTGGTGACAAGCTTCAGATTCTCTATCAGCAATTGCTAAAAGTAAGCAAACAGTCTGAAACCAACAAAAAATAACACCGATACCACAAATGCCAGCAGAAACCATATTGTATTGCAAACTTCAGTGCCCAAAACAAGGTAAACTCCTTGCCATAGTAAAAGTATAGATGACTAAACTATTATCTTATAAAAACTCTGCTTTCTGAGCCCTGTGTGGTAGACTATGACTGAAGTCCTCACCTTGCATATACTGGGGTCCCGTATAGCCATAGGTTCATGTCCTGACAGCCCCACTTCCCATCTCCAGCTCCCTGCTTGTGGCCTGAGAAGGCGGTAGAGGACAGCTCAAAGCCTTGGTAGCCTGCACCAACTTGGGCAACCTGCAAGAGGATCCTGGCTCATAGCTTCAACTTGGCTCAGCTCTGGCCATTGCAGCCACTTGGGGAGTAAATCATTGGTCAGAAGATCTTCCTCTCTGTCTCTCCTGTCTGTATATCTGACTTTCCAATAAAAGTGGATAAATCTTAAAAAAGAAGAAAAAAAAATTCATCCTTGTGCTTCTTAAATGAATCAAATTATATTTCATTTGAATACTTTTCATATTCCAAGAAATTTAAAGGAAAGATCTCACAGAATACTTTTATGTAACAAAATCTCACAAAAGAAATCCCACCTTTGGAACTTGTATTTAAGTATAGAACTCTTCTGTGTGTGTCATTTTGAAATGTTTACATATTCAGATAGCTATGTAAGAGAAATATTAAAGCCATTAGTTATTACTGGTTTGTGGTATTAGATGTTCAGAATAAAAATCAATTCAGCTTCAACTAGCTTCAACTTCCCCAAATACACTTCAGTGTATGGAACACAGATTGTCCTAACTGGTTAGGTGCTTCAAGTGAGACTAGGGCAGCCCACAGTTTTTATGTTTAAAACAATGTCCTAATTAGCTATTTCGTCTTACCGGTGTTAATTTCCCCCAAATGAAGAAACAGTGATTCAGATAACTGTGTTTCTGAGGAAGATGGATGCAGTCGTTTGAGCTCCCCTGACTCCGGACCCTTTGTTGGCACTCCCAACGTAGACTCTGAGTTTAACCATGTAGTTGACTTTGTTCAGTGGGATGATAACAAGTGTATCAAAAGCAGACTTCAAAAGTGATTACATGTTTAGACTCATTCTCTTTTCTGCCCTTGGAATTCTTGCATATGGGCAAGACCAAATTAGTCCACCAGAGAATCAGACAGATGTCAGGCAACCTTCCACTCCATGTGGTCCACAGCTACACCAGCACTGGACAACTGTTATTGGTCAGATCATGTGGGACACCAGTCCTTGATGTGAGTTGTTAACCCAATTCAGGCATATGTGTGCACCCCAAAAACTTTGAACTGAGACTGTATTAGACTCAGCAGAAATTCGCCAGAATGCCATCAAGTCCCTAACTTACACTAATAATATATAATACTGTGTGTAGCATTCTCTTTTCAATCTAATATGTTAGAATCCTGTGCTCCTAGAGTGTAAAATTACAAACAGGATTTTGCAAAGAGAATCTCTGCAAGCTTTTCCATGTGGATGAGTTTCTGATTTTGGTTTCCTGCTCGTCTTCCTTCCTGGTGGGCCTGAAACAGTCACATTCCCCCTTGTCCGAATGTGATTCTTACCAGCAATTTTTTTTTCCCTCTCCACAGTATTTCAGTTTGATGTACAAACGATGTTATGGTACTAACAAAACCCGTTTTGTGAATTTAAAAGCAGGAAAAATGAGATAAAAATAATGTTGACTATAATCTTTAGTTATTGATAATCAAATCATGCTATCATTGAGAAAAAATAAATTGGCAGTTTTCCTGTCAGAATCATTAAGACGATATTTTACTTATATTTACATGAAAATATATTTATGTATTCTGAAAACTGATGGTTAAGATAAGAGCTTTTAGAAACAAATTGCTTATAGTTGTCACATGAAAACAAAAGACTTCTGTAACTTTGGTGATAATAGCTCGTAAGCCTTTAAAATTTCTTGAGAAAGAATTGTGTTTACACACACACTCGTATAGTTCAAAGCACTGTTTAGTATAAAGTTTTATTAAAGTATAAGGAAAATTGATGGGTGGAACTATTTTAAATTTTTTTGCCCATAACAACATAAAAATTTACCGGCAGATTCTCGAAAACAAAGTTGTTAAGTCCTCTGTCACTTTCATGTGAGCTCTTTGAGCTTCAGATGTGTCAAACTTCAGAGGGTACTCCTTGATTACCTGACCTGCACTGTTGAAATGTGTGTCTCTCATCTTTGGTTTTGTAATTGATTTTCCTAAATTTAATCCATGTATGTCATCGCTTGGACAAAATATCTCTGTTGTCAAAACAAAGTAGTATTTTGTTTATTCAAGGAGAGAGGGTATCATTAGTTACTAGTAAATGCTTAAAATAGTGTAAAGTTTAAATGCTGATTTTTAAATTATATTTTTCCTAACTGATCTAAATGCCTCTTGAATTGCCAAATATATTTACTTAAGACTATTAAAGTGCTTATTTATTCAATGAGTAAATCATCAGTTTAAAAGAAAACACATGCGGGCCCAGCGCGATGGCACAGTGGTTAAGGTCCTCGCCTTGCACGCCCGGGATCCCATATGGGCGCCGGTTCTAATCCCTGCAGCCCCGCTTCCCTTCCAGCTCCCTGCCTGTGACCCGGGAAAGCAGTCGAGGACGGCCCAAAGCTTTGGGACCCTGCACCTGCGTGGGAGACCTGGAAGAGGCTCCTGGCTTTGGATTGGCA
This sequence comes from Ochotona curzoniae, assembly GCF_017591425.1. Taxonomy (NCBI): domain Eukaryota; kingdom Metazoa; phylum Chordata; class Mammalia; order Lagomorpha; family Ochotonidae; genus Ochotona; species Ochotona curzoniae. Next base: position 26,407,267 of record NW_024467096.1, read on the forward strand.
TAGCATCGGCCCGTTGCGCTCACTTGGGGAGTGAATCATAGGACGGAAGATCTTCCTCTCTGTCTCTCCTCTCTGTATATCCGCCTTTCCAACAAAAAATAAAATAAATCTTAAAAAAAATAATAATAATAAAAGAAAACACACACTTGTGTAGCTCACGCTGGGCAGATCTCTCAGAGAAGCCTAACAGGTGCATGACACACAGGGCTATATGCCAACAGTGTCCTTTTGAACTTGTCTCTAAAATCTGTATTCTCAGCCTTAGACTTGGTCTTTAGACTAATGATTGATATGTGCTATGCCTATCGCCAGTCATTATTGGTTATAGCGGATCACACCAAGACTGCATGACTGAATTGTGTTCTGTATTGTAGAGTTCGTAGCCAGGTAGGAACAATTTTGGATAGTTACAGAAGCTATACATACCTGAAAATTGAAATATAATATCATTAACATTGATTCATGTCATTTGATTGTCCAGTGACTTTAAAAATATATTCATTTATTTTGGTTATATATATATATATAAAGACCAAACTGGCATAAATGATCATGATAAAATTATCCTTGGCTTAGAAAATTAAAAGCATGAATAAAAAAGGGAATAGAATTTAAATGAGCTCTATAAAAAGAGCAAAAACACAAATGTCACATACTTTCAACCCTTTAGGACCAAGGGAAAAAAAGAGAACTAGTATTAAGGCATCAAAAGTTTAATTTACCCTGCAGTGGTCACCATTTTTAGGGTTGTGTCTACTTGACTTTTCACATATAATACAGAAGCAAAAGAAAATGGCTTCTCAAAACTTGAATGTGGTTGCAATATCAAAAGAATTATAATTTTAGTGAGGCACACAAGCCTTGCAAAAGGTAGTCTTTCAAGTGTATCATATCATATATTTTATGTGTATTTCAAGGAGTTCATTAGGGCCTTTTTTCCAGAATTTTCTAATTCTGCATAAAGAATCAAAATTTAGGAGGAAAGGAACAACAAATACATAATGAATTGTATTATTTTGCCTGCTGAACAACCTTAAATATGGTCACAAAACCTGCAAGAATAGCTATAGGAAATCAAGATGAAAAGATTATTTGATAATCACAATTGCTTATTTAATAGCAATTGCTGTAGACTTTGTTGAACATGTAACAAGCAGATGAAAACAGTGGTGCTTTCACAATTGTAATGTGATCAATGGCAGCAATATATGGACTGTCAAAACATCTAATTGCACCTTAGTTTATTCTAATAGACTCAGCAAAAGAGTAGTTCCTTTATGTTTTGCTCTGAACATAATATTTCCAAACAACTGTGAAAAGATATTGATACCACATTTAATGTAATGTTTACCAACAAGCATGATGAGAAAGGTGCAACAAAAATGACCAAAGAATTCAGAGCAACAGTCAGTTGAAAAACCTGTTGTTGCCAAAATGAAAAGGTTTAGACAATTGAAGAGGTCAGGAAGGCGAGGCACAAGCACTTGAAGAGGAGGGAAGACAAACCAGGTATTTTAAGCCTTTCAAGTTTTCCTAAGAGATTTCAATTCTATATTAAGAACTCTAATAGATCAGACTCTCAAAAGAAAAAGTAGACCACCTCAAAAGGCAATATGTTCCTATTCACTGAAGTATTGGTTTCTATAACACTGATACTTAGCACAGAAGTTGTAGGTTCCGTGACACAAGAGAAGCTCTTGGCTTTGGATTGACAGAGCTCTGGCCGCTGTAGCCATTTGGGGAGTGAATCAGCAGAATGAAGTTCTCTCTGTCTCTCCTTTTCTCTGTAAATTTGCCTTCCCAATTTAAAAAATAAATAAATAAATCTTCAGAAAAACAAATAGGATAAGATAAAAACTGATTTTAGAATTGCATATCCATGAAAAAGTCTTGAGTCAACACAGCACCAAAATTCTCAAAGCCGTGATTTTTGTAGAAAATTTTTTCAAAAACAAAACAGGTTCAAAAGGTGGATATAAATTTACCAGCGTTTTCACATAGCAAGTTATACCACTACCTGAAACTTCACCATTTCATAAGTGCCAGTTGTTCCACTTGCAGTCCAGCTCTCTGCTAACTTGCCTGGAAAAGCAGCAAAGGATGGTCCAAGTGTTTGGGTCCCTGCATTCACACGGGAGACTTAGAAGAAGCTCTTGACTCCTGGTCTTCAGCCTGACCCCCCCGCCCCAGTTGTCATTGTAACCATTTGGAAAATGAACTAGTGGTTAGAAGATCTCCCTCTTCCTCTCTCTCTCTCTCTCTCTCTCTCTGTACATCTACCTTTCAAGCAACTAAAGACATATTTTAAAAATATTGATCTTCGTTAAAATATAGTTTGAGATCTTGACAATAGGATACTAGACTCTGCCATTCTCCATGCCTGCAATGATGGAATTTTGGCTGTTTATGAAGAACTATACTACTGTAATAATATAGGGGAAATCAGTGGTATAGAAGGAGGTCTGGGGATGATGCTAAGAGAAATCCCAGCGCTTATGGAACTATATCATAAAATAATAAAATTAACAATAATGATAATACATCACCACAAAAATAAATTTAAAAATTTTAAAGTTGAGTAGAAATTTAACTGTTCAAAATGGGATTGTTTTCTGTTCTGCGATTGGTTCACAAAGAAATCAAAGATTTAAATTGAGGTAAGAAACAGTAACAGCAGACAAGACATTTTAGATTTAAAATGAATATGGGATAGAATTTCTAAAACAGATATAAACCTCCTTTTAAAAATTACATCTGACATGAAAGAAAAAGGTGTACTTTTATTGTAAGAGAAAGCAGAATGCTTCAGAAGAATGCTATAGTCTCACTATATAAAAAAAAAAACTCACCTATCTATGCCTCGGGGCTAATAAACTGCTTCTGTTCTCGCAATTTCCCCACTCAATCTTTTCATTTCTCAGTACGTCTTAAACCTACTACCTCTAAAATCTGGCTGCTGCTCTCTTTTGTCTTCTCTTGTCCACCCAAGTCTAAAGGCGGACCAAATCTTGGACTTGTATTTGCAGATTTCAACGCATCTCTGACTCTCCCTTGTTTATTTTTTCTAGCTCCCTGATTCACATTCCACAAAAGGAGGACTGTGACCCTTCTTATCCATATATTCCAGAAGGATTCGGTCTCTGCGCGTTATTTAAAAATAGGTGAGGGCTAAAAATCCAAGAAAAAATCATTTCTGGTATGACTCCTCATAAATGTTCACGCCATAATGTGTAAAATCAATTTTGGATAATTTTGGTAGCTTTACGACAATTTCTTAGAAACTGTCAAAAAGCGTTTGAATGTGCTGGGCCCTAAGGGACATTCCTACACTGCTCATAAGATATGTACCAAAATCCCATTGTCTTGAATAAGCATACAAATTACGCTTTAAAGCAATTACTGAATATTAAGTTTTTTAGGTTAAGAATTCATTCTTTAGAACTATTTACCCCTATACCACTTAACTCAAGTGTTCAAATCTATCACTGATATACTCAATTTGTGGGGCATTTTTGGATCAGTACATATGAGTGTAATTATACTAGTGTATTATATATATATATTATGACAAGACAAAAGTTAGCACATTTACAGATGAAGGAGTTATTAGCAAATAACTATCAATAATATCACCAAGTTGGAATCATCTCTTTCATTCATTTCAGTGCATAATCAAACACATGGCAAAAATTTGTGTATTAAACAACAAAAAAATATTTTGAGGAAAAAAATTGGTTAGAACGTTTCTGAAGCAACCTTTCATGGAATATAAAAATCAGGAATACTACTTCAATGATATAAACCACTGGCAAATTAGAGGTCAGAAAACGTTAGCACAGATCGAAACAAAAGGAACTTTAAAGGTTATAGACAAAGAAAGCATTGCAGATCGTGCACAGTTTTTATTTTATTCTGATGTTCAGTTAGATGCCCAGAAAAAAATGTCTCTAGAATACATTGGCTTAACTTCTAATACAACAACTTTCAGTTGCTTGTTTCTATATATTTTGCTGCTAATTTTAAACAAGGTTTAAGGATTTACTGCTGCGGTCCATGTGGTGAATGTGGAAGACACAAAGGTGTGAAGAGTATTGTTTCGTTGCAGGCAGGGCCACAAGGAATTTCCCGCTGCACAGTAGGGTCCTGTGGATGTCTCTGCATCCACCCAAAGGCATTTTCACCTCCCTTTGTATGGACACCCAGACAATCCTACTGAGATTTCTGTAATCTGCTTAACTATTATCTGCCTCTTTACTATTAATGTGCGCTTGGAAGTTGATGTTGCTGCTAACATCTTGGCAAAATGGCGTTTTACAATTCATGCTAAACTTTTTAATTGCTTATGTTATTCTGTAATGGGGTGGGAAAGCAGAGAAATCCTCTCTGTCACCCTAGAAGGTGTGAGGAAGACGTGAAATATTAGTTACTCCTCACTAGGGCATTGAGGATTTCTCTGCACACCCCTCCTAAAACTGTTCTGCAACTAAACTGTTGACATGTCTTCTTGGAGTTATAAGCCAGTCTAGACTACCCGAAAAAATAGCCAGGTTCAGCAAAATTATGCTTCAATGCTATAAAAGGCTAAATATTATCATGAAAATAGACGCAAGACAGCTGAACAGTAATCTATAGATATTTTAAGATGTATAGAACGCATTGTATATAAACTAAAATTGAAATGTCAATGAAGTAGTCACAGGATGTAGAGAAGAACTTGCATTTATTTTTAACATATTGGTTACTCAATAGTATGTCAATTAATCCCATAATGTTATAAATTGTTGCTGATGTCATGTTGGAGCTTTTAATTGATCGGGATGATACTCTGCTGGCTCTACCTTCAGACTAGAGAAGTTCTCCCTAAAAAGCCGTTGAACTTATCTGGACAATAAGATGCTGGACTCTATATTTGGTATATGCTTGCAATGAAGGAATCTCAACTGAACTTGCATTATGGTTATATAACAAGGTGAAGGAATCCACCATGGGGGAAGGGTTAGGGCAGGGATGAGGGGAATTCCAGTGCCTATAAAACTGTGTCACATAATGCAATATGTAATTAATTAAATTTTAAAATAAAGAGAACAGAAAAAAATTCATGCTGTCTCTGCTGCCCCCATTTACCATCCTTGATCTTTAGCTCCCTCCTTCTGTGATGCATTTCATCCCATAACTGATTCAAGATCAAGTTGTAGAATTAGGATTGTAGTAGGAATGTGTTACTGACTGATATGCACCATCTATTGAGAATTTCCTGACCACAGGGTCGGGATGGATAACATCCTGCTTTAAGGTGAAACAAATGGCAGAATTATCCTTGGTAACATCCACTTGACCATGAGGTAAAAAGTCTGTTCCAGAGCTTGTGACTGCTTCTGTATAAATAAAGGGTGTACTGAACATAGTATGTATTTCTCTTATCTTTTTGACCAAACACTGCTGACAACAGTGACCTGCAGCAGGCCAAGGACAGAATGTTATGTCCTTTTTGGATATCTTCTCAAGGGCAAAGATTTGTTCTATGTGGGAAATGACAGTGCAGTGAATTAATTCAATTCATTCTTAGAGCAAATGTGGCCATTCAGCATCATTTCTCAATTATGATAAAGATGAAAAAGTCAAAGAAATTATTTCAGACCAAAGTAAGGGCATATAAGAATGAAGATACTATGTAATCTACTTTATGTCTATGAGAGACTAAGGTCTTTTATATTAATTACATCTGATCCTTTGAACATTTCACCAACATCATTTAAAGATATAATTAGCACTAAATAGCAAGAGAGGATCACCAACTCAAAGGTCATGGAGTGAAGCCAGAGTAATGACATTGAAGTCTGCTAATGTTATTTGCTTCAACAAATGCTACAAGGTGTGACGTGTGCAGACAATAGATTTTTTGGGAAGTGGCTGTTAAATGAGATGAAATGGGTCTTCTTTGTACAATAAAAAGGCAGCTTGGCATATGGGCTACATAAGTGCAAGGTACATCATTGGCAAGATTATGAAGCCTCAAGGGGAGAAACAGAATGTCAACCATGCAAAGGTACATGTGACTAAGGGCATCAGTGGTAAACTGCTGTGCAACTTGAATGCACTGGAAGAAGAAAAAACAGCAACAACTTCATTGGAGGTCAGGGATAGCAATTGTCCTTGCTCATACTCTGTTTGCAAAAGCAGAAGAAAAGATAGCAAAGACACGGTTCTAGCACTTGCACTGGTAATGTTTGGACTATGAAATTATGACCATCACTAAACATACGGAATAAATGGAATAGCCTTGCTTCAGTGTCTGAGTCTACAGTACCACAATCTTGATTTCTGCACTAATATGGGAAAAAGATTGCATGACATTTCGAGTTAGGTTTGCATTGTGTATAAATATTTTAATTATGAAAGATAATGGGACACAATCTATCAGAAAACAATGACTCTACATTCAAAAGCCTGAGTTGCCCACATAATAAACCCTCTTTAAATGCCTGCGGGACCTTATTAAGCTGTGAAGCACAGGAAAGGGTCACTGGGTGGCATAGTTCGATGACAGATGGTAGGGCTGGAAATTTCAGGATACCTAGACTTGGTCACTGCAGCATTTCTCACGAGTCATTTTTCCCCCCCATGGTCAGGTCACTTAATCCCTCTGAGATTGAATTGCCTCACACTCAACAGGATAATAATAACTGCTATTCCTGTGAAAAGTAAGGAAAAAAAATGCAGCGCACACAAAGAGCAGTGGCAGGTATAATCTTCATTTCTCAACAATACTAGACTCAATTTCACTCTTCAGAAAAAGAACATTTACCAAAAAGGGATACAGGAGCCATTCATCTGAGAGGTACACAAGCTAAATTAGATTATTCAATCTCTAGGACTGTATTTCCATCAAAACCATTGAAATTTTGTGCATGTCTTCAGGTTGAAGAAGGCAGGTCGTGAATCAAAGGCATGGAAGTAAACCTAAGTGGCGGGAGATTACCTCTTTGAAAGGCAGTATTTATGGGATCAAAGCTGCACACATAGCCTATGGCCCTGAAATTCCACTCAGAGACTTATACCAAGAAATAAACGCTTGTCTCCACTTATACATTCGAACATCCATAGTACACCATTCAAAACAGCTCCATTCAGAAAATGTACAAAAGAATATAGTTGGTTTTATAAACAGATTCATTTTGATATAATCATCCAAAGGAATACAATGTAATGATAGCAGTGAATAACTTACAATTAAATAAATAATAATTTTGATGACTATCAAAACAATGTTGTTGGGGCTGATGCAATGACTCAGCCTATACATGCTGACATTTTTGTACAGTTGCTGTTGCATATCCCAGCTGCTCCACTTCTGATCCAACTCTCTGCTGATGGCCTGTGAAAACAGTGGAGGATGGCCCAAGGCCTTGGGTCCATGCACCCACATGGGAAAGTCTTTAGACGCTCCTGGGTCCTGGCTTCTGCTAGCCTCAGCTCTGGCCATTATGAGTTTTTAGGGAGTACACCCAAGGATGAAAGATCTTCCTCTCTGTCTTTCCTTCTCTCTGTAAATCTGCCTTTCCAATAAAGATAAATAAATCTTTTTAAAATTACTGTTAATTAAAACACAAGAAAAATGTATATGTTGAGGTCTATTTATTTAAGATATATAAAAAAGAAAGCAAGTTACATTATTAGAAATCAAAGTATAGTTACCCTTGAAAGGTAACGCACAGTGGACTTGAAGTAGCATAAGATTTCTTTCTAGCGCTGATCATTTACTTTATCATGCTTCAGTCTATGTCCACTTTCACAGGCCTATTAAATTCAAGATCATTCATAAGACCAATAGTTACAGGTACACAATTTTATGTGAATTATATTCAAAAACTTGGGAGGTTACTATGAGATAAGGCCCTCTGATCCTTTATCCCATGGTCTTCAGAAAACATAGTCACACCAAGCAGGATCACAGAAAGAGTTAAACCCAAACCAGTGTCAGTGTGAATTACTAAGGGCCTGAATAAATGCCAGCAAACACATTGTTTAGAGACATTATTAAAATTTGTGCAATTTAAATGTTAATGTTTTAAGCATAACTTCATGCTCGGGAAAAATGTTCTATTTGCTGTTTCTGATATGTAAATTTAAAATTTGCATAACTGTATCCTAACGTTTTATTTGTAAAATTTTGTAAATGTAGAAGAAAAGCCTTTCCTATATCCATGGCATATTGATATTTAACATTAGTATCTGTCCCCTGAATTCATTTCTGGACATAGTAAAACAATATATTTCTAGCTACCAAATAATTCCAACTGCAGGCACATGTGAAGCTTTAGGAAGAAAAACATTGCAACATATATTAGTCTAAAATTAATTCGTCCTAACATTCAAAATCACACTCATGGATTCATATTAGGTTTTTGAATTTATTATGTAAATAAAATATTTTATACCATTGATATTTTATTGTTGAATTATTGCATTATATATTTGATGTAACATTTCTTGAGATCAACTTGGTCTTCACTGAGAAAATATATCCTTCTGCTACTTATGTCTACTGTGCAAACAGTGACAGCAGTTTTAAAATTTTACTGGAATGTGGGTACCTGTGATCATTTTTACTGGTCTAAATCCCAAAGTTTACTGAAATATTCTATTCTCATTTTGTGGAGAGTCAAAGATTTTTATGAACTCAAATATAACAAATTTTTACATGGGAAAGACAACCTCACATTACTCCTTAGAATCTCTTGCTTTCATGTCGATTCAGATGATATTTAGATACAAATTTGCAAGCATACTACTAATTGCCATAATGTACTAATTTCCCTGAATAATACACATGTCAAATGTACTTCTAGTTCTATCAATTTCTGCTATCTCCAGGACTCCAAATAGATGATGTTCTCGTCTAAAAACAGAATGGAAAAGCAGACCAGTAATAGGACTCCCTGGAGCTGCTGCCTGTGCTATTTGCTCCTCTTCTTTGCCCTGTATAGAAAATGTTCTAACTGTGACAAATTCTTCCCAGCCAAGAATCCTCTAAGAAATCTCTCATTGGAGGAAACTTCCTGTTACCTTTTTTCTTCCTTCATCATGTTTCATTGGTTCAGATATTTTTGTGGGTCATTGATTGTTTATGTTCCCCCATTCATTTGCCTTTCCAGCTCTCCTCCTGTCTGGAAGATGGCGTTCACAGCAGAGATTTCTTACTCATCTCCTTATTTCTCTGCTCGTGTCCTTGTCAGCTGTCAATTACATGGACAAGTAATTACACGGACAGATTCTACTCTCAGAAAGTCTCCCAGGTAATGAGTGAGACCAGCATTTTTACAGGGTATAGGACAGAGTCAGCCCATTGCCAAGGGTTGTCATAATTGATCAGATGGATATATTTTGCTATAGAACAGGCAAGGACTAATTATAATCTAAGAGCTAGTATTTTTATAAGTCACTCGATAGTTCAAAGTTCACATTTGAACATAATTTGTCATTTACAAGTTAGGTCTCTATGCCCTCTCTAAAATGGGTGTTTAGATTGTAATCTTGAAATCTAACAATGATTTCATAGCCTGAGGAAATCAGAAGCGTCAAAGAGCAATTGAGGAGTACATGGAGGAGCAGAGGGTTCTTGAGTGCTACTGGAATTACCGCCGTAGGCAGCTTTTGTTGGCAAGCACAGGTTTAGACTAGGAATAATATTAACAATGTAAAAGTGATTTTTCCCAACATTAGAATCTACATTTTCATTAATGCAAAATACATATGTAGAAGTGCTATTACTTCAACTGCAAATTAATTTATAAATATAATACTGAATGCTGAATAACATTATAGAAAAGAGTATATTTTTTCGCCTAGTCTTTGCAGAAATATTTTACATCTGTAAGTCAAATTATTGTCACTGAGACATTTTACCTTCCTGGTGATTTATAAAATCAGCAATAAAAGAATCTGTAAGTATTGCCTGGTGTAGTATGCAAGCTGTCTCAAATTATTTGCACCGAGTGTTTGGAACAATGTCCCTGAAATTCAACCATGTTTGGCTAATATTTCTCTATCTATGATTATGTAACAGTAATAATTATAGTTAATGAAGTGTGATGGAAATTTGGACAACTTTACTACGTTATAAGGATAGATAGCCACAAAATATGATAATAACTTCTATAGAATTATTAAAATACATATTGTAATGAAAATATACATATTTATCCTGATGACTAAAATTTACCCTTTTCATTTGAAGCCAGAGTTACAGATTGAAAGAGAGAGATGTCTTCTTTTGCTGCTTCACTCTCTAAATGGCCACAGTGGTCGCGATGGACCAAGCTGAAGCCAAAACATTCTTCCTGGCCTCCCATATGGGTGCAGAGGCCGAGCACTTGGGCCATCTTCTGTTGTTTGCCCAAGTGCATTAGCTGGAAGTGCAATGGTCCTTGCCATTGGACCAGCAAGGACACAAACAGGCACCCAAATGAGCTGCCATTCTGGTAGATGGTGGTTTTATGCCTCAAACCAAACCCCTAGCATTTGTTTATCTTCAATTACGTTCACAATTTTAGTAATCTGCAATAAAATATCGAATGTTTCGTCTCTTCAAGGTCATAGTCTTGGAAACATGGCAGACCTATTCGTGGCAGGGTGTAAGAGTCTTTATTTTCTCTTTGTTCTGTCTCTGCTCTACTCCCTAACCCAATTTCTCTTTGAATTTCGTGTTCCTTGTTGTTCTTCCTTCCTCTTCTCAGCTCACATTATTCATGGACAATTTCTTTCCCCATAATTGACCTCAATGATCCCTTCTTCTCTGGTGAGCACTTTATGCTTCCTTTTAGGTTAGATGGCTCTTTGATTCCTGATGCACAGTCTATGGAAGAGCTCTTCCTGATGCACTATGTCTATCTCAAAAGTAACAACATGAGAAAGGTGTCATACTCTCTTTTCTTCTCTGTCTACCTATTAAAGGAAGTGGAAGAAAAGAGAAAGGTGTTGGAGGGGCAAGAAAAAGAATGAAGGAATGGAGATGCATCACCATTGATATGCGTGTGGCTGATCACAAAGCTCAGGTTCCGCAGATTGTGTCTTGTGTCATTTTTTTCTCAACATCCAGATTATATGTAGCTGTGTAGCCTGCCTCTTCATATGTTTTTCAGTCTTGCATCTCCATATTCTCCTTTCTCATTGTCTTGGTTCAAGCTGTTGTGTATGCCTGAAATTTCTCCTTGTTCTCTCACGTGGGTGGCAGGGTTCAATAAAGTTGGCCTGTTTTCACAGGTGCAAAAGCATGGAGCTGTGTCAGAAGCAGAACAACCAGAACTTGAGCAAGTACTGTTATTGGAGGGTGGCGTTAGCTGTGTTGGTTTAACTCAGTTGCAGTGCAGAATCTCTTATATTTTTAGACTTTATTTTACTGTAATTTCAACAACACAAGCTGCAAGTGCTCCTCCAAAAGTTCATGCAAAATTCATATTTTGTATGTTCTATAAACTCAGGGATTTCCTCTTCCACCATTTCTCTTCACTTCCCACTGTTTCCTCCATATTGATACAGTAGTATAGTCTTTCAGCAGTAGTCACAAGTCCATCATTCGGCTATTTATGTGTATCATGACCTTGTAGGTAGAGACAATAGTGGAAAGTCCAGCGTCCTGTTGTCAAGAGATACTTACCAGTTGCATTGGGAGTTCATCTTTTCTTCAGGAATAGAGATGCATGCTGCACAATATCTTTACTTCTCGACATGCTAGACTGCACTGTATAGTTCCTCTAGATGAATGTATGTCTGTACATTTTCACTTATATATCTATTGACCTTGTATTTTACACAAATGTTGCCTTTTATCTCAGAGAACATATGATATTTGTTCTTTGAGGTTTGACTTATACATAACACACATGTGTTCTAATTCTACTCTCCATTAACCTTTCTGAAGTACCATCACAATATCAAAAAATTAAAACAGAAAATAAAAACAGAGCTTAGATATTCACTTCACAAATAAAACAATACAGAGAAATTTATTCATTTCTGAATCAGAAAAAAAAAGAAAGAAATCAGGAAGGAAAAGCTTTGGGAAATCACTCTGTTTGTATCCATTAATGTATAGAATTATTGATGGGAGGGGCTACAAACTAGTTCAACTGTGACCTTCAAAAGATTTTGAACATGAAAGACAAAGACTGAGCATCCATTGAATATATAAGAAAGAATATGACACAACTAAATGTGCAGCTATGGTCCTGGATTTAACTGGTCTAGAAAAAGGCACTTAATTGATCAATTCTGAATGTGGCATAAATGTTAATTTCCTGATTTTTAAAATTGCACTATTTACGTAAGAGACTATCCAGTTCTCCTGTAGGAAATGCTGATAAAAGAATTTAGAGTTAAAGAGGACTTATTACATCTGCAAATTACTCTCACAAATTTTGGGGGGAGAGAACAGAATACAGATAAAATCATTTTTAAAGTGTGCTGAGATTTAATGTTTCATGTATTTAGAATAAGGTACAATGAATTCATTGTAGCATTATACAAGGAAAGTACTCAAAAAGTTCATGGAAATTGAAATGAAAAGCTGAGTTTATTTTCATACGATATATTTTGAAAGCTATGGATAGTTTTTTCATAATATATTGCTCAATAATTTCTTTAAAGACTCACTTCACACATTTGCATTTAAGGTAAAATTTCCTTGGATGTTGCCTCCAACTGAGTGTATAAATCCTTTATTAAGAAACATCCAGCTCCTGGCCCTATATCTCATCTCTACTTATTTTCTCTCTAATGTTCTTTGTTTGGTAATATTACTTTCTATTAAGAAGAATAAACAGATGTATTTTCTACCAGCTTTGGGAAATCCAATGAAATTATACAATCCAGTATTTTGCTAATCTACCTATATTGCCCGGGGCCTTAGTAACCCTCCTTTTTATACTCCAAAACCTTTTTTCTTTATCTGGGTGCCATTCTTTAATGTTATTGCACTAGATTTTGCTTATTGCCTAATTTTGTTTCTGATTATTATTTTATTGTAATTGTAGCAAATTTTTACCATATTGAGAGGTGCTGGGAAAGGAAAGACATTCTATGATGAAATTTCAACCCATCTTCTTGATCGGACACAGAATAATATATATTATGTGTCAGTCTCCACTAACAGTCTATAACTTGCAGGAAAATATTTCTTCATTTTAACATAACAGACATGATAAGCGCTCAATGAGCACTTTTCTAGTAATTTTGTTTCCAAAGTATAATGAAAACGTAGATGGGAGAACATAAAAAAAGTTACTTAATGTAATCCCATGTTCTTCATTCAAGGTGCTTAAACTTCAAGTACACGGGCCATATTTAATGCATTAGTCAATCACTTCTGACATACCATCTCAACGTTTTCTGAGTATCATTAAAACCTATTCCCAAGGTATCAACTGTTCTTCCCTGAGGTCAAAAGATAAAAAGTGTCACTGAGCAGGGTCATTAACTTGCCAAGCATTCTATGTTTTGTTTTGTTTTGTTTGGTTGTTGGATGGGGGGATAGTAGGCACACACTTCTATTATCTCAAAAAAACATCCTTTAGAATTCACAGCGCCATTACCACCTCCCCAAAGCAAAGCAAAACATCTTCAGTACTTAAAGATTATGTCAAAAACAGCTAATATTGCCTGACAGAGTGAAACAGAGAAACGCAAAGTCCGGATATTGTTTCAGTCTGTACCACATGGTCCTTTATAAAGCATTGCTTAATGTCACAAAATGGACATAGACTGAACAAGCCATGTCACACTCATGCCAGAAATGAACAGCTCACCGCCTCTCTGCCACTTGTTCTTGGTTTCCAACTCAGGTTCGTCATCAGCCCATGGTCTCCCATCATTCTGTCATTCATGATGTATTTACTGCATCTTTTAGAAATTTACTTGTTATTCACTTCTGGAATTTTGTTAAACTTCCTCTCTGATAGCTTCTAAATATATAACTTCTATAAGTGCACTTAAGATCTTTTTATGAGGGAGTGTTATTAGATTATTCACGCAATCATAAGATCTTTAGCAAAGGAGAGATGGATGCTAAATAACTAAAGATAAGCATTTTTATATCACTTCAAAATTCAAAACTAACAAGTTAGTTCTACTCTTGACTGTAGGAAGTTATTACAAAGAAGACAATGCAGTGAGAGCCCAGTATACTCACTGAAACATAATAATTTTGGTCTTATTAATTTATTTTTTGAAAATTATTTTGAAATTGCTTAAACTATTGTTCAATAAATAAACATGACTAATGAAAACTTTGTAAGGGAGGTAATGTAATTCAAACAAGAGGTTAGGATTTCTTGTAGGCAAAGTAATGGTCTGGCAAAGGTGTCGATGTTCCAACTTCTAGAATGTGTAAATGTAACACATTAAATGGCAGAATGGATTTTGCAGATTGGTTAAGCTAAGAATCTTGAGAAGAATATTCTGGATTATGATGGTGTGTGCTTAAGTATAATTGCTAAGGATCCAGAATAGACAGAGACTTAAAAGGAGAAAAGTCAATGCGATAGAAGCAGAGATGTGAGTGATGAAACCATGAGTTAAATAATTCTATTAGCCATTCGAAGCTGGAAGAAGCAGAAAATGGGTTTTCCCCAATGTATTTTACAAGAAACCTGCCAACCCCTTATTGTCCAATAAAACTGTCTTTCTTTTTTTTTTTTTAAGATTTATTTTTACTGGACAGTAAGATATAGAGAGAGGAGAGGCAGAGAGGAAGATCTTCAGCCCGATGATTCACTTCCCACGTGGCCACAATGGGTAGAGCTGAGTCAATCCAAAGCCAGGAGCTCAGAGCTTCTTCAGGGTCTCCCACGCGGGTGCAAGATCCCAAAACTTTGGGCCGTTCTCAACTGTTTTCCCAGGCCACAAGCAGGGAGCTAGATAGGAAGTGGGGCCACCAGGATTAGAACCAACGTCCTTATGGGATCCCAGCACATCTAAGGCAAGGACTTCAGCCGCTAGGCTTTGCACTGGACCTGAAACTGACTTTCTATGAATGCCCTCCAGAACTGTATGCGAATTTGTAGTTTTCCTGTCACTAAACATGTTATAGCAGCATTAAAAGCCGGTGCAGAGTTTTAAAGACATTTCATAGGGACATATTCAACCACAAAGGTTAGATATAAAGTCAAATGTGCAATTTTGTGTTGTTGCTTTTTTAAAATATGTGATGAAATTATTTCTCATTATTACACTATAAGGATTTGGTTGTATCTGCATTTAGAATTGTTTCATATTATTGTTAAACATTTCTGTACAGATACAAGTATGAGATTCTCCATAACCCTTTACAATATGAATTATTTTTATTGTTTTCTTTTCATAACAGCTTTGATGTAATTGCATCTTATTGGTTCTATCAAGTAAAGCCCCATGATTGTGAAAGCAGGAATGTTATTTAAAACGTTAGTCTTGATGATCGAATGTCTGCCACACCAAGGAAAAGCTTGCCATTCCCAGAGAGTTTTACACCTGAAAATTAACCCGATTTGTTTTGAGAGTATGTATTATGCAAAGTAAAGCAAATCATTCACTAAATAAAAGGCCTCTTAACTAAGGATTTTGAAAGGATTAAGAATTCCTTACATAGGCCAGTACCTCAAATATCCGCCAACACAAATGGATGCATTTAATAGACTCACATGAAACTGGTTATCAAACAAATGCAAAACTACAGAAGATATTTTGTAACATTTCCCTTATGTAAAAGAATACTCCACATCTTATGATTACACAACTGCCTTTCTTTCTTAGAGAATGTTGATTTAATATTCTTCGGGTGGATATCATGGTTAAGGGCATGCTGTGGAATTCAGTCACTTATGGCCACATTCATTAAATTCCAGTTCTGCATCTTGTGACCTAAGTTGAACTGTTTAATCTCTCTTGACTTCAACAGGACAACAGGGACAATGATAACATGTAAATCATTGGATTATTTTGAGGAATAAAAAAGTTAAAGCATCCCAATTAATTATTGACAGATTGCAGCCCTGTACCAATAAAAGTCAGGAAAAATATTAAATTCAGGAAAAAAAACAATAGGCCAATCATCTCATCCACAACTATGCAACTCCTGTAATTCAGTCAACTAATATTTACTGGGACTGACTATGTTTTATGCAGTAAACTATGATCATCAGTTATGGTGAAGTCACTCTGTCTCACAGGGCTACTTGTTAGTGCTCTAAGACTCCCCCAGGGCTAAACATATTTTAAGCAGACACAACATTATCAGCCATCAAAGTTTAACACTGAGAGATTCTGGAGAAAGGCTAATGGGTGAAAAGATTTATATCATGTTTCCCAAAGGCTGTGTTCATTCCAAAGATGACTGTAAGCTTACAGTCCCTAGGATAACAGACTCCGTTTCAAAGAATAGATGAAGAAAATGTTAAAGGACAAAAAAATGATGAAAATTTTGTGAAAGAAATTAATCAAGGTATGGAGAAAGGGAAGGAACTATAATGCGATGCATTTAATATTGGAACAGAAATACCAGATGACTGAGCAGAATTTTTAACAAAGAAAAACTTAAAAGTTAGAAAAAAGGCCATTTTATCTATAGAAAATGAGACACATTTGACAAAAGCATCACTTTCAAACACAAGATACACCTAATACAGCAATCAACATTGAGATAATATTGACAATTGTACAGTGTATTACTTGCAACAGATTGTAAGAGAAAAAGTGAAAAACTTCTAACAGTTAATTTTACGTTAATACATGAACATTTGATTGTATCACTTTTAGCTGTGTTTCAGTATCAATCATTCTGAGACATGTTTTCTCAAATTCAAGAGAGGATTTCAAGGATTTATGAGTATACTTAGAGTCCTTTCCATACTTCTTGCTGTTAACTGTTAGTGGTGTTGGCCAAAGCAGGCTGTTGTTGTCTACCTCTGCTATTTGCTTATTACTTGGTGGTCCAGTTGCTCAGGTCCTCCAGGCAGAGCATCTTGTCCAAGCGAATGTATCCATGGTCTTCTGAAGTGATCTTCCACTTCCCTTCCTACCACAGTCCAGCATAGAAAACAGCAAGCATCAGAAGAGGACTTTTGAAGAGACTTGTGTTTCCCAGTCTAATTTCTCTCGTTCTTCCAGCTAAGTGACAAAACTTTGCACATTAAATTGACATGCAAAGCTCCTTAATGGGGAATAAGAGAGTATTTGGACAAACCAGAAAGATTCTCCAGGCACTTAGCTTTGACCTGGCAGAGCCCTAGCCGTTGTTGCCATTAGGAGAGTTAACCAGATGGCTTCACATTCAGACAGTCACCTCCTCTGATTTAAGCACGCATTATGGTGGAAATACACATTTACCTTCTTTGTCCTAGCCAAGGTAAGTTAGCAGCTTAGCTTGTACATTGACTAGCATGGAAACTAGTAGCTAAAAGTAGGTTGGGAATACAATAAAACCTTAAAGTTCTTGGCATAGGGTTAGCCATTGCATAGTGTGTATGAAGAAAACGGACATTGTAGGCTAGAAAGTTAGTGACCTTTGCTAAGTTGTACAGGGTAAAATATTTGAATAAATGTTTTTAGGAACTCACAAGTGTGAGTCTGTGTTAACCATACCTAAATCTCTATAGTAAACCTATTTACTGATGTACTAATAAATGTCATTGCTTTAAGTGAGAAATTGTAGTATAGGGCTCAAGGTATAGAAAAATGTATCATTTGCTAGATATAAGAGAGGACAGATGTGCTGAGGGAAGTTCTCCCTGTCTCAATCTGTTTTCCAACACTTTGGAGGATTATTGGGTTATAAAAGTCAACTGCTCTTGAATGAAAAACCATGTCAGACAATTGACACTTTCACCCTGTTCTAGGCAGTCTAGTTTCAGAAACCAAATTACACATGCTGTTTTTCCATATGAGTGTCCTTGTTTTTCTTAAGCAATCGCCATGTAAAGGAACTGGGAGGAGGGAAGGCTATAGGGAAGAACTAGATGAGATGATTTTATAAAGAACATCAAATATTGTGTGTTGAAAGGTTTAAAAATCAGTCTAAATTATCTTTGAACACTCATGAAATGTAGTGGATGTGAAGTGCTGGTGGAGTAAAGTGCTCCTTCAAAACACACACACACACACACACACACAGAGTCAGCCACCAAAGTGTGTGGCTTTGTAGATCTTCAAAGAGATGCAAAGCAGTCACAACTCAATAACGCAATACAGACAGGAAATGACGAAATGTCCAAATATTTCCAGAATCCTAGAGAATCACAGAGCAAAAGGAGAGGGAGAGAGAGAGAGAGAGAGAGAGAGAGAGAGAGAGAGAGAGAGAAAAGAAAGGTACATGGATGACAAGGACTAGAGGCTCTGCAAATATGTGAGAAAAATTCAATTCAACATGTGTGAGCCACTGTATTCATTACCATGATTTTGAACACACATATGATTTACAAAACCAACACCACAGTCAAAACACAAGCAGATTTTACCAATGCAAACACCCAGGTTTGAGAACGTCTCTTTTGTGAAGTTTTTAAACCATCATACACATTGCTTTAGCAGTGATACGGACATTCAGAAATTATAAGACAATGCTGCCTTTAGGAAAATGAAACTCAAATGAAAATAAAGAAAATGAACAATCTGTTGGCACTTTGATGATCAAGGAAGGTTTTGCCTAACTGCTTGGAAGACGTGGATGAAGTAACGGACATTTGCAGAGTGAATCAGTGAATGGAAGAAATCACTTTATTTCTCTCTCTCTCTCCCTTACCCTCTCCCCCACCCCATGTCCTTCTGTCTTTAATTTGTGAAAATTATCTGTCAATAATTTGTGAAAAGATAAAAAACATCATATTATTCACTTAAGTAGCAAAGGTTTTATAGCTAAACTACCATGTTGTAACAACATACGCGTTTAGCCTTTGTGGTTTCCAGCTTTCAATTGTGTAGAAAATCTAACTTTCTTAGATAGTTGGTCTTAATCAAATCTGAGTATACTGTTTGATCTTAACTGTTTTCCATTCCTTTTTATTCAGGCTCTTGTTCTCATCTTCCACTTCTAAAGTCCTTATGTGTTTCACATCTTGAATCAGCTAATAGTGAAAAAAATTTTAAGAAACATCAGTGCATTGCATTTCAAGATATTATTTCTCCCAGGAAGAGTTGCACCAAATTTCTCTTATCCCTACAATGCCTTTATGCTCTCAGGAGTGTCCCATCTCCCATGGTGAAGTAAATCTTTATAAGGAAAATGCTAGGCCAAATGTTAGTTCTGTAAGATGTATGTAATATCCTTCTTAAAAGCAGTTACTTAAGCAAGTCTGCTTCTCTATACATAGGGAAAAGGTGAAGTAATTTGTGTATTCTTTTTTACTTTGTTAACAGCAACTGCAACAGTACAGGCTAGGAACCAAATGTGCACATTCGGAAAGAATATTTAAAATGTGAATATTTATATGCCCGTATATACATGTCTTTATTACTAATAGCACTGATTAATCAAGTAATTCTATTTAATGTGAATATATTATGTAATTTTCTTAAATAGTGATTGGAAGATTAAACTTAATTATGGCAAAATAATTATGTTGCTTTGCAAAACTAGAGACAACATTAAACAGATTTATTTGCCAAAGTACAATATATTCTTTAAAACCATATTTTGATAGCAGTCTAAATCCTTCATAATAAATGAATGCGGGGGCTATCATGGCAGCTTAGTAGGTTAATCCTCCACCTGCTAGTGCTAGAATCCCATTTGGGCTGTGATCTGTGTTCAAGATGCCCCAGCTTCCATCCAGTTCCATGCTTATTGCTTGGGAAAGCAGTGAGGATGGACCAGGCCCTTGGGTCACTGCACATGTATGGAGACTCAGTGGAAGCTCCTGGCTCCTGGCTTCACTTCAGCTCAATTTCTGTCATGGTCTCCTTTTCTATCTAAATCTACCTTTAAAATAAAAATTAAAATTAAAAAATAGAAATTAATGTAGTGGTCATGGCATGATGGCTCAGTAGCTAAATCCTCACCTTGCAAGAGCCAGGATTCCATATGGGTACCTGTTCATGTCCTGGCTGCTCCACTTCCCTTCCAGCTCCTTATATATGGCCTTGGAAAGCAGCAGAGTATACCCAAGGCCTTGGGACTCTGCACCAACGTGGAAGACCTGGAAGAGGCTTCTGGCTCCTGGCTTTGAACAGCTTAACTCTGGCCAATGTGGCCATTTGGGGATGAGCCAGCAGATGAAAATCTTTCTGTCTCTTCTCTTTTTGTCTCTCTTTCTCTCCATAAATATGATTGGCCTTTCAAATAAAAACAAATAAATCTGTAAAAAAAAAAAAGAATGAAAACAGAATGTAGTATAAAATGTGTAAAAATATTTACCTTATTTTCTATAAAATGTAAAGGATTATAGAAACGTACTTCAGTACCTTCATCATAATTAATATATTTATTATAACTTTATGGAGGCAATAAAGTTTATGCAATTAATAATACTGAAATTCACAAAGCAAAAAGGTTGGAAATGATGTCATCTTTAGTGTGAATTGTGTGTGTTATTTTATTAAATCAATGACATGAGTCTATCTCAAAAAGTAGTTTGACCAACGCACTTACTTTCACATGAACTAATTTCTCCAACACTCATTGACTCACTCCAGTCAATAACCACATTCCTGTATGGCTCGATTCATCGTCCCATTCCCAAACCCTAGCACCACAGCATGTTTTTCAGAGTTATGGTTGGAATGGTACCCTTAGCTTCTTCCTCCTGCAGAGGGACATCGCTCTCTGTTTTAATTTAATGAGAGGAGATGGTATCAATTCCTACCTGCAGTTTATCTAGATCTTCATGTGTATGTACATTATTTTTGAAGAAATACAGTGTTCTTCTGTATCCATCTTGGCCATTACAACTTAAGTCCTTCATCATATTAAACTGTTGAGTACACTGGTCTAGGAATGACTGGACTTCTGAGAATCTATGTCCAGTGCATTATAATGTATCTGTCCCCCCCCCAAAAAAAATTGGGAATCATGAAGTACTCAAATAATATTTAGAAATGAGACAGCACGATGACAGGATACAGAAAAAAGAGCATATTCTGGAGGCTTAGTTTGCTCTATTTTCCTGAAAAATCAGCTTTGGTGAAAAATTCTCAAACTATCATTCAGAAAAATACAAAGATTTTTGATAAACTTCCTCAGAGGAAGTTTGCTGGTTATCCACTGTTACTAAAGCAACATTTTGTGATCACACTTTCAGATCCAAGTGGTTCATCAAAATATTTTCATGCTGATATATTCCCTGTACCTGATGAGTTGCAGAAATACAACTTTGCCCATCTTGTAATACTGTGAGTGCCTAGGGAATATCTTCATCTTTCTTGCCCCTTGGAGAGTGCCCAGTGACATTTTTGTTAGTGCGTATTCAGGTTGGTGCTTCCCTGCACGTCTCTGTTGACATCACAGTCTTGCACTGTTTGAGGAATGCAGTGCCAACTCACTGCACACTTAAGTATACATAACACACACAGGAATCTACTAAGTATTGATTTCATCCATGAAATATGCTTTACTAACATTCAGGTTTACGATTTCAGAGCCTCAGAATAAAGAGAAAGCCCTATTATCACCAAGCCTTAGTTCACCACACAATCTTCTAAAGTAAACTGTATCAGGAGTATTTTCAATTTATCATGTACACAAGATATCTTGAACTTCTGAGTCTTAGAAGGACTGCTTTACTCATTGCTGTATATGGAAGAGAGAATTAAGAGCCATGAAGTAGCCTGCAAATGAAGATAAAAAAGTTATGTACCCAACATTTTTTATTATTGTCTTCAGAGTATTTACATAAAGGAGCAAAGCAAAACAGAACATTTAAAATAAAACAAAGGCCCTCGGCTTATTAGTTTTTTTAGAAGCTCATTTTTATAGATTCCATGGTGTTCTGTTTAGAATACAGTCCCAAACCAACACATTCCGTTTATAATTAACTGGGCTACATGTGCTTGTTTCACTGATGGGCTGATGTTGAGATGGATAATTTTGGAGAACCACATCAAATGCTGGAGAATGCACATACATTTGGTATAAAAGAATTGTAATTAAACTTCAATCATCCTCTCCTCCAGAGAACGTTGTCTTAGAGTTCAGATTGTTTTCTATTATGCTGAAGTTTTATCAGCGGTACTGGGGAAGATCACTAAAACATCAGAGCAAAGTGGGGTCTCCAGGCACACGTTGTTCTAATATTACAAAGTGTGGGTAAATTCACAGCTGACCCTCGGGTGGGTGCTGAGTGCAGCTTCAGGTGGGTGCTGAGGCAGCCTCCCTCAGGGATGCAAATGCAAGCTACAGTGTTTCTTGTGACATAATTGTGGCACTAGAGTAGGGGCTTTGGGGATGATTTGGGTAAGAAACTCGTCTATGGTATGCCCAGCTTTCTTTGCAGAAGAGCCTATTGAGAATGGAGAAGACTAATGGGTTTCTTTGAATTTTACTTGAAGCTTACTCTTTCTGCCTTTTCCTACTGGGAACTGGTCGAGGTTCTCAAAATAATACTAACAAGCCCCTTTCTTCCTGATCTCCCCCAGGACGTTTCTCGGGTAATCGAACTTTCTGATGATAGCCTAGGAAGGATGAACCAAATTCCCTAATTCTAACATTCACTCCTGTCAAACACTACCAGTAGAGTAAGTGAGCAAGGTTTATTTCTCCCGGTATTAATATAACTTTGACTCTGACCTTTGGTGACTTCTTTTGTAAGGATCTCTTTGTCTACTTTAGCACCATGTATTCTATATTTATCAACTACACTACACTATTGGTATGATGAACAATTGCTACAATCCCTAATACCAGCAACAAAACAACATTCTTTCCCAGCAACAAAGGCAAATGAAAAATTCAGAATTTTTAGTCAGTTCCTTCTGAAAGCAGACTTTGAAGATTTTGTTTTTTCAACTTTAATCATGAAAACTGCATGTGCAGTTAATGGGGAATCACTCTCAAGCCTGTGGAGACAAGGTCCTTCAGCCATAGATTAGCAGTAGCAAGGAGAGGAACTCAGGTCCTAGCCCACAGATAATTACATCTTAAACCCTTTTGAGAGACCTTCAATAATTTAAATCGTGTGAGGGAAGGGAGGTATGCAGGTAGTATGAGTCAATGCCGAGGAAAGGGGCAAGTCATCTAGCATACACCCAGCCCGCAGGCTCGGCCAGGCTCTGTGGCTACCTTGAGAAGCAGGTATTTCAGGTTGGCAGCCCCCTGGTGGCACCACAAGTTGCAGCGGAGCATCTCTCTGAGGACCTGAACATAGTTTCCACAGGTGGGGCTGTAGCCAAAGCAGAAGTGATCAAAGCTTGGAGCATGGGCCAGATGAGGAGTCAAGACCTCATATAGCACCAGAAGCTCATATTCTCATCCAAGATCCACAGTGAGTACCACCTTGTTCCAACCAAAGTCCACAAAGAGAAAGTCATCGGGGACAGAAATCCAGCACCACCATGTAGGGCTTGTATCGACTACCTGATGAACAGGTGATGTGGTATCTGGGCCTGCTGCAAGTGAACATTGTCTGTGGATGCATGACGCTAGAGACATTCGTATACCTGAACATGTAGGGAAAGTTAAGTACTGGAAAGACCAACATCTCTGCCTTGCAAATGGGGGAAGTTTAAGGGTACAAAGTCTCAGATGCTGGTACTACCAGAGCTGTCTTCTACCAGCTGATCAGTTCCAAAAGCACCAAGAAGGCCCAAGATAATCAGAGAGTGGACTGGAAGTAAGGCAATGTCACTCAAATGGCTGCAAGGCATGAGGACATGGGCATAGACCATATTGCCGATGAGGAACTTGTTAACAGAGTAAAGGGATCATTTGCATCATACTATATGGTATGCTATGGACTGTAAGGGCCGAGAACACCCAGGAAGAAATCCTGGCTCTCTTCAACTATCAAGTACAAAGTCAGACTCGTGGGGCCCAATCAGTGCCTAAATTGTACATTCAACAGCTGCAGTTGGTTCATGAAGTGCTCGACCACAGTGGTAACACTGTGAGTTCAGACATGGTGGTTCATGGAGAAGAAGGTTACAATGCACACCATGATTGGCCCCTGGAGAAACTCACAGCACACTGCTCATTGAGCTGAGCCAAGCCCTGCTGCAACAGTCCAGCCTCAAGGAGGAGCTGCCCGGAGCATCCAAAGGGCCTGCTCTGCAGCAGATAGCCATCTCACTTTAGGCAGGTCAAATGCACCTTGAGAAGAATGCTACATGGTTGTTTTTTTTTTCTGTAAAGCTTTATTTTATTTTTATTGCAAAGTCAGATATACAGAGAGGAGGAGAGACAGAAAGGAAGATCTTCCACCCGATGATTCACTCCTCAACTGACCACAGCAGCCGGCACTGTGTGGATCCAAAAACAGGAGCCAGGAACTTCCTGCAGGTCTCCCACACGGGTGCAGGGTCCCAAAGTTTTGTGCTGTCCTAGACTGCCCTCCTAGGCCCCAAGCAGGGAGATGGATGGAAAGCAGAGCCGTCAGGGTTAGAACTGGTGCCCATATGGGATCCCGGCATGCTCAATGTGAGGACCCCAGCCGCTAGGCCCCCGCGCCAAGCCCACATGATTGTTCTTCACTCTCACTTTCTTTAGTGAATTTCAGTGGACCATATTCAGGTACAATACTGCAGAGTGGCAATATTTTGGCCAGCACGTCTGTCATGGGCATTGCCAGACACAGAGCAGGGACTGTACCAGCCCTGTGTGCTCCTTGATGGCAGCCTACAGGATAATGTCATCTGCCAGTGAGATGGTGGACAGAGTGAGGAGTTCATGAACCGTTAGCCTTCACATCTGCTCCCAGCAAGACAGTTTCAACTGGCCCAGCCACAGCAAGGTCAAATCTCTGTTGAATTACACACCCAAGGCCTCACAGAGCCTGTGCTTCTCCTAGTTGTTGCCGAGGCACCAGTACTGCTGGTATTCCAGGAAACAATTCACCTGCTTGTCAGAGGAAAAAGTGCCCAGAACTTTGGTATGTCAGAGACAAAGATGATGTTTAAGCTCAGGACAATGACCTGGGCCAGGGTACCAGGCAGGAAGTAAGGCAGCAGCAACTTCACTAACTCCTGGAGACCAAAATAGTGTCTGTTGCAGATCCAGAAGACTTGGGGTTACAACACATCGGTATCAAAGCAGCTGTCCTGGACAGCAGCCCTTCATCTGTCTGTGGAAGGGCATCTCCAGGATATTTCTGTCCACCAAGTGGAGGTCCTGTGAACTTTTCTTATATAATTGCATGGAATTCACCAGAGTAATTGTCCATTCAGAAGCAATTATGCCTGGCACCCACAATGCCCATATGCAACAGTTCCTGCATGGACTGGAGCAGAGGCTATGGGATGTAGCCTGAGGGTTTGTGGCCCTGGTGGTTGACTGACTGCAGCTTTCCATTGAGGACAGCAGTTCCCGGCAACCATCTGTCTGGACTGACATGTGGAAAAGAGTCCCAGCACCAGTGGTCGTGTGGGATGGGGGCTGAAAACAATGGTAATCATTTAAAGTAACGCATGATCCCAGGCTGTGGGTACCCACAGTGGCTGCCAGGCAAGCCATCAGGGTGCAGAAAACCTGGGAGACCAACTGGTAACTCTGTTAATATCTCTGTGACTCTCATAAAATATCTCAGAGTATTTAATCTTTAATCTAGAGTCACACTTGAACCTCTGTGACTCCCTCCAGCAATCACATTACAAACTTTGGTTCCAAAGGCAAAAATACCTGAAAAACATAGAAAACGCTTTCATTATTCTAAAAAGTTAATGGAAATATAATAATACACCAAGGTAAGGGACACAAGTATTTACCCATGATTTGAATCCTGATAATTTTTTTAAATGGTGAATTTAGTACCTATGAATGTGACTCACACTGGCCGAAATCAGAACTAAAAAGACAAAATTCCCTGTAATTATCATATCACATTATAAATACTGCTAAGTCCTCTTGTGTCACTATTCACAAATAGATGCTTTTAACCATAGCATATAATTTTATTTACTCTCTGCTACCTCAGAAAGCTATTAAATACTAGACATGAATATATCCAATGAAACAAAAATTAATTCACATGAATTACTAATCCATGAGGCAGACAGCATGGCATAGAGGATTAAATCCATGCTTGAAACTTCCACATTTCATATCGGAATGCCAATGTGAGTCCTTGTACCTGCCATAAATGCTTCCGGTCTAGCTTGCTGCTAATGTGCAGTTTGAGAGGTAGAAGAAGATGGCTCAATGCTTGGGGGAATTAAATATCAGACGGAAGATCTCTCTCTGTAGTTCTTCCTGCCTTTCAAGAGATGAAAATAAATAAGTTTTAAATCACTCTTTGAACAATATTTAAAGTTATTTCTCAAAGTAAAAATTAAAACGTTTAGGATTAATGTCAATGCTATAACATTTATAGACGAAACTGACTGTCCTTCATGTTCCCTAGAAAAAAAAAGACGCTGAGAAAAACAATTGGGAGAAAAAGTACACTGGATACATAATTATATGTATTTTAGTTGATATAGATGTGATACTAAATTTCCTGATTCATATCAAGATGAATAGGACAGTGTTTTCATTCCATAACTCATATCAGAATGTATAGATGAAACTACCAAAACAGGCTTTTGTTACAGTAGTTTTCATTTTGTGACTAAACAGATGGCATTCATGACTGACCTCTTTAGTATTCACCCTGTCAACTAAATTTGCAAAATGAAACCCAAATTCAAAGGCAATCTCTAAAGTATCAAAGAATTGTATTATAAAATTCATTTTGTGAATACTTGTTTAAATGCATTTTATCAGAGTCATAATGATTTCCATGGCAATATATTCTCTGTCAACTACAGATAAATTTAACACATAATACACTAGGTTTCTAGAATAAATTATGACAAGTATGAACTCTGAATAACAAGAACTCCCAGGAAACTGCAGTTAATTGATGGTATAAGAAATGCCAGGAGCACGCTTCATATTTCCTATCATGCAACGGGAAACTCTCCTTTCTACTTCTTTCTTAGTTACCAAGCAAAGAGTATCATCACATCCACTTCAGTCCAAGGATGGGTCAGTAGGATTTCTGAAGCATTAGCCCTGAATTCTGACATGGGTTTTTTTCCCCCCTATCAAATCACTCAAATAGAATAACTCAATTGTGCATCTTCCTAGTTGATGTTGCCTAAATTACAATCAAAAATGCCTTGTTTGCATTGCATTTTATCTGCTTAAATTCAATTTTTAAAGATTCATTTTTGTTGTATTTGTATTTGAAAGGCAGAGTTACACAGAGAGAAGTAGAGGTAAAGAGAGATTTTCCACCTGCTGGTTCACTCCCCAAATGACACAGTGAAGTTGAGCTTATCCAAACGATAGCCAAGAGTGCCCTCCTACTCTCCATATGGGCACAGGAGCCCAAGGATTTGAGCCATCCTTTGTTGCTTTCCAAGGCGAGAAGCAGAGAACTTCTTCAGATCTGGAGCATCCAGGACACAAACCGATGCCCAAGTGGGCAGAGGTCTAACCTACTATGCACAGCATTGGTCCCTGTTTGCATTCATTTTTTATTGCAGCTTAAAATAAGAAACAAGTGTTTATATTATGAACCTCTTGAATTTCTGATTTTCTTGTAGACTCAATTATCTCCCAACGTGGTGTTAACAGCAAGTTTGTGTGTTAGAATCAGCGTTGAGTGCTGGAGCAAATATTTTTTTTTATTAGCAACAGTTTAATTATTATGTTTCCATAAAATTTTAAGCAATGAATAGCTTGTAGATGATTAGAGGTATAACAAATAATCTTCCTTGTATTCAGATGTATGTTGGTTAAGTGGAAGAAAAAAATGAAAGGATTTTATATATTTCAGTGGAGCATCAGATCTTGTCTAAATCTGCTTTATCTGTACAAACATGATTGATATGTCATAAGTGACAATGTGTAAAAAATGTTGAGTATCACCTCTGCAGAGAAAGATGGGATTTTTGTAGATAGAAAAGTCTAACAAAACAATTTTCTGAGTTAAACAGAAATGTCAGGGCTCTTATTTTCCGGATGACATCTCGGAGAAGAGGCTAAGAAAAGGCACTATTTGGCAAGTGCTTGATCTCAACATCAGTGTAGGATTAGAAAAAAAGAAAATATATCTGATGATTTCACCACATCCCCCTGAAATCCTGCTTTATATCATAAGCAAAGAAAAACTTTAGATCCATTGGTCTTCAGTAGTAATTAAGGGAATGACTGCCTCATAATGCAAATTATAGAAAGAAAGAATATAACTAGTAAAAACATAAAGTGAGGTTAAAGGATTTTCTTATGTTCTGACTAGCATGAGACAGATACAAAATGAAAGCCTACCTTTTACTATCTATATAATAATACAATGCATGAATTGTCAACTTTTTTCTGTAAGAAGTAATATAAACAAATTGTATTTAACAGATTGAACCTCTGTTACAACTATTCAAGTTGTTGTGATAGCAAAAAGGTAACCTTAGAAACTATTGAATGAATATTTCTGTGGTAAAAATAACTGTTAAAAACACAGGCAGAGGGCCTAATTTGCCATACTTAGTTAATTACCGCTATGATGGATAAAGCATTGGATTTAGTTTAACTGTTACTTAATGTATCCTAAAATCTGACTAAATTGCTTAACTCTTCAAGGATTTTTCCCCTCAGGTTTCTCATGTGTAAAATTAGTTCTGTAATAATATATATATATATATATATATGGCTCACGAAGCTTGTGAAAATAGAATAAAAAGTTGTTATTTTGGTGCAAAATCTTTTCCACTTTATTTATTCGAAGAGCATACAAGCAGATAACAAGAGACAATTTTCTGAAATAAAGAAATAGCTCCCATAAAACGATTCAATCCTCAAATA
Source organism: Ochotona curzoniae (assembly GCF_017591425.1). Classification (NCBI taxonomy): domain Eukaryota; kingdom Metazoa; phylum Chordata; class Mammalia; order Lagomorpha; family Ochotonidae; genus Ochotona; species Ochotona curzoniae. The sequence goes on from NW_024467096.1 coordinate 26,436,221, forward strand.
TCTTCAATGACTGAAGTTGAGCCAGGACTGAACCTGGAAGCCAGGGATAGAACACAAATCCCCTTGTGATGAGCAAGAGTTACAGTAGTCTGCAGCAGCAAGGACAGAATTGGGGGCGGAGGGTGACACACAATTGAGAAAATAAGAAACGAGACAGAAAAAAAGACTATAAAAGCAGAGAGCCAGAGGGACGCACGCATCTCTGAGGCAAAAGGTTAACCTGGAAGTCTCGCTGCCTCAATATTTTATGGACTTTCTTGCAGAGTCAAACTACAGGCATTAATGTGGCACAAACTTTGATAGCTACATCCTACAATAATGTTAACCAGCCAACGCTTGGAGATCAGGAAGCAACAGCATGGCCCAAGTATACTCTACTGTGACTGGCTCAGGGATACGCTTCAATCACATAGTTCTGCGGCCTTGGACCATTGCCCAATTACAGACCCTAGCCCACAGGCCTTGACATTGGTCTTGGACTTTTGCCCTTTTGTGGACCGTGCCTGCAGAGTTTGATCTCAGCCTCTAGCACCAATAGTCTGTGAACCTAAGATTTTAGACACAGTCTGCCCTGATCTTCCTTATAAGTCTTGCTGTTGTTATTGTTATTATTATTATTTACAAATTGACTGTGGCAAGAACCTAACTACTTAAGCAACCACTGTTCCCAGGTTTGACAGTAGCAGGAAGCTAGGGTCTCCCATCAGAGCTTGAAGTTTAACCTAGAGAGACTAGTGTAGCTCACAGGCATCTTATTTCTAAGCTAAAAAAGAAAGCAAAAAGAAAAAAAAATCTTCTAAGCTAAATGCCCATTACATGATGCAAATATTTTGAAGTCCAAGTGCAGTTCTTTTTATTATAAGCATTTTCTGTTATTATTATTATTATATGATACAGCTCCACAGGCTCTGGGATTTCCCATCCTTTTCCCCAAGTACTCTCACCCTCCTTATTGATTTACCCTCTAGTATTACAATGGGTAATCCCTTATGAACAGTCATAAGTCCTTCATTCCACTATTGAAGTGTTTCACAACATTGTAGGCATGGGCAATGTCACAGAGTCCAGCATCTGACTGTCAGCATATATTTAACAGTTTCACCAGGAGTCCATCTTTGGTCTGAATGCAGAGATGCATACTGTACTACGTCTCCACATCTGGACATGTCAGCCTCTGCTGTACTTGTAATATATATCCCCTTAACTGTAGAGCCAGTAAACACCATCCACAAAAGGGAGAAAAACAAACCAAAACATTTCATCAATATGAAGCTAAACAATATACTACAAAATGACCAATGCATTGCTAAACTGATGAAAAAGAAAATAAAAAAGTCTTCTTATAGAAATTGATGCTACTACATCACCCATGTGGTGCTTAGGAAATCAATAAAAGAAAGAAAAAAAAAATTTCGGAAAGAAGTGACGATGAAAACAAGAATACCAGCGCTAATGAGATGTAGCAAAAACAGTGTTGAAATGGACATTTAAACATCAGGTGCTTAGAAACAATCAAAATGTTTCATATAAATAATCTATTAATGAATCACAGAACTTACTGAAAAAGACAAAAATGAATAAGAAGTGCAAAAAGGTGACATTCACAGCAAAAATAATTGTATTTGAAACCAAAACAAAATAAATTGAAACAAAAAAGATCCATTCCATAAGAAGTGACAAAAAATATCCTCCTGGCTGAATCAAGGTGGCAGAATAGGGTAAGGTCATGATGAATCAGAAGGAGACTCATTAGCCAGAGCGAAGCAGAGTTCGCATATTCCAAGAAATAGGAGAGGGCAGGCTGATGGCAGAGGACCACCTGGAGACTGACTGACTTTGGAAAACAGTAGATACAATAGCCAGTGACCAGATATCCAGTGGCAATCAGTGATCTGGGTTCCACCAGTGGCCAAAGCTCCAAGCAACCAGGTGGAAAGGGAAATTCAAACCCAGACAAAGAACTGCCCAACGTGCTGATTTGTTTGATTTTGCCAGGTGTAGAAATGGGGCAGTTTGATTCAATCAGGCAGGGCACCAACAAGATGGGTTTCACAGACCTCCCCCGCCCCCACCACCACCAGAGCCACATCAGGTGCTATCACATGTAGCGAGCAAAGGCTGTGGGTGAGAACTGCAAATGCAGAGCTTTGAGCAAACGTAGTTCTGGCTCAGTGTATTGCACTGACATGGCAAACTACAGATTCTACCCAAAATAAGTCCCGTTAGCCCCCAGACCTAATGCCCAGCAGATTCAGAACTCTACAAATGGCACATCAGGGGCCATTTTGTGCAGTGTGACAAAGATGGAGGAACAACAAAGAGCTGCACATGCACGGATCTGGGAGTGAACTCACTGAGCTCAGTGCATTGCACTGGTCTCACAGGGAAAATAATACTGACTTTGACATCTTACAACTTAAAATAAGTTCATGTGGTCCTCAGACCTAAAGGCCACCAGGTTCCAGCAAGATCAGCAACACCAAAAACCTATTTATATAGGACATGTGGTGTCCCCCTAATCCTGGGAACTGCTCCAACAGGAAGTGGGAGAAAGGTTGTACAGACAATGGTGCCGCCACAGCATGACATCACAGGAGGTAGAGAGCGGTGAGCCAGGAGATGGGGCTGTGGAGACCATGGTGAAGTCTAACACAGGAGTCCAGACCTGAAACTTGCTGGAAGGAGTGGCACAAATGACAGCAAAGAGAATTGGGTACCAAAGGCAATAAATCAATTCAAACTGTAAACATGCAGGGTAAAACCATTTAGAGACCTGGACTTAGAAGAAAAATCAGCTTACCAAAATTACAATGACCAATAGCATAAGAAGAGACAAAGGCACAACAAATATTACTGAAGGCTTCCTTGCAAAAGAGCAATAGTCTTACAACCTCAGAGTTAACTGAGTAATACGTCAAGGAAATGTGGGAAGATGAACTTAAAAAAACTAACTATAAAGCTTCTTATCCACAATGAGAAGCACAGACCAGAATTGAGCATGGAAGAACATGTGACATAGGAAATAATAACACTGAAACAAAATCAAGAAGAATGGTTAGAAATGAAAGACACAATGGAGCATGTTAAAAATCCAATGGAAAGTCTGCATAAAAGAATGAATGAGATGGAAGAAAGAATCTCAGAATTGGAAGCTATTTCTTCTCACAATGGGAAAACAAGCAAACAGCTAGAAGGGGAATTGAGTCATACTAAGAAACGTATTCAAGAATTAAGGGACATAATTAAAAGGCCAAATACGAAAGTATAGGAGTTTCAGAAGGTGTTGAAAGAGAAACTGGGATTTAAAATGTGTTTAATGATATAATAAAGGAAAGCTCCTTTAATCTGGAAAAAGAATTAGGAAGCAACATTCAGGAAGGGAACAGAACTCCCAACAGGCTTGACCAAAAGTAGTCTTCACCAAGACATATGATAATCAAGCTTTTTTCAATTGAACATAAGAAAAAGATTCTTAAATATGCACATGAAAAAAATCAATTTACACAAAAAGGAATGTCAATGAGACTCACAGCTGGCCTTTCACAGGAAACTCTACAGGCCAGAAGAGAATGGAGCAACACATTGAGGAATCTGGAAAGAAAAAAAAAATCATCCGCCCAGAATAACAGACCCAGCAAAGCTTTCCTTTGTTGTTGAGAATGTAAGAAAATGCTTCCACAGTAAAGAAAAGCTCAAAGAATATGCCTTTTCCATACCTGCCCTACAAATTGTACTTAAAGATGTTTTCTTGACAGAGAAGAGGAATAAAACCCAGCCAAACCAAAGGCAAATTTGAAAAACATCCCATTAAAATAACAGCAGAAGACTAAATCAAAAAACAACACATTGCTGAAATGGCAGGACCAAATTACCCCCTATTCATATTAACCCTGAATGTAAATGGCTTAAATTCATCAATCAAACATCATACTAGCCTGGATCAAGAAACAAAACCCATCTATTTTTTGCCTACAGGAGAAACACATTCCACCAACAGAAACCCCCGGAAACTGTATCTCATAGATTTAGATGTTTTTGGTTTTACTTTTATTTCTTCAAAATAGGTTTTTCTCATATGAAATTATTAACTGACTCAGAAGTCATCCAGTAACATCATTTTACTCAAGAAGGTTCTTCATTTTCCTTTTCTGAAGTGACACATTAGTCATTCAGTAGCATGTCATTCAACTTGATGGTGTTGTAAATTTCTATTTTGTTTCCTGTTTTTGATTTTGTTTTGTGGCTTTTTATTTAAGGGGGTATATTAGTAACTGTAGTGGAGCTGTGCATATGTGAGGATGCAATGCAGTATGCATTTGTACTTCCAGATCAAAGATAGTCTCCCAATGAAACTGTTAAGTGTATCTTGACAATAGGATGCTGGATTGCCATTTTTTATGACTGCAATGATAGACTTATGATTGTTTATGAAGAACGATTCTGTTGTAATAATAGGGGAAGTCAATGTATGTAGGGAAGGGTTGCGAGAAAGTGACATGAAATTCCAGTGCCTAAGGAACTGTATTCTAAAATAATATTAAAAATAAGTTAAAAACCCTTAGCCATATTAACAAAGAACATCACAAGAGGAACAAGTATTGAAAAATTAGAGAAGAAAGCAAAACAGCTCCAATTTACTGTTCTTTACATGGGTTGTGACACTGTTGGGATTGGCAATAGTAGAGACTCTAATTTTTTGATGTCCAGGTATATTTAGAAGTTTCATGGTGAGTCTACCTTCACTCTTTGGTAGAGATGCATTCTGTTGATTTTCTTTGATTCCTGGTACTCTGTCTCCATTGTATTCTTCATTTTTGGGGGTTATGCATATGTATTTACTCTGCTTTATATTTTGTTTTGTATTTTGATGGAAGTTGTCTTATATATGTTCTCTGTCTTTTGGGGAATTGGCTCATTTCACTTAGCAAAATGTTCTCCAATGTATTTGGATGCAAATAATATAATTTCATTATTTTTAATTGCTGAGTAGCATTCCAAAGAGTAGATATGTCATAGTTTCTTTACCCAGTCCTCTTACTCTATGCATTTTCAATTATCTGTTTCATGACCCTTATATAGCTAAAGAACACATATGATTAATTTACTTTATATCCATTGGGTGACTATTGCAACTATTATAATAGACAAAGCCATATTCTCAGCCCTGAAGCAAATGAAGTTTATTTTTCATTTTCATGAAAAACAAAGCTGATATTTCTGGTGGGTATCCTCCTGTGGAGACATGTCTGACGATTACTATCCAAGAAGCTCAAACTCCATTATCTGGCCCCACCATTTAGACACATTTGTGTAATCCAGCAATCAGTTCTGAGGGAAGAGACCATTGATGATCATGTGTCCTTTACTTACTTATTTCTTCCTGGATATAACAGGCACATTTCTTTGATCCCATAATCTGTCTGAATGTAAATAAGGGAGTCTAGAAAACGTAGTTCTTGGATGAACAGATTAGGTCATAATTATTTTATAAACACAAAATGCGTTAAATCCATGTATATTTCATAGAATAGTCATTATACATGTTTTTCATATACTTTCCATAAATATTACCTCTATCATCAATAAAATAATAATGAATAAATATAGTTTATTAATAAGTAACAAACAATAAAATTTGATCAATAGTAAAGAAGTGGTTCAAATGAAAAAGCTAAAACCATGTGTTTAAAACTTTTATTTAAAAACCGCATGTATGAGGAATCAGTGATTTTACAAAGAGTTGGTTTTCACACCTATAAACACGTAATAACCATTTACCTCCGAAGTCAAAATGCAATTCCATTTAGGCACAGGAAGTTTCAGAGTCTGGAAATGAGCCAAAGAGAAAGAATTAAGCATAGTTAAGCAGATTTCAAACATAGGAAGCAGTTGATTTTCTTCTTAGGGATTCATAATTATAAGGAGATCATTAGGCAAAGATTTAGCGTAGTATTGCTGCTTTGCCTTTGATGTTGCAAAACCATGTGTCTTTGATGTTTATGCTGCCCTTATGCTCAGTCACTACAATTAGTTTTAAGCACTATTGCAAACTGGAGGCTGTTTTTTATTCAATTGTTTACTCTTTCTGAATACTGAACACAGCATACAATCCTTTCCTAACAAAGCAATTATTTAAAAGAGAGATTATCATCAGGGAAGGCTAGGAAGCAAATAAAACAACTCTTCAGGAGTCATTTACTTAATAAATGTTTACTAAGCACTTCTACAAACCAAGGATGCTACTGAGAGAGCATATGCAAAGCATTTGAAATCAAACAGGGTTAAGTTCCGCATTCTATTTTTTCAAGTCTGGAATTGGTAAGAAATATTAATAGATGGATGGATGGATGGATGGATAGGTGGATGGATGGATGGACTGGTACATAGAACATGTATACTACACATATAAAGAGAAAAACATACTATAAGAAAACATGATACACTTGTAAATGGAAAACATAAAAGATATTTAACCTGAAATTCAAGGAAGAGGGAAAAAAATCACCAAATGAAGGCTAAAGGGAAGAGGGTTTGAGGGAAGTTAGATAAACATGAGAAGAAGTCTGATAAACATGAAAAGACAGGAAGGGTGCCAGTGTGGCTCTGCCTGTGGAACTGGTGAAGAGAGACATTGGGGATTAAGCAGGGACTGTGCCAAGAGGACAGCCACAGGACAAGGCACACATTTGGACATGTTTTCTAAACTGCGCATGAAAATTATGAAAACTTCAAAGTAAAGCAAAAATTCTTATGTTATTTCATGAAAGCCCAGTCTAGCTATTTGTTAGCAAACATACAGGGTCTGAGTTGAACATTCTAGCTATTTGGTAGCAAACATATTTGGTTTGGGCTAAATGGAAAGATTGCGAGCAAGAAGAGACACAAGGACAGCAACTGATAAAGAAATAATTAACTTCAATTTCATTGTTCCTATTGAAATGAATCAGTATTAAGTTTTCTTCTTATGGAATAATGATATATGAAAAATAATCATTTCAATCAGAAGTCTGAGGATACTGTTTATATCAAACATAGTACATATTACAAAGTATTTGAGAGCCTAGTCTAAAAGGAAAATTGCACAGATAAATAAGCTATACCGTTTGAAATAACCTTAGGTGCAAACATCATAATAAGCATATACATATTTTAAAACAACATAGAATATATTCTGAAAATCTTTCCTCTAGAGGGGTGTATGAACTATATTGGTGATAGAAATATGACTTTAGGTAATAGGAGACATGATAGTTGGTATAAAAGCATATTAAGAATAATATTAATTCAGAGGAATATTGTGCTTGCTGTAGTTTGGAGATGGTTTCAGGATTCAGGGATTGGAAATCTGGGTCCAGTGTTTTATTATATCTAATCTCATATGTAATAAAGTATAATCAACCTTGTATTTAAAAAAAATCATTATTTTTACCTTCAATTATCAGTATCTATTTATCATCCATCTATCATCTATCTATCTGTTTATCATATATTGATCAGTTTCCCTAAGAATGGTCTGTAATAGAAAGAACAGACCAGGTAGAACTGCCCTAACTTCCGTTCATTCCATATAATCAGATCCCTGCGCACACCCACTGTTGGGATGCCATTTGCCCTAAGGCCCTTACCAGAGACCAAACAAAGCCACCAATTTTGGACTTTAAGTTTCTAAAACTGTGTGCCAAATCAATTTTTCTTTTTTTACTCCCTAGCTTTAGTGATTTTGTCTTACCAACAGAAAACAGACTTAGTTTCTTCTTTTGCAAACCTAGCACTGTCAAAGGAGAAATCTCCACTTTAAGGTAAAAAAAATTTAATATAAACTAACCGTTGTTTTCTCACTCACACAAAAAAATCATATTCCAAGCTTCCTTACTTTAACAATGATACCTACATAGAATTTTTATTGATTCAACCACATATGTCATTCTTATATATAATAAATTATGCTGAATTTATTATCATAGAACCCTTCATATGGAAACATTTTAAGTTTATAAGGTGATAAGAATTCTTTAAATATAATATTGCAGTAAAAACATGAATTAAATTTTTTTAAAGAGTTAAAGACAAATCAGTCTTTAGGATTTGGGCAAAATCATAAAAATCCTTCACATGCAAAGTTTACTTTACAGTAAAGTTTATTTCAAGTGGAAAGGATAACTCGCTTGTGGCTGGGGGAGTTTGGGAGGAGTTCGATCCTTGGGCTTGGGGGCATCTGACACTCCCTGCAGTGTGGTGACTGTGGGGGGTGCCCCTGCCAGGTCGGACCCAATGCGGGGGGACTCACGCCAAAGACACTGCCGCAAGGCAGTGAACGAGTCCTCGGTCTCCCCCAGGACCCAAGAGAGCTCTTCCCTCAGGGTAAGTCCACCATGAGGGAACTTGGGAACTGGGTGGAAATACCTAGCTCCGCCCTGCCGCTAAGACCTGGCGGCTGGGGGAGTTTGGGAGGAGTTCGGTCCTTGGGCTTGGGGGCATCTGACGCTCCCTGCAGTGTGGCGACTGTGGGGGGTGCCCCTGCCGGGTTGGACCCAATGCAGGGGACTCACTCCAAAGACACTGCTGCAAGGCAGTGAACGAGTCCTTGGCCTCCCCCAGGGCGGCCAGTGCACCAAGTGGTGCCAGGCTTGCTTGCTGGCAGCCCGGCAGGGCAAACTCTGGGGTTTTTAAGATATGTAGTTGCTGCCTGGGGTCACTCATGACTAAGACTAGGTTGAGTGTAGGTGCAAAGTGAATTTTCGGGTATTCTCAGTGACAGGGTCATGAAAGATTTAAGCATGTGAAGTGACCAAGACCTAGTGGTTTTAGGGAAGTATCCAGAAGATAATTTCAGTAAGACAGATGCAACAGCTCAATTATGAATGCAGAGATGGGATATTAGTATAGAACATCACTGATCGCCACACACTAGCCCACACCAAAGCTATGGATGGGGGCCTCTTTGGCAGCGTTGGGTACCATTACCTGACTGAGTGTTGGAGTTGTGGAGTGGTCACATTTGGCAGGATCAAGACACTATCCAGCATGCAAGAGCACTTGGTCTGGGGGTGGACTCTGTGGGGCTGCATGGGCCCAACACTTTGGAATACAAGTCCCCTGGGTTAGCTTGCAAGCTGAGGTTGCAATAGTCTAAGTTAGGTGTGACCATGCCATCTGCCATCACTTATGGGTAAAGGAAGCCACAACAGTCAGGGTAGGTCAAGGCAGCAGCACCCAAATATGCATCTTTGCACAAGATGTGGGGTGAGCCAGGCTGCCACTGGAAGGGGGCAGAATGGGCAGGGCTGAACAAACCTTAACTCACAAGAAACAACAGAAATCAGGTTGGAGCACAACTCATGCCATGTAGGTCCTTGCACATACTGATCTGCGTGAGGCAGAGGCACTAAGCCACAGCATTCAAGGGGCCAGGACAAGTGAAGGGCTCTGCCAAGCGGAGACAGAACAACCACCGGCCTGCACCTGATCTATGGCTAGGAAGAGGCCCGGTTGGGGAAATAACGGGACACCCTAGCTGGGTTGAGTTTCCCACCAAGGAGAGCATGGACTGGAACTGAGGCTGCATTCTGATCAGGATACGATTATAATCTCACTTGGCACAAGTGTGGACTGGGACTGGAAGCACCAAGCCAGGCCAGATTCCAACACCATCTGGTGTTCTGGAGGACCGGGGAGAGATGTGTGACAGACTAGGCTAGGTTTCAGCCCTTACTGAACCATATGTGAGCTGTGTGGGGATATGGAAGAGATGTGGCTAGATTGAAATATCCAACAACAAGAACCAGCTTGGGTCAAAGGCTAGTTAGGAAAAGCCACTGTTCCTCCTAGGATAGGAGGCGAACTGAGTAGTGCTGGCTCATGGACCCACTGGTATGCACGAAAACTGGCATTGGGAGAGGTTCTGGTGGAGGAGCCTGGGCAACTTCTCTGGCAGGACACAGTCCCATGCAGGCAAGCGCAAGAAGCACAATAGGGAACAACCCAGAACAGGCAATGAAAATTATCCCACTGGCATACACATGGCATGGGTTGGGGGCAGACTAGCCTGAATCTGTTCACATTGCCTTCTGGTGAATCCGAGCACCAGAACAGAGTGTGGGTCGAGCCAGGTTCTGTTGCAACACATACCAGTACACAACAAGTAATGCCAAGGTGAGATGAGCCGTACCAGATGTGGCTGCAGCACACAAACAGCACATGTGACAATCGGGGAGGAGGCAAAGCTGATAGGGGAACGTGGGCACCCCTGCTGGATAACTACTTCCATTGGAAAGTGTGAATAGGGATGGGGGCAGTTCAGACTAGTCAGGGCTATAGCACCTGTGGGACTCACGGTGAGCTGACCTGCCTGGTGCGAGTTAAAATTAAAGTGGGTTGAAGGGTGTTTGGGCTTAGCCACAGCATTAGCTGGCAGAGGCTGGTACTGGGAGCTAATTCTGTCAAGTCAAATGCCAAAACTACCTGGAGAGTGCATAATCTGGGAGTGGGTGTGGCCTAGTATGGAAATAGTGGGCACCTCCCTCAGGGATACCACCCTCACTGAACAGCATGAAACCCAGGCTAGGAGCAGGGGTGGCTAGACAGAAAGGCACCTGCCAGTGGGTGTATGGGCTGGATAATAGGTTGGTTGGGTTGAACTAGGCTTCAATGTCCATTGACGTGTGCGAGAGATAAAGGGGATGTGGGACAGACTGGACAAGCCTGCGGTACATACTGGCAAGCATGGGAACCAGGTTAGAAGGCAGAACTGGTAGGGGTTTTGGGGAGTCACCCCAACTAGGCTGTAGCTCCAACTGGTTTGCATGAAGACCGAGTATGAAGTGGGTTGAATCGAGCTGGACTACAACACCTGTTGGTTCACAAGGAAGACAGGGCTGGAAACTGAACGGACCCAGCAATTGGCAACGACCAGCATATGCATAAGCTGATTGGTGTGACGAACAGTGTTGGAGTCTGTACTAGCAAACTCACTCAAGAATCAGATCTGGGATCAACTCAGATGAAGTTTCTTTGGATATTTCTCGAACTGAACTGCTGATCTTGGAACCCAACCATCAAGCCAGTGGACTCTGAATAGGTTTCATTGCGGTTGGGATGGTGAGATTGGCAGCAATCCAGAGCTGATGAACTATCAAAACTGTTTTAGCAGGACCCTTGGAGAGCGCCTCATGTTGGGGATCGGGGATGGGTGGGAGGTAGGGTGGGGCTTTTCCCTTTGTTACTCCCCTATCCCCAGATACAGGGCAAAATGATTATATTAGTGTGGAAACAATGATATTACCCACTTTCACCCTGTAGCCCTTGACCCTTTGTACCCTAATAAACTAAGATTATTTAAAAAAAAAAAGAAAGGATAACTCAAGAAGTAATGCAAATCACAAAACTATCCACAGAAAAATGTCCAAAAAGTTGCTGGCATCCCAAAGGGACTTGTAGTTGTTAGTAACCTAGAGAGGGCGAGATAAAATGGCAGTTGTGTGAAGGCCATTCAATGCAACATCCAGCTTCCTGTTTCTGACACAGATTTATTAAAATAATGAGAAATAAAAATCTTGTTCAATTTGCTTTGATCTTTGTACAAAGAATAAGTAACAAATATACAGCACATACACAGGATTTATAAGAGGGCAATTACTTTTCAGAATTTTACAATAAAAGGAAACAAAAAAGGTAATTTCAAAACACCAACTAAATTTAATAGCCCCATGGAGGTGTAGATGATTAAATCTTTATATGGTATTATATATTTTGAACTGACTTGGGAATAAAAATAATTTATTTTCTCAAGGTAATTCAAACTTTTCAAGATCACTATATAGGACAAATCTTATTTGGACTATTGTACAAGGTATGTTCTTTATCAAAAATTTTATCCAAAGACTGTTTCATGTGGAGTGATGAACAGTCAATATTGTACTATCAAAAGCAGCAATCTTTCTTAGTATTAGCGTTTAGATATTTATTTTCCTGAAAATACAGCATGACCAGGCCATCTTTCAGGAGTCAATGTAATTCTCTTATTCAAATAGTTAATTCATTCATCAATAATTTCAACAAATATTTACTCTTCATTTCATACCTATCATACCGTTTTATGTTGGAAATAAATGGCAAGTAAAACATGGTACCTGCCCTCAAACAGCATAACAAATAATGGAATTGCAGACACAAGCAAACTGTTGCAGTGAAGTGCCAGGAAGTACAGGATGGAATGCAAAGGTCTTACTGATGATCTCTTTCTACTTACAGCATGTTCTCCACAGGTTGTCTCAAAACAGCTATCAAAAATCTTAGAAAAGAAAGGTCCTTTCATTAAGAACCTTGAAGATTGCCAAACAAAATTCTCCAGAAGCTCCATGCTCTTGCAGGCTGGTGATTTTTTACAATCCCACTGAAACAAATGCTGTTATTTAACCTATGGTAGTCTCTGTGGTGCATTTTTTTTTAAAGATTTATTTATTTTTATTGGAAAGGTGGATATACAGAGAGGAGGAGAGACAGAGAGGAAGATCTTCCGCCTGATGGTTCACTCCCCAAATGGTTGCAACAGCTGGAATTGAGCCAATCCGAGGCCAGGAGCCAGGAGCTCTTCTGGGTCTCCCACACAGGTGCACAGTCCCAAGGCTTTGGGCCGTCCTCGACTGCTTTCCCAGGCCACAAGGAGGGAGCTGGATGGGAAGCAGGGCTGCCGGGATTAGAACCTGCACCCATATGGGATCCTGGTGTGTGCAAGGTGAGGACTTTAACCATTATGCTATCGTGCCGGGCCCTGTGGTGCATTTTCCATCCTCACCATCACAGTAATTGTATTCTTTCTTCATCATTTTATACTGGATATTCACAGAATAGATGCATGTATCATTGATTTATATATAGATAATGAGGGTCTAAATTGGAATTGATGAAGATGACTTATTCATCTTTCAGAGACCAGAAGTTTAGCATTAGATAAGACTTAAGTTATCTTTCTTTTTGGACAAGAAGAGAATATTTAATATGGGCATAAACTTAAATGGGCAGGATGTGGAATGGTCTATTAGTTCTATAGTAACAGAATATCAGATATCAAGAACACTTACATGTTTTAATGTTTATCACTCTCAGTCATGTTTTGTTCTCTCAATGGAGCTAATTCTGTCAAACTCATGCATGCTAGTCCTAATACCGCCAAGGTGGGGTTTTGCTGTTCTGTTAATTTTGTTTTGGCTTTTGCTTAACCTTTATTAGATCTGATGCGATTCAAGTGAGGCTAGGGAGAAGGCATCACAGAACTTCAGTAAAAGCTATTGGCAAGATTCACATTCTTTTCCACTTGGCCTTTAGTTATGAAAAATGGGAGAAATGGCAAAGTGGCAGCCATTCTGTTGCAATGCTCAAATCCCATGTCAGAGCATTGAATCAACACAGTTTAAAAACAATGCTAAACAGCATCTAAAAATGGAGAGGACTGAATCCTAGTGACGTGGTGTAAATTCCACAACCAAGTCAGTTCTATGCTGAGACTACTCAGCTACTTTAAACATTAAATTTTCTTCTGATCTAATCAGCGTTTCTTTTTCCCTGGCAAGCAAAATAGCACTACATTATTATGGAGCTTTACTTCCAAGCCATTGTTCCTACCCTCTGTTTGCACATTATGTAGAAATTATTGCATTTTTGAACTAGAAGAAGGTAAGTATTTTTCAGGGTTGATATGAAAATAGTAGTTTCTAACTATAACCAGCATCATGAAGGATCTAGGTAGACCAAAAATATTTTATATGATGTTTAAGATGATTTTTGCTTGGTTTGACGTGATAGTGTAATGGTTAAAGGCCTCCCCTTGAATGCGCCAGGATCCCATATGGGAGTCCCTGCTTCCCATCCAGCTCCCTGCTGGTGGCCTGGGAAAGCAGTCGAGGACAGCCCAAAGCCTTGGGACTGTGCACCTCTATGGGGGACCCAGAAAAGGCTCTGGGCTCCTGGCTTCAGACTGGCTCAGCTTCAGCTGTTGCTCTGCTTGAGGAGTGAACCATCACACGGCAGATCATGCTCTCTGTCTCTTCTCTCTCTGTATATTTGAGTCAAATAAAAATAAAGAAATCTTTTTTTTTTTTTACAAAAAAAGATGATTTTTGCTGTGTTGGAATTCTGGGGCACAATTAAGAATCATTTATTTAATGTATGTATAAAAGATCATTGATAACTATTTCCTCCTTTCCCTAAAGAAATACAATTTGATCTTAATGTGAGTCCTGACCTCACCTACAGATGTATGTTGGGCTGCCTCCTTTGTCAACTCAAGTGTAAATTAGAGGAATTTACACAAGTGTGCACTAAAGGTAATTCTGTGTGCTTCAGCAAGTCAAAGGCCTAAAACGTCTCTCCATTAGCAAACATGTATTCAGCAAGTTCTTCTTGTAATCATGAGCACCATGTTGGTAACAGACTCTGGGACTGACTGGAAATTCTCCAGCTTCAGAGATAGACTCTTCACATGACATAGGGAAAGACTTCGGAACCCAGGTTATGCAAACATTACAACCTTAATCAGTAGGAGCTAGACAAAGAATACTTGTTGAATTTGCATCCGTCAGCAAGCCTTAAGATTAAGGGTTTGAAAACTATTAGCATAAATAGAAAATAAGTCTTTATACAATGTCATAGATTTCAGAATACGAAAGAGAAAAGCATATCATCTGTAATAGAAAAAAATAGATTATAAGAAATACCAGATACTTCAAAAACAAACTCCTCCAAAAGCAGGAGACACAGACAATGGCTGAGAAAGTAGACTGAAAATATCAACTAGGAATTTTTTGTCTTGCCCAATCTCATATGATAGAAAAAATGAAAGAATGTCATTCAAAAAGAGGCAATGACAAAATGTAAGAACAAGTAATTAGTGAAGCTGCATAACATGCAACAATGTTGGATCAACAACACTAACTGATTAAAGAGTTGTATGCCAAACACCACCAACACGTCAGCCTCTGCTCTTTAAGGAAACTGATTCAGGAAATAAAAACCTCTCAATCAATGCAAATACATAACAGAAAAGCAATGAAAGAAGAGGTCCTAGAATTCTACTGGTAATTCATTCCAAACTTCTCTGAAAGCAAATTTCTCGAGTCATTCCATAACGCAAAGATTTGAGCCAAAATCAGATAACGACAATGTAAGAAACAAGTATAAGCTGATGTCTCTTGCTAGAAGGTTCATCTATACCAAAACAGTCTCCCACAGATGCAAGGGTTGTCAAGAACAATAGCTGAAATCTAAGTGATGCTGACTTTCCTTTCAGTTTCAGGTTAAAATAACAAAAGACTGAAAGACAAAATATAGGAACTAAATGCACATGGGAGAAAGTGCACCAGCTTCCCAACTCATGGTCAGTGAAGATGCAGAGAGGGCATGGTGAGAAACTCAGCACGGCAAAGAAAGCCAAGTCAGTACCTTCCTTTCACATGCACTAGGGGGCACGTGATCATTCAACATCCACAAGCCTATTACTGTGCTGACCTGCAGGACACCACGCTCAAATCCCGAGGGTGGACTGGGAGTGGCAGGGTGCTAGCCCAAGAAGCACACAGACACGTGTACTCCGTGAATGCCCCACGCTCTTTATTTTACGCCTCTATATAGATACCTTCTTCTCTAGGGGAGGAGGGGAAAGGGTGGGGTTTCCTGGAACTAATTATCTACATTGAAAAAGGGAAAGAACTAATTATCTTCATTGAAACAAG
Organism: Ochotona curzoniae; assembly: GCF_017591425.1. NCBI lineage: Eukaryota > Metazoa > Chordata > Mammalia > Lagomorpha > Ochotonidae > Ochotona > Ochotona curzoniae. Next base: position 26,451,946 of record NW_024467096.1, read on the forward strand.
GAAGTGATCTTGGGTAAACATCTGAACAGGAACGAGGGCGGAGGTTATGGCCCATTCTGCTTGTTTTGCGCAGGATATTCTAGCCGCAATATCCTGCTTGCTGTGGCCGTGTTTCCCCAGGTAGGTTTTGCAATGCAGCAGGCTGTCAGGCAGGCCAAGTCTAAGGCCCCTAAGTCTGTTGCTCACAACATATACTATCTAAAACCATTCTTTCTGTACTACAATGAAATAATATTATGTCATTTTTCCAGAGATCCGGTGCACTTAACCACATCTTACTACAATATACTCCAAATTTTTAAAATATACAGTTTTAAATTGAAATCTGCAATATATTTAAAAATTAAATCATGATCAAGCTATTCTTAGCCTAAAAGCGTAAAGAAGATTGAAAGTTCTGGTAAGATAAAACGTAACACTAACGTTACAAGAGAAAGAACATGATTTTGGTTCATGCGTAAACATTCTACATTTTCCTGTGTCAATTCCATTGTAAGATACAGGAGAAAAAACGTTAGGTAAAAAGAGTAATTTTCTTAAACACAGTAAGCAGTGCAAATGTTATGGAACAGCTGATCCAATACGTATTTCCAACTCCTTCCTAACCATTTTCTTCTATAGTTCAGAGGTCTGTTTCAGTCTATCTTTAAAGAGTGGTGTCCTGGGTAACTGGACTTACTATAGCAGATTTTAAAAACACAAAGTTAAAGTTTACAGGTAGGTTTATTTTACGTGACAAAAGTAAACTACATGTTTGAAACACCAGACTATTAGTACACACTGTCATTTGCAACTGAATACATTTATGAAATGAACCCTAACAAAAACCGGCAATGATTCCCACAATAAATACTGAATTTCCAGCAATACAACCTTTAAGATTTGAGATCAAGACAAGGCTGCTTGTCATTACTGCTTTGACTTATCATCACTGGAGTGCTCTCATCAGTCAGAAGGATAAGAGTGATAACTAAAACTTATGATATATTGAAAGGCAAAAATTATAACTGTAATTGTCAAAGAAAATTGTAATATCCGTAAAATACTGAAGACGTATGCATGCAAATTACTGTCATGAAAAAGAAGAACTCAGCAGTAATACTGGATAGAAAATTCATATACAAAAAATAATTGTTCATATTCCATAAACAGTAGATGTGATTTTTAAAAAGCGATAGTGGTGCTTTGGGATCTTCATACTGCTGAAGTCATCTTCCTGGAGGTGACAATCATGAATTTGTAGTGTGTTCTACCCAGAGGGACCTAGCCAAGGGAGAGAGCTCCAGTCACAAGCAGTGTCCACCGACTGTGCAGCGGCTTCAGAAGCTTTGGAAGCTGTGGCACCAGGAGGGCTAGACCTCCTGCGTGGAGGAGGAATATGAGATAACAGATTGATCACAAAACCGTGGATTTGCTGATACTGTCAAAACTCAAGGCCGTGCTTCAGCCCTAGGACTACCTGTGGGCTCTCTTTGCCCTGACAAATGCAGCTGTCACTCACACAAACCAGTGTTCTGAGTTTCATAACAGAATCTCGTTAAATATCTAATTAGCAGCAATGAACAATAATAGTCTGTCTTTGTGGTAAAGTGAGTAAAGCTGCCATCTCTGGCACTGGAATCCTAGATGGGTACTGGCACATGTTCCAACTACTCCACTTCTTATCCAGCTCCCCGCTCATGTGTCCAGGAAAGCAACAGAGAATTACCCAAAGCCATGGACCCCTGAATCGCCATGGAAGACCCAGAGGAAGCTCCTGGCTTCAGATCAGCTCAGCTCTGGCTGTTGCAGCCATTTCTGGAAGTGAATTGGTGAATGGAAGATATTTTTTCTATTTAATTCTGATGTCCTTCCAGTGAAAAAATTTTAGAAATATTTAATTTTTCTTAAAGAAAGTAATTTCATTTATGGGTAATAGGTCTCCATTAATTATTACTGACATCTACTTCAGGCTTAATGAGTAAAAACTTGCTTCAAACTCTGAAGCAGAAAAACTATATCTGCTCTCCCAACTTCACTCAACGATAAATGAGCTAGTGATGCTTTTTAGGAAAGAAGGTTTTTTTTTTTTTTTTTTTTTTTTTATTCACAGTTGACCTGATTTCATATAATAAGAACTTTTTTGAAACTGCAGAAAAATATTAAGTAATATAAGTGAGTTTAGCAAAGTTGCCAAAGCAGCAGGCAGAGAGCTGCCTTTGGGTTGAGTGTCTGGGGGAGAACTCTGCAACAGTGAGACATTAGACATTAGACTGTTGCAAAATCTAGGATGGAATCTTAGAAAGAGAATGAAAATGCATTGACAGCTGTCACACTGCAGTTTTAGATAGAGGGATTCCTCACTGTAGAGTACCCTCCCCCGCCCAAAAGCCCTATCATCTTGGATACTGGCAAAGCTAGCTGGGAAAGAACTCCAAGGTTATAATACACTGGTTTGACAATGCAATACTATACAGCAATAAACAGGAATGAACTGAAGTCATATGTGTATATAGACAAATACAATCAAAAACTTAATGTTTAATAAAAGAGCCCACCAGAATACACAGGATATGAAGCCACAACATGCAAACAATAATATACATTGTAAGGGGATAAAAGTGTGAACATGGAGGAGGCAAAATAACTTCTTTTGGATAGCAGTTGCCTTGAGGCATAAGCTTATGAAATTAAACCTTGGACTTCATTTGTATCTGTAATGTTTTCATTGTTAAGTTACATAGTAGAAATAAGGAAGAATGTGCACTGAATCATAATATGACATCAGCAAAAACAAAGGAAACAGCAGGAAATTATTGTATCACATGAGGAAATTGAATATTTTGACCAACAGTGATTATATTGGCTTAGAGTTTAAGAGGATTTTTTTAAAAGTCACAAGGAATTATTTCTGGGGTCCCGGCATGGAGGTCCAGCGGTTCAAGTCCTTGCTTTGAACATGCTGGGATCCCATATGGTCACCAGTTCATATCCCAGGAGCCTCACTTCTCATCCAGCTCCCTTGTGGCCTGGGAAAGCAGTTGAAGAGGGCTCAAAGCCTTGGGACCTTGCACCTGCGTGGGAGACCTGGACGAAGTTCCTGGCTCCTGGCTTCAGATCAGCGCAGCACTGGCCATTGCAGTCACTTGGGGGGTGAATCAACAGATGGAAGATCTTCCTTTCTGTCTCGCTTCCTCTCTGTATATCTGAATTTGCAATAAAAATAAATAAATCTTATTTTGAAATGTTCCCTAGACGAATCAAAAATTGTTTTCCTCTTTCCCAGAATACTGTGTTTAAAACACCTTTTAAATGAAGTTGGCGAAGGATGCCACTAATATTCGCTTACTACAAAGCATATCTTAGCAAGAGACAAGTTACTTCACTCAGCATGCATTAAAATTATATCTTAGATAATATTTGATATAATTTTCATGATATGACTGTATTCTTGTCACAATATGTAGAGATACATGCAAGAAGTCTCCAACTCAAAAAATAGAATAAAGGATATATTGAATTATGTATTGTACAAAAAGAAGTGACAGATGGTATTATAGAGCAGGCTGAGACACTGGTATTTATACAATAAGCATCAAATGCATTTCTCTAGAAAAAAAAAATGAGGTTATTTGCAGGTATGACGCACCTAACCCTGAAATAATGATTTATTTTAGGTTTGAGTGCATCATGCAGCTTATTTTAGAGGCTGCATGTGTCAGTAGGAAACTGATGTGATGCCGAAATTCAGAAGATATCAAAAGAGAGTTCCGAGCACACCTTAAAATGGAGGAATACAAAGAGAACATAAAACTAAAGCATAGATTTTATTGCTGGAAGAGAGAGGATACAATTTTTTAAAAAATTAAACTTCAAAGGAAGCTGAGTACAATTTAAATGCATGGATGCAAGTGACTTTAAAAACATCTCATGAATAAAGAACCCCATCCAAGTACAAGAAGTATAGACAACAGTTGAGAATTTATAGGAAATCTGTAGATGCAGTACGATTTCCTTAATTGTTAGGTATCAGAGCAAATCTTTTGAGGATGCATAAAAATGTTTCTACATACAAAATTTAACTCACTTTTTAAAAAATTTAAAGTACATTGGACAGGAGTTTTCTTTTTAAGGTTAATTAATTTTACTTGAGAGAGACAGAGAGAACTTGCTCAAATTATTGAGGTAGCCACGTTTGGGATAGGCTGAAGCCAGAAGCTAAAAATACCCTGAAGACCTTCCACGTAAGTTACAGGGACCCAAGAACTTGAATCATCACCCACTGCCTTCCCAAGCATATTAGCAGGCAGCGGGATTAGAAGTGGAGCAAGCCAGGACTCAAAATGGGGCTTGAACATGGAATGTAAGCTTTAGCTTAATCCGCTATGTTCTAACACCAGTTCTTTTTACTTGATGCTGTATAGCCCGTGCTTTGTAAAAGCTAAGGAAAATTAAAGAATTTAATTATCCAACTCATTTATCATTCTTGACTTGATTTTTTCTTTTCATAGAGAACCTAAATTTGTTGTGATGTATGAGCAAGATCGTGCCAGACAAGTCTAGGGTTTATTAAGAAGTCTTTATGAACCAAATTTGATGATAACAGGGTCCACTAGCAATTAACAAATGACAAGTCCATATGGTAATCCAATCTGAATTGAAACCCTGAAAGGAAAAAATGATCATTACATTGAAGTCTTCCTGTTAAAATGAAGATCCATGTCCCAACTTCTCCATCAATGTAAGTTATCCAAAGGCGCATACAGTGAACAACCTAGACACACTTACAAAGCTGTAGACATTCACTTTTCCCTGGATTCTCTGTGAACGTTCCATTACTGTGAGACCTCACTTCTCCTGGAACTCTTCAAAGTACGCAGAGTAGAAATACAAAGCATCTTAGCATTAACGTCTTCACTGTCTCACCCAAGCAGTGAACAGAGGTTGAGGAATACAGACATACAGGGCCATGCTCAGGGTTTACCTGTCCTCAGAATTTGTCCATGGGAGGTCAGAGAGCAAGCAGGTGCTGGGGAGGCCAAGAGTTGGAGTGCTAGAGCGATGGAAGCAAGTGACCAATACAGCAAAACCCTCCCAGTTGTGGACTTGGAAGGGGAGTGGTTACACAACAGTGTCCCTCTCAGGTTTCAGGTGTGAAAGGTGAGCCTCACAGGTGGGCAGAGTGGAACACCTGTGGTGAGTTAGGCAGCTAGTGCAGGGTCGCAAGTTTGGAAACCGCCCCCCCACCACTTTGGTCTTCCTTCCTGCTCCTGGGACTCTGACCTATCACCTGAGAGGGGGCAATGTTGCATGCTGTGTAACCACTCCCAACACGAGCCCCTGTAAAGGCTCATGATAAGGAGGACCTCATTCTCTGGGTCATGTGCTTCCATTGCTCTGGCAATCTCAACTTTTGGCCTCTTCAATACCTCTGAGGACAGGAATCCCCTGAGTTACCGAGCCTGTGTGTCTGTATTCCTCACCCTCTGTTCACTGCTTGGACAGGACAGTGAAGATGGCAATGCTAAGATACTTTGTATTTCTAATTGGTGTGTTCTCAGGTGTTCCGGGAGAGGCGAGGCCTAGCAGTAGTGGAATGTGGGCAGATATCAGGGGAAGGTGAATGTCTGCAGCTTTGCATGTCCAGGTTATTTGTCGCATGTCTCTTAGGATAACTCATATTACTGGGGAAGCTGGGACTTCAGTCTCCAGTTTAACAAATGAACTTCAGGGTAATGACCATTTCTTCCTCTTGGGGTTATGATGACTGACTGGATTGCCATATGGACTTGTGATTTGCTATTTCCAGTGGGCCCTGTTATCACCAAAGTTAGTTAATAAAGACTCCTTAATTAACCTTAGACATGTCTGGCGTGATCTCGCTCGCACCCTGCAATAAACCTAGGTGGTGGTAGAGTGGCTTCCTGAAATAGCTGCCTACCCCACAACAAATTCTTTTTCCTTAAAAAAAAAGTGGTTTTAAACAACACCTAGCAATGAAAAGTATCACCTCCAATCTGGATTAATGATCAGTAGTTTTCTCCTGCTACAACCAAGATTTTATTTGAAAATTAGTTGCTTATTCACAATGACCGAAAAAGTGCACAATTGGTGGTAGAGTATTTCTTGCCATACACTTGAGATTTCTGGATTTTAGAAACAGTTTCCTTCATGTGTGGCTTATTTTGAAACCTGTTCCAACACCTACCCTGGGCTTTTAACGCAAGGATGTGTTTGGTCTCACTCCCATGCCAAAGTACAGCTGCCTGCAGTGTTCCAGGGCTCCTACTTGGCAGACTTAATTCACCAATCATTGGAAATACTTCAACAGAAAAATTACATCTATATTGAACTTGTAAACACTTTTTTTTCCTTATATTTTTATCCTAAACAAATTTGCCCAACAAGTATTTAATTGTATTAGGTACTTATAACCAAGAAATGATTTAAGGTATATGGAATGATGGAAAGAATTGTATGTAAATATTACACCATTATCCATTTTAAAGGATGAGCATCCAGCTCGAGTTCAGGAACCAATTCCCCCTTCCAACAGTGACAGCCAGATATACACTATGGAACACTCAGTCATTCTCCAGCCACACAGAAGTTACCAACTCTTTTTAAAAACTAAAGTTAGTGTACTGCATTAGATGAAAACTAATTTTTTATTTGTTAAAATTTTGATAACAGAAATTTACAAGTGCCACCACCATTTCTTCTTAAATATTAATTAAGCTTTATGAAATATATTTCCAGATGTATTGATGATGAATAGCTTCATAGTCATTGGAAGAATCAACTTGCAGAATAGTCAAAGAACAGGAAAAAGAATCCACTCACATTTTCTTCCTGACAACACTACTTAGATCTAAGATGTTCAATGTTATACCTTGGTACCAAGAGACACAAATCTAAAATAGGAAAAATATGGGAAAATGATCCGTTTCCAATAAAGATCTGTTTACACTTAACTTCGAAAGAAAGTTTGTAAGCACACAGATCAAACGAGGCTTTGCTATCTAGACTTCAACAAGGAAGAGCACTCAGAGCCCAAACAGTACTCCAGGCACCTCTAACTTCTACACTCCACTGGGGACCTTTAGATCAACCCCCCGAAGAAGTCCTCACTGTTGCTGTTCCTCAACAATGCTCTTTTTCAGCATGAAGCAGCCTGAGCAGTCATCATCCTGTGTCCCTAACTGAAGTTAGGGTACCTTCTTCTGGGGCAGGGAATGTGTGAGGAGTCAGATGGGATAGTAGGCAGTTAGGGTTTCTGGTCCCTGGTGTGAAGTTACATTTTAAAAATATAAAATTGTATTTCTCCCCATTTTTTTAACCTTTCTAGAGCATGCTCTTCCTTCTAAGAGAACATTCTTCCCTTGAGAGAGAACAGAAACAGAATTGACTTATTGAATCCCCAACTCAGAATTGTTATTATAACAAAAGCACATAGACTTGGCTCACCCTAGTCTCATCTCTGGGTCACTGTCAAAACAGGGTGCTCCAGTACCCAGGTTATCATCATAATGGAAAGAGGAAGTTACCAAGCTCACACTTCTGATGTCCTTTAGCTCTGGACCCGGTGACAGCCAGTGCTGCAAATTGGGAATCAGATTTTATTTTCGTCCTTTGAGTGACTCTCCTGAGATGGTGTATAACAGACACCATTGCCACTGTTTCCATGGTTTGTTTTCTCAGAACTTTTTCTTCCTTGGAACCTTCTCTTGCCATAATATCAGGAGCCCCTTTTCCTCCTTTTCCGAAATAAATCCTGTTTTGCAAACTAAACAACAATAACAACAACAAAATATACTTGTATTCTTTCTTATGTATTCCACATAAATAACTGAAAGTCATAGCCAATGCAGTTGTTTTCACATCTATTCTCTTCACAGAATAACAAATAAAGTACTAACTGTATTGAATATATATCATCATCACCAGAATGCTTTTTGTTTGTCTATTTGGAACCATCACACATACTGTTTCAAAATGATGTTATGTGACAACAGTGCATCATCCAAAGCATGTATTGGAAGCCACCTAGAATTACTGGGAAAGCCTACTTACACATACATAAAACCAATGGTCACAAGACAGCTGACAATTACACAGGAGGGCAGGAGAAAGAGGTTCTGTTGTCAACAGCAACATGAACTGGGGCCATGGTAAGTGGCTGGGGAAGCAATGAGCTTCAAAACATCCATCCCTGAAGTTTCAAGGACTAACCCATCTTAGTTACTGCCCTCACACATGGTTGCTTTAGATGACCCAACATTTTAAGAGCTGAATATCTAAAATCCTGTTTGTTGTTAAAAAAAAATCAGAACACTGATTGTGCTGGGTCTTTATTCCCTATGGCAATGGTTATCAGTAACAAACAATCAAACAAACTATATATTTGCTGCATCAGCAGTGTTATTTTTCACCTGGAAAATTTCCACACATAAAGATTCTCTGATTTCATCTTAAATCTACTGAGTCAAGAGCTGCAGTGAGCAGAAAGTTTTGTATTTTTAACAGAATGTCTAATGTGTCAGGTGCATACTAACTGAGAATTGCTGGTTTATAGTAGCAGAAGGTATGATTTTTTTTTAATAACTAAAAGGTGTTGCGTTTTCTGAAATAATTTTATTTCTACATTTCTTGAGATGGTCACATGGCTGTTTATCTTAAATCTGTTAACAGAGTGATTATTTTGATATTCTGATTTATAACTAGATATGTACATGGTATTTGGTCTTTATATCCTGACATACAACTCCTAAATAATAAGAGCCTTTTTTACACTGCTAGCGCTCATGTAGTCAAACTTAATCCTCAGGTGTATTTATTAATGGAAATTGTAGATAGGGCCTTTGAAGTAATTAGGATCCTATGAGGCCTTGAGAGGGGAGCTTGCGATGGTTTTAGCTACTTTGTAAGAATTGGGAAGAGATTATATGAGCATATATGATCCGTCACACGAAGTATTCCATCTGCTAGGCTGTGAAGGCAGGTAAAAAAGGTCCCCACCAGGTATTGGCATCAGGCTCTTGAACATTCTGGCATTTAAAATTCTGAGGCAAATAAACCTCCATTCTCTAGAAATGAGTCTATCTCTGGTATTCAGAAATTGCAGTAGAAAACGTACGAAGACATTTGCTTAATGATGTTACTGATGGCTTCCGTCTCTTGGATCACATTAGGATGTGCCTGCCTGCCAGAGAACCAGCAAAGTGATTTGGGTATTTGGACAGTCAATCCTACTTTTTTCAACTGCAACTGAGAGAAGGGACTATAGGGTTTTCATGACTGGTCAATGCTGTATCCAAGCATACCTACGATGCAATGACATCTTTAAACTTTTATATCAGATGTCTTTTGTCCATTCATACTTCTTCAGGACTATCCACGCTAAGCATAAAGATGCACCGATTCCCCTTCCTTGAGTTTTTGTTGCCTTTGAAGGCTCCTGTATCAAATAAAATTTGCATTAAATAAATACGGAGGCATTTCTTTTGTGAATCTGTCTTTTATGATAGTTACCTGAGACATGGAATTTGTAAAGAATAAAGATCATTTTTCCCTGTAATAATTATATGTAGTTTTAATTTTATTCTACCTTTTGGCCCATTAATTTTGCCAAAATGATGGCTTCGTATTTAATTTAGATTCCAAAAATATGAGATCGCAGGTTCCTTCTTCTCTCTAGTTACTAAATTCACTGCATTGAGGTTATAAAATAAGGAGTACATAATGGGGGATTTGCAGATGCTTCCTTTGGATTCTTGGATTTGGTCAGTTTTAGCAAATGTTCCACGTGTGCCAGGATGAGAGAACATTTTCTTACATGCAAGATTCAGCACCTATTCATTAAACCCAGCTCTCCAGATGTAGTCCTTAAATGTTTAATAGTCTCAAGGATTTCTTTGTCTAACAAACAATTATTGTCAGGCACGTAATAAAAATCTTCAAGGCCACAGATTTAGCCAAGGATTTTTTTTTTGTCATTTTTAAATGCATAGGCTATGTTTAAAACTATTAAAGTTTAATATATATATAATGTATTATTTACTTTTACCAACACATTATCCATCGTATCCCTAATTGTATATTTATTTCCTCAGTTTAACATTGTGCTCTTGCTACCTTTGGTTAGTAACTGTTTTAAAATTTTTTAAATCTTGTTTTAAAATTTTCTAGTGCATTTCTGTGCATTGTTTAGGCACAGCTCCTGTGAAGAACATTTACGTTTATTTTGAATTTTTTTTAAGTATCCCTACAGGATTTCCTCCTTTTTTTTTTTTTTTTTAATTTTTCCTCTACTTTTGGCCCCCACCTTTTTAGGATAAAATAAAATGAAAAACAATCCTTTATGGAGTTAGGCATTTGGCAGAGCAACGAAAATGCCACTGGGGATATGCACCTTCCAAATCAGAATGTCTGGCTGAGTTTTGATTCTAGCTTCTGCTAATGAGCGCTCTGGAAAGCAGGAAGTGACTACTCAGTATGTGAGTCCTTACCACCCAGCTACACAGGAGGCCTAGAGTGAGTTTCACGTTCTTGAAGCTTGGGACAGGCTTAGCCAAATACTTCTGGTATTTGGGGAACAAATCAGTGGTTGCAGGTCTTCTCTTCTTTTCTTTCTTTTTTTTTTTTTTTAAGATTTAGTTGTTTTTATTGGAAAAGATTTATTTATTTATTTATTGGAAAGTCAGATAGACAGAGAGGAGGAGAGACAGAGAGGAAGATCTCCCTTCAGATGATTTACTCCCCAAGTGAGCACAACGGCCGATGCTATGTCAATCCGAAGCCAGGATCCAGGAACTTCTTCCGGGTATCCCACATGGGTGCAGGGTCCCAAAGCTTTGGGCCGTCCTCGACTGCCTTCCCAGGCCACAAGCAGGGAGCTGGATGGGAAGTAGAGCTGCCGGGATTAGAACTGGCGCCCATATGGGATCCTGGTGCGTTCAAGGCGAGGACTTTAGCCGCTAGGCCACGCTGCCGGGCCCGGAAAGGCAATTTTACAGAGAGGATAAACAAAGATGTTTTATCTGCTGGTTCACTTCCTAAATGGCTAAAACAGCCAGCGCTGAACTGACCCAAAGCCAACAGCCAGAAGCTTCCTCCAGGTCTCCCACGCAGATGCCGGATCCCAAAGTTTTGAGCCAGCCCTTGCTACTTTTCTCAGAATTCAGCAGGAAGCTTGAATTATAGGTGGAGCAGCCAGAATATGAACCAGTGCCCCTGTGGGATGTTGGTGCTCTGAGGTGGGGGATTAACCAGCTGAGTGAACATGCCAGCCCCCTCAAGGTCAAATCAGTCCATCTGATCTCAGTCTTCCTGAATCTATCTGTCTCAGTCTTCCAATAAAAATTAAAATAAGTGATGAACATTCTAAAATTAAGACCAATCTAAAAAGTATATCTTTCTCTCTTACTGCATCCTTTCTTAAAATTTTTGTTCCCATACTTTAGCAAATGATAAGCTATATCATTGCTTTTATTGTTAACCTTTATGATTTAAAATAAATATTTTTCATTAAATATGGCTATAAAGCATTTAAATTAAAAGTTTTATTTTATTTATTTATTTATTTATTCATGGTTATTTACTACATTTTAGGTCCTGCTACTTAATGTTTCTTAATCACAATAAGGTTTAACATGTTTCACGTGTTTACTGCTCATTTTCTTTTTATTTCACAAATGCTCATAAATTTCTTTATGAATTACTACCCATTTTCACATTGGTTAAAGAGATCTTTGTGTAAATAAAATTCATCCTTCTCTAACATATTCAACCAGATATTATTGAAAGAAACCTTTAAAGTTTTAAAATGTTTAATTTGGAAGTTTTTACAAACTCTTCTAGAGAATATATAACCTTGAGAGGAGCTTTCACATTGAAAATAATTTGTGCAGTGTGAGCTATTTGAATAAATAACAAAATGATGTGCAAACCTTCTGTAATGTTAGTAAAGCTTTGGCACAGTTTCTCATAGAGGAAATATATATATATACTGTAGTTTCTAATATAGTTGAATATGCTTCCAGGAAACCCAATTATTCAGATAATAAAGCCATTGATCATTGGTTAATTTCTGCTCATTGTGAGCAGTAATTAATCCAAATGGCATAGGAGTAATATCTGGGAGATGATTACCAATATATCAAGTGTAAGCTTCTGTCAAAATCCTAAATCTTTATGGTAACGGTAAATGTCACACACATCATAGACGAGAGGGTTGAGTCATGGACAGAGAGACAGAAGTTGGAAATCCAGTGGAAAATCAGTAGCAGATAATGAGAATTAGGCATACGTTAACAGGAATTTATTTTTGCCTGCGTTTCCCATTTAATCTTTCTTGTTTCAAGTACCAAAACCACCTTCACCACAAATACTCTTTCAGGTGTTAACCATCTAGCCTCTCCTACAACTAGATCACGCTATTTGGGTGTAAGTGGGCATGAGAAGGAAGGTGTTTTCCAGTTACTCCTCTTTTTCTCCCACCTGTAAACAAGAATACAGACATGTGACTGACTCTGAGCTTATTGCAAGCTTGTGGACAGGTGCATTCTTCTAGAATTACTAGAACAAAAGAAGACAGAAATATAACTTTAAAAAATCCAATAGAAAGGAGTTATCTTATTCTCTCATCCCATTTATCAACTCAGATTGTCATGAGAGATAAAAAAATAATCTTTCATATCTCTCAAAAATGAACTTATTTATTTGAAAGCCAGAGTTAAGAGTGACAGAGAAAGAGAGCTTCCATCCACTAGTTCATTCCTCAAATGATCTCACAAATGCTAAAGTTAAACCAGACTAAAGCCAGAAACCTGCCACTTCTTCCAGGTCTCCCAGGTGTAGCAGGTACACAAACATTGCATTATCGTTTGTTATTTTCCCAGCAGCGTTGGCAGGGAGGCAGCTGGAAGTGGAACAGCCAAGCTTGGGACTGGTACCCCAATGAGATGCTGGCATTTCAGGTGTTCTCTTAACCTGCCTTGCCCCAGTGCTGGCCCCACCATCTATGTTATCTACACCAGTTATTTTGTGTTGTGTAGGCAACCAAATCACTACGCTTCTCTTCTGTCCAGTTCTTAAATGGGCCTATAAACGGGTGAAGAATGAAGGCATAGAAAATAAATTTGACACAGAAAAATAAGTATGAGCAACTGATAAATAAAATACATTAAACCGAGCTGCGTAGGGTGATCAGCTTGAGATATTGTATATCTAGGATCTCAAAGAGACTGGAAAAAGGGTTTGAGAACACAGACAGAGAAAAGCTAGTTGTTAGGGGAACAAAGAACGAGAAGAAAGGCAAGACAAAGTGAAAGACATCAATAGCACCAGAATGTGAAAAGCTCATTTGAATCAATAGCCAGTTACAAGGTATGTTGTTGAGTTGACCTGATCGAAAAGTAGAATAGACACAAGACATGTTTTGCTCTCATTATTTTTCTCATAAACATCTTTGAAATTGACAACAGAAATCAATTTCCTTTGCTGGTGTTTTTTGACTCACTTGCTCCTACAAAAGCAAGAACAACAAAGATGATTTTATATAATTTACACAATTCTACTTATGAATGTAGTAAATCTTGAAATGTGTGTCTCTAAAATACTGCCCAGGTGTTCTTGCGTCCCAAAGTAACAAAGAACCCTAAAAGTGGTCATGAAAATGGAGCCCATGTAAAGAAATCTTAACAATCCATTTAGAAAGATTGCACATCTTTTCAGCCCTTAAAAACCTTTTCCAAAACATTAAAAATTCTCCTTTTACTAGTTGCAGACATATTGAAAGTAAAAAAGAGGAAGAATAATATAATTTAGCACATAGTAGTTCAAACTCCAGAAATACTGATTTTACCTTTGCAAATATTAAGAGTAGTTTGAACAGGGCTTGTCTTATGTTGGTTACTCAATATGAGAAACAAGAATGTTGCCTTGGGCGCGGCGCGGTGGTGCAGTGGTTAAGGTCCTCGCCTTGCACGCCCGGGATCCCATATGGGCGCCGGTTCTATTCCCGGCAGCCCCACTTCCCTTCCAGCTCCCTGCCTGTGGCCCGGGAAAGCAGTGGAGGATGGCCCAAAGCTTTGGGACCCTGTACCCGTGTGGGAGACCCTGTACCCGTCCGGGAGACCCGGAAGAGGCTCCTGGCTTCGGATCGGCATAGCACTGGCCGTTGCACTCACTTGGGGAGTGAATCATCGGATGGAAGATCTTCCTCTCTGTCTCTCTTCTCTGTATATCTGCCTTTCCAATAAAAAAAATAATAAAAATAAATCTTTAAAAAAAAAAAAAGAATGTTGCCTTGGAAAAGTGTTATATTCTTTTCTAACTTTGGATCAGTTTTGAAAACCTTATCCTTTGCATGTTGAATATCCTGAGACATATCTAAGGGTTGCAATGAGGTGAAATTGTTTGAGTCATTGTCACTGCTGGGAAATCTTCATGGTTCCACCACAACCACTCCTTTACATTAGTAAGTTCAGCTTCACCAACCTGCTCTAGCTGCACAGAGTAGCTGTCATGGTAACAGTGTCAATATTGCTACAGTTTGGTGTTTCTACAAGCCCATTGATATTCTCTTCAGATTTCATCATAAGTTTTTCTTCTTTGCTGCAATTCTGTCTTCATTAGCAATTCTATCTCTACCTATTTTTGTAAAATTTCATGTGGTCGCATCACTCGGTGAAAAATACAGCGTGCTATACATGTGGCTGTCTGCAAGTGAACTGAGTAATACTGACTTGTTCCGTGACCCATAATCAATCAGCCAACTTTGTTAGAATCAGTGTATTTGCTCATACACTGATAAGACGCACTACAACCATGAATATAACTTTTAAAGATTTATTTTAGGGCCTGGCGTGGTGGCACAGTGGTTAAGGTCTCCGCCTTGCACGCCCCGGGATTCCATATGGGCGCCGGTTCTAATCCCAGCAGCCCCGCTTCCCTTCCAGCTCCCTGCCTGTGGCCCGGGAAAGCAGTCGAGGACGGCCCAAAGCTTTGGGACCCTGCACCCGCGTGGGAGACCCGGAAGAGGCTCCTGGCTTCGGGTCGGCATAGCATCGGCCATTGCGCTTACTTGGGGAGTGAATCATCGGATGGAAGATCTTCCTCTCTGTCTCTCCTCTCTGTATATCCGCCTTTCCAATAAAAAAAAAAAAAATCTTTAAAAAAAAATCAAAAAAAGATTTATTTCATTTTTATTGCACGGTCAGATATATAGAGAGAAGGAGAGGCAGAGAGGAAGATTTTCTGTCTGATGATTCACTCCTGGAGCTGCCGTAATGGCCACAGCTGAGATGATCCGAAGCCAGGAGCCTCTTCCAGGTCTTCCACACAGATGCAGGGTCCCAAGGCTTTGGGCTGTCCTCGATTGCTTTCCCAGGTCACAAGCAGGGAGCTGGATGGGAAACAGGGCCACCGGGATTTGAACTGGAGCACATATGGGATCCTGGCGCTTTCAAGGTGAGGACTTTAGCCGCTAGGCCACAGCGCTGGGCCCTAATCCTTTTTTATGATTTTGTTTAAGCAGTTTAATACTAGAGGGTAGCTATCCACATATGTATAGATAAAAAGATAGATTTGTTACATTCCTTTTGTATTATATTTTATTTTATTAAGTTGTAATTATTCAAATATTTCTCACTAAATGTTTAGGAAATGTAATTAGAAATTAATAAGTAATTATTCGGAAATTAGTGAAACATTTTCTGGATAAGATAACTTTTTGAAAGATTCTTTGTTGTTGTCGGAAAGGCAGAAGGCAGAGGGAAGGAGGGATACAGAAAGAGAGATCTTCAGTGTGCTGGTTCCCCCCCCCACCCAGGTGACCACAGTGCTGATCCAAAGCCAGAAGGCAGAAGCCTTTTACAGATTGCCCACCTGGGAATAGCGAGTTTGAGCCATTCTGCACTGATTTATCAGTTCATAAGCAGGGACTCAGAGCATAAGCGGACTGCAAGACACATACTAGCATTCATATGTGGTGCTGGTGCCACAGGCAGAACATTAGTCTGTTATTTCACCGTTGCTGCATCATATGGTAATTTTCTTTAATAAACACATACCTATATTTTAAAAATCTCCTATTATATTTCATAAACTGTTTACACAGAATTACTTTCTTCTAAACAAAAGGTTTAAAATAATTCTTTTTCTGACTAATTGTACCAATGTCCTTGATGGATGAGCTTACCGTCTTCACTAGTTCAATGCGTTGCTTTTATTGGGTGCTAGAATTCCAGACCCATCTGCTTTAGTACTATACTCTCTAGTTGTTTTCTCTTCCATAACGCTGCCCATTCATGGTTAGATATCTTACAATTCAATCGCAAAATATTTGAAACACTGTATACCTAGTTGTCCTAAGTATTTTAAACTTTCATTTCTCCTTGAATTTTTCTGTTTCTTCAGAATTAACTGAAGGTCTTCTTCCTTTTTTTTTTTTTTTTTAATCTAAAATTGTATCTGTTTGACAGGTAAAAGAAGCAGCAAACAGCCGCAGTCTGCTGTTGACACACCTAGGCCTGCAACAGCTTTGGGTTAGGAATAAAAGCCCAGAGACCAGGAACTCAGTCCAGGTATTCCACGTGGATGGAGGGACTCTAAGCACTCCACCATCCTGATGCCCTGCAGAGAAAACAGTAGTTAGAATTCTGAGCCAAGTGTTAAAAGCAGTCACTTTTCATCGTTCTAAGATTACCTATAGGGTTTATTTTTTAAAGAGGAATTTTAAAAAGGAATATTACAGGATTTTCCAGATTTTATTAGAGAATCAAGATGGCGGAATAGAGTAAGTACACATTTAAATAGACCAGGAAACATTAGCCGCTGTAAAGCAGGCAGGGCACATTCCAGGAAGTAGGAGAGTACAGAACAGCAGCAGAGGGGTACCTGGAGACTGACACACATGGGAAAGCAGCAGACACAACCGTGTGGTGTTGCAGTGACCAAAACCACAGCAGCATTCAGCGAGCAGCAATCTGAATTGCAGCGGCAGCCAGAACTGTACCATCAACAAGGTAGGAAGAGACGATCAGCAGTAGCTCAGGAAGTAAACCCAAAGAACTGCCCATTCTGCTGGTCTGTTTGATTTGACCAGGAGCAGAAGCAGAGCAGGAGGTCCCATATGGGCAGTTCAGGCACAGGGTGGATTTCACAGCCTAGACCTGTCTATAGGGAGACAATGGCTATGAGGCAGGACCGCATAAGCACTGGCCTGGGAGTGAACTCATTTCTGGCTCAGTGAACTGCAACAGAATGGCATCATACAGGGTTCCACCCAAGATAGATCTGGGTGGCCATTAAGACATGATGACCAGCAGATCAAAAACTCTAGTAGTGGCGCATCAAGAGCCATTTTGCACAGTCTTACAAAAGCTTTAAGACTGCAGGGACAACAATGAGCTGCACATGTGTGGAACTGGAAGAGAACTCACTGAGCTCATGCATTGCACTGGTACCACAGGAAAAAATAATACCGACTTCAGCATTATACGGATCAAAATAGGTCTGTATGACCCACACACCTAATGTCCAGCAGATTCCAGTAAGATCAGCAACACCAACAACCTAGCTATATAGGATACCTGGTGTCTCCTTAATCCTGGCACCTATTCCAAGAGGAAGTGGGAGAAAGATTGTACAGACAACAGTGCAGCCTCAGCACAGTATCATAGGAGGTGGAGACTGGTGAGTCAGGAGCTGGAGCCACGGAGACCACGATGGAAGAATAACACAAGACATGGAACTCACTGGAGGGAGTGGCACAGGTGACTTTAAACAAAGAGCCATGCACCAACCACAATTAGTAAAATCATATTGTAGACATATGTGTGACAGAGCTTAGAAACCAGCACCAAGGGGAAGACTACTAACCAGAAGTACAATGACCAAGAGCAAAAGAGACAAAGGCATAATGAATATAAGTGAAGACTCCCATGCAAAGGAGCTAAAGTCTTTGCCAAGCTCAGCGTTAAATGAGGGAGACATCAAGAAAATGGGGGGTACAGGATTCAAAACTCTTGTCTTAAAATTTTTTATCAACAAGAAGAAGCATGAAATATAAAAGTTTTGAAATTTATGGAATATGTCACACATAAATGAATCAAATGAAAACTGATATATCAGAAATTAAGATTGCAGTGGAATAAATTAAAAGTACAATGGAGAATCTCCAAAATAGAATGGGTAAAGCAGAAGAAAGAATCTCAGAATTGAAAGATGTTTCCCGTCACCTGGGGGAAACAAAGAAGCTGGAATTAGAAATGTATCAGGCTAAAAAAAAGTAGTCAAGAATTGAAAGACACTATTAAAGGGCCAAATATAAGAGTTATGGGAGTCCCAGAAGGTGTAGAAAGAGAAGCTGGGATTAAAGGTGTATTCAATGAAATAATAAGGGAAAATTTGCTTCATCTAGAGAAAGAATTGGGAAACAAGATCCAGGAGGGGCACTGAACTTCCAAGAGGGTTGACCAAAAGCGATCTTCACCATGACACTTGATAACCAAGCTCTCTTCAATCGAACATAAGGAAAAGATCCTTAAATGTGCATGTAGAAAAAAAAATCAATTGACATATAAAGGAATGCCAATTAAATTCACAGGAAGCTCTACAGTCCAGAAGAGAATGAGTGACATATTCCAGATTCTAAAAGCGAAAGGTTGTTGGCCCAAGATAACACACCCAGCAAAGGCAAATGTGAAGAACATCCCAGTAAAATAACAGAAGAATAAATCAATTAACAACTCATTGCTAAATGACAGGAATAAATTATCACCCATTCGTACTAACCTTGGATACCAATGGATTAAAACCATCAATCAAATGTCATAGATACATAGACTAAATTTAAAAAAAAAAACATGTATTTGTTGCCTACAGGAGACATACCTCACAAACAAAGATCAGTGGAAACTACAGCTAATGCATTTTGATTTTTTTTAATTTCATCTCTTCAAAATGCTTTCCATCTCATTATATTTTTCATAGGCCATACAGCACCATCATTTCCTGAAGAAAATTCTTGATTTTCTTTTTCATTTCTTCAGTGACACATTACTCATTCAGTAGCATGTTATTTAACTTGATGGTGTTGTAAATTTCTTTTTTTCTTTCTGTTACTGATCTTATTTTGTGGCTTTTCATTTAAGGGGATGTATAGTAACTGTGTAATGGAGACTATCATACCCAGATACAAGGATACAATGCACTGTGCATCTGTGCTTCCAGAACAAAGTTGGATTCTCAATGAAACTGTTAACTATATATTGACACTAGGATGCTGGTCTCTCTGTCATTGTCCATGTCTGCAATGATGGACATATGACTGTTCATGAAAAACTATACTAGAATAATAAAACAGGGAAACTCATTAGGGGGAGAGCAGACTTGGGGAGGAAGGAAAAGAAATCCCAAGGCCTATGAAACTGTATCATAAAATGATAATCATAATAACAAAAGAGAAAAAATATATTTACTTACTTTAAACATAACATTATATAAAGAGAGGAACAAAGACATATATACAAAGAGCTAGTTCACTCCCCAGGTGGCTCCAACAATGGCCTGGCCTAGCCAAGCCAAAACCAGGGACAGCAGCTTCCTCCCCTTCTCCTGTGTGTGTGGCAGGCACCCAAACACCTGTGTTTTCCACCACTGCTTTCCAAAACATGTTAGGAGGGAGCTGGATGGGAATTGGAACAGTTGGGACGTGAATTGCGTTCATATGGGACCCTGGTGTCCTGACCAGAAGCAGTGTAACCCTCTAACATACTGCCTCTGCTTTCTACGTATCATAGTTCTAAACAGTACTCTCTTTGTGGTTTTCTAACTGATGCTTCTAAATGTTCTAGATATATCATTGGTGCTAACAACTATCCTTTTCCCATTCCACTTGCACACTCCTGCTTTCTTGTCTAGTTGTATTAGATACTACCTAGAAACAGCCATTGTATTTATCCTCTCCCTACCTCAAACATAATATTGGTTACATCATCATTTAATAAGTTTCATATACTTTCAAATCAATGTATTATAGAATTTAGCAACTATTTCAATTCTATCGTAACATGGATTTTGTTTCATACTTACCACACTATAGATTAATATATTTGACACCAGGTGTTACCTAATACTATTTTGAATGCTGTAGCGATGACCATATTATTTTTCCCTTCTGAAATGCTAATTTAAAAAATTTGAAACAATATTCTTTTTATACGACCTAGTCCTGAAGTCCAGGGGGTTTGTGGAAACCAGTAGCAGCAGGACAGACTGAGGAGAGAAGCAGGGAAAGTAGAAGTGGGATCTCAATGCCTATAAAACCACATCATGGGAAATAATAATAGCCACAAAATCTATATACAGAAAGAAAATCTATTATATTTAACTTACTCATGATCCACCCCCCTCTTCCATTCCCTCCCAGGAAGTCACTGACTTTGTGTCTTCACAGAGTTTCATTTTTTTAGAACTTTATTTAAATAAGACTATTCAACATATTCCTCTTTTTAAAAACAGGTTCTTTATGGAAAAGTTGACACATAGTAAACTAATGTCTGAAAAAAACCAGAGAAGCAAGCTATGGCAAACACTGCCTTAATCCTAGTTCAATAGCTAATTTCTGAATGGGCATGATGAATCTCCTGGGTGATTTCCTAGGGTAAAGAGTCATCCCCAAAACCACATATTGAGACTTGTAAATTTTCAAAGTTTACTTCCTAGAAATTCAGGTAACTGCTTTTACTAATAATTAATCCTTAACGTTCAACCTAGCTCTCTTCTCTGACCCCCTTGATTCATCTTCCATGTGCCCAGAAACAACCAGATCCAGCCAATAATATTTTTGGATTATATAAAACAAACCTGGCTGGTTAGTACTTAAATGGAATCCAGAGGAAGAATATTATAAGTCAATGCTATTCAATAAATATCAGTTGGAAGCAAAGGAATTATCTACTGACAATAATCTGTATTTGATGTTGAAAATAACTAGATTAAATTAACTTCCTGACTCTTGTGGATATTTATACTTAGCTTGACCCAAATTTACATTAGTCAGTTTCTATGTTTTAGGCTTCTTAAAATTGAACCAATGATTTCATAAATTCATATTTCTCTTTTAATTTCATGTTGTATCTTTGACATTTCAGCATGGAAAAAGCCACTTTCAGTCAACTTTTGCACCCCTGTCACTGCCGTAGTGTATGGGATATTCCTCCCTTTAAGCAGATGGGCTGTTATCCTCCTTTTCTTCAATATCATCGTCTTCTCATAAATTAGCAATCAGTAGGACAGTGTGTGACCAAAAAATTTCTCTCCTTAAAGGCCAAGTGTATCAGATGTATTCCATTCAATTTCACTGAACAAAAAACATTAAAATCCTGACTCTCATGTGTCTCCATCAGCTAAGCCATCAACCTGTTTGACAGACTATTTTCAGTCAGGAATTTACATTAGTTCTTGTGAAGATTTTGTGACATAAATATTTTCTAATTTTGTACCATATTTTTCTCCCTTTTTTGAAACCCTGTTTCTTAAACTGAAAAATCTCATTCTAGCTTGCCGTTCTAAAAACAGCCCAACAGATGTTGCACCCATCACTGTGTGTTTTCTGTTTCTCCACACGAATAAAAAATTGGCAGAGAAAGCACATCTCTATTGATGGGTACATTATGTTGATATCATCAATGTCTTCCTCAGAGCACACATTTTCTTGTCCATCAGATTCATTGTAGGTCAGCTGTCATAAAGATGTGGAATTGTTTTATGCACATTCTTTATCTGGCCAAGTTTTAAAGCAGTGGTTCCATTCTTCTCCAGTGTAAATATCTAAGATTGTTGTCAACTGGATTTTTTAACACCTTGCTAAATTGCTCCTTTGTTTTTCTTCAGTAGTGCAATATTTTCCCATCTTCTCTTTCCTGAATATTTACACTTTATGATGGAAAATAATCCTTACTGGGGGAAATTTCCTGAAAAACAAATTTTCATGCAACAAGGCTTTTGCTAACATTTGACAATATTTATCACTCAATCTACACTTAGTAGTCATATGATTACAGTAAAGGCTTTCTCAATTTAAGACTATGTATAAAGAAAAGCTAAGTGCACCAACACTGATTCGGTTTTGCAGATGTTTCATCAGCTTCAGTTGCTAAACAGCCACATGATTACTGGAATTATTTTACAACACTCAACATATTTACTCATTTTCCACTCTATGCCTAACATTTCAGTTAGGCATTTTAGGAATAGAGAAGACCTGTAAGATTCCTGCTATTCAAATGGTTGGTTACTTAGTGAGCATAAATGAATATGCTATAAACAACTGTAAATATCTTTTTATGTTTGAACATCCTTTTAAAAATATTTTGTCAAAATATGCTATGCATACCAACAAATGCACTTAAATGTACTGTCATAGGAGGTTTTAGATTTTAATCATCTGACCACACTCAAAGTCAACAACGAAGATTTACTAATACTCTTGGAGTCCTCAATATTCTCCAGTCTCCATTGCTTTTTCTTAGCATGTGAAATAAGAATATAAGGTAATTTACATGGCATTCTTTAGTGAAGTAATAACTATATAATAAATGATGCAATACCAATATAACTTTATATAATCTCTATGTTGACTACCACAACTAGGAGAAAACCTGTGAGACTTGTCTTTTGAGGTTTGACTTACTTCATTTAGCATAATGTTCTCCAGCTGTATTAGCTTTCAACAAACAGCAGGATTGTGTCCTTTTTGGGACCAAGTAATATTCCATTGTGAATTAATACCACATTTCCTTTTTAATCCAGACACCAGGTGATAGACATCTGAGTTGATTCCACTTTTTAGCTGTTGTGAATTGAGCTATTATAAACAAGAAGGTATGGATAATATTGATAAAGATGCTTTCTTTTACTTTGGTTAAATTCCCAGGGGTGGAATGCTTAAGTAACATGGCAGATTTATCTTTATATCTTTGAGGAAAGTTTATACTGTGTTTCCTAATGCTTGCATAAGTTTACATTCCTACCAGCAGTGAATTAACATTCCCTTTTCATTATCTTTGCCAGCAATCCATATTTTAAATTTTTGGGTGATATCAATTCTAAATGGAATAAAATCAAACCTCACTGTGGTTTTTATTTGCATGTCCTTAATAGCTAATGATCTTCAGCATTTTTCATGTTTCTCTGGGCCATTTGTATTTCACATTTTGAAAAATGACTATTAATACACTATCCCATTTCTTAACTGAGTTCTTTCTTTTGTAGTTGTGTTTCTTGAGCTCTTTTTATAACCTAGGTATTAACATTTATCAGCACAGTGGGAAAAATTTTTATTACATATTCAATCTCAGTTTTGGTTATTAATCTATTTTGATTTTTTATGTCTTTCTACCATAATTTTGATAAATTATATTCATGTAGAAATATATTTATTTCTTCTAGCTTTTGCAATTCTTTGAAATATTGTTTTTTGTAATTGTCCCTAATTTCTAATCATTCTTTTTTATTTCTGTGGTATCAGTTGTAACAGCTCCTTTCTCAACTCTAATGTTATTAACTTGGGTCTTCTTGTTTTTTCCCTTTGGTTAGTTGGGACAATGGCTTATAAATTTTGTTTAAAAAAATATTCCTCATTTCACTGATATTTTACCCTGTATTTTAAAATTTGTTTCTATTTTGTTAATTTCTTATCTGCTTATTTCTTTCCTCCTACAAATTTGAGGTTGGTATCTTTTTGTTTTTGTGGATCCTGGTTGTTACTGGTGAAGCTCAATGGATTCTTACTTTGGCTAATGAAGAAATAAAAACCCAGGAAGTGTAAGCATAACAGAATCTTTATTCAAATCACAGCCATAGGAAACCACTGCCTCAGGAAGAAGTAGGGAGTAGAATGTTCCAGTGGACATTGGCTTTAGGGAAATTAGCTTGGACTTTTAAAGTTAATTTTCTCTTTCTTTTCTTTCTTTCTTTCTTTTCTTTCTTTCTTCTCTCTCTCTCCCTCCCTCCCTCCCTCCTTCCCTCCCTTCCTTCCTTCTCTCCTTCCTTCCTTTAACTTAGGGAAGAACATAGTGAGACCCAGGTGTCTAGGCTGATAAAATGGTGTCTTGAATAAGAGTATTCAAGCAACTATCTGATTCTGTTCTGGAGCATGGCCTGTACCCTCCCATGTCCTATCTCTGGTCAGAGAAACAAGGCGACACTGCCTTCACCTTGGTGTTCTTACCAACTCAAGGTCTTGTTTTGCACAGCCAGCCCATCTACTATGTGCAGGCCTCACTTGAGATGCTATATTAGGTAATTTATCACAGTATTATTCTGATTTTTTTCTGGATGTAAGCATTACTGTTACAATATTAACTCAACTCTGCTATATCCAGAAAGTTTAGATATGATGTGTTTTTGTTTTCACTTAAGAACGTGTTTATACCTCCGTTGATGTTTTCTGTAACCCACTATTCATTCAGAAGCACATGTGTTTATTTATTTCTTCAACGTGTCTTCTTTGTTAATTCCCAGCCTCAGTCCATTATGGTTAGCAAAGACACATGGTATGATTTTATTATTTTTAAATTTTTTTATTTTGTAGAGAATTATTTTATTTCCTAGTATATGGTCCACCTTAAAGAATGTTATATCACAAATGAAAAGCATCTGTGTTCTACAGCTATGGAATTAAATGTTCTGTAGATAACCTATTAAGTCTGTCTGATCTGTAGTGTAGTTTAACTTTTTGTTTCATTGTTGATTATTTCATCTGGTTCATCTGTACACTCATGAAAGTGGAGTGTTGAAGTTTCTACTATTACTATATTAGAGCCTTTGTCTTATGTTAAATCCATTAACATTTATAAAGCAGGGTCCCCTAACATTAGGTGCATATACATTCACTCTGATCATATTTTCTCATTGAATTCAGCACTCGATAATTAGTGAATTTCTTTGCCTCTTTTATCTTTAAATCTTTTTTTAAAATGTTGCTATTCTTGCTAATTTGTGTTTGTTTCCATGTGCATGCAATGTCTTTTTCAATTCTTTCACTCTGAATCTATGTATCTGGTGGTGAAATATATTCCCACTTAGTTCTATAAATTGAAGCATTTTACATCCATTAAACCATTTTGTATTTTTTCAGTTACAGCATTTATCCCATTCACTTTCAAGGTTATTTTGATAAATAATGGCTTACTTGGTACTGCATTTTTCAATAAATGTTTCTACTTTCATTGTGAATCTCCTTTGTTCTTTTCCCAGGAAGTTTTCTGCCTTTACATTCATTCATGAATTCTCTGTTTCTATATCAAGAACATCCTCAAGTATGTTTGGTACGTTGGCTAAGTGGAAACTAATTCATTTCATTTTTGCTTGACTTGGAAGATATCTATTTCATCTTCATTTATTTTTTATTAGATTTTTGCTTTAAGGACATGGACTGTATCTATTGAAAAATATGCTGTCAATCTCATGGGAGTTTCCATTAAGGTGATTTGATTCTTTCTTTCTTCCTTCCATCATACCTTTCTTCTTTTTCCTTCTTTTCTTGCTTTCTCTTTGTTTCTTTCTTTCTTTCTTTCTTTCTCTCTTGCTTTATATTTTATGATACAGTTCCATTGGCTCTGGGATTTCCCTCACCATATCCCCAAATTCCCTCCTCCCCACAGATTTCCCCTATATTATTACAATAGTATAGTCCTTCATAAACAGTCATAAGTTCATCATTCTGCTATTTAAGTTTATCCTGACATTGCAGGAACAAAATATGGCAGAGTTCAGCATCCTATGGTCAAGACATATTCCAAGGAATGCATAGTAACTGTGTAATAGAGATAATCATATTGAGATGTGAAGATACAATTCAGTAGGCATCTCTACTTCCAAATAAAATATGGATTCCCAATGAAACTGTTAAACATATCTTGACAATAGGGTTTAGTACTTCTAAGAAAGTTTAGGCTACTGTATTTATGCCTGACATGTGAATTCTGACTGAAATATACTGTCTGATAATTTTTTCTGAGAAGGAGAGAGGGAAATAAAGGATAAGATGAAAAGAGGAAAACAAGGTGAGAAGGAAAGGGGAAGAGAGAGAGAGAGAATCTTCCATGTAGTTCCTCCTCAACTTCCTGTTACAGCTCTGGTTGTGCAAGGTGAAGCCAGAAATGAAAAATTTGACCTTGATATCCTATGAGTGTTGCAGAGATCCCTTCACTTGTGTTATAATCTGCGAGAAGAAAGTCAGAGCAGAAAATGACTGAATGGAACTCACAGCACACACTCCAATGTCAACACTGAAATTCCAACAGGAAATCCTTAGAGCTTAACTCACTGTATAACGCCTTCATTCAGTTTTCAGCTGTTGTGTCCCTAATAGAATTTTCTCATAGCCCTGAGTTTTTAATTACACAATTTTTCGCATCATGGTGATTTTTAGGAATTCATATTTCCTGTTATAAAATTGAGTGTACATATCTAGAACTCAGTTATATTCTTCTTTACATTTTGATGAATGCCACTTAAGCAGTGTTCAAACAACAGCCAACCTGAGCAAAAAAAATAAATTGCTATCATCCACCAAGGTCCACCTTTTAGTTGTGCTGTAAGGTGCCAAAAAATGAGAGGAAGATCTTAAAAGGGAAGCTGGAAAGTTGTAGTAGAGAAGCCTTGATTTCTAGTACCTGGTTGCCCCTGTTCCTGGCACTGGCAACTGCAGCTCCTCCCGAGAGCATGTAGGAAATGCAGAATGTTGGGCCTCTCTCTAGAAGGATGAAGTCAGAGTCGGCATTTCAGCAAAGTCCCTTGAGTGATTTGCATACACATGGACGCACATGGATGCTTAAGAAGTGCTGCTCTGACAACATTTTAATCTTGGTTCTTCCCTCTCCTTTCTCTTCAGTATCTACTTTGCTGTATTCTTTTAAAGTAATACTTCCTCTTCTAATTCTACAGATGTTTCACAGTTACGACAGACGACAACCAACCCATCATCTGAAGGAATTTCAATGGTGGAAGGGCTTTGATATCAAGGAATACCATTCTAGTAGCCTGCTCCAAAAATACCACACTGAGGGGAAATAAAATCTGTCTCAGAAAAACGGATCCAGACCATTAGAATCAAGCCTCACTAATTCAAGATGACTTGTACATAACAAGTTGCCTTAGCTTGCAAGAAAAATAAAATGGGGTGTCCAGGACTAATCGTCAACTCCAGTTGCTATCTATCACCTTCTTTTAAAAACTATTTTAAAAAGTGAGTCGAAAGATTTAGTTGGCTACAAATACTTGATTAAATTTAGTTGATTATCTTGATACTTTGAATACTTGCCAAATGAAAGCTATGTAATAGTTACATTCTCTCTCCTCCATCAATTCCCCAGAAAACTCTTTCCATAACCTATTACTCCAGTCCTTAGAACTGTCTTTGAGTCATTTCTTTTTATTTATTTATTTGTGTTTTATTATTTAAGACCTTTATTAACAGGTGCTTGCAGTTTGTTGACTTTTTTTGAAAAAATCAAGTTGTAAACTCTTATTACAAATAAAAAAGAAGTTCTTAAAAATCTCAACTTAACCAGATATGAAACAATTTAAAAACCTTTAAAGGTGCATTGAGAAAAACCAGGCTTAAACAAACAAACAAACAAACAAACAAAAAACATGTTTGTCATTGCCAAAAAGAGACATTTTTAGGAAAAATAATAAAAATCCAATGCTGCAGAGATAATACTGATAGTTCTAGTTATCTGGTCAACCGGCAAAAAGCAAGCACTTAAGGTCTTCAGCTCCAATCTTTCGTTCATTGCTCATTGCTAGAATTTCATATTCAGTTCTTCGTGTTGGATGACTAACCTGGATGATGGTTGAGATGTTAAGCCGGCATTTTTCGCTCAGCTCCGGGAGCGGACGAATTCTCGGCTGGTGGATCAGCGGTTTAGGGGTATCTGGGCATCTGTGTTGGTTACTGAAGTTCCGGCGGTACCAACGTGTAGGTGGCTGCTGACACTGGGTCTCATCTTGGTTTTCCTTATCCTCTTCATTGCCATCCTCTCTAGGCTGTCTCTGGCGAGGGGGACCTCTGCAGAATCGTGGTCTATAACATCCATACATGTTCCATCTCACAGGTCTGCCTTGCTCTCCCTCACCCTGGTTGGCAGCACTTTCCATCACTTCTCCCAGCACAGGAGGGTTGGAATACTGTGGTCGACGCCCATAGGGTTTCCGCATGCAGTCAGGCGGGAACTTTCGTCTGCAGTAGGCCCGGTGTCATTGGGCCTGTTGTTGTCCTTCGGAGCACTCTTCCATCCATCATTCTTTCACCCACTCTCACTATTCTGGTAATTCTGCTGGTAATTGCGTGGAGGACCCCTAGGACGTGGGTAACGTCTGTAATGGTGACGGTCTGCTTCATATTTACTGCCTTGCACTGGAACTCCACCAGGGCCTGTGACGCTTGCTGCCTCTGCATCCTTTTCTCCTTCAACAACATCAAACTCCACAGTCTCTCCATCTGCGAAGGTCCTTCCTGGGTTACTCTTCTTTATGGCAGTCTGATGTGCAAAGACGTCTTCCTTGGTGCCATTCCTGTTGATGTGCCGTACCTGTTCCTTACATTGAACCCTTCTGCTGTTCCCCAGACCTTCTTGTGCCCGCTGGCAGGTGCGGCCGATCCCGGCTCCGCTGCTCGGGATGCCGGGTTTGGTGTCGGGGGCGATGAGGGCAGGGCTGCCGCTGGTCTCGCCTCCTGCTCACGGTTAAGGTGATGGTGACTGCGGCCGGCTGAGGCAGCTGCGGTTCCTCCTGGGGTGTGATGGTAACCAGGCCTGCCGCGGCGGGGGGCTCTTCAGAACTGTCTGGGGTCCACTCTCTGCTCCCGCTACTGATCGAACTCGTCAATTCTTTTTATTAGTGTCACTTTTGGAAACCAATAGCCACTAAATCTTAACAGTCTTACTTTCTCAATGTCTCATGTCTTTTTAATTCTTTCTATTCCAATCTCTAATTTTGTTAGTTACATCTTTTTTTTTTATTATAAGGATTTATTTTTATTGGAAAGTCAAATAAACAAAGAAGAGGAGAGACAGAGAGAAAGTGCTTCCGTCCAATGATTCACTCCCCAAGTGGCCGCAACTGCCAGAGCTGAGCCAATCTGAAGCCAGGAGCCTGGAGCCTCTTCCAGATCTCCCACTCAGGTGCAGGGTCCCAAAGCTTTGGGCTGTCCTCGATGGCTTTCCCAGGCCACAAGCAGGGAGCTGGATGGGAAGCAGAGCCACCGGAATTAGAACCAGCATCCATATGGAATCCCAGTGCTTGTAAGGCAAAGACTTTAGCCACTAGGCTACCATGTCGGGCCTGTGAGTTGTATCTTTGTTAGCGCATAGCTTGAGAAAAACAAATAACTTCCTACATGACCTTACTAAATTTTCTCTCTTCTTAGTTCTGTATAAACCTCTAGGAGATAACCATTGCTTTCAAGGAAGGATTCTTGGTTGTTTCCATCCTAAAATTTTCTTCCTCAACATCTGGCCTGAAACTAGCATAGCAGCTTCCCTGGCACCTTTAACAGCTCCACACCCAGCCACAGATGAGCCACCAGCCTCTACAAGAGCATTCCTCAATACACGCATCTCAACTTTGTTTTAGTATGTGGCCATCTAAAGCTATGTTTGCATTCTGCTCCCTTTAAGGGCACCGCCTTCCCTTAGGCATGGCTTTTAGGCTTATAAACTTCAGCGGCATTGTTTGTAGTGTTATTTTTTTATATAGCCCTTGATTCTATATTTTAGAGTCAAAAGTCATATATGCTCCACTTTGAGATGGACGCCCTATAACATAAAGGCAGGATCTCTCCCTAATCCAAGGTTCTCTTTCCTATGATTTATTTTTAAAAAAAGCTATTCAAATTGAGAGTTATACAAGAGTCCCTGCAAGGTTTTAATAATCAAATTCAAGAAGTCATTTACTTCTCCAGTAGATAAAATCGTTGGCCAGAATTGTTCAAAAAGTTTGGGTAGAGGAATTCTAGAACCAGACAAGAAAATTCCAGGTCCAGAGCACAAGGTCATTACCGCTTAGATATAATCTGCTGGGTCAAATGAAATCCACCTGTCATGATAAAAATCCCCTAAAGGAACAGACATTGCAACGCAATGGTTGAAACTGCCATCTACATTCCCTATATTACAAAGGAGTACCAATTCAGGTCCCATTTCTACACTGCCAGTTCATTTCCCTGGCAGCACGCTTAGGAAAATCACAGAAGCTGACCCATGCATCCATAACAGAGACCCTGATGGGCTTCCACAGTCCAGGCTACTCGTCACAGCCTGTCCCTGCTGCAGCCATTGCAGCCATTTGGTAGCAGTGAACCAATAAATGGGGGGTCCAGTCCTCCATTTCCCTCTCCTGTAATTCTGCCTCTCACACACCTACATACATGCAAATCTATACACATATACATACAGATACACACGCAGACATACGTGTTGTTTTACTTCCTAAACCAACCAATCAAATGCAGGTCACAAACATTACCAAACAACCAGGAATATGAACATGAGCTGAACATGTAACTCTTCTCTCCAATTTCCATCCGCAACAACTCTGAACCCTAACTCCTCAACAAGTAGCAGAATTAAACAATAGTTGCCAAAATCAATGACTTGCAAAAAATACTTACTTCCACAATCATAATGTCCATAACTGGTTTTCTGGACATTTGGCATGAAGACCCAGAGTTTGCAGGATCTGTAGTTTCAGCGTATTCTACTGACACTTTTAGAATTCACCGAGAAACCTCAACTAATGTTTATGCGTGTGGCCCTCTTCTCTTCACTGCCTGAGAAAGGCCTGTGGAAGCATAATTCTGCTTCTTTTAATTCTCTAACCAAATTATTCCTATCATCGTCCAGGGATTCAATATCACTCTCCTTTCTGGTCTGCACACACATAACTTGTATCCAGCTTCCAAGAACCAGGCAAATTCTACCTTCTCCATGTGCAATTAAACATTGCACCACACCAGTTTCACAAATCTCATGCCTTTCTTTACCATCTTGTACTTTTTGGTGAGTGATGACTTTTTCTCGCCATAATTGAAATAATCTGGTAGAGCTTGTGTAATGTGAAAAATGTATGCAAATATTCCAAATACTATCTGCATGCTCATGATTAACAATGCTTTACGAGTCATCGTGAAGGATCCCATTCAGTCTATTTGCCACTAAAAATTCACTCTCACAGCAATTTCCTTTCCCAGTGTCCATTCTTAGTTCCATTGTCTCCACAATGCCATTTAACTCTAGCAATTAGCAGGCAAAAACAAACCTATAATTAAACTGGCATCAAAACATTATTAACACTTCTTATGGTAACATTTTGTATCTCAGATATACTAAATGTGTCTACTGACTCTCTAGTGAATTGTTAATAACTGCCTTCTACTTTAGTATTTAAATGTGCATGTGTGTATGTTTTATATACATGTATATTTAATTTTATATGCATGTGTATGGCAGAAAACAGGTTGCTTCTAATAAGTTACGGTAACTTTTAAATTAAGAAATATTATGAAGTTTGCAATATTTGGAATATTGGTTTTAAAATTTAATGAATATAAAATGGGCCTATAAATTCCTGAGAGTGGTTGAAAAGGGGTGGCAGGGAAAGCCATGACTGTAGTCCCAAGTTTTCAAAGCTCACAAGGTTTTGGATGTAATATTTTGGATCTCTAGAAAGAAGTTAAAAATCACTCATAAAAATGTGTTTTCCCAGGATCTGATGTGATGGTCTAATGGTTAAATCCCACTAGCCCATGGGAGCTCTGGTCAGTGTCTTGGTTGCTTCACTTCCCATCAAGCTCCCTACTTGTGGCCTGGGAAATGAGTAGAGGATGGCCAAAAGCTTTATGACCTTGCAACTGCATGGGAAACCTGCAAGAAAATCCTGGTTTCTGCTTTCAGATCACTTCAACTCTGACCTTTGTGGTCACTTGGAGAGTGAACCAGCAATGGAAGATCTTTGTCTCTCCTTCTCTCTGTCTCTCCTTTCCAATAAAAAACAAAATAAAATAAATTTTAAAAAAGAAATTAAAAACGTGTTTTCCTCAACAGCAGTAAATCCTGTGTGAAAAAAATAATTAGGGCCTGGTGGCGTGGTCTAGCAGCTAAAGCCCTCACCTTGAACGCGCCAGGATCCCATATGGGCGCCGGTTCTAATCCTGGCAGCTCCACTTTCCATCCAGCTCCCTGCTTGTGGCCAGGGAAAGCAGTCAGGACAGCCCAAAGCCTTGGGACCCTGCATCCGCGTGGGAGACCTGGAAGAAGTTCCTGGTTCCTGGCTTCGGATCAGCATGGCATCGGCCATTGAGGTCACTTGGAGAGTGAATCATCGGATGGAAGATCTTCCCCTCTGTCTCTCCTCCTCTCTGTATATCTGACTTTGTAATAAAAAATAAATAAATCTTAAAAAAAAATAATTAACACCTCCCATAATAATAAAAGAAGAAGAGATCAGAAAAGATTTTAAAATGTGATTGACTACAATCCATAGGAAACAAATACCCTCTTAGAGTGAAAAAGATTCTCTTTCCCACACTTTCCCGGGCTCTCCTGTATCCTCTCTTGGACCCACCCTCAACCTTTTCCCTCAGCAAGAATCCTGTTAGGTGAGTCCAGCCAGAATGCCCCCTTACTCTTTATGCTTTCCCTTAGTAATTTTGGCTTGTTGACATTCCTACCCACCATCCCCACTGCCCAATAACTGTCTCCACTTTATTTTGTTGTTTTGTGCTTAAGCCTGTGTCTCCCTTCTGTGCTCGGAATCTTGAAACCTGCTTCCAATACGCTGAATAGAATCTTCCTTTCCACTGTAAGGTGTTAAAATGATTTTTCCCTTTTAACTCATGTGCAATGATGACTCAGATGGGATCAGAGATATTACTGGTCCCCTAGACTCACCTAAGATCCCAGATACATACCTCAAAGCCTTGTGTTCACTCCTGCCGACAGGTCCAAAGAGTGAGAACTCCAGGTCACAGTCCACTGAAACACCATGAGGCAGGCATTGATTTTTACGATTCTGAATCAACATTCCAAGATCGATTTAGTGCGCTTGGCTCAAAGGCAGTCATCCAGTCATCCGAGTAAGCATGCTCCTACATGAAAGGCTTTTTGCTTCTTTTTCAAGAGCAGGTTCCCTCCCAAACTCCTAAGGTATTGGTCCCCTATTTGTAAAGATTTCCTGTTTGAAAGAAAACAAAGATTGTTCAAGTCCAAAGCTTTGTAAGAAACTGGGTCAGAATCCCAGGTTTCTCTAATCCTTGGACCAAGTTGTGTCAGAATTCCCAGCAGCCCTGTTTGCAAGTTTCCTCTGGTTAGGAACAGGGGAGGCTCTGCTATAAACACCTTCCATGCAACAGACACACACCCACAAACTTCAGTGTGCACTGACCATCTGTGTCACCTCTGCACTGCCAACTCTTTCCTTTCTTGTTGGCATGAATTTATGATAGCTTTAAAGTTAAATGATCTCTTCAGAAACTGAGGGTCTCCCCAAACAGACTCCTTTAGCATTGCTCTCATCACATGCCTTCCGTTCATTCTTCATCATTTTCCTACCTTCAAGTTTCTCTCCAGTTCCCCCGAATCCGCCCTACTTCCTCCTTCTTTGTGTCCCTCTTACAAAACATTTCCTGTCCTACACAGTCCCTCAACCCCCTATAGTCAACAAAACTTTAGCTCTCAGACCTTTTCTTGAATTACCAAGTTAATGCCTCAAAACGACTACCTTAGACTTAAAAGAGAAAAAACATTCTAACAGGAAATAGACTGAATATTTTATTCATCCAACTGAGATTTTTGTATATCCAGAAATTTACTTCATAGTCCTCCCTCCATCTGCTGTAAAACACCTTCAAAATCCAATGAAAGAATTGCTATAGAAACCCCAAAACTGGGTCTGCTGTCTTGTGCAATAAGTCAGTTACTGATACCAGGGTAGAGAAAGAAAGCTGGTATTGACGGCGAAGTACAAAGAACGGAACCGGGCGGCTGTTACTATTGCATTCTCTTGCTCCCTGAGGGATGGTAGTAAAGGCTCTTACAGGTTGGAGTTGGTGTTCGGAGCATGAGTTCAGCTCATGGTGGTAGTCTTGGTTGGTATGCAGTGCTTCTGGCCATTCATCAATTAGTCAATAACATCACTTCTTGTGGGACCTTTTGTTGACGGCAGAGTGGGCTGCAGTCTGTCTAGGCACTATGTGGAGATGGGAGTTGCTTTTTGCTCAGGGGTGGCACCTTCAAGACAAGACTGGAAATCAAAATATAATCTCTAGGGGAGATAAATGGCCTCATGAATCCAACGTTTAGGAGCTCTGTAGTGTTGGCTACACCACTATCTCAATTCAGTGAGCTAATCCTAGGAAGAGATTAAATCACAGTCATTAAAACAGAACAAGAAAACTTTCCAGTACAGGAGATGGAGAAAGCTGGGAGATTGTGTGAGACTAGGACACGCTGGACGTGAGCATCTGCATTCAAAGCACTGTGTATGGGTTTGGCATTGAATTTCCCATCTAAAATTTAGCCCACAGCCTCCAAAGATTACCTATATGGGCAAGCAAAAAATCATAAAGGTCACCTTTATAAAATCTGGGGCTAAGTGTTACTTGTCATACTTAGTGAGTAACCTTATTACAGCTTCCAGAACATACTTCAAAAATAAAAATAAATCAACAAATTTGTATTAGTGGATCTATCGGCTCCAATGCTCTATTTTCTAAATTTAAGGAACACCTGTCTCATTTTTTTCTTAAGTTATCCACAAGTTATAAGAGTTTACAACACTGTACACTTCAACTAGAAATGGAACAATCATCTTTTTTTCCTTCTTATTCCCTTTGGATTTCAGAAACACTTATTGAATTTATGCAAATAACTATATTCCTCTTGTTATGTCTATATAGCTATGTATATGCGTTCAGCAGCAATCCGTCCTTCTTACAACAAGGTATAATTGGAAAATCTGATTCTATAACTAAGACTTTGCTGCAATGCCACAAAATCAAATACAGCCAGATAAATGAGAAGAATGAAGGTTCATTTAATGGAGTCAATAATTGAAAACACCTTTGGGAACAAACGAGCTTTGTAGTTGCCTGACTCAGCTCTCATACTTCCGGGTGAGTAGGGAGAGTCACCTCTTGCCTCAGAATTATTAACATATTCTGGGGGATCTGACGTGAGAGTAACTAACCCAAATCTACAGGTGAAGCACGTCAAAAAAGGCAGAAATTTTAAAAAATAAAATCTGATATTACAAACAATAACTTACAACAAAATAAGTGTAAAATATACATGATCAATGATTGTTCTAACTCAACTATATTAAAAAAATCAGGAAAAATCTAATAAGACAAGAATCTGAAAAAAAAAACAAAAGAAGGTTGTCTATAAGAAGTTTCCTATTTCAGTGGAAAACTGTAGTACAGCTTTCAAGGATTATTGCATTCTACTCCATTTCATTGTCATTACTAATCTTTGCTAAATTCTCTTCTAATTTCTTCTGACCTATGGCTACAAGTCTCCAAATCGAAATTTCCAATACTTGTTTCATTCTTGAACTTGGAGTCACTGAGAACTAAAAACAGTCTTCTAAGAGTGTGAGGAGCTTCTGTTATTGTATCCCCCAAAGCCCTGTGATTTAAAGCTCAACTACAGAGAACCTTTGTGGCCAGAATTTCAGCAATGTGGACATTCAGATGCTGCACTCACAATCTTGAAACTGGAGTCAGTGCTATGGTTCAGCTGATTCAACTAAGCCTCTACTTGCAAGCGCTGGCATCCCGTATGGGCCCTGTTTGTATCCCAGCTTCTCCACTTCCCATCTAGCTCCCTGCTTGTGGCCTGGGAAAGCAGAAGAGGATGGCCCAAAGTCTCAGGACCCTGAACCCGTGTGGAAGACACAGAAGATCCTGACTCCTGGCTTCAGATCAACTTAGCTCTGGCCATTGTGGCCATTTGAAGAGTGAACCAGTGGGTGGAAGATCTTCTTGTCTCCTCTCTGTAAATCTGCCTTTCCAATACAAACAAAAATACCTTGAACATTCTTCTGATGGTTGCCCTACTCAAATAATATCTCAAAAAATATGCATTTGCTCCTTAAAAACAAACAAAAAACAAGTAAATGTTGACTTGTATCATTTAAAGAAAATAAATGTATTGAACAGTAAAAAGGAATGATACAAATTCTTGTATCAAGTAGAATTCTTCAAAGAAACAGAATCAACAGGATAAACAGTGATGGGGAGGTAGTAACAGATTTATTATGGGAATTGGCTCATGCAAATGTAGAAACTGAGAAGTCCAAAACTACATCATCTGCAAGCTGAAGGAACATTAAAGCTGATGCTGAAATGCAGTCTAAATCTGAAGATGTGACAACCAGGGCAGCCAATGGAGTAAGCTTGAGTTTGAGGATGAAGTTCAAAAAGCATGCATTCAATGTTCATAAACATGAGAAAAGAAAAGTTCCTTCACAAAAAGAGAACTCACCTCTCCCCAGTGTTTTTGCTTTATTTGCAGCTTGAGTTCATCAGGTCAGGCTCACCCACACTGTTGAGATAGGACAGTCTATACTCAACTGAACCAAATGTTAAACTCTTCTAGAGATTCTCAGACATAGCCTAACATCATGTTGTTCCCATTATCGTATCTGTTAGCCAGCTGAGGTTGACACATAAATTAAATAGTATCTCTATTCCTGAACAAAATTCAGTTAAATTTTTTCACTCTAAGTCCTCTTGCCACTAGAGCTCAGCCTTGGTCGCTGCACTTTCCTGACATGTGTATCATAGTCTTTGTAAAAATTTGTTAATTACTGCTAGAAAGATTCTCCAAATCTTTGATATCTTATAATCCTCAATATCTAAGCAAACTCCTTGACTCCACCTCCCTTCATATCTAATATATTCTATATGGCATCTGGCAGATGCAAAGTGAGGACTTTAATCACCAGTCTTCCAGTGGGGACCATACCTGATATTTACAACATGAAAATTTATTTATGGACCCAGCACTGTGGCTCAATAGCTAAATCCTCACCATGCAATTGCTGGGACCACATATGGATGCCAGTTTCTGTCCCTGTTTGTGACCTGAGAACGCCTTAGAGGATGGCCCAAAACCTTGAGATCCTGCACCCATGTGAGAGATGTGGAGGAAGCTCTTGGCTTCTGGCTTTGGATCAGCTCAGCTTCGGTCACTGTAGCCATTTGGAGAGTTAGCCATCTTGTGGATGATCTTTCTCTCTGTCTCTCACTTCTGTAAATCTGCCTTTCCAATAAAATTAAACAAATCCTTTTCTTTTCAAAGGTGTGTCAGCCCCATATGTCTGTTCCATACTTGGCAAGAATCCAACGAAGCATGACTGTTAAAATGCATTCTCCAGATGAACTGAACCAAATGTGTGTGTGTGTGTGTTTGTAAAGAGAGATAGAGAGGCAATTAATACATTAATTCATAGAACTCTGAATGCTGAGTCTTGGGGTTTAATCCTGCCAGCATACCTAGAGGTCACAGAGGGTGAGGTGATAATATGCTTTGGCCTTAAGAACCACCAGAGACAAGCTGGTGAGGAATGTCCACTTTATTAGGTACAAATTACGAGTTTTAAACATTAAGGAAAGCAAGGGCAGGAGAGAGTCTCCCGGCAGGCCCCATCCACCATAGATGTTGTAGTGAGCTAGAAGACACCATCTATTTCCCTTGACCTTCTGGTCACATCAGAGGTCATGTTCCATGTGTAGGCCTGGAAGCTGTGCCTCAGGTCCTAGGCAGGTACGCTCTAAGCCACGCCCACTAAGTCCAGGGGATGACAGCACACCACAGAGTAGGCCAGATATCTGAAGCCAACACGACCCAGGAGAACTGTGTTCAAAGTTCTGAAAAAGAGAAGCTGTCGCCTAACTCCAAGTGTAAAGACAAGGAAACACTGATAATGCTAGCTTAATGACAATAAGGTAGAAAAAATATAATCTCACTCAACCTTTAAATCCATTCAAGACTCAGGGGATTAGACAAGGCCTCCTTCTATTCAGTGGAAAGTGGGGCAATGCAATGACTACAAATCTCAGCTCATTCCTTTCACACTCTTAGCTTTGGCTAGCTCTCTCCCTTTCACTGCAATGGTCTTGACTTCTTCTATAGATTTATTTTCTAAATAAAGTCTTTCTTATCACTTTACTGAAGGTCAGATTAACTTTTCTTTCATAGCCAGAATATTTAACCTTACCTATAATACAAAAGATATAAAAGTATAAAGAAAACATAATATTGTAAAACAAATAAATAGTTTAAAATATTATAACATTCAGGGTAACAAATCATGTAATCACATAAACTTTTGGTGACAGCTTTAGAATCCCATTTATCCAAACACATCAAAAATCTAAATTATGGGCACAGCACAGTAGCCTAGTGACTAAAGTCCTCACCATGCATCCGCCAGGATCCCACAAATGGGCGCTGGTTTGTATCCAGGCAGACCTGCTTCCGATCCAGCTCCCTGTTTGTGGCCTGGGAAAGCAGTGGAGGATGGCTTAAAGCCTTGGATCCTGCACCCATGTGGGAGACCAGAGGAGGCTCCTGGCTCCTGGTTTCGAATCAGCGCAGCACCGGCCATGGAGGTCACTTGGGGAGTGAATCATCGGATGGAAAATCTTCCTCTCTGTCTCTCCCCCTCACTGTGTAACTTATTTTGCAATGAAAATAAGGAATTTTTTAAGAATCTAAATTGTATCTGTAGCATTTACCCTGATTCTTGAATTCCTAGGAATCTATCCTAAAAAATAAGAATTGAAACCAGAAATACAGATTGAACCACCAGTATGACAGAGATTATACAAGAACAGTGCATGTGTATAAAACAAATTATAGCATGCCTTTTGAAAAATACATAAGCACTTAAGACAATGCTTTTGACATAATAGCAAAATATTAATTATTTGACATATGAGGGCACATTAAAAAAGTCTATGGAAAACGTGCAGTATCAGATATATTTCTATATTTTGGAAATGCAGTGCAGTGGGAGTGGGTGTTGAGACCAAAAGGCAGGCCAAGCAGAAGCCAGGAGCCAAGAACGCCATAGACCTTGAGCCATCATCTGCTATTTTCCCAGGCATATCAGTAAGAATCCAACTCAGAAATGGAGTGTCTCCTAATTAAGCTCGTACTCTGAAATGAGGTGGTGGTGTTGTAAAATTGATTCAGCCCACTACGCACTAGCTGCCCATGCTTTCTTTTGAATCCATTTTTCTACAAGCTGTTGGAAATACCTTCATATTATGTATAATCACACATTATCTGA
This sequence comes from Ochotona curzoniae, assembly GCF_017591425.1. Classification (NCBI taxonomy): domain Eukaryota; kingdom Metazoa; phylum Chordata; class Mammalia; order Lagomorpha; family Ochotonidae; genus Ochotona; species Ochotona curzoniae. The sequence continues at coordinate 26,491,297 of NW_024467096.1, forward strand.
TATAGATTTGTCTGTATTTTCATTCAGAAAAGTATTTCATTCTGTGTAGTGGATTTGGTTTTTTCAAATTGTTTTTAGTCATTTTAATTGAAAAGAATCAAACATTAATAAAGTTAATAACAAACACATTTTTCTGTAGAATGTCTTTCATAGTGCTTATTTTAACCAAAACATTTATTCTAACTTTGCAAATATTAACCAGTGTAATCTTTATAACAACGTTACAGCTCAATATTATTATTCCCATGTGGCAGATGGTGATTTAGATACAGCTAGTTCATGGCAAAGATGAAATTGATACCTGAACTATCTAGCTCTGATTTATACTGTTTTAAAAGATTTATTTATTTTTATTTGAAAAAACAGATTTCACAGAGAGAGGAGAAATAAAGAGACAAAGAGAGACAGAGCTTTCATCCAATGGTTCACTCCCCAAATAGCCGCAAGGGGTGGAGCTGGGCAGATCTGAAGCCAGGAGCCAGGAATTTCATCCAAGTCTCCAATGTGGATACAGTGTTCCAAGGATTTGAACCTCCCTTTGCTGCTTCCCCAGACCATAAGCAGGGAGCTGAGTTAGAAGTGGAGCAGGGCGGAGATGCACCACTACTGACATGAGATGCTGGTGCCACAGACGGAGCAGTAGCCTTCTTTACCTCACGCCAACCCCATCCAGTCAGCACTGCTGCTATCATAAAAGAGCAATGTTACAAAGCTTTTATTTCTGACTTTGTTACAGTCTGCTTTCTTTTTCTAACCCAAAAAGCACCACATATTAGAATATACAAACTTTACACTTATTAGAGATATAAAACTTTCCTTTGCTAAAGCCTCATGAATCATGTCTTTCCATTGTTAGTTCTTATCATATATTCTGTGATTTTCTTTAGATTTTAAGTGCTTTATTAACAGGTTCTTTTTTTTCCCATATGACCTCAGACATGTTTTAATAATGTTTCTCTTTAAAGGATTTATATATTATTAATTAGAAGGTCAGATTTACAGACCAAGGAGAGACAGAGAGAGAGAGAGAGAGATCTTCCATCTGCTCATCCACTCTCCAAGTGGAGGCAATGGCCAGAGCTGAGCTAATCCGAAGCCAGGAGCTTCTTCTGGGTGACCCCATGCAGGGTCCCAAGGCTTGGGCTATCCTCAATTGTATTCCCAGGTCACAAGCAGGGAGCTGGAAAAGAAGCCAGGATACAAACCAGTACCCATATGGGATCGTGGAGCATGCAAGGCAAGGAGGTTAGCCACCAGAGTACCCTGCCATGACCTTAATAGTGCTTTTTTTCCCCTCTTCAAACCTAATTTTATATGTATCGGAGTAACACATGTAGACAATTCTAAAAATCCAATTTCTATTAACATTTTCAATAAATGCCCTTCTTCTACCCCAACAATTGATTTTCTCTCCCAGGAATAACCTTTTGCTTTAAAACAAGTTAATTTAAGCTTAGTTTTGATGTTGTTTATATGGCTGACAAGAATTCAGGCCCATGAGGACCACTGAATATGGTTGGGAGGGTCGGGGTATGAGGGAAGGTGGGTAGGACAAATGATTCCAATTTTTCTTTTCTTCCTTTTAATCCTGTAAGGGCAGGGGCAGAAGTGAGAAGGGGCTGTTTCCAGTTGCCAAACTACATCAGTACCCTGAAGTGGGGTTGTCCACTTGTTTATCATCATAGAAATCCCTATGTAAAGAAGAATGTTCCCAGGCTAATGCTTTGAGTGGTTTGACAGTTCCAAGATGCTGTTGGCTTCACTGCTCCAAGGTTGAGAAAATCCTTCCAAAGTTAACTGGCTTACCAGCGTTCACCCTAGTGTATCCACTCATCTAGATACTTGCTGCCAAAGCTTAGCCAGAAGAATTGTCTAATCTGTTCTGCTCTCAATCTTTTGACATGGTATGCCACTTGATGTTCTCATCAGACCCAAATGAGGCTGAGCATGCTGCATAGGCATCAGCAATTGAATGTATGAATATCCCTGTAGGCAGAGTTTTGAGTACAGTAATCCAGGTGGGGAGCACCCCAAAAGAAGCCAGTACAGGGTCTGGTTCTGTCCATCATCCGTATCACTCTATGCACATATTGGTAGTTGCGGTTTCCAGGTCAGTTCCATCCCAGATCCATATCCCATGTAAATCTACAGGTTATGTGACCCAGCTCAGCTTAGCCTGAACAAACCTGGCCCTTGCACACACCAATGGGAACTCAAACCTAGTTGGGGTTATAACTCCACCAGGTCCACCCTCAGCTCCAGTTTCTGTGCATGCCAGTATGTGTAGCAGACTAGTCTGGTCCATACCATATCCCAACTAAGGTCTAGCACATACATATGGGTGTTGCATCTTATCTCAACCCACCCAACCACATGAACTGGTCCACATGTATACTGACAGGTGCTGCCACCTTGTCCAGCCTGGTCTGCTCCCAGGCCTGACTCTCATGCACATCAGTGGAAGCTGCAGTCCATCAGAGTAGTGTCCACAGTACCCCTACTAGAGCCAGTACCTCTCCTGGATCACCTTTTTGGGAGTACTTCAGTCAGTCAACCCCTAGTCTGAGCCCTAATGTGAACTGGCAGCTATCGTGTCCCAACTCAGCCTGGTTGCACCCCATCCTGACGTTCGTATCTTCCAGAGGGCATTGCAGAAAAGTATAGCACAGGCTGCCCCCAGTGATGACCAACCTGTATGCCAACAGTTACTGTAGCCTGGTCTGGCCTGGACTGCCCAGCCTTAGTTCTTGTATTCACCAACAAGAACTGCATCTTAATGGGGAGTTCTCCATGCTCCCCTATGGGACCAGTTCCAAGTCACAGATCTAGTGCACACTAGCTCAGCCTGACTTGGCCTACCTCCTATTCTGACCTTTACTGGCAGACATGCCAGACTATGCCACACTTGCTCTGGATCTCACCTATGGGTATTATAGCCAAGCCCTTCCTGGCTCACCACCAGGCCTGGCTCTCACACAACCTGGTTCAGCCCATCCCACACCTACTCTGGCTCTTGTGAGCACCAGAAGGTGCTGGAGCTACCTTGGTCTGACACACTTTCAGATTCAGCACATGCACGTGCCAAGGGATGTGGTTGCCATGTTCAGCCTGCCCGTTCATGCTTTTCTATGTAGTAGGATTTCTATACCTAAAGAAACCAAAGTGTGTTGATCTTTGAAGAGATTGATTAAGTGAATTCCAAATTACTGATTTAATAGCAAAGAATAACCAACTGATGAATTGATGAGGGAACAAAGGCCTCTACTTAGGCAAACAACAGCTTCCGCTCCCACCTGTGCTTGAGCTGCACAGGAACATCACATATATTCTCTCAGCTAATTCTCTCAACAATCTAAGAACAAGCTTACTCTTACTTTCTACATTGAAAACGATGAAATGACTTCATCTGTATAGAGGGAATGACAAGTCAGGATTTGAACAAAGGTTGTTTCATGTGGCTGAACATGTTGCATGTGTTATTCTTGCCACAACATAATGACTTAGACCCTACCATTATCTCCCTTTTAGAAAGAAGAAATTTTAGGCAATCTGAATTCTGGATTTTGAATCACCACTGGAATATGTTGTTACTCTTAATAACGAGATAACAGTTGGTTCAATCTAATAGAAAAAGCTTGTTTTGAAAGAAATTGAGGCTTGAAAAAATGCACGTTGATGTATTATTCTGTGGGACCAAAGAAGAGAAGTTTTGATTTGTAGCTTTGTTTTATCATTTATTAGCTATATGTCCTTGGGCAAGTACATTAAATTGTATACCTGAGTTTCATTATCTATAAAGTGTGGGAAATAACACCAGCTTCCATTTCTCATAAAGCTTGGGGGTGGGGTGAGACAACAACACAACAATCCTGTGAACTGAGCTGGAGTTGTGAGTCATGCAAATCTGTACTTCTGCTTTTGTTATTATTTGGAAAAGACAACTGCTAGAAAGAGAGTCAATAATCTGAAACTGCTACAAAATGGATTATTTGATGGTTACATGAAATTGAATTATTCAGAAACACGGTTTTAAAGTTCAAAGGCGATAGATGTTTGCCTTTGCAATCAAAATGAAAATTAAACATACTTAAAAACCGAACATAATAAGGTGACATATGGTCCTGAAATATAGGTGTCCCTTGAAAATTACTAGGGCTTTTTATTTCTTCAGTTAAAGAAAGAAAAAATTATAAACAAGACAACCTGTCGATTATCAAAGCACAAAGGATTTTCTCACTAGAAATAGATGCAAGCACATTTTCCCCAGTATATTCTTTTGGATCTTCAGGATGAATGTAAGTCTATCTTGTCTACAGAACTGAAACTGTACTTCTCCATATGATTATTAAGTATGTTTTTTAAATAAAATATCCACAGTTAAGAAACTTTATCTTCCTAGCTCAAAGAAAACACAACAAAAGAGAAATTAAATGAAAACTAATTTAATTCCAATAGCAAATTTTTAAAACATGTTAATTTTAATAAAATTTTAATTCCAATTGAATAATTTCTTTCTTTTAAAAATATGAAGCCTTTCCTCCAAGTCTAATTCAATTATACTTTCAAATTACTTGCAAAGCAACATTGATTTTTTTTTTTTTTTTTTTTTTTTAGTTTTCTTTAATCTTTGCACCCATCATAGAGAATGACCAACGTTTACTTCTTAGGAAGTACAGTTTTTTTCTAGTTTAATTAGCTTATACATTTTTTTTTAAATTTTGATTTTTAGGGTAGAATTCTGCAGGGTCTGGGATATCACTACACTCACCCCCAAATCCTCACCCCCCGTCTGACTTTTCGCATATCACTACAATAGTTTAGTCCTTCATATGCAGTCATAAGTTCATTAGTCTGTTATTTAAGTGGTTGGTACAGACAATGTCAGACAGTCCAGCATCCCGTTGTCTAGATATGTCCAACAATTTCACTGGGAGTCCATTTTTGAATCGGAAGTAGGGGTGTTTACTGCATTGTATCTTAACATCTTAATATGATAGTCTTTGATACACCATCACTATACATTCCCTTAAGTGGGAAGCCATGAAACAAAGTCAACAACAGGTATGAAACAAAATGAAAACTTACAGCACCATGGAGTCAAAAAATGTGCCACTGAATAACCAACACATGGATGAAGAAAAGAAAACACAAGAGCCTCTTGGATAAAATGATGCCACTGTGTGACTCACGAGCCAGCGATCAGTTTCACAAGAGAAAACAAACTATTTGGAAGAAATGAAAATGAAAAAAAGTTAAAACACATGGGATGCAGCAAAAACAGTATGGAAAGGGTTATTGAGCTATTAAATCAGTAGTTTGGAATTCACTTAATCTCTTAAGAGATAACACACTTTGGTTTCTTTGGGTATAGAGACCCTACCACATAGGAAAGCACTTTACTTGGTTCAGCAGATAACACCTTGATTGAGATGCCTGCATCCCTTATCAGAGTGCTTGGGTTTCAGTCTTAATTCACTCTTTTTTTTGATTTCCATTCAATGGATGTTTCTATGGTTTTATGTCTCCTCCAAAGTGACATGCAAATATGTCCCCATTGTAGTTCTCGTGAGAAATGGGATTGTTACAAAATTATTACACTATGAGGGTTCCACTCTCATGAAACGGATCAATGCTGGTATGGGAATAAGTTAGTTCTTGAGGGAGTTTAGCCTTCTCTCCTCTTCTTTCTCTCTCTCTCTCTCTCTCTCTCTCTCTCTCTCTGCCTCACCCTCCAACCCTCTTGCTGTGTGATGTCTTCTACCATGCACTGATAGCAAAAGGCATGCATCAGCTGCAGCCATTTGATCCTGAACTTTTCCATCTCCAGAAGCATAAACCAAATAAACCTCTACAATTTATCATTTACCCTGTTTGTGCTATTCTTTTGTATCAAAAGAAAATGAATTAACCTAGGGTAAGAATTTTTTCAGAGGCCTTAATAAAAATAAATCCAGCTGTTTGCTCTATTCATTGGATTCCCCAAACAATCTGTATCTGTGTAAATGTGCTTGTTTCAAATTCTGACTTTAACTTCTTTTGTGTTGAAAGTTGAGAGGAAGATGACCTGCCTTGTGGATCCAGCCCACAGTGTCCTAAGGAACAAGCTCCACCATATTTCAGAATCATGCACCTAAAATGGCAGTTCAGAGAACTGCCAGTCAGCTACACCAGGCAGTCCTTTACAGGGTGACACAGACTGCGATTTGAAATGGGATGACCCAATCTAAAGCATTATTATAAACTGAAACTGAGAGACCAAGATCTTCAAGTAAGTCAGGGACAAATGACACATGAACTGATGAACAATGAAATTCAAAGTTTATGAAAAGTGCAACTGGAGAAATTCTCTGATCTAGAGTTCAAGTGGTATGTGATTGGATTTCTACCTACCTGATAAAAGCAGTTACGAGAAATGATGCCAAGCCAGTGGCACCATAGCAAACCCTGCGGTTTCCCTGCTAGACATGAAGGGGAAAACCTCTTTACAGCCAGGTCAAGCTGCCTACATCTGCCTCCTAGCTTTTCCTAGGAGGGTTGTCATCTAAGCCTTTTCTTCCCAGGGTAGTAACAAGATTCTTCCCAGCAGACTATCCTCTGAGGTTTCATCTGTACATTCAGAACCGGTCAGGGCTCCCTCGCAGGCTCCATGCATGCCAGTAAGAAAGTGCTGTAACTGAGCTGAAGTCCCCATGGTGGAAAGGCTTTGCTTCTGCATTCCTGCGTCACTGCTTTCTTTTTCAATTTCACTTTCAATTGTAAAACTTCCATTGTGAAAGCTCTTGTCAATATTCCTCCGTCCTCCCCCATCTTGGCTTACTCTTGCCGACCTTTGTGGCAACCTAACAATCCTCCCTGTTCATCAAACAATGCTTGCCCAAGGTTCACCTTTTCTCCCAGCATGGAGATGAACTTACACTTGCAGCACACACAACCAATGATCATTCACAACAAAAATAAAGGCATAGCACATGAGCCATATATCATTACAGATGCCATCAAGCTCCGATGCGATGGGTCTCAGGAGCAATTCTTCAGCTTTCCTGTTATATTTCTCCCTTGAAATTGCTATGGGAATTGCCTCTTTGCTGCTCTATTCCCAGAAAGAAAAGCTACTTATTGCTTATTTGGCCTATCCCTTCCAACTAGTGAACCTGCAAAGCTGCTATAGAAGGTCAGCTTTAAACAAGATCCTAACTCCATCCCTTATATCTTCACTCTGAGAGAATATACAATGGAACCTCATGACATGCATCCCCTCTCACAGGCATTTCATCTGTGCAGTAACACATAACGCCAGACTTTCTCGCCTGAGTAACAATTGGTTTCTTCTCAGTCACATGGGATTTGGGACTGGAAAAGACTGCCAGGATAGAAAAAAAAAAAAAGTGGCTACAGTTCTCTTGGGAATCCAGGAAAGAGAATCATGTAAAAAGATGTATGCATGAAAATGTGAGGCTGAAAGAACGGCTTTGAAAATATTCCAAGTTGTTAAGTCAGAAGAAGCAAACTATAATATTGAAAGTTTAGTCTGTGCTACACATATATAAGTAAGATTTTAGTCGTTTTAGAGCTCTGAAGCCTCGAAAACCAGCTGAGGAGTACAGCTTTGTATGCGGAAAGACCTGGAGTCTCGATCAATGGACGTTCAAAATGAGCAGTTAAACCCGGTGTCATTGACCTAGGACCATTTGGAATCCTCTGTTTTTCAGGCAATTTTATGTGACACTACAGAAAAATCGTAAGAGCCACTGACTTATTAACTGGTCTAATCATCTATTGAAACGTGTGTGTGTGTGTGTGTGTGTGAGAGAGAGAGAGAGAGAGAGGGAGGGAGAGAGAGAGAGAGAGTATTTTTTCCCACTATCTCTAACTTGAAATGATTCCATCAGGGAAATTCCCGAAGACAGCAAATGTATCACTGTTAGTTTCATCTCTGCCTTTTAATCTCTCTGCCCTCAGCTTTCTGTTGCGCATGTATCCTTCATTTCTATCTCTAATACTGAAATTTATTTACATGATATGGTTGAGAATTTTGAGTATTTTTTAAATTAGAACGTTTTCTCCCATTGCCTGTCACTTTAAATGACAGATGAAAGCATTTTCTTTCTGTCACTCTTGATATTCTTTCTTTATAGTTTCTTATTTTCTTTCTTTTGGCATCCATACTCTTCCCTTTTCTCCTACTTCCAGCCATCCTGTCTCAAAATTCAATCAAGTCTTCTCTGCCACTATCATGTAGTGTGGACCATTCCCCTGTTCTCAACTTTCACTCCCCAAACCAGAAACGCTCACTTGCTTTTCAGGAACTTACGGCAGAAACAACAGAGGGGAAAGGGAGGGGAAGTGAAGGCTAAGGAAGGGGAAGGGAACAAAATGCGAACTTTTAACAAAAGTTAAAAGTTATTGAGTACCTGAGATATAGGGACAGGAGGAGAATAAACACTTTAAAATATTGTCAAAAATCCAATTCCATCACCAAGTGAATCACTTCCGTTTCTAAGAAACAGTATAACCTCCAAACAAGCATTAGCAAATGCTGTTAAGAGGTGAGCACCTTCTTGAGTGCCTGGTCTGATCCACGCCTTGTGTTAAGCAGAATGTCTTATTTTGTTTAATCCTTACTCCAATGTTAAGAGGTCAGTGTCAGTAGTAATTCTGACATTTCTAAAAAGAGAAAATTAAGACTGTCCATGACGAAGTTTTCTGAAGTCAAAAAGCTAGGAAGACTGTAGAACTGAAACGGAGAACACACTCTATTCAGAACACGCAACTTTAACCCCTGTGCTCTTGTGCCTGCCAAGCTTTTCAAGTGCCACAAAATATATTTGGAGGCAAAGAAGATAATAAACTCTAATTAAACAAAGGCATATATATATACATACGTACATACATATATGTATATCATCAAACCTTAATTACAACTGTGGTATATATCCAGCTCCTTTCAGAGTTCCATTAAGACAACAAAATAAAAAAATACAATGATATATTTGGTTATATTTTAAAGCTGTTTTCTAATTTTGAATAATGTGAATTGATAAATAATTCTGTAAGTATCTTTATGACAAATAGACATGCTATTATTATGCAATACTATTATACTTCTGGAAATGAATGACTTTTTAACATAAAACACCAATTTTTGTTTTGTTTTGTTTTGTGGAATTAGAAGTAACGTTATATTAACATGTACAGGATTAGATGCCATATTAGACATAAATCATAATTAAATATTTGAAATACTATATTGTTAGCCACTAAATATCAGTTACTAAATTATTACATTATATGTATTTATTCTTTTTAAAAAGATTTATTTATATTTTTATATTGGAAAGTCAGATATATAGTGAGAAGGAGAGACAGAGAGGAAGATCTTCTGTCTGCTGGTTTACTCCCCTATCAGCTGTTAAGGCTGCATTTGAGCCAATCTGAAGCCAGGAACCAGGAGCCTCCTCAGGGCCCAAGGTTTTGTGCCATCCCTGACTGCTTTCTTAGGCCACAAGTAGAGAGCTGGATAGGAAGCACGGCAGAATCAGGGCAGCTGGGACATGAACTGGTGCCCACATGGGATACAAGAAGACTTTGGCCACTAGGCTACCGAACTAGGCCATATATTTTTCCTTTTACCTTGACAAATACATCTTTTGTAACAATAAGACTTGAAAAATATGCACAGTTATTGCTTTCACATAACCTTCTTTTAACACCAACGATCACTAAAGGTAAAGATTATGCACACATGTGCATATTCCTTCGTTAGCTTGTAATGTTTGAATATTAAAAAAATACAAATAAATATAATGCACAAGTTACTATGTGCTATAAGATAAAACGTATTTTTCTTGATTGTACTCCAACATTTATTCCTCCATTATTACATTTGTTATTTATCATAACTAGTGTTCTATTAATGAGAATGATTTAAACTATCTAGACAGTATAAAAATATGCAGTATTAAAAAATATTCTTTAAAAATATGCAATAGTTTTGTTTTGCTTACTTGCTATGTGTTTATCTCTTTACATATTGGAGTGTTAAGTCTGTGATTGCAAACTGAAATAAAAATATACCATTGTAAAAATAAGGGGGCAGAGGGGAAGGCAAGGACCTGAGGGTGTGGGGAATGCAGGCAGATGGGAGGGTAGGACAGGAAGTATCACCTGCTTGTAAATCTGCATCATGAAATACATAAAATTTATTCACTTTCCATAAGCAGATAAAAATAAAATATGAATACAAAATGCAATCCTTTCTCAAATGTTATTTTCCAAAAATGTAATCAAAAGTATTTTCATGTTCTCCAAAAAGTTATTAATCAACCACTAATATAATAATACATATATATCAAAACCAGTATTAATGACCATTATAGGTCATTGTTAAGGTTTGATGAGACCAATTGGTATCTTAAAATTTTAACTAAATCACTACTTATTAATAATAATTATTCTCAATGTTTATATTCAAAGCCATATCATTGCCAGTGTTAACAAACTGTTTGCTTTACGTCTGGATCTATATGCAAATCCCAAAATCAATGTGTCATTTCTCATTGTAAAAATTCCTGACACACCATATACCTGTTGTAGACTTTGCAGGTATCTCCAGAACCAGGAATTAGAACAGGAAAACAAGCAGAATAAAAGACTCCCATCACTACTGAGAAACTCTCCATTATATTGCAAAATCTATAACAGTCATACTATCTGGCAGGAAGCATTTGACAAGTCAATTAACGTGTCTTTTTCTCTCAACGAATTGCTCCTACCATTCAAATCCTTCCTGTACTATAAAGCAATATCAATTTCTGACGTGGATAAAGGCATAATCCTGAAATTTTCTCTGTACTTGTAGAATGCCTTCTGTGATTTCTACATCCTGATGCTATAACACAGAAAAATTTCTCACTGGAGCATGAATGTAGCAAGGTGAAAGAATACATGCTTAGAGACTACAAGTCTCATTGTACCAGTGCCAAGTGACAGCTCTCAAGTGGTATAGCTAATCTTTTCTTAATTCTTTTTATTTATTTGTTTTTCATAGCATGTTTGATGTTTTTGCTTGCATGTTGCTATGTACAAATGTATAGGGTCTGGCACAATGGCTAATTTGGCAAATCTTCCATTTTTAAGCCAAGATCACATATTGGAATCAAACCCTGGCTGCTACACTTCCCATACAGTTCCCTGTTACTGGCCTGGGAAAGCAGTAGAAGGCCCAAATATTTGGGACCATGTACCTATGTGGAAGACCTGGAAGAGGCTCCTACTTCTGGCTCTTGGCTCCTGGCTTTGGATCAGCTCAGATCTGGCCATTGTAGTCATCTGTAGAGTGAACTAATGGATGAAAGTTCTTTCTTTTTTTTCCCATTTTTTAAATTATATTTTTGACAACCTTTACATAGTTAATTAGGGTAGAAAGGTTGAAGGGCGACAGGAAAGTGGGTAAGACTATTATTGCCATATTGTTTCCTTCATGTATCTGAGGTAAAGGGACAAGTATAGTTGGAGGTAAAGGGAGAAGCCCCACCCAGTCTCCCACCCACCCCAGGACCCTATGTGGGGCCTGCTCTGAGAGTCTTGGTCAAGTGGTTTTGATAGTTCAACAGTTATTAATTGCTCCCAAACTCGCCACTCCAAGTATGATGAAGTTGTTGAGGAATCCACTGATGGACATAATCCATCTTAAAGTCTCCGTTTGCCCAGTTTTTCACCACCAACATATGGCCAAGGTGGTTGATTGACTTATTCTGTCCTCTGTCTTTTCATGGTTAGGGTTCTGACTCCAGCAGCTCAACTGGGGAGATCCCCAAAGAAACTTTGTCTGAGGTGTTCCCAGCACAGCATGTACTAGCAAGTACAGGGGAAAGTTCTTTCTCTCTACGTCCCCTGCTCTCCAAAAATCTGCTTTTCCAATAAAAATAAATAAATCTTTAACATACACCTAGACAAACAACAAACAAACAAAAGAAATATCTAGTTGCCAGGCCAAAGAGGAGGGCTCTGCTGCTCAGGTCTAGAATTCAGGAATCCTGAATTGCTTTCAATGACAAAAGAGCATCTATAGCGGAAGCAGTCCATTCCAAAGTCTGGGTAAGTGGCTCCACATGGCTTCCAGTTTAATCCAATCAAGAGTTCATACACGATTTATTTTTGTGCAATCTCACTGTGGTATGCACTATTTCAAGCCCTGTTTGTATTTAACTAAACCAAAAGTGTGAATTAACTATTCAGCACAGTGCCTGCCAGGGCTCATTAAACACTGGACAATTAGACTACAATATTCTTCTGTTATAGTACATAGAAACAAAAAGAATAGTCCATCACGATTTCCCTGCAATTTTGTTTTATGTTATAATAAGAGTACTCACCAACATAAAACCAACAAAAGGGATTTTTGGAATGGAATTTACTCTAAAAATTTTGCAATCACATGCTTGAAAACTAAAATAACTCAATAGAAAAATATATATATAACCTACTCCATTCCAAGAAGGAGAGATTTGCATGCTCCAAAGGAAAATAAATATGTGTCAAATTGCTATTTAGTGTTTGTTGAGGCAGAATTCAATCAGGACAAGGCCCCTGATCAAATTGCCAAGATCTATCATAGAAACAAATATAACAGATTCCAGAAGAAAACAAACAATAGGCTATCCATGTATATGAAAATCTGTGGATATTGAGCAGGAGAAGAAAGTCAGAAAACGGCTGTTATTTCAATATTTTTGTTATATTAATGTAACACAAAAAAGCTTTCTACTGATAAAGAAATTTTATTTAAATCCTTATGCATATTAACAAATACACAGATGTATATGACTATGTTTGTATAATTATACTAGAAGATTTGTACAAACAACCTGAGTTGTGTTCAAGAAATAGTGTGAATAATTAAATAGTACTAATTTACATGGAAATGCTAAAATAAGTAAATTTACAAAGCCTGGATATAAAAAGAATAATAGCATAATCGTACTCTGCAATATCAAAAAAAAATGCGGCCATGAATATGGAGAATGACTTAATTTGTAAAGTAAAATATGAGCACTGAAAGAATTTGTAAGACCTATTTAAGCATCAAGAATATTTATTCATTTAGAGAAATAAGAAATACAAAATAAGAAAAAATATTTTGTGGCTCTATCAGTAATTATAAAGACCACAGACATACTATTATCAGCCAGAGCATCAATATATTTTGCCAAATATTTTCAAATTTGAATTTTAAGAAACCAAAAGGAGATTACAAGCCATTGAGATGCCTGTTCCCAACATCCTTCTTATTTTAAGTGCTTCAAAACCCAGTTTCCTAAGTACAAAGGATAGTTCACACACACACACACACACATACATCTTAATTCCTTAAGTTTTTAAAATGGGAACAGGGACTACTATACTATGTGTATCTTTTATACCAATACCAGAAGTCTCATACATAAAGGTGATACTATAGGTTGACAGCAATACTAATATAAACCATAGTATTTCTTTCCAATATGATAAAAATAAGACTGTAATCCCTCCATAAAAAGTTAAATAAAAAGCCAGATAATCTGCAAAAATTACAATTTTTGAAAGTCTTCAAAGTATTGAGGAAATAATGAGACAAATGTTCACGAAGTACCAAGTCTTTCACAATAAAGAAAATATACAAGCTGCTGAATAACAACTACGTCATGAAAATGAAATGAAGGATGGAAAGATGTGGTTACAAAGATAGATTGTAAAACTGTTAGCAGTCCCGTTTAGGCTGCATACAATCTAGAATTTGAAGGAATGCTACCTGGTCAGATTTGCTCCCTCTTGACAACCCTTGCTCATGAGTATTTATCAAGTGCTGGGAGTGAAGCCCCAAAAGAACAGAAATGGTGGTTCTAAGCAATGGCAGGGAAGACACTCCACTACTCCACTGAGCCTCCTTTAAGTACAGATCTTGCTCAGAGGAGATTGTGTTAGGGTAGAAAAGCACAAAAGCACACAGTGTAAAGTTGACTTTCAGTGACTGCAGGATAAAAAGGACTCTTTTCAAGGTGTTTCCAATCTTCAAAGCGTACACAGTCCTGGCCCTGTAAGGGATGCTGGCAGGATAAAAGTGGTTATTCAATTTTTGGAAAACATGGGAGCAGGACTAGACAGCAAAACCAGCTTTACCCCGACCCAATCTGGGTGAAAACTAAGGTGCAGTGCTGTCTACCGAGAGAGTGGCTGAGTTCTGAAGCATACGCAGGTGTCTGGAATCTTGAAAGTGTTCTGATCCAAGGACCTGCAGAAGAGAAAGTCCTAACAGACCTCTCAAAATATCTGACCACAACAGATAACTGAGTTAAAACTGTAATGAAATGTACACTCGAGTCCACTACATCATGTTGACTCAGTCCTTGCTCTAGTGGCCTTATTAAAAACGATCTCGTTTCTAAATGCACAGACTGATTATTTCAATGTTCTTAATTTTAAATAATCAAGTTCTAAAAGTTTAGTGACAAAGGTGGATAATAAACATAAATAATGGGTGAGCCAAACTCCTAAAAGAAATAATGGTTATCAGCTTTCTGAACCTGATGAAAAAACATGAAACCATAGGCACAAGTGATTCCATGAGTATCAAGTAGCCTGAATACCAAAAACCATCACATTAAAATTGGTGAAAAGTAAAAGACAAGGGGTGTATCTTAAATCACCTGGACAAGAAGTAAATGTAATACATAAGTATTAATGACTTTCAAGAATAAATAATATTAAGGTAAATAGGAAAAATTTGACATACTAAAATGCTCAGCAACAACAACAACAAAAACCCTCTAAAGTGCATGAATCAAAGCTTATTAGAACTGGGTCAGGCACTTCCATGACTAAATCCTCACTTTGCAAGTGCTGGGATCTCTTGCAAATGCCCGATCATGCGCCAGATGTTCCAGTGCCCATCTAGCTCCCTGCTTTTGGTCTGAATAAACAGTTGAGGATGGCCCAAAGCCTTGGGAACCTGCATCCATATGGTAGGCCCAAAAGAAGCTCTTGGCTCCTAGTTTTGTTTCAATTCAGCTCCAGCTGTTGTGGCCATTTGGTGAGTGAACCTACAGATGGAAGATCTTTCTGTCTTTCCTTTTCTCTGTAAATCTAATCTGCCTTTCCAATAAGAATGAACACATCTTTTACAAATGTTGCTTCAGATACATGGATTTAAACTGCCAGAATTAAACATAAAACACCAGCAGTACATAATCATTTCAGGCACCTGTCAGTAATTAGTTTCAGGTAGAAATATATATAATATATTACCAGAAAAACCCAAAAACAATGGACCTGGTGTTTGTAAAATACCACACAAAAACCCTGTGCATTATACATTGTGTTCAAATGCATTTGAAACTTTCATATGCATCAAAATATCTTTGAGCATCAATGTAGATGCTAAAAATTGTGTTAAAATTCTAAAGCACACAGAACAGCTCCCCACCATGAAATATTATCAAACAAAATACATGAAATACATGGAAATCAAACATAACAAAATTAGTGATACTTGCATCAGATAAAACAGAATCTAAGTCAATCATCATAAAAATCTACAAAAGAAATTATATATTGGTGCCACCTCTACCGTGGTTGTTGTAGTTGTTTCAGTGAACTCCGCAGTTCCCACAGCCTGCTCAGTCCAGTCCTCTCCACGACCACCGCGAACTGGATGTTCAAGAAGGACCAATCAACAGAACACAGATGCTTGGAATCTGCCAAGATCCGAGAGAAATATCCTGATCAAGTTCCAGTGATTGTAGAAAATATTTCAGGCCCTCAGGTTGTTGACACTGATGCACCGAATTACTTGGTTCCACGTGACATTACCAAGGCTTGGTTCATGTGGATCATCAAGAAAAGATTCTAGTTCCCTTCTGAAATGACCAAGTTACTGTTTGTGGATAAGACAGTTCCACAGTGTGTAACTATGGGAAAGTTTTATGAGAGGAAAAAAATAAAGATTAATCCTTGTATGTAGCCTTGAGCAGAAAGAATATTTTTGGCTTCTGAGACAGTGTAGGATTATGTTCACCTTTTCTTCATGTGTTTCTTATTACTAAGCCTGTCATGTTCAATTACATCCAGAAACTCTTCATGCAGACCTATCACTGCATTTGTAACTATGTTTATTTATTTATCTATTTATGATTTTTTTTTACTGTGGAAGAATTTTATTTCATTTTTAAAGACAAAGGAAAGCTTTGCTGGGTACCTTATCCTGGGCCAACAATCTTTTGCTTTTAGAATCTGGAATATGTCACTCATTCTCTTCTGGCCTGTACAGTTTCCTGTGAGAGATCTCCTGTGAATTTAATTGGCATTCCTTTATATGTCAATTGAGTTTTTCACATGCACATTTAATTATGTTTCCCTTACGTTCTTTTGAAAAGAGCTTGGTTATCATGTGTCATGGTGAAGATCGCTTTTGGTCAACCCTCTTGAAAGTTCAGTGCCCCTCCTGGATCTTGTTTCCCAATTCTTTCTCTAGATTAGAGAACTTTTCCCTTCTTATTTCATTGAATACACCTTTAATCCCAGCTTCTCTTTCTACACCTTCTGGGACTCCCATAACTCTTATATTTGGCCTTTTAATAGTATCTTTCAATTCTTGAATATTTTTCTTTGGCTTGACCCAGCTCTTCATCTATCTTTTTGTTTGTTTCTCCCCAATGACAGGAAATATCTTCCAATTCTGAGATTCTTTCTTCTGCTTTATTCATTCTATTCTAGAGACTCTCCACTGTACTTTTAATTTGTTCCACTGTAATTTCTGATATATCAGCTTTCATTTGACTTGTTTCCTGTGTGACATAGCCCTTAAATTCCTTGAATGCCTGCTTTACATGCATCTTCTTGTTGATAAGAAGCTTTAAAACAAAAGTTTTGAATTCTGTATTCCCCATTTTCTTGATGTCTTCCTCATTTAACGCTGAGCTTGGCTAAGACTTTTGCTCCTTTGCAGGGGAGTCTTTAGTAATATTTATTGTACCTTCATCTCTTTTGCTCTTCGTCATTGTACTTTTGGTTAACAGATTGTTCTCCTTGGGGCAGGGTTCTAAGCTCTGTCACACACAGGTCTACAATTTAATTTTAGTAATTGTGGTTGGTGCATGGCTCTTTGTTTAAAGTCACTTGTGCTATTGCCCCCAAGGAGTTACATGTCTTGTGTTATTCTTCCGCCATGGTTTTCCTAGCCCCAGCTCTTGGCTTACTAGTCTCCATCTCCTATGTACTGTGCTAAGGCTGCACTGTTGTTTGTACAACCCTTCTCCCACTTCTTGCTAGAGCAATTCCCAGGGTTAAGGAGACACCAAGTTTCCTGCATAACTAGGTTGTCAGTGGTGCTGATCTTGCCAGGACCTGTTAGTCATTAGATCTGAGGCCCACACGAACCTATTTTGACTCATATGATGCCATAGTTGGTATTATTTTCCCCATGTGAGTAGCGCAATGCACTGAACCCTCTGCGTTCTCTTCCAGCTCAGCACATGTGCAGCTCATTGTTGTCCCTGCAATTGTAAAGCTTTTGCCACAGTGTAAGAAGTAGTGCCAGATGTGCCACTACTAGAGTTCTTGACCTACTGGTTGTCAGGTTTGAAGGCTACCCAGACCTATCTTGTGTGGAACCTATATGATGCCATGTTGTTGCAGTTCACTGAGCCAGAAATGAGTTCAATCCCAGCTTAGTGCATACACAGTCCTGTCCTATAGCCTTTGCCTTCCTACATAAGATGGCGCCTGATTTGGATCTAGGGGACAGACTTGGGTGTGAAATCCACCTTGTTCCTGAACTGCCCATCTCTGACCTGCCACTCTGTCTCTCTTCCCGATCAAACAGGCCAGCAGGATGGGCAGTTCTTTATCTGGGTTCATCCCCTGAGCTCTTGGTAAATGTTCCTTTCTACCTTGTTGCTGGGGAGTTCCAGCTGCTGGTGAAGTTCAGATAGCTGTTCACTGAATGTCGTTGGGTTATTGGTCTGCTGTTTTCCCATGTTTGCCCCTCTGCTGTTGTTCTGTCCTCTCCTATTTCCTGGTTTGTGCCCTCTCTGCTTTACACTGGCTAATGTTTCTCCATCTGTTTAAACATATCCTTACCCTATTCTGCCATCTTGATTTTCCTGTAACTCTCTGTATTTCATAGTATATTGAATGATTCCTTAGATTTAGTAAGTTATCCTACAGAGTTTTATTTTGAATTTTTCTTTCTGTGCATTGTCCTCCTGGCTATACTGTCCAGGGAATTTGTTCCTGTGAGAATCATATTTAATAAAAATATTTCCATATTGAAGTGAGAAATTTGTTGTACTAAGGGAAAGTTGTGTATGTATTTATTCAAGATTATGTTTGATATATTAGATGGCTAAGCTTTAAATGCTAAATCCTTAGCAATTAGAACATTTGTTCCATTAGATTTGGCCAACTGCCAATTATGTTTAACTGAGATTAATCTGTTCCTCTTTCTGAAACTATTAAGGAAAATAATTAACAATGAAATTTCCTATTAGAAAAGAAAAAAAGACAATACATATTGAGAAAAGTCAACAATTGCAACAAGAGACAAAGGATGTTATATCTCAATAAAATGATTGGTTCATCAACAACACCTAACGATTATAAACATATAGCAGCCAATACAAGATAACCCATATGGATACAGCAAATACTGTTATACTTCCAATACAATTATACTACTGGACTTCAACAATTGACAGATTACCTGTATAGAAAACCAACAAAAATATAAAAGATTTGAGCTATACTGTTAAGCAAATAGAAATAACAGACACTTGTAGAACATTCTACTCAACAGCTACAGAATGCTCAAGGAATATTTTCAAGACTAGAACATATGCTAAAGAACAAATAAGTCTCCGTAAATTTAAAAAGGTTAAAATCATATACCGTTTCAGAGGACAAAGGAATGAAGCTAGAAATTAATAAAAGTATCCATAAATATTTGTACACTTGTCTTTAAAAATGTGAATTAATGACTAGTAGGTCCCTGAATTATTTTTAAAATATCAAAAACTATTTTGAAACAAAGGAGCATGAAAACACAGCACATCAAAATCTGAAGAATTAAGTAAAAGCTATGTTAATTGGCAACTTTATAACATTAATTGTTTCCTTTAAAAAACTAAAGGTTTCTGGGCACAGTGTGGTAGGATAGTGGCTAAAGTCCTCACCTTGTATGTGACTGGACCCCTATGGGCTCCAGTTCTAATCCCAGGAGCACTGCTTCCCATTCAGCTTGCAGTTGAAGATGGCCCAAAGCCTTGGGATCCATGCTGGAGACTCAGAGGAGGCTGCTGGTTTTGGATTGGTGCGTCCCTGGTCATTGTGCCACTTGGGGAGTGGATCATCATATGGAAGATCTTCCTCTCTGTCTCTCCTCCTCTCTTTATATGTGATTTTCCAATAAAAAAAAAACAACTAAAGGTTTCAAATAATCCATTGATGCACCAGAGGATATAGAAAAAGAAGAAATCAAGCCAAATATCAGCATTAGGTGAGGCATTATAAGTATTAGAGAAGAAACAAATGAAATTGAAACTGAAAAATAAATTCAATGTGATAAAAAGCTGTTTTTGATATGACAAAATTTTAACCAGAAGAGAAAAACAAGACAAAAAGTCTAATAAATAAAATTAGAAACAAGGAAGAGACATTAAAATAGCACCAAAATACAATCACAAGAAACTATTTTCTAACACATTGAAAAAACCTTGAAGAAATGGACAAACCCGCACTTCAACCTACAAAGATTAAATTGAAAACACATAGAAAATTTAAACAGAGAAGCAATGAAAAACAACATTGCAATAATGATTAAAGATATCCCTTCAAGAAATAGTCCAGTACATGATGGCTTAGCTACTGAAACTCCCATACTTCTCACTCTGCAGCCAGATATGGCATCGGCTAGAACTCTGTCAAACTCTTCATACATACAAGATATTATCCTGATACAAAGCCTGAGCAATGAGGAGAACCGAAAGACTCACTAATAATTATTGGAACTCATGAAAACACTGGCTAGATTGCAGTATAAAAAAAATCATACACACACCACCCCACACATACAAACAGTGCTATTTGTATACACAAATAATGGCATGGCTGAGAAAGAGCTTACAGGATAGTCCCATTGAAAATAGCTACAGAAAAAAAAGAAATCCCTGAGATAAACTTAACCAAGCACATGAAAGATCTCTACAATGAAGAATTGCAAAACATTAAGGAAAATATAAGAGAGAATGCCAAAAATGAAAACATCTTCATTATACATAAGTTGGAAGAACAGACACCATCAAAGATCCACACTATGCAGAGCAATTTACAGACTGAATGTAATCCCAATCAAAATACCAATGATGTTTTCTTCTCAGATCTGGAAAAATGGCCCTGAGATTCATGTGGGACTTCAGAGACACTGAATAGTTAAGGCAATCATAAACAATAAATCCGGAGGCATCGAACATTGTATTTCAAGATATTTCACAAGAAAATTATAATCTAAGCAGTCTTTTACTGGCACAGAAATAGGCGTGTGTGTCAGTGGAACAGATCAGAGCCACAAGAAATTAATCTATATATCTGTAACCAATTAATCTTTGATAAAGGGATTAAAATCATTCCCTTTAGAACGGACAGTCTCTTCAACAAAGAGTGCTGAAAAAATATAATCTCTGCATGCTGGAGTATGAAACAAGACCCCTACCTTACACCTTATGCAAAAATCAACTCACAGAGGATCAGACAGCTAAACCCATGATCTTAAGCCATAAAATTACTGGAGGGAAACACTGCTAGCCATGAAAATACAGAAGGACTTATTGCATAAGACTCTGCCAGCACTGGCAGTAAAATAAAAAATAGACAAATTGGAATTACATCAAGCTGAGAAATTTGTGTCCAACAAAGGAAATACACAGCAAAGTAAAGAGACAATCAGTAAGAGTTGGAAAAAAAAAAAAAAAAAAAAAAACGTTTTCAAGCTGTACAACTGGTGAAGGATTAATACCCAGAATATATAAGGAGTTCAAGAAACTGAACACCAACGAAACAAATAATATAGTTAAGAAATGGACAAGTAATATGAGCAGGCATCGTCCAAAGAATGCAATACAAGTAACCAGCAGACACTTTAAAAGATGTTCTAGATCACTAGCTGCCAGGAAAAAGAAAATAAAAATAATAATGGTGTTTCATCCAGGTTTCGCCCATTCAGTTACAATAGCTCTCATTCAAAAATTTAAACAAACAAGCAGAAATAACAAATGCCATAGCTCAGATTTCTGAAGTAATAATCACATGGTTAAACTAGCAGCATGGTCATTCCACTCCTGGGATTTACCCACAGCGAATGAAGTCAGCATCATAAAGAGCTATTTATACGCCCAGGCTCAGAGCAGCTCAATGAACAATGCCCAAGATAACGAATCAATCAAGATGTCTATCATCAGTTAAAAGCAATTGTGGCATATAGATCCACAATGGAATGCTAAAAGCTCACCAAAAAAAGATGAAATCATATATTTTGCAACAAAATAGATGGAAATGAAAACCATTATTTTTAGTTAAATAAGCCAGCCCACAAATACAAATACGTATTTTATTTGTAGTAACTAACATACAGAATGGAAAACATACAATCTATATGAATGGAAGTGACATTTTGAGACTTGATTGTGGCTAGGTCAAGAGGTGATTGAGAGACTTTTATTTTAGGCAAGGTATTTTATTAATCAGAGGAGAGAGTCTCGGAGACTGATCCCTGGCAGGAGATGGTCCAGGACCACTGGCCCATGGCAGAGTGACTGCATCAGGTACACAGCATTGGGCTTTTACATGCCTTAGACATGTGGGTCAGGGATGGGGAGGAGGTGGCAGTAGCACAGGGTACTGATCTTGGGGTGAGACATTGCAGAAATTCCTGGGAAGACAAGGACTCACTCTCACTCTGCCAAACCTAGCAAACATCATTTATAACTCTTCTTCCTTTCTGAGGAACAATGTTGGTTTCTATTTATTACTTTTTGAATTCTTTATTTAGAAGAGGGATAAGCTTGGGATTATAAAGTATGTTCAAAGTATGTCATTGCAAAAATTAAAAAAAAATAAGGAAAGAAGTAGAATGAGAAAGGATCACAGGAATAAGTTAGGGTAAGGTGAGAAGTATCATTATGTTCTTTAAAAATGTATATACAAAATACATGAAATTTGTTACCTTTAAAGAAATTAAAATGTAAAGATGGAATACAAACAGAAAACTACAGACCTGCATTAATGCTGAACACAGATTCAAAAATTCTTAGCAAAATTCTAGCAAATCAAATCCAATGCTAAATCAAAAAGACTATCCATCATGATCAAATGAGCTTTTTCCTGAGATGTAAGACTGGCTCAGCATTTGCAAATCAATAAATATCAAAAAGCACATCAATAAAATGGAAAGTAAAAACCATAAGATCATCTTAATAGATGCAGAGTAAGCATTTGATAAACTTCTATGTTCTTTCACGATAAAATATGTGTGGAAGGAACATACCTCAAAATTATAGAAGTTATATGAAATAAACCAGCAAGCAGCAACATCTGCAATTGAAAAAAGGTGAAAACATTGTCCCTCATATATTGGAACAAGACAAAGATGCCCACCTTCAATACTCTTCCACAAAATATTATTGGAAATAATTAACAAGAACAATTAGGGGAGTCAAAGAAGTAGACGGTATCATAATCCATATTTGCCTGCCTTGAATAGCACTAAAATTAACTTACTGAATTCAAGGAGCAGTACAAGGTTCTAATTACTGGAACCAGGAAGTCTCTCCATTACATCTTCATGCTTGGTATTATCTTGAGTGGTTATGTTTAGGGAAATTTCAAGTCTAGGGAAGAAAATAGCTATCACCTGAATGTTAACCTTCTACTAACTGAAGTTTACTCACCTCACTCCCAATAAAAATCTTGAAAAGTATAGTGCTTCTGAGCTACCAGACATGAGCACCACTAGCCAACCAGGAACCTGCAAAGGAATTAAACATGCAGCTCTCAGCCTCTACTGCAATCAGTAATAATTTCACTGCTAATCCCTTGGAGAGGCCACAGATTAAATAATAACTTCCTGACTCTTTGCTCCATGTTTTACAAATAAATATGTACCTTTCTTCAATCAAACCAATGCCAGTGATTGGCTTTCTGCCATTAGGTCAGTGGATCCCCATTTGAGGATTCTGCAGAAAAAAAAAATCCAATATTTTACCAGAAAGATAGATCTTGTTAAATTCTCCAAAAAAATACAGAATAATAATTTGATCAAATCTTTCATTTCTCAATGATGACCATTTGCAAAAAACTAAGAATAACAAAACTTCCTGGATAACAAGTTGATCAATTCAGTTTCTAATTACTAATAATATAAACAGAGCAGATGTTATGCATTCTATGTATGTCTTCTTTCCAAGACAACCACATTTCTCTCCCCTCCTCACCAAGCAGCCTCTCCTCCCTCTCCTATCTTCCTCTCATTAATTTTTTGTGAAGATATAGCTTTTCTTTTTTTTAAGGTTTATTTATTTTTATTACAAAGTCAGATATACAAAGAGGAGGAGAGACAGAAAGGAAGATCTTCCATCCGATGATTCACTCCCCAAGTGAGTGCAACGGCCGATGCTATGCCAATCCGAAGCCCCGGAAACAGGAATCTCTTCCAGGTTTTCTCCACATGGGTGCAGGGTCCCAAAGCTTTGGGCCATCCTCCACTGCCTTCCCAGGCCACAGGCAGGGAGCTGGATGGGAAGTGGAGCTGCCAGGATTAGAACCTGCGCCCATATGGGATCCCAGTGCGTTCAAGGCAAGGACTTTAGCCACTAGGCCATGCCGCCGGGCCCAAAAACTAGGATTCTTTCTTTAATGTTTAAGTAGTATCCCATAGTGTATACAAACAAAGTTTTATACGGTCATCAATTTCTGCACATCTGTGTTGATTCCATATCTTAGGCCAGTGTGAATTGAACTGTAATAAGCATAGGTGGCAGATAACTTGCATATGCTGATAAACACTTACTCTTAAAAATGACTATCACAATCAACGTCACAATTATAATGCTAATGACAAAGACAAATGATAAAATGGTAGAAACTTAAATTCTTCTGTATTTTCAACATATTCTTCCTTCACAATTACAATAGACTTGTGAGTCAGAATTGACAAAGGAATTTTAAAACACGCTATAGTTGAAAATGTAAAGTATCTAAAAACAGGGAAAACAATCGTAGGAGCAACAAAACAAATGTGTGAAATTTACATTATACTGTTTTAATTTTTAATTTTGATTTTTAAAGATTTCTTTATTTTTTATTGGAAAGTCAGATTTACAGAGAGAAAGAGGTTCAGAAAGATCTTCTGTCCACTGATTCACTCTCGAAGCGGCCACAACAGCTGGCGCTGAGCTGAGCCAGAACCAAGAGCTAAGAACTTTTTCTGAGTCTCCCATATGGGTGCAGGGTGCCAAGGCTTTGGTCCTTCCTCAATTGCTTTCCTGGGCCACAAGCAGGCAGTTGGATGAGATGTATAGCAGCCAGGACATGAACCAAGACCATATGGGTTCCTGGTCCATGCAAGGTGAGGATTTTTGCCACTAGGCTACAATGCCAGTCCCTAATTTTATTTTTTGATATTGTTTAGATAGTGGAGAGAGATGCATGCTCATGTGGGCCTCCAATTAGAATGGAGAGAATTGAAGTATGGAGGAAGGTGGGTGGATAAATGTTTTAAATCTTTTTAAATCTCAATGTAGAGAAAAAGGTTCTGAGTCAATTATTTGAGTGGTTTTGATAGTTCTGAGTCATTGTCAGCTTCATTGCAGCAGGGTTCAGAAAATCGTTCCAAGTTCTATTGGCGGGCCAAGCACACTTTAGCACATCTATAGACCCAGATATTTGCAAAGTTTGGCCAGGAGAGTTGTCCAACCCATTCTGCTTCCCAACTGATGAGGCACCCACTACACTCAGCTAGCCTAGATGAGCACGCTGTCATGTCCCTCAAGTGCATATGGGAATACTGTCCACTTCACAGGCAAAAGTAAGTGAAAGAGTACCAACTACAAGCCCGGCGCAATGGCGCAGTGGTTAAGGTCCTCACCTTGCACGCCCGGGAGCCCATATGGGTGCCAGTTCTAATCCCGGCGGCCCCTCTTCCCATCCAGCTCCCTGCTTGTGGCCTGGGAAAGCAGTCGAGGACAGCCCAAAGCTTTGGGACCCTGCACCCGCGTGGGAGACCCGGAAGAGGCTCCTGGCTTTGGATCGGCATAGCATGGGCCATTGTGGCTCACTTGGGGAGTGAATCATTGGACCGAAGATCTTCCTCTCTGTCTCTCCTCTCTGTATATCCGCCTTTCCAATAAAAATAAAATAAATCTTTAAAAAAAAAAAAAGAGTACCAAGTACAACGGGAGTACCAAGTCCCAACACACACACTCCAAATTTGGACCACATGCATTATGATTTTATTTGCTGCCTAAATTTGAGTCCAGTAATCTAGTTAGGGAATTGCGCAAGAAACCTGTTCTAAGATGACCACACGTTTGATTTTTGTGTGCACCAGCCAGATCAGGGTCATGTTGAATCGACCACCCACACCTGGCAATGCACATACCAGTAGACATAACTGGTCTTTCCACCCCCAGTCCCATCTCTCGAGGGAACTGACAGGTGCTGCAGCCTGGCTCAGCCAGCCTGCCACAGGCTCTGTAATTATACACATCAGTGGTTGCTGCAGCCTAGTTGAGGCAACCCCCAAAACACCACCCAAGCTCACCCTCAACCCTAGTTGTTGTATGTGACAGCATGTACCATGGCCTCACCAGTACATTCAGCATCATATCTTGCTCTTGTGCATACCCATGGGTGCTGCAACTCATTCCAGAACAACCTATCCCCAGGCCTGACCCACATGTGTGCTGACCTTGGTTGCCTCCTACCTAGGTAAGTGTTACATTGCTGGAAGAAAAGTAGCCAAACTGACAGGCATTCAGGGCCTGACTAATGCCAAATGTGTGTTAACTATACTCGTGAGCCAGCATAGTTGCCTATTATTATTAACTTTTAAGGTATTTGGGGATAGGCAGGGAATGCAGGACCAGGATGGCATGTGCCCCAGACATAAGAGCAGCAGATAACCCAGGGAAGGGGTTCTGGGGATATGTAGGAATGTGTTTGACAGGGGAGAAATGCCTTCTGGGGACTTCCCATTGTCCAGGCCACTGTAATTGCAGGTGGATGGGGGAGCTAAAATAGAGTGAGTTAGACTGGGGAAATCAGAGGGCAGATCTGGATCAGGCTAAAGCTGTCACCCACATGGGAGACCTGTGCTGAGCTAAGTAACACTGCCAGGCTGGACTAGGCTACTGCACCTGCTGATGAGAGAGAGTCAGATTGGGTGTGGGCCAGCAAAGCTAGTCTGCAGCATCAACTGGCAAGTGAGAACTGGGGCTGGGGATCATGCCTTATTGGGATATGCTGCAATACCCACCAGTGAGTGTTGGCATAGGAGGTGGACCATGTCAAGCTGGTTCGTAGCACCCACCAGAATGCAAGAGAACCAGATCTGGGGACAGATTCTGTAGGGGATTTGTGGCCTAACCTTTATGGGACTACAATACCTGCCAGTTTGAGTGAGAAAGCTGGGGATGAGGATGGGTTGGGTCTGAGCTATGCTGGACCAATGAACTTACCTATCACTTGCAAGAGTTGGGACTGGAAGTGTCCAGGACCAGAAAAGGCTACAACATCCACCAGCACATTCAAAGGCCAGGACTGAGGGTAGACTGTGTCAAGCAGGGCATGGCACATGCTGGAACACATAAGACCCAGGACTGGGAATAGGCCTGGTATGGAAATTTGGGGAACTCCCCTGCTAGACTAAAGCTCCCGCTGGGGAACACAGTACCTAGGACTGGGGGGAAGGTAAAGTCAGGCAGGTCTGTAGCACTCTTCAGCATTTGTGTGGGCTAAACATTTGGTGACAGGCTGGGATAGGTCAGTCTGCCATACCCATTTGCACACAGGACAGGTTGGAAAGTGGGTAGTCACCCACTGGACTAGGCTGTAACACCAACCAGCAAGAACTGAGGCTGCAGGTAGGACATGGCAGATGGGGCTGAAGTGCCCACCAGGATACCCAAGATCCAGGGCTGGGAATGGGCCTGGCAGGGGACCTTCGGGATGTCTTCTGCTAGGTTTCAGCTCCCACTGATGAACGTGTATGTGAATGCTGTGGGTAGACTGAGCCAGGCAAAGGTTCGGTACCTGTTAGCATACATGTGAGTTAGGCTTGGGGGTGGGCCAGACTGGGCTAGACTCCTAAACCTGCTAAGCATTCCAGAGAGCCAGAATGGATGTGGGACAGGCCAGGTTAGGCCATAACACCCACTAGGTTACAAGAGAGCCAGGTCTGGGGGCTGGCAAGCTGGGTTAGGCTACAGAACTCACCAGTGTGAACTGGCATGGGCACAGGACAATAGGGTTAAGTCATAGTGCCCCCCAGGGAGTGCTAGGATTGTGAGCCACATATGTTAGCCTTTGTTGTAGCATCAGACAGCACTGGAAAAATCCAGGACCAGTAATGAGCCTGGCAGGGGAACCTGGTGAACTCTCTTGCTAGTCCACAGCTTCGACTGGTAAGTGTGAAAGCCAAAGCTTGCAGCAGACCAGGCAAGGTTGAGCTCAACACTCACTGGCATATGTGTGGGCTGGGTTTACAGGCAAGCTGGGCAGGGTCAGGCCACAGTACACTCTGACAGGAGAGTCAAGGCAGAGTACAAGCCAGGCCAGGTTCATGTAAGAACTGGGACTGGGAGTGAGCCAAGCTGTGCTAGGCCACTGCACCCACCAGCAAGAGGTGGGACAAGGTCAAGACAGGATAAGCAAGTCTGCAATACCTAATGGTGAATGGCAAGACTGGGGGCAGGCCACCTACCTCAGTTTGGGTCTCAGTACCTTTTGATAAACACAAGACCCAGGGATGGAAATGGGTCTGGTTGGGGAGCTTTGGGGACTCTTCTGCAGGGCTACTTCTTCTAATTGATGAGTATGAGAGTTAGAACCAGGAATGGGTTGGTCCAGAATGGCTGCAGCATCCATCAGCTGGATTTGAGATTGGATTGGGGGCGTGTCAGGCTTGGCTAAGCTACTGCACCTGCTGATGTGAGAGATAGCCAAATTGGGTGTGAGTCAACAAGGCTAGTCCGTAGAAGCATCTGGAAAGGACCAGGATTAAGTGCAAGGCATGTTAGGCTGGACCAGAGTACCCCTTGGCACGTGCAAGATCCAAAGATGAGAATAGACCAACTGGGGAAACAATGGGCATTCCCCTGCTGGGCAATAATGGCCCTGGTGAATGTAAGAACCAGGTCTGGGGTGGGCCAGGCTGGTCAAGGTGGCAGTACATTACCTCTTTAAGACCAATGAATTGAAAAAAAAAATCAATAAAATGAGACAAGATATTGGCATACAAATATTCAATATATATAAATTTATCAGTGGATTATAAAAGTGTCAAGAAATAGACCCCCATTTAGAGTAAATTGATTTTACATCAAAGTTGACACAGTGACACAGTTCATTAAGCTGTTTGTTAAAAGAGCATCCCTCTGCATTGGTTTCAAGTTCTAGCTACTTTGATTCTGAACCGGATTCCTTCTAATGCTCTTAGGAATGCAGCAGAAGACTACTAAATACTTGGGCCCCATGACCTTAGTTGGAAATGGGGGTGGTTTTCTTGATTCCTGACCTTAGAATGGCTAAACTCTGGCTATTGTGTTCATTTATGAGGTAAAAAGTGGATAGGGGAGATTTCCACTTTTTCCATTATGCTCATTTCCTTTTTCTAACATCTATTTAATGACCCTTTACAAAACATTCAAACAACTGATCAGAATATCAATTTCTGCTGACTTCGGTCTCAAAACTCCAAAGAGAAAAGGAGGGAATACTGCATTCCTGACTGGCCATTGTCAGGCATACAGATACTTATATACTAAAGTCTGAAGGGCACGCTCCACAACTTGTGTCTCATCAAGATTCACTCGTGGAGCAGTGAGAGACAGAATGAAATATATAATCAATGTAAAAAGTAGAAAAATCACTATTATCTTCATATGAAATACATATTTCCTGATTTATGAACATGTATATTCATAGTAGTACCTACTGAAAATGCATATTGCAAGTTGCTCTTACTTTCCACGTAGAATAGAGATTCAAGTATATCAAGCATTAAAACACAAATAGCAAGCCCTTTCCCTTGCAAGACACGAATATTAAACACTACATCTCATCCTGCTGAGCCAGGCATGGCCTCAGACTTTCTCACCACATTTCCCATGACTATCACAATCAATCAACAGTGATCATGATGAGATAAAACTAAATGCCATTTTTGTTCTGAATTTTCGACTAGTGTGACCTTGCTTGCTGTAGATTCTATAGCCATAAAAAGAAGGCTATAATATTTATGATATAAATCAAGGAGTTGTAACACAACACTAGGCCATCATTGTGTCTTATAGGTTTAAATGACACAGAAAACATATATATTAAATTGCATCGCTATTTGGGACCATTTTTATGTGCACGTGGTGAATAGGCAGAAAACTTGAAGTGTTGTATAATTTACAAAAGTGTTTACGTAATCACTTCAAAGAAAATAATAAAACATTTAATTTTCCAAAGTTGTTATGTAATTATGAAATTATCTCAGATATGTAATCGAGTTAAAATAAATACCTTTGTTTATGCTTCAGCTGTTTTCATTGTAATCATTACTAATTAACCATACTGATTTTCTTCTTTTTTAAGATTTACTTATTTTTATTGGAAAATCAGATATACAGAGAGGAGGAGAGACAGTGAGAAAGATCTTCCATTCGATGATTCACTCCCCAAGTGAGTTCAACGGCCGATGCTATGCCCATCTGAAGCCAGGATCCAGGGACTTCTTCCAGGTCTCCCACACAGGTGCAGAGTCCCAAGGCTTTGGGCCGTCCTGACTGCTTTCCCAGGCCACAAGCAGGGAGCTGGATGGGAAGTGGAGCTGCTGGGATTAGAACCTGCGCCCATATGGGATCCTGGCGTGTTCAAGGCAAGGACTTTAGCTGCTAGGCCACGCTGCTGGGCCCAGCATACTGTATTTCTTAAACATTGGCCTCAGTCTGAAGATCCAAGATGGCTGAGTCCTGAGAAAATGAGATGCCATTAGTCACAGAAAGAAACTGGGAAAAGAAAGAACTGCTAACATTCTCAGAGAACCGACTAAAAGAAACTTTCTTTGGAGAATGGACAAACTAGCATAAAAACTCTGGAGCAGCAAGAAGGGAGGAAGATATTCAGTCGCTGGCCACACATTGGCAGGTACTTTGGCATCTACATAACCAGCTGGGATGCCCTGTTTTAACAGAGAAGGCTGGGAGAAGACTGCCAATAATCCTGCCACTGATGGCTTTGATTGAGGGAGTTTCACAATTCCATCTGCCTCTGAATATGGCCTGAGTAGCTGATGGTACTCTAGGAAACCACTTGGCTCTGTGACAGTAGGCCACATCATCTCCTCCAGCTCACACCAAAGCACTATAGTTGAATTAACTCTGGTGTGCTCTGACCTGTGGAATGGCAGCCACTCCCACTGATGATGGAGGACACAAGGCATACGATAACCATGGAAGTCCTGGGATATTTCACAGCACAGAGAGGTTATAAGTTGTAATTGACTTGTGTCTGGATTCCCATACACCCACCCAATCTGACAATAGAGTCTTGGTGCTCTCTGCCACTAGAGACAATAAAAAAGGGAGAATTCAACACACCACTTTCATCATCAATGACAGATCCATAAGATGAAAAATTAACAAAGAAAGAGCAGAAACCATCTTCAATATGGATCAAAAGAATATAATTTATATCTGCAGCATTTCTCTTCTCAGATGCAAAATGCACATTCTTTTCGTCAGATTAAAGCTTTTTCTAGAACAGATCATAATCTAAGCCATAAATCAAGTCTAAACAGATTTTAAAATGTTGAAACATATTATGTATCTTTCCTGACCACGATGGAATAAAACTAGAAATCAAAACTTAAGAAATTCCAGAAAGTGTTTGGGCACATAAAGATGGAACAACATTTTCTTGACTGAACAGAGGGACATAGAAAAACTAAAGAAGAAATAAAAGCATTCTTAGAAAAGCAAGAACATTATAATAAAACATTTGAAAACTTGTGGGATATAGAAAAATAGTGCTAAGAGGAAAGTTTGTAGCAATTAGTGTCTACATAAAGAGATCAGAAAGCTACAAATGGTCTGAGAAAGCATCTCAAGGACCTAGAAAAGCAATAACAAATCAAACCCCAAATTAGTAGCAGAAAAAGAAATAATAAACATCAGAGAAGAAGCAAACAAAATTGAAACCAAAAAAAGAAAAAAAAAGATCAGTCAAATAAAAAGCTGGCCAAACTAAGGGGGGGGGGGAAGAAGAAACAAATTAATAAAGCCAGTGACAGAGAAGGAGACATTGTAATGCATACCCCAGAAATAAAAGGAAGTATCAGGAATTGCTGCATACAGTAGGTGAAATGGACAGATTTCTGAACACACACAATCAACAAAAATCTAATCATGAGGACATAGAAAACCTAAATACACCAACAACCAAGGCAGAGGTTAACCAGTAAGACTCTCGAACAGCCATTCAGCTTCACTCTATGTTCTAGCAAACTTTTTAAGAATCACAAATTCCAGTTCTTCTCAAACTATTAGCAGCAAATGGAAGGTAGGAAATCCTCCAAAACTTGTTGTTTGAGGCCAACACAAAGAAAGCAAACTATTGACCAATAGCTGATGAATGTGGATACAAACACGGTTAGAACTTTTGAAGGACCAGTAATCTTTTGTCCTTATTTGTTGGTTACAAGAGTGACCAGAGGGGGGAAAAAAAAAACTCAGCTCTCAGCTCTCTGTACACTCACATGATTCTTGGTACATATATTTCAAGAAAATAATATTGAAAAAATGAGAAGGTAGACCTAATATGCCTAACTCAAATTCACCATATTAATTTATATATTGATCATCCAAAAATTCAACATTTAGGACAAAAGCTACTATATTTGAATGTCCAGTTAATCATCTCTGGGATAATCATTTGCTTTTTTAACCCCTAGATTATTTTCTCTTTTTGAGAGTGACGAGTTCACCAAATTGTAATTACTTTTTGGTTTTCTTCATTAGTAATAAGTTCTTAATGTAAGTAACTTACAGAGGTCAATAGTTATGAAATAAATATGCAGTTGTTGTCCATGTAGTTAGCATGGGGAAGCTCTATGTGAATGAAATTGAGTCAAACACAGCAATACTGTGCAGAACGAGTCTGTCATGCAGATCCTTTAAAATAGCATCGTAATGAGTACCAAGCAAAAGATAAAATTCCCCCTCCTAAATTCTTTGCAAATATTAACAGAAATTTATTAGCTTAAGGTAAACAACTATCAATGTTTTGGCTGTAGAAGTCAGAACTTAAAACACCAAAACATTTTGAGATTACAAAAATTAATTATTTGCATATTTCTCTTGCTTCACACTCTAAAAATTGAATCTTAACACAATTATTTCCAAATCAAATAGAAACTACTTTTCTTTTTGA
Source organism: Ochotona curzoniae (assembly GCF_017591425.1). Taxonomy (NCBI): domain Eukaryota; kingdom Metazoa; phylum Chordata; class Mammalia; order Lagomorpha; family Ochotonidae; genus Ochotona; species Ochotona curzoniae. The sequence goes on from NW_024467096.1 coordinate 26,524,015, forward strand.
TAGCCGAAGTAGTTTTACTAAAATATTAAGCTTATTAAAAATACACTAAAAGAATCTGTCAAATGTACTTAAAATGCATCGGGAAACATTAAACTCGGCTGATTTTGGCAGGCCAAACCCCATTTTCTAAGAAGCTGAGTTACATAAATTCTCAATAATGATTTGCTACCTTTAAATAATGATCTGCCTGTGACATTCAAAGCCTTCAACTTCTTCCTTCCATTTGCATATTCCTGGCTCATCAATATCAATATTCTCCCCTGGGCACACAGGTGTTATCCTTGGGCCAAGTTTTCTTCACACAGACTCCTTCCCCGACCAGTTCTTTCTTGCAGGGGCATTGGCCTCTGCAGCCTAAAGTGTACAGGCTTCTGGCACTGCCTTCAAGCTGACTTTGAGAAATGAAGGATATTGGAGTAGGAAGTGGGCAAAAGAAGACTGGAAAGGCATTTGCAACAGTGACTAAATCCCCTCCATAGTTCCACCTCTCATCAGCTAGCTCCACGCTAATTTCAACTCTGAGTATGTAACATATTTTCATTTTGGTAACACTTTTTTTTTTTTCAAATAGAGAATGACTTCTAGCTATTGCCATTTTTTTTTCTTTTTCTTATTTATTATGTTATCGCTTGGTTTCTCATCTTTCCATCCATATGATGAAGTCCTTGTATTACGTTTCTTGTCATCTGTTTTTCTTTTTGATCTGCAAAGCAGTTCGTTCCTATTGGAAATGATCTGATAATAGCTTCTGACCAAAGCAAGACAAGACAGAAGAAATGAGTGTCATTTCCACAGGAACTTTCCATGAGTGGTCCCCATTCCTCCTTCTCTGCCCCGAGGCAGTGAAGACTTGGCAGAGGAGACATGACCATAGTGGCACCCATTATGGTAGGACGTGAGCAAGGAATTCAACATCTACTAAGGTTCTGAGCCTTCAGGATTTATCTCTTAGAGTATTACTAAGTAGGCTTTAATTGATATAAATGCCTTGCAATTCTCCACTCACATGGACAGTAACTACTTTATGAGATTTTCTTCCCAATACCCAAAATTTAAAAGTAAATCTTTTAGTTTGGGGCGACATTGTGACCCTGCATTGATATTGGGTGACTTTTCCCCGTCCTAGTGTACCAGGATGGTTGGGAGGCTGGTTATGGCTTATCCGCATATCTCTCTCCTCCCCCCAGTACTGGAAAGAAGAAATAGAAATATTGAAAACAATGATCACACTCACATCTCACTAGCCTTAGATCCTTCCCACCCTGAGCAACTATATAAACATCATTAAAATAATAATCTAAAAATCTGGTTTAACTGACATTAGATAGGTACTAGGATCTATTAACAATGAATAAAGAAATGCTCCTACTTAAGTGATGGCACTATGATTCATTATTTAGAATTGTTTTTGTACTCTTTGCAATAACTTAAAGAATTTTTATAAATATACATTTGCCACATATCATGTTGCTGTATGTTCTGTCTTCAAGTGTAAACAGTAATGATGTTATTCCTAAATCATACTTTACTCTTTCTGATATTTAAAAAATTAAATTCAATGTATGCAGCACAAACAATGGGACTCAATCCATTGACACGATGATGCCCTGATTAGCTGTGGCCAGGTTTGCCCATGAACAGACTATAACTACCACCTCATTCTATCCAACAATGATTGCAACATAACTCCAACGCCTAAAGATGTTCAGGGCAAAAACCACAATGCACATTTTCAATGAATGCAGCATGTATAACGTACTCTATGGAACCCTCCATCTTCCCTCTGCCCATCTCTACTGATTTCTGTCGGGTATGTTTAGTTTTGAGTGGTGCAAGTTTTGTTAAGGAAGATCACATTATATCTTGCTGTGAGTGTGTACATGATTATGAGTTTACACCTGCTGATCCTTGCCGTTATTTTTAGGTGCCATTTCTAAGCACATCATGGAAGATCAATAATACTGCAATGAAACAAAAGGAAAATAACAATACCCTTTGCAGTAGAGACAAAATAAGGTGGTAATTAGCAATTGATGTGTGGAGGGAACAAGGAAGGGAACTGAATCCCGCAACCTATAATGTGAAAACGCAAGCAATGCTATTTTAACATCAACAACAAAAAGTATTGAGATTTACTATACTAAATGAATTTTTTAATTTAACTAAGAGAGAACAAAGAGGAAAATCATGCCTAGCACAGATCAGCAGATAAACAAAAGGAGCACGAGAAAACATAGAACACTGGAGCTAAATCATTCATCTCTGATAATGGGAATCAACAGACACTTTATACAAAGTGCTCCATGTAAGGGATCGTATGAAGAAAAGAAAAAGAACTATTTGCCTTCAACATATATCATCTGTAGCTTGAGGGGCACATGTACCATATGTTGTGTGTTTTATAGTTTCATTAATTCCATTTTTAGAAATTGATTGGAGAGGCATTAACATAGAGACTGACACAGAAAATGTGTTGGTTAAATCCCCAAATGTCTGCAAGGGCCGAGGCTGGACCAAGAGCCAAGGGGTCCATCCAGATCCCTCAGGCGGATGGCAGACAGGGAGTACTTGATCTGTCACCTGTGGACCTCAGCAGGAAGCTGCAATGAAGAACAGAACCAGAACTGGAAATCTAGCCACTCACATATGAGAAACAGTTGGCTGCACCTGATGAATTAGCTGCTGCTTCAAATAATCACTTCTGATTTCATTCTGTAATGCTCCTTTTCATCTTCTTTAAGAATAACTGAATGTCTCATGGACCCACTGATATGCACAAAATCTGGCATTGGGAGAGGTTCTGATGGAGGAGCCTGGGCAACTCCTCTGGCAGGACACAAACTCGGCAGGTAAGCGCAAGAAAGATGATAGGAAACAGTCCAGAACAGGCCATGGAAAGTTATCCATGGGCATACATCTGGCATGGATCGGGGGAAGACCAGGCTGAATCTGTTCACATCAGCCACTGGCAAATCCAGGCACCAGAACAGTGTGGGTCAAACTGGGTTCAGTCGCAACAAAAACTAGTGCACAACACGGAATGCCAAGGTGAGGTTGCCTGTGCCAGAAATGACCACAGCACCCAACCAGCAAGCCTGAGAACCAGGAAGGGAGAGGGGGAGTCGGCAGGGGAAAAAGGGGTGGTTCCTTTGCTGGACAGCTACTCCCACTGGAGAGCATGAGTTGGGATGAGGGCAGACCACACTAAGCAGAGCTACCACACCTGTACGTCCTATATGGATTATATCAGAGAAAAGCCAGGCTAGGCTGATTATTCCTACTGGTGCAAACAAAATTAGAGTGGGTGAGGGTTGTTTGGGCTTAGCCACAGCATCAGCTGGCAGAAGCTGGCACTGGGGGCTAGTTCTGTCAAGTCAAACCACAGAACTACCTGGATAGTGCATAATCCGAGTGTGGGAGACACCTGGGAGGGAAATAGTGGGCTCATCCCTCTTAGGTTACCACTCCCACGGGAGGGCACGAAAACCAGGACAGGGGCTGGGGAGAAATGGGGTGTGGGACAGACTGGACTGCTGCCACACATATTGGCAAACCAGGGTAGGGGGCGGGCCTGGTGGGGGTTATTGCAGGTCACTCCAACTAGGCTGCAGCTCCCACTTGTTTATGCGAGGGCCGAGTATGTGCTGGGCAGAACCAGACTAGACTGCAACACCCATTGGTTCCAGTGGAAGTCAGGACTGAAAACAGAAGCAACGCAACAATTGCAACCACCAGCTGATCAGGGCGATATACTGTGCCAGGCTCTGTACCTGCTAGTACATACAAGAATCTGGTCAGAGAATACCTCAAAGTTTCTTTGGAGACTTCCCCAATCGAAATGCTGGACCCAGAATCCTAACCAAGAAAAGCAAGAAGACAGAACAGGTCAATCAACCATCTCAGCTATATGTTTGCAGCAAAATACAGAGCAAACGGAGACTCTATGATGGACTATGTCAATCAGTGGATTCTTCCAAGACCTCATAGTGCTTGGAGTGGCAAGATTGGCAGCAATTTATAACTGGTGAACTATCAAAACCACTTGAGCAAGAACCTCAGAGCATACCCTACTTCTGGGACCTGGGGTGGGTGAGAAATTGGGCAGGCCTTCTCCCTTAATATCCCCCTTTAAACATGAAGGAAACTATGGAAATAATACTCTTACCCACTTTTCTATAGCGCTTGAACCTTTTTACCCCAATTAACTATGTAAAGATTGTCAAAAATATAATTAAAAAATTTTTAAAAAGAATAGCTGAATGCCTTTGTTTTTGTTTTTGTTTTAGATATTTATTTTTATCTGAATATCAGATATACGGAGAGCAGGAGAGACACAGAGGAAGATCTTCCATCTGCTGATTCACTCCCCAAGTGGCTGCAAATGCCACAACTGAGCTGATTCAAAGCCAGGAGCCAGGAGTCTTTTCCGGTGGGACCAGGATCCCACTGCTTAGGGGCATCCTCAACTGCTTTCCCAGACCACAAGCAGAGAGCTGAATGGGAAACAGGACTGCTGGGATCCCAGTGCATGCAAGGGGGAGATGTTAGTCTCTAGGCTATCATGCCGGACCCACAAGATAGTAATTTTTAAAGGAGTAAATTTGGTATTACCAAATGTCACTTGTTATTCTTCCATATACAACATAGTTGAATGTTGATCATTTTACTCAACTGAAAGTAATTTAAAAATACTGTTGTAATAGACTTTCATGTTAATGATTAGATAAATACATGTTTCTAGCTCCATTTGTCTTGTCTATATTTTATGGTCTTTCATAATCACTGCTATATCTGCAAAGCTAAGAAAATGAATGTCTCCCTTTCCAGCTTTTCTTGTATACTTTTTTTTGCATTCTATAATTCCTTTGTTTTCTGCATATTAGTGCTTTACCAACACTGCAACAACAAAGAAAACAATTCCAAATACCATAGATTTTAGCTTGGAGAGATCGCAGACTCATTTACTTATATTAGACAAGATTATCCTGATTCAGAACTTACTGCTTGTACATTTACATAAATACGGAAATTGATGCAATTGAACAACGATGTCAGGATTTTCTTTTCTAAATTCTTAGACTGTAACTTTCTCTGCACACTGTGATTATCTAGAACAGTGACTTAGAGTTCAAATTCAAAAGAAGAGAAAGTGGAGATAGAAAGAGATGCAGGCGGCAGTAATCTTGTGAATTACCTTCAGTGGTAACTGAGTGGAAAATGTAACCTACAATTATATACTTTTCAAATTATATGTGCCGTATAAATGATATTCCCATCATTCAATTCCTTTTCCATAAAACTTCTTTGATTTTTATTTTCCAAAACAGGCCTTTTTTCTGAATCCACACTTTTCAGAACATTGCGTTCCTTTTTGTTCCTAAAAGAGGTATTTTCTGCTCAACCTGGTTGATTCTCTGTCAGGTCCTCGTTTTTATTAAGGTAATTCCTAGCTTCCTAAGAAACACTAGCATAATGCCTCAATGTCTAGCCAAGTGTCATTAAGTCTATCTGGGTCTTCTACCTGTACCAGCTAAAAATGTTTTGCTACCTACTATCTTTATTTGACAGTTCATGACATACTGCTTTGCAACAGTTCTTATACAAATATACTTGTCAACTCTCACTAATGTTTAACATAAATGTAACATTTATTCAGATAGATTATTACCACCTCAAACATCTGAGAACTGGTTTTCCAGAAAATTGATATATTTTATCCTTCTCTTGTTTAAAGCTGACATTCAGCAAATTTTCTGAAAGATTGACTTCTATGGAAATAAAACCAAAAGCTTACCCTTAACTCTACTTTTAGCCTATATAACCCCATGGCCTACCGTATCCAATATACCATTGAATCATTTTTACAGTCCATCAAAATAACATGTGCTACTGTATATTGAAACATAAGCCAACATTTGTGTCAAAACCAAAAAGCCAAGTATAATCAATAATGAATAAAAATTCAAGATACTTAGGTTTCAAATTTTAATTGGAACTAAAAAAGAAATTTCAGGAGAATCAAATTTAATGACCAGTCATTGTGATCTTACGTTCGACAACTTTAACTTTCTAATTATGTCAATGCCGACATCTCTAAAGTTAGGAGGGAAGAAGTAAGCATGCCACTCACAAAAACATGAGAAATCAGAATAGAAAAATAACCACACCAGTTTTTAAATTATTTAACATTTGTAACCATTCAAACTCAGTTTAACACCACAGTACTCCTTGGGCCAGCTTCAGTCTGATAAAACTTGGCAGTCAGGGTCACCTTTCTGTGGATCAGCCAGTGTCACAGCACCAACATTCCTTCTTAGTGCCTTGTAGGAGAACCCAACCCAAGGCAATAGACGAGAAAATGATCCCTTAGCCATACTTCAACTCTAAAGTTGCCTTTGAAGAGATCCTCATACTAAATCTAGAAATTTTTCAATCTTATTTTTGTTTTAACAAATCAGAGAAAGATGCCCAAGGTTTCAAGTACTTTAAAGAAAACAGAGGAACAACATCAGGAAAACAGAAGTTTTGTTTTTCCAAACACAACCTGGTTTTAAAAAAATAGAGCATTTTACTAGGTTACAGCGTGTTAAGCAAGGTGTCCAAGAGCACAGAATGATTCAGTGACAAAACTAAGAATAAAGCACAGGGTTTACACCCTGAGAAACTTTCATCTGAGACAAAAATTAAAAACCTATGTGTAACCGAGAAAGTATTCTTCAGAATTTCCAAGTGTGTCACTGAAAACATTCTCACCTCCCAATTTTAAGTAAGCCCCTGAAACAAAATGCTGAGCTACATAAGATGTGCATCAATCCCAAGATGTGGAACTCCAAAACATAGATGTCTGAATTAAGAAATAGAAGTGGAAAGGGGGAATTCAATGAAGATAACATTCGTAGATTTTTGCTGCAGTTGAACTACACTAATCAGTATTTCACTTGAAGGACATTGTCCAGAAATACAAGCAGTACAACTTCTAAGATTAGGACATCTGAGCTCAAATCCTTGTACTGCTTCTTGAAGCCGGCATAAGTCAGTCAGCCTGAACTCCAAGGTCATTATTTGTCATTTAAATCATTGTTTAAACAAAAACTCATTTTGCATCTCTAAATTCTAAGGCTTAAATAAATATAAAGAGACATTTGGCACAATTTTATGTTCCTTTTTCCTGATACATGAAAAGATAGATGTTAAGCTTTACATAAAACTCTTAGTTTTAAATCTCATCAGTCTTTTATTTCTGTTTTATTCTTCCTTATTTTGAATCCACATCTGTCAATATCTAATCAATTGCACAAAATGTAGAATATACACAACCGAAGCACAAGTTCCTTCTCCCCTTCTATTCTCAACTTTCTCTTTTTTCTAAAATGAGTCAACATGGGTAAAAGATGCTCATATTTACACACACATTCATTGCTTCACCCCCCAAATCCCTGTAACAGGCAGAAACCGGAAGCATGGAAATTCATCTGAGATTTTACATGGGTTAGTTATGGGCTTAAACTATCATCTGTTGCCTTTGGAATTATCATCTACTGGGATGCTGACTAGCAGTGGTGAAAGTGGACAACTAAAAATTGATGTACCATATGATCCAGCTATTCCACTCCCGGGATATCCAAATGAAATGAAATCTGCACGAGACAGTGAGCGACAACCTCATACTTAGAGCAGCCCAATACACAATAGCAAAGACGGGGGAACAATCCAAATGCCCTTTGAAAAAGGAATGGATAAAGAAATTGTGACACATCTATTCCATGAAATGCTATACAGGCATAGAAAGAATTAATTTCTTCCCTTTGCAGCCAAATGATCGCAGCTAGAGACAGTTGCGCTCAGTGAAATAAGCAAGTCCCAAAAGAATGAACATCATATATTCTCTCTGATATAAGGCAACTGTCACACAAAAATAGAAAATAGATATGTAACTAAAGAAGTATTTACATATGTTTTCATAGATGAAGTATATAATGAAATCTGGCATCCTGAAGAGCCTTCCCTATATATGTGTGTGCGTGTATATATCTATATCTATATCTATATCTATATTTATATCTATATAGATATATATGTTGAAGCATGCATCGCTACTGCTAAATTAAAGGAGTATGCCACATGAAACAGTTACATATACATTGGCAGTAGGATACTAGATTTTTTGCCTTTGCCTGTGCCTACCATGCCCTGATACACTTCAGTAACAAAACGCTAAACTTGAAACTGGTACTAAAGGACTGTGCCATTGAAATAATACGGGGGTGGGGGGATGGCAGGGAGGAAGAAGAAGGTGAGGGAGGAAATCTTATACCTATAAAATGGTATCATGAGAAATAACAATAAAAAATAAAACTTACGGCAAGAAAGATTTTTCGTCTGCTGCTTCCCAGGATGTGTTAGTAGTTACCCAAACCGAAAGTGGCACAGACAGGAGTTAAACCCAGCACTCCGATTGGTCTGCAGCCCTCCTGAGTATTGTCATAACTTGTTCACCACAATAGCCATCCCCATAGCCACTTTGAAACATTGAACCCCAAATGGTATCAAGTAACATTTGAACCAAAAACATGATTCAACCGGATTTATGATCACAGATTGAATGACTGACAAGGCGTATTTTCAGTTTTTTTTTTCCTGGAAATACTCTAAGTATACAAAGTCAGATTTTTTTGGAATATGCATAAAAATTAAGCAAAACAGTAAAAAAACATTACACTGTAACCTTAAGGTCTTGCTCTGGTGATACTCTGCAATTTAAGCAACTATAGGTTTTTTTCGTTTTTCTAAATTTGTGGTAACATATATTTTTATAAGAATAATTGCTCCAATTGCGTGTTCTATACTGTTCTTGCAGCAGGAAATGTAATTCTGGTTTTTACATAGACTAAAACATTTATGATTTTTCTATTTCAAAGTGTGCTATTTTTCAAAAACCACTCACTTCTTTTTTTTTAAGATTTATTTTATTTTTATTGGAAAGGTGGATATATAGAGAGGAGAGACAGAGAGGAAGATCTTTCGTCCGATGATTCACTCCCCAAATGAGCGCAACGGGCCGATGCTATGCTGACCAGAAGCCAAAAGCCTCTTCCGGGTCTCCCACGCGGGTGCAGGGTCCCAAAGCTTTGGGCCGTCCTCGACTGCTTTCCTGGGCCACAGGCAAGGAGCTGGAAGGGAAGCGGGGCTGCCGGGATTAGAACTGGCGCCCATATGGGATCCCGGGCATGCAAGGTGAGGACCTTAACCACTTGCACCATCGCACTGGGCCCAAAAAACCACTCACTTCTAATGAGGAAGATGTGTAATTTTTACTTTAGAATAACTGCTTCAGTTGTGGAATGCCATTAATATATACTTTAATATTGTCAATATTTGTTATCTGTTTTTCATGTCTTAGATATAACTCTAATATCTATCCTCACAAATAAAGTTTGCTATTATTAAGGTATTTCCAAGTTATATACAAATAACTGTCAATTTGCTGTTTTAACAGTTTTTAAAATAAATTTTGAAACTCCTTTTCCTATTGCTTATAACATGGATCCCCTTGTGATAAGATGACATCTATGTTTAAGAAAAAAAAAGGTTTATGTACTATGTGCTCTTTAACATGACATCTTTATTTTCATATAATGATCCATTTGCTACAATTGTATGTTGTTTCAAGCATGATAAAGTATGACGATTAATTCACCTCTGGTTGTACAAACATCATGAGGAAATCTTGGCCAACATCCATCATTGCAAATGAGAATTTCCCGTTTTCCACGTCCCTTCATTCTCATATTTTTCAACCTTCACTTCTCTATTGCCTACATCCTTTTCCTTCAATCCTCAATTCTCCAGATTTCTTTCATCTTTGGTTTCTCAGTTGATGGTCTAAGTTTCTCTTATCCCCATGACTCTGCCGTTCTGACCAAGGGCCCTGGGCTATGCATCACTCTGCCTGGCACACTGCAGCCTGAAATCAATTTCACCACCTGCATCCTTAGTCTCTACATCAGTGCTTCTGATCTCTAATAGAGGAAATCATACAATTGTTTGGATCCATTCCAATTCCAAGTCGTGGTTTCCACCTGTGCTGGGCACTCGCTACTGCCTGACAGACCTTCTGTGTTTCGGTAGGCAACCTTCTCTGGAGTTCTAAATAGGCAATTTCCAGTTTTGCCTCCCTTCACACTTCCTACCCTTTCTCCTAATGTGTCTTTCTCAAAGACACACCTCTCTTATTCAGAGGTCAAGACAGAGACAGGGAGGCAGAGTCAGTCCCTGGACTCCCTGGTCATTGAAGCTGCTCTGCTTCTCACCATTCTGGACTCCAGCCTTCTGGGCTACTCAGAGAAGTCACTCTCACACTCAGGCTGGGTCCCTACCACTTCTTCAACAACCTTCTCTCTGCTTATAGTTTCCTTCCCGACAGCACTAACACTATCTGAGCCTCACTCCTCTTATAATAATCCTTTTGATCTTTCCTGTTCCACTTTTCATTCTCTCCCATCACATTAGTTCTCACTTCTTCATACATCACTCAAGCTAACAGAGCTGCCCTTGCCAAGTCACCAATGATCTCCCTCGTTACACTAAATCTCTCTTAAGCATACCCTTGATTTCTGCATCCACATGGCACGTCTGTCTGCTTTCCTTGCTAAATCACTCTTCCTCTTTGCTTCTAGGGCTGCATTCTCCGTATTTCCTTCTCTCAGTGTCCAATACTTTTCCTGGTCTCCAATTAATCCACCTTGTGTATTTTCTTTCCAGAACCTCTAGTCTTAGTCATATCTTCTAAAAATTATTATTTTAAAACCTTTACCCTTCATCCTTTATTTAGTCTGCTGCCAAGAGACATTTCCCATCTTTGTATGATTAACCTCTACCATTATAACCCATATTTCTTCACTGAAACTCACACCCATACAAACAACTGTTCACGGGATTTTTCCATTGGCAAATGCAATAACAGAATCCAAGCTCATCAACCATGTATCTGGCTTGTCGTAAACCATGTAGGCTCTGCTATTTCTCTAGGAATATCTGACTTAACATGAGAGAAAAAAAGTTTGTCTACCTTGAGTGAATAGGTATAGCCATTTAAATCAGGATCAGCATGTGAAGATGACTGGCTTTATAGGATCCCCAGACATGGTTTACCAGTGCCGTATCCAGGTATGTCAGGAGTTGGGTCACCTGTGCTTGCCCTTGATAACAAGGCCAAAGCAGTGATAATAACCTCATTTATAATTCACTTCATCTAATTCACAGATTTTTATCTGCTAAACAGACATTAGATTAATAAGAGGGTCATGCAATAATCTGTACAAAAGTATAATTATAAATAACTTGAAAATTGTGAAAATATAGTTTAAAAATTTTAAAACTGATCAAGCATTAGTCTTCTTTCTCCATTTCAACATAGACACTTGCATTTCTAGATGAGACCCAATTTAAGCCTTTTCTGTGTTAAGAAGCTTAAGTAGCTTTTCCTTTGTCTTTTTTTCTGTCTGATGACTGATTGCATTCTATCTACAAGTCAACGTAGAGTCTTCAGGTCTATTCAAGGATTAGACTGGTGACTTCTTGTGTTAGTACTAAAATATCACACCATTTCTTTAAAATCACAGAAGTGCTATTACAACCAAAGCAAAAACAGAGTAAGTGATATCTTTTCCACTCCATGCTGCATAGGTGCAAACCATCCAGTTTATCTTTGTGATGCCCAGCCCTTCTCCTTGAGACAGAATAGACTACCTACCACTATGTGGAGTTGCCAGATAAAACACAGGACAGCAACTTAAATTTCAATATCAGTTGGAAAAGGAAACATGTTTGGATTTAGTGTTGCAAATATTTCATGTGATCAACTCATACTAAATATTACTAAATCTTTGTTCAAAATTCAAAATTGACAATATAATCTACAGCACTACTGAATCTGGCAATGCTAGCTTTGTGGGCTTTTGCCAAAAATTCTCACCTTAAAAATATATATATATACACATATACATATATCATCCTCTACTTTCCAGGCAGCACATTCCAGCCACTCTCATCCCCATCTGATCTTGTTAGAAAAACCCAGCAGAAATTACTACTCATGGGTATAACAACAGAGTACTTAGTGATCCAACCCCAATACAAACCCAAGCTCCTCATTTTCCTTTGTCCTAATAGAGATCCAGAGTTCAGTGACTTGAATACAATCTCACAGTAATGGATAGTGTGATGGGAGATCCAATTTTCCTATTGTTTTAAGCCACACATTACCTACAATCACAGAAAGAATAAAAAAGTTTTCTATGGGATATTACTGACAAACCATAACTTACTTTGCTTGCATGGAACGTAGTCTCTGATTCCCCTCTTGGAAAGCTTAAAAGTCATATAGATACCCAGCTAATTGAGTTGTGTGCATAATACCACCAACAAAATCAATGACTGATTTCAGAACAAGACCTTGGATATGGAAATGTGGCACCTTATAGAAAGAAATTGAGCAGCTGGAGATATCTGCAAAGTTCTACTGTAGTTTCCTGAGAGCTGTGCAAGAGCCCTTATAACCCAATGAGATTTTATATGGTGCATACCTAACACTTGCACATGTAAAGGTATATCTGGAAATAATCAACCTAAAGTGAGATAGGTATATCTGAATACATTTGACTGTTCTCTTTATGAATACCACTATCTGTGAGCCTATTCCTTGCACAGAGCAAAAGTGAAATATCTAAGCAGAGCTTGTGTTGTGGCAGGTTAAGGTGCAATCTGCAATGCTGGCATCACAGAGAGGCGTCAGCTCAAGTCCTGGCTACTCCACTTCTAATTCAGCTCCTTATTAATGTGCCTGGAAAAACATTTTAAAAAAATGACCCATGTCCTTGGGCCTCTGCAGCCATGTGGGAGACCTGGAAGAAATTCCTTGTTCCTGGCTTCAGCCTGGCACAACCCCAGCTGTTTGGACCACTTAGGAAATGTACCAAAGGATGGAAGATCACTCTCTCTGTGTAACTGCCTTTAAAATCAATAAAATTAATCTTTAAAACAGATAATGATACTACAGAGAGAGAGAGAGAGAGAAAACATCTAACCTCACATTGACTGTATTTCCCTAATCACAGTGTGGTGTGAATACGGTAAAACTACAGACCTATGAATCTCAAGGTCAACCATATTTTGCCACCAAGTGCCCAAATATTTAGTTAAACATTGTCTTGGTATTAATGAGGGTGTTGTTAACTTTTAAATTGAGTTGAGATTAACTTTCAAATTGGTACACTGTATAAAGATAGTCTTCCCCAATAGAGACAGGATCATCTAACACATTGAAATCCTGGATAGACCAAAAGCCTGAGTAACAGAATTCTTTCCCTGCTGGCTGTCTTTGAGCTGGAACACGGTCTTCTGGTCTTCAGTCTTTGGACTGAAACTGAAACTTCTACCACTGACTCTTCCGATCCTCAGGCTTTGAGTTTCAGTTTCCAGTTTTCAAAATCACAAAAGTCAATGCATACAATCTGTCGTTTAAATTAATCCCCAGTAGTTTCTCTGTTGGGAACACTGACAAATGCCTCCAGGTTTCTAAGCTTTGCAATGCTGCAAGAAATCAGCATAAATCATATTCTGAACACACAGGTACATCATCGTGAATGAAGACTAGGAGCTACCTGCTATCTGTCTAGCACATAAGCATAAAATAGGTGGCTTTACTTAATTAAGAAATGATCTAATGTGCTGATAATCACAAATGCTAGGATGAAACCAGCAAAGTGGAAAGGTGACATAGCCAATGATGATGCCAACTATGCAGAAACCTTATTTGAAACTTGCACAAACAAAAAGTAAAATGACTCCAGTAGGAAATGTAATTAATAAAATTTAAAGAAAGGGTGAAAGTGGCAAGAAATAAAAATAGTATCTAGGATTAATGCTGGATATTTATCCTAGCCATGAAGATATAAGTTGAATCATCCACTTCCCAGACTGGTGTACCTAAGCTCACGTTCTGGGTCCACTGCTGATTCTAGTTTTCTGCTGATGCATATCGTGGGAATCAAGAGGTGGCGGCTGACATAGCTGGTGCTTTACCACGTGTGTGGGAGATTAGGATTGAATGTCCAGGTCCTGGCTTCAGCGCCGGGCCCAGTCACTTCTTGCTTTTGCAGTCACTTAGAGAGTAAACCAGGAGGTGAAAATTCCGTTTTCTTACTCCTCTCTATCTCTCAAAAAAGTTTTCAAAAAATTTTAAAGAAATATCTAACACTGGGCCGGCGCGGTGGCGCAAGTGGTTAAAGGTCCTCGCCTTGCACGCCCTGGATCCCATATGGGCGCCGGTTCTAATCCCGGCAGCCCCGCTTCCCTTCCAGCTCCCTGCCTGTGGCCTGGGAAAGCAGTCGAGGACGGCTCAAAGCTTTGGGAACCTGCACCCACGTGGGAGACCCGGAAGAGGCTCCTGGCTTCGGATCGGCATAGTATCGGCCCGTTGCGCTCACTTGGGGAGTGAATCATCGGACGGAAGATCTTCCTCTCTGTCTCTCCTCTCTGTATATCCGCCTTTCCAATAAAAAATAATAAAAATAAATCTTTAAAAAAATAATAAAATAAAAAAAAGAAATATCTAACACTGAGAATACAATACAGTATTCATCTCTGCTTCTAGACAAAGATGGACTCCCAATGAAACTGTTTACTATTTACTGTATCTTGACAATAGGATGTTGTATTCTCTGCCATTGTCCATGCCCACAATGATAGACATATGAGTGTGTATGAAAAACTATACTATAGTAGTACTATAGGGGAACCCACTGAGTGGGGAGGGAACTGTAGGGGGGGGGGATAAGGGAAATCCCAGGGCCTATGGAACTGTCTCATAAAATGATAATAATAAAAAGAAATAGAATTTTTAAAAAAGATTTTAAAAAGAAAATAGTTGCAGATAAGAAGTAGTGTAGCTTAATAGAATCAGATCTAGATTGTGTTGGAAGTAACTAGAAAACTTAGTCGTTAATGAGTTAAAATACTTTAAAAGGAGATGTTGCAAGAACATGTGTATTTTTTTTAAATTATGGACATATGCTGAATGGAAGAATCACTTCTTACCTAAAAATCAAATCGTGTACTCTTCTTCCCGACTACAGTAACATCACATGGGTAGCTTGAAAAAGGCCATGGCAGTAAGACTTATACAAAAAGCTGGCAAACATTTCAGATCAGTGTTTCTTACTTGATTTTTAATTTATATTTTTCTCTGAGCCAGTTCACAAAGCATAGTACTAACTACCACCTAAAGCCAAGAAGAGGAAACTGACATAGGGACGACAGGGCCAACAGGCTTAGGATGCCTTTGAAGCAGGTGGACACGGAACGTGTTCTGGAATCTGAACATGTACTCTTTGGTGCACAGACAGCAGACCCAGGCATTGAAGTGGAGAGAGAGGTCTAGTATAAATTCCTGTTATCAAGAACCCTACTCATGGAAATGTAAGCAGAAGTTTTTCTCAAATTACACAAAGACATAAAATAATAAACTTTAAGTAGCATTTAGAAGCAAAGGTTTTATAGATGCGTCCATTTTTATTGTTATTGCTTTCAATTCTTGCATTTTCTTTTGAAAATTAGCTGTTCTAAGAAATATAAATTCAAATTTTTAAAAGTATACTTGAGAGAAAAAGGCCATGATTTCAAAATTTAGCCATGACAGACCAAATGAAGTTGCCAGAGTTGATACAGGAAATGGAAGAGACACCAAAACAAACAAAAAAGGATGTAAAGTTAAACTTTATCCGTTTTGACCAAGAGCAGATAAACTTGATATTTGCAAAACTGCCTCCAAATATTCTGCAAGGCACGCTAGTTGTAACAGTGGCCCTGAACAAATAGTTCTTGAGTTTGCTAAACAATATCAGAATTGTTCATTAATTTTCATTTCCTCTAACTTCAAAACACAACGAACCTTAAATAATCTCTGTTTACATCGGAAAGCCAATAATTGCTTTTGCACTTTAACAGCAAGTAATACACTAAATTTACTCTCAGAGCAGAAGAAAAAGCATGTTTCTTATATTTTATAGACCAGTTTTATTCAAACACAGTGAAGAATTTAAGGACCTGTTTGATTATGAAATTTCTCTGTGTGAAAAACAGCATTCATCTCTTTGGTTTTAATAAGGAACTATTTTATCTACTACAGCAAATATGGCAGTCATTTAACAGGGTATGTACAAAATGGAGATAACACTAAAAAATATGTTTATGGTGTATTTGCATGTGTCTCTTGATTTTCCTACTTAGAGCTATACAAAATCTCTCCTTGACATTTTCTCTAAAAAATTGTAATTTCAAAGCATAGCCCTTTTAAACTAAGTATAGATAAACAATGTTAAAGAACAAAAACTATCTTAGCCATCAGTTAGTTCAAAAACGAAATGTTACAGATGGGGCAAGCATTCACTTGCTGAAAGAAGAGTGCAAGCCAAGCCTTGTGGTTCCAAGTAGCATTCTGTCAGCACTGTGATACGCTGCTTCCTCAAGAAATAAACACCAACCTCGGACCTGTTGGCAAATGGGCATAAAATGTAGAAGCAAGTGATATATTAACGATTCAGGTAGAATGAGAACCAGGCAAATTAACAAAAAACAGAACAAAGCAAAACACTGTGTCTCCTGTCTTCAGCAGCTTGGGAGAGCCTCGGTGGGTAGTCAGTCTCCACTAATCCATCATCAATCTTTCCCTGTCAACACATGCCACCTGACTGTGACCAAGCATTCACAATAAGAAATGGCAAAACAAGAAATTCTCAAAAATACTTTTCACCTGTAAAAGTGTTCAATTCTAACCCCACGGTCACTTTTCATTCTGTTAAGTACTTCCCAATTCATTGGCTCACCAGGCAACCACATTATATGAGTTGAAGGTGTTCGAGAATCACTATTAAATTTGCCTGATATCTGTGAAAAAGGTCCTATTCGCCTTTCATGAGAGTCTTTATATCACACCAGTCGAGAGTGTTTTAACAAAATTCTTGTTTAAAATATTATGTCATGCTTTGCAAAAATAATAACTCTTGGCCAATTCTATTTTTTAATGAGAAACAAAAGCAAAAAAAAAAAAACATTCAGGATGTTTCCTATCCAACATCGTTTCTATTTTTAGTTTGTACCAACTTATGTCACAAAACAACTTGTAATTAAACATCTGAAATCAATATGCAGAAGTGACTCCATGTGATTATGCAAGTATGATTCTGCACCGTTCCCAAGCAATGAATTCAAATCAGAAGGGAATGTGCTCTTTGTACCACATGCATGGCTATACACGGTGATATCTTCTCTTTATAGTTCTTGGTTTCCTACGATTATTCATGAAATAGAAGACCTTGAATTTTGTGCTATTCAGAAAATAAAGTTCTGCCTGGTTTTGCGAACTGCTCACCAAGTCACAAAGGCAAAAACATCATACTTAAGAAAATTACAGTCTATTAATGCTTCAGTCTAGTTACAGCTTCATATTGGTGCGTCTGCAATGCAGACCCTGAGAGACACCAGTGATGGCTAAGTAGCTGAGTTATTTACCCACGTGGGAAACACAAATTGAAAAGCTGGGTCCCAATTTTACCCTGCACAGGCCAAGCAATTGTGGGCAACTAAGGAATAAACTACTGAATGGAAGCTGTCTCTGTCCGTTTCTCTTTGCTTCTCACCCACACAAAACAAATTTAGAAAAATCTCCAAATCTTGCTACTTTCAGTAGAACTGTAGTGCTTGCAATCCCATAATGTAACATTCTTTTTTTCATTTGAAAGGCAGATATTAAAGAGATCTTCGTGTCTCCCACATGAATACAGGAGCCCAAGGATTTGGACCATCTTCCTCTGTTTTACCAGACACATTAGCAAGGAAGTGGATCAGAAGTGGAGCAGCTGTGACTCAGCACTGAGGTTGGAAGCTTAACCTGTGATCCCACAGCGCTGCCCCAATCCCTCTCCCCAAAATAATATGCATGTTTTAAAGATATATAGTTTTTTAGTTGAAAGAATGATCTACACAGAGAATAAAAGACAAAGATCTTCCATCTACTGCTTCACTCCCCAGATGGCTGCAACTGCCAGAGCAGAGCTGATCTGAAGCTAGGAGCCAGGAGTCAATAGTTTGTTCTGGGTCTCCCATGTGGGTGCAAGCTCCCAAGAACGTAGGCCATTCTCTCCTGCTTTCCCAGGCTGTAACCAGGGAACTAAATGGGAAGCGGACGAGCCAGAATATAAACAAATGCCCAGATGGGATGCCTGTGCTTGCAGGCTGAGGAATAACCAATTGAGTTCTCACACTGGTCCCCCAAAATAGCATCTTAATGCACAGCTAACTTTATGGAAAATTCAGTAAATTTATTAATCAGAAGCTTGAAAAGAGGAAGAAACAGATAAATCCCCAGAGAGTGAGCATTTAAAAGTTTCAGTCTTTTGGATATTAATTTTACTATCTCTCAAAACTGAGTTCTACTGAACTATAATTTTTAAGTCAGGAGACAAAGTTGGGAGTCCTAACACAGGTCAAGGGCAGACTGGCCATCTCACCATTTGAAGGATAGTGTTTCTTGGGACTTCTCTTGAGACACACAGTAGACAGATATAGTTTCCCAATCATGATTAAAAGAAAGTAAGGAAGAAAAGGATAGATTTGCAGAGGGGGATATAAACATTTAAGTTTTCCTAATTATAAACCTGTATGTGAGTGTATTTAGGACTGGAACATAGTCTGGAAAACCCAAATTAAAACCATATAGATGTCCCAGGAAGATACATAATCCACTATGCATGTACCTAATAACATTTATGCCCATATGTGTTAAAATATGATTAAAATTCCCAAACAGAAAGGAGAAAGTCCAATATCATTATAGAACATTTTAATGTCATTTGTCTCTGTGATTGATAGATTGAGCAGACACGCAAATTTTTAAGGATAGAGAAATTTGAATAATATAATTACCAAGCTTGATTTAATGGACATGTATAAGCATTGAATCCTTCACTGAAAAACTTCAGAACACACATTTTTAGAAACATACGAATAACTATAAAAATTAACCCCTTATTTCAGTGCAGAGTGAGATGTTTCAGATATTTTGTCAAAATTTGAAGAATTTCTTTCTATCCGGTCACATTCTCTGACACAGTTGTTCTCAAATTTTAGAATACATTAAAATAATTGAAATAATGTGAGCATTGAGGTTGCTTAATATACTTCTTGCGATGCCTGTGTGCCATGCTGGAGTGGCTGAGCTCCAGTCCCAACCCCGTTTCCAATTCGAGTTTCTTGTTAATGCATTCTGAAAAGGGAAATGATGGCTCTGGTTGTTGAGCCTCTGTCACTCATGCAAGAAGCCCAGATTGAGTTCCAGATTCCTGGCATCACATGTTGTATGCATTTGGCAGAAAAACCAGCAGTTGGAAGCTCTCCCTCTCTTTCTCTGTGTGTCTCTCTTTGGCATTCAAACAGAAATAGGTAAATATTTAAAATAATAATAGTAATAATAATATATAATGGGAATTTGCTTAAAACACAAATAAATCTGACCTATCCTCAAAGATCCTGATCCAACAGGTCTCAGAAGGAAGCCAAGAGTTTGTGCTCTGAAGTTACAAAGTATATTCGCTCTCTATGCTGGTATAATAAAACACTACAAACTGTATTACCTTAAAAGGAGGACGGTGCAAATAGGCACAGAAACATGCTCTCTCACCATGTAGAGGCTAGATGCTGCACATCAAGGTGTTAGCCATGCCATCTCTGAGTAGCCATGCCATCTCTGAGGGCTGTACAATCCAATCAGTTCAGTGCTCCTCTCTGAGTTTATTCTGATGCCAGCAATCTTGGGCAACCCTTGGATTTTGCAAGAATTGCTTCAATATCTGCCTCTATCACAACATTGTGTTATCTTGCTGTCTCTCTGTGTCTCTCCACTTATAAAAATAGCAGTCAGATTTGATTAGTGCCTATCCTAATATGATATCCTAAGAACATCATATTAATTTGATTTTATATGTAGTGACCCGGTTTTCAAATAAATAACTTTATTTACAGGTATCTAGGGTTAAGCTTTCAAGATAGCTTCTGGGGAAAAATAGCAACCCCTGGCCCCTTGTTGTTTCTGGTTCTGCAAACACATGTTGAGGATCACAGATTAACAATAGTTTGATTAACAATATTGATTAACAATATTGATTAACAATAGTTTATATTTCAGATAGTTAGGAGAGATAATTTTAAGTGCTCTCAACAAAAAGAAGTGATCATTTAGATGATGGATGAATTAAAATCTTGACTTTGATATTACAAAGTTTTTGTACACATTGTATCCTTTAAATATTTACATTCTGTAAAAATTCTATTCATTTTGGATACAGAGACTGAGAGAAAGAGAGAGAGAAAGAGAGAGAAAGAGGGAGAGAAGAAGAGAGAAAGAAAATTCCATTTCACTGCTTGAAGACATTCTTCCAAATATGAACCTGTATTGAAAATAAAAAATACTGAATATTGCATAGTATATGTCTAAATGTATTTATTCATGGATGCACCCAATAGTACCAACAGGGAAATTCATGACCTTGATATTCATTTCAGAAAGAAAAAGCAAAATGATAGCAAAAAATTATAAGGAAAGAGTACACATAAAAGTTGAAAAAAAGATTAAAAGGGTGGTTCTTAAAAAATATTAGTAAAATATAAAAACAACAATAATCTCGCAGTGTTTTTCAAGGAAGTAAGAGAATGATATTAGAAGTGAATGGCAATTAAATAAAACACTCAGTAAGGGTTAGAAGATAAGAATATAATAAACAGCAAATTTTAAGACTTAGGCCAACACCAAAGTACCAGGCGATAAATTTAGGTTATTTATTTATTTCAGTGACAGAGACAGAGATGGACAGTAAGAGCTTGAAATTATTGTTCACTCTAAATGCAAGCCAGTGGCTATCATTAGGGACCAAAGCCAGGATCCAGGAAGTCAACCCAGGTCTCCCATTTTGGGAGGTATTAACCCAACCACTACTGTCTCCCAGGTCTAAATTCTGGGGCAGTTTGTTTAAGGAGCAGAGAGGCAGGCGTGAAACCAGGCATGAAACTGCCACATTGAACACAGCTGTCTCAACTAACATCTTAACTTCAATATCAAATACCTACTGCACTAAAGGATCATTTAATTAAATTAGTTCAAAAAGAAATAAAAACTAAATGGTACTATGTCCAGTAAAGTGGATTTTCTTTTCCAGGAATACATGGCTAGTTCAAATTTAAAGTGCAATCAATTCTGTCCATCATATTAATAGGTAAAAAAGAAATTCATATGAACGTATCCATTGACACACAAAAAAGATCTAGACAAAAATGTAACACTCAATCATGATTTTAAAAACCACTGAGCTAAAAAAGGAGATAATTAAAAAGAGACATAAAACATTTTCTGCAGTTTAATAAAGGGTATCTAGGATAAGCTTATAACTAACAGATTTAACGGTGAGAAGATTGAAACTTTCCCCATAAGATAGGGAATAAGGCAAGCATGTCTGTTCCTACTCATCCTGCTAGAATCCACACAGTGGGAGTCAGTGGCTTATCAGGCAAATCCTGGGCCAGCGTTCCACATGGCCATCAGTTCAAGTCCAGGATGCTCCACTTTCAATCCAGTATCCTTGCTATGACCTATGAGAGCAGAGGGGAATGACTCAAGTCCTTGACCCACATGGGAGAACTGGAGGAAACCTCTGGCTTCAGATCTGCTCACCTCTGGCGCTTGCAGGCATTTTGAGAGTGAACCAGTGGAGTGGAATGGAAGATTGCTCTCTCTCTCTCTCTCTCTCTCTGTTTCTTTCTCTCTCATTTTATTTCTGTTACTCCTCTCACTGTGAATCTGTCTCTCATATAAAAATCAAATAAATCTTTTTAAAAAGAAATCATAAATTAACTTTCCAAAAAAAGTAAAGTGAGAAAAAGAATAAAATGTATACACAAACTGGAAGAAATCTCTAGACACATATAACATGGTATAATTATGTAGAAAAGCCCAGGAATCTTTAAAAACACAAAAAAGCCTTTAGGACAGAACCGAGCTTAGTAAAATCACAGAATGTGTCTTTACTATACAAAGCCAACTATATTTCTATAGAGTAGCAATGAAAGATAATGGAATTTGAAAGAGAATAAAATTTACAAAAACATCAAAAAAATGCCATGCCTGCATAGAATCACACAAGACAATGTATAATAGCTGTATAGTGGGTATTACAAAACACTGATAAAAATCCAAGGTCTATGCAGGAAAAACACCCTACAAATAAGTAACAGAGGATCTGTATTTAGATAGAAAAGTGATTAGATAATATAAAAGTCACATGCAAACCTGGTAACACTAAATGGCTAAAAGTCACATGAAGAAATGTGAATTTTTGAGAAGCATATTAAGAGCACACATCAGTCCATGGGGGGAAAAATGGGACTGGAAGGAAGAACTGACCTGGAAGCTACACCCACAGGTATGTTTGTTGACTGGTGAAGGTGACAAACTGAACATGACCCTGCACTGGCTGGCACACACAAGACTCAAGTGTGAAGTCACCACAGGCAAGTTTTCTTGGGGGATTCCCTATTTTGATGGTAGGACTCAAACCCCAACCACATGGAAAATTACAATATATGTGGTATGACTTTGTATTGCACTGGGTATTCTCAGTTACTAATGCTTGTTTAAAAGACAGCGTGCTTAGACTCACCCACTGGACATGGCAGCCAGCTCATTGAGACAAGCACAAGACATTGCCTCATCAGGGGGTGGAAAGCAGAACAGCATGCGCCACTATTCTGGATAAGCTTTGCAACATGTTCCTGGACCTGGCTAAGCTTTGTAGCATGTTCCACGTCAGCCAAACATCTTGAAAAGATTTTCTCAACCCTGATACTGTGAAGCCGACAACATTCAGAACTATTAAAACCACTCAAGTGATATTCTCAGAACAATTTCCCCCACATTGAGGTTATTAAAGTATCATCAAATGACTGTCCCCCATCCCTGGGTGCCGATGTAGTTAGACAGCAAGGAGTGGTCCCTTCTCTTTCCCCATGCACAGGAGGAAAAAAGTTGAAACATTTGTCCCACCCGTCTCTCTCCACACTTTTATTGGAGATCTGCATAGGTTTGCATCTGTCTCAACTATGTAGACAATATCAAAATTAGAATTTTAAAATTGAATTAAATTGAATTAGAAGGCATATTAAATTGACTAAGACTTATAGCACACACAGAAGACTGTCAAAACTTCAATCTTACAACTAGTGTTTTGAGAGATTTAGATAGAAACTGAAATGATGCAAGATAGGCAAAATTATTATAGTTCATTTTAGGAGACCAATATGACAATACTTTCTAAAAAGTTGGAATGCTATGTAATCTGATGTTTCAAAACAAACATTCTAGATACAGCCACATGGATGGATGAATAAAGAGTCTGGCATTTATATTTTGGCACTACTATCTATAATATTAAAACAGTAATTAAGTTGATTCCCTACCTAAGATTAGACTTATCAAATTATCCCTGTCAGAGGTCAAAGACAATGTGAAAGCATGCAATCAACTTGAACTGAAAAGTCCAATTATAAAGATATCAATTTTCCACATATTGATCTGCAGATTTTAAGATGATTCCAGTATGAACATTTATAAAAATTCATACAAATCAAAATCCAGATTTCAATAGAAGACCAAAGATAACAGCATATATAAAACATTTTTGAAAAGGAAGAATAATATGGAAGGATACACATCTTTTGAAATTAAGACTTACTATTGCTCTTCAGAAACCAGAACAGTATATTAAAGGAAAAGCAAACATATAGATCGATATAACACAATAGAGTGTCCAGAAATAAATGCACACATTGATTTTTCAGCAAAATACAAAGGCCACTCAAGGAAAAAGAATATTCTTTTCCATGAATGGTATCGGAACAATTGAGCCTCCGTGTACAAGAGAAATTCACCTCAACCCATAATTGCAAGCCACACAACAATGAATTCAAAATGAATCCTATCCTAAATGTAAAACCTACAACTATGGAGGTTCTTGCTGAAGTCAGGAAAACATCTCTATGACCTTGGATGAGAGAATATTTTAGATACAAAAGCAAAAATATAAACCATAATAAAAGTGAATGGATTTCATAGAAACTAAGAACTTGTACTCTTTGGAAGGTACCAGTAACACTATGAAGAGATAAGCACAAACTGGAGGAAAATAGTCACAATCACTTTTCTTGTAAGGACTTACATTCATGAAAAAAAGAATTCAGTAACAAGGCAATTCATTTCCAAAGGAACAGACACATTGGGCAGACTTGTCACCAATAAAATATGGATGGCCAACAAATACATGACTAGATGTTCAAGTTATTGGGAAAGTGTACTTTAGAACCACACAGAGATATCACTTTTCACATGCAAGACAACTGGCAAAATCATCTGCTGATAGGATGCCTAGCAACTGGGAATCTCATGCCTTGCTGCTGGGTGTTGCAAAATGGTACAGAAATTTTGGTCAACAATGTGATAGTTTCTTATGAAATTTAGGCAACGTGAATTCCAGTTGCCCTGTAGTCTAATTTCTAGCATTTTCCTCAAATAAAATACAAACGTCCTTTTTCATGACTATCCCAAGAGTTCCTAACTAGCTGAACAGCCAAATTATAGCATATGCACAGTAGAATATTACTCAGCAATAAACAGGAATGAAATACTGATGAATCGCAAATGTGCTACACTGAGTGGAAGAAGCCAGACTCAAAATGATACTTGCACTATAAGTTCATTTATTTGACACTTGGAAGAGATAGCACCACAGGACAAAGTAAAAATCAACGCACATAAAAAGTTACAAAGGGCTGGGAACCATCAGCAGACTAAGAAGTGAATGACACTTTGTCAGGTAATGGAAGTATGTTAAACTTGATATGTCAATCAAAACTTGCAACATTGTTTTTTTTTTTTTTTTTTTTGAAACTTGGAAAAGCATGAAAGTATATTTTGCATTGTAAATGTTCTTATTCCTTTTTTTTTTTTTAAATATAATTTATTTTTATATTCTTTACATACTTAGTTAGAGTAAGAAGGTTCAAGGGCTACAGGAAAGTGGATAATACTAGTATGTTTTCCATATTGTTACCTTCATGTTTAAAAGGGGGGTATTAAGGGAGAAGGCCAACCCAATTTCCCACCCTTCCCAAGTCCCGGGTGTAGGGCATGCTCTGAGGTTCTTGCTCGAGTGGTTTTGATGTTGCAACAGTTATGAATCGCTGTCAATCTCGCCGCTCCAAGCACTATGAGGTCTTTGAAAAATCCACTGATTGACATAGTCCATCATAGCTGAGATGGTTGGTTGACCTGTTCTGTCTTCTCTCTTTTCTTCGTTAGGGTTCTGAGTCCAGCATTTAGATTAGGAAGATCTCCAAAGAAACTTCTTGTATGTGCTAACAAGTACAGGGCCAGGCACCGTCCATCGCTCCAATCAGCTGGTGGTTGTAATTGCTGGGTTGGTTCTGTTTTCACTCCCGACTTCCACTGGAACCAATGGGTGTTGCAGTCCAGCCTGGTTCTGCCCAGCACATACTTGGCCCTCACCTAAACCAGTGGGAGCTGCAGCCTAGTTGGAGCGACCCACAATAACCCCCACCAGGACCGCCCCTACCCTGGTTTGCCAGTAAGTGTAGCAGTAATCCAGTCTGCCCCACACCCCATTCCACCCCAGCCACTGTTTAGTTTTATGTCCTCCCGTGGAAGTGGTAACCCAAGAGGGATGAGCCCACTATTACCCTCCCAGGCCTCTCCCACTCCCAGATTCCAGCTGCCCAAAACAAACCTCGCCCACTTTAATTCTGTTTGCACCAGTAGGAATAATCCACCGAGCCCGGCTTTTCCCTGATCTAGTCCACATGAGGCGCACAGGTGTGGTAGCTCTGCCTAGTCTGGTCTGCCCCCATCCCAGCCCATGCTCTCCAGCGGGAGTAGCTGTCCAGCAAAGGAACCCTCCCTTATTCCCCTGCTGGCTCTGCCTACTACTGTGTCAAAAATGAAGGATTGGAGTTGGGGAGAAACATATCACATGGGCAAGGTGGGCAAGCAGGGAAAATTACAGCAAAAATTACAGGGAAAAATACACAAATATGTTTGGAAGCACATGCTGCACACACCTCATCTTTGCTGATCCCTACACCTTGTCTTGAAATTAAATTCCCCATTTGTGCAAAACGGTAGAAGAGAACGGAGTGGATTGTTGGAATCCATTCTGCTTCTGTTTTTTTCTCCCCAGAAGCAAACAGCAATCAGTTTGATTGTGCTTTATAAAAGATAAGTAGAATCTATTATTGCACAGTACAGAGTAGTAAAATTATGATTGGACTTTTTTTAAAAAAAGATTTAGTTATTTTTTATTACAAAGTTAGATATACAGAGAGGAGGAGAGACAGAGGGGAAGATCTTCATCCGATGATTCACTCCCCAAGTGACCGCAACGGCCGGTGCTATGCCGATCCGAAGCCAGGATCCAGAAACCTCTTATGGGTCTCCCGCACGGGTGCAGGGTCCCAAAGCCTTGGGCCGTCCTCGACTGCTTTCCCAGGCCACAGGCAGGGAGCTGGAAGGGAAGTGGAGCTGCCGGGATTAGAAATGGCGCGTTCAAGGTGAGGACTTTAGGTGCTAGGCCAAGCCACTGGGCCCATGATTAGACTATTGTTATAATATTCAAAGCAGAGGGGCTATCTGTGATCAACTGTGATGCCAACAAGCAATATGGATGTGAGCTTGAGTTCCAGCTGCTCTAATTCCTATCCAGTTTCCTGTTAATGCGCCTGTGGAAGCAGCACAAGATGACCTTGAGCCCCCACACCCACACGCCCACACGCCCACACGCCCAACACACCCACACACCCACACCCACACACCCACACGCCTACACGCCCACACGCCCACACGCCCACACGCCCACACACCCACACACCCACACACCCACACGCCCACACGCCCACACACTCACACACCCACACACCCACACACCCACACACCCACACGCCCACACGCCCAACACACCCACACACCCACACGCCCACACGCCCACACCCACACACCCACACGCCCACACCCACACACCCACACACCCACGCCTACACGCCCACACGCCCAACACACCCACACACACACCCACACACACACACACACACACACACGCCCAAACGCCCAACACACCCACACACCCACACGCCCAACACACCCACACACCCACACGCCCACACGCCTACACGCCCACACCCACACACCCACACACCCACACGCCCACACGCCCAACACACCCAAACACCCACACGCCCACACGCCCAACACATCCACACACCCACACACCCACAACCACACACCCACACACCCACACGCCCAACACACCCAAACACCCACACGCCCACACGCCTACACGCCCAACACACCCACACACCCACACGCCCAACACACCCACACACCCACACGCCCACACGCCCACATGCCCAACACACCCACACACCCACACGCCCAAACGCCCAACACACCCACATGGAGACACGGAGAGCTTCTGCTTTCTGGATTCTTTCTTTGCCTTTGACCTAGACATGACTCTCTCTCTCTCTCTCTCTCTCTCTCTCTCTCTCTCTCTCTCTCTTTTCCAACCCCCCTGTGTACATGTGCATGTGTCTTGCTCTATAACTCTGCATTTGAAATCAAACAATCAATCCTTTTTGCAAATTCAAAGCAGATAAAATTCAGCTGTGTCATTAGAAGCCCAGGAAGCCATCATTTTGGGGCACAGAAAGCAAGCGTTGGCAATCAGAAAGGGATTCTGAATAGTAGGAATGCTTTATTTCTTGTCATTTTATTTTGTTTTAGATTTAGGGTCGTGGTCCGCCTGATAGTTTCTATTTGTGAGAATTCAGTGAACACATTTGCAATTCACTCATTTTCTGAACATATGTCATATTTCAATAATAAGTGAAACATACACAACTGATTGTACAATAAAGAGCAGGAAGAGATCATTCACATGTAAGTCACAGCTGTGGTCAGGAAAACATGCAATCCTTACTGGTACCATTACCTTTAGTCGGGTTCCATTTCTCAAAATGCACAGAAGGTACATTGCTATTCTTTTAAAACTGCTTGCTTTATAAACTACACAAACAATTCATCAACTTCTACATATAAATGCTTAAAGTAAAAAGAAATTTAGATTGTGATGCTGTAAATGCAGGATTACAGATTCCTTTCTCATATGCAAATTTGATTTCCTTTGGATATATTTTCAGAAGTGGAATAGCAGCTTATATGATAGATCAATGTTCAGTTCCCTTAGCACTCTCTATACTGAATTCCATAGTGGTTGCACTAGCTTATACCCCCACCAGCAGTGAAGGAGGGTACCTTTCTCCCTGCATCCATGCCAGCAGGTGTTATTCGTAGAGTTCTGAATGTAGACCAATCTCACTGGAGTTAGATGGAACCTTGTGTGGTTTTTATTTCCTGACAGCTAGGGAGCCTGAGCATTTTTTCATATGTCTATTAGTCATTTGAATTTGATCCTTTGGAAAATGTCTGTTAATTTTCTTTGTTGATTTGTTCATAGGGTTGTTTGCTTTGCTGTCAAGTTTCTGAAATTCTTAAATTCCATATATTAGCCCCTTTTTGGTTTTGAGATATGCAAAGATTTTCTCTCATTCTGTTGGTTTCTTCTTCACTTTGCTGATTGTTGCCTTTGCTGTACAGAAGCTTTTAATTTGACTTAGTCCCAATGTTTTATTTAGCCTTTGACTGCCAATGCTTTTGGTGACTTTTCTAAGAAGTCTCTCCCCATCCCTATATCTTGTAGAGTGCTTCCTATGTTTTTCTCTAGTAATTTCATGATTTTTGAATGCAGATTTCAGACCTTAATTCATTTAGAGCTGATTTTATTATATGGTGACAGGTAGGGGTATTGCTTCTTACCTCTGCAGGCTGCTATCCAGTTGTCCCAGCAGTATTTGTTGAAGAGATCAGGCTTTTTGCTTGAATCGTTTTTAGTTCTCTTGTCGAAGATTAGTTGGTTGTACATGTGTGCACTCCCTTCTGGGATTCATATTCTGTTCCATTGATCTTCTCAGCTTCTATACCAGCACCAGACTATTTTTGATGACCACTGTTCTCTAGTATGTCTTCAAGTCTGGAATTGTGATTCCTCCAGCTTTATTTTTATTTTTCAGGAAACCTTTGATGATTCATGGTCTCCTGTGTTTCCAGATGGACTTTTGTATCTTCTTTCCTATTTCTGAGAAGAATGTTGTTGGGATTTTGATTGTGACTGCATTGAATTTGTATATTATTTTTGGTACTATGGACATGTTGATGATGTTGACCTGTTGATCCATGGCAAATCCTTGATCTTTTGATAACTTCCTCTATATCTGTTTTTAATGTTTCATAATGTTCATCACAGAGGTCTTCAACTTCTTCCGTCAGATTAATTTCAAGGTATTAAGAATGCTCTTTACTATTTTAAAAGGGGCTGTACTTAAAATTTCTTTCTCAGTCATGGAACTAACTGTGTATGCTAGTGCTTTCAACTTCTGTTCATTAATTTTGTATCCTGCTATCATGCCAACTTCTCTTATGAGTTCCAATAGCCTTGTTCTCTTTTTTTTTTTTTTAAAGATTTATTTATTTCTCTTAGAAAGTCAGATTTTCAGAGAGAAGAACACATAGAGAAAAGGATCTCCCATCCACTGGTTCACGTTTCAAGTAGCCACAGCAGCCGTAGCTGCACCTATCCAAAGCCAGGAGCCAGGAGCTTTTTCTAGGTCTCCCACGTGAGTACAGGGACCTGAGGATTTGGGCTGTCCTTGACTGCTGTCCCAGGCCACGAGCAGGGAGCTGGAAGAAAGTGGAGCAGCTGAGATATGAACCTGCACCCATATAGGATCTTGCTGCATGCAAATGAGGACTTCAGCCTCTAGTCCACCGTGCTGAGCCCTTCAACAGAGTCCTGATTAAATCTTTCAGTTTTCCTATGTAGAGAATTACACTATCTGTAAACAGGGATAATTTTGATTCCTCATTCCCAAGTGAAACCACCCACATGTGTGTCAAAGGAGGAGTGGATGAAGAGGCATGGTATACTCCAATGGAATACTACTCAGTCATTACAAAGAATGCAGTTGTACCATTTGCCCCAAAATGTTCCCAACTTGAAACCATTATACTCAGTGAAATAAAGCAATCCCTAAAGGACAAATATCATGTGTTATTTCTGAAATCAGGCAATCTCCTTGCAAAAATACAATATCAATAGTCCTTTTAACATTGTTTTTGTTGCATCACATTGCCTTTGATATTTTTGTTTTTATTTTCAGTTCTTCAAAGCAACTTTTTTTCTCTTATTAAATTCTTCACTGACTCTTAGGTAACATCATTCTCTCCAAGAAGGTATTTGATTTTCTTTTTCATTTCTTCAGCAACACATTGGTCATTCAGTAGCATGTAATTTAACTTTCTGTTGTTGTAAATTTCTATTATTCTTCTTGTTGTTGATTTGATTTTATGGCTTTTCATTTAATGGGATATATAGTATCTGTGTAATAAAGATTATCATATCCAGATATGAAGAGAAAATGCAGTATGAATCTCTACTTCTAAATCAAAGATGGACTGTGAGTGAAACTGTTTAAATATGTCTTGACATTAGGGTTCTTGACTCTCTGACATCGTCCATGAGCACAATATCAAAAACACTTAAACAGCAGAATGATGGACTTATGACTGCTTATGAAGCAATATACAACTGTACTAACACGGGGGAAAGCAGTGCAGGAAAGGGGATCCGGAGAGAGTGTATGGGAAATCCCAAGCCTATTGAACTCTTTTATAAAATAACTAGCAGTAATAATAATTAATTCATTTTGAAAGGAAAACAACAGAAAAAAAATTAAAGAGAATTTAAATATTTTTCTTAATAAAAGATACACATAGGATAGGTGTTGGTACAACCGTTAAATCAGTGTTTGAGATGTTGTCCTCCTATACCAGAGTGCCCCATTCCAGTCCAGCACACCCTGGGAGACACACCAAGGAACTGGCTCCCTGCTGCCCAAGCAGGAGACCCCAGTTGAGTTCGGAGCTCTGGTTCCCTGCTGCCCAAGCAGGAGACCCCAGTTGAGTTCGGAGCTCTGGTTCCCTGCTGCCCAAGCAGGAGACCCCAGTTGAGTTCGGAGCTCCGGACTCCAGCTTGAAAGAGCCCTGACTGCAGTACGCATTTGGGGAATGAATGAGAAGAGCGATGGACCTTCCCCCCTCCAAATTAAATGAAAACAAACATTATTTAATAAATTAGTAGAAATAGATGTAGAAAACTTTATCAACCTTTTTTTTTTATCATATCTCTTCATCCATGTAAAAGAAGTAAAGAAAGAATAACATTTGTCTTTGTCTATTCATTTAAAAAGACTGTAAAGATACACTAAAATGCTGCCCCCCACCCCGCCCCATCTCCTTAAAATAGAAGTAACCTTAATATGCTTGGATATCTTCCAGTATTTTACAAATTACTCTTAACGGTGATATTACTTCAAGAATTTGAAGCTGAAAAGGGAAGGGAGTAAAGAATTTGGAAGGAAAACAGACAAAATCACACACAAAATTTGTTTTCATCCCTGCATCATTCATCCAGAGTAAGGCAGGAGAAAAACCGGGAGAGGAGCTTGTGTCCCGCGCAGTCTGCGGGAGAGTCAGGGCCACGTGGAAAGTAACGTTTCAAATCCAGAACCTGCCGGAACGCACAGGCCGGTGTGGCCTCTGGGCCGTTGTAAAGCGACCTAGGCAAAGCTGAATCAAGTCAACACTTCTCCCTGGCCTCACGGTGTGGAGCTACGACCGCACAGGTAGAAAGAGAATCAGGTTCGCTGTGTTAAAACATCTTAATAGACCAGTTTGATGAGAAGGAACAAAAATGACTCATACAGGAAAGCGCCTGTGAATTAGGAAAACAAGAGCTAGGAAGGAGAGTTGCTTATGGGTAACACTCTTAAGAACCAAGAAGTCCTGGCTTGCATGCAGTTGGAAGACAGAGAGGGTCCCTACAGGTACCTGCTTGTTATGTAGGCACACCTTGATGACCAACACAACAACAAAAGCAGAAAAAAAAAGGGGGGGGGGTTGATGACAGGTGGGGGTTGCAGAGGGGTAAGATTCTGCTTGGTTTTGATATAGCAGATCTTCTGCTTTGTTTCACTTTATTCTAATTTGTCTTTGTTACTAAAATATGAGGGCTTGTGCCATTGAGCAGGTAAGAGACGGTGTGACTATTTGAAAGTCCAGATTTTATTGAACATTTGCAATATAGGCTGTTGTCCCCTTAATTCATGATGTTATTGTGAACCTAAGACACTGAATGCCTCAGAGTAGAGTTTGGGAAAGGGGAAAAAGTCTAACTCCCTCTCTCCAAGCCATAAATGGAAATTGATGACAACTTTACAGAAACCAAAAAGTTGAGCATGAATTGTAAGATAGAGAACTTAATATGATCTCTAGGCATACACCCCATGTTAATTTCTTCTTAGAGCAGAAATTTTTCTTTTTCTTTTTTTAAAGATTTAATTTATTTTAAATGGAAAGCCAGATTTACAGAGAGAAAGAGAGACAAAGATCTGCCACTTGTTGGATTACTCCCCAAATGGAAAGAATCAGAGCTGAGCTGATCAGAAACCAGGAGGAGCTTCTTCCTCTTCTCCCAAGTGGGCACAGCGTCCCAAGGCTAGGGCTGTCCTAGACTGCTTTCCCAGGCCACAGACAGGAAGCTGGATAGGAAGTAGAGCAGCCAGGACAGGAACTGGTACACATGTGGAATCCCAGTGCATTCAAGGTGAGGACTGAGCCCTTGAGTCATTGCACTGGACCCAGAACAATGACTACAATTGCACTTCTCTGCACTCACTTTGACTGCAAGCCCTTTTTTTTTTTTTTTGCTATAGATGACACATCAGTTTAAAACAGATGAGTTGATACCCCAACAATAGTAGGCCAGGCTAACAAAAAAACGATGTTATATATCATATGTGCAAGGGTTTTTAAATCATTTGCATCAGGGAGTCCAGAATATTGTCTCTCAGCTAGTAGAGAATATATTGAGTCATTTTCTTGGAAAGTAACATTCAAATTGTAATTTTTTTACCCATAAAGAGAATTTTTTAGGGATTTTAGAAAATAAAATATTATAGCAATCTGGCTTAAAGATCGCCAAAAGAGACTATGATTTATCAATGCTCTGGCTAAATTTCAAAATACCACACTCAATGAGCATGAGCCATCTGCCTAATAGAGTATTTTCTAATTGTCTGATTTTTAAAAGAAATTTCTGAGTAATAACTGATGGTAAAATTATAATAATTAATATAATAAATTAATAACATTTATTGAGTACTTACTATCAGCAGGCAGCCTTCCTCTATTACTCTTCTCAACAATTGCATGAGAGAGGTATTACCATTAACCTGATTTTGCAATCATGATAAAATACCTACACATTGGTAAAAATTATAAAATATCATTTTGGCAAAGATTTAGCTTCACCTGAACATTTTAGAAAGCCCTTATTTTGGAAGAGCATGGTGGCACAATAGGTTAATGCTCCACATGCAAGTGCCAGTAGCATCCTGTCAGGGCACTGGTTCGTGTCCAGGGTGCTTCACTTCTGCTCCAGCTCCTGCTTACGAATTGCAAAAACAGTGAAATGTGCGTCTACCCTCCGCCCCTGCACCCACATAGGAGAAACAGCAGCTTCTGGTTCCTGGCTGGGTCTGGATTGGCATAGCTCTGGACATTGCGGTGTTTGGGGAGTGAACTAGTAGCTGGAACATCTCACTCTGTGTCTCCTTCTTTCTATAACCCTGTTTTCAAGTAAAAATAAATAAATCTTGTTTTTTAAAAAAAGAAAGTCCCTAGGGCTAAATTTGTGTGCTACATGATATAATAAATGATCAAGTTGCATCTGTTATGAAATGTGCATGATTCGGGTATCTGAACCATTAGTATTTAATTATTTGGGCACATTTGAGAGGCAATAAAGCAGGATACGTGTTAAAATGTGTCTCTTTAAATTCAGTAAGTAAGGACTGAAACCACACTGCAATCTAGAATTCCATGACAAGTGGAAAATTGATGTGATTTTAAGTAGACCAATAAAAAAGCAAATTTCCAGAAATGCTAGTATTGTAATTACTGAACAGAATTCTGTTGCTTCTCATGCGTGGATCTTGCTTTCTGTCTCAGACTTACTTAAGTGAGTTGTCCATGTGCCTCCTTGAGAGTTAGCATTCATATGTAGAATTAGAATTCAGAAAAAAATTATCTTTACAGATAAAAAGCAATTTTATGTAACTCAGCTGGTGTTTTTAAAAAAAAATGTGTTTGAAAATATAGATGTGAAAATATTGGTCTTGATTTTCTTCAAGAGCCTATAGCTTTATGCGTTCGGAGTGGCCGCATTAGCTGAACTGTTACTGGCTGTCAACCTCTGCCAATGTCTGTATTTCTCCACTACTAGAATAACTTTCCCGAGGAAATTCCACATTGTGGGTGTTCATCCGATTTCATATGCATGAATGCTTCAGTGCTCTCTCACCACTTCTCACTTAAATCCCTATTAGCCAGCATAACTCAAGCAGAAGAACTCAATGCTGTCTTTAGAGATCGCCTAAGTTATAGCATGAGATACTAGTGTCACCCTGTGTCCAAAAGATTAAAAAAAAAGAAGAAAGGTATGCACTTAAATGGTTAGAAAACAGCTTGCTCTTGTTAACTCTAAAATGTAAGGAGCAAAGCTATGACATAATAACCACTATATATCCCTTATTTAACAGACATTTGGGAACCTAAGTTTAAGGTATAAAAAACGAAGCTTATTGCAAAAGTTTCATGGTCTTTATGTTAACTCTGAGCATATATTTCCAAACCTAATGTATCTGGTCTCCTTTAGAGAAATGGCAGTGGAGTATGCGTTTGTGGAAAGGCTGTGGGATTTTCATCAGAAAAGAATTTGGTAATGGAAAAATAAACACACCAAACTATCTAAATCTTCTTACATAGTTTAGGACGAAATTTAACTAAGGATTTAAAGAGTCCAGACTTCTCAATTCCTGTATCTTTTCTATTCATCATTTTAACTAACAATGGGAGCAGCATTCCAAATATGGCCATTGCTTGGTTGAGAGTAAATACCTAAGTTGCATTAAAACTGGTACCAAATAAACATTTCAACATTAAAACCCAACAAGACTGCGTACACAGTCCCTTCAGAATATACCTGCGTACACTTATTGGAGCAAAAGAAATTCTACAGTTCCTAAGGCTTTGTGTTCTTGTGCAAGGTCACACGGTAGGCCTTCCCTTACACAGCCTTTCAAAAGCTCCTCATGGAATTTGTATATGATCAGTACTTACACTAACCTGGCCAGCTGCCTATCTTCATGTCTTCTGATGGCAGGTGACCACTTTTATTTTGACCTCAGTAATTCCCAATATATTCTTTTAAATTTTTCTGGATAAATCGTATGTTCAATGTGCTCTAAAAAATAACAGGGCAGAGTTGGAGATCCGTTATTGGAAAAGAGTTCTCAGAGAGCTTAATCAATCTTTCTCTCGGGGTTAAAGAGTGTTCTGCTTCTCCCTTGGAGTAGTCGTATGCTTAGATGCTCCCTTAGGCTGGCATGAGCTGACTTAGGTAAACCTGGTCACAGAGGCAGGGGAAGATTAATTTTTGTAGCAGAACTTATCAAGCACGTGCTTAAGGTCCCATTTCTGGTCATGTCGGAAGTTGGGAATGCAGAATGAGAATATTTAAACTTTTCTACCAGAGACCATATAATTATGATGCAAAACAGTTTATTTAGGAAATAAATAACAAGGAAATTCAAATTTCCTTTCAGAACCATTTTCCCTTATATAATAATCACTGTTCCTCCTTCTCCAAAGGACAGGGATCGCTTTACTCATCTGTGGTTTCCTGATATGTCTTGTGTCTGTTAACGTCTTCCGTGGTCATCACTCGTATCAGCCAAGATATCTGTGCGATTTAGGCGGTCAGGAGTTGACTGAGGTAGAACTATTCCTGAGGTGATTGATTTGGCCATTAAGTCACCACACATTTCAATTAATACTTGAACAGTAGACCAGAGAGGGGCTCATAAGAACAAGCACAGAGGTTTGTTCTTCCTTCCCCTTCAAACTTATTTTAAAATTATGATAAGGAAAGTAAGCCACTTCATATCTAATGCCGTTTGCTCAGGCTCTTGAAACACACTCAGAGGATCCCATTCATTCGATCTGTCATGCATGCATTCTGATGATGTCCAAGCTATCAGTATAAACTGTTTCATTTACTTTGTATAGCCTGCACCCCTGGACAATCTTTTTTTTTTTTTTTAAGGTTGATGACAGGGGTGGGATAGAGTGGACACATCTTGATTATCACTTTCTTACCCTGACTAGCAGTTACAATTTCATACAATGAGGATATTGTAGATGGTGGAGTAAAAGTCATGTGTTCGGGAAGGATCTGCTGCGGCTAAACTCGGAGTCTTTGGTCAGGTGAAATTTCAAGCTGTCTTAAAATTTTTATGTAAATCTTAATGTGAATATTTACATTTGTTTTAGTCTAAATCTTCTGCTAATATATTATGTACATTTTATAAAATACATAAATTATAAATGCATAGACCTCAATTACTGTTTTATAAATGGTGTTGATTTGTTTAACCAGCTCAGGGGTTCAGAATTAACGAATAATTTTAGGATCTCCCTCCTGTCCCACTGATTCACCAGCAAGCTATTCTGACTCCAAACACCATAATTTAGGTTAATCAACCTTTAACCTTAATTTAAAGAAATCATACAATGTATTTTCTTTTGTATTTACTCCTTTCACTCAACATGGTGAGATTCTGCTCTGTCATGTCACAGCTATATCATGTCTTTCCATCTGAAAACATTTTGTGTCTACGCCATATTTTTTTTTTTGCTAATTTGATGGGTTTGGGGATATTTTCAATGCATGTAGTTATTAATAGTGTTGCTGTGAATATTTCTGTATATTTTGTTGAACATTATGTGCACTGCTGCTGTGTATGTATAACATTTCAAGACATAATGGAAGAAGCAGATGCTGCCAAGAATTTGCCAAGCTATCATACTGGTTTACATTTATTACATGCAATGCAACAGAAGTTCAGTTTATGCCGTGTATTTATTAATACTTGGCATTTTCTGTCTTTTGTTTTAGCAGTGCTGATGGGTTTGTTTCTGTATCAACATGCGATTTCCACTTGCAATCTCTTGATGACCAATAAGCTTTAGTACCTTCTCATTAGCCTAT
This sequence comes from Ochotona curzoniae, assembly GCF_017591425.1. Taxonomy (NCBI): domain Eukaryota; kingdom Metazoa; phylum Chordata; class Mammalia; order Lagomorpha; family Ochotonidae; genus Ochotona; species Ochotona curzoniae. The sequence goes on from NW_024467096.1 coordinate 26,561,466, forward strand.
TTGGTCATTTAAGAGTACAGGTCTAGGAAACGTTTTGGCTCTGGGGTGAGCATCAGGTGAAATGGGTTAAGCTGCTGCATGTCAAGCCCACATCTGACACTGAAGGCTAGCTGGAGTCCTGGCTACTCCACTTCTGATCAGATTTCCTGTTAGTGTGTTTTCCGAGAGGTTGCAGGTATTTTAGCTTGAGTGTTTCAACTTCTGCAGCCCATGTGAAGAATCCAGACAGGGTTCTGGAGTGTTGGTTTTGGCCTGACTTGCTGCAGGTTTTCTTGGGGACAGGGGGTGGAGTGTGTGTGTGTGTGTGTGTGTGTGTGTGTGTGTGTGTGCCTTTCAAGGAAATGATAATGATATATCTTTTTTTTTTTTTTAATTGGAGGCCTGTCCCTCTGCTGGATCATCTGTACTTTTCATACTGAATCACAGACATTTATTGTATTTTTGATGAGTTCATGTTAAATATATTCATTTAAGGTGTTTTCTTCAATTCTTTGAATTGCCTTTTCATTTTTAATGGTGTGCCTTGATGAACAGAATTATTACTCATAATATAAAACAATGAATTGTTTTTGTACCCTAAGAAATTCGTGCTTATCCTAGACATGAGGGATTTTTCTAAAAGCACTGATGTGTATATTTTAAACTTAGCTTGCAATATGTATGAAACTGATTCCTGGTGTATATTATAAGTAAGGTATGAGTCATAATGGATTATTTGCATTTGCCTTAGCCGAGCACCTTTTACGTAAAAGACCAGAATTGCCTCAGTGGCACAGCAGGATCATAGGTTAAATGACCACTTGTGTTTGGGTCCGTTTCTGGACATTGTATTGGATTATGATGGTCAGATTATTCATCTTTGCATCAAAATCATAATTGCCTTATTTTACTATGGCTTTATTTAGACAAATTCCCAATATTTATTCTTCAAGATTAAAATGGCTAACATTGTCCACTAGTGTTTTATGTAAACTTTGGACTTCATGAGGTACGATATTTGAGTAAGCCATGGCTGATTATGGTAAATAGTTCATGTACAAAGACAAGGCCAGATATTCTGAAGCTCTTTGCTGCAGGATTCTTAACTTATCAGTTAGGTCAAGATTGTGCCTTTTTTTTTTCTTTTTCATAGAGCTCTTATATTCTTAAAATATTCTGAAAATATTTTTCCTTTTTCTTTTTTTATTTTCAAATTACTTTAGCTGTTGGTAAAGATATGTCAAAGTGTCCCAGTAGAGTTGAAGTTCTGTCAATTCCTCTTAGTTTTCAATTTTTGTTTTAGATTTTTGAAAGACATGTTAATTGACTGAATGTAAGTTCAAAATGGTATTGTTTTCTCCTTAGTCTCTTGTGTTGAATATGTTATTGTGAGCTATTTTAAATTACTTAACTTGTTCCAATACCTTGACCATCCATCAATTTGTGTTTTTTTTATTATGATACCTTAATACTTTTTGCATACCTAGTAGGGTTCTATTAAATGTTGAAATGTGACATGTGGAAAATTACGGAGGGCATTCATACTGCATCTTCCCCCTTAACAGATTCATCCTTCTCTTCATTGAGCAGATAACATGGTAGTTTATCTTAGTTCAATCATGAGCTATTACATGAGGTGGAGCCACAGGCATGGAAAAAGTTGTCTTTACTGATGTTTCTCCAGGGACCTCCTTGGAAGGTCTCATCTCATGTGATTACCGAAACTTTGCTTTTCAATTTTATTTCAATTCAATATGCTGCTCTCCTCCAATTCTATCATGCACCAGAATATTTCCTCCCTGCCACCACCAGTGGTAAAGCAGTTCTGTGCATGAAATCCCTGAAATACCCAGGAAGAACTGAGCTTGTTTCAGTACGAGCCAGTTGTCCTCCCTCATAGCGGATAGCTTAGATGCTCAGCCTCTCCTCCATCCCTAACATTAAGCACCCCCAGAAGTAAAATGCTGAGAAAATCATCGCTCTGCAAATGAGTTACCGCCTTCCCGTTTCTCACTGCCCTCTCCCCACACACACCTCCGGCTCTCCAGTAGAGTCACACGGATGATTTATTGTTTTATCCCACTTCTCTGTTTGTTGTCAGCACAAGTTTTGATGTGCTACTCCGCCTCACCCACAAGCACACATCAAAATGTTCTGTCAAGAAATTCTTTCGCACGTTGTGATTCTCTTTCACTAAGATCAGTTGCGAAAACCATCGCAGATGATTAATATATATATATCAACTGTTTTTCACCTCTACAAACCAGTAAATCTTCATGAACTGTAATTAAAACATGATTGAAAAAAACTGTATTTCTAAATATCATTCCTTACACTAGAAAAGGACACAGAAGAATTTTTAAGTAATAGTAAATGTAAAAATCTAACCAAATAAGAAATTAAGTGATTTTTTGTCTTTTCTTGTTTATATACACATATATGCCAGCTCCACCCCCTTCCTTCCTTGTTCTCACGCGTACTGGTTGGGTGCTGTCATCACTTCTGGCACAGGCAACCTAACCTTGGCATTCCGTATTGTGCACTAGTTTTTGTTGAGACCGAACCCGGCTCTACCCACACTGTTCTGGTGCCTGGATTTGCCAGTGGATGATGTGTAGTTCTGTAAAACTTCTAAGAGCAAAGAAAATCCGGAGGAAAGTTAAAATGTGTTGGACGTGTATTATATAAAAATTACAAAAATGAAATTTTTATTATATGAAAACTATTTGCTGACTAGGGAATTTTTTCGTTTGAGCCTTACCTGCCTCACTCATTCTTAAAGATAGTTTATATGATTTATTGTGATGTGAGGTGAAAATAAACATCTGATTCGGCATCAGGAAAAATTAGTGATTAGACCCAATCTCACTTTCAGTCCTCAAGTTTCCTTGTGAGATAAGAGTTGTAAATAGCAATGATTCATGTATAGTCCAGTTTAACTGTTTGTACACTTTCTGTGTGGGTATTAATGATGATATCGGAAGTAGATTCTTTCTGCCTGCTAATAACTTGTCATTTCAGAGACCACTCTACAGGACCAAATCCTACAGTTGTTGTGGCTTGATAATGGGGTTTCTTGCTCCAATTTTATGTAAATATCAATCACATCATATTAAGATTTAAAATGAAAAAGGATATGTATGCCTGTGCTTTTGCAATGTAAATGAAAATCTCAATAACTAGACATCATTAGGATATTTTATTAGAATATTAAACATAAATATAGAATGTTAAGTATATTGGTGTGTTTACATAAAATAGTATAGATACTATGTAGGACACCATCAGAGCCTCCCTGTGTGGAAAGCTTAATATAAATTATGTCCCTGGCATAGATTATTTTGTTCACCCTTTGATTTTGCCTAGGAGGAATGAATTAGTATTCACAATTCCTAAATGAAGATACCAAGACTCATCAACACTAAATCACTTGCCAAAAGTTTCTTCAGCCAAAAATGCTGACTCTAGAAGTTTAGACTCTCCAACTCTAATGTCCATGTCCTGTCATCTCCAGTCCGTGAACAAACATCCTCTTAGAAACCATCTCTGATGTATGGCTTCCAGACTGCTAGGAAGCAAGATCCATTCCCAAGAATTATCTCAGGATTTTCACCTTGCAGGGGCTCTTTGCGCCATGGTTGCCCAAGTGGATGCTGGACTATCTCCCAGTAATTCATTCCTATAAATTTATTTTTCAGAAGGTTAAGCATAGCTACCATAAAATGTGTCTGTAACATCAACGATGCCTCTGCCTTTCAGATTGCCTCATCCGTGCTAGCCCAGCTCTCAGTCTTTCCTGAGCAAAAGAAAATGTAAGAAGACATTAGCCTCAACCTAACTTAACCACAAGACCAGTGGTATCAGAAAGCTGTTGGAGTAGGCTGACCATGACGTGGTTCAATCACTAAAAAAGTAACATAACCAAATAACTTTCTGTACATCTTGGTTCTAGTATTCAGGCTTTTTTTTTTTTTAGTATGTTTCCCCACAAACTGTGCATGAATCATAAGATGGAAATCTTTAGCTGTACTCTGGAGAAACTAAATTATATCTCAACCAGATAACAGAAAACTCTATCACCAAAAAAGTCAAATAGATATTACATTTGTTCATCTGTGAAATCTCAGAAAGACACAACATCATCTTACGCTATTCTGACTGGGAATGCTTAACCTGAATCTAATCACTAAAACATTTCACAGAGAGAAAAAAAAAAATCTAGATTTGAAGTATTTTTTGAAAAAGCTGGATTATACTTTCAAAAAAAGGAAGTGACACAGAGGACAAAATGAAACTATTCCAAAGTGCAAGGGATTAAAGAGAATTGAAAATACGTGCATTACAACATACTCTACAGCTTATGATCCTGTCATTGTTGTGGACAAAGCAGGAGTTGGAGCTGTGAGTTAGACACATTTTAGCAGTGTGAACATTCTTGGATTTTTCTCAAATGACTTGGGAAAATAAATGTAAACCATACGTATGTGTGTATGTGCATATATATATTATATATATATATATATGGAAAGAGACACACACATGTTCAAGACAGAATTATGCATTTTCTCAAAATGTTTAAAACTGTAGATATAAAGAACAATTTATTGTGGTATTCTTCCAACTTTTCTTTAAATTTCAAATTATCTCAAACAGAAAGTGTAGTTACTCTCCATTTTTTATTATTGAGTCTCTGTAAACAAAATATTGAACTGTCCAATATGCTTTTTCATTTGTAAGTGGCATTGGTAGCCTTCTACCTTATATCTTGTAGGGAGAGGGCTGCACCGAACAGATACAAGCACTGCTTTACGATGCAATTGTGAACAGGTGATTTCATCTTCTTGAGACTCCATTTGCAAAATAAGGAGACTGAGTCAAGGCATGCTAGATAAAAATGAGTATGCTAGACAACACACTCGTTTTTACCTACAATTCTGGGTTAAAGAAATAAAATGAGAAAATCTAAGCTAAGAGATTGATCACCAAAGGTAAATGGAAATGGAAACGTGGGTCACTTTTACAGAAGGGCAGAGCAACAGTGGCAAAGGAAAAGAATAAGATTCAGACTTCCTGTCAGGATGTCCACGTGTTTGGCAGGTTGAGCACATTTATATTTCAACAGTAAATGTACCCAAAGATTCTGAAGTTATTGAAACGTTAATCCCTCTACCTAGCCCTTTTATTTTCACTGCAACAAGTGAGTTATTGTTTTTAAAATCAAATTAGATAAAGAATTTTACAGAAGTACAATTGCATCCTCACAGACCATACTTGTAATGCAAGCAAGTTGTACCAATGTCATTTCTTGAAAAGAATTGATTTTTCTGAAGGATTTGGTTCTGAATGAAACTATACTTCATATCAACAAAGAAACATGGAAATTATTTACTCCCTAACAAAGACTAAAATAAAAGAAACCAGAATAGGTACATCATAAATACTGTTGACTTCAAACAGCAAACAATAAAAACGGGGCAGAAAGAACAAAAAACTCCAGATGCCGAAGCACCTAGAGGAACTTCCCATGACAAAGTATTTGGAAAATTCTAGCATATATGTACATGACTTTGGCTAGGCTCTTGTAAAGCAGGATTGCAGCAATAAAAACACGAATTTGTGAATTCATCCATGAGATTTGATTATCCAACTATCCAATGAACAATTAGTTCATTGTGCATTCTACTCATTTTCAAGCATATTCTGAATATTTAACCTTGACTCACGCATACAAAACCCAGTCTGTGATGGAGTTTATATTCTGGTGGGGGAAGAAGCAGGTAAATAAAATCTAAATAAGTAAATGTTATGAATAGCAGTGTAGAGAAATATGGACAGGTATGACTGGGTCACATTACTTCAATTCACGAATTGAAGCTTCTTTACTAATAGACATTTAACCTATTATCTAAATAATATAAAAGCATAATGGGAAAAAAAACATTCTAACCCAATTAGGGCAAAAATGCCAAGGTGAGAATGAACTTACAGCTAGCCACATAGAAGTAAAAATAGTTCGTGGAAAATAGTCAACAAGGAGGAAGGATGTGATTTATCTTCTGTCAGGGCAAAAACATTAGGATCAGATTCAGTGCTAGATGTCAGCCATTGAAAGATCTCATTGAAAGAATAGGTGATATATGATATTCAAGAAAAAAGCAAATTTGGGCTGCTGTGTGAAAAAGGTAGTTACAATACCCACGGAGATCATGGGACACTGTAGAGAGAATTGGTTATTGATATGAAAGCGGGAAGGCCTTCAAAAAGAAGTAAGCAAAACCAGATTATAGATTATAGATTGTAGGAAGTGAAATAAAGAAATTAAGGGTACCTTGTAAAATTCTGTCCTGTACATCTGAATAGAACGGAATAGTGTGTTCTGAGTTGGGAAAGATTGGAAGAGAGATATTTGAGTGGACAAGAATTAAGAGATCTGTTTGATAATTGTTTCTTTTAAGATACATGTTAAGCAAAGCAAGTAGAATTGTTATATAGTTCAATGGACAAATTCACCTAAGGAATGAGTGTAGTTGGAGAAAATCTTGGGCTCCAGAACTGCTCTCTTGGATAAAGGAGAGAAAAAAGCAAGTTTCCAGACTGAGACTGCATGGTGAATAGAAAAATAGATAAAATGAATCTGTTTGGTACCCTGGATGATGAGGAAAATGTATAAACCAGAATCAACTGAGACTACTGGTACCAAGAGCCCTAGAGTTGGCCATTGGATTTAATCCATGAAAATTCCTGATAATCTGAAAAAAATCAACAGTAAGAAATGAGTAGGAAGAGATTAAATTGTGGTGAATGCTTGTGATGAGGCAAAGGGTGGAACATAAAGAACTCAGTCTTTCTGGAGTGGAGATAGCAGTGACTTGTGATTGCAACAAGGAGAAAGGTGGCGTCAGGGAGGTTTATCTTTGGTTTTGCTTAAAAGAAAAGGGTCTCTTATTCCTGAATCAGCATTTATATTAACAGGACTCATCTGCTAGCAAAAGATGGGGAACTGATGTGGAAAGATGACAGACACCGACAAGAGTAAGGACCAAAGGACCACAGGACTGAGTCTTTGGGTGAGCAGAGTGATGCTGCCAGTGTGGCTGTGGGGTAGCATGATCCCACTTCCAACTCGTACGACTCATACGGATCCACTCATTCTCAATCTCCATGCAAAGACAATAAAGTTTAGAAAAATTCGATACACTGGAACATAAACTAATAAATAATACATAAAGGATTCAGAGCCTTCTTGCATTCAACCTGAGTGCTCTTTCTACTACATAATGAAAAAAGTGTCCTTTCCAACATTCTCTCCAACACAGCATGTCAAATATTCACAGTGTGAAAAGTAGTGTGTTTGTTTTAATGACACTATTCCCATTTGTTGACTTGATGATCAGAAAGTGGTTTGACAATTCCAACTTTGACAACCCTGGAATGCATTCATGTGGAAGTTTTATGTCCACATCACTGTTTTCTGAATTTAATAACAGCTCGGATATCACAGGGCCATAATTATGTTTGTAACTAAAGATTTTCCCAAACACTTAAAATCTAATGCCTCCCTCAACATAGTTGGTTCATATTCTCAAGTTAACCATAAATCGAGGGGAATAAATTAGTGCCCAGTAAGTCAGTGGTAAAATTAAATAACTGGTTATTAACTTTTAAATAAAGTTGTTTAAAATAAGGAAAATATAAATCATAATTAACTAGGGGTGCAATCCAGAGGGATTTATTATCCTGTGGACCAAGAGATTTGGACTTTGATGTTAAATATTGTGGATTCAAGTTTTACAACTCATAAATTCTCACAGTGGTTTCCTTCCAAGTGTTTAATCTCTTGTGCTTCATTCAAAAAGGGCTACTAAAATTTTTGTAAGGGCTGGTATTATGGCATAGGGGATTGAGCTGGTGTCTAAGGCAGCAGCAACACACAAGAGTGCAGGTTTGAGTCTTGGTTGCAGTAACTCCCAGCTAATGCACTTGGGAAAGCAGTGGAAGATGGCCCAAGTACTTGGGCTCTGCACACCCATGGGAGACCCATTTAAAATTTTAGGATCCTGGCTTCTGCTAGACCCAACTCAGCTGTGGCACTTATGTGGGGAGATGAAAGATCTCCATCTCCATCTCTCTTTCTCTCTCTCTCTCTCTTTGTCCATCTCTCTCATTCTGCCTTTCAAGTGCATAAATAAATCTTAAAAATATGCTCAAAATGTACTGTGAGAAATAAGTGAGTGAATACAGTGATAAACATCTTTAGCTGAAAGCAGTTCTTAGTTATTATTATGCATAGTGGTAAAATATGGCTTGTTTAACTTTGTGGTTTTTTTTTTTTTAAAGCAGCATGAGCTAAATTCCCCTCTTTGCTGATGCTACCTCCATAAAGGTATTTGGAAAAAAGTGAAGAAAAATTGCTTACACATAAACATTCTCTTTCTGCCTCTTCTAAAATGCCTTCCTTTACATCCTGAAACTGCTTCAGTCTCCTGTTCCTGAAGAGGCATGTCTGTCATGGTCACTGTAGTGTAAGTGGTAGGTGTTACCTTAGCCTCTTATTTATTCTAATAACAAATGTGCTCCGAAGGCCTTATGTGTTGCAGACTTTGAAGAAACTACACATCCACACAGAAAAGGAACTGCAATACCTTTCCAATCTCCTGTAGTTCAGAGTCTAGCGAGAGAGTAACTCTTCGGTATAAAATTGTTTTTCGACACAGCTCTGTATCCCCCACTTCCATCACACCTTCACCAATGAGCACTAGACTGCCAAGACCTCGTGTTGGTCATTTTTAGTTTGCCTCATATTACCTCTCACTATTCCTTACTTGTCGCAGGTGCTAAGCAAATGATCTCTGGATGGGAGATTGTGTTGTGTTGTGTTGTTAAAATACCAAGGTGTCCTGGTAGACTAACAAGCAAGGTGTTTTTCCTCATAATGTCTCTCTGGCTACATTTAACAGCAAGTTAAAATTAGAACCTTTTTAAAAAAGGAATAAAACCATAGCAACTGTGATGTTGAATGTTTCAAAGAGCTTACTTTTAAGGATTCTCTTTTTCTGACTTGCTCATTTTTAACCAACCTATTTCCATCTGAAACCTGAAAAATCATTTTTGATAATAATAACTTTGTAAACCTACTTATTGGTTCTATGAGGCAATGGATCCAGAACAGCACAGGATTGCTTGATGAAACACTTACAGGAAAAGAAAGTATTGAAAATCTGCTGAATACATTAAAACGGTTATCCACTGGGAATGATTAAAAAATAAAATTAAACAGTAATCTCTTTTTGTTTCTTATACCTGTGATGTTTTTACAAAATTGTGGAGATGGCTCAAGAGTTGTGTTATCAATATCTCCTGGAAATACAGTCTAAAGAATTTCTCAACAAGGAAATCAATTTGACTGCACTGACTCTAAAATAATGAATATTTTTAAAGGACGTTATCGGCAAATTCTTCTTTGACACTCATGATGGTTGTCTAACAGTTTTCTCTAAAACTATTTTTATTTATAAACAATGATTAAAATGTAACTTAGTGCTTCAGGAACACGAATACCATGTTAATCAACTTAACAACAAAATAAAGTGAAGTGGTTGATAGTTTAATCCCAATTCTTACATGATTCACTTGAACTATCAAAGCAAAAAATGTGCTTTATCTAAGACAATATTTAAAGCAAAGCAAAAACCCCATTAGAATCTTTTTCAGTTATAGGCCATAACTTGACATAATATCCAATTTTATTTCTCTTAACAAAAGCCTTTGGTTCACAAAATTTTTATTGATCAACATATTGAAAGCCTACTTTGTGAAAAGCATTAAAGTAATGTCAAGCTAAGCAGAATATACTTGTGCTTTTGGAGTAGCAATGTAAAATCTAAATGTTGAAACTCTGGTGTTCCAGAGAGATTGAAATGGATACCTCTTGGTTGGATGTTAACACGTAGAATGAAGAAAGGATAAGAAGATGGGGTTATTGACTCCAGGGTATTCATTGGAGTCCCAGGCAAGGCTAGAAACTCACACTGGGCTAGATCATGAAAGGTCTCGCCAGATTATCCAGCTAGACTTCCATAACTTTTTACCATTGCATACTTCTAACATTGAATACTTCCTTCACCATTCTGTATATGTGAAACAATATTTATGAAGTACGGTTTCTCCATCTAAAATGGAGTTGAGCTGATTTGCAGTTAACACTGTAAAATATGGCTGAATTGGGTCATGTTTTTTCAGACAATATATTTCAGACACTTTTAGGCATACAGATATTTATTTTGGATTTTGGAAGAGGGAGAGCTGAAATTTTTCTTGGGTAAATTTAGAATAATTGATCTTCCAGATGTCTGGATGCTAAATGTGTATTTACATATTTCTTTTCACTTTGTCTGGCATGTACATTTTAACCCTATATCATTGTTTCTTGTATAAAACTGTATTGGATCCCAAAGTGATACTTTTTATATTGAGGTTTACAGACAGATGCAGAAGTTTCAGAAACTTGTTCTTGAAAACAACAGAATTTTTCTTCTGGAAGGGAAAGAAAAGCACAGGGTAGGAGAGTACCAAAGTTTATGTTTTAAAAAAGGAAGAGGATGGGAGAGATGGAAGAAGGGAAATGAGAGTGAGAAAACAGTTATTGTGCAGATGACTACATATTTATGTATATTCAAGAAATGTGAAATAAATGCAACAGAGTTAGATCATGCTGTCATTTATGCTAAACGCATTGCTAACAATGAGCAGCAAATATCCTGATATACGTTAATATCCAGTACTTGAAATAAAGTTAGATTAGCTATCTGGAAGATACCTTGAAAATTTGAAACAACTCACCCAACATTTCCTGTTTTTATTTTTACAGACATTTGCAAAAAAAATCATATGAGCCAAACCTCCTTTTAAAAAGGGGTTAGTTTGCAAGCAGTCTATCTGAATTAACATTAACAAAATTGTAAGCTCTATGAATCTACTAATGTCATGCTCTTGAATCAGGCACTAGTTTAGCTTTAGAAAAAGAGAAGTACACGTGTTAGCTTTTATCTCACTGTTACCATATCATCATCCTCATCTATGCTTTCCTGCTTTTTTTCTCACCCTGTTGTGGTTGCCCTAACATATGCAGCGACCTCAAAAGGCATATGAAAAATGCACACTGCTTTTAGTTCTATTTTTCCATGAACTTTACAAAAATCCACGTGTCTAACCCAAGCTGTCCTAAAGAATGGTGAGCTATGGAAGAAGTACTCCAGGCTAGGAATTTGAGAATGGCATCCCAAAAGAGGGGGTAACAATAGTTGTGTGTGATAAGCAACTCAACGACTTTATTCTTTGATTGTTGAAAAAATTTTACCTTATTCCTAATTACTCTATTCCTAATTATTTAGTATGGCTCATTCCAGGAGAGAATGAATAAGTGAGAGTCGTACACAGTGAAATCAACCACACTCAATAATTATAAATGTCTTAGGATATAAATAAACTCGAAGTAGAGAAAGTCTTCAAATGCCTTTGAATCAAGACTATTAGTCATAATATTTTCAATATTTATCTATTTTTCACATGCTTGAGAAACCATTAAGTAACAGTGTTCACATCAGTATGTTAGGAAAATATCTCAACTTCATATAACATATGTTATGAGTATCATTGCTATAAAAATATCAGTACAACAAATTCATGATGAGTATATGGCTCCACATTGCTGTAAGATTGATGGTCACATTTTTCTGCTTTGAAATCTTTTCTAAACAACTGTTGTCTTCAAGCTGCTAAAACCTGAGATTATCATGACTAACAGAAGAAGCAAATCGAGGCAACATTATGCTTGCAACACTTCTGGAAGCTTTTAAAACAAAGCAATGTTTGTTTAGATGTGCAAAACTTCTGAGTAAATTAATAGTGTATTCTATAATGCGTGCTCCTCCCTTAATAAGAAATTTGATAAGGAGAGATGGATTATTTCCCCCTCTAGTATTTGAGTGTGTGCTAAGTCTTCACTATTCATTCACTATTCATTCTTTCACAGATTTTTCTAAAGTCAGTATCTAGTTGTAGTTGAACAAGTTCTCCGTGAGTTTTGAAAGTGACACACAGTCCATTTGAAGTAGGCAGTAGATGATAAAAAGTGAGTTATGCTTAAAGGTGGTAAATACCTGAAATTAGTAAGTGGTGATGGCGGCTTTCCCGAGTGAAATGTCAAAGCACTATTTCAATTTTTTTTTTTTCTTATCTCACTGTTACAGGAGATTTATGTAAAACCAATGGATTCAGGAAACAGTAATAATTCGAAGCTTGTTCCAAAGATAAACACAAGCAAGAAAATGTCCAGCTTAGCACACCCAACAAACATTCTGGAAATTTCACAGGAAAGTAAGAAAAATGGTGGTGATAAGCACATAGAACTCGTAACAGAAAGAGTAAAAATCGCCAAGAGTTCCAAAGAAAAACAAAGCAATGATATAGAGAAAGTGAACCTTAAGCGGAAGGCAGAATGTGAGAAGCAGCCAGCTGCAAAGAAGGAGGCCAAGATAATGGACCTTGACAATCAGTTGATCACCATGCCGCTGCCTCACATCCCCCTAAAGAACATAATGGATGTGGAAATGAAGTTGGTCTACATTGATGAAGAGAACGTGAACTATGAGTTTATAGAGCCCTCCGCATCCACTAGGATTCCGCCAGCATGCCGAACTGCTGAAATAGTAGGTCCTCTGGGCGCACCTAATTTCAGCTTTCTGCCTCAGATTGACAAATGGCTTCAAGTAGCCTTAAAGGATGCCAGCTCTTGCTATAGACAAAAGAAATATGCCTTGGCAGCGGGACAGTTTAGAACAGCACTTGAGGTATGGAGTTCAAAGAAATATACATTGGTGACAGGAAGCTATAAAATGGAAACTTGTTCTACCTGCATTGGATGGTTTTGATCACCCTGTAATGAGTAGAATGGTGGGGTAGAAAATTTGAATATTAGGATTTTGCGATTTTAAATTTCTCTAAAACAAATAAGACATGCCTAAAAATTAACAGTGTGTGAGTTTAACATATGGAAACAGCCCCAAAAGCATGCTTCATATTTTTTCTCTGTTAAGGAAGCCTGAGGTTAATAGTTACATAAAAAAATGCAGACATATATTTATAAAAGCTATAAATATTAAGTATGATCATAGTGGGAGTTAACTTTAGAGTATAGACTCTAGAAATACACAGGTAATGAAGATGTAAATTGTCTCCTTTTTGTATACACATATTATGGCTATACATAATCATCTAAAAAGCATAATCATCTTTTTAGCATGAGCTGACCATATAGCTAAAACTTACTAAAAACAAAATGATACCATTTTACTTTGTCATGGAGTTTCATTTTTCACTTGTCTTTATGAAAGGCTATTTTCAATGGTCTTTGTGAACATCTGCCTTTTCTATTTGTAAGTGGGTAAAGATTGTCAATATCTTAGCACTGAAAAGTATCCCATGGACTAAAACAAACTAGAGTACCACTGCTAAAATGTAAAACAGATGGCAGGGAAAACTGCCCCTCTTGTGACTCCTTCAACCAATAGAAACACAAAGTGTGAATAGAAATAGGCACTGGTGACGACATAGTTCACCAAGTTTTAAAGTCACTTTAAAGCATTCTGTACTTGCCAGCTGAGCACTGATGATGTTAGTTGAAAAACAATAGTTAAGGCAGGGTTCATTGCTGTAATGGTCCAATGAAGTAGACGATGTAGTGAACGCTTAAACACAGATGGTGCGAGTAGTGATGGATCCACCGTGGGAGATAAAAGTAGGTAGACATCACATATGAAGCGCTAAATATTTAAAGAGTAAAGTGGATCTTCACTATTAATTGCAAGCTCCATCAGGAGCTATTCGTGGATGATCTCAAGGAATGTTGCCCCCCCCCCAAATATTTAAAGAGGAATTAGGTTCCAAAAGAGGAGCCTCCAAGTAAACAGGAAATGATTAGTAGCGCAGAAATAGGCACACCTATAAATACTTCAATTCTCAGAAGGGATCATCTCCACAAAGAAAAGCAGCAGAACGTACTATGTAAACCTCGAAACTCTGTAACAAATAACAGCAACAAATCTAGATTACCAACAAGGCACCACTAGCCACTCAGCCCCTGGCTAAGAAAAGAATGCTAAAAAGACTCTTTGTGAAGGTCCCCGGGGATCTCTGTGAGAGCCACTTCAAACTGGATTTTATTTCCTAGTGTGAACACAGTTAGCATAGTTCTAGATGTAAGAAATCCTTTCATCAATGAAAGAAAAAAGGCAATAAATAAAATTCCAGAAAAACTTCAAATCAAGACCAGGCAGAAGAAGAGATTCCATAAAACCCCAAGATCAAAATTTGCCCCTGGATTCGGTGACTCCAGAATACAATTTCACTAGAAAAATGTTGATCCCCTATCCCACAGCTTCTGCCTTTCCCTTTCTCTCTCCCTGGAGTTTCAGGAAACTTTTGGATGCTGACACTAATTACTAGAAATTAACAAAGGTAATTATTTTGAGACCAGAACTTAGCTTAGACATCTGGCCTAGCTTTTGTCTAATTATCTTGGGAGTTAACTTTAAAATCTTACCTAGAATGTCTCTTCATAAACTAAAGCTACTGGGAACAGAACAGGTTTTTAGCCTTATTAACCCTTCTCCTCTATTTGCCTTCTAAATTTCACATACTCCGAAATTTCTCAGGCATTATTTAATGCAGCTCTTTTTCTCTTAGATTTCAATATTGAGTGAAATAGGATAGCTACCACACTATGTTAAATAGGTTTTACACTCATGATCAGACCTGAGAAGCAGATCTACCAAAGTGTCCATAAACACAGCTAGTCAAGGGTTGTCAGCATATGATCATCAGGGAAATAAATTATTCTACAATCCTTAAATTGGGACTTCAACTGCAAAATCCAAAATGGTAGCTGCTGGTGTCAGTGCCCACATTCTCGTGAGATGAAAGCCTGAGGCCACACTGGGTCTCGATAGATTCACTTCCCAGACACTGTAACCCCAAATTTTCCCTTTTTCCTCCTTTGGACAGAATTTGCCAGACCATACCACTATTTTGTCAAATTATATCACCAGACATAATTGCAAAGGAGACTGAGAAGTCTATTATTCCAAAGGATCCATGCAGTTTTCCTGTTGTTGAGAACATGGACAACAGGTTTTGAAGGATAGCTAGTGATCCCTCCCCTGCACTACATGCTTTTGAGAAGCTATGATGCATATAAAACATTAGCCAACTGGGTGAAGCGAAGTCAGCTGCAGGAATGTACAGAGCATTGATTACAGTAAAAAGTACACCACAAATTCAAATTGTAAAAATAAGACCTGAGGGTCTGGCACGGTAGCCTGATGACTAAATTCCTCTCTGGCATGTGCTAGGATCCCATGAAAGCACTGGTTCGTATCTTGGCTGCTCCACTTCCCCCCAAGCTCCCTGCGTGTAGCCTGGGAAAGCAGTCGAGGATGATCCAAAGTCTTGGGATCCTGTACCCACCAGGGAGACCTGAAGGAAGCTCCTGGCTCCTGGCTTCAGATGGGCTCAGCTTTTGCCATAGCTACCATTTAAATAGGGAATAAACCAGCAGATGGAGGATTTTTCTCTGTCTCTTCTTCTCTCTGTATAACTGACTTAATAAAACTTTAAAAAATAAGAACTGAGTAAAAACTAATGATTTATAGATACTTATTGTTTGGCAGGATACTTTCAAATACATCTAACAAATCCATTAGAAACGGTTGGCTTCACTGCAAATTTCCTTGTACTCTTCACAAAATATTAACTCCTTTTGATTCCAAACCACAGTCCTTAATCAGATAAGTAAATTTGGGGTAATATTTTATGATGGTTAAGAGAAAAAAGCATACAGTGATTCAGAAAATAACAGTTTAGATTTAAAAAAAATTAAATTTAGGGGTTTTTTTTTAGGATTTTGTAAAATAGTAGGCATTTGCTTTAATGTACTTATTGAAATAACTTTGTTTTTTATAAATGTTCTTTTTTATAAATGAAGTTAAACTGATTATATAGGTGCAATCATTCCTTAGCTCTGTGTTAAATTTATCAATCAGTCTCAAGTTTTACTAAATCAATTTTTTTTTTTGGTACTTATGTCTGTAGCAATTTAGAAGCCAAAGCAGCAGGCCAAAGCATTTAACTGAAGAACACCAACTCATTTTTGAAGATTTATTTATTTGAAGGTCGTAGTTACATGGGGTGGAAAATGATGGAGGGGATGGGCAGAAAGAATCTTTCACTGGTTAACTTCCCAAATGTCTGCACTGGCCAAACTGAAATTAGACACCAGGAACTCAATGCTGATCTCCCCCAAGAATGGAGGAGCCCAAGAATTTGGGCTATTTTCTGCTTAAACTGCAGGTCCACAGGCAAGAAGCTGGATTGGAAGCAGAGGAGTCAGGACTCAACTGGAATTCTGGTATGAAATGTCAGTATTGCAAATGGTGGACTAAACTGCTCTAATAATGCTGCTGGCTCCACAATGTAAATTCTCAATAAGTCACTCTTTATTTCTAAATGTGATGGCCTATAATCCCAAAAGATAGCTGTATAAATTTACGCATAATACAGCAGTGATTCTATAAGGAAAAATTCTGTTAAGTTGTATTTGTGCATGAGGCAATGCATCCATTCATAAATTGTTTGGCTTGAGCAAAAAAGTGGGAAGAGAATATCCACAAACATTCTAGCTATACTTTCATGAGAAAAATAACTAATAAAAGACTGCTAGGACAAGGTAATGATTGGAAAATGTCGTCATCAAATGTTTCATGTCACTTTGGGAAAACAGTCAGATTACCAGAGGTTCTTAATTTGTGACATACAACCTAAACCATATTATTGTTTCAATCATTGTCATAGGACTGAGTAATTGAAAGATTCACATCTGTTGAATTAGATCATATCTGTGTGCATCCTTCAAAACCCAAAGCTTCAAATAACCCCACTGAACGAAAAAAGACAAAGGAGTTTATTCCTTACCAACCAGAACTCTCCATTCTTAATAAACAAGAAAGTAGCAGGAAAATAGAAAAAAATACACTCTTAGGAAGAAACTTTATAAATAGATTATATTTTAATTTTATAAAAAAAAATCTACGTGGACTTTGTTTTTGCTTTCCCGTTGCATCAGTAAAGACATTGGTCTGAGAACCAGATTTTGGGAATCAGTGTTCTAGAACACATTCCCCTTATGGTAAACGTTAGGTATCCAGGACGATTGAACCCGCACCAGGGCCTTCTTATAAGATTATTTTCAGTATAATGGAATTTGGTATAAGACAGGTCCATTTTGGAGCCCTTGCAAGGGGGTTTATTTAATGAAGTAGCAAAGATATCTTATTATAGGGCAGCCTCACCTATAATTGCTCTGCTGAGAATAATTCTGTAGAAAATCTCTAGGGCATAAAATTGTAGATATACCAGCAAGTTTAATTTAAATTGATTCTAACATAGGTATTTCTTTGTGTAATATACTTGGGAAACAGAGTTCACCGAATTCTCTTAAGTGCCTGAACTGTCCTATATAACATCCATGAATTTACGTATGAATTGAGTCTGCATTTCTTAAACACCCATTGAGTCCCACTAACATGTATTTGCATTCATCTAATGACTGCAGTAATCTTTAAACTGGATATTGTGACCCCCATTTCATAGAGAAAAAAGCTGGTGTCCTAAAAGTTAAGTCCTGTGTGCCTCAGGACTGCGAATGAATTCAGACACCCAGATTTTCCCATTTCTAACTCTTCATTACTTTTCATACTTGAACATGCATAAAACTCTCCATGGGAATCTTTTTAAAATTCAGACGGTTGTGTGAGATCTATGGTAAGGTATTGGACGTCTGATTTCAAATGCATTCTCAGATGAACATTTCTAGTATGCTCTGGGAGAGAAGGATTGATACCAGTCTACTAGGAACTTCTCAAAGGCTTACTATCTCTTTAATAAGTTGGTAGGAAACACTTCCATGTCTCTGGCTCACCTTGAACTAGTATCTACAGCTACAATATACGGATCATTGATTTGGAATATCTGTATCTGATAGTATTTCTGATATCTAATCACCATGTGACTTTGAGCATCTTTCTTAACCACCCAGGACACCAGTAATAATCGCTCTGTCAGCTCTAAGAAGTTTGATACAGCACCTCAATGTTTGCCTATTAAAAATCATGATGAAATCTAGCTTCAGATGTAACTTGGCATTGCATTTCTGAAGTACATCATTTTCCTGTACAGTATATGTGTAATTTAAAACTTTTCCACTCGAAAGGATTTTACTGAAATCCACTTTTATTAATTTTTAAATCCATAGCAAGCCTTTTCTTCTTTGATTAACATTAAAATGTAGCCTTCTTTTAATGATATTTAAAATTCAGTCCAAGAAAGACCCAAAATAATGTATTTTCCCCTTTACTTCCCTATTGAGAAGCAGTGATCCAAACCACGCTTTTAACACTTAAGACAAAAATGTAATTTTCAGTGCACAAATTGTTGTGCTATGAATTGTTTTTTGTTTGTTGCTTAGGTTCTAGGTATCTACTCACTGCTGCACTGTGTTTGTTCACGTTAAGGTATTTTGTTTTAACTTGACTGTTGACTTCTTGTGTCATCCTGGCACATTCCCATTAAATATCTACTTACAAAAGATTTTGAAAAAAATGCTAGCAAATGCACATGGCAGGAAAACAGGAAATGAATTCTCTTAATCTCAAAAAGCAAATAACAAAATTAGATATATTCTTAAAAGCCAACTCAGAGTGCATGAAATAAATCTATAAAAATTAAGATACGTGATTATAAGGAAGAGAAAGAAACATGTTAACACTACTAGCACGTGCCAGCTCCTTCAGCCTCACAAAGTGCTGGTTGCTGGGAAGACAACGTAAATTTAGCGTGGGTGGAGCCCTCAAAGAACCAGCACTCACAGACATGGAGACTGTATTGCCCTCCATGCGCCAAGATTGCATTTGCATTTGGCGCTCTGTAGTTGTAATTTTGGCTTTAGTGTTACTGTTGATGTTTAAAGACATTTTTCTCCCTGAACCATGAAAGGAATGATAGTCCCTATGAAAAGATCATGAATCTTACAAGTTCCTAAAGTCATTGCAACCACAGAGGGAGCTATCATATAATTTACCCAAACCTTCGCTATCTCCTTCTCTCTACCTCTTGCTTTTCCTCTCCTTGAGTTTCACACAACTGCCTGATGGTCCAAGTAAGGACAGCCACCACTCCTGGGAGATGATGTCCAAAGTGAATTACTAGTTATGAAAATATATGCTTGGAAATCCACACCTGAAATAATCTCATATTTATTTTAAAAGAAAATTAATGTAATTGCTATTTTCCTATTAACACTAAAAAGTGGTGAATATTAAATTCCAGCCAGTTATTGGGTAAGCATATCACTGAAATATTCATTCCATGGTTGAAGACTACATTTTAAAAAATGACATATTCATAGAGTGCTAAGCAAGATCTTTTTCAGCAGTATTATTTGGATGGTTTACAGGAGATTATTATGTGTTTGATTCAAATTGCGGTACGTGTTAATATAATTCAAATGGCAGCAAATGTAGAAATATAGTTAACTCTGACCAAGGCAGTGACCGAAGTCCTAAACAGTTCTAAATCTAAGTCAATGCAATGATTCAGTATTAGTTCACATACACAAAGAAATGATGAATCTTACTCAAATATTGGATACTGTTGCTATCCAGCATTTTTTCCACTACCCAAATTTCAGGTTCACTGCAGGACCACCAATACCAAATAAATGTAGAAAAGAGAAAGACTCCCTCATTTTCCCTCCTCCATCCCATCCTTCATAGCAATGCAGTTTGATGTTCAAACAGACTGTAGATCCTGCCTTGCTGTTGTGTTTGTTCTTCACTCAGCTTGTCTGGCAAAAAAATGTGAGAAGAAAACTTCTATCTCAATTTTGAGTTATTTAACTCTTCTCTTGCCTTCATCTGACATTCATTAAAACTGAGAAGCTATTGCTTTTAACCTGTAAAATGATTTTTTTTTTCAGGTTAAGAAGTAAGATACACTTAGGTGGGAGTAGTAAGAAAAAGAAATGGACAGACTACCATTGTTCTGTCTCAGTGTGGTTTCCTTATTTTATATGAGCTGTTATGAATCCCTAAAGCACTGAAATGATACATATTTAAATGTAACTACTCATGTGAATTTTGTATCCAGAAACAACTTCAGGAGTTGTTATTTTGGTTGATAATGTTGATGATAATGCTAATCTATAAATAATGAATAATTATTTTGTGAATTAAGTTATATCACTAATTAAGTTACCATCACTGTAAATAATTATAGATAAAGAAAATACCTAGTGTCTAACCTTTGAGTTGTGACCCATTATTGAATTTAATTGATTATGATTAGCACTGTACTCAATTACAATTTTGGAATAGACTAGAATACAACAGAATTTGAGAATGCAATACAGTCCTAAAATATCAGAGCTCACAGAATATTGAAGCATAAGTTTTATTTTGTGACAATGCCATTTCTTTTATGTATGTCTGCATACTTATATATACCTAGCAACATAAATACACACACAAAGAATGAGAGAGAGAAGAAAGGAAGGAAGGGATGAGGGAAGAGACGGGTGGAAGGAGAAAAGAGGGTGTACTTCAATGACAGATAAGAAACATGAGGCATTTTTAAAACTATTTATATAAGATGAACAGTTCTTTTTGCTTTATATATACAGTTGTAGAAGTGTAGTGATGCTTCTGACCGTGCCCTCCCTCAAAGCCAGGCTTCTGCCCTCCCTCCTCCTTCCTTATTTTTCCTTGTAATATTACAATGTAAGCTTTTCAGTTTAACTCTCCACTAAGTAAAGAACTGAACAAAGGGAAAGTAGAGGAAGCAAATGTTTCTCAAAAGTATAGGCAGGAGTATAAGCAGTAATCAAAGTTCAAAATGTCAATTTCACTCACTTACAGTATATTTTAATGCTCTGTGTATTGGCTTCCACAAATCAGGGAAAACATATGGTAATTGTCTTTATGAGACTGGTTTATTTTGCACAACATGATGCTTTCTAGTTGCAAAACACGGGATTTTAATCTTTATACACCTGAATAGTGTTTCATAGTGCATTTCTTTATTTAGTCATTGGATGATGGACATATGGGTTGATACCGTGCCTTAATTATTGTGAATTGAGCTACAATTAACATGGGGTAGAAATAACTATTCGTGTGCTGATTTCACTTACTTTAGGTAAGCTCCCAGGTTTCAGAGGGCTGGATTATATTGTAGAGCTATTTTTCAATTGCTGAAACATCTCCATACTATAATTTATAATCATTGTAATAGTGTACATTTCAACCTATAGTGGGTCAGGATATGCTTTTCCCAACATCCTTGCTAAAAACAAATACATATCTTTGTGTGTTTTTCAGATGATATCTTTCTTACTAGATGAGGTGAAATCCACTTGTGGTTTTTATTTGCACTCACATGATGTTTGGTGATCCTGAACATCTTTTTTCATGCATCTGTATTTCCTCCTTTGAAAATTACTATTCATGTCATTTGTCGTTTAATAACTAAGTTTCTTGCTGTTGTTGTTGATTTTTAGCTTTTTATAGATTATGGATTATTAATCCTCTATCAGTTTTATAATTTGCACATTTTTTCTCCTGCACTGTTTATTTCCTCCTTTGCAATTGCAGAAGCTTCTGAACTTGATCAATCGCATTTGAAAATTTTTGCTTCCATTGCCTTTGCTTCTGGGATCTTTTACAAAATGTTTTTACCTCTGCCATGTCACAGAAGGTTTCCCATTTTTTTCTCTAATAATGTTACAGTATCAGGTAACAGGTTTAGATCTTTCATTCACTTTGGGTTGATTTTTGTATAAAGTGTAAGGTAGGGGGGTCTTGTTTCAAGCCTATGCACACATAAATAGAATTTCCTAAGTGCCAATTGTTGAAGATATTGTTCTTTCTCCTGGATTGATTCCAGGTTGACTGAAAACAATTGGTTGGCTATGGAAATACGGATTAATTTCTGGAAGTTCTATCTTGTTCCATAGATTTGAATGTGTATTTTTTGTTTCAGTACTTAGTTGTTATTATATGTTGTTTTATTTAATTAGCAGGCATTTTGTTCAATAGTTTTTTGCATCTATATTCGTAAGAGACATTGGTCTATAGTTCTCTTTCCTGCCTCTTTTCCTGGTTTTAGAATTAAAGTGATGCAGGCCTCATGGAAAGAGTTTCAGAGGATTCCTGAATTAGCATCATATCTAATTAAAATCACAGAATACAGTAAAATATAGTTAGAATTTGAGAAAGCAATATAATTTTTAGAAATCAGAGCTCATATAATACTAGAATGTGTATTTGCATGTTTTATTTAGTTCTTTGAGTTTTTAATCTCCAGTTTTTGTCCATTGTGGTCAGAAAAGATGTATGATTTCACTTTTAACCTGTCAAGAGTTTCTTAATCACTATGCATATGATCTATCCTAAAAAAAGCTTTTTGTGACCTAAAGAAAGGCATGTAAAATCTGTATTTGTGGGATAAGTATTCTGTAGGTATCAATTAGATCAATTTGTCCCAATGTATAGATTAGCTCTGTTGCGTCTGTGTTGATTTTTGGTGGTGTTGTTATTTACTTCATGTGTCCATTTTTAAGATATGGTATTGAAGTCCTTCATTTTTTTTTCTTTTTTAATTTTCATTATTATTATTATCATTTTACGATACAGTTCCATAGGCTTCTGGCATTTCCCTTATCCCCTCCCCAATTCCCTCCCCCCACCTAGTTCCTCTATATCATTACTAAAATATAGTTCTTCATACTCAGTCATATATCCATCATTGCGGGCATGGACAATGGCAGAGAGTCCAGCATCCTATTGTCAAGATATAGCAAACAGTTTCATTGTAAGTCCATCTTTGTCTGGAAGTAGAAATGCATACTACATTGTAGTCTCACATCTGGATATGTTAGTCTCCATTTCACAGCTATTGTACATCCCCTCAAATGAAAAGTCATGTTACAAAATCAGTAATAGAAAGAAAAAATGGAAGTTCACAATGCCATGAAGTTAAATAACATGTTACTAGATAGGACAGTTTCCATTACACAGCTACTATACATGCCTTTCATTATTATTGTTTTGTATTTTATACTTTCTTTTCACATATTAATATTTGTTTTGATTAGCCAGATGCTATGGCACTGGTGTACATACACTTACTATAGTTATATCTTCCTGTTTAATTGTTCTCTTATTCATTACATGATGCCCTTATTTGTCTCTTTTAACTGTTTTTGTCTTTTTTTGGGATTTGTTTATTTTTTTATTGGAAAGTCAGATATACAGAGAGGAGGAGAGACAGAGAGAAAGACCCTCCATACGTTATTTCATTCCCCAGCTGACCACAACAAAAAGAACTGAGTTGATCCAAAGCCAGGAGTCAGGACCTTCTTCCACGCCTCTTATATGAATGCAGGCCCCAAAAGCTTTGGGCCATCCTAAATTGCTTTCCCAGCCACAAGCAGAAAGCTGCTAGGATAGTGGAGTAGCTTGATCACCAATCAGTGTCCATATGGGATCCTGGTACTTGCAAGGAGAGGATGTAGCCACTGAGTCATTGCATGGGATCCTGTGTGGTTCTTGTGAATGCTTGAGTGGGTAGTTTGGTCACAGTATGCTTCTCCTGACATCGATGTCTTTGAAATCAGGAAATCTAAAAGAAACTTTAGGAGAATTTGTGGGAACACAACAGGACTATGTTGTTGTTGCTTAATAATATCCTTGAAGGTAAATGGCCTAAATTCTTCAGTTAAGATATAGATGGCATACTAGGTCTCAGCTATTGTTGACAGAGAGGAGGACTGACAGTTGACTTATTTCCCAAAATTGCATAAACCAGGATATAATGAAAAGGCATAATCCAGAAATGAAAAGAAAAAAAAATTGTCATCCCAGAATGAAATTCCAGAATGAAAGATAGCTATGAAAAAAATGTAGAAGTAGAAAATCTTCTAGCAAAATATAAAAAAAAAGCCACACACAGCATCTGTGCTGTCCTCAAGACCCTTGAGCAATGATCCACTGTAGGCATTCAGAAAGCTATTGTCCAAAGATCCAGCTACATTCCATACCTATTGTTCACTCACGGAATGCCCACAATCATCACAAGTCCCACAGTTTCCACTCCCAGCCCGAGAGGCTGCTCTATCCACACGGAGAGCCAAAACACTCCCAGCCAGCTGCTTGCCAGCATTCCATTCCACGAGTTTGAGTACAGGTGCCAGTGATATCAAGGGGCGGGGAGCAGCTCACAAGCTAAAGTGGGCACCCTACCCCTGCCAACCCTCCAGGCCAAACTCACAGTCCACGAGAACCACAGATTTATCCCTTGTATAAAATCCCCTAATCTTACTCACATAAGCAGCAGCAGTCTTTGACTTGCTAAGGTGGAGCCTCTTCCTTGTTTTTACCTGGGAGCCACTGGGGGTGGGGGGGATGCGGGGGGTGGGATGCTGCGCGGGAGGGGTCAGATTGAAAGAAGACAACGTGCATTCACTCCCCAGGCATAGTTGGGCTCCTCGCCGCTGATGCTGCAGGCTTGACTCAAAGTCCGTCCATGTGATCTGCAAGGTTATCCATCAAATACCACCACTGCCTGCAGAAGAGGACAGCAGCATCTTTTTCTCTTTCTCTCTAAAAAGAGAACAACCCTGATGATTCTAACATTGTTAGGAACAAAACAGCAGAGCACTGCCCAGCATCCTGCAGCGAGATACAGTGCTTTCCCCAGAGTGGGGTCTGTGAAGGAAGCAATGCAGATTCCCTACTCTAAGCCTGGCAATTGCTCAGATTCCAGTCAGCTCTGTGGGATGAAACAAAAGTTAGTGGCTGATTGTGGAATTCCCTCTCAGCTAACATTGAACAGCGAGGCATGCAACTGTTTCTCCCCGCTTTGTCGTAGTGAGATGATGGCCCCAACCTGGCAGCTAGGTATGCTGCCTGGCTGCCTGTCACAGCGTTATGTTTCCGCTAGTCCCCTAAAGACTTAGTGTTTTACTCATTCACCAAGAATATCCATAAAAGTCAGGCCCTGGAAATGTGGTCCATCTTTTGGTTTTTTGTTTTTGTTTTGTTTTAATATCGCAGAACAGTTGAAGTTAGCGTGGCTATACTCTACTCAGGCATCTTGGATCTTCAGAAGCATTTTTTTTTTAAGTATCAAAGTGTCACACAGTCAGAAAAAGGGAAGGCTAGATATAAAGTTTTTTAATGCAATTTTGAGAATGTTGCATTTCCAAATTTGTGGCAAGACCAGTAAGAGAAACATAGTTGTTAGCTCAAGGCTTGTAGAAAGCACAGAGGAAAGAGCTCACCGCTGAGGACAAACAGTGAAGACTTACCAGTAACTTTTGCTACCTGAAGTATAGGACGAAGCAAAGCGAGCAAACAAGAATCCTGCAGCATTTGAGCAACTGAGAAAGGATTACCCCTCAGATTAAAAAATTCTGAGGCTAAATTAACCAAAACAGAGTGAAAGAGGTCACTCCCTACAGACCAGTGCTGTAGAGAAAACCACTACGGAGTTTTTTAGAAGTAGCATTAACAGAGTAGAATCTCATGTTTGACTGTTATGGGTTTTTGGAGGCAGCCATTTTGATAATTGTCATGGAAACCCAACTAGAAAACCTTGCTCCTCAAGAAAGGATTCAGATGCACTAGATTTTAAAAATCCTGGAGATACAATAGTTTGGAAATGGAAAGATGTATTCAAGATATAGACCAACATTTATCACATACCAGTTTTACACTATGATTTTGCATATTGACACAGTGCATCTTTGTATTCATTGCATGGTCGAACATAAGGTGTAGTCTCAGGTGACCTCTGATTGAAAAGTTAAGCCACCATCTAATTCTAAAAGCTGATTTTAATACCAAGGAAGTAGACACAGCCCAGAGATTGTAAGATGATAATCTAATTTCTAAATTTCGGTTTGATTCATTGTAAGAACCCACAGACAGACAGAAAGAAAGAAGGGGGGATGAGGGAGAGAGAGTAAGAAAGAATAAAATGAAAGACAATTGAGTGTGTAGAATTCTCAAGGAGAAGTGAGAAGATTGGGGGTGGGGGTTGGAAATGAATGGGAATATAGTATCTAAAAATGTGGAAAACCTCCACTGAGACATGAAGAATTTAATCTTAGAATATTGTTTTGAGTTAATGACCTTTACATTGGGGAAAACAGATTTGCATTTACAACTTGAGATATACATGAATTGTAGTTTCTTAAGCCTCAGTGTTGATGACTGTGCTAACATCCACAGCTACAGCCAGCTCTGCCAGCTCCACATCATGGATGAGAGGTTTTAAGAGCAGAGTCCAAGAATGCTCCCTTGAGAGCATAAATGGTGACAGTCCGACATGCATTGCACTCTGATATAATGCAGACAAAGCTGAACCAATACACATGAGCATGTCACTGGCGTGTACCCTTGTCACCATGGTTTGGGCAACCTTGTTTGTTTGTTTGTTTGTTTGTTTGTTTGTTCTTGATTAATGGGAAAGGCATGAAGAATTTGAAACTTGAAACGATAGATTGGGCAGCTTATAGCAGCAGATCAAAGTAAAGATAGGGCCCGGCCTGGTAGCTCAGCAGCTGAAGTCCTCGCCTTGCAAACGCTGAGATTCCCATATAGACGCTGGTTCTAATCCAGCAGCCCTGCTTCCCATCCAGCTCTCTGCTTGTGGCCTGGGAAAGTTGTTTAGGACAGCCCAAAGCTTTGGGACCTGGAAGAGGCTCCAGGCTCCTGGCTTTAGATCAGTGCAACTCCGGCCATTGTGGTCACTTGAGGAATGAATCAACAGAAGGAAGATCTACCTCTGTCTCTCCTCCTCTCTGTATATCTGACTTTCCAATAAAAAAGTAAAGATGAAAAGGATTAAGGGGAAGGAATCAGGGCCTCTTCTTAGAGAGGCCCTGTAAATCTATACTGACAATGAACTCCAAATTTTTAAGGCTTTTTTTTTTTAATCTCTGAGATTCCAGGAGTTGTGATTGACTCACAGTTGAAGGGATTTATTTATTTAAGAGAGGGAGAATAGAGCACTCCCATGTGCTGGTTCACTTTCCCACATGCCTTCAATGGACCAAAAACTGAATCCAGGTCTGGTATGTGGATGCCATCACTGCCACCTCACATTAACAGGATCTGGAATTGAAAGTTGGAGCTAGGTACTGAACCCAAGTACTCCAATACAGAATATGGACATCCTAATCAACTTGTTACCTGCTAGGTTGAACATGCACTGACAGAGAGCAGAATGACTGTGATTAATGAAGAGACAGTGATTATAGGGACGTGCTGTGGACTGAAGCTAAAAAGAAAGGAAGAAAGAAATCCTTGGGTTGAGGTAGGTAGGGCACAGTGGTTCAGGCACTGAAATTTAAGGAAAGATAACTTAAAGACATGTGTAAAGATCTGAAAGGCTGTGAGGTATGGTCATGAAATAATATTTTGGGGTCTGGAATGTGAGATATGAGAGGCTCTGCAATTCCACGGAGTGGAGATTTAAAAGTGAAAGGCCAGATTATTAAACGATTTACCCACAGCTGTATATGTGAACTCATCGAGAGCCATGTTGGTCTGAGCAGCCAAAAGGGACCATAATCGAGGCATCAAATCTTAGAGACAGTGCAGAAATACTCAGGGGTCTGGCAGATGACAGTGTATGACAGGTGGAAGGGTCGGATGACACAGCATTCTACAATGGTATGCTACAGCACAAAGACTGCAGGGGAGAGGGGCACCTCCCGAGAGAAGGCGATAAAGAAGAAAAATCCTCATCCTCTTGCTTAATGATATCGGTGACTGGTTTGTAACAGACCATGTACATGACAGGAAGCTGCAATAAGAGAATTGTAGAGGGGAAGCTACAGAAAACAGACAAGCCTGTGGAGTATCTTTTTTGAAGAGAGGAGGTGAAACATGCTTGCAGCATCAACTGTTCTCTCTCCTCCCGATTGTGGCTGCTTCTGGGCCTAACTCAAATAAAGGTCAGCTTGTCAGGAACTTGTTCTCAGTCCCCCGAGAAAACGCAGCATGTATGAAGGGAAAGGAGAAAAGGCATCTTCATACCCAGCCAATTGCAAGGATGATTCCCTTCTTTTGGAAGCTTGTATTTCTTCTGCATCCTGTTTGATCTTATGTATGTGCCGCATGTATACAAAAGTAGTAAGGGTTATTAGACCTACGTAAACTACCATGATGACAAATTACTCCTATGATATATCCTTAAAGTCCATTTCCAAGGCTCTTTGTATATTTTGACCTGTTAATTTCTATTTCTTGGATTGTTCTCTTGTTTTGATATCTCTTAATATTTGAAATATTAAGAAGTAATTTTTCATGTCTACAGAGGAGGAAACATACCAATATGTGTAGTAGTCATAAACACATCTTTTAACGCAGGAATTGTCTTTATTTAGTTTGAATTTAAAAATAATTTAGATTATCAGTAGGCAAGAATTCCAGTGAATTATTGCTACTGCAGTGTGAGAAAATATGTATGCACACGCACAAACTAAATGTTGTGTGTATTTGATTCACTGCATTGTGCATTTTTTTCTAGAATGCTATCTTTGGGATAAAAGTGCTAATTAATTGCTGGTAAAGTTTTAAAAACACAGTAAATTTTAAATGTGAAGCAAATGGGTGAAAAAATGAAAACTATTGAAATAAGTAATATTCACACTGTGTCTCCATAAGTTATAAACACTGAAAGCTGGTGATTTCATATCACTAGTGTTTTCGTTTTGTTATGTATTTATTTCATTCATTGTTTAAAAATTTCAATTTCCATTCAACAGTGAATTTAATAAATGCCCAAATTCAAATAGCTTAGCCCAGCTACTAACCTCAAATTAGAAATGGACATGTCCTACCACTTATACGGGTAATGGAAACAGCAATCAAGAATCCACTTAGGCAAAAGAAGTAAGTAAAATATTATGTTCTCCCACACTTGGAGCATATGTCATCTGAGAATATAGGAAACCATCACTGACATTAAAGGGCCTGCTCAGCATTTCTGGCTTCCATCGACACTTGTCCTCATCAACACTTTAAAACTGACTTATGGTGTATATCCCCCAGTTTTAGTGGCGTGAACACTGCAAGTGCATTCTAAAGCAGGTCCCAGACTACTAAATGTTTGCGGGCTGATTAATATAGACATGGCGCTTCCAAGAGAACGCCATCATAGAGCACAGTCTTACATTTGGGGATGTCCATTTAAGGAACCACACAATGCCACCACTGCTGCTTGTTCATTTAGGTTGTCAAAAGAGGAATATCACAAAGGAAAACGAATCCCCAAAGGCTCGGTAAAACCCTGAAAGGGGTGTAGCAGCCAGGATAGGTCACTGGCCTCTGCATCAGAGCATCCTGCTGACAGTTAACAAGCACAGCAGAACTCGCACAAATCATCATCTCCCGCATGCAGTTCACGAGGCTCTCAAGGAGGAAGCACGCTCGCTGCCTTCATTTTACGCATTTTAAATCTCTTGTTTTCTAAGTGTGTCACACATTCACATTCAAGGCGCATTCATAATTCAAGAGGTAGAAAATGATGTTGCAGTACAAAATTTCCTTACCAACTTAGTCATCTACACACCGAATGAGTAAATATTGCTTATATTTTATGTTGATAAACAAGGTGGTAGTATGCAATATTTGACTTAATATTTTTCTACTTGATAACAAAGCTCTAAGGCCATTGCACATCAATGAATGGCTTTGTTTTTATGATTTTATAATATTCCATTATGCTAAAGATTTGCAGATATGTTCCCCATTGATAAGCATTTGGGCTGTTTGTTGTATTTAGATTATAGAGGTGTTATCACAAATCACCTTGGGTACATGTAATTTTGTACAAATACTGCCCTATCTGCAAGATAAATTCTATGAACTGGAAACCAAGAGTTTGCATCCTGGGATTTCAATAAATAAAGAAAAGTATACTGTCATCAGCTGGGCATGAAAAGCCTAATATCCCTTTGTTCTCACAAAACCAACATGTCACCAACTTATTTATGTTTTCCAAAATAATAGGATAAGAATGTCAGAGAACAAGACAAAGTTGAACTCCTTTTATTCTCAGCAAATTGAGCATCTTTCTGTATGATCAAGAGTCATTTGCATCTGTTTAACATCTAATGACTTTGACATTTATCATCTTTTAAGTTCGGAACAACTTAAAGAGTCTCTTTTGGATACATAAGTTTCTGTTATATAGTTTTGGTAAATCTCTTTAGAATTCGTGAAAATGTCTTCCCCTTTTAACTCCGGTTTGGCTATAAACTTGCATTAGGTCAAAATTACCATCCTTTATTACTGTTTGTGCTGACCCGGGTCCCCATTTCTTGTGGTGTAAGGTAACTGTCTCCAAAACAAACTGTGTGTTCATATTTTCAGGAAAAGTCATAGCAGTTAAGCAATAACACTTGCAAAAATATTCTTAGTCTATAAAAATAAGAAAGCTCTTCATTAGTAGCAAGGTTCTTGTATAAAAGCATCATTTCTCTTACACTGTGAGACTGTAAAATCTACATGGATTACTTTGGCAATTTAAGAATTTTTATAACCTGAGACTATAACATTTTAGAATTTGATGTTATTTCTAATGTAACAAGTCTAGTGTTACCATGGCTCCTAGAAAATCTTTAGAGAAAAAATAAATATGGGAGAAGTTAATTGCTTAATAAAAGTAGATTTCACCTAGAATATTCATCTAATAATGCATTTCATAGCTTTAAGTAGCACAACTTTAATTAATTCTGCATGAATGTTCCTGGTGTATGAGGAAATTGAATTTCTGGTAAGGCAAATAACTAGATTAAGATCACACCACCAATAACTAGCAGAATCAGGCTTCAACACAGATCTGTCTAACTCTAAATGTCTAGCTACAGGAACCACCATCGAATGATGTCTTCTCAACATCTTATGCAAGCCATAAGTGATATTCAAAAATTTTTTTAACATTTGATTTATTTTTATTGCAAGGTCAGGTATACACAGAGGAGGAGAGACAGAAAGGAAGATCTTCCATCCAATGATTCACTCCCCGATGGACTGCAACTGCCAGTGTTACTCCGATTTGAAGCCAGGAGCCAGGAATTTCCTCCAGGTCTCTCACGCAGGTTCGGGGTCCCAAGGCTTTGTGCCATCCTCGACTGCTTTCCCAGGTCACAAGCAGGGTGCTGGATGGGAAGTGGAGCCACCGGGATTAGAACCAGAGCCCATATGGGATCCCAGCGCATTCAAGGCGAGGACATGAGCCGCTAGGCCATTGTGTCAGGCTCCCAAATATTCTATAATCAGCATAATCTAATCACTCCAAGAAGAGCATATACAAATCTGAACAGCTGCTGGGGATGAGTTCAATAAACTTAGAAAGCTGAAATGGAGGTATTCTGAAGCTAGTGTGAAGGACCCAGAACTTGCTCTAGACATCTGCCCATCACATGCTTTTGGAAGAAGCTCCTTTCAATCTTATTTTCACTCCGAGCCTTTAGCTCTGGAAAGTGGGGTTTAGTAGTACAGGGGGAAAATTGTCGTAACATCTAGCATAGGGTTATGCATTTGACAGAGCCATTATGACACCAGTTGGGGTGCCTGAAGCCCCTGTTGGAGCATGTGCATTTGAGTCTTAGCTCTTCTCCTGATTTTAAACTTTCTGCCATTGTCAAAACTTGGCGGCAGGAAATTATGGCACACGTTCTTGGGTCCCTGTTACCCATGTAGGAAACCTGGATTGAATTCTGGGCTTCTGTTTTCAGTGTGATTTATCCAAGCTTTGTGAGCATTGAAGCAGCACATCAGAAGATGGGAGATGTCAATCCCTTCTCCTCCCCTCTCCCAGTCCCTGTCTCCTGCTCATGCTCCAGCCCCCTCCCCCCCTCCACTTTTTGCCTCTCTTCCTTTTTTTCCCCTTTCCTCCTTCCCTAGTCTCCTGCCCACTCGTGTTTCTGCCTTTTAAGTAAAGATTTTTTTTAAAGCCCTCATACTTTATGCTAGTCCATGGTCTACCAGAACTTACAAGCCTCATATTCTTATTCCCTATGAACAACTTGAGAAGAAAAATCCTTTAAAATATATTTGAGGGCCCAGCGGCGTGGCCTAGTGGTTAAAGTCCTCGCCTTGAATGTGCTGCGATCCCATATGGGTGCCGGTTCTAATCCTGGCAGCTCCACTTCCCATCCAGCTCCCTGCCTGTGGCCTGGGAAAGCAGTCAAGGATGGCTCAAAGTTTTGGGACCCTGCACTCACGTGGGATACCCAGAAGAAGTTCCTGGCTCCTGGCTTCAGATCGGCATAGCATCGGCCGTTGCGGTCACTTGGGGAGTGAATCATTGGATGGAAGATCTTCCTCTCTGTCTCTCCTTCTGTCTGTATATCTGACTTTCCAATAAATAAATCTTTTTTAAAAAATAAAATATATTTCACAAGCCCTAATTCTATTTCTTCCTAGTATTTCATAGAGAAATTATGTGTGTATCACTATACATATACCAGCTGCAAAGTGTATGCGTGTCCTTTATGACTTTTATTGAATAGTCACAACTCTGTGCTAAAAACCTATCCTTATTGCTAAATTTCTTCCCTCTTTAACACTTATACATGGTGCATTACATAAAGAGGTATTTGGCCTTAAACATTTATGAGTCACTTATTTAAATAGTTATCAGGCAAAGTGCCTAGAGGGAAAATAATCCTTGGATGTTGTTCTTACAATGAGAAAATCAAAGTTCAAATGAAGGCATATAGAAAAATCCTACCAGTTGTGAAACTTCAGGCTATTCAATGACTGGGCCACATTATACTTCAAGTTTTTTATAAAGCTTTTTTTTAAAAGGCAGATATACAGAGAGTAGGAGGGACAGAGAGGCCGATCTTCCATTCGATGGTTCACTCCCCAAGTGACCGCAATTGCCGGAGCTGAGTCATTCTAAAGCCAGGAGCTTCTTCTTCCAGGTCTCCCATACAGGTGCAGGGTCCCAAGGCTTTGGGCAGGCCTCAGCTGCTTTCCCTGGCCATAAGCAGGGAGATGGATGGGATATAGGGCTGCGGGGATTAAAACTGATGCCCATATGGGATCCTCGCACATTCAAGGCTAGGACTTTAGCCGCTATGCCACTGTGCTGGGCCCATATTTCAAGTTTTGTTTTTGTTCTGTTTTGTTTTTCAGAAAGCTCCTGAGGAGCTTTGCTGTACCAAGGAGACATACTTAAGAGTAAGGGGCATGGGTTCTGGTACATTAAATTGCATCACCACTTGTGATGCTTGCATCTCAGAACAAAGTACTGGTTCAACATTTGGCTGCTCTGCATCCAACCCAGGCCCCTGCTAATTCAACTGAGAGAGCGTTTGATGATGGCCCAAGTGTTTGCACCCTTTTTCCCTCCATGTAGGAAAATGAGATGGAGTTACTGGCTCCTGGCTTCAGCCTGAAACAACCCTAGCTCTTGTGACCAGTTGAAGGAGCAAACCAGCAGGTAGAAGATCTCTCCTGTCTTGCCTACTGTGTCACTCTGCCTTTAAAACAAGTCAGTCTTCAGGGGGAGAAAAAAAAGAATGGAGGGCAGGGAAAGAAAAGGAAAGAAAGGGAAAACAAAGAACACACAGAAAGGAATTAGGTAAGGAAGGGCACAGAGACAGAGTGGGAAAAGAGCGAACAGTGAACCAGGAGCCTGTGCGCTGCTCCAGGTTACCCAATGAGCACATGAGCACAACGGGGTGTTTTGAGCTTAGCGGAGCTAGAACGCAGTGAGAAATGGAACTTGTGTAGCTCTCAATCTACTGATTGAGAAGTTCACTGAAGCGTGAAAGGAGACTACACTACTGCTAATCGCCAGAAGAATTTTCTTAAACCAAATTGTGTAAAAGGTGACAGTTTCAGCATCTTTTGAGGTTACCTTTTTTTTCAGATATAAACAGATTCCTATGATCAAGCTAAAGTCAAGTTTTTGTTCCAGAAGTATAATAACATCTGCAGGTTTATCTTGCAAGTTCTTGGAGTGCTTCCATGATAAAAATGATCTTAATCCTCACAATATTATCACATGCATACTAATCATCTGGGAATTTTTATGTTCTAATTCACTGCCAGTTAGATCATTTGTTTTTTCCTATTTTATGTTTGGTCTGATCCAGGAACTGTGTTACACACTGGTGATATAATCTAAATATCGTGTTTTCTGTCTTTATGAGGCATTTACTAATTCTAGCCCTGGCACAAATACAAATTGTAAAGAAAAAAAAAATGGCTCTCGATATCATCTTGATGTGAATTGCCAGTAAGAAGAAGAAAGAAACAACTTCATTTCTACACACTAAATCTAAACTCACGAGAACAGCCAGTGATGCCAAATAGCGAACATGAATCAAATAAATAATTAAATATGACATTACAAGTTTCAAAAATTATAAATTTGGTAATAAGTCTATTCCTTCTTTTTACTGATATTCTAGTAGGTGAAAGCTATTGATTACCTATTTGTAGTTTAAAGGACAAAAAGTTTACAACAAAAAAT
Organism: Ochotona curzoniae; assembly: GCF_017591425.1. Lineage (NCBI taxonomy): Eukaryota > Metazoa > Chordata > Mammalia > Lagomorpha > Ochotonidae > Ochotona > Ochotona curzoniae. Next base: position 26,596,116 of record NW_024467096.1, read on the forward strand.
ATCTACCTCTTTAGGTCCCGGCACGGTAGCCTGGCGCCTAAAATCCTCACCTTTAGTGCACCAGGATCCCATATGGGCACTGGTTCTAATCCAGCAGATCCACTTTCCATCCAGCTGCCTGCTTGGGGCCTAGCAGGGCAGTCTAGGACAGCCCAAAGCTTTGGGACCCTGCATCCATGTGGGAGACCTGCAGGAAGTTCCTGGCTCCTTGCTTATGATCAGCGCAGTGCTGGCCGTTGCGGTCACTTGGGGAATGAATCATTGGACAGAAGATCTTCCTCTCTGTCTCTCCTCTGTACATTCCTGACCTTGCAATAAAAATAAAATAAATCTTTTAAAAAAACAAGAAAGAAAAAGAAAACATCTATCTATTTAATGATAAAAATAAAGAAGAGTCAGGTCAGAAAAACAGAATGAAATCTACAATTCCAAGTATACTTTAAAATTTTATGAAAGATCGGAAATAAAATTTTAGGGGTTAAAAAATATCAAAATCCATGCAAAGAATCTTCAAAACATTAAAGAAAAATTGAGTGTTATGAAAACATTATGAAGGAACTTCAAATTTTTAATTTTTAATTTATACCGAGTTAAACTTGTGTTTTAATACCTTTCTGTTCTTTTTTCTTTGGCTGGACTCTGAAGTGCCCTGCCCTCGTGCTGCGGAAGTGACCGTAGTGGCTGTGTGTTAGTAAGACATGCTCCTGAGCAACTTTCCCCAGTGTTCTCCCACTTAATAGTTCTTTTTTTTTAAGATTTATTTTTATTATTTTTTCATTGGAAAGGCGGATATACAGAGAGGAGAGACAGAGAGGAAGGTCTTCCGTCCCATGATTCATTCCCCAAGTGAGCGCAACGGGCCGATACTATGCCGATCCGAAGCCAGGAGCCTCTTCGGGGTCTCCCACGCAGGTGCAGGGTCCCAAAGCTTTGGGCCGTCCTCGACTGCTTTCCCAGGCCACAGGTAGGGAGCTGGAAGGGAAGCGGGGCTGCCGGGATAGAACCGGCGCCCATATGGGATCCCGGGCGTGCTAGGCGAGGACCTTAACCACTTGTGCTACCGCGCCGGGCCCCACTTAATAGTTCTAAGACCAACATTAAGACGTCAGAACAAGGAAAAAACGGCTCTTCTGCAAAAAGAGAGAGAGCTGCTCAGAAGCCAACTCACTTGTATTTAGACTGCATGTATATCATGATTACATACAATCTTATCCCTCGTGATTTTTTTTGAACCGTCCTATTGATGGTTCAGAAAAAGAAAAAAAAAACAGGTACCTCATCTCTATTTCACCACATCATTGGGCTGTGGTAGATCACTTCCCCTGAAATGTGCCTATTTGAATACATGGATGAAAACAAGTACTTAGGAGCTGTCAAGGTGCCCAGTGAAGGAGGGCAGCTCTCCGGAACAGGAGTGACAAATCAGCAGAAGACATTGGGGAACTGCAATCAGAAAGCCTCCATTGGCAACCTGATGCCGCCCCATTCAATCTCCATGGATCCTGAGCCTCAGCTTTCTCACTAGAGGAAGGTTGAAAATAGGCTGCCCTATCTCTGATTGCCAAGCAGGGTGACTCAGTGTTTGTGGAATCACCAAATTCATCAATGCAAGATGTTTGCTTTCCTGAATTTCACCCTGTTTACTTTTTTTTTTTTTTTTTTTGCAGAATTGTTCTTGAAGAATTTCCTTAGCACCAATTAAAAGCATACCTTTTGGTAGATAGATAGTATCCAGTTGAAAAACCAAAAATGTAATCAGTAACCTCACTCTACAACGCACTCAAGTCCAGAAATCTAGCAGGTCTCCCGAGCCAGCCACACATTAAGCCCCGCTGTGCAGTAAGGGCTGAATGTGCTGTATCTAAGCTATCTAAGCCTAACTGTGACAGTTCTCATTCCAGCCTTCCAAGCTTGCTGCACAAACCGCCACCGCTATTTCTTGAGGTCCTCTCAAGTCGCACCCTCCCATCTTCACAGCCTCCAGGGACTCACTTTCAGGTAGGAGGTAATGATGCTTTATCCTTGCCTTTCCTGACGGCTGTCACTGATAGGGGCAATCGGGAGCTCCATCTCGGCTGTTAACTTCACACAGTCAGCACCTCTCTGCCTCCCGGGCGTTCCTGAAGTTTATGTCAGGTATTAATTTCCTCAGCCGTGCACAGATAGGAACATCTGAATAGAAAAGTGCAGGTAAACGTGGAGGAGCCATCTAATGTGGGCTCCTGCCGCTGGAGCAGGAAAGAGCAGATCAAACATGAGGTATTTTCAACACCAGCGTTTCTTCTAACTACTCTTAGGGTCAAGAGTTTCATCGTATTTTCACTCTAAGTAACTTCTCTCTTTGAAGGACATGAGAGATGCAGAATCACAGAGTTCCACAGTCACCAGGGCCATCCAGAGAACCACTTTCTACAATATCATCACTGCCAGTGGGGCTTATGCAGGGAAGGGGGTTCATTTCACCCTGCAATGAGCTACCATTCCATGAGCAGGAGAAATTAGCTGAGATCTACCTTCCAGAATGTTCCATCTTCTGGGTATACTCCCTGCCTTCAGGGAGTCATGCTAGCACGTCATGCTAGGACGTCATGCTAGCATTTCTGGTTCCTATGGTTGCTTCTGTTTCCTTGACACTAGCACCTGATGTTACAGTGCAGAAGGGTCTTAAGAAACGTTTGGAAAATCAATGAAAATAATCTTTTCCATCGGACAACACTTTGTGCAGTGTTTTATGAAGTATAATCTGAGTCCTCTCCAAAGTAGAAATCTTTACTTCCTTTACTTGATCCTCACAAGAGAAGTTTCAAGTTTAATGTCTTACGCAGATTCCTTCTGATCTTTTTGCAGTTTATCGAAATTAATCTAAACACCAAAATATAATGTGAGCATGTATTTTGTGCATAAAGTGCATGCCATCCTACCTATGTATGTATAAAACTCAGTTATAAAAGTCTACTTTGCTAATAATAAAGACACATTAAAGTGCAAAAGGTAAATAAAAATTTAGAAAGGTCTCATTAACTTAGAAAAATATGTACTTTAATACTACAAATCTACTGAGAAATACTGGTTATTTCCAGTATGTTTAAATTAGTTTCAGACAGAGGCTTTGATACTGTTAAACTGTTTAAAGGAAAGTTTGAGACAAACTTTTGCCATCCTACTGTTGCTGTCATCATTCTTCTATTTTAATTCACATCTTATGCTCACTGTAGCAGTATATGTATATATATATATATATATATATATATATACTAAAATAGAACAATTCAAATCTTACATATAGTAAAACAACTCTAAGTTACTATAAAAGATGCTTCGTTTGGTTTTTTCACTTAGTTATATGACAAGTACTTTTCATGTAATTAATGTTTCATGATTAATGCTTATTGTTATATTTTCCCTGGCTTACGAGTACTCCAGTAAATTGATTTAAAAGTACTACCTCCCAGTTATTGGTGTTTTAAAATGCTTCCCGTTTCCATCTTACAAGATAATTCAGGAATGTTAAGAAACCTGGATTTTCTTCTTATATATGTTGACATATTAAGACTATTCCTTTCTATGATCATGAAAAATATTTTCCAGTTAAAATGAGCTTTGTTTACATGTATTTCATTTTTTTGATTTCTCATTAGCACTAGTAAAAGAAGCCACTAAAACTGTGACTTTAAATTATTCATTAAACCTAAAACACTATAACATTTATAAATATCATAGGTATATACCTTTGAAATGATCAGCATTTCTTTCAGATGATAAATATTCACAAACCCCAGCGAGAGCTTGGCACGAGGCCATAAACTGGTAATATGAGACTAAGCAACGCAGATGCTTGCCTTTCTGTAGCAAAAAAGTTTCACTAGGAGTCAAGAAATGAAAGTAAACTATGCTTACTTGGTTTGTTGAACAATGTCTACCCATGTTTGGACAGTGAAGGCAAAAATGATGCTTGGCCTTGACTCCGGGTTTTAGAGAACGCTGTTTCAGCCCCACCTGGCTGTATTTCCCTTACCAATGAAGGGACTGGTGGCAGAGGATGCAGTGAGGCCTTGGGGTCATGCCAATTGGGGGCCCTTATCCCTCCATAGAACCTTTTTTGGATCTCAGTATGCCAGAGTTTCCGCTTCAGATAATTTTCCATTGGAGACTACAAACATTTACATGTGAGGTACAGGTTATCCACATACAAGCATACTTCCAAAAAATCAATGAAAGAGATTGGAAGATAAGTTTATTTTTGATGGGAACGATTTTTTTTTTCCCTTGGAAAGATACACAGAGAGAAGGAGAGACAGAGAGGAAGATCTTCCTTCCGTTGATTCACTCCCCAAATAGCCACAATGGCCAGAGCTGAGTCAATCCAAAGCCAGAAGCCAGGAGCTTCTCCTCCAGGTCTCTCACACAGGTGCAGGTTCCCAAGGCTTTGGGCCATCCTCAACTGCTTTCACAGGCCAGAAATAGGAAGCTGAATGGGAAGTGGAGCCACCAGGATTAGAACCGGTGCTCATATGAGATTCTGGCATGTGCAACACAAGAACTTAAGCTTCTAGGCTACCACACTGGGTCTGGGAACAAATTTTTTAAACCTATGCCTATGTTAGGATCATCTGCATTTGACAGAAATACATATTATGAAAAAAAAACATGGATTTGAAAATATAGGGCCCCAAAAGAAACCACACTTTTTAATTTCATTTCCATGAGCTTTTTGAGTACCCTTGTGCACACAGGATGTGACCTGGAATTAGATTCTGGACAGAGGCAGGTGGTATGGACGGAGGTGAGAGTTTTGGATGGAGACAAGATAGGGCAGGGTGGAAGGGACGCCAGAAGGTAACAACTGAGTCAATGGGCATGCATATGCCCACACAGAGCACCAATGATTCTAAGAATTCTAATCTCAGTTTAGTTTTCTAGGTGATTTTGAGGATATATTTGTCAAGGTATAAAATGGACCACATCTTATTTAGTAGTTTGCTAGTTCGACTTAGTTTTATAATATTTACACATATGGGAAGTGTGCCTTCATTTGTATTCTTGTCCCAGGCCCTACAAATGCTGTGATAAACCTGATACAAGATGCTATGAGGACACCTAGCAGAGGAATCTGATGTCACAGAAGGCCCTCAAAGCAAGCCATGATTCAGCTGAGCAAGTTCAACCACAGGCTATGCTCCTATGCAACCTACCACATTTGTAGTCTAAAGAAGAAAGAGTCATATGTTCATCTTAACAGATACGAAAGAAAAGTGTCAAAATTCAAGAAACAGTTGCACTCTTTCAAATTAGCTTAAAATTCTAGTATAAAAGCAAGATTACCTGCCCAGCATGGTAGCCTAGTGGCTGCGGAAATTACTGATATCATGATTAAATTACAAATACCCCAGGTCTGTTTGAATTTAATAACCTAAGAGAGGGATGAAACTCTGTTATTTAACATCAACTTCCTAGTAAGTTCCTTTTAGTTGACATTAACTTTCATCCCTGCTGATGTTATGAACAGTTTTAAAATAGGAGACCCCCTTGTTTTCCTTTATTTCTTTGCTGTTTTTTCTAACGCCCGTTGCCTTGTCCTATCGTCGTTTTGATTGCTTAGCAGTACATGTGTTCCATAAAATTGTCCTGTGCTGGCGAAAATGTACTTTTATTTATCTCAGATTTTCATCTTCTGAGAATCAGTGGATGCCACCATTTTGCTCTTTACAATTTTGTGTTTGTTTGATCGGCCATTGCCTGGAGCTGGTGTTTGGACAAGGAAGCGACTCATTATTCTCCCAAAGGGTTGCTATGTCTCAGTTATTAATCTGCATCATCTGGAAGCAAATAGCTTTCCCCACACCCTCCAGTCTCAACACACAATGAGGAACTTGGCGCAGGACGAGCGTGGCAGTGGAAATTCTAGCCCGACCGACTATGATGAACAAGTAGTTAATCTAATATAAACGAGTCATATGGCATTTTTAATTTTAGTCAGAATACAAGTCTATTTTAAGTTGCTTGCATGGTCATTGCCAGGCATCTGTTAGCTACTATGTTTTCTCTCCATCTATCCTCAACCCCCCCCCCCCGCTCGATCTCTCTCTTTAATTTTTATACCAAGAATTCCTAGAACATATTTTAGTATTTCAATGTTAAGGTTCAAAAGCTTGTTATTAAACAATGACCAGAGAAAGACAAGCCATCTTGATGAGACAGCAGTTAGAGTCTTGCCTTCTGGCTCCCTCACAAATTCTATAAAAAAGCATTTGAGGCCTGGGATGCTGCCTGCTCTCACAGAACACATTCATAGAAAGTATTTCATTCTGAGCTTGGATAAGATATCAATCTTTATTCCACCACAATTTAGAACTCGTGATAATTTTTTAGACATCAAACATTTATGCAGAACTCTCTGACATTAAGTAAAAGGCAGGGCTTTAAAATAGGTGCTGTTAGTCCTCCCAATATTTTATAACTCTATAAATCAGGGAATCCATTCAGCATTTGTCTAGTGCCATCCTATCAGTGTCAACTCTTAGAGTCTAAAACAGATTTTTCCATCCAATATAATGTGACACAACAAAACTGATCTCTGAGATAATTCTGTAAAATTCTCCACAGTGGCTTTTCCCCGTATGTCTCCACTGAAGCTCCATCTCCCACTCACCCTTCTTACTTCCTTATCTACCTGGAACCCACAGCTCTGAATCTCAGAAAGAGTGACCCCATGGCAGGTGAGAGATGCTGAAGTGGTTTTCTCCAGCATCCTACAGCCCTAATGTGTAAAACCTAGCCTTACTTTCTCCTCCAAAGAGAATACTCCATTCAGCCCTACAGTTTGCTTACCCACTTTTCTGACTCTATCCAGTTTTTGCCCACAAACTGGGGACTGGGTCCTCTGGTTCATTCTGCCCCTCTGCGATTCCCTCTATTCTGAAGAGTCTTCCAGAAGATTCTGGAAAAAGTATTGCAGGGTTGGGGCTAGGGAGTATCTTGCCTTATGGCAGTTCCAAAAGGCAATGCTTGCTTTCACCTCTTCCAGAATTCTGATCCAGAAAATCAAGTCTGAAACATATGTAATCAAACATAATCATATTGAGCATATGTAATCAACAGGAAGAAAATTTGAATCATTAATAATTCCATAACCCTGAGATAAACATTGTTGAGAACTTACATGACAATGAGATATGATACAGTACATACTTAGAATCATTTGTCATTGTTTTTATGAAATTCAACTTTAACTAGACAACAATTACTCATTGTTTTTTCTAAAATTCAATCATAACTGTGCTAAATCTGGCAATCCTATTACAAGTCTTGTCCCACAAGCTGACTTTTCTTCACGTGTGTTCTCACTGGTAAAGCCACATTTAAAAAAATAAACAAATAAAACTCTATCTGTGTAATGCTTCTGTTCAGGAAATTCATATTATTTGCTACCTAGGCATTGGGTTGAAAACTTCTGTGCCTGTTGGTTAAAAACATATTTAACCACCCCTTATTGTGATGTCAGCTGAGAGTTAAAGCTTCAGTGTGCGCTGACTAATCTGAGTATACTGATCATTTTGAAATAATAACTGATAATTAATGAACTGATTCATTTTGAAGACTAACTAATGATAGAATATTTTCATCTTAAAATAAATAAACATGGGAGACCAATATCTTCAACACAGCAGACAAATTAAATTTACATGGAGAAGATCTAATACTGATGTTACATTTATTTTTTTAACATATAAGCTACAATAAATTCTACTTTTAAAATTCTTTGCAAGGGAAAAAAAAGTTATTTCAGCACTGATAATCAGATTTGGTTTATCCAAAGGGATTGGATATTGGTTTTTATCATTAATTTTTAATTTTTCTGTGTGCCTGCTTTATCAGATGAACTCATGCTGGTTTTTTATTTATGTTCACCATAATATTGTCAGCAACGCACTCCTTGGACCTAAAAGTGATTTTAAGTCATAATGAGGGCTGCAAATAAGATATTTGTGACTTGTCAAGCTCACAAGAAATACAGAGAATTGCCCCTGAACTTCCTTCCTATCTATTTCCACTCACTGTCAGTCCTTGAGGAGCATCATATTTCTGACAGTAACTTTATCAATTTCAGCACCTAGAGAAATGTCTTAACTAAAATGTTTTCAGAGTGACTTGTCAGATGACAATAGCAATAAAGACCTTTTTTAGGGAGAACATGTAAGCGAGGTTGCAAGAAGTAAGTTTGTGCTACAGACTTTTGCAGGTCCCTGTAATTCATGTAACCATAATAGATTGAAAATAATGACATGAAAATTTCTCTCTACTTGTTGGCAGATGTTTTCTCCTATATTTATCATCATCAATGATTAATGGCGTAAAGATTGAGCAATGAAAAGGGTCTACATGTGTTTATTGAGTGTTTTCAGAAAGTGACGTGGCATCAGGGTTCACAGGAACTGAGGGAAGAGCTCCCATGCTAATTAGAAATAAAATAATTCTCATTCATCAGGCTGGTTTTGCAGTCACTTCTGGCAGCAAAACTAGATCAAGACAATGTGTAAATTCAATGACTTGGAAGTCAATATTTGATACTATTTCTGCTTTCTCATCACCCAGCCTCTGTGATATGTTGAATACCATTTCAGTGTTGAAAATTACTTTGCATGGTTATAATCACTCAGATATAATTTAGCAGAAGCTAAGTCAGAATCAGTGCATGTTGTTGTTTGTTTCAATCTTTGCTTGTAATTATCCAATTGATATGTTTTTAACCATGGAGTTCCCCAAGCTAAAAACAAGATTTTCTTGTTTGTTCTCAGCACAATTGTCTTTTACTTTTGCCAAGGGCAGATGTTTGGTGCACTGATTCAAAGCACTTGCATCTCATATCTGGATGAATGAGTTGAGTCCTGATTCTACTCTTCATTCCATGTTCCTCGGAGGAAGCAGATGATAGCTCAAGCACTTGATTCCCTTTAAACACCATGGGCTACCCACATCGAATCCTGGCTATTGGGTATGGTTTAGCAAGCATTTAGGAAGCAAACCAGTGGATCAGATCTTTCCCTGTTAATCAGTCTTTCTTTCCCTCTCTGCATTTCAAATGAGTTATATTTATAAGACCTTTCCATAACTAATAAGTGGCAGATTCCTGGGCACAAAAATATTAATTTCCCATCAGGGTCTCAGGTACCAGTACCAAAGGAGTCCATGCATAAATACTGTAATATTTACAATTTTAGTAGTTAAAAACATAGTATCCTAATTCTGAACTGGTAGTACAAATCAAGGATCAGTTATTTACCATAGCATTCTGATCTCAATGATGTTATCTTCACTGTATGTGCCCCAGTTTTATCATTTATAAATTAAAAATAATATCAAAACAGATTCACGTAGTAATATATGTAAAAGCTTTAGCATCATCTGTGGCACAAATAAATATTCAACAAGTAACAATTCAAGAAACATTATTGGTAACAGTGTATATTAAGTGTATATTAAGTGTATATTAAGTTACAATTCACAGTAGAAGTGCTGTCACCATCACCTGTCCTCATGAATTTTCTTCTCTGACAGGGGACTAGCCAAGATCTGAAGGTAGAAGAAAATTTTTCTCTTCTGCTTTCTCCTGGGGCTGCCACTATCAGTAAGAATTAGGCAAAGAAAATATCTGAACTCATGTTTACGTTGTTGATACCTGTGTTCTAGAGAAACCCCCTTTCCGTATGTCAGTGTGACTCATTTCCTTTTAGAAATAGAAAGCATCTCCCAGAGCCTTGAGGAGACCCTGTTGGAGGGTACTTGTGGAGAAGACAGAAGGGAGCTGCTCTCTGCACACCAGGATAGAGAGCCACAAGGGCTGGTCATCACCAGCTCTCACATCCCTTGAGGTCCTTGTGGCTTCCCTGGAGCAAGTGCTACTTTCGGTTTTCTCTGTCAGCTCTGGCAAACAGCATCTCCGCTTTCTTGCTGAGACCTCACGATGTTCTTTCAGTAAGGATTCCTCTTCATGTTGCACAGTGACTGGTACATGCTATAGAAGTTTAATTTTCTCTGGATAGATCCATAAATAGCATTTTTAAATCTCCTTTCTGGAGTCTCGATCCTCTTGCCACTTCTTTCACGCCTCTTCTCACTCAAAATGTTCAAATTTGAAAACAAGACTTATTTTTTCCAAATTCCCACCCACTCTGCAATATTTTCACTAATGTTATGAGTGGGATTAAATATAACTTATATGAACTATCTTGTTGGTAGCAAAAAAAAAAAAATTCTGTAAGTATATTGTTTCTGAAAGAAATGTACAAAGCATGGGAAAAAGCCTGAACTTGAAATTGGAAGAACTTAATTTCTCTGCTGATTGTTTACAAACTGTGTGACAGTGGAGAGATCTCCAGGAGTCTCTCAATCTAATCCTATTGCCCATTATGTAGGAATCGATGCCCGCTTGAGCTGCGCCTCAGAACGTCAGTGAAGAGAAAGTAGGATAATGTATGTAGAAACGTGGCATATAAATTGCATTGTACCATTCAGCAATTTCAGCTGTTCAGAATTAACTGTCTATTTGCTCTTCAGAGACGCAAAGTTCGGAAGACCTTGCCGAGTTTACTAACGAGGCACTTGCACTGCTTGGTCGTGTTTTGGCAACCGCGATTCATGACAGTCATGAGCCACATAATCTGTTCAGTTTAGGACAAAATGATAAGAGCGGAATTATGCAAAAACATTGACATCTTACCTGAAAGACTAGCGAATAATTTTCCCTTCTCCTATTTTTAAGTGCAAACTCTTTAAAAAGTCACAATATTGACTAATATATTCCTCTCATCTACATAATATAATATATTCTTCCAACTTTTTATTATCCCTGAGTGGCTGTAAAATCTCAGCTGCTTAAAATGATTCTTTGCAGATTTATAGCATTCCATAAAACTGCTACATGTAAAAAAATATTTTCTACTGAGCTAAAACTATCTTAATCTTGTGAATGTTTTTTTTTCAAAAAGCTGTTAGTCACCATAACAGAGCATCGAAATATTTATTTAATATTTGTTTGTTTGTCTGTTTGTTTGTTTATTTGAAAGTCAGGGTGAGACAGATTTTCCTTCTATTGACTTAGTCCCCAAAAATTCGGAGCTGCCAGGGCTGTGCCAGGTCAAAGCCAAGAACAAGGATCTCCATTCAAGTCTCCATCCTGCTGGGAGGAATTTGAGCCTGCTACCACTAAGTCAATTAGCAGGAAGCTGGATCACAAGTAGAAAACAAAGACCTCAAACTAAGAACCCCCATTAAGGGTAGAGGCACCCTAACTGGTGACCCAAACCACTGAGCTATAACGCCCATCCCAAGCTGCTAATTTAAACATACATTTTAATTCACTTTTTAATTGGAAAATCAGATATACAGAGAGGAGGAGAGACTGAAAGGAAGATACTCTGACCGGTGAATCTCTCCCCAAGCAACCACATCGGGCAGAGCTGAGCCAATCTGAAGCCAGGAACCAGGAGTTTCTTCCTGATCTCGCATGTAGATGCAGAATCCCAAGGCTTTGGGCCATCCTTGACTGCCTTCCCAGCCAACAGGGAGGGAGCTGGAGGGAAAGTCAGGCAGCCAGGACATGAACCAGTGTCCATATGGGATCCCGGCATGTGCAAGGTGAGGATTTAATCACTAGGCTACCGTGCCAGACCCTAATTTTAACACACATTTTAAAATGGAAAATATCCATCACTTCTTGGCCTTTTGACTAACACCAAGTGAAAAAATGAAAAATATCCATTGGTATCACTGACTTATATATGTGTAAATACTAAGCAGGATTTCACATTTGATGTAGCAGAGCAGAATAAATAGCTTCAAAACTCCATTCATCCCGGACCTGGAAATAGAAGTTTGGTTTCAGCATACATTATATTCCAGTATTCTTTAAATCTGTGCACAAACATTTGGAAGTGCATTTTAAAAGATAATGAAACTTGGCTGCATTTGACTAACTTAAAAGTAACATGAGCAACATAACATATAAATTGAAATAGAATCTACTCTCTCCTTGTGATAACGCATGCTAGCCCTGTTACTTTCTCTCTTCAGATTCTGTTTAGAAACATTTATCTCAACATTGGGGTACTAACCAGATGCCAGCCCTATTTGAATTATCAAGTAAGAGAGAGATAGAAGTTGCCTTAGGATAGTATTTCCCAAAAATGAATTTCACAAAACTTCAGCCCCTGAAGATGTTCTTTAAAGAAAACAAAAATGGCTTTGTCCCAGAAAGGGGAATCTAAAGTCACATAAGTTTGTGAAATATTGTGTGCAATCTATTCTTCTTAGATATTTGCAAAATGCATCAATACGGTAAGTAGACTCAGTAGCCCTAAAGTCAAACGTATCATAAGCTTGTTTGATTTGAGAAACTTACTTGATGTAAGAACTCCTTAACACCCTGTAGAACACACTGTTTCAAAACTGTTTCTGTCCTGGAAGAACCCAGGGTACTAAAAGAAAAGGAAGAGGCCCAGGTTTCAATGATTCCAAAACACATTACAGTGTGTGGATAAGGCATTTGGGAAATAAACATTTGGAAAAATAGGCACATATCCTTGCTTTTATCGAGAAAACTGACTATCCAGTCCTCCGCTCTGCACCAAGGAATACAATATGCCCACACCTCAGCCATGCTTCCAGACTTTGCCTTCGGAGTTGATCATGGCCAATGGGATCCTAGTGGACATGAAATGGGCAAATATTTAAATGTGTTTGCAGTTTTTCTGCCCTCTCACACTCTTGTTCTTTTCAAGAGAAGAACATACCTCTTGGAAAATTCATATCCATTTTGTCAGGTCTGGTTAATTTGGCATTAATTATCATCTTGCAGCAAAGCCCAGCCAAATAGAGCTGAGATCAACCATTCACTGCCAACCTGTATATGTGTGGACAAGATTGTTACAGGCAATCGATTTGAAGTGCTTTGTTTTGCCATGTTCTCATGGCAATTGCTGACTGATTTTTTTTAGAGTTTGCTAAAAAATAATTAGTACTGCTGGAAAACAATTAGTATTGCCATCAATGTGCATGATAACTGCAGGGAAAACATGAACACGAAATCGAATGATACACCATAGGACATTTAGTGTGTGAATTATTCTTACTTTTTAATTACTACAATTCTTAAGTTCTTACAAAACTACACTCTCAAAAGCATAGAGATCTTGTCTCTTTATGACTATTTCAGCATTTCTAAGGAAAATATATTTTTCAGCCTAATTTTCTCCACTTTCACATAAAATTAGGTTCTGAAAAGCACTTAATGGAAATATGAATTGGATTAGTAATAAATATGAATTTTATGCATTAAGGTTAAGGGGCCCCCAATTTTTAATTATTATCACATATCTTCAAAAGAAAATAGTTAAAAATTAATTTTCATTTTATTACAGTTCAGCAAAGCAGATAAAGAGCCAGGCCAGGAGCTCTCCTGCATAGGGAGCTGATGGTATCACAGTGGCAGCCATGGGGTGACCAAGCCACTAGGAAGGCATTAGACACTGGACAGCAGACAAGGACCCCTGGGATCTTGATAAGAAGTGTGGTGTTTTCTTTTCTCCAGTATCTACATCATCTCTTTTTTTTCTCATTCTTCCATCATGCAGTCTTCTTCCTTTCTACTTCTCTGTCTTCTAATTTCCTCTGCTTCTTGAATGAATCTACTCTTGTATATAAGGCCAATGGGTGTAAGAAGCAAGTAATCAGCATATGTACAAGTGTAGAAAACATGCAAGCAAAATGTGTAAAAGTGCCTCACCTGATTGCTCAATCGATGCGGATTTCTTCGCCTACTTATCCTAAATCCTACGCATTCATTAATTATGTTCCAATGACATATAGGTAAATGATAGAGATAACAGACATGGGTGCCTGAATTGGTCATGAATAAGGAAGCAATGGGAATGATGTGTCTTGCGGTCCACACTGGCCCTTCTCTGATTTGACCATGGTTAGCATTAATAGCCAGGTGAGAAGCAGTACTGTATACTTTTGAAAGCTCACAGGAGCTAAATAAGACAGCAGATACAGACTGAAACATATTTCTATCATTTGCAGTTTGAGTTAGGACTTTATCAGAAACCCAATTTTCGCATTAAAAGACTAATAATAATAATAATAATAAGTAAAATCTAAAAAGTTCATGGAAGATGGAAAAATCTTCACGAGTTTAAAAAACACAGTGAAACAAGATTTTATATTTGTTTTTCTGTAAAACCTTTGGAAGTCTTCTTGTATGTAATAAGATGCCATCTTTAAATGATAGCGTTTAATGGGCTAAAGCACAGTGCCAAAACCACAGTCAGCACTCCATAAATGCTAGCTATTATAATGATTGTACAAGATCTGAGTTTGCATGTGATAATACATTTTATACAATGCAAACAACTGCCTTAAAAGGAGTATCCTATTAACATTATCTTTATTTTAAAGTCACTAATATCAAGAGTTAAAATGAAGGGGCCACAAGGAGGAAAGATTTATTGTATTCATTCACTTCATTCCTGCCACATTTCTAATCTGCTTTACACATTAGATGGCTGAAGTTTAGGGGTATCCCTAGAAAAAAGCCTTGAAGGTTAATGTGTATCATCTACATGCTTCAGAGCATAAGCAAATTACTGGTTGGTCAGATCAAGGTGAAAGACAGTGGAATGAACCCACTGTGGCCACACCTCAATTTTAAGGCTACTTGGAAAAAAAAAAAAAGCTTGAAGCACAGCTATTTTAACAAATAGGAGTAGGGAGTGATTAATTACTTTTTACTGTCATTCAGCAGCTTGTCACCCAGGGAGTAACCTCATTTCCCATAAATTTAATAGAGGTCACATCATGGCCTACTCCACTGAAAAGCATTGCTCTTAAAACCCTGATGCTGATTTTAAGTCCACTGACATGTGAGCATCTTTCTCCCCCGCTCTTAGCCCCACAATCTCTGTCTCTCCTGGGGAGACATTTCAAGAGATCTATGTATCATTGTGTGGAATGTTACAAATGATGAACTCTTATTTAATTTCACTTTTCTGTAAAAAAAAGAGAGAAAATTTAAATTGATGGGTGCTATTCCACAATGTAGGGCATATTTCCACTCAGTTAAGGGAGAAAAATAATATATTGAAATTTAAAAGTATTAATTGCAAGACCCTTGCAATGTTATAGTTGACATCTAAAAAGTGATGGCTAGAACACTGAGGGTAGATGTTGTGCCCACTCCTTATCCCTCCAGATTGAGAGCTCCCATTCGCTGATTCACACACCAAATGCCTGCCTCGACTGGGACTAGGTTACGGCTTAGAGCAAAGTGCAGAGAATCCAATCCAAGTCTCACACATGTGCAACTAGAACCCATCACGAATGCCTGCTATGGCCTACAGTAGCAAGATGCTGAAATCAGGAGCTCCTTTGGCACACACAAGAGCTATGGCTGAGAACAGACCTGACTGGGGATCTAACAGTATGCCACAGCTGGACTAAGGTTCCAACTGGTGAGCATGAGAGTGAGAATGGAGGCAGTGATCTAGGCTGTACATATCTGCCGTCTCCCTCGGCATGGGTGTGGATTGGTTCTGGGGAATGCCAGACTGGACTTGACTTAGCACTCACTGGTACACATGAGAACCAGCATGGATGTAGAACTGGCTGGACTGCGTGTTGGCTCCTGCTGAACCACATGAGAGCTGTGTCTGGATGTGGAACAGGTATGACTGGGACGTAGCACCCAACAGTGAGAACCGAAATAGGTGTGTGCTGGCTGGGCAAGGCCACTGTTCCTGGCAGGACAAGAGGTGGATAAAATCAACCTAGCTTACATCTTAACCATTAAGCTAAAAGTTCAACCCTCATCCTACAATTTAATTATTAATTTATATATTAACGATTTTATCCAATTTTCTAATCTCCATTACTTAAAAATATAACCAAATAGTAGTATTCCATGGAATAGATGTAATAGTTTCTTTATCCATTCTTCTTTCAACAGGCATCTGGATTGTTTCCATCTTTGCTATTGTGGATTGTGCTGCAATAAATACAGGGCTGCAGGTCACGTTTTCATATCCAGCTTTCACTTCCTTTGGCTATACATCCAGGAATGGGATTGCTAGTCATACTGTAGATCATTTTTCAATTGTGTTAGCACACTCCGTACTGACTCCCACAGCAGCTGCACTAGCCTACACCTGCACCAACAATAGAGTAAGGTACCTGCCTCCCCACAGCCACTAAATCACAGAATGTTGGGCTTGTGATTATTGCGGAAGGACTATACTTCTATCATAACACAGGAGAAAATAGTGGGGGAAGCAAGTACAGGGTGAAGAGGAGAACCCCTGTGCCTTTGAAACTGCATCATGAAAAATAATATTAATAATTTAAAGACAGTGTCTTTTAAAATGCTCTTTATATTTTAATTCAGGAGAGTAGCTGCAGAATTCAGTGTTGGAGCAGTTCTGCAGCTTCTTCATCTTTAGCAGTATTGCTGCTGAACTAACTACATTTTAGACAGTCCTTTGGCCCATGCGGCAAAGAAGGGTTCCTCGATACTGGGCTTCTGTTCAGTCATAACACCTGTACCCCAAAGTAAGCTGACTATACAGGGTAGAGGAAATTCTGAGGAAAAGTAGAATTCTATAATTTGATGTTGGGAGGGGCGATGTAGAACAAGTGCAAATCCCCGACTTTCTCACATAAGCTCATAAATATTAACAACAAATAATCAGTAAGAACGTAAGTGACTAATGGTGAAATAGAATACTGAGTAGATAATGGATAAGTAATGACATAAGTGACTAATAAATATTAAGAAAAGCTTACAGTTAACTTCCGAGTAACTGAGTATAACCGAAGGTAAAGTTACAAAGTACAGGAAACCCAGTGTTTTCCTGACCAGCTCTTCATAAAAGAGGTAGAAATAAATGCTACAATTTTTTCCTTAAGACACAGAAACATACAGCAAATGTTAACATTAGAAAAAGTAAATAAGTACTCAGATAAATACATCAGTAACATAATTAAAAATTTCTGAACTACGAAAAATGAAACATAACAAAGAAAAATTTAATCAATTAGAAGGCTGCATAAGAAAATAATAAATTAATCTGAAAGTTTGTATTCCAGAGAAGATAAAATAATTCAACCTTAGTTTAGCTAAGAAATAAACCAAGTAGCTGCCTCCAGAGCATGTCACCTTAGCTCTGGGATCCACCAGTCCATGCCACATAGTGGGAGCTGAGGATTGCTTAAGGAAGGGAGTCCATGGACCTACCTGAATAGGGGACACTGAAGGCTTCTTTGATAAGTAGGGAATGACATGTGGAAGGCTTCCGTAGACCAGACAGCTACACTCACAGGTAATCAAGGGAACTGAGATGGGAAAGTTCAGAAAGGGGTATCTGGACAACATATCTGAATCTGACCAAGGCACCCCTGTTCACAAGCTGGGTCAGGCTAAATCACAGTACCTGTTGCCACACATAAAAGCAAGGAGTAAGGGGTGGCCAGGCATGGGTAGGCCACGGCAGTGCTGGGGAGTGTCTGGGCAAGGGTTGGACCATGTCTGACTGGACCACAGCACCCACAAGTATTCAGGAAAACCAGGCTGGGAGTGGATCTAATTGGGAATTTGTGAGCTTGACTCTGCTGGACTGCAGCATTTGTGGCGCCGGTGGCAAGCTGGGCCAGGCAAAGTTGCAGCACTTACTTCTCTGTTAGTACAGATTCCTTGTGGTATGTATCACTTCTAGCAAATGCAGACCTACCAAACACATGCAGACTATGCAGAATCTGATGATTGTGGTACTCAGTTATGACCCAGTATGGCATAAGCATCAGTGGCCAGGGTACTACCTCTACTTCTCCCCTAAACTAGGACAGCTGGTAAGGGGCAAGATTTCATCAACAAGGGTAGAGAACAGGAACGTAAGCTCAGCCTTTGCCTGGAAGCTCAATGCTAGCACCATCGTGGAAAGAACCAGTACCAGCAAGAGACCAGAGATGCCTATTTCCAAATCAGTTCTCACAAAGCTCCAGAGATGCCCTACAACCTGAGTCCTGGTTGTATTGATGAATATTTGAACTTGCACTCGGTATGACTTTGCACTAGCTTGGTATGCATCTGCAGGAAGGCTCAGGGCATTGGGGCTATGGGACTTAGGGTCAACAGAGCTTAAAACCAGACAGTGAAAAAAGAAAGGAACAGACAACCTCCCTTCCCCAACCATGGGCAGAGAGCAAAGGTCAAGATTCCGGTCACTGGGGAGTGGCATTAAAGTGAGCACAGAACTGTTTAGAATTGGTGAAAGCAAGTTCTTATCCCCAAATGGTGTCTCTTGGTGGAGGTTCAGGACCTTGAAAATCTCAAGACTCACAATTCCAATCAAACAGATTTACACACTGCAAGCATCATACATGCCAACTGGATCAGAAGTGAAGCAATCAAAACACCAGTGGGTGCCTACATGAGATTCCAACATTGCAGGTAGCAGCTTAGCCGACTGAACCACAAAGCTGGTTTCTCCAACTACTCCTATTAAACCAGAAGATTCTTTCTCAGGTTTTATATATATATATATACACAACTATATTGCCCTCCTTAATTTTATCATATACATGAGATAAAATTAGATTACATTTTATATGTTAATTATATATTTATATATCATGTATCATATATAACATTAATCTATATTATGACATATAGTGTTAATATATAATAATATAATATATTGATATATATTGATTTTATCATATATGTGATAAAATTAAGGGCAATACAGTCAAAAACAGAGTATAGCCAGATTTCTCAAACCAGATTTCTTTTTTCAAAAGTTATTGACAGTGGTGTTTGTGTATGCAGAAAGTCAGTCTCAAGACTTAATCTAATAAAAAAAAACGTGTATTATTTAAACAACTTAAAATACAAGAAAATTTACCTGACAAAATACCAAAGTGTATTAAGTCCAGTTATTATTATTGTGTGAGAAAATGTCTAGCAATACATACATAGATGGAGATAGAATAGTGCAAAAAGGCAGCGTCCTGAGCAAGGTCAGTGAGCAGGGGGAGGGACCTCTCCCCTCCATCAGCCTCTGGCTCAGAAAGGAGCAGAAGAGCCAAGGCGTGGGGTAGAAGCTGTTGATTTACTGTTGTCATCTCATTGATGTGTTTTAATGGTAGGGCTTCTCTCCCAAAATTACTTGTTTGCCTCCTATACGGTTCATCTGCAATGCCCTGAAACCATTCACTTCCTGGAATTTTTATTAAGAATTTCACATTCCTGCCATATTTTCAGATACTGTGCTCTCTGCCAACAAATTATAATAAATTTTCACTTCTTTTTTTTTCAATAATATCCTGGAGAATATGAGTCAGACTCAAATTAATCACTGATCATGTATATGGCTTCTAGGAGTTTACTTCCGATAGCCCATATTATATTAAATCAAACTCGATCGTGGGCTAGATCATTGCTCAGCTGGGTTTTCCTAAAAGCGCTGGTGTTTAATATGATTTATGCCTGATTTTCTGTTATTTTCTTTGCTTATTGTGTGCTTTATTTTTAAAACAGACATTCCTAGCAAATGGCATGCCTTTAAAAATCCATTATATTTTTAAAACATTTTCCAGGAAAACGTGTCACTTTTATAGTCAAATCCTAGTGAACAGGAACAATTAATTTACAGTCAAAACATTAATATTTTACACGTGGTTTGCAAAAAGTATATAGGCATATACAAGATTTTTTTTGTTCTTAAAAGATAAATTGTGTGAAAACACTATTACTCATACTAAAATTATTTTATTTTGTCAAGCTTTGCAGCAAAGGGGCGGCTTTGGGAAAACCTTTCGAGGCATCCGCTGAAGACATAGCAAGCGTGGCCAGTTTCATTGAGACAAAGCTTGTTACCTGCTACCTCCGGATGAGGAAACCTGACCTTGCACTGAATCATGCACACAGGTGAGTAAAACGCCAATAACTGCTAGTAGTACTACCCACATAAGGAGTGGAGACTGTGAGTTTGTATGATCAACTTGCATTCCAGTTTGATTTAAAGAAAAGCAAAGTGTTTCTTTCCTTTTTGTTGCTGCTGGATTTATGTCCAACAACCGTGGAGATCCTTAGGAGAATCTGAAAGACCAAATGAAAAAAATAGATATATAAGCAACTATTCTCAATGCATGGTGAAAGGAAAAGACAGATAACTGGTAGAAAAGTGCTACAGGAGGGAAAAAAAAAAGGCTGGGGGGAATAAGGTAAGTAAGAGAGACAATGTTGAGATAACAAGGATTGCCAAAATTGAAGAAGAGATGCAAAATGGTAGGAGTGACTTCTGATTGTGAAGCATGATTCAAGGTTTGAAATTCATGACTTATTTTGCGACAGCAAAGCTAATTTAAATGAAGTTTTTTGGACAGCTTTCCAAGGGAGAAAGACACTTCTTATTTATGTAGTAATTCCTTTTATACTTCTGACACTCTTCAGAACTGTGTATCATGAGGTTCATAAGTGACTTCCTACAATCCCCATAGTAACTCAAATGTGTATTTTCTTCAGTAAAAATGTACCTGTCCTGTGTCATATTCCCTAAAAGTTTTAATCTTATGGGTGATAATTAACTTTAATATATAACAAATATTAAGTAACTATGCTATATCCCTCAAGTTGTTTTTTTCTTTTCTTCCCTAACTTAAAACAGTCTTTCTAGAACTTTGTGCTGTTTGTTTCTGATCACTCACGCTATCTTCTTTTAATGACAATTCAAAAATCTCTTGCTTTGTTAACACCCATTGGGAAATAGAGTTTTGGTTGTATTAAGGCATCTAAGTGGGAGATATCTCAACATGGTAAAAAAATCATTTAAAAATCCATTTCAACTAAAACATAAAATTTCTACCAAAGATTTTTCACAGCCCTAATAGTGCGCCTAACTTGACAAGAGGAAATCACAGACAACAAACATGTTTAATAACCAGCTTGAAAAAATTCTCCAGCTCAAGTAGACTATAAAACCTAAAGCAGACTCCCTTTAAGATCAAAAAAAAATTCTACTGTTTATTCTCTAGAACTATTTTATGCAACCATGGTTTACAACCCAGTATCAACATACATGCCTGTCAAAAACACCATTCCATTTCCACTTGAAAGAAGCAATGTAGGAAATGTAATGTGCATTTTAATCTATCAAAGTATTTAAATTTGGGGGTACTTGAGACTCGGAAACATAATAGGGAAGATATTTGAAACGGAGTATTCCTAAAGAATCTTTAGGTATATATAAGCGATAACAAATTGCAGTGCAGTGAAAGTAATCATATGTCACCAAGTCTGTGACTTCCAGTTACACATAAAAATGGCTTTCAAGATGTGCTATGTCTTACGCAAACTATCTCCTGCATATCAGAATAATTTGATAGGCCTCTTGAGTCATACTAAATCTGAAAGGATTATATAAAAGTTAATACAGATAATTAAAAATAAGTTACAGAAAGTTATTATGAAATTTTCTAGTATAACTTCTCTGTGAAAACAATAAAAACCTATAGTTTTTCAGGATGCAAGAATTGATTTTAAGAAGTCTTATATGTAGGATTAGACATCTGTTTGAACACTGATAGTGTTATTTCAAGATCTTGAAAATCATGGAGAGGAAAATAAGTAATAACAAATGGTAAAAATAAACTGTAAAGTTATGACTCTTTCATGCTGTTTTAATAGTTCCTGTATTTCTGAATTGAATATTAAGTAAAAAATGCAAATCAATAGAGGTTAAATAGTCAATTCATACAATTAATAATGCACCAAATACAATAAATCATTTAGATAGGGTTGTCATAGAACAGCAAAAGTCAGTGCATATGATTGTAGCATTAATGAATTTTAAAGATTTGAAAATAGAATCTAGAATGTAATCAATGAGGTATTTCATAGAATTAATTAATCAGAATATTTAGTCTAAATGTCTTGCAACCATTTGACACATTAAATGCAGAATTCTGCTTTTGTATTATTACTAACTTGTGATAGTTGACACTAATCATGGATTGAAATTAAAACATGCTTTTTTGCATTTATTTGCATCAGATGAAGTATCCTTACCTTAATGTTATGTAAATTTAGGATCTTCTGCATATCTTTAGAAGATTGCTTAAGTCTCAAATTTGCTTTAAAACTATCAAGCATTCTATTCCTCATTAGAATACCTGCATATTGTTTTGTCCTGTTGAAGACCACAAGAGCTATAACGTTTTTGGCTTTGTGAACAACAAAGATACATGTTCAAATTAAGCAGCCACGTGTTAGCATTTAATCAATAGTAATAATTCACACAATGGCTCCAAAAGCAACTGTTATGAAAAAAATGGCTTGTTTTCTTCACATAACAAGTACAAAATGGCAAACATGTGTGCCCTCTTTGCTTCAACCAAAAGTGGTGCTTCTACTCACTAATCCCAGTGATACTGTGTTCATGCCATCAAGCTAGCAGCATCGTTCATCAGGTGTTTTGCATAATCCAAAGACTGACTTCAAATCACTGGCATGTTAACTACAAGACTGTTCCTGCTGTAACACTTTTCCTCACATTTGAACTACACTTTGATGTACAAAACTGTAAAGATGCTAAAAATGTGCATTATTGTTTTGTGCATTCCCCATATTTAATTCATCTGTTTTTGCTGAAGAATTTTGTAGCCACAAGGTGGCAGACAAGATGAGTCCACAGTCACAAATATGTGCAAACTATCTTAGTTTTTGAAATGTGTTATATTTATATATAATTATATATATAGTGTTTATACATATACACTATATAATATATTATATATATTATATATAACTGCATTATACTTATATAATGCATTATGTAGTTTATCATTATATAATACTATATATAATTATAACACAATTTCAAAAAATAAGATATTTTAGACATATTTATAACTGTGGACTCATTTTAATCTTAACATCTAATTTAATTAATTCATTCAACAAGCATTTACTGAATGTTCAGCAAAGCCTTTTGACTTTCTCTTTCTCATCTCTCTCTATAGAAAGAAAGATAGATACCCATACATATAGAAATAGAGCTCAGTAGATACATGAAATAGCTTTGCTGGAAATAAGCATAATTTCATGTTGCAGAGACAGCATGGTGTGTGAAATCTGAACATGGAATCTGGAATCTGACTGTCTAGTTTGAATTTTGACTCTGTCACACACTAGAAAGCCTGAATTCAATTTTATAAGAATAGGTAATAATAATAATAGTATCTAATTCATAACTGCTTAATCATAAGTCTTTGTGAAAATTCAATATAAAGACATGGTCAGACTTTGTTTCTCAAAAGATGCGAAATCCAAAAGTCAATCCCAAACACCTTCTCATTTATTTGGTGGGCTTATCTTCGTGCTCTAGTTCAGGGACATGATGACCAAGTTGGACTGTAATCATGCTAAGCTGAAAAGATGAACATTAGAATATCAATCTGCATAAAAATTTATAATTTATAAGGCGTGTGGCCAAAGGATTAAGTGTGTGACTGCATTGGACAGCAGTCTGCATAAGGATTCACAGAAGACTCTTAACCAAAGTCCAAGTTAACCACTTTCAGAACGGGACTCTATGTAAAGTGCCTATCTGACATTGAATTAAAGTCTACATGAAATTTTTTCATGGCCTGAAGTATTGGGGTGTGTTGGAATATTGTGATAAAGAACAGTGATGAAATTAATAAATCACTGTGTCCCTTGTATGCTCCACTGAGACCCCTGAAAAAATCATATCTTAAGTGAGGACTGGCCCTGGAACAGTAGCCTAGCAGCTGAAGTCCTCTACTTGCGTGTGCTGGGATTCCATATGGATCCCATATGGGCACTTGTTCTGATCCCGGTGACCCTGCTTCCCATCCAGCTCCCTGCCTGTGGCCTGGGAAAGCAGTAGAGAATGACCCGAAGCCTTGGGACCCTGCTCCTATGTGGGAGACTTGGAAGAGGTTTTGGGATCCTGACTTTAAATCAGCTTAGCTCCAGCCTTACAGTCACTTGGAGAATGAATCATCAGATGGAAGCTCTTCCTCTCTGTCTCTTCTCCTCTATTTCTATCTGACTTTCCAATAAAAATTAAAAAAAGAAAGATGAGAACCATGACTCACAGAAATGACCACTCACAAGGATTAAGACTAATGCTGAAATAGATCCATCTATACAAAAACTACCAAGCTTGTGAAAATAAGGATATGCAACTTCCAATCCTTAGGTAAGGGAAAACACAATATTGGCATATTTTTAGGGAAGATATTTTAATCTAGATACCTCAACAATTCACCCATGATGTCTAGCGTAAAATTAAAAATAACTATACACTCATGTACGTTGAGTACAAGATCCAGGCTCAATTTGCCGGAGTGAAGCAAATTCAGGAGGGATGTGGTTTAGTCCTTCACATCTGTATTGGTACTCGGAGTACCTGGAGTGCATGGGTGTACGTTCTTGCCTCTGACACAGGAAGGCAGGTAAAAGAGCAAAAGTGATATTTATCTGCATGCAAAGCAAAAACATACTCAGGTAGGAGTAAGAGCATTTAAAGGGTGAAAGGCAACTCAACAATCAGAATCACTTATCTAATTGACCCTAAAGTGCAAGGAAAAACATTTGGGGTGGAGGTAGGGGAGGATTTAGCTGAATATTCCTAGGGGAGAGAGTTTAGGATGGGATTTGAGTACCATCCTGTTTTCTCGCCCCCTTAGGAAATCTTGAAAGTGGCATGGTGTCATGTCCATCAAAAGGTTAGAAGTGCTGCCTGTAGTAATTTGATTAAAGTCATTGTATAATTAGCAAAGGCTGTCACAGGAAAACAGCTGGCAACCATGTCGATTAATCTTACCAATATCAGTTCAAAACAGTGTTTCATAAAAAATGTGGTTTTCTGCAACATAGAATGTGAAAGGTTTAAGCTATGCAGGTGAGGATGCAGTGCAGCTGGAGCTGCAGGAAGTGGCTGGTGACCTCAACTCTTCCTTGCTAACTATTTCTTTGTCTGCATTAACAGAAATTTTCCTGAGTGTTCTTTTGCCTTATCTATCTGTGTGTTTTATTATGTAAAACTGGACATGGAGAAGTCACCATGTAAAATGTTGCATATAGGGTTGCAAGTAATAAGAGACAAACTGAGATCAAATAACTTTTCATTGGAGTAGATAAGCTCAGCTGTCAACAACTACTTATTTTACAGTTCATGAAAGACAGTGTATTACATATATTTTCTCTTTATTTGATATAAAGATTAACTTTTTTCTTTTTTTAATGCATTTTTATTGCAGTTCATTTTATGACTTTGTTTCATAGACTCTGAGGTTCCCCCAACCCTTCCCCGTACCATCCCCTCATGGTGGATTCCTCCATCTTGTTGAAATATTACAGTTCAAATTCAGTCAAGATTCTTCCTTTGCAAACATATACCATGCATAGAGTCCAGCATCTTAATGTCCAGATAAACTCAATGGTTTCTTGGGGAGAGCATCTCTGGCCTAAAAGCAGAGCTGGCAGAATATCGTCCCGACCAATTAAAGGACCCCAACATAATATCAACAACTATTTACAACATTATGGAATTAAATGACATGGTATTGTGACTGATACATTAGAAAATGCAAGTTCTTTACTACATCTTGTGACTACTTCATTGACATATCAATTTTAGTTTATATACAGAACTGGCAGCTATACACCTTAAAATGGCTATAGGGTACTAGTCAGCTGTCCCGTGTCTATTTTCATTTTTGTATAGCAGTTTATTGTATTGAAGCATACTTTTTACTGAACTTAGCAGATTTTTAGGGTAGTCTAAACTGGATTATAACTTTAACAAGGCAAATGTCAACAGTTGAGGCACAGAACAGTTTTAGGATGGGTGTGCAGAGAAATCTTCAATACCCCAGTGAGGAGTAACTTATTTTCGTGTCCTACCTAGTAAGGTATATGTGAGTCCCTGCTGACCGTTTCCTGTCTGGTTCTAAGCTTTCCTTGTTGTTCCGTCTATCTATTCTAATTTTCCTTGTTGTTGTTTTTCTGTTTTGTTTTGTTTTTAGGGGCACGGGCCTCCAGGGCAACCCTGATGGTCATTGCAGGAGAAGGTGGGGATCCAAAGTTGGAACTAAGTAAGGGCCAGAGAAAGCTCCTCTGCCTAGTCCCAAAGGGAGTTTACTGTTCTTCTGTTTCTGCGGATCACTCACGGCTCCTGGCTGTTGTTCCAATGACATTGGATCCTGTGAAAAAAGGATTTGGGCTTCTTCCATCCCATGTTGGCCATGGCAGGTTATAAAATCAGTTGCCACCCTCCCTTAGTCATTTGGCACTGCTCTTCCAATCTGGACTTACTGCCTTTCTTTCCTCAATATGACCATTTCAAAATGCAACCCAACATTTATTCATTCACTCTGGTTTCTCTCCCAATTAGTCCTTTTCAGCAAAATCTCATTTAATTATCAAATTTTAAAATCAAAACCTAATTTTCAGATCTCAAAATAAACAAGCATCCAAATTAATTACTCAGCAGTATTCTGGAAAGGAATCCACTATACTCTATTTTGATTTGGTTTAAAGATTCTCAGAAAATTTGTTTTGTAAAAACACTGTAAAAATAATAGAATGTGGGCCCAGCATGGTGGCCTAGCCACTAAAGTTCTCTCCTTGAACACACCAGGATCCCATATGGGCTGCCGGTTCTAATCCCAGCAACTCTACTTCCCATCCAGCTCCCTGCTTGTAGCCTGGGAAAGCAGTCGAGGAGGGTCCAAAGCCTTGGGACCCTGCACCCACGTGGGAGACCTGGAAGAAGTTCCTGACTCCTGGCTTCCAATTGGCACAGCTTTGGCTGTTGCAGTCATTTGGGGAGTGAATCATTGGTCGGAAGATCTTCCTCTCTGTCTCCTCTTCTCTGTATATCTTACTTTGTAATAAAAAATGATAAATCTTTCTTAAAAAATTGAATGCAGCAGAATTTAGAGTTTCCATACAAAACATTTACTCAAAATATTAGTTCAAGTAATTCTTGCCCTCTGACTCTTTCTTTGAAAACTGCAAGCGTCAGAAACAATTAATGTGCAGTAATTCTTGCTCAATAAATCAGAGATAATTCCTTGCAAGTCAGAACAGAGGAGGCTTTATTATTTGTAACTTTCTACTAACTACTCTAAAATGAGTCCCACCCAAGTAACAGAGAATAGCAACAACAACAAAAGTATAGTTGGACACATACTCGTTTTGAAGCACTTTTGCCACTGTATCCCCTTGCTCCCCCTCAATGTTTCACAAACAGATGAGTAGGGCCTTAACATCTGCATCTTTGCTTTCAAAATCTTGATAGCCTTTCAACAAGAAAGCTGATAGCTGGTATTTGCTTTACAGACCCTGAAGAAAAGATAATAAGGCCAGCACTGCATTATTCTTTAAGAGAAAATGTCAAGAACAAAAAATGAAAATGTCAGAAGATAGGTTGATATACTGTATTACTTAAAGACTATTTTGTTGGGAGAAACTGACCCAATGATTTACTAACAGCTTTTACTGGACAGTATTTGGATTACAATGTAGATGAAAAATAAATGGGAATCCATTTCATGCTTGCTCTATCCAGACATTTGACAGATTGAGGGAAAAATTGGGAAGACACAATTACAGTCTACAAAATATGGGCTGCTTCAGAGTTTTCAAATTGTAAGGCTCTATTTATCAAAATGTTACATTAGCTGCCTTTTTTTCTTGAGCACATCCACATCAGGATAAATATTTTATGAAATTTTGTAAATTTGGTATTCAATTGTGATATAGACCCAAAAACCCATGGGTAATTATCCTTGATATGCTAAGATCACAGCAGATACAGACATCACTGGTGAATCAAATATACCTATTGAGAAAAATATTATTCAGTCACTTCATATATATTTCTTTATTCTGTAAATAATAAATGAGCGTTCATTACGTGGAAAGTATTTCCTAGGTGCCGGAAATACGAATAAATACGAATGCTTTTTGGGTGAACATGGCTTCCTATTGTAGAAGATTTTTCAGCCTACAGCAGACAATTAACTAAGTTTAAAAATCAAATGTGGAAAAATGCTTTTTCTATTGCTCATTTGTATATCACTCCACACTTCCAAAGAACAAACAAAACATTGCCTTTATTTTTTACATGATTATTTTATTCATGTTAAAAAAAAACAATATTCATTTGTAAGAATGAGGAAGACTTGAAGCCCTAAAAGAGTCACTTTTAAAAGCACCTGTATCTGGCCCAGCATGGTAGCCTAGTGGCTAACGTTCAGAATCCCATATGGGTGCCAGTTCATGTTGCTGCAGCCCTGCTTCCCCTCCATCTCCCTGCTTGTGCCTAGGAAAGCAATCAAGCAATGCCCAAGGCCTTTGGCATCCTATATTCATAGGGGAGAGCTGGAAGAAGCTCCTGGCTCCTGGCTTTGGATCAGCTCAGCTTCTGTAGTAGGTGCCACTTGGAGTATGAACCAGTGGACCATGAACCAGTGGACCATCTTCCTCTCTCTTTCCTCCTCTCTGTATATCTGCCTTTCCAAAAATAAATAAACAAATAAAACCTTTTTTAAAAGGACATATTTCTTGATATTGATGTCCCATTAAATTTATCTTATTTGCTTCATGCCATTTTATTTTTCTAAAGAAATATAATCTCATGGTCAAATTATAATGCTAATATTCTTTGATATAGATGATACTGATTATTCTTTAATGTGTTGTATTCTTTCCTAGCTATATAAAGACAGACTTCTAGCTATTTACATTTTTAGTGTTGTGATATTGTGCAGTGGTTCCAAGCACTCATTCACAAACTGTTAGTGAAAACAGGAAGTGTTTGTGGCTCACTTGAAGTAATTTCATAATTTAGTACTTTCCACATATCATTTATTTTGGAATTAATTGTAATTTTGGGAAAAACATTACAGATGATATTTGGCTGCCTGAAGTTCATTCTCTTCTTTTGTGACGTGCATGCACTGAGAACTCTAGGAACACCTGAGAATGGTTTCTACAAGTTTCACGTTTCACTTTCATGTTTTCACAAAAACATACGGAAAAACGATGTGCCTTTTTTGTGACAATGATCTACTGCAATTTTCTCATTTCAAAAACCCATGTCTTTAGTTCTAATTTTATCCTCTAATACTTGATAAAATGGCTCCATTTCTCCAATGTAAATTAAATTGGGTCATTCATTTTTCTGTCTTGGTTGTCTGAGAAGATATTTAAAGTGAAAACATGGACTTGTTAATTCTTCTCCCTAATTGGAGAACTGTTAAAACATTATTTGAGCTTTTGTTTCTAATCGTCATTCTTGTAGCAATCCAAGAGAACAAATAAGACAAAATCACCGCAATGCACTGAATCCCTGTGACCGGTCAACAGGATGATGTAAGTTTTCTCACTCCAAAGTCTATCACCACCTAAAAATTTAGCTTGCCAGATTGATATTTGATAACGTGCCAAAAATCAATATTGATAGGGGCTACATAAAGCAACAAAGTGAAAGACCTGATTTTTCTGTAAATTTGCTATTAACACAGATTGTGGCATTACCCTGCATCTTTGAGTGAGTTGATATCCTTTATAGTACACGAAATATCTGAATTGAGCAAATGACTTGTTTAAAGCAACTTAAATCCTTCTTCCATTACCCACCAGCAAATCTAGATAAAAATATTAATTCTCTCTCAAACACATCATTTAATACATACATTCTCATGTACAAGAAAACTTTAGGAAGTTTCCTTTAGGAAAGTTCATAGAAATATCTTTATATCTTTTCTATAAACTCTTTTCTATAAACTTCCTGAAGTTTCCTAAACTTCCTAAACTTCCTAAAGTTAGGAAGTTTATAGAAAAGATAAAAACACCATACACATATTTCAAAACTTTATTTGCATCAAATAAATATCTTCATTACATTTTCTGCCATTTTTGTAGTACCCTTCCTATTTCATGCACTTCATTTATGCATATGTAAATTGACTCTGCTACTTTTACACATGCTTTGTTCATTCTGTTGCCTGTTTATAGTAAAGCACACATAGCTTAAAATGTACCACCGTATCTACTTTGAAGTCTATAATTCAATTGTGTAACTAATTTCTAAAACTCTTTTCATCTTGCAGAACTAAACGTGTATATCTAGTAAATAACTTTCTACTCCTTTCTCTAAAATGCTCCTGACAATCACCATTCTGCTTTTTGTGAATTTGATTACTGTAGATAGCATGTGTAAGTAGAATTATAAAGTATGTCTTGAGCATGTAGCTTATTTATTCAGCATAACATCCTTACTATTGATCTGAGCCATATTATGGATCAGCATTTCCTCATTTTTCGAGGATGAATATTATTTGCTTGTATGCACATAATACATTTTGTTTATCCATTCATCTGTCCGCCGGCAGTTGAGTTGCTCCTTCTTTTCAGCTCTTGTGAGTAAGCTGCTTAAGCACAGGCATGCAATATTTCCTTGAAATCCCATTTTTAATTCCTCTGGATTTATACCAGAAGTGGAATTAATAAATCAGATAGTAGTTTATTTTTAATTTGGGGGCATTGCTACACTGTTTTTCAAAGTAGCTGCATCATTTTACATTGCCATAAAGAGTGCACAGGAGATTTGATGGTTCAACATCCTTGTTAACACTTCTTTATTTTGTAGTTTTTTTTGTTTTGTTTTATGGTAGCTATCTTAATGGGTGTTAGATGACAGCTTGTCACGGTTTTGATCTGAGTTTCTCCAATGTACAGTGATATTGGCTGTCTTTTCAGGGTCCCTCCCCCCCCCCTTAGAATTCATTTATTTTTATTGGAAAAGCAAGTTTATTGAGAGGAGGAGAGACAGAAAGATTTTCAACCCCTGGTTCACTACCCAAGTGGCTACAACAGCAGGAGCTTAGCCAATCTGAACCCAGGAGCCAGAAGCCTCTTCCAGGTCTTCCACACAAATGCAGGGTCCCAAGATTTTTGGCTGTGCTTGACTGCTTTCCCAGACCACAAACAGGGAACTGGATGGGAAGGAGAACAGCCAGGACCCAACCTGGTGCTCATATAGAATCCCAGCCCATGTAAAGAAAAAGACTTAAATCTTGAACTACAGTTCCTGGCTTCTTGGTTTTTATTGGACATTTTAAAATACACTTTGGGGAAATATTCATTAAGTTCTATTGTCCTTTTTTTTAATTGTTTTGTTCTGTAGTCATTGCTTTTGAGTCATTGGAGTTTTCTATATAAAAATTTTGACTACTAATACTGCTGCATACATCAGCATGGACAGGGTTAGAGATCGAGGCAACGTGCAATTAAGAAATATAAGAAATGAGACAGACACAAAATAAAGACTATAAAAGTAGGACAGCCAGAGGGAAGTCTGCTTCTTCAAGGTGGGAAGCTGGCCCAGAAAATTTGCTATCTCAATCTGAAACTGAACGGCTTGGGGAGTCAAATTACAGGAATTAATATGGCACAGATGCTGATTGCCACACCACATCAGGCAGTACATGACTGTCTCAAGGATCCTTAAGGCACACAGTTTTGTGGCCGTAGCCCACTGCCCAGCTGAAGACCCGTGTCCTCACACCTTGGCCTTAGTTTCAGACTTTTGCCAACTGGCAGACCACTGACCAGGGTAGTTGACCTCAATCTATTTGACAGCAGCAGTCTAGGCACTGTTTGCCCTGCTCTTATCAAGTCGTAGTTTTCTTCTTTTCCTATTTTTTTTTTTTAACAAACTGCCTGTGGCCATTAGCCCTTTATCAGGAACATGAATTGCAGAAGTGTCCTCAAATTTCTTACGTTTTTAATTTTGATGTAGTCTAATTTATCTCTTTTTAAAGTTCCCTGTGATTTATTTTTACCTTGATTCAAGGTAACCACTTTATCTAATAGGCATCTGATAATTGTCCTACAATATTTTTGTTTTTCTATGTTATGAAGACACTGATACTATGAACACAACAATTAGTGTTTACATATGTAAGAAAAATTGTCTGTGTAGGGAGGTATTTCAATAGATATCTTCCACATCTTTTACATGTCACGATCAAGGCCCTGACTTGTCTTTGCTCCAGACTATCTTTTCCTAGACGATAATTTGGCAAATAGGCTTGGGAGAAAAGACAACTCTTACAAACGTTGAAGACAATGTTTCCTGCTAGAGTGAAAAGGTAGGCATGATTACAGCCCATTATGAAAGAATTAAACTCTCTGAGCTTAGAATTTCTCATATTATAATCAACTGCATACCTTTTGTAGTTCTATCACATTGTCAGATCACATTTAGTTTATTAAAAATAGTACAGGTTTTCCCGTGTGCTCAAACTTAAACCATGATTACATTTATAAACTCTATTAGTTAATTTTGAGTTTATTATTTAATTCAAAGCAAATGAAAGAGATAGAAATCTTCCAGCCACAGCTTTATTCCAGAAATGGTTGGAATAACCACAGGTGGGTCAGGCCAAAGTCCAAAGCCAGAAAGTCAGTTCGGGTCTCCCACATAGGTGACTGGAACTCAAAATCTTCAATCATTCATGTTTCAGGACGTGCGTAAGAATCAGAGAAACTGAGGCTGTCAGCTGTGTCTCAACAGGTTTGGAAATCATGTGCAATATCTGCCTCTGATATGATCACTGGCTCAAGTCCTTACTGCCCCACTTCCAATCTAGCTCTCTGACATGCACCTGGGAAAGCAACAGAACACTGTCCAAATGTTTGCATCCATCTCTACCACTAGTGAGATCTGGAAGGAGTTTTCAGGCTGCTGGCTTTGATCACTCCCAGCCCTAGATATTACAGTTGTTTTGAGAAGGAAGCAGTAGACGATTTATCTCTCGCTGTCTTTAAAAATATTAACGATACAGTCCCATAATCAGGGGAATTACATCTTCCACCCTCCCTCTCCATGTCCTCTTCATCCACCACTGACTTTCCCTGTATTATGGCAATAGTATAGTTCTTCAACAATGGTCACAAATCATTCATTTTTCTACTTAATAATATATTCTGACCTTATCAGCATAGACAATGGTAGAAAGTCCAGCACAGTTTGACAGTTTCATTGGAAGTCCATCTTTGATTTGGGAGTAGAGATGCATGCTGTAATGTATCTTCACGTGTCTGTGCTAATCTCCATTTTATAGTTTCTCTAGTTGAATATATGTACACACATGCTTACCTATCTGTTTTTGCCCTTATGTTTATATGAAGGTTGTCTTACATCAGAGAGAACATATATTTGTTCTTCTGGAATTGGCTTATCTCACTAAACATAATGGTGTCTATTTGGAATCATTTCATTGTAAATGGTAGAAATCCATTCTTTTTTATGCCTGAGTAGTATTCCATAGAGTAGATGTACCACATTTCATTATCCATTCCTCTTTCAATGGGCATCTGGGGTGCTGCTAGTCAAAACAGTCTGGTAATGGTACGGAAATACTGAAGAAGATCAATAGAACAGAATAGAAACACCAGAAGGGAGCCCACGCATGTGTAGCCAACCAACCTTTGACAAGAAAACTGCAAACAATCCAGAGGAAAAGCCTTGTCTGTTCAACAAATGCTGTTGAGACAATTGGATACCAGCATGCAGAGATAAGAAACAAAACCCCTGCCTGTTAACCTTATACAAAAATCAGCTCTAAATGGATCAAGGACCTAAACCTGAATGCATAAACCATAGAACTAATAGAGAAAGCCATGGGAAGCACTCTCCAAGATATAGCCATTGGTAAAAAGACTTCCTCAGACATTATAATGTCACCAAAGCCACAGGCAGTCAAAGACAAACAAATGAGACTACATCAAACTAAAAAGCTTCTGTACAGCAAAGGAAACGATCAACAAAGTGAAGAAGAAAGCAACACAACAGGAGAAAATATGTGCACACTACACAACCAATAGGGGACTAATATCCAGGATTTACAGAGTCTCAGAAACTCGATGAAAGCAAAGCAACCCTATAAAGAAATGCATGCAGGAAATCAACACACTCAAATTGCTAATAGACATTTGCAAAAAACAAAATGCTCAGGCTCCCCAGCTATCAGGGAAACACAAATAAAAACTCCATTGAGATTCCACCTAATTCCAATGAGCTTGACCTACATTTAGAACCTTAACACCTGCTGGTGTGGAGGTGGGGAGAAAGCACCTTCTTTAATTGTCAGTGGGAGGGTAGCCTAGTACAACCACTATAGAACTCAATATGGTGAATGTGAAAACAACTGAAAATTTATCTGTCGTAATGTCCAACTATCACACTTCTGGAAATATAGCCAAAGGAAATGAAATTGGCATATGGAAAAATGACCTGTAATCCATTATTGACAACAGCACAATCTGTCTCTCGTTTTCTTCCAACCGCTATCTGTAACTTTTTCAAATAAACAAATAAATTAACGAAAAATTAGAGCAGCTGGGATAACCCAAGTTCAATAAGATGGGATGCCAGCATTCCAGGCAGCATTTTAACCACTGTGCCCAGTTCCCACTCCTAAAGTATTAATTATATTCCATAACCATAATCACTTTGAATTTTGTTTCCATCTTGGGAGATACTAGTTCCTGACCAGATAAAATATATCATATGAAAATACACAAATCATTTTCCTTTCTCAGTCATAGTCACTAATGGAGACGTCTAAAACAAAATGTAAGGCAAGATCTTAACAATCTTTCTTTAATCAATTGTTCAACTAGTTATACTATACTGACAATCCACAGTTTATCTTGTTTTGCTGAAGTATCATCAGTAAAGCTTTTGGAACTAGTAAGTGAGGTTAGGTATGTGTATCAGAATACAAATTCAGTTTTCAAAAAAACCTGATTTTTCCAAAATTATCAATGAGCCATTTGCAGCTGGAATGTGAAATTTATTGTTTTTTTCAGTCAAAACTAGAAAGAAAATATCTAATATTTTATGATATCTCTAATAATTTCCGTAATATTTTCATTTTAAACTATTGTTTGGATAAGAAATAAAACCTGAATTATTATGTAATAAGTTGCACTGATTAGGATATTCAATAGCTTTAGGATGTCAACACTAAATTTTCATGTAGAGTTAGCAAAACTTAGTGTGTAATTTTAGCAAGTGTCAATCTATTATCTGTAGCTCAAATGAAAAAGGAAAAAAAAAGATTCAGAAAGGCCAACTAAATTATGAATTAAATTGGTTCTGGCATGGTAGTTTAGTGGCTATATCGCCCTCGTTTGCATGCACCAGGATCCCACATGGGCACAGGTTCGTGTCCCAGCCGATCCACTTCCAATCCAGCTCCCTGCCAGTAGCCTGGAAAAGCGGTGGAGGATGGCCAAAAGCCTTCGGACCCTGCACCCTTTTTGGAAACCCAGAGGAAGATCCTGGCTCCTGGCTTCGAATCAGCTCTGCTCTGGCGATTGTGAACCCCTGTGGAATGAACCAATGGTCAGAAGATCTTTCTCTCTTTCTCTCCTTCTGTCTGTAAATCTCCTTTTCAAATAAATAAATAAATGCAGAAGAATTAAATTTCTGACTGAAGAATCAGTTTTAAATCTGTAATAAATTTTAAAAAATCAATGAAGGTATAGTAGTCAAAATGGTAATATTGGCATAAAGATACTTCAATCAACAGAATTTTTATAAAGATGTCAATGTAATCAAACAGAAAATGTAGAATCTTGTCAATAAATTGCTCTAGAAAAGCTATAGATTCTAATATCTTCATTTTTACCTCACACCATGATCAAATTCAATTAAAATAAT
Source organism: Ochotona curzoniae (assembly GCF_017591425.1). NCBI lineage: Eukaryota > Metazoa > Chordata > Mammalia > Lagomorpha > Ochotonidae > Ochotona > Ochotona curzoniae. Next base: position 26,631,938 of record NW_024467096.1, read on the forward strand.
TTACAGATAATAAATTTAAAACTAAAACCTTATCAAAGTTTTGAAAGAAAAGCAGAAACAATTTTTTTAGCATCTGGAGTAAGTAGTATTCCTAAACCATACCTGTTAAATGCACAAACCATAACAGAAAAAAACATGTTAAATGCAACAACTTTAAAATTTCTATCTTAAAAATAAACAAATGAGAATATTAAAAGACAAGATACAGACAGAAAAATCATATGTGTATACAATAAAATATGGATTCACATCCAAAATACACAAAGAACATTTATAATTCAATAACAAGATAGACCAAGTTTTAAAATTAGTATTTATTTGAGAGTGAGAGTTAGGCAGACGGGAAAAGCTCCTGTCTGCTGATTCATTTGCAAAATCTCATAATGACAGGGCTTGGCCCCAACCAGAGCCTGGAGCCAGGAGTTCCACCCAACTGTCCCATTCCGGAGGCAGAAAGGCAGTTACTTGCAACACGATCAGTGCTTCCCAGGGTTTAGATTGGCAAATCACTGAACTCAGGAGCTGGAGCCAGGAATTGAACTCAGGCACTCCAATTTGTGAAGAAGACATCTTAATTGCTAGGGTAAATGCCTTGCTTGTCTCATTTTTTTTTTAGTTGGATAAGCAATCCAACTGAAATATTTCAAAAAAATATGTACAAATGACCAGGGAACAAATGAAAAGATAATATCAGTAACCACTAGGAAAATGAACTCTAAAGCCGCAATTAGATGCAAGTATGTATCTGTGTACCATAGCCAAAAATTAAAATCTCTGTGCATACATATTGATCATAGCAAGCTCTGATTAGGGCACAGAGCAACTGGAACCTTCGAGCTATCTGGTGAGAAAGTGGAATATAACAAATGCTTTGAAAGAGGCTGAGCCAATTCTCAACAAGTTAAACATGGCTTGCCACAGAACCCCCATATTGTCCTCCCAGGAGAATGGTTGCTTTCAACAAAGGACATTTACTAGTATGTCTACAGCAATTATATTCGTAACAACCATGAACAGAAACAACCTGAATGTTGATCAGTTCGTGAGTGATTAAACAGTGAAACATGCCAACAATTTAAAAAGAGCAGTAATAGGAAACATCCTACTGACATATGCAGCAAACGGCTGGACTTCGTGTTATTCTACATGAAAGAATCTTTACACACAGGTGTCCACTGTGTCATTCCATGAATGTGGCACTCTGGAGACTGTAAAACTTTTAAGTCAGAAAATAAGTCAATGGTTGCCAGAAACTGGATAGGTAAGGATGAAATCGACTATAAGAGAGTGTGAAAAAAACTTTCTGGTAGAGCTGGCAATTTTTGTACCTCTGCTATGATGGTTATCCATCTGTCAAAATATATCACACTGCACATTATTTAAAGGTGATAATACTATCTATAAAGTTGCTGCTTAATTTAAAATGATGTAAATGGCATTGTGCTCAAAGACAAGTTAATTTTCTGGAAAGTAGAGAAAGAATATACATAATGGAAATAAAATCCAACTGTGGTTTTGTTTGAATTTCCCAGATGGTTAATGATCTGAACTTTTTTTTTTATTTGTCTACTGACCATTTGAATTTCATTTTTGAAAAGTGGTCTGGGGCCCGGCGCGGTGGCGCAAGTGGTTAAAGGTCCTTGCCTTGCACGCCCGGGATCCCATATGGGCGCCGGTTCTAATCCCAGCAGCCCCGCTTCCCTTCCAGCTCCCTGCCTGTGGCCTGGGAAAGCAGTCGAGGACAGCCCAAGGCTTTGGGACCCTGCACCCGCGTGGGAGACCCGGAAGAGGCTCCTGGCTTCGGATCGGCATAGTATCGGCCTGTTGCGCTCACTTGGGGAGTGAATCATCGGATGGAAGATCTTCCTCTCTGTCTCTCCTCTCTGTATATCCGCCTTTCCAATGAAAAAATAATAAAAATAAATCTTTAAAAAAAAAAGAAAAGTGGTTCTGTTCATGTCATCTTTCCATTTCTTAACTGGACTGTTTTATTGTTGAGTTTCTTGAGTTGTTTATAGATTTTTGATATTAATCATTTCCAGGGTGCATAGTTTGCACACATTTTCTCTCACTTGATCAGTTGCCCCTCATTTTTTGTATGTTTCCTTTGCTTCTTGGGTTGATGTAATATCAACTATATTTTTACTCTTACTGTCCAAACTTATATACTGTTTTCCAAGAAGTTTCTGTCTATGCCAAGGTCTTACTTTCGCCAGAGGCTCAGCATGCTAGCCTACTGGTTAAACCCTCCACTTGCAAACACCAGAATCCCATATAGGCATCAGGTTGTATCCCAAGTGTTCCACTTCCCATCCAGCTCCCTGCTTGTGTCCTGAGAAGGCAGTGGAGAATGGCCCAAAGCCTTGGGATTCTGCACCTGCATGACACATCCAGAAGAGGTTCCTGGCTCCTGCCTTTGGATCTGATTGGCTCCAGCTATTGCAGCCACTTAGGGAGTGAAACAGTAGACAGATCTTTCTCTCTGTAGTTCCTTCTCCCTGAATATCTGATTTTCCATTAAAAATAAATGAATCTTTAAAAATAAACTTTCTTCTATATTTTTCTCCAATAATTTAATATATCGCTTCACAGATTTAGATCCTTGAGATCCTTGATTCATTGTGAGTGGATTTCTATATATGATGTAAGGTAGGTAATGACATCTTAGAAAACTCACCCAGGCCACAGGCAGTTAAAGCCAAATAAAACAAATGGGACTATATCAAACTAAGGAGCTTCTGTACAGCAAAGGTAACGACCAACAAACTGAAGAAGACAGCACAATAGGAGAAAATATTTGCACACTACACAACCAATAGGGGACTAATATCCAGTATTTACAAAGAGCCTCAGAAACCCAAGAACAGCAAGACAAACAACCCTGTAGGAAATGGTAAAGAAAATGAACTGACATTTTTCAGAGGAACAAATTCAAATGGCCAATAGACGTGCGAAAAAAAAAAAAAAGCTCAGGTTCCTTAAGTATCAGGGAAATACAAGTGAAACTCTACTTAACTCCAGGGAGACTGACTGAATTATGTAATGATTTAATTGGGATGATTACCAAAAAAAAAAAAAAATGTGGTCTGATCATTTTACAGTATATGGACATGATAAAATGAGCACACATATAATAATTAAATGAATAAAATGAGTACACACGTCAAATCATGTGAACTTAAAATAAAGTTTTTTCTTTTTTATTTATATAAAAGAATCAAATTTCATATGTTTCAACATACAGACTTAAGAACATGATATTTATGACCTTACGTTTCCATGCACAAACAGAAATCATAACAAGCATAAGATACACCACAAATAACAAGCTGACATAACTAAATAAACTTTGGGAGCTGACATTTGGCATAGTAAATAAAATGCCACCTGAGATGCCCACATTCTATATTAGCGTGTATGACATCCAGGCTCAGCTTCAGTATGCTTTGCAGCTTCTTGCAAGTGCAGAACCTGAGAGCAGACAGGTGATGGTTGAACTAAGTAAGCTCCTGCCACCTGCGAGGGAGATAGGCATTGAATTCAATGCAAGCCATCCCTGGCTTTTGCAGATATTTGGGGAGTGACCAGTGAGTGACATGTCAAGTTCTCTCTCCCTCAAATCAAAACTAAATTGAAACTTTAAAAATAATGTAATATTTTTATTTTTTATAATATCAGCAGAGATCTCTCTGCTCATATGTCTAGTTTGCTCAATGTGGCACGGTAAAATTTTCCTTTTGGATATGACAATGCCTCCTGCAGCTCTCCAAACCCCATCAAATGAGAGATGATTAAGAACTTTTGAGACGAATCACCATTTTCTCTACAAGTTGCACATGACATAAGATATCTATAAAAGAAGAAGTCAATTTATAAAGCATCAATAAATTAATAAAATATTAAAAAAAAAAACTAGGCTGTACAACAGCCATGAGCCTTTCCTCACTAGATATCTAATAATTAGCACACATGGATTACTGCCATGATAAAAGTCTAAAAATCATAGTTCTTCAGACACAATGAATTGAACCTTCAATGTTAAGGCTGAGTGTAGGATGTCCTTGGATCCCTCTTAGGGAGTTGGGACCTGTGTGGTTTTGAACAGTGTAGTGTCATGGCCAAACAAATCCAGTCCAGCCTAACAGTAGACCCATATTCTGCTAAAATCATTACTCATAATACAATGTTTTATCTTCTATCCTTTAAAAACATTATTTAAATGCTTCCTATAGTGTCTGCCCCACTAACGCTTACTAGCCACAAAAATCCTTCTGAAATTACATCAACTGGTACTTTGGTGACTCCTCCTACCCCTCTATCCTCTTAACAAACTTTCTCTAATTACTCCTGTCCACTCACCCCAAACTTCTCTCCAATCCAATCTATTTTAGTCAAAAGTGTTTGTCTGGCAGAACAAGATTCTTAGAGAATAATTCAGCAATACCAAAATACTACATCATGGGCAAAGAAATCTTAAAGGTTAAAAACATCCAGGCATCAAGAAATTTTATACCCATCACATCTGTAGCTACTTACTGAACAGGCATATGTGATTAAATAAAAATAAAGAAAGAAGGGAGAATTAGTTGTAATGAAAAAGAAAAATTGCTGTTTTAAATAAGCAAATCCTGACCTGATGAAGAAATCTCCTCTTGGGCAAAAGCTGGAACTAAATCTGTCAACATTTTCACTACAGACATGCTCTTTTTCTGTTGTAGCAAAAAGTATTAGTGTTAGGCATTAGTAGTTTTATCTTGATATTGGATGAATCCATGTCAAGATTTTTAAATTTCCAACATTTTAATCAGAACTCACCAAAGCAAATTATCTGTGTTCTTGAGGGATTCATATATTAATTTGCATAAACCATTAGTCATATAGTATGGTAAAGCCTCATTAACTCAAACCCCTCTAATTCAGAAATAATCATAAGACATGCAGTGAGATGTAGTTTAAAAACAATTCTGTGGCAATAGAAGGAAAACAGGAAATTTGAGACTTAATTGTACAGTTTAGAAAATTTCTGTCCGTCTGTATTTAAAGTGGGCTAAATAATACAGTCTATCTAATCATCATAGAATCATCTAATTCTTCCCCTCTTTCATTTTTCCATTGCTAAGATTTCTGGGAAAGAAATTTTGTTGGTCTGCAATTTTTTTAAAATCTGGAGTTCATCAATTTCACAAGAGTTTTCTAAATTTAGACAATTATGTTTATGTGTGTGCTTCTGGACCAAATTTCATAGCTTTTATATAATTCTCAAAAGGCCCTGTAAACTTCTCAAAAAAAGTTATTACTGGAGCTGGCGTTGTGAAATAGCAAGTTAAGCCTCTACCTGAGATGCCAGCCTTCCATACGCTAGTTCAAATCCCAGCAACTCCACTTCCAATCCAGATCCCTGACTATGCCTGGGAAAGCAAAAAATGGCTCCAATTATTTTGGCCTCTGCACCCATGTTGGAAACCTAGATGAAATTCCAGGATTCGGCTTCAACCTGACCCAGCCTTTGTCATTACAGCCATGTGGTAACTGAACTGGTAGATGGAAGATAGTATCTCCTCCTTTCTCTGTAACTCTACTTTTCAAATAAATTTTTTAAATTATTAAAATATCTTTTGGGGGGGGGCATTGCAGTGAAATAGAAAGCTAATCCTCCACCTCCAGTTTCTTGCTTGTGGCCTAAAAAAGCACTTAATGATGGCTCAAATCTTTGGGACCCTGCACCTGTTATAGAGACCTGGAAGAGGATTCTGGCTCCTGGCTTCAGACTAGCTCAGCTCTAGTCATTGTGACCATTTGAGCAATGAAGCAGCAAATGGAAGATCTCTGTCGGTATGTCTCTCATTCTCTCTGTAAATCTGTCTTTCAAGTAGAAATCAATAAAATCTTTTTAAAAGGTTTTAAAGACAGAACCATCTACTTCAACCATAGACAAATTTCAAGTGATTTACATTAACTTATTTTTGAAAAGCTGACAAAATTTGGCTCAATAATCTTATGCTGGTTCTGTGACATTTTCAAATATCAATCGATGTAGCTGAAGCTACATTGCAGTTGGCTCCTGTCGGTGATACAGTATAAACTGATCTGTCTAGTTCAGATCATTGCAGCAAATGCATTGATCAGTGAGTAACCATAGGAGGCTCTCCACCAAGCAAGGAAGGGAATGTCTGCTGACCAGTTTGTTAGTAGTAATGCCATGTGAGGAGTGATCAAACCAGGTGAGGCAGGCTCACCTCTCTTCTCAACTTAGATTGATTCTCTAGACCTCTAGGCAATGAGGGAAGAGTTAGCACACAGGGTAGAAAGACCATCTTTTCTACAAGTACAGCCTTGTCATTTCAGCCAAAATAAAACGCAGGCCCAAAGTAAGAAAGAATCTTATGAAGAGGACCAAGGCCAAGACTACTAACAATGCTACCGACCTCCCTCAATGCCATTGGCAATGAGAAAACCAGAACCCAATTACAGAATTCCAATGAGCATGTTCCTTTCTTTTAACTGAAATTCAGCAGCTATGTAACTCCTCCTTCATTACAAGTCAACTTCCCACAAATAACTTGTGACTTTGTCTGATTTACTAACATAAAGCAAAAAAGCACCAGGGATTATATGCAATGTAAGTTGGACTCAAATCCTTTGCATTGTCACAGCTATAAAGACATCCAGCACTATAAATATAAAGCTGCTTTTACGATGCAAACTTAATTAGTTTTTCAATAATGCTTGTTTATTTGCCTTAACTGACAATTACAGGAAGAAAAAGGCTTCAGTCATTAGTATCCTTTAAAAATAGATAGTATATAAAATTAAATGCATGTGATTTGATTCCTATACACTTTGGTTAATTGTCTTTTAAAAACTTAATGGCATTTGCATTTCTTTTATCTTCTTGCAGGAGCATTGTTTTAAATCCAGCCTATTTTCGAAACCATCTTCGTCAAGCCACAGTGTTCAGATGTCTGGAGAGATATTCAGAAGCTGCCCGGTATGTTTGTTGTAAATTTCGTGAAGATTTATTGCAAGTTAAATTAATTTTATTCTCAGATTCTGGTAATAGCATAATAGAACTTTCCATTTCTCTCTTGGAATATGATTTTACCCGAATTATTGTCTTATAAATGTCAAACCAACAATTATTGACTATCTTTTCCTTTAATTAAAGCTATCCCATGATCATAGCTCTTAGCGAAATTCAAACTTTCCAACCATGAGGTCATCAGCGATGATGGGAAAACTTCCATAGAATGTTAAAAATGAACTTGAACTCTGCTGTTGAGGACATTCCTAATCGGCTTGTAGAGAGACACAATTCTCTGTCTGTTTCTTGAGTTCTGGAGAATCCAATCACATGAAAAGTTCCAAGATACTCTCTCCACTTTGACTTTACAGCCAGGCCACTAAAATGCCATGAACTCTTCTTACCTCTGTATTAAAGTCCTTACTAAAAAATTGAATTGATTCTGCATCGCTTTTTTAAAAAAATATATTAATATAAAGAGAACAGATGTTACATGCTTCACAGATATAATCCTAAGAATAAAGCCATATTTTCCTTCCCTTTACTGCACAGCCAGTGGGTTGGAGCCTATAATATACTTAAATATAAAGCTTCTGCCTATTTTGTTGTTCTCTGCATTGACTTGTCCCTATGGCTTGCTTGCTTTGCACAAACGATTCCCAATATGTGAATGACAGAGAGTTTAGGAAATGATGCTAAGCATTATTCTGTTGCACACTGCAAGAAAAGTGTCTTTAGAAGGCTCATTAGCTGCAAATGAAATCCATAGGTTCAGCAAAAGCAGGTAATAATCTCTATGAAAAGTAGCTTTCCTTAAGAGATGGCCTATTACTATTGTCTTGAATCCAGCTAATAGGAACCTAAATAAAGCAACCCAGATTGAAACCAGTGAAAAAAAAAACTTCTAGCAGAGTACTTTCAGATTCTAAAACAATTATTAAAATTTGAGAAAATTGGAGGGAGTCCTTTGCTAATCTGTAGTAGAAGTTAGCAATGCTGGGAGAATTTCTGCTCTGAAAGTAGACAAACACTATAGACCCGATCTTTCTGTTTGTGCAAGAGCCAGATTTCAGCATACTGTTGGCTCTTTCTCAGTTCATCAAGCCACAGTGAGCTAAAGTAGCAAGAAAAATTCTTTATGAGAGATGGATATTGTGGTGCAGCCATTTAATCCACCCCTTGAGACCTGCATCTATTACCATAGTGCTGCTTCCAGTTCTAACTACACTGTGCTTCTGATGCAGCTTCCTGCTATGTCCCTGGGAGGCAGCACAGGACTAAGGTACCTAGGAGGCAGCACGTGATGGTAACACCTTGGGCTCTTACCATCTACGTGGGAAACCCAGATGCAGTATCTGGCTCCTGCTTTTGGCCTGGCTTATCCCAGACTGCTGTAGGCATCTGGGGAAGTGAACCAGCAGGTGAAAGATTATCTCCCTCTTTCCCTCTCTCTCCCCTTTGGATGTCTATCTTATCTTTCACTATGATTTTGAAATAAAGATGTTGAAAAATTATTTGTCATTCTGAAACACATAGCAATGAATACTTGAATATCACGAATTTGTGAATATTTTCTACATAAAATCGACAACAAATATTTAATATTTAATGTTTAATATTAATTAAATATTAATATTGACTTAATATTAATCTAGTATTAATTTTCCTTGACATATAAATAGGCGTAAAAATGTACCACAAGATGCTCAAAAGTTTGTCAACAAAAGTTAATTTTGGTGCAAAATTTTCGAAATCCATGCAGATTTTTCACCATGCCCATTTCTTGGAAACGTTATTAAAGGCCACTTGTATTCACAGATTTCACCGAAATATACTTAACTATTTTCCACAATATTTTTAAAGCACCCTCACATGTGTTCAACTTTCCTTGAAAGCATTCCTGATGATTGCTCATTATGCTAGTAAGGACTTTCTAATAGAGCAGCAATTAGTGTCAGATAATTACTGTTAGATACAACTGTTTTTTCATCTCGGTTCCTTGGCAGTTTTATCACTCACATTATGCATAGATGAGCTATATACACTCATCTTTCTCCCCCCTGATAGAGGGAATGCTATAAACTCTGAATGTGAATATCTTAGTATCAGCTGTAAGATTTCTAGTGTAAATCAACAAATATAAATCAAAATATACATTATTCATTTTTATCAGTAAATATTCTAAGAGCTGAATAGCTTTGTCCAGGTGCCTTGCAAACCAGTTACATTGAAATTCATTGGCAAAGCCAAGTCAAGCTGGTTGTTTCTTCTAGGACACTAAGCCATCCTGCTTCCAATATTGCAAGGAAGTGACCACATACAGAAGAATATCAGTATTATAGAAGAGAAAGTCTAAAAAATATGATTCCCAGTGAAGTGTATCAGTCTATATCACATTGAAAAGTAAATATTTATATAGCTATTGGCTTTTTGGACATCTAAAGTTTTATCGTTTTAACTTTTGCCACGCTAAAAGGGATTCTTAGTGACCTGGCCAGAAATAGCCCCCGAAAGGGATTCATGAAATCCGAGATTTTGAACCAGAAGTGATAGAGAAATGCTTTTCTCATGTTTGAATAGAAGGTATCAGCCAGGTCTGTAACGATGGAAAGCCATTTTATCTTCTGGGTAAATATCCTACTAGACAGACTAGTGAGACACACAGTACGAGTTGAATACAGTTAGGAAGTTTCATACACTTTGGGCACTGTGGGAAGCCTTAGCCTCCTTGGGAAGACAGCTGGCACTACTTGAATTGATGGCATCACATTTCCAGATACAAAGCCATATTACGAGTGCTGTTAATCTGGCCCTTGAGAAAAAAAATGACCCCGTGTGGCTGACCTGAAATGGAAAGTAGCCTCCCTGTTTCTACACGTATAAAAATGCCTGTGTTGGTACAGGATGCTTTTACTCAAGTATCCCCTTCTCCCCCATCCGAATACTCACACACACACACACACACACACACACACACACACACACACACATACACACACACACACACATACACACACACACACATACACACACACACACACACACACACTTCCAACAAAGACAATAACATGGAAAAGAGAAGCGAAGACTGACTATATCGTGAAAATGTTTCATGACTCTTTTGACTGCTTCACTGGCAAAACATATCTCATCTCTGCATGCTCAGGAAGTAGTACAGGGAGAGGAACGTATCAAGCCCCCGATAGGGGGACCTGGTTGCCAGGTCTGCATGGTGGGTTGTTCCATCAGTAAGAAGATGTTATCAGAACTTGCTGATACAACCTGGGTTAAAGGGTGATTATGATAATTTATACAGTGTTGGTTAATATCACTGTAAGTGTGAGGCCTGATGTAATTAAGATCCATCAGAGTGCACAATGACTCAATTGACGTATCCTCCACCTCCAAGCACCAGCATCCCATAGGGGCACTGGCTTGTCCTGGCTGCTCCACTCCCAATCTAGCCCGCTGCCTGTGACCTGGGAGAGCAGTGGAGGATGGCGCAAGGCCTTGGCACCCTGTGCCCACATGGGAGACGCTGCAGCTCTTGGTTCCTGGCTTTGGATTGGCTCAGGTTTGACCATTGCTGCCACTTGGGGCATGAACCAGTAGATAGAAGCTCTTTCTTTCTGCCTCCTTCTCTCTGTACATCTGGCTTTCCAATAATAAATAACTCTGGCTTTGCACAGAGTCTTTGATTAGGACTATGCTGCGTGAGAAGCAGCCAATTGAATATTAAACAAAAGAATATGCTTCAAATGCTATTTATCCGTCACGGAAGAGTGGTTTTTCAGTGTATGTCTACGCAATTTAACTAGAAAGGGGAACTAGAGCAGGAATAACGTTCTCCAATGCTCACAAGTAAGGCAGGTGATGTGTTTGGCAGGACAACTGAGGACGGGAGTATGAAAGCCACAGTGAGCTCCCTGGAGACAACGTAGAATGACCATGTTTTTACCCATGAAATGAGACACTTGTGATTCGTGGGCAGTTAGGGTCAGACGAGAAAGACAGGCAGCAGAGAGGATGGTCATAGCCCCCTGTTCACCTTCCACCACACGCCGGCTCTTCTGAACTCTAATTTCACAGGACAGGAACACAGGCTCGGTGTTGCCAGTCTTGTGTCTGAAGGAACTAGTATTGATTGTGAGCTTTCTAGGAAATTTTCTGACAAAGGTAGGTAATTATTTAATTGTTTCAAACACAATGCCATCTTCAGAAACCTAAAGTATTTTCTTCTATGAAAATATAATTCACTGAAGAATCAGTTTGCCAATATGTAGAATTTGCCAAGTTTAAAATTGAAAACCATATTTTAAGCAATATTTCTAAGTAATATAAATACATTTCTTATGCATATAGTCTGTATTAACCTATTGAACATTTTTTTAAAACATTTATTTATTTTGGGCCCGGCCCCGTGGCCTAGCAGCTAAAGTCCTCGCCTTGACGGCGTCAGGATCCCATATGGGCACCGGTTCTAATCTTGGTAGATTCACCTCCCATCCAGTTCCCTGCTTGTAGCCTGGGAAACCAGTCGGGGACAGCCCAAAGCTTTGGGACCCTGCACCTGCGTGGGAGACCTGGAGGAGGTTCCTGGTTCCCAGCTTAGGATCAGAGCAGCACCAGCCATTATGGTCGCTTGGGGAGTGAATCAATGGACGGAAGATCTTCGTCTCTGTCTCTCCTCCTCTCTCTATATATCTGACTTTGCAATAAAAATAAATAAATCTTTTTTTAAGCCAGATTTACACAGAGAAGGAAAAACAGACAGATCCTCCACCTGCTGTTTCATTTCCCAAGTGGCCACAAATGGTTAGAGCTGAGTCGATCTGAAGCCAGGAGCCAGGAGTCTCTTCTGGGTCTCCCAATGGGTACAGAGTCCCAAGGCCTTGGTCCATCCTCGACTGCTTTCCCAGGCCACAACCAGGGTTCTGGAAGGGAAGTGGAGCCGCTGAAATGACCCAGTGCCCGTTTGGCATTCTGACACATGCAAGTGAGGACTCTAGCCAATAGGCTATCATGCCAGACCCGTTTTTTGGAGTTTTTTGTTTGTTTGTACTACGCACAAAGTTTATTTAAAAGGTGAGGAAAACACATGCACAGATGGGCATTGTCCAGGAGTAGAGTGGGCCAGGTAGGGGAAAGAATAGGGGTCAGGGAGAGAGAGTTTTTCAGTACCTTGCCTCCTGAGTCAGCTAGAGGAGAGGCCCTCCCACCTGCTGGCCTGTTTAAGAGGTGATGAGCTACACATCCAGGAAAAGGGGTTATTTGACACCTGGAGAGGCAGGGAGGGTTGCATGGGGTGAAATAGGGGGAGCAGTGTGACTTCCAGCTTGTGGCCCTAATCTAGCTCCCTGCTTTGTCCCCTATCGCAACTAGAAGGAGCGTTCCTCGTCTGTGACATTTGGCCCGTTTTTTAAATAAAACATTTTAATGCCTTAAAAACTAAAGTGATAGGTTTTATCTCCATGAATATATTCTCCTCGTATATTGATATTTAATTATGGATCTTTTTCTTACAAATTTAATCAAATTCTAACTTTGAGTTTTACAAGTTTATACACATTTTATAGTAATTCTGTTTTTAGACATAGGGCCTAACCACACTGCTCAGTCTCTCCTCTAACATATTCCATTATTTTCCATTATTCACTCCCATGTTTAAGAATCCTCCCGTCATTCTCTGTAGTGGAGTTGAGGCCAACCTCTCTTTCCTTTCAGAACATTCTGGAATAAAATCCTCATTCTCAGGGAGGGGAAAAAAATCCATTTTCTGTTTTTTAATGCGTAAGGATTTTCCCCAGTTTATAGTGGGGGGAACCAACCTATGTGCTCAATGAAATGTACCATAAGTACTTGCAAGGTTAGCCTGATTCATAGCTAAAGAGATGATGGGAAAACTGCTAAAGCTGGAAGGGTACAGGGGGAATCTGTAAGAGCCTGCCATGGTCTGGCTGAGGCTCTTTCAGAGGCCGACTAAGGAACAGGGGAAATTGGGAAGATTCTAGAACCATCAAGTTCATTTGTCTTCTTAAGAGGGATAATGAATTCAGTGTTAGCACATCAGGCTACCTGGATCCCACAGTGTCAAACCTGCAGCCTGGATCCAGTCCCCTCTTCTAGCTTTGAATGGATCCCGGGCTTCAGTCTCTCACAGAGGAAGCCTGAGCATTCTGTCTATACCAAGAGGATTCCTTCCCGTGTAACGGTCTTTGCATGGCCATTTGGGAGAAGGTTAACCCTACGGCCAAAGCTACTTCTCTGTTAGAAAAACTGATTTTACAGAGGGCAATACAACAGCCTTAGTTCATTCAATATCTGCAACGAATCTGGGGTGCTCTCTCATTTTCTAATATCATTTAATAGACAGTGTATGTAATATTGTCATAAATAGGACAAATAATAAAATAGGAGGGATGTTGGAATCCTGACCCCAGCTTCTCACTTGAACTTATTCTAAGTCACACAAGTAGCAATCAACAGGCAATGGCCCAGGTAACTGGCTTCCTGCCACACACGTGGCTCCTCTGCACTGTGTTTGTAAGTCCTAGCTTTGGCCCCAGCCTTGGCAAGGATTTGGTTCTATATTATTTGGCCACTCAAGTTTGAAATCACTATGGATGTTTGAATTTTCTAAAAATCTACTATCTGGATTAATGTTACATGAAAACAAATGCCTCAAACGATGACTTCTTTTCAAAATGAACAATCTGTGAAACAATGATCTATCGATTTTTGTAAGAACATAAATGTTTAGGGGTATTCCAGAGTTGTTTTATTTTTTTTTAACAAGCAGTATGAAATGCATTTCTTCATAGCTACCCTCACTGACAAGCAGATGGTAGAGATTAGTATATGCGGGATATGGGGTCCTTTAGACTTACCAAGGACATTGGGAGTTAGCTGTATTCTCTCCTGATAAGGTTTTTTTTTTTTTAATTGACCCTGCTGGAAATATGGTTTTTACACAACAAAATCCTCCAACAGAAAAGAGTGATCCAAAACAAAGTAAAGTACTCAGATACCTGGCAGCACGAAGCAGTGATGCTATTACAGATGAGCAGTCATTCAGGGGACTATTATGTAATAAACCAGAAGAGATTTTCAGCTTCAGTGGTGTCGTGGAACACTGCCATTTAAGTGAAATTATGATATATTTTGTAAGGTAGGGGCTATTCTGACAGGTGACTCACGACAAGTGATGCTGAAGAAATAACAATATCGTTGGTGTTTCTTTTGACTTAATTCTGTATTTATTAGAAGAGTGAAATACATTCACTCACCATGAAAGAGGCTAAAAATGTAGATATAGTGGAGTTAAATAAGTTCTCATCAACATTTACCATTAGATTAAATGAGGCCCGTGACCCAGTGTTTATCCTTAAGCTGGCCATCCTTCAGGATTTCTTTTTCTGAACTGGAGGCACTCCAGTATTACCAGAGCACCTTCAGTGTGGTGCAGCATTAGTCATCTGCGACATGTATGTTGGGAGATTACAGATTGGAAGATTCACATAAATATTGCACCACGAAGTGACTTCCCTGCTCCCTAGACAGCATAAAACTTTTAGGAATTTTGCAAAAATCTTGCACTTTGGTGTGTTTTTCTGAAGCTGATACTAATAAAGCATAGTCATTTGCCATTTTTTAGGCCAAATATATGACCTTAAGGTTTCAGTTCTTTGTAACAGAATCGTCTACGTGCTCTAAAGGGGGAAATGGAGGTTAAAATGTAGTAAAGATTCAAATTTACAGTTATCTATTTTATCTTAAGGACATAATATTTCAGATTTAAAATTTGTCTAAACCTATAAGAAAAATGCTAAATTTAAGGCTGTGATGACAGAAGGTTGCTAAGGCCACCCCAAGAAAATTTGTATCTTTTGGGATGGTCCAAATTATGAGTAATTTATTGCATGGACACATCACCATTTTAATATATGAGAAAAAAAGAAAAAGATTTTTAAAAGAATTTAACCTATTATTAAGAATATGCAAAAGAAATCATTAGCAAAATAAACATTGGTCGATCTTGCGAATTTCTCCCCCCTGCACTCATTTATAACAAAATTCTTTTTTCCTGTTTCAGATGCTGTAGTAGGCATTATGTCTAAACAGTTCCTAAAATAATTTTGAAGGACAAAGTTCTTGTTCTGTATATATTTTCTGCAAATATTAGTATAGAATGTGTGACAAAGTACAGAAGAAAAAACTTTATTATTTGCTCATGTTAGATCCAACTTTATATCCTAAGCAAGAAGGTGAGACTGATGAAAACTGTGTCAAAGAAAATGTATAGCGACCCACATCTCTTTTCTCTGTTTTCACATTTTTCTACAAAAATGGAACACAGAGAAAGAATTAAGTTTAGAAATGTTAAATCCAAAAGAGCTAAGGTTTAACTCAAAGAGTTTTATGCTATATTTTTTCCTTCGTTTCTTTTTTTTTTCCAATGCAAAGCAAGATTTATTTAAGGAAGTAAGAGAGAGGTCTCCTGCCATAGTGACAGGATGCGTCTTCAAGGGAGGAAAAAAATCCAAAGAAATTTAAGAGAGAGGAGAGAGATCTCCTGCCATAGTGACAATAGGGGCCTACAAGGAAGGAAAGATCCCCCTATTTTCTAAATGTTTTCAACCGAATTAAGATTTAGTCAGCAGATGATAAATTTATAACAAGTAGAGCTAAACTTTGAGGTTTTTAATCTGTAAATGATGAATAACCATACCATTTGGATCATAGAGGTCATTATGGGGATTAAGTAAAGCAATTTATGTAAAACATCAAGCACAGTATTTGCACATGAAGCTCGCAATTAAAAGTAAACTGTGATTGTGTTTGTGGTTGTTGAGTTCTTTGAAGACGGGTGAAGCTGCCTCAGGAGGCAGTGAGTTCCTGAGCACTGAAACAAGCAAGTGTTGAGTAATCACTTAGCTGGAGTATTGTACCACACAACTGTCAAATTCTGTCTCTCCCTTAATGTGTATTTTTTTAAAGTCTGCAGCTAGCCTACATCTTGAAGGGACAAACTTTGGGGTTATTTAAAAAAATCAAAAAGATAAAGACTGTGTTTTTTTTTCTTTAAATGTAAATATTAATATAGCATGATTTTCAATATCCTGTTTCATCCTAACTGATATTTCAACTATTCTTGAAGGGAAATAAGGATAGAATCCTCAAAGGTGGGCAGGTGAGATTTCAAGTGACACAAAGAAAGAGATTGTGCATCAGCTGCCCCTTGATTCCAGTCCCTGCCTGTTAAGAAGAGTTTGGGTGTCAACATTTTATTCTTGTACTACCACCTCCATAACTGGTGTCAATTTTATGACCTTTTACTTCATGTAGAAATTGATGTCAAGTGCTTAATGTGCATTATTTTTGCTCCTCATAATTCTGCAAAGATGGTGAGAAAACTGAAGCTAGGGCTTAAATGACTTGCCAGAGATCACACTGCTAGCAAGAAGCAAATCTGCAATTCAAGTTTAATTTTATGTGAATACCCTGCCTAAAAAGATGCAATTAGTATCATCAGACTCCTCCAAATCCAACTCTCTCTGCCATCTGAGAGTTTGAAATTGTATTGTCTCACTCTACTTCTCATTTTCATTGTCTTGATTACTGATGAGCATCTTTAATATATTTATTATGTATTTTAATACATTGACTAGCTAATGTTTCCTCTTCTATGAAGCGTTCATTGTAGCTTTACATTTTGCTCATTTTTATTGAGTTATTATTAATAATCCTTAGGATTCTGTCACATTCTGGGTACTAATAATGTTTAATGATATGCATTGCAAGTGATTTTTTTCCTCTGATGAAGATATTTTTATTGTATCGCTTTGATGAAATTAGGTCTGAGGATTTGGTTTCAGTGCTGCCAGCTAGAGTCAATTTTCTTTGCAATATTTACTGTTTAAAGAAATTACTTCATACCCCAAGTTCATTAGCTAGTTTCCTACACCATGTATGAAACCTTAAATATTTCCCTGTGCCTCTAAAGTTCTGACCTAATGGTAATTGCTTTTTGTATACAGTATGCGGTAAGAATCTGTTGTCATGTTTTCATCTCAATGAATAACAATTATCTTGACATCAGTTTATTGAATTATTTTTTCTTAGATCTTAAATATCAGTTCTGTCTTGATGAGTTTTCCAAATGTGAATGTGTTGATATCTGGTCTAGCATAGATGAATACACTTCTCTATGACATTGACAAATCCACAGCCTCCTATTTAGGACAGTTTCCTAACGTGTCTGTTTCTTTGGCAAAGCAAATCTCCTTAACTGATTTGCTCAAAAATGACTTGTCTCTCATTGGCCTTTTGCCCTTCCATACCAGTTGTAGAAAGAATGTGAATTGCAGCTTCAAGATAGTGTTGATTCTGGCTAGGAATGCCTATTTTCTTGCTTTTCCTGTGTTTCCTCAAGATCTTAGACCAAGAGCAGCACAAGCATTGGCACTTTGTTTAACATGTCTCTCTGAATTCTTTCACGGATCCTGTTCTTAACCATCGTTTTACATGCCTGTGCCATGTAGTTTCTTTTTAAAGATTTATTTTTATTATTTCTTCATTGGAAAGGCGAATATACAGAGAGGAGAGACAGAGAGGAAGATCTTCCATCCGATGATTCACTCCCCAAGTGAGCGCAACAGGCCGATACTATGCCGATCCAAAGCCAGGAACTTCTTCCGGGTCTCCCACATGGGTGCAGGGCCCCAAAGCCTTGGGCCGTCCTCGACTGCTTTCCCAGGCCACAGGCAGGGAGCTGGAAGGGAAGCGGGGCTGCCGGGATTAGAACCGGCGCCCATATGGGATCCCGGGCGTGCAAGGCGAGGACCCCCAACCACTTGCGCCACCGCGCTGTGCCCTATGTAGTTTCTTAAAGACATTTTCATCTAGGTATTCTTAAATCCAATTTTTATTCTGCACAGCCTCCTTCTCATGTATATGTCCTATTAAAATATACTGGACTCAAAGGATTAAGATATTTTCAGACAAAACAAAAACAACTTCACTGCTCACTCTACAACCGTTCATTATCCATATAATTCTATCTAAAATTTTCTTAAAATCTTTATCAGACACAAGGGTCAGGAAGAAGGAATTTTCAATGGCCAAAATTGAGATAATAAAAGCATCAAAATAAATATTGATAGCAATGGATTATAAATCTTAGAATTAAATTCATTTCTATGAATTAGTAATAACAATAAATAAAGGAATGAATATATAGGGATAAGGGAAAGCTCTTCCAGACAGAATATGAAAAATCAATAACTGCAGAAACAATGAGGAAAGTAATTTGAGTAAACACCATGATAAAAAGGACTTCAGGCTTTGAGGTCAACTTTTAAGGAATCAGCACTCCATGCAGACAACAAAGATGCTAACAAAGCTGAAAAATCAGTAACTCTTCTTAGAGCTGTGGGAGAAGTGAAGTCACAAGAAAAACTGCAGTCCCCAAAACTGGAGGAACAGACAGGCAGGTACAGAGAATCACAGACAAGAGGGCCCTAGGGGGAAATGGCACATGAAGGCAGCACTGGCTATGAAAACTTGAAACATTAGTCTTCAAAATGCTGGAAGCTACTTGTGGGAAAGCCTGAGATTGAAGAAAGCTTAGGGCACAGGATGTCAGGTGGGCAAGATAGCATTGTGGACTAGCGTGGCAAATTGCCACCTGCAACATAGCATCTTATATGTTGGTTTCAGTCCTTGCTGCTCCACTTCTAATCTAGCTTTCTGCTAATACACCATTTCTGAAGATCTCTCTCTCTGTTTGTCTCTCTCTTTCTCTTTCCTTTACTTGCTCTGTAACAGTGCTTTTCAAATTAATGTATGTTAATATGTATATCAAATTAATATGTATACACACACATATATATATTTAATGTCATTTCATTTTATGACATAGTTTCATAGGCTCTGGGAATCTACCAACCCTTCCTTCATGGTGGATTCCTCCACCTTGTTGCAGTATTATAGTTCAAATCCAGTCATGATTCTTTCTTTGCAAGCTTGTACCATGCATAGAGTCCAGTATCTTATTGTCCAGATAAATTCATCAGTTTCTTGGGCAGACCATCTCTGGTCTGAAGGTAGAGCTGGCAGAATATCATTCCAGCCAATGAAAAGCCATAACATAACATCCACAACAATTACAACATTATGGAGTTCATTGACATGGCATTGAGTAACCAATATGTTAAAATATGCAGATTCTTAACCACATCCTGTGGTTACTTCATTGACATTTCAATTTTAGCTTATAAACAGCTGGCTTCTATACACCTTAATATGGCTATAGGGAACTATTCAGCTGTCGTGTGTCTATTATCATTTTAGTGTTTAGCAGTTTATAGTTTTGAAACATCATTTTTACTGAACTTGGCAAATTTTAGGATAGTCCAAACTGGATGATAACTCTAACAAGGCATATATAAATAGTTGGAATGCAGAACAGTTCTAGAAGGGGTGTGCAGAGAAATCTCCAATGCCCTGGTAAGGAGTAACTTATCTTTGTGTCCTAGCTAGTCAGGTATATGTGAGTCTACTCTGACTGTTTCCCATCTGATTCTAAGCTTTCCTTGTTGTTCTTTATTCTAATTGTTGTTGTTGTTCGTTTGTTTGGGCGGGGGGCGGAGGCAACCCTGATGGTCATTGCAGGAGAAGGTGGGATTCTAGAGTTGGAGCTAAGGAGGGACCAGAGAAAGCTCCCCTCCTGAGTCCTGAAGGAAGTTTACTGTTCTTCTGTTTCTGTGGACCTCTCACGCTCCTGGCTGTTGTCAGTCTGATGACTTTGGATCCTACGAGGAAGGATTTGGGCTTCTTCCATCCCATGTGGTAGATCCGAGCGAGAGTGGATGACCTCAGAGTTCTCGGCTTCCGAAGGAAGTACAATTTCCCATGGTCTCCTTGGCAATTGGGTTGTAGTCCTTGGTGCCCATACTGATAGTCCTTGGTGAGGATCTGGGAGTCTCCAAGGTTGGGATTCAAACTTCCTCCTGTCTCCTTGCTCCACTCTGGGTTCCCACCCCCCCCCACCACCTCTCTATGCATATGACCTCCTATTAAGAGGTTGTCAGGATAACTCTTGGTTCCCCTTGCATGTCTCATGGTTTTACTAATGTCTAATGCTGGTTCAAGTCTGTTGTCTATAAGTTACCTGTTATATTCTTGTTAGGTTATACTTCACGTCATACTCACACATTCTAAGGGGATGGAAGATTTCTCTGCTCTCCTGCCCCATTACTGAGTGACGTAGTGTCTTGAAAGTATATTGGGTTTTACAATTGTTTGATGTAGATCATAAGCAGTCTGACTCGCATTGATTGCTGGTTCATTAGTTAGATCACAATATCTTACTGCATGAGATACAGGCTGTTTGTGGATGAAATAATATTTTAACCTATTTAAAACAAAGAAAATCATATAATTAATGCTATCTGACCATAGCGTTACTGAACTAGAAATCAATTACAGAAAGATAACTAAAACCTCACTAAATACTTCTAGATTGTTCAGTATATTTTTAAACAACACATGGGTTGAAATTTGAGTAGTTTGAAAATATTTTTAGTGTAATTAAAATGAAAACACAATTCACCAAAATTTTCTAGGATGCAGTGAAAGCAATATTTAAAAGAAATTTAAAACATCGTGTACACATTTTAAAAGTAGGAAGACCTAATATGAATCATTTGAGATCCTACCTTAGTAAATTAGACAAAGAAGAGGTAGTTGAATACAAGCAAAGCAAAATAAAGAAATAATAAAATGTAGAAATCAATACTATTGAAAGCAAGAACACAACAGACAAAATCAACAAATTCAAAAATAGATTCTTTAGGAATGCAAATGAAGTGGATAAACTTGTAATCAGACTAAGAAAAATTACATAAATTATGAATATCAGAAATGAAGGAAGAGATATCACTACAGACCTCATGAATATTAAAAGGATAGAAAAGGAATAATGTTAACATCCCCATAGCTCAAAATTTAATAAATCAGATAATATAGACCAGTTCCTTAAAAGATGCAATCTGCCGATATTCACACTAGAAGAAATAAACAATCCAACCTGGACTACATTCAACAAAGAAACCGAATTAATACTTAATACACTTCCAAAAGAAAAACACCAAGGACTCTACCAAGCACCTAAGAAAGAAATTATAACCATCCCTCTACAATTTCTCCAAGAAGTTAGAAGCAGAAAAAATGCTCCTTTTTCAAAAAAAATATTCATTTTTATTTAAGAGCAAGATTTTTTTACAAAAAAGAGACAGGGAAAGACCATCGAATGGCTCACTCCCCAAATGTCCAAAATTATCAGAGCATGACTGATCCAAAGCTGGAAGCAAGGAGCTTCTTCCAGGTCTCCCTCAGGGGTGCAGGAGCCCAAGAACTTGGCCGCTGTCTGCTACTCTACAAGATCATAAGCAGAGAGGAGGATAGAAAGTGGAGCAGCTGCAACATGAACTGAACTGGTACTCATATGGATGCCGGCGCTTACAGATGGAGGATTAGCCTGTTCCACCGCTGTGTTGACCCTAAGAAATGCTGCTGTTGCTCCTCCTCCTCCTCCTTCTTTTTATGTTGGAAAGTCAGATATACAGAGAGGAGAGACAGAGAGGAAGATCTGTCCACTAACGCACTCCCCAAGTTGCCACAATGGCCAATCCGAAGCCAGAAGCCAGGGGCCTCTTCCAGGTCTCCCCCGTGGGTGCAGGGTCCAAAGGCTGTGGGCCATCCTCAGCTGCTTTCCCAGGCCACAAACAGCGAGCTGGATGGGAAGCAGGGCTGCTTGGTGATAGAACCAGCGGCCATATTAGATTTGGGCGCGTGCAAGGCTAGGATTGCAGCCAGTAGGCTACCATGCCAGACGCAGAAATGCTTCTTAATTCATCTGGTGAGGCCAGAATTCCCACAATACACAAAATAGACAAGATATTGTAAGAAAATAAAACTGAAGACCAATATCATCCATGAACACAGGTGAAGAAACACATAAACAAGTAGCAAACCGAATCTGACAACATTATATTCCATGAGCAAGATTCATCCCAGATGTGTAAGGCTTGCTCAGCATTTAAAAATCAATTGATGCAATCCATCACATCAAGAGCCTAAAGAAGAAGATCACACGATTTTATCAGGGGAAAATATTTGACAAAATCCAATTCTTTACCGAAATAAAATGTAGATGAACGTAGTTTTAAGGCCACTGCCCTCTGTCCGGGCAGGGTCTACCCTTACACTCTCTTTATACTCTAAAAATTGGCGCTCTCTAAAATACAGTCTTCTTTAGTCACCTTCTCCCCTTCACTGAATCCTAAAATCCTAAAACCTAACACACACAAACCTAACATAATGATGTCGAAAGCAGAATGAAGACAGATTAGAGGTGATTTGCCCAAGCTGAATTCGCTCTTCTTCTGTCATTTCTAAGTATTGCTCCTGCAGAGAACCCCTCTTGGAGTGACTCCAATGAGCCTGGGAGACACAGCAAGAGACCTTTAGATCTTCCCTTTACAATCCAAACCAGCCTGGATTCTTGGTCCATGGGATTAATAAGAGAGGCCTTGTGTCACCAGAAGTGTCCTGGAGCTGATCCTCATCCTCATGGGTGCTTCACCGCCCCTGGTAGGACTTGGAAAAAGTCCTTGCTCACAGAATGGAAGGATCAATGTCATTAAAATGTCTCTGTTACCCAAATTAGTCTACAGGTTTAATGCAACGTCTATCAAAATGCCAGTGACATTCCTCACATAATTAGAAAAAATGATCCTAAAATTGATATGGAATCATGAAACTTGGCAGAGCCGAAGTGACTCTGAGAAAAAAAAGAAATGGGAAAAGAAGTCAAATTAAAAGCATCAAAAGAACCAATTTCAAAGCGTAGCAATATGCTTTATGATATGGTGCTGGAAAAACTGGATGAGAAATATAGTTGCAAGTTAAATTGAGAACAAAGAGGTGAAAAAGTGCTCAGCATCACCTGCCATCAGGCAAACATGGAAATGTGAATCTAAAGAGCAATAAGACACCTCATTCCTATCAGAATGATGATTATCCAAGAGACAGGAAGTAACAAATGCTGGTGAAAACTGGAGCAAGATGAGCTCTAATACACTGTGGAAATGTACATTAGTGAAGCCACGGTGAAAATGATGTGGAGAATTATTTTTGAACACTGGAAACTGATATGTCAATATGTCATTTGATCCACAAATCCCACTACTATGTGCATATCCAAAAGATACGATCCCATTGTATGAAATAGATATCTACACCACCATGTGTATAACAAAATTATTCACAAAAAACAAAATATGAAATTAACAACAATGGCCGTCACCAGATGAAACAATAAAAGAAAATGTGGTAATATATAGTATTATTCTACAATATATATTTTTATGTGTAGTATCATTTATCTATCAAAATGTTACCATTTTGCATTAAAATGGAATCAACTAGAGGATATCATGTTGAGGGAACAAACAAGACACAGAAAGGCCAATATCACGTATTTTCCTTCATATGGAGGAGTTAAATTGTAATTCACACACAAAACACCCCAACGATTCTGAATGTTTTTTGTTTAACACAAAGGTCACACATTTTAGGAGCTGGGCATATTTACTATGACCGGACAGCATACACTGTGTACTTACTCAAGAACATTTCCTGGTATACAATAAACCTGTGTAGTTTTATATAACACTTAAAAATTTTAGATTAAATTTCAAAACGAAAATTCAATAAGTTATGTTTTAAACATCTACTAACAGATGCTAAAGCCCTGGCAGAAAATAATTGAGCAATATAACATTATAACATTAGAATGATCTGGAAACGTTCCCCCAGTATTTATCCATCACAAGGGATAAACGGAAAATTTTATGACAGAGAA
The DNA here is from genome assembly GCF_017591425.1 of Ochotona curzoniae. Classification (NCBI taxonomy): domain Eukaryota; kingdom Metazoa; phylum Chordata; class Mammalia; order Lagomorpha; family Ochotonidae; genus Ochotona; species Ochotona curzoniae. The sequence continues at coordinate 26,655,886 of NW_024467096.1, forward strand.
ACCAAGTACATACGTCTTAATCAAGGAATCATAATTGCCATTGGGTAATAAGGATGCATGCAAAGTTAGTATCACCAAACACAAGATATCAACATCATGAACCCTGGCAGAACATAGTGACTTACTTTCAGGGAGTTGTTCCCTCAAATGTTTCATTTCAATGTGTTAGTAAGAAAATATTAGACAAACACAGATTATGAGACATTGCACATAATAACCAGGCAGTCCTCACAAAAAGTACCAAACCATGAAAGACAGATTAGATGTCAAAGGAGCATAATCACACTGAAGACTATAACAAAAAAACTATGCTGTAACATCAAAAAACACGCCTTAGCACGTTCAATAGGAATCTTCTATTGAACTTGTTGATTGTACTATCGTTATGTAAGTTGTTAAAATTAGATGAGACTAAGGTTTGCATCATGTTATTTCTGTAATCTTTTATAACTTTAAAATTATTTCAAAATAATTTTTTTTTAGAAAATCTGTTTGTCATGTTTGTTTTCAATCCATGATGTTTAAGAATTTCTAGGTTCTATTTCTCCGATCATCCTAGCCACCCAAATCTCAAATTCAGGAGCCAAGACTTAACATTTTCAAGACATTTTTATCAGCTTTTTCTTTTAGCCTATTTCGGGATATCCGTCTTTGCATGCAGTAATTTAAGAACATGTTCTTTTCTATATATTATGTCTCCTACAGATTTCATCTTAATTTTAGCTTCTGAAGCTTATTCCTGTATTCTTTGATATTGTCCTTTGATTACCTGAATCATAAAATCCAGGGCTAACTGTCTTAGAATTGAAGCTAGAAGGTCAAGATTAGTAATCCAGGTTTGTCTCTTAGAATTGTTGTGGCTTCAGCAGAACACTCAGCCACTTGCACTGTGGGAGCAAGAGTAACTGTGACAGGACTTATTCTCACCGCCTCAAAGCTGTGCATTCTCTCTCTCTCTCTCTCTCTCTCTCTCTCTCTCTCTCTCTCTCACGTATTTCCTGATATCAACTTCTGGGTTTTTCTGTGCTCCCCTCCACCCGCAGTATTCCTTTCCTAATTACTTTTTTTCTCTTCTTTCTCAACTCATTGCTTTAAACAAAATATTTCTAAAGATGTTATCCTCCTTCCTATTTTGTTAAATTATGGATTTATTTTCCATTGATTATCAAGTTGCATCTTCTAATTTTAAGTAATCAATATGATAATGATCCCAAATTTATAAATCTACATTCGTGCATCTTGCCTCCAAGTTCCATGTTTATGAATTTAAGCATCTTCTGGATGATCCCCATTTGGCTATATAATAAGCATTCCAAGTAAAACATGTTCTGCACTGCACACTTAATTGCTCTCAAAAGTTTAACTCTCCGGCATCTTAATTTTCTAGCATGGAGGATTGATTAATTAAATAGTGAAATTGCCCAAAGGATACACTGCAACCATTTTAATTAATACTACAAATGAGTATTTACTAGTGTGAAAAGTGTTCTCACCATAATATTAATTTTCAAAAGCAGATAAAGTATATTTGATATGCTATGTTTGCAAAGCGAAGATGAATGCATTTCTCCAGATTTATAATTTTACATGATTCCCCGTGATGTATAGAATGAGCTCTGTATCTGTCTCTGCCCTCCTCTGCTCACTGGCTCTGTCTCTTTTTCTTTCATGCACTTCTCAATACTGAAGTATCCTTCTGTCGGCATGATTTGATGTCTTTCCCATTTGCCTGTGCCACAATGTCTTCTCACATTAGCCTTCCCTCTTCGGTGAGTTCCCTCTGCACACCTCCCCTTAAAAGTTCTCACAGGCTACACTATCTCCCAGTAAGATGAGTTTTTTTCCCACTGTTTTTGTACCTTTTCTGTCCAGCTACTAGCACATCTTCTGTATCATAACTGTACCGTTATATGTGTATTAATTTTAAAAACATGAGTTTCTTGGGACCCATTCCTCTTTCAGGTCTTCATTATCTGTTTTCATGATTGAATCATATGAGGAGACTGAAATGTTCTTGTAAAATGGGACAAATATATATTGATTTTGGTGAAAAAAAATGAAATCCTTGCATATTTTTATGACTTTGCCAGAATATTTAAAAAACTTTCCATGCATGGAATTAGCATTTTTGTGTTAAAATGTATTTCCCACCAACTTGGTCAATATACAAACACTCATGGTACTGAAAACAAAAAGCATTTAGATGCCAAGGCACTCTAAAAAGAAAGAGTATTGTTGCCATTTAAATGTATAGAATAGCACTCTCACATTTTTAAGCCAGTAATGTGAAAGGTGCTCTTTCCATGGATTAGCACATTCTGGGTATTTAAATCTTAAATCTAATAGGAAAGTGGGTAACATCTCCCTAGTACAGGTATCTATGTGTAAAAATCCCAGAATGAAAGGGAGAGCCTATCTCAGAATCTCATAAAAGTCATCAAAACATTCATTGTGAATGATGTAATGAAAGCCTGCAATGAAAAGCATGAATATTTACTCTGTATCTCACATGACAAGAATTTCTCTAAGCTGAATCAACCTACACTAGCCGCAACAACTCAACTTACTGGCTTATATCACCAACAGCATAATACAAGACTTCCCAACCTCCCACTCAGTTGTAGAATTCATTCAGGCTGGCCTACCTGCACATGCACTTAGGGTAAACACAGAGAGATCCATGTGGTGTGCAGAGGTTTGTCTCTGATGGTAGCATCTAAAGTAAAAAAGTAAAGAGGTAAAGTCGAAAGTATCTGAAAAATCTTTTGCAACACTCACAAGTCCCATGTGAGTGTACTCACATAAAATATAGTGTTTATTATAATAATGTTCAGTATGCAATTGTACAAGGAGATTCTATTCAGGAATTGTCATGCGAAGATTACTCTGCTTGGAATACTTCTACAGATGAATGAAGATTGCTTCCTGCTGGCCTTTTCTGAATTATCATCGCTCTGTCATCCATTGATGATTTTGTCCCGTTAACGCTTCCTTCATCCTTTGTGTGTCAGATCAAATTCCATTTGTGTAACAACATACCTGAGGACGGGTTATTAAAGAGAGGTTTGTTTTACCCACAGTTGTAGATACTGAAAAGTCCATGATTGCCTGGCCCTATCAGTTCTGTGTCTGATGAAGGCCTCGTGGCAGTTTACTTACGGTGACAGCACATTCAAGACAGATTATCACAGTGAAACAGAAAGCCATGGAGAGGGAAGGGTCAGGGTTGCTCTTTTGTTAACTCAGTCTCATGACAATTCACTGTGAGAGTAACATTCAAACCTTCTAAATGATCCAGTCACCTCTGACTAGTCCCCTTCTCTTAAAGGTGCCATCCTCTTTCTTATACCACACTGAGAACCAAATTCCCAACACAGGAACTCTCAAGGGGCACACCCACAGCCAGGGCTCAAAGGTACCCACTTACCTAGTAGATGTTTGATTTCTCTTTCCTTGATGAGGGAAACCATAGGCTTCAAACTTACGATGATTAATACAAAGTTGACTGGCTTAACCCATTGCCTAAGGATTTAAGATTCTTAAATAGAATGCCAGGAAAATTTGGCAACGCAACTAGGTTTAGTTCATGCAGAATGTGATCTTACTGACCCCTGGATTTTCATGTCAGTCTTCAGCTTCTGTCTTTTAACAAAGTGCTGTGGATAAACCCCAAGCTTTTGCTAAGGCAGTTCTCTCTCTGCACATGTGATCTGGATACGCCTAAAGGACTTTATATTTTTCTCTTAAGGTCATAGTGGGTTGTAAGTGCATCTGCTCAGGAAATGGTCTCTGAGTTATTCCTGTCAAGTTAGTTCTGGGAAAGCTCTAGCTTTCCTAATATTCATTGTATACTTTGGTTGGGACAGAGGAGTCCAAAACCTCTACTACTTTCTGGAGCACAGATGACCGCATTGCCTCTGTAGCAATGCAAGTCCCAGCCCTTAGATTAGACAAATCCTTTGCAGAACCAAGAGGAGCTGAAATGGCTCCCACTTGGACAAGGCCGAGACACTGTCTGTACCACCTTTGATTATACTCAGGGTAGCCACTCAGAAGTATATTAACACAATCACTATGAAGGCTTCTCTTCTGCCCAGAGTCAAATGGATTACAGGGGCACAATAAGAAGCATGTATTCTTTACTTTTGTTTTCTCTATTACTCATCATAAACATCTTATGTTTCTAAACTCCCAACCTCATCCCATCCCCACCAATCCTACATACATTTTACGGACTTCCCAGCTTCCTTCAGCAAACATGCTATTCTTCCCAGTCTTGATCAAATGTAGAATTCAGTTGAGAGACTCTTGATGCCTTGTGTACTCAACTGTAAATTAATATGTTTTCCTTCCTAAAAACAATCCACATGAAAAACTATTTACCAACTGCTACTGTTTTCCACAATATTTATTTGTATTTTAATTTATAAATGTTACACTTACTTAATGCCTCTGGGCACGTTTGCAAAATTAGAAACAAACACAATTGTTGGAAAAATACAAATACCGTGCAAATGGTAGTTTAAAAATAAAAGGATATCAACTCTGCCTGTATTAGACTCCCTTCAAGAAAACATCTAAATAAATAGATGCTTAGAGTATTGTGTGTCTCAAAAGGGATGTAAAGTCTTCCTAAAATCAATGCCATGAACCAGTTCAAGGGTGCAAAAGCTTCTCGTAATAGAGAAAGTTAGATTGTCTTGTAAATTCAACAACTGTAGTGCTAGAATCCAGCATCCACTTTAAGTGCTTTCGTGTTACTCTGTCCCAAAAGCTCACTAACATAGATGCTGTTCGTGACTGATACATTTTGAGTTCTCAAAAAATAAACAGTTGTTTGCTTTCAACATCCACACCATCTTGCTTTCTAATCCTAACTTTGCTCTTGCTAGTTACCAAATCCGGTGTTCTTGTTTTTTTCTGTTTCGTGTTTGCTTGTGTTATTTTTATTTGAGGAACAGTGCACAAAAAAATGTGGCTCTTATCAGTGCACTTGTGTGTTTTAGAAAACTTGTTAAGTAGTGAAAAATGTTTCTGTGTTTATTAGAGAGAATTTCTGCTTCAAGCATAGACATTAAAATATGTGTTTGGGGTTCTGGCACAATGGTCTAGTAGCTAAATCCTTACCTTGCATCTGCTAGGATCTCATATGAGCAACAATTCATGTTCTGGCTGCTCCACTACCCATCCAGCTCCCTGCTTGTAGCGTGGGAAACCAGTTGAATACGGTCCAAAGCCTTGGTACCCTGCACCCAAGTGGGAGACTCAGAAGAGGCTACTAGCTTCAGATCAGCTCAGCTCTGGCCATTGTGGCCACGTGGAAAGTGAACCAGCAAATGGAAAATCTTTCTCTCTGTAGCTCCTTCTCTTTGCATTTCTCCCTTTCCAATGAAAATAAATAAACTTTTAAATATGTATTTGGAAAGCACAATTTAAGCATAAATACCTATGAATTACATCCTATAAATTCCATTTAAAAATGCCCAATTAGCTCAGCCGGCTGAAGAAAAGTAAGTATTGTATCTAGTAAATTGTATATTTTCAGGAGCAAAAGATGTATGTGGTTTATCAATAGCATCTTAAGTCAGAGGGAAAGGTCAACATAACCTAAGAAGAAACTATAACGTAACCTTCTATATTATCAGCTCTTACTAGGAAGGAGGAAATTTCTGTCCTTGAGGAGCTTACAGTTCTTCTGGAGGAAGCTCTATAATTCCCTTCACCTAAGATCAACAGGTATATTAGCCATGAAGGAAGGCTGTCCAACACATAAACATGTTCCGAATTCTCTCCCCTGAGAGACCAATAGGAAGGCACATGGTTTATTGTCAAAACGATGACAACATTTATAGTTAACTAGAACTTTGTCCTATTACTCTAAGACAAAACGTTTAAGATTAGGATTGAGTTGGAAAACACTGGGTGTATGCTCACTAAGCATGTGGTCATGCATGTAGGAATTTCAATATTGATTATTCACTGTAGAACTTTGTTCCTAAGTAGAATAATATACCCAGCAAACACATTATCTAGGTGTTTACCCATCCGGCAACCTGAAGTTGAGGGAAAGATCAAAAGTAGAGTGCATTACTAAATTGCTTCATTTTCTTTCTTCTTTTCCTTTCTCATTCTCTTTCTCTATATACAGATATAGATACACATATACTACACACACACACACACACACACGGGGTAAAGAGACACAGAGAGAAAAAGATGGATAGACAGAGAGCTCCTCTCTACTAGCTTACTCCCCAAATGGACTGCAAAAGTGTAAAGAGGTGGAGTGTTATAAAACCGAGAGCCATGAATAAAATCTGATCTCCCATCCGTGTGGCAAAGACCCAGTTATTTCAGCCATCATCACCACCTCTTTTAGCAAGAACTGGTACAAGATCCAGAGTCACAGACTGAGTCCAGGTGCTACGATCACATGAACTGATTGGCCCCACAGCTACTTTGCTTCTCTTTTGAAGAGTTCATAAATACATACTACTAAATCATGCTTACTTTTTACCAATAATGTTGAATTAAATGACCTCGCTGAGCTCTAAAATTGCTCATCATGTTCCAAACAGAAAGAGGAGGCAGGGCACCTTGCTGCTCCACCCTTGAGGAGCTACAAGCAAAACAGTTTTTCTTAAAACTGAAAACAAACAAAAAAAAAAATTTATAAGCTGCGACTCATCATCACAATTAGTGAAAGTATCACAGTGTTTCCAGCTACTCAAATGTAAGCTCTGTGATCAACATTTTTGTGAATCTTTCCTGTCTCAAGTCACCCATTATCAGCCACTGTCCCCTTCTTGAAACATGTGGCTGATTACTTTGATCCAATAAATGAGGCAATGGCTATGAATGTGAGCAGGATGATTCAACTTAGTGATGACAACCTTCACTGGCCCCACCCCGCCTTGGCTCAGAGAAATATCCGAAAGAGCAAGCAAATGCCTTAACGTGAGTGTCACACTAACATTAAAAAATTCACTGGAAAATGGAACTAAAATGTGTTTATTTGGGAGAAAAAAACTGTTTAAATCTGTGCATGAATTTTTGATAATATCCATTTTTATTAAGACCCCTTGTAGTTTTTCTTAAAGAAATATATCTGGTATATGTTTAATGTAGTTTAGTGGAAGCATTTATTTAATAAATGGGCACTGTATCCCATTTTGATGTCAACAGTACATCCAGGTCTTCCTGCATTTAACAGCAACCAAAAGAAAATAAATCACAAATACTTATTCACCTACTATGTGCTGGCCCAACATTCTAGATTCCTGAGACTAAATAACACAATGAACAAAATTAGAAAGTACTCCTTTTATAAAAAGCAGGCATGTTGACATAAGAAGTTGACTCAACCATGGTTCACATTGGAGAACCGAGGCTCAAGACCCATCTGAACTTCACATCCAGCTTCCTGACAGTGTTCACCCTGGGAAACAGAAGGTGACTGTTAAGTATCTGGGTTCTTGTGACCTTCATAAGAAACCTGCATGGAGTTCCTGATACAATTCAGCCTTTTCTGGCTGTGACCATCTAGGAAGTGAACATACCTCTGGAAGACTCTCACACCCTTTCCATCTTTCTCTCTCTCTCTCTCTCTTTTTCCCCATCTCTTCCTCCCTCCTTCCTGATCTAACCCCTCTCTTCTACTTTCCATTGTTCTGCCTTTCAAAAAAAAGTAATATATATATATAATATATATGCATATATATAAACTTAAGAAAAATTATACTGTATAGAAATCTCCCCTTGAGGTACCATCAAGCCATTCATTTAACAATCACTTATCAAGTGCTTACACTATGCATTTTTCACAACAAATGATATGTGATCCCTGAAGCCCACAAAACTACACTGTGTGGAAGACCCCTGAAGAGAATACAAACAGCTAAACTACAAAGGAGTGTTAAATAGCTCCATCCATAAGCAGACGCAAGCAAAGTGCTACAAAAGGAGGAAAGAAAGAATACCTGATACAGTGAGGGTTAAAGGAGACTGCACCAAAGGAGGGCTTACCATTCTAGGCTCACAAATCTACACTATTTAGATGATTTTGAGCTTCTACACATTTTGAAGTGCACGAACAAGCCTTAATAACAATGGGAAAATCAATACACTTTTGCAGCAATCTAAATAAGTTTATGTGAAGATGAGTTTCCCAATGAAGCAATGTGTATTTCATTTTCCTAACTATCAGTTTTAATACTTGAACAGAATGCTAACCAGCAGGTTAACACTTACTCAGTACCCCCCGAGTACACTATTTGCCATGCATCACACGTAACAGAACATTGAATCCTCTTGCAAAATTATGAGGTCAGACATATTATTATCTACATAATAATATAAGGAAACTAGGCACAAGCAGGTTAAATAAGTTGTCCAAAACCACACAACTGGAAAATTAAAGTAGGAATTTAAAGCAAGTTTAGCTCCCCAAGTCTTAGTCTCCAATCCCTGTACTAGATCGTCTTTCTGTTAAGTTGATGCAAATAAATTTATTCATAGTAATTAATGGGTAACAACACCTACAGCTTCATTGAGACACAGACAGCGACAATATTTCCTAGTCCAGCCCAAAGATTAGACTCTTAAGCCATTTTATGGCATTTTAAGTCACTGAGATAAACATTTTGGGAACGAGGTTTGGGTTTTTTTGTTTGGTTTGGTTTTACTTTATTTTTTGTTGTTACTCTCAAATTATCTTTGGATGTATTGTTGCATGGGAAAAATGAATACAGAATGGATATGCTTGATTTGTAGTTTTCAGGAAGGAAAAAGTTGAAGAGCAAGTGCTGAGTGTAGCAGTTAAGACGTAACTAGGATTACTCACTTCCTGAAATTACATGCTGGTGCTCATTCTGGAAGACAGCAAGTGATGGCTCAAGTACTTGGGTTCCTGCCAACATGGAAGACCTGAATTAAGCTCCTCATTTTGGTCTGACCCCAATCTTCACTATCACAATCCTTTCTCTCTCTCTCTCTCCCCCCTCCTCTGTATGTATGTGTCTCCCTATCTCTCACTTTCAAAAATATTTTAAAATGTCATTTTAAAAGGACAAGATTGAATCTTAATACTTTTCTGAGGCCAGGCCTAGGTGAATTTCATGATGAGAGATCTTTGGTAGCAAAAAAAAAAAAAGAATACATTGAAAAAGAGTGGAAGAGCAGAAACATGGACTATCCAGAACTGTCTAGAAGCAAGTTTAAGAACTTGGTGATTTTACCTGATGCCTGCTTTAAATACAAATTAATTCTTTAACTCAGCAAATTCTTCTGTGTTACCTTTATAGCCTTCAGCACACTTGGAAGAAATGAATCAGTTCTCCATCAGTGAACTATTAACTCTTAGAGAGTTGATTTTTAATTATGCCTTTGTGGAGTTTTCCTCAAACAGGTTGTCCTGCTTGCTGCTGTTGTTGCTGGTGCTGGTGGTGGTGGTGGTGGAAGTGTGGTTAACCCTAACTGGAATAAATTTAGAACTAAAATTATTTTTAAAATACAGTTTACTTGAGTCACATCTGTCCTCTGTAACAATTTTGACCATGTTAATATGAAAATGTTCCCTAGGTGCGACAATTTCTAGGTTTTGTTGTTGTGCTTTTGGTTTATGTTTCGTTTTGTTTTTATTTTGTTTTGTTTTACTGGAAAAGCAGTTTAAGACAGAAGGAGAGACAGAGAGAAAGATCTTCCATCTGCTGGTTCACTCCCCAGGTGGACACCAGAGCTGGAGCTGAGCCGATCTGAAGTCAGGAGCTTCTTCTGGCTCTGCCATGTGAATGCAATGTCCTGATGTTTTAGGCAATCCTTGACTGCTTTTCCAGGCCACAAACAGGGAGCAGAATGGAAAGTGGAGAAGCTCGGACATGATCTATAGCACTGATATTGGTTCCTGGTGCGTGTAAGGCAAAAGATTTAGCCACTGAGCGATCACGCATAGGCCACCCCTCTCATATTATAACCAACTCACAACCTCCCTTTAAAACATTCCTATCCTTGAGCATCAGAACCAAGTTAGTCAGGACCAGGAACACCCAACTCAACTTCTAACCCTCCCCTATCTATAGTCACCATCAAATAGTATTGAGAATAAAGATGTCAATCCAAAATGTATTTGATTGACTTTAAACTGTTATAGTTTAAACTATTATAGTTATGCTTTAAGTTATATCTATCTCTCTAGAATCTAGCAGATGGACCATACATCGATTACAACAACAGACTTGGAGTCACTTGTGCAAGGTCAAGAACGTCCGACAAGAGCAGGAGGGAAGGCTGCATTCTCTGGGTTCAGCCTTCACAAACACAACCGTGCAAATGATGTCTCCTCCTTTCTGTCTCTTTGTGCTTAGGGAACCTCTTCTCAAGCATGTGTTGTTTTCCAGTTTCAAGGGATGTTCTTCTGGCTTGTCTTCTCTTTCAAAAAATTATTCTCCAACTGACAAAAGCAGCAGTCTCGATAATATGATCCCAACCAAGATTTTTTTTTTTTAAATCAAGCTCAACTTGAGAAACTTGAAAGTCAGTTTACATCCACCTTTAAAATGTAAGCAACTACCTGCTCAGAATCTCTGTAAACACATCTGGTGGCCTCAAGCCACATCCTTATATCCTGGGAAGAGAGTGGAGGTATGTGGACTGTCAGACACAGACAAGCACTATCAATCCATTGTGCAGGTTAAAGAGATGTTGAGCCTCTTGCAACCCACAGGGCAATCCCACATGACAGAGATGTAACAACCAAACATTTTGAATAGTGATCACTGCTAAAACGCTCTGAAAAATAAACCTGATACTACTACTCAATTAGAATTCAAAAGTTCATAAGTAATTTTATCCTTTGCTTTTCTTTCATTGCTGAAATAGTACTTGTTCAATCCGTATCGTCTCAGAAAGCTCATGTTTAAATAGGTATATATAGAATACGTTGACAACGCCACTATGGTGTGCATATACATTGGCTGCGTCAAGAGATGGGTTCTAAGTTTCCCAGGACTAACTTACCATTCTGGGCCTGCCCATGGTTGCTCGCCATACTTTCCTCACTCTCAGTCTGAAGCCCTTGAGAAAAATAGACTGTGATTGGGTGACAGTGCGTTAAATAATCGGTGTGCTTTAACAAACTATAGGAATGCTATATATTCTGAGGGTTTTTTTTTCCCCTATCCAAACAGGGGAATATGAAGGGCAAGCAATGAGTCTATGCTTTGCTTTTCTTCTTTCTAGGAAGTCACAGGACAGTTAGCTCTGGCTACTTTTTTGTAAGCTATTCCTCTGCTGTGAAAGGGTTTATTTTCTGCTCTGAGAAATCTTTATTTCCAACTGCTTTACATTTTATGTTGGCTCCAGAAACTGCTAGTGAGAACTATCAAAAGCAAGATTAAATTCAGGACTACCTATTTTGGTACAGCCAGACTACCCTCCAGCTTTTGTTCCTTATGGTAATGATCTAAGATGGTAGCCTTCATTTTATCCTAATCTTCCTTTAATTTCCTCAAGAAGTGAAATAAAATGGTTTCATTCTTTGCATGGTTAGAGAAACACAGCTTGGGGTCTGGCACTGTGAAACAGTAGGTTAATCCACAAGCTGCACCATCAGCAATCCCACGTGAGTTCCAGTTCAAGTCCTGACTGCTCTGCTTTCTATAGAACTCTCACTAATTTTGAGACCTTTTCCATCTACATGTGAGACCTGGATGGAATTCCAGGCTCCTGGATTTTGCCTGGCCCAGCCCTGCTTGCCCTCTCTCTTCCCTCTCTTCTCCCTATCTTCTTCCACCCTTCCCCTTCTGTACAACTCTGCTTTCTGAATAAATATGAATGTTTAATAAGAAAGAGAGAGAAAAAATATAATATGAATTTGTACTCACACGAAAAAATAAGGACACCCTTTGGTGGCTAGAAAAAAATTCCAAGAAGGAGGCTCCGGTTTGGATTGTGGGAGGGTAGCCTGGGACGGGAGACAAGCTTGTGTGGAAGCATTTCATGGGAGGATTCTCTAAAAAGGAGTGTTTTAAGACTGAGTGCTAATGAAGCATCTCTGAGGTTTACAAAACCCCATAGACACTCTTCAGGGAGTCAGGGCAACGCATTTCATTTGATGATGACCTGTGAGACCAGTCAGACTCCACTGAAAAACTCACTCTTGGCTTCAAGCCAAGCCCATTATTATTTTATCATTATTTATGGTTTCCTTGGGCAGCAGGTACCAGCTCATTCATCTGGAAGTAAAAGACAGTTGAGTTTTAGGTTGTACTTTTCCCACAAGATGAATAGGGCACATCTCTATGGAAAGTGTTCCTTGTCTGAGACTGGAGACATAGGGTCTATGTGTGGTGGCTGGAGCAGGGGAGCCAGGGATGTGCCATACTTAAGACCTAATCATAACCCTCCAATCCATCCTCCTACCTCCATTACCTATGCTGAACTCAGCAGCACAAGCTTGTTACATATCATCTGTCTCATGCTTCCAAGCCCTGCGCTTGTCAATACACTGTGTCTTTGCCCATACGGCTCTTCCTGGCTGCCTTCTGTCTGCTTGGCTAACTCCTGCACATCGCCAACCCTCTAAGCTGCATTAATGAACACATTGATTATTCTACTTCATTCACAGTGATATAATTATCTTTGTGCATGCCTGCCTCCCTATTAGGCCTTAATAATAGGAAATGGCTTATTCATCCTAGAAACTCAGGTTTTGTGGAATGAATGAAAGCATGAAGAACACAAATATAAAGCCAATCAAACCATGAACTCAGATTCCTTCTTCTATCTATGTGCTTCTATAAGTGCCATATTTTCCACCCATCCTGTACATCCTGGGAAGAAGTAGATTCCAATATAAAATGGTAGCTCTTGCAAATATATATCTATAAACATTGATTGCTGACATTTTTTAAATGAGAGGCTCCCAAGTTACTTTCCATGCCAAAAATTCCATGAATGTTCATCATATCTTAAGGTTAAGGTCCAAATTTGCCTCAAATCCAAGCTCTGTTATACTCTGTCTCATGCATCATTTTCTGGCTTTTTTTTTCCTTTCTTCCTGTATATCAATCTGTTTCTTCTTAGATCCTACATTAATTTAAGAAAAAAAAAAAAAAAACCTGTGGCCTGTGCTGTGGCATCTTAGGTTACACCCCTGTCTGTAGCGCCAGTATCCATGTGAGTGCCAGTTCACAGTTCAAGTCCTGGTACAGATCCTTTCTAATACACCTAAGGATGCAGCAGAAGATAACTCAAATGGCCCCTGCAACCACAGAAGATCATGGCGTCCCTTAGAGAAGTGAGCTAGCATGTAAAAGATCTCTCTCTCTCTCTCTTTGTCTCTCCTTCTCCATTTCTCTGTAATTCTGCCTTTCAAATAAAGAATCTTTTTTTTAAAAGATTTATTGTTATTATTTTTTTTATTGGAAAGGCAGATATACAGAGAGGAGAGACAGAGAGGAAGATCTTCCATCCAATGATTCACTCCCCAAGTGAGCACAACGGCCAATGCTATGCCGATCCGAAGCCAGGAGCCTCTTCCGGGTCTCCCACGCGGGTGCAGGGTCCCAAAGCTTTGGGCCGTCCTCGACTGCTTTCCCGGGCCACAGGCAGTGAGCTGGAAGGGAAGCGGGGCTACTGGGATAGAACCGGCGCCCATATGGGATCCTGGGCGTGCAAGGCGGGGAGCTTAACCACTTGCGCCACCACGCCGGGCCCCAAATAAATAATCTTTTAAAAATAATTTACCTTCAATGTCCTTGCATGTAGGATGCAAAAAATAAATAAAGGCCTCTTTGCTTTATTTGAATTTGTTCTTCATTTTGTTTGTAAGGCAGAGAGAGAAGGAGAGCACTGCCATTGCTGAGTCAGGCCAAAGTCCAGAGCCACCCAGATGCTCTCCACATTCATGACAGAGACCAGGTACTTGAGCCATTGCCTGGTGCCTCAGGGTTCCAACAAGCAGGAATGTGGAACTGGATTCCCAGTCATCTCGGTATGGGGACATCCTAAGGGGTATCAGAGTCACTGCGCCAAGCCCCAGCAGAGGTCACCTCTTCTTCATCATCATTAGACTGGAAAGCAAGCATTCCCCTGTTTAAAATCCTACAGCACTTAGGATCTGCTCTTCTTAAGTAACACTTAACAGTTTCATAGCTTTGCGTGACTATAAAATGCCTTATATTTTTATTGCTTTATTTTTCACAGATGTCGTATAAACAGAGAATTTGGAAATTCATATTGGTTACATTATGTCACTATATTTTTTTAATGTTTTCCTGACTCTAAATATTATCTACCACAATAAAATAATTGACATTTTATGTATCTAGGCTCCACAATAAATAATTTGATGTATTTGGGCTCTACACAGAAAAAAAAAAAAAAAGAAGTAAAATTAGGGGCCAGAGTTTTACTTAGCAGTTACGAAGCTGGTTAGGAAGTTTATGCCTCAGAAATACCAGGGTTGAACATCCAGCTCAGCTTCCTGTAGACCATATAGACCATGAGAAGGAATGGTGATGGCTCAGCTCACTGGGTTTCTGTCACCCTTAATAGAGCCTGGAATGAGCTCCTGCCTCCCAGCTTCAAGCCCATCCCTTACTCAGCCATTGAGGGCATATAGGGAATGGACCAGCAAACGGGAGCTCAGTATCTCTTTCCCCTCTTGCTTGCTCAAATCAATACATAACAGGGGGTTTAATTTTAAAATAAGAGCTAACCTGTGCATAATCAGAAATGAGTTCTGTTAATTAATTCAGGTCTCTTCAACCAGACCTTTTAATGAATGATGGCATTTCTCTCAACAAGGCCAATAAAGAGAGAAAAAAAAATGAGTTGTTCCAATTAATAATCCGGAACTAAGAAAACACAAGTCTGCTGGTAAAACGAGCATGGGACGGAGATAAGGAAGGAACATGAGGCATCAGCAGACAGTAGTGTTACTGCTTAATCAATCATGGAGATGTTGGTTTCAGAGCGTACAGCAATAGTCAACAGTTTGAAAAGAGATTAGCATCAAGGAGCTCCAAAATAATAATACCAGCCCCATAAAGGTGTACAAGAAAAGAATGGCAACAAAAAGAAAAATGGTTAAGGGGTCAAAATTTGGTTCCAAATGCAGCTGAATAAATCTTTATCTTACCACTTACTTCTTGAAACATCATGCTATCTAAGCACTGTCATGTTTTCATTGCCTGAAGTAAAAATTAAATGAAATGTAAAAGTAATTATTATATACAAGTTAAGCTCTCAATAAATATTGAATAAGTTACAAAGGAGTAGCAGTAATACTATTACATTGTTTATTACAGCTAGTTAGGAATCAATAAACAGGAAATATCTGAAATTTTGGGCCAGTAGGCAAGCAGTGAACTTCAAGAAAATTTCTCCTCCAATACTGGACAGTCTTTCAGCAGCAAGAATGTGTAGGACCCATGAATAATCAAAATCCGAGGCTACAATCAAATTAGAAAATTATTAATTCAATTGGGTCTGCCAAGGGTAGAGAATTGATCTCAGGAATAATGTCCTGCTATTAGAATTAGGCACTTGGGCATAGAGGTAGTCTAGATACAAGAGTCCAGAGACCAAATAGGAGTTTCTCTAATAAGTCAACTGCTGAAACACGTGAACTCGGAGCACTGTAGGGACTGAGCTTCTAGGATTAGGACAAAGAAGTGAGAAAGGAAGAAATGGTAAGCAAAGTGATGCCCAAACAAAAAGCAGACAACAATGGATTATCTGCAGGGTAATCTCTTCAATAATAGTGTTTGTAAAACCAAAGATAGATAGATAGATAGATAGATAGATAGATAGATAGATAGATAGATAATACATATATTCATGTATGTGTATAGTCAAATACATATTACATATGTGCACACATACACATTACATATGTACACACACAAGTGTGTGAGTGTAGAAGAATGAAATTAGATCCACAGTTCTCACCATATACAAAAGTCAACTCAAGATGGATCAGAGACTTCAATTTAAGACCTGAGACCGTGAAGTTGCTGCAAGAAAATACAGGGGAAACAATCCAGGACATTGGCATAAGGAATGACTTCTTGGATAAGATCCCCAGAGCAAAGCTTAAAAAACCATTTTATAACCATTTTAAACTTAGAAACTTCTGCATGACAAAAGAGTCAGTAAAATTAAAAGACAGCTGAGAGACTGGGAAAAAATATTTACAAGCCACCTACCCAGCAAAGGATTACTATGCAGAACATATCAGTAATTTAAAAAAATGTAACAGCCAAAACACCCATTTTTAAAATGTGTAAAGGGTGCTGGTGAGGATATGGAAAAAGGGGAACACTTTCATACTGCTGCTGAAATACAAATTAGTTCAGTCAGTGTGGAAAAGGCTATGGAGATTTCTGTATACGCTAGAAAGAGATTTCCCATGTAATCGAACAATTCCATTTCTGGGTATATACCTGAATTCACGAGCACCCCCTTTCAAAGACGTAGCAGCACTCTTCACAATAGCCAAAATATGGAAACACCAGGCTGCCCTTTATCATGAGTAGATAAAGAAAATGTGGTATAGATGACAATGGAATATTACTCAGCCATAAAAACAAATAAAAGTCTGCCATTTGCAATAACCTGGAAACAACTGGAGACATCATATTGAGTGAAGTAAGCCAGGCACAGAAAGACGAAAACATGTTTCTCTCTTTTACATAGAATCTAATATTTCACAACGAAAAAGAAAGAAGCAAAAGCAGATGAAGAGAAAAATGTCAGTGTATAGCAGTATTGCTGCAAATATCATTTTGTAAAACTGTTTTTTACCTTTGTCAAGCCACTGGTTAAGAACGCTGTTCTACTATAGTTTTAGTGATCTGTGATTACTTTAAAATGTACTGTATATGCCTCAAATACTCCTTCTTCTATTCAACTATTGTTTATAGTCATTTGTCTATATTCCTACTTAACTCAGATCTTTTTGCCTTTTACAAGTTAAACTTTGATTCAGTGAAGCATTAAGCCTTTTTACTGTAATGTAAGTTTAAACTATTATCTCAAAAACCAAAAAAGAGGGAAAGAGAGTGAGGGTGGGAGGGAGAGAATATTGTTATATTCTTAGAATCGTAGCTATGAACTCTACTGAATCTGTTTAAAAGTTAATTTAAGAACATTTTTAAAGCAGCAGCACAGAGTATCTGATGTACACCACCACTCTGATGCTGGGGGCAGACACTACTAGAAGCTAGTTCACCTGCAAACAGCCAACTTCAAGAGATAGTTTTTGAGGAGGTGATTAAGGCTGAGGCTCTTAAAGGAGGAGTCGTGGGCCTGGCATGGTAGGATAGTGGCTTAAGTCCTCCCTTTGAATGTGCCAGTATTCCATATGGGTGCTGGTTCTAATCCCGGCAACCCTGCATCCCATCCAGCTCCCTGCTTGTGACCAGGTAAAGCAGTCGAGGACGGTCCAAAGCCTTGGGACCCTGAACCTGGAAGAGTTCCTGGCTCCTGGCTTTGGATTGGCTCAGCTCCAGCTATTGTGCCTGCTTGGGGAGTGAATCATCAGACAGAAGATTTTCCTCACTATCTCTCCTCCTCTATGTATATCTTACTTTGCAATATAAATAAATTTTTAGAAAAAAAGAGGAGGTGTGTCCTGGCTTGTCCAGGTGATCCTCATCAATTCAAGTAGACATTAAATCAGAGGACCTTACCCAGCTGAGTTTATAAAGGAGTGAGCCATAGTGGCAGAATGGTCAGATGCAAGGGTGCTGATGCAAAGGGGCTAAAACCAAGAGTACAGGCAGCCCTGGGAAAGACATTGAGACGTGTTCTCCCATCAGACCTCCAGCACCAGACACATCTTAATCCTGTGAAGAATATGTTAAACTCCAAACCCTAAAACTCTCAGATAATAAACTTGTGTCGTTTGAAGGAGAGGGGGTGATGAGTAAAAAAGGTTTTGAGCTCATCCCATTTCCCAGGAATTACACTGTAGCAATGACCTCCCATGGCCATCTAAATCGGAACTTGCAAAACCACATGCAATAATGATGAGGCTGTCTGCCATTCAGAAGGGCAATCACTAATTGCAGGTGGCCACTGGGTACCGTACGTATGTCCTTGTGATTGAGAAATTGCATTTTTATATTTAAAGTTGAACTTATTTCACAATAAATGACCACTTAAGCCTCTAGGCTCCCATTTTATTGTTTAACTCTTTTATTATTATTTTAGATGATATCTATACAGTTGATCAGGGTGGGAAGGATCTAAGATCAGGGAGAAGTGGGTATGATCATTGTTTTCAAGCTTTCTATTTCTTCTTCCCGTTTCTGCGGGAGAGGGGAGACAGGAGGATAGGCCATACCCCACCTCCCAACCATTCCAGTACCCAAGGATTGGGAAAGGCCACCTAATATTACACCAGGGTCACAATGTGGCACATGCTTTGAAGGTTCTGCCCAGGAGAATGCAATAGTTCAGAAATGTTGTCAATCTCACTGATCTATGGATGAGGAATCCCTTCCAAGGTCCCGGCTGCCACAGTCGACCTTAGACCCAGCACCCACCATGAAATGGGTGTCCCAGGCCCCTCCAGATCCACCCCCACTACCCACCCAGGCTCACAGATCCAGCACCGCAGAGGCAGCAGGTTCCCGTTTTAGATGGCACCAATCTAGAAAAAGAAAGCAATAAACAAGTAAACTGACAAGAAAATACAGAATGTAAAGTGAACACAGAAAAGGATGTGGTGTGTCTGAGGATTGGCCAGGCAGGAAAACGTGACCAGAGAGTGACGGGAAATGTCCTGAGGAGGAAAACGGGGATGACTCATTGGAAGGCTGCAGATCACCAGAGCGGTCTGGATTGCGTTGGAAGTAATTTGTTTACATTTTGAAAAGAACACTGTGCCTGACTACTG
The DNA here is from genome assembly GCF_017591425.1 of Ochotona curzoniae. NCBI lineage: Eukaryota > Metazoa > Chordata > Mammalia > Lagomorpha > Ochotonidae > Ochotona > Ochotona curzoniae. Next base: position 26,674,790 of record NW_024467096.1, read on the forward strand.
TATGGAAAATGTGTGAGCCTGCAAAACAATGCTTCCTCTGTTATGCACGCCTGCGTCTGCTGGAGTGGCTTTGCTAGTTCAGCTCATCTCATAATCAGAAAAACATCTTTTATATGAAAAAAAGGAGGAACTCAACAAGATGAAAAGGCAGCTGTGAAACTCAGGTCTGACAAATAAAAGTATCCATGGAGAAAGATTACAGCAACTGAGGTAATTAATTAACCCAGGGAAAAGAAGATTAATAAAATTATCAGAAGAATGTTAAGAATTGCTATTCTTCCAATAAGGTCTGGCTGCGCTACTAGAGAGAGAACTAAAGATAATACTGGATAAAGAACTGAAGGGAGTGAATGAACCTGCAGAAGATGCTCCTTACAGTTGTGAGGCTCTGGGACCAGTGCAGAAAGCAGGCAGTGTCCTTCTGCGGAGGTCTTTAAAACAGAGTAGATTCCCATCACTTTCATCTGAAAGGTTTAAGTGTGACCCTGCCTAAAGGCAAGGTGATGAACAGAATGACTTTTCAAGGTCCTAGCCAGGCGGTCCAATGAGACCACATAGCTCATGGTGTACGGTGATTTTCGTTTTGTTTACCCATGTCTTATTGTTTTACACCACCATGTGGCCACACTGAGTAAAAATGTTGTACACTGTGAATATAAACAGAGGCCTTAGAAATATTCTAGCTGTAAAATCACCCAGCATGAAAGTGCTTTTATTCATGATTATTTTGTGGTATTCCATTGGAGAATGAAACTAATACCTATCTAATTAACAGTAACATGTCAAATTCCTTTACTGTGTGTTTGCCATTTTAAAGGAACAAGATGTAGTTCCCCATAAGCTGAACTCAATACATAAAACACTTTCATCTTAAACATATATATGCAAAATTAGTTTCTAATCCTTTTACATGTAGCAGATGTACCAAGTAAATGAAATGTGCCTTCAGAAACAATGTTCTAAAATGAACTCAAGCCTGGTATCAAACTTAGCAGATTTGCTTATAGGAAAGCAATAACTATTGACACATGGCTGAAGGCATCATGTTAAAAACAGCTTCAGATATAACAGACTACCCAAACATGCTTTCTCTTACCTTTCTCTTAAATTTATGTAACAACTACACCAGCATCTGTTTGCATTTGCTAGACTTTCTCGTGTGCTAACTTATTATACTTTACGTTAGACAAATTAGATTGTCACTCCATCACTATGACAATTCTGTAATAAACCATCGATTATGACCAGTGAGGTGCCCCAGGTTAAGCTACGTAACTCAGATGCTTTTCAGCATATAATTTGTTTTTGAAAGTTTAAGTAAATGTCACTAATGTCATTTATTTAAGCTTAAATAAATGACATTAATTCACCCAATACTTACCATCTGCCAGATTTTATTTAAAAAAAAAACATGTTTATTATGATAGAAAAGTCTTGAAATTCATGCATTTCTTTTCATGATTTGTATTCCCATGAATTTTTTCTCTTTTTTTAATTTCATTTCATTTTATGACACAGTTTCATAGGCTCTGGGAATCCACCAACCTCCTCCCCAAACTTTCCCCCTTATGGTGGATTACTCCACCTTGTTGCAGTATTATAGTTCAAATCCAGTCATGATTCTTTCTTTGCAATCATGTACCATGCATAGAGTCCAGCATCTAATTGCCCAAATAAATTGAACAGTTTCTTCCGGAGACCATCTCTGGTCTGAAGGTAAAGCTGGCAGAATATCATTCCATCCAGTGAAAAGCCACAACATAACTTCCACAACAATTTACAACTTTATGGAGTTAATTGACATGGTATTGAATAACCAATATGTTAGAAAATGCAAGTTCTTAACCACATCCTGTGACTACTTCATTGACATCTCAATTTTAGTTTATACACAACCAGCTGCTATACGCCTTAAAATGGCTATAGGGTACTATTCAGCTGTGTCGTGTCTATTTTCATTTAATCTGCCAGATTTTATTCAAGACATTGTAAGAGGTAAAGTAGTGCATAAAACAAAAATGCCTGCCTTCAGCGAGCATGCTCTCCAGCCGACAGCCTGAGAGTAAACACTTTAGGTTTGACGAACCATAGCATTGCTGTCACAGCCATACAACTCTCCTATTACAGAAAAAAAGCAGTGAATACATGAATACTGGATGTTTAAATGAGATTCATTTATTACTCATAATGAGTACCAAATAACCTTTAACAATAACAAACACGGATGGCAGATTAGATGTGGCCCACAGGTTGTAAAGGAAACAACAATAAAAACTCTGCCGAATAATAATAAATAGTACTTTGAAGGGTGAGAAAAGCAAGGAAGAGTATAAATGGTGTTGCAGTAGGAAGACAGCAGGGTCCTCCCGGAGAAAGAGCTGAATGAAGGAGGTGAGCAAAGAGAGTCAAGTGAAAAATCCTGGAGGCAAAAGTGCGTCTTCCTGGAGAAGAGCAAGGTCAACAATTTGGAGCAGCCTGAGCTAAGGATGTCAAAAGGAGCCTGTGACTAGATGACCCAGGATTCAAACGCCATGACGCAGACTTTGCCCGAGAGAGACAGGAAAGCTCTGTAGTTTCGAGAATAGCAGTGGCTTGCTCCGGCACATTAATTTTAATTCTATCACCTTGGCTTCTCTGTTCACTCTGAGTGAAAGGCAGGGAACTCATTTGGAGGCTGCTGTGATAACCCATTGGAGAGACTTTGAACCAGATGATCGGGGAGGAAACTATGAGAGGTTATAGGATCTGAATGGGTTAAAGATAAGTTGGATAATGGTCAAAGTCAGAGGAAGAGGGGTTAATGGTCTCCACCATGGATTTTTTTTTTTTGCTAGAGAAACCAAATAAATGGGGATAAAATAACTAGATTTGGAGAAGGGAAGAGAAAGAAGTTCAGAGTTGAAGTTCAGTAAAAATCACACTTGAATTCTATAAGCTGCTAAATATAAAAATGAAAATAGACACGAGACAGCTGAATAGCACCCTATAACCATTTTTAGGTTTATAGCAGCTGGTAGTATATATACTAAAATTGAGATGTCAATGAAGTAGTTACAGGATGAGGTTAAAAACTTGCATTTTCTAACATGTTTGTCACTCCATACCATGTTAATTAACTTCATGATGTTAGTAACTTCTGTATTTCTTCCCGGTGCTGAAGCTCCCAAAGAAACTGTTGGATTTGTCTGGACAATAAGATGCTGGACTCTCTGCATGGTCTATGCCTGCAATGAAGGAATCATGACTGGTTATGATCTGTACTACTTAACAATATGGAGGAATTCAGTATGGCGGGGAGAGTTGGGGAGGGAATGGGGGAATCCCAGAGCCTATGAAATTGTGTCATAAAATGAAATAATTAAAAAAAAGAAGAAGTTCAGGGTTGAAAGTTTGATTCCCAACAGGTATCACAGCAGAGATACTGAGACAGAAGCTTCTACAGATTGAGGAGATCCAGGAAGAGGTTTAGACTTAATGTGTAAATGCAAAAGTTTTCAATGTGTATATAAATAGTGTTTAAAACCATAAAACTGATGAGTCCACCTAGAGAGTGAGTATGAAGAGAAAGTGAAAAGTAAAACCATTATACCCAGTGTACTCTAAAGTTAGGAACCCGGAAAACTAAGGGAGCATCGGCAAGGGAGACGGAAAAAGAACATCCAGTAAGTAGGAGGGAAACCAAGAGCCAAATGGGAAAGAGTGCAGTGGAGGAAAGACTGCACAATTGCATTGCATGTACTGAGAGTGCGTGTAAAATGAAGATTGGGAATGGAACACAGCATAGCCAAACATGAAGACCACCAGCAGCACTGACAAGGAACAGCCTCCAGGAGGTGGGAGGAATGAGAGCCCCACTGCAGAGGTCCCAGGGCCCACCTCATAGAGAAGGCACGGCACTTTCTCAAGACGTCTAGAGGACCTTTGTTTTATAGTAAAATAAATAACTAGCATAGTAACTGGATGGGTGAGTGAAATAAGAGACGTTCTTGGAAATTTTGCTTTAAGGTGGGAGAATTAACAGCCTTTGTGTGTGCTGGCAGGAAAGCCCAAGAAGCAAAGCAGAAATTGAAAGAGAAAAGAAAACAGAGTGAGAGCATTTCTGGTGGTGAGTCTGTGGATAGACACAGTTGGACAAGATCTAGGGAGAAAGTGGGTAGGTTGAACTAAACTATCGTCAGTGCTTCAATTTGGTGCTTAACACTTAGCAGAAGCTTAAGGCTGACAGATACTGGACCACCAACTGTCAGGTAAAAGGATTTGGGCTCATCACGAAGGCTCTGTTGGTTAATCCTCCACATCAAACTTCAGCATCCCATTTAGGCACTGGTTTTCCTGTCCTGGCTGCTCCACTTCCCATCCTGCTCCCTGCCTGTGGTGTGGGAAACAGCAGAGGATAGCTCAAGTCCTAGGGAGCAGCCTGCACACATGTGAGAGATCCAGAAGACGCTCCTAGCTCCTGGTTTCAGATCAGCTCAGCTCCAGCCATTGCAGCCATTTAGGGAGTGAACCAGTGAATAGAAGATCTTTCTCTCTGTCTCCCCTTCTCTCTGTAAATCCGCTTTTCCAATAAAAACAAATCTTTAAAAAAAGATGGGGTGTTGAAGAACATGATTTTGCAGCTCCAACATGGCCACAATATTCAGTAAATTAGTCAAACTAAAATGAATCAAGTCGTGACAATGAAATAAAGATAGCAACAACACTTAATCTTGTTGACTAGCATCCAGGATATTGATTTAAATATAAACAGTAACTGCAGGAGTGGGAAGAATGATGGTTTACCGTTTTGATTAACATGATGACTATGCCAGAACCAGGGTCCTACACAGTACTTGATTCCTTGTAGTTGCTCAACAGGTTGATTAATTAATTATCTTTGCCTTTGTAAATTCAGCATCATAAAAAAGGCTCCTGTCTCTTGGTTCTCAAACATCGTGTGGCATAATGTAATTTCCATGTTCTTCTCATCACCTTCCACAGACTTTAACTGAGTCATAAAAACTGAGCTGTAGAGCACAGCTATGAGTTGTGATAAGACAGAGAACCACTCAAAGGAAGGTGGGTGGTAACAGTATAGCAACCATTTCCACTGGGAAGAAAATGAGTTGGAGCAACAGCTATCTAAATTGTGCTCCTAATAGGAATCCACCTCTACGCCAAGTGTGGGAAGAAATACACCAAATTTATGAAATGTATCTCAGCAAATAAGTAGCTTTAGGAAACTACATTTTGGTATTTGGTCCTGTTGTTCTTTTACTCTTATAATAATTGTGCCTCACTGAGGTCTGACAGGTAACAAATTTCAGTGCCTTTTAATTCTGTTTCCATATAAATTTGGAACTGTGTACCTTTGGAAAAAGACTGAATCCCCTGGTGTAATAAAGTACTTTGGAATGTAGCAAACAATTTGACACTACATCATTACAGAAAAAAGTAAGTCTTGAAACACGTTAATAAAAATGTGAAATCATCTAATTTTACATCAGTGAAGTCAAAACCAAATCACCAAAAACACTGACAAGGCTGAAAAGTGCTAGGAACCAGCTACGGGGTTCTTTCTGATTGCCCCTAACAGTTGTTTCAATCCAAGGACGTGCTCACCAACTTTATACAACCTGTCCCAGTTTAGCTTTCGTTCGACCACAGCCTCTGGGTCTGTGATTCAGCATTATGTTTCATATTTTCTGAATGCTGCTTAGTCATTTTAGTGTGATGTGTTACATTGTTCCTAAAAATAAAGAAAGTGAGTTAGCTAAAGGGGCCTATGGCTCTAATGCACTCACACAGAAGTTGACATCTGACTATGGATTGACAGTTCCATAAATGTGCACCCCTGGTAGCTCAGCTTAGTCATTTTTTTTTTCAGAGCCACTCAAAATCTCTCAAATATGGCCTATTCCGTGTTCTGTTAATAAATTCTTATTGAAACACAGCCACAGGAATTTGTTTGTATTTGTCTATAACTTCTTCCACAGGCAAAGTTGTGAGACCACATGGCCTACAAAGACTGAGATATTTGCAATCTAATCCTTGCCAGAAAAGACCTAGCCACCTTGGCAGGAGTGGGAACTACTGAGACCAGCTGCTATCTGAGGCCCACACATCCACTTGGAATGGCCTTACAAAGCATACACAAGCCAGACTTGGGTTTGAATTGTCTGAATAGCAGGCTGGTTTTTAAACTGATGCTGTTATATATCCCACAGATGATTCTGGAAATATCCAAACAGCCCTTGCCAGAAGAAAGGTTCCCACCCCCTGGCAGTAACCAGCATCCTGGTTAAGCAAGGCTTATTGCGCCACACTTACATATCCAAATGCTAATGGGATGAGGAGTCATAATACAAACCAAGCCTTCACTGAGAGTAGCCAAATTCTGTTAAAGGAGTAAGATGTGTACATTGCATTGATTTCTTATATTTGGAATTAATCAAATAAGTCCTTGATAGATAAGAGCTATCTACATGGCACGTAGACTTTGGTTTTAGGTTGCCATGAGAAAAATCTGAATATTTCTATATCAAAATGCCAACATTTGAAATGCACTTTCGCCCTTATAAAGTTGATTATTTTGTGGCCCATAAATATTCATACAACATCAAAATCACCTCGCTTTATCTTATTACAAGAAAATATGAAAGAATTATCTAAAAAGTAGTTATTCTTAAATTGTTACCATTTATTTGAAATCTTAGCAGGCAGCTTCTTTCTAGCACCATATGTCGAAGAAGAAAAATAGCTCATCAAGTAACCCTTGAAATGCCAATGCCTGTTGCCATTGTTGATTTTTTTTTTAATTTTAATTTTGTCTGGCCTGAGCAAGAATCTAAACTTTTTCATTCTCTTACCAGAGTACAACAGTAAGTGTATAGTTTCTGTGCCATAGACAACCTATATTTAGGGAAAGAACATTTCTAATTCAATTTACAATAGTGTCAAGAAACAGCATGTATCTGCAGGCAAAGATAACAGAAGCATTCTGGGATACCCGGTGTAGCCCTACTTAAATAAATAAACTTTTGGTACCTAATGATTAGGTACACAGGATTATTATATGTTTAATTGGCTAACGTGACAATTTGGAATTACAACTAGTCACATCTAATTGGATTTGCAGTCTCTGGAGAAAAGAAATAGCGAGGCCCACCAGACAGTCATAAAAGGAAACTGTTTTTCCAAAGGGTGTTAAGTAATACATTCCTATCCAATGCATAACAGTGTGTAATATCTCTTCAGCTTAATAAGACAAATGCAGTAGTCACATACAAGTTACTGAAACCAATTCCATTAGACCTGAAGGTTAGTGGAGGGGATTATTTGTTGAATTTGACATGTTGTTTTTTTTTTTCACTTTCAATTTTAGAAAAGTTGATTTAATCAGAGGTGAATAATCTTTCAGTGGGTAAAATCTGAGATACACTTAAATACCAGCATAATTATCACTCTATGCCATGTGAAGTTGAAAGGAATTTTAAAGTTCATGAAATCTGTACTGCTCTGCAAATGCTTAATGCAAAGCTACTCAAACAGAGCCCTCTCTTAGTCTTTAAATATTCTTACGCCATAAAAATATGGAAAATATTTTGAAGACGAATCGCTTGCTGTTTTTATTGTTTTAGAATAGGTAGCTACACACACACACACACACAAATCCTATTCGGTATTCTAAAAATAGGATTCATATTTTTGCCCAATATGAGTCTAGCCAAATTTACACATTATACAATCTTCTTCCTCAATGTTTGTATACGCTGCCTGTTACAGCTACTCTTCAGTCATATTAATTCATTTCTTTTTCAAGAAAAAAAAAATCTGTCCTTGTTCTTAGGAGTGCCATGATTGCTGACTACATGTTCTGGCTTGGTGGAGGAGGTGACCAGTGTGTAAGCAAGCTCATCAGACTCTACTGGCAGGTAAAAATCGATGCTCCACCGAAGAAAGGGGAGCCCATCTCATTCTAAGAATCGAAGTGAACAATTTGTGCTTAACCACTGCTGGAAAAAAAGGACATCTGGCATATCCATCAGAAAGATGCTACCTAGGTGTAATGTCTTGATAATGAAGTAGATTTCCTGAGACTAATTTTAAGGGTAAAATTCCAGGTTGTTAACCTTTGGCCCATACTTCAGTTTTACAATCCCATATAAATTTTAGACATTCAAGGAACTATTTTTCCCAGGTCTGCTGCTATAATGACATAATGCTTTGAAAGGTGAACATTGTGTTTTCATAGATTTTTATTATTGATCTATGACCTGTAAAAGCAGATGCTGAAGGTAGCATCAATTATGTAACAGAGGAAGATGCAAAGATCAGATATAGTTGTTGGGTAGCATTTACCACTTGAAACACCCCCATTAGCAACCTGCACATCATCTTTGTCATTTATTATTCAAAATGGCATCAAGAAGTCATCAAGGTCACTTGGATGCCAAGAGTGACAATTTCTTACAATTATAAAAAGAATTTAAATGTGCTAACTTTTTTTTTCACGAAAATCACAAGCTATTAATCTGTCATAGGTTAGAGCAACGCATTGAATTTATTTGATTTTTCCTAGTTGAGTGTAGTAAGTGGATACTCAACCTGTATTTATTTAGAGAATGAACAAATTAAGCCAAACATTAATCGGGAATGCAGTATTTGTCAGTTCTCAAGAGGACTCAAATGCTTTAATAAAATGTCCTCCTCTTGCCCATTTCTGCTACCTATTTGTTCAGACCTAGTAATGCTTTACAGCAATTTATTCACAAGCTCAAAAGCGACTACTACAGCTCGTATGTTCCAAACATCGTAAGAAAAGTATCCTTAAATCATCAGAAAATCAATACATTCTTGAAAGGAAAATTTTGATTTCTTGATCACTTTTAAAAATAATAGTTACTGAGGCCAGGATAGTGGCACAGTAGGTTAAGCCTCCAACTGAAATGCAGGCATTCCCAGATGGGTACCAGGTCATGACCTAGCCACTCAACTTCCAGTCCAGTTGGAAGAATCTGAAAAAATCTGAAAAAACAAAGAAGATGCATGAAAAGATGTCTCAAGTGTTGGGGCCCCTGTCACTTTTATGGGAGACCAGGACGGAATTCCTGGCTCTGACTTCAACCTCACTAAATGCCATGATAGGCTCGCTCTCTCTCTCTATCTCTCTCTCTCCCCGCCCCCTCTCTCCCTCTCTTTCTCCTCCCTTTCTCTCTCTCTCTCTCTCTCTCTCTCTCTGTTCCTCCTTTTCCCATATACCCTTTCTGCTTCCTGCTTTGCCATCCTCTTTGTGTCACTCTTCCTTTCAAATGAATAAAATATATATATATATATTTTTAAACCAATAAATATAATACAACACAATTTAACTCTTCTGCATTAATAAAAGATTCACACACACACACACACTCCTACTTCCTGGGACAAGCATTCCACACACAGCTGAGACAGCACTTGGAGTGCCTGCATGCTATGCAGGGTTCCTTGTTTCTTGCTAAAGCTTACCCTAAAAGGTAGTAGGCAGTGCCCATGTAGTGGAGCCCTATCAACCACATGAGAGAGAGGGGTTGAGTTCCAGACTTCTAGCTTCAGCGTGGAAGCTGGCTTGGCTTCGGTGGACATTTGTGGAACGAATCAGTGGATGGAAGATCTCTTCTCATATACTTCTTTCCCTTTCCCTTGCTCTTTTATCTTTTTCACCCTCTGTCTGCATTTCAAGTAAACAAGAATAAATTCATAACAATCATTAAAAACTCATTGTTCCATTTATATTCCATTTCTCTCTTTTAATTCTACGTAACAGCATAATGTGAAAGACCATTTGCAAATTAGATTTGCTTCAGCACAAAATTCAATACCAATTAACTATCCATCCTGGGACAAGCTGTTCTTCATAGGAGATTTGACTATAAAGTAAGGCATTACTGGCAAAAAATGTTTGAAAATCTCTACTCTTTAGGTCAAATTTAGCACTGTCATCTCATCCAAATTTTCAAATACATTCAAAACTAATATCACAACTGTTAAGGAAAAACATGAATCAACATAGTTAGAAATTGCACCTTGCAGATTGGCTTCATACAACAAAACCCTCTATAATAGTCACTGCATCCATTCATAAGTTATAATGTGTCTTCCTAGAACCAGCCTCTCTCTATCCTTGATTTAAACATAGATTTTCCCTTAACCTTTTTCTGTCCTACATCACAGAGGTCTTCAGCCATTGCCAGGGAATGTCTAATCCATGCCTTCTATAAAGATAGAGATACCATATTGCCCAGATCACCTGGAAAATCACACTGATTTGAGAATATCCACCAAACAAAAGACTAGAGATGGCCTCTACATTTATGTTTATAGACATTGATTAAAATTAAATAAACAGAGCCTGGCACGGTAGCCTAAGAAGCTAAAGTCCTCGCCTTGCACGCGCCATAGTATCCCCTATGGGCACCAATTCATGTCCCTGTGGCCCTGCTTCCCATCCAGTTCCTTTCTTGTGGCCTCAGAAAGTGGTAGAGGATGGCCCAAAGCCTTGGGACCCTGCACCCACGTGGGAGACCCAGAAGGAGCTCCTGGCTCCTGGCTTTGGATCAGCTCAGCTCTGGCCATTGTGGCTGCTTGGGGAGTGAATCATTGGATGGAAGCTCTTCCTCTCTGTCTTTCTCCTCTCTGTATATCTGCCTTTTCAATAAAAATAAATAAATCTTTAAAAGAAAGATTGAATAGACAGTCACTCTTCATCACTTTTACGAGATTAAGAAGTTACTATGTATTGTTATTTTCAACCTCATGAAAGTTTTACCCTTTCAGAATGACTATTCTTTTATAGAGATCTAAACCAGGAAATAGAAACTTTCAGAATGTAAAAATTAGGAACTAAATTTGCTAACTTACTAACACTTAGATGCAGAAAAACAGACCTCTGGTTTAGTGAATTCAAAACACCTTTCTATTATATCAGGAATATTTTTCAGATCATCAACCCATGAAAGAAAGAGAATGGCATAAAGCTCTACTCTATATGACAGCTCGCACTGGAATATATCACTCTGAATCAAAGTATTTGCATATGTTATTCTATAACAACATCACTTCTACAGAGCTTGAGAGTACTGAAAATAAATTGTGATGACTGCACTTGCAAGCAATGTCTCTCCAACTGATACATGATTCTCTGTCATCAGCCACACTCCTGGAGAATACCGCAAAGCCTCATCAGAATTTTTTAATTAATTAGGAAAATGGAAAATACATAACTGTACTGACAACTAGCTACTCAGTAAACTATAGTTCATTTCTAGCCAGTTTAGATCCAGAGCTAGATTTAATAACATCAGAAAAACAAACGTGTTTTTCGGTCCTCATATACCGCTGTCCCATTAAGCCACCATTGCTTTCATCCATGTTCTCTGCCACAAAGGTTCCTTTAGTGAACCATTACCTTCTGAGATGTGAGCCAGCACTAGTCTGCACTGCTCAGCAGATGGAGTGAGAAAGGTGCTAACATCTGACTTTGTTAAAGAACTCCCGCAAGTGCAGAAAAATCTCGATAATCAAGCACTTTGATCAGTTCATTCCGCAAAAAGGAATTATTCCTCTTGCTTCTTGTTTTAGTCAATCCATAAATCTAGGCCCCCTCTAAGAATCGGATTCAGTCTCCAAGCATCCATCTAGAGCAATATTCATAAATACACACACACACACACACACACACACACACACACACACACACACACACACACACAATGTGGCTACTGTTTGTCTCATCACATTAGAAACTGATTCATTAAGAGTCATAATACCAACACAGTATTTACAGAGAAGTATCCCCTTCTTCCTCCTGTGAGAAAGATTTTGGGATTCTTCTGGAATAAGAAACTGGAAGATTTGATATCACATCCATTTCAATATTTCATTTTAATGGCATAACAGTTAAAGCCCTCATTCACAAAATCTATAACAGCAAATGCAGCCAAAGCTACTGGGGCTCACAGCGCCTCATACAGATAAGCATCAGTCAAGCAATATCATATGTGGGGACTGGCATTATGGCAAAGCCAGCTAAGTCACCACTTGTGAAGCCAGAATCACATATCTGAGCATTGCATTAAGTTCTAGCTCCACCATTTCTGATCCAACTCCCTCCTAAAAGCAAACTCACTGGAAAAGCAGAAAGAGATGTCCCAAGCAATTGGGAACCTGACACTTACTTGGGAAACCCACATGAAAGTCCTGGCTCCTGCTTTCTCCCTGACCATGCCATTCACCATTGTGGCTATTTGGAGCATAAATGAAAGATCTCTCTCTCTCCCTCACTCTTCCTCCTTTCCTCCCTTCCTCTCACTATCCTTCAAATATATAAATAAATATTTATATTTTAAAAAGAATAAGTACCAGTGCTCCCATTGTGGTATAGCACAATAAACTTCTCCTAAAGGTGTTGGTATCCCACATGGACAATGGTTGGAGTCCCTGCTGCGCCATTTCCAGTCTAGCTCCTTGCTAGCACATAGGAAAGTAGTAGAAGATAACTCAAGTACTCGGGCCCCTTTCTCCTACATGGAGACCAATCAGAAGCTCCAGCTCCTGGCTTGAGCCTTGCCCTGGCCATTGCAGCCATCAGGCAGTGAACCAATGGATGAAATACTTCTCTTCTTCCTCCTCCTCCCCCTCTTCCTCCTCTTTCTCTTCCTCCTTTTCCTCCTCCTCCCCCTCCCCATTTAACCCTGCCTTTCAAGTTATAAAAATGGCTTTGAAAAAGGAAATGCCGAAATTCCCTACTTCAATTAAGGTTATGCTGTTTCCCTTATCCTCAAGTGAATGAAGCCACCTTTGTTGTATCTGCATCATCGATTTCTCTCAAGCTTAAAATTGGACAAAAGAGAACTTCACAAGGAATAAGTCACTTGCCAAATGCCTTTAGATACTTTGTCCCTGGAAACCCTCAGGATTATCGGGCTCTGATGCAGTATTGGAAAACTCATTCTGGCATTTGACTCCCTCCACCCCGTTCCAACTAGATCCTTAGCCCAAAAGGCTCATAGGCCTTGAGCAGCCCGCTGATAATAACCACCATTTCCAATTAATAGATTTGTCTCATTGATGTGGCTAATTATCTGCTATGATTACGCTGGTCCCGGTGTGTTCTTGTATCTTGACAAAGCTCTCCTAAAAAGGCACTGATTTGAGCTCTTGGCTCTGAGGAAGTTGAAGACTTTCACAGCAATGGAAAGACCTCTTTTGGGATCATTGGAAGAGCTGTTGACAACAACACAGGCCCATGTAGAAAGGCTGACATGTGGAGCATCTTTCTTCAGTAAAGCAGCAAAGGTAGAGACTGTGCCAGCTACACAGGGCCTCCATCTGTGCAGAGAACATCAAGACTTCCCATCCAATTCAAGCTGTAGTTGGCATTGAAAGACTCCCAAGCCCCAAATTATCAATGGCGTAGATGGCTTCCAAAAGCAGCTCGCCAAAAGTAAGAATTTCTTTGGTGTAATTAATCTACTCCCAAAGGACAAAGCCAGGTGCTGACTGAGGTGTAAAGGAAAGAGTTTTTTCCTAGCCATATGTGTAAAGAGGACAGCCTTTATCTAAGTATCCCTCGCTCTTCCCCATAGTCCTCAAGTGTTTCTAAACCACAAGCTGAGAGCACGCACCACTCCTTCCCTTTTCATGATGTTCTCTGTTAAAACAACAGTGGTTTTTTTCTTTAGTATTGGGTCTAATGAGACATTTGCTGCCTCCAACATGCAAAGCAAAAAATAGCACCTTGGGTGTATTTGTGCTCTAGTGCCTCTGTAAAGCTGCGTTGTGGCCACACAAGTCAGAAACCTCCCTGACCCAATATGTCCATGGCATTGTTGAATCACTTTGAACATTTCACATTGCTCTAAAACTGAGTTTTCCATTCAGACTTATTCAACCAACATTTATCAAGTGCCTTATGTAAGACACTTAGAAAACAAAGGAAAACAAACAAAATGTTGTTTTCCCAAGGAGAATATATTCTAGCCCAAAATTTTACCAGAAAGAACTACTAGACCGTAATAAATTAAACTATGTACTTCTTCTACTTCTCATTAATCCCATTTTCTGTCATGGTACCATCAAACTATTTGCAAAGAGCAGTTGAACAAATATTTATTAAGTCAACCAACCAAATTAATTGGCTTGCCATAAAGCTCAAACCAATCAAATCTGACATAATATTTTGGCATTGTTCTTTTGTGATTTAAAAACTCGATGACTATGAATCTAACGAACATTTTTCTTTGTATGTGTGCATGTGTATTAACTTCACAGCTATTGGAATTTCTGTGTTTCATTAGAGTATTTTTGATTTAGAAAATTTTTGTGTTTCATTTCAGAATATTTAGAGAACTTTGCAAAGTTTCATTGTAGTCATTGGGCCATTAGATTCCCTATTATTAGGATCCTCCATGTAAGTTTCACAGTCTTAGGCTCTTCTTTCAGACATGGCAATCCAGGCAACAGAAAGGTAAAGATCTCCCCGCACAGACCAGAGAATGATGTAGGATTACATAATGTAAGCATAAATTGGCAATTTAGAATAGTGATGAAGACTCTCTCATTCCCTTTTGCTCTTTTTCTTTTTGATATTGCAGAATCATTCCAGTATTAATTAGGTAAGTGGTAAAAAAATTATGATATCTAAGCCTCAGAATAAAAATTAAATATCCAGCATGAAACTACATGCAAAATAAGGTCAGGGGACCCGGCACAATAGCGTAGTGGTTAAAGTCCTCTCCTTGAATTCACCCATTGGGCACCGTTTTATATCCCAGCCACCCCACTTCCCATCCAGCTTCCTGCTTGAGGTCTGGGAAATCAGTCGAGGACGGCCCAAAGCCTTGGCACCTGTGACTATGTGGGAACCCCAAAAGAAGCTCCTGGCTCCTGGCTTCGAATTGGACCAGCTCTAGCCATTGCGGCCATTTAGGGATTGAACCATCGCATGGAAGATCTTCCTCTCTGTCTCTCCTCCTCTCTATATATCTGCCTTTCCAATAAAAATAAATAAATATTTTTTTAAAAATAAGGTTAGGGAATCAGAGGTATTTGTAATTATATTTAACCAACATTGTGAAGTAGGCACATTGTGGTAAAGGCACTGCCTGTAACATTAGTGTCCCATATGGGCACAAGTTTGTTTCCCATCTTGACACTGCTCCCTGTTAATGATCTTGGTAAAGCAGTAGATGAGAGCTTAAACACTTGGGTCCCTGCCACTCCCTTGGGAAACTGGAAGAAGCTCCTGGCTGCTGGCTTCAGCTCAGCCCAGATCAACGGTTGCATCTATCTGGAGGTGAAGTAAACCAGTGGATGAAAGACCTCTATTCCTTCTCTGTCTCTTCTCTATCTCTTCTCTTCTCTTCTCTTCTCTTCTCTTCTCTTCTCTTCTCTTCTCTTCTCTCTCTCTCTTTGTCTGTCTCTCTCTAGCTCTGCCTTTAAAGCAAGTAAATAAATATTTTAAAAATTAAGAAACACATTTTAAAGAACAAAAATTTTACTTCCATGTGAAGAGAAAGTTTTCCACAAAAAAAAAGTGAACATTTCTCTTAAGAGCCCGTATGTATGTATAGTACATTTATTTATCCTTGTGATGCAAAAGATTTATAATGTATTTGCAGTAAGAGTGTCTGAAAGCTTGGGCCCGGCGCGGTGGCGCAAGTGGTTAAGGTCCTCACCTTGCACGCCCAGGATCCCATATGGGCGCCGGTTCTATCCCAGCAGCCCCACTTCCCTTCCAGCTCCCTGCCTGTGGCCCGGGAAAGCAGTCGAGGACAGCCCAAGGCTTTGGGACCCTGCACCCACGTGGGAGACCCGGAAGAGGCTTTTGGCTTCGGATGGGCATAGTATCGGCCGTTGCACTCACTTGGAGAGTGAATCATCAGACGGAAGATCTTCCTCTCTGTCTCTCCTCTCTGTATATCAGCCTTTCCATTGAAAAAATAATAAAAATAAATCTTTAAAAAAAAAAAAAGATTGTCTGAAAGCCAACTAGGTCTTATATCTCAAATGGCCTTTAAGAAATGCCAAAACTGTGAAAGTTTTCAGCCCCAAAATGTTTCACCTACCAACCGTTATGTATTTTGCTGAAATATCCACCATTTGGTGTTAAGTCTCCAATCAGCTCTATGTCATTTGCAAAAGAAGTTGTATTGCAAGTGTTCAACTCAGTGATAGGCAATCTCTGAATACAATTAGCAAAATAAGTTTGAGAATCCTTCATCTTCTTAAAAATGCGAAAGAAAAATCCTCAAAGGAAAGGATGGATGGAGAAAAGGTAAATCAAGTATAACTGACAGAATGTTCTGGGATAAAGGCAATATAGGTAAGCAAAAGCAAGAGGACTTTCTGAAGGCAACAGATATCTGTGTCTAAGTCTATGAAAGAAGGGAAGAAAAAGATAATAGGTGGCATGAAATAGTACGAAGAGGTAGGTCCTGAGTTGCAATGCTGGCTCTCAACTGTGGAAGTCACCTCATTTCCATATTAATCAATGGCTGTTATAATAATGTGCAACAAACCCTTTCTCTAAATCTTATGCCAAAAAGGTTGACTCATTCTACTCGTTGGGGCTGGGCTTAGCTGGGCTTGGCTAAGTGCCAGGCTAAGGGTCCAAGTTATAACGTATGTCTTTAATTCCCTTTTGACCAATTATCTGACATATGTTCACATCATGGCAAAATGTAGGATTCCAAAAATGAAGCCAATTTCTATAAACATATATCAGACCGCACTCATAGTGTGCTTGCTAACATCCCATTATCAAAGCCAGACAGACAGTAAAGCCTAAAGAGTAGAGGGTAAGTTTCTCCACCCGCTAAAAACTCAGGATAAAAGGTGTGAATGTGACATGTCACATGGAGGCGAAAATTGAAACCAACAACTCAACCCACAAGTATCTAAAGACATGATTCTTGCTTTTCTAGGATAAAGTCATTGGCTGAGTTCTGCATTCCTATAAACTGGTCTATTTGTTGATAGCGTTTACACTAGGGGGATATTAGAAATACTAGATTTGGGGAGGGAGGATATTAGTTCAGTGGTTGAGGCAATTCTTGGGACATGCATGTCTCACATTACAGTGCCTAGGCCCAGTTCCTGCTTTACTTCAATCCTAGCTTTTTACTAATGTGTACCCTGGGGGGTAAAAGGTGATGCTGTAACTAGTCGGTGACCTGTCATTCATAAGGGAGGCCTGGATTGAGGTCCAGTGTCCAGGTGTTGGTCTGTCTCAACCCCAGCTGTCACAAGCATTAGGAAGGGAACCGGACCTCTGTCTCTCTGTCTTACTCCTTCACTCTGCGCTTAAAATAAAAATGTATTCACCCAAACTTGTCTGGGATTCTCAAAACTGTATTATTTCTCCAAATCATCATGAAGTGACTCTGATGCACCTGAGACCATTGCATTTTTGAAGCTCAGTTGAGCCTACCATTGGGTTCATCTGGGGCTGCATTAGGCTCGGGCAGTACACTGGATTCCCTGCTTGGGTGATGCTACTGATCTTCCCTTACCACTGACATAACCCAAAAGACCCAAATTCTCCCGCTCAGACTTCCCCATCAGTAAATGACCTCCAGAAAATTAGTAAACATGTTTCTAGTTGTAAAAGTTCTTTCTCCTAGCATGACAGATCTTTTTCCTTCCAACCCCACCCCCTGCAAAGCAAACTCTTTACCTGTTTCAGTAATTTTTCATGCATTTAGTATGACATTTAAATAACAATCAGCTTTGCAATACTTTTTAGTCACTTCCCTGCAAAGAGATTGGTCTGTTAAGCTAGACAATATTAAGATTCTCATTTGATAAATTCTCATATTTTCCAACCAGGTAACAAACTAAAAGAGGTAGAATCCAAATTGAGATGAGAGGTAGAAATGCAGAAAAGAATGTTTATATAGCCTTTAATGATATGTTTCTATGGTTACCAGCATTGTTAAATCCTGCCCGTGTTTCATTTTGTTTTGATGCTATTTAAGGTGGTACATCAGTAGGAGAGGTTCACTTTTAAATGGATTGTGTAGTTGAGGCATCCATTTAATCCAAGGTTGAGGGTTCCTGTGCAGGAAATAGTGACCGTGACATTATTTGCCACGTGTGTACTTGTGTGTCGCTCATCTATCGCTCTGTGAGCATCCCAGACATTAGAAAGTGAAGAGGAAAGAGGGAGGGAGGAGAAAAGAGAGAGGAAGTCAGTGGGGATACAGGTGGAGACAAGCCTGGGAAAGGAACTTGAGCATCTCACGTGTATAAATTAATGTATGCATTTCAGTACTGTGATACCTGTTTGATGACATTGAATTGACTGAACTTCCAAGTAGACGAAGTTGCTTTTTACCCTCCCTTCTCCATACACCATTCACCCTGCTTAATCTCACTGCTGCCAAGAGACAATCCCTCTTTCGAAAGTCAAACATTCAATTACCGCACCTTAGTGTGAATTTCAGCCAGAGTGCCACCTCTCTGGAGATTGTTTGCCTTTGAAGTGCTAAGTCTCATCGGGAAATGAACGGCTTTGCCTCCTGCTAAATCAGTGTCAAGCATCCAGATCATAACAAGAATTAGGGGTTAGGAGTCCCTGCAGTGCCTCTGAATGTGCCCAGCAGGGGGCAGCACGCTTCACTTGTCCATCAGCCCTCCCACTGCATCTTGATAATTCAGGCTTTTTCGAAAACCGTGAAATAACAGAAGCAAGAAAATTAATCCTCAGCCACTCCTGAGCAATATTTACTTTGTGCTCGGATTCAGATCGCTGTGCATTTTTTTAAAGGCATTTGTTTTGATTTGCGGTAATACCAGTGGGTGATGGAGGAGGTCCATGCCATCAGCATAGAGTCAGCTTTTGCATTGATTTGCTTTTGCTTCCTTTAAGGATTTTTTGGGGGTTTCTGACAATTCTTAAGGGAGGAAAAAAAGCAACCCCTGAATTTCTTATCATTTTCTCTCATTTGAGAATATTACAGGTTTTAGAGATTTAAAGCAAGTGGGGCCTTCTTGAACAAATTTAGGCCTGACTATTTGATTCCCAGGAGTCCTGCGGCTATTTTACTAGGTTGCAATAAAGTTATTTTGTTTACCTAGAGACTCACTCACTTTAAATCTGTGAACATGTTGATTCCCTTTTTGTGGTTGTTGTTCGCCTCTGAAAATCAAAATTATTATGAAAAAAAGCAAATTTAGAGGATTTATGGGTATCTTACATATTTCCCGTAGATTTTTATGGGTTATTGATTTACACACTTGCAGAGAAATTGAGGTCACTATTGCTGAGCAGTTGGAGATATGGAATAACTATTCCATGAAATCATGAAGAAATTTAAGCTGTATTCACCCACATGGAAGATAATGTTGTGAAACTCAAAGATTTTAATGCTTTTAATTTCTACCCAACCATCCTTTTGGTAGCACACTAATTAAAAATAAATTCTCCCTTTTTATTGATTTTATATAATTGTATTTTTCTCACTAATTTTTGAGGACTGTCTACTCGCTTGTATCTGGATTGGATCTCTTTGCTTTTCATGATTATTTTGTTTGTTCCAAATTGCAAGACCCTGGCATTTCAGATGCCAGTCTTTAACTTATGGCTTGACTTTGTTTTTTCTTAGAATCAAGTGATAATTCGCCTAATTTCTTTTTATCCTAGAGAGCTCTGGTTCCAATTGATACAGTGCAGTCTAGGCCAGGAGTCAATCCACAAGGCTAACAACCTCCAGAAAACCCTGGCAGAATTTTCCCAGTCCTGATTCAAAGGGACAGAAAACATAGCCAGTCTTTCTTCAATAACTTTTCTTCAACATCAGACAGAGTCTGTCCTGCCCTACCACTCACGGAGGAGATGGACGCAGAGTTCCACACACAGACAACTTGAAAGTGGGGCGGTGGATCTCAATAATAGTACTTTCTTTCATTTCATCTAAAATCGCTTAAAATTGTGATTCTTGTCACAGAACACAGATTCTTTTTATAGAACACATGAAATGTACGTATATGAAAGAATTTCAGTAAGTTCACAGACAATGGAGTCTTAAAATAAGCTTATTTTGGTACAAAAAATTTGGAACCCCAGAAGAGTGAGAATGTATAATATGAAAAAAAAATTTACACTGAACTATGCATACTTATTTTAATTATTTATTTTGAAAGCCAGAGTTAGAGATGGAGAAACAGAAAGATATTTCCATCAGCAAACATTTCCATTAGCAGGTGTACTTTCCAGATGACCACAATGGACAGAAACCTCGGAGCAGCTCAGACCTTCAATTATAGCTGCCACGTGTGTGGCAAGGAAACCAAATACTTGGGCCATTTTTTGGCTGCTTTTTCCAGGTTATTGGCAGGGAGCTGGATGTAAAGTGGAGCAGCCAGGACACAAGCCTGCACCCGTACGAGACACTGGCATCAGAGAGGTCTCTTAACATGTTATGCCATAATGGCAACCCCATGCTTATCTTTTAATTGCATTTTCTAGGAATTTCTCATACCTGCATGTGTGCTTGTGTGTTACACATACACACATGTATTTTGACAGATCCAATGCATTTCTCACAGGTGCAATTCTCTCCCATCTGAGAAACCTGGTGTGAGGATGAGAGGATGGAAAGTCATGAATAGGAGGTATCTGCCACATAAAATCATACTGCTGCAACCTTTTGCCTTCTAACATATAACATCTTCCGGGCGGAGCCAACAGCTTGGAGAGATTAATTGCAAGCATATGAGAAAATAAAGAAGAAAAAAGAGCTGTTCATTTGCCGAACAAAGCTGAAGTTCGAGGCGGAGAAGAAATTATGGGGAGGTCGGAAAAAACCAACAACCTTCAAGTCATACCAACATAGGATAGGCCTCACAGAAATCCAGATGCAGCTACTTAACCTGCACACTGCAGGCTCACGAGGCTCCAAGCCTCTAAGTTGATCAACAGTGCCCCATTTGGAAAGCTGTGTTAGAACCTTCCTCCATGGGCCCGGTGGCGTGGCCTAGTGGCTAAAGTCCTCACCTTGAACGCACCCGGGATCCCATATGGGCGCCGGTTCTAATCCCGGCAGCTCCACTTCCCATCCAGCTCCCTGCTTGTGGCCTGGGAAATCAGTCGAAGAAGGCTCAAAGTCTCGGGACCCTGCACCCATGTGGGATACCCAGAAGAAGTTCCTGGATCCTGGCTTCGGACCGGCATAGCATCAGCTGTTGCAGTCACTTGGACGGAAGATCTTCCTCTGTCTCTTCTCCTCTCTGTATATCTGACTTTCCAATAAATAAATAAATCTTAAAAAAAAAAAAGAAGAACCTTCCTCCTCCTGCTCAGGATTCCACCTCAGCCCACTGGAGAGCTATGTGAAACTCCTTCTTATGTTTTGAAACCTATTTTACTGCTGGAGGGACTGCATACCTCAACTTTAAGTCTGTATCACCTAATGACTCGGAGCAGAAGGCTCTGAATGAGACACGATCCATCTCAGTTCCAGCTGCCATGAGATTGCTGGGCGAACTGTGTACCATGATGTAGAACCTCTTGGAAAACTGACTTCTCCTTGTCTTGTAAAACTAAGGAAGAAATCCTGCCTCCTGTGTAGTCTTAAAAAACTAACAGATTCACAGATTTATCAGTGAGGTAAATAAATCCCATTTAAGCAGAACTCAAGAGTTCATTGATATTTTATAACAGGAAGTTGTGTCTGTAATCCCAGTCTTCTCCCCTGGTTAAACATGCTCAGATCGCTTCCATGTCTCCAAGGTACACTTGTTAAACAGAATCCCTAACTTTTCCACTGCAAGTCATTTCCAATTACAGCCCGACAGATAAAGTAAGGTCTTGATATATTTTAAAAAAAAATGGTAAGTTTGGGAATGAACTAGGTCACTAGGTCCTCTTCCCAATACTGCCATTAATTATCTATGTGCACCAGCAATCCCTGTTTTAATCTAAAATCATACCAAGGGATGCAATAAAAAACAAAACAAAATGAGAGCACGTACTTTGATACGACTAATTGAAGTATAGAGATGAGACACAGATGGATAAAACCAGGGTCTCAATCTGTTGACATTTACAACCAAACCAGAGACTACAGCTCATTAGTAACATCCAGCTGAACTTCTGGAATAATTGCAGGTAATACAGCGATTTATTCCTGTGACACTACATGATTCACTTGAGGTCATCAAGAATAAAAAGCCCTTAAAAGTCGGGAGGCTGCCGAAGCCCACACTTGCAACGCTCAGTGTCTCTAATGTGCAAGCTGAACATTTCTCAGCGTGTTTAGAACAAGAGCATCCTTTAAACTCTATATAGAAATTATATGTGTTTCGCCATTAAAAACACCAGGCCAACCTAAGTTTATTGTTACTAAACCTTGCTTGCAAAAAGCCTTTGTTTCATCTTCATAAATGTCTCTTTGAGACAGGCAGGCTAGCGGATAGCACATTCTAAATCTAATGAGAATGCCACGAACTAAATCGTTTCACTGGAGTCAGTAGATGGGAATGATGAATATTCTGTTTTGTATTAAGATTGTTTTCGGGAGAATCTTGATCTAGTTGTGGCTCGATGTGATCCATTTGTTTTTCTGTGTTGCAGTCAAATTCCAGTTGGCCTTAGAGGCAGAAATAAGACATTGATGGAAAAAGAAAATGGGAAGTTACCCTTGATCTTCTCCTTCCAGGAACTTACAATCTAATTAGAAGGGTTAAAGTCACTCTGAGTGAGCGAAAGCATTCTCTTAAAAGACAGGTTCTCCTCTTACTTCCTTGTCTACTTTTCATATAAATCAGCAGGACCCAGTAGGCCCTTTTCCCTGGTTAGAAAGGCTGGTAATTATAAAATGGTGTCTTAGCCTCAGTTCTGTGAAGAAAGGACGCTGAAGCAAAAGTTGGTTTCAACACATAAATTATTGAAAGTCGATGTCGGATAAATCTTAGACGTTAAGTGATGGCATGACTTAGCTCATGGAAGCACGCTGCATAATCACAATTCTAACCAGACAGGACTGTAAGCGGCAATACACAGAGTCCTTCCAAGACCGTATGGGACTCTACCTAGGGAGACTTATGCGTGTGTTCAAAATTTCTGGCCAAAGCATATTTGTCTCTTGATTCCATTTTCCATGAATCTTTTGAAGTTTCCTTGCATAAACCACATATGTAGACAAAATTCTGTAACTGCTTTACAGTGAAATACTAAAGTAAGCCAGATAGCCCAGGACTTAGAAAAGGAAGAGTCATAATGTATAAAATTCAAAAGAATTTGTATGAAAGTCTGCGTAACATGATACCAGTCAGTAACTGATGCAACAGTTCATGACTTATAGACAATGTAACGAGAAGCTACTTTGACTTATCTTCTAGGCATGAAGGTGCACCTCACTTCTGCATCACTAGGCTGGTAGACATATTGGCAAACCTGCAGCTATTTCCTACATTATGTTTTTTTTTTTTAAAGAACAAATCATGAATCTTGTTTCATAAAAGAACTCCCACAAAGCAATAGTAACATTTCAGCATTAAAAATGTTCATAAAAACAGGGACAATCAGTTATTACATAGTTCATTCTAATACTCCATTGTGTTCATAAAGGTATCACTAAAATCAATCGTGTTTATTGCATAAATAGTACAGTGAATGGGTTCATAGGAAAATATTAAGAAAAAATTTTTAAATATATCAAGAAAAATATGTTTAAATATATTCTTTTTTAAAAGCCTTATTTATTGCTTTTAAAACACAGTCATGGGGAGAGAAAGCAATAGAGTCAGATCTTCCTTTTGCCTGTTCACTGTATGAATGGCTACAATGGCCAGAGACAGACCAAGGAGAAATCAACAGCCAGGAACTCCGTCTGGCTCTCCCCAAAGGTGGCAGGGGTCACCCTGAGCTGCTTTCTCAGGTACATTAGTAGGGAACTGGATCAGAGGTGGAGCAGCCAGCAATCTCACTGGCATCCAGACAGGATGCTGCCATAGCAGCAGGTGCTTCAAAGCACTGTGCTATAAAGCTGGCACCGGAAAACATAGTCTCACAGTCAATTATGAATTTCATGAAAATTGAAGTCTTCCCAAGCAAACAAATACATGTTTACATTGCCCAACAAAATTTATTTTTGCATTTTATAAAAATTAATCATTGTAAAAGATCTCTCATTATTAATATCATAATAAAGAGCTCTGTTAACCACTAAAGACCAATGGTATCCAACATAATCAATGATGACTTATAATTACAGAACATTTTCTTTGCATTTAATCATCTTAACCCTGAAAAATAAAACAATATAATCATAACATTGAATCACTAGTAATACATACATACGTGAGTTTTGTGGGCATTTAAAAAATTGTACATGTAAGATCATTTGTCATGTTGCTAAATAAAAGTTTAATTTATCTCTTAAAATACTCTTTTGCTTCACCTTTTTATAATACATAGGAGATCAAAATGGATTGTAAGAGGAATTCCAATTTTTTGTTTATTGTTGCTTATGCACAAGGGTAACTAAACACCGCAGCCCACAATCCTGAAAATTCAGTATATTTGATTTCTCAAACTTTAGTCTAGTATAGATTTTTCTGATGGGTTCTCTCTGATCAGCAATTTGGGAATCCACCGCTCTCCCACTCCATATGGAACCCATCTACATAGAGAAGCCAATGGGAGGAGGGCAGGAAATAGATTGTTTAGGAGTTTACGTGCCAAGTCAGGGAAAGCTTGCCACCAAACCTGCCCACTTTCCATTGGTCTGAGCTCAGCCACAATTAATGTCAGTAGAATATGCTTAACATGTATCCAGGGAGTAGAATGGTAATTTTTAAGAAGATAAGTAATATATGTATGTCCTAAATCTTAGTTCTTTAAAATTAGAATGCTGTATATACTCAGAAAAGTTGCTGAAGCCTCCCCAAGTTTCAGTGCATTGAGCTGCGGGATTTCTAAGGTTCCTTCCAATCTTATTGTAAGTAAATCATCTTATTGCAATTACGGTGAGCTCTAATATTGGGAGCGGTTAAAGAATAAGCTGTTAATAATCCGTAATAATTTGATCACATTTTCTAATTAGAAATGATAGCTTTGCCAATTACTGAACCAGGCATGTTGCTGAAAAGTTACAATTTGCCGAATTTTTCCAGACAAAAAATAGGGGGAAAATAAGCTTTGCCTTGTCATTGCAGAAATTTTTGAAGTTTGTAGTTTTGCCCAGATTATGCACCTTGCATAGTCTTAAAACTCAGCCAGGAAGAAACAGCACCCTTGGCAAGCAGGAGATGAACTTTTCTGCCTTTTGGTAGTCATATGTTTCCCTTTATTTGCATAATTATCATCCTCCTATGTCTGATGAGTAATTTGCTCCCCTGTTGTCTCCCTTGTTAGACACCTGTCCTGGGTAAGCTGATGTCTAATGTAGCAAGTGACTGTTTTTAAAAACCTAAACTACGAGGGGAAAATATTTAAACATCTATATTTAAATATTTCAATACTCTTGCTTTATGTAACTATAAGTTTTAAAACTTGATAAATGCGTGGACAACAATAGAGAGTGGCTAGGACCCCAAAATGTAAACACCTAATTCCAAAGCTTCCTTCTGAATGGCAATAGAGAAAGAACAATGACTACAGTACGCAGTTTACAATAGGGTACATGGACTGACTGCCTGTTCTCTACACACATGCAGTATCTTCAGAGGAAGAAATCAACTATTTTGAGAAAAGAGAGATTCAAATATAGAATATTTTTATCCAATGAAAAATGCTAGCAATCTCATGCTGTGTCATAGCAGTCAAGATGCCACCTGAGACCCCGGCATCCCACGTTGGAGTCTCAGCTTCACTAGTCATTCCGGACTCCTGCTACTGCGGATCCTGGAGGGCAGCAGGTGCTGATCCATGCTCCTGGTTCCTGTCACCCACCCGGGAGACCTGGGTTAATTTCTAGGCTCCAGTCTTTGGCCTGACCCATCTTCAGTGGTTACTGCAAGCATCTGGAAGGAACGAGAAGCGCTCTCACTGAAGCATGCATGCTCTTTCTCTCTTCATCTCCTTCTGCTTCCCCTGCTCACTCTCCCTTCCAAAATAACTAACTAAATGAACAAATAAATATTAAGAAGAAAAACAGGCCCAGCACGATAGCATAACGGTTAAGGTCCTTGCCTTGAACACACCGGGATCCCATATGGGCGCCAGTTCTGATCCCAGAAGCTCCACTTCCCTTCCAGCTCCCTGCTTGTGGCCAGGGAAAGCTGTCAAGGATGGCCCAAAGCCTGGGGACCCTGCACCTGTGTGGGAGAGCTGGAGAAGGTCCCTGGCTCCTGGCTTCGGATTGGCTCAGCACTGGCCGTTGTAGCCACTTGGGGAGTGAATCATCGGACAGAAGATCTTCCTCTCTGTCTCTCCTCCTCTCAGTATATCTGACTTTCCAATAAAATAAAATAAATCTTTAAAAAAATATGAAAAACCTAAAGTGTGAAATCTAACTCCATTATTAGTACAAGCAGCAATGCTTCACCCCTACTCTTAACTTTGAAAATGAAAGAAAAGTACCTCTAGTATATTTGATTGATGTGTTTAAAACTGATCTATTTGTTACCTACAGGAGACACATCTGACTAACAAAGATCGGTAGAAACTATATCTCATGGATTTTGAGGTTTTTGTGGTTTTTTAAAGATTTATTTCTTTTTAGCCACTAGGCTACCGCACCAGACCCCCAATCTCCAGAATTCTAAGAAAAAGACTTTTCTGCTGTTCAAGAAACTCACTTTCTGATATTTTGCCTGGCAGCCCTGGAACACTAATTCTGGAACCAAGAACCTTTGAAGACAGGAAAATCAACTTTTAAATGTAGAGGTCTGGTCAAGCCATCCCAGGATTGGTTTCAGCGGTGGACACATCTGACTGGAGGAATCACTGCTACTCAAGACAAGGGCTCTCTAGGCGTTCTGGAAGACCAGTAGCTGGTTCTTAATCTGTGTCTCTGGATCCTGTACTTGTTGCCAGCGTTACCCTTGATGGCTTTCCAAAAGTAAAATAAGCTTTGACCCTGACATACACAACCCCGTGCAAACTATTTCAGTGCTGGCTCTGGATGCAGCCTCAAAACCACATGCTTTTATCTCTTCCGGTTCCTTGGATTCAGAAAGAACAGTGTTAGGTTCCATTATCACATATTAAGAAATTTGAATTTCATTCAGAAACCTTACCACCATTTTTTTTTGCTTAATTCAGATGCAATAATGGTAAAAAGGATTCTTTTCTTCCAAAAATACATTGCAATACTGCTCTTTTCTTGAAAGCATGGATGGCTCCAGGGGCTCTGGAGTCTCTAAGGATGAGCACATGATGAGGAAGTTCAAGCAGACTACCCTGTTGCAACCAATTGCTTATTGCTTTTTACATCAATAAACATGCAAAATGCTATACCCATTCTGATATAAATTGTTATTTAGTAAATGATCCTTCCTTTGGTAGAAAGCTCACACATTTTTTTTCTCTATTTATTAATGCTTTTCGTGGTGAGGGGAAATTTGCATTTCTACAAATACCTGGGAATTTTTCTAACACGTTGTTTTTTGCCATTATCAGAACAATGAGATACATACAGTCATTGCCACTTATTCCATAACCAAACCTCACTAGAAGGAAAAGCTTCTGGAAACCAGTGAATGCCTCTGAAAACGTTATATAACTTCCTGTTGGCCTGTTGCGAACAGTGACAGACCGTGGTAAAACAGGAGTCTTGTGATAATAGCAAAACCCTATCCAGAATAATACGGGAGCAAAGGTCACTTGAAGAAAAATTCTGAAAGAGTTGACTCCATCTCAAGTAGATCGTATGGTCCACAGAGAAAAGAGCCTTTGCTGGGAGAGACCTAAGCAAGGCTTTTCTCGTTCCCAAGGTGTTTCAGGCATTAGAAGGAGGGGAAATGACATCCATCTACTTTACCAAGCCTTTCATAGAAAATACTTGGCTCTACAAAATCCACCACATCTTTCTGGCTTGTTTTTATAAAGCTCTGCTTGTATAAATCGCTTACCATTGTCTGTTTATAAGTTAATTATCCTTCCAGACATAAGATTTTTAATTTTAAAATCATGTGAGAAATGATATGCTGGAAAATAGAAATATTTGGACCCGGAGCAGCAGCCTAATGGCTAAAGTCCTTGTCTTGCACATGCCAGGATCCCATATAGGTGCTGAGTCTAATCCCAGTAGCCTCGTATCCCATCAGCTCCCTGCCTGTGGCCTGGGAAAGCAGTCGAGGATGGTCCAAAGCCTTGGGACCCTGCACCCGTACGGGAGACCCAAAAGAGGCTCCGGGCTCCTGGTTTTAGATTGGCGTGGCTCCAGTCGTTACAGTCACTAAGGGAGTGAATCATTGGAAGATCTTCCTCTCTGTCTCTTCTCTGTATATATCTGCCTTTACAATAAAAATAAAATAAATCTTAAAAAAAGAAAACAGAATTTTTTTTGTCTTGAGATAAACTCCGTTTAGAGGAGCCTGTTTGCCCACTTTTTCATTTAATTGATTTTCTTAATATGTTATAGTATTTCTAGAACTAATTAAAGTTCTGTTCTAATGAATGTTCAAGACCCAAATCATGTTATCTTTGCAGTATAGTATATAGATTTTTTAATCATCCATAAAGGTAATTAGACTTTTTACATTCTCAAAAAGTCATAGATTGTTACTGATGCCAATGGGACGGTGTGCTTCCTCCCAGGCCATGATTGAAGAAGCCATTACCAGAGCTGAAGCTTTCTCCGTCATGTACACACCGTTTGCAACCAAAGTGACAGCCGACAAAATAGACAAAGTGAAAGAGATTTTCACAAAAACTCATCCTGCATATATGGAGTACATCTACACAGGTAAGACTCCACTGCTTCAAGTTACCGGCTGGCTCCTTGTTTTCATTCAAATACAAGGCCCTTCCTGATTGGCTTGTTCATGGCTTCTGTTTCAAGGATATGATGCTTAATCTAATGGTTTGAAATTAATAAGTTACTTTTAAGGCTTTAAGTAGGGCTTGCCTTATAGGTCTTATACCATATTTCTCAGGCCCTGTGTTTCTGTGTTTGAAGAAGAAACATTGAAAATGGGAAGCTCTAAGATTTAAATAGTAATAATAATAATAATAATAATAGCATATGGTAAAATGTCACTTTCCCCATATTCTTCATTGTTAGACTAAAGGGTTACAATATTTCCCCAAAACTTGTTTTCCTCCCCAGAGCGCACTCTTTCTGCTTCCTGCCATCTATCCCACATTTCCCACCTTCCTTTTTTCTTATGTTCTTAAATCACTGCTGTCCACAGATGATCAAAGCAACCAGGGATACTAAAGAACACTCAATCACAACACCGAGATTATTTTTTCTTTATTCATCTTTCTACCTTCGAAAGTCACTTGTTCATACACATTCATTCAAAACTCGTCTTACTACTCAGTATATGTCAAGTGTAACTTTGAATTAAGAGCAGGGCACCAGCATGGTGGTGCAGCAAATTAAACTACTGCTTATGACATCAGCATCCCATTGTAAGGAATCTCATTGATTCTTGACTGTTCCACTTTTGATCTAGCTTCAGCCAGTGCATGATGAATCCAGTATGTGAGTTCCTGTCTTGGGTGTCTTCTGTCCATCAGGCGCCAAGACAACCAAGGGGTCAGAGCGCAGGGCTCTTCTGCAGCAGAAACACTTTAGACAATCTGGTGGTGAAGAATGTCCATTTATTTGAGAGAAGTCACAAGCTTATATAGGAAAAGGAGGCAGGCAGAAGGGCGGTCCCAACAGTACTGCTACTGAAAAACAACGTTGTGACTGGCTAATAGATAGGTCTATCTCTCTGGTCCACTGAAGATAAAGGTCGGGAAGCACAGGAAATTGTATCTCAGGGCAGACTCATTATCTGCTGAAAAGCAGAATAAATGTAACATTTGACTTCCTAGGGTTGTTTACAAAGGAAGTCTTATCTTAGCAGAGTGGAGAAGAGAGACTGAGGTGCAACCCATGTCTCTTATTGCATGCCCAGTGAACAGGTCATGTTGGGGTCTGTTAGCCAAGCGTGCAGTGTGCCATGTGCCTATGGCCTCCCATATGCGTTAGGCAGGTGGAGATCCAGGGGTGATCTCTCACACGTATACCAATATGAGAGATTCAGATAGAATCCCAGGATCCTGGCTTTGCCTGGGTTCAGCAGTGGCTGTTGTAGTCTGCTTTGTAGTAAACTAAAGAGCAGGAGATTGACCCGTAACATCAGCATCCCATATGGCTGCAGGTTCCTGTCCTGGGACTTCACTTCCAATGCAGCTTCCTGCTAATGGTCTGGGAAAGCAGTGAAGGGTGGTTATATAGGTCCTTGGGTCTCTGCACCCACTTGGGAGACCATGAAGAAGCTCCGGGCCCCTGGTTTTGGATCATCTTAGTTTTTGCCACTGCAGCCATATGGAAAGTAAACCAGGAGGTGGACTAGATCTCTATCATTCTGTATCTCTGCTTCTCATTCTCTCTATAAATATGTCTTTTAAATAAAAATAAAATCTTTCAGAAAGAATAGATCTCTATTGTTCTTCTCTTCAAATATATAAAGCTTATTTTCAAAAAATGAAAAAAATAGAGATGTTTCTGGTTCTAAATGAAGAACCATCAAACAATGACTACCTCACTTTTTAAAGATTTATTTACTTGCAAGGCCTTATTTACTTATCAATGGCCATGGCTGGATCAGGCGGAAGTCAGGAACCAGGAATGCCATCCTGGTCTCCCCCAAGAATGACGGGAACCCCATTACTTGGAACATCATCTACCACCTTCATAGGTGCTGTAGCAGAACACTGGATCAGAAGCAGGGCAACGAGGGCTCTTACCAGCACTCCAACATGTGATATCAGCATTTTAACGGATGACTTAATCTGTAGTGCGAAAAGTGCTATGACAAAGCCACAATAACTACTGTATTAAGCCAAATATCTGAAGAGACGCACCTCGTGTTACACTCATCTGCTCTCTGTTCAGGCCCTTGAAATTAAGGCATTGATTCATAGAATTGTGAATGCGTTTTGTTTTGATCACTTTTAAAGTCCCAGGCACTCTATATTCATTATCTCTTGGTAGTCCATGCTATTTTCTATCCAGAAAATAGTAACCAGAAAAGACAAATTACATTTGCAGAGAAAACAGATAGCTAGTGGTGGCAGGCCTTAGATTTGAACTCACATCCTGCTCATATGGCTACAGTATTTGCCAGTAACAGAAGCATTAAATGCAAAGCCTTTGGATTCCATTCTCCATGTTGAGAGTCATTTAAAGGAAAGGTGTTGCTGTGGATGACTGAACAGTAAGTCCCTGAGAACCATTGGGAATTTTAAAAATTTATTCTTATTAAAAAGTCAGATTTACAGAGAGGAAAGAGAGACAGAGAGAAAGCTCTTCCATCTGCTGATTTACTCCCCAAGTAGACACAATGGCCAGAGCTGAGCCAATCTGAAGCCAGGAGCCAGGACTCTTTCCTTTCTTCCATGCAAGCACAGGGTCCCAAGGCTTTGGCTCATCCTATATTGCTTTCCCAGGCCACAGGCAGGGAGTTAGATGGGAAGTATAGCCACCAGGATAGGAACCGGTGCCCATATCTAATCCCAGTGCATGCAAGGTGAGGACTTTAGCCACCTTGGGTAGGCTACCATGCTAGGCCCTACCATTGGGAATTTTTTTTTTTTTAGATTTTTATTTATTTTTATTGGAAAGGAAGATATACATAGAGGAGGAAAAATAGAGAGGAAGATCTTCCATCCATTTGTTCACTTCCCAAGTGAGTGTAATGGCCAATCCAAAGCCAGGAGCCAGGAACTCTTCTGGGTCTCCCACGCGGGTGCAGGGTCCCAAGGATCTGGGCGGTCATCAACTGATGTCCCAGGCCACAAGCAGAGAGCTGGATGGGAAGCAGGGGCACTGGGGTTAGAACTGGCAACCATATAGGATCCTGGGCGTGCAAGGCGAGGTCCTTAACCACTGCTCTGTCGTGCCGGACCCACCAATGGGAATTTAAAGACAGAAAAAGGAAAGGAAAGGCGGAGTACATGCTAACTTTACTACTGGTGCTGATTTGCTTTGTTTGAGCATTTTGTAAGGACATAGATAAAGATGTCTCAAAACACATATTTTCTTGCTAATTACTGTAAATGGTTCACTGTCTTGTTACAGATACTTAGCAGGTGGGGTTTCTGGACCAGAGCACAGGTAGTACATAAAAGTCATGGTCATCTAGCTTCATGGAAAATGGAGTCTGTGTCGGCTACTTCCATTGCTGCTGGCACACCCTTCAGAATGAAGAGTTTTTAATGAGGGATTACCAGTTTGCCAATATTTCTTCTGATGGAATGAATTACTGTGTTTAACCTGCTTTGTGGAGAAGTCATGAGGATTAATTAATACTTAGGAAGCACTATCGCTACCAAGAATTTAAAAACAATAACAACATTAATGAGCAAGACTCATGTCTCATGTAACTCCGTCAAACCTGTTATCAAGATGAATTATGATCTGTTAGCAAGATAATTTGTGCTAAAGGATCATATAGTTTGGAAGAGAAGATAATTGTAAGTTACTGATGATTGTTTCTATTATTTCATAATTACTCATTACTAGGTCTGTAAGCGCTGTATGAAAACAGAGCGAGGAAAGACACAGCTTCTAGAGGGGAGTAGAAGGTAGGAAAGACAGTGGGAACTAATAAGGCTATTGAATTAATAAGAAGTGACTAAGGGATGTTCCCCAAAGTCCTCACTGGGATGATGTTGAAACAATTATTGTTTGATCATGGCTTGATATGTAAACTCAGTCTTGGAAGTGTGGCTCCTTTTCCCCTAGGCAGTGACAAGGGGCATGAGAGCACAAGCAGGGAAGTGGGAAGGTCCTGTGTTCTTTTGACCATCTGCACATTTCTTCCAGGAGGGCAGGCGTTAGAGCCAAATATAGTAGCTTGGAAATGAGTCACTCAGAAAGAGATGAGACCTGGTTACGTAGTTTTCATGGTATTTTCCCCAAAGCCAGGATTTCCCTTCCATCAGACTTGTAGCTAGAGTTTCTAAAAGTTCTGTCCTGACAGTTTAAGTGATTTATTTCAGCAAGTATTCATGCAGCAGATGTAAAGAGATAATCTCACAGAAAATACGTGCAAACAAGACTCCAACCTTTTTGCGCACCTGTATTGTGTTCTCTGCACAGATTCGGAGATAGACTGTTTTATTGTCATGCAGACATTTCTACGCGTTTGTCTCTTTCCAATTACTATTTAATCATATTCACTAGCTTCCTTATCCTTTCCATGAATGTTTCTTCTTTTCTTTGCCTGGCTTCATCTTCCCCGGTATTCAAGCATTTCTGGAGTTCTCGGCACGTGTGAGAGAAGCAAGCCGGCTAGTCCCACTAGAGATCAAACCTGGTGGCTTGAACAGCACCTCATCCATCTACGTGACAAATGAAGAGACCCAAGAGCCCTAATATCGACACAACTCCAATCCAGTCTCTGAAGAGTCCCTTGTATATGCTGGTCTATGAACCCACTCACCTTCTGAGTCTTGCTGAAAGATCCCCTTCATTCCACGGGAGTCTCTGCACCATGTTGTATTACTCTGCCTTTTCCCCACTTCCCAGGATCCTAGGAACAAGAATATAATTTACAATCAAGATGGGTAGTTTATTTATCTGATCATTGACTCAGCAAACACTTACTGAGAACATATATTGCATATACTAGTCTAGATGGTGCCATGACTATACCTACTTCTGAGAAGGCATCAGACTTACATTTTTGAAAAAAGGTTTGCATATTTTTAGTTTTAATAGGTTGGAAATAGTCCATACATATAATTCTAAGAAAATAATACCATTCCCTACCTCCCTCCTTCACTTATCCATCAGCACCACTTCGCCCTCCCCTTCTTTCTTTTTGTAACTTTTATATAATAAATTTTTCATTTACATTACATCAAGGACTTAACAAATTAAAAGCAAAGAGACTCTGGATTTATCTAGGATATAGGCAAGAGCAACAAATAATAATGAAATGGAAATGTGACCACTTTATCCATATGCATTTAATTTTAAATGAATCATGGGTTATTGAAGCTATAGAAATACACTTAACCATTGGTTTGACAAAGATATAAACAAAGATGGACACAGCGATATTTGCAGCAGTGCTGCTAAACACTAAAAGAGGAAGAGGTATTTCTTCCTCTTTTCCTTTTAAACGATGGCTCCCACATATATGTGCCAATATGGGAATGTGTTTGTCATATTCTATTCACCATAGTATCCTCCAGGAACATCCATTGTGTTGTAAATGTTAGAACATTACTTTTTATAGATGGATAATATTCCACTTTATACATATATATCACATTTTCTGTATCCATTCATATGATGATAGGCACCATTTGATTTCTTATTTTGGCTATTATGAACAGTGTGTTATATACATGATGATGTAGACATCTCTTTGATATTAGCACTTTCATGTCTTTGAGGTATATGTGCAGAAGTGGGACTGCTGGGTATTTTGACAATCTATTTCTAGTTATTTAAGCAATCTCCATACTCCTTTCCGCAGTGGCTGCACTTTTATTCCCACCAACCATGTAGATGTGTTCCCCTTTCTCCATATCCTCACCAACATCACTCTTTCTGAGATTTTAGCCTTTTTGATGCTAGAAGTGATGTAATATGGTTCTGATTTGCATTTTCCTGATGATTAGTGACAATGGGCGATTTTCACATACGTGTTGGTCATTTTCATTTTGAGAACTGTATGCTGAGATCTTTAGCATATTTTTTAACAAAAGTGCTTGTTATTTTATTATTGAGTTCCATAAGCTCCTGAATATCCTTTCTTGAATAGGTAGTCCATGATGGTTTTTTTTAAGATTTAACTAATTTTTGGAAAGGCAGATTTACAGAGAGAATTAGAGACACAAGAGAAAGATCTGCCATCTGCTGGTTTACTCCCCAAATGGCTGCAATGATTAAAGCTGAGCCAATCCAATGCTAGGAGCTAAAACTTCTTCTGGGTCCCCCAAGCAGGTGCAGGGTCCCCAAGGCTTTGGATCATCCTCTGCTGCTTTCCCATAAGCAAAGAGCTAGATGGGAAATGAAGCAGCTGGGACACAATCAGCACCCAGATAGAATCCTGGCACATAGGGAAAGATTAGTCAATTGAGCCCATCATTAGGCCCATCTCATGAACCCTGTTTCCCATTCTGTTGGCTATCTCTTCACACTGTTCATCTTCCCTTTGGCTCTGAGGAAGGTTCTGAACTATATATAATCCCATTAGTTTAGCTTGGTTTTTTTTTTGTTTGCTTTTTTGTTTTTGTTTTTTGCCAGTGCTTTGGGAATCTTGCCCAATAACCATTCGCAATTCATAGTCTCCTACTGAGTTTATTTTTTTCATTTGCTCAGAGTTAGGGATATAATTTCATCCTAGTATATATGAATATATGGAGTCTGTTTTTTCCAGCAGCATTTATTAAGGAAATTACCCTTGTACTACTGGATGGTCTGAGCACCTTTGTCAAAAATCAGCTGTGTATGTAAACTAATTTCAATGTTTTCTCTTCTAGTCCATTGATCTTTATGTTGTTTTTATGCTAATACTCTGCTGTTCTATTATAGCTTTGTGTTGTGCCTTGAAATTGGAATTTTGTTGCCTTAACCTTGATACATTTTCAGGATTCCTTTAGTTATTGTAGGCCTTTTGTGATTTCCTGTGTATTTTAGGATGATTTGCTTTTACTTCTGTGACTAAGATAATTGGTAATTTGGTAGCAATTCCACTGAGTCTGTAGGTTGCTTTAGAGAGTGTAGGTATTTTAATAATATAATTCTTGTAATCCATGAGTAAAAAAAAAATCTTTCATTTGTTTGTGGGCTTACTGGTTACTTTCAACAATTTCTGACAAATTCAACAATTTCATTGTAGATATCTTTCACTTCTTTGATTAAATATATTCATAAATATTCAATTTTATGACTACTATGAATGGGATTTCTTTCTTCTCTTTTACTGAATTCATCATCAGAGTATAAAAGGCTACACTTTTGTATATTTATTTATAAACCACAACCTTACCAAATTGGTTTATAAATTCTAACAGGTTTTTGGTGGAGTTTTTAGGACTTCCAATATACAAATCACATCATCCACAAACATGAACATTTTTACTTTCTCTTTTCCATTTACAATGCCATTTGTTTCTTTCTCTTCCCTACTCACTCTTGCTAAAACTTCCCATATTATTTTGATTTGCATGTTTTACTAACCTTGCATGACCTGGGTGGGTGAATGATCCATCTCGTGTGTTGTTGGATTCTGTTGACTAGTATTTTGTTGAGAATTTTTGTGTCTATCTTCATCAGGGTTATCACTCTGTAGTCCTCTTTTTCTGTTGTGTGTCTACCTGGCTTTGGTATTAAGGTGTAGTTGTCTTCAAAAAGAGAGTTTGGAAGGATTGATATTGTTTTGAATAACTTTTCTTGGTTTGAGGGATTTAATTACTGATTCAATTGCCATCCTTGTTGTAGGGCTCTTTAGATTATTAATTGCATCATGATTCAGTTTTGGTAGACTGTATGTATCCAAAAAATCTGCCTTGTTTATGTCTCACAAGTTTTGAAAGGTATTGATGCCTTCACTCATTTCAAGCAATTTTTAAATTTCCTCTGCTTTCTTCTGTAACCCATTGTTCATTTAGCAGCACATTGTTCAGGCTCCAAGTACTTGTATATCTTTGGGAGTATTTTGACTTGTTACTCTTTGATTTTATTCCATGGTGGTCTGAGAGAATGCATCGTATTTTTCAAATTTGTTAAACTTCCTGAGGCTTATTTCGTGGCTCATAATATGGTCAGTCCTGAAGAAGATTCCATGTACTGATGGAAAACAAAAAGTGTATTCTGTATCCGATGGGTAAAAGATTCTGTAGATGTCCATAATTTTACTTATTCTATTTCCTGGTTGAACTCTTGTTTCCTTGCTGAGTTTCTTTCTCAACAATCTGTTCATTAAAGTTAGCGGCTGTTAAGGCTTGCCGCTATTACTGTTTTTGAATCGATTTCTCCTTTAAATTCCACTAATATTTGTTTTGTATAGCTAGGTGACCTGGCATTTGGTGTGTATACATTTATTATAGTGGTTTCTTCTTACTGAATGGATTACTTGATTATTACGTGTTGTCTTTCTTCATCTATTTAATGTTTTTCATTTCAAAATCCATATTATCTGATGTGATAATGGCTGCAGAAGCTCATTTTTTCTTTCTGTTGTTGGCCTGGAATATGCCTTCCAACCTTTCACCTTCAATTTCCACATATCTTTGTTATGAGATATGTCTTCTGTAGACAGCAGATAGGTTGGTTGTGTTCTTTGATCCAGTCCACTAATCTATGGTGTCTGATTGATGAGTTTAGGCCATTTGTATTCAGTCAATATCAATATGTAATGACTTGGTCCTGTCATTATGGTAATGGGCTGTTCACAGTTTGATTTAGTCTTCTTTTGTCATTTTACCGGGAGATTCTGCACATTGCCTTCGGTTTTGGAAGGTGCTATTCCTTTCTCTGTAGTCCATCTTTAAGGAACATTTTTAGTGTAAGTTAATTAGAAACTAAATCCGTCACCTTTTGTTTGCTTTGGAAGCATTTTCTTTCCTTTTCACAGGCAAAGGAAAGCTTTCTGGGTGTTATTCTCAGATGACAAATTTTCATTTTAGAATCTAGAATAGGTCACTCCACTCTCTTCTGGCCTTTAGTTTCCTCTGAGAGGTCAGTTGTGTGTCTGATTAGGGTTCTTCTCCAAGTTAATTGACTTTTCTCACATCCATACTCAAGGATCTTTTCTTCCTGTTTAACCAAAGAGAGCTTGTTCATTATATGCCATGGAGAGAATTGTTTTTGATCAACTCATATGGGAATTCATTGCCCCTTCTCTATTTCACTTCCCAGTTCTTCCTCCATGGTAGGGAAGTTTTCAATCACTATTTCATTGGATATGTCTTTGAACCCAGCTTCTCTTTCCCCACCTTCTGAAATTCTGATAACTCATGATTGATATTTTAATGCTGTCTGTTGATTCTTAGATGCTTTTTTTTAGCTTGCCTCAGTTCCTCTTACAGCTTTTTGACTATTTCATTATTATTGCAGGAAGTGTCTTCTAATTCTGAGATTCTTTCTTCTGTCTTATTCTGTCATTGAGGCTTCCTGCTGAATTTTGTATTTTGCTGCATTGTGTTCTTCAGTTCTTATAATTTGCTTGATTTTCTTTCAGTGTTGTTATTTCCTGTGTAATGTATTCCTTAAATTCCTTGAAGCCCTGTAGATGCTTCTCATTGTTTTTAATGAAGTTTACAACATTTTTTAAATATTTTTTTCATTTTTTTAATTATATATATTTTTTAATTACATTGTATTATGTGACACAGTTCTATATAGGCATTGGGATTCCCCCCACCCCTCTCCCACCCCTCCCCCCATGGTGGGCTCCCCCCATTGCACAACCACAGTTCAGGTTTAGTTGAGATTCCTTCATTGCAAGCATACACCAAGCATAGAGTCCACTATCTCATTGTCTGGTCAAGTTCAGCAGCTTCTTGGGGAAACCCTCCCCGGTCCGAAGGCAGAGTCAACAGAGTAAAATCCTGGTCAATTAAAAGCCCTGACATAACATCAGCAACAATATATAACGTTAAGGGATAAATTGACAAAGTATTGAGCAACCAATTTGTCAAAATTGGATGCATGGTCTTAACAACTTCCTGTGACTATTTCAAAGACATTTCAATAATTGAGGTGCGAAACAGTTTTAGGAAGGGTGTGCAGAGAAATCTTCCATACGTTGGTGAGGAGTACTTATTCCCAGTGTCCTACCTAGTAAGTTGTGTGTGAGTCCATACTGACCAAGCCTTCCTTGTTGTACTCTGCCTATCCATTCCAATTTGTGAGTGTGTGTGTGTGTGTGTGTGTGTGTGTGTGTGTTGGGGGGGGGGGGCTCTGGAGCATCCCTCATGGTCATTGCAGAGAGGGTGGGGACCCGAAGTTAGAGCTAAGTAAGAACCAGAGATAGCTCCTCTCCCTAATCCTGAAGGGAGTTTACTGTTCTGTTTCTGAAGACCGCTCAGGTTTCCTGGTTGTTGTTCCAATGGCCTTGAATCCTATGATGAAGGATTCAGCTTCTTCCATCTAGTGGGGTAGGTCCAAAGGGGCGGAGGGGGGGATGTCCTCTGAGTTCTCGGCCTCCGAAGGCATTCCAGTACCCCATAGTCTCTTTGGCAGTTGGGATGTGGTCCTTGGCGCCCGTACTGATAGCCCTTGGTGGGGATCCGGGAGTCTCCAGGTTTGGGATACAAGCCTCCTCCTGTCCACCTGCTCCACTCTGTGGTCCCCCACTGCTCTGTGCACATGACTTCCTGTTAATAGGTTGTCAGGGTCGCTCTTGATTCCCCCTATATGTCTTTGTAGTTTTACTGTTGTCTAATGTTGTCTTGAATCTATTGTCTACAAGTTACCTCTTATGTGCCTAAGAGGTTACACTACACGGCTTCCTCACACGTTCACAGGAGATGGAAGGTTTCTTTGCTCTCCCACCCAATTTCTGAGTAGTAAAAGGTTTTGAAAATATATTTGGTTGTGCAATTTTAAAAACACTTGGGTTGAAACCATATTAGGTAGAGGTCCATCAGGGGAGACTTATATCATTGGGAATCTTTAGGGTTGATTCATGTACCCAAAGCCCTGAGGGTTTATCATGGAGCTTTCTAAGCTGCAATCATAGAAACCAAATCCCAGAGCTCCCTGGCCAGTCGGCCAGCAGGCAGAACCTACCGCCAAATGGCGCACTGGCCGCCCATACTGGCTAAGCACGCGCACATGGTAGCAGCCGTGTGTGATCCAGGCATGAGATGCTGCTTATACCGGGGCCTTCCAGCCACCGTAGACTACTTCCCCAGGTTCAAGCTCCACCCCCTCCCAGTCCTGCCCCCAGCTCAAGCCCGCAGGCGAGCAGTGAAGCAGTCGGACCCGCCTCACAGAGCTCCGTGGGTAGTCTATGGCGCTCCGGCAAGCCCGATACTGGGTCTCAGGTTCCTCAATGTCTTCCTCAGTTAATTCTGAGGCTATTGCTCCTTGGCAGGGGAGGCATCAGCAATATTCATAGTGCTCTTGGTCATTGCTATTCTGATTAGCAGATTCTTCTTAGGGCCAATTTTTAAACTGTGTTAGCCACAGGTCTACAGTCAACTTCACTGATCCCATTTTCATGCCACTCCCGCCTGTGAGTTTAGGCTCTCATTTTACCACAGTCTCTGTTAGCCCAGCTCCCAGCTCACCACTCTCCATTCCCTATGATCCCATGCTGTGGCTACACCATTGCCTGCTCAGCTTTCCTCTCACTCTTAATCCCAGTAGGATCCAAAATTAGAAAGACAGCAGCCATTCTAGATCATAGGGTTGTCTGTGGTGCCAATTGCATAGAATTTTTTTCCTTCCTCTTCTGGCCAGAATCTGTTGGCCATTAGGTCTAGCGGCCAGCCGGACCTATTTTGGATTAGAATATGTGGGATGCCAAGTTTATACCCATGTCCTTGTTGGATCATTGCAATGTGTTGATCCAGAAGTGATGAGCACATGTGCTGGTCCCGGTTGTCCCTTCCCAGAGCCTTTAGCACGATAGCCAAAAAGGCACCCAATGTAGTTGGCTGGGTCATTAAATCCACTATCTTCCCTCACCCAACTACTTGGATGCTAACATTCTGCTTCTGCTCATGATTAGATTAAACAAACCAGCAAGACCTGCAGGTCTGGGGAC
Source organism: Ochotona curzoniae (assembly GCF_017591425.1). NCBI lineage: Eukaryota > Metazoa > Chordata > Mammalia > Lagomorpha > Ochotonidae > Ochotona > Ochotona curzoniae. The sequence goes on from NW_024467096.1 coordinate 26,715,653, forward strand.
AACCCAAACCGATTTTTGATGGGACTTGTAGAATGCCAATTCAGTATTGTTTTCCTACTGAAACTAGTACAATGCATTAAGCTGGAAGTGAGTTCTCCTCTGGTTTTGCATATGTTCAACCTGCAGATGTCCCTCCCCATAGCCTTGGTTACAGTAGTCAAAATGGCAACCGATGTGGCACTGGTGGGGATAGGGGCCATGAAACCCACCCTTCTCCCATACCCAACTACTTGAGCTCTGCTACTCTGCTTCTGCTCATGGTCATATCAAGCACATAAGCAGAATCTGCAGTTGTATGGTTGAGTTCACCTCCTTAGTTCACAGTGAATGCCCCTTCCCAACTGGGAGGCTGATGGAACTCTGATGGTTGCTGGGTTATCTGTTCATTGCAGCACCCTCGACTGTCTCTATTGCTTCCCATGTCCATGGGTCTGCAAGTGTCCCTCTGACATTGGCTTGTCCTTTCCTATTTCCCCAGATCGTGCCCTCTCTGCTCCTCCTTGACTAATCCTTCTTCATCAAGTTTTACTTATTTATGTATTAACTTATTTGTATGAAAGTCAGACCTGGGGGGTTGGGAGAGTGGACTTCCTTTTGCCTTTCCGTTCCCCAGAATGCTGCAAAGACCAGGGCTTCCATCCCCACTTTGTGGATGGTATGGGTTCAAGCACCTGGTCCATATTCTGCTGGTTTCATCAGGCCATTAGTGGGAAACAGGATTAGAATTGGAGCAGCCACAAGACAAACCATTGCCCGTGAGGATTGTTGGAATCAGAAGCAATGATTTAACCCAATATGCCATAAAATTGGCTCGATATCCTTTCTTTTGAATGGAGTTGGTTTTATTGCAAAAGAATTATGGATTTGTCAGAAGGAAGGGTATCACTAGGTTGTTTTGACTTTGGTTTTAGAAGAGCCCAGGAATATAATCTGTGGGCAATTTCCTTTGTTTGATCAGTGTGAGTTGTGTCGCTCTGACACAATGGTCTAGCCTGCTGCAATTCAGAGAGATTAAAGTATAGATTGCTTTGAGAAAAATGTGGGATTTTTAGGATTTTTTTCTTCAAACCATAGAGAGTTTGTTGTCAGTCTCCTTAGAGATTGTGAAAAATAAGTTAGTGCCTTATTTTTTATGCTGAAGGAGAAAAAGTACTTATCCCATCAACCTCCAGCAAGCCCGACTGATACTGGGGTTTCTGATACCATTTTCTGTGGCTCTAGCACTGCATGATGTGGATGGGCCCTCCCGTAGGTTCTACTAGAAGTGTTTAGCAAGTGTTATGGCTTATAACACCAATAGTTTTAGAAATAGTACCATGAATATGAGGGAGCCCTACTCCTGTCCAATACCAATGAATGCAAGATATTTTACTCTGCTGGCTAAGACTCTAGCACAATGAATCCAGGGAAGTTCTTGCTTAGGTTCATCAGGTAGATTGGAGTGCAACTGCGAAATTTAGCATTCATTCTTCTAGTCCTTGTGTGGCATGGTAGAATGCCATCATCACCCAGACCTCTCAGCATGATATCAGATATCTTATGGGCTGTTGCTAGTGCCAGCCAACACAAGCAAAGGGTAATACGTTGACTTTATGTAGAGTAAGTGAGCATAACCCTTGAGCTGATGTTCTAAAACTCCCACAGTTGCAGGAGATCTGTCTTTTGCCCCACAAGTTGCTTTGACTCCAATTTCTATCCTGATCACTCTGGTATCCACGGAAAAGAAATCTGCTGTGCGACTTCTCAAAGCCCAAGCCAGTATTCCATGGAAGTGAGAGAAGAGAGGGAGGTGATGTGGCTTCCTTTCTAAAAGATCAGCAGTTTTTCAGAATGAAATCAGCCCCCCAGATTGGAGAAAAGGTCAGTGGATGACCTTTCAGTTGAATCTGTGGGTGGCAGGACACATGGAAATTTTTTCTTACCTTGATTTGGTAAGACAGCAGCTCCCTTTCAGAAACTGGCTGCACTACACAGCCAGCTGCAGCAATGTATCTATCTACCTGCTTTTGTCCCACGGAGTCTTCATTGTTTTGTCACACGACCACTAAGATTTCCGTCACTCAGACCACTCAAAATGTGGACCTCCCTTTGTTCTTTCATGTGCCGGGACATGAAGTCAATATGGCTACACCCTATTCAGCAATCTTGGATCTTGGCTCAAACTCTTTAATAACATACATCCTCATTCTCCTATAATATCTGTTCAGCTAAAACCTAAACTCTGCTGTGAAATGGAAAGCTGCAACTGATTAAAAGAAAGACGGAGATAAAATCAAATGGGTAGCAGATTGGAACTAGAGGTCCTTTGCACTGATTGAGTAAAGATTGTCTAGTTCTTTACCAAGCTTCTTTCTTTTTCCCCTCAACAACAGAACTGAAATCCACTTCCAGACTCCTCAGAAGTTAGGGAAGTTTTTGTTACTGAGTAATAGCCAGTGGAATTGCAAGCATAAATAATATATGTTACTTCTTGTCCTGGCCTACAAAACTTTTCTGTACAAAACTCTCTTTACCTGTTCACTGACTGAATGAAGAGGTCCGTGGAACCACAGGAGTCAAAAGGTTGAATTTCTGAATGACCATGTGGAATTTCACTCACTGAATACCCAAATGGACAAAAAAAAAAAAAAGAGAGAAACTCTTACTTTTGATCTCTGGGCAGAGGCTACAGAGAGATGGATCTTTTGTTACATCTAGTAGCATTGCTGTCATATACTTTAACTGTCTTAAAATCGGAACAAGCAGCTTCCTACTTCACCTAAAACAGCATAAATTCTTGCTAATTCTCAAGTGATTAAACAATTCTCTAAGTTCTATCAACTCCACCCCCAGAAGCAAGCTGAATTTGTACATATACTCTTCTGCCTCAAATTCCCTACTCCTTCCATAGACAGCTACAGTAGCACGTTATCATAAATATGTATTTGTATCCAACCACAGTAAGATAGCATTTTGGAGAGATAGCAATGCTCCATTGGAAATAAGATAGAACTGTGAAGTTCTTGTTGCAACAAGGCAAAAGGAGGTTCTACGTTAGAATTTCTGAACTAAAGAAAGCATCTTAACGAAGGTCATACAATGTGTACCTTGAAGTTCTTGGATGAGGAGTCTACCTAAGTTTTGCTGGAGTAGTAATTATTATCATTAAAACTTGGAGCCTGGAGACTAACACATTTAATTTTCCCTGCAGAGGCTGGCAAGCAAACTTCTAATTCAGAATCTCTGCCCAACTCCAGGTCACCTTCATCAACTCTAGAAATACTGTGCTACTTAATTCCTGGTGGTGTAACAGTGCAGTGAACGCAGCAATAGCTGGCAGTGACAGTGGTGCTAGGCAGGGAAGGTGTTCTCAATGAAAATTCCAGAACAACGTCTTCTCTCAAGCCAGCCCTGAGTCCATTGTCCCCCCCCCCATCAGATTTTTCTACATGAGCACAGATGCAAGGAAAAGAGGGTTTATTAAAGTAATTTATGCTTAACTGTATTCAGGCTTAAATATTTTTCAGTTTTTTAATTGAACAAGCTTACTAGATTGCAAATTAGCTCTACAATGATTTATCCCAAGAAAACTCACTCATCTTTAGTGGCAGCTACCAGGATTGCTGTTATAATTTCTGGAAGACTGATGGAGGAGGCTTAAAATTCAAGCCTGACTTGTGGAACAACCCCTGGCTTATGTATGCTCAGAAGTTTATTGTTTATCCTTTATGTTTCATGAATGTGGTAGGTCCTACCAAAAAAAATCTTAAAATAATTTTATAATACAGCTGTGCTGCATTGTATTTCTGGGGTTTTTTTTTTTAGTAGCTATCCATTTTTCTTATTTAAGGAAAAACCCAGTTTGATTCATGCTGAGAAGTCAGGGCATATAAAGCAAACAGTAATTCACCAGCCCTAGAATGATTATGTTTTCATTTATAAAGATTTTTCTTGAGATTTTTATTTATACATTCCAATAAAATAATGCAATTTTGCACAGTCCTTAGTTCTTTCATGGTTGTATTTTAATAATAATAAAGTAATACAATAAGCATATCCTGTCTCCTCTTGATGAAAGTATCAAGATTTATTTGCTAAATAAATAAATATTCAGTAATGGATCTCTGCTTAGTAATGTTTAATAGAAAAGTTTCTGGATCAGATATCAATTACTTGAACACTTAGGAGGATAGAGTCATATTTTGCCTTTCCAAGGCAATTTAGCTCCCAAGAGTAAACACACGTGTTCAGAGGGATAATATATTGCTTTAAAATAGAACTTTAAAAAGTGTTTGCACTGAAATGCATAACCTTGTTCTCATTCAGTCATCATTCACTAGTAAGGATAATATATTTCTTGTGTTTTCTGAAACACAAAGTTAAAATTACTCGTTATAGTCTTTCTTCTTTAAATTATTATAATTTTATCATGAGCAAGAGTGTTCAAGATCAGGCCATTTCCTCTTTGTAACCAGCTTTCTCAAATGGAAAAAGTTATAGAATCACAGTGTCTGTCTCCTCAATTTTATTACAAAGGTGTTATAGCCAGGTTGGTTATAAAGATGATAAATCATCTTGTACTGCACCACGTATAAGGCCAACATCCCTCACGTATAGGGCTAACATTTCTGTTCTTAAAATATTAAAATGTTCATCTTCCCAGTAGGGACTGCAGTGCTCTGGCATTGCTCTATCAGGTGGAAGCCATGCTTCTTCCTGAGCAGCTTGCACATCCTCTGCATCAGCAGGTCACAGTGCCGTTTCCCACTCTCTGTTATCCACTGTCCTTGACCTTCACTGAACCATATTGTTCCCTGCTTGGTGTGTTTTCACTGGAATTCTAAACAAAGGCAGACTTGATGGCATTTAAAGAAACATCAGCCAGTAATTCAAATATGAAGTAGGAAGGATAGGAAGCTTTTCTTCAGCCCCTTGAAAGGATCCAACAGGTTGTATCAGGGTGAAAGAACTGCATTGAAGGATGTGGCAGGAAGCGGACAAATATTATAGATAGTGTATCCATAAATTTAACAAAACCTTACAGAACGCCTACACATAAACACAGACACAAGGAAACCTCTCAAAAGTCAATTTTCCTTCTTGAAATTTCCCAGATATACTCACTGAATCTATTCCTAAAGATTAGCTAATCCATTTCCAGTATCAACCCCGGTTGCCTTTCCAGTCTCTAGGTTTCTTATTCAATACCAGTTTTCACAATCTGCATATGAACACCCCAGGACCATTTTTAAACAACCACAGCTTACTCTAGTAGGTTAGCAAATGCTAACACAATTTCTCCTGCCACCTACAATGCTAGCATCCCTGAAGGGTACCAATTTGTGTCCTGCTGTTCTGCTTCCCCTTCCTATCCTGCTCTTGCTCAATGTCTACAAAAGCCATGGAAGATGGCCCAGGAGTCTGAGTCCCTGGATCTGGTTTTCAGATTGGCTCAGCTCCCACTGTTGTGGTCACTGGGGGAGTAAATCAGTAGATAGATCTTTCTGTCTCTCTCTCTGTAAAACTGCTTTTCTAATAAAAACAAATCATTTTTTTAAATGATGCTGCTAAGGATACCCAAATCTCATTCCAGAGTGCCCAAGTATGATTCCCGACTGAGGCTCCTGACTTTAGCATCCTCCCTTTGTACATTCTGAGAGGCAGCTCCTCACTGGGTGACTCTCTTAGTTCGGTATCTACTATGTGTCTGACTCAAATTTAATTCCCAGCTCCAGGCCCTGGCCTGGCTCGGCCCTGGCTATTGAAGGCATTTGGAGAGTGAGAGTGTATGGTAAATACCTGTGTGTCTCTCTGCCTCTCCTCTTCCTCTCTTTCACTGTTCTGCCTTTCAAATAACAAAGGAAGTTATTCTTCCCATCTGATTGCACTCCATGAAAGCCCTTAGATTTAACTATTAAATATGATACTTATTTTAGGATCTTATAGGAACCTGTTTATTATACAGTAAAATATTCCCAAATTTCTAAGGGTTCTCTTTTTCCACCATTTTCTTAGTTTTTTTTTCCTATTTGAAACTATGATTATGATGTTTTTCTCCTGTCATCAGTTAACTAATGCAAAAACTTACATATATCAATCTTCTTTTTTCTTAAAGATTTATTTATTCTTCTTGGAAAGGCAGGTATACACAGAGGAGAGAGAGAGAGAAACATCTTCCCTCCACTGATTCATTCCCCAAGAAGCCACAATGGCCAAGACTGAGCCAATCCAAAGCCAGGAGCCAGGAGCTTCTTCTGGGCTTCCCACACACAGTCACAGGGTGCCAAGGCTTAGGGCTGTCCTTGACTGCTTTTCCAGGCCACAAGCAGGGAGCTGGATGGGAAGCAGAGCAACCAGGACACGAGCCAGCACCCTATGGAATCCCAGCAGATGTAAGATGAGGAATTTAGGCATGAGCCATCTCAGCAGTCCCTATCTGGGAATTCTTGGCTCTTGCCTTTGAACTGGCTCGGCTCCAGCCATTTTAGCCCCTTGGGATGTAGACAAGCAGAAGAGAGTCTCTCCTCTCTGTAGACCTGCTTTTCAATAAATAAATAAATAAAACTTTATAAAGTAATAACACTAATCCTCAAACTGTTGTCTTTTCTTTTTAGAGATAACTTTTTTAAAAGATTTATTTTTATTGTTTTTTTATTGGAAAGGCAGATATACAGAGTGGAGAGACAGAGAGGAAGATCTTCCATCCGATGATTCACTCCCCAAGTGAGCGCAACGGCCCATGCTATGCCCATCCGAAGCCAAAAGCCTCTTCTGGGTCTCCCACGCGGGAGCAGGGTCCCAAAGCTTTGGGCCGTCCTTGATTGCTTTCCCGGGCCACAGGCAGGGAGCTGGAAGGGAAGCGGGGCTGCCGGGATAGAACCGGTTCCCATATGGGATCCCGGGCGTGCAAGGCAAGGACCTTAACCACTCGTGCCACCGCGCCGGGCCCCCAAACTGTTGTCTTAAATAAGAAAAACAGTTTTCTCAGAAATTCAACTCTGAAGAATTTATGACTATTTTACATCTCAAGTATAGTTTCAGGATGCTGCATTAGCTACAGATGTATTGAACTGCTAGCAAAACTCTTGTATAGAGAATTTGGGATTCCAGTTAGTAGAAATAAGCTCAAACTGACTTCAGTATTCTTCAGCCTGCAAAGGGCAGGGAGAAGCCTGGAGCACATTGGTTTACATGGCTGAGAGCTTTGCAGGTAGAACATTCAGGTATAGCTTGAGCCAATAGCCCAGCCCAGTCCAATAGCTTATTGTTTTAGTTCCACAGGAAACTTTATTCTCAAGTTCTGCCTCAGGTTTTAAAATCTGGACCATGCCTTCAAATGCTAGACTCTCAAATGTAGCAACAAAATGTTCAAATGTCATTACAGATTTCTACTTGCACTGTCCCACAAGAGACTGAATGGATCTCAATTATTCATATTGATCCAAATTGAAAAGTGTTCATAAGTGAACCATTAATTGAAATCAAGGGAATATCATTGATTAACTGATTTAAATCAACTGGGTTCTAGAAGAGGGGGGATTTAAGAGAATCTTCCCAAAGGAAAAAAAATGGGAAGGAAATGCATGCTGGGAACTCAACCAGCCAATAATCATCCCAGCCCTTATAGGTCAGTAAGATGGCAATTTATTAGAATCCTAGAAAACTGTGTCATTGAACTCTGATATATATTGAAGGAAATAGCAGTATTTTAAATATTTTTGTCCTCTTCAGTTCTTCCTTGGCAAGGGTGGAATTAAGGAACGCCAATGGAGTAAAATCCAGAATGAAGATCCAATACAGTTGATTAGGCATAAAGCTTTGCAATCAATAGTAGTTGTCAGTAAAATAGAAAAGAACTATCTATAAAATCCTGTGGGGTTTCTTGCCTTTCTAACATTTTCTGTGATAGGTGAGAGAGAACTTAAACAAAAATTGGTCTAGGAAAAGTAAACCAGCAGCCTAAGGTGAAAATAAGGTTCTTATGAACATAAATCAATCTTTTCCACTTTCATTTGTGATTTTGAAATCACAATAGAAGTCAAAGAAAAAATATAACTTATTGTACAAAGATTCAAAGTAACTTCCAAGATAGAGAATGGGAATTTAAAAAGTATATAAGGGCCTGGCGCGGTGGCGCAAGTGGTTAAGGTCCTCACCTTGCACGCCCGGGATCCCATATGGGAACCGGTTCTATCCCTGGCAGCCCCGCTTCCCTTCCAGCTCCCTGCCTGTGGCCCGGGAAAGCAGTCGAGGACGGCCCAAAGCTTTGGGACCCTGCACCCGCGTGGGAGACCCGGAAGAGGCTCCTGGCTTAGGATCGGCATAGCATCGGCCGTTGCGCTCACTTGGGGAGTGAATCATCGGATGGAAGATCTTCCTCTCTGTCTCTCCTCTCTGTATATCCGCCTTTCCAATGAAAAAATAATAAAATAAATCTTTAAAAAAAAAGTATATAAGATAAAACTCAGAAAATGATTGGAAAAGAACTAATGACAAAGTGTTGGCATTCTGAAGGTATTTTAAAAACTAAACTCCAAAATTGATCACTAAAAAGATGTCATATAAAACTTGCATGTTCCTAACTCACACTGAACAATTGGGACCTTTAGAAATGAGATTTTGCTCTAGTCCAAAATGTCAGAACATTTGGTAATAGACAAAGGGCAGGGAAATGACAAAGACATCGGAAAACACAGGAGAAAATGAAACTTACAGAAAAACACTAACAAATTTGTCCATTTTTGAGCAGTTTTAAATTTCATGATTTGTTCTTTTAAAATATTTTTGTGGGGCTAATGTCACGTGGATACCTGTTCTAGTCTCAGTTGTTCCATTTCCAAAATGTAAAAGCCCATGTAAAAGCCATAGATGATGAAGCTTCTAGCTTCTGGCTTCAATCTAGCCCAACCAGGGTTACACTAGAGCTCTGGTATGGGTGCAGCACCTTAAGCCACACACAATGCTGGCTCCAGTGTTTCATGACTTTGTGGGTACCTTTGTAATGCTGGCAGTGGGATTCTCTCCACTTACTCAATCTTTTGTGACTAAGAGTCCATATTTTTCAGAAAACAAACCACAGTACAGATACAATATGATAATGAAACTTGATTTTTCTGTCTAAGTGAATCTGCTCTATACTTTCGGGCATCTGTTCTACTCACATACCTAGCAAAGATTATTTTACCACACTCACCTTTCGTAAAATGAATAGAGTTAAGTTAGAATGAAAATAAAGGCTGTGTGATTTTTTTCCCCCTAAGCTTAGAGACATAAAACAAATTGTGTCCCAGAAACTCTACACATCTCATTCATTTTGGTTTTTTGCAGTTCTATTATCATTTGACTCATTAAAACTTCTCTGAGTTTGAAAAGGGTTGCTTTTAAATTCGTTGAGCACCAGCAAAGTCTAGGAGCACAGATACAAGTCTAGGATGTGATCTTCAAGATGGTCATGCTTTGTCAAAGAAGACAAGCATATCCACAAGAAACAGGAGTTTCACTCTGGGGTACAGAGTGTAGGCATTCTTCGAGCATCTGAAATGGGGATAGTGAGGAAGTCAGGAAGCCCTTGATAGACAAAGCAGAATGTAAAACAGGCACACTTGGAAGGAAAGGCAGTGAATGCATCAAGGGAAAATGAGCACAGTAGGTGAGAACATCAGGGTGGAAAAGTCACAATCAGAATTCTATAGGTGTGATAAGCACACGTGGTGAGAGAGATCAGCAGAACGATTGACACAATTTTGAACTAGGGGGAAAAAACGTGTGAATCGTATACAGCCTTTGAAATAAGTGCACAGATTTGAAAGCCTGCAATGCCAAGAAAGGAGATGGCTGATGTGCCGGGAGGTTGTTGTGACAGGCAGTAGCAAAGGCAAAGAAATATTCATGAGGTGGCCATGTGGAAATGCATTGCATGAGCCACCAGGGTATCAGTGAGCCTGGTTGGTTAGCCCCTTTTTTATGCCAGGTGTTATGAGAAATTTGGGCAAAATTACAAAAGTAATAATGCATAGAAGGTGTTGATGTAGAGCATCTTGCCAAAGGCTTATTTAATTAGATTTTGAGACTCTTTAATTCATCAGGGAATTAAAGAAAAGTCAACAGGACCTCAAAAACGTATGTAAAATAATTCAATGAATAGTTGCTATCCTTAAAACATGTTACCAGTAATCAGGAAAAATGAAAATTATGGATGGTAAAAGTAACACTTTTGAGAAACACGCGTACTCTATTGGAGATAAGTTGGAACAATAAGTAATGACCTGGAAAGTATTTGGAAATACAGTGTCTCAGTTTCAGAAACTTTTTCAGAGAGCCCGATAGCTTTGGTCCCCACCTCTTGTTAGAAGTAGCAACAGCTAAGTAGTAATAATAATTCTTTTACTAGAGTAATCCACCAAGATGTGTGTAGAAAGAGAATGTCAGTGAAGCACAGAGAGCTTTGAGGGCTGCTGAATGAGAAGGCAGGGAGAGAAAAAAAATGAGTATGTGTGTGCATGCGTGTGTGTGTGTGTGTGTGTGTGTGTATTACAGAGAGAGAGAGAGAGAGAGAGAGAGAGAGATGGAACTCCCAGTGATTTTCTGAAAAAGGTAATAGAATAAAGAGGCCAAAGGGCTTCAGTAACTTAAAACTTGAAAACTGGTCAGCTCTAGCTTTCCATGGTATAAAAATGTATTCTTGATTAAGATGATTAAGGGAAAACTGTTAAACCTCTGTTGCTGAAAGGCATCCTTCATCTGAGGAAGAAAGAATTGAAAGATCATGCTTCTGTAAGGAATTTAATCTGCATAATCGATCTTTGATACTTTTTAAAGCATCTGCTTTCCTAATGGAAGAAGTCTAGAACCATGCCGTACCTGCTAACTGATTTTTAATAATAAATTCCGTCATCGTCATCTAAATTTCATCTCCAATTGAGATAAATTGTAAAGGAATGAATTAAGGATTTATTTCTCCCAAGTTTTCTTCCAACATGACAGGAGCAAAGAAGACATTTTTTAGCTAATTCCATTTTCCTACTGAAGGACAATATAATCTGATTAACTTTCATATCCATCAGAAGCACAAGGCTTTTTGGAAGTAGGTGGAGGTTTATGAGCACAAAATTGAGAACAATTAGCACTCAAATTAATGTTACATGAGATTCAACATCTGGTAAGCGTGTTGTCATTTTGGGTCATAGACCACCTGCTAAGTTAGATGTTCATACAAATGCAATTTGTTCTGCATACTAATGGAAGAAAAATGGCACTTTAAAATGATTTTTTTCTCTAAACTTAACAGTGTGTATGTAGGGGGTCTCGTATTTTAAAATCTCTCCTGGGAGTCTGGCATCATGACTCACAGCTAAATTCTCATCTTGCAAGCACCCAGCTCCCATGTGGGCACCTGTTCATGCCCTGGCTGCTCCACTTCCCATCCGCCTCCCTGCTTATAGCCTAGGATGTCAGTGGGGGATAATCCAAAGCCTTGCGACACTGCACCTGCATGGAAGACCCAGAAAAAGCTCCTGGCTCCTGGCTGCAGGCTTCAGATCAGCTCAGCTGTGGCCACCTGGGGAGTCAACCAGCAGATGGAGGATCTTTCTATCTCCTTTTCTGTACAAATCTAATCTGCCTTTCCAATAAATAAATCTCAAAAATAAGGATGAAGAGCCCACCTGGAAGTTAATAATGGATGGAATATTGACATGATAAAACCTATAGATTCAAAAGGAATGGAAAATACTTGTATTTTGAAAAATTTTTTAAATACTTATATTTTTGCAAATGTGTTTTAAAATCAATTAGCTCTGCTGCTAAAATTAATTTTTCTAGTCAATGTGTCCATTGGCAGTATTAGTAATGGTCTCTTCTTCAACCAACAAATATATGTATTTAAAGATTTATTTATTTTTATCAAATATACAGAGAGGAGGAAACACAAACAGGAAGATCTTCCATCTGATGATTTACTCCCCAAGCGGCTGCATCAGCCAGAGCTGTGCTGATCTGGAGCAGGAATCCAGAGCATTCTCTTGGTCTCCCATATGGGTGCAGGATCCCACGGCTTTGAGCCATCCTCAACTGCTTTTCCAGACCACAAGCAAGGAGCTGGATGGGAAGCAGAGCTGCCTGGATTAGAACTAGCACCCATATGGGATCCCGGTGTGTGCAAGGTGAGGACTTTAACCACTAGGTTGCTGCGCTGGGCCCAAAGAACAACAATATTTAAGAGCAAGAAGAGATCAACTGCATTATCTTTGAAGTTAGAGTCTTCAAACAACTGGCTAGTTTTAAAAACAGGAAATAGTGTATATCAGACAGTGTCAAATCTCAACGTTACTTTAGCTGCCATTTCAGCAATCTGGTTATTGGCAGCGTTAGTAAAACTGTTACATTCCTCCCTTATAAATACTACAGCAAGTCAGTGTTAGACTGGAGATATTAATGTATGAGTCTCTGCTGCAGGTTTTTTAAAGATTTATTTTTATTGGAAAGGCAGATCAGATTTACAGAAAGGAGAGACAGAGAAAGATCTTCCACACAGTGGTTCACTCCCCAAACGACTGCGATGGCTGGAACTCAGCCAATCTAAAGCCAGCAGCTTCTTCCAGGTCTCCCATGTGGGTGAAGGTCCCAAGGACTTGGGCCATCCTCTGCTGCTTTCCCAGCTGTAAGCAGGGAGCTGGATAGAAAATAGCGCAGCCAGGATATGAACCAGGGTCCATTTGGGATCCCAACACTTGCAAGGTAAAGATTTAGCCATTGAGCCATCTCACAAGGCCCTGTTGCAGATTTTAAAAAGCAAAGGAGGGCCCAGCGTGGTGGCGCAAGTGGTTAAAGGTCCTCGCCTTGCACTCCCGGGATCCCATATGGGCGCCAGTTCTAATCCCGGCAGCCCCGCTTCCCTTCCAGCTCCCTGCCTGTGGCCCGGGAAAGCAGTCGAGGATGGCCCAAAGCTTTGGGACCCTGCAGCCGCGTGGGTGACCCAGAAGAGGCTCCTGGCTTCAGATCTGCATAGCATCGGCCCGTTGCGCTCACTTGGGGAGTGAATCATCGGATGGAAGATCTTCCTCTCTGTCTCTCCTCTCTGTATATCTGCCTTTCCAATAAAAATAATAAAATAAATCTTTAAAGAAAAAAAAAAGCAAAGGAAACATCTATGATCAAAAGGAGCAGAAAATATTTCCTACATTTAGGAATTGAAATGTGAAAAATCACATTTTTACCTTGTTTAGAGAAATGAGCCATCTGTTAAAACAGAAGCATTTTGTAATGCAAACACCAAGTAAAAACACATCTAACGGTACAAACTGTGTGCTCAAATGCCTGAATGTCACTTGGTTAGTTTTGGAAACTCTTGAGCACTTATTTTCTAGAGTGTATCCAACAATCCTTTTCTGGCATTTCTGTGCTTCTACAAGGCAAAATGTTTCCCATTGGTTCTCACAGCCATGACCCTGTCTTACCTTGAGAGAGGAGCCATTTCACTTCGGTATCCAGCTGCCCAGCTGTCTTTGTGGCCCATCTATTGGCTCATTCTGCAATCCTAAGGAAGTTGGTGACTTGCTGAATTCCCAGTTTCATTGTCTTTAGAGGAGGCATTATTATGGATCTGACCCCATACTGGTTGACCAGGAAGAGCTAACCCTGATTGTATGTGGCACAGAAAAGCCAGATGAATGTTAGACCTCATGAAAATTAAATGATCCTAGGCCACCCAAGAGAAATTAGAACACACATGTTGTGCTTTTCTTCTGTGCTTACGTTTAAAACGTATTCTGTGACTTCTAAGTTCTGCAAATAATCAGCATATTTATAGTTTTGCTTGCTATTTAACAAACATCTTGTATTTGGTTAACCAAATAACAGGCTGTGAAACTTTCCAAACCATGCTGTGAAAACTTAATGTGTGGGGGGGAGGCTCAGATTAGGTGTTGTGGGGGAGGTAGAGAGTGGACTACAGTGGGGCAAAGTGGGTGGCCCGTTGTTCTGGCTTTAAGCAGAATACCTCTACTTTTTAAAATCAGCTTTAACCATTGCACTTGTCAGCAAATGTTAATTCAAACAAAAGGTTTTGTCACAAAAAAGAAAGAAAAGAAAAGAAGAGTCAGAAGAGTTGGTGGTGGGGTAGTGGTTAGGATTTAAAGACACTCATAGATAACTCTATTATTTTTAAGTAAATATAGGTAAAAATTATAGATTACATTTGAACCATTACCATTTGAGATCTGATTCTATACTAAAAACTGACCCTTAACTAAGCCACAAATCCAGAACTTTTGGAGGGTTCACCTTTTTCTCCTTCTAGCAGATGTAAGTAGGGAAAGCTTATTAAATCTTTACATGTTGCTTCCTGCATTTGGAAAGTTGATTACAATTAACCAAGGCCTCATTGCTCACAATGTAATTAAAATGAGTGATTCTGGCATCCACAACCCCAAGGTTGTGACCCTAACCCCGTATGTAATCCTTAACCAAGAAACTCCACAGCAGAGTGCCATGACTGGGCCTGTGGTCTCTGGGTTGGACTACCTAAGTGTGGAATCACAGACACAGAGAGTGAATCTTTCATCCACTGGTTCACTCCCCAGATGGCTGCAGCAGCCAGAACTGGGCTAGTCTAAAGCCAGGAGCCAGGAACTTTTTCCAGGTCTCCTACTTGGTTGCAGAGGCCCAAGGCTTTGGGCCATCCTCGGCTGCTTTCCCAGACCCTAAACAGGGAGCTGGATCAAAACACAGATATGGCCCAATATGGGATGCCTGTGTGTCACAGGTAGGGGATTAGCATGATTCATCACCACACAGTATGCACACAACTCTTAAGTCAGTGGTGAGTAGAGTAGGTATTCAGTCAGTATTTGCTTTTAGAGTCATTAAGAATTCAGTTTGTTTTAGAACCATTAAAATGATACTTGAGTTATTTCCAAGTCTAAATACATTAGTCAGTGCATTTATCATTTTAGATTTCCTTCTGCATTGATAGAAAAGAAGATACATAAATTAATTACCTATATGTTTTACTTCTCATTTGGCAATTTTCCTTTCATTTGATATAGCGTTGTTTTCTTACTTCTTAAACGATAGATTCAAAAAATAACATTGTCTGGAGAAAAATAATGCCCGCACAAGTTGGTCCTGGATGTCCATGATTTCAAAGACAGACAGGCATGACAACATAATTGGCCTTATTTTATTAACTGACTTTATATATGTTTAAATTACTAAGAAAAACACAGCAAAACAGGATTTGATGTTTTGATGTTCAGTTTTACCTTATGCCTTGAATGTATTTCTACTTATCACTTTTCCTAAGCATTGTGGGAGGGAGATAATACTATGAATATAATAAAATAATAACAAACTCTCTTAATTCTTTTTCTGTCACATTTCAGATCTACAAGGATTCCACATATTGCCTCAAACAGCTGATTGGTCATCTTTTCCTCCCCAAGAGTATCTCTTGACTCTGGGGTTTAGAAACAAAGAAGATGGAAAATTTTTAGAAAAAGTCTCAAATAGGAAGCTTCCAATATACACTGGTAAATCCCTTAGATTTGCTCTTATCTTTCAATGCATAATAAAGCAATAACGTGCATTATTCATCAAATCATGTTCATCCCAGAGCTTAGCATGCAGCTGAAGTTGGGTGTCCAACAAATGCTTGTTGGGTCATAAATAATTCTTGCTAATCTTCTTCCTTGGTTAGTGAGCAATACTTGGAGAAGTGGACACTGTGACACAAGCACATTAGGTTAAGTAAGCTAAGACTTCTGTTGCCTGTTAGAGTCCCAGGTACTCTGCTTCAAATCTAGCTCTCTGCTAATACTTCCGCGAAGCAGCAGATGATAGCTGAAATACTTGAGTACTTGCCAAATAGATGGCATACCCAAAGGGAGCCCCCTTGACTCCAATCTGCAGCCTGACCCAGAGCTCACTGTTAAGGCAATTTGGAGAGTGAACCAGCTATACAATAAAACTGTTATGAAAGACAAAAATGTACCAACAACAATCCTTAATCACTGAGATTAACTGTCATTGTGTTAATATCTGTTCCATTCTTTTCTTAGATGTGGACCAAGAGCTTCGATTTCCTTAAGATTATTATACGAGTGTAGCATTTTGTAATTATTTTTTGCTTTTAGTATAGGAAAGAGAGCGACAGATAAACAAGGAGAGACACAGAGAAATCTTCTACCCACTGCTTCACTCTTCAAATGGCCACAACAGCCAGAGTTGGGCCAGGCTGAAACCAGAAGCATGGAACGCCATCCAGTTCTCCTACATGGGTGGAATGAGCCTAATTAACTAGGCTGTTTTCCATTGCTTTCCTGCGTGCATGAGCAAGGAACTGGATTAAAAATGGAACCGCCAGGACTCTAAACAGTGCTTCTAAAGGATGCAAACTTCACTGGCAGCAACTTTACCCACAGTAGCTCAGAGACAGGCCCTGCTCAGTAACTCCAGCTAAAACTTGCAAAAATCAAGAATGTATTTACATGAAGTTAGAGTCTCAATTATAGGGATGAAATCCTAAGTTTACCTTATTCCTTCAGCTCTAACCACATAATAAAGAATTCATGTTTGTCTGGTACCATGTCCTCTGAGGGTTATCTCAACTTCTAGCTACAAAGTCAAAGGGATCTGCATACTTGAATAATACCTGGGAGGAACAAGACAAGAATCAGACACATTTATGACAATACTTTTTCACAACTCAGGAAAAATATGCTCTGCTGAGATAGGTGATTTTTTATGGGCTGTCTCTTAGATCTCTCAATCAAGAAACACAGCAAGATGAATTAATGATGGTTTCTAAAGGACAGAGTCTCCTCTGCCTTTCTCCTCATAGATCTTCCGTTGTCAGAACCATGGTCCAGGGAAGGGGCTAGCTTCTGTACTAAAGATTTCATATTTATTAATATCAAAGTATCTGTTTAGAGCTTGGCAAAGAAATCATTTTGTAATAGAAATCAGGGGGAAACAATAGGATAAAAGTTTATTTTACAATTTTTAGAATGTAAGACTCCCTTCGGAAGGCTGACCAGAGAAGACACGGTGAGACACATGGAAGCAATGGGGAAGCGAATCTTGCCAATATTGGATCTTATTAGAAGTACCCAACTGAATGTAGGTATATGAGTCTTTTATATTGAGCCAATTGTATGTATATTAGATAATTCTAGAACACGGAAAGTTTATGCAGCAAATATTACAAGTGTTTGGGGGATTTTAGAAACATTCACAGAAAATTTCCTCTGCAAAGGCAAACAAAGTTTAGGCTAATGATTGGATTCCTTTTATATTCTAAAGCATATAACAATGCCACACATTCCAGTCTAAAGCATTTATTAGGCTAGAATCTATTAAAGTGCCTTTTCTTTATTCTTTCCTGATATCTAATTCAACATTGCACTGACTTTCTCATTTCAAATCAATAACAAAAATTTAGCAAACACAATGTTTTCCCAAGTTCATTTATTGAGCTATCGCATATAGCCATCCTTGTTACCTGCACAAGAATTCAGAGATTTTTCAAGTTATAGCCTCCACACCACACTGAGGAACTGGATGCTGTTCTAAACATTGAAAACTGATCTTCCTATGGCCTTAAGGTAAATTATCGAATTCCTTTCTACGATCCAGGAAAAGCACGTGTTTTCCACCCCTTAGTCTTACAAACGCCAAAATTAGACTTGAATTATATTGAGCTATTTTACAAAATTTAAGCCATTGTACTGAAAATATAAAAAGAGAGCTTCTCACGGACGGGTTTAACGGCTGCAGATTCTTCCTCTCTAAATATTTTTCAAAAGGCTGTAAGTTAGAAACTTAAACGAATGTTCTTCTAAGTGGCTTTTGTATTCCATCACTGGGTTGATGTTCTTATCTTACAAAGGGAACCAAGGGGGTCATCAGCATCAGCAACTGAACATCTGTTCAGCAGTCTATCTGCTCAATAACGTTATTCAGCATTTTAGGAAAGCTATAAAATGCCTAATCTATTTGCATGATTTGTAATTTTATGCATTTCAAATACAAAACCACATTTTTCCTCATTTCCCTACCACACTGCTCACCACAAACTTGTTCCACTCAATTATCTCTCCTGTATTTCTATTAATAAGAGATTTTCCTCTGTCTTAGTCATTTGGGGTGTCCATAATAAAACACCGAGGGCTTAGAACACAGAAATCGGTTTTCTTCTATTTCCAGGGGTTAGAAGTCTAAGAAAAGGGGCCCATCATGTTCAGGTTCTGAAAGGGGCTCCCCTCCTGGTTTTTGGACTGCTGCCTTGGCACTCTGCCACAATATGGCACAGAGAGAGAGAGAGAGAGAGAGAGAGAGAGAAAGCTCTCTGGTGTCTCTTCGAATAGGTCAGTAATTCTTTCACATGGACCCCACCCTCAAAACTTAATCTAACCCTGATTTTCTCCCAGTGACCTCATCTTAAAATGCTATTATATTAGGAGTTAGGGGGTGAAAGAAAGGGCACAACATCCAGGACATAACAATGTCATTGTATTTACTACAAATTTTGAGCCCTATTCTACAAGTCACCCCATCACAATCTTCTCCACGGACCACACCACATTCTTACTAACCTCCCTATCCTGATCTGAGAGCCCCATATACATCATTACAATCTTAGAGCCATCATTTTGGCCTTAGAGCCAGTAGAAGGTTTGCTATCAAGAGCCACGATAGTGTAGCCTTGCTGCATTTCATCTGTACATGGCTAGGCTAGTGCTGCAGAGCCTATTGGCAGAGTACTATGAACTTGATCTGTTGGTGCCAAAGCTCTCTGAGACAGTGACTGTCTTACCTGTTACCTCATCAGGAAATGATTGTGTCATTTGTGGCCAGCTCACATCTCACAGTACGAATGCAAGTTAGGCCTATCTGGATAGGTGTTATGCACCTTTCTGTAACTCTTATTTTCTTCTTACTAGTCTCAAGGGTATTTTATTCATTTGGAAATTTCTTTATGCATTCATCTTTATGCATCAATTAAGGATATTTAAAAACCACAATTTATAAGATGTTCATCATCTAACTAATAATTGTGACTTGCTTAGATTAAGTCTCAGGCAAGGACCTCTTGGCTTTGTCAACAGCTTTCCTATGCGTGTTTCTATGGAAAACAGCAGCTTTAGAAAGATTGTCTCAAAATTTTAATGAAATTTAAGTGAATGAGCCTGATGAGACCTAGGGACTACAAATATATCCAACTATTGGTCTCTAGCTTTCTTATTACTTGCCCAGCCTCAGCCTTACAAAGGAAGATTAGATAAAATTGGCTGCAGAGGTAACTTAGCTTAATGAAGCAAATAATGAGTTGGTGACTAGAAATTATTCCCACCTTGTACCATTAACAGTGACCTAAGAAGCTCTTGGTATTTTTTTAAGTGTTTTCCAGTTGCATTTCGTACTGTCAGATGGCCAATACCACCCACTTGAGTACTCGGGCAATGCCTAGTTCCTATAGGTGGTGATTTCTGTCCTACACTATGCCATTTCAACTCTTCCTTTTCTCTCTTTGGAAAGCAGCCGGGCCAACTTCACAGAGCTGTTGTGATATCAAAAGTAGATGATTGAGTGGCAGACATTTGTTGCAGCAGTTAAGAATACTGTTCTTGCTGCAACTCATGAGTTTTGATATTTGGGTTTCTATTTTCATTTCTTCAAAATAGTTTTTCTCTTATTAAATTCTTCACTGACTCATAAATCACACTGTAGCATCATTTTCTCCAAAAAGGTTTTGTGTTTTCTTTTTCATTTCTTCACTGACACATTGGTTTATTCAGTAGCATGTTATTTAACTTCATGGTGCTGTGATTTTTTAAAACTTTATTCCTGTTGTGGATTTTGCTTTATGGCTTTTCATTTAAGGTAATGTATAGTAACTGTGTGAAAGAGATTAACTTATCCAAATGTGAAGGCACAATGCAGTATGCATCTCTACTTCCAAATAAAAGATGGACTCCCAATGGAACTGTTAAATATATCTTGACAATAGGATGCTTGACTGTCCATGCCCACCATGTCAGGATATACTGAAATAGCAGATGATGGACTTATGACTGCTTATGAAGGACTATACAATTGTAATAATATGGGGGAAATGAGTTGGCAAAAGGCAATTTGGGGAGGGGCTAAGGGAAATTTCATTGCCTATGGAATTGTGTCATAACATTTAAAATAGAATCGAAGGGGAAAAAAGAAGAGAGATCTTTTATGCTACTGAGGACATCCTACTGAGGATATTATTCAGAATTTTAGAAACTGTGAGGTTTTAGTTCATTTCCTTAACATGCTTTCTTTGGATTCCCTTAGCCGTTCGGATCGCTTCACAAAGGCACAAATTAGAGAGATCGCCTCTACCTTGGAGCAGATCTACTGCCTGTGCCAAAGGTGGACTCAGAACTTAGCTACAGACAAGCAGGCGCTTCGCATGAACTGATTAATCTCACATGTTTGATAGAGGAAAGCGAATAGGCAAGGCACTTCTATTAGAAGACAGTACCTTGGGCCCAACAGCATAGCCTAGTGGCTAAAGTCCTCTCCTTGAACGCACCCAGGATCCCATATGGGTGCAGGTTCTAATCCCAGCAGCTCCACTTCCCATCCAGCTCCCTGCCTGTGGCCTGGGAAAGCAGTCAGGACGGCCCAAAGCTTTGGGAACCTGCACCTGTGTGGGATACCCGGAAGAAGTTCCTGGCTCCTGGCTTCGGATCGGCATAGCATCGGCCGTTGCGCTCACTTGGGGAGTGAATCATCGGACAGAAGATCTTTCTCTCTGTCTCTCCTCCTCTCTGTATATCTGACTTTCCAATAAATACATAAATCTTAAAAAAAAAAAAGAAGAAGAAGAAGTGACCAACGCCTTAGACAATATATGTATCCTGATTTTTCAATCATACCTGAACTGGTGCCTGAAACATGCCTTTCCACTAGGATAAACATTTGAAAAACACACATTTCTATCCATGCCTAAAGACTAAGCGATATACTCAATGTGATATATGTTCAGAGATTTTTCATTCATTTTGACACTGTTCTTAATGAAAATGTCTTCAAAATATGAAACTACAATGTATTAGAACTGCAGTGTTAGTTAATGCTAGTGTGTGGCATAATGCCATGATAACAATTGGTCATATAATGTTTAAGCATTAGCAAAAATATGTTGTCACACAAATAATGTTAAATATGTAGATTTCTAAATACAACTTAGGCAGTGCAAAGAATTCATAAGATATTGTCTATATAAATTGTATACTTAATCTCCTTAAATATTATTGCTTATAATATATAATACATTTATTTTTGCATTTATTATAATTATTATTTATGATAATGTTTCAAAGGCTTTGGAATTTCCCTTAGCCGCCTCCCCCAAACTCTTCCCCCCACACATTGATTTCTGCCATATTATTCCAATATTATAGTTCCTCATAACCAGTCATAAGTCCATCACTATGGGCATGGACAATGGCAGACAGTCAAGCATCATGCTGTCAAGATCTAGTAAACAGTTCCATTGGGAGTCTATCTTTTATTTGGAAGTAGAGATGCATACTGCGTTGTATCCTTACACAGTTACTGCACATTCCCTTAAATGAAAAGCTGTGAAACAAAATCAACAACAGGAGGAAAAATAGACATTTATAACACCATGAAGTTAAATAACATGCTACCTGATATGATAGTCTCCACTAAACAGTTACTATACATTCCCTTAAATGAAAAACCTAAAAGCAAAATTAACTACAGGGGAAAAAAAGAAATTTACAACTCCATGAAGTTAAATAACACACTACCAAATGATTAATGTGTCCCTGAAGCAATGAAAAAGAAAATTAAGAACCTTCTTGAAGAAAATGATGCTACTTTTTGACCTAGGAGCCAGTGAATAAATTAATATGAGAAAAAAGCTTTTTGAAGGAATGAAAAAAATACAAAAACATCAAAATCCATGAGATATAGATTCTGCTGATTTTTGTTGGTGAGATGTGTCTCCTATTGGCAACAAATACATGGGTTTTGGTTTTTTTTTAAACAAGGCTACTAATCTATGATGTTTGATGAGTTTAAGCCGTTTACATTCAGGGTTAATATGAATGGGGTGTAATTTGGTCCTGTCATTTTAGCAATGGATTGTTCATTGCTTCTTTTAGGTTTCCGTTGTTATTTTAATGGGATGGTCTTCAAAATTGCCTTTGATTTGGGTGGATGCTATTCCTTTTTCTGTTAAGAGAGCATCTTTAAGTATCATTTTAATGGCAGGTCTGGAAGAGGCATATTATTTGAGTTTTTCTTTACTGTGGAAGGGTTTTATTTTATTTTCAAAGGCAAAGGGATGCTTTACGGGAGCATAAACCTGGACCAACAATTTTTTTTCCTTTTAGAATCAGAAATATATCACTCTGTTCTCTTCTGGCCTGTAGAGTTTCCTATGACAAGTCAGCTGTGAGACCTTGATCTGCTGGCCATTAGGTCCGTGGGCTACCTGGACGTATTTTGGGTAGTTGCCAACTTGTAGGATGTCACGTCGGTGCAATGCACTGAGCCAGAAATGAGTTCACTCCAAGCTTTTGCATGTGCAGTATTGTCCAACAACGTTTGCCTCCCTACACAAAATGTCACCTGATGTGGCTCTGATGGGAGTCTGAACTGTGAAATCTGCCATGTTCCCACACCACCTTCTTGGGGTATACTGCTCTGTCTCTGCTCCTAATTGTATCAAACAAATCAGTGAGGCAGGCAGTTCTTTGCCTGGAATCACCTGCTGGGCTTCTGATGTCCTCCCCCCATTCCCACGTGGCTGCTGCTGGAGCTCCAGCCACCAGTGAAACTCAGTTCACTGTTTGCTGACTGCCTCTGGGGTGTTTTGTCACTGCAACATCACACTGTTGTCTCTGCTGCTTTGCTATATCCTTCAGTCTCCAGATGCCCCTCTGTCGTTGGCCTGTCCTCTTCCTGGAATGTGCCCCTCTGCTGCACCTTGGACAATGGGCAATAAATGTTCTTAACCAGGCACTGTTGCATACACACTTTTTCACTTAGGAGTTGGGGCATAGGAAAAGCACATGTGCAGTGCTATGCAGTTGAAAATGTATTTGACTTCAAATTATCTCATATGGCATCATATGTCACCTTCATTCTACTAATGAGGAAACTGTCAGAATAGCAATATATATTCAAGTTCACAAAACAAGGGAATGCAGGACTAGGACACAAACATGGGATTTCAGAAAATAGTAGTCCAGTATTCTTTCATGTGGACATACTATATCTCCTTTAAATGAAAATAGAGTTCTTTCTGTAGGCAAAACATATATACAACATGGAAATGATTCCAACTGGATCCAATGTTTTCAATTACCTTTAGGTGTGCAAGTTAGACCCAGAAAATTCATTGTGAAAAGCTTGTTAGAGAACATGAATTTTCACCTCTTGCTGGTTAATGATGGACAGTTGGGAAGCGGATGAGGACGGCTTCTGTGCCACAGACAATGGCTCAGTTCACACTACTGACACTCACTGCCTTGTCTTTATAAACCACTCTGCTGGGCACACAGCACATGGCCACACCAGGATGGTTCTGGGACTTTTGCAGTTATAATCTGCAGCATTCCATCTCCTGTCTGGTGGTTTCTGATGGTCCTGAAACAGCCACCAGCAGCCCTGCTCTAACAGTACTTTTTCTACTCCAGATTTTGGTTCTGATGACACCACATGCCACTAGATGGAACTGCACTTTCCCGTTCATTAACTTTATCCGCTGCTGTCAGCTTCAAGCCTAGTTCCTGTTCTTTCAAGGCTAAATGTAAAAAAGTTAAAATAATCAAATCTCTTGCCACACATGAAGCCTCCTTCACAGGATGGTGTGCCAAGTGACCTAACTTTATTTTTAATACCTCCTGAATTGTGCTTTTAATTTTGTCCAAATGAGGCATAGAAATGTTTACATGTGTGCATTTGAAATAGACAATAACAATGTATTTCCTCCTCTGTACACATATTTTTTATAATTAATGTTTGTGTGTATTACATGAAATGAAGAAAGATTCCAAACACCTGGATTCTGCTTCTACTTCATATCATATATCCCCCCTTATTCACCAAACATTTGTACTTGATAGCTATTCAATTTAGGCAAGTCTGAATGTAGAATGAAGAACGACCGGGCCTTCATTTGAACTTGCCGTTTGCATGAACTTCATTGTACTCTGTGAGGTTTAGCTTCAACCTTGGCCACTTTTTTATACTCATCAGCAGCCACAGTCTTTATCACACCTGCAGTCTTACAAGCATGAGTTTCTCCCTCTGGATCCAGCCTGTGCTTCCATCCAATGTTTATACTACTTCTCTCATTTTTTATTATCATCTTTCTTTTTTTATTATTTTATTTTTTAATTGTATTGCACTATGTGACACAGTGTTATAGGCACTGGGATTCCCCCCACCCCTCCCCGAACCCTCTCCCCATGGTGGATTTCTCCACCTTGTTGCATTACCACAGTTCAAATTCAGTTGAGGTTCTTTCATTGGAAGTATTTACCAAGCATAAAGTCCAGCATCTTATTATCCTAATGAGTTCAACGATTTCTTGGGGAGACCATCTCTGCTCTGAAGGTAAAGCCGGCAAAGTATCGTCCCAATCAATTAAAAACCCCAACATAACATCAACAACAATTTACAACATTGTGGCATTAATTGACATGGTATTGATTAACCAATATGTTAATAGGAAATGCAGGTTCTCAACTGCATCCTGTGACTTCTTCATAGGCATTTCAGTTATGGTTTATATTCAATTGGGTTCTATACACCTCAAAATGGCTATAGATTACTATTCAGCTGTCTCGTGTCTATTTTCAGCTGTTTATAGTGTTGAAGCATGATTTTGCTGAACTTGGTTGTTTTTCGGATGGTCTGAACTGGCTTATAACTCTAGCAAGACATGTGTCATCAGTTTAGGTACAGAACATTTTTTTTATGAGGGGTGTGCAGAGACATTCCCAATACCCCAGTGAGGCATAACTAATCTTTGTGTCCCACCTAGTGAGGTATGAGTGAATCCCCGCTGGCCATTTCCTGTCTGATTCTAAGCTTTCCTTCTTGTTGTCTGTCCATTCTAGGTTTTTTGTTTGTATGTTTGTTCAATTGTTTTGAGGGGTTTCTGGAGTGATCCTAATGGTCATCGCGAGAGAGGGTGGGGACCCAGAGCCAGAGCTAGGCGAGGACCAGAGAAAGCTCACATCTTTATTTTCTTAAAGCAGTAGCATTAAAACATTCTGATGGAATTAGGCATTGATTTTTTTTTAATACACATTTTACTCTTTCTTTTAAAAATGCCTGCCTTACATAAGGTAGGATATGAAGCTATATTTTCCTAATAATCGAAACAGCACTTGGCTCAGACCAAAGGACGTGTGACCATTAGCAGTCAACTGTATTCTTCCTTTAGCATCTTACTGGTTTGGAGCACTTCCGGCTTTGTTATGCATCTGACAATCAAACTAATGAAACTCAGTCGCTTTCTAGGATTTTTATTTTCCTGATGTTATTGAACATTATACAAATAGATTATGTTCCCAAGCAGACAGCGGTTGTTTCTGCTCTGTGAAGTTGAGTCACTATACCACTTCCTCGCAACAAGCCCCATTGTGTCTTCTTAAGAAAGACAGAGAGAGCAATTTTTCTTCAGAAGAAAAAAACCTGTTTTTCTCCAACTTGCTTTCCTGAGTGTGATAGAACACCATTGTTTAGATATGTGACTAAACTGAATGGGTAAGCCAGCTGTTTCATCAGTTCCAGGATCCCAAATCTAACATTGGCTGTCACCACTCACGGCATTCCAGACTTTCAGATAAGTAATTAATCAAAAATAAATATTTAGTTCACCCAGAAGAGCATGAACGAACTATCATAGATATGTGTCTGAGATAAATAAGGTACAATCTGCAACAATGCCTGACCATCATTTATCTCCAATATTTTTGGGAAAAAACGCTAGCTTCTAGAGGTTGTTGTTAATTAAAATATGAATATAATCTTTCAAAAAGAAGTGCTTTCTAAATTTAAATTGAAAATCCAAATGATCTTCAATAGTTCCTTTTTATTACTGCATTTTTTCCCTTTGGAAGAGATTCTCTGAAGAAAGAAAAATGAGATTTCTTCTTTTTCTAAGTTTAGGAAGAAAATCTGTCTCATAGGTATTCATAAACTAAAGCAATTGGTACTCAGATGCTAAGGGTTAAGGCAATGGCTAATTCTCAACTTTCTCTTTGAAATATTTCATTTAGCCAAAATCCATATTTCTAGAGCCATCTATGAAGAGATTACAATGCTCTCAGGGCCTGAACTCAATTTGCTAGTTAACTTGCAAGCCTGGTGATTGTGATCCAGGTACTTAAGGAGCAGCAATGCTTGGAAAGGGTGCTGCTCACCCAGAGGAACCCTGCAATAAAGAAGTGCTGGTCACCCAGATTCCACCTCTGAGCACCAGCTGGTGGAATACTATTGTCACACTAATCCTCCCGTGATTTTTCTTTTGCTCAACACCTTCCAAACACAGCAGAAACCCAAAGACCCTTCTGTTAACCTATGTATGTCTCATGATATCAGAAATACGCTTTTCCAGATGTGGACCTGAAAATGTTGTGATAAATTTTATCAGTACTATTATGTCTTACAGTTCGTCTTAGAGTTTTTACAGAAAGCAATGTCTCCTCTTTTGTGGATAGCAGTAGGTACCCACCTTTATTCTACGGGTGCTGCATCTTAAGATGCCAAAACACCATGGGGGTTGATTGTGCCTTAAGAATGTTCACTGCAGTTCTCCATTTCACAGTGCAGTGTGCCACATGCTAGGATGTTTCTAGGAGACAATGAAGCACACCAGGAGAGACCTTTCCTAAGGGAAGAATACAGTTGACAGCTAAGAGTCACATGTCCTCTTGTCTGAGCCAAGTGTTGTTTTGATTATCAGTACAAGAAGCCATTCAATGAGAACTAAAGATATGAAAAGAGTGGGTGCTTTAATGAAAGCTATTGGGGTACACAGAATTCAACTTACATCAAGAAATATGCTTTCCTGTAAACTCTTCAAGCTCTTAACAGACCTCTGAGATCCCCAGTGAGAGTGCAGCAAAGGTTCAATCAAGTCCTCTGTTCATTTCAGCCTAGTTAGCCAATGCAGGAAAACCAGGAAACCCATGTCAACAGGTCTGCATAGAGCTGCCTTTTATCTATATTCACCTTCTTGAGAAAGTGGCAATACACAAGATGACAGAAGAAAATTTTCATTTGTACCAGACACCACTGTTTGAAAAGACGGAAACATAGTAAGTCCTAGGGGAGTGGACTCTGTGAGTTTTGTTCTAAAACATTGCCCTTTACTGTGAGCTTAGGGGAATTTCCAGGCATGCTCTGGTGTGATGGGAAAGTTGCAGTATGCCAGCCTCCTCAACCAGCTGCAGAGGGTGAAGGAGCAGTCACAGGTGATCAATCAAGCAATGGCAGAGCTAGCAACCATTCCCTACCTACAGGACCTCAATCAACAGGAGATGGAACTGGTGAGTTTCTTTGGTTTCAGATTTTCATGGCCAACAAAAAAAGTATACGACTAAAACGAAAAGTGTAAAGATAAATGTAGTCAGCAGGAAAACTGTGCAACCCTCAAGAAGCAATCTAAGGAAAAAAATTGGAAATTGTATACATGAATGGTTTTTATCTGCTCGTATTGACTAACCTGTTTCTCTTTAGCAAGAACTTCGCAACATGTAAAAACACAACAAATGGACAGCTCCTTCATAGTGCGTGTCAGGCTTTTTGCTTTATATAAAAGTATTTTAATAAATTTCTGAAAATCCAAAATACATTAATACTCAGAGATGATTCTCATCTCTGAAAACTAAAAATAGTGAAAGGACAAAAGAATACTGCTGGCATGACAGAATGACCCTGAAAATGACCTTAAGAATTTACTTAATCACTTCAAGTGTTATTATTTGTATTGAAAGTACCCACACACCATACACAAAGAACGGTACATTTAGACAAATCAATAAAACAACTGGGTACGTGTGAAGAAAATTTAGCTAGTCAGAATAGCTAGGTTTTAAAAAAAAAGACTGGATTGATCAGGCAACTCAGACAACCAGATATTTTTAGCCTTATACAGACTCAGTCCAAAGGTATTGAATCTTCAATCAGATGTGTATGTTATAGTCATAAGAGATATTAAAAGTGATAATGCCTCATTTGAACAATTGCTAAACAGTGGGCTGCCCATTCAAGGAAAGATAAAATTGACTTCGGAGATCTTAATGTGTTATGGGAAAGGCTCTTTACTCTGAAACCTTAATTGAGAGTAGCTAAAACTAATTATAGACCTGAATTGAATTCACATTGCCAGGATGAGGGTAGACCAAGCTGATTACCTGTAATTTTCAGATAACTAAAGCAGCTCTCCCTTTTTGAACTCATAAAGATGTAACCAAGAGGTGAGCTGCCAACCATTACAATGTTTGTCCTAACTGTTCCAAGTGTATCGCGTAAGTGCTGATACAGGGAGTGGCATGTAAAGTGGATCGCCAAGCCAAAGAGTGAAATCATGCATACTACAGTTGAAAACGATGAAATAAGATTATCAATCAAGAAACACAAAGTCAACAGGAGCAACAGCACCTTCCAAGCCACTGTAGGTGTGTTCAGTGGAGCATCTTCTCCAAGGCTAGGTGCTTATTTTGCCATGCAAAAGGCATTCCAGAGTGCAGTTAAAGGAGAGAGCTTTCTAAGTACATATTACAGTCAATTGCAAGTGATTAAAATTTCTCTCAGGTAAGAGGAAGCAGAGGAAATGTTCACTTAAGAAGCAGCAACATGTTGATCCTGTCTTCCTAAAAAGCACATTCAAGATTTACAAGAAAAATACAGGGGAGTTCTCTGCATTTAAGTCTTCTTAACTACACATTTATAGTTGTTGTTTTTCTGGAAATACTTATTTTTTTTAAATGCACATACTAATCACCAAACTAGCATTTTTCTAGCATGCAATTTTTCATTTTCTATAACCTTGGAAAATGAGAGCTTGTGGGATATTTTCAAAATTTATATGCACTGCCAGAAAAAAAATGTTTTAATATGCGATATCTATGAGAAAGCCAAATGATAAAAATTATGTCTCACAAGATTTCATCACCTAAATGGATTTTACTTCCCAGCTTCCACCTATGGGTTAATCTAGAAAAATCCTAATAATGTCTCACATAGTGCTGTATAAACAGCGGTTTCTCAATAAAAGCTTCTGGAGCCAGGCAACTCTAGTGCCCAACTTCAGCCCTGCAGTATCTAAACCACAGGGACATTCCTGAAGGAGTCAGAGTGCTCAATACCGATAGTATTGAACTTCAGTGGTAACTGCTTTTGCAGAGCTTTGTTTTAATCCTTAAATACCTCATGGCTTGACTCAGCTCCATAACACTAAGTTCACATACTTTCATAAGCATATGATTGTTTAAAACCAGAGCATGACAGGTGTCTGGGGCACAGGGTGCCTGCTTAAAACTTGCCTTTGAATGGAACCTGAAAAGAGATATTTGTTTATTTTTAAATGTTAACAAAGAAAAGAATAATAAAAGATGCATAAACGAGCTAGACTCTTTAAGAGGCAATAAAACTGCACAATTTTAATATTGTCCTCTGTTGGGCTTTTGCATGATGCCTAGAATTATGATACATTAGCCTCAGGAGGAAATGCTAAAATGCATTCATGTACTACATGCCATTTCCTGAGAGAATTAACTACTGCTTTCATTCTTTACAAGCCAAATCTGTTTTTAACAAAACACCAACACTTACTACGTTAAAACCTATATGTTTTCTGCAAATTTTCAAGAGGAATCTCTTCATTGTTTCTATATGTTATGTCTGCAATAACTCCATAATGACTGTGGCAAAGAGGAGGTGGCAGTGTTCGTTGCAGGAAAGATGAGTAATAAAATCATCAGCGTACAAATGATTTTTTAATTAGGTTTTAATCTGTGTATTTAGAAAAGTTATTTCTGTGTGAATTCCACACTGATAATTTTTATCTTGGTGCCACAGCTGCAGTCACTAATGGCAGACGCCATGGACACCCTTGAAGGAAGAGGAAATGAAAAAGAACGTGCATGGAATACAATCCAAAAGGTAAAACTTTGAGCCAAAAGAAAAGGATTTATTATTCTCATAGAAAATGTCCTGACTTGGGTCAAATCTGCTTAGAAGCGGAAAAGAAATGAGAGTAGTTTAGCTTATATTTTCTTCATTTTCCTTTTAAAATAAATGCAGTTCTCCGCCCCAGAAGTACAAGCAAAAATCAAATATATATTTATTTAATTTATTCCCTCAGGTCCTCTACTTTTCCAACAGACTGTAGTCTTAAGCTTTCATGATTCTTCTTCATTACCATGCTCATTTTCATATTCATTGTTTTCTGCATTATTGATTATTCCAATTTCCAAAAGCCCTGTCATCAGTGTTTTTTATGTTTATACCAAAGCTTTGTTTTGTTTTGTTGCCCTTAATTCATACTTCACTATTTCTCCCAATTGTGTCACTTGAGAAGGAACAACTGCATTTCAAAGAGACTAACTAGCACATTGATGTTTTGGTGAATGAGCAACTTCCATCACTGTGTTAGAAACAGAAGAACATCCAGTTATCCACTCATGGGCTACTGGAGTTAGAAGGCAAGAGCACAGAGATGCATTTCCACCCCACACCACTGACCTGGGCAGCACTAAAGAACCCACTGAAAATATGAGTCAGTAATGTTGGATCTCTGGTGCACACCAAGGTGGTAAACTCTGCTCTATCCTGTCCCTAGTCGGGGTCATTCAATCACTGTGAGACCCCACACAGGCAGACTGATGTCAGGAGGTGCGAAAGGAGCAAACCAAAGAAGCCTTTGGTATAAGAGGTAACGGCCAGCTCTGGGGATGCTGCCACATCTGAGGAAATGTGTTTCTTCTGCATTGAATTCACAGACTCTATGAGACACATCAAAACAGAAATCTACTGTCCTCAGCAAATGTTGGTTGACTATCTGCAGTGCTGCATGGAACACAAGGTGTTATAGATATTGTGAAGATTAAGATAGACTCGTGGCCCCTGCCTATACAGGTTTCATCATCAATCAAGGCAGTTGCTTCAAAGATTACAGAGTATCACAGAAAAGATGGCATTTAATGATCAGTAGAATCCACCAACAAAATAGCCTGGTCTGGGAGGTCAAAAAAGGGATCTCTGAGAACATAATATTTATACAACATTTAAAGAATGTCTGATACTCAGGTTATTTTCAAACAGATGAAAGAGTTTACCCCCAAAAGTATAAAGAGGGCATGGTACATAAAATGTCTGACAGAAGAGCCACAAAGACGTCTCAAGCTGAGGTACAGAAACAGGAGTCAAAGCACAGAAGAATTGAAGAATTTATAAACTGGTTTAAAGGTTTAGAATAATTTAGGGAATATTTAACTAGAATGTGTTTTTGCTATATCTTTAGCAATGGAGGATCTAAAGAAATGTGGTTCAGTACAAACTCATGATGGTCATCCAGGTAAGGTGGAGTGGGCACTTGGTCTACAGCAGTGGGCGTATAGGAAAGAAACAGCTGATTGGAGAAACATTCTAGAAATCAAAACTAAAGGTTGTCACTGATAGAATTTGGGTGTTGCAATAATAGAAAAAGTCAGTATTTTGCTTTGATATTTGCTGAAGCAATTGAACAGGAGAAAAGGGGAAATTTGCCGGCAGTGTTTACTAAGGAAGAAGTTCTGTTCTGGGAACCATTTTTGACTGGGAATAGAATTCCCAAATGAGTCCAGTCAGGAGAAAAAACACACCTGATATTTAAATGGAAATTTAATGTAAGGAAATGGCTAACCATGAAGTTACTATCCAGATAACCAGAGAAGTTAGAACAAGCAGTTACTATGCAGTAAACAATTAAAGAAAAACAAATGCCACCCCTAGGGCTGGCTGGTGACTCAGTAAGAAGTCAGATGGACTAAGGCATAGAAGCAGAAACGTACCCCATGGGAAGATGGTGTTCAGATGCTAGTGGTGTCCCTGAATGACTGGGATTCATACCTCTGAGAGTTTGGTATTAACCCACTGGCACTGTGGGAAGTGATAGGAGAAAGGTTGATAATGGAGATAATTCTTATATTTTTGGAAAAACTAGACTCAGCAGCTACTACTAAAAAACCAGAAAGTATATGTCTGTATCAAAGAAGTTTTACCAAAGTGATGTCCTAAGATCCCTCAAGCAGACAGAAGTAAAAAGGAAGAGAGAGAAGAGGGATGCCTAGTGCAATGTCCTAGTCACTAAATCCTTGCTTGCATGGACCAACATCCCATGTGGGTGCCAGTTCATGTCCCAGCTGCTCCACTTCCCATCCAGCTCTCTGCTTGTGGTCTGGCAAAGCAGTTGATGATGCCTCAGAGTATTGGGTCCCTGCACCTGCATGGGAGACTCAGAAAGCTCCTCACTCCTGGCTCCTGGCTTCAGCGGCTGTTGCAGCAACTTGAGGAATGAACCAGAAGATGGAAGATCTTTTTATCTCTCCTTCTGTCTGTAAATCTGCCATTCCAATAAAAAATAAACAAATCTTTAGAAGAATAGGAAAGAGAAAGAGGGGGGGAAGGAAGGGAAGGAGGGAGGGAAAGAAAGAAAGAGGGGGGAGGGAAAGGGGGGAGGGAAAGAGAGAGAGAGAAAGAAAGAAAGAAAGAAAGAAAGAAAGAAAGAAAGAAAGAAAGAAAGAAAGAAAGAAAGAAAGAAAGAAAGAAAGAAAAGAAAGAAAGAAAGAGAGGAAAGAGAAGGTGGCAGAGAGAAGGAGCAAGTCCCTTCTCTCCTTTAACATCCACTACTGATGGCATCTAACTCTTGGCAGGACAGAAGCAAAGGTTTTAGAATCCTTGCTCCATTAGGCTACAGAAGGATGAGTTTGGAGTTAAGAAGTGATAGTCCAATAAGTGATACAGACATGGGTTGAACTTGGTTTCTGACAAGATATTTAATGACAAACACAACAGCTTGAGTTCTCTATAAAAGACTAAGTGGAGAAACTGATTTCTTTGTCCTGAGATAATTTGTATTAACTGAAAACATTCGAGTGGATGATGTGACCAAGAAACACTGTAGAAAGTGAGATGAAATCCATAGAAGTATACATTAATCTTAGGAGGAAAAGCT
Source organism: Ochotona curzoniae (assembly GCF_017591425.1). Classification (NCBI taxonomy): domain Eukaryota; kingdom Metazoa; phylum Chordata; class Mammalia; order Lagomorpha; family Ochotonidae; genus Ochotona; species Ochotona curzoniae. Next base: position 26,748,873 of record NW_024467096.1, read on the forward strand.
TATACTAAAGACTACAAAGGGGTTGGCAAGAGGGTTTAAAATTAAAGTCAATCTGAGCCATCCAATGCAGATAATTATCAAGTAGTATAATGTGATGTCTGCATTGTCTAGATGCCAGAGGTCAGAAAGTAAAAGTTGCAGGTCAAATCTATCACCTAGTTATTTAATTTAGTTTGTTACACAAAGCCACGCCTTTCGGATATATGTTATCTATGTCAACCTTGTTTAATCACACAGTTGACATAAATATTGAAACAGCTCACATAGCCTAAAATACTTGCAGTTTTTTTCTAATGCAATGTAATGTTTCTGTGCTCTCCCAGAATGTGTACATTTTTGCAGTATATATTTGTGTTTACAAACCCAAGTGATGATAGAAAAAAAAAAACGATTATAAAGTCTAGGAACCAGCCAAAAAGGTGAATGTCAACATCTATCTAGATCTTGTGGACAACTACTGAATCCGCTTTAAACTGGTGCTCTTGATACCCTCATTCATAGCAGCACTTAGCCTGCAGCTGATCAGTTTGACCTTTCTTGAAGTTGTCAGTTGATTTGCTATAAACAACCTACAATGTACTGGTTTTAAACAGCAATTTAATATCATCTCACAGTTTCATAGGTTAACGAGGCTCTTCCAGGTGATTCCTTCAGAATGCTTCTCCTGCAGTTCAATTACGTGGCTTCTGGGCTGCAGTATTCTGGAGCCTACAGTGGACTGTACTCTAAATATCTCATGGCTCATTCACATGACTGACAGTTGACTAGAATGCCTCATGTGAAATAAGCTTCAAACAGCATTGTAGCTGGTTTCCAATAGGAATTCTTTCAACAGAAAGGAAGTAGAAACCCTTAGTCCTCTCAAAGGCAAGTTCCAGAATCAACAGAACAACAGCTACCATATTTCATTGATCAAAACACAGATAAACCGAGATTCAATCTGTCAATGAATGAGTGATGCATGAACAGTGAGAGAATGAAAGAAAGCAATCACCTTGGAGGCCAGGTACCGCAGAAACACTGGGCTCTGAGTCTCATATGGGGGGACACCATTTCAAAGATGTAGGAGTCGGGATCATATGGTACATGGCAGACTCACTCCCCACAGCCTCTGGATGTCTAGCAAGATTCAATGGTGAGCAGCCAATCTCTGCAAATTAAAAGCCCTGGTAATGACCATTCTTTCTCAAAGGAAGCTTCTGAGAGGTCTTTAGGAAGATGTGATTGGGAAGGGATAGGGTGCCAAATTTTTCCTAAGGGCTTTTAATTTGGTTAATTTGACTTTACAAAGGATGATTGTATCACTTTCAGACAATTCCAGTAGCAAATAAGTAATTTCCTTTTACTGCTACAGAGTTAATTTGTATGTGTAGAAAAAAAATAATTAAAAAAAACTAATTGTACAAGCTACACTGTGTTGTGAGCCCACTAGAACTTGGTATCAGCATTGCCACCTCTGAAATCTGTTATTTGTAGCAGAAACAGCTGTTGTACCTAATGAAAACACTTGAAATTTTCATTTGAAGCAGCAGAATTATAGCTGAACATCCCAGTTCCACTTAAAGAGTCTACCAGAAGCTCCATTACCTAACACAATTTTTCCTTGCTACAGATTTATAAAAAGTCTTTCATGATAAAATCTGATTCATGAACGCTGACCTCCTGTCAACATTTTTGTTTCCTTTGAAGATTCTCTAAGAACCCAGAAACAGAATGAAACAATTGATTGTTTTTGTGATTTACCACAATTAAACACATTCTTTATAAAGTTTTAGGAAAGTTCTTGTTTTGTTTTTGGCTTTCCTGGGTATTTCCTTTTACTAATTAATTCAAGCAACATACATGTATGTTGGTTTAGGTTTGCAAATGCAAAACTAGGCAGATTATACCCAAAAAATTGGTAAATTTTCTTATACTGGAGAAATCCCATGTTAAAACCTGTTAATTTAAGGATGCATGTGTTGCCTAGCTTTGTTCTATAACAAAAATACTTGAGGAAACATACTGTTTAATTCCTATGAACGCATGCTCATTCACTCATTCATCAGGCATCAAGCATCTCATCTGTCGGACACTCCTTTAGACATTAAAGATACAGCCATGAAAAGCAGCACCTCCATAAAGATTGCATCCTACTAACTCACACAATAACCTAGCTAAATGATTGCAGAATGTTTTATAAAATAAGAAATGTGCAAAGGGAGGGAACATGATAGGACAGTAGAAAAGCGACAGATGAGGAAACCACACGTGCAGCTCTCTAGGGAAAAGAAAAAGAAAGAGCAAACACTAAACCCAAGGGTAGTCGGGGGCACTGAAGCTGTGAGTGGACATAAGGAATAGCGAACATAAGCAATCTAATCTGCTGAGTTGAGAACAGATTAAAGGTGTCAAGGTTAGAAGCAAAGGAACTAGTTCATAATAGGTTACTGCAAGGATCCTAGAGTAATCCTATCATTTGAACCTTAAAAGCCAGGTAGTGATTGTGGAGGTGAGATTCTAACTTCTAATCAAAAAGAAATGCAAAGATTTCTTTAGAAGGGTACTTTAGTGCTTGAAAAATATCCTGGAGCAGCATTTGGGGACCTGAATCTTAATAAATTAGGTCAAAAGTGACTTTCTTTTTGTGAGCTTTATTTTGCTCATCTTTAAAATAAGACTATGGGAACACAAGAGTCTAAGTTCCCTCCTGGCTCTGAACAAATGATTTTTTTTGAAAGCCAGGTCACCAAAAACAAAAAAGTTCATATTTGCTGAACTCTTAAAATTCACCAGCAACATCTTATTCAATTTATACATAGTAATTCACTGATGCTAAGATGAGCGTTGTAATTTATTAAACAGAGAATTCAGCAGTTTGCCTCGAGTCTCGCCGTAGGAGTAGCTCAGACTTGATCTGATTCAGGATAAAGCTTTATGCTTTAGTCTAAAAAGGCTATAGTGGTTAGCAAATAGGAAAAAGTTGAGCATTTTGACCTGAGGCCAAGAAGAAATTAGGGGACCTCTAACCAAAGCACAGCTTGGCAATGAAGAAGCTCAATTTGTCTTCAGTTCTCAAAATGTGATTTTCTCTGAGCATAATGGTCTCTGGTTGTAAATAGAATAATTTCATTCTTCTTAATAGCTGAATAGTATTCCATGGAGTAGATGTACCATAGTTTCTTTAACCACTCTTCCTTCTGCAAATATAGGATTACAGATCCCCTTCTCACATATGGATTTCACTTTTATCGAGTAAATTCCTAGGAGCAGGATAGGTGGGTCACATGGCAGGTTTATTTGCAGGTTTCCAAGCACTCTCCATACTGATTTCCACAGTGGTTGTGCTAGCCTACACTCCCACCAGCAGTGAAGGAGGGTGTCTTTCTCCCCACATCCACGCCAGCAGGTGTTGTTAGCTGAGTTCTGAATGAAGGCCAGTCTCACTGGAGTTAGGTGGTACCTCAACATGGTTTTCTTTGCATCTCTCTTATGGCTAGGGAGCCTGAGCATCTTTTCACATGTCTATTAGCCATTTGAATCTGTTCTTTTGAGAAATGTCTGTTCATTTCTTTTGCCCATTTTGTTACAGGATTGTGTTTTTTGTTTTTGTTTTTGTTTTTGTTTTGCTGTCCCTGGGTTTCTGAAGCTCTTCGATCACAAAAGAACAAATACCATATATTCTCTCTTATATAAGGAAACCAACATGGAAAGTGTAACTCCAATAGTCCAATCCATACTGTTTTTTTTTATTGTTTGTTTGCTTTTTTGGCTGTATCCCATGTGTTTTGATGTTTTTTATTTCAGTTTGGTTCATTCCAAATAATCTCTTTTCTCTAGTTGAATTCATCATGGGCTCATGAATTATATGATGGCATCATTTTTCCCAAGAAAAAAAAAATGTGGTTTTCCCATAGCAATCCAAAGAAGGAAGGAGAAATTTTGAATTTAGCCTACCTATCTGTTACCTGTTCTGATCCAATCCACTTTCATTGTTCCTTTGCTTTCTATCTCTTGACACAAACAATACACAGCCTAGATGGACAAGTTCTTGGCCATTAATTCAGTTCCTGGTCATGTAATATTGGCCAAGTCACAGGAATTGGCCAAGGATTCCATGATTTAGTGTTACTTACCATTCATTGCTAAGGTCCACTGAAGTCTTACCAACTGGACTTTAAGTAGGATAAGAGTCCTTTTAAAAGTATGCCAACTACTAGATTGGAGCACTGTGTTTTCTTCTCACCAGAGTATGAAAAACACAACATTCTGTCATAATTCAAATGAAAAGTTGTTTCTTTCTCACTTACAAAGCCAAAATTTTGTACTGAGACGATCAGAATTGGATCTAGTATAGCATTGTCTTGGTCTGACACATCTTGGATACTTGATTTAAGACAAAATTGGGAAAATAAAACCTTGTTGTTTTTAGAGTAATGGAAGAAATACTCTGTCAGATCACCATGAACCTGTGAGTTTTCATGAAATGATATGCTACCTTAGAATTACAATGAATATTATAATTTAGTATTGTATAAGCTTCCATGATTCCAGCTAATGAAACTGACAGGTATCTTTAAACCACCCATGTGAATTTATTCCAAATTATTTAGCTTTTTATGTTTCTCTTCATTTCAAATTCTTAACTTATAAATCACAATCATTACCATCATTCAGAAATGACATTCATTGATACACTAATTTGAGCTTTTAAGATGAAAATGTGATAGAATTATATGTCACTTAGCAACTATGTTCAAGACGGTTGGCAAAGCAAATGCGAGAATACAAATTGGGGGGATTGAACAAGGACAGTATGTTGAGGAGGGGAAAAGAAAGAAGAAACTGGAACCTTTTATTTGCTTTTCAAATCAGCATTCAAACCTGACTCCTTCCAGAAATTCTTCCGGGAGAGCTTGTACACACAGCACTATCATTCATCGGCTAGTCATGTGAGCTGACTAATATGTGTTTTGTTTGGTACTTCTGAGAATACTGCTGTCTTTTCAAAGATTCAGCATCCATACCACTCATTTGCAAAGCTCTTTTCCTGGCAATCAGACTTTTCCTGTGTGTCTTATTTTTTAAGGAGTCTCTGCAGATTTATTGCAATTTGACTGTGAATCTTGCAGCTCCTGGTTACAGGTTTTCTCATTAACATATCCCCAAATTCCTTTACAATACATGCTCCAAGCACTGCCCAAGAAATTCTGTCCTGAACATGTAGTAGACCATATGGGAAAACCTAAGCATTTTTTTATTGCTGATCAGACTGGGGAGAAAGTTCTGCGGACAAGCATATTGGGAGACAAGGCTGAAGGGACCGGAAGAGGCCCGGTTCCTGGGAGAAATGAGTCTGTGCAGATGAGTATCCAGGTCAGCAGCTATAGCAGAGAAACCACCACCACAGCCCTGGAAGAACCTCATGATGGTGGTCAAAGACTGCATCTTGGGATGATCAAAGATTACCCACAGCAAACCAAGTCTGGGGAGTGGAGAAAGCCCAGAGCTTTGGTTCTGGCTATCTCCTCCCCACCAGTCTACAATCTCCAAATCTAGACAGCAGACCTAGGAGGTTATCATTGAAACCAACAGCTTCCTCCTCTGACTGGAAAAGAAAAACATATAGGGCTAGTATATGAAGGATTTTGAGCAGCTGCATTTGCTAATCACCCACGTCTGTCAGTGTGCTTAGCTGTACCTCCAAACCCTGAAACACCTCTAAATATCCCTCCATGAATGAAAATTCTTATCTTCTAAACTCATGATTTGGAAGGGAATTTCTGCAATAGAAGTATTTTGGGACAGGAGCCAAGCCCTAGCTTGCTCATCATCTAGAGTATGAAGCCAGGAGGTTGGCCATACTAACCAGAAGTTTATCAAAAAGCCAATAAAGTTAATCTTCCATCAGGCACAAATGTGTGTGCCTAATAAAATCTTGTTGCTCACCTGGTCATGAGACTGTTAGCAGCTCTAAAGTTTTCTCTTGAGTAACCATCATAATTGGAATAAGCTCTAGAAAATGTATTTCAGATAAATCCATTAACAAATAATGACAATGCTAAATATTAGCAGTGACTATTATTGATCCTTTTCTATGTGCCAAGCACTTCAACACATTATCACATTTATTGCTCATAAGAAGCCTGAGAAAGAGATATTCTCTTTTCTTTGAAAGGTAGTGGAGAAGAGTTCCTAAGATTGATAAGAGAGCAAACCCAAGTGTGTTGTGGTGAAAGTTGATTTGTAACCCAATAAATTCAGGTCAAAGATTCTATTCCTAATCATTAATTCAAACTCCTATATTGAACTAAATGCAGTTTCTAAAATTAAATGGCAAGAAGAAATTTGCCTGAACCCACCTTAGCTTCTGGGACACAGCCAACGAGACAACCTTCCAGTCTGCTTTTTGGCGGTGGGTGGGATAGAAGTGTCAGAAGCTATTGTTGGCATCCTCCAACTTTGCGTAGATCACAGCCTACTGTCCATCTGGACATTTACCCACTCTGCTTGGTCACAGCTGTCTGACCAAATCTGAGCACTGGCATCAACTGCTTTTCTCTGAATCATACTGTACTCACTAGCCTTCCCTCCGTAGCCGTGCCTGGTGTAGGTCTCCTTAGATAACTCACTATTTCTCCTCTTCCTGCACCTTCAGTACTCTCAGAAACCATCCAGAAGTCCAGTGATTCTTGGAGTATCCATACTGTTGCTATGGGCATCAGTCTGGTGAGTTCTCTGAATTAGTACTTCAAAATGCACTGTTCTTTCAAGACAGACACAATTTCAGGATCACATAGCGCCATAACCCCTCAAAAGTTTACCATGACAAGACAGAGGGCCTTGAGGCTGGAAATGGATAACTGACATCTTCACTTCATAGGCTTTTTCGCTGTCTAACACTCTGATGAGCTAATCACTAGGAAGAAACAAACAATTCAGAAAAGCTCATACTATTCCATATGCATGGGTGTCTTCATCTGCAAAAGCTTTTCAAATGCATCTTTTTAAAAAAGAGATGTATTTGTTTTTATTTGAAAGGCAGGTTGACAGAGAGAAAGAGAAGAGAGTTCCCATCCACTGGTTCATTCCCCAAATTGCCACAATACTCAAAGCTGAGCCAATCCAAAGCCAGGATCCAGGAGTTTCTTCCAGGTCTCATGCAGATGCAAGGTTCCTGACGACTTGGGCCATCCTTCACTGCTTTCCCAGCTATAAACAGGAACTGGATGGGATGGGAGCACCCAGGACATGAACTGGTGCCCACATAGGATGCTGCCAGCACCTGTAGGCAGAGGGTTAGCCAATTGAGCCATGACTTGGACCCAAAATTGTTCTTTTTAAAAGTTCAGTGTAGAGGTGGTCAAGTGGCACAGTGTTCAAGTCATCAGATGGGAAGCCTGTGTCTCTGATATATCAAAGTACCTGGTTTGAGTCCCAGCTTCTCTACTCCCGACCTAACTACCTGTCAGTGGATACCCTAACAGGAAGTAGGTGATAATCAAGTACACTGGCCTCTGTCCCCCAGTTGGAGACCTGTTTGAACTCTGGACTCCTGGCTTCAGCCCGGCTGTTATGGGCATTTGAGGGAGTGAACGAGTAGAAGGGAGGTTTCCTTCAACTGTCTCTCTTTCTGTCTCTCTGCCTTTCAAATGAAATGAAAGCAAGTAAATCAACATTTTCTTTCAGTGAAATAACCTGGAAAAAGCAAGGAGAACAAATGTCTCAATTGGATTTTGAACTGAAGGGCAAATTTGCAGTTTATTCCTCAAATTGCTTCCATTATATTACCAACAGTGTCTGTCTGTTTTTTTGCTTGGCAAACTAGCATTTTACCGCATGTACTCTATATGTTACTTTGCAATCCTTTGTGATTCTGGCGAATGACAGAATAATGGTTTATACCTCTTGGTAGCTAAATGAACCATAGGACATCTTCCATTTTGTGTTGAAAGTAGAATTATTAACACAGAGTTCAGAGAAATAGACGTGTAGCTCATTCAGTCATTTGTAGATAACTTATTCTACCTTGTGTCTTTTGGCGAAGTGAAAAAAGAAAAGAACTTTTACATGTAGTTCTAAAGGAAGATGTGGGATGTTTGTTATTGTTATTTTCTTAAAATGGTGCATGTGAATAGGGGCACAAGACTGACATCTCAAATATACCCAAACTTCGTTAAGTTTAAATACACCAGTATTTCTTGGCATCATCAGAACTATGCAGAATATGTACACTCCACTGAAATGAATTTCTGCAGGAAAAAAAAAAGTTCATGGAGAGACAGTGAAGTAATTAGACTCTTAGATTGGAGAGATCTTCTCCTAAAGATAAAATAGCATTAGGTCAATCTTACAGAATTAAAAGGAATTTGAGAAACTTTATCCTACCAAGGACATGTACAGAAAGTAGGTCCCTCAGTTTTACAAAGGTAAATTCACTTTATTATGTGGAAGAAGACAGCTAGGAACAACTAAACACAGAGATTCAATAAATCTAAGTGGCTGATTCCAAAATGTGGCTATCGTAAACAATGTTATAAGCACGGTGATGTAGGTATGTATCTCTTCTATACTGTGCGTTCTATTCTTCGGGTTTGTATCAAATAGTCATATTGCTGGACCATATGACAAATATATCTCTAATCAACATACATGTCCATCATCAGATGAATGGATAAAGATAATGTGGTACATACATGCAATAGAACATTATTCAGCCATTAAAAAGAATGACATTCTACCATTTGCAGCAAAATGTTTGCAATTGGAGGATATCGTGCTGAATTAAAAATGAGAAACAGAAAGACAAATATCACATTTCCCTTATTGGGGGAGCTAAAATTAAAAGAGAGAGAGCGAAAGCAGAAAAAGAAGTATCAATGTGTCAGTATTGTTGCAAATACAGCTTTCTGAAACGTTGCTTTATACCTTTGTCAAACCAATGATTGAGCATGTTCTAGTACTATGATTGTAGTAATCCATGATTACTGTACAATTTACTATAAGAATGAAATGTTCATTCTTCTATTCAATTACTATTTATCGCCATTGTCTGTGGTTTCCACTAAACTAGGGTTTTGTTGCTTTTTACTTGTTAAATTTCTGATTCAGTGCAAGATTACTGTAATGTAAATTTAAAAAATAACTTAAAAGAGACTGGGAGAAAAAGAGAAGGAAGGAAGGAGTAAGACAGAGAAGGGCAGGGAGAGAAGGAGGACGGGAATATCACTATGTTCTTAGAATTGTATCTATACACAACACTGAATCTGTTAAAAACTGGTTTTAATTTTTTAAAGTTTTTGAAGGGGAAAATTAATAGGAACAAAATAAATAAAAAGTGAATCTTCTTAAAATACAGGCATTTTAAAAGTATATTTTTAAAATCCATGTTACTTGTGCACATTTGGCCCAGAGGTTAAATCACCACTTGGGACAGCTTCATCCCATTTCACAGTACCTGATTCAAATCCCAACTGCTCTGCTTCTGATATAACTACCAATTAATCCATACTCAGGGAGGTAGCAAATCATGACTTGGGTACTTGGGTCCCTGTTACTGACGTGGAAAATACACCTTGAGCTCCCTGCTCCTGGCTTCAGTCTGACACAGCTCTGGGTATTGCAGGCATTTGAGAGTGAACCAACGGATTGAATCTCCCTCTCCCCCACTCCTTCTCTTTTTCTCCTGCTTTTCACAACAAAGTGAAAAATGTAAATCTAACTGCTTTGACACCCTTCATAGAGCCCATTGACTTGTGGGCATATGGAATAGATATGCTTTTTCCTACTCATCCCACCACATGTAACTGAAATCCCTGATAGTGTGTGTAAACCAAATACATTAGGACACAGAATGGAAAACGAAAATTATATAGGATGAGGAGAATCAAAATTATGCAGTAATGAGATCACTAATTTTTTTTTGTCCCATTTTTCCCATACTCGGAACTGAAAAGCCAAAGAGCTCAGGGCAGTGAGGATAAAAACCCTTCCCAGAAAGCCCTTTTCACATGTACTAAGTTCTAGGGAAGGGAAAGCATAGCAAAACAGAAAATTCTTAAGTGAACAAAGATCTACTGCAGCCCAATGGCTTGGTGGAAAATGATGGTTGCACCCCCACTACGTAGGAAATGGCCAATTGGAGCATTAGCCTTCTATCCTCACCACGCCACACCAAGGAGTACCTGTCTTTCCACCTTACCAGAGTAGTATCAGAGAAGACTAAAACTGAATTTCCTGTCCTATCCAGAGGTAAGTCTCCTCTCTTTCCACTCTTGCTAATATGGTATGGAAGAGGCCCAGTAGAGACGATTTTCATCACCTACCTATGGTGAGTCTACCCTCACAATGCATTATTAGTGGTGACCACAAGAGAGGCAGTAATGGCGATCGCCTACTCCTGCAGGCCAGTGCAGGATCAGTGAAAACCTTTTGAAGAGCTTCAACTCTTAACTCTTGCCTAGAAGAACAGAAAAGCCTCTCCCTCATGTTCAAGCAGACTGCCCAGGGAAGCCAAACGCGTGTCCCCAGTGGACATAGCAAAACAATGCTCCAGCTTCCACTACCAGAAAAATCTGGTTAAACCAGAATATTTAAATAACATCTACAACCTCATAACAGAATATCCACAATATTCAGAGTTCAACCAAAGATCACTTATCACACCAAGACCTAGAAAGGTCTTGAATGCTGTGAAGAGATACAATCAGTTTGTGCCAACATGCAGACATTAGAAACATTGGAATTTCCTGAAAAATATTTTAAATCAGCCATCATGAAAATTGTCTAAGGAGTAATTGTAAACACATTGAAATGGAAAAATCATTTCAACACATATATTTGAAGTGCCAGTGAAGAAGCAGAGGATATAAAGAATAACTAAAAAAGAAATTTTAGAATTAGAACAGTAAACTCAATGGATGGACTTGGCAGCAGTAAAGAAAGGACATAAGGGAAAAATGGTTAATATTGAGATGAAGTTAGGACAGTAGAAATTACCCAATCTGAACAACAAAGCAAAAACAAACTTAGTAGGAAGCAGGGACAGGAGTCAACAGGTCCACTATGATCTCTGGCACCATAAGAACAGATCTAATATTTCTGCCAATGGAGTTCCCAAAAGAGTAAAAATGAGCAGGATTGGAAAGGTAGTCAAGAAAAATCTGGCTTAAAACCCCAAATTTGGCAAAAAAAAAAAAAAAAAAAAACACAGGTAACTTGAATTTCAAAAAGGTAGCCAAGCAGGGAAAACTAAAAAAAAAAAAAACTAAAAAAAAAAAAAAATACACACCAGGGCATATTATAGTCAAACTTCTAAAAACTGAGTATTGCAAGAGAAAAATAAAAAAACCTTGAACGTGGCAAGAGAGGAGCAATGCATTACCCACAAGAGAAAAGCAATTTAAATGACAGTGGCTTTGTCATAAGAAAATATGAGGGCCAAAAGTAACTGACACAATATTTTTCAAGTACTGAAAGAAAAGAATTGTCAACACAGTGGAATACCCAACAGAAAGCTCTTTCAAGAATGAGGAGAAAATGAAAACATTCTCAAATGAAGGAAACTTAAAGAATCTGTCACCAGTGATCCTATGTTAAAAGAATGATGAATAGAAAGAGAACAACAAAAGAAAGACCTTGAAATACTAACAAGATAAAAGAAATAGTAAGAAAAAATATGAAAAAACAACAACCCTTCTCTTTATTGCGTTTTATGAGGAAGGCATAAGTGACATTATATGATGTGATTCTAAATCCATGTAAAAGTAGTATTTAGGGTATTATAAGAAAGAAAAAAAAACATTAAAAGAAAGATAATTCTGCACTTTAATCAAGCATAAAATGTACTTGATCTTAGCCAAAAGGCAGAGAAGCAATCAAGCATAAAATGAAGATACCAAAGGCTACATTTAATACACAGTTTGAATGTATAAAATTATATATTCAAATATTTATACATATATATATATATATGTATACATGTAATTCAGCCAACCATGAATCAAATCATCTTTTTTAACTTTTTAAAAATTTATTCTGGGTTTTTTGAAACGGGGAGGTATATAGACAAACAGAGCTCCTATGCTCTCTGGTCTGCTCGCCAGATGCCCATGACAATCAGGGTTGGGTCAGGCTTACGCCAGGAACCAAGAGTGCGAGCAGGGTTTCTCACACAGGTGGCAGAGATCACCACTTGATCACTTGAGCCATCACCTGCTGTCCCTCAAGGTCACCACTAGCCAGAAGCTGGAATTCAGCTCATCCCTAAGACTAAACCCAGACACTCTGCTGTGGAATACAGGTACCGCAAATGCCATCTTCAACACTACGCCTTTTGCCCACTGCAGAATCACAACTATTTTTAATTTCATTTATACTAAACATTTACAGACCTATTTATCTTTATTATAATCCCTAAACAATGTAATATAGCAAGTATTTATATTTGTCATGTTAAATACACTAGAAAAGTGTAAAGAGATGCCTGTAGGTTAAGACATTAACATGACTTGAGCATATACAGATTCTGGTGTCCATAAGAGTCCTGAAGCTAATCCCACAAGGATATCAGAGAACAATTTGATCTTGGAACATACTAAACATACTGTAAGTCAATCAAAATAGATGAACAGGTGTTTAAGATACCCTTAAGATATCGGAGAAATTAAGTTTAAACAAAAAGAAAGGCAATCAAGATCCAGAGAATGCAAAAACTAAGATGATTCATCACTTATCAAAAATTAACCTTCCATAGTATGCCAACTAACAAAGATTGGCAAAATGGATTTCAATATAGTATGAGTCTACTATACCTGGCACAGATTCACTTCAAATTTCATATAAAATGTGAAAAACTATATTATGTAGAATAAATAAAAGGAAGACAGCAATAGCTAAAGTAATATCAGACAAGGTAGACTACCAATGAAATTACAAGGGACAGCGAGGTATCTTCTACAATAATAAAGGGTCAATCCACCAAAAAGACATCGCAGTGCTAAATGTGTGTACAGCCAACAGAACTAGCAAAATGTATGAAGCAAGTTCCATAGATCTAAGAAGTAGAGAGGTCTGATTATTGCAGTAGGAAATTTCAACTCCTCATTCTCAACAGCTGGTAGAAAAACAAGAGAACAACAATGATATAAAAATGAATACCACCATCAGCCAACAGGATCTAATGAGCGTTTATAGAACATTCCATCCACCAACAGCAACACACACATTTTTGTCACGTGCCCTGGGAACGTGTGCCAAAATAATACAGATCCTGCATCATTAAAACAGCTCAACAATTTTGAAAACTGAAACCATAATAAATGTGTCCTGTGACAACACTGGATCCAAAATAGATTCAAAAACAGAAAAATAACGGGAAAATCTTGAATAATGCCAGAAAGATAACAGGAAAATCTTGAATAGTGCATGGGTTAAAAAAAAAAAAGAAAAAGAAACAGAAAGAAATCTCAAGGGAAATGGAGAGCTGCATTGAACTGTATGAAAATGAAAATACAACGTATCAAAATGTATGAGCCACAGCTGAAAAGGAACTGAAAGAGAAACTTCCAGCATCTAGTGCATGTATTAAAAAATGTAAAAAAAAATCTCAAATCAGGAACTGAATGACCTCCTTAAAAACTTAGAAAAGTAAAAGCAAGCAGAAAAAAAAAGAAAAAAGACAAATACTAGAAATTAATGAAACATAAATTTGAGAAAAAAACAGTGCAACAAAGACTGGCTTTTTGAGCAGGTCAGTGACATTTGTAAGCACCTGGGCTAATGAGAGAAACAAGGAGAAGGCACAAAAATCAGCAATATCGGTAATGACGTAGGGTATCGCTGCAGTTATTAAAAGGATAAAGGAGTACTCCAGAAATTATACATACATACATTTTACAACTCAAGTGAAACGCATCAGTTCCCGCCAAAAATACAAACTACCACAACCCATCCAATACAAAATAATTAGAATACCCTTCCTTCAGGAAAATCAGGTGTACCAGAAGTTGCCACCAAAGGCTGAAGGAACCTCAAGACCAAGGAAAGAGGCAAACACATCTAAGAATTACACAGAATATAACGTGTTGGGTGATGTAGGGGTGAAAGTGTGATCTTGGGCAACCACAAGGCAGATAGAGCTTCACAACTCAGGACCATAAAAAGGGTTACATATACTAAGCCAAGCAAAGGTGTCCAGAACGTTCCTAAACTTTCCAATAAACAATAAATGCTGGAATCATCCAGATATCAAGTGCCCAGTACAAAATGAAGCTAATCACTTTAACAGCCTTAACCTACACGCAAATGTTTATTGGCAGCTTATTACCTGAAGTATAAAATTTTAAATCTGGGTGTCTTTCAAAGAGTAAATGGTTAAGCAAAAGGATACATCCACACCCTCATGGAACACTGCTGAGTACCAAAAACAAATTTATTGCTATTCACTCCCTGCAGTGTGGCAGCTGTGGGGGTTACCCCAGCAAGACCGGACCCAATGCCAGACTCAGGCCAAAATCACTGCCACCAGGCAGTGGCCAAGTCCTAGGCTTCCTCCAGGCGTGAGAGAGCTCTTCCCTCAGGGTAAGAACACCATGAGGGAAACTTGGAAACTGGATTAAGGCCCTGGCTCCATCCTGCTGCTAACACCCTTTGGCAGGAAGAGTTTGAGCAGTGTTCAGTCATGGAGCTGGGGCAAAAGGAGGCCCCTGCAGTGTTGTGACTGTCGGAGAATGCCCCACCAGGCCAGACCCATTGCTGGGACTCAGGCCAAAGTCACTGCCAAATCACAGTGACTGGATCTTAGGCTTTGGGTGGCCAGTGTATCTATTTGGTGCCAGGCTCTGCCTACTGGCCGCCCGGTGACAACTTTTTTAGGTATGTAATTGCTGCCTAGGATCATCCATGGATAAAGACAGTGTGAGTGTAGGTGAGGGATGAATTCTGAGTGATTCCCAGCAACAGGGTCACAGAACATTCTGGCAAGCATAAGGACTGAGACCTGGTGGCTTGGAGAGAGTCCATAAACCCAAATGGGAATCCTGAGATGAGCTGTTAGTGTAGAACATCAATGACTACCACACACCAGTCTACACAAAAAGTATGGATGGGGACCTGTCTGGCAGGGCTAGTTACAGTACCTGACTGAGTGGTGAAACAGTGACGATCACACTTGGCAGGATGAAGACACTAACCAGCACAAAAGAGAACCAGGTCTGGGAGTAGATTCTGTGGGGGAAGTGTGGGCTGAACCCTGTGGAAATACAAGTCCTGCTGGTTAGCTCGTGCACTGGAATGGTGATGGGCTTGAGCTAGATTTCCATGGAATCTGCTATCACTTATGGGTAAAGGAACCAACAAGAGTTTGGGCAAGTCAAGGCAGCAGCACCTGAATATGCATCCTAAACAGGATATGGGGTAGGCCAAGCTGCACCTCGAAGAGGGAGGACTTGGCAGAGCCAAGCAAACCTCAACTCACAGGGAAGAACAGAAATCAGGATGGAGCACAGGTCATGCCAAGCTAGGCTCTTTCACCGACTGGTCTGCATGAGCAAGGGATACTAGGCCACAGCATCAAAGGCAAAACCTGAGACAGGTGAGGGGCTCAGCCAACTGGGTCAGAACAACCACTGGCATGCAAGTAATCTAGGGCTGAGAATAGGCTCTGTTGAGGAGCCATGAGAGTACACCCTTGCTGGGTTGGGATTCCCACGGAGGGGGCGGGGGCTGGAGTGGGGGCTGCATTCTTGTCTGGATATGGCTGCAATCTCCCTTGGCACAAGTGTGAACTGGGACTGGGTATACACAACCAGGCTAGAAGCCAACACCTTCTGGTGCTCTGGAGAACCCGGGTAGATGTAGTGTGGACTGGGCTTGGTCTCTGCCCCTACTGAGTCATGTGTGAGCAGTGTCTGGGTATGGACAAGCCTTGGCTGGGCTGAAACATCCAACAGTAAGAACCAGAATGGAATGAAAGCCAGCAAGGAAAGGCCACTGTTCCCACCAGGACAGGAGGTAGACTGCATAAGGCTGGTCCATGGAACCACCAGTATGCACAAGAGCTGGCATAGGGAGAGGTTCTGATGGAGGAGCTTGGGAAACGCCTCTGTAGGGACACAGTCCCTGCAGATGAGCACAAGAACCATGATAGGAAGTAACCCAGACCAAGCCAGAGAAAAATACCCACCAGCATACATTTGGCATAGGTCAGGGGCAGACCAGGCTGAACCAGTTCACATCACCCGCTAGCAAATCCGAGCACCAGAATAGAGTGTGGGTCGGGCCAGGTTCAGTCGCAACACAAACCAGTGCACATTATGGAATGCCAAGGTGAGGTAAGCCAGACCAGATGTGGCCACAGTGCCCAAACAGCACATGTGAGAACCAGGGAGGGAGGGGGCAAAGCCGGCAGGGGGAATGTGAGCTCCCCTGCTAGACAGCCACTCCCACTGGAGAGCATAGGTTACGATGGGGGCAAACCAGACCAGCAGGGCTACAACACCTGTAGGCCTCATATGAGCTAGATCAGGGAAAGCCAGCTTGGGCTGACTGTTCCAACTGGTGCAAGCAAAAATTAGAGTGGGTGAAGGTTGGTTGGGCTTTGCCACAGCATCAGCTGGCACAGGTTGGCACTGGGGGCTAAATCTGTCAAGTTCAACTCCAGAACCACCTGGAGAGTGCATAATCAGGAAGTAGAAGTGGCCTAGTAGGGAGATAGTGGGCACCTCTCTCTTGGGTTACCACTCCCACTGGAAAGCATGAAAACCAGGACAGGGGCAGAAATGGCCAGACAGAAAGACACCCACCAGTAAGTGTGTGGGCTGGATAATAAGGCTGGTTGGGTTGAACTAAGCTTCAATGCCCATTGACACGTACGAGAGCTAAATGGGATGTGGGACAGACTGAACAAGTCTGTGGTGCATAGTTGCAAACATGGGAACCAGGGTAGGGGGCAGGCCTGGTGAGGGCTACAGGAGTCTCCCCGACTAAGCTGCAGCTCCCACTGGTTTGTGTGAAGGCCAAGTATGAAGTGGGCAGGATCGGGCTGGATTGCAACACTCATTGGTTCGCGTGGGTGACAGGGCTGGAAACAGAACTGACATAGCAATTGCAATGACCAGCATGTGCATAAGCTGATTGGATCGATGGACATGACTGGACTGTGTATTAGCAAGCACTCACAAGAATCAAGTCTGGAATCACCTCAGGAAAAGTTTCTTTCGAGATCCTTTCAACTGAACTGCTGATCTCAGAACCTCAACCATGAAGACATTATTTCAGCCAGTGGATTCTGAAGAGATTTCATCGTGCTTGGAATGGCAAGATTGGCAGCAATTCAGAACTGTTGAACTATCGAAACTGCTTGAGCAAGGACCCTCGGAGCATGCCTCACATCTGAGACCTGGGATGGGTGGGAGGCTTCTCCCTTTGTTTCTCCTCTGACCCCAGATACATGGGGAAAATTTATGATATTAGTGTGGAAACAATGGTATCACCCATTTTCCTATAGCCCTTGACCCATTGTACCTAATCAACTATGTAAGATTATAAACAATAAATAAATTTTTAAAAACAAATTATTGCTATTCAAGATACCTAAATCAATCTCTAGGGAAATATGATTCTTTTAAGATAATCTTAACTGTCCAAAGAAAATGATTAATGGCTGCCAGAGGTTGTATCTTGAGTGTACTGATGTTAGTATCTGGTTCTGGTTTTCTATAGTTTTGCAAGTATTATTGTAAAGAGAAACTGGGTAAAAAAATATGGAAGTTCTTCCTTTAGTATTTCATACTGATGTCTGCAAATTTACAATCATCTCATATGAGGAAGTTTATTTTAAAAAATCTATTTATTTGCAAGGCAGAGTTAAAGAGATTGGGAGCCATAGAGATAGGTCTTGCAACTGCTGGTTCATTCCCCCATAGTGATGCAGCAGCAGGACTGGGCTAGACAAAAACCAGAAGCCAGCAGCTTCTTCCAGATCTCACATGGGTGAAGGGACCCAAGCACTTGGGTCATCTTCCACTGCTTTTCCCAGTCACATTAGCAGGGAGCTAGATCAAAAGTAGACCTAGTGCCCATGTAGGGCAGTGGCATTGCAAGGACAGTTTTATCAGCTATGCCACAATGTCTACCCCAGTTTAATTTAATAGTATAAAGAAATTATAATCTCAATTTAAAATTTCAGATGAATTGTGCCGTTAAATGTTTAAAATGTGTTTAAAATACACACACACACACACACACACACACACACACACAGTACCTTCAAGATGTAACAGCAAAATCTCAAAGCCTGGGTAGTTTTTAGGCAACAGATCAATTTTTTCTCACAAGTCTAGAGGCTGGGAAGTCCAAAGTCAAGGTCCCAGCAGACTTGAAGTTCAGTAGGGCATGAGTTCTGCTTCATGAAAGGCATCATCTAGTTGCATCTTTGCCTAGTGGAAGCACTAAACAAGTTTCCTCGGCCTCCTGAGGTCTTCACCCACATGGTTTCATTACCTCCCTAAGACTCCAACTTTTAATGCTATAGTGTTGGAAATTTGGATTTCACCATAAATATCTGGGACAGAGACAGACATTCAGATCATAGCACATGGTTTCCTGAACAAAATGACAGCAGAGCTTTACACAGCTTTTAAAAGTAATGGTTGTGGGCCCTGCGTGGTGGCCTAGCGGCTAAAGTCCTCTCCTTAAACACACCAGGATCCCATATGGGCACCGGTTCTAATCCCAGCAGCCCCACTTCCCATCCAGCTCCCTGCTTGTGACCTGGGAAGGCAGTTGAGGACAGCCCAAAACCTTGGGACCCTGCACGTGCGTGGGAGACCTTGAAGAGCTCCTGGCTCCTGGCTTTGGATAGGCACAGTACCAGCCATTGTGGTCACTTGGAGAGTAAATTATCGGACAAAAGATCTTTCTGTCTCTCCTTCTCTCTGTATATCTGACTTTGCAATGAAAGCAAATAAATCTTTTTTAAAAATTAAAAATAAATAAATAAAAAGAATGGCTGTTTTCTAATCAACCCGGCTCCAGTTATTGCAGCCACTTGAGGAGTGAATCAGCAGATGGAAGATCTTTCTGTCTCTCCTCCTCTCTATATATCTGCCTTTCCAATAAAATTAAGTAAATCTTTAAAAAATAATAATGATTGTTTAATTCTACACCAAGTATATTAAAAGCATGACCATTTTTGACATTTTTAAAATAAGCTGGTAACCTGGTATCTCAGAGCTTCATGTTGTGCTCTCATGACTAAAACATCAGACAACACAGCAAATTCACTTAAAGCAAAGGATAAATGTAAGGGCTTATTTCTAAGTACTAGTCAAAAGCTGAAGGAAACTTACTGTATTGAATTGTAGAAACAAATCTGTTTCAGAAACTAAGTTTGTTTTAGAAATTAATTTCAAGCCTATTTGAAAACAATTGTAATTCTAATATGAATTAAAATTCAAGCCATTTGGATGATAAATATTTAAAAGCATTTGGTCTGGAAATTAAACTGAAACATAGCAAAGAAACGAATGTTATCAAATGCACCATGGTGGAGTGAAATATCTGTTTTGCTAATAGGATAGTGGTCCCTACTGTTAATCACTAAAAAACACATTCTCATTCCAACGTCATATACGCTTGATTTTATTCCTCAGGAGCTTCTTGCTTTCTCAACCTCCTTTCTCATAAAAAAAATCTTTTAAAGATTTATTGTTTTTAAAAAAAGTCCTATAAATACAAAATTCCTGATGCATGAATATGCACAAGTAAACTTGTGTAAACCCATTAAATCCCCTTGCCTTGATATAAGGTCCAGTAGGAGACCCCCAATTAAAACCTAGAATCTTCCTTCTCAGTATAAACCATTCACTCAGTAATGCCTAATACCAGCTTCTTCTCACTGCTGCTATTGTCAAGAAACCACTCTGGTTTCCAATATGTGCACTAAGGCAGCGCTAGAGGCACCAACCAAGTAGGGACCATCAAACACTGGCAAAAGCAAACTTTGGAAATCATTGAAGTCATGTTGGAGGAGCAGATTAGAACTTAGTTGAGCTTCCTCTCACTTTATGACCTGGTCATTATATTCACTTGGTGGGATTAAGAGCAGAGTTGTGTAAACTAAATGCTTGTACAACAGAAATGTCTTGTTCTCCACTCTGCAGACCAAGACTTTGTGATCAAAGCGCATTCAAGGTTGATCTCTCCCGAGAGTTGTAAGAAAGAATCTGTCCTATGCCTCTCCCAAGATTCTAGTGACTGTGGCAATCTTTCCATACTTTGGCTTGTAAGAATATCATCCCAATCTTGATCTCCATTTTCATATGGAATTCTCCCTGGGAACATATCTGCCTCCAAATTCTACCTTTTCTTAAGAATGTCATCCATTTTTTTTTATTTATTTAAGGCCCACACTGATGACCCTATAGGTACTGGAGGTTAAGATATTTTGAGAGAGATTTAAGTGACATATATACACTATGGAATACTACTCAATTATAAAAAGAATGAAAATCTTGTCTTTTGCAACTAAATGGATGTATTTGAAAAACATTACGCTCAGTGAAATAAACCAACCCCAGAAAGACAAATGTCATGTGTTTTCCCTAATTTGTGATAATTAATACACAGAGCACAAAAATGTAATCTATAGATCCAAGAGTGACATTCTAGAACTTGACTATTGTGTACAAACTTTGCTTACGCTCAATGAGCAGGAGGGTTTTGCTTTTGTTGTTATTGTTGTTGCTTGTTATTATTATTAGCTACTTGCCATGTGTTGATATCTTTACCTAATGGGGTGTTAAAGCTGTGACTGTGAAGAGAAATGAAAACATGCTATTTTATAAACTAGGGGAAAATGAAATAAGGAAGGAGAAGGAGTATGAGTGGTATGTTCCAAAATCTTTAATTCAATATCCCTGATATTGTCCATTTTATATAAATAAATTTGTCAAAAAATAAAATTCAAAAGAGATTGATGGACATAACTCAACTCATAAAAGTAGAACTTGAATGTGGATTGAAAGTCCCTGGAACACTAGGTTGATAACTGTTTCCTTACTCTTTGATGTAGATTAGGACCAACAGCCATATGGTATGTCAAAACCTGTCCTCCTATTGGAACTTTAAGTTAATTTCAGTCATCAGACATTCCAGAATATGTAAGCTCATTTGCTCTGACATCCACATTTCTATACTGTCAAATCAGCATTTGACATGCATGTACAAAGCGAAATATTATCTGCCCATTTTGCAAACAGGAAAATTGGATCCAAAATAACCAGGCAACCTCTCTGATAATGTTATGCAGGTAGACTTTGGACCAAAAAGAGAACCTAATGAAGCCTCTGCTCAGAAATTTGCTCATTTCTTTCATCATAGACTTACATATTTCTTTGTGCTTTATTTTCCTAAAGGCTTTATAGAAATTCCTATCATTTGCAATCTGCTCTGTTTAGATATATGAATCTATTTTCTCCTCAGCCAGCATTTTTCTTTTCTTGCTTAAAAAAAATAAATAAATAAGAGCCAACTTTAATAAAAACATGTTGCAGCTCTCCTACACTTCAGTAAGCACAGAAGCTAAAATTGACTTACTTTGCTGCATACTGTGTCATTCATCTAATGGTATAATCTAAGGCAATAACCTCACATTTGAAAATGTGAATGTTCCTCTTTAGATCTAGTGTGAGTGCAAGTCATTGAATTTGATGACTGGGTGTGTCCTTGGAAAGCATCCATGCCTAACCTATCTCTATGCCAGATATTGGTGAAGACTGAAGCAAGCTCTGAAGGCCAAGTAACTTCCCTAGAATCTCAGTCAGAGTTATGAGACAAACCAAGAGCAGAGTTCAGTGCTCTCACAGACCCTTCATCCAATGCCCACAATAACTTGTTACCACTTTAGATTAAGAGTCTCAAAGCTATACCATGGTAATAGAATGATGGCATGTAACAGCTGCATTCATTTAATTTATAAGAGAAGAAGTAAGTCCTATGACATGTTTCATACCAAGCATTGCTTTGAATACAGAAATATCCAATGGTTTCTCTTTCCAAGCCTGTTATCAGAAATTGCATGATAAAGGCCTGACATCACCCTAGGTTCTAGAAATCAGGAACCACATGCATCTAGCATCTGCCCTTAAAGTCCAGATGAGAAGAAAGATATTATATTAATCATTACACACAATCAATTGAAATCACAATATGCAGAAATGCATGAGCTGGTGTGGGAATATGTTATTGAGCTACCAAACTACCCTGGATTATCAAGACGAACTTCCTTGAGGTTATGATGCTTAACCTCAAACCCAGAGTGTATGTGAGGGCTCTGAAGGACATGACCCACAGTATTAAGAAGATAAGAGTGCAGAGAACAATGTATGGCTGTGCAGACAACTGGAAATTTTATCATGCAACTAAATAGAAGGAATGATGTTAGACATAAAGATTCAAGTAAGACAAGATAGTCCAGATCTGACAGACCGTGTTAAGGATTTAGAAATCTATAAAAAGTACTTTAAATCAAAAGAAAATAAGACTGGATCTGTACTGTTGAAATAATCACTCCAGCTTCACTGTGAGATGGATTTGAAGAATGGTATGTAGACAGGCCAAGTAAGAAGTGAACTCACAGAACAGGTGCAACATGCACATAATATGAGTTCCAGCCCTCCAGGCTTCATTCAGCTGTGGTCTTTATTCCAAAGATTCATCTATTTTTTATTGGAAAGACAGACCATATTTACAGAGAAAAGGAAAGACAGAAAAAGATCTTCCATATGCTGGTTCACTGCCCAAGTAGCCACAATGGCTAGAGCCAAGCTGTTCTGAGGCCAGGAGCTAGGAGCTTCTTCTTTGTTTCCCATGCAGGTTCAGGGCCCAAGTCATCCTCCACTGCTTTCCCAGGCCACAAGCAGGAAGCCGGACGGGAAGTGGAGCAGTCAGGACAGAGTTGGCACCCATACGGGATCCATGTGCTTACAGATGAGGATTTAGCCATAGAGCCACCACACCAGGCCCCTTCTCTTTTAATGGAATGCAACCCAGTTGGTCAACATTGCTCTTAATAAACACAATTAAAATCAAAAAGTAGTGATCACTTAGTGGATATTTAAAAACAATTATTTTTCTGTCTCATTGAAGTAAGCCTTCTCTTGTTGCATAAGGATTATAGTTTCAAACTGTATCTGGGCTAATTGCAAGAATTCTAATTGTAGGGAACTTTGACTTTCAATCAGACATTTTTAGTGCAAATGACATGAGTCATCAACTCCACTGTTAAAATAATGATGAAGTGCCATCCATTATGTTCTTGTTGATTTTGTTCTACATTAATGTTTCCACTTTTTCTTATGGTGCAAATTGGAAGTCTGAATATATGAAATGTATAGATCAATGCACTAATTTTATAACAGGATATAAAATATTACATCAAATTATATTTATAATTCCTGCAATTACCAGACATCATAAACAGCAATATGCCTTTAAAAAAATGTACCTGAAGTGGATTTAAAAGGGTTTCCAAAAATAATTTATTTTTTCAAAAGTAAATTATCTTGTTTTCTTAAGCAAAGCAATCTGGAGTTTCTATCACCTGGTGTGATGTATAAGATCTAGACATATGAATAAATATTACCATTTATTATTCTCTTTTTGACAATCTGAATTATCCTTTGGGTATCATTCTTAATGGTAATCCAAGTGATTTAAAAGCAGACCTCAAATTTGCAAAATTGAAGTCATAAGTGCTTTTATCTTAACTAAATGATACCTTGAATAACAAGTAATCCAGTTTTGAGCTAACAACACAACAATGGTCTCTTTAGTGAATGATATTAGGCTGATACAATACACAGGTCTAGGAGTCAAGGTCAAATATAAACAGCTACATCTACTTTCATGATAGCCTAATTCAGCACATATGCAAACTTTTATACCATTTTTTTCAAACAGTATATAAGATAGTTAACCAACTGTTATTGAATAATTATCTCTTTGTAAAAGAAAAAACTGGTTAGTTGCTTTTTAAAAAGCTGCTTAGCTTTTTTTCCTCCAACAATTACTGCTTTGTATATCAGTATTTTACTTTTATTTCCCCTGTATATGAAGATTTTTAAAAATGAATTTTCTGAAAATTTCTTTTGATTTAAGGAAGAAATGGTTAATGGTAAAGCAGTTAAATTTTTTTTCATTTTCTCCTAATGTTTGCTAGGGACATACAGATGCAAAACACTTCACGTTTAGTCTAGTCGGGAGGAGGTGGGTGTGTTTTGAGAAAGGAGATGTTGGAAGGGAGAACTTACCCGGGATTAATTGTTCATCATCCACCTCTTCTTAGCATCCTTGGTTTCACTGCCTGTTGAGAACAGGGAGATGTTGACAGTCTCCATTTCCTTTCCAGAAGCAAAAGACTGAGCAGCAAAGCAAACTCACGCTTGCTTGCTTCATGTGCCTAAAACAGAAGGCCCTGGAATGGAAATAACAGAAAGCATCTACGTTAAACTCTTTTGGTCTCTGCTAGTTTTGCTCCAAAACAGACCAGCATTACCATTTAATTTTAAGTACCTCCTCGTTTGTACAAGGACACACAAGCCAGGAAACCACCAATAATTCTTATTTCGTTTGCTTATTTCTTCTAGATTGGACGAATTGAAGATTTCCTATACCAATTAGAGGACAGCTTCTTAAAAACCAAGAAACTGAGGACTGCTCGCAGGCAGAAAACAAAACTGAAGCGGCTTCAAATGGCGCAGCAAAGCTAGCCACCAGGGAGCAGGCACTCACACCAAGACATCCAAGAGAAGGAGGGAAAGGCGTCCATCTATGCTGACTGCAACAGCCAGATAAAAACGGCCTGTCATCAGAGGCAAGAGGTGCTACTTGCCTCTGTTCGTCTTCAGCAAAAACATCCTACACATCATTAATCTCAACTGGCAGCAATAAATGTTCTCAGCAAGTTTACTTGACTCTTGTTCAAATTTGTCTTGTTTAGTTAAACAGCTTATAAAATAGCCACTGCTGTCTCTCTTGCTTGTCTCATCCTTTCAAAAGTGCACCCATGGTGTCTCAGATCTGCCTAAGGATGCTTTTAGGTTACATCTGCATTTAAGTGTATACATTCAAAGTTATTCCTGCGCCATACACAGATCTGAATGGACAACGTAAATGAAGTTTCAAAGTATGAAATTGCTCATCTACTCTCTCAATCTTCATAGAGAGATTCGCATGGGATGTGGCTGATGTCACCAGTGAAGCTGATGTCAGACATTGTAGCCAAGTGGTTAAGCCACCGCTTAGGGTGCCCACATCCAGTGTCACAGTGTTTGAGTCAAGTTCTGAGTGCTTCACTTGGGATCTGATTTCCCATTAATATCCCTGAGAGACAGCAGATGATGACGCAGTGCTTGTGTTCCTGCTGACCATGTGAGAGACCAGGATGGAGTTCCCAGCTCCTGACGTCGGCCTGCCCGGCTGCAATTGTGACAGCTACTTGGGAACAGAACCAGCAGATGGAAGATCAATCTGTCTCTGTCTGTCTCTCCAACACTTCTCTTTCTACATTTCAAAGAGATCTTTTTTCAAATCTCTATGGATCCTTTCAATTAAATATACCTGCCCCTTAAGTTGCACAACACAAATGCACAGAGTTGACAAGGTAATTAGTCCATAGCTGTCACTTAAGACCTCAACTCACATCAACTGGCGGATTTCACAGTAGAGAGACCAGTAGAAACCCAGCTAGGTGGAAGAACACAATTTTTATCTCTGATTTTTAAATATTGATTTATTTGTTTTGAAGTCAGAGTTACAGAGGAGGAAAAAGGCACACACATATACAAACAAGGGGAGGGAGGTAGAGGGAAGGGAGAGAGGGGAAGGGGGGAAAGAGAGAGAGAGAGAAAGAGAGAGAGGGTCTTCCAACTGCTAATTCACTCCCTAAGTGGGTGCCATGGCCAGAGTGGACCAGGTCAAAGTCAAAGCAAGGAGCCTCATCTAGACCTCCCATGTTGGTGGAGGGTCCCAAACACTAAGGCCATGCCCTGCCACACTCCCAGGATACCAGCAGGAAGCTGATTGGAAGCAGAGCAGCCAGGACATATCCTGGCCCCAAAATAGAATTGGCATTTGTAGTATGGAGTTGCATTGCAAGCAGTGGCTTCACCTGTCACACCAGAATTTCAGCTTACATAATTTTATAAAATAGTGAGAAAGAAAAAAAAGAAAGAATCATTGTTGTGGAATATCATGTTAAACCACCTCTTGAGATGTCTACATCTAATAGAGAGACTGGGTTTGAGTCCTACCTTCAGATCTGATACAATGTCCTGCTAATGTTCATGTGGGAGACAACAAATGTCATTTCCTCCCACCACGCGAGGGACCCAGACAGAGTTCAAGTCTCCTCGTTTTCACTTGCCTTGACCCTGGCTGTTATAGACACTTTGGGAGTGAATCAGCAGAGGGAAGATCATGTGATCACTCTGTCTCTAATTCTCTTTGTGTATCTAGAGGGGGCGAAGAGGGGATGGACTAAGACCTTTAAAAAATAAACAAACAGAATTTTTATAGAACATTGATAATAACACTGAAAGAGAAATTATAGAATAGTGATGAAATATAGCTGAATACTTCTTTATGTGTTTATGAAAGAATCAATAAATAATTCAGTCTTAAAGTATGTTAGATTTGTACAATCATATATTATGAAATGCATTTTAAGGTTCTTAAGTGAATGTCAGGAACTGGTTACCATGGGAACCATTTTCTTAATTCTCTTACCTATATCAAATAGTCCCTTCTTTTCCACGCCATTCATTCAGAGAACCCCAGCACCTGCTCTTAGGTTAGGTATGAATAGAGAGGTTTTCAAGAAACTCCTTTTCATTTCTAAACTCACACTAACCCAGTATCTCTGTTCTGTTCTTGTGAAACTAGTAAAGTGTTTCTTTTAATGAACACTGGCATTGAGTCAAATGTGGGATTTTCACTAAATGGCTAAGCCTCCCATTTAAGCTGTCACCACCTCTGACCATTATCCAGGAATTCCCATCATTAAAAAATCCTCAAAATATCTCTAAGGAAGCAAAGTCCTGGAGTTTCATTTTAACTTGAATCATCCTGAAGCTTTGGTTTTCCAAAACAGTTTTATGTTCTATGAGTAATCAATGGTTTTGTTATTGAATTGGGATGCTAGTTGTTCCTGTTTGTTTCCTAGACAGCTTTTGAAAGACCTGCTGATGTTCAATAGTTGTTCAAATGCTTTACCTCTAGTCTGAAAGTTAGTCTTCTGTCCCTCCAGAGTGCCTAAAGGTTGTACCTGACAGCATTACAATTACAGCTAATATTTGATGGCCTTACTGTTTGGACACTTCCCCTAGACGCAATGCCAAGCGTCCGCTGATATTTTGGCTGTGACTTGCATGGCAGTCTGGTTCTAGTTTGTCCTAAGAAGAATTATGTCGAATATAAATTTGAGATTTCTCAAAAATTATTTTCAGGGTAAAAAAAATCAACATTCATAACTCTTCAACAAGTACTCTTTGATATTCTTCATAGATTCAGTGTCAATGCCATGAGAATAAATTGTGCTCATGGTTTCAGTGTGAATGCCAATAGCCTTGCATAACATAATTTACTATACCTGGCCTCCCTTTTCTTGTACCTTGTCTCAGAGGAAGGATTTGTAAAGCAATGTGGTATTAGTAAAAACAAAATCAACTAATACTAGAGAAAGAAAAAGTTAATGCAGTGCTTTCAGGATGCATATTTTATTTAACCCCCACTAAAATTTCAGCATGTATATACCCTCTTCAATGCACATATGCAGAAATCAAAATGCTAGGCCCATCCTCTTCTCATATATTCAAAATACAGTTGCTTGGCCCAGAACATCAATGTTCGCTGGAAGTTGATGAGAAATGCAGAATTTTCGGTTCCGCCCCAAATGTACTAAATCAGGATGAGCATATTTTAACAAGATCCCCAGTGATTTATATGCACACAAAATTTTGAGAATTGCTCCTTTATATTTCTTCCTTATATTTTTAAGACTCGCTTGGTTTATTTGATAGAGTTACAGAAAGCAAGAGAGAAAGCTAGTTCTCTCACCCATTGGTTCACTCCCCAAATGCACAGCACCCACAGGACACCAGGCTGAAGCCAAGGGCTTCGTCCACATCTCACACATTGAGCTGCCTACTGTTTCCCAGATTCATTAGCAGGGACTTGGATGGGAAGTGAGCAGCCAGGACATAAACCAGTATCCATATGGGATGAAGGCACTGCAATCAGCAACTTAATGTACTATGCTACCTGTTGTCTTCTCTCTTTTACTTTATTGGAATGTGTCTTCCTGTCAATTCAGAGCTAATTTGACACAGAAACAAAGTGTGTGTCCATTTGGGCACAAAGGAAAATGTCATAACATGATCATTCCAGCAAAGGCTTAAGTGCCAAAAGAACAAAACTGGAAACTTCAGTGACTTAAAAATACACACTCTCCTTTTCACTATTGTTGAAATAAATGCATTTTCCTTCAGTAACATTTCAAAGCCATTAAATGCAAACCAAAACACAAAATCGCATTTTGGCGAAATAGAAGTAATATGCATTTGATGAGCAGACCAAATTTTTGTGTTATCAATTATATACCTAAACAAATTTTAAATCCTTTCACAATCTCAACATCTGTTTTCTTGACATAATTTTCTATGTCCCTTTTGTGTGTGTGTGTGGATGCTTCTGCAAGGAGTGCAATACTCAGTTTGTCTCTAGTTTATCTCCAGTGCTGGGAGCAATTTGTCTTTCCAAACAACTAAACAGGTTCTTTCTAACAGAGTGACTAACACTGTGTATTCTGCTGTAAGAAATAGATCAAGTTCAGAAATTACACCTGCAAGGAAGAAATCTCAAAGGAGGATGCCCATGCCTAAATAAAAACTATGATTTCTGATCCACAACTGCATTTCTTCCAGGCACTTGCTCATTTTATCCTTTCTTGATTATTTCTGGAAATTTTGGTGTGGATTATTTTTCTCAGTTTCCTCCTTTCACATTTTACAAGCCTCTGGAAAGTGACAGAAACACTGTGACATAACTGGTACAGTTAGTCACATAGTTTTTCCCAAGTATTAATTTATGCTGCAATTGCTTTCTCTCGGATGCCCTGTATCATCAAGTAAATCCATTTTTACAGGGTTGGCACTGTGACTCCATAGGTTTATCCTGCACCCTGTGGCACCCACATCACAGACACCACTTCCTGTCCCAGCACTCCGCTTCCATGCCTGCTCTCTGCTTATGGCATGCCAGAGCAGGAGAGAATGACCAAAATCCTTGGAATCCTGCACATATGAGGCAAACTGGGGCTGGCTCCCGGTTTAGGATCAGCTCAGCTCTGGCCATTGCAGCCATCTGGGGAATGAGCCAGCAAATGCAAGATTACCTCTCTCTATGTCTTCTTTTCTCTCTAAATCTGTCTTTGAAATAAAAATAAATAAAGCTTTTTTAAAAACAAAACTTCATTTTTACACGTTCATAGGACAATCAATTGTTAATAGAATTATAGCATGACTACCTTATGCTAACTTTCCATATTTGCATATCAAAATTTGTTCTTGGTATCAAATTAATCCAGTGCCCATGATTACTGTGAAACCGTCGGAGGAAGAGACTGCAGACAGCACACTCCGTCACTCACTCCAACTCGCCCTCCTCCTCTTCGTTGACCCATTTTCCTATAGCCCTTGACCCTTTCTACCCTAATCAACTAAGTAACATTGTTTAAAAAATAGATATAGGTATAGATATAGATATAGATATAGACATAATGTCTTTTCTTGCCAGGCATTTGTATATGCTTTCTGGTTAACAAATTGCCTGTTTGTATCAATGACCTTAAGGCCGCTTATATCTTTTTGTTCCAATAATTCCAGTTTTGGGAAATACACTGAAGAAATAATCAAATGTGTGTTAAAGACTGGAAATTCAAAGATATTCACTATAGATTGCTTTTCAAAGAAAAATAAAATTAATAAAATTTCCCAATATAGGTACTAGACTAAATAATTTGTGATGATACATTCATTGTGTAACCTAATAATATAAAAATTCTATAATGTTACAAGAAAATTATATACAAAAACTATACATAGCATAATTATAACTAGGTTATAAAATAAATACATATAAAAGACTGAAATGAAGTAAAATAAAGATATTAAGAATTGTCTCTTGTAGCAATTACGAGTGGTTTTATCATCTTAATATTATACATGTCTCTAGATAATAAAGAATAATTACTTTAAAAATATGCAATATTTAGTATCACTCTGCAGAGAAAGAACTAATTCTTTCTATCCCTGTTTCTGCTTTGCTTTATTTTTTGTTTTTGAGAAACACTGTGACAGGGAGAGAGCACTCCCATGGTTCACACAACAGCCAAAATTAGTTGAAGATGGGAGCCACTAAATACAGGATCTTTCACCTGGATCCCAGGAACCCAACACTGCAGAGTGAGACTACATTGGCAGAAAGTTGCAATTAGAGGACAAGCCCAGGCTCTGAATTCACTCCAAGATGTGACAAGGATGTATTAAACACCAGGCTGAATGCCATTCGCCCTATCCCTGTTCGAAACAACAACTTCATGAATTGTGAGATTTGTACCACAGATAGTAGCTATTACACAGATGGCATTCAAAGGAAAAAATCATATTTATGGGATTCTTCAGGCAGACATGATTACGACCCTTTCTTCCAGTCCAGAGCATCACTCAAGGGATGAGTACACAGAGCACCAATCATGGCGTTGAGCTACCTAGACAAGCAATAACCATATGGGGCCTGTCCCTTCTCTCTCTTGCTTGTGCTCCTCATAATTTCCTCCTCTGATTGTTTTGTTTAGTCCTTTCTCTGTATCCACAAGATATCACCTTGTGAAATATGAGATGATCACACAACCATGTCCCTTAAATCAAAATGTATTGAAAGTTGAGAGACTACTGGCGAGGCAAAGCTTTGATTTACAGTGGCTTGATTCATGGAGATGGTGCGACAGAGACTAGGTTCAATCAGATATTTCACACCAGTTGCCTGATCCACTCAGCAGTTCCCTGCAGGCTTGGACACGGATACAAAAGCACATTGTGCAGCCTTGACAAGCAGCAGATTATCTAGATGGAAAGCGATAACATCTGGAGGCATCTCTTTGACAAGCCATCAAAGGAGAGGAAAATTAGAAAAGCAGCCGAAAGAGCATCCCCAAAGTTGTAAATATAAGCTTATTCTGTTTGTGCCATAATGAAAAGAGCCCAGGAACATAACGGCTATATGAGATAATCAGAGTTAATAATCATTTTCTATGCAAGATGTCTAACACGGGCTACCAGGAACTTGAAAATCAAACATCGGATATTCAGGTTTGTTGGAGACCTCAGTTGATCCAAAAACTGTGCAGAATTAGTGTGTATTCATAATCAAGACTTAACTTTTTTTAAAAAAGACATGTTTGGGAAAATAGAATGTCAAATATTTAGTGAGAAATTGGAAGACTAGATGCCTAATGTTGACAACTACTCAGTCTTTTCTAAGATTTGTGCAACTGGTTTACAAATATAAATACCTGTACCAGGTGCTGTTTCCTCTAAAGTCCGAGGTCAAAACTCGTGTACTGTAAAATAGCAAATGAATACAAAATCCTAAGAACACTACCTCTCACTAACGGGGGCCACTCAATCCACCTAGCTGTTTCTGATCATCCTCATAATCCAGAAAGCCGAATGGACTTCAAGTGGGAAGACCTGAATTCAAATCTCAGTTCTGTTGTACTTACCTAATGAGGTTTATTAAAGAGCAAATGAGATAAATACAGACTATTTAAAACACCAAAGCAGGGCCAATGTGAAAGCCTAGTAGCTAAATTCTCACGTTGCACACACTAGGATGTCATATGAGCACCGGTTCCTATTCTGGCATCTCTACTTTCCATTCAGCTCCCTACTTGGGCTCGGGGAAAGCAGTAGAGAGTAGCCAAAGTCTTGAGACCTTACACCTACATGGGAGACCCCAAAGAAGTTCCTGACTCCTGGCTTTGGATTAGTTCAGTACCAGCTGTTACAGCCATTTGGAGAGTGAATCAGCAGATGGAACATCTTTCCCTCTGTCTTTACTTCACTCTGTAAATGTGCCTTTCCAATAAAAGTAAATATAAGTCCTAAAATGATAAATAAAATAAAACACCAAAGCAGCAGCGCCTTGCCTTTCTTAACATCTCCTCAAAAGCTAGATGCTGTCCTGTTTAGAACTCCCCACAAGGCTGAGGGAGGAAGGGCTAATCCTTAACTGCAAATGAGCCTTTGGAGACCCCAGAAGTAGAGTAGCTTTCCATAGCTGCAGAGTGGCAAGACTGGGATTCATTCCAAGCTGTTTCACACAGGAGGATGGCTGTTAGTCTAACATATTACTCCTTTTTTTGGAACCTGGGGATCCTAAGAAGCATCAGCAGAACACATGTCTGGGATTATCCAGAAAGCACCCTGGAGCTCACTCTGTGTCCAATAAGGCAGCCGTTAGTCTCTTGCCACAATGAGTCACTGAAATATGACCAGTATGACTGAAGAATTAAATTTTTACTTACTCTTTCAATGTTAAAAGGTAAACTGCTTTAAAAGTATTTATTTACTTATTAATTTATTTACTTGAAAGAAAGAGAAGAACACAGACAGAGAGATCTTTCATCTGCTAGTTAACTCCCTGAATTAGCACAATGACTAGAGTTGGGCTATTCGGAAGCTAGGAGCCAGGAATTTCTTCTTCCAGATCTCCCATGTGGGTGCAGAGGCCCAAGAACTTGGGCAGTTCCCTGCTGCTTTCCTAAGCCATTAGCAGGGAGGTGGATCAGAAGTGTAGCAACCAGGACTCAACAGGACTCAAACCTGAGCCTATTATGGGATGTCAGTATCAAAGGCAGAGGCCTCTCTGTATATCTGACTTTGTAATGAAAATAAAATAAATCTTTTTTTTTTTTTTATGTGAATCTCCTTCCCTGGACATGCAGAAAAGTAGAAACAGTCCCTTCCCTGAAGGGAGTTCACACGCCAGGGGAGGCACAGGGCTGTTCAGAAGCACAGCTAACAGTGCCCTCCCGTGGTGTGCCTCTGCCTTGCAGTAGACAGGGCCACCAGTGTCCAATGTGCAAGTGAGTACAGGACGACCAGGACTAGTAGATGACATAAAACTAACACTAACCAGTCTCAGAACAAAAATAGAAAAGGCCCCCTTGAAAATAAAGTTGCTGTTTTGTTGCCGATTTTCTTGTCATTTGTCACTCCCTTTCGGTGTTCAAAAAGCAAAACACAATTATTTGAGGCATTTAATGAACTGTGTTTCACATAATCACAAGTTTTAACTAAACAAGCTTGCATTTTACCAAAATTCTGGATCTTTTGCAAATAGAAACATGGGCTCCAGTGCGATGACTCACTGGCTAAAATCCTTGCCTTGCAACTGCCAGGATCCTGTATGGGCACCAGTTTGTGCCCCTACTGCCCCACTGCCCATCCAGCTCCCTGCTTGTGGCCCTGGGAAAGCAGTAGAGGAAGGCCCAAAACCTTGGAACCCTGCACCCACATGGGAGACCCAGAACAGGCTCCTAGTCCTGGGCTTCATATTGGCTCATCTCCAGCCACTGTGGCCATTTGGGGAGTGAACCAATGGACAGAAGATGTTTCTCCTTCTCTCTGTAAATCTGCATTTCCAATAAAAATAAATAAATATTCAAATCAATTAATTAATTTAAAAGAAACATGCCAAGACCAGTATTGTAGCATATTAGATAAAGCTGCCTCCTGGGACTCAGGCATTCCATGTTGGCATTGGTTCAAGTCCCAGCTGCTCCATTTGTGATCCAACTGGTAGCCTGAAAAAGTGCAAGTACTTGAGCCAGTGTCACCCATGTGGGAGTCCTGGGAAAAGCTCCTGAATTCACCTTGACGAGCCCTCACCATTGTGGCCATCTGGATTAAATAAGTGCATCGAAAAATCTCTGTCTCACCCTCTATCTGTAAACTTTGTTTTTTAAATAAGTAAGTAATTAAAAAAAAAAAAACAGAAATATGCCTTATCTTTTACCTAGTCTTCCTTCCCCATCTCAAAATCTCAAATTTCCCTACCTGATCCCTAGAATTTCCCCTGTCTTTGGCTCACTTTGGGTCTTTTAGCATCTTCCAAGCATTTGGTTTTCCTGAAGGGTTTTATTTGTATTCGTTTAAGCTGTTATAACAGATTACAGGAGGCTGGAGAACTGAAGCATAAACATGCATTTTTCATACTTCAAGAGGAGGCCAAGAAGTTCAAGATCAAGGTGCTAACCAACCTACTGCCTTGATAAAAGCCTGCCTCCTGTTTGTGGACAGATTTTTCCTTGCTGAAGCAAACAGAAAACAAAAACAAGCTCTTTCATGTCTCCTCATAGCATCCCCAGGGAAGGTCAGGATTTCAATATATTATTTTCTTACAGATTTAATTCCTTGAAGTGCAAAGTTACAGAGAAGGAGAAAGAACAAGCTTCCATCAACTGTTTCACTCTGCAAATGGCCACAATAGCTTGGACAGATCTAGGTCAAAGTCAAGAGCCCAGAATTCCAGCAGGGTCTTCCAAGTGTGGCAGAAGTACAAGCATTTGGACCATCTTCCAGTGCTTTCGCAGGTGCATTATCTGACAGCTGGGTCAGAAATGGAGCAGCCAGAAATCAAACTGGCACCCAAATTTGATGCCAACATTGCAGGTGGCATTTTAACACCCAGTGCAAACACCTTCAATACAGCTTTTAGAGGATTCACTAGCATTTGGTCCACCAAAGGCATCTTTTTCTCCCAGTTTCTCCTCATTCTAATCTCTCTTCTACACAATGACTGGAGTGACATTTTAGAATCCTGTGTCAGGCACTGCTGCTCTTTCCTCTTCAGCAACTCACTTTTACATGCTGCAACAAATCAGGAGTAAGGCCTTAAGACTTGAAGACCTGGCTCTGCCTTATTTCCTACCCTTTCTTTTGAATAGCCCCAGAGGACCCCATATTTCAGAGATGGTGTTGTATTGATATTTTCTGTTGCTATAATGATATTTCTTCAAAGAGAAAAGAGGTTCATTTAGCTCGTAGTTCTAAGGATGTGGCACAAATATCAGGCTGGCTCTGATAAGGACTCATGACAAATGGCATCACAATGGCACAAGTGCAGGCAGCAGGGAGCTCCTGTCACCAACCGGAAGCCCAAGAGCCTGGAAAGTACCCAGAATTTTCTTCTATAAAAACCCTCTTGTGACAATTGAGGACCACTTTAAACCCTGTTATGGCTAGTACACACCCCGCCCCCTGTGAACCCAACAGGCTTTGCCACTTAAATTCAGGTGATGTTTACATAATGAAAAATCAATGGCCTCTTTTTTATTTTGCTTACATAAACATTTTTTGTGGGACTGATTCTCAAAGCTATATCAGTCTTAAAGCATGGAAGTTGACTCTACATGAATGAATATTTAGGGATCTAGAAGGAAAAACTTGGTTTGTTTAACTACACTTAGAACTATTTGTTGGCATGTCTTAAGCCAAATATATTACTTGAGATCAGTAAAACAGAAGTTTTGTTATTTTATTCACACATAAAACAAGACCTACCACCTCAGTATTACTACTTGGAGAATGAAGCCCACAAAACCTGAACGCTTAGGGGACCAAACTCTCCCCTGTGCCCTTTTCTTTCTTTACTTTCAATCTTTAAGGCCTCAGGTCAGAATATCACTAAATTCTTTAAATCTTAAACCACTCATTCTCCCTTCCCCAGCAACTAAACACATTTATCCTACTTTTTCTCAACACTCATGAAACAAGTTGTTTATATCGCCAGTTTAACTCTAGTCACATCATGAGATAGAAGGATGAATGCTATAAAGTAAATAAGATGAAATAAATTTTAAACAGATTAATGCTGTGCATCTTATTTTGCTCCTTTATAATGTGGCATGGGTTTCTTTTATTAACCTTGCTCCTCCCAAGTCTCAAAGATAGAATGAATTTTCCAGAAACATTTACAGAAAAGTAGAAATGATGCAAGAGAATAAACAAGTGTGTGGTGGCGGAGGGTGGCAGAGCTTAGTAAGTGAGTTTAGAATGTAACTCCATTGGTGTTTAGCTTAGTTCCTAGAAAGGTGGCTAGCAGTATTGTGTCTCTGAATGTCCGTCACCTCTTGTACAAAATGGAAATCATAACATCAGGTCTTACTGAAGAAGTATATATAAAATTTCAATTTTGAATTGTGTCCAAGGTCAATCTAGTTTTTATTGTATTTTTCAGAAACAAAAAATGAAATTTTCTCAAAAATTCTTACTGAAAACTATTCTTTCTTGTTGAATAGTAATAAAAGATAAAGCAAGCCAGAGTCCAGCTCTTCCCATCTTATTAAAGAATTAATCCACATCAAAACGCAATGAAAGGGATATAAAGGGCTCCTAAGAACTATTCAAATTTTTACCATTTTCCCTCCATAAAACAAGCAGTTTTATTAAAATTGTATTGTATAAAATGGAATTTTAATGAGCGAAGAGTCTTTAAAATCATGAGCCCACCTGGAAAAAGGTGGACTTTATCCTATTTCTCCCCTCCCTCCGTAGAAATTAGACATGAATGAATCAGAAACATAAAACTAACATGGCCACAAAATAAGGCATTCTCACCAAACATAGACCTGTCAGGAAATCTAATTCAACGATACTGTTAAGTGTGGGCATTGGCCACAGAAGTGAGGACATCACTTGGGAGGCCAGCATCCTAAATCAGAGCATGTGTTTCAAGCCCTGGCTCCATCACTTCCCGTTACACTCTCCCTGGTGGTGTAAGACAGGCAGGTCATCCCTGAAGGACAAAAGAGCTAGAAGGATTCCAAGAGCCCTGTGCATAGTCCTGACACCCCTAGGATCAGCCCAGTTATCTGGCCAATCAGCACACCCTCTTTTCCATGAAAAACCAACCTGAGTTGCCTTCACCACAAAGACGCCATGAATTTGTGAATATGTTTTCACTGAGCACCATGTGAAAATGTCATGAATCTGCCCCACATCAACCCTGCTCAAACTCCACCCCACTTGTAAATTCAATTAAGGCACCACTACTATCGTATAAGGAAGGCAACTAAACCACACTGAGTGTGAGTTTGTACATGGTACGTGTTCTTTTCTCATGGCGCTGGCTGCATGCAGCTTTACATCCGTACTCCCTCTCCCTGGTTCTTCAGATAATTTCTGCTTCTGTTCTTACACCTTTAACTTCTTTCGCATGGAGACAAGAATTTGGAGCTAATCCACCCTGGAATACCATTTTCCATAACACTGGGAGACAGCAAATGATGATTCTCAAATACCTGGATCCTGTCACGCACATGGAAGACCCAGATGGAGTGCCTGCATCCTGGCTTCAGCCTGCCCCAGCCCCAGCTGTTGCGGTCATTTTGGGAATGATGCAGCAGATGGAAAATTTCCCTCAGTCTCTCTTTCTCTGCCTTTAAAATAAAATAAAAAATTTTAAGATTTTAATAAAATTTGCCTTGTTGAGAGTGTTGCACTCCTGCTTAGTATGGACATGGGAAATAAGAATACCTCATACCATATGGTTTATGCAAGAGGGTACGACCACACATGAAGGAACAATATGTGATTGGGAAGCAGGCACTGAGCTAACACTGCACTGCCACAGCACGGATGGCTGGGCAACACACTGGATTTCATGAGAAAGAAAAAGGAGACCAAAGCAAAAGAATGGCAAAGCAATTTTATTAATAACTGAGGATAGGGGGATCCTAGGAGAACGGGAGGATTATCAATAGCCCAGTTTAGATATCATGATAGTAACAAAAATAAAGCAATTAGAGAAGCATTGAGATGACTTCATGCATTGTCAGTATCCGGGGAATATTTAGATCATCTTGATCATCTCTACAGAGAAAAGGAAAAGGTATGTGAGAACAAAAAAGCTCTAGGAACAGGAATCTTCCTGGGTATAACACAAACACCCAGGAGTGTATATCACCCCCAATGATTCTTCAGACACAGCTAAGAAAATAATTTTCCCTCACAAAGATCTCACACACATACAGGAAGAACTGGGCCTCTCAAGATATCATGAGTTTAGCAATCACTGTTACAAGTCTTTCACAAGCAGGAAACTCAGGTATTAAAGGATGCATTTGATGTACTTAAGAATTCAGCAAGGCTATAAATTACTTTTACTAGTATGACCCACTTGACTCTCCCACCCCACTGCCCAATATTGCCAACGTCTTCCATTTAAAAAGCTGGTCCCATTTCCCAAAGAACCCTCACAGATATTAGCTCTTTTGAAGTTCAACACAGTCCTGGACTGGGATGGGCGGCTCTTTTCCTAATAAAGAAACAGAAGTTCAGAGAAGGAAAGGCCCACTCCAAGAAAGAGGCACATTGAAGACCAATGTCCACGGCTTCTGGGTTAGCTTACTGCAATACCACTTCCATTTTAAGTTGCATAATGCTCACAAAAATAGTTACGTTCTCCCAGAAAGAGCCGACCCCTTGGCAAGTGCTCCAACATTTGTTCAGAGTCTGTTGGAAGAGTAGGTGCAATGTTTTAATACTTGGAGGGGAAGACACCAGCCTGGGCTGAAGTTGTCATAGGAGAGGCTTTAGCAGCAGGTTTGGGCTGCAGATGGGCAGAGGGAGCGACCAGGGTGCAATGCTCCAAGCGGGGATTAAACATCAAAATCAGAAAGAGAACAGCTGCAGCCCCTTCACATTACCATTTTAAAATTCCAAGCGTGTAGAGCACCATAAAAATCACAAGTAGGCCCCTGGATCATAACAGATGAATAAGGGATTTATAATCTTTAAACTGCGAGGAGAATGGCTTACATTTGTACCATTTCCTATTTTGATTACGATCATTGTCCTGAGAGCAGAGTCATGTTGTACCTTTTCTGATTCCTTTCGCAATCCATCACAGGGAGGCGGCGGGATGGTAATGCCACCATGTATTCTTTGGGAGACAATAAAAGCCTATGTCACTTCTGACCTTTCCCATTTTTTTGTTTTTGGTTTTGGTTTTGGCTTATTTGTCATAATTTGACCGGGCAGTCATTTTCTATTGTGGCCTGTTAGCCACCTCATTAACCTGGACGGGTGAGATGGTCGGGACAATTAGCTCCCAGAATATTAAAAAGGTTAAAGCCAAAAAGCATGCTGCTTCACTCTTTTCATAAACAAGCTCAGGTTTTAAATTCTGATATCTTGTTCCAGGTTCCCAGCCTGTAGTCATAAGAAATGGCACAAGGCAAGGCTCTTCCTGAATCATTTCAAAATGACACTCTGCCAATGCTTCCAGCCCATTCACAGACTATGTCAATAGACACGGTGAGGCAGGGGTGGGAGTGGCAACATTTAACTTTACTACAATGGACTGTCCTTCATTCCTTAGCAGGGAACTTTTCAACTAGGTCTATTATCTTTTATATTAAAAGAACTTCCATAAAAGTAATAAAAGTCCTCCATAACAACAAAAACTCTCTATTTTCCTAGAAATTCACTGTTCATGAAACGGGTGAAGAAGGTATCAAAACTTGCATGCAAAGAAACAAATGGGAAAGTCCTAACTCCAGTGCCTCTGGGCTTTACCTGGCTATTAACTGTTACGGCCTGCTGTAGGGCCATAGCAGTGTGCACTTACCTGTCTTATTGTGCTATTCAGGCAGCCAACTGGAAAACCATAGCTGCACCAATGCAAGAAAAAAGGAAAAAGAAGGCATGCATTACATTCTATTTCTCAGGTTTTATTCAAATCCCACCGTTGAGTTACAGAGATGACAAGAACAATCCAGCAATTTCTAAGTTAAAAGCGAAATATTAACTTTCTTTTCTTTTTTATTATCTTTTTTTTTACTCTTGGTTCAACCACGTTATACATCTTTTTGTAGAAGAGAAAATGTATTGAGCGTAAGAAACTAGTATATGCACACAACTGACCTGATTATAGAATTGCACTCCTCTCCCCATCATCGGTTTTATGCTTCATCTGTCCTAGGTGGCGTAATACACATTTAGGACCCATGGAAAATTTCCCCCTTGAGGCTACAAAGCTTGGGATAAATCATATCATGGGTGGTACTAGAGCATTTCCATACTGTGCTTTCTCATGACGATGGCTGCCTCAGGAACTCCAGGTGGGTATATAATTATGGTCATCTACAAACATAAATTAAATACATCCTTTACTCCTCATCACATACATACAGTTTTTGCAAGAGGAATTTGAAAAAAAAATCTTAGCACTTCTTTTATTGTCCTCAAACAGTGGCTTGAAACATTCATTCGCGCGTGCATGTATTTATCCCACATTTAGTGAATATCTCCTGTACAGTACACAGTGCAAAGAGTGAAAGGGGCAGGGGCCATGCAGAAATTATCAAGGAGACCGTCCCTGTTCTCATAGAGCATACTGTCTCTTCGATAACTCATAGGTTACTTGCAAGTACAGTTTACTTAAGTGGTCAAATGAAACTCTGAACCAAGAGACACAAGAAGGCAAGTCTAACAGAGGAGCTGTTGAGGTTTTGAAGGTTGAGTAGGTACTTCCAAATGGAGAATGCTCAAAGGACTTTCCTGATGGAGGAGTTACTTAAAGAGGAAATGCAGTTTTTTCCTGGCCTAAACAAAACCCAACTCAGCAAGGAAATTTACTTCCTGTTGCCTTCTCATCTGCACCCCTACTAAGTCAAATAATGCAGAAAAGTCTCCAATACAAATAATGTGGAATTTTGCTTTTGGGTCCTCTCTAGCAATAAGAATAAATAGAAGCTTCTGTGACTGGCAACCACAGAAACAGCCACAAACTTGGGTGTCGTGCTGTCATCACACAGTCTCCTGCTTGATATCATCATTCTTAGAAAATAATTGATCCAAATTTTAGTACTGTCAGCTGAATTAGGTGTCCCCTGAATAGCAATAAATGCTGGTGCTAAGCCCCAAGAAGTTGGTAAAGGAGTCACACAGCATATCAGCCCACATGATCCAAGGTTCTGGGCCTGCACAGTAGCTCAACTGACTAATCCTTCATCTCTAAGTGCTGGGATTCCATATGGGTAACATTTCATGTCACAACTGTTCCACTTCCCATCAGTTTCTCTCTAAATGGCTTGACAAAGTAGTAGCGATTGGCCCAAAGTCTTGGGGCTCTTCACCCACATGGAAGACTTGGAGGAGCCTTTTGGCTGCTGGCTTCATATGGGCTCAGCTCCAGCCACTGCAGCCATTTGGGGAGTGAACCAGCAGGTGGAAGATCTTTCTCTCTGACTCTGTTTCTCTCTGTAAATCTGTCTTTCCAATAAAAAATAAAAGTTGATCTTTGAAATTAATTTATTTGTTTTATTATCCCATAATACAGTTCTATAGGCTTTGAGATTCCCCTTCCCCCTCCACACATTCTCCTCATCCCACTAATTTCTCCAATGTGATTACAAAAATACAGGTCTTCACAATCAGTCATAAGTCCATCATTCTGCTATTTAAGTGTATTCTGACATTGTAGGCATGGATACTGGCAATGAGTCAGGCATCCTATTGTCCAGATACATTCAACAGTTTGGGAGCCCACCTTTGATTTGGAAGTAGAGATGCACACTGCATTGTATCTTCACAATCTTGATTTTAAAAATCTTCATTCACTAAAAAAAAAAAACATCC
Source organism: Ochotona curzoniae (assembly GCF_017591425.1). Lineage (NCBI taxonomy): Eukaryota > Metazoa > Chordata > Mammalia > Lagomorpha > Ochotonidae > Ochotona > Ochotona curzoniae. The sequence goes on from NW_024467096.1 coordinate 26,790,617, forward strand.
AAAGTTCTGTGGCTATCTTGGAGGATCTGACTAAATGAATAGCTCCCAATTCTTGAGAGCCCATGGACTTCAACATGGTTGCGCCCCCACTTTGCAAAGCACAGCATCCTCCCGAGGAGATGACTCCTGCCTCGGCAGTGAAGCTGAGTGGGGATCATCTGTTCTAACGACAAAATGAAAGCACGTGACCAAAGAACAGGACATTGTACCTGAATGCAAGATTCTAAACGAAAAGGTTCAGCCATCATCTCTCCATGGGGATCTTCTCTCCCTAACAGTATTGTCTGACAAGATATAAATCACAAATGTGAAGCATGAATGTAATTTTAAATATCCTTAGAGCCACATTTTTTAAAAAATAAACAAAAAAGAAGGGGGATTAATTTTAATAATAGTTCTGATTTAACCTAATATACCAAAAAAATACAAATGTGTTAAATATATGAGTATATTTTGCTTTTTTTCCCATATTAAATCTTGAGCATCCAGTAGGTATTTTCCACTTATTGCACACCTCAGTTAGGGCCCAGGAGTGTCTGCTGCCAATAATATCACACAGTGCAACTCTATACAATAAGCTGTGTGTAGCCATTGCTTTGCTAGCCTGCTCTACATTTGCATTAATCTCTAAATAACTAAAAGTTAGCCAGTTAGTCGAGACTCCAAAAACATGGTAAATCTTTGTTCCCTCAATCACTCACCTATTCACTTAACACAGTTTCCGCAACTATTATTATGTGTCAAGTTGTGTGTTTACACAAATGATAAAGCCTTCGTACCACTTTCACAATCTAATGTAGGAGATAAAAGGAAAATAATAACGCAAAAACTTGAATTGCTTAATAGTGTGTGCAGGTGCACCAGGAGCCTTGGGAGCCCAGAGGCAAGTCAGGAAATGAGCAGGGCAGAGATGAAAGCTAGAAAATCACTCAGACTCACATAAGATTCTTGGAAATGAGGCTGAACAATTGTGAGGAGGAGGGGCAGGCCTTCATTGAAGACAAAGAAACATGTGCAAGGACCCAAGGCATCATTGTATAGAAGTCAAAAGTAACATCTTGGAGCCAGTGTTGTGGCATAGTAAGTAAAGCTGCTACCTGGGATGCTAACATCACATAGGGCAGCCAGTGCTTTTCCCTGCTGCTTCACTTCCAATTCAGCTCCCTGCTAATGGCCTTGGAAGAGCAGCAGAGCATGGTCAAAATGCTTAGGTCCACACCACCCATGTGGGTGTACTAGAAAAAGCTCCTGACTCCTGGCTTTAACCTGGCTCAGATCTGACCACTGGCCATTTGGAGAATGAATCAGCAGATGGAGGCTCACTTGTGTTTCTCTCTCTCTCTCTCTCTCTCTCTCTCTCTCTCTCTCTTTCTTCTTCTTCTTCTTCTTCTTCTTCTCTGAATATAATTTTCAAATAGATAAATCTTTGGAGGAAAAAATAAAATCTGTAAATAGGCAGTTCCAGGGATAACATGGAATAAGTTAGGTAACGTTACCTACCTATGTTGCATATGTTCACTCATTTTACAGTCTTTTAATAAGTTTCAGTAAATCCTTAAAAATCTGTTTTTGAATAGGAAAGATTACTGTCCATCAACATTCCAGCACAAACCTAGAAATTTCTACTGAAAATGCATATGTTGGATATGAAAGCAACAAAATGTTGCAATTCTTCAATTTTCTCAAGGATCAAAGGTAGCTAGATTGTTTTGACTATAACACAGAACTTTTGCACCAAATTGAAAGACCTCTGCTAAAACCACATGGCCAGCAGTAACATGGAGCTATACTTACGTGGTGTGACTTTCTTGGACTTTAAGATGCCTGACAATATTCCTCAATCTCTGCCTAGCCTGCATCTTTAGCCCCAGCTTCACCTTGAACTGCAACTCACCCTCACACTCAAGTACAACACACTGCAGTCATGGTAAATTACTTGTGGTTGCTCTAATAGAGCTGAGGTCTCTCAGTTGCACAACTTTTTATATGTGAATTCAGAAATTAACTGTCAATTTCTACCTGAACAAGACGTTAGCTCAAGTGCAATTACCTTGAGGAAGTCCTCCCGTCCTCTCTCCTCTACCTCTCTAGATGGCACTGCCCATTGCGCTCCCTTGGGACATTGTAATGATCTCTAGCACGGCTTTTTCCTTTACATACCTGTTAACATTTCCACAATATTTTTAACTCCTAGTGAACAACTATTGTTTTTATTTTACATTTCCCCAGTACCTACAAAAGCACACTAAGTGGTTGATAAATGGATGAATTAGTGAAACAAGCAACTAACCATGTTGTGCTTAGAAGAAAATGATGCTCATTTGAGAATTTGTAAGTAATTTAGATTCAGAAGACAGAGCTGGTGCTAATAAATCAAATATTTTAAGAAAAAAATATTCATGATAAAGGATATAAACTTGTGATAAATTTAAAGGGAGGCATATTTTGATCAAGTATGGATGTCTAACAACTAAGGCTGTCTCACAAAAAAATGGTCTGTCTCAAAGATAGGCAAAGTATGCCTATGAGCCTGGTCTAACCTATCTGCTTTCATAAATAAGGTTTTGTTGCAACATAGTCACATGCTTTTTTACATGTTGTGCATAGCTGCTTTCATATCAAGCGTGAAGATTTGAACAATTGCAATGAAACCTTAGAATTTCCAAATCTAAAATATTTCCTGCCAGCAAAGAACAGGTTTGCTGGCGAATGAGGATAGAGAAATGCATTACAAAAAAATTTCAAGTAAAGGCTGCATCGACCCAAGATGTACAATGAATATGCTTGTGTGTATGTGTGTGTGTGTGTGTGTGTGTGTGTACATACACTCACATGTATATGTAAAATAGGGATCTTGTATAAAGAGATCCAATTTTCCCAAGATCATTTGTTAAAGAGACTGTCCTTTCTCCATAGAGTGGTCTTAACTGGTCTGTCCAAGATTAGTTGGTTGTTGATACGTGGGTTAATTTCTGGGCTCTCCAGCCTGTTATTTGCAGGGGACTACAGGTGTAGTTATTCGGCCTAGCAGACAAGATACCGGTTAGGATGCCTGAATTTGAGACCCAGCTTCAGTTCCTGACTCGAGCTTCTTGCCAATGCAGAGCCTGGAAGGCAGTGGTGATGATTCGCGTGTTTCTGTTCCTGCCACTCATGTGAAAACCGGACTTGAGTTCACCACCATTACAAGCATTTGAAGGATGAACTAGATGATGTATGTTGTATGTATCTGTCTCCCTCCCCCTCACTCCTCACTCTCTCATGCTCTAGAATAAATTGCAGGGGGTTGAGGGACAATGATAACCAGTAACAGTCCTCCCTACTGAGTAGGTCCATAGTTGTAGACCTGCTCTTCTACAGCAAAAACAAGTCATTCTTCCTACTTTGCTTTTGATAATGGCAATACTGCTAGCTTTAGAAACAGGAATTACTCGCTATGAGATTATGATTTAGACAATATACCTGACTTTTCTAAACAAACTTGATTGCAATAAGGAGAATAAACCTCTAGCATCAAACATCACCAACGCACTGCCATAGGAAGAAGCTATGATTGATTCAAACAAAGCCAGGAAGACAATAATTGATCATAAGCAGCTCTATACTCCCCACAAGACCTAAAACTAGATTCTCCCTCTTGACCATAGGCATTAATCATGGGGCAGTCCTTCGGCCTCTGTTGTTCTTTAAGAAGCAGGGGAGGTGGAGGTTGGAGTTGCAAATGGAGCCACCTGTTAGATTGTCTCTTCTGTAGTCACCGTGCCACATGCCTGCTAGTTCTGGATACAGTATTCTGCAAGTAAAAGTACAGACGCAAGTTTCTAAGAGTTCCCCCTAAAATGTTTAAATGAGCTACCTCAAAGCCACTTTAATCCATCCCATTCCCTCCCCAAATATTTCTGTCCTGAACCTGTTAAGTCCCAGAAGATGTTCAAAGCCGTAAAAAAAAAGTTCAGGTTAGTTCAATTGTTTATAGCTGCTATTGACTTCTGCCCAGCAGTGATAATGGCCTGAGTTAAATCCTCCATTTCCCCTCCATTCATTCACAAAGTGATTCTCTACCTCCTTATTCACCTCTGCCACTGGGCTTCAACTTGCATCCTTGTTCACAAACTTGGGACTCTTGCTACCCATCTAAAGGCATTGGCTGTTTTAGAAGGGAAGAGAAGAACTCTCTCCAGCATTATGTAGTATACGGAAAGGATCGTGTAAGTTATGGTTGCCCAGGGCCAGCTGGTGCAGACATTTGTAGTAATAAAACAGCACAGAGAAGATTTGCTCAGTTCAGCTTTATCATCATGTTCCGCTAGAAGGAGTGACTGTAGTTTGAGAGAGGAAATGTTGAGTCAATGGGATTCAGAGCCACACTCCCATCTCTGAACTCCTGTGGCACCAATCAGCTGAACTTGTCCGTGGCATTTATCAAATCCTATGCTACTCTGTTGTCTGTGCCTGTGTGTCTCATCCACTCAAATAGTGTGTAAAAATTCCTTAAAGGCAGCATAATCCCTTATGCTTTCCTTTGCGCTTTCAATAGCGCGCCTCCCAGGACCTTGCATCTTGAAAGCATTTGAAAAATATCGTTTGGTGTGCTGCCTTTGAAGCCTGGCAACTAGTTTGAATACATTTTGAATGTTTTTAAAGGCTTTAAGTGTAACCAGAACACAGAAAAGCAAGTGAAAAAAAATTTTTTTAAGCCTTCACTGTGACAGGCAGAATAACAGTGGCCCCTTAAAGGTGTCCTCATCTCCCACACCTGCGAAAATGTTAAAGGTGCAGATGAATGAAGATAACTAGTCAGCCAAGCTGAGGTATCTTCCAGGTGGACTGTACTTAAACCTCACAAGGGCCTTTAAAAGTGGAAGGAAAGTTAGTGCCTAGGTGATGCTGTGTGAGAAAGACTCCAAGTGGCCCTCAGTGGCTTGGAAAATGGAGGGGCACGTCCGCCAAGCTATGCCAATGGCCTCCAGGAGCTGCACAAGGCAAGTAGACAATGTCCCCTGGAGAGCCCAGGAAGAACACAGCCCTGCCATCACTGCTTTGACCCCAAATTTCCAACTCCAGATCATAAGGCACTGAGTTTATGTTGCTTTAAGCCATTCAATTAATAGAAACTTGTTAGATAAGCAGGAAGAAACCAAGGCAACCGCACAGTAAGAGTTTATTTACATATATATGTATATATATGCATATAAAAATATATAAATATATATGCGTGTATATATATAAAAAAGAATGCATGTTCTTCTTGATAACATCTACCTTCAAGAAAGCTTTAAGTTCTGTTTGAGCAGAAAGTTCTCACGTAATAAAGACTATCAAGGAGTTAATTGACTAAACAGGAAAAAGGCCTTCGGATAGTTTAGGTCATTCAACTGTGGGACAAAATGTCAGCATTGCTCGTGCCTAAAACTGACAGTCACCTGGGCAGTGTGACTTCGTCCAGAAGGATGAGGTTCCTCCACCCACATGAGGTTCCCCTCCCGCAAATGTCCCTCCCGTTTCTCTACTCAGCCCTGAGCACAGAGAAAGCAACATCATAGCTAGTCAAAGAGGGCACCATCCCTGCTTTCTGTAAGGAAATAATTGATCTGTGGATAGCAGCAGTCTCGTTTCCGCGAAACAACTCACAACGGTACCTGAGTGACCAACTGTCAGTTGAAAAGTGATGTCCCCAAACCTGGGAAGCTGTGGGTGTTGTCAGTTGAGATAGCCTCAGGGCCGGTCCAAGAGGAGGCATGGAAACACTAGTGTTTGCTAAGTTAGGAAGGAGAAATAGAGAGAGCTAAACTCCAAAGACCACTGTTTCAATATTACATTTTGGCTTATTGTCGACACTTAAAGAGGTAGGCTCCCCAATTCAGTCTGTATCAAGTTGATTAGCTTGGAAGGGCTGCATACGTTGCTTCTTTTACCCACTCTAAGTAAAATAGGGGCCTCCAGGGTCTGTAGAAATGTTCAGTATTGAAGTACAAGTCTAACACATTTGTAGGAGTTGGTCTCTAGGCGCTTCTTAGGAATACACATAAACACACCTTTTATTGCTCAATAATGTTTTCACTTTTGGAACTTTTTATGAACCACTAAAAAAAAATGGGACTTATATTTTAATTTTTCCAGGAGAAGAAACCAGAGAAAAACCGAATCTTCCAGATGGGAACGTCCATGGCTTGCTGCCTCCACCAAAAATTATGTGTCAAGGGAGTGGTCAAAGCTTCAACATAGACAACTCAAGACATTAATTTGGTTCAAATCCAACTGATTCACTCTTCAGACCGATTTGCTCTATTCCTCTTTGTGAGCCCAAGCTTCCTTCTCTGGAGTGCTTAAGGTTCAATGCAAGGAGTTCATCAGCTCACTGAGCCTGTGGGACGTGCTTCCCACTGGCTCTGTTATAAATCATTGTTCCTTTCCTTAGCTCTCATCGAAAGAACAAGTCCTTCCACCCATGAACAGCCCTGCGTTGCTACATGAAACGCTGAGTCCCCCTGGACCAGTAGAGCTTCCTAACTGGCATCTCTAACTCCAGCCTCCACATTGCCACCGTATCGATCTTGAAGAAGAGATACAATCATTTTGTGCAGCTGAGATGTTTGAAGTTCAATGTCTTTACTCTGTCATTCAACTTCACGTACACTGGCCCCAAATTATCTTCCTGGATCTCGACTTTTCCTTGAATTCTGCACTGCTGCCTCTCTGAATAGTCTGGCACTTTGCAGTGTGGACCCACACATATCTTAATCTTGCTACTTAGAGATTTTGTTGCAAGCCACAAAAACTGACTCTGGCTGCTCTAGAAAAAAAGGTGTGGGGGGGGGGGGGGAGTGCAGAAAAAAAATAGATGAAAATTCACAGAAACTGGGAAGTCAGGCTCAGAAAGGCCCTAACCCAGATTAGTTCAGGGCAGCAGGGTCTCTAAGTGACAGGAATTGTAAAACATCTCTTGGGGCATGGCCGGAGAGAATAAGTTAAGCCAAGACTTTTGCTTTTTCTCTTTTGGTCAGTCTATTCAAATTCTGGTTCCACAGAGTATATGACTGTCTGGTCTTTAGTTAGAAAAAATAAGGGTATTTTTGTAGATACTTTCACACTTTACAACTTTATCCAGTGAAAGAAAATAATTCCCTCAGAAGTAAATCAGGACCAATGTTTCGCCTATCAGGAGAGCAGAGGAGCTGGCGTGGTGGTATAATAGATTAAGCCTCCACCGGTGCAATAGCATTCCATACGGTCATTGGTTCATATCTCAACTGCTCCACTTCTGATCCAGCTGCTTGCTTATGGCCTAAAACAGCATGACTATTTCAGGAGAATGACTCAAATCCTCGGGTCCAGAAGAAGCTCCTGGCTCCTGGCTTCAGATCGGCTCAGTTCTGGGCATTGCAGCCATTTAGAGAGTGAAGCAATAGATGCAAAATCTCTCTGTCTCATTCCTTCTCTCTGTAAACCTGCATTTCAAATAAAGATAAATAAATCTTTAAAAACAAAAAGTGGCAGAGTACCTAGGTCCAATATTTGACTCCAGCTTCCTGCTACCCGAGACCCTCAGAGCCAGTAGTGATGGTTAAGATGTGGACTTTCATCCACCCATGTGGCAGACCAAGATTTGAGTTCCTATAGCGCTGTTTAGTCACTTTTTTAAGCACTTGGGGCATGATGAAAGCTGACTTTCTATCAATGTGTCTGTTTCTCTGCTTCTCAAGTATAAGTTTTTAAATTGCATGTCAAAATAACAACTGAAAGAGTAATGAATTTCTGTGACATCTGCCTTCACCCAGAATGCTTATTTTCCTCTTGCTACAACTGTGTCCACCTTTACGACATTACTAAAACATTATTAAAAACATTACTGGGGCCCGGCGCGGTGGCGCAAGTGGTTAAAGTCCTCGCCTTGCACGCCCGGGATCCCATACGGGCGCCGGTTCTAATCCCGGCAGCCCTGCTTCCCTTCCAGCTCCCTGCCTGTGGCCCAGGAAAGCAGTCGAGGATGGCCCAAAGCTTTGGGAACCTGCACCCGCATGGGAGACCCAGAAGAGGCTCCTGGCTTCGGATCGGCATAGCATCGGCCCGTTGCGCTCACTTGGGGAGTGAACCATCGGATGGAAGATCTTCCTCTCTGTCTCTCCTCTCTGTATATCCGCCTTTCCAATAAAAAAAATAATAAAAATAAATCTTTAAAAAAAAAACATTACTGAAACATTACTAAGACATTACTAAAAACATTACACGGAAGTCTGAGTTTAGACAGCCTTTTGATTACTATAACAAAACACCTGCAGCGGGTTATTTACAAAGGAAAGAGGTTTACTTCAGCTCATGATTTTGGAGACTCACATTCCAAGTTGGGCTCATGATGTTTGACGATAGCAATGGCAGAGTATTTCAGGAGAACAATCACATATCAAGTCGGGAAGCAGAGGCAGAGAGAGCAACTCACCTCCACTTGGGCTTTTGTAATGAGCCTTGTGACAACCATCATTCAAGGGCAGGTCTTCCATAACCTAATAACCCACGAGTAGGCCCACCTCTTAAAAATCACAATGAAAGTTTTTCACTCTTTTGGTGCCACTAATGTGTGTGTTTGGGCATTGATTGTTTCATGAGTTCATAAACCAAATCATCATCCAAGAAAAGCCCATTTTTCATGCTGTGAGCTACTGCTACAGTGTAGTCCTCTCTTCATGTTCTCTGTACTTCCTTATTGTGTAATTCTGTCCTCTCTTCTACCTCACATGCTAGCTTTGTAATGAGAAATTCACATACCCTCTGTATCATCACTTTTTGGATCTAGAGAAAGGAATTAATAACTATTTCACAGAATCATTGCAAGTTGGATTAATATCCATACATAATTTAATTACTTTAGTGCATGACATGCAGTAAGCTCTCCTATGAGTGTTAGCTGCTATTGCTGCCGCTGTTGTTATTTTTATTAGCTTGTCATCATCCATTGTTAATATAAGCATATAATTCTTTCAGAGAAACATGAGTTATTCATCTTTAGAGCACATATCCAAGTATTTCAAAACTGAAGCGATTTACTACTTCAGCAGATGGATGACTCAATCAATGAAGCAATTAATCAAAAAGGCAAGAAAAACTTCAGAAATCAGGACTTGAGTATACCTGCCCTTTTTACTTTTACCAGCCAGAAGAGAGGCCCTCGCTCTAAGAATTATCATAGATGCTCCAAGAAATATAAAGGAAGAAGGTTTTGCATTAAACATCCCATGTTTCTGAAGCAAATGGAAACAAAGCCCCAGTTCTTCTTGTTTTTCAGCAAAAGCCTATGTCCGCTGGAGATTTTTAAATATGAAACAAAAAGAAAAGGGGAAGGCAGGAAGGCAAAGAGGATGGGAAAAAGGAAAGCAGAGAAGAAAACAGAAATTTGGGGAGATACAGGGCAAAAGGATGTGGAGACACACATAGACACAGATATACATACACACATAGACACGTATACACACAGACACACACAGACACAGGCACACATACAAACACATGTACATATTCATATATATACACACGTAAAGATACACATACACACATAGACACACACATACACCTATAGACACACACAAACACCTACACACATAGACACACAAACACAGACACACATAGACACACACATACACCTACACACATAGACACACAAACACAGACACACATAAACACAGGCACACATATAAACACATACACATATTCACATATATACACACATAAAGATACACATACACACATAGACACATATAAACACCTACACACATAGACACACAAACACAGACACACATAGACGCACACATACACCTATGGACACACATACACACAAACACAGACACACATAGACACAGACACACATATAAACACATACACATATTCACATATATACACACATAAAGATACACATACACACATAGACACATATAAACACCTACACACATAGACACACAAACACAGACACACATAGACACAGATACACACGCACACCTTTATACACATACATACACACATAGACACGTATACACACAGACACACAGACACAGGCACACATACAAACACATACACATATTCACATATATACACACATAAAGATACACATACACACATAGACACATACAAACACCTACACACATATACACACAAACACATACACACATAGACGCACACATACACCTATAGACACACATACACACAAACACAGACACACATAGACACAGACACACATATAAACACATACACATATTCACATATATACACACATAAAGATACACATACACACACAGACACACATACAAATATATACACATGTAAACACCTACACACATGTACACACAAACACAGGCACACATAAACACAGATACACACGCACACCTTTATACACATACACACACACATAGACACATAGACACAGACACACATACAAACACATACACATATTCACATATATACACACATAAAGATACATAGACACACATACAAATATATACACATATAAACACCTACACACATAGACACACAAATACAGACACACATAGACAGAGATACACACGCACACCTTTATACACATAGACACGTAGACACAGACACACATACAAACACATACACATATTCACATATATACACACATAAAGATACACATACACACATAGACACATACAAATACCTATACACATATACACACAAACACAGACACACATAGACGCACACATACACCTATAGACACACATACACACAAACACAGACACACATAAACACAGATACACATGCACACACCTTTATACACAGACACACACACATACATGACATATACACACACACACATTAGCCATAGACCAAGTTCTCTAAGTCAGCCCCGATGCTCAGGAGCTGTCCTAGGCACTGCTCCTGTGTATAATAGGAATGTCCTCCCCCACTCCCCCAGTCCCACCTCACCCAGTTACAATTATGGGTCTATCATCCATGGAATTATCTAAATCTCTCAAATCTATTTATGTGTTCAGCCTTTGCCACATTCGCTGGTGTCTTCGAGCTTTGCTAAAGTCTCATCTGTGTGACTAGGGAAAGGTGAGAAAAGATAAGCCCTTCCAATAGAGAACTGAAGTTACTTCAAATCATCTCTGCCATTCACCCACAGCCTCAGGCCAAGCATGTGCCCTTCGTCCTTCCCTTGGATCCATTTAAAATTGGTATAGTAATCTTCAAATGAGTGCATTAAAGGTTAATTAGATTTTAGCATTTCCATGCCACTCGGAATATGACAGGATTATAAAAATGTTGCATCTTATTATAGATTCTGGATAAGAATCTTCTTTTTAATTTAACTAAATTTACGTCCCTAAATTTAGGAACACTCCTCTGTCCTCCACACCACCCGTTTTTACACACTTTGGGTAATCTCAGTAGGCCACAGCATATGGTCTTGTAGAGTATCCACTACACTGCTTACTCAAAGTGGAGAAACCCACACCCTATAGATAATAGACACAGCTATTTATTATGAAATCCCCAGAACAAATAATAGTCAAGTACCTTTTTTTCACCAGCGAGAAGGGAGGACCCCATTGCAAGAATATCATAGTTGTTCTAAGAAATATACAGGAAGAGATGGTGAAAAGGAGACATCTTTTTGTACTTCATGCACACATGGTAAGAAACCATGATGGCTGGGTTTCTGACATTCCTCCATTTTATCCCAGGACCTCTGGCAAATTTCCAACTGTGAAATATCGCTCCTGTGGGATGTACTTCCTGTACCAGCCTTCCCACTCACAGTGAATGCCCTTTATCTGGAGCTGTTCTTCAGCGAGTCGTGTTTTCAGATCCAGCGCTTCCATTTCCTGCCCTGATTGTGAACCCGCAAGGTGCACATTTCACTGCAGATCTATAAGTCAATCAGCTTGAACATCTTCCCTCCTGAATACCCTGATCTCAGGTTAGGTGTGAGGATGCCAGGAAAATCCATAAAACAGCACTAAATGAAACTTTTAATCTCTCCTCAAAATGAGGTCAGCTTGACGATTTGGCTCCTCTTGGTCATAAGGATTACATGCCTAACCCTCGGAGTAGAACAACAACAAAAGACACTTTTTGTTCTGGCTCAAGATTTAATATTTCCAGGTGGATTTAAGACAATCACTATTGCATTTTATTTTCTTCTCTTTCCACAGCTTTGCTCCAGGTATGTATGTATATACATATATATATAAAATCATAAATATATATAATCTCTCACACACACAGATCATATGTATATAACTATATACATACATATATAATCATAAATATATATAATCTCTCTTTCACACACACAGATCATATTACATAACTATATACATACATATATAATCATAAATATATATATATATACTCTCTCTTTCACACACACAGATCATATGCATATAACTATATTTAACCATTCAGCCAGAAGGATTGTGGAGAGGCAGAATCTTCAGAATGAAGCAAACAACCATAAATGTGTGCTTAATGAGCTCCTAGCTTTGAACTAATTGACATTACAAGGAAAACAAAATCCTTTTCCTGGGATGGGGATTGCAATATGGCAAACTACCTTCTCTTTTTAACCTCATTTTAATACTTTGTGAAACAGAGATGATAATGCAAACCTAGAGCCAGTGCCATGGTGGGACAGGTTAAGCCTCCACCTACAGCGATAGCACCCCATTGGGATACTGGCTGGTGTACCAGTTGTTCCACTTCTGATCCTACTGCCTGCTTAAGACCTGGGAAAGCAGCAGAGGATGGCTCAGGTCCTTGGGTCCCTGCACCCACTTGGGAGACCTGCAAGAAGCTCCTGTAGTACACTCTCCAAATGGTCACAATGTCCAGGTTTGGGCCAGGCCAAAGGCAAGAGCTGGGAGATTCTTGCTAGTCTCCCATGAAGGTCCAACAAGCCAGGTTCTTGGGTATTCCTCTCCTGCTTTCCCAGGCACATTGACAGGGAACTGAACTGGAAATGGAACAGCAGGGACTCCAGCAAGCACCTATATGTGTCACTTCACCACAGCAGCACTTTCCTAAACACACACACACACACACACACACACACACACACACACTATTGGTTAACTGGAATGATGCTCATAATATATCCTGAGTAGATAATAAATATTCAACAAGTACCTATGGAAGTTCTGTTATGCTACTAAAAACATGAGCATTGCTTCTGACTTTATACAGCTTTGAGCGGTAGTTTTGTTTCTTCAGATGTTCTGAAATTAACCATCGATGTCCTAGAGACAGATTTGATAGGCGTGCAAGAGCTCATTATTAAACATTCAGAGCTGGCTACTAAATCATTAGTAACTTGAAATAAGGGAGTGTTTACAAAATAAGAACTGGCAAACACTGCAAATCATTTTTTTCTTTCATCTGTTTTTTTCAGAAAATCGGTTTTCATGATCATCCTTGGGGCATAAATATGAACGCATAAAGAGCATAATCAGGTGGCTATAAGGAAGGGTCGAGAAATTGAGCAGGTATGAACTAAAATTCTGACTTTACAATCTGGAAGCTGTGATACTTAAAGCAAGTCATTTAGCTGCTTGGAACCTCTTTGTCCTCATTCATAAAATAACCTAATGTCGTTATCTGCCTGTATTGATCTACTCGGGCTACTGTAACAAAATACCACAGACAGAATGCTTAGCACCTGTTCTCTCGCTTTTTGAGAGGCTGGTAGTTCCAGATCTGGGTGTCAGTTAAGTCAAGCTCACTTCCTGGTTCACAGAGTGTGCCTTCTGACTGCACCTTTACACACGTATGGCCTGTTACTTGGTGCACGAACATGGAGTGAGAAATTGCGATCGCTGGTTTTGGGGGGGTTCTTTTTTTTTTTCCCCCGTATAAGGATACTACTTCTGTCAGACCAGAGCCCATCCCTTATGAATAACTTCACATGAATTATTTCGGTAAAGACCCTACCTCCAAATGCAATCATTTGGGGAGTGAGGACATCACCATATGAATTTTGAGAGGAGACACAGACACTACGTGTATCTGTGTCTGTTCCAACTCAAGGGCTTCATAAATACTAACTGCTGTTATGATTGCATGTTAGAAAAGTGAGCCTGGCTTGACGGCATAGTAGGGAGGGGCACTAGACAAGGGAAACCCAGCAGTCAAGAAGATCATCAAGTAGGATGCTGAAAAATATCTGACAATTAATTAATCTGGAAAAGACAGCTGCTTTCAAATGAAAAATTATAAAAACTAACTAGGCCTAACAGAAAAAGCAAGCATCAGAGATAGTTCTAAGAATTCTGAATAATAGAACTTAATGTTTACAAGACACCATAAAGTGGCAATCAGTTTCAACAGCAAGAAGGGATGCACCGAAAAGAGGATAAGACAATAGAAACATCTAGAATTCAGAGATTTCTGCTCCTAACAGTATGTAGTTCTAAAATTTCTATTGCATAAAAGCTTTGGAAGGATTTTTTTAATGGTATGGACATGGTCACTGTCTTTGATGTGCATATGATCCATTAAGGGAGAGTACATGAAAAGAAAACAGGCAGGCCATCCTAAAAGCAGTTCAAACTGGGTGCAATGGATTTTCAAAAGAAAGGGCGGTGGCTTCTTGCTGGGTAAACATCAGGATATTACAGAGACAGGAGCGTATGACATGAAGGCTAGACTCGGTTTGGGTAAATGGTTGGCTAGGGATTGCAGTAGAGAAAGATACACTCATGGAGTCTTTCCCCACATATGGACAAAAGCATTAAGGCCAGAAAGTGTTTACAATCAGCATTTCTGCTCAACCAAAGGATAGGCAGTCAATTATAGAATAGCAAGAAATCAAGCTGGTAATATCATCTAAGATCTAACCAAGGAAAATTTCGAACTCCAGGGGCCAACTCAATGGTTCAGTTAAGCTTATTTTCCACTTCAAGTGCCAGCATCCCAGATAGGCACCAGTGTCTGTCCCAGCTGCTCCACTTCCCATCAAGCTCCCTTCTTACGACCTGAGAAAGCAGCAAAGAATGGTCGAAAATCTTGAGACACTGAACCCATGTGGAACATCTAGAAGAAGCTCCTGGCTCCTGGTTTCTGATCAGCTCAGCTCCAGCCATTACAGCCATTTGGGGAATGTACCAACAGATGGAAGATCTTTCTCAATTCTCTTTCTGTCTATAAAATGCGTTTCCAATAAAAATAAATAATATTTTTGAAAGATTTCAAACTCCAGATTACAGAATTTAAGCTCGACTTAGTAGGAGGTGGTACGTCACTACCATGTCCCAGTATGAACATCTTTCATCCTCTTCACAATTCATTAGTTAAATTCATATTCTCCTTGGCCTTCCCAGTGCTACTGGCTCTCTGCCTTTCCACAGTTTCTGAGGATAGGTAGCTCCTAGAGATGGCTCCTAAATGTCTGTGTTCCTCACCCTCCGCACACTGCTTGAGTGAGTCAGTGAAGATACTAAAATGCTTTGTATTTCTATTTTGTGCACTTCCAAGAGTTCCAGGACAGGTGAAGCCTAGCAGTAATGGAATGTGGACCGAGAAGACAGGAAAAGGTGAACGTCTACAGCTTTATAAGTGTGTCCAGGTTGTTCATTGTACGTCTCCTAGGATAACTTATATTGCTGGGGAACCTGGAACAAATGTCTTCAGTTAACGAACAGACATCATGTTAATGGCTATTTAATCCTCTCAGGGTTTCAACTCAGGCTGGATTGCCATGTGGCCTTGTCATTTACTAATTTCTAATGGGCCCTGCCTTCACCAAGTTTGTTTGCTAAAGACTCCCTTTTTACCCTAGACTTATCTGGCATGGTCTCTCTCCCATCCCGCAACACTGCTTCACATTTCTGTTTGCATCCCAACACTTCAGCTTTTTTTCCTATCCATGGTTTTTAATTTGTATTGCAGTATTTTTTTCCTACAAGTTCATTTATGAAATACACTTTTCACGTAAACTTAAGGAGAAACTCGAATGAGTAAACTTGATTTATACAAAGGAACAAGAAGCTTCAGCATAAAACTATTTTATGCAAGGTTATTCTCAATTAAACCAAATAAATCAAAGCTAAAACCACTACTGCAAATTAATGAGCGAAATTGCCAAGTAGAAAAATATATGTTGATATATATGTATATATATACACATGTATATATATACACATATATATCAACATATGTGTGTGTGTATATATATATATCAACAAGTTTGGTATAAAAGGCATCCATAATAGCTAATTTGACAATAGAATACTCTTAGTGCCTACCTTTTTTTTCTTTTACTTCAAGTACTGTTTTCATAGTTAAGGGGGATGCATACCGAGGTGAGACTCCGACTAAGCTAGCGAGGGTCAAGGTATGGAGAAAGGTGTGTGGGACAAATGTTTTGATTTTTTTCTCCTGTGTCTACAGGAGGGAAAAGAAGGGAACTACTCCTTACTGTCAAACTACATTAGTACCTGGGACAGGGAACAATCATTTAATGATGCCTTAGAGACCCCAATGTGATGAAGAGTGTTCTAAAGATTTCACTTGAGTGGTTTTGATGGTTCTGAGATATCGTCAGCTTCATTGCACCAGGGTTGACAAACTCTTTCCAAGATCTATTGGCTGACCAAGTCCACCTTAACACAGCCACAGGTCCAGGAACATGTTGCAAAGCTTAGCCAGGAGAGCGGTCCACTCTTTTCTGTTTTCCATTCTCTGACAAGACACTTTACATCCTCTGCTGGCATAGATGAACTGACTGTCATGTCCCCTGTGTGCATCTAGACATGCTGTTCACTCCACAGGCATCCGCCACCGAGGAAACCCAGTCCTGACACGTGTGTTCCAATGTCAGACCACAAATATCGGGATTTTCCCTGTGCCTGGGGTTTGAGTGCAGCCATATGGTTGAGCAGTCCCCTAAGAAACGTTGCCTGTGGTTTCTTTACACTTGACTCCTGCGTGCACCAGCTAGTTCAGGGGCAGATACAGTCTGTCATCTGCTTCAGTCAATGAAGATGTCTGGCTGTAGATGCAGCTGCCTGGTTAGTCCCACCCCTATCCCCATCTCTCATGCAAACTTATGGGTGCTGTGGCCCAGCCTCATGTGGCCCACCTTCTGCTCTGACATTTGCAGGTAGGTACTGTGGCCAGGCCCAACCAGGCATACTCCCTAGTCCCAGCTTTTGCATGCGCTGTTGAGTAGTGTGCAATGCTATTGAGCACAGCCCATGTCTTCCACGTGGTCAGGTGCCGTGGGCTAAGCCAGATATGCCCTAGTGTTTCCCCTTCTAAACTACTCCATCTCAGCTCCCTCAGCTACAAGTGAGTACAGTGTCCTGATCCATGGAAGCCCTCAGAAGTCATTCCTCTCTTGTCAAACATGTCATTAGCCGCTCTAACTAAATATATCCACAGATCCTCTTCCCCAAGCAATCTACAACACCCACTCACCCCAACCAGGGCCAAGGTGGCATGTCCCAGCCTGGCATTCCCACCGTCCCCACAAAACAACTTTGCCGGCACCATGATGACATGCAAAATTTGCATTAACCAGGCCCACAATGCCTTCCAGCTAGTGACTGCTTATTTCCCAGCAAGGTAACACGTGCTTAGGGACAAGAAACCCAAGCAGTTGTCTACAGTAGTGTGGGGGTTAGATATTTAGTATGTGAATTCCAAAATGACACAATTTGGCCAAAAGAGCTCTTAGGGAAAAAAAATGGTGGGGGAATTAAAATCCAAGTGATTTACCAAGAAGTTTTGGGTCTCTCTGTGACCCTTCTCCTCCTTCTTTCTTCACTGAAAACATCTTGGAAGAGAGTCAGAGGAAAAGTGTGGAGGTTAAACATTTTGTTCTCCAGGCTACCCACATGTACATCCTTAGTGTCTTTCTCACTCACATTTGCACTCAGAGACGCTCTGCTATAAGATCACAAACTTGTACAGGACAGACCCAGTATTTTATTTATCTCCATACCTCTAACACCTAGCCTTGATCCTGATACAGACTGGATCCTCCATCATCAGTGGTGGTTAAAAGAGAGGAGAGAGGGCAGGAGAGGCAAGTAGCATCAGGACAGCAAGACCCAGGGCTTTGGGCCTGACACCTGCCAGGCTGCTTTACTTGGGTATACATCTGACCACACCGCTGCATTTTGAGCCTAAAAACACAGCACATAATCTGGAGTCATCCATATGTATGTACACATGTGTGTATATATGTGCTTACACATGTATATATATGTATAGCTGTATATGTGTGTGTATGTATATTCTTCCAGCCAAAACACTTCATGCAGAGTCAGAAATTTTCTGAATATTCAATAAATGTTCATGTATATACAATATATGTTCAATAAATATTCATGTTCAATAAATGTATATGCACATATGTGCTTATGTTTGTATATATCCATATATCCTCCCAGACAAAACACGTAATACATTTCAAGAATGTTTTGAATATTCAATAAATGTTCATTAAATAGAATTTTCTGGTCATAATGAATCTGCCTTCTCTCACTTTTAGGAGGATAATATGTAGATTAACCATACTTTAAAAAAAATCCACAGGACTTTGTAGATTGGTAACTTCCAAATTCAAGACTATAATGGATTTATTAGTATGACTACTATTATTACTGCTATAACCACCACAATTTCTAAATCTTGTGCACCAGACTCCTTAAGAATCCCAGGAGTAAAGAACACTGGAGTCTTATAAAGACTCAAAACTAAAGGAACCCGACTTTCACCTTCTCATCGGCACACTACCAAGAATTAATTACCTACTTTGGAGGAAATGAACAGAAGCCTTATTCCACCCAGAATGGGAAAACCAGGCCCTCGGGACTCAGAGGGCTTCAGAGCTGAGCCTGCTAAGTCACATCAATTTAAGGAGGATTTAAATGATTTAGCCTGCTTTCCCTCTGTCAGCAGTGAATCACATGACGACGAGAAGGAGGTCTGACAGTGCAGCAAGCACTTTGTATGAGGTTGCTTGGCACGGTGGATTATGGGTAGGTGGAGTCTAAAGATGGTGGCTGTGTCTCTGGTGTTAGCATGCCTCTGAACTATTATTAAAAACAGAGATTGGCGATTCGAGAAAAGCATGCATTTAAAAACCAATGAAGAACTCTTAATTTCTAGGGAAAATAGAAATACCCAGATGTCGCTGTTGCTAGCAACGTCTTCTAGTTCTATTTCTGCTGTGAGTGTATTGCAGGGTTAATGCTGTGTCATTTGTGGCTAAAACAAAAAAAAAAAAAAAAAAAAAAAAAAAAAACCCTAAAAGCTCCTGTACCAATCCCAGCAAAAAGAACCTGCAGGAGCTCCTTTGCTCTTGCCTCTTATCATTTCCCACCTCCCTCTGCTACTATGCACCAAGCACTCTCTCATGAAAAGAGAGTGTTCTCTTAAAGGGTATAGAAGCTGAGCAAAGGCAATGCATTCCCTCTGTAAAACAGAGGGAATCTCAAACCTATACGAAGTCTACCAACTCACCAGTGTTAAGCTCTTCAACAAGCCTTGGTAATTAGGGTCTGGGGATTTTTTTTGAGATTTATTTATTTATTTATTTATTTATTTATTGCAAAGGCAGATATACAGAACAGGAGAGACAGAGAGGAAGATCTTCCATCCAATGTTTCATTCCCCAAGTGAGCGCAACAGCCAGTGCTGTGCTGATCCGAAGCCAGGAGCCCAGAGCCTCTTCTGGGTCTCCCACGTGGGTGCAGGGTCCCAAGGCTTTGGGCCGTCCCTCGACTGCTTTCCCAGGCCACAAGCAAGGAGATGGATGGGAAGTGGAGCTGACGGGATTAGAACCGGCGTCCGTACAGGATCCTGGCATGTACAAGGAGTGGACTTTAGCCCTCCAGGCCGCGCCAGGCCCCATTCAACACTCTTTACTTGAGAACCTGCATTATGTCAGAGCCAATGATGCTCCCCCAGATGCTCAGAGAGTCCAACAGGAAGGGTTTGTGATACAACGGTCAGTGGCCCAGCCCTCATAGATGCAAAGAGCCAATGTAGTCCCATCAAATGTAGGCTTGTGATGACTTGCCACAAATTCAATGACAATATTGAGAGATGCTTTCATAATGTTCAAAAGACATTCTGAAAGAAAGTTTAACAAACCTTTTGACTATGCAAGAAGATGTTTATATCTCACTGAGGTTTTTTATTTAATTTATTTTCATTTTATTTGAGAAGCATGGGGGAAGTGGGCCAGAACGATCTATCCCTTCCTCTGACTTATTGCCCAGTGCTCACAATGGCAGGGGCTGAAGCAGTGACTAACGAGCGGCCAGGAATCCAATCTGGTCTCCAGTGTGAATGACCCAGATCCAGGTGCTTAAGGCACACCTGCTGCCTCCCTAGGGTGCACCTTAGCAGGGAGCTGAAATCAGTATAGAGCCAGAACCCAGGCGCTCCAATGTGCGATGCTGATACCCCACGCAGCATCAGCACCGCTGAGCTTGGCATCTGCACCTGCACCACAACTATGTTTAAAGGATTTTTTTTTTACTTGAGAATCAGAATTATAAGAAGAAGAAACAGAGATCTTCTATCTACCTGTCCACTCCCCAAGTGGCCGCAATGGCCAGAACCTGGCTGATCTGAAGGTGGAAGCCAGGAGCTTCTTATGGGTCTCCTATATGGGTGAAGGAGCTCAAGGATTTGCATCATCCTTTGCTGCTTTCCCAGGCCATTGCCAGGGAGCATGAACAGATGGAAGATCTCTCTCTCTCTCTCTCAATCTCAAATAAGCAAATATTTTAAAATAAAATTAATTGGGTCCAGCATTGTGGTGCAGTAAATAAATTTGTGGCTTGTGATACCAGCATCCCATATAGATCCTGGTTTGAGTCCTACCTGTTCTACTTCTGATCCGATGCCCTAATAATGTGCCTGAGAAAACAGAAAAAAAAAAAAGAAAAAAAGAAAGAAAATGGCCCAAGTACACATGTTCCTACACACGGCAGAAGTAGATTAAGTTTCTAGTTCTTGGATTTAACCTAACCTGCCCAGCCCCCCTTTTTCCTCCCCCTGCGCTCTCTCCTCATCTCTCTCTCTCTCCCTCTCGCTCTCAATAAAACTCTGCCTTTCAAATAAATCTTTCAAAAACAACTTATTATAAATTAATAAATATGTACATATATATATTAAGATATCAAAATGTTTACTCCGTTTTAATTTTTCTCTATTTGCAGAAATACTGGGTGCCTTGAAAGAATGAAATAGCTTCAATTTCTCTAAGACTAGAAAATATTAAAGTAACATGCAACCAAGGGAATGATATCATCATTTTTTAGCAACTAAATAATCTCAAAATAGTAACCACTATCCTTAAAATGCCTGATTGATTGACTGGCTGAGAGCAAAGATCCAGAGAGAATACCCACTCTGTTTACTCCCTAGTGCCCACAATGGAGAGTCATAGCCAAACTCAATCTAGGAGCCAGGAATGAATCCAGGTTTCCCCTCCAGATGGCAGGAACCCAAGGCTTTGAGGCATCAGTGCTGGCTCCCAGGCTATGCATCAGCAGGACGCTGGAATCAGGGGCAGAGATGGGAATCGAACCCAGCCCGTATGGTATGAAACATGGAAAACAGGGATATCCCAACCTGCACCTTTATTGCCAGATCAAATATCAACTTCTATCCTTTATTTCATATCAATCTCTACTAGAGGCTTCATGTAACTTCTTTTCTATTGACAGAACAGCATTTCACTATGATTTAAAATACTCTCCTTCACTTTAATATAAATCCCTCCTGATCGATTTCACTTAATTCTTTCATGACCTCTCCATATAAAATAAAAAATAGAGTTATTGATCATCATTTATGCTGGCCATTCCTTATCTTTTCGCAGTGAATATGAGCAGAGTACTTGGTTCACCAAATATGCTGAACAAATGTCATTCAAATTCCACCGATCAAATCAAGTTAGATTCATATGCAAAAAAAAACCCTCTAATAGTTATTTCAGCAAACCACTTCCAAAATACTAGACTATTTTTACAACATTCCTAAAAAGCTCTTTTTATTAGATCCGAAGATGCAGCTATGGAATCTTGGTCTTAGAGAGGCTAATTTGCTTGCTCAAGGTCACACAGCTAATGAACTGGAGTTGTGAGTCATGCCAAAGCCTTCCAAAGCCATGATTTATCCACAGACTTGATACTGTCTGAACTTTGGTCCTGAGGCTGATTTTAATTGCTGGCAGACTCCATATGTATTTTTCTTATGAAGATCATTGTTACGTATGAACAACTAGGTTTTTGAAAAACTAAAGAGTAAACTTGGAGAGGTCAGAGCTCTGAAATTTTTTCCCATCATATTTCCTGAAAGTAATTGTTCAGGATGATAAGGTGGTACTTCCAGTAAAACTATGACAGTCCCAGAATGCTGACTCACTTGTAATGGACTGTCATTCCTGGAACCATGTCCCATATAAAGTGGCCTGTCAGAGCCCTAGCAGAGATGAAAGGGCCTCTGATCACTGCACCTCCCCCCTCGCCACAGTGACAATGAACATCCGACACTTTCTGAGCCTGATGCTTGTGTGGGAAGCCACTAAGTCTCAAATTGCATTCTCTGCGGGGCCATTCCTTGCCCTCAGAATGACCAAACCCTGAAATGGGTCATTTTACTTTCACTTTTCATTTTTGAATCATTTCAGCTCCCTTCACTTCCCTGAAAATCACACTCACAGTGTTCTAGCCCTCTGTTGGATGGAGTAAGTAGAACTCTGGCTAACTGTCCCTGCAGGACCCTGGCCCCATCATTTCTAATGTTTCTCTAGTGTATGTTCCAGCTTAGCTCACTGAATTACTCTGTGGAACGGCTATCTCAGTTCCTAACTTTAAGTCGCTCCTTGACGCCACTCACCATTCTCTCCTTGAAACTTTTAGGTCCCTGATTTCTTATTTTCTTCTTTTTGGCCAATCCTTCCCATTTTCATTCATACAGTATTATCCATGCTTTCTCCTCCTACGTCTTAAATATTAGTCATTTGCGAGGTACTGCTGCTGCGCTTTTCACTCCACCCTCTCACTAGATGACGTCACCTTTAAGACTCCATATGCCCCCATTAAATTCTATCAAAGACTAGAATCAGAATGAAGGCAAAGACCATACCATGGTCTAAAACATACAAAATGACTAATACATGCTTGCTGAATGCATCAAGTATCTCCATCTCTCTACTGTGCCCTAGGTAGTAAAAATATCCATATGCTCATGTGGGTATATATACCACACACATATGTACACATAAACATGTATATGTACATAGATATTGCCTATATACTCGTTGGACTACTCCACCTGGATGTCCTACAGTCATCTCATATTCATCTTTTCCAAAAGTGACTTGTTTTCGGGCCTGGTATAATGACTGAATGGCTAAATCCTCACCTCGCAAGTGCCATGATATATTTACGTGTTGTTGTGTCCTGGCTGCTCCACTTCCCATCCAGCTGCCTTCTTATGATCTGGGAAAGCAACAGAGAATGGCCCAAAGCGCTAGGTGCCTGCATCTGCATTGGATACCTGGAAGAAGCTCCTGGCTCCTGGCTTCGGATCAGTTTAGCTCCAAATGATACCAAGAGGTAGGTAGCAACCTGGGGTTTCCCTAGGGTTTTGTTGCTTAGCATTGGAATACAACTCCCTTCTTGTAAGCTACTTTAAAGCAGTTTCTCTTTGAGTTGTTTTTATTTTCTTGTTTTGTTTTTGTTTTTTGTTTTTTTGAAGGTGGCTTGAAAGCATCACAAAAGGCTCAGCCATATGAAATTGCATACATTTGTGTATTTGGGAACACTGACTGACAAGTTCATAAGGCTCAGATGGATACTAGTTGCAATCAGAAAAGTAGAAGACTAAAGCCTGGATAGGGGAAATGAATTCTGAGTTTCCATCAAGAGTCTTCGTCCTTATAATAAATGGATTAGAGAAGTAGCTCATTCATTCATTAACAAAACATTTGCCACGTATCCATTCCTCACTGCTTAATTACCCGGTAGGAAGATTTGGTATGCATATACAGCCCCCTCAAATAGTGCATTATATTGTCTGTAATTTAGTTTAAAATCACTCAGCATAGAGAGTTTGATACATATGTGTGTGTTTAGTTAGTTCAACTTGCCTCCAGGGGTAGCTTTCTAATATTTGAAGTACCCTAATCAGAAATACATGCTCTCTGGGAGGTTAGTTAGCATCTGAAAGACTCTAATCAGGTAGCTACTGTAAATGTTTAAGTCTCAGTCATCTCAATTAGCACGACAGGGTTTATTAACCAGCCTGAGGGATGCTAGCAATAATTTTAAATTAGTGAAATAAGTACTGTTCAAGATAAGCGAATTGGCTAGAAATATGGTAGTGGCATCCCCATTACCCTTGCATGAGGAAAGCAGAAGACTCTAGGGCACTCTAGACCCAGAACTCCCTTCTGGAAAGTTGACTAAACGTTGTTGCTAAATTTGGCTGCATTTGCCTTGATTGAAGCTTTCCAAAAAAGTTCCAGTTGCAGTGTTTACAAGGACAGAAAAGGGGAGTTTCATAAAGTTTATGATGCTGGACAGATAATTGCATGTAATTTGGTTTGTTTGTAGAAAGCAGCTTTTTGACAGCAGTGTGGTGGACACACTGGGATGTTCAGTTATTGGAGAGAGAACGAGAAGAGTGGTGTCAGTTAGGAGGCTTTGATGGGTGCAGAGTTACGAAGCTCTCCGTCAAAGATGTGGCAGTGTGACTGCATGGAGTAGAGAGGGTAGATTGGAAAAAGAAATTGATTTGCTGGATAAACGGATATGGGAGGGCAGCATTATTGGATGAAGGGAAAGTCATAAAGTCAGGTCCCAGTGTGTCTGATTTTCACGGCATTATTTGCCAGAGGGAAAAAAAAAAATTAGGAGATTGCAGGCTAATTGAGAATAAGTCACTTTTTAAAAAAATATTTATTTAATTTTTTTATTGCAATGGTTGATCAGATTTACAGAAAGAAAGACAGAAATATCTTCCATCTACTGGTTCACTCCCCCAAGTGGCTGCAACAGGCAGAGCTGAGTGAATTCAAAGGCAGGAGCCAGGAGCTTCTCCTGGGTCTCCCATGTGCTGCAGGGTTCCAAGGTTTTGGGCCATTCTATACTGCTTTCGCAAACCACAGACAGGGAGCTCTATAGGAAGTGGAGAAGCTGGGACACAAACTGGCACCAGTATGGGATCCCAAAGGCCACAATGTGAGAATTTAGCCACTAAGCCATCGTGCCAGGTCCAACAAGTTCGTTAAAAAAAATGTATTTAGTTTTATGAAAGGCAGGTTTACGGAGAGAAAGACAGACAGGTCTTACACCCACTAGTTCACTCTCCAAATGGCCACACTGCTATAACTGATCTGATCTGAAGCCAAGAACCACAAGTTTTTTCCTGGATCTCTCACATGAGTACAAGATCCAGGGATTTGAGCCGTACTCCACTGCTCTCCTAGGCTGTAAGCAGGGAGTTGGACTGGAAGTGGAGCAACTGGGACTAGAACCAGTGCTCGTGCATGATGCCAACACTAGCAGGCAGAGGATTAGCTTGCTGAGCCACCATGCCAACCCTAATCCTAAGAGTTTCTAAAATGATATTCACATCATTGTGAAAGTAAAAAGAAGCAAATTTCTACTCTTCAGCCTGCAGCTGCCCCCTCCCATTGTATTTCCTAGCGTGAATAGGAAACTCTCACTTTCAACACAAAGGCAAAGATGGACTCGCCTGGCAGAGCTACTGATTGACTACTTAGATGAGATGGAGAACCAGGGGGAGCGTGTCTTACCCTGCGTTATAGACACTGACACAAAGAACTTCTTTATTTCAGGAGCTAGAAAGAGGGCAAGACAGAATTACTGTTTTGCCCATCCTTGACATGAAATTGCTTTCAGAACTTGGACTTCAAACAGGGATAACAGCTCCACTCTTCATTACTCACCCAACGCATGAGGAAGAAAAAATGCTTTTTGCGGAAGAATGCCACTCATGGGAAGATAACTCGAGGTGAGGCAAAGTGAATCCCACCGTTTAATTAGTGATCACCTCTAACCTGTCAGACACTGCTTGTGTGACTGCTGAATGGTTGAGTCAAAGCAAGAGAGCAGGTAATTAGACAACACTCACTAGAGCATTGAGAAACTTCACATTTCCAAGGCTTGCACAGAGAACAAACTGGATGTATGGGCTGTGCCTTTAATATATTCTGCTTCCTAATTAGCAATCAGGGCTGATTTGTCAGTCACTCAGGCTATAATGCATAAGGCACTGGAACATCGGGAAAAAAGCAAGTTCAGAAAATCAATTATGCTTATATTTACATTCCCTCAAGGCTGAGGCGTTGCAAAACTGCCGAAATATTATCTTTCTCTTCACAAAGGAACAGAAAGGAAGGGCGAGATTGCAATTCAATATAATGAATAAATCTCTGGCTGTTTGGGGAAAGGTACAATTGCTGCATATTTATGAGTTTGGTGATGGGAAATGCATTTCATATGGTCAGCAACTGTGAAGATGCTCTACCGAGTTTAAAGAGCCTAGGAACAAGTATATGCTCAAGAAGAATCAGCTTGTGCAAATAGTCATAGGACATTAACAAGAAATATGAAATTCAATCTTTTATCTGATGGCATTGGGCAGAACAGCCACATGAGCATAGCACCACACCCGTAAAAGAGGTCACATGTAACTTCCTTTCAACCCTCTCAAAGGAGTGGTATAACCTCACTCTTGTACCTACCCTTCTGCTGCTTACAATCAGTCCTCACTGAAAGTATCTGCTTTCCAGCCCACTGGGCTACCAGGGACCTGGCAGTTACTAAAAGAATGCATACATTTGAACACTCATATTTTCCTTAGATTTATTTATTTGTTTGTTTGTTTGTTTATTTGAAAGGCAGAATTATGGAGGGACAGATCTCCCATCTACCAAGAGCCTGGGACTCTGCCCTGGTCTGCTGCATGAATGGCAACCATCTTCCACTGCTAACCCAGACATTTTAGTTGGGAGATGGATCGGAAGCGGAGCAGTCAGGACTTCCAATGAGCGCTCACACAGAATGTTGGCATCGCAGGCGATGGATGAATCTGTTACACTGCGACACCATCTAGTCTAAAATTCATCCTAACAGATCTTGCTGTGTGGGTTGCCACTGGTGCCTCCTTCCTTCTTGGAATACTCTCATTCTTGGTCTCTGTGATTCTCTTGAGTTTCCCGCCTCTCTGGTCTTCCCATTAGCATCCTAAAAGATATTCCTACAAACATTTCTCAAAGGCACAATAAATGGTCTTCAAAACAATATGTGACACTATATCTTAGCAGTCATTCAAATAATTTTGCTTCCAGCTTTTAATGAATTTCTTAGTAATCTAATCATTACACATCAAAATGGTTTATAGGATTTTTGGGACTTGTGAAGCTTGTTGCAGTTTAGTACAGCAAGAACCTGAAAATGCTCTGTATCAACCAAAACATCTCCATCCTGTTTTTATGGTTAACGTCATGAATGGACTCCTTAATGGCTATCCCTGTTGTGAGAACTATATTCCTCCACTCTCTAATGTTAGCAGCTTGCCATCCCATCCTCTGCTTCTGGCTTCCAAAAGACCTGTGCTTATTTAATGCTCTTCAGCTTCACGATTGTATATGCTGGTTACACTGCTTTTAGGATGCTCTTTCTCATAAAGCAAGAAAATAGGTTGATTTAAAAGGACATTTTCACTCATAAGAAAATCAGTGCTCTCCACTTCAGTTTCCACATTTTCTTTGAACCATATTTGCTTCTCTCCTCAGAGAGAGAGAGACCCCTGACAGGCTAGCCATACCTAAATCCCACCTTTCTTGTGATCTGGAAGCTGCTCCTTGGACCCAGCATCTAATTTCTACGTGTTGCCTCCTGGTTACTCTTTGTAGTTGGCAGCCTCTGAGACAATACCCAGGGGAATCCCACTGCCAGCTGTTCACACCCCTATGTGTGTCCTCACAGAGCAACATAGAGAGGACAACAAGATGTCACTTCCAAGATGAAATTATCAACAATGATACTTTCTTCCTCTTCTGTTATTTTGTTAACCACAGTAGAATAAATGACAAGAATGATGATAATTTTTATCATCCATTTCTCCATTTGCTTATTTCTATAATCTCATCGTTTTCATCTGACATGAAACACATATTTCTATATTTACTTAGTATTTAAGGTATACATAATATATATTACGTGTGAACACTTTCTTTTTGTTGTTTCATACATGTTCTCTTTTCTATTTTATTTTTAATTTTATGATACAATTCTACAGGTTCTGGAAGTTCCCTTATTCCCTCCCCGTAATCCCTCGCCACCAACTGATTTCCCTTCATAAGCAATCATAAGTACATCAATGTGCTATTGAAGTGTGTCCTGATATTGCTGTTACAGACCGTGGCAGACAGTCCAAGATCTTATTGTCAGGATCATCCAATAGTCTCATTTGGAGTTCTTTGAATTTGTAAGCAGACATTGTACATTCACATTGTACAATTGTACATTCACATCTGGATAAGATAGTATCTATTACACAGTTACTATACATTCTCCTAAAAAAAAAGCCATAAAACAAAATCAACAACAAGAGTAAAGTTAAAAAAAAATTTTACAACACCATGGAGTTAAGTAACATGCTACAGAATTACCAATGTGTCAATGAAGAAATGAAAAGGTAAACAAAAAAACCTTGGAGAAAAAGGTGCAACAGTATTAAAGTCTCAATGAAGAATTTAACAAGGGAAAACAAACTTGATATAAGGTGACGTTCATACAAAATACAAGATCAGTAGCCTTTTTAATACTGTTTTTCCTGCAATCCATGGGGTTTGGTATTTTTGTTCCTAATCTGTTTCTTCCTCTCTCCTTCCCTCTTGCCCTTACTCCAAGGGGAGCCATGTTGTGTATTACTTTACAGACAGTTTCATGTGTCCAGGAACTAATATCATCACACAATGACTGAAGAGACCATGAATCCTGCCAATGACCATGTGCATGGGCTTATTCCTAGGTTCTCACCCAGTGCAACCCTGAAATGGCTTACCTCCAAACACTTTGATTGCACCTTGTGAAGTTCAATGTAGTTTATATGCCACATAAACTCACTGTTCACTAGATTAAATGATATGTTGTTTAGGAAAGACTGCACATGTTGTAGAACCATAAAAAAGAAGGAAATGATTAATTCGGTATTGAATGCACTGGTAACCTTTCTGCTGAAGTATGGGGAATAAAATCAAAGATGAGATCACAGAGAGTCCAAAGTATCGGTGCTATTTAAGCTTGATACTAACAAGTGAATGCTTGTTAGTCGTCTTTAAATTTTAGTTAGGCTTCTCCAAAGCAAAAGAACCAGCAGAAGACAGGTGATTGATAGATTATAGATAGATTGATGATGATGATGATGATGATGATGGTGATAGATAGCTAGATACATAGAGTATATTTTATATTATACATATGCTCATAAGTGACATACATAGAAATTTTTGTTATAGGTAATAGAAATTAATTTTATATGTAAGGCGATAGAATTTATGCATATGCATACACGCACGTAAATATAAAGGAGGGCAGAGAGACCATAAGAAATTGATTAACAAGATTATGGAGGCTTAGAAGTGCCATCTACAAACTGGAGACCAAAGAAAATCAACAGGATCAGTGTAGTCAGAGCAAGGCCTTCCTGTAAATGCACAGTTGAATACAGTTGTTTCAACTTGAGCAGTCCAGCACAGAAGTTAATTTGCCTGTACGTTTTGTCCTATTCGGTTGTTGTTGATTGGACCAAGAGTTTCAAAGCTGTAAGTTGAAAGAGACCTACAGTCCTATCTTAACAACACTGTATAGGTAAGAAGGATTAAGGCAGGAAATTTTAAGTGTGTAATGACACAGCAAAAAACATGTTTTAATACAAAATCAGTGTATACTTTTGAAAATTTAAAATGGCAAACCAAACACATATCTTTGTATACTTCTCTGAGACTGGAACAAAGGTTAATTTAACAACTGCTTTAGGGACAGTCATTTAACCTAGTAGGGAAAAGCCCCGTGGTCCACATCAGCAGGCCTGGATTCAAAGTCTAGATTCAACTCCTGCCGCCAGCTTCCTGCTAAAGCAGACCCTTCAAGGCAGCGCCTGATGGCTCAGGCAGTTGCACTGCTTTCACCCACAGCGAAGATCTGGAGTTCTTGTTTTCAGGCAGGTCCTGGCCGAGCTGTTCTTAAATTCTTTCAATGTTGTAGCTTGTTGCTTTGAAATAACTTGAGACCTATGCTCATGTCTTGGCTGCCCCTACTTCCTCTCTAGCTCCTTGTTTATGACCCGGAAAAGCAGCAGAGGATGGCGCAACGCCTTAGGACCCTGTATCCACATGGAAGATCTGGAAGAAGCTCCTGGCTCCTCATTTCCAAGAAGCTCAGCAGCAGCCATGCTGCAGACACTGGAGAGAATAACAGTGGTAAATCTTTCTCTGTCTCCTTTCTATAAATTGCTTTTCAAAATAAGTCAATAAATCTTTTTTTAAAATATTTTCAAAAATACATTACCACTAATGTAAGTTAGTAATCTCTTAATCACCAACAGCAGAACTTCAGTGCTCTCCCAATAATATGAACTAAAGCGCAGGATCTTACTCATATCCCACACAGTTTCATGCCAACATCTGTTTTCTTCTCCAGGACTCAGTGAGAGAATCCACCTTGCCTTCATCTTTCATTCTACACAGTTTGTAGCAGTTTCTCACTTTGCTCTTGTTTTCCATGTTTCTGAGGAGGATAGTGGTCACAGTTATCCCACAGAGCATCCTTCAATGTGGATTAGCCTCATATTTTCTCTTGATTATGACATTATGACAGTCTTTGGGACAGGAATATTTCGCTTAATTGATGATGCATTTTTGAGACTCGTGCTGCGGCATAGCAGGGAAAGACACCAACTGCAATGATGACATGCCATACAGGCACCAGTTGGTGTCCTGGTTGCTCCACTTCTGGTCCAGCTACCTGTTAATTCAGCTGGGAAAGGAGCAGAAGTTCAAGTCCTTGGGCTCCTGTACCTGTGTGGGAGACCTAGGTGAAGCTCCTGCCTGCTGGCTGTGGCCTAGCCCAGTCCTAGCCATTACTGCTATTTGGGGAATGAGCCAGAAAATGGAAGATTTATCTCTTTTTTTCTCTCTTTCTATCCATCTCTATCTTCTTCACTCTCTTTCTATAACTCTGCCTTTAAAATAAATTTAAAAAAAAAACTTTAAAAAAAATGCTTTCTCTGTCTTGGGACATTCAGACAATAATTCTATTGATTATACTCAAACATTATTATATATGTTATGTCTCAAGTCATTGCAATTTTTTGACCATCTATGACCTGCCCTTGTCCTTATTTTAAAATAATTTTCTTATTTTCTGGCACCACTAGATATTCCAGTCAGTCCCTTTATCTTCTCTCCCCAAATTATGAAATCAACCACTTTTCCAGGAAGCTATGGATTCTTTCATTGAGGAATAGCATTTGGCCAGTAGGGGGCTCATGGCTACGGGGGGGTAGAGGGGGAGGTATTATTTCATCAAGGCCCTGCCAGGACACAGAGTTAGGATGTGGGCAATTGCTCCCAGGTCTGTGCCTGCAACCTGGTTGGCATGGCTTAGAGCTCACCTCCCCGTGACCTGAGGCACAACTTCCACACCTCCACATGGAGCATGACCTCCAACATGACCAGAAGGTCAAGGGAAATAGATGTGTCATCTAGCCAATCACGGTGTCTTTGGCAGGAAGGGCAGGAGGGTCTGTCAGAAGATACCCTTTTTTATCCTTTAAAAGCTGTAACCTGTGCGTCATAAAGTGGACATTCCTTACCAGCTTGTCTCCAGTGATTCTTATAGCCAAAGATCACTGTTGCATCACCTTCAGTGAACTTGGGGCCTGCTGAGAGATTCAAACCCCCGACTAAGGAAATACATATTTGTGAATGCCAACATCCTAACACACATCTTTAGTTATAACTTCCCAAAGTCATTCAGGTGAATTCTTATTCTCCACTTACTTCAGTGTGACTGTGACATTCGCTTGTAATAGAGTTAGGTTCATTGGTTACTGATCGTATTCTGCTTTGTGTTTCTCTACTCCCTGTTGGTTTTAATGACTTATTAGTGGAATGTATGTAAGCCAAACATTGCTGCGGTTTTCAGTCAAACCCAAACAAAAAATACATTCAGACAGTGTTCCTGCTTCCTTATCCTAAGATCACGTCCACATTTGCTGCTTCCCAAAATTTTCTCAGCTTCTGTAGATAACCAATCTCTGGTTTCTTGCTTCTTATATTTCTTTTGCTCAGATGTAATGATCCATATGTATTTTTTTCCACGTTTTTCCAATTTTTATTCATTTTATTTTTATTTTTTGAAAGGTAGTGAGACACAGCAAGATCCCCCAGTCACTGGATTACAACCCTGATGCCCACAACACTGAAGGCTGGTATTGTCCTCTCACACAGGTGGTGGGGCCCCAAGTGCTCAAGTCATCACCTGCTCCCTCCCCGAGCATGCATGAGCAGGACTCGAGAGTTCAAAGCAAAGTCAGATCTCAAACACAGACTCTCACATAAGCTGCGGACATCCCAAGGAGCATCAAATGCCTACCCCTTCTACAGCTTCACAGTGCCCTGTTTGATGGATGAGAGGGGACATGCTCTATGCTTATTTTATTGCTTTTCTTCTTGTGTAGTCATATGCCCTGGACATCGCTACACATCAGTGTTGATAGATGTTAGTCTCATTCGCGGAATGCAGTACTCCATTGTGAGGCTGTGCTATAATTTATTCTGCCATTGTCCTACATGTTGAAATTTCGGTTGTCCGCAATATTTTGCAACTGAAAACAATACTGCAGTAAATAACTCTCATATGTGTTTTGAAGGGAAAGTGCATTTTCAAGATAGATTCCCAGAAATGGGATTTCATGATCAAAACCAAGTGGTGCGTACTCTATTGGGTCTTGCCAACTTGCCTTCCCAAAGACTCGCAGAGGTGCACATTCTTGCCAACAACTTCTGCTTCCTCACCATACCAGTAAGAGGATCCGTTCACCTGTGTTCTTCATTTCTCTCAGTCCCATAAACTATGCCACTGCATTGATCAATGTGCATTTTAATAATTACAAGTGAATTAAACTTTTCATATGTTTGAGAACCACTAACCTGTTTTGGTTTGTTGTTCATAGTCCCACCCCAACGCCATTTTACCAAAAAGTCTGGTTTCTTTGTCTCATTTTCTGCAAGTTTTGTGTATAGGTCTTTGTATACCGTGTAAATAAAACAAATATTTTCTCCTAATTTATCAATCATTTTCCAGTGTGTGATTAAAGCTTTTTAAAATAAATTTATTCATTTATTTATTTGAAAAGCAGAATGACAGAGAAAGAGAGAGATGATCTCTCTGCTGGTCCAGTCCCCAAATGACCACAACAACCTGGGCTGCATCAGGCCACAATCAGGAAACAGAAACTTCTTCCTGTCTCCAGTATGAGTAACAGGGACACAAGAATTCAACCCAATGACTTCTGCCTTCCAGGTGTATTACCAGGGAGAACAGCCAGGACTCCAATACAGGGCTTGGGGGTCCCAAGTGATAGCTTAACCAATCGTACCACAATACCCACTTCCTGAAAGGCTCTTATTTCTAATTTTTGTGTAGTCATATTTCTTCTTATTGTATTGTATTGAATCTGGATTTTAAGTCATGATTCAAATTCTTTCCCTATTCTTTTAACAAAGTTAAGATGAAATTTATTCATGTTTTCTTAACCTACTTAACATGATTTCGCCTCCCAAATTTAAATCGTTAATCATTTTGGAAGTTTCCACCATGTAGGTTATTGAGATTTGGATATAACTTTATATCCTTCCAAATCAACAACCAGTTATCCTGAGTCATTTATCCAAAAGTGCAGCTTATCCCAGCTAGTAAATTTATTTGTAAATCTGCAGTGATGAAAGAATTGTGAAACCCATTAGCAGCCAAACAAAGTTTTTGGAAACCATTACTAACAGAGGAGCGCTGACATATGAGGCTGAGCAAAGGTAGCCATGTCCTGAGTACATGCAGAGCAAAGGTATTTTTAAAGGACATTGAAAAGGCAAGTCTTCAAGAATATGCAACAATTTTAAATAGATATCCATTGTTCTGTGTCTCTAGACCACTTTCCTAACCTAACAGATGTGCAATGACTCATGTAATATAGACTTGACTTGCAAAATCACTTAGAAAAGTTTCCTGAAAACATTTGATTTGTCTTCAAGGGAGTGGTTCTGGGATAGGACTCCTCTGTTGAACACATGAAAAACCAAGAAAGCAGCTCCTGGTGTCAAACGCTAACAAATTCACGTCCAAGTGAGTCCTGAGCGCTTCTGCCTACCACCTTGCTGAGAGGTGAATCACTTAAATTCAAAAACACTTGGTGTTAATTACAAACTGGAGGAATTCTGCCATCCGTATGGCAGGTCTAACATTTGGCAAATGCTTCAGAATCTACCTCTTAAGGTGGGCACGAGGTGGGCAAACTAGGAAACTAGGATTCATACCAAAAAAAATGTAGCCATACCTCTGGGCTGTGGGAATCATTGAATCCGTCTTCACTTTGTGTTTATGAAATGTCTTTCCTCCAGGGAGTTCTTCTCACATTCATTATCTCATTAATCATCCAGCTATTCCCTCAGAGAAAGGCAAGTGGAGGAAGTATGCATCCTATTAGCTCCTTTATTCCCAGGAGGGAATCTGGAGGCTTACAGAGAAAAATACTTTCCTCATCTGTAATATGAATCTCTGGCTTAGTCCATGCCTTTTTTGCCTTGGGTACTTTGTGGGGATGAAAGATTTTCCTTAGGAAAAAAAAAAATAATAATTACTTATGGCAAGTCATTGAAGGTTATGCACCTATGACTAAAAGCAATTTTCATAAACTTGAAAAATGAGAGATCCTGTTGCTGTTTTGGGGTTCCCGACATTCCTTTCTTGTAGATCATGCTTATGATTTCACTCAATAAGATTTCCATAAGTTTCATTACCACTTGAAGGTATTAGCATGCTTATTTTATACACGAGAAAATACAGTAAGTTAACATTTGAGGCATATCAATTCTACATGTCAAATTTCGTCTAACCCTTGCGACAGCCAAAAGGATAAAGTGTTAGAAGAAACTTACTGCAGGCAGGTGCCAGCTTCCACCTGCAGCACCGGCATCCCATATGGGCACCAATTCATGTCCTGGGGCTCCACTTTCAATCCCACTCTCTGCATATAGCTTGGGACAACAACAGAGAATGGCTCAAATCCTTGGGTCCCTGTACCCGAGTGGGAGACCCGGTAGAGCCTCCCGGCTCCTGGCTTCGGATAAGAATGCCTCCGCTCTGGCCATTGCAGCCATTTAGGAAGTGAACCAAAGAATGGAAGATCTCTGCTCTCTCTCTCCCTCTCTCAGTCTATCTCCCTTTCTGTCTCTAACTCCATCTTTCAAATAAAAAATTAAAAATCTAAATTAAAAAAAAAGAAGAAACTTCCTGAGGATATCAAAGCTACCAGATATGAGATTTAAATTTCAGATTCCTAACAACACAAACTCTTTGCCATGAACAAAACAGTCACAAGTGATAGCATATTTCAACTTTATTTTAATTGATCTCAACACTTTAAATTATGTGAATTTACAAAAGAACAAGCCTAGATTCATTGCTTCAGATGTACTGTGCATGTAGATGAGATAAGAGTAAACTCTAAGTAGAGGGCAAATGGTGATGCTCTCTGAGATAGGAATGTTAGAGAGACGGCAGCTCACAGGGACTGTCTGTGACACAGAGTGTCTGCAGAAGAAAATACTGCAGGTACTTTTTAAATATCTGGTTCAAAAAATCATGCCCAAGGCTAGAGTTATCACTCCATGCTTTATAGCGTAAGTTTTCAACACCATCCTCCCCTACATCCCTGGGGAATGCAAAACACTTCTATCAGTAACGGTGATTTAGTTCTCTCGTTGCAGCGATTCACAGTCAATCTAAATACCTGAGGATGAGCTGTGGAGGCTCCTGTAAAAATTCAGAAAAGGCCTGTTACTGGAATGATTCAGATAGGAGGGAAAGAAGGATGGACTAAGAAGAACTGAATTCCCACTACCAAATAAATTCAGTCTTTGTTAGGGAGTCAGCCTCTCTTGCCTGGAACAAATCATGATTGTGGAAAATAGGGGAATTATAGACATTGCAAACAGGAGGGCCAGCTCTCAAGTGGCTAAGACAGAGCAATGAACAGCATGCCCAGATGAACATGGAGAATGTGACAGCACATTGGAGCCTGCAGAGGACATCTGCTACCAGATCAGAGAAGGAGAGTAGAGCAAATTGGTCAACTCTCCCAGCCAAGCATTGACAACACATATCTGGGCAAATGGAGACTCTGGAGTGGGCTGTGTCAACAAATGGACCATAAAAGGATTTCCTGTCCTTGGCTCAGTGAGATTGACAGCATTTCACAGCTATTAAAACCACTTAAGCAGAACCCTCAGTGCGGACTCCACATCAGGGACTCTGGGATGACTTCAGGTGGCCATTCTCCAACCCCAGGTATTGGGGCATCTGGGAGGCTGGGCGCAGCTTCTCCCCTAATTTTCTCTCTTCCCCCAGACACAGGAGGAAGAAACGGAAAATTTGGAAACAATGATTTCACCCACATTCCCCTAGTCCTCAACCCTTCCCTCCCTGCAATGTGGGTATCACACATGGGCCCCAGTTTATGTCATGGCCACTCCACTTCTAATGCAGCTCCCTGATAATGCACCTAGGAAAGCAGAGGAGGATGCCCCAGGTGCTTGGGCCCCTGCACCTGCAACAAAGACCTGGAAGAAGTTCCTGGCTCCCTTTGCCCAATAACTGTGGTGATCATCCAGAAAGTAAATGAGCAGTTATAAAATCTCTTAATCTCTCTCCCATTCCCTCTGTAACTCTTTCAAATACACAAATGAAAGCCTTAAAAGAAAGAGAAATTACAAATGGATTCTCCTTCCTTCAGAAGCATGCAAGTGCTCCCAGAGACTGCAACTTGATAAGGACAACTCTACTTCAGTCTCAACTCTCCCCCTCTGGACCACTGGGGCAGAACTGGTACAATCCTAGGCAGTAGCCCAGCTCAGGGATGATGGAAGCACACCAACCTCACAATCCTGGGTTAACCTGGGAACAAATCACACTATACTGTCTGATTATAATCCACCTCTCTCTCTCTTTCTCTCTCTCACTCTCTCTCCATTGGGGTTGCCATAACAGATTATCTATATGAATGAGATGGACGTTCTGGCCTTTGATTATTGTTTAAAGCCTTCATCTATATTCCCGAGGAATAGTAGGGGTTTTTTTTCCAACTTGCTGTTTGTTGATGTCTTTATCTAATGAAGTGTTACACCTGAGATTGCAACAGTGAGAAGAAAATATGCATTATATAAAATTTCACCTCACCCCTGCTAGAATGGTTATTACACAGAAATTTTTAAATTCCGGCAAGAAAACAGCTACCTCAAATCATTGTTGGTAAGAATGTAAACTAGGGCAACCATTATGAAATACAGTATGGAGATTTCTCACATACCTGAAAATAGATCTACCAAATGATGCAGCCATCCCACTCCTGGGAATTTATCCAAACAAGATGAAATCAGCATATAAGAGAGTTATCTGCATCCCCAAATTTTAGAGCAACTCAACTACAACAGCTAAGATTACGGAATCAACCCGGGTGCCCATCAACTGATGACTAGATAAAGAAAATGTGATTGTGTGTGTGTGTGTGTTGTGGAGTGCTGCTCAGCCACAAAAAAAAAATCAATGAAATCATGTTTTCTGCAACTAATGCCAGTTCCAAAAAGACAAATATAATGTGCTTACTGTGGTCTCATTCATAGAGTACCAAAAATGTAAATCTATCTGAGTGAGATTGACATCTTCAGATTCAATCATTATTTACAGTCCTTGTCTACTCTGCTGGAAAAAAAAAAGGTCCTTTTGGAGGAGGGCAGTTCTATTTGTGTGTTGACATCTTGACCTAACGGAGCGTCAAGCCAATGATTGCAAAGTGAAATAAACCTATGCCATTGTAAAAACTAGAAAAAGAAAGCAGGAAGAAAAGAAGGAGGGTAGGCTTGGAATACAGGCAGGAGGGAGGAGAAGAGGGGAAGTGTCACTCCGCCCCTAGGTCTGTATCACGGAGTTTGTTCCCTTTGTGTAAACAAAAAAGAAAGAAAGAAACCCTCCAAAATGGGACTTGCAGATATCTTAGCACAATTCATAGCACATAGTTCTAAATGAATACTAGTTATTATTACTAGTAGACAAAAAAATACTCTTAGGAAATGAGCACAGACTATGGAACAATAATTCACGAAAGAAATACAAGCTTGGCAGTGAAAGATGGTGACAGATACGCGCCAGGGATCGTCTCCCCACACTTGGATAAGATCCTGCCTTCCCGAGGGAAACCATGGGAGAGATCAGAGTGCCTTGTTTGAGAGTGATGGTAAGAAGAGACACATGGGGTTCCGGTGCTGTGATGTATCAGAAAAAACCACTGTCTGCAATGCCAGCATTTCATACGAGCACCAGTTGGAGTCCCAGGTGTGCCACGTCTGAACCAGTTCCCTGCTAATGTCTGGGAAAGCAACAGAAGATGGCCCACGTCCTTGGCCTTCTGCTCCCTCGTGGGAGACCCAGATGATGCTCTTGGTTCCTGGATTTAACCTGGCCCAGCTTGGCCATTGCAGCCATTTGGAGAGTCAGCCAAAGGATGGAAGAATTCTTAGGCTCTCTTTGTCTCTCTGTTTCTCTGTCTCCTTTTCTCTTTGTGTGTGTGTGTGTGTGTGTGTGTGTGTGTGTGTAACTCTACATTGCAAATGAAAAAAAAAAAACTTAAAGAAAAGACATATAGAAGAAAGCAGAAAGGAAATAGATGCGTGTGTCAACTCTCCCAGCTCCAAACAGCTCAGTGTGAAAAAAGACTTCTCTTACTTGGGGGAGGGAGAAGTAAAAATGAAAGCCTGAGACGTGTAACTCAGAACCAATTCAGCACCGTGAAACTCAAGCTAGAACAAAGCCACGGATGAGACTTCCGGATCGGCTAGGTACCAGGTGGAGAGCTGCAGCCCCAGCGGTGTGCATTAATATACAGTCAGCATCAACTCTGGCTGAATGCAATGCTCCTGAACCAAAAACACAACCCAGCAGCAGGCAGGCCTGTGTCTGCCCTGTTCTGTGCTGCTCTTGCTCGGCTGTGAGTTCCCAAGTAGATCCACGGCCACAGGTCTACCCACTTGATTGATCTTTCAAATGTCCACTTTATCCTGAACACACTAACAGTGGGTTTTATTTCAGTTTGGAGCACCATCTAATGCTGAAATGGTGATGAAGTGCCAGAGACACTTGGAGTAAATGTGGACCTCTGGTGCCATCTAGTGGAAAAATAATGGAAGTGGCCATAGACACAGAAAATGATAATGAGCTTAAAATTTCTGGAAGAAAAGCAGAAGCCAGACTATGAAGAACGTTATCCTTCAATGCACAAACATCATTGTATGTCAAGAAGCACCATAGCGTTGAGTAACAGGAAAAATAAATCACAGGAACCAGCCACAAAGCAGTCACAGTGACTTCAGACTGACATAATGAGAATTGAAAACAGCTGTTTCAGGAAAGTTAAACACTGGGGAGGAAAGCGTAGTACTTATGATACAAAAAATTAAAATTTGAAATACTATATCACAAAATGGGTAGTATGGTAGAAGGCATCAACAGTAGAGTCAATCAAGTGGAATGGCCAGTGAGCTTGAAAACAGGCCACTTGAACCTGCACACTCAGAGGAGGAAGAGAGAAAAGAGGGACGAAGTGAAAA
The DNA here is from genome assembly GCF_017591425.1 of Ochotona curzoniae. Classification (NCBI taxonomy): domain Eukaryota; kingdom Metazoa; phylum Chordata; class Mammalia; order Lagomorpha; family Ochotonidae; genus Ochotona; species Ochotona curzoniae. The sequence continues at coordinate 26,830,569 of NW_024467096.1, forward strand.
ACGCTTACGGAAACCATGGGCAGTGATAAAGGAGTTAATATACACACTTGTGAGGTTTAAGTAGAATTTGAGAACGCCAGTGGGGTGGAAAACCAAGGGGGCAATTAGAGAACATTTCACCAACCTAGAGAAGAATGCTAATATCCAGATATTAAGATTACAAGTCACCCATCAGATACGGTTGAACTGAGCCTACCCCAAGAAATGTTATAACCAAGTTCTTAAAGTGTAAACACTAGGCGAGCATTCTCAAGAGCAAAGGAACTGGTCATACACGAGGACGTCCCAGTCGGCCTGGCAGCCCTTCTCTGCAGAACCCAGCCAGGCAACGAGGGAGAGGGGGAGATACGCTGAAGGAAGAAAACAGGAAAAATCAGTTGTAAAAACCTGCCAAGCAAGAATTTGCTGTAGACAAATTCAGGATGCCCTTACGCAGTCGGCACTGTGTGTGAATCATTTATATTCTTAGCACAAAAATTAAGAATAAAATAAAATAATGACATTACTATAGGGAAAGACAGGCAACAGGCCCTTGGAGCACCCTGCTGGCTGTATCAGATGGCCATCTTTTTCAACAAAACGGAAAGAACAATAATGAGATAGATTTTAGAAATTACACAACTATGAGAAAATTGGAAAAAAAAAACACACTCCTGAACAGCCACTGAAGAAAATAAGAAACAATATTAAAAATGTCTTAAAACAAGGGACAACGGAAACACAGTCTCTCAAACCAAGAGCAGTACCTAATGATAGCTGACTTTCAGAAATGCCTGTGAAAAAGGCAGAGGGAACAAACTACGTGATTTACCTCCTCAAAGAACCAGAAGTAAGAACCAATCAAATCTGAAACTAGCAGAGGGAAAGAAATTAACCCTCAGCAGAAACAAGAGACGAAGAGACTGAAAATACAAAAAGAAACAAAAAGTTAGGTTTTCATAAACGAAATTGACAAACCTTTGGAGGACTAAGCAAGAAAAAGGAGAGAACTCAAAGCAAAGATGAAAATAAAGGGCATTAAGGCTGATGACACAGAAACACAGAAGTTCTTTAGAGACCATTATATACAACCATATGCCGATAAATTTGAAAACCTCTAAGAAGTAGATATATTTTTAGATACATGCACCTTGAACAGGCAATGACAGAGAAACACAAATAAAACCTTACGGAGCAATATCTTTGAAACAAAAATGCAAAAATATCTGCTCAAAATAGTAACAAATTATGTCCAACAGAACATCAAAATGATGTTTATAATGATGAAGTGGTTTTATATCAGGCATGCAAAGATGATACAGTGTATGTACTTTGCAAAAGGGACATACCACATCACCAGAATGAAGGACAAAAAAAAACATATAAGCATCTCAATAGATTCAGCAAAATCATTTAATAAAACTCAACATCCCTTCATGATAATAACTGAAAAACAAGATTTAGAAGAAATACACATTAACGTAAAAAGTACAAAATGGTGGCATTTCGATTTTGTTCATCGTGGGTAGTATTCCATGGAGTAGAAGCACCACAGTTTCTTTATCCATTCCTCTTTCAACAGGCATGTGCGCTGTGTCCATGTCTTTGCTATCGTGGCTTCTGCTGCTGTAGGGTTGCAGGTTGCTTTCTTCTATGCAGATTTCACTTCCTTTCAATATATTTCCAGGAGTGGGAAAGCTAGGTCACATGGTAGCTCATTCTTCAGTTGTCTGAGTACTCTCCTTACCGACTTCTAGAACGCCTGCCCCAGCCTTCCACGAACCGTGGAGTAGGATGCCTTTCTTCCTACATCCAAGTCAGCAGGTGTTGTTAGTAAAATTCTGAATGTAGGCCCATCTCACTGGAATTAGGTGGAATCTCGACGTGGCTTTTATTTGCATTTTCCTAATAGCTGGGGAGCCCGAACATTTTTTTTTTTATGTCTATCAGCCATTTGAACGTGTTCTTTTGAAAAATGCCTGCTCATCTTTGCCCATTTCTTCATGGTTGCTTTGCAGTGGCTGAGTTTCTGAAGCTCTTATAAGTTCTGGACGTTAGTCCCTTACCTGTTGTGTAGTGTGCAAAGATTTTCTCCCATTATGTTTACTGCTTCTTCACTTTATTGATCATTTCCATTGCTAAAGAGAAGCTGCTTAGTTTGATGTATTCCCATTTGCTTATTTTGGCTTTGACTGTTCGTACTTTTGATGACTTTTCTAGGAAATCTTTACCAACGCATATATTGTATAGATTGCTTCCTATGTTTTCCTCTAATAATTTGATGGTTTGTGGGTTCAGATTGAGGTCCTTGATCCATTCACAGGTAATTTATTTTAATAAGGTGAGAAGTGAGGATCTTGCTTCTTACTTCTGCAGACAGATGCCCAGTTATCCCATGAGCATTTGTTGAAAAAAACCAAACTTCCTTCCTGGCTTATTTTAAGTTCTCTTGTTAAGGATTAGTTGGCTACAAGTGTGTGAGCTCCTTTTAGAGTTCCTATTCTGTTCCAGTGATCCCCTCTGTTTCTGTACCAGCGCCAGACTATTCTGATGGCCTGTAGCATGTCTTGAGGTCTGGAATTCTGATTCCTTCAGCTTCATTTTTTATTTTTCAAGGTAGTTTAGGTTATTCTTGATCTCTTATGTCTCCAGATGAATTTTTATATTATTTTTTCTATTTCTGAGAAGAATGTTGGGATTTTGTTTGGAGTTGCATTGAATTTGTATACTAGTTTTGTTAACATGGACATTTTGATGATATTTAGCCAGCCGATCCAGGAACTTGGTAAATTTCTCAACCTTTTAATGTTTTCTTTTGTTCTCTCTCTCTCTCTCTCTCTCTCCCCTTCTTTCTCTTTCTCTCTCTCTCTCTCTTTTTTTTTTTTTTTTTTTTTTTTTAGTGTTTTGTAATTTTCACCATAGAGGTCTTCCATGTCTTTGGTTAGCCTTATTCCAGCTATTCTGCTATTTTTAAAGGGACCATTCTTACAAGTTCTTTCTCAGCCATGAAGTTATATATGTATTGATTTTGTATCCTGCTACCCTGCCAAACTCTCTTAGAAGTTCCAATTGTCTTTTCGTTGACTCTTTTGGTTCTGTTATGGAGAGAATCATCTCATCTGCATATAGGAATTATTGTACTTCCTTGCTTCCAGTTTTTATTTCTTTAATTTCTTTTTCTAGCAAGATCTTCCAATGTTATGATCAAAAAGAATGGCGAGGGGAAAACAGTTGAGGACGGCCCAAAGACTTGGGTTCTTGCACCAGTGCAGGAAACTCAGATGAAGCTCCTGGCTCCTGGCTTCTGACCGGCTCAGTTCCAGCTGTTGCAGTCACTTGGAGAGTGAATCATCAGACAGCAGATCTTCCTCTCTGTCTCTACTCCTCTCTCTATATCTGACTTTGCAATAAAAAATAAAACTAATCTTAAAAAAATAAAATAAATCATTTCAAGGAAATAAAATACAAAATTGTTGGGCCCAGCACAGTGGCCTAGCGGCTAAAGTCCTCGCCTTGAACGTGCTGGGATCCCATATAGGCGCCAGTTCTAATCCCGGCAACCCCGCTTCCCATCCAGCTCCCTGCTTGTAGCCTGGGAAGGCAGTCAGGATGACCCAAAGCCTTAGGACTCTGCACCCGCGTGGGAGACCTGGAAGAGGCTCCTAGCTTTGCATTGGCACAACACCAGCCATTGCAGTCACTTGGGGAGTGAATCATCGGACAGAAGATCTTCCTGTCTCTCCTCCTCTCTGTATATCTGCCTTTCCAATAAAAATAAATAAATCTCTAAAAAAATACAAAATTGTTGACATATATTAGGAAACTACTTGGAAAGTTCAGAGAAAGAAGAATTAAAAAAAAATTACTGATACAGTAAAATTTAAAATGCTTTAAAAAGGCTCATTGAAAATAAGTACAGAATAACTATGTATTTATTTCAAAATTACAAACTACAATAAACTATCTTTTAATTTTTTAAAAAAAGTGGCAAAAGTGGACAGCCTTGCCTCATTACAGATCTCAGTGCGAAAGCTTCCAGTCCTCCCCCTTTCAGCATGATATTGACATTGAGTTTCTCATACGATGCATTAATTGTGTTCTAGAAGGTTCCTTCTGTGTCTATCTTGTTTAAAGTTTTAGCATGAAGGGCTATTGGATTTTATCAAATGGTCCCAACTGGAAACCATTACATTCAATAAAATAAGCTAATCACAAAAGGACAAACATCATACATTCCCTTTAGCATAAAGGACCATTCATGTAAAATACAAAAATAGATAAACAAACATATACATATATTCTCATAGCTGAACTGTGTAATGTAGGCTAGCCTACAAGGAAACGTAGATATCCTGCAGCAGATGACTCGACTCCTGAATAAAAGGAGGACTCCCAATGAAACAGTTAAATATGTCTGGACAACAGGATACTATATTTTCTACCTTTGTCTATACCTACCTGCCACAAATGGCAGAATGTTAAATGTGTAACTGTTACTAAAGGACTATACTACAGTAAAAATATATATATATATGTGGGAAATGGTGGGAGGGTAAAGTGGAAGGGAAAGAGCAGAGGGGAAGGGGAGACCCCTACACCTACAAAACTACCACGGAAAACAGCAAAAATAATTTTTTAAATGGACACAATGTAGCAAGCTAACATCACACTGGAACCAGCAAAAGCTGAAAACTTTCATTCTAAATTTGAATAGGACAAAAAAGGCCCACTTTCAGCACTTGCATTCAACATTAGATTGAAAGTCCTATTCAGAATGATCAGGCAAAAGAAAATATATAAAGCATACCCAATTGGAAAAGAATAAATCAAATTGTCATTGTTTGAAAATGACATGATTTTATATATAGGAAACTACCATAGGCTTCAACAAAACTTATTCAAACTACTAAATGAACTTTCTAAAGCAGCAGGATACTAATCAGCATAGAAAGATGAGCAGTGTTCCAATATCCCAATAACTAACAACCTGAAAAAGATTCCAAGAAGTCAGGCCTGGCATAGTAACCTAGCGGCTACAGCCCTGGCTTTGTGTATGCCGGGATCCCATATGGGTGCCAGTTCGTATTCCGGCTACTCCACTTCCCTTCCAGCTCCCTGCTTGTGCCCTGGGAGAGCAGTAGAGGAAGGCCCAAAGACTAGGAATCCTGTATCAATGTGGGAAACCCAAAAAAAAGCTCCTGGTTCCTGGCTTCTGGCTCCTGGCTCCTGGCTTCAGACCAGCTCAGCTCTGCTGCCACTTGGGGGAGTGAACCAGTGGATGGAAGGTCTCTGTCTCTCCTTCTCTCTATAAACCTTTCCAATAAAAAATAAGTCTTTTTAAAAAATCAAGAAGTAAATCAATAACCAACACTATTTATTACAGTAGTTCAAAAAAATCTAGAAACTTAGCCAAAAAGATGATATTTAAAAAGTAGAAAGATACCCCTTTGTCATGGATTTTTAAATTACCCATATTAACCAAAGCAATCTATAGGTTCAATACATTCCCTATCAAAATAACAAAGATAATCTTCACAGAAGTTTAAAAACAAAAATCCTAACATCACCCAAAAGCCTAAATAGCCAAAGCAACCTTAAAGCAAATAAAACAAAAGGTATTATAGTACCTGCCTTCAATATATATTACAAAGCCACTGTAAACAAAACAGTGAGATATTGAAACAAAACTAACATACATATCAACGGGACAGAACAGAATGCATCAAGGTAAACTCACACATCCACAGTCAACTGATTTTTTTAAGATTTATTTATTTATTTATTTATTTACTTATTGGAAAGGCAGATATACAGAGAGGAGGAGAGACAGTGAGAAAAATCTTCCATCCGATGATTCACTCCCCAAGTGAGCACAACAGCCGATGCTATGCCGATCCGAAGCCAGGAGCCTCTTCCGGGTCTCCCACGTGGGTGCAGGTTCCCAAAGCTTTGGGCCGTCCTCAACTGCTTTCCCAGGCCACAAGGAGGGAGCAGGATGGGAAGTGGAGCTGTCGGGATTAGAACCTGCGTCCATATGGGATCCTGGTGTGTTCAAGACAAAGACTTTAGCTGCTACGCCATGCCGCTGGGCCCAGTCAAGTGATTTATTAAATGAGCTAGAAATATGCACTGGGGAGAGATCAGCACAGTCAGAAAATGGTTTTGGGAAAGCTGGGTATCTGAATACAGAAAAATAGCATTTGACCCCCACATTTCACCAAATACAAAAATAAACTAAGTATGCATTAAGGACTTAAATGTTAAGAGAGCAATTAGAAATGGTAGGAAAAGGTAAGAAAAATACTTCACTATGCTGAAATGAGCAAGGATTTATAAAATCTGACCTTGTATAAATGAAAAATAAAAAGTTAAAAAATCATGTGGGTTTACATCTAAGCAGAAAGATGCTCAGCAAAGGCCAACTATAAAGTACAAACATGATCTTCTGAAAAGCAGAAAGTATTTCACACTGCTTCAGTGACAGCCACCTGACATCCAGAAGATGTAAGAAAGTCAAACAATTCAATAATAAAAAAATAAACACACACATAACAGATAATCTAATTTTTAAATTACTAACTTATCAAAATAGGCACTTCTCAAAAGGAGACATACAAATGTCCAATAGGAACATCTAAAAGAATCAGCATTCCTAGCCATGAGATAAATACAAATCAAAACCCCAAGAGATATCATTTCACTCCAGTTGGAAATACTGTAACTCAAGAGACAAAAAAGATAACAAATGCTGGTGAAGATATGGAGAACATGGAACGCAATGTAGCACGCCTGAAGCTTAGGCTGGTGTTAGAAAGCAGTGCTGAGATTCCTCAAACGCAGTTAGAAGTAGGACTACTGGACAACTCAGTTATCCCACTACTGGAATGTACAACCAAAGAAAGCAAAACCAGTGTCTTGGAAAGACACCTGCACTCCCATATTTGTTGCAGCATTATTCACAGTAACAAGAATCAATCTAGGGCCCGGCGCGGTGGCGCAAGTGGTTAAGGTCCTCGCCTTGCACGCCCGGGATCCCATATGGGTGCCGGCTCTAATCCCGGCAGCCCCGCTTCCCTTCCAGCTCCCTGCCTGTGGCCCGGGAAAGCAGTTGAGGACGGCCCAAAGCTTTGGGACCCTGCACCCACGTGGTAGACCCGGAAGAGGCTCCTGGCTTCGGATCGGCATAGCATCGGCCATTGCGCTCACTTGGGGAGTGAATCATCGGACGGAGGATCTTCCTCTCTGTCTCTCCTCTCTGTATATCCACCTTTCCAATAAAAATAATAATAATAATAATAATAAATCTTTTTAAAAAAAGGATCAATCTATGTGTTTATCAATTACTGAGTAAAGAAAACCTGATGTTTATTTGGGTAGAATACTAGAATACCATTCAACCATAGAAATGACTAAAGTTGTCATTTGCAGCATTACAGATGAATCCAGAGACGCTATATTAAGTAAAAGAAGGCAGATATGGAAAAACAACAGTCACATGATCTTGCGTGTGAAATCAAAAGAGGTTGATTTTCTAGGAGTTGAAAGTAGAACAATGATTAATCAACCATTAATCAGTAACAGAGAGGGAGACTTGGTGGAAGGTTGCTCAGTGAGTTCTCAGCTATCGCTAGAAAGAAGAAATAAGTTCTAATGTTCTTGCTCAGAGATTGACTATGGGTTACAATTAAAAAAAAACTGCAAATTTCCTAAAATCTAGAGTTTTAGATGTCATCACCACAAAAAAAGAAAAACAATGATACGTGTTTGAAGGCACAAATGCAATCTGTTCATTACATACTGTATACATTTATTGGAAACATTACATTAATAAAAGAGCATTAGTTATATGTGTATTAACGTGTCAGAAAATGAAGTAAATAGACAAAAAAAAGTGTAGATAACATTAACAATGAAGCATGTCAGCAAAAAAGCAAATCAGAGTTTTTCACCCAACATATATTCAAACAAAAGGCAAGACCCAATACTGAGAGAGGATCAGGAGCTGTAGATAACCAATAAGCAGAGTAAATAATTGCACTTTAGGTGGCAATTTGGCAACAAATTTTAAACGCCTTAGGGGGCACCCACATAAACAAGGTATCAAAAAGTGCAGGATCAGTGTCTTGGCACAGTGAACTAGACTGCCGACTGGGACCCTAGCACCCCAGGTCAGTGTGCTGGTTTCACTCCCAGATGCTCAGCTTCCAATCCAACGCCCTGTCAATGTGCCTGGGAAGGCAACAGAGGATGGCTTTAGTGCTTGGACCCCTGCCACCCATATGGCAAACTCAGTTCCTGCTCTTGAATTCAGCCTGATCCAACCCCAGCTGTTGGGGCCATCTGGGGAGTGAATCAGCACATGGAAAATTGGTTTTCCCTTACTCTTTGTAACTGCCTTTAAGATATATAAACTTTTTTTGTTAAGGTTACTGGAAGTTTAAACTAGAAGGTAAGTATTTTTAGTGCAAAACAATTAAATCCATGCATTGTTTTTCTTATAATATGCATCTCCATGAACTTTTTGAACACCCAAGTACGATTTGCAATTTTTTTACACTAAAATGAACTTACATTTTAATTCTATTTTTAGGGAATTTTCCAAGTACTTGCATGTTTTTGGCTTGAGGAGCTACTGTTCTAGGAATCCATCCCAACTATACTACAGTGACTGCACAAAGGCTTTCGTGGCAAAAATGTGTGTAAATTGGAAGCTGGAAATAATCTTAACATTCAACAAGGCAATGATTAAATAAGCTGTGGTGCATCAAAGCTGGTAGGATTATTTTGTTTATAAAAAGAGACTCTTAATTCAGTTTGCCTCCAGTAAGTAAAGACTTATTGGAACTACAACTGCCACATAAGGAAATGTGAAGTCTCTTCTACATGGTCGTAGGTCAGTAAGTCAACAACAACAATTCTCAGAAGAAGCGTGAGTGTAACTACCCCCTTAAGAATTTCCCAAAAGCAAAAAAGGCATTAAAAGAGCTAGAGTCTTGAAGCATAATTTTTACTGAACTTGGCAGATTTCAGGATAGTCCAAACTGGCTTATAACTTTAACAAGGCATATGTCAAGAAACTGTTGAATTTATCTGGACAATAAGACGCTGGACTCTATGCATGGTACATGCTTGCAATGAAAGAAGCATGACTGGATTTGAACTGTAATACAAATAAGGTGGAGGAATCCACCATGGGGAGAGGGAATAGGGAGGGGTTGGGGGAACCTCAGAGCCTATGAAACGGTGTCATAATATGAAATGTAACTTTTAAAAAATAAAGGAAGGAAACAAAAAAAAAGAGCTAGAGTCAGTAAGGACCTGGCCTCATAGGAAACCAACGTGTTTTCCTCCAATAAATGGTCAGACTTTGTTAATTAATCCTAACTGCACCTGTCTCATGTAGCTAATTGCTTCTATTATTCCTCCTAACCAACTTTCTTCCTCTCTATTTCTAGTGATTTTTTCATCTAATGATTACAGTTTTCTGATCTAAGAAGATCTACTGTCTTGTTTTGCCCTTGCCAAAATTTTTCATGAGGATGAATTAAATACTCATATATACTGTTCAAATTCTCATTTGCATTATGTTCCTATATTTCCATAATTGTTCCTAACTGGTTGACCTTTTGTAACTGGACATCTTGTACATTTTTGGCCAATGGCACATCTATATTGACAGCCCTTGAAAAGGTTGCAACGCATCACCTGTGACTGAATCTAGCCTGTGAACATGATTTGATGGCCTGTACTTTGTTAGTCCACACACTAGGGCCATCAAATAGTTTTATTTTAAAATGAGAATTTTGGTGACCAGTAAGGTGCCATAGCTGGATAATCCTCTGCCTGGCATCCCAGGTGTGCAACAATTTATATCCTGGATGCTCCACTTCTGATACAACTCTCTGCTTACGGCCTGGGAAAGCAGATGAGGATGGCTAAAACCCATGAGCCCCTGGGTTCATGTGGAAGATGTAGAAGCTCCTGGCTCCTAGCTTCAAACCAGCCTAGCTCTGGCCACAGCAGTCATTTGGGGAGTGAACCAGTGATGGACTCTATCTCTCTGTCTCTCTATCTCTCTGTCTCTCCTGCTCTCTATAAATCTGTCTTTCAAGTAAAATTAAATAAATCTCACAAAAAAATCCATAGGTTCTCTTCAAAATCCAGAAATCCAACAAGGCTTGCTCTTTATCCTTGAATGACAGCAACTAGTTAGCTAAGTATTGGTGCCCCTCTATGATAAGGCACACGCTCTCTAGTGTTCCACTGTCTCCAAAGGGTTCCTTATTTGTTTTTCACATGTGCGTGTACACCTGAGTTATGTTACTTGTCTGGCATCTTACTGGTTCTTGAGATTCTCGACTCTTGGTTAATTGAGTTCCTTCCTCTTCTCCAGTCATTTGGGACCAGATTTGAGGAGTCAGGTGTGAAGAAACAAGCACAAAGGCAGGTGTATGGCAGAATAGTTAAGAGACCACTGGGGGTGCCCACATGCCGTACTGGCACACCTGGATGCCAGTCCAACCTCCACCTCCCACTTCCAGCTTTCTGGTAACATGGAAACCGCAGGTGGTGGATCAACTACTTGGACCCTGCCACCCTCAGAGTGAACTGGATTCAGTGCTTGACTCCCACCTTGGGTCTGGCCCAGCACTGGTTGTCATGGGAATTTAGAGAATGAGCCAGCAGAGACAAGTCTCTATCTTTCCATCTCTCTGCCTTTCAAATAAAAACCAGATTGTTCAATAACATATAAAATGTTTAAAACAGAAAAAAGAATCAGATTCCTGTTTGTAAGAAATAACATAAAGTTCAGCCACCTCTTGGGACACTGGTACCCTATACAGGAGCACCCATCTGATTTCTGGCTTCCCTGCCTCCATTCTAACTCTCCACTAATGCACCTGGGAAGGTGATGAATCAGGTATTTGGATCCCTGTCACTCGTGTGGGAAACACAGACAGGGTTTTGAACTCCTGGCTTCAGCTTGGTCCAGCCTCAGCTATTGTGAGCACCTGGAGAGTGAACAGCAGATGGAAGATCTCTCTCATTCTCTGTCTCTGTCTCTGTCTCTCTCTCTCTCCCTGTCTCTCTCTCTCTGCCTCTCTCTCTCATACTTTCAAATAAATAAATAACCCTTTAATGAGAAAGAGAGGGGGCTGGCATTGTGGCATAATAGGTAGAGCCACTGATGACAGTGTTGGCATGCCACATGGATGCCAGTTCGAGTCCCAGCTGCTCCACTTTTGATCCAGTTGACTACTAATGGCCTGAGAAAAGCTATCACAAGTATGTGGGCCCATACCAACTGTGGGAGACTCAGATGAAGCTCCTGGATCCTGGCTTCATTCCAGCTCAGCCTTGGTCATTATGGCCATCTGGGGAGTAAACCAGCAGATTGAAGACCTTCCTCTCTGCACCTCTCCCTCTCTCTCTGTAACTCTTTCAACTAAATAAATCTTTTTTTTTATTAGAGGAAGAAATGATAGATTAAAAGGAGTAAAGAAAAGACAGCAAAAAATAAAGAAATGAAAAACGTAGTCCTCTCTCAGCAGAGTCAAAGCCTCCTCCAGAAAGAAATTGGGGGGATGGTGGGCTTTCTGAGACTTAGGTCGGCACTACACAAACAAATCTTCGTATTTGCATAAATATAAACATATATCATACAAGTCAGTAAATTTGTATCACTCTTTTACAATAAATCTACATACAAGTTTGTCTGTTAATGAAACAAAATTTTTTTCCTGGCTTGACACAATTTCCTTTCTTTCTCTTTCTGGGACCTAGACTGAGCATGAGACTGAAGCTAGTCATGAGTTCTTTGCATCACCCACTTCACTAAATCTAGCCTTCTTCACAGGATTTAGGAATTTTTTTTTACTTTGTTTTCATCCCTTCCTCGATGCCTTGGAAGCTAGCCACAAATTCCAAGAATAGTTTCTTTCATAGTCCATTCATCGTTTGTTATGACACATACCAAACCCAGCTGACAGATCTGAAGATCTTCTCCAAGTCAAAACTCTTCTATAAATCTTTAGTGAAGCAAGAGTGGCTGTAGCATCAGACCGTGAATCAGTCTGTGTGCACCATGTCTGTACCACCACGCGCAGACCACAGAGCTGGTGGACCACAGTGACCTCTGGGTCCGGAGCTTACCAGTACAACACAGCAGCAGCAGGCAAGACCACTGTGGTGTTCCTGCGATGCCAACACCAGAATGATATCTGAGAGCCTTGTTTGCAACTCTTCCCCCCTGCGTGCTCCTTGAGGACAAATAACAGTGAGCACCTCAAGTAATCACTGAACACTGTCTTGGTCACCCAGTTCCTATGAGCTGAATATCACAGAACAAGCGGCTCATGCTCTTCAACAGTCGCTGACAAGCACTGGGTTGATTGAAGTGATGATCCAGCCAAGGTTTTAACTCTGCATTCACTTAAAAGCGGCGTTCATCTTTTTTGGATGCTTTGTGTGATGTCACTTTTGTCTCCTTTTCTGAAAGGAACGTGCAAGATGGTATGTGTTTCCGAAATAGCCCAATTGCATCAACATGAAGAATTTGCTGTGCAGTTCTATCACCTTTGTCAATAGTTTTCTGCAATCCAAATGCTCATGTTTTTTCTTCACAGGCTTTTCAGCCTTCTGAAATGACTCCATGCAATTATACGGAATCTGATGAGATCACGCACACACTGAAACTCGCAAGCACAGATTCCAAGGTCTGGAGGCAGAGCCAAGAACCTACTGCAACGCATTCTCTATGGATCTTTTTCCCTGAACTGGTGCACGAATCACAGTTTTACAGCTGTAACAATGAGAGTTTGTCATAGCAAGTTCTCATTTTAGATAGTGAATTAGAGAAACATTTCTACAAGTGTTTAAATGAAGTATTTGGAAATTAAGATTCAGATATCAAGGGATGCCTGTTAGTGAGTACAAGCAGAATTTAAATCCAGGTTAATTGCTAACTATCTCTGAAAGAAGAGATAGAGTAATTTCAGTAATTTTTCAATAGATCCCATGGTGCTTCTAATCTGTTTAAAAAGAATATGCATCAGTATACATTTTAATGGAAAAAACAGATAAATCAATGGAATAAAATTCCACCCAAGCCTCACTTCTTTATGCCTCAGAGCAGAAAGCTGCTTCAATGCTGCTTCTCATTCACTTCTATTTCAAGGTTTCTAAAATGTAATAAGAAGGGGTAGTCATTGTGATGCTGTGGAATAAGCTACCATTTGGAACATTCATATTCCCTTATCTTGGTCCAAGGGCTTGTTCCCTGTTACCCACATGGGAGATCTGAAGGGAGTTCTTGGCACCTGTCTTCAGGCTGTTATACAAATTTGGAAAGTGAACCAGCATCTGGATGTCTCTCTCTTGCTCCTCCCCCACCACACTTTTCTCTCTCTTTCTCCCCCACCCCCACCTACCTGTCCCCTCCTCTCTTTTTCTCTTCCTGTCATTCTGACTTTCAAAAAATAATTAAATTTTTGAAAAAAATGCAAAAAGATATTGAGCATTTTGCACAAGATTCTCCTGTGCATCCATTTCCACAAAGGTTGTTCAAAAACCAGCTGAAAGACAAGGACTAGGAGATAAAGGAGACTTACAATGAACGTTTTGTCCACATCGTGCCAGGAATATAAAGAGGCTTTGTGGGAGAAGCCAAGAAAGAAAATTCTGAGACTGTTTTGTAGGCGCCATTGCCTTTATCCTTCTTCTTGCAGTGAGCAGGAAGCAGGACACTTTCCCCCCGATTTCACACTTGGAGGAAGGGTCTTTCAGGAAAACTTTCAGGAGTTCAAATGGTTTCCCTGGAATGTGCGTGGTACAGCAGACTGGCATCTGACACACTCTGAAGGCACTACTGTCAGAGAACATCCCAGAAAAAACGCAGGCTCCAGGGGTCACCAGCCACACTTGCACCAATGCAGAGCCACGACAGCATCAGTGAAACAAGGTTGTGTCCACACCCTGCCCTCTCTTCCCCGAATCAGAAGATCCCAGAGCACTGGAGCAGAAGGCAAGAGTATAGTAAAGACGAAGAAAATATAATTTTGAGATCAGAAGAGCAAGATGCAAGACTACATCCACCCTCCACTCCTGCAGACTTCCAGGTCAACCTGTGGGGGAAGCAAAGTTGAACTTCAAATGAGGATCTCAGTCTTGATTGACTAAGAAAAACAAACACTCATGATGAAAAGGGGACAATTCTAGTGACTAAAAGTAAGTGGAAGCATTTTGTTCTGAAAATGACAAGAAAATATAGGGGTTACATTTCACAAAAGGGAATGGGGAAAATCAGCAGGCGTAAAGTGACAAGTAATTGTGAAGTGGGGGACGGAAGCAAAGGGGTGTTTCTAATTCTACCCTATTGCATTCTCTTTATTTACTTCGCTAAAGCATCATGCAGTTCTACCAGCCATAAAGTTGTGAAGTACACATCACAATCCACATTCAGCACAGTGTCCTGACAAAGCCCAGGAATTGGTCCCCCTTCTCTGTAGTAAATTGGTTTTGAGTTATGAGCACTGTTAACCGGTCCTGCAGGCTGTAGAATTGGCTTTTTCTCAGCTGTGAAATACTCAGGATAAATGCGTGGTGTATTCTTAACAAGTACATCCCTGTGTGGTCTCTGAATGAACGCCAGGCTCGCTCACACTCAGCAGCACCTCACTTCCCCCGCACTTCTCCCCACTGTTTTCACCTGTCTTTTTGTGTAGTATAGACCTATGAAAGCCACCTCAAATCCTTTCTGTAATATGGCAGGACAATAAATGCGTGTATCACAAACACTGATACACCTGCTTGAACTATGAGTTACTTGCCCTAAAATCGATCTTGAACGTGATTTAACCCGGTTCTGATAAATTAGAAAGGTACTTTGAGCTCCTGCATCGCTTTAAGACATCAATATGAGCATTAGATATTATTGGATTAACAGTGTGGTTAAGCTGATAGAGGAATTTAATTAATGGTGGAGCTGATAAAGTTTTCTCGGTATTACTATTATGGTGTGGATGGGAGGTAAAGAATAATGCTCTGGAGTCATATTAATTAATTTTTAAATAGTTATAAGTAAGTATTCTGTATATAAGACATACTTGAAGAAACGAATGCCTTTTTTATTATTGGAAAAGCAGACATACAGAAAAAAGATATAAAGATCTTTCATCCCCAAGAGGCCACAATGACCAGAGCTGAACCAATCTGAAGCCAGTACCCAGGAGCTTCTTCTGGGTCTCCCACGTGAGTGCAGGGTCCCAAGGCCCTGCGCCATCCTCTACTGCTTTCCCAGGCCACATGTAGGGAGCTAGATAGAAAGTGAAGCAATAGGGATATGAACCAGAACCCATATGGGATCCTGGCAGATGTAAGGTGAGGATTTAACCACTAGGCCTGGCCCAACAAATACTCTCTTACCCTGACAATACAACCTATACATCATTCAGTTTAAGTCTATAGATAGATAGTGATTTAGATGTAATTGACATATATAATCTATGTAGATACCTTTTTAATTCTTTGAAATGTGTGCAAATTAAGATGGTGGAATAGAGTAAGGACATGTTTAAACAGAAAAAAAAAAATATTAGCCAGTGTGAAGCAAAGAGGGTACATTCCAGGAAAAAGGAGAGGACAAAACAATAGCAGAGGGGCACCAGGAGACTGACAGACACAGGAAAGCAGTGAAAACAATGGTAAACAATGGTGTGGTATTGCAGTGACTGATACCCCAGCAGCATTCAGCAAACAGTGATCTGAACTCCACCAGCAGCCAGAGCTCCATCAGCAACCAGGTGGGAAGGGTCGTTTATCGGGAGCTCAGGCGATGAACCCAGGCAAAGAACTGCCCGTCCTGCTGGTCTGTTTGATTTGACCACAAGCAGAAACAGAGCCGCAGATCCCAGTCAGGCAGTGCAAGAACAGGGTAGATTTCACAACCCAGTCTGTCCGCTAGAGCCATTTCGGGTGCCATTTTGTTTAAGGAGGCAAAGGCTATGGACAGTACTGCTCATGCATTGAGCTGGGAGTGAACTTATTTCTGGCTCAGTGAACAGAAACAATGTGGCATCCTACAGGTTCTACCCAAGATAGGTCCAGGTAGCCCTCAGACATGACAGCCAGCAGATTGAGAACTCTAGTAGTGGTACATAGGGTGCCATTTTGTATTATGTGGCAAAGAATTTAAGACTGCAGAGGACAACAGTGAGCTGTGCATGCACTGAGCTCGAGGAGAACTCACTGAGCTCAGTGTATTGCACTGGTACCACAGGGAATTAATGCCAACTATAGCATCATATGGGTCAAAATAAGTCCATGTGGCCCTCTGACCTAACAGCCAAGAGGTTACAGAAAGATCAGTACCACCAACAACCTAGCTGTGTAAGACACCTAGTGTCTCCCTATTCCTAGGACCTGCTGTATCCGGAAGTGGGAGAAAGGTTGTACAGACAACAATGCAGCCACAGCCCAGTATCACAGGATGTGGAAAGTGGTGAGCCAGGAGCTGGGACTACAAGACCATGGTGGAAATCTAACACAAGAACCCAGACTTGGAACTCACTGGAGGGAGTGGCACAAGTGACTGCAAGCCAAGAGTCATGTGCAAACTGCAATAAGTAAAATCAGACTGTAGACCTGAATCTGATAACCAGAAGTACAATGACCAAAAGCAAAATAAGAGAAAGAGGCTCAATGAATATTACTGAAGACTCCTCTGAAATGAAAAAAAAAAAAAAACCTTTGCCAACCTCAGAGTTAACCAAGGAAGACATTGAGAAAATGAGGAATACGGAATTCAAAACACTAGTTTTAAAACTTCTTATCAATGAGAAGAATGTAAAGCAGGTATTCAAGGAATTCAAGGAATATGTCACACTGGAAATGAACACAGTTAGAGCAAATTAAAAGTACAATGAAGAGTCTCCAAAATAGAATGAAGCAAGCAGAAGAAACAATCTCAGAATTGGAAGATATTTCCTGTCATCAGGGGAAACAAACAAAAAGCTGGAAGCAGATCTGTGTCAGGTTAAAACAGTATTCAAGAATTGAAAGACACTATTAAAAGGCAAAATGTAAGAGTTATGGGAGTCCTAGAATGTGCAGAAAGAGAAGCTGGGTTTACAAATGTATTTGATGAAATGATAAGGGAAAATTTCCCTAATCTAGACAAAGAATTGGAAGACAAGATCCAGGAGAGGCAGAGAACTCTCAACAGGATTGACCAAAAGCGAACTTTACCGCAACACATGATCATCAAACTCTCTTCAGTCAAACATAAGGAAAAGATGCTTAAGTGTGCACATGAAAAAATTAATTGATGTATAAAGGAATGCCTTTGGAGGCCAAGAACTCTAAGGTCATCCACCTCCGTTTGGATCTACCACATAGAATGGAAGAAGCCCAAACCTTTCCTTGCAAGATCCAAGGTCATCGAACAGTAAGCTTCCTTCAGGACTAGGGAGAGGAGCTTTTTCTGGTCCTCACTTAGCTCCAACTTTGAATCCCCACCCTCTCTTGCAAAGACCATCAGGGTTGCTCCGGAGCCCCCCACCCCAAAACACACACACGCATGCACGCACGTGCACATTAATCATTCAGTAGCATATTATTTAACTTCATGGTGTTAATTTCTTTTTTCTTTCTTCCTGAATTAGGGAGGAAGGTGAACAAATGAGAGGCTGAAAAGATGAACTAAAATTCCCCTACTAAGCAACACTCCAGGAAATGGGGCTTAGCGACAGGGAAATGTAGGAGGAAAAAAACCAGAAGAAACAACCAGGGGAAAGAACTGTGCAAGAAAATCATGAACAAAAATCACGTCAACTAAAATGTGTTTGGTTCTGAAAGAAGTGTTGATGATAAAAACAAACAAACAAAAACATTGAGCTGGGGACAAGAATCATTGAATTTTATTAGTAGCAAGGTTGCAATACTGGATGGATCACCCTAACATGTGACTTGTCTCTATGCTAGACAGTGTTCATTTATTCATCATCATGCAAATGTTGAGTATTAATTTGTGGCTTTGAGACCAACCTATGAGTGAAATTTGAAGATTTTTCAATGTTATGTAACAGAGTGTGGGTGTTAGCAATATTGACTTTATACAATGAAGGGCTTCACTGCTGGTGCTGGGGAAAGTAAAGCAGGAGCCACGGGAAGGTTTGAGGCACTGATGACTTCCTCTGAGCGAAACAACAGAACGGAGTCATCACTGGCAAGGATCAAGAACACATCCCAGCTGTCCTCCGCAGGGAACTGCTCTTTCCTCAGTTTCCCCATCTGAAAAATGAGCAGAGGGGTCTACATCCTGAACCATATCAGGAAGGTGAAAATGAATCAACGTGTGTAAGGTGCTTAGCAGCATGTGAATCCGACGTCATTGGTGGTTACAAGGCACAATCTCAGCCAAGCGTAAAATAAATAAAAAGAAATGTCTTAAATTGTGAACAGAGTAGAGTCAGAAAGCACAGCCTATGTGCACTAAATACTTTACAGCTTCTTGGACATTAAGCCAATAAATAAAGTCCAAATTTGACAGGTGAAAAAATAGCAGTACTTTCTGTTATTTAAAATTAAGGAAATCACCATTAGAAGAAAGAAAACAGAAAGACTAACAAGCATTTAATGTTCTTCTAACCAGACAGAGCGTGATAGTTGTTCTTTTTAAAATAAAGCTATAATGAATTTGGAAAGCGTTAGTTATATGAAAGCTGAAACCTCAAAAGCCAAACAAATCGAGCTGAATATATTCTTTCTCCAATGAATTCAGCCTGGTAGATTTATTGGGAAGTGAAAAATCATCTCTTCATCTGTAATATTTTCCTGTCTTCCCCACACGTACCTGGGTGATAGCAATGCCACACCCCTCAGCAGCGAGACTCAAACCTTAAGGAGGTATAATATTAATGCCTTATGTCACAGTATCAAACTTCACAGAAATTAAACTGATCTACGGCCCAGTTTCTCCAGGCTTGTGTGACTGCTTTTCCAGCTCCCCCTGCTGGGGGCAGCTCTAGGAAAGGGCTGAAACACTTTCTCAACATGCCTGTGGCAGTAAAACAGGGTCACCTTGCTTGCAGAAGAGTGACCATGGCTTGGACCATTCTAAGTATCTCAGAGCTGCCACTTTTCCTTTCATTTACCTAACACTCCTTCATATGAGGCTTAAAATCGTCCTAAGGCACGTTATTCAATGGGGGTGTGCTGGATTAGTACCTCCTGATAGGAACTCACCCAAAAACATTTAGGCCCACACTGAATATGCACACTCTTCACTTTGGTGGCATAACTAGTTCACTTTCCTCTGTACACAACTATCCAATAAGCATTAGAATAATTTCAATAGTTACTGAGCACCTGCTGTCAAGTTCTGTGCTAAAGTACTGACAGAGTTGTTAAATAGTAAACTAGACAGAAATGTGATGGGATACAATAAATTCTAAATAAAATAAAATAAAGGCACTGCTGGAACATTCAGGAGGGGAATAAACACAGCCTGAAGACAGTAGAGCATCACAGAAGGTTTATTGAAGAAGAGAAAAGGTGGGGAGAGATGGGTAAATGGGGGACAGTGCAGAGAAAGTCAGACTTAGAACAGAGCATGTTCTGGGAAGGGTTTACTTGGGGAAAATGATGAACAAGAGCTGAAGGGAGGAGGAAAAGGGCCAGAAGCTAGAGGGTGGGCCTTTATGATATGTTAAGGAGTGTATTTTTCTGGAAATCTCTAGAAGAAACATTGAAGTCACTTTAGGGCAATAGCATCATCATTTTGTTTAGGGAAGTAGAAGGATGCCAGGACAGAAAGGTGCGTTGAGAGGTGCTTTACACCTCTCATAGCTCATAGCTGCTCATAGCTCTCTCAGCCTCATCCCTTCTTGCTGAAGCCATTGCAGGAGGATGAGCTCGCCTCTCACTTCCTGCCCTAGGAATGTCTGAGATTTTGCTGCATCACCACTGGGCATTCATGCAAGTGCATCCTGGACCTCTAAGTTGTGAGCTGCCCTTGCATCATAGGACTGGAAACTGAGCAACCAGTGCACAGACCAGATGGAAAGTCCCAGAACTTAGCAAAAGGGGTTTGTCGTGGTGGCCAACTCTATAAAACAAACTAGTTTGGCTTTCCCTCCTCTTCTGTTTCTCTACTCCTGCTCCTCATGATAAACTTCCTAAGCAACCTGAACATAAGCCTTTATTCCAGATTGTGCTTTTGTGGTACACAGGATGAGACTGAAGGTTACCATACAAATCCATGGGAAAGTCATGTGTCCTGAAATACAGTGGAACACTGGAAATAATTCATTCACAGACATTGTGGTTCAACTGCCTGACTCTAAGGTAGAGAGAGAAGTCCAAACATATAATGATTTGCTGGTGCCTGGAAGTACAGAACATGGTGATACCAGTCACCGAAAGCCACGCAGAAAGAGGAGAAATAATTTTTGAGGGGTGGAGATGTCCAATACAATGTTTAAAAGAGCATCCCTGTATTATTCTGACCCTGAAAGGATTGCTTTCAAAAATTTCTAAGATATGGAATCTATGCTGATTCCATATCTTAGCTTTGTGAATTGAATTGTTATGCACATAGAGATATGGATAGTACATTCAAATGCTGATTTCATCTCCTTTGGGTAAATTCCCAAGAGTGGGGTGCCTGATTCATACGCTAGATAAATCTTCAAATTTCGGAAGAATCTCTGTACTGTCTAGTGTACATTGCCACTAACAGTGTGTCATGATAGCTTTTTTCCTTCATATTTCATATTCTTGTCAATATTTGTTATTTCTTGATCTGTGATGCTAGCCACAGCACAGGGTGAAGTGGAACCTCATTTTGGATGTTGCCTGCATTTGCTCAATAGGCCGTGATCCTGAGCAACTTTTGATAAGTCTGGCAGCCATTTGTATGCCATCCTTTGAAAATATGCCTAATCATTTACTTAACCCATTCCTTAACTGCATTAGTTATTTTGTTATTCAATTTTTTGAGCCTGTTACTTGGATATTAATTCTTTATCAGAAGTATAATGTGTAAACCTCTTCTCATTTTTTGTCTGTTGCCTCATTTTGTTGAGTGTTTCTTTAGCCACATAGAAGCTTCTTAGATGGATGTAATTCCCTTTTGTCTATTTTGGACTTTTTTGTTTGTGCTTCTGGGGTATGATTCAAGAAGTCTTTGCCTATGCCAATATCTTGCAGTATTTCCCTTATGCTTCCGCCTTTTAGTTTGATGGCTCAAGTTCTTAGGTTTACATTATTGATCCGTTGATTTTGCTTATGTAAAAGGTATAAAGTAGAGGTCTTTTTTTCAGACTTATGCATGCAGAGATAAATACTCCCAATGCAATTTGTACAAGAAACTTATTCTTCCTCCAGGGAGTGATTTTAGCTTGTTTGCCAGATTGGTTGGGTATAGATGCATAAACTAATTTATGGGGATTCTAATACATTCCATTTGTCTACATGTTGCTTTTTGTTTTTTGTTTTTTGGGTTTTTTTTTTTTTGTCAATACCACTTTGTTTAGAGTATATGTGCCCTGTAATATGTCTTGAAATTTGGTATTGTGATGCCACCAGCTTTATTTTTAATATTTAAATTGCTTTAACTCTTCAGAGTCTCCTTGTTTCTATATAAATTATACGATCCTTTATTTTCTAGCTAAGAATGTATCTGATTACAATCACGTTTACTATGTGAATTGCTTTGGGTATTATGGGTATTTTGATAATATTAATTCTTCTAATCCATGAACATGAAAGATTTTTCTGATTTGTGTGTAAGCTCTATTTTTTTCTTAATCTCTGTAGCTTTCATTGTAGAGCTTTTCCACATCATTGATTAAATTTCTTCCCAATGTATTTAAATGTCTATAGATTATGAATGGGACTGATCTTACAATTTCTTTCTCAGTTCATGCATACAAATGCTATTGAGTTTTGTTGCATTAATTTTAATCTTGTAACCTTGCCAGACTCTCATAAGGGTTGTAATAGTGTCTTGGAGTTTTTCATTTCTCTGATATAGAGGATAATGTCATTTGTAAACAGGTATACTGTGACTTCCTACTTTCCCATTTGCATCCCTTAGATTTCTTTTCTTGCATTAAAAGGCTCTGGTTAAAAACTGTACTGAATAACAATTGTGAGAGAGTATATCACAGTCATACTCTTGATTTTAATGGAATTGTCTTCAGGTTTTCCCAATTTGATGCCGGGCTCATCTGTATTTTCTTAATTTTTTCCCAATTTCATTTAAGCTTTCAAGTTGAATCCAGAAAATTGTTCATAGTATCATGTAGCATGTATACAGATGCATCCCTGCATTTCTTCCATTATTTCTTATTCTTTCCCTTTCTGTCCATCACTTCGATCTTTAGTAATGTCATTGGTATTCTCAAAGAACTAAGTAGGAAAAAATAATAAGCTACTATGAGCCACATGTATAAATACCACACTGGTTAAGAAACAGAATCCCATCACAGTCCGAAAGTCCCAGTGTGATCCTTTCTCATTTCCCCCATGTAGTTGACACGACCTTGACTTTCACAGGATTCACATTGTTGCTCTTCTTTAATCTTCTGCAAGATAACTTTATACAATAACGCAGCACTTGGTGAATTTTTAAAGCTTCTCTAAGCAGAATTAGATTGTACAAGTTCATACTCTTTTGTATCTTGTTTTGTTTAATATTTTCAAGATTTAACCAACCATTGCATGGTTGTTGTTTATTCAATGTTTATCCCATGGCATCTCAATCCATTCTCCTGGATACTGAAACAGATTTAGTCTCATGTTATTACCTATAATGAGGCTTTGAATATTTTTTCTAAATTGATTCTGACATTCATATGCCTAAATTTCTATCAAATAAGTAAGATTGGAATTGTTGGGATTTAAGCTATGCATATTTTGACCTTCATTGGTTAAGGATCAAATGTTTTGTAAAATAATTGTACAGTTCATACAGTCCTACAAAGATTTCGTGTCTCCTGAAAGAAGAAACGTCTTCCTTCTCATTTGCACTCAACCATTGGAGTGGATGCGCAAAGGAACTGAATTTGCATTTCCTGCATTATGGATGAGGCTGAACATTTTCAATAAGCTTATTAGCCATTTGGGGTACCTCACTTAGGAAGTGCCTGTTTTCCATAGGTATGTCTTTTTCATTTTTAGTTTTAGTTTTTTATATATTCTGGTTATGAGTCCTTTGTCAGCTATATTTATTGCAAATATCTCTTATGCCGTGAATTTCACTCTTTAAATATGTCTTGTCCTCAGTAAAAGTTCTTAATTTTATTGTAGACTTATCAATCACTACTTCTATAATTAACTTTTGGTAACATGTTCAAGAAATCTTTTCCAATTCCAGACTGATTAAGATATTCTCATATATTATCTGGTAAAATCTTTATGGTTTTGCCTTTTATACACAGGTTTATAACTCCCTTGGAATTCATTTCTGTATAGAGTGTGAAGAAGAAATCCAATTTCTTTTTTTAATACAAAGATATCCACTTTTACCAGCAGCATTTATTGAACAGGCTCTTAACCCTCCCTCCTGCACTGTCTAATAGTGCCACTATGGCTTTTTTGGAGGCTTTCAAATATGATCTATTACTTCATCTGTATTCAGTGACCAAAAATTTCCAGTATATTTCAGGTTGGATTACTACATCCGCATAGTAAATAAAT
Source organism: Ochotona curzoniae (assembly GCF_017591425.1). Taxonomy (NCBI): domain Eukaryota; kingdom Metazoa; phylum Chordata; class Mammalia; order Lagomorpha; family Ochotonidae; genus Ochotona; species Ochotona curzoniae. The sequence goes on from NW_024467096.1 coordinate 26,854,248, forward strand.
CATAACGTTTTTAAAAAATAAAAAACAAGTCCTCTGATTTCTCCTTCTAAATTAGTTATAATTCTTCCTTGTATTTTCTTACACGCTTTACAAATAACTTGTTCTATCACACATACACAAACACAGCCTGTAATCGGAACAGTTTTATTTGAATTCTTTTGATTTGGGAAGAACTGCTGTTTCTAATAGTGAGACATCAGTCCATGACTGCGGTATACTACCTCCTTCAAGATCTTTTAATTACCATAAATAAAGTTTTATAGTCAACTCTGAATAACTCTAACATCTTTTTTTTTTAGATGTATCCCTATGTGCTTCAGTGATTTTGTGCTACCCTAAAAGGTATCGAGTGGGCTCATTTCTGGCTAATCACACTACTGAGAAATGGTGTTTTCTGCTTGTGCTTGGTTTATATATCAAGTTTTAGTAAAAAAATTATGCTTTAAACTATTTGCTTATGTATTTGAAAGACAGAGTTACAGAGAGGAAGAGATGGAGAGTGACCTTCCATACGCTGGTTTATGACTCAAATATCCACAATGACCAGGAGCTTGAAACTCCGAGTCCTCCCACATGCATGGTAGGGGCCATCTTCTGCTGCTTTCCTGGGCACCTAAGCAGGAATCTGAATTATGAGCAAAGCAGCCAGCTCCCAAATCAGCTCTCCTGGGATGCCAATGGAGCGAGCCAGAACTCAATGCACTGTGCTACAATACTGAGCCCCCTGTCAGAATTCAATCTGATCTGCTATCTGTAGATAACTTATTATTATTTATCTACACAATTGTATCATCTCTAATAATAGTACCTTTTTTCTTTTGAATTCTTCATTATTTGTTTTACAATGTTTCATTGAATGGGGCTATAATAAAACGCAATTAACTACGAAAGGGTAATTACTTTATGCCTTCCTCATCTTAGAGGAGATGTTATCCATGATTTACCAGTAATTAACAAGTTTGTTATAGAGTTTTTGTAAATAATATTTATTTGATTAAGCATATCCCATTCTATTTCTAATTCACAAGGTTTTGTCATAATGGACAGTGCACTTAGGAAATTCTTTGGCAACTCTCAAGATAACAGAATTTTTCTCCTGCGATATGAATTACCATATGAATTAGTATATGTAAATATGCTAATTACCATCTACAGATGACATGCTTCTCTACATAGAAGAACCAAAAGATTCAGTCAAGAGACTATTGGAACTCATAACAGACTGTGGCAGGGTAGCAGGATACAAAATAATGAACTTAAATCAGTGGCACTACTGTACACAAATAATTCTATGGTTGAGAATGAAATTGTAACTACAGTCCACTTTAAAATAGAAGAGCGGAATCTTAAACACCTAGGAATTAAGCTAACCAAATATGTGGAAGACCTCTAGGCTGAAAACTATAAAGCACTGAAAGAGAAAATAGAACACATTGAAAACTTGAGAAACTTACCATGTTACTGGATTGGCAGGATCAACATCACCAATATGACCATATTACCAAAAGTAATATACAGAATCAGCACAATCCCAAACAAAATCCCAACAACATTCTCCTCAAAAATATTAAAGACAATACAAAAGTTCATCTGGAAACACAAGAAAACACAAATATTCAAAGTTATCCTGAAGAATAAAGATCAAGCTAGAGGAATCACAATTCCAGACCTCAAGATTTACTACAGAGCAGTAGTCATCAAAACAGTCTGGTACTGGTACAGAAACAGAGAAGATCAATGGAACAGAATAGAAACACCAGAAGGGACCCCACACATGTGTAGTCAACTAATATTTGACAAGAAAACTAAAAACAACCCAGGCAAAAATCCTAGTCTATTCAAAAAATGCTGTTGGGACAACTGGATAGCAGCTTGCAGAAGTAAGAAGCAAGACCCACATCTGTCACATCATACAAAAATCACCTCTAAATGGTTTAAGGACCTAAGTCTACACCCAGAAACCATCAAACTACTAAAATAAAATATAGGAAGAACTCTCCAACATATGGGAACAGGGAAATACTTCTTAGAAAAGATACCAAAAGCAAAGGTAATCAAAGCCAAAATGAACAAATGGGACTACATCAAACTAAAAAGCTTCTGTACAGTAAAAGCAACAATTAACAAAGTGAAGAAGCAACCAACAGAATAGAAGAAAATTTTTGCATACTACACAACTGATAAGAGATTTATATCTTGGATTTACAAAGAGCTACAGAAACCCAGTGACAAAAAAAAAAAAAAAAAAGACAGACCTGTGAGAAATGGTCAAAGGAAATGAACAGACATTTTTCAGAAGAACAGATTCAAATAGCTAAGAGACATATGGAGAGATGCTCAGACTCCCAGGCTCCCTAACCATTAGGAATATACAAACAAAAACCATGTTGAGGTACCACCTAAATCCAGTGAAACTGAATGTATTCAGAACTCTACTAACAACACCTGCTAGCATGGATGTGGGAAGAAAGGTACCCTCCTTCACTGCTAGTGTGAGTGCAGGCTAGTACAACTGTTATGGAAATCAGTATGGCGAGAGCTTGGAGACTTGCAAATAAACCCAGGAAATATGAGAAGGATATCTGAAATCCTATATTTGCAGCAGCAGCACAATCTACAATAGCAGAGACATGGAAACAATCCAGATGCCTGCCCAAAAAGGAGGGGTTAAAGTGGTACATCTACTCCATGGAATATTACTCAGCCATTAAAAAGAATGAAATTATACCACTTGCAACTATATGGTTCCAACTAGAGACCATTATGCTCAGTGAAATAAGTTGATCCCAAAACCACGAATACCATATGTTCTCTCTAATATAAGGAAACCATCATGCAAATTTCAAGTTCAATAACCCTTTCCATACTGTTTTTGCTGAATCCCATGTGTCTTGATGTTTTTCATTTCATTTTCATTGCTTCCAGATATTTTCTTTTCTCTTGTCAAATTCATCACTGGCTCATGGATCACATGGTGGCATCATTTTACCCTAACCCTAAAGAGGCTTTTGTGTTTTCTTTTCACCACCCATTCATTGGCTATTCAGTGGTACATTTTTTAACTCCGTGGTGTTGGGTTTTTTTTCTACTTTTTGTTTCTGTTTTAACTTCATACTCTTCATACTCTTCATATTCTTCATAACTCTTGTTGACCTTATTTCATGGCTTCTTATATAAGAGAACGTGTAGTGATGGAGTAATAGAGACTACCATATCCGGATGTGAAGATACAATGCAATTCCGAATCAAAGCTGGACTCCTAATGGAACTGTTGGACATGTATAGATAATGAGATGCTGTACTGTCTGATATTGTCTGTACCAGCAATGTTGTGGCACGCGTAAATAACAGCCTGATGGAATTGTAACTCCTTATGAAGGACTATACTATAACAATATGGGGGAAATCAGTCACGGAGTATGAATTTGTGGGGGGGTGGCGGACAGAATCCCAGACTCTAGGTAATTGTATCAAAAATTCAAACTCCAGAATAAAAATTTTAAATAAAGAATTTCAAAAAAATAAATAAACTTACATAAATCCAAGTGGGTTATAATGTAATTCTTTTTTGTTGTAAAATGTTGTCTTTAATGTTTTATTTTGAAAATTCACAAAGGAAGTCATCATACATTTTTTTATGTTTTTATAGGGACATTTGAGTTTCCTTTTCTTATGCCAGCACAGTTTTCCAAAAATATTTTTATGAGAATTGTGGTATTCTGCTTCAGTAATAGATTGTAATTTACTCACTTCTTTTACCATCCACACTGACAGGCAATGTCACTTCCCCACTTTAAGTTTACATTTGCCCATATCATTTCCTTGGACCAATGGGACAATAGTAAATATAACAAGCAGCGATTTGAAAAATGATTTGCTGCCTTTGGAATCCTGCAGCTACTACCATGCCTCAAGTCCATTGCTGGTGATAATGCATGCCTCCTCCCCCCCCCCCAATCTGTCACATAACCAACTGTCAGGAAACCAAATTTTCTTGAGGAATGTCTCCCCAGAATGTATGAAAAATCAAATCCCAGAAGACTATGTCAATTGTAAAAAGCACCTTATAATTATGATTGAAGTCTCGATCTGGAGATAGGGAGGTGGTCCTGGATTCTCTATGTGATCCAATCACAGCTGGAGGGAGGCAGTAGAGTTGTCCACACAAGAGGGGGAGGTGTGCGGATATAAACTGAGAATAGGGTGATGAGGTCCCAAGTCAAGCATCACTGGCAGAGTTTGGACAGATACTCCCCGAGGACCTCCAGAAGGAGCCAGCCCTCCAGAGTATATGAATCTTACCTGATTACAAATTTCTCATTTTCAAACTAAAAAAGAATAAATGTATTCCTAAGCTTCCATGTGTTCATTTGTCAAATTTATAATGAAAACTTTTATGTACATTTCAGTGCACGACATAGATGGTTATAATAACAAATTCTTAAAAACATGGAAATAGCTTTGGAATTGGTCAACAGAAAGAGGCTAAAAGATCACAAAATACGTGATATAAAAACCTACCATGAAAGTATGCATGGCAATGCATGCATTAATTAGCTTCATTTAACTCTGTAACTTTGCTTTTCAAATGAATTAAATCTTAAAAGAAGAAACTCAACAAGGAAACAAACAAGCTAGTTTAAAAGTGGGTTAAAAATATGAACATTTTTCATGGCATGAAATATAAATAGTGAACAGACACAAAAGTCTCCCCAAGAGGCCACTGAACTTATCTGGACAATAAGACGCTGGACTTTATGCTAGGTATATGCTTGCAATGAAGGAATCTCAACTGAACTTGAACTGTGGTTATGCAGCAAGGTGGAGGAATCCACTATGGGGGGAGGGGTATGGGAGGGGTGGGGGGAATCCCCAGTGCCTATAAAATTGTATCACATAATGTTAATAACAATAAAAAAAAGAAAATTCTAAAAAAAAAAAAAAGTTGATCAGGATCACTAACCATCAGGGAAAGGAGAGTTTCCCCTCACCCTACTTAGAAGAATTATTATCAAAAAGCAAGGAATGTGGGGTCTTTGCAGTGGTTTAACAGGCTAGTAACCTGCCTGCCATCCTTAGCATCCTATATGCGCCCTGGCTGTTCCTTTTCCTGATCCACCTCTCTGCTTGTGGCCTGGGAAAACAGCACAGGATGCACAAAGCCCTGCGACCCTTGACCCACATGGAAGCCGTAAGAAGCTACTGCCTCTCAGCTTTGGACCAGTCCAGTTCTGGCTATTGAAGCTATCTGGGGAGTGAACCGGTGCATGCAAGATCTCTCTCTCTCTCTCTCTCTCTCTCTCTCTCTCTCTCTAACTTGCCAAGTAACATAAACAAATCTTTTTAAAAAAATTTAAAAATCAAGAAATTAAAAATGCTTGCAAGAATGTGAGAGAAAAGAAGTATCCTATTCTTAATGGACATGCACACCAGTACAGCCATTAGAGAAGACCGTATATAGAGATTCCTTAGAAATCTGGAAATGGATCTACTAAATGAACCAGTCCACTCTTCAAAATTTGTCCAAACAATGAAATCAGCATGTGAGAGCTCTCTGAGCCTCAATAGTTATATCAGCTTAATTCGTAATAGGTAAAATAATGGAATCAAGCAGGTGTCCATACACTGATGACTGGGTAAAAAAACTGAGGTGTGCATACAGGACAGAGTATTACTCAGCCATCAAAAGCATAAAACCATGTCTTAATCAACAAAATAGATTAAATGCGGGGAAAAAATCAAGCCTAATGAAATAAGCCAGTCCTCACAACATAAATATCATATGTGCTTCCTGATTTGTGGTATATAATTTACAAAGTAGAAAAACCTAATGTATATGAAAAAGAAAAAGATGAGGGGATAGGAAGATAGAAAGGAAAATACACTTTCTTAACTTCGTATGTAAAATATATGAAATGTTTTTCCCCTTGCATAAATTGTAAACGTTACACAATTTTAAAGAGAAGTTTGTTTATCACATCCTTTGAAGGCCCAAATGAAAAGACAAAGGAACAGAAAACTTACAGTGCTCACCCTCCGGCACCTTAACTTCTCCCATTGGTCAGGGGCCCTCCTTCTCAGACTTCCGAATGTGGGCCAGAACTTCTACCACCTCTTTGATTGCGAGGCCTTCCTGTTACTCTGAGACTCTATAATTGTGTGAGTCAATCCCCACAATAAATAAATTAATCTACCTATGGGGTGTGTGTGTGTGTGTGTGTGTAACATTCGTTCTGTTCTTCTGAAGAGCCTAAAACAAATACAGATTTTTGTCTCAAGAGTAATAGGAATATAATTTAAGGATGAGTTCCTTGAATTAGTTTAGTTTTTAGAATTATCTCTATTCTGGTTAGATTTTCGGACACCAATGACTTGGTTTTCAATAGTTAAGAGAATATTTATAGTCAATGGCATGATACACATGCTAGATATATTGATAATTGTGACCAACCACTTACAGCAGAAGGTAAAAGCAATTCATTAATTGTAACAAACATCTACTAATATTAGATGTTAAATTAGAAGTAGCTGGGTGTGAAGTATATGGGAACCCTATAATTACTTTTTAAATTTTTTAAATTTAAAACTATCATGAAATTACTTTAAAAAAAAGCTAAATGACTTTGTATGCAATGTTTCTTAATACGTTGTGAAAACTAAGAAACACAATAATGTTAATTAGTCATTGGATACAATAGCAAAAGAAAAAGAGCTCAGAAATCCATATTTCCAGCTCAATTGCGAGAAACACGGCTGAAGAATTTCTGGGTGCACCTTGCAGAAAACCTTTATCTCTTGCAGAAGCAGCGCTGAAACTGCTGAAAATCAAATGCAAAACATTATCCTGTGATTGACTGGATAACAATTCACGCTAAACCTCCTCCCCCAGCCTCACAGAATAGCTACTGCCACAGTGAAGGCATTGATTGTGAATGAGTAAATTCTGTAAATTAGGACAGGGACATATGAGAACACCCTGATAAAGCTGGGGATAATGAGCCATTAGATTCTGATGTTTCCTGTGCTGTGGAAGGCATCTTCTGACATTCAATAGAATTAACTTCCCCACACCTCCTCCACCCCAGTAGCCTTTCTACCTTCCTCTGAGGGGACTAAATAAATCGTAATGGGGACCAGAGCTGCAGCATAGTAAGCTAAACCTCAGCCTGAGGTGCTACATTCCATGAAGGTACCTGTTTCTATCCCAGCTGCTCCACTTCCAATCCAGCTCCCTGTTAAAGCCTAAGAAGGCAGCAGAGGATGGCTCAGATTCTCGTGCCAATGCACCCACATGGGAGACCCAAAAGAAGCTCCTTCCCGGCTTCAGATCAGCTCAGCTGCAGATGTGGCCATTCGGGCAGCAAACCAGCAGATAGAAATCCTCTCTGGTTCTCCTACTGTCCTTCTCTCTGTGTAACTCTGCATTCCAAATCAAAATAAGTGAATCTTTAAAAACTAAAATAGTAAATTAAAAAAATGCTAATGCCACACCTACTGCTCCTCTGTTCTTCTGGACTTAAAAATCCACTCAAGTCTCAAGTGGAGCAGCCAGGACACCAACCGGTGCCTGTATGGGATCCTGGCATGTGCAAGGCGAGGATTTAGGCACTAGGCTACCATGCCAGATCTTCTACTCCTGATTTTGTCTTCCTACTATTGTATTCTGAGATGAAGACTGAAATAGTTAAGTCCCTACAATGCCTGTGAGAAGTGCAGATTGAACCCCCAGCCCCTGGTTTAGGCTGGGCCATTCCTGGCTGTCAAGATCTCTCTTTCTCTCTCTCTCTCTCTCTCTCTCTATCCCTCAATTCCTACATTTCAAATAAATATTTACAATTCAACATTTGTGCCAACATGGATAAACCTTGAGAACATTATGCTAAGTGAAATAACCCCAAGACAAACAAACAAGGTGTAATCTCACTTCTATTTGGAATCTCATAGAGTTGAACTCATAGAAGCAAAATGTAGAACAGTGGTTGCTAGAGCCTGATGGATGGTGGAAACTAGGGAGCTGGACAGTGGTATAAACATTTAGTCATACAGTGGACAAATTTTAGGGAATTTAAGGTACAGCAGGAGTGATGCCAGGCGTTAGAGTTGTTATAGGGATTCACCTTGACATTACTACAGCCATTTTGGTCTTAACCGACATCTTGTTCTACACATAATTCTAATGGTCATCTCAAACATAACAGAAAAAAAATTGTTAAGCTAGTCCACAAAACCTCTGCGTTAGACTGGATCCTGGAATGCCACTTATTTTAAGCTGGGAATGTTAATATTTCTTGAGAAACTTTAGGGGCATTCAAGTTATCCTTGGGCCACCTTTATTTAACTAAACGTACTGTACTGATTCCATGACTAATGCGCAGCGGAGGCTGTCCCGATGGCAAAGGCCAAATGGGAGCCATGAATAGGAAAATAGCAATTTAAAAATAATACTGCTGTTGTGTTATTGTTGTTGTTCTAATTCATACTGGTTGTTGACCTTATTTCATATATTTCTCATTTATGGGAATGTGTAATGACAGAGTAATAGAGACTACCATATCCAGATGTGGGGATACAATGCAATATGCATCCTTACTTCCAAGTCAAAGATGGAATCCCAATGAAGCTGCTGGAAATGTGTAGACAATGGGATGTTGGACTGTCTGATATTGTCTGTACCAGCAATATCGGGGCACACTTAAATAACAGCCTGATGAAATTATTACTCCTTCTGAAGGACTATACTATTGTAGGAACATGGGGAAAATCTGTCAGAGGGTGGGAGTTTGGGAGGGAATCCCAGTCTATAAGTAATTGTACCACAAAATTTAAAAATTCAAAATAAAAATTTAAAACAACAACAAAAAAGCAATCTGCAAACCCTGGATGGATTATGAGATCAGTGTCACTCTCATGAACCTGACAGATACAGGACTGGTGACTCGTTCACATCTCCCATTTGACCTATGCAAAGACAGATGAATCTTTGGGTATGACAATGAATTATCCTCACCTTGATCAAGCAGTGACTCCAAATGCAGCTGTGGTATCAGATGTACATTGCATTATTTGATCAACTCAATAAATCTACTGGAAACTGTATGCAGCGATTGATTTGTTCAATGTCTTGCCCTCTACTCTTTGTCCAAAAGGTTTACCAATAGCAGTTTGCTGTCCATTGGAAATAGTGAAAATCTGGGTACCTTCACTGGTCTACCTGAGGAACAGCAACTCTCCAGCCACCTGTCGCAATTCCACTTGAGCATCATGACCACCATCCTCTCGCACAGTAAGGCACACTGACGCACATTGTGCTAACAGGCCTGGTGAGCAGAAAACTGCAACTACAGATTTGTTGTGAGGACACTTCCACGCCAGAAAATGGAAAATAAATCCAACTACAATTCAGAGGACTCCTATCTCAGTGACATTTCGGGGACTCTCACAGTATGAGACATGATAAGCTGTGCATTTTAAGGTAAGGAAAATCTTGCTGTTTCAAGCCTGTCCCACAACTGAGGGAAACAATGCCTAGAGAGTTGCTTTGGATTTGGGAGGCAACCCATTCCTCTCTTGGATTGATAACGCTGGCCCATTAATTGTTCCTGGAAAAACTGCTAGGTTTTTTAATCGATCCAAACTACTATACAAGCTTCTGTACCACTTCTATCATACAATCCAGCAAATTCAACATTGCTTGCAAGCCTAGTGGCACAACAAGGATGCTTTCTGAGGTTGTTAGCAGGACCCTATGGAGAATCTTCATATAGTCCTCACAATTTTTAAGTAAGAGCGTACTGTCACCTGCAATTAGATTTTCCTTCAGAGAGACAGCTCTTGAGTTGCTACTAGACTTTAGTAGAAAATGAATGCCGGGGCCAGTATTGTGGTACCACAACTTAAGCCACTACCTACAATGACAGCATCCTATATCATTGCCAGTTCAAGTGCTGGCTGCTCCATTTTCGATCCAATCCCTGATAATGAAAATAGAAAGCAGCAGAAGATGGCCCAAGTACATGAGCTGATATGGGAGACCTAGATAAATTTTCTGGCTCCCGGCTCCTGGCTTCTGTCTGACCCAGCATTGCCAATCCAGCCATGTGGGAAGTGAACCAGCAGATGGGACAGTCTGTCTCTCTTTCACTCCTCACTCTGTAACTGCCTTTTAAGTAAGGAGAAAAAAATTCTAAATGTTTAATTACGAACTACCAAGTTGTGATTGGACCTGAGCTGCCTGTCATAAATCGCATGTTATCTGACCCATCAAATTATGAACTTGGACAGAAATACTTCATCATCAAAAAGAAATGGCACTTGCATGATCAAATTACATAAAATGGCTTAAATAACCCTGGTCTCCACTCCTGCTACCGTGGTCAGCTGAGTGATAAAAAAGGCCTCAGGTCTCAGTTATAGATTTGAATAATGTGGGCACCACTGGAGAGTGGATAGCGACAGCAATGCAGCACCTGTTTAGGATATCCCTGAAAGATAATGGTAAAAGGAAATCCTAGCCAATGGTCAGAACTTTGCTTAGAAGAAAATGTCAAGTGCCTAATCGTAAAGGGCTAACGCCCATGGTGGATCTGGATGGTCCCATGAAATGCGATGACAAATTTGGGAACCAGGTGTATAAAGAGACATATCCCATGTGAATTCTCAGCAAAAAGTAATCTCAGCAGACGCAGACTCTAATAATCAAGTAGGATCCATTCTGTGGGTATCAGTCAGTCACTTTCCCGTTACCCCTGTCATTGTCAAAGGAGTTCATGAGTAAAATGACAAGATTGGCTGCTCTGGTTTGAATGAGTTGGCCATAGTTAAAGATAAAGGCAGAAGCAGTATATTTATTGTGTTTAGAAGTGAGGTTTAATGGGATGCACTCAGGTCACCAGCCATGCCATCAGAAGGCACTTTTCATGCGAGCTGTAATAAAAGCCCGAGTTAGGACTCAACCTCTATTTTCTAGTTAATCATGTGGTCCTTCCACCATGTACATGGGCTCCACAACTGTTGTTGCTGCCCTCATCAGACATCTGACCAATAGGACTACATGGTGTTGGAGCAGGGCCTCCGCAGTGAGAAGCTGCACCCAATTTTTCTCTTTATATAGTTACTTTAGGTTTTTTTGTTTTTTTTTTTTTTAACCGTATGAATGGCACAGCCAGAGGTTATGTGCACAACTCAGCAACACAGACTTTCTTTCACCAAGGTTGGCCTGTCTATGACGACTGCTGAGTACTCAGTCTGCCAGCAGCTGAGACCAACACTGAGCCTCTGAGATGGCATCATCCTATGGGGTTATCAGCTAACTGCTTGCTGGGAAGTTGATTATGTTGAGTCATTTCCAACTTAGAAGGGGAAGCATCTCTCCCTAGAACTACTATTGTCAGAGTATTCCATAGCATTGCTAATGACCAAGGAACTCACTTTACAGGTTAAAAAGTGTAACAGTGAGCCTGTGTTCTTGGAATTCACTAGTCTTACCACGTTGTCACCATCCTGAAAGAAGCTGGCTTCATATAATATTAGAATAGTTTTGTTTTTTAAGTCTTTAGTTACAGTATCAGTTAAGTGAGTAATACCTTGCATGCTGGAACAAAGCTCTCCATAAAGCGATACATAGTCTGAATACACATCTAACACAACGTCACTTTCTCCAGTAACTAAAATTCACAAGTCTAGTCATGAAAGTATATAAATGAAAGTGCCACACTTTCTACTACTCCTAGTGATTCATTGTCAAATTTTTCCTTTTGGCTATTGTTTTCATGACTATGCTATGGTGGCCTAAAGGTTTTAGTTCCAGTGGAAAGACTGTCTCCACCAAGAGACACACTAGTGATTCTATGACCAGCACTGTGGTGTAGAGTAAAGCACCATATGGTTGCTAACATCCCACACAGGCACCGGTTCAAGTCCCAGCTGCTTCACTCCCAATCCAGCTCCCTTGATAATGCACTTGGGAAAGCAAGGGAGTATGGATCAGCCACTTAGGCCACTGAAGCCAAGTGGGAAATCCAAAAGAAGCTCCTAGTTTCTGATTGATCCAGTCCCAGACACCACAGCCATTCACAGAGTGAACTGGTGATTGGAAGGTCTCTCTTTGTCTCTCTCGAAGCTTGCCTATTTGATAAGTATTTTTTTAAATAATGGTTGTATTGCACTGGATATTAAGATTGCCACTCAACCACTTATGCCTCTAAATCAACAGCAAAGAAAGGAATCATGGTGTTGGCTGAGATGACTGATCTTGATTGCCAAGGGGAAATTGCACTTCAATTCCACAATGAAGGTAGAGTGTGTGTCTGGAATACAGATCACTTATGTGTACCCTTAGTATTAACATGCCCTGTGATTAAGATCAATCGGAATTGACAACAATTTATGCCAGGGAAGACTACAAAGCATCTCAATGAAGAAGATTTGAATCACCCTGCCAGGTGACGAGCCATAACAAGCCGGGGTGCTTGTTGAAGGCAAAGAAAATATAGAATAGGTTTTAAAGGTAGTTGTAAATGTGACCACATGGGATCAGCCGACCAGGTAGCCAGTGTCTGCAGCACCAGTATGCTATAGGGATGACAGTTCATGTCCCAGCTGCTCCGTACCTATTCCAGCTCTCTGCCTATGGCCTGGGAAGGCAGAGGACAGTTCAAGACTTTGGACCCCTGTACCCACATGGCAGACCCAGGGGAAGTTCCTGGTTCCTGGCTTCAGATCAGCCCAACTCAGCTCCAGCCATAGCAGCCATTTGGGTAGTGAACCAGCAGATGGGAGACCTCTATTTCTCCTCTCTCTGTAAAATCTGCCTTTCAAATAATAATAAACTATTTTATAAAATGTGACCACATGACCAGTTACAGAAACAATAGCAATTGTCATAGATATTTATCTTTTTTATGATTTCCTGTGTGTGTACACACAGGGTATTCAAAAAGTTTATGGAAAATATGCATCATTAAAAACTGCTTGGATTTTCAAATTACTAATCTTTCAATTACATTTTTCCACATTTTTCAAGTACCCTATGTACATACATGTTTACACATAACAAGTATTAGTGTATATAGCTGTATACCCAGGCATATTAAGCAAATGTCTTTCCTTTTTATTCCTTGTCATGTAGCATGTGTCGACTTCATATTAGCACTCAAGTATCATTTAATAGTCTAGTACTTAAGCTATATAAAATCGGAAGAAACATCTCTAAAGAACTTCACCTCCCCTTCTGTGGCAGCAGTAACTTCATTTTCAGCTGTACAAGGCATTGTCTTAGACTTGTGATGGTGTTAGTCAGCTTTTTGTTACTACAACTAAAACACCTGAGAAGAGCTATTTAATTAAGAGGTTTATTTCAGCTCAGGTGTACAGCTCCAATTGAGCAGCTGCATTAGCCTGCTGCCAGATGAGCGTGGAGGTTGCAACAGTGAAAACTGCAGAATGATCACGTCACGAAATAGAAAGCAAGGACACAAAGTTCATTCATCTTCTGTCCTTCATGTTATCTGCTTACAGAGGCCCATGATTCAGCCTTGGAGGCTCTGCACCCAGCAACATAATCCAACCTAATCACTTCCTAAAGTCCTAGCTTCCAACACCATAATTAAAATTTCATCCTTAATGCATTAAACATAAGACATTAGAAAGACACTTGAGTCCTGGCAGGGGAAGGGGCATTTAAGCAATTATCCATACCATAATTATGACCTTGCCATTGTCTCTATTTAAGGATATACATACGGGTACCAAATTGACAAGTGGATTTGCAAGTCTGAGTTTTATGTATTAACTTGACTGGGCTAACAGATACCCAGATAGCTAGTAAAACATCATATCTGCGTGTGCCTGTGTGCAATGTGACCAGAAGAGATTAGCACCACAATCAGAAGACTAAGAATATTGCTCTCACCAAATCCCTTGACTCAGGACTTAAAACATCAGCTCCCATGGCTTCCAGGCCTTCAGGCTCCGCTTGAATTATATCACAATCTTTCCAGAATCTCCACCTTGCAGATGGTGTAGATCAGGGGATTTTTTTTTGTCTTCCATAAACACATAAAACAACTCCCATGCTGTATCTGCTACTGGTATTTCGGGAGAAAGAACTAACAAAATCAGCATTCAGTACAGAGAAGATTTCTACTCGAACCATCTGAAGTCTCAGTGAAGGAATCAAGTACTGATTCAGCCATGTAAGAAGCTAGGAATAGAGATGGTACACAGGCAGACTTTCTAAGACAAGTTACTTCTGAAGGATAGGATATTTATTGAGCCTGTGGTTGTGGAGGCCTTATTGATTTGGTTTCTGATGATGTCTTTCTTGCAGGCAGAATTCCAAGGCAATGCAGTGTCACGTAGCAAAAAAGGAATACACTTACCTGCCCTTGTAAAGTCACTGTGATTAATGACCCCATCCCAACCCAATCACTTCCTAAAAGCCCCCACTCTAGATACCATAACTGGATTAAGTTTCTACCCTCTAGTGCCATTAACATATTCTTTGGTGACCAAGCCTTTAACACCCGAGCCATTGAGGACTGCTCAAACCAACAGCTGACAGAAATATTCAGAAAATATGTGAATACTATCTTGTCTAATGGACAAGTGAATTGTATGCCATAGATAATGTTGGGAGGAGATTGAGACTGGTACATTACCAGAAACACTCATAACTCATGCAGAATGAAAAGAGAAGACAAAATAAAACTAATGTTTACTACCAAAACTCTGCAAGGAGGAAACAAACTGATAAAACTATGTAAGCTGAAAACTTGTTGTATCATTCACAACAAATCAAGGATGATTCTTGGTGAATCCTTACCTTCCCAACCTTTATAAGGATGTTTCCTATCTTACCTATGGAAACTCAACTATACCCTGTATATACCCTGGAGTCCATAAAATACGATATCTTAAACTTTTTGAGCAGGAACGCAAGAAAAACAAGCACACATTTTTGCCCAGCCCAAGGGGTCTCCACATCAAAGCAACAAGCTCCTGACAGAATCTTCACATGTATTCCCACTATAAACCAATAATTCTTAGAATTACATAAATGGTAAATCACAAAGCTCACCTAGAATAACAACAGCACAGAGACAGCAATGAGACTTTCAAAATGTCAAAAACATGAGAAGACTTCCAAAGATTTGTGGAAAAATCATGTTAAAGTAATGCTCCATGAATATTTTGAATATTTCCTATATTCAAGAGCTGCTCGTGAGAAGAGGTGAAATACCAAGTAAGATTTCCTTGATTGATGTTGAGGCTTCAAAACAAAACACTAATCCCCAAATGGACAAAACTTCTTATTCAAATTCAAGCCTCCTTCAAGCTTTCAGGAATGATGGATTTTAAAGGCTCTGGGACAGAGACAAAGGGAGTGACAGACAAGGGCCACACAGCCAGGTTGGGCTAGGTCCAAACCCAGAGCCTAGAACTCCATTCCACACAGCAGTTCAGGGCCCAAGTACCTCCAGCATCTTCCACCGCTGTTCCAGGTGCATTCAAAGACAGCTGAATTTGAAGTAGAGACTGCAAAACTCACTGTGGGATGTCAGCATCACAAGCAATGGGTTAGCCTACTGTACAGGGCTGGACCCGTCAAAGGTTTTTTCTCTTTTTACATGTAATTTTCACACCAATTTCATCTTCAACACTCAGTTCACTCTTTCTGTTCCTTCAGCTTGACCTCCTGAACAATTAACCTGTACCTGAGGGTTTCCACTCAAAAAAATAAAATCTATCTACCAACCAAGGTCCATTAATTAATCTTTCATGAAACCCAACTGCAACCTTAGCAACACTGAGGTCTATTCATGTATTTAGTGACCATACCTTTAAATATGCTATGTAATACTATCGTATTACATGCATTATTTCTTTTTTAAGAGATTTATTAAGATTTATTTTATTTTTATCAGAAAGGCAGATACACAGAGAGGAGGAGAGACAGAGAGGAAGATCTTCCACCACAGTCAGAGCTGAGCCAATCCAAAGTCAGGAGCCAGGAACCTCTTCCTAGTCTCCCATGCAGGTGAACGGTCCCAAGGCTTTGGACTGTCCTCAACTGCTTTCCCAGGCCACAAGCAGGGAGCTGGATGGGAATCAAGGTTGCTGGGATTAGAACTGACTAAATGCGATCCTGGCATGTGCAAGGCAAGGACCTTAACCACTAGGCTACCACATTGCACTTTCTTTTTTACATAAAAGCATATAATAATCACTGTTCTGTATCTCACTTTTATCATGCCAAAAACTGTGTTCTGGAAATGATTCAAGTATACAAATTATTTTCACAACTGCAGAGCATTCCATTGTGTAGATTGTTATTCATAAAATCCCTTACCAATAACCATTCGTGTCCAGAGTGCTGCACCATACTGCTGCTGCAGTGGTCATTTGTATGTGTCAGCAAGCTTTAAGAAAAACGAACATCCAGAGAATCACTAGTTATCAACGTCTCATTACTCTAGCAAAATACCTGAGGTGGGCTAAAGTTACCCACAAAGTCTGTCTTGGCTCACGGTTCTAAGAGGGCTGCAGTCACTGGTTTGGCCCCTGGTGACCACGTTCTTGCTGGCACAATCTCAAGGCAGCACAAAACATTACACAACAGGAAACAGGGCTGTGAGTGGCTGTCCATTAATCGGAGGTCCCAGTGAAGCCACCAAAGGCTCCAAAGACACCATAATTAGAGTAAATCCCCCACCCACCCTCTTAGTATCAACGTAATGACTTGGGAGTTGAAACTCCTACATTAGTTTGGGGGACCAGTAATATTAAAGCTATAGCACTGGATCAAAGGAAATGGCATACGTTGTGTCAGATATTACTAAATTCCCTTTCATCTAGGTTA
This sequence comes from Ochotona curzoniae, assembly GCF_017591425.1. NCBI lineage: Eukaryota > Metazoa > Chordata > Mammalia > Lagomorpha > Ochotonidae > Ochotona > Ochotona curzoniae. The sequence continues at coordinate 26,871,106 of NW_024467096.1, forward strand.
TAGTGCTTCTGTATTCACCTCAGAAAGTGTCTATTTTCTGTAACATCACAAGCAGAAGTGTTATTGAATATCTGGATGTCTTAAAATGCAATGTTAACATATTAAGATCATTGTTTTATTGTAAAGTAACTATCCTAAACGTTTAAGGGTGACTTGATTCATTTTTTATGAACCACCTCTGTATTTTTTTGGCATTCTCTTTTTCAGGCTATCTTTTGGAGGATTTTTTGTATGTTTGTTTCTTTGCTTTTTTTTTTTTTTTAAGATTAATTTGAAAGTTACTGCAAGAAGGACAGAAAGGGACTCTTACAGGCACTGGCTCACTCCTCATATGGCCATGGCCAGGTAAGGCTGACGTCAGGAGCCCACAGTTCAAACCAGCACCCATACGGATTTCCACCATCAAAGCTGGCGAGCACTCTATCTGCAATGAAGTTCTCTATGTGATATATTCAAAGTCCCTTATTTAATTTTGCTGCTAGGTCCATTTGCCTGTCTTCAACTTATTATATTGAAACTTTTGCATTATATTTTAAAAAAATTAAAAATCCATGGGGCAGGCATAGCAATGTAGCAGGTAATGCTACTCACTACAATGCCAGCCTCCCACAGGAACCCTGGTTCCTGCCCCTGCTTTGGACCTGGGAAACCCTGCTACAGAATATCTGGGTGTTTGGGTCCTTCCTACCCACAGGAGACCCCCCCAGATGAAGCTTCTGACTCCTGGCCATAGCTGCTGCAGCCACTAGAGAATGTATCCATGCATGGAAGATCTGTCTCATTCTCCATAAATCTTTTCCATAGGTAAAACATAAATCTTTTGAAAATCTGCTAAAAAAAGCTTTGGTTAGATATAAATTTGTGTGAGGGAAAACTCCATTTTCATATTGTCCTTTTTCTATTCACAAACATCTTGGTACTCTCCATTTTTCTCCTACACTTTGTCTTCTCAGCAAGAATGTTTTAATTGATTGCACTCAGTACTTCCTGTGCACGACTAATTTTAAGTGCCATGTTGTTCTCTCAGCTATCTCTTCAAGTATTGCCTCCCATCCTTTCCAGGTAAATCTCTTTCCAGGTATCTGTAACTGAAGAGATGTTACATAGTTACATTCCAATTTTTTATACCTCTTAAATACTTTCTAGTACTTTTAAATTCCCTAAGGGTTCCTGAATAGTTTTCTCAAAAATGTTAGCTCATTAGTTTATTCCTCAGGTGTGTCTCTAAGTGTAACTTTGTTCTTTTTTTATATAAGGCTCTTGCAATTTTTAATTAATGCTGGCCTATTACTCAGCGTGAGCTATTTTTTATATGATCATTAAGATATCCTATGGATCCACCATTTCCAATCCTTGGAACAGACACTATTTGGTTCATTCGTTGACTTTCCTCGTGGCTTTTCATCTCTTCTTTGGCTTTTAAGTGAGATTTCTTCAGGAAGGCAATTTTGACTTTTTCTGAAATACTCACATTCTTTAATCTATTACTGACAATGGCGTTCAGATTGGTAGAGCTTTAGGACCCATGTAGGGTATTAACTCATAACCATAACCATAATGGACTTCAGTCTCAAGGTATCACCTCCTGTACCTGCAGCGGCAACAGTCAAGAATCAACTCTAGCATTTCCCGTTGCTGCACTGGCACCAATACACTCACCACTCTGGATTCAATTTCTCAAAGCTCCTTCCATTGCTATGTATTAAAAGTATCTTACATGGGTCCAGCGCAATAGCGTAACAGCTAAGTCCTCTCCTTGAACACACTGGGATCCCATATGGGCGCCAATTCTAATCCCAGCAACCCCGATTCCTATCCCGCACCTTGCTTGTGGCCTGGGAAAACAGTTGAGGACGGCCCAAGTCCTTGGGACCCTGCACCCGTGTGGGAGACCAGGAAGAGGCTCTGGGCTCCTGGTTTTGGATTAGCTCAGCTCCGGCCATTTCAGCCACTTGGGGAGTGAACCATCAGATGGAAGATCTTCCTCTCTGTCTCTCCTCCTCTCTATATGTCTGCGTTTCCAATAAAAATAAATAAATCTTTTTTTAAAAAGTATCATATGCTGTTATATTGTTAATGCATAGTAAATATTAAAAGTATTTTTTTTCTTGACAGAAATGCCTGATTTTTTTTTCTTTTAGAAAGATATTCACTGTAAGCATAGTAACTCAGCTAGTCATGTTGCAACATTCCTTAATTAGAACACCTGCTAAGAACAGTGGCTATGGTTCCACGCAGTAAGCCTAGTGACTAAATCCTCATCTTGCAAAGACACCATATGGGAACCAGTTCGTGTTCCAGATGTTCCACTTGCCATCCAGCTCCCTGCCTGTGACCCAAGAAAGCAATACAGGATTGCCCAAGTCCTTGGGACCCTGCACCTGCATGGGACTCAGAAGCTCCTGGCTTTGGATCAGTTCAGCTCCGGGAGTGAACCAGCTGAGGAAACCACTGTCTCTCCTTCTCTCTGTAAAAAGAAATTTGACATCCCAATAAAAAGAAATAAATCTTAAAAAGAAAAAGAAATACTTTTCTTTAAAGAAAGAAAAACTACAATGGCTAAGGGGAGCTACGGAAGTGTGACTACCTTCTCATAGCCACGTCTACAGAGCGCATTGAGTCTGTTCTCTAGATTAATAACAAAAAAAAAAATAAATAAAGAGAGAGAGGATAGTGGCTGAGTTTTATCAGTCTTTTATAATCTACTGATAAATCATAAGACTTTATCCTTTACACTGCTAATGCAATCCATACTGATGAATTTCATTATATTGAACCCTCCTGTACTTTTACACATTCTTTTCTTGATAGAGAAGAAATAATTCATTATACTTAACATCCATAGCGCACACGAAGAATCTGCAAGTTCATGGAAATATATACAAAAAAAAAAAGATGCTTAAACTTTGAAATAACTTGCAAAACTTATTTCCTAATTCTATTTTTAAATCCTTTCATCCCACACCTTACCACATGGAAAATACATAGTTTTAATCTGATAACAAAAATATATACCTAAAATCTAAATATGTTGCAGATAGTGAATAATAAAAAAACTGAAAGCAGTCCCTTTAAAGTTAAAATTAACTACCAGCTATATTTTGCCAATATTTTTCCAAATTCACACCTTATCTCAGGAAACCACATCCTTTGGCAGGGAATCATAGTTCCTTCTGGTCCCCCAAAATGATAAAGGTTATATGTTTTCACCCAGAATGATATACATAAACACAAAATCTTACATATGACATCATAATATTCACTGCCTCGATTCTACATGGCATGAAGAATTCAGATTAAATACACTCACTATACAGACCAGTGTACAATGCTCAAAATATTAATGGAGGAAGGATAGGCACATAAACAATGGAGAAGGAGTTGATGCAGAAATTAACAATTGGCTAGAAAAATTGAAGGAGTTATTTTAAGACATAAAATATTTTGGAGTTTTAAGCATTTATTTACAAAGCTCTTATTAACATAACTGCTTTTAAAATACAGCAAAAAAGGGGTCATAAGCTAATTGCTGAAGTAGCACATTGATAGCACAGGAAAAAAAGCTATGGTCAGTTAAACAATTAAAGCAGATAACTGCACATTGTTAAATGATAATTAAATGTTTGCCTTGGCCCCAACAAAACAGATAGCAAGTTTAAAAAATGCATTTAATCATAGGAATCTGACTATTTTGTATTCCTGACTATTAGAAAACAAGACTATTGTGAAAGATGACATCAGGGCTTTGAAAAATATTTTAAAACACCAGATAAAATTTCAATTTTACATGTAATTATAAGACCACTATAAAAATTGACTATATCTGTATCTGTGCATTTCACAGATTTATAAAAATGATAACAACTTTAGAATTATTCCATGAAAAAATATAAACAGCCTTTACTACACTTTTCTCATGGTTTTGTCTTCCAAAACACAGGTCCACACACTACCAAACTAACAAGATTTGCCAGTGTAAAATCACCATAAATATTGCCTGGGAAATAGCTGCTAGTATTTATCAATCATCTGCTTTCACAAAATGAGTACTTTCTAATCCTTCTGTGAGTCTCTCAATTTGAAAAGTATTTTCAAGCAATTCCCTTTAAGTATTGGTCTTATTGGGAAAACCCTTTACATTGCAGATGCTACATCTTGAAGATTCCTCTATTTATTCAGAAATTTCAACTGGTAAGCACTGTAGTATTATTTAATTTCTATATAAACTGAGATTCACAAATATGTATTTCCACAAATTCATTCACTGATACTATACAAATGGATTTACAGCAGGATTTGGTACCCACCAATAACATTTATTTACTGCATCAGGGTTGCAAAACTACTAATATCATGAATAACTTAAATTACTGGTCATTGAATGAGGAATTCAATCAAAGAGATAAGTTACATCAAAATCATTAAAATTTTTTACAGTGGCTTGAAAAATGTAAGACAAACTTTTACTCCTTCGAGAAGAAAATCAAACGGCAAACATTAGTGTTAACATCTTCCCAGCTTCCACCAAGTGCTAGTTCCAAGTACCATCTAAGTCAGTGTCTCTTTTGAGTAGGAGCTATTAATACATCTCTGTCCTTTAAGTTTTTAGGCTTCATATCAAATGAGTTGTAGATCTGCTTAAAGTATGACTTCTCCTTTCAAAGAAGGAAGGCAGGCTGACAAGGGAAGGAGACGGGATACCCTGTGAAGATAAAACATTATTTCATGTGTTAAATTTTTTAAAATAATTACATAGTTCACCATGAAGTCTAATTATTTATACATCTAAATAAATTATAAAGAAAGGCGATGGAATGAAATTAAGATCATTTTAGTATTCTGAGAACACAAACCAAATGTGGTAGACATAATAGTTTATTAGTCCACCATTCAGCTTGGAAAGACCCTGGCTTACTTCTGCCACATATTCATGATTCAGTGTTTTATTGGTAAACAAATTTGTGAAGTGAAGAGACAAAGCCCTTGGACTGGCACTATGTCAGGGCACATCAAGTCGCTGTCTGAGACACCAGCATTCCATACTGGCATCAGTCTGAGGCTCAGCTGCCCCTCTTCCAATATAACTCCCTGCAAACACACTGTGGAAAGCAGAAGAGAGCCCAACTGGTCCCGACACCCACATGGGAGACTCTGAAGATCATGGCTCCTGGCTTCGCCCTGACTCAGCCCTGGCCACTGCAGTACCTGAGGGAGTGAACCAGCAGATGGGGAATCTCTTCTTTGTCTCTCCCCTCCTTTCTGTCACTGTGCCTTTCAAATAAATAATTCTTAAAAAAATAAAAATTCAGGAGCGTGAATTTGAGAAACCCCTATCTCTGTAATTGGATTTTAAATATATATATAAATCCTGAACAACAACAAAACATGGCACTTTCCTACATAAGAAAATTTCTAATGCACCTTGTATATTTTCTAAAATTAAGGGTATATGACTTTACAAAAATATTATGTGCCATATTGAAAGAAAACTCCATTAAGCATAAACTGTTCTACATTCAATGCAGAAACAAAGTTGTGAATTCAGAAGTTCCCATCCACCTAAAATGTAATTCAGCGGGAAAGAATACTTCCACCTTTCTAGAAATACACATTTCAAATAGCTAATGAGCTCACATTAAAGTTCACGAGGCTTGCTTCCATTATTGTTTGGCATATCTCCTAATTCTTCACAAGTGTCAAAGATGAGTTGGATATAACTTTTATGAAAATTAGTATTTCCTTCTAGTATCTATGAAAAACTAGCCTGGGAAGAAGAATGATGTATAGATCGAAACCAGGAGTAATGAGAGTGCCCACGAGTAGAGTCTGAGCGCTGAACATAAAAATGCTTAGTAAATCCAATGATATTGCTTGTGGAAACAGAATGGGTAATCTGTTAGAACAGAAACACGCAATTGAGACATGAATGTCTTCAAAATGTTTTAAGTACTTTACATACATATATATCAAAAACATTAAAATGACATAACCACATATACATTAATCTTTGAAAATGTTTTAAATATTCATTTCCCTTCGTTTGAAAAGTCAATATTTACAATAATTACGAGAAACAGTACTTAAGAGTTCAAGAAAGTTTATAATACAATTAAAAAAATAAACGCTTATCTGCATTTTGTCAATTTTAATTTATCTAAATATTTTTATATTTTTCTGTTGCCAACTAAGTATTTTTTTCTTTGCCATTCTTCAAAGTTAAAAATCAAAATCTGGATAAGGCAGATCAAAATCTGGAAAATACACTCATAAATTCAGTCTTAACTCTGATATGTTAACTAAAGGTTCCAGCTGTTTAAAAAACTCGAGTATTACGTGCTGGGCTTATATACATTTTATATAAAAATGATAGCCTCTCATAAAACACTAGCACATCCACAATGTCCCAGGTAGTGTTCTAAGTACGTCACGTACGTTAATTCATTTCATTCTTACACCACTTCAGTCTCATTTCACACACAAAGCACTTGCCAAAATTTATATGGTTCCTAAGTTCCAGAATCCATGCTCTTCATCACTACCCAAACTGCCTTTATGTATATAATCACATTATCACATCATTTGCGTATGTATGATTTTTCTTTACACACACACACACACACACACACACACACACACCAGAAGATACTGGAAAAATGGAATTTAAAGTATGAGTGTATTTTAATGACAAGTTTTTTTCTTAATATATGGGGAAAGCCATTTTAAAAATTAAATTTACCTGTGTCTATGTATCAAGATAAACTAATACTTAGTTTTATCTTCATAAACTTTTTCAAGTACCCTTACATCAGATATCATGATATACTACAATATCATGTGGTAAGTGCTTTTCTAAACTGCATATATGCTGCTATGAGTAGCAAACTTGCTGTGCATGTGCTGTGGCACAGCCAAGCTGCCAACTGGAGATCAGGCTGCCGCGTTAGTGATCCAGGCATCTGCTAATTCACCCTGGAGAGCAGTGGAGGACGGCCGCTGTGCCTGCGCTCGTGAACCTGCTGCAACATCAGGCTGAAGCTCCTGGCTGCTGGATTCAGCCTGGCCTAGCACTGGCTGCTGCAGTCACTTGGGGAGTGAACCAGCAGAGATTTCTCCTTCTCTGCGTAACTCTGCCTTTCAGAGAAAATAAGCACATCTTACTAAGAGGTATCAGTAATCTGATTTTATTGTTAACCTCAGGTTAGGATAACAATAATTGTGCAAGGAACAAATACACTACTGAAAACTTAATTATAGTATTATATGTTAGAAATGCCCATAAAAGTAATTAAGTATATAGTAGTTCTCATATTGCTAAAAATGTAGACTGTTTAGGAAACATTTAAAAATATATGCATAAATTTAGAATCCATATGATCTTTTGAAGTTAAGTTTCAGATATTATATTTTACTCACCGCAGAAATGGCAAAAGGAATCAAATTTAGTCTCTGCTATTATTTGAATCAATCTATACAAGTATAAGCATAACCATTTGCATTAGTAAAGTGATAAGCCACATTGAAGCGTTTCATTTTTAGAGAACTTTAAACATTTTAATCTCAGTGAAATTTCATAATGAATTAACTGCACATTTTATCTCTAGTTCATTAATAGTGAAGCTTTTCTACGTTGCCTTTACCAGTTAAAAAATTTTGACAAATATCAAAAGATGAAAACTAACATTTCTATTTTTAAGAAATTAATGAATTCTCTACCATCTGCATGAACGAATAGGTCATGTGGATCAATAAATGAAAATCACTCACTGCCAATGACGATGTACTAGGCAGACGACTCACTGCCAGCTTATCGCTGCTGGTAGGGCTTCTTCCTTCTGCTGAGCTATGCGATGCCGAAAGAGTCATTCGGAAAGCTCTTTTGGGAGTTTTAGAGAAAGAGAATGCTCTGGTAACCTGCAGTTTTAAAAGTGACCACAGAATAAGCATAGGCAAATTTAACGTAGCTGGTAAAAATGTTTATGCATTAAAAAATGATCTACACACAATTCATGGCAAAATTACAATCTCTTGGGCATAAAGTAATGAGAAAATGCAATACAGTACAGCCTATTTTACCTTGAAGCCAAAGAAAGGAAGAAAATCACCTCACCTGGATTCCTGACAGATTCTGCCATCACTTAGTTAGGAAATTCTAATCCAAACTCAATCTACCTCATTTTCTTTATTCAAAGAGTAAAGGGGTTCATTTAAGTCATCATTTAACATGCTTATCTATGAAACATCACATACATTAAATGATGGGAAACAGACAGTTCAAGGCTTCTCCTTCGAGGGAAAGAGAACGCTTGGGGCTGGAAATTTCTCTTGAACACTAAAATTCTAGTTCTTTAGTTACCAAGATAATCACGCAGTCCCCAATAAATCGGATAAGTGCAAATATCTTCATCATTCAAAGACATGCTTTTAGATCAGTCAGAGATCCTTGTTCACCTGACTCTGTTATCTAATTTTTGCTAAGGAAATATTGGAGCCAACATCAGATGACTATCTACATATCTAGATAAAATGTGAACAGTGAATTTCTATCTTAGTTTATGGAAGTGCTACTATAACAAGAGTGGAAACAATAAGCTACTATAATCACTAAGGCAAAGAAATCAACTAAAATCATTTCTAGAGTTATTTTCCAGAACAGAAGAACAACTTTGTGTATGGTCAATATGATCTTTACGAAAACGATATTTTAATATAATCTGAAAATATATTTTAGGTATAGATTTTAATAACTTTCTCAAAACTCACCTTTTTCGAAGTCTTTTTTATTGCCCTAGAAGCTCTACTCAACGTACTGTCCATATCTTTAGTATTTACTTCAAAAGATTCTGGATCTGCAGGAAACATAAGGTTCTCCTGTCCAAAAAAAAAAAAAAAAAAAGTTTCATTATTTTAAAATGTAAAGATGGGGCTACAGTTGTGGTGTGGAACAGAGCAGATTAAGCCTTCACCTCTAGCAGCAACATCCCACAAGGATACCAGTTCAAGTCCCACCCACTCCACTTCCAATCCCACTCCGTGCTAATGCAATTGCTTGGGCAACTACATCAACAGGGGACACTCGGACTCCTGGGCTCCCACCTGGCCCAGCCCTTGGCATTGCAGCCATTTGGGGAGTCGGCTAGCAGATGGAAAATCTCTCTCCCTTTCTCTCCTCTCTAATTATGCTTCCCCAATTTTTTTTAAATCTTTTTCAAAATGGATAATCTCAATGATTTTTTTTTTCTCCAAAAAGCAAATATAAATGGCTAAGGATATATGAAAAAGTGTTCAAGTCTCAGAGAAGTGCAAACCAAAACCATAATGAGATTCCATCTTTACCCATTTGAGACAGTACTATCAAAAAGACAACAAATAACAGACTTTGGGAAGGATGCTGAGAAAGAAATTCCGAAATAGTGTAGGAGGGAAAGTGAATTAGCACAGCTATTAGGAAAAACAGTAGAGAGATTCCTCAAAAACTAGAAATAGAATGGCCACATAACCCAGTAATTCCATTACTATGGTTTTTATCCAAGAGCAGTGAAATCAGCATAGCAAAGAACCAGCTGCACTCATATTTTTCTTAATGGAACATATTCAGCCATAGAAACAAAATGAAATGTCATTTGTATTCCCATGGATGCAAATGGACAAACTTATATTAAGCGTATCTGTTACAGAAAGACAGTGCATTTATTCACAAGCTGACAAGCTGATCTCATAGAGGTGGAGAGAAGAGCAGTGACTACCAGAAACTGGGTAGAGTGTGGAATAACGGAGGATTACGGGCGGAGAATGAATAAAAAGCTGGATAGGAAGATTAAATTTCATTCTTTTTTTTTTTTTAAAGATTTATTTATTTGTATTGGAAAGGCAGATATACAGAGAGGAGAGACAGAGAGGAAGATCTTCCGTCCGATGATTCACTCCCCAAGTGGCCGCAACGGCCGGAGTTGAGCCAATCCAAAGCCAGGAGCCAGGAGCTCTTTCAGGTCTCCCACACGGGTGCAGGGTCCCAAGGCCTTGGGCCATCCTGGACTGCTTTCCCAGGCCACAAGCAGGGAACTGGATGGGAAGCTGGTCTGCCGGGATTAGAACTGGTGCCAATATGGGATCCTAGTGCATTCAAGGTGAAGACTTTAGCCACCACGCTATCGCGCTGGGCTCGGAAGAATAAATTTCTAATGAATCAGAATACCTGATTGCTATTAATTCTTTCTTTCAAAATACCTTGTTGACAGGATTTTTAATGTTCCCAATCAATAAAAATAAATTTATCTAAATGACAAAATGCCCACTACCATATTCTGATCATTATATGTTGTATGTATACACTGAAATGCGTACACATTATGCTCTCCTAAACTATCTATAATTACTTTGTGTAGCTTAAAAATAATAAAAAAAAAAAACTCCGCTTTCATTACTCTGGGTTTCAAATAAAGTTTTTTACAAAGCCTTTAATTAAAAAAATATAAAACACCTAAATTTAAAACAAATCATTCCTGAGACAGGTGCTGTGGCCAAGCAGATTCAAGTGCAGCTTGGGATGCTGGCTTGCTGTAACAAGCCACAGACAGCCACAGTTCTCAGCCACCATCCTAGCACAGGGCCCAGGAAGCAGCAGGTCACAGCCCACGCATGTGGAAGCAGCAGCACATTGCTGGCTCCTGAATCCAGCTTGGCCATCACTCCTGCAACCCACTGTCTTGAAGCTATCTGGAGCCTAAAACAATCAGACATAACTTATCTATTTCGGTCAGTCCGTCTTTAAGATAAATGCACAAATATTGAAAGATTAACAGTTTAAAAAAAATCCTTCCTACTTCTGCTGACCAATCACCACTCGCATTGAGACATTTCTTACACATTATTTTTCTGCATTTACATATTTCATGACAAAATTGGAAAATGCTATTCAGCTATTCTTTTTTTCAATTTCTACATTCCGTGTTCTTTTTGTGTCTTTTCTGATTATACATTTATTCTATCATTCTATTGTTTAAGAGCATCTTAAGTGAGGTACTGAAGAAAGACTAATCTTTAAAAAGTTTGTAGAAAGTGGAATTAAATGTTTATTTTAGTGCAAAATATTTAAATGCCTTTATAATTTCCTGTAACTTTTCAAAGTACCTTCATATAAAAGGCAATAGAGTCTCAGTCTGGGAAGATAAAAAGATTCTAAAGGCGAATGTCATATAACCACAAAACAATATGAACATACTTAATGTAATTAAACTGTACACCTAAAATCTTAAAATCGTAAAACTTTGCTATTTATTTTATTATAAAAAGGGCAAAGTAAATTATTTACTCAGAGTGCCATATGTGTGTGTGTGAACTTCTCAAAGTTCAGAATGTATGAATTGCTTTCCAAAAAGGGCGTACTGGAACGGGCACTGCAACACAGGTTAAGCCGTGGATCATCTGCATCCCGTAACTCAGCGTCTGGCGCAACCTCCAGGTATTGACCAGCAGTCAGCAGTCCAGGTGTATGACTATCAGCTCTGTGCATCGAGTCCCTCAGTGCTGGACAGCAAACAAACCAGCAGAGGGAAGATCTCTCTATCACTCCCTGTGTGAGCAAACTGTACAGAAGGAAGGAAGGAGGGAAGGAAGGAAGGAAGGAAGGAAGGACGGGAAAAATCCATCTCCACAGGAAAAAAAAAAAGATTCAGTTCTTTCACTTGTCTGCTAAAAGGGGGAACTTTCCTTCTTCATGCAGGTAAAATTCGCCCTTTCCAGTTTAGAAGCTTCAAGTGAATATTGCTGCTCATAAATAGTCAGTGATATAAACTGAGACACAGGAGAGTCAGATTTGTAAAAAGAAATATAAAGGGTTGGTAGTGAAAGCACTGAATTATAGCATAGGATATTTAATTATCAAGTTGTTTGCCAACTACATCAAACTGGAGGAAAGGGTGACAATACTTAATTTATTAATAAAATTATACTTTTAACACATTTGATGTTAGAAATTTATAATGGAATCAGCAAAATTACCACCTAACATCAGGTAACATACATAAACCTTAGAATACGGACCACATAATTAAAGGTTACAATTTGGGGGGGAATAAAAAAAAACTGTATTCTGAGATACAAGATTTTCTTTTTTTTTTTTTTTGAGATACAAGATTTTCAACAGATTAAAATTTTAAACATCTTTTAAGATTTATTTTCTTTATTTGAAAGACAGACCTACACAGAGGAGAGGTCTCCCATCTGCTTTCCTAGGCCTCCAGCAGGGAGCTGGATTGGAACTAGAGCACCCATATGAAATGCCAGTGTTACAGGTGAAGCTTAACTTGCTAAGCCACAGCCACAAATGGTTAATCTTTAAGTACTAAAGTAGGAGTATAAAGGGCTATCTATTCATGATAAAAAAAATGTCAAGAATATTTGATCAGCAAATGGGATAACTACTTGTGCTTGCTTCAGATGCAAATATATATTAAATAGGAGAATTATCAGATTTTAGCGTGAGCTTTACACTCATGGGTCACTGTCGCTGCCCTTAGCTGTACCTGTAGAATATTAGATTAAGTTCTTTCAGTCTGAAAATTGTAATTCTTAAGTCATTTAAAAATAAGTCTGATAAATAAAATGGTACATAATAAACCAGGTGCACTTATCTTGCTTTTAATTAAAGTAAGCCCCAACTATTTAAGGCATCAAGAAACATGAGGGCCATTTCAAAAGTTCACAGAAAACTGAAGTTAAATGTTAATGTGCAGGGCCAAAGCTGTGGCACCATGGGTTAGGCCCCCACCTACAATGCTGTTAATCCTAATGGATGTCAGTTCGAGTCCCAATCACTCCACTTCCATTCTATATTCCAGCACCCTAATACACCTGGGAAAGCAGCAAGAAGCGATCCAAGTACTTGGGCTCCTACACCCACGTGAGAGTGCTGGGCAAAGTTAAAGGCTCCTGCTTGCCTAAGCCCCGCTCCAGCCATTCTGGCCAGTGGGTTGTAACTCAGTGAATGCAATGTATCTCTCCCTCTGTGTGTGTGCGCCCTTCTCTGCCTTTCTCTAACTCTGCCTTTCAAATAACTAAAATATATCTTTAGATTAAAAAACTTGGTGTGCATTTTTCAGGAACATTTTTAGCCCCCTCACACTTAACAGGAAGACAACATTGTGCTAATCCCTCCTGCCTCAGACGAATCCCATGAGTGCCTGGTTTGAGTCTTGGCTGTTTCATTTTCAATCCATCTCCCTGGTAATGCACCTGCAAAAGCAGCGGGAAATGTCCCAAGAACCTGGGCCCCTGCCACCCACAGGGAGATCCACACGGAGTTTCCCAGGCTTTATGTTTCAGCTTGGTTGAGCCAGACTATCGTGGTCACTTAGAGTGAACCAATGAGTGGAAGCTAGAGTGGAAGCTAAAGCTACATGTGTGTGTGTGTGTGTGTGTGTGTGTGTGTGTCCCTCTCTACTTGTAACTCTGTCCAAAAAAAGGCTTATTGCAAGACCTAGGAGTTGGATATAAACAAGTCCACTAAAAAATAAACAATGTTTTACATTTCTGCACTTAAATACTTAGAAATACATTCTCTTCAACATGACAAAATGTTCAAGATATTGACTAAAAGCTTCTCAAAATTTACTATACGTAAACTTCAAATGCAAGGCAGGGCTCGGCTGAAGCCACTGAACTTACAAACATAATTTTGAAGAAAATAATTTCAACAGACTGAAAGGATATTATGATTCAAAACAGCACAAATCGTAACATAGTCAAATACTTGCTGCCATCTTGTGGCTAATTATACTTTAAGCAATTTTTCTAGTGGCTACTGAGATCCAATTCTAGTGCCATTAGCCATCATCTGGCTGGTAAATCAACAGGTAATATAAATTTATCATTTAAATATATTTAATACATTACATATATAATGTTTTATATATTGAACATTTATTTACTTGTTTCAAAGAAAAAGTGACAGAAAGATGGAGATACAAAGATTTTCCACTTGTGGAGCACACACTTCCAAATGGCTGCAACAGCCAGGGCTAGGCCAGACCACAAAGGAGGAAAACAGAACTCCAGGTGGGTCTCCAATAAGCATGGCAGGGACTCAAGTGTTTGGGCCATCTTCTAGGCACACTATTAGGGGACTGGCTTAGAAGCACAGCAGCCAGGATTCAAATGTGCACTCCACCGACAGGGGGTGCCAGCACTGCAAGCGGCGATTTAATCCAGCACACCATACTACTGCAGTATGGAAAACGTTTCCACTTACTTTACATGTAAGTACTAGGATTATGAATCTGGAAAGGGCTGCATGAACCAACTAGTCTGACATTCTAATTAAGGGCGGGTAGTTGCATCGGCGGTTGAGATGCCTGGGTTCAAGTTCAGTTATGCTTTTAAATAAATCCAATTCTCTGCTAATGCACACACAAGAAACAACCGGTCAAGTATTTGAGATACGGTCACACACGTGAATTTCCACTTTTAGTTATAAGCTCTTGGCTTCAGCCTAGTCCAGCTGTAAACATCTGGGGCATTTAGGGAGTAAAACAGTGCTTTGAGGGGATGGGCAGGGTTGGGGAGGAAGCGGGGTATGCGTGTGTGTGTATGTGTTTTTCTCTGCCTTTCAAATGAAATGAAAGTTAATCTTTTAAAAAAAAAGGCTTTTTTTTAATGCTGAAGTAATTTCTACAATAAGAAATCATTATACTGTGAAAAAGCCCATTTTATATTTGGATTACTACAACTATGAAAAAACTTCTTCATAATGGACAATTTTATAAGCTTTATTGCAAAAGCTATCTCGCTTTTTCTTGACAATATTCTAGATGCATGCATTAGTATAATATTCCACTTTACGAGCCTTTTCACAGAACGAACCATTCTCAACACGTTCTTAGCCCATAGAAATTAAACAATCACTTAAAAGCCCTCTTTATGTCTCTGAACAAGGAGGTAGGAAAGTTAAACCAAACATGATCTATCCACTTAGAGCTGGAGCTGTGGTACATGAAGTTAAGCTGTCACCTGCAGCGCTGGCACACAACACGGGCGCCAGTTCAAGACGAGTCCCGGCCACTCTACTTCCAATCCAACTCCCTGCTAATGCGCCTGCGAAAGCAGCAGCAGAAGGCCCTGCCCCTACACAGGAGACCTGATGAAATTCCTGGCTCTTAGCTTTGACCGCTCTAACCCTGCCCACGGCAGTCTCTGGAGCAGTGAACACTGGATGAAAGAAAAGACCTCTGTCTCGGTCTCTCTTTCTCAATCTAAAGCACTGCCTTTCGTATACATAAAAATACATCTAAAAAAAATTAGATACTTCATTTTATGCCTAAATGTCTGTCAAGGACAGATTTAACATGACAAAATATTTTATTCGCCTACAAATGTCAAAGGAAATCTCATTGTACTATTATTCTAAAAGAGTCACAACACTTTCTCTCTAATTTTTCTCTATCTGTGGGTCACACGTGTACCTCATTTGCAGCGTTAAGGAAATCCTATTCACCCTTCAGGGGATCTAGTTCAATCCAACATCTCTCATAGGCTACCAGATTTCTGTAAAGTCATTTAACTTCAATATTTTGATTTTTCTCATCCAACCCCACTTTCATCTGTATAGCATAAATTATATCTCATGATGACATAAGAAAAATATACTGGCAAACTGAGCTGATAAGAAAAGATACATGCTACAACCCAACCCACTTCCTGCTTTCAAGATTCAAACAAGAACAAAATATCTTTACTGCAGTTTGACATCTTTATCTGAAAATCGGAAATGATGGATACTCTAAAAAATGTCAACAGGCCAATCAATAAATTTCGGACTTTAAAGCACTGCAGATTTAAGATTTCCAGATTAGAGGTATTCACACAATAAAAATGATGGAGATATTCTAAAATCTACAAAACTGTACATTTTCTGATTCAACACATTTCAAAGCCTACAACAGGCATATCCAAAAATTCCAATAAAATTAATGTTTTTTGTGTATAATCTTTTAAAAACCTTTTCCACAATAGTTTATTAAAACAATTTTCCTGAACACATGCAAACTAAAATTGTAATTTAATATGGCATTAGAACCATACAGATTTATTCTGGGGGTGAAGACACTGCCACAGAGTTTAAATTTTCATGACAACAATGGGTGTAAGAACTTACAGCATCCGCTTTACAAATGGTGTTGGCTACATGTCGACACAGCATCTTTAGCCAGTTTTCTTTTGGAAGGTCATCTGACGTCATCTGGAAACTGAGCAGCACATTAGCCTGCTCTGTTGGTGGCCTCACAAGCAAGGCAAAAGCATTATGGCAATCTAGGGTTCCAGAACAACCATAAATAAAGTGTTACTCCTTGAAAAAGAATTTCATTCCCTCAGCGCATCGAAATCCCAATGATAATAATCTTCTCTGATCTGTCTCTTTGTTTTTTAAAGATCAGCAATAAGTTATTATATTAAAACACTGGAAAGAATTGTAATAAAAAGAGGGTACCAAGTAAGAATCAATAATAAAAACAACATTTCTATGATATGTAAATTAAGCAAAATTTTCTATGCCATTTAATATTTTTTTCTGCTGAAATTTAAGAAAACAGACCAATGGCAATATCAGAAAATTTCAATGGCTCAACCTATTAGAGAAATAAAATGGCTAAATAATTAATTTTTTGTGATCAGGATGCTTACAATTGAATCATGCCTGAATAAGGAACATGTCCATGACTAAAATCCAAAGAAATATAGGTAATTTAAGCAGTCTTGCAACCTACAATAAACAGAAACTATTTTTACTTAGTTACCAATTTATCCAACGAGCATACCTTCTGTTTCTCTTATGTCCAACACCTTCTTAATCTGAGAAAGAGGCATTAAACGAACATGCTTTAGAGAAGCTGGAGGTCGGGTATGGCCATGGGGACTTCTAAAAGTGCCAATAACCTTGTGTCGCTTTCTTGCTATCTAATCAAAGAAAATTCCAGAAAGTTATAATAAGTTATATGAATAAAAATAATTAAGAACCAAATACTTTAAAGGAGCACTAAGCACATAAATCTAGATGTAACTCATGTGAAAATCAGTCATTAGTAACTTACGCATAAGAATCACAACTCTACTACATGACAAAATCTTACATACAACTGTGCTGTAGAAATTCTGACGCTCACATGTGAAGAGCTCAAAAGTCAGAAAATCCACCCAAAAGATAAAAGGTTCCAGTAGTTTTAAAAAAGTAAGAAACATTGTAAGAAACAGGGTGAAAAAAATGAAATATTGAGTAACAGGATTTGAGATAATATCTGAATATTTTCAAGTTAACTTGGCTAAGCAAAATAATTGAATTTCAAGTTTCTTTCATTTCACCTCCCCCCCCCGCCCCAAAATAAAAAATTTGAAAGACAGAATAACCTAGAGAGAAAGCGAGAGATCTTCCACCCACTAGATGCTACAAGTGGTACTAAGCCAGGAACTCCTCTGTGGTCATGTGGGGAGTGGAGCCATGGATGAAAGATTTCTCTGCTTCTCCTTTCTCCTCTGTCACTCTGCCTTTCAAATCAAAACAACAGGAGCCTAAGATATGATGTACATTTCTTTCTCTCTACTGTTGTTCTTTCTCTGTGTCACCCTGCCTTTCACATTAAAAGAAAAAAAAAAAAAAAAAGAAGTGCTTCTGCCATGGTGTAGACTAAGCCTCCATTGGCATCCCATGTGGGCACTGGTTCAAGTCCCAGTGGCATCACTTCCAATCAAACTCCCTGCTTATGGGCTGGGAAAGCACAGGATGGCTCAAGTCCGTGAGCACCTGCACCCTCAAGGAGGAAGTTCCTGGCTCCAATTGGCTCAGCTCCAGCTTTTGTGGCAAACAGATGGAAGTACAAACATAATATTAGGGGAATTTCTGCTGAGGCGACTCTGAGTCATGGAGGCCAAGAGGTAGAATAAGAAAGTAAAGAAAGTAATATCTAAAGGACTTGGAAGCTATACAGGACAAAAAAACAACAGGAATCAAAGTAGCAGAGAAATCAATGAGCCTTCCACAGAAGATTTTAAAAAATTTGGAGGAGATGTAGGTCAAACATTGAAATTGAGTCATGGATCCCACTGGGAGCAAAGGATAAAAACCAGAATGGATTGGTAAGGAAGAACAGATAACAACCTTTTGGATAAACAGAACCAGCTTACCTAAGGACTTCAACAGGTTTTTCAAGAACATAAAATAGGGGTGGCAACTGCAGTGGGCATTGTGGTGGAGTAAGCCACACAATAGAGGGGGTGGACACTGTAGTGGTGCAACCCACTCACTGCTAAAGATGCTGGCATTCCATATCAGAAAGCTGATTCAAATCCCAGCCTCTTCACTTCCAGATACCTCCTAATGTGTATGAAAAACACCAGATGAAGGCTCAAGTATCTGACGACCTGGACAGAGTGAGATCCCGACTCCTGGCCAGCCCTAGCTACTGCAGCAGTCTGGGGAGACAATCAGTGCCTCTGTCTCCTTCTCCCTTTTCCTATGCATGCTGCCTTTCAAATAAATAAACTCTTATAAAATAATCATCATAATAATAGAAGTACAAAAAACTATGTATAAATTCAGATCACATATGATTAAAAACTGATTCCTTCAACTAACCCCTGTACTCAGAAGTAGGGCAAACTAAAATTCTTATTGAGGTAATATAGAAAGGTAGTTCAGTGTTAACTGTCTCCTAAATTTTTATTTCTTTCACACGTTAAACTATGGTCCATTGTGTATGTTAGTGTTACTGTTTCTACTCTTGTGCGTCTTTGTACTACTTCTGACAAATGGAAATATTTTTTATTAACTCATGACAACAAAACTCTGCATTTAACAAGCTGAAGCTTTAGCGAATTTTACTATGTCTCTAATTTTGCTGGTTCAATTATATTTCATACTTACAAATTAATTTACTTCCCCAGGTTGCCCTTGGGGTTGCAGGCAGCCCCTGCCAGACCAAAGGGGCTGGGGGGAATACAGCAGAGGGAGGGCAGTCCCTCTTCCTCCTCCCCCCTCCAGGCCTGGTGGCTCTGGCCCCCCAAAACCACTTTCGATCTGATTCCTTTTGTGTTGAATACACCAATCTCCCTCCACGCCACCCCAGGTGCCCAAGTTTGTGGGGGCAATCCTGTATTTTTTTTTTAACGATACCTCTTCCTGTCCCTTCCCTTGTTGCCAACTTCTAACCACAGTAGTGACTCTGTGCTTGCCCGTTTGGTTCTGTGTATAAATGGAATGTTGTGGAGAGGACCCCTCCCCTGCTGCCTGTTCTCCCCCTCCCCAGCTCTGTCCTCTGGTCTCATCACTGGAGAAGCAGAACCAGTAAGGGACCTTCGATTAAATAAATAAATAGATAGATAATTAATACTATTTGATAGGGGAGGACAGTACTTAGGTAGAAAGGGGAATTTATACAAAGGATCTTCATAAGTTCCTATGATAAAAAATATAGGATGGCATTTTGGCACAATGGGGATGAAATACCTGAGATGCTGCCATCTTATGTGAGCACCAGATATACCCACTGATCCACTTCCAACCCAGCTCCCTACTAATGTCCTAGGAAAATGGTGAAAGATGGACCAAGTGCCTCGGGCCCTGTTCCCCACTTGGGACACCTGGATGCAGAACCAGGCTCCTGCCTTCTATCTGACCCAGCCTTGGTCCTGTGGCCATTTGGGGACTGAGCCAGCCAATGGAAGAAAGATCTTCCTGTCCCTCTCTAACTTTGCTTTCAGATAAATAAATCTTTAAAAAGAATAAAAACACTATCCATGGATTTGGAAAGTTTTTGCATCAAAATAAAAAACACATTTATTTCTATCTTTCCATGAAATGTTTGAAGCATTCTCGCAATTATTTTCATGAACATAAATTTCCACGTTGACTACGATCATTCTTACTAGACCTTTTCTTTTTGAAAGCAGTCATAAATCGTGTTAAATCAACTGCATGTTAGGTTTTTAAAAAATGTCTATGAGCTTACCTATAACTACACTTCAACTGAAATTTGGTATGAAATATTCAGAGAACCCATACAAATCATCATTGCTATAATTCTAGATGAAGTACAGCTTTACCTCCAGGCAGTCATTGAAGAGGAACAGAGTGACTTGTTCTCCTCTGTCACAGGGGTGCTCACCTAGAGAAATTGTTTCAACTCTCTGGATCAAGCTTCGGTGAGAAGATAACAGATTGGCCTGCACGGATGAAAAATAATAGGAAAATTACTTGGCATCAATGCTTAAGCTGCGCCTCAAAAAATTAAACCAACAAGAAACAGAAAATACATTAATTACACCCAAAACAAGAGATTACTTACTGGGCATCCATCTACTTCATAAACAACATCAAAAATTTGCTTTTGAGCTTCTGTTTTCCTTTTATCCTCATTAATATGCCTGAAAAATAGTTATTTTCAAAACGGAACATAAAACCATATAAAATACATCGTATATCACAAATGTCACACTGTATATCTCAAAAGTCCTGTTGTATAAAACTTAATTCTGACAGGTGAATCATTAGAATAGACCTTAAGAATATTGTACTAGTTTAAAAAATACTCACAAAATTTTTCAGAAAAGCATGCTTTACTACCTCACATCTAACTATACGTATATTAATCCATATTATTTTATGTTTACTATATATCTTCTAAGATATACCGAACCCATAGAAACTTGATATTACCCAACAAAATCTGGCACTGTAACACAGAAGGGCACTATAACACAGAAGTAATTTGCTACTTGGGACACCTGAATATCACAAAATTCAAATCAAGTCCCTACTCCTTCAATTCTTCCATTTTTAAATTTTTTATTTAAAATTTCTGCATTGATTTGAAAGAAAGGATTGGGGCAGGAGGAGGAGGTGAGGGCAAGAGAAAGATCAAGAATCAGGAGCTGAAGGACTTGGTCCACCTTCGACTCTTCCAAGCACAGTAGTTAGGAGCTGGATTGAAATGGAGTAACTAAAGCTCAACCCAGTGTCCATCTGGGATGCCAGCACCACAGGCAGCAGCTTTGCATGCTATACCTCCTTCACGTCAGCTCGTTCTATTTCAACTGCAAAGCAGTCTATACTGGCCCAAGTTCATGGGTTCCTGCTACCCACATGGAAACCTGGATGGCTACTGGCTTCCAACTGGCCCAGCCATGGCTGTTGGGGAAATTGGGGCTGGGAGTAATTCAGCATATGGCAGACCTATCTCTGTCACTCTGCCTTTCACACACTTTTTTTAAATTTTTGGAATTTTAAATATAAATTTAACTAAGACTTTCTACAAGTTACTCCTAAGTCATATGCCAATTAGTTCATTGAAACAAAGAACAACACTACTTCCAGGTAAAATGGAATAAAATAGGGGATGGATTTATCCTTCTACCGGAAACAATTAAAATATCAAAATAAGAAGAGACTAGGGTTTCCAAGACATTACATATCAGTTCCCTCTAAGAGAAAATGCGAGTTCCTGTGATTATCCTTGTTTACAGCTTAGAGAAAGTTTCTCCTTAAACAAAAATCTTGAACTAAGGGACTGGTGCAGTAGCCTAGTGGCAAGATCCTCGCTTTCCATGTGCTGAGATGCCATCTGGGTGCCAGTTCGTGACCCAGCTGCTCCCCTTCCACCTCTCTGCTTGTGGCCTGGGAACGCAGTGTAAGATCACCCAAAAGCCTTGGGACCCTGTACCCACATGGGAGACCCAGAAGAAGCTCCTGGGTCCTAGCTTCGAATTGGCTTAGCCACAGATAGAAGATTTTTCTCTGTCTCTTCTCTGTTGAAATATGTTGAAATAAAAAATGGAACAAAGGACTGGCATGCTGGCATAGCACACTAACCATCTACCTGTGATGCTGGCATCCAATATGGACACTGGTTCAAGTTTTGGCTGCTCTATTTCCAATCTAGCCCCGTGCTAACAGATCAGGAAAGCAGCAAAGAATGGCTCAAGTTCTTGGTCCCCTGCATCCACTGGGAGACCTGGAGGAAGTTCCTAGCTCCTGGTTTCGAGTCAGCCCAGCTCTGGCAGTAGCAGCCATTTGAGCAGTGACATGCTGGAGCAGTGAAACATC
The DNA here is from genome assembly GCF_017591425.1 of Ochotona curzoniae. Taxonomy (NCBI): domain Eukaryota; kingdom Metazoa; phylum Chordata; class Mammalia; order Lagomorpha; family Ochotonidae; genus Ochotona; species Ochotona curzoniae. The sequence continues at coordinate 26,893,190 of NW_024467096.1, forward strand.
TCTCCCTTTCTGTCTCTATAATTCTGACTCTCACATAAAATAAAGGAAACTTAGGGAAAAAAAAAGATGGAAAGAAACATCCTTCAAACAGGAAACAGAACAGAAACTTAAGTGACTACAAGTATGTAAGATCAAACTGGGCTTTAAGACAAACATTGTTACTAGACATAAAGATGAAAACATCACTCCCTCAGGAAACTGTAACATTTACCAGAATATACATATTTAACCCAAAATGCATAAAGTAAAAATTGACTGAAATGCAAGAGAAATAGATATTATACATATATATGTATATACTTGTATGTATGCCAAACTTAAGCCACACGTCAAACATATAAACATATGTAATTTCCTTAAGAAAAATACTATTCTTAAGTTACTAAAAATTTGTACCTATAGCAAGTTAATATCTATGTTTTTATAGCACCATTTAAGGTTTTTAAGCTTGCAGGAAGGGGGCAGATTCCATAAATGACAAAGTCTGGTGAAGTGATGACGTCTCATTATCTCTTTTACTGGATATGCACAGCTGTTTCAATCACCATAATATACATTTAATCTTTATGCTAAATGTCAAAGACATCAAGAATATAGACCTACTCAGATTCTGTAAGGTTTATAAATCAGCATCACAACTGAACATTAAAATCTCATTCCCTTATAATTCAACATTTATTTAAATTCTATGAGCATGGCTCTTAGGGAGGAATATATTAAAAATATTCTTAAGTTGTCAGCAAGTTAAAATAACATTGAAACAAAAAAGAAGTCTTTAATCATTTGCTTTATTGAATCAGCTTATGATCTCTGCAGGAGCTAGCTTGACACTATTCCAACAGACACAGCTTGTCAAACTACTATTCTGTTTACTATCAAGGTCACTTTACGATCTATACTTACATATATTAAATTACATACATAAATCAAAAAAATAATATAAGCTACTTTTTATTCTAAACCTGAAAAAGGCAAGCATGGCATGTAACAACCTCACTCCTTTCCTCTTATGGACCATGTAAACAGCTGTTGAAAGGAGCAAGGTAAAAAAATGTGTGGCACAGTATTTTAACCAGTGTTGAAAATATACAGAAAATTATTACCATAGCTTCAGAAGTACTAATTTGGTCCCAATAAACAAAAATATGAATGAAGGCTGGCTGATAAAGATGCAAAATATGAATACAAATAAAAACAGGGGGGAAAAAAATGAAGGGTGAGGAGAGAGAAAGGTAGAGGAAGCAGAAAGAGGAGAAAGGAAAGAGCGAAAGCATGGGGAGGGACAAAGAGAGAGCCTAACAGAAGCCTAGGCGGGTTATGTTTTGCTGAGTCTGAATCCTCTTTGGAGCTGGTACTGTTCTTCTATAGGTCCTTTGTGAATACTCTGAGAAACAATTATATATAGAAGCTCCACGTGGAATCTCAAGAATCCTTTATTCTATAAATGCACTCAAAGTCCATAGAGTAAACTCGTGAAAGTACCTTCCCTGAAGCAAGAATGTTCAGGGCAACAGTTGTCTACTCTGATGACAATAATCAGAACAGATTATTTCAGATCAAAGCTGTATCTCCCCCAAATTAGACCTATACCAAGCAACGAAAATGTTATTGATCCCATTCCCCAAATCAGTTTCATTAACACATTTCCAACCAATCTTGGCAATCTAATAACATAAAATTTTAGCAATAAAAAATGTTAAAGTGAAAGACAACCTAAGGAACAAAGAAAAAAAAAAATCAAGATAATACACTTACGTCATTACTTCCTTCAGTGATCCAATAGCTTTTTCTAAAGTGCTTTTGTCAGGGTTTTCATCAACTGTATGCTTTTTAAGATCTGTAATAACGTTTTTTTCTATGATTAAAACAAATTCAATGATTTGCCATCTAAGACATACATTTGTTGCCCTTGATTCAAGTTGATTTTTTTTTAAAACTTCCTTCCACTAATTCAATTCACTCTTTAAACGGCCACATTCACACAGGACGGTGGCATCCAGGTAGGAGCTTTCAGCTACCCCAGTGCCAGTCCCATATGATTTTTAGAAACAACATCTAATTTTTACCTTAAATGTTTTAAGTAGGGGAAGCTGGTTAAGCTGCCACACACAGCAGCAGCACTGCCTACTGATACTGGTTCAAGTCCAGGCTGTTCCATTTCAAATCCAGCTCCCTGCTAACATGCCTGGGAAAGCAGTGGAAGAAGGCCCACGTGCTTGGCCCTGCACCGATATGGGAGACCTAGATGAAGCTCTCAGTTCCTGGCTTTTGCTTGACCCTGCTCCAACTGTTGAGGCCATCTGGGAAATGAACGAGCGGATGGAAGACCTCTGTCTCTCCCTCACTTCCTCTTTCAAAACATAAATATCTGAAAAATCAAAGTTTTAAGCAATGTTCCCTGAGTTTCTGACACATCAAGAATTCCCTACTTTACTAAGTTTTCAAAGTCAATACATTTTGTTACATAACTATCTCAATTCTTTCCAGTAACACAACTCCTAGATTCTTCCAGCTCTTTCCATAATGCTGTATGAAAAAAACATGAACCTCAATTAGCTCATAAATCACTATTGTTTTATATTTTATCCTGGAACACTAACTGTATTTTTTTTTTAATTTTTTTTATTATTTTTTTATTGGAAAGGCAGATATACAGAGAGGAGAGACAGAGAGGAAGATCTTCCGTCCAATGATTCACTCCCCAAGTGAGCCAAACGGCCGATTCAATGCCGACCCGAAGCCAGGAGCCTCTTCCAGGTCTCCCACGCACGTGCAGGGTCCCAAAGCCTTGGGCCATCCTTGACTGCTTTCCCAGGCCACAGGCAGGGAGCTGGATGGGAAGTGGGGCTGCCAGGATAGAACCGGCGCCCATATGGGATCCCGGGCGTGCAAGGCGAGGACTTAACCACTTGCGCCACTGTGCCGGGCCCATCACTAACTGTATTTTGTCTTTCACTGCAGGTTTTGCTATTATTTTAGAGGTTCGTATTTCATACAGTGACTTTTTTATCCAGGTTGCTTAAATCAGGTTTAGGCATTAAATCCAATGCTTGCTCAGTCTAGTACCATGTCTACATAACTTTGATATGGGATACTAAAAAAAAAAAAAAGAGAGAGAGAGAACAGGTTAGAAAGCAAGCGCATTTAGTCACAACAACATGGGATTTCTACAAGTACAAAACGAAATACTGTGACATACAAATTGGCAAAATTCAGTCTTAGTTTAATTGTTCACAGATTCTTGTCTACTGCACATATTACTATGGTCAAGCTAAAAAACAAAATTCTTCACTGCAGGTTTGTTTATAATTTACCTTGCACCTGTATCACCACCACCCCCATGTGGACACCAGTCAAAGACCCAGCTGTTCCACCTCCTATTTGACTCCCTGCTAATGACTGAAAAAGCAGCAGCAAACAGCTCAATTGCTAGGGCCCCTGCACCAATCTGGGAGACATGGAAGAAGCTGCAGGCTCCTGACATGAGCTTGGCACAGCTGCTGCAACAAGATCTCTCCCCTTCCTTCTCTCTCACCTTTTCTTTCTGTAACAGTACCTTTTAAATAAATTAAAAATATACTTTTACAACAAAAACTGACATTCTTATACTACTTTAGAAAGGAATATGATGTTTTTCTTTAATTTTATTTTAACACAGGCAAAAGTTCTTCTTAAAAACACTGCAGAGGCTCAACAAGTTAAGCCATCAGTTACAATACTCGCATCCCATACTGGATTCCCAGTTTACTTCCTGGTTGCTCCACTTCTGATCCAGCTCCCTGTTAATCCACACAGGAAAACAGTAGATGAGGGTGCAAGTCCTTGAGTCTTTGATATGCACATGGGAGAGCTGGATACAATTTGCGGCTCCTGGCTCAATCCCAGTTGCAGTTATTTTCAGAGTAAACCAGTCAACAGAGGGCTGGCATCGTGGTACAGCAGGAAAAGCTGTGGCCTGCGATGCCAGCATTCCCTGTGGGCCCCAGTTTAAATTCTGCTCTCAATCTAGCTCTCTGCTAATGGCCTGGGAAAAGAGAAGGAGATGGTCCAAGAACTTGGGCCCCCATATCCATGTGGGTGAATCAAAAGCTGCTTGCTGAGACCCAGCTCAACCATAGTCATTGTGTCTATCTGGCAGGGGGGAGAACCAAATAGATATCCCTGTTTCTCCCTCTTTTTTCTGTAACTGACTCAAACAAATGAGTTGTAAACAAACAAACAAAATTTTGCTATATAACTCCCATCCACTGACTGATATCTGTGCTTTACCTTCTTGAAAAAACAGATGTTTGAGAGTATGCTAAATAATCTGAAGTTTAAAAAAAAGTAAGTATAATGCCACATATACAAAACTTTACTAAAATTCAGGACAAGACCAAAAACGCTTGGATACGTGAATCATCTCTCTCGTTATGATTCTTGTGGATGAATTTTGTGTTTACTTAGATGTAAATTGTTTGTATTAGTGACATATTACGAAATATAAGCAGACATCTAAATGTTGAAATACAAAAAGTCAAATACCCAGCCTGGCATTTGGCACCTGAGATGCCAGCATACTACACAGATGCAGTCTGTGCTACAGCTGCTCCACCTCCCATCCAGCTACCTGCTAGTAATCCAGGAAAAGCGGGAGAAAACAACTAAGGTGTATGGGCCCCTGCCACACAACTGAGAGGTCCAGATGGAGTTCCTGCCTCTTAGCAATGACCTGACCCACTGCCGGAAAGTCAACCAGCAGATTTTTCTCTCCTTATCTCCCCCTCTCTGACTTTCAAACTTAAATTTTTTAAATATTAAAAAAAAAAAAAGGACATTGCTTATCAGAAGAAAGTATTTCAGGCCACACTAAAGTGTTTTAGAACCTGATTATTTTGAGGGGGCTGGCCCCAATGGCTGAAGAGGCTAATCCTCCACCTTTAAGCACCAGCTTCTTGTATGACAGCTGGTTCATGTCCTGGCTGCTGCACTTTCCATCCAGCTCCCTGATTAGGCCTGGGAAAGCAATGGAGGGCGGCCCACATAGGAGACCTCAAAAAAGCTCCCGATGCCCAGCTTTGGATCGACTTAGCTCCAGCCATTGTGGCCCTTTGAAGAGTGAACCAATGAACTGAAGATCTTCCTCTGGTTCTCCTCTCTATAAATCTGCCTTTCAAATAAAAACAAATAAATCTTTTAAAAATATATATTGAATGATACTAAATGATAAAAATCTAGAAACACTGAAAATAATATTAACTTTTTTTTTAAAGAAAAATTTCCCATAGATATGTAGAAGAGTAACACAATAGATCAGACAAGTACCATTTAAAAGCAATGCAACGCTGGGTAATCTCTGCACCGGTCGGATGAGAAGTTCAACAAGGCTTTGCCGTCCACATTCTGGTTTGGCTTGATTTATCTGAAAGGAATTGATTCATCCAACAATTAAGATATTTTCTGCAAAGATTAGACGGTCTACCTTTATGAGATTATTATCTTATCATTAATGTCTCAATAGAGAACATATGGATATTTCAGGCTCGCAAAAACACCTCAGCTAACAAAGGACAATCTCATTTACTCAGCTACCTTAAGTCTTCAAAAGATAAAATTTGCCACCCACAATTACAACTAAAATGAACAGATACTGATATATTCTTCCACTGACACAGCTTTATGAAAGTTATAATTCACTTTTTTGTTATCAATGAATTCCTTCAGAATTAATCCTAATTTTGTTTGAGAGAAACACTTATTTATTACCTTGAGAAAAGCATGAAACCTTGGCTTCTGTTTTTCACATTTAATAATTGTTTCCTTGCTCATTTCAAAGAAGTTTACAAAGGGAGGGTAGGTTTTTATCAAATCTTTTGACTAGGAAGAAGAAACAGGAAAAAAAAATATCAACTTGTTATATGCACATTACCCTCAGACAATGGAAAGACAATCAACATACACATACTGTAGGCAGAAAAAATCCCACAGTTTACATGTTTTGATCACCATATAGACATTCACATCATACATTCTTACCAAAGAAAGTTAACTGCCAAACAGAAAAGTGTCAATTGGTACACACAGGTTAAAGCTTGAAAGCAAACAAAGTGGGGGGCTGGGAGGGCATGATAGGCTACTCCTCTGCCTCCAGTGCCAGCATCCCACAAGGGGCTCATTGGAGTTCTGGCTGCTCCACTTCTGATCTACACCCCTGCTGACGAATTTGGAAGGAAGTAAAGAATGGCCCAAGTCCTTGGGGACCCTGCAGTCACATGAGAGACCTGTTACATGAGAGACCTGTTAGAAGCTCCTGGCTCCTGGTTTCACGCTAGTCCAGTTCTGGCACTAGCAGCAATTTGGAAAGTGAACCACAGATGAAGATCTCTGCTCTCTCTTTGTAATTCTGACTTTCAAGTAAAATAAATGAATTTTTAAAAAAGTAAACAAAGGGGCAACTGTTTAGCTTTGTGGTTAAGACGGCTGCAGCTCATACCCATCAGAACAGTTTTTGCTACCTGCCTCTAGTTTCTGACTCCAGCTTCCTACTTCTTGAGCAGCAGTAATGGCTCAAGATCTGGTTTCCTGCCACCCAAGTGATAAAACACAAACTGGGTTGCTGGCTCCCAGCTCAGCCTCAGACCAGTGCCAACGGTCAAGCATATTTCGGGAGTCAACCAGTAGATGGGAACACTCTCACTCAAATCTCAAAAAATTTAAGTTGGTTTTGTTGGGCTTTATTTCTGAAAAGAGGAAACAAAGATTCAGAAAGGGAAAGTAAATTAAATCGTTCAGTGTTGATACAAACATGGCAAACAGAATTTCAAAACTTCTACAAGCTCAGAAAACATTAAGCTACAACAAACAAATCTGGAGCTAGAGCATACTATTATTTATTTATGAAAGAATCAAAATAACTGATAAGATCAGTTTTATTCCGAAAAATGCAAACAAGAAAAGGGAAAATGTCTTTGCTAATTCTAGACATCAAAAAGGTATGTGTGATACTTGGCACATTTGAAATTTTCAACCAACCGGAAAAAATATCTAAGACCTTTACGGGAAGAAAGAAAGTTGAGAAGAGACTGCTGAAGATTACATATGCCAGTGCTCAAAGCACTGGGTCTTACAAATCCACTTAAAGAGTTAGAGAAGCATACGGTAAAACTCATTCATAGCACCTCACCAAAATAGCTACTTATAAACTTAAGCAGATTATTTTCTTAGTAAAGGAAGAATTCATTAGACAACTTTAAACAGAAACAAAGCAAAAAGTGATATCAGCTAAAAAAAAAAAAAGGGGGGGGAAATAAAAAATTAAAGCAAGCTTAAAAAATCATAACCTTGTAGCCACACAGTAAAGCAATCACAACACAGTACAACATTTATTGTTCTTCTACTAATTCTCCTGGTCTATCCCAAGGCCAAGTTGTGTGTAGAAAAAAATATTTCAAAAAAAAAAAAAAAAAACAAGGAAATTTCTAATATATTGTGTAAATATATTCATGTCAAGTTATAAAACTTCCCTGCCAGTCTTTGACAAGATATTTTAACCCAAAAATTTAAATAAGATACGCACATATTTAAGAAAGATGTCACCAATGCTTTTGCTCTCATCCCAATTAACAATAAGGTCTTCAAGATCATCCTGGAAATAGAACATTACAGCAAAACATTAAAGACTAAACTCGACAGCTCTACATACACCTTTTAATATTTCTGAGTGAATGAAAAAGAGAACTTGCTAACTATCTTAATTTGACAGGCTAAATAATTACTCTCCCATTCTTTTTCCTCAACAAGGAATTAACTTTTTTAAGACTATTTAGTTTTTTAATTGGAAAGTCAGACTTATAGAAAGGTAGAGACAGAAAGATCTTCCATCCACTGGTTCACTCCGTAAGTGGCAACAATGGCCAGAGCTAAGCCGCCAGGAAGATCCTCCCCAGATCTCCCACACAGGTGCAGGGTCCCAAGGCTATAGGTCATCCTCTACTACTTTCCCAGACCACAAGCAGGGAGCTAGATGGGAAGTAGAGCATCTGGGATACAGAAACTGTGCCCATATTGGATCCCGGCACAAGCAGAGCAATGACTTTAGCCATTAGCCTACCGCTCCAGGCCTGGAATTAACTTTTTGACAACCAAGAAAATATCCTTTAAAAAGTAATCAAGAAGGGCCCTGCATGATAGCCTAGTAGGAGACCTGGAGGAAGCTACTGGGTCCTAGCTTCAGACTGGCTCACCTCCAGCCATTGAGGCCACTTGGGAAGTGAGATCTTTCTCTGTCTCCTTCTATCTGTAAATCTGACTTTGCAAGAAAAATAAATAAATCTTAAAAAAAAATTATCAATATAGTTAAATCAGTAAGAAGAGACCTAATTTCTCAATATATTATGGTAACTCAGTATCTTATTAACTCTAAAATTTGATTTACTACTATTAATTATAGCCTTTAAACCTGCTGCTTTAAACCTGCTTTTAAACCTGCTGCTGGTACAAGGAATCTTAAAGGAATAGAGAGTGGAAATTTTCTAAGATAGATTTGTGGTGATGATTATATTACTGGGAAAAGCTACTAAAGTAACTCAAACATATATTCAGTGAAGACATCAAGGGGCTAGCACTCTGGCATGGCATGCACAGCCCAGCAAGCATCCTACAATGCTGCTCTCCCTGCTCCACTTCTAATTCAGCTCATGGCTAATGCACCTGCGAGGGCTCCTGCCACCAACGCGGGAGACCTAGAAGTTGGTGGGTAATGGATTCAGCCTGGCCAGCTATCAGTGCTGTGGTAACGTGAGGAGTGAACCACAGGGTGAAAATTCAATCTCTCTCGAAGTTTGGACTTTTAAGTAAGTAAGATGAATCTTTGGGAAAAAAAAAAAAAAGACAAACTACCTCAATTAAGCTATTGAAAAAAATTTGTATATCTCAAAAATACTATGTTTTCATTTTCACCTACTAATACCAACAAATGAAACCCATATAAACAAAAGTTCTTCAATTTTAAAAATGAAAATGAATGCCGAGTTTAAGCTCTACTGCCCTGTACATAAAATGGAGAAAATTTTTCAAAAAAAGGAACAAAACTATTTTTGATAGCATGACAGTGACCTCAGAGGCCAGAGTACTGGTATGGCTTGCTGAGCCACTGCCTGTAACACCACCATCCCATATGAGCACTGGTTTGTGTCTCAGCTGCTCCACTGCCAAAACAGCACTGTGCCAATGCACCTGGGAAAGCAGTGGAAGAAGGCCCAAGTGCATGGGACTCTGCATCCATGTGGGAGACCTAGAGGAAGCTGCTGGCTGACCCTACTCCAGCCCATTGCAGCCATTTGGGGAGTGAAAAAAAAAAAGACATGAATAGAAGATCTGTCTTTATTTCTTCTCTCTCTTTAATATTGCCTTTCAAATAAACAAATAACTCTTTAAAAAAAAAAGAGGGAACTCAGAGAGAGTAAGAATATATTAACAGCCCAGAAGTCAAAAATTGGGAAGATTCACCCAATCAAAACTGCACTTGAAAGAATAGGAGGCAGCAGGAAGGAAGACTACACAGCTTACTTCATCTGATTGCATTGTCTAAAATGGAAGGTTTGTGTCAAGCAAGTCTACAGGTGCCATTTCTCTGAAAGCATGTCATCATTGTACATCTCAGTGTCACATTTTGGCAATTCTCACGCTTTTTTATTATTGCTATCTATTGTGGCGGCCCATGATCATGATCTGTGATGTAAATATTGTCTCTGTTATGAGGCACCACAAATGACACTCATAAGATGGCATGCTTTAATCAAGAAATAGGTGTGTTTTTCAACTGCTCTACTGACCTGTCACTTCCTATCCCCTCATTCTTCCTTTCTTTCAGCCTCTCTATTCTCTGAAATAACAATACTAAAATTATGTCAGTTAAACAATCTAAGTGTTTCAGTGAAAGGAGGAATCATACATATTTCACTTCAAGTCAAAAGTTCTAAATGATTATTATGTGAGGAATATATGCGGCAAAAGTTGAGATTGGCACAGCAAAGTCTAGCTTTCAGCCAAATAGTCAGACAAGGAGTCACTGCAAAGTAAAAGCTCTTCATGAAAACTTATAAGTGCAATTTGATGGAAAAAGAAAAAAATCAGAGGGTAAAACAACCTTATTGCTAATACAGAGAAACCTTCAATGTCCTGGTTAGAAGCCCCCTATAACAGTCCCCAAGATCAAGCCTGATTCAGAGCAAGGCTCTGACTCTCCTTAGTTTCATGTTTCAGGCCACAAAATGACTAACACATGCACACGCGCCCAAACACACACATATATAAACATGTGTACACACATATCTCTGAGGGCTTTTCAAATTGCACATTGAAAATGTGCATTACCTTTTAATTTAACTTTTCCACAAACTGTGAAGAAGACCTATACATGGCCAGTATTTAGGGGTTTAATTCAAACCCTGAAACCAGTATTATTAAATGACTTTAGAATTAACGTAATTTTTGTGAGTAGCATTTTCACGTCTCTAAATATATTAACTTACTGCTCATTAGATATAGTAGTATTTAATGGATGCCTGGCTATATTTTTGAAAATGTACAAACAAGAATAAAACAAATATAAGTATAGTTAGTTTCTTTTTTTTCCTGTTATTTTCATTTTTACAAATGTTTGATAGCATGTAATGGTTTTATGCTTTAAAAACACACAGATTTTAAAGTCTGATATCAGCTAAGAATTAATGAATATTGAATCTCACAAAATTATGCTATATATGAGTAAACTCAACAATCAGAAAGGTACAAAGCTCCAATCTGTCAAGAGAACATGAATTTCTGAATCAAGGCTATGATCCTGTGCACATAAACAGTATAATACTTTGTATTTTCAGGTGGGAACTTGCATACCGACTAATTAAATGACACAAACACAAATGGATCCATGTGTTGGTGGCAGAACACTAACAAGAAAATTTACTTGACATTCCACTCTATTGAACTTCCCAGTGATTCTTATAAATCAAAGATATTCTGAAGGTATCATCTTCAAGTGTTCAGAATCCTTACAGGAAATAAGGATAATCTAGCCTGAAATTTTATAGCTTCGTAAGCAAACTAAAATTCCCTCAGAATTCTCTTTGGCTCTAAAGATAAAGAAGTATGGTCTAGGTTTTGATAAAATACAAACTGAAATGCAAGCATTTGGTAATCTGTGTTTTGACTAATAATAGGTCCTTTATATTTATTTATAATGTGCACTAAACTCAAGAGCAATTAAATCTCCTTATTAAAAACATTCAATAATTCAAATTGATCCTTTACTGTAATGTGCAATAAATATTAACATGGGTTGTTTTGAGGAGAATACTCATCTGTCACGCTCAATTATCACACAGGAAAAGCAGAACACAGTTCAACATTTTTTTAGGCAGGAGATTTATAAGTGTAACTAAACTTGACCCCAATTAGAAGAATCTGGTATTTGAAAATCAACAGAAATTTCATCAAAGGAAAATCATTGTAAAAGGGACATTAATATGATTTTATATGGCTTTAGCATTTATCTACCCATAGAGAAATAAATTGAAGGCCTCCAGGCCCCTTAAAGTTTTACTACAGATTTTCGATCAAACCAAAGGGAAACAACATATAATCCATGAGCACTAACAGGAAACCAAGAATAATAGCGGGAGCAACATGACTATATAAGACTTCCCAAGGCCTTAATTCCTCACTTTTAGGATTAATGGAAATCAAGGAGGTAAACAGTAAAAATTAACAATGAATAGGAACAAAGAAATAAATGATTCAAAGGAGGAAACAAGGCATTCAATAAAAAATTTAATGACAAGCTCTTGAAAACTAATAAGAACTACATTACCAGCCTAACACACAAATTTACCTTTATCTTAGTATGTACATCAAAGATATCTGGAATGCTACCAAAAATTGTCTTAATTTCTTCTGGGGCAAGGATAGGCCCACCACGCTGTCCCTCCTCTTCCAAAGGAACCTGAAATAACTAAAGGCAAAATAAAAGATTAGTTTAAGTAGACTAAGAATAAAATATAGATACTAAGATGTGAGATGAAAAACAGAAAAACAGCTTTTCCTTCATAACATTTTCTATTGATTCATGACTTACAGCTATGCATGTGTACAGATAAACTCATCATAAAATATTATGTTACAGGTCCAGCTTTGTGGAATAGTTAGCTGGTTAAGCCACCTGCTGAGACATAAGCATTCCATATGGGCAGTGGTTCAACTGCTCCACTTCAGACCCAGCTTCCCGCCAATGCACCTGGGAAACCAGCACAACGCGGTGCAACTGCTGCACCCAGCTGGGGGACCTGGATGGAGAAAATGACTCCTGCTTTGGCCCGGTCCAGTCACTGCCATCTAGGGAGTGAATCACCAAGTGCAGGACATCTCTTCTCTCTCCCCCACTCATCACCCGTCTGCCTCCACTCTTTCAAATAAATGCAAGAAGTCTTTAAAAAGTTCCAGTCTCATGCACCTGGCATGGTAGCCTAGCAGCTAAGGTCCTCGCCTTGCATGTGCTGGAATACATATGGGTGCTAGTTTGTATCCCAGCAGCCCCACTACACATCCAGCTCCCTGATAGTGGCCTGATAAAGCAGTCAAGGAGTGTCCTAAGCCTTGGGACCCTGTACCTACATGGGAGACCCAGAAGAAGCTCCTGGCTCCCGGTTTCAGATGGGCTCAGCTTCAGTCATTGCAACCACTTGGGGAGTGAACCAGTGGAAGATCTTCCTCTCTGTCTCTCTGTGAAACTGACTTTCTGATAAAACAAATCAATCTTTAAACAAAAGGCCCAGTGTGGTGGCCTAGTAGCTAAAGTCCTCGCTTTGAATGTGCTGAGATCCCATACGGGCGTCAATTCTAATCCTGGTGGCCCCGCTTCCTATCCAGCTCCCTGCTTGTGGCCTGGGAAAGCAGTCAAGAACAGTCCTAAGCCTTGGGACAATGCACCCACATGGGAGACCCAGAAGAAGCTCCAGGCTCCTGCTTCGGATTGGCTCAGCTCCAGCTGTTGCGCTCACTTGGGGAGTGAATCATAGGGCAGAAGATCTTCCTCTCTGTCTCTCTTCTCTGTATATCTGACTTTGTAATAAAAATAAATAAATCTTTAAAAAAAAAAAAACTAAACAAACAAACAAAACAGAAATCCTGCAGTGGCTGTTATAGCATAGCTAGTTAAACTGCTACTTTCAGTGCTAGCATGCAGTATTAAAGCAGCTGTTCCAGTCCTGCCTACTCTACTTCTGAGCCAATCCAGCTAATGGACCTGGAATGGCAGCAGATAAAGGTCCAAGGGATGGTCACCCACAGGGGATATATCAGGATAAAACCAACTCTTGGTCTCTTGCAGGCTAAGCCCTGACGGTTAAGAATCATTTAGGGAGTGAACCGATAAAGGGAAGATTTTTCTCTCTCGCTCTCCCTCCCTTTCTCTGGCACAATAGTTAAGTCATCTCTTAAAACAGCCACATCCCACACTGGAGTGCCTGATTCAAGTTCCAGTTATTCCCTTTCCAATCCACCTTCCTGCTTCTGCCGAAGTGATGTCTCAAGTAAACTGGGTCCTTCTTCTGAATGATACAAAACAAATGCCAGGATCCTTCCTTCCGTGTGAGTCAGTTCTGGCTCTTATGGCAATATGGGCAGTGAACAAATGGATAGACCAATCTCTTTCTCTCTCTCTCTCCTTTCAAATAACATGAAAATAAAAAGTCTTTCAGATAAAAAAATTTAAATTATTCCAAAAGCAATTCCAAATTAAAATACATATCTATATGAGTATATATAAATATGTATGAAACAGGTCTTTAGTTTAATAATTTCACAGGTTTTTTTTAACAGGAGTTTTAGTGAATTGGACTCATATACAAAATAGAATTCTAATGCTTCAGTATGCTTTACTATGGCCTGAAAGGATTTACTTTTCTAGATAATAAATGCTACTAAAGTACACGAACAGTATTTGCTAAAGAGATTTTCTGCTAGTAACCAAATTTTGGCTGACTATAAAAACTTCACCAACTCCCCCCGAAGGAGAACAGACCCAAGTTTAATACATTACACAACCTCATAAAAACCTGACTACGCTAAACAAAAAAATTAACAGTGAAGAACAACCTCACAGCCACCAAGGAAAAGCCCTTTCCCTTTCTTTCTTCTGCATGCACATCACCAACGGTATAGGAAACCAAAGGCCATTAGCTTGGATCCTAACAAGTTACCTCAAGAATTCAAATAAAGATCAGTTAGAATGTAAATGCAAGGAGCAGCCATCCTGACTCAGAGGATTAAGCAGACACTCAGCTGCCCACACCGTATACCCAAACGTCAGCTCGAGTCCTGGCTTCTAAGTCAGCTCCCTCCTAAGGCACCTGGGAGGCAGTAGACAAGGGCTCAAACACTTGATTTTCTGTCACCCCTGTGAACGAACACGAGGGAGTTCCTGGCTCCTGGCTTCAGTTGTTCCAGCCACGTGGGGGAATAAGTTAGCTTTAACTAAAATGAACACAATTCCTTTCTAGAGATGCCAAGATAATATTCTCTTGTGTCTTTCAGAACCTAGGTCTCAGTTTATTCCTTACTATGTTCTTCAGTATCCTCCTCCCTTCAGAAATTACTTCATCGCTGGGAGCCATGCAGCTGGCGTGAATGACACAAAGGTGTAGAAAGAACTGCCCCCCTGCTGGCAAGGCCGCGAGGGGCTTACAGCTGTATGGCACGGCCTGCCGGTGGTCTCTCCAACCACCTCAACAGCTGCTGGGACACTCAACCACCCTGTTAAAAAATTCGGAAACTTATTGAGGCACTGTTGTTTGCCCTTCTCATTAAGTGATAGTTAAGTTGCAGAAATAGGAGTGTTTTTCCCTTGTGACATATTTTTCCCATCAAGTGATAAGTTGTAGAAATAGAAATGTATCACTGATTAACAGGTAACAGCATGTGTCCTGGCCTTGAAGTCTTAGCTGTTGCCCAATGGCTACTACTGAAGAATGAATAATGGCTTGCTTTGAAGTTAACTGATTACGATATTTTTGCAGAATTATCTTTAACAACACCTGCTTTGGGCCCAGCGCAGTGGGCTAGTGGCTAAAGTCCTCACCTTGAACGCGCCGGGATCCCATATGGGCGCCGGTTCTAATCCCGGCAGCCCCACTTCCCATCCAGCTCCCTGCCTGTGGCCTGGGAAAACAGTCAAGAACAGCCCAAAGCTTTGGGATCCTGCACCCGTGTGGGAGACCCGGAAGAGGCTCCTGGATCCTGGCTTCAAATTGGCATAGCATCAGCCGTTGCGCTCACTTGGGGAGTGAAACATCGGACGGAAGATCTTCCTCTCTGTCTCTCCTCCTCTCTGTATATCTGACTTTCCAAGAAATAAAATAAATCTTTAAAAAAAAACAAAAAATACCTGCTTAAGCATGAAGTAAAAAATAACTCAAGTATCTGTGCATGCCCATTTAGTTATGAAGTAAAAAATAGAACAATTTCATGTCTGTGCAGAAGCTTGTGATGATTTTTGTGTTAATAAAGAAGACAGCTTCGTGACCTGTCCATTAGGAGCACCAAGCGACCGCGGTCTGCCTCTCTTTTCTCACGGACTCCACACACCCTTCCTTGAATTCCAAACTCAGCTGGAGCTGTTCTCCGGCACTTCATTGTACAATTTAATATCGGTAAGCAATTTTTGATCAATCACTTCACATCTAATGTGTGGTGAGTAAAAAAATATGACTAGCATGGATATAACCATGTTCTTGTCTGTACATTTTTCACATGTATACTGTACATTACAGCTTTTTATTTTTACTTCAGAACACCTGCTTTCATGCAGTTATCACTTCCAAATACAAACACAGTATTTCTTTTGTTAAAATTTCAATTTCTCTTAAAGGCAGTTTGATACACAGAGTGAGAGTGAGTGAGTGCAAATAATCTTCCACTTGCTGGTCCACTCTCCAAAGGCCCTGCAGCAGCCAGGCCCAGGCCGACACAAAGCAGGGAGCAGGAACTCCGTCGAGGCCTCCCACAAGAGTGCCAGAGGCCCAGTAACTTCAGTCATGGTCCCAGTGCATTCGCAAGGACTGGATAGGAGCCTAGTAGCCGACACTCAGTGGGTTTTATCCACTGTACACCATACCAGTCCCCAGATGCAGTATTTTGACAAAGAATCCATATCAAATCCAATCCCCAATCTCATATGAAAAGATGGTCTTTTGAGCATCTTTTCTTTGCTTAACATCTTAAATTAAAATAGTGTTATTTCTAGGAGACTAAAAGATAATAGTCATGCCATTTCCCTACGAACAGGTTTTTGTCATACTTTAATATCTATATTCAAATCATGGGTATATATTTTTCTTGTAAGAAATACTTCTCACATATTGTGCTAAAAAAACACTAGAACAAAAATCATTTTACAATTAAACTCGCACTTACCTGAATAATTGTCGCCAATATATTTACATAATTACTTTCAGTCTGATAGAGCTCTTTTGCAACCTGCCATCGGGCTGACTGCTTTAAAGGAACTGGAGTGGAATTTTTGGATGATTTAGTGCAAGACTTCGGTGTTTCTGAAAGGGAAAAGGGAGGAAGGATTTAACAAAAGCCAGATACATGTAACACACACTGTACAGGCCTAACAGAAAAAAACGGGGAGAAAAGAATGCCTGCTCTTTAGACATACCGCCACCACAGAGATGTTCATTAAAATAAACTTTCCTCATAACTCAAGGCCAGAAAAAAAAATAAGGGTAGAAACATCACTCCAAATTGACATTCTTTTAAGTAAGCTACTTATAACCTTCGTGATGTCAAGGTCATTACATAAAGTCAACAAAAGGGTTCCAGATGAGAGAAGACTGGAAATAGATAACATAACCATGTGTGATCCTGGATTAGATCTCAGATCAGAAAAAAACTTTTTGCTAAAAGGATGGGTATTAAAGTATTAGCAAAACAACTGAAGAAATCTGGTCTACGGAGCAGTTTACAGTATTAATGCTAATTTTTTCCTTATAATAATTGAAATGAATTTTATGTAAAAAATGTCCCTCTATTTTGAGAAGCAGATATTTAAGTATTTACATCATCTCTGTAACTTGCTCTCGATACTACAAGCACACAAACTGCGTGCATATATACTAAAAGAGCAATGTTGGCTGAATGAATGCTAAAGCAATTATTTTCATTTGGGGAATCTGAGTAGAGGATATAGGAAATTTTGCAAAGCTAAAATAATAAAAGAGAAAGATACAAAAAAAGGCTTTTTTAGAGAAAAGGAGGCAAAAGCTATAATCACAATTACAATGACGTAAACTTTCACATATACTAGTATGTGCGGAAGTCCCCTCTTAAAACAAAAGTTAACATTACTTGGAAATTCTTTGTTAATACAAAGTATCATTCTTAATATAAAACAACCAGTTTTTAACCATATACATATATATATATAGTGCATATATATATATTATTAGAGAAAATTTGTCTAAATATACATCAGAAGAGCTTAAAATGCTATTTCTTGGTATGATCAGAATACTGCAACATTATATACGGAATCTTCTACTATCAAAATTTTTCAATAGAAAAAGAATGAATGGACAAAATGGTAATGTGTGTCATGAAAACAAACTACCAACACATCAAGTTTATTCAGTGATAAACAACTTCCAACAATTTCATAATAAAAACAATCATGTCTACCCAGGAGTTAGAATACCTACTAAAGATAACAGATCAAAGTAACTTCTCACTTGCCAAACATATTAAGACTACACAGGCAGAGCCACAGGCCTCTGGCACTATTGGTTACTGCAGCTGGGAAAACCTGATACAGTAGGCTAGCTTAATGATAATACCGCACCTAGGCAGCAGCCTACAAATTAGAGCTTATTTGAGAGTACCTAAGAAGACTACTACTGCTGCCATGTCTGTTTTAAGGTTATATTTCCTACTGCTCTCTCCTAAAGGACAAACTCAAGCTGCAGTCCCTCTGATTACCTCTTACCACCCCCAAATCCTCTGTCATTTAGATTATAGGACCTGTAGTGTCTCAGATGTGCATGATCTAACAATGATACCCCTTGTGGGCCCAGCATGGTAGCCTAGTGATTCAAGTCCTTGCCTTGCATGCACTGGGATACCCTATAGGCACCAGTTCGTATCGCAGCTGCTCCACTTCCCTTCCAGCTCCCTGCTTTTGGCCCGGAAAAGCAGTCGAGGATGGCTCAAAGCCTTGACCCTGCATCCCAAAGGGAAACCCAGAGGAGGTTCCTAACTCCCGGCTTCAGATTAACTCAGCTCCAGCCACTGAGACCACATTGGGAGTGAGCCAGCAAATGCAAGCTATTTCTGTCTCAGCTCCTCTCTATAAATCTAAACAATTTTTAGGAAAAAAAAAAATATGTTCCTTGCAAACACTTGGTTCAATCTTTCCTAATGTCTGCTGGGTAGTTAAATCTACTTTCATGTAACCTGGATTTGCGTAAAACTGCTATTTTCTATATGCCTCCCAAAATATAAACTTCCTATTTACAGCAAAGTATCTTTCATGGCAATAAATACTTTGTTTACATCTTGTTAACCTAATACCCCATTCAATATTTTCCTAGTGCTTCCTACTTCTTTCAAACCACTGACTCATCTCTTGTTCCAAGAGACACAACAGACTACTTCAAAGTCTGCCTTCAAATCATCTTTCCTCTACATTCAAGACACTCCACCATCAATTACAATTGCTCTGCTGGTTCAGAGATTCTAGAATTCCTTGTAGAAGATAGTCCATAGTTCAGACACACCATTTGATTTCAAAGGAATCTAAAGAGCAGGTTCCATCTAACCTCTGTAACTATTAACCCTACACTTCAAGGTAATTGACCTATCCATTACTCCTCAAACACTCAATTTGTATGTTACTATCTATCTTGTCTTATTTTCTAGACCAAACTTAAATTCTTTGAATTCCTTCCACTTAATATGTGTATATACGAGTACCTACTCTACACAAGGATTTGAAAATAAGATAGGCAAGACTGAGTGATATTACACTGAAGACAACCACAAGGAAGGTAATGGGCCTGGCAGGAAGCAGTGATGGAGCAAGACTTCACTTTACAGAGAATCCCATAAGAAACCTTGAGGCAGAGAGGATAAGTGTAAAGGTCCTCAGGTACGGACACATCACAGATGAGCGAAGCTTGAGAGAGCAGAATCAGAGGAACATCACACTACGTAGGCTTTGTGCGACCATGAGAGCAGGACTACACACAGATTTACCACTGCAGCAATACAAGGCTAATGAACGACTTCAAACCTGAGTAGTGGCATGACCTGATTTCTAAACCTTTAAGTACTGCATATAGAAGAGGTTAAAGTAAATTTAGAATCCACTAAAAACTAACTGCAATCATGAGACCTCCTTTTTATAGAAAAGACCAATAAAAGGGCGCCAAGAAGCAGCTGGAAGGAGTAGAGAGAAGTTGAGTATTCATTTAGTAAGTTCAGGATGTCTATCAAACATGACCAATGAGATATCCAGTAGACAAGTGGGCAGGCAAGAAGACAAATGTGACGTTCATCAGCACAGAAATGATCATTTAGGGAGAATACAATTTAAAAATATATGACTGAGCTGAAGCCAGAACATTCAGAATTGGAGAGCAAAGTTAATGTCTACAGCCATGTCTCTGTGCAAGTACTTGGATGGGAAAGGGAAGCTAAAGCAAAAGAGAATGAGAAATAAATAACAAAAGTCAAGATAAAATCGTGTCCATGCAGTCACAGTTTTCATGTGTTGAATGCTACGGAATTTAAAACCTGTACTGAGCAAGAGCAACTTTAACGTAAAATAAACTGTGACTGAATTGGAATGGTTTGAAAAGACAGGCAAAAACAATTGGATACAGATAATTTTTAAAAGAATATTAAATGTGAAATGGAAATGAACAATGAGATAATAAAGTGTCTTGGAAGGAGGATTTCAACTTTTTGTTTCTTATACTTAGAAAATACAAAATCCTTCTTTGTAAACTAAGAATAAAAAAACATTGATGATCAAGAGAAGAATTGGTATTGCAGTACCTCCAGAAACAGCGAACCCACTCCCCACCACACCCCAAAAAAGAATCTGATGCTGTAGCTTTCCAGCATCAAATAAGCTCATGCTCTTCTGACTTCATTCTGATTTTTCTAGAATTCATGTGACATCTGTGTGACTCTTTCTGGCGAGTGTCTAATTTCTTTTTGAAAAGAATTCAACTCTCTGTATAATCTTGAGTAAAGTACTTCTCTATACCTCAGTTTAGTCATCTATTAAAAATAGGAATAGAACCCAGCACAGTAGCCTAGCGGCTAAGGTCCTTGCCTTACAATGCACCAGGATCCCATTTGGACTCCGGTTCGTATCCCAGCCACCGCTCTTCCCATCCAGCTCACTGCCTGTGGCCTGGGAAAGCAATCAAGGATGGCCCGAAGCTTTGGAACCCTGCACCTGCATGGAAGATCTGGCTCCTGGCTCCCAATTTTGGATCAGCTCCAGTCACTGCAGCCACTTGAGGAATGAATCAGCAGATGGAAGATCGCCCTCTCTGTCTTTGCTCCTCTCTGTATATCTGACTTTCCAACAAAAATAAATCTTTTAAAACATAGGAATAATAAAACCTACTATAAATACACAAAATATATAAAGCACTTGGTATATATACTAAACAAGCAATCATCAAACAAAAATATTATTATGCTTATCTTTTCAAGTGTGCTCTGCTTTAGACCAAAAGTAACCCAAAGCACAGTCATTCATATTAAACGAATTAGCGATTCTCTGTTTTAACAACTCTTCCATCCCACTGAGTTGTACAGACAGATTTTAAAATATACATTACCTCCATAGTTAATGCTGGAGTCTGGTGTATTGGAGATATCCAGGAGTGACCCTATAGAAAGGGAATGTTCAGCCGATGGCCGTTTACGGGGCGGGAAAGGTGACAAATCCGTCTCTCTGTTAAGCTGAGCCAGCGACTCCTTCAGACGCCGTCTTTTGCGGTTGCTGTTTGGGGTACTGAGAGAAAGCAGTGACACGGATTTCTTGAGCTCAGGAGTGCTAGCCTGCAATCAGAAGCACAAAAGCTCAATGTTCCTTCCAGGATTCCTTACTGAGATAAAACAAGAGGAAAATATATTTGAGTCTTAACAAAGTCTGAATTTTGTACAACTAGCCATTCTGTCAAGAAAATTTGAAGCCTCAAAAGATCACTGCAATGGTCCAACTTCTATGATCCATTTTTCCTTCAACTATTACTTTTACACACTCATCTATTAGTTTGCCTTTTTATTTGCTATCTACTCCTCCATCTGGACATAGACTCCACAAAGGCAGGGACCACTCATATTTTGTGCACTGTAACTTTACCACTTAGTACAATGACTGGACATGATACCCTGCAATATTTCCTGAATAACACTGGACTTTATTGGTTCTCTCCCTAATCTAAAATACAGCTTTAAAACCTAAACTTCACATTGAGGATAAAGACCATAAGGAAAACACAATAAGGTTATAGAGAAATAAACCTATGCTTCACCTACAACATTTTACTCATTACTGCTTCATTAAATCTCAAATAAGCTTTCTCTTACTGCCATTTTAATGAAAGGCATTACCTTTCCGAGAGCCAACAAAAAAGCTGGGTGTTCCCTGCCTACTCTACTATTGACATCTTTTTAGTGACATCTCTTAACATTCTCCAGTGGTTCCTAATCCTTAAAGTCAAACATTTTTAGAATATTAAAAAAAAAAAACCCTCCTTGACTCTGCCTATTGAGCTTATCTGTTGATGCTATTTTAACATACTCTAAAGTCTTCATGCTCTCCTCCATCTCAGCTTAATAAATTGATCCAACATTAGTTTCATCCTAAGTACGAAAAGAGTCAGGTTACTTAGAATACTTTATTCTATTGTTGAGTACACTATTTTTCAAATATAACTATTTGAAAGTCTATCTTTCCCTTTAGGTTCCAAGTTTCTCAAGATGCTAATTTTCGTATCACCAAGAATTAGCAAGTGATACATATTAGTATAATATCCACTATTTTGAGTACTTCTACTTAAATCCACAGAGCAAGAATACTATTTTGAGAATCAATTGAGACAACATGTATGTACATTATAGCATGTTCTCCAAACCTTGTAAGAAGCAATGAGGAAAATGACTAAGGGACAGAACACATACCTTTTCATACAAATACATAGTTTCCCCAGCTCGCGCATCCATCTGAATGCTTCCCCAAAACCACTATGTAAGAGAAAAAAACACTTGAATTAAGAATTTGTACCTTACCAGACATGCTATTATTAATGTTAAAAAAAAAAAATTGCTTAGGAATGGGCATTAGGCACAATGGTTACAACACTGCACTGGAAACCCACATCCCATACTGGAGCGCTTCTGTTGAAATCCCAGCTCCCTGCTAATAACCTGGGAGGTCTCACGGAGTGATGGCTCAAGCCGCTGAGTCCCAGTCACCAACACGGGAAACCTAAACTGCTTTCCAGACTCATGGCCTTGGCCCGACTAGCTCCAGCTGTCACTAGCATTTGGAAAAGGAGCCAGCAGCCAGAAAGAGACTTCTATTAGTCTCTTTGCCAGTCAAATAAATAATTTTTCAACCCAATTTCATTGTGTAATTACTTGCCTCTTGCTTGACAACATAAAGCTTCTTTGAAGGTTCAAATGGAAGTTCCTTTACTATATTCTCTTCAACAATAAGGTGAGTACATCTTTCATCTCCAACTGGTAAATATTTACCTCCTATAGAGGAATACACGCAAGCATAAGCACACCAAACTACTCATCTCCAAACTTCAAATTTTCATTAAGAAGCATATCTCTAGGAAACGATTAAGCAGACCTACAATGTGGCCCAATATATAACTTTTAAATAAGACTTAAGTTTTACCTTGCATTTCAGTCATCTCTTCCATGTTAGTTTTATCTTCCTCTGAAAATCCCAAGAAACTTAAAACGCAATCGTGAAAGGGAGGAACTTTAAATTCATTTCTAAAGTCATCCATTGCTGCACAGAAACCCCTAGAAACAGATAAAAACACTCTTTTAGGACATTTACCTTAAATCCCATTGGTTAGGCATATCAATTTAGAAATGTATTAAAAAAATGCTCAAAGTATTAGTATAATCCAATTATGGAAAATACTGAACATCTGGTTCTGACATAGCCTCAGCAGGCTCAGAAGTATATAATCACAGGCAGGCAAGATGGTCAAGATGCCACGTGTGACGCCTGCACTGCACCCAATATCCAAGGCTGGGCTCAAATCCCAACTCCAACGAAGTACTGATGCGTGCTCCTGGGAGCGGCAGGTGATGGCTCAAGTCTCCACACAGGATGCTCAGTCGGAGCACAGCATCCTGCCCTCGGCCTAGGCCAGTGCCAGCCAATGGGAACAATCCAGGGAGGGCATGAGCAAGTAAAAGACCTCTGTGTGTCTATCTCTCCTTCTGTGCCTTGCAAAATACGCAAAAGTATAACCCTTAGAAGATTAAAATATTTGTGCTACATGTGAAATTTCATATGTGCTCCAGGATTCTTTGGTTTCAGAAAAATTATAGTAAGGTGCTTATTAAAGATTTACAAGGTTGGAGAGCTTAGTAAAACAAGCTAATACACTGCAAACACCAATTAAAATTTAACTGCATATTCATAAAATAAAAATACACCGCAATCCACCTAACTATTCTCTACAAATTTTAGACTATTTATAATAAAGTCATGCATAAAGTAAAGCTCAAAAACATCACAGGTCTTTAAATCTTCACTTTTTTTTAAAATACTTTTATTCTTCCTAGATGTTACTTCCTAAGCTAACTAAATGCTGAATTCATTTTTTAATACTATCTAAGAATATGTCTTTTTGGCACATGAATTTATCTATAAAATCTAATATGCATAATAACATAATGAAAAAGTTTTTGAATACCTACTGTTCATTTCGCCTATCCCAAGCTTTATAAATCCATTCTGTCTTCATAATTGGAGTTCCCAGGCTCACAGCAACCTAAAATTATTAAGATTTATCATAATGCATTTTCTCCTTAAGTAACTTCACTCAATACAACATAAAGGATTATATTGTGGTTTTACAACATCAATCACATACTTTGTAACAAAATATTCAGAAAAATTAACGGACAAAACTCTCAATTATACAAGTCAGCTTAAAATAACTTCGAAACAAGTTTGGGGATTTATAAACCGTTTCCTGGGATTGGCAAAGTGGCGCAGCAAGCTAATCCCACACCCTGTGGCACCTGCAATCCAAATGGAAGGCAATGCACGTTCTGGCTCCGCCATGCCAATCCAGCTCTCCCAGGGTGGGGGAGTAGCAGGGGACCCTGTATCCGACTGGGAAGAAGCTTCTGGCTGTGTTTCAGACAAGCTTAGCTCTGACCACAGCAGCCATGTGGGGAGTGAACCAGTGGATGGAAGACTTTCTCTATCTCCCTCTCTCAAAAAAAATGCCTTTCAAATAAAAATAACAGGACCCAGGACAATGGCCCTCCCAGACAATCCTCCATCTCTAAGTGCCAGGATCTCATAAGGACACAAGCCAGGTCAGGTCCCAGCTGTCCCACTTCCCATCCAGCTACCTGCTTGTGGCCTAAGAAAACAGCAGAGGATTGCCAAAGCTTGAGATCCTGCACACACTTAGGAGACGCAGGAGAAACTCTTGGCTCCTAGCCATAGATCAGCTTGGCTCTAGCCGTAGGAGCCATTTGGGGAGTGAATGAGTGGATGGAAGATTTTTCTCTCAATCTCTCCTTCTCTCTTTCTAATGAAAATAAATAAATCTTTAAAAATAAATGAGTAGGGCCCAGCATGGCAGCCTAACGGCTAAAGTCCTCACTTTGCACTAGCCTGGGATCCCATATGCGCACCGGTTAATGTCCCAGCGGCTCTGCTTCCCATCCAGCTCCCTGCCTGTGGCATGGGAAGGCAGTCAAGGATGGCCAAAGCCTCGGGACCCTGCACTCGTGTGGCAGACCTAGGGGAGGCTCTGGGCTTTGGATCAGCTCAGCTCTTGCCAATGTGGCCACTTGCAGAGTTAACCACTGGATAGAAGATCTTCTCTGTCTCTCTTCCTCTCCGTATATCTGACTTTCCAATACAAATAAATATTTAAATAAATAAATAATAAACTCTTTCTAATTTTAATTGAATTAAATACATCTCTCAGTTTGACTGAATTCACCTTTATTAGGCTTCTGTTTCCCTTCTTCAGGGTCACTTCCTAGGAAGGTACTGACCAAAACAGAATTACACAAGAGAACATGTGATTAAATCATTAGCACCTTCGCTTTCATATGGAAAGTTTAGTGCAAATTCAAGATTACCCTGCAGTTACTATCTGCCACATAAACAAGAGGATAGGAATAAATGGCAACCTGCTGCATGCTGAGAACCTAAGCCACAATTTTAAAATAAGATGTCAAGTCTAATAAGTATTCTTCTTGTCTTATTCTTTTTACACCCTATTCTGGTAAAGACCACTTAGTTAAGAGTGAAATGTGTGTCCTCGGGTTCTGACCCATCTCACTCACGCCCAGCGCTCAGAGTAACCCACACTAGGATCATTCACCTCCCTACACTGTTCTCCAACCAATAACCCTCACAATTTGACTCATCTTCAACAACTAAACTCCAAAACCATGACCTACATAACACCTGAGGCACCACAGTCCATTGATTTAAAACAGTACTACATAAACTTCTAGCGAAACCGGAATTTCTGACCTTCATTAAGTTATGAGAAATAGAAGAGTGTCCTTATTAAACATATCCCAAAACCATAACATACTAAAATACACAAAAAGACCCAAGCTGTACATACCCTAAATTTTTCACCTTGTGTACTATTTGCCACCAAATGTGTGACTTTTGAATTAAAGTCTTTACGAATAACTCCACCCATGTGATGGACCAATGTCACCAATCTGACCTCAAAAAGAAAAAATTAAACAACAATTCACATCAAGATTAGAACAAAATTTTAAACTTTATTTACAATTTGCTTTGTACTTATTCAACAGTTTCTATTTATATTGTATAAGCAAAACTTCTATAATAATATCAAGCATGCTGCCAAAAAAAGTATTTTAAAAAAGGTGCCGTGGCCTAACAGCCAAAGTCCTAGGCTTGAACGTGCCGGGATCCCATATGGATGCCAGTTCTAATCCCGGCAGCCCCGCATCCCATCCAGCTCCCTGTTAGTGACCTGGGAAAACAGTAAAGAACGACCCTGCACCCGCCTGGGAGACCCAGAAGAGGATCTGGGCTCCTGGCTTCTGATCAGTGCAGCACCAGCCATTGTGGTCAGAAGATTTTTCTGTTTCTCCTCTTCTCTGTATATATCTGACTTAGCAATAAAACTAATTCTTTAAAAAAAAAAAGGAAGAAATTTGCTTGCCTACTGGTAAATTTACCTTAAAAGGCTTTCAATACTGGCCACATAAATTGTGCTTTAAAAAAATGTTATATTGGGCCCGGCGTGGTAGCTTATCAGCTAACGTCTTCCCCTTGCACGCACTGGAATACCATATGTGCACCAGTTCTAATTCCAGTGGCCCCATTTCCCTTCCAGTTTCCTGCTTGTAGCCTGGGAAATTAGTCAAGGAAAGCCCAAAGTCTTGGACTCTGCACTGGCATGAGAGACCAGGAAGAAGCTGTTTGCTCCTGCCTTCTGATTAGCTCAGCTCTGCCTCATGCGGTCGCTTGGGGAGTGAATCAACAAACAGAAGATTTTCCTCTCTGTATATCTGACTTTCCAATTAAAAAAATAAATCTTTAAAATTTAAAAAAAATGCTATATTGTCTAAATAAATTGAATTTAATATTACGAAAAGCAGAGAGTTCCAATCAGCTAGTTTGTTCCTCAAATGTACACAAAGGCTACAAACTGAGAGGAGAGGCAGGAAGCAACAAGAACTCCATCTGGAAGCCATCACTGCTGCATCCCCGAAATGTGACCGGAAGAAAGCTGGAGCAAGAGCAGAGTCGGGTAGCAAATCCAGGCACCACCGGACAGGAAGTGGGCCCACTGCACATACTGCTTGTACAGGCTGTCATTTTGTTTATTCGTTTTGTACTGTAAGTTTATATCACATCGAGATGTTCTAGCAGGGCCCGCGAGGTGTCACAGCAAACTAATCATCCACCTGCAGTGCCAACATCCCCTAAGGGCACCAGTTGACGCCCCAGGCACTCCACTTGCAATTCAGCTGTCTGCTTATGGGCCTGGGAAAGCAGCAGAGGATGGCTCCAATCCTTGCACTTCTGTGCCCATAAGGGAGACCTGGAAGAAACTGCTGACCAGCTCAGCTCCAACCTTTGTGGCCATCTGAGAAGTAAACCAGTGGATGCCTTTCAAGTAAAAATAAATTAAAAAAAAAAAAGACTTTTCTCACAAATCACAGTTAAATATGTAGTAGCCCTAACATATAAAATTTTGTGAATCAAAACAGGTCCTATGAATTCTCTAGGGAGATAGAATACATCATGGTCATCTGTAAACCAACAGCCTATGTAGTCAATGGATACTTAACAGCAAAAAGGCTAAATAACTAAGATAACTATAATTTTTTTGTTAATTTATATGTCAGTGGTTCTAGATAAAACATTCATTTCTCTATAAGGTTTTTTAAAAATTTTCTTCATAAAATCTAAAATCTGGCCTAGGAATACTATGTTGTCCAATGCTTTTTAAATAAAATCATAACCTCAGATTAAACTTATTTTGCAGGCAAAAATGTCCTTTCAACAGAATGTGCTCTGTACTACTTACTAGCTCTTCTTTCTTCCTGAATCCAGTGAAGCACAGCACCAGGTTCAGCATGCTGGTACAGTACAGTGGGCGACAGGAGTAAGGCAAAGGCTAAAGAAAGCACAGTTTCAATTTGCAAGTTTCCACTTCAGCAGAAAAAGAATACATCTTTCTTAAGCTAAAGACACTGCCCCTCTTGCCATTCAATTCTTGATGAAAAAAGCAGCATGTTTCAATACCCACAAAGTAAACAGCTAAATAATCACAATGCTCACAGGAAAAAACTCGTCTCCGATTCATATTTGCTACACAAATTAAACACAAAATAATTATGTCTAGACTCTTTGTTCCAAAATGAACTCTTAGATGAAATAGTCTATCAGCAAAGATCTCTGACTCCACATAAAATTGCACATGCTTTCAATAAATGATACTAAACCAAGGTCAAAGTACTTTATGATAAACATTTGGTAAACATAAAACATTCTTGAACTTTTTATGATTCTAATCTTTAAAACTAAAAAATGGAGGGCCCAGCATGATAGTATAGTGGTTAAAGTCCTCACCTTGCACATCCGGGATCCCATATGGGCACCGGTTCTAGTCCAGACAGCCCCACTTCCCATCCAGCTCCCTGCCTGTGACCTGGGAAAGCAACTGAAAATGGCCCGAAGATTTGGCACTGTGCACCCACGTGGGAGACCCGGAAGAAGTTCCTGGTTCCCGACTTCGGATTGACTCAGCTCTAGCCGTTGCGGTCACTTGAGGAGTGTTTCATCAGATGAAAGATCTTCCTCTCTGTCTCTCCTCCTCTCTGTATATCTGATTTTCCAATTAAAATCTTAAAAAAAAAAAAAAAAACTAAAAAATGTAGGTTTTTGTTGGATAATAGGTAAGCACCATTTAAATAATAATAAAAGAATGCATCTGATTTCTACAATTAAACAAGAGGATTCTTTTGCATACTTGTGGTTTTTAAAAGCTTGCTTTAGGAAGCAACCTCTAAATCACAGCCTGAATGACGTCATCATGTGCTTCCTGCGTCCCAGGAAATGTGCAGTGAGCAAAGCAAAGGTTAAGAATGTCAAAACAGCAACACCAGCAAATGGGAACTAGGTCTACTAAACCTCTTAACATTGAAACGCTTCAAAATATAATTACTGCTTAAAAGCAGAAATAATTTCCCTAATTCTGAATCATGCAGTACCTGCTAAAAATGTAAACACCTGTTCTAAGAGGAGGAAAACAGAAGTTTATGTAGTCACTTCTGGAACCCAAGTTTAAGCAACTTCTTTCTCGAAGCTATTACAGGTATTAAAGTTGTATGTGATATGTGTACGCATCTAGCTGTCATTCTTGAACTTTCAAGGATTTTGAGTTCCACAGATAAAACTTAAAAGGTGCCAGAGTTGTGGCTCCTCTCCCAATGTAGCTCACCCCTCTTGTGCCTTGTAAAACTGACTTCAGCCTGGCACAGTCCCAGCTGTTGCAGCCATTTAGGGAGTGAGTTACTAGAGAGAAAATTTTCTCTCTCTCTCTCTCTCTCTTCTCCCCCTCCACTCCTGTATCTCTCTCTGTAACTTTACAAATAAATTTTGACCCTGGCAGCTTGGCCTAGTGGCTAACGTCCTTGCCTTGCACACACTGGGATCCCATATGGGTGCCAGTTTGTATCGTGGAGGCCCCACTTCCCATCCAGCTCCGTGCCTGTGGCATGGGAAAGCAGTAGAGGACAGCCCAAAGCCTTGGGACCCTGTACCTGCGAGGGAGACCCAGAAGAGGCTCCTGGCTTTAGATGGCTCAGCTCTGGCCATTGATGCCACTTGGGGAGTGAACCAGTAGATGGAAGACCTTCCTCTCTGTCTCTCCTCCTCTCTGTTTATCTGACTTTCCAATTTACAAAATTTTAAGATAAATAAATAAATCTTTAAACACAAAATAAAAAGAAATTTTAACAATTTTAACAGTAGGTGAATTAAATGATTATCATTATTAACCCTACTCTAAATGTTTCACTCTAACCATTAACAGAAGATCCCTGCTTATAAATTTTCCTGCGAATCATTAATAGAAGCTAACCTTGAAAAGCCATAACAAATGTGTATTACTGCTCACCTCCCCTTTCTGTGCACAGCTTAATATAACCGGTGGTCCAATAATTCTACAGTCAGTCTTGTGTAAATCCGTAAAGACAGAATCCTGGAAGTCCGTGACCACAAACACATTTTCAAATTCTGGAGAATCCAAATCTTCCAATTCTTCAAGTGATTCCATCTTGACAAAAGGCACTTTGATTTCCTTCATTTTTAATTATTGGAAATAAGAAGTATTTATACATTATACAATTTAATTCATGATTCTCTAAAGCCTAGCAATCGATTCAATATCAACATTTTACATCTTAACTTTCAGATCTGTAGAAAACATGCATTTCAAATCTTATAACAATCAATTACACTTAATAGTGAAAAGCTGTTTCTTTACTTGGATTTTTATAAAAGTCCTTCAGAAAGTTCACAGGAAGACAGAATTAAAAGTTTCTTTTTTACTATGCATTTTCCTATCTAATTGTTTGAAACACTCCTGTGTGTGTGTGTTTAAATATTAAAGATCAATATTACATTTTGAATTTTAAAGATCAATATTATAAAGCATAAACTTTTCTATTTAGTCATTTACTGCTCGTTAAAAATCACCTAGCATGCCTATTTAGTTCCACAAAACTAGAATGCTAAAACTTTTAAGTATATACATTTTGATATATATTTTAATGTGACAGTAAATGCACTGTTTTCTAGACATATGATCTAGTTTTTCCTGTATAAAATATCTTCAGAAAACTTACACACCTAAAGTGCTGTTGTTTTGAACATGTGCAACAAAAATATCCACCGTCTAACAATTTCAGTATGTGGAAAACAGGAAGTCTCAGCAAGAGATACAAGATATTAAAAGGCAAGGTACTTATAAACTAACACTAAAAAAAGATACTTTACCTACACAGAATCATTTAAAAGGAAATTCTCAATGAGTCAATCAATGATTCGGGTTTTGTTTGCAAGGCTGGCCGTGATGGACTGAATTGTGCATTCCTGAAATTTACATGTTGAAGCCCTAGCTCCAAAAGTGCCTATTTTTGCAGGTAAGACTCTTAAAGGTGTTATTATATCATTAAATTAGATCATATGCCAACAGGATTGGTACCTTTGTAGGAAATTTGAATATCACAGAGAAGAACCCCACACACACACACATACACACACACACACACAGAGATTAGTCCATGGAAGGATGAAGCAAGAGGGTCTCAAAAGAAACTAAAGCTGCCAACAGTTTAACCTTGCCTCCAGCACCATGAGAAGATCAATCTCCATTGTCTGAACTTCCCAGTAGGGGGTATTTTAGTGATGGAGTTGATAGCAAACTATCAGAACTGGATTAAGAAATTAGATGCATTTCATATTCTAAGGCAAATCCCCTGATGACAGTCAGCTGGGGAAATTTATGATCATGGATCCAGGAACAGTCAAGAATTCTAACTAGATACAAAATTAATGAGGGAAAAAGCCAAAAAAGTTTTAAAAAAAGGATCAGATCTTTGTATTTATATACTGTTCAAATTTAAATGAAATTCTTATAATTTGACACTATTTATAATATGTGCTGTAGTTTTGGGTTTCAGAAACTCCCAAGTTTTAAAAAGAAGTATAAATTTGTTTCTGTACATCTGGCAGCATCGTGCACAAAATTCACCTCATGCCTGAATCCAACCACCATAAAGTGGGATAACACAATCGAGGGAAGTGCGGCATGCCACATGCAGTGAGACACGGGACCTACCATGTTAACAATACTTTTTATTAATTTTTCATCCGCTTTTCCAGGACAACTTTCTTTAATCTTTATAACAGGGACTTCCATTTTTTTAATGGTCTGTGGGAAAGAGACTTCAGTATAAGATCCAAAAAAAAAAAAACAAACAAACAAACAAAAAAAACCTTATGAAAACTATTTTACACACTGATGGAAGAAAAACATTTTTAGCTATAAACCAACTCCATACCTGTAAGGCTTTCACAAGTTCTTCCTGTTTTCCAGCTTCTCGAACCAGTACCACTCTTGTTTCAATCTGAGGCATTTCCTCTGTTAAAATGTGCAATGTTGAAATAGGTTTCTCAGGTATTCTCAATTACTACCGCACACTCTCAGCAGTTACCAGGTATTGCTAATCACTACCAGGAACTATCAATAGCTCCTAACCACTCATGCGGCTCTATCTGGTATGTCTTCTATCTTGGAAGGGCTAACATTCTCTACAATTAAAATAACTTGCATTCTTAACTTACTAGAAAAATCCTTAAGTCATACACCATCCTGGAAAAACAGAAATCTTTTGCAGCAAGATTTAGAAACATTAGCGTTCCTCCCCTCATAGCAAGCACAGGCATCCTCTTCAACAAGGCCTAGAAAAAGACACTTCTCTACAGTCGGAAGAAACAAATGCCATTCACCAAAACAGCTATAACTGAACAGATTCTGTATTCACATACAGAATAAGCAACACATTACGATCACGCCCCCTTTTCAGAGTCGGGGAGCTTTGATCCAAACGATAAGCGGAACATCTACATGGTAAAAGGGGATTCTGTCATACTCATCAATACTTCTATTCTGACTAAAGTTCAATCACAAGAAAACCCTGGTTAAGTTTAGGACTAAAATAACAATGTTTTAAAGCAGTAATGAGCTTACCATCAACATATGAAGTAGCTCCAGTAGGTAAGTTGTCCTTGGAAATGTCAGCAACTTTAGAATCAAACATGGAAGAGTCTGCCAAGCTAGCCCTCCCCGCAGTGGATGTTAATACGCTACTGTCGGCCATGGTTTCTACTGTGTTACGCTGCCTGCAAAGAATATTCCTCAGTAAGCACATGGAGCAATCCATCATTGGGCAAAAACAAGCGTTGGGAGCTCTACCTTGGTCCCCAGATTTTAAAAAAAGGACAAAGGACCATTTTCCTTAGTATAAAACAAAAAGCCCATTTCTTCCACAAAATAAAGGTCCTAATACGTGACTGACATAAAAATAACCTAACGTATCAAAAATAGAGTATTACCAGACATAATGAACAAAAAGGTAATCAGAAATACTGCTTGGCCACCCTCCTCCACACCTCTGCCTTCCATAACCGATTTCTCTAGTTATTAGTTTATGACGTCACCATAACATTTCTATCATCACCAATAAAGCCAGTAGAAAACTTGACATCTGTCCTTACTCCCTCCTCTACCTCAGTCTCCTGCCCCTCTAAACTCCTCTCAATCCCATCTCAAGTATCTCTGAGCTGGTCCCTCCTCTCTGTGCCCAACGCCTCAAGTGGCTACTTGGTCTAACACAACAGCTCCAAACAACTCGACCATTCCTTTCATCAGAAACACACTCTTTACAGGAGTATGGGTTTGAACGTACACACAATCACATCATATCTCACTTAAGAGCTCCCCTGGGGACCCCTCTTTATATAAATCACCATCAAATCCACAACACAGTCGGCGCCTACCTACCTACACTCACTTGTAACAGTGTAATGTGTACTGCTGCAACAATGAACTTCTCAGCATTTTTCAAACTTAAGGCACAGTCACTTTAGAGATACGTGCATTTAACAGCACTCATCTCTCCATCTACCAGGTATTCCAATTTCCAACCTACCTCTCTTAACTCATTTGTGGATTTCCCTAAAACGCTCAATTATCAATGGACTGCTCTCTCATCCACATTCTACACCATTTTATAAACAGCTCTCCTCTAAAAGTTTGACATGACAATTATGCATGCTATTGCCAGCACAACTCTGGACTGTGAAAAGTTCTCTGCTTTTCAAGAGCTGTAGGACATGGCACTCAAAGTTAGGAAAGCAGGGTATATAGAAAAAGTCTGATAGGTCTCTACCATTCAAACTTGTCTTTTTATATATCGATGATCTTGAAGAAAGTTTCTAAAATATTAAACAAATATAAACAGGAAGCTCCATCCTTACCTGGAAGTACATGGGTGATCCATTTTATCCTTTCTTACTTCTTCAGATACATAAAATGCACAAATATTTTCCTCCAGATTCTTAGAAAATAGTTTAACCTGTACGCTGTGAAAAAATGGTAAATTATCAGCCTCATTTTTGGATGATGACCTCAGGTAATGTGAAACGTGCACACTAACAGGCCAGAGCAGGTGGGAGTCGCCTGAGGTAGGGAACTGGCTTCCATCTGGCGGTGAGCCTCGGTCCCCAGGGAAAGCGCAGACAATGACATCTCACCTTCACTGTGATGATGTCTTCAAATGAGCCACAGGTATTTACGCTCATGCAGTATTCACAACATGGATGTTTCTTATTGTCTTACCGTCCATGTCATTACCCACTAATCCAGGGCTCTCCAAGGAAGTGGTAAGATGTCATTTATAGCAATAACAATCAACGACAAGTTCTCTGCAGCCCTTGCTACTTAATCATGTCCAGTAAAACAGAAGAGGCTCAACATACATTCTCCTCAACAATTGTTTTTAAAGTAAAGAGATGAACTAAGCTGCTTTAAGATTGCAGAAAGAAGAAAATTAGATTAAAAATGTGGTTTACTGCAGGGGTGCAGCAGTCATAACTTAAAACACTCTAGACACTACAGGGTAACCATAGTCGACAACAACTGTATATTTCCAAGTAGTAGAGAAGATTTTGACTGTTCGCAGCACAAGGAGATGGTAAATGCTTGAGGTGATCAAGTTTATCAAAGGCCCAAATCTGATCATTACATAGTATACCTGTCATAACTCCCACAAATACCACCCTGTACTCCGTAAATTTGCAATCATGTGCTAATTACAGATGGTAAAAATATTCTTAAAGATCACTTGAGTTTACATTTTTGTCCTATGTCTCCTCCTTTATAAGACCATCAAAATAAATGATTTATAGCCAAAATTGTTACTACATATGATCAATTTATTGCTAAAACAGCTTCAGTGTACAGAGAAAAATGAGCTTTAAAAGATGACATAAAAATAGTGCAATGACAAAATGAACTACATTAATCACTTTCTGCCATATTCGTGTATCCCAGAAGCTTTAAAAACACAATGGATTCAGTGCTTCTAAACCCATACAACTTCTTTCTCACCTAAGGACACAAGAAAATCCTGACAATAACCTACACCCTTTTAATCCCAAACACTTTTTTATTTACTATTATTAATGTCCACTTTAGATTTCCTTTTACTTAATTCTTTTAAAGCAGTCATCTTCTAGGGGTGAAGGACCACACCACAATACTAGATGTATCCGTTTGACGTTATTCACAAATGCAGTACGGTTAACAATTAACACTAATAGATGGCAGGCACTGTCCTAAAGCCTTTACTTGCATTTACTTATTAATCTTGGCAGCAATCCTAAGGGGCAGGTACGATATTATTTTCTGCATTTTCTAGGTAGGGGAAACCTGAGAAACGAGGTTTGGTAACCTCCCCCGAGCTACACCGTAAACGCCAAAACCCGGATTCAGAGGCAGCTGCCTGCAGAGGCTAAACTTCAACCCCTACCGCACACACCCACCTGCGCGCAGGCCGAGAGAGGCGGCTGGCCTTAGCTTTTCCTTGCAAAATCTGGAGACTAAATTTCCTGCAGAGAAGCAGCCAAGGAAGAATCCCAGCGTGAAATCACTAAATTCTGGGAGATAAGGCGCAGCTGCCAGGCCCCACAGCCGCAGAAGTCCGCTTGGCTTACCAAAATCCCTTCCAACTCCCTCCTCCGGAAGAGATCCGACCGCGCGAGCGGGGAGAGATGCCCAGCCAAGCCGGGAAGCTCGGGCTCTCCGCCGGCCACGGAGCAGGGAAGCCGGGGCCGGGGTGCTCCGGAACCCGCGGTCACCGGGGAGGGGACGCCGAGACCGCAGGCACAGAAATCCGCAGCTCCCGGGCAACACCCGCCAACTCCCGCCTCCCGGGTCCTCACCAGGCTCCCAAAGCGACCGGCGAGGCCAGCTCTTCAGACGCACACTCTCCCCACAGCCGCCATCAAGGCCCGCCGCGGGCCGACGCGGCCGATTCAAAAAGCGAGCCGCTCGCTCCCAGAGCCATGCCGATTGGCGCATGATGTCACCCTCCTTCCCATAGGCCGGAGCCTGCAGGAGCGCGGCGATTGGTCGCTTCTCTGCGCCCGCCTCCTCAGGGCGCCGATTGATTGGTTGGACGTGTATTTTAAATAAACCCAACGGCTCCGACGCTCAGACGTCAGGAGTCTAGAGAGAAATGCCCGGATGTCGCCAGGAGGTGGCGGTGGAGAGCGGCAGGTGTTTCTGTGGCTACGGTTTGTTTACTAGGTAAACATCTCATTTCCGAGGGAAGTTTGAACGGGTTCTCGGGACGGCCACCCCTAAATTTGTTTGGAAAACACGCCTTCTTATTGTCTAAGTCAGTTCCTCCCTGATGAACGCGCCCTCCTGGTTCCTGGGGGTTCTAAGATTTCCCTGTGTTTAAAAGCTTAGGAAAGCAATTTTTGACTCACAGTTGTGATGGTGTGTGGTAGGGAGGAGGACAGAGGTTGGAACTCCTGGAACCTCCAGTGAGGGACGTCAAATCAGCCAACAGGCTCTTATTTGAAACCTTGCTGTATGTGAAACCTAAAGCAGCCTCGGGGTAACTAATTTATGTTTCTGGAATTTTTAGGAAGAACAAGCTTGAACTTAAACGAATGTAACATGCACAGTGAGATTCTAGAATATCCCGAAACCGGTGTCCTAGCTGCACCCCTCCCCCAACCTGAGAATTTTCCCACTTTAAAAGCCCAACCAGGAATTCAGGTTTTCCTGAAGATAATTAGTATTGCTAAGATGAAAGCTGTATTGCTAAAATGAAATTCATTTTCTGACTGTGGTGCCAAGTCTCACACTATCAACAGAAATACAACTCCCCCAGGTGATTCCCATCTCCTTGCTGGTGTAAGTAGAACTAAGAAGGAGGAATTCATCTCCAGAATCCACAATCCAGAGAAAGACCTCTTGTGCTTTGGAATACAACACCAAAGAACAGTTCAGACATGCCATGAAAGCCTACATTTATTTTCCTAATTTTTGTCATGCAACCTTAGAATGCCTGAAAAGTTTGTGATGATGTCCCCAAAATGAATGAAGTAGTCTGCTTATGCGTGCTTAGCTCACCAATATTTAGTCCGCCCTACCCTAAATGCTATGAAAACTGATAGCAAAAAAGACAAGAAAAACGGTCGTTGAAATTTCGTTTTGGTATGTGCTTGCATACTCCAACTGGGGTGTGTCCAGCATTCCAAAAATTCTCATCTCTGAAAAACCCCAAGCTACTGTCTGAAGCTGTTGTGTGGAGTGCCCTGTATTAAGCAAACTTCCCACTCAGATCTAACAATTGACTGTGTATACTAGTACTGTATGAATTTTCTGCCCCTCCCTAGAACAACCTATGTTTGATCCTTGTTAAGGGATATGTATCAGGTTAACTCATGAATAGAAAGCAGTACAATCTTCATTCTCTCAGACCTTCCTTTCCCAGGCAAGTGTTTGTGAAATATAATAAGGCAGCCAAGTTCATTGCTGGGGTATAAAGATGTATAAAGCATGCAGATAGAAGCCTGCCTCTCAGGACTGTACAATCTGAAGAGGCAAACTAACAATATAACTAACAAAGTGCAAGAGAGAGGGTCAAGAATGAAAATGCAGTGATAAGCACCTAAGCAGGTACCTTATTAATTCTTAGAACAACCCATGGGTAAACATCATTAACCCCATTTTACAAGTAATGATACCACAGGAGGTTTTAAGAAAATACCCAGGATCACTTAGTAAACTTTTAAAAAAAAGATTTATTCATTTTTATCAGACAGGCAGGTTTACAGAGAGAAGGGGAGACAGAGAGAAAGCTTCCATCAATTGGCTTACTCTTCAAATGGCCGCAATAACTGGAGCTGAGTCAATCTGAAGCCAGGAGCTTCTTTTGGGTCTCCCATGCAAGTGCAGAGCCCCAAGGCTTTGGGCCCAACTCCACTGCTTTCCCAGGCCACAAGCAGGGAGCTCCATGGGAAGTAGAGCAACCAGGACATGAACCGGCTCCAACATGTGATCCCCTTTGGGAGAGAAATAGTTAAGCAAGTCATTGCACCAGACCCAACCTAGTAAAGTTTATGACATGCATTAGAACCCAGAAACAATAGCTAAATGTAAATTCCAGTCTAGATTTGTCACTACAATGCAGAGAGAAATCAGATCATCAAGGCATACCATGATAACAACCTACATGCACGTAGAAGAGGCAGGTGCCTTATAAACAAAGCATGACCCGTCATCTCCAGATTGTTGCAGTTTCTATAAAGCTAGCATACCAAAGACAAATGTGGTACATTGATCTTTAATAAACAGTTGTCTTCACATTATTGGTTCCAAATATTGTTAAAATAAATAAGCTGGACCCAAGTATATTCATGTTGACTGAGAGCTTGGATATTGTGGTTAACTTAGCCATAAGTGATTCATTCCATAACTGTTAAGCAACCAGTGAAGCACTGAGCTGGAAGAAAGACTATGCCTTGCAGACATAAATCTGATTCCGATGGCACTTGCCTTCCAATGCAGGAACTGTTTGTGGAGTGAAAATGTGTTCTACAAACAGATTTTCACAGACGGTGATTGCACGCAAAATAGGTAACTGAGTGATTCACAAATTGTTCCCAATGTTTAGTGCTTCACAACTGACTTGAACTGAATAACAAATTAACTAACTTTACAGACTAAAAAATGAATCCTTCACTCTCTTGTTTACTTTCGATTAGATCCCCTGTAAGAATTCGGGATTCAGGGCCCAAAACAAAGGCTCAATGGCTAATCCTCCCCTTGCGAAGTGCCGGCATCAGATATGGGATGATTGCTTGAACTAAGAAAAAAGGTAGGGTAGAGAGATAAACAGCAGAATCTATAGGATTTTGTAACTGATTAAATATAGAGAAGGAAGAAGTAATAAAAATGTGTTAAGATTTAATAATGCAATTGTCATGTCTATCTGAAAGCCTGAAAAATATCAGTATCATTTAGAAAATAGAGCAGTTCCTTCAATTCAGAAGACTTTAATATCCTGTATTTCTTCCTCAGTGCTTTTTTTTTTTAATTTTTAAAAGATTTTTTTTTTTATTGGAAAGGCAGATATTCAGAAAGGAGGAGAGACAGAGAGGAAGGTCTTCTATCTAACACGTTAGGCCATCCTGGACTGCGTTCCCAGGCCACAAGCAGGAAGCTGGACGGGCAGTAGAGCTCCCAGGATTAGAACTGATGCCCATATGGGATCCCAGCACATGCAAGGCAAGGACTTTAACTGCTAGGCCATGGTGCCAAGCCCCTCTCAATGCTTTCTTTCAACATAAGTTAGTTTACTACCTTTATTTGTGAGTTACCAAATTAGATACACAGCTTGCTGAATTCTTCCATCCATAGATCCTCAGTTCAATGAACTAATCTGATGAACGTATCCTAAATGCTTTACACTCAAAACTGCCTTAGCTCAGAAATAGTAGCAAGATACTTCCCACTGCAACTGCAAAATTCTCTTCTCCTTACTCCATCTCCACCCACTAATCAAAGATGCTTAGTCCTCCATCCTTCCTCATGATAGCATTCTTTTCTTCCTTATCCATGATACTTATTTCCTGATTCTTGAAGACCGCAACTTGCAATATTTCTCTTTCTGCTTCTATTTTTCCTTCTTTATTTGCTGTTGTTGTTGTTGTTAAGTATCAGTGTTCCACTAAGTATTGTTGTCAGACAATACTAGCTTCCCAGGATGGACTCTTTCATTCCCATTGATTTACGTTAATTGCTAATGCAGTCAAATCTCGCCAGTCTTTTGAAACCCAGTGTATAATGCC
Organism: Ochotona curzoniae; assembly: GCF_017591425.1. Taxonomy (NCBI): domain Eukaryota; kingdom Metazoa; phylum Chordata; class Mammalia; order Lagomorpha; family Ochotonidae; genus Ochotona; species Ochotona curzoniae. Next base: position 26,932,968 of record NW_024467096.1, read on the forward strand.
AGCTGTTTATCACATCTCTACCTCTATGACCTACAATCATATCAAACTCTACATGTATTGATGAGAACTCCTTATTTTCTCCCAATTTTCTACAGACCTGTTCTCTTCTAGTTTTATTTTTTGTTTGTTTGTTTTTTAAGATTTACATTTTACTAGGACCAGTGCATTAGCTCAACTGCCAAAATCTTCACCTCCCAATGTGGCATCTCATTTGGCTCCAATTCATGCCCCAGCGGCTCCACTTCTCATTCAGCTCCCTGCTTGTGGCCTGGGAAAAGCAGCAGAGAATAGACCAAGTCCTTGGGATCCTGCACCTGCATGGGAGACCCAGAAGAAGCTCCTGACTCCTGGTATCAGATCAGTTCAGTCCAGCTGCTGCAGCCATCTGGGTAGAGAAGCATCAAATGGGAGATCTTTCTCTCTGTTTCTCCTTCTCTCTATAAATCTGCCTTTCCAGTGAAAATAAATAAATCTTTAAAATTTTTATTTTTTTGTTTATTTGAAAGGCAGAGTTAACAAGGAGAAGGAGAGAGAATCTTTCACTGGTTAGTTTACTCCCCAAATTCCCTGCAAAAGCCAGTGCTAGGTAAGGCCAAAACCAGGATGTTTTTCTGGGTCTCCCACCAGGGTGTGGAGGTTCAGTGCTTGGACCATCATCCTCTCCCTTCCCAGGCACAGGGAGCTGGTTTGGAAGTGAACCAGCCCGGACCAACGTCCTATGGGATTCTAGCACTGCAGGGGGCAGACTTCACCCGGCCCCTCCTCTTGTTCGTATAGCTCTGCTAGTTGGTAAACTGCTAAATCACTGAGACCCCTAAGTTGAATCTCTGTTTGGTTCATCTTGTTTCCATTCTCCTGTCCCCCTGAGGCGCTACCAGCATCAACAGCATTCTCATAATTTTCTCAAACAAAAAAAAAAAGAAAAAGTGGAATCCAGTTCTTCCCTTCTAGGCTGATTAAGGTTGGGTTTTCATTTTCTCTCACCCCAATCATGACCATAGCATTCTAGTTGGTCGTAATGTAACTAAGCATGCTCTACTCCCAGCCGTGACTCACAGAATGATCTTCCCTTAGAAAAATAAATGTGATTATGCCCCTCCTTGAAACCAGGGGCAAGCATCCAATATGGGTACCAGTTTTTGTCCTGCATGCCTTACTTCCAGTCCAGCTCCTTGCTAATGATCTGGGAAAGCAGTGAAGGATGGATCAACTCTTTGGGCCTCTGAACCCCAGTGGGAAACCCAGAGAATGTTCCTGGCTCCCAGTTTTAGACCAGCCCAGCTCCTGCTGTTGCAGCCATTTGAGGAATGAAACAATGGAAGATCTCTCTTTGTCTCTCCTTCCCTCTGTAACTTTGCCCTTTAAATAAAACTCAAATGAATGCTTAAAAGAAAAACCAAATATACAAGGTTTCTTTATTACTCATAGAATAAAGTCAAAGTTCTTTAACATCGTATAGAACATTCTTCCCAATATGACTCCCATCTCAAATATATACCTTGTGTTTAGTCATTCTGAAGTTCTCGGCAGTCTGCAAACATGCCAGTTACTTCCATAAACCTCTAAATTTGCATACCTTTCCCCCACTTTCATTACTTCATTTTTCTGCAGGAAAATTCCAGTTCATTGTTAGAGTGCATGCACAGTGGCAGCCCTGTGGCTTAGCACTTGGAGTGCAGGTTAGGACATCCGCAGTCCCACCTTGCAGTGCCCAGATTCCATCCTGGCTCCAGCTCATATTTCCACCTTCGTGCTGATGTGAAGCCTGGGAGACAACAGGAAAGGCTTCCTGCCACACACACAGCAAGCAAGGACCTGGCCGCCAACGTAGGCCCAACACTGACCCAGGCATTGCAGGCATTTAGAGAGGGAGCCAGCATTTGGGGTGAAGCTCTGCTCTCTTTTTCCATCCTTGTGCCTTTCACTTATATTCTTTAAAAAAAAAATGATAGCCTCATTTAACTATCTTGTGAAGAGCTAATTTTTCCTAGTGTGTGTTAACAGACTACTGCTTATAACTCGATATGGCTCTTAGCACTTCGTATTGTAACTGGTTGATAAGGCTATCCCTTCTATTCAATATCAAAAACTTAAGGGGTAAGGAGCAGAACTATATTTTTGTCATCTTTATGAGCTAATGCTTTTCATATGTGCACTCAATAAGTATCTATGGAAAAGAGGCAAGATAGTATTTTTCAATAGTTTGAACTTTTTAAAAAAGATTTATTTGTTTACTTATTTTATGGAAAGTCAGATATACAGAGAGGAAGAGATACAGAGAAGATCTTCCATCGGCTGATTCATTCCCCAACTGGCCACAATGGCCAAGAGCTGAGTCAATACAAAGCCAGGAGCCAGGAGCTTCTTCTGGGTCTCCAATACAGGTACAGGGTCCAAGGCTTTGGGCCGTCCTCTACTGCTTTCCCAAGCCACAAGCAGGGAGCTGCATGGGAAGCATGGCAGCTAGGATTAGAACCGGTGCTCATATGGGACCCTGGGCATGCAAGGTGAGGACCTTAGCCACTAGGCTACTGTGCCAGGCCCAGTAGTTTGACTTTTGTCATATCTTATTTCCTGTGTCAGAGATTAGTTAGGCACCTCATCTAAATATTGTTTTGATTAGTAAATTAGCACCCATCAATATTCCTTTTCTACTTTTACTGCTGAGTTTTCAATTGTTTAGAAACTTGAATCTAAAAGTAGTGCATGCTTATAATAAAGTTTGTGACCACACCACCAGCTATTTGGAAGTTGGCAAGTTAGTGCTATAGTGTCAGAATGTTATGCTTGCAGAATAGGTCACTAAGCTCATTAAACTGCTTTTCTAATATTTTTTTCTGCTCATTAGTCTGTTTACTAAAAACTGCTATTTACATATAAATTAATGTACACTATCTGCATGCTAAATATTAGCACGTGCTTTCTAAACCTGTGTTTCTTACTAAATATGGAGTAACTGCTTCCTCATGATCAGGTGGGTAGTGTGGGTTGGTGATGGTTAACGAATGTGGGTTAAAACAGTGTAAGCTAGTATTCCTGTTAAAATCCCATATTTAATTGCTGAAACCCAATCCCTTCCAAGTTCATTTCCTAGGATAACTTACTCAGCTTGAGTGGTAGTAGCTATCAACACCGTTTGCTTCTCTGTGTGCAGGCATGAACCACAGAGTTCCTCACTCCGAGACTCAGGCTCTACCACTTTTTCTTCTCTCTAGTCTCTCTCTCTCTCTTTCTATGGACCCAACAGCCAGATGTAGACAATATGCAACAACCTGTTAGCAGTGCAGCAATCACATTGAGACACTTTGGCCCCCAGGCTGTCAGTCCGAGTGGACAACTTCCTCCTTGGGCCACCATTGCTTTGGCTGCTCTAAACAAACTTCCTCTTGCCTGATTAATAGAATCAGTGACTGAGGAATATGGAAGCTACACTCTGTGGTCCAAAGTGGACTTTTCCATTTTCTACCTCTGTGACCTAAAGCAACTTACTTAACCTCTTTGTACCTCAGCTTGCCCTTCTGTGATAGTAACTTACTTCATACTATTGTGATATTTGAAACAATTGATGTCTGTGGCTAAGACATGTTTTACAAGAACAGCAATGTGGTATAGTGTGCTAAGCTGCTGCCTGTGTTGCCAAAATCCCATATCGGCATCAGTTTGAGTCCAGGCTGTTCCATTCCCAACCCAGCTCCCTGCTAGTGCACCTGGGATAGCCGCAAAAGATGATCTCAAGTCTTTTGGACTCCTGTATCCATTTGGGAGACCTTGAAGAAGCTCCTGACTTCAGCCTGGCCCCAGTAGCCATTGTGACCATTTGGGAAGTGAACCAGCGGATAGAATTTTCTCTCTCTCTTTCTGTGAATTGTATCTCCTTCTATCTCTGTAAATCTTCCTTTCAAATAAAGTAGGTTTTTAAAATATATGTAGGCATATAGTTAATATTCAATAGCTGCCACCTGTTAATGTTACTGCCAATTCCACTACTATTACTATGGTTCTACCTCTGTGGCTCCCACTAGTGGCATCGCAGCTGAGACCTGGTCACTGCTTGATGGGACTCATAGTCTTTTTTTTAAAAAAAAAAAAAAGAAAAGATTTATTTATTTATTGGAAAGTCAGAGAGGAGGAGAGACAGAGAGAAAGATCTTCTATCCGATGATTTATTCCCCAAGTGAGCGCAACGGCTGACGCTATGCCGATCTGAAGCCAGGATCCAGGAACTTCTTCTGGGTCTCCCACATGGGTGCAGGGTCCCAAAGCCTTGGGCCATCCCCGACTACTTTCCTGGGCCACAAGCAGGGAGCTGGATGGGAAGTGGAGCTGCCGGGACCAGAACTGGTGCCCATATGGGATCCTGGTGTGTTCAAGGCGAGGACTTAAGCCACTAGGCCATGCCACCAGGCCCAGGACTCATAGTTCTTGACATTGCCTTCTTCCCCCTGACCACAGAACAGATGGCACCTGTGCTGCTGTTTCCTACCCTGGAATTTTTTTCATTTATTTTTATATTTTATTTGTTGGCAAGGCAGAGAGACAGAAACAGACAGATAAGCAGAGATTTCCCCCATTGATTGACTCACTCCCCAAAAGCCTGCAACATGCAGGACTGGGTCAGACCAAACCCAGGAGCCAGGGTTCCAGCTGTCTGAAGCTGCCTCCTGGGATGGGCATTATTAGGAAACTTGTATCTGGAGTGAACCAGGTACCCTAAGGTCTCTTACCCACTGTCAAATGTCCTTCCTCCCACCCAGATTTTATTTCAAACTGTGAACTTACTATCAAGCAGCACATTTTTATAATAGATAATTGATTTTTTGCTTTTATTTATTTGGAAGGCAGAGAAACAGAGACAGAAATCTTCACATCTGTGGGCTTAGTCCCTAAATGCTTGTAACAGGCTGGGCTGAGCCAAGCCAAAGCCAGGAGCCAAGAACCCAATCTGAGTCTTCCACGTGGGTGGCACAGCCAAGTACCTGCTACCACTAGAGTACACATTACCAGGAAGCTGGAAGCAGAGCTTAAGCTCAAGCCCAGTTTGATATGGGATGCAGGAATCCCAAGTGACGTAGTGACTGCTGTACCAGATGTCCACATCCCGAAGTAGATTTAAGTCTTCATCATAGAGTTAAATATTCCACCATAACTAAGAGGTACAAATGTAATGTCACAGATATCAGGTTATTATTGTTCTCCTTCTCCTTCTCCGGTCCATCTTTATTTTCTCAACACATTTATGAGCTGCATAACTTTATATAATGCCACACTATGTATAGCTGCCAAGATTCAGTCCCTGGAAGAACTTATCACTTCAGATTATTATTTCAGAACTTTCACTGAATAGTCATGGATGGCTATCTCTTTTTTAGGAATTATTAACATTTTCCAATTAAAATGTCATATTTCCAACTTAATTATAATGTAACACTTTCTAACCTGTCATCCATGCTGGTTAAAACAGGTTCTAGAAATTACAAGCACTATGAGCAAGAAGAGGTTATTTTGCACACATCAGTAGTCAGTAATTAGCATATGAGTCGTTGCTTTATTCATATGAATCATTAGGCTATAGATCACTTGACACAGATTTGCAAGACTATACAAATTTAACATATAAAGTTTCACTTGGAGAAATAGAATTATTGTCCTTGAAGGAGTAGGAGGTTTCCAAATATGATGAGGCCATTATTTAAAATTGTGTAATTTGATTAGTAAAATTTTAGATGAAGGGAAATCTCTCAGCTCATTAGTCCCATTCTTTATTTTATGGAGGAATTTTACCAGGGCCAGCAACATAGAGGTTATATTCCTTTACCAAGGTCAGGTCAATAGTGAAAACTCCAAAAGCCAAAATTTTATGTATTGAGCTGGCATGATGGCTTAGCATACCAATCCTCCTGCTGCAATGCCGGCATCCCATATGGGCACTGGTTTGTGTCCTAGTTGCTCCTTTTCTGATCTAGCTCCGAGCTTTGGTCTAGAAAAGCAGCTCAAGTCCTCAAGTTTCTGTGCTCCTGTGGGAGATCTGAAAGAAGCTCCTGGCTCCTGGTTTTGGATCAGCTCAGCTCTGGACACTGCAACCATTTGGGAAGCAAACCAGCACACAGAGGCATTCTCTCTTTCTCCTTCTTTCACTCTCTCCCACCCTGTATCTCTGATTAAAGTAAAAATACATTTTTTAAATTATGAATTAAACATAAACAGCATAAACAGACTTGCAAATATTTGAGGTCCCAGAAAGTGATACTGTCTTTGACTAGCATTTTGACAGTAACCCCACCTTTGTGAATTAGTATCTACTATGGCAACCATCGAATATCTTGATTATGCTTAGCAATATTCATATTATTATTTCATTTCAAATGAATGGAAAAAATGAATTGCCAATGCAGATAAAATAAAAATGAAACTCATGTTATTAAAAAAAATAGTGATTATTTTATCTCAAATGTACAAGTATGCCTGTTTGACCTCAGCTGGCTGACTCTAGGTTTAATAGTGAAGGAAAATATGTAAAAGGAATAATAGGTGTCCAACAGGTTGAGCCACTGCCTGCAATGCGTATGTATGATTGCCACTTTAGGCTCCACTTCTGATCAAACTCCATGTTAATGCAACTGGGAAACAGCAGAAGATAACCCAAATGATTGGGCCTCTGCCACTCACACGGGAGACTGAGAGTTCTAATTCCCAGTTTTGGCCTTACCTAGCTCCAGTCATGGTAGCCATGTTGAGAATTTACCAGAAGATAGATGGTATCTATCCATCTATCTCTCTAACCTTGTCTTTCAAACTGAAATATATATTATATATATATATATGTACATTTTGTAAGAATACATTGAAAATAATTTAACTGATATATTTTTGTAAATGCTGTGTAATTATATAATACAGCTATGCAAAAATTTATGCATATAAAGAAAAGAAATATACAAAAAAGAATATACAAAATATTTTTGGTGGTTGCAAAGGAAAAAATAGCATTTGGGGAGATTATTTCTCTTTTATTTTAATATTTTGGGAAGATACTTTTTCTGTTTTCTATCATGAACATCTTAATGGACAATACTATACTCCTCATTGTTGAACATATAAGAGTTCCTAATAATAATCTTATTTTCCTTTTGAAGAGACTCCATTGAAAATGGCTTTAGTGAGAAATAATGTCTGTCTTTTGCCATGACCACATCTTTCTTTTAAGCCAGAGGGAAATAATTTTAATCGAAAAATTGTCCATTTTCTTCCCACATATCTTGCTTTGTATTAGGAAATGACATTTTGTTTTAGAAAATGGCATTGTGATGCATTTCATTATAAGGAAAATATTTTAAAATATTTAGAAGAAAATATTTTTAAAACATGAAAGGCAAGATGAGATAAACTGCTTTTTTGCGAATCTCTATCCCAGTGCCTATAGCTTACTAGAAAATAAAAAAATATATATATAATTACCATGATTCCCCCCTGAAGACAAATTCCAAAGAGCTGGAGAAGGGAAGAGACAGGGTGAAATGGTGGTGCAACAAGGAATGGATGTTAGCAGCTCTGGCTTGCTCAGTTCAACTCTGAATGCAATGTTCTCTTTTTTTGTTGTTGTTGACATGGTTTATTTTAACAAAAATACAGCTGAACATTTGTCACAGATTACATGAAACCATACACGTTGACATTTCTCTCTGCATAGTTAACCAACACTGATATGTGAGCTTGAATTTTTAAATGGGTAATGCTTTCTCCTGCACAAGGCTAAACTTTAGAATGTTCCTTGAACTGAAATTAGAAAATGCCCTGACAATGGAAGTCGCTCTTCCCCGCCCCACCCCCAAGTCTAATAAAAGCCTCTTTCTCCATGAGCCACTGATGTGAACAGAAGCCTGCTCTGGCATCAAAAACTGTCACAGTAGTCCTCCCATCTCTTCATGAAAGCTTCAAAAGCATCACCCTCAGTTTGTACAGGCACAGAAGCAGCAGGGCCAGATGTGGGGGCTATTTTGGAAGGGGCATAACTGAGTCATTCTGTGACTTTTCTTTGAGGAGCAGTAGTTGCCCCTCAAAACATTCTCTCAATGTAATGGGCACAGATGAGTAACCTCTGCCTTCTGATTAGTGGATCTGTGGCTTGGTCCTGATGGTGGCTTGGCTTTCTTCTCAGTGGTGACTGCACTTGTATCACCCGCTTTGAGTCACTGAATCACATTGGGTGGGTCCTCAAAACCTCTGGGTTCAGCAAGGGAGCTGATGAGAAAAGTGCAGGTGTGACAGCTCCAAGTTTAGGCACCCATGGTGACTGTATCATGCCAGGGCAAGGTGGAGGGATGTCTGGAAGGTGCAATGAGAGTAGCCCTGATGGAAGTCCCCATAGTGGAAGGCCAGGAGGCAGACATGGAGTGAAGGGCCAGGGATTTGACTGGTAATGGTCCTGGAGGTGAAAGTTGGAGTAAAGTTCCTGGGAGTCCTGGTGGTCTCAGGAATGGAGGAGCCCCTGCAGGTGGAACTGGAGGAGGACCTGTAGTTGAAGAACACATCTTCCCATCACTGAAGGTCTATCAATCACATGTTCTCTCAGGGGGTTTTCAATATTAGAATGTATCAAAAGTACAAAAAGATTTAAAGGACATAAGCATTGTAATGGCAACAACGATATGTAGACCAAATTCTTGGGGGTCTCTGCTGGTGTTTCCATTGCTAGTTCCCTGGGTCTAGCTTCTGTCAATTTCCCAAGACTGATGCTTACATAATTTGCATTTTTTCACTTGCAACAAAAAAATGCACAAGGTCGCTTTTTGCAAGTCCAAATCTCCTTGGCAATACTTTCGACATTATACCAGTGCTTATCCCCTTCAATATTCAATTTTAGGTCATCACCATCTCTTAACTGCATTGTTACAGTAATTTTTAAACTTGTCTCAATTTTACTTTTAAACCTTCCTAGCGTGCACTCAATAAGGCACAAGGGTAGTCAGATCATGTTGCTCTTCTGAGAGCACTCTGCTGACTCTATTTCTTCCGCACAAAAGCCACTGTTCTCACAGTGTTCATGACCCCACACTATTCTGGCACTTAACTTAGCCATCGCTACACTGGCCACTTTGCTGCTCCTCAAACATGCTCTCACACTCTTAACTCAAGTGCTTTCCTCTTTGATGTACACATGACTGGGTAACTCTTTCACATCTCTGCCTGAATGTACTTTTCCCATCATCTTAGATGATAACTCCACCCCAAATGCAGCCCCTTCTCAAATATTACCTGTCCCCTTTGCCTTGCATTTTTGTTTCACATTTAAGCATACTGCATATTTATCTTTATATTTACTAATTCTCCACATTAGGATGTGAGCTTTGTGAAAGCTGAATTTGGCTGTTTTCTTCTCTGATACTTGTCCAGTGGTAAGAGAAGTACCGACTACATCATTGACATTCAGACTCTTTTTTTTTTTAACTAAAAGAGAAACAAAGGAAAGATGAAGGAAATATTTTTTAAATTAATATGGCGTATGTGTTACAATGAAAATTTATCCTATCATATATCTGTTGATTTTTAAAAAGATTCATTTGTTTGTTCCTATTAGAGAGACAGAACTAGAAGAGACACAGAGAGAAGAAGATAGCTGCAACAGCCAGAACTGGGCCATGCTGAAGCCAGGAACCTGGAGCTTCTTAAGAGTCTCATGAGTGCATGGGTCAAGTATCTGGATGATCTTCCACTGCCTACCCAGGTTGGAGCAGCCAGGGACTTGAGCCAGAGCCCATATAGGATGTTGATACCATAGGTAAAGACTTAACCTACTATACCACAATGCCAGCCCCATTATGTGTTGTTTTTAAGCTTATTGACTATTTAAATATATACATATATTTATTTAAATTATATATATATATACATGTATATATCACCATGAACATCAATACATGTAGAAACCAAACTAGTTAGAATCAAAGGGATCCTACTTTGTTTCTATAATGATCCTGAAAAAGTTTAAGGTTTTCAGTCCCAGCTGTGAGCAACTGCCTAAATTGACTTGTACCGAGGGAGAAAAACAGACAAGAGCTGTTGAGCATTCTGGGCCTGGTTAATGCCAAATCTGTGATAAGCATACTAGTATGCCAGCATAGTTACTTAGCCTATTCTATTTAAAAACAGACAGGGAGTGAGAGTTAAGATGGCTGACTACGGAAGGTTGGTGTAGGGGAGAGTGCAGAGAGAGAGGGACAGAATTAAACAGAGGAGAGAGCAGGAAGTATAGAATTACAGGGAAAGGTGTCCAAAGCTGCCTGGATCCTGTGGAGCCAAGAGGATTCAAACAACTCAGAAAAGCAACCCAGAAAAAAGAGAAGGAAAAGCACCACCGAGACAGTGAGCCACACCCAGAGCTGCCGAAAGTGGATACCACTAGAGAACTCAAAATTTGGTGAGTCTCAAATCCAGGCAGGGAAAAAACCTGTGGCAGCCTCAGCCAACCCATAGGATAAGAGAAAGATTGAGAGACCTTTGGAACTCCTGGGCGACCACGACAGAATCCCCAGCAGCTACAGCGACCCAGACCAAGGAGGCGGCCCCAAGCGAGATAGACCTTTAGAACTGCCTGGTGGCCCCATCACAGCGAGACTGTGAGGGTGCCGGAGACCTCAGCGGAGATTGCAAATGCAACTGCAGGGGCGATCCCAACAGAGGCGGTCTGGAGAGCCTGCTTGCAGAGAAAGGAATGCCTTTGGGGAAGGAGCAGTGGGGAAGTGTAATGCACGGGTTAGAGCCATAGGGATAGTACCTGAGCTTATGTCCACCCATGGGCACTTAGGCCTGAGCCATGCGGAGGAGCACCCAGATCCCCTCAGAACAGAAACACAGGCCTGTAGGCGATGGAGTTTTTTTCCTGGACTCGGCCCCTGAAGGCACACTTGGGTCAGTGCCATAGCCAACAGATTGCAGGGGAACCCAGCGGCAAAGGTACAAAATCTACCCAATCCCTCTGACATCACCTGCCTTGCGCCATAGAGCATGGAGAATCACACTGCTCTTTGCACACCGTGTGATGGTAGCTGGACCACACCTGCTCTAGGCTACTACACTGAGATCAGAGCCTGTGGACAAGCGGCTGAAAGCGAACCTGTGCAAAAGCCCACTCCCGTCAGAGACTGGGAAATGCATCAGCGGAGGAGAGAGAAACCACCCGTTTCCCACAGGGTGGCAGCAGCTGGTAATCAGGCAGACTGATGGGCCCCCAGAACCCACAGAACAACAGATAGATACAGAAGTCCCAGAAACCCCCCAAAGCAAGTCTGAGACTAGAATTCCAGAACGACAAGAAACCACAATGCAATGGGGAGAAGCATCAGAATAAATCATTATTCAGAGGAGAAAACCAGCACTTCCCCTCAAAACAACCAAAAACCAATCTCAATCTCTGAGTTGCAAAATGAAGACATTGAGGAGCTACCAGATAAGGAATATAGAAAAACTAATCATAAAATTTGTCAGAGACAGTGAGAAGCGCTAGGAAGAGCTCAAGGAATTAAAAAATAACATTAGCACAGAAATTAAGCAGTTCCAACATGAAATTTCACAACTGAAAAACACGGCGGAAAGCTTAACAAATAGAATGAACATGGCAGAGGAAAGAATTTCAGTCATAGAGGATATCTAAGTCCAGAATACACAACAAATGAAATACCTGGAAGAAAATCTGATCAAAACTAAGAAATCTATACAAGAAATAAATGACACAGTCAAAAAGTCAAATATGAGAATTATAGGAATTCCAGAAGGTGTGGAAAGAGAAACGGGATTATAGAGGTGTTCAACGAAATTGTAAAGAAGAACTTCCCAAACTCAGGGAACATAAAAGCAAGCCAAATCCAAGAAGGAGAGAGAACACCAAGCAGATATAACCCCCAAAAATCTTCACCCAGACACATTGTAATCAAGCTTCTCTCAAAAGAATAAAAAGAAAGGATATTGAAACAAGAAAAAAAGGCACAATAACATTTACAGGAAAACCAATCAGAATCACTACTGACTTCTCAGAAGAGACCCTTCAAGCAAGACTAGAATGGGGTAACATCTTTCAGAACTTAAAACAACACAATTGTCAACCAAGAATACTGTAACCAGCAAAGCTTTCATTTCTATTCGAAAATGAAGTTAAATACTTCCACAGTATAGAGAGGTGGAAGAATTTGTCCACACCAAACCAGCTCTAGAATCGCTCCTCTGTAGTATGCTGAAGTCAGAAAGAAAAGAAATGGACCAGAAGCAAAGATGGCAAAGGAGAAGATCTTCACACTAAAACACATAAAAGGAAACTCTAGACAGAGACACCAACACACACACACACACACATACAGTCATGACAGGGCTAAATCGCAACCTGTCAATACTGTGAACACAAACGCCCTCAATCAAAAGATAGACATTTGCAGAATGGATCAAAAAGCAAGACCCAGCTATTTGCTACCCGCAGGAGACACACCTAATCAGCAAAGATGCAAAGAAGCTGAAGGTGAGAGGATGGAAAAAAGACATTTCACGCAAATGGAAGGGAAAAAAAGAGCAAGTGTAGCTGTTCTAATCTCAGATGAAATAGACTTCACCATGAGAGATATTAAGAGGGACAAAAACGTACACTTCATAATGATAAAGGAAGCCATCTACCAAGAACAAAAACCGATACTAAATGTCTACATGCCAAACAAGAGAGCACCCAGCTATATGAAGCAATTATTAACTGACTTAAGAGGAGAAATTGATGGCAACACAATCATTGCAGGAGATTTTAACACCCCATTAACACCGCTGGATAGAACAACAAAACAGAAACTCTGCAAAGAAGCAACAGAACTCACATAGACTACAGAACAAATGAACCTAATTGATATATATAGACCTTCCATCACACCGACACAGAATACACATTTTTTCCAGCTGTGCATAGCACCTTCTCCAGGTTCAACCACATGATAAGGCACAAAACAAGTCTTGCTGAATTCAAGAAAATAAGAATCATACCATACATCTTTTCAGACCATCACGGAATGAAACTGGAAATCAACAAATCAAAACACCCCAGGATATATGTAAACTCTTGGAAGATGAACAATATGCTCCTAAATGAACAATGGGTCAGAGAAGAAATTAAAGAAGAAATAAAAAAATTCCTTGAAACCAATGAAGACTCAAACACAATATACCAAAATTTATGGGATACTGCCAAGGCAGTTTTAAGAGGCAAATTTATTGTAATTGGAGCCCATATCAAGAAACAGGAGTGACAACAGATATATGAGCTTAGTATATGCTGAAGGATTTAGAAAATCAACAAAACAATTCTCAAAATAGCACAAAGCTTGAAATTATCAAAATAAGGAATAAATTAACCAAATAGAGACCAAAAAAACCCATACGCAAAATCAATGAATCAAAAAGTTGGTTTATGAAAAAATAAACAAAATAGATATCCCACTGATTCAACTGACAAAAGCAAGAGAAACGAGAATTAATTGCATCAAAGATGAAAAAGGGAACATCACAATGGGCACCACAGACATACAAAGAATAATTAGAAGTTACTATACACAACTATATGCCAACAAATCAGAAGAGCTCCAAGAAATGGAGAGGTTCCTGTACTCCCACCAACTACCAAAATATAGCCAAGAAGCATCAGAAAGCCTAAAGAAGCCTATAACAGAGGCAGAAATTGAATCAGTAATCAAAACCCTACCAACAAAGAAAAGTCCAGGCCCAGATGGTTTCACTGTAGAATTCTACAAAGCATTCCACGCAGAACTGACTCCAATCTTCCATAAACTCTTCAAATCAATAGAAGGGGAAGCAATTTTTCCAAACTTGTTCTATGAAGCCAACATTACCTTAAAACCAAAACCGGATAGAGATCCAACAAAGACCGATATCCCTGATGAACATAGATGCTAAGATCCACAACAAAATGCTAGCCAACAGAATACAAAAGCACATCATTCACCTGGACCAAGTGGGATTCATCCCAGGCATGCAGGGATGGTTCAACATATGTAAAGCTGTAAACATGATACACCATATCAAAAAACTCAAGAACAATCATATGATAGTCTCAATAGATGCAGAAAAAGCTTTTGACAAAATCCAACACCACTTCATGTTAAAAATACTAAATAAAGTAGGCATAGAAGGAACAATCCATAACATAATTAAAGCAATATATGAAAAACCTAAGGCCAACATCATATTGAATGGAGAAAGGCTGGAAGCCTTTCCACTAAGATCTGGAACCAGACAAGGCTGTCCACTATCACCACTGCTATTTAATATAGGACTGTAAATACTTGCAAATGCTATTAGACAAGAAAAAGGAATTAAAGGAATTAAAATGGGAAAGGAGGAAATAAAATTATCAATGTCAATGACATGATCCATAATTGGAGAACCAGGGGACTCAATAGACTACTACAACTAAAACGAGAGTTCAGTGAAATAGCAGGGTATAAGATAAATGAAAATAAATCAACAGCCATAGTGTTCACAAACAATCCCAAGGCTGAAGAAGAATTAACCAACATGGTGCCCTTCAAAATAACAGAACAGAAAAGGAAATATGTAGGAATAAACCTAACAAAGGATATGGAAGACCTATATAAGGAAAACTACAAAACATTAAAACAAAAAAATAGAAAAAGACTTCAAAAAATGGAGGAAAATACCTTGTTCCGGGCTGGGCAGAGTAAACATCATCAAAATGGCCATATTACCAAAAGCAATATATACATTCAACGCGACTCCAGTTAAAATATCAAAAACATACTTCACAGAGCTAAAAAAAAAAAAAAAAAGATGCAAAGGTTCATCTGGAAGCACAAAAAACCACAAATAGCCAGAACTATCCTGAAAACTAAGAACCTGGCAGGAGGGATCACAATCCCAGATCCTCAGACATATTATAAGGCAGTGGTGAGCAAAACAGCCTGGTACTTGTACAGAAACAGGGAGGTACATCAATGGGGCAAAATCGAAAATCCAAAGGGGAACCCACACATGCACAACTACATAATCTTTGACAAGAAAACAGAAACCAATCCAGGAAAAAAAGGAACATTTCTTTAATAGATGCTGTTGGGACAACTGGCTAATAGCATGTAAAAGTAAGAAGCAAGACCCACACCTTTCACCATACACAAAGATAAAATCTAAATGGATTAAAGATCTAAACCTACACCCAGAGACCATCAAACTTTTGGAAGAAGAAGTTGGACATACTCTGCAAGACATAGGAGTGGGCAAAAACTTCCTAGAAAAAAAATACCCAAAGCAAAAGAAGTCAAGACCAAAATAAACAAATGGGACTACATTAAGCTAAGAAGTTTCTGCACAGCAAAGGAAACAATCAAGAAAATAAATAAGAAACCAACAGAATGGGAGATCTTTTGCACACTACACAGAAGACAAAGGGCTAAATTCCAGAATATACCGAGAGCCCCAGAACAACAATAACATCAAAACAAACTAGTCAAGAAATGGGCACAGGAAATGGGCAGACACTTTACAAAGGAGCAAACTCAAATGGCTAACAAACACATGAAAAAATGCTCAAGCTCTGTAGCAATAAGGGAAATCCAAATAAAAATAACACTGAGGTTCCACCTAATGCCTGAATGAATCACCCATATACAGAAAAACACCAACACTTGCTGGCGAGGTTGTGAAGAAAAGGGATCCTTACTCCACTGCTGGTGTGAATGCAGGCTAGTGTAGCCACTATGAAAGTCAGTGCAGAGAACATTTAGGCAATTAAAAATTCACCTACCATATCAGCTATATTATAAAAGCAAATCTTTCAAAAGAAAAAAAAGGAGGGGGGGGAGCAAGAAGGTATGTCATCCCCTATCCTCGGGCCCTGTTGTAGTTTGGCAGCAAGGAACTGCACCCTCTTCCCCTGCAGATACAAAAGAAAAAGAAAAACAAAATTGGGAACATTTGTTCCACCCACCTTCCTCCATACCTCAACCCTCCCCACCTAATCAGAGGCCCCACATAGGCATACATCCCCTTCTTAACTATGCAAACAACACTAAAAATAAAATTTTAAAAATGTAAGTAATTGAAGTGAAATAGCCAGGATTTGAACCTGTACCCATATAGGATGCTCGTGTCACAGGTTGTAGCTTGACTCACAATGCTATAACACTGGCCCCATTTCAAATTTGTGGCTTTTCATGAGGGTTATGTGAAAGTGTTGGTGCTTTGCATAGTGTCTGTATGCCTGACAAATGCTAGCAAATTACTTTTATTTCTTCACTGGTATTATTTATTACTGCTAGATTTGTATACCAGGTGCTGTACTAGGTACCAGCAATGAAACTGTTGAACAAATTGCAATGGCCTCATCTAGAGGGGTACAGTACTCTCATGCGGCTTTTCTTTTTGTGCAACTAGAATACCCGAGGGCATCCTAAACCAGCCATAATGCAGAGGTAATTCTGTGCAGATAGGTATGAAAAAGAAAATATTTCCCTACTGTATACTAACATGAAAGTTGTGGTGCTTAACAAAGTCCCAGATGGGTTATGGGTTATGGGGGGTGCAAAATTACAGCTTTGTCTTTCATTATTTTTACCTTCTTTGCCACACACAGTTGAACTTATACAGGCTATTAAAATATTATGCCGTTTTCTTCTTCATTAAGCACAATTTCCTATAATTTCTCATTAACATTTTGTATGTTTCCTTTTTGAAGATTAAATGAAGCTGTTATATATAATATAATGGAGCTAAATGTTTATCAATAGTTTCAAATTACATAGTTCATTTTTTCCAATTAAAGTCCTTTTTGTTTACTGTCTTCTCTGCTTTTCATGAATGTGACCAACCAAGAAACTGCTGAATGCTAAAGCACGGCTCTTGGGAACACCATTGTGAAACTAAAGCCGAAACACACACACACACACACACACACACACACACACACACACACACACACACACACACACACACAATAAACACACGCACAAAAAAAGAAACTAAAACCAAGTGTGCTGTCTTATTATTATTTTTTTATTGCAAAGTCAGATATACGGAGAGGAAGATCTTCCATCCTCTGATGCACTCCCCAAGTGGCCACAGCAGCCGGTGCTGTGCCAATCCAAAGCCAGGAGCCAGGAACCTCCCGTATGCGGGTGCAGGGTCCCAAAGCTTTGGGCCATCTTCGACTACCTTGCCAGGCCACAGGCAGGGAGCAGGATGGGAAGTGGAGCTTCCAGAACTAGAACTGGCGCTCATATAGGATCCTGGCATGTTCAAGGTGAGGACATTAGGCACTAGGCCACCACACCAGACCCTGCTAGCATCTTTTATGATCTCATTTCTCATCTAGATTATCTATCACTTTCATTTTCAGTGACATCCTTTCACCTTACCCTTGTCAACACAGTATTTGCTCATTAAAAAAAATGCAAATCTGATTATTTTACCTACCATCCATTATACTGCTTCCATGGTATCCCTTCAGCCTCAGGCTAAGGATTAAGCTAACAAAGTTTGGCAAGCAAGATTCTTCCTTGCTGCTCCCTTCTCTTGCCAAGAGGGAAAAGTCAGCCTGGAACTGGCAGCATAAACCAAGGACTCGGCTGGGGCACTGAGGAGGGTGTTAAGTGCTCACTTTTGACTCAAGATGGCTCTGTGGTAGTCCATGTTCCCTTGCTCAGGTTTATGAAGGGCTGCACTTAAAAAAGTTTTTACTGAGTTTCTGAGATCATGTGAGATTGAATGATTGATAAAGTTAAATGAAAACAGGGTTTGGTTGGAGCCACTGTTGTAGTAAAGCGGATAAATGTGCTGCAATGCTGGCATCTCCAGGTTCTGTGCCCTGGTGCTCCATCTCTGTTGCAGCTCCCTGCTCATGTACCTGGGAAAGTGGTACAGGCTGGACTTTGTGCAGGGCCCCTGTAATCATGTGAGACGCTCAGGAAAAGCTCAGGGCTTCAGCCTGACCTCATCATGGCTGCTGCAGCCGTCTGAGTAGTGAACCATTGGGTGGAATCTCTTTCTCTCTCTCTCTGTCTCTCTCTCTGTGTAATTCTGTCTTTCAAATAAAAAAAAATCTTAAAAAAAAAGAGTCTGGTGAGTATTAACAGAGAAGGGTGTTCCTGTTGGATTGATTAAACCAGAAAGCATATCATCAAATCTGTAGAAGTGTTTAAAAACATAATCATACTTTGAGTAATTAGATATTAATCATTTGGGAGGTAGGCAGTTGTAAGAAATAATGTTTTTTAAATTTTTTCCATTTTTTAATTTTATCTTGATAATCTTTACATAGTTGATTAGGGCACAAAACATCACAACCACACGCACATGGAGGAGATGACAGTCCATCGGAACCTGCAGAGGACACCTGGTCCTACAAGAGAGGACAGAGGACAGAATAAATCAGAAATAATGTTTTAAGAAACCCTATAGGGGGCGGTGTGGTGACTCAAATGACTAATCCTCCACTCCGAGCATCAGCATCAGCATCCCATAGGGACACCAGCATCAGCATCCCATAGGGACACCAGCATCAGCATCCCATAGGGACACAGGTCCATGCCTTGGCTACTCCACTTCCCATCCAGCTCTCTGCTTATGGCCTGGGAAAGCAACAGAAGATGGCCCAAAGCTCTCCAACATGGAAGGCAGGTGTCCTGCACAGCAGACTTGAAAGAATTTCCCAGCTCCTAGCTTTGGATCAGTTCAGCTCTGGCTTCTGTGATCATTTGGGAAGTGAACCAACAGATGGAAAATCTTTCTCTCTCCTCACTATACATCTGTCTTTCTAAAAAATAAATTAATATTTCTTTTAAAAGAAATTCTATAGCAATATGATTTTTCTGTTGGCAAATTTTGTCTTTTCTCACTTCTGCACTTTTTGATTCCCGTTTCACTCCCTAAAGTTCAAAATAAATTTCCCCACTCTGTGAACCCTTATCTACCTCAACTTGAACTCTTCCCATCCCCATGCTCCTATGGAACTCAACTCACATCATGTTGTGTAGTTGGGCTGCTTGCAATGTATTTTTATGTGGTACTGCTCACACTGTATTGTTCTGAACTGCACAACTTCCATAAAAGCAGGAAATTTTTAAAAAAATCAATGCATTTAAATGGGGCCAGCATTGTGGCATAGGAGGCAAAGTGACCAGAGTTGACATCCCATATAGGCATTGCTTCAAGTCCTGGCTGCTCCACTTCACAAGCCAGCCTGGCCTGGAAAAGCAGCAAAACGTGGCTCAAGTCTTTGGGACTCACTTCTGAGAGATGCAGAAAAATCTCCTGGATCCTGAGTTCACTGCGGCCTAGCTCTGGCCGTGTTGGACCTGGAGGAGTGAGTTGGCACATGAACAAACTCTCTGTCTCTCCCTGTCTGTCCTCGCTTTTCAAATTAATAAATAGGTGGCTTTAAAAAATTATTTTAAAAGAAAGGGAATGAAGAGAAAGAGAGAGCATCTCCTATCTTTTGGTTCATTACAAATACCCACAGACCCAAAGCCAGGCCCAAAACTCAATCCAGACTCCTACACAGTTATCAGGGACACAAGCACCTGAGGCTACTGGCTTCCAAAGTCTGCATTATTGGGAAGCTGGAATAAGGACAAGAGAAAGGAATGAAACCCAAGCACTTGGAAACATGATGCACATATCTCAAGCGGCATCTCTTTTTTTCCATTTTTAAAAAAATATATTTTAGGGCCCGGCGCGGTGGCGCAAGTGGTTAAAGGTCCTCGCCTTGCACCCCCGGGATCCCATATGGGCGCCGGTTCTAATCCCGGCAGCCCCGCTTCCCTTCCAGCTCCCTGCTTGTGGCCTGGGAAAGCAGTCGAGGACGGCCCAAAGCTTTGGGAACCTGCACCCGCGTGGGAGACCCGGAAGAGGCTCCTGGCTTCGGATCGGCATAGTATCGGCCCGTTGCGCTCACTTGGGGAGTGAATCATCGGACGGAAGATCTTCCTCTCTGTCTCTCCTCTCTGTATATCCGCCTTTCCAATGAAAAAATAATAAAAATAAATCTAAAAAAAAAAAAAATATATATTTTATACGATGGGGGTGGGAGGAAGAGATGGAAAAATTATTCATTCACTGCGATTGATCGTCCAAATGGTGCACTAGCCAATCTGGACTCAGCCATAGCTAGGAATCCAGAACTCCATCATGGTCTCCCAAATGGGCAATAATGAACTAAACATTTGGACCATCTTTCACTGCTTTCTCAGGAGCATTAGCATGGAGCTAAATTAGAAGTGGAGCGGCCACTACTCAAGCTAGTTCTCTAATATGAGATGCCAGTGTTGCAAGTGGTAGCTTAACCCACTGTGACACAGTGTAGCCCTCCTTCCCCAAGCAGCATCTTAAGTGCTATGCCAAATGTCAGCCTCAATTTTCACTCTTTGTAAGTCCACTGCCCATTTGCTGACCCCATCCATGGCCCTGCTCCCTCATCATTTCAACATAGTTTCGTTGGATTAAACTGGATTTCCAGTTAACTTTAGTCATTATGACTGAAAATATTTGCGTTTTTAATTCATTATTGCTGAATTCAAGAATATGGTTTGTAAAATCAATATTATTACTTTATAATTGCACCTTCTAAAAATAGCTAAAGTTTCTCAACGTAGTTGGAACATGAGCTAAATTTCAGTTTTCCAGAGTCAAATATCTCTAATCCCAAGCAGTTTTGAAAGGTAGCATGCTAACGAAAACTTTGTGACTAGCAATGGCGTGTTTTAATTGTCTGTAAAATTTCTGTGGTCACCCACATAAAAATTAATAACTGTACATTATACAACTACATTTGGCATAATTCTTTTAGTGAGTAAATATCCTTTTCTGAATATAAGCATAAGTAAACTGTCAACACTCGGATGAAAATCCTTCCAAAAAGCAGAAATTGAAAAATTAACCTTATATGCTGGGAAACTTAATATTTAATGAAGAAATATTCATTTTTACTACTAGATTATGTCTCCCATGTATTAGCTGTTAATTCTTTGTATTTTTGCTTTTCTGTCTTGTTCTTATATCCCAAAATCTAACATAAACTGAGTAAATTTAGGTTAAATAAAGGAATGACAGAATGGATATAAAAATGAGACTAACCAAAAGTCACATAAGCTGAAAATGACAATGACATAATAATCTTGCTCCCAAGACAACTACTAACAGCTTCAAATTCTTTTAAAGAGAGTAAAACTCCCTTTACCAGCAAAACACAGGGGCCATGATGGTGCAGCAAGCCAGTCAGGTTTCTATCTCCTAGTACTGGCATCCCATATATGAGCCAATTGGTGTCCTGGCTGCCCCACTGTCCATCCAGCTCCCTGCTTGTGGCCTGGGAAAGCAGTATAGGAAAGCTCCAAGCCTTGGAACCCTGCACACACAAGGGAGATCCAGAAGAAGCTTCTGGCTCCTGGCTTCAGATCAGCTAAGCTCTAATTGTTGCTGCTGTTTGGGAAGTGAACCAACAGGTGAAAGATTCACTAATATCTCTAAATATGTGTCTTTCCAATCACAACAAATAAATCTTAAACAAAATGCATTCTATTATTATCTCCTAAGGTCGTTATGACCTGTAATCCAACATTTTCAAAAAGAAAGCAATTTCCAGCCAAAATTCTGACTTTACAGCCAGTGGGATACATGTGATTTCTGAGACAATTGCCTTACTTCTCTTACAATTGCCCTTTATTGAGCATAATATATAACATCAGAAACATCTATTACCAAATATAACCGCATCTCCATGTTAGAAAGTTGCAAATCTACAATTAAATGCGGTATACTAAAAATGACTGTTTTTGGTGGTTTGTGAAGGAAGAATGGAGACGGTTTTCACTTTAACTTCAAGAGAGAAAAAGCTTAAAAGAAAAACATCTGTTAAAAACTGATGTTACAAAGACATTATACTTAATTTGGACAGTTAATCTGCTCCCTCCTCTCCATCATCACTGCAGGGAAGCATCTAGGAGCAGGCACCGTGACCCAGTGCGTTAAGCTACCACCTGTCGTGCTTGCCAGCTGAGTCTGAGTGCTGGTGTGAGGCCTGTCTCCTCCATGCTGAAGCGTATGGAAGGCAGCAGATCATGGTCCCAATATTGTTGCTGTCCTGGTGGGTGGCCCGGATGGAATTCCTGGCTCTTGGCTTAAACCTGGCTCAATCCTGGCTTGTTGCAGGCATTTGGAAAATGAACTGGTGAGTAGAATCAATCTCTTTCTCTACCTTTCAAATAAAATAAAAATAAAAGGGCAAAAAAGGTGACATTTATTTTGGGTGTAAATGGTGTTAGCGAACTCAATTTAGCTGAACCTTTAGTGTTCTGATCTGTAAGATTGGATAAAAAAGTAACACCCAGTTTGAGTGTTAGACTTGAAGTGCTGCCTGGGACACCTGCATCCTGCATCCAAGGGCCGGGATTTGAGCCTCACTTTGCAGCTGATCCCAGGTGATGGCCCATGCATTTGGGTCCCTGCTCCTCTGTGTGTGAAAACTAGATGGATTTCCAGCCCATGGTCTTGTCTGGCTCCAACTGTGTGGACTCTGAGCAATGAACCAGAGGATTTGGAGATTTCTGCATACTCCTCTGCGCTTTTCAAATACATTAAAGCATTTTTTTTACAAAGATTTTGTTTTATTTGAAAGGCAGATTTTACAGAGAGAGAGAGGAGAAACAGAGAGATAGGTCTTCCATCTGCTGGCTCACTCACCAACTGTTCACAGCCAGAGTTAAACTGATTTGAAGTTGGCAGCTGGGAGCTTCTGCTCAGTCTTGCCATGGGTACAGGGTTCCAAGGATTTGATCCATCCTCTGCTGCTTTCTCAGGTCATAAACAGGGAACTGGATTCAAAGTGAAGCAGCCAGGACATGAATCAGTATCCATAGGGGATGCTGGCGCTCGCAGGCAGAAGATTAACCTCTTAAGTCCCTATGCTGGCCCCATGAAATAAATTTTTTGAAAAATTGAATTCCATTTTCTCAATCTTACCCAGTTTTGTGAATTGAATGAAAAAGCACATGTGAAAACTACACTCAATGCAAGTTGTACAAATACTAGACTCTATGAGTAGTACAACTGTAGAATTAATGATTGAAATACAAAATGAGGAGCACAGTTCCTGAATGAATGATCAGAGCAGAAGGTAGAGAGAACAGCAGCAAACACTGAGCAATAAACACTCCCTGAGTATTTATTTTAAAACTTTACTTAGTTTAAAACTTATTTTAGTTTTAAACAGTTTCAGGATGGGGATCCTTTACAATGCTATGAATTCTATCACTTCTGGCAATCAATAACCTCATTACAATGGAAGCTTGGCCTAAAAGAAAGTTATTTCAGCAAGCAACACACAAGAAATAGATATTCTTTTAGCAATCCAAGAGGCACCCTGACAAGATTTTATTTATCTATTTCAAGGAAGGGGAGAGGGCAGAGGGAGATGAAGCAGGAGGGGGAGTACAGGGGCCATTTCCCATCTGCCAGTTCATTCTTCAAATGCCAACAACAGCTATAGTTGGAGGAGCCCAAAGCCAGAATCCTGGTACCTGGAACTCATTCTGAGCCCCCAACGCAATTGGCAGAGACCTAACTCCTTGAGCCTTCATTTGCTACGCACTAATAGGGTGCAGACCAGGAAATGAAACCCAAACACCCCAACACAGGATGCAGGCTCCCCCAGTGGCATCTTAACTACTTTGTCAAACACTCATCGCCTATAACAGAACTTGGCTTGAGATTCAAAGTGAAGCTTGGCTTTTATCAATTCAGTGTGGGCCTCAAGAACAGAATACGTGGGTATAGAAGAGGGGCCACAGCAGTGGAGGAAGCCACCACCCTCAAGGCCAGCGTGCCATATTGCAGCACCAGTTGTAGTTCTGCCTGCTCTGCTTCCAATCCAGCTCCCTGTTAACGCACCTGAGAAAACAGCACAGGTTGGCCCAGGTGCTTGAGCCATGGCCACCCACACAGGGGGAACTGGATGAACTCTGGTTCCTGGCGTTGGGCCACTGCCGCCCTCTCTTTTGCTTTGCCTTGCAAATAAATAAAGGAATCTTAACAACAACAACAAAAAAAAAAAACCTGGAAAAGGATAAAAAAATTTTTACAACAAATGTGAAAAAGTTACAAAAGAATGAAAAATATCTAGTGACACATAATTAGTGTGAAGTAGATGATCACAGAATTTTGAAAATCAATGAGATCTTAATTTAGCAGAAACAGGCCCTCATCTTTAACCGTTAAAAAAACCCTCAAATGTGAATGTTTTCCGTAGTACCTGTGAAGCAAGTCACTTCACACTTCATTAGTTGAATACTGAGATCTCTTCCCTGATTACAGAATTAATCTTGTAATTCTATTCATAAAGTTAGTCCTGATTTATAAGCTAATTTAGTGTGAGTTAGTCATGAGTATTGCAAAAGTTGAGAGAGTCACCTTGCCTAAGGAAAGGGAAAATAACTTCAGAGCGAAAAGTAACATACTTTGTTCGCTTGCTTTTCAATGGGATGATTTGTTTTAATTTCATCATATGACCTCAGCATACAGTTTGTACATTTGCAAGCTAACCCTTCTGTGTTAAGAAGGCAAGTGCAGCTGGAGGAGCCAAGATAAGTGGAGGCAACTTTCCCTGTGGCAAGTTTACCACTGCTGAGTACCTGCCTAACTATGAGCTAATCCCCAGCCTGCCCCAGTTGCCAGCTCTCTCAAAGGAATGACAAGGAGACTGTTGTTTAAATGTGGATGAGCTGGAATCTGCTCTTCTGAGTCTACCAAGGACCGATTCAGGAAACAGGGTACCTTGAAAACACGGATTTTAATTGTGTCCTACATTTCTTGGCAGTGACAGGATTTCTTGGGACAGGTGTTTGTGAAACACCCATATCCCACATCAAAGATCTTAGCTTAAGTCCTGGCCACACTGCTTAGAAACCATATTCTAGACTGCGTCTTGGGAGGCAGTAGTTGACAAGTGTGTGGACCTCTCCCAGCTGGGGTGGAGTTTCTGGTTCCTGGCTTCAGCTTGGCCCAGCACTGGCTGTTGAAGGCATTTGGGGAGTGAACCAGCAAATGAAAGCTGTCTCTCTTTAAATGTTTTTGTTTGTTTGTTTAAAGATTTATTTATTTATTGGAAAGTCAGATATACAGAGAGGAGGAGAGACAGAAAGGAATATCTTCCATCCGATGATTCACTCCCTAAGTGAGCGCAACGGCTGATGCTATGCCGACCTGAAGTCAGGATCCAGGAACTTCTTTCGGGTCTTCCACGCGGGTGAAGGGTCCCAAGGCTTTGGGCTGTCCTCGACTGCTTTTCCAGGCCACAAGCAGGGAGCTGGAAGGGAAGTGGAGCTGCCGGGATTAGAACCGGCGCCCATATGGGATCCTGGTGTGTTCAAGGTGAGGACTTAAACAGCTAGGCCACGCCACCGCGCCCTCTCTCTTTAAATGTTAAAGAAATACACTAAAGGTCTGCCATGCCAGATTTCATATATAAGTAGTAAATGAGCACCCCTGGCTTGCAGGCTCCAGGGAAGAACAACCATAACAAGGTGCTGATGTGACAGAATAGCTTTGAGCATTGACTCATTTCCCAGAAGCCTTGAAATTACAGCTTGCCAAATACAACTGCAAAATACTCCCCTTAATTAACATCATTCTAAGAATAAAATTGTATCTATTTTAAGCAGTTCTTGCCTTTGAGTTTCTGGTACCTTTAAGAAGCGAAAAAAAACAAGAACAAAACAAAACAAAAAAAACCTTGGCATTTTATCTAAGTGACCTGTTTCTTTCTTGTTCTGGAAGAGATCCAAAAAGTTTTAGATCATTTCCCAACCTCATACATGCACCAAAAAGCTCATTTGAATTTAGTAAACTTTAAAACAGGTTTTACACTTTGTACAATTCTTTACTTCATTGCACTTAGCTGTGGAGGGGAGTTAATGCTCTTTATTTTCCATGGTCAGCCAATCAGTTCCAAATATTAGACTTTACCGATTATATATCTTCACTGAACATCAGCCATGTGCCTATAACTGGCTGAGGATTTAAAAATTGTGCTTAAGAATGTCGTTGGAGTCATTAATAACTAATCATGAGTTGGAATTTTTTTGAAAAGAATAACTTTCTGATGATAAACAATGGCCAAAGAAAATGCCCAATCGAGCATGTATTTCTTTTTCTGCAATTAGCATTTAGAACCAAGAGGCAGTAGGAAATTGAACCGAGTAAATAATTCACTTGATATATTTCACTATATCTTGCCCCTAAAATTTAATGTCACACTGAGTAGGTGGCCCAAGAATTTAGGCCACAGGATGATTTTAATAAACATTATGAAGCATATTTAATATGAATGCTTTATTCTCAAGAATCATACACTGATCTTTCTATCGTTAACTTTCAAAAATATAACTAAGTTAGATGAACTCTTTTTAAAATTCATTATTTTTAAAATTATATGAGTAGGTTTCACATTTCACAATGCAGATTTAGAAGTATAAGGATTCTTCCCTCCCCCCACCTCCCTGCCTATATCCCCTTCTTTTTTCAAGTTATTAAAATAACATACTCATTTCACAGTAGCAAACTTAACTTTCTGATATATAAATGTATTATGACATGGCAAGCAAAGGAAAAGAAAAAAATAACATAATGCAAAAGTATAATTAAAACTAAAACTGCAAATCCCACTGTTTACTCAGGAGTAAAGATGCCTACTGTATACACACTTCATTCGCAGTATGTTAATCTCACGGAGACTGCTTTTTGCGTTGTGTGTATTTGTTGTCACAGACCAGTTAGATGAATTCTAATTGTGATCACTATATTTGATTCTACCAGTGGTTTAATTAAAAACAGATCTGGGGACGGCATCATGGCATAGTGGGCTAAGCCCCCACCTGTGTTACCAGGATTCCACCTGGGTTCCTGCATGTATCCCAGCTGCCCCACTTCCAATCCAGCTCCCTACTTAGGGTTTGGGAGAGCAACAGAGAGTGGCTCAGATCTTTCAGTCCCTGTATCTACTTGGGAGAACCAGAAGCTCCTGGCTCCTGGCTCCTGGCTCTGGATCAGCTCAGCTCTAACTATTATGGTCTTAATCTCTGTATCTCTGCCTTTCAAATAAAAATAAATATTAAGAACACATCTTTTAAAAAGCCAGATCTGAAACTTCTAGGATCTGTAATTTTATATCGTTAAAAAAATCAACAGAAGTTTCTTGCTGAAGATTCTTGCATCCAAATTTTTTTATTATGATTTCTGTTTGTGAATGAATGCAGAGATTGGATATATTTTTAAAATCAAGGAATGCTAAGGATTTTCAGGAGCCACAGAAACTAAGACAAGGCAAGGAAGTATAACCCCTAGTTACCTTCAGAAAACGTGGTCCTGCCAACACTTTGATTTTAGATTTCTGTCCTCTGGAACTATAAAGGATTGCATACCTGTTGCTTCTTCAAGAGAGCCAGTTTGAGGCACTCTGTTGTAGCCCAGAATGCTAACAGAATCACCCAAGCTAACATCCAGGTGAAGAAGTGCAGGAGTGGTCCTGGAGAGCAAGTTAAATGTCATGGGAAGACATGGCACGGATATCACAGATCAAGGAGCAATAGTGTGGTCCTGCTAGGGTTGCCAGGGGCTGGTATACCTAGGATTTCTAGACTCTCCAAAGACAGATCAGCATGGTTACAACAAACTTTTTTTCATTCTTCGGGCTGAAGCCAAGATTTTGTGTGTTTCAGGTGAATTTAATACTGTCATGATTTTTAAGATCCTGAATGAGGAGCGAGTGTTGTGCCCTATCAGCATAAGCTGTTGCTTGGGATGCCCACATTCCACATGGCAGTGCCTGGGATCAAGTCCTGCAGGTGCACATGGAAGGCGGCAAATGGTGGCCAAGATACTCGGTTTCCTGTCATCCACATGGGAGCTTATAGATGAGAGTCTGGGCTCTTGGTTTTGACCTGGCAATGCCCTGGTTTTTGCAGGCATTTGGGAGAAAACCAGTGTCTGAAAGGCCCCTTTTTTGTTTCTCCCTCTCTTTCTGCGTCTCTGTTTTTTTTTTCAAATAATGTTTAAAAGAATGAGCTTCAAACTGTAATCAGTAGAAAGGATTATACATTATACATGTAACAACTCAAGACCAAATTTATACCATGTAGTGACTTAGACTTCAACCAAATGCATTTAGATCATATGAATAAAAAACCTCTGCTAAATGTTATCTTAAGTAAGTTAAAACCCTTTAAAGATTTTCGGATACTCTGCAGCATTCTTTTTCTTGTTTACTTAAATGCTTTGAGTTAATAACTCTATATTTGGTAAAAATAGTTTAATATATAGCATTATGTGTTCCTGGCACTCATTAGGTACTTTTATTCCTTGCCTTACATGTCTTGTGGAAGTGGTTAAATACATTACGACATACAGGTTATCCATGCTGGCTGTTCTCCAGCCCTGCCATCTCCTCTTATCCTTATAAGATTTAAAGCTGAATCTGTCAGATTGCTTAGTTTCTGCACCAGGACATTTCACCCTGAGTATATCACAATGTTTTACTTAACCTTTACTAAACCTTATTTATATCTGTTCCTGACAACCCAAATTGAAAACTCTGGATTCATTAACTGGCTCCATCTTCTCAGTCATCATTTAACCTAGCAGTGAGGACAACTACATCCCACAAAGAAGTATTTGAGTCCAAGTTCAGTCTCTGTTCCTGACTGCAGCTTCTCACTAGTGAGCACAGGCAGAAGGTGGCATTCCAAGTGTTTGACGTGTGTCACTCACATAGTGGACCTGGGTTGAGCACAGGCTCCCAGTTTTAGCCTGGTGGAGCCCTTGCTGTGAAGGAAATTTAGAGGGCGAACTTGTGGATGGGAGTTCTCTCTTGTGGTCCATTTATTTTTCTGTGTGTCTCAGCCAATTAAATACATACAATACATAAAATTTCTGAAAACAGGAAAGCCTGTCACTTTCACTTGTCCTCAAAACCCACTGCAATTTCCAGATCCCGCAGAACATGTCAAGGCTTTTTGGCCTCTTTTACCAACATGTCCTCCTCTTGTTATGCAGTAGTAAATACCAAAGCCCCAACCCCCCTTTACATCCTTTCCCTCTCAGGTTCTCTCCCCGTCCTCTGTCCTGGCTTCAGTCACTGAGTGGAGACTCCCACAATTACATCTCCAGCTTGGGTTACTCCTATGAGTGCCTAACTCACATGCTGCACGACCACTCAGTATCTCTGCTTAGATATTACATAGACACTCCAAACTTAACTATTCCAAGTAGAGTTTACCATCTTTGCCTCAGTCATTTAACTCTTAAACCATTCTTTACCACTGGAAGGGCAAGCTCATGTTTCCAGCTGCCTCAGCTAGAAAGCTGGACATTCATCTTGACAACTCCTTTGCTCTCCTTCTCCAAGTTCTCTTCCTTGTATCTCTCTGATTTTTCATACCACATGATCATCGATTCTTCACATCACTGTATTTCCTGGGGCAAGTCCATGCTCGTATCATCCCCATCTTGGACACCTTAGAACTAACATTTTTCTGTCAACTTCCCCTGCTCTCTCCCTGTCGGTTTACCTGTCATTACCACTACCATAGCAATCCAACACAAGCCTTTCAATGCCTCTCTACTGCCCACAGGATAACATTCCATCTCCTTGGCATGATGTAAGTTGCTGTATCATGTGACCTCTACTAGGCTACTCTGATTAGGTTGAAATCTCATCACTCTCTAGCCCTAGGACCTGATGTTCCAGAAATGCGGGGCTGCTGAGCTAGCCCTCTGCTCACACGGCACTCCGGAAGTCTTGTTCAATCCTGTGTGCTTGCGATGACCTTCCTGTGGTCGGCCTGCACGCTCGTCTTCGCCTGCAGAACCTGCTAAGTCATCACTTTCTGTGTGGATCATTTTACTGTCACTCTCCCAGAACAGAATTAGCCCCGACTTGCTCTGCATTTCACCTCTGATATTTGTCACCTTTTGCAGGTGAAGAAACCATACGTTCATCAGAGCAGTGCCCTTCATGGTCCCTTACGTGAACTCAATAAATATTGAGCCGAAATT
This sequence comes from Ochotona curzoniae, assembly GCF_017591425.1. Lineage (NCBI taxonomy): Eukaryota > Metazoa > Chordata > Mammalia > Lagomorpha > Ochotonidae > Ochotona > Ochotona curzoniae. The sequence goes on from NW_024467096.1 coordinate 26,963,061, forward strand.
CTTCCTTTCATAGGTGAGGAAGTTGGGTAACATGCTAATATGTGTGATATTTGGGGCGCATTTTAAAGCATTTTAGATTTATTTTTTAAAATTTATTTATTTGAAAGGTAAAGGACCAAGGACAAAGAGAGACATACACACAGAGGCAGAAAGAGAAAAAGAAAGAAGTGGGGAGATACGTGTCTTTCATTCATTGATTCACAACAGCCAGGAGAGGGCCACGGCAGTCAGGAGCCTGGAGCTCCATCTGGGTCTCCCATGTGGCTGGCAAAGACCCAGCTACTTGAGTCATCACCAGCTGCCCGCCAGGCGCTGCCTCAGCAGGAAGTTGGAACTGGGAGAGGAGGCTTGGATCCACACAATGTCGGAGGCGCAAGTGATGTCTTAACCACACCAAACTGCTGCCCTGAGCAATGTTTCAAACAAAAAAAAAAATAAAGATTTTGATAAGCAATGGTTTTGTGGTGTCCTAGTTTAAGGAGATGATAATAAAAATTGAGGTAATCATGTAAAAGTACCTAAGTCAATTGCATGACTCGGGCTATGCCATATGATGTACGGACCAGGGCATTTTATTGACTGTTCTCTCTTTTGATGATGCTTCACAATGTGTAAGCAGGCCCAATCTACACTATCTCTACTCTAAATGTGTCCTTTAAAAAAAAAAGATTTATTTAGTTCAATTGGAAAGACAGTAAAAGAGAGAGAGAGAGAGAGATGTCAGAACTGGGCTGATCTGAATGATCTGAAGCCAGGAACCAGGAAATTCTTCTGAGTTGTCCACATGGGTGCAGGGGTCCAACCACTTGGGCCATCCTCCACTGCTTTCCCAAGCCATCAGCAGGGAGCTGGATCAGAAGTGGGGCAGTCAGGACTTGAATCGGTGCCCATATGAGATGCCAGCACTGTAAGTGGAGGCTTAGCTTGCTACACCACCAGGCCAGCTCCTAAAGCTCTCCTCTTATCTCCAATCCGCTGCTAAATGCCACTCCAGGCCCCCAGCATCTCTCATCTGGACTACCACATAAACCATCTCATAGATCTCGGTGTCAATATAGGAGCTGGTGGGGGAACAATTCTTCAAATATAGATTCCTTCATATCATTTCCATTTATAAAGCATCTAATTCTAGAATATCTGAAATCCTTACAGTGCTCTACTGGTCCCTCACCCATCTCTTGCACTGAGCCTCTGTTCCCTCCCTTACACGCCCCCCACCCTTCTGCCCCCTCTTCTGAGCCTGCGTGTCCTGGGCATCCCAGCACTTCATACTTCTTCTCTGAGTCTCCAAGAGTCCTGCTCAGTGTCTCCTCCCAGCCAAGGCATTGTCTCCTCTTTCGGATGCTGACAATCTCCTCCAGGAGTCTCACTCCCTCCCCTCCTAGCTTCAAACCACCCCTGGCCACAGGTGTCACATACCCCATTCAATTGGTTTTGCCCACTGAGTCCCAGAGCAGCGGAGTGGAGAGGTACAGGTCCTGAGTATTAGGCCCAGCCTCAGGGCCCTCGGCTCCCAGCTGCGCTTCCCACAGGCAAAGCGCCTGGCTCCCTCTCTCCAGCTGCTTTCAGAATGACAGTGGTACCTCACAGAGATGTCTTGAGCTCGAAGTGCACAGCAAGCATTCAATGTGCATTGCTAAGACTCTCCCTTCTGTACTTTCCTTACATTCTATCTTCCCACTACTGAGCAGGCAAAGGCAAGAAAAAGCTCTGGTCTCGCCCACACCCATCTGCTTTTGCCCAACGTGGGCCAGGAAAGTTTGTTGAATGAATGAAACCTTGGAAAGGTATTTAAGAACCGAGTGGTGAGAAGGCCTGTATCTTAACTAGATCTCCTTTTTGAAAACTCAGACCCACAGAGGGAGGACCTAGGGTGACTGGGGTTTCTTCATCACTTCTTAGTTTCGCTTTGTGTGCTGCTCAAAAGAAACTGCATTGCATGGACACTGTAAATATGGGAACTACTGGCAAACCAGAGGAATGCAATCATGACATAAAGTTGCGCTGGTCCTCTATAAAACTGAGCTTGGTGCTGCTGACTGAAGAGAGAAGGCTGGTTCTAGGTTTATGAGTTTGGGTGTTGTTTGGCTTGCTTTGGTTTGTTTTTTGGCATTAGTTCTAACATGTATGCTCTTCGAAATGTGTAATCAAAATCCAGGAGAGGGCCCTGTGTGATAGCCTAGTGGTTAAATCCCCACTTTACAGGTTCCTAGACCTATATAGGTGCCAGTTCGTGTCCTGGATGTTCAATTTTCCATCCAGCTCCCTACTTGTGACCTGGAAAAGCAGCTGAAGATAACCCAAAGCCTTGGGATCCTGCCCCCGCGTGGGAGACCTGGAAGAAGCTCCTGGCTCTTGGCTTTAGATGGCTCAGCTCTGGCCATTGCAGTCACTTGGGGAGTGAACCAGTGGATGGAAGATCTTTCTCTCTGTCTCTCCTCCTGTCTGTATACCTGTTTTTCCCATAAAAATAAATAAATTTATTTTTAAAAATCCAGGAGGAAACTTTTAAGCCTATAAGGTGAAATGTCCAATTATTTTGCACATTAACTGAAAGCAAGTAATTTTGCCCAAATTGTAATCTCTGACATTGTTTCTAATTACCCATAAAGATCAGCTTTTAATTACATGACAATCACACACAAATACGCATCTTCTCAAATTTAAACTAGAAACATCATTGGTATTTGTCCTTCATAAAAAAAAAATGCCTTTATCACTTCTTGGCCATTTGGCTAAGATCAAGTGTAAAAAAATGCCTTTCTCTAACTTAGAACAGGAAGCGAGCTTTCTCCTAGCCATCCCAACACCAGTTCTGACTTTTTGCTTATTTCACTTCTGTGGGTTAAATTGAAATTATTACAGCTGGTGTCCAGTTTCGGTGGTTTAAGCTGCTGCTTGCGGTGCTGGCATCTCTGATCAGAATGCCAGCTCCAGTCCCCACAGCATTGTTTCTAACCTAGCTCACTGATAATGTGCCCAGGAAGGAGAGAAAGATGACCCGAGGGCCTGGGCTACTGCCATTCAAGACCCCAGTGTTTCAGCCTCCCGGCTCCAGCTGGCTCAGGCCCAGCACATGTGGTTGCTTATACGTGTGAAACAGAAGATAGAAGATTTTTCACTTTGTAATGCTGAGTAGGGTAGAGGTTGTCTGATGTGAAATTAAAATCCAATGTCAAACCTTCACCCTCTAGTTCTAGCATGCAGTTAGAATTTTCTGTGACTCACAGTTGACTTTCCACCGTGGAGAGATCCGTCCCTGTTTGTCCATTTATTTAATCATTTGGATTGGAATCCTGGACTTTGGTTGTTTGTAACTTGTTAAAATAGCTTGTTTTGATGCTAAAATTACCCCCAGCTTTAGCCCTGAGGAGATCCTTCAAGCTCCCACCGGTTCCATAACTTTCTGAGTGCTTCCTTCTTCTGGCACAGCAGGCTTCTCTCCTAACGCACCTGCCTGTTCCCCTCTACCCCCGCCCTCCCGCCCCGGAACCCGCCTCTCCAAGGAGCTGTGGAAAAGGGCTGCGCTTCCTGCCACAGGAGAAAAGGATTTAGAAACCGGCCTGAGTGCTCAGTGCACTACTGGAGCAACAGGGATTTCTTTCATGGCCTCTCAGCTGGAATTTACACCACAGGACAAATCTGGCTCTGGAAGAGAGGGGTTTTAATCTCTCTCAAGACCATCACCGCTTTGTGCCAAATGATCCATGTGCCCTGAACAGAGCCTCACCCCAACGGAACAATTCGAGTCTGCTGTCTGACAGCATCAGTGAGGAAGCTCTCCGTCCACCTGGCGTGCAATGCAGGCCGCTGTCCTGCAGGGCCCGCTGCACCACGCACCGCGCCAGCGCCCGCTTCAGCCTGGGCGCCTGCAACACTTGGCAAGGACTGGCGCTAGGGGCACGTCAGCTCTCCGACTTCCTCCCGACGCAGTCCGCGATTGGCTCCTGGGCATATAAGAAACAAGCCAAGGAGCCGCTTGCCGCTGGCAGAAACTTGCCGAAGGTGCTCGGTGGCGTCACCCCTTCCCCCTGGTGGACCTGCGGGCCTGCCGAGTCCGGGGAGGATGAGGTCGTCCTGCGTGCTGCTCGCCGCGCTGGTGGCCCTGGCCGCCTACTACGTCTACATCCCGTTGCCCGGCGCCGTGTCCGACCCCTGGAAGCTGATGCTGCTGGACGCGACTTTTCGAGGCGCACAGCAAGTGGTGAGGACGCAGCCGGGCGCTGCTTCGCTCCTGGTCCTCTCGGGAGGTATTCCAAGGGGAACAGCCTTCCGACCTCGATCCGCGGGGGACGCAGGTTTCCCGAGCGCGCGGCGAGGTGGGCGCATTCTCAGGTGGTTCTACTGGGAATGTACAGGAGAAATTGCTGGCCGCGGGCTGGATATGTGTGGCGCCGGCAATAGTGATTGGGAAAGTGAAGTTCTAGGTTAACCTTCCTCCTAAGCAGCCCCCCCTCTTCCTTGGTTTGCAACGTCTAAAACGAATCCATCTTTAAGCCTTCCCCTCGTTTTCGTTCTCCGGTAGGGGCCGGCAGAGAGTGAGTTAAACCGTGTTTAGAGCCTGATTCCGGGGAAAACAGCCACTTAGAAGCAGACGGGGCGCGGGCGGGCCGGCCCCCACGGCCCTGGACTGCTTCTCGCGGGGGCAGCAGGCAGGACTCTATTGGGCTCCAGAGGGTCCTCGTGGGTCGTGCAGTTCACGCGTGGCACCTCTGCTCCCAACCCAGAAAGGAGGCCGGGAGGCTAGGATGGCAAGAAACGTGGCAGTAACTGCCGCCCTACTTCGCTGGATGTGTGCTCTTGGTCTGCCCTGCAGCACCTACTTTTTTTTTTTTCTGTCCTTGGCTGGCAAGGAGATAACCTCTACCTGAACCTTAACCTGGAAGGATCTCGTTTCCCTGTTTTGTATCGCGGTGTGTGCCTCCCTCCAGAGACCAGACACTGTAACTGTTGCAAGCTTATTCCACTGCATAAGGCATGATTTTGAATGTCAGAGAATCTCAAATGTAAATTACACTCTGCAGCCAGGGCCCAGGCTTAATTGTACAAGTATTTCTGAGCGGTATGCTCTATCAGAAAACTCAATAACCTCCTTCCAAAGCCACTTTCTCTCCCCCTTCCCCTCAACCTTGGGCTTTCATCCCGGGTTATTTTTGTGAAGTCCTTCTTTGAAGAATGACGGCTAGAGAACGGAAGAAACATCATGATTTGCGTAGAGGGTGACTATTCATTGTCCCTGTCCACTCACGCTCTGTGTAAGATTCCACAGTGTGGAGGCTGCCTTCGCGGTGCCGCGAGACCCCAATCTAGGATATTGTGGCATGTTTGCAATCTGGATTTGTTTTTTTCTAAATCCATCCACCTTCTCCGCTTCCAAGGTTACTTTTTCTCTCCGAGGACAAGTGTGTGAAGCAGCAGATGTCCTTCTTGCCTCCAGCTTGCTATGCTCTTGACAACAATGGTGGGACGATGGCTGGTCCCTTCTACAGATCTGGTACCCAGGAAGCCTTAACACAGGAGGTTCTGCCTTCCCTTTCTCCCCCACCCCAGGCATTATGTAAGTGGGAAGAACCATCACCCTGCACAGATTATAGGCAACAATAATGTTTGAGCAGGTGCATGGGGAGGGCCTTGCACAGTATCAGGGTGCTTCAGTGAGTCTGTAGGGAAATGGAATTAGAAGATAAACTTATTTTTATGCAGAAAATATAGGTAGCCATGTGTGGTGGTTGCATATATGTGGATGGTCAGAGGGTAGGTGAGGGAACAGGTGTCCCTACGTAACAGTGGCTCGGGAATAGGCTCTCACCACCTCTTCTGAACTGAAAAACATCTCAAAGGCCAATAAGATCATTCAAACAGATGAAAACATAGTCTAGGCAGGCATACATGTTAGCACTTCTCCTGTTCCCAAGTCTTCCCTGTGGAAGGGGACAAACTCCCTGGGGAGATTGTTGTGACATTTAGTGATGTAGTTCAATGTTCTTATTCTGAAAGTTGTTCCCAAGAGTCCCTGTGGGCTAGGGATGGGGGGTGGTGGAGGGGAATCTGTAGAACCACCCAATTTTGTGGAAACAACACACTAAATGAAATACAATTTGTATCGTTGAAGTATTGTGCCCTAATTATTGTAGTCTACATCGACCGGTTCATTTACAAAAGCAACTGAAGCTATCAGAGATTAAGTGTTGGCCCACTTCCTAGCACAGCAGCACCTGCCTGCTTCAAGCAGTGTGAATGCTAATTGATTGTGCTGTCCTTGGCAAATGCCTCCGCTAACCCTCCTTATCTCCTCTGTCTGGTGCAGAGTCAGATTATCAGGATTATGTCCATTGCCCCCTCTCCATTTTTTTTTTCCTAGTATTACCTGAGAGGAAGGCTTTTAGCATCTGTAATGTGTCTCAAACACAGCAGCCTCGTAGGAAACTCCTAGGAAGTGTTCATCAAAATCCTGATGCCTGGGTCATACTTTGTATCAAACTTACTCCAGATCCCTGGGACATGAGTATTTTTAGCAGTGCTTTTAGGAAATCTCCCGTGGCTGATTTTCAATTGCAGCAAAACCTGGGCACCACTGATGGTTCAGAACAGAATGCATTGTTGTTGTGGATAATGTATTCTGCTTAAATTGCCCAGGTTATATTGCATACACGTTCCTGGGAACCGGCCCCTTTGCATCAGTGGGGATTAGTTTCTGAGATTAGTCCGTTGCTTCTGTGGCTGTAAGAGTCTAAGAGGGATGAAAGAGGAGCTGGGCAGAATGTCTGCACTGCAGCCAGACAGCCTCAGACTGGAGCTGTGGGCAGGCACAGATGGAAGAAGGGCCGAGAAGGGAGAGAGGATTGCTTTAGATAAGACTGGATAGCAGGAGACTAGAGGGACACAAGGAGACGTGGACGTTGAAGATTGTTTTCAAGCAGCAAGGATCAAGCAAACAAACAGAAGGACAATCCCAGGGCAGCAGCTGGTGGCACTACGAAGTGTACATTGCTGAGGACTTGAACCTCAGAACTACTGCCGTTTGAGGGCAGTTTGGCAACAGCCATCAGCAGCTTTAGACTCGGGAATCCCTGTGGAGGGAGTTTCTTGTAAGTGCTCTAGGTAAAGCTGTGGCTGCACCGAAGGGAACATTTTACAGGATTGAAAGCGTTGTTTGCTCATCCCACAGTGCTGTCATTTATGGGAAACGTGAGGCCTCATTCACTGGCCTCTTCATTGCGATCTGCCGCCAGGTCACAAGGAATCTTGGATCTTTGATTTTAATATCTGTGTATTTCCCAATAAGCATGTAATCAGGAGAAACTTTGTGTGTGTGCCCAAGAATAAGTTTCCTCCTGCTAAAGTGCAATTAATCTGCCTTTGCATACCAATGTGATATATATTTTATTAGTTAAATTTTCTCTGGAAGTCAATTACTGATTGTAGGTATGGTTGTCACAGTGTTCATGCTTGATTGCTTAGACTTAAAGCAGACTTTATGAGTGTTTGGGGAAGACTCTAAAAGGACCTAAAAGAAACCATAATCTAGTGGGATGCAGAAGACATGTTAATGCACAACTATAATAACAAAAACAAAAAAAAGCTAGGCTGCAGAACAGGTGTTTAGCCTTGATCGTTAGCTGCCTGCATCCCACATTCCAGGGCCCGTGCTGGGTTCCTGGCTGTGGCTCATGATGCCAGTGCAAACCCTGGGGAGCAGCAGTGATGCCTCAAGTGATCCAAACCCACACTCTTGGTTCTCACCCACCCCTAGCCTTTCCACAGTGAATCGGCAGATGGGAGCTGTCTGCCTCTGCTTTTCAAACCAGAAAAGGTGTCACAGAAGGTGACACAGAAGAGCTGCCAGTTACAAAAGCCATGGGAAGAAGGAACCGTGTATGAGTGAAGGGTTGATAGAGACATAGTCACTCACAGGTAATCATGGTGTCTAGGGAGTTTAGGGCAGGTGTCTGACTTGTTTTGCCTTGACTTTTTTCCTGACTTGCCAGTGCTTCCACTCTAATCTTTTCAGTGACTTAAGGTTAAGGAGTGGTTGTTACCACTGGCTTTTGTGCAGAAGGTTCCCCTATTGTGTGTGGAAGACAGTGCTTTTAGAGTAGTTGGACAAGGTTTTTCATCCTATTACACGTCCCCAGGCTTGTTGGGATTTAATGTGAACTCAGCTGAATTTTTGTGCATGAGGTGCTTTTGAGCGGTGTGGGTGTGGTTTAAGTGACAGCTCAGCTGGGAACCCTGTGGAACACCAGCGTACTAAGCTTTTTCATAATAGCTTTGAACTGGAATATTTACTAAGTGTCGGGCAAAATTAGCTGTATTAAAATGAATAAGTATTCTCTAACCCTGCCAGACTTTTGATGATGTGTACTTCTTCATGGAAGTTAAAAATTTTGCCAACCACAAATACATGTTGGCTGAATTGATGGGATTTTCCTTAAAAGCAAGGCAGCACACAGCTTAAAGAGTAACTTCAGGGTCAGTGCTTAATCAGCAGTTGTTTTGATGAGGGGAGAAGTCTGTCAATCACGGCAGACAGCAACTACGAAGCATTAAGGTCAGTTTGATTCAAGTGCCAAGTGCATGAGACTGTTGTCTAACTTACAGTTTTCTTTTTTTTTCCCCTACAAAGACATACCCTGAGCAAAGACATACCATCATTATGATTTTATCTTAGTGCACCTCTATTTCTGACATCCTGAGCTTGTTATGAAGGCATTTCTGTGAAGTGTCAAAGTGCAGTTGATCACTCAAATCTTTCTGTGAACAATCACTTTTATTTTTATTTATCTGAAAGGGAGAGAAGGGGAAGAGAGAAACAGAAGGAGAGAAATCTGCAGTCTGCTAGTTTAGCAGCCAAATGTCCACAACGGTGAGGGCTGGGTTAGTCAGAAGCCAGAGCCAGGCAATCAGTCAAGGTATCCCACATCTGCTGCTCCCCAGATTGCACGTTAGTAGGAAGCTAGAATCTGGAGCAGAGCTGGTACTTGAACATCCTAAGTGATACCTTAATTGTGATGCTAAACATCTGTTGCCACTTCTTTTTAACTAGCAGTTACTGGCCTTTACTTCCTAATGAAACAATGTGGGAGGTATAATTTATTTTCTCCTTCATTTTATGCTACCAGCAATGAGAAAAGGTAATTGAATTTTCAAGTGACGAACCTGGCCCTCTTCCATGCCTAATCCAGGATGTCACATTGTAAAATTTTAACAATCTATCTTTCAGTGTTTCCAAAATAAAATTAAAACCCTACCATCCGGAAGTCATCACCTGTTCATTAAATATTGACAGATCCAGATGCAGGAAGCTGATAAAAGAGAACTGAATAAACGGGTAATGTGACAAGCTTCCATTTGAGTAAGAGGAGATAAGCCTCCAACAGTGACACACTGTGCTCATGATTGATGGAAGTCAGGTTAGGAGACGGGCATTTATGCAATGCTGTAAGAGCTAGGAAAAGGACAGCTAAAGTAGACTGTACACTGGAGAATACTTGCTTCACACTGGTGTCTGATCTGAGTTATCATAGTTGAATGTTTACAGTAAAAGCAACACCTGTGGAACATGTCATGGCATTTGCTTTGTCGGATGTTATGCTTTACCTGGCCTGCATTCATTAAGTCCCTACTTTAATACCGTCAGGCACATGTGTCTTTTTTAGAGCACACACACAGAGACAGACAGAGAAAGAGATATCTTTCATCTGCTGGGTCACTCTCCATTACAGCTAGCGTTGGCCCAGGCTGAGGCCAGCGGCCAGGAGCTTAATCCAAGGCTCTCATGAGATTGGGAGCCCACACCATCACTTGCTGCCTTCTGGGATGTAATCTGTAGGAAGCTGGAATTTGAAGCAGAGCCAGGGTTTAAACCCAACCACACTGATATGAAATGCAGGCATTCCAGGTGATGACGTCAGCCCTGTGCCAAAGCCCTTGACACAGTTTTTTATCTTTCTTATGTGACAAAGGAGAGAATTGCAATGTAAATGAAAGCTTGTAAGAACTGGAGCCTCTATTCAATTCCAATCTGTCTAAGTGTCAGAGTTTAATCAGTGTGCTAGATTGCCTTTCAGTAGGAACCAGCCAAGTACAAGAGGCTAGGCGGGAGAAAGATGTTAAGGGATGTGCTGAAAGAGACAGCAGCAAAAATGTTCATGGAGGCGCTTGTGTTGTGGTACTGCACATTAAGCTGCCACCTGTGATGCCAGCCATGTAAGTACTACTTGGAGTAAAGGCTGCCCAGTTTCCTAACCACTTCCCTACGAAAGTGGCAGGCAAAACAGTGGAAGTTGGCTCAAGTACTCCAAGAGAGGATGGCAGGGGCTCCTGCTTTGGCCTGACCTAGCCTTGGCCATTGTAGCCATTTAGGTTGTGAGGCAGCAGATGGAAGATCTTTCTCTGTCTCTCCCTCTATCATAAATATCTATCTATCCCTCAGAATAAATAGATTTTTTAAAAAGATTTCTTTATATTTATTGGAAATGCAGATTTACAGAGAGGAGGAAATACAGAGAGAAAGATCTTCTGTCTGCTGATTATCTTCCCAAGGGGCCGCATGGCTGGAGCTGAGCCAATCTGAAGCCAGGAGCTTCTTCCGAGTCTCTCATATGGGTGCAGGGTCCCAAAGCCTTGGGCCATCCTTGGCTGCTTTCCCAAGCCACAAGCAGGGAGCTGGATGGGAAGTGGAGCAGCTGGGGCATATGAGATTCCAGTGCATGCTGAGCCATTATACCAAGTACATAAATGCATACATTTAACAGAAAAGTTTATTTTGGTGCAAAAAATGTTTGAAACCCATTCCCAGTTTTTTCATAACGTGTATTTTGTATTTGTGATGGTTCTAATAGAACAGGCTGGCAGAGTTGGGAAATAAAAGTAGTTTAGACTGGCTGGAGTTTAAAGTTCAAAGGTTGAAGAGAAAGGTAGAAAGAAAGCACTGATCCAGTAATGGAGGGCTCTATGGTAAGGAAGGAGCCGTGGGAACATCTGTAGTGGGGAAGCCATGTGATCTGCCAGTGTTGAAGGGCAGTCTCAGGAGCCGTGAAAAGACCCAGATTTAAAGAAGTGAAAAGTGGCTCCTATTACACGTGAGATCCAGAGAGCAGGATGCAGAGGGCTGGGCTGGCAATGGGGTCTGGTTGTGGATGGCAAAGGGGCAGTGGGGAAAGCAGTGGACGCAGGGAACCCCTGGGGCACAAGTTGGCAGGAAGAAGAGGGCAACCTAAAGAAAAATGAGGCCAGCATTTACTGTACCATACGTTTACATAGCCCTTTAGTGTTTGTGAATGGTTTCACTTATCTCAATGAATTTCATAGTAAATAACTGGTGGGCATTGCTATTTCCATTTGTTAGCTGAGGAGACTTAAGGGTGAGGACAGATTGGTGGCATCCTCAGGATCCCATGATGAGTTTTCTTGGTGAAGCAGGGACTGGGGTGAAAATTTCTGGGCTTTTCTTTGCATGTGCTCGCTGCTGGGCGTTGCTGGGAAAATGCTTCTAAGTCCCTTGACCTTTTCTGAGTTTTCACAGTTACTCTGAGTCAGTCCTTCTCAGCCTTTTTCATGTCAAAGGGAGGATTCAATTTCTACAGTATACTAGGAAGGTATGGGATTTAATTTGGAAAGAAACTGTATGGACTTGAATGATAGACCCACAAGGTTTATGAAGAGAATTATGCAAGTGATCACAGTGCAAATGCTGATAATTTTTGAAAAGTTATTAAAATGTGAAGTTTCTGCCTGTGTAACACCTCAGTATCTGGGGTGCCCTACCTGCAATCCATTGATTGTATGCCTATTGGGGAGCTCCCCTCTCTACAGATTTTTCTTGTTAGAAGTGCATGCTGTTGCCATAATTACTGCTATTAAACACAAGATGCCACATTATATATAAGTAGTAGTTAAATCATTTGTTATCCAAACCAGGACATTGTTGAGAATGACAGGAGACACTCTTAATCAGCTTTCCAGAAGAACAGCTACTTTCCTTCTTCTATATTTAGATATTATTTTTTTTGAAAGGCAGATACACAGACACACATGGAGAGATCTTCTGTCTGTTGATTCACTTCCAAATAGACACAACAGCCAACAGCCGGGACTGGGCCAGGCCCAAGTCAGGAGTCTGAAATGCCATATGGATGCCTTGCATGGGTCCCCAGGCACATTAGCAGGGATGAGAACCGGAGTAGTCGAGACCCCAGTTGGTGCTCATATAGGCTGCTGACCTCATCGGGGCAGCTTAACTCACTGCACCACAATGTCGTACCTCCCCGCTTTTCCTTTTCTTCCTTTCCTTTCCTCCCTCCCTCCTTTCCTTCTTCCCTTCCTTCTTTCCTTTATTCTTGCTTTTAGGACCAGAATTATTCCCAGACTAACCTGCGTAGTTGCCCAGGCTGCATTATTTTAGCAGCAGGCTTTCAGCACAATCAAGTCAGAGTTGTCAAAGGCTCCCTGGGCCTGAGTCGGGAGTGTCCTGATCTGAGCTAGCGCTCCAGGAGCCACTCTGTCATCCCCACCTTGACTTGATTTTCTCTGCAGAAAGAAATATTCAGTTCTTTGCCCGGCACCCTGTGCTGACCCCAACCCCACCATGTCTGATACTTCATTCTTGTCCCCTCCACCTTGCCTGTCCTCCTGCCCTTTGACTTTGGCCAACCTTCCTCGGGTCTTCCAGTGGCAACTCAAACATCATCTTTGGTAGAGACTTTGGCATCCCCTCCCCCAAGCAACAAACAGCATTCCTTTATCTCTCTACCCTCCGCTAGCCTTTTGCATTTCTTTTATGGCCATTATGTTTCTTCTTTTCTTTTTTAATGTTTTTAAGGGAATGGAATGTTTAAAACTTTTTTTCATTATATACTTTAAAAATTCTTCATTTAAAGTGAATACCTTTCACATATTTCACAATACAGTTTTAGGAGTTTAGTAATATCCCATTTCTTTCCTCCTGACTTCCTTATTTCTTTCTTTTCTTTTTTTCTTAAAGTTTTACTGCTTTTAGGGAGATCTAAGGCACTGTGTACGAGTCTCTGCCCCCTCTTGAGGCATGGGTTCAAATCCCATTCACACAAGGCCATCCGATTTTAATGTCTGTTTTGTCTGTTTTCTCACTATTTGGTTTTGCTTTTTTATAGAAAGAAATTATTTTATTTTTTATCTGAAAAGCGAGATATAGAGAGATCTTCTATCCACTGGATCACTTCCTAAAATGGCCAGAGCTGAGTAAATTTGAAACTAGTGCCAGGAGTTTCTGCTGGGTCTCCCACGTGGGTGCAGGGTCCCAAGGACTTGAGCCTTCATCTTCCGTTGCTTTCCCAGGACACAAACAGTGAGCCAGATCAGAAATGGGGCAGCTGCCACAGAAACTGTCTCCCATTGAGGATGTTGATGCCACGGGATGAAGGATTAGTCTTCTGTTGCACCGGGCAGGCCCCTGCTTTTTCTTGAATCCCATATCAAAATAGTAACTACTTCCCCCAAGTCCATCCAGCTTTGGGTCTCTATTTTCATTCAAGAAGTATGTTTCCAGGGCTTAATTTTAGATATATGATCTATTTTCACTTCATATGTGTGTGTTTTGAGGTGGGAGTCCAAATTTTTCTATTTTCTTGGTGTTTATTTAAAGATTCCCACTATGTAATCATAGGATTCCGCACTGATTATAATGTCTCTCTTTTCGTTTATGATTGATGTATTTTTTTTGTTTTGTTTGGAGATCATTCATGATAAAGAAGATAGAAAGGGAACAGGAATCGTGGCTGTGCTTGCTGTGGTGTCTGTGTGGCTCCATCCGTCTCCAGGGGCAGGCCTAGTGCTCCCACGTGCTTCTCTCCTGGAACGAAGCCACAGATGGCTTCTTGTTGCCCTTGGTAACTTCTAGTTTTTTACAGGCCTCACTGGTTTTTTTTTTTTTTTTTTTCCGGCTTCCTCATAATGCTTTTGTACAGACTTATGCTTGTTTTGGAATTTGGAATGAATTAAGGACCTGTTTGCAGCTAAGTATCATTTAGAATCAAAAGCCTTCTTCTTAAACAATGACTGGCATATTTGCACATTCATCTGATGCCATTCTCTTTCCTTTCCTTTTGAATAGGCTACCAGAGAATATCCCATGAGAAACTATGTAACAAACTGCCTTCTAAGCTGCCTGTCCAATAATACTGTCCTTGCCCTGAGACTGAATTGCTTTGCTCTCTCTTTTTAAATTTTGTATCTTTTTAAATTTTGATCTTCCACTCAACTGATTCACTCCCCAGAGAGTCTCAATAAGCCAGGAGTGGGTCACCCCAATGCTAGGAGCCTGGAACTCCAGCCAGGTCTACAATAAGTCCTAAGCAATTGAGCCATTTCCCACTGCCTTTAAAGACACATCAACAGCAGGCTGGATCAGAAGTGGAACAGCCAGAACTTGAGCCAGTGCTCTGACATGGGATGCCAGCATGGCAGGTGGTAATTTAGCCCACTATACCACAGTGCCAGTCCCATGAGTTGTCTTTGAACTTCTTGGTGTACTTTTGGAAAGTGCAGTTGTTTGCCTTGCTGTCTTGGTTTGCACGTTAGTTCTAAGTTAGGATCATTTTGCCCCACCGGGTTTCAGTCGCTTCCATCGCCCAGCACAGTTCTTCTTTCTCTTGAGAAGCAGGAGCCACAGTAACCCATGCTTCCTTGGCTTTCGTGGCAGTGCAAATCAATTCTGTTTTTAATGGGATCAGAGTGCTGGCAGGTCTCTGCATAATATGTATCCACCTACCACAACTACCCAGGAAAACAGTAGGATGGATGTCTTGCTTTTACACAAAGGAAATAGAGGCTCTGGTAGAGTGAAGCTGACAACGCACCTGCTAGCAGAGCCGGTTGTGAGCCAGCTCTACTGCATGCAGAGCCCGTTCAGCCAGAGCCAGCAGTCTTTTGTCAGATTCTTTGTGTCCTTCCCTCCCCGCCCACCTGCCCCCACCCCGGAACTCATTTGTTCTCTTCCTGTGAGTCATATTAGGAATGCATCATACCAACAGATTGTTCATATCATGTATGTACACATTCTAATTCTGAAAGATCATAATATGGATGAAAGCCAAAATAAATGTTATAGAGTTCATTTAAGTAAAAAGACCACATGATGCATCAGGCAGCACTCAGAACTGGAGGAGGCTTCGAGAGCTCTACCCTGCTGCATGGACAGTGAGCTGTTGCAGATCAACCTGACTGGAGAGAATTCTTAGCTGGTGACAGCTAGATGTAAGCCTTACATGGCTGTGGTCAAGTGGAAAGTTTTCCGTTAGGGACAGTTAGTGGTTTTTTATTGCTTCCACTTCAGATTCATTTTGCTATTTGTGCTGAATTGAGTTTTGGTATGCTTAGGAGCTCCAGGTGCAGGGACCACCTCATACTAACAGTGTCTTTATTTGCTTTAATGATATAATACGGTACACATTGCAAAGGATTCTCTCATTGAATAATTTCGAGAACTACTGAGTTTAGTAAGGTAATTAGAATTTCCTCCTTATCTAAAACATTCTAGAATTCCTACTACGCTCCTATTCAGAGAATTTTTGTCAAATCTCAAATTCAGTTGATTATAGGTCTCCTGTTTCACAAAATACTTCATGAAGCTGATGGAATATTAGCAAATTTGGTGGAATGTTCCCATTAAGAGCGTGGAACATGAGATCAAGGAGACTGAACTATTCCAGCTGTGTGACTTTGAACCGATAATTTAACCTGGGAATTTGTTTCCTGATGCAGCAAAATGGTTATAATACCTAGTCCATCCATTTATTATTAATAGTTCAAGCAATCATGTGCATGCATGCAGTTTCCTTGCCATTCTGTCCTCTTCATCAAACATTAGGTAATACATAAAGCAATCTGGAGCAATATCTGGCACATGGGAACATTCAGCCCATACCTAATTTTTTAGCAGTTATCTACAGTACTTAAATATATTGCCTTTTATTCTTTTATTTCACCATTTTTAGATCTGCTTATTTGAAAGGAAGAGTTACATAGAGGGAAGAAAAGACAGAGAAATCTTCCACCTACTTGGCCAAATGGCCACGTTTGCCTGGGTTGGGCCAGGTAGAAGTCAGAAGTTTAGAACTCCACCCAGGTGTCCCACACAGATGGCAGGGACTCGACTCCTTGAATCATCCTCTACTGCCTTCCCAGGTGTATTAACAGGGATCTGGATCAGAAGTGGTGCAAGCCAGTGGACTCAAACCAGTGCTGAAATAGGATGCCAGAGTCACAGGTGTCTGCTTCACCTGCTGTACCACGACATCACGACACCATTTTCATTGTTACTGTTAACATATTACTACTGTTCAGTTTGTGGCTTTCTATATAGGAGTAGAACTTATTAACAAGGACTGCCATTGGTTATGGTGATAAAGTATAAATTCCAACTTTATCGGCAGGTGTTGTGCAACAAACAGGTTAATAAGCCACTGCCTACAGTGCAGGCATCCCATATGGGTACTATTTCAAGTCCTGGCTGCTTCACTTCCAATTCAGTTCCCTGCTGATAACACCTGGAAAAGCTGCGGAGGGTAGCCCGAGTCCTATGGCTCCTATACTTATGTGGGAGACTCGGATGAAGTTCCTGGCTTCAGCCATTTGGAGTGGGCAGTTGGAGTGAACCGGTAAATGAAAGCATGCAGGCTTTCTCTTCTTTCTCTCTCTGTAACTCTGCCTTTCTAATAAATAAAATAAATTTCTAAAATAAATGGGGCTTTAGTACTTCCAGCTGTGTGACCAGTTGAACAAGTTATTTGACCTCTGTAAGTGTAGGTTTCCTTATCTGTGAGGGTGGAGATAATAACCAAAGCTTGTTGGAATGAATGAATGTGATTGTTCTATGCTTTTCCTAAATTCACCCATCTTCATAAATCCCTGAGAGGTAACAAGTACTATTGTGATTCTGACTTTATAAAGGAAAAGATTGAGACACAGAGGGTGAGCTGAATAGCTGCCCAAGTCACATAGGTAGTAAGTGGTAGAACCAGGATTCTAATCTATGTCATCTGTACGCGTTTAATGCTGTGGAAGCTGGAGAAATTACATGTCTCCTTGACAATCACTGTGTCGTATCAAAAACTGCCACAGGGCTTTGCCAACCTGTCAATTTGGTTTAGAATTTTTGGTGTTACCTGAAAAGTGAAATTAGACCTCAGACGTTTGAAGTGAAATTAGTGATGGGACATTTTGTTACAAAAATTAAAAGTGGTTTGCTTGACTTCTGTGTGAAGGTGGTGAAGAAGTCTTAAATGCATGAGGGTTGATCTTTTCTCCAACAAAGGACTCAAGATTGTCTCAGATGACTGCTGTCTTTGCAGCCCAGAGATCTGGTGTGTGTGTGTGTGTGTGTGTGTGTGTGTGTGTGTGTGTGTGTGTGTGTGTAAGAAGAGCCTACTTGGACTTCTGCAATTGTTAAAAGCATGTCTTCCATTAACTACCATAATAGTGAAGTTCACCACAGACTGTATTGTGTATTAACTGGGCAATTATGTGCTAGGCACTGACGTAGAGCAACTCCCAAGTTAAAAGAGCTCACAAAACTTGCCCAGAGCTAGAATCCAGTGCCAGCAAGTGTGGAAGTTGTTGGGTGAACATGGCAAGTCAGTGATCTTGGGAAATATGTGAAAACCCATGTGGAAGCAGTGTTGAATGTCAGAGTTGTCAGGAGGAACTAAGGCCAACAAAGGAGGTGAAACAGCAAGGGAACACAGAGGAAACCAGGAAATGCTGTGAAACCCAGAAAGCGCACTGCCAGAGGACACTGACCTTGCACTGAGGAGGTACCAAGAAAAGGAGGACCCAAGTGGGCCGTTAGCCATGCCCCTGATGGAGCCTGCAGTGTCTCCACCCAGAGCCTGTCTGTGGGCATGATTTCAAAGGTGGCTGCCAGAAGTCAGGCTTTCACTGTGACAGTGTTGACACTGAGCTATTATTTCTGGTAGGAGATAGTCAAAATAGGTTTTATAAATTGTGATTAGAACTTGAGGTGACATTACTAATGTACTATACAGTGCAACCATGTATATGCATGTGTACACACACACGTATATTCAGAAATAAAAGTAAAGAAACTCTCATTAAATTTCCGAATATCTACCTTTAAATTTATGTTGCTTGGTTCATTTATGTGGAAACATATTTTTACATTCTTGACTCCTTTTAAATATATATATATAGATAGATAGACATATTTTATTGGAAAGGCAGATGTAAAGGGAGAAAGAGAGGCAGAGAGAAAGATCTTCTATTTACTGGTTCACTCGCCAAATGGCCGCAACAACTGGAGTTGAGCCGATCTGATGGCAGGAGTCAGCAGCTTCCTCCAGGTCTCCCACACAGGTAAAGGGATCTAAGGACTTAGGTCAGCCTCCACTCCCTTACTAAGCCATAAGCAGGGAGCTGAATGGGAAGTGGAGCAGCCAGGACGTGAACTGGCGCCCATTTGGGATCCTGGTGCTTGCAAGGTGAGGATTTAGCCATTGAGCCATCACACTGCCCCCGATGCCTGGCATCCTGCTATTGCACGCCCAGGGAGCAGGCCTCCCACATGGATGACCCAGGACCTGGCTGCGGCCTTACCTGAACCTTGATGTGGTGGGGATTTGAGGAGTGAGCCAGCAGATGGAAGATCTCTCCATGTATGTCCACCTTTCAGACAAAATGAAAAAGAAGGGCATTTTTTATTGAAAAAATACACGTATTGTACTTTTGCCAAGGATAGTAGGTTATCGTTTTATACAATACTGTATGTACCAGAAGCTGCAGAAGCAGCTCCTAACCCAAACCAATGACTTGTCAGTCAGATTGCTCACAGAGCCAAACAAAAATGGCCTGCTTTTACTTGATTAAGTGAAGCTGTGCCCTTGATGGTTTTAGGTCTACAGAAAGAATCTGTTGGTAGTGATTTTCAATTGCTCTAAACATGTTGACACTAAGTTTTCTGTCTCTGCAAAAGCACATTTTGGCGCAAACCATAGAATAAATGCTCTAAAACTTCTCTAAACACATTTGGATGCTATTGGCCGTTGACTGACTTCTCAGTAGCTCTCTCCTGCCCTTGACACATCCTCTTCCTGTTTAAGTCTGCTTGTGGGTTTCATAGAGGGGCTGACAACCACAGGTAGTGTTTTTAGGTTCTGTACCCCCTTGAGAACCAAGACAATCATGCAGCATACTTAACAGATCGTTGACATTCTAGAAATTTGAGTGGTCACTGTCCTGGTCAGACCATATCTAAAGGGAGGCTGCAGAAGGTTGTAGAAGAGGAGCACATTGTGAGCATGTTTGACCATTGGCACCCTGACCAGTGCATTGACTCGTTGGGAGGAGGATGGAGATGGGAAGACATTATGTCATTATAGGCCGTTGGGTAAGGCAGCTCTGATGCTATTTAGAGTGAAGACTCTTGCAGGATCCAGTTGTGTGTAAGTAGTTACTGGGAAGAAGAAAATCATGTCTCCTGCTCATACCTCAACACAGCTCCTCTTGTGCAAGCTGAATGTTTGTTCATCATGTTATTGGACACACCACTGTAAACTCAGTGCAACATGACACAGAGCGGGGAAAGCTCTCTCTACTGGGAAATGTAGCTACAGTGCAGATTGGTTCCTGTGCTTTCGTAAGCATGTCAAGATCCGGGTTTACTTTTGGGGTGCTTTTATTAACAGTAAAATTGTACTTGAACGTGCAGTGCTAACTATGACAACTCTATGCACAATTCCTTTTCCAAGTGTCAGCGTATTTTCAGCAGACACTGATCAGTTACCCAGAATGTGTCATACACACACACACACTTCCTCCCAGTGGAGAAAGTTCCTTGTATGTTTGATGAACATGGGCAGAAGAAGCCAGATGTAACACTGGCTGGGCTGAGTCTGAAAAGGTGACAAAAAGATCAATCAGACAGCAGGGACATCCTGGGAAGAGAAAGCAGCAGGTTCAGAAGTCTGCAGTGGAGATGGGACGCACACAGAGAGCTACTTCTGACAAGTTCCTGGGAGAATGAAATGAGAACTCGAAGGAAATCTTTTCCTAACTGAACCTTGGGGATATCAACCTGTCTTGTACTGTTAAGATCTAGTTCTCTTAGATGTGGTCATTTTTGGTAAGCTAATAATAGAATCGTGAAAGCATACAACCAGTGTGTGATTTGTTTTAACCATAAGTACTGTTTGGTGAAATAAAGTTGAAATGACTTGCTAAAAATCTCTGCAGCTAGCATTTTGGCATACAGCAAGTTAAGCCTGCTGCCTGCAGCATCAGTATCCCATGTATCATGCACCTGCTCAAGTCCTAGCTGCTCCTCTTCTGACCCAGCTCCCTGCTAATGGGCCTGAGGAAGAAAAAGGCGATGAGCAGAGTCCTTGCGTTGCTGCAACCCCTGTGGGAGTCCTGGATGGAGTTCCAGGTGTCTGGCATCAGCCTGGCCCAGCTCTAGCTACTGCAGCCATTTGGGCAATGATTAGTGGATGGAAGATGTCTTTCTTCTGTACTCTCTGTCACTCTGCCTTTCAAAGAAATAAATAAATCTGTTAAAAATATATATATCATTTTTACAAATCTGCATGGTGTTGAAGAACCTAGATGTTTTCTGCTTTTGTAATTTCTGCCTTAATTGCTTTGCTGGGGGCTGTGTGAACTCCAGGCCTGACAGGACACCTGGCAGGTCACGTAGGCAGAGCACTCCTCAGAAAGGAGGTACCAAGTGTTTGATAAGACCCATTACTCTATAGCTCATCAGTTTGTACCTTTTGAAAGTTGCTTGCTTCAAATCCACCAATAGAAGCCTGCCAACTTGCTCTTCTTGAAAGTAAACAGTTAAAACTGACCAATCATGGCTGTTTAATTATATGGAATTGTCCTGAAATGAATAAGAACCCTGTGCTGTTGAACCTTGCTCTCTTTCTGCCCCTCTCCATCCACCCCCACCCCCGCCCCAGCCCTGCTGTTCTGGGGGTGAGGATGGCTGGGAGACCTAGGTTAACCTGAATAAACCGCCTTTATGCCTTAGCACCAACTTCAGACTCGATTTTCTGGGGATCTCAAAATCCGGCACAGTATCACTCCAATTTGGGTAACTAAATAATACGATGGAAATTGACTTTTTTTGTTGTTTTGTTCCAGTTGTTTTTTGTTTCAACACAAACGTTGAGTCAGTCCAGCTCATTGTTCCTGTCATGTATTACTTCTGAAAGAAGTTTGAAACAAACACTCCAGTTGTTGGCAATGATGGTGCTTTATTTAATACAAAACCTACTTGTGTGTTCAACCATGGGGCGGGCGTATGGTTAGGGAACTTGACCTCTTGTTTTAAGTATGCAATGTAGTTTTTCTTTCAGCCTGCTTCCTCCCTGCTCTCCTCCTCCATCCTGCTCTTTCCTACCCGTCTATTCCAGATCTTTCATCTTGCCAAAGGCAATTGTCTGCTTTCTTCAGTTACTTCTAAGTAATGTTGTCTTCCCTTCCTGGCTAGAAGAGGGCTGCTCTGTGGATTCCCCAGTGTGTACCCACTTGCTAAAAGTACCTGGCACAAAACAAACACACACTTGCTGAGTAAGTAAATGCATGAGTGGTCAAAAAGCCCCTGGACAGTTTGTACAGTACGGAGGGTTTGGTGATAACCCTGACAGGAGTCATTCCTGTATATCCCCCTTTTCAAAAACTACATGCATTGGTAGGCTCAACCAGGCAAACTGCTTACTTTGACCACGAATTGCTGATTTTTTTTCCCCCTGGAATAGCCTAAGCAAAGCTGCCTGCTACTTTATCAGGCATGAACTCATAAGCAACAATGAAAAGAAGCAGCAGCAGAAAATCTGTATATTCCTTCACTCTGTGATTTTGTAAAAGGTAGTATACTAGACTTAAAAGTTAGGCAGATAAGTCCAGAAACTGATGAGGGTAATGTAGCAAGTTTCAAAACAGCAGAAGCTGGATACAAGGGCTAAGAGCTTATAGTGTAGCATGGTTGTCCTGGGGGGAGCTGGACAGGGGCCTCACAGGAACAGTGTCTGAGATGGAGCTGAAGAACTGAAAGGTCCCTTGGTTACCAGGAGAACTGGGAGAGACTAGTCACCAATGGAATCTATGGTTCAGCTTTTTGTGTCTTTGAGGACAGCATGTACTGCATGGGCAACAAAGACAGGCTCTGCAGGCAAGGTATGCGCAGGCAAGAGGAGTGCAGACTGCTGAGTAGGTAAAGTGATGGTCAATGAGTGCGTGTTTGCATTCTCTACTCCCAGGCTGGTCCAGCTGCTCCAGAATTTACCCACAGAAGCAGAATTCCTATAGGCATTATTCCTATAGTCATTATTTACTGGGGAAGTAAAAATATTTTTTTATTGTGGAAGACAGATAAACATGATACAGAAGTTTTGGAAAATACATAATAAAAAAAAAAGAGGAAGAAAAAGCAAAACGTCTGTATTCTAACTTTAACACAACCATCATTTATTTTCTGTTGCTTTCCCTTTGGTTTCTCTTTTTGTAAACACAGTGCCTTGTTTTCCTGATACTGTCCTACTATACATACAAGTTTGTGGGCTGTGGAGTGAGAGTCCCACACATTGTTCCTAACTTGGCTTGTAGTAAATGAATAAAATCTTGTGCCCTACCTGTTAGAAGTCAAGTTCTCTAACAGGACCGTCTCTGTATCACCAAAGACAGACTACTAACTTGCTACTTAAATAATGTCATAGTGAACATACATATGTAGTTAGTCTTTTTGTTTTTAAATTTTTCTTCAAGTGATACCCAAAAAGTGGATGTACAAAAGCTTTAAGTATTTTCGTAGGCCCTTTTATATCTTAAGTTATCTTCCAAGATATCAGTTACTGACAATGTGTGCAATGCCAGTGGTGATATATGCTTTTCCAGTAGGAACAACTGGAGCTGATTTTTTAGAACTAATTTCAATGACTAGTTTACATTCGTACCTTGTTTAGCGGGGATTTCCTTGAAAACAACTGACATTGCAATTCAAGTTCATTTCTTCCGAGAACATCATTGTGTACCCCCACTCTTCTCCCATTGGGGAAACAGCATAAACAGGCACAGTTCCTGCTCTTAAGCTCCATCCTCTTACACTTCAGAAATGATCTTTTTTTTTTTTTAAGGACTTGAGGAACTGACATTTGGCACAGAAGTTGAAGTTACTGCTCATGTTATCAGCATCCCATATGGGAGTGCTGGTTTGAGTCTTGGCTGCTCTTGCTAATGCAACCAGCAAGGCTATAGAAAATGATCCAAGCACTTCGGTGCCTGCCAGCCAGGTGGGAGAACAGAATGGAGTTCCTGGCTCCTGGCTTTAGAGTGGAGCAGACCAGGCTGCTTGTGGTCATTCAGGGAGAGTACTAATACGTGAAAGGCTCTTTCTCTCTCTACCCTTTGCCACCCCCTCTAATTCTTCCCGATAAACAAATACCATTTGGGTCCCTTCTTGCTACATTGGATCGCATGTGTGAGTCCTTAACTCCTTAGCAAGGGTGAGGACCTTCATCTGCTCTGAAGTTGCTTTGCTTTGTGTCAGCTTCCATTCCTCTCCTGGATACCTGGGGATACCACAAAATGTCTGATCTATCTCTCACACTCAGGGACAGAGGCTTGAAGAACATTGTTTAGCAGTGCTTGTGACCCTTGGCATAGAATTAGCCATCTGTCATTGTAACCAGCCGATTATAAATAGCCTACTTGCTCGTATTTGCCAAGATATTTGATCATGAGTAGAGAGGTGGACAGCATTTTGGCGGCTTGAATTCTTTCTAAATATGTACACATATTTATTCTCTTTTTCAAAATTAAGTAGTTTTACTCTTAAAACACACACACACACACACACACACACAGACACAACTTGGGGGCCCAGCACAATGGCTCAATGGCTGAATCCTTACCAAACAAGCACCGAGATCCTACATTGATGCTGGTTCATGTTCCAGATGCTCCACTTCCCCTCCAGTAACCTACTATGCCCTGGGAAAGCAGTGGAGGATGGCCCAAAGCATTAGATCCCTACACCCATGTGGGAGACCCAGAAGCTCCTGGCTCCTGCCTTTGGATTGGTTCAGCTCTGTTGCAGCCACTTGGGGAGTGAACCAGCAGATGGAAGATCTTCCTCTCTGTCTCTCCTCCTCTCCGTATATCTGATTTTGCAATAAAAATAAAATAAATCTTTAAAAAATTTAAAATCTTTAAACATTTTTTGTTTATTCATTTGAAGGGTAGAATTACACAGGGAAAGGCAGAGAGATTTTCCATTTCCTGGTTTACTCTGTAAATGGCCCAGGCTGGGCTAAGCTAAAGCCACAGCCATAATCCTCATCTAAATCTTCAGTGTGGCTACAAGATCCCAAGCATTTGCTCCATCCTCCACTGTTTTCCAGGTGTATTAACAGGAAGGTAGATCACAAGTGGAGTGGGTGAGACTTGAACCAGCACTCATACAGGTTGAGGATGCTGCAGGCACAAGTTTAATTTGCTGCATCACAGTGCTGGCCACTATAGTACTGTCTTTTAATTATTGCTCTTGTCTTCTAACACAGTAGTTATTTCAGAAAGATGAATGTTTATTAATTATTTCTTCTATTATTCCTCCAAGAATGACCATAATTATCTCTGACAAGGAAAAGAAAATCTGTGTGTGTGTATTTAGAAAAGTATATTTTATTTTTTAAAGATTTGTTTACTTTGTATCATTGTCTATACCTACAATGTCCTGATGTACTTGACTAGCAGCATGATGGGCTTGTGACTCTTCTTGAAGGACTATACTATTGTAATAATATGTAGGAAAAAAAATTGAGGGGTGATGAAGAAGGGGAGAGAGAAATCCTTGAGCCTAGGAAATTTTATCATGAAAAATAAAAATACAGGGGCCGGGTGCAGTGATAGCCTAGCGGCTAAAGTCCTTGCCTTGAATGCACCAGGATCCCGTATGGGCACCAGTTCTAATCCTGACAGCCCCACTTCCCATCCAGTTCCCTGTCTGTGGCCTGGGAAAGCAGTCAAGGATGGCCCACAGCTTTGGGACCCTGTATCCACGTGGGAGACTTGGAGGAAGTTCCTGGCTCCTGGCTTACGATCAGCGCAGCACTGGCCATTGTGGTCACTTGGGGAGTGAATCATTGGACAGAAGATCTTCTTTTCTGTCTCTCCTCCTCTCTGTATATCTGACTTTTCAATAAAAATAATATATAAAGTTTTGTTTACTTAACATAAAGAGAGAGAGACAGAAATCTTTCATTTGGCTCAATTCCCAAATTGCCATCATGACAAGAGCTGAGTTGACCCAAAGCCAGGAGTCAGGAGCTTCTTCCAGGTCTTGCATGAGTATGTTGGTAGAGGGCCCCAAGAACTTGGACCATCCTCAACTAATTTCCCAGACCATAAATAGGGAGCTGGGTTAGAAATGGAACAGCTAGTACTTGAACCAGCGGCCATAGCATATGCTGGCACTACAAGAGAATAATTAGCCTACAGCCATGCTGGCTCCAAAAATCTGTGTTTGGAAAGGAAAAGAAATTTTTAAAAGAAACAAGTACATCAGCTTCTACAGGCCTTGGGAGCTCTCAACAAATACCCTTTCAGTTCTTCATGATCTCTTCATGTCAGTTGTCACTGCCAATTCAGCAGCTTTTATGCATTTCAAACGAGAAATAAATAAAACGGAAAGAACTTCTATTTTTATATTTTGGTGTTGTCATGGTCTATGAGTATCAGAATGAAATCACAAAAAGCAGCAAAAGCAAATTGGTGGCAGTAAGCATGTTTGGGACTGGGAATAGGGCTAGTAAGTTGGAATAAAGAAGATGTACTGGTTACTTTTTTGTTAGCCTAATGAAACATCTGAGGCAGGTCACTGTATAAGGAAGATTGATTTATTGTCGCTTATGGTTCTAGAGGTGCGTGGTCCTGGGCCCTGTGCTGGCGCTGGCCATCTTGCTGTTAGTGTCCTGAGGCAGCATGAGGCATCCTGTGAAAGAAACGGGGAGCAAGCTGCTTGTCTGTGCCTGTGGGTCATCCTTCCTATGTCTGTCTCCTCCCAGGATTCAAGCTTGGGAGTTCCAAAGATTAGGTTTCCACTCCTTAACACAAGTAGCATATGACATTGAGGAGTAAATTTCTACATGAGTTTTGCGGGGGACAAATCATATTTGAACCATAGCAAGAACTGTGTAAAAGCACGGGCCACCTCTCAGTGAGAACTGTCTGAGGCACAGCCTTCAACTCCCAGCATCACTGTCCATTCACTGGGCATGTTCTAGAAGGGCCTAAATGGAAAGATAGCAAGCACTTTGTGTAAATACTGGCCCATCTCTCTTTATCCAAGGCAAGTTTCCACACACACCCTCCTTTTCTTCCAAGAAAAAAAGCAGAGAAGAAACTGATTTCTGGCGTATTAAGTTCATTAAAACTTTTGATGTGAGAAAGCCAACAGGAAATGGTAAAAAGGGAAGGAAACATGTTATAAAGCTATGAGAATGTGTGAAGTGGAAACATGGGGAGGTGGGCACATTCTACTGAAGTTGTGGAGGGCCTGGATTTACCCACCCAGTCACCTAAAGACTAAAGCCCCATATGAAGTGCATCACCCCCAAATCTTCTACAGGATGCCTTGCTCTGGGCTTGTTCCTCAAGTCTCTTTGAACTCTCTCCATTGGCTTTGTATAGCATGCCGTAATACCTAGTATTGCGTCAAAGTTGTGTAAGGGAGGGAAACTAGTACAGCCCTCTGGCCTATAACATGAAATGTAGAATCAAGCTGAAATAAGAGCAAGCATCCACCCTCCTCCTGTCCCCTACAAGCATATGCTATGTGAAGATTTGTAGGCCCTCGCAGGCAACCAGTTGGAGATTGGGTGTGCTGAAAGCCAAAAGCAATTGGATCCAGCAGAGGAGAACTACTGCTCAGAGCATAGGCCTTGTCCTGGGGCTCAGAGTTGGCTGGATTTCTGGCTGTTGTCCCAAGAGCAGAATGCAGCTCGGTACTCATTTGTCCAATATGAGAGCTAGACAAGTCTTCTGAAACCAATGTTAGGTGAAATTTGTAGGTATGAAGAAGTGAAAGATTAAATAACCAGTCTCTTACTACTTGAACTTGCCAGTATGTTTGAAAAGCTGATGTGGTCACTGAGATAAGAACTGATACATGACATGTTGCAGGCACAGCTGTGCAGACAGCCCTTCACCCTTGTTCTCAGTGCAAAATAATCCCTTCCATCTGATGTCGCCCAGAACTCAGCTTGGGGAAGACTTCCCTGTCAGTTTCCTTCCAGCTCTCACATTCTAATATTCTAGCCTGTAAACAAAGGCAACAACCACCGGGAAGTTATAGATGTTGCCTCATTCTGTCTCCTGTTGTTAATTTCTGAAGTAAAGAAATGCTTTAGGACCAGCACTGTGGTAAGGCTGCTGCCAGCATTCCATATGGGCACTAGTTCATGACCTGGCTACTGCACATCCCTGCTTAGCAACTTGGAAAGCAGTGGAAGCTGCCTGCAGTGCTTGGGCCACTGCACCATGTGGGAGGCCTGGAAGAAGCTCCAGGTTCCAGCTCAACTCTGGCCACAGCAGCCATTTGGGAAGTCAACTGGAGGATGGGAAGATGTTCTTCTCTCTCTTTCCCTCTTTCTCTGTCTCATCCTCTCTCTCTCTCTCTCTTTCTAACTCTGACTATCAGCACTATCAGATGGCAGAGGGCATCACATGGCAGGGGGGTGGGGGGTACAGATTGTGCCAGAGAGAAAAAACTGGATGTGTTCATGCTTCTCTCAGGAGCCCATTCCAGCAGTAACAGATTTCAACCACTTGAGCACCGCCCATGTGACCTAACCACCTCCTAAAGGCAATTACATTTCAACCTGAGTTTCAGAGGGATTTGCTAATCATAGCAGATGTCAAGAGGCCAAAGATCAGGTTGTCAGATTTCTGTTAAAAGACTGCCGAGAGTGAGCCTTCAGAATGAAGACTTTGGGGTGTGTGTGCCCTGTCTCCAGGTCTAGATGGACCAGAAAAGTGGCTCCAGATGGACCAGAAAAGTGAGACAGCAGAATTAAAACACCCCAAAACAAGCATAGAGTTAGTTAACTCTGCAATGAAGGGGAAAGGATAGAAAAGGTGGCGTTGCAGCAGCTCCCTGACATTAACTAGAAGTTTCTTCAATGGAGACATAGTCAAAGAACATAGAGCTAGAACGCTGCCTGCTTGGTTCCAGTCTGCACATGTTGATAACTGGATGATTCGGGGGTTGTCACGCATCTCTCGGTTTTCTAAGAAGGAATCCATATTTTAGCTATTTGGGGGTTTTAAGAGTATATGATTTCTATTTTTATCCAGTTTCAGTTGGTTGGGATTAAGGTCTTGGAAAGGGGTTCAGTGAGGAAAGATATATGAAGAAATGAGAGCTGAATCCCAGCTTAGAGAGAATTAGGCCAAGAGAGGGCCTTGGCTTGCCCAATGGAAATGAGTCCTGAATGGTACAATGATTTCCAACTCCTGGGATTTTTCTGTAGAATTGCGCTGAGGATAGACTTTATCTCTTCAGCTGATTTTTTTTATGTCAATGTGACATCTCCCAGCGAAAGCAACGAGGCCTGTGAAGTAGGCTGAGTTAGTGTCAACTCTCGTGAGTCACTGACTTACCTGAGTTTCATCTGGGTGATACATTTTAATCAGGCAGTGACTAGATCATATTTGCACTACAGTGAAATATTTCAATTTTTGTTTGATTGAAATCTTGGCACATTTTATAGATTGACTTTTCCTTGCGAATATTTGCTAAGATAAAACTTGCTTCTTCATTATGAGACATGATAATGTGTGTCTTGGTTGATAGTCTTGCATATTGGGACGAGCCAGTATGTTTTAAGGAGGAAATACACACTCCAGTGACAATGCGGACATCTAGTCATTCCGTGAGCATTCAAATGCATCCTGTACTGTTGCTAGGCATTTTTCTCGGGAGGATGAAGTGGTGAGCAAATGTGCCATCGTGGTTTTTCTGTCCTTTGTGGATAGGAGTCTAACTTCAAACACAGCTCTGTTGCCTGTGGAAACATCAATTCCCTCACTCATTTTTATTTCATGATTCTCTTCATTTTAAGTGATAAAGAAAGGATTAATGTTAACTTTCAACACAGCTCTGCCAGAAATTGCGCTTGGTTATCTGATTCATTCCATATACAATGAGAAAGGAGGAAACCATTTGACAGCATTAAGTTTTACCAACTCCTGTAATGAAATATTTACACTTGTCTTTCCTTATACACTGCTAGATTACACCCGACTCAAAACTCACAGATAACCTGAGTTTTGACAGTGTTTGTATTCTTCCTGAAAATCCTTAGCTTCTAAATTCCAGTATACCCTCAAGCAGTAACATTTATTTATGTACCACTATATGCGTGTGTGTGTTTAAGACTTATTTTGGGGGGGGCCCACGTGGCAGCTTAGTGGCTAAAGTCTTCACCTTGCATGCGCCGGGATCCCATACGCGTACCAGTTTGTGTCCTGGCAGCCCCACTTCCCATCCAGCTCCCTGCTTGTGGCCTGGGAAAACAGTTGAGGACAACCCAAAGCCTTGGGACCCTCACCTGCATGGGAGTCCTGGAAGAGCTCCTGGCTCCTGGTTTCGGATTGGCTCAGCTCCACCGGTTGTGGCCACTTGGGGAGTGAATCAGTGGACTGAAGATCTTCCTCTTTGTCTCCCCTCCTTCTGTATATCTGACTTTCCAGTAAAAATAAATAAATCTTTAAAAAAAAGATTTTTTTATTGGAAAGGGAGACAGAGAGAAAGATCCTTTCTCCACTAATTCACTTCAAACGGCTGCAATTGCCAGAGCTGAGCCAATCTAAAGTCAGGAGCCAGGAGCTTCTTCAGCTATCTGATATAGCTGCAGGGTCCCAAGGCTTTGGACTGTCCTCTACTGCTTTCCTAGGCCATAAGCAGCCAACTGGATGGGAAGTGGAATAGCTGGGACATGAACTGGCACCCTCTGGCATCCCAGTACTTTCAAGGTGGGATTTAGTCATTTCAGCCATCATGCGGGGCCTATCATATTTAATATGGCACATTTCATGTCAGTTTAAGCTTTGAAACTGTAATAGAGATAAAAAAAATTTTTTTAAACTTCATGTGATGGCCTGGGGCTTACAAGAGAGAAACAGAAAACTCAGGATGGGTGCTTCCAAGAAATTGAGATCGTATAAGACTTAAAGGGAAGTTACATGAAAGGAAGGTGATTGGAGCAGACAAGGCATCCTGATAGCACCTGTATGTCACTGGATTAGATCTGGTCACATGCTAGGGCTATCTCTAGCAATTGTGTCTCTGCGCCTGGTCTCTGTCCCTCTTTAAAGCCACCAGGAGTCAGTCACAGAGGCTTCACCCTAATGACCTCAACTAAGCCTAATTCCTTCCTAAGAGGCCCACCTCTAAACACTCAGGCTGGCTGTAGTTTCCACCTGGTTGAGCCATTAGCATATGAGTTTGGGGATGAAGCTTCAGCAGCAGGAGTTGAAGGCAGCGTGGCAAACAATGGCAAGTCCTGATCATTTCTGCATGCACTAAAAATGACGTCACTTCATAGGTTTGAACTGCATCATATCGGAAACATGTGTTTCAGAGTGTGCTGTGGTCTCTGTCTCTTTCAGATCATTATTTTTAAAATACTAGCTAAAGTGCCTTATAATTTAAACACATGCTCTGGGGTCCCATGCTGTGGCTCAATGGCTGAATCTTCACCTTGCATGCACTGAGATCCCATGTGGGTGCTGGTCTATGACCCAGCTGCCCCGCTTCCCACCCAGCTCGCTGCCTCTGGCCTGAGAAAGCAGAAAAGGATGACCCAAAACCTTGGGACTCTGAGGAGTAGGCAGGCCAGTGAGGTTCTGGGAAGAGAATGCCCCTGGCAGCCAGCCAGGCACTCAGCTGAGAACTGACAAGCACCTTCGGCACTCTGCCTGGAGTTTCCCTGGTATGGGTTCCTTCCAAGCTCTTCTGGGAGACTGCCTGGGGGCCTTCCCAGTTCATGAAATCCCTCCTGGGGCTTTATCAACACTGTATTACTGGCCTTAATAGTCCCCCTGGCACTGGGTTCTGAAGATAACCCTAAGATGCCTAGAAGCTTGGGGGCGAAGGCTGGGACCCACCTAAACTTTGATCTCCCATACTAAACTTCTTCAAGGCCTGCTTCTATGTTCCTTTCCTCATTCAGTGTGAGGAACTTTCTGTGTGTGTGCTCTTGTGCACAGAGGCTAATGTCTACTTCCCCACCTGACAACTTAAAAGACAGAATAGCAGAGAAACCTGGAAGAGAGAAAGAGAGAGGGAGAGAGAGAGAGAGAATCTTGCATCCTTTGACTTTCCCCAAGAATAGCAATGACCAGGGCTCCATCTGCTGCTGCCAGCTGGGTAGCAGGACCCGGAATACTCGGTTTACATTCTGTTGCTTTCCCAAGCGCATTCCTTGGAAGCTACACTGGCAGCAGAGCAGCCAGCAGCCAGGACTTGAGCCAGCACTCTGCTGTGGATATGGGATGCCTACGCTGGAAGCTGTGGCTGAACCACCTATGCCACAAGGAGGCCCTTTTGTTACTCCCTTCTAAAATGTGGAGCTCAGTTCTGAGTTGCAGAAGACAGCATCTTCCTTGGGTTTTGTTTTTTTCTGCGCTTGGGAATTTCAGGGCTAAAAGTATTAGAGAATCAAGCATCCTTGTCCCATGCATAGTGTGACAGTGCTGTAATAGTCTTGTAATCCTCGATTTCCAGTGCTTACAGAAACAATCATGGCAAAAATAGTTCCAGGTTTAACTCATCTTCATTGTCTTGAACACTGTTGGATATGTTTCTGCGATCAAAGTAAAATTACGCTTTGAAATTTAGGGGTGGTTCAGAATCGGCTTGGTTTCACATACAAAGCACTTCAAAAAGTTTGTGGAAAAAATGAAATGTAAAGATAACTGTCTTGCTGCATATACAGGACTTCAAAAAGTTTGTAAGCAATGTGTATTATTTGAAGACAATGTTATAGGAACCTCAGAATAGGATCTTATTATGTTATATTTTAATTAAAATTGTCTCTAAAGTCCATTAATTTAAAAAATTATTATTAGTAGTATTTTAGCGTTTAACCCTTGTCCACTTCTTCAGTGTCTGGCCCATATTATTTAAAACCTCAGAGAAAGACTCCCCACTCCTCCTCTCTGTGTACCCCACTACCATTTTAACCCCTTCATTCCTAAGCTCCAAGCATACCTCAGCGGGTGAGCTCAGTATCCTGGCAAACAAGGGCCGTTAGAAGGCAGTTCGCTTTTTTCCCCACAGTCTGAAATTTCTTATCAAAATTGGCTTCACTCTTCTTACAGTTGCTGCAGCTGTCTGAGAACAAGGACACAACTTTAGCGAGCTGGGTAGGTTCTCCCTAAGTCCTGTTTAGGTCTTTCAATGATGGCGCTCCTTTGCCCACTGCTGGGCGGCTGACCCGGAGCCTGAACCTTGCATACCTGTTCCAGCCGGCTGCGCTCCGCAGTTCCCTGGTTCCCCAAGCCCGCAGCTTGGAAGTGCTAAGATGTAGGCCCGTGCTGCGGAGGCGCTGCGTGCGCGGGCAAGAGCTCTCTCTCTCTCTCTGAAGGGCGGGACTGGTTCCACTGCGGGGAGTGCGGCTGCCAAGCGGGCCTGAGGCCAGGAAAGTAGCTGGTTCTTTGCCTGGCCTGGGAGGACATCGGGCAGGTCTTGCGCACCTCCCCCTCCACTCCTGGCAGCGCGCCTGCCGCAGTTGCCTGGATACGGAGCCGACGCAAGCCTGGTTTCTGCCTTTCAGTTCAGAGGCATTGCAGGCAAAGCAAGCCTCACACGCAGAAGAGTTGACCTAAATCGAGATGCGGAGGAGACATGCACTCCTTCACGCGGAGACCAGAGACCGGCTCTGGAGGAGGGGACTAGGTGAGGGCTGGACGCTAGGACGCATCTCCAGGGTTAAGAGACATTCAAGCGAGAGGGAGGTGGGCTTGTCCTTGGCAAAGCACTTCAGGGTTGTTGGTTGTAAAAGTTGCAAAGGAAATCAGCAAGCTAATGGGCTAAATGGAAGATGTTCCACGCATGCAATCCACCAGGCCAGGGGCTCTTGCTACTGATGTCTTTCGCGAAGGATAGAATAGGGCCCAAGAGTGTACATTCCATTGCCTCGGTTATGGGCCACTCTTTAATCCTGAACAGAACAATTGGATTGTGTAATGACAACGGTAAAAATACAAAATCGAACAACTAGTTTTCAGTGATCTTGCCTTGCAAACAGGTGGATCTTTACATGAATCATTTCAGTCTGCGGCTGAATCAGACTCCTCTGATAAGTTCAGTTGGGGGTTGATTCCCTTGCTCATGAAATGACTTTTACTTCCCTGAGTCTTGTCCTGGGAGTTAGGGATGTGGATAGAATACTTGCAGAGCTCAACAGATGTTCTTTAAAAAGTCTCAAAAGGATTGAGATGGTCATTGCAATGCAGTGACTCAATCCTCTGTTTGGGAAGCCCACCATATGTATCAGAATTTGTAGTCCTAACTCCTCTGCTTCTAATCCAGTTTCCTGCTAAAGCCCGTGTGAGGCAGCCGACAGCCCAGGGCCCTGTGGCCCACATGAGGAAACCAGGCCAGAATTTCTGACTTCCAGCTTCTACGTGGCCCAGCCCTGGGAGTTAGGGAGTGACCCAGTCGATGGAAGAGCCCTCTCATTCTGCCCCTCTCTTGCCCTGCCTTTCAAGAAGATCAAAATAATAAGCATTAGTGAACAGCTAAGCCTAATTTCAGGGAAGCCTTCCTCTTCCCAGTTTGCATGTTATCCCCTTCCTCCTCCCCCCCCCCACTGGTAGAATACCTTTCTCCCCCATTTTCTTTTAGCAGAAAAGAAAATTTTCTTTTATTAGTCCTTAGTAGCTAGTTTCAGATGTCAGCAGGCTGTGAGTACCTTGCAAGGTAGAAATTGTTACTTTTTATTGACTGTACCTACCCTGCTACAGACAATGGCTTTAAATGTTTGTTCCACAGCTGAGGGGACTGCAGGCCTATGCTATTCTTTAGGTAGGATGGGAGGGGATGGGCGTAAGGGAAGTATGGGAGAAGACCCTGCCCTCCCTCCCATGGCCAAGCAGAGTAGGGAGGGGGCAGGGAGATGTACTGCTCCTGGCTGCCAGGGTTGGTGCCCTGCTTTTGTTCCAGGGACCCTGATACCATCAGCTTCTTCAGGATGTAGCTTATGTTTGTATTTGTCCCAATCTGTTTTATTGTCCTGGTAGGCAATACGTGCACAGAGATTTCTGGGAAAATAGCATAAAAAAAAAATGTGGACCCTTTTCTGTGGGGTGGGATATTTCACCTATATATTTCCCTGAGGAGGATGCTATAGTTATTTCATCTGTTATGTAGATATCTTGATTTTGAGTTAATATTAGATTGTTGCAACTGTGGATCTAGACGAATTGAGAGGAGTTGAACTGCTTCAAGTGTGCGATTGTGTTAAAAGGAGAAGTGTGCCCTGGCCTAGACCTAGATCCTCTTTTGTTCAAGAGATTCTAGATTCTACCCAGATCCTCACTCAAGAGCCAGCCCCACCTTGGTGAGGACTGGCAGGCCACAGCCACCCCCACCCCACCCCCGGGTCTCTAAGGCCTCAAGCCCAGGAGTGGCTCAGCTACTTTAACTTGAGACTACCGGCTGTGGAGATTGTAATTGCTCAGCTTTTGTACTGATGCAAATTTTCTCAGGCACTGTTTATGTAGCAAACTTGTTCTGCTATCCAGCTGAACAGATCTGCCAGGACAAAGAATAGGCTGCCAGCAGCGTCCACCCTGAGTGTGTCTCCTGCTCTGCGTCCCTTCTCTGTTCTGATTGTTCTCCCAGGAACAGCCACATGGAAGTGAGGCTTCAGCGCTCAGTGACTGGGGTAGTGCCTGTCTCCTAAGAGCCGAGTAGTGATATTCACAGCAGGTCGGGCTCACTCGATCTGAGCTCTGCTGCTCTTTTTGACACCTAGAGCGTTATGATTCTGGGCTAGACACTGAACGTTCTTAAGCCTCCAGGGGGGCACACAGTGAAGGTAATTTCTGCTTTTCCTCTCTCGTAAGATGAGATGCAAGTTCAAGTGGCCATCAACCGTGCCGCATTTTATATTGCATGAGTGAATTTGCACAAAAGGTTACTTAATTGGTGATCATCGTCCTATGCAATCTGGGTCTTTAGACATGTGTTGATGTCAAAAAAAAAAAAAAAAGATCTGTTTTATGTCTTTTGGGTTTACATGACATTTCAGAAGCAGTTTTTTGAAAGGTCATTTTTGCTGCTCCCTGCCCTTTACATAAAAGAGAAAGTTAATCTGACTTCTGGAGTAGCCTGTGTAACACGCCTGGGAAGTCAGGCAGAGGGCATGAGTGGGCATGCTCTGAGCTGCCGTATCCCAGAAGGGTACTTGGGAGGCTGTGTTGGGAGGTGTCATTGTTCTATGCCGCCTTTAGTCAGCTGCTGTTGGAACATTCAGAGGAAAACAAATGCCGCTTGTCCTGGCAATCAAGGCAGGCTCGGAGCAGCTTGGGCAGCCTCACAAAGGACCTTGGCTTATGATCTGTTGCGCATGAGGCACTGGGGGAAAAAAAAATGACGAGGCCCCAAGACCAAGACTTTGTCCAGGAAGCTTACAAGATAATTACTGCTGATAACAGAGGTGGCTGCACATAAGGACAAAACTTTTTAAGAAAATCTCCTTTTCCTGCACCTGCTTCTACAGAAGGTAAAGGAGAGTGAGATAGGAGTTGCAGGGAGAAAGGGTGCAGCCAGAAGAGGCTGGAGAGAGAAATGTTTGTTTTTGTTGTTGAAGACCAACATCTGTATAGTTGTTTCCTTTATGTTGAGTGTTGGGAAGCTGAATGTACCCTCTAGATGTGAAGTCATTTAGTTTTAAGATACAGGTTCTAGAACACACTTACTGGTAAGAGGCAGTAGAGAGGGTTCGGGGGCCAGGCGACATGAGTTCAAATGCAGTGTGGGGTGATTCCCAACGTCACCGTTGGCCTGCGGTGCCTGCCCAGTGAGAACAGTGGCTGCGCACACGCTACTTCCCTAGACATAGCGCCAGAACATAGGAGGTTTGGAACAACATCAGCCCTTGGGCGTTATCGAAGCTTCTTGTTTTCTGCGTGACATTGAAAAACAAACACGAAAGTTGACGTTCCGGAGATTGAGTTATAGCCCAAGAACCTGGCTTGGAGAGAACGCACTGGGCATTGAGAGTGGCAGGGTTGGGTTTCTGGAAGCCTTCTGCGAGTGGCTTGCTTTCTCTAGCCAGGGTTGGCCTGTGCTGCTGTGGTAGTAAGGTTCCCCTCAGACTTCACTGCGGCTTCCAATGAATTTCTTAGGTATGTGAGGAAACTATTTTCTTTTCTTTTTTTTTTTTAAATTTTTTAAATTTTTAATTTTTTAAAAAGATTCTATTATTTTTATTACAAAGTCAGATATACAGAGAGGAGGAGGAGAGACAGAGAGGAAGATCTTACATCCGATGATTCACTCCCCAAGTGACCACAACGGCCGATGCTATGCCAATCCGAAGCCAGGACCCAGGAATTTCTTCCAGGTATCCCACACGGGTGCAGGGTCCCAAAGCTTTGGGCCGTCCTCCACTGCTTTCCCAGGCCACAAACAGGAAGCTGGATGGGAAGTGGAGCTGCCGGGATTAGAACTGGTGTCCATATGGGATCCTGGCACGTTCAAGGCGAGGACTTTAGCTGCTAGACCATGCCGCCAGGCCCAGAAGAAACTATTTTCAATTCTGTGAGGAGTGATCCCACGGGGACACCCTCCTGAGAAGTTCTTCCCTCTTTTCCTCCATGGCTTTGCAAGGTGGAGAGGGTGTAGCTGTATTTCACGTAGAACCTTCGCGTGCCTGCATTCTTGCAGTGTTGATCAGAAGGATTATTCCACAAAAATAATGCCAAGTAAATGAAATACAAGATGGGTAGCGTCCCTAACCAGAAGGGAGGCCTGGAATCTGATGGACAACGTTTGCTGATTTGCACCACAGCCATTTGCAAGCAACTGACCTAATGTCAGCTTACTGGCCAAGTTTCCTAAAATTATCAGTTGGTTTTATGACCCATCAGTGTAACACTGGAGAGCCTTGTCAACAAGGATAGCAGGTAAAAGTGAAAAAGTTATGCAAGTTGAGCTTGAGTACCAGGGATGGGTGAGGTGGTGAGATATGAGATTGGAATGTTGGAACTAGAATGAAATATGCATGTCAGATTCCTATCCTTTTTCTCCTTCTTTTTCTGTAGAACATACTAATAAGGGTTTTTGTTTTGTTTTGTTCAGTTTTTTTTTTTTTAAGATTTATTTATTTTATTGTAAAGGCAGATTTACAGAGAGGAGAGGTGAAAAGGAAGATCTTCCTCTGGTTCACTCCGCAGATGGCCACAATGGCCAGAACTGAGCTGATGCGAAGCCAGGAGCCAGGAGCTTCTTCCAGGTTTCCCACATGGGTGCCGGATCCCAAGGCTTCGGGCCATTCTCAACTGCTTTCCCAGGCCACAAGCAGGGATCTGAATGGGAAGTGGAGCAGCCGGGACATGAACCGGCACCCATATGGGATCCTGGAGTGTGCAAGGTGAGGACTCAGCCACTGAGCCATGGGTCTCGGCCTGTACCAATAGGTTTTTCAGTGGTTAGGTAATTCAGTTAATATGAACAACTTTTTAGAGTAGGAATTCTGACAGCAGTATGCAGAAAGCAATAACCCCATACCTGGATGCCAATTCCACTGACCTAATTAGTGTCTCTGCAGGCATTAGACAACGGCTTGGCACTTGAAACTGAAAGGGCTGACCAGCAGGTGAGGAAGAATCAGCCAATTAAAAATGAGAATAATAGAGAGACTATGATGGGGAATTGTTACTGTGATAAGAGAACAAATAGAGGGGTTAACAATGTTCCTAGCAAGGACAGTTTTACCAGAGTTATGGGGCTTGAAGCCAGGTTGAAACAGATTGCCTCCTAAGAGGCCAGTGTTTGAAAAGTTACTATTTTCTTTAGGCTTAGGACAGAACTGACCTCAATAGAAATCAAGTTCTGTCTTGCATTTAGAGATAAATCCCCTCCCTTTCCTCTTTTTTTCTCTGTATAGTTATCTGTTGCTGATTCTCCCAAGGCCAGCCTTCCTGCTTTCCAGATCCTTCCAGATCCGGATCCTTCTTCCTCTAGGGGGCCTCTATTTAATTCTGTCTTCCTCTGTAATCTTGTATCGCTCCGTTAAAACCCCTTTCTCTAGAAGCAAATCAAATGTCTAACATTTTAGAAGGAAGAGAAGAGTCTCCGTGTTACTTCCCTTGGGCTGTTTTCCCAATGCCTTGCTTGTTTCCACAATCAGAGCTGTCTGTTTACATGTGTTATCCACTGTCACTTCACCTCTCACTCACTGTGCAGCACGGTGTAACTTGACTCTCAGCCAGCCCACAGCTGCTGAAGGTGGCCTACCCGTGACTTAACTTGACCTCTTTTCAGATCTTCCGCAGTGACTTGTTTATTCTTGAAGTTTTCGTTCCCCATCCCTTCCTAGTTTTTTGTGGGTTTTTTTTTCAAGATTTTTTTTTCACTTTTTAAAACTGTTATGACACAGTTCCAGAGGCTAGAGATTTATTTTATTTATATGAAAGGCAAAGTGACAGACATCTGCTGGTTCACTGCCCAAAGGGTTACAATGGCCAGAGCTGGGCCAAGCCAAAAGCGGAAGCCAAGTGGCAGGGACCCAGGCACTTGGGCCACCTTCAGCTGCTTTCCCAGGTACACTAGCAGGGAGTTAGGGCAGAAACACAGCAGCCAGACTCCAACAGACATGCATATGAGATAAAGCCGTTGCAGGTGGCGGCTTGACCGGCTATACTACACCAGCCCACTTCCTGTTCCTTTTACTTCAGTAACAGTTCATTCTCTCTACTCTCCCCCAAGCCCTCTCCTATTGATTTGTTCTTTTACTACTGTCCACGGACCCTTTAAGTAATGATGTTCCTCAAGTTTCTGGCTTTTATTTTATTCAACCTCACAGTTTTAACTTTTTTATTTAAAAAAATAAGATTTTTATTGTAAAAGCAGATACACAGAAATCAAGATCTGTCCACTGGTTCACTCTGTAAGTGGCCACAATGGCCAGAGCTGAGCTGATCCAAAGCCAGGAGCCAGGAGCCTCTTCTGGGTCTCCCATGCGGGTACAGGGTCCCAATGTTTTGGGCCGCTTTCACTGCCTTCTTAGGCCACAAGCAGGGAGTTGGATGGGAAGTGGAGTAGCCAAGAGGCGAATCAGTGCCCCTATTGGATTCTAGTGTGTGCAAGGTGAGGCTTTAGCTACTGAGCCATTGCGCTGGGCCCAAGTTCTGTGAGCAAGTTAACTGTCCCTGTCTGATGGAATGTACCATATGGCCTAAATGCTCCTGGACAAGGAGTTTAGAGAGTCCCCGTCCTGTGTTCAGAGTTGGTGTGGGGTAGAGAGATTCAGAGTTTAGCAAATGAGGATGTGACTGAACCTTGTGCTCTGCCTGAGAATCAGAAGGGGGCTTTGATGACTTGCACACTCCATGTGCCTGCCCACTGCGTGAGCTGGAGAAAGCACTGAGATGGGGTGCATGACCAGAAACAGCCACAGAAATTTCCCTGGCTTCTTCGGCAGCCTACTTGACGTTTCTTGGAACTCTGTTCACCTGAGCTGGTGGTGTGTCCCAGCAGCCTCCTCGGATGACCTCAGCTGTTTCTTTCCTAGCCTCCATGACCTACCTCTGTACTTGAAGGTACAGATCTGCAGTTTTGAGTTTCCCCAGTACACCATAATCATTCATCGTGTCAAAGATATTTCTACATTTTTGTGTTTCTTAAGGACAGCCTCTACCCCCAAAGGCTTAGCATGCTTGTGACCAAATAGGCATGCAGGACATAAGCCCACCGGAGACCATGTACCACCAAATGATGAATTAAGAGATTTGAAGGATGCAAAAAATGTTGTTCACCCCAACTTTCCCACCAAGCCTTGAAAGTGGTGACCAGCGGGAATTCTAGGCAGTTAGTTCCATTGAGCTTTGCCACCCAAAGTTCCCATCCTTGTTTCTCATTGGTTGAGGAAACTGGGAGGTACAATCTAGTCTGATATGGAGCCTAAAGAGGGCAGGGAGAATAGAGGTGTGGATACTTAGAATGCGGCTGGGCAGATAACAGAAAGGACAGGGGCACTTGTGTGCAGGAGAACCCTTTAGACTCATACTGGGAGCTGGTGCCAACACAGGCCCCAGCGTCATCGATCCTGTGTAGCCTTTTTCGTGACAAAAAAAGGAATCAGCAGGGTAAGCTTTGTCTCAAAGCTAGAATCTCAGAGGGGTGGAGGGATCCCTCTTGCCTTGCTAAAAGCAGCTTCTGGGGCAAACAAGCATAGTACTGCCTGGAAACTCTGAAATGTTAAAGGGCAAGGACAAAAACCCATCACCAGGCAGGCTCAGCAGTTCACCTCCTCTCGGCATCTGCATCTCTCTGTTCCATGTGCTAC
The DNA here is from genome assembly GCF_017591425.1 of Ochotona curzoniae. Classification (NCBI taxonomy): domain Eukaryota; kingdom Metazoa; phylum Chordata; class Mammalia; order Lagomorpha; family Ochotonidae; genus Ochotona; species Ochotona curzoniae. The sequence goes on from NW_024467096.1 coordinate 27,003,632, forward strand.
TGAGGCCCACTCATATGGTCATGTTGAGGCTAAGCTAGGTTTTTATGAAAATGAATCTGTGAGTCATTTTTGGCAGATGTTTTGTCAATATTGGTTGAATGCATGAGTTGGCTTGACTTACTTAGTGAATCTCAACCATGCCATGGATTAAATTCGCCAAGACAAATACTCATGTCTTGGGTCACAGTCACAGAAATTATTATTTAATATGTGTGGGATTAGACTCAGGCAATGGTAATTTATAAAAGCTCCTAGAAGATTCGAATATGCTGCTACTTTTGAGAACCATGGGTCTAAATGAAATAAGGAGGTATGAGGCTGTTTTAATTAAACCCGCATAATAACTCAGAGCAGGTCGGATTCATTGTTGTTAGCTTACGGAAAAGGGTGATGGTCTAGTAGCTTCATGTAAACCACCAGTTTGGCAAGTGGCAGAACCAGAAACTGTTAACTTGCACTTTCTCGCTTCCGAGGTAGCTACCTTAGAGTGTTGGGGAATCCACTCAGTCTGTTGTTCCATCACTTAGCAATCATGTATTACCCAACTGGCTGAATTATGTAACATCTGGAGAAACGTGCCATTCTTCTTGTTGTGGTGGTGTTTGCTCTCAAAGTCAGAGTTACAGAGTTAAAGTCACAGAGAAATCTTCGATCTGCTGGTTCACTCCCCAGATGGCTACAACGGCCAGGCTGAAGCCAAGAGCCAGGAGCTTCAGTGGATTTCCCACATGGTTGGCAAGGGCTGCAACCCTTGGGACATCTTCCACTGCTTTTCTGAAGCCATCACCAGGGAGCTGGATTGCAAGTGAAGCAGCCAGACATGAACCATTGCCCATATGGGCTGCCATTGTGCCAGGAGGTGGTTCTGCCTGCTATGCCACAATGTGTCTCTACTGCTACTGGAGCGCAAGGTGAAGACAACGATGAGGAAGATATTGACATAATCGGGCTGTGCCTTCCTAATGCATCTAAAATTTCTGCTGGCTGGCAATACTGATTTCCCAGATAGGCCAAGGGTCAGTTTTCAACCCATAGTTTCCTTTAATGTCCTAGTTAGCAGCTGTTTCTTTGACATGCCTCCCAACTTGACCTCTGTATCCTGATGTTCTCAGTTCCCTCCTTGCCACAGGGTGTGCCCTCCACATTCTTCTTGCTGACCTGGCAGAAGGTTTTCCTTCTTGCTCTGGATTATTGACTCTGATCATTTTGTTTCCTCTTCAGAGCCCTCCAGCAGTTTGAGTTTTTTTTTTTTTTATTACATTGCATTATGTGACACAGTTTCATAGGCTCTGGGATTCCCCCAAACCCTCCCCATACCCTCCACCTTGTTGCAGTATTACAGTTCAAATTCAGTCAAGATTCTTTCTTTGCATACCTATATCAAGCATAGAATCCAGCATCTTATTGTTCAGATAAATTCAACGGTTTCTTGGGGAGACCATCTCTGGTCTGAAAGGTAGAGCTGGCAGAATATCATCCCGATCAATTAAAAGCCCCAACACAACATCAACATCAATTTACAACATTATGGAATTAATTGACATGGTATTGAGTAACAAATATGATAAAAAATGCAAGTTCTTAACCACATTCGGAGACTACTTCATTGACATTTCAATTTTAGTTTATATACAACCGGCTTCTATACACCTAAAAATGGCTATAGGGTACTATTCAGCTGTCTCATGTCTACTTTCATTTTAGTATTTAGCAGCTTATAGTGTTGAAGCATAATTGTTCTGCACCTCAGCTGTTGACATATGCCTTGTTAGAGTTATCAGCCAGTTTAGACTAAAAACTGCCAGGATAAGCAGTTTGAGTTTTAAAGATTTATTTTTTATTATTTTCTTATTGGAAAGGCGGATATACAGAGAGGAGAGACAGAGAGGAAGTGAGCGCAACGGCCGATACTATGGTAATCCGAAGCCAGGAGCCTCTTCCGGGTCTCCCACATGGGTGCAGGGTCTCAAAGCTTTGGGCCGTCCTGGACTGCTTTCCCAGGCCACAGGCAGGGAGCTGGAAGGGAAGCGGGGCTGCCGGGATTAGAACCGGCGCCCATAATGGGATCCTGGACGTGCAAGGCGAGGACCTTTAACCACTTGCGCCACCGCGCTGGGCCCCGCAGTTTGAGTTTTAACAGTTACCTTCAGGCTGTTTCCAGGCCCCTCCCCCTTGCATCTAGTGTTCCTGCATTTGCTTTGTGTCTTTTGCAACCTGGATAAAAACCCAAAGAGCTTTACAAGGACTAATTTTAAATGAGCCTTACCTGCCCTCATCCTCTGTCTTACGGCGCACCGGAACACCTGCCTGGAGCTCTGCATGCTGCATCCCGTGGCAATCCAGCATGCCCGCCTGGCCCCGGCCCCGTGAGCAGGATTGGCCCTCCGGCATGCCCGCCAGCCTGACCCCGGCCCCGTGAGCAGGGCTGGCCCTCCAGCGTGCCAGCCTGGCCCCCGGTCCTGTGAGCAGGGCTGGCCCTCCAGCATGCCAGCCTGGCCCGGCCCCGTGAGCAGTGTGTCAGTTCTCTCACCGTCGGCCCCCAACTGAGACCTCCATTGCAGAGTGGCATTTAATCCTGCCCTGTCTAGTCCCCTACCCACTCAGGTACAGTCAGATGGATTAGCCTCCATATTGGAGGTTGCCTCTCACGGTCTTTAGTCCAGATTTTGCCTACAGATATGTTTTCTTTATTCTGCAACGGGGTTTTTTTTTTTTTTTTTCAGTGTCAATCTGAGTCAACACTTAAAAATCATGAGATTTGACTGGAAAGCTAAAGTCTCAGAGAAAATTTAAAAATTGAAGATGTTTGGGCCCGGCGCAATAGCGTAGTGGCTAAAGTCCTCACCTTGAACTCGCCCGGGATCCTATATGGGCACAGTTCTAATCCCGGCATTCCTGCTCCCTATCCAGCTCCCTGCTTATGGCCTGGGAAAGCAGTCAAGGACTGCCCAAAGCCTTGGGATCCTGCACTCACATGGGAGACCTGGAAGAAGTTCCTGGGTCCTGGCTTTAGATCAGCTTCAGCTGTTGTGGCCACTTAGGGAGTGAACCATCGGCCAGAAGATCTTCCTCTCTGTCTCTCCTCCTCTCTGTATGTCTGCCTTTCCAATAAAAATAAATAAACAACAACACAAAAAGTTGAAGACGTTTAAAGAAAAGATGAAATTTTGGAGAAAGGGAGGGCGTTCAACAAGGCTTTAAAATTCTTACCTCCTTCAGTTCTGGCTCCGACTTTCACCTTCATTTGCGTATAGTAATGGCAGTGCCTGTTCCTACAGTAGGTGCCTAATTAAGGCTTGTTGAATTATGTCTGAATGACCTTTGGCAGTATCCCGCCATGAAGGCAACTTCTATGTAGGATAGAATTTCTGTGTTCATGACACCCAAGTGTAAGTCACCCAGATTGAGTGACACCAACAACCCAAAGGGATTCTGCATGTACAGCGCACCTAGACGCTATGGTGTTCAGAAGGTGTGACCACACACTCACCACCAGACAAATCAATGTTCCACACAATTGAGAATGTTTTCTGTAACAAGCATTAGCAGAGCAGAATCTTGAAAGGAGAATAAGAATCTATTTAGCAGAGTGAAATGCCCACGCCGGAAGTTAGAGGATTATCTAAGTAGAATGCCAAGTTTCTGCATCGAAGCTATGAAGCAGGTAGTGAGTTAGAATGCTTGCTGCACACAGTGCACTCAGTTCCCATGGAAACCGGCTCCCATGCTAAGTTATTTATGTGGATGAAGGATCAGTGTACCGCTGCTGCTTCCCAGCCTTCCCCGTCCCCTTTGCTCTAAACATTTCAGAGAGAATCATCATACTTTATACAAACTCAGAAATTTCGGAAGCTTGTCAACACGATACTAATAACAAAGGTACATGCTGAGGACAAAAGAGTCTCAGCTTTCCTGGAAATATTGAACTGTCTGTCTCAAACATAAAAATTTCCTCTTGCAAGAAATCTCTTATTAGAAGTGTAGGCATCATGGTAATTCCTAGGCGGCTTAGCTTGTGACAGGCCGTGTGCTAGGAGCTTTAGAGCCATGTCCTCACGGCGGATAGTCAGTATAATTATTCTATATTGGAGGCAGAGAGGTTTAGTAACCTACCCGGGATGTAAGTGCTACAAAGTGGGGAGCTCGGATTTTTTTCCCAGGGATTCTGGCTCTGGAGTCTAGGCTGCGTACGCCCCCATGCCTCTTCTAGACAAAGCTTTTTAGAATCGTATTTGCACTTTGTTCAAAAGTAGAGAGGCAGAGGGGTTGGTGTTGTGACACAGCAGGTGCCTGGATGCCAGCATCTCATGTGGCATTTGATTTTGGCTGCTCCATTTCCAATCCGGCTTCCTGCTAAGTGCACGAGGGAAGGCAGAGGAAGATGACCCAAGTCTTTATGCCCCAGCCATCCACATGGGAGAGCTAGATGGAGTTCCAGAATCCTCACTCTGGCCTAGCCCCACCCAAGGCTTTGGGCCGTCCTGGACTGCTTTCCCAGGCCACAAGCAGGGAGCTGAATTGGAAGTGGGAGGGGAGGGCAGGGGGAGCGGGGAGAGGGTGGCGCTGGGATTAGAACCAGCACCCTTATGGGATCCTGGCACAAAGTGAAGGACTGTAGCTGCTAGGCCACTGCGTTGGGCATGGATAAGTAATACATCTTAATAATAATAATAGTAATAATAATAATCACCTAGAGAGGCTGAGACAGGCAGAGAGTCATTTTCTATCTGCTGGATAACTTCCATAGTGTGTACAACAGACAAGGCTCTTACAAGCCAGAGGTGGGAGTAAGGAACTCAAGTCTCCCACCTGGCTGGCAGGGAACAGGCCTTGAGCTACCAACTGCAGCCTCGAAAGTTATGCAATAGCAGGCAGTTGCAGAGGAAGTGGAGGAGCCGGAACTAAGACCAGGGGCTCCGATGCAAGATGCAAGCATCGCAAGCAATGTCCTAACCATTGCACCAAACACACGCCCAGGCCAAACCTTTTATCACCGTGTTCCCTGCTTCCTCTTGGCTTATTTACCTTACCATTGGCATTTGGCATTAAAACTCCCATCCAACACTGTTTCATCTTGGTTTCCACTCTTTGTTACCTGTACTTCATCTTTCATTAAGTCCCAATTCAGGCTAGCGCCTTACCAGATTTCATCCCTAGCTAGAAGGGATGTCTTCCTTTTCCGAGCTCATGCCACTCTTTCTCTTTGCCACTCTTACCATTTTCATTGCTTACCTACACCAGCTATTCATTTCCAATGATCGAGTCCCATTTCCAGAAGTCCTGTCCTCCCCATCTAAATGCTTTGCTCAAAGAATACATTCTGTACTTTGAATGTGGTGGTGTTCTCTGGGTTAATGAATTTAATTCACAAGCATAATAACCCACACTACACATTACTAAATCGTATTTTTCTGTTTAGGATGCTTTGATTCTTGCTGGTCCTTTGATCCTCAGTCATCAGACCTGGGTAGGGAATCATCCATCCTGGCCAACAGATTTCACTGTGCTAGTGCCATTGATTGTGATGGGGAAGCCTTACTTCCTTCCCTGCCTCCCGAGTCCTGGGCTGATGTGGAGGCAAGCTTCAAAGTCTCTTTTCCTGCCTTCTTTACATCAACTGGGCAAGATCAGCCAATTTGCAGCTGGTGTTGGCTTTAACATTTGGCTACTCGTGGAGTTTTCCAACTCTTTTATTCTTATTTTAAAAAATTATTTTTGGGCCCTGCGTGATAGCCTAGCGGCTAAAGTCCTTGCCTTGCATGTACTGGGATCCCATATGGGTGTTGGTTCTAATCCTGGGGGCCCCGCTTTCCATCTGGCTCCCTTCCTGTGACTTGGGAAAGCAGTAGAGTATGACCCAAAGTCTTGGGACCCTGCACCTGTGTGGAAGACCTGGAAGAGGCTCTGGGCTCCTGGTTTTGGATGGGCTCAGTTCTGGTCATTGCAGCTGCTTTGGGAGTGAATCAATGGATGGAAGATCTTTCTCTTTGTCTCTCCTCATCTCTGTATATCTGATTTTGCAATAAAAAGAAATCCATCTCTAAAAAATTATTTTTATTTGAAAGGCAGATTTTTTTTACAGAGAGGAAAGAGAGTCTTCCATTCACTGGTTTATTCCCAAATGGCCTATATAATGACCAGTAATGCCATGCTAAAACCAGGAGCCTAGAACTCTGCATCTCCCATATGGGTGGCAGGATGTGCTGACTTGCTGGGCAAGTGGGCAAGGAACCCAGAGAGAAGCAGGGCAGCTGGGACCCAAAGCGGTGCTGTGATAGGAAAGGCTGCTGCTCCCATATGGGATTCCAGTGTCTCAAGCAGCCACCGAACCTGCTGGACCCCCAGACCTGCTTCTTTGGGCACCAAGGCTGCTCTGTCACTGCTTTAGCAGCTCCAGGCTAGGAGACTGCAACGCAGTTTGAGGTACCATCTTTCTAGAAAACCTTTACCCACTCTTTCCTAAGGTCTTGACTCTCCCCCCCAAATCTTGTCCCTGTAGGAGACGGAAGTCAGCTGCCTCAGATCCCACACACCTGCAGCCTAGGGCTCTCTCACTGGCTTCCAGATGGTTCTCTGAACATTCTTGGTTTCATCTATAACACTTACTCTTCCGTCTCCTACCACCAATCCTGGGGAATCAATCACCTTTTCTTCTACAGACTTTCTTATTCATCGTGCAGTCATTGTGCAGTCTTCGAGGTCGATGTCTATCTTTAAAATCCTTCTGTACCAAGAAGACATTCTGTCCATGGTTTCTCTTTGTACTCCTACCCATCCAGCAAAGTGCCAGCCGTGGAAGGGCTTGGCTAATCGTTTTATTTGCTGGGAAGAAGGAGTGGAACAATAAGAGCTAAGGGAAGCAGTCGGTACTAGAGGAAAGAGCTGTGTGCTAATCACACTTCCGTGACGTCACATACACATGTGACTGTCGCCCCTTAGCGGAGAGGGCTCAGCACTGATGCCCGGGCCCGTGTTCATCTGACCCCGCATTTCCAGGGGCCTTTGTGTGTTCAGCCTCTCACTGCTTTAGGACTGCAGCTTCTGCGTGGTGACTTGATCTCTAGGCTCCCCTTCTCTCTGTAAGGAAGGTAACGGTTCCCACCTCACACTACTGTAGCCAGGATCTAACAGTTTACCCTGGCACTTAGTGACAGCTGCTATTAATGGTCACAGTAGAAGTGGTTAATGATGGGTTACTGTTGCAGCTTACTGTTAAAGCAACTAATGACAGGTTACTCTTTAGTAGTCTTTTCCATTTCCGTTTTAAAGATTTACGTATTTTTTATGTGAAAGGCAGAATGTCACAGAGATCTTCCATCAGATGATTCACTCCCCAAATATATGAAACGACCAACACTGGGCCAGGCTGAAGCCACCTGCCCCGAGCGCCATCCAAATCTCCATGTGGGCAACAGGGATCAGCAGCTGCATTCTCAGGGAGCCGGATCGAAAGTGTCATGCTGGCACTAGAATCGTTATGGCATACCTAGTTTGCAAGAGGTGATTTAACCTGCTGTACCACAATGCCTATCCCCATTTTCACATTTTGAAACAACCTTGACATTGCTGTGGGATGACTGTTCTTTTCCTGTCATTTCAGTCATTGGCATAGTTTTTCCTTTAGCAATCCTTCTAGGTTTTTCTCCTTTTTCGAAGAAGTATTTGTTTATTTGAGTTACAGAATGAGGGAGAGGCAGAGAGAAAGAACTTCTATCCACTGGTTTACTCCCCAGATGGCCACAATGGCCACAGCTGGGCTGGGCTGGGCTGGACTGAAACTCGGAGCTAGGAGCTTTTTCTGGATCTCTCATGTGGGTGCAGGGGTCCAAGGCCTCAGCCATCCTTGGCTGCTTTCCCCAGGCCAAAAGCAGGGCGGTGAATCAGAAATGGAGCAGCCAGGACTGCAACCGACACCCACATAGAATGCCAGTGCTGGAGGAAGAGGATTATATATACCACCACACTGGCCTTGGCTTTCTAAATTCTTTTCTCACGTATCCACCCACCTTTTCTTACTTCCTCCTCTATAGCACAAGTTGCCCACCCCTCCCCTTTTTAGCCAACATTTATGCCCCTACCTCACCCTCTCACCATTGTAAACAGTGTGGATATGGTTGTTCAGAAATTCTGCCAATTCAGTTGAATGCCAGCTGAGAATCAGAAGTGTTTCTGAAAAGCAGTGGACAGATTGAGTCAAGTCTGCAGGTCCTTAGGGCGAGCAGCACACACAAAGGAAACCCCACGTGGGTCTCTGACAAAACTAACATTCTGCTCTTTGCTATTAAGAAAATATGCTGCTTTTACAGCTATCCTAAGGTGCAGAACCATCTATAATTTGTCATAAATATTTAATCAAGTCTGCATGCAGCCAAGAAAAATGAAAACAATTGAGAAAGAGCCAACTTTGCAGTTTCTGTGTTCACAGTTCATCTTTTCAGGCGTATCTAGCTACTTGTCCTGTGGGTAATGGAATGGGCCTGGGTGTTCTCTGTTCATTGATAACATGCTGACAACAGCTTCTGTGCCTATTCTAGAAACCTGGTGAATACAGTGACTTTCAACTGTGCCCTGACAGAGCTCAATACTGCCCAAGTTGAATTAAGGTCTCAGTATAAAATCAAAAGTTGATTGCCTTTCACCCAATGAGCCAGTGAACTTAAATGGGTGACTAGAATCCTCCATGCATATACATATTTGCATATGAATATACATGTGCATGTGTATATATTTATTGACTTAACGTCAAGGGCATGAACTGTTGTGTTCACTTTTTCAGTAAATTGGGCAATTGATGCCAGGCCCAGATAGAAGTTGAATCATGTTATTAATATTCACTTGCTCTGCTTCAGCTTATACTTGCCAGTAAATGAATATTAATGGATTCCTGAAATAGCTGTTCATTGTTAGAATAATTGCCTCTTAATCTTATTTTTCAGGAACACTCACTAATGGTTATATGATAAAGGGCCTTCTGATGCTTTTCATGACAAAGCGTCTACGTATGCTTGTGTGTGTATGCATTCTGTGTGCATGTGTGTGTGATGTAGTCATTGCTTACCAGCAGTGGGGAATAGGTTCTAGAACCCATTCCCCCAGGATATTAAAATCAAATATGCAAGTCCATTATATAACATGATGTAGTACATGAGTGCTTCAGAAAATCTGCGGAAAAATAGAATTAAAGAAATGCTTTATTCTTGGTGCAAAATAATTGAAATCTAACAGTAGGCTTTTGGCCGAGTGGTTGAGACCTTGGCTGGGATGTTCCATGTCAGATGGCTGGCTTTGAGTTGTGGTTCTGCTCCCAATGTCTGCTTCCTGCACACCAAGGCAGCAGCAGAGGCGGAAGTCCTTGGGTTCCTGCTATTCACATGAGAGACATGGATTGAGTTTCCTACTCCTTCGTTTGGTCTGCCCAGTCCTGGCATTTCCAGACATTTGGGCAGTGAACCAGTGGATGAGAGCTCTCTCACTTTTCTGCTGTTCAAATAAATACAGATAAATAATTAAACATTGAAATTCTTGTGCAGTGTTTTCATAATGATTTTCCACAAATTTTTGAAAATCTTTTGTATGCTTGGAGTTCAAAATTTTTGCATAAAATAATCATACATTTTTAGTATCGTTTCCCTCCCATAATAAGCATCTTTGAACTTGTGTATTATCTTTGCACCTTCTTCCATACCCTTTACATCATCTCTGGATTGCTCCTGGTACCCAATACCATGTGAATAATGTGAAAATAGTTGCTGTGCTGTATCTTTTTAAATTTATTTATTTTTATTGGAAAGCCAGATATGCAGAGAGGAGGAGAGACAGAAAGGAAGATCTTCGGTTCGCTGATTCACTTCCCAAGTGGCCACGATGACTGGAGCTGAGCCGATCCAAAGCCAGGAGCCAAAAGCTTCTTCTAGGTCTCCCACATTGGTACAGGATCTCAAGGCTTTGGGCTGTCATCAACTGCTTTCCCAGGTCACAAGCAGGGATTCGGATGGGAAGTGGGGCCACCAGGATTAGAACCGGCAACCATATGGGAACCCGGGTGTGTACAAGGCAGGAACTGTAGCTACTAGGCTACTGTGCTGGGCCCCGCTATGGTGGATTGTTAAGGGATAATGACATGTAAAAAAATACATGTTCAGAACAGCTGCATGCAGGGTTTCTTCCCCAAATATTTCCAATCTGCAGGTGGTTGACTTCACAATGTGGAACCCACTGACACGTGTACATGTGTGTGTACTGGGGACATTGTGGTAGGGGCTCAGGGGGATGGCCAAGGGAATGAGCATCATCGCCCACAGGGGTCCTCCTCAGAGCACGTCAGTGCGCCCTGTTCCCTGGCTGGGAGGCCCATTGTGGTACACACCTCACGCAGTTCTGATTTCTACTGCAAACACAGTCTCTTTGATCTTAGGGGGCATTAATCATTTCATTAATCACCAGGATTCTGTTTCAAGTCCCACTGAAGAGCACTCTTCCTCCGCTGCCGAGGCCCTGGTAGAATTGCAAAGAGGAATACACCCTGGAGGGTCTGTGCCTGGTGGCTGACTTAGGTCTTTTCCTCTCTGATCCTTCTGCAAGCAGATAACATCCTGTGGATGCTTAAGCTCAAGCTAAATGCCCCTGGGTTTCAGAGCAGAAGATGCCAGTCTGGGTGGTCTGGGGTTCAGAGTGGAGGATGCCAGTCTGTGTGGTCTGGGCGTCAGAGCGGAGGATGCCAGTCTGGGTGGTCTGGAGTTCAGAGCAGAGGGTGCCAGTCTGAGTGATCTGGGCATCAGAGCAGAGGATGCCAGTCTGGGTGGTCTGGGGTTCAGAGCGGAGGATGCCAGTCTGAGTGGTCTGGGTTCATTACCTTTTCTTCCTGTTTTTATTTTTCAAGGAACATCATTTTTTATTTTATTTTTGATTTTTGATAATGTTTACATAGTTGAGCAAGGTGAGACCATTGTTTCCAAATCTCCCTCCCTCCTCCTTCCTCCTGTATCTGGGTAAATTAGGGAGAAGCCACACCCAGACTTCTCACCACCCCGTCCCTGGGGATGGAGAACGGCCACCTGACATCATCCCAGGGACCCAGATGTGGGGATCCAGTGGTTTCGATTGTTCTGAAATGCTGTCGATCTTGCTGACTCAAGGATGAGGGCATCATTTCAAGGTGTATCTCCTGACACAACCCACCCTGAGCCTCCATTTCCCCAGATATTTGCTGTCAGTGCTTGACCGGGGTAGTTGACCAATTTGCTCTGCCCTCCTTGCTCTGCTAGTACCAGATGTTTTCCGTAGGCCCCAGTGAACTGCCATATTCTTCCGTGCATCTGGGCATGCCATCCACTGCTCTGTCTGAGCCACTGAGGAGGCCCAGTTCTGACACATGTGCTCCACAGTCAGACCACAGATCCTGCAATTCTCCCCATGGTTGGAGTTCTGACTGAGCCCAGCGGTTCCGGTGGGAGGATCTCCACAGAAACCTTTTCTGAAGTGATCCCAGACCTGACTCTTGTGTGTGCTTGCCAGTAAGGCGCCTGGCTCAGAGGCTGTCACCCATGTCAGCCTACACACTCAATGGTAACTGTACTTGCTGGGTCAGTTTTAGCTCCAACCCTGTCTGTTATGTAAACCAATGGATGCTGTGACCAATGGATACTCTGCATCACACACTTGGCCCTCACAGTCACCAGCAGGAACTATAGCCCAGTTGGGGCAACCCCTCTCAGCCTGTCCCCAGCCCTGGTTCCTGTGCTTGCCTGTACGTATAGCAGACTGGCCCATTCTATTCCACATCCCATTCAGCTCTTGTATACATCAATGGGCATTGCGACTTAGCTCTACCCAACTGACCCTACTTTGCAGCCCACACTCATGTTGGTGGGTGCCACTGCCTGTCTGGCCAGACCTGCCCCCAGCCCTAATTCTCATGCTTACTAGTGGGATCTGCAGCCCATCAGAGAGCTGCCCACAGTTTCCATAACAGGCCTACCCCTAGCCCGTGTGGGAGGATGCTTGCTGTGGAGTGCAGGGCCCAGGAACGACTGCATATTTCTGAGATGTTTCTGGTTATGTCTGAACTAGTCTGCTGTTCAGTGCTGGGGATGCAGCTCATTCCTTTACTCGTTTACTCATCGCTTCCTCCTCTGCAAACAATCCAGACGTGTGAATACAGAAGCTTGCAAGCACTTTGCAGGTAGTGAGAGTAGGGCCCTGCGCGGTAACCTAGAGGCTCAAGTCTTCACTTGGCATGTACCCGGGATCCCGTATGAGTGCCAGTTCATGTCCTGGCTGCTCCAGTGCCCATCCAGCTCTCAGCTTGTGGCCTGGGAAAGCAGTTGATGACGGCCCAAAGCCTTGGGACCCTGCACCAACGTGGGAGACCTAGAAGAAGCTTCTGGCTCCTGCCTTGGATCAGCTCAGCTCTGACCATTATAGCCACCAGTGAATGGAAGATCTTTCTCTCTGTATATCTGGCTTTCCAATAAAAGTAAATAAATCTTAAAAAAAAATAGTGAAGGTAAATATGAAACTTTTCCCTCTTTATTTACACTTAACTATTTCTGCTATAATGTTACTGTGACTCGGCTGTACTTATTTAGCGGTGGGGAAAAGGGACTGAAGCCTAGATGCTGGCAGTCCTGCCTAGGTTTGAGTCCTAGACTGATGCCCATTGCTCTCAATGGGCAACGTTTAAGTGCATTTCTAAACTTTATCAGTAGCATGGCTGCGACAGGTGTTCCATTTCCATCCCAGAGTTGGTCTGAAATGAAAGGACGTGTCATCCGTGAAAATATTTTGGAGTCCTGGAGCAAAAGGAAAGCAGTGTTTGGGGAGTTGCATTGCTGGTTGAGAATTCAGATACTGACGGGCGGGGAGGGAAGCTCTGGCGCCTACATTGTCACGGGTTCTTTTCCTTCATTCCTTCCCTCACCCTGCAGAGTAACCTGATACACTACCTGGGCCTGAGCCACCACCTGATCGCGCTGAATTTTATCATCATCGCATTCGGCAAGAAAGGCGCCTGGTCGTCGGCCCACGTGAAGGTGACCGACACCGACTTCGACGGCGTGGAAGTCAGGGTGTTCGAAGGCTCGCTCAAGCCGGGAGAGTCCCTGAAACGCGGCCTCATCTACATCCACGGCGGAGGGTGGGCCTTGGCCAGCGCAAGTAGGTGTCCTGCTCCCTTTACACCTGTTAGGTGTTGCGAAGTCAACCTCCACCCTTCCCCCCAGGGTGCAGGTGGGGGAATGGATGTGTGACTGAGTTTGGCTTACCCAGTGGGTAAAGCTAAGGCGATCATTTTTCTCATTGCCTCTGGACCGTCCTCTGTCTTGCTTGTCCAAGTAAAAATCTTGATAGTATCTATCTTTCCACTCTCAAAAAGGATCCCGGTTTGAGGGCTACCCTCTGCAGAGGAGTTTCCTTGTTGGATTTTTTTTTTTTTTAAGATTTATTTTTGTTGCAAAGTCAGGTACATAGAGAGAAGGAGAGACAGAGAGGAAGATCTTCCGTCCAATGATTCACTCTCCAAATCGCTGCAATAGCCAGAGTTGAGCTGATCCGAAGCTAGGAGCCAGAAGCCTCTTCCAGGTCTCCCACACAGGTGGTGCAGAGTCCCAAGTTCTTGGACTGTCCTCGACTTACCTCTCAGGCCCCAAGCAGGGAGCTGGATGGGCAATGGGGCCAACCCCGTGCCCATATGGGATCCTGGCCTGCTGAAGGCGAGGACTTTAGCCGCTAGGCCACTGTGCCGGACCCTTTTGGGTGGGTTTTTAGTTCAGCCAGGCTGTTTGAAAACATTGCTTGTGATCTAAATCATAGACTAACTTACTGTGCAGTGCTGATAATACCTACTGGCACCAAAACGAGACGTTTGAGCCACAGTACATAACAGCGTGATCAATAGTTCTTTTTCCCCACATTACGCTTTAAAGCTGTCACTATAAAAAGCCAGAGCAGCTATTTCTTAATGCGCATGTAAACTTATCAACATGGTATGTACTTGGCAAGTCAGAGATTAAAACATAAAAGCCAACCACTGAGAGGAAAAAAGTTTTTTTTTTTTCTTTTGAGTTGGATACTTTTCATGAGTAGAACAGAGTCCAAGTGGTAGGCAGCCAAGTGGGGCAGCCCAGAGGCAAGGCCATGGGATTCTGGCCGTCACCAGAGTGTCTCTTGCTCATCTGTACCTCTGAGCTCTTGGCTCCAGGTTCCGAGGCAATGACAACTTGCTCTGTTTATCATTACGTGATTATGTCTCTGTAGCACATATATATACACACACACACATACACTAATGGCTCCCACTTTGTTGAGCTTCATTTCCATGAGTTATCCTTTCATTCAGTGGTGTGTTTGTATGTTCAATAAATATTGACAGAATACACATGTCTGCCCAAGACTCAGGAGCGCAGATTTTCAGTGCAAAAATGTCACGAAGCTGTGGGCCAGACTGGGCCTTTGATCATCTTCAGGGGGCCCAGGGGATGGGGAGGCACAGACGGAGGGGACAGTCCATGCCTTGGAAAACACTGAGTCTGTCACGTTGAACACTTGCCACGCAAGAGGTAGCGTTGAAGGAAAGGAAGCGTAGGTTTGTAGGACCGGCATGGACCGTCCAATCACCCTGGCCTTTCCTGCATCGCGTTCCCTGCCCGGAGGAGGCTCATGGGCTGGTAGGGAATGCACCTGGCCCTGGGTTTCTGTAACTGAAGACTTTGGGACTTTGGGAAAGCCGATAAGGAAGGAGATGCCAGGGGCTCTGCTGGCATAAAGAAGTCTTAATTTATTACAAGATTAAATTCTTACATATCAAAATTGTTCTGTTGTTGCAAGCCCCGGGACCCTCTTTCTCCAAATGCTTAGATGTCCTATCATGCTTCTTTCATGTCCAGAGATTTGAAGAGAATGTAATTTTTTTTTTGTATTGATCATTGAATCACGGCATAGGAAGATATTCAAGAAATGTAAAGATATTAAAGAAATATTAAATGCAAGTTTATGATTCCAAGGAAGAAACTGCTTGATTTTTAAGGAAAGGCATGCATGGGAACAGGTACAAATAACATGATTAATTCGATGTGCTTCATTATAGCCATTATGGAGTAAATGTTGAATTGGCTAAAAAAAATTCAGAAGTAATTTCATATAGAGTTCTTGTTATTTGCAGTCATTGCATTTTAAGAGAAGCCCAAATTTAGTATTTTTTTCATTTATCATGTGAATCTGTCTGTTTATTCACGTGCTTCTTATTTATTTTCATTATTAACTTCAACTCTAAGAACAAGACAAATTTAGCTGAATTGAAGAATGCAGTAATGATGTAAGAATGGGCAACAGTTTTTGAAAGATTTGTGTAGTTGAATTTGAGAGGCACAGTATAATAGAGAAAGAGAAGGAGAGAGAGAGAGAGAGAGAGGAGAGGCCTTCCATCTACTGGTTCACTCCTCAAATGGCAAGCGTGGCCAGACCTGTCTGAAGCTGGAAGTAAGTAGCTCCTTCCGGGTCTCCGATGTGGGTGCAGAGCCCAAGCAATCGGGCCACCTTCCGCTACTTTCCCAGGTCATTAGCAGAGAGCTGCGTCAGAAATGGAGAAACTGGAACTTGAACTGGCATCCTTATGGGATGTTGGCACTGCAGGCTGAGGCTTAACATGCAACGCAATGGTGCCGAACTAGCCAAGAAGGGGTGATAGTAACTGACTTGTTTTGTAGTGACGATTCCTTTGTCTCTTCTAGGAATCAGATACTACGATGAGCTGTGTGCGGCAGTGGCTGAGGAGCTGAATGCTGTTGTTGTCTCCATTGAGTAAGTAATTCATGCCATTCAAAGAAAAAGAATTTTAATTAAGAAAGGATTCTAAATACCCATGGAGGAGTGGATATTTGGCCTAATAGTTAACACATCAGCGTCCTTTATCAGAGTACCCGGGTTCAATTCTGAGTTCGGAACTCCACTCCGGTTTCCTGTTGTACATTCTTAGAGGCAGCTCAGGTGCCCAAGCTCTTTCCACTCACATGGGAGATCCAGATTGAGTTCCTGTCTCCCTGTTTCCGTCTGGCCCAGTCCCTTCTTTTCTGAAAATCTCTCTTTTTTAAATAATCTTTTTCAAAACGTATTTATTTTGAAAGGCGGAACAACAGAGAGAGGGAGAGACAGACAGGAGAGAGTCTTCCATCCAACATGTCACTCCAAAAGTGGCATAACAGTCAGCACTGGACCAGGCAGAAGCCAGGAGTCAGGAGCTTCCTCTGGGTCTCCCAGGTGGGTGCATGGGCAAAAGCATGTGGCCTGTCTCTGCTGCTTTTCCAGGCTCATAGGCAGGGAGCTGGACTGGAAGTAGAGCAGCCAGGGCTCGAACCAGTGTGCATATAGGATGCTGGCACTGCAGGCAGCAGCTTAGCTGGCTTTGCCACAACTGGCAGCAGCCAGGCCTTTCATTTAAGGAGTAAACCAGTGGACAGCAGTTCTATCTCTTTGTCTCTTTGTGTCTCTGAGTTCAAATAAGTAAATTATATAACTAGACAATGACCTAGTGACTTATTAAACATGAAATATAGATCTAGAGTAGTGATTTGCCCAGGATCACGTTTAACATAATCAGAAAAAAAATTATTTCTCATGTTACTTAAAATTTTTTGAACTACCCTTATATCGAGTTACATTTTTCATGTTAGTCTTGGATACTTCTGGAAAAGAAATTCACCATAACCCAGGGAAAGATACAGTTACTAGCAACATACAAATTTTATGTGTTTAGCCTGGCAGTTAAGACACCTCAGTGTGTTACTGAAGCATCTGAGGTTAATCCCTGGCCCTAGCCCCTGACTCAGTTTCCTCCTAATAAAGACCCTCATTGCAGCGGTGAGGGCTCCGGGAGCTGGGTCCCCGCAGCTCACCTTGGAGCGGTGGTCTGAAGGCTCAGCACCTGTAGCCTGCATCTGCTCCCGTCCTGGGCTGTGTGAGCCGTGGGGAGTGAATGAATAGATAGAAACTCCACCACCGTCAATCTCTGTTTCTCAAATATTGTTATTTAGGGGAAACCCATTCAATCTAAATACTCAGTTGCAGGGACTGGGCCAGGCTAAAGCCAGGAGTGGGCCAGGACCCCAGGTCCCTCACAGGGTGGCACGAAGCCGAGTACCTAGAGTGTCCACTGCTGCCTCTGCAAGTCTGCAGCAGCAGGAAGCTGCAGCTCAGGAGCTGGGTATCGAACCTGGGAATTCCAGTAGCATCTGAAGATGTCTTAACCACCAGCCCACGCATTCACTGCCCAACACTCCTGAATGCTAGTCTAACAATCAAGATTTATTTTTTTTTTAAGATTTATTTATTTTCATTACAAAGTCAGATATACAGAGGGAAGGAGAGACAGAGAGGAAGATCTTTCGCTGATGATTCACTCCCCAAGTGACCACAACAGCCGGTGCTATGCCGATCCGAAGCCGGGAACCAGGAACCTCTTCCAGGTCTCCCACATGGGTGCAGGGTCCCAAAGCTTTGAGCTGTCCTCAATTGCTTTCCCAGGCCACAGGCAGGGAGCTGGATGGGCAGTGGAGCTGCCAGGATTAGAACCAGTGCCCATATGGGATCCTGGTGCGTTCAAGGTGAGGACTTTAGCCGCTAGGCCACACCGCCGGGCCCAACAATCAAGATTTAAAGAGAATTTCTCATATTGCCAAGAGTTGGAAGCGTTATTGCCTAGAACAAGTCCTGTGACTTGGACCTTGGCACTAGACAAAAGCTCAACAGCTACTAGTGTATTTAGTAGAGGTGATGGCAGTGGTTAGGACTGATGGTTTGGGCTGTCAGTACCACTTGTTGATAAGCTATTCCTGTGGGCCACTAATAGGAATACAAGTAACAATGATCAGCACGGTGCTGCATGTTGCTGGTGTCTCCCTGCCCTCAGACCGACCTTCCTTCACATCCCTGCGGAACATGCAACCCACTTCCTCTGCTTTATTTCGCTCCCAAATTTCATCGCTGTGTAAACAGACCACGTGGTGGACTTACTATGTGTTTATTGAAGTAGGCAGTATAAACTTAACACAGGAATTCTAGGGAATTTTTTTTTTCTCTTTTATCCACTGCAGAATCATTAGTGCCTGGAAATATCCCTGGCATAGGATGGTTATTCAATAAACATTTGTGGAATGCATGGAGAGTCTTCTTCTTTCCCACAAAAAGTATCCTAGATGCATATTTTCATGTCTGCTTCACAAATGGGAAACTTGAGGGCCCAGGAAGCCAGGGAGTCTGCGTGAGGCTTGACAGCAAAGCCAGTCACGTAGCAGAGTGGGGAACCGAACCCTGGTCAGACTGCTGCCAAGGTCTGGCTGCTGCTGTGAGCCAGTTCAAGCCAGTGGTGCGAAGCTACCTGGGAGTGTTATGGTATCTCCATAAATTCCACCTGAATCTCATATGCACACAGTTTCCTGGAATCTTTCCCCCTGATCTCAGAAGAAACAGGTGGAATCCCAGGAAAGAGATGGAGTGATGGATGGAAGGATATTATTCTTACACTTGGGGCGGGGGATTGTGGTTTCCAGGTGTTTATAGTTGGGCAGATCCTAAACTAGCTGTCCCACTGAGTAGTCTGTGGCTACCTCCCCGCAGGTTTGGCTTTAGATAACCCCGAGCAGCTCCAGGACAGCACAGCAGCAGTGGCCTGGCCACTGGATGGAGGAAAGCAGGGCTGGTTGAAATAGCTAGGCTTCATTACGGAGCAAGGCTTGCAGCTGAAGCTTGAGGAACAGGTTTGCATGATCCTGCACCATGGTTTTGGGTAGCCCCAGCTGCTGGCGGGTCAGGGGAAAGAGGGCAGCTGGGCTGGCTCCCTCATCGCTTGGAGCATTCTCCAGTTAGTCCACAGGTGCCGGAGTCCAGCTCCAGCTGAGTTCGGAACTCGCGAAGGGTGCGTGGATGAGACGCAAAGAGGAAAGAAAGAGACGGACCACTAGGACTCCATGATCATAATGGATGATGCACAAAAGCTGTCCGCTTTATTTATACAAAATCAGTCAAACTCTGGCTCAATACTCTTCACACCTTCCTGTCTTCCACACCCATCACACAGACCCCAGCACACAGGACCTAGCCCTCGGGGCTTTGATGGCAGCGGATAGCTTCAGGCCTCAGCTCTTCCTCCGGCTCTTCCCAACCTGAAAGCAACTAGCTCAGAGGAAGCAGGTTCTCTTTGGAGTCTAAAACATAAAAGGCTGGCTAGGATCTTTTTAAACTAAACCAAAGAAAGGACTGCTTTCATCAAACCAGCAGGTTCCTAATCTACACTATGTGGCATCGACCAGATTGTCAGCTGTGAGCTGTCGTAGTACCATGCTCAGGTGCCATTTCTCATGGTTGTACAACCTCAGCCGCTCAACGCATGTGCAAACTGGGGGCAGGGGCTCTCTCCTGTGTGTGTAGACAGCCGTTGCTGGGAACAGGAAGCTTGCCATCTTTCCTTTGTATTCCCTAGTACAAGACTCGGAATACATGTGGCTGAGTGGACCTGCTGTGAGCTGGAATAATGACTTCAGGAAGTTGTCATGAAAGTCAGCTAAGTGACACTAAAGGGTTTTCAGATGCTGTCAGTGCTTGGAGACAAGTCTGAAGGATTCGTGCGGTAGCAGGCAGACAGAGCAAGTCAGCTTACAAACGTATTGATCAGGGTCGGGAACTCCCAGCACCATTCATTTTGCAGAAATAATGAGATTGAGGTGGTTAAGATCCTAGCCACCCCACAGGCTGCCTGATAACTTAGGCTCTTCAGGGAGGAAGAATCAACATCCCATGATCATGGTGTTTCTCTCGAGAAGTATGTTCAGAGTTCTACCCGGAGAACCCATTTTTCACTCACATTCGCACTTGCGTTTGCCTCTGCCCCCCTGTATATATTTATGGAGCTCCTATTCAGTGTGTGTAGGACAGTGCTCATTCTTTTTTTTTTTTTTAAGATTTATTTATTTATTGGAAAGTCAGATGTACAGAGAGGAGGAGAGACAGGAATATCTTCCATCCGATGATTCACTCCCCAAGTGACCACAATGGCCGATGCTATGCCGATCCGAAGCCAGGACCCAAGAGCTTCTTCCAGGCATCCCACATGGGTGCAGGGTCCCAAGGCTTTGGGCTGTCCTTGACTGCTTTCCCAGGCCACAAGCAGGGAGCTGGATGGGAAGTGGAGCTGCCGGGACCAGAACTGGTGCCCATATGGGATCCCGGCGCATCCAAGGCGAGGACTTTAGCCACTAGGCCATGCCGCCGGGCCTGACAGTATTCATTCTTGCCCTCACATGGTTTGCAGTCTAGATGGGCAATCAAACCTGAGGCAGGCAGGGTTCAGGCTGATGAGTGATGGAAAATGGGAGGGTAAGTGCTGGAAGCTTCAGACCGGATGACCTCTGCTCACAGGAAGGGCAGGAGAGGGCCGCACAGAATGGGCCTGGGGCAGGCATTGGGATGAGCAGAACCTCATTAGAACAAGTGCGCATGAAAGTTCTGTAATATTGGCCGACTGCCAGGGAAAGAACACTTCAGCCAAACATATATATATATAGAAAATTAGATGGCCTTCATTCCAGGGAACCACGGTCAAGGGCTTCCCTTCCCAGACAGTCGTGAAAGAGAGGGCTGCAGAGGAAGAAGAGCCAGGAAGAGACATGCAAGGGGCTTTTTAAATTCACCCTGACACAGAAGCTGAAACGGGGGTTTCTTTGGCCCCTTTATTGGTGGAGTGGTAACCCCACTGTTCCAGGAACCCGCCAGAATTCCTTCCTTCCAGGTTGCAAGTCTGAGGTCAGGTTCAAAGCAAGCTCCCGTCCTCCTCCGGTTACTGGGGCAACCATCAAGTTCCAGCAGTGCACATGCGGGGTGGGGCGGGGAGCAGAGAACATTCAGGAATGAGATGCTAGAGCTGGGCCAATGAGTGAAGTAAACTGCTTACAACGCTGGCATCCTGTTTCGGAATTGCCTGTTGGAGTCTTCAGCTGCTCCACTTCTGATGCAGCTGCCTGCTAATGTGCCTGGGAAGTAGCAGAAGATGGCCCAAGTCCTTGGGACCATGCCACTTACTTGGAGATCACTGCCATCCAGATGGGAGTTGAAGATGACGTTGCTGGTTCCTGGCTTCAGTCTGGCCTTGGGCCCAGAGTCCCAGCTGCTACAGCTATTTGGAGAATGAACCAGTGGCTGGAAAACACATAGACTCTCTCACTGTGTCACACTTCCTTTCAAAACAAGTTTTAAAACAATGAGATGAGTGCAGGCTGACAAAACCAAAGTGCTTTAATGAGTGAGGTACAATACAAGGCACAGTTCCTCAATATTTATAGCTGAAAGATACAGAGAAGTTGCAGGCGCAGTGGTGAGTGACCAGCTCGAGCTTTCCTTCATTCCTTATCTTGCTCCTCCAATGAGTCATGGGTGGAGAGAGTCTTGCTTACCATGCACCCCAGCCCCGCCAGGCAGCCTGGTTGAGGCAGGCAGACAAAATTCCTCTCTCTAACCAGGCAGAGGGACCCTTTATGCAGTGCTGACAATCTTAGCACGCCTTAATAGCATCACAAATGAACTACTCTTGCAGAGAGAGAAGTCTGTGCCTTCTGTGAAAAGTAGGTTATTTGCTTCTCATGAAGGAATGACTCCTTTGAGATATAGTTAACTCATGTCTTCTTGGTTGTTTTCTATCAACATTAAAAGGAAAAACCCCACTGACTTCTTCCTTGTGGATCAGGTCCTTGGAATTCAGGGGGAAGGGCATTGGAGCTTTAGAATCGGCCGGGGTCACAGCTCCAGGATACCTGCCTGAGTCTGCGCAACTGAGCCAGATGCAGGTGTTTTTAGCTGCTGAGACCACTGGGAGAAGGTCTAGAAGGGCCTGGTGCTGGACTTGTTTGGGCTTCTGCAGTCCCCTGGGGAATTGCTCTGGCTCTCGGTTTACCCTTGAGATAGCAGGTCCTGCTTGCCTCCGCCTCTAAATGGGAGGAGTTTAGGTCAAGGCCCAGAACAGGAGACCTCCCTGCTGTTTGTGTAGATAAAGTTTACAGCCTTGTAAGCTGGAACAGCCCTCCAGAGCTTTATATCCTTTAAAAAGATCCCACTCCAGGCTCCCAGACGTGACTGAAGTATCCTGGCACCTGTCAGTCCTTTTAGATATTTTTCTCATCCAAAGCCAAGCATTTGCGCTACTCTGCACTCTCCTTGCTGAGCGACTGGTGGTCCAAGTTAACTCAGGAGGCCAACTGTAAGAAATAAAGAGGAAGACCCTTTGTCAAACTTAATGTACCAATTACATCATAAAATTGTATTTTATGTGAGAGATAGACCAACACATACACACAAAGGGACAGAGACACACACACATAGAAACATGGAAGTTATAGCTGCTGGTTCACTGGGATTCCTGTAACCACTGAGGTTGGGCCAGGCCAAAGCCAGGAGCAGGGAGAATTCCACCTGGGTCTACCACAAAGGCCATGGGGGCCTAACTACTGGAGCCACCCCAGGATGGGCATTAGGGGGAAACTGGAGTCGAGAACCTCACTGGGACTCAAGCCCGGGGACTCCGACAGGGTTGCAGCTACTCCAGTAACTACCTCCACAAATTATGTTTTTCTGGCTGAAAAGAGACACGATCTTCCACTGAGAGTCTTTCTTAGTGTAATTTTACCTATTTATTTATTTTGAAGATTTATTTATTTTTATTTGAAAGGCAGATTTTCCAGAGAGAGAAAGAGACAGAGAAAGAGGTCACCCATCTGCTGGTTCACTTCCCCAGTGGTCACCGTGGCCAGAGCTGAGCTGATGTGACGCCAAGAGCTTCCTCCAGGTCTCCCACAGGGATGCCGAGCCCCAAGGCTTTGAGCCATCATCTCATGGCTTGCCCAATTCATAAGCAGGGAGCTGGATAGGAAGTAGAGCAACTGGGACACAGATCAGCACCTTACGGGATGCCGGTGCTCCTAGACAGAGGATGAACCAATTGAGCCACCATGCCACCCCCTTTCCCCCCTTCATTTATTTTCAAGGAAAGGAAGTTTCTTTGGGGGCATCAAGTAGATTCTTTCCATAGAATCATCGACCTCAGTCAAGAATGTTGGTTGAATTACTGGTTGCTTTTGGATCCCCTCCTGATGAGGTGGGTTTTCCAAGATGGGTCTGGGAGTGGAGGTTGGAGGAATAGGGAATTTCATATTGTTATGCTCTCAAGATAAATGCATTGACCTTTTCTTGGAAGATGGCAGCAGGGCAGAGGAGCAATGCTGTGAGATCTGCTGTCTGGCTGAGTGTAACAGGGATGTGAGTTCATCCCAGCGCTCTGCTTGCTTCTCACCTCACTGGCACCACGTGAGCACACCACCCTCTTCCATGGCAGTACGTGGCAGGCACGGCTCCCAAGTTAGCTTTTCTCGGGGAGAGGCCTCCTTCCTGGCCTCTGAGGATGCTCGTGTCACTCAGGACTTCTGCTTCGGTGAGCTGGGGCAGCTCAGCTGGCCCCTCCACTCCAGAATTGCTTGGTGTCTGCCCTGGCCTTCAGTCCGCCTGAGCGTGGCCCCATCTCCACGGGTCCTGGTGACAAAGCATTAGGCCCTGGGGCTGGGGCTGTTTCTTTCAGGTAGATGTGCATTGCATTTCTTTGTGACATAATTATACTTTTTAAAATTTACTTATTTTTATTGGAAAGGCAGACTTACAGAGAGGAGAGACAGAAAGATCCTCCATCTATTAGTTCCACTCCCCAAGTGGCCACAATGGCCAGAGCTAAGCCAATTCAAAGCCAGGAGCCAGGAGCTTCTTCCAGGTCTCCCACGTGAGTGCAGGGTCTCAAAGATTTGGATCATTTTCCACTGCTCTCTCGGGCCACAAGCAGGGAGCTGGATGGGAAGTGGAGCAGTCGGGACATGAACCGGAGCCCATATGAGATCCCGGCCCTTGTGAACGGAGGATTAGCCAACTGAGCCGTCGTGCTGGGCCCGTAGGTATGCTTTCTCCCTGAGGAAAATGAGTGTGTGGCTGGACCCGGAAATCTCTGATCCCTGGCCACACGGGGAGAGCCGATGGAGTTTCAGGTTCTTGTGCTGGACCTGGCCCAGGCATGGCTACTGCAGTCATGTGGGGAGTACACCAGCAGGTGGACGATCTCTCCCTCACCCCCTTTTCTCACCTCCTCCTCTCTCTTGTTCTCTTCCTCTTTGTTAATCTGCCTTTCAAAGAAATGGAATAGTTTAAATGGAATAGTTTAAATAGTTTATATGTATTTTTTTCTTTTTAACAAATTTTATTATTATTATTATTATTATTTTATGATACAGTTCTATAGGCTCCTGGTATTTCCCTTATCCCCTTCCCAATTCCCTCCCCCCCACCTAGTTCCTCTATATCATTACTAAAATATAGTTTATATATTTAAACTATATATATATGTATAGATTTACATTTTTTTACATCAAAATAACTATCTTTTAATTCTGTTTTTCCACCAGCTTTTGGAAGTTGCTGTGTGTGTGTGTGTGCTAAAAAGCTTTGTGTTTTGAAGAAGGAGAACTAGTTTAAAGAGGGGTAAGGGAAGCTTTCTGAAGCGCTTTGAGTTCGGATCCCAACTCTGCCACTTCCTAGTTGTTGCAGGCCAGTTGGCACCCTCCCTCAACCCCCAGCCCCAGTCTTGTCCTCAGCCCCACTGGTTTGCTCTGAGACCTGAATAAACCATGTTTGTGGAACACTTGGTGAAACATCTCACCTAGCAGCAAATTGGTCATCCTCACACAGTGGTTCAGTTGGTGTGGCCCCAGGCCCGAGCCTGCGGCACCTGTGCCTGGAGCCTGTGAGCTGTGGTGAGACCAGGCAGGGATCTGCCCTGGCGCCTCTTCTGACATAAGCTGGGGCAAAGTACACATATTTCTAAATGTCTTTTTTTTTTTTTTTGAAGATGTATGTATTTATTTGAAAGGCAGAGTTACACACACACAGAGAAGAAAGATCTTCTACTCTTCAAAGGCTGCAACAGCTGGGAGTTGAGTTGGCCTGAAGCCAGGAGCCAGGAGCTTCTTCTGGGTCTCCCATGTGGGTGCAGGGGCCCAAACACTTGTGCCAGCCTCATTGCTTTTCCAGGAGTATTAGCAGAAAGCTGGATGGAAAGTGGAGCAGCCAGGACTTGAGCCGGGGCCCAGATGGGATGCTGGTGCTGTGACATCATGGGTTAAGGCACAACTGGCGCAGTGCATCTCGGGATGTGGCTCTGAATACAAGTCGGGGGCAGCAAACGTTTTCCTGTGTGCTTGCCTTGACCTCGCCACCAGGGACCCACACTGCCCAGATCTGTGAAAAGATTTCAAAAGCTAATCCTATTGATAGGTACATTGCAAGCTACCTGGAACCCCAGCATCATCTGGTTCGAGTATGTGTTCAAGTCCACAAAACTGTCTCTGTCTGGGAAAAGCAACTGAACAAAGTTTCCGTTTGGGAAATGACGAGGGGAGGGGTTAGGATGGCAGTGTTACCAAGCTGCCGGTTTTCTTGAGTGTTGACTCTGTTCTCTGAGCCAGTTACTAATTGGCAGGATTAAGCAGTGCCATGCTCTTTTAGGTTGCCCATTTTCTTTGATCCAAAGTCCTTGAAACTGTTGCTGAAACAGCACCTGAAAAACTTATTTGATTCATATGGTTGTATATATGTGGTAGGAAGATGTTCTGATCTGGGCAGCTAGATATATGGGAAATTGCTGGAGTACAGTAGCCTTTATCTCCGTTAATCTATTCATGAGGATGAATACATTTGTTTTGATTAAAATTAAGAATTCAGTTTGATAATGCTGCAGTTAAAATTTTGAATTCTTCCCTAAGAGCGAGGGTCATGTAGAATCTTGTGAGATACCGCCCCCTAGTGGAGAACATCATGCACTACACTATCTGCGCACAGTGAATGAAATGAGCATACAGTGAAATCAACTGAGAAAAACATTTTGGATGATTAATTGGTAAACATTTATAGAACATGGAAAGGAATTAGAGAATTTTATCTTGCATAAGGCAGTCACTAACAAAGTTTCTTATTGCAATTTGTTTTCGAAATAGAATTCCTGAGTGATCATCTCCATATTTACCACTTAATGAAGTATTTCACAAATATGTATCCATTTGATTGTGATAACAGTGAATACCAAGATAGTTAATTAGCTAGGTGGATTTTAAATGGGGAAGATAAATGGACTTAGAGGAGCTGAAAAAATTAGTTTCTGAAAATAAATGAGGTAATTATAAAGTGGAAATTAAAATGTTGGAATCTTCTGGGGCCACAGACAAGCCTGGCAGGAGGGATGCTCAGGTCCCCGCTGGGAATGCCGGGCTGAATTCCTGACCCCCACCTCAGCATTCCAGGTCCCTGCTGATGGTGGTGGGCTGCAGAGGTAATGGCCCAAGCCGTGGGTTCCTGCCAGCCGTGTGGATTGAGTGTCTCCCAGCTTCGTGTCCTGCGGGCCTTCAGGTCAGCCCTGGGCTCGCCGCAGCTAGGCCTCTGCAGCGTGAACCAGTGGGCGGCAACTTTCTGACTCTGCATAAACATCTTGTAAAGATTTAAGTCTTAAACGAGCGTTCCTTGATTTTTCACTGTTCCCATCCTTCTTTCTTTAGGAGCGAGTTCAGCTTTGTTGACAGGGAACGTCACTTTCCTGTGTTTCAGTTTCTTCATTTGCAGAATGAAGGTGCACTAGCATTCAAACAGCAACAACAACAACAACATTGCGTGCGTGACTGTGGGCCAGGCAGCGTATTGGTCGATACTTGGAAACACAGCCATGTACACAGCACAGTCTCAGGGAGGGCGAACAGCCTTTAGAGCAGCGGTGTACCCCAACACGTAGGAATATCAAGCCTGTCTTTGAGTGGCCTGCTCAGCCTCAGAAACAAGTGGAGCCGAGGAAGGCTGCCTAGGAGGCCACACCTGGGTAAGGGTTGAGTGAGGAGACGTGATAGCTCAGCCAGGGAGGCGAGTGGGAGGCTAAGGGTGCCAGCATGGACACATCGGGTAACAGTGTGGCCCGACGGCCGTCAGGCTTCCGGAGACTTTAAAGACAAGATGAACTCTACAAGTTGCACAGACTACTGCGATCCCACAGGACCCACAAAGAGGTAGTGAAGATAGTCTCAGAGGCCTGTGAGAGACGGAATGCAGGGAGCTGGGGAGCGTGGCTCACCTCCTGTGGTGACATGTCGCTCTCCCAGGCGCGAGTTGGCATGGGTCTCCTCACAGGGGGAACAGCTTTCCTCCCCTAGATTATGCAGTCATGCCGTGTGATGTTACCCAAGAAGTGACGAACACTGCTGAGTCCTTGGGCGCCTGCTGCCTGCACGCCAGAGAGCAAGTTCAGAGAGTGGGACAGCAGACTTCCAGAGGCAGAAGCTCAAGTTTATGAGCGCTGTCTTCATGTCACTGCCAGGAACTTCTGCCTTTTCCTTTGAAGTTCTTCCATGATATATTGGTGGTGATGAATGGGATGTAATTGGTTCTATTTCTTGACAGCCAGAAGCAGAATGTTGCTCATTCAGCATCATGACATTTTCAGGTATTGGATTTGCAGAAGGATGGATGGTTTTCTAGATATTTCGGTTCCCTCTGGTGTGTTTCCTTCTGTGGAAGAACTTGTTTCCTCCTTTAAATGGCTGTACAAACGTGGTGACATTATCAAATGGATGCAACTCTGGTCTTGGCAGATACAGGCTGGTTCCCAAGGTGTATTTTCCGGAGCAGATCCATGACATAGCCCGTGCCACCAAGTATTTCCTGCAGCCCGAAGTCCTACAGAAGTACATGGTTGATCCGGGCAGAATCGGCATTTCTGGTGACAGCGCTGGTGGGAATTTGGCTGCTGCCCTGGGACAACAGGTAACGCCACTGTCCTGCGGAGGGGCAGCGATGATGCCCGGTGGGTGTGACAATGGCGTTGTCAGGTCCGGGCTGCCCCTGTTGCCGCATCCCTGTGAAGACCTCAGAAGCAGAAGTCTCAGAGGTGGTTGTGAACCAGGAAGTCAGGTCGTTGAAGGGAGTGTGGTCTCAGACCTTTTGAAGACCCTGGCTGCAGTTAGTGGGGGAGGTGGGGGGAGGGCCCCTTGCCCCTCTGGGGAGATGCCTGGCCTTCAAGCGTACCTGCCACTTCTCTGGTCTCAGCTGCTGTCGCTTCATTCCTGCTGCTAGGATGGCTCCCATGGAGCTTTGCGCCAGATGCTAATTTCCCACGTCATTAGTAGCACTCCTTTCACATTGCCCCACGTTGCGTGATCGGAGCCCCTTGGAATCCGATCCATACAACGTAGAGAGTTCACACTCCCTTAAGAGTCCCCAAAACTCTGACAGTTGTCCTGCCCACACTGCTACCTGATGTACCCGCCCTGACCCCTTGGCTGGGAATGCCCCCTTAGTCCCCATTCTTCTTCCTGGCTTAGCAATTCGCATTATTTACTGAATTCTTTAAAAACTAGAAAGGGCTTCCCAAACTTTCTCTTTTTCCCTCTTTCTCTTTTAAAGATCTGTTTGTACATCAGAGTTACAGAGTGAGGAGAAGAGATAGAAAGATTTCTTCCATCCATCCATTGGTTTACTCCCCAGATGGCCACAGCAGCCAGGGCTGGGCCAGGCTGAAGGCAGGAAGCAGCAGCTTCTTCTGAGTCCTTCACATGGGGGCCGTTTTCTGCTTTCCCAGGCCATTAGTAGGAGCTGGACTGGAAGCGGAGCTGCTGGGCTTTGAACTGCAACCCATGTAGGATGCAGGCATCACAGACAGCGGCTTCACCTGCTACACCACAATGCTGTCCACTCCCCAGTGCTACCGCATTTCTCTTTGATATCTCAGAAAACACAGTAAATGGTGGGCCATTTTGGGTGCTGTGCTACTAGTTGACTTGAGTTTTACCTAGTTAAATTCTCTGAGAACTGTGTCCAGTAACTCTTACAGTTCTTGGCACCCATGTGAACTCAATGACAATCCCAACAATCTCCTCTTAGAGATGAATTAACCTACGCATAGCACCGTAATGTTCCTATCTCTATCTTTTCTCGGCTCCCTTGAGTGGTATCAGGCATGTTAATCTGTGACATACTTGGATATAAAGCACTTAATTGTCATGTGACATTCACCAGTTTGCTATCGCATTAGAAGTGATCAGAAGGAAGCCCTGATGCAGTTCCTGGACTCTGGAGCCAGCCAGGACTGGGATTCACTCCAGGATTGAACCTGTGAGAACTACAGGGCCACGGGCAAGTCCTTACCCTCTCCGGGCCTTGAGAAAATGAGGAGGATGTCATCAATTGCAGGGCAGCTGTGAGGACTCAGTGGAGGATGTGGGCCGCACTGGCCCAGGTGACTATTACTGACTATTTCCTCGGGCTTCTCCATAGCACAGAAGGCTTACCTGAGACTGACGGGCTCTGGAGTTCAGGTCTGAAGGCCAACTGGTAGGCTAAAGTTACCTTGGACATCGTCTAGTTGCCGGCGATGCCCTGTGACCTAGTTAGCTTCCTTTTAGATGTTGAGTGACAAATGGATGATTTTCAATCCTGGAGTTCCAAACGGGGCAGTATACCCACACTGCGGGCAGGCCAAAGGGAGTGCTGCCCGTTTCTGCTGCTTTCTGGTGCTTGTTGCATAGAGTGGAAAGTGCCTTACAGCAGCATTGTTTGAATTCTCACTCTCTGACCGAGTTTGGTCCACTCGTAAGACCCAGCCAGGGGTGCTAAGTGCCAACAAACAGTATGGGTAAAATA
Organism: Ochotona curzoniae; assembly: GCF_017591425.1. Classification (NCBI taxonomy): domain Eukaryota; kingdom Metazoa; phylum Chordata; class Mammalia; order Lagomorpha; family Ochotonidae; genus Ochotona; species Ochotona curzoniae. The sequence continues at coordinate 27,033,374 of NW_024467096.1, forward strand.
TTAAAGACCCCCTATCCCCAACCTATGAGTGGCAAACATACCATAGCCTCCAAAGCAACTGGAATAATGCTCTCGTTTCCTCTTCTCCAGTTTGTTCAAGATGCCAACCTGAAACCTAAGATCAAACTGCAAGCTTTAATTTATCCGGTCCTCCAAGCATTGGATTTCAACACACCCTCTTATCAACAAAATTCACACACCCCAATCCTGCCCCGCTACGTCATGGTCAAGTATTGGGTGGACTACTTCAAAGGCAACTATGACTTTGTGCAAGCGATGATTGTCAACAATCACACGTCCTTGGACGTGGAAGAGGCTGCTGCCCTCAGGGCCCGGCTAAACTGGACGTCCCTCCTGCCCCCCTCCATCACCAAGCACTACAAGCCCGTTGTGCCCACGACGGGTAATGCCAGGATCATCCAGGAGATTCCTCAGTTGCTGGATGCCCGGTCAGCCCCGCTCATTGCTGACCAGGAAGTTCTCCAGCTTCTTCCCAAGACCTACATCCTGACCTGTGAGCATGATGTCTTGAGAGACGACGGACTCATGTACGCCAAGCGCTTGGAGAGTGCCGGTGTGGATGTGACCCTTGACCACTTTGAGGATGGTTTCCACGGCTGCATGATCTTCACCAGCTGGCCCACCGACTTCTCCGTGGGCATCCGGACCAGGAACAGCTTTATCAAGTGGCTGGATCAGAACCTGTGAAGATGGGGGAACTCAGGGGAGGCTCTGTCCGTCTCCATCCCCACACCTGCTTTGGCAAGATGTGCCCCCTTTCTGTTGACTTTTCCCACCCACCTGCCCGCTCTGACCTCCTGAGTTTCATCATCTGTGTTGCCTGTGGACGAACTGGGGTAACTTACATGCAAACATGTCATACTCAGCTCCCAGCCTGGGTTGCCCTTTCTGTGCTTATTATTGCATCCGACTTCTGCAGATAACCAGACCCGGAGCTGGGAGCCGCTTCTGTCCCTGCCTCCCTCAAGCTGTGTGTTTCAGGAGCAATTTTCCAGCTGTGGATGATGCAATGCCCTTTGACGTGTTGAGAGAACATGAGCTCTGCATGAGCTTTACCTGGTGGCAGACAGTGGTGAGCGCGTGCGCTTTCAGGTCTGTGCTGGGATCCTGCGCCCTTGGGTCTTTGTGGATGGAAAATTTTGCTTCTGTGGGAATCCTGAGCAAAGCTTTCCAGACAGAACAAGTATCTCAAAGACTTTCTTCTTCTCGAGTGTTAATTTTATGAGCTAGCTCTAAGTCCAGTTGGATTAAAATAATACTTGAAAGCAACCTTCTACCAATTGTGATTAGAAAATAAGACATGCATGCACAGGGTATCTTCCACGTTGTGAAGTTGTGTTTTTGGATTATGCCGTCTCCTTGAGGATGTCTTTTGTGAACACATTTGCTTAGATTTAGGCTAAATATTTCATTATAGAAAGGTAGAACCAGGCAAGTTAAACAATTTCATATTTCATGACACTCCTTTTGACCTAAATTACCAAGAGCAGTAGGTATATATTTGACTTAGGCAGGGAAGAAAATATATGTACTGTTTGTGTAAAATGATGAAAAATATCTGTGGGTGATTTAGTCTGTTCTTAAAAACTCAACTTTTTCACTCCTATGGCTAAAATGGGGGCTATTTTGGTATAATATAATACACTGTTTATTTTTTCAAGTTATTTATCGTAAACCTATGTGGCTAATATACATAGCTAGAATTAAACATTTTTGGAAATAAATGTTTAAATAACAGCATTTAAAAAACCTACTTTAGAGTTATACCCACATTTAATTTTATGGAAAGAAATAAATTATTAATAATACTATATCTTAGGCATAAATATTTTGACATTTATATGCAGATACAAGTAAAAATAATTAGAAAATATGATAGCATCAAATAAACACATTAAGTTTCCACAGATTAAGAATCCCCAAACCAAAAATCCAATGTTTCATTCTGAACTCTTTGAGCACTAACATTTTGCCAGAAGTGGACAATTTGCCAGAAGTGCAATATGCAATATTACTGATTATGTTGTCTAAAATTGTCTTCATGCTATACATACAAAAATATATATATAATAGACATCAATGAGTTTCTTACTTAGACTTAGGTCCCATCCCCAAGATATCTCATTATGTGCATGCAAATATTCCAAAATTAAAAAAAAAAAAGCCAAGTGTGACCCATCTGGTTCCAAGCATTTCAGGTGAGGGATGGTCATGGTGCAGACATTCGCTGCACAACTCTGCTCTTCGTCAGAGGAACCACGACTCATGTTCTTCTGGGTGAAGGATTCACATCAGTTCCTGGTGCCTGACCTCCTCCCCTCGGTGCTCACCCTCCCGCCCCCAGTCCCAGCTGCCGCCAAAGGTTCACTTCACACTCAGTCGTCACTGGCAGAGGGGACATCCTTGGCCTGGCTAGAAACTCCAATTCTGAGTAGAGCTGAGTCGTTCTGCTCTCCTTGCGGCCACCCTTCCTGCTCTCCCACTCCATGCTACTGTTCAGGAGTGGCGAGAGCAGCGCGGCTGAGGAATGAAGGATACAAGGTCCCCAGGAAAGAAAGCTGAACCTCTTTATTGCTGCGAAGGATGGCTCTTCCAGCCATGAAACAGCGAATGAAAATTTCCAGGCCTATTTCTTCATGTATTACAACAGTCAATAGCATGTGATATCCATCATAAGTTGATACAACAGACGAGTGTGTGTCGAGTAATGCATGCTAACTTGCTTAGGCGGGTCATTTACCATCCTGGACCTCTTCTTAAATCAGCTGGCTTGGTCACCTGATCTTTTCAGTCTGTTGGTTGCAAATCCGAACCGTTCTGAAAGATTGGCCAGTCACACTGACACCCTTCGCAGTGGTTTTACAGTGGGCCATAATCCCATATGCACAGGCACATTCATCATCAGAGATTTTTATTGGACTTTGGGGTCTTACTCTTTGACACCTATTCTCTTCCTAAGCTATTACTCCTTTTGACACCATCTTTGGTGGACTTATTTTGAGTTTATGCACCTTTATAAAAGACGATGCCTAATATTTGCACACAGTACTTTAAGATAACACTTACTTTTTAACCAGAATTGTGAGGTGAATTCTAAAGGAATTACAGGTAATTACGGAAAACAAATGATTACAGATTCCTAAGAGTCTCAGATGAAAGGGAGTGAAAAAAAAGGGGGTCAACCACTGTTTCTGATGAAATACTTGAGTTTTATTGTTCTTTGCGTTTTTATTCTTATAAAAAAATTTATGCTCTGTGGATTGATCCTTTTTAGTATTGTAACTGTTTTGTTTTCCTATTTTATGAAAAATGTTGCTAATCTCTTTGTAATGTCATTGTTGTCTATGAAATACGAACATTAATATATGAAGAACAACCTTAAAGTGCTGAACAATATAGAGAACTATAAATTAATCTTAGTGTTTGATCATTGATTTGTAAAAATTTCAAGGCTATTGTGTAACTGTCATGATGGAGACAATATTTTATGCATGAACTTTTAACCTTTGATATTTTGTTTACCTCCCATGACAAAGCTGGGGGGGGGGAAGGGACAGATTTTATGAAGGACTTTAGCAGCAAATATATTTTATAAACTGAAAATCCAGAGTGGGGATAGGATGTCAGTTATCTGTTTTGAATCATGTTTGGAAATAAAATGGCTCCATCTGGGAACGAGTGTCCGGACTTGCCCTCCTCGGACTTTGTGGACCCTGGTTGGGGTCCTGCTCTCTCTCTGCATCCTAGATGCGCAGCCGTGATCCTGCCCGCTGGAGCATGCAGCTCTGTCCTGTAGCCACAGAGCAGGAGCTCAGGGTCCTCCTTGTTGACCTCGCTCTTTTCTTGGCTGGATGCACATGGTGTTGCCATCCTGTGGGAATCTCTGTTGCGTTGGCTCATGCATTCCTTAACGTCACCCCAAGCCTGTGGCTACTGGGGACCCTCAGAACACAGTTAGGAAGAAGTGATAATTCTGTAAGAGAGTGCCTTTGAACCATGTCGGGCAAAGAAGTGCCACCTTCACTGAAGGTGAGTTCTCAAACTGACCCTGTCATCACAAAGAAATCTACTCGCTTCATACTTCGTTTTTTTTTTTAATCATGATCATAGGAATTTGCCAAACTTCTTTTCCCCAGAATACGTTGTTTTAACTTGTGCCAAGTGGTTCCATATAAGTGTATAAATGAGGTTTTTACATTCAATTATAGTTATTCTCATCTCCACTATATTTTGCTAGAAGGATCAAATAACATCTAATAATTCTCCCTTGGTACACTTAAATGCCTACTCTGTTTTAGTATTTTCTGGTTGGATTTCCGTTTTCCTTTTATCCATAGTTTTTACAACATCACACGTTTTCTAATAATCTTATTTTTTTTTTTAAAAAAAAACTACTTATTTGGTAGAGAGGAAAAGGGATCTTCCATCTACTGGCTCACCTGCTAAATATCTGCAGCAGCTAGTGCTGTACCAGGGTGAGGCCAGAAGCTGGGAACTCAGGCTGGGTCCCCTTTATGGCTGTCAGGGACCCAGATGCTTGAGCCATCCATCACATGCTGGCTCCCATGGTACGTATTGGCAGGAAGTTGGAGTCAGAAGCAGACCTAGGACTTGGATGCAGGCATTTAAATATGGGATGCAGACATCTCAAGTGGTGTCCTAGCACTGCATCAAATACTCACGTACAAATGTACTGAAACACTTGGATGTTGTTGGAGTGAAGGATTGGGGCATCCTGTACCCATATGTGCTGTTTAGGAAGGCTTCTCTCCCATGTGTTGTCAAGGCTGAATCACTGCACCTGCCAGAGCTGGCACCCACACCTTGTATCACTCCCCAGCTGACCTCGTTGGCTGTTATTGCTGTTCATCTCAGTGCTCTGACATCTTCACTTTGTTTCATGACTGACATGCTTACGTTTGTTCTCTCATGCTTACCTGAAAGCTCCCTGGGCACCTGCTGTGTCCATCCCTGTTTTCTCAGCATTTAGAACAGAACACACAGTAGGTGATCAAAGCTCGTCTTTGAATAAGTAAATCCTCACACATTCAATTATGAAGAATTAGGGTCTTATTTCCCTTGTGTTTCTCTCTAGAAGTAATTTAAGATTATGTCAAAAATAAATCATAGTTACATAAGGTTATCTAAAAATTTCCAATCAAAACCAATACATTTAAAATAACTTAAATTCTACTAAATGCCAAATTTTAACAAACAAGCTAATTTCGAGATAGCTTTTTCTCTTACAAATCGAATCTGTTTTGCATTTTTCTCAGTGAATATAAAGTTTGTTATGCTGGACAATTTGTTGCAAAACACTCTGAAAGAATGACTTACGTAACACATTTCACAGGTGTTCTATGGAAGTCAATTCAATAATTTCAGAAATGTTAAGAAGCAATTCTATCACCTCTAGGATGCTATCTTGCTGGGGCGAAGGGGTCTCAGCTGTAGACCACTCACCCAGGTAAGATGAGGCAGTGACAGCATTCTCAATAGAGAAGTATCAGAGACAGTTACAGTGAACTTCTCTGCTTATTAGCAATCATGCACAAGCTTATATAGGGAGGGTCCAGGAAAACAAGCTTCAGGGTAGTAACAATATTGCTATTGGATATAAGCATCTATTACATATTATAAGCCTAGCCAATCAGTACAACTCTCACGTACTTTGCTAGGTGACACCATGTAGCCCACCACGACTTATGTGACCTCCCCACATCCTGGAATTTTTTATTACAAGACTATCACAAGTCTACCACAGGATAGGTATTGGCCGGGGTAGTCAGGGGGAAGGGTTGAACAAGTAACTGGAAAGTACCCAAATCACCAGAAGAGGTTGAGATTGAGGGAAATACCAGGAGAGCCTTGGGCTTCTTGCCAACTACAGGGCCCGCGGGGTCTCGAGGTGCTGTCGAAACAAGAGAAGGGTCTTTTGCTAAAACCAAGGGCGCGGGGCATCTCGAGTCTCTAGACATTCACTAAAACCTTGTTCCCACTATCCATTGCATGAGCTAAGCCGAGACCCATCCTGGCACTTACTTGCCCACACTTTTCCTTACTTCTGTTTTCATTTTTTTTATATTTATAAATGTTTGTTTGCTATTTTTATTTGCTTGAAAGGGGGAGAAAAGAGAGAATGGAAAAAGAGAGGCAGAGATTGAGCTTCTGTTGCTGGTTCACTTCTCAAATGGTCATAAAGGCAGCATGAAGCCAGGGGCCAGGCACTCTATCTGCATCCTAGGATGCACTAGTAGGAAGCTAGTTTAGAAGCAGAGTAGCCAGGACTCAAACTCACACTCCATTATGGAATGTGGCATCCCAAGCAACTGCTTAACCCACTGCAGGAATAGAGAAAGCAAGCTCCCCCTCCCTGTTAAATTCAGACATTCAAGAAATATTATGTACTTAACTTTGCTTGGCCACAGATTAAAGTAATTTTGAGTATTCTAGTTTACTATAATAGTTTACTCAATAACATCTTCCATGTTTATTTTATTTCCACCACTCTTACAGGATGAGGTGGCTTTTCCTTTGGGCCAAGTACCACCTAGCCGGTACTACGTAGCATCCTTAATCCAATCCATCATTGTCTCATGCAAGCACTTACCAGAGTATCTCTATCTGCCTTGTACCTTTAACTCCACATCTCTGCTTGCTCCATATTGGCTCTGTGAATATGAATAGGATCCAATCTGCCTTGCCTGGACCAAACTCCTCCTTGGCCCTGTATCTCATTTTCATTTTCTTCTGATCCAAACACTGAATTGTCTTCGACTAAAATAGTTGACACGGGCAGGTGTTCATCCTACTGTGAAGGTACCCACATCAAAGCGCCTGGGGTCGATACTTGGTTCTGCTCATTTCCACCTTCCGCCTTCCTGCTAATGCAGACTTCGGGCAGCAGTGGTGATGGCTCAATTCCTGCCACCCACCTGGAAATCTTGGGTTGAGTCCTGGCTCATAACTTAAGCCTGCCCCGGTCCTGGCACTCCCCTCATTGTTGTGAACATTTGGGGAGGGGATTTGTGCACGGGAAGACTCTCTCTCAAATAAAAATTTTGAAAAATATGTTTTAAGCACATAAAAGTTGAGAAATGTAAATATGCAAAGCTCTACTTTATCCAACTTTTATCAGAGAAGAAAATCATGTGTGTGAGAGTTTAAAATAAGTGCTAAGTAAAATTTATTCCGAAATTTTTCATTTAAAACAATACTATTTGTCATCTCAAGGTTTTGAGTTGAATGAGCTGAGCCTGGTGGACCATCTACTCTGTGTAGGTTGACTGGAACCATGAACATCTAAGAGCCACCTGGCCAGAACATCCACAATGACTGATCAAGTGGCTGGCAGTTGTGCTGGTGGTTGGCCAAGTGCCTTGGTTCTCCTTCTCATAGCTTGCATTCCTGAACTGGGATGCTAAAAGCATGCCAGGTGGAGTGCACAATGAACAGTGCAACAAAGGCAAAAAACTTTGTACACCTGGCAGTTCCCCAGCATCAACTCCATCATATCCTGTGGCTGAAAACAAATCATGGGACCAGCCAAGGTTGAAGGGAAGGAATAGGTACCACTGCTGAACCGTAGGAATGCCAAAGGATTTATAGCCACCTTTAATGCACTGGATTTCTTGCCAGAAGGAAACTCGTTTGGACTGGTCACTGCTGAGAACAGAGTCCTTTTTTTTAAATGTCATTTAGGTGTCTGAAGTTAGGGAAACTTTTCTACAAATTGCTGTTGGCATATTTTTAACCTTGTATGCCCTCCACTCCTCAGCCCTAACCTTCTGATGCAGGTACCATAGAATATGGTGGTATTACAGCACATCTGACCCAGTACTGCTGTGGTTTGTAGGAGAGGAGTGTTCTCCGAGCCAGGAACCAATAACTCACCAGAAATCTGTAGCAAGTCCCATAAACATATCCCACTAAACCCAGGTTAAATATGCCTCCAGCTGAATGTCCCCGTCTGGGGATTCAACAAGGCTTGCTGCCATAGTGAGCCATCTCATAGGTGAGACATCCTGATGGGGGGCTAGTGTAGTTTAGGGGAAGGGTGTCCTCATACTGACTGGCTGATATTCAAAAGTCTATTCCAAGCTCTCATACTCTGAGAAAAGCAGCGAGCATCTGCGGCTATGAAGGGGGTGCCTTCCAGTCTTTTGAAAGGACCCATAGAGATGGAATACCCTAAATTCTAAACTCTGCCCCTACATGAGATTCAGATTCATGCACTCATCTTCTTCTAGAAACTATGTCTTGGTCATCTTCACGTTGAACTCCACTGACAGTCTTAAATGTATCAGCTTTTCCTTCCTGTGCTGGCATTAGCTTATTTTTCAAAAGTTCATTGAAGCAGCCAGCACGATGGCTCTACTGGCTAATCCTCCATCTGCAAGTGTTAGCATCCCATATAGCCACTGGCTCATGTCCCAGCTGCTCCACTTTCCATACATCTCCCTTTTTGTGACTTGGGAAAGCACTGGAGGATGGCTAAAAGCTATGGGATCCTGCACATGCACATGGGAGACCCAGAAGAAGCTCCTGTCTCCTGGCTTCAAATTGACTCAGTTCCAGCTAATGCGGCCAACTGGGGAGTGCTTGAGTGGACGGAAAAACTTTCCTGTCTCTCCTTCTCTCTGTAAATCTGCCTTTTCAATAAAAATAAATAAATGCTTTTTTTTTTGAAAAAAAAAAACAGCTGTAAAAAAATCAGGTAAGTTCATGAAAAATGCATACAAAAAACTATGACTCCATCCTATTTCACCAAAGCATCTTTTAAATCCGTTTTCCATGAGATTTACAAAATTTATTTTATAGCTTTCTTTAAAGTGTTTTGAAATTTACTTATGCACTTAAGAGGAAGGAAGGAAGAGAAGGAGGAATGGAGACAGACTGACAGCCCCTATCTGCTGGTTCACTCTCCAGATGCCTGCAGCAGCAAGGGCTTGTTCAGGTCAGGGGTTAAGAATTCAATCTAGGTCCCCACATGTGTGGTATGGGCTCAGCTACGTGAGCCATCGCTGATACCTCCCAGGGTTCTCTTTGCAGGAAACTGGAGTTGGAAATGCAGCCAGGATTTGAACCCAGGCACTCAGAGATGTGGCCATCCTAAGTGGCGTTCTTAGCTACTATATTAAATGCATGTATCACCGAGTCTTTAAAAATTGTCTTTTAAAACTTGTTTTATTTTAGAGATAGGGGAGAAGAGGGCGAAAGAGTGAAAAAAGAGAGAGAGGGGGAGAGGGACATCATATCTGCTGGTTCACTCTCAAATGCTCACACTAGTGACAATTGGACCAGGTCAGAGCTGGGGACCTGGAACCCAGTCCAGGCTTCCCACGTGAGTGACAGGCACCTATCTCCTTGAGCCACCATTTCTGTTTCCCAGTGTATTAACAGGAAACTAGAATTAGGAGTTGAGCTAAAACTCAAATCCGGACTCCTGCATGTGGGTTGTTAAGTATTCCAAGTGGCGTATTAACCCACACACCTAATGCCCGCCCTCCCATGAACTTTTGCAGTACTCTCATGCAGTCCCCATTGCGTTTCATTGTAACATATTTCTTCCAGTTGTCCAGGGCAGTACTGGGGCAGTGTATCTCCTCGGTTCTCCCCTTTCCCCTCAATCACAATATCCACTTGAGCCCCTCACCACTTCCTGCACACAATGGCAGTAAGTCTCTAATGATCTTTTTCTCTCCCCTCATTCTCACATCTCTGAAATTTGCCCAATTTACAGCTGAAAATAAAAACACCCCAAATAAATTAGAACTCATACATGACCACGTTTTTCTAAGCTTAGCATCCTGTGGTCAACTGGCAGGGTTTAAACCACATTCCACAACACACACAGCTGTAACTTGGATCCTTGTCATCCATGAGAGCAAATGGACTGAGTTGCAGCCCCCTTGCTTGGGCATGGCCCAGCCCTGGCTGTTGTAGACAGCTGGGGAGCAAACGGGTCAATGGGAGGTCTAGGTCTCCGTTTCTCTGCCTTGAAATGAAATAAAATAATATATGGGCAGCTGCCAGCAGAGGGCGCCCTTGAAAGTCAACTTCAGTGACCTAATATGCTGTTTATGTTTCATCCGGTTTTTTTTTTTTTTTTGGGTGAGGAGAAAAAAACAATGATTTCCTAATAGCTGATGTGTACTTTGAATAAAAGGTCCTTTTTCATCACAGAATAAATTAAATTGGGTGGTTTCTTTTAAAACAGAGAAAATGGAAAGCCTTCATGAGTACATGGGAGAAAAACTGAACTCTCAAAACGAACCAAACAAATCTCAGTTTGCTCTTTGGTTGAACATGACTCACTTCTCCGCCCTCCCAAGCATTTTGTCCATTTTTTAAAAACATGCTTTTATTCAAGGTCGATATCTGCTTTCCATTTGGAGAAAAGCTGCCGGTGAAATGGTACTTGACATTTGTGAAGAACCACTTGGTGCAGCAGGACATAAAGGGCCTTCGGCCTTAGGTTGTGCTCCCCGGCAAGCCCGGCCACCCAGCCGTGGCCTGTGGACTCTCAGATGCGCAGATACTGCCTTGAAAGCCATCGAGCAGGGCTAGCTGGACTGCCAAGGCTAAGCACACACCAACGCCACCTTCATCAGGGAATTTTCTGGGGTTGCCATCTTCACAAAATAGATAGCCTATGTTGTGGGACAAGCTCACCGCCCAGGTTATAGGGGACAGACATTACAGGAATTTGGAGAAATTTGGTCCCAGCTCAACCTCTACCATCAAATACGGAGAGACATGTCGTCGGTGGCTTGCCCTTCCCTCCACTTTAAAAATTGTGTTGTTTCAAATCTCTTCCTTCATAAAAAATGCTCAAAGCAAGCACGGACATCCGGCACAGCAGGGAGACGCTGCTGGGCCACGCACATCTGTCTTAGCACACTTGGTTTGAGTCCTGGCTCTACTGCAGATCCTAGCTTCTTGCTAAAGTGTGTAGCCTTGGTACACAGCAAGCGATGACTCAGTACTTGCCACCCACGTGGGAGACTTGGGAGAATCAGGTCTGGTTTTCTCTCTGTGTGTGGCTTTTTGTCTCTCCATCTCAAATATTTTTGAAAGAAGACATTATAGATGCATAGAAAATTATTAAATATTATGTAGAAAATCATTAATTGGTGACCTTTAGGGAGGAATGCAGGAGCAGGGCCGGGGAGAAAAAAACTTTTTCTACCCATTTTGCTTCTCTGAAATATTTGGATTTTTAAAAAAAATAATGGCTATTTTTAATATTTTTAGATGAAAAAGAAATGTCAACATATCCACAAATAATAATCTGTTCAGGGTTTGCAAAATGACTCAAAGCAATGTATTTTCACTTTCTTTTAGCCATAAAATCCTTGCAAGTTATCTCTTGCAAGAAACAGGCTGTTATTTAAGCTAGCTTATGTAATCAGGGAGGTTATCTTAAGGTCGCAACCAGAAATCAATTGGATGTGCAAAATAATAAAAAAAAAAACAATGAAGAGAAACCTGCCCTCAGAAAGCTTGATGCAGAAAGTTCAAGAATCCAGGTTCTTTTCTTTGTCCCTCTAGAGTTTCTATTTCTTTTTCCCTATCTTCTCAATGTCCAATTTCTCTGTCTTCCGTGGCTTGCTTTTTAAAAATATTGCAAAGGTCAGATATATAGAGAGGAGGAGAGACAGAGACGAAGATTTTCCATCTGATGATTCACTCCCCAAGTGACCGCAATGGCCAGAGCTACACTGATCCAAAGCCAGGAGCCTCTTCTGGGTCTCCCACGCAGGTGCAGGGTCCCAAGGCTTTGGGCCGTCCTCAACTGCTTTCCCAGGCCACAGGCAGGGAACTGGATGAGAAGTGGGGCTGGCAGGATTAGAACCAGTGCCCACATGGGATCCTGGTGCGTTCAAAGGCGAGGACTTTAGCCGCTAGGCCACCGCGCCGGGCCCCCTTGGCTTGCTTTTGCAAGCCATCATAACTTTGTGTGATCAGGAATGATTATCAACTGTGGATGGATTTTAAGTGCTTGTTATTTACCAAGGCTTCTGTTTCTCAAACATGAATACTTTGGGGTCTTGTTAGGCTGCAGATTGTAATTCACCATGTCTAGGTCAGCCCAGCAGTCTGTCTTTCTCCAAATTCCCAGATGATTTAATGTTGCTGGTCAGCCAATTATACTTTGAGTGTCAAGGCCTTACTGCGCAATTTTGGTAGGAATATGATAGATGTTTAGCCATTTGATAAACTACATGGGATACACAACGGCTCAATTGCCTAATCCTCCTGCTTCAAGTGCCAGGATCCCATATGGGCACTGGTTTATGTCTTGGAAGCTCTACATCAGCTCCAGCTCCTTGCTTGTGGCCTAGGAAAGAAATGAAGGCTGACCCAAACCCTGGGGACCCAGGAGAAGCGCCGGGCTTTTCGTTGGCTCAGCTCCAGCCATTTGCAACCATTTTGGAGTGAGCCAGTGAATGGAAGGGCTTTCTGTCTCTCCTTTTCCTTGGAAATCAACCTTTCCAATAAAAATAAATAAATATCTAAAAAAAAAAAGAAAGAAAAAGAAAAATCCACTGCTTGCGATGTTGACCTCACACACTGGAGTGCTTGTTTAAGTCCTGGGTGTTATTTACATTAACATATGTAAGTAATCATACTTAATGAGCATGCCTTAGAAATTTCCAGAGAGTCTGTTAAAACACAGGTTTCTTTTTCTTTCTTTCTTTTTTTATTGTTAATCACATTGTATTATGTGATACAGTTTTGTAGGCACTGGGATTCCCCCTACCCCTCCCACAACCCTACCCCCATGGCGGATTCCTCCACCTTGCTGCATAACCACAGTTCAAGTTCAGTTGGGATTCATTCTTTGCATGCATATACCTAGCATAGAGTTCAGCATCTTATTGTCCAGATAAGTTCAGCGGTTTCTAGGGGAGACCTTCTCTGGTCTGAAGGTAGAGCTAACAGAGTAAAGTCCCTGTCGGTTAAAAGCCCCTACAAAACATCAGCAACAATTTAAATAAAACACAGGTTTCTTATCCCACCCCGAAAGTTACTGAGTCATTACAACTAGGACAGGACTCAATAACTTCCATCTTACCAAAGTTCTAAGTAATGTTGTTGCTGCTGCTCTTAAACATAGCATGAGAACGCCTATGTTGTCAATTCAGTTGTTGATGGTCACTTCCCTCATTATAAGATTGGTTGAAATATTGTATGTAAGTATTTGTAAATTGAGCTATAAAAATGATGTGACCAGTGAGTTATTCAGATGTGTCAGTAAAAAATGGTTTTGTTCAGGATTTTCCTAGATTTTCCGACAGAAGGTCCACAAGAAGATGCATTGTTCTCTGCACAGGAGGGCGTCCTCTGGGTCCCAGCAAGAAAGAGATGGCTCCGACTGGCTCATCGGGACACCATGCCAAGAAATGAGCAGCATGTAATGGGACAGGAGGCGCACAACACTCTGGGTCTGGTAGCAAGAGAAACCCTTAGTTTTCTGGACGTGGTATGCCAGGGAAGGGGTTAGCTCTCATTCCGTGTGGGTGACTGTGTAAGGAAGGCCCAACATCAGGTGTGTGTTTTGATGCCACAGAGAAGAAGCCAGGGCCATCGCTTCCGGGATTCTTTCTCTTTCTGCCCTGGATTCACATGCCCGGGATTTTCATGTTCTGAACTGGGAGAAAAAAAGCCTGTTTGATCCATCTATATCGGTCAGACTTCCTGGGCCCCCAACAGGGCAGAGCTGGGGAGGAGTGGAGTTGGAGGGGCTAATGCCCTCCCTCTGGAGCCTAAGCCCCACACCTAGTACTTCGGCAGCCTGGATAATATGGGGAAATAGATGTTGTTTATGTCTACTCCTTACGGACAAATTGTAGCACTTTATGCTATCTGAAATAATTACACTTAAAAAAAAATACTACAAGTGATACTTAATTTAGAATGGCACTTAGAGGAAATGATAGGCCCAGTTCTATTATAACATCAATGTCCTGTGGTTCTCCTGGCTGAAATTCGTATGCCAAATAACAAAAAATATTCTAGTAACCTTTCGTTTTGACTTTCAGCAGCAAGTAATCTTTGTTGCCTACTTTTGAGCCCTAATTTTTAATTCATGTGGGGAAAAGGGAGTCTTGTTGGCCGTAATTCCAACGTGTATAGAGAGGAAGATCTCACATCTGGAGCCACCGTCCACTGCCTTCCCAATGCCTTATCAGGAAGCCGGATTGGAAGTGGAGCATCTAAAGGCTCAAACTAGGACTTCGATATGGGATGCTGGTGTCTCAAGCATTGGCCTTATCTGTTACCTCACAGCTCGGGCCCCTGATTCCATGTACCATTCTTAGATTGGGTTCTTTTTTAAAAAATTACTTAAATTATTTGAAAATTATAATTAAGAGAGAGAAGAAGAAACACAGATCTTCCATCTATTGGTTCACTCCCTAGATGGCCACAACGATCAGCAATGGGCCAGGCCAAAGCCAGGAGCCAGGAGCTTCCTCTGGGTCTCCCATACGGATGGCAGAGACCCAAACACTTCGGCCAGCTTCTGCTGATTTTCCCAGGTCATTTATCAAGGAGCTGGAGCAGAAGAGTAGTAGCTGAGACTTGAACTGGCACCCATGTCATCTGCTAGCATCACAGGCCATGGCTTCATCTACTAAGCCATTACGCCAGCTCCTAAACTGGCTTCTAATTACGAATATGCCTTTAAATTTTCTGTCTGTCACTGAATGGCTTGATATCCCATTGCTTTCGAGCACTAAATAATATTCCCTTATCTGAAAATATAACAATTTATCCATTTGCTTATTGAAGAACATCTTGATTGCTTCCAAACTTTGATCATCACAGACTTAAGTTTTCAGCTGCTTTGAATGTAAAGCAAAGAGGATGGAGTTGGCGTTGTAATGCAGCATGTTAAGCCTGCTTGGGTTTAACACTTAGCTGCTGTACTCTGATCCAGCTCTTTGCTAACACATCTGGACAGCAGTGGAGGATGACTCGAGTCCTTGGATCCCTGTATGCATGTAGGAGACCCAGAAGAGAAGCTCCTGGCTCCCAGTTTCATACCAGCTTAGCTGCGGATGTCATGGCCATTTGGGGCGTGAATGAGCACATGGAAGATCTCTCTTTTTCCCTGGTTTGTCCGTATTACTGCCTTTCTAACAAACAAAACAAAACAAAAAATCTAAAAAGAAAAAAAAAGCCAAGGTGATTATTGCTAGATTGTATGGTAAGAGAATGTTCAGTTTTGTAAGAAACTGTCAGCTGTTCGCTAAAGTGACTATACCATTTTCAATCCCCTCTAGCATCACACTCCCCGCTAAGTGTTCCTGCTGATCCACTTCCTCGCCAGCATTTGGCATTATCAGTGGTCTGGACTTTGGCCACACTGATGGGTGAGTGGTGGTTTACAGTGTTGCTTTAATGCACATTTCCTGCTGTGGAGCATCTTTCCATCTGCTTACTTGTCATCTGTAAACTGGTTTACCTTGGAAAATATTGTGTGCTTAGCACCTCATCAGAGTAAGAAAGGAGATATAACCAAGTGAGTCACACTGAGTTTTCAGTTTTCTAGTGCATTTAAAAAATATGTGTATACTATTTTCTATTAAGGATACATGTCTAAAAATGTACATTGCTTTGCTATAAGTTACTTTATGGTTAAAAATTGCTAACAGTGACAATGGTAAGTTCTAAAAATAAGACAACAATGAAGGTTGTTGTAACAATTGAATCGCTCACGAAAGACTTCGCTGTCTCATGCAGTGCTGTTTGATAGCATTCGGCCACAAAACTTGTTTCAAAGTAAGAATAGACCCTCTTAAACATACTTCTCAACTACATTTATGTAATTTGCAAAATTCTTTGTTTTTCACTGCAAATGTTCACAGAATTTTCATCAGAAGTAGACTCCATATCAAGAAATCAGTTTGTTCACCTGTAAGTAGCGACTCCTCGTTTGTCAAGGCTTCTTTTAAAAGATTTATTTTATTTATTTGAAAGGCACAGGGAGAGAGGGCGAGATCTTCTGTCCACCTGTTTACTACCCCAGTGGCCACCATGGCCAGGGCCTTGCCGATCTGAAACCAGGAGTTCTTCCAGGTCTCCCACGTGGTTGAAGGGACCCAAGCATGTGGTTCACATCCCAAATGCCTAAAACAGCCGGGACTTGGCCAAGCTGACTCCAGGAACAAGGAACTCAGTACAGGTCTTCCCACGGGTGGTAGAAACATAAATATTGAGCATTCACCTGATGCACATGGTGTACAGGGGCGGGAAATTACACTCAGAAGTGGAGCCAGAGCCAGAATTCCACTGCCGAATGCGATATGCCATGTGTTATCTTCGGCAATGCGGCAAGCACCCACCCCTTCCTGTCTATTGTAATTAATCTGGCTAGAGGTTTACTAATTTTGTTGATTTTTCTAAAAAAGTCAGCTTTTTCTTTTATTGAATTGATGTTTGCTCTAATCTTTACTTACTTTTAAAGTTTAGATACCTTGTTCAAATATATGCATTCAACATATGAATTTTCCCTTTGTGCTATTTTTTGCTGCATCTCACAATATTTGATAAATTGTATTTTGATTGATTTATTTCAAAATATTTTAAAATTTCTCCTTCAACAATTTTGGGGTTTTTCTGGATATTACTTTTATTCATTTCTAGTTCAGTTTCATTGTGACTTGGAAGAAGAGCTGGAATCCTTCGATATTCTTCTGAATTTCTTATGGATGACATGCAATTGAGTCTTGTTTATTCTAGGTCTTCTGATATTCTTGTTGTTCACAGGCTACCTTGGAATTTGGGAATATTCTTTTTTTTTTTTTTTGTCTTACGTCTCTTTGCTTTTAAGTTTTTAGACTTCCATTGATACATCCTCAAGCTCAAGCTCAGGGATTCTTTCCTCGGCCATACTCAATCAGCTTAACAAAGACGTTTCTTTGGATTGCTAACATATCCACCACTCTTCTCACATTTGTTCATGTTTGCTCTATACTTCATCCATTAGAATGCTTAGGGTGTTCATCACAGGTGTTTTAAATTTCTTGTGTGATGATTCCAACATCCTTGCTGTATCAAAGTCTGATTTTAAATTACAGTTTTTGCCTTTCAGCATGTCGTTATTTCTTGATAGCTATACTTGAGGTACTGGGGATGACAAATGTTATCAATAAGGTTTTGGTAATGTGGCTTGAACAGGGGAGGTAATCTATTTTCCTAGGATTAAACATCAGTCTTTTAGGGATTATACCTGTGGAAGGTGAACTTCGTGTGCGCTTGTTGGTCAGGGATGCACATCCTCTTCGGTGGGCTAGGATGGCCAGAAGGGCTTGACACTCAATATCTCCCTTCTATATGAAAGGCTAGAAATGTCGAAAGTTGAGTGCTTTCTTTATGCCAGGGCAATTCAGGTTGCTCTTCCTGGCTGTATTTTCTTTTGGAGGTTTATACCCGTGGGTTTCTGTCTAGTTACCTGTAATTTTTCTCTCCAATTTGAGGGACAGCACTTTTGCCCATGACTTTGTCTTGTGGCTCTAAGAGAAGTTGTTATTTTAGGGTGGCTTACTTTTCGCTTGCTAGAATGGATGGGTCATTCCCAAGCTCACTGTATGTGAGACCTAAAACTTGGAGTTCTACCGAAGAATTTATTGCAGACATTATTATTCAATTTTCACTGCAATCTTAGAACTAATTTTTATCGGTTTCACAGTCGTAACTGAAACTCAGAGAAATTAAGCACTGATTAATGATTTATGCAGATGAAACTTAAAGCCAAACACAGGTTATATATGTCCATGCTAAATGTTGGTTTATAACTGCTTTCTCTGTTTAAAAGTCAAGTGCACCTGGATGGGTAAAATATTAAGTCATTAAATCCAAAGCATAACTCAGCTTTAATTGTTACTGGAATAGAGTGACTTGAAAGAACACAGAGAAGGAAGGAGGTTCAGAATGAAAGCTGGCTTGGGGTTCTGGGAACTGGTATAAAAACAGGGTGAAGGTCACTTGAAAATGACTCACTGCTTTAGCGCTCCTCTCAGGTCTGGTTCTGAAGCTTCCATGAGTTCAATGACTGCTCCAACAATGTCCATTTCTAAAGTCGAGTTTGTAGCCAGGTCAATCATGATCAAGCTTGCATTATTTGTTCCAGTTTTGCTGAGAGGGAGTAAGAGACCAGGATAATATGATAAATGATGTTCTATTGCCCTCATGGTCAACATTTGTTCTTTTCAGTGAAGCCATAATAAACGTGTGCCCCAAACAGCACATGAAGTTCTATGAAGCCAAATTAGAATGCCCTCTAAGTAGTCCCAAAATCATGTGTTTTTCGGTTTCTGAATTGGATGATCTAATAGAGAAAGAACGCTGTAAACAAGAGGGAACACTTTGTTGTCCAGTGAGGGAGAGCTGCACCCTGTTTCCACCTTAGCTTTAGCTGGCCAGGTTTGGTACACCAGGCTCTCAGTGAAAATCAGGGTGTCTCAAAATCAAGGCACATAACAGAATAGCAAAAGATAGGAAATATACTGTTTTTTATGTAACTTAAAATATTAAGAAGTGCAAAACAATTGTATTTAAGCAATGGTCTACATATCCTGAAGGAAAGACTAACAATATTAGCTATGAATATGATGTGTTAAATGCTTATACTCCTATGACTACGTGTGACAAGCATATCAAATACTGTCTCCTGACACTGCAATATTGTGTGTTTTGTAAATCATACATTGAAAGATTTATTAGTTCATTCAAGACTACATCTGTTTCATTCTTGATTTTTTTCAGAGAAAAATAGAACCAATAGGAGGTATGATGGTACTTCAAAATTATGTGGTATTATCTTTTAATTCTGTCTTCTCCTTACTTTGTCAACATATGCATTGTGTATGTCTATCTTGGCAAAATAAAATGAATTACTATAATGTATTGGCTCCTGCAACTATGCAAGCTGAGACGTTCAAGGGGCCACAGTTCACAAGTCGGAAAATACAGAAGGGCCTAGGGTGTAATCGTAGAGTTTGAAGTCCTGAGAATCAGGGGAGCTGAGAGCATCAGTTTCAGCGTGAGTGTGAATTTGAAAACAGGACACTATATCCCTCAGTTCAAACATCTCCAAGCAGGTGAATTCTCCTTTATTCTCCAGTCTTTTCTCCTATTCTGGATTTTATCAGATCACACAAGGCTAACACAGGAAGGAGAGAAATCTGCTTTGTTCTGTTTACTGGTTCAAATGCTCCTCCTATCCAGGAATATGCTGAAAGAATAATATTTAACCAAACACCTGGGGCAACCTATGGCTCAGTAAAGACGACCATGAAAGTGACAGTGGCGGCATGGTTAGAAAGTGATCGGACACCCAAGCTCTTTGAATAGGTCAGACGCCCAAGTTCTTTGTCTTATGTCACGTTACCCCAAAGGAGATGTGGTTTTGTTTTGCTTGCTTTTTTTTTTTTTTAAATCCTTATACAAGCTCCAAATCTAATAGTTGGGAAGCCTTATTAAAGTGACTCTTCACATCAGTTATTCTAATCAGTCATTTTTTATCTGGCTTCTCCCTAAATAGCACACTTCTCTCTGGTAATATTCTAGCCATCCTGCACTGCACTGCACTTACCTGTTGGCTAAGTTTACCTTTTTGTGGTTATCAATATTCAATAAAGTAACTCATTATTCAATAGAACAAAGTTCTTTCAATTTTGGTTTTTTACTTATTTAATCGGAAAGGAGATTTGTAGAGCAAAGGAGAAACTAAGAGAAAGATCTTCTATCAACCTGGTAAACTCTCCAAATGGCTGCAATGGCTGCAGCTTAGCTGATCCAAGCCAGGAGTCAGGAATCTTTTCTGGGTCTCCCACACGGGTGTAGAGACACAAGACTTGGGGCTGCCGTCCTCTGCTTTCCCAAGCCACAAGCAGGGAGCTGGACTGGAAATGGAGAAGCTGGGACATGAACTGGTGCCCATAAGGGGTGCTGGTGCTTGAAGGTGGAGTATTTTCCAGTTGAGCTATTGTGCCAGCTCCCCTTCCCCCAAATTATTTTTAAGCATTTTAAACATAAGATACTTTTAAAAAAATGTAGCTATTCTCATTTTATATAATTAAGATACACAGCCTGGTACTTTGCTATGTGTACATACTGAAAGGATTACTATAGGTAAATTAAGGTAACATCTTCATCACTTTATAGAGTTCTTTTTTTGCTTGAACAGTGTCTTTAATTCACTCTGTTTACAAATTTTCAATGTGTAACACACTATTATTAGCTATCGTTCTGGTGTACATTAGATCAAATATATGTATTAAAGTTATTCAACTTTTTCAAACTAGGAAGCTTTTACTCCCTCTCACCTATGTCACTCCATTTTTCTGCTGCATTGTTGTTTTCCTTTCTCTACATATGAAGATGCGTGTTCCCAAGCTTGCTTCATAAATGTTTTAAAATATATATTTCGGGCCCGGCGCGGTGGCGCAAGTGGTTAAGGTCCTCGCCTTGCACGCCCGGGATCCCATATGGGCGCCAGTTCTATCCCGGCAGCCCCACTTCCCATCCAGCTCCCTGCCTGTGGCCTGGGAAAGCAGTCGAGGACGGCCCAAAGCTTTGGGACCCTGCACCCGCGTGGGAGACCTGGAGGAAGTTCCTGGATCCTGGCTTCGGACCGGCATAGATCGGCCGTTGCACTCACTTGGGTTAGTGAATCATCGGACGGAAGATCTTCCTCTCTGTCTCTCCTCTCTGTATATCCGCCTTTCCAATAAAACATAATAAAAATAAATCTTTAAAATATATATTTCTCAGGCCCAGCGCAATAGTCTAGCAGCTGAAGTCCTTGCCTTGCATGCACCAGGATCCCATGTGGGTGCAGGTTCATGCCCCGGATGCTCCACTTTCCATCCAGTTTCCTACTTGTGGTGTGGGAGAGAAGTGGAGGATGGCCCAAAGCCTTTAGACCCTATACTCGTGAGGGAGACCTGGAGAAAGCTCCTGGATCCTGGCTTCAGATAGGCTCAGCTCTGGCCATTGTAGCCACTTAGAATGAAACATCAGATAGAAGATCTTTCTGTCCCTTTCTCTCTGTATATCTGGTTTTCCAATAAAAAGAAATAACTCCATATATATATGGAATATATATATATGCAATGTGTACATGCACACACATACATATATATTTCTTTTACTGCTTTGCCATTAACCTATTAAATTTGAAACATACGCATTAGGCATTTCTCATTTTTGAAGTCATTTTTACACTGGTTAACTTAAAAACATTTTAAGGTAAGTAATGCATGTTAATTGAGGTAGAGCAAATACCCCAATACCGGAAATGTAAAACAATACATTATAAGGGCTGAGTAAAAGAGAAGAAGAGTCACCAGGATGTGAAAGAGATTAAAATTAAGCAGAGCGCTTTAGGGAATCAACTGGGAAATCCTAATTTTAGCTTTGAAGGATGGTGGGCAGAAGGCCAAAATGGGCACAAATCTGTCTGTATTAAAGTTCATGGAGCAGCGCAGTTTGCTTGCTGGGAACACTAGAGGAGACTGGAGTGGGGTGTTGGACCCAGCATGAAATCAGAGGGAACATAGAGAAGTCACGTGGGAATTAGAGACTCAATTCAATCAGAAAAAAATAGCTTGTTCCTCGTGCAGGCAGCACGCGTGGTGGCGCACACGGAGAGGTCAGCAAGCAGAAGCCTTTGGGTCTACTGGCCTCCTCCATGTCTTCTGTGGTTCATTGCACCTCCCAGGCTCTCAGTGTCCCTATAGGCGAAATGTGAGCGCTACTTTTCCTACTTGGCCAAGTGGTTTGTGAGGACTGGACACTGAATCGTGTCTGTTATTGCTGATTTCCACTGTGGGTTGATAGTTGAGTTTGTTTGAGCAGTACAATTCAACTTTACAGAGCACAGAACATAAATTATCGTTCACTATTTTTTTAAACAATATTGCTAGACACACATAGAACATAAACAAATTACCCATGTATAATTAGCACAGCATTGAAAATTAAAATTGCTTATATTTTGATGACTTTAAAAATCAGGTTGAAATAAACCTTTTACTGGAGATTCTATCGACTACAAATATTTTTCTCAGTCTTTCACAATTAGTGATGTTTTCTGACGAACCTAGTGGCCTTTTGTAAAAGATTTATCCATTTATTTGAAAGGTGGAGTTACAGAGAGAGAGATTGAGACGGGGGTGAGAGGAAGAGAAAGATGCTTTCCTTGTGCTGGTTCAAGTGACCGCAATCGCAGGAAACTGGCCAATCTGAAGCCAGGAGCAGGAGCTTCCTCCGGGTCTCCCACATGGGTTCTGGGGCTGAAGAGTTTGGGCCATCCTCCACTGCTTTCACAGGTCCATGAGCAGGGAGCTGGATGAGCAGTAGAGCAGCCAGGGCACAAACCGGCACCCATATGTTAGGTTAGTACCGCAGGTGGTAGCTTTACCTGTCGTGTGACAGCATTGTCCCCAACTACTGGCTTTTTACACACACAAAAATTAAGGTATTGTTCTTTTGTTGGAAACAATGAATTCGATGAATAAACACTTTTCAATTTTGTCTGATATCACACTACTGATATATGAAAGTATTTTCTATTTGCAGAATGAGTAGCACAGAACTGGCACAGAAAGGTGTTTAAGAGACAATTGGTGTAAAAGGCCCAACATGAAGATGCTGCAGGTTAAGCCACTGCCTATGGTGCTGACTATTCACCTGGGACAAGTTGGAGTCCCAGCTGCTCTACTTCCAATCCAGCCCCCTGCTAACGCGCCTGAGAAAGCATCAAAGGATGGCCCAACAGCGTGGGAGGCCAGGATGAAGTTCCAGGCTTCAGGATTTTGCCTGGCCCAGTCCTGGCCATGTGTCTATTCTGGAAATGAACTAATGACTCTCCCTCACTCTGTAACTCATTCAAGCATAAATAAATAAATCTGAAGCAGAGAGAGGGAGAGAGAGAGAGAGAGAGGAGAGAGGAGGGCTGGTCTAGTGTGCCATATTAATAAATAAATACTTTTTTTGAAAAAAGAAAATACTCACCTATGAACCGATATTCACAAACTTACTCACTGCTAACCAGCCTGCCCCGTTAGCTTGATTACCTCCCTTGATAAGCAAGTCAGAGTTTTTCAGTCTGTCTCTTACTGATTGTAGCATGTTACAAACCTCTCACAGTACAATTCAAACAGATGGCAAAGCAGGGTTGCAATTCTTCCAAGAAATGCAGAATTGCATGAAATCACTGAAAAAGAACTTGGATAATTGCTCTGATCTTAGGTTAAACAATAAGAATACGTAAAAATTTAAAAAGAAAAAGTACAAGGATTCATAAATGCACATTACTTACGAGCAGGAATAATGATACTCTAAGTGCCTGCAAAAAAGGAGTTTAAACACTAAAGGCTTTTTAAAAATCCAGTGTAAAGCTGACACTTTAGATTTTTACATTTATTTTTACTTTTTAAAAAATGATGCCTTGGGCCCGGCGTGATGGCGCAGTGGTTAAGGTCCTCGCCTTGCACGCCCGGGATCCCATATGGGCGCCAGTTCTAATCCCAGCGGCCCCGCTTCCCATCCAGCTCCCTGCCTGTGGCCTGGGAAAGCAGACGAGGACGGCCCAAAGCTTTGGGACCCTGCACCCGCGTGGGAGACCCGGAGGAAGTTCCTGGTTCCCGGCTTCGGACCGGCGTAGCATCGGCTGTTGCGCTCACTTGGGGAGTGAATCATCAGACGGAAGATCTTCCTCTCTGTCTCTCCTCTCTGTGTATCCGCCTTTCCAATAAAAATAAAATAAATCTTAAAATAAAAAAAGATGCCTTTTGATGGCATTGCACGTGGATAACATTACTATAGTATCATATTTTGTCATTCTATAGTCTCACTTGAGAAAATGTGTCTTTTCACAAAATCAATTCCTCCATTCTCACAGTGCTGAGTTGCAATTCATCATGCAAGTTTGTTGATGTTCACAGGATTGTTTTCATTGTGGCCTATGGCTGGTGCTGTGTACCTCTGGATGGAAAGCATGTTGCTGAAATCTGTTTTATGTGATTAACTTAGAGAGGGGGCTTACTTATGGCATCCGCACTCTGTATCAGGCACTTTCCCAGGACAGACCTCGTTGGAGATGCCTAATGGAGGCACAGGGTAGAAAAGTGACCCACAGAAGTCACGGTGCCAGTGAGTTCTGATCTGTCTGTCTCCACATATCCACTCAGACAGAAGCTGTTGCCTGCCAGGACTCCCAAATCAGAGACAGTTAGAAACCTGCAGAGAACCATTAAGAACCGTTCATTCCTTGAACTAGAAAATGATGTCTGCATTCATACTGTAATTGGGCACAGATTGTGCTAAAATACACTAGTGCCTGCTTAGGGTGTACAGAAGTCTCAAAACGCTTGCTCACCCACTTCATTTCATGCTCACTGCCATCCTGCAAGGGGGCAGGGAAGCAGCAAGCGGTCTCTGAAGCTCCAAAAGTTTCCAAGACCTTTCCAGAGACCCTCCCAGCTCCAATGCTGTCACGCTGTGCCTGGCCCTGACTCCTCCACACTGCTGCACGTGGCTCTTTTCTCTCTCCATCTTCCAGCATGAGAGAGGGGGCAAAGGGGATTAGAGAAAACATTTGCTGATTAAGTTAGCATCCAAACAGCTCCCCTAAACATCACCCTCAAACTATAGGGCATCTTCCAAGTGCCTAACTTTGACAATGACACCATCTGGGAGTTGTACCTGCAGTACCAGCAAGAGGGAGCCCGGGGACCACGCTGAATGTCACCTCAGAAGCTAAAGAAGGTCCTGGCTCCAGAACTCTGTGTCGCTCAAATCAGTGTAAAACCAATCTGGTAGGGGGCTGTGTCCCAAGAGCCTACACCCTGTAAAGGAGCTGATAGAGACGGCTGGGAACACAAATGCTGCTCAAGTTAACAGCTCTGGAGTTGCTTGCCTTTAAATGAGTGTGTCAGTTTCTCTTTCTGTTCCTTAGAATTCGTTTTTATGGTCTGTTCATTATTAAGGGAAGACAGACAGTAGCACGGCTGGAATCCCTGAAGTTTGTGTGCCCTCATTTGCCCTGTGAATATTGTGGGTTCCTTAACTCTATGTGAGTTTAGGCTTGTTAGTCCTAAAGTTGATTGGATTTGTATAAGTTTTTACTCCCGTGCCCATTGCTCTCACAACATAATGCTACACTTGAAAGAGGACACAGAAAACAACAGGGTTAAATTTGGAACCAGATCATTGCACGGCAAGAAAAGTCACAGAACACCTTGATCCTTCACAACTGGAACACGAAAGCATAACTGGAAATAAAACAACCAACTCAAGTCCCTACACACCCGGCTAGAGTTTTATTTGGTTTTATTTTCTGCATTACTCTCCCTTCTCTATTAAGAAGCAAATTAATTGGGATTTTATCTCCATGCTGGGTGAGGTTTGGGGGCTTTATTATTTATAGGAATATGGCTTTTGTTCAGATCCTTAGTCAAAAATGAAAATGAGCTATCCTATTATTTTCAAGCTAAGAACGAATTTCCTGAAGAACTCCAGCTAGTCACTGGGAAGTTCCCAATTAGCCCAGTTGTAGCTAATTACTTCCCAGTGCTCAGCTGGATTGAAGCACCATCATGCCTCCATGAATTGGCAGTGTTTCCCTCAGATAAACAAAGAGGATGTGACTCCCATGCAAAGGAACAATAAGGTAACAAAGTAACAACAACAACATAAACCATTTCCGCAGCTTTTCCAGTACTTACTATGCACATGAATCTATATACTGATTCCATGTATCGTAGAGTTTATCTTGGTTGCTAGTTTTTAGTAATGATTTTCTTTCCCCTTAAGAACTCCAAGTGTGTTTTTCCCTTTTTTGTTTTATCCTTGTCAGGAAAGGGGTAAAAAAAAAAAAAGGAAAAAAATATCAACACTGACATTTACTTAAGGTCATCCAGCCGGGATTGAACAGTTACAGTGTAACCCCACTGCACATGCGCTACAATGAGGTCGCTGAAAGGATATGCCTAGGTGGAGCTTTGGAATTTCCAAAAGTTCAAGGAGAAACAATAAATTCTCTCTTGTTTTTTCCATGCAGGGCACAAAGCCAGCACGATGACCGCATCCCCAGGAGTAGGGAGTATATGCAGCGCTCTGGAATTCTCCCACAGTCCATAGACACTTAATCTTCAGAATGCTGTGCTTCAGAGCCAGGTTGCCGGGCCAAGCAGACACAGCAGCATCGTCCATCACTGGTTCTGGGCCCTGGGTATCATTCCACTTAGTCCCAAATTGGCAGAGGCAAAGTTTTCTTAAAAAGTTCAAAGGAAATCCACTGGGACATTTCATGACTAGAACTTGACACTTCCTCCTCTTTCATATGTTAGCATTAGAGCCTTGGAATTTTCCTTCCGAAATCTCCAGGCAGCCGCTGCTGCTCAGCTTCAGGCATCCCTGAGTTATAGAGAAATGAATTCCCCTACCAGAGAGGTGTGAGAGAGTGGCAGCTAGACCCGGGATCAGGATGGTGCATCGGTTACTCATCCCTCATCCTACTTCCACAGATGGGGGAAATGATGTCTTCTTCTATTTTAAGCCTATGACTACTTGGGCAAGATTTGAACTCATCTCATTTTGGCTGGCAGCGGGAGAGGGAGGACTTGAGAGAGGGAAGACAGAATTAAAAAGATTTGGTTCTGTTTTAAAAAAAACAATATTCCTTCTTTTTAAAAGGTTTATTTATCTGTTTGAAAGACCGAGTTGGAGAGAAAGATAGCCTCCACCTACTGGTTCACTCTTCATAGCAATCCCAAATGGGCGCAATGGCCAGAGCTAGGTCAAGCTAAAGTCAGGAGCCAGTGGTTCTTCTGGGTCTCCACATGGGTGCAAGGGCCCGAGCATCTGGATCATCCTCTGCTGCTTTCTCGGGTCATTAGCTGATTGAAAAGTATAGCAGCTGGGACTTGAATGGGCGACCATATAGGAAGCCAGTGCTGCAGGTTGCCCACTGTGCCACAACACTGGTCTCCAAAACCAATGTTCTTAACCCTCAGGTGTCTCTTTGAGAAGTTATTATAAAAAGAAAGTGAACTGTGGAGGAAAAAAAATGTATATATTATAATTTTTAAAGAAATCTTGAATGCTTCTTATGTTCTTCAGAAAACAGTTCTATGATCTTTGCAATTTGTTTTCCTTATAGCAAACCATGAAGAAGTATTTTCTTAGGCTTACATTTAAACCTATTTCCTGTATATTTTCCTTCTTCCCTTTTTAAAAATTTTTCTTATCTTAACTTTCGGAAGTCAGAATCAGGAAGAGAAAGAAGGAAAAAAAGCTAGGTAAGTACCAACAGCACTTTAAGTAGTTCTAGAACATAATTTTGCTGGAGTGTGCAAATACTGAAAGAATAATGCTTGGGTGTGCCCAGCTCAGCTAAAAAAAAAAAAATCTGCCTTAAAAATTTGAGTTTAGTCTGAAAAAAAGTAGCAAACTAGAGGCTAGTCTTCCAAGAAGAAAGCAACACAGCAGGAACACTCTCTGCCCTGGTTCACACCTGCCTGCCTTCCTCCTGGTTTAATGTACTTTTGTTCATTGCAGATCTGTTGTGTGTGCAAGCCAAGTATGTTTGCTCACTCTGGTTTCTTTTTCCAGCTCTGGGTGTGTGCCTGATTTCCCAGCATTAGTCACATTTCCTTAAGTTTTGTTTCTCTGAGCTGTTTCATTTTTATTTCTCTTTTTTCCAAAATGAATGGAAGAAAGTTCGAGCTGCAAGGAATCAAGTTCTCTCATTTAACATAGATGTAATATCAGAACCAGTGGCTTGCTCAAGCCCTCCTATTCTGCTTTCAGACATTCCATGAGGTTTTTTTTTTTTTTTTTTGAAAAATGGTTTTGTTCTGCCTTAAATATTAGGTAAAATCCCACACTCTTCTATTACTTGGTAAAAGTTTTAATCTCTAACTACACTTACAGACATTTAAGAGTCAGTTATATTAGGTAAGATAGTTGTCCATGAGCAGAAAGTATCTTTAGAAAGCTGCTTACACTGGTGGCCATTACCCAAGTCAGTTCAAACACTGACCAAGTGGCAGAGCACAGGCACTAACCTGGGGATACAGACACCATCTGTTGACACCTGTCAAACTGAAGCATGTGTGCTAGGAACATAATAACTGTGGTTTTATTATTATTATTATTATTATTATATTTTGACAATCGTTACATAGTTAATTAGGGTAAAAAGGTTCAAGGGCTACAGCAAAGTGGGTAAGACTAGTATTTTTTCATATTGTTTCCTTCATGTTTAAAGAGGGGTATTAAGGGAGAAGGCCCACCCAATTTCCCACCCTCCCCAAGTCCTGGATGTGGGGTATGCTCTGAGGTTTTTGCTCAAGTGGTTTTGATATTGCAACAGTTATGAATCACTGCCAATCTTGCCACTCCAAGCACTATGAGGTCTTAGAAAAATCCACTGATTGACATAGTCCATCATAGCTGAGATGGTTGGTTGACCTGTTCTGTCTTCTCTCTTTTCTTGGTTAGGGTTCTGAGTCCAGCATTTAGATTAGGAAGATCTCCAAATAAACTTTGTCTAAGGTGTTCTCTGACCATATTCTTATATGTGCTAGCAAGTACAGGGCCCGGCACAGTCCATCACCCCGATGAGCTGGTGGTTGCAATTGCTGGGTTGGTTCTGTTTTCACTCCCGATTTTCCCTGGAACCAATGGGTGTTGCAGTCCAGCCTGGTTCTGCCCAGCACATACTTGGCCCTCACATAAACCAGTGGGAGCTGCAGCCTAGTTGGAGCAACCCGCAATAACCCCCACCAGATCTGCCCACCCCCTACTCTGGTTTGCCAGTATGTGTAGCAGTAGTCTAGTCTGTCCCACACCCCATTCCACCCCAGCCCCTGGTTTTCGTGCCCTCCCGTGGGAGTGGTAACCCAAGAGGGAGGAGCCCACTATTTCCCTCCCAGGCCTCTCCCACTCCCAGATTATGTACTCTCCAGGTAGTTCTGTGGTTTAACTTGACAGAACTAGCCCCCAGTGCCAGCTTCTTCAGGCTGATGCTGTGGCTAAGCCAAAACAACCCTCACCCACTCTAATTTCATTTACACCAGTAGGAATAATCAGCCCAGCCTGGCTTTTCCCTGATCTAGTCCATATGAGGCGTACAGGTGCTGTAGCCCTGCTTAGTCTGGTCTGTCCCCATCTCAGCTCACACTCTCCAGCTGGAGTAGCTGTCCAGCAAAGGAACCGTCCCTTGTTCCCCTGCTGGCTCTGCCCCCTTCCTTCCTTGTTCTCACATTTGCTGGTTGGGCGCTGCGATCCCTTCCGGTACAGGCCACCTCACCTTGGCATTCCATATTGTGCACTAGTCTTTGTTGCAACCGAACCTGGTTCGACCCACACTGTTCTGGTGCTTGGATTTGCCAGTGGGTGAAGTGGACCGATTCAGCCTGGTCTTCCCTCGACCCCTGCCAAATGTATCCCGGTGGGTAGCTTTCCATGGCCTGTTCTGGGCTGTTTCCTATCATGTTTCTTGCGCTTACCTGCCAGGTCTGTGTCCTGCCAGAGGAGTTGCTCAGGCTCCTCCATCAGAACCTCTCCCAATGCCAGGTTTCATGCTTACCAGTGGGCCCATGAGCCAGTTCTACTCAGTTCACCTCCTGTCATAGCAGGAACCGTGGCTTTTCCTGACTGGCCTTCAACCCAAACTGGTCCTTGCTGTTGGATGTTTCAGCCCAGCCATGGTTTGTCCATACCCACATATGACTCACACATGGCTCAGTAGGGGATTGAGACCTTGTCTAGTCCATCACACATCTATCCTGGTCCTCCAGGAGGACACCAGAGGGAGTTGGGGTCTGGCCTGGCTCGGTGCATCCAATCCCAGTCCACATTTGTGCCAAGGGAGACTACAGCCATTTCCAGATCAGAACGCAGCCCCCATTCCAGGTCACTCGCCCCTTGGTGGGAACCTCAACCTAGCTAGGGTTGTCCCCTTAGCTCCCCAACTGGGCCTATTCCCAGCCATAGATCACATGCATGCCAGTGGTTGCTCTGACTCAGCTTGGCACAGCCCCTCACCCATCCCAACCTCTGCCTTAGACACTGTGACTTAGTGTTCCTGGCTCATGCAGACCAGCAGGTACAAGAGCCTAGCTCGGCATGACCTGTGCTCCCTCCTGGTCTGTAGTTTTGCTTGTGGGCTAAGGTTTGCTCAGTCCTGCCTGATCTACCCTGTTCCATTGCCAATTGACACACTTGCCCGCTGTTGGAGCTGCTTTGCCCAGCTTGTCTGACCCCCAGGTCTGGACCACATGTTCACCGGCGGGAGCTATGACTCGCCAAGGGAGTTTCCCAAGTTCCTCCACTTAATCCACTCCCAGACCCAGTTCTCACACATGCCATTGGGTTAGGCCAGTGCACGGCGCAGTCTGGCCTTCCATTTGGCCTTGTATGAGCTAGTGAACGTTGCAGCCCTACCCACCCCACACCCTAATCAGGATGCACATTTGGGTGCTGCTGCCCTGACCAGTCCAGACTAATAACCCTGTTTTTAACCTACAAGTTTTTAACCTACAAATTTTAAGCAGAAATATATACTTTGGGGAAGAAAATATACTCTTGAAAGCAAGGTAACTAATAGCCTATGGACTAGGAAAAAGCAACACTGAAACAGTCAGTCTAATGGGATTACACAGCCAGGAAAGTCACCAAATGCCATAATTTTTTTATACTGCTTAATTATTTTTGTATGAAAGAGTTAAAGAGAGAAAGGGAGAAACAGAAAGATTTTCTGTGTGCTGGTTCATTTTCCAAATGGATGCAATGGCCAGTATCCTTTCAGGTTAAAGTGAGATTCCAAGTGCATCTTACAGGTGGTTGCAGTGGCCCAAGCCTTTGGACCATCTTCTGCCATTTTTCCCCAGGCATGTTAGCAGGGAACAGGATTTGGAGGTGGAGTAGCTAGGGCTCAAATTTATGCCCACATAGGATGCCAGCTTTGCAGGTGGCAACTTTTTTTGCTGAGTGCTAGCAACGGCCCCTGAAGCAAAGTTAACAAGGCAAAAGAAAGAATGTACTGGCTTACATAACAAAAAAGTCTGGTGAAAGTTCTCAGGTACAAATTTAATTCAGATGATCAAGAGATCAAGTCAGGAATGTCCCCATGTCTCAACTGCACTTTCAGGTGTTGGTTCTACTGTAAGCAGGTTCTTTCCAAGTGGGAGTGAGAGTACCATTAGGAGATCCAGGATTGCAGTCTATCATGTTAGAAAGGATGGGACAGAATCTGATCTTTTCTGACTACAAAAAATCATTCAGGGATGCCTTTTCTAATTAGACTGGCTTGCATTATCTGTGCATCCTTAAGTCAATGATACAATGCATTTATTTGCTACCAAGTCCAAGGGATAGAGTCAGTACCATTGAGATTTCACGGATCCAAGGAGATTGGGTTATTCCCCCATTATAAATTGAGTTGTGAATATCAAGGATGGATGCTAGATAGACCCAGACTGTAGGCTAGATCTACATATCAAAGGTATCGCTTAGCTTCTGGAAGTTCATAAACATTCTTTACCTCACATAATAGGGAGACTTCCCTATGGAAATTCTGCACATTAATGAAACTCACCCATCTGCTTACAACCATAAATACTTAGTGTTCCTCTTTGGGTGGCACCCGGTTGTCATATACAACCTCAGAATTCCTGGCAGGTCCACATTTCTCGTAAGTTCTTATGCTATGACACCGTGGATGAATGAGTGTCATATCCATCTTCTAGATCTCCCACAAAATGAAATAACAGGAAAACAGCAACAATCATCCTAAAAATCCCTTCTAAAGGTAGGAAAATGGAATACGAAAGGCCTTAAAGCCGGTGAATCTTACTAGGCAGGGACAACGAATATTCTCTAATGAGTTCCTTAATTAATTTTGCCAGTTTCCAGCTGCTGGAATTTTTGAGGCCTGGGGATTGAGTGAGGAGTCGCATTTTTGCAGGCTTAAGGTTTTTCTGGCAACACATCTTTAAAGTTCGCAAGCCTTTACTGGTTTATGTTTGTTCAGCTTCACAGACGTGGGATATTTGTGGCTTTGTAGTCAACAGCCAAATCTGACAGCTGTTGCCATACAACACTAAGTTCTACTGCTTCAGCTGTTCTATAAGAATTCAGCATTCTGGTAAGATACCTGGCCAGTGCAAAGCAAGAGCAGGCCTCCTTCCACTCAGCCCATATTACACCTCATGGACAATGAAGTAGTTGTCAATTTTTTCAATAAAATGAAATCAAAAGAATGTGTTGGAGAAAGAAGAATCAACTTTTCCACAAATTATCAATCTTATGTTCAACTACATTTGCCTTCATTTGCTTCCTTTAAGTTGGTGCAGAGAAACTGGACTTTAACCCTGCAAAGTGTTTTTTGTTTGTTTGTTTGTTTTTACTGATTCCCCCAAGCTCTCCCCCCATATTGAGTTCCTCCATATTATTACAGTAGTACAACTCATAACCAGTCATAATTCTAGCATTGTGGGCATGGATTATATAGAGAGTTCAGCATCTTATTGTCCAGATAAATTCAACAGTTTCATTGGGAGACCATCCTTGATCTGAAAGCAGAGTTGGCAGTTGGCAGAATATCGTCCCCTCCAATAAAAAGCCACAACCCAAATTCAACAACAGGAAGAAACATGGGCGTTAACAAGATCATGAAGTCAATTGACATGGTACTGAGTGACCAATGTGCTAGAAAATGCAAGTTCTTATGCACATCCTGTAACTTCTTCATTGACATTCCAATTTTACTTTATACATAACCCACTGCCATAAACCTTAAAATGGTTATAGGGTATAGTCAGCTGTCTTGTGTCTTTTTTTCCTTCATATTTATATTTAGCAGCTTATAGTATTCAAGTGTGATTTTTACTGAGTTTCATGAATTTTAGGATAGTCCAAACAGGCCCATAACTCTAACAAGGCATATGTTAACAATATGTTACGAGGGGTGTGCAGAGAAATCTTCAATACCTTAGTGAGGAGTAACTGATCTTTGTGTTCTACCTAGTAAGGTATGTGGAAGTCCAAGTTGATTTTTTCTTGTCTGTTCTAAGCTTTCCTTATTGGTCTCTCTCTCTGTCTAGCTGATCTAATTTTTGGGGCTCTGGAGCAACCCTAATGGTCATTGCAAGAGAGGGTGGGGAGCCAAAGTTGTGACTAAGTAAGGACCAGAGAAAGCTCCTCTCCCAAGTCCTGAAGGAAGTTGACTGTTCTTCTGTTTCTGAGGACCACTCGGGATTCCTGGCTGTTGTTCCGATGTCGTTAGACCCTGTGAGGAGGGTTCTGGGATTCTTCCATCCCATGTGGGAGATCTGATAGGGAATGCTTGACCTCAGAGTTCTCAGCCTATGATGAAATGATGTCAATCATAAAAATAGTACCTGTAAATTGTAATATTATTACACCCTCAAACAGCCTGTATCACACGCAATAAGACATTGTGAATGTAACCAATGAACCAATAATCAATGAGAAACAGACTGCTTATGATCTACATCAAAGAACTGAAAAGTCTGATATGCTTTTAATACCCTATGGTATTTTGCAATGGGTCAGGAGAGCAGAGAAATCTTCCACCTTCTTAGAGTGTGTGGGGAAGATGTTAAATATAATCTATTAAGATTGTAACAGGTAACTTACAGACAGCAGACTCGAAACTACACTAGTCATTAGCAAAAATTATGAAGACATACAGTGGAATCCAAGAGCGATCCTGACAGTCTCTTAATAGGAGGTCATACACAGAGAGAGGAAGAAGATCCCAGAATGAAGCAGGTGGACAGGAGGAGGCTTGCATCCCAGCCTGGAGCTCCCAGATCCTCACAAGGCCTATCAGTATGGGCACCAAGGACTATATCCCAACTGCCAAGGAGATCACAGGGAACCCTGCAAAGTTTAAGTCCATTTGCCACTCAAGCATTTGAATCTGGGGACGGAAGTTAAAGGTGAGGAAAATGGAATACAAAGGGGCATAGACACTCATCAGCTGGTGAGTATGCACACAAAAATATTTTCAATATCATGTGTCATTAAGACATCTTAAGCTAAAATAGCAGTCAAATATCATCGTGCATCTATTACAGTGAATTCAGTCTGAAACACTGACAACACAAAACGCTAACAAAGGTATGGAACAATAAGAATTTTTTTGTTGATGCTGGAAAGCAAAATGGTACAAGTACTTTAGAAGGCATTAGAAAGCATTGCTTGTGAATGTGTTGCCTGCTTTTATACATTGAAATACTAACCCCAAAGGCGACAGTGGTAGAAAATGTAAACTTTAGTAGATATTAAGTTATGTGATTAGAAACCTCATGATTGGGATTCATGACATTAATGCCAAGTTATATAACTTAGACTTGCCAGAATCTAAAGTTATGGAACACATTCCCATGGTTTATGACCTACCTAGCTTATGGTGTTGTGTTACAGCAGTTTAACCTACCAAGACAGTTTCAGAGTTTCTTACAAAACTGAACATGTACATACCATATGATTCAGCAATCATGTCTTTGATATTCACACAAAGGAGTGGAAAACATGTCTACACAAAGCTGCACACAGTTATTTATAATAATATCTCAAAACTTGGAAGCAGCCAAGAAGCCCCTCAGTAGATAGGTGAATAAATAAACTGACATATATCCATATAATGAATTATTACTTAATGTTAAAAGGAAATGAGCTATATAACCAGGAAAATACAGGAAGGAAATTTAATACCACACATTACCTCATGAAAGAAGCTAATCTGGGCCTGGCGTGGTGGCCTAGCAGTTAATGTCCTCACCTTGCACGCACCGGGATTCCATATTGGTGCTGATTCTGATCCCAGCACTCCCACTACCCTTCTCCCCACTTGTGGTCTGGGAAAGCAGTCTAGGATGGCCCAAAGCTTTGGGACTGTGCGCCAGAAGAGGCTCCTGGCTTCAGATAGGCTCAGCTCCTGCTGTTGCGGCTGCTTGAGGAGTGAATCAAAGGATGGAGAATCTTCCTCTCTGTCTCACCTCTGTATATCTGACTTTACAATAAAATTAAATAAAATCTTAAAAAAGAAAAATGAAGCCAATCTGAAAAAGCCTCAGAATATATGATTCCAACTACACAATGTTCTGGATCTATGGAGACAAAGCAATGATCATTTATCAGGGGTAGTGGGGAGGGAAAATAAGCAGAGCCGAGAGGGTGTTGAGGTGAGTGGAACTGTCCCATGTGATACTGCAAAGATGGGTGCATTTCATTTTACTTTTATTAGACTCTATAGAACATACAGCACCCCATGGGAACCCTAAGGTGAACCATCGGCGTTAGATGACAGGAATGTGTCAAGGGTTATGGGTGCGGGGCCATTGTGACATTAACCTGCCTCCTGTTAACATCAGTACATGATTCAGCTCCCTGCTGGTGCACCCGGGAAGGCAGTGGAAAATGACTCAAGTATTAGGGCGCATGCCATCCACTTGGGAGATCTGGATGGAGTTCCAGACTCATGACTCTACCAGGCCCAGCACCAGATTGGGGGCCATTTGGGGAATTTCTGTATGTCACTCTGTCCCTTTCTGTTTGCAACTCTGCCTTTCCAAAGCAAAACGCAGACAGTATTATTAAGTACCGAGTTGTTGTGTGTGTCTGTTAAACAACAGCAGCAGGTGACAAGTGAGCAGTTTATCACCAATTACAGATCTCTTTTTCAGTCAGGGTAGAAAGGATTTTACTGGGCTGTGATAAGTTGCAGTCTTGCCTGGTGTAAAACCTATCTTCCTTAGACTCATTTCTAGAGTTGTTCATGTTTCTGAGTCATTCAGAAGCCCATCTCATACTGGATGAATTAAAAATGAGAATGTGGTGGTTTATGTAACTGAAAAGTCTAGCAATGAAGATGCAGGTGTGTGTGTCTGTGTGTCTGTGTCTGTGTATCCCTCTCTCCCTCCATGTTACCTGGTTCTCATGATGGCTAGGTCTGTCTACAAGCAGCCCCGTGGATAACAGCATCTCTAGATCCAGTTTCCACCGAACTCAAAAGCAAGGATTTTACTTTTCCCAGCAAAACTCAAGCTGCTCTCTTACTTGGTCAATTGCAGCTTCCTCTCCATGCAGGACAACTAGACAAGAGTGTATTTAGAGCAGTGACAATATTCTTGTAGGACATTATGAGGGTGGTGGCCAGGCATCACACTTCTATCCAAGGTACAATTCTGTGTGAGTTTCAGCATATAGTAAACATCAGTGTATCCAATTTTTCCTTTTTTGTTAGAATGAAGCTGAACTGGGAAGGAAAGTGGAAATATACTCCTTGTGGCTAGGCTGGTATAATGGTATGGGGGTAGGGCATGTTCAGCTTCAGTTGCAACTAAGACTTCACCTGTTCCATGGAGGTGAAGTGAAGAAAAATAAAAGAGAGAGAGAGAATGTTGCAATTGTGCATCAAGGAGGAATTTGGGGGTTAATTTTAAGTCCCTCAGGGAGCATCATATGGATGCTCACACGGTAGCTTTTCAAAGGAAGTCAAAATGCCACAAATGATATTTGGTAGTTTCATATTCTGTTTGACAGTTGACAAATTCAAGATTTACTCCTTAAGAATGTGAAACTCATTCGTATAACCTATCTTGCAGCACCTGAGCAAATATATCATATATTTCTATGTTAAATATATTTGTATGTGATATTACACTATACTATACTATACTATACTATATATTTATATATTTATATATGATACTCCCTAGGTGTAACTTTGAAAGTCTTTCCTTTACTTGAGAAAAAATATAATTCAATCAAAAGGAAAATTAATTATATGATGGTTAAATCCTTTGGCAACAGAAATTATGTAACTTTTGTTCCTTCTGATTTGTTTTCATGAAGTTTATTTCCAAGAGGAAGGAAGCTTCCCTCTTAAGGTTAACTGAAATTCTATTCCAGGAACAAACAGAAGCTAAGTTTCTTTTTATAGATTTTTCTGAAGTTGTGCTTTTGTTTCTCTGTGGTTTCACTACGAGAAGACTTTGAAATCCCATTTCCAAACTTAAAAGAGTCCCTCAAACATTCTTCAGATATGGAGGATGTAGTATAATTTTCATTTACATGCAATAACACATATTCATCAGGGAGGATTTTAGGACAATGGCAGAATAGGAAGCTCTCGTCTATGGCCATAGCACCCTGAACACACCCGCTCTCCTCTGATCTCAGAAGCTAAGCAGGATCGGGCCTGGTTAGTACTTGGATGAGAGAATAGAAAGCTCTCTTCCTATGTTCGTCGTTAGCAGTTGCATTGCCAGAATCTGGTGGCACAGCTCTACAATTCTGCAGTAGATTGAAAACTGCAGCTTCTGAGTAAAGGCTTAGGTGGCAAATTGTGGTTAGTTTCAATCAACGTCAGCTGTCCCATCCCCCATCCCTCAGTTGTTGGAAGACCACTGTGCAGGTGTTGCTGAAGGTCCTAACAGGAGTCAGCATGGACAGAAAGAATCCTTTGCTTTCATGGCTGCTGATCTGTGCTGATTGCTGCTTCTCGCCATAGAGATGCAGAGAAGGAATAGCTTTCGTTGTTCCTCCTCTCAATGACGTAAGCCATTGCTCACTCCACGGGCAAAGTGACATCCATGGATTTTTTATTTTGTTTGGTTTTGTTTTAGTGTTCATTTATTCATTTTCATCTATTTGTAAGGCAGAGTGGTGGAGTGGAGGTGGGGAGGCGTCTTCCATCCACTGGTACGCTTCCCAAATGCCTGCAAAAACCACAGGCAGGAGCCTAGAATTCCATCTGGAATCTGTCCATGAGACACAGGGGTGGGCTCCCCTCCATTATCAGGAAGCTGGATCACAAGCAAAGTAGTCGGGATTTTGATTTAGACTATGGCATCCCAAGCGTTAGATGGGTGGAGCAGAAGTGATTCTAGTATCCTGTGGGATGTCAAGCTGACACTCCCATCAGGAATGTTTGGAAAGCTGAATCACGCTAACTTTGCCTCTGCTCAGAAGGTCGACATCCACCATGATGAGTACACATGCTACATGTCACAAGCATGTGCAAACTGAGCAGCAGCCACCTTCTACCATCCCCCCTGCCTAAAATGCACAACAACAACAACACAGTGGTGTATGCCTTGGATGGCCATTTGCTCACGTGGTCACCCTACCACGCGCAAGTGGTCCTGTGCCATCTCCCGCCAGGGAGCAGTCTATTAGACTCTCTCTTAATAAAACCCTCTGCCTAAACTAAAGGTCTCTGTCATCCTCAGTTGCCTCTTATCCCAACACCAAGCAGAGGCTTAACTTCCTGCATCATACCATGTGACTTAGACTTCAAGGGAGTTGCTTCACCAGTTACCGCTAGAGGTTGGATCTCAAAGGCACAAGCATCAAGCTTCAGGTACGAATCTCAGGAATATTTTACATCCTGTGTTAGATTCTGCGACAGCAGATGATCTACCTAGTAAAACAGACTGGGGCTCAGAAAAAAGTTATTTGCTAACTTGTTTCTTGAAAGCAGGAAAAGCGAAAGATCTTGTTCAGTCGCGAGAGAAGCCACACTCCTGAGAGCACGTAAGGGTCCCTCCAAGGACGGGGGAACTCTGATGAAGTTGCAAGGGATTGTACAACTTTCTTTTATTTGTGTGTAGTTTGCTCTTGTCCAAGTACACTGTAAGCCACGGGTTGTAATAGCCAGTGTTGTGCTGAGCTGGGTTAAGGAAGGGGATGTTTTGTGGCTCTTTGTATAGAAGTGAGACGTAGAGGATAACGGCCAGTGGAAAGTTCTAAAACAGTGGAGAAGGAACCACGACATAATAGAGTCTGTCCATGAGCAATGTATTGCTTCAGTGATGGTCACAGGAAGCACATGGGTTCAACCGTGCTTTGCTATACAGCGGTACTGATATTAACAGTTAAATATATTATTTCTTATCTCATTCCACCACCGCTGCAAGGCTAGTACTATCACACCAGCATATTATAATACAGTCAACTGAAATGAAAAAACAGAAAACCACTCATCTGCAACTATGGCTAAGCTGAAATTCCACCCAGGTCTTAGAGGAAGTCTCTGCTTTTCACATGTCTTTTCCAAGCATACATACATGTTAAGTATGTAGCCTTCTCCTTAGCACATGCTACGGCAACTCATACATTTTAATTTGCTTCTTCCTGCCTGTGGCTGATTTGCTGAAAAGAACACCCGACTTTGCTGTATTTTTGGGGTCTAATTGTTGGACATCTGTTGGTTTCCTGTGGCTGCTATGATACATCACCATACTAGTGACTTAAAACAGCACAGATACTCTGGAAATTAGAAGTCCTAAAATCAAAGTGGAGGTTCCTCTCTGAGGCTGCAGGAGAGAAGCAGTTCCTTTTATTTCCCCCTCAGTTCCAGACTTTGCCTTCCTTGGCCCAGGATGCAAGTGACATCTCCTTTTTCTACCTCTGCTCATCATGTTATAACTCTACTGTTGTCCACTTATAAATCCTCCATGATGGCCGTGGTTCCTCTGGATCATCAAGAATAATCTCATTACCCAGTTTGATTTAGTCTCGGTGGAATGTCTCCAGTGTCATTGGTTCTGAAGTGAGGATGTGAGTATCACATCCTTCTTGCCATTTGTATTTCCATCCATCCTTTGGATCTCATTTTCCACTAGATGGTCAGGCTGTACCACAGATTAAGCTATACTATGATGTGCTCAAGTATAAAGCCAAGTGTCACTCAGGGTTGAAGCTAACCAGGCTTAACTGGCACAGGGTTTGGTTACAGCAAAATAAGAGCGATTGCCCTTACGTGAGCTGGTCTCCCATGCCTAGCAGATCCACCACACAGGGGATGCTGGCAGGGTTTCTGCATATACTCTGATTGTCTACTTTGTATTGCAGGGCTAGGACTTTCAACCCACCCCTCCTCCATGGTATCTGAAACAGAAAAAGAGGCAAGGCTTACTTAAGTGTTCTTAACACATATCCAGTAGGATCAAAAGAGCATGGTTTGAAACTGAGTGATGGAACGCAAAGTGAATGCAACTCAGGATTTTCTTTTTTCTTTCACTTTCATTTTTTTAAATATATATTTATTTTTATTTGGTCCAAGATACACAGAAAGAGAGGAGAGAGAGAGAAAAAGACAGAGACAGATCTTTCACTTTCTGGTTCACTTCCCAAATGCTCCTGTGACCAGAGCTGACCTGATCCAAAGACAGGAGCCAGGATCCTTTTCTGGTCTCCCAAATGCAGACCAGATCCTAACCAGACGAGACCCTAATCTTAACCCTTGGGCCATCCTCCACTGCTTTCACATGCCACCAGCAAGGAGCTGAATCAGGAGAGTGCAGCAGCTGGGGCTTGAATCAGCAGCTGGGGCTTGAATCAGCACCCGTAGGGCATGCTGGCACTACAGGCAGAGGATTAGTATGGAGTCAGCCCCAACTTTCATGATTTCACGGCAAGTGATTTTGAGTTCTTCTTCTGTTGTATATTTTCATTTAGCCCCACATACCTTCAGTCATTCACATTGTTAAGTTCCTGGGGCTGCACTGTGATGACTGGCATAACTGCATCAGCCGTGCCTGTGTGACCTAGTCCTGGCTTCTTTGTGGGACAAGGGGGCAATCTAACACGTGGCACAGATGTTACAACATGACTGAGATGGTGTGTACCATGTCCACGTGGTAAAACATAAGTCCAACATAATGAGACATCATTTTCATTCCCAACCCAATGTGGTCCACTTGTCAAACTCCTTTGTGGGAGTGACTCCAGGTCAAATACGTCCCAGTATGCACTTTTGGACTCGGAGTTAAGTTAAATCGTACTGATCCGAAGCTCCGGGGTCCCTGAGGGCAACCCGTGTGGAGGGGAAATGCGAGAAAAAACAAGGTGCGGGTCCTGATACTGCGGAACAGTCTATGGCTGCGGGTGGGCAAGAACTCCTCCCCAACTTGCGAAGCAGCTTGACCAAAGAATGAAAATCCACACAAGAAATTTTTTTCGGAAAGAAAAATATGAGGGCGTGACCAACCGTCATATGAGTAGAGTTGCAGAAATGACGTAAAAGGAGGAGACTGATGGAAGTGACGTAGGCGGAAGTTGGTGTAAATCTAATCCTAGCACTCACCGTGATGCTAATCTAGACCCTGACCTTAAAACTAACAAGCAATTCGTCAAATGCCTAAGCTCATCCAAAGAAATAACAAAATAAATAAATAAATAAATATTAAAATAAAAAATCATTAAAAATTCCAAGGGCGTTGGATAGAAGAGACGGGTCAGCAGTGATGAAGGAGGAAGTGATATACACAAAGGTGAAAGATATGTAACATAAACATAGGGGGGAAACACGCGGAAGGAAGGTATGTAACCCTAACCCTAACCCCAAGCCCAACCCCAGCTTCAGCCCCTAATGCAACAACCGCCTGAAGTGAAATCGCACTGATCCGAATCCCTCCCGCGCCACAAAAGCACCTGGCGCAGCCCGGAAATTCACAGTTCAGGAGCTGTTTGGGGCTCTGCAGACTGGCCTGGCTAGGTAGCTCTATCTACAGCCTTCCTAAGGCACAGTAGCTTTTGTGCATAAACTACCTTGGTTACAAAACAGTCACGTCAGTGGTGTTGCCTTCGCAGTGAAGACCCTTGTTAAGGCGCCGCATCTCACACTAGAGTGTCTGGGATAAGAGACCTGGTTCTTTCTCCCGAGTTCAGCTTCCTATTAATGTAGGCTCCAGGAAACAGTGGAGCCAGGATGGCCTGGGCCCAGCTCCAGGTGTGAACGCATTTGGGCAGTGAACCAGCAGATGTGCCTCTCTCTGTGTCCTCAAATGAACAAATTTGGCCAATGAAAACCCTGTCCCAGAGTCACTATGGCTTGGGCTGTGAACTGCACAATCATACGGATTGCTTTTCATATCACAGACACAAGAATACGTCGAAGATTTCTCAGAAAATGGAATTAAAATTTTAAAAACACCCGTTTTCGTGAGCTTTTTGAAGTGATCCCTCGTATTGTGTACATTTAGGTATGTTCTATATTGTTTTTCCAATAGATGGAGCTTAAGTCCTTGAGAAGAAAATTGTTTTTTTTGTTTTTTTTTTTTTCCTAATCTACACTATCCCCATTATGCCTGGAGAAAAAGAGTAGCTGTCTGGGAGAAAAACAAGAAAAACCTTGGCGACCAGAAATACAGTTCCTAAGAGGCGTTCGCTGACTACTGCTTCAGGCGCCAAGTTTAAGGATTTTAAAGGGACTGTTTTCATTTGGAGACATGACCTGGACTAGCAAGTTGAGCCACTCCCTTGTTCTGACATGTGAAGTTGATGGTTTTCATTACTTTTTGAGCAGTTCGTTGTGGTCTTGGGAGAAGTGGAAAATTCCTGCCGAAATGTGTCAGAGGTGACTGCAAGATAAGAAACTGTGATAAAATCAAGAATTGTGTTTTTTACTTCCTTTTGGCTCGTCAAGGCTGCCTTAGCTGGATTTCTTTTTCATTTTTTTTATCTTTTGCCTTCAAAAGTTTGTTCACTGTGTTTAAGATGATATACCAGGTACTCTCTGAGCTATGAAAAATAAAAGAAAATCCATTCATTACAATACACACTGATGAGAGCATGGACTCAGAGATAGACAAGGGTTTAATGCCAGTGACATAATTCCTAGTCATGTGTGCCTACTTTTACAAGGTCACACAGAGAGTGAATTAGGTTAACATAAACTTCAATATTTGGCCAGTTTCAGGACCAGTACCCTTGGTACATCAGAGAAGTATATTCTATCACACCCAATTACTGAATGATACCTCAAAATAGTTGGAGGTGTTGCTAAAGGGCCCCTGCAAACCTGAGTCCACTCAGTGATTTGATTCTGCATCAAACCAATCACTGACCTTGGAGTGGTGAAAGAAACGAAGTTTCATTGCAAAATGCAGAACAAGAAGGCAGGCAGCCATTACTTAAT
Source organism: Ochotona curzoniae (assembly GCF_017591425.1). Lineage (NCBI taxonomy): Eukaryota > Metazoa > Chordata > Mammalia > Lagomorpha > Ochotonidae > Ochotona > Ochotona curzoniae. Next base: position 27,076,377 of record NW_024467096.1, read on the forward strand.
CCCCAGATGCCTGAGGAGGTAGTGGTGAACGTTCTTACAATTCAACATTGGGGCCAAGAGGCACATGATCTGCTGAAGTCCAAGTTGGTTAATGATACTTGTCAATTTCCTTTGGCTGGTGATGGTGTTCTATTAGGTAATTTAGAATATTCCGGTGGTCTTCAGTTAGTCTTGAGGAGACAAAAGGTGTTTCCCATAAGTGGTAATTACTTCCTGTCTCAGATCTGGAATTTTCCTTCCTGAATCTAAAGTTATTTCATACATACCTCCCTGGAAAATGGTGGCGACCACTATTTCATTTATTGAAGAGGCAAATGAGTTCCCGAATCCAGGATTAGAACCTCATAGGGTTGGGTGTATTACTGCCTCAATTCAGCAAGCTTATTTTGGTAAAAGACTGGTCAGTACAGCTAAGACTAAGGAAGACAGAGAAGAGGCCACTTTACATTATAGGCGTTTAGTCTCAGAAGAAATACTTGCAAATGGATGTTTTAAACATAGTTAACCTACCTATACAAAGTTCCACTCTTGATAGAATTTACTATATTGGGGAATCCCCCAGTTTCCAAAGGATTAAGCAGACAGTATAATTAGTGTAAAATACATGCAAAAGTCAGTATTGTGAAGGCAATAAAGATTTGCAGCACGGTGAGAAGATGCCTTTGGTCCTTCACACTGCCTGAGCATTTTATGAGCTTTGTTGCACATCTCTTGATCAATTGTCTGCTTGTCCTGGCATGTTGCATTCTGTTGGTCCAATGCTGAGTGGTTGCACTTTTGAGCAGAAGGTCCATGGGGTTACAGTCTGTCACAGGGGAACACACAACAGAACATTTGAAATAGCCAAAGTAGGACTCCAGTTGTCTTTGAGGACTCTTGACTATAGCCACTACAGCGGTAGATTCTGGAAAATAACCTGGTTGGCAAATATGAGGGTTACTATCCAATATCTAAGAAATCATGGAAAACTAAGAAAAGAATCTCAGGGGGAGACTTCCTTGCCGCCTGTAAAAATCTCCCTGCAAAGTGACCCTAAGATTTCATCCTGAGCTACCTATGCCCTGCGCTTGGACATGGCATATAGATTCCAAACAATCGGGCTTCTTCCTTTCCTTGTCCCTAAAATCCCCTGTAATCTGTTTTTCCTGAATTTTCATGAGTCCTCCAATTCATCACCCAGGGCTGCCAGGATCCCATCCATCAAAATGCCTCATAGTAAGATTAAGCTCTCAGTGCATTATCTCTAGAATTTGCCAGACACTAGGAGGGTTATTCTAAAATAATGGATTCAGTATCTGTGGCACTTCATCTCCATAATGGGAAATTGGAAATAGATCAAAATGAGGTAGCTCTGTCCTAAGAATAAGCTTAGATTGCAAGAGACAAAAGAGAGAGCAAACAACAACAAAAACGCCTAAATTGGGTGGGAAGTATTGATACTGAAATTTAAACATACACAATGGAAACAGCTTTAAATGAGGAATGAGATCATCTTTGTCTTATAGAATCAAAAGATATTGTTCACAGGATCTTAGATATAATATTAGTATATTTTAAGATTATTGCAAAGTAGAAGACAGATTTGGTTTTTCCAGATCATGAATTTAAATTTTTGCACATACCACTCATTTAGTTACGGATGATTGATCAAATGGTGTTTCAAGTGAAACTCATTGAGGAATTTGGGCTACCTAGTAGTTGAATTTTTTTAAAACTTTTAAAGTTGTTTACGTGGTTAGGAGGGATATATGCCCACTTGCGTCACTGATTAGGATGGGGTGGAGGGGGCAAGGGGGCTGTTTCTTGCTGTCAAACTATGTCAGGACTCTATGATGGGGGGTGGTCACTTGATGTCACCTTAGAGAGCATGATGTGGGGAAGAATGTTCGAAGGGTTACTTGAGTGGTTTCAATAGTTCTAAAACATTGTTGGTTTCATTGCTCCAGGGTTGAGAAAATCTTTCCAAGATCTGTTAGTCCACCTTAGTGCATCCACAAACTCAGGAACATGATACAAATCTTGGCCAGGAGAGTTGTCCAACTCATTCTGCTTTCCTTTCTGTGACGAGGCACTTGGTTTGCTCTGGTGGTCTAGGTGAGCTGGCATCTGTGAGTATTTTGGCATGGCGTCCACTGCACAGGCATCAGCAGATGGGGAGGCCCAGCCCCAACATGTGCACTCCAATGTCTGACCTCATATCTTGTGGCTGGAGTTTGAGTCCAGCTGTCTAGTTAGAGAGTTCCCTAGGAAACCTTGCTGGGGTGACTCCAGACGTGACTCTTGTGTGTGCAGGGTCCAGTTTGGTTTATCACCCACAGCAGCCTATGCATATACCACAGAATGTAGTTGCTTGGTTTAGTTCTGCCCTCAGCCCCTTCTCCCTTGAGAACTGCTGGGCGCTGTGGGGTAACCCAACTTAACTGCCACAAATATGGCCCTTATGCACACAAACTGCAAAAGCAGCCTAGTTGGGGCAACCTCCAGTAACTCCTGCCAGGTCTGTCCTTAGCCCCAGTTCCTGTGCATGCCAATATCTGCAGGAGACTTGTCTGGCTTGTCTCACATCCCACTTGGATCTTGTACATACCCATAGGTGCTCTAAATTAGCTCAGCCTGACTTCCCCCAAATCCAGTCCACATGTTTGCTGATGTATGCTGCTACCTGTCCAGCCTGAATTGTTCCCATCCCCAGCTCTCATACCCACCAGTAGGAGCTACAGCTTAGCAGAAGAGTGCTTACAGTATCCTTACTAGGTCCACTCTCAGCCCTGGATCTTGTGCTTGCCAGGGGGATACTATGGCCCAACCTGACATGATTTGTACCCAGCTCCAGCACATACTGCAGTGGGTACAGCAGGGAAGCCCAACTGGCCCACATTCATTGTGCTACTTATATGGACAAGCAGATGTGGTGGCCTAGCCTAGCCTAGCCTAGCCTACCCTCCCTTACCCAAACCCAGGTCACACATATGCCAATGGGTGTTGCAGCCTTACCCAACATGGTCCATTCCCAGCTCTCCCGCTCACACATGGGAGCAGTAGCATAGCAGATGAATCTCCAAAGGTCCCCTACCGGTTTTGCCCCAGCCCAGGATCTTGTGTATGCCATGGGTATTGTGGCCCAACCTGTCATGGCATATCTCACCTTGGCACTCACTGGTAGGTGCTGCAGCCTGTCCCCACTCAGTCTGCCCTCAGTCCCAGCTCATGCTGGTGGGTGCTGTGGCCTAACACATCCTGGCCTGCACCCTGTCCTGACTTTTGCACCTTCAAATAGGTGCTGCAGATTGGTCCAGTCCAGTCCAGTCCAGTCCAGTCGGCCTGGTGACCTAGCCCACATATATGCCAACAAATACTGTAGCTTGGCCCAGGCTGGGCTGCCCACAGCCTTGTGCTTGCACTCACTAACAGGAGCTACATTCTAACAGGGGTGTTCCCCAAGGTCCTCTATCAGACCAGTGCCCAGTCATGGATCTTGCAGGCAACACCTGTCTTTCAAGGACTTTAGCTTGCCTCTGAAGAAAAGCTAGAAAATGAGCTAAAAATGGTGGCCTGTGAGAGTTTAACAACCTCAAACAAAAGGAACAGAAACACTCAAACATTAGATAACAGTTTCTGTACCAGAAAAAATAGGTACTGTGACTGCTGCTTGACTAAAATAAGTTTACTATACATCATAGTGGAATGCCTTCTAAGGTCAAGAAACATTAGAAAGAAAATCTTTTTTTTTTTTTATTAATTACATTGCATTATGTGACACAGTTTCATAGGCTCTGGGATTCCCCCAACCCCTCCCTGTACCCTCCCCCCATGGTGGATTCCTCCACCTTGTTGCAGTTTTACAGTTCAAATTCAGTTCAAGATTCTTTCATTGCAAGCATATACCAAGCATAGAGTCCAGCTTCTTATTGTCCAGGTAAATTCAACAGTTTCTTGGGGAGACCATTTCTGGTCTGAAGGCAGAGGTGGCAGAGTATCATCCTGATCAATTTAAAGCCCCAACATAACATCAAGAATAGTTTACAACATTATGGAATTAATTGACATAGTATTGAGTAACCAAAATGTTAAAAAAAAATGCAAGTTCTTAACCACATCCTGTGACTACTTCATTGACATTTCAATTTTAGTTTATACACAGATCCGGCTGCTATACACCTTAAAATGGCTATAGGGTACTATTCAGCTGTCTCGTGCCTATTTTCATTTTAGTATTTAGCAGTTTATAGTGTTGAAGCATAATTTTGCTGAACTTGTCAGATTTTAGGATGGTCTAAACTGGCTTATAACTCTAACAAGGCATATGTCAACAATTGAGGTTCAGAACCGTTTTAGGAGGGTTGTGCAGAGAAATCTTTAATACCTTAGTGAGGAGTTACTAATCTTTGTGTCCTGCCTAGTAAGGTATGTGTGAGTCCATGCTGACCATTTCCTCCTGGTTCTAAGCTTTCCTTGTTGTTCTCTATTTATCCTATTTTTTTTTTTTTTGCACGGGTGGGCTCCGGAGCAATCCTGATGGTCAATGCAAGAGAGGGTGGGGATCCAAAGTTGTGACTAAGTAAGGACCAGAGAAAGCTCCTCTCCCTAGTCCCGAAGGAAGTTTACTGTTCTTCTGTTTCTGCAGACTGCTCAGGGCTTCTGCCAGTTATTCCGATGACCTTGAATCCTGCAAGGAAGGATTTGGGCTTCTTCCATCCCATGTGGGAGATCTGATAGGGGTGGATGACCTCAGAGTTCTGGCCTCCACAATTCCTGTGGTCTCTTTGGTAACTGGGATGTAGTTCTTGGTGCCCATACTGATAGTCCTTGGTGAGGATCCAAGAGTCTTCACGGACTTTATGAAATTTTGATCTCAGGTCTGACTTAGACCCCAGTACTCCATTCCTATACATTACCATATGTGAGAAGCCATGAAACAAGATCAACAACTGGTATGAGTTAGAACAGCCACATCAACAACATCAACAACAAATAATAAAAAATAACACACCACTGAGTAACCAACACATGAGTGACAAAAAGGAAACACAGAAGTCTCTTAGGAAAAATGATGCCATCATATAATTCATGAGCACATGATGAATTCAACTTGAGAAAAGAGATTATTTGGAAGGAACCAAACTGAAATAAAAACATCAAAACAAATGGGATACAGCCAAAAAAAAGCAAACAAATAATAAAAAAAAGTACAGATTGGATTATTGGAGTTACAGTTTCCATGTTGGCTTCCTTATATGAGAGAGAATAACATATGGTATTTGTTCTTTTGTGATTGACTGATTTCGCTGAGAATAATGGTCTCTAGTTGGGACCACTTGGTTGTAAATAGAATAATTTCATTCTTCTTAATAGCTGAATAATATTCCATGGAGTAGATGTACCATAGTTTCTTTAACCACTCTTCCTTGGACACACATATGGATTGTTTCCATGTCTTTGCTATTGTAGATTGTGCTGCTGCAAATATAGGATTACAGATCCCCTTCTCACATGCAGATTTCACTTCTTTTGGGTATATTCCTAGGAGCAGGATAGCTGGGTCATATCACAGGTTTATTTGCAATTTTCCAAGCACTCTCCATACTTATTTCCACAGTGGTTGTATTAGTCTACACCCCCACCAGCAGTGAAGGAGGGTGCCTTTTTCCCCACATCCACGCCAGCAGGTGTTGTTAGTTGAGTTCTGAATGTAGGCAGCCTCACCGGAGTTAGGTGGTGCCTCAAAGTGGTTTTCATTTGTATCTCTGATGGCTAGGGAACCTGAATATCTTTTCATGTCTGTTAGCCATTTGAACCTGTTCTTTTGAGAAATGTCTGTTCATTTCTTTTGCCCATTTTGTTACAGGGTTTTGTTTTGTTTTGTTTTTGCTGTCCCTGGGTTTCTGAAGCTCTTTGTAGATTCTGGATATTACTCCCCTATCACATGTGTAGTTTGCAAAAATTTTCTCCCATTCTGTTGGTTGCTTCTTCACTTTGTTAATTGATTGCTTTGCTGTACAGAAGCTTTTTAGTTTGATATAATCCCATGTGTTCATTTTGGATTTGATTGCCTTTGCTTTTGGCATCTTTTCTAAGAAGTCTTTCCCTGTTCCTATTTCTTGGAGTGTACTTCCTGTGTTTTCCTTTAATAGTTTGATGGTTTCTCAGGGTAGATTTAGGTCCTTCATCCACTTAGAGCTGATTTTTGTATACTGTGACAGGTGTGGGTCTTGCTTCTTTATTCTGCAAGCTGCTATCCAGTTGTCCCAACAGCATTTGTTGAATAGACCAGGCTTTTTACCTGGATTATTTTCAGTGTTCTTGTCGAAGATTAGTTGACTATACTGGTGCAGGCTCCCTTCTGGTGTTTCTATTCTGTCCCACTAATCTTCTCTGTTTCTGTACCTGTACCAGACTGTTTTGATAACCAGTGCTCTGTAATGTGTCTTGAGGTCTGGAATTGGGATTATATTTTTCAGGATAGCTTTAGCTATTCGTGGTCTTTTGTGATTCCACATGAGCCTTTGTATTATCTTTTCTGTTTCTGAGAAGAATGTTGTTGGGATTGCATTGAATCTGTATATTGCTTTTGGTAATATGGTCATTTTGATAATGTTGATCCTACCAATCCAGGAACATGGTAAGGTTCTCCATTTTTCAAGGTCTTCTTCTATTTCCTTTTTAAATGATTTACAGTTTTCATCATAGAGGTCTTTCACATATTTTGTTAGCTTAATTCCTAAGTATTTAAGATTCCTCTTCTCTATTTTAAAGGGGACTATACTTACACTTTCTTTCTCAGCTATGGAATTATTTGTGTACACTAGTGCCATCAATTTGTGTTCATTAATTTTGTATCCTGCTACTCTGCCAAAATCTCTTATGAGTTCTAATAGTCTCTTGACTGAGTCTTTTGGTTCTCCTATGTAGAGAATCATCTCATCTGCAAATAGTGATAAGTTCAATTCCTCATTTTCAATTTGTATTCCTTTAATTGCTTTTTCTTGCCTAATAACTCTGGCAAGGAATTCCAAAAATATATTGAAGAGTAGTGGTGAAAGCAGACATTCCTGTCTAGTTCCAGATTTTAGTGGGAAGGCTTCCAATCTTTCCCCATTTAGTATGATGCTGGCATTGGGTTTTTCATAAATTGCTTTGATTGTATTGTAGAATGTTCCTTCTGTGTCTATCTTGTTTAGGGTTGTAAGCATGAAGTGGTATTGGATTTTATCAAATGCCTTCTCTGCATTTATTGAGACAATCATATGGTTTTTATCTTTCAATTTGTTGATGTGATGTATTACATTTATTGTTGAACCACATTTATGTTGAACCCTCCCTGCATGCCTGGGATGGATCCCACCTGATCCGGGTGAATGATCTGTCTGATGTGTTGTTGGATCCTATTGGCTAGTATTTTATTGAGGATCTTTGCATCTATGTTCATCAAGGATATCAGTCTGTAGTTCTCTTTTTCTGTTGTTTCTCTATCTGACTTTGGTATTAAGGTGATATTAGCTTCATAGGAAGAGCTTGCAAGGATTGCCTCTCTTTCTGTTGTTTGAAAAAGCTTGTGGAGGATTGGAGTAAGTTCCTCTTGAAATATTTGATAGAATTCAGCAGTGAATCCATCTGGCCCAGGACTTTTCTTGGCTGGGAGGGCTTTAATTACTGATTCAATCTCAGTGCATGTTATTGGGCTGTGTAGGTTGTTAATTGCTTCTTGATTCAATTTTGGTGAGTTGTATGTGTCCAAAAATCTCTCCATCTCCTCTAGGTTTTCTGACTTGTTCACATATAGTTGCTTGTAATAGTTCCTGATGATTCTTTGTATTTCTGAGGTATCTGTTGCTACATCTCCTTTCTCATCTCTGACACTATTGATGCGTATTTTCTCTATCCTTTTTTGTTTAGTTGGCCTAGTGGGGAGTCTATTTTGTTGATTTTCTTAAAGAACCAGTTCTTTGATTGATTGATCTTATGTATAGTTCTCTTGGTCTCTATTTGGTTTATTTCCTCCCTTATTTTGATGATTTCTTTTTTCCTACTAATCTTGGGATTGCTTTGTTGTTGTGTTTCTAGTTCCTTCATCTGTAAGGTTAGCTGATTGACTTGATGTTTTTCTTGTTTCTTGATATAAGCACTGACTGAGATGAACTTTCCTCTCAGCACCACCTTGATTGTGTCCCATAAGTTTTGATATGTTGTTTTGATGCCTTCATTTGTTTCAAGCAATTTTGTAATTTTCCCTTTGATTTCCTCTCTAACCCATTGCTCATCTAGTAACATATTCTTTGGTCTCCATATGTTTGCAAGTCTTCCTTGGTGTTTTGACATCTTCGTCTCTAGTTTCATTCCTTCATGGTCTGAGAAGATACATGGTATGATTTAAACTTTTTGAAATGTGCTGAGGCTTATTTTATGACCTATAACATGATCAGTTCTGGAGAAAGTTCCATGTACTGATGAAAAAAAGTGTATTCTCTGTCTGTAGGATGAAAGGTTCAATAGATGTCCAAATAAGTCCATTTGCTCTAGAGTTTGGGTGAGTTCTGTTGTTTTTTGCTGAGTTTCTGGTTTTTTAGTCTGTCCATTTGTGTTAATGGGGTATTAAGATCTCCCACTATGATCATATTGGAGTCTGTTTCTTCCTTTAAACCCATTAATAGATGCTTTGGTGTTTGGCATGTAAACATTTATTATGCTCATCTCTTCTTGCTGAACGCTTCCTTTGATCATTATGTGGTATCCTTCATCTCTTTTGATGCTCTTTACATCAAAGTCTATGTCATCTGATATAAGAATGGTACACCTGCATCTCTTTCCTTACCCTTTGTTTGGAATATCTTTTTCTATCCTTTCACTTTCAATTTTTTCTGATCTTTGCTGATGAGATGTGTCTCCTGTAAGCAGCAAATAGCTGGGTTTTGTTTTTTGACCCAGTTCTCTAATCTATGGAGTTTGATTGATGAGTTTAAGCCATTTATATTCAGCGCTATTATGGATAAGGGACAGTTTGGTCCTGTCATTTTGGCAATGTGTTGTTCTATGATTGAGTCTTCTGTTAGCCTTTTAGTAGGATGATCTCCACATTTGCCTTTGTGTTTGGTGCTTGCTATTTCTTTTTTCTTTCATGGGAATATCCTTGAGTATCATTTGTAGGGCAGGTTTAGATGAGACAAAATCTTGAAGGTTTTCTTTATTGTGGAAGAATTTTATTTCATTTTTAAAGACAAAGGAGAGCTTTGCAGGGTAAGTTATTCTGGGCTGAAAATTTTTCTCTTTTAGGATCTGGAATATGTCATTCCATTCTCTTCTGGCCTGTAGCGTTTCCTCTGAAAGGTCAGCTGTGAGTTTGATTGGGTTTCCTCTATATGTCACTTGATTTTTTTCACAGGCACATTTAAGGATTTTTTCTTTTTGTTCAACTGAAGAGAGCTTGATTATCATGTATCATGGTGAATTTCAGTTTTGGTCAATTCTGTTGGGAGTTCTGTAGCCCTCCTGTGTATTATTTTCGAATTCTTTGCTCAGATTAGGGAAGTTTTCTTTTATTATTTCATTGAATACAGCTTTAGTCCCAACTTCTCTTTCTGCACCTTCTGGAACTCCCATAAGTCTTATTTTGGACTTTTAATCATATCTTTTATTTCTTGGATATTTTTGTTTTAGCTTGACCTAGATCTGCTTCCAGCTTTTTGTTTCTTCATGGTGACAAGAAATATCTTCTAATTCTGAAATTCTTTCTTCTGCCTCATTCATTCTGTTGTTGAGACTCTGCACTGTATTTTTAATTTGCTCTACTGTGTTCTTCATTTCTGATATATCAGCCTTAATTTGATTTATTATTGCTATTACTTCTTTGAACTCTTTTTTTATTCTTCTCATTGTTGATCAACAGCTTTATCATGAGTTTTCTGAGTTCTTTGACCCCATTTTCTCAATGTCTTCCTCAGTTAAGTCTGAGAGTAGGTGAAGCTTTTGCTCCTTTGTTGGAGAGTCTTCAATAACATTCATGGTGTCTTGTCTTTTACCTTTTATAGTTGCCAATCTGGTTGATGAAATCATCTCTAAGGTGTATTACCAACAGGTCTACAAGTTGATTTTTTATGTTCAATCAGTACCCTGGATTTGGAAAACACTGCTGTCCTGAATGATTGCTTTCTTGGCAGCACTGATTTTGTAGGCAGCACTGATCTTGTCGCTCCCTGCTGGCCGATAAATCTGAGTACCTCCTGGAGTTATTCTCAGTGGAGTTGGTCCACAGCGTGCTTTTTCTATGGAGACTGTGCAGTGCTCTAAGATGGTGGTGATTTTGTTCCCAGCTTAGTTCTTGGGCAGCTCAGCTGTCCTCCCTTCAGTGTAATAGTGCCTGGTCCGGTGACACTGATATCTGAGAGTTGCTAAATTAGCACACGTGCAGTTTACCACTCCTCTTCTTGCAGTTTATCAGTGTTTGGAGCACTTGCCTCACTGTCCAAGATGGTGCCCATAGGGACACCAACAAAAATCTGGGGGCTGTCGGCCATCAACTCCAGGGACTACACAGATCCTACAGGCTGCAAGTCTGGTGCTGTGGGCTCAGCTCAGTGCAATCAGCTAGTAACAAGCCCCCTCTGGACCTTCACTTGGGATCCACACTTGCTGCCCTGCTGCCTGTGATGGCGCCAGGCCGGCTGCTGCTGGAGAATTGCGGCTGCTGGCTTTCAGTTCCAGGACCACACTGACCCTGCAGGGAGCAAAGCTTGTGCTACCCTCCCCACTTGGATCAGTTTCATGTGATCAGTCAGAAACTAGCCTCCCCTGTGCTGCACCATCAACTCTGCATTCAGCCTCTCCACACAAGATGGCGCCCTGAGTCTCCTACTCTTTCTCCGCCTGTGGCTCGTCCCAGTCACCCAGCTCAGATTGTCAGGTTCCAGACTGCACTCGCCTCCCCAGCTCCCCACGTGGACCCAGGCTCCCACCTGGCTGGCACAAAATCTGCGTGGAGGCCACTGTTGGAAGTCTGGCTGGAGCTGGAAACAGATCACTGGAGCCTGGATCACCAGAGCCTGGATCGCTGGGGGTCTGAGTTGCCACTCACCAACTATTGGTGGGTTTTTCGGTCCACTGCAACACTGCTGTCTGGTCACCGCAGCTTCCCTGTGTCCAGAGGGTCTCCAGGTACCCCTGCTTACTGCCTGAATCCCATTTTCCCCTGCAATCCACTTATTGCACTCACCCTGTCTAAAGATTCTCCATCTTATCAAACATGTCTGTACCCTATGCTGCCATCTTGCCTCTCCAAAAAGAAAATCTTGAACTTCACTTTTTCCTCGTATTGCTTTTGCTACTGCTGTTGTTTTGTAATTTTTTATTGTCAGGTAAAGCAAACAAGTTTAAAGATTTGTTTTAAAAATTTTTAAATAGTGTAAGATAAACAAATAATAATATAGAAAATACTTTAAGAACACAATAATGTTAAAACTGATATACAAATATCAATATAAACTCATGTCTCCTGGAGGAAAATATTAATAATTTGTAGGCCATGCCAAGGCAATTTAAAACATAGCATCCCAGATAAAGCTCCCTTACTACTAATGTTCAGTACACACATTCCTGTTTATAATGCTATCTTGCCTTAAAAACAAGCCAATGTTTCTTGGAAAAATAGTCAACTCCAGGATTGGGTCTGGGAAGAGACAGAAGGCAGGAGACAGGATAGCCCCCTGAGGAATAACATGCATAAGATCTTTAATGAATTAATTTATCTATATTTTGATATAATTCCAGTCTTTCAAAGAAGTCACAAGTGTGTCAACAGGCTCCTCGGATGCTCACTGTCCAGACTCCTGAGATGTTAACATTTCAAGGCATCAACTTGACTTTTCTCCTTCTTCCCAGCAGTTTCTGAGTTGCTTGAGACTACATTTCAAGAGAAAAACCCTTTACCTTTAAGCACATTCTCTTAGTAGTCTTGAGTGATTCCTCGAACATTCTATGCTTCATAATGTTGCCATTTACGTGTACAGATGGGTAGCAGTACAGAATGTCCTGGGTTTGGGGTTGTCTGTCCATTGAATCCGTGCTGTCACACTAGTTATACAACTTTGACGAGACTCTGACCCAAGTGCTGCCGTGTTCTACTCCATGTGTTACCCTAGCCAACCCACGATGCCGAGTTGCCACTTTAATGCTGATGCTAACTTTGCCAATGAACTGGCTGCTTGTTGTAGCAGCTCACATCAGTATGTTTTTGCTAGCGTTTTAATTTTCTGTGTGTGAGCTTACTGAAAACAAACAATAATAACAGCAACTACAAAAAAGAAACCACCCAATGAATCTTTCTTTGCTCAAGGGCAAGCGGTAAAAAACTGGAAAGCGCTCTAGCAGAATCTATGAGAAAGCCTTACACAAACTGGAAAAGCATTTGGATGAATACAAAGTATTTGTCGATTTTCAACCTTTAACATTTTCCAAGAAAAATGATTTATTGTATGAAACAAAAGCCTCCCTGTTTTGCATCTGGGTTTTATCATGCCAAATAAACATGTGAAAGCAGTGAGTCCAAAGCCACATTGCCCAAGACTTGCGATCTTAGCTCACCCCCTTGAACATCACTGATGATCTCTGTATTTTGATTTCTCAGTAAAATTGGCAGGGAGAGCCGTGGGAGAGGAGCGGTAGGGTTGTGGCACAGAGGGTTAAGCTGCTCCCTGCAATGATGGTATTCCATATAAGCATTATTTTTGTCTCCTTGATACACCACCTTCCATATGCACCTGGGAAAAAAAGGGAAGATAGCTTGAGGATCTGGGTTCCTGCATCCAAGTAAGAGACCCGGATGAAATTCCAGGCTGCAAGCATAAACCTGGGCTGGCCCTAGCTCTGGGTGGTCATTTGCAGAGTGAATCCTCTCTCCACTCATCCTCTCCCACCCCGCCCCTATTTCTTTGTAACTCTTTACTTCAGATAAATAAACGCAACATTTTTTTTTTTTTTAAAGAGGGGACAGAAAACACACTCAAGTTCCAAAATAATTGAGAATACATAAAATACAGTGCTTTCGGCTTCACGTTTAGCAAAGTTACTGTTAAAGGAGTATAGAAATTATTGTGGAAGTGGCCTCCTTCAGCACTCCTGCGGATAGTCATCAGACAGCTGGGATAATTATTTATTGTTATTTTAATTTAGGGTGATCAGCTCTGATTTCGCATTATCTAGCCAGGTATAAAGTTGGCACTTGCTTTGCAGTTACCATTTTATTGTTATTTTCTTTCCTGAACTACGGCTACCGTTGTGTAGCTTTTTGCTTGAAGAACTTATGTCTCATATAAAGTCATATACAGTATAGCTGTGCACGTATTTCTTAGAGATTTCTCTCAGACTTAAAAATTGCCATACCAGAGATAAAAATAACCCATATTTAACATCAGCTAAATCACACACTGCTTTATCTCTCTCTCTCTCTCTCTCTCTCTCTCTCTCTCTTTTTTTTCCTTATCTCTTGTGTTGAAAATAAAACTCCGAAGCAGGAAAGGTGACCTGCGTGTGACTAACTACACAACAAACTCAGAGTTCAGCATTTCTGGAATCAGCCATAAATCTTTCTTGAATCTAATTCAGGGGAATTCTCACCGTTCACACCGGCAGGATGCAAAACAACCTTACTTGAACCCAGAGTAACCTTCACTTTGACCAGTGACTGTAGGAACATGTATATTTCATTCGGCTGAAAACATGTTACCTCAGGGGGGCGTGGCTGTGGTGTAGCAAGCCAGTTCTCCGTTTGTGATGTCGGTATCCCATAAGGGTGCTGGTTATTTCCTAGCTGCTCCACTTCCCCTCTAGCTCCCTATTTATGCCCTCAGAAAGCAGGGGAAAATGACCCAAAGTCTTGGAACCCTAAATCCACATGGGAGACTGGAAAGAACTCCCTAGCTCCTGGGGTCAGATCAGATCAGCTAGGACCATTGTGACCATTGGGGAAGTAAACCAGCGGATGGAAGATTCTCTCTCTCCATATATATATATGTATATGTGTGTGTGTGTATACATACACTATATATGTATATATTTATATATTTATATTGTGTGTGTGTATATATATATATATATATATACCTTGCCTTCTGTCTGTAAAGTCTACCTTTCAAATAAAAATAATACACCTTAAAAAAAAATTGCCATGGAACCCCCTCTCGCCTTGCGGGAACAGTGAGTCCATCCCTTGGCAGCTTCATTTTGATTAAATGGTTTCCCAGCTCCGGGTCTTTAACTTTTAAATAGGCTTGTCAAAATCTGTTGAAACATTTATGAATTTCTTCTGGTTGGTCATTTTCTTTCGTTGACTCTTACATAAAATCAGAAGTTAGAGATAATTTGGACATTATTAAATTGTCAAACAATTCAAGCTGCCTTTGCAATTTAAAAAGAAGTGCAATTAGTAGTAAAGATTTCAGTTTCTCTTTCCTGATTTGTGGAAACCCATGAGCAGGACAGTGAATTTCTCGGAGCGTAAATTGCCACTCACCTCACCGGACAGAATCCACACCCACTCCATTCTCTTCCTCCTTTCTGTTTCTTGATTCTGATCTCACATGGAAACCATTTCACAGTAACTTTAAAAGTGAAAGTTTGACTCTGATAAATTTCAAAACAATCCTAAAGAGCTAACTTCCCTGTTCTTGTATGTAAATGCAAATGATACTGTATTTGTTTTCTGGGGCTGCTGTTTTAAGTCCCACAAACTACGGCTTAAACTGCACAGACATCGTGTAGTGGTGCTGCAGGCTGAGGTCTCAGGTGTGCCTGGCTGGGTTCTGTAAGGAATTTCTGGCCCTGTCCTTCCCTGGCTTCTTGTGGTTTGCTGAGGATCCTTAATGTTCTTCCAGTGGAAACATTCCCACAGTTCAGCTGGCACGCTGCATGGCACCGTGCGGTCCTCTCTATCCAAGTTCCCCAGCACTGGTTTCGTTGAATTGAAGACCATCTTAATAATCCCATTTTAATGAAATTTCCGCTGCAAGAATTCACCTTTGAAGATCACATGCTGAGGTTCTGAAGGTTAAGATTTTACAGTATGAATCTGAAGGAACACAATTTTACCCAGAGATCAGCACCTGTAACTGCTAAACTCCTACAATTGAAGAAGCATCCTGCCATATTTGATTCCAGCTCTCCTGTCTTCTGTGCCTCTTACCTGATCTTATCTCTCTGGTGGCTCCAGTCAACAAAAAACTGGAAGATTTGCTTGGTACCCAACTTCAGCTTTTACTGGAGGCTACAGCAATCCAGGTGCCCATTTTCCCAGCTTGGCTGGGATCCATTTATCTAGCTCATGGATATGACTACTTTCAAGTCATCTTTGGCTGAAACTCCCCATGTGACTCATCTAGACCCAGAACACAGCTGCTCCACTGCCCTTCCAGCTCCCTGCTTCTCGCCTGGGAAAGCAGTTGAGGAGGGCCAAGGGCCTTGGGACCCTGTATCATGTGGGAGACCTGGGGGAAGCTCCTGGCTTCTGGATTTGGATCAGCTCAGCTGTGGTTGTTGTAGTCACTTGGGGAGTGAACCAGTGAATGGAAGATCTTCCTCTCTGAATATCTCCCTTTACAATAAAAATAAATATTTTTTTAAAAGAAAGAAAAAATGGGAATTAAATAATACACACAATATACATATGGTGCTTACTTCTTAAAAAGTATATCTGTTTGGAAATGTCGTTCCTGTGATGTGTTTCCTATTGATACTCAACATTCCAAAGTCCAATCAGAAACAGGATTTTTGGAGCTAGTGCTGAGGTTACCATGATAAGGCCAATTTTTTTTTATTCTTATCTATTCAAAGAAAAAATATCAGTTTGTCGGGTTCTAAGCACTAGCATTGGGATGTTTTCTTTTTTAAGAAAAAGAATTTAATGAAAAATAAAGTTCTTATCCTAGACCTTGTAACATATCCACAGTGAATTAATTCCCCACCAGGACGAAAAACATTTTGGATGGCTTGGGAATCTGCATCCTGAAGATCAGCGAAGGAGTAGCTTTCTCCTTTCCACAGTGGCTTGAGGACCTGCATGACGTACACAGCTCTTTGGGCTCCTTGCAGAGGTGAACACTTACCAGCTGTATCTCCCCTTCCAACTGCATCTGACACATGCGGTCTGCTTCCTACTTAGCCAAGCTTGACACACAGTTTGATCTTTCTTGCCTTTTTGAAGTCACAACAAAACATTCATTTGCACAAAGTGTGGCAGACTTCCTAAAGCTGTCAGAGGGGAGTATGAAGAAGGTAGGTTGGCATTGCACAGTGTCATCCTCCCCTAACTAAAAATCCATTCATTAGTTCCTTGTATTTCTCAGCTTTCTTTTTGTCATCACAAACTTTGTTCAAGTGCGTGTGGGTGTGGTAGCCATTCTTCCCTTTTCTCTTGAATTTTTCGTTATCATTATTGCTTCTAATTTTTTGCAAAAGCATTCAGTTCTGCTTTTAATCCTACACCCAAACTGCAAAACGCACTTCTTCCTCCCTATGCTCGAATACTTCTTCCTTCCTAGGCCACATTCTTGGTAAGTTCTTACCCCATCACTGCAATTGCAATGACTTGCTGCATTTCTCTAACACTGCTTCGTCCTAAAGCGCTTCTAACACTCAAACTTTAATAACAGGCATTTCTTTTTATTGCTTCATATCTGTTTACTCTTATGTCTCATGCTCATTTGTGCATGGCCCCATCCTATATGCAAATCAGGTCTTTAACAAGGAACTTGAATTGCAGCTACACCTCTGCTTATAAAGAAACCGAATAAGGTCTAGCTGTACTTTGGTACTTTACCCTGTGACTCCACTGTGCCCCAAAACACGTTCTCAGGACAGTGTTCTTTGGAGAAGCAAGAAATCAAAGTTTCTCAATCAGCTTAACCTTTGTCAGCTTAACCTGTTTCCAGACATTTTTCTTTATACCATGTCTTAAGGATTATCCTACCAAATTTAGAAATGTGATTCTCCTACGTTTTGGGAAGTCTGTAATCTCATAAGTTTGTTAAGTGAAAAGAAGGTTGGAGAAGTATGCTATTCAAATGAGATTCATGCCGCTGTCTAGACTGTGCCCACGTCTGAGAATGTGTTGTGTATTTCCACCAGATCATGCCAGTGCATCTGGTGTGTCATTTAGTGTTTACTACTTCCCAAGTGATTTCAAATAAATGACAATTGAACTGGAAAACATCCTCTCTAAAAATTAGAGATAAGCACTTTCCCTTAACTTGATGCATGTATTTTAAAAGTAAATATATTCAGAATAGCAGCCTAAAATTCTTATCAATTAATTTCATATCATTGTTACTTTGGGATGGGTTTCAATGTTAGGGCTTTCTCATTTTCGAGTCTTATATGAGTATTTTCTTCTCTGCATGTCTGATGAATCACATACAGCATGGTGGAAATTGTTAGTACTGTGTTGTTCAATGACCAGATTTTTAAAACTTGTTTGATGCTGGGAAGGAATTCATATTATTTATATTCCTGCGAATCTGTCTGATATTTTTGAGAATATTTTCAGGATTTATTATGAAAGGTCTTGATTTGCATTTCCTACACAGCTAGATTAGCCCTAATCCTAAAATACTGCTTTTCTCAGGAGTTTATCAGATGGATGCCCACATTGTACAGAGAAGTCTCTCCCTTCTGGTGGTTGAAAACAGAAAGTCTTCTAGCTCTCCGGGGACTGTAACAGCTGTGCAGCTTACAGACTCCTCGCGACTTTTCTTAACCCTGCTAGAGCTTAGCCTGGCATCATGTAGTAGTAACCAGGTATGAATAGATTAATATGCAAGAATTCAAGGGCCCACAATGTAGATTTTTTTACAGCTCCCCAAAATCCTACTTATTTTTTTAAAATAAGATTTATTTATTTTTGTTAGAAAAGCATATTTACAAAGAAAAGGGTAAACAGAAAGGTCTCCAATCCACTGGTTCACCCTGCGTTCTTTACTGCTTTCCCAAATCATAAGCAGGGAGCTCAACGGGAAGTAGAACAGTCAGGATAGGAGCTGACCCCCATTTGGAATGCCAGCATGTGAAGATTGAGGATGAGCCTTTAGAGCCACAGCACCGGTCCCTCCCACCCTCCTGTACTCAGCTCACTCACATGGCCATGTTGTGCTTGGGTCTCCCTTCCTCAAGCCACAGTCTGCACAGCCCTTCTTGGGGCAAAGCTGGGATCTTACCTGGTTGTTTCCTTTGCTTGCAGGATCACAGAACTAACTCTGCAACATTTGGGAATTACTCAATATTTACACCCTCTTGTTTATAATGAAAATAACTAACCCAACACTACTAGTTACTTCATTGTGGTTGGAATAGGAAGTTATACTAGTTTATTTGTATCTACATTCAGTGACAAGTGGTCACCATAGCAGTTAAGATATTCTGCTTCACATGCCTACTTCCCATAATCAAGTTTCTGGGTTCAAGTCCACGCTCTGCTCTGAATCTAGCTTCCTGCTCATGTACACACTGAAGACATCAAGTGATAAATCAACGAAGGTGTTCCTGCCACCCTCATGAGACACCAGATTGCTTTGCTGACTCTTGCTTCGGTCCAACCCAGCCTCCAATATTGTCAGCATTCGATTGTGAACTTGCAAATTAAAGCTTTCTGTATCAGCTTTTCCCTGCCTTTAAAATAGATAAAATAATAAACCTGCATTCAACTTTAATTGCGAATATATTCCAGGAAAATGTAGCAACCTTTAAAAAGCCCTTCTATAGATAATCATGACCTCTTTTCTCAACAAAAAGAGGCCTAGTTAATTAGCCTAATTTAGTTGTAGAAATGATTTTTTTTTTTTTGTGAAACAAATAATGATCAAGATGTTTGGACTCTGGCAATTTTGTGCAGCCTGAATGTCATGTAAGTATCTACTGAAATCAATAGCCCACAGACTTTGTCATGGTCTCTGAAGTATTCCTCTGTTCAGATGCAGTCGCTTGGAACTGTCTCTAACTGACTAACTGGGCGTTCAACTGAATCCTACAGCCAGACTTTTATTATGTTTACCAGAAAAGAAAATTCCATGGAAGGCATAGCTTGGGCACGTGATAAAACACAAATTGGATCTTAGATAAAAGGTCAGGAAACTGTTCAAGTCACATTTTTGTGTTTCAGAATTCTACCCGACCCTTGACTCTGGTTATCAGAAAGCCAGACTGGCAGGGAGAAGACTTTGATGCTTGACTCCTTTTATATATCACCAAAAAGAACCTGTAAACAACTTCATTTAAGTCAGTTCATGAAGTGTTGCATTTTCCACCCTGTTTTTCATTCCCTCGGGCTCTGTGAATAACAGGTGCATCAACTTGACAATGGCAGTTATTTTCTGCTTTATAATCTTGTTCTGCAGAGATCTGAGATTGTGCTTGGAGGTTATAAAGATTTATGTGTGATCTCCAGGCAAGTGCACTGGACAAGTTCTGGATAGGTTCATTTCCTCTAACCAGTCTCCATTGCCTGAGGTAAGATAAACAGAGAAACACATAGGCAATCACCTGTATGTGCGGAAGAAGTCATGGTCTTAATTTCATGTATAATTACTTCCCTAAACATTACACTTATCTAGCATGCTTGCCAGTCCACTGTGCCTTACTTTTCAACAATAAAAATAATATTTCATTGTAAACCAGCTTTGGGAATACTGTTTTTTATGTTTTGTTTTGGCAGATCATACTAGACTCTGAAAAAGTTTGAGGTGGGTGGGTTTACTCTATTCTCAAGACCTTGCCACCAATGAAAACAAGAATCAGATAAAATTTTTGCACAGGCACATATTTTCTAAGAATTCATTTGCTCATGCAAAGTGGCCACATATTCTGCTCTGAAGAAAACGGAAGAAGTCCAAGCTCTTTGCCCTTTCAGATGCTAGAACAACAGTCTTTTGTGAATGTTTCCACTGACGTGGCTGTAGCAGCACCGCGTTTGCCTGTTTGTCAGCATAAGCATAAAAAAGCTAATGATTAAAAGTAACACATGAGAGATGAAGACTTTAGTAACATGTCTACAGATAAAAACTAGATCTCCTAGATTCATGTACCTGCTTACTAAGAGTAGCAGCCACAAAAGAGCAGATTTTGGCTACTTCACATTTACCAAATGGCCTACTTGATTCCTAAGCTAAGTATGCTGAACTGTAAAGAATCCTGACACAGCTCCAGCTCTCACACGTGCTGACAGCTGCCACAGCCTGTCCATGCCTGTCCTCCCCCAGCCCCAGCTCTCACATGCACTAGCTGCTGCCTTGGCTTGGCCCAGGGAGAACCTTTGGATTTCCACCTTCCAACCTATTCCTTGTCCTAAATCCCTTGATTACCTACAGGTACAGTTGTCTTGTGTGTGAAATCCCTTATAAATCATTTTATACATATCAAACAAGCCCTCAGTTGAATGTTTCCTCAGTTTCTCAGCCGTGGGCAATGCATGCCACCCCTGCACCATGCACATGTGGCAATGGTAATGGCAGTGGGGCAGCCCCAGCCGAAGCGCACCCATGTTGGTGCAGCAAGTGCTCCACCCAACTAGCCCCATAAATCTTAACAAATAATAAGCCACTATGCTGACACATAATATAGCGAACACAGAATTGACACTAACCAGGCCCAGAATGCCAACCAGCCATTGGCTGCTTTTCTCCCAGTAGTGTGACACTTGCTTAGGTACAAGGCAACCTAGGCAGCTGCTTACAGCCAAGGGACAGATTTTTCATAACCTAGCTGGATATTCTCTAAGTATCTGTAAGAGTTGTGTACCAGACAGGAATAATACTGCTATAATTCACTATAGAATCTTGCACTCAGGAGATTACTTGAATTTAATCAAGTGGTGAAGCAGTCTGTGTGTGTGTGTGTGTGTATTTAAGTCAGGATGTGCTGCAGATTTACATCTGCTTACCTTCACAAAATTTCTCAAAAGATTTGTACAGTGTTGATATATCCTCCTTCCGTCCAATCTTGCATGAAAACAGTCTTGTTAAAGTCGCTGACTGACTAACCAGCAACCCACGTGAGGGATTTCAGTCTTCTGCTGAGCCTCTCAGCAGCCTTGGACACAGCTAATGCCTCTCTGTGACAAGCAGAGGCCTGATACTATCAGCAACCTCTAGCTCCAGCTTTGAGCCATTTTCCTTGGTCCACACATTGGTCATCAGGGAAAGGATGAAGTGTTACTAGGCAGAAGAGATGCTGAGGGACTGTGACAGAACCCTCAGACCACTCAGTAAGCCAGGAAGGTGTGTCATATCCAGGACACATGGCCTACCGGGGCCTGCTTCCTGAAAGTAAGATCATTATGTTACTGTTCCATGGTAACAGGATTTAGCTTTAGTCTGGGACTTCCACAGCCAGGAAGGCCTCACACTAAGAAAGAATGCACTTGCCACTAAATCCCCAAAGTTTCTCATGGGTTGACGGGAAGAGGAGCAGAAGCTAGGCTTGCTTCGTGTCTCCCAGCCTGACCACCTCTGATTTGCTGTTTAGAGGGCCACCTGTTGACCTTTCTCAACAATCAGGTCTCCATCTCTCAGCTCTGCTCTCAGGCACTGTCTAGTTGACCGCATTTAGCGCCCAAAGAGCATAAGCTGACAATTGCAAATTTTAACTCTGTCTTTATGGCTTCCTTGGACATACTCAACTGACTTCTTGTCTCCATGTATATGCATAATACGCATCTTAAACGTAACATATTCAATCCTGAAAACTCCATATCTCAATCTTTTCAAAATGCCACTCGCAAAACTCAGGAAATGACACCACACTGCAATAGATGGCTTTCTCATCCACCCAGCTACCCATTAATCAGCACAATCTTCAACTAAGAGAACATTCTGTGCCCATGAGGAAATCTTGGCTGCTATAACTTCAGAATATATACTACATGGCCCCACTGTCCGCTGGGCAACCTGGATGGCTGAAGTGACCTTAGTTGGTCCCTTTGTTCATCTTCACTTCTAGGGTCCATGCTCTATACAACAGCCGTGAGACACCTGGAAACACCCATCATCAGTCCATGTCTCTCCCTTGAACTCAATGTTAGAAAGAAATCAAAGCCCCTCTGGGACTTCACAGGCTGGCAGAGCTCAGGCCTGGCTCCTCTCCTTCCGCATTCCTCCCCACCAGCTTCTCTCTCCAGCCTCTGCTCTTCCTCAAATCCTCTAGGCATGCTTCCAACCCTTTGCGCTCATTGTTTCCTCCACCCAAGATTCTCTTCCCCCAACATCGTGGTGATATGGGTGGTATACATATGGCTTACTATTTTTGCAGTAGAAATACATGTAAAAATAAGTTCATTTCTGAGATAAGTCAAGCTATAACAAATATGCATTGCTCCCATTACCACCCCAGGCAGAATGTGCTTGTGTACATAAAAGGACAGAACAAAGTGTACTTAGAACATTGAAACCTGAGACTTCGCAGGCGTTCTTGGATCTAGACACTGTTACAGCCCAAGCACTTTACTTAATTTTTCACTTTGAAGTTTGATTTTCTAAAATTCAGTGAACAGGTAGTGCATTGGGAGGAGTGGTTACTGCTGTTCTCAGGCAACCATGGTGGCTGGGACTCACATGCCTCTTGGATACCATGGTCCCATTGTCTACAGCCTACAGGACTTTTAGAGGATCCAGGAAATTGCTTTAATTTATTTTGAAATACTAAGAAAATTAAGCTTTTATGTGGCATAAAATAATTGAATGTGCAGTACTGATATATGCATTTGTATACTGATACACTTTTTTTTTTAAAAAAAAAAAGACTTTTATTTATTTTTATTGCAAAGTCAGATATACAGAGAGGAGAAGAGAGAGAGGAAGATCTTCCATCCGATGATGCATTCCCCAAGTGATCGCAACGGCCTGAGCTGAGCCGATCCTAAGCCTGGAGCCAGGAACTTCTTCCAGGTCTCCCACACATGTGCAGTGTCCCAGGTTTTGAGCCGTCCTCAACTGCTTTCCCAGGCCACAAGCAGGGAGCTGGATGGGAAGTGGAGCTGCTGGGATTAGAACCAGTGTCCATATGGGATCCCAGGGCACTCAAAACAAGGACCTTACCCGCTAGGCCGTGGCTCCGGTCCTCTGATACAGTCTTAATACATATATTGGAGCAAGGGATGCACAAAGCCAACGTGTGGAAGCCAGTGGAGCATTGGTTGCAGCTCCAAGGGAAGGCACTTTCATACAGCTTACTGCAGGGATGTTGCCTCCTTGGGCAGCCCCATGACAAAAGGAAAACTACCATTTCACAAACATCCACATAGATGGACACTTCCTGTCTGAAATCACAGACAGTTGCAGGCCTTGTTGCCCAGTAGAGGCACCTGTTTCCTGCTCAGAGGAGGCATGCCTTCTATGTGGTTAGTGTGGCTTGAGTAGTGCATAGAACACACAAAGGCAAAAAGAAAACCCAAGACAAGTGTAGAGGTGGCAACATTACCAAAGGTGATGCAAAAGAATAGAAAACATATGATGGTAATTATGTGTCACGGGGTGGTCATGAAGTAAAGAAACTGAGTTAGACATATCTGTCCAGATTGTCCTGTGAACAAGCAGTGGATCAGCAAGCATATGGCAACGTCCGTGCCAGAGCGCCTGGGTTGACATCTGCCTCCAGTTGTTGACCCCAGCTTCCTGATGGTGCCCATCCTAGGAAGCAGCAGATGACACCTCAAATGACTGTGCTCCTGCCAAGTGCTTAGAAGACTTGTACTGACAGCACAGCCCCTCATTTCAGCATGTGAGGAGCAAGCCACTGGGTGGAAAGGCTGTCTGCTTGTTGGTTCTCTGCTTCTCAAATACATAAAATGACAGTAATATTCACAGTCAGAGAAAATAATGCACTTGTCATAGCATGATGCATGAGAATGTCTCTGGATGAACTATCTACCTTAGCACCTTCATGGAAATGGAGTGCAAAATAATGTCATCTGAGATGAAATCTATTATCTTCCTCTCAGTATCCCTAATACTCCCCTTAAAAATCATCATCACAGTAAATCACTGATAAAAAAATCTATTTCTCAGTGTGATGGATTGCAGCAAAGGTGGAAACCCTGATAACTCATGATGAATTAGTGGGGAAAACCTGGTAACTGTTGATGTGGAACACAAAGGAATACTGAGATACTGAGCCACAACTCTCCTGCCAGGTCCTGTTTTGCATACACGGATTGTAACTTATTTAGTCCTTACAATAGTGTCACAATGTAGTTATTAGAATCGTTACTTTGGCAGAGAAACTAAGTCATAGAGGTTAAGTAACCTGACTAAAGGGCACAGCTATGCAGGGTCAGGGCTGGGAGGCAGGTGCAGACCCTGACTCGAGAGTTTGCCCTGTTACAAGTCACTGAATAAAGGAATCAGTAGAGCTGGCAGAGTATCATCCTGATCGATTAAAAGCCACAACATAACATCAGCAACATTTTATAGCGTTATGGAATTAATTGACATAGTATTGGGTAGCCAATATGTTTTAAAAAATGCAAGTTCTTAACCACGTCCTGTGACTTCTTCATTGACATTTCAATTTTAGTTTATATACAACTGGGTTCTATACACCTTAAAATGGCTATAGATTATTATTCAGCTGTCTCATGTCTGTTTTCACTTTAGTATTTAGCATTTTATAGTGTTGAGGCATAATTTTGCTCTACCTTCAGACCAGAGATAGTCTTCCCAACAAGTCATCGAACTTATCTGGAAAATAAGATGCTGGACTCTATGCTTGGTATGTGCCTGCAAAGAAAGAATCTCATGTGAACTTGAACTGTGGTAATGCTACAAGGTGGAGGAATCCATCGTGGGGGGAGGGTTTGGGGAGAGGTGGGGAGAATCCCAATACCTATAAAACTGTGTGACATAATGCAATGTAATTAATAAAAAAGATTATTTATTAAATAAAAGAGAATGTAAGATTCAAAAAAATAAAGGAATCAGTAGGTATACACAAGTTATAATAACCATTCTTTAAAATATGTAGTAAATATATTTTACCAATGATGTCAATTGTGTTTTCCTCCACTCCTTGTGTTGTAAAATTCTAGGAAATTGCCCCTTTCATCAACACTGCATTTCTTAATTTAATGATAATGAAATCCCTGACTAAAGCTAACCAATTCACCTGAAATTGCCTCCGAAAGTTTCTCTTGCTTCAATAAATATAGACCAAATTATAAAATAATTAAATTTGTACCTTGTAATGTCAAATATATTCAAACAAGTTTGGCTTTCTTCCTGTGTTTTATTGTTTGCTACCGTGTTTCAACATGTTTCTACCCTCTCTACTAGAGTTTAGAATACAATCAAATACATTCCTCCACAGTTGGATCTGAACATGGGAAACCAGGCACACACAGGTCTTACTCCAGCACTCCTGTGCTACTGTAGAAAAAGTGTTAGTAATCCATTACTTTGGGTTTTCTTCTTTTCAATTTTTAAAATGTATTTTATTTTCATTTGAAAGGCAGACTGTACAGAGAGAAAAGAAGGGGTGGGGGGGAGAGAGCTCTTCTACCTGCTGATGTACTCCCCAAAAGGCCACAGCAGCTGCAGCAGAGAGCTTCCCCATGGTCTCTCTGATGAGCGCATGGGCTGAAGAGCCTGAGTACCCTCCTGCTGCCTTCCCAGAGCATACGCAGGAATCTGGATTGGAAGGAGAGAAGCCAGTACACCAACTGTCACCCATATGGGATGCCAGTGCTATAGGCAGAGGCTTAACCTACTCTGCTACAGTTCCAGCCCCAGTTCTTCTCATTTTCTTATCTTTCTAGTTCTGTGCTGTGGACTTGAGTAAGTCTACAGAGGCACCAACCTTCTCTTTCTTCAGATTTCCTTGCCATACCCCATGTTGGCCTGGGCTGTTTGGTCCTTGGTTCAGATCTCCACATCCTTCTCCCAATGCAAATGACAGTTTTATCTCTCAGTGAGGATAATTTTGTGAGTTTTTTTTTTCTCTGTTAAAGATATTTTGACCATCTTCAAAGTTCAGGAATTTTTCTGAAGACAGATCGCTCAGTCTGCTGTTAAACATAAACTCAACCTTAATTGAAGGTTGAGCAATAAATGGGCACTAGATCAATAATGATATGCTCAACTGCAGATGAAATTGGGTCCCTGGTAAGCAAAGTGCATTCTGTCCAAAGTTTTAATACAAAGAGTTCATTCCGCCGATTCTCTCTACTGAAGTCGATATTTGTCTTATTTCATGTATCTTTATGATTGTTAAAATAATATGTAATCGCCAAATCTATCTGGAAAACAAAGAAAAGCAAAAAGACAATTGTAAAAATATTCATAGCCCTACCTTTGAGATAACAAATGTCAATTATATTGACTAGTCACCAAAAGGGGCTATGTTACATTTAATATATATATACACATAGTATATATATTAATATATACTATATACATTTCTTTCTTCCACTAATATGTTTTTTACATCATCCAACATTCTTCTATAATGTAATTCATTATTGATTTATTTTGTTGATAGATTGAATCTGACATTATAGATAATTATATAATTTGTTGTGCATGAATGCTTCAACTTGATGTTTTCCTCTTGCTGGAGTCTTAGGTTATTTCCACTTTTTAAACTCCATAAACAGTAATGCAACAAACATTTTTACCCATAAATTTCTTTTCAACACGATTGTTGTTTTCTTAGGATAAATCCCCAGTAGTCTAATTGCTAAGTCAAAGACAATGTACTTTTTTTTTTATCGCTTGAGGCATTTTGCCAATTTCCCTTTTAGATAATGTTGGTCCATAATCTCTTTGTTGTCTCCGCTATAAATTTTTCAAGTCAGTAAATTTTTTTAACCCCACCTTTATATTAACAACAGAAAATCATGTGACTTTCGAATTCTGAGGTTCACTCTAATACAGGTTACTATGGTTGGGGAATGAAGGAAAGATGTTATTCCCTCCAGAGTACCAAATTCTAAATAAAGAAGGGGGCATGTATCCCACAGTTAAGATGCTAGCATCCCATATTTAAACACTTGGCTCTACTCCTGCCCTAAACTGGCTGCCAAGAAAGACACTAGGAGGAGGCAGGATAGCTCCAGTGCCAGAGTGTTCATGCCAGCCAGCCACGCGGGAGGCTTGGACTGTGCTGCCAGCTTCCAGCAGTGGGCAGGGCCAAATCTCCACCAGTACAGGTACTTAAGGACTAACCCAGCCAGCAGGAGGGCTGGCTTTCTCCAGCTCTGTAAATAAACAAGTAAATAAAAATGTTTCAGGATAAGCCAAGTTTGTCAACAAAACCTTTCTTTGAGGGTCGTTTATATTAGAACCTCCTTGTACCTTCTTTGTCTTTATATCATCATCTCAAAATTTGTTCTATTCATTTTGAAAGGCCCTAAAACAGAGAGTGAGAGAGAAAAAGAGAGACAGAATTCTTTCATTTGCTAGTTCACATCCCAAATTGCCACAATGGCACAAACGAGTAACTTAAAAGTTAGAGTACGAGATCTTTGGACTTGGATTTACTTGACTAGAAAAGTATTATCTGCTCTTGCCAGCAGAGCCAGTAACGTGGACACGGAGAGGGGGTCTGGGGATGAAGCACTGACAGGAGAACAGTGATGGTGGAAGTCTCTGCGAAGTCTCCCTTTATTGCCCCTTCACCTCTCCTTATATACTCTTCCCCCACATCCTCATTCAGCAGGATATTGGATACAGATGAGTCCAATTAGTCTAGGTGTTTTTAGCTACAAGCCCAGTCCCTGTTCCTGACCAGGATAATGAGCACTAATCAACTCCTTAGCTCTCAACAGTACCCATCCCCCTTTTTTTCTTTTAAAGCAGATTTGAATGTGCCTGTCTTAGGTTGTGGACTCTCAGGTCCTCAGCCTTACCTGTCATCGGAATCTCCGAAGCATGACAGAGCCCCTGTGTTAGGTTGGTCAGTGCCGGTTCATCTTACCCGTCACTGGCTGCCATTCAACGCGTTGCCTGCTTCAGCTGCACAAACTATACTTGGGGAGGCTGGTAACCCTGTTCCATGGCTCGAGTATCTTTAGCTTGGTAGCAAAGAGCAGACAGTAGTTCCCAAGCTTGGGAAACATTTTGCACTTGCACAGGTGTTACATACCTAAAGACATATGATGGAGAACAAGAGGACCTGACCATATCCCACAGCATGTACCACTCCTCTGCCAACAAATCAACCTGTGGTTACAACGTAAACATGCCCAACTGCACATGTTAATCTATACAGTTCTGTTGTTCCATAGCTCAGGTAGGCAGTTCTACAAACTTGTTCATGGTCTCAGCGGTAGCTGCAGGGTGTCCTAGGGTTACTGTTGCTGTGGTGGTGTGTGCCAACGCCAGGGTAGTGCTGGTTACGATGGTTGATGTTATACCAAAGTCTCCTTTATGCCTTATCAGGCCAACAGAGGCCTCTCGGTTAGCCCCGACAGGCACAGGCAGGATTCTGGGCAGCCGCATGACAACAGTAGTATCGCCGTTGCCATTCCAACATGCTGTTAGGGGGCAGTTGACCTCGGTGCAACTCACTTCAGAGACGTTTTCTGTATGTAAGAGAGAGAGAAATGGAGAGATAACACAGGCAGACACTGGCTTAAAACTCAAGGAGCTAAGGCTCACCCACATGAACCAGTCCTCAAATCCAGAGGAGTGATTGAACTAATAATTTCCATAGGAATAATTGCCTCCCTTAATAAGAAAAAAAGGGGGGGCCTGCATTGTATGTCCATTCCCCACAAAGCTGCAACATAGAAAAGGTGGGAAATATCGGGACTTTGGTGCTCATAGGAGGAAGAAAAAAAAGAGGGGTGCTTAACAATATACTAATAAATAATATATAAAGGCCTATTATACTTGCTTGTCCCATCGATCTTCTGACTCAAATGCCATCACCTTCTCAGTACCTGAGCTTTCACAAGACTTAGCAGCAGGAGCTTGCTGGACAAGCCTCTCAGCAATCCACCATGGGCCATTTTCATTTTCTCTGAACACACAAATCAATCCTCGCACCATATGAGAACAGGATCTGGGCCTTGCCACTGACCAGTCAAGGGATCCTTCCACAGCATGTAACCCTTTTGCTTCTGAGATGGATTCCAATGACGATCCACAGCTGACCGTCCTCAGCATCCAATGTTAGGAAACTTAAGATAAATAATACAAGGTTCAAATGATCTCAGGGAGTGCTATACTCCCTCTTTTTTGTTCTAATAAGGTAATCCTTAATAGTATGGTTGGTGTGTTCCACAATACCTTGTCCTTGAGGATTATAAGGAATGCCTGTAATTAATTGGATATAGTGGGAGGCAGCAAAATCACAAAACTTACTGCTGGCATAGCAGGAGGCATTATCAGTTTTGATAACTTTGGGAGTTCCCAAGATGGAAAAGCATGCATAGCAATGGGCTAGAGTGTGCCTGACTTGTTCCCATGTCTGAGTAGCTAGAATAAATCCAGAGCAAGTATCGATCATAACATACACATACTTTAGTGTCCCAAACTCCGGGATGTGTGTCACATCCATTTGGCAATAATCTTAATATGATTCAACCAACCTGATCTGCTGTCTCCACAAAATGAGAGATTAATCTGTTGGCATTCTTGAGGCCTCTTAAGAATACCAAGGGAAGCCCTAGATTTTGAAACTTTTGAATTTTTGCACACCTTTTTAAAGATGGTTAAATCATCTGAGCTATGGAAATTTTGGGGGGTTTATTACAGTTCTGACAAATTTGAAGTACCAAATAATTAAATGGAAAAATAGATTGTATTTTGTCTGGGACTATAGCTAATCTTGCCTCAACTGAACGGAGAGATGCTGAAGTTGCTCCTGTAAATCTTTCACAGCTGCACCCAGATTTAATGGCGCCGATGGCACCGGCAGTGCAGAGGGCTCCATGCCTGTCCAAAAGTGATTTTTGCTTGGCACACGCTCTATGGGCACATGCTCTACAGGTAGAGGATCCTTGAAAGTCTCATTTCCATCCTCTTCCCCTTCCTCCTCCTCAGAAGAGGACCGCGAATCTTCTTCGCACAATTTCTTCAAATTTTGTCTGGTTTGGGATTCCTTCTTCTTCTTCTTCTTCTTTTTTTCTTTTCTTTTTTTTTTTTTTTACCATGGATTGGGGCTCCCTCTGTCTTTTTACTCTTTTTGGAGTTCCTTCTGTGTTCTTACTCTGGTTTGTGGTTCCCTCCCCCTTCTTATGGATAATTTTTCAAGAAAGGGTTGCACCACCACTTGAGAAGGTGGCAAAGCATTATTTACCAAGCGCCAGAGGAAAAAGGTGGCTACAAGGAGAGACGTATCCATGGAGATATCTCACAGTTTCAACGAACTTCTGCAAGGTCTTAAGCTTAGTGTCGGTGCCTTGTGATTGGAGCAGATCTCACATTCCCTTAATCATTTGCACTTAAGCGAATTCTTGCCCCATGATAAATTTTACTTATGCCCCTGCAATATTTTTAGTTCTAAGCTTGCCTCTGGATTTCCAGAGTCCCTCAGATTATCCCTTGTGCCCCAGGGCAGGGAGAAGGTCTGGGGATGAAACCATCAATGCCCCTTCAGAGTTCCAGGGGTCTCTCAGATTGTCCCTCATGTCCTAGGACAGGAAGAGGGTCTGGGGATGAAATAACTTATGCCCCTGCAAAGTATTTGTTTCTAAACTTACGTTCTTAGGTCCAGGGATCCCTCAGATTGTGCCTTGTACCGTGCCTCACATTAGGTGCTGTTTCTCTGGCCAGCAGAGCCTGTAATGTGGACACGGAGAGGCTCTGGGGATGAAGCACAGACAGGAGAACAGTGATGGTGGAAGTCTGTGAACTCTCCCTTTATTGCTCCTTCACCTCTCCTTATATACTCTTCCCCTAAGTCTTAATTTAGCCAGGATATTGGGTAAAGACAAATCCAATTAGTCTAGGTGTTTTTAGCTAGAAGCCCAGGTCCTGTTCCTGACAAGGATAATGAGCACTAATCAACTCCTTAGCCCACAGCAATTATCCACAATATTTTATTATGAGGACACCCAACAATTGAGTCAACCTCTTTGTGAGGTTTCTGCAGGAGAGATGTGGGCTCATCTTTGTGGAACTGCAATATTCATTGGTTTGCTCAAGAAGGTGAGGAGTGTAACAGGCTGAGCTAGGCATAACCATGGAACACCCCAATGCTCATGAGTACTGGAGTTGTGAACAGTTGGGCTAGTCCAGGCTGCAGTACACACCCAGGAACAGGTTGTGGGGTGGGCCAGGCTGCAACATCCACCAACACATACAGAGGCCAAGACAGAAGGGGCAGAGTATGTTGGGTAAGGACCTAGCACCCACTGGCAAATGTGAGATCTGGGTTTGGGAGTAGGCCTGATGGGGGAATTTCAGCAACTCACCCGGTGGGCTGTAGCTCCCACTGACAAAAGTGTAAGTCAGTGCTTGGTGTTGGTCTATCTGGGCAAGACTGCTCCACTTGTCAACAAGTGTGTGGGTTTGTTCTGGATGGGAAGGGGAAATGGACCGGCAGGGCCAGGCCAAACTTTAACAAAAGTGGCATGTGCAGGAGGCAGGATGGTGTGACGGCCATGCTAGGCTATTACAGATACCAATTTGCATGAAAGCCAGTGATGGGGCAAGCTGGGCAGGGTTAGGATATAGCACTCACCAACCAGAGTTGGGACTGGAGGTGGGCTGGGATAGGTCAGGCTGTAGCTACTGATGGCAAAGTTCAAGATGGGGGATGGGCTATGCCAAGCTTGATCAGAGCAAGCACATGTAAGATCTTTTGCTCGGGGCAGTCCTGGTCAGGTAGCTAAGGTTTTGCCCCAGCTGAGTTATGGTTCCTACTGATGTGCATGAGAGCTGGATTGGGGGAGGTGAACTGGGCTCGACATGATCGCAGCATGCCTCACCATGGATGTGGACTGGGTCTGGGGTGTGCTAGACTGGACTAGGCTCCAGCACCCCTTGGTACTTGCAAGAGACAAAGTGGGTATAGGACAGGCTGGGTTAGGCCTCAGCACCCACTGAACTACACGAGAGCTGGGTTTGAGCATGGACCAGGCATGACAGGGGCTGTAACACCAAATAGTAAGGCTAAAATGGGTGTGGGCCAGTTGGGCAAGGCCACTCTACCTGCCAGAACAGAAGGTGAGCCAACTCAGGCTGAGCCAAGGACCTAACAGTGTGTGCAAGAGCTGCCACAGGGAGGTGATCTGGGGGCTGGCTAGTGGGGTCAGTTGTCTGAGTTAGGCTGCTGTAGCCATTGGTGTGTATAAAAGCTGAATGGAATGTGGGACAAACCCAAACAGTTTGCTGCACATACTGGCATGTGCAGGAACCAGGTCTGGGGGCATGTCTGCTGGGGGTTGTTAGGGACTGCTCTGACTGGGCTGCAGTTCCTGCTGGTGTACATGAGGGCTGAGTGTGTGATGGGCATGTTTGGGTTGGGCTGCAGCATCCACTGATTTGAGTTAGAGATGGGGTTAGAAACAGAATTGATCAGCAATTGCAACCATTGATGAGTGTGTGGGCTGAAGTGGGTGACAGACTAAGCCAGACCCCATACTGGCTAGCACACACCGGAATCAGGTCTGGGGTCACTTCAGATGAGGTTTGTTTGGGGATGCCCCCAATTGAACTGCTGGACACAGATTCCAACCACAGGGAGAATCACAGGATCTATGATCTGACTATGGAGGGCTTGCATCAGAACTGGTCTCCTCAGTTGCTGAAGATAGTGCAGTGGACCACATACTCAGATGCTCATTGGGGGATATGGCAGTCCATTGCAATTTCAGAGGACTTCTACTACCAAGGCATGAGTTAGAAGCAGAACAAATCGGACAACTGTTCCAGTCAAGCATTGACAGCAAGTATCTGGGTAAAGGTAAAAGGAGACTCTAAGGTGAACTGTGTCAGCCATGGACCTTGCAAGAATTTCCTCATCAACAACATGTCAGAACTATTGAAAGGACTTGAGCAGAGCCTGCGAGGTGTGCTCCACATCAGGGACCCTGGGATCACATCAGGTGGCCATCCCCCATCCCAAGGTAGTGATGCAGCTAGGATCCTGGGTGCAGCTTCTCTCCATCTCGCCCCTGTTCCCCCAGCATGTCTCAGTAAGGATGTGGACTGGGTTTGTGGTGTGCTAGACTGGACTAGGCTCCAGCACCTCTTGGTGCCTCATCTCTCCCCTCTTCCCACTTTTTCCTATTCCTCGACCCTTCCCACCCTAATCAGAGATCCAGACAGGCATACTTCCTTCTCATCTATGTAAACCTCATCAAAATTAATTTTTTAAAAAATGCAAAAAAAAAATGTTTTGATGTGATGACACCCAACAATAGAGTGTCAACCTCTTTGTGAAGAAAGAGTCCAGAGATGTCTTCCCTCCCACACAATGTCTGGGTCAATGGTATTTCACTTGCTGTCTGAAATCCCTTCCTACACAACGTATAGAACATTTTGTTTTGCCAGTGATCCTCCTAGTAATAGCTGCTGTTAAAATTTTCAATTGCTTTGGGGGAAATGACCTGATGGGGACAAGGCTGTTGTGTTTTTAGACTTATATTGAACTATCTAAGCTTAACGAGGTTTACAGTCTGATAGAGAATATACGTCTGTGATTTGCTTATCTGACAGGTAGACAGCCTGAACATAACTGAGTTTTTGCACATTATTGGGACTGTTGAGTCATATTATGAAATTCCAGTCAACACATTTTTTCCTCTTTTCTAGAACAGGCTAACTCTTATGAAGCATTTTTCTGATAGATTGTCTTAAAAAAAAATCTGTGCCTTTCCCCTACCAAGCTGTGAACTTCCAAATTTTTCAGAGTAACAGCTCTGATGCTCAAAAGAGGAACAGAATTTATAGCTAAAGTTGTTAAAATCATGCCAAAAAAATTAACAATGATCCGATAACTAAACATTTCTTAAAAAGCTTCTGTTGTGTGAGATAGACACTCTTCTACAAGTGTTGATGAGAGTGAATTAGTAACAGCTTTCTAAACTCAACTTGGCAATATGCTCTAGGAAATGTACACCTGGGGCTAGTGTTGCAGCATAGTCAGCTAAATCACTGGTTGCAATTTAGCCTTTCAAATTTATAGATATATCTTTTTAAAAATCTATGTATTTTTATTATTGGAAAGACAAATTTACAGAGAATATGAGAGACAGAAAGATCTCCCATTCATTGGTTGGCTCCTCAAGTGGCTGCAACAGCTAGAGCTGAGCCGATCTGGAGCCAGGAGCCAGGAGCTTCCTCTGAATCTCCCATGCAGATACAGGGTTCCAAGGCTTTGGCCAGTCCTCCACTGCTTTCCCAGGCCATCAACAGGGAGCTGGATAGGATGTGGAGCAGCCGGTACGTGAATTGGTGCCCGCATGGGATCCCAGCACTTGCAAGTTGAGGATTTAGCCACTGAGTCATTGCGCTGTGCCCAATAAATACATCTTTTACAAATAGATAATGAATAAACTTATATTTGTCATATTGATTAGCATAGTAGTTTCAATAAATTTAAAGAGCAATTAAACATGAGGAAATACACATAATAAATAAAATAGTTACAGCATCTTTAAAAAAAAAAAAGGATTTACTTATTTGAAAGGCTTAGAGTGAGAAAGGGAGACACAGAGAGATGGGTGCTGGTCTGGTTTAAGACCCAGTTACTCCTCTTCTGAGCTAACTCCCTTCTGACAAGCTGGGAAAAGCAGAATCTGTTCCAAGCATTTGGGTTCTGGCCACCTACTTGGGAGACCTAGATGAAGCTCCTGGCCCCTGGCTTCAGCTCGGCCCAGCCCTAGCTCTGGCACCCTCTCAGAAGTGACAGCACCAGCAGGCGGAAGATCTCTCCATCTCTGCCTTTAAATCTTTCAAATGAATAAATGCATCATTTTAATTCTTTCTTTCATAAAATGAAAAATGATGTTCAGTGGGTAAAATAAGATATACAATACATATATATGTATATACTACTTATGCATAAAAGTTTCTTACATTACTGATTTTTTACTCATAATTTTGTTTAAATAAACAAATGAAGAGAGAAGAATCTTGAAGGAAGTATATCACGAAATTTAAAAAAATACTTATGGCAATATGATTATTTGTGACTATTGCTTTCAGGTTTTCATTATTTTGGCCTGTTTCATTCCTCCCAAAATGCATATATGTTAATTTGTATTATATGAAAGTTGTTTTGAATGAGAAGGTAGGAAGGAAGAAGGGAAGGAAGGAAAAGAAGAAAGGTTAATAAGTAAATTTCCATGTAAGAAAAATACTATTCTAGGAAAAAAAGTAAAACAAGGAACGCTTGATCAGGCTGCTACATGTGGTATCACAAACACAAGTACTTCTTTGAAACCATGCCATTAGAAAGAAAAAAAGACGTGTGGCTGCCAGAATAGATTGCAAGATAGTCATTTACATTATGTGTATTCTGGTTACAGGAATTAAAAAATAAGAGATTAAACAACATGCTAGTGTTGACTGACACTTTATTAACCAGCAATTACTGAAGCTGCTTTTAACCTAGGACAAATCCCACTTCTTTATAAAAATTTATAAAGAATCCCTGCCTTGGCAGGTCATGAGAAATGCTTGCCCATCCCTGCCTTGGCAGGTCATGAGAAATGCTTGCCTCATGGATTCTTTTGACATTCTTCTCTCACATGTTTCAGACTGGTATCTACACGTGTAGGACCATGGTTGATATTTTTTCTCTGTTTATGACCTGATAGTGTCTGCCATGTCACCTGCTTAATACTTGTGAAAAAGTAGATATTAGTCTGGGTTCATGGTTGCCAAAGAAGAAAGCGTCTCTGAGTAATTTAGTAAGTACAGGGAAACCCTAGAAGAGTCGTGGCCCGCTGACAAACTGGAAGGCCAAACAGGCAGATGCAAACAGGAGAGTGGGGACAGCCCAGCACAACCAGGCCTTTCCCCAGGAACTGACTCTTAGGACATCCTGACACGGCTGTCACCATGGTTACCCACATCAGGCCAGCTGTGCTCACTGCCGCTGCACACCACGGCTCGTCCAGCCCTGCGTGCTGGGGTCCTGACTCCAGGGCTGTGGTGGGGACATTCACCCTGCCACTCCAGTTGCATGGGGTAGGGAAAGCTAGTCCATCTTCCTGGGCTGCGGTAGGATTTGAAGCCTGAAGCCTCACTCACTATTGTTGGGAATCTTCTCAAACAAGAAGACCTGGTAATGCGCGATAACAATGTGGATGTCTTTGATGGATGGTGGTGATGACTCAAATGGAAACATGCTTAACAACAAGCATTTCTCAGCACCTAGTGACCTAAGACAGTCATTTGCCTGCCTACAGTAACTAGCTATTCCATAGTCTTTGTCTTTGCTAGGAATCCGCGCATTTGTCTCCAAGTCTCCCTGACAAAACCAGATAGAATCAGCTATAACCAAGAGTGCAACTGGCAAGGTTGCTGTTGTGGCAGAGAGGGAAAGGCCTCCATTTGTAGTGCCTGCTAATGCGTGTGCACTGATTGGTGCCCTGGTTGCTCCACTTCTGATCCAGCTTTCTGCTAATGGCCTGGGGGAAAATAATAGAAGATGACCAAGTGTTTGTGCCCCTGCCACCCATGTGTAAGACAAGGATGAAGTTCCTCGCTTTTGCTTGGATCAGGCCTGGTTGTTGCGGTCAATTAGTGAGTGGACTAGGGCATGAAAAATCTTTGTCTCTTTTTCTCTCTGTGCCATTCTGTCTTTCATAGCAATAAATGAATTTTTAAAAGATTTATTTATTATTATTGCAATGTCAGATATACAGAGAGGAAGAGAGACAGAGAAGATCTTCTGTCTGATGATTCACTCCCCAAGTGACCACAACAGCCGGAGCTGAGCTGATTCGAAGCCAGGAACCAGGAACTTCCTCCAGGTCTCCCATGTGGGCGCAGAGTCCAAAGGCTTTGCACCATTCTCGACTGCTTTCCCAGGCCATAAGCAGAAAGTTGGATGGGAAGTGGAGCTACCACAATTAGAACCGGTGCCCATATAGGATCCCAGCACATCCAAGGCGAGGACTTTGGCTGCTGAGCCACTATGCCACTATGCCAGGATCTAAATGAATATTTTTAAGCAAAAATTTTCTTGTAAATTTCCCCAGCCACGGATGACCAGCATAGATTCTGAAAAAAGTACGCCCAAATGGAGCAAACTTAACCCATTGCCAGCATGGTGAGCATCTAGCAAGTACTGTTGATATCTCATCCAGATCTCCTCCACTGAGCAGGTGCCCGGTCAAACCCAGCTGTTGTGTTGGCAGTGCATTTTTCAGAGAATTGCCTGTGGCCGAGTTTTCTTCTCCCCCAACAGCTCTCCATACACCAGGATGGCATACAGTGAAGACCAACACCCAGACGCAGTAAACAGTGGACTGCAGTGCATGGCCTGGAGCTGCCTGTGGAATCACCCCACGCAAGGGTCGAGTGGATACCTCCTCCAAGCAGAATTGCTTTCTTCTGCCCCAACCCTGCTCTGTTGTTCCCTTGTGCTCTCAGCACACCCTCCATTAGTCACTCTCACAGTATTTTCCAGCCCTGGGTCAGTCTGCCTTTAGGGTGTCCCAGACAGTCACCATTAAATATCTTAAAAGAAGAAGAAGAAGAAAAAAAAAGACTTTCTTACAAT
Organism: Ochotona curzoniae; assembly: GCF_017591425.1. NCBI lineage: Eukaryota > Metazoa > Chordata > Mammalia > Lagomorpha > Ochotonidae > Ochotona > Ochotona curzoniae. Next base: position 27,114,021 of record NW_024467096.1, read on the forward strand.
TACAAAGGTATTGATGTTTTAAGTCACATTTTAATTCTATTTCTACACAAAAATCCTTTTCATGCATGAAAAGTGATATATTTGGGCCTTTTTTGTCTAGTTTTAAAAGACTTTCCAGAATGTGCCTTATGGAAAATAAGTTTCTAGAACCAACCCACCAGGCAAGAAAGAGGGAAAAAGACATGGTAGAAGATTTTATGTGGAATGACTTGAGGAATGTTGCATGATGTATGTTACTGTTGGAGATTCATCATGCATATAGACCATGAAAGACAGAGGCGGCACTGCCAGTCAAGGGCCCTGGCTGGTTGGTGTTCAAATCCCAATGTATCCATTAGCCAGTAATTAGGGTCATCACTCAACCTTCCTGTTACCAAGTCTGTAATATGGAGGAGAGATTCTGTGTACTATGTGTCACATTGTGAAAATTAGGTGACAGACCAAATAAAACATTCTTAGAATAGTGTCAGTTAGGGTTGGCATAGTGATATGACAGCCATATGGGTGGTAGTTCATGTCTCAGCTGCTCCACTTCTGATCCAGCTCCCTTCTTACAGCCTGGGAAGGCAGCAGAGAATGGCTCAAGTCTTTTGGCTTCTACACCCACGAACGTAGCAGAGAATGGCTTAAGTCCTTTGACCTTTGAGCCCATGTTGGGGACATGGAAGCTATTCCTGGCTTCAGATCTGCTTCAGATCTGCTCAGTTTCAATTGTTGCAACCACTTGAGCAGTGAACCAATGGCTGGAAGATCTCTCTCTTTCTCCCTTTGTCTCCTTCTCTCTCTGTAAATCCACCTGTCAAGTGAAAATAGATTCTTGAACAACAGCAACAAAAAAAGAATGGTCCCAGGCACATAGATACGTAGGTGTACATAAACTAGGAAAAAGAGTTAATTTTCCTGATCACAAACCCTTTTTACTCTCACCAAGAGCAAAAATAAAATGCACAAAAATCATGAGCTGCGTCTTGTAAAAGTTTGACCTGTTGAAACCAGAACATGCTGACTCATCACCAAGTGGAGGGCTTTGTCCCTAGGACCTGAGCAGTGTCAACAGTGATGCAAGAGCAACTTCAGCCAAATGCCCTGAGAGACAATCCCGAGCGCTCTGTATTTTTTTTAATTGCTATTGTATCTATAACAAAGTTAGTATCTGCTTAGCCTATATCAACATGAAGTTTCCACCTTGGTTGTAACGTCTTCTGGCCTAAATATTCATGATCTTATGGAGCAACAGGTTATGTGTTAATTTGATAAGTGGTGGTCCTCCTGCATCCCGGAACTGAGTGATGTGTTTGCACTCTTTACATTCACTGCCCTTCTAGGAGACAAAGTGAGAAACCCTCCCCTAGAAGGGAGAGCTTGGTGGAGATTCAACTTTGGCAAAGCTGGGGCTAAAAGCAGCCCCCAGGAAAAGGTATTTGCTTTGTCCAGTGGGTACAAGGGGCTTCAGGAACAATACATTTGTAAAATTAAGATAACAACAATTTGTAAGGGCTTTTATAGTTGGAATGAGGGCATATTCCACATTTCCTCACCTCCATGTGTCCAAAAACAAGCTCTGACCCCAACTGGGTTCCTGCAGCCTGAACAGCTCCATTTCTGTTGTAAGACAAGCTTTCCTGAAACAGCCTACGGGAATAAGTTCTAGAGAGTGTGTATCTAAGAATGGTTTCAGCTATCCATTTTTGCTTTTTGCCTAAGTCTTTTTTGGTTACATTTTTACCTTGTACTTGACCCAGAGGTCAAAGAAAAATGACCTGTAAACTTGACCTCAAGAAAAAGGTTACTTTTCATTACTTTTCACTTGGGTTCATAGTATATTCAAAGGTCATTCACTGGAAAACCCTGTTGTACACTGTTCTTTTGTAAACACATCTGACATTATGTAACTGCCATATAGTAGTAAACAGATCATCATGGCAAGAGGTTAGGTTGTACTACATAAACAAAAGCACAAAAGTAAATATAAAATGGAAAATTCCCACAATACTAACGTACCGATTTCAACCCTGCGGGGGGAGGAGGTAGGTAAGGAAATTTATTCTGTCACTTGCAAAAATGTTGGCAGAGGGGTGGGTGCTGAACCTGCTGGTCAAGATGCCAGCTTGGACTGTTGCCTCCCGCCCAGAGTGCTAGGGGTCATGTCCTTGATTTGGTTCCTGATCCAAGTTCCTGTTCATGTGGACTCTGGGAAGCAGTCATGACAGCTCAAGCAGTTGAGTCCCTGAAACCCAAATGGAAGGTTCAGCTTGAGTCTAAAGTTACAAGCTTCAGCCTGGCCTAGTCACATCTGTTACAGATGAGCAATCTATCTCTCAAATATAAAACAAAAAGCAATGGACCCTAGTTCCTCTCTCCTTATGATATAAGCAAGGAAGTAGTGAAGGCAAAGAGAAGATGCTGAGCTTCTCAGCTCTCTCCATGTGACTCCCCGTATTCCACCTCAGTCCCCCACTATTTCCACAAAACTGGCACCAGATGAAAATAAACAACATGGTGGCTGACTGCATGCAAAGTATGACCTGTAGCCCATTATAAATCTTAATAATAAAATATAAAATTGCCATGACTGACACTCATCCTCCAGTCACACCTCTGATGCATGACAATTCCAAAACTTCTTCAAAAGGCAAGAGAAATGGGTGGTACTCACTTCATTCCCTAATGTTGCCCTCCCATGTGTATTCAATTAAACTCTGTTCCACATACCACCCTCTCCGCCTGAGGATCATATAAAACAATGACTTTGAGTCTTGTGAGCACAGCTAACTCTCACACTTGTCCACACTCCTTCTTTGTACTTCCACCCTGCCAGCAAGTCTTACTTCATCAATGACCTTAACCTATGTCTTGGTCTCAATTTTGCTTTTTTTTTGCACAAGCAACAAAAACCTAAACCTAGATCCATCCAAGAACACTTTCATCAAAATGTTTCTTTTAAGGAAAAGAAACAGAGCCTGTCTTTCCCAAGTTCATTTCGTTATTATGGAATGGATGGACCATCTTGAAGTGTTTCTGTAGTTTCACAACCTTCCCTCGGTCAGGGTATGAAAGACATGTTGGGTAGAAAGTACTCTGGTCTGAAAGTCATATTAAATGTGGAAATCCTAACCCCAAGGTGATGGTATTAAAATATGAGGTCTTTTGGGAGTGACTGGGCCAAAGGTGCTATGCACACATGATAGGACTTAGTATCCTATAAATCAGAACTAAAGGAGTTTGTTTTCCTTCTGCCATGTTAGAACACAGAGAGCAAGCATCACCTCTGAACCAGGATTTCTGGCCCCCACTAGATATAGACTATACCTTGATCTTGGTTTTCCCAGCCTCCAGAATTGGAATAACCACATTTCTATCACTTATCAGTCACTCAGAATACAGTGTTTTCTGCTATTGGTGCCAAAATGAACTAAAACAGTAATTTTTTTTTAAACATGAAAACAAAACAAAGCTGCCACCTGGAAATGAGCTGACCAAAAGCCAAGCCTGGGTTGGTCATGAGTCATTGTTATGTCTCCAAAGCTAAACTACGGTTCTTGCAGACAGACAAAGTGACTCATGCTGATTTACACTGCCTTCAGATACCCGCTGACTGCTAGGCCGCGGTTCAACAGTCAGTCCTCTGAATCCATGGATTCCTATCCACAGATTCAACCAACCGTGGGTGACGGCAAATACCAACAGCTTGGCACCAGCATCTGTTGAGGGATCACCTTGCTGTGTCACACATGGCACCTCTGTTGCAAAGGACGGTCTTTGTACTGGAGGCTCAGGCACATGGCCATCTCACATTGGCTCTTTTAGCAACTACTCCAGGCCCATGAGACCTGACTGATGCCCAGAGAGACACAGCACAACCCACTCAGCAGAGCAGAGGCCCTGTGACCAGCCACCTTCCACTTGGCCCTATCTTTTAACAGTTCCACCACCTTAACACCATCACACTGAGGGCAAGGCACCCAGGACATGAACCTTTGGGGAACAAATTATAGCAGAGGGTCTGTGTCACTCCATACCAAAATAAAATAAAAATGTATAGAAAGATGTATGTAGATATTTTATATATCCAAATATATAATGGAATACAATATGAATTAAAATGTATAGATTAAAAACACAAATTTTAAGACCTAAGGATTACATATCTTGTTCATGACTTAGAGCATATTTGATTGAATTAAAACTAATCACATCACTCACAGTCATATCAGATTATTTGCAACATCTCTAAACAATGAAGACTATGTAGGAAACAGGAAGAATTTTCGCACGTGAATTCTTAAAGTTGATAAGAATGACTCAAAAGAAAAACCAAAAATTATTGTTTTGATATGTTACTGAACAGATGTAATCAACAGTAAATAATCACATGTTAAAAATACTTAACCTCATTATAAATAAACAAAAATTAAAGCCAAAAATACATCTCATTACACACCAACAAGACCAGTAAACAAGAATTTATTGTCATAGGAACTTTTTTATTGCAGTTTGCATTATAAACCAGTACAAGTTTTTGGAAATGTTTTGTTGTAAAGTGACTTGAATAAAATCTACAATCCAGATAAACAGGCATGCTTATTATCAAATGTATCTAAGAATATTCATGATAGCCACAAATCATCCAAACAGTAAGAACCCACCCAAAAGTTCATTCACAGTTGACTGGATGAATCTGTGCAATATTCATACAGTGAAACATTAAGGAGCAATGAAAAGTATATCAAACTATGGATGCGTGCATTCTTATGAATGGACTTAGCAAATTACATTGAGTGAAACAAGTCACAAAAGAATATTTATTGTAGGATGCTAATTATATAATATTCAGCTGGAAAAACTATATTTGAGAAAGCAAGAAATTAGGTGTCACCACAAAAGTCAATGTAACAATTTCTCTGGGAGCAGTGCGGGCACATAAAGAATGTGCAAGTTATTGGAAAAAGCAGTAGACATTTTTTCCAAATCAAAGTTTTGTAATAGACCAAGGTTCCACTTGTAACCTGGCTTATGATGATTGCTTAGTGGTGTGTCTATATATTTTTTGACTATATTTGTGAAATACTGTAGAATTACAAAAAATTTTATATCACCAACATGGGATAGATAGTAAAACAACCTCAGTCATATCTGTAATGATATAAATACTGCTCAAGCAGGGCCAGGGTAGTGGCAGATCAGGTTAAACTGCCAACTGAGATGCCGAAATCCCTTGTGAGCCCCATTTTGATCTAGTCCTTGCCTTCTTTTCTTTCTTTTTTTTTCTTTTTTAAGATAAACAACACAGCTCAAGTGGGAATTAAAACTAGCTCAGTTTTTATCTTTTAAAACATTTGGGAAATTCATGATGAGTTTTCTTTTCTTTTGCCACTAGCAAACTGTTCTTCAATGAACGAATAATTTATGCCTTTCAAGCAATTTAAATCTGACAATATTTATACACACATGGTTTGGAGATAGGCTCTTTTTCATTCTTTCTCTTCAGGATGAATTCTTTAAACTTTGCGTTAATTGCACTAATGATGACATAGACTTCAATTTTAGAATGCAGTAGTTATGATTAACTCTTGTTTTATTGAAGACAACACAGAACTTGTTGTTTTGTCTTTTATTTGGTGGCAAACAAAATATAGAAAAAATTTCAAGGGAAAGACTCGGAAGTCTATTATGATAGAACATTGCTCTTGAATCATAATGTGCAACCAAATAAACACTCAAAAGTTGAAATGTTCCCTGAAAATGTTAAATTGGAAAACTGGTTAGCACTTGAAAGGGAACTTGGGGCAAGGTGAGAAAGAACAGTGCATATTTAGTTTGAGGTTCTCTGGCTAATATTTTTGATATTTTGGAAGTCTAAGAATGCATAAACACTTCAACGTTGGCCACATATCCCACAACCGTGTTCATGTCATCAACACAAATCTATGAAAAATTGTTAGACCTGCTGTAGAGACAGGAAACCTGAGATTTAGAGATGCTAACATCTTGCCTAGATTAGTACAATCAGACAGACAATAAACTAGAGGTTTTTGAACTTGACGGTGTATGTGTGTTGAGAGAGAGAGGAATGCCTAAAGATCTTATCAAAACAAAGTTGCTGTGGGCAGGATTGTGGTGTAGTCAGTTAAGCCACTGTCTGTGATGTCAACACCCTCATATGAGAGCTGAATTAAGTCTCAACTGCTCTATTTTCCATCCAGCTCCCTGCTAATGCACCTGTGAAAGCAGCCTAAGTACTGGGGCGCTTACCACCCATCTGGGAGAACTGATGGAGTCCCAGGCTCCTAGGTTTGGTCTGGGAGCCTCTTACTGCGGTCACTTGGGAATGAACCAGTGGATAGAAAAGTGCATTTTCCTCTCTTTTTCCTTCTTTCCTCTACCCCTCTTTTTCTACCTCTCTCATTCTAACTTTTAAGTAAGTTTTTAAAAGATCTTACACAAAAGCTGTACAGTTAAAATATTCACCTAAGGTTTAGCAGAGTGCCTGGCGCTTAGACGCATCCAAAGCTTTTAGCTACTTTTAGTAGACAACACAGTTATGCTTCTTGTGAGATTTATCTATTCCTAAAAAGGACTGATGGATTCTGTTAGAGGGCACTCAGCAAAAACACTGGGATAAAGTGTACCCCTGTAACAGCAAGAAGCTGCCCACCTCAATCCTTGTAATCTGTCCGTATATGAACTTGCTAGTTCACAAAGCACCGCAGAAAAACACTTGATTCCAAAAAGATCTATTTACGTGGAAGAATAACCTTGCATTTCTTCTTTAGAAAGCAGCTGCACTACATAAGAGGAGATAATTTATTTTCTCGGAAAACAACTAAGTTTGGGAATTGATCCAGTTATTTTAAACTATTGATCAAATCCAGACCATCAAACTCTCTGCTAATATAAACTACTTTGAAGTCCAATGTTACATTCAACAGAAGCACTGACTGAACACAATGAGGGGAAATGAGAACTGCTACATGTTCTCCAACATTGTGCTGTAACCGAACAGCTGTCAGTCTGATTACTGAGGGCCAGGGTGTGGCATGGCTTTTGTTCATCCTTTTCCTCATCCTCTTTCTTTAGCATCAAATATATGTCCCTCTTTCTGGCTGAGCAGGAGTTGTTTTATTGTATAAAATGTGTAGCTTTGTGAGACCCAATTTTAATTAAAATACCTTTATCAAGTTGACAAAGGGAAATATAATGTAAATGTTTTGTGTGGTTGACACTGAAATAAATTGTGGTGTTTAATTTGCCACTTGGAATACCCAAATGTCATTATCAGAGTGAGTCCCCAACTCTGCTTTCAATCCTGTCTCCTGCTGCCAAAGGCAGTTTACAAAAATTCAGTTGAGAATGAAGAGCAGGGCCAGCTGTGTCTGGAAGCTTGAGTTCATATACTGTTGGTCCTAGAGAGCACAGTCATGGGGCAATGGTCCAGAAATAGGCAGTTGTCCAGGAACAAGGTGGAGGCCTGAGGGTGGTGGTCTGCAACTGGGCAATTGGCCAAGACAGAGACTGTGTGCTTTTGGATATTCTTGAGGAAGTCCTGTACTGACTTCTATTAAATGGTTGCCATGAAAACAGGGCCTGGCTATTCATTTGTGGGCCATATCAGTTCAGGCAGTTTGACTCCCTAAGCAGTACAATAAAAAGCTAATGCATCCAGCCTGTGGGGTTCCCCTTTCTTAGCCCAAGAAGGAGATGCCCACTGTCTTGTATTCATTTTTTTATTACTTGTGTCTCCTTTTCTGCTGCTCTCCCTCTTCACCCTGGTTTATCCTCTTCATGCTGCAGCACCCCGGTAATGTGCATCCTGGGATGCTGCAATGACCCAGCAAGGTCATCCACATGGGACACTCAGATGGAATTTTGGGCTCCTGGTTTTAGCCTGGCCCAACCCTGGCTTTAGGGTATTTGGAGAATGAACTGGTTCATGGAAGAGTTCTCTTTTACTCTCTCTTGTGCTCTCTGCCTTTCAAATAACAACAAATAAATAAAAATTTAAAATAGGAAATAAGATTTACATATTTATTAATGTGGTAGAAACTTGGCATGTTTTATTCCTAGATACAATTGCTATAGAACATGATTTTTCCTCTGCTGTAACTAAGATAAATGAATCACTTATGTGTACCTCAGTGATGGCAAAATCTTGATCCTGCCAAAAGAAATGAAATTCTACATAAATTAGAATTGTAAACCTAAAAACCATCTGAGTTTACAATAACTGTGTTATCTGCTTGGATGCTATTCTTTATACAGTCCAGGGGTATTAAAAACAATGTAATTATTTTTGGAAGTAGCCATTCATCTACTTTTGAAGGAAACAAACAAAAAGTAAAACATATCTTAGCCAGAACAGCCACCAACCCCATCTTCATTGAAAGATGAGCTGTGTCAAAAAAGAAAGATCAACTGTCAGTGAAAGAGGCAATTAGCATACTATCTTGTTTTCCTTTTGATTAATTCTGTATCCAAAATGCTGTTTTCACTTGTTTTCCTTTTCATTTCATTTGAGAGGCAGAGGGATGAGGATGAGAGGGAGGGAGGAGGTGGAAGGGTGAGAGCAAGGAAGAAAAGTAGGAAGAGAAACAGAAGTAGGTGGTGGGAATGGGAAGAGAAGAGGAGAGAGAGAGAATCTCCCATCCACTGGCTTACTCTCCAAATGCCAGCAACAAGCCAGAGCTGGACCAAGCCAAAGCCAGGAGTCAGAAACTCCATTGAGATCTCCCAGTACTTAAGCCAGTGCCACTGCTTCCTTGGATACACGTAAGAAGACTGGAATAGCAGCTGGTCCTGGGCCCCAATCCAGGCACTCTGATGCAGAATACGGGCATCCCAAGAGTATCTTAACTATTGCCCCAAGTCCCTACCCCTCAATTATCAACTTGAACTCTGCTATTACTGTGCTGCTACGACACTTGCAACTGCTATCAGTTGGAGTCACTTTTTAAAAGATTTATTTATTTTTATTGGAAAGTCAGATATACAGAGAGGAAGAGAGACAGGGAGGAAAATCTTCCATCCAATGGTTCTCTCTCCAAGTGGCTGCAATGGCCAGAGCTGAACCTATCCGAAGCCAGGAGCCAGGAGCTTTTTCAGGGTCTCCCACATAGGTGCAGGATCCCAAGGCTTTGGCCTATCCTCAACTGCTTCCAAAGGCTACAAGCAGGGGACTGGATGGGAAGCAGGGCTGCCAGAAGTAGAACCAGCACCTATAAGGGATCCTAGTGCATGGAAGGTGAGAACTTTACCACTAGGTTACCGCGCTGGGCCCCAGTCAGAGTCACTTTACAAACTCCCATAGACTCAAGACCCTTTTGCCTTTATAGGCTCTTTTGTCCCTAATGGTAGAGATAAATATATCTCCAGCTACATTCATTATTATATGTTTCTTTTCTCATATTAATTTTCTTCTTATTTTAAAAATGAAATATTAAAAACATTCACATGGATGCCTAAAGGCCCACAGGCCTTGGATATTTTGCCTACAGTGCCTAACGAGGAAGTTTCATGCCAGAAGCAGCTGAGCCTTGGCAAGCATGAAGAACTGCAGTCACCTGTTTCATGTGCTGTCCTAATTAACCTGCATACCACTTTTATGACATAGATATGAGGACCATTCTTATTCCATCAAGGACAAAACTTTAGCTTAAAGAACTCACGAGGAAGCAACCACAGATTTCAGAATCAAAGCCAGTCTGTTTTAAAGCTCATGAACTCCATGATCGCACCATATCAATTCCCAGAAAGGGATAGCCTAAGTAGGCACTAATCCAGAGAGTGACCTGGGGATCAGCCTAGATGCCAGCCCAGGCATCCAGCTATTTCAGTATGAACCAGAAAACAACAGTCACTTCTTCACCAGCCACAAATGCACTGCCTACCGTGCAGATGCAGAACATGTTGGGGTGCCCTCAGCCTGATGATTCCCACACGCCAGAAAGCTTCCTCGAGAAGCCAAACCTCGAACTGCAGGATTTTTTTTAAAAAGTCTAGAATTGCTAGTATTTTACTAATAAACACAACTTAGAGACTCTCGAGTTAAATTCACCTTAGACAATGAAGACATTTTCATTGTGTGGTTTTTATTTTCTAGACAGTCACTTTCTTCTGCCTTGTCCTTTTTTAGAAACATGCATTTGAAAGAGATAAAGAGTGAAAGAGAGAGAGAGGAAGTTCCTCTATCTGATGGTCACTCCCCCAAATGCTTGCAACAGCCAGCACTGAGCCATCCTGCAGCCAGGAGATGGGAATTCTAGATTTCTCATGGGAGCAGATGAGAATCCAGTACCTAGGTCTGCTGCCTACGAGGCACATTAGTAGGAGGCACATTGGTAGGAGGTCATTGGAAGTGGAGGAGCCAGAACTCCACTAAGACTCCAACATGGGGTGTAGGCAACCCATGCGGTGTCTGAATCTGTTGCCCCGCAACACCAGCCTGCAGCAGTTTTTAGTAAGCCAGTAAGTAAGTCAGACAATACAGACATGATACCTTTGCAGATCTTGAAGCTATCTAGCAAGAAGTGTTAGGGTAGCATCCACAAGGGGGAAAAAAGAAGTGCAAGAAACCCAGCGATACAGTAAAGAGATTGAATAGCCCCTAGGAACAGGAACAGCAGCTCAGATGAAGGGCAAGCAAAACAACTCCACCTGAGTTCCCTGAAGTACAATTCTCTAAATTAACCTTAGTCCCAGTCACACACAGTGACCTCCATTAGTCAGATAATGGAGGTGCAGAGATTGGGCGCCTTTATTTCCTGGCCAATTACACAGCGCTATTTTCCTCCATATTCGGGGGAGGTGACCTAAAAGCTTATGAGGCTGTAGTCAACAAGATGTCTACCCTTCAAAATGATGTTGTTCTCATACTTCTTTGTGGGGGAGAGGCGGGAAAGGGGTATCCTGCAGCCAAAGGATACGGCTCTTTGTTCCAGGCGGAGATTGTCTAACCACAAATTTCAAGGAAGGGCAGAATTAATTGATTTGCTGGCACACTGCAAAGGTATTTCCTCGTTTACAAAACAAGCAGTTCGGTCTATTGTCTGGGAAAGAGATTACTTCACAGGACGTGGACATGGAATCTCCTATGAGAGAATCTAAACATTGGCCTCTATAGTTTTGCAAATTTTTAAGTGTAACAGTGTTGTTGTTTTGGTTGAGTTCCTTTTGTGTTGTTTGTTTTTTTTTTTTTAATAATCTTACTTAGTTGATTACGGTACAAAGGGTCCAGGGCTACAGGGTGAAAGTAGGTAATACCATTGTTTCCACGTTAATATTATAATTTTTTCCTGTATCTGGGGTCAGGGGAGAAACAAAGGGAGAAGCCCCACCCAGCCTCCCCAACATGAGGCGCACGCCAATGGTCCTGCTCAAGCAGTTTTGATAGTTCAACAGTTCTGGATTGCTGCCAATCTCGCCATTCCAATTGCAATGAAACCTATTCAGAGTCCACTGGCTGACAGTCTCTTCATGGTTGGGGTTCTGAGATCAGCAGTTCAGTTGGAGGGATTTCCAAAGAAACTTCATCTGAGATGATCCCAGACCTGATTCTTGCATGAGTTTGCTAGTACAGACTCCAAAAGTGTCCGTTGTGCCAATCAGCTTATGCACAGCTTATGCGTCATTCCTATTGCTGGATCAATTCTGATTCCAGCCCTGTCTTCCTCGTGAAGCAATGGGTGTTGTAGTCCAGCTCAATTCTACCCACTTCATACTCGGTCCTCACGCAAATCAGTGGGAGCTGCAGCCTAGTTGGGGCAACTCCCCATGACCCCCATGAGGCCTGTCCCCTACCCTGGTTCCCATGCTTGCCAGTACTGCAGGCTTGTTCAGTCTGTCCCACATCCCATTTAGCTCTCGTACATATCAATGGGCATTGAAGCCTAGTTCAACCCAACCAGCCCTGCTATCCAGCCCACACACTTACTGGCAGGTGCCTTTCTGTCTAGCCACCCCTAGTTTTCATGCTGTCCAGTAAGAATGTTAACCCAGAGGGAGGCACCCACTCTCTTCCTTCTAGGCCACTCCCACTCCCTGATTATGCACTCTCCAGGTGGTTCTGGCATTTGATTTGACAGAATTAGCCCCCAGTGCCAGCCTCTGCCAGCTGATGCTGTGGCTAAGCCCAACCAACCCTCACTCACTCTCATTTTTGCTTGCACCAGTCGGAGCAGTCAGCTCACTGTGGCCCTTCCCTTATCTAGCTCACATGGGGCCCACAGGTGTTACAGCCCTGCCTAGTCTGATCTGCCCCCATCTTGACTTTCGCTTCCCAATGGAAGTAGTTGTCCAGCAGGGGAGCCCACATTCCCCTGTCAGCTTTGCCTCCTCCCCCGGGTTTTACATGTGCTGTTTGGGTGCTGCAACGACATCTGGTACGGCTCATCTCTCCTTGGCATTCCTTAATGTGTAGTGGTATGTGTCACAACCGAACCTGGCTCAACCCACACTCTGTTCTGATGCTTGGATTCGCCAGTGGGTGATGTGAACAGGTTCAGCCTGGTCTGCCCCCAACCCTTGCCAAGTGTATGCCAGTGGGATAATTTCCATAGCCTGTTCTAGGCTGTTTCCTATTGTGCTTCTTGCGCTTACCTGCAGGGACTATGTCCTGCCGGAGGAGTTGCCCAGGCTCCTCCATCAGAACCTCTCCCAGTGCCAGATTTCACACATACCAGTGCGTCCATGAGCCAGCCCTACTCAATTCACCTCCTGTCCTAGCAGGAACAGTGGCTTTTCCTGACTGGCCTCCAACCCAATCTGGTTCTTACTGTAGGATGTTTCAATCCATCCACGGCTCTTCCATACCCACATACAGCTCACACATGGTTCAGTAACGACTGAGACCTTGCCTAGTCTGTCCCACATCTACCCTGGTCCTCCAGAGCACAAGATGGTGCTGAAGTCTAGGCCGGTTTTGTGCTTCCAGTCGCAGTCCACACTTGTGCTAAGTGAGATTACAGCTGTATCCTGATCGGAATGCAGCCCCCATTCCAGCCCATCCACTCCTTGGTGGGAAACTCAACCCAGCTAGGGTGTCCCCTTAGCTCCCCTACTGGGCCTATTCCCAGACTTAGATCACGCGCAGGCCAGTGATTGCGCTGACTCAGGTTGGCAGAGCCCCTCACTTGTCTTGGTCCCTGCCATAGATGCTGTGGTTTAGCGTCTCTGGTTCATGCAGATCAGTAGGTATAAGGGCCTCCTTGGCATGACCTGTACTCCACCTGATTTCTGTTATTTCTTGTGAGTTAAGGTTTGCTTGGCCCTGCCCATTCTGCCCCTGTCCTGTTGCAGCCCGGCCCACCCAACATCCTGTTTAAGGATGCACATTCAGGTGCTGCTGGCTTGGCCTGCCCAGACTGTTGTGGGTTCCTTTACCCGTGAATGATGGCAGGTGCCATGGTCATACCTAGCTTAGTCCATTGCAATCCCAGCTTGCAAGCTAACCAGGACAACTTGTATCTCCACAGGGTTGGACCCACACAACCCCCAAGGGGTCTACTCCCAGACCAAGTTCTCTCGTGTGCTGGATAGCATCTTGACCCTACCAAATGTAATCACTCCACCATTCCACCACCCAGTTGGGTAATGGTGCCTAACCCTGCCAAACAGGCCCCCATCCATAGCTTTGGTGTGGACTGGCGTGTGGCCATCAGTGATGTTCTGTGCTAACAGCCCATATCTGGATTCCTAATTGAGCTGGTGAATCTGTCTAACCCAAATTATCTTCTGGATACTTGCTTCCAAACTCTCAGGTCTCAGTCCCCATGCGTGCCTGAAACTTTCATGACCCTGTCACTGGGAATCACCCAAATTTCACCTCTCACCTACACTAAAACTGGCCTTATTCATGGGTGTCCCCAGGCAGCAACTACATATCTTAAAAACCCCAGAGTTTGCCGCCAGGCAGCCAAGAGGAAAGCCTGGCACCACTTGGTGCACTGGCCGTCCAAGACCAGGGACTCATTCACTGCCTTTCCGCAGTGGCTTTGGCTTAAGTCACCAGCTTTGGGTCCGACCCGGCAGGGGCACCCCCCACAGCCACCACACTGCAGGGAGCTGCAGTTGCTCCCAACCCCAAAGGCCGAATCTTGGTTGAGTTTCAATTGGAATTTTTCCTGTCGTTGTCCCATGAGGTCAAGATGGAATATGTGGCACATTTTAAAAGGGTTTTCTTCCTTGCTGAAATTTCAATTGGTGGCATCTTATGATGTTTTAAGTTATTTCCAATGAGAAAGAAACCTGGGATGGACTTTCAGCTTAAGAGTTAAGATATCAACTAAGATGCCCATGCTGTATATTGGCACGCTTGGTTCAACAACTCCTTCTGACTCCTAACTCTGGTTGCTTAGCAATGCAGTTCCTGGAAGGAAACAGTGGTGGCTCAAGTGATTAGGTTCCTGTTACCTCTAGGGAAACTGTGGGTTACTTTTCACAAAACTTTTTTTTTTTAATTATTTATTTTTATTGCAAAGTCAGATATACAGAGAGGAAGATCCTCCATCCAATGATTCACTCCCCAAGTGAGCGCAATGGCCAGTGCTGCACTGATCCAAAGCCAGGAACCAGGAACTTCCTCCAGGTCTCCCACTTGGATGCAGGGTTCCAAGGCTTTGGGCAGCCCTTGACTGCTTTTCCAGGCCACAAGCAGGGAGCTGGCTGAAAAGTGGAGCTGCTGGAATTAGAACCGGTTCCCATATGGGATCCCAGCGTGTTTAAGGCAAGGACTTTAGCCTCTAGGCCACTGCACTGGGCCCTTCACAAAGCTTTTTACAGTAGCTTAGCCTCAGCTATTGTAGGAATTTTGAAATGAATCAGCTAATAACAGTCTTCTCTGTGTGTCCCTTTGCCTCTTACATAAATATATATTTTTAGTTAAAAAAAAGGATAGAAGGAATGGAGAAAGGAAGGGGAGAGAAAAAGAGAAAGGGAGAAAGAGCATCATTTGCTTTATTCAAGATTTATGTGTTTGAAAACCATACTCTTCAGTTTTCTTGGTTTATATCTATTATCACAGTAGAATATTAACGGCACCCTCTTTTACTACCAATACAGCTCAAAACAGCTCAGTTTGGGAGATGAATTACATCCTTGTGTATAACAAGTGCATATTGTGTGGCAATAACATGAGAGATCCTAAGGCTGCGATGACACACAATGACACATACTGCACAGCTTTTTTTTTTTTTTTTTTTTCTTTCAAGGAACTCACAAACCTAGCAGCTCTGGGTTGCACAGGGACTTCTGAGCACGCACTAACTGCAATGGCTCACCCCAATCTTCCATTTCCTCCCAGTACATTAGCATCTCTATGGTACTACTTTATGGCATCATCCCGCCTCCACACTGTCAGGCCCTTCACTCTCATCATACAGGATGCAGGTGTCTTCCTGAGCCTCTTGTGCATATATTGCCCTTTGGTTTCTCAAGGGCACATTATTTTTTCTTTTTACTACTTTTTATTTTCATGACACAGCTCTACAGGCACAGGGGTTGCCCACCCCCTACCCCTCCTCAATTTTCCCTCATATTATTATAATAGTATAATCCTTCAGCATCAGTCACAATTCTGTTGCTTAAGTGGATCCTGACATTGTAGATGCTGTACAAAGTCCAGCACCCTACTGTTAAGGTATATTTAACGGTTTCATTGGGAGTCCATCTTTTATTCAGAAGTAGAAATGCACACTGCAATGTATCTTCATGATATACTTGCCTCCGTTATACAGTTCCGGTAGCTGGATGTACACATATGTGTGCTTGCCAGTTTATCTATTAATCCTGTATTTTGCAAGAAAGTCACATTCTATCAGAGAGAATATATGATATTTGTCCTTCGGAGATTAGCTGATTTCACTTACTACAATGGTGTTCAGTTTGGACCATTTTATTGCAGATGGTAGAATTTCATTTTTTTAAAATGGCTGGGTGGCATTCAGTAGAGTAAATATACTCTGGTTTCTTCATCCATTCCTCTTTCATGGGCCTCTGGGTTGTTTCCATGTCTTTGTTATTTTAAATTGTGCTGTTGTTTCAGATTGCTTTCTCACATGCAGATTTCATTTCCTTTGAATATATTCCCAAAATATATATTTCCATATATATTATATTTAATACATGTTTATATACATTATATATTTTCCCAGTATAAATATAAGTATATATATTTTCCCAGAATATATATATATTCCCAGGTCAATTCTCAGTTGTCTTAGCACTTTCCATACTGACTTTCATTCTGGCTGTACAAGTCTACATTCTCACCAAGAGTGAAGCAGGGTACTCTTCTCCACACATCCATGCCAGCAGGTAGCAGAGTTCTGGACGTAGGCCAGTCTCACTGGAGTCAGGTGGAATCTCAATGCGGTTTTTATTTGTATTTCCCTGATAGCTAAAGAGGCTGAGCATTTTTTCACATGTCTATTAGTCATTTGAATTTCGTTTGAAAAATACCTGCTGATTTCTTTTGCCCGTTTCTTTACAGTGTTGTTTGTTTTACTGTCGTTGAATTTCTGAAGCTCTTTGTAAATTCTGGATCTCAGTCTCTTACCAGTTGTGTGGTGTGCAAATATTTTCTCCCATTCTGATGGTCGCCTCTTTGCTTTGTTAATCATGTCCTTTGCACAGAAGCTTCTTGGTTTGACGTAGTCACATTTGTTTATTTTGGCTTTGACTACCCGTGCTCTTAGTGACTTTTCTAATGGGCCTTTATCAATGCCAACATCTTGAGAGTGCTTGCTATGTGTTCTCCTAATAGTTTAATGGTTTCTGGGTGTGGATTTAGGTTCTTGATCCATTTAAAAGTGATTTTTTTTATGAGGGGAGAAGTGGAGGTCTTGCTTTTTGCTTCTGTAGGGTAATGCCCAGTTGTCCCAAGAGCATTTGTTGAAGAGACTGACCTTTTCCCCGGATTTTTTTCAGTCTTCTTGTCGAACATTATTTGGCTGCACTTGTATGGGCTCACTTCTGCTTCCATCGATCCTCTTTCTGTACAGTATCAAGTTGTTTTGATTATCACCCATGGGCACATTCATATATGACCGACCTTCAGTGTCCTACCTTAGCCTGTGCCTCCCGCTTTTGTCCCACATGGATGCCTTCATGAGCTCCGTGAGTGCCTTTTTGAATGTCTCACGTTCCTTCAGTTTCCATCACACCAGTGTTTTTGCCTTTGAGTATCACATAATCACCACTTTGCCCCCATTTCCTGTGTGTGCAGCCACTGTGGCAGGTGAACCTGTGGAATACACCAAGAGTACAGACCTGATCTTGGGGGATTAGAGTGTAGCAGGGATCCTAGAAAATATATGTGCCAAGAAAATTTGTTGGAGAGTTTTAAAAAGGCTCCTCCTATTTAAAACAGGTTGCCTCTGAACCATCTCATGTATTTATTTAAAAGCTGATTACAAAGTATGTCTCTAGAGTCATGTAATCTGAGTTAGTAAGGACGAGGGCAGGAATTTTTGTATTTTAAAATTTCTGATTCACACTCAGAGTGGACAATGCTTATTTGACATCCAGTTCTCTTGGAGAATGAATGTTTAGAGATTAGGGTTTCCTATGTTCCAAACATCAGGTGTTAATTGATCTTTTTAAAATATTGGTTTTGATGTGCAGTTTGGTCTTTCTGCCTTTCTCTCTCCTGTTGTCTCCTGTCCCCCAAAAATACCCTTCCTTTTTCGTCCAAGCCAAATTCTGATTTTTCCCCAAGATATTTTTTTATTGTTTGTTTTTTTATTTTTTTTTTAAAGATTTATTTATTTGTTGGAAAGTCAGATATACAGAGAGGAGGAGAGAGAGAGGAAGATCTTCCATCCAATGAGTCACTCCCCAAGTGAGCGCAACAGCAGATGCTATGCCGGTCTGAAGCCAGGAGCCAGGAGCTTATTCTGGGTATCCCATATGGGTGCAGGGTCCCAAGGCTTTGGGCCGTGCTCGACTGCTTTCCTGGGCCACAGGCAGGGAGCTAGATGGGAAGCGCGGCCGCCGGGATTAGAACTGGTGACCATACAGTATCCCCGCGGGTTCAAGGCGAGGACTTTAGCTGCTAGGCCATGATGCCGGGCCCTGTTTATTTGATTTTGAAAGAGTTACAAAGCGCGGGGGAGACACACTCATAGAGAGAGAGAGAGAGAGAGAAAGATCGAGAGAAAGAGAATATCTCTCCACTGGTTCAACCCCTAATAACTAATTGCCAGCACCAGGCAAGGTCAAAACCAGGAAGCACGAGCTTCACCCCAGGGCAGGGACCCAAACCTTTGGCTCACCTTCACCTGCTTTTTCCAGGCCAGAAGCAGGAAGCTTGAGTGGAAATGGAGCAGCTGAGACATGAACTAGTGCCCGTGTGGAATACTGGTGTTTCACATGATAGCTATTCCCACTATACCACAACACTGACTTCTGTTTCCTATAACCCGTGCAGTGCTTTGCTGCAGAGGACTCTAGCCCCATCCTGGCTACAGAGGTTACTCACCTTCATTAATCAGTGTTCTTTCAGAGTCCATTCTATTTTCCTTAGGAGAACATGTGACCTAATTCCTACTAAAAAAAAAAAATTACAGGAATTTCCTCCATTCTCAAGTGTAAGCCATGGGTAACCATCTTACTTCTGAAAAAAGGCGGAACAGCTAGCATTTGCCTACTTTCCTTCTGATAATGTTACTTAGGGCAATGTATCTAGCCTTAGGTTAAATGCCACCTGCCCCTAACAGTGTTTATCTGTGAGAAGAGGGTGTCCTGGGGCTGACGTCCCATTAGAGTCAGAGAGCCCCCCGTATGGCTGCTTGATGGACCTTCAAAAGATCTTGAACTTCATTCTAATCTAATTTCAGTGCTAACGGACGCTCACACCAGAGGTATCACCATGAAACAGAGACCATGCCAGAAGAGATCATAAAAGGACAAAAAGGAGGGGCACTGAATCAGAGAATGACACATCCTCTTGCCCAGAAAAATCATGACTGTGTCTTGTGTTGATTAGCAAATAGCTGCCCTGCTTCTGTGCCCCAGCAGGCTGAGAGCTGCTTTGCATGGCAGGCTCCTGCTTTTCCATTCTTTAGCCATGGAACAAATTTATGCTGTTGACACAGCTTCAGTTTCAATTTTGACTTTCCAGGACTGAATGGATAAGGGACCATGTGTTGGGGGACCCCACAAAGGTGGAAAATGGTAACATTTATATATTTTTAGACACAATGTAAGAAAAAATGAGCAACTGTTTCAAGGCACTGGTGAACAAGCAGAAATGAGAAGAGGCACAGGGCTTGCAATAGGAAACACACTAATGGGCCCCTAAGGGACCTTTCTGGTTTGCATAATGCAAAGGGAAAAAAGGAAGTTAGAGGGAAGCTTCAAGGGTTGTTACAGTGACGGCTGAAAGTGGAAGAGGAAATGCCAGTGGTAAGAGAGGCAGGGAGGGAGGGAGGGGAGCCCCACAGTCTGAGCATATGTGTAATGGTCTAGGTATCTCATGTTTATTTTTGGTTCTCCCCGCACCCCCCCCCCCAGATAAGAACTCAGGCAGAGGCCACCAGATGGTGCACAAGTTAGCAGGGTTTACTAATGAGGCAGAGTGTAGGCCACCCCACAGCGAGACACACCCTTCACAGGCCTAGGAGGAGAGGGGAAGAGGAACAGACCCAAGAAGGGTCCCTAAGCATGGTCAAACTCAGAAGAAGGTCCCTCCCCTGTTAAAAAAAACTTCTTTTGTGAGGTAGGAGTATTTCTCTGAATAAGCCAACACAGTGTGAACTCAGCAGTCAAGGAGTTTTCTGGAATTTTAAGGACTCTTCCTCATGGAGAACTTCTACATGGCCATGGTGGAGTTCCAGAGTTTCTTCTATTCCAGATGAGACACAGGTGCCTCCTGGGAAGGTGGGTGTTTCAGAAGGACAGGGGAAGGGGATAAACTTGAGAGGCAAGGCTGGCAAAAATTTCAGCTTGCCTATCCCTGTATAAGTCCCAGCCTACTTTCCTCAGAAGCACAAGCTCTCTCCAGAGATTCAGCAGTCCTCAAAAGATGCATGATGCTAAGGCCAAGGATCTAAGCAGAAAGCAGTATTGGAAACCCGAAAAGAGATTAGCCACGATTAACATACTACTGGGGAGATGCAGTGTCACTGTCCTGCAGTGACAGACTTGGTGCACGGAGCCGGTAATAACATGCATGGACTACAAACTGATGATCAATAGAGACTCTATAGAGTCTCTGGGCTCCTGGCTTCAGATCAGTGCAGCTCCAGCTGTTTGTGCCACATGGGAAGTGAATCAATGGATGGAAGATCTTCCTCAGTGTCTCTCCTTCTCTCTGTATATATGACTTTCTAATAAAAATTTTTATTTAAAAAATAAAAATTAAATATTTTTTTTGCACTAAAACTGAGGTTTTTAGTACTTTAGTACTTTAATCTTTCTTAAAGTACCTCTCATGTTACTAAAAAGCTTGCATTTACAAAACCATTGATAAAAATACTCCTGTTGGGGATGGCATTGTGGCACAGTTAAGCTGTAGTCTGTGACCCAGCATCCCATATGAATGTCTGATTATATTCTGATTACTCCACTTTTGATTCACTTCTCTGCTAATGTTGTCTGGGAAAGCAGTGGAAGATGGCCCAAGTGCTTGGACCCCTGCCTGCAGATGGGAGACTTGAATGAAACCCTTGGCTCCCACCTGGCCTAGCCTTAACTATTTCAGTCACTTGGGGAGTAAACCAACCTATCTCTCTCTCTTTCTCTCTCTCTCACCCTCTCTCCCTTCCTCTCTTTCCCTCCCCCCCAACCCCTTCCTCTCTTTCTCTATTTGTGACTGTGCCTTTCATTTTTATAAAATGCCTCCAGGCAATACAAGAAGGAAGGCATTGCCTACTGCTAAAATGTGGTGTGTGGTATTAACCAGACTTGGCTGGTTGAAGGTTGGATTCCTGTTAGTAGCTCTGCTTTGTGCAAATAAATCTTGAGTTTCCTGGTGAGGTACTTGAGCCCTCTTGCCCTTTGCTTGCTTTCTGTTTTTTTTTTTTTTTTTTTTTTATCTGACCATTTTTATTTCCCAGCTGCCTTTTGAGGCCTCCATTTCCATCTGTGCGGGAGCAGGTCTTCTTGCCCATGTCTTCTTGGGCTCCTCCTTTACTGCCCCCTTGGCCGAGCTGACCTTCCTCTTGAGCATCTTGGGGGCAGGGAGGGAACATACTGTGTGCCCGGGAGCCTCGATGTACCAGGAGCCTGCATGAAGCTTGGCAATGTGATCGCTGCCACCTCTCCAGCTGCTCGAGCTGCTGGGACTCACAGCAGGGGCGATAGGAGAATGGTGTGGAATCCCAGAAAGATTTTTTTTTTTAAATCATTAGGAAAAATGAATGTAATTAGTAAAGGATTAGAGAATTTCAGGAGAAATAGGAAATTCTGAACAAGAACCAGATGGAAATTGAATCGCTTCTATTTCCTAGATGTGAAAGAAACAATATTCGACTCCAACATTCATCAAATGGGAGTGAGAGCCAATTTAACATTATAGAACAAAGATTCTGTGAACTCGTGGACAAGCCAGGGAAAAACATGCAAACTCAACTGCAGAGCAGGGAATTTGAAAGAAAATAAAACAGTGCAAAGCTTCAATGACCTGTGACACAGTATCACATATTCTTTTTTTTTATTATTGGAAAGGCAGATATACAGAGAGGAGAGACAGAGAGGAAGATCTTCCGTCCGATGATTCACTCCCCAAGTGAGCGCAACAGCCGATGCTATGCCGATCTGAAGCCAGGAGCCTCTTCCGGGTCTCCCACGCGGGTGCAGGGTCCCAAAGTTTTGGGCCGTCCTCGACTGCTTTCCTGGGCCACAGGCAGGAAGCTGGATGGGAAGCGGGGCTGCTGGGATAGAACCGGCGCCCATATGGGATCCCGGGCGTGCAGGCGAGGACCTTAACCACTGTGCCACTGCGCCAGGCCCCACATATTCTTTTATAAGAAAGATTGATTTTATTTATTTGAAAGGTAGAGAGAGAGCGAGAGAGAGAAGCCAGAACTCAAACTGGCACCTATATGTCATTCTGTCTTGCAGGCAGCAGCTTAACTTCCTGTGCCACAGCACTGGCCTCAGCATCTAGTAACTTAAATGATTTTAATTGGAAGTTGCAGGATAAAAAGAAAAACAATGGAATACTAAACCACTGTGAAGACTTACTGTTTGAAATTTTACAATGTTTGATTAAAACACCATATCCAGAAATTCAGCAAACTCTACAGAAAGGTCAGATAAGAAGATAATCACATAGGGACATAAAAGTAAAATTCTCAAAAGCAGAAGACAAAGAGAAACACCTTTAAGAAAAAAAAAAAAGATATTGTACACAGAAAAGCAAGAAGAATTGAAGCCAAGAGATTACCAGAAACTTTAAAGATAATGAAAGCTTGCCTTTCAAGTGATAGAAGGAAAGATGAAGGAGTTTCAGCAAGATAACTGCCTAGGGGCACTTGTCATACTTCCGCTCCACAAAGAAGGACCAAAAATCAATAGACGGATACTACGTAGCCTGGAGTGTTTTAGAAAGAGCAAGGGAATGCATTGTGGATGAATCAGAAACATCACGGAATTGACGCTTGGGATGACTTTGCAGAGAAGATGCGGTGCTTTACACCAACTCTCTGCTGCCCAGTGCAGGGCATTTTGATCTTGAAGAAGACCTCCTATGATGGAGAAAAAGCTAACCACATAGCTCCAATATCACTGTGGACATCTGAGGGGTTTTCAAAGGAAATCTTTTGGGGGATCAGTTTGGGGGTTGCCAGAGAGTGTGCACCATTGTACTCTTCCAGATGGGGAACCCAGTTCATCTTGCTTCCCTTCACCCAACTGCTGCATAGTGCCATTTCAAGACCTAATATATCCACCATTGACTCCTGCACCACCACTGCAAGCTCTGGGGCTGCTGAACTGTTCCCCTCCTCCCACCCCAATGGTCCTCAGAGACTGAAGGACACTCTGTTCCTGCTCTTTCAACTATTACCTGGCACTTAATTGACCCCTCTGATGCAATCTCATCTTTGCACAACACTTGGATTCTGACGGGTACACATTTCACCCACTTAGACCTGCTGGAGGGGACCCAACCTCATATGACCTACACAGACTGACGGGCATCTACCCACTGCTTGATGTCTCGTGACACACCAGCCTGGGGCTGCTGAAATGCCTGAGCAGCAAACAACCCTCGTTGCTTTATGAGCACCTGTGTCTCTGGAATGTCCCTACCTCCACATGAACTACTTCCTTGTTCCACATGTAACACATACCAAACTGTAACCCATTAATAGAGGCTGAAGGTACCACAAGGGCACTTCAAAAAGCGTGTGGAAAATGCAATCAAAAATATATTTTACTATGATGGACTATGTCAATCAGTGGATTCTTCCAAGACCTCATAGTGCTTGGAGTGGCAAGACTGACAACGATTCATAACTGGTGAACTATCAAAACCACTTGAGCAAGAACCTCGGAGCATACCCTACAACCGGGACCTGGGAAGGGTGGAAAATTGGGTGGGTCTTCTCCCTTAATACCCCCCCTTTAAACATGAAGGAAACAATATGGAAATAATAGTCTTACCCACTTTCCTATAGTCCTTGAACTTTTTTACCCCAATTAACTATGTAAAGATTGTCAAAAATACAATTAAAAAATAGAGAAAAAATATATATTTTAGTACAAAATAATTTACAAACCCATTCAAACATTTATTATGCATTTTTCATTTCTTGTTTGTTTTTATTTGAGAAACAGAGATAGACAAAGAGAACTACCCTTTGCTGGTTTACTCCCCAAAATAATAAAATAATAACTAAAATTGAATGCAGATGTCCTATGTGGATGGCAAGGGCCCAATCACTTGAGCTGTCACCCACCGCCTTCCAAGGTGTGCATTAGCAGGACAGCCAGAACTCAAAGCCAGATTCTCCAATCTGTGATGCAAGCAACCTAATCGCAGCCTAACCACTAAGCCAATCACTTGCCCTTCCATGAACTTTTGCAAGTAATATCATATACAAAGACTGCATTACTATGCCCGACTAGACTCAAACTCCACATAATATAACAAACTAGATCCCCTAGAAATATCTTCAGAAGAATATCTTTTACTACAAAAACTGACCTATGAAATTGGCAGAGATAATATATTAACTAGATGCATAAATACGACATTGCACTCAGTGTAAGATAGCAAATGTCATGGACATAATACCTTTCTGAAAGCAGGTCCCAAGGAAAATTCCTATGAGAAACATGAAATTCAAAAATAAATATAACGAATCTCGATAAGGCACAACAGAATACACACAATTTGATGAAATTAGCAAAACAATTCTTGCTCTGAGTGAGAAGCTCAGGAAAGAGACTGAGATAATAATAATAATAATAAAAAAAAGAGCCAAGCTGGAAACGTTTGAGCTGAATAACTTAATAACTAAAGATTAAAAACATGTGAGAAGAGCAATGTCAGACTATTGACCAGACAAGTTTCTGAAATTGCAGATACATTCTTGAGAAGGTGAAGTTATCTTGTTCTCACGATGATCTGTGTGCCTCTGTGACAATCGGCATCGTGGTAACTGACTGGTTCACCTGCTTGGTTACCTGCCCACAGCCCTGTCACGTGACTATTTGAGTCTGGGCATGTTTTGACTGTAAGTCCAAATGAGCAACCAAGGGGCATGGCTCTTGATCCAGGTATTGGTGGAGCAACTGCTTGTGAATGAATGTAGGCAACATGTAAATGCAGCTATGTGGATGTGTGGCTGCATGTGGATACCCGTGGAAGTCTGTAGGGGTAAGAGAGAGAGAGAGAGAGAGAGAGAGTGTCTAGATGAATGGCTGTATCTCTGACTGCTGACATGAACACAAAAGAAACTCCTTTTGTTGTGGAGGCCTAGGGGTTGTTTCCTGTGCATTTATCATTGCTACAATGAATTCTGAGTTGATCTTGGACCTGTTAGAATGTTGAGCCCTAAGTCGTTGGCAGACACTTGGATATATTCAGCAGGAATCCTTTCAGGTCAGCATGAGGTCATTTGTCCCCACAGAGGATGGAATCCAGGGGTGATTTGGCACAAGCATGTGGCGCTTGGTGATTGTAACGCTGTGGGCTGTAGTGTCTCCCTAGGAGTGGGCTGGAATAAATGACTCATTCTGACATGCAGAGAAGGCATAGTGTGTGCTCAGAAAGAGGCCCAACCAAGGAGATACCCTTGGATAGGGTCCCGTGGGAGAGTTTCATTGGGAGTCTATACTCCATAGCCCCTACCAGTCTCAGCCCTGCTATGAGCTGCACTGCACATCCTCTTTAAGATCCCTGAGATCCAGCACCCAGACTTGCTGCATGTTCTTTACTCAGAGGTGTAATGTCACTTGACTACGCAGACACCAACCTTTATCTGACACTGGGGACAAGACTGAACATGCCCTCTGAGAGTTATAGTAGTAGCATCAAATGGGAGTCCAGGGTTACAAAAAAGATGAGCATCAGCCAGCATTGCACTCCCTGTCCATGGCAGGGAGTAGACTGTGGCTGTGATGGCAGACATTAGCCTGGGCAGAATTAGGGAAGGGCCTAGAGCTGTGGGAAAGCTGGGGTCAGCAAGAAGCAGAGAAAAGATAGCATAGCCAGGGAGAGATGGAGACAAAACACGTGCTATCCATGCCCTGGAAAAAGCAGTCACCAGCTCCTGGGAAACATCCAGTGATGGAGACTGCCCCGTAACTGTGGTGGCTGTTTCCTCAAGCCCGAGGACGATGCTGAACCCGTAGGGTAATCTGAGGTTTCTGATTCCACCCTCTTGTGAGGTTTAGAGGTGGATGAGACTTTGCTCTTAGGACATAAATAGGACAACTAATACCTCTGGCTGTATGCCCAGGCTTGTTACATTGGCTCCAGACGTCCTGACATACAGTGGATCATCCCCTGGTAACCTTTGACTCTTGCAGATTCACAAATAGCTGTGCTCACTTCCCTGAATTTTTTGAAGTCGTGTGGTAGTCAACAAGTCTAGGATCTATCAGATTCTTGAAAGTTGTCTAGACCAAGATCATTCCTGGGCAGCTGTCAGGCCCTTTTCTTTCCCAATGTCTGTGAAGCAGTCACAGTGGTCTGTGAAAATATTGGGGTATTGCAGAGTGTTTTTCAAATATCTGGCACAAATTCTGAGGCTCCTGTACCTCTTAGCTAAAAAGAATGTCAGATGAGATTGAGATGAACAAGAGCAAATGGCCCTCACAGTGATTAAACAGAATGTCCAGGCCACCTAGGCCACTAAGCCCGCAATGTGTTTGATCCAACACAAAGATTAGTTACTCCTCACTAAGGTATTGACGATTTCTCTGCACAACCCTCCTAAAACGGTTCTGAACCTCAATTGTTGACATATGCCTTGTTAGAGTTATAAGCCAGTTTAGACCATCCTAAAATCTGCCAAGTTCAGCAAAATTATGCTTCAACACTATAAACTGCTAAATACTAAAATGAAAATAGGCACGAGACAGTTGACTAGTACCCGATAGCCATTTTAAGGTGTATAGCAGCCAGTTCTGTGTATAAACTAAAATTGAAATGTCAATGAAGTAGTCACAAGACATGGTTAAGAACTTGCATTTTTTTTAACATATTGGTTACTCAATACCATGTCAATTAATTCCATAATGTTGTAAATCGTCGTTGATGTTATGTTGTGGCTTTAAATTGATCAGGATGATATTCTGCCAGCTCTGCCTTCAGACCAGAGATGGTGCCCCCAAGAAACTGTTGAATTTACCTGGACAATAAGATGCTGGACTCTATGCTTGGTATACTCTTGCAATGAAAGAATCTTGAACTGAATTTGAAATGTAATACAACAACAAGGTGGAGGAATCCACCATGGAGGGAGAGTACAGGGAGGGGTGGGGAGAATCCCAGAGCCTATGAAACTGTGTCACATAGTGCAATGCAATTCATAAAAAATTTATTTTTTTAAAAGAAAAACAGCCCACCTTAGTGCACTCTACCTCAATAGCTACTAACAGCATAATGGACACCTCCCCTCTGACCATGTGTACTTTCTACCCCACTGTGGGCTGGATACAATACAGGCTGTAAGCTGGGCAGTGAAACCACAGTGTAACAGCACCAATAACCCAATGCTCCAAGCTGCCTTCCTGTAATCAAATGTAAGCCCTTTGCAGTCTGAGCTGGAAGGGATTGAGGAGCCTGTGGCTTACACAGTTGACAGTATGCTTCCGGAAACACCATGTGCTAGCCTGTTCTAGGCTGGGACTCCACTGATTCTGTGGAAGCCTGATACACAGACACATCCACCCACTAGAGGATGTTCCACTAAGTGGACTAGCCTTCCAGCAAGACAAGTTCGTAACAATTGGATAACAGAGTAGCTAGTGGTCTGAGTTGCAAGTTGAGTATTTGTTATTGCCAGTGGGTTTTCACATTTTGTTATTTGCCTACAAAGGTTGGGCTGTAAAGACATAACCATCTGGATGTTAACAGAGCATGCAAAAAAAAAAAAAAAAGACTACGCACCAGCCCTTGTGAGACTTTGCTATGAGGTAAGATTTGTGGGAGATGACACAACAGTAAAAAAAAATGTGTGACCCATGTGATGGATCACAGGACTGTTGCTGTTCCTGAAAATCATGAGGCTTAAGCCTTTGTTAAGGCACATCAACTGAAATAAGACCCCTGGAAATGATGTGCTTGATGGTTATTATCAATAATTGTTATGTTCAAGATGAAAGATGATGTTGGTCTAGAACCTGCCTAGAACCTATCAGAAGGATCTAGATGCCTGCAGAAACTGTGCTGTTTGTTTCTAGGACCATTCCCATTTAGTCTAATGGTTACTGAAACTGTGATGCAGGTATAAATGCCCCCTGATGGACTTGATTGGGCCCTCGCCCTGGCCTGACAGGTGCACCAAGCTGTGACTTGTGCAGACACTGCTATGAGACTGCTCTTTGCCATTCCTGTTAGGCCACCTCACAAGTGAGCTGTCAAGATGCTGATTGGAAGCTATATGCACCAACGCATCATCCCTGAGCAGCTGGAATGATTGAATGAAATAATGGGCTATTGGAATAGGGTCTCAGGAAAGAAACCATCTGAATTTCACCCAGATAGATGGCACTAGAGACTACGGACTGTGTCGTGGTTATTGAAGGAACAGCCTTAGACTGGAGCACCAGCATCTGTGAAGGGTTTGCTGCATTACTCGGCAGTGTTCATTCAACTACAGATGCAATCCAATGGACCTTCAGTGAAGTCAGCCTTGAGAAGACAGAGCAATGTGTTCTTTACGGCTCCCGTGGCCCTTGAGTCAGGGGAGAATACTACCTAGCCGTGGCCTTAGAAGATACAGAAATTCAGCAGGGAACAGTTTGCTTTGCTGTTACGGTGGGGAGCAAGCACAGGACATGAACTGGAGGCTACATCATGAGTGGTGGCTAATTTCCCCCGTGAGGTTAAGGCACATTACCCTCACAAGGAAGGGACCACAGCTTTGCTCAAGGGCACATTTGCTTTCAATTTCTCGTCATTGCTACCCTCTCCATTACATGTGAAAGAGTACCCACTAGTTCTGTCCCACTGAGTCCACTGAGTCTTGTATAAGAGCCTGTTACACCGTGCGTGAGGTTTTTCTTGTATCCCACCCAATAGTTGGGATGTTGGGATTCGCCCTTATTGGTATCACTAACTTATTTGTCTATTTCTCCTGAGCCTGGTGGCTGCAAACACCACCAGGCTGGGAAATACATTTGGCTGGCTGGGAAATACCTTTGCTATGATAGCTAACTGAACCACCTGTTGATGGGCATCTAGTTCCCTGTAAGTTTTGCCTGAGGACTGCCTTGGAAATTTACCTCCAAATAATTCCCAAGTTACTTACCAATAACTGCATCCATTGACCAGAACTAAATTGAGAAGATGGAGTCCTCTGATCATTGTTGGGCAAGACTTGAACTCATGGGAAGGATTTAGTCTAGGAGCAGCACAAAATACTCCGCTAGGGTTATAAAGCTCTGTGGTGGATGGTTTTGGGCTGGATTTCTGCATAGGCGGTGAAGTTAGCCCACACATACTTGCTGGAGATTGCTTCTGAGACATGTGGTCATCCCCAAAAAATACTGACAAATAGCCCTGCCCATTGTATTTACATGTGAACTTTAAAAATGTTAATTATTTATTTGAAAGGCAGTTACAGAGACACAAAGAAAGAAAGAGAATGTGTGAGGGAGATCTTCCACCTGCTGCTTCACTCACTGGATAGTCATAACGGATGGCGCAGGCCCAGATGAATGCCAGAAGTTTCATACAGGTCTCCCACATGGGTAAGAGAAGAAAGCCTTAAGACTTATGGGATTTTATTTAAAAAGAAAATATTTGAATTATGAGTGTTTCAGAAGCAGAAGATAAAGAACAAGACATAGAAGCCCTGTTCAATGAAATAATAGCTGAAAAGTTCTCAAATCCTTGGGAAAGCATGGCTATTCAGATCAAGGAGCTTCAAAGGCTCATAAGTGTCTGCTCTGAAATATAGCATATTTAAACTACAGAATGTCCACAATAAAGAGAGAATTCTTTAAAAAGAAAATGCAAGGACAAATTCAGGTCCAAGAAAATCTTAATTTGGCCGTAACAGACTGTTTCTTGGTAGAAATGTTACAGGGTTAAAGAGAGGAATAACATTTAAAGTTTTAAAAGAAAATTCAGTTCTGACAAGCAAGACTACTATGCCCAACAAAGTTATCCTTTGGACATGAAGGAGAAATAGTCTTTGGAAAACACGCCAAAGCTGAGGAAATTCATCACCACTAGAGTGATCTTATTAAAAGTATTTAAAGGCATCCCATATCTAAACATGAAAGAAAATAGCTATCATCATGAAAAGATATACCAACATAAAGCTCACTAGGAAACTTGAAGCACAAAAGAGAAAATAAACTATATCAACATAGAAAGCTATTAAGACATAAAGGCAAACCACAAAAAAGACAGTAAAAAATAAGCAATGTACACAAAAAAATCAGAAAAAGTGAAATGGTATGACATGAATAAGTCTTTATATATCAATGATTTTGAATATAAATGGATAAAATTGCATGATTAGATTTAGGCTGGCTAGGTGGATTTTTTAAGAGTATCAACAATATGTTGCCTAACAGAAACTCACTTTACTGACGAACCCAGATTAAACATAAAAGGATGAAAGAAGACATTCCATGCAAAAGGAAAAAGAATGCAAGCTAAAATTGTTACATCAAACAAAATAGACTTTAAGAGACAAACTTCACAGAGACTTTCACCATCACTGGTCTCCTGTTGGTGCTTCATCCCCAGTACCTCTCCCTGTCCATGTTACTGGCTCTGCTGGTCAGAGAAGACATCGCCTAACGTGGGGTACGGCACGAGGCACAATCTGAGGGACCCCTGGATCCTAAGAAGGTAAGTTTAGAATTTAAAAATTTTGCAAGGGCATAAGTGATTTCATCCCCAGACCCTCTCCCAGTCTTAGGACATGAGGGACAATCTGAGAGACCCCTGGAACTCTGGAGAGGCATCAATGATTTCATCCAAAGACCTTCTTCCTGTCCTGGGGCACAAGGGGTAATCTGAGGGACCCCGAAAATCCGGAGGCAAGTTTAAAAATTTTGCAGGGGCATAAGTAAAATTTATCATGGGGCAAGAACTCGCTGAAGTGCAGATGACTAAGGGAATCCGACCACAAGGCACCGACACTAAGCTTAAGACCTCGCAGAAGTTCGTTCAAACTGTCTGCAATGTATCCCCATGGTTTGCTCTCTGTAGCCACCTTTTACCTCTGGCGCTTGGTAAAAAATGTTTTACCATCTCCTCAAGCGGTGATGCAACCCTTTCTTGAAAAATTATCCATAAGATGGGGTAGCGAGTCACAAGATCCCCAAACCATGATAAAAAAGGAGAAGGAACCCTAGGCCAGGAAAAGTCTGGAGAAACTGCACAAAGAAGATTTTTGTCTAATGAAGCTCCTAAGATTGCATTCATGATATTTTCAAAAATGTGAAATTTTATCACAAATAATTTGACATAAAATTAAACTCTAATGCACTACTAAATTATTTCAATGTATAAGTTAAATTAATGTAGTATTCATTGTATACAAAGCATTTTTATATGTTAACGTGATTCTGGTCTTTTCTGCTGCTTATTAGATATCTCGTTGCTTTAGATTGGTAAAGGTTTTGTATTTGTTTTAAAGGTATTTGAGGGGTTTCATGTCAATAACTAAGTCTAATCTATAATGTGTTATGCTAACTTCAAAAGCAAAAAATCTTGTTTCAGATGCCTTAACCATCTTTAAAAAGGCATCCAAAAAATTCAAAAGTTTCAAATTCTAGGGCTTCCCTTGGTATTCTTAAGAGGCCTCAAGAATGCCAACAGATTAATCTCCCATTTTATGGAGACAGCAGATCAGGTTGATTGAATCATATTAAGATTATTGCCAATGGATGTGACACACATCCCAGAGTTTGGGACACTAAAGTATATGTATGTTATGATCGATACTTGCTCTGGATTTATTCTAGCTACTCAGACAGGGGAACAAGTCAGGCACACTCTAGCCCATTGCTATGCATGCTTTTCCATCTTGGGAACTCCCAAAGTTATCAAAACTGATAATGCCTCCTGCTATGCCAGCAGTAAGTTTTGTGATTTTGCTGCCTCCCACTATATCCAACTAATTACAGGCATTCCTTATAATCCTCAAGGACAAGGTATTGTGGAACACACCAACCATACTATTAAGGATTACCTTAAAGAAAAAAAAAAGGGGGGGAGTATAGCACTACCTGAGATCATTTGAACCTAGTATTATTTATCTTAAGTTTCCTAACATCGGATGCTGCTGAGGACGGTCAGCTGCGGATCGTCATTGGAATCCATCTCAGAAGCAGAAGGGTTACATGCTGTGGAAGGATCCCTTGACTGCTCAGTGGCAAGGCCCAGATCCTGTCCTCATATGGTGCGAGGATTGATTTGTGTGTTCAGAGAAAATGAAAATGGCCCATGGTGGATTGCTGAGAGGCTTGTCCAGCAAGCTCCTGCTGCTGAGTCTTGTGAAAGCTCAGGTACTGGCCATGGTGATAACATTTGAGTCAGAAAATTGATGGGACAAGCAAGTATAATAGGCCTTTATATATTATATAAGCATATTAGTATATTGTTAAGCACCCCTCTTTTTTTCTTCCTCCTATGAGCACCAAAGTCCTGATATTTCCCACCTTTTCTAAGAGACAGCTTTGTGGGGAATGGACATACAATGCAGGCCCCCCTTTTTTTCTTATTAAGGGAGGCAATTATTCCTACAGAAATTATTAGTTCAATCACTCCTCTGGATTTGAGGACTGGTTCATGTGGGTGAGCCTTAGCTCCTTGAGTTTTAAGCCCGTGTCTGCCTGTGTTATCTCTCCATTTCTCTCTCTCTTACATACAGAAAACGTCTCTGAAGTGAGTTGCACCGAGGTCAACTGCCCCCTAACAGCATGTTGGAATGGCAACGGCGATACTGCTGTTGTCATGCAGCTGCCCAGAATCCTGCCTGTGCCTGTCGGGGCTAACCGAGAGGCCTCTGTTGGCCTGATAAGGCATAAAGGAGACTTTGGTATAACATCAACCATCGTAACCAGCACTACCCTGGCGTTGGCACACACCACCACAGCAGCAGTAACCCTAGGACACCCTGCAGCTACCGCTGAGACCATGAACAAGTTTGTAGAACTGCCTACCTGAGCTATGGAACAACAGAACTGTATAGATTAACATGTGCAGTTGGGCATATTTGTGTTGTAATAGCAGGTTGATTTGTTGGCAGAGGAGTGGTACATGCTGTGGGATATGGTCAGGTCCTCTTGTTCCCCAACATATGTCTTTAGGTATGTAACACCTGTGCAAGTGCAAAATGTTTCCCAAGCTTGGGAACTACTGTCTGCTCTTTGCTACCAAGCTAAAGATACTCGAGCCATGGAACAGGGTTACCAGCCTCCCCAAGTATAGTTTGTGCAGCTGAAGCAGGCAATGCATTGAATGGCAGCAAGTGACAGGTAAGATGAACCGGGCACTGACCAACCTAACACAGGGGCTCTGTCATGCTATGGAGAGTCCCAATGATGTGTAAAGGTAAAGACCTGAGAGTCCACAACCTAAGAAAAGCACATTCAAATCTGCTTTAAAATAAAAAAAGGGGGATGGGTACTGTTGAGAGCTAAGGAGTTGATTAGTGCTCATTATCCTGGTCAGGAACAGGGACTGGGCTTGTAGCTAAAAACACCTAGACTAATTGAACTCATCTGTATCCAATATCCTGCTAAATGAGGATGTGGTGGGGAAGAGCATATAAGGAGAGGTGAAGGGGCAATAAAGGGAGACTTCGCAGAGACTTCCACCATCACTGGTCTCCTATCAGTGCTTCATCCCCAGACCCTCTCCATGTCCACGTTACTGGCTTTGCTGGCAAAGCACAGAGTTTGTGTTCTTCTCATAACACATGGAACATTCTTCAGGACTGATTACGTGTTAGAACACAAAGCATTTCTCAGCACATTTAAACAACTGACATAATAAAATGTATGCTGTCTGATTACAGGCAATAAACTACAGCGCAGCAGAAGAAACGAAACAGCAGGCTCTTGAATGAATAATAGGTCATTAAAGTAATCCAAAGCAAAATTTAAAAAGTTCTTGAGACAAATCAAAGTAGAAACCTAACAGATCAACACACAGGGATCTAGCAACAGCAGTACTAAGAGAATGTTTATAGCAAAATCTGTATCATCTAAAGAAATATTAGAACTATCAAATAAATATTCTGATAACACATTCCACAAACTTGAAAAGCAAGAATGGATCAACCCTAATATTCTTAGATGATAAGAGATAATGAAGAACAGAAATAATTAAAAATTAGACTTTAAAACAAAAGCAAAAGATCAGTGAATTGATGAACTAATTTTTGTAAAAGAAAGTTGATGGGTTGAAAGTTAAAAGGGTGTTTACGTAGTGTGTAGCATTGTTTGTGCGTGAAGTTGTTACAACAGCAGCCTGAAGATTTAAAATATTTACTAGCTAAACTTTCAAAGAAAAATACTTCCCAACTATTGTTCTACAGTAAAGGAGTTCAAGCAATTTGTACCAATAAATTGATCTTGAGCAACCCCCCAAGCCAGTATTTAATGGGTGACATATAGTAGCAATGTGAGTGTCATGTACATAAATGTTACATTTCTTCAAATCTTGCTTTTCCACTATTTTCAAATTTGTGAATTCAAGGTATGGGCAGTTAGCTATCTGGCACCACAACTTTAATAGAGAACTGTATATTAAACAAAAACCATGCAGTATTGGCTATACAGTATCTTTATTTTACTAGTGTTGTGTCTGATACTAACTTTATGTATTATCAATAATTTATTTGAAAAGCTTTCATCACAAAATTTTGGGTATTTGCACATAAGAGTCACTTGGGGAACATTTTATAAAATACCAATGTGTTTGGGCTGATGCGGTGACTCAACAAGCTAATCCTTAAATGGCTGGTGCCCTTGTCCTGTATGAATGCTAGTTAGAGCCCCGGCAGCTCCACTTCTAACTCAGCTCTCTGCCTATAGCCTGGAAAGCAGCAGTTGGGGCCAAATGAAGAATGAATCAGCAGATGGATGATCTCTCTGTCTCTTCTTCTCTCTGTAAATCTGCCTTTCAAATATATATATTTTGAACTGCCAATGAATCTGGATCCTATCCTGAGTTTCTGACTAAAAATGTGAGGAGTAAAAACCTCAATATCCATACTTTGTCAACCTGATTCCCAAGTGCAGCCCAGATTGGGAATCACTGGAGTAGTGTGATTCTGTGTACATTGATTGCTTTAAATGATCTCTAATATACTGTTACAGCAGTAGGTGGTCTCTGTCATGCTAGTTAAGTCAAAATAGAGTGAACGTCCTTCCTTCCTCCTTCCTTCCTTCCTTCTTCCTTCCTTCCTTCCTTCCTCCTTCCTTCCTTCCTCCTTCCTTCCTTCCTTCCTTCCTTCCTTCCTTCCTTCCTTCCTTCTTCCTTCCTTCCTCCTTCCTTTCTTCCTTCCTCCTTCCTTCCTTCCTCCTTCCTTCCTTCCTTCCTGCTTCCTTCCTTCCTTCCTGCTTCCTTCCTTCCTTCCTCCTTCCTTCCTTCCTTCCTCCTTCCTTCCTTCCTTCCTCCTTCCTTCCTTCCTTCCTTCCTTCCTTCTTCCTTCCTTCTTCCTTCCTTCCCTCCTCCTTCCCTTCCTTCCTTCCCTTCCTTCCTTCCTCCTTCCTTCCTTCCTTCCTTCCTTCCTTCCTTCCTTCCTTCCTTCCTTCCTTCCTCCTTCCTTCCTTCCTTCCTCCTTCCGTCCTTCCTTCCTTCCTCCTTCCTTCCTTCCTCCTTCCTTTCTTCCTTCCTTCCTCTTTCCTTCTTCCTTCCTTCCCTCCTCCTTCCCTTCCTTCCCTTCCTTCCTTCCTTTCTTCCTGCTTCCTTCCTTCCTTCTTCCTTCCTTCCTTCCTTCCTGCTTCCTTCCTTCCTTCCTCCTTCCTTCCTCCTTCCTTCCTTCCTCCTTCCTTCCTTCCTTCCTCCTTCCTTCCTCCTTCCTTCCTTCCTTCTTTCCTTCCTCCTTCCTTGCTTCCTTCCTTCCTGTTTCCTTCTTCCTTCCTTCCCTCCTCCTTCCCTTCCTTCCCTTCCTTCCTTCCTTCCTGCTTCCTTCCTTCCTTCCTTTCCTCCTTCCTTCCTTTCCTTCCTCCTTCCTTCCTTCCTCCTTCCTTCCTTCCTTCCTCCTTCCTTCCTTCCTTCCTTCCTTCCTTCCTTCCTCCTTCCTTCCTTCCTCCTTCCTTCTTCCTTCCTTCCTTCCTTCCTTCCTTCCTTCCTTCCTTCCTTCCTTCCCTCCTTCCTTCTTCTTTCCTTCTTTCCTTCCCTCCCTCCTTCCTTCCTTCCTTCCTTCCTTCCTTCCTTCCTTCCTTCCTTCCTCCTTATTTCCTTCCAGGCACAAGAGAACAGGTGCACTTTCTGATACCACTGCCCTGTTCTTCCAGTTGCAAAACTAATTTTGCGGGCCCGACACGATAGTGTAGTGATTAAGGTCCTTGCCGGGATCCCGTATGGGCACCGGTTCTAATCCCTGCAGCTCCATTTCCCATCCAGCTCCCTGTTTGTGGCCTGGGAAAGCTGCCAAGGATGATCCAAAAAGCCTTGAGACCCTGCACCCGCATGGGAGACCTGGAGGAAGCTCCTGGCTCCTAGCTTCAGATTGGCACAGCACCAGCCATTGTGTTCACTTGGGGAATGAATCATCGGATGGAGGATCCTCTCTGCCTCTCCTCCTCTCTGTGCATCTGACTTTCCAATAAAAATAAATAAATCTTTTTTTAAAAAGTAGTTTTGGCATAGTGCAAAATGAATCATGGACAATGTGTTAACAAATCAGCCTTTTCTGGCTTCAGAAAAGCAGTGGAAAACAGTTCCCATACCCGGGCCCCTGAGTTTTGGTGGTGGCCCACAGCTCCAGCCCATGTCACTGGCAAGGTATAGAGCTGCAACACGGAGAGCCTTGTGCCACTCCTGGGTAGACACTGTAGCATGCTTTTCCCAGCACACTCACCTCCAAAGACCAGAGAGGCCTCAAGCTGTGGTTGGACTTGGCAGTGTCCGTGTGGCAGTCTGCAGCCTGACAGGCACATAGTGGTGCCTAGGGATTGGCATACAGGGAGAGCTCTGAAGGTCCTTTGTGCTGGGATGGGAACTGTCTGACTTTAGCACTTTCTGTCTGGGTTTTTTTTTTTCAGCACGTGGTTAATTTCTAGATCCTAGCCATTGCTATAAAAGAGTTTCTGTGGCTTTTCCTCTTACTCTCGAGTTGGCTCTTAGAGGCAGCTGCTGTCAGAAGCATTTCCTGGTTGATAGCAAACGAAAGTGAGACTCCACCTCCCTTCCCTAAGCGTTTCGCCTGCCTCTCAGTAAGCAGCTGCCTGGCTGACATGGGGCACTGCAACGACCCAGTCAGGAGCATGTCCTCCATGCCAGCCCTGGGGGGCCCCAGTGCCGGGCAGACCTGTGTGCTCATCCTGATCTTCACGGTGCTGCTGCAGTCCCTCTGTGTGGCCGTGACGTACCTGTACTTCTCCAATGAACTGAAGCAGGTTAGTACAGTGCACCCCATCCTACAGCCTGGTAGCAACTGCAGGCTAACTCCCTCTCCTTGCTCTCTCATGTTGGTTGCTCCTTGAAAACTTTGCTATGTGAGAAAATGCTCCCTTCCTCAGTCAGTAGAGTGCAATGGCAAATGTCTGTGGTTCCTGAGAGCTTTATCAGAGTCTAGGTTCAGAGGACTGCAGGAAGCAGTTGCACTGTCAGGACGATTATCACAGTAGCAGCAGACAGGACTCAGGGGCTCAGAGGGTGCAGGGCAGGAGGGTAGAGTCCTTCATTCAGCCTCCTTGGAGCTCCAAATTGGGTAGTGGGGAGCACTGTGGGTTCGCAATTCTGCTTGTAGGTGTCTAAAAAAAACATATATTTGACAACGCTGGCTACTGCTACCACTCAAGAATGATTTGTAGTTCTTGGCTCGTGGATTCTAGAGTGAGGATGCCTTGCGTCAGGGCAAGGGCTGTGACTGGTTTTGCTGCCAATTACAATCCTGGGATCCAGTGGGAGTGCTCATGGAACCTTTGTTAAATGAAGAACAGCCTTCACAAACATAATAGGAGTCACTGATATGCAAGCAGAAGGAGTAGAGTTCGCATGTGGGCTAAGGAAGTCTTCTTGTGTTCCAAGTGAGCTAATGCAAGTGGCCTCTCAGACAGGTGTGGCAGAAAAGTCAGACCTGTTGGCTACTTGCACAGGCAGAACTGCTCTGCATGCACTATTTACTTTTCTTTGGACTTCAGAGCTGTTGACCAGGATCGAGCCTTTCCTCTCACCCCTTTCTTTTATATGTTTGTGCCCTCACGGAGAGGAGTTTTTAGGTAAAATAGTATGTGGGTAAACTAAATTCAGAAGCAAGCTGGAAAGCCAGGCTTCTGCCCCCTACAAGCCTGAGCATGCAAAGGCATAGATGAGATTTCTGAGATATTTATTGGCGCTACCTCAGGGCCACTTCTGTGTTGACAGTAAGAACACAGAGACCTGCTGTTCTACCTCGTACTTGCACAAACCTGTTTCTTGGGTTAAGCCTGTAACAAAGAAATGAACTGATTCAGCATTTGACCGTTTCTGGGAAAATAACTGGAAATCGAACTGCCACACCATGTCTGTGAACATTCTAGGCACAAACACGAACAGATCAAACTTTATTGACTATAAAACTAGAAGTGGGAATGCAAAAGTTGTGAAAATAAGCCAACTCAGGTTTTTTTTTTTTATTGTATGTTTTGACCAATAATGTGTAGTAGAGACTTAATGAGCTGGGAGGATCTTTGGACAGCCATACAAAATCACAATCCCCTTTTTATGAACAAGGACACGCTGCCCTCCCAGACAGCTGTATTGTCTGGACTCAGTCAAGACTTTGGAGACAGAGTGTGGGCTATATTCAGGCACCCACAGCATGTTTTTCCTCTCCGGCAGTGTCCAAATGGTCAGCATAACTCACTAGCTGATTCTTCATTGAGCTGACTCAGGCAATTGCCTATTTTTTAAAAAATAAGATTTAAAGGGTTTTTTTTTTAAATACAAATGGAATTTTAAATTTCCCTAGCTCACACATATTTTTCTTGATTACGTATAAACATAAAAAAGCATCATAGAAATGAACATTATCTTTTAATTAATTAATTAATTAATTTTATCTTTTAATTTTTAAATTTGTCCTTGAAATGGAGAGAGGAAGAGAGAGACAGAGAGAAAGGAGAACTAAGCTACAGCCACTGGTTCACTTTTCAAATACCCTCAACAGCCAGGGGTGGGCCAGGTTGAAGCCAGAAGCTGGAAGGTCCATCTGAGCCTTCCACATGGTGGCAGGACTCCATGCACGTAGGACCTCATCTGCTGCCTTCCAAGATGCCCACTGGTAAGGAGCTGGAATCAAGCGTGAGGCCAGTCTCAAACCAAGTCACTCTGACGTGGAGTGTGGGTATCCCACGTGGAGCATTATTGTGGAGCATACTTGCCGCTGTATTATCTTTAACTTCCACTCTGTAATGCCCCTTTGTACACATGCATAGGAATTCAACGAGAATACTAGCAAGGGAGATCAATGAATAGATATTGACAGTTATTATCTGCCAGAAACTTCTGCATTTCCCTGCTTCAGACTCATGACAGCCCTAGACAATTACCATATCTGTGAAGGCGCCAGGAGTGATCTCAATGGACACTCAATTCTTGGAATCAAGGGCTTCCTGGGGTTGCAGGCCTAGCGGAAAAGAAATCTCCACAACTCGAGATATATATGCAAATAGCACACACACACTGCCCTGTCCCTCACCCAGTTGTGGTTAGCCTGCAGGAAATTCATGACTAATGCGAGGAAACTGTGATGGGCATCAAGGAAGAGAGTTTCATATCACATAAGGAATCATTCACATTCCTCGAAGAACCACAACCCCAATGCAGCCAGTCATCACAACTGACCAAGACCTGCGGAAGCAGCTGCCATGTTAGGGCCAGCCCTGGGTCTCTGGATTTCTATTGTTGATAAATCAATACTTATGCATAAAAATGTCTGAAAAGACAAAAGCAAGGCATTTGATCACTGTGATCCCTAGATGATAGAATTAGAACTGTCTTTTTTTCCTTCCATTTTCCTATATATTAGTGTTTATTGTGAATATCACAAAACATGCCATCGCCATGACTTTCATGCACACAATTTTATAGTTCTTTAAAATATATATATTTATTTGAAAGGCATAGCTACAGATGATGTTTCATTCTCCAAATGATTGCAAGAGCTGGGCTGGGAGCCTGACATGGTAGCCTAGTGGCTAAAGTCCTTGCATTGCATTCAACAAGATCCCATATGGGCTCCAGTTCATGCCCCAGTGCTCCATGCCCCTTGCAGCTCCATGCCTATGGCCAGGGAAAACAATGGAGGTCAACCCAAAGCCTTGGGACCCTGAACCTGACCCAGAAGAATCTCCTGGCTTTACATCAGCTCATCTCTGGCTGTTGCAGCCACTTGAGAAGTGAGCCAGTGGACAGAAGATCTTTCTCTCTCTCTCTCCTTCACTCTGCAAATCTGCCTTTCCAATAAAAATAAATGAATCTTTAAAAAGAGAGAGCATGCGAGTTTGGGTTAGACTAGGCCAAAGCCAGAGATCTGGAATTCCATCAGTGTTTCCTAGCTGGGAGGCAGGGGTCCAAGCCTTTGGGCCATTGGCTGTTTTTCCAGGTGTATTATCAGGGAGCTAGATTGGAGGTGGAACAACCAGGAATTGAACTGACACTGCTTGTGGAGTGCTGGCTCACAGTCAGGAGCTTAGCCACTGTACCATAAAGCTGTCCCCTTTAAAACATAAATCTTAACAACCATTGTACTCACAATCTGATCTTGACCTTATAAAAAAGAGAAGTCATCCAAAGCTTAACTAGGAGGAAGGATTTGTTTGGTTTCATTTTGCCTTTTTACTCGGTTAGATTCCCTCCATGTTTAGCAAAGCGTTCTTTCACTTTTCTGTGTTGTCCAGGCTGCCTGTATACCTGGAATGTATGCAATCTTCATTAACTTTGAGAAATAATGGTGCCACCCTACCTTGCTAACCATCCATCTATACATACTCAGGGCCTTACTTAATTTTCTCAATTCCCCACCCACGTTTGGCAAGTGTTTCGGGAAAGTCCCAGGGACGTTCTGTGGAGACTAGGTAGCAATGGGTGCGGTCTTGATCAGGCCTTAGAATGCTAAATCCACTCTGGTATTTCTCTCCAACTGCTCTGCAGCCCACATGGTGCTTCCAGCAAACCACTGTCCCACAGCTGTCTACTCTGCCACTTCCTGAGCTCTTGGCACGCTCACAGTGTTCTGAAGAGACAGCATCTAGCTGGTAAATGAGACGTGAACTGGGTCCTGTACACTACTGTGGCCCAAGCAGTTACAGAGGCTGAGAGCCTGCTTGCTTGGTTTGACTTAACTAAACCACTTGTGCCAGCAACACTAGCGCAAGGTTCAAGGAAAGCTGGCTCTTCCTGCAAACACCCTTGGGACTTTGGAACTGCTTCATACACTGCCTCCTTTGTTGACTGATTAAGGTCCTTCATTCAATACGTTTTTCAGCCCCCAAGTTGGAGGCACAACTAGATGTACACAGCAGAGAGCTCTCTGTATACATGTGCTCTCTTGGTCAAGGAAGAGTAGTCTGGCTCCATTGCTGCTCATACCTTGGATGGCCTCAGCCTTTACTCTTGGCTGCACCTAGTAGGAGAGGTTCTTTTCTTATAGTTGAAAACAGAAAAACAGAAAATAAAGAAACAGCTTGTTTAAAAGAAAAATGAATGTTCCATACCAGAGAGTGTGGAAGGAATTTGTTAACTCAGGTTTGCAACTTTCTACTTTGGTCACCTGGATCACAAAATCAAAGAGTTACAAGTCTGGGGGCAGAAGCATGTGATGTGGGCTGGTACCTTTCCTACAAATTGACTGTTTTCATTTAAAATGAACTTTTTAGGAAAGAGCAGATATCATGAAATCTTATCCATCTCCATGCCTTGCAATACCCTAAGTTCAAAGAAGACAAAATGACATTGTCCTGTTTGTTTCCTCAGATAAGTTAACTCAGCAGATTTTCACAAGGAACATGATATCTCTTAAATCCTGGTGGTTACAAATATCAAACTAAATGTGAAAGAAGGAAAAAAATTCTGGTGTCATGTAATCTTAGTTTGGTTTAATCAACTGTCAGCTTGACAACAGTATTCTGGGTAGATTGGAGGGTGTGTGTGTGTGTGTGTGTGTGTGTGTGTGTGTCTGTGTGTGTATAGCAACCAAGGACTCACTCTGACAGGTAATGGCTTTGTTGACAATGTTCTGGCTCTTGTAAATGTTTATTTTTTTCTTCCCCTTTCTTTGTATTGTTATGCCTGTCTCTTGCTATAAATATTTATTCATAATCAGAAGGAGGAAGCAAACTTTTAAATGTGTTTAAAATCTACACAGACAAGTCCTTGGCTAGCAGCACATTTAATGAGGCACTGAACAGTTGCTAGGGATACCACGATCTAGATGCTGCCATGCTAAAAGGAAGAAATCACCTATTCAAGCCAGTCAAAGAAGCAGAATATTACCCATACCCGGTTATGGGACTTGGCTAATTTTTATTTAGGTTCCAGACTTTTAAGTTGAGTCTACTGCTCTCCTTATGGGTTTCTAGGTTGAAAGTGAGATGGAGGCACCTCGGATGTCATTACATCAGACTGGCAGAGGGGCAAGGAACTTGTCATGGGACATGTTACTATTTAGTGAGGGAGCAGAGAAGGACTCATAACCCAGAAGGCTTGAGTCACACCATATCCACACACATATTCAAAACGCACTGGTCAAGCCTGGCAGCCAAAAACACTCCTGAATCTCTCCTCGGCTTCTGCTGTTTTTACTTCTAGGTGAACGAAACCAAACAGCATTTGTGCATAATAATGTGCTATTTTCTGTCTCAACCCAGATGCAGGACAAGTACTCCCAAAGTGGCATTGCTTGTTTCTTAAAGGAAGATGACAGCTCTTGGGACTCCATTGATGAGGAGAACATCAACAGCCCCTGCTGGCAGGTCAAGTGGCAACTGCGTCAGTTCGTTAGAAAGGTGAGTAACCTCATCAGGAACCTTCGAGGGTTGGAGGAGAAGGACTAACGGGGACCGCCATGTCTAGATTCATATTGCAGATGAGGAAACTGAGGCCCTGTGTTTGACTTCTCCCAAATTCGCAGAACTAGGAAAAGGTGGCACCAGACAGCCCAGGCTGACTCTGGTCCAGAGTTTGCTCCTCTGTACAGACTTTTACCCTGGTCTCACCAACTGGGCCAGAGACAAGGCAGTGTGCTTAAGGTTCCACAGTCAGAAAAGCAGTGTATGCAATGTCTGTCTTCATTCAAAAGAGGCCAAATAATGTTTTGTATTCTTCCCGCACTGTTTCTATTCCAAAATGTGTTTATTTTTATATGATGAAGAAAGAGGAAAGAAAGAGATACTTGGAGAAAAGACAGCATCTTACATAACTGTCAATAAATGACAAAGTACAAACATCGATCCCCTGATGGAAGCTGCTTAAACATGGTTCCTAACAGAAACATTAGATTAGCTGGCAATTGATTTTACTTTCAGCACAGTGACAGACCTGTATCCTTTTTGTAAGATTGTGTTTAATACTATTAGCCTTCTGCATTCCTGAAAAGATCAAGGAAGATACACACTCTGGTAGCCATGAAACACCAAACATACCACTATTGTTTTAAGAGCCTGGAGGTGAATTGTTTAAGAGATATTTGTAATTCCATTATTTTTGGTGCCCAGAATCTGGGTAGAAATCTGGAGACTTTGAAGGGGCTGGATGCTGGGGTCATGCGTGGAGAGAAGGGAATGTGGGGAAGGCTTGGGCCCATCACCTTCCTGTTCATCTTCCTCAGTGTACACAGAAGCAGGGAGAGGGCAGCAAAGGCGGGCCAGAAGGAAAAAGACATTTCTACTTGTTTCAGACACATTCATTGAACAGGCCATTTCCAATAAACATCCTATGCAAGTAGATGAGGAAATTGCAGTTTAGTTCAGTTAGAGCTGGTGTTTGCAACTGACATATTTGAATCTAGGCCATCTGACCTTGCTAATAACCACTAGTTCTGGCCCCACACTGAGGAAATGACTTTTTTCCTTCCTTGTGGCTTCTCCTTCCTGTCCCACAATGACAGAACAGAGAATAAGAAAGATAGACAAATGAGAGAGAGAAAAACCCTGGGTAACATAAGAGAGAGCAAACAAAAAAGAAATATATGTGATAGACACAGACAAGGAGAAACACACACACACACACATACGCACACACGCACAGAAAGAAACAGAGAGGCAAAGTTACAGAGGCTCTGGGGCCTGGCACAATGGCTCAGTGGGCTAACGCTCCCCCTGCAAGCACCAGTATCCCATATGGGTGCCAGTTCATGTCCCAGCTGTCCCACTTCCCATCCATGCTCCCTGTTTGTGGCCTGGGAAAGCAGAGAGGATGGCCCAAAGTCTTGGGACCCTGCACCTGC
Organism: Ochotona curzoniae; assembly: GCF_017591425.1. Classification (NCBI taxonomy): domain Eukaryota; kingdom Metazoa; phylum Chordata; class Mammalia; order Lagomorpha; family Ochotonidae; genus Ochotona; species Ochotona curzoniae. The sequence continues at coordinate 27,158,258 of NW_024467096.1, forward strand.
GTGGGAGACTCAGAAGAACCTCCTGCCTACTAGATTTGGATCAGCTCAGCTCTGACCATTGAGGCCATTTGGGGAGTAACCCAATAGATGGAAGATCTTTCTGCTTCCTGCTCGCTATAAATATGGCTTTCCAATAAAAATAAATAAATAGTTATTAGAATAATAATAATCATCATAATAGCAGCTCTGGTTTTGCCTTTTTGCGAACCAGTTGTTAGCAGTGGTTAGTACAGGGAAGGAGTTTTATGAGCTGCTCAGCAAAGCTAGGGGAACTTGGAAGGACCGTAACGTTGAGCGTGTCTCAGCCACATTCCACGATGTGACAGCATGACATGGTATTGCCAGGATAGGTCTACCTTCATTTAGTAGAGGAAGAATTATAGCATTCACCTGGGGATGTGGGTCTGTCTGGTTTTTTCGAGCCCACTTTCCTCCACACACACACCTGCCCACAGCAGGTGATATGCCATAGCCGCCTTACCCGTCAGCCACATAGACACTCTGGGAGCACTGGGCCAACTTGGCTGGGAAGATGGCCCCACCTTCCTGCTGCTTAAGGTGTGGCCTTTCAAGGACTTGATCAGGAAACACAACTTTCCCAGGCAGAGGACCATCCACTGGTCATCAGGTGGGGATCTTATCTCAATATCCCCGCCAGCTCCTATCCCACTCTGCTGGAACAACGTAAAGCTTTCTGGATCGATAGGTTACATAGAAATGTCTCATTGGATATCAGCAAAAAGACTCATAGGCATTCTTAGTTTCGATTCTTACAGAAATTAACAAGCTTTATTCAATACTATTTGCAGATGATTTTGAGAACCTATGAGGAAACTGTTGATCCGGTGGAAGGTAGTATGCTTTGTTATTGTTATTTACATTTTTTAATGTCAACCTCATAGCAAGGTGAATGGGGCTCTTCATTCTCCTTTGCCCTGCTGCCATCCACACACCCCAAGCTGACCTGCTGCTCTGTGTTACTCGCTACTGTCAAGTTTCTTTCTTCTCTGCTGTGGCAGCCGGGAAGCTCAGAACCAGATTTATGTCCCATTGTGTGTGGCCACGACTTTATTTCAACTTCAACTTCATCTTCTTTTTCCCATGGGAATTTTTCTCTCACTACAGTTTCTTCCTTTCTTTATCTTGATCCGATAATGTGCTATAAAGAAGGCATTTTACACTCTCTCAGCAGCATAACAGGAAACAAAGGATTCCAAGACTCCGAAAGTTGGCTTCAGACTATCTCCAGGCTCTAGGCCTCTTATGAAAGAGTCTCTTCTTATTCCACCATTCCCATAGTCCCCTACCTGCCCCCACCATCTTCCGTCTGTCTATCATCCACACTCCTCACCCTGTGGTCCCTACCCATGGCTGCCTTTCTTTCGTCTGTCTATCACACACAATCCTCACGCATGGCTACCTTCCTGTCATAAGTCATCTTCTCATGGCCTACATCCAATATTGGCACTGTTGGCTAGGTTAGTTTCCTCCGTCTGGGTTCTTTCATTCTCATTCTCTCCTTCCCCTTCATAACTCATCAACTAGTTTTCCCAGAGGCCCTTCCTTGCTATTCTGCTCTCTGCCATTTCCATCACATGTACTTTGCATGCATGTTTTAAATACCCATTCATCCTGGACAGTAACAATGAATACCAAATAGATGCAACAGAGTCTCGTTGACCATTCATTCTTCTTCAATTTCATCACCTGCTCTCAATTCTCTCTGCTACCCGTCTAAAGTGAGGCCTCCTGTTCTCAGTTCTAATCAATTGTAATAGTCTGGAAACTTGTCTGCCAGCCTCCAACCTTCTCACCTTCTATCAGATCTTACTTGGCCACAGGTTGGCTTAAAGCACAACACATGCTTTTCATTTCCTTGAACAAAAACTCTCAAGGGGAGGGTCTCCCCATGTCAGGTGGAGTTTCAATTTTAGCCTAACATATAGATCTTCTAGAGTCAAAACCAGAAACCTAATTTCTCAGAGCCTCTGTCTTAGGAATACTTTGTATATCCTGCTTGGGAATTCTGTGCTAGCACTTTGAGGATGCTTTTCTCTCTTCCCTATAGGCTCCTAGCCTTCCAGTCTTACCTTGTTTGGACATTTATCTTTGGACATCAGTTTGTGTGTCTGTGTGTGTGTGTGTGTGTGTGTGTGTGTGTGTGTGTGTGGTGTTGTTGTTGTTGCTATTGTGGTGGTGGTGGTGGTAGCTCTTTTTCCTTATCCCTAGAAGTGTGCCTAGAGCCGGGGCAATGGGACTTTGGTTGCTTGGAGCAAGTGAGTGGAAGGATCTCAGTACCGTCTCCTTTTTAAACTCTCCTGCCCTCAGCTCTCCCAAACTAGGAACATTTCCCCTCTATGAGCACCTGTGACTCCTTATTTCTAACTGATACATTTGTGCCTTCTAGTTCATATTTTCCATAAAAGATGGTCAGTTCCTTGAGGACTTAGTTAATTGAATCAGTGGTTAAACTTCGTGTCCCTATAGGCATGGTGTAGTACCATTGTCTGGCAATATTTATTTGATTAAAGAATTCAATTTACTTTAATAACCAATAAAAGCACACTGGGGAAATTCAAGCTGAATTTTTAAGGGAGTCATCTGTTGAGTTTTTGTTGTTGTTGTGTTTATGAATATAAATATTTGAAATTTTAAAATACCTTGGATGGTGGTCTATAAACGTTTTACTTACATGATCTAATTAATTAGCAATTTATGTGTTCCTGTAAGGAGTAGTATAATCAGCATGGTAATGTCTATTCTCTTTTGTTGGGGTTGAGAGGGATAGTTGCAGGCTGGCTGTTGAAACCAGTTTGTAGCATCAATGGACAATCACTGCCATTGCTGTGCCTGTCGGGTCAGTAGTTGTTATCAAAGTGAAAAAGATAACTGAAATAGCAAACATTGGTACTGCTCTGGTTGTTTCTATACATAACTCAAAGTCAGAATTTACCCATGCCTGGTTTCTGATGCACTGTAATCCACACAGCAAGATCATTCCATAGTTACTGGATTTTTTGTCTTTTTATTTTCAAGGCATCATGATCTTTATTTTGTTGTATTCTATTTGGACCTTATCTCTGAGATGCTGATCAATTTTGATCCACCTTACTGCTTCTTCTTCTCATTTGAAATATTTTTCAGAACAAACCCAAATTGAAGCAGACCATTAAATGTAGGGTGCTCGCAGTGCCTAAAGGACAATGGCTGTGACTAGTAACGTGTTTGAGAACTGGATTGGTGAACTGATGATGTTTCATCACTTCTGTTTCAGCAAAGCCACAAACTATGTCAGAAAAGGATCAAGCTGTCCCTTCCCTAGTAAGGGCAAGTGGCACTCAGAGAGTAGCAGCACATATAACTGGGACCAGCCGGAGAGGCCGGATCACAGTCCCCACTCCAGGTAAGAGAAGCAGCACCTGGCAGAAGGGCAATGGGAGAATTGCTTCAAATGATTTCTCTTTTTAACATTTACTTGCAAAGTTCCTCCGCCTACAAAGTTACATGCAAAACGCTTAGTAACAATCAAATCTTTGACTGACTACTTTCAAAAGTTAGCTTACAGACAAATAGCCCAATTACTGCCATGGCAAACTATGAAGTGAGAAAGTTTTATCTTTGAAGTTCCCCAGCTACCATTTTTGCTTCCTGCTCTCTTGTAGTGATTTCTTGTATAACTTTGCACTTCCCCTCTCTTTTCACCTGTCATCCTTCACTCTGAACACTTTCAATCATGTACTTCTGCACGATCAATTCCCAGGAACACGTAGCTGCATTTATATTAGTTGAGCCGTGGGGAAGCGCCAGTGTTTGACCACTCTTCACTTAGGGAAATGTCAGTTTGCTATAGCTTAAATATGATCAGTTTAATTCTTGCCTGTGGAAAAGCTTTCAATATAGTGCTGTGACACTGTGCGTGGGTCTTACATTACAAATACTTGTGATGGAATTCCAGTTCCTCCTCACCAGTAGAAAATTGCCCTCCTTAAAATTTGTTCCCAAATTCACATAATATGCAATCAGCCATGCTAAAGAGCCCAACTGGTGCAACGATTGCATTCACAGTGTACGAATACCAAGACTGTCTCCATCCAGAAGGTTTTTGACACATACTCTTTCAGTTAATAAAGAAACAAAGTTACTGGATGAAACTTATTATTTCCTCACGTTTGACTGTGTTCTCATTTTGCTGCTTTAAGAGCTGCATGGCCCTGAATACATTCTCTTCCTGTTTGTTCTTTAAGGTCACTCTTCGGATGCCTTCTTCCATCCCTTTACACTTCCGGTCTTGCATTCCCATCAAATCTATGTTTGTTTCAAGTAAATCATTTATGCGGGTGAAGCTTATATTTCTTTATGTTCGAAGTACAGTTAATCCATAAGTCATAAAATAGTGAAGATTAACTAACACGTGCAAATGTCTAGTCCATTGGAAGTCTTCAATATTTGCCTTTATTAAAATGAAGTTTTGTCCCAAATTAGAGAAGCTCTGGACATCAGCTTAATACGTGAAAAGGTTGTTTTGGTGCTTTTGTTTTTGTCTGTGTTTTCCTTTTTTTTTTTTTCTGAGCAGTTTCCTTCCTGGTATTTCTGCATTCCCATTTTAAAAATGATTAACATGCTTTGTTTACAAGTGAGGTCATTAGTATGTTATCCTTTCACTTTGCTATTTATTAACAAATCTGATAGAGTTTTAAGCACTTAAAAAGCTCAGTTTTATACCAATCATGAAGATAAACCCCAAGTTTTAAAGAAACAACACATTTATTAAATTTTTTGCGGAGTGCTTTCATTCAAAAAGCTCAGAGTTAACAATTTGGGGATCTGTGGAGCTTTAAAGTTTGACTCCCTTGCCAAACTTGGTGCCTCCTATTTTGGACTTGAGATGCCCTCTGCTTGGATGGCACCTTGGCCCTGTAGAGCTGAAGAAGTTCAAGGAAGAACTAAAACAGTCTCATATGAAGAAGTTCTAAGCTCTAGGCTTTAAGAAATAGATGACATTTCTTTCAGTTTCTTTCTAAATCGTGATTTTGAGTTTGCTCACGTAAAAGAAAAGAAGGAATTCAGATGCTTACTTCCATCCAAAAGTAAAAATTGCCATTTAAATAACCTGTCCCCTGTGCCATGCCACTCACAGCTGAGTGTGACAGGTGTGTCCTAAGTAGCAGGTAAGATATACAAGGCTCCCTGTGAAGTCACAGAAATGTAGTGCTGGTCTCTCGATGACAAGAAGTTTTAACCCATGTGAGACTGAATAAATAAGAAGTGTGATAATATATCTAAAAATCTCTAAAGTCTCAATAAAAGTATGGACTGGCCACAGCTGCTGGAACACTCCGTGTGTTGGCATAACTTGCTTCTATTAACATTCTCTCTAATCTTCGTTCAGGCTCCAAGGACGGAATGACTTTGGGCCAGAAAATAAACTCCTGGGAGACATCAAGAAGAGGACATTCATTTCTGCACAATTTTCACATGAGGAATGGAGAGCTGGTTATCCATCAATCGGGATTTTATTACATCTATTCCCAGACATATTTTCGATTTCAGGAACTTGAAAAAATTTCAGGAACAGTTTCAAAAGAAGAGATCAAAACCAAAAACAAACAAATGGTACAATACATTTACAAATGGACAAACTACCCTGACCCTATCCTGCTGATGAAAAGTGCTAGAAATAGTTGCTGGTCTAAAGATTCAGAATATGGACTCTATTCCATCTATCAAGGAGGAATATTTGAGCTTAAGGAAAATGATAGAATTTTTGTCTCTGTGACACATGAGCATCTGATTGACATGAACCAAGAATCCAGTTTTTTCGGGGCCTTTTTGATTGGCTAGATGGTTTGCAAAGAAAAAAAAATCCACCTTCTCCTATGTTTCTTCAGGATGATACACTATGAAAATATTTGCAACCAAGGTGACATCGAATGGCCACCAAAGTAGAGCGAGCCTCAGTCTCTGCAACACATGCAGTTGAGTATCTCTGAAAAGACTCCTTATTCTAAACTCCTCCCAAGACTCTATCTAATGCCATTTTACTAGCAGAACTTTAGAGGAGTTTTAGCTTCCAAACACCTATGCAACAATGGAAGGGTGTGCCGTCGTTATCTTCTCGTTGAGAAGGATGCAGAGGACAAGAGGAGCAACTCATTCCTTCCGCAGGAAACAGCATGGTAGCTGCCAGCTTGTGTTAACATTCCCAAGTGGAATCACAAAGTAATTGCAATCACAAACGCAACGAGGCAGCTGATGGAAACAAGTTCCATTCAAAGTACAATAATTTTATACAAAAAAATGTTTAAAATTTAAAAAAAAAAATTCATCGGTGAGCAGGAACTGGTTCTGAATGACGTTTTGTGCGTTTTCACTGCTGAAAAGCAGGCTGGGCCAATGCACTGATAAAGGACCCTGTAGCAAGTGGTACGTTGCTCACAAACAAGGCAGTGTGGTCCCATGTGAGCAGGAGAGGAAATGGGAAAGCAGAGATTGCAAACACAAGCAAATGGGCAGAAAGAGACCCAAATAAAGTCCTTCACTGCCCGTAGCCCCTTCCAAGCGATACAGGTTCACACCTGCCTAGTCCTGCATCACTGATTTTGACCCTGGATGAAGAACCTTGATCACTGCTATCTCCCAAAATCATAACACAACATATTCTACCACTTAATCTAACTACTTGGGAGGAAAATGACTCAGAGCATGTGTCTAATCCCTAATTACTCTTTTTTATTTTTTATTTTTGCAGTGAGCAACGCAAGATTTATATAAGCCAGAAACCGGCTGCCACAGCAGTCAGGAGGACTCCAAAACAGGCAGGCCCCTCTAATTGCTATTTCTAAATAACTTTCTAAATAGCATAAGTTACACTTTTTCATGATACGTCCAAGCATTCACTTAAATGGAATATGATTAGCTAGGTCTTCAAAAGTGCTCACTAGAATTTAAATGTACAACACGCTAAACACAGCTGACACTCTGAACACCCTTACTTTAATGTTTCCATGGCTCCAATCAAATGATTTCATCCTAACAAATCTAAGTATTTGTGACACTCTTTTTGAAATCTTCTCACTAGAATCTAAGCATTGTGATGAGAGGGAATGTTTAGTCTTGCTTCCAGCTGTTCCCCATTACCCAAAACGTAGTACCCACACACAAAACACATTTGAGAAAAAAAAAGGGTGTCTGAATGAGTATGCAACCACACAGACAATACAGAGAAGGACCATTCTATTACCCCCTATACCAAAGGGAGATTGGAAAACAATAGAATATTTTCAATAGACAAGATCTAAGCAATAGAAATATTCTGGTAGGGGATAGAATTTTACTGAAGATTTAAAACGCAGAGGAAAAAAAATTAAAAGTTTTGATAACATTGGACTTGGAGAATAAAATTAATTTTTGCTTTACATTTTTTAAAAACGTTTTTAAAGATTTTTTTTTTGAAAGTCAGGTATACAGAGAGGAGGAGAGATAGAGAGGAAGATTTTCCATCTGCTGATTCACTCCCCAAGTAGCTGCAACAGCTGAAGCTGAGCCAAACCAAAGCCAGGAGTTTCTTCCAGGTCTCCCACGTGGGTGTAGGGTTCAAAGGCTTTTTGCCATCCTTGATTGCTTTCCAGGCCACAAGCACAGAGCTGGATGGGAAGTGGGGCTGCTGGGATGAGAACCAGCACTCATATGGGATCCTGGAGCATGCAAGGTGAGGTCTTTAGCCACTAGGCTACCGCGCCTGACTCTGCTTTATATTTTTATACTGAAAGTGTACAGTACATTTTTCAATAAAATGAAATAATGCTGAAGTATGTTGGTTTTGGTTTTTCGTGTGCTCACATTTATTTTATGATGCCAAGATTATGATAAACCTCTGTGTGGTGTTATCTTTCATCTGACACATCTTAAAAATGAAATGAAATGCTCACTTTTTACTTAGTGTGCTTAATGGAGCACCCACATAGTTCGTGGCTGCTCCTTTCATGACAGTGCATTGTTGAAGTCCTGTTCCCCGAGGACTTCGGAACAGAAGTTTATGTGGAAACATGGTTGTGGCAAATGTAGTTAGGATGAAATCAAAGTGGAATAGGTAGGCCCTTACTACAACATGTTTGCTGTCCTTGTAAGAGGGAAATTTAGAGGTAGAGATACGCAGGAAGGAACCAAGTAGCCCCAGTCCCGGAAATCAGCGTGCTGCAGCCCCTAGTGAGGCTCCGCCCAGACTCCTTGGCCAGTACCAGAAGCTCAGAAGAGATCAGCCAGAGATGAGCAGGAAGCCCTGGGGAAGGGACAACAGTTAATAGAGCTATTCTTTTTTGTTGTTGTTGTTTTTAATTTATTTTATCTTTATTGGAAAGGCGGATATACAAAGAGGAGAGACAGAGAGAAAGATCTTCCATCCGATGATTCACTCCCCAAGTGAGCGCAACAGGCAGATGCTATGCCGATCCGAAGCCAGGAGCCTCTTCCGGGTCTCCCACGCGGGTGCAGGGTCCCAAAGCTTTGGGCCGTGCTCGACTGCTTTCCCAGGCCACAGGCAGGGAGCTGGATGGGAAGCAGGGCTGCCGGGATTAGAACCGATGCCCATATGGGATCCTGGGCGTGCAAGGCAAGGACCTTAACCACTGCACCATTACGCCGTGCTGGGCCCAATAGAGATATTCTAAAGTAGCTGCTGCAGGGGAGTCTTTCCAGCCAGTAATTACACACCCATCACACAGGTTTGCTTTCCTCAAAACTGATGTTGTTGTTAGTGTCATTCAACTAATTCAATTTGTATGTTCCGTGAGATAAGAACATAACATTATCTTTTCACCACATTAATAGCCAGCTGTCCATCAGTTTGTTTTGGAGAAGCCACGCTTTTCCCCACTGATTTTTATTTCGTTTCATTTATATACCTGGTACCCATGGGTCTGTTTCTGTCATCATTTTATTTTTCCTATTGATCCACCTGTCCATGGTAGCATTCACAACATCCTTTAAAAAAAAAAAAAAAAACCAACTGGCAAAATGCATTAAGTGCAACCTTGAGAGTTTTAGTCCTTTTCCAGTGTGCAGCGTGGTGACCCTTAAGATATCATTGTCACCAACTCTCACCACTCTGGCTGCTATCCATCCCCAGGATATACCTGTCATCCCAAACGAAACTGCTGACTGCGTTAAACAACAGGACCCCATCGCCCCTCGCTCAGCTCCCGGTAATCACCATTCCTAATTTCTCTGATTCTGTCTTGGTGTTTCATGTAAGTACAATTATGTGGTAGCTGTGCCTTTGCATCTCACTTACCTACCTTAATAGAACATCTTCAGGATTCATCCATATTGCATTTTCAATGTTTCATGAAGCTCTATTTCATGGACTTGCTTCTCTCTGGTTTTAAGTACTATTGTTTTGCTACAAGACTTTTTAAAGTTTTATTTATTTACTTGAAAGAGTCAATCTCACAGAGAGAGAAAGAGAGAGAGAGAGAGAGAGAGAGAGAGAGATCAAGATCCTCCACCCACTGTCAGAATGTCTGCAGCGCCCAGGGCTGAGCCAGACCGATTCCAGGAGCCTGGAACTCTCATCAGGTCTCCCATGTGCACGACAGGGTCCAAAGTAAGTAAGCCGTTGCCTTTTGCTTCCTAGGCACAATCGCAGGAAGTTGCTGTGGAAGCGATTTGGCTTCAGGGTGTTTCCTGAAATGGCTAATCCTGCCTTTCCACAGGACCTGCCCTTGTCCCAGCTGCCATTTCCTGCACTTGGTTCTGTGAGGGATACATTCATCTTCCTTAGCCCTGTGCTTCTCAAGAATCTGAGCTTTTCTTATGTCTTGGTTTTTCTCCTTGAATTTAGAAACTTCTTGGACTCTGCATGTACATACATACACACCTGCATGATCTTGAGAGATTGATGGAACTGCTCTGAATTGGTGAATTAACCTGGGGGCAGTTTTTGTATTTCAACTTCTTACGTATTAAGACCCTCTGACATTCTCTTCAACAGGACTGTATTTATTTTGCTATTTTTGCTCTTGTCAGTGGGATTGATGTCTTTTAATTCCATCCTAAAGAAAACAGGCATTCACATTGTCAGGCGGCGATGACGTCACACGGTCCTTGGGAGCGCTGTGTGGATCTGCTCCATCGCTTGGTCCTCAGTGTCAGACTCTGTAAGATGGGCTAGTTGCCATGGCGCTCCCACAGCATTCGAGTGATGACCGACAGATGACGTCACACGGTCCTTGGGAGCGCTGTGTGGATCTGCTCCATCGCTTGGTCCTCAGTGTCAGACTCTGTAAGATGGGCTACTTGCCATGGCGCTCCCACAGGATTCAAGTTCACACCTGAAGTTCTCAGCACAGAACCCAGTGGGTGGGTACCACTGCTTTGTACTCAGAAACTCTCTTGCTACACTCCCACCCAAACCCTTTTTAAAATAAAATAAAACATTTCTAGTAAAAGAAAATAAAGGATGGAACATAAAAACCAGAAGGATTATAATTTTAAACTGACATTTTAAACAATGATATATAATTGTAAAATGATTTACATTGTAACGATGACCTATATAAGTTTAAACTGATTATAATTTTTTAAAGATTTATTTATTTTATTGCAAATTCAGATAGAGAGGAGGAGAGACAGAAAGGAAGATCTGCTGTCCGATGATTCACTCCCCACCTGACCACAATGGCCAGTGCTGTGCCAATCCAAAGCCAGGAGCCTGGAGCTTCTTCCAGGTCTCCCACACGCGGGTGCAGGGTCCCAAAGCTTTGGGCAGTCCTCGAATGCTTTCCCAGGCCACAAGCAGGGAGCTGGATGGGAAGTGGAGCTACCGGATTAGAACCAATGCCCATATGGGATCCTGGCGCGTTCAAGCGAAGACCCCAGCTGCTAGGCCGCTGATTATAATCTTAAACTGATATTTTTAACAATGACATATAATTGCAAACTGACATCTGAAAATTGGCCTACTAACTGACCCAGCCATCCCACTTTTGAGAATATATCCAAAGGGAGTGAAATCTGCACAGGAAAATTGACCCGCAACCCTACATTTGTTGCAGCACAATCTACAACAGCAAAAACATGGACACACCCAGATGCCCATGGAAAGAGGAATGGATAAAAATCTGTGGTACGGGCCCGGCGCGGTGGCGCAAGTGGTTAAAGGTCCTCGCCTTGCACGCCCGGGATCCCATATGGGCGCCGGTTCTAATCCCGGCAGCCCTGCTTCCCTTCCAGCTCCCTGCCTGTGGCCCGGGAAAGTAGTCAGGACGGCCCAAAGCTTTGGGACCCTGCACGCACATGGGAGACCTGGAAGAGGCTCCTGGCTTCGGATCGGCATAGTATTGGCCCGTTGTGGCTCACTTGGGGAGTGAATCATGGGACGGAAGATCTTCCTCTCTGTCTCTCCTCTCTGTATATCCGCCTTTCCAATGAAAATAAAAATAAATCTTTAAAAAAAACATGTATATACACATATTCATCTAGAGGAATTGTATAATGGAGGCAAGTAAGTCATAAAGTGAAAACACATGGCAATATGCAGCTCTACTCCTGAATAAAAGGATTCTCAATGAAACTTAAAGACATCTTGAAACGTGGTACTGGCTTTTCTACCACTGCCTGTAGCTACGATGCCGTGATTCACCTGAAGAGCGGAATGTTGGACTTGTCACTGTTGCTTGAAGGACCAGGCTATTGTAATAACACGGGGGGAAAGACGGTGGGGGAGAAGAAGGAGGGAGGAAGGAATCTCCATCCCTACAGGATGCTATCATGGAAAATAATAATAACAGTAAGAAACACACAAAAAAGAAAATAAAGATATTTCTAATAAGAGAAAATAAAGGATGATGATGAAACCAGAAGGATTCTAATTTTAGTTGTAAACTCCATCCTAATTTTCTACTGCACTTAACCCACACGTTATAAAAATGGCATGGATGTTTTATTGTATGGTTTAATTAATTGTTATTTGGTCTAATTAATTATGACTAATATTTCACTGAATTCTTCCATGGATGTGACAATAGCCCCGCCTTTCCCCCCTTTATGATCGTTGTCATGAATCCTACATTTTGTGTTAGTAATGTCCTTATTTTTTAAGGAAAAAAAGAATATGTGTGTGTGTATTATATCTACATTTGAGGCGAATATGGAAAATGTTAAAAGTCTGTTACATTTGAAAATTAAAAACACAAATGTATGACATGATTAGAGAGCTATGTTAACAGGTAATTACCATGTGAAGCTGTAAGTTACAATGTTAATCATTTGTAGGATGCTGAGCATACAGAGCTGTGAAGTTGTGGAGTTGTCTGTGCAATTGGAAGCAAGCAGACAGGGAAGGGAATATGCCTGGATGTTAACAACAGCAGGGGAGGCCGTCAGAAGTGTAACACAGAAAGAAGCCATGCCTGCAAACGGATCTCATCTCACAGGTTTCCACCAAGAGGCGTTTGATACCAGACAACTGTCATCTCTGGCCAAGGAAGCCATTTGAACAGCAGTCATTGCGAGTACCTTGAAGCATCTGAAAACCTCGACTTGCCTGCAGAGTCAGCATCAAGACAAACACAGGCAGCCAAACGGAAGACACCACTGACCGAGAACACTCTGCAACGCACCTGAAAACCATCACAGCGTGCTTGACCACAGTGGGCAGAAAGTCAAAAGCCTTCCCTTTAGAACAAGGTTTAATGCCTTTGGAAATGCATAGAGACATTTATAAAAGCAAATGAGTGGAGCATCAACCAGGAACAAATGCTCAGTGTTGCAACCTTTCCCATAAAAAGCATCTAAATTCACTTCCTGGAAGGAACTACTGCAGCATCAGTAACATGATGATGAGAGCCTACCAGATGACCTTCTGTCACATACTGCCCTGTGCCATCAGCTGTCACACAAATGACAAAAAACAGCAGCTGGAGCCATCCTCCCCGTGTCTGTCCTAACTCCTCTACTTGAGGTTTCCTTGTGTGAATATAAGTTGGTTTGTTTTGTTTGTATGCAGGGTCCTTCAAAAAGTTTCGAGAAAGATTCATAGAATGATATGCACAGATTTCAAATCTTTATCCAAAAATGAAATTATATTTAATTATATATTTATATATTATATAATTAAATTCTTCCACAAAATTTGTAAAGGAACATTATGTATTTTGTCTACATTTTTTTTTTCAGACACATCTATTTTGTATTTCATTTGCTGAGCCATTCTAAAAGGACAGTTTTTGGTTCAAGGTACATATGTACATGTTACATACGTGTTAAATCACAGTTTTATTAACATTTAAATTAATATGCTTTTCAGTTACATAGTAATTTTTATTTTAAAAAATCCAGTTGCTGAACACATGCAATGAATATAGGATGACAGCGTGACAGCATTCTTTTTCAGTGCCACGGAGCCATTACAGCGCCCCCTGGTGGACATATTCCTTTGTTTAGCCAAACTTGTTTCTCAAATTTGAGTGACCGTTATTTACAGCACTTACGAACCACAGATTCTTGGGGGACTAGTACTTTTAAAAGAGTTAAAACGATTTTAAAAGAGTTTAAAACTATTTTAAAAGAGTTAAAACAAAAAGCTTTGCCTTCCAAAGTTTGTGATTTAGTAGGTAGGTTTATCGCCCAATAACCTGCATTTCTTTTTTTTTTTTTTAACATTTATTTATTTTTATTGGAAAATCAGATATACAGAGAGGAGGAGAGACAGAGAGGAAGATCTCCTGTCCGCCGATTCACTCCCCAGGCGGCCACAACAGCCAGTGCTGCGCCAATCCAAAGCCAGGAGCTTCCTCCAGGTCTCCCACGCAGGTACAGGGTCCCAAGGCTTTGGGCCGTCCTCGACTGCTTTCCCAGGCCACAAGCAGGGAGCTGGATGGGAAGTGGAGCTGCCGGGATTAGAACTGGCGCCCATATGGGATTCCGGCATGTTCAAGGCAAGGACTTTAGCCACTAGGCCACGTCGCTGGGCCCATGAGCCTGCATTTCTAACCCACTCCCAGTTGATATTCATGCTGACGCTTCACAGAACACATTCTATTCATTTAGTTTTGAAATTGTTATTACCAATTGACAAATTACAGCTATATGTATTTATGGGCCACAATGTGATATTATGATTTACACATATGGCATAGAATAAGCAAGTCAAGCTAAGGAATGCATCCACCACTTCACAAAACACAATTTTTTTGTAGTGAGATTTTAAATTTACTCTCAGCAATTGTGAAATACACAATGCATTATTATTAATTCCACACTATACAATCAATCTCAAAAAATAATTTCTCCTCACTAGTGAAAATTCCGTATCCTTTAACTATCATCTCCCTAACTGTCCACCCCCCAGCCTCTAACCGTCCCTCTATTCTCTGCTTCTGGAAGTTCTGTTGTCTTAGATTCCACATGTCAGACAGAACATGCAGTATTGTCTGTGTGTGTGCCCGGCGTATTTCACTTAGCCTAATGGTCTCCAATTCCAACCAAATTACCGCAGAGGTCAGAAGAGCTTGGTTTTCAAAGGCTGAATGGCATTTCATTGTGTCTACACATTCTGTTGATCTTGTCATCTGCTGTGGACTCTTCGGTCCGTTCCACGCATTGCTTCTTGTGAATAGTGGTGGACACCCGTGTACCTTGGCAACGGGACACAAGCGTTATCTTTCCCCCGCATCCTTGCCAATACTTACCTTTGCCACAGAGTCTATTTTGAACAATGAAACTATAAATCACTGTTCTAGGGGGAAGCAAGACATTTAAGAATAGGAAATTCGATAAAATCTTGACCTGACTGACCTCTACCTCCTATTTTCAGAAATAAATTTAGGGTAGCGTGAGGCCCTCCTGCTCAGTACCGCTTCAGAGAGAGGCATGGTTCAGAAGCTGAGACAAGGCAAGACTGCCTGATTCCCTGGTCTCACTCGACCTCCGCTGGAGCTGGCTCGTGAAAGGGCGGAATGGCTTACAGAAGCCACAGTCACAGGGAAGACTTGGGGACAACACCCTCCAAAGACAGGTGTTCAGCTTAAAGGCTATGGTATATGCTTTAAACCAGTGAGCAAAAGTTGCCACTTTACTGCCACTCGTAGTATGCTATTACAAACTTAAATGTAAGAGCCGGCGAAGGAGGAAGGGAGAGAAAGAGGAGGAGAAAAAATAAGGAAGAAAACTGAAGGGAAGAGAAGAGGAAAGCAAAATAAAACAGATCAGCAAATAGAACTGACAGTTTCGTGTATTTTGGTCAATATAAATCCTGAGGTAAGCTTGAGAGAAAAGATTCAGATCTGCTGTCCCTCCTCTTGGTCTCGGATCTTGTCTGTCTCTCACAGATTATTTCACAGGGCAAATGTAACAGGGATGTTTAAAGATGCATCTTTTTCACACAACATCACCCTTTATTAATGATCTATGGCCAGGTTAATTTTTACAAGGTAATTAAGTTCCCAGATCAGGGGCTAAATACTGGTAGTGATTTGAACATTCACCCTTGAAAATCCTTCAAATCATTTTGAAATCATCATGACCCAACCTCTTAGAAGCAAAAAAATAAAAACCAGCTTCTTCATTAAAGAATTCTAAGTTCCATTTTTTGAGAGAGATGGAGGCCAAAGTCTGTTCTGAAATGGGATGTGCATGGAATTCTCTTTCCCCAACCTTCTCTCTCTCTCTCCTCTTTATTTTTTCTCTTCTCCTTAAATATGCAAGAAATATGTCTTTTTGGTTGGGTGGATGGATGAAGAGATTTGATTGTAATGAAGAGATAGCTCTCTTTCTCTCTCACTTGCTCTCACTCTGTTCTTTTCTGTAACTCTGATTTTTAAAATAACAGGTAGATACTTCCCAGTAAAAGAATGAAATTAAACTCATACCTCAAATCATATACACAATTAGCCTAAAATGGAGCATAGTCCTAAATTTAAGAGCAATAAATTCTTAGAAGAAAACATAAGAATAAATCTTCGTGACCTTTTATTTGACAACGATTTTTAGTCTTTGACAACAGAAGCTTGAACAATAGAAGCAAACCTGGGCAAATTTGACTTTAAATTGAAAATCTGTACTGAAGGATCTCAGCATTTATCAGGGAAGTGAAAAGGCAGACAATGGAACATAAGAATGTCTGCATTTCCAAATCGTGTATCTGATAAAGGACTTACATCCAGAATATTTGAAAAATACAAAGGCTCAAATCACAAATAAATATTACTTCATATGTTTTGGGATGGCTGCTACCAAAAATCAGAGAGAGAAAAAATAGCAAGTGCTGAAGATGGTGTGATGGTATTGAGGAATTGTTAGAGCCCTCACAAACTACTGGTGAATGCAAAGGGTACAGCTGCTATGGGAAGCACTTCAAAATTTAAAAGTAAAATTACCTGTGAGTCAGCATCCCATTTCTGGATATATATCCAAAGAATTAAATCACAATTTCAACTTGTTATTTGCGCCCCAATGTTTATAGCTGTATTATTTATAGTAGACAACATATAGTAGTAATTTAAATACCTACTAATGGACAAACGACTATGTAAAAATCTGGCATTTGCATATAATGTGATATTTTAGATAACCTTAAAAGGAACTTCAGGCACCTACTACAAGTATGAAATATGAGGACTTGCAGTGAAATGACTCAGTTACAAAAAGACACATCTTGGAAGATTCCATTTACATGCAGGATTTAGAGTAATCAAACTCATAATACACATAGTGCTTGCCAGGATATGGAGGAAGAAGAAAATGGGGAACCTTGTTTAAATATTTCACCAAGTTTCAGTTGTGCAAGATGATAAAGTTTGGGTTATCTGTTGCACAACCATGTGAATACATTTAACACTATAAAACTGTATGCTTAAAAAGGTTACAATGGCAAATTGTATGCTATGTGTCTTCAACAATTTACAAAATCTAAATGGCAGGGAAGTCGCGAAAGCCCCAGATGAACAAAGGACTTGAATAGACATTTCTCCAAAGAAGATATGCAAATGGCCAACAAGTGAACAAGAAGATGTTTGGTTTCTCTATTCGGGCGAGAAATGCAAGTCAAAAACCACACAGACACTACTTCGTACCCACAAGGATGACGACTGATGCCAGAGTATTATTGCAGCAGGTGAAGCCACTCCTTGCAACACCAACATCCCGCAGAACAGCAGCTTGAGTCCCACCTAGCCCACATCTGGGTAAACTCCCTGCTAATGCACAAGATGGCCCAAGTGCTTGGATCCCTGGACTCATGTTGGTGGCCCAGAAGAAGCTCATGATTCTTAGCTTCAGCTTGGCCCAAACCCAGCCTTTGTGACCAGAGGATGGGAGATTCCTGTCTCTCCTTCTCTCTGTAAACTTTCCTTTAGAATAAGTCAAAATCTTTCAAATAGTAATAATAATCATAATAGTAATGAGATAGTACTGGTTGATGAGGATGTGCATAAATTTTCAGCTTCATATTTTGCTATTGACAATTTAAGTTGGTACAGGTTCTACAAAAATCAGTTTGATGCTTCCTCAAAAAAGAAAACACAGGATTACCAGATGGCACAGCAGGCACACTCTTCCATACATCCCCAAAGGGAATTTTAGGAAAGTACTCAAACATGATTTTATATGAATATTCATGGCAGTGCTATTAACAGTGCCCAAAGAAACAACATAAATACCCAAATAGTCATTGCTTACTCATTGAACAGATCAACCAACAGTAATATTTACATGTAATGAATATTATTTGGCCATAAAAGAGATCAAGTATATTTCTAGTTTTTAATTTTATTTTTAATATTGTTCACATACTAGAGAGACAGAAGCACGCACATGTGGGCCCCCAATGAGAGTGGGGAGGGTCAAGGTATGGAGGAAGGTGGATAGGAAAATGTTTCAGTTCTGTTCTCCTGTGTTCATTAGGGAGGGAAGAGGTGGGGAGCCACTCCCTGCTGTCAAATTACATCACCACCCAGGGATGGGGGCGGCTATCTTTTGATGACACCTTTAGGACTCTGATGTGGGGAAGAATATTCTGAGGGTGTTACTGCAGTAGTGTTTCTTTTCGGGTTTTTGTTTGTTTGTTTGTTACTGCAGTAGTTTTGATAGTTCTGAGACATTGTTGGCTTCATTGCACCAGGGTTGAGAAACTCGAAATTTCAATGTCTGTTGCCTTAATGCATCCATAGACGCAGATATTTGTTGTAAAGCCTGGCCAGCAGAGTTGTCCAACCTGTTCTGCTTTCTGTCTTCTGATGAGGCACTCAACATCCTCTGCTAGCCTGAATGAGCTGTTTGCATGTTCCCTGTGTGCATCTGGGTATATTGTCTACTTCACAAGCATCAACTCGAAGGGGGCCTAGTCCCAACACATGCACTCCAAGAATAAACCACATAGCTTGTCATTTTCCCTGTGGCCAAGGTTTGAATCCAGTGGTCTAGTTGGGGAGATCCTAGGAAACCTCACTAGGGGTGAACTCAGACTTGACTCTTGTGTGCATCAGCTAGTGCAGTGTCAGGTTTGGTTCATCACCCGTGCCAGCCAAAGCTCATATTGATGAATGCAACTGCTTGATCAGTCCCTCCGCTAACGCCATCTCCCACACAAACTAACACATACTGTGCCCCAGCCCATACCAGCCCGTCATAGGCCCAGTATTCACACACACCAGAAGCTGACTCAGCTCAGTTGGGACAACCCCTAATAACTCCCACCAGGCCCACCAACAGCCAGGGATTTTGTGTAAGCCAGCCTATGCTGTGACTTACCCCAGCCCAACCCACATCCCATCCAGCTCTTTTGCATACCCATGGGGACTGCAGCTTAGCTAAGTCCATCTTACCTTCAGACCTAGCCAGCACTGTGCTGCAGACTGACCCAGTCTGATCTGCCCCCAGATCCAGCCAATGGTGCTGTAACCAGCAAGTGTTGCAGTCCTACAGAGGCAAGCCCACAAGTCCCCTAGCGAATCTGCCCTCAGTTCCAGTTTTCTTGTGTTCTGGTGGATGCTGCCTCCCAGCCTGACATGGCCCATCCCCCACCCCAACACTCATAGTTGGTATTTGACCTAGCCCAACCATACACCTCCCCATCCCAGCTTTTGCATCTGCTTGCAGGCAGCAGGCAATGCTACTTAGCTCACTCCAGGTCTCCTACAGGGCCCTATCCTGGCCTAAATATGCCCTCCAGTTTCCTCCCCACTAAACCATTCTGACTCAGTTTCCTCGCCTACCTGCAAGTGGCCCAGTCCATGGAGGACCCCAGATGTCATTACTCACCTGACAAACGTACCCTCAGCAGTTCCTACTCCAACACCTACCCACACTCTCTCCCCAAGCAATTTACAGCCTTGTACTGCATTGGCTTGTCCTCGCTCGCTTTTCTACCTTCTGCTGTGCCCAAACTCCCCACGTATCAAAAAAAAAGAGACACCTTTGTTGGCACATGAGTGCAGTTAACACAGATTTGGCATTAACTAGCTCCAGAGTGCCCATCAGTTAATGGTTGTCTTTCCTCCAGCAGTGGAACACCTGCCTTGGTACAAGACAACCTACAGCCTACAGCTGGGGAGGAATATAAAGTATTGATGCATGCTACAATGTGTATGGACTTCAAAAACATACTTCTGAGTAGTGCAAGTTAGACCTCAAAAGCTCTGCATTCTTAAGACTATTTGTACAAAACGCCAAGGACTCAGAGAGCGGATGGTCAGCTGCCAGGAGCTGGGTGTCATAGGGCTATAGGAAGTGATTGCTTAATGGGTTTGGGTTTCTTTGGGGGAAATGAAAATGTTTGAGAACAAGACAAAGATGGTTATTATGTAACATTGTAAATGTACTAAACTTACTGTATTTCACTGAATTGTATCTTTAAAATGGTTAACTTATGCTATTTAAATTTCACCTCGATAAAACAAATAAATGCATGAATATGAATATGAATGCCTTGAATTTTAGTAGACCAAACACCATTTTTAAATTTTATTTTGATAATCTGTGCATAGTTAATTAGGCACAAAGGGTCAAGGGCTACAGGAAAGTGGGTAAGACCATTGTTTCCATATTATTTTTTTCTAGATCTGGTGTAAAGGGAGAATAAAGGGAGAAGCCCCACCCAGCCTCCCACCCATCCCAGGTCCCCCATGTGGGACATGCTCCTAGCGTCCTGCTCAAGTGGTTTTGATAGTTCAGTTCTGAATTGCTGCCAGTCTTGCCATTCCAAGTACGATGAAATCTCTCCAGAATCCACTGGCTGACAGAGTCTACCTTAGAGTCTCTGTTTGTCCAGATTTTCACTGCCAACACATGGTTGGGGTAGATACCAATTTGTTCTGTCCTCCATCCTATTGTGGTACCAGGTGTCCTCTACAGGACATGTGCAGTTGGATCTGCTGTGCACTGTTCCATCTAAGCCTCTGAGGAGCACCAACTTTGACACTTGCACTCCATGGTCAGATCATGGAACCTGCAATTCTCTTCGTGTTCTCTTCGTCTCTCTTCGTGAGTTTCTGAGATCAGCAGTTCAGTTGGAGGGGTCCCCAAAGAAACTTTGTCCGAGGTGATACCAGGTCTGATTTCCATGTGTGCATGCCAGTACAGGGTCCAGCACAGTCTGTCGCCCCAATCAGCTTATGCATATGATGGTGGTTACAATTGCTGGGTCAGTTCTGTTTCCAGTCCTGTCTTCCACACAAAACAATGGCTGTTGTAGTACAACCTGACTCTGCCCACCACACACTTGACCCTTACGCAAGCCAGTCGGAGCTGCAGCCTAGTTAGGGCAACTCCCAATAACCCCCACCAAGCCCACCCTCTGCCCTGATTCCAATGCTTGCCAGTATGTACAGAAGACTGGTTCAGTCTGTCCCACATCCCATTCAGCTCTCCTACAAAACACCTTCTTGCTGAAATAGATTTGGGGAGAAAAAAAAATCAAGGCGGAAAAAAAAAATTACAGAGCATGTAAAACATAGGGAAACCTCAAAGCGAGGAAGTACAATATGAAAGTGGAAACCCGGAGTGAGCGGCTCTCCGGATGTCCACACCGGAAGGGCAGCAGCACCTGAGAGCTCTCATTGTGCCATTCTCCTTCCCAGGACCAGGACACAACAGCAAAGCTCAGAGCTACCAAGTGGCAGATCCAGTCTAGGCCCTTCGAGGCTCTGAGGCCACAGAGGTCTACACGCACTGAAGATGAATGAAAGCTTCCTCTTCCAGAGTGCTGGGTGAATGGAAACAATTTCCCCATGATTGTAATCATAGGCATTCCTCTCAGGGGTTTGTGGCAGGGCTGCTGTGTGCCCACACATTCTGTGTACAGTGTTTTAACTCTGGGCGATGTTATTCATGTGGTCTATATTGTAAATGATGCCCTCCAAGCCAAAATGCCCAACCTGCAAAATCTTCCATGTGGTCCTTACTTGTGGCCAGAACAACATAACCTGTGCAGTCGGATAAAACTGAAACCAAAGATGTAGTTAAAGAGACTCATACCTGGTGGTCCCCACAAACCTCTGGAAGAGGAAAATAAAAGAGCTTCTCCTTAGAGTAACTTGACTCAAAAGAGAAAGAAACAAGGAAATAAGCAAGCCAAGTCTAGCTCAGAGAAAAAAAGAGTCAGGAAATGCGCAGGCAAATAAAACAGCCGACAGTAGACACACAGGGACTCCAGACAACAGAGTGATAGGAGACCAAATATTCAGTAGCATGTTTAATAAGGTTACAGAAATTTTAAAAAGATCGAAAATATAAGAAATAAGAGCAGGCAAATTAGGAAAAGATGTAAACGCAAGGGTATTTTCAAAACTTTATAAAGGATTCCATTAAAAGTTGTTAATTTTGGCAGAGAAAATGTGATATGTATACACAACTTCTTCATAATTTGCACTTTCACCAACGTGTGCAAGTACTCTTGTACAAATTTGTAAGATCAAAAATATGATCATTGAAATCAACCAAGAGCTATCTTTTTGCTTTTCAAGCTTTGAAATTTAAGGCAATACTAGTGGAATTTTCACTTCTCGAGAGTCTAGCCAACCAGTAACACTATGGCTGAAAACTAGCAGTGCAGCTGGGAAGCCCTGGTTAAAGACTGAGCAAATGGCTGTTGCTGGTGTCAAAAGAAGAAAAAAGAAAAAATACAAACTAATACCTGTATTATTACTATTATTATTACATCATTACTAGCCAAGAATCCCAGCAATGTTGTGATGTAGACACACACATATATATGTACGTAAGCTTTTTTCTGAATGACTATCTGTACAATACATGAGGAAATTTGTAAGCACTATCACGTTACAATTAAAAACATGTTCATCTAGTGTTCTTCAGACAAAGAGGCCAGTGTTGTGAGGCAGGAGATTAACCTACTGCCTGTGACCCTGGCATCTCGAATGAGCATTAGTTCAAGTCCTGACTGCTCCTTTCAGTCCAGGTCCCCACTAATGCACCTGGAAAAGCACTGGAAGATAACCCAATTGTGGGCTCTTCCCACCCACACACACCCAGACGAAGTTCCAGGTTCCTGGCTTCGTTCTGTCCCAGCCCTAGACATTGTGGCCATTTGGGGAATGAATTGTTATGGAGTGCAGCCAGTGATTGCTCCTTCACCTCTCCTTGTATACTCTTCCCCTCCTCCCTCCCCCACCGTCCTCATGCAGCAGGGATGTTGGATGCAGATGAGTCCAATTAATCTTTTTAGCTGCAAGCCCAGTTCCTGTTCCTGCCCATCCCAATGAGCACTAATTAACTCCTTAACCCACAACACTTAGGTATTCGCGCCTGCCCACCTGTGCCTCACCTATCAACTGAGCGGGATGGTATTGCATTGTTGTGTAACCACTCCCCTCACAAGCCCCTTTAAAAGGTCCACGAACCAAGGGCTCACTCTGTCTCTTTCTGGTCAGGTGCTTCCATTACTCTGGCACCTTGACTCTTGGCTGACCCAGTACAGGTAATCCCCTGAGCATGGTCCCTGTGTACTCTTAGATGGGACAATGGATATAGTAATGTTGCTTCTGGTTTGTGTACTATCAGGGGTTCCAGAGAGGTGAGGCCAAGCAGCAGTGGAATGTGGGCAGAGAAGCCAGGGAAAGGTGAATGTCTGCAGCTTTGTGTGTCCAAGTTATCCATTGCATGTCTCTTAGGATAATTTATATTGTTGGGGAATCTGGGACATAGGTCTTCAGGTGAATGGATGGACTTGAGGGAAATGACCATTTGTTTCCCCTTTGGAATAGGTTTGGTTGGATTATGATTGGTTGGATTGCCAAATGGACTTGTGATCTGCTATTTCTAGTCTATTCTATTATCACCAAGCTCGGTAAATAAGGACTCCTTAACAAAACCTTAGACAGGTCTGGTGTGATCTCATTAGCACCCTGTAACAGAATCATTGGGTGGGAGATTCTCTCAAACTCTGCTTTCAAAGCATATAGAATAAATCCATTTTTAAAAGATAAAACAAATTGGGCCCGGCGCGGTGGCACAAGTGGTTAAAGGTCCTCGCCTTGCACGCCCAGAATCCCATATGGGCGCCGGTTCTAATCCCGGCAGTCCCGCTTCCCTTCCAGCTCCCTGCTTGTGGCCCGGGAAAGCAGTCGAGGACAGCCCAAAGCTTTGGGACCCTGCACCCGCGTGGGAAACCCGGAAGAGGCTCCTGGCTTCGGATCGGCATAGCATCGGCCGTTGCGCTCACTTGGGGAGTGAATCATGGGATGGAAGATCTTCCTCTCTGTCTCTCCTCTCTGTATATCCGCCTTTCCAATGAAAAAATAATAAAAATAAATCTTAAAAAAAAAAAAAAGATAAAACAAATTACATATTATAAGACTGAGGTTGACTTATGGTCCAGAACAGCCAACGCTTAGTTCTCCCCTGTCAGCAACACCTGACCGTTTGTTACTCCCTTCCGAAAACACTGGATGCACTTGTTTCCTGCACACAAGTCTCTCTGTTTCCTTCCTCCCTCTCCGTGTATTCCGCCTTCATCTCCTTTTGTGTTTCCTTCTTATAGGCCTTCCTGTTCAGGTGGGGAGATCAAGGGCATGAGCCTTGAGCCTCTTCTGTTGTTTCATCTGCATTCATTGCCTATTTATCCGAGATCATGTATCCCAGTTTTGTATCTCTAGCTCAGATAACTGAGCTACAGCTCTCAGTCCATGACACTGCTCTCCATCTGTGTTCGTGTTTCTAGCAAGATCCTCAGACATAGGATATCTGAGAAGCAGCTGCTGGTATTGCCTCTGAAATCTGTGTCTCCACCATCTTCCCAGCTCCCAGAAACCTCACACTTAGAGTAGCTTCAGCAAAACCTTGGCATTATCCTGGACTTGTCTCATTACTCATACTCCAAATCTGATCCATCTGTAAATCCTCTGGCCTTGAGTTTGGAACAGGCCCAGAATTAGATGACCTCTACTCAGCATCTCCACAACCACTGTCCTGGTCAGAGCCGTAATCGTCACTATAAGGCTTCCAGCTGGTTTCCCACTTCGATTCTGTCCAATCAAATCTCAACCAGATGTCTCCCATAACAGCCTAGGTCAGCTCACAGCAGTCCTCCAACCTTGGCTAGATTCCTATTTCACTTATCAGACAACAAATCCCACTGATTTACAGATTCCTTTCTTAAAAAAATTCTTCTTCCTGCCTTGCTCCTCTCCAGTGAAGTACAATCCCTTGCCAGTTTGCTGAGAAGCAAGGCATTCTCTTTCCAGGGTTTTCCACTTGTCTTTCTATCTGCTGCAGAAACTTGCAGGAGGAGCCAAGATCTAAAGTCTCATTTCCTTAATTTCTTTTGTCCCTCTTCAAGAGGCAGCTTCCCACTGAGGCTTTTCCTGCCACCCTGCATGTAACTGGAAGCCCTCTCAGATATTCACATTTTCCATCCATTGCTTACTTTCTTCTTCTTTTTCACATCACTTGTTGACACACTCTGTGTTTTATTTATTTACAGTCTTTCTCATCCATTAGAAATGTCCACGAAGGCAGTGATTTTTTGTATGTTCAGTTTAATATTCTGTGTGTCTAGAACAGTGCCTGTCATGGTTAAATGAATGAATAAATGAACATAGTAATTAAATTCTGATACTCAATTGTGTGTGAGAGCATAGAGCATCAGTTCCTTTACACAACAGATGGGAGAGTAAATTGGTGCAATTACTTTGGAAAACCATCTGGCCTCACTTAATAAAGCTGACTATTTAAACATCTCCAACTCAATGATCTGTCCTCTAAGTGCATCCCCCAGAGAAACTGCACATGGGCAATAAGAAGGAGGCTGCCCACTGCACTCTCATGCCAAAGAATAAACTTAGTGATAAAGTAAATTATTGTGAACCATAAAGTGATAAACAAAATGTGAATACCCATTCATGGACTATCACACAGAGGAAAAAATGAATCTGTGTCTGTATCTATCAGTATGAATGCACACAGAATCAAAAAAGGTTGAGTAGTGTTTCAGCTAATGCATGTAGAATGAGAAAGTCGAGCAATATTAAAAATTAAAAATATTTTAAGAATATACTTGTGTGATTATTTATCTATATTGATGTCTATATCTATCTAATTTATAAAGCTCCACCAGTATGATAAAAGGATTTTTAAAACTATGACTGAAAGGTAAGATTAGTGATAGAAACAGATCTTCCATCCATAGATTCACTCCCCAAATGGCTTCAATTTTTGGGGGGGCAGGCCAGACTGAAGCCAGGAGCCAGTGACTTCACCCAGGTCTTCCAACTAGATGCAGGGACCCAAGCATTTGGACTTGTGCAGCTTTTCCAGAAGCACTAGCAGGGAGTTGGAGAGGAAGTGGAGTACCTGGGACTTGAACCAGCACTTCTATGGAATGCTGGATCACAGGCTGCAGTTTAGTGCACTGTGCCACCATGCTGACCTGTGTGCAGTGACTGTTTCACTTTCGGGCAAAAGGAGAGAATGTGTGTTGAGCAGGGTGTTGGGGGTCTTCTGAGCGCAGCTAAGGCATTGGGCAAGCTTTTAGTTCCAAGTTCAGAGCTGTGTTTATAGAACCAGTTCTCCATAGCATCACTTTTTCATTGCTTTACATGCATTATTAATAGTGTCTGATACAAACTTGACTGAATGATATTGGTTATCATGCCAAACCTTAGGTATTTGAAGAAAATACACTATTATGTATTTTATTTACAGTTTATAGTTTCTTATAAATTATAGCAGAAATTCATATTGTTTGCTATAAGTGAAAACAGAAACAGGTGAAGAAAATGTCAAGGTCAGTGACCTCCCGTTCCCCTCCCCCACGTAGGACCAGTGTTAAAGTGGCAATCCTTTCTCCCTGTCCAAACACACAAGTTTTAGCAGTTTTTATGTGAGAATGAACAGACAGATGGATCTATGAATATGTATGTAAACCCAATGATTCATAGTATAGACACCCCCCTTGCAGATCGATACTTTCATATTTTAAAAAAGATTTATTAATTGATTTGAAAGGTAGAGAGCAGAAAAAGCAGAAAAGACATTTTCCATCTGTTGGTTCACTCCCTAGCTAGCCTCAGCAGCCAACGCCATGCCAAGCAACAGCCAGGAGTCCGGAATTTTATTTGGGTCTCCGACATGGAGGTTAAGGGCCTAAGCCTTTGAGCCATCCTCTGCTGCTTTCCTATGCCATTGCAGGGAGCTAGATCAGAGGTGGAACATCACGGACACAAATCAACATGCGCATGGGAGATGCCGGCGATGCACGCAAGTTTTACCCACTACACCACAAGGCTGGTCCCCAATTCCACGAATTGTTTCAATAAGCAGTGACTTTCCTCTGCTTCAGAAACTAAAACCCAAGATATGGGAAGCAACCACCGAAATAAGGAAAGATGATTTTGCGGCCACTTGCGAATCCCTTCCTACAGGGCATGAATATTGACCAGGAGTAAGGTCAGGAGAGTTCTGCCCACCAGGCCTGCTTGCTTGAGGATCAGAGAAGGGACTGGCACTGCGATGTGTCTGAGGATGCAACCATGGCACAGCAACAGATCTGGACAGCTGGTGACCCTGGAGGCCACCTCAGCTCTGCTGTTGGACCACAAGAGGCCTCTTCCCTTTCTCCTTGAGACCAGAGAAGGGTCACTTGTTGTCCCATACCAAAAGCAGCCAACAGGCGGCGAGTGTGCTCTCACTTTAAGGGTGAGAGAATAAATGACTTTAATTTCTTGCTTTGCTTAAAACAAGTGTGAAGGGGAATGGTTTATACTGGACCCCGGGTGATCTGGTCTGGGATCAAGATCACGAGGGTATCGTATTAAGCACGTGTCTTGATGGAGTTCTTACGAGCTCCAACTGCAGCTCGGGGGTGGAGGGGATGGGGGCATGAGTTCAGGTGGTGGCGTGCCCCCTGTGTGCACCCTGTGTGAAACAGGGACAGTACGTGGACTCGCATGTCAAGGGGAGTGTGAGGAAGGGAGTAACACGTGTGAAGGAGACCCTGCCTGGCAAGTTCTAAGCACTCACTAAGCTTCTCTGATAGGAAAATGCCACTCACCTCTGGGATTTTACTTCTTTTTATGCTGGATTCCATTTTGCGTCGTATTTATTCTTAAAAGTCCTCTAGAAAGACATGTCTGTGTCAAAACTTAAGCTGAAAATGACCAAGTCTAACAGCGATGGAGGTAGAAAAATAAGACTCAGCTACTTCCTGCACAGATACATTGAAGTGATTGCAAAGGAATATTTTAGAGATAGTTTTGTCATTCCTCTTCATAAATGTCCTGTCTGTATTAAGAATTGGCTTCCACTCTTTAAACTCAGTGTGCTCCCAGATGCTCTGAAGTGGGAAGGCACCTCCAGGATCAATTGGGCAGCTGGCTGTTTTGGCTTCTGCACCCTCTGCTTCTGCCTCGTGTGGATTTTTCCCTCTTCTGTAAGTTCCCCATGCTGTCTGCCTGAGGCAACTCTCCTTTGATTCCAGAAGGGTTAGGACTGAGAAAGAATACATAAGTTTTTTCTTCCTGTTGCTTTTTTCTAGAGCTTTTACTATTTAAATCTTCTTGAAATAAATCACAAACATATTTATTCGTAACGTTTTTGGAAAATTAATTCTATAACTTTTCTTAAGCATTAATTGTTATCCATTTTGGGATATAATGCCTCCATTGGTATTGAGTCCTAAATTTTATATATGCTCATGATTTATTCTCTTTAAAGATTTGTTTATTTTTATTGCAAAGTCAAGTACACAGAGAGGAGGAGAGAAAGAAAAATTCATCCACTGGTTCACTCTCCATGTGGAAGCAATAGCCCAGCTAGAGCTGAGCCAATCTGAAGCCAGAAGCCAGGAGCCTCTTCCAGCTCTCCCATGGGGGTGCAGAGTCCCAAGACTCTGGGCCATCCTCAAATGCTTTCCCAGGCCACAAACAGGAAACTGGATGGGAAGTGGGGCCACCGAGACATGAACCGGTGCCTATAAGGGATCCCGGGCATGCAAGGCAAGAACTTTAGCCACTAGGCTACTGTGCTGGGCCTATGATTTATTCTTGAAACTAAGAGTTGGACAAAATATCTCAAAAGATTTGTCAAGAGTAGAATTAAAACATAAACTTAGTTTTGTGCAAAAAAAAATTGAAAAGCATATTTTTTTCTTTGAAATGCGTATTTTTTTCTTGAAGTGCATTTCCCTACACTTTTTAAAGAAGCCTTGTACAGGATATTTTTTGTTAATTGTGAGACTTGTAAACATATTAAGTAATTATTCTACTATTAAATTTTAAATGAACAGATATCCTACAGTTGTGGTCTCTATATGTTTGAATTTGTTCCGCAGGGATTCATGTCTTGAAAGCTTGGTCCCCGGGCTGGTAATGTAGGAAGATTTGGGGACTTTAAGAGGTAAAGCCTCGGGGAAGTCCCTGGTCACTGTGCCCTCAGGAAGACTTGTGGGGTGCTGGTTATGATCTGGCTTCCTATTTACTGATGCCATCTCACCCTCGTGCAAACACCCGTGCCTCTACCATGAAGCTCTCGCCAAAGGCAAGATGATGCTCTTTAATCTGCAGAATAGAAAGCTAAATAAACGTCTTTTCTTGACAAAAACCTGCTTGCCTTAGGTACCTAATTATATTACAAAACATGGACTGATGCACCTCTAGTAACAAAAATAGACTAATGGAACAATGTCTACTATTTCAAATCCATTGAAGCATTGTTACAGGATGATATGCTTTAATTTTGTGAATGTCAAAAGTGTTAAGCATGTGTATGTCAATTTTAACTCATGACAGGTGGACCTGTTCCTAAATCATTGTCTTTGATTACCTTCAGTTAATCAGGATTATCTTTGCTAGGCCTGGGGACAGGATCAGCCTGTTTTCAAGTACAGACTCTTGAGATGCTGAACAAAATCAGAGTTCTGATTGCAGGGAAGGCTGAAGGGCTCCAGCTCAAGTGGGTCTGTTGTAGGGAGTCAAAAGGAAAGGATGAAAGAGATTGGTTCCCAGAGCAAGGCTAATGCCTTTAAGATATTTATACCGTAGAAAAAGAATTTATTGAAAAAAGTATTTGGGCAGGGCCCGGCGGCGTGGCCTAGCAGCTAACGTCCTGGCCTTGAACCAGCCAGGATCCCATATGGGTGCTGGTTCTAATCCCACAGCCCCACTTCCCATCCAGCTCCCTGCTTGTGGCCTGGGAAAGCAGTCGAGGACGGCCCAAAGCTTTGGGACTCTGCACCCACATGGGAGACCCAAAAGAAGCTCCTGGCTCCTGGCTTCGGACCGGCATAGCATCTGCCGTTGCGCTCACTTGGGGAGTGACTCATTGGACAGAAGATCTTCCTCTCTGTCTCTCCTTCTCTCTGTATATCTGACTTTCCAGTAAATAAATAAATCTTTAAAAAAAAAAAGTAATTGGGCAATATGAGTCTGTTTTTCCTGATTTGGTGTGGCAGTCCCAACCCCTGCTGACTTTTCAGGGAAAGATGAAAGACTATAGTTTTCTCCTATGAGACAAAAATGTCTAACAGAGGAAGCAAATATTTGTTTATTTATTAATTTATTTATATTTTAATGGCAAGGCCAGGCATTTGGGGCCCTAGGGAGAGTAGCCTATTTTTTTTAAAAAAAAAAAAAGATTTATTTTTATTGGGAGGGCAGATACACAAAGAGGAGAGACAGAGAGGAAGATCTTCCATCCAATGGTTCACTCCCCACGCGACCACAATGGCCAGTGCTTGTGCCGATCCCAAGCCAGAAGCCAGGAGCTTTTCGGGTCTCCCATGTGGGTGTAGGTTCACAAGTCTTTGAGCCATCCTTGACTGCTTTCCCAGGCCACAAGCAGGGAGCTGGATGGGAAGCAGGGCTGCTGGGATTAGAACTGGTGACCATATGGGATCCTGGGTGAGTGCATGCAAGGCAAGAACTTTAACAACTACGCTATCACGCCGGGCCCGGAAGCATATATTTGTAACTAAAAGAAATTTCGGAAGAAATATAACTAAAACTAGTAGGATACTCTCAGCTTCAGTTTACACAGCCCAATTTTTGGTGAGTTGATAAGTCGATGTCAACCATCCATCATTCATTGCAGGGAATCCAGAGGTAGGCTTGGTTCCAGGGCAGGTTGACTGGGCCATTCCATTTGTTGGCCCTACCTCCTCAGATTCAGCTTCACTGGCTGTTACCTGTCGTGACTCCAGCTGTCACAGTCAGTCAAGGCAATGTCCAAAATGTCCAGACAGCCAGCTGCCCATTAGGACAGGACAATTTTTGCCAAGATTCCCCAGAGCACACTTCCTTGTCTGTTTCACTGGCCAAATTGGGTCATGTGTCCATTCTTGAGTCAATTTCTGCCTGACACATTGGCTTGGTAAACACCTCAGGTGACTGCAAAATTTTCTTCATTGGGATTGAGATAACCAATCTTCCCTCGTCTCAATAATTCTAATTCCTCTAGGCCAGAGGTCAGCAAACTAATATGGTCCACCCCAAGTTTGTGTGAACAGTTTCATTGGAACACAGCTCCATCCATTTATTATTATTATTACTGTTGATGGCTGCTTTCATATCACTAAAAGAAGAGTTGAGTTTATGGCAGAAACTGTGCAGCTTGTGAGACCCAAAACACCTTCTATCTGGTCTTTTATAGAAAAAGTTTGCCTAGCCCAGGCCATAGTTAACTTCTGTGCGCTTACTCTTTGCTTTCCGGAAGACATCTTGAATTTTACTATCCTGGGATGGAGTGAAGCCTACGCATGTTGCATCCATAGCTATAGGATTAGGTTTGTTTTATCCATTTCCCTAGGACGTCTACAGACGAAAGAGCCCTCATCTGCGTGGGATCCCTCTTTCAAGTCAGGTCACTGACTTTTCCAACAGACTTGTACTGCTTACACAGTGTTCCAGCAAGTGATGGTCTGGATCTAATTCACACTATTTGTTGAGTATTGGTGTTGCCTTCCAACCACCTTTTTTTTTTTTTTTTAAAGATTTATTTTTATTATTTTTTCATTGGAAAGGCGGATATACAGAGAGGAGAGACAGAGAGGAATCTCTTCCGTCCGATGATTCACTCCCCAAGTGAGCGCAACGGGCCGATACTATGCCAATCCGAAGCCAGGAGCCTCTTCCGGGTCTCCCACGCGGGTGCAGGGTCCCAAAGCTTTGGGCCGTCCTGGACTGCTTTCCCAGGCCACAGGCAGGGAGCTGGAAGGGAAGCGGGGCTGCCGGGATCAGAACCGGCGCCCACATGGGATCCCGGGCGTGCAAGGCGAGGACCTTTAACCACTTGCGCCACCGCGCCGGGCCCCAACCACTTTTTTAGAGTGAAGTTGATCACAGTGGGAGTAGTTGCCTCAGAAATCAGCTAATATTACAAAGTGAAGTGTTAGGAGTTTTGTCCCCAAAGATACAATTGTAAAATATTTACCAGGACACTATGATTCAAGCAGTTAGGAACATTTTATATACTTTGCAGTGTTCCATAACTGTGTAACAGAGGATTCCTGTGTGTGATCAGGGCATTACCAATTATGTTGTATTTAGAAATGAATTTGTAGTCTGAATTAATCAGTCAGTGAAAGCCCTCTTGCAAGGAAGTAATACAGCTTAGGTTTAAAATTTTTTACACAGTTTTTGGCTTATATAGTTTTTTCCCCTAAGCAAATATTTTTCTTAAAATTTTTACATATAACATCAGTGGGAAAAAATCTTTTCCTTAGGTTATCCTGAATTAAAAACATATTTACATTGTATAATCAACATAAACCACTACCATGCAAATTACATGAGGCCACATCCAGCATTGTTCATGCCCTCTCTGTTATCAGGGGTGTGAAATAGTGCTTACTGAGATACAAAGAAGTCCTAGTTTGGAGGAGCTGCCTTCATGTAAAAAGTTGTCCAGTTACTCAATGAATATTTATTGAGCATCGGTTAGGTTCCAATTAATAATGCTTTGAAAAGACCTAACTCCTGCTCATATGAGCCTTATACTCTAGTATAAGGGAGTATATATATCAAACCATCACATAAATGGGTACAATATTAACTGTGCGATAGAAATAAACAAAAACCTTTGCAAATGTGAAAAACTGAGCCAACTTGGGAGGAAAGACAACTATTGGATCTGGATTGCAGACTAAGACGGTAACAGTTTTGAATGTAAATGTATTTCAGAGGAATGTATTACACAGTTGATTTTGGAATACTGTGTCTGCCATTGGGAACCTAAGAACAATGAGAGGGCATTAAAGAGTTTTAAGCAGGATTGTATTTGCATCTTCAAAAGATCACCGACCACAAGATGTAAATTGATGTGGAACAGACAGAATTCGCAGGGGGAAATCCCTTGGCACTGCAACCATTTTAGCAGGACATTGGAGCTATGAAGAGCGGAAATGGTAAAAAGTGGCTGGAATGAGCTGACGGGGTTGTCCGTAAAACATGAATGCTGCCTTCAGGGAGCTTCTGTTGTTATTGGAGAAGCAACATACAGTTGTAAAATCACAGAAACAGTATATACTTTGGAAGTAGACTGAAGTTCAAGCTAACTCTTGAGTAATATAGTAAATGGGAAAGCAGGACCTCGGAGACTGAAAGAAGTCATGAAGTCGGTGGTTAGGGTTTGGATAGAAATGCCAGAGGCAAGAGCTGACAAAAGGTAGAGCAGAGATGGCTGGCTGGGAGAAAACGAAATATTGTTGGATATGCAAGGTAGGGCCAGATTTTGAGAATTCAAGAAAGCCAAAGGTTTAAAGAACTGGTCATTAAAAATGTTTTGCACAGGAAGGATACAAGTGGAAACAAAGGCTTAAAAACGTTGGTCTTGGCAGATATTTTTTTTTTTTTGGTCTTGGCAGATTTTTACAGTTATTTAAACAAAAACTTTCCATCTACATGGTTGTTGCATAAGGCACTGGGCTTAGAAAGTAAAAGTTAGGAATGAAGATGAGAAATGGGTATTAGCATCATTTGAAGGGCTGCAGACAACAAGTTTGTTTTGCTGTAGACATGCAATGAACTTGAAATGATGAATTCTCCAGTAGTAAGCATCCATTAGGCAATGTAGATGATGCGGTTTTATATGTATTCCTCTAAACTATTTCTAATCCTACATTGCCTTATCTCTTTAGTTTTTACACAGGGACTATTCCACACTTAGTATAAAGGGAAAATTCTGGTTTCTAAATCACTTGGTGAGATTTTACAGGATAGAGTATTTTGATACATTAGCTTAGTTAACATTCCCACACAGCAAAACTGAATGATTCAAGTAATCATAAATACATTTGTAACTTTTTATCAGTAACCACAGCTTAGCTTAGCAGTTAGAGATCAATGTCCCTTATGAAGTACCCAGATTCCATATCTGGCTCTGGCTACCAGCTCCAGGTTCCTGCTAATGTCCCACATGGGAGACAGTGGTAACAGTGCAAGCAGTTGGGTTCCTGTAACTCACCTGGCTGACCTGAATTGAGTGCCAGGTTCCTGGCTGCATCCTTGTTCTGTTCCAGTCATGGCAGGCTTTGGGAAGGTGAAAAATTAAGACGTTCTCTCTTTTGCTCTCTCTCTCTCTTTCTCCCTCACTCATACACACACTTCCAACAAATAAATAAAATAAAATTTTTAAATAAACAAAATAACTCCATGATCACATGTACCACATTATTCAGAAATGCTTGAAGAAGAATATGAAGCAGCAGCAGCAGCAGAAGCAGGTCTGGCACAGTAGTCCAGCAGCTAAGTTCATACCTTGCACTCACCAGGATCCCCTATGGGCACTGGTTCTAATCCCAGCAGCCCCATTTCCCATCCAGCTCCCTGCTTGTGGCTTGGGAAAAGAACTGAGGATGGCCCAAAGCCTTGGGACCCTGCATCCACCCGTGTGGGAGACCCGGAAGAGGCTCTGGGCAACTGGCTTAGGATTGGCTCAGCACCGGCCGTTGCGGCCACTTGGGGAGTGAATCATCAGATGGAAGATCTTCCTCTCAGTCTCTCCTCCTCTCTGTGTATCTGACTTTCTAATAAAAAAAATATTAAAAAAAAAAAGAAACACTGATTTTTTAGAAAACTGACAATAATGGCTTCAAGAACTATAAGCAGAATATTAGTTTAGTGAAGTTGATAAGATAAAAATTAGTTGATAGTATTTAATGTCCATTAAAATTTATAAGCAAGGGTAATATATAGATGTTTGTGAAAATGGGCATTATACTTCAGTGAACGCATACGTAGGTGAATTTTTAAAAAGTAAATAGAAAATGCATATCATGGCAAAACTACATATGGATTTTAATTTTGTATATTAAAATAATCTATTTTTATTTCTTTCTTTCCTTTATGTATAAACCTTAAAAGCATTTACACATTCACATCTTATGTTGTCAAATAGCACATTTATGTGGTGAAGAAAAGATACAAGGAAATTTACAAAAACAAAGAAATCTCAAAGTATTCCAGCTCCAAAAACAAAAAAATAGAAAAATTTCAAGTAATTAATGTTGTTGCTTGAATATACTTCACTCTTATTCTTAAATTCAATAAACTGATTGTCATGCAATTTAATACTTAATGGCATTCATAGAGCATTATTTCTTTTGATAGATAGAAGTATTGGATAGATAGAAGATCGATATAGTATTCCATTGACACTAAAAATGAATAAGATGATGATTTGCTTAAATAAATTGCACTTTAAAGGATTACAAATAATCCATTTAAAATTCAAGTACCCACATCAGTGTTGATCACTACGCAGAGAATGTCACCGTGTACAGTTTCATGTAATCTGTGACAAATGTTCAGCTGTATTTTTTATTAAAAGAAGCCATGTCAAGAAAAAAAAAAGAAGTTGGTAGTTTTTAACCACAATTTATTATTCTCTGCTTCATGAGTTATCAATGCTAGGCAGTTTAGATGGCATAATGACCAACAAAAGAAATAATCTGATAACTGCTCACTGCGCAGTTCTGTCCACTAGCCAAGACTCTGATATGTATTCTACTGGGATTACACATTCTCATATGTAGGACAGAGCAGAAGAAAGGGGCACACAGTATCAAGATTTAACTTTTCCTTTGTTTTTTTTTTTTAAGAGACACTCAGCGATTTGGGGATTGATCAGTACATTAGGGAACAACCAGAAAGGGTACTTCCCACCAATCAGGATATTATTAACTGGTTTCTCTTTTTTTAGCACATAAACTAAAGCCATTAATTTGACTTGAGGTATACAACAATGCATGCAGAAACTTAGGTGAAATAGTTTTTGTAAGTAATGTTACATTTTAAAATTTGGGGAACCAAGTGTCTGCCGATTTCTGTGTCGATTTAATGGAGCAGGAAGATAACACCATTCAACCTAGGAGCTGAAACTGAAGCTCTTGAAAGTTCAAAGTGCATTCTTCTTACTCTATTTACCACAGGTTACACAATGTCCTCAGAGGATTCATTATGAG
Source organism: Ochotona curzoniae (assembly GCF_017591425.1). Classification (NCBI taxonomy): domain Eukaryota; kingdom Metazoa; phylum Chordata; class Mammalia; order Lagomorpha; family Ochotonidae; genus Ochotona; species Ochotona curzoniae. Next base: position 27,194,163 of record NW_024467096.1, read on the forward strand.
AAAAATATCAATCACAGCTTCAATAAACATTTTTTCTTCATATAGAGAAAGTTTGAATCAGTTTATAATAATTCACCCCAAACCAATATTTTGTGCAGCTTTCAGGTCGAGTCCAGCATGCTATTTACACGTCTGTGAGAAGAGGTCAATAGAGTCATCTAATCTTAAATTGAAACATCGTCTGCTCAAGTCCTTGACATAATCCCTTCCAAATACAAGATCAGTAAGCCTGACTTTGCCACTGTTAATAACTGATGGAACTTAGCTTTAAAAGACTACAGTCATGCATTGTTGAACAGCTTGTTCATCAACAAAACTAGCAATCCAGCTTTCCTTAGGTTCTCATGTGCTAATATTTTACAGAATTCTTTTCTAGTTACAGAAATCCTTACTCTGTATTGTCCAAAAAAAAAAAAAAACAATTACAAATTCTTTGCTTGTATAGTAAGTGTTCTAGGAAGAGCAAAGAGATTCTTGGCCATCAATATCACACGTTAGGAAACGGGTATTATTAATCACTACTCCTTCTACATTGCTTCCTCTTATAGAAGATGTGCTTACTATTTCATTCATAGAACAAGTCATAAGGGAGGATAGTTTTCCCTGCATTATCCGGTCCAACAATTACAATTTTGTGCTCCTGGTGATTGAGCAGTCTCCATAACCTGGTGGCAGCCTCCCAGAGGTAGGCAATGCATCATGCGATCACAGTTCAATTTGGAGTGTGGTGATTTTATGATGCATCGTTCTTGGGCAGAGGACCTCTGCAGCCGCATGGGCTCCCTGCTCTCCCCTAGCTCAAGCTGATGGGTGCAAAGATCCCCTGAAGTTTCCACCTGTTCTGCAGCTGCTCCCAGGGGACTGGAGGGAACCCAAACCCAGGATGCTGTGGCTGTGGTACTCACCTGGTTCACACATGTCATCCTCAAACACCTAAGTTCCATTTCCCTATACATTCTTGAAATATTAATGTATTGTATTCTATAGCAAAATAATGTTAGGGTATATTGTTCTTTTTTATAACGAAACTCACTCATGTGTCTTACTTGCAATTTTCCTGGTTTATTAATGACATCATGCATTTTTGTTAGATAAAAGTATCTCTTCTCGCTTTATTGCTAGACTTTTCAACTCTTCTGAAATAAACCACCACCAACAAAATAACATAGTTTCAAAGATGTACACACACTACAAATGACACACACCCAAATGTCTTTGTTACAGAGATTAGCCTCAGACAGGACAACAACTGTGGAAGGCATCTGCTAAGTGGGATTTTTAATTTGATGGAACTTGTCGCAACTCCATCAGCAAAGCTCATTTGCTCGCTGCCATCTGCTGAGGTTTTGAAATTGCCTTGAGTATATAGAACCGGATTTCACAGTTGTGTCCATTTAAATGGAATACTACTATTTACTAAGTTTTCCTCTACCCATTTATCTTCCAATGCTTCCAAATTAGATAAGAGATGAGTTGGTCAGAAAAGCAAAAACAAACAAATAAAAAACATAAGCTCCAGAGTCAAAAGAACCACTACCAACAAAAAAATTGATTTTAAATGGACAAAGGATTGGAATAAAACATGGGGAACGATGTTTGATGTCATCAATCATTAGTGCAATACATATTAAAATCATAGGAGGTCATATTTACATCCATTAAAACCACAGAAAATGCATGCTGGTGAGGATGTGAATAAACTGGAATCTTTGGACACTGCTGGTAACAATGTGAAATAGTGCCACTTCCAAAATTTCCTCTGCTAGGGATCTACCCAAAATAATTGAAAGCAGAAAATAAATATTACATTGTAATACCCATGTTCAAAGTGATATTATTCAATAGCCGAAGGTGTAAGCAACCCAATGTTTACTGAAGAGTGAATGGTAAACAAAATGTTAGTATATACATAAAACAGCATATTTCTAGACTCTAAAGGAAGAAAATACTAACAAATGCTACATACAGCATGAATGAAACTTGAAAACATATCATAGCCAAGTCAAGTACTGCATAACTTTACTTAAATACGTTGTCTAGAGTAGTCAGTTCATAGAGACAGGAAGCAGAATGGTGACTTGTGAAACAGGAATGAGAACCAGAGAGTTGAGCATTGTGGCACCACATGGTGGCTTTTTGGATACGCCCACATCTCATATCAGAGGGTTTGGGTTAACTCTTGCCTCTGTTTTCGGTCCTGCTTCCTGCCAGTGCACACCATGAGAAGAATTAGGTGGTGGCTCAATTATTTGCATCCCTGTTATCCACATGGAAAATCAAGATGGAGTCTCTGGCTCTTGGCTTCAGCCTGGCTCCCTCCAGTTTGTGTGGGTATCTGGGGAGAGAACCAACGGATAGAAGGGAGGGTATTAGGTAGGTGGATAGAATAGGTTATGAGAATGGAGACTTTGTGAGTAGGACAAAATCCTTATAAAACAGATGTAAGAGAACTATCCTGCTACTTCAACTACACGGGAGTGGTGAGAAAACTGCTATCTATAAAACAGAACATGAATCCTTACCAAACACAAAATCTTTCCTGATCTTGAGCCTTTCTGGTTTCTCAGCATGTGAGAAATATATTCCTGTGTCCTCAAGCCCTCTGGTATTCTGCTGTAAAAGTTTGGGCAGACTGAGTCAACAGCTCAATTCCAAAGTTATTATGCCAGAGCAATGATAGATGCGATATCAAATGTCCTCAAAATGTTACATTCCTGTACTTTTTCTCAGAAAATCATTGGAGAATGTACTACGTCCTAGCAGCAGGCAACCGAGACAAGGGTTGACCCAGTACCTAGTCAGACAAAGGTGCCACGCAAAGAAAGCACACAAAAGGATGATGGAGAAGTCAGTCAGTCACCAAGGAGCATGAGTTCACAGTGGAGTAGGGATGTGAAGGTCTCCTGAAATGTTTTTCTCAAGAAACAGAAAAACTCAAAATTTGACCTGATGTATCATAACATCTTAAGAGGAAGGGAAGTTGCGGTTATGTAGAAACTAGGTAAACCATTTAGCGAGGTAATCACAACACAAAACTAAACAACAATGCTTCATGAAGTACAATGCTATCCCAATATACTACGTGGTCTCGGTTTACTAATATCAACATCAGAATAAAATGTGAATGCTGAGACTAAACTTAATCTAAAAGTTACAGTATGATTGTAACTGGAAGATGAAACTCAAGGAAGTTTTTGTGTGTGCAAATGTGTGTATACACTCCAGGAAATGCATCAGCTGAGTGTAAAAAAACTACATCCTGCTTTTCTGCAATGGTAGGTCAGTAGATAATAATGCAAAGCCAGTGTTAGAATGAGTTAATAAACCTCTTGTAACTGCTTCAAACCATAAAGGTACATACATCTAAAACTTTGATAACTATTAATAGATTCCCTCTGGTAACTACATTAAAATAATGCTTTACAGCAGAGGTAAAACTAATTATAGGAGCATCTCTGAAAATGTAAAGTACCAAAAAAATATCTATGGGCATAATTCTGGATGATATGGGTCTTGGGGGCTTTTCTGACCTGTTTTGCATTTTAAACACACATATATATATATTTAACTTGTGTAATTAGCAACTTACAGCTTCCAAAATGAATTTCTAGGTGTTGATGCAATGGCTCAACTGCCTAGTCCCTTACTTCTAAGCACTGGAAACACAGAGGGGCACTGGTTCATGTCCTGGCTGCTTTACTTCCCATGCAGCTCCGTGCTTACAGCCTGGGAGAGCAGTTAAGGACAGCCCAAAGCATTGAGATGCTGCATCCGTATGGGAGACCCAGAGGAGGCTCCTGGCTTCAGGCTTCAGATCAGCTCAGCTCTGGCCGTTGCAGCAAATTAGGGTGTAAATCAGTAGATAGAATCTTTCTCTCTCTCTCTCTCTCTCTCTCTCTCTCTCTCTCTCATTCTATTCTTAAATCTGCCTTTCTATTGACAACAAATACATCTTTAATAAATAAATAAATGAGGTTTTAAACTGTATAATTAGCTATTTTCATGATAACTCCTGATCATGTGTCTCATGTACCAATTAGAAAAGATTTTTTAGTGACTGATTGTAAAGATTAATTTTTGGGGGGAAACACAAGTCTTCCACTCTTCTGTTGATGTGCTTGATATTAAAACTGGGTTCCTGCAGTTTGCTGATCTGAAGAGAATAATGTGTTTTCCTTACCCTGAAATAGGTGTATGATATTATTTAAATGAGGATACATAATATGGTAAGAGCACAAATGATGAAGCCAAATATCTTAGTACATTATGTAAACAGCTTGAAGGGCCCATTAAGAATCAACAATGTGTTTTATGAAAGGCACAGTATAGGATTATATTTCCCTGTGAACCTTCTTAGATGTCTTGTTATGTATACATATGATTTTAAATGAAACACAAATTCAATCAACTCAGTGTTTATTTTAGGTGCTCTACTTTCTGCAAGACACAGTACTAAGTCACGTTAAGAATACATCTTCGCTTTCAAATCACTGGGAGTCTGACTGCTGAACATGGGTCTTCAGCTCACCACCCCAGACTTAGAACCTTGGCAGTAGTCATGTATCTTGCAAAGAAAATACATTTTTGGACCTTTCGTGAAGATGGGCCTGGCCAATGCAATGTAAGAGTTTTGAGTTGGGCTTCTTAGAAAATCCTCTTTCTTTTAAGACTTGGAACTCAATTGGATTACAGGAGCCCCAGCAACCATCTTCAAGCATGAAGTGACCTTGGTGTTGGAGAACATTCACAGAGCCTGAGTAACCGCTGCCAGCCCTTGGTGTCCGGTATTCTGGTTTCTTTCAGAAGAAAACTAAACTCACGGCATTTACCTTGTTTTGTCCTTGTTTTTATATTTGTGATGTAGGTAGTTGATTTAAGTGTTCGTTAATATAGAATCTAAGACATAAGTAAGAAAATGTAAGAATTATAAGAGAATATAATTACATAATTACACTTTAATAATAAAGAGATGGCTAATGGTAGTATACATTTATTTGGCGCAAAGGAAATGTAGACAGTCAGCACACAGAGCCCGTATCTTGAGTCTGAGCTCTGAAAATACATGGAAATATTTAAAATAAGACAAAAGAGAGATTCCAAATTATAAGGGAAGAGGTGAAATAACTGGATAACCATTTGAAAAAGATAAAATTGGACCTATACTCAACATCATGTATGAAGATAAATTGCAAATATGTTCCAGGAAAACAATTGTAACCCCCACTCCCCCACACAATGTAATAGAATAAACCAAAGAAAATTTTCTTCATAAACTAGTAGTAAATAAAACCTTAATAAAAATTATTTTTAGTAAAAAATCCAGAAGTAATAAAAGAAAAGACTTATAAATTTGATGGCATATAAATATAAAATCATTGTAGGTCAAGAAAAGAAAAAGCCCACAAGCAAAATTCAAAAGACAAATAAATAGAAAGAATATTTTTAATTTTTATTATTTCAGAGGACTATACCCCACACAAAGAGAACTCTCAAAAATCAGTTTTAAAATAACAAAAACCCCAAAGAAAAATGTCATGGGCAGCAGATGATGTAGCAAGAAAATAAATGACACCTAAACACGGAAAGGCGCTTTGTCTCGCTTAAGTTAGAAGAATGCAAATTAGAATCACTTAAAAGTCATTTGTCATCTAACAAATTTGCTAAAATCCAAAAAAAGATAACATTGTTGAGATGGGAGAAGTAATGTCTTTTAATTCATTGCTAGTAGGAAATACAACTTGATGCAACACCATGGAGAGAAATGTGATAACCACATTTATAACAAACTTATGGCAAAATTGCAGCAAATTTTTAAAAAATTATTTATTTTGTTATTTTTATTTGAAAGAGTTAGAGAGAAAGAATCTTGCAACCACTGGTTCCCTCCCTGCAACGGCAGGACCTGAGCCAATCTCAAGCCAGGAGCTTACTACTGGTCTTCTGTATGGGTGCAGGGGCCTAAAGACTTGAGCTATCGGCCACTACTTTCCCAGGTCAATAGCAGGGCACTGAATGCAAAGAGCAGCTGGCACACAAACAGGAACCCACACGAGATGTTGGCACTACAGGAAGAAATTAGCCTACTTTGTCACGAAAGCAACCCCCAAACTACAGGTGCTTTCTATCAATCTATAATGAAGCAATCCCACTTCTAAGACTTAAATATGCAGTTGTACACTGTCTGATATATTTTTCAGAACCCAGACTTAATACTTAAGTGATATGTACCACCTCTTAATGTTTTATTTGTGCCATTCAACAAATTATATGTTGCTATGTGCCATTTATTCTTCTATTAGAATGTAGCTTTGTTTCATATTATTTTATTATATACTTACTAATATATAAAATAATATATGCAGGTTTATTTATAAAAGTATTATAGCCCAGAAGCATCCATCAACAATAATCAATTTAATGAAATTGAAGTACATACCCATAATAAAAAGATATGCAAGTTTTTCTAGATTGAATACATTAGAGCAATTTTTTTAAAAAAAAGAATCTTGGTATGAGAGAATCACAAGATGGTTGTTTAGCATAGTTATTATTTTTATTTGAAGCACAGATTTACAGAGAGAGAAAGAAATCTTCCTTCCACTGGTTTACTACCCAAATGGCCATGATAGCAAAAGTTGAGCCAATTGGAAGTGAGGGTCTAGGAGTTTCTTCTGGATCTACCATGCCAGTGCAGAAGCTCAAGTAGTTAAACCATCTTTGCTGCTTTCCCAGGCAGTAAGGAGGGAGTTAGATTGGACGTGTAGCAGCTGGATCAGGAACCAGTTCCCATATGGGATACTGGAGCTTGTAGGTGGAGCTTACTATCCTGCCACACAGGCCCCACAATATATAATTTTAAGCTAAAAAGGAGACATAGAGAATAGTGTGGATAGTCTATTATCTTTTACAAAAATCACAAACACACAAAAAGGAAAACATGCACAGGTCAGGTGGATTAAGGCATTAAAATTGTAAAATTATATTTTTTTGAGTAGAATATATAGAGAGTAGTGTTTTCCTAAATGTATTTTACTTTCAAGTTTTAGCTACCAAATCACGTGAATGGTTTATATATTCATAAATAAAGTTAAACCTAAAATATTTCTTACAACAGAGTGGTTCTTACACAAATGATTCATAGCTAAAATTGGCAACATCATCAGACACAGGAAGTCATTATCTTAGCACTCAATAGTCACACTTCATGAGGTATATTTTATGAACTACACAGAGCGATAAGAAAATTTCAAACTTCATTTTCCAATTTTATTAGTAATGATAATGCTGAAGTTAGACTGAAATAATGTAATGTGTACTATGGAATAAATATGTATAAGTTAGGAATCATGATGCTTTGTGTAAATATTAAATGCAATTAAAAGCATAAGTATCTATATAAACTTAACTTAGAATTTTTATTTTAAAATAGTTCACAACTGCAGAAAAGTTTCAGAAATGGTATAAAATAAATCATTTTTCAAGTTTCATCTATTATCAATGTTTTACTTCATTTATTTTTCGCTCTATTTATCTACACACATGATTTTTTCAGAAATGACTGAGAGTACTTTTGTAAATCATAGTTGAGTGTGCATTTACAGAAGCAAAACTTCCTTCATACAATGACCAACTCCAACAATCAACACTGATTTCATTGTTTGTAATCCACTCTCCATATTCTGAATGTATCAACAAACCCAACAATGTTCATAAAGTAATATCCCCCTCCAAGTTAGGACGTGTGCTACGATCAGGATGTACATTTAAGTGGTTTTCTCTTTGGTCCCCTTCAGTCTGGAACGTTCCTTCAGTTTCCTGTTATAAAGCATTAACTTTTTTAGAAAAGAGTTTCAGGTAGGCTTGCTCTTGTTGAGCTTGTCTGACATTTCCTTGTGATTAGATGAAAGTTATGCATCCTTTGCTTGAGTACTATGTGACATTGTATTTTCCTCATGATATCACAGTGGTAATGTTAATTTTTTTAAAAAAATTATTTGAAAGGGAGAGAGGGAGAAGCAGAAAGAATATGTACAGGAACAGTCTGGGTTTTATTCATTGTTTTATTCCCAGTGCCTACCATATCTTTAAAGACAGCCTTAGATATTACACAATTTTGCTTTTTATTGTCCATAAACAGATCACGATCTCAGCGCTGCATTCTGTTTCTCCTTGATCATGTAAAGCAGATTGTCTACATTCTAGAAAACAGTTAAGCTCAAACAGCTGGCTGTATTAGACAAAGCCAGTGTGACAAAAACTCATAGCAATAGTTTTCAGTACTTTCCCCCACTTTTCCTTCTTTAGTGTTCAGTACAGTAGAAACATATCCAACAGCCTCCCCTGTTCTTTTTCTTGGACAATATGTTCATGTATTATTTTGACTGACTCCAGTCTATTGTCTTCCTCCTTCTGTCCAGAAGCATAAGGCTACTGATATTATAGGATATAAAATATTAAAATCAAATGAGCGCATTTTTAAAGAATAACTTACTACCAACTGGGGTTTTGGTTTGTTTTTGTTTTTCGTGTGTGTGTGTGTGTGTGTGTGTGTTTTAACGTACTTGTAATATTTTTGAACGGTAGCTTAAAATAAAGATTTTAGGAAGCCAGTTTGCTTCCGTCGGTTCCGATTCGATCCTGTAATCTGTTACTGCATGGGCTATTTCATGCACATGCATATACATCCAACCTAAGGTCTGTGGGGGTCTTTTGGTTTTGTGTTTGTTTGTTTGTTTGTTTGTTTTTGAGAGGCAGTGAGAACCCCAGCACTCCTAACTGCCTGTTTACTTTTCCAATGTCTGTAAAATTGTTAGGACTGGGCCAGCACCGCCAGAAGCTGGGAATTCAATTTAATTCTCCCACAAACTCCTGATATAACACCTGCCGCCTTGTAGGGCGGGCATTGGAGGGAAACTGGAATCAGGCACTCTGCTCTGGAATGCAGGCCGACACACCAAGAATTAACCTCTAGGCCAAATGCCCTCCCCGCCGACTTTGTGGATTCTAAGAACGAACTGCTGCCTTTAACAAAGCAGAACCAACACAAGGTTTTAATAGTACCTGGCTTCTTATTTAAGCCCGGGAAGGTGAGCAAGGACAAGAAGGGTCAAGGCAGTGACTCAAGGCGATTTGCTCTTCCTAGGGGAGTCTTCCAGCTCCCTGTGGGGCTGTGCTGAGGCTCAGAGGGGCAAGCTGTAAAAGGTGTCTGCTGCGAGGCACAGGGCTGCGCTGGGCAGGACGCTGGCCGCGGTGCTGAACACGCTCGGGTCTTTGGATCTGACAAAACCAGCGGTTGTGTGAGTTGGGGTGCAGTCAACAGCCTTTGTCTTGGTAGTAGATATGTGGCTCTAGGATGCACATGGGGAGTCCCTTGTGACTTTAGAGGCTGCTTAGGACCCATTCCCCCACTCCTCAAGAACAACCTGAGGAACAGTAAAGCAGAATTTGTGGCTTGAATGACTGTTGCGTGTCTGACCTTACATCCACTCCAAGTGGTTCCACTTGCTACATTCTCACAATTGAAAGAACCCAAAATATTTTGCCCAAAGGGATACAGGTTTTAGCTGCAGGAGTTCCCTTCAGCTTGTCTCAAAGAATATATACTGTGCATTCACAGCCTTCCAACCTGGCCCTCTTCCACTTGCCTGCTCCATCCTCTTTCTAGTTTTACTCAATCTCGTTCTCTCTCCCTACACACACACACACACACACACACACACACACACACACGAGTCATTGTACACTAGGCAAAAGTGATGCCTGCAGAGTGCATAAAGGCCTGATTCAGGGCAGCATCTATCCACAACTTACCCCTACACTATAGGTAGTCCAAAACAACCTGCCATGTGACCTTGAACAAGTGTTCGCGTGTCTGCCCCTGCTGATTGATCCTCGTCTTCTTGGACAGCCAAAAACTAGCCAGGTACATGCCAGTTTCCTCTCCGGTACCAATACAAACTCCTTACTGCTTACCCAAGTTGAGGTGGGCACTGTCACTTTTTCTCCCCCACTAGCTTCATGATTCACGCTAGCTCTTGTAGAAAAGGACCTCAGGACCCAGCTGCTAAGGTGTCCCTGACTCCGCCTCCACCGTTCTCCCCTCCACCCCCACTCGCCTCCGCCTGTAGCTGTGAAACTGGTGCTCCAGGGTATACTAGCGCACAGGGCCAGAAAGAGCGCTCAAACACGCTCCGTGTTCGCTAAGCCTCTTCTCTGCGTAACGCAAGGGCTGCGGTGCTTGCGGAGTGTGAGATGGAGCAAGGGCGTGAGTATGCAAGCAAGACCGGGCTAGCTGTACTGCTCGGGTGACAGGTGCGCGTGTGGGCGCGGGTAGGGCGGGAGGCTGGGTTGGGAGAGCCACTTTATGAGAGATGGTGGCGGGGCTAAAGAGGAGGTGCCAAGGAGAGCAGCAGTCTCTCTCTCTCCCTATCCCCGCTCCCAACTTCCCTTCTCTCCTTTTCTCCCTGGTTGTGGCTTCTCTCATTAGTATCCTTCTCTTTACTCCCTCAGCATCCTCCTCGTTGCGCGCCTCAGCCGCTCCCGCCTCTCATTCTCCCGAGCCTAAAAAGACCTCCTTGGAGACGAGCTCTGTCCAGCCTGCCTTTGCGTCCCAGAGACAGCGGGGTTGAGCCTGCGGCATGTGGAACGCGACGCCTAGCGAAGAGCTGGGGTCCAACCTCACGCGGACCGAGCTGGGCTGGGACTCGCCCCCAGACAACGACTCGCTGGTTGATGAGCTGCTGCCACTCTTCCCCGCACCGCTGCTGGCCGGCGTCACAGCCACCTGCGTGGCGCTCTTCGTGGTGGGCATCGCGGGCAATCTGCTCACGATGCTGGTGGTGTCGCGCTTCCGCGAGCTGCGCACCACCACCAATCTCTACCTGTCCAGCATGGCCTTCTCCGACCTGCTCATCTTCCTCTGCATGCCCCTCGACCTCGTGCGCCTTTGGCAGTACCGGCCCTGGAACTTCGGCGACTTGCTCTGCAAACTCTTCCAGTTCGTCAGCGAGAGTTGCACCTATGCCACGGTGCTCACCATCACCGCGCTCAGCGTCGAGCGCTACTTCGCCATCTGCTTCCCGCTGCGGGCCAAGGTGGTGGTCACTAAGGGCCGCGTGAAGCTGGTCATCCTGGTCATCTGGGCCTTGGCCTTCTGCAGCGCCGGGCCCATCTTCGTGCTGGTCGGCGTGGAGCACGAGAACGGCACAGACCCTCGGGACACCAACGAGTGCCGCGCCACCGAGTTCGCGGTGCGCTCGGGACTGCTCACAGTCATGGTGTGGGTGTCCAGCGTCTTCTTCTTCCTGCCTGTCTTCTGCCTCACTGTCCTCTACAGCCTCATCGGCAGGAAGCTGTGGCGAAGGAAGCGCTGCGACGGAGCGGTGGGCTCGTCGCTCAGGGACCAGAACCACAGGCAAACCGTGAAAATGCTGGGTGCGTCTCTGAGCGCCCCCGGGGCTTTCCTCCCTCTGCCTTCCTCCTGGGTGTCTATCTCCATTTCCCTGTCCTTGCTTGTTTATCTGCTTGCTTGTTTGTTTTTGATCTCTGAGTCTCTTTTCATACTCTGCCCCCACACACTCCCACCTACCCATTCTCCCGCCTCCATCTCTTCCCTCCTCCTCTCCCCTCACCCTCCCCTTTTGTCTCTTGGTCTTACCTTTCTCACTTCCATAAAAGAGCGTCTCACCTTATATTCCCCCAATCTGAATTTTCTACCAGTTCAAAACTTGCCACAAATCTGGGCTATTTCACAAGAATCTGGTGTGGTAAAAGTGTGGTTAATTTTCCTTCTTTGAGTGTGTGGGGCTATTAAACTTAGGAGGAAGCGCAGGTATTGGATCCCGAAGGTAGTCAGTGAGAAAGTCATTATCCACAGGCACAATCAATTTGAATAATTCTATTAGAGTTGATTCCTTTTTCTGCAATACTGTAATTCATTGCCGGTCTGCGTTTTTACAGATAATCACATAATTTTCTTTACCCTGTGACCGTTTATAACACAGTTTGCCAAGGTTCAGTGGCAATCGGTGCTGAGGTCTCTGTTTTGTTTGTTTTCAGGTTTGTTTCTTCTGTCTGCAAGGTCGCAAAGACTACATAGGATAAAGTACGATGGGCTAGAACAGACAGGGCTCTAACAGGGAGAAAGGAGACATGCAGGAGATGGCAGAAGGAAGCACTCCCTCCCCGTGGGGCCACTCAGGGGACAGCGTCACAGCCGCAGTGAATTCACACATTTCTGGAAAGATATGTGTGTAGTGTACATGAACTAACACAAAATGTGCTCGCATTCTAGGAAAATACCGACTTTATTCACTTTTCTGAAAACAAAAGTATGTTTTCTAATTGGCACAGTTCAGTTATCACTTCATATTTATTGTCACATTTGGTTGTGTGTGTTTTTTTTTTTTTTAGAAATCTTACTGGGATAATTTCATATTTACAATTTTATAGTTCCTGGACCCTGCCTGTTAAAGTGATGGAGTTCATTCAAGGAATGTCAGGTTTTCTTATCTAGAGGAGTGCCCGTTTTCCCACATCCCTTAAAGACTATGACCCTGCTGATGGTCTTCAAGGTACTTTAACTTTCACCTTGGAGAATCACGGTGCTACTATGGTGGTCAAGTTACCACTAGGAAGCTTCGTTTTTAAAATACAGTTAATAATTTCTCTCAATTTTATTTCTAGCTATTTAATTTTCCCCACTGGTATCTCATTTCTAATGTTGTTTTTCTGACTTAGCCAATGGGAAGGAATCAACAAAATGGTACAAGACTAAAAACACTATTTTCTGTCCTTTTCATTTTGGTTTCTGAAGCTTAAAAACTCAATCAAACCTGAAAGTTGAGATTTTGTTGAAAAGTTTTCCTAAATGAGCCAGATAATAGTTAATGTCAGTTGGTTTAATGCCTGTTGTAGGTGGCATAAAGCTCTCCACTTCTGTAGCATAATGACTAATCAGTAATTTGTGAAATTTCAAAAGAAAACAAAGAAAATAAACAGCAGGTGCTCTGGTGCCTTCCATAGATTTTTAATTTAGTGAGCATGTATCATATCCAGGGATTTTTTTTTTTAATTTAAAAGAAAACTTCTCCAGAAAACTGATAGAGATACATGTATACCTCATGTATGTGTGTGTTGTGTCTAGACATAAAAAACAGTGGATTGTTATTGTGAAAAACTTGTTAAGTCAATATGTCAACTAAAGCACAAAGTCACTCAAATACTCATTAAGTAGAAATGACTGGAAAACCAGTTTTTGAAATATCGTGAACGGTTGCCTGGATAGTCTCAGTTTTGGTTAAAATTCATGCATGGGGAAGAGCAGAACAATGTGTTTCTAATGTCAACAGGCAGGCTGTAGGGCATAGTCAGAGCCCATCGTAGAAGGGTTTACACTGCAACATTTCTTTAACTGGACTTCTCTCTTCCATTGTCCTTCCAGCTGTCGTGGTGTTCGCTTTCATTCTCTGCTGGCTGCCCTTCCACGTAGGGCGATACTTATTTTCCAAATCCTTTGAGCCTGGCTCACTGGAAATTGCTCAGATCAGCCAGTACTGCAACCTCGTGTCTTTCGTCCTCTTCTACCTCAGTGCGGCAATCAACCCCATTCTGTACAACATCATGTCCAGGAAGTACCGGGTAGCGGTGTTCAAACTTCTGGGATTTGAGCCCTTCTCCCAGAGGAAGCTCTCCACCATGAAGGATGAAAGTTCTCGGGCCTGGACAAAATCCAGCATTAATACATGACCGGACTGAGCTTAAGCAGTCATCGCTTATTGTTCTCAACTGGAAGCCATAGCACAGCAGATGTTTGGAGGAATCGGAAGGTTATTTTGGAATTTGGGACACATAGATCTGGAAACAACTGGGGTGGGGGGACAGATGGCACACTCACCAGTGCTCTCATAGACTCTGCCTGTGTACTCACTGCCCATGATTCTGTGTTCTGCTGTGGGCGCTGGTGAGGGTTTTGCAATTCAGAGAAAGAAGAGATGGAAAATGGGCAATGTGAGCACTTGTTGATGGGTAAATATTACATCTGATTTACTTATGCATAATAATCAAAATTACTTGATTGGAAGAATTACGTTAAAATAAAAATTCAAAATATGACCTTTAGAAACTAACAGTTTTAATAAAACTCTAGAACGATGTTATCCAAGATAAATGCAATGCAAGGTATGTAAATCACCAATATAAAATATAAAAATGAGGAATTTAAACTCTTTTTCACACTGAATTGTTGCGATCCAGCTTTGGCTTATATCTGCTGTCCATCTCAATCAGTAATCTTCAGTACCTTTATATTTTATAAAATTTACAGATGAAAAAGTAGATGTGACAATCCAAGTTATCTAAACAGGCTTAAAATGGTTCAATAATTTAAATGACTGCACGTGTGTCTAAACTTTAAATTGTAAATTCAGTTTCTGAATCACACAGGTCACACTTCAACTTCTCGGTTGTCAAATGTGGCTCACTGATCAGTGTATTCAACAGTCGAGCTCTAGATCATCTGCAGAATTGTGTTGAATCTTAATATGAATTCTTTAAAAATACACACCCATTCCCTGAAATCTTTTGTACTGAATTAGCATAGTATAGTTTTAGTGATGGAGCCTAAAAAATCATGCTGAAATACCCATGTCTCATTCTGGGAAGAGAATGGAATGTGTAAGATACGTTTTTAGATTCAGGTGAACTGTATGTGCTAGCATTCAAAAAATGAAACTTCATAAAAATTGCTCAATCTTAAATTTTCATATCTGGCTTAATAAGAATTCTTAATCTAATCATAAGGATTTTTTGTGAATAAGAGAATAATTTATTGCTGATTTAGATAAGCTTACAGGAAGCTTAATGGAAATAAAATCAGTTTTCCAATCATAAAGAGAGGCTCTAGGAAAAAAAAAAACACAGAATCCTCCAAAAATTACTGCTGATTGATACTCAAATCTTTTTATAAACCATTTAATCATTTATTTCAAAATGCCCATCCCCTAACTTTCTTAAGGTGTTCACGTTTCACTGCTTATCTGATATGGTACAGGGATTTCCAGTCTGTCTCTTAATCATAATTATGAATGAATATATGCCTCCTACCAAACACTGTATATTTTGGTTTTAAAGTTAATGCTTTCTTTCATATAGACATTGTTTCATATACAGTCAATGCCATAAACATTAGGTATAGCATCTTAAAATAATTTCTTCATAATTCTGTGCACTACAAAATCATGCAAGAAGTTCCAGCGTGAAGTCACTGACTCAACTATAAAACTGACTGGGGCATTTAAGAAAATCATCACCATGGTTTTTCTCATCAAAAGGAACTATTAACATGCCGAAAGAATTACCCATTTTGGAAAAGTCAGAATGTGATCATAATTCAAATTATTTCTCTAGAGAAATACTTCTGAAATTCCTCTTGACATTAAAATTGTACCATCAAAATGCAGAACTTTAGCAAGCTGATTGTCACCTAGTTCTTAGGAGTACTTGAAAATTTTGTAAGGGTGTATTGATTCATTTAGATCCATGACATCCTTTTTAGCACACGAAGAATTATTATCCTAAGTAGTGCACAGCAAATCTACAGAAGTATCTCAGTTTTCTGAAGCCTTAGGGATACAGTCCATTTGAGAAGAAACAAGCCAAAATGAAGAACTTGACCTCCGTAAAACAACTGATAGATCTGGAGAAAAACAAGCCAACTTGAAATTTGTGGCATAATCTAGTCCACTGTACCCATCTCCTACAGTTCATGTGTCAGTCTCAACTCACCTGTAGGGTCGATTTTTCTTATGCCTGTACTGTCAGTATGCCATCACTGTCTTTCGCTGGTTATTCCGGAATCTCAAAGGATGTGTTAGGGAAAGGGATCTTGAGTCTGTCATCCTATACCATTGACTTTTCATAGTTTGTGCCTTCCTTATATTCTCATACTCCACACATTGTTTAAGACTCAGGGAAAAGAACTTACACTGAGGGAAACTGTTTCTAGAAATCTGTTACTTCACAAGTGTTTCCTCTGTGCCTGATAGTGGTTCAAAAGCTACGGATTTTATCCATATGGATAAAATTATGTGTTAGGTTACAGTAGGTAGATGCTACTCCAAAACTGTGAAGTCAACATCCGCAGTTGCTCCCTGACATTTCAAAGGGCTGATCTTACCACCGGACTGCGGTGAACTGGACCAGAATAAACTAGAAATGACCATTGTCTGTGCAAAACAAAGTCGTAGACACAGTTGATGTTTGCACAGCATTTTTCGCTAATGTCCGGAAAGCAAAGGAATTGATTTCTTTTTAATTTCTGTGTTTCTGTTATCCTGGCTAAGGACTACATTAGCACACCTTACACTGTGTGTCAAAGTGAGGATCAAAACCTTCTCACTATAGGAAGTACAACTTTTCACAATGGCTTTAAAGAAAATGTTCACTGTCATGAGTTATTCCAAAGTTTGGAAGTCGTGCGTTTGAGAAACCCTTCTAACGCCTGAAAGCATGTTGAAAACCATATAGCAACTTTTCCTTGCAATGAATGTTGTTGAGATGTGATATGAATTAGAATTCCATTTTTTCATGTGAATGCTTTTATTAAAATCTGAAAATATTATAATTTATAGCCCTTGTTTAATATTTTTAGCTATTTTATTCTTTTCCATTGATCCATATACTTGAATATTAACATGGAAAATCAAAACTGTGAGATATTTTTGCAAGACTGGTGCCTGAAAACACTCTTATCTTAAAAAAAAAGTGATGGCATCTTTAAAATGTGACATTACATATTTACATATATCAAATTTTCTTCTTACAATGTCTAAGTGAATAGACTAGAGTTTTCTGCTCTGAATGCACCTGGTATAAACAAGACGTCATTGGAAGATAAACCATAACTAATATGGTTCATTGTCTAATATTTCTCCTAAAATTTCTTTGCAATTTTAATTGCATTATAGCCAGCATGTGACTTAGGTGATTAGTGACAAAAGTTAATTCAGTGAATTGATAACAAACCGTTTTATACAATGCATAAAGTGATAGTCACACTCAGTCACACACACCAATGACAGATGCTGATTCTTCAAGCTCATGTTACTTGGTTTTTTTTTTTTTCACATTAAAGGAAATCCGGTCACGTTCACTCTTGTTAATAAACTAAATGAGAAGCAGGGGAAGGGAAAAGTTCACCCTTCCCCTCCCCCACTTGCTTCTATGCTTGTCCTTGTATCTCAGACCTTGCAGCACGTAACAGGCTACCTATTTGGTCTAAGAGAACTACCATCATTTTAAAAATGCAACTGCTGCTGTGTCTACACCCCTTCTAATGGCTGCACATTTTGCTGGAACCTCAGTTCATGGTTGGTTCTGACACTGTACATCCCTCTAATCAAGGGCTTGCCAAGTACTCTCAACACTGGCAAACTGATAGAGTCCTCCAAGAGCATATCTCCTGTAAATACTCAAAAAGCTGCACCAAAATGCTCCCATCCTTCTGTCCAGAAGTCCTCTTTCCCCTATTCACAGGGAAAACTTCAGAGAGGAATGGTTTGAAAGATGCCCCATGGTTAAATCTCTAAGCCAAAACAGCTGTCTGGTCCAACAACAAAAACCTCTGGATGTTTCACAAATCACACTGCAAGTTTAGTGTACTAGCAAATGCTTGCTCATACAATTATAACCAAATAGTGCAGTCCCATTTCACTGCTTTGTGATGTGTGCTGTGTCTATAAATTTAACACTCTACTTGGCTGATATGTGTTATTACAATGTGTCATCAATGTCACTGATGGTATTGTATCATGATTCCGTGTTTCTAAGGATTCTGTGACTGCTAAAGAAGAGCTTGTCTCTCCTGTACCTGTCTTATGAAATGAGGCTTTGATTTCCTTCCTTTGGATGTCTGTAATCAAACAATGGCTAAATAAATATCTTTAACAGCATGTAATTGAGTTTTCCCTCTCATAAAATCGATGTGCAGTACGTGTTACCTCTATTTTTGTTCTAGATTTAGTTTTATCCTACCCTGTTAATTCTGAAATATGTAGTTTGCAAACATGAGGGAAGTGTTTGGTGTAGTGAATTTTATGAGGATACTTGGAAAAGCTCATTGAAAAGATGAAGTTATAAAATAATTGTATTGGTCCCGGCGCGATGGCACAGTGGTTAAGGTCCTCGCCTTGCACACCCCGGATCCCATATGGGCGCCGGTTCTAATCCTGGTAGCCCCGCTTCCCTTCCAGCTCCCTGCCTGTGGCCCGGGAAAGCAGTCGAGGATGGCCCAAAGCTTTGGGACCCTGCACCCACATGGGAGACCTGGAAGAAGCTCCTGGCTTCGGATTGGCTCAGCTCCAATCATTGCGGCCGCCTGGGGAGTGAATCATTGGACGGAAGATCTTCCTCTCTGTCTCATCTCTCTGTATATCCGCCTTTCCAATAATAAATAAATAAATAAAATAAAATAATTGTATTCCAGCTCTGTTGCTGTGTGGCTATGGCAAAATTCTTAACCTCCTCTGCCACGCACCAGACACTTCTTAGGTGCTTGCTGAATGGCCACAGTTAAGAGCATACTTTGGACTTAGTGGTTAAGATGCCCTAGCTTCCCGTTCTGGCTGCCACTCTCAATTCCAGCTCTCTACTAATGCACACATCGTGAGAGCACAGTAATGGTGCAAGTAGCTGTGCTCTTGCCACCCAAGCAGGAGACCTGAATGAAGTTTTTTTTCCTGAATTCAGCCTGATGATGACCTGGTCTTGGCTGTTACAGAATTGAAGAGTGTACCAGCAGATGGGAGGGGGTGCTCTCTCTCTTTCTCTCTCTTCCTTTAAAGAAAAAAAAAATACCCTGTACAGTATCCTAGTGACTAAATCCTCACCTTGTATGAGCCGGGATCCTACATGGGCACAACTTTGTGTCCTGGCTGCTCCACTTCCCTTCCAGCTCCCTGCTTGTGGCCTGGGAAAGCAGTGGAGGACGGTCCAAGGCCTTGAGACTCTGCACTCGCGTGGGAGACCCAGAAGAAGCTCCTGGCTTAAAAATGGCTCATTCCAGTCATTGTGGCTACTTCGGGAATGAGCCAGTGGATGGAAGATCTTGCTCTCTGTCTCTCATTCTTTCTGTAAATATGTCTTTCCAATAGAAATAATAAATAAATATAAATAAATAAATAATGTCCATGATCATCATTTGGACATCTGAAAAAATATTAGCACTATCTTCAGATTTCTTTTTCAGGTCCTTTGCTGCCTTTAGCATATTTCTTCAACTATTACTGTTTGAGTCTGGCACCTTTATTGACTATTTACAAAATCTAAGTTTATTCAAAGCAGCTAAAATTTTTAGCCAGGCAAAGGACTTTCTCTTGCCAAGGTGTTGACCAGCTGCTGGGGCGCGGGTTTCCCAAGGCAGTAGACACACATGCTCTACTGAGATCTCATGGACTCTCTCCAGGATGAAGGCAACTCTATCTGTGGAATAAAAAAATACTTTCTGGCTCCGGAAGCAGAAGGTGGAAGAAGACTGAGCTGAGTGTGCCTTCTAGGGTTCTGACAGTGCATGTGCTGCCATTGGTGGCCACTTGCTCACTCCCTATGCCTGAGTCACTGTTGCGAACATGTAGTAAATAACTTTCTTTCAGAAACTGTCTTCCAGGAACAAGACATTGGAAGTGAAGAACACATTGAGTTGGAAGCAAACATTTGTGGAATATACCATCTACCAGCCACAGGGCCCTGAGTAACCTCCATGGATGTTAGTTTATGTAAAGGACAATAGACATCATATGACAGCATCCGGTGGAATTATACATGTAAAAGGCAGCATCTGGAGTGTAGCGGATTCCAATGCATATCAACTTTTGTTTATTAGCACAATGTGTTGGGTCATTCACAATCTGTCATTTCTAGTTTGAGTTTCTTCAAAGCAGAGCAAGCACATCAAATGTGTGTGAAGAAACCTCGAGGCAGTATCCTTGTTCAGTTTTGAGATCTCCCACTCCAATACTAATGGTAGTCTCATCCACGCCTAAATCAATGAGCTTTTCAGTAACTTGTCTTTACTGAATCTTTCCAAGAAATACTGTGTAGTTTTCAGAGAAACAGCGATTTTCTTCTTTGCAATCACATTTCAACAGTTTATGTAATTTCTAATTAAGTAATTATAGTGATAATCGCAACTTGGCTTGGGCCGATTTAGGAGCAGAACATAGGGATGAGCTAGACTGTATCCCTCTAGTATACAGCACACTCAGTGTGGCCTGACCATCAGTCAGGATTCTTGAAACAGCGGTCTAGTTAGAAACACATCTAATCCCCAAATAAAAGCACTGGAAGTTCAGACATTTGTTGGCTCTCTTCAGAAATCCAGGCCAAAAAACACTTAAGAGATTGTCTAGTGACTAAGCGGGCCGCGGGAGCTCTTCAGTGCCATTCATGCTTTGTCAGTGGTTCACAGAAACTACTGATGAGTTCTTAGCAGGTGACAGAAGTGAAAAAAGATGTTTCAGCTTCAATCCTACCAACTCTGTTGTCCAAAACATACTATCAGGTTTGTATTTGTCCTGGATTTTTTTTTTTTCATTTTTAAAGGATATGTCATTAATAGTCCCATCAAAATAGTGGGGGTGAGGCTGTTGGTTCTCTGGTTCTGTCCAGCCTCTGCTGTGGTCTTGTCTGATAGTATGTGAAATTAGCATCCAGAGAACAAAAGTTCTCCCTTTAACAGGTAATAAACCTGAAAGACAACTGGCTACACTCTCTTTATTCCCAGTATGTTCCCAGAAGAAAATAGCTGGATGCCTCTATTCAAAGAATACATTCCAATCACTTGTGGAAAAGACAGCGTAGGTTTCTACACTTTCTGCTGGGGAATGGTGGTACTTTTCTTGTCAGGCAGTGGGCTGCAGGAAAATCTGAATGGCCACTTATTGCCCTCTCCAGCCCTGCCCTGGCCACTGCATGAGGTCACTGACTGACAGGCATCAGGGTCAGTGGGAAGAGAGGCAAATCAGACATGAGGGTACAGTGAGCACAAGAAATGGAGGGCTAGCTTCTCTCCTCTAGAGGATTATGTGACACTGTTATTTCAGTGGTCACACGCCCTTACTTTGCCATGAATCTAATCAAGCTGCCAATTGTTTTAAGAAAGTTATGCCCAAAGATAAAACTTTGCACAGTACAGTGGAAGCTACATTAACAGTTCATGGCAGAAAGCATGTTCTCATTGAAGAGAAGTGTCAGGAGCGGTGTACTATAGCCACACTGAAGCCATGTCAGGAGCCATGTACTGTAGCCACACTGAAGCCATTTTGAATATAGAACTATGGGCAAGTGGAAAATTCCTGGCTGGCTAGATGCTTGGGAAAGAAGTTATGAAACTACGGGCCCGGCGCGGTGGCGCAAGTGGTTAAGTCCTCGCCTTGCACGCCCGGGATCCCATATGGGCGCCGGTTCTAATCCCGGCAGCCCCGCTTCCCTTCCAGCTCCCTGCCTGTGGCCTGGGAAAGCAGTCGAGGACGGCCCAAAGCTTTGGGAACCTGCACCCGCGTGGGAGGCCCGGAAGAGGCTCCTGGCTTCGGATCGGCATAGTATCGGCCCGTTGCGCTCACTTGGGGAGTGAATCATCGGACGGAAGATCTTCCTCTCTGTCTCTCCTCTCTGTATATCCACCTTTCCAATGAAAAAATAATAAAAATAAATCTTAAAAAAAAAAAAAAAAGAAGTTATGAAACTAAACACACGCTTAGCTTCAATTGTTCAATTGTTTGTAGCAACTGTTTTAGAATGTGATTTATGCTGTACCTGCCAACATCTTGTTACTGATTACCTATGCTATTGTTGATATGTTGGTTACTATGGTTGATATGGTGGCTGCTCAAGAACAATCGGTCTGGAGACCATGGCTTGCATCCTAGTTTCTCCTTTCCTCCCTGAGCCTTAGTTACTGAAAAGTATAAAAACCCTCAATTAAAATCAATAAACTGACAGCTTGATCAGACATCCTGTCCATTCTCAGTGTCTCTTGTCCCCTTCATTCTCTCCTAGGTGGCTGCAACCCCCGTTGACTGTCCTGCTGGACAGGACAGAGAAGTAATTGTTCCTCTAACAATTTAGATATTTTTGAATTGTACAGTTTCTTACACATGCACAAAGTATTTATTTTATTAAAGATTTATTTATTATTTTTATTCAAAAGTCAGATTTACAGAGAGAAGGAGAGACACAGAGAAAGATCTTCCATTCATTGGTTCACTCCCCAACTGCCCACAATAACTGGAGCTGAGCTGATTCAAAGCCAGGATCCAGGAACCAGGAGCCAGGAGCCAGGAGCTCTTCCACGTATCCCATATGGGTTCTGGGGTCCAAGGACTTATCCTCCACTGCTTTCCCAGGCCACAAGCAGGGAGTTGGAAGGAAAGTGGAGCAGCTGAGATACAAACCGGCACCCATATGGAATCCTGGCACATGCAAGGCAAGGACTGTAGCAGCTGGCTGCTGTGCTGGGCCTCACAAACAGCTATACTGCACTGGCTCCACTGTCACAAGAAAATCTTGGCATGCAGTTTCTATGAGGCCAATTTTCTCTCAGCGACATCAGATACCTTCAAGAAAAGGTCAGCTAATCTCTCTAATGGGTTGAGTTTTTTCATCTCATTTTTGGAATTAAAATGAAGCTGTCAGGGTGAAATGCTTTATATGATTAAGAATTTCACTGAAAGTTCCTCATTGAAGTTAAACATGTTCATTATGGACTAGTAATATAATTTGAATGAATCATTGTCTCACAGCAAAAATAATGTTTTACTCAACGCATGAACCTATGGAGAAGTCAGCAGTGCTTGGAATTGACTGGCTACCGACATAATTCATGATTTATCCAAAGAAATCAGGACAGTGTATCAATAAAAATGAAAATTAATTGCTGACATTCACAAATATTCAGAAAGAGGGAGAGAGAGAGAGAAATATGTGAAAAGTCACGGAAGAGTGTTGCTCATCATCAGCCAGATATCAGAAATTCATATGCTTGTAAAGGGTTGCTCTGTAATTACCTAGTATCCTAAGATAGGGCTCTGAGTTTTCTAATTTGATGATCTTTTTCTTAAAATCAGTTGGAATTATTTTTAAAGATTTATTTACTTTGAAAGCTAGAATTACAGTAAGAGAAAGAAAGG
Organism: Ochotona curzoniae; assembly: GCF_017591425.1. Taxonomy (NCBI): domain Eukaryota; kingdom Metazoa; phylum Chordata; class Mammalia; order Lagomorpha; family Ochotonidae; genus Ochotona; species Ochotona curzoniae. Next base: position 27,217,343 of record NW_024467096.1, read on the forward strand.
AAGAGAGCTCTTCCATCTGTTGGTTCACTCTCCAGGTGGTGGCAACATCTGGGCTGGGTGAGGCTGAAGCCAGGAGCATCATTCAGGCTCTTACATGGGTGACAGGAGCCACCTCACGCTTGGGCCATCTCCTGCTGTCCCCTCCTAGACCTCCTAGGGAACTTCATCACAAATGGCACAGTCACGATACAAACCAGCATCCATACATGATGCTGGCATCTCAGGCAACGGCTTTACCCTATACCAAAATGTTAGACACTGTTGATATTTTTAATCAGTGTAGTCACCAAGGGAGCATCAAAAACAAAACAAAACAAAAAACCTGAAATGGTAAAACAAAAAACTTCAGTTTCTGCAGCTATCTGAGATGTTTGAGCTAGTGTAGGCATTGTGGAGTGTAGGCATTGTGGTGCAGTGGATTAAGCTGTCGTCTTTAACCCTGGCATCCTATTTGAGCACTGACTTTAACCCTAGAATGAATCCAAGGATGGAAGGTCTGTCTCCACACCACCCCTCTGCACCACAGTGTCAGCCCCAGTTTTCTACACTTATCCAGCATTGTCTAGTACATGAGTCTGAGGAGGCCATGCCCGGGGCAGTAATATGCACCATTACATGAAGGTGAGCTGATCAGATGGCTGGAGGTACAAGCACAATTGCAGACATAAAGAACCACCAGGGCACTGTCAGAGGAAGGAAGGAACACAATCTAGTTGAGTGCTGAAGGAGGTCACAGTTGAGTGGAGATGGGAGGATGTGGTCCACAGTGCACACTGCTCCGTGGACAAGTAGGCTCTCAAAGGCCTCACTGGGGTCTCTGACCATTATCTTAGGAGCAATGCAGAGCCAACAATAGGTTTGGAGTGGGAGAGTCATGGGATGGCATTTTCATTTAAAGAAGACTGCCATATCTGCTATTTGCTAGTTGGATTGGATTAAAGTTATGCAAGAGTGAGTAACTAGAAACTTCTCTTCAGTGAAAATGAATCGCCTCCCTACCACCACCCCTACCACCACGACCACCACCAAAAGAAGAGAGAAATGTTTTGGAGACAATAATGCAGAATACTTATCTGTTACATTGGAAGTCTTCTTTTGCAGGCTTCCTCTTAACTCTCTATCACTCAAGCCCAGCTCAAACCCCACAGTTAGGAGTGTTCACGTGTATGAGCAAAGCCTTGGTCAATAGAACCAATACAATATGCTATACGTGACCACACCAAGTCTCTGGATGAAAACGTGCCAAGTCTTAGCATGTTAAAAACAAACTGCCACTTCCTCTTGACCTCAGGGCTGTGAGTCCATCTTGCATTGGCATCACTGATTGTCTGGCTTCCTGGGCCATCTTTATTCTGTCTTCACCAGGGCAGCCACCATGGGAGTCTGCACAGCAGATGGTGGTGCACATATTGAAATGGGAAAATGGAAGCGTTTTCACTATGTTTTCTGGATTTCCATCAACCAGCAAGTGAATATTACACACCACACTCTGAGCCGGTGTGAAATTCTCTATCAACTCAGAGCTTGAAAGAAGATGTCTGAACATCTTATTTACTGAAGGAGAACATTATTGCTGCTGTTGTTTCTATCATTTGTACTGAAAGTGGAGAAGATGTCCTTCAGCCTTTAAAGTAGTGTGAAATCTCATAATATCCATCCTCACTCCCACAGTCTCAAAGAGTGATGGCTAGCAATTTCCTGAGGAATGAAATCCAAGTTTATGCTGAGATTCAAGTCTCTTCCCGATAAAAGGTGCTCAGATGTTTTCCTTGCTCCATCTATGTGTCCTAAACTCTAGTAAGCTGAATTCATATTTCATCCCTCTGTTGTGCCCACACTTCCTTTATTCATTTATTCACTCCTTTATTCATTCAGTGAATATGTACTGTGTATTTTTGCATGTCTGAGAAAACATCACTGTGAAGATTTTTTTTAACTATCTTTCAAGAAATTTTTATATATGTACCCTGACAGGTGTACGCATGCTTCTATTCGGACAGGATAGACTTGTTTCGACTCAATAAATTATTAGAGAATCTGTGCATTGCTACTGAGAAATAAAAGGCACCAGCTTTCTTGACAGTTGCTTAGTTCTCTCCTTAAGTGCAGCTCCCAAACAGATTGAAGCCCCTGTAATGGTACACTATATTAATGTCTATTTATTCCAGCCTGGAATGCTTTTTTGTTCATTAACAGAATTTTTTTAGACTTTAGAGAAGATTTTGTTTATTTCAAAGGGATACGTGTGTGTGATAGAAAGACGGGCAGGGAGAGACAAAAAGACAGACAGAGAAAAAGAAGGGTGGGGAGAAAGAGAGACAGAAAATCTTCCATCTTTTGGTTCACTCTTCAAATGGCCACAGAAAAAGACCTCCACATCTCCCAAGTAGGAAGAGGGACCCAAGTTCTTAATACATCTTATGCTCACAATATCTGGGAGCTCAGCTGGAAGCACAGCAGCCAGGATTTGAGGCAGCATGTCAATATGGGACACCAGAATCGCAGGTGGCAGATTAGCCTGTTGTAACACAATGCCAGGATTATTCATTAACATGACTTGAGCTCTTAGTTACTTCAGCTACATGTTTAAATGTAAAGAAAGCCTTTTTGCTAAAATTATGTAACACAGGTCTGAATGAGCAATGAGTTTTTAAATTTGATGCCAAATGCTCATACAACAAATTAGAAACAGACACGATTACATCAAACTCAACACTTTTTACAACAATGGAAACAAGTAAGAGTGAACAGGCAGCTTACATAATGAATCATTTTTGATTTAGCAAGCGTCTTCAATTTCCTAGCTGGGTAAGGATTCAGAAGGATGCTCAGACTGCAGCTCCATTGCCTTTGCATCTGCCATCACTTACTCTAAGGAGGATGTTTTCCTCCCTGAGCCAGGGCCCACATGTGTAAGAGGAAGCTTTGCTTTCATCCTTTCTGTTTTTCCAGTGGTTCTTGGATTGCTTCCCCTTTTCATTCCCAAGTCTGCTTTTCCTTTTTAAGTGGTTCTAGGAACTTGACTACCAAGTATTATGTGACACACAGACACAGCACTGTTTATTCTCTCATTGAACAGTACCTGAGTGTTCAATTGTCCCTTAGGTGACATGTCATGTCTTACCTGATATCACCAGCATCACCCCTCAACTCCAGTGAGATAATTTCTTAATGGTAGAAAATGTCCAGCACGCCTCTCTCATTGTAATCATGTCATATTAGCCTGGCTATATCACTAAAATATAACACAATCAGGAATTTTCTTTCCTAATTCATCCATTGTAATTAGAACAGTGATTTGTCATAGTAAACATCTTTCATGTCTATTTGTAATAGCTGAGGAAATATATTCCAAAGAAACTATGATTTTTAAATTGTGTAACAGTACTAGCAATTTGTCTTTGGAGGTCTGTGTGGCATAATCTTACAAATCTAAGAATGGCATGTTATGATTTGTCATGGCTTCTGTACTCTGAATCATAAAAAAAGGAGGCTCTAGTTTCATCTCTTAATTAAAATTGAGTATTGTTACTTACGTCATCCTGTTCACAGCACTTTCACACTCCCTCCTTCACTGTCCTTCACTGACCCCGCAAAGCAGTATCCCTCCTTCCAACGACCATGAAGCCAAACACTCGCTGAGCTCTGTAAAGCGCTGTCACTTGCTGAGGTTACACAGGCTGCCAACAGCAGAATCAGGATTAGACTTCGGGATTAGAGTTTGGTTGCTATAAAAAAAAAATGTTCATCATCTAGTGATTGGTTTTATTGACTCTAAAATACAGTATTCAGGGGGGAAAGGTTTAGGCCTGATCCTATAGGGAGCAGTCTGAGTAGAACCTCGTATCCTCGGCTCTCCGTCAAGAAGAAATAAAAATATGATTACTCCCTGAGGTGATGTGTTTCAGTTGAAATGCATTCAAATTCATGGACATTGGTGAACACCTCAACTAAATGCTAAGTTGGGGATGGTGGGAAACAAAGCAGATGCGTGGGGCATCCTCTGCTCTTCAGGGCCTCAGCATTGAACAGGGCCGGTAAATCACTAAATTTACCAAAACACTACTGGATAGGGCAAGCATTATTCATTTACTAATTTGATAGTCACTGAGTGCCCACTATGTTCCAGGCAGTGTTGCAGGTCTACACAATACAGGAGTGCAAAGCAGTTTAGGTTTTTGTTAAGTCATTGATTTATTGAAATGTAGACACACACACACACATGCACATGGAGAGAAAGACAGAGATTTTCTATCTTCAGATTCATCTCACAATGACTCTGACAACTAGGACTTGCCCAAGCTGAAGCCAAGGGTCACAAATTTCAACGAGTTCTGCCACGTGGCCGGTAGAGACCAGTGTACTTGAGCCATTTTCTGCCACCTCCCGAGGTGCACACTATCCAGAAGTTCAAATAGACAGTGGAGCAAAGGCTAGAAGCTAGCCACTCTGTTACGCGATTCAGGCATCTGAACCAACAGCTTGAACTACTGTGCCTTTCCCTAAATGCATATTCTTGAGGTGTTTCCATTTTATTGAAGACTGACAGACAAATACATTAATAAAGTAAATTAAGGTCATCCTATGTGCAATAAAACATGTCTTTTTGCCACTCAAATAGCACCTAGAGAAAAATCCATGCCACAAAAATACTAGACAAAAGGAATGTCCAATTGATGATCTCTGTTCTTTTATAGAGTAAAAGAAATAAAATAGACATCAGAAAAGAAACAAAAATCAGAAAAACAATTAATTGATAAGTCTAATGATACCAGAAACCCTTCAAATATATTAAAAATAGAGACTGCACTACATATCTATATTAAAAATGAACATATGGCCTGGTGCGATAATGTAGTGGTTGAAGTCCTCGCCTTGCACGTGCTGGGATCCCATATGGTTGTCAGTTCTAATCCCGGTGGCCCTGCTCCCCATCCAGCTCCCGGCTTGTGGCCTGGGAAAGCAGTCAGTGATGGCCCAAAAGCCTTGGGACCCTGCACCTGCATAGGAGACTCACAAGAGCTCCTGACTCCTGGCTCTGGATTAGAATAGCACTGGTTGTTGCGGTCACTTAGGGAGTGAACCACAGGATGGAAGATCTTCCTCTCTGTCTCTCCTGCTCTGTATATCTGCCTTCCAATAAAAATAGATAAATCTTTAGAAAAATGAACATAAATGCAAAACGTTGAATTTTTAAAACAAATTCAACTAAACAGCATATTATTATGACCCAGCAGTAACTACCTGGGCATGCAATTTTCATTTAATATTGCTAAGTTAATATGTATGGTTCACTGTATTAACAGATGAGAAAGAAAAAACTATGTAACCATTTTAACAGATTTATAAAATTATCTGACAAAACCAGGATATTTTTGAAAAGAAAGAACTTCCTCAACTTGGAAAATCCCATCTCTAAAAAAAATCTACATTTAACATTATGTGAAATGGTTAGAAATAAAAAGAAACCACTGCATATTCTCCCCCTTAGATCAGAAACAAAATTGTGCGCTCTTCACTACTATCCCATGGTGTAGTGGAGCTGCTATTCAATGCAGTCAGGGTAGAACCTCCTGCAAGACCAAGAAATACCAGGCACGAGGAGCACAAGTAAGAGCCAAGGCTGCCACGGGCTCTGCCAGTGTCATCACCGTGGACTCCAGTCCTTGACTGTTGTGAAGCTGTTACTGCAGGAAAGAAGACACAGGTCACTCCTCGGGGAGGCTTCTAGAGAGAAGAGCCACATTCAGATGCTCTGCAGAAGGCCAATTTTCTGGAAACTCTGCTACTAGCTAGTTGACATTGGGAGTACATCTCAGGAAAAGCATAGGAGAGATCTCGTAATAATGTAGTAACAGTATGACCAAGAATGGGACATGGTGTTTGAGCAATGAACTCCTGCTCCCTTTTGATAGGAAGACCATTACTTACTTTGGACCTTAGTTATGAGCGGATATCAGAGAAAACAGGAGACAGACATCAACTAAGCGATATTTAAAATGACTGGTGAAATCAAGGATAGATAGACTTGCTTTCTCAGTTTGGTTTAGTTCACGATTCAGACCTTTCAAATTCTGGAGGAAAACAGATCCATACATAGGCCCCATGATCTTGGTGTGGCTTATATTTCAATTCAGGTAGGATTTGCAGCTTCACCAGCTGGTGCTAATGAAACACAGAGCTGGTGGACTCCTTTCTGCTTGACATTTAATTTGATTCATGATGGCTTGCATGTTTTGCTGTCTGTGAATACAGGTGCTCCCTAGCTGGGGAGAACATGCAAAAAGTGTCTCCTTATTTTCAAAATGTGACAATACAGAGAGGAGAAGCAAGTGGAGAATGCACAAAGTGGGTTATGTATAAGATCAAATTCTCAATTTAGTGCATTCTAGCATTTGTAATGGTTGCTTGTACTCCTGGAGTACAGTGTACCTTTGACTTCTTGTGAATTCATCACCTCCCTAAAAGGAACACAATATTTTTCTTAAAGCTTAGAAATTTTCAGGCTGTTTTATTTTTTTCAACTTGTCAAAGCAAAAAAACAAATAGGATGGTATTAATTGATTATGTTGGAAACGTACTCAGCGAAAGTGATAGTTTTAATAGCTAACGATGTGTTTTAGCAATGTTGGGCAATGACACATTATGCCATGTAAATTTGCTTGGGAAAAGAGGAAAGGGAGGGGAAAGAGGCATCTAAGAAATAGGTAAAATATGAAGGTACTGCAAAATGTTTATGGAATAGATTTAATGATAAACTTATTTTGGTGCAAATTGTTTTAAAGTTCCTAATTGCTTTTAATTATTTTAATAGTTTTTAGTATTTTTTTCATATTACACAATCACCATGAGCTTTTTTCAAAATTTTGTTTTTGATGACATTTTAGTAGTTGATTAAGGTGTGACAGATTGAGGATTAAGGGAAAGTGAGTGACCCCACTGTTTATGATTTTCTCTTCCTTTTTCCTGTATTTGGGGAGAAGGGGGAGAGAAGGTGATAAACCTCCTAGCCTCCCAACCACCTCAGTACCCAGGGATGGGTAACAGCCATCTGATATCATCCCAGGGTCTCTGATGTGGAACATGCTTCAAGGGTTCTGTTCAAAGGGTTTTGATTGTTTTTCAAATGTTGATCTTGCTGATCCCAGGATGAGAAAATCCTTCCAACATCCATCTGCTGACACAATCCACCCCAGAGTCTCCATTCACCCAGATATTTGCAGTCAATGCTTGGTAATTGATCAAATTGTTCTGCCCTCCTTCTTCTGCTTGGTACCAGATGTGTTCTGCAGGCTCCAATGGACTATTATATCCCCTGATGAGCATCAGGGCATGCCATCCACTACATCATCTTCAGCAGCTGAGGAGGCCCAGTTCTGACATGTTTGCTCCATGGTCAGACCACAGATCCTGCAATTATCCCCATGGTTGGAGTTCTGAGTAAAATGGTTCAGTTGTGGGATCCCGAAAGAAACTTTGTCTGAGGTGATCCCAAACCTGACTCTTGTGTGTGCTAGCCAGTACAGGGTCTGTCTCAGTCTGTCACCCACATCAGCCTATTCACACCCTGATTGTTGCAATTGCTAGGGCAGTTCTGTCTCTAGCACCATCTTTTATGTAGATTGATGGGTTCTGTGACCCCGACCATCCCAGCCCACCACACACTCATCCCTTACATAGACCAGCAGGAACTGCGGCCTAGTTGGAGCATCACCAATAATCCCCAGCAGGGCCACCCCTAGCCCTGGTTCCTGCTTGCCAGTATGTGTAGCGGTCTGATTAAGTCTGTTCCACATCCCATTCAGCTCTTATATACATCAATGGGCATTGGAACCTGGCTCAACCTGACTGACCCTACTATCCAACCCGCACTCATGCCAGTGGGTGTTACATCCTGTCTTACAAGGCCCTGCCCCCAGTTCTGGTTACCATGCTCACCAGTGTAAGTTGCAGTTACCATGAGCTTTTTAAGACCCATTGTGTATTCAGTGTGTGCTGAAAATGGAGCTGTGCTGGATGTGCAAAATATACGAAGAAGACTGTGAAAGCAAATGAAGCAATCAAGAGCTAGCTCAGAGTCAGAGAAGACTGCATTTGAGTCCTGGCCTGTGGTTGTGAGATGCAGTGAATCCATTTTAAATACATATGTTACAGAACACATCCCCAAGTCAATATGCTGGCACAACTGGCTAGTCCCCCATCTCCAAGCACTGGCACCCCATACGGGTGCAAGTTCACATTCAGGCCACTCCACTTCCCATCCAGCTCCCTGCTTATGGCCTAGGAAAGCAGCATAGGATGGCCCAAATCCTTGCGACCCTGTACCCATGTGGGAGACCCAGAAGAAAGCTCCTGGCTCCTGGCTTCAGCTCAGCTCAGCTCTAGCCACTGCAGTCATTTGAGAAGTGAACCAGTAGGTAGAAGATCTTTGTATCTCCTCTGTGTAAACTTGCCTTTCCAATAAAAACAAACAAAGCATTTAAAAACACACACATCAGCTAAAAAAAAACTTGCTACAAAGTAACAACTGCTTCATTTGCTGTGAGTTGGGTTCAGAATTTCAGGGAAGGACTGAGCCAGGGTCTCCCTTGAGAATGCACTCCAATGTTAGTTGGGGCTGCAGGTCTCTAAAATTCTCCCCTAGGCTCAAGGGGAGGCAAAAGCAAGCTGGGAGCTTCATTGTGTTCAAGTCATGCTTGAGTATGCCCATCTCTGCAGTATCCAAACTCTTTGACGTGGTGGTCGTCTTTCAACCCAGCAAGTGCTCCAACGGAATCAGGTGGTGATGTGCGGCTTTTTATGAGTTAAGCACATGCAGGTATTTCAGCCACATTTTAATGATCACAGTAGTGATTAGCCACTCAGTTGCAAAGGTAAGAGAATTAGACTCTACCCCTGGAGGAGAGAGTAGTAGGCGCATTGTGGAGATTTGGTTGATGGCTGCGGCTGTATTTGGAAAACCACCTTTGGGAGAAAATAACCTCTAAAACTCAGTTTCCCTGGGATTTGAAAAAAGAGACGTAAGTTAACTAATAAAGACTGCTGTGTGAACCAAAAGAACAGATGCTTCTGAGGCTTAGCCCCATGCTGGAAACCCAGCAAGTGCTCGGTAAATGTTTGCTATGAGCCCAGATTTGTGCACAGCTTGCTTACTCTGCCTCCCACTACAAAGTAGAATGTGCAGGATACTACCCCATCTCTCTGTGGTCATAGAATGACAAGTGTCTCTTACCTTCTTTTGCAGATCATTCAGGACTGTAGGCTGTCCTCCCATGATCATATTAATACCCTCATTCTGCCCTGGTTCTTCCCCTTCTTAACACTAGAACACTATTTTTCTTTGCCTGTTCCACTCAGGCCACTAAGCCCTTCTTAAGGTATCTTATCCTCCTCCAAGCCCTGTCATTGCTCCCTAAATGCCCACAATTTTCTCCCATCCCATCTAAAGCTGACTCATTCCCTTTCACCAGAAGAATAGAGACCATTCCCAAAAAGCATTTTCTCATCACCCTCATTTTTATCATCTAACCTTATAGGCACCCATTGTTTTCTTCGTATCTTTTGTCTCAAATGAAGGCATCTCTTCTAGTTCCTGAGTGAAATCCTTGCACACTCAGTTCTCATTCGTTCTGTCCTCTTGGGAATAATGTGATGCTGATCATACTTCTGTGTATCTTCAATTGCTTCCTCTAGATTAGTATCTCCCCTGGATCTACTGAACACCTTGGGCTTTCCTGGTTTATTAATAAGAACCATTTGCTCACACGTCTGCTTTCCTTTATTGCCTTTCATGACCATCTACTGCTCCTCTTCATTGCAACTTGGCTATCTGCATGTTCCTATTTTGACTATCTGTAATCTGCGTTCTGCTTGTCCTTCTGTAAAGTGTTCCTGCAAAGGAATCCTTGGGTTCCCTGAAAGCCAGTGAATTTTCAGGAGACTGATTATATAGTGATAGCTAATTAATGCAGTGGTCAAAGCAGATCTTGACATACATGATAACTGTGAAGCCCATTACCTTTCCACTTTAACAGGTACTGCAAAGTAAGGTGAATGCCCTACTGCAGGGAGCATTGTCTATCAACTGAAGGAGTTATGTGGAATATTTAGGGAGTACTTTTTTCTTTTCCTTTTATTTTTAAAATTTTATTTTTGATGTTATTTATATAGTTGATAAGGAGGCACATGCATAAGAACCAGTGATTAGGGTGAGGAGGGTCAAGGCATGGAGGAAGGATGGTGGGACAAATGCTTCCGAATTTCCTTTTCTTCCATGTTCTCCTGTTTCTGGGTGTTTGGTTCATGGGAAGAGTGAAGGAGGGAGAGAAAAGCTACCAAACTATGTCAGTACCCAGGGATGGGAGATGTACACTTGATGTCATTTTTGAAAACCCAATGTGGAGAAGAATGTTCTGAGGGTATTGCTTGAGTGGTTTTGATAGTTTTGAGACACTGTTGTTTTCAGTGCTCCAAGGTTGACAGAATCCTTCCAAAGTCCATTGGCTGACACAGTTCACCCTTGTGCATCCACTCACCCAGACACTTGCTGCCAAAACTGGACTGGGAGAGTTGTCCAACTTCTTCTGCTCTCTTACATGGTACTGGGCATCCTTCATGATGCCCAGTAAATGAGCTGCGTAAATAAGATGCGTAAATGAGCTGGCTGTCATGTCTCCTTTATGCACCTGGGCATGCCATCCACTGAATAGACATCAGCAGTCCAGGACGCCTAGTTCCAATACATCCCAAGGCCAGACCACAAACCCTGTGACTTTTTCTGTGGTTGGAGTTGTAAATTCAGTGATCTAGCCATGGAGAACCCCCTCCCCAAAGAAATCTCATCTGGGTGAACCCAGACCTAACTCTTGCTTGTGTCAGCCAGCACATGATCCAATTCAGTCCATCACTTGCGTAGCCTAAGCACACACTGGCGATTGTAGTTGCCTAGTCAGTTCTGTTCCCAGCCTCATGTCATGTGCAAACCAATGGGTACTGCAACCCAGGCCAACCCAATGTGCCACAGACAAGGCCCTTGCACATACCAGTGGGAACTGTAATCTAGTTGGGGCAGCCCTTAATTTCCTTCACCAGGCCCATCCCCAACCCCAGTTTCTGTGTGTGCCAGTATGTGCAGCAGACTACTGCAATCCATGCCACATCCCCAACAGGCTTTTGTATACACCTATGTGTGTTGCAACTTAGCTCCACCCCACTCCACAAACCAGTCCACACATATGCCGACAGATGCTGCCACCTTGTCCAGCATGACCCAACCCCAGCCCTGGTTCACATGCTCACCCATAGGAGCTGCAGTCCAACAGAGGAGTGCCCACAGTTTCCATACTAGACCCAGTCCCAGTCGTGAATCTTGTACATTCCAGGGGATACTGTGGTCCAGACTATCACTTGATAACAAATGCTGCAACAAAGCCCAGCCATTCAGCACTTATCCTGGTTCTTGCATGTGGCAGTTGATGCAATGGCCTGGCCTAACCCGACTTTCTCCCAAATCTAAGTCACAAACAGGCCAATGGTTGTTGCAGTCCTGCCTAACCTGGTTCACTCCCAGTCCCAGATCTTGCTCTCACCAGTGGGAGCACTGCTCAGCTTCCCCCAGCCTGGGGTATCGTGTGTTCCGGTGGGTGTTGCATCATAGTCTGGGATGGCCTGTCTTGCCTCTACATTTGCCAGTGGGTGCTGCAGCCTGAACTGACCCTATAAGCCCCTATTCCCAGCTTATGCTTTGTTCGAGGGGTTGAGGGGAGTGGGATGTTCTGCAGGCTAATCCAACTCAGTAAGCCCCAGTCCCAACTCTAATGTTAACTTGTGCATGTTGTATACTAACCTGGCCTGGCCTGCACCCCATTCTGACTCACACCTGCCAGCAAGTGTTCCTGACTGTCTCAGGCTGGCACGCCCCCATATTGGACCCACATGTATGTTCTGTAGCCTGGTCTGGACTGACCTCAACCTTGGTTCTTGCTCTCACTAGCTGGGACTGCTTCTTAACAGGGGAGTTCCCCAAGCTTCCCTATCAGACCTGTTCCTAGTCATGGATCTTGTGCATACCAGTGGGTGTTTGGTTCAGCCTGATTTGGCCCACCTCTAACCCTGACTTTCAGCAGTGGGCACTGTAGCCTTGCCTGATCAGCCCACTACCTCTCTGGTTCCCACCAGTGGGTTCTGCAGCACATCTCTACTTGGCCCATCCACAGACCCAGCTCTTATGTGGATTAGCAGGTGCCATGACCCAGAGAGCTGTCCCATAGCCACTCTGGTTCTTATGAGCACCAACAGGAGCTGGAGTCTAATTCAGTCTGGCACACCACTAGACCCAGCTTACACATAGGCGGAGGCAAGTTGCAGCCATGTTCATCCAGGTCCCCCTCTATTCCTGGCTCTCATACTCATCAATGGGAAACCCAGCCCATCAGAGGAGGCTTCTTAGCTCTCCTGATAAACCCATTCCCAGCCACAGATTTTGCACATGCCAGTGGTTGTTTCAACACAGCCTGGCATGTTATACTCCCCATATTGGCCTTTGCCATTGGATGCTACAACCTGGCCTGGCCTGCCCCCAGCCCCAACTCTCATTGGTGGGTGCTGCAGCCTAGCTCTGCCTGCCTGCCTCCATCCCTAGCTCTCATACAAACTGGTGGGTATGATAGACTAGCCCGGCATGGCCCTCATTCTCTTCTGGCTCTTGTGCTTGCCAGTATGCTACGGTTTGTCCTAGTCCTGGATGTTTTACCCCCTGAGACACCCCACACACTTGCTGACACGTGGAGTACCCTTGCCCAGCCTGACATATACTCAGTCTTGATTCCGATGCTCACCAGCAAAAGCTACAGCCCAGTAGGGAGTTGCCCAAATTCCTCCATTGGGCTCATTCCCAGACCTGGATCTAATGCATGCTAGCAAGTGGTAGGCCCTTACCCAGCATAGCCTGCCCCCGTGTCTCAGGCTTTGTGTGCACTGGTGGATGTTGCATCTCAGCCCACCCCACAACAAATTCTTGGATGTGTCTGTGGGTGCTGTAGCCTGGACCAGCCCAATCTGTTTCTAACCCCGGTGTAAATGAGTTCTGTGGTCATGCTTAGCTCAGATTGTCACCACTCTCAGATCTTGAGCAATCAGTGGGTATTGCAGTCCCACTAGAGTGAGCCCACAAATCCACCCCAACAAAATCTCCCCTCGTGTCTGGTTCTCTCATGCGCCAGATACTGTCATGGCCCAGCATAACATGGCTACCCCCTGTCCTGACACTTACTGGTGGGCCCTGCCAGACAGGCCTCCAAAGCCCGAGCTTTCGTGTGTGTCAATGGTCAATACCAACCTGCCCTGTTCAAGTCTCCTACATGGGCAGGTGTATTGGTCTGACCCAGAAAGGCCTTCCAGGTTCCCTCCTGCAAACCATCAGCTGTCAGACCACTTGTATACCTTCAACTACAATGGGCTGATCAGTGGAAGTCCCCCAGAAGTTACTCCTTGCCTGTAATGCATTTCTTTAGCAGTCCCCCCTCCCACACATGCCTGTCTCTCCTTTTCTGAGTAATCCACAGCCCCCATTCCTGTGAATGCATTGGTCTCTGATCAAAGTCCTCCAACATGGTGGCATGCTGGCCTGGGGTCCGGCCTGCCTGCCCAGGGTCCATGCGTGCACACAGAGGTCTCAGTTCCAAGAAAGGATTTTTTTCTCTTTTCTTTTCTTTTCTTTTCTCTTCTTTTATTTTTTAAAGATTTATTTATTTTCATTGCAAAGTCAGATATACAGAGAGGAAGATCTGTCCAATGATTCACTCCCCAAGTGAGCGCAACAGCTGATGCTATGCCGGTCCAAAGCCAGGATCCAGGAACTTCTTCCAGGTATCCCACATGGGTGCAGGGTCCCAAAGCTTTGGGCCGTCCTCGACTGCTTTCCCGGGCCACAAGCAGGGAGCTGGTTGGGAAGTGGAGCTGCCGGGATTAGAACCGGCGCCCATATGGGATCCCGGGGCATTCAAGACAAGGACTTTAGCCACTAGGCCACACCGCCGGGCCCAGAAAGGATTTTTTTCTTAAACCTGAAAGTTCATATGAAGGATTACTATGGGTATGGGAATGGGGGCCAAAATGCAAAGAAAGGACTGATCACTGGGGAGTTTTCCGAAGCTCACAAGGCTATCCTCTTTCCCAACTGTTGCTTGCTCTTGGCAGTCAGAGACATACAAAATCTCTACATCCTTGAGGCAATTCTGCCCAACCTGTCAATATTTTACAGGAGGAAACTGAGACCTGGAATAGATAAGTGACTTGCTTAAGATTGAAAACCTACTAAGTGCCGGGATTTTGTATCTGCTTTTTATGTGTGTCTTTGTGTTTATATTTTAATTTGTCCTTTTAATTAGTTGAATGGATATTTATAGCAAGCCAAGCAATACAGAAGTCTATAAGGAACTTTTAAAAAACCATATATTTGAAAGGCAGAGTAACAGGGAGAGAGGAGGAGAATAATCCTCCATCAACTGGTTCACTTCCCAAATGGCCACAACAACAGGTTTGGAGCAGGATAAAAGCAGGAACTAGAAAATTCATCTTGATCACCCACATGGGTGGCATGGGCCTAACTTGTTTGGCTATCTTCTACTGCCTTCTCTGCAGGGAGTTGGCTCAGAAGCAATATAGCTGGGACTTGAACTAGCGCTCTGATATGGCATGCCTATACCAATATGGCAAATGGTAGCTCAAGTCATTGCAGCACAATACCTGTCATGAAAACCTTATTTGTTTTTGTTTTAAAGATTTACTTACTGTCATTTGAAAGGCAGACTTACAGAGAAAAGGAGAGATTGAGATCTTCCATCCACTGGTTCACTCCCCAAATGGATGCAACAGCTGGAGCTGAGCTGATCTGAAGCAAGCAGGCAGGAGCTTTCTCCATGTCTCCTACAAGCATGCAGGGTCCCAAGGACTTGGACCATCCTCATTTGCTTTCCCAAGCCATAAGCAGGGAGCTGGATAGGAAGTGGAAGCTAGGACTCGAACTGGTGCCCATATGGGATCCTGGCAAAGCAAGGTAGAATGTTAGCCTATAATGTCACCTCACTAGGCCCCTTCCCATGTTTTAATTTAAAAATGTTAAGGGGTTGGTAGTGGGGTGCTGAGGATTAATGTACCATCTGCAATGCTGGCATTAGATACAAGTGCTAGTTCAAATCCTGGCGGTTCTACTTCCTATATTCTGCTTCCTATTCCTGCAAATGTGCCTGGGAAGGCTGTGGAAGTGGAAGTTGGTGCAAATGGTTGTCCCCTGCTATGTACATGGGAGACCTGAACGGTTTCTTCTTGGCCCAGTCCCAGCCATCATGGCCATTCGGGGAATGAACTGATGCATGGAAGATTTCTCTCTGCCTTTAAGGGAAATGAAAATGAATATTTAAATTTTAAAAATTACTTTTTCATTTTATTTGAAACAAAGGAAAATAGAAAGAACGGACGATTCCATTTGCTGATTCACTCTTCAAATACAACAGCCAGGGATACACTGGGTTAAAACCTAATCTGGGTCCCTCATGAGTGTGGCAGAAACCCAACTATAGGGTCATCTCCCGATGCCTGCTAAAGTGCACATTGCTGGAAGCTGGATTAGAAACGGAGCAGCCAGGACTTGAAGCAGGTACTCCAAACCAGGATGTGGATGTTCCAAACTAATCATTACACCAAATGACTTTTAGGCCTATATTCAATGGTTTTAGGGTACTCAAAACACAATGCCACTAACCGTGTTATCTAATTCTAGAACTTTTAAAGAAGCCATGTACACACGAAACCATCACTACTCATTTGTTCTTCTGCTCCTAGCATGTATCTATAATTTTGTCTCTATATTTTTGCCCACTTTAGGCTTTTCACGCACATGGAATCGTATAAAATGTAGCCCTTTGCATCTGAATTTTTTCATTTAGCATAAAATTTTTAAGCTTTATCTATGTAATGACATGTATCAGTACTTAATTATTTCTATGGCCAAATATTTCAATGAATGGATATGTAACATTATTGACCACTTTGTCAGTTGGCAGACATTTAGCTATTATGTTGCTTCTGGCATTTTTAAACAAGTTTTGTGCAGACATATGTTGTCATCTATCTCGGGTGTATATCTAGGAGAGGAAATGCTGAGTCGTATCATAATTTTTATATTTAACATCTTAAAGACTTGCCAGACACAATGGCTCAGGGACAAAATCCTCGCCTTGCAAGTGCTGGGATTACATATGTGCGTCCAGATGTCCTGGCTGCTACACTTCCCATCCAGCTCCCTGCTGTGGCCTGGAAAGCAGTCAAAGACAGCTTAAGACCTTCGAATCCTACTCCCACATGGGAGACCTGGAAGAAGTTCCTGGCTTCTGGCTTCAAATTGGCTTTGTGTATGGGAGTCAAGCTAGTCGTGGTTCACTTGGGGAGTGAACCAGCAGGTGGAAGATCTTTCTCTTTCCTTCTCTTTGTAAATTTGCGCTTATGATAAAAATAAATAAATCTTTTTTTTTAAAGGGTTGCCAAGTTCTCTCCCAAGGCAAGTGCATCATTTTGTATTTCTACTAATAATGAATGATGGTTCTAATTTATTCATTCCTCATCAATATTATCTTTTTTTAAAGATTTGTTTATTTTCATTAGAAAGTTGGATATACAGAGAGGAGGAGAGACAGAGAAGAAGCTCTTCCATGCAATGATTTACTCCTTAAGTAGCCGCAACAGCCAGACCTTTGCCAATCCGAAGCCAGGAGTCTGGAGCTTCTTTTGAGTCTCCCACATGAGTGCAGGATCCCAAGACTTTGGGCCATTCTCAACTGCTTTCCCAGCCCACAGGAAGGGAGCTGGATGGAAAGTGGTGCCACCAGGGTTAGAATCGGTGCCCATATGGGATCCTGGCGCGTGTAAGGTGAGATCTTTAGCTGCTAGGCTACTATGCTGGGTCCCATAGCTGTTTTTTAAAAGATAATGTAAACTGCAAATCCCAGAACTCTCTAGAAAGCTCCTGGAAAATGCACACCATGAAGAACAAACTATGTATGAATTTAAAAAAAAGTGTTGGAACCAAAATTATTTCTGTTTTCAATGAATTTTAAAGTCTCTGCCTTTCCTTCTCCCCTTTCTAATTTGGTTTCTTATTCTTCTTCCATTGCCTAATTATCTTAGCTAGAATATTTAGTATAATATTGAACAGAAGTAGCAAGAGTAAACATCTCTAACTAGTTGCTGATCTTACTGGGGAAGACTGTTGGTCTGTCTAGCATAATGTTTGCTGTAAGTGTCCCACAGCTTGAGGAAGTCTGCATTTCCTTCTAGTTTCATGAGTTCTATTATAGTGAGAGTATAAGAAGAGACTGTTGAATTTTGTTAAATACGCTTTCATTGCACTTACTGAGATTATCATACTGTTTTTACCTTTTATTAATAATGCTATTAATTTACATCTGATATTAATTTACGTCTGTTGGTTGGTTATCTATGCTGAATTAACCTTGCCTTCCTGGGAGAAATATCAGTTTGCTATGATTTTGAATTCTTATTGCTGCTGGATTATGTTGGAGAAATGTATATTATCCCATTACTTGAGATTTAGTTTTTAACATGTATTGATTTGTTGCACATTGTTATTTATGTTTTTTATAACTTATATCTGCAAAATCCTCTTTTTTTAGAATAGTTGGGTTTCTTTTTTTTTTTCTTTTTAGGTACAGGAGTTTGTGCATATCACTAGGGATGCTAATACTTTGTCAATGATAGATCAGTTATTTTCTCAACTTTTAAATTAATTTGGCAGTCCTTTTCTTTATGGTAACTTCACTTCTTTTTACAATTCACACCTTACCAAACCCAACATTCTATAAATGTTCCCCACATTTCTTGAAAAAAATACAGTATCCATTTTCTGTTGCTACTGTCGATAAGCCACCACAAACCCCTTCTTACAGAGCAAGATATATGAACCAACCGAGAAAGGTGATGGCAGAAGCCTTGCTTCTGAAGGGTTTGACATTGTTGCCAAGCTGGAGACTGTTAGATGATGGCCACCGACCGCCCACCCGCCCGCTGGTGGAATAATATCAGCAAGTTGTTCAGAGTTGAGATGGAAGCTTTATTGGAAAATCCGCTCCTGGGCCCCCTTCGCGCAGAGGGGAAGGAAGAGGGAAGCGAAAAGGGCTTCTCAGATACGTGTCTGGGAGTTTTATACCCATCTAGACACGTGGGAGGGCAAAGGGGCTGTCTGCGTCCCAACTATGCAAGGAATGTCCATTCAGCTGTGCCATTGGGCAACTGGAATCCCGCCAGGTAGGTGATGTAACTGGCTCCTGTGGCCCCTCCTCCTGTGGGGCGGGGCAGACCAGCCCCTAGTCTCCAGTGCCCTGGGCAGCCATCAGAGACCTCAGCAAGGGCAGGAACATGATTGCACAGGTGCACTTAGTGGGGGATCAGGACTCCAGGGAAAACCTATCAGTTTGTGGGATGCCTCTCCAAACTCTTTGGCTTTCCATGTCCTTTTCTGTGACACTTTTGGTATGCCAAATTTAACATTTTCTATACCATTTCTTGTTATCTAAGCCCTCTATACTCGCAACTGATACCTGCTTTGTAGTAGCATGGTGTGAGCCCCTTGCAAGACTGCAGTCCACTGGAACAAATCTCCTAATGGGTGATTTTGCAATGCAAATGTCAGGTGCTTACCGGGCTCACTGTCCATGTTCTTTGCCACAGCTGGAGGCTACTCATCTATGGTCAGCCTTGCAAACTCTTTGATGATTTTAACCAAGGAATTGACAGTTTGCACTGAAGCCCATTGATCACAAAAGGAGCCTTGTCTTTACAGAAACCAAGTTGAGGGCTTCGGATGCAGCAGCTTGCCTTACACTGACTCAGAAAACAAGGCTTCACTCCGTGTCTATAGAGAGAGAGGATAGTCCTTGTCAAACATTTGGCATTTCACTGAGGACACCTGCTATCTGGGAGGGAGAGGATGATAAGGGAAGGATGGACTCAGACCTGAAAGACTTTAGCTACATAGGTCCTTTGGTACATGTTTAACATTTACAATACCATAGCATGTATTTAATGAAGTCCAATGATGCTACTACTGCTCCTGCCAGTTAAAATGCAGATAGACTTTGTGCCTCAATGGGTTAAACCGTTTTTGAGGGACATAGCTGGGTATTGAGGGCATTTGGGGAGAAATTTAGAGAATGAAATTATTTCTTCATGTTGCTCTGCCTTTCAGATGAAAATAAGTACACATTAAAAAAATGTGTAACTGGCAGAATTACAAAAAAACAAGCTCAACAGGGGCTTATGTCACAGGTAGCCAGTTAAGCCACCACCTGTGATGCTGGCATCTTACATGCCAAAAACTCCACTTCCAGCCAACTTCCTGCCAACATGCTTGGGAAAGTATCAGAAGAGGTCCTAAATCTTAGGACCCCTCAATCCATGTGGAAGAGCCAGAGGAAGGTTCTGGCTTTGGACTAGCCCAGTCCTGGCTACGCTGTCACTCGCGGAGTGAGCCAGTGGATGCAAGACCTTTCTTAGTCTCCTTCTGTCTCCATAACTGTTTTTTTTTAAGATTAATTTATTTTTATTGGAAAGTCAGACATACAAAGGAGAGACAGAACTGAGGAGTTGATTCACTCCTCAAGCGGCTGCAGCCAGAGCTGAGCTAATCCTAAGCCAGGAGCCTGGAGCTTCTGCCTGGTCTCCCACGTAGGTGCAGGGTCCCAAGGCTTTGGGACAACCTCAACTGCTTTCCCAGGTCACAAGCAGGGAGCTGGATGGGAAGCAGGGCCACTGGGATTAGAACAACCAGCGCCTATATGGGATCCCAGAGTGTGCAAGGCGAGGACTTTAGTCACTGGGCTACTGTGTTTTTTTTAAATAGGTAACTAAGTAAGTAAATAAGTAAAGAGCATAAATAGAACATCAGAAGTCTCGAAGGGCTTCTGGCAGGGGTGAAGCACTCTGGACTCAGGAATTAATTTGAACCAGGCTGAGTCCTCAACCATGACATGCTGTGGCCAAGCTCCTTGGCTCCCATGCTTCAAAGGGATGGGTGCCCTCACTTTGAAGGGTTCTTATGAAGAGTGAAACAGCGCCTTCCATGTATACTGCAAAGACTCACTCATATGAGTTCTAACTCAGCACCATTTTATTTGACTTTTTTAAAAAAAATGCAACTTTCCTAAGTTTGGAACTATTGCTTCAATAGTAAAAAAACAAACAAACAAACAAACAAACAAACCAGAAAAAAGACTAAACGTGAAAGAATTATGGCACAGATGTCTTTGACATTGTGCATTTTACACTTAGGACATCCCAATAAGAATCTCGGTGCTCAGTGTTGGCTTCCTCCCTCATCCTAGTTAGGGGAGCTTCTGGTTCCTGGTGTTAGAAACTCAAGTCAAAACATCTGAAATGAAAAGGGGAATTAATATTCAGAAACTTAATATCGGGAAACGGAATGAATGAGTCTGGCATTAATGACGGACCTCATGAGACAACTCTGCCACTCTGCTTTGCTTTTCCTGTCTCACCTTCTCCTTTGCTCCCTCTCTGAGCACTGGGTTTCTCTACATGGAGAAAAACAGCTACCCTAATCGCCAAGCTTTTCTCCTTGCAGCTTCAGCCACTCGGACAAGACTAAGATTTAAGGCCTTATCCTAAATCCAGCGCTGGACCCCAGTGTGAGTTAGAGGCCCATTTCCTGGATCATGTTCTTAATTCTAGGCTTGGGATCTTGGAGAACATGGCAACTTCTGGAGAACTGAATCGATGGAGGTTGGGGTGGGTCACAGTTCACTAGCTCCAGCTCAATGCAGGGAGTGACAAATACAACAGTTAGGTCCATTACAATCTAGGACTCTCACCCAGGCCTCATGATATTTTATCTCTGGATCTGCAAAACATCAGACTCTGAAATTTCGGCAGTAGAACTTCAACTTTTGAAAAGCCAGTTCTCACTCATATGAATGCTCAAAGGACAGAACATGAAAATATACGCTCAAACATGAACGTCTATGCAGGCTACTGAGGCTGGTGGAGAATGGTTACACACCTCTCTAGTTCAATTCCAGCGCTTTGTGTATTCTAATTTTTGTGAAACACTCCCCTTTTTTTATAACAGGACTGATTTTAACTGAAGAATATGAGATGTATGTATTCATGGGTGCAAGCTTATAAATGTGCTAAATCACGAAGACCCATTTGCATTATTAGACAGTATATTCTTTTTTTCATTTGCTTATCATGCTTCTGATTTTTACCGTATCTGAGTAGAGCTTATACTATTGTTATATATCTTTTCTAAACATAAACATCAAGTTCACCTTAATAGTTTTTCTTTGATATGCTACATTTACCAAAATGCCAAAATGTATTTAAGAAAAACCAGACACCATTTTGTAACGTGAAAACTTCACACTCAGAAACCTGAATTACAGATTCTGCTGAAACTTGGAGTACTTGGCAACTCTAGTTAACCCAAATCTAGGATATCCTAACTCTAGGCTAGTACCAGAAATGAATAAAGGCTGCCTTTGTTGGTTGGGTTATTTGTTCTGCAGTGCACTGCATCATCAACTCAATCCTGGGATGACTATGGGTGGATGATGTTCTATCTTTCTAGTAGAGTCCATTTCACTGTGACCCTGTCTCCAATGAAGTGAGTAGACAACAAGGCAAGGCATTCGCAATGGAGAGAGGGGCTGCATGGGTCTATTTGTGAAATCAACAAAAACACAAGTTCCCAGCTGGGCTTCTCAGAACTCTAGAAATTGACCAAAGGTTCACAACCTTCTCAACCTTGAGAAACCTGGCAGGATTTCTGTAACATCAGACCTCAGGCTTTATTCCTGCTTTCCCCAGTATAGAGTGGTTTGGAAAAGTGGCAGAGCTGAAGTCCCAGAGGAGTGAGCGGGATTTGGAATATCTGGAATGTCTTGCCCCCAAAGCATCACCCTTCCTGAGTGGATCACAGGGCTCTCGGGAGAACACCCTGTGTACAGGCTCTTGTGTTACTGATCTCTCTGGAAACATGTCTGTGGGAAAAGTCTGATAATGCCCGGTGCCAGCATTTTTTGTTTGAGGTACTTATAAGCCTAGCAGTTGAAGTGGTGATTTTGTTGTTGTTGTTGTTTTTAATTGTTGTAGATGTTTCAATTAGAACAAGGAAAGATAGCTGGATGGGTGTGAAAGTCATTGTGTATAAATTTTTAAGGGAAGTGTATAAGTGTGCACACACACACACACAGGGTGACTGGGGGGCAAGAAAAGATCAGAAGTGGAACCTGCATAAAGCCTTTTGGGCAAGCAGCCTCTGATCCAAATGCAATGGAGGTGGAATCCCATGCGTGCTTTTTTCTTGCTTTACTCACTTCTTAGAAGCTCCTAGGGAAAGGCTGCTTTAGTGTACACTTGTGACATTTTGCACATTTGAAAGTGTCTTCATAACACTTCCCACTTTACTGAAGGCAGACAGGTAGGCAACACATTTCTTTAAAATCTTAGTCACTGCTCTATGTAGTGATGTCTAACTTCCGGTATTGCCACTCTAACGTCACCTTTGACGCTTAATTCTCCCATACCATCTTTTCCACATTTTGTAGAACTTCTTAGGGTCCAACTGTTGAAATTTCAAGATGGCACGCCTAAGCTAAAGTCCTCTTTCCATCCACTGTGCTGGGTGCCCTCATATCCTTGAGTTCTGCCAACGCCTACTTGATGGACCCCTCTTCCGTCTTTTGGTTCTTTCTGGAGTTTCTGTTACTTAGATATGCTATGTCTTCATCCGATGTAAATTTCCTTACATTTCTTTTTTTGCCCTGTTTTGGCAAGTATCTGCTTAATTGTAGCTCCCAACTCACTCACTGAATTTTTAAGTTTAAAGAGCATTTTCTTAGGACGAACATTGAGGTATAGCAAGTAAGCCTCCGCCTATAGCACTGGAATCTCATATGGGTGCTGGTTGCTCTACTTGAAATCCAGCTCCTTGTTAACATGCCTGAGAAGGCAACAAGGTGTGGTCTAAGCCTTTGTGTCTCAGTACTCAGGTGGGAGAGCTGCATGAAGCTCCTGGCTTCGGCCTGTCCCAATGCTGGCTGTTGCAGCCATTTTTGGAGTGAATCATTGAATGGAACATTTCTTTCTCTTTCAAACAAATAAAATCTTAAGTAATTCTTGTTCTTAAACAGTCCTTTTCAAAGGTTTTAACCCTCATTCTAAAGACGATCTCTTTTCTCATCTCTCAGGAGCTAAGTTTTTTAAAGCTTTTTCTCCCCATAGTGATTCAAGTTGTTGGTTTTTGCCTTTTCATCCACATTAGCAGCTCTCACCAGCAGGCAGCTAACTTGGTTAAGACAGGGACTACACAGCGATGTGGACTTGGGACCTTTCAGTTTGATCTCAGGGCAGTGTTTCTGTCTTGGTTGGTTGCACCATGAAATCACGAAGCAGATTTCCCAAACACTGGCTTTCTGCTGTTACTCATTCTATTGGTTTAAGGGTGTAGGGTTTTGAAAAGCTGCCTTGGTGATGTGTCATTTGAAGGTTGCAAATTATCATTCAAGGGCGCTCTGGCTGAATCATTTTTGACAATTTTGAGATCTTTCATTGCAGTCTTTGAGGTGCCTCAGATCTAACCAAGATTTTGCTGTATGTCCTGGCTCATTAAATCTTGTATTGTCAAATTTCTCCTGAAGATAAACTACTGAGCTCCCATAAAGGTGAAGCAGTGGGAGTTGCTCAGCTGAAAAAAAACATGTGCAGGAGAGATATTTTATGGATTTAAGTATGTTTTTACCCAACATGGCTTTGGTTCCTTTTCCCCTTGACCATCACATTAGAACATCATGCCGTTGTCAATGTTTGAGTCTTCAGGTTATTCTGCACTGAGAATTGGAAAATTGAACTGATGCTCATTATCTCCTCTGCCGAAGTAAAATCCAGCGTCCTTGGGGCAGGTTTCCAAAATTCTGATTCTCCTAACTTTTCCCCCACTCTTTCAGAAAGTGGTGGCTTAAAAAACATCCTTTATGACTTTACAAGAGTGTCAGCAGCAGGCAAAAATTGGGCATCACTCACAAAAACATGATTTCATTTGTAATACAAATGAACGCCGAGTTGGAAAGAGCGTTTGAGTGTAGTCTTCTCCCCCAAGAAGTAAGAGGTAACAGCGATTCCATTAAGAACAACAGGATCATACTAAGACAAGCATCGCCATGGCAGAAACACTATGCTTCATTGCCGCTGTTGCTGCTGCTGTTGCTGAGAGCCCAGAGGACAGAGGAGGAGCCCGCCAAAGCTGGATGTCTCTGTCCCAAGGGAGGAAGGGCCCAATGTGTCAAGGAAATAGAGGGAGAGGTGGAATTTTGGCATAAATGTGAAATGCGAACTGTATTATCTACACAGACTGGCAAAGAATTCAACTGGCAATTTCATGGGCCTATATCATCCACAATCCCACTTTAGTTAGCCCACTGAGAGAGAGAGCTGGATCTTTAGGCCCTTTGGAAATGCTGCCGTATGTGACTGTGACTGGAGGTTCTTGCAAGACTTCAACCAGGGATTGAGCTGCAGCTGCCTCTTCAGATGGCCCCGTTAGCATTGTGCACACGTCTCCCACCTGGACTCTAAAAGCATTTGAATTTGTAATTTCCAGATTAAATCTTTAATAAAAGAGCCACAACAGCAGCAGCAACAACAGCAATCTTAACATATGGCAGAAAAACCCTACTTAAGTTTGAAAGAATTAAAACATTTATTGGGCATAAATATATTACATATACACTACAGGTACAGTTAGGTATAACATATAGCATAGTATTTGCAAAATCTATACATTAAAATTGATATGGCAGTATTAATACAATGTATATGAAATAGTCTAAAATTTACAATACAGGAAAACATATGATTATTTTTTTTTCCTCTCCTAGAGTTGAAAAGCTTGGAATGTATGTCCAACAGTGAGGTAAAACATTTTGTCTTTTTAATTTAAACAATTGTGCGAGGATAACATTCAAACACAGTCAATTAGGGCACTTTGCAATTTTGACATGAATACTGAATTACTGTAGTCAACAAAACAAGGTTGGAAAATGCCAACATTTCGGGTTGATAAGAAGGCAGATAATATGCGAAAAATCTTTTTTTTAAAAAAAGTTTTCTTCTAAACAATTTTTTTTTTTTTGAGGACAAAGGGCAGTTTGCTTCACAAGGCTGGAATTTTCTGTGCCAGGGATACGTCTGCCATTGCAGAGGACTGAACGCCTCCAAAAGCCACTCACTCACTCCCACGCACTGCAGAAGAGCAAAAGAGATACGGCTGGTACAACACTTTATTTTACTGTTCGTGTATAATGGCAAGATATATGGTTACAGATCTGTATCACATATACATACTTGTGATAAAAAACAGTGCCGCAGACAGCAGGATTTTCGTAACAGAGGGATTCTAATGAGTATCAGATAGCAAAGAGCAATAAAACAAAGTGCTGTCAGCTTGTATTTCACACACTTCAGCTTTCCGGTGGTCAAACAGATGGTGTGGAAATCTCGAAAAGATCAAATATTCTTATTTTGGCCTAAAGCATTACTTCCTTTAAAAAGAATCAACCCATCGAGAGAATTTCTTCACAGCAGCAGTTCTGAAATGTTTCAAAATAGACTTTTTTCCCCCCTGCAAAAAGGGTTTTGTATTCATTTGTGTTTTTACTGCTGAAGGCAAAAAATAAAAAGTAAGTTAAAAAAAATAAAAATAAAAGGCCTTCTCTCCAAAATGCCTGCATGAAAGTCTTAGAAAAGGCAGGTGCCATGTCATAGTGGGTCATATATTGAAACAGAGGGATGAGATGTGGAAGGCCAGGACTTTGGCAAAAATACATTTCTCTTGATGTGATCAGTTTAACAAGGCTAATTAAACTGTTATAGTCAATAACAAAATACAAAGCTCTCTAGAACTTACTACATCAGTATAGGCACACAGAATAATCACTGATTTCAGCACTCTTTGAAGAGATGATTATGGTTTTCTGGGTACATGTAAACGCTTCAATCACTGATAATGGATTTTGTTTTTGGCATTTAATGCACTAGATACTCTCATCTTTAAAAACATAGGAAAAGTGTCAGAAGATTAATACTACTACAGGTGCTGCCAAGGAACATGATTGACCTAAAATTACAAAGTATAAAACACAAAAAATTAACATGCTACAAGGGAAAATTAGTACATAAGTACACCAAAAAATTATTTTACAATAAATAAAGATTGCACTGTAATTGGCATTTAAAGTACTGTATGCAGAATATAGTATAAATAAACCAAAAACAAAATAATGTTGGTTTCCCCATGACTTTGGTATGGGAATTTCATAAGCAAATACAGGATACTGCATCTTAGACAACACAGACCAAGCACAGAACAGCTATGATCAAGAAAAACAAAACAAAACAAAACAAAAAAAAAACCAAGCAGCAAAAATATACAAAAAAACAGAAGCAGGGAGATCCACTGTGTCTGCTGCACCCTTTTGGAATATATTTGCACCTCCAACTCTGAAATGTCCCTGAGGTACTCAAACATTATGGATTTTATATAAATAATCCAATGACTTTGGGTTAAAATTGATTATCTCGTGACTCAAACATTTTGCACTCCAATAGCACCTGTTGATTGAAGATCTCAAAGCACTTGCAAACATTAGAATCCCCATTTATTTTATTCTATTTTATTTTTCAGGCATGGGAAAACTGAGGCACAGAGAGGTAAAGTGATGCGTTCAAGCCACGCAGCAAGTCAGTGACAGATCTAGGGAGGGAATCTAGGCTCCTTGACCCCGCAACCACCCTGTGCTTACCACCAACCATTCCCTCTCCACCCAGCCAGACCAGCCCACCGGCAGGGCAGTCCAGACCCGGACGACTCTCCTGTTGGTTTTATCCACTTTCATCTGCTGTTAACATTAGTAGTAAGGGCTCCGAATTCAGGTATTGAAATTGAATTGCTTCATTGATACCTCAAAAGAACAGCCTACAGGCAAATCTTTCCAGAGTAATGAACGGACGCATTAAAAAGACTGCTCACAATTAGTGTAAATCGTGGACAACGGGCAGAGGCACTAAATTGTCACCAGTTGTTGTCATATACTTCTGGTCATACATAACAGAATATAATAACTCTAGTGATCATCTTAGAAGTAGTTATATACAAAGACAGACAGACAAGTTAAAGCAGCTTTTAAAAGAGCTGAACAAGGAAATAACTAGCTATTGCACAATGCCCTCGTAAAGTTACTGCTATGAATGGATGTGGTAAAATCTACAATGCTCCATAATTTATAGGTGTATGTTGATTACTTGATTTCTGATACAGGCAGCTCATAGTGTTAAAATCATAAGAAATACAGATCATTAAAACGTTTTTAAAGTACACATTTTGATTTAAATGAACTAAACAGAGTTAAATAACTGAGTGACAAAATGTTGTTTCAGGCAGCCTTGTCTGAGTGAACACATCTTCAGCATGTTGTTGGTGTGGCAATACTCTGACAACACTGGGATCCTAGCCCTGTAAATACACACACGCTGTGATTCATTCATGTTTACAGAAATAGATGATAAAGACATAAGAAGTGACTGGTGAATATAAATTACTACACTGTAACACAAAAGGAAAAAAAAAAAGGCTTGCAAAAGATATCAGTGAAACCAAAATAAAGGCAGATCTGGAAATTCAAGAGAACATATGAAACCTAGCTTTTGGTATCTGGCTTGCTTTTCTTCTTCTTTTTTTTTTTTTCTTTTTTCTTTTTTTCTTTAAAAATCCAGTTTAACCTCTTCCTAGTTTTGCATTTCAAAAAGGTGCACCAAAACACTGCCATTGTTTTGCCTAGCTAAATCTGTAAAACAAGAGAAGTGTATAAATCAAAAAAAAAAAAGGGGGGGGGGAAGTGGAGCAGGGAGGCTTAAAAAAGGGAATATCTGAATACATGTGTGTATTAAAATGTGTAGCATTAACGAAATTCATACCTCTAGCTCTGTCTGGGCCTGCTTACTTCATGAGGAAGTACTGTAATATAAAGGCAAATACAATGGATAAAGTTGCAAAGCCAAGCACAATGAGGGCTGCAAACTGTTCATCAGTAGGCATCAAGCTCTTCATTTTGGGGTCATCTAAGCTCCCCATGTCCCCGGTAAGCATGACCTCACTTCGTTGTAGTACAAAGGCTGCAGATGGGCTGAAGGCTCCACTGAGCTCCTGAGAGGTGTCGAGGCAGCGACGGCAAGCGCACACGCGGAACCGGTAGTCTGTGTTGCTCTGCAGGCCTGAGATCTGAAACGTGGCGTCTTCTCCCTTGTACACCTTGGAGAAAAGGCAACATCCGAGTCAGTTCACGGTGGGGCAATGCTGGTTTTCTAAAGTGGTCTTGATGGCTCTGGGGCTATGTGGAGAAAAGCTTCGCTTAAATTCCCTTCACAACCATAACCAATGGGATATGAAAAGGATTTTCCTCCCACTCTCAGTTTCACCCATAACAGAAGGTATTCCAGCTCACTGTGAATAATAATACATACTTTAAAATCCCATGATGACGCACTGACAAGAAAGGCAGCTCACATTTTCATAAAGATGTACCTGGCTAAATTTTAACAATTTCATCTATAAATCAAAAGATGACTTTAATATATAGTTCTACATTTTTGTCCCTTCTTCCCCCTCCCCCAGTTAACATTTTAAAATGAAAACAGTTAAAACCCATTAGTTGTACAACTGATAAAATACCAACTTTTAATGTCATATTTTTGGACAATGATACATCACCCAACAGTGTCTCCATTGAAAATGGGTCTTTATTCAGTTCCTTGGATGCGAACATGAGACACCATCTGGTCCGTCTTCACTGGTCTCATCTGCCAGCTTCCTTCTCTTAGCTAAAAGTCTCTCTGAGCAACTCCTACCATTGCAAATCAGATCCTTACTAAAATAAGTTTTCTTGTGTTATTGCTATGGTTGCAAATCAACTTCCTACCAAAATGAGCTCATAGAACTGGGGGATTGGCATAGCCAGCCTCACTTGGTCCCCAAACACAAGACTCATGAAGTCATTGTTTCCCTCACAGATAACATCTCAATGTTTGGCTTTTGTCTGGGGAGATTGCTTTTCCAGTCACTCCAGGCCTGAAGCAAAAAGTAACTCCCAGTTGCATGTCACCCTTGGACTGACTGGAACCCACTTCAACATGATTGATTGAACTCCGTGCAGCATCACTGATCAATTGAAGGAAAGGTGGAACACTACAGACCAGAAAAACGTGGATGCTGAGCTGAACACATAATTCTCGGTGTAAGGAAACTCAAGGTATAAGAACCCCTAAGGAGATCACAGGGAATTGGAGTGCCCTTGTAGGATGAAAATTCTGAGGTCATCCATTCCCTATCGGATCTCCCACATGGGATGGAAGAAGCCAGAACCCTCCTCACAGGGTCTGAAGACATCGGAACAACAGCCAGAAGCCCCGAGCCGTCCTCAGAAACAGAACAGTCAACTTCTTTTGGGACTCAGAGAAGGAGCTTTCTCTGGTCCTTACTTAGTTCCAACTTTGGGTCCCCACCCTCTCTTGCAATGACCATCAGGGTTGCTACGGAGCAGCCCCCAAATTAGATCAGATAGACAAGAGACAAATAAGAAAAGCTTAGAACTGACAAGAAAAAGTCAACGTGGACTCCCATATACCTCACTAAGTAGGACACAAAGATCAGTTACTCCTCACTAGGGTATTGAAGATTTCTCTGCACACCCTTCCTAAAACTCTTCTGCTCCTCCATCATTAACATATGGCTTGTTTGAGTCACAAGCCTGTTTGGACTATCCTAAAATTCACATAGTTCATTAAAAATCAAACTTGAATACTATAAGCTGCTAAATATAAATATGAAGAAAAAAAAGATACAAGACAGCCGAACAGTACCCTGCAACCATTTTAAGGTTTATAGCAATCAGTTATGTATAAACTAAAATTGAGATGTCAATAAAGTAGTTACAGGATGTGCTTAAGAACTTGCATTTTCTAACACATTGGTCACTCAGTTCCATGTCAATTCATGATGTTGTAAATTTCCATGTTTCTTCCTGTTGTTGAATTTGTGTTGTGGCTCTTTATTGGAGGGGATGATATTCTGCCAGTTCTACTTTCAGATCAAGGATGGTAACTCAATGAAACTGTTGAATTTATCTGGACAATAAGATGCTGGACTCTCTGCATGGTCCATGCCCACAATGATGGAATTATGACTGGTTATGAGTTGTACTACTGTAATAATATGGAGGAAATCAAAAGGGGGGAGGGCTTGGGGGAAATCCCAGAGCCTATGGAACTGTGTCATAAAATGAAATAAAATAAATAAATAAAAAAAGAAACCCTACCTGCTTAGGAAGTTAGAGAATTAACTGAGGGGGAAAAAACTAACTGACAGCTGCCTGGTTCCTTGCTCTACACTTTTTGCAATAAACACCCACTTTCTGCTGCTCATCAGTAACTTGCTGCACATTGCCAATGGAAACCCAGCAACAACTTGCTTGGAAATGTTCTATGGTAGCCCCTTTACGATGTGTCACTCTGCCCCACTGGAAGAACATTGTTATGACTTCTAATCCTACAGTTCATCTTCCCTATTCCACAAGCTCACATAGGCAGAATCACACAGCACCCACTCTGTTTTACTATGTTAACTGATGATGGTTACTGTTATTTAACTTATTATTGGATGGACATCTGAGTGGTTTGCAGTTTGGAAGTTTTTCACTCAACTCTTTGAGGACTTAGTTTTCGCTTGTTTGTTTTTAACGTTCACTTATTTGAAAGGCAGTGAAGGAGATGAGAGATCTTCCACCTGCTGCTTTACTTTCTAAATGCCTGCCACAGCTGGTGTTGGGACAGGTTGAAATCAAGCAGCCATGTGGATGGAAGGGAGGCAAATAACTTTAGCCATCACCCGATGCCTCTCAGAGTGGATCTTAGCAAGAAGCTGCAGTCAGGAGCAAAGCTGGGTCTTCCAGAAACCCCTCATTCCCCTACAGGATCAGGGCAGGCCCTATAGGCATCTCCACTGCTACACCGAACACCAGCCCCAGGACTCCCATTTCTTTATTCCCTTGGGGAAATACCACACAAATGATAGATCAAAGTGTAGGTTCATATTTAACTTTCTGGAAAACAGACTGTGTGTTATTCCCCACTCCCTCCAGCAAAGTACAAGAGCTGAAGTTGCCCTGTGTGCTCACTAGCACGTGTTACTATCAATCTTTCACATTTCAGCTACTGCAACAGGTGTGAACAGCACTCCACTTTCATTTGCCTAATGCCTAATAATGCTGCAATACTTTTCTTGCATTTACTGGTCATTCACATACCACCTTTTGGAAAAAGGTAGAAATATATTCCTTGTTTTGTTGCGTTTTTATTATTCTTTTGTAAAGGTTATTTATAGAACCTGGATATATGTCTCTTGACTGGCACATGTGTTGTCAATATTTCCTCCCAGTTTATGATTTGCCTAATGGTTTCCTTAAGGGGGCATTTTTGAACTATAGCCATCACCAATTTAAACTGAAATAATGCAGCAGTCTAGATATTAGAAGTGTTTCATCTCTGTCTGATCAGTTTCTTGCATTAAGGGGCTGTGATGTCTTCTAACACGGCCATCGGGAGGCATCCCATTGCAGGGACTTGAAAACAACAGGTTCCCTGAGAAAGTCATCCCTCCAGGGGACTTCTGCTAACAGGACTCTCTGGACACAGTGAAACTGACTCCGAGAGAGCTTGGAGGAAGTGATACTATCGTTAAAACAATGTAACAACTTATGTCCATTTTCATAAGCCATAAAACCATTCAATGAATACAGATGAAAAAAAAAAAACAGTTGCTACTTAAATCAGCTGAAGATCTGGTAGACAGGTAAGTTCAAAAGAAAGGAAAATGAACTGAATCTTTGCTGAATAGCATTCAATTGACTCCAGTGAGGTGCTTAGAGTATGCCTGACATACAATAATTACACAATAAAAGTTATTTGTTATCGCTACTTAGAACTTTAAAAATCACTAAATACGTTCTTAAAATATAGCAATTAAATGACAAGATTTGGACAGTCTCACTCCAGTAAGAGGTTACTTGTTATTTGTTCCCATGAATACAAATCCCGTAGAAATGAAAGCCTTCCCAATAAATTCAACTGAAATATTACTCGCTAGCTCTTCAGTTACTGGGAAGATACAAACGTCTTCACGTTTCTAAAGCCTGGTATGGAAACGTCTACCGGGAAGTGGGGCATTTCAATGGCAGATGTGTTTGCACAGTGAAAAGGAAAGGAAAGGATCTCAAACAGTTTAGAAAGGGGACCAGTGTTCACCTGATAGACATCTTCTTAAGACATCCCTTCCTCACTGTAAGATTTTGTATGTAGACTTCACATGTTTTTTTCTGCTGGGTTACTGTTGACTGACTAAGCCTCCTGAAAACCAACTCCATCTTTTTTTTTACACCCTTGTGGATTCATCACTGCTTTTGCTCTTCCCTTTGTAAGATTTTAAGCATGATCCTCCTGCCGGATGACCCTGCTTCTTTACAAACTGTGGCGTGCAACTTAGCAACCAGAAGGACAAACAGAGCAGGGCTGCAGCAGAGAAGGGAAGAGCTGTAGGAAAGCCCTCAGGGTACCAAGAGGCCCTACCCTTCCCACTGCTCACTGTTCCAAGGCCGAGGCTAAATCAAAGGTTTAAGAGAAGTTTGTTGTCATAGCGATTTCTCCAATCCAAACACAACCAGCTATTCCAAAGTTTAGACTACCTCATGATGGAATGGACCCTCCCTAAGTTATTTCTCAACACGTGGGAGGTTTTAGGAAAACAGTGTTGTGCTTCTTTTTCCTCTGTAGAGCAACCTTCTAGTTGTGACTGTTTTTTAGTTTTTTTTTTTTTTAACTTTAACTATTTTTCTCATTTATTTAAAAGTCAGAATCACAAAGAGAGAAAGACACAGGTACCGACAGGCTATTCCTTTCTCACTACTCATCGTTCTAAGGATGAGATTAAAAGGAATCATTGTCATAAAGACTTCCGGGATCCATCTTCCACTGTTCTGCCTGGAGCATTAGCAGGTAGCTGGATCGGAAGTGGAGGAGTCAGGACTCGAGCCCGTGTTCATGTGGACTGTCAGCATCGCAGATAGCAGCTTTCTCTGCTATGCCTCAGCTTTGATTTTCTTAAATCTAAAGTGTTCAGTTGGTAACTTTGTGAGAAAGGTTTTTTTTTTCCCCCCCTGAAATTGTTTAGAAAGAGATTGGTTTGCAATGTCTGGGTCCAACACAGTCTGACAGTGGGGTCCTGAAACACGTGCCATCTGGTGTGGACTCTTCATTGAATCATGGGTCTGGGTGTGGCAGACTGAGCCAACCTCTCCTTGCAATAAAGGAGAGTTTAATTAGTAAACATTCATCCACTGTTGTGAACAGTTAACTCATTAATCATGATTAAGTTTTCAGTGGATGTGACAAACCTCAACCATCATATTTGCTGGGAGGAATAAATGACACAAAGTTTGCAGAATTTGGTCCTTTGTAGACACTCAGTTTAAGTTAGTTCCCCTTTCCTGGTTTCCCATGGTGTGCCTGCCTATATAAAATATTTACAGCCTGTATTGCAATAACTGCTTACAAGACATTAGGAATTTCTTTCTTGATAATGGAAAAGACACATGCGTGAAATGTCTTCCTTTAACGTTTAAGGTACTTTAAAGTAGATCTGAGAATGTTAAGTTTTGGAGATGCTTCAAAAATTAAAACTGTGGTCCTGGCATTGTAAAACCCTTGTTTTGCATGTGCCTGGGATCACATGTGGGCACTGGTTCTAATCCTGGCTGCTCCACTTCCTTTCCAGCTCCCTGCTTGGGGCTTGGGAAAGCAGCTGAGGACGGCCCAAGGCCTTGGGACCCTGCACCTGTGTGGGAGACCTGTAAGAAGCTCCTGGCTTTGGATTGTCTCAGCTCTGGCTGTGGCAGCCACTTGGGGATTGAACCAGCAGATGGATGCTTTTCCTCTCTCATGCCAGGGAAGGCAGTGACATCAGTCAGCTCAAACCAATGAAGTAAAAACCTTTTAAAGAGAAAGATAGTGGAGATTTTCTGGTCCAAAGGAAGTAAAAGTGGTAGATTTTTAAGTGAAATTAAAAGATTTTTTGCTAAATAGACAGACATTGAAAAAGTCAATTAGTTAAATTTTATAGGACATAGTGACAACAGATTGAGTTATTATACTTATATCTATACTACTAAGTATAAAGTTACGGGTATTTAAAAAACAATAAGAATCAAAAAAGCCCCAGATACTAGTAAGAAGCCTAAATCAATGAAAGCTAATTCAGCATCTTTGCAGCAATTGTGCCCATAAGGCGCCACACTTCCACAGATCAGAAGCAAAGCCCTCCAAAACTGAAGGTCATTTTAAACGTCTGGGGATTATCACTAAGACTAGATGTGATAACGTGTGGCCACCTCCCAGGACAGGGCCAACATGCAGCAGAAACCTAAGCAAAACTAGCACAGAGGCCAGGATAGGGGTGTGGTTGGTAAAGCTACCTCTTAGCGATGCAGAAACTTATATGGATGCTGATCCAAGTTCTGGCCATTGCACTTCCATCCAGTTCCCTGCTAATGGCTTGGGAGCAGCAGTGTCAGATGGCCCACGTTTGGTCGCTGTCTACCCCAGTGGGAGCCCAAAGAAGCTCCTGGCTTTGGCCTGGTCCAGTGCTGGCCATTAAGACCATCTACAGAGTAAATGAGTGAATGGAAAATGTTTTGCTACCTTTCTCTCTCTGCATAACTCTTACTTTTAAAAAATAAACAAATGTTATGAAATAAATGGCAGAATAAGCTTCTTACTATAAAGAGTACTATTCTGTTACTTTGAAAATGTTTTCCTGCCTCCTTGCAGGATTCATGCATAACAGCCTACCACAAGGACTTGGTGCCATGAAACCTTGGGCCTTCCACACAGAACATGTGCAGGAACCAACAGAAGTGGACTCCTGGGCATGCTTGCCTAGTGTGTGCGCCTGTCCAAGGGTCCTTTCATGGCCTAGGATGCTGTCTCCAGCTTGCAAGGCATACGCTCGAGCCTCATCTGGGTTGATTTTCCCTGCGACTGGGCTGCTTTGCACATCAGCGCAGTGGGCCATGCCTTTGTTGGTCTGTTTTCATTCATTTTGACAGGGGCAGAATTACAGGCTTTTCCTCCTGCCTCAACCCAATTTAAAAGGCAGAGCTTGCCCCATTTAAGTTTTTTTTTTTTTTTTAAATTGAAGCTACCAATCATAATACTGGAGTAACTATGCACGCAATATTATTATTTATAATTTACTATTTCTAAAAACTATTTCTGTTCTTGATTTTGGTGAACAGTGTATTTCACTGTAATTCACATGTTGATTCCAAGTGGTAGGATTTAAAGCAACACCCAAATAACTCAAATAAAGGAGCCATGATGCTAGATTGAGAACTATACACTGGGTAACTGAAAGTTTCAACAGCAGGGAGCTTTCGGGGAAGGGCTGGCGTGGAAGGTGCACGGTGGGATGGCTGCAGGCTCAGCTAAAACTGCCTGGCCCCTCATCCCTCTAACCCCCAACTGGAAAGTGAGACAGAACAAATTCTACCACATGGTTATCTCCACAACTCCTCTGCTGACTGAATAGATCTGACAGAGTAACTGACACAGGGGCTGATGACCTCCGCTCTCCAAAGAGAGCCAAGACAGGGCGAGGGGAAACTGATTCCACAAAATTGGGAGGTAGACTTGTGCTTTAGGCTAACCCCAGGTCCTGCCCCAAGATGGAATCCGCTCCCGCACAGGCCTCCTCTGTTGGGAGAATAAGGCTAGGCAGGCGAGTTTGCCCTTGAGCACAGCAGCACAGGTATGGTCAACTTCTCCTGAGCTGCTGCTTGTACGGCTGTCTTGTTTTTCCTCCAGTGGACCAAGGTCAATAGCCATGGAGACCATGAACTCTGCCTGGCTCCCCCCGCAATAATCCAAGGGTCCTACACCTGGCCACCAAGGATAAATAAATAAACTCATTTTATTTACACAGAGGGGGAGGGAGAGAAGGAAAGAGGAAGAGAGCAGAACATAGTGAGAGAGAAAAAAGAAAGAAAGGAGGGTGGGAGGGGTAGAGAAAGATGCTTCCTGGTTCACTTCTTAAATGGCTACAAAAGCTTGGGCTGGGCCACACTCAAGTCAGGGGCCCAGAGGTTTCTCTGGTTCTCCCATGTGGGTGTAGGGGCTCAAGCACCGGGCCATCTTCCGTTGCTATACCACAGTACTGGCCCCAAACATAAACCTACTGTATACAGAGTTTTAACTGCAGACATGTATGGCCATAGACTCCATCAGGCACTTAAAGGGATCTAGAAACCTTAAAAAAAATCTAAATATCAATAAAATAAATCATGCCTTGTGAAGATGTCTGTCACATACTATTTTTATTTCATCCCTAATGCTGCAAATAAAAGAAATGATGCCACGAGACTGTCATAATCTCATGTTTGTTAGCACACTGAAAGTTTTTTAAAAAATCGAAGATTCATATATATGCCAGGAGGAGACGAAACACATTTCAATATCAGAAATACATTTATGCAGAGGAGCTCTCATACCCACGCATTTTCAGGTCCTACAAAGAATTTCTTCAGAAGGCAACAAAGCCAACCACTAAGAATTTTACAAATATAACAATGTTGGGGTACACTTAAATAAGAGACTGATAGAATTATGATTCCTTATGAAGGACTACACTATTGTAACAAAATGGGAAAAATCTGACGGGGGGGGGTGGGAGTTTGGTGGGGAATCCCAGCCTACACAACATTATACGACACAATTCAAAATTCAAAATAAAAATATATTTGAAAAACAGCAAAAAAAGAATTTTTACCAATTTGTCACATATTTTGACTGCCTACTGCAAATGATTTCTTGAATAGTTTAACTTAATTGATTATTTAATAATTACAATGGGCTGCCTGCCCACCTTATGACAACAGAGAAAAACCAGCTATAATCAACCAGAACCACAGCAAAGTTAGTTAAGGCTTCATGCTGATCTTCAGAGAGGCCAGGGTCCTTGTCAAATGCGGCTGTAAAAATAAGCCAGGGAAGGAGACCCCTTTCTGTTACGGTGACTTTCTGTTTTATCTAAGTTATAAACATCACATCTCTTCTGAGGGCAAATTGACTTTCATCACTCCTGCAGATAGAAGTACCCTGTGACTTTGATGTTGCCCCTCTTACTAATGCAAGAGATCGTGAGCATCAAACTACGTGCCAGTCCTTGGAAAATGAAACTGAGTAGCAGAATCTCCCATGTTGGTGGGTCCTGTTGGATAAGTGCTGTGCAACACAAACCTTATGATTCCAGGGCTCTGCTGCGGGGGCGAACAGCACTGAGTACCCCTCCTTTTCTGTGGCTTTTCCTTATAAATTCCAAGCGTATTGTTTGTTATCCCAGGATTGTAATTATTTTAACTTCTGTTCAGCACACACACACACACACACACACTACAAATAAGGGTTCATTCCCCATCTCATGTCGGGAACAAATCAAAGAAATACTCAAAACATCGTGATTAAATAAATGCTTGCTGAAAAGGAGATGACGACCAACATTTTCCGCCACAATAAAATGGCAGCAGCAAAAAAAAAAAAAAAATCCAGTACAAATTGTCCCTGACTAAATTGTGGCTTTTGATGGACCACTGCTAGCCTTAATCATTTCCTGGTAAATGCAGGAAACACACTGACATACAAAGAATGCGAATTCCCATCCCCCGAGCTTACCCCGTGGCTACTGTGTTTCTTCC
This sequence comes from Ochotona curzoniae, assembly GCF_017591425.1. Classification (NCBI taxonomy): domain Eukaryota; kingdom Metazoa; phylum Chordata; class Mammalia; order Lagomorpha; family Ochotonidae; genus Ochotona; species Ochotona curzoniae. The sequence goes on from NW_024467096.1 coordinate 27,255,277, forward strand.
TGTTTTTAACAAACACATTTGTTAGTAGATGTTTACGGTAAGTAAATATATGATTGTGTACTATGTTAGTATTTAAATATTGATTAGTCTCTAAACATACAACATTAAACAGCAGACTGAAACATTCAATCCGCTAATAAAATCTTAGGTTGCTAAATAGGTTATCCTTTACTCTGACAATATTGGACATGTATAGGTACTGGGAAAGTATTGTTGATATTGTAATGTGAAGTAGTGGTCACCATAATATAAGAATCAGTACATTTTTCCAAGAAGAGGAAGAAAAGCATAGGACATCGAATGAAAGGTTTTTAAAACACAATGATGCAATGTAATGTACCCTTGGGAAATGATTCATTTCGAAATATTAAATGGTATGCTGTGAAATTCCTTAACACCTCATACATATTTCAACCACTGTCCCATTATGGAATGAGGACAATGCTATTAAAGATAATTTAATCTGGTGTGGAAAATTCTACACTATCTGAGTGGAGATCCTAACACCAGTCAAGTTTTTCTAGTAAGAGGAAGTGTGGAGCTATTTTCTCTGAAATGAGAATATTGTATTAAAACAATAAGGCTGGATAATAAAGCAAACCCAGTTTCTTTCACTCCTAGGAGCAATGATGAATCTTTCATGACATCATTTACTGACAGGAATCAATACTGCAAGATGTCAGGTTGAAGATTAAGACATCAAGTATTCTTTATTATTACAAAAGAAAACATCAACTAGCCATTTAACAAAAGCTCTACCACATTGTTTTTACCTAGTTCTGTGTTGAGCCCCCTGAGCTTCAGAAATTATGCTCATGTTTCAGGGGACGTGTGGCATTTATTTCTGCCAAGGGCTGATAAGAAACAGGTCTCTGCTTACTGGTGGAATGAATGGTACTATATCCAGATTTCACAAAAATAGTTGTTCAGCACATTCCAGGATTCTACAGAGTATCTGGATTTTTGGTAGTTGGTGACCTGATACTGGGCAGCTCTGGAAGAATTAAGGATTAACAAGCAGGGTGGAATACAATAAAAATCAAATTATGTATGTGGCCATTTGCCAATCATATTCACTCTTGCAGTTTTATCAGGTGATATTTAGAAGTGATTCCTAAGCATAGTAAGGGTGATAAGCCATTATGACCCAGAGCTGCTAAGTAACAGGTGACCCTTTGCTTCCCACTGTAAATTTTGTTAAAAGGCAAGCAGGACACAGACTTCAGTAGCTAGGTTGACATGATTTACCTTCCAAATCAGTTGGCACTTTAGTTGTCAATCATACACAATCTTTGATAGTTGCAAATAGTACAGTCACTATTACACACAATTTACAATTTATGCCTAAGAATGCAAAATTCAATATGAATGTCACCACATGTAAAGTTAAATGTGAAGGACTTATATATTCTGAATGATAACGTAACAATCACATATTCTGATCACTAATTTCAAGAAAAAAGTAGCTCATTAAATCATTCATTTATGGTGATGGGCAGAGGCAAGTAGCCTGCCTGACTTCGTTCAGTTACATACCTGCCACACACAATGGTTCTTACCTGTTTGTATTCGGATTCTCTTCCAACCAATACCTGTAGAATGTAGTTAACAGGGTCGCCTTTCATGGGTGGTACTGTCTCCCATAAAATCTCACATGAATTTCCTTCCAACTGTGTTACTCGAGGTGCTGGAATACAAACCCATACATTTAAGATCAAAATTCAAAGAGTCATATTAAGAGCTAACATGCTAAAGCTATTAATAGGTAACCCAGAGAATGACTTGGCACTTAAGTGTCTGCCCTTCATGGGCAGGGGATGGAGAAGGTGGGAAAGAGGTGGCAGGTTTGTGTGTTAATTGCCCATCCTCCCATAGCCAGTAAGGTGCTCTTTGGGCACCAAGAAGTTACTTCAAGACTAGAAAGCCACTCATCAAAAAATTCTTTATTCATTATCTTGTAAATAACTACCTGGTCTGGATTTTACATACACACACATATATAAATTCTCCACTATGGCTCTTATACACCCTTTAAGATTGAGGCACTGTGCTAGGTACCCTGGGGGATGCAAAAATAATTAAGGCACATTGTTGTCAAAGATTTTAAGACCTCTAGGGAAGGGCAGAGCAAGGTATGAGACCAATAAAAAAGAAATGGAACATCGGAGGAAGACTAACATGGAATGGGGAACAGAGGACAAGAGATGGAGAGGGACGGGACACATCTGTGTGAGGGCTAAGGGGATGGTTCAGGAGCAGGTGGCAACCTAATGCCACAGAAGGGACAGTGCTGAGCGCTGTTAAGCTGCATTATATTTATGTTCTTTTGGCTGACTCAGCACCTTGCGCAGCCATGAGTCTCATTTAAATCTGAATTATATTAGACTGTAGTAAAATACTTCAAATGCTATAGATTTTTAAGAGATTTGCGTAGAGGTTATATGTCTACAGCTTGATTCAAATATGAAATTTTAAAACTTTACAACTAGGATACATCATTCCTCTGACTTCTCTTACAATTTCTAATTGTATGTGATTCTTTGTAAGTAATTGTTTCCATTGGTCATTTCATGTAAGACTTTTTTTTTTAAAGAAAGCTTTTCCTAAAAAAAAAAAAAAGCCTCTGTCAGAATTACTTGGTCAAAACTCCAAACAATTCACGGCAAAACTTAAAAAGGAATTTTATCAGACTAAACAGTCTTTGGGTAAGAGAATAATTTTGCAAGTCTAAGAGTACAAATACAACTTTGTGAGCCAGCTGCCTTTCCAAGGTAAAAGTGCTAAGAAAATACAGGTGTTTTCTAAGCACTGGTACATGCAGCAACCCTTCTCTGGGACCAACCAACCGGCCAGCTGTGGAGCTGCAGTGTACACAGGAGTCACTTTGGTTGAGGTTGCAATGGGAAGTCACGGGCTGGGGCATTTGTTGCTCACATGACCCACCAATGCCATGCAGGTGGATGAATGCTTACATCTGTCAGTCACAAAGGAGCAACTGTCAGAGGGCATACAGGGTAGGGAAGCTGTGGGAAGGTATCTGCCATACAGCAGCCTGGGAAAGAGCTATGGGAGATCCTTTCAGAATGTAAGTCCCACCTTGACATAGGACTAGAGGCTCTTTGTCCTGCTGTAATTGACTCTGGTTGGGTTAACAGCCAACTCAGCTCCTTTATGGGAAAGTCCTGAGTCAAATGCTCTTGTTCCTCAAGATAAACATTTACGGGTCCTTCCTTCTACCCAAGGGTGAATACACGCTTCCATCTGTCAGCCTTGAGTCTTTTTGAGCAACAACTGGGTAAAGCCACTGGTGCTGTCTGTCTCCCTACATGTTAGCAGTAGGCATCTCCACAAGAACCACAGATCTGGGCAAGGCCTAGCCTCAAAGGAGTCCATGAGGGCTGCATAAGTTCTTGCTGCTGTTAGCTTTACTCTTGCCCAGACAGCCCCTGTGGCTGGAATTAGAGAGAAGTACTATAGTTGATCCAGAAATGGGGAATCTGGGCAGAATGGCATTTGTCCCCTTGCCTTGCAATACAGGGGAGAAGATCTAGGTGTCCTGGGATTCTATGGCTTCTGTAATACTTAATCCTCTACAGAGGCAGAGAAACAAATGAGTCTCTCATAAACCCTGAGATAAATATTCCAGAAGAGCAGACCTGTTGCTACTGCACCCATCCAGGGGCAGCTCTTCAAAGCTGGAGCTGTGGGCCAAGAGGGAAAGGCTACGGAGTGCCCAGTGCAGCACCTGGTCTCTGGGCACCAGCCATCCCAAGGTGAATGGCGATCTCTGCTGCTCTACCTGTCTGGGAAAGGGCATCATAAGCCTTCTGTGGGAAACCTTGGCATCTCACTTATTCCAGCACCAGGGATTACTCCACACTTGCTCTTAACCCTTTTAGCACCTGTGGGGATGAGAACATTACACTACATCATTTGTAACACACATGCATGCATACTTGATAACAGCCATCATCCAACAGGCCCCCTTCTTTTAAGGCCTCTCCTATCTCTATTGTCCAAACATCTTTTCTAGAGTGTTCCTTTGATCCTATCTTGCTATTAGCTGGCAAGCTAAAGGTCGGCTGGGAGCCTCCCTGCTCCAAGGTCTGACAAGTCCTGGTGGTCGCACTGCCTACAAACCTTTGATGGTTGGTGGTACGCTTTTGGTTGTGCAGAAGGTGTAGGTTTCTGAGAAGGGACCTTCCCCAGCCTCACTGGCTGCCTGGATTCTGAAGGAGTAGCAAGTGAATTCCGCCAGTCTCTGGACCTTGTAGGTGTGGCTGGGTCCTCTGTAGATTGAGATGAACCTGGAGGAAGAAGCAGGGTCCATCAAGCATCTGAACTTCTACTCACAACAAGGAATCAATTAGGCCAACTTGACAAACGCTTTTCATTCATCTGGGTTCATCAATTCCTTTCTCTTTCAAGGTTATAGTTTTTGTACATTTATACAAGAAAAAGCATAATTTATGTACATGCAAAGACTGAAATGAGATTAATTATGGTCCAAATTCTAGATACATTAATTGGTGTTTTTATTTACTAAGAGATGCCAGAATTTTCACATGTTTAGTAATAGATCTCTCTATAATGTGGATAGTGTCAAGCTGCTTTCTTCTATATGCTGGGCTCTTCTTTCCAAAAAGAAGAAAAGAATTGTGAGCTTAGAAGCATGTATCAGGTTAATCATGTAATGGAAAAACAGCATGAATGGCTAGACAGTTTTCTGATAGTCGGTGGGTCCTGTGCCCTTCAGATTCATGATTATTCTGCATTTCTCTACTAATTGATATCATTATGTAATGTGAGCTAAGAAGATTAAAAATATAAAATCTTATAGGTCAGGCATTTTCCCATAAGGTCTGTAAATCTTACTGTTTCCACCATAACACTAGGTGTACTATCCCATTGTTTTTCTTAAAACAACAACAACAACAACAACAACAAACCAGTTATCTGTCAAGGTTTAGAAATAATACAAGTTGGGGTTGCCACCATGGCTCAACAAATGAATCTTATACCTTCAAGTACCAACATCCCATATGGGCCCACCAATTCATGTCCTGGCTGCCCCACTTCCCATCCAGCTCCCTGCTTGTGACCTGGGAAGGCAGCAGAGGATGCTACAAGTCCTTGGGACCTGTACCCTTGTGGGAGACTCACAAGTTCCTGGCTCCTGGCTTTGGATGAGCTCAGCTCCAGCCATTGCAGCCATTTGGGGAGTGAACCACTGGATGAAAGATGTTTCCCTTTCTGTCTCTCTTCTCTGCAAATCTGCCTTTTCCCATAAAGATATATTTTTCTGCAAGTACAGCAGGATCTTTAGTAGATTCAGGACCTGAATTTGCTGGACACTTTCAAACCTACTGCATGAGTTAATGCAACCCCACATCTCCACTGCCTCACCACACTGTCTTCAGTGACAACTTTATGTTGGTTAATTACAGAATCACCCTTCTATGTCCAACTGCAAGCCAACTTGGCTTAGGGGTAAGCAGAATTAATGCATTCATTTAACAAACATGTTTTGATCATATGCTGTGTTGGCAGGCTCTGCATTTCTGTCTTGGCTGCTCCACTTTCCATCCAGCTCCTTGCTTTTGGCCTGGAAAAGAAGTGGAGTATGTCCCAAAGCCTTGGAACTGTGCATCTGTGTGGGACACCTGGAAGAAGCTCCTGCCTTCAGATAGGCTCATCTCCGGCTATCACAGCCAGCTAGGGAGTGAACCAGCAGACAGAAGATCTTCCCTTCTGTCTCTTCTCTTCTCTGTATATCCGACTTTCCAACAATGAAACAAACAAATCAATAAATCTTTTAAAAAACAAGTAAAAGCTATAATATAGATGAAAGCTCAGCTCAGCCCCAGTACATAGTGAAAGCTCATGACATGCTCTGCTCCAGAGGCTCTGAGTGCTGCACCCTGAGCACTAGAGATCGCCTTTTAGAGACCTGAGTCAGGCTGACATCCCTGGGGAGCTCTGTGGCTCTCAGCCACTGCATGCTGGCCTCCCTCCAGGTTACTGAGGACATCCGCTGCTTATGTCCGAGCAGGAATAGTTCAATCTAAATTTGTGATGTTTTGCTGCCTGTATTAGCCTACATGAGACAGCCTGCTCTCCCCCAAATAAATGACCAATCTAATTTGGTGGCCAAATTTACGGTCACTTTCATTACATGAGCAGTCCTGTGGCAATGGAGTCAGTGGTGAAATAACATCTGTAAGTAGAGCAGGCAGCATGAGTTCCTGGAATGTTGCAGGTGATCAACAACCGCTAAGTCATTTTGCCATCAGTCCAGGCTGAAGCACAGAGCCACAGGAACCTGTTGTGCTATCATGTCTACTTCAACAAGCCCTGGGCCCACATTGGCAAGACCTCAAAAGGGCCTCTGTCACCCCAACTCCTGCTCTCTGGGGTCACATACCATCAGAGGCAATGATCAGGGCTCTAGGAGGACCCAGGGAAAGGACATGTGTGTGATCACATCGATGGAGCTTCCTGCAGTGCTCATCCACAGGCTCACGATCGGCTAGGTGGGGAGCCCAGGGTATATAAGAGTGGGTAATCATGTCAGTTTTGGGGTCAGATGAATTGGGTTCGATCAAGTTCAGGATCAACAGTCTGGTCATCTCATGCCCTGTCATCAGATAAACTGTAAAAACCGGTATGGGTTTTCATGTTGCGGTATGAGAAGTTAATAAGAGGACAAAGGAAGCATCTGTTATGCAAGGGCAGCACCTATGTGCTCAGTGGATACTAGCACAATTGCTCACACTCTGTAGATGCTCACGGCACTGTGCTGCCAGCAAGGAGCATCAGCGACAGATCTTGTTTCTTCCTGTTGGCATTCGACCCAGCCACATTTCTTGAGACGTTCTTGCTGGAGAGACAGATTGTGTATGTGAGCACCAGAACCCCTGCCCTGGCCAACCTGGCTAAGAAGCGCTATTGACAGCATGACAGCACGGCCGTGCAAGCAGGAGGCCTGGGCCACTGCTGTCTACTGTGCCATGGACCGTCTTTATTTAGGAGAGGAAAACTGGGAAATAAATGCTCTCTCACAACAAAAATATTTACTAGAGAACGAGAAGTATACAGGGCAGAAGGTAGAGTGCATCTTCACACATTTATAGTTAGCAATTTCTGGATGGCTTTGCCCTCGGCTGCCTTGAGGTAACCGTGGTATATTTAGCTGGTAACAAGCACAAATAGGGTTTAAATTTGGGAGACTTTTAAAATTTCGTTTTATGACACAGTTTCATAGGCGCTGGGATTCCCCCAGCCCCTCCAATTAGTCCCCCCACTCCACCATATGTTGGATTCCTCCACATTGTTAACAGTAGTACAGTTCATATCCAGTCATTAAACTTGGAGATTTTAAAAGTGTTTTAGACTCTGTGGATAAGAGTTGCCAAACTGCCCTGTGCAACATTATGTTTCATAACACATCTGCCCAAACTCTCTGGAGGCACAGCACCCACAGTAGCCATGCATGTAGACCATGAAATTACTGGTGATCGTGCCATGTCAGTGTAGTTTCATCAACTATAACAACATGCCACTCTGCTGGAGAACGCTAATAAAATGTCTCTAGAAAATAAAGACAAGAAACAAAAACTAATGTACTATGCTTCTGTGAAAACAAAATATTTTCACTTACTCTGCTGTCAGAATGCTCACTCAAGCAGCATAGGAGCGGGTTGTACAGAAATGAAGAGACTTGGGCCAGAATGTTAAGATGTGTGATCTTAACCTTGAAATTCAACAAGTCAGGTAACTTCATGCTAACAGCTAGTCAGTAAGCTCACTTGACAGAGATTTTTAGGGGACCCAAATGAAACAACCAAGAAATTTCAGGGAAAGGGTATTCTTTTCTTGCAGTATTTTTGGCTTTAACATTGCAGAAGATGCCATATTTGCAACTGATGGAAGTTGTTCTGTCATGTTCCATCTTTAACTGCTTCTTTCTTTAACTAATTTTAAGGAATAAATGATGGGCTACCTATGTATACATAATTCTCCATACACACAAAGAATACAGCTTTAAAATCTGTTTCTTTAAGACTTATTTTTTAGAAGGAAAGCTGCAGTGGCTTATAAATAAATTTATAGGAGAAACAAGGAATAATGCAAAGCTTTCGTGTTTGCTACCTTCTGCTCCCCTATTATACCTAGATCCACTACAAGCCAACAGCAGCCTATTAATATAAATTCCTCAAAATGATATTACCTGCTGACCTAAAATGGCCTGTAGCTTACTACTGGCTGCAAATAGCACTTTCCAAAACGTTTTCACAACAGTACAAATTGGTGAGCTCAATACAGCTACACTCATAAGCAATCATATGCCATTGTCATTTCTTCTTAATTCCTCCTGGCTGCATGCGTCTTGTGTGTGAACTTCCTGTGCTATCCAAGTGGCGTGTGGGGCTGGAAGGAGTTCAGGACAGTACGTGTTCTCACTCTACCAAGAACACAGGGTCCTACCATTGCCATGGAGAAGCAGATGGAAGCAGGGGGTATCAGGTGCGGGATACTGGAGATAGGCACTGGGCAATGTTTACAGATCGAATGTAAAAGTGCCAAGAAAGGAGATGAATTTCCCAATTATCCTTTTCTGTCAGCGACTCTCGCATTAAGGAGAGCGCCCAGAGTTCTCCAGACATGCTGTCTCTGTGGATGCTGGTGGTCTTATCCTAACCTGACAAAGATGACAGCCAATTCCAGTCTGTTTTTTTTTTTTTTAAATGAACAAGAGATTAAAAATTGGACTTGGAATTCTACTCCTGGTTCAATGAAGATCTCAAATAGTCCCATCTGCACTTTTCATGTTGGCTTATGCCTAATGTTTCAGCCTGAAATTGACTAAGCTAGTAATAATCGACTTAGTTTGCATTTTATGCCCTTTTTCTCAAAATTAGAAATGTTTTAAAAATAGGTTACTGTCCCCCACCCTTCATTTATCAGGGGATGGAGACAGGTGTTTTTTGCATTATGTAGAGGAAGGAGCAAGTAAGGCAAAAAGAAGTTCAGGGAACAGATATGGATCATGACACACAGTTGACACTGAGACCAGTTACAATTCACTGACTTCTGGAAGGTAACACACTGATGCCTTCTATCCAGGAAGGGTGGTCATGCAGGCTGGACAGGGAAGCAAAAGACACAGCAGCCACAGACAGCTCCCAGTCTAGATGCTGAACTGGCTGGGAGATGGTTCTAAGGTGGGCACACCCTCCATCCTCGGTGCCAACACTCAGGCTCATTTATTAGTTGCCTAGTGTGCTTTCTTTTGGTGTTTACAGAAACACTGTTTTTTAAATTATTATTATTATTAGAAAGTCAGATACACAGAGAGGAGGAGGAGGAGAGAGAGGCAGATCTTCATACGACGATTCACTCCCTAAGTGGCCGCAACTACTGGAGCTCAATTGACCCAAACCTAGGAGCCAGGAGCCTCTTCTGGGTCTCCCACACAGGTGCAGGGTCCTAAGGCTTCGGGCCAGCCTCAACTACTTTCCCAGGCCACAAGAAGGGTGCTGGATGGGAAACAGGGTTGCCAAGATTAGAACTGGCACCTATATGGGATCCTGGTGCATGTAAGGTGAGGACTTTAGCCACTAGGCTACTGTGCTGGCTCCGAGAAACACTGTTTAAAGAAGCTCATAGAAATGTCGATGATTGCCTGCCCTCTCTAAGGCAAACAGGCAGTTACAAGGTCAATGTTACAAGGTCCCTCCAGTCCTGCTGGTTTAGGGGACAGTGTCCTGGGTGTGGGCGCAAAGCTAATGAAGAACGAATGATTATTTTCCACTCTGAGGCTCTCCTCTCTCAAGCCCAATTTCACTGGAGATTTGCCTTGAAAAAAAAATTCATGCCTAACTTCTGGCCAAACAACAGATTGAGCATAAGCATGTTCCTGGAATTGGAGTTTGTCCCACCCCAGTGCTGTGTACGGTCACTGGGTAACACGACCTGTGGGGTCAGGATCAGTACCAACTCCAGCTCTGCTAGGGCAGTGTAACATCTCATCTCAGCAACATCAACACATCTTCTGACTCACGAGCACAGCCCTGCCATTTAACTGGCACAAGCCGATCCTGGCAGGCTGTGTCACTGCCAGGCTAACACAGCATTAGGAGATGTTCACTGTGGGATATATTTTTCTTGCATAACATGGAAACCAAAGACATTCAGCCTTTCTGTTCTCGCTCTGGTAATAATGGACTTAATCACTAGAAGGCCATACCAATCTAATTTTTTGTTTTAAGTTGAAACAAAATATAATCTGCAGCATGATGTGCTCACAGTTTAATGCTAACTTATTTCCTTAGAAAAGCTCTTAAAGACAGACTGGGTATCTCACGAGACCTAGGACATACTAGAAAAACACTCTCAAGAAAAACATGTTCAGGTGAGTGATCATGATCTGATCATCAGGTATCAACGTATGGCCCGGTAAATGTGAAGCCGTGCTTTAAGGTTGCTACACAAATACAGAAATGTAACCGGGTGTGTAACAAGCCTGCCACATACATGGGGAAATGTCCTATTAGAGGGATTTTTTTTTCAATGAAATAAGCTCAGGTGGGTTCTGGATTGATCCACACGGAGGCAATGGCTTCCTCAAGCTGCTCCTTGCAATTCTTTCTGTTTCCATGTAAGAAGCCCAGACTTGGTGTTGGAGAAGCACTGACAGTAGCATAACAGAAAGAGGAAGATCCCTGGAGAAAGATCCGGGGCTCCTGGCGAGTTGATCACCAGCTTCTGTCTAGGTTCAAGTCCTCACCACTAGTCTCCATCTAACAGATCTCAGGCATGAGGGTGTAAGCCTGAAGTCCTTTCAAGCCTCATGCAAACCTACCAGCTTCTCTGCTCATTTATTTGTAGGGTTCCCTTACATGGCAACCTTCTGCTGTCCCTCAGGAGTCTGAACAGTGTGTGCATATAATTTATTTATTTTTTCAAAGGGTAGGGTAGCATAGTTTATTTATTCATAAACCTGGCACTGGGCCAGGCTGACCAGAGTTAAAACTACATCTGAGTCTCCAATGCAGATGGCAGGGATGCCCTCCTAGGAGCATCAGCAGGAAGCTCAATCAAAAGTGGAAGAACCTGGACTTGAACTTGTACTCCGATGTGGGATGCCAGTATTGCAAACAGAAGCTTAACCCGCTACCACAACACTGACCCTGTATTATGAGCTTCCTAAAGGCAGGGATCTATTGTAGTCCACTTTGTCTATCCAATATTAACAAATAGTTCCTTCATTTGCATGCATAAAATCTAATAATTCTAAATTGAAATCAATACAACTTATTAGAAAATGGATATTTTTCCAACAAAATGATAGAAGAATTGGTAGAAGCCCTATTATTGTTCTAGAAAATATCTCACCTTTTTATTTAATAAGTAATGCAGGTAAAATTGTCAGTGTTAAGCACTTTCCAAACACCCAAAAGTTTTCTTTACTAAGTTTAAGCAATATTTTTGGCCAATCATTATATTTATAATTTTCTTGGTGATTTCAAATATTTTGATTAAAAGGCACATAAATAAACATCACAAATCAGCACATGGTGGATACCAAACCTTCCGGGATTTGGTCACTAAACATTCATTGTTATGGGACATTTGTACACTTCTTATTTTCCCATTTGTGTAAAGCAAAAGCTGAAACTATGAAGAAAACGCAATACACCTCATACATTTATAAAGTCAAATGATCTTCACGGATTTGCTCTTTTAAGGTAAAACAGGTGCAAAGGATAGCAACCTTCTAGCTTAATCTATTTATTGAAAGGATGAAGAAAATATGAGAACAATGGATCAGCAGCCAAAAATCAACTCAGCTCTATTCTGACAATCACCAAGAAGCTATTAACTGTCAGTGTGCTTCTGTTGCACAATGTCTTAAAAATGAAGAATGCTTTAACAGCTCAGGAGCAAAGCTCTTCCATCGTTGTTTGGGTTTACGATGCTCTTTCCACCTGCTTCTCAGACACTCTGATTAGGTCTGTGGGTAGCAAAACATTCTGTCACCACTAACTCTTACTCGATATCTGATTATTCCTGAATACAGATCAGCCAACTTGTGAGTGCCCTGGGCACTCTAGCAGCTTTCCTTCCAAATGCTCATTGTGACTTGATAGTCAGGTATTTCTGGCAAAAGCAATCCTCTGAGAACTGACAGGTAAGAAGGTAAACTAGAATCACCAATAAACCTACCTCAATGCTGCCCCTAGTTAATGCACATACTAAAGACTGTGTGAATCCTTCCTAAGAGCCACAATTAAAACAACTCTGGCAGCAGGCTCAAGGAAAAAGTCAGTTACCATTTGGGAAGTAGACTCTGACCTTCCTCTCAACTGGAGAGGCCAGGTTCAAGTCCTAACAACCCAAGGAGACTGGATTAAAACTATAGCAACCAGCATTATGATGCATCTAACGCCACCTATTTTTCCCCAATCCCTATGAGTCAAGATCCAAGGGGCCATTTGTTATAAGACAGTGGGAAGGTCATCCTCAAACTAATATTAGACTGTTTTCTTATTATTAAATCCCAGGAAGATTATTCTGCAAATAGAACGACAATTTATTATGCTCTATATTTCCATCACTTTAATAACTTTCTGAGAACACTGACAAATCTAATTTTAAAAAGATAAATTTGGACTCCAGCTCATAAAATTAAGAAAAATACCATTCCTAATGGTGAGTTTTATAAAAATGCCATTTAAATCTAGGCATGTCATTTATTTGATTAACAAGGTGAGCCTTGGGCTTTACTTTGGAGGAAAGAACATGTATTGATCACTAGATTTTGTACTGTTTTCCCTCTGGCATATTTCAATGTCTCATGACAGCAGACTCATCAGGACAAATGCTACTGCAGCTTCTGTTCTGTGAACAGGAGCCACTCGGTGTCATGGAAAATCATGGCTCACACCACACGTGTCTACTGCTTTGCACCTGTGGCACCTGCCCAGGGCAGGGATGCAGTAAGCCATGGATGCGTGGCGTGGTGTGGAACCCGCAGCTTCCACCTGCTTCCAGTCAGCACAGTCAGAGCCCTGTAAGCCAGGACCCTCTAACCCCAATTCAGCAACAACTTCCCTGTGCTTCACTTTCCCTGGAACAGTACAGTACAACCAGATGATACTCCCTGTGCAAAGTTCTCTGACACCAAGCAAAAAATTCTCCTCAATGTTAGCTTTCTATATGTATAATAATTTCTCACAGTTCTAATTCCTGTTCTTGTCTGTGTTCTTCAGTTGTGGAATCTCCAGCCAATAAATGCACAAACCAGTAAGAACACATCCAAAGGCAATAGTACAGGAAGACCAATGGCCCGTATGTAAAAGGACAGATTTGATTTATATAGAATGCATCAAAAGAAGCCGTACTGCCTCTGTGCTTCCTATGCCACGACTCGCTGTCAACGGGGCGTCCACTTTTGGTTCTTCTTTTACTAAAACTACTAGCAAGCCAAATCAAGTTCAAATGTCACCTCCTTCAAGAACTTTTTCTTGATCTTTGCAACCAGGTGGCCACAGCCTCTTCCACAGCACCACAGCACATTGTTCTATGGTACTAGAGCTCTGGATCATTTGTGAGCTGTGACCACACCCCTGGGCATAGGGCCTTGGGTTTTTCTGGACCTTTCTCTCTTTTGAAAGCCCACGGAACTGCCCTACACTCAAGTCAATGTGAGCATCTGACCATAGGTGGACATGGAGACTGGATGCGGGGGGAGGAAGGGGTAGGTTCTGGGGAAGCTGGAACATACTCCCTGAGGAAAGGAACAGAAGAGTCTGATGCACATGGGGGAGATGACAGCAATACTTCAGCACTTGCACGCTAACATTGGTTCTGTGCCTAAGCAGATACACAAGACAAGCAGCAGTGTATGGTGGCTTTCCCATCACTGTCTGCGTTTACGATGCTCAGCCACCCTTTCCACCTGCTTCTCAGATTCTCTGATTAGGGTTGCGGGTAGCAAAACATTCTGTTACCGTTAACTGTTGCTCGACCTCTGATTATTCCTAAACACAGTCTAGCTGTCTATCTTCTGATCATCCATTTTCAGAGGAAATGAGGTTACGGGAAACAAATACTATATGAAAAGCTGGATTTGATTTCTAGAGCCGAGAGTGTTTCCTGAGCACGGAGTCTTACAAAGAATCTCCTGCTTGCCCAGGCTAATTTGATATTGCACTGCCTGTAGTTACCAAGTGCAAACCCCATCTGCACATCAGCGATCACTATTTTGGACTGGTAAACATGTTTGTTCTTGCAATTACTGAATATTTCAAAAGGTTGGCATCTCTTCCAATCCTATTTCCCTTCACACACGTGACTAACAGAATGCTACTGCACACCGTGCACTTGAATTGGACAATTTCTGTTGAGAAAATTTCTCCCCATTATGTGGTTTTATGAAAGGAAAAACACCACATGCAGTATTACATGTAGGGAAATCAGAACTTTCGAATGTCTAAAAGTTCCAAACAGAGAGAGGAGGGTAGAGCTTTGGGTATAAAAGGCAGGACTCAAATACAGAGGAAATCTTGGGAGAAGAGAAACACATTTTAGAGTAAGAACAAGTAGATGAAAAATGAGCAGGTTAAGCTTTCAGCCCACGAGCAGGGCTACGGGAGCTGCAGGCTCTGTTCTCTTGCCCTACCTCTTGTTCCGGTCCTCCAGCTGCAGGGTGTACACCATCTCATCAGCAGTGTGCGTCTTGGAGTTGCTGTCTCCCCATTTGAGCTTCAGGCTCTGTGGCCCAGCAGCAGCACACTCGAGCCTGGGAGGCAAGGGTGGTAAGGGCCGAGTTTTTGCTTTAATGAACTGACTGAACGGTCCAGCTCCAATTTCGTTGACAGCCTGGATTCTGATCCTGGAGACGGAGGAAAAATGAGAGATAATGCAATTTTAAGAAGCAGTCATTCTGCATTCAAAATAAACACTGGACTGAGTATTTATTATTTGCCCCTAAAGCAATTATCATGAAGTAATAGTAATTATGTAAATCAACCCAAGACCATGAGCAGAGAACTGGGTAGCTCACGGGCAAATTTTACTTCCCTTTCCCAAAAGTGACAGCAAAACAAACAAAATAAACAAAACCAAACATACTAGCACGATATTCCTTAGTTCTACAAATGCATAAAAAAGGCTTACTGTTTGAAAGAAAACATTCTAAAGACAGGTTTTTCTATTTTGTTTCAGCTACCCTTTACCTACTCCTAAGTCAGTTTTGGAAGTGGAAGGGTTATAAAGAACAACATAAAACAGAAGAATAAATGAGTTTCCTTATAGTCAAGAACAAGGGGTCACAGCTCTTCCATAGCATATATACTTACTTTACAACAAGATTCATTTTATTTATTTGAAAAACAGAAGTTAAAAAAGAAAAGGGGAATATTAGGGAGAGGAATAGAGAGAAGCAGAGGGGGAGATGACGGGGTGGAGGGAGAGAGAGGGAGAGGGGGAGATGACGGGGTGGAGGGAGAGAGAGGGAGGGGGGAGATGACGGGGTGGAGGGAGAGAGAGGGAGGGGGGAGATGACGGGGTGGAGGGAGAGAGAAGGAGAGGGGGAGATGACGGGGTGGAGGGAGAGAGAGGGAGGGGGGAGATGACGGGGTGGAGGGAGAGAGAGGGAGGGGGGAGATGATGGGGTGGAGGGAGGGAGAGGGAGAGGGGGAGATGACGGGGTGGAGGGAGAGAGAGGGAGAGGGGGAGATGACGGGGTGGAGGGAGAGAGAGGGAGGGGGGAGATGACGGGGTGGAGGGAGGGAGAGGGAGAGGGAGAGATGACGGGGTGGAGGGAGAGAGAGGGAGGGGAGAGATGACGGGGTGGAGGGAGAGAGAGGGAGGGGGGAGATGACGGGGTGGAGGGAGGGACACTGAGATACAGAGAGAGTTCTTCATCCATTGCTTCACGTTCCAAGTGGACACAATGGCCGAGACAGGGCCAGGCTGAATCCAGGAGGGAGAAACGCCATCCATGTCGCCCATGTCAGTGGTAAGAGCCAAAGTAATTGGGTCATCTTTTATTGCTTTCCTAAGTGCGTTTACAAGAAGCTGGATCACAAGTGTAAGAGTTGGGATTTGAACCCAGTATTCCAATATGGAATGCTGATGCTGTGGGCAGCAGCTTAACTTACTGTGCCAGAAAACCTCTCCCTTTTACCAGCCTCAGCCAACAATCTCTGTAAGTCCTTACCCAGAGCCAAGCCTCCAGGCACTGCTAGTGCCAGGATAGCATTCAGGTGAACAAGACTCCTAACCGGATGTTTATGATGGACATAGTGTTACTGGTAACAAGGATATGCTAACACTGTCCATGGCTTAGAATTCAAACAGTTAAAATGTGCATATAAAATGATGTTTTTATATACTAACCAATTAAGTCTTGAGTTTTCAATTTTGTGATGATACAGCATTAAATTCAAAGTTAGTGCAAATGGTATATTTATTGCTCCATTGAAGTCTTTATAAGTGTCCCATACAAGGGCAGACAGGAGGTATTGAGTTCCGTGGTAATAGTATTCCTATATGTTGCTCCTCTGCTTCTCTTCCGATTGATGGAGAGACATCCACTAAGGCGGGTGTCCACCATCAGTACAGCATTGCTCTGGAAGCTCGCCCCTTCCTGGCCCTCTGGGATCTACACACCCTGGCAAGGAAAATCCTCCCTGCTGTTACGGCCAAAGGTCTGCCCTGCTCCTCCTCCACCGCACAGCATGGGCATTTCCTAACACACACTACCACACACACACAGGCCCGCCACCCATCCTGCCACAGCTCGCCAGCAACACGCCTGCAGAACCCCTGCCCCCCTTATTAGCTACACAAGTGCCTCACTGCACTTGACCCAGTGGTGTGATGCAAAGCTTTAATATTTAAACTGCATTTTAATGTGTGCCCATGTTTCCAAACACAAGAAAATGAAAAACATGGCTATCAGATATTCTTAGAGAGAAGCTGAAAATATTCATGTAATTCAGTTTCATGTACTTCTCATTTACAGTCATGATGGTGTGTTTCTATGTAAACAGAAAAATGAATAATTGTCATACTTATGAAATTCATTAAGTGTCTTCAAAATAGTCTGAATTTTCTAACTTGCAGATGATCTAAGTTGGGAAGTCAATATAATAGTATGGTTCTTGACTGTCAAGGTGAAAGACCCAGGTCAACGTTAGGTGAAGCTGAATGGGGCTTCTCCACCCCACCACTGAGTGCATCTATTAAACTTAGAGAAAGTGGTGCAGCTGCTTAAGAACTCTGAGACTAAACAGTCGCTGCAGCTTGGAAAGAAGTATAAAATCAGAATTGCTGCCAGACAAACAGAACGTCTAACGATGTTCCTCCTTCTCCATCCTAACACTGCCTGAGTTCGTGGCAGCCTAACTTCACAAGTGGCCACACACATAGACAACGCCAAGAACAGCCTGGCTTGGAAGAAGGGAAAGGAGTTTTTGGATGCTCAGAGACTCCCTGGTCCCTTTCTCCTCTCCAATCTTTCATTGCTTGGCTCTTAGCCAACCCCAATGACACCATCTGCGTAAAGCAGAAAAAAAAAAATACGAGCCCATCAACTGATACAGAAAATGCATCTCACAAAATCCAACTAGCCACTCCCTAGAGAATAGGAATGGAAAGGAGCTTCCTCAGCCTGAAAAATGGGCACCTAAAGAAACACCTGCAACTAACATTACCCACTGAGAGACGACCCGCTTTCCCTGGGAATGGTGCAAAGATGACTACTCTCAGGGTTCCTATTTAATACCAACTACTGGAAACCCCAGCCAGCACAAAAAGGCAAACCAAGATGAAACTTAACCATATGACAAATGAAATGCAGACCACAACACACTTCTGGAAATACTGAAGACCTACCAAGGGAAAGAGTGACAAAAACGAAAAGTTTTGGTATAGGAAAATTTTCAGCACCAAGTCTTTTCCTCATGTGTGGAAGACATATGTTATGAAAGAACTAGGCACAGATTAAAAGGAATTTTTTTGAATGTTTTGATGAGAATACTCATAGTCATACGGTATTCATGGATTCAAAAAGTCACCAGAGTAAAAATATCAATTCTTTCCCAAAATTGTGCTACAGGGATATTTTAACTCTCTTCTATCCAATGATCCCAGTTTGATTCTCAGGATATAGAGACAAGCTTATTCTACCAGTTGTGTGGAAAAGAAAAGGGGTTAGGAAATCGCTAATAAAAATCTGAAAATTAAGAAGAAACTGGATTTTACTGCTTAGTCGAAAGCTACAGGAATGAGGACATTGGTAAAGGAAAGTGGCAAATAAAGAGCTGGTAAAGACAGATGCCTCGGTCAGTGCACAGAGCAGCAAGCCTAGAAACAGGCAGACATGGCCAGCTGGGTTGGACAAATGTTCAGAAGCAATTGATGGACTGTAGTCTGTACAACGTTTAAGAGGAAAACACAGGAGAAGGTCTTTATCTAGAAGAGGCAAAAGGGCTTTCAGATGTGATGTGTTTCTTACATCAGAGACAAGAAAGACATTCAATTTCAAAAAAATTAAAAACTTTTGCACTGCTTAGAGAATGAAGAACTGGAGAAAATATGTGCAAATTACACTATCTGACAAAGGATGGGTGTTCACAATTTATAAAGACCTATCAAGGAGTTAACACAAGAGACAAATGACAATAACAAAAACACTGGCAAAGGCATGTTCCACATTAGAGGCCCAAGGAAAAGGCTAACTAAAAATACATGGAATTATCATTACATACAGAAAGCGCTGGGAACCAGAGGGTACAACTGAAACTCATTATTTTGCTGGTGAGAAAGCAATATGATTTAGATACTCTGGAAAAGTTCCCTTATAAATACATATTTACTACATGATTCAGTAATCCCATTCCTAGCTATTTATTCTAGGGAAATGAATACACCCTCACAGAGGCCTGCACGCACGTGTTCCCAGCAGGTACTGCCTATAGCCTTATGAATACCTGCCTTGGGATTGGGAAGGTGGCCAACACTTATCACTTGATAAAGCACACCCCTCCCCCCAAGATAAGGGCCTCAAATTCCCAGGGGCTACCACATCCAACTTGGTATTAATTCAAAGAGTGGTTCTTTCCCCTCTGTGGTTGGAATGTAAAAGATCTTTCTGCAACTAGAGACAAAGAAAATCTCTTAGACAACACAGCTATCAGGCTGCAGAGATGATCATTCTTCCTTTCTCAGGACAAGAGAATCAGAAATTGGATGCCGAGTCTTAGTCTTTCCTCAGTAGTGAGACAAATTCATTCTTTCTTTCTTCCCTTCCCTTCCCTTCCTCAGTTTTTTAAATGTTCAATTATAGAGGCTGAATACAAGAAAAATAGAATATTACATTCCAATCTAGGGAAGTGATGTAACCCCAGCAAACACTATCTTGCTAGGATGATGTGAAATATCACTTCAACGTTCCAGCAGTCTGCAGCATTCACCAATACATTAATAATAATATTGATTAAACAAATCACTCTAAAAAGTGTATCCCTCATGGATTTTAACTGAAGATCTGCTATATGAATAGATGTAATTCCATATGCCAAACACATTCCTGCTTCATAGCCTGTTACAGTGCATGTTGTATGCATGCATACATCCAAGTGTTCAATATTAAATACAATGAAACAACGACTCCCAAGCAACCACTACCAACCAAGCAAGACGATACTTCTTAGCAGGACTCACCCAGGGCTGCAGATGCTAGGAGCTGGGGGGATTGGAGGATGGTTGAGTGTTGTGGGGATTCAGACAAGGGTTGGGGTAAGGCCCAAAGAGTAAAACATGGACTGGAGTTTGAGAGGCAGAAGGACACAGAGGGACAGAGCCAACCACCTGCTTGTCCACTCCCTACATGCCTACAGAAGTGGCCAAGACCTAAAAGTCTTCCACATGGGTGGTCTGGGCCAATGACCTTGGCTGTCAGAATGCACATTATCAGGAGGCTGCAATCAGAAGCTGGAACTGGGATTCAAACTCAGGATCCCCCACTTGAAATGTAGGAACTCTTGTTAGCTTCATAATTGCTGGGGAAAATGCCCATCTTGGCTTTTTATAATTCCTTCCCCACACATGGGCCTATCATCTAATTTAAAAAATTAAGAAAAAATATGCGAGAGGAGGGATATCATCAGACAGCTTCATAGGAAGTGCACAGCCATGGGTTACATATGGAAGATCCCTTCTGGTGGGGAACCAGTACTGTGTGTGCAGGGTAAAGTTATTCCGAGAACGCTTCCTGGGGGGTGGATGGGACCCTGAACTGACCTTCCACCAAGCTCCTAATGCAGCTTCTCTGGATGAAGTAAGTGCCCCATCCTCTCTGCTGGCCTAGAACTATACGCTGCCCTGCACTGCTTAAAGTGTAACACCACATTTCCATAGATACATCAGTGTATGCATGCCCTTCTCTGCCATACGTTAGTGACAGATGCCAGGTCCTACACACACCAGGGACCGGAAATGTTACTTCAAAATGAAAACATTACTGCTCCCAAGCAGTTTTAAGATGTCAATATGCATTAGAATCTTCTAGAAGGCTAAATAAAGCCCAGTGTTGTGCCCTGCCTTTACAATGTCTGATTAAAAGGGTTGGGGTAGGATGCATGACTTGCATTTGAGCCAGTTCTCAGGTGCTGCAGGGTAGTGCAGGTGCGGCTGCTTCAGAGACCACACTTAATGAGTGGCAGTGCTACAGAGGAAGGAGCAAGTTCTTCTGAGTTGATTTTATGTACAGAGAGAAAGCTAACAAAGCATGAGAAAATTTTTAAAGATGTGGCCATATGGCATAGGCAGTAAAGCCCCAATGGCGACGCAGGTATACTTTTGGGGTACAAGTTTGAGCTTGGGTTGTTCCACTTCCAATCCAGCTCCCTGCCAATGCACTGGGGAGAACAGCTGAAGATGGCCCAAGTGTTTTGGCCCTTGCCATCTACATGGGAGACCCAGAAGAAGCTCCTGGCTGCCACATGACCCAGCTCTGGTTGTTGTGGCCATTTAGGGAGTGAGCCAGCGGATGAAAGCTGTTTTTCTTTTTGTAACTCTGCCCTTCAAATAAATTAGTTAATTAAAGAAACAAAAAATAAAAACCAGCAAACCACAGTCATTCACCAGGAAAAGTGACTATCCAGTCGCCAGTGGGAGCACTGCCTGTGTACTAGCCAGGCAGGATGACACCAGGGAACCCTATCTCGGCTTGCCAGGTCTGTGTTGACACAGGTGTGCAAAGCAAAGTTGTGTCTCCATTTTTAATGAACTTTTTTTTTTTGGCTTTCAAACCCAAACACAAATAAACCTGCAAATTGAGTTCTAACTTTAAAAAGTAATGCCTTTAAATATAGCATTGCCATTCCCATTTAGTTTCTTTCCTTTTTTTAAAAATTCATTTATTTTTATTGGAAAGGCCGATTAGATTTATAAAAGAAGGAGAGACAGACAGAAAGATCTTTCATCCGCTGGTTTACTCCTTGAACTGCTGGAACTGAGCTTATCTGAAGCCACGAGCCAGGAGCTTCCTCCAGGTCTCCAATGCAGGGCAGGGTCCCAAGGTTTTGGGCTATCCTCTCATGCTTTCCTAGGCTATAAGAAGGGAGCTGGATGGGAAGTGGAGCAGCTGGGATACAAACTGATGCCCATATGGGATCCCAGCTCGTGCAGGGTGAGGATTTAGCCATGAGCCATGGTGCTGTGCCCTCCCATTCAATTTCATACAGAATGTACTGGCAAGCCAACAGGCAGTCCTGTAAGCGTCAAGAGAGAAAGAATGGGAATGTCGAAAATAATTTTTGTGTAAGTTTACCAGAGAGGTGCTCAATCTTGTCCTGGCAACGCACAGAATGGAAGGGCCAGGAGAAAAATGTAGAATTGTTGAAGGTTAAAAAAAAATCACACAAAGATCAAATCTGGTTCAAGCTCCACTGTCTGCTTGAAATGTTTCACTCCTCAGTTTCTACCCAGAACACTATAATCTGTTCACTTATATTTTAACTGAAAAGGAGAAGCCAAAGTTGACTAAAATTATAGCCTTAGTTTCTTGAAATCTTCATTTTGTAGTTCACTATAATTACTGCAATTGTATTTTGAAAGAGGCAAGAACAGGACTGTGTGTTGCCCAGCATTCTACTATAGAGTTCTCAATTGTGCCTTATACAAACTAAATTCCTAAGGCTGAAAAAAATTGGTCTTATATATGAATGTTTTAATATCTTGATTATGAAATATCCAATTCATAATTTATTGATTGGCCTAATCTTTTTTTTTCTTATTTTGGACAAAAACACAAACTGACGAGGACCAAAGACTTTTCTTTTAGAATGAAAGCTTCCCAATTTTCATGTACTTTGTCTCAAATGGCATTTTCCAAGCCACTGTATTAAGATCAAAAGGTGACATCTTTCCAATCAGACCTTCTTTTCCTATTCAGTGCACAGCCTGGGCATATTAATATTAAATTATTTATGCCATTCCCATTAAATATGTTGAAATAGAGATGAGTTTTACTCTCAAAAATCTAAGCTCATCATTACGTAATTCTATAATACTAAACCATTCTTTGTCACAGAATCATCCTGCGGGATTTTCTAGCATGTTTTGAAATCAACCAGTTATAAAGAAGAGATTCTTGAAAACTGTAATCTGACAGGTATTTAGTCATTAAACAGAGAGACCCAGCATCATTTCCTTCAGGTCAGCTCTTAGACCTACGTTTTCTCTACGAAGTTGGTTGTCATACCTATTAACTAAGAATGCTTCCAATGCCATCCTTTTCCCAATCTTCAAATTGTAAAACCCTTTAATCCACTGCAGGAAGAAGTGAAATACTTGGGCTAACACATCTTGCTCTAGAAATCCTTTTTTGTCATTTCTGACCTGAGCACTCCATGTTCAGAGGGATGACCCGAGTCCGCTCTGGGCAACATCCTGCAGCAGGCTCTGGAGCCAGCACGGCTTTTCTGCAGGCTGTCTGAGCAGGGGTGGGGGCAGCAAAGTGAGACAGTACCCTGGCCCTGCGGTCGCGCAGACACAGCTGGGAGATGACATTCTCTTGGCCAGCTTCCCCCGGAGGTTGACCTCATGGTCAAGCTTTCTTAAAGTCTCCTCACTTGGGAAATCCCCCCGGAAGACAAGGTCAGATTTTAATCGACTCTGGATTTCCTCAGCACCTGGTTAGTGTGCTCTGCTCACAACAGCCACATCATACGCGGTGAGCAAGCGGGAGTGGAGACAATTGCATTTCTGAAACTGTTTCTGCCTCAATTGCCACCTGCTCATCATGCTGGCCATTCTGAGCCAGGGGATTTCCTCTCGGAATCTCTACTCGAACTTTGAGCACAACGTGTTTTCGCCTTGGAGGTCACGATCACCTATTACCTGAAGGTGCTCCTTAAGTGCCCCCAATCTGTGAGTGCTCTGAGGGTAGGGGTACTATTTTAAAGACACACAGGGTATAGTACTCTGCCTAAAAGATTTCTTAGAAGAATAAAAAATATATATACATAAAAAAACCTCCAAAATTACTGATAGTTTTTTTTCTTAAAGCTAAATTAAGTAAAAGAACGTACTTTTTAAGGGTACAAATTGGTATTGATCATCTCCTCTGTCCTTATAGAGTAATGAGAATTCAATTACCGGGCTCTACCACAGTGGCCTAATAGACCCTACGCGGCCTGTGAACATTGTATCTGGATTCCGCAGTCTTAATATCATCAACATAAGACTGGTGTGTTTGTGTGTGTGTTTGAGCGTGAGAGAGAGAGAAACTTCTGCATGAGTTTGAGGGAGAAAACCATATTCAACTCAGTTGTAATAATGACTTTGATGATGACTGAATCTCCAACCTTTACTCACTGTGCATCTGCTATGTAACTGCTGGGTTCTCATGTGAATATTTAATGCTCAGTGACTTCTTCCTTACAATGAGGTAATGCTCTCATTTTATGACAGGAACAGAGATACAGAGAGGTTAAGTGATTTGCCTAAAGACATCCAGCTGATGACCCAAGTATGAATCCTTGCTCTTCCATATCTCTTTGAAAAACTACTCCCTGGGACCCAGGCAGCTGCCTTGCTGCTGCAAACCTGAACAGCCACAGGCATGGTTTGTAATGATACAATACTGTTCACTGCAAACTGCCTGCCTGAGTGACAACTTGTAGGCAGCAGTATACGATTTGAAATTGTGAGAAATCACGGTAGGGATGTGTAGGAAGTGCCTTCAACGAAGGAAGTCTGAAGGAAAGAGAGAATGCGAAAGCTACCCAAGTTCCGTGCCCTGGACACGTCCCTTGCAAAATCCCAAGCCAAATCCATATCGCAAATGCTTCGTAACACAGAATCTACCTTGGAGGAGTTCGGGTGGTAGTCTTGCTTTGAGGTGGGCAGGTCCATGGGTCAGGACAGAGGGTGGTCATGCAGTGAGATGTATTACAATGGAAGCGCAAGGTGGTGACCAAGGGGGAGTGCTGATTTACAGGGATCAGTGACAACTCTTCTGAGGGGGGTTAGGGATGGCGTGAATTTGTGACTGATCACTAAGTGTCAAGCAAATACGACATCTTAAGCTCTGTTAATATTTAGTGCCTGGATGCTCTGGTGCAGCTTTACATGCAGCCTCTTACACTTACCTGTACGTGGTTTCTGGAAGGAGATCTTTCACAACGTGAGTGGTAGTAGCGCCCACAGTGATGCTAATGTCTCCAAGATCTATGTTGTAGGCAAGGATTTCAGATCCATTATTGCACGGCTCTTCCCAGCTCAGTACAAGGCACACGAAAGGTGAATCGGGGTTGGTGCTGAGGGGCTCCTCCTCCAGGACACAGAGGGTGGAGACGGGGTCAGGGGCAGATGCTGGTGTCTGGCAAAGGACAAGCTCGCTGTAGGGCCCTGCGCCTGCTTGATTGAAGGCCTAGGAAACAACAGGGAGACCACAGTTACAACATCAGCCTCCATGTCACTGCCATTAAACAATCCAAAGTGGTCCACACTGTTTCTAGATACAGGAGCAGAATCGTATTCTAGGGCTTGGTGCGATAGCTTAGTGGCTAAAGTCCTGGCCTTGTATGCCCCAGGATCCCATGTGAACGCCAGTTCTAACCCCAGCAGCCCCACTTCCCATCCAGCTCCCTGCTTCTGTCCTGGGAAAGCAGGTGAGGACAGCCCAAAACCTTGGGACCCAGCCCCAGTGTGGGAGAGCTGGAGCAAGCTCCCGGCTTCTGGCTTCTGATCAATGCAGCTCTGCTGTCGTGGCCACTTAGAGTGAACCAGCAGATGGAAGATCTTCCTCTCTGTGTATCTGACTTTCCAGTAAAAATGAATGAAATCTTAAAAAAAAAAGAATCAAATTCTAGCAAATGTTCACTTCAGTTTAATGACCAATGTCCACCAAGTGCTAATCACATCTTTCTGAAATCAAGCGAAAGGCAACTTGGCCACCACCAACTCTGTACTTCTAGGGTTACTGAGTGTCTGCTTCACCGTAGCAGTCAGTTGTAACCTGTGCAGTAGATGTTCCATGGCAGGGATCTTCATGTACCTCTTGCAGAGTGAGGAACACAGTTAAACGACGCTGGCCTCATGTTGGGAGGCAAAGCTGACCCTGGAATCTACTTCGCCTGAGTTCAAGGCCTCATGTTGCTCTAACATAGTAAAATGGATTTTAAAGAAACCTATTACATTTTTTTCTTTATAAAAATGAATCAGTAAAGTATTTAATAAGAGAAAAAAACTATTTTGAAGAAGTGAAAGCAGAAACGTTAAAACCCATGAGATGTGGCAAACACAGTACTGAAAGCGATGTCTACTCTTTGCCACGTGAATGATCAACAGCAATTCTCACCCAGCCTCCTTCATCGGTGTTGATACTCTGGGCACCTCCAGTTCTTTTCTTTAACCATGTTTAAACCTTTTTGTAGGGCCCGGCGGTGTGGCCTAGCGGCTAAAGTCCTCGCCTTGATTGCGCCAGGATCCCATATGGGCGCCGGTTCTAATCCCGGCAGCTCCACTTCCCATCCAGCTCCCTGCTTGTGGCCTGGGAAAGCAGTTGAGGATGGCCCAAGGCTTTGGGACCCTGCACCCGCGTGGGTGACCTGGAAGAGGTTCCTGGTTCCCGGCCTTGGATCGGCGCAGCACCGGCCGTTGCAGTCACTTGGGGAGTGAATCATCAGATGGAAGATCTTCCTCTCTGTCTCTCCTCCTCTATGTATACCTGCCTTTCCAATAAAAATAAATAAATCTTTAAAATAAAAAAATAAACCTTTTTGTTTCTTTGCTTAGTTTACTTTAAAAGCAGCATAATAGGGAAGCAGAGGGAAAAGAGAAGGGAAGGAGTTGGAAGGGGGTGGGGACAGAAGGAGACAGAAGAGAAAGAGAGAGATAACCTCCACTAACCATGTATTCCTCCAATGCCCTGACAATTATGGTTGGGCTATGCTAAAGCCAGGACTGTGCAACTGTATCCTGGTGAGCAGCAGGAAGCCAAGTACTTGGGCCATCAAGTGCTACGATGCTCATTAGCAGGAAGCTGTCCCGGAAGCAGAGACAGGACCCAATGGCAGGCTCTCTCACATGGATGGTAAGCAGTTGAGCCTGCTACACAGTGCCCACTGTCAGTCTTTCACACGCACACACACACTTGCCAACCCTCCAGGACCAGGATTCCTGCTTTTTCCTCTCTCTTTGCTGCTCCTTCTTGCAGTTACCTTGCTGGCTGCTAGGATCGTCCAAGCTCTTCATGGTGGTGAGGGTTAGGGGTCCAAGAGCCCTCCTTTTTCTATTTCTGCTCAAACTTTCAGAGATCTCATCTCAGAGGTATACGCTATTCATATCCTAATCAAATCTAGGTCAGAGCTCTGAGCATTCATGCCAAATAACCACCACCCATGCCTGTCAAAGAAACATCTCAAACGCAACTGTCTACATGGTTGCTTATTTCCGCTTGGTCTCTCCTTAACAAAAACCTCACTGCGCTTTCTGCTGTCTTCCTCTTCCTCCAGGGCACTCCCTTCATAACCATGAGTTGTCCCTGAACACCTGTCTCACCCTCTCATACCCGTGTGCAGCGGATCAGCATACCCAGGATTCTTCTTTCTTTTCCTGGTTTGGCTGTGTAGAAAATTCTTTCTTGACTTACACCATTTACTGCTACCAGTTTTTCAAAGGAAACTTATTTTAAAAGCACATTTCACTAAGTAATAATAAGTTGACACACAAAAGCCCCATCAGAATAGAATTACTTTGCTACTTCTTATATTTTTGTTGAAAGGTCAGATATACAGAGAGGAGGAGAGACAGGAAGGAAGATTTTCCATCAGTTGAATCACTCCCAAGCAGCCTCAATGGCCAGAGCTGAGCTGATCCGAAGCCAGGAACCAGGAGCCTCTTCTGGGTCTCTCATGCAGGTGCAGGGTCCCAAGGCTTTGGGCCATCCTCAACTGTGTTCCCAGGCCACAGGCAGGGAGCAGGGCTTCTGGGATTAGAACCGGCACTCATATGGGATCCTGGCACATACAAGGCCAGGATTTTAGCCGCTAATCTACCATGCTGGGCCCATAGAAGCACTTTGGTACTTCTTAAATTAAAATATTCCCAAGAATATTTTCATGGTGCTGTAATCTGTTGTTGATGTTGTTGTTGTTGATGTGGCTGTTCTAACTCATACCAGTTGTTGACCTTGTTTCATGGCTTCTCACTTACAGTAATGTATAGTGATGGAGTACGGGGGTCTATCATATACAGATGTGGGGGTATAATGGAACATGCATCCCTGCATTCAGACGAAAGATGGATTCCCAGTGAAACTGTTGGGCATGTGTAGACAATGGGATGCTGGACTGTCTGACATTGTCTGTACCAACAATGTCAGGATATGCTTTAATAAGAGACTGATAGAATTATGATTCCTTATGAAGGACTACACTATTGTAACAAAATGGCAAAAGTCTGATGGGCAGTGGGGTTTTGGGAGTGAATCCCAGCCTATACAAAATTGTACCACAATTCAAAATAAAAATGTATTTAAAAAAATATTTCCAAGAAGAAAAAAACTAAACATTTCTGAGTAAGGCACAATTGTGTCTCCCAATTTTGATAAAGTATAGTACACATACTGTCATGATTTCATTTTTAAGATGTCAAATATTGAAAAGCATATTTAGGCTTAATCTGATTTTGTGCAAACGCCAAATGAAAATCATTTACATGTAGTCCACAGGTAAGAAGAACCCAACACAGATGTGGCAGCGTTCTCCTGGCATTGCTGTCAGGGCAGGAGGGGTAGTCAGCAGGAAGAGCTCCTTCCAGGCTCGGACTGATCCACACAGATATTTAGAACTATTTTCCACCACTGATATCAATATAGGGAGGCAAGCCTATACTGGCAAGTGACAAGACGCCTTGGAAACAAGACCATGTTAAAGAGACACTAAAATGCAAAAACATAAGTGGAGCAAACTCTACTGTGGTAACAGACAGTCCCTATGTACATCCTGCCCTGTAGCAAGTACAGGAGTGTGGCACATAATTTAACCTTTTTCCAATGACTCAGCATCATTGTTATGAAGACCGGATAACGTGCCGTGACACTGACTCACGGACAAAGGGACCAATGACATCCCAGGCACTCCATTCACAAAGGAAGGGAGGCTGGTATGTGACACAGAGGTTAATCACAAATGTTTAAGGCAGTTTTGTCTACAGAATTTCACAGGGTTTCAGCTGATCTGGAAAACTGATTTATGAAGGGAATATTTTGTCTCAAGTGGCCAGAAACAGAGGCCGTGCTTGCTATGCATAACCTAATCTATATTTAAATCCAGTGAGGACTTAATCCTGGCATCTTGACTTCTTTATCTGCTCAAATTTAAATGTGTGTGAAAATAGAACTCCTCAAGGTTAACAGCCACGTCTGGTTATTTTTTGTAACTGCCTTGATTACCCTTTCCTGGCACAGAGCAGTGACTAAGAAATATTACTGAGTAAGTGGAAAGCATCAAACAGAGCACCCTATTTCTCAGGACGAGGCTTTACAAAAGAAATCATTGACCCAAGTAACAAGGGGAAATAAAAGTAAAGCCGTGACTAATCACACACTCCAGAGTCAGGCTAAAAAACAACTGTTCCTGACATCACTCTGTTCGGAGTCTCCAGTGGAGCCTTGGTCCCCGGGGACGGGCGGTGGCAGAACAGCTCAGAGTACTCTCACATTGGGCTCTGGCGCCACTTCACAGGTGCTGTTTGACTTTTGTGTCATTTGTCAGTTGCAAGTGACTTTTCTATGTAAATATGCCCTTCAGGGCGATTCAAAGGCACCTTCCCGAAGAAGTGCCACCTTTTCCTTGGACTCATCATTGCTGAATGATCTGATAAGCCAGCAAGATACAGAAGCAGGAAGGAGTAGAGAAGAGAAGAATCTGGATCTTGTTTTTTTTTTTTTTCCCTCTTATTCCTAGGACCACCTAGAGAAGCAGAAAATGACTGTAAAATACCAAAATAACTATGCTTACATGTACCTATAATACCACAGAGACACACGCCTACTCCTCCCTGTGGTCATGATCACAAGCCTTGGCGCTGTCTTTTCAAAGTGTCCTTTATGGAACACCTGTCCTTGTGAGCCATGACTCCATGCTGTCAACCCACCTGTAATCTGCAGCAATACTGGGCAGCAGGCAACAGATCTCTTATCTCGAAGCAGGTGTCTGTTCCATGATAAATGAGTTCCAGGGATTCCTCATCTTCTCCCCATTCCAACCTGTATTCTGAGATGTCAGCCCCGGAGCTCTCAGGACTCTGGGAAGCAGAAAGGAGCCAGAAGAGCAGTTGAGAAGAGAATCCTAGGCTCATGTTAATGTTTAATGGACTAAACTGGGAACCCAGAGCAACACTGCCCCAGGATACATCAAATCCATAAACAAGAAAAGCAGGAGATGACCAACTTCCCCTGGATCTTGGCGAGCAGTAAGATGTCTACAGTTTTAACTGCATACAATCAAGTGGCAAAGGACATTCCTGTATATGGAGTAGGGGGGCAAGTCTGCCCCATGTATACTTGGGCTTTCTGGTTTCTTTTTAACGACTTATATGTGATGGTAAAGTGGAAAGAACAAAAACTGAAGCCAAACTTACCTCCCAAGCTACTAGAACACATCCATCGGGCGTAAAAGAAATACAAGGTGCTTTGCATTGTCCAGGAGGCCCTGCTGCAGTGGTAATTTCCGAGACGTCAGAATAGGGACCGTACTGAAAGAGAAAACCACCAGAAGCTCGGAGGTGTGTATCTGCGTACACATGTACACAAAAGCTTACACAGAATCAAGGTCAAGCCAGCATCGCCATCAGTATAAGCACAAGGATTCAAAATATTAACCTAATGGCTTTCATTTTCAACTGCATGCATCTAAGCTTTTCTCCTACATTTGCCCAGAGCAGTAAATATCTATTCTACTTAGGGTATTGGAGAAAGTTCTTAGAAAACGAAATTATAGAGATGTTTATTCCAGTGCAAACATTCATGAAATCCACACTTCAAATCATGCATCCTTCCCATAATTTTTTGAAAGTCTCACCTATGCTTTTTTGTTGTTATTCAGTACTAAATTTTAGGACAGTTTAAACTCTTAAAAAATCGACGTGGAATTATTGGTTATCAAATTCCAGAATTCTGGCATTTTTCTAGTGATCCTCAGCAGTGCCACTGAGCAGGCTGAAGCTGCACTGAGCTCCATTCTGTTTTATTGTCAGTGACTGCAATGCTCGGAGTCAGGTTCAATGGAGGTTAGACACGTTTTGAGACAGCCTTAACTGCCCGATTACCCGAACCAGCTATTTTTGTTGTAGAGGATGAGCTGTAATTCAATGAGCTGGGGGCACTGTGAGTTAGCATGTCAAACTGCCACCTGCACTGACAGTATTCCACCTGCGTACTGGTTCAAGACCTGGTTGACGGGCTTTTGATCGAGCTCCCTTGCTAATGTGCCTGAGAAGGCTGCAGAGGACAGGCCCCAGTGCTTGGGCCCCAGTACATATGTGGGAGACCCAGAGGAAGCTACTGGCTCCTAGCTTCAGCCTGGCCTAACTCTGATCGTTCATTTGGGGAATGAACCAGGAGATAGAAGACCTCTCATTGTCTCTCTCTTTCTTATTCTGCTCTCTTTTCTCTCATTAACACTGCCTCCCAAATAAATAAACTAAATCTTAAAAAAAAAAAAAAACAGGGAGCTATCATCCCACCAGAATCAGAATGGCTATATAGGAAAAACAAGAAATAACAAATGCTGCTAAAGATTTAGGAGAAAAAACAAAGAGTTGGGGGCAAAGAGCAAAACAACATCCAGGCTAATGCTTTTCAAAAGAGCAAATAAAAGATTTTAATGAGTCTCTCATTTTCCATCAACACTTGAAAAGCTACTGGGGAGGAGGGGGGAATTCTAGAAGGGATTCATCGGGAAACACGGTCATGTAGATACTGACTTGCAGCACAGTAGAAATAAACCAGTTTCTTTCCGACTGGGAAAGGAGCATGAAGCTAAGATGGCAGACTGCCCTGCTGCCCATCGGTCTGTGTTGTGGCACACTGCCCTGAGGAGCTGATGGGCAACAGGCACAGCAGCATCAGCAGGCGCCACCGGCCACCTTCTTCTACTCACACAGTGACGAGCTTCTCTATCCTGTCACCAGTAAGGCTTTAATGCTTAGACTCCTTCTTTTTTTCATGCTAGTATCTGCACTGTGTTTGAAATTCTTTGCTAGTAGGGAATTAGAACAGATTCAGCTCCTGCTCAAATGTGGGCTTTTGCTTCAGACCAAACATTTTCACAGCCAACGGTGGTTGCCATGGAACCGATTTAAATACATTTCACTTCTGGAACACTCCAACAGGACCACTGAGATCCAGGGGGGGAAAAATGTTACTGCCAATATGGTGTCACTGTGCAGTGTTTTTCTTAGTTTTCAATATTGTGTTGATTAATGAAATGCATTTGCATGGATCTTACCTATGGAAACCACTGGCCCACGTAGGAGCCTTCGTACCAGCTGACTTTACTGGTATCTTTCTGCCTTGAATATTTTCTCTGACACTCCAGAAAACCCCATGGACCTTAGGTCACCAACTGTCACTATGAATATGAATCTCCCTCAAATCTGTCATTCTGTAATTTCAAAGGAAGAAAAAGAAAAAAAGAACAGAGTCCCCCCCACTCCTGTGACTAACACAAAGATACTCTTAATCTGACCACTGCAGGTGGGGCAGAAGGAAACAAAACAACCACAGGCACCCCAGGTTCTCCCCAACCCCTACTCCACTCCAGCTTGAAAACTGACCCAAGACATCACGGGATCATAAGGCAATACGGTATGGAATTCAGATTTGGACGTTCGTATAGTCCAAACTTCCCACAACTGAGAGAGCCAATGAGGGGACCGGAAATTAGTAAATTAGTAAAAGCTATCAGAAGTCTGTACAGGGCGACGATCTGACTCAACCTTGAGTATCTTAATAGCATGCTGTGAACACTAAGGGAAACAGAGAATTCCTAATGATGCTACAGGCGCATGCAAGTCCCCGGGTGCGGAGCGGCACACTCACCCCTCCGTCGTTCAGAGCCCTGACCCTGAAGCGGTACGTGGTTCCTGGAAGCAGGTTGCCCACTGTGCACTCAAGCTCTGGCCCGTGGTACACCTCCGAGGCTACGGCCTCCGGCTCCGTCATTTCCACGCTGTACTCGGACACCTCACAGCCACTCTCGGATGCAGGAACATCTGCAAACGGATAAGTTCTTCCACCTCAGAACATGTGTGTGTGTCCAGGCCACCAAATCACACCTGGTTTTCCACAGGCTTTGCAAAATCTTACGCAGGGGCACTGCCTTTGGTGTCTGGGCTTAACAAAAGGACCCTTTCTCCACTCTCCACACATCCAAAAAAGAAAAAAAAAATTTTCTCAGTGAAGTCATCATCCATGCTTCGCAAAGTCAAGTGCCTCTCAAGATACTGTATCTCGTTAATATAAGGGATTTCCGAATAAGAAACTGTGGAGCAAATCTCTGCACATTTTAAAGTAAAGGGAAACACAGAAGCCAAATCTCTTTAACCTGATGCCAAGGGGTGTGCAAAATCAAGATACAGGACCCAACTCTGTCATAATATTTCATTCTATTTCAGATACAAACGGTGGGAGAGAAAAAAAAAAAAGCCATCGTGTTTGGATTCTGCTCATGGACTCTTCAACTGCACAGGCTCTAACCTGTGGCCCAACAGGGCGCACCAACACGGCTTAACTCAATGTCATGAAAACAGCAGGATCCACACTGCACAGGGCAGTGTGTGGGGAGGGTCACACACGGAGGAGGGGGTGCCCTACGAACTAGCTCTCGGTTTGATCTCTAATTGAGCGCTATTTTTATTTATGAGTCAAGTTGAGAACTTCCTGGCAGGTTTTAGTCCCTGAATCCATGTCCAGAAGAGTGTCCAGTGGAGGGCAGGGCATGACCAGTAGGTGTGGCGTTAGGAAGGTGATGCTGCAGCTGGGCGGGCACATGAGCCCAAGCGGGCACATGTCTACAGAAAAGGGACATGCTCAGTAGGGAAAATAATAAACAGATACAGGTTTTCACAAGGAAGTCTTGAAGCTTCATACCAGGGCTTGAAAGCTCAGTCTCCCAACTGTTTAAGCTGATGATGTTAGCACGAAGACGTGGTTACTCACCCCACTCTAGGTGGACTTCTCTGTGCCTTGGTCTGCCCAGGACCCGCGGCGGCCGACACTGCCCTGGTGCGATGCTCAGGGTGCGCACGGGAAGGCTCTCGGAACACTGTGGGACAAACAGCAGAGCCCGTCATCCCAGCCTCTGTGACCGCCCTGCATCTCCTCCGTCACTAACGGGCCAGCCCCATCTCAGAACCCGACACGTGGTTGCGGGGGATACGCAGTGTGTGTTACTGTATCTTGGTTTTCCTTTCAAGAGGAGGATAGAGTGGGAACAAACAAGATGGAGCGCTTGTAGCTGATGGTTTGTCTCCTAAACGCCCACAGTGGCCAAGACTGGGCCGGGCCAAAGCCGGGAGCCACAATCATACTCCAGCAGGGTCTCAGTCACTTGAAATGTCACTGTTGCGTCCGCACAGGGAGGAAGCTGGACGCAGGAGCTGGAGCCAGATGTTAACACCCAGGAACCCTGCTGAGGGATGGCGATGTTTTCACTGATAGGCTAAGTGCACCCTCTGTTATCCTGACTTTTCACAAAATACACTCTTCCTGTTGCTATGCCTGTGTGTTTTTAAGTGCGGCCCAACACTGCATGTGACACTAGCTGGCAAAAGTGATTATTCTGAAGGCAGATGGTTAGATGTGAGCACTGTATAGCCTAAGCACACAAATGATTTTCCTTTAAGCCAAATACGAACACGAAATGACAGTTGGATGAAATTTTTGAATGGTGCCACAAGTGGCCAACCACTCACACTGAGCAGAAAAAACAAGTAAAGACAGGATTCATCAACAGCATGTGGCATTAACCAGCAGGGTTTGATAACAAATCAGCCCATTCTGAGGGACCAGTGGTGCAGAAGCTGCCTCCCGGCTCAGGAGAGGAGCAGGCCGGGCGGAGCCACACTGCTCGGCCAGCCTCCATCTTCCTCCTGAGAAGCAGGGCAGGTGAGCCGGACTCCACACCTGCCGGCAGTGCGGCCTCGGTATTGTCTCTTGCAGGAGAGGGCTGCGTGGATACTCCGTGACTGTGAGCTGCGTGGGCTCCACCTCGGAGGCCTCCCAGACAGCCCTGATGCTACAGAGGAATGGTCCTGCTGAGCCGTCTTCTCCCAGGGCCAACCTAGATGTGACAGTACTGCTGTCCTTGGCGGAAGCAAAACCACTTGCAAGAACATGTTGGGGATGGGCTGACTAGGCGGGCATTCTCTGGACAGGCCAATCCAACACTGGGGTGTAGGCTTCTCTCTCTTTCTTCTCTACACATTAAAAGTTTCAAGCCATAATGTTAGAGAGTTCTACAGTGAAAACACCTGTGACGACCTTGCTTGGCATCCTGTTTTCTGAGTGTAAGTGAAAGCCATGCAGACAATAATTTTCTCATTTTCTTGGCAGGTTTGTCAGGTTATCCTGAGTCTATGAAAACACCACGTGGCAGAACTGTGTGTCTTCTGACATGTTAACCGGCTGCTCCGAGGTCTCCTAGATGGAAGACCACAAGAGGATGACTGCTGCCTGCTGATGTGTGTAGTGGGCACTGCACAACCGCAGATATATACAGTTTGTACAAGTTTCCAGCAGGGGGCAGTGAAGTACTTCCAGGAATGACCACGGCCCATAACGGCAGAGTTGTGTGGGAGGGCTCGGCCATGTTTCTTTTTCCCTTAACTGTGAATTCTATACTTCTCTATCACTGAAATAACTGAGGCATCCCCTATTTAACAGATGCAAATTCCAGACCGTTTCCAACCGTCGCACGTGATTATGGAAAAATAACCGACAACCTTACGTGGGAAAGGACTGCTTCTCTCTGAAACACAGCTTGCACATTCCCGTATCTCATTACCCGAGGTGGCGCTACAGCAGGCAGCACCGCCAGATGCTTTTTTTTTTTTAAGCTGCAATGTTACCCTGCCGTTACAGGTAGCTGGTGTGAGCGTGGTCCCACCTCGCCCTGTGGACGTGACCCACCTGGCTGTGTCCCCCGGTGCTGATGCAGCACGCGCGGACCTTGTACAAAGTGCCTGGCTTCAGGTGGTCGAAGGTGTACTCGGCAGCCGCTCCACTGTACGCCACTTCCCACTGATTCCCTGCGAAAGGAGACTCGCGTCTAAGTTTATGCTTTCCGTAAACACTTGGCTGCAACAACCAGTTTCCATAAGAACTCTCTTGTAAAATTCTTTTTAATATAGACAGGACTCTCTTTCCATTTCCTTTACAAAGCTGAATACTAAAATAGAACAGAGTCATATTTAAACTTAGTGCTGTTGGCTAGACTATGTAATGGCATCGTTATTATGTGTGCTGACTATGGGTTTAGACTTGGGAAACTAGTTGGCATGGGAGGTGTGGTAAAAGGGCGGTGTCATCCAAGCTGGCGGTGCGAAGGCCCTGGGGCATCTGTGGACCTGGTCGCCTGTCAGCCCTGAGGCTCTGGTGGGTGCGGGTGCTGCTGAGGTCTGGAGCCCACAAAACGTGTCTACTGAGTCCTTGGGTGAAGGGAAGCCTGGTGTGCCTCACGGAGCCCAGAAGGCTGGAAACAAACGACCCAAGTGCCCATGGCTCCCCAGGAGTAAAGAAAGTGGGGAGCAGAACAGCCAGATGATGCCGGACGAGGATGCCACGGAGCGGGCATCAGGGCACCTTCAACCCTCCCGCTCAAACCCCCACCTGCGCACCAAGTGGGCCAGGCTGTTTGCTCCTGTGACAACTATGTTTCCAGCTGACTGCCCTACAAAAGTCTTTCATTCCATGAACCTGTTACAGCAAAAATCCTCTCACTCTACCCATTCGTTTTTTTGAAAAGAATGACGTGTACACACATGCCCAGAGCTGCATGTTAGGTTGGACACACAGTGAAGTTGCCCGCAGCAGGGCCGGGGGAGTATGGGGAACACTGAGGACCGTGACCCTGGCAGTGTGGCCCAGGGTGCACTGAGAAGATGAGTGGCAGCAGCAGTGACTGCCACGACTGAAGCAGTCACGCATCTACGCATGGGCAAAGCCATTCACCCTGACAGAACAGCACCTGCCGTGTAGCATCTGCCGTGAGAATTCACAACAAGCTGCTCACACAGGTGTGGCTTTGCTCCTGGGCAGCCTTTCTCATGTACAAAGCTAAGTCATATTTTTAGCATGAAATATGATTTTAGGTTTAAGAACATCTGTGCCCATCTCAAAGAATTCTCATATTTGCAGCTTAAAATAGGACTCAATACACTTAGAAAACAAAACAGAAAAACCAAACCCAAAGCAAAACCAAAACCATTCTCCACCCTTTCCCCATCCCTCCCCCTCCCCCCAAAACCAAAAAGCCAAAAAGCTGACCACATGGGCTGCCTTGGCGGAGAACATGGGCCATGGGGGTGTTAACACCACTGGTCTGTAACTGCTACTAGCAACTCAGTTCTTGTTATATGCATGCATTGCTGTGCAAAAATCACTAGTTAAGGGACTAGTACACTTGAGGTTAAATGTCATCTAAATTCTTGTAACTTCCCTGTTGTCTGTCTGGCACGTCTTATTAGAAATAAAAGGCAGAGATTTTTGAAAAGACACCATTCTTCAGGATTTCTAACTGTTTCTCTTTATCCATGCTCACGTGTGATTTTTTTGTTGTTGTTTTGTTTGTTTGTTTTTAATTTTTCAAGTTTCAACTATATTGATTTCTTTCTTTTTTTTTTCTTGCTTCTCCATGTTCGTGTGATTTGTTAAGGAAGAAACAAAGTGACAGAAAGGTGGAGAGAGACCTCTGTGACAGACAGCGTACCCAGCACCAGCACCAGCCCCCACTGTCACACATTGTACGCCATCAGACACGGGACTTGGGGCGCCACCCAGCTCCCGTGCTGTCTGCAATTTCTCCTACCAGCTGATTGTTCCATACTGTTTCCAGCAGAGGTGGGCCAAGTGCCAGGAATACAGAAAATCTATTCTACAACTCTGAAACTGTGTCCTAAACAATGTACTGACTAAACAATACACATATTGCAACTGAAAAAAAAAACCAGAAAATCCTAAGAATGACCAAAATGTCTTTGAAGCACTCTGATCCCTCGCTTTACATCCGAAAAACTGTCAATATGTGATTGATGCTTACTGTAATAGCAATATCTTTTGAATTAATGACTTACTGCTATTACCATATGGATATTTACCATATTAAAACTAGGGTTTGCTGTTGGATTTGCATAATACAAAAAACAAAACAAAAAAAACCACCTCACCGTCAGAGTTCCCATCGGTGATCTCCAGCAAGTACTTGAGAATTTCGGAACCACCGCTGTCCTTGGGGGGATCTGGAAAGCAAGTCAAGTTAGTACTGATGGGGCGCTTTATTGGCAAACATTATTAGAACATATAAAATCACACGACACTTCCCGGTCTGAAATACAAACTTGTCAAAAGCACAACAATTAACTGAATTCACAGCAGTTTTCCCTTGAAAACAAACCAGCAAACTCTAAATATTATCAAACTATTGACATTCTTAGAGCTGGAGATATCAAACGGCTGGCACCCATTTAGCAGAGCACTAGTAAAACTCGAAACAGGACCTGATTTTTCGAAGAGCTGTGGGACGGGATTTCCTGAGAATTCTGAAGGCAGCTTTTCAGTGTTTGCTGATTTTCACGCAAGAGGACTTTCCATGTTTTTCTTTTTTTTGTTTGTTTGTTTTATGATTTTACTCTTTTTAAAAGTGTCACTGATTTTTACCAATAATGCATTTTTTTGAGTTGAAGAGAAGGAGAGAGAAGTACATATTTATTGACCAAATAAGGCATCATGATGGAATAACTGTCCATTCTGTCACAGTTGAGGGTACCAAAGGAGGCGAGGCAGGGTCAGAACCAGCGCATGGAGCAGGCAGCATGAGAAGGTGGCACCGGCCGAGTTGGACAGACCGTTGGCACCCCCACCACACAATACCCACGGGAGTTCTGTTTTCAGAACCAAAACCACTGTCTTGTTTTTGTGAAACTACGAAGCAGTACCTCTCTGCTACCTCCATATTCTTAAGACATGAGATCTTCTTAAGACACCGTGATGTTTACCCCTGTAAGCTTAGGATGCATTTCCTCTTACGGACACGCTTCAGCTAGATATGTCCGACAACCATCACACAGCTACTGTCACCACACACAGTGGAACCTCACAGTTAAATGTCGCCACATTTTTGCAGTGTTTACCGAGGAAAAGAGCTCTGTAGTCTGGCAGAAACCACACTTTGATTTTTACAGCCTCTTCTTGATTCCAACTGTTTTCCAAGAAAACACTAATAATCTTTCCTCACAATTACTAGGTAACTGAACATGTGTTGTGGGTCTTCAATTATTCCCTATATTTTCAGCTCTCCTTGTATTACTGGAATGTTTATATAATTATTTAGGCATTTATTTGCCTGTTTTGTGTAAGGGTCATATGACACTAGGAAACATTATACACATCCTGTTTTATATAGTTACAAAGTTTTATCAGCCTATTAGCTGCATTCATTGCATTCAAATAGCTGCAAAGGGCAGGTGAGCCACAAGTTCCTAGATACCCCCAAGTCCCATAGGAGTTCAATATGAAAAATTCCTCAAGTTCAAAACTCCGATCATACACAAAAATAATGAAAACAACAAGGCTCTTAAGTCTTTTAAAATAAAACATTCTGTGCACTAGAATTTAAGTAAGATGAAATACCTGAATTCTAAAACTTACTTATAATATTAACTTTAGGAGTTAATGTTTTTCTATTAAATAGGACTATTTCTGTGGGGTAAACTATTGAAGAACTTGATATGTACATAGACACATGTACTTATTTTCAAGGGATTATTTATTTCAAAGGTAGAGCAATAAAGAGAGAGAGAGAGAGCTCTTTCACCCACTGTGTTACTTCCCAAATGGATGCAACAGCTAGGGTTGGGGTAAGGCTGAAGCCAGAATTCAGGAATCCATGCTGGTCTCTCACATGGCTGATAGGAGCCCCAGCACTTCAACACATGTTAATAGAGAGCTGGATCATAATTGGAGCAACTGGACTTGAACCAGCATCCTGAAATGGGATGCAGTGTAGTGAGTGTGGCTTGACCAGCTGTGCCACATGGTAGCCCCTGAATTGTATATTCAGATCAGTAATACATTAACAATATAGCATAAAATATGTAATAGAGCAAAATAGTAAAATAAACGGGACAGTCTTAAAGTTAACAGTTTACATTTCCATTACATTTAATTGCTCAGTGCAATTTGTGGGAATTCCCACGATGTTGTCAATATGTATGTTCTAAATGCATAAAACACAAACAACACTGCCAGTTTCTTTGACTTGTCACTGTTGAAATTAATCAGCTTTTCAAAACCGGTCAAAGAAAGAAGTCACAGTGGCAGCCAAACATACCCCATTTGACGCTAAAGCTGTCGGATGTAACTGGCCCTTTAACCAGGGGTCTTGTGGGAGGTCCAGGTCTGTCGGGACTTGTGGTGCAAACCAAAACTTCACTGGGGCAGCTTTTCCCTTCTGCGTTAGAAGCAGTCAGCTGTAACACAGCCCGGAAAACATTGACATGCTTTAGTTATCAGGTATTACCAAATCAACAGTGTTTTTGTTTTTAATATGGTAAGTTCAAGGCATCTGTAAACTCAGGTACAGGCAAACTCAAATGTGCACACAACCACAACCACAAACACACACACACACACACACACACACACACACACACACACACACACACACACACACACACTTTCTCTCTCTCTCAACTCCAGTACTGATTTTACAATATTTTATTTTATGGATCACACATTGACTACTGACCACTAAAAATTAAAGCATAAAATAGGTTAGCACATTCGAAGATTTGTTTTACCCTTTCAAGAAAAACACACAATAAAACTTCTATATTACCAGTTGGCTCAGATTATTTTGTGAAAACAAAACATGGATGGTGGGAGGAAAGCAGATAAAATAACCTCTCCTATTTATGAGTAGGATAATGCCACCTTGTGGAGAAATGACAGCAACATAGCAAAGTCCTCGAAGCCAGCACCCCTAACA
Source organism: Ochotona curzoniae (assembly GCF_017591425.1). Lineage (NCBI taxonomy): Eukaryota > Metazoa > Chordata > Mammalia > Lagomorpha > Ochotonidae > Ochotona > Ochotona curzoniae. The sequence goes on from NW_024467096.1 coordinate 27,296,070, forward strand.
AGGGCTTTATAACTCACTATCTTTTCCCTCAAATAGCCACACACTCCACTTGATGCCTTGCCAACTATTTCCTGAATAATCATCATTTGCCAAAAACACAGCATTTGGTTACCAAATCTGAAAAGGCAGGGCAGACTTAGAAGACAACCTTCTCCCTCCAAAACGCATGTGGGGTCTGAGGAAACATGGTATCCTGCTTAACATCAGTCAGATGCCCTGCAAGCATCTGCATACTGTATGCAAGCAGGCATATTGTCTCCTGATGACCACCAGGTAGCCTGCACCACTTTAGGTACAACTGCAGGTCCCACTGTAACATTGTACTTTGTAACATTGTGTAACATGTTGATCACTAATGACCAAGGACAGCTTAGCTGAGGTGAGGTGGGGAAGAGAACAGTAAAAAAAAAAAAAAAAAAAATGTAGAGAAAAAGATGCAGAAGAGCAAAGGAAAATAGAGAGTAAAGCAAAAGCTGATGGCAATGAAGAGTCAAACAAACAAACAAATCCCAAAATGAAGAGAAAGGTATGACGTGTAGGCTAAGCGACAGGTGCACTCAGCATCTGGTTTGCATCTGCCTAGACGAGTGCACCTGGCCATGCTGAAGGTTTTGCCTTCCAAAGTAGATTTTAGAAGTGAAGGACAGTGTATACTTTGTAGATGTTACTTCAAAAGTGTACGGTGTTGTGCACCTTAAACACTTTTTAACCTACAGAGTTATTTGATACAGTGAGTGGTGAAACATGAAACCATTTCATAGTTAAGCAGTTCAGGTTCCAAAGTGACTGACTCACCCTGAATTTATATTGTGTGCTTCTTTTGAGATTTTTCACAGTACAGGTTAAATCCTCTCCAGTGTACTTTGAGTGGAAAAGGTTATCCTGAAAAGGCAAAGCAAGAAAGCAATATCAGTATTCTCAACCCTGGGCATCCTATATCCTGGCAGGGAGGGTTTTTATACTGCCTCTTGCCTGCCATCCCCATGGGAATAGAGGTCGGGCAGCCACTGCAAGATGGCATCACAGTACACAGTACTGTATGCACAGCGCTCCAGCCAGATGTAAGAATTTAACTCCAACACACTGTCTCGTCTCCTGAGTCAGGACAATCTTATTGGGGTGAAGTAATTGGCACTTCTTTATTTCATTGTTATTACTAAAGATTTAAAAAAATTTTTTTTGGAAAGGCAGATTTACAGAGAGAAGGAGAGGCAGAGAGAGAGAGAGATCTTCCATTCACTAGCTCACTCCCCAAGTGGCTGCAACAGGTAGAGCTGAGCCAATCCAAAGCAAGGAGCCAGGAGCTTCTTCCAGGTCTCCCAAGTGGATCCCAAGGCTTTGAGTCTTCCTCTACTGCTTTCCCAGGCCAGAAGCAGAGAGCTAGATGGGAAGTGGGGCAGCTGGAACATGAACCAGTGCCTATATGGGATTCCAGCACATGCATGGCAAATATTTTAGCCACTGAGCCATTGTGCCGGGCTCTAGGCACTTCTTTAAAAAAACATATCTGACAATGCTGTCACAGAAAAAGGCCCTGTACTGAAGTCTTCAACTGTAGCCTGTAGTGCAATCACCAAGGCTCAGCTTCCTGCCTACACGGTATGTTGGTCTGGCCAAAGCAAAAAGGACAGCTGAGATGGCGAAGGGCAAGATTCTCTCAGAGCGCAAATATGCCACCCAGAGTTGGACACCCAGAACCCGTTCAGTGGTATTTTCTTTTACTTAACCATTCACTCATTCATCATCCATTCGTTCTGTCATCATGTTCTATGGAGCACTTTGGGTACATGAAGCTTTCCTCGCAGCTACCTGGATTCAGACCCACCCAAGATTACACAAAGCTTTGTCTCACAAGAAGCCCACCCTCTTTGGAAAATCAAGTTAAGAAACAAACAGGGGCCAGTGTGATAGCTTAACACCTAAATCCTCACCTTGCATCCGTTGAGATTCCATATGGGCACCTGATTCATATCCCAGTTGCCCTACTTTCCTTCCAGCACCCTGCTTTTGGCCTGGGAAATCATTTAAGGACGGCCTAAAGCCTTGGGACCCTGGAGCCGCATGGAGACCCAGAAGAAGCCACTGGCTCCTGACTTTGGATCGGCTCAGCTCTGGCTATTGTGGCCACTTGGGGAAGTGAGCCAGTGGAAGGAAGATCTTTCTATCTCTCCTTCTCTCTGTAAATCTGACTTTCCAATAAAACAAATGTTTAAAAACCAAAACCAAACAAACAGAAAACCCCAACTAAATGTAAATATAAAGGTTGACATGTGGTATCTATCTAGCAAACATTAGGTCTGGACGTGTGGCAGAGCCAATGAGGTCTGGCTTGAGCTGCACATGACTCTTCGAATTCATATTTATCACAGTTAAAAATCTAGCCCTGTAGGTCCGCATGCCATGGTTCAAGGGTTCACTAGCCACTCCTGTCTTAAGTGCTGCCTACTAGAGAGCATACACTGTAGGACATTTGCATCACCACACAAAGTTCTTCCTTGGGTTTGTCAGGGAAGGGCTGTCCCAAGAGGTGACATTTGAGGTGGGATCTGGAGAGAGTGAGATAAGCAAACCGAAAGGCAACCCCAGCCACAGGGCAGAGGGCAGAAGGGCTACATGTGTGCAGCGGAGGCTGCAGTGTCAGATGAACTCAGAGATAACACCAGGAAGCCCCTGCAATAAAGCAGCTAGTAGCTGGAGAAATGGCGAAAAAGGATTAGGTCTTGGTGCAACTTCTGAAGGAAGACTGAAATGGAGTTGCTGATCATACATGTGGTCAAGGACGACTCCATGGGCCTTGGCTGCAAGAGTGGTGATGCCATTTACTGAGATGGGGAAGAGCAGGCTGCTGTTGGCAGTGGGAAAAACAGCATTGACTGAGGAATGAGATCACTAAGCTAATTGCATGGTGCCTTAGTGTTGTGACAGCACAGATTTAGGTAGAATACATTGAGGGTATAAAACTTGCAAAACTTACATTTTCATCCTCCTGAATCTCCAGGGTGTAGGTAATCACTTCTTCAGGCGAACAGCCTTCTGGCTTGTTCCACTGCAAGGTGACCCATGTGACACCAGCTCGAACAAGTCTTGGTGCTGAAGGCATCTGAGGGATGTTCCCCAATGTGTAGCATACCACTTCCTGGCTGTAGCCACTGTGGAGAAATGACTGCGTTAACGTATGTGGTGAAGAGGATGGCCATTCCACAGGAGGATGGGAAGTCTCCATGCCACCCCATGTGAAGGCTGTGCCTCAGGGGCTCAGCAGGCCAAGGAAAGCAAGATTCTCTGTGTGTTACTCCCCACCACAATATCCCGTTTGCCCTGTTTTCCCACTGAGCAAACCACAGTGAGTTATAGGACTTCTCTTTCCTACAAAAGTACTGAACAGAAAGCACAGCATAGTAGAATGTTGATCACATGTTGGACATTGTGATTTATGTCCAATATGGAGTCTTCCAACCATTATAAGTAATCATGGCTGCTGTTCAAGTCTGTGGATGTTTCTAACTCCTTTAAACATTCTTGAACGAAAGATGCCTCTCCAACCTGTTGCCCCTGAACTACCTGATTAAGTTATTCCCTTAATCAAGAGGTACCTGGCAAGTGCAAAGGAAGTGTTATCTTTTCTCAAAATCCCTTTACTGAAGTGATAGCTGCCTGTTCACCTGTTCTCCAGCAGCCCGGAGGCCTGCAGTGGTGCCCAAGACAGACCAAGTTTTCTCCTATCTTCCGAGTTTGTGCCCTGAGCTTAGTAATAACTGGCTGTCCCTTGGAATCAGAAAATATTCTCATGTCAAATGAAGAGCTTGGTGAAGTCATGACAGAAAAGGACACAGCATCTGAAACAGGAAAATCCCAAGACTTTCAAACAGTCCTTACACAAGCTGCACTGCTGCCTTCATGATGGGCAGAGAGCAAAATGAAGGGATCTCTATTATAGCCAGGAAATCGTAAAGGTGCCTCTGAACACTTGTAGCAGAGGAGCCTGGAGTAGGAGTCCCTTTGAGAAACATTTCATTTCTCTCAGTGATGGCAGACCACTCCCTTTCATCTTCCAGTAACATGGGCCAAAGCTTCAAATTGGAAGGGGAAGGACAGAAGAAAGCAGTGTACCTGGTGCCGATGTCGTTCCGGGCAGCCAGCCGGAATGTGTACCCCATAGCTGGACAAAGCTTTGTTAACTTGCAGTGCTTCTGGCTTCCAAAGAAGCACTGTCTGAAACCGCTGTTCCTTTTTCCCTATAATAAAGCAATGACAACACTTTTTAGGCAAGGAAAAATTTCCTAGTTTGGACAAAGAAAGCTCGATAGGCAAGCTGACTGCGCGTTGTCCACATCACACCTCAAGCACCTGCAGTGACGTCTCACACTTAACGCAACTGGACCCAGAGGACTCTGTCCCCGACAGGCAGTTCCCTTCATCCACGGCATCTCTACGGTGATTTCCAGTGATAAAGTTAGAAAGGTCCTGTCAAGCACAAGGTTAAGGCCTACTGATGCTCATTTACTTATTTATCTGCAAAGTGGCATGATGGAGAGAGAGAGAGACCTTGCATTTGCTCATTCATTCCCCAAATGCCCACAATAGCTGGGTTGGATCAGGCCAACGTCAGGATCCTAGAACTCCATCCAGGTCTTGCCCATACTTGGTGGTGCCACAAGGGCTTGGATCATCTTTTACTGCCTTCCCAGGCACATTAGTAGGAAGCTGGGCTGGAAGCAGAGTATCCAGGACTGAAGCCAGCACTCAAACATGGGATGCTGGGATCCTAAATGGCAGTTTAACCCACTGTGCTACAACACTAGCCCCAGGATCAATGTGCTAAAACCCTTTTCCTTAATGAGGTGGTTACAATTGCCTGGTCTGGGTAGACGTGAGTCTGACTGCAGCTGTAGGGGGATATGCATCCTCTGAAAAAGCACAAGCCTTCCCAGGAACTCCTAGCAGCCATGCAGCCAAGTGTGGCACACAAAGTCCTCTCTAGCCCCATCTCATCTCTCCCACCACCAAGGAACTTGAACCCCTCACATTCTAGTGCTGGCACAATGTTTAGTAATCCCTAAAGAGTGGGCCCATGCCTTTACACCATCTCATCCACACCTGCTGCCCTCCTGACTGAGCTTTCTGAGCCCCTCGATGCTTGCAGAGGTGAACTGAACGTCAGAGAAGCACTTGGGGTGTGGAGCAAATGCACTGATGACTGGGACGATTACTCCACATTTCCTAGGAGGCCAGCCATGAATTTTTAATGCCTCCCCAGCCTTGTAGGATGCTTGAGCTTCCTTCAAGTGGAAACAAAACACTCCTGTGGGGTCTCTTTATAGATCCACGAATAAGGAATCCTTTCATGTCAGCCGTTTGCTGGAATGGCATTTCTTGTCATAGTGCAGGCCACCTTATTATTCCATCTAGCTCAGGCAAAAGAGAACTACCTGCTAACGCTGAATGGATGCTAGCATTGTCACAGTCAGGCCAGGACACTTCCTGTGTGGAGGCTGAAGCAAGCACAGGCTTCCTCTATGCAAATCTAAGCTTGCCATCCCTTGAAGCAGGCTCCCATAGACTCACTATGGAAACACATTCCTGACATTGAATGAACAAGATCAACACACCAGTTTGACTCTAACTGGGGTGGACAAGTTAAAAACAGGCACATCACATTCATCCACACACCGGCTCTTCCACCTCCAGGCCATCTTGGCCCCAGGGAGCGCAAATCCCATTGGTCTTTCAAATTCAAAGTTGTTTTCATCAAGGTTGTTCAAAGTGCATTCAAGTACAACCAGGAGGTAGGAAAGGAAGTAAAATACAACAGTTTGCAGTTGCTAAGTTGAGCCAAATCACTGTGTGGCTGGCATTTAGTGCCCTTCTGCTTACTTTAACCTTGAGTGTTAAGGCTGATGCAGAAGATTTATTCATAGAAAAACTGTTTACGCATACATTAGCATAATTACAGCCCGTGTCTGATTACAGTGCAGGCAAGTGCGGGATGTTTTGTCTCCCTCTCAGGCTGCAGCACCATCTACCTTCTTTCCTCCTCTATTTCTGCACTCAGAGTAAACAGTGCAAGAAAAGGCACATCCTGCTGCCACGGAAGCTATCATCCCGTCCAAACCCAATTTTGGCTCCCCTTCAATGCCTCGTTTTTCCTATTTCTTTGTTTGGTCTGCTTTGCCCATTTCTGGTGCTTAGAACTACAGCCAGTACATAAAAGCCAATCTGTTCCTTACTAGGTTAATTTGCTTTAATATGGTGCAAACCAGACTGTCTGTGGCTTAGATCTGAAAAAGAATGGGAGGCATCAACACAGAGAAGTAGCCTTTTCTTTCAGAAGGGCACACCATCCAAGTCTGGGGGAGGAGGGAGGCTTGGGGGGACCTCAATTGCCATCTCCTGTAGTATTGCTAACTTGTAAAATATTCTGCTGCATCCTCAGGAAAGACTTCTAAATTGACTCCAACCTGTTGAGACGAGACATACCAGATTCCTACACTTTCCAAGATATTCCTGTGTGCGTGTAACTTAGGAGCAGGCATGAAGGTATGTGCTGTTGGAACCTAGGATACTGTTTTAGAGGTAATGGCTGTGGAGCATCGGCAACAGGGTGAGGGAAATAGTGTCATCATTTCAAAAAATCAGGGCTTACTGATTCATTTTTCAAAGTCACAGAAAAAAGTAAAGACAAGGGGAAACAGGTTGGCAAAAATATTTCCAACGCAAGGGAAACTTTTGGATATAGGAAAATAGTCATGCATAACATGGAGTTTAATATAAAAAGGATTTCTAAAAGGAAAAAAAAATTATTATTCACAGAAGTCCTCGCAGAGCAAAAGTGACCCCAGCTGACAGGTCAGCAAGTGTAGGTGGCACAGGCCACTGTCTCCAGTGACACAATATCAGGGGTAAGCCTTGGGCCATCCTGTCCACTGTGTTGCGTGCACAGCTGGCTCCAGGGTGAAGCATTAGAGCAGGAACATGTTCAAAGGGAAGGAAGATTTATAGAATCAGTTGGTAAGCTGAGAGGGATTCCAACTTGTAAACATTTATAAATAAAATAGTTCTTGAAGAAAAAATAAGAAGTGATGCTGTAGAGGATTAACAGATTCCTGTGAGCTGACAGGAGCGATAATATGGATGTTTATCACGGTGTATCAGAAATTAGGTATGTCCAAGTAATTACTGTCAGTGAGGTTTTATAGCCGGTAAACTATAACTTTCCTATTTTATATTTATTGTGGCTCCAAATGTTTTTGAAGGATGATAATCTATGGGATGCTTTCAATTCTAGTAAAATCTAATTTAAGCTATTCAGGATTGCTGAGAAAGGCTAACTTTAGGGAACTTTCTTTTTTAGTCATTTATTCGTGTTTACTCAGCCTTGCGCAAAGTTTCCTCCTAAAACACGGTCTTTCTAGAACTTGGGAATCATGACATTGCTGAGGCTGGCAGCCAGCAAGCACGGGCAAAGGGGCAACACAGACCCCAGGCCAGATCCTGAGCACCCACACGGCCCCTGGAGGGGCACTGGCAGCATGAACAGTGGGGCAAGAGGAGACTGGAATGGTCCCACATGCCACCTCGTCCCTAGGGCAGGGATGGGCAAGTGTGCCTGTGGATCTTGGAACATCAGCATACAACATCTGAGCAGTCAGATCAGGACCTCTCTGATGGCTTTTGGTCTTCCTGGTCTCCATGGGGAAGGAAGAAAATAAAACTGAACCCCAACTGGGGAAACTGGTGAGAGGAGGCCTCAAAATTACACCTTGGTCATTCTGGGGTAAACCTAGCCACTGCACTACTGACCTCGTTGGAAATGAACCAGTATAACCTGCAGTCACGTTCCGGCCTCATTTTTCCACTGCCAGTCTTGTGAGCCAAAAAAGGGCATTCAGGACTCACTGGCTTACTTCCACTTCATTTCAGGCACGCCCCAGTGCTTGTTTCTGCAGTTCATACAGTTCATCCAAGGCCAAGGATCTCTGATACACTGTGAAGAAATCTTGAGTATAAACTAAGAGATAAACTTGGAGGTGTTCTAACTGGCCTGGGTGGTTTCCTGTTTCCAAACTGAATTGCGTTCCCTTCTTGCTCCATGGAACTCAGAGCTCCTGCTAAGGTACCATCATGCGCCGTGCAGACCTGGCCTGAGAGCTCCTACTCATCACTCTGGGGAGTGGCTGTCCACCAGAACCCACCGGGTTTGTCATCCATTACCGGTCAAATGGCTCTCCAGGAAAGCCTGGACCTCCTGCCGGCTGGCTCCTGCTCACAGCGTGTAACGTATCAGCCCTTCCCCAGGCCTGTGGCCTAGCACTGCCTCTTTCTCAACAACAGACGAAAATAAACTATCCTGGATTGGCTGCTCTGCCATCCCTGCAGTGTCACCATGACTGTGTTTACCAGAATCCACCTGGCCTAGGCTGGGCAGACCAGAATTCTGCCAAGCGGCTGCCTCTCTGCATTTCCAGATTCGGGCAGCAAAGGTGGGGACAGCAGATCTGAACATCTAGAATAGCGCTCAGCCTTCAGTACCTGCACTCTGCCTGAGCCTCATCCTCACTTGTCTTTTAGGAAGAGTCACTAATTGGGTGACAAGTGCTGATAACAAGGAGTTCAGATGTTGCTCTTGAAACCAGCTGTACAAAAAGGCCACACGGGTAGCTCCAAAGAGATCCTGCCCAAAGCTGGCACTGCTGTCTAGGTCTTGTGAGTGAAGACATTCCACGGGATTTTATCATCAGCCATTGCGGTTCTCCCAGCTATATCACTGTAGACATTTCAGAGCACAGACCAGCTGTTCCCCAGCTCCCAATACAGAACCTTCAGGCCAAACTCCACCAGCAGAGCTCTAGCCCTGCTTTCAGCTGCTATATTTTTCAGACAATTTGCTATGCAACAGTTCATTCATCCACTCTGCCATCCATATGGTATGGAATCCATACAGTATGAAATTCAGCAAACTTTATAAATTCTTCTTCTCTAGTAATAGGCAGGAGGTGAGGGGCGGAATGAGGATGCAAGTGTACAACAATTCGCTGACATGCATTTAAGACAGTCCTTTTCCCTCCCAGCCAACCATCAAAACAATGGACTTTCCAAAAATGGGTCCAAAGCAATGTTTTTTTTTTTTTGTGGCAGCTAAAAAGGGTAAACAGAGTTCTAGGTGACAAAGATCAGTCATACGTGCAACCAATGACTGTGCAGTTGATGCACCTAACAGAGCAGACGACTGACTGATAATTTTCAGTTCTCATATGGCCGAAAATCACAGGAGTCAAAAATGAGAGAACCTTCACATGTGACCAGTGTACCCATCTCTCTGCGGGGTTGCTTACAAACACGTAATATAAGACAGCTGCTGGGAAGAGATCTACCTACAGATGAATGTGCCTACCTGAAAGCTGGTAGCTATCTTTATATAAAAAGTATTTCTTCCAGTTCACGAAATGGAAAAACCCTAAAAGTTGAAAGTGTTTAAAAACAATACATGCGTTGCTTATCTTGTGAAATTGTGTAACTGAAAATAAAAATTCACGTTTGCTTTTCTGCTGCAATACTTCACTGTGCCCAAGCCCCAAGATGTTGCATCTTCTAAATGAGCTGGTTTCCAATGAAAGAACTTAATATCCTCCTGGCCAATTCTATACATGTAACACCACACATACCAAAGTTAACTCGGGCTATGGTGTTTTTCTGCCCAAGTGTTTCTGTGGGGATGTGGTTGCTCTGGCTGCCATTTCTAACTGCCTTGGCAGTAACAAAGCTCCAGTGGGTATTTCCAACACTACCAGCATTCACAGATGATGTTGGCTGATATTTTCAACTGCAATCAAATTAACAGATTGGCAATGTTCTTTCTTGTTCCTTTTTATAACAGTTTCATTGCTGGCACAAGAATGAGAGTGGCCAATACAAGGCACTGGGATCCAAGGTGAACCAGCTCTGCCACGTAACTTGGTATCCTCCGGGATGTTTTCTTAGCCTGTAGTAAGTACCCTCTCTTTTTACTTCTTTCCTGGCCTTACAGGTTCCTGGGTGCCTTGCTGAACTGCTTTTACAATAGCCTTGTAAATAAGTTAGGTGAATTGGGTGATCAGTTGTCATGTGTTTGTGGACCATGGTGCTGGATCCAGACATGAGCTGAGTCATTTTGGGCTGGGCACCCTCTGGAACAGCACAGTTCAATCTGGCAGAAATGGCAACAATAAATCAAATAAAAAAATAAGTGGTGTTGGCCAATTGAACTACTGCCAGGCTCAAGGATTTAGTCTGCTAGTGCGCCTATATTTAGAAGTTGTTCCAACACTGGCCGACCCTCGGCAACATCAAAGATAAATGCTGGCTTGAGAAATAAAAGAGCATGTATGTGTTCAACATAACCATATATAAGAAGGAGTTCAGAACAGGGAGGTGGGGACATCGCACATCTCAGTGGATTCAGAAGCTCCTTGTGCCAAACCCCTCTGTTGCCCCACCAATGCCTCTTTCACTTTACTGAGCCCTCTGGCACAGTGGAGCCTGCAAAGGTAAGAAAAGGAGGTTGATGGCTTATGGCTGCACAGTACTGAATAAACACTGTATACGTTATATTCCCCAACACACTAGCTTTTCTGTTAGTGGAAGCAGTTTGGATACAAGAAATAATCCAGTATTAGGACCAGGTCCTAGGACTTAAATAAACAATCATAATTTTCCTAAATACCTCTCAAACATTGGGATTCATATGGTGTCATATGCATTGGTAAGAGCAATCTGTTAAGCCCATCCCAGGGAAGGCAGTCAGGGAGCAGAGGGTGAAAATTTAGAACATCTTTAGAGATGAATGTGGAGAAGTCCTGGCTTCATGCACCCACTAGCCAAGGCACAAGGCTTCCAGCTGGCAACCAGTGGGCATGACAAACACAAGGGAATAAGTCAGGTGCAAGTGACCAAGATGGGTATTTGTCAATCAACCTCAGCAGAACCTCCCCAAGGTTTGCTTATATGCACGACCTCAATAAAAGTAAAAAGCAGGGAGAGAATCTGTTTCCATTGTGTGGTGTCTGGTACTGACAGCCTTTTAACCCAGCCCTGGCACTTTCTGGCTGTGTCTGAGTTGTTAAATCCTCTCTTCGGCAATCTCCTCCAAGGGCATAACCTGGGGGAAGTGATTCCTCCAGCTAGCTCTGTGATGCATCAATGAAAGCCCATGATGAATATCACACTTTTGAGAAAGATGGTCTCTGACAGACAAAGTGCTAAGTAAACCCAGGACCATGCTACTCAATCCCCGCAGGGTAGTTCCTGGAAATGACCAAAAATCCCTTGGGCCTGGGAAAGCTGTCCCTTTCCACTTGGCATTAGGCTGGGATGTGAAAGCATGTCTTCCTGATTTTCTTCAGGGAATCAGCATGCTGTTCAAGGAAAGCACGTGGCATCTCTCAGGGCTCCTTGTGGCCCCGCAGGACCAATGAGTCTGCACTGACACTCCAGCTCCCAGGAAGCCACATGCATCACATTCATGGCAGCAAGTGTTCTTGGAGATTACCAATTCAACTGTTTACTACTGGAATCTGATTAGTAAGAGTTACCATCTTCCTCTCTGGGGTCAGCTCAGTCCGGAAATGAGTGCCACTGCTGCCTCCTGAGCTAGACATCCCCAAAGCCACAATCTGGGCCAGCTACCCACCCCAGGAGGGTTCTACAACAGGGTACCTAAGCTGACCTGGCCCTGCTGCTAATGTTGCCCGGGGCCTTGTGGGCTCTCTGTGCTGCAGATTTCACACTGATGCTCACTGAGCCCTCAGTAACATTTCCTTCATTCTTAGCTGACCGTGTTGTGCAACTGTGTTGGCTCATTAGTCACCAGGAAGGCCCGATGTGAACTTCCTTTTGGACCAGCTGAGTTGCATGTGAGGACGATTCTTGGGAACGCCACTGGTTACATTCCCACAAAGCTTTTTCTGGCTCCTCTGCAAATTCCTTATATGTCCTGTCCGGAAGTTAAGCTAACAGCACACTGACACCTGTGTATAGCACTGACATCATTTTTTGTTTAATACAAACCAACAACACTAATCTTAGGGCTCCTGTTCAAATTCCTGAGAGAAGAATGCTGTATTCTTTTCATGCAATCCTTCTACTTGATGACTTTTCTTAATCCTGAACTTAGAATTTGCTTGAGCACAATTAGACCAAAAGTATGGAATAACTAGTGTAGTGAAAACAAGGAACCATTAGGATAACTATTGTTCAAGTCACTTTATTCAACCTTAAATATCAGTGGGATAACTGCCTGTATTATTTCAAGTGGATGGGCTAACGTTCAGGGGCTAAGTGACTTGCATGGATCACTTTAACCATTTAGAGACACTGTGGAAACTACTAATCAGAGTTTAAGGGAAACCCTGTATCACCATCCATCATCCTCAGTATGACTCCATTAACGATCTGAGAAATCCTGCACTGGCTCCGAGTGAGTGCTGCCACTCAGTACTCTGTATGGCACAAACTAAAACAACATCTAAGACAGCACTTATAAGCTGTTGACATAAATATTTCCTTTAGGCAACTCATTATTTTTCCTTTTTAAAAATAGTATCTCAGTCTATTTACTTTTGCCTCCATTTTCTTTAATGCCTTGATAAGAGCTTATATTTTTCTTGACAGAATTATTGAGCATATTTTGATTTATTCTTAGGTAATATATGTGAAACCACTGAAATGTTGCCATTTTTACATTTTTTATGTTGAAAATTTTAAAATAACCTGACATCATATCCTACATAAAAAAATAAGAGTTACATTTAATCATAACTATTCCTTAAAATCATCTGTAATCAAAACCAAAATAGTCAATAAATACAGAGATTCAAGCCTGACTAACAATTGCAGAAATGTAATTTAATAAGAAACAGATAACTTGCAATAGTAATATATTGGCAAAAATTTTAAAATGTTAGAAAGGATGAAGAGTACTGAAGCTTTTAATACTTTGCTCTGGAAAACAATCCAAGGTTGTATGAGGTGACTTAATGGAATCAGAAGTTATGCTTACTTCAGTACAAAAAAATTATCAAAATCCACAGGCAATTTTTTCACAGTATCCATTTTATTTTTTTGTGAAATCCTTGAAGACTTCTGGTAGACATGGATTTCACAATTTCTCAAGTGAAGATAAATTTATCCTTTGATCCCAACTTCCATGAACACTCTGTACTAACAACAAAACAAAAGATGCGAGTACCTGGATTCATCTACCCCTGTCAGATAAATACCTGAGAGATGCAAGGTCTATCAAGAGACACAGGCAATGACTGTTTTTAATAGGAAAAGACTGAGCACAGTCAGCGGTCTCTTTATGACACGTGAGCAGTAACACACAATAGAGTTAGAAGAAATCATCATCACAGCTCTTGTAACTACATGGACTGATCTCGCATGCTTTCTAGCAACGAGAGGTGAGCACTGTGGTCCGGCAGGTGAAGCCACCACTTGGGACACCTCAGAGTGTAAGTTCCAGTCCTGGCTCTTCTACTTCTGATCCAACTCACTGCTCATGCCCCTGGAAGCAGTGGATAATGGCTCAAGGACCTGAGTCCTTGTCACACAAATGGGAGATCTGGACGGAGTTCCTGATGTCTCCCTTCAGCCTGGTTGAGTACTAGCTATTGTGGCCATTTGGAGAATGATATATAGAATAGAACTTTCTCTCTGTGTCAACTGCCTTTAAAATAAATAACCCTTAAAGAAAAATAACCACCTATCTTATGAAAAAATTTATTTTCAAGATTTATTTTCATTGAAAAGGCAGATAAACAAAAAGGAGAGACAGTGAAAGATCTTTGACCCTCAAGTGGCTGCAACAACCAGAGCTGAGCTGATTCAAAGCCAGGAGCTTCCCCCAGGTCTCCCATGTGGGTGCAGGGTCCCAAGGGCCTGGGCTGTCCTCGACTGCTTTCCCAGGCCAGAAGCAGGGAGCTGGAAGGGAAGTGATTAGGACCAGCACTTATATGGGATCCCAGCTTATGCAAGGTGAGGACTTAGCCACTAGGATACTGTGTCAGGCCCAAGAAAAAAAATTTTAAAAATAGAAATGAGATTCATCATAGCTTAACAAAGTTTAAAAGCCAATGTCTGCCATTTATTTTCAAATGGTTGAGCAAGAAAATATATATGAATATTTTGAGGCTGAAAAAAAATGCAAATATGCTAACTGTAACTGCACATTAGGTAAAGAGTACATCAATGTTCATTTCATTATTGTGTTACTTCCCAGCAGGTTTGAGATTTTTAAAAGAAAAAAGATGAGCTTAAAAAGTCACACAAAGCAAATCTGTATTGTTTATGGGTACAAAAGTGCCAAGTGGGAAAAGTGGGAGACAATAATAATGGGGCTTTTCAGATGGTGCCAACTTGGGGAAGAAAGCTAAGCTTGTGTTGAAGGACAGACAGCACCGTGGGGACGGCTGGTGCCACCTGAATGCCCCTGTGCTGACTTCCCCACATAATTACTTATATACCCACACAGATAAATGCCATGCATTTTTTTCTGCATGAACATTTCATGTGAGTAAAATGTTGAAAACAAATTGATGAGGCATACAGAAATACTTCCAAGTTAAAAAAAAATAACTTGATATACCTGTTGAACACTATTATTTTTTTAAATTGTTTATGCTGCATAATAAACTAATTAACCATATATCACAAGGCTTTTGCTATGAACCTGTTTAGCTGTGATGAAGCAGATCAAAAGTTACTTATTGTGGGTTGATTCCTGGGATCTGCAATATGACAACATCATCTTAATTTTAGGTGGAATAGTTCATATACAACCATCACCCTGAATATTATCTGATTTGAAAGCTGGAAATACAATTAATTTATTCCTGTAAGCTTCAGCATGATACTCATTTTGATAGAAATTCTAATAGTACAACTTAAAAAAACAAACAACTGTTAAGAGAAAACTCTAGTGGCAGGTGTTTGACATGGCGGGGTAAGTTACTGTTTAGGATGCGCGCATCCCACATCAGAGCATCTAGACTGAATCTGCGGTACTCCGCTTCAGATCGTTGTCCTGCTAATGTGCACCCTGGGAGGCAGCCGATGATGGCTCCAATATTTAATCCCTTCCATTCACATGGGAGACCAACAGAGTTCCTGGCTCCTGGCTTTTACCTAGTCAGCTCTGGGTGTTGCGGCCATCAGAGAGCTCTAAGATCTCTCCCTGCCTTTCAAATAGAATGAAAACAAAATTTTTAAAAGAGAAAATTCCAGGTGATATTTGATCAGGTATTAAAATATTACACACAATTCAGATTGCGCACGTATAAATTTTATCTGGCTTCTAAAGTTTTTCTGATTTCCTCATTAGAATTTCACAATATTTGTGGAGAAACCATCAAATTCAAGAGGTGATCAGAATTTCACATTCCTAGACTAACATTAAATGTTGTTCCATTGACCCCCTTGACTGTCATCTTCTATGTCATCTATATCAATACAACGATATAAATCCTCCTCATCATCTTTACTTCTTCTGCAACAAGACCTTAGGTTAGCTGCAATATGACCTGTCTTTTCTGGCTCTTTATTACCAGAATAGCAATACCATTTTGCTTTTTTTGGTTTGTGTAAACTTGAAGGTGACAGGCACACATGCATGTCAAGAATCCTTCACTGTCATTTGCAAATAGTTGTCACATTTTACATGTGTTATGATGGCGTTGTTTTACATGCCATTTAAGAACTTTCTTTAAAGTGCTGACGTACTCCACCATGACATTTGCATTAACTTTCTTGGTTTGAACACATTCATTCATTATGTCATTTCTGAAGCCAAATGTCTTTTACTATTAGCCAAGCTCCATTTTGGGGAGCTCACTGCCAGAATAACAATCATCTCTTGCAGAGGATTATGAAAAAGATAGAGGGAAGACTGTGAAACTACTCCTACGGTGTTGATGTTTCTGTCAATCATACCATTTTTCCCTAAAATTTTTGAAAAGTTCCTCTATTTCATCATGAAACTCACTGTTTACAAAGATTCAAGGATAAGGCCAGATCTTCTGTTGAGGGCCTGTAAAACAGACTATTCTGATATTGATGAGTAATTCAACCAAAGCTTCCACATTCCTTTTCCTAAAATTACCCCTCTCCTGTGCCTGAGGGGTCTCCATCCTCGGTCCAGCCTTCACAGCTTCTGCAGGGTACGGCTAGCTCCTCCAGACATTATGCATCACCAAGCAGTGGCAACAGGAGGAGCAGTGGCACCCAGAGGGTGCAGGGCAATCACCACGCAAGCACAGAGGGACGAGTGTGGGGTGGTGCCCAGGACAGGGACTCCGGGGCTCCCCTGTGGCCCTCTTCTCTCTCTACCAACTCTACTGTAGGAAGGAAGCTCTGTTTTGAAGGGAAAAAAATAAATCTACCATCTAAGAGATTAAACTAAAATCAAAAGGGTCTTATTTCACTGTTTTTTTTTTTTTCATGTCAGTACAGGGTATAATATTCTAAATCAGAAGAAAGAATCCCTCAGGAGTTTCACACCTGCTCTCTGCCAAGACTTAGACTGCCACTCACTTGCAGTTGGAAAGGTAAGCATGGCACACTATGATCAGGAGGAATTAAAATGTGATAATAACTCATCCAATGGCCAAGCAAAACTGCTCTGAAGAGGATCTGCCTTTGGTTCACACAGGGTACTGCTCAAAAGGAGGAAACAGTGCTAAAGACCTATAAACATGCAGGGCCAGTTCTCAAACACTGTGACTCTGAACGTTAAAACTCATGAGTCACCACTATGAGGACCAGGCCAAGGAAGGCCACCCTTTCAAAGCAACGAAACTGATGGATTTCAAGTGAAAATGGAAACTGATACCACAGCTGAAAAGCCACAGACACCTGTGTGTTCCCTGCTTAGCTGCTCATTTTCATTTCACAGTCACAGTTACTTCCCACAGTGGTTTACAAATTAAGGCATTGTCTAATGAGTTATTAATGGAGAGAAACAAGCAGCTAAATCGGAAATATTAATGAGTGACTTCCAAGAAGAATTCTTTGCAACAACAATATAAAATCAATGACAATGAACTTGGATGAGGGACTCCATGCACTGTTCCCCAGTAGGGCCTCTCCTGTCCTGGTGCAGTGAGGGGTCAGCATATGGTTAACTAATGACTAAGGTGGCTCATCCATAGGTCTGCACAGCACTGCACCTTCAATCCCAGCAGAAACAAAGACTGCTGTTCTTTCTTTCATGAAGGTCTCTGTTTCTAAGAGGCTTGAAAGCTGGGCCTGATGCTTGACATAATTTGACACTAATCATTTTACTGGAATGTTTATGACAAATTGAACAAAAGAATAGATAGCATGTCCCAAATCCCTAACCAGTGCTACTATACATAACAAAAATATAGGACCACAGGGGGCATCTTATTTGAGTGGCTGCAGGCATGTGTATGGGGGTAGGGTGCTGTCCTTGTAGGTGTAGCCCTCTTTGGCTTTGGAGAGACCACCTGGGGTAGTGATCTGCTGCTTGTGTGCACCCCAAAATCTTTCTGCACCCCTCTCCAACAGGTAGGCTTTTGTGTGTGTGCCCGATGCAGATGTCCTTGGCAGGAAGGGAAACTGTCCGGCTCTGGAGAGATTTACATGATTTGAGCTCAACAGCCCCCCTCCCATTCTCCCCTGCTGTGTTCCACTAGGCCCGGATCTGGAAAAGCATTCCCAGTACCAGGTGCACAGGTTTCCAGAAACAACCAGCAAAAGGTTTCAGAGGGACAGAAACGGCCTCACGTGTTCCCAGTCCCGGCAGGCCAGATGCTGCTCTCTGTACATCTGGCTTCCTTTCTTGATGGTGAGTCAAGATGTGCAGCACAGAGACCAACTCTAGTGGATTACTCCAGAGAGGGCTACTGGTCCCTGATTTACTCACTGCACCGCAGTGACACCATTTTCCAATCTTTTCAGAGGCACCAGAGAAGAGAGCAATATCACAGGAAACAAAGAAGTTAGGAAGACAGGAACTCTAAGAAGCATATAGTTAAATTTCTTATAACATTCAAAAGCACTGGCGTAAAGCATGCATTAGCTATGTCAGTGATCCCAGTGGAGCCATTATCTTTATAACCTCCTATACCCACCCAGCACAGTGTACAGCGTTGAGGTGTGCAGTAATATGCCCCAGAAATGCTGAAATTTAATAAACGCCTGAGCTGAACATCATTGAAAAGGATTCTAAGATATCATTGTGCTAGATGAGACAACACTAAATAGTTTTGTGACAACATAAATTATGGAAGTGCACAAGATCCAGCGGCTAATCTATTGCCATTTCACAGATGGGAAAACTGAGGAAAAGAGAGTGAACGTTAAGCTGACCCTTATTTGAAAGTACCAACAGACCTCCCACTGCCTCTTCTTGGTATTTTTCTGAACTATGTTCTCCTGTTTCGAAGCTCAATGCTCTTAAAAGTGAAGGGGGGCTTCACAGGCTTGGGGTCTAGCAGGCCTCCCGTGAGAATATTAAACGTGGACTATAAATGGATTGCTGTGTTGGAAAACGGTCTAGGGAGGGTGAGAGGCCATTACAATGCCCTCTCCTACAGAATCCAACACAGCCAACAGGAACTGGAAGGTGGGAGAGGAAATAGAAGACTGGAAATTAAGATGGGAGAGGAAAAAGAAAGTCAATCAAATGGGAGAGAGAGAGTCACGATGGTCCCCAGCCATGCCTTCTCCACTTTCATGGCAGCAGTGTTATATCTGCTATCAGCATCACTCCAGGATACTGACATTTCTATTCCACAGAGTCCTCATCACCATGCCTGGTAGTGCTGGACTTTCCCCATTCAAACACTCATCCTCTCCCACCCTCCTTCACAGAGCTCACAATCCCAGGCAGAGAATGTCAAGAAACAACAAAATACAGGATGCACATGCGCACGATGCCTCACGAAACAAAACCAGCCTCTGGTTGGCTCTATCTTAATATAAAACCTTAAGAAAAACAAAAATCAGGTCGGTGCAAATCAACATACTAAACAGAACTTTCACTGAAATCTCGGTCACTGTCACAGAGGAGGGGAGAGGAAGAGACACTTATAGCATAGCTTATTTCCAAAATTCTTGACTGTCTGCAAGAATCTGTAAGGGCCAGAAGAGTGATTTTATAGAGAAAGCTATCCTCTCATCTAAAACATGCTGGTTAAACTGGAGATTCACCAATCAGTACATCCAAGCTATTCAGGAGGGCCCTGAGGAAGCAATCTTTGGTAACTTGGAACTCTAGCTGGTCACACGCAAGTGGCTTCTGCAGAAAATGAACAAGATCCCTTCCTTCCATGCTATGGTTTCCTCAAGAAGATTCCTTGTAGTTTACATTTTAGATTTGCTTAAAATGTTTTCTCCAAAAGTGAAAAAGAAGATCACTCTTGTGCTTGAATGTACCTTCTGACTTTCAATACCCTCTTGGAAGCAAGCTGGAAAGACTAGATAACTCTGATTTCTCCCCAAATGCTGCCATTTCCTGCTCTAATCATCCTTACACTACTCGCTCAACCACAGAGGACAGAAAAAAGCGAGGGCAAATAAATAGAATATATAGGAACAAAATGCACGGCTGCTTCAGAGAAATGAAGGGCTTCTGCATCAAGCATGTCCTGCCCGGGAGTCTGGCACTGTGCTGCTGCGATCAGAAACACGTGGTGGCTTTGAGAATGAGGGAACTCCACTGACGATATCCTCCAAAGGCCTCTGATGACCGAAACTGCAAAGTGGGCACCTGTCAGAGGGCACTGGAACACGGCTTATGATGCTCACATAGCACTGTTCCACTCTCCCACAGAGAACATGATGCAGGACAATGACAAAGTACACATGTTTTCCCAAGGGGAAAACAAAACTCTACATGCTCAAGATGACAAAATAATTGATTTTAACACAATTTGATAGTTGGCTAAACACTGAACAACCACAACAGACTAAGCCTTGTCTTTTTTTTCTTTTTAGCAGCATTGCAGCACAAAAACCAGGAAAGTGTATTTTAATGCACAATTCCCTGCCCTAACTCAAGCCGTCTTCCCACAGTTTCTAAGTAGAAATTGAAAGTCTTCTCCACTAGAATTCATCTCTTCTGTTTTAAACATTTCTTATAAGACAGTAAGCAGACACTTGCTCAGCAATTTTATTTTTGAAATGATGTTTTAGATGAATGAATATGAAAATATGCTTACCTCATCCCATTCTAAAAGGTAGTTGGTGATTTTTGAACCATTGTCAATGGGTGCCTTAAAAAAAATAGAATGAGTTAGGAAAAGCTGTTCACAGGTCAAACTTATGTGATCAACCTCACTTAAATATGACATGTACTGTAGCTCTATGGTTGCTTTTCTGGGAGTTCAGCATCAGCTCCCATGTATCTCGGTCAAACAACATCACACAATGACGTTAACATGACTGAATTGCAGAGACAGTCCTTGCTATGGACAAATCACATCCACAAACAGCCAAACCCACCCATCCCAACACCACAATTTTTACTCCTGTGCATTGCTCTAGTTCCTTTCAGTAGATGAAACTCTTGAGGGATTCTTTATAGTCAAGGAAGAGGGAAGGACTCTGAGAGATACTCTCATTTCTGGGGGTTCTGAGTGGAAGGGGAGAGGTAGGATGCTGACAAATCTGTATTTTTATGACTTGCCCCAGACAGCTTAAAAAAAAAATGCTTAACATCAGAAAGCCATCTATGACAGTAAGAATCTCCTCCAAGTTTAAAAAACAAACAAAGAAAATACTCCAGACAGATTTAAAAAGATCATCAGCCCTTCACATTTTAGCAAAAAGTTTTCATCATTTGGTTTCTTCACAAAACATGCCACCATGCATTGCACTGCGCAAACAGGTTCTGAACCACAGAGCAAAGAGTGTGTTGTTTGACTAGAGCTTTCAGGAGGGGTACTACGGTGGGAGCCCCTGGAGGAACAAAGAGGAGTTCAGAGGTCAAGGAGGGAACCCGAAAGAGGATCAAGTCTTCCTCATGGCCCTGGCCGAGGCGAAGAGCCCAGAGAGGAGGACCCAAAAGCGCTTCTGAACCCTAGCTTGGCCATCCAGCTGTCATGACTTGTGTGGTACTGCTGTTTGATGTCGGTGTCTACTGAACTATTCCAACAATGCTTGGGTGTGATCAGTGACTGGAAGAATAAACAGGAATAAACTGGCATCATTTGGACAGGAAGCACTGAGTGAATAGAAACTGTGTGAAGTATCATGAAGGGCCAGTAAATGCTGGGTAAAGTTACAAGGAACTCGGCGCATTTCTTTTTGCCTTTTTCCCTCCATCCCTTTCCCCTTCTGAGACACACAATCGCTGGATCCCAAAACTCCAAAGTAGAATGACAGCTCTAAGTCAAAAGCTGCAATTTCAGGCTTCTGTGGGCTCAATTTCGAGGAAAGGACGGGGACACACTTAAACATTAATGTAACTGATACAATCCAAGTGTTAGAACCCATTTCTTAATAGCTACACTTGGGAGAGTTTATCTATTCCTCTGAAAATGCATTCTTCACTAATGTGCTCTACTCATCCATACTAGTTCCTTGATTCCTTCCAGGTAGGCAGACTAACCTGGGTTCTTGTGAGGGTTTCTCTGCTGTGTGAAGGACAACTGCAGCGAGCTAAGATGTCAAGAAGACCTTGTGCCCCATCAGTGGTGGCTTCAGGGATGGGCCAGCACCTGCCTTAATGTTCCACCTGGAGCCCCGAGATTAGGAAATCTTATATGGGAGGTTGACATGAAAAGTAAGCAGGATGGAGAACTTTCAAGGTTGAATGTGCCTGAATGAGAGTCAGCTTTCTGACTTACAGTTCAATAAAGGGAGAAGGAAAATGTGCAACATTATTCTAGTAAGAGAGTTCTTTCTTGAAATGGTTGGTCTGCCTGAAACCTGAATTTCACCCAGGTTTTAAAGCACACTACGTATCAGTGATTCCCAACTTTAGGCTTGTAAGACTCCAGGGTTTCCTAGGGGAATCTAAGGATTTCTTTTGTTTTCTAAACAAAACTGGGTATTAGATCATTTCTTGAAAAAGATATACTCACATATTTGTACGTGTAAATATAGAATGCATATTTAAATGGATGTATATGCTCTAAGGAATTAAACAACGATGACCAGTTGGGTGTTAGAACTCTGAAAAGGTGGGAAATCACTGACCTGGATAATCCCTGGAAGCCAGGAAGGAAAATACAATAGTTCAGATTCTAAACCAGTTTAAACTTTGTCTCTGTGCAAATCACACACTCAGTGTTGGCCATTGGCGATGAAAACCCAACTGCTCACACCAAAAAAATTCTGAAGCCTGTGAGTCGTTGCTAACTGCTACTCCCGAGTACTCGTCTCATTCCTTACATCGATTTGACTCTGGTCTAGGAATAAAAGACAAAATACTTCTCTGCCAACAATGGATCTCCCTGGTCATCTTATTTTTTTCACATATTAGGCTTCTCCCCTTAAATCCTAAGTCTTCACTATCAACATTTTATATTTTAAAATATTGGGGAGTGGGTGATTGGCTTCGGTGGTTAAGAAGCCAATGGTCCATATCAGCGTGCCTGGGTGTGGTGCCCAACTCTGGCGCTTCACTTGGGCTTCCCACCAACGCAAATGTTGTGAGGCAGCAACAAAAGCTCAATCGGTGTTCCTAACATCTACATGGAAGTCCTGGATTGAATGCCTAGTTCCTAACTTTGGACCCAGTGGTTATGCTCATTTGGAGAACTGAACCAGTAGATAAATTCACTCTCTGTCTTTCAAATAAATTAAAGCACTGATAGATCTAAGTTCTATAGTAGTTGATGCTTTTTTTTTTTTTTTTGCAAACGCAACTAATTAACAGGTTAAGTAACAAGGCACCTTAAACGAAGACAGAGGATCTCTCTATGACAAGACTTATTTTTAGCCAGTAAATTGTATTCATTGGATGTATAAAAATAATTCAGCCTTTTCAGAATAATGAGCATCCTTGACTTATCTAAGTCCTAATTAGTGAGAATTAATGGAGTCTTAATGTAGTTTAGAATACCAAACATGCTGCAGCCCATTCTAAATCTTTAACATTTCAGTTTCACCTCTGAAAGAAGCCAAGAAGGCCATCTCCAAACACTTCTCTACAAACACTTTCTACTGAAGCCTTCAAAAGGACTCTTACAGTGACCTGAACTACTAGAAAGTCATGAAACCTAAGCATTCCCTAAGTATTCCTGCTTAGGAAATCACTGTAAAGTATGGTTTATGATCCTTGGAATTTTACCAAATCCTGCTGATAAAGACACACAGCTGCAGTTCTCCTCCTACTCCTTTGCCCAAGCGCTACAGACATGTCAGCGTTGGATATCTTAATAATTGGCTTCAGGCTCCTCAAGAGGAAACCCCACACTATCACCAAAGTTACATCGTGCCAAATAAAGATTCTGCAGGAGTACCAAAAGGCATGCCAGTGATTTCAGAGTATTCCTGATGCTTTGAACTACCCACCTTCCACTGCAAGGTTAGTGAACTCTTGCTGCGATGTGTCAGCTTGGGAGGGAAGGGACACTCGGGTGCACAGCTGTGGGTGGTGAAGCTGACCGGCTCGGAGCAGGATCCCTTCACGGAATTGTACATGGCATAGACCCTGAAAACAAGACAGAGACAGCATCAGTGAAGGGGGTTCAGAGTAGACAAGGGTCTCACTTCCTCTGGGCCGCAGTGCTGCCCAGAAACTTGACCTTGGTAGTTGTTGTTTTACATGAGCACCGTTATGTTTGCTCCTGTCTCTTGTCTGTTGGTTCCATTAATCCTCACCTGACTTTGCTCACCATTTGCGGGAGACAATCGCTCCCCTAAGGTATTTGTTTCACTGTGCTCTATTCAGTCCCATTTTAACCTAGGCAAAGGCTGCTGGCCAGAAAAGAATATTCTAAGGAAGAAAATCAACCTTCATCCCCAGCACGGTCTCTACATATACATTCTAAACACCCACAGACTAGACCGGTGAACTTTGGAGAAAGGCGATCAACAGAATAAGAGCTGAGTGAAAATGGGTAAGAAGTGGTAAGAGAGGTAGCAGAAGAGTACAAGCAACAGAGTGGATATCATATCTGATCTATTTACAACATTATAGATGCTTAGGTAGGAAATATGCGTGCTTCCCACACGGGAGCAAGCTTGCTACTGCCAAGTGCGTTTCTCTGATTCAACAACAGTATTCAGGTACAGTTTATCCATGTGAATATTTAACTCCTTCACATGGTGCCAAGATGAAAGATGTTCATTCTGTGCACTGAAACTCTTGGCTCAACACTGAACATATGTGCCTGATTTCTCCAGGCAAGCTGTGAAGAAAAAACATATAACGTGTTATAATACCACACTCTTTGCAAATAGCAAATGGGATTATGCAGATTTTTAAATCTTCCTTTCTAGTTTTCAATTTTTATACTGAGAATTTATTTTTTAAAATTGAAAACATTCCCTGCTGCCAAAAATGATGCAAGGATTAAGCTTTTCATAGAGTTGTCCAATACATACCCAACTCTCACTTCTTCCACCCACCCTCTCCTCTGTGCTGGGAGAGGACTCTTACTAACCTAGTTTTGACACAAGAATAATCAGAGAGAAATGAATTTTCCAAAGCCACAGAGTTAGGTGGGTTAGCAATATTCTTCTTTTTTTGGATTAGCTATATTCCACCCTCAAAATCTCAGCAGTTTCCTGTACTGCCTATTCTCTGCCCTATTCATCCTATAATTCTATTTCTTTAAACACCCACATTCCTTTTCTCCTCACGCTATCCAATGAACACATACAAATGGCTAAGCATGAAACATGGATAATAGGTCCCAACTATGCATCTGATTTGTAATGGCATTTCTCCTCTAAGACCGTCAGGAAATGTTCAAGGACATATGTAAAGCAGAAGTACTATCTTAAATGTCCAACTTCTACCGTCAGAGGCGAATGCAGATCTGACTTGCCTGCCTATTTACAGCAGGACACTGCATCACTGGCTGCAAATGATGTTCACTGTGAGGAAGTTCTCCATACCATCTCACATCAAGGATTGTTCCTTTTATACTCATTGTTAAGTAGGCACGTGATAGTATAAAACCAAAAGGAAGATCATTTGTATGTGTACAACAGGGCTCACTGGGAATAGGTTACTTAAAAAGAGTCATAGAATGGTCCAGACAAGGACAGGGATCCATCTTGAAGTTCAGTAGATCAAAATTCTAGAACCGCCTGTCAACTAAAGGATACAGGCCATTATCGGTAGAAACAGATAAACAGAAGCTATGCATTCCCAAGGACCATGTCACGACCTCCAGGTTCATTTCAGAGAACCAGACCCTGCAATCTGATTAAGTCTCGCCACTAAGTTATAGGAAACGCAGAGGCGAAGAGAACATATCAAGCAACACTAAGATTGGATGCAATCAGTGAAATGCACACTATGGGAAATCATAAAGGACAAAAACTGACTCCGTGAATATAACTTGCAAGGGAAGAAAAAAAGGCATGGGGAAAAAGTGATGCATTCAGAGAAATCTGAGATACACCATCAGACATCACACGCATAGGAGCTGTCAATTCCACTTGGGAAAAAAAATTTTTTCTGGCTGAAGAAATGGGAACAGTCTCTGGATTTTAAAAACATTAACAACTATTTGTCTGTTTAAAGCTGACATGTGATGATGATAATGTGGTTTATATATGAAATAATATGGGCCCAGTGCCACGGCTCAATGGTTAAATCCTTGCATTGGGATCTCATATGATTGCTGGTTCATGTCCCAGGTGCTCCAACTTTCTATCCAGCTCCCTGCTTGTGGCCTGGGAAAAGCAGTAGAGGATGGTCCAAAACCTTGGGACCCTACAACTGCAGGGAGACCCAGAAGAAGCTCCTGGGTCCTGGCTTCAGATCAGCTCAGCTCTGGCTATTGTGGCCACCTGGGGTGGGAATCAGTGGATGGATTATCTCTCTCTTTCTCTCTTGTCTTCTCTCTGTAAATTTGCCTTTCCAGTAAAAACAAATAAATTTTGTTTTAAAGAAATAATATAATTTCTGAACTCCTCAATGATGACTTGGGGAGCCAGGTGAGGGCATCAAGGAAATAAGTCTGGTGACGGGCAATGCACAGTTCATTAAATCACTGTCTACTTTTGGCTTTAACCATCTGTGAAATAAGCTACTCTCAAAAAATATGCTTTCTCTAATACATGGCTTACAAAATACTGAATATTAAAAAAATACTGGAACAATACAGTTGCTTTGGGATATGACTGTCACTTCCAGTCCATGTATCTACTCCTGCGGGACTGTGGTCTTTCTACTTCTTACTTGTTGAATATGATGCCTAGTACTCCCAGGCAAATTGGTTAAGCCTCAGAAAACTGACTGGATTACAATCATGTCTGCAAAAACTGCTGAAGAGAGGGAGGGATTTGGGGGAGGAATAAAGGAATGAGGGCAGTGTGGTTATCTTCTTGGAATTACACCTATGGGCTGCGTAAAGTCTCTTTATATAAATAAAAATTAAAATGTAAATCGGAAACTATGTAATTAAAAAATAAAAACGAGGTTACAACTGAAAAATGTCTGATAGCTGAAGATCGTACATTAAAAAATAAAAACAAAAACCAAAGAACCCTGGCTTCTATTGGAAACCACAGGTTCTACAACGCTCAGCATTCGTTCTTGCTATGTTGTAATGAGGCATAACTGAGGGTAGCTGTTTCTTTTCTTTCTTTTTAATTGTTCTTGGATATAGCTTAGTTGGCTCTGGGGTCTTCCTTCTCTCTCCCCCAAGAGCCCTCCCTTACCCTCTGTTCTGCCCTCTAGTCAGGCAGCCGGTTCTTTGAATGAGGCAGGGGATGTACAGCTTGCCAAAGTCACCACCATTCCCTATCGCGGACCAGGCACTGAGAGCGGCTCTACAAATGGCTTTTATGTAGCTCACTCTACCCACTTAGGTGTCCCACCTCCACATAGCAAGTTTCTCAGCTTGCAATCCCTGAGAATTTACCTATCAATGCAGAACTGCCCTTAGACAGATGAGGTCTAGATGTTCCCAAAAAGAATTGGCACCATCATCTGGCTAACACAGCAGATGAAATGACATACAAAGTATTTCCACACTGCAGCCAGTTTTCTGGAGAGAGGGAATGTTGGACTCAGTTCTTTGTTCTTTTTAATGGGATTCTTGGAGTCAGAAACCCATACCTCCTAGGCTAGACAGTCATGAGTGAGAGATTGCTAACAGTCGAGCTGGGAGGAGGACAGTGGGGATAAAAGTTAAAAACTGCATGGCACAAGCGGAAATCTGAGGTATCTAAATGAGTCAAATGCAGACATTCCCTTTCTCTTTAATCCTGAGAAGTGTCGGAGTTCATTCATAATAATAATAATCAGCCTTTTTTTTTTTAACACAGAAAGCAGTGTCAACAGGAAAACAAAATCTATTTCACAGGTAATATTCTGCACAGAGTAAAACTTGACATATTTCATGATCCCATATGCCAATTTTCTCCATAAAGAGAGACCAATTTTAGAATAACTGGCTTAGCATGTTAAGCACAACCTGTCGTGTGAACATCCCATTAGGCACTGGCTCAGATCTGGCTGACCCACTGCTGATCAGCTCTCTGATAATGTGTCTGGGGAAAGCAGTGGAGGACGGCACAAGGGCCTGGGCCCCTGCACCTGGATGGGAGTTCCATCTGACTTAGCCCTGGTCACTGCAGCCATGTGGGAGTGAACCAGACGTGCAAGACCTCTCCTGCTCTTTCTAATTCTGCTTTTCAACTAAGTTTTTAAAAAACTATCAGTTACATTTTTAAAAGTAACTTTTATAAAAAATGAAAATCCCTGAAAATGGTTTAAAAATTTAAATAATACTCGGATAAATGTTTTCACACAGTGCTGGCTGCTTCTCCCTAAATGTTGTTTTTGCTAAGTCCTCAAAGGAACTTATAGTTCTCTGAGTTAAGCACATCAACAAACTTTGGCTTTTTTTTTTCATTGATTCTATGAGAAGAAAACATTTTTTCTAATAGAACAAATCCTGTGATGGGTTTTCACATTTGTTTTGGCCTAAATACTTTCTAAATGCTTAGGAAACAGGTGCTCCAAAAATTTCAGAAATATCCCTCCAACTTCCTCCCACACATCTGTAACACAGAAGGAGCCATGATTTTTGGTCAAAAACATCTATTTCATAATTATACACAGTACTAGTCAACCATATTATTGAAAATTCTTCATCACAATTTTTCTGGGAAATGTCATTCTATGATATCATCTCTAGGCAATTTTTTTTTTGGCCAAATTGTTTGTGGTGTTGACTGGAAAAGTTCTTCAAATGCTGTAATGAAATTGCTGTCTACTCGACCACACAAATTCCTGATTATCTTATCAATAAAACATAATTTTTAGATTTCTATAGTAAAATTATTTCAAAGCCAATATTAATCATAAAATTATCAATTAAAACACACTTACATGGGAAATGCATAGACAATATGCATTTGCAAAGATACAAATTTATCTGTACAAATAAATGTGTGTATATATATATATTCATTTAAAGATGTATTTATTTTTGCTGGACAGCTACTCCCACTGGAGAGCCTGAGCTGGGATGGGGGCAGACCAGACTAAGCAGGGCTACAACACCTGTACACCTCAGGTAGACTAGATCAGGAAAAAGCCAGGCTGGGATGATTATTCCTACTGGTGCAAACAAAATTAGAGTGGGTGAGGGTTGTTTGGGCTTAGCCACAACATCAGCTGGAAGAAGCTGGCACTGGGGGCTAGTTCTGTCAAGTCAAACCACAGAACTACATGGAGAGTGCATAATCTGGGAGTGGGAGAGGCCTGGGAGGGAAACAGTGGGCTCCTCCTTCTAGGGTTACCACTTCCACGGGAGGGCATAAAACTAGGACAGGGGCTGGGGTGGAATGGGCTGTGGGACAGACTAGACTACTGCTACACATACTGGCAAACCAGAGTAGGGGGTGGGCAGATCTGGTGGGAGTTATTGCGGGTTGCTCCAACTAGGCTGCAGCTCCCACTGGTTTATGCGAAGGCCGAGTGTGTACTGGAGAGAACCAGGCTGGACTGCAACACCCATTGGTTCCAGTGGAAGTCGGGGCTGAAAACAGAACCAACCCAGCGATTGCAACCACCAGCTGATCGGGGTGATGGACTGTGCCGGGCCCTGTACTTGCTAGTACATACAAAAATCTGGTCAGAGAACACCTCAGACAAAGTTTCTTTGGAGATCTCCCCAGTCGAAATGCTGGACTCAGAACCCTAACCAAGAAGAGAGAAGACAGAACTGGTCAATCAACCATCTCAGCTATATGTTGCCAGCGAAATACAGGGCAAACGGAGACTCTAGGATGGACTATGTCAATCAACAGATTCTTCAAAGACCTCATAGTGCTTGGAGTGGCAAGATTGGCAGCGATTTATAACTGGTGAACTATCAAAACCACTTGAGCAAGAACCTCGGAGCATACCCTACATGCGGGATCTGGGGAGGGTGGGAAATTGGGTGAGCCTTCTCCCTTACTACCCCCCTTTAAACATGAAGGAAACAATATGGAAATAATAGTCTTACCCACTTTCCTATAGCCCTTGAACCTTTTTACCCCAATTAATTATGTAAAGATTGTCAAAAATATAATAAACAAATGAATGAATGAATAAATAAATAA
This sequence comes from Ochotona curzoniae, assembly GCF_017591425.1. Classification (NCBI taxonomy): domain Eukaryota; kingdom Metazoa; phylum Chordata; class Mammalia; order Lagomorpha; family Ochotonidae; genus Ochotona; species Ochotona curzoniae. Next base: position 27,325,812 of record NW_024467096.1, read on the forward strand.
AAGACTTATTTACTTTTATTGGAAAGTCTGATTTAGAGAGAGCAGGAGAGACAGAGAGAAAGATCCTCCATCTACTAGTTAATGCCCCATGCGGCTGCAAACAGAGCTGAGCTGATCTGAAGCTAGGAGCCAGGAGCTTCCTCTGGGTCTCCCACATTGCTGCAGGGTCCCCTGGCTCTGGGCTATCCTCTACTGCTTTCCTTGGCCGCAAGCAGGAAGCTGGAATAGAAGCAGGTGGGATATGAACTGGTGCCCATAGGGGATCCTGGTGCATGCAAGGGGAGGACTTTAGCCACTAGGCTACTGCGCAGGGTCCTCTATGTGTTTATATATATGAACCTCTGTACTTCTATAAAACCATTCTAAAATACAATACAATCTAACCATATTTATTAGATTATTCTCATTTCCCTCTGTTACAATGTAAAAAATCACACAAATATATCTATGAGATTTTGGGATAAAAAGTTTTCAAATATTTGTCATTTTATTTGAAACGTAGGAAGATGCTCAGAGATCATTCCATCTGCTGATTCATTTACCAATGATGGTAATAGCCGGAGCCAGGCCACACTGAGCTGGAGCTCCAGGCAAGTCTCCCGTGGCTGTCAGGGGCTCAAGTACCTGAGTCGCTGTCTACTGCAGCCCAGAGTGCACAGCAGCAAGAAGCCGGATCACAAGGAGAGGAGACAGAGAGCCAGATGCCTGCGGGCGCTTCAAGCAGAGACCTAACCACTGGTCAGTCCCTCAGCCCTCACACTGCCTTAGGACCATTAGAAAATGCACCCTGCCAACTTAAAAAACGATTCTTAAAAGATCCTAATACCACGAAATCAACAAAAGCCATCTGCATTAAAACTAAGTAATGATTCTGATTGAAAAAAAAAAAAAAAGCCAAGACTGCAATATCTAAATTTTGCAAACCACCAAATACATTACACAGGGGAATTATTTCCCTCAACCATCACAAGGAGGAAAAAAAAGGACAGTGGTTGAATGAATTGTATATGTCATATACACAATGACATACAAAGACTTAACCAGATATACATATATTTCTAAATTTTTATTGGAAAATCAGACTCACAGAAGATATTCCATCTGCTGACTCATTCCCCAAGTGGCGGCAATGGCCAGAGTAGAGCCAATCAGAAGCCAGGTGCCAGGAGCTTCTTCTGGATCTCCATACAGGTACAGAGTCCCAAGGCTTCTGGCCATCCTCCAGTGCTTTCCCAGGCCACAAACAAGGAGCTGGATGGGAAGCGGAGCAGCTGGGACACGAACCAGTGCCCACATGGAATCCCAGCAGATGCAAGGCGAGGACTTTAGTCACTAGGCCACTGCACTGGGCCCAGGGGCCCAGAGGAAATATTTTTTAAAAGCCTCAAACATCCTAGGTTCTAATTTTCCATGTAGAATTTGGCTCAAATGGCATGACCGACACCAGAGACAGCCACAAGAAAGTGACCTGAAGCAATCTAAAGTGGACTTTTTATCAGTCTTGATAAAGTCCCAACAACAAGGTTATAGCAAGAAGGCCAGGGCTCCTCTTGCCTTGTAACAGACCAAACACCTGACCAGTCAATGAGACTATACCCAGGACTGGAGGACCTCACACAATTTGCTGGAAAGGAGAAGCATCACACAAAGGTACAGGGCAATGATTGCTAACGGATCCAGTCAGAGCAATAACACCCAGTGTCAGTGAAGGTCAGAGCAGAAAGCCGAGGGAGACTTCACTACATCATCTAAGAAAGGAATCTTCAGGCCCTGGCACATTAGCCTAGTGGGGAAAGTACCAGCATGAAATGTGCTGGGATCCCATGTGGGCACAGGTTCATACCCCAGCAGCTCCACTTCCCATCCAGCTCCCTGCTTCTGGCCTGGGAAAGCAGTCGAGGACAGCCCAGGCCCTTGGGACCCTGCACCTACATGGGAGACCTGGGGGAAGCTCCTGGCTCCTGGCTTCAGATCGGCTTGGCTCCGGCTTATTGCAGCCATTTGGGGAGTGAACCAAGTGGAAGGCAAATCTTTCTCTGTATCTCTCCTTCTCTCTGTAAATCGAACTTTCCAATAAAAATCAATAAATCTTAAAAAAAAGGAAAGGACTCTCCTGTTCTACTGGAGAGGGATCTCAGTGGAAACTTCTTAATCAAAATATGCAATAGTAGGAATTGGGAGGGAAAATGTAGTCTGTTTGGGGTTACAAAAGGAACTCTCTCAGTTTTCATCACTGGCTTTTACAGAATTCCACCGGGGTGTCACTCTCTACGTTGGCAAAGCACCAACAAATAAAAATGGCAATGAATCTAATAGTCACTTTGCAACTGTCCAGTAAGGAAATTCTTCTGTAGTTGTTATCATTGAAAGTTAGTAAAAACAAAACAAAATAGAAAACATTTCCACACAGCCTTGTGAGGGCCTTGTAGTGACTATTACATTTAAAGTGATATCTGAGGTATGTCATAAGCTTACACACAGCTGACATTCTTGCTAGCAAGACTTGGAGAATGCTAGTTCAACTGCATCATAAAAAGGGATTTTGCTCCTTTTAAAAGGTGCCAAGTATGATATATCTTTATCCCAATAAAGTGGTGAGTGACGTGGCCAAGTTACACACAGTTTAAAGAAATTGCGTCATGAGATCCTTTTTAGTTCCAGAGCATGGAAAAACAACACAAACATAACATTTATTCAACTCTCTGAAGGTCTGTCATAGGTTTGCACATATATTGCATTTTCTGTCCCATCATGTTCCTGGGGCTGGTACTCCTGTGATCGCCAAGGCAAGGCAACTCCACTGGCAGCCACACTCAGTAAGGAGCAGAGCCGGTCCCTCCAAGCTGCAAGCCATACCCTTCATGCACCATGCTGTCACATCAGAGCAACTCCAGGAAGGGGAAGCTAAATCTAAGCCAGAGTCAGCAAGGCTAAAACCTGGCTTCAAAAAGAAGAGACTAGAACGGCTATAACCAGGAGGAATAACCAGCTTATAATCCAACACGCTATGGATTGGACCGGTAGACATTTTCACTGAGAGAAAACTTCTTTTAAAAAAAAGTTAAAAGAATTACCAGGAGAGGGACAGTTTTCTATTTCTAGCAAGTAGAGAGCGAGACCAAAATATCTGGTGGCACATTAGGCTGTGTATGTGTGATATGACACATGGGTTAGGTTGCCTGCACAGGTTCCAAATGTGTCCAAAGAAAAGTCCAGATCCAAGGCTATGGGCAACTTGCATGATGATTCCTCATATAGAGTTACATTTTCATGTTTGTTATTCAATTACTCAGTTAAACTGTTTCTTTATCATTGAGAAGCTACTATTGTAGCTACTATTGTAGCTTCTCAAATTCTACAAATATTTTTATTTATTTCGATTATATAAAAAGTTCATTATGTTTGGAGTTAGGATGACTGACTCAAAAGCTCAAAGTTCTTATTTAAACAGGAAAGATTAAACAGGAAAAGCTTGTTGAAATCGAGTTCATCAAAACAATACAATCACCCAGCAGATGTGCACTTTATGAATGAATATGAAATACCATGTTCTTACATGCTGCCCTGATTTTAAGAACTCGAGTGGCTAATAAGACATCTTAACCTTAATTCATTCCTGTTTTCCTATCTTGCTGAGAAAATAGTGGTACAGAATCCCACCAATGGGAGGCTTCAAGACAGTGAATTTATGGCATAACCAGACCAGAAATCAGACTTCTTGAAAACAGATTCTTCTTGGGCTACTTTGGTTCCAATCCATCAAAAAGGAATGTGGAGTATATATTCATCTTTGAAAGCACATGCATACTTATGTCTGTAATTTTAAATCTAAAGAAAGAATAAGCTGTACATCTTAGTAGATAAAATTACATTTCCTAATAAATTTAAGTAAAACTACATGTTTTAAATATTCTGGACATAAACTTGCCTATTTACAAATGAATTGATGGATAAACTTTTAAGTAGAAAATTCACATGAGAGCTCTGGGACTACATATCCCAGTATCTGGGTTTACCCATGTCAGAGATAACTTGATGTTTGCTTTGCTTGCCTATTTCAAAATAGTGTTTACTGACCTTTAAGATCCAAAAGTCTTACTGGAACAATGAAAACTTGTATTTATGGCCTATAATAAATTGTTGATATATCCACAGTAAAAAAACTCATTTGTTTTATAGAAAATTACACTATACAGTTTAATACATGGTGGAAGACCATATGAATACATTTTTTTAAAAAAATAAATGATGCTTAAAATTCTGTCCAGAGTATCAACCACTTTTCTGCTCCCCAAAGCACATCTGTGTCCTGCTAATAACTCCGCTCCAAGTGAATGCCATAACCAGGAATATGATCCACTCATGTGACCTGGATTCTCCCATATGGGGCAGGCTTCCTTGGTGTCCTTGCTTCCTTAGAAAGAAATGTGAAAGAGAGTCACATGCAGAGAGACAGAAGGAGAGCCAGAAGGAGAGCCAGAAAGGGAGAAATCCCGCCTGCTGGTTCATTACCTAACTGCTCAGCAGCCATGAAACTCAATGAGTCTCGCTTCTCACTTGCTGCCTCCCTGGTACCCAGGAACAGAAAGCTAGAACCTGGAACAGAGGCTGAACTCAACTCCAGGTGCTCTGATGGCTGAGCCCACAGTGCCACATGCCTGATCCACGCCCACACCCAGGATGGCAAAGCTCTTGTGTTCCTACTCACCTCACATGGTAATCAGTTGCTGGTCTAAGATCTTTCAGGTTACACTCTAATTCTTCTCCACTGCAATGAAAACCTTTCATTAGTTCATGACATCAGTTGTCAAAATTAAACAAGTTCTGACTTGGGTCCATAATCATATCCTGACAAGAACTGAAGAAATATTATTGATCCCACTATTAAGCTAAAGTAAACTCTTGATTTGGTAATGGTATTATGATGCCGATGACAGCAATGACTAGAAAATCAGATCCCTTTTAACAACACCATTCTGGATTTGGAAAATGTCAAGGTTAATATTCATAAAATTCCAAAAGACCTCACATTTTTAAAAGCAACAACACACTAATAAATGAATAACACAAATAAGCTCACAAATAGAGACAGAAATACATAAATAACTGTTCCAGCTATCCAGTGAAGGAAGCTCCCAGACTCACCTGGCCCTCACTTCTTACAGCTGTGGGCTGCCTGGATGAAATTGTATTCTGTATCGCTCACAATCTGTTTACAAGAGTAAACAGATCTCACATTTAAAATGAGGCCATTTAGGGCCAGAACGATGGCTCAGCTGGTTAACGCTCAGCCATTAAGCACTGGCATCCCATATGGGCACCAGTTCATGTTCTGGCTGCTCATTTCCCATCCAGCATCCCCAAAGCCTAGAGATCCTGCCCCTATGAGGAAGAGCTGCAAGAGGCTCCCAGCTTTGGATCAGCTCAGCTCTGGCTTTTGAAGAGTGAGCCATCTGGGAGTGAACCAGTGGACGGAAGATCTTTCTCTCTCTCTGTCTTGCCTTTTCTCTACAAATCTGCCTTTCCAATATAAATAAATAAATAAATAAAATTTAAAAAAAAAACCATGACGCCATCTGCATGGTCATAAGTTTTGACTACACCTCAGAGGAGGAAACAATGAAAAATGAAGTGTGTTCAAGGGTGTGGAGCACGACTTAACTGCAAACAAATGACAGAAATATACAAAGAAAGTACTCCAAATTATAAAAGGTCAAAGAGAAATTCAATATCTGACCTTAGAGTGGATTTGGTCATGGAGGGGAAGAAAAATTCTAGAACATTTTGCAAAGTAACAAACATTATTTAGATCAAGAGACAAAATCTGACTATGGATGATGAATTAGACAAAAGTAATTATTAATGGACGTTTGTAGTTACAAGAAAATACTCTTGCCTTTGGGAAATATATTTCTAATAGAAAAAAATAAATATATATGAGAAATACCTAGGAGTTCATAAAGCAGCAAGAGCTGATCTTTTATTCTGTGTGTTAAACTTTCGACCAGTTAAGAAAGTTTTGGAATGAAATGTTTTAAAGTAAATAATTTTTTACAATTTGGAAAGCTACTACAGAGAATTAGATATAGGTTATATAGCTATACTGTAAAATTTGTAAAAACAGGACTATTAAATCTGTTGTGAGTATGCAAAAACTAGAAGTCAGTCAATTTTTTGCCATGGGACATTAGAATAAACTTTGTATTAATATAAAACTGACAAGATAATAACCAAATGATATATTTCATGAATGCCAAATAACTCTACTAATTTCTAATTGCTCCACACAAAAATCTTTTCTTAAAACTGTAAATGAACTACATACAGAAAAACTTTCAAGACAGAGAGAGGAAAACTTGTAATACCTTTGGTTCACATTTTCTCCAACAAATTAAATTCCACAGTTTGGTGGCAAATTACACCACATGGAAACATACACTACCTGTAAATTATCTTGTATTTTCCATCTCGTCCTTTGTCTGATAAGGCAACCTCATAACTGTAGGGGAAGGAAAGGCCACTGTGGGGGCCACAGGAAAGTCCAACTGGGGGAGCCCAGGACAACACAACCGCTCTCGCCTGAATGTTAGAAACCTAAGGAAGAAAAATGGGGGACACAGCATTATAAAACCCATCTCACATGGACCAGACATTGCTTGAAGTAACACTTCTGGTATTATTATTTATGTTGTATGTGCAAGTGAGGGGTGGAGAGGGAGAGAGACAAAGAGAGAGAGCGAGATACAAGCAAGCTTCAGTTCAAATCCCAGCTGCTCCACTCCATTTCAGCTCCCTGCAGATATGCTCACCAAATTCCTTGGTTGACTGGACCCTTATGGATGACACAAATGTAGTTATTCTTCTGCAGCATGGCCCAGTGCTGACCTTGACAGCCATTTGGGAAATGAACCAGCAAGTGGAAAACATGTCGTTATCTTTCCCTCTTTCTCAGTAAAGGAGTCTAAACTGGGCCTCCACATCGGTGCAAGAGCCCAAGCACCCAGCCCATCTTCCACTGCTTCCCCAGGCACATCAGCAAAGGGCTGGATTGGAAATGGAGTATCCAGGACCTGAAGCAACGCTCATATGAGATGTTGGCATCCCAGGTGGTGGCTTAACTTGCTGTACCACAATGCCGGCCCTGATTTACTTGACTTTTTTTTTTTTTAAATAAAATGATCGATAGATGGACTACTACATCATGTGGGAAGAATCTCAAAGTATTCTTCAAAACTGATATTTATAACCACATCCCTTGAAATCTGGCAGATTCCCAGAAAACTCCTGTGGTGGCAGTCTGGAATGAAGGATCAGGCTGATGTAGGGCAGAAATACACGTAGAAGTGATGTTCCACCTTCCCAGGCTCTGCTTAAGACTGCATCTGAACAGGCAGGTTTGGTCTGAAGCAGGCTTTCATGCCTTACTTGCATTATCCTACAGCACACCCAGGACTGCCTTGAGGACTGGGTCCCAGGAGCCCGTGTCCATAACCTGATCACCAACAGGTGCTGTGATGGCTTCCCTCCCTTTCTTGGCTCGGGTTTCCGTCTCTAACTGAGGCTTCCTGGTTCTTGTTTCCAAATAAATTATCTGCATTTACATCTTTGGTTCAGAGACTGTTTCTAGAGGAAACCAATATAAAATATAGCCTAATTTTTAAAAATACATCTAACACTAGAACTTTGGTGCTTTAATTTATTGCTATCAGTTTGGCTTGAATAATGTATAAAAAAAAAACCAAAGAAATACGACTTAACATCAATGTAAAAGCGTAACGCTTACCAAGTCTTAATAGCTATAGATTACGAGGCTACAGAGAGGGATATATCTACCCAGTTAACCTCTACTGTTTTTCTTCTTATAAGCACAATGACTGCCAAATGTCTTCTGAGGTGGCTTACTCATTCCATTTTTTTAGCAGGGATCTCTCTACCCCATTGATTTATGGTTTGTACAGATACAAACCATATGGTGATGGGGTTACCTAGTCACTCTGACTCCTACACATCCTTCAAGACCAGCAGAGCCTCATTCCCTTCTCTGTAGGATCTCTACTTTCTGCTCCAGGGAAGCCCGTGTCAGTGGCTACCCTTGCTGAGCTTGTTCATGGTCTTTGGTTCCTCCTCCACTGGGCTCCCGGTGGAAATCAAGGCCCCAGTCCCCCTTGACTGTGAGGGCTTGGCCAATGTTTGTTGAGTGAAAAACAGTCAAAGCAAACAAGACAGCCTGCACTCCTGATGTAGGCAACTAAGTGGATGGTAGTCACAAATTATTACAAAACCCAGCTTTATTTTCCCTGCTCTAGCCAAACAGCTCTTCCTTGCTGTCTCTTCCACTCATCAATCCGGTGCTGCTGGGACCAATGCTCAGGGCCATGCCCCCTCAGACCCTCACTCACCTTCTCACACGGAGTGATTTCCCTGGCTAACTTCCAAGACAGCATTACTGAGGTATTCCAACATATTTGCTGAAATTCTGCATTCATATAAATGGGTAATCCTGAGGGCATATCTCATTATTAAAAAAAGATTTTACTCTGAACAGCTTAAGTTATCAGGAAAATGGAGGCTGACCAGGCTGTGGGAAATGTTTGACTGAGGTGTTGGAATAGCTGTCTGCACAATCTCATTTGTAGTCATGGAACCTACAAAGGAGTGTGGGTTAGCATCCTGTTTCTCAACAGCTCAGGCACATCCCAGTCCTAGATCCCAATCAGGAACTGCCTTATTTCATCTACTTGAAAGGCAGCATTAAAGACAGCGGGAGAGTGAGATTAGTCTTTCATTCACTGACTCACTCCCCAAGCGCCTGCAATGGCTAGGGCTAGACCAGCTGGAATCCACACTTGAAGCCTCATCAGGCCTCCCACGTGGAGGCAGGGACCGAGCCTGGAGTTATCAGCTGCTGGGAAGCATCAGCAGGAAGCTGCACTGGAAGCAGAGCATCTGGGACTTGAAGCAGACACTCTCCTATGGGATGCCAGCACCCCAATCAGAAGTTCTATCCACTGCATCAAATGAACTATTATAAACTTGACTCCCTTCCGTTCTGTTGGACTAGGCTATTATGTACATGAAAAGATGTGTAACATCTGAAGCATCAGCTACAGTTCCGCTCACCTTTCCTCTGGATTCTGAGGTAGCCTGCAGATTAACTGGCCCCTGAAGGCAGGTATTTGTGGATAATATTCTCTGCCTATGCCTGCCCGTCAGGATGGCACTGTGAGAACTCTGCATCACGTTCACAGGATGGTGGCATCCTGCCACCTGCATTGGCCTCCAGAGCCCCTGATCCTGACTTGCATGACTCCTAGCCTCGGGCTGCTCTTTTTTAGGCAAAGTAATTCTGTGAAAAGTAGTGCTGGGTCTGCCTTAGCACTCGGAACTCACATCCGTTTCAAAGCCAATTCCAGGAAATAACCAAGTCCTTTTCAAGACAATGTCCAAGAGATGTGACTACTCAGCGTTTGTTGTACCTATTTACTGCAAGTGTCCCTGGTGGTGATACTGAGAAATTGGAAACTCCAGGGGTAGATGTAGCTTCAAAGTTAGTTCAGAGCAACTACACAGGAATGGGACTTTAGCACTTCAAATCCCTCTCTCTGGACTGGAACTTTCTCAACAGTAGAGATGGTGACGCTGAGTGTGGCATGGCTACTCCGATCATTGCAGTAACCATGAATCATTGCCACCTCTCCTCAAAATAGGTTTGCAAACCGTAAAACAGACTTCTTGATGTCGAATGATTCTATCGTAACTGGTAGTCAAACTCCATCACAATGATTTTTAAAAAAAGTCATTTTTCTACTTACAGAATTGCCAGGCCAGGCAGTTTGATAGTCCTGCACGAGGGTTAAAAGGGCCTACAGTGCAGGTTGATCGGGTAAGTTAGCCTAAGGATAATTTAAGTTAAACTGCTTTCAAAGTACTTAGGAAATCACTACCCACTAATAAATGATCTTGCTGATTAGACGTGTTTCTTGTCTCTGTATTTATATTAAATATACATTCCAACCTGAGTCCAGTTGTCAGTCAGATGGAAATGATAAACTCAGTCACAAAACACTTATCTTTAGTTCTCTTCCTCTGTGCCCCTTCTCTCCTGTCATGTCAGTAGTTTACTATTCTGAATAATTCTACATCAGAAGCGCCACTGAATTCTCAGTTATTAAACTGTTATTGTCATGTTCAAAAATACCTTTTTTATGTGGGTTGAAAGTTTCTAATGTGGAGGCCTGCTGACATGATGAAGGAACACATTAATGGAATACTGCCCAGCAATACTGGCTACACTGCTAAAACACTATCAGGACAAATAACACGGAGGAAAGAACACCAAAGAAAAAGGACACTCTGAGCATCGTATAGCCACGTGTCTTCGAGTCCTTCCAGGAAGAAACCTTGAAGCTCCTCCCAGACTGATTGCTGTGGATCTGTAATGTGGAAATGTTACTCTAATGTGCCTGGGTTGACTCACTTCTGGGACTGACTAATCAATTGTTCCTACAAGCACAACACTAGTGGATGGAAACATGGTGGGACCACAATTGCAGTCATCATTAGCTTATGTCCTAAAAAGAAACAGCCCACCACAGCGTGTGGGAGACCATAGTGGGCATCTCCTTGCAAACAGAGACCACATTAGGCTGCAGGTGGCTGGACATTTCCTCAGCTACTCAGGGTGACACCCAGCATGTTCCTCTGGGAGTACAGCAGCTGTACAGTGACGTGCCGAAAGCATCCACTTTAGTCCCAGGACAAACATCTGTTTTACTTACTTGTATTAAATATTTAATAAAATGGACTAAAATATTGGAACCCTTACATCTTAGGGGATCCCTGAAGAGTAAACAACTTGCTTAATTTAGGATGCCCAAAGTTCTACAATGCTGACTGGGATCCACAAGTCCTAAATACTGTGCAGCAAAATCTGATCATCAGCAAAATCTCAAAGAAAAATATACCCCTTTTGTTTCACAGCTGCTGCCAGATGTGGCTCCAAGAAAAAACACACACACAGTTCAGAATAGCAATTGTTTTCACAATTGTGGGCCTGACTCTGTGCAGCTCAGCTTCTTTCCCTAGAAGGCACCTGACACCTTCCTTCCTATGTCAGGGTACAGCACTGTTCGACAACAGTCTACGGAGGAGACAGGTGTAACACACTTTCAGCTGGTTCCACGTGGCACTTATTACCCTTTCACAGATGAGGAGACTTACCCTAGGTCACATAGGCAGTTCACAGTCATGCAAGGGTCTGACGCAGAGAGCCAGAGTGCAAAGCCTTGATGCCCTCTGCCAGATGCTGCCGATCGCCATCACCCAGCTGCCTGAGCAGCCTTTCTGGAAGGTTCTGTCTCATCCTCTGGTGCAGGCATCTCTTTGGCACCTGTCCCACCTGCCAGAAGCTAGCTAAGGCCACTCCAGTTGGCCACCTTCTTATTTAGCAAACATTTCTAAAGGTTTCATAGTGTGTCATAGACAGTGCTGGGCGCTGGGTGCGCAAAGACCAACAAATGTGGTCGGAAACAAGAACTGCAGAGAAAAGGGGTCATTGCAGTGGGAAGGGGAGATAACAGGGTAGACTGTCAACAGGCAGAGAAGGTTTGGGAGGAGACAGAGCGAGGAGGTCAGTAGAATAGTGGCTCCACCCCCCACATCCTAATCCCCGATCCCTTGAATACCCTGCTTTGTATGATTAAGCCAAGCAAGGGACTCTGCGATAGGGCCATGAATATGTACTATCCAGATGGGTGCAACGCCATCATAAGGGTGTTTTTGAGTGGAGAGTGAGGCAGGAAGGGAGGAAGATGGGAGCAGGGACTGCAGAGACATTGTGTCTAGTTCTTTCAATGGAAGGAGCCACTAACCAAGGAAGGCAGGCTGCCACTGGAAACCGGGAAAGTCATGGAGGATGATCCTCTCCCAGAGCTTCCAGGAAGGAGCAGAGCTCTGAGAATGCCTTGATTATGCTGGAAGAGATGCATCTGGGACCTTCCTATTTCTGAAGCTTATTCAATCAATCAGTATTATTGCCAGCCTTGCCATTTGCTAAAGAAGAAATACAAAACTAATTTGGGCAAAAACAGAAGGAACAAGTAAGCTAGTAAGTCACAAGAACATCACTGAGCTGGGGACTCACTTCTGCTGCTGTGCACTGGCCCAGGCCTAACTGGTGGATGGTGTCAATCACCACTGCACACTGAGGAGCTAACCATGTCCGTTCCCTATCAGCAGGTTCTCATCAGTGTGCTTAAAGGGTCGCCTGCAACAAGTCCAAGTCTCAGGGTTAAATATGAGCACTAGCACTGACTGAATGACAGATTGCTAATGACTCGAGAGTTCCTAATTACTTGAGATTTTGTTGTTTCTACACATCCCCCTGAAAGTGCTTCACTCTGTGTTTCTTGGTCCTAGAGAGCATCCCGCCTACTCAGCAGAATGACAACGCCAGCTACTTGCCAAGACCAAAGCAAACCCAACACTCACTACATCCATACCCATCTTTATAAACCAGGTTGACGTGAAAATGTTGCCTTTGGACACAATTTACAAACCAAAATCCATTTGAGAAATTTGGAGAAGGGCAATGGGGAAGGACAGGATCCAGGTAAACTGGCTTGACCCCGGAGAAGTTGCAACCTAGTGATACTTACCTGCAGGAACTCAATGGATCTGCCTCACAGCCCAGTGACTTCAATTAGTTAGTGTCCCAGAGTTGATCAGACTCAGAAATGAGTAAACAAGCTGTATGACTAATCTAACAAGCCCTTCCCTATCCCACCAATATCATCCATGCCTACAACTTAACTGCCACTCTCATGCATGGCTTTCCATAGCAGTTTCTGTTTCACCTTACTCTGACCTACCAAATGCATCTGACTATGTTTATGCTTCTGCATGCCTGAGCCATGAAGCAAACTCAACATGCACCAAGATATAAAAGGACATACACATTGTCCTATTCTGGAAGAACTACTGATTAGTCAGAAAGATAAAGAAACTGGGGAACAAAATACAGTGTACTAAATACACTAGCAGTGCTGAATAGAGCATAGTGGCTCTGGGAGTAGTACCAGTGGGGTTGAGTAATCACCATGAAGGGTATCCTCAGGGCACAGACAGCCGTCAGAATAAACATGGAGGTAACTTAAAGCCTAGTTATCCATGCCACAAGCTATCTAATAGCAAATAATGCTTTATGAAGCTATCTCCAGTATGGCTTTGCTACCTATCCCCTCTTTGCCAGGCCCAATGCCACCACCCTAATCCTGACTACCATAGCTTTTCAGTGCAACCACACCAGAAAGTTCCGCGTACTTCTCTCTTCCATGTGTCTGCCGACTGTTTGAGAAAATGCAGCTTTGATTGCCTCACTTCTTTGTAATACCCTCAATGGCAGTCTGCTCCTGACCAGGACAAAGTGCAGACTGCCCTCCCACCCACAACCAACCATCAAAACCTGCTCCCCTACAAGAGCCTTATTATGCCTGTCCTCCAACACATCTCATGTTTTTACATTTAGTCAAACTCCACTACGTATCCTGAGGCACATTTGGACTCTTCTCTTTAAAAGCTCCAGTATTTGAAACACATGAAGAATCGAGGGTTTCCAATTTAGCTAGAAAACATTGGCTCTCTAAGCTCAGCTGAAAGGCTGTATTAACATTCTGGATTTTTAAGATTTTTTTCACTTGAATTTCAAAGCACCTAGCAAAAATCAAACCTAAAACCTCACAGTATCATTGCTCCCACTGATTTTCTCCCTTACCAGTCCGGTTGATGTTTTGCTCTTATTTTTCTTAGCTAATATCTAAATGCCTTTTGGAAGTTTATCAAGACGTATATGTGAAATTACTGAGATTTTTCAAATTTATTACTACTTTTACATAGGGAGGATAAAATTTTACACAGGGAGAATAATTTTTTTTTCTTTTTAAAAGAAAAAAAACCCAGAAAAACAAAACAAACTAATAAACAGTTACCCCTGTTTTCCGGAGGGAGGAGTGCACCCTGGGCAGTTGGGATGAATATCTAGGTGCAGTCAGAATATGTAAATACAGGAGACACTGACGAGGCTGTATCTACACAGAAGCCTGCTGTTCTATATTTTCATGCTCCATTAACAACTAAACGCTCTTTCACAGTTTATAAATAATCTCCAACGGGAAGGTAGCTCTTTTGCTTACCTACTATGTGGTGAAAGAAAAGCACATTTGAAATACTTAACAAAGTGTCATTTGTGCCGAAAAATCCAAGAAGACATACCTGTGGTTTCTCTATTCCCGAAAGAATGTCTTGCACCCTTTTTACTTCCAACTCATACTCTGCATCGCAAAAAAGAGAAAAGGGAAAACAATACCGTTAGAAGGCAGCAAGGCTGTCATGTTCCTTCCCCACGGCTTTGAACCAGCACTAACATGATGTCTACTACCATCACAAATATGGTGATCAGGAGTAAGAGGCCTCTTTCCCAGTAGAGGTTATACAGCAGTTCTGTTAAACTTATCACTGTATGGTTTTAAATATTTGCAATTTTACTCGGATTAAGACCAGAGTTTCTTTTAATAATTAAACATGCCAAGCAGGGACACCAATGCAGCTGTAGGCTGAGGCAAAGAAGAAATAGGTAGGAGAGCAGTGGCCACACAATACAGAACAATCAGTCTACAGTTTTGAGTTCACTTTCGGTTTATGTGCAGTGAATGCACATGTTCTACATGGCATATTTAAGTAGAAGGGATGACATGACTTATTTAGATGCTGTGCAAATCATGCCTGTATTTAAAGGGAGGCCTGTGCAAAAACAGAGAGAGACCAGACATTTCACTGTGTAAAGGACAGAGTGGAGCTGATTGGGACTGATAATGAAGACTAAAAACCAGACTCACTTTGGCGGTGTGGGTGCTTAAAAATTAGTTGTGACAGACAACAGTGAGACAGTATGAAAAACCCAAGAATAATCCCAACTTTTGACTTGATCAGTTGTATGAGTGCGTCTTTTAGTAAGAGGAGGAAATGGACATGTTTGCTTGGGAGAATTGTAAGATTTATATTTGAAAAAGCAAAGTGTATGGAGTAGAGAGGTTAGGGCAGAAAGGATCTTAAACTGTCTTGATGGAGGAGCCTCTTCATTTTCACAAGGAGTCTGACAGGATCTAACTTTGAGTTTATGATAGATGTCATTTAACGCTTCACCAATTTATGAGCCATGTGCTATTTAGAAATACAGATTACCAAGTGTGATATGTTCCTATCCTCAAGATAGTTCAAGTTTGGTTGAAAGGGTGGGGGTGTGCAAGCACAAGTAACTACAATGTCATGTGATGGATGCCATGCTGACTACAGAGGGCATTCAAGGAGCAACCCAGATATGCAGTGGGTAAGCAGTCATCTGAAAGTCATGGCCAAGGTGGAGCTAGAGGTACCAGAGGGTCAGCAGATCCCACTCTTCTCAGAGCTGTCTGTTTTCATGGTTTGGATTTTATCTCCAAGTCACCACTTTAGAGAAAGGACAGTAACTCCTTTGTGCCAATCACTCTAGACCCTATGTCCTTATCAGTTATCAAAACCTAAAAACAGCTATTTGCCCCCTTACTCAGCCCTTTTGTGTTAGAACTTCCAAAGCAGGGGCAATATATTTCTGTGGTCAAATATCTTCAAGTTTTCTGGTCACATATAGGTACCTGTTGCATAGTCTAGCCTTTCAAATTGTTGTTATTTTGTTTTTATAACTTTTAAAATATGACAAACATCCTGGTCGGCAGACCATCCAAAAATAGGCTGCAGGGTTGCCCCTTGAGGATATGGATCACCACACACCTGCGTGTTCAGTACCATTTCTACATGGGATGACTGATGCCTAAACACATATTGACTAAGCACATGTTGACTTTACCAACAAAGTCTATGTTAAAAATAAAGAAAACTTCTAAACTTGAAAGGACCAACTTTTCATTTTTTTCCACTGCTTTCTGTTTACTAGAATAGGTTCACGTTTATTGTTGTGAGAAAAAAAAATAGCTGCCAACACCAGAATTCTAAAAAAACAACAAAGAACCTACATTCAAAGAAGTAAACATCGCTTGCTCTCTTATAATCCTCCCTGCGATACAGATCCACCCAATGGCCTGTATGCCTATTTGAAAAGTTGATATGCCTCCTACTTTCTGGAAGTCCCTGCTAGAAAACTACACATTTTATGGATGTTAAAATTTAATTGTCACAAAAAACATACGCAGATGCAATAAATAAAGTGGTACACTTGTTAACAACAATCTTTCTTGATCTCTAGCTATAAAGAGTTTGTAGAAATCTACAGTTTCAAACACCTAAGCAACCAGCTCACAGAGATAACGGTTTCTTTCTACCACGGAATGACCCATTTAGATTGTCTTAGAAGGGTTGGGACAAAGAAAGGAGGAAAGATTTGAAAAGATCTGAAAAGCAAGAATCTCAGCCCTAAGCACAGGTATGAGGGAGCAGTTTAAAAAGGATGCTTTGTTGCAGAGAAATTGGAGAGCCCTCCTTCCTTTTACACTCAGGTGACAGAAGCAATGTTTATGCTTGTGACAGAGAAGAGGCTAGATTAGAAGGAAGAAAAAAATAAGACCCATCCAAAACTGAAAAGAATGGGGTTAAGAGCTAAAATACACATGAAAGAACCTGGGATTAAAAACAACTTCCAAAGAGGGCAGAGCTTTCCTTGTCTGTCTGCCTTTAATTACAATCAAAAACTGCCATTTTCTGAGCACGTGTTCATGCTGGCCAGTGGAGTATCACCTTGCACATTTCCACAAGATCCCGTAAAAGTACACATGTATGCTCTACGGTTGGCAGCACGGATGCCTGTTGAGTACATCTTAGTTTTCATCCTCTGTGCAGGGCACATCACTTGCAAATATCTTTGTCGACTGAGAAATAAGGACCAGGAGTGGATGAGCAATGGACAACCACTAGCCTGCTGCGTCTGGTCGCCACCCTGCCATAACAGAAGCATGGCATCAAAGCCAGAAGACAATTCTGCCTGTCTTTCAAGGTTTTAATTGTAAATAGGTAGAAAGAAGAGAAGAGGTACCTTTGTTCAATGCATCTCCACTGAGGTTGCCACAAGAGGAAAAATATGAGTAAATTCCAGGCACACAATTTGTACAAACAAAAGTGCAAATAAAGTCTATATGATTGAACTAAAGTGATAGCTGCTCACCACATACAAAATATATTGTCAAAGAAAAGTTAATAGTTTGATGCAAAAATTTAAAAATTTAAAGTTCCTCTAACTAAATATCTCAATTAACTAAGTCCTTGGCCTGTTTCTCCATAAGCACAATTTAAGCATGCCTCAAGGTAGTTCATGAAGGATCGCTCTAAAAACCAGCTTTTGGAGTCCAACTGTATGAAAAGTGACTACTGAGATCCAGCTTTTCACATGTTGATGTTTCTGACTCTGTCTCTCCCTCTCTCTCTCTTACACACACATACCCCACACACAGTATGAGGAGAAAAAGAATAGTTAATCCCTTCATACAAATAACAAACAAAAAGGAATTATTCTGGTGACTCATCTTTCAGTTATATACTCTGATATCAAGTTCAAAAGAAGATTTGTTTCTGTGTCTCTCCTTCTGGAATCTAACATGTGCCAAGGGGACAGGGGACTGTGTGCTAGGGGCAAGCATTTGGCACAGGATGAAGTTACCATTTGGGATGCACAAACCCCATACTGGAACACGTGCTCCAGGTTCCAGCCTCATTCTTGGTTGCAGCCTCATGCATACACCCGAGGCAGCAGAGGATGGCTCAAGTCCTTGGGTTCCTGAGTTTTGGCCTAGTGGCATCAGCCTGGCCCAGCCCCAGCTGTAGAGGACATTTATCTATGTTTTTCTGTATTTCAGAAATGAATGATTAAACATCTATGAAAAGAGTGACTGTGCCAAGAGGCAGAAATTCAAGGTTTCTGTGGCAGGGTAAGCTTCTCCTTCCTCATTCTAGTGGATGCCTTATTTTCTCTCAATGAGTTCATGGGCCAAGCTCATGAGCCAGCTTTGTAACTCCTCTTGCCCACGAGACAGCTGCCAGGAGGTAATACAACACCACCATTTTCCACCTGCTTGAATTTTGGTGGTGAGTATGGATAGGCAGATGGGCAGGTACATGGAAAGCCCCCCCACCTGCTGCGTTCTTAGTACCCATGAGGCTTTGCATCCAGGGGGAGAAGCAATGAGCACAGTGCCCCTGCAGAGCAGGGGTATTTCAGTTTGCAGGCATGGGCACATTCAGGGTTGGAAAATTTCTCACAAAGGAGTGAAGCTGGGAGCCTGGTTTTCAAGCCTGCCACCAGTGAGCTGAGGGCCAGCTCTTTTGGAAACAACGGAAGCGGAAGGGGGTTCAGCTCAGAGGCTCAAGCATTTTCGTGCTCCTAAAAGCAATTCTCTGAAGAAAATAAAGCAATTTTAGCAGAGGCGAGGTTAAAATAAAAATATACAAGAAAGCAAATACAGTTTTTAGAAAAAGAAAAACCCAAAACCACACACATAGAAGGAAGATGTGTCATGTGAAATTTAAACTTTCCATAAATAATGGTTTTCATGTTTGTTCCAAAAAGAAATCTAAGTTCAGACTGTTTGAATAACTGCAAGGCCTAAACTAATTAAAATATCTCCCTCTATAAACACAATTTACTTCTTTGGTTTGTCTCACATTTTTTCCTTCTTAGAAAAGAACTACAGTGACACACTTATTTAGCTGCTAGCTATAGAATGCACTTTGGGTTCTAACAGCCCCTTCATTCCAGTGGGATGACATCAGCGCTACTCCTCTCCCAACCACTGTCTACTTCTCATCCACAGGCTCATTTGCACATATGTCCATAACAAAATAGGCTCTTTCAGACTTGCCCAAAGCTGAGACAGCTACTCTCTTTAACAAGCCATGTATTCTTAAACTAGGAGCATGGAAAATATGCTCCGTCTGATTATGGCCATTTTGGGGATAAACGACTTGAAGTTGACAGCAAACAGCGAACAGAAATAAACACTTGCAGATGAAAAAGAGACACACGTGACTCCTTCACAGCTCTAACAAGCTAGAGACAACCGGCAGCTCCTCCAGTCAAGGCGCATGAATAAAAATGAAGGGAAAAACACCCTGAATGCTTGCTAAATGCTTTTCCACCTAGAGAAAAAAAAAGAATGTGCTGGTGTTTTTTTCCATTGTTTAAAATGTTACATAAGCTGACAAAAAGAACAACTGATAAGAGCATACAAAAATAGCATTAACGACCTGACAATATCAACTTAGGGATGATGAGGCACTGGTTTGCAATCTAAATATTAAAGATGTTTCCAATCACAAATTGATAAATAAACTGACATGGAGGACAAAGCCACTAATCCTAAAGATACATATTCCAGAAATACCTTGAATATCAATCATCCTGATGAGATGATGAAAAGCAAAGCTAAAACACCTCACTAGCCATTCAGCTAGCTTAGTCTTTATCTGAGATCCTGAAAGGTAGCCAAGGGAATACAAGACTCCCACCACCAAGAAAGAAAGCAGCAAGCAAGTGACCCTATGTTGTTCAAAGTTGCCTTCCAGTCAAGGAAAATATTTTCAAGAGTAGCCTGCACTCCAAACAGATTCTTAAACTTTAGAGAAAGGAGAAAAAAATTCATTTCACAGGTGGAGTGCCCAGCTGGGTAAAAGGGATGGCCAGAGAATTTGAGTGGGACAAGAGGGGATTAATTTCCTCCGAGCTTTTGTTGCTATTTCTGGAATTCAGCAGAAACCATGAGTTTCTTTCCTGGCCCAAGGTTTGAGCAAAAAATCAAACCGGGAACATTCCACAGTCACCCACCATAGACGAACGGGCTGCTACACCTTAGGGGCCAAGAGAAAAGGCGACCCAACAGAGAGGTATGGTTTTTACAGAAAAAAGGGGAAATGGAGAGCATCCAATGCTCTTGTTGAGTCACTTCTATTCAAGTTTGGACTCGACCACCTTTTCTGATGTCAACTACACTGGGTTCTACCTGAAACACTAGGAGATTCTATACTCATTTCTGCCAAATTCCAAGAAAAATCCCTTGTTTACTTCACAAGGCAAAAATTGCACGTGTGAGTGTGTATTTGCAAAAGTAGCTAGCATTTTCCAGAACATCAAATTAAACATAAATGAAAACTTCACAACAAGATAATGTATTAGGTAGATATGCTCTCTTGGCAATCTGAACTCCAACATCAGTCCATCCAACTTCTTCTTTCAGCATGACTGAACGCATCAGTGGCTTGATGGGCCCTAACCCGTGCCAATTACAGTTTTTGTATTCTGGGAGAAGTCTTGCTACCATGATGGGTAGCAAGAGCTTACACTCTCTAGGTGCGCAATGGCAAAGCAGTTGCTTAAACACAGGACAGTACAACTTACAAGGTAATTAAAATGTATACAGTACTTTCTGCATTGGCATCTTTAAACATTTCCAGAAAACGTTTATTCATTAAGATTTAGAATGCTCCATGGAAAATTTTTTTCAAGTGACAAACAAATCCAGAGAGGACAATTACATTTGAACAAGAATTTTCATATTTATGCTCACCTGTACAGCACGCTTTATACAGTTTCTGTGTCCACATTTTGTTAATTATGTCTCACATGACTAAACTTTCTGTGCGTCAGACAAGACATTTAGCCTATGGCCAGAGGACCCCAGGGAAGATTACTGGCTGGCACAGAAATCAGATTCAGCAAAAGCTTGCCAGTGTTCCATAACCCCCTCGAGTTTCAGCAAATGGAAAAATTATTATCATCCAATATACCCCCCAGGGAGTCAGCAGAGTTTACAAATGTGGGAACATATTCAAATGCCTATAGTACCAAACAATGTCAATGAGTAAGGCAGGAAAAGGGAAGAAGGGCAAGGATTGAGAAACTAAAAAGGTCTCCACCCTGCTTCAAGGGGGAAGCTGGAGTGTATCAGTGAATTACTCAGGGTGCTTCACATGGCCAAGGTTGACAGACAACCCCCTTTGCCCAGAGTATGGAAATGTAAAGTTCACAGCAAACTGTCCGTGTTTTAAAATATTCTTGATCCAGGCTGACACTATGGTGCAGCAGTTTCTGACACCACCTATGACACTGGCATCCCATAATCAGAGCACCAGTTTGAGTCCTGGCTGCTCCATTTCTGATCCATCTGCCTGCTACTATATCTGAGAAGGCAACGGGATATGGTCCAAGCACTTGGGTCCTTGACACCCATGTGGAAAAATGCAGATGGAGTTCTGGCCCCTACCTTCACCTTGGTCTAGTCCTGGCAACTGCAGCTATTTTGGGGAGTGAATCTGCAGATAGAAGATCTCTCTCTCAAACACTCTTGATCTCTAGCAAAGCTGGAGTAGTCTTACGAAGATTGTTGTGCATTGAATGTGTCCTCTGAAATTTTGTATGGTAAAACTCTATGTCCTAACGCCATGTATTAGAGGGCAGTGATCCGATGGAAGTCAGCAAGATCAGCTGAAGTCATGAGGCTCAATGTATCATGAAGATTATTGTCCATGTTAAAGTCCAAAGAGAGCTTTTGTGAGTCCTTTATGAAGACACTACAAGAGTGTTACTAACAAACCAGGAAGCTGGTGATCATCTGACACTGAATCAGCTTACACTTTGATCTTGGCCTTCCCATTCTCCAGAACTGTTGAGAAGCAATGCCTGCTGCTCAAGCCACTTGGTCCATGGTACTTTGTTATGGCAGTCCCAGTTCAGAAAAACATGCCCATGACCTTCACCTGGATTCACCAATTCTATCAATGCACAAGCATACACCACACTTTTTCAGAACTGTTTGGAAGAAAGTTGTTGGCTTCATGATACTTCGTGCCAAGAAGAGATCAACATGTCTTCCTAAAAGTAAGAACCTTCTCCTAACAGGATTGAGAATGAACAGAGGTGGTAACTTTTTTTTTCTGTTAAGGGCCATTTGAATATTTAAAGTGTTATTTGCTGACCATATAGAATTATCAACTTAAAAAGTAGCCTGCTGTAGGTCTGTGGTTGCCTTGGTAAGGCCAGATCTAATCACTTCACAGCCCTTCTATGAGGCTGCATCAATTGTCAGGTTTCAGTGCTTCCTTTTCATCTAAAACAGAAATTAAACTTTTCGTCATTATAAAGCTGATACTGGCAGGGTCCAACCCAGTTTTCTTATAAAATACACTACTATCTGTATAATTTTACTATTTCCTCATAATTAATTCCTCAAAATGCCAAATATTTTTACCAATGCCAAATAAATTATATGAATGTACTTGCCACTCTGAAATGCAGTACCCAACATGTGGCATCACCCGGCGGGAGGAGGCTGAGTGTTACACCTTGGATAAGATGTTACACATTGCATCTGTCGCCATTACAATACTTTCCCTTCCAAGCCATTTTGCTGGAATGTACTGTAAGGATAGAGTTACAGGATGGTGTTTTTGCTATCATCCCTTCTATATGTTAATTTACTCTCTCCCACATTTTAAACTACCCATGAACTTGTGTTTTTTTTTTTAAATTTAATGTTTTGGGGTCCTCATTGTCGTACAGCTGGTAATGCCACCACCTATGAAGACAACGTCTCAGATGGGTGCTGGCTACGGACCTGGCTGTTCCACTTTCAATCCACTTCCCTGCTAATCTGCCTGGGAAAGTAGAGAAACACAGCCTAACTGCTTGGGCTCCACATCCACATGGGAAGCCTAGATGAAGTTCCTGGTCCCTGACTTCTATCTGGTCCAGCCCCAGCCGCGTGGCCATTTGGCTAGTGAAACAGCAGGTGGAAGCTGTTTCTCTGTGTCTCTCTTTCATTCTCTCTGCAACCTTGCCTTTCAAACAAACAAAATAAATGTTTAAAAACTAACAGTGAAAAAACTCATTATCTTAAAATATTAATTTTAAAATTACTAATCATTCAGATGTAAAATTTGTCTTAAATGGAGCCAACAGGAAGTTCTTCAAATTGCTTTCTGAACCCCTTGGTCCTATTATGTAGTCTGATTTATGGCTACATAATCAAGCAGTTAACAAAACGCAAAATGTCACTAGACAGAACTTGAGAGATTTTAGAAGCATAAGAAAAAATTTACCTGCACATTCTGGATTTATCCAAATAACACCCCTCTTACCCAAAGATTGTCCTTATTTAAGTGTGACTGGAAAGAGAAAACTGCTGAAACATTCTGGTTTCTTTTTATTTTGGAAAATAAAATCTGAAATAAGCAAAACACCCTCTGCTTGGTGTTTGGAAATATACAGTGATGAAGTTGAATACCAGAAACTCGAATCTGAACTGTAATAATCTTCTAAGTAGAAAAACACAGGACATATTTGACTCTGCTGGGATTGCAGAAATTTAGCTTTTGTCTGGTTGTGTTTTGTCTCTTGTTCTTCCTAATCAACAGTTCTCCTTTAAAAAACTCGATAATCAGAACAGATAGCACCATCTGACTCAGTCCAGAGAGGGAAAGAGGCGGTTCTAATTGAACTAACATGAGAAACGTGTATGTGGAGGATCTGTGCCAAGCTGTTCACCCAAGTGGGACCACTCTTAAAGATCCCAAGTTGTCTCCAAGATTTTTTCGTTCATTTTTAATCTCCAAAACATTTATGATAAAGCAGATGTCTAAAGTGCAGGATCACTGTGAAAGAACTCCCTATTTTCCAGATACCTACTAAATACCTAACTTACACGTATTGCTCTGTCTAGTTCTAAATCTTTTATACAACTAAAAGATTTTTAGTTTTGAGGCTTAAGTGATCCACTCAGATAAATCCCTGCTGTCCAACGGTGCTGCCCTTGGCATTCAAGATGTGGCCCCTGTAGGTCTTAACAATCTCATACATTACCACCACCATCCCTATCACACTGTCACCCTCTCTTTCAAAAGGGAGCCAACATTCCACTAAAAAGGTGAGGGACGATGTCTGAGACCTGAGGAATTACACTGCCATTCCAGGTCAGCTCTGCCAGCAGGAGCACCATGACCTGGCCATGTTCCAATGTGTAGATATAAGAAGCTGTATGTACTATCTGGCCTCCCGAACTCACCAGGCCACAGGTATACAGTGAGCAACACCCCTTTATTGGGTCATGGACCCAAATGGGAAAGAATCAGAAACATACCAGAGAAAAACACAAAATTGCAGAAGATAAAACTAAAAGAAATGGAGGAAATGACCCCTAAAATGCATGGGGTGGGCTGGGCGGTGAGAAGTCAGAAAAAGGACTGAGTTAACAGATGAAAAAGATCCAAACACAGTTGTCAGAAGTTATACAAAGTTGACAAATTCTCTTCTAGGAATTGATTGAAATAATTTTCCTGAGATGATAACAGTAACATTTCTATCACAAAACATCATCATCTAAAAGGCTAATTGATGACAGACACATCTTTAAGTTAACAAAGGGTGGGAAGGGCAGTACAGTATGCTCCAGCATCTCTCTCCCACCTCCTGTTGTAGCTGACTCAACTGTGCCATCCTGACTGTTAAGTGAACAGTTCTTCCACAAAGTACTGCCTTTACCACCCAGGTCTATGGTGGCCCATGAGACTCCTCTAACATCCTGGCTCTCTCTTAATATTTAAATGCACATCACAAGGCAGGCCAATTTCCCACTCACAGCACACCCTCCTACGCCTGCAGAGAAGGCAGGCTCCATGGGTAATCACACCTGTGCTGGGTATTGCTGATTCCCTGGTACCCAGCTCCATGCCCTCACAGAAAGATTTAGTCAACATGGGACAGAACTGCTGCTCACAAATATACTTATTTTGCTTTTATTCTCTGAACACCTAGAAACAACTCCGTAGTAGCCATCATAGTAGAAAGTTCTAGAAGCATGTTGGCAAGGCATGCTATTTACATTAAATAACATAAGATAAACTGTATCACAAATTTGTAGATCTACATTTTTGGTATGGGAAACTAATATAAACATGCCATGTAAGTGTAGAGAGAGTTCTAAATTTGGTGGGGATTACATGTGTTTCTTCAGCCAAGGCAAACAGTCTGCCTGGCACAAAAACTAAGCTGCCATCACATTTTCTATGGTGATGAAAATCCAAGATGTCACTAATGAGGACACTGAGAGCTCCCGGCCTCACTCTGGCGTGCTGTAACAACTGGGAGTAACACTGAAAGCCACAATGCGCTAATCTCACTGCAGAGAAATCAAGTTGGAATGCGCAGGTTGACCTCAGAGGCTGAAACATTTCGGTTTGATGAGCCTAATTGTTTTCTAGTTTTCCTGTTCCACAACAGTTTCTGTTCTGTGCATGAATTGTACTACCATAAGAACCATGAGATGACCCAATTATGCCACTTCAGAAATTAATGATTGAGCCAAATAAGAAAGTCTGACCCACCAAAGTCAGTCTTCTTTTTGCACTCTTAATGCAACTTAATGTAACTTTCCTGACTACCTTATCTTTCTGCCTTAGAATATGTGACCACCCCACATTCCCTTCTTTTCTTATTCAATAGTGTGTTAACTGTAATACTGCTGTATTAATAAAACCTTAGCATTTTCCAAGTAGGGATCTCATTCCTTGCACTGCTTTTTGTAGCACACACACAGAGCCAGCTTCATTCTGCACAGAAGTCACACTTGCTTTTTTCTGGAAGGGCAGTCAGTAACCTTTAACCAACTCAGCCAAAAACTACAGAGCTTATAGTAAAAGCTACCAGGTGAAGCTTTCACATTTCTGGAGTATGCAGCTATTTAAAAATTTTTTTTAGTAAAAGATCTATTAAGATTTCTTAAATCCTGTTCAAACTAAATAATACAACTCTTCCAAATCCTACCATAAATTTCTAAATAAACTCCTCCCATAGCAATTTCAACTAAGAACTGAACAAAAAGATGACAGACCTTTAAATGGTAGGTGCACAATTCTTTTTACTGCACATTCACTTAAATGAAAACAGAAGAATCTTATGTTTAAGACTGTAAAGAAGGGCTAAGCACAGTAGCCTAGCAGATTAAGTCCTCGCCTTGCATGCACTGGAATCCCATATGTGCCAGTTCTAAATCTGACAGTCCTTGCTGCCCATCCAGCTCCCTGCTTGTGGACTGGGAAAACAGTAGAGGACGGCCCAAGGCCTTGGGACCCTGTACCAGCGTGAGAAACCAGAAGAAAGTTCCTGGTTCCTGGCTTTGGATTGGCTCAGCACTGGCTATTGTGGCCACTTGGGGAGTGAATCAGTGGATGGAAGGTCTTAATCTTTGTCTTTCCTCCTCTCTGCATATCTGACTTTACAATGGAAAAAAAAATAAATCTTTACAAAAATTTTAAAGAAAAAAAGATGTGACTAAAAAAACGGGAGCCCACTCCGGATAAATTTTATTCAAACATTGTGAATACCCAGATAGTTCAAAACAATTTTTGCCACAGTACATCATCTGCATGAGGAAAGTCTATGACCACTGGACTGTTCTCCCAGCCCCTCATCCCCCACGCCTGGCTCTTCAGCTGAACCCTCAGTACCTCAAAATTTATCTATAAGTGGAGATTGGGTCTTTAAAATGGTAACAAAATCTACATGAGACCACCATGATGGATCTAGTAGGGCATTTGGACCCAGACATACACAGAAGGCAGGACAGAGAGAAGATGGTCAAATGCAAGCTAAGAAGAGATGCTGAGAACAGATCCTGTCCCAATGGCTGAGAACCAGCCCTGCTAGTACCTTGATGTCACACCTCAAGCTTTCACAACTGGGTAAAAAGTAAGCTTCCATTCTTTAAGATGTCCGGTTTATGGTTGTTTGCTATGGCAACTCTAGCAAACTAACATATACATATGCAAATACACAAATGGTCAGACTTCAAACTCATGGAGAATGCAGTTTTAAAAAACCTTATTGTGGTACAAAAACTTTGGTGGGAAATCTATGCACAAAAGTTGTCTCCAAAAATATTGGAAGACGTCTATCATCCAAAAACTCTTCATGGGGCTGGCACAGTGGCATTGCACCAGCAGCCCATATGGACACTGGTTTGTGTCCTGGATGCTTCACTTTGGATTTAGCTCCCTGTTTATGATTTGGGAAGGCCCTGGAGAGCCCAAGTCCCTGGACCCCCCACAGCCATGTGGGAGATTTAGAAGTTTCTGGCTCCTGACTTCCGGTTTTGGATCAAACCAACTTTCTGCCCTTGCAGCCATTTGGGGAACAAAGCAGTGGACAGAAGCTCTCTCTCTCATCTTTCCTTTTAGCTCTCTGTACATCTGCCTTTCAAAAAAAAAAAAAAACAAAACAAAACAGATCTTCCCCCAAAAAATATTCACAAATTTCAACATATTCTTGCACCAAAATAATGTATTTTTGGCTTCTATTTTCCCATAAATTTTGTGAAATACCTGAATATTAAATAACCTTATAACTATTTGCTAGTCAAAGATTTAACAAATCAGAGATTTTATGAATCTAGCCAAGATCACACAGGCACACATTAAAAAAAACAAGTAAAAAAAAAAGAAAGAAAAACCCCGGATCTCTGGTTCTCAGTGAAATTCGATTTCTCCTTGGGGTCCATTAAACCTCCTCTTTTTCTGCTATCCCATGTCAGGCGGAAACAAGCTAAAGCTAAGGAGAAGAATTTCACCTAAGATAAACAAATCCATCATCTTAAAAGGATTGTGAGACAACTTGACTCAGTACAGAATCTTTATTCTGGAAGTTAAAATGTTTCTACAAATACTTCCTTAAGAGGGCACATTCAATTGCATAAGGTCAATTTGAAAGTCCCAAAGAGGCTCCTGAGGTTAATTTCAAAAGCTGGTCAAGAAAGGACCATGTCCTATGATGATCCTACAGGCTAATGCACTGGGAGCAATAGTCCCCCTTTCTTCCCTTCCACCCCCATGGCTGGAAATACAGTATCTGCGATGTTTTGAGGCTAGAACACTGAGTATCATACAGTAATTGCTTCCAAAAACACATGTTAGAATATTTTTGCAGCTGACTGTGGCTTTAGAGAAGCAGTACAAACTGGTTCCAAAAGAACAGAGACTACGTTGGACTGTACATGACAGCTGTTTGCTGTGTTGCACCACCTGAAATATCTGTGTGTTGTTTTCGTCCCATCCAGCAAGTACAGAGTGTATCCAGACTCCTTAGCTTCTTTATGGCTCCAGCTGTCTAGATATTCAGACACTTGGTATTTGCGGAAGACTCGAGCAATGTTTTTCTGAAGACTTTTCAGTACGGATAAAGAAGTGTTGAACTGTACAGCAGACATGTATTTCATTCTCAAATAAGTAGTAGTAACTATTCGGGTTTTGTCTTGGTAAAGTTTTTTGGTAAATATTCATTTTTTTTTGAAAGGTAGATTTATAGAGAGAAGAAAATACAGAGAGAAAGACCTTCTGTCTGAGGGTCTATCCTCTTAAGTGGCTGCAATGGCAGGAACTGAGCTGAGCTGAGCTGATCTAAAGCCAAGAGCCAGGAGCTTCTTCTGGCCTTCCACGTGGGTGCAGAGTCCAAAGACCTTGGACCACCCTACACTGCTCTCCCAGGACACGAGCAAAGAGCTGGATGGGAAGTGAAGGAGCCAGGATACAAACTGGTGCCCATAAAGGATCTCAGTATATGCAAGATGAGGATTTTAGCCTACTAGGCCATCACACTGGGCCCAGAATTAAGTTTTTAACCTGACCTTAAGAGTCACTGATCAGAAGTCTCACTAAAGCTTCCTTTGTGGAGAAAACACTGATCTCCCACAAAGTAAGGGCCAGGGCTGTGATTCCAAGGAGGGGAACCGTTTCTGGGAGCATATAAAGCCCCTATTGTTGATACCAGCCAGAACAAACAGAGAAGACAACACAAAGGGGACTGAATCTGTAAAGGAGGGAGCCTTCGTTTAGGCAGCACACACGTGATGAAAAAGACAGTTCCACGTGACTTATTTGCATGATGTTGCGGAATTCAACACAGGAATGGACAGGAGAAAAGCCAACAAATCTATGGATTTAAGCGCTTCTTTTAGCATCAAGCAGTTGACTTGTCCAGCTGTAACATTTAAGATGCGTTTCTGTATCAATGAAATGTGAAAGTCTCATTTTTCCTTTCCTTTCCTTCTGAATGTTCCTCTGATTAAGTCCATTATTAAACAGTTGGCTACTAAAATGAAATTGAGTAGAAAATGGCAAGCACAGATTTATAAACGATGCCACCCAAATGAGGAGCCTGCTAAGGGTAAAAGCACCTGCCTCATTTAAGGAATCACATTAGACCAGGGTTATGGTCCAGCCAGATAAAGTAAAATAAAGGAGGAAAAAAAAAAGTTTTCTGCAAACTTAGGTTTATGCTACCTAAGATTGTGAAATTATAAGCATCCCATCTGCTCACCAGCTGTGGTCCCTAATCCTCTCTAATAACTTCAGCTTGCTCAAGCCTAGGAGAATCAAGTTGTCTTCCAAATTTCACTTAACATTAGTTACCAGGACTGATTTCCAGAACTCAGT
Organism: Ochotona curzoniae; assembly: GCF_017591425.1. Lineage (NCBI taxonomy): Eukaryota > Metazoa > Chordata > Mammalia > Lagomorpha > Ochotonidae > Ochotona > Ochotona curzoniae. Next base: position 27,355,320 of record NW_024467096.1, read on the forward strand.
CTCCAGCGAGCACAGCCTAAAGCTGATTTCACCAGCAGGTGTTAATTTTCAGAGCAGTAAAAGGAAATAGGAGGAGAACCCATGAGTGGGAACAGAAAATTCAGGAGGTTCCAAGATCACCACACTGAACTTCAGGTTCTCCAGCCAACGTCAGGAGCACAACTACACTATGGTTACCTGAAATATGCAACTCAAACTTCCCTAAAACTCGCAGCTTGCAACAAATCAAAGATGATGACTGGCTGTGTCTAGACTGCAGTCTTCCATCACAGTCTGTCCTTGGCCCACTGCAACCCATCACACCTGGCCAGAGACAAAGTCTCGGAGCTTTGCTTGTCCCTAACTGCCATAAAATCTAGGCACTTTTTCCAAAAAGTACTTCAGGCAGTTTTAAGCTAGGCAGCATTAATGGTGGTCAAATAAGGAACAGTAAAAAGTGTTCTACTGAAGACAATACTTCACTATTACTAAAATAAGTTTTTTAAAAATTTACTGCAAGCAAGATTTATACTACTGTTTTAGTATTTTTTTCTTTAATCCTAAAATACCTTTCTACCCTACTCCCTCTTATAGTTTCTGTATAGAATAAATGGAAGAATAATCTCTTTCTGACTTGTAAGCTGGGTAACAACATGGTTTCCAGACATACTTGGGTTTATAGCATCTCCTATACCTGTATTGATAGGTCACACTTCGGGCAATTTTTGATAAAAAGCCAAACCAATAATCTTTGCTTAACACTAAGGGTGACCCATACTCAGATAATGGAGGACTGCAATTCGCTTCCTCCTCAGATGTGTTGGACCAAAACAACCTTATATGTTAGGCTACACAGCAGGGATTTCCTCACCCAGAATGCTTGACCTGGCAACTGTCTGAATCAAGAAGGTAGGGCCAACCTTTATTTCAAAACATCAGTATTCCATCAGGCAACAAATGCTTTCCTATGTGGGCTGCGTCTTCATCAGTACTTCTCAATGTGGAATCTATTTCTGTGCCTAGCATGGCGTGGCTGGGAAACAATGGGTCTGCATTTTAACTCTGCACAGACTTGAAGTTTACTCAAGAACTGTGCCCGAAGAGCCTAGGGGCTTACAACCTGAGGCAGTCTCATGGCTCAGCCAACTGAAACTAGAGACAAACAGGACTAAGACACAGTCAAAAAAGAATGGGTGGTGACATTTCCCAACCAGCAGATATTTCTTTAAACAGGTCAGAGAACCTGGAGCCATTAAGAACACAAAAGATGCTTTGGAGATCTCCCCAATCAAAATGCTGGACTCAGAACCCTAACCAAGAAAAGAGAGAAGACAGAACTGGTCAATCAACCATCTCAGCTATATGTTGCCAGCGAAATACAGGGCAAACGGAGACTCTAGGATGGACTATGTCAATCAACAGATTCTTCCAAGACCTCATCGTGCTTGGAGTGGCAAGATTGGCAGTGATTTATAACTGGTGAACTATCAAAACCACTTGAGCAAGAACCTTGGAGCATATCCTACATGTGGGATCTGGGGAGGGTGGGAAATTGGGTGGGCCTTCTCCCTTACTACCCCCCCTTTAAACATGAAGGAAACAATATGAAAATAATAGTCTTACTCACTTTCCTATAGACCTTGAACCTTTTTACCCCAATTAATTATGTAAAGATTATCAAAAATATAATAAAAATTGTCAAAACAAATAACATAAAATATGTTGTGTAAAGACGTTATAGCATTTTTAAAAGATGTGTTTATGAAAGTGCTAAGGGAATCAAAACTACTAAAAGCTGGTGTCTGAAAAATCCCCAAAACTATACAATCAATAGTTTAAAACAAAATGTCAAGTCAATTTCAGCTTTTAAAAAATTTCCATGCTCGGGGCCCAGCACGGTGGCGCAAGTGGTTAAGTTCCTCACCTTGCACACCCAGGATCCCATATGGGCGCCAGTTCTATCCCGGCAGCCCAGCTTCCCATCCAGCTCCCTGCCTTTGGCCCGGGAAAGCAATCGAGGACCGCCCAAAGCTTTGGGACCCTGCACCCGCGTGGGAGACCCGGAAGAGGCTCCTGGCTTTGGATCGGCATAGCATCAGCCATTGTGCTCACTTGGGGACTGCATCATTGGACGGAAGATCTTCCTCTCTGTTTCTCCTCTCTGTATATCCGCCTTTCCAATTAAAAAAAAAATTTCCATGCTCCAAATTAAGTTTGCTACTATGCATTCTGGAACGTCTGAGTAAAATTTTAATTCCCATGAATCACTTGAAACTCAATGAAATTGGGATAAGGGGGATAACAATGTCCAGATTCTATCTTAAAGGTAAAAGTATCAATAGTAGAAGCAATACTGGACTGTCAGACGCAGCTGTCTCATCACTGCATGAGGCTCATTCTCACTGAACACAGCTATGGGGAGCAGGGCTGATAGTTCATGCTATCTGTCAGGCAGGAGGGAAATGCAAAGCCTCAGTTACAGGGAAGGCCCTCACCTGCAGGGTGGGGCGTGAAGCCGGCCTAGCGTAGAGTTCTTACCTAGCCTTTCAGTTCCTCCCAAAAACATTTCAGACTCAGCCTGCTGCATCCTGAAAAATCATGGCGCTCAGATACACACTGTAAGCTATCAAGGATTGCCTTCCAAACTCCATGAGACTCTCTCCATAATTTATCCTAAGATTTTTACAACAAAACATTTTCAATAAGAAGCAAATCCAACAGTTTACTTTTTTTTTTTTTAAGTTCACATCCTTTATAAAGAACATGTTGAAACTTAAACTTCTGCCAACTCTAAGCTGCTTCCACACATTCAATGAGTAAACTCTCTTGGCAAAATATAGACAATAGGAAAATACACAAATACGACGAGGTTAGTTCATGGTGGGTATCATGGGCAATATGGGCAATGGAAATGGAATCACTTTATCCTGATCTATCTGGGTTATGCTAAGAAGGATAAAAAGGGACCCTACCAAACAAAAGGCAAGGAAACATTACAAGCAGAGAACAGAGGACAAAAGCCCTGTGGCCGGATAGGCCTGACATGACAGAAAATTGGAAAGAAAGCCTAGTGCCTGTGGTTTTTAACAACACCTCCTGAGTTGCAGCAGGCAGAACCCAGTGTAAGAGAATACAAGTTAAAGCAGAGAATATGTGAGCAAATACTCATTCCATCTCGTGCATCTAAGCTGTAAGGAGGTACACAGTATAGGCACACACAATTACACACAGATGACAAAACAAGTGCACTGAAAATACAGGCAGTTACAATGAATGAACTGTGTTTTGGATTGCAGAACCTTGTTACCTGCTTTCACAATAATCAATGTGATCGTCCAGACCTAAAATTCTATATATGATGTTTTAACATCTCAGGAGAGCTGCAATTCTAATGGCTATGCATGTGTGTGTGATGCAATATTCTAAGAAAAAAAAAAACAAGGGGTGTGGGATGTTTGTGGGATGTTTGTTGCATAATTTATGAAATCCAGACTAGGAGGAAAGTTGTGCATCATGCTATGTGCCCTTCGTTGTTAATCTGGAGTTATCTCTAACAATACTGATCAGAGACGTGTTCCAGTGAGGAACGGATAATATCTTCAGACAGCAAAAAACACCCAAAGTAGTAGGTCACATTCTCTACATTTACGATTTCCACATATTTCCAAGGACGCCGGAGCTAACAAAAGCAGCCAAACTCAACTAAGTGGAAAAATTCGTATTTCAGTCTCTAGGACTAATCTCAAATAGTAAGACAGTTTACCAGACCTACTTAGTTTTTCCCCAAGTCCTTGATTTTTCTCATTTAAATTGGTTCCAAAAAGAACTGGCAGGACATAGGATATGCTCGAAGTGACTGATACTCGTATGGAAAAACCATGTAAGTACTTAACCTAAATGCTTGTGAGTACAGGCAGAAAGTGGCTTATATCTGATTTATTTTGTAATTTCACTGAAAATAAGACTGATGAAACAATTCCAGGTAGGTGACATGGCACAAAGCCCTCAGCTGTTGTTTCCCTTTGCTTAAGATTTTAGCAATATCATAAGACTTGATAATTTAACCAAGCTATCTCAGCTTGAATTAGGCTTACAGGAAAGGTTGTGACCTACATGGCTTGTAGTTTGAGATTTCCCAACTTCCCCTTTACCGATGGTCATGGTGTTTGTGTCTGCTATCCCCTGTCACGTACTATCCTGGCTGGTATCGTACAATCCAGCAGAGTTCTCATATGCAGCTGAAACGTTTTCCCTTGTTAGATATTTTCTTCTTGCATCATTTGGATAATCTGGGCTTTGTACTTCAACTTTATTACTCTCATCAGTCTCTTGCTTCAGGACTCTTTGTAATTCTGTAATGACTGGGTAATTTATAAAAAAAAAAAAAACCAAAGCATATACAGAGTTCTGATTAATGTGTTCAACCAATCAATGATCTGCTGATGTCTACACTGCATAATTATATGTGCTCAACATAAATATCTCCCACCCAGTTTGACAGAATTACAGAATTCTGGAGAGGAACCAATCTTCAATCAAGTTCAAATATAATTTCACCAGCAGTAAAAACAACGAAACCTTCCATCTTTCCAATTTAGGCAAAATACCTATGATCTGTGAGAGCTAAATTCATGGCAGCAGGCAATAAATTACTGAAAATAGGGCAAGGTAGATGGCATGGCTTTAGAATTTGTCACCTGTTTGACATCTGGGAGTTCACATCTCACTTCACCATTAAAGTAATTATTATTAAACTCCACTCAGATGGAGCCATCACAGACTTGATCAAGTCTGCTACTCAGTGTACATCCAACAAGTACAGCCTTCGAGAGGAAAGTTAGCCATTTAAGGGATTTGGAATCTATTAAGAATTATTTTCAAAGCTTTTTGTTAAAAAAAAAGCTTTTTATGTCCTATCTCATGCCAGGCCAAAATATTTTTCCCACTCTTAAGAAAAACATGAATTACAAATGAAACAGATTCGTTTCACTTCTTAGGTCATGCTATTCATCACTTAAAAGGAATTATGTAGATACTGACATTTAGTCTCAATTAAATGTGGCTTGACAACACATATCCACCGGTCTGTAGCTACGTGCATGCAGGTGACACAACTCACTTTTTTTTCCTTAAGTTAAACGAAGTGACTGTTCACAGCCTTCAACTTCATAAACCAGTTAACCTCACTGAGCAGACTTGCTCTATGTGAACTGTTTCTTTAGTCTCCATTACAGCAAATTAACTGACAACTACCTGAAAAGTCCAAGGCCAACTGTGGGATGAGGGAGGACATGATGAGACCTAAAGAAGATGTTGCCTTGGGGCAGGCTTTAGCATAGAGATGTTGGGGTCTATCACAGGCCGAAAATGACCCATGAAGAAGAGACAGCCACATCCCCATTTGTAATCTCCCACACCATCGGGAGGTTCCTCCATAACATCATGCATACTTATAAGAAGCAGGAAAAGGAAGAATTGACACACATGGGAGAGGGGCATTGAGGTGAACACAGAGCAGAGAGATTTGAAGATGTTAATTTTGGAGACTTTAAGTGTATGCTGCAACAAAGGGAACGCATCATCTACCAAGGGTCAAGGGTTAGGGCCTCACAGCAACTTGTTCTGACTTCTCAAGTTGTTCTCTACATATTTCCCAGAACCTGAAGAAGACACATTTCTGGCTTTGTTTCAATTTTGTTAGTCACAGAGAACTAGCATCCAGCTTATCAGAAGTGTGCTCTGTTATAACCTCTGTGGACAGTAGATACCATGATATGAAAAAGAACGGAAAGAAAATGAGATCACATTAAAAGAACTTAGCATATATTAGTTTGCTGTGCATTTTTATTTTTAATTTACTCCTGCACTGATATAGAATGAGATTTGCTATTTTATTTTAAGATTTATTTATTTTTATTGGAAAGGCAGGTATACAGAGAGGAGGAGAGACAGAGAAGAAAATCCTCTGTCCGATGATTCACTCCCCAAGCAGCTGCAACACCCAGAGCTGAGCCAATTCAAAGCCAGGAGCCAGGAGCTTCCTCCGGGTCTCCCATGCTGGTGCAGAGTTCCAAAGCTTCGGGCCATTCTTGACTGCTCTTCCAGGCCACAGGCAGGGAACAAATGGGAAGTGGGGGCTGCCGGGACTAGAACCAGCACACATACGGGATCCCAGCGCGTTCAAGGTGAGGACTTTAACTACTACGCTACCACGCAGGGCCCTGTTATTTTATTTTTAGGGCCTGAGAATGACCAACAAGGCTTGCTATTCCAAATTTAGCACAAGGATTAAAAAAAAAATTTCTGAGAATACTGACATATGTTCCTGCTCAGATGCGAATTTGTAGTCACAGAAATTAATGTCAATCTTGTTCTTCTAATTTCCCATCTTGTGCATTAAAATGATTCAGCACTGCTGAGCGAACCTCTATGTACAAGAGAAGGCAGACACATTCTATGCTATCCAGTAAGCATGATGATAAGATGTTCCTTTGGCAGCAGATACTATGCATAGTGTTCATCAACCGAGGCCTAAAAATATTCCTTGAGGACATGACATTGAATAAAACTGCAAAGGTAGGTACATATAAAAGCTCCCTACAAAATGTCCAGTTCTCAAATGCTTCTCATTTATCTTCAATTAAAGTAATGTTCCTGGAACAAAACTGTCATCCAAACAAAGCATAAATAACACTAGCTGTCACCTGTGACTTCCACTTGTCTGGGGATAATTTATTTTCTAGGTTGGTGTCTCATTCACCAGAATGTATCAAGCTCTCATTTCAAGTGAACATCTTAGAGACTGTGGTCCTATAGTCTTTGACTCTGTATCTTGAAAACATTCAACCCTGCCTGAGGTTATTGATCCACAGCCTCAAACACTATCACTTGTGAACCACGGCTTGTAATAGATATTCTGGGCGGGCAATTCTCCCGACTGGCATAGTGTGTCCTTAGTTTTCACTAACGGAGTTAGCAAAATGAACTCTGTCACAGTGACAGGTGACAAACAGAACAGACATTACTTGATACAGTAATTTCCTATGCACCCGCCAGATGTTACAAATGAACCTTCCTTTAATTTGTGTGCACCATTTTAAGTTTCAGATTCTCCTCACACACCAAATACTTCTGACAATCTGGACACATTCTCCCTAACAATGTCACCTAGGGCTATTTATCCTCTCCGAGGGAGACCAAACATAAATATGGACAGAAGAGGTGAACAGAAAGGAAATACAAATATGGAATAAGTATAATTTATAGATGGATCGTGTACTTTTTTTTAAAGATTTATTTTTATTATTATTTTTTTTATTGGAAAGGCGGATATACAGAGAGGAGAGACAGAGAGGAAGATCTTCTGTCCGGTGATGCACTCCCCAAGTGAGCGCAACGGCTGATACTATGCGGATCCGAAGCCAGGAGCCTCTTCTGGGTCTCCCACGCGGGTGCAGGGTCCCAAAGCCTTGGGCCGTCCTCGACTGCTCTCCCGGGCCATAGGCAGGGAGCTGGATGGGAAGCGGGGCTGCCGGGATTAGAACCGGTGCCCATATGGGATCCTGGGCGTGCAAGGCGAGGACCTTAACCACTTGCGCCACTGCGTCGGGCCCGATCATGTACTTTTTATAGCAGAGCCTGGGGTCAGCACTGTGCAGAGAAGATAAAGCCGTCATCCTGGATGGGCACTGATTCAAGTCCTGGCTATTCCACTTCTAACCCAGCTCCCTGCTAATGTGCCTGGGAGCTAAACAGAAGATGGTCAAAGTGCTTGGGCCACCGTGTGCGAAATCCTGCAAACGTTCCTGGCTCCTGGGTTTTGCCTTTAGATAGATAGATAGATAGATAGATAGATAGATAGATAGATAGATAGAAAGAAAGAAAGAAAGAAAAAGAGCCTTGACGTTTTCCATGGGCTTGTAACAAGAACAATTCTTCACAGTCTTTGTTCAAATGTTAATGAGCTCATAGTTACGATAAAAAGTTCTGACGGGCTAGCATTGTGGTGCAGCAAGTTAAGCCAATACTTGCAACATAGGTATCCCATGCTCACAGCCTATTTGACTTCGGGAAGATCTGTTTCCTGTTAAAGCACTTGGAAAGGCAGCCAAAGATGACCCATGTACTGGAGATTCAGCATTTCTCATGGGGAGGCTTGGATGGAGTTCCTGGCTGCTGGCTGCAGCCTGATCCAGCCCTAGCTGCTAGAAGCATTTGGGGAATGAACCAGTAGATAAAGATCTATTTCCTCCCTTTTCTTCCCCGCTGCCTCCTTCCCACTCTCCCTCTCTCTATACCTTCCTTATAAATAAAGCACTTATTAAAACTGACAGAGTAGCCACTTCATCTCATTTAATGTGGACAGTTCTGTCCTCATGTGTCATGTCCTAGATGGCATGAAGAGATCATAATCTATGGAGAACAACTCTTCACAGCCATGGAATTCTTCACGAAATAGAACTATCACTTTCAAACTAAAGCCTGTCTGCAACTGAAATCAAGCCCTCTTTCCAGGGATGACAGAATGGACAGTAAATAATATTGATGCTATCACAGTGCTTTAGAGCAACACTGGAGAGCTTACTATTCAGGGCACTCAACTATTGCTTCAGTTAAGAAACATGACTTTTTAATCAAGTTTTTAAGAGATACTGATATCTTATGGAGTCCTTTAGAGTAACATTCCACCCATAGATAAATCTTTCTCAAAGACTAAATAGTATTTTGTAAAATGTGCTTGGCAAGACACTTAAATAGTTTTGAGGGACTCAGTGAACCTAAAATATGGTAGTTTCTCCATCCCTCACGGCCTTTAAGGTTCGTACTGTTTCATAGGATTTGTGGCTGAAATTTTCAAACAATAGGGAAAAGAGGTCAATGGAAGTTCACCAAGCAAATTAAGAGTAGTAATAATAAAGGCATTTATAAATTTTTAAAAAATCGTTGACATAGTTCCTCCCACTTACTTGCACATTTTGCTTTCATAGGGCAATTTTAGTAAGTTTAACAGGCAAGACAAGGGTATTTCAAAGAAATGCTTTAAGTACTTTTTTTTAAAAAAAAATTATTTATGACAGTAATGAGAGTGAACACAGTACAAAAAAAAAAAGATTTGAAATAATCATGGTATCTTTGACTGACACAGGCTGCTTTTAACAAAGGCACATTAAGCCCAGTGGCAAAGGACAAGTGGCAGCCTCCAGTTAGTACTTAACTTGAAACCCCTAACTGTTGAAAGAGAAAGAGGTGGAGATGCAGAGACAAGGTGCGGAGGGGAGGGGAGGGGAGGGGAGGGGAGCAGGGGGCAAGAGAGACTTCCAAATTTCTAGTTTTTAAGTCCATCAAACCTCCAAAACATTACCTTAACAACTTCAGACCACTACTCAGGAATCTCAATACCTCAACACAGTGTACTGCTTTCAAAGCTCTCTGTACCACTTCACTTAATTTCCTTGTCAGGTTAATATATGCTGAGTCTGCACACTAATCAGGCACAGGAAGAAGACAAACGTACCAGGAAAGTCCCAATAGGAAAAAGAGCAGGATTTTATTCACATGGAGACGTGTTCCTGCCAGTGGAAGGGGCTTACAGACCTCACCAGGGCACAGAGGTTTTCCCTACACCCCACCTATCCTTCTGGGAAACACTAACCTAGCAGGAGAACTGGGGTGTGAACAGGGAGCCATGAAACCTCTGCTTGCTTTCTGCCTGTTGTTTTCCCAACTTATCTTTATTCCGTAGTCCATCTAATCTCTCCTGCCCACTGCCTGCACTCCTTTCATTCCACTTGTTTTCCTATTTTTACCACTTCCTTTTATTTCAATATGCCCGTTCCTCTGAGGCCCTTCTCATTTCTCTCCCCCTCCTTATTTTTCAGTCTTCCTGAATCAACACAATCCTCTTTTGGCCATGGAGCCAGTCATCTCCTGGCTGTCACCTGGTCGTTCTGCCCTTCTGTGAGTAGAACCCCTACATGGAAAGCCCCCCAATTCTGGTGGTAGGTAGAAAGAAGCCATTATCATCCAAGATGCAAATTCAGCACTAGAGAAAAAAAAGGAAATTTTCCTCAACTATGGGATATCAACACTCATTACTTTGTAAATTAAATGTAGTAAGCCAGTATCACCATTGTTTTTCAGGGTTTTCCCATTTCACACTTTTTTTTTCTCCTGTTTTAAAAAGTTGTTGAGAGAGAGAGAAAAGCTGACTGAGTTTGTACTAATTCAATTCCTGATTGACTGTAATGGCTATGGCTGAGCTTGAGTCAGAAAGAGCAATCAGAAACTCAATCCATGTCTCTCGCGTGTGGTGGAAATCCAGTCATCTGAGTTATCACTGTTTCTCATTGTCCACCCTGGCCAGGAAGCTGGAATCAGGAAGGTAGACCTGGGATTCCAATCAAGGCACTGTGACATGGCATCTTAACCACCAGGCTAACAGCCCGAAGGCCTGTTCTCCTATTCAAAGCTTAGAATTGCAAGTAGTCATTATACTCCAAAAACTGAAACAGAGGGATACAGTGTGTTACACTGTATGCTGCTTGGGCAAACCAAACTTGAAATGAAAGCTCCTGCAGATCATGGTGGAAAGCATGACCCATAATTAGCATATCTGCAAAATGGACTACAACTATTACATTACTGCATTGCCCTTGCCAAACCCAAAATTCAACATTCTGCTCTTGGTACATCATTTTATGCGGAGAGCCTACAGCTCCATTCCATAGAAAGAGATGAGGGAATCAAACCAATGCCGACCTAACAGCAGGAAACTTGCCACAATTCTATCGCAAGTGCTGTGACTACTACAATGTACAGAAGCAACCTGTCGCTGTACAGTCTCCATAAAGCCCCTACAATCCAATAATCTGAGCCTCTTGAAATCTGTATCCTGTACAGATGCCTTCTTCCACAATGTAGCAGGATGCAGAATAGCATCTAATTTCAAAGGTAAAAGGCAAGATTGTGAAAGACTGTAAAATTCAGTGAGTTATCTACTTCACTTCTCCATCTGGGTTATTTCTGACACATACCACCCTAGATCAAGAAATATAGGAATTGGAAAAATGGTCAAGTTGTTTCTTCAAGTCATCTTCAGCTCATCGCACCCCCCCCACCCCTTTTTTTGTCAACACATCTAATGCAGTCCCCAACAGAGTAATTGAGAATGGTCAGGGATCAAACAGAGACTCATGCTAGACAAATTCCCAGCTCTGCCTTATAATCCAGGCCAGTGGGGAGGCAAGGAAAGGTAGGAAGAGACGACAGAAGCCCATTCTCACCCAGAATTCATCACGTTGTTCAAGAGGTGGCAGAAGTTGACGTAGCAGATGCTTCTATGGATCTCCCCATTTCTCAAGCTTATGGCTTTCACTGTTACTGCACAATAACCCAGACTGCAGAATGACTTCTGCTCAACACTCAGGGCTGTGATCCTGGGCTGGGGTTCTGCTAACACAATGATGCACAGGAGACCATTCTCAGGAGCAGAGAAAGGCAGGCTGGCATGTGAAAACGCATGGAAAGTGCTGAAACTGTAAAAAGAGCTCTTGAGGCTCCTGTGAACCAGCAACTGCTACTGCCCTCATTTTACACAAATCAGGGGGGCTTCAAAAAATTCACGGTATTGTGGACAATGAAAAAAGCTGTACATGAACTTAAACTCCTTCAGTTCTATTTCTGTGAATTTTTGAGATACCATCAGAAAAACAAGAAGAAAATGAAGGTCTGAGAGACGCCTATGACCCAGGACACACTGGTCACAAGCAGCAGAGCTGGGACTAAACCTAGATACACAACGTCCTAAGTGGCACATTGTTCTGCTGCTAATGGCCCGTTTCTGCTGGTGACCTCTGGCCTAGTTAAATTCAGGATTCACTTCAGCTAAATGAGAGAATAACGTATAAAAGTCTCAATTCAATAAAATTGCAGGTTGCATATATACCAGAAACAAACCGTATCATCACTTACACCTGCTGTTTAAAGGGTTCTTTGGGATGACACGTATTTCACCAACATGGGCTCTGATGTCATCTAAATGCCGCTGTGATCAGGTCCCAAGAAAGCAGAGAGGCAGTGAAAATAACATGGGCTTGCAGAGCTAAGTACCACATATGGTAGAAACTAATCAAAATTCTGCCCTCAAACTTCTGGTGAACATTCATTTCAAAAGAAAACTCCAAAGAATTTTCTCATGTTGTTTGTCTTTTCATATTTAAGTGAAAAATGGGAACTTTCAAGTATGATTTAATGGGTTAAGACTTCCCAAATGGACTTGACAAAAATATCGCATCCTGTCTGCTGAGAGAATCACGTAGCAAACATCTTTCAAACATTCCAGATTGCAATGAAAATACAGAGGTGAAAGGGGGTCAAAAGGCAAAAAGATGGGGTGAATGGTATAATCTAATGAGAGACAACTACATATTCTACTCCATGGCGACAACTGAGACCACCACAGTGTGTTGAATTATCAAATCTGCATTCATATCAGTAAGTTTAAGACTTCAGTAAGAGGTGGTTGAGTAGGGGGAAGCTGGTACACTGTGGACTTACAGAAAAACAAATAGCCCTGGATTCCAATGCCCAAGTCAGAAAGTATATTCCATGGGTGGGGGCTTGACAGAGTGGTTAAGTCTCCTGGGTTGCCCACCTCCCACATCAGAGCACCTTGGTTCCAGTCTTAGTTCTTTGGCTCCAGCTTCTTGTTAATGCAGAGTGGGAGGTAGCAGGTACCATATCAAGTAACATGTGCCTGTCACCCACACGGGAGACCAGGACTGGGTTCCCTGTTCCTGGTTTTAGCTTGGCTTTAGTCCTGGCATGGTGACCATTTGGAGAGTCAATCGGTGAATGGGAATTAGTCTCAGTCTCCTCCCTGTTCTTTTCCACAAACAAGATATAAATAATCTTATTTCAAATAAATCACTTTTTTTTAAACCAAGCACGCAACTTATAAAAATGGCCTTTTGTCCCCAACACTACCTTCTCTCTACCCCACACACAGAGAGTTGCAAGGCCAGGTAGAGGGCCCCAGTTCTGGGCACAGACCTGGAAATGCCCAAGTCAAGTACTCAGCTTCCTGCCAAAAGGAATGTCTCGTACATGCTGATCCTGGGTCCCGTGTCCTTGCTTTAATAAACAAAAGCTTGTTGGGACTATTTTCACTTTTCAGACTGGACTGTATTTAGCAGTAAGATGGGCACATTCCATTGACCTGAGTTCACTTTTAATTTTTTTTTTTTACATTTTCTTGATATTTTGCCCTGTTTAGAATTTATACACAGCTGCAGACAGGTGAACATAGTAAAGATTTAGAGACAAAGCAATATTGAAAAACTGCACCTAGAAACTGTTACATCTTTAACGCACTGAGGGAAGCACGTGCTTTGGGGAAAGAAGAAATTAAGTGACCACAACCAGTGGCCCAGACCCTTCAGTCCTCAAGCCCAGCAGCAGACAAAAAGGGGAGAAATTGGCCACCACGAAGTAGGGAAATCCCACTAAATAACCTTATTCAAATAGATAAATACAAACATGTGTCTTAGAGACATCCAAGAGCAGAAGTGATTCCAAGGCCGTCTGCCTGGACCCTCAGCATTCCACACCCTAGCCACACTCAGCACATCATTGCAAGCACAGGGAACAAACTGCTGCCCATCCAGGTGGAGGCAGCCATGCTCTGGCCACCCCCACGCCTTCCCCATGGACACCGGAGAGCTCACAGTCTCACTTCTCTAGAAGCAAAGCTATCACTGCAAATCTTAGCACAGGAATTCCATTGTTTGGTTTTGTTTTGTTTTAAGATTTACTTACCTGAAAGGCAGAGTTAGAGAGAGAGAGAGAGAGAGAGAGAGAGAGAATCTTCTATCCATGAATTCACTCCCCAAATGGCTATTATAATAACTGAAACTCGGCAAGCCAAAATCAGAAGCTACATCAAGGTCTCCTAAGTGAGTGATGTGGTCCAGGCACTTGGATCGGATTTCTGCTGCTTTCCCAGATGCGTTGGCAGGGAGCTGGATCAGAAGTAGAGCAGTCGGTCCCTATGTGGAATACTTCTTATTCCTAGTAAGAGTCACTATGGCGAATGAACTTATGTGCTAATTTTGGGCGAAAATCTATTTCTGGTTTCTAAGCAGATAGCAAAATAGATGGAGGGGAAAAAAACCCATCAGGAACCCAAGAAAGAATTAGAATATAGAAGCCTGGTGGCTCTACTGCCACAATCAAGGCAACCTATGACCTCTGAGGGAGAAAGGAACAGCGTCCTCCTGAGCAGTTAGCGGTGACTCTAAACTGTGACCCTACAGTGTGATGGCAAGTTGACTTCATTTCTAGACTGCCAACAACACCAAAGGTCCGGTGCTAAAAGTGTATTTATCTGCTTCTTTATCTGTAATTCTTACTATTTTGTAACAATTGTCTTCACAAAGGCTACTAGCTATAGGTGAGCAACATAAAAGGAACTCTCTCTTGCCACACGGATATGGCTACCATGGCACAGATCATGTAAGAAAACACGTTTCCATTTAAATGTTTGAAACAAATGCCTCCTACATCCCCCTCCTCATCCTTGCTCTGAACCCTGCCATTTAAAGTTACAGCTAACAGTTGCTTGTTACTGGAAAAGTCCATGGTTCTCAAAAGCTATTAGGGCTAACTATCACCTATGGGATCTGAAGAAACACAAAGATCCAAGGACAATCCCCTGCACACAGACTGTTGTTCAGCAGGCATGGGCCAGGTCAGAAGTCTGTGTGTCTCACCAGCTCTTAGATGGCACTGCTGTTGCTGCTGGCCTGAACTGGCTCAAGCCAAGCCCTACGAAAGTCTTGCAGATGGTGACAAGGGCCAGCCGTGCCTTCTAAACACAGGAACTTCAATTCTTACTTCTTTAGGGTGCTCGAGTGTGCATGCACATATCATGTGCAATGGCAGTGCATGCAGTAAAGAGATATTTTGTATCATTCTGATTTTTGTATATGTGCTGTCAAAGCCAGCAGATAACGTGATATTCTATTTATGCAGAGTTCTAAGGAACACTGTCTAAGGGGGAGGAGGGGTTTGGGGAGAAGATCAACTCATTGAACAGATTTTGAAAATCACTCACTCTCATTCGTTCAATTTATTGAAAAGAAAACCAAGACCTAATAAAAGAGCTTGTTCTGTATAACACAGTCTAAAGCATAAACTAGTAGATCTAATGAATTCAATAGGTCTTAAAAACGTTGACATAATCAGAAGACAGCATTGACAGCGCTGGGGTAGGACCCAGGAATGTGAGCTTTACACCTTACATATCTCAGAGATTGCATTCTAACACTGCGGGGGGTGTGTTCTGCCTGCCTGTCTGTCTCTCTATCCTCTTATCCCTCCTCCGTTTCCACATACTTTTACGACTACCACCCCCCTCCCATCATCAGGATCATGATCAAGTCTATGGAGGACTTTTCATAATTTTACACAGTGGATAGTCACCAAGGATTTTACCTTTTACGTAAAAGAAACTTACATCAACATAATCCTTTCCAACACTATGCCAGCAGATAACTTAAATTGTTGTCTGAGGTTATGTGACAAAGAGGCCACGATTTTGTTAAAATAATAATAACAGGGAGATTTCAGCTGGCAGGAATATCCCACTGAATCACCCCTTACTTAGGTCATCCTTGAGTGTTCACAAAGAACAAAATAGAGGGTGACAAAGTATCTTACTCTCGAAAATAATTATCAATGAAATCTATGAAGTCTGTTCTCTACACATTAATAAAAATGTAACTGAATTACGGAGTTTATACACTGAGGCATTTGTGGCTTGAAATAACTGTACTCATAATAAAGGCGTTTATTTTTGGAAGATGAATCCATAGCTGTGTTAATTTTTGGGTTAACTTCACCCTAGTTTTATCTTACTTTCCTTTTCCTATTATCTTTTTGATCTCTAATACTTACATTTTATTTATCTGCCTCTAATAGATATAGTCATATCATCTCCCTGAAGTCTTCTTTGATGCAAGGGAAGACAAAAATCACTAAAGCATGAATCAAGTCATCAAAGTCTTTCTAAGCTGACAGGCTTTTTGTCTGGATAAGAATTCTCAGTAGGAAAATCTGTCACTTGTTTTTCATATACCCATATACTTGAGATACAATATCAGAAAATAGACTAACTGTAAACTTACAAAATGTAGTATCATTTGAGAAAAAAAAATATTTACTAAGACAGATGCCGTGCCCTACGTAAAAAGCCGTTTAAAATCCTCTTGGATCCTTGGGTCCTGTTTGATATGACAGATCTTATTCTTAATATTTTACATAACTATATGACATCTGGAAACTACTGGAAAAAATCAAGAACAAAACTGCAAGAAGCTGTAACAAACTGACACGGCGTAATTAGCATTCCCCTTCCTTCAGATTTCGTGCTTCCTCTCTCTTGTACTACAGTTTGCTCATGAGCAACATGGGGAGAAAGCTGATTTCCGTAGCTGGTTTTACCTAATTTTCCTCTCCCAGCAGGGGCCTGTGTTTCCTAGACAGCCCAACATACACAGTCTCCACACTGCTTCCTCCGCACACACATTCTCATAGGTGCAGTCCCTGTCCCTACTTAGCTTAAGATAATGAGGAATGCGTGAATTCAATGAATGTCATACTCATAGCAGTGCTAAGAGTTGTGCGTGATTCTTCTCGCCACTCATATATATAAAGTCAACTAACTTCTCAAGATGCCAGCCTGTCTGGCCCCGCCAAGTCAGTCTTCTAGATGCCTAGAGAAAAAAAAAAGCCACTGCTTTGCTTCCCAGTGGAATCAAAACTGGTTATCTCTCTATCTCATCTAAATTCTTCACAGAAGAGCAGGAGCCTTCCTTCCCAGATCTACTGATCTGTATCCACCAGAACATTCTGAAATACCCCAGGCCCTTCCAAGCTGGTGCCTCTTGGTCTCTGCATGGTAAGCCTGCTGCTTCTTCTCCTTCTCCAGTTATGACTCGTTTACTGGGGTGCAAAGGTTGCTACCACACAACAACAAGGGGTGCCTAAGACTGAACAGAGGCATGTCATGCAGGGACAGGTGTCACTACAGCAGAGAACTAATTACATCTAGTTTTATGAGGTATAATTATTTGGAGATTTAAACTAGACTGATGCTTAACGGCCTTCCCTTTGGATTTCTTCCACATCCACCCATTTAAGGTGAAACAACAGACATAGGCTAAGGTGAAAATGCTTTCAGGAATGCGTGACTAAAATAATGTAGAAAATCACATGGCACATGTGACCAAAAAGTGGCGTGAGGTCATTCTGGTATGAGGTCTCAACTTAAAAAAAAAAGATAATGCAATGGTCTCTTGCTAGGATGAAACACATCAGAAGTCCATGCAGTCATTCCTAGCGGAACACAGCCCACCGAGACACGTTGTTCTGAGGGGTGAAAGGGCCTGACACCACGATGTCCCTCTCTCGGGAACTCACTGTCTATAGCAAATGTCTGGAGCATTACCTTGCAAGTCGGAATCATTCGACTTTGGACTGCTTCTTGCTCGCCGCTCGGTTTTCTTAATTCCTGGCCCACCTCCGCTGCCGCCGCCCCCGCCTCCGCCGCTCCCACCACCGTGCCCCTTCCCGTAGCCATTGTACACCGTGGTGCAGCTGCTTTTGTAGAGAGAGGAAGGAGGGCTGTTGAGGCGGTTCTGGCGGTCAATCTGGCGCTCTTTGACTTTCTTGTGTGGAGGCTTGCTGTACTGGTCTTCTCGAGTAATGTAGCTTGACATTCCATAGAGCGGTATAATTTCTAAAGGGGATCATATGACAATTGCAAGCTCAGTCTGAATTTTTTGATCAGATATTGTTAAACAGTCCAATGACCTGACCCCTTGTTCATCTGTATATGAACAAATACAGTCTAAAAGATATTTTTAAGGAAATGCTACATATGTTTATGTTTTTTTTTAACAATATTCCTATCCGTTTCTAACAAATCAGGGAAGAATCCATCTTAAAAATCATATTTTAATTCATAAATTTTCTATAAGTGATAGAGAAAAATGAAGGAGCCAAAGGACCTGTCCTTTGGCTGGGACTGTAGTGTAGTAGGGAAAGCCTCAGCCTGCAGTGCTGGCAGCTCTTTTTAAGTCCCAACTGCTCCACTTCCAATTCAGCTCCCTGCTAATGCACCTTGGAAAGCAGCAGAAGACAGCCCAAGTGCTGGGGGCCCTGCACCCCTCTGGGAGACACAGAAGCAGCTCCTGGCTCCCAGTTTCAGACCGGTCTAGCTCCAACCATTTGTGGAGTGAATCAGTAGATGGAAGATCTTGCTCTCATGCTCTCTGTAACTCTTTCAAATAAATAATTACATCATTAAAAAGTTACTGTCCTTAAAGTGTTCTACTCCAGCTGAATTTATAATTAAGGTTTTTTTTTAAATTTCTGCTAGTATATTTTTATTGGTGCAATACACTAAAAAGGAAGAAACTACCCCCTTTATACTTTAATCAATACACTGAACATATGCATAATAGTGCTAATATTGGAAAATATATAGCAACCCAATAGAAGGATATATCTACGACACCCCTCCCTCCGCAAAGAAAAAACCCAACACTTGAACACCACTTCCTAAACAATGAGATGAGAAATTTCCATCGGAAATAATCAAAGTTCACAGAATCAAGGGAAATGGTCAAAGGAAAAAGGGAAAAAATGTCCAAAGGAAACAGCAGGGATAAAGATAAGCCACTTGTGAAATCGTATGCCAAACATGGTAATCCCTCATCTCAAGCTCTGTTTTGAAGTTGAGGGAGGCAGGACACAAGTAAAATGTCACCTACTCACTATGTGTGTTTCTAAAAGAGAACAGGGTTCTATAAAATAATGTAACAATCCTAGAGGAGGCATACCTACTAAACTAAAAACTTTAAATCCGTTTCAAGTCATACTTAGCAATCAGTGACTATGATAACACCCAACAAAGAGACTGCATATTCCTGTCTTTACAGGAAAAAGGAGGGGTGGGGGGGACGGCAGGGAGTTTGGCACACACACACAGCCTGGCCTTGTCACACAGCCAGGAGGTAAGCCGCTGCCTGAGACACTGACAGTGCAATCCTGGTTGCCCCACTTCTGATCTACCTCTCTATTAATAAGCTTGGGAAAGCAGCAGAAAGCAGTCCAGTGTTTGGGTCCCAACAACTCATTTGGGAGACCCAATTCAGTACCAGCCCCGTCTTTGGCCTGGCCAAGTCCAGGACCAAGAGAGGATTAGTCCTAAGGTCTTGCTAGGCAAGAGACTTAAACTAAGACTGTCCTGGACACAGCAAGAATCCACGAGTGCAAACACAATGTTAACAGTTGATGTTTCAATTGTCAATTGGTGGAGCATCACTCCTCACTTTCTAAAAAGGAAGATAACAAAATAGCTTTCATCACAAGGTCTCCGGTGTGCACTGGAGAATATGAAAACAAACACAATGCCATGCAGAGAGTAGACACTCAGAGAAACTGCGAAAATATAACAGGATGATCAACGTTGTAAACACTACAATGCAATATAGATGCGATTTAAAATATTCACCACAGGAACTGATATAACAGTATTCATTTAAAAATGTCAATTTTTAAAAAATTTTATGCTTTGGAAAATTAATGTTTAACTTGCTTTTAGGTATATACACCGAGAACTAAGGTAAGACAATATATAAATAGCTCTCATTTATAAAGCAAGATCATTTTGTTTCAGAGTTGAGTTAAATTTTAAATCAGTGAGAACAGTTTATCTAGACTTTTATGTGTCATTTTAATGAAACTGAACTGAAATAGCACTAGGAAACGAAGAGACTAAGCTTTCTGTTTGTTTAATTTTAATGACTGAATTCATACTTTCAGCTTATGTAAAACTGTAAAGGCCATCATTGATAAAGCAATACTAAGCCTGGGGTACACTGCTAGGACTGCTGAAGCCTGGCGTGCCAGGCAGCACCATCACACGAGGAGGCAGTGGCCACACACGTCCAGTGCCATCCTTGCTCAGATCCAGAGGAAAACCCTGAACAAATGTAAAATTACACAAAATCAAAGTGTGTTAGTTCTTTTCCAACTATGATTTCCTATGGGCCCACTATTGGATATTTTTGCTGTTATATTGATAGGCAAAGAGATCAAATGAATATGACAGTATTGATACTGCTGGAGAACTGAAGCAATGGCTTCAGCTTTTGTTACAGGCTCTCTGTTCCCTATTAGGAAAGCACTGATTATTCTGCCTGGTGCTTTTTTTCAAAGAACCAAATTTCCATCCCTAAGTTACAACAGGATATGTCACTTAAAAACTCCGTATCAGATGTTTCTTTCATCAATAAGGAAAAAAGTATATAATGTGAGGTGAACACACCAAGAAAATGTAAATTAAAACCACATACACGTATAATTGGTAAGAAAGTGGGGGTGATAAATTCTTAATCAAAAAAAATTATGGTGTCGCTGATATGTTTCATTCCATTTATCTGAATTAACATAAATGTGTCAAGCCACTGAATGCTTCAACTCACTGTCAAGACTAAGAAGGAAAATCAGTTGTGTGCAAAGACCTAGAGGTTACCCTCAGTTTGTTAGCTCCCTTCTTTCCAGAGCAGAGCCTCAGGCTCCAGGTCAACTTCTGCCTGAGAAACAGTAAGATTGCAGCTGTGACAATGACAGCGTCGGGGGACCACGGCAACATCGAAGGAGTTTTGAGTTGTCCAACACATCGTTTTCAGATTCAACATAAAGCATTCAGGAAACCAAAAGTTTATGGAGGCTTCACAACCTTCAGACCTCGGAAACAGGGCACAGCACACTTTTCTATTATTCCTCTTCGCTACTGTTGAAGCATGAGGAAATAGGTGTCAATGAAAAGATGGGCTAATCTTGCCCCAAGTCACTCACACATGAAGATCTGTTCATAGGACCCACAACGGATCACCGACACTTTTCTAAAAACAAAGTGGCTATCCCACTTTGTACGGTGGGGTCCGAAGTTATGAGAAATGAGAGAAAGAGTTGGAAAGCACAAGATAATTTGTCCAAGACACAATTCAAGAAAGGAAACTGGTCTTTTCCCGTGAGATTCATGCCAGGTAGATCCCTTTAGACTATGCTCTTTATAAAGAAAGGAAAGGTGCTCTGAAACTGACAAATCAACCACATCTACAGCCCCGGACAACAACGCCAATCCACTCACCTTGCTCCCCGTAGATGGTCGGAGGAAGATGATGCTGAGGGAAAAACTGTGGTGGTATATCTCCAGGTCCAGTCACAGGTGGGTAGTAAGCCGTGTGAGAATTATGGATAAAATGTGGGTGGTGAGTCAGGTACGGGGGCAGGTGATGAGTGGGTGACATGGCGGAGGGGTAGCTTGGCGGGTAACACTCAGGAGACTGAGGGGTCACCACCACCCGGCGGACTCCGGTGCTGTCTTCAATCACCTGCGGAAAACAATGCAAAAAGGAAGACCAGGGTAGAAATTATTAGCACACATGCTAGGAACGTATACCACTGGTAATTTCCTGTTTAAAATGGGAGGACTCAGGGAGGGGGCCTTAACACAGAATGTTCTGCAATTCTACTCATTAAATGATTTCTGGAAGTAACAACACTCAGCTTCAAATTTACACAACTAAATTTCATCAACCATCTGATTTTGATCCCACAAAACTTTCTGCAGACACCAATATCTTGTTAAGAAATCTCACTTTCATTTCTTTATCTCATCATAAAGTCTTCACTGGCTTTATCCAAGAGAAATGAATTTAATTTGTGCTAATATTGATTTTCAGAACAAGCTTAAACATAGTTCAGTGGTTCACAAGAGGCTTCCAAGATGACAAAGCTCTGGTTTCAGGACTGGACTTGCAAATTGGCCTAAGAGCATCCTACCCTGCTCCTGCTTTAGCATGCAGAGTGCCATTCACAAAGGCATCGACGCTAATGGTTTGAACAAAGCCACTTGCCAGTGTGACAACTCACTGGCTAATACTCAAACTGCAAGCACTGGCATCCTATATGACACTGTTTCATGTCCTACCTGCTCTACTTTCCATCCAGCTCATTGGTTATGGCCTGGAAAAGCAGTGGAGAATGGCTCAAAGCCTTGGGACCCTGCACCCATGTAGGAGACCAGATGGAGGCTTCTGGCTCCTGGCTTCAGATTGGCTCAGCTCAGGCCTCTGCAGGCATCTGGAGAATGAACCAATGAATGGAAGATCTCTCTTTCTTTCCTTCTCTCTATGAATCCGTCTTTCCAATAAGAATAATAAATCTTTAAAACAAACAAACAAAAAAAAAAACCAAATATGACTGTGTGAATATATTGCAATGAATTTCTAATTGTATCTTAGGAAGATAGTTATACTCAAATATTAAATGACTTAAGTCTAAAATGCACCAACAACAAAAATGATAAAACTTATACTTAGCTTCATTAAAAAAAAATTACTGCTTATGCCAAATTGGCAAATCAACCAATGTCTGCTCTATATTTCAGTGTACAAGGTCAGTTTAGGTTATACTGCCAATCCTTGATCTTTTTCTAGGAAACAAATATCTTTACATTTGTTATTAAATCTGTTAACCCAGTTTCTATCATGATTTTTTTCAATATAATGTTTGTCACTTCAATTTTTTTTAAAGATTTATTTATTTTTATTGGAAGGTCAGATATACAAAGGAAGAGAGACAGAAGACCTTCCATCCGATGATTTACTCCCAAGGTGACTGCAACAGCTGGAGCTGAGGCAAGGCAAAGCCAGGAGCCAGGAGCATCAGAATTCCTCCAGGTCTCCCATGTGGGTGCAGAGTCCCAAGGCTTTGGGCCATCCTCCACTGCTTTCCCAGGCCACAAGCAGGAAGTTGGATGGGAAGTGTGGCAGCTGGGATTAAAACTGGGGTCCATATAGGATCCTGGTGCATTCAAGGTGAGGACTTTAGCCGCTAGGCTCATGCACCGGGCCCACGGTTTCTATTATGTTAACAGCTCATTTAGAAAACAATATTATGTCTTTAAAACTGAGATTCTGGATTATATTACCTACTGAAACTTCTAGACAGATTTCTTTTTCACGTTTATTTAATGTGTCTGAAAGGCACAGTGACAGATCTCTCATCCACTGATCAACTGCCCACATGGATAAAAACGAAATAGCCGAGTCTGGGGCAGGCTGAAGACTGGAAGCAGATGCTCCATCAGGTAGTACCAAGTGGTAACAAGGGAAGTGCTGGGCCATCACTCTGCTTTGCCAGGTGTATTAGGAGGGAGCTGGACAGCAACAGAGGCTGAACTCAATTGCAGGCACTCCATCCCGGGAGTGAGTGTCAGCAGTGGTTTACATGCTATGCCACACGTTTGGCTCTCAGAACATAGCTTCTTATGCATTGTTCAGCAAATGAAACTTCTTCTCAGTCTTGGCTAACTAATCCTACGAACACCATTAATGCATGCACAGATGCCAATTCACAACTGTAAGAACATGGTACGGAAACCAAGCCACTGGAATTCCTCATGCGCACATCAATAATTATCACCACAGTCTCTTCCACTTATTCAAAATTCAGCATATAAATATTCTATCACAATTTGTGCAAGTTTAGTGTAAATATGTTGTGGATTTGCCATCTGATACTAACACGCATTTTTCTAAACTTCATAAGTTACTTAAAAAAAAAACAATAAAGCATCTCTCTCTCTCTCTCTCTCTCTCTCTCTCTCTCTCACAGAATCTTCATTCGATTCTGGAGAGTCCTCAAAGGCAAAGAATTCTCTAGACGTTCACAACTGTTACTATATTATTCAATACAAAAAAAGTCAACAAGCAACTGCTTAAACGTGACTTGGTGTGAAATATAGTAAGAACAGCCACTCACTAAATATGAGGGATTCTTTGAACTGATAAAAGGTAGTAATAATAAAAAAACTTTTATTATATAATATCTGACTTATAACAAAATGCTTTATGTAACAAATGAAATTAGTCCAAAAAATGCCAATTAGATCCAAAAAGAAAGAGAGGTAACCATCTTCTTTACTACTGTATTTTGTAAGAATATTTATTCTTTTAAAATTACTTTTAAAATTTTAATATCAATGCAAACCATAAACTACTTTAACACATGCACCGCCATAAAGGTCACTAGTTGGAAAACCAAGTAGTTTTTGAAACCCAAACTTCCTAAACATAAAAAATTAATAGATCCATCTTTAATTTTCCTAAATTTTTATGCAGCACTCATGAAAGCTACCCCAAGGGGACACTCACTAAATCCAAGTTATTAAACCCAAACTTAGCCTGCATTTTTTAAAAAATAAAGCATTACTTCTAAAATAAGTAGGCATATCCAAAGTGTGATGAATATTTAATTCACTTGTCCTTTACATAACATAAATTATATTTTAGTTATCAAGCTCAGATTTGAGATAGGTCTGAGGGGACTGTGCCTAAGTTGCCCTAAGAACAGGAAACTCTGAGGCTCAATAATAGAGCACCAAAGAAGCCACACGGAAACTGGCTGCAATGACAGTCTCCCTTACTGAAGGTGGCTCAGAATAAGTTTTGTAACTGTAGTAAAAGAATGTAGACATCTGAAAGAGTTCGGTCCAGAAAACCCTCAAGTAATACAAGAGGCCTTCAGGCTTCACAGATGGCTAAGCAAAGATTAATTTCCTTGTGGGGTGAATGGAATGAGACAATGTCCAATGGCAGACAAATAACCTCTACTCAATTCTACAGTTACTTCCTAACAGACACTATGTGCAAAGGACTTATGTTCAAAGAAAAGGAAAAAAAAATGCTAAACAATACAATTTGTTTATACAGCCCAAAAAATAACAAAGAGAAAAACTAGATTGAGTCGATACAAGTGCCAGAGAAAGCGATTCTTCTAGAGTTTTCCCACATCTGAGCCTCACCAGAATGGCCACTCAGGTCCACTGCAGAGAAACATGATGACAAAATCACTATGCTAGGCTCTCAGATTGCCATCTGCTTGGGGATAAACTGTGCCACCCCCCATGCCAGGTATACATTTAAGTCCCAATACTCAATGCCTTGGAATGTGACTATATTTGGAGATAATTAAGGTGAAACAAGATTATATGGGAGAACTCTAAACCAGTGTTCGGTCACTGCCCTTATAAGAACAACAGGTGAGGAGGACAGACACGCACGGAGGGAAAATCACGTGACAATGCCCAAGGAAGACAGCCATCCCCAGTCCACCCCTGCCTACAACTTTACCAGACTTCCAGCCTCCAGGACAATGAAAAGATACACATCTGTCCTATGAAATCTACCAGGCTGTGTTCCTTCACTACAGTGGCCCTAGAGCAAGGGGGTGCCACCCATGAGGGCCTCAGCATCCATGTCCTCCGATGTTCTCCTGGTGCATCAGCAGTCAGCTGGATCATTAAGTAGAACAGCCAAGACTCAACTGGCATCTAGATTGGATGCCAGTCACAAACAGCAGCTTAACTCACTGCATTAGGATGAAGGGCCCTCAGTATTTTTAAAAAATTGATACAAAGGGAATAAATATCATGTATTTTACATAATTGGCTTTAAGGAGAACCACAGCTTTCATACTTGTCTGCACACTGCTGTTTTCCTTATGTGCAGAATAATATACAAGTAAGGTTGGCAGAAGAGCAAATCCGTAAACAAGCTGGTGATGAGAATTAGGATCACCGGGTTATGAACAGACTTCTTAAAAATTGTCCATAGGTCTACTATTCTTGCCATGCCACAGCTTAGACACAAGGATGAGTTACTGGAATATGGACTTGTTGATTATCTGTTGTTGGCTTTAATCGCCTCTATCTGAAATGAGTCAACTCAGGTTAATTCCTGGAACACTACCCAGCAGGCACTAAGAGCAAGCCATCACTACAAACTACCACTATGCAGGCCGCCATGTCACCCTCGGCTGCCAGCAAACCAGTGTCATCCCCGAATTAAGGGAAAGAAAACAAACAAACAATAACAACAACAAAACAGGAACAAGGCTTGGCTGGGGTCAAGCTAACCTGCCCAAAGACACAGAGTTAGCAGGGAGAGGGTGAGAAGACAGGATCAACTTAGAGGCCAAGATTTAAAATAATTTTTCTATGTTGGCCCAGCTACTTCCAGGAGACCCCGATGAAGCTCCTAGCCCCTGGTTTGGCATGGCTCAGCCCTGGCTTCTGCAGCCATTTGTGAAGGGAACTAGAGGGTGGAGGATCTGTCTATGCATCTGTCTCTTATGCCACTGTGTCAAATAAATAACTAAATCTTTAAAAGCAAATAAATAAGTGAATCTCCTAAAAACTCTTGTATTTTGAGAGTCTTCAAGATGCAAGGCTAGCAGATGGGAAAAGGTAGTTCCGCTTTGCTGAACGGAAATGCTCCACAAGGCTTTTAAATAAACACCTAACTTTCCAAAATGGCTTCTATTCCTACAGGGCTACAAACCCCAAGGATCAAAAGAGATGAATAATAGACAGGAGACAAAAGAGGCACTTAAAAATCCTGGGCCAGTTGCCCACAAGGCACACTGAGCGAACTGCCTGGATGTGAACAACCAACACCGAGCCATACCATGAAAGTCGGGCCCCAACTGATTTGCTAAGTGTAGCTAACGTTTCGGAAGTGGATTCCCAGGCCATTCCTGGAAGAGAAGATGTCTTAAATAAAATTGAGCATGCAAACAGGGAGCAAGAAAAAGTCTTGACAATCAATAATAAAACAGCTAGGCTTCTGCCAACCACACTCCTGGCGCTTCTCTCTTCTTGGCCCACTTACCCCATGACCTGAATTAGAGCCCTTTCCCTCCCAAGCAATTCCTCAAAAAGCAGCTGGGCACACAGCAGGTTCTATACAAATGATTCATTTTCTAAATGAAATTAGAAAACGAATGCAAAAGCCAATAAAAGATCTTCATCTGCTTAGTTTTTTTTTTTTTTAAGACTTATTGACTTTTATTAGAAAGTCAGATACGCAGAGAGGAGAAGATCTTCCATCTGCTGCTTCACTCCCCAAGTGGCTACAAAGGCCGAAGCTAAGCCAATTCAAACTCAGGACCCAGGAGCCCCCTCCAGGTTTTCCATGCAGGGTCCCAAGGCTTTGGGCCATCCCTGATTGCTTTCTCAGGCCATAGCAGGGAGCTGGAAAGGAAGTGGAGAAGCCGGGATATGAGCCGGTACCCATTTTGGGATCCTGGCATATGCAAGATGAGGACTAAAGTCTTGCCACTAGGCTACTGAGCCAGGGCCTATTTGCTTAGATTTGTTATCTGCTAAGAATTTAATACTGTCTTCTTAGTTCACACCAAAAGCCCCAGCCCCCTGTGTTCAACCATCTCCAAGTAAAATCTAATCCCAAACGAGGCTCAGGGATTTGGTTTCACTGATCACCAACCTGGAGGACAAAGGGACAGGTCCTCATTTTCCCCATGTGGACTATCTCCCTCCACTGCTTCCTCTGAGATGCCAAACAATGCAACAGAGGAAGAGTGCAGTTTGTTCTTCAGACAAGGTAGAGGAACCAGGACTATGCCTTCCGTCACCCTTTCCCGTTCTGCTACTTCGGATGAAACACCACTCATTGCTCAAGTACCACCCATGGAATCAGAGCAACGTGGTCCTCCACAAGTGAGAGCAAAGTTATAAGTGAGATTGGCCAAACACCGGATTTTATGGATGAATTATTGCTTTACTTTTAAATGGTGGTAGGTTTGAACTATTACTCTTACTGGCTGACTCACACTGCTTTGATTTTTCAAATCTAAAGATCATAGCTGTCGCTGAAAATAACACTTCACTTCCCAAGCTCATTTCCTTTCACATCTGTAACAGCTGGTATGGATGACAAGTGTTTGATATCCCCAATGTTTCCGCACATCCTTGAAGCTTAGGACTGGCTCCTGTCACAGATCATGGTTGCTTTGGTAGGATCTGTTTATCTGGAAGAGCCTGGGTGTTGGGGTGGGAGACAGTGGGGTGGAGAGAGAAAGTCTTCCATTTGCTGGCTCATTCCCAATTGACCAGGCTGAAACCAGAGCTGGGCAAGCACTTGAACCTTATTCTGTCTCTGAGGCACTTTATCAGGAAGATGATTCAACCTGCTGCACAATACCAGTCCCATAGCTTGCACCCATATGAAAACAAAATAATGATCAGTGATGTGTCTGTCAAGTGATGTGTTCTGAATGCTGATGTATCAACATAGGGATATCTTATAAAGCCATTCCTACTTGGTAAAATATCCTCTCCTGAATCAATACAGCAAAGGTAAGAAATGGGTATTTTCTCAAACAGAACTTTCCTCAATTCTAGCTAACGGTTAAATTCAATCAAATTTCATTTGTTATATAAATGATCAAAACTAAGGTTATTTGAGGCAATGAGTTAGTTCAAATATCAACAAAAAGTCCCAACCCCTTTAACATAAACATTTTTTTTAATCTAGTAAGCCTACATAACCCATTATTGCTTAATTTTCAGCCTACACAACAACCCTAAGCAATGGCTGAGGTACCAGTTGATAGAAAGCTAAGGTGTCAATATGACACTTGCCCCTCGTACTTGTAAACATGAATCTTACGAACAAAACACTATTATTCTGGAAGTGATTCCTGTAAGCAGACTCTGAGAGAAGTACTGGGTACAGCATTAAAGACACCAAGTGGAAAGTCTACAACCTAACATGATGGAAGTGCTTGGCTTCTAATCCCAGCTCGGCTCAATTTTGGCTCCTGTTAACACAAACTTCAGGAGGCAACAGGTGATGGTTTAAGTACTTAAGTATTGAAACCCACCCAGGAACCCCAGGTTGAGACTGTAGCTCCTGGCTTCTGACAGGCCCATCCTTGCTGCTGCAGACACTTGATAGTGAAACAGTGGACAAAAGCTCTCTTATGTATACACTCACTCTTTCTCTATTCCTCCTTCTCTCCTCCCTTTAAAATATATATATTTTAAAAGGCCCAGCACACTGGTTCATTTGGCTAATCCTCCTGCAAGGGCTAGGATTCCATATGGGTGCTGCTTTCATATCCTGACTGCTCCATTTCCCATCACCTGAAAAGCAGTGGAAAGTGGCCGAAAGCCTCAGGACCTAAGGAAAGACGCAGAAGAAGCTCCTGGCTTCAGATTATTGTGGCCATTTGGGGAGTAGAGCAGTGGATGAAAGATCTTTCTGTCTCTCCTCTCTGTAAATTTGCCCTTCCAATAAAAATTTTGAAATCTTAAAAAAAAAAAAAAGGAGACACCTCATCAATGGCAATCCCTGCTCTGCTGGTTTTAAGTAGGCCAATGCCTGGATATACTCAGGAAAAGGCCGTGCTTCTACTCATGATGAAAGCTTTTAATCTGGACAAAAGAGCAAAACTGAGGCACCTGTAAATGATATTTGATGCCTAATGCTTTATTTTACTAAACATGTCTGAGACTCTTCAGGTGTCACCATGAAGCCCGTGAGTGCTGGGAAGGAGGGAGGAAATGAGCACAACTTTATGCGGAGGCTGCAGGAAGGGTGGAAGGGTCTTCAACTCTACAGTGAAGAGGACAACACGATCACCCATCTAACCTTCCAAATTAAGAAGGAAGTCCAGTAACATGAAGGGATACATCTTATGATCTGTAGACCCATGAAAGATGCTCAGTTAGCTGGCTGCAATCCCATTTTACTATTCCCCAGTCACACTAGAAAAAGGAAGCCATGAAGACAGAGACTCCTCCCAGCACCGAAGAACTGCATGTCTTGAGGTATTTCAGAGAATCAACAGGCGTCTTGTCAAAACAGGGAGATTTGATACTGAAGGCAAAATCGCCAATGGATTCAGATTTGCTTAGAAATCAAAAGCAATAAAGACAACTCCTACAATTTGCCTATCGCTTATTAGTTAATAAATAAACGACTTGGCATGAATCCTAACTTGCAAAGCATACAGGCAACATTCCTAGATGAGGAATCTTCAGTCACAACTAAGTGACTTAACCTTAACCAAGTGGGTGACAGGATTCCTAACCAGCTATTCAGATCGAAAATGTCATGTCATGTCTGTCTTATTTTACCCGGCATTTTAGAAAACAAAATGTCTGTCAAGTGGCAAAGAGTAAATAGAGATCAGATGGTTTCATCTGTGCCCCCAGTAATGAGCCCAGACAGATGACAGAGGGCACCTGTTCAGTCCAGCTTCTCAGGTTGCTGACGTCCACAGAGACAGGGAGATCAGCCCAATGATAGAGACATACATTCTGTAGCTAACCCAACAGACGACTAGCATATTCTGCCACATGAAGTCACTCCTGGATAGCAGCTCAGAACATTGGATCTTTCAAGACTTTCACACCTAAAAGACGGTCTTGATCATCTCCCCAGAGACGAATACAGAGATTATGGAATACCTGAATCCCTGTGCTGCTGTTCCTCACCCCCACGCTCTCACTCCTCCTTGATTAACAGAACAGAGTATTGGGCAGAAACAATGGCATAACAAGCTAATCTTTCTCCTGTGGTGTCAGCATGAACAGGAGTACCAGTTCTAGTCACAGATGCTTCAGTTTTGATCCAGCTCTTTACTGATGGCCTGGGGAAGCAGTGGAAGATGGCCCAAGTCCTTAGAACCCTTCACCTACACAGGAGATACAGAGGAAGCTCCTAGCTCCTAGCTTCACATCAGCT
This sequence comes from Ochotona curzoniae, assembly GCF_017591425.1. Classification (NCBI taxonomy): domain Eukaryota; kingdom Metazoa; phylum Chordata; class Mammalia; order Lagomorpha; family Ochotonidae; genus Ochotona; species Ochotona curzoniae. The sequence continues at coordinate 27,385,988 of NW_024467096.1, forward strand.
TGGCTCTGGCCATTGTTGGCCATTTGTGGGCGGGGAGGGGGGGGAGTGAAACAGCAGATGAAAGACCTCTCTCTCTTTCTCTCTCTGTAAAATCTGCCTTGCAAATAAAAATAAATAAATCTCTAAAAGAGACAAGGGGGAGGAAAGAGAGAGAATATCATTAACAAACAGGACCAACTATGCCATTCCCAGTAATGAACAGTGCCCCAGTTCCAAATTTCAAATATACCACAGCAAGGTACCACTGGGACCATTACATTAGATTTAAAAGTATTACCAGTGAATCCTTAAACCCACAGGATGAGATAGACAGCATTCAAGGGGTGCTCAACTCAGAATTTCCATTCTCATTTTCACTAACTTGTAACTGAAATTTAATATGTCTACCAATTATGAATGTAGACAGCAAACCACTGTGCTACTGGCAGTAACTTTGACTTTGTTATTAAATGTAATACACATGTACAAGTCAGCTTATCATCACAAGTAAAATATCTAAGAAGACCTATTTAGGAAGGAAGACAGCATTTTCCATCTCACAGTTTTAGAAGCTGTCAGTCCAACATCAGCAGGCCTGTTAGGCTCGTATCTGACAAGGGTCCAAGGTGATGGGACAAATGCAAAGGGGGGGAGCACATTCAGGAAGCAGATACCAAGGCTGAACCTGGGTTACAAAGCCAGCCCTCTCACAAGCTTTCACAGGAAAGCTTCCCAGGACCAAGGACCTCCAACTGAGCCCACCACTAGACAACATAATCCACTGACTCTGAAGATCAATGTAATAACCATTACCATGGATTTGGGGCCCAAGGCTTCAACGCATACACCTCTGGAGAACATGTACACAATTCTGTAACTCACAAATGATTGAGAGGCCATCCCTGGGAATGCCCTGGTCTCCATACTGCCATGAAAATCAAGTACTACTTTTGTAAATAGGTAAAGAATAACATTCTGGTTGATAATTCTATTATCAAGCATATGTCACAGTGCTTTGGTAACGACTGATTCTGTCAACTTATCTTCTTACCTGATTATCATTTTTTTTACCTGATTATCATTTTAAAAAACAATACACAGAGGATGACTTTGTTTCCCAATCATTTTTTGAGAAACACTGATTATATGCATCAAACTAGAAAGCCAGTGATGATCAGGATTGAACATGATATATAAAGTTCTTGTCTTTGAGGAAGACAATGATTATGTAAACAAGTTGCTAAGTTACTAAGGTAAGTCACTTAATATTCCAGAAACCACTCAGGGAGCTGGACAGAGCCCCATCTGGGTCCAGGCACCTACTATTTCTGTGTCCACAGGGCTGGGATCTCAGAAATAAAGGGAAGAAATGCAAGATTGAATGCAATATGGGAGAAATAGAGAATGATCAGAAAGAAACTTGCATTTGTACTTTGAAGAAGAAAGGATGCTTTGGGTTCATCTCTTCAATTTAGCAATACCAATGCTGCCATTATGCTTTGCTCAGACAAAACACGCCATAAAGAAACAAAATTACTGCAAAATCAGATAATGGAAACGAAATGATCCTTAAGCCTTCTGTTCTTTTCTTCAGAACCTTCCAACTGCTATGCACACACAGAACACTATCGTGACTTCCTCTAGGAAAGTCAATTCTCTAGGAGAGACAATCAAATTCTCTTATTATTGGCTGCCAAAGGCGTCTGATTCAGTTTGTATGGACACAGGGCAGTCCCTCTTGCTCATTCCTACTCATTATATTCACCATTTTGAAGGGGAGCATAGGTAGTGGTTAACCCAGGCTGTGGCTGCTGAAGGCAGTGGTTGAGGCTAATGCTCGGAGCTCACCAGGCATGGCTGCACATGTTGCTTTTCCATAGGCTCTGTCTTGTACACAGCTCTCCAAACAGTCCCCATGGGAAAATGATCATCAACAAAATTCTCGATGCATTTTAAAATACATTTCTTATCTCTCCCTTGCCAAGGGAAGTGGAAAACACATGATTTTAACTAGTTCTACCCAAAAGAATGGAATGAGGAAAATGGCATACTTCTGCTGTAACATAGCTTGTTCTTTTAATTGCCATCCAAAATTTGAGTTATACCAGTTAATCTGGTGAATGAAATGGAGACTGCTTTCCCAAATAACAAAAACAACAAAAATAATCTTTTTTTTTTCAATTTTGATACTTCACTATTACCTTTCAAGTTCTTATTTAATCTTTCAGTCAATAAGAAGATTTTGGAAAATGTATAATATGGAATATTATATAAATGTATAATTATGGAAAATAAACTCAAAGCATCTGCTTAAGATATTTTTGCACATAAATTATTCAGAAAGTTAATGATGAGGTCAAAGGGGGGGGGGAAAGCCATGGGCAGGATACAATGAAAGGGAAAAATTGCTTCATACTACCTTATCTCCACATGTATTTGGAAAGGCAGGCTCTGTCAGACTCGCTGGAATTGCTGTAACAGAGCTTTTCCATTATAACAACTACTTTGTATTAACCCCTCACTTGACATGTCTCTTAATTCTCATCTCCACCACATCAAGTCATTGCAAAGATGATACAAGAATGTGTAAAACATACAAAGGCAGGCACCATGATCGGATCTGAGGGAAGACCTCACCAGGATATTTCCATCTTTTCCCTAACCTTGCTACTCTAGTTGCCCATTGCTTATACCCTCACATCCTTCCAAAGTGTATACATGATGAAAACGATAATTGTGATAAGATTAAATTCTTTCTTACCTAAGTCCACTTCCTCAGATTTGGGGGTGGGGAGACAAAAACCAGCAAAAGAAAATAATCAGAAAAAAAAAAACAACCACTAGCAGATATTTTGTCATAAATGCGAAAGACTGGGCTATGTTTTCCTCAAATATCTGCCTAGACAATGTGTAAGAGAGAAAAGAGAAAAGAAGAGAAGAGAAGAGAAGAGAAGAGAAGAGAAGAGAAGAGAAGAGAAGAGAAGAGAAGAGAAAAGAAAAGAAAAGGAAAGAAAAGAAAAGAGAAAAGAAAAGGAAAGAAAAGAGGAGAGGAGAGGAGAGGAGAGGAGAGGAGAGGAGAGGAGAGGAGAGGAGAGGAGAGGAGAGGAGAGGAGAGGAGAGGAGAGGAGAGGAGAGGAGAGGAGAGGAGAGGAGAGGAGAGGAGAGGAGAGGAGAGGAGAGGAGAGGAGAGGAAGGAAAAGAAGGAAAAGAAAAGAAAGAGGGAGGGAGGGAGAAAGGAAAGAAGGGAGGGGAAAAAAGGAAGGAAGAAAGGAAGGAAGGAAGGAAGGAAGGAAGGAAGGAAGGAAGGAAGGAAGGAAGGAAGGAAGGAAGGAAGGAAAGAAGGAAGGAAGGAAGGAAGGAAGGGAGGGAGGGAGTGAGGGAGGGAGGGACAGCATACACTCTATTAAGAAGCCCATGGAGCTGACAAGACAACACTGCACTCACTGTCTTGCCACCTACACAGGTACACAACATCTTGTCAGTTCACTGGCTCACTCCTCAGTACAGAAAACCAGAGTGCCCTGTTGATGGCACCTCCAAAGCAGTCTATCAAACCTGGACTTGGTCTCATTATCAGACTATTTGCTCTTCATAGACATGGGTGTATTGCTGAATTTATGACTAATCGTATTAATTGCTATGAATATACAACAAAGCTATCATAATTAATTAGTTACTTACATTCCTCTTCGTTTTCTTAGACACCATACTGTCCCTCACAGAAGGATCTAGCGTTAGAAATATAACCATATCACATGCCAATACCCACATTGCTAGAAAGCAAAACATCCATCCAGACAGACCCTGCCACCGAATTCCAGATCCTGTCATATATAAAGAGGATTCAAACAGTTTATGGAAAACCAAAAGTTAAAGAGAAGCTTATTTTTGTGGGCCCAGCGGCGTGGCCTAGCAGCTAAAGTTCTCGCCTTGAACGTGCCTGGGATCCCATATGGGCGCCAGTTCTAATCCAGGAAGCTCCGCTTCCCATCCCACTGGCCTGGGAAAGCAGTTGAGGATAGCCCAAAGCCTTGGGACCCTGCACCCACATGGGAGACCTGGAGGAAATTCCTGGCTCCTGGCTCCGGATGGGCACAGCACCAGCTGTTGCGGTAACTTGGGGAGTGAATCATGGGGAGGAAGATCTTCCTCTCTGTCTCTCTTCCTCTGTATATCTGACTTTGTAATAAAAATAAATAAATCTTTAAAAAAAGAGAAAGAGAAGTTTATTTTTAAATTAATTCTTTTTTTCTTTAAGTTTGCACAGAGTTTTGGAAGAGACTTCTCTGCACGGTCTCAGCTTTTGTTTTCATTTTGGTTTTTAATGAACTAAAATAAACTTATCTTTAATTACATTTTCATGACATTTTACTTTATTTTGGGGGGAAATCCTTCTCATCCATTCTCCTTTTTTTAAGTTAGATTATTTGTTTTTCCATTCTTGAATTTAAAATTTCTTTACATATCGTTGGCATAAAATCCTCCTGATACATGCGATTCACATCTCTTTGGCTTTTTGATGGGATCCTTGAAAGCATAAAGCTTCTTAATTTGGATGAAGGTAAATTTATTCTTCTTTTGCTCACATTCTTAGAATCACACATGAGAATTCTTCACCTAGTCCAAGTTTTAAAACTTCACCCCCAGACTTATATAGCTTTAGTTCTTACATTTATAATCCATTTTCCATTAATTTTGAATATGCCATGACATGTTGGTTCACCTCCATCCTTTTTCGGATGTGGACATCTAGTTGCTACAGCACCGTTGGTTGAGAAGACTGTTCTTTTCCTCCAATGAACTATCATGGCATTCCTCCCTCTTCAGCCAAGTCTTGCTGTATTTTCCAGTGATTAGGCCTTACTCGACCTGACAAATCTCAGAAGCATATGTAAGAGTCTTCTGTATTTACTATAGGTAAGTTTAGACAACCATCTACACTTACAAACACTTATCAAGTATCATCCATGTACCAGGCAATATTTTGGGTACTCACATATAGCTGCCACAGGGCAGCAAGTCCTTGGGGATGATCAGGAAAGAAAAGGCAAAGTGCCAAAGACGCTTTAAGGAACAGAGAGCAGAAAGACCATTTCTAGGCTGCAGCAGAAGTTCTAAAAAGGTCACATTAAGGAGGTGCATTTGACCAGGAATGACTGAACCATCTGACAACGGAGGGCGTTAGAGTCCTCCCGGCAGAGGGAAACAAGGACACAGAAGTTAAGTCAGTGACAAAAGGCTGAATATACGCAGAGAGCACCAACACAGGGGACGAGCAAAGACACCTGTTGAAGGATGAGCTCAGTGCTCCCCCCAGGAACACTTCCAGAACCCACACCCCAAACCACAAAGCCATCTGTGCTTTGGGAAGATGACTGTAGGAAGAAAATGTGGGATTGAACAGCACAAGGACACACTAAGACTGAGTCCTTCTCACACATGCTCAGTCTATAGGGGATTTCAGTTTGTTTTGGTTTTTTTTTTAACCATTACTATCATCATTATTACATGTTTCTTCCCTTCCACAGCTGTAGATCAACAATGAATTTTGTTCCTTAGATCTTTGACATGCTATACTCAGCTTCATCCTTCTCCTTCCTTTGCAAGAAGAGATGCAGCCTCAAGGATGTGGCACATGCATCCCATTGGCCACCGACTTCAACTTTCTCAACATTAACAATTTGCTCAGGTACATTTACTTACGTGTGAATCAATGCAATACTATCACTGAAGGCCACTGAAGTATGCACCCATCTTCGGATCAAGGAACCCAATCAAAATAGACTCAGCAACGTGTTGTAGAGCCTATAACTTTCTCTTTCTCAATTCAAAATTCAAATCCCTTCAACTTTATTGTTGTTTCATGTTGCCTAGAATTCTCTGCCCTAAGTATCAGTTGGGAAAGACTGTCACAACGCTTTTGCCATCCGTTTGAGTTTGCAGCTCTACTGATACCCTTCCTAGCTGCATTTTCTACAGATTATTTTCAGAAACAAAAAAAAAACCAAGGGTAAAAAAATTCTCCATTTTGCCTAGGAGTCCCAATAAGTGCTTTGCACTGAACACAGTTAACATCAGTTTTAACAAAAAGCAAATGGCAGCTTCTCTGTTAGAATGTCAATTTTTAATTGCTGTTGCTAAATGAGCCTTAAGAATAAAAGGAGGTGTTAGTGTTATATACTTATGAATAAAAGGAGGTGTTAGTGTTATATACTTCTCAATGGAACGAAACAGTTCCTCAAAATAAATGAGCAAGAGACAATGGAATTCTACAATACTTGCTCGATCCTACTAATTGTCTAGTAACCTGAATATCATGCACTACCTTCTGCCTGTTCTAGAAGAACTCTCCAGAGATTCTTGCTTATAAACACTTCTGTAAAACACAGCATCTATTTGCAACAATGGGAAAGTCAGCCAAACATCTATCTACCCAAAAATTTTTAAAAATGTATTAAATCAATTCACACATAAGTGGGGAAAGAAATTAAATTATAGTGTCTATAATACACCTCACACAGTGAAGAACTGGGTAAGGTTTTACATCAGAGAAAAGAGTAAATCTTTTGATTTTTGCTTGTACTTCAGCAATTTTCCTAGGTAGCTTCCAATATTTCTCACCCTAATCACAATGATTAAATACTGAAAAGTATAGATTTTTAAATGACTTTGAAAGTAGACAGAGATAACCAGCAGGAATTGAAAGAAACACCTGGAAGGATATAGTGCAAACAGTGATTATCAGCTTTGGGTAGCGAAACCATAATATATTTCCTTCCTATGCTGTTTTGGAGGTTTTCCTAATTTGTTTTCAGTCAGTACATGATGTTATTATAACCATGGAAAATGGTACAAAGAAAGCAATGAGGAAGAAAAATGGTTGATTGGTTAGCTATGTGGAAAGGAAGTGATGCACCATGTCCTGCGGCTAGGACAGACGCTAAAGCCTGTACAGTGAGCCACTATGCTCCAGACACTCTTATATATTTTTTCCACCTTGAACAGGTATAGGAGTCTAACTTTAACACGTCTTCATCCTGCAATAAAACTATAACATTGCTATTGCTATCATTTTGCCTGAGAGGAAAATCAAAGTCCAGAGAAACTTCAGTACAGGTAGCCAGGTTCTCCCATCATACTGACCAATCCATCAAACCCAGGCTATGACATGTTGTGGAGGAATGGGACTCCCAAAATACAGGGCAGGCTGTATATAAAGAATGCTGCCTGTGGCAGTTTTACTTATTACATTTATGAATTTTTCTTCATGAATTACAGTGCAGATTCAAATAAAACTCTAAAACAAGGCACTGCGTGAAGGTGCCATGACCAAATAGTCAACTAAGAAAGCCATCTGCCAGAAGGCAACCTACTAACCCTCTTCATTTTCCTCTCTGTGACATTCTGACATGGTCAGATAACTAGACATAAAAAGTGGACACAGATACAGCTGAAGCACTGCCATAAAAGTAGTTAACTTTTGGAGAAAAGTCGGAAGCCTCAAAATAGACTTTGTGGGAAGAACAAAGAGCATCCAAAGTGAGTGGGCAGGTCTATCAGTTGTATTACCTGCGAGATGTAACCTGGAGGCACATGGATGGGAGGAATAGAACCGTTTGGTGACATCATGGGAACTTCCGCAGGTCCTAAAAGAGCAAACAGTGAAGACATTAATACTGGAAGAAATAAACATCACTCAGAATAATCATGGATGTTCAACATAATATCAAACTGAATATAACCAGTTGGACCATTTTCTCTTCCATCACTAGTATATTCTACCTTACACCTAGACCAGTAACCACAGATGAAAATGAATTCTTTCACGGTATAACTTAAGGAAAACAAAATCCATAAGCATCTTTCTTAATACTGTAATGTAGTAATATTTAAGAATACTGAAGCCTCAAGTTCCATCAACAAGACTGCTATGAGTAGTCTAAGCAAATTGCACAAAACCGTTTCTCCTTTTCCATATTTGTTAATACATGTTTAAAATCAAGCCAATTTCAAAATGAGCTCTTTTGGTTTAAAAAGCTCCCACGACACAAACATTTGGCCCAGCACTTTAAGAGACCATGTTACACTTTTGCATTCCATATTGCAGTGCCTCCTTGGAGTTACAGCTCCATTACACAGCCAATTTCCAACTTCCTGTTAAAACACACATCTTGGGGCGAAGGAGGTGATGTTTCCATTACTAGGGTGCTTGCCGCCATCTTGTAGACTTGGAATGGTTTGTGGGATCCTGGCTTTAGCCTAGCTCTGCTGGGCCGTACGCTGGCAATTGCCAAGGGGTTGGGGAATGAACCTGTAAATGGAAGACTCTCTCTTTGAAGGAAAGTGAACATTTGATAACAATGGAGCTCCTACATACTTTGGACTTCTAATGCTCAGTTAGTGAGTATTTTCAGTAAGTCACCATATTATGTCATTAACTTGAATTATAAGAAACTTCACTCCAAAACCAATTTGGTCTGTCTTACTCATAAGGCAGAAGAAAAATATCATCTTAAATTACATACTATTAGAAATATTCATGCCAAATTTACTTGAATTATTTCAAAGAAAGCATTCAATTAACACAAGGTTAGTTTCGAATTACTTGGTTCAAGGATGTTGATCATAATTTTGGGGGGCAAAAATATCAAAGTTACCAGTTACCTAAAACAGAGTTTGAGTTAATATTAACAAGAAAATTATTATCGAAATCATTCTAACATCTATCCAAAAACTCAGTGGGTAAGCAGTTTCTTCAGAAGTGCAAGAAGTTGATGATCAGGTCACTGGTCTGTCGGTAAGCTGCTCTCCTGTTCAGTAACCCACTGCCCAAATGTCAACTCACAACCCAGGGTTTCCAGTCTGGGATGAGACTTCCTGACTCCAAATGCCTTCTGTTGTTTATTTGCTTTCTCCTCGTGTGTACTGGGGCTGCCGGCAATGAAAACTGCTCAACTGGGAAAAAACCCAAGTGAAATATAACACTTTGGCAAAGGAAGATAGGTCTTGCCACCCAGGGCTGCATTTACATGCAATCACAATGTACCTTTCAACTCACAAGGCAGTCCAGTGTAATGCCTAGTTCTTAAAAGATGACATAGTACAGGGAAGAAGAAAGCCTTGTTGGCATACACATGAACAGGCTTGAAAACAGAAAACAGGCTTGAGGTCTGGCGCAGTAGCCTAGCAGCTAAAGTCCTTGCCTTGAACATGCCAGGATCCCATAAGGGCATTGGTTCTAATCCTAGAGGCTCTGCTTCCCATCCAGCTCCTTGCTTATGGCCTAGGAAAGCAGTCAAGGACAGCCCGGAGCCTTGGGACCCTGCACCCACATGAGAGACCTGAAGAGGCTCCTGGCTTCAGATCAGCACAGCTCTGGCCGTTGTAGCCACTTGGGGAATGAATCAACAGATGGAAGATTTTCCTCTCTGTCTCTCCTCCTCTCTGTCTATTTGAGTTTCCAATAAAAACAAAATAAATCTTTTTTAAAAAAGAAAGAAAACAGAAACATTGAAGCAACATAGAATAGGCGCATAACACACATTTCAAAAGATGAGTGCCACTCATGGACAACATACCAAATTACTGATCATTTTCATACTCATACAAATCCACAGCAACCTCCATATGTTAAAATATTGGCAATACCTTAAAGCAAAATATCAGAAAACCAGGGGACTGGGTCATTGCCTAACGCTACCTTATTTTTAAATGATCATTTGTTTTTAGTTAACAATTTATAAGGCATCTACCATTGGCTGAAGAGACCAGTTTCAATATTTTTTTGCTACAGCCATCCAGATGTTCATCCATCTGCTTAATATTTCTCTTTAAATTGACTTTTTAAAAAGCAAATCATGGGCTCCTTAGCAGCTTCAGCTGGAGCATGACCCGTGAGATGCATGGCTGTGTGTGCTTGGCTCCACGGGAATGATGTTCAGTGCAGGGCCACCTTGGTTTTCACCTCAGCTCACTAGTCAAATGGGTTGGATGACTTCACTTGTCCAAACGTTTAAGCTGGAGTAAGAACTCCCACTTCATAGGATTGTGCTTATAGATTAATTATCATAATACACACAAGAGAGCTTAGATCTGTGCAGGGCAGGATAATCACTCAGACAATGTTACCAATAATTGTCATGCTGTAAAAGAACATTTTTTGTTATTTTATTGAGAGCTTTCTACTGCTCCTTCTTGTTGTTCTTTTTCCTCCCCTCTTGAAAAAAGCTAGAATTAGTTTTAGATGTTTTTTATCTAGTTTTAGAAACTAATGGGTCTAGTAGGGCCTGGCGGCATGGCCTAGAAGCTAAAGTCCTCGCCTTGAATGTACCAGGATCCCATATGGGCGCCGGTTCTAATCCTGGCAGCCCCGCTTCCCATCCAGCTCCCTGCTTGTGGCCTGGGAAAGCAGTCGAGGATGGCCCAAAGCTTTGGGACCCTGCACCTGTGTGGGATACCCGAAAGAAGAGTTCCTGGATCCTGGCTTCGGATCGGCATAGCATCGGCCGTTGCACTCACTTGGGGAGTGAATCATTGGATGGAAGATCTTCCTCTCTGTCTCTCCTCCTCTCTGTATATCTGACTTTCCAATAAATAAATTAAAAAATCTTAAAAAAAAAAAAAAAGAAACTAATGGGTCTAGATACTTTTTTTTAAAGTACTACAGGTTCCCGGAAGACCAAACCAGCAAGCACACAGTCTGGTCAGCACTGACTTCGATGCGTAATCCTTCCTCATCAAGTAAAAAGTTAAATATTTCACAGTGAAGGGTGTGAACAGAAGTACTCTCACCGCAATAAATTATTGTGTTCTTAATCACCCAAACCTGCACCAGGCAAACAGTCCTTAGCTCCAGGCTTACCCACTGAAACTGTTCAAGTCATCTGTATAAAATTTTCTAAAGGGTGTAGGATGAGTGATTTATGGATAGAAAATGTTTTCCTCTTGGCCTTGATTTTAAGAGTAGCCAAATGACTTTCACATGATTCCTTTTGTCCCTGTCATCAAAGCCATTCCAAAGGACGTTTCAGGATACACAGTGAAAGCTCCCAGAACTAAAGTGTGCATAAGAACAACTACTGTACTTACAGTCCTTCAGGAGGACCTACAAACTAGCAAAAGAAAACTCCATTCATAGTGGTAACACGAAAATCCTTGTCTCCCTAAACGTTCACCTCCCCATCAATGAGCCCGCCGTGCTGTCCTCTTGCGCCACTGTCCATACTGACTACTGTAAGCCGTTCCTATCTTCAACACAAATTTCCTTGTCTTAACTTTTCAAGCTGGATTCTTCTTGGTCTTTAAGTCACACCCTCATACTAGAACTTAGAGAACATAACACAACAGGGCTATGTGCGGAACCATTTTTTCTGCCAAGTGCCATTTGTCACATGACTAAATAATTTTGTGGGCATAAAACAGCCTATGGACCAGATGTTCCTCACCCGTGCATGGTATAAAAAACAGTTTTCTTACTCGTATCGCCAGCGCCAACGCTTAAAGGGAAAAAAAAAAAAAGGAAAAAACCCTACACAGTTTTCTCAAATTCATTACTTGACTATACTGAGAAATCATTAAACTGCTTGAAATTAAAAACTCTTAAGGTTTCCAAAATCCCATTAAGTTACATGAACTGGTTACATACCGGAAGGTCTATGAAGATGTATGTACATAAAGATTAAACAAATTGATAATAAATCTATTATCCCATATAGAACACCTGGTTTGGAGTTCTGGCTCTGTTCCCCAGTTAATGGCTCAAGGACTCGGGTCTCTGCCACCTGCTTGAGGACACCCAAAAAGGGCTGCCACTACTGGCTATCACCTGGCCCAGCCCTGGCTATTGCAGACATTTACAGAGCGAACTGGTATATGGGGCATCTGTCTGTCTGTCTGTCTTTCAAAAAAATGAGCACATTTAAAAATTGTGCTACACTGACTACAAACATGAAGTAACATGCAAGATCTAAGATTTACTAAGTCACTTTAAAAATGTAACTGCAATATCCAATTATAGAATCTAACATCTTAAAGTCTGACAGCATTTGTAATAAATGAGCTGAGTTTCCATTTGTTTATAGTAGTGAAAGACCAACCTAACCATTCCGTTAATAATAACTATCCTATAACTTTATTCTCAGATCAAAGAAACTAAAGGAAAACCCAGCACCATTGTACTCCTAGCACCACATATGCTAATGGTGAGCTGCTGACCCCCCAAAGCTACAAGGGTATACTGTGCCTCTTCTCTGTTTCAATATTCTCTCAGAGTCCACACTTCTAGATGAACAATACTCTGATCCTATGTTCAGAACACTGATTTACTCTGGAAGAAAAGAAAATGAAAAGATTGATTCAAGACGAATATTGAACTGAAAACCTAAAATACAGATTTCTATGTTCCACTTCCCACCGATTCCGAACCAAAAGTTTTGAGGTTAGACCCAAGAATATGAATCTTCAACAAGTCCCCAGATGGCAACAATATTGCTCAGGAGATCATACTCTGATAAGACTTTATGGGTTAAAAGACAGCCAAAACCCACAGCTAACGTCACAGCAATGGATAAAGATTCAAGGCTTTTTTCCCCAAGATAAAGAATGAGGCAAGATGCGAGTTTCTACAAAGGCTATCCAACACTGTACTAAGTGTTGTAACCCACCATCTGGGGGGAAAAAAAGAAAGGCATCCAAATTGGAAGAAGTAAAACTATTTCTACACACATGATCCCAGCAAAACACCCTACCAGAACTAATAAATCAATTGTCAAGCACAATGTTACAAATTGTCAAGCACAATGTTAGAAAGGTCAATTATTTTTCATATACTTGCAATAAGCAATCAGAAAGGGGAATTAAGATTATGATTCCATTTATAATAAAGTCAAAAGAAAAATCTCTAGAAATAAGTGTGCTCAATTGGAGTAAAGAACTGAGTCTAAGAAATATTATTGGAAGCAACATAAATAAAAGGAATGAAAAAACACCTAAATAAAGGCCTGGGGCGGGAGGCATATTCCTAAGACGCCCATAATACTCAGAGCAATTTTCTGAGTCAATGTAATTCTTCATGAAAGTTCAGGGACCTCCCCGCAAAGGCATAAAGGCTCAAGTGGGCCTGCTATCTCATATAAAACACAGGTAACTCAAAATGTTCACAAAAAAAACAGAATCACAAAACAAATTTTAGCCAAAAAAAAAAAAAATCCAAAACACATCATAGTTTTTTCTTAAATAATATGTAATATCCATGAACTCTGTGGAGACATCTCATAAGCATGGATAAAAATGAACTCAAAAAACGAACCACAGAACGTAAATATGAGAGCTGAAATGTTTTATCTATAAAGCATAATTAAGAAAGTGAAAATACAGTCTGTAACATGGGAAAAAAATTGAAGAACACACGTGCAATAAAAGTGACTTATATCTGGAATGCATAAAGAACTCTCAAATTCTACAAAAAGACAATACAATATAAAACTGGATAGACATTTCTCCAAAGAATACATTTGAATGGGCAATAAGTACAAATAGGGGTGCTCACCATCATTAATCATGAGGGCAGTTCAAATCAAAACCACAATGAGGTATCATTTCATACCCAAAAAGGATGGTTATCCAATGCAAAGAAAAGAACAAGCACTGGCATGGATATGGAGAAAATGCAAATTTATAAATCCTTGAGGTTAATATAAAATGGTATAGCCATCATGGGAAACAGTTTGGCATGTCCTCAAAGTAAAACATAAAATTACCCAAAGTTTCCTCAAACCTAGTGCCAGTAATATGCAGTGAACAAGTGAAAGCAGACACTCCAACAAACATACGCTCATGGCAGAATTACCCACAACTACTCAAATGCCTGCCAGGGAAGGACAGATGAATACGCAGGAAATATGACTGGCCATAAAAAGGACTGAAGTACTGAGAGACACTACAACATGGATGAGGTCCGAAAGCATGACGTTCAACAACAACAACAACACTGGGCCAAAAAGGTCAGCCATATTTTGTAATATTATATATATATATACATACATATATATATAATATTCAAGATAACATATAAAATAGATTTTATATAATTTATAATAATATAAATATTTATAAATATAAATACATTCATAATATAGAAATAATATATAAATATATAAAATGAATATAAATCTATATTATATAGTATAGACAATATCTTATATAATGTATATTCTATTTTTTTTTCAAGATAAAGAAATCTTTAGAACCAAAACTCCTACAGGTGACTGTCAAGAGCCAGTATGAGGCTGAGAAGCGCAAGGACTGAAGGCTAAAAGAGCCCCAGGCTCAATGAATGCTGGGTTTTCTTTTGGGATAAAAAATGCTCTAGAAAGAGAAAAGGGGTGACTGGGTTAACAGTATGCAAGTGAGTTAAAAGCTAATTATACCTGCATTTTACTTCAGTTGTAAGAAAAATTAATTAATAATAAGACACTAAGGGCCCAGCGCGATGGCACAGTGGTTAAGGTCCTCACCTTGCACGCCCCGGATCCCACATGGGCACCAGTTCTATCCTGGCAGCCCTGCTTCCCTTCCAGCTCCCTGCCTGTGGACCGGGAAAGCAGTCGAGGACAGCCCAAAGCTTTGGGACCCTGCACCTGCGTGGGAGACCTGGAAGAGGCTCCTGGCTTCGGATTGGCATAGCATCTGCCATTGTGCTCACTTGGGGAGTGCATCACCGGACAGAAGATCTTCCTCTCTGTCTCTCCTCTCTGTATATCCGCCTTTCCAATAAAAAAAAAAATCTTTAAAAATAATAAGACATTAAGCAAGAAAGATACAACTGTGGTTACCAATAAGTAGGGGGGGGAAAGTGAGTGTAAATCTCCTGAAATGTATCTTCACTCCATACACCTCCATTCTGTGGAGGACACTGTTTCCAGACATCGTGCTGTGCAAGGATGGGGATGCATTCTCCATCCTTAGGCAACTGATGTCCTTGGTAAGGGATGCATAGGCATACAAACAAAGTAAATAAACAACTCTCTCTGTTTCTCTCTCTCTCTCTCTCTCTCTCCCTCTAGGAAGCATTTTAGGCACTGTCTCAATGTAGCAAGACTTTAGAGTTATCCTCAGGGAAAGAATGAAAAACTACCGAAGCTCCGAGGATTAACAAAAGTCTGTAGTACAAAAAACAAAAACAAAACCTGAGGCCAAGAAGCAAATGGACCAGGCCCTAGCCAGGTAAAAGCAGGTCATTTTTAACCTGTCTAGTATCATTTCTCATTATACTTTCCTTCACAAGTAAGATATGTAGCTCCTTTAAAAAGAAAAATGTAGCAAGCACGTTTTCTTTCAAGGTTTCATTTTCCTACAGAAGCCACATAGGGAAAATACATTTCCATGATGCAACTCTTAATTATTACTTCCCCTCAAGGATCTTGCCAGAGAGGAAATGGCTGGGAGGAGCGGAGTCTGGAATACCATGTATTAAGTGTAGAGTCTGTGCTCTACACTTAACACCGTTCAGATCTGCGTTTTACCTACCTGCAGAAAGGAATGCCAACTGCTGCCTTCCGAGACTAGGACATGTAACATAAATCAAGTACTCTGCTTGGTACTCTGATATAGAACAGCAGACAATGTTGACACTTAGTCCCCAGAATAAAAACACAATACTGCCCCAACAAAGGGGTTAGTACAGCATGATCATTTAACACATGAATTACATAGGTCCTTAAGGGAGCAAGTTGTTTTGCTCTTCATGCGTTTTTCTTGTAGCTTTGAAATATCTTCCTTTTATAAATGTAATATATCCAAAATATAGATAAGCAGTTGCCTGGCCCAGAGCTTCAACCCTTGTTTGGGATGTCAAGATCCCCTCGTGGAGTCCCTGGTTTGATGCTTTGAATCTTGGCTGCAGCCTGTTCCACCCAGCTCCCTGCTAACGTGCGGCCTGTGTAGGTGATGCTTCATTCCCTGGGATCCTTGCTACTCTGGTGGGAGCACCAGGCTGAGGTTTGAGCTCCTACATCTAGATGGGCCCAGTTCTGGCTACTGTGTGTACGGTGTCTGTCTCTGCCTTTCAAATAAAACTGAAAATTACACCTTAGAAAATAAAGAGAAAGTTGGCAGCATTCCTATAGCTATCTCCTTCCTCATGCAAGCCCTGCAGCTCTTCCACATTACCTGCTATTTGCCCCACCCCTCAATTTCTAGGAAACCTTAGAAAGGTTAGTGTGTGTAACATTTCCAATGTCCTGCAGCAGCTCCAAATCAAAGCAGCAGCCCCAGCTTTCTGAACGTCAGTCCTCCAGAACGCTCTGACATTGGCTTTAGCACAAGAATTTTTAGTCTGGCCCAGCAACTGTATTTAAAAGCAGCGAGTGATTCTAATAACATGTTGCCCCATGACTCAACCTTCCTGATGAAATCTTCCTGAAGTAAACAACTACCAAAAAAACAAACTAAGCTGCTGACAAAATTCATAAATAATCCATCACCACCAACTTCTCACTTGGTCTTTCTATTTAACTAGTTTATTTGAAAGGCAGAGTGACAGAGAGAGATGAGAAAGAGAGAGAAAGAAAGAGGGATCGATCTTTCATCTCCTGATTCATTCTCCAAACGCCCAGAGCATCCAAGGCCCTGCCCAGCCGAAGCTAGCAACCAGGAACTGTATCCCGGTGCCCAGCATTTCTGATGATGTGTTTCCTGTGAGGCACAGGGGATGGGCCAACTACTTGGGTCCTTGGCATCCATCTGGAAGATCCCAAGTATTTGGGCTATCAATCACTGAGTACCAGGCATGCTAAGTAGGAAACCAGACTGGAAGTAAAGTTGGGATTTGATCCCAGGAATAACAATGTGGGTTGTGGGCACCATCTATAGTAGCCTGATCCACTGCATGGCAACACCTGGCCCTGGCGTAGCCTTATAAAACACACCCACCACATGGCAACACCCATCCTGGCATAGTCATATAAAGTGCACCATGCTAGATACTTGACATGCATTATATGCTGCAGCTCTAACAGGAAACCTTGAATTTGGACATGAGTGAGGACTGTTCAGAGAAGTTCTAAGTTCAGAAATCTGTCTTACTAATCTGAAGTACAAAGTTTTTCCTTTCAAATAGTACTTATGAATTTACCAGCTACCTGGCTATTTTATAACCATCAGGCATAGCTAGACCTGGGCTTCATTCTCACATCAGGTTTAAACTTCTAGTAAAACCAATTTTTCTTAATTTCTACAAAATTGAGATAGATGATTTTTTACTTTTCAATCAAGTAATTTCAAGACAACTCAACAGATATGTATTACACAAGATGCCTGAGGAATTAAAAGATAGACAATGAACTTAATTAATAATAAGAACAACTGTTTCATAGGAAGTAAAAAGCTTTGCATGAATAGTAGGGGTCAACCATGGATTGGGTCCTAGAAAAATATTTGAAACCCTCAATGCCTCCAAAGAATGTGAAGGAAGTTAGTGAACCCATACATGCAGAACCCTCTTTGTGACCTAACAGGTTTCTTTCCAAAAGCTTGATTTAGACTCAGGGCCATAGAAAAGAAAGCTCAAAAATATCAGATATCAGGTGCCAGGAGAGAAGCGTCAAACACAAACTTCAACTCCAGTTTTTAGAACATTTGGTTGCTGCTTGGTTCAGTTCAGCAACTCTTTGTTAAATCCACTGTGTTTGCCAGACCCTGTGCAGGATGCCAAGGACACAATGACATTGAAGATTACAAGCATTTCTGTTCTCAATTATGGCGAGAATGGCATGCAGAATGAGTCATGCACAGGTGCCTGGAGCCCAGCAAGGGAGGAAGAGACCCGGATGGTATCCTGCTTGTGACCTAAGGTTCCTGAGAAGGACAAGATGTCTCTCAGCAGGGAGTCAGGCTCAGAGCCTGGAGGAGCAAAAGGAACCACTGAAGAATCAGGGAGAAGGCTCAGAACAAAGGTCATGCATGAGGATCTTTGGAGTTTGGGGGTCCGGGAAAGGAGTGGGACAGGGGGGAGTGGTTTCATTCATAGATTCTTAGCCTGACACTCAAGTTGGTTCTCCCAAGGTCTCAGAGTTCTGCTTTTCAAATTTAACTTCGTCAACTTTTCCCAATGAAGAGCATCATCGTCTCCCTAACCTACCGATGAAGAACATTCAGGATTACCTTGGCAGTTAAACTTACTATAATGAATACTGCTATTCTATCTTCATTGGCTTTGATCTTTAGTGTCGGGTATGGAATGACAGATTAAGCCATGCATTTGCTTATTTATACTTAAATCAGATCCTTAAATGTCAAAGCAGGAAAAATGATGCGGCTATAACTCAATACTACTGAGAAAGGGTTTTTTGACATTTTTACAAAGAAAAGTTCATGTAAATATTCACAGCAATATTAAAACAGGCATCAAAAAGAGCTTTAAGCATTTCATTTCAAAAAGGTAAAAGCAAATGGTTCCCAGCATGTTTTCTCTTCCCACTCAACAAGTACACCAGAGTCCCTCTTACTCTCACACGGATTAGAGGATCCATCAGTATTTTAGCTGCTAACAAATTTAAGAAAGTTGAGTAAAAACAGCATCAACTCCTAGCAGATTTCCTCCAGACGGCCCACTGGAGGGTAAAAGCTTTCATATTTCCTTTACCAGAATAAGGGTATTTGCATTTCATTTTAAATGCCTTTGAAAGCATCAGGCTGATACTGTTAAAGAATAATAGTGAAGTCCTTAATTTTGTAGAGAGATGACAAACAAAGATTACACTCTAGAAAACTAGGTACAAAGCTGGGAATTTGGCATAACCTCTGAGTCTGCTTGGAACAGCTGCACCCCATACTGGAGTGTCTGGGATCAAGTGCCACCTCTGCTTACAACATAACTTCCTGTCAATATGTGCCCTGGGAGGCAGCATTCACGTGCTCAACTACTCAGGCCCCCACTACCCACCTGCTTGGACACCAGGCCTCAGTTCCTAACTCCTTGCTTTAACCTGCTCCAGCTGCAGGTATCTGGGGAGTGAAGCCAGAGATGGAAGCCTGCTTACTCCCTCCTTGTCTAGCCCATGTCTTTAAAATAAACTTAAAGAAGGGAGCGGGGGGTGGGGGGTGGGAGAGTGATGCAGAGGCCCTGCCAGCAGGAATGGGGCAGAACTCATTCATTATGACCCTGAGTATTTTAAAGGGGTTTCCTGCCATTCTCTCACCAGTTTTTTTCTGTCTTCGGGAAGAGTTATAAAAAAGAACAGGATGAATAAAACCTCGTCTACTCTTCCTCCCAGGCCCCAACTCCCACCCCACTTGCTGGTCACAAAGGTTTCTTTTCTCAGGAGGAACAAGAGAAGCGAAGGGAGAAAAATCGAACAGCAAACAGGTATTTACATGAAAATATTGGGAGAACTCAGGGGCAAATCAATGCATTGTATTTGTACCCAACTTTACAGTTCCAGGGTTAGGCTCTCCCCAGGGCAGGTCTGCAAAGAGTGAAACAAGCAGCTAGGCAACATGTTGCCAGCCGCATCTGTATGTACTGGCTACATGCTGTACCCAAAATGGCGCCGGCCGGAAAAGCCACACCTTGGTTCCTGGTGACGTAGCTTTCGTGGTACTGCGCAGACGCCTAGCACATGCCCAGTGAGCTGAGGCGTGGCCGGCGCATGAACACTGGGACTGACGAATCCAGTCGCCCAGGACCCTGCGTAATCATGACGCCGACCTATCATCGGCGGAGGCGGGGCCAGTCAGCACATAAGAGCAGACAGCCTGCCGGGATCTGAGCCTTTCCCTCCTCATCTTCGTGCGCGCAATAAAGACTACCGCAGGAGACTTCACTCGCGTCTGCCTCTTATCGCCGGACGATAAGAAACGTGGGCGCGACAACTGGTGCCGAAACCCGGGACCTGGAGGGGGCCTCCCGTTTTGAATGGGACTGAGTCAGAACTGCGGCCATAAGACAGGTAAGGAGCTCTGAGAGGGAGAACTTTCGGGTGACTAGGAGCATAAATCGGAGGTATAGGAGCCACTGCTTCTGGTTATAGACATGGGCGCACAGATCTCTCTGGTAAATTTTTGCAGACGGTTTATGCCCTCCTTAAGGGAGCGGTCAGAGAGTGACAAAGCCCTTCAGTCTGCCCAGGATAGTCTCTCAGAAACAGAGCGGGAGAGGAGAACCGGTTTGAAAAGAAAGGTGAAACTGAAAGCAGGATCTTCCTCATCAAGTTCGGAGACGTCCGACGCGGAGGAAGGGTACAAGCGGGATAGGCGTTTAGAACGCAAACAACCCGCAGGAAACAGAGGAGGATCAGAAAAGGCGAAGAAAGAGAATTGCGGTGCTACTGCGCCGGCCACGCTTGACCCATGGCCTCAGGGCTCTGGAGCCATTTCACTAATGGTTCCTCCTCCTGTAACCCCATCTGCCCCACCCATGAGCTGTGGTGCCGGCTCCTCCTTCATTAATCCAGTCACACGCCGGGAACTTCAAAATATGTTCCCCGTCTTAGAAGAAGAAAGGGAAAGAGTTTACAGACAGGTAGACGCATTATTAGTGCGAGAATTGGCCATGTCTGTAAAGCAATATGGTCTTCATGCCAACTACACTTTGTCCCTGTTAGAACGCATGGGAGGAATGAATATGACTCCCTCTGATTGGCAATTTGTGGTGAAGGCTGTTCTCCCTAATATGGGATCATATCTAAATTGGAAGGGATTATGGCAGGAGCTTTTGGCTGAGACCGCCCGCGCAAATCAACAGCGCGGCGGCGACGCTTTGACGTGGTCTTATAATATGCTTTCCGGACAAGGCCAATACTCTGATGATCAAAATAGATATCCATGGCCAGTATATACTCAAATCTCTACTGCAGCTATAAAGGCTTGGAAGGCCCTTTCACTTAAAGGGCAAGAGAAACTGGGCATTACACAGGTTAAGCAGGAGCCAGATGAGCCCTTTGCTGATTTTGTGGCACGCGTAATGCAGGCCGTGGAAAGGACCTTTGGAAAGGGAGATCAGAACACTAGAATGGTAGAGCAGAATATTTGGGAGCAGTGTAATGCAGAATGTAGAGCCCTACTCAAGGATCGTAAGTCCAAGGGAATTTCAGATTGGCTAAATGTTTGTAGGGATACAGGAGGCCCTTTAACAGCTCATGGACTAGCAGCCGCCATTTTAAGGTCTAATCATAGGGAGAGAACATCACCCGTGTGCTTTCAGTGTGGCAAACCAGGACATATGAAAAGGGAATGCCGTGCAGGGCCTAGCAATAAGCCTCCTGGGATATGCCCACGGTGCCGCAAAGGTAGACATTGGGCCAATGAATGCAAGTCAGTGAAGGATATAAAAGGACGCCCTCTCTCGAGCCAGGAGCCAAAACACCCCTTAAGCCAGGAGTCAAAAAACGGGAGATGGGGATCGAAGGCCCAGGTCCCCTTGACCGATCGGGCACTCTTCCGTCATGCACGAGGGAACCCTGCCAGGAGCGACACCCTGCAAGTCTGGACCTCTGTGCCGCCACCGGAGTCCTCTTAAAACCAGAGGACGGCATTACGCCGGTACCGGTCATCTTAACAGACACGGTACCACCTGGTGCGGTCAGGCTTGTGATAGGCCGAGCAGCCTTGAGCTCTCAAGGTTTTATTGTAACACCTGGAATTTTACATCCGGAAGCTAGCTCCTTTTCAGTGCTGTGCTCAGTCGCACGAGGTGCTTTTGCTGTCGCTTCAGGTGATCCTATAGCCCAACTCATATTTTTACCAGCTTTAATTAGTGCAGATAAGACTGTCCAGAACCAAGTAGAGGTTCCTTATATAAATTTAATGATGGATATGATCGATAGACCCATGCTTGAGTTGCAAATAGAGAATAGACCGTTTATGGGACTTTTAGACACAGGAGCTGATAAGAGCATCATAACCTCCAAGTATTGGCCGCATGATTGGCCTTTGATTCAAACTTCTCATAGCCTACGCGGTCTGGGGTTTGAACAAGCTCCATCCCAAAGTGCCAGAGCCCTACAGTGGAAGGATAAGGAAGGCAATTGCGGGACAGTCACACCCTATGTCCTGAACCTACCGGTTTGCCTTTGGGGAAGAGATATTCTTCAACAGATGGGGATACAACTAGTCTCCAATGCCTCTGGTTATTCTGAAGTCTCTCAAAAGTTGATGGATAAAATGGGCTATATTCAAGGAAAAGGTTTAGGTAAACAGAGTCAAGGTATTGCCCAGCCAATTGAACCCCGGGGAAATCCAGGCCGTAAAGGTCTGGGTTTTTAGTAGCGGCCATTGGCACGCAGCTGCCCATACCTTGGAAAACAGCGGAGCCGGTTTGGGTTCCCCAATGGCCGCTTTCTCTTGAAAAGTGCCAAGCTGCTCAACAATTAGTTCAGGAACAGCTACATTTGGGACATCTGGAGCCCTCTGTTTCTCCTTGGAATACTCCTATCTTTGTTATCAGAAAGAAATCAGGAAAATGGCGCCTCCTACATGATTTAAGAGCTATAAATGCACAGATGCAGTGCTTTGGTCCCGTTCAACGTGGCCTTCCAGTTTTGTCATCCCTCCCTAAGCAATGGCCGTTATTAGTGATTGACTTAAAGGATTGCTTTTTTTCTATACCATTAGCATTGAAGGATAGGGAGAGGTTTGCTTTTACTATTCCCTCCATTAATCATGAAGAGCCAGATAAGCGATATCAATGGAAAGTTTTGCCCCAGGGGATGGCTAACAGTCCTACCATGTGTCAACTTTATGTTGCCCAAGTGTTACAACCACTGCGAGATCGTTTTCCAGTGGCCCGTGTCGTCCATTATATGGACGATATTTTAATTTGTGCTCAAGAGCAAGATCAGTTGTTACAGATTTACGTTGATCTGAAGCGGGCTTTACAGGATTATGGCCTTATAATTTCATCCGAGAAGGTTCAAATGCAGCAGGTGAAAGCCTTCTTAGGGTCTTTAATTACAGAAACATGTATTAAGCCTCAAAAGATAAGCCTCAAGATTTCTCATTTGCGAACTTTGAATGATTTTCAGAAATTAGTGGGGGATATTAATTGGTTGCGACCCTTCCTTAAGATCTCTTCTCAAGAGTTACGGCCTTTGTTTGCTCTGCTTGAAGGCGATTCTGATCTCGCTTCCAGGCGAACCCTCACCCATGAGGCACAGCAGGTCATAATAAAAGTCCAGGAAGCTATTGAAAAAGCTCAATTAGTACGCCTAGATCAAAATCAGCCTTTTGAGCTATGTGTATTGCCTACAGAAGTTTTCCCCACTGCTGTATTATGGATTCATTCTCAGGTTTCTCAGATTAAGTCTATTCAGTGGTATCCATCTGCAGTCGCATCAATAGTGTTTAAAGGATTAAAATTAGCCTTAATTCATTTTGGGCGTCATCCAGACCGCATAATAGTCCCCTATACTGTCCAGCAATTACAAGTGCTGAGTGGGTGTAGCAATGAGTGGTCCATCTTAATGTTTGTCTATCAGGGAACTTTTGATAATCATTTTCCAAGGCATCCATTACTACAATTTTTACAGCGACATCCTGTGGTTTTTCCGATAAGAACCAGTGCCTGTCCTCTCCCTGGTGCTCTTACAATTTTTACTGACGGTTCCTCGACAGGAGCCGGAGCCTTAGTTGCCGGAGATACTGTGATAAAAAAGACCTTTGCGACGGTCTCTCCTCAGAGGGTAGAATGCCATATGGTGCTTTTTGCCTTACAAACCTTTCTAGAACCTTTGAATATTGTTTCTGATTCTCAATATGTAGTTAATGCAGTGAATGTTTTGGAGGCCGCTGGCTCTATTTCAGGGTCCGGCCCAGTGGCGGATCTCTTTAAACAAATTCAACAGGCCATCTGGCGTAGAAGCCACCCCTTTTATATAACCCATATCCGAGCTCATTCAGGTTTACCAGGGCCATTAGCTCGAGGGAATGCTCTTGCCGATGCCGCCACCAGAACCCAAATCATGATTATGATGGTGTCTCCACCATCCTCAGGGGAGAAAGCCCGCCAGTTTCATTCACAATTTCATGTTTCAGCCCAAACCCTCAGACTCCGATTTGGGATCACTAGAAAGGAAGCGCGCCAAATAGTTCTTGATTGCCCTGCCTGCTGCGAATTTAGACCTGCTTCACATGAGGGGGTCAATCCTAGGGGATTGAGACCTAATCAATTGTGGCAGATGGATGTGACACACGTCCCATCCTTTGGGAAGAACCAATTTGTTCATGTATCCGTGGACTCCTTTTCTGGTGTGCTCTTTGCATCAGTTCTAACTGGGGAGAAGGCCATCCATGTAATCCAACACTGCTTAGAAGCATGGGCCGCATGGGGTAAACCTGAGTGTATTAAGACTGATAATGGCCCCGCCTATACTTCAGCCAAATTTCGCGATTTTTGCATGAAGATGGGCGTCAAATTAGTGACTGGCATTCCTTATAATCCACAAGGTCAGGGAATAATCGAACGTGCTCATCGCTCTATTAAGGAATTATTACAAAAACAAAAAACCACCTGGGAATCGCTTGGTCTCGCCAGTCAGAGCCCTCGGGCCACTCTAGCCCTGGCTCTCTTCACCATCAATTTTTTACAACTGAATGAGCAAGGCCTCAATGCTGCAGATCGTCATTCCCTTAACACGGCGCAAGAGCAATCTTGGGTCAAGTGGAAGAATGTTCTGGAGTCCAAATGGAAGGGCCCAGACCCAGTTATTAGGCAGGCTCGAGGAGCCATTTGTGTGTTTCCACAGGACGCCCCAGTTCCAGTTTGGGTTCCAGCTCGATTGACTCGTTCCTGTCCATCACCGCCTTCTGACATTTCTGCAACCGCTGGAACGCTTACACGAGGCAACGGCTGCTAATCTTTCCTGCCAGCTTTCTTCTCACCTTTTAAGAAAATGGACGAGAGAATTTGATATTCTACAGTCTGACTTGTGAATTGCCATTGTCCAGATTAATTCTACACGGGTGGATCCTGTTGTTACTGAAACCCTGGCCACTTGGATTTGGAACATCACTTCCCATATTAAGGAATGGGTGGGAATGGTTGTGCTGATTCTGCTCTTATGTACAGGCTGTGCCTTATGCCTTTTTGCCTGTGTCGTCTGAGATGCTGCGCTCAGTGAAAACGTGTGGCAATACATCAAGCCCTACTAGCCATACAGAATGGTGACTCCCCCATGGTATGGTGGAGCATGCTTCAACGGGTTTAGTTAAGAGCATGGACATCATGGCTCCTGCACCTCAGGCCATTATGGCATTGCACTGAGTTCGAGCATGATGTACCTGACTAGCCCTTGCACCTCGCAGGACTTGTCCATTGCACGCGAGAGGGTAGTCACTCTTATAACTGCCTTGTCGAGACATTGCTCTTTACAACCACCGTGGTTGTAGCCCATGACGGGTAAGATAGACCCAGACAATTATCGGTCTAAGACAGGGACTACGTCAAGCTACGCAGCCTCCCTATGACGGATCGTGTGCCTTGCGTCTACAACCTAAGACAGGCCCATACCAGCTTATTTTTTCTATTGTATAAGAAAGGGGGAGATGTTGCCAGCCGCATCTGTATGTACTGGCTACATGCTGTACCCAAAATGGCGCCGGCCGGAAAAGCCACACCTTGGTTCCTGGTGACGTAGCTTTCGTGGTACTGCGCAGAAGCCTAGCACATGCCCAGTGAGCTGAGGCGTGGCCGGCGCATGAACACTGGGACTGACGAATCCAGTCGCCCAGGACCCTGCGTAATCATGACGCCGACCTATCATCGGCGGAGGCGGGGCCAGTCAGCACATAAGAGCAGACAGCCTGCCGGGATCTGAGCCTTTCCCTCCTCATCTTCGTGCGCGCAATAAAGACTACCACAGGAGACTTCACTCGCGTCTGCCTCTTATCGCCGGACGATAAGAAACGTGGGCGCGACAGCAACAAAACCTGACTAGGTCCTCATCAGCTTGGTCTCACATCAATTCATTTGTTCCAACCAAAGAACTTTAACATCATCCACCTGAACACCGCATTGCAAATAATAATTAGGATGTACAGCTCGCCACCATGTCACTACTCAATACATTCAGGATAGTTCAATCAGCCGGTGCTTTAATGAGGCTCACACAGCCATCCATGGAGGATCCATTCCAAATGCTCTCAGGCTTGTTTCCACCACTGCAACAGCAAGGGTGCTGGCCATAAAGGCAGGCCTCTGATGATACAATCCCAACGTGGTATACTTCAGATTCAAAGGCAGGAGGCAAAGTGTCCAGGACTTACACAACACAAATACGAAAGGAAATCAAGGCCTGTTAAGGAAATGGGCGGGGGACGGGGGAGGTGGAACTGAAACCGAGTCATAATTTAGCCTCCTGAGGTCATACTCTGGGCCCGCACTGAAGGCAGCTCCCGCACCACTATCTCCCAACTAGGAACCTGCAATCTTTTTAGACTAAACTTGATTTTACAAAAGTGTTTTGATGAACAGTAAATATCCTAATCGTCCAGCAGCTGGTATTTCATCACTGGCTTTTGGGATGGCTAGTTCCGCTTACACTTGCAGTGTCACTATAGGGAAGGGGTGGGTGCGGGGAGGACTAACTTACACAGTCTGTTGCCTTTGCTCTTTTGCCTGTGTGTGAAAAACAAACAAAGGCTGGGGGCTGACAGCAAAAGAAAAAGAAAGAAGAACACACACACACTCTGCGGAGCCCAGTCTCACTTAGGGTACCAGTAGACAAGTCCAGGCAACTGGGTGAAGGCTGTAATACCACACCAGCCTTTCTGAACTACAGAAGCTAGCTGGATTGGTTACTCTCGGAGAGAGAGCTGACTCTTTCATGGCTGCACAGCATCAGAAATGCTCTCCACCCCTGGCACACTGGTCCCACGAACAGCTCTAGTGAGTAGGCTACAATTTCACTTTGGAAATTCTCCCCTTACTAAGGTGGCCTGGGACAAATGAAAGTGAAGCATCTATATAATACTGGGGGAAACAAGTGACCAAAAAGGTTGCTGTGTGCATTTATCCTTGTGTTCACAGAGCTGAAAAAGCAACTTTTCATGACAACACTCACTCTAAAGTCTGCTCACCAAGACCTTCATCAGAAATGGCTGGGGCCCGGCACGATGGCCTTGTGGCTAAAGTCCTTGCCTTGAACACCCTGGGATCCCATATGGGCACCAGTTCTAACCCCAGTGGCCCTACTTCCCATCCAGCTCCCTGCTTGTGGCCTGGGAAGGCAGTCGAGGATGGCCCAAAGCCTTGGGACCCTGTACCTGCATGGGAGACCTGGAGGAAGTTCCTGGCTCCTGGCTTTGGATTGGGTCAGCTCTGGCCGTTGCAGCCGTTTGGGGAGTGACCAAGCAAATCAAAGATCTTCCTCTCTGTCTCTCTCCTCTCTGTATATCTGACTTTCCAATAAAAATAAATAAATCTTTAAAAGAAAAAGAAATGGCTGAGCCTGGATCATACTGTGCCTGCTGGGGCCGACATCAAGACACACATCGCCAAGGTAAGTGCTCAATTAAAGACATAAAAGAATACGGTGGAATGGGAGTTTTGCATATGATAAGCATTTCTAATTTTCAACTTCTTATCCCATCACTACGTTTGAGAAACCACTGCGGCTGGGACTTCTCTTATGCCTGAGTTCAGCTGAGAAGCAAATGCCATGTGTGCATTCCATGTGCCTTAAGATTCATTGAGATACACGTTTAGACTCACCCTGACCTAAGGGTCGATTAACATTATCGAAGAATGAAGAAATGTCTAAACTATCTGAATATAATTTTCCTGGTCATAGATTTAAGGTGAAGTCTATTACAGCCTGCACACAAATGTACTACTCAAATGGAGATCAGTTAACAAGGAGAGAGAAAGATGTTGACACTTTCTTTGCACAGGAAAGCAGGAAAAATACTCAACGTGGAAGAAAACAAAAGACAGGAAGAAGTAGTAATCTGGTGGATGGGGTGCACAGGTGATGACAAGTATGATTTAGAAACGCAAACATATGGCTCCAACTCGTGTCAACTGCTGTCCAGTTACTGCTGAGAAGCATGAGAAGGTCTCTGGCCATTTGACATGAATGATACTCAAAATGGGAACTCCCAAGAAGCAGGAATCCAGAGGCTGCCCCCTGCTCCTCGTCTCCTTTTCAGAAGTATTTTTGAAGGACTGTTACAAAAAAAAATCCTATACACTTTACCCAACTACTTGAACCATCAGTGCAGCTTCTTAGGGTACACATTAGCAAGAAGCAGGGATGGAAAGCAGAGTTAAAGGCAGACACCAGCACTCATAAGGGAAATGGGGCATTCCAAGGGAAGCACCACTGCTGTGCCAAACACTTGCCCTCAATAGCATTTTTCAGAGTCCATCTCTTCAGCCCTCCTCCATCAGATCCAGATGGATCAGAAGAGACATGGGACTCTACCTAAATGGCCTTGGGTAAGCCACTTAAGTCTTCCACGATAAAAACCTAAAGTGAAAGAAAAGAAATTCAGTACTTTCTTTGCTTGATGGTTATGAAAGTCCTATTTGGTTTGTCCTCCTCACAAGTGAGCCATCTCCACTGCTGCAATACCACCACATACCCTACTTACGTTGATTCAGGTGTTTTAATGGACCAGTTCAGAGGAATACTTTCCCAGAAAGAATACAGTTAAATTAAAATGGAAAGGGTGTATTTCAGATTCTTAGAGCACATGTCCTTTGCAGTTATTGCTAGACCAATTAGCTGAGTTTTGATTTGAGTATAATGTACAAACTGAAGAGAAGAGAAAAGCTATTAGCAGAGTCCCAAAAATTTCACACTATTAATGGATATTTAATTAAATATGCTTCAACTAACAAAGATGACAATAATTTAGCTAAAAATAGCCTTCTAACTTTAATCATAAGAATTATTATAGTTCCATAGCAACAACAAATTGGTCACAGGATTTTACATAATACAGGATAATAAGCACTCTGTTGAAAGCAGCCAGTATAAGTGTTACATTGTATGGAGAAGTACTGGCCACTGATGACTGTTTAATACAAAACTACTCATCTAAGAATAAGGACACAGAGCAGTTGATAAAAAAAAAAAACTTTTTGTGAATGATTTTAATTGACAGTCAAGAAGAACTCAGAATCAGAATTCTCGTAGCATCATAAAGATCATCAAACCTAATTCCTCCTTAGAGTTCTTCTGTTCTTGTCAATTAATGACACTCCCAGAGGAATCACTCATTCAAAAGACCAAAATCCAGGAGACTGGCCTGGTTAGTCTAGTGGCTAAAGTCCTCACCTTGCATGTGCCAGGATGCAACATATGGGTTCCTTTTCATATTCTGGTTTTTTCACTTCCCATCCTGCTCCCTGGTTGTGGCCTGGGAAAGCAGCCGAAGACAGCCCTAAGCCTTGGAACCCTGTCCCCAAAACTGAGCTTCTTGCTAAGGTACATGCTAAGAGGCATGGGGGAACAGGAGTGAATTCCAAGTTCCCAGATTTGGCTATTGGGGGAGTGAAGCAGCGAAGGGGGTTGGGGGTTGGGTGTATGTGTGTGTGTGTGTGTGTGTATGTGTGTCCATGTCCACTCTTCAAATATATAAATATTTGAAAAACAGAAAAGACCAGCTCTAGTAAAGAAGCTAACTGTGACAATATCATCCCATACACGCACCAGTTGGTGTCCTGGCTGTTCCATTTCCCATCCAACTTGCTGACAACGGCCTCGGAAAAGCACAGGAAGATAGTCCAAGTGTTTTGGCCTCTGCCACCCACGAGGGAGACCAGGAAGAAGCTCCTGGCTCCTGTTTTCAGCCTGGCTTGACCTTGGTCATTATGGCTATCTGGGGAGCAAGCCCAGAGGATGGAAGATTCACTCTCTCTCCCTCCTTCACTCTTTCCTTCTGACTTACAAGTAAGTAAGCAAACACAACTTTTTGAAAAAGATAAAAATAAAAATAATCTTTGTTTATCAAAAGGTCCAAACTCTAGAATTCCTACTATGACTAAACAGGATAAGAAAAATACAAGGATGTCTATTTTTATATATAACACAGAGCCATAGTTATCACATCATATTTCACCAAGTCTATAACACCATCAATGTGATAAAATAGAACGTTTATGCCACTAAAAGAAAAAAGCTGTCTAACCATCTAATGACATTTAATCAACAGGAAACACATTTTAAATTGGAATATGTTTAAATGGGAAGGAGGTATATTTTTTGAAATTCATGGAATGTGGTACATACACTGAAAAAAAAAAAAACCTGAAGGAAATCAGGAAATACAGAATCTCAAACTGTCATTGTGTTCATAGTTCCATAAAAGCTGGTGGCTACCTAAGACTTCTGTGGACACAACTATGAAGTTCCCATACAGTAAGACCCAGCCTTCACTCTGCAAAGTACTAATACTCACTTTCTATCTAAAATCATAAGACATAACCACAGAGCAATTCACTTAAAAGAACACATTTTTTTTTTTGCCTTTTGCTTCAAATTCAGACCTACTGTACTGCAGTTGGACCTCAACATTACTATATAATGTCAGCCATTTTAATTCAAATAGAAAGTATTTAAAATTAATTTTCAGGTTTTCCATGGAAATACTGAGAACACACACACCAGGCTATTGCCCCTTTTAAAAAGCTAACAGTCTCACCACCATCACCACATTTTAAAACTGAAGTCTGAAATCTTTCTCATAGCCAAAAAGTATACAAACACTGGCTCAGCTCTCTCACCACAACTATTTAGAAAAGGGGGGGAAAAATCAATGTGAGAACATGTCTGGTATCTGTATAGACTGAGGACAAACAGTGCTAGGAAAATGTGTTTCATGCCCATGAACCAGGTCATGCATACGACATGCATTAAAATCCCATCTAGGCCTGAAAAATATATGTGCCTTTTCAAACTCAGTCTCAGCATAATAGAAAAATGTTGCTTTACTTCCCATTCTTAAAAAGTAGCACATTCTATGTAGGCTCATTAATCTCCACAGTGTAATAGTCAATCACAAATTAGCACCTTCCTGCAAACACATGTGCTTACACATGGTCTTTTCCATTTGTTGTGTCCCACCTACCACAGCCTCCACTCCCTCCCACACTCCTGAGGGAAAGCTATCCAGAAAGCCATTTTTGACAGGAGACAGGATGCCCACCTAAGCTGTGGCTGTTCTAACCACATGTTAAATCACCAGACTGCTATTGCTCGCTGGCATTTGGGGAAATGGTGGCTTCCTTTTCCCAGGTGCGCACATCGCAACCTTCTTATTAATGTCAGCCACAGGACAGGAACAATAAAGTTGCACTTCTTAAATCACTAAATGTGCTGTCCCAGCGTAAGCTTTACAGGATGAGATTTACAAAGGGGCTACAAAACAAATCTTTCCTCTGAAGACTCTTGGGAACAAGTGCTGTTGCCACGAGAATTTTATTAAGCTATCTTTCACCACTTTAATTTCACTAAATTCACTTGCAAAATGACTTAATATCTGCTGAACCCCAGACAATCAAACCCACTAAACACAGGCTGATAAAGATCAGGAACAATAAAGATCAATTTCACCCACAGGGAGCTTTGGTCATTTGTATTCCCTGTAAATTCTATTGTTTATTTGATATTTATTGTCCATTTATTCTTCAGTGACTGGAGAGCAAGTATGAGTAATATGCTGTTTGCATTTGAAGGGAAAAAGAGACTAGAGATTGACATTGCTCATTCACTAGTTTACTTCCCAAATGCCCACAAACAGCCAGGACTAGACCAGGCCAAAGCAAGGCACCAGCAGGCACCCCATGGAGATCTCCCATGAAGGTGGCACGGTTCCAAGTCCTTATGCCATCATCTGCCTCCCAGAGTACACACCAACAGAGAGCTCAACCACAACATTTAGGATTAGAACCCAGGGACTTGGATATGTGTTGTGGGCATTCTAAATGATGTCTTAATCAAAACATCCACTTTGTCACAGGCATTTCTGTTTTTGCTTTTCAGTAGTTAGAAATGATGGCTGGAAATGACAGAGGCAGTGATCTTTGGAGTCCTCTTCTGGTTGTGAAGGTATATATCCTGAGATGCTCAATGGGGTGCAGTTTGAAAGGCCTCAAAAACAGGTCCTAAGTAGGCCCAAGACAGGAAATAACAAAAACAAACAAATGGAAAGAAGGCCCAGAGACTGCGGAGGCAGAAGACTGGGCTGGGCTTTCTGTTTTGTCACACAATTTCTCTTTCCAAAGAATTTCAACAAATACAAGTAGGTTTCCTGTGCTCACCACGTTCGCAAAAAATTTCAGTTCAGATCCATTGCTTAAAAAGTTTATACACCATTGCAAGACAGAGTCTTTTTAGAATTTATTTCTAGAATACAATTTCTAGAATAGACTTTCCATTTTTGTAGTTTGCAGACTTACACTATCCCTACAAAACTGTCTGGTTCCTCCTATCCCAGCAGCTGAGTCACGGGACAACCACTCCACTCAGGGCAACATTTCAGATGAGCTGGATCTGCTAAATATGATGTTGAAAAAAATATAATTATGCTGGCCATTAGTTGCATAATATTTCAATGGCAAAAAAACTTAAAATATTATTCC
Source organism: Ochotona curzoniae (assembly GCF_017591425.1). Classification (NCBI taxonomy): domain Eukaryota; kingdom Metazoa; phylum Chordata; class Mammalia; order Lagomorpha; family Ochotonidae; genus Ochotona; species Ochotona curzoniae. The sequence goes on from NW_024467096.1 coordinate 27,418,545, forward strand.
AAACCTTACACACACACACACACACATACACTTCATCATCATAAAAAAATTATACTTAGGTAATTTATCTTCAACATATGCATGAGAATGTATAATATAAAAAGTGTGCATTTCCAAAAGAATTCCTAAAATGTATACACCAAAAACAATTTATCTTTCAATTCTACTTTTCCATGAACTTTCTGAGGTGTCCTCAGTGCACTATATAAATATTCTGGTCTTACACGAGGATGCCTAACAATGATTAATTGATTCCCAGATATTTTTAAAAGCAAACTGCCAATTATGTTCTAATCAAAATGCATAGCTCTGCCTTGTTCTAGCAGATCTCAATGCAATTCAAAATAACAGTGAGTGAATTAAATATGCAATTTCTGTGAGTAAACACAGAGAAGAGCATATTTCTTTACCTGTCTCAAGCATTAGGTTTCTGACACAATCTTGGCTTCCTAGTACTTGAGGTTTTGAGAACCTCTGCACAATTTCTAAAAAAAAAAAAAAATCTGTAAAGAGATGCAGATTTCATTGCCAGCCAAGGACTGTGAAGCAGTTCCGGCAGACATCGGAGCCACACACTTCTTCCAGATTGAATCCTAAACTCTACCAGTAACTAGGCATGTTACTAAAACTCCCTCTGCCTGGGTTTCCTCTTTTAATACATGAAGAAAAGCACCCGTGCGGCACTCGAAAGTTTCAGATTTCTGAGTTTCCCATTGGGAAAGACATGTGACGAAGTCTGGGCAAAAACTCCATAATCTGAAAAATTCTGAACTCTGAAACTCTCCCGCCCCCAGCACGTCAGAGGAGGAGTATTTATATAGCACCCATCTCACAAGACTGTGCTAGGAAGAAATGCTCAGAGGAGTGCCAGGTGTGTTCAGAGCCTGCCAGGTGGGTTAGCAGAGGTCACAAGCCCTGGACCACAACAGGGCCTGTCATTTCCTCCTCTCCCACGCCCTACACCCCCAGGATTCCTGGTGCATACCAGGATTTTTTTTATTATTTGTTTTAAAGATCTACTTAGTTCATCCAAAGGCAGCGCTACTAGCAGAGAGGGAGAGACAGGAAGTGAGACCTGTTTGTGAATGGCTAGGAATTCCATCCAGGTTTCCCACATGGGTGGCAGACTCAGGCACTTGGGTTGGTGGGCCTCTGCTGCTTTCCAAGATGCACTAACAGGGAAGTACACTGGAAGCAAAATAGCTAGAACGTGAACTAGTGTTCCACTATGAAGGGGACAGCTTAACCCGCTATTCCGCAACACCTGTCTGACATTCCAATTTTGACAACTAAAGGTAAACAGAAGGCTCTCTCTAGGAGTATAAGTAGTCCCAGCTAAGAAGCAGTATCCACAAAACAGAAATGGAGGATGGGTAAGCAACCCTTTAAAGTGGTAAGCCAGAAACCATTTACTTCAAATACATTAGCATTGATTTCTCACTAAGTAATGCAATATCATTCATTGTTGCATGGAACTCTTTCATTTCATAAAAACATTCTATGTATCCCGTACCCTACAGGAAACCCTCCTCGTTTCCCCTAGAATCTCACACAAAGTTTGCCTCCTGTTCAACAGGTATTAACTAGGATAATAACTCAGGCCATGATAGGAAACTGTCCATGCACGTCATGTTCTCACAGAGCTGTGCTCTCAACAATGTTCTCCTCTGATTCAACCAAGGTTTCTACACATTACGATATAGAACAATGGGCAATTTCAAGGAATATCTAACCTTTTCAAGGAGCTGTGCCCTTAAGTAACTCAGCAAACAGTAGGCTTTGCCAAAAAGCATAATTTCTATTGACATTACCCACACAACATGAATAAAGGGAGAGTAACACCAACATAGATCTCATTTCATTTTCACCGTTTCATATTCAGTAAGGCAGGGACTCCAAAGTTAATGGGCCCTAAAATAATCAATATCATTTGTATCAATTAATCTTCCCCTCTTAAGCAGTGAGTCAGGTGGAATGAAACATTTCAGAACACCTTAATAATGTATTGCATGATTTGGAGGCGCCTGTGCATATGGAAAAAAAAAAAACAGAGACAAACCATGATGTAGAAAAGCAGTCATGAAAGTTTTAATTTGCTCAGAGGAAATGAGGAATATTCTCACAAGCCTTTCTATTTACCAAGGAGGCCTGGTTTATTTATGAAAACTTGGCCACAAGTGGTCAAACTGAAGGCATTTCAATGGGCTGTCTCTTCCTTTATTCCTTTTTCTCTACTCTTTTCTTATTCCCTTTAAGAAGTATCTTTGGTGTATGCCTGGTTTCTAAAGGTCTGATGAGACTACGAATGCTACAGTGAATGCTTAAGTCTGAAAGAAATATTTCTATCTCTCTCTCTTTGAGTCAGAAAATTCTGAACACAAGAGGATCCATTCAAGGCATGATGGAGTGCCTCGCAGGCAGCAGTATGTTCACAGTTGGCAAACAGAGATCTGTTTGGATAGTGGGTTACAGCCATCCACTCGGCAAACATCAGCTTTCCTATTAGTTCACAGCAGAAAGAATGAGACACTGGCAAGCCCTTCTTTCAGATTCCAGCACCACTTTGGGACAAGCCTTCTAAACAAAATGCCTTTGTCTAAAGTCACAATTCAGTGGATCCCAGCAGCTTTCCTCGAAGCAATGTCTGTCTATACACAATTATATTTGGGACCAAAAATAATTTGTAAAGGTCTGAAGTGAAAACGGTGATGGGAAATACCCCAATTTCCATTCATAACAACAGACAAGGACTAACTGAATGGCTGTATACCAACCAGCAACAATAATAGCTGGAAAGGTATGAAGTGTACTGATGGGTTCTAATGAGCTGTCGCTCCCCTTCAGCGACTTTTATGAAAGTGGATGCTGCTATCACTGCAACTTGCAGGAACATCATTCAAAGGGAATATGAAAAAACTTGAACAATTCAAACAGTAAACTTCCTGCTGAGTTATGGTCTTATGCGACTGCAGTTATCTCCCTCGTAAGATTTTAAAGTAAAATGCTCATGCAGTTTTTTAAGAACTGCTAGTTTTGATTGATAACAAAACCACTGGGATGTCTTGTTCCACCAGTCTGTACCAAATCTTCCATGCCACGAGTCAAATAATCACAAAAGCAAGACAGGGCAACATTCACTCTGCTTTCTTCCAACTTTGGATACCTGACAGCAAGTGCGCCAGAACAACACGACATGCATGCTTAAGAAACAAACAATTCAGAATTTTACAAGAAATTACAAAGCTGGTGAACTGCAGGATACTATAAAGCCCACAGCCTTATAGTCTTGTTACAAAGCATCAATTTCCTATTAATATGTCTTATAAATATACCAAATATAACATGCTAATCTCAACACCCAGAGCACTCTCGATGAAACAGTTTTGCAAGAGCAGGTATTCAAAACTGAGGGAAGCCACTGCCACACCATGGTATGTTTTTATGCCACCCAGAAGCTAAAAATGTTTTTCACGTTTTGTAAAAGTTATAGGAGAAAGAAAAGTACACATCAGAGACCATGTGGCTTTACCATTTAGCAACCAGTACACCAAATCATGGAAAAGCTTTACAGAAAAATGTGCCAACCAGAATAACAAAGCATTGAAAAGCATGCTGAAGCATGCTTAACTCCCACATGGGAGACCCAAATCCCACACTAGAGGGCTGACTGCAAGGCTGGCTCCTCTGCTTCTGTTTGGGCTTCCTACTAATGCAAATTAGGAGGTAGCAGATGATCACACACAGTACACACCTCTCCGCCACTCATATGGGAGACCCAAAGTGAGCTCTGGATGCCTAGCTTCGGGGTGGCTCAGTCTTACTTCTTGTGCGTATTTGGGAAGTGAATCAACAGATGGGATTAATCCCTTTGCTTTTCAAAGAAATAAAAATACATCCATAAACTTCTTAGCTTCAAATAATAACTCCTACTTTCTTTAAAGCAAAATAATGATTGTGAAGACAAATTATGAACAGGTCTTCAAATAATCTTTTCCAGGGGTCAAGGAAGATAAAATCAGGGAGCTAAGACAGGGACCTACCCATTTGTCGGCAATCTCAAGACTACCTCAGAAGACAAACCTTTTGGGAAGGTGTTCCCAAATGCTTCAACTTGGAGAATTCATTCTAACAAAATTAGAAATAATAGCCACTTGCTTTTTTACTAGGGTATTACCTAAATTAGAGTGTCAAGGCTATGAAAGGAAATACCTAACAAAAACGCAGGAGGATCTTGTATAATGTGGAGGCCCTCTCGGCTTCCTGCAGAATATTGGCACCAAACAAAAGTAATGAAACAAATGAGAGAGACAGACAAAAAGACACAGCAAGGTAGACAACTTTGGACAAACCTCACCTCTTTTTTCTTCTAATATGCACAAACTCACGCATACCCTGCTCTGTAATGATTAAGACAGGATTTCTAGCTTCTCCTATCAGTAAAATTCAGAGCACTTTTTATGAAGGGAATATTCAGCCCAGATTTCTAATCCACAAATGTAGGAGTCATCAAAGAAGGAGAGAAAAATATTGGTAAACAGAACATTTATATGACCTCACTTCACGTTCCTAGTCTCAAGACAGCTGAGTTAACCCTGCCTGGGAATCTGGTGTGTGTGACTTTCCAACTGTAGTTCAGCTGCCTCCTAAGTCTCAAAATCCATCCACTCAAGGGTTCATTTGTAAAACCAACCATTTTTTTTGAAAAGTATTCACATATACATATTCTAAGTACAGCATATATCCAAGTTATTATATCATGCAAAAACCCAAAGTATGACTGCAAGATCAAAGGTAGGACACACCCAGTGAAAACTGAATTCCAGACACACAAAAAGTATTTTTTTTTATCATCACACCCCAAATACTTTGTGGGACATAACGACACACAAAATTTGTTGTTTATTTGAGATTCAACCTTAACTGGGCCTGCTGTATGTCAAGTTGTTAAATGTCTGGCAACCCTACCAGGATCACATGAGAGGGACATGGATGTCTGTTCAGCAGCTGCCATCCACTAAGATTTTATAGAGTGCAGGAAGAGAAGCTGCTAAGGACCAGCTAGATCCTCCTTTCACCAGCATCTTCTACAAAGAATAGTACAGAAACACAGTTAAGGATACATCAAGAGACTACCACCCCCTTGCACAGACAACTGCAGAAAACAGTCAATACCCAAGCCGAGGCAATCCTCCAGAGACACAGCCCTTCCCTACTCCCTGCCACGCCTCACGAGGTCACACTCACAAGAAAATCTGTGGCAGAGGAACAATGCTGGAGAGTTACCTGAAGAGCTCAGCATGCCGCACATCACATAGCCAAATCCCTAGCATGGCCAAGTTGTGGTAGGTGTCTGAATGGGAAGCAGGGGGGGAGGTTGATTAGAGACACTATACAGACTCTCTGACTGGAGAGTAGCCAGAATCAGGATGGAAAAACCACACCCTGAGCTTTAACAAAATGGGGCTGGGCTTTCTTGAGAGAGGCTCCCTGAAGAACCCATCAGTAGCAATGAGGCAGAAATAACTATACCGCCACAGGTTTCCCAGAGGCTGGTTGGCACAGGGCCATCTAAGAATAGTGCAAGCCCCCAATCGCCACATAGAAGGCCAGAGGAATACACAGCTAGACTTCTATTCAAGCACACCCACCAAAAAGCAGCTTTAGGAAACAAGTGGCAATCAAACTCTAATTTTCCTCTCTGGTATGCATCTGGCAGAGATTATACACGTAAGAGTTGTCACCAAGAGAACTCTTTAAATTAAAGGCAAAATTACTTGAGGACACTTGAGAGAATACTATAATGTTCCTCTCAGTCTTCCTCAAACAAGATGATGCAATTTTACCCAGTTTTCATGTGTAACTGTATCTTCAAACTAAGTAACTAAACTGAGGTTACATATATAATGACATTCACTTCAGCCAAATGACAAAAACAATTATTTGTATATAAAACTTTTTCCTTGATAAAACTATCACATGTGAAAGACATGAAAGCAGCTCTTCACTACTCCTTCCTTCTCCTGTGTGACCCAACATCCCTGCATATGGAGGTCAGAGCAACATGGAGGTAGATGACAACACAGGAAGGAGGAGCCTCAGCATGAAGTACCCATATCTGAAAGTGATCTAACATAGGAACCTGAAGAACAGTGTCCCCGGTCCGCCCATCCCAGCTGGAGCAGGGCTGTCCATGGAACAGGCAGTCTGACACATGATGCCAAAGAACCCGGGTGGGGGTGAAGGACGCACTGCCAAGTGGGAGTCTCATCAACACAAACCAGTCAGTGCTGATAAGAAGCAGAGTTATCCATGTAAACTCAGGGATTTCAGTGTAAGTAAGCAGAAGCAGAACAAGATGTATTCCCTGTGCACCTCTCTCTCTCTACATAGATATCCACACGAGTATGTAAGTACATCCATATGCACTGATATATTCTCCAACTCTGACCATCCAGAGTCTTAAAGAGGCAAAATCCAGATCTTTGCTTCTGAATACCATTCTGTGCTAAATAAACCAGGACTGCTTAGAGATGTGAGAAATTCAGTGTTAAGGCAGAAAGACTACAAGATGAGTCTGGGAGGCAGGCATTTATTTGGTCTACAGATTAAACTTCCAACTGGACTGTTTGCACCCCACAGCAGAAAGCCTGAGTTTGATACTCAGCTCTAGCATGTGACTCCCGCTTCCTACAAGTGCACACTTAAAGGCAATAGTGAAAATGCAACGTGTGGGGTCCCTAACACCTAGGTGGGAGACCAGGATGGGGTTCCCAGCTTCCAGGTTTAGCCCTAGCAATTGAGGGTGTGTGGGGAATAAACCAGCAGATTGGAGAGCACCCCTTACTCCTCATCTTCCCTCCTCCTTATATAGAAGGCTCTGTTTCTGCAATAAACAGGCTGTCAAAGAATGATGAGGATCTGTTTAGAAAATAAATGAGACATAAGACGGCGTGAAGGCATCTTCTTTGAACATCAAGATAAATGGTAATGGATTATAATCCAATGAAACGCTAACCAAACCATGAATCTCTACTAGTAAGAAAAATTAACACATCAATATTTTAATAAAGAAGGATTGCATTTGCATCAACTTGATGTAAATCCTACAAAATATGTATTAATTATAGAGGCAAAATGAGCACTGCTGCAAGACAGTGGTCTGGCAGGCACTACCTTCATCAAGTGAGCATCGTTAGAACTGGGACAAATGAAAACCATGACTGCCTGGCAGGACACCATGAGAACATCATGTGTGTTACTACTGTGAAAACATCCCACAAAATATCTGGCCTGGTATCTTCCGAAGTATCCAGGTGGCACAATTCTACAAAAGACTGAGGAATTATCCCAGTGTCAAAGAAATTTAAAAGACAGCTAACAGCCAAATGAGGCTCGGAAGTAAGTCCTGCTATATACAATTTTAGGAAGCACAGCAGTGAAACCTGAATGAGATCTGAGGATGAGAAAGTCAAAATATATCACTTACACACACACAGACACACACACACACACACACACCCACACACACACACACACACAACTACATACACAAACTTACTAATGTTGATGCATGCTTTATGGTCATGCAGGAGACTATTTTGGTTTATAAGGAAATGTAGTTAAATTGTTAAGGGTTGATGAGCATTAGGAAACCAATTCTTTTCAATGGATTCAGGGGAAAAAAGAAAGTTTTTTTTAACACTATTCAAACTATTTCCCCCCAAAATCATTCAGACTAGCTAATTAGCAGCGAAAGGTAATTCGTACTATGATTTTAACAACTCATCTTGTTTGTAGCTGTTTCAAATATTTTAAAGACTTTTCTTAAACAGGAAAAAAATGGTACCATGTACCTATCTAACGCAAACAGAAACACAATTCCTGTAGCAACTGCCTCTGAGAGTTCTAGGTGCTCTCTTAGGATGGGGAAAGCGGGGAGCAAAGCACTAATAATTCTGTGGCCTAATCTAACTCCAAAAAACTAAATTCTTAATTTCTGGGCCTGACATAACGGCTCGATAACCAAAGCCTCACCTTGCCAGGATCCCATATGGGTGCCAGTTCATGTCCTGGGAAAGTAGAGGCAGATGCCCCAAGGTCAAGAGACCCAAAAGAAGCTTCTGGTTGCTGACTTCAGATTAGCTCAGTTCCAGCCGTCGTGACCATTCAGAAAGTGAACCAGCGGATGGAATATCTTTCTATCTTTCTTTCTGTCCGGAAATCTGATCTGCCTTTCAATAAAAGCAAATAAAATTTGAAAAAATGAATTCTTCATTTGTTTAGAATTAATTTCTCATTAAGTACTAGATTTGTTTAGAACCAATTTTCCTTTAACTCAGAATGCAATCTGCTTTCATCACACTCTCCCTGGGCTCAGCTCTCAAACTCTGACCTAAGAAAGAAACCAAACTGCTCCCCTATTTTATAGAGGAGAAAACTGATGCCCCAGAGAGATTAGGAGTTCAGGCTCAAACCTAGAATGGCCAGCTCTAAATTCAAGGAAAACCACACATGGGAGAAGAGAGAGAACCGATAAACTTTAAGAAAAAAAAATTAAACTTTAAAACTTGATACTCTCAGGAGCAATTAAGCTTCCATGTGAATTATCTTGTCAAATGCCAAGTAGCTGCACCTTTAGGACTTAACAGAAACAAGGCATAGCCCCCTTTAAAAAAAAAAAAAAGGAAAGAAAACTCCTTGAAACAACAAGTGAAATTTTACATTTATGAAGCTTACGTTGAGTGCTAGAAATCTTGCTAAGCATTTCATATTTCATTTAATCCTCACCTTGCTTTGAAGTAGAAGCCATTATCATTCCTTCTATTACTGCTGAGGAAATTAAAGATTAGAGTCATTATGTAATTCATTTAAGGTCAGAAAGTCTGAGAGGCAGAAGACCCAAAACTGAACTGCATCAGTCTGACTTCCAAAGCCTGGGATCTTAACTGTGCCCATCCCTGCAGGCTGACGGGCAGCCCTCCAGAGCTGTGGGTTGCTTGTGACTGAATGGGCACCCCTGGACAGAGATAAGCGGCAGACCTCCTTCAAGCAACAAAGAAAGAACAGGGTTTCTCCAGATGTCGTTTGCCGAAGATCATCCAGCCTCAATGTACACAAGTATGCAAGGATAAAAGACACCTAAACCACGCCAAATGACAAGCAGCTTTGCAACACAACTTCTCAAAACCCTTAATTTTCTAACAGGAGCAGGGCAATTCCATGACTTTGCAGTGATGTCTGATTCTGAATTAGAAATCTTTTGCCGCAGAGCAAAGGTAGCAGAAGCCAGAATCGTGTCCCCAACAGAAACCTCGATTGAATAGCAACTCAATAGCAATTTAAAAATTACGCAGTGTTGAATAATTTCATAATGAATAACAATTGCTATCAAGTTGCCAAAAAGAATTTCACACATTTGTTCACTTAGAATCTCAACGTAAATACTTCCCTATACGTGGCAAATACACTGCCAACAATCACTCCAAGAAAACAAAATGAAAAACTGGGGTGAGAGGGGACAGTGGAGGAGGGACGACACACCATTCAGTGAACAAATCCTAAGTTAGTAAAACAGCAGTGTATCCAGGATCACAGGTTTACAAAACAAAACGGAAAAACTAAACATCATGATTTATTTTAAAACAACCTGGACTTTTGTTTTCCGTTCAGTTTTTACAGATCCAAGTTTGTTTTCCTTCCTGATGAACAATTAAAGTTATAACCTGGGAAACAAATTCTGTAAGGTCCCTCAATAGCTCTGATTAACAACCTCCCAGCACCTCTAAGAAGCCTTAAGAAGCCATTACTTCACCAAGGCAACTTGATAACATAACAGGTTTCTTAGCAACAGTGTAGTCACAGCAACCATTCACCATGGTATTAGAATTGGGTTACCCACCCGGGTTGAGGCCAAAGGAATAATTTAAACTCATTAAGTCTATACGCTTAAGGAAACAAGTAGAACAAAAACTTAATAGCATTGTGATTCACCTATGAAATTAAGTTTTATATGATTCTTCAGTGCTAAGCAAGTAGGTATTTGTAAACACAATTCCAAATTCTCCTCAAGTACTTAATATTTTTTTTAATGTAAAGCAAGGTCTATGATATGGATATGCTAGGGATAGTCATGGAAATGCTACATAACACTGAAGAGAAGCAATTTTACAGAACCAATAAATTAGAATTCAGAAATGGAAAACAAAAGGTTGGGGATACATATGAAGGCTTCTTAAATGCCACTTTCCAACAAATCATAAGAAAATCATAGTTCCCAATTAGTTACAAACACGTAAGAAACTAAAGAATGGAAATTTGTTTCTAAACTCATTATTATTATATGACCATTTCCTTACTACTAACAGGTTAATAAGCATTTTATGTATAAAAAGAAGCAAAATCAGAATTTGTGTAAACACCAATTCAACAGACATTATATGTCAAAATGTACAGCAGACACACATTTAAGATCACAATCAACCATGACGTGAGAGGGTGGGCATTTTGCTAGCAGTACCTTCCCAACCTGGAGTCCCTAGGTTCCAGAGCCTGCTTGGTCTCTAGATTCCAAGCTTTCCACTAAGGTTGACCCTGGGAAGCAGCAGTAATGGTTCCAGGAATTGGATTCCCGCCACCCACTCAGAGACCTGGGTTCAGTTCCCAGTTCTCCATTCAGGCCTGGCTTTGCAGGCGTTTTGGGAATGAGCCAGCGGATGGCAGCACTCATACGCTTCTTGGTGTCTGCCTTCCTTTCTCAAATACATCAATGCTTTTTAAAAATTATTTTCCATGATACGGGGTTTGGGAAGTACAGTGATTCAGCCCTCCACCTTCCCTAATTCCATTTCCGTTCTTTCCCCCACCACCACACACTATTTCCCCCCTCATTATTACGATAGCACAGTCCTTCAGCAACAGTCACAAGTCCAACATTCTGCTATTGAAGTGTATTAGGATTTGCAGGTGTAGGCAATGATAGAAAATCTAGCATCCTTTTGTCAAAGTATATTTACGAGTTTCACTGGGAGTCCTCCTTTTATTCTGGGTTAAAGAGGCTTACTGTAATGTGTCTTCACTTTCTGGTATGCTAGTCTCCACTATACACGTTCATTAAAAGGAATGAAATTGCACCAATTGCAACAAAATGCTCAGTGAAATAAGGCAATCCCAAATGGACAAATGACATGTGTTCTCTCTGCTATAAGGCAACATTTATGCAAAAAAACAGAATAGATAAGATATGTAGTTAAATGTGTACATACATATATTCTCATAGATGAACTGCATGAAACATTTTAAAAAATAAATTACATGATCAGTTTTGGAAATGATACTGATTTTGCACACTGAAGGAAAAAAAAAATCAGATGAGCTAATCAATTTTATAAATCTTATACAGCCCTGATCATTTCCATATGTGTGTGTATGTGTGTGTTGTGTGTGTATATTTATGTAAATGATAACCTTTCACATTAGGAGTTTCTTGGTATTCCCTGATGCACTGAAGAAAGATTCTGAGGCTGTAACATATAATCTCATTTATTACTGCGCGCTACCACTCCTGTTCACACTTTACTTTGTCTCTGACAGCTCAGCCCACTAAGACACTAGCATTTTTGTGGCTCTCAAAGCAGCTGCTAGAGTGGCTGACACAGACCAGAATCTTAATGATGACTGGTTGAAAAGGTACCTAAATCAATGCTTCTCCACAAAGGTACAACTCTTAACACAACTTTCACAATTTTGGCTACTCTTAATTTATATTCACCTCAACACCTGACCCCTTGCATATTTAAGAATAAAAGGACTGAGAGGGACAAAGAGAAAACAAACGCAGCCCCCCTCTGGTGAACTCCCCAGTGCCTGAATTGTCTGGGCTTGAGGCAGGCCTAAACCAGGAGCTGGGAAATCAATTCAAGTGTTCCACATACGTGGTATAAGCCTAATTACTCGATACCTCTTTTCCAATAGCCTTCAAGGGTCTGCATTGGTGGACAACTGCTGTCAGAGCTGAGAATCAAACTCAGGTGTTCTGGCATTTGGCATAGAATTTGAGCATCTTAACAGGTACCTTAACAGCTAATCGAATGTCAGTCTCCAAAACCTTGCTATTTTCTATTCAACCTCCACTGTGAGTACTTTAGTTATTAAAATTCCAATGCAATTTTAACAGCTTTGGTCTTTCTTTTGCAGCAATATCTAAAATTACTGCAATTTTCTGGGCTGGCATAGGACATAATGGGTGGCATGTGGGCTGCAATGCCAGTGTAATAAACTGGTGTTAGTTCTTGTAGTACTTCTGAGCCAGCCCTGTGCTAATGGCCTAGGAAAAGTAAAAGCTGGCCCAGGTCATTGGGTCCCTAACACACACACACACACACACATACACACACACACAGAAGCCAATATGAAGCCACAACTTCCTGGCCTTCACACAGACCAGGAGTTGGGGGGCGTGGGGAGCATAAATCAGGAAATGGGAGATCTCACTCTGTCTCTGTCTTCTCTCTGTGTATAACTCTCTGTCAAAAATAAATTAGACCTTTAAAAAAGTATTGTAGGTTTTCTAACATAGGCATGCATCTATGCATCAAACAACATCACCCCCATGAGTATCAAGAGCAGGACCAGGCCCAACATCCCCAAAGGAATTCAGGTTTCCCAAACCATAAACAAAGCCCAGCAGTGGGGAAAGGTGGTAGAAAAGCAACCAGTCAGGGACAAAAACTCATTTGACTGTGTGGGGAAGAAAATAGCTCCAAGCATAAAATAACAAGTGAATAACGAATCAGGAGTAATTTAACTTGTTTCCTGCATCTGAATTATATTTTACAATATCTTATCATTTCGAGACAAATAACCTAACTATCTTACAAAAGAGAGAGATGGAGTGAAAGGGCAAGTAGATACAAAACAAGAGGAGAACTCAGAACTTGATATTTAACTCAGGTTAACAGAAGACTGCACATATGGAGAGAGTGTGGAAGGAGAGCAGAACTCTGCAATAAACAGACCATCACAAGGAGATATTTCAGACAGTAAGTTTCAAATTAACTACATTCCTCTTGACACTGAAAGGCCAGATAGTGAACTATTTCAATTATCTGAGTTTTGAAAAAACTGTTTATAGCATGAAATAAACTGTCTCTGCTAGTTTTGATAGGTAATAATTTATAGTTCCAGAAGCCTGTAATTAAGCTATTACTAAAGCCACTACACTATAGGCTGTAGGAGCTTCATAAAGGACATTGCCAAAATTAAGAGGAGATCAGAAATCATCATGTTCCTGGAACTAGATATCAGAGTCAACATAAAACAGGAGACAGGCCTTCTATCAAACCCATAAATATAACAGTAATGAGAATAAGTCTATTTTCATGCACAAAGCTTTAAAAAGGCAGACTACTGAGCTGACATTAATACTTGTAAAACAACGATCTGTGAACCTGACAAATGAGTTGGTTTTTGGAGCCTCATCATCCATCGCAGCTCTGCTTTCCTAAAGACTCCTAACCTGCACAGCTAAGAATCTGCTTTCATGAGAGGAAACGGAAGTCTGACCACACACGTCACAGGGCCCTATGGTCCCATGGCAGGGCCACAGCAGGCACTATCACACGTATTCTTATCAGGCTCGGAGCCTGTTCTGGGTCCTCCACTTCAACACTCTTGGAGAAGGCAGGAGGGTTATGAATACTTGAATATAAGGCAGGAACTTGAAACACTTTCCACTGGAAGCCTTTGTTTAACATGGGGGAAACTCGGGCTCACCTATACCTGAATGGGGATGAGGAGGACCACAAGAATGACAACTGAAAAAAACCATGAGGGAGTGCGAATGGAGGTGTGGCATGCTAATCCTCTGTCTGTGGTTCCAGAAACCCACATGGGCACCAGTTCGAGTCCCAGCTACTCCATTTCTGACCCAATTCCCTGCTTGTGGCCTGCAAAAGCAGTGCAGCATAGCCCAAGGTCTCTGAACCCAGCAGTCATATGGGAAACCTGAAGAAGATCCTGAATCCTTGGGTGAGCTCAACTGTAGCCGTTGTGGCCATTTGGGGAGTTTGCCAGCAGATGGAAAATACCTCCTCTCTCATGCTTTCTCCCCCCTCTATCCCGCTATCCCTCACCTCCCTGCATTTCTAAGTCTGACTTTAAAACAAAACTGAATAAATTATTAAATTTTTTTAAAAATAAGCCATCAGTTCTCAAGGCACTGACTAGTGAAAAGAAGAAGAGAAATTTGCTCAACACCAATGCCCAGTACCAAGCAAATATTTAAAATACATTAAGTTGGAGACCAGTGCAATGGCTCAATTGGCTAAACCTCCCCCTTCAAGTGCCAGGATTCCATATAGGTAATGCTGGTTCATGTCCTGGCTCCCCACTTCCCATCCAGCTCCTGGATTGTGGCCTGTGAAAACAGCAGAGGATGACTAACAGCCCTGGGAGCACCTATATGGGAGATCCAGAGGAGGTTCTTGGCTCCTGGCTTTGGATCAGTTAAGCTCCAGCCACTGTTGCAACTTGGGGAGTGAATCAGAATTTGAAAGATCTTTCTCTGTCTCTCCTTCTCTCTGGAAATCTGTCACTCTAATAATAATAATAAAAAAAAAAGTCTTTTCAAACAAAGAAAGAGAGGGAAAGGGAGATAAGTAGGGAGGGAGGGAGAGAGGGAGGATGATAAGAGAGAGAGAAAGAAAGCAAACTGACTGTAAAATTGACATATTTTCATGTCGGTAATGTTGTGTGAAGCAGGCATTACCATCAGACGTGCAGTGTTTGGAATGACTCCTGAAGCCTTTGCAATCTGTAGTTTTTGTGAAGAACACCATATTTGAAACTGAGTTTAAAAACTCAGTCACCAGACAACTTTGCAAGCTGCCTTTCTGGCTTGCTCCATTCCTACAACAAATACTCACTGTCCTTCATCTTGTTTTCAACCCAGTTCTGTTTGCTTAGGAACCTTTTCGGGTTCCTTTACAAGGGGCAGGCACTTACCGAAGGCTGGACTCCACCAACAGAAACCACCTGATAGAGGCCCCGGAGCAACAAGAGGACCTCAAGTCAGCCAACTCATCCCCCTGCTAACTCTGGAAACCTGAGCACTGTTTCCCATCCACATAACAGAAATCTAAACAGAAAGCTGTCAAGTAGCAACCAGCAAAAGGAAGATCACAATTACACCAGCTCCCTAATGCGCTTCTCTATTCCAAACAACATGACACAAACACGACAGCATGAAGAGGGATGACAAAGAGCAAATAATCAAATTTGCCTGCAGTGCTGGTCTTTCTGGACCTCTCATTTACAATGAGATTTAAGCAAAAACTGTTCTCAAATTCCAAAAATAGAACAGGCTACTTTGTTGCCATGGTGATCGCCTGTTGAGTTGGAAGCACCTGGGCACACAGATTTTGGGGATACAAAACAAGTATCAATGAAAGGTGTGACAGAGGGGACACCAGGCTGGAGGAGAAATCAGGTGGCCTCTCACAAACTTGTCCTGATTGGAAAATCACTTTTACTACATCTTGAATAAGATCATTAATAAGATCATGACAGTATATTGGCAGACACATTTGATCATGTTTACCATCTACAACACTGCCACTGAAATCCATTTCACAAATTTCAAACAACTGAGAATAGTCTTTCACAATGATTAAAATTTTTCTAAGTTTAGGCAAGTTCTGTGCTCCTTGGAAACAAACATTGATGCCAAGAGAAACATTTATAGTTCCCCAATTATAAAAAACATAGTAAATAAACTGTGAATGCTTCCCCGCCCGCTGTGATGATTCATTTATTAGGCTAACCTTCTACAAGTGAGGAAAATACCTACGTAGCAACAAACCAATACTGCGAGCAAACTTGTATAAGACTCTGAAATGCTGCAAGGAATGGAAGATACCTTGCAGGGCAGAGAAGGAAAGGTGTGCAAAGAAGCAAGTGAAGGAAGCTCTCCACTTCTGGAAAGAGGGTGTGGCCCTTGTGCTATGGAATCTCAAGCATGAGCTTGAAGGCAAAATGTGCCAGGTGTATGCTCTGCCTACGGTTCAGTGGACTGAGGCCTTCCAAGTTAACTTTAATCTCACACCTACAAATGCGAAACACAGGAGAAATTTTTTGTTGTTGTTGTTGTAATGGCACTGTACAGAATAGAGGATGCCCAAACACATTTATGAATTGATTTAATTTTGAAAAATCAGGTTTGGAAAATTGCAAAATAGGTTATTTCAATAAGGGGTCCTAGAAACTCTTTAAAGAGAGATGAATGTAAGTAAGATGGCAAGTCAATCCATTGTTTTTATATTTTGGTCATATGTTGTCTAAGATATCTGGAGAACCAGAAGTCTGTGTGAGGTGCTTTGAAGGAAGTCGGAGAGCGATCACATGGCTTGCCATCACCCAGAAAGACTTACTTGGACAGACTAATAAGAAGCATCCTAACCGCCAAACTGCACTGACAATGTAGCTAAATTTGACCATAGTTGCTTATTTGTAACAACTTCTAAAAAAACATAAAAGTTGTCAACAGAAAATTTAATTGGGAAACTCAAGTTATATAAGACTCTAGGCAACCAATCCACTTTGGTTGCTGACATGTGACACTGAAACGGCATAAAGTGGGGGGCTGACAATGAAGAAACATCATCTATGACACAACCAGGGAAGCAGGAGAAAAGTGGGACTGAGCCATTATGGGGAAATCTCCAATCTCAACCACTCTTCATCTGAGAAAGGACAGTTCAGCAAGGACTCTTGGGATGTCCTTTACTCTTCCATTGGCTTAATTGTCTTATGCTATGACAGGACTTGCAAAAATCAGAAGTAAAAATAGCACGCTACCAACATATGAGAAATCAGGAATTTGGGGCAATGGCTCCTGCATTTCCCATGGGAACAAGTGTCCACAGCTTACAAGACTACAAGGTTACCAAGTAAGTCTGGGATGGTTTTCTATGAGGCCACCCAAGAATGTTGTCCCACTCAAAAATCTTTCAACTCTTAACGGGGATAAATCAAACAAATATTTCGGATACTTTTAGATGTATGTCACCACAATGCTAAAAATCCCAAATTTGGAGTTTCCTACAAAATGTTGTCAGGAGTGTAAAGAGGAAAAGTAATTGAAATCTCATCTCAACGTCAGAAAGAAACACATAACAATCCAGTGTGAACTGGATTATTTGCTTTTTCCAGTTGCAGTAAAACAAAGAAAACCATAGAGGCCAAGCGTTAAGAGAGAAAATGTTCCACAGTGGGAGGAGGCCAATGATGAATCCTAAGAATTCATAGCAATTCTTTAAGCTTCCCAACTGTACAAAGTCTTGCTTCAGCTTTCACTTTTGTCATGTGAGATGCTTTTAAGAGTGGCAGTTATCTTTTTGCCAATTGCATTATTTGTTGCCTGGTCTTTTGTATCTCAGACCTTGTTGTTCTCCAAGCAAAACAGAGATAAACACAACTAACTTCACTGAATGTTTAAGAGGCAAAGGTAGGCAGGCTCTCCACGGTAAATGAAATCACAAAGTAGACTCATTCCCTTGCATTAAAATGCACAGGGAATGCATTAGACATATTAATTTTCCTTGTGATCAATAAAAGTATCAAGTTACAGAAGTTTACAAAATCCATTGACTCATTTTCAGGCAATCATTGTTAAATTTTTGTACAGCTACAATAAACATCCTAAATAAAATCATACAAGGTGCCAGAACACACTGCTAACAGCATGGGGTTACGTTTTGTTCATAAATTTTTAAAGTCAAAACATTATCTTTCAAATTTCAATAGGAAATAGATCGCTGCTAAAGAAATAACTGAATGCTTAAATGCTTGGAAGCGGGGTAAATATGGTCCACAGAAGAACTGAACGGCTAGAGCTTTCCCCATGTAAGAAAGCAAGTTTGAAAAAGCTGAAATGTGATAGTTTGGAGCACACATGATTTTTCAGAGGGGCTTCTGTTTTCATCTGCACTGTTGGTCTCCAGCCAACCTGCAGACAATCCGTCCAATCAGTGTACATAGCATGAGGAAGATAACAGGCCAGAAAGAGGTCCCGGAATTTCAGCAATCTATCTATTGCAAAGAAATCCCTTCTCCAACCTGTTATAAAAGTTTGTATGTTGTTTGTGAAGGAAGGATGTTATGACTGGGACAGAAGCTGCCAGGGAGGAATCAAGCCAAGTGAACGATGGGGCTGAGATGGTTCTTGGCTGGATTCAGCTCAAGGCCATGGTCCCTGATGAAAACACACAACACTGAAATGACAAAACTGCTCCTGCTTACCTTCACAGAAAAACATTATCAAGAATATTTCAGCACCTGAACCCCAACTTCCAGCACAGTAAGCATGCCCCTTTCTTAACTGGACCTTCTCTTTTGCCCATGATTTTGAATCTTAAAATATCTGTTGTCGGAATTACCAAAAGAGATTTTTTTTAAATTCTAGTAATTAGAACTTTCTGGTAAATTACTTTCTTAAAAAGTTTTTCCCGGGCTCAGTGTGATAGTGTAGCAGCTAATGTCTTCACCTTGCATACGCTGGGATCCCATATGGGCGCTGGTTCTAAACCCGGAGGCCCTGCTTCCCATCCAGCTCCCTGTTTGTGGCCTGGGAAAGCAGTCCTGGATGGCTCAAAGCCTTGGGACCCTGCACCCGCATGGGAGACCTGGAAGAGATCCTGGCTCCTGGCTCCTGGTTCCTGGCTCCTGGCTCCTGGCTCTGGATTGGCTCAGCTCCAGCCATTGCGGCCACTTGGAGAGTGAACCATCAGATGAAAGATCTTCCTCTCTGTCTCTCCTCCTCCGTGTATATCTGCCTTTCCAATAAAAATAAATAAATCTTTTAAAAAAAAGTTTTTCCCCAAAAAAGAAAAATTTAAGAAAATCCTTCACACATGCTACCTGAATGACCAACATCCTTGTTGAAAAGCAACTAGAATGTTGGTAGACCTGGACCACCTTAACACACTCTCTGGTTAGTCACATACCACTGTGATGTATACAGCAAGTGGCCTTTCTGCTTGCAGGCTACAGGACATTTGCCAGTAAAATCGTCATATTAACATTTAGAACTTTCTAAGTCTCATATTGGGAATGTGGTGTTAAGCCTGTTTTGTTTTGTTTTGTTTTGTTTTGTTTTGTTTTGTTTTGTTTTGTTTTGTTCTGTTTTCCCTACTCAACTCTACTTTCTGCTCCATACCATACCAGGCTGTTAAGTAGAACCGATGGCCACAGTTTTGAAAGTTTTCCACACTGGCTCAACACCCTCACCCTTCAGAGACGTCACCTCCTCTGCTCAGTGTCTGTCCGCTACTGAATTCCTTCCTGCCACGCCTGTCTTTTCAGCACTTGAAACTCACAGTCATCCCTGGAAAGGTTAGTACTTGTTGACATGAGATGGGTGGAAGAACGCAAGAGAAAGCTGGGCATAGCTATTAAAAATTCAGGACTCAGAAGGTAACAAAGTGTTCATACTCTCCACCCCATCCTTTAACACAATTTGAGTAACACACTTCAAATTATTTACTTGAAGTTACTTTGTATATTTGCTACTTAACATTGATGTTATGCATTTTTTACATTTATTATTTATATTTCTTAGAACTGCCTATGCCTCCATTTCTTTACCTGTATTCTAAGTAATTGTACCTACTCCTCATAAGGTAACTATGGGGATCAAACACAGGTGAAACAACTAGTCGCATACCCGGGATCTACAGAGAGTGAACAGGAGCTGGATAGTAAAATTACCATAATACCTACCCTAAAGCTCCACGGTGGAAGAACAGGAAACTCCTTGTCTTCACATCCATGGACGACACCACAATTAGACAGTGAACAGAATGGAACGTTCAATCTTCATCTTATAGAGCAAGAAAAGGAGGTATTGCATCTGTGCTACAGATTAATCATTTTTGAATCATTCGTGTAAGTGAATGCAATAATATTTCAAAGAATTATTTGATCAGGAACAATCACAAACCAGACACAAAATCTGCAATCTAACTAACAAGACATGAAATGCCAGCCAAGGCTGAAAACAATGCAATGTTGCTCAAAGACAATAAAATGGATTGTGCTTTCTTATCAATCAAATGGGCCTGAGACCAATAAGCAACTTATTTCTAGCAACACCCAAAAGTAGACTACAATGATCACAAACTACTCCCTACCTCATTCCCGAAGTGGACACACACAGTTAAACAAGCCAAATGACTTCAGTATCAAAGAGTGAAGGCAAAGCTCTGAGGATTCCAGATTTTTGTAAAAGAAAAGAAAATCAAAGTCTTAGTACACAATCAATAAAAACCTCTAGAAGTCAGCTTGGGCCAAGAGAGCGAGTTTCACATCCTAGTTCATGGCAGACGATAGATAGAAACTTTCGATGACAAACAATCAAACTTCACAGTTATCGGGCAGAAACAAACCCTGACTCACTTCTTCAAAAGCACCGAGCGGCACACAGATGACCTGGATCTGTCCACATGCATTCCAAAGCACAGTCGCCCCGGGGCTGCTGCTTTCTTAGTTTTAGAGCCTTCTTGGCACATAAGCAAAAAGCAATCTAGCATGCTCATCTTCTAACTTGCCAGGTCTTGCTCTGACTTGCCAGACAGACAACACAAACAGCTTTCTGCAATTTCTCTCTGCTGTTAGCGTGGCTCAAGGGTGTGGTGGTTGCAGAGCTGAGGCTCCTGCCAACACTGAGCCAGTTTCCCTTCCTCTCAGAAAACACATCAGCTCCCTTTCTCGCTCATCTGAAGTTCTTTACATCCTGGCACCAAACTAGACAGATCCTATTGCCAGAAAACAGATAATGTGCTCTGTATATTGCTACAATTTTTACTACTGTTGACATGGAAAACATGGTTGATATTCCCAAAGTAAAGAAACTTTCTTAAGATTCCACACTGGGGACCCGACACAGTAGCCTAGCGGCGAAAGTCCTTACCTTGCACACACCGGGATCCCATATGAGCACCGGTTATAATTCTGGAGGCTCCACTTCCCATCTAGCTCCCCGCTTGTGGCCTGGGACAGCAGACGAGAATGGCCCAAGGCTTTGGGACCCTGTACCCGCATGGGAGACCCAGAAGAAGTTCCTGGCTCCTGGCTTTGGATTGGGTCAGCTCTGGTCATTGCAGCCGTTTGGGGAGTGACCAAAGCAAAGATCTTCCTCTCTGTCTCCCCTCCTCTCTGTATATCTGACTTTCCAATAAAGAAACAATAAGTAAATCTTTTTAAAAGGGATTCCACACTGGAATTCCCTGTCCTTGATTGGTTCTTAATGGTGTGCACTGGGCACCAGTTGATCGGCACTGCTTGGCTGAGTATTATGCCAAATATACTTGTCACATCCTGACCATCCATCCTGTACATGTACCAGTGTCTTGCACTAAAGCGTACCTAGTGCAACCATTCCACCCTGCACGAAGGCTGGTTCCAGGCATCACGCAGAGGCCAGGAAGCCCCCAGTCTGAGGAAATACTCTGTGTTTCTGGCCCAGCCAGTTCACATTGCTGTCCAACCGGCTGCAATGCTCTGACTCAACATTCAGCTGCAGCTCTCCAGCCGAGCAACAGACAGCGGCCTGACTCATGCTTCTTCCTGACCTCCGCGTTCTCTGGTCTCCCCCATGACCAAGCCAACTCCTTGAATTGTTCTCCGTGGGACCCAGCTTCCACTTGCCTCTTCTACGCTGCTGGCCAAGCATGTCTCCTAACCTGCCTTGCTGACACTGCTGCGATTTCGCGAAGTCCCCATCACAAGTACACAAAAACAGCTCAGTGCCAATGCCCTGGGGTGACAGTCACCCTCTCTGGAAGAGGGAGGACACTGAAAGCTTACTTCCCACAAGTGTGCAAATCTAAAAACTCAACACATAGCAAAAAGTGAGGAAAAGGCACTTGGTCATTCCAAAGCCACACGACATGGTGTTACTAAGCAACCTCCAAGCACACTTAGGGTCCACACAGAAGCACCCCCCCACTGTGGCTGCGCAGCACCTGCTCCCCTGCCGAGAGCCTCCCCACCCTGCTTTCACAGCCCATCAGGTAGAAAGTAGGGAGGGGGGCTCAAAGGAGACCATCTGCAAAGAAGGCATGCCAAGACCCCTTATTCTGAAGACATGTTTATATTCACAAATGAATAGAATCTGCTTAGAATGCATTGATCGCGTCAAATCTCAATCGCAGTGCTTATTCTGGTAGCGATACAAAATCAATTAGCGGCTACTTTTATTCACATAAGCAGACTCTCTGGAGGCTAAGAGGAAGAGTTCCATTCGGCACTGTAAGTTTTCCCAACCTGAACTGCAGCCTCAAATAATGCCAGCTTTGCACATTTCTGATAAAACTGACACAGTACCTGGTGTGTCCTTCCACCCGGGACAAAAATCACTCCAGTCACAAGTTCAAGCACATTTACTGCCAAACATTCTAGAGGTTTCCACTAGGTACACATCTTCACCACCACGGCTTCTGCTAGTATATCCAATTCTCTGACGCTACAACTGGATTCCCACGCCCAGGAGCAAACCTGCCAGCTGGTTGTGACCTCGTCCACGCCCCTGCTAGTCCATCAGCTGCCTAGATCCATCTGCTCTTGTTCCTCAGATATGTTCCACTGACTTTTTTTCCCCAGCAAGTAAAACCGGGCATTGTGTAACAGTAAGCATCCAAATATTTATCACATGAGTGATTAAGCTAAATGATTACAAAGTATTTTTAGTAGTTTTATTTATATGCACACAGCGACAAAGACACACACGGCATGGCCTCTGCCCTCGGGGAACCACGGATTGCATTGGCAGAGCACAGCACCTACTCGGAGGAATCACTGGGTAATCAAATTGCAGTGAGCTCAAGGATCACTCAGGAGCTTACTCAATGCAGATTCCAGAATCTTCATGCAGATTGGGCCCAACTCTGCCTTCTAGTAAGTGCCCACAAGTCCATGGTCCATACTGACAAAGGCTGCGTCCAGCTGGAAGGACAGCAGAAGCGACACTGGAGGCAAGGGACAGCACTGTCTACCCATATCCACTCCAGAGGAAGACAGCTTTGCTTGCTCTGTGGCCCCCACTAAACCCAAGGAAGGATTCTAACCCCAAAATGTCAGTATGTAGAAAAGCGGAAGAACTTAGACGCTCAGCGAGTTCCCAGGTCAGGATGAGGCTGGCCAGGGTGCATTCAAGCCAGAGCTAACAATCACACGGTGTAAACCCCTAGAGGTTATTTAGCCACAACCCACAGCAGACAAAAGAGGAAACTAAAGGCCAGGAGACAGAATTACTTAATTCCTCGGAGTTGAAGAGTGAACAAGTGTTGTGCGCAGCAGGGTGGTGGCACAAAAATACCAGTATTCCAGTTTGGGCCACTAGCATATCACAATATGAAAGGAATGTTTTTCTTCTACTATGGATGTTTCAGTCACCTTAATTTTTGTACGTAACATCCAAAGCCTAGTTTATTCACAGCACTTGTAAGAGAGGCTAGGATCCAATGAACATGACACCATAACAGAACAGAGAGTAAACACTTCAAAACCGTACACCTGCAAGGCAAAACAATTTCTGGTCAACATGGTAGTCATCTGCAATCACCAGCTAGAAACAGGAAAGTCAGAATTTCCAGAACCTAACCAGTGGCTGTGTGAAGAAGCTGAAGGAGCAGCATGGAAATCAAAGGCCCTAAAGCACCGACATTTTACTCATACACTACCTGGGTCCCCTCTCATTTTCTTCATCTTTGAATTCTAGTCTCCTGGGCATTCTGACTCCTTTGACCATCATCCTCTTCAGATATCTTTAGTTCCAAAAAAGAACAGTAACAAAGAACACTGGGGCTCTCGGGACCCGTGGGTGTGCCAGGTTCTTTGTGCCTTCCTCCTTCCCCATCTTCCACTGTGACTTTCACAAGTGTATGTATCCCTGAACCACCAGGAAATATGGGATGAGGCCCTGAACGTACCAGTCTTTGCCATGTTATCTATCAACAGAGGGCATACGGGCATTCAGTTCAGATGTGTTACAAAAAAAAGTTTCAACATAAAACTCCCACCTTCTCTGTCCACTCGCTCTTGCTTCAGAAAGCCAACACATGCATCTCAGGTGACAAAGTAGCCAGCTTGCTGTGAATACCTCTTGGGCCTTAAATTCACATTCTCCTGTTACCCAAAGAGCAAAACTTCACAACTGGTGCCTAGCAGTTCCTGGTTTACGGAACGCCATGGAAGCAAGCCGAAGAACTGTCTGTTGGAATCTTCAAACGCTAGACCTGTAATTAGGCCCAATACTCTGAGTATTTCACTGGGCATTGCAGATCATTTACAAAGCAGTATCAGAACTCACTCAAACCCCAAGCTACAATTCCAGGTGAATTCACAGCTCCTACAGCAATGTTCAACTGCGGAAGCCCTCCTTGTGTTTATCTCTTTGGACCCCCATCACAGGGGAAGCTCTCTAAATGGTGCTCCGACATCCTCTCTCATGGCTGGCACTCCCTTCCCACGCATCCTGTGAAATCAGCCATTACAGTTCGCATCTCTGAGATCGATTCAGAAATGACGGCTATTTAGTTTCTACCTAATAAAATCACCTAATGAAACCAAAGGAGGCTCTAAGGTAGTCCAAAGAAGGTTAAGCCTCTGAATTATCAAAAATGTTAACTAAAAAACCTACTGAAAACTACCAAGCTCTCAGAATTCCTTTGCTTGCTTCTTTTGTTTTGCAGTCGTGTTATTCCTACTGCCTGTATCGGCTGCTCTTCTGTAGAGTATGCTCTCAATTCAACTTCTTGCAGCCTTCGAAAGCATCAGCAGAACTACAAATAAACCGAATGAGGCCAGGCTCCAGGGAGGGCATGAAGGGCTCCTGTGTGACTCCCAAACATATGTGCTTCGTGCTGATTTATGGCATGTCCACTGGCTTCTCAAAGGCCTTTTCAACCAACTGCTTAGCTCAGGACTGGATTCAGAATGGAACACAGGGTTGTGTGTTCTTCAAACCAATATTTCAGCCAACTGGGGTCTGAATACCTAGGCTGAGCTTTCACCTGATGGGGGAAGATTTATATTCTTCGTCAACTTGAAAATTCCAAAAAGGAACAGAAACGGGCTTATGGACATTCTACAGATAAGGTCCTACATGGTCCAGGTTGAGTTTTCATTTCCATTTCCTGCAGCACAAATACCAACACAGATCCCTACTAATTCTGCTCGTCTCAGCAGGAGACCAGGTCTTCCTGGGAAATCCCTGGCACATGACCCACAGCCCAAGTTTCTCACCTCCTTTTGGTGACCGTGTACTTGCTATGGGATGTAACCTCAGGATATTCCATGCACTTATCTATATAGATTCTTCTAAACACTGGAGTATTTAAACCTCTTTGAAAGCAGGAACTAGGTAAAAGCCATTTCAGTGTCCCCCCACAGTAATCCAAACCCTAAAAAGAATTCAATTCAACAGCTGCTAAATACTGTTGAGATTAATTTTACTGCTAGATCTACAAATCCATCCCGAAACTATACTTCCTCAAATATACATACTCAAAATGGTCTCCTTTAAAAAAAAAAAATGTCAGGCCCAGCGCGATGGCACAGTGGTTAAGGTCCTTGCCTTGCAAGCCCAGGATCCCATTTGGACACCGGTTCGTATCCCGGCAGCTCCACTTCCCATTCAGCTCCCTGCTGTGGCCTGGGAAAGCAGTCGAGGACAGCCCAAAGCTTTGGGATCCTGCACCCGCGTGGGAGACCCAGAAGAGGCTCCTGGCTTCAGATCGGTATAGCATCGACCGTTGCGCTCACTTGGGGAGTGAATCATCGGATGGAAGATCTTCCTCTCTGTCTCTCCTCTCTGTATATCCGCCTTTCCAATAAAAATAAAATAAATCTTTAAAAAAAAATTGCCTTTTAGCAACAGAGCAGAAAAGATCTAAGCCAAGAAGACCCAAAAGGTAGCAAGAAATGATAAGAATATGTAAACATTTAGCTGCCATACCTCTCGCCACACACAGGATGGGTAAGGTTCGGAAGGCAGTGCTGGAATGAACAGCTTAGAATGCCCCTTGTCCACACTGCACTTCTCCAAGGAGCAGCAGGCTAGAACCTTTGCCTCTCTACACAGTCTGACACAAGTCAGGAAGTAACAGCAGTATGGGATACAAGCTTCTGTCAGGGGATTCAGGGACAAGCAGTACAGAGGAGAGGGCAGAGCAAAGCAGCAGGGCCTGGCAAGGGACACAAACAGATATGAGAGCAGCTGGGCACCCCTGTGCCATGGGGACCAGATGGACAGCAAAAAGGGGAGTGTGGAGGGAGGAGAAGGTTTCCAAAGTCCATAGAGAATTGACAATTTGACTAAAGCATGTATGAATAATTGGGAATCAACCACAAATGCAAAACACTTCACCTCATTTACCACAGCAACATCAGAGTAGAACAAGAGGGCGCTATTTGTTTGCGACCAAACCCAAACCACTGGTCTTCCTTGTCTACTAAGATGTCACAGAAACACCAGCAATTTCTGGGTCTGTGAGGGGTTCCCACGTGTTTGTTCTCTTGTTTATTTGCGATGAGGGGGTCAACTCCACTCCTCAAGACTGAGGTTGGAACAGGACCAGATGCCCTTCCTAAAAGTCTTTCAAATCCATGGATTCCAAAAGTGACCTAGACACTCGGGGACCAGCTGTTGCAATTAACAAATTGTTTACATCTTGTCTTCCATTGGCTTAAAAGTACTAGAAAGAATTTTAAGGGAGATAACATGGTCGCTCAGATTCAAGAGTTTAAACAGATGGCTTCTGTGTTTTCTATGCTCAAAATAATAATCCGTATGTTAAGTCATCACATCCTGACACACGGGTTCCCACTACACAAGGGCCCACCGAGTAGGGCCTCACCACGAGGCGGAACACACGGTGCTCTCTGTGAGCTCATGGTTGAGACCTTTCCCACTCTCAGCAATCATTCCCCAAGTTTGCTCAGATGCCTCCAATCATCCCAGGCCACGGTTCTGCATTCTCGGGTCAGGGAGGGCAGGAGCCAACTCAGCAGCAGGAGGTGTGAAAGCAGCCCAGTCCTCAAAGCCCCACCAAGGAGCAACTGGCATTCCTCAGGGCTGATGAGAGACACTGGGTGCAAACACACCCCCCCACCCACCCACGGGGCAACATTTTCTGCACCCATGAAAGGAGTCTCAGTTCCCTGATGTGCCCGGTGTTTCCCCTGTAAATAACATTCCGGGGCCTCACTGTATCAACAAGGGAAGGAGTTTCGCTGGCAGCTGCTACAATTCCCATTGCAGCACTCCCACAACACCGAGGCTTGTATTCTTTCTTAGGCAGGAGGCATTCAATATTTCCAGCATGATTCACACAGAAGCTCAAAATCTAGGAGTCTTCTCTTACAGCAGTGAGTTCAAAGGGTCCATCAGGATGTGCAAGCTCAGAAGGCTCTCCGGGACCTTCGAGAAATCTCTGTAAAGATGCTTGGTGAGCAACGGGCTTTGCTTTCTTAGTGCCTACAGTCAGGGTTAGGGCAGACATGATTAAGGAAAGGAATACCTTCAAAAGCAGGGGCAGGTAATCCTGCAACAAGCAGACAAGGAAATTCTAAAAATTCCTAGTCATTTATCCCAAAGCACAAGTCCCATAAACTCTCCCTTCATCTTATTATATTCTCAGCATCATATAAATAATTACAATTTCTTTTTCAGACTACTGAAAAGGAAAATTGTCTTGGGGAAACTCTTCAGAAACAGTTTCTATAAATGACTTCAGTGGCATCTTACCAACCGAAGATGCATTCTAATGGGTATGCTCTGTGCATGAGTCATTAGAGCTAAAGTAAAAGTGATGCCACCTGGAAGAAAGGAACTCCAAGCAACGCACACTTGAGTCATTCATTTTTCAGTGAGGAATTTTTCTTAATCAAAGAAAGGGGGGAAAAAAAAGAATAGCTTGCTTATGTTATAACATTGTGATTATTTATAAAGCCATGACTTGACAGACCAAGTAGAAAACAGATGACCTGGGCAACGAAAAAAATCAACACTGAAACATCGAATCACTCTGTCCAAGGCTGAATCACATAAGCCACGTCACAGGTGAAGTCTTAAAGAAGTAGGAGATTCCCCAGGCATATTCTTGGAAATGTATTCTTTTTTTCTGTTTGCCTAAAGAGAAATTTTACCAATACCAGTTTTACCATATTGCTTCCTAGTACTGGTCAGGAATGACTTTAGTAAGCGGATTCTTGCATTTTCCATCAAGTTTATAAACTTAATAATTTCCTACTAAAATAAAAACCTAGGTAATTCTAAATATTTCTACTTCCAATCTTTGATATTGCTTACTTGGCCACTATTATAAAAGTATAGAAACTAAGATCAAGTTAATTTTTGGTCACGGGTTAAAAACCCTTAGCAATAAAAAAAAAACTTGCCACATGTAATGGAAAGAAAATGTTCAATGTTCATTGTGAGAGATGCTTTAGAAAGCGCATGTCACATTGGAAGTACCATATAGCATGGTTTACATCCTGACAGCACCAAGAGCTGCTAAATGATTTAGATGTTTGAGCATTTGCAGTGATAGCAGAACACACATTTGCAGGCAGACAATGTTTTCATCTGATGAGAGCGGACAAGGAGGGAATGAACGGCAAGGCAGCAGGGATTTCTTGAAATAATAAACCTTAAAATCTTTCTAGTCAACCACGACATGCCTTTTTTTTTGCTACAAACATATCTACTACTTTCACCGCAGGGACACCTCACACAAGTTGGGGGCCAGTTACATCCCAGACAATGGTGTGAAATGCACAGGCCAGACACATGGTAAAACCATGGTACGCATCTGGTGTTCATAGGGGAACCCCTGCTATAGAACTTTTTTTTCCTAATTTTTCAAGTCCTTTCATTAGTAATGTATACAGCTGTTTTCTGTTGGCTAATCATCAGAACTGCAACACTCGTGCACGCTAGCTCCGGGTTGCCCCTGCTGAGCTGCTGGGCTCAGCTATAGAGCGCGGGGACTCTGCCGGTCACGAGAGATGGCCTGCGCTCTGAGGGGGAGGAAGGGACACAGCTAATTTCTCCCAGGAATGCCAAAGGAATTTAATTCTTCTCCCCAAAACCTCCCCCAACTCTATCTCCACCAATATTATGTTCTCTCTTCATGCTAATGTAGAAAAGGCATCCCGGCATTTAATAAAAACGAAAATATGCCGGGCATCAAAACATGCCAACTCTACAAGGGAAAAAAACAAACATGAATTTCCTGTTACAGAAATATAAATACTAGACTGCAGTGACATAAAACAATGGATTATACAGAGAATAAGTTTGTGTTTTTATTAGGAAAAAAAAAGCTAATTTGAAAGGCAGAGAGAGCTCTGCCATTCACTGGTCCACCTCCATTGCTCATAACAGCTAGGGGTGAGCCAGGTCAAAGCCAGCGATCCAAAACGCTGTCCCTCGAAGGCAGCATAACACAATTAGGGAGTCATCATCCAGCACCTTACAGGAGGAACCACTGGGAAGGCGGCCTGAAAGCAGAGCTGCTGAGACTGAAACCAGCACTAAGATAAGGGGTGAGGATACTCCGAGTGGTAGCTTAACTCGCTGTGCAGCAATTCAGTGTGTATAAACACATGTTTAGAAAACTGTTTTCAAATTTATTTGAGAGGCATAAAGGGAGGCAGAGAGAGGGGAAAAAGAGAACTCCTCTGTTAGTTTACTTCCCAGATGTTTGCGATGGTTAGAGCTCGGCTGGGTTTGGGCCAAAACTGGGAGCCAGGGAATCCATCCAGACCTCCCACCTGGTTGGCAGGAACCCAATTCCTTCTACCATCACCACTGCCTCCCAGGACCGGCATTAGCAGCAAGCCAGAGTGAGGAGCAGAGCCAAGCACCAAGTGCAGGTACATGGACACCAGATGTGGGTGTTGATAAGGGATGAGCATTGTAGCCAGCATCTTCATTGCCAGGCTGAACATCCATGCTAACATGTGCTTCTTCAGTGACATTTTTAAAAGTCTCCACCAGCACATTCTAAACCTATTTTAATTATATGAAATGTCTATGGATCTCCCTGGCATACTGCTTGATTAATAAAAGAGCAACTTCATTTTGAAATAACAGACACAGGAGCCTCCACTCTGTTACCCAAGACTTCTCTCCTCGGCTCAGCTTGCCACCTTTGTACCACACCACACAGACCTTGCTCAGAGGGCCGTTGTGTACTGCTTCCAGCCACGAGCTTCATGCAAAAGTTCTCCAAGGAATCCCTTTCTTCACAGGTTGAACACAAAGGTTTCATCTTACAGTAAGTGGAGAAGACATTCAACCTTAGAGTAAGGCAATAATGCCATCAAAGGGGCCCCAAAATTTACGTAATGAATTCCATTGTCTTCCTTCTAAGGCAACATAGCTATTTTAAAAAGAAGTCAACAGCTGGAGGACATGTTGCACTACCTGAAGCTTACATTTACAAAATGGGTTGGTTCTACTTTTTTTTTTCTTTTAAACTTTTGTTTTTATTTTCTTGAAGGGCAGATTTACAGAGAAAGACAGAGAGAAATCCTCTGTCTGCTGGTTCACTCCCCAAGTGGCCATGATGGCGATAGCTGATTGAATCCAAGGCCAGGCACTTACTCCAGGTCTCCCACATAGGTACAGGGTCCCAAGCACTTGGGCCAGCCTCCCATGCTTTCCCACACCACAAGCAGGGAGCTGGATGGACACTGGAGCAGCCGGGACTGAAACCAATGTCCATATGGGATCCTGGTACATGCAAGGCAAGGATTGAGCCACTAGGCTATTGTGCTGGGCCCAGTGGGTTGGTTCTGAGTTCTTCTGCTTATCCAGACAATACAGTGAAAACAATAGAAGCTATATATACATACAAACCAATTTCAAATGACATTCCTAATTGCTTCCATCCACCTGTAGTTGACTGTCTTCAGATCCTTCACCAAGCCCAGTAAGGAGGGAGTACGTATCAATTATGTGTCCTTCCTTTGGCCCATCAGCTTTAGGGGTACCCCGCAATGAAGTCTGGGACAACTACAAGGCAGGTAAGCTCTCCTCCCCTACAGCAGTGTCAACTGCTTAGATTTTTCTAAAATCAGTCTTACTAGATACCCACCCATTTGGGAATTCAACTAATAAATGATCTGCTCAAAATTTAGAATAATCTACAGTCAATTAAAGAGCAACAGACAAGGCACTGACAGCTCCTTAGAAAGATCAAGTAACAAGAATCCTTACAAAAGCACTGAAATTTTCTCCTCCAAGCTTGCACTTTTTCCTTTAAAAAAAAAAAAAGGTAGGAAAAGGAGAACAAGAATTGTAACTTTTTAAATATATCATTTAAATACAATAAAATTTAAATTTAAAAGCCTTAGGTTTAAATGTCACCAGTTGCACATAAAGGGAATTAAATGGCAAACTTTGGCATCCAGCTAGTTCTATTAGAAGCCGCAATGGACAGTGCAGAAACTGCAGGTGTACTGGCTTCAACCATTCAGTTGCATACACAGTGCCTCTGGGTCCTCTTAGGTCCCCAAAAATTCTACTGAAAGTGAACTACGAGTTTCCTTCTTTGTAGTGAGCATAAAATGGGACAATACTGCAAGGGTATTTTTATAAGCTGCTATGTAAATGGGATGGCAAAAAGGGAGCATTGAGAAGAGGGATGTTCACAAAAGGAGATGGAACACAGCAAGCCATTTGGTAACTGCTGCTGTCTTCACCCAATAAGGTCAAGCCCATGCAACCCCCTCTTTCTCTAAAGAGGATCACAAAGGCAGTCGCTCTAGAAGGCTTTGCCAGCTGCATGGCCCTATGCATGAACTGGTCTTCCATCTTGGCTAAGCAATCGGGAAATTGACGACTCAACTCAACCATTCTCTTCAGTATTATTCTCCTAAAGAGCCACCCAATCCCAATCACTGGAGTAAACAAAAGTGGCTTGCTTAAAAAATTCCTTCAGGTTAGAAAATTATTTATTTATTTCTTTATTTGAGGTCAAACTTACAAATGGGCACACACACACAAACACACACAGAGATCTTCGCCCCAACCCCTTTCCAGATACTCCCAATGGCCAAGACTGAACCAAACCTAAGCCAGGAGCCAAGGATTTCATCTGAGTCTCCCACGTTGGCAGCAAGGCTCCAAACACATAGGCCATCTTCTGCTGCTTTCACAAACCATTCTCAGGCAGATAGAAAGGAAGTGAAGCAGCCAAAAACCAGTGCCTACACAGGCAGCAACTTGAGCAAATATGGCAGAAAGAAGCCCTCCATACACATTTATCAACCATTTAACCCCTGTATCTACTGCAATATGCAGTAATGACTTCTTCATATCTTACATTAAATTAAGGAGCTACTTCATTCAGGTAAGTGGTAAGACCATGTAACGGATGTGATGGGCTTGCTGTGAAAACTTAAACAGCACTGACCCACTAAAGCAGACATGATAGCCTGGTAATGAGCTGTCACACACACAAGAGATGCTGGCTTTGTTGCTAAGGTGTTAAGGTCATTGTTGTCTTCCTACCTCCTACTTCTGTAATTCACTATGATTAAATATTATTAACATAAACAAAGGACCTTAGGATTCAACTTCCTCAAATCTAGGCAACCCAATCGCTGTGTGATGAACAGAGAGAGAGAGAGAGAGAGAGAGAAACAACAGAGTTGGGCACAGGTTAGAATCCTCGACTGTTGGCCTTAACTTTTTTCCCTGACATAAATATTCCACCATGGAAGCTTTCAAACCATCAACGTGGCATCAACGATATGGAGCTGAAAAGAGCAACACAGCAGCATGGTGTTACTATATTTACAAGAATTCCAATGATTTTTGGAAAAACAAAAGTATGATTTTATTTTTGCAAACAAAAAGTTACAACTTTCTACAAACTATGAGGAAAAGTTTGAGCCCAAATAGGGACCTTATAATAATTCTAATTGCACTTTTTCATAAACCTTTTGAAGTTCTTGTCTTTGTCTCTCCCTCCCTCCTTCCCTTTCACATACACACACTCACACAGATTGGGCAACCATAATTCAATAGTCCAAAATCCAAAACATTTTAAGCACCAACAAGATACTACAAGTAGAAAATTAATACTCTGATACCTTGTTTCATGCAAAAAATTGTAAAAAGTGTTGTATAAAATTTATCTTTATGTAAATATAAAACATAGATGAACTTCATGTTTAGATATGGGTCTCATCCCAAAGAAATCTTTTCTCTTATTAAAGTTTAATTTTTAAATGTTTATTGGAAAATCAGATTTATAGAGAGAAGGACAGAGAGAAAGATCTGTCAGCTGGTTCACTCCCCAAGTGGTTGCCACAGCCAGAGCTGAGGCAATCCAGAGCCAGGAGCTTCTTCTGGGTCTCCCTTACAGGTGCAGGGTCTCAAGGCTTTGAGTCATCCACTACTGCTGTCCCAGGCCACAAGCAGGCAGCTGCATAGCAAACAGAGTAACCAGAATATGAACTGGCACCCAGATAGGATCTCAGCGCATACAGGAGAGGACTTAGCCACTAGGCTATTGTACCGGGCCACAAGGACAAGAAATCTTAATATCTATATGTCAATTTCACAAAATCTGAAAATATCCAAAATCTTCTGATTTCTGGCACCAGTCATTTCAAAGAAGGCACACTCCAACTCTACGCAGTATCACTACTGCATAAACACTACAGATTTCAACACTTTAAAAGTACAGATACAACGAGTATGAAACAAACAAAAATTTTCAAGTGTTTTACTTTTTCGAGGTTTTATTTTTTTTTTAATTTGAAAGAACAAGAGCCAAATTTTGGTAGCTCCCCCAAATTTCTGCAGCTTGTGCAGGGCTGAACCAAAGCCAAGAATCTGGCCGGCAAGCCAGGTCTCCTGAAGGAATTACAGAGAGGAATCAGATTTGGAGCCAACAACACTGCCTCCTAGGGTATGCAAAAATCAGTTTGGCTCTCATTCCATTTCCTCGTGCTTCGTTGAGTCTTATTTTTTTTCTCCTCAAATTAAGCAATACTTGGTTTTGAGCTACTGCTAAGATTTCCAAACATCAAGTTTTTCTGTTAAAAGCAGCAAACTTTCTGTGACAAAGAACAGAAATCAAAACCATCAAAATTATATTCTTTCGGTACTTTGGCCCACATATACCCACACTAACAAACGTGTGTACAATCAAGGTATTTCCTCACAACAGAATCTTTTCAATTACATGGTGGAAATGCTCACAAAGTAAGCACTTCATTTACCATAAACAGTAACAACGTATATAAAGCAGGCTTGAATTGATATTGGCAAACCATAGAATTTTTCAGATTTACGTTACTTTTTTTTATTGGAAAGTCAGATATACAGAGAGGAGGAGAGACAGAGAGGAGGATCCATACGTTGATTCATGCCCTAAGTGGCTGCAATGGTAGGAGTTGAGCTGATCTAAAGCCAGGAGCTCAGAACCTCTTCCAGGTTTCCCACTCGGGTGCAGGATCCCAAGGCTTTGGACCATCTTTGACTGCTTTCCCAGGTCACAAGCAGGGAGCTGGATAGGAAGTGGAGCCGCCAGGGTATGAACCGGTGCCAATATGGGATCCTGGCATGTGCGAGGCAAGGACTTTAGCCACTAGGTTGCTGCACTGGACCCCAAACTACAGATTTAATGCTTGCAGTAACATCTATAACAGACAATCCAAGCAATTCCATTTAAAACAATCTTCATAATAAACATAAAAATATCACTGGGACTGAGAAAACCTAATAGTGCCCATGAGTGTTCTGTTTTTCCACTGGGCTAGAGCATCCCAATGCTGTCTCAATAGCACAGGTGTGTTTTCAGGTAACACAATGTCTACACTGCTTCAACTACAAATGCACTGGTACTAATTTAAAAGAAGACAAGATATATCACAGTAAAACCATGAGGCGTGAAAAGGGAAAAAAAATCAGGCCCAGTGAGATGGCTCAGTGGCTAAATCCTCACTTTGCAAGCACAGAAATACCATTTGGGCACCAGTTCATGTCCCAGCTGTTCCACTTCTCATCTAGCTCCATGCTTGTGGCCTAGGAAATCGGTGGAGGATGGCCCAAGTCTTGGGAACCTGTACCCATGTGGGAGACCTGAAGGAAACACTTGCTCCTGGATTTAAGCTCAGCTCTGGCCACCGCGGCCGTTTGGGGAGTAAACCAGTAGACAGAAGCTCTTTTGGTCTCTCCGTAAATCAGCCTTTCCAATAAATCTTAAAATAATTTTTTCTTAAAAAAAGGAAACAACCTGCCACCAGACTGTCGAAAGTTTCTAAAATTAACAAACGCTATGGGAAAAATCTCTACTTCATTTCAAAACTGTATTTAACAGTACCTAGTAAAGGTCTAATCTAATTCCCCTGTGAACCTTCTAAGATAACTCTTGCACTCCAAGAAGAACGCACAAGAATCTTGATGATATAACTGCTCATGATAACCAAAATGCAACAAAAATCAGAGGTACATCAAGACAGGGATGCAGAATCAAGAAACATAGCAATATTGATATATTACTATATATATGCATAATACATAGTACCTCAGAAATCACTGTCAGCAAACAGTTACACTGCAGATGTTTGTTTTCGTAATGTAAAGTTCAAAAGCAGACAAACTCAACTAAATATTTTAAGGCATACCCGTGTGTAGATACTACATACATACAAAATAAAAGCAAAATGATTCTCCCCCAAAAGAGCTTTATTTCCCATACTAATGGGTATTCCACTTCACAATAACATACTTTACCAGTAATGTTCTATTACTTAGAACCATGAATTTCTATTTTCTGATCTGTGTGTTACATATTTAATAATGAGCTTGAACTGTGTATGTTATACATCTTATATCTGTCTAATATGTCTTAAGGACAAACAGAAAAGATCAGATACAAGCTTCTAAATCTAATTATGCTTGTGGTGCCCTTAGGGGTTGGTCTATGTTGTGATTTGGGGTCAAGGTAACAGAGAATAACCTAAGTGATTTTCTGATACAGAATTTCACAGCCACAGCACAGCTAACCACACACCACTTCCTTAAGTATATGAGGGTACCACAAAAAGCTCACAGAAAATAAAATTAAATGGAAGTTTATTTTGGTGCAAAGAAAACCTGAAATCTATGTGTTCTTGTGTATGTGTGTGACGGGGCAGGAGAGTGGTATATTTCTGTGAACTTCTTTGAAGATCTTTCAGATACACGGATTCCAAAATCTTTTGTATACCAAAAATCAACTTTGCTGCATAAAGCGGCTTTGTTTCTGCTTTACTGTATGGTGATCAATTGATCTGATTTTGCCAATCAGGTGTGGCCAGACACCAGAACAGCATGCAGGGTGCTCTAGGCTGCACAGGTATACGGAGCAATTTCTACTATAAGTGACCTATTACACTATTTTTTTTTTGGTATGGTGTGATTTTCCAGAACTCTCCATGAGAGGAAAATTTGAAACACACTAAAGCCATTAACCAGAAGGCTTCCTTGTGCTTCCCTGACTTCATATGTAGAGATGTTTTTCCAAACCACACTGGAAAATAAGAGGGTTGGAAAAGCGATCAGTCAGCTCGCATTCCTCCCCCGAATCTGCGACAGTCTGCCCTAACTCAGACTAAAGCCAAACACTTCAGTGTCCTCCAATCCTGTGTCTAAAAGACAGTTCTGTGTAACAGTGAGAGTAAATACGCACGAAAATAAGACTGCTTTTAAAAAGCAAAACTCAAAGTCATTCCAGTCTTCTGTGTTATTTTGGTAACTGCGCATTTTATTTTATCTCAACATATATATATATATATATATATATACACATATATGGCATAAAACTGAAAGCTAACAAAACACTTTCAAAAGTGAATAGGGGAAAAATAAATAAATAAAAGCCAAAAATAAAGAAAGGGATTCCTGCTACTGTTCTGAATATGAAAGAGTTACAGCCACTGGAAGTGTTTTGTGATAGCATGTGGCTTCTTTATTTTTAAAGCCTAATAACCATAGTTCACATAACAAAATAAAATATAAGTTTAATTCTGGTCTTCACAAGACACTGAGGATACTTTAGAGCACAGAGGGCAGGCGTTAGCTTCAGAATGAAGCAGATAAGATACTATGCTCTATCCAAGTGTCTGGGTGCAACAAGTGGCTCTGCCTTCTCATTCTAGCATCTCATTAATGCAAACCCACATGGGAGGGCTGAACCAGTTTCCAGATCCTGACTTCAGCCTGGCACACAGAAGCCACCACAGTTTGGACAATAATTTGAATGTTTAAGATCCATTTTACCCCTCTCCTTGCCACCCCAAGGCTGATGAGTTAAAGGCTTGGTCACCAAACCTAACCCAATTACAGAGCTTTCAGGAAATGCCTGGATGGGTAGTTGTGGGCTGGCTGGATCACAGTGGCTTTCTGAGAGAGACACAGATCTGTGTGCTTCTGTTGGCAAAGTGGTGCCATGTGGCTCCTCGGCACTCTACCACCAAGAACACCTTAGGTACAGGTTCAGACCAAACCAGTGGGGCGCCCCAGATCATGGGAGCACGAGTATCCTAAACCCTGAGCCAAAACAAATCTCCTCATTTTAAGCAGCCCATGTCAAATATTCAGCTGTGGTTATGAAAAAGGGTAATATTATATGCAGGCTGTTCTATTAATCTTGCTCCACTCCTGGTCGTCTCCCTGGCCAGCAGAGTGGCATTTTGGATCTACAGTCGGCCTCTTCCTCTCTCTTACCATGATAACTCTGAAAGGTGCTGACCAAGTTTTTATTCCCCATTATTATAATAACAATAACTTATTTTATTATTTATGCTAATTTTACTTATATTAACAACTAAAATTTAAAAGGAAGTTTTCATGTCTTAAATTTTTAGCTGCTCTTGCACAAAATGTAATATGACTTCCTAGCATTGGAATCTTTATCCTAGAAGACATTAACATAAACTATAGCACTGAGTGGCCTAAGTGCCAGGCTGGTAACAATGAGGAGGAACAAAGCCACAGAGAATGAGCCAGGGGAAATACAAAAGTCAGCACCTGGGGCACAAGAGGAAGCTCAGCTCCTTCCCAGCAAGTGGGGAGCCAAACTCCACAACGGGCAGGGTCCCATAAGCACGGCCAACACCATTGGGAGACAGGTCTATGAACAGAGGGTCCTAATCAAGGGTGCTGGGAGTGGGCTGGGGGGATAGTTTTGTGTAGGACTGCTGATTCCAACTCTGACCTTGACTTCAGCCCTCCTCCTGACTCAGCAGAACACGGGCAGTGTCTGCGACGGCAGCTTCCAGCCAATGGCTGCTCTCGTGTCCCACAACCACCCTCCAGAGACTCTAGACAATCTGCAGATGCCACCAGCTCATTTACACATGGCCCGTGCCTCCTAATGTAAGATATGATGGCAAAATTGGTTGACCTGCCTTCTCTCCAAGTATAAAATACTGTGCTATCTGAAGATTAAAAACATGTAGGATATTTTAGTTGAAATGAATTGCCTTAAAGATACAAATGAGATGCTAACATTTTAAAAATAAACTTGGATTGTTTCTTCTTTAAACTTCTTAGTCATGATGTTTCTTTCTGGTCTTCAAGATCCAGACTTTATACTCAAGCTAGACCTGGGGACCTCAGAGATAGTTCTACAGAACCCCAAATATATACACACCAATTTATTGCATAACCTTTCTTGGTTTCACTGCACACTTCCTTTGTGGGTTTCCTACTCATTTTCTTAGAGTAAGCCAGAGCTGAACCAAACCTGAATAACTCACATTCACAAACTTTTGTTTAAGGAGACCGGCCATCACCTCTTCAGACCGCCTTTTTACCTTAAAGACCTCTAGTAACACGCACTTTAGAAAGAAACCAAGTTTTCAGGACAGAAAGACAAGACCCTGAAATAGACACACCCCTTGGCTATATGGTCTTGGACAACAGTGAAAAAGTCAGGGTTTTTTTGTTAAATGGTGCTTTCAACAAATTTTATTGGAGCAACTGGACATTGGCAGAGGGAAGATGGGAGGAGAAGGAAGAAGGAAGCAGAAGGAGAGGGAGGAGGACAAGAAAAACAGGCTCACCTGAATCTCACAATGTGCACAAAATGTATTCAAAATTGGTCATGAACCTGAATTTAAAATGTAAAAACATAAAATTTATGTACGTTAGGGAGAAGAGGGAAGGACCCCAAAACAGAATATCTTCGAGACCTGGCAACAGACAAAGAGTCTTCAGACTTCAAAGGCCTGAAAGGGGGGTGGGGGAAAAGTAAAAAAAAAAAAAAAAAAAAAAAAAAAAATCAATAGATTTGATTTCATCCAAATGAGAAACTTCTGCTCTTGCAACAGGACCTGTAGAAAGGATGGAAAGACAAGGTACAGACCTTGTATACGAATAAAGTGCCAAAGCTCTGCAGTAGAAAAATGAGGCAATCTGCAGAAAAAAGAGCAAAAGACACGGAGAGACATCTCACTACTAGCACATGAAAAATATCTCAAATCAGCACATGCAACACTCACCACGGGCAAGCAGCTGAAGGAAGACCAGGTAAGGCCAGTGACCAACACTGACAAGGAGGAAGACATCAGATTACTCAGGCACTGCTGATCATTATACAAAATGGCACAGCTGCTCTAGAAAAACCTGCCAGCTGTGGATAAAATGAAATATCCACCTGTAACAGGAAGAGCACTGAACTAGGCACTGTGATAGTCTACATGAATAATAGGAAATGCCAGAAACTACCCAGTGTGTGGGTGATAGAAATCCACTGCTCACAATTCCAAAGACTCAGAAGTCCAAATCAAGGAACCCAAGATTCAGCACCTCCGCTGTTCCCTGCAGATGGGGCCTTTTACGTGTCTTCACACAGCAAGAAAGCAGAGTAAGCTCTCTCAGGCCTTCATGGGGGCATTAATCGCAGGCAGGGAGACTGTGCCGTCCTGACCCAATTACCTCCCAAAGGTTTTCTGAATACCATTCACCTTGGAGGTGGGCTTGCAAGACATGAGTTTTATGGGAACACAATCAGGCATTCATTCCCCCGAAAATGCGAGGTCATGATCAGAGAAAAGGCCCTGCACAATGGCACATAATATATCACTCCAGTAACAAGTGAAAACTGAAATAACCAAGTGGACCTAACCAGGTAAGCTGAGGCTGATGTTGTGGGTGGCAAGTTAAGCTGCCGGATACAATGTTGGTATGCCATAAGGGCACCAGTTCAAGTCCAGGCTATTCCACTTCTAATCCAACTCCCTGCTAATGTACTTGGAAAAACATCAGAAAATGACCCAGGTGTTCAGGCCCCTGCACCTATGTGAAGAGTGCCAGGCTCACGGCTTAGGCCGGGTCTGGACCTACTCTTGTGGCCATTTTGATGAATAATTAGTACATTTCCAAGTGTTCACCGTGGCCATAGGAAGAAAGGGACAGCAGATGGACGATCCCTCTTTGTAACTCTGCCTTTCAAACAAAAAAACAATAAAAAAAAAAAAGCAATTCAGAAGAACTCAATGTGCTTCACCAGGTTAAACTGTGATTCACCCACAGCAAGGCATATTATCCAACAAGGTACACAATGAACTATGAATATACTCAACAAATGGCTCTCATTCAAACTACATTGAACGACCAGCCAATATAAAAAATATGTACTGTCAGATTCCACTTAGGAAACATTCCTGGAATAATGAAAGTTCAAAAATAGAAAGCAGAACAGAGGTTGTCAGGGTGAGTAAGGGCACGGGGCTAGAGAAATAGCTACAGCAGAAAAACACCAGAGGACATTTGGTGACACAACAATTCTATATTTAAGTGCAGTGCTTTTACACATCAGAATACATCCTTTAGCTTCACCAACAGCAATTTGAGTTTTGATATTAAAATATACTTTTACAAGCTGTTACTATCAAGCAAAACTAGGTGAAAAATACGTGGTACCTCCTCACACATTGCTACAGCTTTCTAAATAGTTATGACTATTTCAGATTTTTTTTAAAAAGAAATCAGGAACTTGAAATAATCTGAATGCTCAAATTTTGGTTCCACCACTAATAGTTTGGATAAGTTAGCTAGCTATTCTAAACCTTTGCTTCCTCATTTATATATTACATTTATTACATATTATATATACTATTATATATATTATGTATGATTTATATAATAGGTAATTTATTTGAAAAGAGAGAGGGAGAAACAGAGACACACTTCCCTCATCCTCTGGTTTACTTCTCAAATGGTCAGAACATTCAAGGTTCCAGGTCTCCCATGTGGGAAGTTAATTGGTACCCATATGATACTCATGTGCCACATGCAGAAGCATAGCCTGCCATGCCACAGTACAAGCTCACGTTGGTTCTTTTTTTTTTTTTTTAAGATTTACTTATTTATTGGAAAGCCAGATATACAGAGAGGAGGAGAGACAAAGAGGAAGATCTTCCATCTGATGATTCACTCCCCAGGTGAGCGCAACGGCCGATGCTATGCCGATCCGGAGCCAGGATCCAGGAACTTCCTCCAGGTCTCCCACATGGGTGCAGGGTCCCAAAGCTTTGGGCTGTCCTCAACTGCTTTCCTATGCCACAAGCAGGAAGCTGGATGGGAAGTGGAGCTGCCAGGATTAGAACCAGCGCCCATATGGGATCCCAGGGCGTTCAAGGTGAGGATTTTAGCCACTAGGCCACGCTGCCGGGCCCCTCACGTTGGTTCATTTTTAAAAATAGAGATGATAATAGAAAAAACACGGTACTAGCTGTCAACTTAAAATATATTTGAAACAAAGTCAACTAAAAGCAGAATTTCATCTGAAACAAATGAGAACAGGTAGAAAGGTACTTACCCAGAGAGAAGCACTGCATTGTTTGCACAACAGTCACATTCTATGTACAAATTTTCTACTCCAATTGTTAATGTGACTTTTCTTTTTCATAGACAGATTTAAACTTCAGAGCCTTATTACTGAAACAGCCATGTTATTGCATAAATTAGAATATTGAGTGCAAGTAAACTTTTCATCTGCTATAATTTGATGAAATACATCTCAAAAGGCTAAGCAAACATTCTACAAGAGAAAGTGATTTGACCCAGAATTTGGTCTGGTTCATTTCCACATCAGGATCAAACAGATTAATTAGCTGCTTTTTAACCAAATAAATTCTGGTTGCTTTAGGGAGTGAGGGGCAGGGGGTGAATCTTCAAAACCAAGCAGCAAGC
Organism: Ochotona curzoniae; assembly: GCF_017591425.1. Classification (NCBI taxonomy): domain Eukaryota; kingdom Metazoa; phylum Chordata; class Mammalia; order Lagomorpha; family Ochotonidae; genus Ochotona; species Ochotona curzoniae. Next base: position 27,460,804 of record NW_024467096.1, read on the forward strand.
CACCTTGCAGTACATCTCTTCTAGTTAGGTTTTCCAGGCTGGATTAGCAACTGATACAAAGAAACCTTCAGATCAGGCCATTGGACACTCTTAGGCCTGCCTGATTTCCTTTTTGAATGTTAAGGAGATTCCTGTGCCAGCTCTTGCTTGGGGCAACAACTCGCCTGGCTAACATTGTGCACTCAACCCAAAAACTTACTTCCTCTTGCTTTCATCCAACACCAGGATGAACTGTCACTTGGCAGTTGGGAGAAAGTCACTCGGGAGTGGGTGGTTAGTGGTGGAACAATAGCATCTCTGAGACAGACTTGGTCATATCAGATCAGAAGAAGGAAAGACAACAAGACACCAAATAAATGACAACTTAAAACCTTTCTTTCAAAACAACTGTACCCAGCTTATGCAACTGATGACAGCAAGACATATGAAATTAATAAAAGCTTTTTTTAAAAAAAAAAAAAAGGGAAAGACACTTGGTAATGTGTCTTTGTGAGGGCTCTGAAGTTTCAGTTAAACAAAGAATCCCCTGAAAATCTGTAATGCAGAAATTATCTCATTACCATCACACAAAAGAATGCCCTCTCCCCTACCCCCACTGCCTGGGCTTCCTACTCACAGCTGTATTTGAAGAATAGATTTACTAAGAACATTTGGAGAAGGCATCTCAGCATTTCTTTTGCAAGATTGGGACAGTGGGGTTAGGTGGGGAGAGCACGTAATTACATACACAGCCTGCTGCCATTCAGTTGGGATTAACAAATGAAGCGGCCTCTCCCCTTGATTCCTTCACAAGGATAAAGTCACAATGGCAACAAAGAACCATAAATGATTCGGATAACTTCCCAGTTCGACTCAAGTCATGGCCCATGAAAATCACAGCTTCTTTAAAGGAAATCAGAGCACTTTCCTGACAACATAAATTGGCCTATGACATATCTCACATTGGGCCTCTCCATTCCACCACTTCCACGTAGTTTGCTTTTCCTCGGGATCTGTTTGGCTACGGGCAGAGGATTTTGCTGACTGTGTCAGGATTCTAAATAGGGAACAAGAGAGGAAAAAAATTTTTTTTTCTTTTTAACGGCAGGAGAAGCCCCGCAAAGCATGGCCAATGTGATTCCCAAAATCTGTTTGGAACCCAAGTCCACCTCCCTAATTGGACTTGAAGGTAGGATGGAACACTGAGTCTGGGCCAAGAATGAAGAGTTGCTTGCTAGACCTGAATCCCTCCTGGTTTGTTTCATCAACCAGGGTGAATGACCCAGCAAACAGACTCAGAGATGTCACTAGTAAGTGATCCACCCAGGACTAAAGGTTAAACCACACAGCAGGTGTTACCTGCCAGCCACAACAGTCCCGAAGAGCAGGCAATCAAACTGTTCCTTGTCTGTAGAGGATTCTCAAAAGACATGGCGTGGCAAACAAAACAAGCCTGCAGCAGCACTGAAGGTTGCTAAGGCGTCCCCGTACCTGCCACCCCATCACCTGACCGGCTAATTGCGGATCGTCTTTGACACCTCCTGGAATTTTCTGTCTCCTGTTAACCATCACCAAGATTTCTAGCTGCCCATCTTCCCCCTGAGCACACATAAGGTGCACTAATACTGCACGTCTAGCCAGGCATCATGGAGAAGCCAGGCGATGAGTAGAGTCACTGGGAGAGATCTCAAAGCTGTAAAACCCAGAGACAAAGACTGGGAAACCTGGGGTCCACCGCACCTTGAAAGACTGTAACGTCAGCTAACTGCAACTCTACTCGAGAAAAATTCCCTCACTTATAAGATGAGAGGGGGATCGGATCAGTAGTTTCTCAACAGAGATACTGCCAATTTCAGGAGGTCATGTGAAAAGCTTGCAGGGTCACCAGCTCAGACAAGTAAGGTGGACCTCCCGCCCAATCCTTGTATATGAGACCAAGTGAAGACAGGGTTCAGCAGTAACTTCTGAAAAACAGATTAAAAACCACAAAAAATCTAGATCTAAGAACTGAGGTCACCCCTTGCAAAATTCTGTCACTTTTGCATTGGGGACAAGGGAGCTATAAGACCACCTCCGCCTGTGCTATGGGCATCCCATAAGGGCACTGGTTCCAGTTGGGATGCTCCTCTAATCTCGCTCCCACCTGATGAGCCTGGGAAAGCAATGGGGAGTGACTCAAAGTGTTTGTGCACCTTCACACATATGGGAAACCATGAGGAAGCTCCTGGCTCCTGGCTTCTGGCTTCTGCCTGGCCAAGCATTGGCCACTTTGGCCATTTGCAGAATGAACCAATATACAGAAGATCGCTTTGTCTCTCCGTCTCTCTAAATCTGCCTTCCAGATGTATAAAATAAATCTTAAACAACCCCCAAGGGGCTGTCTTGAAAGCTTTCACCCAAGCATGTGCAAGCAGCATTTGAGGGTGGTGGGAATACAAGCCTATACTGAGCATCAGGCGAGATGTGCAAGTCCGGCATGGAAAACCACGCCTCGGGGCTTGCACACGGTCCTCTCCTCTTCCTACCAAGCTGAGAGCACTGTTTCCAAGGGGACAAACAACACACTCATATTTATCTGCCTACAGGACAGGGCTGGAAGCTCAACCCAGCGAAGGCTGCAGGAGGGTGTGTGCAGACCCCTGAAGGCAGCTCTGGCCTGCTTAGCCAGTTAACTCCTTGCTGATAACAAAGTTTTGCCTGCCCAAGCCAAACCCTGGGTGAGCTTCATAGCTCTCCTCCCTTGGGTTTTTTTTTTTTTCTTCCTCTTTCCTTCTTCCGGTAAGAAAGGTGTCTTTGAAGCATATCTACAAGGAAACTCACAGAGGGAGGCGCTTTCCCCTCTGAAGGAGCTCCTTATCCCGTGGGTGATTCATGCCCTGGGCCACTGCTTCCCCAGCGCACTGAGGCGGCTCTGTTCTGCTAGGCAGTGGGAGGCCACGTCAGCAGGAAACGGCCTGGCTGCCGGCTCACACTCAGACGGCTGGAGACGGCGGGCCACGGGGACACGGCCAGCCTCTGTGCTGCCTGCTGCACAGTGCAGGCGGTGCCGGGCCTGCAGACAGACTCGGGCTAGCCGCGCACTGCCACGCTCCGGGTCAGAGTCCCCCCCCACTTCTCAGAGTCCCTGCAGCCCTAGAGCAATGACTTGCCCCTCCTTCACCTCTTTTTTTCTTAGAGGACTTACTGTACTACACCCAAATTCATATTTGGAAAAGGCTGCCGCAAGCCAAATCAAACGTCGCTGTGGCTTTTTTGGCTGCCGAGTCCGACAGAGGAAATGCTGCGGCCAATCAAGGCAGCGGCCCTGACACGCGTGAGTCACCACGGAAAACTTGACCTCAGGGGCTGACGCACAAGAGGGGCCGCTGCAGGTCTGCCCCCCCACCCCTAGAGCCCCTCCACACACACACACAGAGTCCAGTAAACAGAGCCCGCACGCTACATGTCAGTCTCACATCTCACCGGCGGGATTCCTGCCCAACAGTACCCAATTGTCCTAGATACAGGTGCACACTGGTTCTGAGCGTTTCCAGCACCAGTCCCATCCACCACAGGGACCCACATAATTAAGGTGAGTTTGTGAAAAAAGCAGGGCACCTAGGCACCTGCTATACATACCTAAGAGTCCCCAATTCGCTGCAACTTTCAACCAGGGGGTGAGTGAAAAGAGAAGAGGCTACATTTCTTAAAAAGCCTCTTGAGTTGGAGGGCTTTCCCTTCCGCCATCGGGGAAGGACTGAAGAAGGACCCAAGTCAACACGTTTGCTACCAAAATACCAAGTCTGCAAAAGTGAACAGTCCTATGCATGAGAAAGAGGAGAGAGGAAGGAAGTGATGTCAGCGAATGCAGCACATGGAGCACAGTGTGGCAAGGGGAGGAGAGGGCTCAGGCCCAAGCTCGGGCAGCAATGCGCTGTGCAGACACAGCCAAGGCTGGCAGACCCAGAGAGAAGGAGCTAAGTGTTGTGGACACACAAAAACCAAATGCTAATGGCAGAAGCACCTGAGAAGGGTCTAAAGCAAGAGATGCATGAGGGACAAACTAGAAAACTTTCTGTGGAAAGTAACTGGCATTCAGAACAAATTAAGATGGACACAGGTACTCAGGGGTTGGGTGATATAAAAGACATTCCTTTTCAGTTTCAACCACTGGCAAAAATAAAGATGCCCACAGGTGTTTCCCCAGCCCGCTGCAGCACACCTGCAGGGGTGGCTGCACCTCTTTCAGTGGCTGCCTCCAACACCTCCACTTCTGAGGCAGGAGGAACTAACATCAGATTTTGCAATTTCTGACTGTACACAAAAGGAACCAACTACTTCTAGTTTGAGTACCTACCACAGCATTTAAACAAGTGCGAAGGGTCAACAACAATTTGATGGAGGTGCTAGCCTTGGGGTTCAATAGGTTAAGCCATCATTGTGGCACTGGCATCCCATAGGAATAATGCTTCCAGTCCAAACTGTTCCACTCCTGATCCAGGTGCCTATTAACAAACAAAAGCAGAAGAAACTAGCCAAGGTGTTTGGGCTCCAGTAACACCTGTTGAAGATCCAGATGCAGTTCCAGGCTCCTGCCGGCTCAAGTACAGGCCACTGACACTATATGGGGAGTGAACTGGCAGATGGAGGATCTCTCTCTCTCTCATAATTTTTCTTAAAAGTACATGAAAGAACGATGGAAAACGTCATTTTAATTATCTACAACCTCTGAGAAGCCCCCTCATACAACACATTCATGGAGTAATAACATCCTGAAAAACTAGAATAACATTTCAAATTATCTGAAATATAGCCACCACCAAGTCTCATATACTCCTTACACATCTGGGAGACATTTAAATTAGTTATTATGCAAGGCAAGTATTTAAAGGCAGATAGGAAATACATCCTGTGGTAACACTGTAGGCAAAGTAAGGGAAGTGAACTATTTTCCATAGAACATTGACAAACATGCATGTGTATGTCCACACACTTGAAGAAACATGTACCTACATGGCCGCAAACTTAAAGAAATGTACACATGGGGTGTGTGTGTGTGTACAAATACACACTCATCTACAAGCTCACCAAGATAAATAACTCTTTGGGTAATGAAACAGACATTTGGGTGAGAAGATTAAACCAACAAAGAGCATCACAAGAAGATGAGTTGCAATCAATCCTCCAGGGCATGTTCAGAAGTGATGATGCTTAAACAAATTGGTCATATTTCCACAGCTGAGAGGTAAATACAACAGAAAGCTATTTCAGTTGTTTTCCTGCACACGAAATGGCTATGCAAACACAAAATGAGGAAAAACTCACACAGGTCTCTGACTTTTTTTTAATGCCCTAATTAATTCTAGATGCAAAAGTAAAAACTCAATTAGTTTATTTCATGAGTTCCAAGCAAACATTTTTCACATTTGTTTCGTTGATTCCAAGTAACCTTTTATGCGCATTTTAATTTCTACTAAAAACAGAATTCATCTTGTAAGTCCAACAGGAGTCAGTTTCATCGATACTGATTTTCTCTTCTGTAGAGATGCATGAAGTAGGGGTGTATTTTAAAATCACTGGCCTAGTAGATTTAATGACAGAAAATAATGCTAGGAAATCAAAGGAAAAGGAGAACCATGTGCAAACAGCACAAGCTACATAATGGTGCCTTTGGTATGGATTGCTGCAGGGCTAGAGATGCTCCCAGATCATGGCACCTAGTGAAATCACAACCTCAACTTACATATAAATACTTAGCACATCGCTTCTCGGCCTTTTGGCTAAGATCAAGTGTATAAATACTTAATACAGTCTTAATTTATGTATACTTAATGATGCTCACATAACACATCAGCTAAGAATGTGTTTGTCAGAAAGTATTTAGTCCTCCTGGAAGCTATGACTGTGTTGCAAATGAGAGGAATAGAGGGAACAGGGGAGAGGTGAGGGGAACAAAATCAACAAGGACCTACACTGCAGGCAATACGCCTAGGATGACAACATGCAACTCTGTCCTTTCTAGAAATTGGGTTTTTACCACTCACAAATAATGCAGCATTCAAATATTAGGTACATAAGAACAAAATCCACCAAATTTTTCTTTGAAGTGTCATGTTAAATGTTAATAACAACACTATTTTAAAAACTATATTGGTGGGGGCCAGGCGTGCTAGCTTAGAGCTACATTCCTTGCCTTGAGCATGCCCAGGATCCCATATGGGCACTGGTTCTAATCCCAGCAGAACTGCTTCCCATCCAGCTCCCTGTTTGTGGCCTGGGAAAGCAGTCCAGGACGGCACAAAGCCTTGGGACCCTGCACCCACATGGGGGACCAGGAAAAGCTCCTGGCTCCTGGCTATGGATTGACTCAGCTCTGGCCATTGCGGCAGCTTGGGGAGTGAATCAACGGACATATGATCTTCCTCTCTGTCTCTCCTCTTCTCTGTATATCTGCCTTTCCAATTAAAAAAAAAAAAAAACTGCATTGGCGGGTCAGCACCAACAGCACCAGCACCACACATGGGCCAGGCTTCTGGATTAGGATTGAACTAGCTCCAGCACTGCAGCCATCAGGGAAGTGACAAGTTTCTTAATTTAAAACAAAATACAAGAATTTGAGAAGCGATTTTTTTTTAAACTGTGTGAGTTCAAGTGCAATGACCTTTTGAGTGAAATTAAATCAGTTAAAAAATAAACAGCTGCACAAAACCATTGGTCCAGGGAAGGTGCAATTAGCAAGATTTATATCAACAAAAGGAAACACTGAAATAAAGTTAGGGGCCAGATTAGTAAAGCTATTTCACCTTTCCTTTTGAGCTATTTCCTATGTCTCTTAAATATATTATCCAGAGCTACTTTCCAGCACTTTGGCTCAAATTCTAAAGAATCTCATTTCCTTCAACGGCTGTACTATGGTTAATTACTTGCCTTCTAAATACTCTGTATATAGCCAAGTAACAGGTAGAATGCACCTGTTGTTCTTGAGTTACAGCTGAGTTGCAGGCAGGCATTCTATTCGCTTCTGAGGAATGTTAATTGCTGATACCAGCTTGACAGGTGCAATGAGAAGCAAAAGGATCAATGAACTCTACTCAAAAAACAACAGCAGAACTCACTTTGGGAGTGTGAGAAAACTCAATCCTGTGCCATAATTGCTAGTAAATGGTCTGGAAATCAACAGTTTGACCCTTGAAACAGGTTTTTAAAACAAGGCCCAAAGAAACTGCCAAACTTCCACAATGGTCCCAGTTCACAAGAAGAGAGAAAAAAAGAAGAAAAAATACATCTACACCCCCGTTTTCCATGTTACAAAGGAATCATTTCCTGACTTCAGCTGCTGCTAGGGCTGGCTTCTCTGCCAAAGGTCACTGGTGGTGTGCAAAATGATCACAAATTCTGAGTTGCCTTCTTTCTCCATTTTAAAAACCTTGCTGTTTCTTTAGCATAATTTATAAAGCAAAGCCACGTTTTAACAATTTTTTTTTTAATTTGAGAGAGAGAAAGATCAATTCACTAATCGATTCACTCCTCCAATCTCCATAACAGCCAGGACTGGACCAGATCAAAACTAGGTGCCAGGAAATCAATCCATGTCTTCCATGTGGGTGGCAGGAACGCAAGTACTTGAAATAGAGCCTGCTCCTGCCTCACAAGATCTGCATGAACAGGAAGCAGGAACTGAGAGTCTGAGCCACGCATTCAATGCAGGCACTTGGATACAGGAGGCAGGCACTGTCATCACTGACCCACACACCTGCCCGTATCTACTTTCCAGTCTACCCTGTGGCTTTTTCTTTTATAATCACCAAAGCTAACTTGGTGGGAAGAGATACAACTGCTTATTGCAGGAATAAAATATGCAATGGTATCCTATTCAAATAACTTTTCACATTTAGTTTTCTCATCTGAATGATCCACAAATATTATCATGCATAAACTTGACAATATAACTAGGATATCTTTGGCAATACGTTTATCCTCATTATGTGAGAACTGAGGCATAGAGAAGAAAAATAAATCCCCAATAAAATGACATCTGAATTGGGGAGATGTAAACTGAAAGACTCAATAAACAAATCTTTTGAAAATCAAGTCCTGGGTTCAAACCTAAGTTAATTAAGACTATAGTGAGAGTTATGAAAGAATTTCAAAAGCTCACGCAAAAGCGAAGCTTAAAATTACAAATGAAGATTTTTCAAACGCCATTTTTCTCTTTTATTTTTTCTGTACTTATATGGAATTTTTCTTTCATCCATTCTAAAACCAAACTTGATCCTGAAAATCATTTTCATTTAAGCCTTAAGGACATGACTTGTATAAATTTTATTTTACAAGCAACTCCCACCCAACACTCTCCTATCCTCAAGTGTTCTCAATAACTCCTGAGCAAAAAACCAAGAGTATTACCTGGGAGCTGCTTCAAAATACAAATTCTCAGGCCATGATCTGGCAGACCGGAATTGGAAATTCTGGAGCCTGATCCCATGCTTGCACAAGCCCTTTTAGGTCATTTTGATCCACAATGAAATCTAAGAACCAGGGCTCTACCTACCTACTGAGAAATTCTCTCAGGGTCTGGCACTAGATGTCACACTCTGGAATCACTTGTTGTGGACAACACCCAAGTCAAGCATCAAGGAGTTTTCTGGGCACCAGACTACTCAAGGGACAGGCAAGAGCTATAAAGGATACAATGAAGGGAGCAATAGTCCCAGCCTAATTCTTTCACAATGGCAAGATGCTACTGGGCACACCTGCATCCCACTTTATAATGTCTGGATTCAAACCATGGCTGCTTCAAATCCCAACTTCCTACTAAAGTACTTCTTGGGCAGCATCAGGGAATGGCCACTTGGGTCCCTGTCACTTACAGTGGAGGTCTACATTGAGTCCCTGGCTCCTGGCTTTGGTCTAGCCCAGCCCTGGCTATTGTGGGTATCTGATGGAAGATCAATCATTCTCTATCTCTGTTTCCGCCTTCCAATGAGGAAATAAGGAAAATAATTTTAAGGAAGAAAGAGTATCTTTAGGCATTTGACAAAGCTACCAAACTTCCTGAAGACAAACCTGTAACGAAGAACACAAACGCACTGTGACATACTCAGGATGGCCTGGCAGCGGAGTTACTGGAGTGCACCTGAGCTGAGCTTAACCAGAAATTCTCAATCTTCACTGCCTACCACAATCAGCCTGGATACACAAACTACTAATGCTCGGGCCCTATGCCCCACATCCTGGCGATTCCCCTGGACTTAGACCATGTGATAGGTCTTCATCATTAGCATGGAGATTGGATTCTCAATATTTTCCCCAGTAATTCTGTCAAGCAAAAGTAACAAACCACTGTGTTAATGTCAGACTTACTCTTTTCCTTAAGAATGTGATTCAAGATCTGAGGTATTCAAAAGGGAAATGCCTGGGTGAGCTTCTGGGCTAGAGGTTAAGATGACCTGGTGCCACTTCGCACTGTCTGGGCTGACTCCCGGCTCCACCTCCCAGGCTCCAGCCCTGCTAACACAGCTTGCAGGAAGCAGCAATGGTGGCTCAAGGAGCTGGTTTCCTATTACCTGGGTGAGAGACCTTAAGTTGAGTTTCTGGCCTTTTGTGCCTACAGTTTTGGGCATCAGGCAAATGAAAAGCACACAGGAAACTGCTTACTCTCATTCTCTGATTGTGTGCCTGCAATGTCAAGTAAAGACAGGCAAAATGAAGGCTTCGCGATGTAGTTGAGCAAGGGATTGGGCTTGATGTTATGTGGTTACTTGTAGATGTGGTGTTGTCCATGGTGTTTACATTGCTTGGCAGGTTTCCATTGTGGAGGGCACTGGGTGAGCAGTCGGGAGGGGTGGGGAGGTACTACTTTATTGTGGTGTGCTTAATTTTGTGTGGTTATCAATGTGTTGTTTGGGGACGGCGCAACGGGAGTATTGGCGTTACGGCGGTTGTGAGTGGGTGGTGCTGTCTGGGGTGCACCATGTCATGATGGGTCTGATGTTTGTGATAACGGTGTTTAAAAGAACTTTTCTCTGGGTGCACTCAGAGGCTTTCTGCATTATGAGGAAGACGATGGAGCATGATTTCTGGTCGTTCATTGGGATGGAAGATGTGTGTTGTCCACTCGGATTTTTGTGTAGGTAATTATTTCGTCACATGCTGTTGACAATGGAGTGCTGGTGGTTCCGGTAGACTTTGGTGTAATTGGATTTCTGTTTGATTCTTTCTTTGGGGCATGATATGCGCTCAATTTGTCTTTTCGATCTGTGTGGTGTGGCAAGAAGACTGCTGTTTATTTTTTTTAGTGTTGATTATTAGAATGTGGTTTTTGCCGACTTTGTACGGTTATTGGGGTTGTTTGGGGTTTGATTGGTTTTTCCTAGTGACTGGTTGTATCTTCTTTAGTGTGTGTAACCTTTTATTAGTGGTGGGGTAGGGAGTTTCCCACGTTAGTGCATTTAGCCTTTTATTACTTTGTTTTTTTTGATGGTTGGCTTGGTACTCTGGTTAGCAGGAACCAAACATACACAAATACCCCAACACACACACACACACACACACACACACACACACACACACACCACTTTTCCCTCCAAATTGCAAAAGTGGGACAAAGAGTTATGTGCAACCACACAAGAAACAGTAGGGGAACTTCCAGGAGGGGGTGTCTTCATCTTGGATGAAGCATTCAACACTCTGAAAATGAATATCTGTGGTTTATAGGGCAAGCAACAAAACTACTTTGGGCATGGTGGCCTGAACAGAATAAGGCCAGTATAATGGAAAATGACTTTCTGACCCAAGTGCAGGTACAAACAGCTGAGCACATTGGCTCCCCAGGGGGAGAGAGGCTCAGAGGGCCTCCAGGACTAGCCCAACCTGGAGATTAACGTTTTTTTGACCCGAACAGGCGCATGTAACTTGGGGAGCATGCAGCCCTGGGGGAGAGGCTCTTGTGGTGGGCCTTTAAGACCCCCTCCTTGGAGGTTTTTTGACTCCAGTGAAGGTACAAAGAGCACACTGACTTTCCTGGTGGAAGGAGGCACATCAGGCCTCCAGGACCACCCCATCCTGGAGGTTAGATTTTTTTACCTGCACGGGTGCCTGTAACTGGGTGGCTCCGGTGCCAAAGGTGCTGGTTGAAACCCCTCGAGCTGCCCTCGAGGTTAGAGGGCTTACAGGGGGATAATGAGAACATACAGGTGGTACTAGGAGAAGACCTATGGCTTTTATGCCCAAGTTAAAATTTACACCTGAGGGATTTTCATTGATAAGTTCATGACATGTGTTTATAAGTAGGGGACCGATACCAAAGTGGCTTGGAGGGGGGAACAACAGTGAGAGAAGTGGGTCTGACAGCAGATTCTATGGGGGCAATGCAGGCTCACCCCTGTGGAACTGCAACCGATGCTGGCTTGCCCAAGAAATGCAGATGGATTCAGGCCTTGCTAGGGAGCTAGGGGGATGCCCCAGCTGGGTTGGGATTCCCACTGGTGAGAACCAGTAGGACTGAGGGTAGCAGGCATGGCTATACATGGCTACAGACTGCATTGGCACAATTGTGCTTTGGGACGCTGGAGTGACAGATTGGGCTTCACTCCAGCACCCACTGGTACTTGTGTGAAACAATTTATGCGCAGAACAGGCCACACTAGGTCTTGACTCCTGCTGAACCACATGCAAGCTCTGTCTGGGCAAAAATCAGGTAGCGCTGGGCTACAACAACCAACAACAAGAACCAGAATGGGCATGACCAGTTCAGCAAGGCCACTGTTCTTGCCAGGACAGGAGGTGGACAAAGTCAACCTGGGCCAAGGACCCACTGGTGTGCACGAGATCTGCCACTGGGAGGAGACTTGATGGAGGAGCTTGGGAAACTCCTTCACTGGGACGCAGACCCTGCAGGTTGGCACAGGAAGCAAGGCAAGGAGCAGCCCAGACCATGCCAGGTTACAGTACCTGCTAGCATCCACACGGGTCAGGTGTGGGGACAGACCAGTCTCGGCCAACACACAACACCCACTGGCAGATGTGAGAACCAGGGCAGGGGGCAGGAGGAGCCAGAATGGGTTGTAACACCAACCAGTTCACGTTAGAACCAGAACAGCAATCAGACTGGGCTGGGATAGGCTGCAGCACCCACCAATAGGAGCTGAACAGGGGCAGACTGGACTAGGCCAGACTGAGCAATAAGACTGTGAACACTGAGGTGAGGTGAGTCATGCCAGTAAGGGCCCAGCAGGGGCCCGGGTGTATGAAGCTCAGGGACAGGGGATCTGACAGGGCTCAGGTAGCTTGGCTCAGGTAATGGGGCCAACCTGAATGGTGAGGGCTGGGTTCCTGAGCCCTGGGGACAGGGGAACCAGTAGGGTATGGGTCTCTTGGCCCAGATCCTAGGGCCTGCCTTCTAGGTGACTGCTGGTTTTGTGAACCCCACCCCCCATGGGGTGGATATGGTGGGGCTTGAGGTTCCTGATCTAGAGCCAAGGGCCCACCTGCTAGGTGGGTGCAGGGTTCATGAGCCCCAGGGGTGTAGGATCCAGCAAGGCTTGGGTCTCCTGACGCTTGCCTACTAGGTGGATGTCAGGTTTGTGAGCCCCAGCGGTGGGGGATCCAGTAATGCTTGAGATGCCTGGCCCAGGTACTTAGAATTGCAAGAACATGTCCTACTTAATTAAAAGGGTGGAGCAGTAGACACAGGCCCTGTTGTAAAAAGAGAATATGGCAGCACGTTTGGTGCTGTAGCAGAAAAACAGAACAAACGGGACAATTTCCCCAAACGATGACAACAAATAATCTTGGTAAATGGAGTCAATGGACACTAGGAGAGTGACATCATCCTCGGATCGGTGAAATCGGCAGCATTCCAGAACTATCCAAACCACTTGGACAGAAACCTCGGAATATGCACACATTACTCTGGGTTGATATGAGGTGGCGGTTCCTCATCCCTGGGTATTGGCACATGTGGAAAGTCATATGTGGTTTCCCCCTTTGTCATTCTCTTCCCCCAGGAACAAAAAAAAGAGCAAATTTGAAAGCAATGCATTCACTCAATTTTCCATGAGCCTCAATCCTTCCCACCCTGATCAACCATGTAATCATTATTTTAAAAATTTATAAATAAATTAAGTTTAAAATAAAGGAAAAAAAAAAGAAAAGAAATGATTTTGCTTTATTCTGAGTGCTTGGTGTATGTGAGACGGGACGGGGATATGAAGACAACTAAGATTTGACCTTGAACTCAATCGAGCCTGCTTTCAAGTCACTCGGACATGAACTCTTGTATTTCAAGTTGTAAGTGTAAGAACAAGAGAGGGCAACAGAGAAAGAAGGGAGCAAAAACCGAAAGACGTCAAACTGTGAAACAAAATGCGGCAGACAACGGAGGTAATGTGACACTGCTTGCTCTTCTGAAATACCTGACATATAAAGACTGTGACATTTAAGGGACTCCAAGAAGCAGAACCTTCAGACATGACATTTTAATCACTGTTTAACAAGCCTGAAGACAAAAGAGTACAGAAGCTAAACTTTCAGTGCATCGTTTTTAAACATATCATTTTGAAGTGTTGGGATGGAAGTGGAATCACACGGAAAAAAATCCCAACAACGCAAAACCACATGAGCTTTGCGAAACACTCTCAAGTAGGAGGACAGAAAGGAAGGGTCATTCCGTATCTTTCCATAATCAAGACCTAAAACTTCACAATGTTTATTTAATGGATCCTCACTGTAAGTCAAAGATCTGTTCTGAGTGCTTTCAAAGCTCACTAAATCCTTAGCAATCGCGTTAGGTCAGATACTGTACCAATTCTCAGGTACTTCTCTGGTAACTGGAGGTGTGGAGAAGTTAAGGAACTAGTTTAATAATACATAACTAGTGTGCAGGAAATTTCCAAAGCCCCACAACCTCATTCTAAAACCTTTAAATGGGCCTATCAATGTGTTTTCCGGCCTTGCCCTTGTTTGGTCTAAGAGAAGACTGTATTAAATAAAGATTGAGAGAATGGAATTGAATGGAAATACAAAACACAAGATCTAAAGCAAGGGAGGCATACTCAGAGGAACTGCCTTGAAGGGTACAGGAAGAGGCTGTAGCCTGGCTGAATAGGGATGCTCAAGCTGGGTGTGAAAGTTAACTGTTACCATTCAAAAGAAAAGCAAAAACTAAAGCCACCACAACAAAACTTAGTTTAAATGCTTCAAACAGTGGACCCATTGTTTTTAGCTACAATCCTATATCTGAAAAGCATCCCATAAACCTCCATCTGAAATGTTTGAACTGGTGCCATCACCAGCAGCCCGATGAAAGCAAAGCTATTACAAAGAAGCCATGAAATGGATGTCAGAACTTCAACTGATTTAAACCAGAAAACATAAGTCATCACCCACAACTATTCATGCAGGGTCTTTCAGGAAACAAAATATAAGCAAAGATGTACATCTCTACTATCCTTTCACAAGGATAACAATATTAAGGGCTCTCACAAGGGGTAATCGCACAGACCCAGCAAGTGTAATTTATGTTCCCGTTCTGAAACAGGAAACGGAGGCTAAGAGTAAGTATTAGCAAAGGACCAGGGATTCCCAGGATAGCACCTTTACCCTGAACACCCAACACCAGCTCACTTTTAGGGTTCTTGACATATTACATCACTAGGACTCTGGGATCTCTGCTAGGAGGAAAAGGCAAACGTCTAGTAATACAAAAGTGAATCAAGTTTCCATTGAATGGTTTGAAACTTCACTATTTTGTAAACCTAAGAATAAATAAGATGAGTTGGAAGGAAAGAAGGAGAAAAGCAGAAAACAGCTGATAGACCAAGTATCTCCCCTGAGAAGGACTTTGACAATTTCCACGGAAGCCAGCAGTTTGGCACTGAGGTGGCCCAGCCTCATGACCTACTCAATCCCAGCACAAAGATGGGACTGATACACACAGGAACATTCCTCTCACTCCTTCCAAAGCCCGGACTGTACGCTGTGGGTCCCTGAGCGTCTACCAGCTCCTGTGGCACCCAGGGGACTGCTAGCCTTCTAGACACACAGCAGCCAGCTGTGACCTGGGAAGCTTCTATCAGAAGAGCATGGGGAGTGCCTGTGTGCATCTGGTCACTGTGCTGTCCATATGTGGGGAAAAGCTATGTGATACTCAAACACACAGCCCCCAAATCTGAATTCAAGTGTACTCCAAAGCTTTAACTTTTTAAAGGCTGTTTCTCTGATACTGCATGTGGAAATACTGTAACCAATCATGAGACAATGACAAAAATGAAAAATACACGCATACACAGGTAAAAGATGACATAGGTCTTGAGACCAACATTTTAGTGCTCGAAAGTTGGTGGAAGAATTCAGATTTTCCTAGAAACTCGTTCCCTCTGGACTCAG
Source organism: Ochotona curzoniae (assembly GCF_017591425.1). Lineage (NCBI taxonomy): Eukaryota > Metazoa > Chordata > Mammalia > Lagomorpha > Ochotonidae > Ochotona > Ochotona curzoniae. The sequence continues at coordinate 27,476,149 of NW_024467096.1, forward strand.
AGCCTCCCTGGAAGGCTGTGAATTAATTCTCAACAAATGCAGCTCGGGAGCAATCCAAAAGAAGGGCTTGGCACTGGGGCTTGTCTGGGAAAAAGACATGGTATTTTCAATTCTAAAAGATTTTCAAGTGAGGCCTAGCTCTCCACAGTAACACTGAGCTTGTTAGCAACCCTCACGTAACCCCCCTACAAAGCCAAGAAGTGAGTGTTCAAGGCGGTTACTTGGATAGCAAAACAAGCTGCCCAAATCTGATCTTCTAATAGTAAGAACATTTCCATTCACGATACATTTTACAAGTCACTGAAACAACTTTGCATCCAACGTAATCAAAAGTTTGCAAAGATTCAGAAATGCATTCACACTATGATAACCTCTCTTCCAAACCACTCAGATATCTTTGGACAAAAAAAAAAAAAATGGCTGTAAATTTAAGCCAAGCCAACTTTTAGAAGCAGACTTCATTTGCTAACCGTAGACCTCTTCCTGGGTTTTAGCTAACAAAAGAGAATTCCTCACTTGCGTGCAGATTTTGCATTAAAGGAATACAGCGTACAGCTGCTTGCTTTTGAAGTCAGTCTCCTTCACTTTACCAATTCCATCCATGACACTATTCATGTCATTTCACAATATGCAACGAGATAACCTGAGTTCCCTACAAGCTGTCCTGAAATTCTTCAAAAGGATGAAAGGTTAGTGTTTAATGTGTCAAATAAGACTAACAAAATGCTCTTAAAGCACCAAATGTGAACTTAAAAAAAAAAACAGCAAAAAAAAAAAACAAGTGCCATTAAGGTCCCTGTGACATTCTGGATGCTGAATCACACACAGAGGGGCGGGAGAAAGGAGACAAATGAGGAAACTCAGGAACGTGGAACTGCTCTCAATGGTGTCATTCACAGAGCCCGAGTTCATCAATGACACGGTTCCCACACTCACTGGAGCAGAGGAGAATTGGACACAGAGCAGCAGAAGGCTGACGGAGCATGAATGAGAATGAGTAAGAGAAGAAAAAGTTCTGTGATCCAACAGCCTCAACACTAGCCGTTTCAGAGCAGGACTCCATCCTCCCGCTTCCCTCACACCACGCACTATGCTGCCGTTTAGTTACTTTGAGGTCTCAACCCACTTAACTCGGCAGAGACAATCACCACTGTAAAATGCATGTAAATCATGAACAAAAACTATCAGTAATACCTTTAAGTACTATTAACTATTAAAACAATGGTGCTAAGAATTATTTTTTTTCCTTGTTATCATCATCAGATTCTCTTTCTTCGGGCTCCAAATGAGTTTATAACAGTCTTGAAACATACAAAATGTGTAGTATTAATATTTGATTTATAATGACTTTAGAATGTAAATGATTTTATACTGACTTCAACATGTAAAGAAAGCAGGATCTAAAATTTGAACATAATTTTACAGAGACTGTGAGAAAAAAGATAAATCACCGTGGCACCAGACTTGTGGAGGGTGCAATGCCCTGCCTTCAATGCCAGTATCCACAGTGGGTGCCAGTTCATGTCCAATCTGCTCCACCTCCAATCATGCTTCCTGCTAACGCCCTGAGACAAGCAGCAGGAATGGCTCCAGTGCTTGGGTCCCTACTACACACATGGAGTCCTGGAGGAAGCATCTAGGTTAGTTCTGGCCCAGCCCTCGCCCGCCGCTATAGCCATTTGGAGAGTAAACCAGCAGACAGGAGATCTGGGTCTCTCTCCCTCTCTAACTCTTTAAAATAAATAAATAAGTCTTTGGGGAGGGAGGGGTTCAGCTTGGGCTAGACTGTAGCACCTGATGTCACACATGAGAGACAGGTCTTGGGGTAGGCCCAGAAGGGGATCTCAGGGTCTCCCCAACTAGGCTGCAGCACCAACTAGTACAAGAAAGAGCTGGGTTTGAGGGTAGACCAGGCTATGCCAGAGTACTCATTTGTACTCATGAGAGCTGGGGCTATGAGGTGGACTAGCTCAGGCCAGACCACAGCACTTGCTGGTGTCCATGAGAGCCAGGTCTGGGGAACAGCCCAGTAAGGACTCTTCAGAGTCCTTGCAAAAGGCCCACTCCACCCGATCCCCAAGCCGAAGGAACATCTCATGGATGTATGTTCTAGCCTCAGAGCACAGGCTCTGGGCCTGGGCCACCTCCATCACTGCCTTTGGCAATACCCTCAGAATATTCTTCCCACTGTGGTCCCTGGAATTACATCAGGAGACCACTCTGTCCCCTGGTGCTGGTGCAATCTGGCAGCAAGGAACAGTGCAACATCTCCCTGCCCTGTGGTCACAGGAGCAAAGACAGGGATTTTTTTCCTCACCCCTCCACCCACCACGCCTCTCCTCTCCATCCTACTTGAAGACCTTCATGGGTCTGCATTTCTCTCACCTACGAAGCAAATATTTTTTTAAAAATTTTTTTAAATAATTTTTTAAAGAAATCACCATGTCTGATGTAATATTAGAGCCAGTCAAGACTCCCATCTGTCTCATCACCAGGCTACATGGCTGGAGAACAGGATGGAGCAGATATCTTTCCTTGCCATGGCCCAACTCAGTCAAGGGCTAAGGAAAGGCATACAAACACAACTAGCACAACAAGACTGTGCTACCTCCACCTGCTTCTCCAGAATTCACGGAGAGATCAAGAAGCCCGACAGTGGCCGGGAACGCTCTTCGACAAGACAAGCCTGCGGCCCTCCAGGAAGCACAGTATTTGTTTTGGCTGGAAGACTTTCCAGGGAACAGAAAATGGCCCAGACAAAAAGATGACATGTATGGACAGGAAGGAAGGCTGCGCTGCCAACACTTCAGCCCAGACAAGGATAGGAAAATAATGAGATAGACCTGCAGCTGCCCTCTATTAATTCTTGAATTTAAGCAAAGGCAGGAATTCATACTCATTGCGCAGACTCTTTTTCCTCCTAACAATTTGCTCTTTATAATGTCATCTGGCCTAGGAAAGAAAAACCTTTTGTCTAGGTTACCACAGGTATAATGTTGTCTGCTGGAGAGAACAAGCGATGACCTTCTAGGGCCCTTCAAAGACCAATGATTCACATTCCATGGAAAATATTGAGAAATATTCCATTGGAAATGAATCTGCTTTCACAGCATATTGTAAGTTTCCTGTGTTTTTCCTCCTTCATTATCACCAAGGACATTCCTATGAAAACAATCTTTTCTCCCAGAGTAACCATATTCTTCAATATTAACCTGCTTTTAATAGTATCATAATGAACTGGGGTCCTTCTCATATCACCATGTTCTACAGTGAAAATTACCATACTAACAAAGTCATTTATAAGCAAGTGGATTGGCCTCATACAGTGTGACATCAGAGTTTCCAGAAGGCACCACAACAACTCTGCTCCCTACCCTGATACCCCCAAAGCATGCTGACTAGTGCTGGGATCACTAAGTTACTAGGTTGATAAATTCAAGAAATAAATATTACTTCAGAAAGTCCAGAGGGCCACCAACAACAACCACCACCACCACCCACCCCAGAAAACAAAAAACCTTCCTACCTGCTGGCTGGCATTGAGAGAACAAAGCCAATGCTTCATTCTCTTAAAATTTAAGCTCCAGTAAAATATAAAGACTTTCTTCACAGGGCTCCATTGCACCAGATCCCTTCCTTAAAAATTCTTAAAAGATATGCAAGAAAAGACTGCCTCTCATTGAACCAATCCTCTTGCACTGTATGTCCCCCAGCTATCTCAGCTGCTGGAGTGGGAAGCTCCACCTGGAAGATGGGCAACCCCAAATCTGAACCCACGCCTGACTCTACACAGAAACAAGAGATGCAAACCAGTCCAGTTTGCATCACATGGTCTGCTCGTTCAACCCGAACTTAAGTTATTGTACTCTCGTTGACAAAGTGTTCATCCTCTCCTCAAGAATCCAGTCTCCACCATCAACCTTCACTCCACAGACTGTCCATGTCTCATCAGAGCATCCTGCCCAGAATGGCTACTCCAGGAACACACTCTTGGCAGATGCCTGAGGACAATGTCTCCTGGGGATATAGCCAGAGAGCCCTGCGAGGAAAAACTCAGAAGAAGTCAAGACATCCAGAGATGAAAAGCTGACTTGGCCACTTCCTAGCAATCACCTTAGGTGTGTGAGTTAAGCTCTACTGGCCCCTACTTCCCCAATGTGTATATATCACTCTCAACAGAGAAAAAGCACTGAACTGCCTAAGAATGGAAAACATGCTAGTAGCGACAGAGATAACCGCAGTGGGAATGAGGTCACCCGAGCTCAGGGTACTAGGCACATTACTTACACCCATATTTTATGTTGCGATGCTCCGCCCAACTGCAATGAAACACTTCACTAACTCCCTACAGGAGCGAGATCTGAGTATCTGATCCATCACCTGCTGCCTCTCTCTCTCTCTCTCTCTATCTATCTATTTATATATATATTCTCCCTTCCTCCCTAACATTCTCTTCTTCCCTCTCTGTTACTCTTTCAAAATGAACAAAACTTAAAAAAAAAATCCCCCCTCATATGTATGTAAAAACAAGTCCATATTTTAAAAAGGAGGTCTCTGATGAGATCCCAGTCCAGTCATTTAATACATGTTTTAACTAAATGCCAGTCAGCCATTTGCTCTACAATCCCAACCGATGGCAAAAAGAGCTATCACAAACAGTGCTTGCCAACACAGCACTGTGTATGGGCTAACAGATCTGGACTGTTCTTCCCACACAGAACTCCACTTGGAGCAGAGGACGCAGTCATTTCTTTCAAAGAGCAAGCAGGAAGAAGAATGAGTGGGACACAAACATGAAACGGGTGTCCTAGCAACTGTGTTTAACTACACCCAAGAAAGCTCACACGAGCAACTTCCTTCAATGAGAACACTCTGGAATGTAGCCTAACGCTGTAAGAGAAAAGGACTTTTGGGATCCTGGGAAGGGACATTTCACATGAAGGAGGTACATGACCCTTTGGCACCAAAGGTAGACTGGTGAGCAGCTTTCTAGAATGGCTCTCCTTGACTTCTCTCCTGGTATTCATGCCCCTTGTAAACTTCTTGAGTGTAATCTACGCTTACTAACTTCCTCTTGCCACTCAACCTGCCATAATATTAGCTACTCACTTCTACGGGTCCCCGCTGTCAACGCCCACTGTGCAAGGAAGCAAGGAAGAAACTTCCTGCCAGCCTGCAAAAATGAAACGCTGCCAACAATCACTTGGGTGGGCCAGGAAACAGCTCCACCTGCAGAAATGCCTTAAAAAGACTTAAATCTTCTCCCAGTCCTTGACTTGAGCCTTCTGAGAAGTCCAGCCACACCGGAAGCAGCTATGTCAGGTCTAAATCCCTAACCCAGAGAAACCATTGAGATAATAAATGGCATCAACTTAACTCACTAAATTGTGAAGTGATAAACAGCAATAGCTAATAGATAACCACACAGACTTTACCACTAAAAACATCATTTGAATAGTATAACAGATATTTAAAAACATTTGAAGGGAAATCAAAAAGGTATTTTAATCCCAGAAAATCACTTACAGACACACAGAGATAAGTGTTATTTCCTAAAAATTATAAAAGAAAAATCCTTTGAGTTGAATGTTTACCACAAACTTCTCTCACCTTGAATGCACTGAAGTGTTCCATCCTCTGCTCTGATTGTGAAAGTCTCACCTGGATTAACTTGAACGAGAATCACCTGCCAAAATAACAAAATTTCAACTTATTAAAACACTCGAGATTTTTCTTCAACTTTTATAATTCATGTGCTATACAGAAAGCAGGTACTACGGCATCTTGTATCAACACAAAAATCAAAAATAATTTTTTAAAAAGATCTATTTTTATTTAAAAGGTAGATTTACAGAGATAAGGAGAGAGAGAGAGAGAGAGAAGCAGAGATCTTCCTCTAGTTCACTCCCCAAATGACCACAGTGACAGAAGCTGCGCTGATCTAAGCCGGAAGCCAGGAATTGCCTCCAGGTCTCCCATGTAGGTGCAGGGGCCCAAGAATCTGAGCCATCTCATGCTGCTTTCCCACCCCATGAGCAGGAAGCTGGATCGAAAGAGGATCAAACACTAACTGGCACCAATATGGGATTGCCAGCACCACCGGTGGAGGATCAGCCCACTATGCTGACAGACCAGCCACAAAATTTTAAAAATGTAGCAATGGCTCAAATTAGGGGTGCACAGTAGATGCACGCCTGTGGATTAGCCAACTGAACCTTCCCATAACATCTATGATGATACATAATTTTTAAAATCTCAATTTGAAAACAAAATTTTCAGACTGTGCTTGTTAAGGAAAAGTGTACCCGGAAATGAGCTTTACCTAACACTTACTGCATTCTGTTCCCAAATGCTCAATGCTACCCTGAGCTATAGGATTCCACTGTGTAAAAAGAGAAAACAATATATAAAAAATACCTTGGGAAAAAGAAGTGCCTGTGAGTAGGATCTGGAAACAATATCAAACTATGTACAATAAATGAATAATAGTAGAAATAGGCTTCACTGAACACTCAAATGTTTAAAGAGGTTAATGAAACTATTTTAGAACATAAACATTTATATCAGATGACTTACTATTTAAGAGGGGCAATTGCAAAACAGCTTCTTTCAATAGCTTCAGTTTGGTTTCAAATCAAAAGATATCAACAAAACAAATAAAAATTACTAAGTTATATCTAATTACAAATGAAAGAACAAGATCCAAAGTTAGAAATAATAACTAAAGTTCATACAGTGCAAGATTATCACTATTAAAATATTTCATATTCCTAAAAATTGCCAGGCTGTGGGCATTCCATTTGTTTTCCAGTTCTTGGAGTGGTCCTTGCCCTCCTCTCAGATCTGCAGTGTTCTTCCTGCACCCTGGCCTGCAGTGCTTGTCCCACATCCTAGTTCCTCATCCCACGCCTTGGTCTGCACTGCTTATCCTGTGTCCTGGTCCACAGTGCTCATCACAACCTCTGATCTACAGCTTCCGTCCTAGCTCCTCGTCCCCAGTGCTCGACCGGGCCCTTAGTCCACAGCGCCCATCTCAGCCCCTAGTCCACTGGTGCCCAGTGCTCATCCCATCCCCCGGTCCACAGCACCCATCCTGTGTCCTGGTCCACAGTGCTTGTCCCAGCCCCTGGTGCCCGGTGTCATCCCATCCCCTAGTCCACAGCACCCAACCCAGCTTCTGGTCCTCAGTGCTCATCCCACACCCTGGTCCGCAGCACCCATCCGGGCCCCTTGTCTGCAGTGCTCCTTCCACCCCAAGGTCTATAGCACTCATCCTGCACCCTCTCATCTCGGCCCATCAGCTCCCTTACTGCTTCCTCACCAGCTAGTTGCTATTCATCCTTTTCCAATTAAGATGGGGTGTCTGCCTTCAGGACGGGGCAGGTCTCCTACATCACGCTCTGAGAAGATAAAATTACAAAGCACTCTACTGCTTCTTCCAGGAATTTACACTTACAACTCAATCCTTGCTGCTTTAACCTGGCTAGCCTGTGTCTAACAGTGAATAAACGCTCAATGCCTTTGTTTAATGAAGGGATGACAGTCATAAAATATTAGGAAAAGTCACTGCAAACAATTATTTTCACTAAAAACTCAAGTCTTCATGAGATACAATTTAAAAGTCAACTTTATTTATTGTATACACTATAATGTATGTGTTTTGGAAATTACTGAGATCTGAGCCATTTTATCTTTAAAAACTAGACCTTATTTTACTGCTCCAAATAATTTACCACAGGAGACACTGCTGAGATATCAATTTTTTTTTTTTAAAGAAAGGAAGCATATTAACTGGAAAAAAAAAAATACAGGCTTGTTCGGGCAAAAATGTTAATCCCTGGTGCTCCTCATTATCTGGAACTGTAAGTTTTTTCAAGGCAATTGACTTTTTTCCTGCACAATAACTGTGTCAATAATCCTTCAGTCAGCAGTATTCAGATCCCCATGTGACCCTGGAGGCCACCATCAGGACTGCCAAGGAAGTCCACTGGCTCTTGACAGTGATGAAAACATAGCCATCTCTTTCTTGAAACTGAGCTGTTAAAGGCATCCCTTCAACATACCTATCATTTGAGTTACCTTTATTTTTATATAAATACAGACCATAATTCAGTTATAATGGAATTCAGCAACATTTCAAATGGAAATTTATCCATGTCTTCTTAGTCCTTAGTTCAGTTCCAGCGTCACTGCTCTCAGGGCAAAAATCCTTCTCTTTGCTTAAACACCCAGGGATAGGGTTTATGTATGCCTATGAAAGAACTACTGAAGGGGAAAACAGCAATCAATAGACACCAAGACTTCAGGGCCCAGATTCTCTTTGACAGTCTCGAATTCATATTCTCTCTTCCAACATACTCCTAATTTGCATACTACACACACAGAATTGTCAGTTCTAAAAATGCAATTCACCAGTTATGAAAAGTCATGGGCAAAACCACAGGATTTCTGAACTGGTATATGCTACAGACTGTCAGAGCATCTGCTTACTATATTGCAGGAAAAGTGTCTGTCACGGGTTCTTGGTAGCCACCAACACCGAGACACACTCAAAGTAAGGCTGCGGGAGGAGTGAGGGGTGAGCAGTTAAGCTCCAGAGTGCACTGGCCTTCCCCCTCAGCTTACTGAGTTCAATTCCTGACCCAGGCCCCAACCCCCCTTGGTTCTTCAGGGAGAAAGATGATAGGCAGCAAAGGGCTTTTAAGCATCCTACTAAAATACCTTTCTTTAAATGTTTTCTTCAGGTAATGTTCAGGGCTGCTGAGTTGCTGTGGCAACCAGATTATAATCTACAAGGTTACCTCAGAAACCAGGCAAATCTCCTGTGTCCCAATACCAATTTTTCTTTGTAAGAGCAAAGCCATTACTTGAATAAGCCATATTCATCCAGGCTCTAACTAAGACATTTCCAAAGAAAGTACTTCATTATCCTGTGGGGGCAGGGAGGGGAACCACCTTGCTGTTTCCACTGCCAACAGACAAAAGAGTTCTGACACACCAGAGCGCAGTGGCCTGTCTGGGCAATGGACAAAAAGGAGCCCCCTAAGGCCCCAGGAGCCACAGCAGCAGGTCTTGCATCAGGGACTCTTGGGGAACCTGAGTTACATCCTGTCAGATGGGCAGGACTGACCCACTTAACCTTTTGTGTCATTCAGATTGGTCACTCTGGCTCTCCCTCCCTTCCGCAAGGCAACCACAAAGCAGACAAAACTGTAGCAAGTTCTCTTAAAGGGACAAGTTAAAACAACATCACTACACAAACCTCATCATTTCTGGCCCACATGCTAAGCATTTCCTGCTTTGCCACAGTCAGCATTAAACCCTTTCATGCTGCACCCTATGTGCTCAGAAGAGCGGCGGAGAGGGGGATATATTTTTGCTCCCAAGAGATGTTGGAACAGAATCATGCTAATGGAATCATAGGAGCACACTTCAGGCTACTACTGCTACATCAGATCTGTTCCAAATCCATTAGTGCTACCTGAACCAAGACGCCTAAAAGGATCCACAACCTCATGAAAAATAAGGAACCATCCAAAGTCAAAGAAAACAATAAAACAAGAGTCAGAATAAAGACGAGTGAAGAAACAGCTCGACACAGCATCTTGGAAAGGCTTCAGCCAGCAGAGAACTCACACAAGGTGGGACAGAGCTGCTCTCCCAGGAACCAATCCCAAATGACCCTGGTTTTACTCAGGGAGAGAGAAAAGGGAATGCCACAAGCGAGAGGCAAAGTAAACTTTGTGAGGCTGGCAAACCAGAAGATCAGAGGAGTATCCAAGACTGTGCCTGGAGGCAAGTTTCTCATTTATGCCTCAAAGTAAAGGTCACCAGCCACGTGGACTAAGCAGTCGGTGCAGTGAATCAGTCCAAACAGGAACTTCTGCTGGGAGACGGCCTGGATCACCTGCAGATGAACCTGTGCAGTGCTACAGATGGTGAAGTCCAAGCCTCAGACAGATCAGGTACAAGCCATGAGCGGGAGGGGGATCCACTTGACAATGAGGGCTTCCTTACCAGGCTGCACGTGGTGGGGCTACTCTTCGCGCTTGCATTTTGCAACCAATATTTATGACTGCGGCTGTCCAAACAATGGCTTCAAAAGGAAGAAAATGATTAACCTAAAAGCTGCACAAGAGTCTTCAGATACATAATGATTCTAGGAAGGAGAATCTCAGAGCTTTTTAAGAAGTGACCCATGACTGCAAGAGAGGTGCAGCAGCACCTGCCCCTGGTGCTGTGGGTTTCTTCAGACATAAAACATCACACACACACACACACACACACACACACCCCAGATTCCCAAACTCCAAACTGTTTCCAAGCTGCCAGGTCTACGCTACCATTCCTGCACACCCTAAAATCCTACAGTTTGAGTCAGAGATCATACTGGCCTTAGGAAAAATTGAGAGGTAAAAAAAAAAAAAAAATCACCATTTTCTTACTCCAAATGAAAGAGAGAGAATGATAGTTTACAAACGCTCACATTAACACACAGGAAAATGTCTCAGGATTCCAACTACACAGACAAAGGGGAAGTAATGATTTTCTCATCCTGCATACCCTTTTTATCCAAAAGCTGAACTCAAATCCGGCAGGAAGACAATACTGAAACCCAGGCCAACCAACAGCAGCAGCACAGACAACACACATGGCACACGAAGCTCTTGCTTCATCAACGCAAACAGTGACACCCAAGACCTTATTCTGCTTCTTCCAGGGCTTTAGAATTTCTGTGTTTCAAGCAAAGAACAAGATTTCCTCAAGGTGAAAGTTCAAAGGTCTCAGAAGCAACTTATCTGAAGTCACACAATCCAAAAGTATCTGAGCTAGCACTTTCTGAGTAAAAACACATGCCCTTGTGATTCACATTGTCACTTCCCGCTGAAAGAAGGCAGGAATTTCACAAAACCAGTTCACCACCCAGCTACTTCCAAGCACTGCAAGTAACACAGGACAGTCACCTGGGCCAAAGGCACCGTCCCAAACACAGAGGACAAGTTCTCTTCCAGGAAGGCTGGGTTAACTCCCCAAAGCATGGTCCCTTTCCTTCAACCAAGGTACAGCAGTCAGGAGGTAAGGGATTCTTTAATTAGCAATTATTGTTTTTTTCTTAGGACAAGACTTATTCTCAAAAGTCAGTATCAAGTCCTTTCATTCTCTTAGAATTCTAAAATGAAGCCATGATTTTACCACACCACTATCACAATCGCTGCATGTCATTTAATGTGGCCCAAGAGTAAGCATAAGAAAACACAAGATGACTCCTGGGAAAATTGCATCCCAAAGTCATCTGTCACTAACAAAGAACACTTGAAGGAACAGTGGGTAACCAAGGAAACAGAAAGCAGATAAAACCAAGGGGTGAAATTTTATGAACTGAAATCACACAATGTTTTACCTGCAGGAAATTTCATCAAGAACTCCTACAGGAATTCAGTGGCTGAATTTTACAAAACAAATGCCCTCAGAGGAACTACTACTATATTTCAGTCCCTTTTTAAAAATAGTCACTTTCCTTTTGAGAGGCAAGCAGACAAAACAAACCAGCTGCCATTCCCTGGTTCGTTTCCCCAAACCGCCATAATGGCAAAGGCTAGGGCAGAGCCGGTGTCCGACAATGGCCAGGTGTGTCCCAGAAAGCAGCGGAAGATGGCTCAAGTGCTTGAGTCCCTACCACCCACTTGAGAGGGCTGGATGGAGTTCCAGAATCCTGGACTTCATCCTAGTCAAGCCCTGAGTCACAGGTGTTTGAAGAGCAAACCAACAGGTAGAAGATTCTCTCTCCCCTTCAAACAGATGGAAATAAACAAAAACATTCTTTTTAAAAAAAAATTCTATTATTTGCTAGTAAGTAGTGTGAAACCATCTAGAATTTAACAAAAGTTTGCGTTGGGAGAGGCATTTAAAGGAAGAGTAGACAGGAAACGGTCAGCGGGGATGCACTTATAACTCACTGGGTGGGACACAAAGATTAATTACTCCTCACTAAGGTATTGAAGGTTTCTCTGCACCTCCTCCTAAAAGTGTTCACCTAAACTGTCGACATATGTCTTGTTAGAGTTACAGAGTTAGACTACCCGAAAAACAGCCAGGTTCAGCAAAATCATGCTTCAACGCTATAAACTGGTAAATACTAAAATTAAAATAGACATAAGATAGCTGAATAGTAATCTATAGCCATTTTAAGGTGTATAGAACCCAGTTGTACATAAACTAATAATTGGAATGTCAATGTAGAAGTCACAGGATGTGGTTCAGAATTTGCATTCTTTTTTTTTCTCTCTTTTAACATGTTGGTTACTCAATACCATGTCAACTAATTCCATAACGTTATAAATTGTTACTGATGTAATGTCGGGGCTTTTAACTGATTGGGATGATACTCTGTCGGCTCTACCTTCAGACCAGAGATGGTCTCACCAAGAAACAGTTGAACTTATCTGGACAATAAGATACTGGACTTTATGCTCGGTAGATGCTTGCAATGAAATAATTTCAACTCAATTTGAACTGTGGTAATGCAACAAGGTGGAGGAATCCACCATGGGGGGGGGGGGGGGTGAATCCCAGTGCCTATAAAACTGTGTCACAAAATCAATTTAAACAATCAATCAATTAATTATTTTTTTTAAAAAAAAGGAAAAGTAGGAGGCTGCATGGGAATAACAAAGGAACAATTACGCAAGCAAGTTCATGAAGGCCTGAGTAATAAGACGTGTGGAACAGCAAGAATGCGACATGGCTATAATGGACTACATGTGAGACAGAGGGACAAGGGTGAGACTAAACAGGCCAGGGCCACCTCTGAAGGGCTTTCTTTCAAGATCCATACTCAAGATGTCATATTTCAAGATCCGGACTTCATCCTGTGAGCAGGAAAGTTTTCCAACAGCAAAGAGACATCAGTGGATAACTGAGAGCAATGAAGAGCCCATCCTGAGAGATGAGACACGGTACACGTGGAAACCAATGAAGCTGTGATTGTAGTGTCTCTGACACCCCTGACTTCAAAGATCATATCTAGAAGGAGTTTTCAAACTGTTGGCTTAATCATTAAACAGGCGCATCTCGGGAGTTTCTGCTGTCCAGTTCTACCAATCACTCCAGCTAAATGGAGTTGCTAAAGTTAGGGAAGTACAGGAATGTGCAATGGCTCCCCAAGTCATATGCACTTCCTGCTTGGCACTCCAATTCCCTTCCCCAACTACATGCCTGTCACATGTTGGCAATACTGTCATCACTGTTGTGCATGTCTGTGGCTCCACCCTCCTTCTAGGCTTTTCCTGTCATTTATTTCTTCTCTGTGATTTTATCCCTAATGCCAAAAGCATTCAAGACCCAACCTAGCATTCCTATCCTTTACTTCTAGACAACTCATCAAATAGTTGCAGTGCGTTGTATTTGCCCAGCTACCACACTGCTGACCAAAAGTAAAGTGGTACTAGTGGAATTACCGGAAAACTAGTATAACTACAAATTTAAGAACCACTGCCTCAATTATTTTCAATGTTCCAGAGTTAGTCATGTCCCAAAATATTTGATTCCCAATAATAACTCAAAAGTGTAAATTCATTTTTATGCTGTTAGAATTTGCCTTTTATCAGCTTTCACAAAAAAAAGTTTAAAAAGTTAGAGATCCTAGACAGCAGATGAGTGTACCTGCAACTCAATTTTCAATTAGAGAAATGAATCAGAGATGTTGAAGATTTCAAACACTTCACACACAATAAAGCCTCTTTCTCCTGCCATTGTATACTTTGAGAAACTTCAGATGGGGCTTAGGTGAGAGTTGTCTTCTGAGGAGTTTGACGGGTCTGAAAATAGTGAGGACTCTGGTTGAATCCATCTTTGAGCTAATGGTTTCAAAATCAAACAGGACAAGGAAAGGTACAGAGCAATCCAAAGCACACCAAAAGAAGCGCGAGTCGGAAAAGTCAAAGTCGGGTCCCAGCTCTGTCCAGCAGGTCACCCAGCCTCAGCTGCTGAGAACACCCACCTCTTGTGTCTGTCCGTGCAGCCCTGCACGGGGCCTCACACATAAGCTGCTGATCATACCTTGTTCTGCGAACCACAGTGGCAAATCTTTCCTGTTACCCAAAATGAAAGTGTCTCAAAAACAAACAAATAACAACAACAAAAAGCCAGTTGACCAAATCTACAAGATTTCAGATTCTATCTGCCTAGGTTTTCCATACAAGAAGCTGGTTCTGCTGAGCAGCTCACCCCCCAGTCACATGCCAGTGCGTGCACAGCTTCTGTAAGCCCGGGCAACACAGGTAACACTGGGATTCATTCATAGAGGATGCTGAAATCGAAGCCCTTTACCTCAACAAAATGGTTTGACTTCCTAGCAAACTCTTCTAGTTAAGATAATCCTAACAAGCCAGCAATGAAAAGGGACAAAGCAACACCATGGTCTGTGGCCATGTCCTATTCAACACCCCGAGGCCCAGGAGAGGACCATCTTGGGCTCAGCTCTCTGACCCACAAGCTGCTCTCAGAAGCACCCAGGAAGCAGGAAGCAGGAAGCAGGCTGCGGAGCACCAGGCATCTGCCTCCTTAGACACTGAAGCAAGCAATCTGAGAAATTACCTACCACACAATTCAGAAATTAGAGAGAATTACACAGTTGGAGACATAAGACCATTACCAAGACTAAAGAAATTATCCAGACTAAGATTTCAAGGCGAATAGACTGGAAATGCTCTTCAAATATGCAATGTGTTCACATTTTCCTTTCTAGATTTTACTACCAGAGCCTTGTCAAGCAACTGCTAGGAAGCCGGATGCACTCACTCAGAAGAGCTACATCTCTGGGCATGATGCACGCATGCCAACTTGTACAAATGAATACATTATTCCGACTCTTCCCTCACTGTGCACCAAGTCCAAATTCAGGACTGACACTAGGCTTTGCCGACAGCAAAGGAAAAATGTGAACAAGATTTTCCAGCCAGCCCCACCACTCCTCCCTGTACGCCCTAGACACACACACACACACACACAGCAGATTCTATGCAAGTCTAGTTCAGGGCCAGCTTATGTACCATGACATCAGCTTGGGATAATGAGCCAAGTTTAAACTCCATCTGGGACAAATAATGTCCAGGCACACTGTGACTTCTTTTGTTTATATACACTGACTAAATATGTCTTGGTGGTAAATGAACTAACTTAAGATTTATTTCCCAAGGCCTCCAAAACAATATTCCGCACCCTGGAGCAGCTCCCTGCCTCCAGTGCTCTGCCCAAGGCTATACACAAGTGATTTTTAACAGAACACATGATTTGGAAACATGTAATTAACGTCCTGACAAGACTCAAAGTCCAAGGAGCCCTTTGTCAGCCTGACACAAAGAAAAGGAGCAGCTCAGCTCGCACAAGGGTGCGATGTGGTGGCGCCGGGTACAAATCCTGCCTGACACTCCATGCTGGGCTCCCTTCGCAGGACAGAGGAAGCGGAGGTGAGGGCGTTTAAGACATGCTTGTATTTAGCCAAGTGGCCATTTCCTTTCTTTTTGAAGGATGAACTAGCTTTTGGTTTAGTATTGTCTTTTTGTTTTGTTTTTCAATTCTGCTGTTACTTAGGAGAAATAATTACAAATTCAGAATGAAAAGCCCAAACCAAATAATAGGTTCAAGTCTTACAGCAACTTTTTTTTTTTTCAATTGTCCAATAAAACGGTCTCTAGGGTAACATGGTTTTTGAGTTTGGGAGGAAAAGGCAGGCAGAAAAGGCCTTCTACTGCCTCCCAGGGAGAGACTCTCATGGTGGGAAAAATCCTTGGGACCTGGCTCTCTGCTCAACATCATCTCCCGGCAGCCATCAGTGATACAGGGAATGGCTCCTTTTTGTGCCAAAGGAGCGCTGCTCCAGGGAAGATGAGTAGTACTTGTTACATTCAGTGATGTGGGCTGGAACCTAAGTAGATTCCACTCCCTTCAGGAAAAGAACTCCCTTCAAAGTAAAGACTTAGATCACAGACAGCAATATAATGGGAGTGGCCTCCTCCGACGGCTTGACAACTGAGAACTGTGGAACATCCAGCCCCAGGTCTCTGCCGCTAGAACCTGAACAGGAATCATGGAAACACACCAACCCTGGCAGCTCCACCCCTCCTGGAAAGTGGGACCTGTTTGTGCAAAAGGGCTTAAACGGATGCAAATCCTGGCACCGTGATTTATCAGCTGCGAAGACTCAACTTTCCTCACCTTTTGTTTTACCTACAAAAACAGCCACCACCTCACAGGTCATCATCCCATGGTGAAGGGATGTATGTAAGAACTCAGCAGCAGCCCTGGTACCATCACAACCCTCAGCACTCTCCTTTCCCTGCACCACAGAAGACTCCAAGACATAAAAATGACCACAAAGAGCCACGTGTCCAACAACTGAACTTGTCCACCAACAGCTACTCGACAGAACTCTGATGATCAGGTAATATTTAGGTCAGAGAAAAACTAAAATTTCAGTCAAACGATTGGCATTCTTTCTCTGTTAAAGAGCTATCTTTCACATGTTTAAGGCAATGGAATCCAGAACATTCAGCCTTACTGAAGCTTTCACCTCAATATTTCCTCCATGGTCTCAGAGTAACAGCTGGAAGATGAGCCTTGCGCCACCTCCACAAAAGGAACCCAGCCTTGGCAGAGCCTGCGTGGGTCCTAGAAGGTCTTTACAGTTCCATGTTCCTCGGGCAGGGACAGAACTCTCAGTGACTGACTCAGAGAAAACCACTCCAAACATGAGGCTCCAAAAAACCAAGCAGGTATATCCACACACCTAGTAAAGGCCAGTGTCTCCTCATCACCCAAGCATGTCGTCTGTGACTCCAGGATCCGTAAAACAGAATCCACAGCAAGTGCTTAAATACAACCTAATGTCTGATCTCCTGTGTCAACTGCTAAAAGAAAAAGATGGGTGCCATCTTCGTGATTTATGATAGCAGCGCTGCAAAGAAGAGCTTTATTTCCAATTGTGACCAAACCCACCCCAGAAACAACTACTCTAAAGGATGCTGTTTGTGCGTTGCCACAGTGCTCAAGAGTTTAAATGGGTCCTGAAGAGATCCATCATAGGAATGCAAAACAAAAATGTAAATGATGAAATCAGAGATGAATGAGCTTTGTTCCTCCAGCCAATTTAAGTACAGAAGAACATCAATAATACAAGCACATGCGCCAGGGTGATATGATCACTCCCAAGACCTTGAAGGACAACTCAACACTCCAATAAGAGATGGAGGAGACTCGCTCCGGAGAAATGAACATGCTCGGTGTTGAACTTTTCAACCACAATAACAGAGCAGTTAACTGGAGGCAGCAAAGTACCCCAGGTAAACTGTGGTCTAGTTTTGGGCACAGGGTGACTAGAGTATCCGCTATCATACACATCATTAAAGGTCCATCCCTACTAGTTCCAACACTAAACACACACACTCACACACACAAAAACTCTTGTGAACCAAACTTCAAATTTGAAGGAAAGTAAGCTGACACTGTTGCCCAGTCGTGTTGCATGACTTTTAATTACCAGGCCGCATCACTAAAACGTCCTTGAAGTTTTCCAAGCACACACTCCTGTTAATCTGCGCGCACGCTTCACACACACCTGCGCCTCTCTGCCAGCTCCGCTAATTCCCCAATTACTCACACGGCAGAAGCGCTCAGCAAGGTCATTTGCTAAATGCAGACTGTCCATATTATCTAAGGGCTTATCTCTAACACGGCAAAGAGCAAGGCACAGGAAGCAAAGAGCGGACCTGGGAGAGGCAGGGTCAAGCTATTCTGTTTAATGATCCTGTTGAACACACCTGTTGCTCATAAAACAAATTTCCCTCTGAACAGATGATCTGATCTCGTGGTGGGCTGTTAGGGAAAAAGGCCCAGGGCTGAGCAGCAGGCCCGATGCAGGCAGCCACACCGCAAGCAGCATGTGCATTCTGTTTCTTCAGAGGGGCCCACCGTGTCTAGCTCCAAGTTCCTTGAACATCAGAGTTGAACGGAAAATGGCCAAGAGGCACCTCGGTCTGCCCAATGCTAGTTTCAGTAGGGAACGAAGACAATCTGAAGACGGCTAAATCTGCGATCACCTAGATATTAGGAATTGGCTCCTTTTTGCAGGCTGTTGATTTTTGTCCTTGGACTTACAGGACACAGAAAACAGAAAAGTTTGCACAGTTGGTATCTGATGAGAAAAGTCACTAATTTTACGCAGCTTGTTTATGACAATCACGAGGCGTGTCATATACGTGTTCTACGGATTCATGTTTAAATCGATCATGTCAACAAAGAGAAAACAATGATGTACACACAAATTCCCCACACATGTTCCGGATGTACAAGTGAGTGCCTTGTCTCCTCATTCTGTGTGCATATACTATTTTTACTAACCAAAAATTACATCAAATGCTCCAAAACTACATTCAACATGACACATACACATGTTCAAATCAACACAAGAAGACGAGAGGTTTGGAATACATCAATTTTAATCTATTTTAAAATGCTAATATAGTGGGCCCGGTGCAGTTGCCTAGCGGCTAAAGTCCTTGCCTTGCATGCACTGGGATTCCATATGGGCACCGGTTCTAATCCCAGCAGCCCCACTTTCCATCCAGCTCCCTGCTCGTGACCTGGGAGAGCAGTAGATGACGACACAAAGCCTTGGGATCCAGCACTTGTGTGGGAGATCCAGAAAAGTCCCCAGGCTCCTGGCTTTGGATCAGCCCAGCTCTGGCCTTCATGGCCACTTGGGGAGTGAATCAAATGATGGAAGATCTTCCTTTCTGTCTTTCTTCTTCTTTGTATATCTAATTTTGCAATAAAAATAAGTCTTTAAATAATGCTAATATAGAAATATTTTAAATAAAATGGCTCACTACGGGCCAGCATTATTAAGCTGTGGCCTGTAACCCCAGCCTTCCATATGGCTGTCGGTTGGTGTCCTGGCTACTCCACTTCTGATCCAGCTCCCTGATAATACATCTGGGAAAGCAAGAGAGGATGGCTGAAGTGCTTGGATCCATGTCCCCGTAGCAAATCATAAAGAAGCTCCTGGCTTCGGCCTAGCCCACTCCTGGCCATTGCGCACAACGTATGAAAAATTAACTGTCGTCTCTCCTCTCCTGCTAACCTTGACCTTCAAATAATGAAGAATTTTTTTTAAAAAGTGCTTCACCAGGTAATACCAAGCAAAGTTTAGTTTTTAAAAAACTGTTTCAATAAATACTTTTAAGACTCGACTCTTCACAGACTGTAAAACAGTTTATAAACACAAGTGTTCGCATGTCTGCCCTGGGAACATTTACACCTCCCATCTGTGTTTAATGTCCCTTAACGAGACTGTAAACAATAAGATCAGGACACCTGGATGCTTCCTTTGCCCTTCCAATGCTTTGGTGAGTTTTCCCATGGGACATTTCTGGAGTTCAAATCATACATATTTAAATAAGGAAATCTAAGCACAGTTAATTTGCAAAAAGTAAATCTGAAACCCATGCACAAAGTCAGAGTGACAAAACTAACTCATTTTACAAAGTCATCACATAGAAAACTAAGAGGCTTTATCAGTACGATCCCCAGAGTGCACACTGGACACATCTTAATCATTTTTGCTACATTTAAAGCATGATATGGTAGTCACAAGGTGCAATTTCAAAAGTGAAACACTTAAGAATTTTCAGACTCCAAACTCCAAGGACCGCAGAGTCCAGGCAGCTTGGAAACCACAGTATCAAAGATGGAGTAGGGACGAAGGGCTACACCCCCCACCGGAAGCAGGACGCTGTTCCTTTTCTGCCAGTTGCTGCTAAGTAAAAGGACCAGTGTTATCGCTTCTCCTGACTTTTCCAGACTAACAGGAAATTGCATAATTTTATGTAAGCCTCCCAATTTTAAAATACAGCCATCCCTTAGAGTATTCTCAGGGAGAAAAGTTTCAGGGTTTTCCAAAACATCAAAACCATGGACACTCAAATCCCTTATATAAAACATGACATTATTTGCACATAACTTAACACAGTCCTCCATATGCCTCCTATCACATCTAGATTATTCATAATGCCTACCACAATGCACCTGCTGAGTAACTACTTTTCTTACTACCATGTTCAGGAAATAAGGACAAGGAAAAGAAAGCCTTCATGTGTCCATACAAAATGTTCTTTTTTTTTTCCTATTTGTTTTGAGGCCCAGAGTTACAGCCTAAAGATGTCAAACTCACCGGTGCAAAAGGTTCACTCTATTGGCACCAAAATTTTAAAAAATAAATCAATTTCAGAAGAAAATCCTGCCTATGTGTCAAATGCAACAAGTGGCCTGGCTCAGATGGATTCAATTTGCTCATTTCTTTCAAAGAATGAGTGGATGTTACCTCCGATGCCAGACACAGGATGAAGGAGCAGAGCAGACACAGAGTTTACGATGGAAACAAGACTGTCAAAGAAGGCACCAAGCTGAAACCAAGCACATTAGACCCAACAGACACAAACGCTCATTCCTCTGCAGTGCGCCCTGCCATGCCAGTAGTTTTCATTTTATCCTCTCTTTTCTGAAGTCAATTCAACTTCCGCCAAGCAAAGGATACTGACCACATCATGCACCTTACTGTTACTCTTTGGATAATTAAATTCTCAAGTATTTCTCCACCCAGACCCATTCAGAGCTGTCCTAATTATATGGCACGCATCCTAATTATTATGGGTGCCACATACAACAATATCCTTTGATAAATAAAATTTGATAAAAATTTCCCTGTTCAAGACTGAGACTCTGAGCAAGCTATGCCTTTTCAGAAGCCTTCACAGTGGGTGGAACTGAGAAACCTGACACAGAGAGGATTAATAAGTTAGACCACAGACCTGCATAAGTTTCATTAAAAAAAAAAAAATCCTACTTTCTTTTACTGCTGAGAGGGGGCCCTCAGAAGCAGCGGGAGCCAGTGGCTCTGGTCAGCAGGTCCTTTGTGACCTGTGCCTCTCAGGAATGCTCATCAAGAGCACAGCACCCAGTCTATGCACGCAGCTTCCCTGTGGTGCCTCTAATACCAGCTGACCACTGCATGTGCAATCCATATAATGGTACTCTCCCTTACGAAAACACAAACTGATGACATCTGTAATCCAAAATAACAGTTTTAGCTTCCATAAGAAGTTAGAGCATCTGCCCCCAGGCTCACAGACACCTTCCTGATCTGTTCTCTGCCTACCTGGCCCCCACGCCACACTTTATCCTGTGTGCTCACATAGCACTGTTATATTTCCCCGACCATTCCCCCGGAGGCCCAGCCAAGGTGTAAATGCAGCTTTCGCTCTAAACTACTCATTCCTTCAGGGCAAGAACAGAGCCTATTCATCTTTGTGTCACTGCATCTTACAGAATGCTGGCATTGAAGACATCTGATAAACGCTTATTAAAATGAACAACTATTATTCAGTCTGTCCTTACTTAAATCATAAATGACATCCCCTACTCTTTATTACCCCAAAGCTCACAGGAGAGACACTGAAACTATCTTAACACCAGTGGTATTTAGGAGTAAGAAGAATAGAGAAAACATGAATGCAGTCTATAACAACTGCGCATGCCTGATACAACCTAGCGCTGCCCAGCACGACCCAAGACTGAGTTTATCACACTGGTTGTTCCAAGCCAGTCCAAGGCTACTTGCTGCTTCACATTTCAGTCCATCAATTAAATTTTATCATAAAAGGAGCTGTTCTATGTTATTCAGCAATATTATGCTAATAGCTGGCAGACACATTTTCATTTAAATAGCCCTTTTTTTCCTGGGTAATTCTCACAGGGGTTGTTTGTTTATTTCTCTACACTACAGTAATGATAAAACTTCCTTTCCTGGGGGAGGGGGCGGGACATTTCTGAGGAACAGCCACAACTCTCCATAACCTCCCTGACCAGTAGATGCTGATGTATTGAGGAGTAATCCTGTGTGGTAAGAGACTGGGAATGACTAATGCAAGAAGGAAGCAGCAAGGACAGGAAAGTTAATTCAGAAGGTAGCCACCATGTCCAGATCACTGGATGTGGAGGAGGGCCACACTGGCTGTAAGAGACAAGATGATACTGGGCACCATCTGAACCCAGAAAGAGTCCGAATGTTTCACCTGCCATCTGGAAATCTGTGCTCAAAGATACTCCAGGAAAGTTCTGGTGATGATCTCTGGAAGAGAAAGAAGGAACAGGAAACAGAAAGGCGCTCTCAGTGAACTAACGCACTAAAGCGCTGATCAGCAGGAGCAGGTGAGTCCAGCAGAACTGGCTATGCACCAACCTGAAGCACAGTTCCAGGGCAAGCTATCCTGAGCTAGTAGACTAGTTTCTGCTTAAGATGATCTGCTTCCTGAGGAAGAAGAGCTAAGAGCACTCCTTCGTAACTCATACTCTAGAAGCTTAGAAGAAAACAAAAGGCAAGAAATGGGAAATATAGTAGAGCAAACAGAGCACTTACTGGGTACCTGCAATGCGCTAAACGCTAATCGGAACAAACAGGCTCTCATCTAGCCTTCTCCCACTTGGAACTGACAAAACACACAGAACCACTAACATACAAGACAGAACACCACCCTCATGCAAGTTCTAAAAGTCACAGATTAAACTAGCAAATCAATGATCTACATCCTACATAAAGACTTCAGCTCTTAACCTAATGGTTTCCTCAATTGCTGGTTGTCATAACCTTCTTCAGAGATTATTAAAATATCAAACCAAAGCTGAAAGTCAGAAAATGAGCCATTGTTTCTCTTTTGCACTTAAAATTAGCTACCACAGTTTAAAATATTTAAAATGGATCTTTTTAAAGTGCTAAAAGATCCTAACACTTGGATACATCATTGGGTTAAGAAAAATGTCACCACACAGGTACCAATTTTCTGATTACAGAAAGGTAACCACCACAATTTATACTGTTATTCTTTAAAAACCCAAGTCAAAACTGATTTTTGTAATCAAGAATATTATACAATTAGGCATATTAAGGAAAGGAAACTATTTAATTAAGCTGGCCATTAATTATCCAGAGGAAGGAAAAAAATTACTGCTGAGAAACAGCAGTAAGACTTTGTGGAAAAACAAAAGCTCAATATAGAGCTGTTCAATTTCAAAACTCCTACTTACATATTCAAGAATAACGAAAACAGGCCAACAGCAAACTCTGCTCACGTATGGTCACATAAATACTGTCCATCACAGGCAAAAAGTGCAAATAGCTCAGTGAGCTGATGATGAATGAAAGAAAAAAATGTGGGATTATCTATCCAGTGGTATATTATTTGGCAATAAGAAAAGGAATGAAGTGCTAAGACATGGAATAACATATGGATGAAACTGGAAAGTCTGCTGAGATAAAGATGCTAGAAACAAAACATCAAGTATTGAATGATTTCATTTATAGGAAATATCTAGGACAGACAGCATTTACAAAGAATACATTAGCATTTGTAGAAGCAGGAAGGAACAGGGAATAGCAAGTGACTGCCAAATGGTTTCTTTATAGGCCGTTACAAATGTTCTAGAGTTCACTCCAGTGAAGGTGTGCATCTCTAAGTATACTACTACTGAATATTTCAAGTAGGTAAACTGCACAGCAGGTAGACTATAACTCAAAAAGCTGTTGAAAAAATTGCCTCTGTTGACAGCTTGACTTTTGTTGTTGTTTGCTGTTATTGCTATTTATTTTTTAATTAAGACTAAAAAAAAACCTCATTCATGAGGTAGAGAGATTCCTTGTTAAGAATCACCCTTTTCGGGCCCGGCGGTGTGGCCTAGCAGCTAAAGTCCTCGCCTTGAATGTACCGGGATCCCATATGGGTGCCGGTTCTAATCCTGCGACTCCACTTCCCATCCAGCTCCCTGCTTGTGGCCTGGGAAAGCAGTCAAGGACGGCCCAATGCTTTGGGACCCTGCACCCGTGTGGGAGACCCAAAAGAAGTACCTGGATCCTGGCTCCGGATCGGCATAGCATCGGCTGTTGTGCTCACTTGGGGAGTGAATCATTGGACGGAAGATCTTCCTCTCTGTCTCTCCTCCTCTCTGTATATCTGACTTTCCAATAAATAAATAAATCTTAAAAAAAAAAATCACCCTTTTCACTCTAATTTTCCAGCTACCTGCCTAAAATGGCAAATCAAGGATTCGAATTTAACATGATCTCAAATAATGAAAATGAACAGCGTCTCTTATTTAGAAAGCAAGAGTACAGCAGTGCATGCTGCCAAGAACTAGTCCTAATTAAATCCAGAAACCATCAGGCAAGAACAGAAAGAAACAGGCTATGGGAACTGAAGGGCTGCCTCCTAACTGCGGTGGCCCATCTGCATAGACAGAAATGTTTACACTGTCCTCTGCACAGCTGTATGGCACTGGGGCAGACACACACCAGCCAAGCATTGTCGCGCACACCCCTCACCGAGAGAGACGGGTTGAAGCACAGCCAAGGGCGTGTCATCCAGTGCCTGTAACGCCTTCTCCAGGAGGCAATCCTGCACTTCCAAAGAGTCCCAGTCAAGATGAAAAGGTGTTGTCTCAGAGGAGGAGCATAGTAAAAGGGCCCAGAAAGACTCCATACAGATAGATGTCTCTCTGGTATGTCTCATGGCCTGGTCCTGTATCAGGGACCCCACCTGTGCACCACACAGTGCAGGCTCCTAACAGCAAGCCCACAGACACCAACAGGTGCTCTTAGCAAGCACTGCCAATTCATATGGTCCCACGCTCCGGGATCCCATGTTGGGGTCTCACTTGGGCACCTGAGTGACTCTTCACTTCTCCCCTCTCCCTACTTCTCTGGCCATGCTCCAACTTCTTGGTTTTGCTTGCTTCTCTGATGTACCATCCTCCTATGCCTGACCTCACTTCCACACACGGGCCCCAGGTCTCTCGCATACTCATCTACGCCAACACTGCATGTGCTTTGGCTACTTAGCAACTTTGATCCATTAAGAGAAATGTAAAGTTCAATGCCAATCAACAACTAGGCCCATATAACCTAAAAATGTTAATACTTCCAGCACAAACATACTCACTAATTAAAAAGACATGAGCAGGTTAAGACACTGCCTACAATGCTGATATCCCACAGCGAAGTGCCAGTTCAAGTGTTGCATTCTGTTCCTGATCCAATCATCCAATTCCCTGCTAAAACATCCAGGAAAGCATCAGAAGATGGCCCACATGGGAGACAGGATGGCATTCCAGACTTCTGACTTTGGCTTGACTAAGCCCCAGCTGTTACAGTCATTCAAGGAATGAACCAGCAAATGGAAGATCTCTTTCTCTGTCACTCCTTCTCTATAGATCTACCTTTCAAGTAAATAAAGAAATATTAACAATAAAAAAGGATAAGTGTCTGCTTCCCCGGGAGTTTAAGTGTCCTATTCAAGAAGGCTACACACTCTACCTATAAACCAGATTTCCCAGAAGAAATGAAAATGTGGTTTTATTAAACTATTAAACAACATCTGCATAAAGCAGAGTTCACACACAAAGTAGGGAGAGTCATCATGGTCTTCTAAACAATTGTCACTTCTGAAAGTGACAAAGGTATTTCGCTTCTGAAGGGAAAATTAGAAAATGCTGTATCCAGGAACTCTGCAATTAACAAGAAGGTTGCACTAGGAAAACTGAATCTAGAAATGAGACAGACATCATGCAAACAGCAACATGAACAAGTAGCCTCAGGTCCCCTGGCTACATGGGTAAATGGGATTTAGATGCCTACACATGAGGACCTGGGCTGCTAAAGTCCTTGCCTTGCATGTGCCAGCATCCCATATGGATGCTGGTTCATATCCCGGCTACTCCACTTCCCATCCAGCGGCTCCCTCCTTGTGGCCTGGGAAAGCAGTAGAGGATAGCCCAAAGCCTTGGGACCCTGCACCCATGTGGGAGACCTGGAAGAAGCTCCTGGCTCCCGGCTTCGGATCAGCTCAGCTCTGGTCATTGCAGCCACTTGAGAAGTTAACCAGCAGATGGATGATCTTTCTCTCTGCCTGTCCTCCTCTCTTTAATTTGACTTTCCACTAAAAATAAATAAATCTTAAAAAAAAAAAAACAGCAGAAGATAGTGGAGACAGGTATGTGGCGCCGCACATTAAGCTATCCCTGGCATCCCACGTCAGAGTGCCACTTTGACTCCCAGCTACTGCCCTTGCCACCCAGGTCCCTGGCAAGGCATCTGGAAAGGCAGTGGGAGATGGCAGCTACTGCCCTTGCCACCCAGGTCCCTGGCAAGGCAGCTGGGAAGGCAGTGGGAGATGGCCCAACAACCTAAGTACCTGTTTCCACATGAGAGACTTGTATGGAGTACATATCTCCTGGTTTCAGCCTGGCCCAGTCCTTAATGTTGCTGCCATTTGCAAAATAAACTGAAGAATGACTGGAGATCTTTCTCTCAATTTGCCTTGTCAATAAATAAATAGGTAAATCTACATACACAAAAGTTAATACAATGACTCAACAACAGCAAAAAAAGACTAAGAAATCAGGAAGAAAGACACCTGCACGAGTAATAGGAAAGGATAAATGACAAACATTTCTTGAGCACCTGCTAGCTGGTCTTTGCTCCTACAGGGCTCTAAATGTGATTCAGAGAAAGCCATGCAAATTATGAAGCAACAAGGCAAGATCCAACAGAGATATGTTCAAAACATCACGCACATGGCGTACGATGAACACTGAAGTCAAATAAGTGATAAAGCTAATTCAATTATATATATATTTTTTTAAGTATTTTTTCAATCAGTTATTCCCAATTCAGCTTTTATACCTTCTAAGAAACACACAAAGACAAAAAGATCTATTTTCTTACAAGACCGGGCAAGCTCAGTGTTTGTGGTTTATTTTAAAATGTGATATTACCAAAAATAATTTTAATAATTTTAAAAAGTTTTACTTGGTGTTTACCTGGTTTTTTCCCTAAGCGTTACATGATTGACTTCAAAAATAACCTCTCCATTCTGTACCAATAAGTATGTACTGGCAAAGGAGTTTAGAGGAACTAAGTATCCGGATTTTATGAGCTACACATTGGAAGCACTGCTCCAGAAGCCAGGTTGGGTTCACACTGACCTGTGCATCTTGTCCGGGTCACTCCGCGTGAAATCAAAGCCTGCCCTTGTGAGCACAGTGCTCCGGCCAACCCATCCAACCAACGGAGCACAATGCATAACAGGAATAAACAGTCAATTTATTCCAAAGACTTACATAGTCTCAAAATGACTCACTGCCAAAAAAAAAAAAAAAAAAAAAAAAAAGCTCACACATTTTCCACTGGTTCAAGAATACTAACTGGATGAGCTCACATGTGCTGTTTTCAAACCACAATTTCTGATATTTTAAAATATCATACAGAAATTCTAACACAAAGTACTTACCTCTAGTAATACTAGCGCACCAAAGCACAGAACTTTGATTCCCAACGCAGTTAGTGGGAAGATGTTTCCCACTGCCACAGTCTGACATCAGTTCCTCCCTTAGGGTACGTACCTGCTGAGCTGCGTCTCCGTTCACCAGGTGAGGCATCATGGCTACCTCTCCGTTCAGCAAGGGTGGCAGTTCCAGAGGGATCTGGTCGGTCATCATCATTGTGACATACATTCATGGAGAATTTTCCCTCAACTGGCTTCCTGCAAGAAAAAAAAAAAAAATGACATTGAGAACTCAGGGCCACAAACACCACCTACTGTAGTCAGCAATGAAAGTGTTCCACATGAGGCCTGCTGATACCCAATGATTCTAACCAGAGCATCCCACAGGTTGAGCATCCGGAATACAAAACAGTAAACCCAGATGCTCCCCAGTCCGCATCTTGCAGAGCTCCTACACGACACCACCAGTGACAAACACAACACCTGATCTCATGGGACGGGTGGCAGTCAAAATCCAGACACACCAGAAATACTGCGTGAAACTGTCCTTCAGCATTGTGTCGCAGGCGTATATGAAACATAAATGAATTTTCTTTTTAGATTTCAGGCCTACCCCCAAAGTATATCACTTTGGATATGCAAATATTACAGAAAAAAAAATGACACAGTTGGGAATATTTATGGTCTCAGGCATACTGGACACAAGACCCTGAAGCTATTCTGTGTTAGATCTGAGGAAGAGCTACAGGAAAGGAAGCAGTATGACGTAGGAGGCCAACGCATTGGAACACAAGGGTTTGCAATTAGTCACAAGTGTTAAAACCATAAGAATGGGTGCCCACTGGGTCCGGCACGATAGCGCAATGGTTAAGGTTCTCGCCTTGAACGCACCAGGATCCCATATGGGTGCTGGTTCTAATCCCGGCAGCTACACTTCCCATCCAGCTCCCAGCTTGTGGCCTAGAAAGGCAGTCAAGGATGGCCCAAAAGCTTGGGACCCTGCACCTGTGTGGGAGACCCAGAAAGAAGTTCCTGGCTCCTGGCTTCAGATCAGAGCAGCACCAGCCATTGCAGTCACTTGGGGAGTGAATCATCGGACGGAAGATCTTCCTCTCTGTCTCTCTGTTACATCTGCCTTTCCAACAAAATAAATAAATCTTAAAAGAAAGAAAAGAAAGAATGGGTGGCCAGTACTGTGGTATAGGCAGTTAGGTCACTGCCTGCAACACCAGTTCAAGTCATGGCTACTCCATTTCTGACTGAGCTCCCTGCTCACATGCCTCGGAGAGCAGAAGATGGTCCAAGTACTTGGGGTCCTGCACCCATGTGGGAGACCTGGAAGAAGCTCCTGGCTTCAGCCTGGCATAGTGCCAGTGGCCTTGAGGCCATTTGGTAAGTGAACCAGCAGATGCAAAATCTCACCCTCTGTCTCTCTCTTTTTCTCTCTTTCTAATCAATCTTATATATATATTATATATATATAACATTTACAACCATTCCCAAGGATCTCCCTGAGATAAAATGAGATTTCTCTTGCTTTTGTAGTTAAAAATACCAAATGAAAATTGGTGGTATCCTTCTCTTTAGCATAATTACCAAGACATAAATTAAAAAACAGCTACTCATCACAAAAGCAGTCTTCCTCTTTCATTAGGACTAACGTATTATGCACAAGCCATAAACTCAAGCAAGGAACAGAGGTTAAGGACCAGCACTGCACTTTCTCACCGTGCTATCGACTCGCTGCCCGCACTCTGTCTCCCACATCAAGTCTACAACTTGAATTAACTGCTTGCATATTGACATCGTTACCACTGGTCCATAACCCCCACTTCCTCTCTATTCAGAAACCTCAGCACCCGGCTCAGGGATGGGCTCAAGAGATGCAGTTTGGTTTTTATCGAATACATGAGAGCCATATACAAATTCAGATTTTTGATCCAAAATAGCACTTGCTGACAACATCTAGCTTTTCAACTCCCTAGGTTGAAAACAACAGTAAATTTGTATTTGAAACTCTAAAGTATTTTACATACTTATTATACCCACAACTTTATAGTTCAAAAAAAGTTTAAGGGCCCAGAGCAGTAGCCTAGTGACTAAAGTCCTCAGCTCTCATGCACCGGGATCCCATACAGGCACCGGTTCTAATTCTGGCGGCCCCGATTCCCACACAGCTCCCTGCCTGTGTTCTGGGGAAGCAATCATGGATGGCCCAAAGCCTTGGGACCCTGCGTGGGAGACCCAGAAGAGACTCCTGGCTTCAGATCAGCACAGCTCCCACTGAAGCAGCTGCTTGGGGAGTGAATCAGCAGTCAGAAGACCTTCCTCTCTGTCTCTTCTCCTCTCCGTACATCTGACTTTCCAATAAAAATAAATCTTTTTTTTTTAAGTTTAAGTAAATGAACAAAGAATGATAAAGAAATAAGATGCACGGAATCTCAAAGGATTTCAGAAATTGCCAAATAGTTCACAGTTCTCATCACCCCCTGATAAAGTCCCCCAAATATTATGCAAAGATATTTGGTCAATGATGACTTTCATATTCAATGCCCAAAGCAGACAGAACACTGGGCAAGCCCTTTAATACTTCCTCAAATCTGCCTCAGGTCTGTAAAATAGAAATCACTTCTTCTTCTCAAATTTCCTTCTCAATACCACCCAAAAGAAATTCCCCCGAAGCATCAAGTGATGCATAAAACGACACGCGGGAGATTTTAAACCTTTTTATCTTAAACAGGTAAAATTTTACACTGCTCATTATAGCCTCATTTGGAGAAACTAATTATTTAAACACCAAACAAGGAAGTACATTCTATAATAACAGGTCTTATAATTCAGTGTTAATAGTGACATCATGCTGTTTTATGAGGCAATTACTCATTCCTAAGCAAATAAAAGTACAAAGCCCAAAGCCCAATAATTCGTCCTAATGTAAAAAACAAATTCCTTCTTAAAAAAAATGAAGATAATACCACTGACACTATCATGATGGAACTTTGATTCTGAGTAGATTAAATGATAAAAGCACTTATGTCCATTTCATTTTTTATTTTTTAACAAAATGAAGCATCTTCAAGTTCTACCTTTCTACCAACGATCTTTAAAAAAAAAAAAAAAAAAGAAACCTTTCTGGGGAGGAAGGAAGCTCATGGCCCCATCCACTGGCTCACTCCCCAAATGCCTACAACAGCCGGAACAGAGGCTGAGTGAGCAGCCAGTTCTTGCACCTGGGCGGCAGGAACCCAGTCACCTGTGCCATCAAGCTGCCTCCCATGACGTGCACGACAGGAAGCTGGACCCAGGAGCCAAGCAGGCTCAGCGCCCAGGCGCTCTGAAGTCAGACCGGGTTGTCTTCATTGCCAGGTTCAACGCCTGACCCTCAATTTGCTTTTTAACATCTGTGACCCTACTTGCGCACAAGGGAAAGGGCGACTGGTTTCTCTGACGATATCAGACTGACCTCGTTGGTGAGTGTTCAATAATTCTCCAAAATTACAGGTGGGACAAACGGGGCAGTAATTCACCAGGACAGGAGCATGTAGAGGTAAGAAGCATTCTGTTCCCTCTGTCACCTTGACCTCACCCTCAGGCGGACAGCAGGTGTACCAGGGCACGTGCCAGCAGATGGAGGGCAGATTCTGATGAAAGTTCTCCTCTCCCTTGCCATGTGCTGTTTACTGAGCACTAAAGCCCTTTGCAGGCAGCAGAGTCCCAGTCATCTCACAGAACTATAAGCATGGGACCTGCTCTCTCCATCACTGGGTAGAAGAAGTAAACCGATTCATGGACTGCCCCTGGGTGCCCTCTGTCCACAGATCACACACTGTAAGATTAGGGTAGAACAAACAATAATACAGGTTTGACAGCCTGGGTAGGATAAGAGCAACATCTACTTTGTCAACATCTACTTCAGATTAAAAGTTATGTATGCTTCACACGGATGCAACCAAAGATTTGAGCGCTGGCATTTGAGCCATAAATTCAATTAGCAGTGCTGTTCATTTCTATTTGTCATTATTTCTTGAAATGGCAGGGGGAGGCTAGGAGAAAAGATGACTGTGATCTAATACGAAATTCAGTATTTCAGTTCCCCTCTCTTTAAAACCGAAGTTTGTCTCAACACCAACACCATCCTACCTAGCTCGGCTAATTACAGATAAAGAAAGCTTCCCACTGGAACTGTGCTAAATCACAGGAGCTGCTATCAAGAAGGCACAGCAAATCAGCCCTCTGAGTAGCACTCTTCAGGTGTTGGGAGTCCAAGGTAGGGGGTTAAATTCCCTGTTCTGACCCCAAGGCCTAGGTCCACAAAGGCTTTATTGATACAGGATGGGAATCAACACAGAACTGCAGAATCATCTTGTTTAATATGAGGATTGGTCCCTATAGAAACCAAGGCCATGGACACAAGGAGATCATTGTATTTGCTTTATAGATGACCTCGGGTAAGAAGCCTGAACTTTTCTGTTGGTGTTAGATGATGGATTATGCATCTCCTGCATCATTCAGTGGTTACTGCACATTGCTGTGAGGGCAGCCGAATTGGCAAAGACAGAATCAAGGCACGGACACTTGCTGGGCGGAACGCACACAGTGGGAAGGTAGGAACACCACACCCCCTGATGCCACAACTTAATCACTGGACGCTCACACTGTGAGTCCTGGAGAGAGTGGAAGAATAGAGTAAGGAAAAAAAAGTCACTAAGAACTTTGCCCAAGAGTCTCACATATCCATGACTAAACGGGTTGTCCCTCTTTTCCACAGGCTATCAGCTTGCTAAATCCCAAGACCTATTTTGTAAATCCTAAGTTTCAACAGGGCTAGACCAACTTGACCCAGCAGGAATGAGAGGTACCGGATGCAGCTGGATGGATGCAGCCATGTGCATCAACATTCTCTAAATTCTCACTTCTGTGCTCCCTGTACATACTTTCATCTGCCTGGAATTCAAGGCACATTATCAAAGGAATCATTATGTTTATGCAAAGAAATGCTCTGCTCCTTTAACAAGGCGGCTGCCTGGCAAACTGTCCCTTAAAACCATCATGGCACAGAAACTTAGTGCCGTGGACCACGGAAAAGAAAAGATGACATGCGAGAAGGAGAACTGTAAAAGAATGAAAGACAGAATCGCACAACAGCAAGCCACATAGTCACCATCTTTTTGGTGACTTGCCAGTGACAAACTGCGACAAGCAGTGAGTTTGCCAAATACAAAAGGAAAAGTTAAGTATTCAGGCTGCACGCTGGGAGAAAAAAATAAAAAAGAAGCCCACACCAACCCATTGGCAGTTCAAGCCGGTGAAGAGGGACCCAGAGATCAGAAAGCTCTGTGGTGCACTGTTACGGCTTGATGGTGACAGCTCCCCAAAGGGAAGCTGCCTTCTCTGTTCCAACTGGCAATGCTAGACAAAAATCAGCCAGCTGGTCAACCTTAAACAGGGTGGCTCAACTCAAGGGCACTTGAAGAGAGTGGGGAGAGGGTACAGAGCACATCAAACCTCTTGAATGGAATCAGAAGATAAATCAATCAATGAGAAAGGCTAACCATCCCCCGAGTTAACTTTAAAGAACTAAAACCTACTTAATCTGTACTGCTGCCGCATGGAGATGATATATTTTCTTGCAACATTCCAGAACAAGCTGGCCACAGGTTTTATTCCTACGGACTTCGGTTGGTTGTTCAGCCATAAGGTACTGGAGTGTTACTGCAGCATTTTGATTACACATATGGAGAAGTTCACCTCTCTGTTGAATTCCTAGGTTTACCTTTTAAAAAGATTTATTTATTGTTATTGTAGAGTCACATTTACAGAGAGGAGGAGCGGCAGAGAGGAAGATCTTTCGTCTACTGATTCACTCCCCAAGTGGCCACAACAGCCAGAGCTGAACCAATCTGAAGCCAGGAGCTTCTTCCGGGTCTCCCCCTCGTGCATGCAGGGTCCCAGGGCTTTGGACCGCCCTCAACTGCTTTCCCAGGCCACAGGGAACTGATGGGAAGCGGGGCTGCCGGGACACAAACTAGCGCCCATACAGGTTCCCAGCGCAAACAAGACAAGGATTTTAACTACTAAGCTGTCGTGCAGGACCCCTAGATTTACTTTTTGTAAGCTCATTCTCCCTTTGTCATTCAACAAAACTGTTTAGCACATCCCTCCCATCTCAGGGTCAGACCCTAAATATCCTGCCTTCACTTGTCAGTTACACAGACAGGAAAGAATGCCTGCCAGGTGCCCTATGCCATCTTCCAGGGTCACGGTGAGGATAAAGTGAGCGGAACAGACAGAAGATGCCTGGCTAGGGGGAGCAGTCACAGCAGTCTCAAACTTCCCTGGCCACACCATCACTCGGACCGGGTTCCTTTTCTCCTAGATGCAGCAGTGTCTCAGCTGACAGAACCTACCACAGACAATGACCAAAGCTGTCACCGAACTCCAACATCATTGTCAAGGCTGCACCACACCTCTCCTGTGAGCCCACACGCATCAGAGATTTTGTGATGGGTCCATTCTTGAGACAATCACCCTTTCCAAACAATTAGGTGTGCTGAAAACTCACTGGAATAAACGAATGGAAAAAGAGACTGCAGCCTGCTTTGGGAGTCCTTCTTTCCATCCCCCTACCCCTAGCAAGCTCCAAGGCTTCTCCCCTGGATTTCACTCTTACCCCCACCCCCACTTCCATCTCAAAGCACTTGGAAACAACCGCAGGCCCTCACAATTGCTCCTCCTAACCACACATTCTAACACTAAAACCGCAAGTGCTTCATGCCCTACCAGTTCTATTCTTTTGATTGACAAGGAGCCTTGTGGCTTACTTCCCCCTCTGCTAGGAGAGCGAGCCACTGCTTACCTGCAAGCCAGACCCAGCGTTCCTAGAAAGGACAGAGTGAACGGCAGCAGTGAGCACTCGGAGAGCAAAATGAACAATTCCTCACTACGCTCAGATACTCAATTTCATCCAACGTACATTCCCAACACTTTGAAAGAAGACCTTATTTTAAAGACTGCTACAAAGGGTCTTCGGGTTTTACAGCTCTCTAGGTAACTGACTTATTTTTCCCCTTTATTTTGCTTTCCCTACTGTTAAGTCTGGAAAACTCTTCCAAGGTATTTTGGGCCAAGCCTGTACAAAGAAAAAAAAAAAAACACTGTCCAATTTCATGAAAACTGATTCGCCGGAGGGAACTGCTGAGGCACCTCCAAAGGCCAGGGACAGCGAGTGTGCACTGGGAAGCATCTCCCGGTACCCACAGCCAAAGCCCTCGTCATTGCTGGGAGAAACGTTAAGTCTGTGAAGCTGGCCTTCAGATTAGTCACAAAATGTCCTGGTCCTCACTCTGTGGGCCGATGACCCAAATTTCCTTACATTAATTCAAGATGTGAGTTAGGGCAGTACAGTACCCAAATTAATTTCAGATGACAAGGGGAAAAAACCAACAAACAAACTTAACAGGGAAAGAAACAAAGTATGCCCATCAGGTTGGAGGAGAGGAAGAGACTCCCGAGTTGAGCTGCATGCCAGGCTGAGCCAGGCGCTCCCCCTGCTCGCTGGCTTCACCAACACCCTGACGGAGTTGTTCTCACCAGCTCTGTGGCTAGGCTGGGCAAGTATTGGGAAAGCAGCTCGGTTAAGGGATTAAATTTTCACCTTTTGCTTCTGTGCTCCAATTCAAAATACACTTGCTAAAACCCCTCCAGGGTAAGGACCTATCAGGCAACCTGCAAATGATTCCACGGGAGGCTCTTCAAAACTCAAAATCACCAAAGTCAACTGTGATTTCACATACTGCACAAAGCTAGAATCTTCCAATAAAATGCGGATTAACCGACCACCTCCCACAAGCCAGACAGCTGTAAACATTTTGCATGCTATGTGGAAGTATTTTCATGAGCGACTGGTAAAATTGTGGCTAGACTCATACCACTGTGGCTCAGGTTAAAGAAAATCGTCAAAAACAGACCAGAGTTCTAACCATTAATACAATGCTAGCGAGGGAAAGGGGAAGGATGTCTTCCTTGTTTCGGTGAGGTGGGAAAAAAAAAAAAAACCATGGGTT
The DNA here is from genome assembly GCF_017591425.1 of Ochotona curzoniae. NCBI lineage: Eukaryota > Metazoa > Chordata > Mammalia > Lagomorpha > Ochotonidae > Ochotona > Ochotona curzoniae. The sequence continues at coordinate 27,511,598 of NW_024467096.1, forward strand.
CTCAAAATAATAGCCTGGTAAACTTCCCGAATCACGGGAAAGGGGTGCTTGATTTCAGCATTGTGGCTGACGCAGAGGAGTTGGAGAGTTGATGGAAAAATTACTGTATTCTGCTTTCTCTTGAGAAACAACAAAACCAAAAGACAGCCAATGTGTCTCGGGAGTTAGGACAAGACTAGTTTCTAAAGGGCTTCTCACATGAAACCCAACCCTAATGGAACTTAATGACAAATAAACATCCGTGCAGCTGATCTACATTTGTTTATGCCATGGCTGTGGTTTAAAAAAAAAAAAACCCCAGAGAAGTCAAAAGTTTAACACAGAATTCTATCACGTGGCAAAGGAAGCCTACATTCATGAGCGTCGTGCACACAGGTGGCCTTAGTGGGTGATGCCATCAGGTACCAGGGGGGCGCTTCCAGCTGCGGGCCTCCTCACTGCTTTCTTGGATTCAGCAAGGGTGAAGCGAGAAAGAAAGCGAGCAGGGGAATGAGCAGGCAAGGTCCTCAGTCACCTGCATTCCCACAACTAACGGGATTTCAAACTTTATTTTCTTCATCAAACAAACAAACGCACGCTCCCTTCCTCATCCGTGCTGGCTTGGAAAGGGAAGTCCCTTGACAATTTCAAGACTTCGAAAATCCGCAGCCACTATTTCTAGCCTTCCCAGATAACTAAGCAAGGACTTCACACAACTTCTGGAGAACGGCGACAGGAATATGACAGCAGGAAGGCGGGGGAGGACAGGACAAAACAAAACAGAAGCACAGTGCAGTCTGCTTTACCTCCGCAGGGCCCTCGCTCATCCACCGCCACACACACCTGACTGCGGTACCTCCTCCCTACCCCTGGGAGAATGTGGCTTTTCTTTCCCTTTCCAGTAACCTGACACCAGCGCCTTGGCACTGGAATTAGCATGTGGTCTCTAGGAACCTGATGTGGGGCACCGCCATTGGACGCAGGGCCGCTAGAGGGAGGCGGGGAGGGTGTCGGGGCCACAGACAGAGCGAAGGTGCACCCTACGGCAGACACTCCCTCCCCTTTCCTTTGTGGGATTTTTTTTTTAAGTCAAATTATTTTAAATCAAATTTAACAGTGCAAAAAGGAATATGGAGAAGGAGCGGGGATCGTCATTGGAGGTTTACAAAGGCCCTCAGCTAAGGGCAGCTCATAGAATCAGTATGTTTGAAAAAAAAAAAAGAAAGAAAGAAAAGTACTGGAATGCAGAGATCCTAGCACTGAGTACTGGAAAATATGCATCCTAATCTCATGTCTGCCAATAACTGGCTCTGAATTTGAGCAATTAGATAAAATAACGACTATAGATTAGTCCTTAAGGTTGCTCTCTTGGTAACAAGCTGTTTGAATCAGCAATTGCATGTGCCCCCTGGCCACACCCCCCCCAATACTTACTGAGAATAGGTTCAACTAAAGCTAAAAACTTGCAAAGCCTGTTTCTCTTATTTCAGGACAGCCGCCTGCCTGAAGAGGAGGAAGAATCTGAAGTCAAATGTTGAAAAGGAATGCATGCACATACAGTGTTGGTAATCACTGTTTTAGTGCCAGTGAAATCTAATTTTGCAGCTGGGTTCTATACAGCTGTGCAAGAAAGACGCCTGCCATGGCTTGCCACTTGAATGAAAGAAGGAGTGGTGATAATTGTTCATGCAGAAAAACCTCTTGAGACGTGAGCAGTACCTGGAGGTATGTGCCCAGCTGGTTGGTTGAGGCACAAATAGTCTGGAATCCGCCTTCCTGCCTGATGTGTGTTCATTAGTGAAGTGAAATCACAGTTGTCTCAAAACGTTCTTAACCTTAAAAACATTCTTATAGTTTGCATCCAATTATAAGCACAGGAGAAAAGTTGGAAACGTTTAAATCCAGAGGGAAACACTGTGAAAACTGAGGGGGTTTTCTTTAATATTAACAAAAGCAATCTCCTGATTTAAACAAGTATCAAGGAGTGGGCATTTGGACTAGCAGTTAAGCCTCTCCTGGCCCATGTCCCCTTAACACATCCAGTGCCTGGGCTGGATACCTGGCTCAGCTCCCGACTTGGTTGCCAATGCAAATCCTGGCAAGCAGTGGAGATGACTCAATCCACCAGGTTCCTAATACCCAGATGGGAGATCTCAACTGGGTTCCCAGCTACCACGCTTCAGTCAGTTCAGCTCTGCCCATTTGGGGTGTTTCGGGAATGAACTGGAAGATGGGAGCACTAGCTCCTTTCTCTCCCTCTCAAATATTTTCAGAATAAATCCTGGCAGACAGTTCAAGCAACAAATTCCGAGAGATCTACTGTGTTCCTGACAGCCACAAGGGAATACCATGTAGCTAAGATTTTTGTCCCTGCCTGTACGGATCCATAGGTACATTTTATATTCCATTTGGCTCTGCATAATTTTTTAAATTATGTTTCCATCACGATAAACTGAGCAACAGACAACCTGAATTCAAAAGCACTGTATAAGATTATGTATTTTCTGAAGGGAAAAACAATCTACTCATAGAAGTATTGTACACACAAATGATTTGTAATTTGAGTCAGCTTCTATATCTGCCCGCCCCCATTAGTAGAACGCTACTTCCATAGTAGCCCAAAATCAGCAAAATCTTCATAGAAAAATAAAAACTAAAGAGAATTCTATATTATTACAGATTATGTGCCACCAGATGCACACGTGAGCACACACACACACAGAGACACACACACAGACACATCTCTAGACCTCAGACCCACAACCTCAGGTAAGTAACAGCTCAGTTCTGCAACAATGCAAAGACAAGAAGGGGCCTATCTACAAAACACCTTACCAACCCAAAGTTCATTTATTTTACTCTTTTTAAATGATGTCTAGATAAGCTTGCAGAAGTGTTTAAACATTTTGATTTGAACCCTGAGATCTCAGTATACTCATATCACAATAAACCACAGTTCTCTCCAACAACCCAAGGATGACAGTCCAGCAACCTCACAGAAACATCCAATCATGAAGCCATAGCTCTGATTCTCATATAGGCCTAGAGAAGATCTTATCTAAGCATGAGATGAACTAAAAATATTCATCTGTAGTGAAATTTAGAGTTCTAAGTGTTTTTTTCTCTACTGGGCAGTGAGGGAATGACAGATTTGAAAAGGTCACTTCTAAAACTCTTCCAGTTTACCTCTAAGCCAGTTGAGGAAAGGAGAGAAGATGGACAGATGGAGGACGAATCCTTCCCAGCACAAGCAGCTCACCCCCTCCTTGTCTGGTCCTACACAAACCCAGTGTGGTGCTATTCCTTTATCTGTATGCGAGATGGGTACTTTATCACATGGTTTCCAGAGTTCCTTTAAAAACTCCAGGGTCTTTTGTTTTTAATTATTCTTTATTTAAAGATCTGTTACAAACTAAATTCACATTTGTGCATCAAGCTGGGTTCCTAACTCCAAGCATAACACAGCAGTTAATAAGGGAGAAACACCTCACAACTGAGAACATTTTCGAACAGCCTAGAGGAAGAACTCGCAAGCTGGCACTTCACCTGCACACTATTCTGATCCCACCTGACAGCACTCAGATGAGGTAGCTGGCATCCCCCATTGACAGCTGCTGCAGCCAAGTAGCAGTCTGCTCAAATAGGACTAAGTAGATAGCTCTCTAAGAAGTCAACTCTCTCTTAGCAAGCTGTGACGTCTTAAGAATCCGACAATAAAACACAAGTGAAAGAGCTGATGAAACACGTATTAAAAAAAAAAAATCGAAGGGACTGGCATTGTGGCCACTGCCCCTACAACCTTCGCATCCCATATTAGAACTCATTCATTTAAGTCCCAGATCATCCACTCGCAATCTGGCTCCTTGTGAATGGCCTAGGAAGGCAGCAGAAGATAGTCCAAGTCTTTGGGCTCCCACATGGGAGACCCAGATGAAGCTCCTGGCTCTTGGATTTAGCCTGGTCCAGTATGGTCATTACAGCCACCTGAAGGAGTAAGCCAACAGAAGGAAAATCTCTCTCCTTCTGTCTGTTACTTTCAAATAAATAAACAAATGTTTAAAAGAAAAAAAAAACAGAGCATGTAAATAAAACAAGCCCATGATACAAAATTGAATCCATATTAAAAGAATGTTCACAGATATCTGGAGAGGACCTCCTCTCCTATGCTGTCCTCGGTCGCCCTCCACAAAGACGTGGAGTTGTCGGGGTCTCCTTATGGCATACAGATTGAGCAATCTTTCAAAGCACATTCTCAACACCTTAAAGCAAGTTTGAACAGGTTCATTCTATCATCACTTAGCCTAGATCGTTAAAAGATGAGAAGGGGAAAGGAACAGCAGAAATCAAGCAAATTATAAACTAGTAAAATCACATCTTCCACAGTGAGTATAATGAGATGTGCCATGATTAATCACAGAGGCAAAAAAGAGTAGCATTTCAAAAAGAGTAGCAGCTTAGCAAGTTCCTCATAAGGAGGCTACCAGAACAGCCTCTTTGCTATAAAAAGGTTCAGGAGGATTCTTTCCAAATAACAATCACAGATCCCTCCCAATAACAACAAAACATACTGGTGACATTCCCAAAGAAGGAATCGGCTGAAAGGTATCTTGTAAAATAGAACCTCAAACAAAGGGAACTGAATCATCAACCCTGTTTCAACAAATATTTACTGTGCACTAACTTTACGCCAGGCCCTGTCCTACGATTCTAGCATCCTGGAAGGTAAAGCATGAGGGTAAGTATGGTCACAGTGAAATGTTACACCCAAGTAGCCAAGAACAAATCCACATTAGATGCTTCAGACAAAACACCAACAGTCAAGAGACCTCCATACTCTTTGAAACCTTTCATCTGAGATAAGCCCCTCTGTCCAAAATTTGTCCCCCAGCTGTGGCCTCTTTTCCAGCTCTTGAAATCTGACAAGTGTTCCAGAGAGGAATCTGCGTTGGAAACATGCCTTTAATACCTATTCCTGATCAGTCAGGCCGACACCAAAATAATCTCTTTAGTCAGATTAGCCCTTTGCATATGTGAAGGTTGTTAAAAAAAACGCATGGAAAATGGAATCCAGAGATAAATTTATTTGGGTACAAAACACCATGAGATCCATGCATAGGTAAGGTATTTTAAAACGTTCGTGGCAGGCAGGCATTTGGCCCAGCTGTCACGGCGCTCTTGCTCTGTACCAGCACTCGATACTCAGCCACAACTCCGCATAGACTGCAAGCCAGCAGGAGCTAGCGTGGCCCTTGGGTGGCAGCAATGGCTCAAATCAGGGAGTTCCTGCTAACACCTGCCCCAGGATTCAGGTTCCGGCTCGTGGATCTGGCCCTGGGCCTCTACCGTGGCCATTTGGGGAGTGAAATCAATGGGCAGGAGTAAAGGCTATCTTTCCATGTTCTGAATTCATCAAGATTTGCGTTGTGTAAAACTTTCGCACCAAAATTTGTTTTTTAATTGCATTTTTCCGTTGACTTTTTCGAACTACTCAGAAAATTCAATCGTGCTTATTTAACGGCCTCTGCTTTGTTTCGCTGCACTGATGTTAAACACAAGAAAAACAATCAACATTCAACAGTACGGATATATCATCTGACATTCATGATGCCAATACCAGGTCAAAGATCTTTTTTTTTTTCAAAACATTGCTTCCTTCTCATGGAGAAGAGGAAAAGCAATGAGACTAGCAGAGAATATACTGAAAATCAATTAAAAACCATGTCTTTCTAAAAAGTTCTATCTTCACAACCATTACATCTGATGACACTGTCATGACCAGTTTTGTATTTCACTTAAGGTGACTCACTAGAAAGCAAAGGCCAGGTGTCACTTCGAAACAGAAAATTCAAATGAAATGACAACACTCAGAAAGAAACAAACTAGCAGGTGCAAAAACAGATCACTAGTTCTGGAAAATGCATGACAGCAAAATTCTAATATGAAACATGCAATCACTAATAATTCATACCAACACTGTGAAAACACAAAAATGCAGGTCTCTAGAAAAAATATTTTAAGCAAAAAAAGTAATGCTGTAAAACATTCGATTTATTTTAATGGCTGAAAAATGACAATTAGCATATGTGGTTTATATGCAGACAGATGAATTTAAGTGTCTGAAAGCATGGTGCTTGCCTATATCCTAAACACTACCCAGAGAAAATGACATTGATTGACACTGATATAACTGTTAAGGAAGTGAGGGGCTGCATTCCACTCTTTAATGAATACTGACTTGGGTTCCACTCTATGCACTTTGATGCTGAAATCATGCAAATTTTAAATTCAGGGGGTCCATTCACACATTTTAGAATCTTCTCAGAAAAAATTATTTTAAATTTCAACTTCTATGTGAAAGTCACGTACTCCAAATCAATTGTAACATCTCTCCTTGGGTAACAAGCACAAAAACACATTTTCTGAGTTAATGTTACTGGTGAATTGAAAGAGGAGCAGAAGGAAAAGGTAAATAATGCAGTAGGCCTGTTCATGATGAGGACCTCAGGAATCCCAGAGAGGCTGGGACATGCTCAGAAATGTCCCTGGACCACACTGGGATGATGCTTAGTTATCCTCTAATAGCTTAGATGTGAAACTATCAGAAAAGTTTTAGATTCACTTCCTAGTAAATCAAGACCACTACCCTGTAGAGTTTTCCACAATTCCCTGCCAAGGTCTGAAAGGAACAAGTGTAATGTAAATGAAGAGGTCATTAAAGCTCTGACATGGATTTGTCTCCACAACCTTCTGCTATCCTCTTTAAAAGTACTTTTGTGGGGCCAAACATGGTAGACTAGCGACCCAGACCCACGTCCTCACCTTGCATAATCCCGGAGGCCTCACCTCTAATCCCGGAGGCCCAACTTCCCATCCAGCTCCCTGCTTGTGGCCTGGGAAAGTAGTCCAGTGGCCCAAACCTTGGGAAGCTGAACCCGCATGGGAAACACGGAGGCGTCTCTGGGCTCCTGGCTTCAAATGGGGATAGCATCCAGCCATTGCAGCCACTTGGGGAGTGACCCAGCGGACAGAAGATCCTCCTCTCTATATATGTGACTTTCCAATAAAAATAAAATAAAATAAAAAAATTTTAAGTACTTTTGTGAAGGGACTGAGTCTAGCAAAAGTCTGGTGAGAAGTTAGAGAAGCAGGCTGTAGGGCCATGAAAATGGGCTGCTAGGAGCCAGGCAGCTCCTGCTGAGATGGTTAGCAAGCTGCAGTGGGCACAGGCTGGATTTTAATACCAACAAATGCAAGCCCATGAGACAGACAGGGATTACAGCTGTCTCTCCTTTAATCCGACTTATGCCCTAAGTTGAAAGCAAATGATCAACACCTAGGAAGTCAAGGCAAATAATTTTAAACTAGTTTCTGAATAACAATAATACAAATATTATTAGAACTATATCTGCTCTGATCAACGCCTTCCTTTAATGTTCAACGTTTCCACTTTACATCTAGCAATAATTTAACCCAGTATTTACTAGGGTCACTCTTTTATGAATGTCTTTCATCAAAAAACTCCAAAGGAGTTTTCCAGAGTATAACAGAATGTTTAGAATGAGAATCTCAAGCTTCAAATACAGACAGAAACAATCAGTACACTCATTTGCTAGAGAAATGGATTCGCAAGATCAAAATATGCCATGGCAAATCGATTTGCATTCCAACAACACCGCGAGATGAAACACTTCCGTTTAATTTTTAAAATAAATTTAATGTGCATACTCATTTTCCACTGACCACTGTAAATAAGTGGAATTCCAAAATATGTGTCTTTGTGATGATGTTCTAATCCGTCACTGTGAGCCTGACCCCAAGGGCATGTGTACTTGGAGAGGCGGCATTGTGGGCTGCTAGGAAACCACTTCCCACACACCTCCCATTCAATGGAGGGCTCCACAACAGGTACTCACACAGGAAGCAGGCCTTGCAAAGGAGCACCTCTGCAGGGCCAGAGAGAACTTTCCACAGCAGGAGGGATGGTGACCAGTATAAACGACAGAGAACTTCCCAAGGCAGGAGGGATGGTGACCAGTACAAATGACAGAGAACTTCCCAAGGCAGGAGGGATGGTGACCAGTACAAACGACAGAGAGCTTTCCATGGCAGGAGGGATGGTGACCAGTACAAACGACAGAGAACTTCCCAAGGCAGAAGGGATGGTGACCAGTACAAACGACAGAGAACTTTCCATGGCAGGAGGGATGGTGACCAGTACAAACGACAGAGAACTTTCCATGGCAGGAAGGATGGTGACCAGTACAAACGACAGATTTGCAGGCCCTGGATGTCTACAGAACATGTCACAGTCAACGAAACTAATGTTGCTGACAGCCATCCAGTGAGTTCTTCTCAAGGTGGCAGGGAAACAATCAATCTTACCATTTCCTTTTTCTAGATAACTTCTCAGGGCATCCTTTTGTGGATTGTTTTTAAAACCCTAAAGCTGTGAAATTTTTTGTTTTCTCAAATACACTAGTACTTCTAAGAAGTTAGTATTTTTTTCAAAATCAACTGAAAGGTGTTAATACTGAATATACAATTTAAAGAATCAGAACTACAACTGTCACTTCATGATCACCGCTGAAACCTATAATTTCTTAAACATTGGCCATTCGATAACTCCAACATTTAAAAAGATTAACTTCTCGAACAGAAAATCATGCATTTTCTATGATATGATATCACACAAACAGAAACTTCTGCCTGGACATGTCAGGGTGTTGAAGCGAACGGCCTATCCACCAAGTCAAGACACCAGGTTAATCCCCTGCTGGGTGAAAATACACAATCAGATCAATTTTGCCAATTTAACAGTAAACTGCTCACATTCAGACTTGACTTTTTTTTCCTCCATACTTGAACATGCAAAGAAACACAACCCAATTCTTCCAAAAAATAGGTTGACTGAATTCTCAAAACTCCAGTTTGTCAACATGCAAAAGAGCAGGAACAGCTGCCTCGCCTGGCATATTTTAAGGTCAGTAAATTACGTGATGATGCAAAGGGCAAAGGGCAGCTCTGTGGGCTTTTTCCTCTCATTTCTCAAATTAAAAAGCTGGATTCCATGACCAAGGATGCTGCCAACTCTAAAAACCTATCGACATGAGTACAGCACTCAAGAATATCACCATTATCACATATATCGGAAAGTTTACTGAAAGCTTACTTAAGGCAGCTGTTGTAAAATAGAAGACATTTCTAACCAAACCCATCACAACTCCACTCACTACTTTGCTTCGGAAAGTCGTTTTGGCAAGACAGAAAAACTAAGCCAGAAAAATGAGGAAATGCTCATTATACTCAATTTGTTCCCTGCTCACAATATGTTTAATAAAATGCACACAGATTATATATGCATATGTAATTTTTAAAAACTCAACATCAAATACAAGTAACTAACACTAGTTACTAATATTAGTAACTAAATATCAAATAGTAACTAAAATAGCACTAATGTTGCATTTGTGGCTAATGAAGTGAGTCATTCTGCTTTGCACTTACTACAATTTTAATAGCATATGCAATTAGTGTCAAAATTTTACAGTGATAAAATTCAACTTCTAAAAAACTGTAATTGAATCTACTTCATACCCTGTGATTGTTTTAATTATTGTGATGAAATTTTTGTGTGACTAAAAACACTTATATGACAACCAGGGGGGAAAAAAATCTTTTTTCTAAAGGATATGAGTTTATCCACATTCTTTAATTGCCAACATTCACCTAATTGCTGAATTGCCACCACTCAGCTCTGACTATCGGACATACCAATGGAAGAACATCTGTGGTTAAGGAACAGGCTTGCTAACATTTACAGAACAGCCCTTGGGTCATGCTAGCTGCATAATCCCTAGATCAGGTATGCTCACTAGGACCAACACAAATGGCTTTAAAAAAAATGGAGGAGGCAGGTTGTCCAGCTATGCTTTTTTGGATAACAAGTGCTCCATAAAATCCTCGTGGCCAAAATAAATCACATTTTATGGGTGGAGAGGTACCTGTCAAATGTAATAATGCAATTGGTTACCTACTTCACTTAGCTGTTGTAACTAGGCTGGTCCCTAACTAATACAAAGAACTTCAAAAGCTCTTGCTATGAAAAGCGCAGGGTGGAGTCAGAGACGCCTCTCCAACAGTGGAAAGAAACTGCCTACTCCAATCTTCCCGAGTCTTCTCCACTCACCTTCCCTCTTCCCAAACCTTCTAAGATTACTTCTCCTGGAGTTTTATCCTCATGTATTGTAATCCTCATGCAAGTTTGCTGTAAAACTCAGGAAAGTTTCAATTATTCATAACAACACCACTCAGATAAGCATCACTGTTAAAGATGCATTGTGTCTCCATCTTGCTTTTCTACAATATGAAAAAGAGGGCTGTGGTTTAAATAAAGTGGCCCAATCTTCCTGTTGTTTATTTTCTTATAGTAGATGACTGTAACAATGACATTGCTTGCTAAGGTACATTTTACTTCAGAGATGTCAGAGAATCCTTCTTTTAAAGGTTCTTGACTTTGGCACAAAACACTGGGACAACATGGCTAATAAAAAGCAGTGTGCCCAATGTGCACCCAGAAGTGTCATTTCTTTCTATAGAATAGGTTACCAATTATATAACTCTTAAATTACAAGTACTTCATTTTAAAAGAATCACAGAGAACAGGCTTCATAAGTTACTTAAAATGCAATTTTTTTGGTTCTGTATTTATAGCCAGTAAATTTTATTATTAGTTTCCTGAAAGCTTGAAGATATTTTCATCATTTATTTTTTTTTCCCCCAAAACACAGAATGACAGAAACAGGAAGACACAGAGAAAAGCAATCTTCCATCCATTAGTTCACTTCCCAAATGGTCATAACAGCCAGGGCTGGACCAGGTTGAAGACATGAGCCAGGAATCAGGTTTAAGTGGGTGGCAGAAGCCCAAGCACTTGGGGCATCTTCCACCGCCTTCTTCAATGGGGCACCAATATGCCAGGATCACAGGCTACCAATTAACCCACTGTACCACAATGCTAGCCGCTCATGTTAACTGTTCATATCACCTGCTTCAAACTATAAACCCATCCTACCCTATAAGCACTGTGTATAATATCCTACTAATTACATACATATACGAAACCTCAAACTTAGTTGCAAACAAGTTTAACTTGCTCCAAAACATTTATGGCAACGTATCAGTGTAATGCTAGAAGGAAAATTAGCAGAGAATTAGAACAGCAAAGTGTATAAATTGCAAAGTATTATATATGAAGACCTTCTGATTACAAAGACACATACACAAAACACAATTTGAAGCAGTAAAAAGTGGGAAACTTTCATCCATACAATAGAAGACCCTGCAGTCAATCAGAACTGTCGCAGAAATCACTGTGCTAATAGAGGAAGCTGATTATGATACAACCACTTTTAAAGATTTATTTATTTTTATTGGAAAAGCAGATATACAGAGCGGAGGAGAGACAGAGAGGAAGATCTTCCGTCCAATGGTTCACTCCCCAAGTGAGCACAACAGCTGGAGCTGAGCCAATCCGAAACGAGGAAGCAAGAGCTTTCTCAGGTCTCCCATGCAGGTGCAGGGTCCAAAGGCTTTGGGCCATCCTCGACTGCTTTCCCAGGCCACATCTGGGAGCTGGATGGGAAGCGGAGCTGCTGGGATATGAACCAGCACCCAGATGGGATCCTGGCGCATTCAAGAGGAGGACTTTAACTACTATGCTTTAGCGCCAGGCCCAATACAACTATTCAAAGGGTTAAATCACAGGTTAACAAGAAGGCAGACTATGTCATGATCCTATCTGAACAAAATTTAATAAATGTTGATGTATTTTGTTCAAGAGAAAAAAAGTCTAGAAATATCTACACCATGCTGTGTTCACAGAAGCTACGATGATAGATGGGACAAAGAGTCTTTCCTTTTACTGATGCTTTGATTTTTTAAATTATACTTCTAAGGAGCAGGAAGGTAGTCCTGTGTCACGTGATGATTGGAACACATTCTGAGAAATAACACTAGGCACTCTTTTTATTGTGGCACACATCACAGAGTGGGTTTTACAAAGTCTAGACAGTACAGCTACTCTACACATAGGTAATAAGGCACAGCGGCTGCACGCACTGATGGAATGTGAAATGTTAGTATATCCAAACATAGGAAACAGAGCAGGCAAGATCACAGAGAAGATAAAAAGTGGTGCACTTGTACAGAGCACCTACCATGAGTGGAGTCTACAGGGCTAGAAGTCCCTTTGCATGGCTCGGTCAGTAGTGAAGGGATACGCAAATCCAGAACATCACTGTCCACTACAGCACATCTCATAAACACTGTGCTTGTGGGGCTGGAGCCAGGGCATAGTAAGCCTATTATGCCATGCTGGTTTGTGTCCCAGCTGCTCTACTTTCTAGCCGGCTCCCTGCGTATGGCCTGAGAAAGCAGCACAAAACAGCCCAAAGTCTGAACTCTGAACTCAAATGGAGACCTGGAAGACACCCCTAGCTCCTGGTTTCAGATAGGCTTAGCTCCAGTCATTGAAGCCATTTGTGGAGTAAACCAGCTGATGGCAAACCCCTCTCCCTGTATCGGTGTAACTCTGCCTTTCAAATAGAAATACATAAAATTTTGAAAAATCAAAATAAAATAAACACTGTGTACTCAGGCTACAAAAAAAAAAAATCTGTTTTTTCAAATAGTAAATGAACCATCCATGACTCACTGTAACATTTTTCCTTATAAACATTTTCAACATTTTTAACTTTTTGATGCTATGATAATAAAATTAGTTTAAAACACAAACAAACTGTGCAGTTATATAACAATATTTTAGTTCTCTACACCCTTATTCTATAAGGGTTTTTTCCTACTTTAGAATTCTTACCCAGTTTTTTATTTTATTTATTTTATTTTTTGAAACTTTTTCATCAGAATCTAAGACACACACAGAGTTCAAGCCTACAGGCCCATTAGCACACCTTCACCTCTCATCTTGTCCCACTGGAGGCTTTTCTTGGGCAAAATGGCACATGTGTCACTATGGTAACAGAGCCTTCTCCAGGATACCTCCTGAATGACATGCCTGCGGCTGCTTTACAGTCACCCTTTCTTAAATAAGGAAGGAATTCACTCTGAAATGACAATGTAAAAAATGCAACAGCAAATACATAAACAGTAACAGTCACTTCTGATCAAGTGTCAGGTACCATCAATAACCCCGCGGTTACACTCTTCTATGGCGAGCAGCACAAGCTAGCTTGCATCAGTATCACCACATACAAGGGATGTGATGCCCTACAATGTCACAAGGCACCAGGAATGCTTCAGCTCCGCTCTAACCTCTGGGGTTCAACATTGTATGATTCACCACCCATCCCAGACAGGCAAGCACTTCCCCCCAAAACTACTGTCTCTGAAGTGCACCTTCGCCCATCTGTAGAACAATCTGAAGCGAAGAAACAGATAATGGGCAACTCATCAAGGACAATCCTTTTAGACAAAACACACCTCCATGGTTCCCTAATTTGGGTTCCAGCCCTGGCTTTCAGAACTGTAGGAGCTCCCTGGAAAGGTGTGGGTCCTGCCCTGCCTTCTAGACACGGCCAGGTTATGGGGCAGTAATGGTGGGGACCGTGAGCTTCCTAGAAACTGTTTTTAGATTTCACGTTTCCAGACAGATGATAGACTCCACAGAAGAGCAAACTTAAAACATTCAGCTCTGACTCAGGCCTGTATGACATTGAAACACCCCTAGAGACCACAGGTTTCAAAATAACACCACTTAGCATATTCTTTTATTATACTATATCCTTCAGTTATTTATCCCAGGATTTCCTTTCTCAAACAGTAAAAATACATGTATGTGGAATAACAGGATGATAAGAGCAGATAAGGTCAGAATTAGACACAACTGTGTCTGAGTCAATGAAAAATATAGACTGTTACGTAGTTTTAATTTCCCATTATTGAATGAAGTCTTGTTCAAATAAAGTTGGCTACCACGGCCCCCTTCTTGCATAACCAGCACCAGCAGCAGCACCTCTACACAGGAATTAATCAAATCATGAGAACATTCTAGAGAAGTCTAGAGCTCATTTATTCGGTCTTCATTGTCTCCCTACAAACTTCCTTCCTATACTGCAGACCATGGACTAACTAACTTTCGGAACAGCACTGCATATTCACAGGGCCAGGGTAGTAGCTATAACAGATACGTAATACTCCAGGTTGTTGGGAAAGGAGTCACATGACACCGCTAATCATTCAGCTAGTGATTTGTACCATATGGTACAAAAAGAACCAAGGGCCGTGCTTGCTTAAAGAAGCAGAGGTTCAGCACACTAGGCTGGGATTCCCCAGGCCCATACCAGAGTACCTGGTTTCAATTCCTGGCTCCAGTTCTCAATCCCAGCATCCGGCAAGGCAAGAGGTGGTGGCTCGAATAGTTGGGTCTCTGCCACCAAACGGGAGGTTTGGATGGTGTTCCGGTTCCCAGCTCTTGCCTGAGTCAGTTCTGGACATTGTGGGCGTTTGGGAAATGAGCCATCATACAGGATTTGGTTCACTGACTGTGTGTGTGTGTGTGTGTGTGTGTGTTTGACATGTAAAGAATGGACATTCCTCACATGTGTTCATAACAGTTATTTGTAAATATCTGCCAATTGAAAGTCAGACACATAAAATGTGATAGAGCAATATGGTAAAATAGTATTTAGCAATGAAACAGAATGAATACTGACACATTCTACAACACAGCTAAACCTTAAGAATGTTAGGGGAAGCCCATTGCAAAGGTCCTGTGTGATGTTCTTTGTACAAAATATTCACAGCAGGAAAGTTTTTCAACACAAAAAGTAGATTAAAGGTTTCCTGGGGCTGGGAGAAGAGGCAGAAGTGACTTCTGATGAGTATAAGGTTTGGGACAAAAACGTTCTAGAATTAATGGTAGTGGTGGTGACTCCATATCCCAGTGAATGAATGAAAACTACTGAATGACACACCGTAACTGAGTGAACCGCGTGCCGTGTGTGACCTGTAGCTCAGTTAGACTGTGTTATCTGCACAGTGCACGCTGTCGATCAGAGCCATGCGGGCCGACCCTCTCAGCGGAGGCCGGGGCATCGGAGAGCCAGGCATCTTCCCTGTGGAGCCCAGGCATGGGCACTTCTGTGCACCCTGCAAGATGCTCAGGGCACAAGACATGGCCTTGGCTTCTCCCTAGCACCAGGAGGCTACATGTCACCTTCTGTTCTGAAACACTTCTCAGGCCGCACGGTCCCTCCGCAAGCAGCCTCACTGTATCCACGTGTTTCCTATAACACACACACACACACCCTTCTGTTTTGGCCACCGTACTGACGCTGGGAGCATGCACACCCTGAGCCCTGGTTCCTGTTACTCTCCCTTCTACTTTGCAGAACTCTCACCCACACTGGATAGGCTATACTTCCTAAGGAATGACACCACTCACAGAAACCCACCTGATGAACCTTCCCAGCCTCGTCGTCCTTGAGGGTCACCAACTGCGTCACCTCTAGACTTTGTTTAATATTCTGAGCCTCTCTGAGGCAGACCCAAGAGACTCCAAGCCCACTCACTGCGGTCCCTTCATTGAATCCAATATCCCTGATTATGTGTCTTACACAGTTTTCTTTCCTAATGATGTGCGTGGAAGTCAAAATAACCTGAACAGGAACCTTTCTTTTACAGGCTGGATAAGAGTACCTGTTAACAGGTACTGCAGTTACCGGCACAGAGTAAGCATGTGGTAAGGAATCCAATATTCGAGGAACTCATTCATTGATTCTTTTTTTTTAAAGATTCATTTATATTTTTCTATTGGAAAGTCAGATGTACAGTGAAGAAGAGAGACAGAAAGGAAGATCTTCCATCCACTGATTCACTCCCTAAGTAGCCACAATAGCCAGAGCTGCACCAATTAAAGCCAGAAGCCTGCAGCTTCTTCCAGGTCTCCCATGCAAGTGCAGAGTCCCAAAGCTTTGAGCTGTCCTTGACTGCTTTCCCAGGTCACAAACAGGGAACTGGATGGGAAGTAGGGCGTCTGGGACACAAACTGGTACCCATATGGGATTCTCCGCTGTAGCGCAGAATCAGGAAACCTGGATCAAGCATCCCACCAAGAACTATCTCCCTGTGACTACACATAAATCCAACTCTAGCAAGTTTTTCAGTGCCTTCTGCAGGATTTTCTTCCACAGCTACTCCAGACTAACAGTTCCTACCTAGAGTACAGTTCTGAGACCATCTGCTCTACTTCAAGGACAATAAGTGATGGCTGTCAAGGTTGAGTTTAAGGAAGGAGCAAGGAGACCCACCTCGACACAAAATACCATCCATTAGTTAGAACGAAACAGCCCCCACCCCCCAAACACACCCCTCTAGCTCTATCAAGAACAGCACTCTGAGACAAAAAGTGGCACTTCTAATGCTAAACAGGCCATGGGGACAAAGCCTGTGACCACCACTTCTAATCTATTTAACTTCAGAGATAATGTCTGTAATTCAAATGTGACAAATTTCTTAAAGCGTTACGTGATGCCTAATAATTAAGACATTAGGATTAAGCACATCTATACAACTCACTTTAACAGACATCATGTCTGACAAATAGCTCCCAGAACAATGACACAGATGCCTAACATATGCTGAAATCATTTGCCAATGAAGTC
This sequence comes from Ochotona curzoniae, assembly GCF_017591425.1. Taxonomy (NCBI): domain Eukaryota; kingdom Metazoa; phylum Chordata; class Mammalia; order Lagomorpha; family Ochotonidae; genus Ochotona; species Ochotona curzoniae. Next base: position 27,528,256 of record NW_024467096.1, read on the forward strand.
ATAAAGAGCTGAGATGGCGATCTGAGAAATCTTCCCCTTACCTGTTCAAACATTTATTGGGTCTCATGCAGCTGGCTCTGTGCAAGCTATGGAAACCCATTTTTGGACCAGTAGCTAACTTTGCGACAAAGCTAAGGTTTTCAAGACTAAATAATGAATAGAGAGTAGGATTCACAAATCTCCATAACCTTGGTCTTCCCAAGACAACCTTACTAGAATTTTAATTTCTTAATGTTCCAGGGAGTGTGGCGAGACTGCTATGGTTAAAAGGATTTAATCTTCACACTGCTGAATGCTTAATAAGCCTGACATTTATCTTGGGTGTGCCTTTTACCTGGCTTCAGTCAGCCAAGGCCTCAGTGCTACTGACCCCCCCCCCCCAAGCAAATCCTGCTGACCCCTGCAGACAGCAGCACCGCATCTCACCCTGTTTCCCACTGCGAGGACCTGCCTGGAGCCTCAGGGGATTCTTCCAGGTTGTGGCCAGGGTCTAAGAAAATCAAGTGGCAAAACATTGTGCCCTTAACCTTATGCTGTAGTCCTATTACCACATATTGTAAAAGATGTTTGCATATATTCTTGTTTCACATAGTTATCTCACAAACAAGAGTTAGTCAAAGAAAACATCTGTTCTGAACAATCTGTTCAATGTCCTAGGAATACTGGCTGTTCACTCTGAGTTTCCAATGGTCACAAGACAGAGACCATGTCCACATCCCGTACTGGAGTGCCTGGGTCTAATCCCAGATCTGCTCCCAGATTAGCTTCCCGCAAATGGTCACCACCTGGGCCAGCAGATGATCCACTATTTGAATCCCAGCCACCCACACGGCAGATGCGGATGTTCCCAGCTTCTGCCTCCAGCCTGCTTCCAGCTGTTGAGCTCTGGGGGAGTGAGTCAGCAAATTCGGGATATTTCTCTCTCTCTCTCCCAACTAAATGTGCTTTTTTTTTTTAAGATGCATTTATTTTTACTGGAAAGGCAGATAAACAGAAAGGAGGAGAGAGAGAGAGAAGAAGAAGATCTACCGACCATTGATTCAGTCTAGCCAAGTGGCCACAGCAGCCATAGCTGAGCCGATCCAAAGCCAGGAGCCTGGAGTTTCTTCCAGGTCTCCCACACAGGTGCAGGGTCCCAAGGCCCTGGGCCATCCTCGACTGCTTTCCCAGGTCACAAGCAGGGAGCTGGATGGGAAGTAAGGCCACAGAGACACAAACCGGCATCTATTTGGGATCCTGGTGTGTGCAAGGCAAGAACTTTAGCCACTAGGCTACCATGCTGGGTCCTCAAGTATGTGTGTTGAAAATTAAGCCCACAGAGCATTGAAAATGTATACACTATCAAGTCAGTTCGGTTCTTTCATGCCCTATCTCATAAGAAAGCAAATTATTGCCCATTTAAAACAGAAAGATATTACTTGCACATTTATTTTTAAGTCTTGAGTAAAAATTTGTCATATTTGTAAATTTTCCATAAAAGCTCATCATTTAAGTGCCACACACATTTCATAGAATACTGTTAACAGGAACAATTAGCAACTGCTCTGAATGGCCACCTTTTGTACTGGTGACCAATGACGTTTCAAAATGATATGGATTTGTGATTTAATGTATCAAAGATGTTTTATTTAAACACACACACACACAAACTTCTAGCACAAGACATACTGTCCAAAACCTGTGATACCGAGGAGAGAGAACCTCACAGCCACCTGGAGCGTCGGGATTTAATTCAACTTTCTAACTCCTGCCACACATTTCTGTGATCCATTTAATACAGTAGCTTTACTAATTTTGGACTAGAGTCATACATAGAGGCTGAGGCAGCACAGTTTGCCTAGAAAGTACCGTGTCTAGCCACCTACCCTTAAAGGAAAATTACAACAGCTGCATAATGCTTAGGTCATACCTTGAATGATAAGCATTTTTAGGCTGCTGGCTTTTCCAAGAACAAGACGCAGCAAGCAATTTCCTAGTTCCAAGCTTCTCATTAATTATCCTGAAAACAGTGAAAGCGGAGGCGATGAAGGGTAAAGTATCCAGATCCGTAGGCCCAAGACACACATACCGCAGTCATTTCTCACTACCCTGGACTGTGCAGCTCTGCACATCTCTAATTATACAGACGACCTAGGGCTGGGACTGTCAAGCCCTCCTGCAGACTGCACGTGGTACTGGAAGATCACAAACGCAGAACCATTTCATTTCTGTAGCCACTGGCAAATACCAGAGATTCCAGGTGATGCTTTTAGCATTAACTCTTCCATCACAAGGTTTGATGTCTCTCCTAGCATGTTACAACCTGGATTCCCTTCCAAGAAGCAACCTCTGATCAAAAATTTGCAATCAAATTACTTTTTAAATCAGTACCATCTTTGAGATTAGTTTAGCCCTGGTTTTCCAGAGGGATAATACTAATAGTGACAGTACAGGTCTCTTGTTTCCCAGATCACGGCAAATTTTTAAGCATATGTTCCACTTAAATCCACAATTTCCACCTAACCAGATTATAAGCTCTTTAAAATATTCACATTCATATACAGTCACTTACATTACATTAATTAGAGTTTTCCACATTACATGAATTTGTTTGTTCCAAGTTCCATACTTAACAAGTGCCAAGACTCAAAGCAAAAGCAAATATGATTTATGTGAATAATAGAAGAAGAAAGATGATACACACCAAACTTACATACCTTAAAGTACAAGTTTATTACCTAAGAAACAAAGAAGTCACAGAGCTATCTGCTTGGCTCTATTTAGTTCTACACAATTTTTGCCAAGCCGCTGTCCTAGATCCCTGAGAATAGCCAGGAAAAAAAATGCATATTAACCAATATGGAAATAGGAGTCCAATACACTGGTACCTCTTCTCTACTTCTCCAAAGCATCTACCGAGGGGGCCGACTGGCTGCTACACACATGCTAGTGTGTACTATACGGAAAAATGTTACACGCATCCTTTCAAGGAGCTAGAGAGACTCCAGGTGGAACAGTGCAAGGCTCCTGCACGCAGGATTTCAAAGCTTGAATGTACACCCAGGATCTCTGGGTCAAGCTTTCTTGAACGCAAATGACTTCGCAGAGCTACTGTTCACCAGAGAACGCTCTTTGGATAACAAAGAAGCCATGACTCATTCAATTCCTATAACAAAAGCAGTGGAAATCCCAATTTTGTAAAGGCTCTATTATGATATAAAATACTATCATCACTTCATTTACATGGTTCCACCTAGTAACAACTGAATCCAATCTTTATTTTAAAAAAAAAAAGGATCTGTTGTTCATAATCAAGCAATCCATGTGTCCAAAGGACCGATTCTACAATCTTATCCACCTGTATGAAATCAAAATGTAAGCCACATTGCCACATACACAGTTTAAAACGGCCCAGATATGCCAATTTTCATTAAGAAATCACATGCCAATAATACGGTGCTTACATTAAAAGATCTGCTGTCTGCTTACTTACTCCCCAAAGGTGCAAACTAGCCATGGCTGGGCTAGCCTAAGCCAGGGACAAAGAATTTCTTCCAGGTTTTTCCCCATGGTGGAGGATTCCAAGGACTTACTCTATCCTCTGCTGCTTTCCCAAGTACACGGGCAGGGAGCTATATCAGAAGTGGAGCAGCTGGGACATGAATCAGTGCCCATTTGGGATGCCAGCCCTGCAGCCCACGGCTTAACCCACTGTGCCACAGCATCACCCTATAACTCAACTTTTAAAGCTTTAATCCACAACATATTTCTGGATGAAGTATTGCATTTTCCAAACCAACAAAATGTCATCTAAATCTTTTTTTGCATTTTTTTTTAAGATTTTCTTTTTCCAATTGCAAAGTCAGGTATACAGAGAGAAAGAAGGAGAGAGGAAGATCTTCCATCTGATGATTCACTCCCCAAATGACCAAAATGGTCAGTGCTATGCCGATTCGAAGCCAGGAGCCAGGAACTTCTTCCAGGTCTCCTGCACAGGTGCAGGGTCTCAAGGCTTTGGACCATCCTCAACTGCTTTCCCAGGCCACAAGTAGGGAGCTGGATGGGAAGAGGAGCTGCCAGTATTAGAACCGGCGCCCATATGGGATCCAGGCGCTTTCATGGCGAGGACTTTTAGCCTCTAGGCCACTGCGCCAGGTCCTCTTCTTTTTGCATTTTCTGCCACCATTACAAATAGAGAAAAAAATAGACACTTATAAGCACTTCTTTTGCTATATCTGAGCACCACATTATGTTCAGCATTGCACGAACAGTTCAGCACAGGAAGCACTGGGGGCCTAAAATTCACAGTTCACGCCACCACTTCCATAGCCAAAGCGCTGAGGTTGGTTCCTCTGAACTGCTGCCTCTTGGTTGGCATGCCACTGCATTCATAACTGCAATCATAAAAGGTCCAGATGGAAAGGAGGCAGGGGAGTGAGGCAATCAGCGCCTCAATGGGCTGCAGTGCTCGAACGCCTGGAAGCAACGGCAGTGACGTCATCTACTTCCTCCCCACTCCCCTCCTTGCTTTTGGAAAACATGTGGATAGACACATATTCATCCTTTTAAAATTCTGTAATGAAAGCATGTACAAGATGACCAAAGACAACCCAGTTCCGGTACCAAAGAGCAACAGAGAGGAGCGGGGACTGTGGCAAACTGGAAAACCAACACCCCTTCTCCACAGGGCACTGAGACAAGCTGAGTGCGCCACCATCCTGCAGGAATCCAGGACCTGACACATCTCCCAGGTTTTTTTTTTTTTTCAAAAGAACCTAGCAATCTTGTTTTATGTGAAATATCTTTTTTTTTAAAGATTTATTTTTATTATTATTTTTTAATTAGAAAGGCAGATATACAGAGAGGAGAGACAGAGAGGAAGATCTTCCATCCGATGATTCACTCCCCAAGTGAGCGCAACGGCCGATGCTATGCCGATCCGGAGCCAGGAGCCAGGAGCCAGGAACCTCTGTCCGGGTCTCCCATGCAGGTGCAGGGTCCTAAAGCTTTGGGCTGTCCTCGACTGCTTTCCCGGGCCACAGGTTCTAATCCTGTGGCTCCACTTCCCATCCAGCTCCCTGCCTGTGGCCCAGCAGGGAGCTGGAAGGGAAGTGGGGCTGCCGGGATTAGAACCGGCGCCCATATGGGATCCCGGGCGTGCAAGGCGAGGACCTTAACCACTGCGCCACCGCGCCGGGCCCTATGTGAAATATCTTAATTCTTAAATACTGCTTTCCATTTTTTCTTAAATCACCGTGTAAAACTGAAAAAAAAAAAAACCCAATACTGAAAGTCACATCCTCTAGTACCAGAATTACATTTCTATAAAATAAATTTCACGCAACAAGATAAGCCATTGAAGGTGACCGGAAACATGAGGAAAGAGTCTGACACTCAGAGGCTATTACGGACAAAGATCCATGTCCTCATGAGGATTCTGTTCTGACGAGTGGAACTAAAATGAACATACTGAAAGAAACACATACTGCGAATGATAGGAGCTAAGTAACCCAACCAGGAATACTGCGTACATAAATATGCTTACATAAGTTTTACGTGACCCAAAATATTGACCCCGCCCACTTACTCCATTCCCACCACTGCTGGAGATAACTTCTCCCCAAAATCGAGGCACTTCAAAAGGTCTGTGGTGAAATGCTAAAATCTACGGATAGTGCTTTTTCATAGCAGCACTTTTCAGGGTCTCTTTGAAGACCCTTCATACCTTAAAAAAAAAAAAAGTGAACATTTCATGTCATGTTCAGGTATAGTGGGTAGAGCCACCACCTGTAAGGTCAGTATCCAACGTGGGCACTAATTTGTGTCCCCAGTGGGTTACTTCCCATCCAGCTCCTCCAAGCTAATGACCTTGGAAAAGTAGTAAAAGATGGCCATGAGTTTGGGTGACCTGGCTTATCCCTGGCCATTACAGCTGAGGAATAAACAAGCAGATGGAAGATTCATTCTCATTCTGTCGCTATCTCTCCCTCTCTCACTCGCTCCCTCTCTCTTTCCTTCCTTCTCCCAACCTCTCTCCCTGCCTGCAACTCTTCCAAATTAAATAGTTTTTTAAAAGAGAGAGAAAAAAAACTACAAATAATAAATTTTAAAAAGAGAACACAGTGTGACCATCTCACCGTGTTAGTGGGACAGTCTGATTACTTCCTGAATGTCCGAGGCACTGTAGGCGGTGCTGAGCCTGCAGGAGCAAGCACAAGTCCCTAAGATCACTAGCATTTCTAACGTCTGCGCATCCAAAGGCCGCCAAACGTTGACACCCTCTATGAGCTCAGAAAACAGTAGCAATGACACACACTTCAACGTGCATATGCCTTTCTCATGGCCTAGAAGAATTTTACCGCCGAATAACTGCTGAAATTTAAGACACAGGCAGTTAAGCAACAAAAAAAATCTACGCCTGAGCCCTCACGTCTAATAGACTTTCACTTCACAAAGATGCAGATTCAGGGGCTGTTGTGGCACAGTATACTAAGCTGCTGCCCCTATTTCATAACCAGCTCAAGTCTGGGCTGCCCCTTGCAGCTTCCTGGTAATGTATCTTTGAAAAGCAGTAGAAGACGGCTCAAGTGTTCGAGTCCCTTCTGGGCTCCCGGCTTCAGTGTGGCCCTTCCTTGCCCACTGCAGGACTTTGGAAAGTGAACTAGCTAGCAGATGGAAGACCCATTCATTCATTCGCTCAATCACTCATACATTCTCTTTCTCTCTCTACCTCCCACCCTCCCTCTGTGTGAATCTGCCTTTCATCTAAATGAAAATCAACATTTTTAAAAGGATATACAGATTTAAAATATAGAAACAATATATTAAACCAATCCTTACTTTTTCTAGTGTACGTAAACTTTTTTAAATATTTGACAATATATCCTGATGTCAACATTACAAGACATGAATTTACCAAAGAAAATCAACTTGGTTTCTTTTTCCTCCCATTTTCATTCGTCCAATGATCTATCACTTACCATTTTCTACCACGAATTTGCTTGCTTCCCATCAACTCATCAACTACCTGGCATTTTTTTTTTCCTGATGTTGGAGGCTGGAGAAAGAGAGCTCCTGCACGGGTCCTCTCTCTCCCAGTGCCCACAAACAGCTGACCCTTGGTCCAAACTGAAGCTGGTGGCCAGAGAGAAAGCTCTGTATCCCACATGGGTGGCTTGAGTCATCAGCACTGCCTCCCAGGGTCTGCACTGATGGGAAACAGGAGTAAGGAGCCAGCGCTGAAATTCACAACCCAGGGTACACTGATATGGACTGCAAGCACCTGAACCACTGCAGTAAATGCTCACTCCTGATATCACAGACCGCTCGTGAAGTGACTAGTCGTAAAGCACATAAAGGGACACACATCACAGGATGTTAGTGCTGTGACACCTGCCCCTTAGATCTCTCCTCCTTCCTCCAGCATGTTAAACAGGCTGAAAATGCAAGGCCCTCACCAGCTGGTGCCAGGGTCGCTTCTCAGAGCTTGCTGTGAATACCTCGATGGATGACACAGCGCCTCCCTTTGGTACAAAGAGCAAGTTTATGTTCTGTGTGCTACAAAAGCAGTGGATTCTGCAGGTTTACTGTCCCTCAAGCAACACAAACCATCTGGACGCTCCGTATCGTCCATGGGATTTGGGAGGCAAGGGAAGCCCCGTCAGTGAGTACTGAGGTTTACACTATTTGGTTTTCCAGAAATAATAGACTCCTCTTTCTGTGATGTAGGAGTTCTGTGTTCTCTATCAGCTTCCATTCAGCCTGTTAAATTCAACCCCGGACTTTAAACCATGTTAAAGAATCACAGATTTATTCAGAGATGTCATTTTTTGGTAAACTTACATACAACATCTGCAGGTCTCCTAACCCTAATACAATGCCTGATTTGGGGGGGGTACGTCTTATAATTAAAGCACACAAACATTATACACATATTATAATGGAATCTCATTCCATCTTAGCTTTTAGAAATGGCAAACTTCTGTGGACTCCACCTGTCCTTAACTCCTTTTCTGTGGGACAAGAGAACCACATCTGGATGTCCAAGTGGTACCTGCAATCAGGTCTTCTACCCCTAACCCCTCAGCGCAGATCATTTCAGGAGAACGCGGGAGAAGAAGCGAAGACTCCAGAACGCCCAAATCAAATCAAACATTTCTGGGCCAGAATTTATTTGAAAAGGGCCAGAGCAGAGGAACTCTTCTCTTTTTCCAGATGCAATTCCAACGACTCTAGGTTCAGCCTATACATGGGTGGGACATTCTTGGGTGCTGTGTTCAGTGCTGGAGGGAGCTGGGAAGGGCAGTGCAGCTGAAAGGCTGCGGAGTGAACTGGCTGTCCTCTCAGGACGCCTCCTGGCCCAGTAATCCCATGATGTGCTCATAATGGAATTTGGCCGTCCTTATAATTAGAGATGTAGCTCTCTGGTCACACATCTGGAGCAGATAAATCTGCACAAATAACATTTCAGCAGAAGCACAAAACGCCAAGCCCTCGGCAGCTGTGCTGCTATATCGGCCTTGCAAATAACAAGGAATACCATTCATCCATGGAAAGGAAGTAGGTAGGTGAGAAAGGCGTAAAGCTTAGGTCTTCAAATTCTTTGGGAGACAAAAGAAATAGTACAGAAAAAATTACACACATAAACACAGAGACAAGTCTGATTTCCATTTGAACGCAACAAAAGTGGTAGACAAGAGAATTTCCATACACGAAAGACTTCAAAGCCAAAACACTGTTTCCTTATTTCCTGTAACCTCAATGAATGATGAGTATCTGACTACTGAACTGGTAAATGCAACGGGCTCCCCAGACTTGCATCTCAACATATCACATGGAATTGTGAACCTGATCCACAACAAAGCAGTATCCAAGTATCAAATGTACTCTGGCCATGTTTAAGTCCTTAGAAAAGAAATGTGTTTTAAGTTAACAATTAATTTCACTCAGCCTCTGTGGTGGGTAAGATAAAACAAGAGGAAATTATTTCCCTAAAAAGAAGAAAAGCTCTTTCTAGCCAATTAGGTAAACATTAACTACCTTACACTTTGAAGCACACTTCTTACACCCAAGCGCTTAATGCGCTAATCAAACTGCTCTGAGGAATAACTGAGGAACTGACAAGACACGCTCAATGACAAAGAGGTCAGAACACAAAGCTTCACCTATCACCACCCTTACCAACCCAGCAATCTTCTAACTTAGAATAACAAAAGCACCTCTACTTTGCACATTCAAAGACATTCAATATGTTTCAGGTTTAAAAGAGAAAGGAAATAATGTCACACCAAGTAGACACACTACTTTGAAATGTATGGGTGGTAAAAAAAACTCTTGATTTTAACCTTAAATGAGTCCCTTTACACTTAAAAACTACAAATATGGAAATCACAGTATTAGCATAACAACAATTGCCTCAAAATTTAGATTCACATCAGTGATGTTTGTGCCATGTTGAGAAAAAACATAGACAAAGAACAGAAAGCACATAAAACTCACGAAATACCAAAGAAACCAAGGTTACAGAGATGATGAAGGGGAAACCGAGACAGAGGTTGCTAGGAGACCTGAAAGGTAATCTCTTGCTGTAGGACTGGAAACTTCTAGAAAGGATCTAGGCCTTTGAATAAATCCTAACTGTGGTACGAAACAAATGAACATATGAATTCAATGGGAAACAGAATGAATAACTCACAGCTTTCCATATTGATACGCCAGTTTTACATGACAGCCTTAGACTAAACTGATACCATGTTGGTATGTATCATTTGATCATTTTCAAAATAGCATTCATTAATTTCCAACACTAGAGAACAGTTTAAGCAGTTCAACTTCTGAACTGACACAAATTCCTAAGTAAACTCCAATCAGAAGAATGAAGTCTGGCCCTTCAAACATTTAAAGAGGTTGACGCAATCGCAAAGATACCTGCACTTCACCAACTCCGATAGGATACTCCCAGCACACCCCGCACAAGGTGTGCTGTGCAAGCAAGCATTGAATTAAAAAAACTTTGATGGGCATACCAGTGTACCACCATCAAGTGACATATGAGCAAAGGATCTCTGAGGTTTATACCAAGATGAAATATCAGATGGCCAGATCTAAAATGAGGAAAAACATCTCCAACCTGAAGGATGAGAACTCTCAAAATATAGTAACAGCAAAACCACATTCAACTTCAAGGGTCAATTCATGACATAACCAATCTCATTGCAGGTCTTAGAAGCAAGACAACTCATGAAACTGGGTAGCGCCTTCTCTCCTTTCATAATTCTTGCCTGTAGATGGACTGTCAGTAGCCACTAGGCCTAACAGTAAAACATAAAGCTTTTCTCAGATGAATCTTACTTTTCTCAGATAAATCTTACTTTTCTCAGTTTTCCCACAGCTGTTTTCTTGATTTAAACAAACTCCTAGTTCACATTTTCCTAAAAGCAATAACTGCCTTACTTAATCTTTTTCTTTCTCCACCCTCTATCATTTCAAAAATCTTTCTTTTATTTCATGACCCTGTTGATGGTTTCAGATTTGAAACCAAGCATTTGAGAGTTCACACAGCCACGTAGACTGGATTCCAACTGCCATGGCTGCCAAACCAGGAGTAAGGCCAGCAGGGTACAAATTCCTTCTGCATGTGTGTGTGCGTGCGTGTGTGTGTGAAACAGATTTTCTGCCTTCATGCCTTCACTTTTAGTAATAACACTTGACTTGGAGAAACAGTTATTCAAAAATCAGACTTGTTTCTCTCCCCACACCCAGATCTCACTTTAAAATATGCTCCAGATCCTTTCTTTTTTTAATTAGAATTTGAATTTCATCATCTTAAAGGACTTTGACAATTTCCCAACTCATGACTATCTAGGAATCATTTGCCTTTTCCACAAATTTCACTGTGTCAAGAACCGGGTGCTGAAAGAAGACCTCCACAAGAGCCATCCCAAGCTGAATCCCAAAATACCTCTGATGGTCAAAATGCCTTCACTGCCAAGCGTCTTTGTATCTGAGATCTTCTCAATCAGTATCAGCCTGTCATGGTTTAGGTGTCCCACCAAGACCCAAGAGTTGAAAGTTTTATCCCTGGCTAAGGGTGCAGATTCAACTCAATTATGGTGTTTAGGACATGGGCAGAGGTCTGAGGTCAGTGAGGATGTGCCCTTGAAAAGAGATTCTTGCAAGACAGTTGGCTACAAAGGCTGAGTGTGCCCAACCATGCTCTCTGCTCCCCGGGTAGCTGCGTGATCCATCCGTTACTTGTTCTCTGCCATTTCCTTCCTCCTGTCTCAACAAGTGGACCTTCTCCCAAATCATGCACTGGAAACTCCACAACCACAAACCAAAATAAACCACCTTCCTACCTACGTAGCTTGGTATTATGACGAAACAAATACTCCACCTAATGTATTTACCAGTTTGCTCTTCCTGGTCTCTCCTACTGAACCAGCAGGAGCACTTAGGTACTATCTGCCCACACAGAAACCCATCAAACAAACTCCAGCTTCTAAAGACAGCTCAGACTCCTCATGAGAACCATGTTTAATTGCAGGCTTCTTTTGCTCTCCATTCAGCACAGGACAGATACATGCTGAGGCCCAGTCTCAGATTCTAACTGTGGCTCAACAGCAGGACCTGTACAGTACGACTGTCCCTTATATCTGCAGGGCACTGGTTCCCTGACAAAACCCAAGGATGTTTGAGTCTCTTATCTGTACAACAGTGGGTAATGCATACCTATTTTTCCATATACTTTACTTGTAAGTGTAGATCTTCATTATTAAAGACTCCATTGAATACTGACAGTTTTACATAATACTTACTGAAAAATATAAACATTGGAGGGAAGAAGAGTACTTTGGGAACAAATCACAGTAACCTTAAAGGCACAACAATTAAAATACAGACACTTTGATATGAGAAAAAACATCTCAAAATTACTCAGAGTTCTCCAACCAACCCAACTCCAACCTAACACTTTTGCACCATCTCTAACAATTTCAGGAGTTTTCTCCACGTGTTTAGCCGTAAGCCACACCCAGCAGCAGTCCCCAACACAAACACGAGTCCATGTTTTAGCATTAATAGCAGGGGTCAGTTGTTTTATGGTGTTGTTTTGTGCCTGGGCGAACCACTATATGGACCTATAATACATGAATTTGGTTCCATTTTTATGTACAGATTACAAAAACAGAAGAGTGACAATGATGAGAAAACAAGCTCCTTTTGGTGATGTAGGGCTCTGAATACTAGTCAACAGAGGGCTGGGTGCAGGACTAGTAAGGTACAGAAAACTCAGTAGGGAGCAGAGGGTGTGTAAGCAGCAGTAGGCTACACTCTTTAAATCGGCTCTGGATTACTTATAATAACAAATACAATGCAAATAACTGCAAATTGTTGCCATGTGACATCGTTTACAGAATAATAACTAGGGAAAAAGTCCATACAGGTTCATCACAAATGCAATACCTATGAATCTTTTAAATCCAATGGTGGCTAAAACCATGGGTATAGCAACTATAGCTACAGGCGGCCAACCACATTCAACAAGTTACCATAATTTACAATGTCCTAACTCTGAAGAGATGCTGGTTTATTCATAAGCTTAAAAACAAATATAAACTGAGGCAACCAATACCAATTCTACACAAATGTCAATCTCCATCTTTTTTTCCTCCAATATTTTAATATATATATATATATATATATATATATATTTTTTTTTTTTACTTTGGAAAGGCACATATACAAAGAGGAGAGACAGAGACGAAGATCTTCCATTTGGTGATTCACTCTCCAAATGGCCACGATAGCTGGAGTTGAGCTGATCCACAGCCAGGAACTAGGAGCCTCTTCTGGGTCTCCCAGGTGGGCACAGGGCCCCAAGGTCTTGAGTCATAAGCAGAGAGCTAGCAGGGAAGTGGAGCAGCCAGGACACGAACCGGAGCCTATAACGGTTCCGAGCGGAGGCAAGGCGAGGACTTAGGCACTAGGTTATCTCACTGGGCCCTCTACCAAAGGTCATTAAAACTTCTATATTAGAAATTAAATAAAACAGGAAGGCAGGTCAGTGTATCAACTTATCACCAGCTAAGAAAACACACCGATTGCTGTGGTCATCATGGTTGTTCTCGCCTTCCAGTAAACTTCCTTTCTTAAAAGGATGCTTTGATCAGACCTTTCCAAAAAATCTGTCAGAACTGCTTCCTTCATGTAGGAATATACCTCAAACCAATGAGTCCAAGGAAGACAGCAGGCAGAAAGACGCTAGGCAGAAAGTTATCATTAATGTCTGCTACTTTGTCCACCACCAAGGTTCCAGTCCTTTGAAATGCATCATCAAATCCAACACCTTCAGTGTTTTGACAGATTTAAATATTGACCTGGACCAACTGACTACTCAAACCAATAAAAATGAAAAGACAAGGTAAACCTAAGAAGGTAGACCTAACAAACTGAAAGCTACCATGCCCAAACAAAGGAAAAACAACAGTGGGAGGACACAGGTGTATAACCAAGGGCCCCTCCCAGCTGCAGGGATGCTGAGGCCTGTCTTCCACCTCCTTGGGTTGTGGCCATGGATCTCAGAACCCAGGGATTCCATTCACCGGGTCAGATTACAAAGCGGCAGTCTCCACACGCATCACAGGCGGGAGGAAGGGTGCCTCTCAGAAGGAGTAGTCACCTCACGTGGGACAAGAGGAAGTTTCAAATATGAACGATCACTGGGATGTTTACCTAAAAATCATGCAATGAGACGCATCCTTTTCTGTGTATTCTGATTGCTATTTTTGCTCTTGAGGTATTGTTCTGTTTCAAAGCAAAAAGTATGACTTAAAAAAAAAAGTTAAGAGCCCAGCGGCATGGCCTAGCAGCTGAAGTCCTCACCTTGAACGCACCAGGATACCATATGGGCACTGGTTCTAATCCCGGCAGCTCCACTTCCCATCCACCTCCCTGCTTGTGGCCTGGGAAAGCAGTCGAGGACAACCCAAAGCCTTGGGACCCTGCACCCATGTGGGAGACCTGGAAGAGGTTCCTGGCTCCTGGCTTCGGATTGGCACAGCACCGACCGTTGCGCTCACTTAGGGAGTGAATCATCAGACGGAAGATCTTCCTCTCGGTCTCTCCACCTCTCTGTATATCTGACTTTCCAATAAAAATAAAAATAAATCTTAAAAAAAAAAAATTAAGAACGGTTGCCCAAATACTACTCCAGGCCTCTTTTGTGAACTTAATTACCAAGCAACTTGGAAATATTCAGGTTTTTTTCCCCACCCACTGGGAGGGGAAAAAAACATCACATATTTCTATAGTGGAAGCCTTTCTACTCACAGAAAAGAATTCATTAATTTTCTCTAAGCCAACCACACTGGAGGCCAAAATCTTTGTTCAGGGAAGGCAGGGCACATTCATCAATTAGTGCAGTAATGTTCTGAGTTTTGTTTATAAGCCCAGCGTTAATCACCATCTGTTAGCTTGCATTAGAAAGCTTTCATTGATATTTATGCCGCTCAGAGTGTGGTAAAGGAAGACCCCGTGTGAAAGCCCCCTCCCTGCCGATGTTCACAGCCCTGGATCAGTGCAGGCCGCTCCCAATGGAATACTGCCCCATGGAAGGCTTGCTTCCATAACCTTCCGTTAGCTGAACGCACAAGTTAGAAACATACTGAAATCATCGTCTACAGCAAATTCCGACCACGTTAGCCCTTCAGACGGCAGGAAACAAAACCTGATGCTCCTTTTTGAAAGGTAAAGAAACGGCAGCTTCCCCCAAGTGCAGAAGTCGGATTCCTTAACAGGCATTCAGCTGAGAGCAAGGGTGATCATCTGCCTCAGCTACTTCAAACACCAACTGATCTTCCTTGACTAACTCGGCTTTACCATAATCATCTTCGAGTTGTAATCTGGGGTGAGTTCATGGCTTGGTTCATATCACTGCACGTTGATAGATTTTGTTTTCTAACTGAAATGCAAACTTTGAACACAGAAATCATCACTCTATTTCATTCAAACCTCTTCCCCTAATATATTACTTTACATTCAACAGACAATGAAGAGTAATTCAACCTCTACAACCATTAACACTTCCCCCAGTACAGCTGTAACAGGGTAACTCCAGGGAAATGACTGCATTAAAACGTGTGACTTTGGGACCAGTGCTGTGGCACAGTGTATTAAGCCACCCCTGTAACGTCAGCATCCAATATGGGCATAGGTTTGAGTCCTGGCTGCTTCACTCTAACCCAGCTAACTACTAATGCACTTGGAAACACAGGGGAAATGTTTCAAGCACTGGTTCCACGGGAAGAACAGGATGGGGTTCCACCCGGCACCAGTCTGGCCAAGATTAAACCACTGTGGCCATTTGGGGAACAAACCAGCAAGAGGAAAATCTGTCTCTCCTCCTCTCTTTGTAACTCTGCTATTTAAGTAAATAGATATTTAGAAGTTTTAAAAAATGGGGAAAAAAAAAGAAGTACTAGAAGACCTCTCTGGTTGCCCTTGGGACCTGATTAGAATTCTCATGCTTTTATCACATGCAGTGCAAACTTTCAGTCTTCCCTTAATGAACCTGAACATCAGGACAACTACTGTATTTTTGTACTTTGATGCTTTTAATTCTCAAATTTCCGCTCAATTTTTCCAAAGAATTAAAAAAGAAAAGAAATACCTATGCTCTCCCCATAGCAAGTGACATTTAATCTTTGCCAAGTGAAGAGGCAGGAAGAGCCCACAGTCCACAGAGTGAATGCTAGAAAACAGGCGGTATCATGAAACTGTAAGACCTCGTGTCACCAAGCTCTGTGCTGGAGCTCCGTGAGCGAGGCCCTGCGGAGGACACAACAGCATAGTCCCAGGGCCTGCTCCCTGGCCACAGCTCAGCCTTCGAACACCAAGATCTTGGGACTGGTCAGTGCAGCATCCTCAAGCACCGTGAGTAGTCCTAAAACACCATCGCGCCGATAAACCATCAGAGAATAAACACTGTAGAATGAATACGTAACACCAGACGCCAGACAACAATCTGAAGAGGGAGAAGTGCTGGCACCAGTTAGATTTTGCTCTTCGATTACATTTCTCCCTGTGGTCCTACTTTACAAGGGACAGTGATCAAGATCCTGCTGAGCCCAAACACCAGATGATGCAAGGAAAACATTTTAGAACTGAAGACTTTGAGCCCAAAAATGGCAGCTGCTCTTAAGTTTGAGACTTCATTATATGAAAACAAGAAGGTAGAAGTTCTAGATTTCCATGGAGTATTTTGCCCTTTTAATGGGGGTTGGGGAGCGCCTACAAGGAAAGACCCATTCTCGGGTTCTATAATCAATTTAGCAGGTCACTGAATGGTGCTCTCCTAAATAAAACAGCGTACGACTGACTGCATTACAAAGAAAAAGGCAAGTATTGATCAGGGAAACTTCTGATTCAGTTATATGTATGTAAGTGTGTTTATGGAACTGGCATAAAACATGCTTCTCAGTATGTGTCCCAAAATTAGTGGAAGAACAGTACTCTAGAAAGTCTATTTCCGCCCATTTAGAAATGAAGCACAAGATAATGACATGTGTAAGTGGGGAGGAGGGACTGATTTATTCTCAGAGCTAAAGCTCCATGGCAATGGATATTAATATATTAAAGCGCTGCAGGAGGGGCCTGGTGTGGTAGCCTAGCAGTTAAGGTCCTCACCTTGTATGGGCCAGGATCCTGTATGGGTGCTGGTCCATATCATGGTGGCCCCGCTTCCCATCCAGCTCCCTACTTGTGGCCTTGGAAAGCAGTCGAGGATGGCCCAGGGCCTTGGAATCCTACGCCCATGTGGGAGACCCAGAGGAGGCTCAGGGTTCCTGGCTTCAGATTGGCTCAGCTCTGACTATTGTGGCCACTTGGGTAGTGAATCAGAGAATGGAACATCTTTCTCTACTCCTCTCTGTATATCTGACGTTCCTATGAAAATAAATAAATCTTTGGGGGAAAAAAAACTGCAGGAAATCTTAGTGACCATCTAACCCAATTCTCTCATTCCAGTTTTAAAGTACAGACACTTAAAACCAAACTGGTAGTTGAGGGCACGAGGTGACGAGGCACCAAAACTCTAGCAGAGGCTGGTGGTCAGGTGCAAAGATGGCGTCCAGCAGCCTCTCCCACCAGCTGGGAGGCAGAACTAGACGGCCTCACTGGCTCCTACTGGACAAAGCAGAGAGACAAAGAGGTATCTCCTATCTCTGCTTCACTCCGCAAATCTGCAGAGTGAATCTAAGTAACATTTTACACTCCACCTCCCTCCTGCCCCAAGCTGGGACCGATCAAAGCACAGATTCCAGAAACACAAGTCTCCCACATAGACGGCAGGTAGCAAAATTATCCTGTATTAAAAGGAAAATGGAATTCAGACTTGAACCCAGCCAGGCCATCCAATATAGGATGTGGGCATCCCAAGAAGTATCCTTGCAGTTGTGCCAAATGCCTCTTCTCCAAAATTAAAATTCTGTGCTGTAACATAGCAACGACTCCAGTGGACACATCTTAGGACAATCAGATTTACAGATGAAGATAAAGAGACAGTGGGCACTTCCTTCCACAGAGAACTCAGTATTTGAAACATGACAAAAGCTATTCAGGAGGGCCTGGCATGATAGCCTAGTGGCTAAATCCTCACCTTGCATGCACCAGGATCCCATATGGGCATCAGTTTGTATCCCAGCTGCTCCACTTCCTACCTAGCTCCCTGCCTGTGGCCTGGGAAAACAGTCCAGAAAGGCCCAAAGTCTTGGGACTCTGTACCCGCATGGGAAACCCAGAAGAAGCTCCTGGTTCCTGGCTTCAGATCAGCTCAATTTCAACCATTGCAGCCACCTGGGCACAAAATATATCCTTCTCTCTGTATATCTGCCTTTCCAATTAAAAAAAAAAAACTGTTCAGTAAAGTTAAAATAAAACTCTGCTTTCAAAGCTTTAGGAAACATATGGTCAAGGAAAAAGACTTTGGACAAAAGAAGTACTAGATAACCTTTAATTAAAATAAATTGTACCTTGAGACAAATTACACAAAACTTGTAAGACTCTCAAGTTGGAGTGCAACTTGCCACAACTGCTGCCTCTAAAGAGAAGCTAACTGCTAAGCGTCAAGTGCCCAGAAGAAAGCAGAAAGAAGGGCTAAGACGACCTCTTCATACAACTTCCTCTGGGGCCTATCCAAATGTTTGCTCCCCTTTCAGAAGAGCAAAACGGCTCCTTCCTACAGCAAAGACTTCAGGAAACAACTTACTAACTTCCACGAAAAGGCAAACAGGACACACTTTTTTCTTTTTCATGTTTTTAAGCCATTATCCAAGTTCCTATATTCTTTAGGCCACAGGTACAAGATAATTCTCATCAACTGCCATTCCAACATTCACTTTTACTTTAAACTACTCCGGTAAGAAATCAGTTTTGCTGCATAACAGTTGGAGTGGTGGGGCAGGGAAGTGATGAAATCATTCTTTTCTTTCCTAATTTTATTTTAAAATCAACAAGCTCAAACAGTTGTGACTGGATCATGGTTAAAACTCGTTCTGTACACATACAGTTACACAAACTTTTACATGTGCAATGCAAGAAACTTTTGTTATTGGAAGGAAGTTAGCAGGACTGGGTGGATGGTTTGACACTGGATGACAACACCAATTATGCCAGATGTAGCCGTGCATTAAGCTAACTGTGGGTCCCCAACTGGCAATCAATCATGTGACTGTGACCACTAATGAGCTTGGGGCCTGCCAAGTTTCACGTGACTGATAGTTATGAAACAACTTCCTTTCCATTTGTCTCAAAACAGACTTAAATTATTTTTTTTTTTAGCCCTTAAACCATAAATGACACTGTAAAACAGCAAACTAAGAATCTGCACAAACTCTCCCATGAAGTCATCTTCCCCAGCCAGGAGACAAGATTCTGTAGTCACAAGCAACAATTCTTGCTGACTCCGGAACAAGTTATGGACACGCAAAAGCAAGAGAAACAACAAATCCAGCATCTTCAAGTAAGCCACCATTTCACTTCATGCTAATTTTTCCTTTCTAAAGAGTTCAAGAATCAACTGTCATTCCAAATTTGTGGTATAGGGCTGATCTGTATATGGGGCTGGGAGGTGGGTGTAGAACCGTTAGACAACACACATACTCACTTGTGGGTGGTACCCAACTGATGCTAGCACAGTAGGAGGACCCACTTAGTACCAGTTACAAAAGCCACAGATTACAGTTAAACATCACTATATTATCAACTATATAAAGGCCTCTCTCAGGGCAGAGCCATCCTTATATAAAGAGATTAGAAGGTCCAAAAAACGTTCATTCATTATAGACAACCATTTCAATCTAGCTTTGGGGAGGAACAAAGTTTTCCTCCAGGTGAAGTTTTCTCCCAGTCAGCACCCTGTGGTCATCCTTTAATGAAGACTAAGTTTGACATTCTCCAGAATTAGCAGCAGCAAGACTAGCTTCCCCCCCCCCAAAAAAAAGAGAGATTAATTCTTAAGGGTCACTCAATGGAGGAAGAGCTCAGCACAAAGACCAGCACAAAAGAACCATTCTGTTTGGTTCTAATAATGAAAATGTCTCACTGAAGAGGAACATAAAAAATAAGAACCGAAGTCAGTGAGTAAACACACTTCTGCTACAGAGTCATGCATCCACTGGAAAGCAGAGTCAGGGGCAACGATCTAGCACACCTGCTAAAGAACATCTACATCCCACACAAGAGTGCCTGATTCAAGTCCAGCTCCCCCCAAATGTACGCCCTAACAACTGGCCCAAGCATATTCCTCCAAACATGTGCCCTAGGGACCCTAGTTTCCTAGTGGAAAACCCAACTTGAGTTCCCGGCTCCTGACTCAGGTCTGGTCCAGCCCTGGCTGCTGTGAGCATCTGAAAGGTGAAGCGGCTGACTGGGAATTTCTGCCTCATTGGCTTTAAAAAAAAAAAAAAAAAAGTCTTGCGAAGATTGATTTTATTTACTTATCTAAAAAGACAAAGTTAGAGAAAGATCTTCCATCCCAGATGAGATCTTCCATCCACTGGTTCACTCCCCAGATGACAACGGTACCCAAAGCTGGGCTGGTCCAATAACAGCAGCTTCTTCTCATCTCCTACATGGGTGCAGGGACCCAAGGACTTGGGTTATCCTCCACTGCTTCCCCATGCCATGAGCACGGAACTGGATCAAAGTGGAATAGTCAGGACACAAACCAGAGCCAAGGGAAAATCAAAGCCCTATGTATATATGGTGCTAAAACAGAATTCATTTTAAAGTTTCAATTCAAAAAGGGAAGAAACACACCATCTGGTGACCTGCAACTAATACATCACAAAGCCCTTTAAACAATGCTGACCTGCTCTTTAAGTCATTATTACAAGTGCATGGAGAGTTCATTGGCAAAGAAGCACTTACAGTGGACTGAGAAAATCACCCCAGCTACCTTGCCCTCCACAAATAAACCAGAATCATCTCTTCAAGAGGTCCAGTCACTTTCCTGTGATAACATGGTGTCCCATCCAGAAGGCCGTTTGGCCAAGCGGAACAGTCACAGTCCACAGCACCTGGGTGACTTCTCCCAGCTGCAGCACATTCATTAGCTGATACCACAGCCAGAATCAGAGACGCCCTTCGCCTGCGAATCCAAACGTCTTGCCTTGAAATCCAGTGCACCTCCATACCCACCCTTGGTTGTTCCCATTCTAATTGTGCTCAACTTCAAAATCACAAAGAGGGACAGGGCCAACAGGCCCTTTTAAATACTTTCCACCATCCCAGTAATTCTTAATGTTTGGAGGAAACTCATCTCTGCACAAGCCTTTCAAACTAGGCAGTACACAGTAGCTGAAAAACAGCACCTGGCTATAGTCCTTCAAGTCCTTCACTTCAGCACTAATGATAACAGTTTGATTTCATAAACAAAGAGAATGCCTGAGAAAGGCCGAATGAGAGGTCTGAGACAGGTTTAATTATGCCTGCCGAGCATCTAAGGTCCAAAACCCACCGCCACCTGCAGGCTCGGCTTGCCTCAGCTTTGCCAGTCCTACCCCAGCTGATGCAAACAACCACCCTGGCTCTTTTCATCAACATAAAGAAAAGATTACAATAATTAGCTCTAAGTGCCTCATAAAGGCTGAGATGAAAGCGCATTACAGCAGGCATCAGTGCCAGAGTTTATGTGGCCTCCTCGTTTCAGACTAACCTGGCTTCATTACCACTGAGTTTTCTTGATGTATCTTCATAGATGGCAGCTCTATGAATGCAATTCCACCGCAGCAGACAGCAGGAGACAGAGGGAAGAAAAGCTACCCACTTGCTCCTTCATGTTTTCTTTAGGCCCACAAAGTCCATTTTAGTATCCTATCATCACTGCTTGATGTGAAGAGCTCCTGTATGGGGCTGAAGAGGGGAAAGTCACATCAAAGCAGCTAAGGAGAGATGCCTCCAGACAGGGGAGGACAGCCCATCTCCTGGGTGAGGGATCACACAGGATCCTGCCAGGGAGGCCAGATGGTTTTAAACCTTCAATTATCTGATTTGTAAAACTATCTTCACCCTCGTGAACACTACTGCTGTTTAATGATACGATCACTGAATATGCTAACAAGGTCCAGACTGAAAGAGTCGCAGAAACGTCCATGTGTAGTCATTATTCCAAGGAAAAGGCAAGCTGGAAATTGTTGCTAGGTCTCAGATCTCTAAAACCTCCCGCCCAGTTCAAACTTAATTAAAATGAAATTAAATCATTTCAGAGGATTTATATATTTCTGTGAAAGGCAATGACAGACAGGGAGGGGGGGAGGGACGAAGGCAGGGACAGAGCTAAGAGGTCAAGACAGAGGTCTTCTTTCTATCCACCAGTTCATCTCCCTGGCATACACTCAACAGCCAGAGCTGAAGCAGGCTGCAACCAGGAGCCCAGGACTCCATGCAAGTCTCCCCCATCTTCTGTGCCTTCCTAGGTGGATTAGTAAAAAAACTGCATCAGAAGCAGAATACCTAGGTTTTGTACCAGTGCTCCAGTATAAGATGCTGGTGACACAGACAATGGCTTAAGCCTGCAGTACCGCACACTGCAGCATCAAATAAAACCTCAAGTTTCGTTCTTCAATCACACTACCTACATTTCAAGGGCTTAACAGCCACATGTGACTAATTCATTATACTGGATAATGCAGGTAGGATATTTTTCCACAATTTCAAATATTCTATTGGATGGCTTTGCTGTAAAAAAAAAAAAAATTCTCCTGACAGAAAATAGAAGAGAAGGGAGTATGTGATGAAAGAACGAGTCTTACTTCACCTGAACAAATCTGCTGGCGTGCTCAAGCATGGTGGTGGAGAGTCGGACGTTAAAGCCCACCAGTCCCAGCCTAACTCTCACCGAGGCTCAGACTCCTTCGCCTCCCCAGTTCCCGATGTGGTACAAAGATGACCACAGCACACAGTCAGGATTAAATGAGTTCCTACGCCACTGTTAGCAAGAAGCCTGCCAATCTGCTTGAGAACCTTAATAAGATGCTTCTGTTCTGGATTAGTAACTCAATGTTTTGTTCTCTGGTGTATGCATGAAAACTTGTGATAGCCAATCCACGCTCTCCTGGGAGGAGAGGTAGGTGGGCCTGAGCAGCTGAAGTTTCCTCTGAGTCGGCCCACAGTCACAACAGGTTCTCTTCATCCAGCAGGAATGAAAATGCATTCTGACTTTATTTTATATTAAATTACTTCTAAAGTTCACAGAAAAGGGAATCGAAATTTTATTTTAGTACCCATGGGGGAAAAAACCCTGAAGTCCACACACAGTATTTTCATAAGACATATTTCCACAAACTTTCCAAAGATCCTGGTATGCATGGATAACAAAACTTTTTCATACTAACATAAATTATCTTTTAATTCCATTTCCACAAATACCAATTATACTCATACGTCAAATTCCTAGTAATTTAATCTATTACAACTGCAAATAAACTTACAAATAATTCTGATTTCCTCAAACCGGGCTAAATTTACAGCATCAAAGTAAGATATATATATATATATCTATATATATAAAGATATATGTAATGTATAAAATATATATATATAAGATATATAGATCTTACATAGATATATATAGATATACATACTGTAAGATCCTAAGAATTATCTCTAATAGTCACCTGCAATTAGCACACATATTGCTGAAAATAGAAACCAGTTATTAAAGATACATTCAACTTACTGAAAACTCCAAATGTTATTTAATGATTTGGTAAGTATCAGTCTAGCCTGTTTGAAACAGCTGAGCAATGTAATGATTGAAAAAGACACAGGGCCTGGCGCGGTGGCACAGTGGTTAAGCGTCCTCGCCTTGCACGCCCGGGATCCCATAGGGGCGCTGGTTCTATCCCGGCAGCCCCGCTTCCCTTCCAGCTCCCTGCCTGTGGCCCGGGAAAGCAGTCGAGGACGGCCCAAAGCTTTGGGAACCTGCACCCGCGTGGGAGACCCGGAAGAGGCTCCTGGCTTCGGATTGGCATAGTATCGGCCCTTGCGCTCACTTGGGGAGTGAATCATCGGGCGGAAGATCTTTCTCTCTGTCTTTCCTCTCTGTATATCCGCCTTTCCAATAAAAAATGATAAAAATAAATCAAAAAAAAAAAAAGAAACAAAAAGACACAAAACTGAAGAACACTGAAGTACTAGGCAGCAGCTTCATCGTTGGTGGGGCAACTTAATTATTTCAGTAAAAAAAGTAAAACCTGGAAAACAGCCTTTCAGCACTTTTAAATCATGAGCTGGTTATTGTGAATGGCTTTTTGACCATTTTAGAAAAGAAAAAAAAAATGTCAGCAGCCAAAACAAATGTCAACTGAAAAAAAAAATGCTGATTAGTTAGAAATCGCATAATCCTGACTACCAATTTATGCAGCAAATGCCCTAATACTTCCTTTTTGGAAAATGTTCTAAGTTAGGAGAAAGATGTTATCTGAAAAAAAAAAAAACCCTGTGATGTCTAGTGGGGAAAAGAAGCTTCTGAGATCAGCTGCAGACCACTAGAGCAGGAAACGGGGAGGAGCAGAACCCGCCTGGCTGTGAAGTGATGGCTGGTAAGGCTGCCTGAAAAGTACAGGGGCTCCGCTGCCCTCTGAGCTTGCACACATGTTCAAAATCTTTGATGACTGACAATCTTTAAAAATACAAACCTCGCGAGGAAAAGTGGCCTAGGTTTTCAAGTCTTAATGAGCGTCAACGTCTGAGGCGACACCCAGATGGCACAGCAGGCCATTCCCCAGGTCACTCACTGGATTCACCGTGATCACAAACAGCCCATGCCCAGAGCAGTGCTCACACTTTCATGGGTCTCTGGTTGTACCTTTTGTTGAAAAAACGAAAACCACAGCGTAGACTGTCTTATTTTGATATTATTCTTCAGTCCAAAATACACATTTTTAAGACGATTAAAAGGTCACATTCTATGAAACGGTTCCGCATTAGATGAAATCACCCAAGCAGGGTAAGCAGGGTGAGTTCTAACTCCATCGTCTACTCCTAAAACTCAACGACAGTTAAAACAGATACTTGATAATCCGGGAAACTGCTACACATGATTAAAATGCTTTCATAATCATGTTATTCCCAAAGTGTGCACAGTAGGCACCCACAGATTTTCAACTAGAGATGAGCCGATTCAGAGATACTATGTACTAGAAAGGGAAGAGGCATCTGGGGAATGGAATCATTGCCTGATTCTTTCCTTTGCTTGTCATGGTACTCTGAGCAAAAAGTCACATATTTATACCAGGATAATATTCACTGTATGTCCCGTTCCCATAAGAAATGAAGCAACAGATTAGCTGGGTAAGGAGTTACGTGATGGGTCTGGTGCCGTGGCCTAACGGCTAAAGTCCTCACCTTGAACGCACCAGGATCCCATATGGGCGCCAGTTCGTATCCCGGCAGCTCCACTTCCCATCCAGCTCCCTGCTTGTGGCCTGGGAAAGCAGTCGAGGACAGCCCAAAGCCTTGGGATCCTGCACCCACATGGGAAACCTAGAAGTTGTTCCTGGCTCCTGCCTTCGGATGGGCACAGTACCAGCCATTGCGCTCACTTGGGGAGCGAATCATTGGATGGAAGATCTTCCTCTCTGTCTCTCCTCCTCTCTGTATATCTGACTTTGTAATAAAAATAAAATAAATCTTTTTTTTTAAAAAAAAGGGAGTTACGTGACTGACGGCTTTGTAAACCGAGTGATATTTCAATGCAAGAGAACCGCTTGTCGATTGGTTAAGCAGTTCCTCTGACAATGGTTTCAGGTTACCTTCCCTGCTTAGTGTGTAGAAGGGAATAGAGCCAATAGGATGACCAGGGCTACGGGGAACGGCCAGCCAGATTCCACAGCTCCCTTCCAGGGCCGATCAAACAGCAGCCACCTGGCCAGTGCATCCCAGGGCATGCTGAAAAGTCTGAGACCATGAGGAATCTCTGAGGAACAAGAGCAGGGGTCCACAGGGTCAGAACCCAAAGCAAACCAACCCAGCAAAAAAGTGGCATGAAAATGGGCAAGGACTAATGGAGCTAAATAATCCTGGAGATTTCAGCCTTTGCCTGACTTTAACACTGTCAGAAACCAGCCAACCGTTCACAAAATATTGTCCTGGGGTTGGTACTGTGGCATAACATTTTACGCCTCCAGCTGAGATGCTGACATTCCATATCCTGCCGCTCCACTATTAACACACCTAGGAATGCGGTGGAAGATAAACCAAATCCTAGTACCCAAATGGGAGCCCTGAATGAAGCTCATGGCTCCTGGCTTCAGCCTGGCCCAGCTCTGACCACTGCAGGCATTTAGGGAATGAGCCAGCTACTAGATGACTGCTCTCCCTTCCTCCCTCCATCTCTGCACTTCAAATAAATAAAATGAAAGCAAAAGGTCCCTCGCATAGCAAAAAGAATCCATATCCAAGAACCTCTGATTTGAACGCATTAAGGTAAACAAAAACTATCCATTTAAAGGTCATCTCTCAAAGCTTAAATGCTCCCCAGGCCACTCCACCGGGGCCTTTGGGTGACCTGACAAAGGCAGGAACCGACTTGGCCAGGCCGGCCAATCTCACCAGGCAGTTATCTAGTTGAGGAAATTGAAAATGATATTTCGCAGTAAAAAAAAAAAAAAAAGCAGAAGTTGACCCAAATCAAACTCGTAACACAGAGAAGGTCCAAGAGAGCACAGGGTTTGGGGAGGTAAGTGACATCTCTACCGCCCCGCACCACCCAGCTGCAAGTCCTAAGCCCACAGCTTTCTGGCTTTGCTCCTCCCACAAGGCGCTTAGCCTCCCAGGGCCTCCACTCATGGAACGCAGGATGACCAAAGTGCCCCTGATCCAGGAGCTGGCAGGATGACATGAAGAAATGCCCGCAGAGCACTCACAGCCTCGTCCGCCTCACCAGAAGCACATTGCGTGGTCTTGGTACTGTCACTGCGTCTCCCCACAAAACTTTTTGATTTCTTGCAGAGGGTTCTCATAAAGAACGTTCTGGGCCCAAGTATTTGGTCAGCAGGTGAGAAAGAAACAGCCCGGCATACCTCTGAGGAATCAGGGAATGAATTAGACTAGTTCAGTTGGGAGTGGGGGTCGCGGAATAGGGATGGGGAAGGGCTGTGCTCCGACCAGCCCAACACTAGTTGCTCCTCACCTCTGTTTGTGCACTTCCCTATTCTACCCATGGAGTAGCTTGCACCCAAGAGAGAGTGAGTCTACCAGCCCAGGCCTGGAGGTCTGTGGGAGATGAGACAGGCAGTGAAGGTTACAGGCAAAGACAAAGAGACCCAGGGGGTGGTTGCACGAGTCGCACTGAGATCAGCCCATTACAAAATGCACACTTAGGAAGCTGCCTTGCAGCCGAGGCACAGGCTGAGCAGGGGAGATGCCCAGGTAGGGGACCACCGGACTGGCTGAGCGACAGGCTGGCCCTGTCACCCAGGCCCCAGGGCAGGGAAAGGAGATTCCCTGGACCTTCTCCTCCCTCGGGGACCACAGTTTTCTACTAATTTCTGGAGGAAGTGTCTTCAGAAGCAACAGAAGGAAACCTCAAACATTTATTTATTATGATGTTCAAGGGTATTTTGCAGAATTCCTAGAAAAGTTTTAAATAGTTAAGCTCATTCTGGGTGCCAAAATAAATCAATCAATAAGAGGCTGGCATTGTGGCGCAGCAAACAAATTCAGCCTCAGTGAAACTGGCATCTGATACAGATGACAGCTCATGACCCAGCTGCTCCATTTGCTCTCCAGTTCCTTGCTAATGCGCCTGGGAAAGCAGCAGGAGCTGGCCCAAGTGCTCAGGTCCTTGCCTCCCACGTGGCAGAACTTGACAGCGTTCCAGGCTCTGGGTTTTAGCCTGACCCAGCCACACCTATTGCAGTCATCTGAACCATAAATGAACCAGCAGATAAAAGATCCCCGTCTCTTCCCCTCTTTCATGAGATAAAAAATGAAATTGACACATGGTGTTTTCTTTTAATATGCCTTTTTTTATGAACATCCTTAGGTCTCACCCAACCCCTCCCCACCACCTAGGAGGAAGTCATGAGGCTAAGCTTTAGGGAAAACAGCTGGTTCTCCCAAGGTCTGTGACAGCACCTGTTGTTATACTCCTAGACCACCAATATCCTGAGAAGACGTATGCTTCCACAGACCCCAAACAGGCTTGGCAGAAGTAGTATTTTTTCAAGGGTGATGACATATCCTTCTGCTGATCCAGGTGCAAAGACCACCAAACACCCTCCAGACACCTCACCTCACGCGGAAAGCTCCTGCTGAGCTCGTCACACTAGGACAACTGGTGCCTGGCTTTTTTTTTTTTTTTTTTGGTGGGGAAGGGAGACAGAAAACATTAAGATCATGCACCTTTGGTTTACAGTCTCTTACAAAATGATAGCATGATTAGTATTTCATGATGCACATAATAAAGCAGCAACAAGCAAGAATGCAAGCAGAGTCCTGTGGTGACGTCACGTGTGTGCAGACAGTGCCTGGGGGTCACCTGCACCCTTCTCATCTGAAAGGCAGTAAGACTTCAAAAGCACTTCAGAGGCAAACGGCCATGCCACAACTGAAGACGTTGCAGCCAAAATAACCCAAGACCTAATTACAGTGCTCTGAGACGTATCCAGAAAAATACTACTACTGGCTGAATAACAACCCAACGGTGGAGATTCTGAAACAGTATGAAATTACGAAGAAGAACAATAACAGTCTAGTGGGGGACTCTAACACCTCATGGAGACTGAAAGCGGGAGACTAGGACCAAGGCTCAGGTCTGCCTGGGGATAAGGGCCCACCTCCAGACCCTTGGTCCTGAAGCAGGTGCTCAGGAAGATCCACAGCCTGAGCAAGGATGGACTTGCTCCAAGCCCCCAAGACTCCCAGGCAGGCAATACTGTGGATCAGCCACTGAACAACCACAGCCAAATGCTCTCCACACTCTCAAGGTGCCTGAAAACACCTGTGATACCAAGCAAGCATGCAATCATCAGAGATACAAAAAGTTTAAAAAAACCCTTTGAGAGGTGTGCAACGTAACGTCTCTTGTCCACACGTGACATTTTCTTCAAGAAACACAAGACGTGGTTAATGCTTCTCAGACTCCCACTTACTCAATAACAGCAAGAATAACTGAAAGCAGTCTGCATGCAGCGTAAGGTCTTCCTCGGAGCCACCAAAAGTCTTGTCAACCCGACAACCCCCACGCTTCCCAATAGAAGCTTTATTTTCTGAAGTCCACCATCCCCTTGAGCCTAAAGGACATGCAATCTGCAATACATTTCTCTAGCAAGAACTGCCCATGAGCAGGAAGGAGTTACCTCATTATAACCTGGCCAGATATTATCTCCCAAGCCTTAGCTTTCCCATTTAGAAAATAAAAATTGCATCATTGTCCTTCCAGGATTGACATAAGGGAAGGTAAGTGTATGTGTGAAGATCCAATGCAGCTCTCCTGCCCAGCAAGAGCCAAGCCTGGGCACTGTTGCTCAGTACAATCACCGCCTCAGTCCCACCTCACCCCACTGCTGGACATCCAGACTTTACCCTCGGCTAGGGACCACAGACATGGGGAAACAGGAGAAAAGATGAAGTGAGGAAAGCCATCCAGTAACCGTTGTGGACTAACAGCCAAATTATCAGCTAACAACACGCAACGCAGAGGGAGCTCCTGACCCCCGATTACTTCCAAGTCAGCGCGAAGGGCCTTGTTACAGCGCCACATTTCAACCCTGAGCACACTCCTTTAAAAACCTAAGCATCACACCTGCTGAGGTTATCAAAGCAATTCAATGACCCACATCCCCTACCTCCACATCACCAGCCCCAAAAACACAGGTACTGCCAACGTTAGATGCCTAAACTCTAAAGCAGCATTCTCCTCCTCTCACTCTCTTTGGGGAAAAGAAAAACTTCGCTGAGGGACAAAGTAGGAAGCCAGTGTTCTAATATAAACATGACAAGCCCAATTCCATCACAGCAATACACTTTGTGACTTCAGGACAGAAATCTTTTCTGGCCATCTGGAGCAATTCCAGGCATGGGGCCAAAACTTCGCAATCCCTTTTCAAAGTAAATGACAGATCAGTAACTGCCACGTTGCTAATGCACAGCCAAAGAGAGCACCTCATATCCTATTCAGTGCTCCCTGGAGTTTCACACATGTAGTAAAAACAAAGGGCTTGCAAACAGCTCTGTACACTTTCCAGTGTTCCAAACTCAAGAGTGATCAGGTCACTTCCGAACAAGGTGGCACTTTTGGAGGCATGATCTTAAGACTCTATTTCAGAGAGGAAGTCGGACTTGCTACAAGTTTCCCTGGAAAGAGCCACATCTCACTCAAAACATTACCAACTCAGAAGTGGTGCACAGGAGTCCACCACAACTTTCAAGAATCTGTCTCCTGCAATGATTGAGACACCTGTTTACACTGCACCAAATACGAGATTACACAACACACGGGGCAACACAAATGGACTTGGGATCAACAGTGATGTGACCTATGAAGCTGGAAGCCATTTCTGTCAAACCCATCGTGGCCAGCAGTATCTCTTTGTTCAATCATTCAGAAGACTCAACATACAGCCTGCCCGGTTATCGGGTTCTATAGCTCTGAAGAATGAAATCAAAGTCCTTGTTGGGTAGGAGGGCATTCGGCTGAGCATGTAAGTGACCGTTGGGGACAGCCCCATCCCATATTGAAGGACGAGTCTTGGCTCTCAGATTCAGTTTCCTGGTGATGTCCTGGGAGCCAGGAGATGGTGTCAGTTCCTGGGTTCCTGCCAACCACACACCTTGACTTCCAGACTGACTTTCAGGCTCCTTAACTCCAGTCCAGCCCTGGCTGTTGCTGGCATTTGAAGAATGAACCAGCAGTTAGAAGATTCTCCCTCTCTCTCTCTGTCTCTCTTTCTGGGTGTGTGTGTGTATACCTGTCTGTGTACTTGTACTTCTTTCTGTCCTTCAAATAAAATAGCATTTTTTAAAATTATTTTTAAATAGAACTTGAAATGGAAATCCATGTTCTGGACATTGCTGCCCACAGTGTCACAGACTGCCCCCGACAGAGCGCCTGGAATGCCAGGAGGTTTGCAGTTCAATCATCTCCCCTCATGGCACACTGAGTCGGAAGACACCACCCAACAGCCACGTGACCTCCCACAAAGGCTTTGCTTCAGATTTCAAAGAAAAGAACACTATCTCTCATTGCCACATTTTCCACTGGAGAACTACCTGATATTTTTAAGTAAATCGTTTCAAAACTAAACAATCTGAAAATGTTTCTAGTACACTGTTTCTTAAGAAGATGAGTTTGCAAAAAGTCTCACAGATGAGCAAAAGAGTAAACAGTAGTAGCTAACCACTGATTACAAAATTCAACTGCAGACAGAATACGAACGTCTTAGTGCATTCAAGCTCCTCCAACAAAACACTTTATGGTGCGATTAGACAATGGAAACCTATGTCTGGCACGTTTAAGGGTTGGGCAGTCCAAGGTCCAGGCCAGCAGACCTGGTGTACGGTGAAGGTGTCTCAGGGTCATGGCTGGTACCTTCTTGTATCCCCGTCACAAGGTGGAAGGGCTGTAGGGCTCCACCGTGCCAACTGCCCCTAAGCTCTCCACTTCTCAATATCCACTGGGGAGTTTAGAATTGACACCTGAATTTGGAAAGGGACATAAAACACTCAGATCATAAGAAAGTCTCATTCTTCTGATGAGCAAAAAAAAAAAATAAATAAGTGAATTTTTTTTGAAAAAATTTTTTTTAATTCCTTGAGGAAAAATCCACAACTGCACAGTACAGAAGCAGAGGACAATTAGAAATCACATCCATCCGGAAGAAAAAGATTCTTTTTTTTTTTTTTTTTTTTTTGGTTTGCTTTCAAAGCATTGCGTAACCATTACTACAATAATGGTATCTGAATGTCCTGAGCCAATTCCAAATTGAACCCTTGCGTCCCACCCTGAGACTAGGGATGGTACGGACAAGCTTATCAGGCAGCGTCAGGGCGCATTCAGATGCCTGCTAGGAAGAAAAACAGCAGAAATCTCAAAACAGACTCCTCGTCCCAGGAATGCCCAGGGAGGCCTGTCACCCGTCTGTAGGAAGAACAGGGGATGCCAGCCAGCCACCTTCCCCAAAGCGCCTAACAGGCTCGAGCGGAAATCCCAAGACAGATACAACCACCAAGAGCAGCTTGGGGAGCAGAAAGACTAATGGGACATGGCATCAGCAACTACAAGAATCTGAACAGATGGACAGCAGAAAAGGAAAAAGCAGGGACTTTCTGAAGATACTGAACCATGCAGGTGGAGTGAGGTAAATGATGAAGATGAGACTAAGGAAAGACCAAGACTGCTCTACTATTTTAAAGAACTATAGGCTCCTATGAAGAAAAATGGGGGAAACACAACAACAGGAAGCCTCAGTTCAAATGCATATAGCAGGCCCGGTGACATAGCATAGTGGTTAAGGTCCTCGCCTTGAACACGTTGGGATCCCATATGGGCGCTGGTTCTAATCCCGGCTGCCCTGCTTCCCATCCAGCTCCCTGCCTGTGGCCTGGGAATGCAGCTGAGGTTGGCCCAAGACTTTGGGACCCTGCACCCGCGTGGGAGACCCAGAAGAGGCTCCTGGCTTCAGATTGGCTCAGCTCCAGCTGTTGCGCTCACTTGGAGAGTGAACCATCAGACGGAAGATCTTCCTCTCTGTCTCTCCTTTCTGTATATCCGCCTTTCCAGTAAAAAATAAATAAATCTTTAAAAAAAAAAACTTGAAAGAATTTTAAAAAGACAAAACACATATAGCAAGAAAAAAGCATTCACAAGGAAAAGGAGGAGCAAGGGAAAGAAGCAAACAAGAGATGCCAACAGTCATTTTAATAATCTGTAAAGGTTAAACAGCATTTTGCAGCTTCAGCTCATATAGTCATTTCCTTCGAAGAAGTCATCCAAACCTAATGCTTTAAATAAGCACTGTTTTCTAACTCTACTTACATGCAGTCGCTCCTTTGCTGTCCTCTCATCTTTACCTATTGTAGTCATTCATTCACTCACTTAAGAGCCTCAGTAATGTACAGGGCTTCGGGAAACCACTAACAGGAGCCAAAATGAGAGAAGGAGCAATGAGGAAGAAGGGAGGGGAGGAGAGAAGGTCTGGATGGATGAACTAAGTAAGAGTTAGGCAGAGGACTGGGAAGTTAGCCTAGCCG
This sequence comes from Ochotona curzoniae, assembly GCF_017591425.1. Taxonomy (NCBI): domain Eukaryota; kingdom Metazoa; phylum Chordata; class Mammalia; order Lagomorpha; family Ochotonidae; genus Ochotona; species Ochotona curzoniae. Next base: position 27,560,986 of record NW_024467096.1, read on the forward strand.
GTAAGATGTCTTTCCACACAGAAGTACCTGGGTTCAATTCTCCAATTCAACTCCTAACTCGAGATTCTCCCATTCACACAGACACTGAGGTGGCAGCGATGACTCAAATGACTAGGTTTCTGTCACCTACGTGGGAGATCAGGATTGAGTTCCCACCCTGAAAGGAGCCCCAGTCCAGCCCTGGCCACTGCAGGAAGTAAGGGTGTGAATCCATGAACAGAAGCATTCTCACTCATGCTCTTCCCCCCAACCACCGCCCACACAAGGACCTGGTTTTTAAAAAGATCCACTACTTACCGGCAGTAAGCATATGTAAAATAAATTGCAAATGCCAATCACAAAACTTAAAGAATCCTGAACAATGATTGAGAGAACATCTCCCTTCAAGCAGAAAGCAGCAGATGATTTGTGTACGAGGGACAGTGACCCTAGAGAAAGCAAACACTGACAAGCAGCCTGCCAGGGAGGGTGGGAAGAAAAGGGGGCTGATGGAGCCACACCGTGTTAACACAGACAGCGACCCACTTCGGGACATCTGCTTTACTGCATGGATAAAAACTCTCTAAGAGGGAAGCAAAAGTACACAGACTTAACCTTAGCCCCAGCATAGGTATCTCACGTCATCACTCCTCAGTGTCCCCAGACAGGAAGACATTCTGAACAACAGAGTTAAGCTGTGTTTCTGGCTACGTGTCCCCCATGAACCTGGCCAATTCAGCATGCATTAGTTTGTGAAACCAAAAGGTTAACACTAGGGAAAAAAAAAATCAGAAATTTTCTTGGGTCCTTGACCCAACTTAGTTAAAATTGCACAACTTGTACAAATACAATCACTTCCTGTCTGTTGAACAGAGCAACTAGTGGACTAGGACCAGTTAGAGATGATTTAAGGGAAGAAATCAACCCAGCCACGTCACTGCATCTCATCTTTAAGAAATAACAGGCAGGAAAATACAGAATAAAACTGTTTGGTTGAATGACAGGCATTCTTTCCTTATGTGGCCTACTTTCCACATAGATCGTAAAGAACAAACTGGAAAAAAAGTTTGCTTCAATGTGTCTATCATCTATACCTTCAGTTTTCATGATCGAAAAGTGATATGGAGTCTCGATCATTTTGGAAAAAAATGAATTCAAACAGATACAACCTTAGGGTTAGAAGACAGAAATGTCCAGGGGGAAGAGAAGGAAGGAGACAGCAACTCCGAGGGCATCACCCAATAAACCTTGGCCAAACACAGAATCTTGCCACCTGCACCCATTTTCAGGCATCTTGGCTGTCCCTTTCAGTTCAAACTCTGCTGTATTTCTAACAGTTACAGATAAAACACAAGCTTAAAGTGGAAAAAAGAAACTCAAGGTTCTTCCTGGTTAAAACAATCTATGTCTTGTTATGTTGGTAAATCATTCACCTAACAAACACTTACTATATGCCAACCACTGTGTGTAACAGAACAGGAAAGACACGGTCCCTGCCCTCAAAGAATTTCTACTCTAGAGGGAAAGTCACTCCCCAAACGAAAAGAAGCCAGCCTGTTGCTTTCCTTGCATTCTTTCATACTGACAGTCAAGTAAGCTTCACTTCAGATGGAACTCCTCACGCCAGGCCAAGCACCCCTGTGTCCCAACACACTTCCATCTCTATAGCAGGGGACGTGGGAAGTGAGAAGCTTTGTCTTACCACAATGGGTAACCAGGCTCATAAGTTGGGGGAGATCCAGTAAGATCTAACTATGGTATGATATAGAAAGACCTGTATTGTGTAATTCATAAATGTGCCCTGCTCTCGGTCCACCACCACCAGCAAACTCGCCTGAAGGGCACCTAAAACAACGACCACAACACTACCACCTGCTCTCTAAGGGCAATGAGATCGGCTGACAACTCAAAGAATCTATCATTTTAAATGAAACTCACCCTCTTTCACCATTTATACACTTATTCAGAGATTCTCTAGAAGAATAAGTCCTAAGAATCGGGGTAGAGGAGACAAAACAAGTACAGAATTATCTGCTGCCCCCTCCTTCACATCCACGACAGGGGCTCTCTCTCTACGAAACAAGAAGGTTCTGAAAAGCAAAACCACAAATCAGATATTTAACCAGCAGGCAACTGAGGCCAAAGACCTCTCCCAACCGACAGGAACGGACTCCCTGGCTGGCAAAGCTTCACGCTGTTCCACACGTATACATGTTCCCTAAAACTACAGCATGAAAGATGTACAGACATCCAAAGATGGCTCATTGGTGTGAAACCTTCCAGTAACCAAGTCATTAAAAAAGGACAGCCCTCAGAATGAGTGATACACGCCCTCCTATTTATTTAAAAGCTTCAATTCATTGAACTATAGATAAACATCCTTTTAGGCAATCATCCGGTTTGCATCCTGGAAAAAATATCATTATGCGAAAGGTCAGACAAGTTTATATAGGTTATCAGGTGTAATGTTTTCAGTGATTACTTTTCCATAGCAAATGAACTGTGTTATTGACTCAGAAAAATAAACAATAACGCCTAACTTTTATCTGTGCCCTGATTTCTTGCCAAACTCAAATATACCAGATAAAATAATTCAGACAGTCCATAACACAGTCCAGCTAGTCAGTGCATAAGTATTACGACCATGTTCAAACCAAAATTTCCCATCAAGAAAACAAGTTTTCACAGAGCACGCACTGTGGCACAGCGGGATAAGCTGCTGCTTGATATTCCTGCATTCTAAATGCTGGTCTGAGTCCCAGATCTTCCACTTCTCCACCCAGCAGCCTGGGAGGGCAGCAAATTATGGCTCAAGTGCTTAGACCCCTGCTACCCACAAGGGAGGCAGGGTTGAAGTTCCTGGCTCCTAGCTTCAAGCCTTCTACGTTGTAGGCATCCAGGGAATAAACCAACGAACAGAAGCTCTCTCTTTCTTTGTGTCTGTATTTGTGTGTCTGTCTCATACACACTCGCTCTCTGTATAGTTAGCTTTCAAGTAAATAGGGATAAAGAAATGAACACAATCAAAAGTCATCAAAACTTTTGACCCGGGGCCTGATGTTTTGCCATAGCAAGTTAAGCTGCCGCCTGTGGTAGCAGCTTCCCACATGAGCACCTGTGCATGTTCCTGCTGCTCCACTTTTGATCCAGCTCCCTGCTAAAGCACCTGAAAAAAAAAAAAAGATGAAGTGGAAGATGATCCAACTGCTGTGGTCCCTGCTATCACGTGAGAAACCTCAAAGAAGCTCCTGGCTCCTTGCTGTCCCAACCTTGGCTGCCGCAGCCATTTATAATCATTCAGCAGACTGAAAATGCTCTCTCCCTGACTCTGACTCTTCCTCTCTTTCTAACTCTGCCTTTAGACAAGTCTATAAAAAGAAAAAAAAAAAAAACTCGACTCCCAAGCACTCTAAGTTGAGGCAGAAATTCTTCTGACTGCTTTCAATCTGGCTGTGAACACAGCTTCCATTGCCGCAGGCATCAGCAGTGCCAACAGGCCTGAGCCCCAAGCTTGAGATCTCCTAACAAGCCACAGGAAGGCCTTGCATCCTGGCATTCTTACTGTGGATAAGACCACTAGAAAGCCTAGTCTTTTTATTAGAAAGATAAGTTTTGTTTTTTTTTAAATGCTCCTCCCGACCTGTATCATGTCATGTGCTATCATCAAAGGGTACACTAGGAAACACACGTGGAAAGCTCTCATGCCAACACCAGGGCTGCTCTACAAACCAGGAACCCCATGCTTCGCTGCTTCTGCTGAAGACTCCGCTGCCTCCCATGATAACTACATGGGGAAAGTATTCACGATGGAAGGGCTGATACTGATGACAACCAGAAGCAAAATGTCGGAGGCGAAATGGTCAACGCTGGGGGCGAACTGCGAAGGTTTTAGGAATCCAGACCACGCCGCGGTTCATTGCTCTCGGAACTGCCCGTTTCTCCCCTGCAGCACTTGGGGCGGCAATGAAGCAGTGTGTGCAGTCACGTGCACACCAGAGGCTCTGTTCAGTGTGAACTCCAGAACCGCTACAAAGGGGGATTTATGTTACCTCCTCTTCACACAGAGACCGAAGCATCTGCTTCTCCTAGCACTCCTGGGATTTTTAAGCCAAGTTTCTTCTCTCATGACATAGTTCATATGGGAAAATCCGATGGGCGTTGGCATACCTTAGAATAAACTATGAACCAGTTGAGGGGCTGTGTTACAGCATCCCAATAAATCAAAGAGTATTTCAAAGCAGCGATAAAGACCTTTTGGGTTATATAGAAAATGTAAGGGCAAAAGAAGGAGAAACAGTTTGCTGAATCAAACCTCAGTTCAATTTTTTTTTTTTAACATCCTATCGTAAAACAGAGAACATAAAAGAAGTGGTAGAAACCAAGGCAGCCAAGATTAAAAAATAAACTACACACTGTGTGATTACAACAGGTAAGGGCAGTTCACACGTGTTTCCTCTGTAACATTAATATCAACTGTTTCTTCCTGTTGACTGAAACCGCAAAATGATTACCCTAAGGAACACAGTTTCTGCTCCACGCAAACGTTACTCTTAAAAATCAAACTAATTTCCGAGAAAAGGCTGTGACAAAGTCTTCCTTGACGCATTCCGTGGGAAGTGAGCAGCGGAGCAGTCTGCAAACATGTCTCAAGTCCAGCATCAGGCCAGTTCTGACACTCCCCAACAAGGGCGTCTATACTCACGGCTCACACATTAAGTCCATTCAGGATTTCCACACCTGGAAAGACCTAATGTCCCCAAAGTGGGACACTAAGGCCAGCAAGTCTTTCAAACGCATATCGTTCTGATTCCAGACTAAGAATCAACCTCTCTGAAGCCTGGTCTGACATCTTCTTTTCTTATTTTTATTTCCCTATGAGTTACGAAATTAAATTGTCTTCATTTCCAGCCAGGGCCCACTCAAACAAATCTAATGGGTGTAGACAGCATTTCCTGCCTGCTGCAAGGAAATAATGGGATTGCCATTATTAGCATGGCCCAAGGCATGCACTGAGAAACCGACCTTTCATTTTCCTCAGTTAGCCTGCACTGACTGCCTGTGTGCTTTGAGGGAGAGAAAGGTGGAGGTTCTTTTTCTGCAGCACTGAGCTCTAACAGTGGCTCATTCACTCTCATGAGCAAGACCGGCTCCAGCCTCTATATATCGCTCCTTCCATTCAGCTATGCTTATGTCTAGAAAAAAATATCTACCAACAAAGAGCCAACGAAAACTCAGTTCTTCTACTCAGTTCTTTCACTTTTTTTCAGAGCTGGACTTCTAATATATATGAAGGTGGCATGATGTATACATGCCTGGAGCAGAGCTTCCCTCTCTGTGGACACCTCTGCCAAATATTCTATGTCACTTTCAAGAAAGGAGCCCCTAAGTGCCAAAGAGCCTAACACATTCTGACACTACCACTACTGGGTCTGAGCCTGCCATGGAGCCTCCACGCCGTTACACAGATGAACGGCGCTGACTGACGGTGACCCAGAGATGAAAGTCAGGCCTTCCGAGCCCCACGGTTCCTCCCACTCATGTCAGGGCCTGATCGCTCAAAAAACAGTTCCAACAACATCCACAAAGAGAGAAGGAATGGAGGGAGTGACTCTCGTATGACAACTCTCCTTTGATCCTACACACAGAAGAGGAAGAAGGTGGCCATAGATCTACTTACAAAGAGACAACCCTCTCCTTAAGGAGGCGAGGAAGAAGAAAAGCATTGATGGAGAGAGCACTTGCAGTCGGTAAATGTGGCTTGGCGTTCATGTGTGCCTTCTCCCTTCCCAGAGCTTTTTACTTTTGCTTTATTTTATTTTATGCTCAAACTACATCACTATCTATCTAGACAGCTCAAGCATGAAACTAGGGGTTCAAAGTTGTCACATGGACCAGGACACTTGAGAAGTCAATGGCAAGGCCAAGACGGAACTGACTAGGCTTGCATTCACATATGTAAAGGAACTGGGAAACTGTAAAAATACTTGCTATCTCTTTAAGAAATATATCCAACAATTTTGTCTGTAGTTTTTGAGTAAAGCAATAAAATAATAAAACTCCAGCTATCATTGGCTAAGCACTGCTGAAAACACGATAGAGAGCTAAACAGTGGTGAGAAAAGAAAACCCTTTTTATAGATGACAAAGTTAGCACTGAAAGCAGAGTTAGAAAGGTGTCCAGGCATCATGTCCAATTCCAGAGCATGTAAGCTCAACCATAACATAAAAATTCACTCTCAAGTGGCCGCCTCCACTGCCATGCCCCAAGTAGGATCATCCGCTAATCCTTACTCATAGGGTTTTAAAAAAACTAAGGAGGGGTTTCCTTAAAAAGGGGTATTTCCTTTTCATCTGACACAGCTTGCAATGCTAACCTGTCTAGGCTTCTTTACAAAAACTGTTATGAAAGGTATTTCTTGGATAAAACTTAAACTTATTAAAGATACCAAAAAAACACTAATTAGTGTTAAGAACATCTCTTTTTCAAAAAGGAGGGGAGGGTTTTCATAAGCAGAACGTCTGACAACAGACCAGAAACATCCCATACTATGAGTCAGTGGAAATTAAGATGTGGAAAACTTGCCGGCCCACATGAAATTCAACAGGAATAAGGTCACGCCCCTTCTCCGTCGCTCCACCCGTCGCCAGCCTTTGCTCACTCCTGCTGGCCCTGCTCCTCAGAAAAGCAAGAATGAGAACTTCACAGCTAGAAACTCAAAGGCAGACACCTGGGATCCCAAATTATACTAAGTAAGATGAAATTACTCATAGAGACATGTACCTGAATCCTCTGTTCTTTTACTCTTTGGCCAATTACTGGCTCATGACAGAGTTGAATAAACGCCTGAGAACACCAAACTGAAGTGATGCAGAAAGCAGAATATAAACAGGAAGTGATGTTGTTCCCACGTTGAAACTGAATATAGCACACAAATGGCAGAGGTTCAAAAGCTTTCACAGCATTCAGCTTGCCACAGGTGTCATAAATTCTAATCAAACCAACAGAAGTTATCACACTGCAAGATTAAAATAGTCCCCCAAATCAAGCAAACCTAGACATAACTGTTTCTTCATTAAGAAACCATTTCATAGTAAAGTAGCTGTTGATTAATAAAGAATTTCATAGTAAACTGTTCCTAAATAGAGCTCTAAGTGAATGTTAAAAGTTGTTTAACCATTTCCCCTACACCTATCTTTACCACAAAAAATCATCTTATAAAAAACGAATTTCCTTCCTAAGAGATTAAAGATTACTGACCTTACAACAATTGTTTTTGAAAATTAGCGTACATACACAGACAGGTTCTGGTATCCGTTATCCAAAACAAATCCATGCAACCTTAGCCTCCTGGTGACAGTAGTACTAAAAATGTGTATGCGGTTAGCGAGGAGGGTCCAACCAATTTAAACCAAACACGGGCATATAAAGCACTCAGCTCCCCAGATCTGAAGCCCAGGTGGTTTGTTTTGTTTTTGTTTTTGTTTTTGTTTTGGTAAATACCTAAAACTGTTCTCTCTACTTCTTGAATCGTAAAACTGATTATTAAAAAGTAATTACTCTTCAAAATTAGCTTGTTCCTATGGTGATCTGCAAGGTGAGGCGTGAGCCCCATCCCCACCCACCAGGTGAAGGCAGAAGCCGCCCAGGGCCCCCAGATGAGGAGAGAGGGGTGAAGGATCAGAGAAGGTGCCTCCAACGGCCATCCGAGGCCCTCCAGTGGCAACACAGCCCCCCCCCTTGGAGAAGCAGGCGTGGGTGGAATGCAGCCCTGGGGCATCCCCTCCACCCAGACGGTCCTCGATGCTACACACACACACACACACACCCCACCCCACCCCCCCCCCCCAGCTTCAGAGCCTTGTCCTTAACTCACCTCCGGGACAGAGAGCGAGATGATTTCTAACAAAGGACGCATTTAGGGTTGCCAGCTACCCAGGTTTAGCCCGGGCCGCCTGGGAGAGCACAGGGCTCCTCTGAATGCTGAGGTCACCTTTAATTAACCACACGGGCTGCTCTCTGGCTTCTAGGAGATGAGACTGCTCTGCTCTGTCCTACACTCATCCCACCCCGGGGCTGCCTCCAGGACAGCCCAAACCACCACAAGCCGTTAACCGGAGGAGAAGAGAAAAAGGGTAGTATTAGGAAGAGGATTTGCTTTTCCAGGTGCAAATTATAGGTACAGCATTTGACTCCTGACACAAATTAACTTAAATGAAAGGCATTGAGGATGAACAAGGCTGCATTGGCCCTGAGAGACAGGACTCTCTTTCATAGGTTTTCAAGTGGCTCAGCAGGGTACAACTTCCCTGTCCTGTCTTCATCCACAGACTTGCCCCATTCACTAGATTGAGTTTCTTCTGTATTACTCTCAGTGCAGTTCATTTTTCTACTCTGGTTTCTCTCACTCAAAGCTTAAATTGCTCTTACAGAAAACAATCAGGGAAAAATCTCCCTCTTGGGAGATGTCCAGAATATTATTACTGTTTCAAAAATAAATTTTAGGTTTCTGGGCAATAGACAGGTTGAGTACATGGAAGGCATTCGACTGATGCTCAGCCTTAGTATTCCACTACCTGAGAGCACACATGTTGCCCCAAGTCGGAAACTACATCATTCGTGTGGGCTACTGAGAAGCCAAGTGACAGAACACACACACTGAAACCTATCGCAGCCTTAACTTTTTTGAATATGTTTTCTAATCTTTGATCGTCTCAAGAAATATCCCTAGAGCCTTGGTGTGCACCAATTGGTGGACACAGAAAAACAAGAATGAGACCTAACCACCAATAGCTGGCTATCATTTTATGCCCAGGAAGGTGATAAAACAGAAGTCCCAACCTTTCAGCTTTCTGTCCTAGTTCTTAACTGGGGTTTTGTGACCACTTAAGTCCTCAGTTCTTCTCGTTTCTTCCTAGACCTGAGTTCAATATCTTTTTGCAAAGACAGAGAACACCCAAACCGTATGGGGCCCATGAAATTATCTGGTCTCAACATGCAACACATCTATAAGAGGTTAATGTTTAAATCCATACTTCCATATGGACCACGAATGATATTATGAATGTCCACACATCCCTTGGCAGAACAAAAAGGTTCTCCACCCTTGTAGAGGCATGTAGCCAAGAGGACCAGCTCCCCGAGTCAGAGGATCCCAAACTCCTCTAGCCGTATCACTCCATGGACAGAACATTTAATAAAAACACTCCCAGATCCCAGCCCAGGAGCACCACACACCCCAGTCCCAGAGAACAACAGCCCTAGAAGTCTTTGCACATCAGAGCCCCAGCCCTGCAAACAGCTGAGATCACTCTCAGCGAAGTCTTCCTGTGGCCAGCAAGTGGGCTCCTTCCTCACGACTTGGTTTAGCACTAAGCAGTACCACGAGCAGTCTAACAGAATCAACTCTCAGCTTAGCCGCCAACATCTCAGAAAGGAACACTGTGTTTCTTGGTTTTGGTTTTTTTCCTCAGTCCCTTAACATGAAATCCCCCTTCTGGACTCTTATATAAAAGGATCACTGAAAAGGACCACAAATTTCTGAAAAGTCACCTTTTTAAGTAGGGAATTCTCTTATTTTATAATTCCTGAACTGACTGTGATAAACAAGCCAAACATAGATGATTGAGGCATGAAAACCGAAGGTAGTTTTCACATTTTCTAAATCAATTAGCAAGTTACTAGAGACACGACAGGGTAAATGTCCACATACTCATGGGAGAACTTTTATTTCTTTAAAGTAAAAATAGCTGAAAGGCTAGGTTTGCTTTAATTTGTTAAATATTTATTAGTAACCTACTATGAAAAAGCTTACGGAAACAAAAATGTTACCAGGACCTAAGCTTCAGAGAATAACTTGGCAGAAAACATACCTGAAAAGAGGCACTAAGGCTTGGGTTTTGTGGGGGATTTGTGTGGGTTTTTTTTTTTTTACATTTTATTGCTGTTGTTATTATTTGAAATGCTGAGTTACAGAAGAGAGGAGAGATAGATTCCAGTTCCTGGTTCACTTCCCAAATGGCCACAATGTTGAGAGCTGAGCCTATCTAAAGCCATAAGCTGCCCGCTGAGGTCACCCACATGAATGCAGGGGTAAAAGGACTTGAGCCATCCTTCACTGTATTCCCAGGCCGTAGCAGGGAGGTACATGGGAGTAGAGCAGCCAGGACACGAAGCGGCACCCATATGGGATGCCAGCATCACAGCTGCAGGCTTAGCCAACAACTAATGCCCCAAGATACTAAACTTTAATGGCACCTTCATTCACCCCGGGGTCCCAGCCATTCAGCTAGCCAATACATATTTACTATGTAGGCACCTTAGAAGATCCCAAGCTTTATATCAGGAAGCGTTCCAAACAAGCAAGTGTGGAGACAATCAGATAATGATGTAATGGCCACAGGTTGTGAAAAGAAAATGGTAAAAGATCTCGAATAATGGTGGCTCTGGAACACGAGGCCATGAAAAGCAAAATGGGACTGTCTGGAGTAAGCCAAAATCAATACAGCACCCTGAAAACACAGTGAAATAATTCTTCCTCTCCCAGACACAGGGGAACGATGACTCTTCACACCTTCTGGTATCAACTGGCGATGGTCCTCTCTCCAACCAGCAGGCCACAAGAATGAGCAGCCCTGGCAGGAAGGCTCACTGAGCAGTGTAAGTTCACCCCTTTGTATACACACACCGAAAAAGAAGACACCCGTGGAGAGAGCATACACACTTGCTACCATCACAAGCTTGCAATTCACAACTGCACACTCCTTCCCAAGAATCCAGGGATGCACAGGAAAGCCTCAATGATAATATATGATTTGTAGTGCTTACCCTGCAACTTACTCATATTTGATCTTAAATCTTCCAGTCAGAATTTTTATCTGATGTTTTCAGCATTTCTAACATGCATTTTACATCTGGTGTTTAAACTCTGTCTTATCATCCCACCGTTTAAAAGTGGTCCAACACCAGAACTCTCAAAAAACAAACAAAAACAAAACAAAACAAAAAACACCACTCAGCGGCACTCAGCAACAAGTACTACACAATGATCAAATGCCAAAGACAAGTTCAGATGAGCAAAACAGAACACTAAACACATTCTCTCTCCTTCCTAGCTTGGTTTTACAATCTTAAGGATCAAGAAATTTTAGCACCCAATATATTCCCAACATGAGCCGTAACTGAAATGACTTAGATCATCTCTCTTGTGCAGAAATCAAAGCTTTCCTCAAGTCCTAAAGGCAACAAAAGTGGGTGAAATGTGTAAAGGCTGGGAAACAGGACAGGTTTACCTGCACTCCCAAGTTCCCAGGACATGGCGCACAGTTCAGTATAGACTTGTGCTAAGTGTTTGCCTGGTCTATAGCCATGAATCAATGACTGGAGTTACTCAAACATTAAAATGCCTTTTTTGTTCCTCCAGAGATCTTTAAAACAATTTCTTGCAAAATTCATGTCATGTAATAAAGTAAGAAAAATTCTTTCATCACCGCCTCCTGCGCCTCCCCGCCCCCAAGAGAAAGGTTTAGGGGAATCTCCCCTACACTGCAACAAAAGAAAATGAGGAAATAGGTAACAACTGTGTCTCTATTCCAGTCTGCAGTAGAGACTGTAGGGCCCAAACGAAGGCAACTGGACACTGAAGCAAAATGTCCAACATCACACAGACATTGTTGGCAAGTGTGTGGTCTCATAAAATAGGCATTTAAAAAGTTACCATTTTAAACCAGATAAGTTAGTGGCATTATACACATTTACAACACTTAGGGTTTTTTTTTTTTAATCCAAAGTGGAAATTCTGTATCTTCTTTCCCCGGTTCCCAGTAGTCTATCTTCTATCTCTAAGAATGTACAGCTTTCAGGTACCTCACAAAACCAAAACTTACTCTTGCCCTTCTTCTATGACTGGTTTAATTCCTGTAGATCTCATTTTTATTTAAAAGGCAGAGTTAGAGAGTAAAGGAAAGTCAAAGAGAACATCCTCGATCTGCCGGTTCACTCTCCAGATTACCTCAATGGCCCAAGCTGGGCTGATCTGAAGCCAGAAGCCTCTTGCAGGTCTCCCACATTGGTACTGGGGCTCAAGGCTTTGGATCATCTTCCACTGTTTCCCCCAGGCCACAAGCAGGGAGCCGAGTCAGAAATGGATCAGCCAGGACATGAACCAGCGACCATACGGCTTGCCGGCGCCACAGGCTGAGGCTTACCCTACTATGCCATTGGCCTGTGTTTCCACTTCTTAGCTACTGTGAATAATGCTGCAGTAAACACTGGCGTAGAAGTATCTGTGTGAGTCCCTGCTTTCCTTTTGGTGTATACCTTGGAACTACTACATCCCTGGATGAATCTGTTTAAATTTTCGATGAAATGAAAAAACTGTTTTTCACACAACTGTATCATCCTATATTCCCAACAACAGCACGCAATGGTTTCAGTTCATGTTTAACAGGTCTGATTCACTTATTAAGAATAATGGTTATTGCTATTAACCTTAATCAGAACTACCCTTCCTGCAGTAAGAAAAACCACAACAGAAAAATCAGAAACAGAAATATCTAAGGGCTTTTATTTTTCGCTTAGGTGATTTAAATGAAATACTTATATAAGGGAAACTGTAGCACAGTATCATAAAAAATACATTAACTATCCTACACATACAACTTGCACTGCAGTAATTGGTCAAGTGTGACCCCTTAATAGTAGCATACAAGAAAAATCCCATGTCTTGAATAACTGACTGTGAAATATACAACACTCTGAATTCTGTGTTTTTTTTTTAATTCTGTGTATCCTTTATTTTAAAGGCAGAAGGAGATTCTGCATCCAATAGCTCACTCCCTAAAATGTTCGCAACAGCTGCAGCTGGGCAGGGGTGGATCCAGGAACCCAAATTTAATCCTGGTCTCTGTGGGTGGCAAAGGACCTGAGTACTTGAGCCATCACCTGCCATCTCCCAGGGTACTAGGGCAAGCATCCCAGCCAGCGTATTAACTGCTATGCAACATCCCCAATCCCAGGCCATTTTTCAAGATACGTACTGACTGTGCTAAGTTCCCACAGTATCATAAAGCAGCCCCGGAGGTCTTGCTGACGTCCAAGGGAAGGAGGATATAAAGTTGGCTAGAGGAGCACTGACCTCAGGACCTACGGCACAGGCGCTCAGAAGCACTGGAGGCTCCTAAAGGTTACCACCTTCTCTAAACACTCTGCCACGGAGTGCTTCCAAGTAAACCAAGAAGTCAACAAGCATCAAACAAGTGTCAGCAGAAAAACTCCAGAACAAATAGCTGGGGAGCTGGAACAGCAGGGAGGCAGGTGGAGTGTACGGCTGGGATTTACTCCACATGCAAATGACACAATTCTCAGTGGCTGACCTGTTCTAGTTTTCCTGATAGCAGTGAGTAAATCAGCATTTGTTTCATGCCAATCCTGTACCTTTATGAAAAGCCCAGCAGCAGTGTAGTTTCAATCCAAACTACACTTTGTCTGGCTTTTAGAAAATTTTTTTTTTTAAGAAAATGTTTGAAAATGGTGTATTACTTTAATTATGTAAGCATCCTTCTTATGACCCCTTTCAATGTCTGGTATTTACAAGAAAACCTTTTCTAGCAAATACAAAACCAAACTGCATCATAACCTGACCTGAATAACTGCAAATTCTTCATTAGCTGCATCTGGAACAGTAGAGTTTTTTTTTTTTTTTAATAGATCCTTCTTTCACAGCCTGCAGAGGATCTAAGTTCCTTATGAATAAATTAAATCATTTTCTTTCCAGGGATTTTATAGTCTGCAATGATTTCTCGAGCATACCGCATGTGTTCATGGACAAAGCCCATCCTCTCGAAAAGCATTTCTATGGAAACCTTTTCAAACTTGCGAGTTGGTTTAATGCAAGTAATCTGTCCAACTGTTTGCCTTTGTAAGGATGTTTGTGACTCCTTCCAGGCTCAAAACAAAAGATGTATCCTCCCATTCGGACTGGACGTTTGGCTGAAACCAGCCTGAAGGGAGTCCAGGGTTAACGTCTCTCAGCTTTGAGAAGAGGGCAGAGAAGCACAGATGTTCTCTCCTGTCCCAGGAGTTCAGCAGCACACCTGTAGGGAGGGCTTAGGGCTTGGACAGCAGAATAGAATAGGATGCTCCATTAACAAAGGATCCAGTCTACAGCTCAGAAATGCCCTGAGACAAGAAACAAGTGAAAGGAATTGGGTTACATTTGAAGCTCAAAAACGCCACTTCACATCAACTGTATTTTAAACATTGATACTACAACCTGAAATAATGCTAACTTTGTCTCAACATATCCCAGGAAAAGATCCACCCATCGAGTGATTTAGAACTAAGACAATGGTTCAGTGAAGGTACAGGGACAACACATTTTGAGTCAATGCCCAAATCAATAGGAAGTGTTGTCAGCAATGTCAGAAATGATAACCCAGGTGCTCATGATGAGCTCAGCAGTTCAGATGCTCACATCCCAAACCAAAGTGCCTCCTTCAGTACCCAGCTCTGCTCCTGATGCCAGCTGCCTATTAAAGCAGATCTTGGGAGGCAGCAGGTGAAGCAGCTCAAGTAATGGGGTACTTGCCCCACAGGTGGGTGTACTGATGTGGCCAGGACCCAGTCTTAGTCAAGGCCTTTGGGAGCTTCGGAGAGGTAAGTCAACGGATGAGCGCTCCCTGCTCTCACTCTCAAATAAGATTTTAAAAGACTAAAATAAAATAAGAAATTATGATCCAGCACTTTCAGAATGATAACCGTGCATCCCTCTCCACTACAGACAAAAAACAACCTCAGGTCTGACCCATCTTCAAATTGGGAAATAGTTCCACTGCTTACACCCAATTCACACTTGCTGGTATTAATACTTTCCCTGCCCCAGGGCCCAACCTTCATCCCACTAAACCTGCAGCAGGAATAGCTGCCCTGGAGGGAAGCATGGGACTGGCCTCTCATGGCCGGTCCTTGCCTGGTGCTCAGGCACCAGCTACTTACCCTCACCAGGGGAGCCTACGCTTTTTTTTTGCCCCAGAGACCTGTCCCGGGCCAGCCCCAGCAGCAAGCCAAGCATGCTCTGCCTCTTGAAAACACTAACACCACACCAGGCTGCCTGGTTTAAGGCAAACACTAACTAACATGCTGAGGGCTGCTTTACTACCTTCGGGTGCAAACTGAAGAACAAAGCTCACCTCATTTTCCTAAGTGCACTGTCAACAGCTGCAAAAAGAGAATCAAGGTTTTTCTGGAATATAGTGTCTCATCACGGGAAACTCTCCCTTAATGCGTGCTCCTCAATAATGTGAATAAAAGGCAGTTACGATTTCTACAAATACAGGAAGGTTACAAAAATTCCACTACACTGAAAATAAGTTCTTTTCCATTCTCAGCTGTAATCGCTGAAAGCTCCAATCACAGGCTTACTAAGATAACATACAAGGACTAAAGCCTTATGCCTCTTGTCATTCGGTGCTGGAGGTTCATTAAGAGACAGAGCTGTTTCCACTCTACGTCAAGAATGACCCTGGGTCAAGCCAGAAGGGCCTGTGCAGCCATGCTAGTCCAGCTACAGGCCAACTTCCCAAAAAGCCGTGGAGCTGGGGCAAGAGCTGAGAAGTCACGAGTCAACTCTTCCATTAGGAGTGGGGAGAAATACAGCACATCCACCTAAAGCTCAGACCTTTACTTTGTGATGACAAAAGAAAAATTCAATCATTTTTCAAACTGTCCAAACACAATTTGGACGTTTCTGAAAACGTGCAAAGAGTAGGCCCAGCTCCGTTTTCCACGTAGCAATATAATCAACTATTGAGATTGTATAAGACTTTGCCAAACACCTTTTAATACACTGACTCATTAATTCCTTGTGACAACTATTTGAAAAGCTGTGGGCACGACATTTTCCCCTTAGACTAAGATGAGGAACCCAGCCTTATCAAGGATAACAGGTTCAAAAGCTGATCAAGGGGGCCCAGCATGGTAACCTAGTGGCTAAAGACCTCATCTTGCACGCACCGGGATCCCATATGGACCCAGGTTCTAATCCCAGCGACCCCACTTCTCATCCAGCTCCCTGCTTGTGGCCTGGGAAAGCAGTCGAAGATGGCCCAAAGCTTTGGAACCCTGCACCCACATGGGAGACGTAGAAGGTCCTGGCTCTTGATCAGATCAGCACAGCACCAGCCGTTGCGCTCACTTGGAGAGTGAATCATCAGATGGAAGATCTTCCTCCCTGTCTCTCATCCTCTCTGTATATCTGACTTTCCAATAAAAATAAAAAACTAAATCCAAAAAAAAAAAAAAGCTTAGTAAGGACACACAGGAAAAACAGAAGCTTGAGACTACCTGGATCCTGGATTTTCAGACGATGCTCAGAAGTAGTCCTCAAGCTTGGTCAACACCCTTCCCTTTTAACCCTACTGTGAGTTTCTCATCTAAATTTGAGTAGCTTCTAGGCCTATAAACCAAATGGTATTTCATGGGTTAAGCTGTGTTTCCCACATTTGTCACATTCACAGGGACACCAGAGTCCTATTTATAGTATGCCTCTCATCCTGATTCCTTGGAAATAGTACAATGTTCCCAATGGTATACCAAACGAACAGTTCTGAGCAGGTTGTTTCAGCTCTGTCTGAGCAGTCTCATTAACTGATGTCTTACCTTTGGGGCCTTGCAAGTCAAAGAGTCAAAACACTGAACAAATGGAAGCTGACTTATGACTGTGTGTCCTTCAGATCACGTAATGCTGTCGAGTCAAGATTAGGAACTGCGGTCATCCCTGGGCAGTACTTTAGCTACAGAGAGTACAACAGTTTCTGATATAATACTGAAGCGAGAAGCTGCCTCTTAAAAATCCTAATAAAAAGAGATTACTTGATCATTTGTCTTTTCCTGAAAGTAGCATGAAGGGGGAAAAAAAAAGGTACTGGGTTATTGGATATCTATGGATGGAATCCAAAACAGATAAATGAATGTTTCCTTGAATGGGAGCTGGAAATCTCACTACTTCATACAAAACCAGAAAGTTGTTGAAATTCTTTATACCATGTGGAACTCTAAAAAGCAAAGAATATAAATTAAATCCATTAATCAGAAAGCCAATAGACCAGTTGCCATCAAAAACCTTTTTCTTAAGTGTTTGTTTTGATCTTAAACACATGAGTATTCCTTATAACTCATGGATGAACCTAGGCTGTCTGAACTTTATACTTTGACAGTAAAACAATTCTTGAAATTATTCAGGGAGAGTTTGCCATTATAGGAGGAGCTAGAGGAGGGAAGAGGGATAGGTGATTGGGGCCGTGGTTCCCTGTTTGGGACACCCATTTGCCTTGTCAGGGTGCTGGGGGTCAAGTGCACCTTCCACACACATGCTGGCTCAGGTGCTGGGTCTCTACCCCTCCTCTGGGGAATCTGAATTGAGGTTTCAATTTCCTGGCTTCACCTAGGCACAGCCCTAGCTGCTGGGGGCCTTTAGGGGGTGAATCAGTAAATGGCAGAACTTTCTCTCCACTACATTATTATGCATTTCAAATTTTTTAAAGGGGGGGGCAGGAAAATAACCTTTTTTGTTAAAAGTGCATGATTGCTCACTTGGCACTTATGAAATCATTTGAAAAGAAATGCCCCATGATCAGACGCATGGATCACTGTTAGTGACTTCTCATGCTGCCTATTTGTACTCGTTAATTACACTACCATTACACTAAACAAAGTTTCATTTTTCTTCCAGCAAATTTTATATAAATTTATCCAGCTGGATGAGAAAACAGTAGTATTTTGCTCACCTACTGACACACGAGCCCTTAAAATCCATAATAGCATGCTTATTTTATCCACTGGGCACATGAAAGCAGAGGTGAGGGATACTCCACGCCACCGCCAAGCTCAGCTGCAGAGCCTGGCTGAGCCTGCTGGTGTCAGAGAAGAAACTGAACTAGATCAAACCAGCAGTACGACCCAGTTACAAGCAAGAACAGACTTGGGAGTCAGAAAGTCCTCCACTCCATTCTTCAATTCAGTAACACTTGCCACGAGTGGCAATACACGTTTAAAATCATTAAAGCCAATAAAAGTTAAAGCATTCCACTTGCCACGGTTGCAACCCTAACACAGGCTTCCTGTTTGCACACCCATGCAACACAGAACCCTTTCCACCCCTGAAGAAAATCCTACTGGACTGCCCTTCTGATAACTGCACCGCAAGTCACTTAGCTTCTCTCCTCTTCATGCCCTCATTCCTAAAAGTACCCTGAATGCCACCTAAATGGAAAGACTCTGATGAAATGGCACAGAAAAAGCTCAGGTTATGGCGGTCAGCAGTGCCAGATACCCTTGAAGCTGTCATGAATAAGACCCTACCTTGGACTTGGGAGTATTATCTCAAACCTCAAGTCAGTTGCCCTTCCCCAGACCTCATTTCCCTCAACTGAAAAGTTAGGGATGTTCTGTCCAACTTCCAAAGACCCTCTCACATGGCATCCATGCAAAGAGCAAGCGGTAAAAGGGGCACTGAGCCTCAGCAGTTGACTGCCTAGTCTCTGAGGGCTCTGTAACCATGCCGAGTGTTCTGCCAGAAACCCCACAAGACTGGCTCTCCAACACAACCCCATGCTCTGGTGGGAGCTATTTATAAAGTCTGTCTTAAAAGATTACCGGAATATCTTTCTGACATTGTATATACTGTAATTAGAAGCTACAGCCCCATGGTTCATGAGATCTTGCTGCTTCAACAGTTCTTTTAAATGAACACTGTCTTTACAGATGATTCCCCCTCTCAAAAGCATTTAAACCAAAACACTTTAAAAGCACATGGAAATTTAAAGACAATTTATAATGACTTTTTTTTTTCCCCAACAGCCATACCTCATTCTTATCCAGCATGTAGATGCCCCTCTAGGGTCTGAACAAAGTGAGACTTGTGCCCTCTTGGGTGAAGATTCCCTTGCATAGCCAGGAACTCACCCCAAGACGCTACCCTCCTTAACAGCCACTCTGAAGGAGCCCGGAAATTAATGCTGGATTCGGGGTCAGCCTCCAGTCAGGGAGAACCATGGACCTCCACCAGAGGCACAAGATATGGGACAGGGGCTTCTGCAGGCAGTGCCTGACTCCCCCAACACCTCCCCACCATGGCACAACCTTAACTTTGGAGAGGTGGAGTAACCATTCCAGCAACAGAAATCAGAACAGAGCAGTGCAATTTTGCCCGAGGCCTGGAGCCTTAAAAAAAAAAAAAAGTGTTATTCCAAAGCGGATTCCTCTTCTTCCGGGTCTGTCTGCTCCTTCTGACTCTGTGCCACAACCTCGGTGCCTCCCCTTTCCTAATGCCCCACCTCTTGCCACATTCATTAAAAAGAAAAGAAAGAAACAAGGGGGAAAAAAAGTAGCTGATTCCCTCTGCTTCAGCTTTCCCTAGCAAGGCCTGGAAGCTGGAGAACAGTCAAATCAAATCAGCTGCACATTAAAAAGTAAACAGACAAGCAATCAGGGGGTGCCCACCCAACAAAAGCAATCGCCAGTTCCAAAATATGATGACCCCCGGGAGAGCAGGAGTGGGGGTACGACCACCAAGCAGCCCGTGGGGATGCGGGAGACACTCGGAATTCCTGGCCCCGGCCCGACCCAACGCGGCCAAATTCTACATTTTGTTTTAAAAGTAAATGCTGGGCTGAAGAAGAAAGAGAAGAAAAAAGTTGTAACTTCGAAGGAAGTCTGCAAATGGCACTGTCTGGAAAAACTGCCAGCGCTTCCCCTCGTCTGGGAGGGCAGGGTGGGAGCTGTGATTCGAAAATCTCCCAACTGCAACCATGCACTCCGGGAAGCTTCCCCGCCAACGGCGCCTGGGCGGCCGGGCCCCGTCTCCCAGGACGCCGGGCCCTCCGAATCTGGCACCTTCTTCCCCGGGACGAGGCGGAAAGTTGGCGGGCACAGCCTGAGGCCCAGCTTTCCGCCTAGGGTGACAGGCCCTTCCCACGCCGGCCGGCCGCCCCCGCCCCGCCGCGGGGCACCAGACGGGTGCGCACGGGCCCCGGAGCCCCCGGAGCCCCCGGAACCCCCGGAACCCCGGCCCGTCGCGGCCACCGCCGCCTCGAGGCACCGATTCCGCCCGGCCGCCCGCCGCCGCCCCACCCCCGGCCGCGGCGCCCCTCGGGGTGACCGACTGACCGGAGCTCCGCTGGCCACGCTCCGGGTCGCCCGCGCCTTCCCGCCGCGCCCCGCTCCCCCGCCCGAGCTCCCAGCCGCCTGGCTCGCCAAGTCCGGCCGCGGCCGCCGGTTACCGCCCCCAGCCCGGGGGGGAGCCTGGAGAGAGAGAGAGAGAGAGAGGGGGTGGGAGGGGAGGGTGGAGAGGCAGGACGGGGAGGGAGGACGTGGCGCGCTCCAAGGTGGCCAGCGGCCGCCGAGGCGGGGAGTTGTCCCGGAGAGGGGCCGGCCCGGGGGGGGGGAGGGTAGTGGGTGGGGGAAGGCAAGGGGCCGCAGGGCACGGGCGCCGGACCCTCCCGGCCAGCGCCGCGCAGCCCCGCTTGGCACGCGCGCCCCCTCCCTCCACCATATGGAAATCTACAGCCTCGGAAAGTGACACGTCGGAGATTCCTCGGCCGGCCGCGCGCCTCCCCCTCCCGGCGGCGTTCCTGCCGCGGGGATTCCGGGGCCGGGGGTTGGCGGGGGGAGCGGATTCCTCGGACCGACCGCGGCCGGGGGAGGCTGGGCCCGGAGGGGCGAGGCATGGGGGGGCGCGCTGCCCGGCCGCCCTTCCCTTCCCGAGCCGTGCATCCCTTCTTCGCCTCCTCCAGACCCCGGCGAGCAAAGGCCGGGGGGTGACGGGGGGCTGGGGAGGGGCCCGGCGGGATGGAGAGTGGGTGGGGGGCGGTGGACAGGCAAGAGGCCGCCCCCTCCCGGGTTCCCGGGGCTCCCCCCGCACGCTGCAGCCGAGTGCTTCCCGGGGCAGCGCGCAGGGCTCCCGGCACGGGAACGCACCGGGGCGCGCTGGGCGTCCGGCCGGGGCTTTCCAGCGCGCCCGCAGCGCACGGCCGGGCGCGGGGTCCCGGTGGGCTCCCAGTCCCCCCCGGGCGCCCCGCACACCTTACCTTCCCTGGGGCTGGAACGCGGGGCTCCGGGCGCGCCGCACACGCGTCGCCCACGCCTTGGCCGCCGGGCTGCCTGGACGATCCCTGCCGCCCCCTCCGCCGCTCCCGCCGCCGCTCTCCTCCTCCTCCGGCCGCCGCCGCCGCTCAAATAACTACCAGGAGGGTTTGCTGGGGGATTCCGCCATGTCAATGATGTCGGGACCACATGGGGATTTGGGGCCCGCCCACTGCCGTAAACCGCCGACGAGTCCCGCCGCCACAATCGCAGGCGCGCGCCGGACCTGAGGCTGGTGGCTCGCTGGCCAACCCGCAGCACCACCTAACCCGTGCAGAAACTCCTCCTGACTCAGCCGAGCGAGACGAGTGAGAGGCTGCGGAGAACCAGCGGCTCTTGAGCGGAGAGAGCTTCACGCTCTGCAGCCGGCCAGACACCCCTGGCTCAGTCAGAACCAAAGCTGAGACCCCCTAACCTCTGTGTCCTTTTTTTTCTGTTGTTATAATCCCCGCAGTAACCCTGTGACCTGTTTCATCACTCGTGTCTCTCCATGCCACAGCTTTTGTTGTTGCAGCTAACGCGGCATCAGCGAACTTACCTGCACCTGAGTGAAAAAAGCCTGTTTTCCCTTCAGTGGCCAGTATGCTCTGTTGAGGCCACAGATCCTACCTTACTCTTATCTGTATCTGTCAGGCATAGCTCAGAGCAAAGAACAGAAAAGGACCTCTAACGTAATAGTTGCGTGTGTTGCTTGAGGCAGACCTCACACGTGTCCTGCAGGCTCACCAAGGTTAGTAGACCCCATCCCATTCCACCCGTCCAATTAGCGAAAGATGACAGTAACGCCGAGCAGGGGTTAACCTGCAGACACCCCACAGAGCTCTGGCAACTGCACTCGGACCTCACCCTAGGAGCCAGGAGTTCCATTCAGGTCTCCCCAGGTGCGTCAGCAGGAAACAATCTGAAGGGCCCTGGGGACTGAACCAGCATTTTATTGGCAGATGTCAGTGTTGCAGCCCAACTGACTCTACCACACGGTAGCTGCTTGTTCTGAATTAGGAGTCCAAGCTTAGGTCATAGATCTGTGTAAGCCATAATAGTGGGGTGGGGTGGGGGGGAGCAGTGGTTCCCCTGGATCCCAGAAGCACAATCAAACGAGCCCCGGCACGGTGGACTCATCCTTCCTGGGTCGGATCCTGCCCCCTGCGACTCTGGCCTTACCACCCTCACCAACCCACCATGCCCGCCAGTCCGGCTTAACTTCCTGGGTTCTCCATATCACCTCTGCCCTTTTGTGCAGGGGAGAAATTCAGAAGTCAGCTGCCTAAAGTCTTCAACTTGAATGGATTTTTTCTTAAGAAGAAGAATCAATGAACACAAAACATTTTATAATTTGGAATGCATGTTACATACATGTGATCATACATACATAATTTCAGTGTTTCTTCCTTCTCTTTTAAAATATTTATTTATTTTTATTTTATTTCTTTTTTATTATTATTATTAAAGTCAGATATACAGAGAAAGAAAGACAGAGAGCAAGATCTGTCACTTCCCAAGTGGCCAAAACAGCTGGAGCTGAGCTGAGCCAATCTGAAGCCAGGAGCCAGGAGATTCCCACGCAGGTGCAGGGTCCCAAGGTCCCAAGGCTTTGGGCCGTCCTTGACTGCTTTCCCACGCCACACGCAGGGAGCTGGATGGGAAGTAGGGCAGCCGGGATTAGAACCAGCGCCCATATGGGATCCTGGGCATGCAAGGCAAAGACCTTAGCCACTGAGCCATCACACCGGGCCCAAGATATTATCTCTTTCTACATCATCATGAAGTTCTGGGAGTAAGAGGAATCCTCAGATATCCAAGCCTCGCCTCTATTGAGGCGCCCAGCATGGTAGCCGTTAGGCTAAAGTCTTCGCCTTGCATGCACCAGGATCCCATATGAGTGCCAGTTCGTGTCCTGGCTGTCTTACTAACGAATCCTGGAGGTACTTGTTTCTCTGCAACCCACATAGGAAACCTAGATATGATCCTGGGCTCCCGGCTTTTGGCCTGGTCCAGCACTGATTTTTGGAGGTATCTAAGGGAGTGAACCAGCGATGGAAGATTCTCTCTCTCTCTCTCTCTCTCTCTCTCTCCCTCTCTTTCTCTCCTCTCTCTCTCCTTCTCTCTTTTTCTCTCCCTGTGTATGTGTGTATGTCTTTGTATCTCTGCCACTCTGTTTTTCAAACAGAGGAAAATAAATACATATGGATTTTAAGAAACAATTCCTACCTCCTGATCTAAGCTGATTTACAACAAAAGAACGCAACACCAAGGCATAGGAAATCATGAAGCCATGAAAGCTAGCATTGAAAAGGTCTCAAGCCATTAAAGCTCGTAAATTCTCCTAAAAAGTCAAAAATGTTGAAGCTTGAACCTCTGCCTCAAAGGTCATTATCACCAGTAACACGCAGCATGAGGAAGACACATCAGTATTCTCAGTCTTAATGTCCTTGCTACGGCAATGATTGCTAGATTCTCACAGGCAATCTCAGGCTTGCTTCTAATCTCGAAAACCAATCTTGACCTCAAATGGAAGGCATTAACTCTTTGCAGCTATTTCTGACTCTGACGTCCTGAGCCAGATCAGATAGAAACTTCAATATGAACATTAACCAAAAAAATAAATAAATAATCTTGTTTCAAACAGTATTCAGAGCACTAACTAGGAAAAAGGACAGTCAGGGCAGTCAAGAACACAATCTTTGAATGACATCAACATTTTAGTTAAACTCAGTTCTCCTGAACAACTTAACGAAAGCTATGGTTTCACCTTCCTTTGTATTTCTCAAGGCAGAACAAGCTCAAATTGTAGCCTGATGTTAAAAAAAAATAAACAAAAACAAAACTTTTAAGCAAGGAAGTCTATTTCATAGTTATCAGAACTATTCAGGTAGAAACAGTGATTGTCAGAACTCATAAAACCACAGGGCTGATGGATTTCCATTCTCCCACCTGCAGCAGCATCTTTGCTCCTATGTCGTGACAGCTAAGCATCTGCCCAGCCTGAACACCGCTAGGGAGAAAGAAAATGCTGTGTGCCAAAAGAGCTTACTACTATGAAACTCTAGTTTTAACCCAAGGGCTCCCTTGTCAACTTTCACCCACGGGCCCTGTTTCTGTCCTCTTGAAGTAGATAAAATGACAGCACACACTTTCCACTTTGCTTCCCTTCCAATCATTTGCTCATGTATAACACTGGATCCTGTCTCTGACACACTGAGACAAGGATCTCTCTCCATATTTTTTCCACTCCCTCTGAAGCCTATGCGTTCAATAGCTCTGAAAGTTGAGTAGCTAGAATCTATTCATAATATTTCAAACATGCTTAGAATATAGTCAAGATTGGTACTCTTTCCTGCTTCAATTCAGACAAAACACATTCGTTATGTTTTTTTTTTTCGCTGCCATCTCCTGTTAGCATTTATCTTCTAGGGGCCCGGAACTGTGACCTAGCAGCTAAAGTCCTCACCTTCAACAACCAGGATCCCATATGGGCGCCAGTTCTAATCCCAGGAACCCCACTTCCCATCTAGCTCCCTGCTTCTGGCCTGGGAAAGCAGTCGAGGATGGCCCAAAGCCTTGGGAGTCTGAACCACACGGGAGACCTGGAGGAGCTCCTTGCTTCTGGCTTCGGATCTATGCAGCACCAGTCATTGTGCTCACTTGGGGGTGAATCATCAGACGGAAGATTTTCCTCTCTGTCTCTCCTCCTCTCAATATATATCTGACTTTGCAATAAAAATAAATAATAAATCTTTTAAAAATTCATCTTGACTTAATCTTTATTAATGTTGCAAGTTAGTTGAGCATTTAACTTTGTTAAATTTCCTTAATGTCATTTGCAGGGCAAGCATTGTGGCATGCCAGGTCAAGCCTCCACTTGTGATGCCCACATCTCAAATGCTACTTGCTTTCAAACTCTCTTTGTGAACTCTCCTGGAAAATCCGCAGGAGATGGTCTGAGCACTTGGGGTCTTGCTACCCACGTGGGCAATCCAAAGAGAATTCCAGGCTCTTACCTTCTGCCTGGTTCAGTTGCAGCTATTGCAACCTTTTGGGATGTGAACCAATTCAGAGAAAGAGAGACCATTTTATCAATTGGTTCACTCTCCAAATACGCGCCCCCCCCCCAACCTCCAGGGCTAAGTTAGGCCAAAGCCAGGAGTTAAGAACTCACTCTGA
Source organism: Ochotona curzoniae (assembly GCF_017591425.1). Lineage (NCBI taxonomy): Eukaryota > Metazoa > Chordata > Mammalia > Lagomorpha > Ochotonidae > Ochotona > Ochotona curzoniae. Next base: position 27,586,261 of record NW_024467096.1, read on the forward strand.
ATCTCCCGAGTGAATTACAAGGACACAACCACTTCAGCCGTCATTTACTGATTGAAATCAAAGAGAGCAGAAGTTGAACCTTGGCATCACAATATGGGATACAGAGTTCTCAAGTGGCACATTAGTTGCTGTACTGAATGCCTGCCCTTCTCATCCCTTTCATTTATGAAGCCTCTGCTCTCATGAACTAATTATCAACCAAAGACTGCCGTCTCCTGATAGCGTCACACCGCAAGATGGGATTTCAACATGTGATTTTGGGAAGCCCAAACATTCATTTCATGGCAGAATTCTTCACTGGGAAATGAAGTAAAGAACTTTGTAGGTCAGTTGATATCATCTAGATAGAAGCGATTTTGGTCAAGGAGAGATTTGAATACTTGACCAGAATGTTAAGTTGGAAACAAAGCAAATGTAACTGCAAAGACAATGGGGCCCATTCTGGTTTGTGAAGAAGAGGAGCTTCTATTTGGAATTGTTACCCATCTTACTGTATAGTTAGTACATATTTATGTCTGTCCCTGCAAGCAGAGTCTTTGCCATTCCCTGTAAGGTCTGTGTCTCAGACCTCATCAGTTGGGGGAGTTCAATTTTGATCACGCTAACACCCTTCTGTGACACTGAGAGCCACCGCTCTCACTGAGCCTCCCATTGTCCCCATTCTCCCTATTCCCCAACACCCTTCCAACTCATTCTAAAAACTTTCTGTGAGTTTCTGAGCAGGGTGGTTCAGTTTGTAAGTCAGGAAAGCTATATGTAGTAACTTTGCTAACTTAACGTTTCTCCACAAGGGCAGAACTTCCCTGGAACACACTTGCTCTGCCCAATCTCTGTTAACAGGTGCTATTTAATGCAACACCGGTGAGAGATTCCTGGACTCTCAATATCTCATTGTGTTTGATACTGGACCCAGTATGTATGGAGCACCGTCCACTGGCTGTCTACTGTGTCTACTGGCTGTTTGTAGAGCTAAGCCTCTTGGTCTTTGAGACAGAAAATAAACAAATTTGTGATTCCACCTTGAAGAAGTAATGGCAAAGGTAAACACGGTGGTGCTTTTGAAAGCCCAGGGAGCAGAGGGGCAGGGGGCTCCCTGGGTAGGAATATCTCTCAATGATAATGATTTGCAAACTGCAGGGAAAATGCAGAGACCCATCCACAGAGAGAGGAAAAACAGAAAACACAGCAGGGAGAGGGAAGAACTATTGCTACATGCTGAGGCTGAAGAAACTTGGGTGTTAGACATGCTAAGAGACTCTTGGTTTGAGTCCCAGGGTGTGATATCAGAAAAATGGACAAGGCTAGATCACCTGCAGCTTTGTAGGTTATGGCACAGAGTTTGCTCAATGTTCAGAGAAGCTACAAATGACTTGTGGTGGACTCTCTGACATTGTCTATGCCTATGTTTTTGGGAAATACCTCAGTGGCAGCATGATGGGCTTGTGAAAGTTCACGAAAGACACCCATCATAAAACTGGAGATCAGTGGAGAGGGGAGGGAAGTTGGACAGGGGAAAGGGGAGACTCAGGCCTATTATTTTGTGTCATAAACAAAATAATAAAAATAAAATAAATTTTAAAAGGCGGGGGTGTGACATGCTCTGGTTCACTTCTGCAGGTGTTTGCTCTACCTGGCACGGGGTCCCTGGATAGGAAGAATGGAATCTTGAAGTGGAACAGAGACGTTCCTTAGTGAGAGTGCATCAGGTGTGAGACAATAAGAGTTTCCTTTAAATCAGAGTCCTGGAAGTTAGAACGGAAAGTCACAAATGGATTAGAGATGTTCCAGAAGAACTGACAAATCCTTGCCACTTTGTTATTGGAGATAAGGAAAAAGTATATTCAAATAGTATAAAAGTTGCTTTCTGAAGTCTTGTTTGAAAAGCACAGTTGACTAGATGAAGAATTCAGGTCACAGCAATAGTGCAATTAAACACACACACACCAATCCTTAGTCCCCGGCAAGGACTGAGACTATCTTGCTTTTATATATATACAGAGAGAAGGAGAGACAAAGAAAGAAAGATCTTCCATTTCTTGATTCACTGCCCAAATGCCCACCAAAGTGGAGCTGATCCGAAATAGAATCCAGGAGCATCTTCCATGTTTCCCATGAGCATGCAAGGTCTCAAAGACTTAGGCCATCCTCTGCTGCTTTACCCAGGCCATGATCAGGAAGCTGGTTGAGATGTGGAATGGTGGGGACATGAGCGGGTACATCTTGCCAGTCCTTGAAGGTAAAGGATTAACCTCTAGAGCCACTGCACCAGCCCAAAGGACTGAGTCTTACTAGGCCAGATTCTCAGAAAAACAATCTTCCTTTGAAAGAAGACCTTCCCAGTATTCCCAAGAACTTGCTCTTCCCCTCAGTCAGAGGTGTTCACACGTTCAGCCACAACCGTGGACCCAACTCAAATCCCAAACTATTCTCCCTGCAGTCAGCAAGTGAGTTTTGCCAGGAGTGACTGTTAGTGTGTTATCCTCAATTAAAAAGAATTGGGCAGGTTCTGGTCTGCGGTTGTGATCTCAGGAAGGGGAGTTTACCCTACTGCCTTATCTATAGATCTGGAGGATAGTTAAAATTATGTGTCTCTAGATTCTTGGGATTCAGTGGATGAATTCACTAATGAAACCTTTTGATAACCCAAGCCTAACCCCACTCTGACCACAAAGGTCAGAGTAACTAAAGCAGGGAAACCAGCCTGATAAACTTGGTTGGAGGGAGCCTCCTAGGCCCTTGATGACTCACTCTGTTCTTTCTCTCTCCCAGACTGTAAACAGTAAACAGTAGTCATAGAATGGCAAAGGGGATAACTCTCCTGGCCAGTGTATTAGCCCGAAAGATTTCACTGAACTCTATGGTGTTGTACTGATGGAAAAGTTTGGATAAAAGGAATGTTCTCATTTATCTTGGATCTGTTCTATAGACACCATTGACAGGATCAGCTCTATGAATAGAGTCATGTATTCAGAACAATTTAATCTCTCCTCGACTTGTAAAATCTATAATTAATCTAACTTTGATGGGGACCAGCTTAAGGTACAGGTCACATCAACATGACCTGAAACTTTAACACCCCCACCCCAAAAGAAATAATAATAATAATAAAACAACCTGGAACTGAGCCATAGCAGGTTAAGTTATAGCTCAAGATGTCATCATCCCGTATCCACACTCTGGTTTGAATCCTGCCTGTTCTGCTTCTGAACTAGCTCCCTGCTGATGTACCTGGGAAACCGGTGGGAGATAGCAAAGAGTTTGGGTCCATGCTTCCCATGTGGGAGGCCTGGATGGAGTTCCATTTGCCTAAGAATATAAAATGTAAGTGAGAAATTATCATGATTCTTATTGTGGTATTACACTCAACATGATAATGAACATTATTATGTTCTTTTAGAAATTATCATTCATGACTGTAACCAAAGAAAGAGGTTGATATTTTTTAAGTTATTTGTTTTTATAAGAGATAGAGAGTGCTGCTAATCACTGGTTCATTCCCCCAATGCCAGCCTGAACTATTGGGAACTGAAATCTGCATACAGATCTCCCATAGGGAGGGGATCAGGTATATGATTACTTGAGCCATTATTGTTGCCTTCCAGAGTGTGCACTAGCAAGAAGCTGGGACCAGGAGCTGGAGCTAAAAGTGGAACCTAGCCACTGTCACGTGGGATGCAGGTGTCCGGACAGGAGTTTTCAGAGAGGTCATTGTTCTGCACATAGTAGGGATTTAATAAATACTTGCAAGTTCATTATTTTCTCTTTCAGTAAACATCACATGATTATCCCTAATAATTTTCTCTCATTCCAAGAGCTTATATCAAAAAATTCTGTATTTCTTCATGAATAGATAGGTTGTCTTCTTTTACAGGAATATGACCATTTGTTTTAGCTCCTTTTTTGCCTTGGTTGTTAAAAAAGTCATGGACAAATTTTATTCACAATTTTTGTCAGCCTAGGATTTCTGGATCAGACTAAGATAATAGGTGCATTATTTAGCACTGTTTTGGCTTCAAGTGACAGGAAACTAATTCAAAGTAGATTGGGGGGTGGGGAAGAATAGGTTAAAATGAAACAGGTTCTGCTAAACTTTGTTAGAATTTCTGAACTACAATGAAACTGATATAAATGAAACTTTTAATTTCTTAGTTTCTATGTGTTGGTTCAAAGACTACATTGTTTATACAATGTTAGCATTCCTTCAGATACTCTTTGTATGTTTATTAACAGTGCCTACGGTCCTACCTGAAATGAGCTATTTTAAGGAAGATAGAATCAACACTGTCCTTACAAAATTAGTAAAGTAAGTGAGAGCATCATACATTGAAAATAAAGACACGGCTTGATTATGTACTGTATTAGTCTCTAGAGAAACAGAACCAATGGGACATGCAGTCATGTGTCACTCAGCATTCTGAGAAATGCATCATTGGTTGGTCATTCTGCAAATATCATAACATGCATTATCTAGTCTAGATAGCATAGACCAATCACCACCCTGGCCTCTTAATGCAATCAGGAGAGAGTAAACATGAGCTATATGAGGCTGCTGCTAGTGTAACGTGGCACATTGTTATACAATAAACTATTTTTATGAGTATGTATAAGAAGTATACAATAAAATAGTGACGAAAGCATAGTACTATAAATGCATAAATCAGTAATACGGTCATTGGTTTTCATTACCAAATATTATGTACTGTACTTAATTGTGTGTGCAATATTTTTTATGTGACTGCCAGCATAGTAAGTTTGTTTATACCAGCATCAGCACAAATATGAGAATAATGCACTGTTACAATATTACTAGGTGAAAACTTTCAATTACATTATATTCACATAGGACTGGTGTTGTATATGTGGTAGCTTAAAGAACTACTTTGGTATAACAGGGAGATGAGCACGTACCCATTTGTAGGCCAACGGGCTGGAACCCCAGGCAGGAAGAGTTGATGTTGCATCTCAAACCCAAGGCAGACTGAAGGCAGGTGCCTTTTCCCTGACTGAAAGTCAACCTTCTTACAGAATTCAGCTTGTAAGATAGAAGATATGTACAATAGAAGATATAAGGCTCACCTTATTTCACACAATCTGTTTCACTCAAAGTTTGTTGATATATGGGTCTCTCTCACTTAAAAATACTTTCATAGCAAATATTAAGGCATTATGGTCTAACCAGGTGGATGCTGGCTGGGATACTTGTATCCGTATCAGATTGCTAGGATCTCAGCTCAAGCGTCCATCCCACCCAGACCCAGGCAGCCAGTGTGATGGCTCAAGTTCTTGGTCCCTGTTGTGCATTTTGGAGATATGGATTGAATTCCCAGCACTTGTCTTTACTTGGCCCAGTGCCAACAGTTGCATGCACTGGGAAAATGAACCAGTAGATGGAAATGCTCTTTCTCTTTCATTCTGCCTATCAAAACAAATATATACAAAAATTAACCATCCCATATATTTTCTAAGTGCAATTTGTTCAAAGTACAATTGATGTAGTTCTTAGGTTAGCATACCACTACTTCTGTTTACTTCTGTCTTGCAAATAATACATGTTCAACAAGTATTTATAGTTTTTCGATTTAAATATTTGAGAACAGAATACCACATTGTTACTCAATTAGGAAATCTTTTATAGTCTATGGCCTGTTCCTTGTTTCACACTTTATGATGCCATGAATTCTTGGGTTCCAACAGCTCAGGCTCCTTTCCTTGGGTTCTGCCAAGGTGGGTTTCTTTGGGTGGAAAAGGCTGGAGTTTCAGTTGAATGCAGGGACTTTTTGGCTTCCTTCTTTTTCTGATCATTTTCCTTCACAGGTTTTAGGATATGAGCTTGGCGCTTAGGGTACTTAATATGCTCAGTACATAATAATTCTCTTGGCAACAACGTTGCTCTTACCATGTTTATTTGCAACAATGCAAGTAGTGCACAGGATCACGGTGTAGTCTCTCCCAGTTTGGCCCTAGTAACACATAGGAGACCTTTGTTTTTGGACAGTGCCCAATGATTTCCTGTTTACAACATTACCTTTTGTGTAGACTCACATGTGTGTGAACAAGGGAAGAGCTTCTTGCTTTACAAAAGAACTGGAGCATAAATATCAATGCCTCTCCTCTTTATCTTTGTGTTTAGGATCTTGATGAGTTACTAGAGCAAGGCACTGGTGGCCAAGAGGCTCAGTAAATGTTTGTTCAGTCACCAAGTTGAACATTGTCTTAACTCATTTTGAAACTTTTTTTCCAGTTTTTTTTTAAAGACAGTTTGCATTATTTTCCGTATTTCACTGTAAAGGTTTTGTTTGTTTGAAAGGCAGAATGAGAGAAACGGAAAGAGAGAGAGAAAGCAAAAGCCCTTCCATCTGCTGGTTCACTCTCTAAATGGCTACAATAGCCAGGGCTGCGACTGGCCAAAACCAGGAGTCAGGAACTGCACCCAGATTATCCACATACTTGGCATGATCTACTTCTTACCCAGGAACATTGGCAGGAAGCTGGATGGAAGGTAGAGCATCCAGGTCTCAAACTGATATTGCAAGTGGCAGCCTGTTATTGTGCCACAGGGTCTGCCCATGATTGTACTTTTTTATTATTACATATTATTTTGGGGCTGTGTTGTGGCATAGTGGGTAACTACCTATAGCACTGGCATCCCATTTGGACACCTGTTTTTGTCCTAAGTGCTCTACTACTGATGCAACTCCCTGCTAATGGCCTGAGAAAAACAGCAGATGATGGTGCAAGTGTTTGGAGACCTGTCACCTGCATGCTAGACCCAATGAATCTCCTGACTCCTGGCTCTAGCCTAATCCACCCCTGGCCACCACAGCCACTGTGATATCTGGAGAGTGAACCATCAGTTAAAAGATCTCACTTTCTGTCACTTTGACTTTTAAATAAATCTTTCAATATGCATATGCATATATATTGCAAATAAGTATTTGAAATTAGAGTTTATATATTTAGAAAAGTAAATCAAAGTTTAGTAATACAGATATTTCTGAAAGGCCGATTCAGATCACTTTTTTACAATACAATTGAATTATAACTTGTTATAACCTAAGAACTACACCAATTTATTTTGATCAAATTCCACTTAGAAAATATGTGGGATGGGGCCCGGCGCGGTGGCGCAAGTGGTTAAGGACCTCTCCTTGCACTCACCCAGCATCCCATATGGGCGCCGGTTCTATCCCGGCAGCCCCACTTCCCACCCAGCTCCCTGCCTGTGGCCTGGGAAAGCAGTCGAGGACAGCCCAAAGCTTTGGGACCCTGCACCCGTGTGGGAGACCCAGAAGAGGCTCCTGGCTTCGGATTGGCATAGCATGGGCCGTTGCTCACTTGGGGAGTGAATCATCGGAGGGAAGATCTTCCTCTCTGTCTCTCCTCTCTGTATACCCGCCTTTCCAATAAAAAAAATAATAAAAATAAATCTTTTTTAAAAAAAGAAAATATGTGGGATGGTTAATTTTTGTATATATTTATTGGATAGGCAGAGTGAAAGGAAGAGAGCATATTTTCACCTACTAGTTCATTCCCCAAGTGCCTGCAAAAGTTGGGACTGGGCCAAGTAGAGGCAAGAGCTGGGAAGTCAATTTTATAACACAATTCATAAGGTAGATACAATTCCTACCCCCAAATTATGATCTTTATCGCTACAAGGTGATATTCTGAGGTCTCATGTAAACAAAAACAAAACAAAACAAAACTACCATCATGTTTACTTAACCTATATTTTTGGTGTTTTCATCATTAATTTTCAACACTTGGCACTGTTGATGATGCTTCACATGAACATACTGGCATGTAAATTGCACATGTGGTAATTCTTGATGGGATGGATATTATAACAAGACCTGTTGTTCTATTACTCACAACTCACCCTGGAGTCTAGTTTGTTGTTGTTGTTGTTGTTTTCACATAAATTACTACTTTTTTTTCATTTGAAAGAAGAGAAACTGAAGCAGAGGGTGCTCATTCAGTTCCTGAATGTCCTCAATAACCAAGACACTGGGAGTCAATCCAAGTCTTGCTGGGGGGTGACGGGTACCCAGCCGCTCAGGTCACCATGTGCTGCTTCTCAGGGCATGTATCAGCTGGATGAGAAGAGGAGTAGCTATAACTCAGTCCAGGTACTCTGAGATGGGGTGTGAAAACTCCAAGTGGGGCCTGAAACACTGACAAACGCAAGCCTCTCTGCCCTAGCTGTGAGAACATATGGGAAAGGGTTACTAGAATCATACTGAATCTGCGTATTATACCGCTCTCCTCACATCGGAGCTGAAACATTAATAGGAGTACTTCAATAACACATTATAAACATAATTATAAACATAACTGCTAGCATTTACAGCTTTTTACAGCTTACTATGTGCCTTTTTGACATTCGCTATTCAATCCTTGTAAATGAAATGTTATCATCAGGTCCTATTTTACAAAATGAGGAAACTGACTTGGAGAAGTTAAGACACTTGTCTAAGCTGGACCGTTAAAGAGGAACAGAGATAGAGCTTGAAATTAGGCAACAATGGAAAGAGCAATGTTTAAAACTGATTACGACTTTGCAACAAGTCAATCTGAACTAGCTCATCTGCACTAACTAACCTTTCACATCATACAGGAATGCACTAGTTGGATATCAATCCAACTCTAGGTAATATCGCTCTAAGAGCCATTGTCCAGCCTAGGTTTCAAGGACATGCCATATCATTTTCCTCTAAAGTGATCATTTGAAAGCACTGGAATTCTCTGCACTTCTCACCGGAACTGGCATAACAGAACCTCTGTATTCAGATCAGCCTGACTTCTGGAGAATGTGTGCCCCAATCCCAAGATCTTTCCTCGAAGAAGTCAGTCTTTCTACACAAGTTCTGGTATCTGTAGATGCCAAAGTAACCAGTTGCCAGACGAAAACAAAATAATCCATGGCTTTACCTTTTCTATTACATGTAAAAATGTCTTATCTTTATTTGTGTTGGAATTACAGCATTGACAAAGTTAGGTTGACCTTAAAAGTTTTAGTGAGGGAGTAGAGAGATGGATAAATTGCGACATCGTCATAGTTATTTGCTTCCTGAGCAACAGTTGGACCAAAAGTATGTTATGAAGTCAATGGGCATTAAGCAAGGGCCCCCTCCTTGGCACATACACCCATTGTTTCTAACCACCCAACCATGACATGGAGCCTCTAACTTAAGTTAACCTGCTCCAAAGCCCCTTTCTCTTCTGAATATTTTAAGTAACTTACCCATTTGTTGACACATCAATTGTTTTGCTCAGTCACCATTTATTCAGAACTTATTAAATGGGCCGGGAGCAGTAACCTAATGGCCAAATCTTTGCCTTGCAACAACCGGGATCCCATATGGGCACCAGTTTGTGTCTTGGCTGCTCTACTTCTCATCCAACTTCCTGCTTGTGGCCTGGAAAGCAGTAGAGGACGGCCCAAAGCCTTGGGATCCTGCACCCACGTGCGAAATTGGAAGAAGCTCCAGGATCCTGGCTTCAGATCAGCTCCGCAATAGGTGTTGTGGCCACTTGGGGAATGAACCAGTGGACAAAAGATCTTTCTCTCTGTCTTCCCTTCTCTCTGTATATCTGCCTTTCCAATAAGAAAAACAAATCTTTTTTAAAAAAGGAAGAGCTTACTACATGCCAGGATCAGATGTATTATAATGTCAAATAAAATGCAACTCTTATACCTAACATATAGTGAGAAAGATGGAATAGTAATGATTGCGTAAGGTATGACCCTCGGTTTGACATATGGCTATCGTAAAAGTACCCTCTGACTGAACAACTGATTTGGCTAGAAATGCTCCCCAAATATACCATGGACCTCTAAAACATATTTCATGCAAGCTTTCACCCTAGAGAACAACCAGTGGATGATAGTGGGAGTGGCTGTGGCAGCCTAATGGAGAATATTTCAAGAACATAAGGGTCATGATCTGCCCCTCAACTGATTTGACCCAACAGTTTTGTCTGTTCCCTATGCAATACTGACTGTAATAAGCACTTTCCATTTTTCCTCTCTTAGTTCTTATTTCAAAAAAGAGGTAAGCAATATGTATGCTGACCAAGAGAAGAAATCTACTCTAACCTCCTGCTGATGGGAATAGAACTGTCTGACAGCCTCAGCTGCCATGCATCTGGATACACCACCACACCCCCCCCCATATCTATCTATCTATCTAAAAGGTAGTGTGACAATAAGAGGAAGAGACAATGGAAAAGGTATTGCATTTGTTGGTTCACTCCTCAAATGCCTGCCACGGCAAGAGACAGATCAGGCCAAAGCCAGGAGGCCAGGAGGCGTGAATTCCAAGCAGGTCTCCCCCATGGGTACCAGTGGCCAAAGTACCATGGCCATCAGCTGTGGCCTCCAAGGCAGATTAGCAGCTAATTAGTAGCAGTACTTGAACTGGTAAGGGATGCAAGTGTCCCAAGCAGGGACATAACACACTGAATGACAGACCCTCCTAAGCCTCTGCTCTGACTTGAGGGTCACAGTGGTATTTCAAGGCTTTGGAATCCCTGTCTGTTCAGTGATGGTATCTAGTAGTGCCCCCCAATTATTTCCTTATCTCCAATTTACACCTGTCCTGCTAGGCAGTCTGATGTCCCTTTCTAGCAGCCTGTGACTTTTCTGTGGCAGACAGGATCCTCCCTGGAGGGAACCCAGCTTATCCTTCCAGCGAGTAGAGATATGGGTCCTGGTCTATAAGCTGGCTTCAGTCTGAGAGTGACTGGAGGGGTCCCTGATCTCTGCCTTTATGATTCAAGTTAAACTTTGGCTCATCTGGTCCAGAACTTTTCTGCTTATAAATACCAAATAAAGGCTAGTAGTCTTCTTATCTGATAACACCAAGTCTTCCTGTCTAAGACCACCATGATTAATGAGTCAGGATACATAAGGCTAGATGGGCAAGCTATTCAGATTACTGTGTTTTTTTTTTAAGATTTATTTATTTTTCTTGGAAAAATAGATCTTACAGAAAAAAGGAGAGATAGAGAAAAAGATCTTCCATCCGCAAGTTCATTTCCAAAATGGCCACAATGGCTGAACCTGAACTATTCTGAAACCAGGAGCCAGTTGCTTCCTTTGGGTCTTCCACATGGTGCAGGGTTCTAAGGTCTTGGGCCATCCTCCACTGCTTTCCTGGGTCACATACAGGGAACTGGATGGAAAGTGGAGCAACTTGGACATGAACCGGCCCCCATACTGAGTGTTGTCTCTTGCAGGTAGAGGGTTTGCCAATGGAGTGATGGCACCAGTCCCTGGATTGCTGATTTGAGTCTGTTGTCTGTTACAGTAAGTAGGCCCACCTGGGTGCTGGCATCTGCGTGTCACTGTTTGGCTCCTGCTACCCCAGAATCCGATTCCCTTCCCTGTATTAAGTTTTCCGCTTGAGAGACTGTAGTCCCCACAACAAGGTCTGGCCTACAGAGAAATCAAAGTATAGAGAGCTTCAAGAATGCTCTCAGAACATTTATTTCTTGGCACTGGCATTGAAGCATAGCAGGTAAGGCTGCCACTTGCATTGCTGGTATTCTTTATTCACACTGCTTAGAGTCCTGGCTATTCCATTTGCAATCCAGTCCCCTGCCAATGCAGCTGGGAAAACAACAGAAGATAACATGAGTGCTTGAGCCCTTACACCCATGTGGGGGACCTGCAAGAAGGACTTGGGCTTCAGAGCAGCCCAGTTCTGATATCTGTAGCCATTTGGGTGGTGAACTAGCAGTTGGAAGACCTCTCTCTTCTCCCCAAAGACGCCCCTTTTCTCCCTGCCACCGTGTCTTTGTGTAACTGCATCTTTCAAAAAAATAAAACAAATGTATTTTTAAGACTACTTCTCAAAATGTTAATGAAAGCCATGTCTGACCTACCATTGTATATGTGAATAGATTTTAAATGACAAATTCATTATTTTGATAAGTTTAATTTGAAGGGCCAGCAGATGGAATGGGAGAGATAACGGAAGCTAACCAGTTAAGAGCTACTGGTAAAACCACCAAAAGACTGTTTCATTTTCTAGAATGTATGTTGAAACCTTGCCTTAAATCCCACCACAACCAACCACCAGGGTCACCAAGCCCTGCTTATGTGTGAGTTTTCTGGGTTATTGCTAATGCCAACCCATTCAGAAGCAACAATTACTTTTCCTTATATGCTGTCCTCCTAACCCCTTTCCTTTTGCACTCCACTGTCTTGTTTATGGCCAACATAAGTACCATGTAAATAACTTACGCTTTGCTTCCCCCAAAGTTCTGTTGCAAAGATACTCCCAGCTTTCTCTCAGTCTGTAGTCTGTCTAGCCTTGTTGCTGGCAGTTACAGAACCTCTTCCCAGGACCTGATCCCTTTTCCGGTTGGCAGCTGTAAGGGCTCAATACACCCTTTCATTTAAGAGATCTCCCAAAGGTTTTGCTTTAACATTAACATTACAATCTCCCTAAGCCTGGGAAGCCAAAGGAGGGCAAGCATTTCCAGCTTGCACAAGGCAGCTGTCTTTTACTCCCTGTTTCAACTAAACCATTCCAACAGAGTGCCTTCTAACTCATCAAGCTGTGCCTGAATACAGAATCTTCACCTCTTGGGTATGTTCCAGCAAGTTCAGCCTGAATCCGATTTATGTTTCTGCTATCTTGATGCTGCATCCTTGTTATTCACGGCCTCAGATGTTCATCAGACTTCTGCACACATTGGAAAACACAAGAAGCTGCCCTACAGCGTTGTATATACTTCCTTGCAGATCATATTTCGTGCCTCATCTTTGGGAGATTGTTGAGACTGGAGCTTTGTAATATGTTTCAAAGCAAAGAATGGTAGGAATGAGCCCCAACGAGAATAAACATTGCCTGGTGGGCCCAGCGCGATGGCACAGTGGTTAAGGTCCTCGCCTTGCACGCCCCAGGATCCCATATGGGCGCCGGTTCTAATCCCGACAGCCCCACTTCCCATCCAGCTCTCTGCCTATGGCCCCGGGAAAGCAATCAATCGAGGACAGCCCAAAGCTTTGGGACCCTGCACCCACGTGGGAGACCCTGAAAAGGCTCCTGGCTTCGGATCGGCATAGCATGGGCCGTTGCGCTCACTTGGGGAGTGAATCATCAGACGGAAGATCTTCCTCTCTGTCTCTCCTCTCTGTATATCCGCCTTTCCAATAAAAATAAAATAAATCTTTAAAAAACAAAACAAAACAAAACAAAACATTGCTTTGTAGAAGCAACTGTCTGACAGGAGGACATTAGCATTTCTTAGTACAATGCAGGGTTAATATTCCCAGATGGAAGTGAAAGGGACTCTTTGGGCTAAGAGAATAATAACGGAGCAGATGAGGAGGCCTCTTGCTCTAGGGGTGAGAAGACCTCTACCACCCGAAAAGATGACCTATCAGTAGTTAGGAACTCCATGCTCCAGTCCTATTAGGGCCTTCCCACATGTCTTCTTCTCAGTATACAGGATCTCATTCTTTCCCAACCAGAGCCTCGACTTTAACAGCAGACACTTCCTGTGAAGCTGGGAGTTGAACCTGTGTCGTAACTCCGGCTCTGCATTTGGCTGTCAGCAATTTCAGCCCTGTAGCTATGGATGACAACCTCCTTCTCTGGGACACACCTAGAGGTTCTGAGGTCATTTATGTGGCATTTGTGCCGAGAATTCCAAAACTTGGACTCATATTTTTCTTTTACTACTTTGTCCAGTAACATCACAGCCAGCATAATTATATTCTTAGTTTTTCAAAAGCCATTTGAAAATATGTACAAGGGCATGAATCACTTAACTTCTTACTTCTCATAAATTGTTGATTAGAATTATCAAATGTAGATATTTTACATATCTCCAAAACAAGGCTTTTCTTGGGCTGTAAATGTTTTCATTATGCCTAGAAATAGGAATCAGACAAGGAAATCATTTCTAGCAACTTCCAAGCCAGTTCAGAAAACTCATTCTTAAAATTCCATTCCCCCATCCCTCTTAAACCAAAAATTACATTAATCCAGGTCTTCCCAAAGAAACAACCAATAGGAGATATTTTACTATATACCACAAGGAAAGAGAAGTATTAAAAGGTATTGGGTCACACAATCACGGAGGCAACAAGTCCTACACTTGGCTCTCTGGAAGCTCTAACCCCCAGAAAGTGGTAATGTAAGTCTAGTCCTAGCCCAGTAGCTGCAGAAGCATGACAGTCAATGGCTGAATCTGAAGCCTCAAGCAAGAACCAGGAGCAATTATGTCATATTGCAAGAGAAGATGGGGGCAGGCATTGTGGCACAGGAGGTGAAACTGCTGCTTGGATGTCCACTTCCCATATCAGATCACTGGCTCAAGTTGTAGCTACTCCACTTCTCCTTCAAGTAACCATAGCTGAGTGAAGCTGATACCAGGAGTCTCAAATTCCACCAGATCTCCCATGTGGGTGACAGGGGCCCACATACTTTGGCCAGTAGCAGGGTGCTGGATGGGAAGTGGGGCAGTCAGGACTTAAACCAGTACCCAAGTGGGATGCCAGCTTCAGAGGCAGTGGCTCAACTTGCTGAGCCACACCTCTAGCTCTAGTTGTGATTCTTGCTGATGCATCTTAGAGGCAGTAGATACAGCTCAGTGTGTAGGCTCCTGCCATCCATGTGAGAGACCCAGTTGGAGTTCTGGGGTCCTAGCTTCAGCCTTGGTCAGCTACGGTAGTTATAGGCATTTGGGAAGTAAACAGACTGCCTTTCAAATATAGGAAGTAAATAAACATTAAAACAAAACAAACAAACAAGAAAGGTTCCTTTATTTGAAAGAGTTACACAGAGAAATCTTCCATTAGCTGATTCACTACCTAGAGGATAGTCATGGCTGCTCCATGTTGAAGCCAGGAGCTTCTGGTTTTCCCACCTGAGATGGCCCCACACTGGGAACATCTTCCACTTTCTTTTGCATGTGAATTAGCAGGGAACTGAATTGAAATTGGAGCAGTTGGAACACAAACTGGTACCCATATAAGATACCAGTGCTATGGCCAGCAGCTTTACTTGTTACAACAGCATAAATCCCAGTTAGTACATTTTTAACAAATGAATGTCCCAGCTCAAAAAGGGATAGCAAATTCTTCTTTTCTTTCCTTTCTTGCTGTTTCGGAGCATTTAATGATTTTGATTATACCCACCTGCATTTACTTAGTCTATTGCTTCAAAAGAGAATTCCTTCTAGTAACATCCTTACAGGCACACGTAAGCGTAATGTGTGATCAGCTGTCTGAATACCACTTGGATTAGCCAAGCTGACACACAAGATTAGCCATCACAATGAACTACCATATCTGGACTTTTTTCTTTAGAAGTGAGCTAGCTGTCTTATTATATGCCTTAGTTAAAGAATGGAGTCAAATGAACACACCGTTTTGAAGATTATAGCAATGGTATATTACTTCTTGCTAATGTTAATGTACTGGATACTTCCCTCCCAATCCACTCTCTCACCGTCAACAAGCCTGCTTGCCCTAGGGACCTGCACTGATTGGACGATAGTGTGGTTGAGGTATTTATTCTTAAGATTCCTTCTATGTGAAGTCACTTGTGTTTCTCTCTGAAAATCATAGATACTGTCAGGATGTCTGGGGTGGCAACAAATTCTCAAGTACTTCATCGTGCTTTCCTTTAAGCTCTCCTACACCTTTGTAAATAGAATCTACACTGAACTCTACAATTATTCCGTTTTCCTGCCAGAAGCCTAAATAATATCTATTTAACTCTCTGATATATTTTGGGATAAAAAGCAAGCATGAGGATTGACATTGTGATATAGCAATATCTGGAACTATCGCCTGTGCTGGCATCTCATGATGGCCGGTTTAAGTCCCAGATGATCCACATCGATTCTACCTCTGTTAGTGCATCTGTGAAACTGTGAGTGCCTAAGGACCTGCCATCACAGGGAGAGCTGGATGGAGTTCCTGGTGCCTGCTTTGGCTTGGCCCAACCCTGGCTGAATGGAAGACCTCATTCTTTCTCTCTCTCAATTCTGTCTTTCAAATGAACAGTCTTAAAAAAAATACGTCCATTTTTAAAATTCCTTTCATCTATTTATTCGCCAGGTTAATTTTCTGTTTATTTTGCTATCTCATTTTCTTTGATGGAATTCTATTTAGTCTTGGGAAGAATGCCAATAGTGACAAAGTGTTGAAAATTCAGTTTTTAGAGCCCGGCGTGATGGTCTAGTGGCTAAAGTCCTCACCTTGAAAGTGCCGGGGTCTCATATGGGTGCTAGTTCTAATCCCGTCAGCTCCACTTCCCATCCAGCTCCCTGCTAGTGGCCTGGGAAAGCAGTCAAGGATGGCCCAATGCTTTGGGACTTTGCACCTATGTGGGAGACCTGGAAGAAGTTCCTGCTTCCTGGCTCTGGATCGGCATAGCACTGGCCATTGCACTCACTTGGGGAGTCAATCATTGGATGGAAGATCTTTCTCTCTGTCTCTCCTCCTCTCTGTATATCTGGCTTTCCAATAAAAAAAAAAGAAAAAAGAAAATTCAATTTTAAAAAATTTTTTTGGGGGATGCAAAATGATGCAAGTTATAAATTCAAAATTTTAAATATTAGCCACATTTGCTATTTTTCACACAAAATGTACATAAGGTATGTAGATATTTTTAGTTATGAGTTGTATATGCATATATATGTATATAAACTTCAATATGTGTCTATTTCAACAAAAATGCCTTTTGAAGTATTTAGGAAATATCTTGAAAGCTTGTCCGAAGTAATGAAAAACACTTTTTTTCATTCCATCACCTAGGCATTTAATGCTGCAAAAGTGCCTGTAAGAATTGTGTTAGCTGGACCTAAAATTTTGATATATAGAACAATTTAATTAATATTCAGATAGAAATTCTTCCAATTTCCTTTGTCATTTCTTGTATAACTCACAAACTGTTCAGAAATTCATCTTTAAATTATCAAATATATTTAACTATCTGTTATTGACTTAATGTTTTGTGAACAAGCATATGATCAATTTCTTTTTAAGAGAGAAAAATGTAGGAATTTATCTGTGAGGGGGCTTCAAAAAGTAAATGGAGAAATGGATTTCAAATAAATGTGACAAATGATTAAGAAATGTATGAAAAAATGTTCAATTCACCAACCATCTGGGGAATTCAAATTAAAGCCACAGTGGAGTATCATCTCACCCCATCAGAATGGCTCAAATCTAAAACTGATGGATAACAATGCTAGGGAGGATGGGAATGCTTCCACACTGGGACTTGGGAATGTAAATCAGTACATTGATTTCACTGCCAAAATAGTTTTGCAAAAACTTTTGTAGTACTTTTATCCAATTACTGGTCAAGAACATTTTGCTATAGTTTCAATGATCTGTGATTATCTTATAATTAATTGTATATGGGTGAAATGGACAGTATTTTCTATTCAATTTTTGTTTATAGCCAATGTCTATATTCCAACTAAACTGCTTTTTTGCTTTTTTACTTATTAAATTTCTTACTCTGAAAACTGGGACTAAGGCATAGTAGATAAAACCAATGCCTGCAGCACCGGTATCCCATGTGGGCACTGGTTGCTCCAGTTCCCTAGCAATGAGCCTGGGAATAGCAGCAGAAGATGGTTAAGTACTTGTGGCCCTGGACCTACGCACAAGACCTACAGGGAGCGCCTGGCTTCGAGCTGGTCCAGCCCTGGTCTTTGTGGCCATTTGAGGAGAGAATCGGCAGATGGATGGTCCGTTATGATGTGTCTCCCTCTTTCTATCTATGGTACTGCCTGTCAAACAAAATATAATACATCTATTTGTTTTTTAATCATTCTTATTCAGTGAAGTATTAAGCTTCTTATTACGGTGTAAATCTAAAACTTGCTATTTGAAAAGAAAAAAGAAAAGAAAGGAGAGCGAGAAAGGAAGAAGGAGGGAAGAGAACAAGAGGGAGGAGCAAAGAGAACCAGAAGTCAAGTCACAACATTACATCATAGGATGCGGGCATCTCAGACAACACCTCAGCTAGTGTCAAATTTCCACCAGTCTTATTCTTCCGCAGCAATTCTGTTCAGATGTAGCTCATATGCAATAGACTTCACCTATTAAAAGTACATAAGTCAACACTTTAAAGAATATTTACGGAACTGTGCAACCACAATTAAGTTTAGAATATTTTCAGTAACCCCTTTAACACATACCCTGTACCCCTTAGCCATTCTGCCACCCCATCCAATGTCTTCCTGGTCTATTTTCTGTCTCTATAATTTTTCCTATTCTAGAGATTTCATGTAAATGAAGTGACACAAAATTTGGTTTTTGTGTTCATCTTCCTTCACTTACTAAGTTTTTAAGACTTATCCGTACTGGAACACAGTCCGTGTGATTTTTTAAATGTTCATTTATTTAAAAGATAGAATTGCAGAGATAAAGAGAGTAGAGACAGACACACATACATAAAGAGAGTGAATGAGTAAGTAAGAGAGAGAGAGAGAGACTTCTTCCATTCATTGGTTCACTCCCCAGATGGCTGCAAGCGTAGGGTTGGGTCAGGCTGAGGCCAAGGGCCAGCTGTACCACATGGATGACAGGGCACAAGCATTTGGACCAATTTCCTCTGCTTTACCAAGCATATCAGTAGGGAGCTGGATCAGAAGTAGAGCAGCCAAGTACAAATCAGAACGCACTTGGCATGCCAGGGTCACAAGTGGATGGTTAACTTGCTATGCCACGTCGCCAGCTGTAACATACCATTTCTTTATACTGCCAAGGCAATATATAAAATTTTATTTGTCTAACATCATTTGATGGACATTTGAATTGCTTGCACAATCTGGTTGTTGGTAAGAATACAGCTGTGAACATTTGTGCGTAAATGTCTGCGTGGACATATTTTTCTATGTCCCTTGCTACAAACCTGGGATTGGCATTGCAGTCATGGGATAACTAAGTTGAGCCTTTGAAGGAACCAGACTGAGTTGCAAAGCACTACAGCAAAGTATTTGCCTTGTCTGTTTTGTGTTGCTGTAACACCTGAGATTGAGTAATTTTCTAAGAGCAGAAGCGTATGTCTCCCAGTTCTCAACATTGGGATGTTCAAGACTGAGGACCTGGCAGATTCAGTCTCTGACTATAAGATGCTGCCTGTTACTCATTCCTCCTGGCTGTAGGATCCCTGTGTGTGTACCCAGGCGACAGGAGAGCAAAAGGGCAAGAGAGCCTGTTTGAAAGAATCTTTAAAAACATATTTGTGGGCCCAACGCAGTGGCCAAGCAGCTAAAGTCTTCACCTTGAACACACTGAGATCCCATGTGGGCTCAGGTTCTAATCTTGTCAGCCCCACTTCCCATCCAGTTTGCTGCTTGTGGCCTGGGGAAGCATTTGAGGATGGCCCTGCACCTGTGTGGGAGACACAGAAGAAGCTCTGGGTTCTTGGCTTTGGATTGGCTCAGCTCCAGCCATTGTGGCTGCTTGGGGAGTGAATCATCGGATAGAAAATCTTCCTCTTTGTCTCTCCTCCTCTCTGCGTATATGGCTTTCCAATAATAATAAATAAATCTTTAAAAAACATATTTGCAATGCAGAGATACAGAGACAAATAGGGATGACCTCTCATACACTGGCTTATTTCCCTAAATGCTGGCAACAGGCAGAACTGTGCTACACTGAAGCTGGAAGCCAGGAAGTCAGTCTTGCTCCTGCATGTGTGCAGAAGGAATCCACGTGCTTGACTTACCTGCTGCCTCTACATTGCAGATCAGCAGGAAGCCAGAGCAGATCAGGTCAGGGATCATCTGTCCTGTGCAGCATCAAGCTCCCAGCCCCTTTCACACTTTTTGAATAGTAGTGTCATTCAAGGAGACAGAACCTGTGGCTGGAACACCTCCTCCAAAGCCACACCTGTCGGCACCATCACATTGCAAAGTAACTTTCCAACACATGAACGTTGGGAAGGCTGTGCGGACCCTAGCAACATGCTCTATTTGCTCTCCTTTTGGTCCTCATGCATTTGTCCCACCTGTACATGTAACAATCACATATGCTTACTTGTTAGTCTTTTCTGTGACACACTCCTGCCAGAAGAGTCCAGGTGATACAAGGTAATAGCTTACGAGCTCACACAAGTGGATTGTCCACTGTGAGGACTATGACGCTGGAGCACAGGTGTGGACAAGACACCCAAGAGCATCAACTCAGCATTATCTTTATGTTAATTTGCCAAATAAGAGGGCTTCTACACTATGAAGATACTGGGAATTCTAACTCCAACCCTCTGAAAGATCCAGTATAAACACTGTAATTTTATAGAGTAGATCAGTCCAAGGTGGCCCAGGATGACACATCTGTTTGTGACCTCTCTTTGTCAGTGAGCGTATTTCTTTCCCCTAGCAACTCCTCGAGAGTTCAATTTGACTGAAAAATCTTAGTTCTAACCTTCCACTTTCCCTAGATTCCAATCTGGGGTTGACATCATGGTATGGTAGGTAAGCTTACTCTTGAGGTACCAGCATGCCAAGTGGGTGTGGGTTCTTTCCAGTCCTGGCTTCTCCACTTCCACTGCTCCGTCTTTCCCACTGAGGAAGATCAGTTCTTGCTATGTAGGCGGGCCCAAGGACCCGGGCTAAGCAACCAGGGCCCTATCGAACCCTGACCCCTGCTCCCCAGGCTCAAGGACCTGGCACCTACTGCACAGGTAGACTTAAGGACCAGGGTCAGATGATCTGGACCCCATAGGGTGCCCCACCCCAGGACTCACAGACCCAGCATCCACTGCGCAAGAGGGCCTAAGGAGCCAGGCCAGGTGACCCAAGCCCTCCCAGACCTTTTGACCCTGGGATTCATGGACCCGACACCTACCACCCCCAACTGGCTTGACTTGCCTCACCTCAGTATCCACCAGTGGGTTCTACAGCCTAGCCTGGCCCTGCCAGCCCCCACTCCCAGCCCTAATTTGAACTGGCTGTGTCTGTGGCCCAATTTGGCCCCTCCTGTACCCCTTCTTGGGTCTTATATCTGTCAACGGATGTTTTGAACAGGCCAGCCTGGCCCAACCCTAGACCTGAACCACATGTATGCTGGTGGGTGCTGTAACCTGGCCTAGCCTGGGCTGCTCCTTGCCCTGGTTCTTGCGCTCACCTGCAGGGGCTGTGTCCTGACAAAGGAGTTTCCCAAGCTCCTCTATCAGGTCTCCTCCCAGTAGCAGATCTTGTGCACAGCAGTGGGTCCTTGGCCAGGTTAACTATGTCCACCTCTTGTCCTGGCAGGAACAGTGTCCTTACCTAACCAGCCCAAACCCATTCTGGTGCTTACTGTTGGTTATTCCTGCCTAGCCACACCTGATCTTCTGTGGCTTCTCTGAAGAGTCCTTACATACCATGGTTGACATTAAACTTCAGTGATTGAAATTCATGAACAAAAAGACTAATGTCTTTTTTCTTTGAAGAATTTTCTTGTTCACCTTTATTTGAAAGGCAGATTTACAGACATAAGGGGAGACAGGGAGGGAAGAATCAACCATCTGCTAGTTCATTCCTTCACAAATGGCTACAAAGGCCAGAGTTGAGCCTATCCAAAGCTAAGAGCCAGAAGCCTCTTTTAGGTCTCCCGTACAGGTGTAGTGTCCCAAGGCTTTGGGCCATCCTCCATTGCCTTTCCAGGCTACAAGCATGGAGCTAGATTCAAAGTGTAGCAGACAGGACATGAACTAGCACACGTATGGGATGCCAGAGCATGAAGGTGGAGGATTAGCCTGTTGAGCAATGGTGCCAGCCCTGAGACTAATGCCTTTAATATCAGGGCTTAAAATCATTAAAGATATGAAAATGAGTTGAACTAGTATATATTTAAATGGATAAGTGATAATCTCAGAAATACACTAGTTTAATCCATTTTCATTTCAATATTGATGGAATTAAAATTTTACATACTGTAATTGATTTTTCAGATACAATTTTAATTCACAAACAAAACACAGACAAGTGAGACAAAGGCTTTCTGTAACCATATTTTTTCTCAATTTTAAATTAATATTGTATTTAAAAGTGTTAAATACTTTTCTATATCAGAAGATATAGTTAAAATGATATATATTATATTCAAACACTACAGAGACATATCAAATTTTTTATAGTTTTTCCTGTCTTACCCAAATTGTCTTGATTTTCTTCTCAGAAGAAACATACCAATTTTTTATGTAAGCTTCTAGAATATATATTTAATCCAGTTATCACATGAATGGCCTCATATTATATTATGTTTGTGCTTAGACTTAAAAAAGCTTTAAATGAGGGAATTTTTTATCCTAAGCTGTTTTATCCCCCTACTGAAACCAATCAATTCTTTTCCTGTGTATTATCCTACTCAAAGTCAAATGTATTTTCTTAAGACATTTTTTTCTACCAGCTTAATTTCTTCTGCCTAAATCAATTTAGAGATCTGGTCTCTCTGGCTTCTTTGCAATGTGTGGACTGATAAAAAATGCAAGAGAGATATTGTGTTGCTCCGGCCAGCAGAGCCAGTAACGTGGACAGGGAGAGGGTCTGGGGATGAAGCACCAACAGGAGACCAATGATGGTGGAAGTCTCTGTGAAGTCTCTCTTTATTGCTCCTTCACCTCTCCTTATATACACTCTCCCCACCCCAAGTCCTAATTTAGCCAGGAAATTGGATAGAGATGAGTCCAGTTAGTCTAGGTGATTTTAGCCAAAAGCCCAGTTCCTATTCCTGCCCAGCCCAACGAGCACTATATCAACTCCTTAGCTCACAACTTAGCTCACAACATTGTTGCCCAAAATGTCCAAAGAATTGATTAAATTTCTAGCTATTTTCTGGAAGAGTCTTAGTTTTCATTTTCTATACATCCATTTTCTAGCTCAACTCCTTCTCTCTGCATGGCCAACTCATACCGACATTGTTGCTATGTAATCTTTCTTTCTTAAATATTAGGAGTCTATTCCAAACCATGCTTTGTTAAATTTCACAGAAGTTTTCCTGATTATGTCCTGTTAAATGAGATCATTTATCCTACCTTCTGTGAGTTGCAAGTGATTTCTGGTTTGCTTTTGTTCTGTGGCCATTTTGGCTATTTTGGGAGTGAACCAGTGGATAGAAGATTCTCTCTCGGAAACTCTGCCTTTCAAAGAGACAAATTAAAAAAAAAAATCACTCTGAGTCCTAGCACAATATGGCATCGGTGGGAGCTGTAGGATTCTCCATACATTTTGAAAGTAGGTTAAGCAAGTTTTGTTGATATATTTGATATGGGGGTGCATATAGAAGGGAAATAGTCAGATCCCAGTGGTTTGGTCCAACTAGGAAGATGGTAGCATGAGCAACCAAGCCAGCTACGGCCGAGGGAGGTGTCGGAGAGCAGAAGCAATCGTAGTTCAGGATGGGCAGCAGCTTCATACCATGAGGACAGGATGTCAACTAGATACTGTTTCTGAAGCAAACTGGCTGTCTAGCCAAAGGGAGGCCACTCAACATGTCTAGGACACCTCTGAAAAATGCTATGTGTATTCTGGAAGGTTCTTCAAGGTTGTTCTAAATGTGGGAAAGAGGTTTCCAGCTAGATATTTATCCCAAGCTCATGTCTCTGAGAGAGAGAGAAATTGCAGTAGAGACATAGATAAAGTGTAAGAATGGGAGCAGATAAGTTTAAGGGGATTAAAGAGAAAGTATGCATTCAGACACGAATGTGGGTAGTCCCATGAGGAGACAAATGCACCCCACCTTGGTTTAGTTGTCCCCTTTGTTGGGTAGGAGGTAGCACCCTAATTGAATACACAAACAGGGTGGAGCTTGGGCTGGGTTTGGTGTACGATCACCTTATCACCTTTGGGAAAGTTCTCATGGTGCCTCCATGTGGAGCTCATCATACACAGATTCGTCAGTGTCTTCTTCACCGTAGAGGACACTTAGGTGCATTTTGTTTAAATGGGTCAGCTGAATTGGGATGTGAGATGGTACAGAGATTTTTTTAAGTGCTATAGGCTTTTGCCAGGAGACTTCTGCAACTCTCTTAGTTTTGTTGTTCCTCACTGACTTCCTACATAGTATGTCACAAACATGTTTTTTTTGTTACATTTTGTTTTTGATTTGAAAAGTCAAGAAAGATTGCCAAAAATGTTTCATCTGTTGTATCATTCGCCCAGTTTCTCCAAGAGGCAAGCCTGGGTGGGCCAGGTTAAAGCTGGGTGCTAAGAACTCAATGCTGACCCCACAAGCAGGTAGCACTGACTCCAGGACTTGAGCCATCATCCACTTCCTCTCAGGGATTTCCTGGCAGAAAGCACAAGTTGGGAATGGAGCTGGGATTCAAACCCAGACACTCTGATACGGAATATGAGGGTGCTAAGCCACATCTTTACCACTATGCTAACCACCCACTCATACTTTAACACATTTTGATCACAAATTTTACTTAACTTGGGTTCTTAGGCTAATTTATATGACTGGTAACATATACTGTTACAGATTTAAATTTATCTTTGTAATTTTTTTTAAAAAGATTTGTTTTTATCAGAAAGGCAGATCAGATTTACAGAGAGAAGGAGAGAAAGATGTTCTATCCACTGATTCAGTCTTCAAATGACTGCAATGGCCAGAGCTGAGCTGTTCTGAAGCCAGGAGCCAGGAGCCAGGAACCTCTACTATGCAGGCACAAGGTCCCAAGGACTTTGGCCATCTTCTGTTACTTTTCAAGGCTATAAGCAGGGAGTTGGATGGGAAATGGAGGAGCTGGGACATGAACCAGTGCCCATATGGATCCCGGTGCTTGCAAAGAGAAGATTTAGGCAGTGAGCCATCATGCTGGGATCCTTAACTTTGTAATTTTATGTAGGTTGTTCAGGGTAGGTCTCATGGACAATGTGATTTTTTCCTTAATGATTTATATTATTCCTTTAAAAAGTGGAGAGAAGGAGAGAAAAAGAGATATAGAGAGAAATATCTTTGGTTCATTCCCTAAGTGGCCACAATGGCATGGGCTGGGCCAGACCTAAGCCAGGAGCTAGAAACCAGGATCCTGGAGCTTCATTTGGGTCTCCTGTGTGGGTGCAGGAACCCAAGGGCTTGAGCCATTTTCTGCTGCCTTTCCAGGCACAGTAACAAAAAACTGGATCAGAAGTAGAGCAAGTAGGACATTGAGTTCAAATCAATTCCCGTATGGGAAGCTGGCATCACAGGAGGCAAGTTAACCTGTTAGACCACAACACTGGCCTGGAAAAAGTGATTTTAAGTGAAGGAGACAAGGGAGTTAATTAGGAAGGTGCCTAGGAAAGAGTTCTCCAGGTGGAGGGATGTGTCCAGGAAAGGACCCCAGGGTGAAAGCGGTCTCTTCCAGAAATAGCCCAATTTGATAGGTATAGGTTAACTATAAGGCACATACGTGACCGATGAAACCCATGCAGAGGGCAGAAAGTCTTTAATGAGGACAAAAAAGGAAATATTGAACAGCTAGAAGGACATCCCATAGAGCTTTCAGGAACAGCCATCTGATGAGTGAAACATAAATGAATCACAAGAATTATTTTTCCTTTAAGTCACAATGCATGAATAAAAATAAAAACAAAATTCTTGGAAAATTTGGCAATAATGAAATAAATCTGGCTTTTAAATAAATAATACCAATTGAATCAGAAATGGGGTAACTACAAGAAAAGGAATGCCAATCACACAGTAACAAATTTTCCAATGCTCTAAAATCCTTTTTGATGTGTTTAGGATTTTCAAAAACAAATGAACACAAAGCCAATTGCCTCATGGGACAGGCAATATTCTTCCTGGTTTTAGTATGTTCCAGAATTCTTGCATTTCCTAAGCTCTTAAATAGGCTAAGTATGCTCTTTTTTCTCGGCTCTTCTAATCGAAATCAATTGGTATTTAGGACAAAGCTGGTAAGCTTAACATAGATATTTTATTCATTTCGGTGGGTTATGAGATTTCCTGACTTCCCCAGACTGGGTTAATTGCGATGCTATGTGGAAAAGAACAGGAAGGAGGCTGGGTCAGATGGCGTGTGTGTGTGTGTGTGTGTGTGTGTGTGTGTGTGTGTAATGCAAGTGAAAGATGGCAATAATCCAGAAAGATACCTTAGAACTCTGAGATCATGACAAACTCAATACCCGAAAACCTTGCAGAGCACATCCTGTAGGGGGAGAAAATACTGTCCTCGTATGTGGTAATGTCTTTCATTCTGAGAAGTGAGTACAATCAATTAACCAATCCAAAGATTTTTTTGGTTTTTAGGCTGAAAGCATATTCCGCTGCCTTCTACCCTCTAGTATTGCAAAGAACTTCATTGTCAAGTTACTTTTTCTGTCCTTTGCGATGAGCCTACGTATTTTGTCTAGAAGTTTGTCAGACTTTTATCTCTGAGTAAATAACAGCAGGAAGCATTTCAGAGAGCTTTACCAGAAACCTGGAAATAGCCAAAACATTTCACATAGGCTAGCTTGTGAAGTCATCGGAGGAATATTTTGAGAACTCTCCATTTCATTGGCGAGAAAGTGAGGAAAGCGAGTTAGGTCTGCTGTCTGAGCTCAACAAGCTGCAGTGGAGGTTAGGATAGCTGGGGAGAAGGAGGGAGTGTGGGAGGCAAAACCAAAGTATGAAGGCTCTTCTCAAAAAGCCTGTTTCCCAGAATGCAGTGGGCTGGCCGACACGAAGGATGCTAAAGGTGATGGAGCTGCCGAGCTCCTAGAGCCCTGGGGTGTGCGGTAGAGGAGGAAGTGAGCTGAAGGGAATGCTGTGAACCCATGCCGGGGACACTGCCTTGGGTGAGATCATATCAATTCTCTCCTGCAACTTACGTAGGAGGAAACTCTATCTCCACCGTGGCCTGTGTGACCTTGCACGTACAAGCTCTGTAAACACATATTTAGGTTTGCTTTGTTTTGGTTGACCAGCCCTTTGAATAACCTCCCTGGATGGGAGGAATTCATGTGCTTTCCAACCTTGCTTCGTTGGGACAGACCAGCTCTGCTTTTTATCGGGAGCAAAAAAAAAAAAAAAAAAAAAACCCAAAACCCGACATCAGTGTGAAGGGCTGAAGGGCTGGCAATGTTTAACCTGAAGAAAAGGAGCCCTAGACCTGGGCGGGTGGGTGAAGGACACCAGTGATAGAGATCTCTCCACATATTTGCAGAGGCGGCAAATGAAAGAAGGCTGTGGCTTGGAAGCAGGAGCCTGGGAGTGGGGAGTCTGCTGGGGGGGTGGTGTGCAAGAGGAGAAATGAGGGGCAGAGAGAGAAGTTACCATGCCAAATATGGGGAATGATGTGAAGCGGGTACTCCAAATGGATTGCTTTTTCTATAATTTTTGTAAGATAGCGTTGTTGAGGTATGGTTTATTTGTAGTAAAGACCAGTCGGCCTCAAGTGTACATTTTCATGAATTTTGAGATACGAAGACAGACACCTATGTGACTACTCTAAAAAAAAAATGACATGTTTCTATCCCCCACTGCATTCTTTTTTCGTTCTATTCCAATCACTCAGTCCATTCCTTGTCTGGAGCAACCATTAACATGATTTTGGTCATTCTCGATTGCTTTTGTCTTTTCTAGAGTTTGATATGAATATTGTAATCATGTATTTCATGTCTGGTTTCTTTCAGGTTCATCATCATTATGGCACAGATCAATCACTCGTTTATATTTGCTGCTTTCTGTGGCTCATTGAATAGATATATCAAATTTGTTCATCCATTCATTTCGGGATGCACATTTGGCTTGAGTCCAATTTCTTTTTGTTATTTTCAAGTTGCTGTGGCCATCCATGAGCAAATGTTTTTGTACACATTTATTTGCGTTTCCATTACTCTTCAAGTTAACAATGAGTAAAACTTGTAGGTTGTGCAGTAAGTGTACATTTTTTAACTATTTAAGAAACTGCAAGCCCTTGAATGAGTGTCTTCTTCCACACTCCACGTTGACAGTGTGGGAGATTTGCAGCTGCTGTATTCCTTTACCAACATTTAGTTCTGCAAGTCTTTTAAACTGTGGATCTTTTCATCATTGTGTAATAGCCGATCCACATGGTTTTAACATGCACTTCCTTAATGACTGGTGGTTTTAGAGGTTTAGTATTTCTTCATGCATTTGTAATTCATACAGCCCCCTTTTTTGTCCATTTTTCATGAATTGTCTTCTTAACAAGTTAAAGTGTTCTATTTTCAGGGTAGAAAGCTTTTCTCAGAATTATGATCTGCAAAGATTTTCTCAAAATACATGGTTTGATTTTATTTTGTTAACTGTCATTTTAAAAGAAAACGCTTTTAAACTTAAGGAAATTCAATTTATAAAATCCTTCCTTTTTTTTGGCTCATGCTTTTTCAGCCTGTTTTATAGAAGCTTTGCCTAACAGAAAGTTGCAAGGGTTTTTCTTCTGGAAGTGTTACTAACCTCTTACATTTAAGCCTTGATCCATTTGAAGTTATATTTTGAATATAGTACAAGATAAAGGTTGAGGTTATGTTTTGTAAATGGAAATCTAATTGCCCCATCATTTTTTTTTTTTGAAAATAGAATTACTTCATCATTGAATTACTCTGTAGCCTTGTCAAGAATCAGGGACTAATTTCTCTGTGTCTATCCCTCAACTTCCTGTTGTTCCAACGATCTGTGTGTCCACCCTCACCGACACTGCCATCTTGATGACTGCAGTTTGACAGTGAATCGATTTTGTCCTTTTTGATTTGAAAAATTCCGAAACATATAATTTCATTTTGAAAGACATCCTGAGATAGCAGCTCAGAGATGGTTTGTTCCCTAAATGCCCAGAGCTGGCCCATGCTGAAGTCAGGGGCCAGACCTCAAGCCATGTTCCCACAAGGGTGGCAGAGGCCTACGCAGCTGAGCATCGGGACCTGCCTTCTGCTTGCACATTAGCTGGGTTAGAAGAAGGGGTGACACTTGAACCCTGCTGTATCCCATACCCACTCCTTTACAATTTTTTTGTGTGTGTCGTTTCCAGTATTTATAATCTGCATCTTTAGTTTCTCACGGTATTTCCAGATGGATCATAACACTTGAATATAAATGAAAACCCTGTAACAGCAGGTCTGCATCTTCTTCCTTTTGCACTTTTGCTGTCATATATTTAATTCTACATGTGTTATAAACGTGATTATAAATATATTATCTTTCTAAAAACTCTATTTAGTTGAAAGTCAGAGTAATAGAGACAGAAAAGAAAAGATAGACTGGTCTTCTGTAGTAGAATTATGTTGCTTGGTAACTGTTTTTAAAGATTTATTTTATTTTTATTGGAAAGTCACATATACAGAGAGGAGGAGAGACAGAAAGGAAGATTTTCCATCTGATGATTCACTCCTCAAAGTGGTCCCAAGGGCCAGAACTGAGATACTCTGAAGCCAGGAGCTAGGAGTCTCTTCCAGGCCTCCCATACGGTGCAAGGTTCCAAGGCTTTGGGCCGTCCTCTACTGCTTTCCCAGGCCACAAGCAGGGGGCTGGATGGGAAGTGGGGCCGCCAGGATTAGAACTGGCACCCATATGGGATCCTGGTGAATTCAAGGTGAGGAATTTGGCTGCTAGGCTACCACGTTGGGTCTGTTTGGTAATTTTTATAAGATTTATTTATTTTTTTTGGAAAGGCAGAGCAAATTTATGGAGAGGAGACATAGAAAAATTTTCCATCTGCTAGTTCATTCCCCAGTGGCCACAGTGGCTGGAGCTGAGCTGATCCGTAGCCAGGAGCCAAGAGCTTATTCTCTGGGTCTCCCACATGGATGCAAGATTCCAAGGCTTTGGGCCATCCTCAGCTACTTTCCCAGGCCACAATTAGGGAGCTGGGTGGAAAGTGGAGCAACTGGGACATGAACCAGCACCCATAAGGGAACCCAGTGCTTACAAGGTGAGGATTTAGCCATTGAGCCATCATGTTTGGCTCTCTTTGTAATTTTTTTTAAAAAGTTTCTTACTACTTATAATTCGTTGAATTTCTTTGTTTTATGGAAGTATGAGTCCCATCCAACTAAAAAAAGTTAGTTTATATTTGTATTTCTCAAACTGTTATTGTTTTTCTCTGATTCTTCTGAGAACACAGGGACACAAATGGAAACGACAAAATGCGCAATCATGGACGCAACAGAGGGCTTTTGCATGGATTCATGTCTGCATCTCTTTGTGCCTCAGGTGCATATTGCTCAGACTCTACCGTTCTGCAGTCCTGTCCCATTTGCTGGGAATCCCATCCTATTTCATTTTAGTTAAATCATTTCACTCCTGGAAGTTCCATCCACATCTTTAAATATTTTCCTTTCCTGTTTTTAGGACATTTATACTGTTCTTCATTTTTGAGTATGCAGTGCATGTTTTTATTAGCTGCTTTGGCATAAATATTCAGTAATTTCTTCTATTTGGTCATTTGGGGTATGTTTCCATTCGTTATTTTTCTTTTAAAAAAAAACCTGTTTATAGGGTCTATTTTAATACTTCTCCATAACTCTGAAGAACTTTTTTAGTTGCATGATGAATATAAATTTTAAAAAGATTTGCTTATTTGTGTAAAAGGGAGGGGTTGGGGGAGAAAGAGAGAAAAAGAAAAACATAACTTCCATTCTCTGGTTTACTTCCTGATCATAATGGCTGGGCCTGGACCAGGCTAAAGCCCAGAGCCAGGGACGCCATCTGGGCCTACCATGTGGGTGTAGAAGCACAAGCACTTGGGCCATCTTCTGTTGTCCTCTCAGGAGCACCAGCAGGGAACTGGATCAGAAACGGAATATTCAAGACTTGAACTGGTGCTCGTGTTTAGGATGCTGGCAGTGCAAGCAAGTAGCTTAACGTTCATTTTGTCCCACTGCAAGGCAGGGTACTGTCAGCTCTCTGTTGAACAGGTAGGTCTTCAACAAGGGCTCTCGAGCTCAAGTGGCAAGAACAGGGACACTTGCCATCCTGTGTGACTTCTGGCAATTGCTCATTTCCTGGCTCAGCTGAGAGGTGTTTACTGCCCCAATCAGGGGCTTTGCTTTATGTATGCACAGACTGCTCTGGCGCCCCTGATTTCTGGACCCCTTTTTCTCAGTAGCTGTCCTTTTTCTTTAATATTCTCTAAAAGATGTTGGCTCCCCAGACTTACCCAAACTCAGCTGCTTTGCCGACTCAGCGTGACCCAGCCCTCTTTATCCCTGGGCTGAACTGCAGAACCTCCTTCAAGGCAGTAGTTAGGATTCATTACAACGAATCTCACAGGAATCCAGATTGACCTTGCCTTGTGTCCTGTGTCCAGAATGTTGTAGTTTCATGAACTTGGCCTGATCTGTGTGGTTGTTGACTGCGGGGATGCAAATCTTCACAGATAGAAATGGAATCTCCTGTTTAGGAAACTTTTAAAAATATTTATTGATTTATTTTATTTGAAAGTTGGAGACACAGAGAAAAAGAGGGAGAGAGAGAGAGAGAGAGAGAGCTCTTGCACCCACTGGTTCAGTCCTTAGATGGCCACAACAGCCTGGGCTGAGCCAGGCTGAAGCCAAGAGCCAGGAGCTTCCTCTGGTTCTCTAACCTGCGTGGCAAAGGTCTGGCCCGAGTACTTGGACCATCTTCTGCCGAAGGTGCATGAACAGGGAACTGGATGAGAAATGGAGCAGCCAGGACATGAACCTGCGACCACAAGTGATGCTGGCATTGTTCCACCTGCAGGTGGTGGCTCTTATCAGCTAACACACAGTGTTAGGCCCCAAATCAAAGATGTTAAAGCCATTGAATTGATATGGCAGTTAAAATTGATGAGAAGACATCAGAAGAACCAGCATGAAAGATAAAACATTAGAAGTTAGTTTGGGTGGACATTTTGATAATAAAGTCAAAGATGGCCCCCTTTTGAGAGATGTCTGCTCCCGTTCCTAGGTACCGCACTGATTGTTCAGGCTCCTTTTCTTTATCTGTTCTACATCAGTTTTAAGGTTCTTTATAACGTATTCACTTCTTTAGACTGCTTTTGGAATCTGAAAAAAATGTGATGTCCAAATGATCTGTGCCTATTCAGAGATGGGTGGGGTCTCAAAAAGTAATTTATCTTCATGGTTGGTTTGTTTGTTTTTTTTTTTCCTCTGTGGCGCTATACAAGACATTCAGACCTTAGCTACTACATACCTACTGAAGCATTTCATAATTATTTTGAAACTGAACAGAATCCATAGTTAGGGACCAGTATGGTGGTATAGTAGGTTGAGTATTGCGTGTGATACGAGCATCCCATATCAGAGCGTGGGTTCTACTCTCAGTTGCTTCATTTCTCATCCTGATTCCTGCTCATGTGCCTAGGGAAAGAAGCAAGAGCTGGTCCAGGTGGTTAGGCCTCTGCCATCCACATGGGAGACCTTGAAGGCATTCCAGGATCCTAGTTTCAGTCAGATAAATACATTTTAAGAAAAGACTCCATAGCTAAAGATCATTAACAGTTGATTTGCGATGGGTGCTTGCTGCAGAGTGCAAGATTCCACTTAGCACACCCCTATTTTAGTGCCTGAGTGGCTCTGCTCCAAATCTTTGCTTCTTGCTAAGTGTGCTTCCTGGAAGACAGCTGGTGGTGGCTCAAGTGCTTGGGTCCCTGCCACCCATATGGGAGACAGGGATAGAGTTCTGGGATCCTGACTTTGGTCTAGCTCAGTCCCTGACTGCTACAGGCATTTGGGGAGTAAGCCAGCAGAGATCTCTCTCTCTCTCCTCTGTGTGTGTGGCTCCCAATTAAAATGGAAAATAATGAACAACTTTCTTTACAGACTTGGTATGAACATGTTAATCATAACATCTACAAAGATCCTTGGCTTAGGCCTGCCTTTTCTGAGTCTCTGGTTCTACGACTGTCCCTTTGGACTTCCTTATTTGATTAAAGATCGCATGTAATAGGCAAACATGTCTCTGTTGTATGAGAGAAATCACTCTTGTCTAAGAATCAACTAGGAAACGGTAAAAACGAGTGTCTCCTCTGGTGTTGGCTGCTGGTGGGAGCATTGTGGTTTTTGCTAAAAGCTGACAAACTGGACAGCACATTTTTTGCATTGTTTCAGGTCATACAAATTTTTCTAAATAAATGGTTTCTGTTTGCCAAGGCTGAGCCAGTAACACTGATATTTTCTCAGTCCATGAAGCTTACCACATGGGTTACATCTATCCATTACTCACACAGCGCAGTCGTTGGTCCATCTGCCAAGATGAGCTATGATTTTACAGTGCCTTGAGAACACACCATCTCCAGCTTGGCTTCCACATACAAAGAGGCAGGAGTGCAGTTTGTATTTTCTTACGCAGCTTCCAACACATCCAACTCGTGTGGAAGGACGTGCCCCCAAAGGCCCATTCATTTGTTGTGGGAAACCCCCGTTTCTCTTCACAAACTCCGTCACCTATTTCCAGCCTGTACCCTGTACCGCGCTGTATTGTTAAAGCCACAAACAGGTCCAGAGGAAAATGTGTTTTGGAAATCTTTCTCTGATTTGTTTTTGTAGAACAGCTGGAGGTGAGGCCCCTGTACTAATCATGGCCAGTTGCTGCTGGTCAAATTGCACATTCAGGAAATTCATAATTAGGTGGTTATGTCCCCTGAGCTTCCCCTGAAGCACTCTTTACAACTCTCGATTTGTCGTTTCCCCTGTCATTTAAAACAATGCTTAGCCCTCCCTCCCAAAACAAAGAAAAGCAGAAAGGGAAAGCTGAAAGTGAATTTCAAATAGTTTGATGTCGCCTTTCAAGTAAGCCAAATCTGTATGATCACTATTCTTAAAAAAACAGGAGCAGCCACAGTATGCGTATTTAGTAACATCTGTATGGTTCTCTGAAACATTAAAAAAGTGACCAGAAGCACACACAAAAAGGTTTTTTTTTTTTTCCCTTATGGACGTTCATCTGCTTATGTTTACATTTCAAAGACCACAAATTTAAGATCAACTAATATATCCTGGAATTCAAGGATTAAATTTTTTAAAAAAAGATTTATTTTATTTTTATTTTGAAGGCAGAATTATACAGAGAGAAGGAGGGAAAAGAAAGAGAGAGAGAGAGAATATCTTTCATGTGCTGAGTCACTCCCCAAGTAGCTGCAATGGCCAGAGCTCAGCAGCTCCAAAGCCAGGATCCAGGAGCTTCTTCTGGGTCTCCCACATACGTGCAGAGGGATGCAATGTCTTGAGCCATCTCTTTTGTTTTGCTAGGCCACAGGCAGGGACTGGATAGGAAGTAGAGCAGCCAGGAAACAAACTGGAGCCTATATGGGACAATGCTGCCAGCCCTGGATGTCTTGAATTCTAACACTGCGTGTCAGTTACACAAATTTTCTTGTGCAGTCCACTTTTCTACTCTCCCTGCTCTTGGCAATGTTTGTGAATAAATACATTATCGTCATTTGTAGCTTGAATGTTTGTTAATCCCTTGTTGGTCAGTAGCAAGTTCCTCAGTTGTATATACAAAAACACAAGTTTTAATGTGTATTCTGCTCAACCAGACTTTCTTGGCATCTTTAGTCCCTTGCCATTAGGCAGTTTGAGGGCAATGGGGACAGAAATGCGCTCTATAAACCGACTATGGGGAGGGGTGAGCAGCATTGCTTTTTTTTTTAATTGTCTTCTGCGATTAGTAGTTAAGTCATTGAACTGATGGAAAGAAAGGAAGGTTCAAGTGTTATATACTATCCAAACAAAAGCAGAATCAGAGTGTCTCACAAAGTTAAACATAATGGCCAGATAACACAGTCATTTTACTCCTAGATATATACTTTCAAGTATTGAAGCCAGATATAAGAAAATCCTTGTGCCCTAATTGTCATTAAGAGCCCTATTCAAAATAGCCTGATGCTGGAAGCAAACCACATGTCCAGCAGTGGAGAAATGGGTAAGTAAATTGTGGGAGATACATACAATGAAATATCATTCAGTCATTAGTAGAACATGCCAATTTGTGGATGAATCTAGAAAAATACCAGATTGCACGTTTATGAAGTATATGAAATATACTGAGTAGATAAAATTTTAGGCAGAAAACAGTTTGGTGGTCGTCATAGAACAGGGATAAGAGGGCCCAGTGCAGTTGTCTAGTGGCTAAAGTCCTCACCTTGCACGCACTGGGATCCCATATGGGCGCTGGTTCTAATCCTGGCAGCCCCACTTCCCATCCAACTTCCTGCCTGTGGCCTGGGAAAGCAGTAGGGGACAGCCCAAAGTCTTGGGACCCTGTACCCATGTGGGAGACCTGGAAGAGACTTCTGGCTCCTGGCTTTGGAGTGTCTCAGCTCTGGCCCTTGGGGAGTGAATTATCGGATGGAAAATCTTCCTTTCTGTCTCTCATCCTTTCTGTATATCTGACTTTCCAATAAAAACAAACAAATATATATTTTTAAAAGAATAAACATGTAAAATATCAAGGGCATTGTGGGCTCCTCTTCCAAGTTCTGCATGTAATGTACATATTCAACTAGGGTTTCCCTGAAGTCCAATGGAGAAATCACGTTTTTCAGTTGTTAAGTAGTATCTCTGAGCAAATAGGAACTCTCCACTGGAAACCAGTTTTCTGACTCCTGCTTTTCACGAAGTTGGCAGTACAGGAATGCTGACAAAGTCTTTTTTTAAAATAAGATGTATTAGTTTTTATTAGGCAGATTTATAGAGAGAAGGAGAGACACAGAGAAAGATCTTCCATTCACTTGTTTACTCCCCAAGTGACCGCAATGGCTGGAGCTGAACCGAACAGAAACCGGGAGCCAGGACCTTCTCCAACGTCTCCCATGCAGGTGCAGGGTCCCAAGGCATTGGACCATCCTCGACTGCTTTCCCAAACCACAAGTGGGGAGCTGGATGGGAAATGGAGCAACCAGGACACGAGCTGGTCCTGTGCATGCAAGGCAAAAGATTTAGCCACTGAGCCATTGTGCTGGCCACATCACCCCAAGTTTTTTTTTTTTTTAAGAAGAGAGATTATAACAAAACAAGTGGCATTTCGAGATAAAATTTTAAAAGCATTTGTATGTATATACACACACACACACCCACGAAATGTTAGAAAATAAGACAACTCATATAGCAAAAGAATGAACTGAGAGGAATTGGGCTTGTCGGTTGCCTATAACCCAAAGGAGTAAAGATGTTCTTCTGGCCCCATGGGGCGAGATGGTGGACAGTGGGTGTTCCTTCTTGGGGGAGAGCAAAGGAGCAAAAGAAGGTTCCCTACTGCTGTCTAGGCAGGGCCCTGACAGCCCGCCTGAAGTCACCGCATGGGCCCTGACTGGCAGAGACTCCCCGCATCGCCATCATCCATGCGTGCTGGCAGCTGATGTGCTGGTCACTCAAGACCAAGCAGCCGGAGAGGGAGCACGGTGAACACACAGAACAGGGCCCTGTGAATTCCAGCTGCCAGGTCAGAGAACATACATTTGAACAGAAAGGATGTTGGAAATAAGCTGCGCACAAAACAAACATTTGGAACTAAATTTCTTAAAAACAAACAAGCTTAACTTTTAAATTAACTGTTGAATTCAACAGTGAAGAAAACGGCTACTGTCCAAATCCAACTAATAAACTATACAGAAAAAGTATCAGAGTCACACACACACGTACAGAAATGATAACTAAACAGATGGAGGAAAGGTTTAAGAGAAGTGACATGGGAAAAAGGGGCGATCAAACGGAAAAAATGCTGGGCATAGAGGAAAGACACAAAAATGAAGCAAATGCACAAGAAAGATTCACCTGAACTACAGATCATTCTGGGCAGGAATGGTGAGAAAAGACCACATCTGTGTGTGCAGGGGTGGCCACATATGTCCTCATGCACATTTTTTGAACTCTGGTGGTACAAAAACCTTCTTTCTGTGCAGAGGCCTGCCAGTTATAAAGGACAAAGAACTTGACTGGCATTGAAATTCTCCCTTGCAACACTGGGAGCTAGAAGACAGTGAAATAGAGGTTTCACTTAAGATATATTTCACCTGTCAGGGTGAGAGAAAGACATTTGCAGATATGCAAAGATTCAGAGAAGTCAGCACATTATTCCTGTAAGAAAAACACCAGGCAAAGACTTTAAAATAACAGCTTACAAATGCACAAAACAGACCTGGAGGGGAGAGAAAGCCATGGTGAGCAATGAATGTGGGATATCTAATTACAAACAAGTGGACAATGACAGGCTGGGGCCGTGTAACCCAAGTACTAAATAAAGACTCTGGAAATAGAGGAGCAAGGAAACATCTAATAATACTGTGGGATTTAAAGAACTAAGCCACCTCAGCATGCTGATGTATTGTGGTGAGAAAGGATGGGAAGGAAGTGAAATACATTCTGAAAGGCTCTATCTCTTGGGACCACAGTGACAGGGGAGAACTTGATAAAAGTCTCCTTTAAGCGGGATGCTCCACGTGGGGAGGGCCTGCTGGGCGGTGAAGCTTGTCAAGACCTCAGGCAGGAGTGTGCCTTCAAGCAATACTGGGGAAATAGCTGCTTGGTTATTTATGAAGCCCAGAAGGGGAGGGTAATAATTTAAAACATTTTAAAAGTTCGCAAATGTAGGGATTTGAATATCATATAACATGAAATTTAAACTTCAACATGTCTGAATCATATGAAGAGGCTGTGTAATGATTTAACAAAACAATGATTTTTTTTTCTTATAAATTTATTTATTTTTTATTGAAAAGTCAGATTTATAGAGAGGAGAGAGAGAGAGAGAGAAAGGTCTTCTGTCTGCTGATTCACTTCCCAAGTACCACAATGGCCGGAGAGAAGGATCCAGGAGACTCTTCCGGGTCTCCCACATGCGTGCATGGTCCCAAGGCTTTGGGCCATCCTCAACTGTTTTCTCAGGCCACAAGCAAGGAGCTGGAAGAGAAGTGGGGCAACCAGGACAGGAATTCACTCCCATATGGGTTCCTGGTGCATGCAAGTTGAAGACTTTAGCCACTGGGCTGCGATGCCAGGCCCAACAACAGCATAATTTATGGGACCAATATTGTGACACAGTGAGTTAAGACATTGTTTGCAGGGCTGGTCTCCCTATGGACACTGCTCTGTGTCCTGGCTGCTCCACTTTTTTTAAAAAAATATATTTATTTTGATTGGAAAGACAGAAAGAAACATATACAAAGAGAAACATCTTCCATCTGCTGGTTAATTCCACATGTGGCTGCAAAGTCCAGAGCTGAAATGAGATTATCTTTAGCCAGGAGATTCTTTCTAGTCTCCCATACGGGTATAGGGTACCAAGGCCCTTGGGCCATTCTCTACTGCTTTCCCAGGCCGCAAGCAGGAATCTCGATAGGAAGTGGAGTAGCCAGGACACAAACTGGCACCCATATGGGATGCTGGTGCATGCAAGGTGAGAATTTAGCCATTGAGCCATCGTGCTGGGTCCCCTATTCCATTTCTGATCCAGCTCTCTGCTAGCGGTCTGGAAAAGCAGCAGGGGAGGGCCCAGTGCTTGGGACCCTGAACCCACATGGGAGACCTGGAAGAAGCTCCTGACTCCCAACCCCAGACTGGCTTTATTTCTGGCCATTATGGCCATCTGGGGAGTGAACCAGCAGATGGAAGATTTCTCTGTCCTTCTCTCTCTGCTTTTTAAATAAAAATAAATAAGTGTATTTTTCTTTATACGAAACCCAAACTTTATGAAGAGAAGAGAACCAGCATTCTATGTCTTGTGGTTTCTCTCTCTCCTTCTCTGAATTGCCACCCACACCCCTACACTCTGTCTCTTATCAAAACAAAGCAAGCTATTTTTATTTGAGAGCAGTGAAAATAAGGAGGCCAAAAACATGATATTTGGAATGAGAAAGGTCAATAAATATTTAAGGAAAATTCTCCAGATAACTACTCTATACAAATTTGAAATCTGCAACCTATGTAATTTCCTAGCCAACAGTATAAGAGCTAACCCAAGGGAGGAAACTCGAATAAAACAGTTACTACTGAAAAATTTGTAAGAGCGATTGAAGAGCTCACAGTTGCAAAGCCAACAGCTCAAATGTCTTCATGTTTGAAATCTTTCAGAACTCTAATGGAAGACACTGCACGGCTATTTAAACTGTTCCAGATTGGGGGGGGGGTAAGGGATGGGAAGGAGCTCAATTCCTAATCCTCTTGATAAATCAGAAAAATTTTTAATACAGAAGTCTAAAACAGAGTATCAAGTAATAACTCATGTGACCAAGTAGGTTTTTTCCAATCACGCAATCAACTCTCAAGAACTCTAACACCATTTTTATTCTTTCTAATTTGAAATCCCTCGTGTCTCCTGGTGGTGTCCTTTGTACAGAAAAAGAACCTATCCAGGATCTTGAGTTGCACTTGACTGTCTCTAGTCTTCTGCATCTTGGAACTGCTTCTCAGCTGCTCTTGGATTCTTAGTGTCTGGATATTTAAAAAGATAATAGCTTGGGGGTCTCTCCCTCTCTCCTCCTGGTCACTTTGCAAATAAAACTCTGAAAAAAAAATCATAGCGCATTGATCTTGTAGCATCCTCCAATTTGGGCTGGCCTGATCAGTTGCAGGAGCTTCCCAGAAGCAGTGGGTCATGTTGCATCAGCTCAGGTGGCCAGTGGTGTTGACTGTACCCTAATTCTGGTAAAGTGTGTACATCTGATTCATTTGGTGCCTCTGCCAGGCTCCTCATCCATAAGGATCACCTTTTCTCCTTTGTAGTTAGTAAGTACTTTTGTGGAATGATACTCTGAAATTAGTAACTGTCTTGTCTCCTGTGCAACTCTCATTCACTGATTTTTCTGAAGATTTTTGTCTTAGTTATTACAATGATGATGGTCAATTGGAGATGACAATTTCACAAATTCCACACTTCTTCATTGGTTGCTTGTGCTTCTCTGGCAAGAAGAGCTTTCT
This sequence comes from Ochotona curzoniae, assembly GCF_017591425.1. Classification (NCBI taxonomy): domain Eukaryota; kingdom Metazoa; phylum Chordata; class Mammalia; order Lagomorpha; family Ochotonidae; genus Ochotona; species Ochotona curzoniae. The sequence goes on from NW_024467096.1 coordinate 27,626,077, forward strand.
CTCTGCTTGTCCTTATTAAGACAGTCAAATGTATTCCTATTTTATTCCATGGATTATAATTACGTCCCACTATTTCTTTAAAAATTTTTACAAAATCATAAAGCCGGTCCACATATATAGAGAAAATGAAAAAGAAAGAAGAGAAAGAAAAAAAGAAAAGAAAGGAAGGAAAGTAGGAAGGAAGGGAGGGAGGGAGGGAGGAAGAGCCCAGCGCTATAGCCTAGTGACTAAAGTCTTGGCTTTGCATGCGCTGGCATTCCATATGGGCACCCGTTTCTGTCTCGGCTGCTCCACTTCCATTCCAGCTCCCTGCTTATGGCCTGGGAAAGCAGTTGAGGATGGTCCAAAGCCTTGGGACCCTGCACCCTCGTAGGAGACCCAGAAGAAGCTCCTGGCTATGGATCAACTCAGCAATGGCAACTCCTCGGGAAGTTAATCAGTGGACAGAAGATCTTTGGTCTTCTTCTCCCTGCAAATCTGATAAAGAAAGAAAGAAAGAAAGAAAGAAAGAAAGAAAGAAAGAAAGAAAGAAAGAAAAGAGAGAAAGAGAAAAAGAAAGAGAAAGAAAGACAAGGGAAGGGAAGGGAAGAAAAGAAAAGAAAAGAAAAGAAAAGAAAAGAAAAGAAAAGAAAAGAAAAGAAAAGAAAAGAAAAGAAAACTAAGAAACAAAGGAACAGAAGTCCCATCTGCTGGTTAACTTCGCAATGATCACAACATCCAGGATTGGCTTGGAGAGGAAGACAGAAACATGGTTTTGAATCCATGTAGTTCACATGGGTGGTGGGAGCCCAAGGACTTGAGACATAACTTTTGCCTCCCAGGAACTGCATCGGAGGGAAGTTGGATTCAGGTCTTGGAGATGGGAATTGAATCCAGGTACTCTGACGTTAAGTTAAATGCCCATTCCCCATATTACTTCTTTTGCATATTTCAAATTTGAGGGAAGTGGGAGTGTACCAGCTTTGTTTCTATGTCCTTTTGTTGGATGTTTACCTTTCTGTAATCATATCTCTTTTCTCCTCACAGCAAGATGTTGCAGGCTTACTCTTTACCTTTCGTGTCCCTGCCCTTACTGAAATCTACCATTTCTCTAAAGACCCTTGGTTCACTTTCAGTGAAAACTGTGTTTGAAAACTGAGATCCGTAGTCTAGGTGTGCTTACTGTCATTGAGCTATTGCTGCTCTCAGGCTAAATGGACAGAGCCAGGAAACACACAGGTAATAACCACAGAGGCATCACTTCAGAATCACTAGAGTAACATATATAGACAATGTGAAACTTTGACGGGAAATGGAGAAGTGGAAACCCTCTTGTTTAGCTAAAAGGGGTACAAAATGGTACAGGCACTTTAGAAAACTATAAGGAAGCATCTAAAATGATTAAACATTGAGTAACCATGTACTGCTCAGATGCTACTCCTAGGGGTATATCCAAAAGAACTGAACATACCCATGCAAAAACTCGTTCATGAATATTCATAGTAGGACTTTTCATAACAGCCAAAAGGTGGAAACAAAATTCAAATGTCTGTCAACTGAAGATTAAATATGTTATATCCATATAATGGAATGTTGTGTGGCAATAAAGAGTGCCGTATTTGCCAAAGCACGCATGAGCCTCTACGTTGGGTAGAATGGTGGCCCTTATGAAGATCACTTATGTCTTCAATTTTCTAACTTATAAGTTTACCTTATTTGGAAAAATGATCTTTACAGATAGAGTACAGTTAAGACTCTTAAGGAGACCATCCTAGTTTTTACAACAAGCTCGAGATCCCATGATAAGAGCCTTTATAAGAGAAGGGCAGAAGGAAATTTGAGCGACAGAGGCAGACACGTGCACGAGAAGGCGGTGTGAAGACAGAGACAGACACACAAGAAGACCAAGCGTCGGACACAGCCCTAAGCCTGAGCGCAGGACCACCGGGGGCGCAGGACCACCGGGGGCACGGGACCCCCAGCACCTGCACTGAGACTCTGGCCTGAAGAAGCCAGGCAACGCACTGCTCTTGCTTTAAGCTCCTCGGCTTGTGAAATGCATGGAAAACTCACTAGCCATAGAATGAGTAAGCCAACCCAATGTAGACCACATGCAGCCTTGCATTTTAATGAAATATGTAATCAGAAAACAGACCCGTGGTTGCCAGAGCTGAGACTGGCCAGGAAACTGAGCAGGAGGAAGTATTCTGAGACCACGACAATGCTAAAAGAATGGACTATTGTGACAGAAAGATCATTGAAGAAATTTGCAAGAAACAATGAACTGGTCATGTATCTTGTGGCTTTGTACAAGATGTGTTTTGTACTCCGACAAAGCTATTCTGAAAGCAAAACCAAAATTATGGAAATAAACTTGACAAAGATTGTAAAGAACTGATGAAAACTGTGGAACACTTTCCTCCCTTTATGGGTATGGGGGAACTCTTAAGTAAGATGAGTATTTCTCTACATTTAAAAATTTTTTAAAGCTTTATGACTATCAGCACCATAAATAAAACTGTCTATGAAAACAAAGTATTTGAAGAAAACTTACAGCAGGTGACAAAGCATAAGTACTCATATTTCTAATAATGCAATGTTATTTTAGGCATTAACAATGAAATGACAATCTAACAGAAAGCTTCTCAGGGTATATGAAGAGCAAAGAGAAAAGATGACCAGATATTTTTAGGAACAATTTTTAAAGATTTATTTATTTTACTTAAAAGAGTTATACTAGGGAGTACCCTGGGGAGGGGCACGGGTAACCCCATAGCCTATGGAACTGTATTATAAAACATCAAAAAAAACCCCTTTTTAATTAAAAAAAAAAAGAAAGTCATAGTTATACAGAGAATGAGAGAGAAAAAGATATCTTTTATCTGCTGGTTCACTTCCAAAATGGCCACAATGGTTACAGCTGAGCTGGTCCAAATCCAGGAACCAGGAGCCTCTTCTGGGTTTCTGACACGTGGATGTAAGGGCCCAAGGCCTTGGGTCATCTTTCACAGCTTTCCTAGGATATTAGACCAGCAGTAGGGCAGCCAGGACTCCAGTAAACACCCTGATGGGATTCTGGCACTGCAGGTGGATGATTAGCGTATTATGTGGCCATGCCAGTACCAATATATTCAGTTGTTAAAATTCTTTATTTGAAAGGGGCGTGATACAATGGTTCAATTGACTAAATCCTCACTTTGCAAGCACTGGGGTCCCCTGTGGATGGCATCCTTGTACCAGCTGCTCCAACTCCCATCCAGGTCCCTGCTTGTGGTCTGGGAAAGCAGCAGAGAATGGCCCAAAGCCTTGGGACCCTGAACCCATGTGGGAAACCTGGAAGAAACTCCTGGCTTTGGATGGGCTCAGCATTTGGGGAATAAACCAGGAGAGGGAAGATTTCTCTCTGTCCCTTTCTCTCCATAAACCTGATTTGCCTTTCCAATAAAAATAAAGGAAGCCCTTTTTAAAAAAATTAAAAATCAATAAAATATTTATTTATTATAAATGGACAGAAAAGGGACAAAAAACAAGAGAGAACTTCCATTCATTAATCTATTTCCCAAATTGCCGTAATGGTAACCTGGGTTTCAAATGACTTCTTCCACGTTGGTTTTGTAGTTACCCGAGTACTTGAGCCGTCACCTGCTGCCTCCCCGGATGCACACTGGAAGCCAGAGTTAAAAGTACAGCTAGGACTCAAATCCCAGTACTTTCTTTGGTGCTACAAGCTTCATTTTAACCATGGTGCCAAATAGCTGCACCTCACCCTAGTTAGTTTCTTTCTTTCTTTTCTAAGATTCATTTATTTTTACGTGAAAGGCAGATTTTACAGAGAAAGAAGTCTTCCAACCACTTGTTTACTGTCCAAAGAACCAAAGCAGCTGGATAGAGTTGAGCCAATCTAAAGCCAAGGGTTAGGAATTTCTTCCCAGCTCGGCTACATGGGCACAGGGACGCCAGGACTTGAACCATCTTCTGCTGCTTTCCCAGTCCATAAGCAGAACTGGATCTGAAGTGGGGCAGCTAGGACATGAGCTGGCACCTGTACGGGATCCTGGTACTGCAAGTGGAGGATCAGCCTGGTGGGACACTGTGTCAGCACCCTCCTCCTTTTAGTTTGTTGCAGAGCCGATGCACAGCCTGTTCCCAAGAGTTTGGCATCCATTGATAATCCATGCTCAGTTCTTTTACCACAAATGAATCTGTTCTTACCATTTAAAGCTTTACTGAAGTGCCTTGCATAATTTTTCAATCCCTGTTTTGGTTGTTGAAGACTTAAATATAATGGCTTCCCTTCTCTGTAGCAGATCCTATATCGATTGCGTTAAGTAGTTTATGTCATGCTTGTTCATTTTCACCATGACTGAAGCAAACACATCTGACGTATGTTTTTTCTTAGATTCCTCAACAGTTCCCAAAAAAGGGAGACATATTAGCCAAAGACAAATAAATTATACTTTTGATTTTTTGGCCTTTGCATCAGCCATATTGATTAGTAAAGGTGACCAGAATAAAATTATTAATCTGGTTTCCATTTTTCTGCACCTGACAGCTGCCTTTTGAAGTTCCTGCCAAGGGCTGGTTCAGTGAATTACCCACAAGAAGGGTTTTTCTGAGCATGACATTAAAAATCTGTCTGAAATAAATGAGGAAATTTCACAATACTGCATTTTTTACTGTCTGGCTTTTGATGTCAAATATTCGGTTTCCCTGAAAACAAAGTAGGCTCTTTGGAGTAAAAGTGAGGAACACAATGCAAATTTATCTCGGTTCAAATTGTATCATCTGAAATCATTTTTCAAGAAAATTATACATGAAAGAGCCTTCCAGTTTGTTCAGTTGACGCATTCCTTGTTTTATTGCTGGAGTGAGTGCTGAACTCAGAGTGAACATTTGGCAGAATGACTGAAACACTGTGTGAGCCGCATCCCACTTTGGAGTGCCTGAGTTTGAGTCTCAACTCTGCTTCTGATTGTAGACTCCTCCTAATGTATACCCTAAATGTCAGTAGGTGATGGCTTACACACTCGAGTTCCTGCCCTGTGGGAGAACCAGTTGGAACTTTGGGTTCTTGGCTTCGGCTTGGCCCAATTCTGGCTGCTGTGAGCGTCTGGGGAGTAAACCAGTAGATGAAAGATCTTTGTCCTTCCCTGTTTCTCCTCTCTACCTTGCAAATAAAGTAAAAAGAAATAACAAATAAAAATTATTTGAAAGACAGGTTTACAGAGAGAAGAAAAGACAGGGAGAGATCTTCCACCTGCTGGTTCACTCCTCAGACAGCTGCAATAGCTGGAGCTGAGTTGATCCCAAAACGAGAAGCTAGGAGCTTCTTCCAGGTCTCCCGCATGGTTACAGGGACCTAAGGACTTTGGCCATCCTCTGCTGCTTTCCAAGATCATAAGCAGGGAGCTAGATTGGGAGCAGAGTAGCTGGGGTGGAAACCTGTACCCATAAACAATGTCACCACAGCAAAGGATCATTAGCCTGTATGCCACTGAGCTGGCCCCAAGAAAAAAATTTCACTTTTATCTTATTCTTAATGTTGTTTACATAGTTGAGAAGGATGTATGTCGTGTATCCCCCTTATTAGATAGAGAGAGTCAAGCCATGGTCCTGTATCTGGGGGGGGGGGGAGAGGGGAAAAAAAAGGAGGGCTGTTCCTTGCCATCAAACGACATTAGTACCCTGGAATGGGGCATGGTCATTTGATACCATCTTAGTCCTTATGGGGAAAATGTTTTGCAACTAATTCTTGAGTGGTTTTGACAGTTCTGAGATGTTGATGATTTTGTTGTCCCAGGGTTGAAAAAATCTTTCCAAGGTCTATTGGTTGACAAAGCCCAGCTTAGCGCATCCACAAAGTCAGACACTTATTTCAAAGCTCGACCAGAGAGCTGTCCAACCTGTTCCGCTTTCCATCCTCTGACAAGGCACTTAACGTCCCACTATTAGCCTACATTAGCTGGCTGTCATGTCCCACGTGTGCATGTGGACATGCTGTCCACTGCATGGGTATCAGCAACTGAGGGGGTCCCATTCTAATACATGCAGTCTAAGGTTGCACCACATACCCTGTGATTGTCCTTGGGCCTGGAGTTTGAGTCCAGTGGCTTAATTGAGGATTCCCTCAAGAACTCTCACCTGGGGTGACCCCAGACCTTACTCTTGAGTGTGCCAGCTACTGCAGGGTCTGGTTCAGTCGATCACCCACATTAGCTTATGCACAAACTGGTGAATGCAACTGCCTGGTAAATTCTGCCTCAGGTCATATCCCATGCAGACCGACAGGTGCTGTGCTCTAGTCCAACCCAGCCTATCACAAACCCAGCCCTTACACATCAGTGGAAACCGCCGCTTAGTTGGGGTAACCCCCACCAGACCTACCCCTACCTCCAATTCCTGCACATGCTGGCATATACAGCAGTCTAGTCCAACCAGGCCGACATCCTACCTGGATTTTAGCTCAGCCTAACCTACCATCAGACCCAGCACACATACATGCTGATGGGTGCTATCATCTTGTCCAGCCTGGCTTGTCCCTAGTCTGGCTGTCATGCTCAACAGTCAGAGCTACAGTCAAGCAGAGCAGTGTCCACAGTTTTCCTACTATGCCCACTTGCAGTACTGGATCTTGTGCTTGCCAGAGGCTATTGCAGTCCAGCCTGACATAGTACACCTAGCACTTGCTAGTGGATATTGCTTAGCTGGCCTGCACTGATTCTGGCTCTTGCATGACCCAGTGGATACAGTGGCTTAACCTAGCCTAATCCTTCCTCAAATATGATTCACATGTGGGCTGACAAAAATTGTAGCCCTGCTAAACCTGATCTACTGCCAGTCCTGGGTCTCACACTTACCAGTGAGAGCAGTGGTCTAGTAAGTAGAGAAGTCCCTGAAGTTCCCCTATCAGGTTTGCTCCCAGCCTTGCATCTTGTGTGTGCCCATGGGTGTTGTAGTCCCTTCTGGTAAGGGTAACCTCACTTAAACAGTCACCAGTGGGTGCTGCAGCCTGACTCTGCCCAGCCTACCTCAGTCCCAGCTTCTGGTAGTAGGTATTGCAGTCCAGCCAGCCCCAAGTCCTGGCTTTTGTGTGAACAGTAGGTGTTGCGGCCCATCCTGTGCCTCATCCTAGCTCTTGCATCTAGTAGCAGATGCTGAGGATGGCCTAGCCTGTCTCACTGCCAGACCAATGGGTACTGTAACCTGGCCTGGCTTGGGCTTCCCCCAGCCTTGGCTCTCATGCCCACCAATGGCAGCTGTGGTCTAACAGGGGAGTCCCCAAAGTTTCCCTGTCAGCCCTGGGTTTAACACGTGTTAATTGGTGCTTGGCCCAGCCTGACATGGCCTGCCTCCAGTCCTGGCATTCATTGACATGTACTACAGCCTTGCCTGACCCGCCTGAACCTTTTCCAGCTCTCACAGATGGATACTGTGATCTACCCCTGTCTAGCTTGCCCTGATCCTTGGCTCTCATGTGAACCAGTAGGTGAAGTAGCCTAACCTGGAACATCCCACAACCCTGTCCTGACTCTCATGTGTGCCAGTGGGTGCTAAGGTTTGGCCCAGCCCAGCCCGGCCTGCCCTACAAAGCAACCCACACACATACCAATGAGTGTTGCAGCTCTACCTGGCCTAGTTCACCCCCAGCTCTGGCTCGTGTGCTCATCAGCAGAACTGGGGCCAAACAGAGAAGTTCCCCAAGTTTCCCCAACAGGCCCACTCCAAGATCTAGGTCTCATGCATGCTGGCAGGTGCTAGGCCCCTGACAGAATTAGTCTGCCCCAGTCCTGACCTTTGTATATGCTGGTGGGTGCTCTGGCCTGGCCTGTCCCCAGATCCAATTCTCTGGTGAACTCCTAATCCCAGTTCCCACATCCGTGAGTTCTGTGGCCATGCCTAGGTTAGCCTATCACCACTCCCAGTTCTTGTATAAACTAGTAGGTACTACAGACCAGCAGGGGTAAGCCCACATATATCTTGCAGAATCTTCCCCCAGACCTGGGTTTCTCGCATGCTGGTCAGTGTCTTCACTCAGCCATCCACTGCCTTGATACTCACTTGTGGGCACTGTGGGTTTAGCCCTGTCAGGCATGCCTGCAGCCCTAGCTTTCATGTGTACTGGCTAGCCTAACCCAGGTCTCCCAATATGGGTAGGAGTATTTGTCGGCCCCAGACATTGCCCTCCGTTTCCCTTTTCTAAACCACTGGGTCTCAGCTCCTCCGTTTACCTGCAAATGTGGTGGCCTGGTCCTTGGAATTTGCCAGTAGTCATTCCATACCTGTAAAATATTGCCTCAGGGACCCCTACTCCCACATATCCCCAAAACCACTTTCCCAGGCAATCCACAGCCCCCCATCCCTGCTGGTGCAGGCCCCTTGGTCATCTTTCATCATGAGCTGCTCATAGCCCCCTTCTATATATGCATTAGGCAATTTTTCTGGCATCCTGGTATAATACAACAGATTTGGCACTAACCAGGCCCAGAATTTTCGCCAGCTATTGGCTGCATTTCTCCCAGCAGTGTGACACTTGCCCAGGTACAAGACAATTGCCTATAGTTGGAAGGAAAATCTTTTTTTTTTTTTTTAAGATTTATTTTTATTATTTTTTTATTGGAAAGGCGGATATACAGAGAGGAGAGACAGAGAGGAAGATCTTCCGTCCAATGATTCACTCCCCATGTGAGCGCAACGGCAGATGCTATGCCAATCCGAAGCCAGGAGCCTCTTCCGGGTCTCCCACGCGGGTGCAGGGTCCCAAAGCTTTGGGCTGTCCTCGACTGCTTTCTTAGGCCACAGGCAGGGAGCTGGAGGGGAAGCGGGGCTGCCGGGATAGAACCGGCGTCCATATGGGATCCTGGGGCGTGCAAGGCGAGGACCTTAACCACTTGCGCCACCGCGCTGGGCCCTGGAAGGAAAATCTTTAAAATGAATTTAAATTAAACTAATTAAGCCAGGTAACTTTTGTTTGTAATGAGACTAGAATGTATGTTTCATGCTGTTGTAATGTAATGTACAAACTGTGGATGTAATGTACAAACTGTAAGAATGATGGTTTTTTTTTTGTATTTTAATTCTATCAAAGTAGAATTAAAAGAAAAATGTTTGCATCAGAAAGTTTCACATGATTTATGTCTAAGCATTACAAGAGTTCACTGAGGAAATAGGTAAGTAGTTAACATTATGGCTAAAACTTTGTTCTTCTCTCTCTTGAACTAAAAGTGATTTTGGGTTCACAGAGTTAAAGCAAAATTTTCGTATGCCTGGATGTTGTCGTGCATAGAACGAAGAACTCCAGTCTTGAGAGTTCAAAAATTTGATCTCAGCTCTGCTGTGTGGCATCTTCAGAGGGCATGTTTTGCCAGGTTGAGAAAAAAAAAGGGCAGTTGAGTTAGAGGGTAAGAGGGTTATCTCTTTTCCTGTTTGACATGGATTAGAAGTGGAGCAGCCGGGACAGGAACTGGCGCCTCTATCAGATGCTGACTCTGTAAGCAGGGGCTTAGCTTGCTACGATGCTGGCCCCAAGGACTTCAAGATCTTTTTTTTTGTTATTATTAAAGTAAATTAATGTTTTAATACTGTTTTCTATAAACTTTAATTTTTTAAAGCATTAGAATCAGAGAGAGACCATTCATGCTTCCATGCTTTGGCTTACTCCCTAATTGCCAGGGCTGGGCTAGGCTGAGTTAGGAAACCAGGGACAAAGTCAACATCTCCCTCAGGAGTGGCAGGAACTGAATTTCCCGAGTCTTCACTGCTGAAAGCTGCAGTTAGAGACCTGAGCCGGGTGCATGTGGGATACGATGATCTAAACTCCCATCTTAACTGTTGGACCAAATGCCTTTCCCGTTACAGACACTGAAAAATACACACTATACGCTAAAAAGTGTAATGATAGCCAAGCATTACGTTCTAGCATTTTACTCTTCTATCCAAAGATGGGACAGGTGTGTGTGGGGGGATGTCAGTCTCTCACACAAAACTTTTTACTGAATAACAGTGGCGGAAGTCCATGGAGGTAGGGCAGAGTCTCCAGAGTTCTTTACTGTCCCTGAAGTTCTTTACTGAAGTCCCAGAGTTCTTTACTGTCCCTGTGCTTCATCATTGGGGTACCCATCTTTGCCCAGGTTAGGAGGAAAGAACAAGAGAAAATGGAAGTGAGACAAGCAAAAAGCAAACCAAATGCTGAAACGGGGGCTTTTCAATTAACCAACACTTTGGTCTCTAAAATGCTGGAAACAGTGCTATAATTATACATCAATAGATGAGGGATAAAATGCTTTTGTGATGAATGGATAATTTATACTTTATACATAAAAAGATATTTTTTCCATTACTTAGGTTTCAGTGGCAATTAAAATGCAGCAAGGATTAGGAAATAACATTTGAGCTTTCATGTCATTATTGTAGAATCACGGACTCCTCTTTAAAAAGCAGCCCAGCTCCCTAAATGTTATATTTTCTACAGTTCATCTTATTTTTTTTCACTACCAACTGAACAGTTTTGCTTTCCAGTGCTTCAACAAGATGAATCACTTTTCCTCTGTGCTTATTTTAGCAAAAAAAAAAAAAAAAAGTGAAAGCTGTTCACTGTGTTTTCTATGTGGTAGTGAACATGGCAACCAACACTTCATTCCTTGGTTTATCATAAATGAGACCCTTGGCATTTCTTGAATACTTCACATGGGAGAGCTCCAATTTCTCCATACTTACGAATTTGCTAATCTTTGCTTCCTTGCCTGTTTTTGCTATGTCGCATACAAGGTAGCCAGCTGTCTGGAAGAGTAGCAGCTACGTGCTGTGTGCCACTGCCGCTGAACAGCAAAGGCAGCTCTGGGAAGACTTCAGACCAGCTGGTAGGGTAACAAAAAAACCACTTGGTCTTTGCTTTGGACAGTTCATTACAGTCCTCTATTAGGAAAATGTTAGATGTATAGTGTCTCCATTGTTCATTTTATTTTCACTCACCAAGAAGCCATCTTACCCCTGGATTTCATTGTGAAGAGAATAGATGACTACTAGATTGTATTTTTTTTTAATTTAAAACATAATTTTAAGGGCCCAGCGTGATAGCCTAATGCTTAAAGTCCTTGCTTTGCATGCATTGGGATCGCATATGGACACCGGTTCATATCCTGGTGGCCCTGCTTCTCATCCAGTGCCCTGCTTGTGGCCTGGAAAAGCAGTAGAGAACAAGCAGTAGAGGTCCCATAGCCTGGGGATCCTGCTGCGTGTTTGGGAGACCTGGAAGAGGCTCTGGGCTCCTGGCTTTGGATCGGCTCAGCTCTGGCCCTTGTGGCCATTTGGGGAGTGAATCAATGACAGAAAATCTTCCTCTCTGTCTCTTCTCCTCTCTGTATATCTGACTTTCCAATAAAAATAAAATAAATCTGAAAACAATTTTTTATAAAAGATGTATTTATTTCAAAGGCAGCATTACATGGAAAGAGAGAAATAGAAACAAAGGAATCTTCCATCTGCTGGTTCATTCTCTAAGAGATGGGACAGTCCAGGCTGGAGCAAGTTGAGACCAGGATTCAGGAAAGTCTATCTGGGTTTGTCATAGGGGCATAAAGGCTCAACTATTTGGGCCATCCTTTGCTGATTTCCCAGGTGCATTGGCAGGGAGCTGGACTGGAAGAGGAGCAATTGACTTGAATCAGCACTCTGATAAGTGAATGTTTGTAGGCAGTGGATTGATCTTCTGTACCACAGTGTCAACCCTTAGCCTGGAGTTGCAGCAGCTGTAGCAAGCACATCCAAATTGGTGATATCGCTTTGGCCATTCATGATGAGAACGGGACATTTGTACAGGATTTCCAGAAGTACTACAACTAGGAGGTGATAGCTGAGTTCCTCGCATTAGGGCTGCTGCAGCTCTTGGTTTTCAGAGCTAACATGGTTTCAAAGCATGAGTTGAAGACCAGTAGGTTAAGTGTAAAGGAAGCGAAGTGACAGAAAATGATGTCTTAACATGGTTACAAATGAACAGATGCATGTCACCTGAACATATCAGATGTGGCAGAGGAGCTCCAGCTTGCCTAACACTGTATTGCACCTGTACCTGTCTTTCTCTTTTGTCCATTTCGAAACGTCTCATCTTCTATCTGGGATGTGGAAAGTCCAACTGATGTCTCAATTGCTCTCCCAATGCCTCTTTCATAGACATTGATTTGTATGTGGAATTGTAGTTTAGGTAAAAACAAACAACAACAACAAAAAAGAGGTTACTTCCTTCAGGTTTTGCTATTCATTTCTCCAGGAATAGAGCCCTATGTATGTAGGTGTCCAGTAAGTGACTGCTGCATGAGGTTCAAATCTGCACCTGCAAAATTCTTCCCGGGGAACCTCATGGGCATTCTCACAGTGGGCAGCATCCCAGCCGCACGTGGGCATTTATGGACATGTCTGTCTTTCAAGGGTGCTGCTGTTCAGTTCTTACTCATCTCTGCGTCAGAATCTTGATGGTAATGGTTAGGTGGAGGCCAGCAGGATGAGGTTTCTGTGTGTAACAATACCTAGAGCAGTGTTCTCGTCAGAGATCTTAGGCACATCCAGAAGCAGCACATACTTTGTATCAGGTGCATCTGTTGTGTCAACTTCACCTCTATTGCGCAAACACTTCACCCAGGGACTTGTGGGAACGCAGGCTTCTGTTTCGGGTGTGTGAAGACAAGCCTGACATGTTTCCTTTCCAATGAAATGATGCTGCTGTGACAGCTCATGGGATCACACCTCAAGCAGTTTGAGGGGTTTTGTCTCATTATTTTCTCTGCCATCCTTTGGTGTCTTGTCATCTGGGAACTGTGGATAAGCCTTAGTGAGGCAGCCCATGCTTAGGTCCCTGGGCTTGCTGCAGGGCTTTGATACTGGATGGTCCACAGCCCTGGACAGCGCAGGGAGGTGCTGATGGAGGTGGCTTGAGGAGGGTGGTGAGAAGAATGATTCTGTGCTTTCTTTGTGACCAATAACAATGTAATGTTTCCTGCTTGATTACAGTGGTGATCCAGGACACCGCCTTCAAATAGCATGGCTCTTTAATTATGTTATGTGATTGAATTTTTACAGATACTAAGTGATGAAAATAGTATTAGTATTTTAGTATCCATCTTATGAATTGGAAAACTGAGGTTTTCTTGTGATTTCTTTGAGATCATAAAGGTAGTAAAGGGCAGACCTTGGCTTCTGGGGGAGCTTGCCCCTGGATCTCTGCCTGTTTAACCTGTGTGGGAGGCTACAGTTGCACCGTGTCCCTGGGGGAACCCCCTGACAATGGTCATGGCTGAGACCTCAACCAGTCATGCTCACTGGGCATGACTCTCTTGTTTGTCTTTGCAGGAGCTGTGCTAGGACCTCCCTGATAAGTCAGCCTGGACATTCTTCCTGTTTACCAGCCACATGGAATGAACATATCCCAAGGCATAGCTTTCAGCCTAGGTATAGCTTTTGTGTGCTTGTGAATCACTGCCCACCTACCCATGGCCTGAGGTGCAGCTTCCAGCCCTGTGGGAAGAATGTGACCTGTGACTTATTTGGAGAGTCCAGAGAGATAGATGGAAATGCCTGCTAGCCAGTTACAATGTCGGTGTTGGGTGGGAGTACTGTCACACCCACCATTCTGCCTTCCCCTTTTTCTACTCTCTATAAGCTTGTAAATTGTTCACAATAAATAGACATCCCTCACCAGTTGGCTTCTGGTGGTTCTGTGGTCAAACACTGTTGCCTCACCTCTCAATGATCCCAGGGCCTGATTCAGGATTCACTGAGAGGATTCATCCCCTAAGACTATGATTCCAAGTTTAGTGTTTTCTGTTTTACTTTGTTGGGAATGAATTCTGATAGTAGCAAAATGGCTATTCATTTTTGGGGACTCTTTACATTTCTACACACTCATAAACCTTTTTTTTTTTTTTTAATTTTTATTTCTCATTGGTCTACCACAATACTTCCTCCCATGGATGAAGCGTTAACATCATCAACAATTTGAAAATTTTGACAATGTTGGCTTCAGTTTAAGAAAGATCATTTTCTGGCTTTAACATAAAGAAGGAAAATACAGTACATTCATGGAAACTGGGCTGGCTAAAATTAAAACGGGAATATTTGAGGACATAGGATTACCCTCCTCCCCAGTTTATCTCTTTTTTCTTTCTCATTCTTATTTTATTTTCTAATAGGGAAAGGAAAACATATTATTAAGCATTGAAAAGCCTCATATCTAACTACTTTGGGAGACATTTTCCACATTTTCCAAAGGAGTGATAATTTCTTTAGACATCTACAATGGTCCAGGGTCAATCTATTTTGTAGTCTAGAAAATAGAATCTTGTTCACATCCATATTTAGATGATGTGCTTTGGGGTGGTTGGATGTACTGGGGGTTTGGTTCAAAGGCAAATGAATGGTGTGCTTGTGTTCAATGTTTCCTTGTTTAAAATTTCAGGGGGAAAATGAGGAAATTGCCATAATTGCTGCACTGATGGTTCAGTGAGGACAAAAATGTAATCCACTTCGCATTGGAAAGTGCAAAAAACGTTTTTCCAAAAATCCCTGTATATCGCTCTCTAATCTATTCCATGAGCAGCTAGGGTGGAGTGGAGCATAAACTTGCCAGTTTAAAAGATTTTTCATAGATGCCCTTTTAGTCTAAAACAGATTTCTGGATTAGTTTGTATATTTCAGCTAAATATTCAATATTTTTAAATTTCTTCCTTCCCTGGGCCTTCCATCAGACATAGCATGAATACATTGAGTACAACCTAATCTGGTTTTTTTTAAACCACATTTTCTTTTTTTTTTTTTTTTAAGATTTTATTTATGGGGCCCGGCGCGGTGGCGCAAGTGGTTAAAGGTCCTCGCCTTGCACGCCCGGGATCCCATATGGGCGCCGGTTCTAATCCCGGCAGCCCCACTTCCCTTCCAGCTCCCTGCCTGTGGCCTGGGAAAGCAGTCGAGGACGGCCCAAAGCTTTGGGAACCTGCACCTGCGTGGGAGACCCAGAAGAGGCTCCTGGCTTCGGATTGGCATAGTATCGGCCGTTGCGCTCACTTGGGGAGTGAATCATCAGACGGAAGATCTTCCTCTCTGTCTCTCCTCTTTGTATATCCGCCTTTCCAATAAAAAATAATAAAAATAAATCTTTAAAAAAAAAAGATTTTATTTATGTTTATGACAAAGTCAGATATACAGAGAGGAGGAGAGACAGAGAGGAAGATCTTCCATCCGATGATTCACTCCCCAAATGACCACAATGGCCGGTGCTGTGCCAATCCGGAGCCAGGAGCCAAGAATTTCCTCCAGGTCTCCCATGTGGGTGCAGGGTCCCAAGGCTTTGGGCTGTCCTCAACTGCTTTCCCAGGCCACAAGCAGGGAGGTGGATGGGAAGTGGAGCTGCCAGGATACGAACTGGCGCCCATATGGGATCTTGGTGTGCTCAAGGTGAGAGCTTTAGCTGCTAGGCCACAATGCCAGGCCAACCTAATCTGGTTTTAATGATATTAAAGGTAGGCCAGAAATAGAGCCCTCAGCCCTTGAGCTAGGAGATTGAAATAGGCCCTTGATGGCCTCCAGCATGATGTCACAAAACCCTCCTGGTAATAGGAGCTCTGCTGACATTTGAAACCATGAGATATGAGATCTCATCTCTCTCTTTCCTCTCATGAGATAAGAAATTGCTCATCTGTTGGTTCACTCCTCACACGGCTGAAATGGCCAGGGGTAGGCCAGATTGAAGCCAGCAACCAAGAACTTTTTGGGGATTTCCCACATGGGTGGCAGGAACCCACATTTCTGGGCCATCTTCCGTTAATTTCCAGGTCCATTAATGGGGAGCTGAATAGGATATCAATCAGCACCCATATGGGTGCTAGTGTCACAGGCAATGGCTCAAATTCCTGTACCACAACAACACTACCTACCACCCCCACTTTCCTTTTTTTAATCTTTTTTTTTTATATCACCCTCACTTTCTAACCAACTTAGCTCCACAGTAAAATTGGGGTTTTTCCAAAGACTCGAATTTGTCCTAGTGTTTTTTCAGAGAAATTAGGAAAGCCGTCCCTGCTCAGAAAAGTCTGTAAGCCTATCTTACTATCCCCTTGTTTTGATCCAAAAGTGAGAGAAGAAGCTACTAGGTCATAATCCTCTTGTTCTGGATTTAATGTGGTTCCTAAAAAGATACCCATGTAGTGAGTCCTAACCCTAATATGTCAAAACGTGATGTTGTTTGGAACTCAGTATACTACAGATGTAATTAGTTAAGATCATCTGGAGTAGGTTAGGTCCCTAATCCAATATGACTGCTGTCCTTATGAGAGAAGATGGAATCATTGAGACAGAGCCAAAAGGGAGAACCTCATGTGGCAGCAGAGGCAGATGAGTGACAGAGCTGCAAGCCAAAGAAGGCTGAGGATCAACGAGCATCATCATCAAAGGCCAGAAGAGGAAAGGACCGGTTCCGCCCAGTGATTCTGAGGTAGCGTGGTACTGCCAACACTTTGATTTTGAACTTCTGGCTTCCAGAATTGTGTAATAATTTATTTCTCTGGTTTCATGTCACTTAATTTGTTGTAACTTGCTATCACAGCTCTAGGAACCTAAGAGATCGCTTATGGAAATGAGAGTCACACCCTTAAGGACCACATAGTTTTGGTTTCCACTGCAAATCTTGGTGGACAGATTACGGCCTGGATTCCAATCCTCATTTGACTTTTGGCCTGCCCATATGCAGAGTACATGCAGCATTGGAGGCAGAAATGTCTGAGTGCTTCGTTTTTCACTCCTTCTATTATTTCATCGTCTCCTTCCAGACCTCCACTTCTCTTGTCTCCTTAGGTAGACATCAAATTCTGTTATGTCCCTCCCAAGGCACATGTGAGTGCGCTAGGAACAGTCTACTACGCTTGGCTATCATAACCAGTCTTGCTATGAACTAAAGATTGACAGCTAGATGACAGAAAACAAAGCTGAGGCTGTGACTTTATTGCTTATGATAATTGTCCATGGCTTCATTAAAAATTACCCTAACATTTAGCAACTTAAAACAACATATCTAATCTCCCACAGTTTCTGAGATCAGGGTTAAGTCCAGGAGTAGCTTAGATAATTCAAGTTCTCTCCCAAGGTTACAAATTCTTGCCCAGCAAACTCCAGTCTCTGAAGATTTGGCAGAGGCTGGAGGATTTATGTCCATGGTTACTGAAAGTATTCAGTTTTTATCAGTGGATTTTTCTATAGGACTTCTATGATAACATTTCTCCTAGAGCCCAAAGAGAGTCACAGAGCAAGCCAGGAGCTGTAATCTCCTGCTGACACACCATGACTTTTGCCACAGACCAACCTCAATAAATGTGGGAGGGACACCTGTGGGATGTTGGAGCCTTCCTGAAAGCTGTCTACCACATTTTTCTGGCAGCAAAACAGCAATTGGAATAGCATTGACATTTCAGGCAGGACACGTCTTTGCTGTGTGTGATTACTCCAGGCATTGTTGGAGATTTAACAGCTCTGACCTTCACCTGCTGAATGCCAGTGGAGTTTTGGAGTCGCTGTGACAGTCCAAAGTGCCCGCAGATAGTTCCAAGATGAGCAGTATTCAACCCCTATGCTTGACAACCTATTTGGTAAGTGAATCAGAAGGACATAGTCTCTGGGAGTTAATGTCAACAACAAAAACATAATTTTGCTATTTTTCAAATATGTGGTAACTGTTGCATTGATCTCTTCCATTGGGCTTACAAGGTTTACATTCCTATAATATTGAGGACTGCTGAGGTCTGTGCGGTGGGTGCGGAAGACATGAAGGTGTGAAGAGAACTGTTCCATTGCAGGCAAGGCTGAGCAGGTATCTCTGCATCCACCTGAAGGCATTTCCACCTCCCTTTGCATGGACCCTAACAACCCTGCTGAGATTTCTGTAAACTATGCAGCTATTGTCTGCCACTGTGGAGTTGGTTTTTACTATCAACATGAGCTTGGAAATTGATGTTGCTGATAACGTCTTAGCCAAAGAGCCTTTTGCTGTTCAAGCTGTCTTGGTTGCCCCCATTGACCATATGTTAATCAAGGGTGTCAAGTCCCTAGGTGTAGTGGGAATCTATTCTTTCCCTCTTTCCTCGATCTTTAGGTCCCTCCTTCTGTGATGCACTTCCTCCCTTAACTGATTCAAGACTACGTTGTAGAATGATGATTGTAATAGGAATGTGCTACTGATTGATATATGCCATCTATTGAGAACTTCCTGTCCACAAGATTAGGACAGTGGCTATCCTGCCTCAAGGTGAAACAATTGGCAGAACTATCCTTAGGTATGCCCGTTTGACCAGGTGTGAAAAGTCGGTGCCAGAGCTTGAGACTGCCTCTGTATAAATAAAGGGGACTACTTTCTTGCATTGTCCGTTATGATCCTGAAATTGTAGTGGTCCGTTTCTTTCCTCTTTACGCCTAATCCACGCACCCTCTGCAAGTTCCGAACTCAACTGGAGCTGGACTCCGGCAGAGGACTATAGTTTGAAAGAGTACTGAATGTGCAATCAGAAAATAGCATGCTCTCATTTCTAGTGTTTGCTAGGTGGACCTTGGAGTCAGTTAGGGAATTCTCTGAGCCTCATGTACAAATGGAAGATGATACTACTTACCTTACAAGGTTCTCTAGTGATAAAGTTCTATAAATAAATTAGAACATAGAATCTTGGAGCCACACATGGGCTCCACTCCTTCCAATGAAACGTATGTGTCCAAGATCCCTGAGGTATAATTTCCAAAGGGAGAGTCCTGGGAAAGAGTTGAAACCATGGGCTTATGTAATGGGCTGACATTCCCAAAGCAAGCCTTGATTTGTTCCTTCACAGACTACAACAGTACTAATGGACTTTACTTTGGGACACCTATGTATTCCTCCTATTTTGTTGCTTCCCAAGGTGTGAAGCTATTGGGACAATGATTTCCTTTAACCTCTACTCTGGGCTTCCTCATCTGGACCCAAACTTCCACCACTTTAGTCCTCAATAATCCCATTTTCTTTCTGGAAAGTATCCACACTCCATACTTCCCTTCTTCCTAAACTTTTCTTCTACTTCCTTAGTCCCTAGTTCACTCCTAAACTTGATATTCTGCCTGAAGTCTTCTCAAATTGTCACCCCATCAAAACTTTCAAGCAAAGTTTTTTTTACCCATAGCTGTCTGCCTTCTTCATGTTTGTTCTTCGGGGGCTGGGAGGCATAGGTGGAGTAAATCACTCAGTACTCCAGAAGGGTGTATTTCTAAATTCCCTTCCACATTACCTGTGTCGTCAACACTGCCCTGGAAATGCTGTTCCTGTGATTACGTCTCTCCCTTCAATCTCCGTAGGATCTAGTATGAGCCTTTTCCTCCATTCAACTTAAACTGCCCACTGCTTCCTTTATCCTTCCACCTTGCCTGCCAGTTCAAACAAATCCACACAACAAGGGACCAAAGCCACAAATGAAACTGCACAAAATCCCTCAGCAACCCTCCCACCCTATGGTTAGTGCTCACTCCTAACACTAACCCTGTCCCTGGGCACCTGATCCCTCACACGGTTCTCTCCAGCCATGCCTCCCCTTCTCTAGTTCAATGCTGACATTTCATAGATTCCTCCCATCTGGGTACCTTCATTGCTTTCAGCTTATGGCACCGCTCCATTTCTTCTCTTCCTTTCTCCCACTCTCTGTCTTCCCTTCCCCTGCTCCCCTCCCTAGCATAGCCCAAGTTCCTAAAATAACTGTCCACATTCCCTATGACTTCCTTACTTCCTTTCCCTCCACTGACTGGGATCTGGTTTTCCCCACCCCTGTCCTCAGACACAGCTATCAGCCCAGACATAAACCTCTCCCCATTGCTAAATCTGATGAAAAAGTCTTGTCTGACTGGCCCTGCTCTCCCCACTGGCTTGCTGCCAAGGCCCATTCTCTTAGCTTTGGGGCTGTATCTTTGGCTGGTCCCTCCCAGTCTCCTCTGCCCTTCTGTTTAGCCTGATGGCCTTGTGTCTCTGATCTGTATGTGCCTCCCAAGGTGATCTTGTTCACTCTCATGGCTTTAGTGTTTATATGCGGATGATCCTTGAAAGCAGGCCAAAGACCCAGAAGGTTCTCCCCAGCTGCAAACTTACAATGCAAAGATCTCCTGGCTACTTACCCAGGCTGATTCTACAGTGTTCCTACTCAGCTGGGCCACAGTTGAGCTCTTTTCTTTATTTCCCCTCTATATCAGCTCTTCCTTCTGGATTTCTTAACTCCTATCCTTCCCTGTCCCCTAACATGAGATCAAGGATCAGGTCTGGAAGATTCTGCCTTTAAACACATGTTTGTGTTGAGGTTTTATCTCTACTTGCACTGTCAGAGCTTCGGTTCCGATCACTGTTTCTCTTCTAATTGATTTGTGTCCAGTTTCTCATTAAACCCATAGTTTCTCATTAAGCCCTCCCCGCATCACTGTTTAAAATACTTCATTGTGTGCCAGTGTGGCAAGCTAATCCTCCACCTGTATCTTACATGGACTAAAGTTCATGTAAGCAAAAGTAGTTGCTCCACTTCCCATCCAGCTCCCTGCTTATGGCTTGGAAAAGCAGAGGAGCCTGGCCCAAGTCCTTGGGTCTGTGCACTCAAATGGGTAACCCAGAAGAGTCAGACTCTGCCTAGCTTGGATCTGATTGGCTTGCAACCAGTGGGGAATGGACCAGCAGATGGAAGATCTCTCTCTTCCTCTCCCTCTCTCTGTACAACTCTGTCTTTCAAATCATCATCATCATAATGAGATCTTTTAACAGTGCTTCATTGATTCCTTCTGTTGACTTCAGGAATAGGGCTTTTCTGTGGCCTGGTCTCCCCCATACTCTGTAGTACCACTGCTGTTCCCCACATGTCCTGCCACACAAAACTGCTGGTCGTTTTCTTAGGCTATGGGTAGTGTCTCATCTCCTACCATTTGCACAGGCTTGTTTCTATTCTTTCCTTTCTTGCCAGTTACCTTCTATTCATCACTTTTTCCACAAGGCCTTCCACTGCCTTTATTAACGAGTTAGATGCTGCTTCCATCCTATCAAGTCCCTCAGAGTTTGGCTCTCCTATAAATCAGTCACTCAGTAATTACTCATCCACCTTTAGCCTTTAGGAATCTGTCTTCCTTGTGGTTTTAACTCTGGAGACTGCAATAATGCCTGCCACAGATTAGGAGCTCAACAGACACTTTCTTTACTGAAGGAATTAATGACTCACCATTTGTGAAGGGCATGTGATAGATATTGATATTGGTTAGGCTTCAGCTTTAAAACAGGGGAATGTTATGGAGATAAGAGATACATTGAGAGGGGATAAAAATCAGAGACTTTCCTCCTCCCATAATACAGGTGTTCTTTTATCTTCATCCTTTATTTCCTCGGCGCAGAGACAGCATTTGCAGAAGTCACTGCTAGTCTTGGAGTTACCATTTCCCCAATGATGTTAAAAGCATTGACTGAGGGTTGCTTGGGATTAGGCACAGCAGAAGTTGGCACTGGGGGATAATTCTGTCAAGTTAAACCACAGAACCACCTGGAAAGTGCATAATCTGGGACTGGGAGTGGCCTGGGAGGAAAATAGAGGGCTCCTCCCTCTCTTGGGTAACCACCCCCATGGAAGGGCACGAAAACAGGGACAGGGGTGGCTAGACAGAGGCAGCCAACAACATCCATCAGGGCTGGATAGTTGATCTGGTTAAATGGAGCTAAGCTTTAAAACCCATTGACATATACAAGTGCCGTATGGGATGTGGGACAGACTGGACTGGTCTGCTGCACATATTGGCAAACCAGGGCAGGAGGTGGGCCTGGTGGGGTTATTGCGGGTCGCTCTGACTAGGCTTCAGCCCACACTGGTCTGTGTGAGGGCCGAGTGGGTGCTGGGCAGAACCAGGCTGGACTGCGGCACCCATCGGTTCCAACGGAAGTCGGGGCTGAAAACAGAACCAACCCAGCAATTGCAACCACCAGCTGATCAGGTGATGGACTGTGCTGGGCCCTGTGCTTGCTAGAACATTCAAGAATCTAGTCTGGGAACACCTCAAAGTTTCTTTGGGGATCCCTGCAATCAAACTGCTGGACTCAGAAGCCTCACCATGAATAGACAGAGGGCAACACAAGTCAGCCACCTCAGCTATATGTTGGCAGCCAAAAACTGGGCAAATGGAGACTCTAAGGTGGACTATGTCAATTAGTGGATTCTTCAACAATTTCATCATGCTTGGAGTGGCGAGATTGGCAGCAATTCATAACTGTTAACTATCAAACCACTTGAGAAAGATCCTTGGAGCATGCCACACATCAGGGACCTGGGAGAGAGACTGGGTGGGGCTTCTCCCTTAAAATCCCGCTTTGCATCAGATATAAGGAAATAATATGGAACTAATTGTCTTGCCCATCTTCCTGTAGGGCTTGAACCTCTTTACCCTAATTATGTAAAGTTTGTCAAATAAATAAATTAATTTAAAAAAAAACATTGACTGGGCTAGAAAGGGGGAAATAATTCTTTTCTGCTTCGTAATCAAAGTGGGAGACTGAAAAATCAAACAGAAGAAAACTCAAAAATGCAAGTTCCCTGGGCTGAAGTTTTCTGAAATATTTAGTCTTTTGAACTTTCCATGTTGGTTTAGATGCATATCTTGAAACAAATAGGCTTATTATTTTGCCCTACAAGTTGAAAGAGGCCAATCAATATCTTTTCCAGTGATAATGTCAGTCGCCTGCCTTATTTATTGAAGGAAAGAGTGTGCCATTGCTAGTAACACCTACATACTACTTAATGAAACACTATTATGCAAGAATCTAAGGAATGCCGATGAAAGAACAGCTTGGCATTCGAAGATAAATAGAAGTGATTCCTTCTCTGCGTTGCAGCCACATGTACTTTCCATTGCACCTCAGAGAGCCAGCAGATTTCATTGCTGTCTGGTTTGCCTTCAGAAGCGGGGAGGAGGAATCCCAGACTTGGCAGGCCCTGAGCTTGGAACCCACACTCATTTGAGCCGTGTTATTGGTTCAATGCTTGAGGCCAGTAACACTTCCAGCCCCAGGGAAAGCTCAGGTCCAAACTTTTCCATCATCCCACAGGGGAGTTCTTTTTGCAAAAGGCTTTGGCCGGTTCCCGGAGCTTTCTCTCCTTCGTGTCTTTTAAAAAGCATCCTGCGGGGTTGGAACCTTGCAGGTTTCCCCTCCCTCTCCACCCAGCTGTTTCTGCTTCTCAGGATGCGCACCTGTGAAGCTGGGTCACTGGGGAGAGATGCTTGGGTTTAATTTACAGCCAAGAGAATGTGAGGTTTCACATGCAAATGTTTAAAATGGTCATTCTGTTCTCAGGGATCAACGGCAAGAAAGATTTTTCAGGGAGTGTTCAGGGATATGAAAAGAAACTGTTAAGGTCAAAATTGTCTGATCGTTAGATATATTTTTGAGGGTCAACTCTGACTTCTTGGTCATTCTGCATACTGGGGATCCAGAGGTAGAGAAAAGAAAGAGAAAGAAAAAAATCTTGGTTCAAGATGGGAGGGGGAGAAGTTGGACATCTACCCCCACAAAAAGTGAATAGTTTGATAGGTGAAGCTCCTCTGAACATTGAACGACACATTTGTATTCAGAAATGGCTGCCTTTCACCTTGCAGGTGGTCTCGCTGCTTGGCTAGAGCTGATACATGCAGCCTGGCCAGGACCTAACCCACAGTCAGTACTCAGCACTAGCTTGGTGCTCTTCCTAGCTCGAGCTACACACAGTACACGTGTCTAAGAATCTCTTTTTCCATGGCTCTCACTGCCACCTGAGCTTTTCTTAGCAGCCTCTTCCAGCCTCTCCCTATCACCTAGTTCTAAAGCTATTTTCATATTTGTAGGTATTTGTTCCAGAAGCTTCCTGGTGACTTAAGTCTCTGAAACGAACTGCCAGAGACTGGCTGGTTCATAAACAATAGACAGCCATTTCCTGTGGCTCTAGAGTCTGGAAGTCCAAGGTCAGGGTGCCAGTAGGACCAGGTTCTGGAGACCCGTGGCTATCTGTCTTTTGGCTGTATCCTTGCAAGGGAGGTAGATCCTGAGAGAGATCTCTGGAGTCGTGGGGGATCTACTCATGATCCAATGAGGAGGGCCCCTGCCTGTACATGGAAGAGCATCTCACCTCCAGTATCATCGCACTGGGGGCTGGGATTTCAACACAGGAGGCTTTTTTCAACACTTGGATTCTGACAAACATAAGCATTCAGCCTGTAATATACATTAAGAATCTGTTATAAGAACAACTTACAGCAAAATGGATTGCCTAGAACCAATCTGAAGGAACTTTAGCCACAGCCAAGGTGAAATAATTCATGTCATCAATAGTTATTGTTAGGGTCAAGGGTTTGCTACAGTTATTAAGCCATCTCTTGGGATGCTGCTATCCCAAGATGTAGCTTTTTTAGTCCCCACCCTGTTGTCCGTTCTGTTTTCCTACTAGTGTATGCCCTGGGAAACAGCAGGGGATGGTTCAAGCTTCTACCACCCATAAGGGAGATTGAGTTCCTGGCTCCTCCTGGCTGTGGTTTGACCCAATTCTAGGTGTAATGGGCATTTGAAATGTGAACCAGAAGATGAGAGATTGTTCTCCCTTTCTCTCCACATACATATAAACTCTCTCCCTCCACCTCTGCTTTTCAAATAAATAAACATTTCTGAATTCTGTTGTGTAACGTATTTTGTTGTGAGTGACTTTCATAAGCTACTTTGAACAATCCCATGTCTACCAAGCCTAAGGACAGGAGAGACAGTCAGAATTCAGGGACGATGAAGCCTCTGTTCTTGCTATCAGGAGTAATAGGCAGCAATGACTCAGTCTGAAATCAGATAATGGAAGATCAAATCCAAATCTAATAGACAAGTAAAATTAAGGTGTGGCAGCCCAAAGGAGAGAAAAGAGAGAGAGGAAGGAAGGAGAGCATTACTTGGGGTTTATCAGGAAGATAAAGTTCTGAGATGAGACATACGGGACTGCCCCGTGCCAGAGCCTGAGGAAGGAAGCCAGGAAAGCCTGTGGGAGACTGGGAACCGAGAACCAACCCATTTGTCTGAAACACAGGACAGACACAGGGTGTGGTGGGAGATGGTCCTGGCGGGAGGGTGTAGGAGCACAGATGTGAGTGTCTGGCACGCTAGGGTGCGTGTGTTGTTTGTGGACTGTAGCACATTCTGGGAAAGCTAGGCCAAGAAATGACATGACTTACACATCCGTCAGTGCTAAGCATCTGCAAATCCACAGGGAAAGGCAGAAGGTGGGTGGCTCAGTGGGAAGTGACTATACTCCCCCAGCCAAAAAGAGTAAGGAGCCTAGGAGAGCAGTCGTAAAGAGGAGTCTTACTAAAGATGTATTTGGCATCCATCTCTTGGCACTTCTCACATTTCTGAATTGCCTTGTTCGTGTGTTTATAAGCTTCCTTCCTCACAGATTACAATCTCCACCGGCGCACAAACATTGCCTCTCTTCTGTGCTACAGCTATGGTCCCTGCAATGTTTTCTGGAACAAGAAACGTGTGCTAATGAGTGAGTGACCGTTGCGGATATGACTTGACCAACGTCTGACGCAGGTCATGAGGAAGGCAGGCGTGTCCAGACACTGGGGAAGAGTTCCAGCTGGTTTCTTGGAGGCTTTTAGCTGGAGATCTGATCAACTTTCCCATGAATCAGCCCACTCCCTTTTATAGTTTTACTCTGTACCTTTAAGAGATAACTCTTGTTCCATTGACCCTTGCCATGCTATGTAGGTCGACTCTGTGTGTGTGTGTGTGTGTGTGTGTGTGTGCATTGTCACTGCACATGTGTTGGTTTGTTTTATGTGTGTATGTGTTTTTTTTTTTTAATCAGGAGTTCAGCTGTGAAGTCTGTCTTGCATTTTTAATTGAAAATATTTTGGGGGAGGAAACCCTTTTCCATTTTTATTGGTTAAGTCCCAGGACCCTTGGAGAACCCTTGGAGGTGTGCTCAGTGAGTCACGCAGGCCCATCTGCAAGCAGTAAGAGAAAAATCTAAGGCTTGGCAGGCAGCGAAGTCCCACATGTAAGGCAACTCGCTAGTTTTGATAAATACTGTTTGGAAGACTTAATTTTTTTTTCTAAAGTAGGGCAGTGTATTTTTGAGAAACCATTATATTAAAAGCAGACGTGAAGCATGAGGATGAGTTTTCAGAATGCATACACAAGGAGAGATGAGGGCAGAAGAAGAAATGGCCTTTGAGAATGCAATAAGATTGAAGGACATGTGACTGGAGGTGGACTTTTGAGAAAGTGGGAATCAAAAAAGCATTCCACTGGCAAAAATTATGGAGGCAGGGAATAGGTGGGAAGACCTAGCTACTATCGGCCAAGAAGTGGGCTTACTCCACCTAGAGACTGAGCTAAATGGTTGTCAGAGGGAAATAGTACTGTGTGGAGAGGATCCAGGTAAAAGAGAGTAAAGCAGAATTTCCTTGGGGCTTTCATGAAACACAAAAGTGCTGTTGACAGCAATAGCCATCTAGCACTAGGCATTGGGTAGGAAGTTCCAGAAGAAATGACTTTTACCCCAAACACAGGTAACGTTAAGTTATGTGGAAAAGTAGTCGATGCTCATGTGCCCAAGCTAACTTTATGCTCTTCTGCTTTCCATTGCTTTGCACAACTCCAAGGACACCATTCACAATAGCTATATCAGTGTAGTTGTACTCTGGGAAGGCAGTCTCATAAATGGTACTCCCAAGTGCCTCATTCCAGAACGGTGCTTCCTGCAACAGAGCACTGGGGAGAAGTGCCTATCTGGACGATGACAATCCTTGGGTTTGGTGTTAGGATTCTTTTGGTTGCAAATAATAGGAATGACTCGGCTAACTTAAATAGAAGAAGTGATGTGTACTGCCTTGATCCAGTGTATTGCAGAGGCTAAGCTGCCTCTTCTTCCATCTGTAAGTGTTGCCTTTCCTCTCTGTTAGTTTCATTGTTTCCTATGGCTGGATTTGCCCCATCCTTGGCATGTCTGATTGGAGTAGGAAGGTGTGTGTGTGTGAATGTTGGCATGTGTGTGTTGGAGAATTGTGTGTGAGTGCTATTTTCTTTGGCAGCCTACTGGAACCATATGGAAAGGGTAGGAAAGATCCGTTTCTAATAGGGAAGGGATGCATTAGCTTCTAGATTACAGATGGTGCGAAGAACACAAATAAAATGAGAGGACCTGAGTGGGGTTGCTGGTTGGCCATGAATAGCAGCATCTGTAAAACATGCTAAAACATGCTAAAACAGATTTCCTTAAAGTGTTTTTCTTTTTTTTTTTTTGTCGTTGAAATAATTCCATTATATTCTTACAGAAACTTGACATGAAAAAATGTGTTTAAAAATCTTTTCTAAAGGTCGATTTGTAGCCTTAATTAATATGGGTTGGTGAGTGATTATGCAATTCTAGAACTGAATATGACCGGATTAGGCAGCGATGAGTATTTTATAAAAAAAAAAAGTCACTACATGGTTTGCGCTTTCAGCCTTTGTCATCTGGTTCTAGTCTCCATTTGGCAATAGCGTTTTATACGTGGCTCTGCTAGGGCAGCCAAAAAACCCTTGCACACTTCAAACTTGCTACTCTTTTCAAAGATTTAGAGACCGAAGCTTATAGCATACGCTGTTGGGCTAAGCCTCTTAAGTGAGAGTCTCATGGGCCCAAAATATCTCTTGTACCCACACATTTCCTGGTAGCCAAACTTCACAAAATAAACACAGATGACCTCTCGCCCATCCAGTCTTCCGGAAAGTTAAGGAATGATGCAACCTTTTGGCAGTATGACACGACATATTGCTTTACTTGTGCCGCCCGCGAACTTTCTACACTGTGCACAAACCACGGACAAACAAGCATTTATTTACATTAGCACTGTCTCGGATGCAGAAACACAATCTCACGGACTTTAATGAGAGCAGACATTAAGTAAATCGCCGTGGCTTGTGGAAGAGCGATTCAGCATGTGACAACGGGGAAGTCTCGCGCTTGCTTCGTAGTGACATGCAAGACACATGACAAAGCAGAAGCTGGGTTTCCTGTCATACCTTGGTCTCCTTTCCTTTCTTCGTTCCCTCTGCGTGCAGGCGGAACGATGTCTGGAATCAATAGAAGGCTCTTTTGCAGAGAGACTTAGAATGTTTCCCCACACGTGGAGCTGGCTGGTTTGCGCTTTCCCTTTGCAGGACGGTGTGAGCTGGGAAATTTGCAAGTGCTCCCCTCCCTGCCTCATTTGTCTGTCTGCCATTAACCCAGCTTGCCACTGGGCTTCCTCTCTGGGATGGCTTACTCTGATCTCTGCTAGTCCCTGAAATAGAAGCAAACCTTCCAATCCTGATGAATGTGCTAAGTGCCCATTTTAACCCCCTGAAAAAATTATTCCATAAGCTTTTTTCTGGTTTCAAGTTGGAATGCCTAATGCCCTTACTTGTCTTCTAGGACGTTTTGTTAGTTTTTCTCTTTGAGATTTTTGTTTCCTTGTAATTGCCTGATTACTCTTTTTTTCCCCCCTACTCCTAAAAGATAATCCATACTTGGAAGTGCCACTATTTACAGTTACGGTGTATAACTAGGCATGACCTAGTTTGGATGTTTGGACAAGGAAGGTGGCCACAAACCATTGTACTTTAACGCTTGCTTCCTAACATGTGCTGTGGCCTATTATTCCTTGTAATGTATTCCATGTGATGGTGCTTCCCAAGTTAGACAAAAGAAACAACCAGTGTTTTTTACTTTTGATCTGTCAGGGTCCCGTGTGTGGTCCTACTGTGTATATACCTACTGTGTGGCTTAGGCAATAAGCAGTTCGCCACACGAGCTCTCCAGGGTGTGCACTCCAAACAACGGTCCGCTGCTTCTGCCACGTCACATTTATAAAATCTTTACAACACATCTCAGTTTCGTTGCTTGCATCATCACAGATGACAACAAAGAATTCACAGGCTACAGGTGGCAGGCCACGGTTCTGTGAACCAATCTTGCACGCTTTTGCATTGGAGCACTGATTCTAGATAAGCCCAGGGCCTGGGTATCTGACTTTCCCACATTTATGGCCTACCCTCATCTGCCGTGGAAATCCTACCCTCAGGTTGTTTTTATTTTTTGTTTCTTTGTTAACTATTGAGAAATAATTCACATAACAAAATAGAGCATTTTACAGTGAGATTTTTATGATATTGTTACATCTATGATGTTATACAACTATCATCACATTCTCATTCTAGAACATTTCTATTACCCTCAAGAAACACGTCCCCATTAATGGTCTCTCTCTCTCTCTCCTGTTGCTCTGTCCCCTGGCACCCACTGCTTTCAGTCTCTAGCTTTTTCTACTCTGGATATTTCCCAAGAATGGACTCCTTTGCTCAAATATGTGGCCTATGTGATTGAGCCTAATTTAAACAAAACAAAACAAAAAAAAGATTATAAGTTGTTTTTCCTTTTTAAGGGAGAAGGAAAGAGAGAGATCTTTCATCTGTTGGTTCATTCCCAAAATGGCTGAAACAGCCAGAGTTGATCCATCCAAAGTCAGGAGCCAGAAGCCTCTTGCGGGTTTCCCAATTAGTGCAGGGTCCCAAGCCTTTGGGCCGTTCTTGCTATATGACCCTCCTAGATCACATGCTGGATGGGAAGTGAAATAGTTGAGACTGCAACTGGTGCCCATATGGAATCCTGTGCATGCTAGCTGCAGATTCAGCCACTGGGCTATCACACCCGGCCCACTCAAGAGTATTTTCATGAAGCAGAGTCAAATAATGTTCATTTTTCCATTTAGTTGGGGCACAAATGTATCATTACTCACATCTAAAACCCAACTGTTGGTGACTTATTACAAAACAACTACCAATTCCATCATATACATGGCGGACTTCCTGATTCCATGTTTGATGCTGCTGTTGAAATTTTTGAATTCACTCAACTCCCACTTACAACATTTCTTTCTTCAACTGTGTGTACTATACAGAGTTGTTTTTCTCTCCAACGATTTCCTCTTTAACTGTGGGAGATGAGAGACCCCAGACTGGTTCCCAGGACGACTGTTGCCATCTTCTCTTCTGACTCTTCTTTTTCTTCACAGACAAGCTCTGATAATCGTGTTACTAGGTTCTGCCTAATACATGGGCCTAACTCTGCAATTTAGGAAGATCAGGTCTTGGGCAATTTCCTTAATCTCCCTACTCCTCTATGGCCTTATCTGCAGGATGGTGGGAATAAAACAACCCAATGTCTTTAGTGGTTTCATTGTGCGTATATTTTCATAATAGTGAAATGAAGGAAAAGAGTGAAATCTCAAATTATCAGAGCATAAAACGCTCCTCTGCTGACAGCTTTAGAACAACACTTACATAAATCAACAGTCTGAGTAACATAAGCCACCACGACACCCCCGCCACCCCGAAGTGGGTCTTTGTCTTCCCTGTTAAGTCTTCCCAGAAGGAATTAATCACTTCTTCCTCGTTCCTGGGCCAAGGTGTGTCAGGGCACGTAGGATGTGTTGTAATGTACTTGTCTACATATCTGCCTCTTTCTGTAACAGAGTCCCTGTATCTCCAATGTAATGCCTCACATCATCATGTTCAGTGATTTGAATATCCATCCCTGTCATCTTTCCATGAATTTTTGTAAATATTTGATTTGAATGGCACTGTGTAGGGAGGGAAGAAAGAGAAAGAGAGAGAGAGAGAGAGAGACTTTCATCTTTCACTTGAATGTGGGTGATAAAGTTAGTGAGCATTGGTTTGGCATAGGGAAGAAGAAGAGCCAACGCTAACTTAAGCTAGGTTGGAAATCCAACATACACAGATGTCTTTAGAGGAGTTCCACTGCAGGTTAGGGTAGACTTTGGATTGGCCACACTCACCAAATGAATCTATTGGGATAGATGAGCTATTTTAAAGTTAAGTGTCATGATGGATTTAAACAGATCTGTCATGCCATACTGATGAATACGGTTTTGTTAAAGATTAGGTCTCCTGGGTCCAAAACTTTAGCCTAGCGCCTAAAGTCCTCTCCATGCATAGCCTGGATCCCATATGGGCTCCAGTTCTAATCCTGGCAGCCCTGCTTCCCATCCAGCTCCTTGTTTGTGGCCTGGGAAAGCATTTGAGGGTGGTCTGGAGCCTTGGGACCCTGCACCAATGTGGGAGACCAGGGGATAGGAAGGCTCCAGGCTCCTGGCTTTGGACTGGCTCAGCTCTGGCAGGTGCGGCCACTTGGGGAGTGAATTGTGGGACGGAGGGTCTTTCTGTCTGTCTCTCCTCCTTTCTGTATATCTAGCTTTGCAATAAAAATAAATAAGTCTTTAAAAAAATATATATATATATATAACAGGTGTTTTGACCCACTAAGCCACACACTGGCGCCTTTCAATGTTCTTAATGGTTGTTGGTAAAGTTTAGACATTAATTCCCCTTTTCCCAGCACATATAACCATGGTTGAATATAGAGAGAAACACGAAATTCTTGTTCCACAACCTTAAGGGAATGGAAATTCTAAAGAAAGCTGTGGAGAACCTGCAAGTCATGATCAGGATTTCCCACAGGTAGGTTCAGTCAATAGGAAGGGGCGGCCGCCTGACCTCCTGAGGCTGGACTTGGTCTCTTGGTGGAGACCGTTCTCTGTCCACCAATAAAACAGGCAGGTGGTGATTTCATCTTTTTCTGAGCAAGTGTGGCCATTGCCAAAAGGGCAGTCACCCTGGGGGGTGGTTGGAGAGGCGGGGGATGGGCAGATAGCCTCCTGTCCCAAAGGCAGGGCGGCCAGGATGTGGAGAGGGTGAGTCAGCAGGTCACAGCTTGTCCTCCCAGGCCACCCTGCAGAAACCCCCAGGAGACCCACGTCAGCTGGCGGTGGAGGGCAGAACCAGGACTCGCAGCTCAGCTCATCTGCTCCGGATGGCTGTTCGGTGTCCCTTTAAGAGGAACAATTTCATATCCTAAATCGGAAAATTCCTTAGGAATTCTATCACTGCAGAGTGGTTGCTCCTCCTTTCAGCATGAGGATGCTGGCCTTGGATGCATCCCAGTTTTCCAGTGGCTCCTGAGGGTGAGGCGGTGACAGCTGAGGAGTCTCAGGATCTGCAGGAGTCAGGGCCTGGCTGAGGCTTGGAGGTGGATGCGTGGAGGAAAGAGAGGGTAGAAGCAGCAGTCTTGGGAGGAATCTCATCTTGAGCTTCTTTATTTAAAGTTTAAACAAGTACGTAATCATGACATTTTAAACAAAATGGTAATTATTGCTATGTGAAATTTGGAATAAATTAGATTAATTTGAAATGAACTGAGATCTTTTTCCTCTCTGCTTGGCACTTGGAACATAAGAACTGAAATGTTCCCTAGAAACATGTGGGTTCTTTTTTTTTTTCTCTCTCTCAAAGAATATTTTTAGAAGAAACATTAACATGTAAATTATATGGCTATCTCCCCTACCCCCAACAGCCCCTTCATAATAAATGGTCTGTGTAAAGTCGGACCACCAAGGCGCAAGGACAGTCTCACAACTTTTAACCCTTGAGGAAAGAGCATCAGGAGGCACTCCAAGTTTACCCGGGCGTCTAACAATGCACCTCTGGGGCAAACCAGCTCTGCTGGAGACTGCCCCGGACATGCTAAGGTCCCTTTTAGTTCTCGCAATGGAGACAGCCTGGATATTACTGAGGCATGCTGAAAAGGGCAAAGAGGAGAAGGCTTTTCTGATCGGAAGGTCTCCCTCCTGCTGACTGTCTCCCAGCCATTTGTCAGGAGCTTTGTGCCCTGATCCCACAGCTGGATTTTCCCATTCGTAACTGGCTCCTCATTGCTCAGGTAGGGTTCCTGTTGATGATGGCAAGGAGACGGCTGGTGAGGAAGAGCTGAGGTCATCAGCCCCTCCCTGCAGCCCCTTGGGCACTGCCCAATCCCTGTGCAATGGAAAGCCACAGCTTCCGTGAAAGCAGCACTCAGAACCAGAGGTAGCCCAAAAAATAATCAATGGCTGCTGGCTGTGTCCTGTAGTGACCCTCTGGCTCTTTGGAAGGTCATTGTAGTAAAATGACCATGGCTGAAATTCCTACGCCCATCCTATGTCTGATGCCTTGACACTTCTTAGATTTCCACCAAAGGGCGAAAAACGAGTTGTAATTAAACTCCACCCCCACAAATATTCAATTCATACGTGCCCTAGAGCCCCGCCCCTGGGCCCGTACACCTCCACAGTATATAAACACATGGCTCTGAACTTCATTGAGTTTAACTCACTCTTGACTATGCCTGCACTCCTTTTTTGAGTGTACACTCTTGCAGCACTTGCAAATTAATTTTGTTTCTCTGCTGACCTTTAACCATGTCAGTGATGCAGCAAAGAATTCAAGATTGACCCAGTCAAACCCTGACACCATTTTCTGCACAGCCCTAGGGTGTGATCTGGGGCCCTGTTGGATTTGGGAGGTCTTGTGTGGCACTAGTTCTTCCAGGGCAAATCATTTCATGTGCACTAGAATTCGTGAAGTGTTCCCTCATCCTTGCCAGACCCACTTCCTGTCTCCTAAGAGAAAAATATGGTTCTTATCATTTCCCATATTACCTGTCACCTATAAGACCAAGTTGATGCTCTTTAATGTAACACATACAGTTCTTAAGAAAATGGATCCTGTAAACTTTCCTTTCTTCTTTCTTGATACTCATGACTTGGTTGCTCCAACAACTTGACAATGCCTTTTTTTAAAATTGGAAATTCAGATATACAGAGAGGAGGAGAGACAGAGAGGAAGAATTCGGTTTGTTGATTCACTCCGCAAGCGACTGCAATGGCTGGTGCTGTGCTGATCTGAAGCCAGGACCCGGAGCCTCTTCTGGGTCTCTCACGCAGGTGCAGTGTCCCAAGGTTTTGGGCCATCCTCGACTGCTTTCCTAGGTCACAAGGATTGAGCTGGATGGGAAGTGGGGCCACTAGGATTAGAACCAATGCCCATATGGGATCCCAGTGCATGCAAGGTGAGGAATTTAGCCACTAGACTTGGGTGCCAGGACCCATGACATGTCTATTTCTAGGAAAGTGGATGCTACCACACACCTTCTTCCAAACCATCTTGTCCTATTGATAATGATGAACAAACCTTAGGACTCATTCAACTGCCAGTCACCTCTACCTCCTTCTTGCGTTTGTTTCAAAATTGTATTTTGATGCTTTTTCTCTCAGGCTTATCTATAATTTCTTACACTTCTGCATCTCTCGTATGTCTGAATTCTCTGAAGTCAGGGGCCATATCCCAGTCTCTAAATTCCCATCATCCACAAAGATTATGATAAGGACAAGGCTCTTTTGGGACAAGACATACAGTTTGCTTTCTTCTCATATACAACCTGCTCCTTTCCTCCTATGCGTAACTGAGAGGCATACCCTGGAGACAGTGCCAGCCAGGGTCTGCCCGACTTCCTTTCACTGGGCTTGGTGGCTCAGTTCCATCACAGGCCAGGAGCTCACTGAAGTTGCGGCCTACTTTTGCTTTTGTAAATAATGTCAAAGAAGATGGCAACATGGAAACAAAGTCTGCTGGAGTTGGAATCAGTAAGATGGTATTCTAGCCTCCTTTTGACTCTGTCTGGTGGTGCAACGTTAGGCAGGGGAGCTGACCTCTGTGAGCCCCAGTTCATTCACTTACAGAATGAAGATTTGGTGCAACTGATGCTACTTTCTTGGGGTTATCCACAGATGGGGGAAAATCTTTACAGGGGTTTGAGAAAAAGGCAATGTTCGAAGGAACGGGTGGCAGGATTTTGGAGCTGTGAGAAGTACCTAGCACAGAACTGGAACCCACTAAGTCCTCTAGAAGGGGGGGTTTTCCTAATGCCTTCATCTTTACACTGGTGGGTGATACAGATTCTGGTCTTACCCTGTTTATTAATCTTGCCTGATTGATGTATTCATCTCTCGGGCCTGGCATGGCCTAACAGCTAAAGGCCTCACATTGAACATGCTGGGATCCCATATGGATGCCGGTTTTAATCCCGGCAGCTTTATTTCCCATCCAGCTCCCTGCTTGTCGCCTGGGAAAGCAGACGAGGACTGCCCAATGCTTTGGGACCCTGCACTCACGTGGGACACCTGGAAGAGGTTCTTGGCTCCTTGCTCCGGATCAGCACAGCACCAGTCATTGCGCTCACTTGGGGAGTGAATCATTGCATGGAAGATCTTCCACTCTATCTCTCCTCATCTCTGTATATCTGACTTTGTAATAAAAATAAGTAAATCTTTTTTAAAAAAAGATATATTCATCTCTTATAGAGTTGTGTGTGTGTGTGTGTGTGTGTGTGTGTGTGTGTGTGTGTGTGTGTTGGAGAGACTATGCTTTGTGAATAAGGGTCTATTATGAGGCGAACTTTATGATCAAAACATATAATGTTGGAATTCTAGCCTTTGTTGCCTGAGAGTGTGATCTTCTTTGGAAGTCTGGTCATCACAGAGGCAACCAAGTGACAATGTCATTTGGGGGAGTCCTAGTTGAATCTAACTAGTGTCTTTGGGAGAGGGGGGCATTTGCACACAGAGAACGACAGGTACCCAGGGAGGATGCTATGAAGACTCAGAGGGAGAAACAGCCTTGTCCCTGGGTTGATCAGCCACTCACCAAGGAATGCTGGTGAGCAGCAGGAGGCAGAGGAGTCAGGCAGTCTCCCCCGGGGCGTTCAGAGAATGTGGCCTTGCCAACTTCTTCATTTTGGATTTCCAAACCTGGACACACACATTACTGTTGTTTATTTCTTTAAAAACTTTCTGAAAACATTATTTACTTGAGAGAGGAAAATGCAGAGAGAATGTTACAGACAAAGAGTTCCCACCTGCGAGTTCACTCCATGAATGTCAGGAGCCAGGAGCCTGCTCCAGGTTCCCACGTGAATGGCAGCAGCACACTCAGACATCTTAATGCATCCCAGGGTGTGCATTAGCACAAAGCTGGAATTGGGAGCAGAGCTGAGATTTGAACCCAGGACAGTCCAATATCAGATGCAGGCATTTTTAACCTCTCCCTTCCCCAAGTTTCTGGAACTTTGAATTCATCCAGTATTGGGTTCTTTGTCACGGCAGCCTTGGGAAGTGAATCCAGGGTCAGAGCTGAGCTCTGTATGGGTCGATTGAGAAAGAAGGCACAGGGTGTGTGTCTGTGTGATGATTACTGTCAGATGGTAATTTACATCATGGCCAGGCAGGTCATGCAGCAACTCCTAGGAAACCGAGCAGATGCTATTTGTCAAAAGAGACTTAAGCTCATCAGCAGATTCCACCCTTCCTCTCCCAGGTCCCTTTTCTTGCCTGGCTCCAACTCACCAAACTGCAAACCCTCCTGCACCTCCTCTCTCCAGCCCTGCCCTGGCTCCTTCATAAGGGACATTTTATCCCGATGTTTACTTAAAATGTTAGTGCTACAAACTCTGGTGTGGTTGAAGAGGGTTCTGAGTACAGAGAAGGGATGAAGGCCCCTGCTGACGAGATTCAGGGAGGCTCAGACCCTGGTGGCACCAGTGTAAGAAGCCAACTAAGGTAAAGGCCCCCTCCCCCTCAGTCCCTAATTCCTTCTTGTGAAGCTGGTATAATAGGTGCTGTATATGAGTCTGCTGAATTCTTCCCTCTGGAATCTTCGGGGCGCCTGACATAACCCTCATCCTCCGCACGGTGGAAGACAGAGAGGCCTCCCTCTGTGTGCCCCATTGCAACTTTCCACTGGATCTGGGTTTGGGCTGCTTGGTTTGAATGGAGGATTGTTCAGCTCTAGCCAGGGGCCAGCAGAGCTGCCAGTTCCAACACTTCCAAAATACAGTACTGCTTTCAAGGTAGAGTAGAAGGGCGTTGAAGCAAGCATGCAGGGGTTCCTTGTCAAACACACTGCCCATCTGTCCTGGCTCTCCTTGGAGGGAGAGGGCCCAGGCATCCTGAAGGCCAAAAAACCAGTCCCAGGAGCTCCACCTCCAATTTACACACTCAGAGGAGGCTGTGACGTGCCTGCATTCAGCAAGAGACCACGGAGTGGGCAGATTCAGAGTGGTGGCCCCTCCTGTGTGCCTGCACTCCCAGAGTAGTGAGCACAGGTTGGGAGTAGACGCCAGGCATGGGCTTCAAGTTCAGGGTCACTGAGGAGATGGCATCTCAGAAACTGCAGGGTGTTGTTCTCTAAGAAGTGCAGAAATTACACACACAAATTTCTTCATTGAGATGAAATGTTATTATGTGGTTAAATATTCATATTTTAATTACTGGAAGGAGATGCATTTATAAACTGTGATTGGAATAGTTTCCATGTAGAGTCAGGCAGGAAAACCTAAAGAGTCTCTTCTTGCAGTAAAATCACTGCATTGCTTCCCACAGCAGGAATACTTACAGGCAAGGCACTGAAGTTACTCATCTGCTTGAGGGATTTGACCATTGAATTACTACCATGTTCAGCTTCAAAATTCCACAGGAGTCATGGGATGCAAAGGAAATGAGGAATTCCAAAAAACGGCTAATTCTGTCTTCTTGTTGATGGGTAATCGTTTTCCGGTGATTCAGAAAATAAATTTGAAAACAAAAAAATTTATTTATCCAAAAGAGATAAAGAAAAAGAGAGAAAGAGACAGAGAGATCTTCCACCCACTGACTCACTCCTAAGATGGCAGCCATGAGCTGGTCTGAGCAGACGCTTCCTCCAGGTCTCCTATAGGGGTGGCGGGGCACCAAGCACTTGGGCCATCTTTTGTTGCTGGTCTAGGCTGTTGGAAAGGAGCTGGCTTGGAAGTGGAGCATCCAGGACATAAACTTGCAACCCTATGGAGTGCTGATACTGCAGGTGGTGACTTTACTTGCTATGCCACCATGTTGGCCTCCATTTTTGTTTTAAAAAGCAAAATATAAAAATAATAAAATCTTAAAGAAAAAGCAAAATAAATGTAAACTATTTCTCTTTCTTTTTTTTTTAAGATTTATTTTATTTTTATTGGAAAGTCAGATATACAGAGAGGAGAGACAGAGAGGAAGATCTTCCATCCGATGATTCACTCCCCAAGTGGCCACAACAGCTGGAGATGAGCCAATCCGAAGCCAGGAGCCTCTTCTGGGTCTCCCACGATGATTCACTCCCCAAGTGGCCACAACAGCTGGAGATGAGCCAATCCGAAGCCAGGAGCCTCTTCTGGGTCTCCCACGCTGGTGCAGGGTCCCAAAGCTTTGGTCCGTCCTTGACTGCTTTCCCAGGCCACAAGCAGGGAGTTGGATGGGAAGCAGGGCAGCCGGGATTAAAACCGGTGCCCATATGGGATCCCGGGCTTGCAAGGCGAGGACCTTAACCACTGAGCCATCGCGCCGGGCCCAAGATATTTCTCTTTCTACATCATCATGAAGTTCTGGGAGTAAGAGGAATCTTCAGATATGCAAGCCACACCTCTATTGATAATCATACTTCTTTGTTCTTACGTTATTTTATGCGGGATTTATTTCTGAGGCATTTGCTTTTGTTTCTTCCATTTCTTCTGGGATCTCTTTCTCTTCTGTGATTCTGAGTTCTGGGATCTCTTTCCTCTTCCAGTTTAGGAAAGGTTTGTTCCTTTCAGTGAGGATTTCCTCAGGGGGACGGGGGGAGCTCATGTCAGGGCTAAACCACTGAAGGCATAATGACACATCTTGAGTGTTTGTTCACCCAAAATACAGGGGTGTGACTACTCTGTGACCAGAACTCTACATGCAAACCCTTCGGCTGCAGATGCAATAGAAACTCAGCCCACTTTTAGGGATCCCCACCTGGTGTCCAGCCCCACTGTCAGGCTAGGCACACCTGCCAGCTCCACCATAATAACATAGAAGAGAGTGCACTGCTGTTAAATGTAGCATCTTCCAAAACCTTGGTAGGATTTATTTATTTATTTGTTTGTTTGTTTGTTTGTATATGCATACCCTTAATGGCCAGGGCAGTTTTCTCCAGCATCCTTCATGTGAACACAAAGATTTGAACTTCTTGCTTTGAATGATTTGGTGGGATTTTCTGGGTCAAATAAGGAGCAAACCGTATTCATAGATCCCTTTAGGCCATTGAAGGGAAAAGATACTCTTTCCCGCGTCTTGAGGTGGACTGAATTGCAGCACAGGAAATCTTCTTTGGCCTGTCTTCAGAGAGAAGGAGAAAGGATACAGAATGACTTCAGGTGCACCCCAGTGGGATTTGCAAGGGCGTCATGAACAGGGCTTGTCAAAGCAAAGTAAAACATGAATACACTTCATTGGAAAAGAGGTACATTATCCTGTTATGTATTCTGGAGAGCAGGAAAATGGAGGAAAATATTCAATGAATTTGCAAGAACAGGAAGTCCTCCAACCCCTTTCTTTTTCTACATGTTAGTCTGTTCCATTTTTAAGGCTGGCTTTATTTAATTGAGAAGCAACACACACACACACACACACACACACACACACACACGAAGAGAGACTAAGAGAGCATGCTCTTTCATTTACTTGTTTACTCCCTGAACAGTCGCAACAGTTAGGCTTCGACAGAATAAACCCAGGAGCCTGAAGTATCTACCAGGTGTTCCACATGGGTGCCGGGGCCAAGCACATGGGCCCTGCCTCACTGCTTTCCTGGGTGCATTAGCAGGGATCTGGATTAGAAATGGATCAACTGGGAGTTCAACTTGCACCCAGGTGGGATGCTGGGTTTGTAGAAGCAGCTCAACCCACTGTGCCACGATGGTGGTCCTTACTCTACTACTCTTAGAAGATAAACTCTTGCTACTCTGAAGAATGAATCAGATTGTACACTTACCCTGCAAATAGCTCACTGAAGAAAACTATTCACCTTTTTCTTATTTTGTCACATTAGAAGGAACAGTGGTTTTATGCAAGATCTTGTTCTTACTGCTTTATTGATCATGCTTGAATGTTTGATTATGTTTCTGCTAAATAAACAAAGCTATGTTTTCAGATTGTTAAAATAAGCAGGTCAGAATGAATCAGATCTATAGTAGGAAGTCCAGAGTTGAACAATGCATTGGCTGGTATGTTTCGACTTCACTGTCTCCATGGTAACACGCACGAACAAATTAAGAAAAATAGAAACGATTTGTCTTAAGGGTAGGAATTTGCCAAGTCTCATTTAGTCTAATTAGTTTTCAACCTAATGATATTTTAGGTGATCAGAATATTTTCCCAGGAATTTTCCTGGGAAAAAAAAAGGTGCATTTACTGAATTGGTATAATTAAGTGTTCATATTTTTAGAGTAAAACAGTTATGGAGTTAACCTAAATTAAGTTGACAAGCCTTTCACCAAAGGACATACTGCAAAGAAGTCAACACTGAACTCCATTTCTTCAAAATACGTAACTATATTTAAACTTAAATATTTTGTTAAAATTATTTGAGAGGCTGGCATTGTGGCCAGGGATCTGGGGAAAGAGAATTATGCATCCATCCATCTTCATTGCATGTATCCATCTTCATTGTTAACATCCCATATAAGTGCTAGCTCAAGTCCCAACTAACCACCCCTGAGCCAGCTGCCTGCTGATGTACCTGGGAAAAGCAGTGAAAGGCAGCCCTAGTACACAGCCCCACCGCCCATTTGGGAGACCCATATAGACTTCCTATAGATGCTATTTGGGGAAGGAACCTGTACATTAAAGATCTCTCTCCCTCCTTCTCTCTTTGCAATTCTGCCTTTCAAATAAATAAATAATCTTATTTTTTAAAAAATTTGAGAGACTACCACAGAGAGAGAGAGAGAGAGAATGCATTCTATCCTCCACCCTCCAGATGTGTGCAACACTGGGGATGGACTAGTCTGCAGCCATGAGTCAGGAACTCAGAGGATGGCAGGGAACCCAGGGCTTGAGCCATCACCTGCTGCCTCTTAGGGTGTGCCCTAGCAGGAACTTGACGAGGTGAGTGGTAGGGACACAAGGACTTGGGTCCTCGCCACTGCTTCCCAGGGTGTGCCTTCTGAGGAAACCTGAGAGCCAGGGACTCAAACTCAAGCACTCCGATACACAGCGCTGGTGTTTCAGTCATGATATCTGATGTTGGTGTAAATATTTCTGGCTACTAGCAAACTACTCCAATCACTGCAGGCTGCAGGCTTCGCAGGCAAAGCCAGAGGAATAAGGGGGCATGAAAGTGACCCTCAGTGATACTGAAGTCCAAGAATGAATCTGGAAGGTGTAGGAACTATTTTCTTCTATTTTAGGCTGAGGCGACGTATATCACCCTTCCCACTGTCAACACTCGCAGAAGGCTATGGAGTAGCCCAAGAACAAAGCTGGCCCAAACCCAACCCTGCAGCAAGCATTGCATGGCATGTGCAGGAGGCACAGGAAGCCTGCTTTTGCCCTGTAAGAATATCAGCAAGGGAATTAGAACTATGGGAAAAAACTGTATTAGTCCATTTTTTTATTGATTACATTGTATTATGAGACATAGATCTATAGGTACTGGGATTCCTCCCATCCCTCCCCCAACCCTCCCCCCATGGTGGACTCCTCCACTTTGTTGTGTAACCACAGTTCAAATTCAGTTGAGACTCCTTCATTGTAAGCATATATCAAGCATAGAGTCCAGCATCTTATTGTCCAGATAAGTTCAACTGCTTCTTGGGGAGACCTTTTCTGGTCTGAAGGTAGGGCCAAAAGAGTAAAATCCCGATCAATTAAAAGCCCCAGCAGCAACAATATATATTGTTATGGGATTAATTGACATAGTGTTGAGTAAACAATATGTTAAAATTACATGTAAGTTCTTAGCAACATCCTGTGACTATGTCAATGACATCTTAACAATTGAGGTGCAAAACAGTTTTAGGAGGGGTGTGCAGAGAAATCTTTCTTTCTTGGTGAGGAGTACTTGTTCTTTGTGTTCTGCCTAGTAGGGTATGTGTGAGTCCATGCTGACCAATCTTTCCTTGTTGTTCTCTGCCTATCTATTCCAATTTGTGTGTGTATTCCAATTTGTGTGTGTGTGTGTGTGTGTGTGTGTGTGTGTGTGTGTGTGTGTGTGTGTATTTGGGGGGGGGGCTCTGGAGCGACCCTGATGGTCATTGCAGAGGGTGGGGACCCAGAGCTGGAACTAAGTAAGGACCGGAGAAAGCTCCTCTCCCTTGTCCCGAAGAAAGTTTACTGTTCTTCTGATTCTGAGGACCGCTCAGGGTTCCTGGCTGTTTTCTGATGACCTTGGATCCTGTGAGGAAGGATTCGGGCTTCTTCCATCCCGTGTAGTAGGTCCAAAAGGGGGGAGGGATGTCCTCTGAGTTCTCGGTCTCCGAAGGCATTCCCGTTCCCTGTGGTCTCTTTGGCAATTGTGATGTAGTCCTTGGTGCCCGTTCTGATAGACCTTGGTGGGAATCCAGGAGTCCTTATGATTGGGATACAAGCCTCCTCCTGTCCTGCTGCTCCGCTCTGGGGCTCTCCCCTATTCTTTGCAT
This sequence comes from Ochotona curzoniae, assembly GCF_017591425.1. Lineage (NCBI taxonomy): Eukaryota > Metazoa > Chordata > Mammalia > Lagomorpha > Ochotonidae > Ochotona > Ochotona curzoniae. Next base: position 27,668,490 of record NW_024467096.1, read on the forward strand.
ATGATCCATTGATAATAGATTATTAGGGTCGCTCCTGATTCCCCCAGTATGTCTTTGTAGTTTTTACTATTGTCTAATGCTGTTCTGAATCTATTGTCTATAAGTTACCTGTCCTGTTCCTGATAGGTTACACTACACGGCTTCCTCACACATTCAAAGGAGATGAGAGATTTCTCTGCACTTCCGCCCCATTTCTGAGTATTACAAGGTTTTGAAAGTATATTGGGTATTACAATTATTCAAAACACGTGGGTTGAGACCATATTAGTTTCAGGTTCATCTGAGGAAGATTTACCGTCATTGGAAATCTTTAGGGTTGTTTCACGTCCGCAAAGTACTGCAGGTTCCGCATGGAGCTGTCTGAGCAGCAATCAAAGAACCAAAATCCCAGAGCTCCCTGCCCTGGCTGCCAGCAGGCGGAGCCTAGTGCAAAGTGGTGCACTGGCCACCTGGAGCAGCTCCCTGTGTGGGCGTGGGAGCTGCCATGGTGATTACCAGGTATGAAACGGCCGGTCCCCTTAGCCCATTTTTTTTTATAACATTTGCTTAAATACCTGAGAGGAGCTTCTGGAAGGTAGGGTAATTCTTTTGGCTTACAGTATGGGGACTCGCAGTTCAGGGTCAGAACTGGCAGAAGCTGACCATGGGGAAGTTAGTGCAGAGGGATGCTCAGAGACAGGAAGCAGAAAGAGAATCTGGCAGAGCCCGACTCAGCCAACCAACCCTTTGCAGAGAATAGCCTCCTGAGGGCCAGTGGCCCTTTATATAGAGGCTTCCCATCAGACCTACCTCTCAGACGCCAAGTTGTCACTGTTAACATTATGATTTCAGGGTGTCAACATCTGCATGAGTTTGAGGAGCCAAGTTCCATTCGATTAGTTACAAGAGGTTTGGTGAAGATCAAAAACCAAAAATAAAACCAGGGCAAGCAGAGAATTTGAATTTTGGGCACCTGCACACAGAAGGCTGGGATACTCCTTGCCATTGGTCTTGAATGAACACAGGAAGCAATTGATTCTGCATTAGTAGTAGGCTCCTGAGAACCAGAGCAACAGACAGTGTAGGACTTGGGGAGAGAAAGAGAACACGCTAGAAGGAGGGAGAGGAAGAGAGCAGGGAGGGAAGGAGGCAGGGAAGGAGAAAGGGAGAGAGAGAGGGAGAGAGAGGTATTGCAAGGCTTTTGCAATTCCTCAGTGAGGATGGTTGAGACTTCGCAGAAGTTGCGTGCTGTATAATTTACTGTGATCTTCACTCTCAGCCTCGGTTTACTAGGCTCATGCCTCAGTATACTACCCTCATTCTCAGCAAAGTTCATAAAGTTTTAAATTTGAAGACAGCTTTGTGAAGAATGCACAACTGATCCTGGAGACTGAGTGTGTAGACGGATAAAGAAATTGCACAAGAGAGAAGAGATACCAAATGAAATCAACGAAGATAATTACGGAAACTCACCTTTGCATATTACCAGTGCATATGTTAGCAACATTTTTCTGCACTTCAGAAAAATGCATTTTTTGAGAGAGCAGATCTTCAGTACTCATCACATACGCAGATAGAGGTAACTGGGGCAGCCACTGTGGTACAGCATGTAAGGCGCATACCTGTGGCGCTGGTATACCATATGGGCACCAGTTCCTGTCTGGGATGCTCCACTTCCTATCCAGCTCCCTGCCTACGGCCTGGGAAAACAACAGAAAATCATCCAATTCTTGGGAATCTTGGGCCCCTTCTGCTGATGAAGAAGACCCTAAGACGTTCTTGGCTTTGCACTGGCCCAACTCTGGCTGTTGGGTCATTTGAAGGGGAAACCAGTGGAGGGCAGATCTGTCTTTCTGTGTCTCTCTCTTTATCTTTGCCACTCTGCCTTTCAAACAATAAGTTAATCTTTTTTTTAAAAAGGTGACAGGTAACTATACGATGAATATATTATTTACTAAATAGTTTGCTTATTAAAATGAGTCTGCAAGGTACACATATAACAAAATAATTTGTTTTATGCTGTGAAGATATACATACCATCATTTTTTGTTTATCAAATATACCTTAATAAAGATGGAAAAGTTTAAATTAAAATATTAGCAAAGAAAAACTCTTAAAATCATGATACTTCCAGAAGAAAATTTAGCATTTTTTTTTGTTGTTGTGGCTGGGAATTGGAAAACAATTCTAAAATACAACATAGAAAAGTTAACAGTTAAGAAAATGGAGAGAAGCTCAAGATGGCAGAATAGGGTAAGGACACATTTAAACAGAAGAAAAAATATTAGCCAGTGCGAAGCAGAGATGGCACATTCCAGGAAACAGGAGCGGACAGAACAAGAGCAGAGGACTGACAGACACAGGAAAGCAGTGGACACAATGGTGCGGTGTTGCAGTGACTAATATCCCAGTGGCATTCAGCAAACAGCTATCTGAACCGAACCAGTGGCCAGAACTCCAACAGCAACAAGGTGGTAAGAGACATTCACCAGGAACTCCCGAGGCGAACCCAACAAAGAACTGCTTGCCCTGCTGGTCTGTTGGATTTGACCAGGAGCAGAGACAGCAGCAGGACCCAGATGGGCAGTGCTAGAATAGGGTAAGTTTCACAGTGCAGTCCGCACCCTAGACCCAAATCAGGCACCATTTTGTTTAAGGAGGCAAAGGCTAAGGAAAAGACTGAGCATGCACTGAGCTGAGAGTGAACTCATTTCTGTTTCATGAAGTGCAACAACATAGGATCCTAGAGGTTCGAACCAAGATAGGTCTGGGTAGCCCTCAGACCTGGCCAGCAGATCAACAACTCTAGTAGTGGCACATCAGGCAACATTTCTTACAGTGTGGTAAATAATTTGACAGTGCAGGGACAACAGTGAGCTGTGCATGCACTGAGCTGGAAGCAAACTCACTGAGCTCAGTGCATTGCATTGCTCCCACAGGAAAAGAATACCTACTAAGGCATTGTATGGGTCAAAATAGGTCTGTGTGGCCCTCAGACCTAACGGCCAACAGGTTCTGGCAAGATTACCACCAACAACATCCTAACTATATAGGACTCCTGTTGTCTCCCTAATCCTGGGACCTGCTCCAACCGGAAGTAGAAGAAAGGTTTTACAGACAATGGTATGGCCTCAGCAAGGTATCACAGGAGGTGGAGACTAGTAAGCCAGGAGCTAGGTCCACAGACACCATGCTGGAGATCTAACAGAGGAAATTAGACCCAGAGCTTGGTGGATGGAGTGGCACAAGTGACTGCAAACAAAGGGCCATGTACCAACTGCAATAAGTAAAATCAAATTGTAGACCTGTGGGTGACACAGCTTAGAAACCTGCCCCAAGGAGAACAATCTGCTAACCAGAATTACTGTAAACAAGACCAAAAGAAATGACTGAGGCACAATGAATGTTACTGAAGTCTCCCCTGCAAAGGAACAAAATGCTTTGCCAACTTCAGAGTTCACTGAGGAAGACATTGAGAAAATGGGGCATACAGAATTCAAAACACTTGTTATAAAGCTTTGTAACAACAAAGAGAAGCACGTAAAGCAGGTATTCAAGGAATTAAAGGAATATGTCACATGGGAAATGAATCCAATGAAAGCTGAGATATCAGAAATGAAGAACACAGTGCAGCAAATTCAAAGTGCAGTGGAGAGTCTCCAAAATAGAATGAAGCAAGCAGAAGAAAGAATCTCAGAATTGGAAGATATTTCCTGTCACCAGGGAGAAACAAACAAAAAGCTGGAAGTAGAGCTGGGTCAAGGTAAAAAAAAAAGTATTCAAGAATCAAAAGACACGATTAAAAGGACAAATATAAGAGTTACAGGACCCCCTGAAGGTGCAGAAAGAGAAGCAGGGTTTACAAATATAGTTAATGAAATAATAAGGGAAAATTTCCCTAGTCTAGAGAAAGAATTGGGAACCAAAATCCAAGAGGGGCACAGAACTCCCAACAGGCTTGACCAAAAGTGATCTTCACCAAGACACATGATCGTCAAGCTCTCTTCATTTGAACATAAGGAAAAGATCCTTAAATGTGCCCTTGCAAAAAATCAACTGACATATAAAGGAATGTTAATTAAACTGACAGGAGACCTCTCACAGGAAACTCTAGAGGCCAGAAGAGAATGGAGTGACATATTCCAGATTGTTTCTTCCTTTCTTTCTCTTTCTTTTCTTTCTTTCTTTCTTTCTTTCTTTCTTTCTTTCTTTCTTTCTTTCTTTCTTTCTTTCTTTCTTTCTTTCTTTCTTTCTTCCTTCCTTCCTTCCTTCCTCCTTCCTTCCTTCCTTCCTTCCTTCCTTCCTTCCTTCCTTCCTTCCTTTCTTTCTTTCTTTCTTTCTTTCTTTCTTTCTTTCTTTCTTTCTTTCTTTCTTTTTTTCTTTCTTTCTTTCTTTCTTTCTCTTATTTAGTCGATTGGGGTACAAAGGGTCAAGGGCTATAGGAAAATGGGTAATACCATTGTTTCCACGCTAATATCATCACCTTTCCCCTGTATCTGAGGTTAGGGGAGGAACAAAGGGAGAAGCCCCACCCAGCCTCCCACCCATCCCACGTCCCCAATGTGGGGCATGCTCCGAGGGTCCTGCTCAAGCAGTTTTGACAGTTCACGAGTTCTGAATTGCTGCCAACCTCGCCATTCCAATCGCAATGAAATCTATTCAGAATCCACTGGCTGACATAGTTTCTTCATGGTTGGGGTTCTGAGATGAGTAGTTCAGTTGGAGGGATCTCCAAAGAAACTTCATCTGAGGTGATCCCATATCTGATTCTTGTGTGTGCATGCCAGTACAGGGTCCAGCACAGTCCATCACCCCAATCAGTTTATGTATATGCTTGGTTGCAATTGCTGGGTCAGTTCTGTTTCCAGCCCTGTCTTGCTCGCGAACTGATGGGTGTTGTGATCCAGCTCGATTCTACGCACTTCATACTCAGCCCTCACGTAAACCAGTGGGAGCTTTAAGTCTAGTTGGGGCGACGCCCTATCACCCCCACCAGGTTTGCCCCCCAGTTTCTAAATGCAAAAATTGTTCGCCCATGATAACATACCCAGCAAAATTTTCCTTTGCTTTTGAAAATGAAATTAAATTCTTCCACAGTAAAGAAAAGTTAAAAGAACATACCTCTTCCAAATCCTCCCTGCAAATGATACTTAAAAATGTTCTCTTGACAGAGAAGAGGAATAATGACCACAACAACCAAAGGCAGATGTGAAGAATATCCCAGGAAAATGAAAACAGAAGACTAAGCCAATGAACAACCCATTGCTAAAATGACAGGACTAAATTACCACCATTCACATTAACCCTAAATGTAAATGGCTTAAACTCATCAATCAAACATCATAGGTTAGTAGACTGGATTAAAAACACAAAACCCATCTACTTGTTGCCTACAGGAGACATATCTCACCAAGAAAGATCAGCGGAAAGTATCTCATGGATTCTGATTTTTTTTTATTTCATCTCTTCACAGCACTTTCTTCTGATTAAATTCTTCAATGACTCATAGATCATACAGTAGCATCATTTTCTTCAAGAAGGTTCTTGATTTTCTTTTCCATTTCTTCAGCAACACATCAGTCATTCAGTAGCATGTTATTTAACTTCATGGAGTCGTATATTTCTATTTTTCTTCCCTGTTGTTGATTTTGTATTGTGGCTTTTCATTTAAGAGGATGTATAGTAACTGTGTAATGGAGACTATCATATCCAGATGTGAGGATACAACGCAGTATGCAGCTCTACTTCCAGACAAAGATGGACTCCTAATGAAACTATTAGCTGTATCTTGACAATAGGATGCTGGACTCTTTGCCATTGTCCATGCCCACAATGATGGACATATGACTGTGTATGAAGAACTATATTATAGTAATGATATAGGGGAACTCAGTAAGGGGGAAGGGACAAGGGAAATCCCAGGGCCTATGGAAATGTATCATAAAATGATAATAATAAAAAGAAGTAAAATTAATGAAAAAAAACCTTTTATAGAAAAGTAAACTGATAGCCTAACTTGCTCAAAATTTCTGCTCATCCACACATAGTAAAAGAAACGAAGAGCAAGAATATATAAAGAATTTGTGTAAATAATGGAAACAGAAGCCTCATTTTCTATGGTTTAACAATGCTTATTTGAAAGATGGAGAAAGGGAGAGACAGATTTTCCATCCACTGCCTCACTCTCTAAACGCCCACTGTACCTTGTGGCGCCAGAATACGTCCAGAATCCTGGAAGCCAATGTGGGTTTCCCATGTGGTTGGCATGAACCCAGCCACCTGACTCACTCCAGCTCCTCAGGCTGCTATTAGCAAGAAGCTGGATTGGGAATGTATTCAGGACCTGAACGTGACATCCCAACATGAGGTGTGAGCAAGCGAGGAACAACTTACCTGCTGCTCCCAATGCTCCCCTCCCTCAACTCAGCTTTTCAGATGGACTAAGAATAATTGTGAATAAATTTTACTTCCAATCTCTGTAAGCATGTACCTTATTTGTTGAAGTGCAAGTTGAAGTGCATGCAATACTCATGGCGGCAAACTATTGAAAACAGGTCAGGAAAGAAGAGGGATAGTTGCATGAGTAAACGACAGTGTAGATGGGCAAAATGCTGCTTGTTGAATTTAGGTGTGAGTGTTGGGATAATGGCTGCCTGTGCTAGCATTCCTTTAATTTTTCTGCGCAAAAAATTTCATTGAAAAAATGCCAAGAGAACAAAATAAAGTTAAAAAGCCTCACTGCTTCACTGCTAGGTATTTATCTGAAAGAAATGGAACTGTAATGTAGGAGCTGTATGCAAGAATAAAAACAGTGTATTATTAATAACAGTTCCAAATAGGAAAGGTGCTCACTAGCAGGAAACGCATATACAAATCGTGATGTTTTCTTCGAAACAAAAAAGAATGAACTGAGGAGACACAAATGGCTGAATCCCAAGAAGTTATGCTGAGGCCAAGGAACCACAGGTAAAATTTGGGAGTGAGTAACCTGTAAGTGATTGCTTGGGAGGGAAGGGTGGGAATTGACCAGAAAGGGCACAATGATTTTTTTGTTTTGTTTTGTTTTTTCATATTTAGGGCCTGCACTTTCCTCCATATAGTTTTTTTTTTCCCCCCTAAGGAATGGGAGAAAAATGAGAAGAAATGCTCTCAAGTTCACAAGCAAAATTGTCTCTGTGATTGCTGATGACAGATCAGAGGCAGCAGAGACTCCTGAACAGAGAGGCAGGTAACAGACTTCATGTCACAGATCCTTTCTTAGTAAACAAATCCATTCTCTGAGAAGTCCTGACACAGGAACAAAAAGCTGTTCAAAAGGTTAAGGTGTTGGGGTGACCTTCATGGTAGCAGTTCCAGCGCCACTTGGGGTGCCTGCATCCGACTCCAGAGGGCCCGGATATCCATCCCTGCCCTGTCCCCCTACTCCAGCTGCTTGCTGAGGGCAACCTGATAGAGAGCAGCCAAGTGAGGGTGCAACTGGTGGATCCCTGTCACCCCACTGAAAGATGGACCAACTTCTTGGATCGTGGGTTTCTCCCGGCCTGACCTTGCCTGTTTTTCTCTCTCACCTTTTGCCTTCTAAAGCATTGCTGGGTTAGAGACAATAGTCAGTTGGTAGATGATACAGCTCTCTACCCCAAGTTCATTTGTACCACGTCATAGCCTTATTAGTCTTTCCTTTCCTTCTTTCCCTTCCTCTTTCCTTCCTTTCTTCTTTCCTTGCTTTGTTCCTTCCTTCCTTCCTTCCCTTCCTTCTTTCTTTCCTTCCTTCTCTCTCTTTCTTTCCTGCATGCCTCTCTCCTTTCCTTTCTCTCTTTCTTCCTTTAGAAAACTACAGACTAAATTCCAGTAGAAAAACTAGACGTCAAAATTGATGGATTGAAATCACTGCGAGGCTCTGAGAGGCTCTCCTACACAAAAGATGAGAAGGTGGACTGGTTGCTTTGTTTCCTAGAGGCCTCAGGTTAGAAGCAGCAAATTAGAAATGGAAGGCAGTGAAACAGCCAGAGGCACTCACTCAGACATCAAGTGACAGCTCACAGCAGGCAGGAAGGATGGTGGAAGGGAGAAATATGAAAAGCCAACCAAAATACTCCAGAGCACAACGGAGGGCTAGGGGACTCCCACAGCTCCATTGATTTCAATAGCTCCTCAGTGTATTACTTACCAGGTCAGAATCCTGGGAATAAGAGACAGGAATGAAGCAGCACTCATTATGCATTGTCTAATAAGAGAGAGACTTGACATGGTTTTCTAAAATTTTAGTGCAACGTGATTAAAATAATAAATATATTTTGATCACAGAGATCAATTTTATTTATGTAAAATGGTTTCTATAAGATACTTCAGCCCTGATAATGTAGAATAACAATTCCTTTAAAGATATCCTTTAAAGTTAACTCATGAGAAAAATTCATTAGACGATAATATCTAGAAAAAAAAATGAAATTAGCGGTAATATCCAACTCTGTTACCAAAGCTTTGTCCTCCATATTTTTTTATTTTCCAAAAGTCTTTGAAATGCCATCCCTACTGTTCTATGAAGCTATATTAAAGCTAGCCATAGTATTCTTTTATTCTGGATATCAATGATTGTACTAGATCAGATTTTGAATGGCTCTTTAGCAGTTGACAGCAAAGGAGACCTCATCCTGTGATTTTATTTCATTTTTCTATGTTAAACTTTCTAAGTTGAATGGTGTGGAAAAGGCAGCGCCAACCAAACCGTAAGAGCCAATGACAGCAGTTCTTTCAACTCCTACTTCTTCACTCACTTCTGTCAGCTTGAAACTGGCTAAGGGATTACTCACACCATGAAAATCAACAAACACTGTAAATCAGGGCTCTTTTTCTCCTGAGAGAACGGGCTGTTAAACATTTACCAGCAACCCACTGTTTGCATCAGATTCCGTAAACACCTTGGACGGTCTTGGGTTGCACTGCCATCACCTGTGGCTCTTCCCTTCCTAAAAAAAAAAAAAAAAAAAAGTGTAGACACCTACAGCTCCGCAGTCCTCAGCACAATCTTGTTTTCTTACTTATACTTTATTGGGTTGCAGATAATCTAGGTATTCAAGACAAGCACTGATTACAAAATTGATGGGAAACATGTTGGGTCAAAAAGAAAATCAAGGTTAATAGGGTCAGGACTGTCATGAAATATGATCCTAATAATAATCGCCTTTAAGAAGTTGTATATGAGAAGTTTTCAAAAGGTTCCTGGGAACTGGTATTCGGAAAAAAAAATTATGATAGATTTCAATTATGTTGCTTACTAAGCCCATCTTCAAATTTACATGATATTTTTGATGTTCCTTCACATTTTTCTCACACTATTTGTAGGTTTTAGAAGAAATAGACATGGCACAAAAGCAAATACTTCTTTCATATTTAGAAAACAAGTGAATCACACACTCCTCAGAGGCAGTTGTATTTATTTCTGTTTGTATTTCATTAGGGAAGACATAGCCTTTCATTATCTGGGTAGCTGAAGGTTAGAGAAAGGTAAGTTAATTTAACCACTTACTCCACTAGTGAGCAATATTTGTGATTTTAGGAAGTTTAATTGCTTATACAAGTCCAACCTGAAGACAATCCATCTGGGAGCTGAGTTTTTGACATGTGCTGCCCTGTAGGCACCTAACCTATTTTTGACTAGGTTTTACTGCTTTGTAATTCTTGGGAACTTTTCAGAAAGGTCAGAGATGTCACTATAAGAAAAAAAATGTTCAAATTTTTTTTCCTTCATAAAACTTAAAGATGAGTTTCATGCTTTCAAAGCAATGGATTGTCTCTTCCCCTTAGTCTCATATTTGATCTTGAAAAGCAGCAGAGAACTTAGGATAACAATATCTGTCTAATAAATTGTTGCTTGGTACAATCAATTCATCAAGTTGCTTAAATTACTGTATCCATAAACTTGTTCACCAAAATATGTCATGAGTGTCTATTATAAACAAAGTATGCTGTTAGTCTTTGGAGAGATAGAAACAAATACCAGGATATAATTCCTACCTTCAGGGACTTCAATTAATGGTGGAAGATAGAGCCTTAATTCTAGCCAATTGTTAATTTCAAGAAATATAGAAATAGTTAACTCCAAAGGTATGAGCCAACTATGTCAAGATCAGAAAACATTTTTTTAAGATATATTTATTTTTATTGGAAAGACAGATTCACAGAGAGGAGAGACAGAGAGAAAAATCTTCTACCCTCTGGTTCATGCCCCAAATGGTCACAATGTCCAAAGCCAAGCTGATCTGAAGCCAGGAACCAGGAGTTTTCTCTGGGTCTTCCAAGCAAGTACAGGGGCCCAAGGCAATCCTCTGCGGCTTTCCCAGGCCACAGGTCGGGAGCTGAATGAGAAGTGCAGCAGCTGGGACAAGAACTGCGGCCCAAATGGAATCCTGATGCTTGGATGTGGAGGATTAGCCTGTTGAGCCATTGCACAGGGCCCAAGGCTAGAAAAATCTTTCAGAAATTGTAGAAAAAAATGAATGCCTTGAGGGCAGGAACTTATCCACAGTACTTTCAGATGTGTCCAGTGCATATTCATCAAGAGCAGTTGTTGAATGAGTTTGTTGTTCCTTCATATCACTTTTATAAACATCTGTGATCACTGAATGAATATTAATGATTAAATATCTTAGAGAACCAGGATGCTGAATAAGATTACTTCTCTGGAGACATGTGTTGCTAAAAGTTCTAAAACATTACTTGCTTTTTTTTTTCCAGTTTCGTTCATCTTTCAATTTCAGTGGGGTGCACATTTTAAAAATAAATTAAAATGAAAATATACAAAATAATAAGTCTATTCAAGTATACAATGCTAATCTCATTACTTAAATATTATCATTAAAATTATATTATGGGAATAGTTTAGAATGTGGCCAATTAGACTCTGCAATGCTGATAACCTGGTTCTGGTTCATCTTCTGGCTGCCCCATTTTTGGTCCAGCAACCTGCCACTGTGCCTGGGCAAACAAGTAAAACTGACCCAAGAGTTTGTGCCACTGTGCCCCCCTGGGAGCTCGAGATGAAGTTTGTGGCTCCTGGCTTCAGCCTGGCTCAGGCCTGTCTCTTGTGGCCAGGTGGAGAGTGAAAAAGCGAATGGAAACTGTCTTGCTCTGTCTCTCCCTCTCTCTGTAACTCTGCCTTTCAAATAAATAAGTGAATAAATAAATATAGCTTAAAAAATACATATTTCAAAAAGTCTGCTATATTTCAAAAACAGGTTATGCTATACATATTTCAAAAACTATACATATTTCAAAAACTATACATATTATGCTATACATATTTCAAAAACTATACATATTTCAAAAACAGGTTATGCTTCCCACCTGTTAATCCATGAAAATATATGCAGGAAAAGGTAGTCCGAACTTCAGGGATCTTAGTAATTTGCCAAAGTGCCTTCAATTGGGATACTCTTAGAAAACAGAAATACAGACAAAGCTGAAGCTAGAAAAAAAGTCATATTGCAATCAAGAAAAAAATATTGGGTAGATCCCCAAATTCTCCCCCACTCCACCCTTGCTCTGTAGCCCAGCCAATGTCATGGAGAACAGATGCACTACAATCGTGGTAGCCGTGGGTGACCAGAAGGCAGAAGCAGCATTCCACTCGTGTTTTCCCTGCTCTCCACTGTCTACCCTATATAGAAACATCCATCCCCTTAGCCTAGACTCTTGCCCCAACCCCACCTCCCTCCCTCAACAAAGTACAACAGATGACTTGGCCGGAGGCCATTTGCCACAGGGCTTTTTGTTCTTTAACCTACAGGAAGTAGAACGCAGAAGTCACCTTGGCTGGCCTCAGTTTCCGCATTTGTCAAATACCGGACCATCCTGACAAGCAGACTCTCCAATGTCCTGATCCGTGAGAAAACGAAACAGTGAAACTCTACATAGATGTGGCGCTACAGTCCCACATTAAGGAAAACTTAGATTTCCGAAACCTCACCAGTTCAGATCTCTTTCCCTTGGCTATATTGGGAAGTTCCAAAATTGTGCGTTGCATTACTTCATTAAGGACAAGGTTGAGTGGGTTAGTGGCTAGGTTATGTGACTTGGCATAATACTTCCTGTATTCTTATCTGATTTGGCGATTGTTTTTGCTATTGCCTCTGGGAAAATCTTAATGCCTTAATTTGCAGAGAAAACAAATATATATCAAGAATATTTACTTTGAAAAAGGGTCATGAGACAGAACGGATTTGTACAGGCTTTCTGAGTAAAGTTTGTTCTTTGGAGCCAAATTTACTTTTGAAGGCAATTATATATACAGTATTTCAACATTGGTAGAAAAGGGACTGGGTTTCGGCTTCTTGTCTAGGGAACTTTGTTTGCATTCTGAATGAATCTTTACACTGAGTAAAATATAGAAAGAATCTCATGACTGGTTTTTACTGATAAGGAAGTTGAGGCTTTAGTAATCTACCCAAAAATCACCAGGCACATGAGGAAGAGCAAAGATGAAAATTTTCTCTGTGCGGAGCTCTGGCCCACTTCATTGGACCTTCTCCCTTCAGGATGTGGTCCACAGCAAAGCAGCCCGGTATTACCTCCGGACTAGCTAGGACTACAGGATCTCAGACTTAACACTGTTCCCTGTACATCACAAAGCACATCTCAGTAGGATTCCCATATGAAACCGACTGCTGATGGAATTGGTTCTCTTCATTGACCTTTTCAATGAGCCCCCACCACCCACATGCAGCCACCCATGTCACATATACACACATCTGCACCAGCTCAAATCCCAGGTAAATTAAATCATCTTTACACGGGGCTTATTCCACCATCATAATCTGCCATCACTGTGTGCTAATGAACTGGACTTAACCTTTTCTGGGCTAGAGAACACACCCTGGGAGTAGGACTGATTGTGGTGTCCTGTTCGTCTGTAACTTACCTGGTGGCTTCCTCAAGTGGATAAAAGAAGGAGCACTTCCTAGATGTCTTGCTCTTCAGTCTGACAGGTACAAAGACATCAGTGGCAAGAGGTGTTGGTAAGTCACCCCATGGGGGTTTATTCCTTACTGGGAGAAACACCACTGAAGTGGGGGAAATCTCAGGGCCACCAGGCTGCCCTGGTCTTTGCCACGAAGCCTCATGACTTTAGGCAAGTCCCCACATTTCCATTTACTATCAAAGACAAAAGAGTTTGACTTCAGATACAGAATTTTTTCCCTTTCTCTTTCTTTCTTTCTTTCTTTCTTTCTTTCTTTCTTTCTTTCTTTCTTTCTTTCTTTCTTTCTTTCTTTCTTTCTTTCTTTCTTTCTTTCTTCCTTCCTTCCTTCCTTCCTTCCTTTCTTTCTTTCTTCCTTCCTTCCTTCCTTCCTCCCTCCCTCCCTCCCTTCCTTCCTTTCTTCCTTCCTTCCTTCCTCCTTTCCTTCCTCCCCTTTCCTCCCTCCCTTCCTTCCTTCCTCTATCCCTCCTTCCCTTCCTTCCTCTCTTTCTCTTTCTCCTTCCTTCCTTCCTTCTTTCCTTCCTTCCTTCCTCCCTCCCTTCCTTCCTTCCTCTATCCCTCCTTCCCTTCCTTCCTTCTTCTCTCTCTCTTTCTCCTTCCTTCCTTCCATTTATCTTTACCTATCTAACCTACCCTAGCCTACTCTTTGCATCTCTATCATTCCCAATCCCAAACCTTCAAACTGCAAACCTGTTTTTTCTCCCAAAGCTCCAGATCGAAACAGGAAAACAAACACACAAAAACAGTGACTAAGAGGAATATGTTTCAGAACTGATTTTAATCCAGAAGGGAAGAGACTCGAGGGTGAGTCAGTCTCAGTGGAGCCACTGAGGAGGTCTTTCGGCCGTGCTTTGTTGGGACAGTGCTGGGGGATTACTTCTTTGGTTAGCCTGAGTGTGACACAGCAAATGTCTTCAGTAGAAGAAACTGAGTTGTCCAGCTATGAGTCAGTATGCATTCAGCTCTGGAAACAGAGAAAAGAATATATGGGCTCGGCACGATGGCTCCCTTAGGGGTACTGGTTCATGTCCTGGCTGCCCCCCTTTCTATCCAGCTCCCTGCTTATGCCCTGAGAAAACAGTAGAGAATGGCTCAAAGCCTTGGGACCCTGTACCTACATGGGAGATCCGAAAGAAGCTTCTCTCTCCTGGCTTCTGGCTTCAGATCAGTTCAGCTCCATGCATTGTGGCTATCTGGGGAGTGAACCAGCAGACAGAAGATTTTTCTCTCTGTATGTCCTCTTCTTTAAAAATTTCTTTTCCCTGGCTATGCCAGGTTGGGAAGCAGCACCTGCCAGCGTGAGCTAGAATGGGGGCAGACTGGGCTGGGTCAGGCTACAGCACCAGCCAGCAAGTGCCAACATGAGACGGGCCACATTAGACTGGGCCACAGCACACACCAGCATTTGTGAGACAGAGGCGGGGAAGGAGCCTGGTAGGGGAGAAGTGACTGGGCCACTGCTCCTGCTGGTGAGCATTGAGAGCTGGAACTGGGGGCAGACCAGGCTGGGCAGGGCGACAGCACTTGTTGGCCTACAAGTGAACTGGGCTAAGGGGAGAGCCAGTCTGGGCTAACTGACTGTATTTACTTGTGCAGGCCTGAACCAGCATAAGGGCAGGCGGATTGGGCTTTGCTGCAACAGCAGCTGGCAAGAACCGGGACTGGGGGAAAGTCCTGTCAAGCTAGATTGCAGAACTACCTGGAGAATGCAAGGTCTGGGCATGGAGTGGGTTCTGGTGGGCTGCAATTCCCACTGGTGACCATGAGAACTGGGAATGGGGGTGGGCCTGGCTATGCATATGGTGGCACTGTTCAGCACGAGTGTGGACTGGAGGGTGAAGTCGCTTGGGATGGGTTAGGGTTCAGTGCCCAATGATGTGTTTGAGAGCTGAATGGGATGTGGGACAGACTGGACCAGTCCGCTGCACATGCTGGCAGGCACAGGAAACAGAGCTTGGAGGGCTGATCCAGTGGGAGATTATTGGGGGGGTCACTCTAAACTGCAGCTGTACGTGAGTGCTGAGTGTGTGGTGGGCAGGGTTGTGTTGGGTTGCAACACCCATTGGTTTGTAGAGGAAGGAGGGCTGAACAAAATGATCAATAACAGTGGTGAAACTTCACAGCAAACTTCTAGGTGAACTGAGATTTTGGCCTTGGAAGGACTTCCTCATTCTTGGAGCAGCGATATCAACAGCATCTCAGAACTATCGAAACCATCTGAGTGGAACCCTCAGAACGCGCCCCACAACGGGGACCCTGGGATGGTGTCAGGTACTGGGGAGGCTGGGCGCGGCTTCTCCTCTTGTATCCTCCTCTCCCCCATATACAGGAAGAAGAAAAAGGAAATGTGCAAACAAAGGTCACACCCACTCACCCTAATCCTAGATCCTTCCCACCCCAATCAATTATGGAAGGATCATCAAAAGTAAAATAAAAAAATAAAGTTTGCCTTTCAGTAAGAAGAAATAACTCCTAAAAAGAAAGAGAGAAAAGAATAGAACTTGACCTTCAACAATCTGTAAGAGTTAGAGATGTTATCCCAATGTCACTGTCAGGAAGTGTGTCTCAAATCTGTGTTATTAGTAAGAGTTATAATAGATCAACATTTGCAAATGATTTACCAGTTTAAGTAGTAAAGTGCATCCAAACTTATTCTGAGCACTAATTTCCGTCACCTTGTGTTTTCTTAGTTGGTGGATGTTACACAGACCTCTCAAGAAATGCCAAAAAATAAATTGCTCTTTGGGCCCAGTGCAGTAGCCTTGTGGCTAAAGTCCTTGCACTTACCAAGATGCCGTATTGGTGCCGTTTCATATCTCGGCGGCCCTGCTTCCTTTCAGTTCTCTGCTTGTGACCTGGGAAAGCAGTTGAGGATGGCCCAAAGCTTTGGGACCCTGCATCAACGTGCAAGATCTGGAAGTGGCTCCTGGCTCCTGGCTTTTGCTTGACTGAGCTCTGGCCACTGTGGCTGCTTGGGGAGTGAATCAACAGACTGAAGATATTCCTCTCTGTCTCTTCTTTCTATATTTGTGATTTGCAAAAAAAAAAAAAAAAATAGGTAAGTAAAAATAAATGCTTACAAATAACCTTTTCAAAAAGGAAATGCTTTGCAATAATCTTCAACTCTGAGTATGCTTAAACATTGTACATTGTAAAGTTCACACATGCACAGATGTCCTTGTGAGTGTGTGTTGTGAGTGTGTGTGTGTGAGTGTATATGTGTGTGTGTTGCAAGGGTAAAAGGGGCAGTTCAAAGGAACAGGCAGTTTCCTTGTGAGGTTTTCATAGCCTGTTGGAAAAGGCATTTTACGACTGAACAAAGGCGTTGTTTGGTATTGATTTAAAATGCTTTCCATTGGTGAGAAAGGGCTTAAGAGTTGTGGTTTCTCCTACTATTATCAGTGCAGCAGCTTTTAAGTTATTTGGCTGTGATATGTACTAATAAATATTTTGCAAAGAAATCATTATATACATACATCTGTATGCTTAAATATAATGGCTCATATACAATGAAACATGTACATACATCCATATGATTTAATTGGTACTACTTGTATGTGGATAAAACATTTTAAAAACTATGTTTGCTTTTACTGCGTTTATAATATTTTAAAGTTGTATTTCAGTTATTAGGATTTCGGGTTGAGCTATCATTACTCTGATCCCGGGACTGTGCTGCCTTGTAAGCGAGAGCTAGGGGCAGCGCTTTGAAAGTTCCTTCACTTCTCACCCAGTAGGGCTGCTTAGTCACAAGGAGCCGAGGAGGACCTGCCTCTCCGGTTGGGACTGCAGCTCTGGGCCAGCAGCAACAACCACCCACAACTGCAAAAAGATCATTCCTTTCCATTTACTACAACTCAATTCATTTACCAAGACACAGCTAATCCATTCACACACAGAGTGCTCTGCTTTGTCCCAAACTATAAGTCACTCTGTTGCAAGATCAGCTCAACTGCAAGCACTCGCTAAGATAGCATTACAACGCGATCCCAACCAGCACGCGTAGGGATAACCCAGCGGCTAGGATTCTAGCGCTGCCTTCTTCTAGTGTATGCAAAGACTCAACAGGACCTGATCCTCTTCAAGCTTTACTCATCTGTCATTGCCTCAAAAGCATTCCAAATTATAAGATAAAAATTTTGCTTCTCATGTTTTAGAAGTTCCCAGTTCTGCATTGTCACCACTGGCTTTATGCAGAGTGGTATCTTTCATTATCTTTCCAAAATCTCTACTAAAAATCTTTCCTGTATTACAAAAGCTTTGCTTTTGTATTTAAAATGTATTTATTTGGTCTTGTGAAAGTTAACAAAAGAGAACCATCGTAAAACTGGAGGGGAATGTGTGGGGAGGGGAGACCCAGTGCCTATTAAACTGTGTCATAAAACAAAATAATAATAATAATAACATATTTATTTGTATTCAGAACCAGTCAGAGAGAGATCTTTCATTGGCTGGTTTACTTACCAAATATGCCTGCAACAGCTGGGCCTGGGTTGGGCTGAGGCCAAGAACCCAGAATTCCATTTGGACTACTACTACCTTGGTGTATTGGGCACATACTGGAGGCTGGCATGGGGAACTGAAGCAGGAGCTGGCCCCAGGCCCTCTGATACAGGAACTGGAGCTCCCATGCAGGCCTTCTAGAAGCAGCTGAGCTGTTGCACCAGCGTCTGCTCCTTTCCGAGATCTTCATCTTTGACCACTTGTCCTCACTGCAATTTTCTTAGACAGAAACAAATAAAAAACAAACAAACCAAAAACTTGCTTTTTCTTCATTCAAAATATATGTATCTCACAACAGACTAAAAAAAAAAAAAAGATCCAGACTCTTACTCTGTTCCAAATCTGCCTTTCTCTAGACATGGAGGAAGCTGCCATTGGTAGAGAGAGCTGGAATGACTTTACATAAATGCAACAGGAGCTCAGCTGGAAGGGCACCATGAGGTTTGAGGCCATGCTGCTGCCATTTGGGAGCTGAAAGATGGTTTCTGCATTATAGGGTGGAGACTGGATTCTGGGAAACCCTTTAATCAAGTTGATGTTTGCCCTTGCTGTTGAACAAAGTGCAAGGGCAGCTGCGTGTGCAGGTAAAGCTGTATGTTTTGCTCAGGAATGTCAATTGGTGTTATCAGAAGGATGCGTTGCTATGTAATTCGGGAAAAAAATGTTTTTTTTAACAATATCTGACTTTTCTATGGCTGAAAAAATAAATTTTGATTGGTAGTTGATTCATTCATCATTTAATCATTGGAGGTGTCACCAAGACTGCATCATGTTAGAAGGTCAAGAAGAACTAATTTATGCATGAAACAAAACAAAATCAAAACACGTGAAAAGGAACTGACACAGACTTAGGTCAGGACTTAGTTCAGCCCATATTGTGGGCTTTAGGAGATAACTTGATAACTCTTGTTCTCTTGTGAATGGAACAATCTTGGCCAAAATGCTTGTCCATATACCCGAGAATAGATGGTACATCCACCTGCAAGAATTTGTACACTCGTTCATCCTGGAATGAGACCAATCCTGAGGCAGATTATGGGACAGAGCCTGAGCGGAAGGACTTTTTCTTATGACTTTTGACAGGGAGCTGGGCCTGTGGTCCTGCTGCTGGGGTGCACTCTCTGCACGTGAAAACTGCTGACACAGTTTTGGTATCTGAGTTCTAATGCCAGCTCACGTAGTAGCTAATGTAAGCTGTGTACCTGTTCCTCATGTTGTAGGTTTCTGCTAGAGCTAAACCTTCCATGAGGTCGCTCTGCAAGGTGCAGCTCAATAGCGCTTTGTGCGGTGGGACATTAAAGGGCCGGGTTGGGGGCCTCAGCGGTGACTCCTGGCGAAAGACTGAGTGTGCTTTACGCAAGGCAGAGGAGGGGTTGGGAAAGAGGATGCCTGTGTTTGGCAGGGGTCGCTCCTGCACTCACAAGCCATGGAGGCAGTGGTGTCGGGGCAAGGAGATAGAGTGAAAACCATCCAGACTTATTCAGGAAAACACACAGAGAAATTTCCAGGAAATTCTTTTAGAGACCTTTTTGTGGAGGTTAACTTCTGGCCATATGAGAAAAAAAAAAAAAAGGTGAGGTCAAGTACCCACTAAACAAATAACAATAAATATGTCCTTTTTGAGATGTTACAAAGTATCCACATTGGCCATACTTTCTATGATTTTAAAAGAGGATTTCTTAATTTGAAAGTGAAAGCTATAGCCGATGAGATGAGAGACAGAAAGAGATCTTCCATCTGAAAGTTTACTTTCCAAAGACTGCAGCAGCTTGGGTAAGGCCGAAGCCAAGAGCCACCTGCTCCCATCCAGGTCTCTGACAGTGGTGGCAGGAAATGAAGTATGTGAGTCATCAATGGTCCCCATGGAGGGGCATTTAGCAGGGAACTGAGCAGCCAGGACTCCAATGGGAGCTCGAATATGAAATGCAAATATCCCAAGGAATGGCTCAACTCTTTATGCCACACGTATCCCCTAAGTGCAGGTCATCATTTTAACCACACTGGAATAAGACCAAGTCTTCTCTAGCATAGATACAAAACTTCCTCGGCCAAATATGAACTCATATAATTCCACCTTCCATCTCTATTTGACTTGGCAGAATAATTTATTCTTTCCTGTTTTCCCTCTTAGAGTCCTCTTTCCCCATGATCTCCCGTGAGATTGTCTCGGAGTTTCTTTAAGACAGCGCAGAGTGAGACAACAGCTGGAATACAGGATGTACTGCTGGAGAGTTTCAAGGAGCAGTAGCAGTTTCTGTCGTATGATCTCCCCTCCTGGAAGGTCTAGGAAACTCTGGGCCACTGTGATTTCCGGCACGGAGTTCTCCGTCAACAAAGCCATTTGTAGCTGGAACTGCCAATGGGTCAACATGGTAAAGTGCAGTGAGGGAAGAGGAGCAGGAGTGGGATGTAGTGCTTGAGATGCTACTTGAGACACCTGCATCCCATCCTGGAACGCCTGGGGTTAAGTCCCAGCTTTGCTCTCCATTTCTACTTCCGGCTAATGCACAAGCTTGGAAGCAGCAGGTGATGGCAGTAATGATTGGACCTCCGCCATCCATCCCACAAGAGACTTGGATTGTGCTTCTGACTGCTGGAGGCCTGGCTCAGGCTTGGACAGTACACACGTTAAATGAATGAACTAGCAGGTGGAAGACCTCTGTTTTTCTCTCTTCTCTTGAAGTAAATAAATACAAAAGTGTGGGACAGAACAATGGGAATCTGTAACTTGTTTTCAAGTTGTTCAGTCAAAACATTAAAATACACTAAGTAAATATTTACACTACATATAGATGCATATACATGCATAGCAGGGGAAGAGAAATATAGTACGTTAACAATGGACAGATCTAGGGGAATGACTTGAAGTTGTTAGTCTTTCAGATTTGCTGTTGGTTTGAAATTTTCCAAAATAAAAACTGGAGGAAAAGAAACATCAATATTTTAAAATATCGAGACTGTTTTAGTCTTCAAAGAGGTGATGACCAGGACACAGATGTTAAGGTTCACAAATTTTACAGTGTTGTGTTTATTACACAATAACTAGGCTAGGGCTCTGGGCCACTTTTAAATAGCAGACAAGAATACCTGAGCTCACTGTAAAAATATACCGAGGATAATTGGAGACGGTCCAGTCTCACACCCCCAGGATTCCTAGGGCTGTGCCATACCTGGACCCACACCTGTCACCCTTCCACTGGACAGTCGCGGGAAGGACAGCCTCTCTGCTAGGGTGGCCTGACAGCTGACCCAGCATCTGCTCCTCCTGGTATGCAAATACTGCTGCAGTCCCACACCTGCTGAAGCAAGCTCTGACTCCCACCTCGGCCAGGGCCAGTTCTGTGAGGAAGCAAGAGAGCTGGAGATTTCCAACAAGATTCCTTAGGATTTGGTCCGTTCCTTACTGACATGAGAGAAATATTTTTCAACTCCAATACAAACAGCTATCACTTTCAAGCTGGCTATTTTTAAAAATGTATGTGAGAGTGATTTTCTACATGTAAGCTGAATGCCTCTGATATAGTAAGAGAAAATGTTTATATTACAAGATTTATAACCTAAAGGGTTTTGTTTTAGTCATCCTGGAAAATGTTACTCTAAAAATAGTAAGTGATCAGAATTAGAATACTTTAATTGATTTCAAAATATGTAAAAATCTGCTTTAGGTTCTAGGTTTGTTGATCCACCTTCTTGGCATTTCTAATTCTCTCTTTTTTTTAAGATTTATTCATTTTTATTTGAAAGACAGATTTTTACGGAGAGAGGAGGGACAGAGAGAAAGACCTCCCATCCACTCTTTCACTTTCCAAATGGCTACAAAGGCCGGAGCTGAGCCAATTACCAGGCCAGAAGCCAGGAGCTTCTCCCAGATCTCCCACACAGGTGCAGGGTCCTAAGGCTTTGAGTCATCCCCCATTGCTTCCCCAGGCCACAAGCAGGGAGCTAGACTGAAAGTGGAGCAGCCGGGGCACAAACTGGCGCCTGAATGGGATCCTGGCACTTGCAATGAGAGGATGTAACCCCTAAGGCCATCATACCAGGCCCTATTTCTGATTCTCTTCTGAGTGGCTGTTTAACTACAGACAGTTAAGATTAGTTCATTAATAGTTTCAGAATCCAGGTGATTTTTTTTTCCTTTCATTATTCTTTAGGCTGTGCTACAATAGCTATGTGTGCGATTGTATGTGTGTGTATGAGAGAGAGAGAGAAATGGAGATTGAGAGAGGGAAGAGAGAAGGGCATTTTCTAATCTTCCATCTCTAGCTGTATCAGCATTGCAGAGGCAGTGGCTTCAAGAAAGAGAGAAATGGCCCCAAGGCCAAGCAAGGAATCAGATGTGTTCGTGACTCGGAAATTTTAGGGAAGATCCTGTTAGGGTGAAAATTGTGGGCCTTCTTTTGGATAAATATGTCAAGTATAATTATTAAACTTTAAGAAAATGCCAAGAGAATGCCAAAGAGGAGGAGAAAAAAAAAAAAACCCTCACTTTGGAGCCCCGCATCTGGAAGCTTTTTTCTCTCCCTAAGACATCTTTGTGCCTCTTTGTTCCTGTCTAGGAGGAAGAAAGCTTGCTTGTAAATTTCAGTCAAGAGAAAGCATATCTTTGCATCCACCGCATCAGGAAGGAACAGATACAGCCCAGGAACTATGCCAGAACTCCAGGAACTTGACCAAAAGCTGGGAAAGGGGAAGGGGGAAAGAAGGGAGTGGAGTTTTGTGAGGAAAGTAGTCGGTCTGGCACAAAATTTCAGAGAGAAGCTCTCTGTGCCAACCTTGGCCTCAAAGAAAAACACTCCGCCCTGTTGAAGCTGCTGGGATGGCTGGGCACGCAGGACTGTCCTTGGCTGTCGGGCACTCCCCAGACCAAAGTGCCCCTCCAGGCCCAGCCCGGCTACCTTCCCCTTCCGTCTCAGACGTGCACATTCGGGTGTCGTGTTGTGTAGTATGCCAGCTGTTTGTGAAGGGGTTTCAAGCCAGCCAGGCAAATCATCCCCGATTTCTCTATCTCTGTTTGCGTGCCTGAAATTCAGCCGTTACTGGCTTATTTCTGAAGCCTACGGATGCATGAGCCCCAAAGTTTGCTTAAAATGTTAACTAGGCCCAGGAAGACATTGAAAGCTGTCACGCAGTGCTCCTGTGTGTCAAAACCTGAGGTGAAACCCCTAAACATGGAGACCTTAAGGTGCAGATGAGGGTGACACTCAGGCTGTAGGTGACCTTTTTTTATTTTTATTTTCTCTTCTTTTTAAAATTACATTGCATTATGTGACACAGTCTTATAGGTACTGGGACTTGCCCAATCCCTCCCCAAACCCTCTCTCCATGGTGGATTCCTCCACCTTGTTGTATTATCACAGTTCAAGTTCAGTTGAGATTCTTTCATTGTAAGCATATACCAAGGATAGAGTCCAGCATCTTATTGTCCAGATAAGATCAATGACTTTTTTTTTTTAATCTTTTAAGATCACTTATTTTAGGCAGTGTGACAGAGGGTGAGAAACAGAAGAGTTGGAGAGAAAGGGAAATCTTCTGTTTGTTGATTTGCTTTCCAAAAACTTGCAATAGCTGGAATTGAACCAGACTGAAAGCAGAAGCCAAGAACTGCATCTAGGTCTCCCATATGGGTGGCAGGAGCCCAGGCACTCAGCCCTACTTCCACTGCTGCTTTGTCAGGGAGCTGATCTGAACTGGAGCAGCCAGGATTCAAACCAGCGTTCCACCTTAGGATGCGGGGGGTCCCAAGAAATGGCTGGCCCTGCTACACCACAACATTTGCCTTCAAGTGTATGGACATCTTTTATTGTTTCTACCATGTGCTATATAATTTAAACATGTTTGGCCTTTGAACTCCTATTGGTCTTACAACACAAAGTCATATATCAATGGTAATAAGAGGGTGGGAACTTTGGCCAGTTATAACGCTTAGGTGGGTGTGAAGGCAGGTCCTTAGGTTACTGGAGGCAGCCCAGAGGAGGGGTATTTTTGTGAATGTTGCTATAAAAGACTAAATTGGGCTCATCTGCTAGCCTACTGGCTCATTGTCATCTGCTGCCCTTATCAGAGGCCACACCAATGGTACCATTTAATCTAGAGCTTAAACAAGTGTGATCTAATACACAAACCTTATCTCTTTATAAAATAAGTTTCCTCAAGTATTTTGTTGGCTGATTACATCACCATGCTTAGTCCCACTCCTTGAACGAGTGAGAGTGATTGTATACAACACAGTCATTTATCATCAGGCTGAGGCTAAAAAGTGGTAAGAGCTAGATTTGAGGCAGGTTAAGGCATTGTCTGTGACACTGGCATCTCATGAGTACTGGCTTCTCCACTTCCAATTCAGCGCTACGCCTGAGAAGGCAGAAGCAAATGGTGCAAGTTCTTGGGCCCCTGCATCTGTGTGTGGCACCTGGGTGGAGTTCCAGATCCCTGATTTTGTCCTAGTCCAGTCTCAGTCACCGTGATCATTTGTGGAGTGAGCTGAAGGATGGAAGATTCCTTCTCTCTGTCACTTGGCCTTCCAAATTAATAAGATAAAACTTTAGGAAAAAGTGTAGAGCTTTAAAAATCCTCGTTGCCCTACATACCCTAATCTCTGTACTGCCTGCTTGCAGATCATGAGAGAATGGGTTCATTGTGACTGGCACTTTAGGCTGTCAAAGTAGTTCCTGTCAAGTGCTGGGTAAAGATACATCATGTATGGAGAGGCAGGGTAGTCTAAAAATTCACCTGTTGTCCTAATCAGTCGGGAATAGGGTTGTACCCGGAGTTTGGGAGGATGCCAATCATTGCAGAGTTTACATGCTTTCTCTTACAACTTACACCATGAAAATGCTTTAGAGTGTGAGAAGAGAAACTTGGTGCTTCAACCAGAAATTTTGTGGGAAATAGTTACTGTATGGTTTTAAAGAAGCGCTGTTCAACGTATTGAAATGTTATCTTGAATATTCAGTTCCTACTAACGCTGTGCATGATTTTAACATCTCCTTCAAAACAATTCATTCTCACTCTCAGGTTTATTGATCATCTCCTCATTGTGCCAGGGTCACGTGGGCTCTTCCGGAAGGAATTTGTCAGTATTACCCCTGATCTCAGAGAGAGAACAACACATTGCGTGCAATTTAGAGTCTGGGAGAAAAGTGTTTCTGCCCCAGGGAAGGTGAAAAGGTGGAACAAAAGAAAAAAAAAGAAGAAGAAAGAAAGAAAAAGAGAGGAAATAGGCTCAAGGGCCTGTCCCTGGGGCGTCTTTGGCTCACCTCTGCACTCACAGCCCACTCCCTCTCAGGTCAGGGAGTCAGTCATTCACTCTGACTTGTCAGTACCAGCCTTCCACAAGCAGAGCTCCGACCTCAGCTTTCTGCAGGGTGCCCGGTGAGGGTGCCTCTAGGGTCAGGCCGCAGATGACAGACAAATACTTGCTACAGCACCAAGAGAATGTCACTCTCGGTAGAGATGTCCTGGGTCCATGGCGTCTTTCGCCTTGCGTCAGTGGCTCTTCCCATCCCCTGGGGCGCCGTCCTGCGATTCCTCTCATGGTTGGTACTGAATGACCCCACCGGGCCCTGGGTTAAGAGGCCTCTCTCTGCCCCAACATCCTTATTTAAGTTTCTGTATCTTTCTTGCAAGGAATATTCTAATAATTTTATTTTTATAGTGTGACAATAAATATTTTTGGCACCTGCAGTTTAGGAAAATGCAGTTAATTATGTTGAATTCAGCAACTGTTCTGGATGATAGAATTATCCTGGCCTTCACACAAGCACAGACACAAGCTTCTGAAGTTCAGTGGCTTGTTCAAGTCTTCCCGTTTTATCTCCTGGGTTCCCCATAGTCCACTCAAGTTTGTAACATCCCGGGCCATTCACCTCTTGGCATCAGCCTGGCTGTGCAGGGCAGGACCAAAAAGTCTTACAAAATGAGAAAAAGCCTTCCTGTTTACACCTCTTTCTCTTTCTTTCTTTCTTTCTTTCTTTCTTTCTTTCTTTCTTTCTTTCTTTCTTTCTTTCTTTCTTTCTTTCTTTCTTTCTTTCTTTCTTTTCTTCCTTCTTTCTTTTCTTTCTTTCTTTCTTTCTTTTCTTCTTTCTTTCTTTCTTTCTTTCTTTCTTTCTTTCTTTCTTTCTTTCTTTCTTTCTTTCTTTCTTTCTTTCTTTCTTTCTTTCTTTCTTTCTTTCTTTCTTTCTTTCTTTCTTTCTTTCTTTCTTTCTTTCTTTCTTTCTTTCTGAAAGTCAGATATACAGACAGGTGAAGAGACGGAGAGGAAGATCTTCTGTGCGATGATTCACTCCCCAAGTGACCACAACAGATGATGCTGTGCCAATCTGAAGCCAGGAGCCAAGAACCTCCTCCAGGTCTCCCCCACGCAGGTGCAGGGTCCCAAGGCTTTGGGCCATCCTCGACTGCTTTCTCAGGCCACAAGCAGGGAGCTAGATGGGAAGCAGAGCTGCTGGGATTAGAACCAGTGCCCATATGGGATCCTAGCATGTTCAAGGCAAGGACTTTAGCTGCTATGCTACTGCGCCAAGCCCCAGGACACCACTTTCTAAAGTAAGAAAGAGCAGCTCTTAGGTAGGCTTGCAAGTCGAAATAATTTTTTCACTCCTATGTCCGTTTTCTTTCTTCTCTTGTGACAAGTTCACCTTACCAGAGGTGTTTTAGTGATCCCATTATTTTTATATGACTGTCTTTTTTTTTTAAAGATTTATTTTATTTTTATTACAAAGTATGATATATAGAGAGAGGAAAGATAGGAAGTGGAGCTGCCGGGATTAGAACCGGTGACCATATGGGATCCCGGTGCATTCAAGGTGAGACCCTTTGCCACTAGGCCACGCCGCCAGGCCCATATGACTGTCTTAAAATTAAGAAGGTAGCAGTTGAACCAAGACATCGTTTCCATTAAAAAAAATATTTATATATTGATTGATTTTCACTGGACAGTCAGATATACAGAGAGGAAGATCTTCCATCTGCTGATTCACTGCCCAAGTGGCCGGGGCTGAGGTGATCTAAAGTCAAGAGCCAGGAACCTCTTCCAGGTCTTCTACATGGATGCAGGGTCCCAAGACCTTGGACCGTCCTCAACTACTTTCCCAGGCCACAAGCAGGGAGCTGGATGGGAAATGGAGCAGCTGGGCATTTGGTGCCCATTTGGACACTGATGTTGCAGCTGGAGGCTTCACTTGCCACATCATGGTGCTGGTCCTGTCATTAGTGTCTTTGAGGGGACAGTAGGAAGGGGCCTGGATTCAGGATCTGGGGTCTCTGAACTGCAGATGTCCGAGAGTTCAGAGGACTCCTAGTATATGGGCCGGGACATCCTGGCTCCCTGATATAACTCAGGCACTGCAGGCAGGCAGTTATGCAAGAAAGAGCTGGCGAAATGGAACTATTAGGAACCATTAGTGCGCCCTGGGGATGAAATACTGAAATCAAATACTGAAAAAAAAAATCTCAACAGAAACATTGGCTAACCTTTCAACGCTTCATAAAAATATGCCAACTCTATTGTCAAGCTGCTGGTTTTGGAGAGAGGCACTTATTCACTGAGAACAGGCCACTGTGCACTGAGAAATTGGCCTGCGCACCTCCCTGAGGCCAGGCAGCTCCCTCCAGACCCACTGGCCACTGAGGCACAGGGGTGTGTGGGGAAGGGTCAACCCCGCCACTGACCCCAGGACCAACCACACCAAGTACCCTGGTCAGAGCAGACTCTCCCTCTAGACGCAAGGACAACCAGGGAAAAGAGGACTTGCTGTTGGTGTAGTTCCCCATCCCTTTACTGCAAGAAGACAGAGTTGCGTGAGACAGCAGAACATCCGGGGCTCAGCTGACTCTGCATTGAATTTCTATCCAAAATGCTCTGGGACCATGGGCAGCCAGATAAGCAGAGAAATGGCACAGTAGGTTAAGCCGACGCTTGTGAAGTTAGCATTGTTTTATGAATGCTGGTTTGTATCTCGGCTGCTCCACATCTGGTCCAGCTTCCCGATGGCATGGTTTGGAAAGTAATGGAAGGAAACCCAAGTGATTGGGGCCTTGCCACCCGCATGGGAAGCCAGATGGGGCTGCAGGCTCTTAAGCTGAGCCTGGTTCAGTTCCAGGCTTTGTAGCCATGTGGGGAATAAATATAAAGATGGATGATCACTCTGGGTCTTCCTTTTCTCTCTGATTCTCTGCTTTTCAAATGAAATAGGTGAATCTTTAAAAGGAACTGCAGGAGGCAGGGCCACACACCAGCAAGACACTCTACCCTCAGACTGCCCCAATCGGTGCTCTGCTACCAATGTGGGACCTGTGGCAAAGCATTGGATCTTTCTGAACCTCACCTGGCCTGGGAAAGCAGAACAGTATGACTATCTCATGAGGTTGGTATGAGGATGACAGGAGGAAAAACACACAAGGCCCATCACCCCAGGCACCAAGCTTGTGTTCAATAAACATTACCTAATATTGTAAACAGTACATTTTTTCGATGCCCTTATGTTTGTTTACTTCTGAGCTGACCTTGCTTTTTAATGATCATTTATTTCTTTTTTTTAGCTAAAAGTGGGAAGAACTGCTTTTTTTCTCTACCACATCTTAAGGCCCTCATTCGCAAACACATCTTTGGGTCGGGGTGTCTGCTCTGAACATTTTATGTGGCTATGACTAGTGCAATACTGGGTGATTTTCAATAGTCTTTTTCATTGTCCTCCTCCTTCACTAAATTAGAGATAGCTTGAGGACCAGGGTTCTGTCCCCAGAGTCCAGAACATCACAGGCTTTAACTAAATGCTTCTGAATAGATGTGAATTCATTAGATATCCTTTGATCAGAAAGCAGATAAAAATGGCAGAAATTCTGGGTGTGTATATTAATATATTAATATTCTGTATATTAATATACCAGATGTGTATATTAAAATATACACCTGGCCTTAAGCTAACCAGTAGGCCAAAAAAGATGTCTATTGGAAAGGCAGATTTACAGAAAGAAAGATCTGCCATTCACTGGTTCACTCCCCACATGGCCACAACAGTCAGGGCTGAACTGGTCTGAAGCTAGAGCTTAGAGCTTTTTTTTGTTTGTTTTTTCTGTTCTCCCATATGGGTCCAACATTCCAAGGCTTTGGCCATCCTCTGCTGCTTTCCTAGGTCATAAGCAGTGAGCTGGATGGGAGGTGGAGCAGCTAGGACATGAATCAGTACCTACATGGGATGCTGGTGCTTGCAGGTGGAGAAGTTAATTGGTTGAGCAATGGTACCAGGTTCCTGCTCCTATCAGGGAATGTTGAGCCCTGTGGCCATGCTCCCTAATCAAGTGGTGGTCAATGTGATCTGGGACGTGCTGTTACAGCTTCATTGTGACCTCCAGAAGGGTGCAGTCCCCCGGGCTTATTTTGTGGAAAATGGAGAAAGTGTGAGGAAGCACAGCCACCTGAGAGCTGTGTACTTGACTCCTTTCTCTGTGGTTGATTTTACCACCACATGATCCCACCAGTCTATCCCTTTTGCTCTAACTGCCTTCAGCTTGATTTCCGATCGCTTGTTGCCTGGATTACCAAGCTGACCCATTTACTAGTCTCTCCTTTCCCATTCTCCACAGTGCTCACCTGTTCCCTATTCCTCTCCAGCGGTCAGGAGTCTGTTTTCCGTGCTGCTCTCTGGACAAAGTCTGCCTTCCCTAATAGGCTCACCAGCCTTCCCTGCATGGGGCCTTGTTTTCTTTCAAGCATCCCTTCTTCAACTGGACTTCTAACTCACTACCTCTTTTTAACCCAAGATACATTGAACTCCATGAAATTCCTCCATGTTGGACCGGCACATGCCCAGATGAGAGCTACCCACATCTTCACTCCGTTACAACAATAATGTGGATTATAATGAGTTACACCTGACATTCATTCATTCAGCTTCTGTTTACTCATTCTTGCATTCAGGACATTCATGTATATACTTAGCATACAATCTTCTCCCCAAAAGTCAGTCATACTGCCCTCATGGAATGTGCATTCTACTGTAAGAAGACAAGCAATATGTCCACGCATCCCTCCTTTCCTGATAGAAACGGGATATGAAATTGTGAGGGATGTGAAGATAGTGAAATGTTTATGAGAGAACGCCAGGGATATGTGAGTGGGTAGGAGATAGAGACAGTGTGCAAAGGGACCGCATAACTGAGTGGAGTCCGCAGGAATGATGCAGGGCATGTTGAGGAAGAATTCCCAAGTAAGACCTGAGCTTGGTGTTTGGAGGAAGAGAAGAGATTCGACCTGACTGTGACATTCCTGAGGCCTTGGCCAAAATCTCACACCTTCCCATGAGCGCAACATCCACAGCACCGTAGGTGTTCATATGTATCTGAATGAGATAACACAGTTTAAAAGTTAGTTTAGTTTGTTACTGTGAAGTAAATGAATGTGCTATCGTAATAATTGAGAGGAAAATTACTAAAGGCGGGGGAGAGAGGAAGGTGGAATCCCTACACTTCTAAATCTGTACCATGAAGAATGTGAAATCTACTCATTTTATGTAAATTAGAAACAAAAGAATTTTTTTTAAAAAGATTTATTTTATTTTTATTGGAAAGTCAGACGTACAGAAAAGAGGAGAGACAGAGAGGAAGATCTTCCACCTACTGGTTCACTCCCCAAGTGATCATAATGGCCACAGCTGAGCTGACCCAAAGCCAGGAGCCAGGAGCCTCCTCCCAGTCTCCCAGGTGGGTGCAGGATCTCAAGGCCTGGGGCCGTCCTTGACTGCTTTCCCAGGCCTCAGGCAGGGAGCTGGATAGGAAGCTGGGCTGCTGGGATTAGAACTAGCACCCATATGGGATCCAGACGAGTGCAAGGCGAGGACTTTAGCCTCTAGGTTACTATGTTGGACCTGGAATAAAATAATTTTTAAAAAGCTAGGCTGTTATTGCTATTTAAAAGCTAGAGGGAATGCTCTAAGTTTGAGAGGTTAGATCCTAGAAACTGTAACAAGGCCTTTTGTCCCACCTGAGTGTGGTTTCTTGTCTCAGCTGGGCTCCAGTCCCTCTTGGCCGCCATCTTAGACAGGATCGCTCCTGATGTGGCACAGCCACCCCAGCACAGGAGAGGTTGAAGGCTCACTGTGGTTGAAATGCATTTCAATAATTTGCTTATTAAGTGGGCCTTCTTATCAATGTAAACAAATCCATTATCAAGATAGAGAAACACACAGAATAACTCTAGGAAAAGTTAAGGGAAACCATTGGCTCCCCAAATACCTCCCCCCCCAAAGCATTGTAGTGTATGTAGATTTTAAAAAATGGCTCAATTTTCTCTTCCATCTGTCTCCTAATTAATATAAGTCCTTGTGATTTTTTAAAAGGTTTATTTATTTTTTATTGGAAAATCAGATCTACAGAGAGAAAGATATTTCTGTCTGCTGCTTCACTCCCAAAACGGCCAGGAGCCTGAAGCTTCTATCCTCGACTGCTTTCTCTTTCCAGGCCACAAGCAAGGAGCTGGAAGGGAAATGGAGCAGCTGGGATACGAACAGGCATCCACATGGGATCCTGGTGGATGCAAGGCAAGGACTTTAGCCACTAGGCTACTACACAGGGCCCCTTGTGATCTTTCTGTATTAAGATACTCATTTCATACCACCACTCCTGGTTAGCATCTCCACCGACCTTTGAATATTGGTGACATGCTTATCCCCTAAGTTCTGGGACAGCCAATGTCTTTATTTACCCAAAGAACTTTGCTTCTGAAGCAACATATTCTCGAATAAACCAATTTTTCTTAAATATTGTGATTTTTATTTTAAAAAAATCCTCTCCCATGAACCGTTTTTCTGGAATAGTTTTCAGTGTTGGTCTTCAGCCATACTTTTTTTCTTCTTGAGGCTGACGGGAACCCCTCCTGAATGGCTCTCAGTGGCAATCCTGGTGTTACTCACAACCTTAGCTGATTCTTTTCACCCTTTATGACAAGTGATTGTCAGATCAATGGTTTCTATTGAAAAGGCCAGATTTGTCTTTACTCCTAAGAAATACATCACAGACTATTAACCATTTATTTCTTCAGATGGAGACTCTGGTCCTTTGGGAATGCCAAGAAAGTGCCTGATGGAATGTAAGCCATGTCTGGCCAATCAATAAAAAGAACTCATCCACCTGCAGCTTTTGGACCATTTGGGGAGTGAATCAGCAGGCAAAAGATCCCTCTTTCTCTAAATTTTTTCAAATAAATAAATCAACCTTTTTTTTTTTTAATCCTCCTTGTGGTAGGAAAAATGGAGCTGGGACAAGAGATTTCAGTCTTCAGAGTGAAGGGCAACTCTGAAGTTCAGTGCAAGGCTGTCCCTTAGGATTAAGCCCTGGCACAACCTCCGGGAGTTACTGTCCGTCTGAGCCCACAGAGAAAGCATGGATTATCAGAAGTCAAAGCCGAGCCCAGCTTTCCTTGAACATGACTCTGGGGCAGAAGCGGAACCGGCTGGCTGCACGGCCAGGAGGGGAACAGGACATCCTTGTGCAGCTCCCCACACAGCTCCCTGCAGCTTCAAGCCTTTGGCACAGAGACCTTGTTGCCTTGACTGCAGAGGAAGACAGTGGGACCACAGACGGGCCAGCACGCGGTGGTGGCTCGGTGGCTGATGATGTAACAGGAAATGCCATGAGCAGAGGAAGACCACTCTGTTAGCTCATACCACATTCCCATCCTGGGGCAGCTAAAACCCCGTAAGGGACACAGGCACCTGGGACCCACAGAGACGTGCTGGGAAAAGGCCCACTGAGTTTAAATTCGGTTCATTAAAAGTGACTCCATTAGTACCCTCCAGCTATTGCAGTTTGGGGAAATATGGATTGAATTAAATCCTCACTTCTCTGCTGGGGCGAAAGAAAGGAATGTCTAAAGTGAAGTTAAATCACAATATGACTTTGTGGAGTGTTTCCATATCAAAACTGGATCATTAGATGAAAACACGGCAGTCCAGCCAACAGTAATGTCTGCCGTGGTACGTTTTGATCGAGCAGAAAGAAAATCCAAGATGCCAACTGCTGAGCTAGGACCTCCAAAAACTTGGAAAGCAAATTAATTAAAGAATTTACAGTGGCAAGCGCATTTCCCCAAGTTCTTCTGGTTTCATGTTTTTCACCCCTAAATCTTGTTAACATCTTATGATGTGGATTCTTTTTTTAATGCAGAACATATTTTAATAGTTTTGGCTTTGGCAGGATTTTACACAAATATGTTATTTTCAGAAAGTAACAGAATGAGAAATATTAATAGATACATCTTTATTGTATTAATAGGTGTTAGGCTTAAAAACATTTTAGATCAGAGGCCGGCACGATGGCACGATGGCTCAATTGGCTAATCCTCCACCGTCAAGTGCTGGCATGCCATATGGGCACTGGTTGTGCGTTGGCTGCCCCACTTCTAATTCAACTCCCATTTTATGCCTTGGGAAAACAGCAGAAGATGACCCAAAGGCTTGGGACCCTACACCTAAGTGGGAGACCTAGAGGAGGTTCCTGGCTCCTGGTTTTGGATTGGCTCAGCTCTGGCTGCTATGGCTAATTGGGGAGCAAACAGCTGATGGAAGATCTCTCTCTCCTCTCTGTAAATCTTTCTCATCAAAATAAATACATCTTTAAGAAAAAAAAAACTAAATCAAGAAGAAATCCTATAATTGCTAACGCAGCAAATTAGAACATTATCCTTTGTAGTGAATAAGCTCCATGAGAATGCAAGGAAGAGATGAGCATTATAATTTAATGTTATTGATTTTTTGAATTATAAAAATAATATTCTAAGTATAAAATATCTAGAAACAGTTGCAGCAGATTAATATGAAAACCAACCACATAATTCCTAATCTTGGCATATTGGAGATAATCGCTGTTATCAGGGGATGTTTCTTACGTTATCCTATATGCTTTACATACGTGTGTGTATGTGTAAAATAATACAAGATCATATGTAATATTCTTTATATTCTCTTATATTCTCATTAGCTTAATTTTCTTATTTATTTCTCTAGTAGTCTAAAAGGTATAATTACATTTTCTCCCTTATGATCATCTCTTCTATTGTTTAAAGCATTTTTAAATAGTTTCATCTTTGCTTATTACAGTTAAGAATACAATTATATATATATACTTATATATACTAATTGAAATTATCTGTTTAAAATAAGAAGGCTGTTAGGCTTTCATTATTCCTGCTATCTTCCTACTTTGCAATTTTTTAAAGATTGAGTTATTTATTTTTATTGGAAAGTCAGTTATACAAAAAGGAGAGTCTTCAGTCCGGTGATTCACTCGCCTGGTGGCCAAAACAGCTGGAGCTGAGCTGATGCGAAGTCAGGAGTTAGGAGCTCTTCCGGTTCTCTCATATGAGTACAGGGTGCCAAGGTCTTTAGCTGGTCTCGACTGCTTCCCCAGGCCACAAGCAGGGAGCTGGATGGGAAGCAGGGCTGCTGGGATTAGAACCGGTGCCCATATGGGATCCCAGCACATGCAAGGCAAGGACTTTAGTCATTAGGCCACCGTTCCAGGCCCCTACTGTGCAATTGTTAAAGAAGATTTAGCTATTTATCTGAAAATCAGGGTGAGATATTTTATCTGCTGGTTCTCCTGGAAAGGGCAGCAGTGCCCATGGCCAGGCCTGGCTGAGACCAGGAGCCAGGAATTCTGTCCATGTCTCCCGTGCAGGTGGCAGGGAACTCAAGCACTTGAGCCATCATCCCCTACCATTCTGCAGGTGCATTACCAGGGCCCTGGATGGGAAAAGGAGTGCTTGGTACGTAGACCAATGCTTCGGTATAGACCCTGGATGCCTCTAGCAGCAGCCTTCTCGATTATATCACATGATCCACCCCTTTATTTCACAGTGTCCAACTTCTTGGGTTCTTTGTCTTGATCCATCCCCAGGAGGGCTGGGTCCTGTCCTCAAACTCTGATTGCGCCACTTCCTGACCACTGGCCTGTGGGAGAATATTGATCTTTCCTACAAATCAGCTCTTAACTAACTGCACACAGTTTTTCCTCCACAGCTTGAAAGTCGCCTTCATTGAACATTTCCATTCAGTTCTTTGGAGAAGCTTGCTGTTTTTATTCCTATGGAGCAGTGCTTTACACCTTGGCTGCTGCATGCTCCAATTAGTGGGAGAGATTTAGAAACAAAAGCCTTCGTCTCCATCCCATAATAATTGAGCCAGAATCTCCAGGGATGGCCTCAGACACTGCTATGTTTGTTTTGTTTTTGTAGCTTGCCCAGTGATTTCATGTATAGTTAGGGGTGAGAATCACTGTTGAACCAAGAAACGGCTTCATTTTTTTCCCCCCTGCCTGATGCTTATAGAATTTGCTAGTGGTGTTGTTGTTTTTATCCTTAAATCTTGATGCATTCAACAAGGCATGTCTAGGTGTCTAGATCTCTTACGTCTGCCTGGTAACCTTCAATTCTGTAAACCCAGCAATTTCTCTCTGCTATTCTTTGAAGACGACTTCCTCTGTATCCGCTCTATTTCTTCTTGCTTAGATCCTTGGGATTAGGTTGATTGCTCAGGCTCCTGTAACAAACTGTGATAAACCCGATGGCTTAAAAACAGCATGAAGCTATTTCGCACAGCTATAGAGGCTGAAACTATACCATCCCGGAGCTCATAAGGGTCTCTTCTTGTTCGTACCTGACTGCCTTGTCATTGTGCCCTTACACGGCCAGGGTCTCTCTCTCTCTCTCCCCCTCTCTCTCTGTCACAGGTCATGATGTCACCAACTTCCGAGGCATCACCTCCTAATACTGTCCCACAGAGATTACTTTTCGACACGTGAATTTGAACAGACGCAAATATTCACTCTACAGCCCTGAGTTTTTTAGGTTACTCCCTCGTATCTCCCTTACTTTTTCCTCGTAGTTGTGTCACTTTTTCCTTGTGTTGTCAGGGTAGATATCTTATTTGCAAATTTCATTGTCTATGGTATTCAATCTGCAGTCTATTACCCTTGAGAACATTCATAAATCCACCATGGCACGAAGGGAATTTTAAAGCATGCATGGAAAATACGTATTATCTTTGAATCCTTTTCCTATGAGCGTCTCAAAGTCCACCAGTGTTTTTAAGACATCAGGGTGTCTCTATGGTGCGAATGCTTGCTCTCACTTTTGATTTGGCTGAGAACATAAATGAGAAAATCCTCCAAGTTTCTCCTTGTTATTACCAGACTACATCTTTACAGATTTTACGTGGACTTCTGCCTTTGCCTGCAGGGTCACGTGTGCTCAGCAGAGTTTGTACTTGATGCCCTCTCGCCAGGCCTTCTTTATTGTTCTCCTCACTGTCTGGGTTTAGCATGAATTCTGTTAAGGCAATTTAACAAGGGCTTCCCACCTTCAATATCTGATCATTTTCAAAATCCGACTGAGTTCCCAATCTTCTACCAACTCCCCAAAGGCCATTGTGTTTGTTGGCAGCCTGGCTCTCAGTGTGCCGATGTTGCGGTATCAAGACCTTCAAGAGGTGCGGTCTGGTAATAGATCCTGAGGTCATGTCCTCGAAACGGAAGAAGAAAGTTCTCGTGGGATGCTGAGTTAACTCCTGTCACAGCCTGGCTATCAAAGGGCACTCCTTGACCACTTCCAGCCTCCTTGGTTTCCTGTCTGGGAAGGGGCTCTCCCTCTCACAGCTCCCGCTATGTGATGCATCTGCCAAAACATGATGCAGCCAGAGCCTCCTTCCCAAACCAGACTCAGGTATTTCATTATGATAACAAAACATGGACTAATTACCCCAGGTGTAATTTGTTACTCACTGACTCTCACCCTGGTTATTAGGAGTAATTTCCCACTTTTCCCTGTGATGTTTGGAGTTGAGCCTAATCCTTTTTCCTTACTAGACAGCCCTATTATAGCAACCTCCCGTGAACAGAGTCTTCTTTATTATTCTTTAACACATGTGAAAATAATTTTTCTTGAATGTGTGCGCAATTTGGATGTTTACAAAACAGCCCAGAAGGGGTCATAGACCCTTTGGAGAAGTTGGTTAAAGTTGTGAGAAAAATGACCGCATCCTAAAATTTGCATGTACAGAGAAGCCTCCCGACTCTGTGTTCCCCACAGTCACACCTGTGCACCTGTTGACCTGACAGCAGATTTCCGCTCTAAGCGAGCTTGTATTCCTGTACAATATTGGCTTACAATTATCTAGCAGAAAAGAAGACTGGCTTCAGAAATTGGCGTGTTTTCCTGCTCACAACTTTTCAATCTCTTGTTATTACCTTGTAAATAGAATCAAACATATAACACTCAGAAGAAATTATGCAGATTTTCTAGCAAGTACCTACCTATATTTTATAAGTATTGATTTGGAACCAGAAGTTCTAATAATTCTCAGGACAATTAGGGTGAGATGATGTTATCAAGAAGGAGAGAGCATCACTGCTTTTCAAGACGAGTGGGCAACCTTCACATCCTGATCCTGTTAGGGATGTGTTCCTTCTTCCCTCTTGGCTTTTTGGCTTCACAGATGTTGCTCCATTATGGCTAGCATTCTAATATAAGCAAGAAATAAGCCTCAAAGTGATTTCCTTGGTAGATCGGTATAGAACAGTGTAGGCCTACCTGGACTCTTGCACGAACATTTCTTTTATTGTTACTTTCAGACTTCCATGAGGGTATACCTGCAAATTTCTTCTAGTTCTTTTCTCTCTCTCTTTTTTTTTTTTCTTGTTAGAAGCTATTCTAATCTGCAAATTAAAACCTGCCTTTAACCCGTAAGTACTTCCTTTGCGGTCTCCAGTGTTTCTCCACTTCCATGCGTTGAGTCCTTTTCTGCAAAACCACTTTTACCCACAAGTCGGATTCTCACTGTGCTCCTCTCACTCTTCTCCCTGATCCCACCCCTCTCCGAACTGCTTTTTCTTTCTCGTTCACCGTGGGAAAATTCATCAAGCTCGTAAATGATATTAACCCTTTTGTTTTCCATCCTGCCAGTTTCTCATTTCCCTGCGGTTAGTCCACTCCACAACATAGCAATTGCGTGATTAATTTTAAAGTGTTTTTTCTTTAATTTTCTGGTCTGCTAACTCCTTTTTAACTCTGCCTTTGATTAATTGATTCCTTCGCATTCATGTCATAGCATACATACAGTCCTTTAATTGAGTACAATTCAAATGTGGCTAAACATTCTTGTTCCTAAGGTATGTTTCCATAGTTATCTCCCTGTTCACTTTACACACTATGTTTTCTTCTACAAGGTTTGTCAGAATCTGCTGATTGTTCCCCAATACCAGTCTTTCCTTTGAATTCTGCTTTTTTTTTAAAAAAAAAACAATGAGTTATTTATTTTATTTGGAATGAAGAGTTACAGAGTGATGGACAGAGAAAGAGATCTTCTATATGCTAGTTCACTCTCCAGATGATTTGAATGCTAGAGCTGGGCTGGAGGCTGGAAGCCAGGAGCTTCTTCTAGGTCTTCCATTGTGGATGCAGGTGCCCAGACACTTGAGTCATCCGAGGCACATAATCAGGGAGCTGTTTCAGAAGTGGAGCAGCCACCACTCAAGCTACCCACTCTCCATGTGGGATTTTACAGGTGGCAGTTTACCCACTACACCACAGCGCCAGTCCCTAAAATTCTGCTTTTAATTTGGCACTTGGTAGCTGGAATAAAATCTGTGTAAAGAGACACAAATGGAAGTGTTGTGGGCAACTTCTGGGGAATGTCATTAAGTCAAAGGTAGAATGTTCCGTGGCCTTCTTTACCTGTAGTTGGAATGCAAATGGAGTAACTATAACTCCAGCAACCCTCCTAGGAGTGAAGTGGACTCTCTATGCCCAGGAAGGGCAGAGCAGTGAGAAAGAAGGACTCTAGGTCCTTGGCACCATTGGATACCAGAACAGTCTTGGACTGCCAATTTCCTTTTGGTGATAATGGCATAAACTTCATATTATTTCAGATTTCTGTCACAGCTAAACCTGCTTCCCTTATCTGGTATGGTAATTCTTAATGTATTTATATTTAAACAAAGAGTATTTTTGTGTTTAGTTATTTCCCCCCAAATCAGATGGGATACATTAAAACACATACACACACACACACACACACACACACACACACCCCTTCTTCTCCCTCTACTTGGGAATATTTTCAGGAACTTCTTAAACCTGAAAAGAGAAGCCATGTGACTAGTTCCTTAACCTGATACACTTAGAAAGTTCCAGGCTAGAAGTATACTTACAGAGCAGCATTAATGCTTTTCTGCTCACTCATTCTCTTTTAAGAGTAGTATAACTTCCATATCATGAATTAGATAGCTTTCCTGTGAATAGTTGATCGAATTTTTATTTATGTGCAAGAATATATTTATGTATATATTCACCATCTAGATCTAGAAATCCAATATTTCCTGCAAGCCATAATGCTCCTTCCTGCCCCCTTAAAATCAAATCCCTTCCCCAACTGATCTGTCACATCAGATCAGAAGTAACAAGTCTGAACTTGACCTAAGTGAAATCAAATAAGGTGAGGGTACTTTTCAAAATCAACAAAAAACTGAATTAGGGGTTAAGCTTATTTTGGTACAAAAAATAATGTTGAAATCCACACATATTTTTTTTTAAATAAACTGTCTGCAGATCCTGAATCTGCATGGATTTCAACAATTTTTTGACTGCAAAATAACATTATCTTTCAATCTCATTTCCCCACAGACTTGAGGGAGTCAGCATGGATGGACCTGTGGCATGGATGTGCCGGAGAGGGGTGTCGGTTCAGATCTCCATAAGAGAGAGAGGTCACCCAGCACACAGAGGTCTGACACTCTCTACTTACAGTCTGCCCTTTGGGCTCCACCTTAGCGTTTGAGCCAAGATCGTGTGTTCCCTGGGTAGTGCCAGCCAATGACTGGACATGGTGGTGATACGAGGGCTTACCATTTTCAGCAAGTGAAGGACTCTTCTTTAGCTGTTTCACAGTGAAGGCCCTACTCACGCTGGCCAAGAGTGACCCACTATAGCACTAAAGCCTGGGGGCTCTTTTTAACCTCACTTTCCATCTTTCCATTTCCAATTGCCTGGTTTGCCAGCCTCCTTTGCTCACTTCTCTTCCAGCAAACATTGCATATCTAGCTCAGTTTTGGAAACTGTTTCTTAGGGACTTTGAATTTGCCTTTTATTGTCCAGTTTCACATTACTAAGCTTCTTTAGTTTTGTTCTTTTACATGTCAATTTGAATATGCTGAAAACAATGCAGTTAGTTTTAATAAAAATTTTGGTCCCTTAAAGCTGTTATATCTATACTTTGCATGAGTCCTTCGGTGGCTTTAAACATTTATTTGGCAGGGTGTGTATTGGAAAGCAGAGTTCTGGCTCATGATGTATGCATACATTTAGTTTTAGTGTGAGTTATCAAACATTTTTCCAAAGTTGTTTTTACATGTTTTGCAGTCCTAGTAGTAATTTATGACAGTTTTATTTGCTAACGTCTTGTCAACAAATGGTATTGTCAACTCTCTGTCTTTCCCTGGGGCTAGTAATGTTCGTATGCTTATTGGTCATTTAGCCACTCGCTTTTTGTAAAGCGGCTTTAATCATTTTCAACGGGCTTCAATACGTCCTTTGATTTTGGAAAGCTCTATCAATAGTACGCATATAAGTCCTTTTTCAGTTACATCTATTGCAAATATCTTCTCCCAAACAGCGTCTTAATATTTCCTTGGATAAATCTAAGTTCCTCGTTTTAATAAAGCTCAGTTTTTTCAGACTTGCGTCTTTTGCCCAATGTTTTTGGTGTCCTTTTTAACACATTTTGTCTAATGACAATGAAGACATTATGTTTTCCTCTAGGAGCCTTTCTGCTTTGCTTTTTGCATTTACATCTATGATCCTTCTTAATTCTTGTTTGTTTTCTAAGGATGGATCAGCTTACAAATAGTTATTTGAGTTCTACAGAGTATCTTTTTCGTATGTAGTGGAAGTTGTTTGGGCGGATTTTGTGGGAGATATCATGGGAGGTGCTCCCGCGGCTCCCTGAGCTCAGGGTGCCAGAGGTAGCTGTTGTAACCTGATTCCTGCAGCACTGGAGAGTGAGGGATGCACCCAATGCTGATTGAAAACTACCACTGTCAGTGACATCCAGCTACTGGGGTAGCCACCAACACCTTGCCTTGTGCCCAGCTCCAGGAGGCTGGGAAAATCTCCAAGGCTTTGGGAAATCAGCCAGTAACACGAATCCTGGTGCCATGCATCAACTTTCTATTTGAGACATTCGCCATTGCTTGCTAACACCATTACTTCATAATTTCTTGGAACCCAAAGAATCACTGAGAAGCTCCTAGAGCTGACCCATATGCCTCATTCTTCCAGGCCAAGCTGCTCCCCTATCACTTGGCAAATTGGCCCTGGCTGTCCTTCTTTCATCCGGTCCCAACTGCAAAGGATTTACAAGAAATTCTTTGAAGTTTCTGGCATCTGTATTGTTTCCTTCCTTAACCCCCAGTACTGTTTCAAGGGCTTTACATATTTTAAAATTTTCCGGGTCATTTTGAATGGACTTGGGGAACAGGTGGTTTAAATATGTGCCCTAAGCCCATGCACTTTCCACTGAAATGCTGGTTTTACATTGAGCCCACAAGAATTATGAGATTATTCGTTCTAGAAAAAAGTGTTTCTTATTAATAATACCATGATTTGCTAATAGTAACAATTGGTATTTAATATCTACTTACTGATATATTATTAATGATGTATTTCACTGTCATCATTTTCCTATACACTGCTTGAAAGGTAATTGAGATGTTTCTGTACATAAGATTTTACCTTGACTATAAAACTTGCTATTGTAATATGAGCATGTCTTCTTGTTACTGATATTTTATTCCTTTATTTGTGTATTATAATCCAATTTTTAAAAACCCCATGTATATAAATACATTTCTGGTTGTGGTTCATGGATGAAGGCAAAACTATGGCAAGATGAACACAGGGCTGAAAATAGCTTTGTGGATCTGGAACGGGAAATGGAGAGCATTCCTTTTCCCTTTTAAATTTCAATACATGGGCCCAGTGCGATGGCTTAGTGGCTAAAGTTTTGCCTTGCGTACGCCTGAATCCCATGTAGATGCTGGGTCTTGTCCAGGTTCATCACTTCTCATACAGCTCCCTGCCTATGATCTGGGAAAAGAGTCAAGAGGGTAGTCCAACACCTTGGGATTCTGTGCCCGCATGTGAGACGCAAGCAGATCAGCTTGTCTTTGGCCATGGAGGCCACTTGCAGAGTGAACCAGCAGACAGAGGCTCTTTCTTTCTGTCTCTCCTTCTCTCTGTAAATTTGCCTTTCCAATAAAAATGAATAAAGCTTAAAAAATAAATTTCAAGGTTGTTTAAATCATTATTACAAGATATGTTTTGAAATTAAAATTTTTTTGGTTGCTTAAATTTTAAAGTGTCCACAGATATATCATGCATCCCATTTGTTGTATATCTAGATAGGTATTCTCTTTGTCTTTGAAACTTTGCAGACACATATGTTTGCTTAGTTTACTTAGAATTTATTTCTGCAAGTAGAATTGCTCTGTAAGAATATTGTAAGCCAAATGCCTTTCACTTTCTATTTTACCAGCAGAGCATAAAATTACCCATCTGTTCAAATTATAATTATGTTTGTTTACAACAAAAAGGTACAACTGACCGTGGCTGAAAAACTAAAGGTTGATACAATCCCATATTTTAAAAATACTAAAAAAAAACATTTTGCACTTTGCCAATTGCAGGAGTAACAATGTCCGTGAAATCATCAGATGTTCAAGCACTCTGAATGTTCCAACAAGGCTTCCCTTCCAAGGGCAAGCTGGGGCTTTAGCTGTCACATCTGCATTCTAGGCAGCAGGACAGAGAAGGGACACCAAAAGAGCAATGCCTTGATTCTCTCTCTCTTTCTCTCCCAAGAGTTTGAACCCTCCCTCCCATCCACTGGTTGAATTCCCAAATGCCCATAATGGCTAGGGGTTGGTCAGGGTCATAGCCATGATCCAGCAGTGCAATGCAGATCTCCCGTGAGCATGTCAGGAACTCAAGTTTCTTCTGGACTACCTCCCAGGGTCTATGTTGCTGGG
Source organism: Ochotona curzoniae (assembly GCF_017591425.1). Classification (NCBI taxonomy): domain Eukaryota; kingdom Metazoa; phylum Chordata; class Mammalia; order Lagomorpha; family Ochotonidae; genus Ochotona; species Ochotona curzoniae. The sequence continues at coordinate 27,711,016 of NW_024467096.1, forward strand.
AAAACAGGAGCTGGAGGCAGGAAATGGACCTGGGTGTTGCTGTGTGTAACCTGGGCCTCTTGCCTTGCTAGGCTGAACATCGACTCTACTGTCTGCTGTTCACACATCTCATTTGGAGGTTCAGCAACATTCTGACATTTCAGTGCCCATTTCTTAGTTACCTGGTCCCACCTGGTTACACCGGAGACTAGCAAAAAGAATCTCATGGTGGGAGCATTTTGCTGCTTCAAATTCAAACAGAATTCTGTTGCTAAGTAAAAAGGAAGAATGGATTTATGCAGGGCACAAGTACTCCCTGCTAACACAATGTCTACCATCAGACTAATCACGCTTGAGTTCTCTGGTTTAAATTTCAGCTGTTTTTTTTTTTTTTGTTACTAGTGAACACATATAATTCTCAAGAAACAGATTTTGAGATAAGCACGTGAACAGGAGAATTCTTTTTTATTATTATTATTAATTACATTGCATTATGTGACACAGTTTCACAGGCTCTGGGATTCCCCCAACCCCTCCCAGTGCCCTCCCGCCCAACGGTGGATTCCTCCACCTTATTGCAGTATTACAGTTCAAATTCAGTCAAGATTCTTTCATTGCAAGCATATACCAAGCACAGAGCCCAGCATCTTATTGTCTTATTGTCTTATTGTCCAGATAAACTCAGCAGTTTTTTGAGGAGACTATCTCTGATCTGAAGGCAAAAGTGGCAGAACATCATCCCAATCAATTAAAAGCCACAACATAACATCAACAACAATTTACAACATTATGGAATTAATTGACATGGCACTGAGTAACAAGTGTGTTAAAAAATGCAAGTTCTTAACCACATCCTGTGACTACTTCATTGACATTTCAGTTTTAGTTTATATGCAACCAGCTTCTATATACCTTAAAATGGCTATAGGGTACTATTCAGCTGTCACGTGTCTATTTTCATTTTAGTATTTAGCAATTTATAGTGTTGAAGCATAATTTAGCTGAACTTGGCAGATTTGGGGATAGTCTAAACTGGCTTGTAACTCTAACAAGGCATATGTCAACAGTTGAAGTGCAGAACATTTTTAGGATGGGTGTGCAGAGAAATCTTCAATATCTTAGTGAGGAGTAACTAATCTTTGCGTCCTACCTAGTAAGGTATGCGTGATTCCACGATGACCATTTCCTGTCTGGTTCTAAGCTTTCCTTGTTGTTCTCTGTCTGTCTATTCTAATTTTTTTGTGTGTGGTGGGGGGCTCCGGAGCGACCCTGATGGTCATTGCAAGAGAGGGTGGGAATCCAAAGTAGTAAGGACCAGAGAACAGGAAAATTCTTGAGGTCAGTATCTGTGGGGGAAGAGAAGAAAGCAAAGCAAGACATTTGGAGGTCTGGGCTGAGAGGAATTCTCAGCACACAGCCCAGCCAGACCCCAGGGAACGCCCAAGCTGAGCTGCCCCATTGCAAATGTGTAATTTTGAGTGAAGATGTCAGGTGTTCTTTTTAAAATTAATTAATTAGACAAAGAGTGAGAGAGCAAGAGCTGAAACAGTGAGAGAGAGAGAAACAGAGAGATAGAGAGGGAGAGATCCTCCATCCATTGGTTCAAACTCCAAATGGCTACAACTGTCCAAACTGGGTTATTTTGAAGCTAGGAATCTGGGACCCCATCTGGCTTTTCCACAAGCGTGCTGAAGCACAGAGACTGGGCTATCTAGTTCATTATCAGGGAGCTGGGCTGGGAGTGGAGAAGCTGAGGCTTAAACCAGTACTGTTGTGGACTGCCAGGACGGTAGGCGACAGTTTAACAGGCTGCAGCCCAGCACCATCACCATGAAGCTAGGTTTTTGTATCTTCCACTGAATAGTTATTGGGTCAAGTCCAGCAAGGCAAGGGAGGGGCATGCTTTGAATGAGGCAGCACTTTCCAGTCTAGACAAGTCCTGAACAGGAGTACTAATTCTGAGTCCAGAAGGATTACCTAGGATGGACAATTTCATATCCTCTTGTGATTTGTCTATTTGTTTTGTCCATTACTATAACTCAAAATTTAAATAGTATCACATTACATGTCAGTGTTCTTTATTTTTAAATATTGCCTGTGGGGCACAGTAGGTTAAGCTGCATCCCATATGGGGGTCAGATTGTGTCCTGGCCGCTCCACTTACAAACCAACCCCTTGTGGATGAGCCTAGGAAGGCAACAGAAGATGGTTCAAGTCTCTGGGCCATTGCCACACCCATGGGAGACCCAGAAGAAGTTCCTGGCTCCTTGCTGCAGTCTGATCCAGCCCTGCCATTTTGTCCATTTGAGGAATGAATCAGCACAAGGAATATTTCTCTCTCACACGCGATCTGTAACTTGCCTTTCAAACAAACAAACAAACAAACAAGCAAACACGTTCTGTTAGGACTTGCTCATCAAAATCAGACGCCCAATATGCTTTACCTAAAATTTACATTTGTTACAATCCATATACTTGCTTTTCATTTCTGTCTCTTTATTTTTTCTTTAAAAAAAAGAGAGAGAGAGAGAAAGAAAGAAAAGAAATAAATCTTGACCCATCTGAAGTTTTACTCCAAATACTTCACATGCCAAATATTGACATTTTGGTCAGCAATGGACCCTATATTAAATGGTATTTCCATAAGACTATCTTCCCTTATGACACTATAGTCATATTAGTTTGTTTAAGCACACTTTATAAAGTTTGCGCAGGGGTGAAAAGAATTAAATTTCCACATGATGTGTTGCATTGTTAAACGATGTGCATTCTTATCTAGAAAACACTTTAGCCTATTATCTTTCATGGCATGTTTTTGTATTTTTAACACATATATTTAGCTTATGACTAATTTTTATGTCTTGTTGGGTTATTAAAATTTTAATATAACATATTTATAAATATCATACCTACATTTTCTTTTTATGCATATTCATTTTAGCTGCATTTTCTCATTTGCTTTTTTCCCTTTAAATATTGATTCACTGACTTTTATTTGAAAGAATTACATAGAGAGAGAGAAACAGAGATTTTACATCCAATGTTTCAATCCCCAAATGGTTGCAATGGCCAGAGCCAGGCCAAAACCAGTACCATGGAGCCTAATCGAGGGCTACCAAGCAGGTGCAAGAGCCCACACACTTGTCATCTAACTTGGCTTCCCAGGTGCATTAGCAGGGAGCTGGATTGGAAGTGAATCAGCTGGGCCTTGAACTGGTGCCTTAAGGAATGCGAGGGTCACAGGTGACGGCTTAGCATACTGTGCCACAATGCGGTCCCCTGTACATTTTCTTGTGTGTCTCAACAAAAAAAATTTTTCATTTGTATGAGAAAAAACAGAAAATCTTGACTTGACAGAAGCACCAGGGCAGTAGAAGTTCCTTTTTGGTCACTGGACACAGAGTCAACCTTTTGCACAGCTTGTGTCAATTAGACCAGGAAGAGAAGGAAGTGAGCAGGAACTCACGGGAACTGCAATCACTCAATATTTGTTAAAATCATTCTGTGCCTGTTTTTATAACTAAGAAAAAGAAAATGAGGCAAATGACTAAAATCAAGAAGGAGAAAAGGCACACCATTTATAGATTTACCTATTAATTAAAAAAGGGTTACATGGAATACAATAAATACTTGTAACCAACTAGATAATCTGGATAAAATTGACAATTCATAGAAAGCTGTAAACTATCGAACCATGAAGAAATAGAAAGCCTGTATAGTTGAGAACAAGCAAATATATTGAATTTATAATAAGAAAAATTCCTACAAAGAAAATTTTTAATGCAACCTGTGAATTCCATTAAGTGCTCAACGAAGAATTAATACCGATCCTTTAAAACCTCTTGCCAAAAATGGAAGAAGAGAGAATATTTCCCAGTATTTCTATGAGCCTGGTGTTATCCTGATGACAAAACTAGACAATAAGTTCACAAAGAGAACCAAATCCAGCAGAATTTAAAAGAATGATTCACTATGACTAAATAGCTTTTTATCTCAGGAATCCAAGTTCGGCTCAACATATAAAAATCACTTAATATGGGACAGGCATTTGACACACACCATTTGGAAATGTGAATTCCATATAGGAACATCCAGATTTGAGCCTCTACTCCACTTGCAATCCCAGCATCCAATTAATCACACCGTGGTAGTAAGGAGTTGATGTCCCAAATACTTGGCTCTCCCACACCCCAGTGGGAGCTTACTTAGATTGATGCCGATCTGCAGGCTCCAGCCCGGCTACGCCCTGACTACCACGGGAATTCGGAGAATGAGTAATGACTAGAGGCCCATGTCTCCCTGTTTCTTTCTGTCTCTGTGCCTTTCAAGTAACGATTTTCAAAGTTCAATTTATGTAATATAGCACATTAACAAAATAAAGGACAGAAGCAGTTAATTATCATAGTAAATACACAAAGAACAAGTATTTGACCAAAAAAGTGGGCTAAGTTGCTGCCTCCGGCACTGGTATCTCATAGGGGCACCAGTTCAGGTCCCAGCTGCTCCACTTTCAAAGAGCTCCATGCTAATGTGTCTGGGAAAGTAACGGAGGATGCCCCAAATGCGTGGGCCCCTGCATCCTCATGGGAGACCTGGAGGAGCTTCGTGACTCCTAGCTTTGGCCTGAGCCATCCTGGCTATTATGGTCATTTGAGGGTGAATTTGTGCAGAGAAGATAAGATATAAAGATTTAGATCTGCTTTGCTGCCTCTGTTCAATGTTATACTGTAGATTCTAACCAGGGCAATGAGACAAAAGTAACAAGAAGGGGAGAGGCATCCAGATTGAAAAGAAAGAAGTGAAGCCATATCCATTTGCATATGATTCTGTGTTCTAGAAAACTTTAAGCATCCACCAAAAATAAAAACAAAACAAAATTATTAATGCTAATAAGGAAGACTAGCAATGTTAACGAATAGATCAAAATATCAAAATAAGTTATATGCATATACAGTGGCAATGAACAGTCTGAAAATGAAATTAAGAAATAAATTGCGTTGACTACAGCATTAAATCCAGAAACACACTCAGGGATAAAGTTAATCAAGTAAGTGAAAAAGTTAAGCGCTGAAACCTGCAAAACACCACTTAAATTTAAAAACACAGAAATAAACGAAAAGCTAACTCATGCTCCTGGATTAGAACACTTCATATTTTTATTATAATAATTCCAAAACGAATCCACAGATTTAACATGATTTCTGTAAGATTTTCAGTTCTCTCTCTCATTTTTTTTTCTTTTAAGAAAAATTGTGTGGTACTAACCTGAGAGCAGACATGTAACTGGAGATTCAGAAATTTACAGTCAATTAATGAATTGATTTTTTTTACTAAAATGTCAATCCACAAGGAAAGAAGTGTGGCTTTAGTAACTGCTTCTGCACAACTAGGAGCACTCGCACAGGACCATGAAGTAGGACCCTACCTATACCATGTAGAAAAATCAACTATAAATGGATTAAAGACATAAACAAAAGAGCTAACAGTATTAAAAATCTTAGCAGAACATATAAACATTAATCTTTGTGACTTCTGATTAGGCAAAAAAGAAATAGGTAAGCAGAACTTAAAATAAATTTGTGTTTCATTTTTATTAAAGATTTATTTATTTATTACAAAGTCAGATATACAGAGAGGAGGAGAGACAGAGAAGATCTTCCGTCTGATGATTCACTCCCTAAGTGAGCGCAACGGCCGGTGCTGTGCCAATCCGAAGCCAGGAGCCAGGAACCTCTTCCAGGTCTCCCACATGGGAGCAGGGTCCCAAGGCTTTGGGTTGTCCTCAACTGCTTTCCCAGGCCACAAGCAGGGAGCTGGATGGGAAGTGGAGCTGCCAGGATTAGAACCAGTGCCCATATGGTATCCTGGTGCGTTCAAGGTGAGGACTTCAGCTGCTAGGCCATGCTGCTGGGCCCTTAACTTTTTTTTTTAAGTCATACTTTTTGCTTTGAAACAGAACAATACCTCAAGAGCAAAAATAGCAATCAGAATACACAGAAAAGGATGCGTCTCATTGCATGATTTTTAGGTAAACATCCCAGTGATCGTTCATATTTGAAACTTCCTCTTGTCCCACGTGAGGTGACTACTCCTTCTGAGAGGCACCCTTCCTCCCGCCTGTGATGCGTGTGGAGACTGCCGCTTTGTAATCTGACCCGGTGAATGGAATCCCTGGGTTCTGAGATCCATGGCCACAACCCAAGGAGGTGGAAGACAGGCCTCAGCATCCCTGCAGCTGGGAGGGGCCCTAGGTTATACACCTGTGTCCTCTCACTGTTGTTTTTCCTTTGTTTGGGCATGGTAGCTTTCAGCTTGTTAGGTCTACCTTCTTAGGTTTACCTTGTCTTTTCATTTTTATTGGTTTGAGTAGTCAGTTGGTCCAGGTCAATATTTAAATCTGTCAAAACACTGAAGGTGTTGGATTTGATGATGCATTTCAAAGGACTGGAACCTTGGTGGTGGACAAAGTAGCAGACATTAATGATAACTTTCTGCCTAGCGTCTTTCTGCCTGCTGTCTTCCTTGGACTCATTGGTTTGAGGTACATTCCTTCAAGAAGGAAGCAGTTCTGACAGATTTTTTGGAAAGGTCTGATCAAAGCATCCTTTTAAGAAAGGAAGTTTACTGGAAGGCGAGAACAACCATGATGACCACAGCAATCGGTGTGTTTTCTTAGCTGGTGACAGGTTGATACACTGACCTGCCTTCCTGTTTTATTTAATTTCTAATATAGAAGTTTTAATGACCTTTGGTAGAGGGCCCAGTGAGATAACCTAGTGCCTAAGTCCTCACCTTGCCTCCGCTCGGAACCGTTATAGGCTCCGGTTCGTGTCCTGGCTGCTCCACTTCCCTGCTAGCTCTCTGCTTATGCATGGTTTCTTTTAATCAACACAATTCATGTTTTTTTTTTTAAGATTTATTCATTTTTATTACAAAGTCAGATATACAGAGAGGAGGAGAGACAGAGAGGAAGATCTTCCGTCCGATGATTCACTCCCCAAGTGAGCGCAACGGCCAATGCTATGCTGATCTGAAGCCAGGAGCCTCTTCCGGGTCTCCCACACGGGTGCAGGGTCCCAAGGCTTTGGGCCTTCCTCGACTGCTTTCCCAGGCTACAAGCAGGGAGCTGGATGGGAAGTGGAGCTGCCGGGATTAGAACCGGCGCCCATATGGGATCCAGGTGCATTCAGGGCGAGGACTTTAGTTGCTAGGCCACGCCGCCAGGCCCTAAATTTGTGTTTCAAAGGTACTCTGTCATGAAAATGAAAATGCGATATACACAATGAAAGACAATGCTTGCAAACTGTACACCTAATAAGAGTTTAGTGTGCAGACAAAATGAAAACCTCTTACAGCTGAGCAGAAATATTTGCTAAAAAAGAATATACATAGCAACTGCAGAATAATTCCCCAAAGACGATGTGCAAACCACTAATGAAATGTGGAGATGTTTGCTAATAGCCCATCCAAAAAATGCAAATCAGACTCAAACAAGAGATAACCACTTTACATTCTTGATTTAATGGTTATAATCTAAAAAAAAAAAAAGAAAAAAGATAACAATGAATGTTGACAAGGATGTGGAGAAGCTAGAACCTTCATGCATTGCTGGTGAGGTTTTAAAATGGCCCAGTCGCTTTGGAAAATTGACAATTTTTCGAATGGTTTAACAAAGGTTTTTTATGATCTAGTGCTGTTACCTTAGATACACACATGGGAGAAATGACACCTGGGTCCACAGAGAATTTTATAGACAGACATAGCAGCATATTCATAATTTTCAAAGATTAGAGACAGGACAAATGTACAGTAATTAATGAAAGGCTTGGAGAAATGGCTTCTCCACACAGTGAAATATCCCTTTGTCATGAAAAGCCATGGAGTATTGATAGATGTTATACAGTGACTGAGCCTTGAAAACATTATGTTAAATAAAGGAAGCCAGTCCTGAAAGAGCACTTATGATATGATTACATTTATATAACATGTACAAAGTGGACACCCCACAGAGAATAAGAACAGTTTTGTGGTTCAGAGGTGGAGATGGGGGAGAACCGCTAATGAACATAGAGTCAAATTTGGGGTAATAAAAAGCATTGGAATTGCACAATAGTGATGATTGCATAACTGTACGAGTATACCAAGAGAAACAATGAATTTTTATACTTTAAAACTGACCAACACATATGTGTTACATCAGAATTAATATAAAAACAAGCATCTAAATGTTGTGAAAGGTCTTCAGAAACATTACCTTCACAATGAAGAGTTCTGGAAAACTATGCAATAGAAACTTAATTTTACTGGAAAATGACCTGGCATAGGTGCAATGAAAACTGGGAATATATGAAGTCATGCAAATCTCTCAAATTTTCCATTAACTTTCTCATATTTATTCTCTACACTAGGCAAGAGTTAGACGACATGTTGTGTGAATAAGCAAAATAAGATAAAAATAGGGAGACTCAAGGTAGCAGAATTGGGTAAGGACATGTTTAAATGGACAGAGAAACATTACCCAATATGAAGCAGAGTGGGCACATTCCAGCAAACAGTAGAGGACAAAACATCAGCAGAGGGGCACCTGGAGACTGAAAAGACACAGGAAAGCAGTGGACACAACGGTGTGGTGTTATAGTGACTGATACCCCAGCAGCATTCAGCCAATGGCAATCTGAACTGTACTAGCAGCTGGAACTCCAATAGCAACAAGGTGGTAAGGGACGTACAATAGGATCTCCGGAGGTGAACCCAGACAAATGACTGCCCGTCCTGCTGGTCTATTTGATTTGACCAGGAGCAGAAACAGCAGCAGGACCCAGATGGGCAGTGCTAGAACAGGGTAAGTTTCACAGTGCAGTCCACACCCAAGAGCTGATTCAGGCACCATTTTGTTTAAGGAGGCAAAGGCTAGGGAAAAGACTGAGCATGCACTTAGCGGGGAGTGAACTCATTTCTAGTTCAGTGAACTGCAACAACATGGCATCCTATAGGTTCCAACCAAGAAAGGTTCAGGTAGCCCTCAGACCTGGCCAGCAGATCAACAACTCTAGCAGTGGCACATCAGGCACTGCTTTGTACAGTGTGGCAAAGGCTTTAAGACTGCAGGGACAACAGTGAGCTGTGCATGCGCTGAGCTGGGAGCAAACTCACTGAGCTCAGTGCATTGCATTGCTCCCACAGGAAAAGAATACCTACTAAGGCATTGTATGGGTCAAAATAAGTCTGTGTGGCCCTCAGACCTAACGGCCAACAGGTTCTGGCAAGATTGCCACCACCAACAACATCCTAACTATATAGGACTCCTGTTGTCTCCCTAATCCTGGGACCTGCTCCAACCAGAAGTAGAAGAAAGGTTGTACAGACAATGGTATGGCCTCAGCAAGGTATCACAGGAGGTGGAGACTGGTAAGCCAGGAGCTAGGTCCACAGACACCATGCTGGAAATCTAACATAAGAACCTAGACCTGGAACTGGGTGGAGGGAGTGGCACAAGTGACTGCAAACAAAGGGCCATGTACCAACTGCAATAAGTAAAATCAAATTGTAGACCTGTGGGTGACACAGCTTAGAAACCTGCCCCAAGAAGAACAATCTGCTAACCAGAAGTACAATGATCAAGACCAAAAGAAATGACTGAGGCACAATGAATGTTACTGAAGTCTCCCCTGCAAAGGAACAAAATGCTTTGCCAACTTCAGAGTTCATTGAGGAAGACATTGAGAAAATGGGGCATACAGAATTCAAAACACTTGTTATAAAGCTTTGTAACAACAAGGAGACACACGTAAAGCAGGCATTCAAGGAATTCAAGGAATATGTCACATGGGAAATGAATCCAATGAAAGCTGAGATATCAGAAATGAAGAACACAGTGCAGCAAATTCAAAGTGCAGTGGAGAGTCTCCAAAATAGAATGAAGCAAGCAGAAGAAAGAATCTCAGAATTGGAAGGTATTTCCTGTCACCAGGGAGAAACAAACAAAAAGCTGGAAGTAGAGCTGGGTCAAGGTAAAAAAAAAAGTATTCAAGAATCAAAAGACACGATTAAAAGGACAAATATAAGAGTTACAGGACCCCCTGAAGGTGCAGAAAGAGAAGCTGGGTTTACAAATATAGTTAATGAAATAATAAGGGAAAATTTCCCTAGTCTAGAGAAAGAATTGGGAACCAAAATCCAGGAGGGGCACAGAACTCCCAACAGGCTTGACCAAAAGTGATCTTCACCAAGACATATGATCGTCAAGCTCTCTTCATTTGAACATAAGGAAAAGATCCTTAAATGTGCCCTTGCAAAAAATCAACTGACATATAAAGGAATGTTAATTAAACTGACAGGAGACCTCTCACAGGAAACTCTAGAGGCCAGAAGAGAATGGAGTGACATATTCCAGATTCTAAAAGCAAAAAATTGTCAGCCCAGGATAAAGTACCCTGTAAAACTGTCTTTGAAACTGAAATTAAATTCTTCCACAATAAACAAATATTAAAAGAATATGCCTCTTCCAAACCTGCCTTACAATGTGATACTTCAAGATGTTCTCTTGACAGAGAAGAGGAATAGCACCCACCAAAACCAAAGGCAAATGTGAAGAACATCCCAGGAAAATGAAAACAGAAGACTAACCCAAATGAAGAACCCATTGCTAAAATGACAGGACTAAATTACCATCCCTTCACATTAACCCTAAATGTAAATGGCTTAGATTCATCAATCAAACATCATAGATTAGTAGACTGGAGTAAAAAATAAAACCCATCTATTTGTTGCCTACAGGAGACATATCTCACCAAGAAAGATCAGCGGAAACTATATGTCATGTATTTTGGTCTTATTTTTGTTTCATCTCTTCAAAACACTTTCTTATTAAATTCTTCAATGACTCATAGATCATTTTCTTGAAGAAGGTTCTTCATTTTCTTTTTCATTTCTTGAGCAACATATTAGTCATTCAGTAGCATATTATTTAAATTCATAGAGTCATAAATTTCTATTTTTTCCCTGTTGTTGATTTTGTATTGTGGCTTTTCATTTAAGGGGATGTATTGTAACTGTGTAATGAAGACTATCATATCCAGATGTGAGGACACAATACAGTATGCATTTCCACTTCCAGACTAAAGACGGACTCCCAATGAAACTATTAGCTGTATCTTGACAATAGGATGCTGGACTCTCTGCCATTGTCCATGCCTACAATGATGGACATGTGACTGAGTATGAACAACTATACTACAGTAATAATGTAAAGGAACTCAGTGAGGGTGAAGGAATTTGGCAAGGGGGTAAGCAAAATCTCAGGGCCCATGAAACTGTATCATAAAGTGATAATAATATTAATAGTATTTGTAATAATAATAAAAATAATAATAAAAAGAAGTAAAATTTTTAAGAAAGATAAAATTAGGAAGAAGAAAAACTTTGATATGGTGACACTACCTGTCTTCCTACGTGTCACGGAAAGGTGACTCTGGAAGGGGTGGCATAGGAAGGGAGCCTCCATGTTGCTCTTGGCAAATATGAGAGTCAGATCGTTGACTACTGTGACCCCTGCAAAGCACATTTAAACAATGAGCAGCTTTAAGTTGTTAGAGACACAAGATGAAGTTTTCCTACTTAAAAAATTTTGATGTTTTAAAATTCCTTGAGAGCTGGAGACAGAGAGAGAGAGTTCTTATGTGCCTGTTCCCTCCCCAGATGCCAGCAGCATCAGGGATTAGCTCAAATTGGAAGTCAGGAACTCAATTGGAGTCTCCAAGGGTGCCAAGGGCTGAATTACTTGCACCAATACCACTCTATTCCAAGTTCTGTGTTGGCAGGAAGCCAGGATAGGGAGTGAGAGTCTGTTGTTGAACCCAGGCCCTCCATTACACAGTGTGGGCATCTTAATCTTTACGCCAAATGCCCAGCCCCGCCTACAACCATTGATTTCTGTTGAATTTCTCTGCGTTCCAGCACTCACCTTTCACCTCCTCTCTGCTGTTCTGGCCCCCACCCCATCCCCTTATTAGGTCAACACATGTGCTTCTTTTATTACTGTAGCACTATCTTTATCCCAGGAAGAGTATAATTTTAATAGAAAAAAAGAGTTCTCATCTGACTCTTCAATGATACAGTTTGTGGCTATTTAAGGCAAGTCATTTAACCTTTCTGAACCCAAATTCCCACATCTTTAAAACTGATGACTACTTACATATTTCCCAGGCTTGCTTAGTAAAGCAATTATAAAACACGAAGCAAGGGGGAAAATAGTGTAGAAAGGCTTGTTCATCGAACTGTTCTCTACAGTGCAGAAACTTCTGCTCCTAGGGAAGTTGCGCATTCCTGTTTTGGGTGTGTTGGGGCTGATGTTGGAAGCACCGTTCTCCATGCATGTAGAGAGAATAAACCAGAACTGATTCTGCCAGTCTCACAAAAGAGATGAAAGTCTAGAAGAGTCTCTTCTTTCCAAAGAAAGAAAGAAAAAAATAGAGGGTAACACTAGGCAGTGTGACATGGTGGGTAAAGCCACATGCCATATTGACATTCCAAGTCCATGATCTGCTCCACTTTTGATCCAGCTGCCTGCTAATGGCCTGAGAAAAGAAGCATAAGATGGTCCCAGTGTATTGGTCCCTGCCGCCCACATGGGAGGCCTGGAGAAGCTCCTAGCTCCTCGTTTCAACCTAGCCTCCCCCGTCTTTGGGCCCTCTGGGTAGTAAACCAGCAGATGGAAGATCTTTCTCTCTGTGTGTCTTGCTTTTCTCTCTGTAACTCTGACTTTAAAAATAACAAATCTTAGAAAAGGAAGAGAGGAAGAAAAAAAATGAAGGGCATAGGACTGGGCCCAACAGGAAGAGAGCACTATAGGATCAGGCTGCTCAGGATGGCTGTTGGAGTTGCTTCAAGGTGAAGCTATGAAGCTGGGAACTCTGTGCTGAGTCGAGAGTCTCCATGGGCTCTGCTGGCTTCCCTAGGTGTCGTAGAACACCTTCCCTCAAGTGAAGCATAAGGTCAATGCAGGTGACTAGAACTTTGAGGGTTCAGAGATGCCTAGAGAGCTGATGAAGCATGACGTCAGAGTTGTCTTGGCGGCTGTTTCTAGCAAAAGCCACACTGCAGGCAAATGTTCCAGTGGGCTGGGGAACATGACAAAAAGGAGAGACCTTGTAACCCATCCTTCCTGGGGCGTTGGATGTCAGGTTCTTGGGCCTGTGGACACGTGCTGCAGGGACTCCTGGACAGGGCACTGCTTCTCTGACACTCCTGGTTCTGAGACCTTGTGGCTTCCTGGATGGAGCCTGCTACCAACCTCTATGGCTCTCCCACCAACAGACAGCCTATGTGGAACTTCCTGATCTAGCTTCCAGCTTGTGGCCTGGGAAAACAACAGATCTCAAATCTGTGAAACCCCCACATGCATGTGGGACCCCACACCCGTGTGGGAGAGGATGAAGAAGCTCCCTGGCTCCTGGTTTTGGAACAACTCAGCTCCGGCCTTTGTGGCCATTTGGAGAGTAAACCAGTGGATGGAAAATTTCTCTCTTTGTCTCTCCATCTCCCCCTGTAAAACCTACCTGTCAAATAAAATTAAATAAATCTAAAAAAAGAGAAAAATAGTACAGTACCCTAAGAATTCTAATTTGTAAAGCTTTCTGAAAGTCGCTGACCTCAAACATTTAAAAATATGATAAAAAGAATACAATGTGAACCTGCGTGCACGCGCGCGCGCACACACACACACACACACACACACACACACAGTGGTTTCTGAGAGCAGAAGACAGCTAGGAACAAAACAAACTCCCAAAATGAATTACTCTCATGGGATATTGTGTCCTTCTGGGTTGGAGTTTCATTTTCTATCAAGCGACAGGAGTGCGGCGCTGCGGATGGACGGCGTAGGGCACTCCCTCTCCTTTCGCAGGGCTCGGGAAGGATGACATGGGCTGTGTGAGCCATGCAGGCTGCACTGTATCTTGTGCACCACTGAAATTCATGCTGCTTCCCAGATGAATTTGCTTTTTTGCTTTTTCCCTCAAAGCTTCAATGAATTCCGGTTTCAACACATTGGCCTTGCTTCTGCTTATTGTGGAGCAAAAAAGGAAGCTCTCTGTGGCCGTTTGTGGGGAGAGACACGGTCCATGGGGCCAGAGCATTGTGCAAGAAGAGGAATTTCAGCCAAGCGGAGTCAGAAGCTCTCTGCCCAGCTCTTCCCTCCCTAGTCCCAGCGTGCCTGGTGAGGACGTGGAGGCTGCAGGGGTTTCTTCTTGTCCTGGTTGGATGCAGCCGCTGGGAGCTGTCAGGTACTTAGAGTGGTGGCAGGCAGACGTGTCTGAAGTTGCTAACATTGAGAATGCTATGTGGTCAGCATTTATGAGAAAACCTCAGGTTCATCCAGTCTCAAAATCACATGCAAAACTGTACAACCGCTCTCCTTGAAGATGAAGCTGCTCAGCGACACCCCACACCAGCCCCCTGCCCTGGAACCAATCATTCTCTGAATCGCTGATTCCTAAATAGCTCTTTCTTCCACCTCCCCGTCCCCTCCCCCACTCAGTTCTGATGGCCTAGGAATCCTACCCCAGAACTAACAGCGTTGCTTTTCAACACATCCAAAATGTTTTAGTGACCTTTCATTAATGACAGGATTCGGTCCAGTTTCTCAATCTGAGATTTAAGATCCCCCCAAATGTCTTCCTGTCTCATTTCCGACACAGTTTTTCACCAGTCTTGTGTGCTAACTATAGAATGCTACTTAAAACTTCTTTTCTGCAGCTGGCATTGTGGTACAGCAGGTCAAGTCAACTAAATCAAACTAACTAACCAGTCTTTTTAAAAACTTGATGATGCATTTTTAAAAAAGAAGGTTTTTCCTCACTTCTTACTTATTTCTTTCCTTCTTTGAATTTTCCACAAACATGGCAATAAAAATGAGAGAAAAGTAAAAACCACAACTGAATAATCCCAACAAATATTTAATATGATTTGGTACAGGTCTACTCATTCTTCATGTGAATAATAATTCTGGATTGCAAACATTTCGACTCTTTTGGAGTTAACTCGAGTTTTGAAGAAATTGAGACAAGATTTCCTCATTTTAAATGGCACATCACAGACCCCCACCTGTTGCTTGAGTCATAAGTTAGGAGATGTGAAACTTGATTCTTTAAATGCAGAAGAGCAAGATGCCTACCTGGCTTTACCTGTCTCTGATTCCCTATATCCATTTTCATTTCAAAGCCCTTTCTTCTGGGCATTCCTGCAGTGTTATTGCCACCTGTGTATGGTTAAGCATATGTGTAACATAAATGTATATGTATATATGTATAACAAATACATGGCAAATTATATGTGTAACACACATGTATATGTCACACATATACGTATGTATGTGTATACGTATGTATATGTATTATGTGTCACACATACATGTGCAATGTACTTTATCAGGGTAGAGGATTGCCTTGAACCCCAATATCATCTGCCAAGATGTCCTTCATTCTGATTGCTCAGTAAGCACGTTCAATGGCAACCACTGAACAGAATCCACCTTATTTTACTCATGTGGCCTCATTTGGCTTAAAGGCCTCCTCTATTCCATTTAACAAGTTTTTTATTTGTTTTTTCGGAGACGGTGCACACACACACACATGTGCACAGATACACAGACAGACACATACGCAGCAGTGGCTAGGGAGGAGGGAATAAGTATCAGAGGGGCCAGCTTTGTGATGGCACAGATTAAGCTGCTCTCTGGGGTACCTGAATCCCCTGTGGCACTGGTTGGTGTCCCAACTGCTTCAGTTCCACTCCAGCTTCCTGATAATGTACCTGGGAAAGCGGCAGAACACGATGAGTAAGTGCTTGGGGCCCTGCACCCACATAGGAGAACCAGGTGAAGCCTTTGGCTTCTGGCTTAGTTCTGACCAAGCCCATGGCCATTGTGACCACTTGGGGAGTGAAACAGTGGATGCAAGATCTCTCTTTCTCTATCTTCTGTAACATCACCATTTCAAATGACTAAAGAACTCTCTTTTTTAATGGAAACACAGACAATGACAGAGCTCCTATCCACTGTTGTACTCTCCAATGCCCACAACAGCTGAGGCTGGCCTAGGCTGAAGTCAGAAGCTGGAGACTGAATCCAGGTCTTCCATAGAGGGGCCGAGGGAACCAGTACTGAAGCCATCACTTCCTAACTCCCCAGGATGTGCATTCATAGAAAATTGGAATTGGGACTAGAACCGGGACTCAAACCCAGAGTGACACTATGACATGGAATGTCCCAAGGGGCATCCTTCACCTCTGGGCCCAATACTGGTCCCATCTCTGCTGTCTGTGAGCACAGGCTTGAAGGGATAGTCTCATTGAACTTGTACCATAACCAGTATAGCGTAACTCTGGTGGATTCCCAACAGCTTCTCACACTACTCTCTCTTCTCAAGAGTCTTGGTTCCGCTCAGAGCTGAGCGTGAGCAATAGAACACAGGCTCCTCCCTCTGGTACCTCTTCCTGCCCACACTTCCAAGGGTACTGGATACCGTCTGTTCTCCCAGGGAACTGGGCTTTAAAATGTTAGCAATCTGAGCAGACTCTTCTCTGCTTGATGGTACCTGCTTTCTTTCTGAGATGAGGAAGTCGAATCTGGTGAATTAATGGAGGCAAAGGTCGAGGGGGAGGAGAAGCACTGGAGGAAATGATGACTATTGTTTTATTGACCACAAGCATTATCAAATAACGTTCCTTAGCTTCTGACATTATAATTTTGAAATATTCATCTAATAATATATTGCTAAAATTCCATGAGGATATGGGATTCTTGACATTCTTTGGATGGAAGGAATTGTTGAATGGACATTTTGAAGTACTCATTCAGATAGGTAGGTAACACCAATTAAGAGCATCATTGATATAAAGAAAGTTGAAGAAAATAAGTGAAAAGGTTATGTGTGCTACTGGAAACATTCAGTTAGCTGGCTCCATGTAACATCACACACAATGAATCCATTGGTTGGAATTCAGATTTACATGGCACTTGATTGGGTTTGCATGGAACATAACATATGGCAAAGCACTGCCGTTTCTAGAATTTCTATGAAGGATGAATTCAGAGGTGGCTAATTTGTAAGAGAGATGAAAGGATTAAGTAAATTATTCTGAAGCATAGTTCCCATAGCCAATGTCTGATTTTCCTTTAGGCCATGTATTTGGGCCAAAGGATACTGAGTGTGTGAGAAAGTACCAGAGCCCTATTCCCAGCTACCCTAGGGTGCAACCTCTGATCTCATACACGGGCCTGGAGAGTCTAATGGAGCTTGTGTGTATGTGATCATGAATTAATTTACTTTTCTAATGTTGATCATCATGCCTGTCTATTCGGTGCCTGACACATAGTAGGTATTCAGTACAGGGTATCTATTGTTACTGTTATTATTGTCTGCAAAACCATGTATGAGCATGAACAGAATGACTATGGAAGCAAAAATGAGGCTAGCAACCAAACAAAACCAGCACCGACACAGTCACTTAGCCTGTGATGACTGTTCTTTGGGGAGTTTCAAAAACTGAGCATTGTTTGATTTCATGACATTACCCTTCCCCCAGGCTCCACGAAGTATTGTGTGACATGTTTATTAGTTTAAGTGAATTCGCTTCTTGAGACACTAAGTTGTGTAACACCCTTTGTGCTACTGAAGATTCTCTGGGGAATTACAAAACCAGGGTTGAGATTTCCTTTACAATATTACCCCCAAAAAGTAAATAAATAAAGTGCCTTTCTCTTCTGAGCTCAGGCAGAGCCAAGACAAATCTAATCAGAGACTGGTTTCGTACCTCGCCTGATAACAGAATGCTATTGAACCACCTTGCCCCATGTCTCTGTCTTGCGCTCAGGTAAGCACTGGAAATTAAAAGCTGTGTTTCTACCCCAAAGCAATTGTCTTGGTGCATAACCAGGACAGCCGAAGGGCAGAGAAGAGCAATGTGCATCCAAGAAGGAAAGAGGAAAAACCAAAGAGGAGCAGTGATTGGAGGAGCAGCTCTGAGCAAAAAGGAGGGGAGGCAAACCTCTGGGTGTGTTCGGGAGGAGGTGAGACACGATCATGGAGAGGGTAACTGAATGGGCCAAGACAGCCCGGCTCACTGTCCGGACATCTCAGGGCAGCTGCCACTCCAGCTCACATCCTCAAAGCTTCTCTCTTAAATGCCATCTCCAAAAGCATAAATGCCAACGGAAGACACAATCTGCTGAAATGATTATGACAACTTGCACCTGAAAATGTTCTGAACATTCTCAGAAATAAGGACTTCCCAGTATCCTAGAGTAATGGGTTCAGTTTTGCAGCTCATAGTTCAGAAGTAGTCAAGGAAAACACCTGTTTTGACTTCAGGACTGCTAGGCTGTGTATGCTTTCACAAACAAATATTTGTGTTAACACCTGCCAAAGGCAAGGGATTGTACCACAGCTGTGTGACTAATTGGTTTTTGACTTTATGGTGCTCGTTGCCTGGTAGAAGTGAACTAGAAATCTGGTAATTTAAATGATTAAAAAGCATCGGTGAGCCCGTGAGAGGTGAAGGAAGAGGGCTGGGAAGCCAGGGGAGCCTGATTGCTGGCTGTGGAGAGGAAGAGGAAGTGAAGCAGGAGGGTGCTGGACGAGGCCATGTGACTGGCTATCCCACGGGGCTGCTTGGGCTCCACTTGAACAGCCCTGGGAAGCTTGTACAGGAATGGCAGCAGATGCAAGATGGACCCTTGTGTGGTTTACCTGTAGGATCTCTTCAGACTTCCAGGTCTGCTCTGATGTTGCTTCCAAGTACTTATGCCCAAAGAGTCCCTTTATGAGGATATAAAGTTCTTCAACCTGGGGGACAGCTTAGGGGGGAACGTTTGGGTAACGCCATCCTGTGTGAAGCTAGCATCCCCCAAGAGGTCTGGTTTACATCCCCCTCTACTCCTCTTTGATCCAGCTCCCTGCTAAGCTGCCTGGGAAAGCAGTTGAGCATGGGGGCCCCTGCACCCACGTGGGAGATCCAGAAAAAGCTCTGGTGCCTGACCTACCTGAAAAACAACCTTTACCATCTGACCTCCTCTCATACTTCACCTGGGCTCTTTCCCTCTCCTCCACTGTGACAAATCTCCATGTCTGAAATTTCTTTGACAACTCTCTTCAAGTCAAAGTTGTATGAGCACTTGGTGAAATTTCACTCCAACCTGCCTTCAATTCTCTGTACACATTGGGTATCACCTGGTGGATGTCTGTAGCCTCAGTATGCTAAATTTCAATCATTTTCCATTAAAAAAAATCACTGCTGATCCCATCCAATGCACTGGAGAACTGTGTAAAGCTCCTCATCAAGGAATGGGAAAAGAATCCCTCAAATGTTGTGCCCCATGTCTTTCACAAAGATGAAGTTGTTCTCTCCAAATCATGGCCTCTCTGGCCATCCTAAACCCTTCAGGCTTGCGTGCTTGAGGAAATCCAGTGAGAACGGAGTGCACACCAAGTGGCGGGGAAGTGTAACTGCAATGTCTGCTTCTAAGCAATTTGAATCATGGGATCTGAGCGAAGAACAAGACTCTCCCTCACTGAAGTCCCATGTAATTTCTTTCCCCTGCCTTCATTCAGTCTGATGCTATAATACTGCTATGGAGCAGCTGCTGTGTTCCAGCTTAATGTAAGAAAAGGAAAAAGGTAGGCTCCAACACCTGGGATTTCCTAAGGGTTGTAGGTGCCAAAAGCCACGCTTTCCTGGCAGCTGGTCAACACCTCTAAGACTCAGAAGCTCTTCCTTTTGCTCTTTTGCCTGTACAGCTGCAAGTGTCAGTCTTGGAACTTCCTCACCAAGTCTCATGGGAAGTCAGTCAAAGCCGACTGGATGGATGCTCCGTCAACCTTTTCTCCCTCTTGGCAGTGTGAAGTGGGACGTGGGCAAGACACCTGCACAGCTCACGGACCAGCTGTGTTCTTCACGCTTCATGGAGGGCTACACATAGCATTCAGCTGAAACATGCATGTCCCGGGAAAGCCACTTTCAGCAGTTTTTCCTATGGTTTGAACAATAGAAAACAACAGGATTGGATTGATTGGATTGTTAGGACAGACGAGAGGACAGTTACCTGCATTAGCCATCTTCTAAGAAAGGTTGTTGCTGACTGAATAGGAATTGAGAAACAATACTTACTTGCTTTTTTTTTTTAGAATTATTTTTATTTTTAGTGATTTTTACACAGCTGATTAGGGTACAAAAGGTCAAGAGCTATAAGAAGGTGCCAGCTGATGCTGCGCCAAAGCCTATCCAACCCATGCCCACTATGGCTTATGCGTGCATCAGGAGGAACAGTCAGCCCAGCTTGACTTTCCTTTGATTCAGCTCACTTGAGGCCAAAAGGTGTTGTAGCCCTGTCCAGCCTGGTCTGCCCCCATCTCAGCTCTCATGCTCATCAGTGGGAGTGGTGGTCCAGCAGGAGAGCCCCACGCATCCCCCTCTACTGGTTTCGCCCCTCCCCCCAAAGTCTCATGTGTGCTGGTTGGGTGTTGCAGCCCGATCTGGCATGGCCAACCTCTCCTGGGCATTTGCCAGTGGGTGTGGTAGCCTGGCCAGGCCCGGCCCACCCCCAATTCCAGCTCATGCTGGTGGGGACTATAGCCTAGCCCAGCCCAGCCAGACCTCAGTTCTGGCCCTCGGTACTGGGGCTGGGAATTACAGCCTGACCCAGCCTGACCCACACTCCATTCTGGTGCTCAGATTTACCAACAGATAATATGAATTGGCCCAGCCTGGTTCACCCCTGGTCTGAGCCGAATCTATGCCAGTGGGTACCATTACCTGGCCTGTCTGGGCTGCTCCCTACAGTGATTCTTGCGCTCACATGCAGGGACTCTGTCCTGACAGAAGAATTCTTCAAGCTCCTCCATCAGAACCTCTCCCAATGCCGGATCTCGTGCTCATCGGTGGGTCCATGGGTCAATCTGACTTAGTCCCCCTCCTGTCTTAGCAAGAACAGTGGCCCCTCCTGACCGGCTTTCCTCCATTCCAGTTTTTATTGTTGGGTGTTACAGCCCAGCCAAACCTAGTCCATGCTCAGACACAGCTCACACATGGCTCTTCACTTACCCTGGTTCTCATGAGCACCAATGAGTGCTAGAGTCTAGTCTGGTATGGCACACCCAGGACCCAGTCCACACTTGTGCCAAAGGACACTGCAGGGACAAATCCAGACCAGACTGCAGCCCCCAGTGCAGCAGTCACACTCACCAATGGGAACCACAACCCAGCCAGGGTGTCCCCTTTGCTCCCCAACCAGGCCTGTTCCCAGGCGTAGATCTCGCATGTGCCTGTGATTGCTCTGACCCAGCTTGACATAGTCCCTCACCTATCTTGGCCTTTGCCTTTGGATGCTGCAACCTGGCCTGACCCAGCCTGCCCCAAGTCCCAACTCTAGCTGGTGGGTGCTGGAACCTGGCCCTGATCAGTCTGCCTCCATCTCTGGCTCATACAAACCCATAGGTATGAGAGCCTGGCCCAGCATGACCTGCATTCCAGCCTGGTTTCTGCACTTGCCAGTGAACTAAGGTTTGCCCAGTCTGTCTCCTTCCAAAATTAACCCACATACTTGCCAAAGGATGGAACTACCTTTTAAAGCCTGCCTGACCCCCAGGCCTGGACAACATGCTCACCAGCAGGAGCTATGACCCACTAGGGGAGTTTCCCAAGTTCCAGATCTCAGTCATGCAAGTGAGTCTGAGGTCGTTGCCCAACATAGCCTTCACCTCCATTTGGCCTTTGTATGAACTGGTAAATTTTGAGGCCTTGCTCACCCCGCACCCTGCTTTAGGATGCACATGAAAATGTTGCAACCTGGACCTGCCCAGACTATTCCCAGCCCCAGTACCCATGACTGTTAGTAGGGTCCATGGTGACATCTAGCTCAGCTCATCACCACCCCAACACTTAAGCTAACCAGCAGGACTTGCATTTCCACAGAGCTTGCCCATATATCCTCCACAGAATCTAATCCCAGACCTGGTTCTCTTGAATGCTAGTTAGTGTCCTGGTCTTGCCTAATGTGACCCGCCCCCTGTTCCGACACTCATTCAGGTACTGGGATCTAGCCCTGATAGACAGGCTCCCAGCCCTAGCATGTAGTCATCAACAATGTTCCATGCTAACAAACCCATCTCAGGACTCTCATGTGGGCTGGTGCATCACAGATCTTCTGGTCTCTCCCCTCCAAACCACCAGGTCTCAGTCCCCTCATTTGCCAGCAAGTACAGTTGCCCTGTTGTTGGCAGTCCCTCAGGATTCATTCCTCACCTCCATGTACATTGGCCTTATCCATTGAGCCCCATATGCATTGAGTCCCTAGATCTCACCCAGGTCCCCAGAGTTCATTGCCGGGCAGCCAGCGGGCAAAGCCAGGCACTATTGGCTCTCTGGCTGCCTGAGCCAAGATGACTCCAGCCGTCTTTAAGCAGCCAGGCCAGGCTGTGCCCTTCTCCCCATTAGCTAAAAGCAGCCAGTGGGGTTGGGGTCCCTTTTGTGTTCCCAGCCTGACATTTTAATTATTTTTAAGATTCATTCATTCATATTTTTGGAAAGACAGAGTACCACATGCACACAGAGTGTGGGTGGAAAATAGTGAGGTCTTCCATCCACTTGTTTGCTCCCCAAATGACCCCAATAACAGGATTGAGTCAAGTCAAAGCCATGAGCCTGGATCTCCATGCAAATCTCCCACTTGGGTGGCAGGGGCCGTCTTCTGCTGCTTTCCCAGGTGAGTGGGAAGCACAGCAGCTGGACTGAAACCATTGGCCCCTTTCCTTGCTTTTTGTTTTGTTTTCACTTTTTTTTTTAAAAGAAAACAAAACCACTAAACAAATGAGCCCATTTTACTTTTTCCTGTAGGATTTTGTCTAAGTGTTGGTTGTTTTTAAAGTCTTAGTCTCCTCTCAGCTATCTTTTAGGATCCCCCTCCTCCGCCCCAAAGAATGTTGTGTCCTCCTGGCAGAGTCTTGAAATCTGTTTTCCTTGAACCATGAAAACCTTGCAAACTACGTGATATAGAGTAAAGCAAACATTTGCAAAATGTCTGTCTGTCCAGGAGATAAAACCATTCTTGCAGTAAGAGTCCTGGAGGACACCAATAGCCCCCTTTGGCCTCAAGCACTTCAGGAAAGTTGTCAGAAAGAGATTAGGTGGAGAGGGAGAGGGAGAGACAGAGAAGGAAAATGAGGGATGGAGAGTAGAGAAAAAGAAAGAAGGACGGGGGTAAGGAAAAGAGGCAAGCTCGAGACTGGAGAATCTCCAGGTCTTACAGTGATCCACTGAGCATACTCAGTGTGAGAAGAAGAAAAGACTGACCCAGAAATGAACATGTTGCCTATTTTGAACCCTTCAGTAGTAACATAACAACCAAAGATTCTTCAAAGAGGACTATTTTTGGCCAAGCTTTTAAAGTAAGAAAAATCTACCTTGAATTGCCTCTTTGAGTCTCATGTATAGCTGTAGTTTTTAATCCTTTTCAAATCCTGTTGATTCTAGCAAATTAACAGGAACATTAATTTATAATGATGAGCTTAGTGTTTTGCCAAAGATTGTGAGAATAACCAGGCCCAATCCCAGTTTTAAATAGACATTTTTCCCCCAGGTGTCATAGAGTCAAATGTCTAAAATTCAATCTTAAAAGTTTCTATACATCACCGTTTTACTCAAAAGTTTTCCCTAGAGACATGCTAGTTTTATAAATTGTCCTCAAAACCACCATGACCTACTTTCATGACTTAAATATTTAGCTTGAGCAGCAACCAATAACTTCTAGTAAAAATACTTACATTAAAGAAAGAAATTATAACAAAAGTGACCATGAAATCACTTATATATGATTGATTAATTCTAGTTTTTTCTTATTGAGGAGTTAGTCTCAGCTTCTTTGTTTCCTTTATTTCTTTTAAGATGTATTTATTTTTATTGGAAAGGCAGATATACAGAGAGAAGGAGAGACAGAGAGAAAGATCTTGCATCCACTGATTCACTCCCCAAGCAACTGCAACCTTTTGGAGCTGAGGTGATCTGAAGCCAGGAGCTAGGAGCTTCTTCTGGGTCTCCTGTGTGGGTACAGGGTGCCAAGGCCTTTGGGCTGCCATCCTTGACTGCCTTCCCAGACCACAAGCAGGGAGCAGGATGGAAAATGAGGCTGCCGAGATACAAACTGGTGCCTATATGGGATCCCAGCGCATTCAAGGAGAGGAATTTAGCCACTAGGCTACTGCACTGTGCCCCAGTTTCTTTGTTTTCTATATTAAAATGTCTTGGGCCAATGCCTTGGCACAGAAAGCTACGCTTATGCCTGTGGCATCAGCATCCCCTATGGAACTAATCTGTGTTGCAGCTGCCCCACTTTTAATCCAGCTCCCTGCTTATGGCCTGGGAAAGCAGCAGAAAGAGAGTTCAATTTTGGGAGCCTCTGTACCCACTTGGGAGATCCAGAAGAGGCTTCTGGCTCCTGGCTGTGAATCAGCTCAGCTCTAGGCTGTTGCAGCCATTTGGAGAGTGAACCAGTGGATGCAAGATTTCACTGTCTCTCTTCTCTGTAACTCTGCCTTTCAAATAAAAATTAAATAAATCTTGGAAAAAAAATGGAATCTCTGGAACATATAACATGTGCTACTGTGTTTTTATTCAGGAGAGCAGGTTGTAATACAGTCAGGCAAGTTTATATAATCTGTTTTATCTGAAATGAGCATAGGAAAACTCATGAGATAATCTAACCTGCAAAAGTGAAGCTATAGTTCCCCTTCCTAAAAGCCAGCAAGCTTTTTGTAAACGTGAGAAGGCTATTACAAGATAGCCAGCAGAGACTCCTGGCAGCCCAGCTGCCATCCTGGGTAACTTCTTAAAGAAGTGTTCCTTTAAAACCTTACCCCCTTGGGCCCAGCGGCGTGACCTAGCCTTGAACGCCCCAGGATCCCATATGGGCGCCGGTTCTAATCCCGGCAGCTCCACTTCCCATCCAGCTCCCTGCTTGTGGCCTGGGAAAGCAGTCCAGGACGGCCCGATGCTTTGGGACCCTGCACCTGTGTGGGAGACCCGGAAGAGGTTCCTGGTTCCCAGCTTTGGATCGGCACAGCACCGGCCATTGCGCTCATCGGACGGAAGATCTTCCTCTCTGTCTCTCCTCCTCTCTGTATATCTGACTTTGTAATAAAATAAATAAATCTTAAAAAAAAAAAACCCTTACCCCCTTTCCCTTTTCACTCACTGGATTTGCTTTGCTGTCCTCTGACAGAACCTGGGACAATCCTGCAGTGCACATAGCTAGTTCCTGCTGGCCTACAACCTGCTCTTGAATTTGAAATTAGATCTTCAATCTAGTACTGTTAGCACTTTATCAAAATACTTAAAGAATTTCTATGTATTTTTTTTTTATTGTGCATTAAGAAAGTTGAAAGTGAACCCCAGTTCCTAAGCAGAGCATGGCTAGTAGAAATAAGGGAAGGGAAAGGGACAAAAAAAGGAGGAAGAGGAAGAAAGAGGCGCAGATGAAAGAGGTAAAACGATGAAAACAGGAACTTGCTTAATATTCAAGGGACCAAAGTACATTTACCTGTGAATATTTCTGCCTGTAGTATATGCGTGTTGTGTGTATGTGCGTATGTGACCGAGAGCGGGAGAGAAAGAATGAGGAAAAAGAGAATGGGTACAGCTGGCTTGTACTTGCACTGCCTTCATTTTCTTCCCCCAGCCAATTTCCAATCAGTTTCCCTCATCACATGTTTCTCCTGCTTGCTAACCACTGAGTGCTGACTCCACCTGTCTGCCTGCTGACTCCAGCTGTCGGCCTGCTCCTGTCCATCAAGGCCCAGGGTTCCCCTCTCTTCTTCCTTTGCTCTTGGAAGGCTTCTCTCATCACCGTTGCTCAAGCAGCAAGCCCCTGGGTCCCCCCACTCCCTGGATGAATGATCCATTTGGGCCATGGCATGGTCAGCCTGATGGTACCACGTGTCTTGTCCTCTGTATGGGGCTTATCTGTCCAGTTTGATTTAAAAACCTGGAGGAATAATAACTACTAATCCTTTTTTACTTCCCTATTGTATAGCATCCCACATCCCACATCAAAGCTAGGCACAGCACTTGACACAGTAGCAGGTAGCAGATAAACATCTGATGCTTCACGGAACAGTTGAGAATATAAGGCATTTTTTCAAGATCATGTTGTTTGCTGAAGGATGATGGTTAGCTTAGTGGTCTTTATGGGGAGGAAATGTTTTCTGATGGAGAACTGAACTTCAAGATTTATTGAAGGGCCTATGCAGTAGCCTAGCAGCTAAAGTCTGCACCTTGAACACACCAGGATCCCATAGGGGTGCCAGTTCTAATCCTAGAGGCCCTGCTTCCCATTCAGCTCCCTGCCTGTGGCCTGGGAAGGCAGCTAAGGACAGCCCAATGCCCCTGGAACTCTGCACCCATGTGGGAGACCCGGAGGCGGCTCCTGGCTCCTGGCTTCAGATTGGCGCAGCTCCAGCTGCGGTAGCCACTTGGGGAGTTAATTAATAGATAGAAAATCTTTCTTTCTGTCTCTCCTTCTGTTTGTATATCTGATCTTCCAATAAAAAAAAGATTTATTGAAGTTCTGACTTCAGATTGAAGAAAATTCCTACTTTGCTCTTATAGTGACACTTTATATTTAATAAAAAAACAACAAACCAAAGGTCCCCCAAGTTGTGGTATTCATGTCATGTTTTATATCTTAAGAAGGAGAACTTTTTCAGGAAATCTGTGCTGAGTATGATGGATGAAAGCAAAAGAATCAGTTGCTGCAGTAGCATTCTTGGTGCTTTGACATTGCCCCTGAAGAGGTCACGCTTCCCTCCTTCACGTCCCTCCCAGCTGTCCCTGCTGCCAACACTCTAGCTCACAGTAGCCAAAGATTTGTTTAAGACTATTTTCCCTCCCTGCTATACTTTTGTTCATGTTACACAGTTCAGCACAGATTAGAAGTCAGGGGATATTTTTCTGTTGTCTCCAGAATGGCTCCGAAAATAGAGTTTGGCACAATAAGTAGTAATTACAGTGCACTTAATATTTGCAAAGTCCTTTCCAACATTTTACCAGTTGCCTTTGAAATGCTTTTGTTGATGCGGGCTTCTTATCTGCTGAACTTCCAGATGGAGAAGAGGGCTGAGAGGTTAAGTGGCTTGTCTGAAACTGAATAGTGTGTTCCTAATAGCACCCCACTATTAATGCTCCACAAGGGCCGAGTGAAAAATGTTATCCATATTTCTTTTCTAATTTTGGAGGAAAATATAATCTGAGAGCTGCCCATTAGCCACCATTTCATAGGCTTGTCAGAAGTGTTTTGGCTTGTGGTTTTTATTTGTTAAGAGAATAGATGGTACTTTAACAAGATAAAACTAATTAAAGAGGTTTTAAATACCTTAGTGCTTGAAGAAAATAAGTTGGTAGCAGAAGTGCTTATAAAACTGCACAAGACTTGTTCACCAAAGTAGCCAAATAGTTGAAGCTAACAAGAAAGCTCTCCTTAGGCACGGAGACCTCTATTGACTTGAGATCATCTTGCAAATTGAGAAGCAAGCGAGAGAATTTGCCTGTTGGTACAGGTGGAGGCTAGGTAGTGGATGATGTGGAGCTCAAGGTTCTTATTTGTGTGTTTGCTTTTTTTTTTTCCTTTTCTAGAACTCTCTAGATGGATCATAGACCCTTCCTGGCTCACAACTTAAGATTGCCCTCTGGGGATACCATTTTGATCTGAGTCAGGCTCTTGTGGTTGGTTTTTCTCTCAAAAGGTGGGCTGCAACTGGTGGTATATAGATGTTAATGACATTGACTTTGTTCAGTCAATAGCCACCTCTGCTTATATAGGATTGCAATCATACACACACACACACACACACACACATATCTACTCATATCTATCTCCTACTTGGAGAGCAAGATTATATATTTCAAATGAAATAACATTGAGGAAACATTCTATCAATCCCTTTGTCATTATATAAATGTTTCAAAAGTAATGATTTCAAAAGTAATGATACAGAGAGAAGGAGAGATAGAGAAAGACCTTCCATCTGTTGATTAACTTCCCAAGTGGCCACAGTGGCTGGAACTGAGCCGATCCAAAGCCAGGAGTTAGGAGCTTCTTTTGGGTCTCCCACACAGATGCAGGGTCCCAAGGCTTTGAACTGTCCTCTACTGCTTTCTCAGGCCACAAGCAGGGAGCTGGATGGGAAATGGAGCAACCAGGACATGAACTGGCACCCATACGGGATCATGGTGCTTGCAAGGTAAGGATTTAGCCACTGAGACATCATGCTGGACCCAGTAAATATTATATATATATAAAATATGTTATATATAAAATCAATTTATAAATTATTTATTTCATTGGGAAGGCAGAGCATGAGAGAGAGAGAGGAAGAGAGAAGTACAGAGATATATATATATAGAGAGAGAGACTGACAGACTGAAGTGGCTGAAGCTAGGCTGGTCTGAAGCTAAGAACCAGGAGCTTCTTCTGGGTCTCCATGTGATTTACAGGAGTCCAAGGACTTGAGTCTTCCTTTGTTGCTTTCCCAGTCCATAAACAGGGAGCTGGATTGGGAGTGAAGTAGCTGGACTTGAACTGGTGCCTAAATAGGATACTGCTATTGCAGCAGACAGCTTTACAAGCTGGACCATCCTGCTGGCCCCAATATATAAACTACTGTGGCACAAACCAAACAGAGCCAAGGAACTTTATCCCTTTGAAGCACACTAGTCAAGAAATGCCTTGAGAGCCTTAAAGGGAATCCTGTCTTTGGTGTGGTTTGGTAAAGTTGGGTGCATAACTACTGTAGCTTTCCTCATATCTCTAGACATGTTTGAGAGACTAGCATTATGGTGAAGTGTGTTAATTCCCTTCCCGCAATGCCAGCATCTGACGTTGGTTCAAGTTCCTGTTGTTAGATGGCCCAAGTCCTTGGGTCTGTATCACCGTCATCAGAGGCTGGATGGAATTCCTGGTTAATGCTTTCCACCTGGCCCAGCCTTGCCTGCTAGAGCCATTTGCAGGGTTCATCAGTAGATTGAAAATCTCTTTGTCTCATCCTCTTGTTCTGCCATTTTGCCTTTCAAATAAATAATAAATAAATCTGTTTTTTTTAAAAAAAAAAAACACGTTTTAGAGCGAGAAGACATTTGTGTGTCTATTAAAGTCACGCCAGCTCATAAATGTTGACCCCATTTTGAAATCGCTGATCGAGTAGGTGTGGTAATCTTGATATATCGGAGGGCAGATGGAGATCAAATCAACCATGAAGCCATTCAAGAGTTACTGCTAGTGAGGAGGAAAGTATTCTTACACGAAGTGACCAGTCTCTTTCGTTCCTCAAGAAAAACTTTGGCTGCTTTGGATAAACAATCTGTAGTAATCCTTGAAGCTTATGAAGCAGAAAAGGAGGTGTTTTTAATCTTCTGGATAGTTACTTTCATCCTACATCTGTGTAAAGTCTTCGGGAATATGGCCTTTGTCCCTGCTGATTTATCAATTAAAGCTGAAACGATTTAATATTCTCAACATTGGCTTATATTTAATGAGCTATAACTTAGTTCTTACTAGATTGTCAATGAAGGGTTCAGCTGGAGAGAGCTTTCCTGCCCCCAAGAGCTACAAAGTCAAAGGGAAGAGTCATTTTGGAAGTGACACCCCACTAGCCACATCTCTGTGATAACCCAGAGAGAATGAACCATAGAGCACATTTCTCCTTCGCTTCGCAGTGGCGTGGTTATTACTTCTTTATTTCATTCTGTCTGTCTCTGGGTAAACCTTGACATTAAAGCTATTTTCCCTTTTTTTCAGAGGGGCTAGGAATAAGAGACTTAAGAACTCTTGATGGGGCACTTGTGGGCTTGGGAACTCTTAATGGTACACACACGAATAAAAACTGGCATTTTGATACTTTGCTATCAGTTTTTTAAAATTTTTCAAATTTGGAGTCCCTAGGATAAGGTACATCTTTTTGGACTTCTGTAATAATAGCAGATACTAACAAGTGACATTTATTGAGTGGTATTTATATCAAAAGCAAGAAGATCAATTAGTCATATTTGATATTTGTACAATAATCCTATGTGATATTAATACAAAGGTTGTAATTACATTAGGTATTGTTATGTCAAATGAGCGGTTTAATAGGTTGAAGCTTAGAGTGGTTAAGCAGGTTTGTAAAGTCACCTTGCTTATGGTAAATAGAATCAGAACCAGAACTTGAGCAACGCTACCCAGAACAGGTCTTTGACTGCATTGAGCTGCTCTTGGTGGCATAACCCTTGCAGTGGTAGAACACTATCCCGTGACTAATAGGCCATGCTCTGTTATTCCGTGTTGATCACGTGTTGTGTGCAGACAACTGGAACTCATGAATTAACCACCAACAATATATATCCACAAAGCGATGTGGAAAATAGTAAAATACAAGTTATGATTAAGGACTTACATTTGTTGGTAAGCTGAAAGGAGGACCAAAGGTAGCATCTTTCATTTGGCTGGACAAAAGTTCTCTCCTTCGTGCTATGAAGTGACTGGCAGGTGGATGTTGCTGTCTGTTAGTCCTTGGGAGCAGTGAGAAGAACCATCATGCTCTCTCTCCAAACCTACCCAGAGAAATAATCTCAGAAAAGCAGGAGGAATTTTTCAAAGAGCTTATCACCTTAAAGTCAGTGATTTGGGATCTCAAGAATAAAAACCTTAAGGAATTTGAGATTTGGCAAAGCATTTTTAAAAACATTTATTTTTATTTGAAAGGCAGATTTTATAGAGAAGAGCAGCAGAGAGAAGTCTTTCATCCACTGAAACCAGGCGCCTCCTCCAGGTCTCCCACGTGGGTGCCAGGCTGATTCTCTGCTGCTTTGCCAGGCCACAGGCAGAGAGCTGGATCGAAAATGGAGCAACCAGAACATGAACTGGTGCCCATAGGGGATGCCAGCACTGGAGGCAGAGGACTAGATTGCTAAGCCACAACACTGGTGAAATAATTTCTTTAGTGGATCAAGTTACACTAAGATTCAATGGATATATGAAGGAGCTTGGCCCTGACCCACTCCATTCTAAAAGTATAATTCTAGATGGATTGTGCAACTAAATGTGAAATACAGAGCAATCAAAACTCTGGAACATCACATAGGAAAGTATCTTTGTGACTTTGCTGCTGTGATTTGACCAGAGTCAGTTCCCTCATATAGGACTCATTTAGTACTTTAAACTCCAAAGCCTGCATTAAAGGTATCGGGGGATGGAAATGCAATCCAGTTTTAGTGTTTAGAGAGATAAGATATTGGGGAAATGGTTAGATTGAAGAGGTCATTAATCTAATGGTGCAAATGAAGCAATAACTACTACAAATAAATGCAGCCAACTGGCGAAATCTCCTACATGGAGTGTTGTGTAAGTGGAGACAGCCACAAAGGAATATATACTCTAACGCTGTACATTATATGAAGCTTAAAGACAGGTGAAAGTTAAGTTGGTAGTTGCAATAAAAACAGTACGGTCTCATCTATTCTGTCTGACACACTATCAACAATGCTACTTTACCTCGGAAGTTTTCCCTCTTTCCTGCAACAGTGATTAGCAGGTAGTACTTATGTTTCCGTTCAGCATTTATAAGAGAGAGAGGGCTCTTTCTTCTGCTGGTCCACTCTCCAAATGGCTTGAGCTGGGCCAGTATGAAACAGGGAACCAGGGGCTTTCCACATGGATTTAAGAGCCCAAGCATCTTGGCCATCGTCTACTGCTTCTCCAGGAGCGTTAACAGGGAGCTGGATCAGAAATGGAGCAGCGGAGATTCAAAATGGAGGTCATACGGTATACCGGGACAGCAGGCAGCAGCTTTATCCGGTACACCAGGGTGCCCGCCTCTCAGACTCTGGTTTTTGAAGATTTATTTATTTGCATCACAAAGAGAGGGAGTGACCTAGATTGACCTTGGGCTCTAAGCATTAGTTCGACCGACCCCTCACTGTTGCAGGCATTTTGAAATTTTAGTCTTTTTTTCAAATAAACAAAACTGAGCTTCAACAAATAGATATTAATTAAACAAAGTATTCTTTTTACTAAGGTATAACATGCATAATAAAAAAACCAGCTGTAAAGTCAATGATGTTCATAAAGAGAATAACCCCAATGTAAATGAATATAGAGATGAAGAAATAGAGCTTTTCCAGCACTCCAGCTGTTGCCTCTTCAAAAAGAACATGCACTCCCAAATTACAAATGATTGCAGCTACTTCTTAGGAGTAGGCTGGATTCCCAACCAAAACTTGGTTCAGATGTCAAGCTTAATGATGCCACACAGGCCACGAGTAGAGATGAGGAGATTTATTGCACAATGAGGCTCTCTACAGATAGGAGGGCAGGCATCCCAAGTGGGGCTGAAAATAACTTGGTAGAGAAAAGAAGACTGGCCTGAGCTGATTATGCGGTGCTGCCAGAGTGAGGGCAGGAGGGGGCTCACCTGGTTTGAACTTCTCACTCTGATCTAAGAAGAGAGCACCAAAAATGTTTTATCAGCTTGTTCTGATCTTGAGCATAAATGAAAAGAAGTGGGCAAGGCTTAAAAGACAGCAGCAATTCAACAGCAAAAATTAGGATCAAACTGGGTTTTTTTGGTTTTTTCGTTTGTTTGTTTGTTTGTTTTAGCACAAACACAACCAATGTTTGTTTCTTACTCATGCTACACAGCATCAAGGCGTGGTGGGGGAAAGAGCTCCAGTCCACATTACCTTTATTCTAGACAGTCAAGGTAACGGTTACCATGAGCATCGCTAATCACTTTAGCAGACAAAAGGCGGGAAACAAAACAAAAAGCAAAAGCAAAAACTAAACAACCTCAAACAAGACCTTAGAGCTCCTGCCCAGAAATGACATTTGTCCAAAATAAGCAATATGACTCTGCTAGATACAAGAGGTAAGAAGACTGCAATCTACCAATTGTACAGCAGGACAAGAACCAGAAATATCTGATGAACCACACCTTTGTCCATCCCAGGTGGATTTTTTTTTTTTTTTAGTTTTTAATTCTAATGATATTTGCATAGTTGACCAAGGAAGGAAGGATCGAGGTGGATTTTTTTTAATTAATTTATTTGATTATTTGATGATAGAGTTCCATAGGCCCTAGGATTTCTCTTACCCCATTCCCAAGCCCCTGCA
Source organism: Ochotona curzoniae (assembly GCF_017591425.1). Classification (NCBI taxonomy): domain Eukaryota; kingdom Metazoa; phylum Chordata; class Mammalia; order Lagomorpha; family Ochotonidae; genus Ochotona; species Ochotona curzoniae. The sequence continues at coordinate 27,744,185 of NW_024467096.1, forward strand.
CCCCCACATATATACTAATTTCCTCTGTATCATTACAATAGTGTAGTCCTTCATAAAGAGTTGTAAGTCCATCATTCTGCTATTTAAGTGCATCCTTACATTGTAGGTATGGACAATGGCAGAGAGCCCAGCATGCTATTGTCAAGATATATTTAACAGTTTCACTGGGAGTCATCTTTGATTTGGAAGTAGAGATGCATACTGCATTGTACCTTCACATCCAGATATGACAGTCTATTACAGAGTTACTACACATCCCTTTAAATGAAAATCCATAAAACAAGGTCACCTACAGGAAGGAAGAAAAAATAGAAAATTAACATCATGAAGTTAAATAGCATGCTACTGACTGACCAATATGTCACTGAAGAAATGAAAGAGAAAATATAAAAACCCTCTTGAAGCAAATGATGCTACTATGTGACCTATGAGTCAGCGGCTCCTAGGTGGATCTGAAAGGATGAGTGGGAAACTAACAGGTGAAGAAAAGTACATCATTGAAACTGAAGCAGTAGCTTGAATCGACATGCAGAAGGGTGGGAGATGGGGTGCAATCTCAGAGTGCTTAAATCCAAGTGTGAGCGGTGAGGTTCGGAAAGAGGGTTGAATTTAGCAACAGAAAGCCATGACAATTAAGCATTTGAGGCTTATGGCAAGGAATGAGTGATTTTAAGAGTGTTGAACATGTGTTCTCAGTAAGATGGTATAGATAAAATAGACAGGAATTTGGAAACATAGTGAGATAGAAGAATGTGTGAAAGTCTAAACAAGGACTACGGTAAAGCAGATAGAAAAATGGATGCTGGGAACCATTTGGGATTCAGTTAGATATAAAGTAACAATGAATGGTGATAATTATTCCGTTTTATTTTGTTCTAGATGGCTGGAGGAATGATGATGATATTTCTTACAGCACAAAGGACAACACAGGGAAAATTAATAAGCTTGATTTTGAACATGTTGAGTTTAATGTGATGAAAGGCCTTCCAACCAGAGTGGAACAGAAACTCAGAGTTTAGTCTAGTCCTAAGAAGAGATACAAAGTTAAATGTACAGTCTTCAATTGACATAAGATGGGCACCAACAGAATCCATGAATGGATGAGTTTGCTCATTCAGGGACTATGAAGTTAGAAGAAAAGAGATGAAGATCAAACTATGGAGAACACTTTCAGCCAACCTGCTGATTACACAAAAACTTATAAAAGGAAAGAGGAAGAATCAGAGACTAAGAAGACACACAAGCTTCAATGAAAAGCATCCAACAAAAAGATCTGCGGTTCACAATGTCAAATGCCGCCGCCCAGAGGATGCATAGCAGGAGCCCCCAAAAGACTGGATGGACTGTTGGGAGGTGACTAGTGACTTTGTGAAACGCATTTTGGTAGAGTGGGATTGTAAGGTAGGAGGCCTTCCGGTAAGATATGAGAACACATGTGGGAAGATTATTCTGTGTAAATTTGGGGTTGAAAAGAAGGAGAGTTATGTATGGAAAAAGAGTTTAAGCAGAAGGCAGAGCTTCTGGAAAGTTTAGCTGCATAACTTGGCAGGCCACCTCGCACACACTTCCTTTAGAGAAAGAGTTTGAGTTAAGAGAAAACTGCTAAAATAGAACCATAGCACTTGGTAGATTCTGAAATGCACCATCACATCTAGGTGTGACAAAAAGTTCCCTAGGGTGGGCATGTGACTCAAGAGGTGAGCAAATGGAATCTGTCTGGAACAATCCAGAATTCTCCCGCTGTGTTTGGAAACTGGCTCAATGTAAGCTGAGGACTGCCAGTCTTTCTTTTTTTTTTCCATTACATAAATGAAGTCTGTCTGAGAAAGTGGCCAGCACTGAGCCGAGAGAGCCAGAATCTAGATACAAAAGACAATCTTTTTCCCCCCTTTCCCAGCAACTCCTGATGCAAGACCTGTCTGTGCTTTACCATTAGGCAAGTCAATCAAGCCTCCATTTTATTAAAGCTGATTAGAGTTGGGTATTTTCTCCTTTGCAATGAAACAAGCCCCTAATATGCAACACCATAAAAACTCAGGTACACTTGCTTAGCACAGGTGCCTTCCACATCACACATGAGATTTTAAGGAATTGATGGCAATGATCAGGAGAGACATTCAGAATGGAACTGAATTGAGTATTTTGTTTTTCTCAGATTGCTAATGGAATTCACTGTAAGAACAGAAAAATGTTGCAATAAGATAAACATTAACTTTTGAGTCATCAGTCTACATAGTTTTCTTTGCGATGCAGTTATGAAAAGCATGTGCATTAGATTATTTGCTTGTTGTTTTCCCCAAACAGATAAAAAAAAAACCCATGACATTGCCACTCACTAAAGGATAATATCTTTGATCTTAGTAAATGAAAAAAAAAAAATCCGTCTTTATAATGTGATTGCAAGTTTCCAAGATCTAGATGGATCTTTCCCACACACACTGCATGAACTAGACTTCCTTATTTGTTTTTGGGTTAGGTCCCAATTCACATGGGCCGCAGCAGCCAGATGGTTCTTTCTTTCCTGTGGTATCAGGCACTATCAACTTGTGAGTTGCAAATATCCAAGCTTCCTCCTGAAAATCAGCCTTCACAGAATCGCCCTGGGGACCAGAAATGAGGAATTCCTCCTCCACTTGCAGTTTACAAAGCAAAAGACAAAGGAACAGAAGAAAGCTTGTCTGCAATACATCACCAGGGAGCCAGTGCTCTGAGGAGGGCAAGGTTGATATTAATAGAGGCACAGTTCTCTTTGAGCAGAAAAGATTGCTGAGTGAATCTGGAACCGACAGTTTTCAGATTCTAGAAAGTTTCACTTGTTGCGAAATGACACAAATCAAAACAGAAGTGCTATTGTGTGCTATATCCTTTCTTGCTCTAATTTGAAGTAGTTTGTATTCAAATGTCCAAATAATCTATAGCGTTTGTGAATTCACACATCTAAGGCCACAGTTCTCACTTTGTTTGCAAGGAGTTATACTAATCCATTTAATTCTCAATGGGAATCCAGTATCAATGGTAATAAAATATACCATGACAGAGAGTTGGTCTTAGGACCCTGCATATAGTTATACATAAGTTTTCCGGAGGAATTATCACTGTTTGTGAGAGAAAGTCAAGTGCTTGGGGTCAGAAGATTACCTCCTAAGTCTGGCTTTGCAGCTACCAATTTAGAACCATGGGTAGATCAGCTAATCCCTCCAGATCCGTTTCCTGTTACTGGAGATTTTGATAGTTTAGTTATTACTTCCACATTACACAATTATTGCAAATGTATTGCTTTAAAGCAATCACCTTCCGATAGGAACAGATCCTAGGGATGAGTTATTCAGGTGGGTCTTGGTCCAACTATTCTTTTGCTTCTTGGAGCATTTATTGAGTTCACTTCGGTGCTCAGTGGGCAGATGGAATACTTTGGAGGGACCAAGTTCCCTGACCTGGTTGCCCAGCATGGATGAACTCCATTTGTCCGCTGGAGCAGTTGGTGCAGCACAGTATTGTCTACCTTCCCACCGGCTTGGCATGGTCATACCTCTTCCATGGTATGTGGTTTCTGCCAGAGGAGAATCACCAAAGAAGCGTGAACATTGTTCACGTCTATCATTGTTTTCATTGTATATCAATTATGGAAAAACAAGACTCAACAGCTGAGGAAATCAATGTCAAACAATTTCATATGTATATTTTAAAACCACTGCGTTCAGTGCAGTGGCATAGCAGCCTACTTTTTCTTTGCCAGCATCCTATATGAGAACTAGTTTGAGTCCTGGCAGCTCCATTTTCAATCTAGCTCCCTGCCTGGGCACAAAACTGAGTCTGGTCCAAGTCCTAGCACCCTTGTATCCACGTGAAAGATTCAGAAGAATCTCTTGGTTCTCAACTTTATGCTGGCCTGGCTCTGGCCGTTGTGACCATTTGTGAAGTGATCCAGTGTGTGGGAGATTCGCTCTTTCTCGCTTTAACTGTGACTTTAAAGTAAAATATATAAAAAAGCCACCATGCCTAGTTAAAAGGGTTCAAATTTTGTTTCTCCAAATCTTGTCCAACAGTGTGTCTGCCTCCATATTTTATTCATTAACTCACTGGTTCATCTAATATTTTAAACTGAACTCTGGGTTAGACTTTGTGGGGAGTAGAAACAAAAATTGGGGGTCAAAGAGGATACAGAATCTTTGCTCCCTCAGAACACAGAGTCCAATGCGGGACACCCACATTAACCAAAATAAGATAAGTATACACTTACAGAATCTACTCGGAGCTATGAGAAAAGCTGAGGGAGCCCTGAGGGTACAGAGTCAACGGAGCAGATTTAATCAAAGGGAAGGGATAGGGTTAAGACTTCCCAGCAGAATGAATGTTTACTGTGAGATATAAAGAATGACTCGGAGCTGGCAAAGTGAAAGCCATCATTACATCTTCTTCCAAGACTTCTTGTGTTGGCCTTACAGCTCAGATTCCTAATTTAGAAGACCCATTCTTTCCACCTCACTTGATTATTCCTTGGTAGTCATTTATTTTTTAAAATTATTGTAATATTTAATTGATAAGGCAAATTTACAGAGAAAAGAAGAGACAGAAAGATCTTCCATCTGCTGGTTCACTTCCCAAGTGGCCTCAACGGCCAGAGCTGAGCTGATCTGAAGCCAGGAGCCAGGAGCTTCTTCCAAGTTTCCCATGCAGGTGCAGGGTCCCAAGGACCATCCTTTACTGCTTTCCCAGGCCATTAGCAGGGAGCTGTATGGGAAGCGGAGCAGCTGGGACATGAATCAGCGCTCATATGGGATCCTGGTGCATGCAAAGCGAGGACTTTACCCACTACGCTACCACTCTGGGCCTGGTATTCATTCGACTTTAAAAGCTTAATACTTAATATTGAATAAACAATTTCTAATTTGTTACCATCCTCTTAAATCACTACAGGCTTCTTACCGTCAGGTGAATAGAATCCATAGGTGGAGTTTGATGCAGGAGGCACTCCAGGGCTTGTACTAACTACCTCTTTAAAAAATGACTTATTTTTGTTTGAAAGAGAGAGACTATCTTCCAGCCACTAGTTCACTCTCCAGCTGGCCACAACAGCGAGAGCTGGGCTGAGGTGAAGCTGGAGTCAGTGGCTTCCACTGGGACTCCTCTCTTGATGAGGGTTTGAGGAGTCATCCTCCGCCGCTTTCCCAGAACGCAGGCAGAGTTGGGCGGGAAGCGGAGCATCCAGAACATGAACTGACACCCTTATGGGATTCTGACGTGTGCAAGGTGAGGATTCAGCCACTAGACTATGGCGCTAGGCCCCACCAATTCTTATCTACTAGCTTTCCTAGACATGTCTTCCTTTCCACCACATTTTAATCTGTTTGAAGACAGGAATGATGACTTCATCGTGCTTCTGAGCTCAGTGCATTTCACAGTATTTGCTACACAGCTAGCACCCAGCAGTGGTTTGGAAAATATATATCATTTTGAAGATTATAAGGCTATGAAGGAGAGAAATTTTGCTATCTTTTAGTATACTTAGCACTTAGCACCATGGGTTAACATTTAGCACCGAAGTTAACATTTCATTGCTTTCTGTGTGTGAACATTTCAAGCATCACTGAACCAATGATAATGTTTTGTACATATGCAGATTGCATGCGCTTCCACTAATTACAAGCTCCTTAATGCAAGAATTATGTCTTCTCTATATTTTCTTTAATTATTCTAGTTTCTTTCATGATTCCAATTCATAATATTTTATATATAAATCACTGATGTGAAGCAAAAATATTTCCTGAGTTCAGAAGTTATTCAGACTCTTTGCACCTTTGTTATAGATGCATCATGGTGCTAAGCACTGTGAGGAACTGGGTTTGTGTCTGCCTGCATGATAGAACTGTGTGACTACGTCATGGATTTGTAGATGATTTATAGGAAGTAATAAAACCTGAAAAGGAATAGCGCCGTTAATCTTTCGATACATCTCCAGAATCTTTAAGCCATCTCAATCTTGTCCTTTAGTATTGTTGTGTACAAATGTTCCCATCCCGTTTGTCCGCATACTGTTTTTCATTGTCCTGGAAGAGGGACAAGGAAGATGACACCACTGCGGATTATGTCATAGACACAAGAGCAGGAAGGAGCTGGAAGGTAGCTCCTTATTCCACAGATGCGGAAACTATGGCGCAGATCTGGACTTTGGCCTTCGCAATGGTCTGTATGTGTAGGGGCACAAAATTGAAAAGACCTCACAGGTTAAAGCCAGCCTGGCATTTGGCTGCTTTTCCTTAGAGGGTCTCTTCCAACAACGATGTTCCAGGACACACCTGTTGGATTCCACTTAAAGTTTGGTAAGTGCAAGCGTATTTATATCACAGATGACATCATCCATCCGTCTTGGAAGCCCTAGCACTCACTGCACAGGTTCAGCAGTTGCTAAGATGTCCCCTGCTTTCATCGACCTCGCTGTGTCTTCGCTCCTTGACCTTTAAGGCTTCCTGGTGCCAGAATGTCTGCAACTGTAGGATCAAAGACCCCCAGGGGAAAAAAAATCCATTCCTAAGTGAGTTGAAAACTGGATGAGTTATTGGGAAAATCAACTCTAGGCCCTAGAGCCCTTGCTCTTCTGGAAAGTGCCTGAACTATATCCCAACCATAAACATCAAGACCTAAGACGTAAACACAGCACCCAAGACAGAGCTCGTATTGAGGCTCTATCTCCTGCCTGCCAGGCCAGAGCCACATTCCATTGTCCTTCTAAAAGAGACTGATGTGAAATAAGTGCTCAGGAAATGCCTCTGAAATACCCGAATCCATGAGGTGGTATATAACAACATATGTAAAAATGTATTTACCGAAATTACTAAGGTAAGAGAATTTAAAAATGAAACAGGTCACCAGTCCTTTTAGTCTTAGAATTTGTATCTTAAAGTTGATTTCTAGCCTCTAAGCCAGGCCAGATTTAAAAGGTCAATGCCCAGGACCTCATCTAATTTTCCCCGTGTAAGGGAAGGCAGCATCAATGGGTCCTCACTTTGCCAGCTTCGGAAGAAGCAATTTGTGTGGCCCATCTTCCTGATACCCCCAGAGTGTCATCTATGTCTTGAGGACATGTGAGGATTCTTCTCGGGTTTGCAGCTAGCATACATCTTCACGTCAGTTTCATAGTCACCCTGTTAAGCGCTGGCTGCCCTGTGCCTGCTCCAAGAGGGGTAACTCCGTTTGGTTTACCATTCTTCGGCTGCCTGCAATTGCTGTTTCAACACAACCCTCAGCCGGGACCCACTGTTTAAGGCAAACCTCAGAGCATTCTTCAAATATTTTCGAAGCCCTCTCTCATTACACATGCCCTTCCTTCCTTAGTCTTGTAGAGCTAGATGTAGGATATTTTTGCAATCTACTATACATAGCACAGCTTTTATAATCCTTGGCTGTGTTATCTCAGGCGCCCCCTTAACAATCCCTTAACAAATAAAGTAACCTGAGGAGAATAAAATCCTTGTTGATGGATGGATGTGAGCCTTGCAATACGCACAGCCCAGCCTGCTCTGACAACTCCTGCTCCAGCTGCGCGCTCCAGCTGCGCGCTCCAGCCAGTCCTTTGGTCCTTTGGTCCTACTTAGAGCTCCCTTCCAGGTTTTCGCTCTCACTCTTGGCTCTGTCTCGGATAGTGTCCGTCACCCTATCTGAAGTCATAATTCAACTCGGGGCTTATCTTCCTCATGAAATTTGCTAAACAATGTGTGTTTGGACTTGCAGACGTTAAATTCCCCTTTAACACGGACACATATTTGTTTTAGTCCCAGAATTTTAGACATGACAATTCCTTTTGAATCCTTCGTTTTATGGCTGAGAGAACTAAGCCCCCCTCCCTCCCCAAAGGTGAAATGATTTACTTTCTAGTCCTTAGCCTGGAAAATATTTAACTTGCTTAAACTTCTTTTGTGGCACTTATCTTCTGTATCCCCTGGTTCGGTAGGCTGAGCGATTGCATTTCCCAATGCATTGCACATTGTTCTCCGCCTGGCATCCTGAAAAGTCTAAGTCAATTAAGTCAGTGAACTGAGTGAAATAATGTTATCATCCTTTGCTTTACATTCAACCCTAACAGGATTCATACGTTCAGAAATACAATAGGGTCACTTCAGAGTAAAAGTAAAAGTCATGAACTATGTAATCCCCCACTTATTTCAAAGCAGAATTAATATCAGGTAAGTTTCTTCGCTGTTCTAAATCAGTCTTATAATTGTAGCAAAAACGGTAACCAAATATCTTTCAACATCTACCATCTCTGACAACTCTTTCTGTTGGAATTATTTCTTTCAATATTACACTTTGCAAAAAAAAGCATTCTAAAATAAAGATGCCATCCACCTTGGCACACTGTCTTTCCCAGGATACCAAATGAGCCACGAAGCTCTTGTTTATAAGAGGTGGATTTATAGAACAGAAAAACCAGTCTGTGTCTGTAGGAACTTCTCCAAGCAGGAGATGTGAACAAAGAAGGGGTCATTCTTAAAAATCACCGGAAGCTTTGATCTTTCTCCTAGCCTAGAGCAAGGTGGAAGGGGAGACTTAAACAAGTCCGATCTGTGTATTTAAATGAAACAACACTTCCAACATGTATGGGCAAGCGGGAGGGTTACTCAAATGATGCCTACACAGATACACCACGAATAAGAGAAATTCTTCTTTTTCCCCTCCAAGGTTTAACCATTGGAACTAAAGAATTCTGAAAGGGGGGGTGGGGATATAGGAAAGAATGCAAATTTGGCAGAAATAAAATCGCAGTAATTTTGGCCATCTCACCTTTACGCCTATAACTTAAAAAATCCTATATTGTATCTAGGCTCGATGTGGTCTCTAACCTGGTAACTGTTGACTCCTTTAGGGAAGACTCACAGCCTTCCGAGCATTCCCAGGACAATGAAGGAAAGGCGTGGCCACCATGTCTAGGGCTTGACTCACCGAAGGGAACTGTCCAGTTAAAAGCCCTACAGATACTGGCTTATCTCTCTTCTGCTAGGACTTCTATCAGTGCATACCCCATCTCATTTCTAGGCAATGTGTCACTGACGCACTGTGGATGTGTAGGTTCTGAGAGTCACCCACTGGACTGTTACAGGGACCGCATTTCTGGGGGCTCCTAGCACAGCATCTAGAAACATTGCATCGAATGCATAAATCCATCGGGGATAATGGGAATCTACATTTCTGGAGTCATACATGTTGAGTTTTTTGCCGTTGAAATTTCTTACCCTTGTTCACTTTCCTCCACTGAAGTAAGAATGACTTGATATTAATTTTGCTGTGAAATGGATACAGCAAATGACAAGGGAGCTGTTCTTGCCTGTTGAATCTACAGTCATGGCATATGGATTCTGTTTACTCCCAGGAGGATCCAAGAGGGCAGATGAATGGAAGAAAAAGAACAGGGTTCTAAGATGGGCTGCTCAGCTGATATCTATAGGCCATTCCTAGGGTCCTTAGAAGGGATTTTTGGAAGGGAAATAGACACTTGGATGCAGCCAGCACTCACCAGGCACCCGCATCCTGGAACAGAGCTACAAGGTGGAAGTGTCCATTGTCAAACCCAGTCACAACGCCATACACGAAGAACCAAGGACAGTCTGGTGTGCAGTCACAGTGGATTGGGCCAAACTTTTAAACTCCTCTGACTTTCACCTGAGTCCCTAGCTTGGTCTTATGGGCTGGGGTAGGTCTGTTTGCATGTGGAGTCTGAGACACAAGTCTCTGTATTTATCCACAGAGCCACTCAAGCCATGCAATTTACACAAAACCCTGTGGCTGAAATCCAGCCATGTGTCTACATGGCCTGTGTGGGTTCATCGGCAACACCTTGCTGAAAATTTGAAAGAATGTTCCCTGCACGCTTGGAGTGGCCCTTTCAGGAGGCTCACTTGGCCCAGGGCTTAGAGTCATGAAAGTGTTCAGATTTACTTTCTGGAAAGAGCCAACAAAGATATGACTGCTATACTCACAGAGATTGCTAGAATTGAAAGCAGGGGACTTGTTCATCATTCAGTTACACCTGTGTCCGTGCCATGACAAGACCACCCTCACTGGCATTGTGACATGTGCGTGAGAGCAGACAGTCATGGATTTGACAATGGCAGAGGGAGCCACACTGCCATTTCCATCATTCTTGTAGATCAGCCTGCACACCACACCTGATGGCTCTGCCTCCATATCCCTGAAAAAAAAAAAATCAATCTGGAAACCATTTTTGTCAATGGAAAACTCATTATAATTTTTCTCCAATGCGGTTCATTGTTTCCTTAATGAAAGCATCACAATTATTGTCAATAAGTTTTACTACACCTTCACTTAAAAACGTATCAGTATCGGGAAAAAAGAAGCAGCATGGCCTGATTTCTGGCTCTTTCTTATTCTCTTGACTTCCAGCCACGGAGCAGGAGGGGAGTTGTAGAAACCAAAGCGAGGTAGGTCTGACACCTTCCCTGCAAACATTCTGGAGCTCACTGCGGCTGCCTGTCATCACTAATAATTTCTCCTCCAGGAAATGTCATTGCTTCACTGCATTGCAAGAAAATGATGTCATGCTATGGAGCTCTGATCCATTTCCTGACTTTTAACCTGAGTCTTGTAACCTTTTTCAGCTGTCCTGCTCCCAGAGAAAATGAAACACATTGAAAAGTAAAGGCCAGTGCATCTCATAAAGAGCCTCGAGGCCCCAGGCTAAGGCTAACTTTTGCATATATATTAATGACCAATACACAGTTTCGTTTGGGTGTCACATCCTGGATATGGCGTGGACCCAGTACTTAGGAAGTGGAAAGGAAATAATCTTCAGGATGTGTCTAAGATTTCTTGGCAGAAACCCTTCCTTCCCCTACGATGGGTTTAATTAGTAGTGACAACGTTTAATTTAATTAGGATGCCTGGCTTGCTTTTTTGTTCAGGGCCGTGGATTTTGTGGTTAAACTTTGTGTGAAAATGACCAATGGTCCACGAACTGATAGTTTAAGTTTTACATACTGCCTTTCTGTCTTCACGTCTTAGGACTGGTTACAACCCAAGCCCAAATGACATTATGAAGCTATTTCCTGGAATGTCAAGGGCCGAAATTGCCCTGTCAAAAACGACTCTGTTCTTTCAGGGGTTTCAGAGAGCAAGGGCTCAGATTGCATTCTTGCTCTGTTATTATAAGTTTTTCCCTGGCAGGAAACCACTGGGTCTCAGATCATTTGCATATATCCAATGAGAGCGATCTACTGTTCTAAGGAGGTTTTCAAGATTGCATGACAACACCAGGCAAGAATCTCATATGGAGGGAAAAGGGATTTTTCCCCCTTCTTTTCCTAAGCCCCATTTTAAATAGTTTCCTTCCCACAAGTTGCTGTGTCCACATTCAAAGTGTTATAAGTTACCCAGCCCATTTTCCTGCCTTGGCCCCGTCACCAGTTCAGCAATATCAATAGCCACACCAAACTGGAAACAGACTGTTTAAAGCGAGGTGCCTTATTCCTTCCGGTCTGTAAAGCAGACATTTTTGGTGCATGATGGTGGTGAATTAACCATTTAGATCTCCCCGGCAAGGGCACAGTAGCATGTTTGTTCATTTCTTTGTGGCTGCAAGGACCAAAAATAATCTCACAGGTTTCTTGATGCCCTGAATATAACATTATCCATAAGATTCCATTTAGCCCATCACACTACTTCTTTGGCACCATAAAAAAATTATGTATTGACTTGGGATCTTTATCGTTATATACATTTTGCAAAGGGTTTTGTGCTAAAGTTCTGGAAAGTAACTAATTGGATTTCACTGGTCTTACAAATTGGGACCACACAGCTGGGGCTTGTAATCCAGAACAAAAATAAAAGCTCAATGGCCACCTTGAATTTCTTTCAGAGCAGAATGGGGTATAAATTAGAAAGCAAATGCAAGCAAATAACTAACCAGAGTGCCCAGTACTGGAAAGGGACACTCAGATAGTATGAAAGCGAATTCAGACATTGTATGGATGAAGGTAAAGTTGGTTTTTGTGTAACCATCAGCTGTAAGACTTGCTCCATTGAATGACAGATACACACATTGATGGAAGAGCTGGAGCTGGCAGGCCCTCCAGGACTCCTAGACACCAACAACTGGACTACGTGTTCTCAGACATGTTGCTTAGCCCTCTGAATAACGTTTCATCTTGCAGTTTTATGTATAAAGAGGACTATTTAAAATTTTAATTTTGAATGTGTTCTCAAATGCATAGATTCTACAGTCATATTTAAAGGCATTTAATAAATGTGTCTGGTGAATCTATAACACTGGCCATTATTTTTCTATCTTCAAGGTGTGTTGAACATTCTATTATGTGTCTCACTTCCGGAGTATCTATGAACTCGCTAAGTCTGTACATTGGTGACGCCCAGCAGCTCCGCCTGAGACTCTGGCTGGCAATGACAGAAGACCAGGATCTGAAAGCAGGTGTTTCTCATTCCAGAGGCCAACACACCTTCTGTGACATGAGAATGATGTGTCTCAATCTGTGATTTACATCAGAATTCCCTCAAGGAGGGTTTCCTGAAGATCACAAGTTTCCAGTTCTTTGGAGTTCTCTGGGTGGTGCTGATCCAACTGGCCTGGGCACCACGAGGTCCCTTGCACTACGCTGTGAAGAGCTTCAGATGTGGGACTCAGATAAAGACAATGTAACATACAGATCTCTGAGCAAACCAAGAAAGACCTCTTCCCATACTCAGAGCCACTCTTGGCAATAGTTAGGCTATCCAGGATAAATAGCTCTCGCAACTTTTTTTAAAAAAAAAAAACTCTAAGGTGGATTTTATTCTATAAATCTTTATTGAAAGGCCACTATTTTTTTATAAGATATTTATTTGAGAGGGAGAGAAACTTAGAAAATCAGAGAGAGAAGGAGAGAGAGAGAAACAGACTTGTTTATTCTCCAAGTACCCAAAACAATAGGGCTATACAGAAGCAGGAGCCAAAAACTTTGTCTGGGTTTCTCTTATTGGGTGACAGAGACTCAATTACTTGAGTTCTTGCTCAAGGTGCCTCCCAGTCTTCTAGAATTGGGAGCTGGAAACAGGTGTTTTTATTCCAGATACTCCACTAATATGAGTCGTGAGTGTCCTAATTGATGTCCTGGCAGGTAAGCCAAATGCCAGCCCCACCTCTCTAAGTTCCCTCCCAGCTAATGAATTCTTATCACGAATGCCGGAGATAGAGATGCTGGGGGAGAAGGGTTGAACTCCCCGCACAGGAAATCTTTCTTACTAGAGTAGTGCCTTGACAAGTTAGTGCAGTGTGCAGAAAGAAAACTCTTTAGGTAACACAGAATACAAGGCAGTGAAATAGCACATGGAGAAGCAGAAAAATGTAAAGAAAATAATCACTCACTACAAATTTGTATTTCAAGTTTTTTTTTTAATATCTGTAACAGTGATGTAATTTCAAGTTTTTCAAGATTTACTTATTTCTTTGAAAGACAAAGTAGCAGGGAGAGAGGAAGAGGTTGTGAGTTCTTCCATCTGTTGATTCACTCGCACAAGTGGCCGCACTAGTCAAGACCGGGCCAGCTTGAACCCAGGAGTCTGGAAACCCATCCAGGTATTCCAAATGGATGACAGAGACTCAAGTGCTTGGACTGTCTTCAGTTGCCTTTTCAGCAACACTAGCAGGAAGCTGATTGGGAAACAGAGTAGATGGGACTTGAACTTGCACCCCACCTACAAGGAGTGTTGGCTTCACAAGCAGCAGCTTAATTTGCTGAGCCTACAAAAGGGGTCCCCTAATTTCAATTTTCATATGATAACATAAAAATTAGAAAAGAATGAGAGCTAAACTAAAAGATCTAAAATGTATGCTGATTTCAAGCTTGATCACATAAGAACATGGAGACAAAAATCTAAAGGTCAAACTTTAGAACTATATCAACATAATAAGCTAACTTAAAAGAAAAACTCCAAACTTGCAAGCCCATTCATTTGGCCCTGCAAGGAAAACAAATCAAGGAAGCACGTATTTCTGTAGTTTAATAAAGAGTGCCATTTTTGACATTTAATTTACCCATTTTTATGTTATTGGAACCCACTTAAGGATTTAAGAAGAATCAATGGACAGAGCAAAATTGGTGATGGTGTGGACAGGCAAAGAGGTATGAATGAGAATTCCAAGCATAATAAAACATCTGGCGTAGGTATCCAGCAATCAGGAAGGCCCCCTGGTCTTGTGGGCGGAAGCCATCCAGGTCTGAGAGGAAGCTCACCGTTCAATGTCTCTTGTGCTCATTTGCTATTTGTTTTGTCGGTTGGGATTGCTTTGAGGCTTTTGAAAAATTAACAGAAGGTTAAAGGGCATTTCCTAAAATCTATGAGCCAAGGATTGAACGGTGATAGGAAGTGAGGGGTAGGCAGCAAACATTGCTTGAGCTCCACCGGCTGCTTCAGGCTCCTGTTGGAAATCTTGTCACTTTTTTTTTTCAACATGTGGCGAAGAGGTTATCTCCATTTTACAAGTCAGGGAACTTTGGCTCAAGAGGTTTGATGTGACTTTTGTGCAGGCCAGTTGATGATCAGTGTTAGAGAGCACTTAAATCTCACACCGTCTGACGTCAGAAATGCCACTGTGATCCAGTCCTCCATGTTTCATAAATAAGGGAGAAACCACTTTTCCTCCAACAAATCACCACCCTCTGGCAAGGAAATTCATATCCAGTTTTTCTCTGTATTACTTCCTGGAGATTCTCCTTGGAGTCCACAAGCAAAGTAGATTCCCCATGATATATAAATTATTTTTTAGATTTGAAAACCTCCTGCTATAGGTTTAAGTAAGATTTAAGCTCAGAAGACATAAAAATGAAATCTACTATTCTTTTGGCCCTCCCATCCTCAGTCTTATATTTCTATGTCAAGTTTTAAATTTTGAATTATATGTGCCACCATCTAGCATGATTTTATGTTTACGAATTATGTTTATTGATAATTCTTCATTTTATAGTCCCTTACTTGAATGTAGACTCCTGATTTCTTGGTTGTTCTGCTCATGGATGTATATGAAGTTAATAGAAGAGAGATTAGTGCATGTTTATTCTGTAAGAAGTCAGATAATAGGGCCCGGCGCGGTGGCGCAAGTGGTTAAAGGTCCTCGCCTAGCACGCCCGGGAGCCCATATGGGCGCCGGTTCTAATCCCGGCAGCCCCGCTTCCCTTCCACCTCCCTGCCTGTGGCATGGGAAAGCAGTCGAGGACGGCCCAAAGCTTTGGGAACCTGCACCCTGTGGGAGACCCGGAAGAGGCTCCTGGTTTCGGATCGGCATAGTATCGGCCCGTTGCGCTCACTTGGGGAGTGAATCATCGGACGGAAGATCTTCCTCTCTGTATATCCGCCTTTCCAATAAAAAAATAATAAAAATAAATCTTTAAAAAAAAAAAGAAGTCAGATAATACATACTTTAGGTCTTATGAACTATGTGGCTCTCTTTTGCAACTCTACCACCTCTACGTGAAAGCAGCCATGGACAGTATAGCCAATTGAGTATGGCTGTATTCCAATAAAACTTTAGTTATGGTCACTGAAGTTTGAATATTGTGAAATCTTTAAGTATTATGTAATTTTGATTTTTTTTATCCCAACCATTAAAGTTATTTTTAAACTTTCTTGGCTTGTGCTTAATACTAAACCAGTTAGGGGGTAGATGTTGTGGTGGGGTGGTCTTTGCTTGGGATACTTGCATTCTATATCCAAGTGCCTCATTCCAGTCCTGGCTGCTCCATGCCTCCAGTCCAGCTTCCTGCTAAGGTGGCTGGGAAGACAAGAGATGGTGGTTCAAGTAAGTAGGTCCGGCCATCCATGTGGGACACCAGGATGGAGATTCTTGCTTCAGTCTCACCCAGCCTGTCTCTTGCATGCGTCTGTAAGTAAATCAACAGATACAAGATCTCTACCTCTATCTCATTTTGCTTTTCAAATAAGTAAATAAATAAATCTAAAAAAAAAAAGCCCAATCAGTTGTCAAGCCCTGGTCTAGAAAGTATGTTATGTGTTTACAAAATGGAATGCATTGGAATTATCCAATGAGCCACACCATATCCCGTTATCACGTGCATTGCCTACCACCTCTGTGGCATAAGAAAAGGATGAGCAGCCCTAGCAGCGCTGTGCCCAGCCCTGAGGCCCATGGGGATGACCACTGCTGAAGAGCAGAAGTGGATTGACAGAAACACAGCGTGCCTGTCGCAGAAGGGACCCTAAGAGGGTGCGACACAGCCTTCCCAATTTGAGGTGCCCTGACTTCAGAAAACTGACAAACAGGCTGTTGCATCATTAAACATTTCAGGATATCTCTTCAGATTCTGTTTAAAACACAATAAAATCACGTTTTTCCTTTGAAATAAAATAGTTTTGAAACTTCTGAAGGGATTCGGTTTATTTTTATTCAAACTTTGCTTTGCACTCTGACTGCTGCAGATTATCACCATGTTTAACTGTCTATATCACCAAATTTATGTAATTGTGATAGTTATGGGCAAAGACTGATGGTGTAAGGAAGACTGATGTTGAAATTCAAATTAAAAAACCATAAAAATGATAATTATTTTACCAGTATAACTCAAGACGGTCCCCCTCCAAATTCCTGGGTAGCATCCTTATGGAGGAAACCAGGGTGCATTTCATATTTCTCTGTTAAAATTAACACAACTCAAATATCTGTATGGTTTTGTCAGTGAAACCTAGCAATACCAACCAAGGACTGTCTTCAGAGAAGTGTTCACAATACAAATCTAATACTTCCCTATTCTTATTTGCTTATTTGTAAAAGTCGGCTGACTTGTTCAGTCCAGGTCCCTCCCATTGTGTGTCAGGGTTCCAACCACTTGCTCTGTCACCTGCTGTCGTGCAGGGTGCACATCAGCAGGAAACGGAAGTCAAGAGCTGAATCCAGGCACTCCAATGTGGCACACAGGTGCACGCATCGGCAGCCTACTTCCAGGCTGAAATTCTACGCCACCCTGCTTAACTTCTTTCTGTGTATAATACGAAGTTAAAATTTTAGGGGGTATACAAGCTAAACCCAGTGTATGTCACTCTAATAATTATTCAAAAATCATACTTCCTTCACTTTTAACATTTAACTTAATGTTCTTTCAAAAGCACTTGCTAATAAGAAAAAACTTGCCTATTTTTTGAACATGATAAAGTTTATGCTAAAATAAGTTTTATAATGTAGTCTTTTAAAACAGCCATAATAAAATGATGCATTTTAAAAATAATCTTGGGCTTTTATGAGGTCATTTATTGGTTTTTGCCCCCACAGAACGATGGGCATGCTCTACGTCTTCATTTTAAAGCTGGGGGGAGAGGCCCTCAAAGCGCCTCTCAAAGTGGTGGCTCAGTCAGTCTGTAAGGCTTCCTGAGCAATGAGCAAGGCTTCGTGTTGCGCGGCCCTGAGGCTTGGCATTCTCATTGTTGTGGCATTCCACGGACTTCCATGAGATCAGAAGCCCCTGGAGTTGTGCAATGCAACGACCTCAGTGTTCAGTTACACAATGCCTGACCAATGAAAATCCTGTTCATTAAGTCTTGCTCAAACATTTTCCTGATGTTTCCAATGTACAGTGATCCCTTAGGATCCGCAAGGACTTGGTTCCAAGCTCTCCTGCAGATACCACAGTCTGATGATGCTCTCTTGTACAAAACTACATAGCAGTTACACATCATGTCACATACACCCTCTCATAGGCTTTAAACAATCTCCGGAGTACTTACAACCCCGAGCACAACCTAAACACTACGTGAGTGTCATTATACTGTATGAGTTAGACAATAATGACAAAAGTTTGTTATAGAGGGAGTACATTTTTTTTTAATGTCAGGTTAGTGCAATCTGTGGGATGTGAACTGTGGCTATGGAGGGATACAGAAGACTGTGAATTCTCATTTTATTTTTCTTCTAAACTGAGGCCTGGATGAGAAAAAAAAAAAAAAGCCAGTACTTGTTCATTTAAGGTCAGTGATACCCTTTTCAATCAGGCTTTATGCCACAGGTTAAGAAGCAGAGTTGACTTTTTCTTTTTAAGATTTATTTATTTTTATTGGAAAGGCAGATATACAGAGAGGAGAAGAGACAGAGAGGAAAATCTTCTGCCCGCTGATTCACTTCCCAAGCAGCTGCATCTGCCGGAACTAAGCCAATCTGAAGCCAGGAGCCAGGAGTTTCTTCCGGGTCTCCGACGTGGATGCAGGGTCCTAAGGCCTTTGGCCATCTTCAACTGCCTCCCCAGGCCACAAACAGGGATCTGGGTGGGAAGCTGGGCTGCTGGGATTAGAACTGGCACCCATGTGGGATCCTGTGTGTTCAAGGAGAGGACTTAAGCTACTAGGCTAACACAATGGGCCCAGCAGAGCTGATTTGTTTTCATTTTTACCCTCAAAAGGTTTGAAATCTAGTAGGAAGAAATACAACAAGAAACTATAACGAACACATTATAGGCAATGAGCACACAAAGAAATGGCCCAAAGGAAGACATGATCTATTAAGTTCAGAATTGAAAGAAAAAGTATTTGAAAGAAAAATTGCCTCATAGAGGAGGTAACTTTTGATTGAAATCTCGCTCCCTTTCCCCACTTCCTCCTTTCCTCTCTTCTGTCTTGCTCCTCTCACACCCATATGGCACACCCACAACGTCAGATGCTGTACGAATGAGGAAGAGGTCTGAAAACGTATATGCTGGCTGAAGGAAAAGATGACCCCTGCCTTCCTGGAACTCAGTGCTGGCGAGGAGCTGGGCACACCTGAATGCCCCTGGAGGGAGTGGGGATGTGTCTGAGTGTGAAGGCAGCCATCAAAGAAGTGAAGAGCACACTTGAACTTTGGAGAGCTCCTTCTAGTGTCTGCATGGAGGAAGCTTCGGAAAACAGACCATGCCAGCAGCAAAGATGGCTGAATGGGAGAAGACGTGGGGCTGACCAGGGCCTCAGCAGAGAGGACAGAGCAAGGCATCACCGTAGAGACCTTCTTGAGTTTCAGACAAATGGGTGAGGAGCCTGTGACGAATTCGGGTCTCTGGCTGCTGCTGATGGTGGTGAATGCTGGCGACTGAACTGGAGTGGACAGAAAGAGTAACAAATTCTCAGGAGAAGCAGGTGATCAATGCCATCATGAACTTCTTGAACATCCACTGATGTGTTTGTGGAGCATGCAGAAGTGCCCAGAAAACTGCCAGGAATCAGTCTCTTCAGAGCAAGAGAGAAGACTAGGCAATAGCAGAGCAAGGGAACGCCCAAAGGGAGCAGGGAAGGCCAACAGCTTATGGGAGGTGAGCAAAATAAAGGGCCCCTGAAAACAGAGAAGAAAATATCATGCAGAAGGTAACAGAGACAAAGAGGATGATGTGAGGGAGGAAGTAAGGGGTAGGGGTCGCACTGGAAAGCTGTCAGCAGCTTCGCAGGCCATGCAGAGGTCAAGGAAGATGTGGATTGGGATAGATCTGCTGGACTTGCCTTGCAACACATCATTCACAGGTGATCTTTCCCCGAGCGACCCCACAAAGGAAAAGCAGATCTAAGTGTCTGGAAAGATAGGCCTAGATTAGAAATGTTTCATGGTCCATTTCTTTCAGTAGTTAGACTGAATATGAACCCAAAGCAAGGCATCGTGTGTTTTGGATAAAGGACCAACTTGAGCCATGGGATGCCTATTGAATGATCACAGTGGTTTTTAAAAATTAATGATGAACTAAAAGACTGAACATGCCCCATGTGACAGCAATGTGACTCACATATTAAACCCACTTTATTTTGTTTCTTGTGGGCCAGAAACTTTTTGGAGGCATCTTTCAGGGCTCCTCCCATGTCCCACAAGCAGTTACTAAGTCCTTTTGATCCTGTCTTCTAAACGGCTTTCAAATATATCATGCCCTTTCCACGCCCACCGGTACCACCAAAACAGGTGCTGCAACCTCTCCTTAGTCCTCCTGCTTTTCCTGATCAAAGTGTCATTTGCGTTTGCTCTTAGTTCATCTGTAGAGGGCAGGAAAGTATCCTGCTCATCTTTCTTTGTGTAGCTTTTAGCATGATATCTGTCAAATAGGTATGCTCAATAAGTGTTCAAGATCAAATATAAATAATGAACATTCCGTTCAGGGCTTTGAGCTCATAATCCTTGATACTCACAAAGAAACAATCAAATTTCAGTGAAATCAAAGACATGCCTGTTGTCAAAGAGGCACTAATTATAGTCCAACACCTTGTAATTCCTTTAATTGCTACAATTTTAATGATATGATGGAAGGGAGGAAAACAGCGGAAACTCATCTGTATTTGTAAATGGAATAGAGTTATAAGTCCCTTATCTATTCAATAACATAATGGAAAGTCTTTTTTTCTTAAAGGTTTATTTATTTTTATTGAAAAGTCAGATATACAAAAAGGAGGAGAGACAGAGAGGAAGATCCTCTATCCATTGATTCACTCACTCCCCAAATGGCTGCTACGGCTGGAACTGAGCCAATCCAAAACCAGGAGACAGGAGCTTCTTCCAGGTCTCCCACACAGGTGCAGGGTCCCAAGGCTTTGGGCTCTCTGAGACTGCTTTCCCAGACCACAAGCAGGGAGCTGGATGGAAAGCAGGGTCACTGGGATTAGAACCAGTGCCCATATGGGATCCTGGTGCATGCAAGGTGAAGACTTTAGCTGCTAGGTTACTGTGCGGGACCCCATAACTATTATTTCAAATAGGTAATTAAGTAAGTAAATAAATAAAGAGCATAAGAAAATAGATAAGTTTAGTAATTGTTGTTGTTGTTTAAAACATCAGAAGAAATCCCGAAGGGCTTCTGGCAGGGGTGAAGCACTCTGGACTCAGGAATTAATTTGAACCAGGCTGAGTCCTCAACCATGACATGCTGTGGCCAAGCTCCTTGGCCCCCCGTGCTTCAAAGGGATGGGTGCCCTCACTTTGAAGGGTTCCTATGAACAGTGAGACAGCACTTCCCATGTATACTGTAAGGACTCACTCATATGAGCTCTAACTCATTTTATTTGACTTTAATAAAAAAATTCAGCTTTCCTAAGTTTGGAACTATGGCTTCAATGGTAAGAAAACAGACAAACCAGAAAAGAGACTAAACCTGAAAGAATTACAGCACAGATGCCTTTGACACTGTACATTTTACACGTAGGACATCCCACTTTTAAATAAGCCGTCTTGGCAACAAGAATCCAGGTACTCAGTGTTGGCCAGCAAAGTCATTTTAAAAGATACCAAGTAACTGAGTTGTTATGACAGATTGAATATTGGGCAAAGAAAGGTGCTACTGTAACGTGGTTAGTCATATGGAATCTGAGACCAAATCTTACACTGTGTCGCCTGAGCAATATTCCCAGGATATATCATGTCATGTCTATGAGCTAACATAGCAGCGTGGTGCGTCCCAGGGGCATGTCTTTGTAGCTTGGGATGGGTAAGAAGACTTCTCGCTTTTCACAGCCCTGATGAATGCTAATTCAAGAAGTGGAATGGATTTTCATTTCAAAGGCACAAGTGGACAGAGCTTCACCAGTTGTTGGATGCGGCTGGCCCAAGCCTGTGCTCTTGTGTAGGCTCAGGGTCATGGCAGGTGTGTGCAAGGGTGACCTGAAGCCTGCGTGTACAATCCCAGCTGGTGTCTCTGGCCAGTCTGGGATACGAAGTGTCATTTTGTCACCCGCCTCAACACCTCCCATTATCTTCACTGGAATGACTTCCTCTGCTTCTTTCCCTTCTTTCCTAGAGGGACTGAAGTCACTTACCCGGAAATAGAAGTTAGGTATTGTCCTCTTGCATTAATAAAATTCGAAGTACCAGGCAATGGTGTTATGTTCCAAGTGGTGTTATTATCCACATGATTATAATCGGTCAGCAAGAACAAGCACAACTTTCTTGGCATTCTAATCATGGTGAGAAAGAAGGGAGGAAGTTCTTAAACTTCTTTTAGGAAACAAAGGTTTCTTTTTAAAATGTATTTATTTGTTTTAAATAGAAGCTAATTGATATCTGCCAAATGTATTCATTAATAACATAACGGATTGTAATTAAAAAGCAAGGAAAATAATCGAAGATATTTTACCCTGAAAGGTGAAACTGACTGCATAGCATGAGGAAATTTTGTTGATGTTCACAGTAATTTCATGTATAATATAATGAATGTGACTGGAAGGAATCTCCGTGTACCAGCGCCTCCCCAGCGGCTGCTCCCTCTCGACCAAATGCCACACCTCCCTGAACACGTGACAACGAACACTTTAGCCTCCTTTCCTCTCCGTTTTTGTCACCCTTCCTGTGGTCTCACTGATTAAATGACACGAAAATATTCTGAGAAAATAATTTCCACTTCTAGGATATCGAGTTAATTTTCATCATCTGTGAGAAGCAAAGGAAAAATTGGCCAAGAGACGGGCAGCCATGCAAGGTCACGAGGCGTGGGCAGAACTGGTGACGCAGCGTCGAGGCGAGGTGATACAGCTCGACGGCTGGACCCTGCTCCCAGGCTCGGGAGACCTGTGGCTGAGTTCTTGGCACTCCAGAGCTGGGTCCATGTTCTCATCTGTGAAAAGGGTCTAACAAGCTTCAGAGTCCTGTGAGCAATAAAACACCTGACGAATCCCGAGTGTGCGATAAATAACATCTAAGCTGATCCTTGTATCACCCTCAACAATGTCACCTCTATTACTACAGGAATGACCAAGACAGCAGCACTGGGAACGCCAGCTCCAGGACTGTATCCTACAGGCTGATCTCTGCTGACTCCTTGGTGGAGACCACGTAATACCTTTTTGAAGCAGAAATACATTGGGTTTTTATGGTGCAGTGGGTCTGCATGAGTTCTACTTGGAACTATCCAAGGAGAATTGGGTTCTAGAAGCACGGCGAAGTTCTTACTGTAGCCCCCATCAGGGGCCTCAGACCTGTAGGATAGATGTTGTAGAAGACTTAGTTTCAAGTACTTCTGCTGGAAGGTTTGGGGTCTGTGTATTGCTGGTATTTATCTCCTGTTGAAAGGAAGAAGGTCACACAGCAATAAGTGTGTTCTGCCCTACCATGTTTTCGAATTGCATTTAAAGGGTTTACCTATATCTTTCATATAAAGCAGACCTCTTTCAGCTCATTGGAAAAAGTAAAACACTGTATCAAATAACAAGAAGAAAATATTTTCCTTCCCCTTTTCATTAAAAAAAAAAAACCCACAAAACACAACAATGAATAATGAAAGGAAAACACGGAGCCATTCCAGTTCTCAGAGGAGGGGCAGCGTAGCTGCAGGGGACAGCTGTGCTGTGACTGGTGTCCCACTTCTCCCCTTTCCTATCGCTTTATCACTTACTGGACCAGGAATGCAGACAATGCCTGATAGGATCATTTTGTGTTTTCGTTACTTGGCTTAAATTCTGCGTCATGCCTGTGTGCTTCCTGTGCAAGATTCTGTAAACGAACGGGGTCACTTCTGCATCTTCTAAGCAGGTGGTGTCCCCAGTCCTCTTCCCTCCCATCAGTCTCCTCCACCTGCCTCCAGCCAGGACTCACACAAACCTTTGTGTTTATCAAAGCCATCAAACCCTTCCTACCTCTTACAAGCATTCCTCAGTGTGGTTTATTTGGGTACCAACTGACAAAACATTCACACACCTTTCACTGTTTGACCTTTAACAAGAAGACTTCAATTCTAAGAAACAATGCACGTGGTGATTGCTTAAAGAGTGCTTAATTCACTTCTGAAAACGCTTTTGAACTTCTCAGGAAAAAAAAAAAAACTTGCAGTAATTTCCTTCACTAGTATATGGATTGTTATATAAGGAGAAAATCTATGATCTCTCCACATCTTTCTTCAAACAGCGCCTTCTCAAAAGCAAATCTTTACAATTCTTGTGTTTCCTTGATATGTAGTATTTTTTCACAAAATAACATTAATTTTCAGTGTGACGCTTAAAATTGCAGTTTTTAAAGTGCTGTCAGTGTTTTCGTTTACAAGAAAAAGGAGAGGTGTGAAATAGTAGCCTACATCGAAATGCTTTTTGTCACTTCTATAAAAATCTAAAACTGCTTGTCATTTTCAACATGTAGGAACTCTAACGACATAACTGCGCAGGTTCGTTAAGTGGGGAATCACTAGAAAAGCATTCTATAGCTGGACAATCGATCAACTTTTCCTTTTAAGAGAGCTGTGCATTTGCTGAGACTGATAAATAATACACTTCCCATATAGCCCCATCCATGATAGTAATGGTTTGCCCAGGTTTGCGGGCAACAGCCACATATTGATTAACGCAGTCCATCATGTCCCATTTTGTCAGCCACTCATCCTCCCTAATGAAACATGACCTGCCACCACGATGATGAATTAAGATGTGTCCAGTAATTCACCAAGGAAATACCGCTAACTTTATCCAGAACAGTTACTCAAATCAGTGCTGCATTTTATGCTACTGGGGAAACTGAGACCTTATGGAAATGCAATTTGGAAAGAAGGTAGCACTAGGAAGAAAATTTCCATCAAATTCTTGATTTTTAAAAGTATTTTCCACTGGTCTGCAAAGCAGAATAACAGAGAGACGGGAAGGGAGACTAAGTGAGATCTCCCATCTGCCGGGATCGAGGAGCCAGGAACTGCATCCAGGTCTCTCTCATGGGTGGCAGGAACGCAAGTACTTGGACCATTATCTACTGCCTCTCATAGGCATTAGCAAGAAACTTGTTTGGAAGTGGAGTAGCTAGGACTTGAGCTGACACTCTTATATGGAATAAGGGTGCCCTAAGTAGCAACTTGATTCACAATGCTACAGCATCTGCTCCCAGAAAAGAGATTATAAAAGAAACAACCGGATGGTGTCGGACCCTGTACTAGCAAACTCACTCAAGAATCGGGCTTGGGATCATCTCAGATGAAGTTTCTTTGGCGATCCCACCAACTGAACTGCTGATCTCAGAACCCCAACCATGAGAGGACTGTCAGCCAGTGGATTCGGAATAGGTTTCATCGCGATTGGAACAGTGAGACTGGCAGCAATCCAGAACTGTTGCACTACCAAAACTGCTTGAGCAGGACCCTCGGAGCACACCTCACATTGGGGATCTGGGATGGGTGGGAGCCAGGGTGTGGCTTTTCCCTTTGTTTCTCCTCTGACCCCAGATACAGGGAAAAAAATGATATTAGTGTGGAAACAATGGTATTACCCACTTTCATCCTGTAATCCTTGACCCTTTGTACCCTAATCAACTAAGTAAGATTATTGAAAAAAGAGAGAGAATATAAAAGAAACAAACAAATATGCAAGCATCAATCTGATTCTTAAACTTCTGGGGTAATGACAATTTCCTGGGGACATGGTGTTAAAAATGCATGTTCTGGGCCCGGCGCGGTGGCGCAAGTGGTTAAAGGTCCTCGCCTTGCACCCCCGGGATCCCATATGGGCGCCGGTTCTAATCCCGGCAGCCCCGCTTCCCTTCCAGCTCCCTGCCTGTGGCCTGGGAAAGCAGTCGAGGACGGCCCAAAGCTTTGGGAACCTGCACCCGCGTGGGAGACCCGGAAGAGGCTCCTGGCTTCGGATCGGCATAGCATCGGCCCGTTGCGCTCACTTGGGGAGTGAATCATCGGACGGAAGATCTTCCTCTCTGTCTCTCCTCTCTGTATATCCGCCTTTCCAATGAAAAAATAATAAAAATAAATCTTTAAAAAAAAAAAAAATAAAATAAAAATGCATGTTCTCCACCTGCAGCCCCAGAGTGTCCATCACAGTAGGGCTCAGGTGGGATTCAGAAGGCTGGTCTAACAAGAACCCTGGTTTACTGATGTCAACATGTCTACTTCGGGAAATGGGGCTGCGAAGTCACACACCAAGCAGGTCTGTCCAGACAATATGGACAAGGGCAGATCTCACAGTCAGAGGACTTTGTATATGGCCTCAATTTGCCTATGTTTTCAACTCATTTTCTCTCTCCCTTTCTCCACCATGGCACCTTAGGTGGCTTCACTGTTCAGTCTCCATGGAGTTGACTCAACAAGTTCTGCATATACAAGGAGTGTTCCAAAAGCACATGAGAAATGCTATGATGACAATCTATGCATAAATTGGGATTTTCTTGGCAGCAAAAGGAAGTTATCTTTTCATTCCATTTTCACATGAACCTTTTGTATGATCCTTGCATTGAGCCTCCTGAACAGGGGGCCCTTATCCTGTCCCCAGTCCCCATTCCTACCCTCCGATTCAGATAAAACTTGGCTATTCCTAGGGCCATGCCTGTGGGGCTAGCCAGTTGTCTGATGAACCACCCACACTGACAGGTTGTGACCACCAGCACTGCCGCTGATAAAGTGTGGCTAGGTAGTTCATATGAACTGGAGGTTATCCCCTGAAATAGAACATTGCTTTTTAAATGGCTGGTTGGATACACCCACCTTCCCCAGACACGCCTATGGCTTCCAGGACCAGGGTGCAGGCTTAGCCCACACTCTAGTTATATAGATGGTTGGACTACCATCATCTGTAACTAAAACATGTGGAATACTGTCAAGAGCTTTCTGCTCATGGTGTACCACTCTCATTTGCTCTTTTTCTGCTGTGGAACGGTTAAGAATGATGCTCTCCAAAATTCACTTGGAGGTACCATTTTCAATTTTTCTTCTTCCGTTGCTTGTAGTACGGTAACACTTTGGTCCACTCCTGATAGGTATTTCTCAGTGTGGGATGGTCCACATTTGTGTATGAATGTGTGCGTACTCCCTGACTCTTAAATAAATTCCCTTGCTATTTCCAAGTGATACTAGTCTCCCCATAGTGTTTCTACCTCTGTGGGAGGCAAGAATCTAGATGGGAAGGTAACATATTCATTACAAACAAGCATTCGTTTCAACAAAGGGCTTTAGAAAGTACAGGATGTTCACCACGAGGGAGAAATCTCAAATACCAGACTCCCAGATGCCCTCAAAGTCCAGTGGGGTGGGAGGGAACATTTTGGTTTGCTTGTCTCAACTCCTGGCGAACCTTGCAAAATGAGACTTGGGTCCTCTGAATGGACAGGATTTCCTTTGTAAACTTATGTAAAGTTGAAGAGGACAAGGCTGACCACAAAAGACATCAAGGGTGCCAAATGATTGAATTTCAGCTCTGCTGGTTGGCGCAATAGGATCAGCTTGGAAAAAATTGGCTGACGTTACCCTAATACACTTGATCCTAATATGATGCTAATCTGAATCATAAAGCCCGCATGAGCGTTTGTAGGGGAAGCATCTCTCTCCAGAGGAGGCTGTTTAATCACAGAGGATCATTATCAGCGTCAGCCACATGCATTTGGAACCCAAGATCATGTGCAATCTTCTTTTAGAGACCATGTCTTCATCCCCACCCCTCCGCCCCCCGCCCGCCAGAGGCACCCATGCTAACCAATCAGCATGGAGGGAGCTGATGAGGAGGGCCAGGATGAACACCCATTTAGCAGAAACAGTTCTGAGTTGGCGATCTGGCCTTACTGTTTACTAACTGTGTGACCTTGGGAAAGTTACATTGATTTTTAGCTTCAGTATATTGTCCATAAAATGAAGGACTATACTGACAGGTAGTGAGCACACAATCACATCTTGTCATTAGTGTTACTCTCCCTCCTGGAAGAATCGAGAAAGCTGAACTAGAGGTTGAAGTACTTGAGCATCTCTTTAGAGCATCTCTTTTGAGGCAGGGAGAAAAATAGTGGGAAAGTTTCTTTTACTTTATTTTAGTCACACAGAATGAATACAATTCAGAATTCATGAGATAGAAACAAAAGTATTTATGTTGAAGTTAGAAATGTTAGAGATGTTTCCATAGGAAATCTCTACCAAAAAGGGAAAACTCTTAAATATTTGTCTCTTTTAATAACTTTTTTATTGTGTAAAATTAAACTCGATATAATAGAGCAAATCATCCAGGGTAACAATGTAAACTTATAAGATTACCAAGTCATACACACATTTTAGATTTAAAATTCAACATTAATTGGTAAGTTTTCCCCAGGAAATACTGTATTCTTATGACCTCTTAAATGCAGAACCGAATTAAAGCATTCACATTCATTAACCATTAAAAGTCATATGTTTCTTACTTTATTTAAAAAAATAATTTATTTCACTTTTCCAATTTCATTGAGGTATCATTACCAAATAATATTGTATGATTTAAGACGTGTATTGTGCTGATTTGAAGTTCTTATCATAATCAAGTCAGAGCATTATTTTGTCTGTGCATGTAGCAAGATGTTTAGGATTCCTCTTAACAGATTTCAAGTATACAATATAATGTTTTTAACTACAGTCATCATGCGGCACCTAGATCTCCAGAAATTACTCATACTAAAACAGAAAGTTTACTCCCTTACCAAAATCTTCTTACTATTCTCAAATCCAGCCCGTGGCAACAACTGTTCTACTCTTGGATAAGTCTGACGTTTTTAGAGTTCACATCTAAGTGAGATCACGGTCTTTGTCTTTGTCTTAGTTCACTAAGGATAATGTCTTCCTGGCTTATGCAAATTGTTGCAGATGACATGATTTCCTCCTTTCCAAAAGCTGAGTCATACTTCATTGTGCTTCTAAATACCATTTTTTTTAAAAAATCTGCTCCTCTATTGAGTGACACTTGGGTTGTTTCCGTGTCTTGGCTGTTATGAAGAGTGTTGGAATGAATGTGAACCTGTGCATAACTTTTCAAGACATACTTTTGTTTCCTTTGGCTATACAATCAAAAGCGGGGTTGCAAGATCATGTAGTGCTTATCTTTCAATTTCGTTTTAGGAGCACTCCTACTGCTTCCTGTAATGGCTGTGCTAATTTGTAATCCCACTAATCAGAACTCTCTTCTCTCCACATTCTCACCGTTTGCTCTTTTTCCTTCTGTTTGATAATAGCTATTCCAATAGACCTTGATTTGCATTTTCTTGATAATCAGTGAATGATATTGAACATTCTAGGTTATTTGTCTTCTATCCAGGTCCCTTATCCATTTTTAAATTGGTTTATTAGTGCTTTTGTTACTGAGTGATGTGAGTTCTTGGTTATCTTGAATGCTAACTCCTTATTGGTTACATCATTCACAGGTGTGTTTTCCCACTCCATAGACAACGCTTTTGCTTCTGTCATAGATTCCCTTATTGTATGGCAAACTGTTTGGTTATTTTTGCATTTTTGCATTTTGCTTTTGTTGTCCATAATTTTAGTGTTATACTCAAGAAATGATCATTAAGATCAATGAAGAGATTTTATCCTGTCTCTTCTCCAAATACTTAAGAGTTTCAGTTCCTAAGTTTTTTTTGTTTTGTTTTGTTTTTGCTTTTAAGATTTATTTATTTTTATTGGAAAGGCAGATATACAGAGAGGAGGAGGAGAGACAGAGAGGAAGATCTTCCGTCTGATAATTCATTCCTCAAGCGGCCGCAATGGCTGGAGCTGAGCCAGTCCGAAGCCAGGAGCACTTCTGGGTCTCCTACTTGATTGAGTGCAGGGTCCCAAAGCTTTGGGCTATCCTCGACAGCTTTCCCAGGCCACAAGCAGGGAGCTGGATGGGAAGCGGGGCTGCTGGTATTAGAACCAGTGACTATATATGCTCCTGGTGTGTTCAAGGCGAGGACTTCAGCCACTACGCTATCACGCCGGGCCCAGTTCCTAAGTCTTTAACACATTTCAAATTAATTTTCTATGTCTGAGCTCCAATGTTAACACTTCTCATAAATAAAGACATAGGATATCTTTGCATTCATTTGTGTTTTCAATATCGTTTTTAAAATCAATATTCCATAGCTTTCAGGACATATATACTTCATCGTGGCTAAATTTACTCTTCAGTGTCTTTTATTTTTATGATTTTCTAAATGGAATGCTTAATTTATTTTTCAGATTGCTAAAGTGAAACTGACATTATATCCTGTAATTTGAATCAATTTGTTATCAGTTCTAGCAGGGTTTTGGTGGAATTTTTATGATTTCCTCCAGGTAAGATAATGTCCTCTATTACAGAGATGAGTAAACTTCTTCCATTATTTGATTCCTTCTAATTCTTTTTCTTGCCTTGTTGCTCTGGCTACCACTTTTGGCACTATACTGAAAAGAAGTCATGAAAGTTGACATCATTGTCTTGCTCTTATGAGTAAATCTTTAAGGTTGTGGGTTAGGATAAAAACCGACTGATGTTATCTGTACACATAGCTTTAGTTGTCACATTAATGAATTTTTAATTATTTATTCAAAAGTAGTCATTGAATACTTATTACGTGCCAGACACTGAATAACATGGTCATGTATGATACAGTGATGAAGAAGAGAGACAAAGAGGAGGATTAAGTGCTTCTATACCAGACCTTGCTTTTTTAACATTCAAGTGCAACAAGAATGGGCTCCTCCTTTGCTGGAACTTGCATCTACATGTCCATTTTGGATAAATCTTATGGAAAGCTTTATGAACACTGTCAGGGATACACAGAGTAGGAAAAAGCTCAAACACAGGTCAACAGCTTGAAGTATCAAGTGGTACTCTTCATAGTGTGGTGGGTCCACACAAATGGATGGGAATTTTGTATAAGGAAAAGGGAAGGCAACTGCATAACCAAGATAATTGGTCCCTGCAATCCCTGAAAATGAGTAGAAGCAGTAGGGTCCAAGAAGAGCTGATTCGAAGGCAATTGCAAAATGAAGTGGACATCCCATAATGCTCAGAGTCACAAAGGTGAAGCTAGCTTCCCACTGGAAATAAAACAAAAACAAATGGTGATTTGGGAGATTAGCTATTTCAAAAAAGCTTCTTAGCAATGTGATGAGATTCCAAGGGATTAATCCCTCCTGCTGGGAAAGGCAGCAAAAAGGGGACATAGCATTCCTTTTCAGCCCTGAATTCTCACTGCTAATGTATGGGAGAATGATGTTATCAGCCAACTGATAATGAAATTCACGTCAACATCCATTTATTTATACATCTTCTATCATATATACAGAATCAGTGTGGATTGGCAAAATAAAGATGAATAAATAGAATGCCTACTGTAAGACCTTGCTTCCCTGGATGCATTCCATGGTCTACTAACACCGAATTCCAGTGGGAGCCTTCCAGAAACACACTCTCTTGGGCTCTATCTCGATCTGCTGAATCAGTCTGCATTTGAACTTGATCTCCAGTTGATTTCCACATACACTCAATTCTGAGTACTGCCTTGGCCGTGAGAATGGAACTGATCAACAGATAAGGCAGCCATTCTGTATCACGGTATTGCCTGGCACTAGATTGTAAAACACAAGCTATTATAAATTTTTCATTCTTTTTCAGAGGTAACAGTAGCAGAAAAATTGGAAGGAGACCAGGAAGTGAAAAGCTGAGACTTCAGTGTATATTATTAAAATCACAGGCATCTATAAGCCCATTGATTCAAAATAAAATTCAGAAAACTAACACTGGTGTTGTCTTCCTCAAGTATGGGAATCACCACAATGTGTAGGAAATGTTTAGAGAAAAAAATCAGATACAAATTATTGATTTAAACATGATTGCTTAATGAAATCCATAATAGTAAGGTCTCTATGGGATTGAATATTACTGTAATTGGAAATCATGTTCTTTTTTTTCCATCCTAGTAGCTTCTTGACCTTCACTCCCACTCTGCTACCCTCTTTGTCATCTATATACTTACCAGGGATCTCTGGGTCCATTCTTTGTAAGCCAACAGTAGCAGCACGCCTGCCGTGAGGGCCTGTGAAAAGAAAATGAAAAAATAACATTGGCAATAGAAAGTACTTCCGGAAAGGGCTCAATTAGTCTCAGTTTGACAACTTCATCATGATCTAGAAGAACGGCAAATGGCTAAATGGATTTATGGCTCTGCGCTCTTCTTCATCAGTGGAAGAAGCGGTGATGACAATGAGAACAACAAGCCCTTAGTGTCAGAAAGTCACGATTCATGGCGGTTCATTGTCTGATCCCCCATGCTCCCTTTGCCGTCACAATCATAACCTCTGCCACTGTAAGGCAGCACCACAACACAAGTTTGGCTTTATAACCCTTGCCATATGTTTTATTTTGATTAATTATTTTTTGTAGCTTTCTCACAAATGACTGAAATTGGAATTGGGGTGAACCAGAAGGGAACCTGCTCTGAGATAATGCCTCCCAGGGGCAGCATTACTTTTTCTATTGGTTTTCTTTTGAGATTCTGTAACCTCCCTCCGCTGGTGTGGTAGAAGCACAGATCCTGTTTCTCGAGTTGTAAAGATTGCCTCTAAACTCAACACCTGTTGTGACATTTATTGTTCTGGGTGCAGTGATGTTCAGCCTTTCAAAACACAGTTTCTGCTTAAATAGGCTACAATTGTGGATAAAAGATCCGACCTGCAGGGTGAGAGTAGTGAAAGAATGAAATGGTGTCGCCAGGATGAGCAACAGACAATTCAAAATCAAGTCTGTGGGCTCAGCTTTGATTCAACACTAAGTCTGAGGAACCAAGATATCTGTGGTGGTTGAGACTGAAATCGCTTATTCTCAATGCATCGAAATTGTTTGTTCTTGGTTAAAGAATATTTTGAGCTTGGGAGAGAACACCAGAAAGAGATGAGCTTAAAATAAGATATCGGATGTGGACAAGTGTAAAAATAGTACAATCCTGGTTTTTCACAAAGGAATAAAAAGGGCTGTATGTATAATACAGAAAAAATAGCATTTCTACCAATATGGCATTGTGGTACGTGGCTTTTGTAGCTCCGCGCCTGGCGTATTTGTTGTTTAGAGACTGAGCTCTTTATTTTCCTGGCATATGTGATTGTAAGATGCTGGATCTGGATAATTTGAGAGAGGGAGGGGGATACACACAGTCACACACAAAAGCTCAAACAAAACTTCTCGTGTAGCTGAGCTGAAAATTCCAGACTTGGCATGGCCATACCATAAAACTCCCATGGACAAAAACAGAGCCATCTGTAATCCAAAGAGGTTTGATCCTGGCTTGATTGTACAAGGGAAAATTTCCAAGGAACCCCATGAAGGTTGAGCCAGCATAAATAGTGCAACCTAACAGAAGAGTGGTTAAGAGCATCTGTCACCACTGTTGTGGGGGCATGCAGCACTGTGTTCTGCTACAGGAACACATCCCTCCCCTGCCATCCATCAGAGAGGGAAAGGTGGAAGCAAGATAAAACGGCAAGCGAAGGGGTTGCCCTGATGCCTCTGGAGGGTTTACCTGCAGACAGATGAGGACACTATCAGAGGCTTAGAGTCCAGGTTGCCTTATTTACCTTGGCCTGAGCTGTTTCTTTCTTTTGAAAGGTTGAAAAAAGAAAGAAAGAGAGAAAAACAACCGTGCAAAATGGCAGTTGCCTGCTATTTCTGTTGTAGCTGCCAGCTTGAATTTTACATCGTTCACACAAAGCTTTAAAACAGGTCTTTCATGGAATAGGCTGAGTGTGAATGCAGTTTAGTAACGTGTTTAGCCTTCTCCATGGATGTGATGGTTATGATGGTGGCTGGAGGGCTAAGCACTCCCATCTTTACTGCTGTCCCCAACCAGACGGGAGGTGGGATAGGAGGGGCAGTACGCCTGGTATTTCCTCTCCCATGAAAGCCACAGCATTTATCTCTTCTTCCCTCTGTTGTGGTTTTTAAACCTTTATTTGTTTCTTTAAAAAGCTGAATAATCCTTCCCCTGGAGCGTGCAGGCATCCCATATGGACACCAGTTCATGTCCTGGCTGCTCCACTGCTCATCCAGTTCGCAGCTTATAGACTGGGAAGGCAGGGAAAGCAGTACAATTGGTCAAGTCCTTGGGCCCCTGCATCCACAGCAGGGGAGACCAGGAAGAAGTTGCTTACTTCCAACTTGGATCAGCTCATTTTTGGCCATCAGGGTTGTCTGGGGAGTGAAACAGCATATAAATAATCTCTCTCTCCTCCTCTCCATAACTCAACTTATCAAATAAAAGAAAACATTTTTTAAAAAGATTGATCTATTGATATGTTTATTTGAAAGGCAGAGTTACCGAGAGAGGGGGAGAGAAGCAGATTTTCCATTTGTTGTTATGGTCTCCATAAGGCCTAAAGGATAAGATTAGGCCAAACAGAAGCCCAAATCCTGGAACTCCAGCTGAATCTCCTATGTGGGTGGCAGGGCCCCAGGTATTTGGGCCATCTTCTGCTGCCTTTCCAGGTACACAAGCAGGGAGGTAGATCAGAGGTGAATGGCATCTGGGACTTGAAACAACACTTGGATATGGGATGCTGGCATTATAGGTGATGTTTAACCTATGTTACCATGCTGGCCTTGTGTTTTTAAAAACTTATTTCTGAAATTACAAAAGAAGATACTTGTGGTTAAGGAAGACAAATAAGCAGAAGAAAGAAAGAAAGAAAGAAAGAAAGAAAGAAAGAAAGAAAGAAAGAAAGAAAGAAAGAAAGAAAGAAAGAAAGAAAGAAAAAAGAAAGAAAGAAAGAAAGAAAGAAAGAAAGAAAGAAAGAAAGAAAGAAAGAAAGAAAGAAAGAAAGAAAGAAAGAGAAAACATGAGAGAGGAGATGTCATGAAGGTAAAAAAGTTGTCTGCCAGTCCACCACAGGGCAGCCAGTTTGAGGGCATGGCGAGGGTGGAGGGCATCCCAAGCAATGAGTGCAAAGGAAATGGCCAAGTCTCATACTGCCTGCTCTCTAGGTTCTGAGTCTTGATGACTTTGGCAATTGAGCCGCTCTCCAGGCATGCCAGGGAGCATCACTTGGGTTTTACAATTGCTGTGGATGCTTTGATTGCGGAATAATTTTGAGCCTTCCTTCTAAATGTTTAAATTGCAGTAAGGGATGCAGTTCCCAGAAGCAAATGAATTGGAGGAAGCAGGCAGTAGTTGCAACAGAAATAGAAACTTTTAGAGGCGTCATATCAATTATAGGGTAATTCATGCACATGTAAGCATCTGCTTTGCATCCATAGTAAACCAGGAAGGTGGTAGGAACGATGCAGGTAAAATAACAATAAACTGATAACATTTATTGAATGCTTAATATATGCCAAGGATCTAAGCTACCCATGCATGAATTAACTCATTTAGCTCTTAAAATGACCTCATTATTATGTTCTCCAACTCTTTAGATGCAGCACAGAGGTTAAATGAGATATGCAGGACCATCAAATAATAATGTACAAATGATGGCTCCAAGTCATACTGAAATTTACAATTCGGGTGTGAAAAGTAAATGAACATGTTAGAATGCTCACAAAATTGAGCAAGAAGATAGAAGACTTCTTGTAGGAGGGGAGCTGGAGGATAAGACACCCTACTGAGGGGAAATATATTTGAAGAAAGTATCGGGGGAAATAAGATCTGAAGTGAGTTTGAATGTCAGCTGTGATTTCAATGGAAGGTGACGGAAGGAGGGCAGTGTAAGCCACTGGAATAACCCATGCAGAGGTGCAGATGCAATAGCTCTGCAGGGCACTGGTGGATCAGCCTACATTGGCTGCAGGGCCAATTCTTGGTAGAAAAGGAGAGACAATTGGGACTGAAGCTCTGTAAAGCCATATTGAAGAAGGCCTCAAAATCCATCTAGACTTGGTTTAGGAACAAAAAAAAGAAATAGCCTAAGCTAAAAAACAGCCTAAGATGTTGTTGTTTAATTTGAAAGATAGCTTTATAGAGAGAAAGGGAGAGACAGGGTTCTTCCATCTACTGGTTATACAGCCAAACTGGGCTGGGACAGGCTCCAATCAGAAACTTGGAACTCCATCTGGATTTCCATCTGTGTGGCAGGGGCCCAAGCACCTGAATCACACTCTGCTCCCTTCCTGAGTGTTGACAGGGTGATGGATCAGAAGTGGAGGAGTCGAGATTTTGAATAGACGGCCATCTGTGGTGTGTGCTGCAAACAGCTTACTCACTAGCCTGATCACAAAGTGGTTCAGAGAGGTGAACTCCTGAATGCATGCCAAATTGGAATGGTGCAAGGCGTAGAGATCTCAACAAGACCCTGAGACGGTTTTTTATTATTCTACCCATAGTAAGTAAAGCATTTTGTGTTAAAGCCTAGTTGTAAATATTGTAATATCTATATAAAACAATGATTACCCTTTGTTTTCAGTGATGCGCTAAAGTGTTACTCTATTTTATCCATGGTAGATGCTTCTAGCCACTCAATAGATTGCCTTTTTAAATACGCTAATGGGTAGATTCAGATTTATTTTAGGTATCCAATCTGAACAAAATTGGGAAGTGGTAAGGTGTATGTGTTGGAAGGGTAGTGTATAGTGAGAAGAGGTAGGACCGCATAAAGATATGAAATTACATGGCAACAGATTGGTAGGGAAGGGGGAATGGCCTGGACTGGCTGGTATAGGCCATTAGTGCCCAAACTACTCCAAGGCTCAGCAACATGGTCATCTGCTGAGACCTTATTAGACATGTAGACCCAAAGGCTGTGGCCGGCACTGTGGCACAGTAAGTCACCACTTGTGACACCAGATTGCAAGTTCAACACTTAGTTGTTATGCTTCCAATCCAGCCTCTGGCTTGTGTGCCTGGGAAAACAGAGAATGATGCTCTCTGACTCCTTCCCTGCCTCTAACAC
The DNA here is from genome assembly GCF_017591425.1 of Ochotona curzoniae. NCBI lineage: Eukaryota > Metazoa > Chordata > Mammalia > Lagomorpha > Ochotonidae > Ochotona > Ochotona curzoniae. The sequence continues at coordinate 27,780,730 of NW_024467096.1, forward strand.
TCTATATTTCAAACGAATAATCATTTTTTTAGAAAGGAACCTACATTCCACAGTGATGTAGAAGAGCTAGTGTAAATGAAAGGATCCAATCAAAGTCACTTGAAGGTTTACAATTTAGCTTCCAAGACCGTGACAAGAAAGCCAGAGAAGAAAAGATTTCATATTGGTGACGAGATGATTCATTTGTTTTTAACACAAACTGATGTTAAACAATCATTGACAAAGATCCTTTGCTTGATCAAACATTTGACAGGCTTCTGAACCTTCTCCTAAGCCTGTCTGTAGTTCCTTATATAATCTTGCTATAGCATGATCCCTGCTAAGTCAGGTCAACAAGAATCTTCCGTACCAGCTATCTGCAAGTCCTTGGTATCTGACCAATAACTAATTTCTCAGCTTCCATCCTCCACTCCAGATGTTTTCTGACCACCCTGGCCCCTTCATCAGGACTCCATAGGGTCAGTTTAGCTAGAAGCTCCCTCACAGTGGCTTTTACTCAGCTTCCATCCACTGACACCCACCCTTCCCACTGGTTACAAATTCTCTCTTGTCCAAACTGTGTTTGGAATTGAGCCCAGTTCTCTATTGAGGTCTCTTTCTGGCATTGAAGCAGTCCTCAGTGATACCAGTTTTGATTGCTTTAATGACTTTCTAGGTTTTTTTCCCCTCTTTAATGTCTCCTGGGCGTTGTTGGTCACATGACTCTTGAGGCTGTAAGAGACTTGGTGATCCTGGAGTCAAGCCTCTTGTCTGTCTAGCCGTTGAGGAAACTGAGAGCTGCATGGCCCTTGCCATAACCTTTCTCCCAAGTTCTCAGGTTCTGGATACAGTGTGGCTTCTTCACATTACCAAGGACATTGGACCCACTAGTCTTTAGATTCATTCAGCTTGCATTCGCTGTACATCAGACTGTTCATCAGAGATTTGCCTTACAGGCCATGACGTTCTCCAGGATTAAAACAATTCAGTCCTCAAGATAGCATGATCTTCTTGCTGCATTCCTTCTCATAGCTGACGCCATTAGACAACCTAACTCAGAAATCCTGGGAACACTGTTTGTCACAAAGAGGTAAGAATAGAGGTTGGACAGTCTGAGGACCAATATTTGTGAAGTGCTTGGAAAGCCTTGAATGAAAAACATTGAACAGATACAAACTATTGCATCACATGGAAAAATCTATCTCGTATGGGTCTCAGAAGTACTGTGGAGCCATTTGCAGATGGAAATGTCAATATTATTAAAATCTACAAATTATCTGTTCACCCAAGGAAGACACATTTAGCAGGCAAGCAAAGAAGTGATTGGTGAGGGAAGTCGTGGAATGAAGCAGCGACCCTTTGAAGTTGACCTTGGTTAGACAGAAGTGTGGTTCGGCAGGAAACTCAGTGGGGGGAAAAAAAATCACATTGTTCTCAATAGAGACATTATGGAAAGAGTAAGCATTCGGAACACTTTGCTTCTCATGGGGAGTTTTTCTTGATTTAGTAGAAATATCAGCTTGAACTTTGTCCTATAACCTAGTCAGAGTTCAGCTATGTAGGAAGTTCTGTGTCCCCAGAATGAAGAGCAAGGAATTCATCCACTCATTAAATAATACTTATCTAATGATATTTACTGAATATTTTCTATGTGACTCAGATTCTAAAGCTACTACAAGAGTAAGCAAAATAGGGGGACAATAATTGTTGCGCTTGTATAATACACATCAGGTGGCAGTAGGAAATCAATATAAGTAGTAAATATAAGCATGTTAGGTGGTGTCAAGGGCTAAGAGGAAAAAATAAAGCTGATGTGAAAGACTAGATATACCATTTGAGGACAGGGGCTGAAATTGTAAATAGGATAATGAGGGAAGATGTCAGTACGGAAGTGATATTTGATCAAGAAGTTAAAGGGTTTAGGGGAAAAGTCAAGGTTAGAAGGAGATAGCCATCAGAACAGAGAACAGGTAGAGCAAACCCCCGAGGCAGGAACACATTTCAGCTTTTTTTGAAACCAGCCCAGGATCCAACGTGACAGCCAAGAAATGAGCTAAGGAAAGCATGGTAAGTGAGGTCTAGAGGCAACAGGATAGAAACTCAGCAGGGATTTAGGGACCAGGACAGAGGAGTGAGCCCAATGGCAAAGGATTAAGAACAAAGGGTTTGGACAGAGAGTAGGACACCAATGAAAGGCAAGGCATTAGCTAGCATTTAAGTAGGGCTTTACAACTGGCAGAGCTCTTTATCATACAATCCTTGTTCAGACTCTGCTCACTGAGTCAGATGGTTTCACAGGTGCACTTTCTTTACTTGTAAACCAGCCCACTTGAACAGTAAAGACGGTGAGACACAGCTGCTGGAGGATTGTTTTGGTCACATACGCAGAAACTCAGAAGTCAGGACGTGAACATAGGCTTGCCTTTCCAAATCCCAGATCTCTGATTCCACTTCCCTGTGTTGCTGTTCCTGAAACCAAACAGTTCCCAACTAGCAGACGGTTAGAAATTTCATCATATTATTTCTCTGTGTGATGAAGAGAAAGTAGGAGTAGAACAAACCTATACCCAGTTATATGAAATATTAATCAAAATCAATATTTGTTCAATGCATTAGGAAAGATTTTTCCAGCAGTAGGCAAAGAACTATAAGAAAATGATGTATGGTTAGAATGTAATAGAAGTTTTGACTTTAGCTCAGTATGAAGTCAAAATTTTAAAACAGTAAATGAGACAAAATATTAGAACATACTTTATATGTCAAGGTTAAGACTGACTTTCAGCATAAAGAATAAATGCCAAAAAAAGAAAAACAATACCACCTGATGATTTTTTCATTCAGTCTTCCCTTAGACCCACTCAACTCAGTTTTCTTGTTTTTCTGGTTTTTTACTCATTTAATTAGCTGCTTCGTTTTTACCAAATAATCACGGCAGCCTGGACTGGATCAGGCTGAAGCCAGAAGCCCACGTAAGTGACAGAAAGGCCCCAGCACTTGGGCCATCTTCCACTGCTTATCCAGGCATATTAGCAAGGCGCTGGGGCAGAAGGGGAGCACTTGCAACTTGACCTGGAGCTTGTAATAGATTATGGCTTCCATGTCCCGCTGTACCACAATGCTGGAACATTTAAAAGAACACAGTCCCTTTAAAAATAAGATTTCTTTTGTCTTCCATTGCAACCCAGTAATCTATTAGGTTTATAGAAAGCAATTATTTAACAAGTAGCTAAAAACATATACAAGTTAATCCTCAGCTTGTGGCACCAGTATTTGGTATGGGCATCTGTTTGAGTCCCTGCTGCTCCACTTCTGATCCAGCTCCCGGCTCATGACCTAGAGAAACAGCAGTTGATGGCTCAAGTCCTTGGGACACTGCATTCTTGTAGAAGACCCAGGCTTATGGTTTCAGATCATCACCTTAGATCAGCTCTGGCCATTACAGACATTTAGAGAGTGAACCAGCAAATGGAAAACCTCTCCCTGTTTTTTCCTCTCCCTCTATAAAATCTGCCTTTCAAATAAAGATAAGAAATAAATGTTTATAAAAGCATACTTCTTAGAACCTTGCTTTTAAGTCAGCATTTCAATCACTCAAGGATTTAAGATGTCATCCCACCTAAGGGTGGCTACATTTTAATGAGAAATTCCTTAAGGTCAAAAAACTTCAAAATTGAGTTTTCTAGTCTCTGATAGTGATTGTCAGGTGTGACAGAAAATGAGAAAAGGATTTGTTGGACAGCACTGCCTCTAATGCCTCTGACATCATACCACCTTGGGAACCACTTACTCCCAAGGCCAGATGCGTCTTTGGTCTGGGAACTATGGTGCTGGGTCGGTTGTTTTATCTGTGCAGTTATTCAATGAAGTTACATTGAGTACCAGACACCATATTTGGCACCTGGACACCTTCCTAGCGAATCCTATTGCCCTACTTCTACAACTGTTCCCAGTCCGACCAGGTACATGCCAAGGAAAAGGTGAGAGCGCGAAGATTTGGAGTTTATAATTGTTGGAATCACGCAGACTACCTTTGTCTTTCTAATGAAACCATTCATTTTAGATTATGTTTTTTCTTCCTGATTTTTAAGGTATGTTTTATGATTTATGTCTTTTTTTTTTCTAAAGTCAAAAGTGAAATTTCAACAGACCGGTTCAGAAAGAATTAAAATAGCTTTTCAAGACTTTCTTTTACAGCATTTCATTATACTACTAGAATCTAGGATATACATGCTTATATGACAAAATAATATTAAAGAAAAATCTGCCTTTACATTGTAATGGATAGAAATAAATGTCCTAAGGTAGATTCTGATTTTCTAAAGAATTTTGGTTTCTTTGTGTTGTTGGACAATTTGAAAATAGCTTACTTTTCTATTTTCCCCTTCTTGACCCCCTGTCCCTTATCATGTGAGTATATTTAGTAAAATATTTTCCTACCAGTGTTCCATTCCAGATGGGGCAAGCAATCCGTACACTCCATCCTGTGAACCAAAGCTTGTAAGAAAACACAGGGAAGAACCCAAGAATTCCAGAGAGCACACTGAGACTCCCAAGGGCAACGAGAATCCGGCCAGCAAGCTGGTACAAGTCCTTCATGTTCTTCTATGACTTGAGCCCTTGGTCTCAAAGATGTTTTGTTACCAAAACATGAAGGTATGACAGACTTCAGTAAACACAAGTTCTTAGAGACGGTAGCTATGACACATATGAACTGTGGATCGACTTGCAAACCAGATGCTATTTGTTTCACCAAAGGTGAAATGTAATAAGGACACTCCCGGACATGAATGTGACACAATAAATTTCAGTACCAGTTTATTTTAGTTGGGGAAGAGGAAGAGAGAAGTTGAGAGAGAGGAAAAAGAAAGAGAGAGAGATTGTTTCTTGTTTTGGAGTTGCCACCCAGATTTGCTTCATTCTGCCCTGTCCTGGGGAGTGACCCCTTCCTGGCTTAATCAGATTCAAAGGCTTGCTGACTGAGCTAATTGTTTCTCCACTCAACCTGCCTGGTGCTTGCAGCATAAAGCCAACATCCTTTGTGCACAATGGAGCCACATTCCCAGCATGATTTCCCACCAAAGTAAAAATAAGCATTCAGACCACTTCTCATTGCATTTAATTTAAATTACTTAAAGCAAAAGCAAGACCTTCATCTCTTTCCAAAATTTAAGTCCAGCACAATTCTCTTGAATTTTTGATAAGGATTTTTTATATGAATCATCCGTGAATTGACATTTTGGATTTTGCATAGTTTTCACTAATTATGATTAAATCATTGTTATTGCAGTCTTCAAGTAAGGAGCAAGAAGTCATTGAATGGAATGAACAATGAACAATAATCAATCAATTGCAGAAAATACTGATATGTATTCATTCCTGAATGGTAATGTTTTTGAAATTCTGAGTTTGTTTACATTTATGCATTTGCAACAGTTTATCCTCTAATTTTTTTCACACATTTGAGAAAGTGGTATGTTTTTGTTTTTGCTTGCTATATTTGAATATTTCTTCCAAGTTAACATTTTGAAAACATGGGCCACCTTTTCAAGTTATCGGAATGATTTTTTAATTCAGTGTTCATATTTACTCTTCACGGTAATGAAATGATGAAAACTAATTTTACGAATGGAGAGGTAATGGTTGTTTAGAAGATGGTTCTCAAGTTAGATATAGCCAGAGTCTGAGTTGCTACCAAGCGGTGTCCTATGGCAAGATCAAGTTATTTAAATTTTCTAGGTCTGTTTCTTCATATGGATAACAGAGGTAAGGTTATAGCTTATCTCACCAGGTGCTGGGTTGAGGGGAATCAGTGAGTTGTTACTGGCTCGTGTCAGTGGTTAGCACTGGGCTCAGCATAGCCTAGACATTCAGGAAATCACCTGTTGTGATGTCTGCTCTTTGGAGTTCTTTCAGTCTAGCACAAAGACACACTCATTCGTGCTTCTTTTATTGGCCAGCTTGCAAACATTAGCTTAGACTTTTCCTGCTCATTTTGGCAGAAATTCCAACGGACTCTCCCATGTGCAGTAGTGAGGAGCCTCTCTGTCTTTTGATCTTTCCATCTTCAATAACCACTCTATAGTTGGACCCGGATTTTGAAGCAGCTGTATTCGTAAACCTACAAATTCCAGGAAACCAACTCAAGGCTTTTTGGTAAAAGGTGTTATGTTCTGGGCCCGGCGCGGTGGCGCAAGTGGTTAAAGGTCCTCGCCTTGTACGCCCGGGATCCCATATGGACGCCGGTTCTAATCCCGGCAGCCCCGCTTCCCATCCAGCTCCCTGCCTGTGGCCCGGGAAGACAGTCGAGGACGGCCCAAGGCTTTGGGAACCTGCACCCGCGTGGGAGACCCGGAAGAGGCTCCTGGCTTTGGACCGGCATAGTATCGGCCCGTTGCGCTCACTTGGGGAGTGAATCATCGGATGGAAGATCTTCCTCTCTGTCTCTCCTCTCTGTATATCTGCCTTTCCAATAAAAAAATAATAAAAATAAATCTTTAAAAAAAAAAAGGTGTTATGTTCTGATCTCAACATAGTATACTATATTCTCTAATTTTTTTCAATACCACTGGATACATTCTAAAAGGGCAGGGGGCTTGCAAATCTTAAGCATCGTCTATAGACACAAAACATCCCCAACACCTAGACATGTGTCTGGCACACACGGACACTCTTAGTAAGATGCATTTGTTCAATTAGTGAATGAACTCACTGGGCTTCCTGGCCGTGTTCTGGAGACCCTGTAGAGTTGTGCAGTACAGATCTCTTGGAGTTCATCATTGCCAGTGTGTGTTCACCCGTTTTTTTCCCTTGATTCTGGGGTGAAGGGTCTGGAGTGAAGAAAGGCCTGTTTCTGTTGGTATTTGGTTTGGGCTGTTTTGACTTTTTCCTTTACTTTTTATCTCAAGGTTAAAGCTACATGGTATGTCAATATACTGTGGGTCAGATCACTCTCCCCTGTTTGCATGTTTGGAAAATAAAGGCTGTTGAAACCCTCATGTTAAACAGTACCAAGATGACAAACGAAGAGGATATTTTGTTTTAATTTGGGGGACCCTTTTACGCACTAATAACACATGCAGGCAAACCATGATACTGTCGATGTGACTTGTAAATGTAAATGTATTAGTGATACGAAGAGTTGTTGTCACTTAAGGTCACAAAGACCAGGACCAGGGATAGAGCCAGGGGATGCCCTGCACATTTCCCTTCAAAATCATGCGAGTTTCTTCAAAGCAGAGGTTTGTTTAATGAGAGCAGAGCCTGGCAAAGAACAGAAAGTGGAATTCTACCCCTGCCCTGGGCTGGGCTACAGGGTCAATATGCTCTCACTCTTCATGTCTCAGGATCCTTATAGCCAGCAGGGATATCAGGCACTAGCACTGCCCTTGGGCACCAACTTAAGGGAAGGTGAGTCTGAATGCTCCTTGGAGGGGATGCCAACTGGGCCTTTGCATGAGAGCTTTGCAGACCCAAGCCAGCGGCTCCCAATATCTTACTTCAGAAAAGCATGGTGGAGGCACAGCCAAACTCTTCAATCCAACTTGCCATTAAAACCAACCAAGGGCCCAGCGCTGTGCCCTGGTGGCTAAAGTCCTCACCTTGAAAACACTGAGGTCCCACACGGGCGCCGGTTCTAATCCTGGCAGCCCTGCTTCCCTGGATGCTCCCTGCTTGTGGCCTGGGAAGGCAGTCGAGGATGGCCCAAAGCCTTGGGACCCTGCACCCATGTGGGAGACCTGGAAGAGGATCTGGGCTCCTGGCTTTGGATCAACTCAGCACCTGTTGCAGTCGCTTGGGGACTGATTCATCGGACAGAAGATATTTCTCTTTGTCTCTCCTCCTCTCTGTATATATCTGACTTTGCAATAAAAATAAATAAATTTTTAAAAATCTGATAAGCCTTTGTTAAAAAACAAAAACAAATAAACAAACAAAAAAAACAAGAAAACCAACCAAAGGTCGACATCATGGCGTATTAGGTTATGCCTGTCGTGCCAGCATCCCATATGGGTGCCAGTTTGTGTTACATAGGCTCTACTTTTTTGTTAAAATTTTATCTTATGACACAGTTTCATAGGCTCTGGGATTCCCCCAACCCATCCCCCAACCCTTCCCCCATATTGAATTCCTCCATATTGCTACAGTAGTACAGCTCATAACCAGTCATGATTCCTTCATTGCGCGCATGGACCATGTAGAGTGTCTGGCGTCTTATTGTCCAGATAAATTCAAGAGTTTCATTGGGAAACCATCCCTGATCTGATAGTAGAGTTGGCAGAATATCATCCCCTCCAATGAAAAGCCACTACACAACTTCGACAACAATTTACAACATCATGAAGTTAATTGACATGGTATTGAGTCTCCAATATGTTAGAAAATGCAAGTGCTTAACCACATTCTGTAACTACCTCATTGACATCTCAATTTTAGTTTATACACACAACCGGCTGCTATACACCTTAAACAGTTTTAGGGTACTATTCAGCTGTCTTGTGTCTATTTTCATTTTTATTATTTAGCAGCTTATAGTATTCAAGTGTGGTTTCTACTGAACTATGCAAATTTTAGGATAGTCCAAAAAGGCTTATACCTCAAACAAGCCATATGCTAGCAATTGAGGCGCAGAACAGTTTTAGGAGGGGTGTGCAGAGAAATCTTTAATACCGTAGTGAGGGGTAACTAATTTTTGTGTCCTACCTAGTAAGGTATATGGGAGTTCAAGCTGACTGTTTCTTGTCCAATCTAAGCTTTCCTTATTGGTCTCTGTCTATCTGATCTATTTTTTTGGGGGGGGCAGCTCCAGAGTGACCCTGATGCTCATTGCAAAGTTGGAACTAGGTAAGAACTAGAGAAAGCTCCTCTCTCTAGTCCCAAAGGAAGTTTACTGTACGTCTGTTTCTGAGGACCACTCAGGGCTCCTGGCTGTTATTCAGATTGACATTAGAGCCTATGGGGAGGGATCCAGGCTTTTTCCATGCTGTGTGGGAGATCCAATAGGGACTGGATGACCTCAGAGTTCTTGACCTGGGAGGGTACTCCAATTGCCCGTGGTCTCCTTGGCAGTTGGGATAAACTCCTTAGTGCCCGTACTGATAGTCCTTGGTGAGGATCCAGGAGTCTCTTGGGTTGGGATACAAGCCTCCTCCGGACCTCCTGCTCTGTTCTGGGGTCCCCCCTCCCCCGGCTCTGTCATATGCTCTACTTTTGATCCAGCTCTCTGCTTATGGTCTGGGAAAGCAAGAGAGAATGGCTCAGGACCCTGCACCAATGCACTCACATGGGCGTCCTGGAAGAAGTTCCTGGCTTCTGTCTAGACCAGCTCTGGGTGTTATAGTTATTGGGAGAGTAAACCATTGGAAGGAAGACCTCTCTTTTGGTCTCTCCTGCGCTCTGTGATTTTGCATTTCAAAGAAAACTTTTTAAAAATCTTAGACAGCAAACAGAAAAACACCCAGAATTGACATTTAGATTCAAATACCTCATCACACAAAAATCAACCCATCCATGCACCCATTCATCTATCCACCCACCCATCCCCCCCATCCATTCAATAAAACCTGGACCCCTGAAGAAGTGGGAGAAAGTCAGTGATGCCGAAGAGGGAAACTTGGCTTGACATCAGTTCACATGTGACCCTTAAAACAACAGCTGTGTAGGGGTTCTAGCCATTTTTTTAAAAAAAATATTTTATTTATTTATTTGTTAATTTTCTATTGGAAAGTCAGATTTACAGAGAGAGAAGGAGAGACAGAGATCTTCTGTCCATTCTTTCATTTTCCCAAGTAGCTGCAACAACCAGAGCTAAGCCGATCCAAAGCTAGGAGCCAGGAGCCTCCTCTGGGTCTCCCATGCAGGTGCAGCATCCCAAGGCTTTCGGCCATCTTCGATTGCTTTCCCAGGCCACAAGCAGGGAGCTGGATGGGAAGTGGAGCAGCCAAGACACGAACCAGTGCCCTAATGGGATCCTAGCAGTTGCAAGGTGAAGACATTAGCCACCAGGCTATTATGCCAGGATCTAGCCACAGGGTATTAAAGTAAAGTTCAAAACTTCAAAAGAAGCCCCTATTTGCCAAGTAAAATAAGATGGAGCTCTTGGGATGGCATTGTGGAACAGCACGTAAAGCTGCCTCCTGAAATGCTGGCATCCCATAATGGTGCCAGTTCAAATCTCAGCTGTTCTACTTTTGATTCAGCTCACTAATAATGCAGCAGGGAAGGCAGTAGGATAATGGCCCAAGAGTTTGGGCCTCTACATCCGTAAGGGAGACCCAGAAGACACTCCTGGCTCCTGATTTCAGTTTGACCAGGCCTGTTTCAGTCATGTGGGAGTGAAGGCATCTTTCTCTGTGTTTCTGCTCCAGTATCCTTATGACTTTCTAATAAAGAAATCTTCTTTAAAAATGCAGTTTTAAACGAGAGATGAGGTTGAAATAGTTTATTTTCTTAGCAATTTAAGTCTCATGTGCTGACATGTTGAAGAAGTAGCTCATGTGGGGAGGAAAATCATGAGCTTCAGTGTCGGAAGAAGTGAATCTGACACTGTAGATTAAATCTGACACGTACTAAGTGATTGGAAAATAAAACTAACAGTTTGCAAACACCAATACATTAATTAATTTAGGAAAGGAACATCAAGAAATGTAAAACCACTGGATGAAAGAAGGAAAATCTAAAATGATAAAAAGAACCTGTACAATATGGAAATATGTCTATTGCTGTTTAACCAGGAGGTCACACTTCATCACCAACATGGGGACAAACCAGCATCTTTGTCTGGTGGGGGGATACAGTACAAAGGCTATCAGTGTGTGGAGGTGATGTTTTTGACCAATGTTTAGCCTGGAGTTAAGCATAAAGAAACAAACAGACACCCTCAGGTTACAGAGATAATTTTGAAAAGCACTGGTCTAGACTGTTCGAAATTGTCCAAGTCTGAAAAGACAAAGGAAAAGGTTACTGGACCAATTGGGAGAAATTGCAGTACTATGGCACTGGGGTAAGATAATACTAGAATCAGGGTGAAGTATCTTGGAAGAATGAAAAGTGTTATATTTAGACAAAGGGATGTCCGATTGATGAAATTAGGTGATACTTGCATTTGGTGTCCTTTTTCCAGCTTTTGGTAAGTTTAAGCATCTCAAATTGAAATTTCAGAGCTGGGAACAAAAGATGTAGGCTCATTAACTGTGTGTAACAAAAGGTCTAGTTCGCTCTGGCATACAGCCTTGCGGGCTCTGTAACCCTGAATGATGATGGATAGATGTGGGTCGTGGTGTGGGGCTTCCTGCTAAGGTCTTTGAGCACTGAAACAGAGACGGGAGTATGGAGCAGGTGTGTTGGGCACGCTATGAAGATGCTCCACCCAGGCAGACAGGCCAAGGGTGTGCCTGCTACATAGTCAGGTTTTCAAAGTGGATGGAAATCTCCCCAGTGTGCATCTATAACATTCACTCCCTTTTGCTTTTCCCTAGCTGACTTCAACTTTGAGTGAACCCTCTGTTTTTATAATGCCTCGGAGATGAAGGAGAGCAAAGTTCAATTTTTTTTTTGTCATCTCTAACTGGGACTTGTCAAATTTAAAGCTTTCTAATCTGCAAGATGTTTGGAGCTCAGGAGAGATTTGTGCATCAGCTTGTACTTACCTAATTCAGATTTTATCTGCCTTTTGTATATCTGACCCTCAAATGTGTTTTGAAATCATCTGGAATTTATCAGCATTTTCCCATATTTTTGCAAAGCAAAACAATTTAATTATGTCAGCAGCAAACTCGTTAAGCAGTTAGTAGTTATAGGCTCGCTGTCCCAGGCCTTGCAGCTGCAAGGAAATGCTCTTATTGGCAGCCCTGTCCGCACCAGGCAGCCTGACACGGGCTACTGTGGAGAGAGTCTGATTTTGGCAAGGCTACCCCTATCTTGTTTTATCATGATGATAGAAGAGCCACAGATAGGCCCAATGATTGTGACAGCAGCCCTGATGGATCAGTGCTTTGGCCACCAAGGAGAGGGAAAGAAACTAAGAAAACAGGAAGAGAGAAACAGGGGGGCGCCTGCGGAGGAGAGGTGGAGAAAAGATGGAGAGGACAGAAGGACAGCAGGAGAGGAAAACATTTCTAAAGCCAAAAACAGCTTCTTGCGTCACTCACTGATCCAAAGCTCGGTTCTGGACAGAGTTGATTTGGGGACAGATTTGGGTTGTTCCTGAACGTTTTACCAACGAGTTGTGTTGGGAACACAAGTGGAAAAGAAATAGAGGAAAGGAGTAAACAAAAAAAAAAAAACCCACTACCACCACCACCTACAAAATGAAAAACAGAAAAAAAGACAAGAAGGGAAATACCTTGAGATAGTCTTATATGATGCCTCTTTTCTAGAAAACATTTATGATAACATTTGTCTTCTCCTCTGTAAAATTGCTTTTTAGCTTTCAATTTTTCCAATTAGAAATATTTGATTGTCGTGTATTACTTCATCATTTTTTTTATGTGGCTCTGTGCAGTATCTCAATAATATAAACAGGTCAAATATATATAATCTGATCAAAGCAGGCACTTAGCATTTCCAAGTCCTTAGCTATTCTTTATGTTAGGAGCCAGGGAGAAAGTTAAGTCTTAAATAGGAAATGGATATTCTTTTAGTTTCTTTCCTTGGCATCCTTGAAAAAGAAAAAGAATCAAAATCTACGATGAGATAATAAGCCCACTTTCTTTTTTTCTAAGATTTATTTATTTTTATTGGAAAGGCAGATATACAGAGAGGAGGAGAGACAAGAGAAAGATTTTCCATCCAATGGTTCACTCCCCAAGCAGCCACAATGGCTGGAGCTGAGCCAATCTGAAGCCAGGAATCAGGAGCTTCTTCCATGTCTCCCACATGGGTGCAGGGTCCCAAGGCTTTGGGCCGTCCTCGACTGCTTTCCAAGGCCACAAGCAGGGAGGTGGATGGGAAGTGGAGCTGCCGGGATTAGAACCGGCGCCCATATGGGATCCTGGCACGTTCAAGGTGAGGACTTCAGCCGCTACGCTATCGCACCAGGCCAAAGCCCACTTTCAGGTTCTGTTAAGCTCATGGAAATAAGAAGATGGGAATGGTGAAAATCCATGGCTAAGCCCTCAGCATTCACCATTGCAATTTCCATTTCCAACTGATATAACTGAGGTTCTGAGATGTTAAATAACAAATCCGATACAATTAGTATCTATAAAGTGCTGGTTTTGCACCAGAGAACAAGTGATTCCATGGTCTGTAATTTTTACTTTTCTCCTGTTAGGTCAGTATACGTGTGTACTGGGGCTGTTTAAAAGCATTTGCACATCTGAAACTTTTACCAGGAAACCTATGAAAGCATATGAGGCTGGACTCGAACCAAGGATCTCAGAGAAACGGGGAGGGTGCTGAAAGGTTGGGAAGGACACTGTGTCAGGCCCGCAGGTTCCTTTCACAGGGGTCTAAAGGAGAACCCAACAAAGACATTTCTTGTTATTTCTTCGTCTTAAAAAAATTAGAAGAAAGGACAGAGGTTAAAACCAAACCTTTGTTGGCATGAATTGATAAAATAATCCCAGCGCTTTGTGTGTGGGCTCTCCTCTTCAATGGGCAGGTGGAGTGAAGCAGTTATCATGTGCAAGGTGCTGCACTCGATGAGGAAGGGCCAGGGCTCTTCCATCCGCTGGTTGATTCATCAAATAGCTTTAATGGCTAGGACTGTGCCAGGCTGAAGCCAGGAGCCTGTAACCTCAGCCAGGTCTCCTAAGGAGTGCAGAGACCCAAGGGGCCATTTTCTGCTGCTTTCCGAGGTGCATTCACAGGGAAGTGGAGAAGCTAGGTCTCAAATCTGTGTCCATATGAGATGTTGGCGTCACAGGTGGTAGTTTTATATACACCACAGTGCTGGCCCCTAGACTGGATAATTTCTGAGGTTCCCTCTATACCCAAGATTCTATGATTTAAAATAATTCCAATGGGAGAGTCTAGGGGTGTGGCCTAGCTTCTAAAGTCCTCGCCTTGAACACGCCGGGATCCCATATGGGTGCTGGTTCCAATCCCGGAAGCTCCACTTCCCATCCCGTTCCCTGCGTGTGGCCTGAGAAAGCAGTCCAGGATGGCCCAAAGCTTTGGGATCCTGCACCCGTGTGGGAGACCTGGAGGAAGTTCCTGGCTCCTGGTTCCAGATTGGCACAGAACCAGCCATTGCGTTCACTTGGGGAGTGAATTATCGGACAGAAGATATTTCTCTCTATCTCTCCTCTCTGTATATCTGACTTTGTAATAAAAATAAATAAATCTTAAAAAAAAATAATTCCAATGGAATAAAAGTACCTGTTTGACCAGATTGGAGCTAAGAAGCCTTTGTGTGTGAGCATGTGATCTCCTTGAAAGCTAAGAGCTTCTCTCTGGTGCAAGCAATGAGCACAGAAACTGTGCATCCAGCGATTTAGCCAACTGAACTCTTGCTCAAGTGTTGTCACCAGTGTTTCTGAAGGAGGCTTGTCTGTGATCCCTGTGGAACACACACACACACACACACACACACACAAGACATTAACTGGAAACCAGCCTCTACCAGCTCCATCATGCGCAGCCTAGGAACAGCCAACTGGTGATCCCAGCCCAACTCCTCTTTGTGTCCTAAACTGTTTAAAACCTACTAACAAGCACAGTAGATACTAAAATAGCCAAGGTATTAAGGCGCATAAAACGGAATGGCTCTTCTTTCCTAGCTCCTTGGACAGGCATCCCTACCTGGTATAGTTACAAGGCAAGGTAACAGCCGGGTAAGCAAGCTTGGGAAATCTCACTAGGATGCCATTGAAGACTGGAGGGATTCAAGGTACCAAGTTAGCCCATAGCTCTGACAAAAGACCTGAGGCATTGGATTTCAAGTAACAGTCTACATGGTTTAGGGTTGGGGATGAGCAGTGACCTCATGAGTGCATCTGCAACTTGAACTCACTCATTGATTCATTTGTGGCTCATCCATCCCTATTTCAGCATCATCTATAGACCTGGCGTTGTTTTTCGCTCTGGGAAGCAGCTGTGAACAGAATAAAGCACTTGCCTACACCTGGGAATACACCAGAGTAAGTAAGTTAAGACCCATGAAGAATCAAGTCAGAACACGATGAACAAAAAAAGCTAAAGCGAAGGAGAGAGGGAAGCAGGCTGGGAGGAGGGACTTAGAGCTGTGGTGCAGGCAGAAAATAAGCCACATTGTTTGAACCACCTTTGGTTCACTTGATTTTTTATATGTGTTAAAAACCAGGTGCTGGTATTTCTAGTGCTGCTTGGAAAACACAGACAATAGAGTTTCCTTTCTTTTTTTTTTCCTGAGCAGTCAGACATTGATTCAGAAAGATACATATTACCTAGTATTAGCTAGAGCATGGAGAGATTTAACTCTGAGCTCTCTGCTTTGGACAAGAAAGGCGCACTTAAGTGACCCGTGGCTAGGATAATCGTGGCCGGATATCCTGGCACATGACACCCTCCACATGACTGTGGTAAACAGGGGAAGACACAAGTCACAAATTCCCACTGGGAGTCCAGCGAGAACTTCTGACTCTCAGAGGGAGCACTAATATGCACGTTTTCTAAAAATAAGATTTTGAAAATTTAATCATTCATTCATTTATTCACAGGTTTAACACTCCTAGGCAACAGTATCAATACTTGGAAAGTAGGAAAGAATAATAACAAACAACAAAAGCCCAAGCAAACAAAAAAAAAAAAGCAAAAAATCGACTCTTTCTGGAGTATAAAACAAAGACGGTACACAAAAGTGACATTCTAGAATGTTACTCTCACACATATAGATTATATTTTTTGCTCTGTGTATTAACTATCACAGTTTAGGGAAAACATATGATCTTTTTCTTTGTGGAACTGGCTTATTTCACTAAGCCTAATGTTTTCCTATTGCATTGCATCCATTTAGTTGCAAATGAGATTTTGCTATATTTTTATGGCTGAGTAGTATTGAATGGTGTATATCTGCTGCCCTTTCTTATGCCAGTCACCCATGGATGGGCATCTAGGCGGATTCCATGTCTCGGTTATTGTGAATTAAGCTGCTGTAAACATGGGGGCATAGATAACTTCAATATGCTGATTTCATTTCAATATGTGTAGTTTTTAAAGGAAACAGATAGATGCTCTGCTATTCGTTGATTCCCTCTCCAGATGTTCACAGACCAGGGCTGGGCCAGGTTGAGGCCAGGAACCTGGAATCCAGGTCTCCGGTGGGTACCAGGAACCCAATTGCTTGTCCCATCCCCTGCTGTCTCCAAGGGATTGTACTGGCAGGAGGACGAGTCAGGAATGAGTGCTGAATACTGAACCCACACATTCCTGATGTGAATGGTAAGTCTCTTCATCAGCATCTCAGCCACTAGGTTAAATGCCAGCCACTGATGGGCACCTTCCAAACCCACTGGTGTAGCCATTTATGTTTGTAATCATCCATCTCTCTTCTCGCCTTATGCTTCTCTACAAAGTGAAAGGTTTTGTCTGCTTCATCTGACTACTTTCCATAGTTAATAAATGCTTACCATTCTGTAAGAGAAAAAAAATAGGGAAATAGCAAAGATACTAAATTTGTTACTTGGAGGGAATGTGGCTATGCAAACTTATGGCTCTGCTGTACTTTTATACAGATGCTATCATGATATTCTCTGCCAGAGGAAAACTGAAAAACTAGCTACAGCCTTAGGACAGAGGCGGCCCACCCATTGTACCCACCACCCAGGAATGGCAGACAGGTGGTATTATTTTTGCACATAAACTCTCATACCTTCTCTTCTTTTTTCTAGTATGCAGATTGACCTTGCTCTTATCTTGCTGCTTTTAGAGAGGCAAGAGGGGCAAAAATGACGTTGTGGGGCTTCTATATCACATGGTCCCAGTGCCTGAGCTCTCATATTTCTTCCTTACAGTCCACACAAAGATCATTGACACAACAGATAAAAGCTGGGCCTAAGCAAGGCCCCTTTATCTAAAGGACAAGTTCACTGAAAGGACTGTGTGACAACAATGAAAAAGCACAGAGTGCTAGTACAACTGGAGCATTGCAGAAAGAGCCAGAAAAGACCTTAGAGCTCAGCTAGTCCAAGCCAGTCATGTCACAGAATAGCCCTATGGTTGATGAACCAGGCAGAAGAGCGATCCAGTGGGAGGGTTGCTTCAAATTTAAGAAGCTGTATGCAACCAACCCTTGTGCTATATCTGTGTTTAGCACTAGGTGTTGCTGTCCTGCTATTTATAGCCTAGCTTTAAGCAGCAACAGGCGCTTAACCTCCCAATTTGAGTTCCATTCTGTACACGCCAGTTGTCTGAGCATGCTTCACTCATGCATTGGGCGTTGCACAGAACTGGCTTCATGGAAACAGTGCAGGGAAAACCCAGAGTCCTGTCACAGAACCCCAGAACAGTGATCGATCCACGGTCGGCAAAGGCTGCTGCAAAGTTAAATGTTTCAAATTGTACTCATTCAAATATTTACTTAAACTTTGTTTTTATATGATGTGCAAAACAAGGGGAATGACACTGTTAGCTGTGTGTTTCCTGGAAATGACCGTCTGCTACAAGGCCACAGATAAAGTTTGTTTATGGAAAAACAAAATATGGGGGGAAAAAAGTTGAACACTGTTCTATTTGGGGTTTAACACTCCCACATACACGAGGGAGAAAGGCAAACCTTCTGGAACTTTTCTTTTCCCAAGTTAACCGGCAACAGAAATGCTTTGACCCCATCTAGTGACAGATGAGTCCTCAGTTAGATCTGTCGTTCAAAGTTTTGAGCAGTGATACTACTGGGAGAAAGAGGTCATCTTTCAAGACATCATTTAGGAAGAAGACAGATTTTCAATGAACCCATGAGATTTAAAGGTTAAGCATTTCAGCTATTAAGTGTGACACCTTAAAACGGGATATATTTGGTAAAAACTAAACACAAGTGTCCAGGTTCCACAGGTCGCATATGCTGTGCCCATCTGATGCTGAGTTCACAATCTTTTTGGATGGATGTAATGAAAGCATATTTAGTGTTTTGTTGTTTAATAAGTTATTTTTCTTATGAAGTTCTGGTTATTTATCAGTAACTATTTAAAGTAGCAGTAAAGAGACCAGGATAGCAGCAACAGTACTGTTTGTTTTGTTTTTGCTTTGCAGGAAGACCAATGGATGAATACGCCCCGTGTGGAAGCATCTTAATCCTATCACAGAGCTCAAAGTGTAAGGGAAAAGCTAGTTCTTGCAGAATTGGCTGCCAGCCCCTTCACAAAAGCCCCTCAGTCTTGTCCTAATGAAAGAGTTCCAGTTTTGATAGTTTTGGCCTCTGGTGGAAAGAACTAAGCATTTGACTGAAGTTTGACTTTCTTGCAAAATGCTCTTCCAGGCTCTCTCTCCAGCACTAATCTTTTCTGAAGATTCTTTCCGCTTAGCATCCTTTGAGATGTTCCATTCCATACTCACCCAGGAAATTTAAAAACAAGGTGCACATCGTTTCTCGGCCTTTTGGCTAAGATCAAGTGTGAAAACAAGGTGCACGTCACCTTTCCTCCCAGTTGTCTCTTCCTCAACAGGATAACACTTCCCGCTGCTTTCCAACGGGCAACAGCTCAAGCTGCTGCAGGTCCTTGGAGCTGCAGCTGAGGGGTAGGATGCCAGCGACTTCAGGGTTTTCTAGCAGGGTAGGGGGATTATTTTTTAAAAGAGAATTCATTTTGTAAATAAACATTGGTGAATGACAGAGGGAGAAAAATTTAGTGAACATTAAGGAAGTTTCTGCAGTCATGGTCAAAGCCACTTCCTTCTCGACCAGGGGCAGAGGCAAAAGCAAGAACTAGGAAAGTCGAGTTAGCATTCACACACACACACACACACACACACACACACACACACACACACACTCACGCACTCACGTGAATATGCATGGACATGCGTACATGCATACCTAGACTACTAGCCATCTTGTTTTTCATTGCACTAAATTAAGCACTAAAAAAAGTATGGTTACATGGAGATTTTTTTTTTTACTAACTTCTTCTGTCTGGTTCCGTCTCCCTGGTGGAATATTTTACATAATTCCACAGAGGTAAACATGGGTCCTGTCCCTACTTAAACATCACTCCCAGTACAGTTTAATAAAGCTCATTTTTCGAAGTCATTCCAACAGGGAGACAAAACTCTTTTGCCAAAGGCAAAATAAATGCCAAAATTCTCCCCCTTTGCCTCACTACATGTTGAATATCCTGTGTTTCCCAATCACAAAGTTTGGAAATATTGCATTGGGAACTTGTTCTGTGTAGCAGAAGCAAGGCTGTGCCCATTTCACATAGGTGGCCATCCCCAGAGCACAGTCATTCCAGACCACAAATAATTCAGCTTTTCTCCTTTTTCCTTGAACTAGGGGAAAAAAAAAAAACGAAAAAACCAAGAGCAAAACCAGAAAACGTGCAAAGGCAACTCGACGCATTTTACAGCCATGTTCAATTGTACTTTTAGTTCCCACTTCAGGGTCAGAATAGAAGAGGCCTGAGATGCACGTGGATATGTGACAGATATGCACAGATATGTGCAGATGTGACAGCAACAAACCCAGTGATGAGCGCTGTCAGCATTCTTACAGATCACCAATGAAACTCTGATAGTCTCACACTATGAAAGAACCAGAAATGTTAGACTTCACAAGGTACATAGAACTTATTTTGTGTTTATCTATGCTACTAGCAATGTTCTAAAAACATGCTTAACTTTTCCTTGTCCATCCCAGGCTAGAGAAGATGCTTGCTTGGAGTTTGTTTCAGGTGCGGCTGTTCGGCTCCAGGGGCAGACACCGCTCGGGATGCCCACGTCCCATAACCAAGTGCAGGAGATTGAGCCCTGACTCTGCTCCTAACTCCAGCTTTCTGCTAACGTGCATGCTGGGAGGCAGCAGTCATGCGCCAGTGGTTGGATCCCAGCCACCCAGGTGGGAAAGTTGGGGTGTCTTCCCAGCTCCCAGCAATTTGAGGAGTGAACCAGTAGGCTTGCATGTGCACACATGCTCTCTAATAAAATGCATAAAAATTTTTTTAAAAGGAAAATGTTTTCTCATTTTAAAAATACTCATTTTACTTGGCAGAGTTGTAGAAATACAGGGGGGGACACAGATAGCTCTTGTATGTGCTGGTTCACTCCCTAAAACAGCTGCAATGGCCAGAGCTAGACTGATCTGAAGCCAGGAGCAGGAGCGCAGGGACTTGGGCCATCCTCTGCTGCCTTCTCAGGCCGTGAACACAGAGCTGGATGGGAAGTGGAACCGCAGAACATGAACTTGCACCCATATAAGATGCCAGCACCACAGGTGGCAGACTAGTCTGATTCCCCACCATGCTGGTCCCAAGATTAGACGTTTCTTTCATCCAAGTGCTAACCAGACCCAACCCCAATTACCTTCCTAGATCAGACAAGATTGGGCGCATTCACAGTGGTATGGCCTTAGACAAGTCATTACTAGGGGTACATGTATTTTTTGTCCAATAAAAATGGTATTTCTAACAGGGATGTGACTGTGTTTGTTAGGAGACACAGTTGTTTCAGCTTGTACTCTGTTTCCTTAGAAGAGAGAGTGGCGGGCCTGGCGGTGTGGCCTAGCGGCTGAAGTCCTAACCTTGAATGTGCCAGGATCGCATATGGGTGCCAGTTCGTATCCTGGCAGCTCCATTTCCCATCCAGCTCCCTGCTTGTGGCCTGGGAAAGCAGTTGAGGACAGCCCAAAGCCTTGGGACCCTGCACCCACATGGGAGACCTGGAGGAAATTCTTGGCTCCTGGCTCCGGCACAGCACCAGCTATTGCGGTAACTTGGGGAGTGAATCATGGGGCGGAAGATCTTCCTCACTGTCTCTCCACTTCTCTGTATATCTGACTTTCCGGTTAATAAATAAATCTTACAAAAAAAAAAAAAAAGAAAGAAAGAGAGAAGAGAGAGTGGCAGCCTTACGTCTGAAGTACTTTCTGGGAGCAGACACTTTCCTTGTTAAGACTCACATTGGAGTAACTGCAAAGAGCATTGGGCAGCAACAAATGTTACCACGGGAAACACAGGCTCCAAAACACAAGGTGGGCGCTACCTCCTACTGGCAGGCCTTCATGAGTAATGACAGAGGAATATACCCTTTGGAAGCACGTCGGTATTCTCCAAAGTGGAGAATATCTGAAAACATTAGGTCTCCAGGTAGCACCATTCTCATCCGCTCTAAGTATGCAAGTGCGGACTCCTTCCTAGTCACATGCAAGGTCTCCTGCCTCCCCCAGGGGCCTGGGATCTTCCAGCTGCACAGGCCTTCCTACCGCTGCCAAGGTGACTGTCTTCCTGCTGCTTGTCCTTGGCAGGGGGTCCCAGTATGGTCTAGTGCATTATCTCTGGACAAAGCCACTGGCCTTGACTCTCCATCCTTGGGAGATGTTTTCTTCCCCCGAGGGACTCCTCAACCTCCTTCAAATCAGCTGGCCCTGGAAACGCTGTAGATTTGTCTCAACCGTCAACAGTTTAGGCTGTCCTGGAGGCCTTCCCTTACAGAAAGATTTGCATTATCACTATCAGTCACCTCTCCAGCTATGTACTGAGCATCCCTTGACATTACAGAAAGATGGAAGGAAGGAAGGAAGGAAGGAAAGAGGGTGGGGAACAGGGAAAGAAAGAAGAGCAGGGAGAGAGGGACAGAATGTAGAGAGGAAGGGAGCAGACAATAAGAATCCAAAAACACAGTTTTTCTGCTTTGAAGAAATTTGTTATCATCTTCTTGCTTATAATTACTCAGAGCTAAAGAATGCAAATTTCTTGAGATGACTAAACCAGGGAAAGAATCTTGAGATCCTTAGCAGTCAAACCAGAGCAACCTGGTAGGCCAGCGTACCTCTCTTAGAGGCGCTGTCATGACAGGAATATTCTCAAATCCTTGTTTATGTTTCAGAAAATGTTCAGATACTCTCAAGCATATTTGTATTTCAGAAAATGAAAATAGCAAATGTTTATCCTTCCATGTCAAATCAATGTGGAGCAGACTTCTGAAAAACAGTACAATTCTAACAAATTTTAAAAGCCTCTATGAGGTATGTTTTTCACAAATGGAAGAAAGAAGTTACAGGATAGGAAAAATGCATTAAAGGTCTATTCTTTGGCTCTAAGTACTAGATTGGGTCTAGACAAGCCTCTGAGCACAAAGGAAGCCATTAGCCACAGCACTGAGAGGTGGTCCCAAAATCTCAGATGAGGCACTCCACACACTGTTGCCAATAGGGCCAATGAAGGTGCAAATATACAAACAATGAAGCCATTAGAGAATGAGAAATTATCATTTAATATGTTCTAGGTGTGATCATCTTAATACTGCTAGCAGGTGGGTGTTGGGCACAGTGGTCATGTCCCTGTTTGAAAGGCCTGAATAACCGTGGCTGTACCTGATTCCAGTGCTGACCCCTTCACTGCAGGTACAGCTTCCTGCTAAGGTGTACTCTGGGAGGCAACAGACGATGGCTCCCGTCCTCGGGTCTTTGCACTCACGAGGGAGTCCTGTGTTGAGTTCTGGGCTCTTAGTTTTGGCCTGGTCTCGTCCTGGCTATTGTGAGCATTCGGGGTGTGAACCAGCAGATGTTAAGATTTCTTTCTCTTTCGTTATCTTGAAAACAAAACACAAACTAGATTAATAAAGGAAAATAACATGGCCTGGGGCAAGTCACGCTCCTTAGATGCTGCTGAATTTGTAATCAACTACTGCTGTTGGGTCTTCCTTTATGTCATGTTCTGTTAAGCCAACTCGTATCCCATCGCGTATAGGTGAAGGAGAGTTGTCAAAACTTAGGCTTGCTATTGTTCAATTTCTTGGTAATTTTAACCTACTTTCAAAGGTAGTTGCTTTTATTTTTATTGGAAAATCAGATATACAGAGAAGAGAAACAGAAAGGAAGATTCTTCTTTCTGCTGATTCACTCCCCAAGCGGCCACAACGACCAGAGCTATGTTGATCCGAAGCCAGGAGCCAGGAACGTCTTCCAGGACTCCCACTTGGGTGCAGGGTTGCAAGGCTTTGATCTGTTCCCAACTGTTTTCCCAGGCTACCAGCAGAGAGCTGGATGGGAAGCGGGGCCGCTGGGATTAGAACTGGCACCCACCGGGATCCTGGCACGTGCAAGGTGAGGACTTTAGCCACTAGGGTACTGTGCCGCGTCCTGTTTTAAGCTGCTTTTCAATTCTATCATAATTATTCTAAATCTTGATTCACATACTTTCCTCCATTTTCCATTTGCAAATATAACTAATACAAATGTTTAATTTTGGGGGAGGTTGCATGGGGTTCTGTGGTCACTTGTGAAAGGCCTTGTTCCAGGTAGATACGCGAATGCTATGAGAAGCAGCTTTTGGCTCTGTTTATACAGTTATTTTGGGTTCCACATCATTAAACCATCAGAAGCATCATGGCACATTCTTCTGACTGAGCAACCCTCCGGCTCTATGGAAGCAGTCTGTCAGGCTTAAATGATTGCTGTCTTATTGTGATTTTTCCTCTTTGTTTTGTTTATGAAAGTAATACATAGCTATTTGTCAATAAAATTTTAAATGCATATATAAGTAAAAATTAATCATGTAAACTGTCACCAAGGCTCGACATAAAAACTTTTATTTACTTCTGTTTAGCTGGCTTTCTCTCCATGTCTGCTCCACCCTGACCCCAGTCCCAGCTCCCCGTAGTCACTATGTAATCCTCTCAACTATTCATTCTCAGTCTTCCTCTCCCCCAGAAAAAAGTTGGAGAATTTTAACACATTAGGGTTAAGCACAGCAGAATTAATTGTTAAACAGAAATGCATTGTGGGTATGCTTGTAGAGTGACTATTCTTGAAACAGTCAGAGGAAGTCAAGGATGGCTGAGATGTGAACTCCAGAGTTGACACAGCCAAGAGCAGCCCAAGAGGAGGGGAACACAGCTGTCACCTGCACCAGGTAACGAGGCGGCTGTCAAGGCAGCCCCGCCTCCCAACCCCCGGGGGTTGCTGGTCTCCAATGGAAGCTAGCAGACAACAGCATCCAGCCAATTGTCTTCTGTGGCCAAATTTCTTTTTCTTTTTCTTTCTTTTTTTCTTCCTTCCTCTTTCTCTAACAATTGACAGTCAGTTTGTTAAAATACTTGGTTGGCCTAGACATCTGCAATGGTGACTTCAGCTTCTGCTCCCAGTTCAATGCTGATGGAAGTGGTCTGCTTAACAATCTCAGAAGGACTGTGCAGGTCAACAGGATGCTTGTGGATTCTCAGCTGGAAGTGATCCCAGGTCTTAGACCCTTCCCCATATAGTGTTTTTCTTGTAGTGATTTGCAATGTCTTGGTAGGCATTTGAACTGGTTCTTCCAGCTTCAGATAGATTCTTCTCCTTTACTCCTCTGATCAAGTCAGCACACACCTTCTCCAGCGACTTGACATTGCGACAGGCCACGGTTATCCTGATGCAGTGAATGGCCACCTCAGGCTCCATGGCAGTCTTACCAGTGTCCTTAAAAGACATGATTGTGGCATGGCATCCTGACTAGTTCCCTGTGTGAGAGCAAACAGCATTGAGCCAGGAGCAAGAGCAGTCTAGGCTGCCCAGTGGGCATGACACCATCTTCCTTAGAAAGCCAAGATTTTTTTCTTAATGTTTATTTTGCTTTCATTTAGTTGATAGGTACACACACAGAAACACACAGGTGACTGCCCACAACAGCGAGGGCTGGTCAGGCTGACGCCAGGAGCCTAGAACTCCACCCAGTTTCCCACCTGGGCAATAATATCCAAGTACTTGAGTCATTATTTCTGCAAAATAATCAAAATAATCAAAATAGTCAAAAATCTACCCCTGGGCCTAGTCAATGGCTCAGTGGCTCAATGTTCACCTTGCATGTGCCAGGATCCCATATGGGCTATGTATAGTTCATGTCCTGGCTGTTCCACTTCCCATCCTGCTCCCTGCTTAATGGCCTGGGAAAGCAATACAGGATGGCCCAAATCCTTGGGCCCCTGCGCCCACGTGGGAGACCTGGAAGAAGCTCCTGGCTCCTGGCTTCGGATTGGCTCAGCTCTGGGTGTTGTGGCCACTTGGGAGAGTAAATCAGCAGATGGAAATTCCTTCCTCTCTGTCTCTTCTCTGTATATCTCCCTTTCCTACAAAAATAAATAAGTCTTAAAAGAAAAAGAAAAAAAATGTACCCCTATGACCAAGGTTTTGTCTCTACTTGACCTAGTTCTCTCTTTATCAGACTTAAATACCATCATAAGAAGAGCTGAATCAACTTGAGATCAAAGCTGTGGTATACTGACTTGATTGAGACCCCTGAGAAGTTACTCTCATCTCCGTTCCAACACTGGGGAGGCTTTCTGATTCCAGCACCTGAAGCTCTGCCAAGGCAGCTGTGTGGTTTCTACCAACGTGAGTGGCTCCCGGCGCTTCCAAAGGCAGGCCATCTGCGCAGCCTTGCCAAGGCTTCACCTGCGAAATCACTCTGGCACAACTCTCGGTCTTCAAGCACTGAGCCCCCTGGAGGCTGGTCGCTCAGTGTCTGAACCCACAGCCTCCCAGCAGCAGCGGGCTCTGCTGGCTGCCGCATAGCTTCCCACCCTGAGTACACTCAGGCTGGCACTCACTCACCATAATGTTTTCCCTAATTGGATACATGTGATAGGAGAGGCCCTCAGTGCATCAAATTACTGTAAGAGTAAGGAAAGGAGGAGCGTTGGCTTTCATTTTTTTTTTAAGATTTTTTTATTTGAAAGGCAGAGTTACAAAGAGAGATCTTCCACGCACTGCTTCACCCTCTGATGTGGATGTAATAGCCAGAACTGGGTCAAGCCAAAGGCAGGAGCCAGGAGCTTTCACTGGGTATCGCATGAGGATACCGGGGCCCAAGGACTTGACCCATCCTCTGCTGCTTTCCCAGGACGTCAACAGGGAGCTGGATTGGAAGTAGAGCAGCCAGGTCACAAACCAGCGCTCAATGGAGCACTGGTGCCATAGGTGGACGCTTAGCCTACTACACCATGGTGCCTGCCTGGAGTATTAGCTTCCTTCCTTCCTTCCCTCCCTTCCTCCCTTCTTTCTTCCTTCCTTTGTAAAAAAAATGATAGCATCCTTTGTTAAAGGTGTATTTATTGGGCCTGGCAGTGTGGCCTAGCGGATAAAGTCCTCGCCTTGTATGCGGCCTGATCCCATATGGGCACAGATTCTAATCCCAGCGGCTCTACTTCCCTTCCAGCTCCCTGCTTGTGGCCTGGGAAAGCAGTTGATGATGGCCCAAAGCCTTGGGACCCTGCACCTGTGGGGGAACCTGGAGAAAGCTCCTGGTTCCTGGCTTCGGATTGGCTCAGCTCCAGCTGTTGCCGCTGCTTGGGGAGTGAATCATCAGATGGAAGATCTTTCTCTCTGTCTCTCCTCCTCTCTGTATATCTGACTTTCCAATAAAAAAAAATAAATCTTAAAAAAAAATTATAAGCTTTTAAAAAATGGTGTATTTATTTTTAATTTATATTTGAAAGGCAAAGTTGCAGGGAGGAGGAGAGATAGAGATCTTCCTTGGTCTGATTTATTCTTCAAATGGTTGTAAGCAAGCTGCCTCTTCTATGTCTCCCCCGTGGGTACCGAGCCCGAGAACTTAAGTCATCTTCTGCTGCTTTCCCCTGCCATAAGCTGGGATCTGGATTGGAAGCAAAGCAGCTGGGACACAAACCAGCGCCTATATGGGATGCTGGCACTGCAGGCTGAGGCTTAGTGTACTAAGCCATAGTTTAAGCCCCAGCAATAGCTTTCTAATAAAAGAATTTAAGATGTAGTAAAGATTTGAATGTAAAATAGCAATTGAAATTTAAGACAACATACCAAACTTAGGGAGGGCAGTACTACTATGCTCTTAACACTTTAAGTAAAAAATGCATAAAATTTGTTCCTTTTATATAAATAAAAGACTTTTTAAAAAAATCAGGGCTAATAGAATGGCACTGCAGGCCAAGCTTCAGCCCTGTGGTGCTGGCACCTTATACGAGCACCAGTCATGTCCCAGCTGCTCCACTTGCAATCCGACTTACGGCCTAGGAAAGTAGCAGAGAACAGCCTGAGACTTTGGGGCCCTGTACCCACGTGGGAGACCCAAAGGAAACTCCTGGCTTTTGGCTTTGGATCAGTTCAGCTCTGGCCATTGTTGCTTTTGGGGCAGTGAACCCGTGGGATGGCACACCTTCTCTCTCTATCTTTCCTTTTCTCTTTGTGAAATCTTTCAAGTAAAATCAATCAATCAATCAATCAATCAATCTTACCAAGAAAAAAATCACTAAGCTTAAAAACCATTTGATTGCAATGTCACTACCTTTGCCACCAGGCTGCCGTGGATTTTTATTGTCCTTGGTACTTAGTACTCTGAAGTACTAAGGATTAAAAGATAGAATCACCTTTTCATGATATATCAGTAAAACTTAGTGTATGAGAACCGGCTACAAGGAAGAAGGTACAGAGATCAAAGAAACAGGTGCACATATTTCCACATACTATAGTGGGGTGGGGAGGAGTTGATAGAAGGGTGGTCTTAGTTGACCAAGAACAACAGACCCCATGCCTCTGGGTAGCAGGCAGAGTTTTCTATGGTGAGTTAGACAAAGTTGGCCTGCCACTAATCTGAGTACGCCTGGAGTTTCTGAAGAAACAATATCAGAGGCAAGAGATGAGGGACATTCCAGGAACCTGCCTGGTAACACAGGCCCTGCAGGTTATCTTAATGGCTTAAAAAACATATACTTATTTATTTGAAAGGCAGAATCAGAGAGAGAAAGAATCTTCCATCTGTTAGTTCACTTCCCAGAGTGCCACAATGGCCAGAGGTGGGCCACTCCGAAGTCATTAAGACTAGAGCTTCTTCTGAGTGGCCCACATGGGAAGCACTTGGCCCATCTTGGGCAGCTTTCCCAGATGCATTAGTTGGTTTATACCATAAGGTTTGGCGTGGCTATTAACATGACCTATAGGGCAGAACAGTAATTATGTTCAAGATGGTTGTAGTTATGTCGAACTGGATCCTAACACCAGCTGTGTCTTGAACTGCTGCTAAGCCCAGCTCAATGTCTCCTCTTCATTCTCTGATGTATTATCCACTCATGGTTCCACAGCTCTCTTCCATAGGCCTCCTGCTGTCCCTTTCATTTGATCTCCTGTAAGTCTGCTGGACACATCCATTATGTGTTTGAGTCCCTAATGGATATGTGGTAGAAAAATTTTTTTCTCAGAAAGCTACTTCTATCTCTCTCAGGAAGAGTTTTAATTTTACACAATGATTTGCAACCCCCAGCTGTATCCTAAGTTCAAGTTTAAATTTTGATTATTTTTCACATTTGTAAATATCTTTCAAAAATATCATTTTAGCAATATTTTATTACTTTGAGCATCTTTTTTTATCACATAATTATAGGATTCTATGTGGTTTCTATTTTGGGAATAATACAAATACTACTATAATATCTAAACTCTTAATTATTTTATTAATCAATAAATTATTGCCCTACAGTGAAAAAGCCTCACAATTGATCATTTTAAACCAAAGGGAAGAAAAATTTTTTGGACATATTGCCAACTCTGACAGTAAATATGGCTTCTTGCTTACCCCTTCCTCATCACTTCTAACACAGGCATTATCATAAAAGTAAAAAAAGTTTCAGATTTAACTGGTAAAAAAAAGTGATTATGCTTTATTGTTATAATTTAAAATTTCTAGTGAGGCACACTTTTATTTATTTGTCATTTTTTTAAAACCGAAATGCTGTATAGCTCATTGGTTTTCTTCGTTGTTCCTGCAAGTTGTAAGCAAAGCTTTATTTCAACTAGACGAGAAATGCTAGGTCAGAACGTCTAAAGTCACTCAACAGCCTTTCTAATACCTTTGTAAAATTAAACAACAAACTATATGCATGCTTCAAAAAGTTTATGGAAAGATGGAATGAAAACTATGAGTTTATTTCAATGTAAAAATGTGCAAATGAAAAGTGGATTTCATTTTCTACATCAAAATGCAGTCATAGTTTTCATTCCATTTTTCTACACTTTTTGAGGTACTTGCATGACTAAGTCAGCCATGTCTTCCCCTTATTTCTTGTGGAAATCCCCACTGGAGTGGATTGTTCACCAAAATTATGCAACTCTTATAAATATTTATACAGAACATTCCCAACACTGAAGGAATCACCATGGAATGTCCAAAATTGGGTAGACTCCTCTAATGGGTAAAAGCCCGTCACTGCCATGGCAGTGATTAAAGAGGTATTTATTTGAAAGCATAGAGCAAAAAGCTGGACAGCTGCCATTGAATTCTTGGGGTTTCCCAGGGGCTAGGGGATGGGTTCCTAGAGCTAGAAATTGGGACCAAGATGTGAATGGTCAGGTCTTGCCTAGGTTCTTAGTTGGTCTACAGTGCTTACGACTCTCTTTAGATTGGTTGGTGATATTGTATTTTTTTAAAAAAGATTTATTTATTTATTGGAAAATCAGATATACAAAGAGGAGGAGAGACAGAGAGAAAGATATTCCATCTGATAATTCACTCCCCAAGTGAGTGCAATGGCTGATGCTATGCCAATCCAAAGCCAGGAGCCAGGAAATTCTTCAGGGTCTCCCACACGGGTTCAGGGTCCCAAAACTTTGGGCCATCCTTGACTGCTTTCCCAGGCCACAAGCAGGGAGCTGGATGGGAAGTAGAGCCGCCGGGATTAGAACCAGCGCCCATATGGGATCCTGGCGCATTCAAGGTGAGGACTTTAGCCGCTAGGCCACACTGCTGGGCCCTGATATTGTATTCTTAAAGGAATTTATGATAGTGAAGTGAGCTTCTATTTGTGGGCTACAGGTGGTTAGCTCTGTACCTGGGGTTCCTGGAAAAGAAATATTGGAGAAATGCATCACCTTGTGATAACAAATTAGAGACCTTGTAGGCCAGCTGCAGCATTCCTTTCATCCGTGTGGTTCTTTTAGCAAGTGGTGATCCGCAATTAAAAAGCAGGACAAAAGCACTGTCAGTCCAGGAAGGGAGTCTGGGAGACGGGATGGTACCTAGCACCTGCTTTCCAGGTGTTAGTGGCTCACTTTCAATCTTAGGGCTGCCAAAGCTCGCTTTGCATAATCATGGTGAAAAAAAAAAATCACAGTCCAGGGGCCAGCAGGATGACTCAACTGTTTAACCCACTACCTCCAAGTGCTGGCATCATATTTGGGCACCAATTCTTTTCCTGGCTGCTCTGCTTCCCATTCAGCTCCCTGCTTGTGTGGCCTGGGAAAGCAGTCGAAGACGGCCCAAAGCCTTGGGACCCTGCACCCTGCATGTGGAAGATCTGGAAGAAACTCCTGGCTCCTGGCTCCGGATCGGTTCAGCTCTTGCCATTGCAGTCACTTGGGAGTGAACCATTGGGTGGAAGAATTTTCTCTCTGTCTCTTCTCTCTGTAAATCTGCCTTAGCAATAAAATAACTAAATCACAGTTCAACAGCGGGAAGTGGTCACTTCAATGTATTTGCAATTCATAATTTGTAATTATATTTGTATATCACAATGACCACAAAATGAGATCCAATTTGTAAATACATGGTGTAAGTTCTTCCAAGTCACAACACGCCCTCTTGGGTACCATGCCAGCAGTGCAGGTGCAATCCTAGCTTGAAGGCTGAAGAACCCCACCAATGGAGGTTCAAGTTCCCCTCCCATGCAAAGGCCTGAGCACACCGACTTCATCCTTTCTCTTCCTATTTCTCTCCGAGAGATCCATCATCTAGATTCGCTTAGTTTCTCTGCTTAGTTTCTCTACCCCTTTTAATGCTCATCCCTCCCTTGGTTTGGAATTGAACAAAACAAAACAGAAAAGGAAAAGGAATTTGATTATGGTCTGAAACTCACAGCCTACCAAGGCTTGTAACAGAGCACAAAGCACAGTTAGTCCCGTATGGAAATGACTCCACATCACAGAGCTGTTTATTAACACTTCAAGCCAATTAACTGCTGACTTATTACTCAGTCACCCAATGCCAGCTCCCCACATTCCAATGCAGCGGCCATTCTCCGTCTCAGGTGCTGAAGGGCAGCTGTAAATACTAAGAAAAAAATCTACACTTCTGCCAAGATTCTCCTCATTCCAGTCTTACCAACCCGACCTCCTTGTGGATCAGAATGAAATCCCCAAGAGCAGTTTGCAGGCGTGTTCACTGCAGGGAGGTGGACAGCACACCAATGAGCCCCAAGGCACGTTCTGGGGATGCGGTCACGCTGTCAGGCCAGGCATCATCCACAGCCTGGAGCCGGCTAGGTAGTTTATAACTGATTCCTAAAACAACAGTTGTTTTCTAATCTTTCTTTCTTTTCACTCTTATCTACCCCCCTAGCTTCACATCTTCTCTATAGGTACACGATTTCTTTGACAGTTCAAGGGTCATCCCTTCTATCCTCTTTGTATTTTTAAACACATGGAACTCATTATTTATATGATGCCTTCAATATTTATATGCAGGTTGTGGTGATATACACAGAATCGATGTGAAGCTACAAGCTTACATTGCTTATCACACACACTCTAAGTAGGGTGCTGCCAGACGAACTGGGTGCAGATAAAAGGCAAAGGGGAGAAGGAGATGGATGCGTGAACCTGAATCGCATTCTGCACTGCAAAAGTCGATTTCTCCTAAAGGTGGTCTGACATTTTTAATAAAACAAATGTATAGGAAGCCATTTCCTAGATTCTATACATCATATATTAAATGAATCTATTTTCACAGGACTTGGCTCTAACGGAATTTTATAGCAACCAAACAATATGCTTTTTAATTAGAACTTGTTTCTTTGTTACTCATAAAATCAGAATGTCTAGAAGCCAATATTAAAGAGACCGACCTCACAGTTGTCTGCAGAGTGAAAATACTGTTTCTACTTTTAAAAACAAGAAAGAATTTTTAATAAAACATGTTGATGGACACAGGTAGCCTCCCTCAGGCTTTCCTTACTGAACTAAAAACAATTCAATCAATGCAAGGACAATAGTGTGGGAAGAAAACACAAAAACTGGGCCTGGCGCAGTGGCGCAAGTGGTTAAGGTCCTCGCCTTGCACGCCCGGGATCTCATATGGGCGCCGGTTCTATCCCGGCAGCCCCGCTTCCCTTCCAGCTCCCTGCCTGTGGCCTGGGAAAGCAGTCCAGAACGACCCAAAGCTTTGGGACCCTGCACCCATGTGGAAGAGGCTCCTGACTTCAGCTCGGCATAGCATTGCCTGGCTGTTGCTCTCACTTGGGGAGTGAATCATCGGACGGAAGATCTTCTCTCTGTCTCTCCTCTCTGTATATCTGCCTTTCCAATAAAAAAAAATAATAAAAAAATAAATAAATAAAAAAGAAAACACGAAAACTCTGGGTGTGTCCATCACCTGACAGGTTTAGAAACACGTGGTAGAACAAACTACCCAGGGAGGAACTCTCATTGCACAGCTGGTAAGAATAAAGGTTTCAATAATGCCCGTGCAAATGCTACACTCTACTTTAATTATATCCTAGAAGTAATTTTTACATTTCACTCAGGCAGTGGCAATCAGCAGGGGCCATACTGCCCCCTTGGGAATGTTTTGAAAATGGAAAGTTTCTCCATCTACATAGCGACTGGGGAGCAGTTTGCTGGCATTTAGTGAGTGCAGACAGGGAATGCTAGATGTCCTACTGAGTGGGGGAAGCTCTTGCATAATGAATGACTGTCCCTTGTCCCACATAATTTCCAACATCTTGCCAAACATTCCTGCAAGTGGAAACCTTGCAAGTTCTCTGGGCGTAGAACCTAACTCCACTTTACATATAAACCTGAAGTATTGCTTGTATACTCATCATATATGTTATACTTTTGGAGAATGGTAGCCAGTATACAAACTGAAGGGAAGCTATTTGTTTGGAGTTCTGCTAAGAGATGCCCATCTCCAGCTCTTGGGTATCAACAGTCCTAACTGATTGTTTACAACTGGTTTGGCAACAAAACTAAGTCTGAGTTGATTTGAAGCTTTTTGGAGAATCATGTTACCCACATCAATACTTTCAACGATCTATAGTTGTAATCGGCACATGCAAATGAATCAGAACATGGTGCTTACCTTCCCTCTTAAAAATGTATCCCACAGACCAGAACCCTGTAATCAGTCACAATCTTGCTAGAATCACCCCTGTTCCAAATATGGGTGACTTATATGCCCAGCAGACTCTGAGAAGAAAGAGTATGCACAATAATTAAATAAAACTTCCTGTCTTGAATAAAAGCATTCACTTATTATTGATGTTGTGGCTTATTAACACATTTTTTGTACGGAGAAAGATGTTCCATTTAATTGTAGCTTACTTTCATTTCTCCTTAATTTATTGTTTACTTTTGAAATTTTGAGTTCATTTCATTTCAAGAGAATGAAGGGGGTTTTACAGCAATCAAAAGGGTATATTGCCTTGATAGAGTGAGGACAGGTCTAAAGGGAAGAAAAACATATTCCAGGGAAGATAATTTCTATAATGAAACAGCACTGCATGGGAAATTTGTGTCCCTGTAATACTTTATTATAACAGCTGCTTAGACTAGAATAAAACAAAAAAGGCAGAGAGATTGTTTTTATTAAAAGCAAGAAACCTTGAATCAAATAAATTGAAGCCAGAGGTAGACCTATTGCCACAGGATCTCACTGATAAAATGTGAGGCTTCGTTCCAGATGTCAACGGGACTGGGCCAAAGGATACCACGATGCTCTATAAACCACTGCACTCAGGCATGCCTGTGAGGCTGGTTCTGGATGAGATTAGCACTTGAATCTGTAGACTGAAGAAAAAAGTCACTCTCACCAACTTGAGCACCACCCACTCCACAACAGACCTGAAAAGTACAAAATGGCCGAGGAGACATGCACTTGCTCTTAGTTGGGATAGCCGTCCTCTCCCACTGTTAACCAGCTGTGTCAGCTGTGTTCCTCGTGCTCAGACCTTGGCCCTCGGGTGGGACGTAAACCACTGGTTGGCTGGGTTCTCCAGCCATCTGACATGGACTGGAACTACACGACCAACTTTCCTGGGCTTGCACACACCACATCATGGGACCTCTCAGCCTACATAATTGCATCAGCCAGTTTGTTTGGCTTCTTTATGGAACATCAATGAACATAGACAGCATTAAAAAATTCAGATTTTAAAAATATATTTATTTTATTGGGAATGCAGATTTACAGAGATAAGATCTTTCTGTAAGATCTTCCATCCAACGGTTCACTTCCCGATGGCATCAGTGGCCAGACCTGAGCTGATCTTATCTGCAGCTAAGAGCCAGGAGCTTTTTCTGAGTCCCTCACAGAGGTGCCAGATCTCAAGGCTCAGCCTCCAGTTTTTCCAGGCCACACGCAGGGAGCTGAATGAGAAGGACATTCAGCCAGGACATGAACCAGTGCCCAAATGGGATCCTGGCACCCACTGAGGAAGCTGGTGTTTACAAAAGGGGGGTTTAGCCAATTGAGCCATTTCACCAGTCCCAGAAAGTCAAGATGTTTAAACTTTTGGCTGTTTTTGCAGAAATGATGAGATTTTGTGAAAATACTTTGTATCATTGTTACATAGTGTGTGAATGTACTGCGAATGTGCCAGAATTTTCAGAATTAAAGGAATTGCATTTTGCTGTTTAATTAAAAAACTAGTGTTCCATGTTCTGTCTTCTTCATGATTAGTTCTATGGTAAAATTACTTTTAAAAATTAATGTTATCCCTTTCAAATAAAAATGTTATTTTAATAATAGTGGGAGGGTTTCTGCTTTTGAGGTAAGAATGCAGTAACCAGCAAAGCTATCCCATAGGTAAAGGAGAAAGATAAATGTTTGCATAAACATAAAAGCTGAGACAATTTATCACCATCAGACCTGTCTTAAAAGAAGTGTTCAAGAAATGCTTCAAATTGAAACAACGATGCTTACAAAGAGACAGCGTCACCAGGTAGAACACTCACTGGTTTGAGTAATGAACAGCAATTATGACCAAGGTGAATAAATCATTTATATCTTTACTGTGGAGACTAAAGAAAACTATAACTACTACACTAAAATGTTAAGAGACAGGCAATATAGAAAGAGGTCAGATGTAACTCCAGAAGTTAAGAAGTGGAGAGGAATGGAGCACAAATGCAGAGTAATATACTAGGATTTCTTACCTCTCCATTTTGTTATTTGTTTCTTTTCTTTTTAATGTTAAGTTGTTAACATCTCTAGATGGAGCCTATAGCCAAAAGAAGTATTTTTTCAGCCTCAAGGAAATCACAAAATAAAACCTATACTTAGACTTACCAGAAATAAGCAAGCAATCATCTGGAGAAAATCGCTTAACCATAATTAAGTTCTTTCCCTGTAAGAAAATGGGTAAGAAAGGAACTACATTAGGCAAGTATCAGAATGGCAGTACTAAGACACTTCCTACAATAACTGCCTTAAATGTCAGTGGGCTATATTCTCCTAACAAAAACCTTGGAGGGATCAGATGGATTATAAAGCACGGATCTATGATTCTTCCAAGACAATCACTTATTTCTTTTTTTTTAAAGATTTATTTTTATTATTTTTCTATTGGAAAGGCGGATATACAGAGAGGAGAGACAGAGAGGAAGATCTTCCGTCCGATGATTCACTCCCCAAGTGAGTGCAACGGCCGATGCTATGCCGATCCGAAGCCAGGGGCCTCTTCGGGGTCTCCCACGCGGGTGCAGGGTCCCAAAGCATTGGGCTTTCCTCGACTGCCTTCCTGGGCCACAGGCAGGGAGCTGGAAGGGAAGCGGGGCTGCCGGGATTAGAACCGGCGCCCATATGGGATCCTGGGCATGCAAGGCGAGGACCTTTAACCACTTGCGCCACCGCGCCGGGCCGACAATCACTTATTTCTGAGGAAAATGATGCAACATGATATTCCATGCAAATGGGAAATCAAAAGAAAGTGGGAGTAATTGTACCATAGATTTAAAAAGAAACCAAGAAAATCATTGTGTACTGATAAGAGGGTTCATCCTGATAAGAAGAAATAACATTTACAAATATATAGGCATATAATACTAAAGCCCATAGATACAGGAAACAAATAGCAGCAGACCTAAACAGAGAGACAAACTATAATGTTATACAAGTATGGGATGTTTACAACAGAGAGATAATGCAAAGAGAAAGTTCCCCCCAAAACAGCACAAATAAATTGCATCCTAGATCAGTGGGATCTGACAGGCATCCAAAGAACTTACTGGCCAACGGCTGCAGAATACAAATTCTTCTCAATAGCATTTGGTACACTTTCCAGGACAGATCATATGGGAGGTCAACTGAAAGTCACAACACACTTCAAACAACAGAAATCATATCAAGTATCTTTCCTGACCACAATGTAGTAAGCATTGAAATCAACAAGAAAAAACAAAGTATACAAATATAGGAAATTAAACATTTATTCTTGAACTATCAAAGGTTGAAGAAACCAAGGAAGTGAATAGAACATTTTTTGAAGCAAATGAAAATGAAAAATGAAATCACAACATACCCAAAACCTTTTCTTTGTTCTTTTTATTATTTTATTTATTTTTATTGGAAAGACAGATCAGATTTACAGAAAGAAGAACGAGACAGAAAGATCTTCCATCTACTGATTTACTTATCATCTGACTGCAATGGCTGGAGCTGAGCAGGTCTGTAGTCAGAAGCCAGGAGCTTCTTCTGGGTCTCCCACAGGCATACCCAAACCTTTTGGATACAGAGAAAGCAATGGTAAGACAGTGGCTGGCAACAAACAGTGCTTGCATAAAAAATAAACAAAAAAGAAAGATTTAAAAAAAAATAAACAACAATTGCTGTACCTTAAGGAACTAGAAAACCAAGAGCAAATAAATCCAAAATAGATAGAAGGCAGAAAATAATAGGGGCCAGAATTGTGGCACAAAGGATTAAACTCACTCTTGCAATGTTAGTATCCCATATCAGAGTGCTGGCTTGAGTCCCCTATCATTACAGTGGGGTTTTTGAAGTCCCTTACTAACACAGCCTGGAAAGGCATCAGGAGACAGCTTAAGTACTCTACCCTGCCATCCATGACAGAGACCAAAATGGAGTTCTTGGCTGCTGGCTTTGACTTGGCTAACCCCTGGCTTCCTGGCTGTTCTGGCTGTTTGGAGAATGAACCCACAGAGGAAGATCACTTTCACTTCATCCCTTCCTCCGAACAAGATGGTTTTACTGTTGAATCCAATCAAATATCTAAAAAAGAATTAAAATCAATTCTAAATTATTTCAAAAAATAGGAGAATGTTCTTCGTAATTCATATTATGAAGATCATCTTGATGCCCAAACCAGACAAGGACTCAACAACAAGCACAGCAAAATACGAAGATATAGGCCCAAACAGTGAGGCACATACATGCCCAAATGCCTGGAAATCCAACTGCACATTAAAGAGATCAGTTATATTATGAGGTGTGATTATTCCCAGGAATGCAAAGAATGTTTTAACAACACAAATCAATAAATGTGATATACCACATTGATAGACGGAAAGATAGAAATCATAGGATCATCTCAAAAGACTCAGAAATGCCATTTGATAGCAAACAACATCCCTTCATGATAAAAATTCTGATCCCATTAGGTACAGAAGGAACACACCACAACATAATAAGGCCATATAAAACAAGGCAATTGAAAGACCAATGCTAAGCGTTCTTATTCATATACAAAGTCTTGAAAAGCACGTAATCTCACGGAAATTAAAAATGCTATGGTGGTTAATGGTGGCTGGGGAAGAAATAGAGGGAATGGAGTAGATAACATAACGGTACAAAGCTACAGCTGAAAAGGAGTAAAAAGATCGGGGGTTGTGTTATCCAGTCAGGTAGACATAAAAAGATGCAATTTATATTTGCAAAATTAATGTTTGGAGATGTGGTTATTGTTTACAACTTTTACCTTTATTCCTTTTTTTTAAAAAAAGATTTATTTTTATTATGTTTTTATTGGAAAGGCGGATATACAGAGAGGAGAGACAGAGAGGAAGATCTTCCGTCCGATGATTCACTCCCCAAGTGAGAGCAACGGCCAATGCTATGCCGATCTGAAGCCAGGAGCCTCTTCCGGGTCTCCCATGCGGGTGCAGGGTCCCAAAGCTTTGGGCCGTCCTTGACTGCTTTCCCAGGCCACAGGCAGGGAGCTGGAAGGGAAGCGGGGCTGCTGGGATAGAACTGGCGCCCATATGGGATCCCGGGCGTGCAAGGCGAGGACTTAACCACTTGCGCCACTGCGCCAGGCCCATCTTTTACCTTTATTCTTGAGGCACAGTGTGTTTGTTCGTTTGTTTGTTTTTTTACTTAATGGAAAGTTCTATACCTAATGGAGTGTTAAGTGTGACATTTTGAAGTAAGTACAACTGTAAAAATCTACAAAAGAAGAAGAAAGGGGGGTGGTAGGGTTGACAAGTATCACCTTGCTTCTAAGTATGTACTGTGAAACACACGAACTTGGGTCATCTTATATAACTAAAGTAATTTAGGATATAAAAAACATAGGTAGTAGCAGTTAACTATATATTTCTCTATTAATAAGAAAATAGAAGATAGAATTCTGGATGTTTTTACTATAAAGAAATGTTAAATGCCTGAAACAAGTATATTTACTGTGACTGGATATTATATAGTATGTGTGCATATGTAGTCCATCAATATGTATAAATTTGTAAATGTTAAATTAAAAAAATAATTGAAACAAAATACCAATATCCCTGCTTATATAAAATATTTTCTCTGAAAAAGTTTTTTAAAAATTTTGAGAAGTATAGAATTATTGCTTTCTTGAGATAACTTTAAACAAATTTGTTTGCAGAATCAGTACTATGCATAGTGGGTAAAACAGGCTTCTGTGTTACCAGCATCCCATCTAGATGCTAGTTTGAGTCCTGACCCCTTCACTTCCAATTCAACTCCTGGCTATTACACCTGGGAAAACAGGGAAAGATGGCTCATGAGCTTGGGTCCCTGTACCCACATTGGAGATGAGGAAGAAGCTCCTGGCTCTTGGCTCTGGATGGTCCCAGCTCTGGTCTTGTGGTTTTTAGGGTGCGGGGTGAATCAGCAGATGTTTAAATCTGTCTTTAAAAATGTTTGAGAGAGTAGACAGAGTGAGTGAGCGAGCCCTAGCCTACCTGCAGATCACTCTCCCAAATGCCCACAAAGGCTAGAGTTGGACAAGGTCAAAGCCAGAAGCAGTGAACTCAGCCTGGATGGGAGGCAAGGTCCCAACTCTGCCATTACCTGCTGCCTCCCGGATACACGTGGCCAGGAAGCGGGAATGGAGAGCAGGGTCTTGAAGCAGACAGTCTTGATGTGGGAGGCAGGTGTCCCTAGCAGCTTCTTAATCACCATGCCAAATAACTTTCCTTGAAGGTAGCTTTTTTTACTGGATAATTTACAGATCCTTTAAAAAATTATTTTTAAATTAGACTTGTAAAATAATGCCATGAACTTACAGGGAATGGTTTCCAGCTGCTCGGGCTGCCCTGCATGGATTCTGGCAGGTGGGCTTCTCTGGGTGGCTGGCACGTCAGTTGAATGCAAGGACTTGTTACTTGGCTTCCTTCTGATCATTTTCCTTCTTAGCATTCAGGATTCAGTCCTGGACCTTAGAGTGATAACAGGCCCAATATGCATATTGATGTGTTTGACAGAAAACTTGCCCGTAGTTTGTTTATAGTAGTACCAACAGCATGCTGGGTAACTCTGTAGACCCATCCCTTTTTGCCCTGGTAATTCATATGGGGCATTTCTTAAATCATACATGCCCTTGATGTCTACAATATCAACTTCATTGTAGATATACAAGCGTGGGGCCACATCAGCAACTCCACGTTTGTTAATATGCCTGGAGAACATGTATTGTTTTCCTTTGTGATCATTTTCTTAGTGAGTTACTGGAAGATGATGATTCCAGCTGAAAGAGCAACTTTACAGATTCCTTTGGAAACTGAATGCAATTGCTTTTACAGTTCCTTTAACACAACTACAGCAACCAATTAGACTATAATTGGATTATTCTAAACAAATATACGTTTTAAAAATACTTGCTTGCATGTTTGCTCTTTTAATGATTATACTGGATTTGTACAAATGCTCAAATCCTTAAAATTGAGTACAATTCTAAAAGGCATGTAAACATTGAAATACTCCATAGAAATACGTGCTACAGCACAGTGAGTGAACCTGCTTCGGGAGATACTACATCCCATGTTGGAGTGCCAATCTGAGTCCTGGCTATTTCACTTTCCATACAGCTTCCTATTAGTGCATCCTAGGAGGTGGCAGATGATGGCTCAAGTGCTTCAGTCCCTGCTACCCATGTGGGACACCCAGCTGGAATCTCAGGTTCCCAGATTTGCCATGACCCAGCCCTGGCTGTCGGGGGACATTCAAGGAAAGAACCAGCAGAAGATATCTCTCTCCCTCTCTCTTCAATGACTCTGCCTTCCAAGTAGATTGAAATAAAAATGTTTGATAAAAGAGAAGACACTACGTAGAGGTATTTTAAATAAGTGATCAGGTAAGGAGAGTCAGTTGCCTTTGAACCTATGGATATATAAATTCTTCCTTGGGAACAGCTCTTGGGGCCCTCCAGGCCTCCTGTGGTGCTGTAGTTGGGTGTGTTGGCATTAGAGTGGGTCTTCTTGTCACATGGTAGGCAGTCCAAAAACTGACTGGAGGGAGAAGTTAAGAAACTTATGAAAGGTCCAAAAGAAGCAAGAGGTGAGGATACAATTACACTCTATTCCTCATCCCCCCCCTTCATAATTTTATCTCAGCCAGTGTCATTTTTCTTTTTTCTTAAATGGTGGGTTCACTAGCTACACTGTTCTGATCATTGTTATGCTGGCTGAAGAAAAAAACTATGTCCTATATTCCACGTCACCCAAGAAACATGGGGCAGGGGCAGTTATTGCATTAGCATTCATAATTGGGTGGTTGTGAATAAATGCATGAAATGAATGGTGGCTAATCAGGACACTAAATAATTAGTGAACCACTACTCAATACTTATTAGGGCATTGAGAATCAGCTGTTTGTGAATGAAGGGATGAAATGAATGGTGGCTAAGTGGGAAAGTGATGGAGCCAGGAGGGATGCATCCACGCAGCCTCTCACTAGAGGAGAAGGGTGCCAGAGCTCACAGAATCAAGCTGTAGCAGGGAAACAGCAGGAACTAAGGGCCCACCAAAAGACTAGGAAAAAATAAAACCACACAGAAGGGAACAGTCCCTGATTGGTAACCCTGGTCAGCACAGAGCTGTTGCTGGGGCACAACTGAGACCAACCTCCTATACCCGTAGCTGCCTCCTTCCTTGCCATTTGGCCCACCTGGTGTATAGGGTAGATGGAGCGGCCATGAGAACATACAGCCAGCGTCTGCTTCGAAAGGTGCTACCTGAGACTGTCCTCTTGCCGGGACTATGCCCATGAGGCAGAGGCAATTTTCTAGAAGAAAATTAAACTGTCACAAATAATGGCGGATGTAATCGGGGTGCGTTGCATGGCAGTGCATGGATACAATGAACCATGAAGATTCCCTGGGCATCCACTGGTATGTATGTGCTGAGAAGGCTGTTGCTCCTGGAAGTGTTACTGTAAAGGAATAAACAGGGTCGCAAGTTTCACCACCAGAAAGCAGGTAGCGGGCAGGAGGAGGCTATTTTGAGTAAATGGCATCAATAAGCAACAAAGATGAAGATTAGGATACAGCATTACTGATTATCAAGGAGATGCTGCTTGAAACAAGTGTGATAGTAATCCTTTACATTTTCAAATGAAAAGCAAGATAAAAATGAATGTTGTTTTCTTTCAGTACTACACAAAGCCTCTAAAATATTTATTAAAGGCTGATCCACTATTCCCACTTTTAGGAATCAATCACAGGAATTCACAGATCACGACAAAGAAGGTGTATCTACTGTGCTTATTACAGCGTGATGTGAAAACTGCAGAAAAGCCTGGAGACAGCCAGAAGTCCACGACAGGTGAATGAGAAATAACTGGAATATTCTTCAGTCACTACAGTTATATTTTAGATGAAATTTAACATAAAAACAAATCTGTACATATTTTGTGAGAGGAGCAGAAGTCTAAACTGTTTGTTTAGTATGTAATCTTTGTAGCAATCTTTTATGCACAGAAGAAAAAAATTAAAAAATATATACAAAAATTAACTGCATGTGTTTGTGGGAACTTCAGGAAACTTTAAATAGAGGGCTTTTTTCTGTTTTCCCCAGAGCTTTGTATCTGTCCAAATTATTAATATAATAATTTAAAAAATGAACGTATGTCATTCAAGGGAAATGATAAAAAAATCAAGATTATTTAGTAACCTGGTTAAAAGCATATTGAGGTGTTGTAAAATAACATTTCTTGTCATTGTGGAAAGACTTAGGCAAAACAAAAGCACAGCAATCATAGTCTCTCCGGTGAAAGAAATAATTGCATCTGAATTATTCCACTTTTAGAATTCATGTTTTGCGGTCCATAAGGCATTCACCAAGATGGCATTTCCCTGTGATCCCAGGGAATCAGACGTGACGCTATTGTGAGGCCGCTTCCATAATCTCACTCCTAATTATCCTTAATAGAAAGACCCACAGTCGCAGCTCGTGCCAAATGATTTCACAATCACTTCTGAGTGGGGGATGTAGCTGTACAGCCTGCTGCTTCTCAGACTGGAAGTGCAATAATTTCTTGGGACAAGCCTGGAAGAGTGCAGTTACTGGTGTGCATAAAACGTACCAAATCATCTGTGACTAATAAAACTTGAGAAAGAAGGGGAGGAACAGTATTATTCAGCCTTTCAGTAACGACACGCTTGTGGTGAACTTGCCAAACTCCTCTTGGGCAAGACCGAGCGCACACAGGGCCGTGTGCTTAATGGTCAAAATCTGTCAGTTTTCCAGGATTCCAAAGACTTCGATCCTGTCAGCAAGGAAAGAGTGACGGCTGTGGGACTCTCCCATCGTGAGGCAAAGACGTGTTCAGGGCAGAAAAATGCCATCTGGGGAGAGCTTGTGCGACCTAGCTTGCGCGACCTGCAGGTTACAGGAAAGCAGAGTTCCAGGCTGTAATTTCACTCCTCCCTCGCTCCCTCCTCTGGCCCGGGAATACTGCATTTTTCGTTTAATGTCGCGCCAGGGGTGCAGGAAGACGTTATGTCAGCAGGCCAGGCGGGGTGACGCCCACAGGCCGCTGGCTGGGGCCCCACGCGGTGCACGGGGAGGCTTTGGCACGAAGCAAGATTGTGTAACCTGAGGCTCGTTCCCCTTAACACTTCCAGTGGACGAACCTATGAACGTTTGGACAACCCGATGGGCGTCTATGGGACTTTTCCATTTTTTAATCCGATTAAAAAAACTGATGCTTAGACGTCTGAATTATACCCAGTTATGGCAATATCAAAACGCGTATTCCCTTCTCTGCCGCCCCGGGATGGCGGCTGTGAGCTTATTTCCCCACCTGTAACGTGGCAGTTAACACCCACCAGAGAAAGTTTTAAGGATTCTGGAAATCCGGTGAGAACGGCGTCTACTTAGCTAAGGCATCCTGGGCGAGCCTTAGCCAAAGCCCCGGGCAGAAGCCTGGCCCTCGGAGACTCAAGAGTGCCGGGAGCCCCCACAGCCTGGAGAGCCTTCTCCGGGCTTGCAGCCACTAAGCCACGAAGCTCAAGGGAAGGCAGAGAAACGAGGCGGGAGGCGCAGCGGCCGAGTGCGCCCGCCAGCTAGCGAACCAGCCAGCTCCGGCTCCCGGCACCGCTTCGCTCCACCCCCGCGCAGCCCCGGGCGAATCCGCGCCACGGTTCCGGGCGCCGGCGTCGCGGCCCGCCCTCTCCGTTCCCGAACCTCCAGCTGTGCCAGCTGCGCCCCAGAGCCGGCCGTCGGCGCGCAGGTGCCCGGGGTCCCCTCGCCCTGCAGGTAGGCGCGCGGACAGGTTCCGCAGGGCTCCGGCCCGGGCCCGCTGGTCCCTTCCCGCCTTCCTTTCCTTCCTTGCGTCAGGCCGGGGCAGCCGGCCACTCCCCGCCCAACTTGGACGAGACCTCGGCGCTGTGTGGGCAGCGGACTCCCTGGCGGCTCCCCGCCCTCCCGCGGACGCGTGCTGAGGAGGCGCTGACAACCCTGGGCGCACACGCTTGCCGGAGCTGGCAGCTGTCTGCGTCAGGAGGTTGGGTGGGGGGACGTGTCCAACAGAGTGTACCCCGACTCCCGCCGCGGTGGGCGTCCCTCAGGCGCGCCCTGGGTTAACAGGCCTGCGACGCCACAGGGATGGGGGCGTGCTGGGACCAGCATCCTGGCCCTCCAGGAAGTGCGGCGTCCTGAACTTGGGTGGCCCGCGAGCCCGGCAGGTGCTGTAAGGGACGCTGAGCTCGGGCGAGGTGCGAGGTGAGGGTTCTAGTAATAAGGTGTGCAGGAGTTGTTCTTACTCCTCGAGGCACCCGGGGCCGGTGCCTGAGCTCCAGC
Source organism: Ochotona curzoniae (assembly GCF_017591425.1). NCBI lineage: Eukaryota > Metazoa > Chordata > Mammalia > Lagomorpha > Ochotonidae > Ochotona > Ochotona curzoniae. The sequence goes on from NW_024467096.1 coordinate 27,825,272, forward strand.
TGTGCGGTCCTCCCAGCCTGCCCTAGGATTCAGTGAGGGCAGGAACTTCGTGAGGGGCTCCTGCTACGCCAGTGTTTGTTTGTTCCTCCTAATCTCGACGCGTTGCTTTTTTTTTTTTTTTTTTTTTTTTTACTTCCTGCACGAAGCACTAAAGCGCAAGACGATTTTTTAAAAGCTCTGAAGAGACTGGAGTTTAGTCAACTCCATGGGTCTTGTCGGCAGGATGGGGAGTTTCCTTGCTGCTCTGTGCAGGCAGGCGGCCACTTTTAGTCTAGATAACCCCCGTGTTGAGCCTCCCAGGGGCCTCCGGGAGACAGGAACGCAGAGCACCGCGTGGTATACTAAATGGATTACATAATGGTGGTGCCATGAAAAACGTCAAGAATGAGAGGAATCTACAGTTTCAGCTGTCAACAGTCACCCATTGATACCCTGTCCCTTGGAATAAGGGGCTCTTTCAGTGTGAACTTAGGGAGCGTGTGTTCAAGTGTGCAGGCAAGTGCTTGTGAGCCAGGCCTTTCAGCTAGTGTTTGTATGCAGCCTGCAAGTGTGGTTTAGGGATCCTTAATTATATACGTTCCCAGCCTGTTTCAGCTCACAGTCCAGATAGAAAGCGTGAGTGGTGAAGACTTCGAGGAAGACGTGTCTGCTCTGAGATATTTATATGCTGCGCTGCAACAAGCCTATTTGGGTGTGTCGTAGCTAAGCGGTGGGGAATCCTGCTTCTTGCAAGTTTCTGATAACTTAGCATGTATTCCTTGTAGCTCTGAAGTTTATTTACCTTTAACTCATCCAGTTTTTAAAAAAGCATTTTTGGGGTACTTTTACTGTAAAAAACACCCCCTCACACACTTTCATGCTAGGTGTTTTTAAGTGCTTGTTTAGTGTTCACCATTTTCTACCTACAAGACTATTATTTATTAATAACATTTGAGCAGTTGTTTTACAGCTTGAATTTCCTTATGAAGCAAGATTTGAGGTTTTATAGTTTTAGGGAAAAATGACACTTTTCTAAGGATGGGTGAGGAGAAGGTCTAATTAGAATTGCATGGAAGAATAGTGTGAGTTTTAGCTGTTAACAGGAAGGAGCTTCTGGCAGTTTCCTCCCTTGCGTATCTAACAGACTGTGGACAGTTTTTGGGTCTCCTTTACCGGTACGGTAGGGCTTGGCAACAGTAGGCTTGTGCCTGGGTTGTGGAGGCTTTGTGTAACCAGGAGTGAGTGTGCTGCAGTGCGACCTGCTAGATGTAAGTTTCCTGTCCAGCATGGCCTAGTGGCTAAAGTCCTTGCCTTGAACGCACCGGGATCCCATATGGGCACCGGTTCTAATCCTGGCAGCTCCACTTCCCATTCAGCTCCCTATTTGTGGCCTGGGAAAGCAGTTGAGAATGGCCCAATGCTTTGGGATCCGTCACTTGTGTGGGAGACCTGGAGGAAGTTCCTGGCTCCTGGCTTCGGATGGGCACAGCACTGGCTGTTGCGCTCACTTGGGAAGTAAATCATCGGACAGAAGATCTTCCCTATCTCTCCTCTGTATATCTGACATTGTAATAAAAATAAAAATGAATCTTAAAAAAAAAAAGAAAAAGTAAGTTTCCTGTCCATCGCAGGTGTGTGTCGAGGTGGATTCTGGAGAATCCTGCACGGAGGATCTGGCTGATGAGCTGAGTCATTGCAAAGCCTGTTGTTATGTTTGCAATCGTGTAAGTCTTAACACTCCCAAGTAAAGTGTATTTGCTAGGGTGTGGTCCAAAGCTGTTGCAGGGTTAGACTGAGAAACCTGTAATCCAAGTTGCCCATAAGCCTGGGACATTTCTGATGAGTGAGGGATTCACACAAATGCAGGAACACATTCTAGTGTGCTTGGCTTCCCAAAATTCTCAGTGTTGTGTTCAGCCTGGAGCCCAGATGTCCCTGGTGCAGGGTGATTAAACAGCTGTCCCAGACTTTCATCTTGTCACGACCTCTCTCTCTCTCTCTTTCTTTTTTCTGTTGTAAAACTCCTGATTTTTAAATTGATTAAAATAGCCCTGTCAGAATAAAATCAGATGCTGGTTAAAACCCCACGGTGCATACATTGTATCAGGCACTAGTCTAAGTATTTTACAAAAGTGACCACGTTTAATCCTGAAAACAGCTCTGCTCAGCAGGACATCTTATTACATCCATGCTGTAGGTGAGGCAGTTTAATATGCAGAGCATGGCAGAGCTGGGGTCCCAAGCCCTGGCCCCACGAAGAATTTTGACATTGGATCTCAACAAATAAACACAACCTGCGGCTATACCTGTCTCACAAATGACCTCCCCCATCCCATTTTTGTGGTTGGTTGATCCTCGTTTAGGGGCAAGTGACTTGACCGAATGGCAACCGTAGTGTAATTGTGTTTTTCCAAAGAGGAGCATTTCCATGTGCAGGAAGGGGCTGTCCTGTGCAGCCCCAGGAGCGGGTCCTGAAGACTCTTCTGCTGTACCAGACCTTCACTCTTGGCTATGAGGAGGTTGGTTGGGACAGGGATCCTGGAGGATGGGTCCAAGGGAGGCCAGGAGTGTCTTTGGGAGGGAACAGGTGGTGTTTAGTCATTGTATTGGAGCTCACTTGCTCATTAAGGGCACAGGCTGTGTGTGAGGTGTGGAAAACAGAAGCTCCTGGCACTTAGGCTGCAGGAGAGCTTGCTGTTTAGGCTGCAGATCCCGATTCCTTATCCAGCTGGAATATGTCGGTGTTGGGCTTTCTTCTAGGCAAAGGAAACACTTTATTCAATATTCATATATTTGAGCTCTTGGGGTCCAGAGCTGGAAAACTTTGCAAAGTTTTGGATGCACGAGAGAAAATTGGCAGAAAGGAACACAGATAAATAAAGATAAATAATAAGATAATTTTATTTGGCTGGTTCTGGAGAAAGGTTCTGGAGAAGGCTGGTTCTTTTTGTTTGTTTTAAGACTTACTTTATTTTTATTGGAAAGTCAGATATACAGAGAGGAGAGACAGAGAGGAAGATTTCCCGTCCGTTGATTCACTCCTCAAGTGGCCGCACCTGCTGGAGCTGAGCTGATTCTAAGCTAGGAGCCAGGAGCTGCTAGGCTATTGTGCTGGGCCCAGGAGAGAGATTTCTAAGGGCAAATACTTACAAGCGTTATGTTAAGGAGAGGAAAGTAAGTGTTCAGCATTGGCAGTGATGGTTTTCAGTGTGGGTTTTGGCAGTATGTTTGAATGAGGGGGAACAGAAATGAAACATTGGGATGGAGAAAGCAATGGGGATAGAGAGCTAGTGGCAGAGTCACAGAGGAGGTGATGTGAGCAAGCACTTTGTCAGGTCTGGATGAGATGCCTCGGGCTCTGTCACCTCTGACAAGCCCTTCGAAATATCAAGTCTGTTGCAAATCTTTCCTTTAAGTTGAGATGGTCTTACAGCGATTGAAATACTGCGAAGACAATGATAATTCAATGAGGTACTGGGGAGCTCTTTCCCCCTTGTTTTATTCTGCTTTGTTGTTTTAATTAAAATACCAGAGAGAGTTTCTTTGGAAAAGAAAAGCTTCATTGTACATCACAGGTAGAGGTCATAAGAGTAGGTGGTCCTACAGCCCTGTGTCTGGTGGACGCCAACCATGCTGGTTGAATTGGCAGTAATTTGACCAGGAGCTTGAAAGCATGAAACATCAGGCTGAACTTGAACTGAAACGCTCCAACCTCTCATGAGGACCACCAGGCCAGGACACACCCCCTAATGACCCAAGACCTCCCCCTGGTCCCATTTGTTAGGCACCATCATTACAGAAAGTCTTCATCTGTAACCCGTCAGCTAGTAGCATGAAGACTTCCGTGTAAGTGGCTGCAAGAGCTTTGGGGAGACAAAGTCCACTCAATCCATTACATCTTTGCTTAGGATCTTCATCAAAATCTAATTTATTTTGGGTTATACTACTTTGTATGATTTCATTTTTAAATTGTCATGTGATAATTATCTATGTTCTTGGGCTATTGTGTGGTATTTCAGTTCATGTATGCAGTGAATACTGATCAAATCAGGGTCCTCAGTGTTGTGTTGTGTTTTTGAAAGGCAGAGTTACAGGAAGTGAGGGAGAGAGGGTGGGAAGGGAATGAGAGAGAGAGAGCACGAATATTCTGTCCACTGGTGCTGTCCAGACCAAAACCAAGAGCCAAGAGTTTCAGAGTCCCCTGCATGGATGCATGGGTCCAGGGACCATCCTCCACTGCTTTCTCAGGACATTACAAGAAGCTGGTTCAGAAGTGGAGCAGCTGGGACTGGAACCAGAGCTTACGTGGGGTGTCGGCACTATAGGCAACTACTTAAAGTGCCAGGCTACAATGTTAGCTCCAGCAGGGTTTCTGTCTTGTTCTGATGTCTCCATGTTTAGACCTTTTGGAGCCTCTGTTCTCCTTCTTTATAAATCTATCCTAGTTGCTTGTGAATTCTATGGAACAGCAGAACTTGTTCCTCCTATTTAATTGTGCTTTGTCGATTTGCACTGCCTTTATACAGATGATAGAAATCTAGCTAGAGGTCTATATATAATTTATATGGAGGAAAACTTGCCATAAGATATTGTAGATTGAAAATACTTTAAAGCTAGGAACATAGTGCAGGGACAAAGACCCTGACTCTTACCCTAGCCCTATCTAAACCTAAAGCTGCCTCTTTCTCTACAGAGCCTGGAGAGTGATGGGTCATTGAACTCAAACCATTGGTTTGGGTCTCTAGGCCCAGCTAAGTCCCACACAAGCTCCTCATTAGGAGAAGTTATGATTGCAGACTCTGTTGGGGTGCACTAGACTAACAGCCGGTGAGCTTGGCTGCTAATGTGAGGACTGCAGCCCCACATAGTAACTTAACTCTTAGCTTCCCTACTGGCAAAGCAGGTCAGACAGTACTTGTTTTACAGGATTGCTGTGAGGATGGAAGAAAATGAAACCAGTGAAATGATGGAGCCTGGAACATAGAAATGATAGTAGCAGTTTCAGGCTCCCATGGTTTCTCACACCATCTTCCTCTCCCTGGCCCAAGTTCAGTGGGAACAACATTCTTAAACACTAAGCTAACTGGGATTTGTGCTGGGGCTAACTTGGAGACGAGTGCCCATAGGAATACAAACAGATTAGTTTTATTTGAGAGGAGTTCTTTTTTTTTTAGATTTATTTTATTTTTATTGGAAAGTTAGATATACAGAGAGGGGAAAGACAGAGAAGAGGATCTTCCATTTGATGATTCACTCCCCAAGTGGCTGCAATGGCTGGAGCTGAGTTGATCTGAAGGCAGGACCCAGGAACCTCTTCCAGGTCTCCCATGTGGGTGCAGGGTCCCAAGGCTTTGGGCCATCATCAACTGCTTTTCCAGGCCACAAGCAGGGAGCTGGATGGGAAGTGGGGCCACTGGGATTAGAACGGACACTCATATGGGATCCTGGTGCATCCTTTAGTCGCTAGGCTGCCACACTGGACCCTGAGAGGGGTTCTTGATTGGGAGTGGATTCTGTGAGACCTGATGAGCGGAAGCAATAGGATGGTTCCAGGCAGCAGAGCTGGTTACTGTGAGAAAAGATAAACTGATTGCAGTAGATCCTTGTAGGGTATGTGTGTGCTTTGATTCCAACCAGAAATTTTGCTTTTTTTTTTAAATCCTTGGACATCTTTATTTTATTACATAACAGTGCCCATCATTAGTTTTTAAATTCTCATTGTCAAAAAATCCGAAGTACTATTTCAGATAAGTAAAGATTTATAGCCTATTTGGTGTGTATACTGTTTTTTTTAATTTTCATTACTTTAGAGATGCATATTTCTAAATAACTCATATATTTGAGTCAATGTTCATACTATGTTTCATAATTTTAAAAGAACACATGTTTCCCTCAAATAAACAATAAAACCTCCTTGCTTATCCTGTAAGATAGAGCCAAACCAATGTTAATGTCATCCCAATGCATGGTCAGAAAGTCATGCATTTATGGGCCATTGTGATGGAAATATAGAAAAGAAGTTCTTGATGTCACTTAAGCTTAATTCTACATATGGGTCTTAACTGACACTGAAGCCAGATTTTATTGAATGTTTATATAGGAAATGCATCTCATAAACATTCAGAAATTTTGATTTTTAAAACATTTAATGGGAGGTGTGATTCATCAGCCCTTCCCAAGGGTGCACCTAGAGAATTGTATCTTTATGATTTAAAATTTATTTATTTAATTGAGAGAGAGATGAGGTGGGGTGAGGTGGGGTGAGAGAGAGAGAGGGAGAAAGAAAGAGGAAGCAAGAGAAGCAGAGAAAGAGAAAGGAGAAAGGCAGGTTCATAAAAGTTTGTACAATGACCAAAGGCTGTGCAAGAGCCAAACACATACCAAGAATGCAGGCCAAGCCTTCCCCAAGTGGCCACAACGGCCAGAGCTGAACTGATCTGAAGTCAGGAGCCAGGAGCTTCTTCCAGGTCTCCGACATGGATGCAGGGTCCCAAGGCTTTGGTCTATCCTCTACTACTTTCCCAGGCCACAAGCAGTGAGCTGGAAGGGTAGTAGAGTAGCCATGACATGAACCCATACTCAAATGGGATCCTGGTATTTGAGAGGTAAGGATTAGCTAATTGAACCATCACGTTGACCTAGAAAACAATTTTTTTTTTCTTAAAATAGAGGCATTTGCACATAGCACACTGAAACTGGCTCATACTGGGATCAGTATGTCAAATTTTTGGGGATTTTGTGAAGCAGTTGCTGAGCAGGCTGTTATTACAAATCAAAATTTCTAAATTTCATTTTGAAACTTACAGTAAATATGTTATGTTGTGAGCTAAGATATTATCTAAATCCATTACTTAGCAATTATTTTACTTAGAGATTTACTACTGGCTGTGATCTTTAACTTACTTGTCTGTGATGTCTGTGTAATTACTGTGGGCATGTCGCGTCCATGCCAACATGGGTGTTGGCATGGGTGTTGCCATGGTGCACGTTTGAGATCCACCTTGGAGGGGCCACAGACACAATGAGGACTGGTGGATGCTGCAGGGAGAGTGTCTCATGCACCCCGCCCCCACAGCTTGTGAAGCATTTGTCAACACACTGCTTTATCCACGGGGACACAGAGCTTTCCCTCTTTCCCTCCTTCATTCTGACCAGCACAACACAGCCAGCTCTTTTCTTTCAACTGTGGTTTGGAGTTGGAGGATGTGGTGGGGTGGAGTAAAGCACTTAGTTCTGCAATGCTCTTATCTCTTTTCCTATTCACTTGTACCGTTAGAAATGGTACCCAGGGCTGGAGATCACAACTGCATTCCGGCTAGCCCCTCCTTCTGTCCTTTCCTGGAGCTGGGTTTTTCTGCCTCTCATGCCCTCTCCCCTCACCTCTGGGGCATGACTTGCCTGCCTTCCTTGCGCAGCACAGTAGTCCTGAGGTCTGGCTATTCAGAATCATCTGAGCACTGATCAAACACAGATTAGTAGGTTTTATCACATACCCATGAAGTTGGGACTCTTGGGGGATGGGACCCAAAATGGCACTTTGTAAATTTGTGTGGGATTTCATGGACATCCTGTGTGCCCACTTGTCTCCTCTCTTGGGTGCTTGCTGCCCAGCCCCAGCTTGGCCCCGGCTTGGCCTCTGTGGCCATTTGGGGAGTGAAACAGCAGATAGGTCTCCTTTGCCTCTCTATGCCTCTCCCTCTGTTTCTGTAACTGACTTTCAAATGAATCCGCCACTCTTTTAAAAAGAAAGAGAATGGTCTTTGCCCCATTCAACCATCCTTCCTCCCAGGGCCTGTCCCCTCTGGCTGAAGCAGCTTTCTGCTAAATCTTTCCCTGGCTTTCTTTGTTTTGTCATCTGTGTTGGTGACAAACTCATCAAACCTTCTTGGTAAAGGTTTGCTCACAGAAACATAAGCTCTGTGAGAGCAGGGCATGTGACACACGGTTGGTGCTCACTCACTACTTGAGAAACGACTGTGTCTCCAAATTGCATTTAGGCTGCAGTCTTCATATCCGTGTTCTACACCCTTGCATTGACTCAAATATTTACAGATGGAAAAAGTTGAGAAAAATTGCAGTTGTAGCGAACATACGGACGTTTTTCGATAATCATCATTGCCTAAAAAAACCACTGCAAAATAACCATTTGTAGAACATTTTTGTTGTGTTGGCTGTTGCGAGTCATTTAGATGTTGAAGTATGTGGAGGATGTGCCTAAGTTATATGCTCACTGTACTGTATCATTTTGTCGGAGAGACTTGAGCATCCGTGGTGTTTAGTACCAAGAAGTGTTGTGGAATCACTGCACGAAAGACACTGAAGGGTGACTTCACACAGTCACTTATGCCTTCCTTCACTCACTCAGGGAACAAGTGTTGAGTGCTCATTATGTGGAAAACACAGTGATTGGTCCCATGAAGGACATGGACATGATTAAGACATTTTTCTTGTCTTCAAGGATCTGAAAATTTCATAGGAATGAGAAAAGGACTGGCAAAACTGAGTGGAAAAGACATGTCAGTAAAGGGTACTAGAAAGGAGAGGTACTAAAAGGAGAGGACAGCCATGCTCTGGGATTAGGACCTGCTTCCCCGGGGATGCCGTGATGGCTATACTGACCTGGTGTGCTCTGCATTCTCCAGCAGCTCATCTGTTTTCCTGAGTGTTCTTTGCTGACTTCGCAGATGTTGCTGTGTTTGTGCAATAGATCCATGCTGAGATATTATGGCAGTTTGGAACAAATGCTGCTGTCAACCAGTGACAGGTACAACCTGCAGCTTTCCGTGTGCATGACATCTTTTGCTTTAAGAACCTTGACACGGATTTGCGTCAGTTGCATCTATTTGTCCTGTGGATGGATACGCTGTGGCAGAGGAATTCAACATGAAAGTAAATATAAAAGAAATGTGATCAATTTTGGATATTGATTCTCCTTTCTTGCCTCTTTTTTGAGGAAGGTGGTGGTGAAGGGGGTTTCACATGTTGCTTGTAAGACACAAGGAAGCCAGCAGAAGTGTGTGTTGGAAGGTGTTTGTCCTGCCTCGGTTCTCCAGGAGACACGGGGCAGGGCTGGTGAGTGCTGATGGGGTTCTGTAGATTCAGTCCAGGATGGTAGATAAGGATGGTGATGAAGCCTTCACCTGTGTCTGCCACACTCTGCCTATTGCTCTCCTGCATCATCATGAACACATACATGGAGCTTACTGTCTAGCGCAGTGACGTGAAGGCAGGGCTGGATGGTGCAGCTGACTTCTGCGAGGGTCCTGGAAAGGACTTGTGTTTTTCACATAGTAAATAAAGAAACAAATGCACATATCCATGATATATATTTTATATATATGTTCTGTTTTGTCTTGATAGTGATTTCCATACTGTTCTTTTGGGTCCAAATATGACCTCCCCAAATTCATTGGTTAGAATCCTCCCCCTCAAGGTGATATTGTTGAGGTAGGACTTGTTGTGAGGTCATTCCGTGGAGGTGGCTGTGCCTTTCTGAATGGGGTTTGTGTCCTTATAAAAGAGCTTGGTGAGTGGTCGCTTGCTCTTCTCATCATGTAAGGTGACGGTAGAAAGTTGGCCATCTGGAAGGTAGGCATTGGAAACAGCTTCTGTTGTGCCTTTGGTCATCACATCTCAGCCTCCAGAACTGTGAGAAATAAGTTTCTGGTTTTATGAGGCACTCAGTCATAGGCATGATGTGATGGCATCCTGCCCCGTTGAGGCCAGGCAACCTGGAGTCAGCGTAGCGACGGGGGCCTGAAATGTTGAGGGCAGAACTCTGGAGTGTCTGTCCGCATTCAGTCCAAACACTGCCCTTTGAGAATGGGTTGCTCTTTATTTGTATTGTTAAATATTATTTGTTTTAGGTTTACAGAAAATTTGGAAAGATGATACACAAAGTTTCCATTAGATACAGGGTTTTCACTGTGATTATTGTCTTACAGTGGTGGATGGTGGGTTTGTTATGGTTCATGAACCAATATTGATGCCCTGTTAACTACAGCTTATAATTGATGCATGTTTCTTCAGTTTCTCTCTAATGCCATTTTCTTGTTCCAGAATGCCATCCGGGATCTCACATTACCTTTAGCAGTCATGTCTCTTTGAGTTCCTAGTTGGCCGTGATGGTGTGTTTTGGATGACTTTGACCATTTTGAGGCGTACTGGCTAGGTATTTTGCAGCAGACCCTTCCATTGGGATTGTTATGGTATTTTCCTCATGTTAGCTTGGAATTAGAGACCTGAGGAGCCACAAAAATCAAATACCATTCCCTTGACATTGTGTGAAGGGTACCTACTGCCAGTGTGAATTTCCATGCTTGATATTGAACTTGACCACCTGGTTGAGGTTGTGTTTCTAGGGTTCTCTGTTGTAAAGCTGCTTCCTCCCCTCAGGATTGTGGTCTTTGGAAGGAAGCCGTATGCCCAGAGTGGGAACCAACAGCTCTGCCTCCTGGTGTGGTAAGAAGTTAGGGAGATTCTTAGGAATCCTGTGTGGAAGATTTGTCTCCTTTGTTTCTCATTGTCAATTAAGTTATTTATTTGTAACAATGTGAGCTCATGGACATTTATTTTATACCATGACTTGTAATTCACTATTATTCATTTATATTTGACCTTACAATAACTTTCGAGCCAATATTTCTGCTGTTTAAAAATGTTTGAAAAATATCACTTCATGTATTTTTTATTTCCAATGTTTTTCTTTCCTTTGAATATCCTATTTGCTTATTCATTTTGTGTGTAAAAAATCTAATTACCAGGGCTTCTCCTCTTCAGATTTACAGAGAGAAGGGGAGATGAAAAGAAAGTTCTTCCATCCACTGGTACACTCCCTAACTGGCTACAATGGCTAGGGATGAGCTGATCTGAAGCTAGAAGCCTGGAGCTTCTTTTAGGTCTTCCACATAGGGGCAGGGTCCCAAGGCTTTGGCCCATCCTCTGCTGCTTTCCCAGGTCACAAGGAGGGAGCTGGATAGAAGAGAAGCAATCAGGACATGAACTGGTGCCCATATGGGATCCTCGTGTTTGGAGGTGGGGAATTAACCATTTGAGCCTCTGCACTGGGCCCTCTGGTTGCTCCACTTCTGATACAGCTCTCAGATAATACACTTGTGAAAGTAGTGGATGATGACTCAAGTGTTTGGGCCGCTATATCCACATGGGAGACCTGCAAGAAGCTCCTGGCTCTTGGCTGTAGACCAACCCAGCTGTGGTTGTTGCGGTCACCTGGGGAGTTAACCAGTAGAAGGAAAATCTCTGTTTATCTCCCATTTTCTCTCTGTAACTTTGCCTTTTAAATAAATCAAAGTTTTAAAAAGTCAATTTACCAAGTACGCTATAATTATTATTTTTTTTTTTTGCTGAAGTCATTACATTGTAGTAAGTATTGACATTGTTTTTTGAGAGTAGAGACTTACAGGCATTCCTCCCCACTTGCTCCACTTCATACTCTGTACTCAGAATTTTACTGTTCAAAGAATTTTATTTATTTTAACGGTAGAGTAAAAAGAGAGAGAATGAATGAATGGAGGAGTGAACAAATCTATCTTCCATCTGCTGGCTCACTCCCTCGTTTGAGCCTGAAAGCTAAGGCTGGACCAGGCAGATGCAGGAATCTGTAGCTCTGTCTAGGACTCCTAAAATGGGGGCAGTAGCGCTAGTACTTGAACCATCTGCTGCTGCTTTCCCTGCATTAGCAGGAAGCTAGATCAAAAGTGGAGTGACTAGAACTTCAACTTGATATTCTGTTATGGGAAGCAAGCATCTCATACAGAGCCTTAACCTGCTGAGCCATAGTGCTGGCCTCACATTTTATTGCTGAGATCAATAATCAACAATAGGGAAGTGTAAAGTTATTTTTCCTCCCAAAAGCACTTACCAAGTCTAATATCATTGAGAGACTTAGGAATAATTTTCATTTTTTTTCAAAATTTCCTTTAATAATATAGACTGTGAAGCTCATACTGTTCTAGTTATTTTTGCTGCTAGAAGTATATATTATTCCAGGAACCTTGAGTCAGCCATCCTAACTTTGTTTCATAAAGCAAATCTTTGGGCCATTTTCCTCTCTGCTGAGAATATAATTCACTCTAATCTTGCATTTCCCTTGTTTCTAAAGCAGCTAAAGGTATTATATATAGTAGTACATGACATATTAATGACCTGGTTTGAAATGGAATCAAAAAGACCTAAAAAATATTTCACTCCCTGACTCCTTGGCTTCCCTTAATTACAGACTTTGTTTTGTATTTCATTGATTTTGTTCTAAAATCCAGTGCCTTTACGTATTCTGGTTTCTGTGTCCATTTACAAACCCAGAAACACTCCAGTGAGTGGTTTTAGTTGCAGGCAGTTACACTGGGAGACCAGATGACCTGGGTGAATGGGCCAGAAAGACACTGCTGCCATAGGCCTTGGTTGGTGACTTGGTGAGTCTGAGTTACCCTGCTATCTGCTGTGCCATTGGGGCACATCACTCCCACCCATAGGCAACTTCACCTGTGCCTGTGTTTGGTCAGCTTCCAAGAGGATCAGGCAGTATGTCTAGAGCTGGGCCTTGGTACCAGCTGGCCAGGCCTGTAGAGAATCAATTGAACAGTTAACAGTGTTAATTTGGAGCGTGTTGGGAAGTCGTTATTGTATTGCATGGTCATTAAGCACAAGTTAAGCATAAAGGATTAGTGCTTCATATAGCTAACTGTAATTAAAATTATTTTAACACACCCAAGCAAAAACTTAATTCTTGTTCATTCTCATTTTCTCACACCAATCTGTGCCTGTACTGGTTCTGCCTCCTATTCCACTCAGAATTTGTTTTTCCATTTGTTGCTTTATTTACTAAGTCACGGGCCCTTAATAGTGTACCTTCTGTCTAGCCAAGGTTTCCTTATAGCCAAGTTTCCTTAGGCTAAGTACTCAGGGAGTCTGACATTTACCCATGGTTTACTATGTGTGTGTTCAGCGAGTAGAGATGACTTGCAATGATGGATATAATTCTACCTTTTTGTCATAGTTCACAATCCAGGCTGGTCCGGGATCAGGAGGGAGGTGTTGCTTCAGAGGAGACCTGGGGCTTGATTTGGCCACATGAGCTCCTTCACCACTGCTCACAGAGCTGATCGGGCACCAGACGGGCAGCACCACACCAGGACACAGAAATCTCAACCTGCTGGACATCTTCTAGAGCCACTTTGGAGCTGTTTCTCCTCAGAGGAAGGACAGGCCTGCAAGAGACTGCTTGCTGAAACAGGAGCTTGCTTTTCTTTAGAGTACAGACTCATTGCTGGATACTGCTGACACAGGTGTAGGTGGACCTTCTAGGGTTCAGTGCTATAGCCTAGCGGCTAAAATCCTTGCCCTGCATGATCTGGTCCATGTTCTGGCTGTTCCATTTCACATCCAATCCCTGTTTGTGGCCCAGGAGAACAGTAGAGAATGGGTCAAACCCATGGGACCCTGCACCCACGTGGGAGACCCAGAGGTAATTTCTGGCTCCTGGTTTTAGATCAGCTGATCTCTGGCCATTGTGACTGGTTGGGAAGTGAATCAACAGATGGAAGATCTTTCTTTTTTTCCTTCTCTTTATATATCTGCCTTTCCAATAAAAACAAAGAAGTCTTAAAAAAATAGAATGGCCTTCTAGAGAGTGTTTAGGTTATGGCACTCCCCAGTTGTGGAGTGCTAGATCTTAACCCACAGTGTTTGAATCAGGCTGCTCTCATCTTGCTCAGCTTCGTTTTGCAAATTGCTGACTGTATGTTGAGAGTTAGCTGGATTCAGTGACCTGAGAATATTTTCCTACCCTTTGAAATAAATGTATATGGTCTTAACATTTTAAGGGTCAGTGATGCATATATTTAGTTACCATTATACAAATGAGTCATGAAATGTGGAAAATGGGCTTGTCATTCTCACATGACAGCCGTGACAGCACTTATAAAGGAGAATGTTACTTAGGGGAGTAATATATCTTTAAAATGAATAAACTCTGTAAGATTTTTGCCAATTTCAGGATGTTGTAAGTAGGCAGCTGAAAATAAGTAAGTGAGGCATTTAAGGATCTTAGTGATAGTTGTATAAGCCAGCTTTCCCCCACATTGTTAAGTTGTTTGGGGGGTTGGGGTGTGGCACAGCAGCAAGGTTGTTGTATGGACTGCTGCATCACATATTGGAGTGCTTGGAGTTCTAGTGTTGGCTTTTCTTTAAATTTCAGCTTCCTGCCAATGCGCACACTGGGAGACAACAGAAAGCAGTGTTGGGTCCTTGTCACCCATGTAGGAGGCACTGATTGAGTCTGGCTTCTCCTTGGCTCAGTCCTGGTTATTGCAGATGTTTGGAGAGTGAACCAGTGATTGCGAGCTATTTCTGTCTCTTTTTGTCTTTTATTTTTCAAATAGAAATAGATGAATGAAGTTAAGTTAGCGTTAAATATTATGTAACATATTTGTGTATATATATTTTACAAGATTTATTCATTTATTTATTTGGAAGAATTATATAGAAAGAGAAGGAAGGGAGAGAGAGAGGAATTGACTTTTCTTTCTGCTAATTCACTTCTCAGGTGGCTGGGATGGCTAGTTGTGGGCCAGGCCCAAGTCAGGAGCAGGTGACTTTATCCAGCTTCAAGTACTTGTGTCATCTGCTGCTGCGTTTCCCAGGGATTAGCAGGGAACTGGATTGGAAACAGAGCAGTTGGGACATGGAACTGGAGCTCATAGTGAATGCCAGCCTCACATGTAGTTGCTTTATCTGCTATGCCACAATGCCAGCCACTATATCTGAATATGGTTTCATCATATATAATGGAAAGAAAATAAACAGGGGCTGACCTTGTAGCACAGTGAGTTCAGCTCCTCTTATGATGCTGGTATTCCCTATCAGCAGGTGCCAGTTCAAATCCTAGGTACTATGCTTCCAGTCCAACTCTGTTCACTGTCCTGCAGCGATGGACTTGGTGCGTGGAACTGATAATAACACATGTGGACTGATGGCTATTGACTGCTGGTCAGTAGCCAAAGTTTATCAGCAGCATCAGACATAGGCATCCAGGGAGGGGGCTTGAGCCATTTACATTTCAACAGCAAGGATTTCAACAACCCCCCAATACACAACTTGTTCCTCTAGCAGGTCCTTTATCTAAACCTGTGGGACCAGGAAGTTTCCTATCCATTCATCTCCATATCAACTGTTCCTGGACCTTTCAGAGGTGATTCAGCTGGCTCTGTCTCCCTCAATTGCAAAGATTCTGAATGTTCTACACGATTTCGTGCAGATGCACCTGGGAAATCAGTGAAAGATTTAGGGCCCGAATGTTTAGGCCCCTGTTACCCACATGGGAGATCCAGATGGAGTTTTAGCCTTCTGGCTTTGTCCTGATGTGTAGCCATGGCCATTTTAGGCATCTTGGCCATCTTGAACGTGAACCAAGTGTTGGGAAGATCTGTCCATCTCCCCAAGTCCCTCTGTCAGTCTGCTTTTTAAATGAATAAAAAGACAAAACTTTTTAAAAAGAAGCCTGTAAATGACACAGGATGATGATGCATTTGTTTATTTTATTTGCTTTAACTTTCTGGGGCTGACATTGTGGTGCAGTGGTTAACCACATGCCTGCAATGCTAGCATCCCATATGGGTGCTAATTTGAGTTCTGGCTGCTGCACTTCTGATTCTAGTCACTGCTAATGCTCCTGGGAAAGCACTGGAAATATTTCAAGTGCTTGGGCCCCTGCTACGCATGTGGGAGACCCAAACAGACTTCCAGGCTCCTGGTTTTGGTTTTGCCCAATCCTGGCTATTGCAGACATTTGGGCAATCAACCAGCAGAGGGAAGATCTCTTCCTCTGCCTCGTCCTTCTCTCTTCACTCCCTGCCTCATTCTCTGTCTCTCATTCCCTATCTTCTCCTCTCTAGTTCCCTGTCTTCTATCTTTTCTGACTTTGCAACTCTTGACATTTAAATAAATAGATCTTTAAAAAGAAGCTTTCTTGGTTTGCTCCCAAAGCCCTGCTAAGAAGCGTGAAGGCCATGAATTCAATGGCTGACTGCTGCAGGGTTTCTCCTGCAGACTAAAAGGGCTTCTCCAAGTAAGTCCTGTTAGCTGATTCAGCTAATTCATCCTTTTGAAATCACAGTTTGCGAATGGCCGGATTTATTATCAGTACACACTGACATTCTAAATCACTAATATGCATTTGCTACACAAGTATTTAGGTATACATTCAGATGATGGAGAATTACTATTAGAAACAGGAATCAATCTGAAAGAACCCGAGTGTGATAGGCAGGAAAATCGGATGCCAATTTAGGCCCTGCAGTTAACTTCCTATGCCCCTGGGACGTTTTCTCCCTGAATTTTCATTCTCATCTTTGTCAGTTCCTGCCTCTGGAGTGGGAGATGACTTACCCTTGTTTCTGGCTGCTCCCTACTGGGATTTACAGTCTAGATCTAGTGTGCTGATATCACACACCACTCCCCTCCCCCCCCCCCCAATTCCTGGATCCATGTTAACGTAGAGTGCTGGCTCTACCAGAAGATTTTATTCCATAGGTCTGAGTTGGGCAGAGAATTGACATCTTGATCAAGTTTTCAAATGATGTTGATGATGTTGGCTTGGGGTCTGGGATGTGAGAACAATGTGATGGTTTAGCTGACACATAGTAACCATGCTTCAAAGATCAAAGGCTGTGAACTAAGTAACTTGTAGTGGGGAGCTGGGATGAAGGATGAATGACCTGGAGATCTGAGAACTCTTCAAGGAAGAGAGGAGGTGAAGCAGGATTACAAAGGGTGGTGAAAGCCCTGAGGGTGGATCCTTTGTGGGCAATAACAGTCTGCTGTTGGCAGCTAGGGTAGAATGTCTATGAGGGAGCAATGGAGCGTGGCCAAGGTGGCTGAAGAGTTGTGGAGAAAGAGAAACAAGAAGGAACTGAGAGATAGCTGGAAAGTGAAAGTGACCTATTCTTGGGTTTGGGAGTTTCCGGGGCAAAGGAAGAGCAGGAGCAGAGCTGGGCTTAGGCCTGGAAATCTCTGGCAGTACTGGACCACGGTGGAGAGATAGAGGGACCACCGGAGGGCTGGTGAGCAGCCCAGTGCAGATGCTGAAGAGCATGGGGGTCATGCTAGGCGTCTGCAGCTGAAGTCACAGGTAGGAGTGCATTGGTTCCTAGGGAGGAGAAGGGGAAGGTGAAAAAAGACCAAGGTCAAAGTCTGAGTGGCTGCAAAAGTGGTGGCTGGACTCCTCAGGGGAAGCAGCTGGGAGAAGGCAGCAACCCCTCCGCCCCCCACCCCGGGGCCTTGGTTTCTGTAGGAGGGGGACTGGAGCTGATGCTCTTCAGGGTTTTTTGTATGATAGTTACCAGTGGTTAGAAGATTGTTAGTGTCTGAAATAGTATAGAATATAGCCACACACAAAGGAAACTTAAGCATAATGGGAACTTGTGTGGTTTTTGAATGGCTGATCCCAGCTAATAATTATCTTGAAAATACTTAAAATCTGAAAATAGCTTTCTTTTCAGATGTTTCCTCTTTTTTAGTCTGCTTTTAGTATGTTAATTTGCTCTTCTTCCCCTTGTATATATTGTGTCAATTTCTTGGA
This sequence comes from Ochotona curzoniae, assembly GCF_017591425.1. Classification (NCBI taxonomy): domain Eukaryota; kingdom Metazoa; phylum Chordata; class Mammalia; order Lagomorpha; family Ochotonidae; genus Ochotona; species Ochotona curzoniae. The sequence goes on from NW_024467096.1 coordinate 27,842,847, forward strand.
TGTTTGTTCTGTGCATTTAACTTAATGTCTGTATTATAGCTATCTTAAACATCTCTAATGATGCGTTCTCTAATTCTTATGCTACATGCTGTGATATTTGTCTACAACATATGTTATTCAATTTTGTCTTCCTCACTACACTCATCATAAATAATTACAAGATGTGGTCAGCGAAGGTTTGAGGAGTTGGATTAAATTGCTAAGTAAAAATAAGTCACTATCTGTTCTTTAGGGAAAGATACAATGTCTTTGGAAAAAATAGTAATAATGTAAAGGGAAGTGGAACTCCATGTATCTTGGAATAGAAAGAGGAAACACTTTTTTAAATGATTTATTTTAAAATTTTTATTAGAAAGACAGACATATAGAGAGGAGGAGAGACGGAGAGGAAGATCTTCCATCTATTGATTTACTCCCCAAGCTGGTGCACGGTGCAAGCAAGATCACACCAGACACATCTAAGGTTTATTAAGGAGTCGTTATTAACCAAGCTTGGTGATAACAGAACATACTAGAAATAGCAGATCACAAGTCTATATGGCAATCCAACCAATCATAATCCAACCAAACATAATCCTAAAAGGAACAAATGGTCATTACCCTTAAATCCATCTGTTAAGCTGAAGACCTATGTCCCAGCTTCCCCAACAGTGTAAGTTATCTTGAGACATGCAATGAATAACCTGGACACACTTCCACAAAGCTGCAGACATTCACCTTTCCCTGGCTTCTCTGCCCACTTTCCATCACTGTTAGGCCTCACCTCTCCTGGAACTCCTGATAGTACAGAAACAACATTACTATATCCATTGTTCCATCTAAGCAGTACACAGGGACCGTGCTCCGGGGATTACCTGTCCTGAATCAGCCAAGAGTCAAGTGCCAGAGCAATGGAAGCACCTGATCAGAAAGACAGAGCTCCTGCTTCACTGGCCTTTTAAAGGGCAGTGAGGGAGTGGTTACACAACAATGCAATGCTGTCCCCTCTCAGTTGATAGGCAAGTCACAGGTGGGCAGGAGCGAATACCTAAGTGTTGTGGGCTAAGGAGTTGATTAGTGCTCGTTGGGATGGGCAGGAAGAGGAACTGGGCTATTAGCTAAAAACACCTAGATTAATTGGACTTCTGATATCCTGGCTAATTTAGAATGTAGGGGGCTGGTTGAGGATGGAATTTACATTCCATTGCTGTTAGGGCCCACCTTTAGGACAGAGGGTAGGGGACACAACCAAATTTCATTTGCCCACTGTCAATGGGTGCCGGCTATCACTGGCTGCACCCCATAACAAAGCGGCAGCAACATCTGGAGTTGAGCCAATCCTAAGCCAAGAGTCAGGAACCTCCTCGGGGTCTCCTCCATGGGTTCAGGGTCACAAGACTTTGGGCCATCCTCAACTGCTTTCCCAGGCCACAAGCAGGGAGCTGGAAGGGAAGCGGGTCTGCTGTAATTAGAACCGGCACCCATGTGGGATCCTGGTGCTTGCAAGGTGAAGACTTTAACTGCTAGGCTCCTGTTCCGGGCCAGAGGAAATACTTTTAATTCAGTTCATGTAGTGCTGGAGTTGTCATTTGCTCTGAGACCCAGAGCCAGAAGCCCATAGCAGATAGAAGAGTATTTAACTCTGCCCTACTTTGGCCTCTTGCCTGCTTTGTAAGGCTGAGCTTGCTGTAAGTTGTTCTAACTCTGTGAACAGTCTTTTGGGAAGAATTTGAAGTAGAGGGAAGAACAGCATGGGTAAAGCGTCCGGAGGTGGATGAGAATCCCTGTGTTGCTCATGACTAATCATAGCATGCGCAGAAGCAGGAGCTGGGGATGTCTTTGTTTCAGAGAGCTGTCTCTGCTAAGTTAAGGAGCCTGGATCCTGTCCTTTAGTGATAGGAAGTGTCTGGGGCAGAGACATGCACCAGCTCGTTTAGTCGGAATGTCATCCTGGAAGCAGGAGCGAAGAATTAGGGAGAGTCAGGGAAGAGGGACAAGCCCCTACGAGGCAGTGTCATGAACAAGGCCATTGCCATAGGCGACTGTTTAATTCCGAGGGATCGTGCAAGAAGTGTGTGTTCTGTAATGTGTCTTGTCACTTCATGTAGAGAGAAAAACTTGGCTCCCTCTGAGCAGAGGCAGCCCCACTCGTCGGTCACATGCATTGATTGCCAGGGTGATTGCTGTAGGTGACAACGTGAGGCACAAAGAGGAGGAGTGTGGCAGAGAGGCCTCGGCAGGTGAATTTTCAGTGAAACTAATTCCGTTCTTCATGGAACTGGCTGTCCTAGCAGCACCAGAATGAAGAGGGGAGTTTGAAAGCATTTAGAGTCATGAAGGAGGAGTTTAATCTGCAGGACCATGAAGACATGTTTAAGCCTAATTGGAATTATACCAGGGTAAATATTTAATGTTCAGTTCTCTAGAAAAAAAAAATGTGTGTATGAGTGTGTGTGTGTGTGTGTGTGTGTGTGTGTGTGTGTGCGTGTGTGTGTGGTATCTACATAGACCTTTGATGAACTTTACTGATATTCATGGCAGATGGTGCACGAGGTGCAAATGATAATAAAGTCGGTCCTGCTTTTTATGAAGTTCTACTGGCTAGTTGACTCAAGGGTTTCTGTTGGCTTTTGCTGAACTTTTGTATCCCTGTTTAACCTGCAATACTTACAGACAAAAGTGGGCAATTGTTCCTTTTGACAAGCATGGAATTAGGTGGAACCGAAGCGACGAAGGCATATCTCAAACCTTCCCTTGTTCCTTAGATGTCTTTATGGATCAAATAGTTACTTCTGGAATACTTGACTATTTCCTTTTTATGTATTCTCAATGTAACTACAGTTTATTATTGTCATCTTCACCAACTTCTCAGGCCTAGTTGATCGACAACACAAAATTCAAACTGTGGTATGTAGTGTCTGTCAGTTTCCTGTAAAAATACTCTCATCATGACCACTTCTGGTTGTAGCAAGTTGCAAAAAGAACGTGGTGGTGTTTCTACATGCAGATCAAACGAACCTAAGAAGCCTCAGGGTGTAGATATTATTAAAATACAATGAAGTAATAAAGATGTGATACATTTTGCACATGTATGTGTAATCTTTGGGCTCAATATAATTCATTTTTCTGTAACTTTGTCTAATTTAATTTTAATCACTATGATATTTAACAACTCCCTAAATCTCTGGACCATTGCCATTGAGCTTTCAGGAGCCTGTAGGGAACAGCTCAGGACCCTGCTGGAGTTGCAGTTTTGCAAGATCGCTTGGGTAGCAATCTGGGGGGGGGGGGGGGGAATGTGTTTAAAGGGAGTGGTCTGGAGGCATGAAAAGAAACCCGGGCATGCGTTTGAGAAATGCCGTCAGAGCTGCCAGCATGTGCGTCCGGATGAAGTCCATTCGTACAGTGGTACAGATCTCACTGGTCTGCATTTCCATGTGCACAGGTTGTGCCTTTAATAAAAATCTCCTTCAGGTGCCTTGGCGGTATCTTGGAATGATCTCACCGCTGTCCTCCGAGCCCCACCCTGCACATGGTATACGCTTTGGTTTCCTGGTTGGTGATGTTGGACCAGGGGGCTTTGTGAGTGAGGCATTGCTGCCCCTAGCTGGTGCCATGCTGGAGGGGAGAGATGGATGCATGCCAAGGAAGCTCTGTGCCAGCTCTTGTTTTTCCCCAATTTACAAATTAGGGGAGAGGGTGGGAAAAGGCGGGGCCGGAAGGATACTGGAGCCTGTGTGAATGTTGCAGAAATGTCTGATTCCTTGTCCAGGAACCCGAAGCTGCTGGATTGGTTTTTCCATGACTCACACATGCGAGGAGGGGATGTGGGGGTTGGGGTGAGGATGTGGGGAAGAGGCAGCCCTCTGCACTGCCGGCAGCTACTTGCTGCCGCAGACTTGAGCCAGTCTAGGGCTGCTCCTGCCTTCTCCCCACCCCCCTGGAGGCTGTCTGAAGGTACTTTCTGACCTTGCTTCATCTCTGGTGCAGATGAAAGGCCAGGAGCTGTTACTACTCCTGCTAGATAAAATAAGGCTGAGAAAATAAGAGGAGGGTACTTGGAGAGGCCAGAGACTAGAGTAAGGAATATAGGGGTAGTCCATAGGTGATAGCGTTGTGAGGCAGAGATATTGAGTTGTGAAATATAAGTTTGTGTTTAATGAGTCAGTACCTGAGGGACAGTCCAGTGTGTATTGGGCATGGGGTATTGGGCAAGAGAGCTCAGGGATGGTGGTGCCAGGGATAGAACAGTTGTGAGTTGAGCCATGCCTGCCCATGAGATAGTCCTACCCAAGAGGGTGTGGAAGAAAAGGCAGGTAGACAGGTCAAGTTCAGAACCCCACCACACATAGCAGGTCAGAAAGGGAGCCCAGGGCTAGACAACCAGTAATGTCCAGGGAATTCTGAAAGGAAGGAAACGATACAAAGAGGTTGAGTGATGCTCAACGCTCATGGCTTGTTTTGGGGACAGTTTGGCTCATGATATTTTCCCCAAGTTTTTGTATTCAGAGTTACAATTACAGTCCCTCACCTCCCTTCCTCCTTCCGATCGACGGAGTCAGACTCCACAGCATCAGGAGTGGCCCAGGGTCAGGAAGACAGCTGCTACTTTTGTACTGTGTCATTACTGGCACCTTTTAACGTCAGTGTGAGATGACCACAGATTTGCTTGACACGGACAGTAGGAGGAATGTCAGCTTTTTTCCCTGTTTGATTTTTCTTACTGTGTTTTCCATTTTAACTTCTTCATTTTCCCCCTTGGTCAGGGACTTGCCATTTTTTTTTTTCCTCCCACAGTTGTCAGCTGCCTGATGTGTCAGGCAGGTTTTTTTTTTCCCCCACTGTGATTTAGCAAAACAACAGAGCTGCAGCTGGGCAGTGCCTGCCAAAAGTGTGTGTCAGTCTGGGTAGTCGTGCTCATGCATACTCAGAAAGCCCAGTATTGCTGATCTCAAGGTCAGACTTTGACAAGATCATGTGGCCTGCGCTCAGCAAAACATAAGCCCCAGCCAGGGTTGTTGGTTTGGGGGACGTGAGATGAGCATGACACGAACAGACAGAGTCGATCTGAACAGGTAACAGTGAGTTTTCTCTAGCACCAACCTGTTGAATCAGTGGATTTGGATGTGACCAGAGACTTGCTGTATGAAATTTGATTCCATGGGAATTGAAGTCTGTGACTTTGGTGAAGGCATCTATCGCAGACTCTGAGAAAGTTTTTGCTATTCTTTGCCAAAGCGTAGAAGTGTGGGTAGATTGGGATGGGCTTTTACTGACCCTCATTGTCCTAATCCTCTCAACTTCATGCATCTCATGTGAATAGCAGTGCAATGAAATACAGTGCTTTTTATTATCACCCAGCACTTTCCATGTAATAGCACACTTCTTAGGAAACAAGTGCTAGGGAAGTTTGTTGGCCGGTTAGGAAGCATGTGTGAGATGAGTATCACAGATACCCCCCTACCCCTGCCAATGCTAGTGTCATTGCTCATGTGAAAACATCCCAGAAGCAGTTGGTGGAGAGCTGGCCTGATGGCGCTAGACACCATCTGTGTCTCCACTGCTGTCTTCCAGTGTCCTATCTGAGATGGCAGCTGGAACTGGAGATTTCATTATTTAGATTTCAGGAGGGGAAGAGGGCGAGGGCCACTCACCTGCTTCTTTGGGTCCTGTCTGCTAATCTCACTGCTCCCACACTATCTCAGTGGCCAGAGCTTAGTCACATGGCCACACCAACCTTCAGGTGTTGGCTTTTTTTTTTTAAAGATTTATTTTTATTATTTTTTTTTCATTGGAAAGGCGGATATACAGAGAGGAGAGACAGAGAGGAAGATCTTCTGTCCGATGATTCACTCCCCAAGTGAGCGCAACAGTCGATGCTATGCCGATCCGAAGCCAGGAGCCTCTTCTGGGTCTCCCACGCGGGTGCAGGGTCCCAAAGCTTTGGGCCGTCCTCGACTGCCTTCCCGGGCCACAGGCAGGGAGCTGGAAGGGAAGCGGGGCTGCTGGGATTAGAACCGGCGCCCATAAGGGATCCCGGGCGTGCAAGGCGAGGACCTTTAACCACTTGCGCCACCGCGCCGGGCCCCAGGTGTTGGCTTTAATGCATTCCACATCTCTAAATTCTTACAAAACTCATTCTTTGAAAAATCTGTTCATTTACAGCCTTCTCTTGGTTACTATTGTCAGACATTCCTGTGTCTTCTGGCTGATTCCAATTATACAAGACATCTTTGTGGTACATGGTCATTGTTCCATCATGAATTAGGGTTGACCAGAGAGGCAAAATTCATAGATTTTATGTGTGAATACATACAGAAAGTTTCCTTCCTTAGCCATGGGCCCAACTAAGGAGATTGGCTGTTCATTGGACCAGCACGCAGGCTGGAACCTACGTGCAGGAGCTGAAGCTTGGTGTTGCAATGAAGGAGAGACCCAAGCCCTTTTTGAAAAGACTTTCAACTGACTACTAGTCCTACCTATGTGAACCTCCCTGTTGAGCCAAGTCAACTTGTTAGTTAACTTAATGCCTGCAAATTCCTTCAGAGAAGCACCAGATTAGCACTTGAATAGGGAGGAGTAGGTGTGTGCGGTATGTGCACATGCATCCATGTGTGTTTGGTGTGTGTGTGCATGTGATGACTGCTGCGTCCTCTTTTCCTCTAACTCTCTGGAGAGAAATGTCCTCTGTAATGGGCCCTATTAAAATGGGTTCTGGAGAATGCAGTTTAGCCTGGCCAAGCAGACAGATCATGCACTATTATTTACTTGTTTTCACGCAGAGAGACATAGAATAAAGCAAATCCATTTATGTTTCTTCATTTCTTCTATGTGGCAGAAGGTAGATGGATGCTATTCTTTGGGTTATAATAAAAGCATCTTGTTCCTTGTATCTCTGATTATTTTTATATTCTATAGTCTCTTTCTGTTTATCATAGACCAATTTTTTGAAAGGTTTTTATTAAGTGAAGATTTTTGAGGCTCACCTGCCATTATGAACCCATCAGGCCAACAAAACTTGAAATTTGCTTTCAAAATTAATTGAAAAATGGCCAGGTATGATAGCACACATATTTTGTTCGTTTCTATTTTTTTTCATCTTCTGTGTTCAGAGACACTAATGGAACCTTTATTCTCTGTGAATGCAATACCAGCTTTTATAATTAAAACCAAAATGAGGAGCGTTGTCAATACGTTTCCACTGAGGAAATGTCATTCACTTTAGTCTTTTATTGTGGAGTCCTCTATAATGGTCTATTTCTTAACAATTCTTGAGATACAATCACATAGCTAAAATCCACTTTTTTAGAGTGTACAGTGGTCGTTAGTACATTCACCAAGTTATGCCAGTAGATACTTGTATTTAAATATAGAGGTGTGTTAAGACAAATGAAAAAGTAAGTAAAGTTAATTCAGTTGTTTCAAATGTGACTTCACTAGAAACCAAGTTGGTGACATGGCAAGCACAGAGCTGCAAATGTTTTATGTTAATTTTGTGGGGAGCATCCAAGTAAGGCTTTGGTTAGGAAACTTTCTATTGCACTGAAGTGTGTTCATCCTTTGGGTGTAGTTTAAATCAAGGTTTTCACTCCTTTATTTTGCAGTTGCTTGTTCAACTTGGCTCTGGACAGTATTGGGACCTGGTCATCAGGATCCCAATGACCAGGTCAGTGGAGATGGGTGAAGTCGTCCTGATGCTTTGGTAGAGGGATGTGGCCTTCCTGATGCCACCTTCACTGGATATTGGGGAGGAAGGAAGCCACCAGTGCTGACACGCTGTGTGCGGGAGCCTGTGTTTGAGGAAGTGCAGGAGGGAACTGACCATGTCTGTAACGAAGGTACTAAAGAGACTAAAGAGCATTTCCGGAGTGACCCGGGTCCATCTCGGGGTTGGTTGCAGAGCTTGTTTGGGAGAAACCACAGAGCTCTTCTAGAAAGTGCACGGAAGTTCTAAGAAGCACAGTCAAGGTTGCCATGGGAGAGGGCAAGGGGGTAAAGTTCCCATTGCAGTGTGGTTTGCGTTCTCACTTCCTTCACTTCTCTGCTTCAGTATCACGTATTGGAGAGACTTTTCCTGACCACACATCCTAAACACAGTCCTGCCTTGCTCAGCTGTTTTGCTCTGTTTTCTTTTTTTGGTTTTGTTTCATTTTTCATTTTTTTTAAGTTTCTGATTATATATTTCTGCATTTTCTTTTTGTATCTTCCTGCTTAACTCCTATTTAGATGAAAGCACCATCAAAGCAGATATTCTATTTTATTGGCTGCCTTCTCCCTGTTACAAGGCCTGCAACAATATTTGACAAGTGCAATCAGTGTTTGTTGTGTGCATAGATGATGTGTGGAATGGGACAAGACAAAGTCTTGAGTTTGTAACGTCCTTTTAAGTCAGCAGTCATTTTGTTAAGAAGTACTCCAGATCTGTAGGTGTGTATTTGGAGAGCGTATTGGAGAAGGCTGATTTCTCCTTGGCAAACAACTTGAATGTGCCCTAGGTTTTCTGCTCTTTAACCTTGGTAGGAAGCTGAAAATAGCAGAGACTCAGCCAACTGCCCAGCTTGCCAAGTAGGCTTTCCAGTCTGCAGCCTCCGTGGGAAGGTGAGCTTCACTCTGGGCACATCACAGGCTGCACGTGAACTTGTGCCTCTCTCTCTGCAGCCGACCTCATGTCCTTCTCCTCCAAGAAAGGCAGGAAGGATGAGCTTTCCCGGCAGCCTCCACACACCCCATCTGCCTTTGCTCTTCTTATCAGCCTCATCCTGCTGGGCAGGCCTTCTCTGTGTGTTTTTCTTTCTTTTATAGGACTTCCTGTTGGGGCCTCTCCTTTCTGCCTCATCCCCCACCTTCAGACATGAAGCCACCGATCTCTCACCCATCTATCCTGTCAGTTTACAGAATGGCCTAGCCCCTCCTTGGGTCCTGACCTCTTTTGGCCCTGCCCGCCTTTTTCTGTCTTCTTTTTTCTTGGTCCATCTATTTGACAAGAAGCTCCTAGTGTATGTGGGAGCTGACCTGACCCCTCCTCTTGTCCCTTGGAACAGGAAGATCACCCAGGGCCTCTGAATTGTCCACCCCAGATCTCATCTCAGGACTCAGGCCATCACTGCCCAGGGATCTGTGGCTCTGCTGGCATCTCTGCAGGCTCCCAGCCTGGTCCTCTGGAAAGGAGCATGGTGACACACACCTGCCTAGACCTTCCGTGCATCCAGCTACTGCCTCCTCACGCAAGGTAAAGCACCGGATCTAGCCTTCCTGCTTCCCTGTCCTCCGACCACCCACTGGTGACTGCATCCATCCACAATGCCTCCTCTCTGTTCTTACTGTGGCCTCTGTGCCCCTGCCACTTCTCTCTTTCCCACTCTACAGGGTGGTCATTCAGAACTCAGATGTTGCTGCTCCACTGTTTGTAGCTTTCAGTGCTCACCTTCACTGAAGACCAAGTCGGAAATGCCCCAGGTAGCATTCAAGAACATTCTCAATGTCACTGCCATGAAATTCATTTGTCACCCTAGTCTTCAGTCTCCCAATGGACACACATAGGGCCGCTCTTGTCCCTGCCCCTATTCTTGCCTAGGGCTTTTTCCTTGCCATGTGCTCTATCTACTGTGTGGCATTCTGAACAGGATGCCTTCTTGTCCCCGCCTTGCTTAGAGGTAGATAGATGCTGTTTGTATGCCTTGGTGGAGATGGTCCTGACCACCCTCCTTCCTCTTGGGCTGACTCGGTCCTGTATCTTCTCCCCCTGAGCCTGCACCTGTGTGTGTGTATGTGTGTGCGCACGCAGTGTACTTTGTTGTTGGGGCCATTTGGACAGCCCATTCTATGACTCTTTCAACTTTCTGAGCACAGAACCTTTCTCTTTCACTCTTGAATCGTCAGTGTCTCTCGGAGTATATCACTCCGAGTTGGTATTCAGAGCACACAAAAATAAAATGGTAGCATTTAAATAGTCTCATTAACAGATGCCAAGCAGCCCTACTGGTGACAGCAGAGAATTTAAGCTTAAGCAAATCTTTAGAGTTGGCAATGGAAGTGCACAGACTAAGCTGTAGCCGGCTTTATGGCCATCTCAGTGGGAGGAGCCACAGGCAGAATGTCAAAGTTCTTTTGCTTAGCAATAAACTGAGTTTTGTCATCATCTTGTCAGTGTTTTCCTGAGTCAGTGTTCAGGAGAAAAGAAAAGATTGGTGAACAATTCAAGCAATGTGTCATAAAAGTCTGTCATTTTGTTTTGCTTGTTGCTGTCTTGTCTGTTGGTTTTGGATTTTATGTGGGAGGCTAATTCAGACAGACTGGGAGACAACCAGAGGCAATTTTCTTGGTTTATGGAAATACTGACTGAATGGATTCAGTTATAACAGAGATCCAGGAATCCTGTTCCTGCAGGAGACATTCCGCCTTGCTCTATTGTACTATTAGCTGGTGAACCTGGCTGGTTTTCTCAGCAATTTGTAAGCTGACAATCCTGGTTCTCTCTCTAATCGCCCTTCTCATCAGTTTCTGGGCTTACAAATCCTCCTTTCGGCTGCAGCCAAAAGCAAGTGCAGATCTACTCGCAAATGCAAAAGTTCATTTTGTCCTTCAAGTTAGTAATCACCACAGTTGACTGTATTTTTTTTTTAAAAAAATCTTCTTTTTAAAAAAAGCTAAGTGAATTTGATTACTTTTCTACATCTCATTAAATTATCAGGGGAAAAAACATGCCCTTTTGCTAATTGAGAATTCAAGGAGAGTGTACTTGATGCTTCACAGGTGGTTTCTGTGCTTCAACTTGTATCAAACTTCCTTGTTTACAAATCTGTACCTGCCCAACACACACAGACACACCACATCATAAATACTGGCAGCAACAAAATGGCCTGCCCTTTCTGTTCCAGAAATGGTGACATGTGAGTGAATTATAACATGAGTTTTATATTCCCCTTTTGACCTTTCTTCTGGGATTTTCAGTGCAGCTCTGGTTTGTACAGCCAACTCTTGCAAGGTGAGAGAAGCATTCATTGGCCACTTGGGGGCACCCAGGTATTTGCTTTTGGAGAAAGTCCAGCCATTGCTCAGGAAAAGTACTGTGATCTCAAGAGAAAATGGGGGGAAAATACTCGGTGCAGATGTTTCATTTCAACATGACAGATCCTGAAAGTAAAGGTATGCTGCTGACAGATGATTGTAGTATACGGAAGTTTAATTGACTGTACAGCCTATACTGTAAGCCCTGTCAGAAGGGACCTCTGCTTGAGTAATGGCCTTGGGGACCTCAGTGGATGCCCAGGGTAGAAAAGAAGGATGGGCAGCAATGGACTGAAATCTTTAAGCTTCCCCAGCACAGAGGCTAACCACCCATCTCTCTCTGCCATGTGCCTGACACCACTGATTCAATAACATTTATGGGAGAAATGGCTGGATAGATGAGTAAATGTGCAAGGAGTCTAGGAAGGAATGGGTGGACAGAGGCTGAAAGGTTTAAAGCAATGCCTATATATCAGTGAAGAGTTAATCAGCATGTGACATTGCTACTAGGCACGGCACATACTCAATACTTGATTGGCTAGTATATTTTTATGAGAGATGAGAATTGGCAGGAAGATTCTGCAGTTGCCTTTTTAACTGAAGTTTTTTAGATTGTGATATTTTCCCATTATACAAATATATATTATCTATACAGACTATTTATTTGTGTGTTTGATAGGTAGGCAAATACAGAATGGTCAAACACCATTCAACCAAAATTTGTATAGGGTAGGGCCATAAAAACTACACTTTGAGCTTTCATGCTGCCTGGGCCTCTGTGTAATGGCTTATTGGGCATGGGGCTGGCAGGGTGGGCAGCAGGCTTGCATGCTGTGGATTTGACCTGACCATTCTTTTCTAGAGCGACTCAGAGGTGGCTACATTTTGGTGCAGAAAAACAAGCATCAGTGGGTGTTTTTCCCAGAATTCCTTTTATCAGTTCAGCCCAGGACAAATGAATCCTAAGCACTAACTTAAACACAAATTATCTGGAAAATGATGAATATACCAGGATAATACTTTTTTATTATTTTAGTCTGAGAATTGCTTCTGGAATAGTTTCCCAGTGCTGAAATACTTTTCTCCCAGGAAATCTGCCATGAAGAAGCATCAGGGTTGCTTGTCGAGGCCAGGGTTGAGTAAGGGAATGCTGGTGTTCGTCCTAATGCGCCTGCTTAGCTTGGAGAGTCAGTCCTGGAAACATCCATGGCGTGTCTGCACTGCAGGTGAGAGGGGAGAAGCAAGCAGGTGCTGCCAGGACTGTTCCAAATGCTCTTACACCTGCTTTTTTACACCTGTTGTATTTAGTCGCTGGGTAGGATGTAAGGGTGAAATAGCATACTCTGCCCTTTAGGACCGTATGCCCCTGCTAACCCAGCTAGTTGGACAGGGTTTCCAAGCAGTGGAAACACGGCTGGTACAAGCTGAAATGTGCCCTCAGTTTAAAACTACTCTGGATTACTAAGCTAGCATGAATGAAATGTGAACTATTTTGTTAAGGATTCTTATATGGTTTGTGTGCTGGAATTAAATTGTACTTAATTATGTATCATGTCCACAAAACTGTTTTCATTTGTTTCTTTGCATTTTTTTTAATGTGGCTACTAAAATGCTAAAATTACATATGGCTCATGTGACTCATAATGTATTCTGTTGTATATTACTGCTTTTTAAAAAATATTTGGATAGCAGAGTAACACACACAGGGGGAGAGAGCGAGAGTGAGAGAGAGAGAGATTGAGATTGAAGGAGAGAAAGACAGAGATAGACAGGGAGCTATCTTCTATCTGCTGGCTTAGTCCTCAAATGCTACCACAGCCAGGGGCAGCTGGGAACAGCCTGGCCAAGTTGGGAATCAGGAACTGCAGCTTGGTCTCCCCTGTGCAGGAATGCACGCATTGGAGACCTGGTCTGCTGCCCCCTAGGTGCACTAGCAGCAACCTGAGTCAGCAGTGTGGAGCAGACAGGACTTGAACCAGGCACTTTGATAAGGGATATGGGTTCCTGAAGCAGCACTTTAACCTACGGTGTCAAGACGCCTGCCCCTTGATAGCACTCTCAAAGCAGTAAGGCATAACATCGTGGTGACCATTTAAATTGGGTTAAACGTTTTGAAGGATAACTTGATAATAATCCCACAATAATAAGATCTGGATCTGTACACAAGGTACCTTATTATATTACAGAATGCTGAGCTTAAAATAAACACACCTAATGTTGCCTTGAACTTTTCTTTATGATGTCTGAGAAGTACATATTTGTTTCTGTGACAGCTGTTTACTGACAGACGCTTACGTGCTAGGTTTTTGGGAGGGAGTTGAGGATAAAGGTGAATCATATGGCCCTGCTGATTCAAATGGCTGTCACCTGTAAGGGCATGGTAGGGAGGAGGAATCGTCCAGTGTTTGTGAAACCACACGCAGAGGCACAAGCTGCAGAGGTATGGTTTGGAAGCTTTAGGTGATCCAGAGGGGAGTGGTCACTCCATGGGGTGGGCTCTGTGTTGGAGTTGGAGCCTGGAGGAAGCTACATGGGTGTGGGTAGAGGGCATGTGGAGAGGGTGGCCTGGAGGAGGGAACATTAAGATGGAAAGCTCAGATGTGAAACAAGAGGGTAGGTTGTTTCCATTTGCTGGGACATGCATGGTTTGTGTGCTGGGAAGTGACCACATTTAACAGTGGAAGGCCACGTTTAGGGAACTGCGCTTTCTCTGAGTGTTTAAATGCCACAGGGACTGGGCTTCCAGTGCCAAGCCTTTACCATGATATCCGAAACCCCCAATTAGTGGGCCTTATAAAATCCTGAATGCCAGGAAGAAGTGTGTGTTGCCCTTCTTTGCTGAGTGTGACTTTGTACTTAAATGTTCTTAGAATTAGTTTTCTTTTAAATAATTGCTTTCAGTCTCTTCTCTCAGATCCTACAAATGTGATGTTTATTTTGTTCCAAAGAGTAATGTTTTCTCTTTAGGGGTGGGAAATACAAGGCACAAAGAGACACGCTGAGACAAGGGGACAATTTATTTTGTGGCTGTTTTGTTGAGTGTTTTGAAAAATCACAGTTTATGTGTGCACGTGTGTTTTCTGTTTCCTGTTCCATGAATAAGAAGGTACTGCTATAGAGATTTTTGGAAAGATGTGAAGGCAAAGAAAGACCAAATCGGTACACACATTGCCAAACCCGGAGACTTAGGCCAGAAATCCAAAAAATGTTAAAGTTAAGAGGGTGAATTTAGGAGTCGGCCATTAGGTTTAATTCCTGCTCCACTAACAACTTCCTTACTCACATCTTCTAGGATCCTAGATCAGCAACCTCCGGTTCTTCGACACTGCCACCTTATTTCCCATCGTACACTGTGTAGTCTACCTGTTTTCTTTATCTTATGTTCTTGGTCAATGTAGTGACTGTACTGCTTGCCTTTTTTTCCCCACTCCATCTTAATACCGCAAAACACAGTCTTGCTCAAAATAACTGTTTTGTAGGAATAAATCGGCACTTGCTATCAAACAGCCGAGCATGCCTGGATAATGCCCAAGAGCTGTGTGGTCAGCCTCGACCCTTCACCACCTCCTGTGACATTGAGCAGTGTTTAGCAGCACTGATAATCATTCTTCTCTCCCCCCAGGATTTTACACTTTTGCCCCAGACCTTAAACTTCCAGCATTTCTTCCTGTCTCTCTCAGGTAACAATCTTGTTTTTTTTTTACTTCATGGGACACAAGAAACAATTGAGAAAACTCTCCTCTTGTTATTACCCAACCTCCCTGTTGGGACTACTAGCTGTCCCCCACCTCCTTTGTTCTTTACCTGCATGTGTGTGTCTTCGGGCTGAGGACATGTCGCCTGAGTGCACCTGACCTGCTGCCACTGTCCACTCGGAGCCCCATTCCTGCAGCATACTTTCATGAGCATCCCTGCAGTCCCACTTTCCACTGACCTCTTCTGCTATGACGTTCTCGCACGAACACCTCTCTGAATCATTTCTCTCTCTCACTCTGCCCCATATCTGTGTGTGTTATTAAAGTGAAACTCATCAAACAGATTGTCGTACCCACTGTCTCCCATTCCTTAGCTCACACTCAACCCTCACATTATTTCATGAATTTTTCAAACATAGGGGAAACTTGTAAGAATGTTAAGGGGAATGGCCAGAAGCCACCTC
This sequence comes from Ochotona curzoniae, assembly GCF_017591425.1. NCBI lineage: Eukaryota > Metazoa > Chordata > Mammalia > Lagomorpha > Ochotonidae > Ochotona > Ochotona curzoniae. The sequence continues at coordinate 27,857,992 of NW_024467096.1, forward strand.
CTGGACTCTGCTGTTACTGTTTTGCTTGATTGTTAGGTTTTATGCATGGTTTCTTTTAATCAACACAATTCATGTTTTTTTTAAAGATTTATTCATTTTTATTACAAAGTCAGATATACAGAGAGGAGGAGAGACAGAGAGGAAGATCTTCTGTCCAATGATGCACTCCCCAAGTGAGCCGCAATGGCCGGTGCTGTGCCGATCCGAAGCTGGGATCCAGGAACCTCTTCTGGGTATCCCACACGGGTGCAGGGTCCCAAAGCCTTGGGCCATCCTGGACTGCTTTCCCAGGCCACAAGCAGGGAGCTGGATGGGAAGCAGTGATGCCGGGATTGGAACTGGCGCCCATATGGGACCCTGGCGCATTCAAGGCGAGGACTTGAGCCGCTAGGCCATGCCGCCAGGCCCCACAATTCATGTTTTAAAGTCATTTAATTTTTTAAAAGTTTATAAGTTTATAGAAGATGACAGAGGGAAATAGAGATCACCTGTCTGCTGGTTGACTCTCCAACAGCTGGGACTGGGCCAAGCAGAAGCCAAGAGCCTGGAAGTCAGTTTAGTACTTGAGCCATCACTTTCTCAGAGTGCAAAGCAGCCAAAAGCTGACGTGGAGAGTGGGCTCAACATCTGGACCCAGACACTCTGCCGTGACTTGCAGGCTTCGCAGTGGTGGCTTCACTGCTGTGCCAATAGTCTTTCCTTTAAATGCATCTTAAAGTGAGTTTCAGGCATCAATATAAATACTTCAGCATTTTTGTTGTAAACCTGGGGTCAGGATTTGAATTAAAATTTCTTAAATTGAAATGCACAAATCTTAATCACGCTGCTCAAGAGCTCCAACAAACGCATGTGCTGTCGCTGCAGTCCAGGTTCTTGTTAAGGTGGGGAACAAGACCACTGCCATAGAGAGTTTTCTCATGCTGCCTCCAGAGAAATTCCCAGACAGCCCTGCCATTCCTCCACCAGAGGCAAGCGCTTGCTCTGGTTTTCTTTGTTTTTCTATATTCTTTGAATATAAAGACCTTTCATATTCAAGAGATATTTCAGTTTGATCAATTTCTTTCTTGAACCAGAAGAAGTTCATTCATAAGGATTCTCTAAAATTTTGCTTAGTTCTGTACTGTTACTGCAATCATCAAGGCACATGTATCAGAATTATACAGAACAAACACTTTGGGAAACCAAGACCCCATAAAGCAATTCTTTTGGGCAAGATACAAGCCTGGATAATACCTGATTTCAATATCTAATGCTTCCATTTTCTCAGAATTGTCCCAAAACACCTCTTGTGCAACGGTCATTATTCTTTCATATTGTGGAATATTACATTGTTTGAGCAGCACTTCCTTGCAATGCTTCTTGGCCATTCTTCTGTGAGGATAGTATAAAATAGGTGGACAGGTAGAATGGATAGAGACAAAAGGAAGAAGAGGGATGTGGAGAAATGCAAAATGCAAGTTGATACACTTGGCATTTAGATAGACTGGTTATGGAGTGATAAGCCATGCAAACAAAGTTCAAGTACAAACAGGTGTTGTGGATAGCTAGCATTGGTAAGAGATACAGGTAAGACAGAGAACCTTTAACTGTTTCATAACATCACATCTTGTGTTTATGCTGTGTATGTGTGTGCATTCTTGAGTCATATCACCACATTATTTTTGCATTTCTGGAATATTATCAGAATTGAATCATACAGTATGTATTTATTTCAGCTTCTTTCATGCAGTATAATGTTTATCAATAATTCATGCCTTTCTCTTGCAATTATTCTGTAGTTTGTACAACAGTTTGTTTATTAACTTTTCTGTTGGCAGATACCTGGGTTGTTTCCATGTTGGGCCTGTTTCAAATAAACTTGATGTGAGCAAACTCAAAAGTCTTTGTGTGCATGTGTGGTTTTTTTCTTTTGTAAATACTTAGGAATGAAATTACTGGGTCATGGGGTAGATTATGTTTAATTTTATAAGGAACTGTGCCACAAGTTAAATAGGGCATGGTTCCCAAATTCATACAGACAGTTAAATCATTAAGTTCATTGTCCTGTGGGCCTGGGAACGCAATCTGATTATGATGGGCGGGCTTAGTGGGAGGTCCTGGGATCTTTAGGGGGATGCTCTTGGAAGGTAATTCTCATGAGACAATTGTTGATATAAGTAGAATTGGCCATGACTGCTCTCTCTGCTGCATGGCTGGACCACTGATTACTCCTCTGCAAACATGGCAGCATTGCCATTCTCTGACCTCACCAGATGGCCAGATCTAGGGGACCTACTTGATCTGCACTGTGAAACTTCCAAACCATGAGCCAAAATACACCTCCTTGCTTTGTGAGTAGCTTGTCCTACGTATTTCACTGTGGCAATGAAATCTGACCAGTCCAGACAATTGTTGCGAAGAGCGAGGTTGTTACTACAACTACAGTCTGAACACATGGAAGCATATTTTAGAATTGGTTCACTGAAAAATGTTAGAAGAATTTGATGGACTGAGTTTGAGAGAACCTGGAATGCTATAAACAGAGCATTATAGGTGATTTCGGTGAGAGTTGGGAAAGCGGCAGTGCTGATAAAAATGTAGCTAGGAAATACCTAGCTGATGTGGTTTTAGGTGGAAGTGAGGATTCCCTGGGAATTTCACTGAAAAAGTTCACTCTTGATACTTGGAGGCGAAGAACTTGGTTTTGCTGTGTCCGTGTTCCAGGGACTGATCTGTTGAGCAAGGAAGATGTCAAGGCTACAGAGCATTCAGGCTGCAGTCCAGGATGATTGCCTGCTGTTAGTAAGTTCTCCAGTGAGACTCAGGAGCAAAAGGGAGCAGAATGGAAAGTCTCAGAAGCTTTGCAGCCTGGTCGGAGGAGGAAGGATGAAAAAAATGTCACATCTGGGATAGGAGGATATGGTAGAGGAACCACTTTCCAAAAGTGCAGTTAGAAGGAAGCCCTGTGCCAACAGGTAAGAGAATGGGAGAAGACCTGAAAGGCACTTCAGGGATCTTTGAGGCCGTCCCTCCCATCACAGGCTCAGAGGTGTAGAAGGGAAGCTTTATTTCAAAGATCTCCCAAGGTATAATCCCTTCAGGAGAGGCCCAGGATGCCTTGCTTTCCCAGGGCCCACTTTGGATTCTGTCTGGCCAGCACAGTCCTCTGAGGCAGGTGCATCAGGTGGACCCCCGTGTAACTCATGCTGCCTACAGACCCTGGATTGCTGCTCACGTGCTGCTGTTTATGGACTCATGGGAGTTTCCATGGAGACCTCAGAGTAAAGCTGGAGAGAGGGTAGGCATAGCCATCACAGGATCCAAGCTAGTGTATGGAGCCTCTAGTGAGGCAATAGTTATAGCCTGCAAGCTGTTAGTAAATGTGCAATGGAAACCCAGAGAGGTTGTGGGGCCAGCTATGTGAAACACCTTGCAAGAGCTGCAAGCATTGTACTCCCCAAGCTGGGAACGCTTCAGGCTTTAGTATATGCAAAAGCAGCCAGAGAGGGCAGCCATGTGGGTAGAGACCAGTGGAGTTGTAGGTGCCAAGAACCCTCTGTCTTGATTTCAAGGCATGTCTAGGACAACTCGAGGATCTGAGTAGACAGCCAGCCGCCCCAGGGGAAAGGTCGCTACAGAGAATGCCAGGCAGTGTAATTGCTGCGAAGTACTGAGTGGAGCTGCAGAGCTGAGTGTCTCTCCTGTGAGTGTGGAGGCATGGGCTGTGGCTTGCGAAGCCCCTTGCCCCCTGCCTCACTGTGCTCTGGATGGAGCTTGAGGATATCACGTTTGGAGAGCTGGATTTTTTTCTGCCTTTGATTTAATTCCTTAAGTTTGAGGGACCCAGGGGATGTATATGGCTTCCAAACACGTTTAAATCTCAAAATGACCAAGTTGACGGTACCAAGAGCACAGAAGCGGAATCCAGTTATGGTGTCTGGGAAGTGGGATTGGGGCGTGCCCTCAGGAGGTAGCTCGTGAGTTCTCAGGCAGTGACTGAACCATTGCGCCAAACTCATGCTCTGATAATCATTTTACTGGTATCCATTCTGATAGGGAGAGCAGCGTCTCATCGTTTTTTAATTTCCAATGTGGATATGACATTGAGTACATTCCTGTGTGCTTACTAGTAATTCGTTTCATTTCCTCTGTAAGCTGTGCTGTGAGATGTTTTGCTCACTTTATGGAATGGTAGACATTTATGCTGTATCCTAGATACTAATCTTTGTTAAGTTTGTGATTTACATAGATTTTTTTTCCCAAGCTATACTGATTTATCTTTTTTAAAGATTTATTTATTTATTGGAATGTCAGATATACAGAGAGGAGGAGAGACAGAGAGGAAGATCTTCCGTCCGATGATTCACTCCCCAAGTGAGCGCAACGGCCAATGCTATGCCGATCCGAAGCCAGGAGCCAGGAACTTCTTCCGGGTCTCCCACACGGGTGCAGGGTCCCAAAGCTTTGGGCCATCCTGGACTGCTTTCCCAGGCCACAAGCAGGGAGCTGGATAGGAAGTGGAGCTGCCGGGATTAGAACCGGTGCCCATATGGGATCCTGGGGTGTGTTCAAGGAGAGGACTTTAGCTGCTAGGCCATGCTGCCGGGCCCCATGCTGATTTATTTATTTATTTTTTAAAGTCAGAAATACAGGAAAAGAGGGAGAGACAGAGCGCAAGTAAATGAGAAAGAGACCTCTGTCCACTGATTCCCTCTCCAGATGGCTGCAGCAGCTGGACCTGGGGTGATCTGAAGCCAGGGCCCGAGAGTTTCTTCCAAGTCTCCCACATGGATACAGGGGCCTAAGGTCCTGAGCTAGCCTCTGCTGCTTTCCCAGGCCATTGTCAGGAAGGTAGAGTGGAAGTGGAGAAGCAGGGATTAGAACTGACATCCATATGAGATGCCAGCATTGCATGTACAGGATTAATGTCCTGCACTACTTCGTTAGTCCCCACTTTTTTTTTTTTTTCAAATCGGGCTTCTGTATCACTATTGTGAAAATCAAATGGTCTGTCTCTAAACTCCATTTTTTAAATGATTGTTTTGGGTAGTCTGTATCCATTTAAAAATGTTCGAGTTCTAACAAAAGTTTCCAGTACAGTTTTAGTGGGGCTTGAAATGATCTATAAATCATTTTATGGAGAACAGACAACAATATTACATATTTTCCTTCTTCATTTACATGTTATATTATGCCTTTAAGTCTTTAGTTTCTCTTCTCAGTGTCTTGAAATCACATGTTCATATGAACCCTGTTAGGGGCTTTTGGTTCCTAGAATTCCCTAGAACCTCCTTTAGCTTAGGTTCTCGGTGGTCTCCTTGTGTCTGTGCCCCGTGTCATTGCCCTGTGTTTCTTTTTCTCCATCTCAGCTGCCTTTGGCATCACTGCTCACTTTTCCTTGAAGTACTTTGTTCATCTGGCTTCTGTGGTGTTCCTTCTAGTTGACTGCAAGATCTCTAGCTCTTTTTTAAAAAAAAATAAAAACGGATCCTCCTGTTCTTCCTGATAGTTAAAGGTTGGGAAGCCTCAAGCCTCAGTCTGCATTCATCGTTTCCTAATCCAGTCCCTTCTCATGGTGGAAACACTATTTAAACAAACCATCAGGCTTCAGGTCATCTGACTCACAGTTGTATAGCTCCGTTTTGAATCCCTGGCTTATGAATCCGATGTTGACATGTGGACGTCCATTTTGTTATGAGCCTTCATTTGGGTCCCTAAAACTCTTTTGGAACATCTCTTCCGAATGACAGTCTGTGTGTGCACCCCAAGCCTCCTGCTTGTCACTCCTGCCACCTGCCACATTGCCCAGCCTGGGAACTGTACTTCTCTCCCTCATGCACATGTGCCAGTCTTTGAGTCTTCCCTGATGGCTCTCATTCTTTTTTTTTTCCATTTTTAAAAATTTTGTTTTTGACAATCTTTACAAAGTTAATTAGGGCACAAAAGTTCAAGGGCTACAGGAAAGTGGGTAAGACTATCATGTCCACACATTATTTTTTCCTGTATCAGAGGTAAAGAGGGAGGTAAAGGGAGAAGCCCCACCCAGTCTTCCACTCATCCCCTGTCCCTGATGTGTGGCTTGCTCCAAGGGTCTTGCTCAAGTGGTTTTGATAATTCAACAGTTCTGAATTGCTGCCAGTCTCGCTATTTCAAGCACGAAGAAATCACTGCAGAATCCACTGGCTGACATAGTCCATCTTAGAATTTCCGTTTGCCCTGTTTTTCATTGCCAACATATGGCTGGGGTAGTTGCTTGATTTGTTCTGTCCTCTGTCTGTTCATGGTTAGGGATCTGAGTCTGGCAGTTCGATTGGTGGGATCCTTAAAGAAACTGTCTGAGGTGTTCCCAGACCAGGTTTTTGTGTGTACTTGCAAGTATGGGGCCCAGTACAATCCTTCGCCCCAGTCAGCTGGTGGTTGCAATTGCTGGGTCGGTTCTGTTTCCAGCCCTGTCTTCCACTGGAACCAATGGGTGTTGCAGTCCGGCCTGATTCTGCTCAGCATACACTCGGCCCTCACACAAACCAGTGGGAGCTGCAGCCTAGTTGGAGCGACCCACAATAACCCCCACCACGCCCACCCCCTATCCTGCCTCCTGTGCTTGCCAGTATGTGCAGCAGACTAGTACAGTAGAACAGCTCTCATCCTTTCACACCTTGCACTGCAACCTGTGGTAGGAAGCCTTCCCTGCTCTGTCTTCACAGTGTTATTTCAGATGCAATTGCTTCTCTGCATCGTTTCACCTGGCCTACGGCAGTATTCTACTAGATAGTCTGCCCTCTCTGGATCTATCTCCTTTACCTACACAACTTGAGTGGCGTTGAACATGTCACAGTGTTTCACTCCCCTTATTAAAATCTTCCAGGGCCTGCCATTATGTTTAGGGAAAACAAACCGACTATGTAATGGTTTACAAAGAACTCTGTGATCTGACTGCCCTGTTTCCTCTCTGACTTCATCCTCTTCTGTTGCCCTTGCTTCCACAGCACTCTGACGACACTGGCCTTTCTGTTGTTCTTGAACTCCCCAAGTTTGTTTTGGCTCAAGGCTCTGGCAGTGTCTGCTTCTTCTCCCCGGATCCTCTCCACCACCCACCCATACATAAAAAGGCTGGTTATTGGACTGTAAGTCTCAGCTTAGTGTCTTCTTTCCAAGGGGTGCCTTCCTCCTACCTCGTCACTCTTGAGTCCTTCACTGTTTGAAGTCTTTGCAGTCTCTGTTCTGTAATAGATGGGGGCTTGCTGTGGGAGGGGCCATTGATGCTAACAATGCTGTCTCATGATAGATGTGCAGTAAATGCTTGTGGGGAAAATAACCTTGGGCAAATTAGTCTTGCTGGCTCAATTTTCTTCATCTGAGAAGAAGAAGAAATGCTGATGTAAATGTCAAAGAAAATGTCGGAGGTAGTAAGATTTGGCCATGGTGTGAATTACTAATTATTACTTAACAACATAACTGTTTTAACATTCTTAGATGTATACTATGTAAAGTGGAACTAGTTTCTTAAGTGTTTTTCATATTGGTTGATTTAGTGATTCATATTTATTGTTGGGAGAAATAAATACCAAGACAGTCCCTTACTTATGCTTGACTTGGAGTTTTATGATGGTCTAAAAATGTGTCTGTGGGTTTGGTATTGAGGCACAGTGGACTAAGCCGCAGCTTGTGATGCTGGCTGCCATGTTGGGGTGCTGTCTCATATCCTTATTTCTTTACTTGTGATTAAGCTCTCCTAGGAAAGCAGTGGCAGAGGATCCAAGTGTCTGGGCTGCTGCTCGCAGGTGGAAAACCTGGCTGGAGTCTGGGCTCCTGGCCCCAGAGCCTGAACCAAACCCAGCCTTTGTGGCCATCTGCAGCAATGCACCTGTGGGTAGAAACACGCTCTTTCTCCTGGTCTCTGTCTTGTCCTCTCTTTTGCTACCACTTTGCCATCAAAGTAAATAAGTAGTCTTTTTCAAAATAGAAAATAAGAATGAAACCATGCCATGCCCCTGTAAAAATTTCTGTTTTTCACTTTGGTTTCAATATTCCATGAATTTCAAAAGATGTAGGCATTTTACTCTAAAAAATATTTTGTATTAGACAGATTTGACCAATTGTCGGAGTATGTAAGTCTCAAAGAGCATGTTTAATATGGACTAGCTGGGTGATGGAGATGGCAAGATAGATGTATTCAATGCATTAGACTTAGGATAGCTTTTTTAAAAAAATATATTTTTATTTTGAATTTTGAATTATGTGGTACAATTTCATATAGGCTGGGACCCCCACAAACTTCCACCCCTGACAGATTTTTCCCCTTTTAATACAATAGTGTAGTCCTTCATAAGGAATCATAATTCTGTCAGTCTCTTATTTAAGTGCACCCCAACATTGTTGGTACAGACAATGTCAAACATTCCAGCATCCCATTGTCTACACATGTCCAACAGTTTCACTGGGAATCCATCTTTCTTCTGGAAGCTGGGATACATGGTTCATTAATTCCCCATATCTGTGTATGGTAGACCCCAGTACTCCATCACCATACATTTCCATAATTGAGAAGCCATGAAACAAGGTCAACAACTGGTATGAGTTAGAACAGCCACAACAACAACAACAACAAATTACAGCACCATGAAAAAACATGCCACTGAGTAACCAGTACATGGGTGACAAAAAGGAAACACGAAAGTCTCTTGGGAAAAATGATGCCACTGTGTAATCCATGAGCCAGTGATGAATTCAACAAGAGAGAAGGAATTATTTGGAATAAACAAAACTAAAATAAAAAACATCAAAACACATGGGATACAGACAAAAAAGCAAACAAACAAAAAACAGTATGGACTAGATTATTGAAGTTATACTTTATCCATGCTGGTTTCCTTATATAAGAGAAAACAACATATGATATTTGTTCTTTTGTGATTGACTCAGTTCACTGAGCATGATGCTCTGTAGTTGGGACCATCTGGTTATAAATAGAATAATTTCATTCTTCTTAATAGCTGCATAATATTCCATGGAGTAGATGTATCACAGTTTTTTTAACCGCTCTTCTTTGGACGCACATCTGGATTGTTTCCATGTCCAAAAGCAAAGACAATCAAATCCAAAATGAACAAATGGGACTACATCAAACTAAAATACTTCAGTACAGCAAAGGAAATAATTAACAAAGTGAAGAAGCAACCAACAGAATGGGGGAAAATTTTTGCACATTATACAAGTGATAAGGGACTAATATCCAGGATTTACAAGGAGCTTCAGAAACCCAGGGACAGGGAAAAAAAAACCCTGTAACAAAATGGGCAAAGGAAATGAAGACGCATTTTTCAAAAGAACAGTTTCAAATGGTTAGCAGGCATATTAAAAAGTTGCTCAGGCTCCCTAGCTATCAGAGAGATACAAATGAAAACCATGTTGAGGTACCACCTAGCACCAGTGAGAGAGGCTTGTATTCAGAACTCTATTAACAACACCTGCTGGCGTGGATGTGGGAAGAAAGGCACCCTCTTTCACTGCTGGGAGTGTAGGCTAGTACACTGTGGAAATCAGTATGGAGAGTGCTTGGAGAATTGCAAATAAACCTGCCATGTGACCCACCTATCCCGCTCCTAGGAATAAACCCAATAGAATTGAAAAGGGCATATGAAAAGGGAATCTATAATGTTATATTTGCAGCAGCACAATCCACAATAGCAAAGACATGGAGTTAGGATAGCTTTTATAGGATGTAGCTGTATGGTAAATTGAGGAGCATCTGACATGTGATCAATTAATTGCCATAGCATTTCAAGTAGCCTGTCTAGACAGGTTGGTAGAACAAATATCACAAGGTATAGTTAATTCTCTAATGGATTTGCTGCTGGCAATCGCTATATCACTCAACATGAGTGATCTTTTCAAACCTGAGTGGCCAGAAGACCTTTAAGGGACATGGGTCTGTGCTGCCCCTTGAAACACAGGGGAGGATGAAAAGGTGGGGTACACCTGTTTGGTGTAAGCAGTGATCTTGTGAGGGAACAATGTGAGGAAGATAGGATGTGAATGCCAGCTAGTGGCAAAAAGCAAAAGGCACTGCTAGGCAACTAGACACCTTTTGTGGTTAAATTAGCCGGGCAAGGAAGGAGCTGTTTCTGGCTGATCAGCAAATACGGTAAATTACTGGGGGGAAGGCTGCTGCCACATCTTGCCCCTGTCCCTTGATAATGCAGGTGATCTGGCACTAACCTGTACTTTGTGTTTTATGTACAGTGGAGAGGCGGGAAAGAACAGGAGGGCCTGGTAACCAAGCTGGAGCTTACATCATTCCCACAAGGACACTCTTGTTTGTCAGTACTTAAAGGTAAATGATCATTTTCGCTATGATATTTTGTTAAATCAAGAAGGAAAAGAGTATGAGAAGCTAGAAATTAAGTATCAATGAATCTAAGAATTACATGTGACATGCACATAGGGGATGCTTGGATTGTTTTATTTATTTATTTATTTATTTATTTTGGAGCGCATATTGTGTCAAACTAGCCATGCAAACTTAAATTCTCATTGTTTTGTAAAATGAAAAGGTAATATTTTATGAGACATGACCCAAAGATGGGGATACTTCAAAGGCTCATGGAAAATGAAATTCAAATAGATTTTAAGATTTTGCTGCCCCCAAATGCTCCAGAGGGTCTACAGAAAGGTCCTGGAACATGTATATTCTGGAGTCAGGCATGGTGACACACTCTCAGAAGCCACAGTCTGGGATGACCCGGCTGCATTTCAGAGAGCCTGTGGTCCGGTCCCTCCCCTGCTGTGGAGTTCAGCTTTCTGTTAGTGTGCGCCCTGGGAGACATGAGATGGTAATGTGGGGTTCCTGCCACCCATGTGGGAGATGAGGACAGAGTTCTGGGATCCGGGCTCTGAGCTATCCTAGCCCTGCCAGTGGCAGGCTTTTGGTGAATAAATCAGCTGAAAGAACATCTCTGTTACTATAACTTACCCTCTCTGCCTTTGAAATAAATACATGCACTTAAAGAAGTAAGTACGTATTACCAAAAAAAAAAAAAGACTGTACATGAATTTTAGCATTTTTGCAATAAAATAAATTTCTTTGCATTCTATTTTACACCAACTTTTTGAAGTACCCTTGTAGTTTGTAAATTGATCAGATTATTAAAAAGTTATCTATGTCAACTCTGAGATAAAATATTTAGTTTTGTATAAAAGGTAATCTAAAAGGGTGCCTCTGCATGGATCTTAAATTTTTGGTTGCTTCCAAGTTATAAAATACTGATATATTTTGAAGGGTTTTGAAGGCAAATTGCGAGCCAATTATGGTAATTATGAAAATGACCATGGAAACGCCAGAGAAGCCACACACAATGACACATGGATAGAACGCGGGACAGATGTTGCAGAAGAAGGAGTGGCTGAGGAGACAATGAGCTCTGTTGTATTACCACAGCCTGTTCACATACGTCATAGATTAAATGATGAATGCGCGATGGAGGACACGGGGAGGACAGAACAGAGCCCATTGTGTCAGCTTAGCCGCCTCATTTCCAATTAATTGCTTAAGTAAAGGCTTCTGTTTTGAACACAGCCAACAGAAAATGCTACCGTTGTAATACTGTAATTTTTACAGCTCACCCTGGAGCACCCGTTAGAACTTAATACAAGAGCCTGGAGCAAAGAACCCAATTAGATGGTTAGCTTTGCCTGCACGCGAAGCTTAAAGGGAAGTGTGGGTCTGTCATTTGGTTATGCATCTGCTATGCCTTTGATTCCTGGACAGGTTCTAGGTGATATGGAAGGGACAGGCTGGCCCCTCATCTCTGTGCTCATGGCTGTGGCTCTGTGGAAATGAATGCCACATTCTGTGCTGGGATGATGCAGTGATGGGGCCCAGGGGGCCACGGCTTCAGGGATGGTGTCTTCTGTGGCAGGTTTGGGTGGGTTGCTGCCATGAGCTCACAAGCTAGTGCTCCATAATTGAAAGGGTTCCTTTCTTTAGGATGTAGGGGTCAAGTAATGCAAATTGCACAAATCAAAAGTCCTGGGTTTGAATTCTGAGCTTGAACGCTGACTATATTTCACCCCAGGGGCCTCCTTTGCCAGTGCCTTTTCAGGGGATTTTCTATAATTCTTGAGTAAGATGTTTTTACGTTATTGGTTAGCTATGGGGACTTTGAAGTTTTAACAAAACTGTTTAGTTCCTTTATTATGGTTTTTTTTTTAAAAGCTTGTGTTTTATTATTTTATTATTTTATTTTATTTTCATTACAAAATCAGATATACAGAGAGCAGGAGAGACAGAGAGGAAGATCTTCCATCTGATGATTCACTCCCCAAAGTGAACGCAATGACCGGCATTGTGCTGTTCCAAAGCCAGGAGCCAGAAACTTCTTCCAGGTCTCCCACGTGCAAGCAGGGTCCCAAGGCTTTGGGCTGTTCTCCACTGCCTTCCCAAGCCACAAGCAGGGAGCTAGATGGGAAGTGGAGCTGCCAGAATTAGAACCATCACTCATATGGGATCCCAGCGCGTTCAAGGCCACGAGGTCACTGCGCTGGGCCCGATCCCTATGAAAAGTAGTGTCTATTGCATAAAATTAAAGTGTTGTTGTTGTTCAGTGGGTTAAGCTGCTTCCTACCATGGCAAGATTCCATGTGAGTGCCAGTTTGAGTCCCAGCTAGTCCAGCTTCCTGTTACAGTACCTTGGAAAGCAGCAAAGATGATGCAAGTACTTAGGCCACTCATATCCACATGGGAGACCTGCATAGAATTCTCCTGGCTTCTGCCTGGTCTGACTCTGGCTCTTGCAGCCATTTGGGAAGTGAACCAGTAGGTATAAGATTTCTCTCTATATATCTTATTTTCTTACTCTCCTGCTTTCCCTCTCTCTCTATAACTCAGCCTTTCAGTTAAATAAACAAATCTTTCAGAAAGAGCGTAGGAATGCAAAGGAAGCCAGTTACACTGACAGACAGTGACCAGTGTGCCTGGAAGTAAGTGTGCAACACACCCGCTGTGCTAATGTGTTACGTACCAAGGCCTAATGGCAGGGATGACAGCTACTGTGAGTTTTGAAGCACTAATGAGTATAAGTGAAAATTTGATATATTTTCAGTAATTGCGATGTAATATGAAAATATTTTTGATTTATATCATTGACAAATCACAAGAATGGCTAATTTTGCAACAAATTTTTGCCTATACTTATAATCAAAGGAAAGACCAAATTTCAGCTAAATATTAGTAAAAGTTAAATTTCACTTAGGTCCTGCATTCTGTCAGAAGCCCTTGCCTGAGCGCCCCGCCCTTTCTCCCAAAGCAGGGACACTGCTTCCTGCAACCATCTTTATCTTTTTTTTTTTTTTGAGTCTGATGCTTGTTGATTTTAGCAAAGTCAATTTATATGACACAAAAGGAAATAATTTTTTAAAAATATTTTCTGCTCACTAAAGGTGAGGAGATCACGAGTGCGTGTGGTGCATGTTCAGGGGTGGAGTGGGCTGGGAGGGGAAAGATGGGAGAGAGGGAATGTTTCATTCTGTATCCAGAGAAAGGGAGAAACTGCTGCTTCATGGTGCCACTCTTGAGATAGTCCTGGGAAGGGGTGTGGTTCCATGACGCTGCCATCATACTTTCCCTGGTGAGGGGAAGTATGTCCTAGAGTAAAGGTAATTTGATTGGTAAATAAGCAGGTAGGATTTACAAAGAGCAGGGGGGGAGTGTGCCTTCCTACTAGTGACCCTAAGTTAGCTACCCACCTGTCTCATTTCATTCTCATCTCATTTCATTCTCCCCTTGGAGATTTCTGACCCCTAATCTAAGTGTTGCTGAAAGGTAACTGATCCGTACATCTTCTGTAGTTACTTCCTGCTGGTTAGGGTTGTAGGGCTTGTCCATTTTGAATTTAGAATGGTTTTTTGAGCCGGAGAACTTATATTCAGGGCCAATGGCTATGTTTCCTACATCTTTGTTATTACCCTGAAATGTTGTTGGCTTCTTTGCACAGGAATCAACAATGCAGGTTGTATAATCATGCAACATGTGTGCCAAGGGCCAAGGTCAGACCTCACACCCACAAGTCTAAGGACCTGAGATCAGAGATCCTGATCTGTCTGAGGCCAACGTAAGAGGAAACGATGGGCCGCTTGCTGACCCAAAAAGCCATTGGTACGCATCTCCCCAACAGGAGGTACAGGGAGGCCCTTTTGGTCCACCTACCTGCCACGCCCCAACTTTGTCTCTCACACCTAGCCCTGTTTCTCGCATTCAGCAGTGGGTACAGTAGCCTGGCGCGGGCATGCCATGGTGCTGGCCCTCTAGGGCCTCCTGCCTGGCCAACCCCCGGCCCCAACTGTTGTGTTCGCCAGCAAGTTCAGGTGTCTGGCTAGAAAAGGCTTGCAGCACAGCACAGATTCTCCAGGTCCCCGTTACCTGTCCTGCCCCCAACCCTGGCTCTCGCATGCATCAGCAGGTGCAGCAGCCTGGCCCAGGAAGGCTAGCAGCTGCAGTTCTGCCCACATCAGTGACCCCCACGCCAGCCCAAGGACCTTAATAAGTGGGTGGTGGTGGTTCACTTGCATGCTCTACCCCGCTTCCTTACAGATGTAACATTAAGGAATGGGCAACTCTGCTGGCATTCTGGTGTAATTAACACAAAGTTGGCATGAGCCAGATTCAGAATATCAGCCAACTACTGACTGCTTTTCTTCTAGCAACGTAACACGTGACTGGGTGTGAGGTAATCTAGGCAGCTGCCTGCATGTGAGAAAGAAAATGATTTTTTGGACAGAAAGCCGGACATCCTGGCATATAGACCTTTGACTCAAGGAGGACCATCGCACTGATAGTCCATATGCCTCAACTAGGGATCTATCCAAATTTTTTTTACTTTGGAGATTTATGTTGACTTCTCAGGCATATTTCCTGATGCAATCTTGGCAAAGGAGAGACTAATATGATTTTTCAGAAGGCCTACAAACCAGAGCTACATAAAGGAGATGGGTTTGAATGACATTTCCTTTTATGTTTGCTTGCATAAGCCTTTTCCAGAGGCCCATGCCAGTGTTCCAGCCTTCCCTTGACTTTGCCAGCAGGTGGGGTACTGGTGCCTTTTAAAGTCTGAAATGGATTTTCTTTTCTCGCTGAGGGGATTCTCTGGCTCGCTGCAAGCCCAAGCAACACTGTTCGAGATCTTTGAGCTCTGTCTTGGTGGTAGGACAAGTGGGCAGAGTGAGTGATATGTCAGCAGACTCCGGCTTTTTCAGAGTTAATATTTCACAGGTTTTAGCAAACTTTCATTTGGCGGAATAATGAGGACACTTTGCAGACTGCATGGAAAAATAGAGTTAATAGTAAATAGAGTTTGTTGCAAAATGCTTTGAAATTCACATATACAATGGATCATCTAAAGGTTCGTGGAAATATGTACTATGAAGAAGCTATGCACAGATTTCAAATTTTTTATCAAAGTAAATATCTTTTAATTCGGTTTTTCCAAGAACATTTTCAAGTATCTCTGTGCATGTCAGTCTTTTGTCTGGCAACAAAAGAACTGCATTTCTCTGTCATATTTGACCAAAGCCTCTCATTTAGAAGAAACAATAATGAAAGTTAAGAGACCTTGACTTTAGGGCTAAAGTAGACCTTCTTGAAATAAAATAGAAGTCAAGGAAAAATGTCATTAGGACTGTTCTTGGAGTTGAAAACTAGGGAATACTATATATACTGCGAACAAATTCTGTTAGAAATCTCAGTGTATGTTTTTACTATTTTGGTAGCAATGCGCTGTGATGTAGTTGGTTCTGTTTTAAGATTTAACTGCCTTAAGAAATTTAATCACATTTTTCTAGAATGAAAAAAAAAATAAGTTTCTACTTCTGAAGTCAAAATCAGAAGAAAGACTTTTCTTTTGCCATTTTTTCCCCTTGAATTTAAGTTTATTTTTGGACGTCAGTGATGCATGAGGCTTCAGGCATATTTAATGCAATAACACATGTGCCTTTGATTCTTAGAAACCCTGACTTTGCAAGTACTTGCTATGCAGTGTAAAATCACAGTGCTGTATGTTCTATAACCACTCCCCAGCATGGACAGCAATATCCGTCATTCTGTAACTTCCTGTTTATTTAGTATGAATCAGTCACCTTCATACAGTGAGGGAGAGAGAGGTCTCAGGGTTTGTGTTTGTGCTGTGTTGCTTTGGGCAGCAAGCACAAAAGTGAAGCCGAAGCCTCAGTTCACGCTGAGCGTGGGTTGTGTTTTCTCACAGCAAACCAGTGTCTCTTTAACATATGGGGAGTGGCTTCGAGTTCATTACTGAAGCTTATAGGCTCAAGTGCTTTGTGGGCTTGGCTGTGTCTTCACTTGCCGGTAGGGAGTGGACCAAAACTGGTGTCTGGGAACAGGCCGCCTGTCCCTGTTCTTGCGGCTTCTCAGGGCATTTCGCTTTCCCCACTTTGACCATCAGCTGCTTTGGAGACAGTTCCTGGTCACGATTCTTCCTTTCAAGTACCATGGAGTGGCCACTTTCAGGGGGGCACCAGGTTAGTAAAGACTGCTTTGGATTCTGCTGTTTGTGTCACTTTGTTTCTCTGCTCCTAGGGTTGGTGATATGACAGGCGGGTCGCACTTGTGCTGTTGCTGTGTTGTTTCTGAAAATAATGTGAGCTAGTTGATCCTATGGGGGCTGAAGGGGGGGATAAAACTTTTCTCCCTATAATATATATTCGCTGTCTGCAAAAATTAAATGCAAGTGGGAGCCAAGAGGAAATGACATGTATGTGTTAAGATTTGGAGACTGCCAGACTGATAAGCATTTTCGGTTCCTTTTGGAAGGACAGTTCCTTTCTTTGTGACTGCAATGAAATCTTCTAGGGATAGCTCTGAATTGGAATACAGCTGATTTTATTGTTTTCTTTTGTGCCCCAGTTAGCGTTGTTGCCCCCCACCACACTGCCATTCTTGTATGATGCAAAATTTTCCATCGGGCCTGCTCCTTACGTTGAAAGGCACCAACGTGATATTTAAGTTTGCTTTTTAAAAAGCCTGGAACTTTCCTGACATTCCTCCTAAAATTTCTATGTAGCAGTCATTTGGGGCAGAGCCTACAGGTGTACCAGGCCAGACCAACTTTCTTCCACAGTTGTCATTGGTTTTATTCTCAAGGAATTCTCAGAATACAAGATTACCCTAGGAATAAATAATGAGTTAAAAAAATGGAGGGTGATGTATAAAAAATATTGTTAATAGTAATAGAGTAATTAAGTCAATAAAAGTTACTACCAAGACAGTATCTTCATTAACCTTATTAAGTTAAACATCTAGACAGCAGTTTACCTTTGTTAATTTGCTGCCAAAGCAATGTGGCATAAAATTATCCTGGATGCATGGTTCAATTTGATGCTCTGTTAAAGTTAGCAAGCCTGTATGAACTATGCTTTCTCTCACTTTTATGTTAATAGATGTATGCTTCAGTTGGACATAATGTACTTGTGTTTTAAGATGTGCTAATATGCTTCTGTTATTGCTGTTACATTCTTTTTTTTTTCTACTGGAAAATACATTGATATAGGAAGGGTTTGTTCTCATGTTTGGTGTTAAAAACTAAATGTAACAACAGTTGATGGAGAAGGATGATAAATGTAGGAATTTTAAAAAATTGAGTTGCTCTGATGGACTTTAAGGATCCCGTTTCCCATCTACCTTGACATTGAAATTGTAAACTCATGGCTGCAGGCCACGTCAGGATTGCAAAACGGGTTGGACCTTGTACCTGTAAAATGCAGTCTTCAGCTTTATGATTGTAACTGCTTCTGTGGATATTTTCTTCAACACTAAATCCAGGAGGCCCTTTTAGGTTTCTGAAAAGTGCCAAAACTACCATGATGTAGCTATGTTTTACACTTATTGTATGTCATATAGATGTATTGTATATATGTATATATGTAAAAATAGGAAGGATTCTCAAAAGTTTGTGAAAAAAGTATAAATGTCAATTTTTTTTTCTACCTAAAGAAATACCCTTTCCTTCTATTTTCCGAGATTTTTGGAGACCTTTTAATTCTGCTGTATGCAATTCTTACCATGTTATTAATTCTGTTACCTTAAATGTTAAAGAAAGATGGTTGTCAAACTGGTAGTATCTGCCTAGTGATTTACAAAAAATGTTGGAGACATTTTATTCATTGATCCCATGTTTGTGCTCAATAAGCATGCACAAAATTGCAAAAAAAATTGGTTCAGAGTTCCTTTGTGTTTTGTAGATCTCAGTTTTTGCATAGCCAAGTACTTCCTAGCATTTTAATCTATAGATGATAGGCAAATTACTACTGATTAGAAAAAGTAATAAGCAATGTGGGACAGGATAGAGTGAGTGGAAAATTCCCTCAAAACTAGAGTTTAGGGATTTCCCAGATAATATACACAATAAAATGTTTTGAAACATAGGGGATGAAAAGAAAAGATTGCACAGAAATATTCAAAAGTGATAATTCAGGCGTCATTATCTAAGCAAAGGTTAGGTTATTCTTGGTTTTAGTTTTGGCTTCCACATTGCATTTCTTGTTCTTATTTTGCTGGACTGGCTTAGTTATGTTACTTTTGGCTAAAATCATGCGGACAGGCATTTTTCTCATACTGCCTAATTTTCGGTTGCACATTGGGCTGCTTTTCTGTTGATAAGGATGTGCTCTGAGCACTTGTGGATCTCAGGTGGTTTCTGAACCTGCCTGATTACCTAGAAGCATGCAATGGCAATTCTCTTTTACAGTGAGTTTCAAAGTTGAGAGGTAATCCTAAGCATGCTAGTTGAACTTGTATTGACCTGCACATTCAATATTGTGAAAATTAAGTAGCAGTGGAAGGTCATGACTCAGAGGAAGGCAGGAATTGGGGGGTGGGGGGAGGGAAGAGGAGGCTCAGAGGAGCTGGGATTGTAAAGTTGGGCCTGCTGACTGGTGGACCTCGGTGGGCGTTCATCTGGAAGACCAGTTCTGTTCATATGCCAGGTTACTCCTTATTCCCACCTGTAGTTTTGTTCCTTGCAGTACCTGAGTTGGGAGGTCGAGGCCCTTGTTATGCAGTTCGTGGCTTTGCCAATTGCAATGTCACCCCCCGTGCCTTCTCCTGTCCAACCCCCACACCCTGATTCTTGCCTATAACCCTGCTCACTGAAGGTGCGTGTGTGTGTAAAGGTTTTAAGCTTATGTATCAGAAAGGGGGTGGTGCTGGTGATGGTGATTGGGACACTGTCCACCCTGAAATTCACCCATTTCAGTGATGGCAGTTAATCTAAATTTCCAGAAAGACTGTGGCTGAGGTTAGGTTATGGTGCCCACACCCCTCCCCGGATCTGGCTCTCTGAGGGTGTTGGCGGTACAGGAGTTCTAGCAGGAGTTGTGTTGCTCTAGTGGGGGTCACAGGATGATGCACACTCAAAGGGCATTTCCTAACTGCAATCCCTGCTTGAAAACTCTTTTTTATTCTTGAGAATTTGTCCTCGAAAGTTTAAGTCAGTTATCGCAGCGAGTAAGTTGTGACAACAGAACTGGGTCTCAAAGAGGGCTGTTCTAAGGGAGAAGAATAAATGGATGTTTCTATCTAATGTAGCACAGTGCTGATGATTCATGAGAAGATCTCATGTCAGTACTGACACATGAGCTCCTTTTTGTACCAAAGATACTATATCACCCCACCGTCAACAGTGAACTTGTGTCTCTCTTCCACTGCCTGACCTGCACGTGAGCAACAGTGGCAAACTGGCACTGAGACAGGTTATGAGAGAGACTTGCCTGCGTGCAGTGAAGCCCCATGATGTCCCGTCCATCAGGAGAGGAAGTCCAACGCCCTGAGTGCTGTGTCTTGCCTCTCAATGCTCATCTTGGAACTCTTGAGGCTTTTTAAGGTTGAAATAATAAAAACCACTGAAGCTGGGAACTTGAACTTTGTGATTGTTTCATTTTGATTTGGCCAGATTGAGTGTCCTCTTTAGTCCTGTTGTTAATCAAAGCTTTGGTTATTTTGTCAGTCCTGAAGGTTTTCTGAAGCTTAGTGGAAAGTTCAGAGTAGGAGACGGTTGTTCCTTTCAAAAAACTCAACTGTGCATTTGAAAAATGGTGAGCAAAGAACTCCTGCTAGATTTGGCTAAAACTTCATTAAATGCATGACAAGTTTAGAGCCTTTAGTAATACATAAAGCCCAGATGGCTCAAAAAATTAATTTTATTTTTAAAGGAGAAAAAAGAAATAAAAGAATAATTATTCTAATCCTTGGATAAGCAAGCACATTTTGTTCCCAAAATCAGTAGAGGAAATCATACAAAGAATAGGCCAATGAATTTTAATTTTCTAGATGGGAGTATAAAGCTTTAAGAGCAAAAGCTATTCATTAAAGCATTAATTATTTTCACGAAAAATTGGAAATGATAAAAACATGTAACAGTAGGAGGAAAGTTGAAGGAAACGATGATAATGACAGGTATGTAAGTGTGAGTACTAGCTATCAAGCTATTTCTACATCTCAGACTTGGATTTGTTTAAAATATACCTATCTGTGCGCATGTTCTACTTAGGGAGGCACAAAAAGTGTGATTACTAGGAGTTCATGGAGACTTAGGGACTGTCTTAAAGGCTTATACTTTCTTGTACTTTATTGTGTGTTCATATTTTAAAACAGATTAGTTTTATTTTCGGGAAAAATAAGACAAAATATCCATGGAGAAAAAAAATAAGAACAAAATATACCAAAGCTTGATAGAAGGCTTACGATCATTCCTAATCTACCTAAGGGAGTAGCTCTAAAGGATGGGTTTAATTTCCTCAAGTGTAAGGATTCCTAAAGCAGGAATTTATTGTTTTTATGGTGGAAATTAAACAAATTAAAAGAGTTGAGGCCTGATCAGCCTATTATAAAGAACAAGATGATTTTACTTTGAAAAATGATTATGCAGTTGCACTTTTACCTAATGTTAGAATACCTGTCTTTTACTGTTGCTTAACATTTTGCTCAGCAGACTCAGCTAGTTAGATGACAAGACAGATCATGATTTAATGCAAGATGTGGGAAGGAAAATAGTAAAATACTTGAAACCGTAGTCTGGGAGGTGTGTCCTGCTCTCTGAGTGGCATGCCTTTGGTTTAAGAGCAGCTGGAACAAGCTAGCACCCCCATAAGAGAATCTTTAGGAGAGACGATTTGGGATCAACAACATGACTCAGCCACACACACACAAAATGAAATTCTACCCTTTACAACCAAGTGGTCCCATATACTCCATGAAATATGTCTTATCTGCTCAGTGAAATAAGCCAATCCCAAAAAGAAAAATGCTATATATTCTGATATAAGGCAAACTTCATGCAAGTTATAAAATGAATCAATAGTCCTTTCAATACTGTTTTTGCTGCCAACTCACAGATTTTGCAATTTTTGTTTTTATTTGTAGTTTTTTCTTTTCTCTTATTGAATTCTTCACTGACTCATAAATAATACATTAGCATTGTTTTCTCCAAGATTTTTTTTATTTTTATAAATTTTATTTTTTAATAATGATTACTTGGTTGATCAGGGTGGGAAGGATGCTTCCAAATTAGCTATTTCTTGTTCCTGGGGGAAGGGAGAGACAAAAGGGGAAACCATTCACAAATTTCCACATGTCTCAGTGCCCAGGGATGAGGAACTGCCACTTGATATCAACCCAGAGTCTCAGCGTGTACATACTCCAAGGGTTCTGTCCAAGTGGCTTGGATAGTTCTGAAATGCTGCCGATCCGAGTATGATGTCACCCTCCCCATACCCATTGGCTCCATTCACTGAGATTTTTTGTTGTCATCGTTTGTTTGGAGTAGTCGTCCAGTTTGCTCTGTTCTTCTTGTGCTATAAGCACCAAATGTGCTGCCATATTCTCCTTTTACAACAGGGCCTGTGTCCACTGCTCCACCTTTTTGATTAAGTAGGACATGTTCTTGAAGGTGAGTCCAAGACACGGGCCAGGCGTCCCAAGCATTGCTGGATCCCCCACTCCTGGGCCTCACAAAACTGACATCCACCTACTAGGCGGGCCCTGAGGCCTAGGCTAGGGGACCCAAGCCTCACCAAATCCCCGACCCCTGGGGCTCATAAACCTGGCACCCACCTTGCAGAGCCAGGCCCTAAAACCCAGGCCAGGCAACCCGAGCCCCACTGAATCCCTCTCCCTGAGGGCTCACGAACCCGATACCCACATAGAAGGCAGGTCCTGGGATCCAGGACAGGAGACCCAAGCCCCAATGGATCCTCCACCCCTGAGGCTCATAAATCTGACACCTTGCAGACAGGTAATAGGACCCAGGATAGGCAACTTGAGCCCTGGTGGAAATCCCACCAGTTTCCTTGTCCCTGGGACTTGTGTACCTGGCCCCTGCTGGGCCCAGAGTAGCATGAGTTGCCTTACCTCAGCATCCACAATGTTATTGCACAACATGGCCTAGTCTAGTCTACCCCCTGTTCCAGCTCCTGCTGGTGGATGCTGCAGCCTATCCCAGCTCAGCCTGATTGCTGTCCTGGTATTAACGTGAACTAGCTAGTGTTACAGCCCAATCTGGTTCCTCTTGCCCCCTGCCCTGGTTCTCACATCTGCTCTGGTTCTCAGATCTACCAGTGGGTGTTATATGCTGGCCTAGACTGGTCTGTTCCAGACTTGCCCCACATGTATGCCAGCGGGTACTGTGACCTGACATAATCTGGGATGCTTCTTGCCTTGCTTCCTGTGCTCTCCTGCAGGGTCTGCATCCCAACTAACGAGTTTGCCAAGCTCCTCCATAGAGTCTCCTTCCAGTGGCACTTCTCATGCACACCAGTGAGTTGTTGGCTCAGGCTGACTTTGACCACCTCCTGTCCTGACTAGAATAGTGGCCTTGCTCAACTGGCCACACCCATTCTAGTTCTTGTTGTTGAGTGTTGCAGCCCAGTGATACCTGGTCCATGCCTGGACACAGCTTTCACATAGTTCAGCGGGAATCAAGACCCAGTCTGGTCTGTTCCACATCCAACCAGGCTCTCACGAGTACCAGTGGGAGCTGGAATCTAGCCCAATCTGTCACTAGAATGTTTTCTTGTTTTATTTTTCATTTCTTCATTGACACATTGGTTATTTGATAGTATGTTGTTTAACTCCATGGTGTTATACATTTTTTTAAACTTTATTTATGGCTTTTCATTTAAGGAAATGCATAGTAGCTGTGTAATAGAAACTATCATATCCAGATGTGAGGATACAATGAAGCAATCATCTCTACTTTCAAATAAAAGATGAACTCCCAATGAAACCGTTGGATATATCTTGACAATGGGATGCTGGACTCTGTCATTGCCTGTACCCACAATGTCAGGATATACTTAAATAGCAGAGTGATGGACTTATGACTGCTTGTGACGGACTATATTATTATAATTCAGGGGAAATCAGTGAGAGGGAAAGGATTTGGGGAAGAGGGTAAGGGAAATCCTAGAGCCTATGGAACTGTATCATAAAATTGAATATAAAATAGAAGAAGAAGAAAAAAGAGTGGATGCAAACCTTCACATAGATGACTCTGTTCTTCTGCCTCCTCGTTGTAGAGATGATATTGCTGGAGCCCAAAATGGGTGTGTCTTTGGGACTATGAAATTCTGGCAGATTGGATTGCAGCTTTTGGAAATCCTTTTGTTTCCCCACTGCTGCCCCTTATGTTTCATTATGCCCATTTTAGCACATTTTAGTAATAAGGAGTTTCCTTTTCCGTTTCTTTAGATTGATAGATGTCAGTGATACCATTCAGCACTTCCTGGTGCTGAGAAAGAGGCAGAAGGCATGACTGTTTTTTCCATTTGTTCTTTGGTACAGGCTTACTTAACGTACATCTGGTTTCCATGTCTATTCTAGAAAACAGTAGCCATCTAAAGTGACTAGAAAAAACTTGGAATTGAAATCTGAACTTATTAAAAGAAGAGCGAGAGTGTGAGAGAGCTCTCTAATCCACTGGTTCACTCCCCACATGTCCTAACAGCCAGGACTGGGCCAGGCCACAGTTGAACTTGGAGCTCAATGCAGGTCTCTTATGTAGGTAGCAGGGACCCAAGTACTTGAGTCCTCATCCTCTGCCTGCAGGAGCATGCTGGCAGGAGCCAGAAGTTAGAAACAGAACCAGGACTTGAACTGAGGCAATGAGGTAAGGGCAGCCTACGGTGTCTTAATTACTATATTAAAGGCTCACCCTGCAAATTTTTTAGCAGCTTTCTTGGTATTATAAAATTTATCATAGAGCTAATTTCTTTAAAGTATACAATTCAATTGTGGCTTAAAATTATATCTGAAGAGTTATGTGACTATCATCGTAATCTATTTTTGAACATTTTTATCACTTCATGAAAGAAATTTGATATCCCATCTCACTGCCCTCACCCCCTCTCTTAATCTCTCCCAGCTCTAGAAAAACAACAGAAAGGAAAATGTTGATATTACTTCATTTGGACTTGACTATATCTGGTTTTGGAAATCACCATTTTTTATATATATATAAAATATGAGGGCAAAGCTTGATTAACTGAAAGCTGAAGTGAGTAAGCAAAATGTCTAAGCTTCAGTTTGTTTAGTAACATCATCTAAAGACCTGTGGACTTTAATACAGTAACTGTGCCATTGACTTTGGTGTGGTATAAGTCCCACTAGGATCCTGATATAAACAGAGGCTGTCGGCTGGGCAAGGTTGATGCATACCACCTTTGCTCAAATACAGTCATCGTAATACCCGACCGTGTGGTTGAACGACAAAGTTCACAGTGAACTTGATGTTAGTGAGACTGCAAATGCTGGGGAGAGGACATAGTGAGAAGTCATGCTTCTGTTACCATCTGAGGCCATGGCAGTTTTTCATGGAATGTGAATAGATGCTTTTCCTGAAAGCACGGATGGACTGCTAGTTTAGGAGAATGTAACTCAGGCCACAGAGGGCTGGCTTACATCTGAAGCAAGAAGGTGATGTTCACCAAGGGTTTACTATAATTCATCAAAAACTGCTTCACCTCTTAAAGGGTTTGTTAGGGTTACACCTGGAACATTCTATATGGGATGAGTTCAGTTATTGGTGGTGTTATTGTGGAATCACAGGACTTACCTTGTGCCTACTGGGAGAGTTGCAGTTAATACGTCCTCGTTCTTGGGATGGTAACGAGCATTGCTTCATGCCACCTGACTGAATTCACCCGGCTTCTCATTTCAACACAAGTCCATGTTTCCCGTGTGAGTTGCTGTGAATAGACACCCCTTGAAATCCCTTTTGTTCTTGCCTGTGTGCTGGTTGTGTGCTGGCGGAAGCCAAAGGGTGGTCACAGAGGTGACCAGGTGATCCCAGGGGTCTGCTCTGGGTCTGCTGGAGAAGTCAGCTGTGGCATTCTGACGCTGGAGTGAGCCCACGTGTGTGTTTGCTGATGCTGAGGAGTTGTGTCCTCTGCACAACGTGGACACTGGGTGACTCAGGTGCTTACAACACAAAGTTCCTCCTGTTTGGGGAAGCTGTGCCTTTCCCACGGCCTTCCTCCTGCTGCGGGGCTCCATGTATTAGTGCGTTCTCATTTGTATCCAGGGGATTATCCATTCCTGTATTTCAGCAAGGAGAATATCTACTTCACCCATGAGTCTTGGAATGTTTGAAAGGCTTCTTAGTTTTGGTTGGCCTAAAAACTCTTAATTTCTTCATCATAGGATTTTCGCTCTCTTCTTCAGCCTGGTCCCTTTATTCTGACCACGCTTCCTGGCCTTGTTCTGCAGTCTCAATATGGTGATCCAAATGCAGGCTGAACAGAAAGCAGATCATCAGCTGCTTTCCTGGGAGATGACTTTTCAGAGAATGGAGCCTAATGGTATATCAGGTCTTTAAAAAATAATAAATGCCATTTTTCTGGAAAGTTGTTCTTTTTAAGATATTTTGCTGCATGGTCTTGAGAAGCCACTGCCTGTTCACAACAATGATGATGTTGCATAGTTATTTTGTTTCTTTGATTCGAAAATACCACTGATGGCAAGACCAGCAATTAAAGTTGAACTTTTTTAGGGAAAAGAGAATAGCTAATTCTGTCTCATGTTAAATGTAGGCATGAAAAGTAGTAGCCAGTCTAATGGCAGCAACGTTAAAATACAGGGGCAGGTGGGGAGGAAATACCTGTAAAATATAGGAAATACGGTATCTCCATTTTCCTGATGAGAAAACCAAAGCATAAGGAATTTCAGTACTTTCCAGTCTGCAGGAAGGGCTGGGATGCAGACCTAGCTCCATGTGATTGTAGGATCTACTGTGCCATGCTCGCTTCTGAGATGGAGAACCTGGGTCCTCAAACTTCTGGGGCTTTCTCACAAGAAAATTTGCAAATCTCAGCAATTGCCAGGCTGTACCTGTGTGTGTGTGTGTGTGTGTGTGTGTGTGTGTGTGTGTTTGAACTGAAACATGGGCATGTTAATTTATTCTATTAAATTTTGTCTCTCGTTTGACCAGGGATAGTTTTCACTATATCCTTTACCCTATAGCTTTAAGTGATTTTACCAGAAGAGGAAGCATAGATATTTTTGTGGTTATCAAATGTACTACTAAATTCCTGAGCGTGGTATATCTAGTAACAATGTCTTCAACAATGAGGTTGAATAGTCCAATTGTTACTAGAGCTTTGTATAATCCCCTACTGGCTTCATTTGCACTGGATTTCTTTGTATAATCCATTACTGATTTCATTTGGACTGGGAATTCAGCTCTGTGGCAGAATCTTTTTTTTTAAAAAAAAAAGATTTATTTTTATTATTTTTTTATTGGAAAGGCGATATACAGAGAGGAGAGACAGACAGGAAGATCTTCCGTCCAATGATTCACTCCCCAAGTGAGCGCAATGGCCATGCTATGCCGATCCGAAGCCAGGAGCTTCTTCCGGGTCTCCCACACAGGTGTAGGGTCCCAAAGCTTTGGGCCGTCCTCGACTGCTTTCCCGGGCCACAGGCGGGGAGCTGGAAGGGAAGCGGGGCTTCTGGGATAGAACCGGCGCCCATATGGGATCCCGAGCGTGCAAGGCGAGGACCTTAACCACTGCGCCACCGCGCCGGGCCCATCTGTGGCAGAATCTTGAGTGTGTGGCTCTTTGCAGGACTCATCCATCTGTTGATATTCCTTTCCTAGGCTGACTCCGACCTTTGGGTTACCTGGCCAGTGTTCCTCTGCTAGTTAATACATGCTGAGTTACAGCAACCTCTGGACTCGGAGTCCTTGGAGTCAGACTCGTGGAGCTTCCCTGTGCTAAACTTTGCTCTGCCTCCCACTTGCTCTGTAGTTTTGACCATTCTCACTTCCTTCCATTTCCTGTATTGCTAAACCCAGGGTTATTTGATGCCATTTGTAGAAACTTTGCTGAATCCTGAAGACGACATGGGAGAGAATTAAGAACTGAAAGCATTTCTTTCTTGGATCTGTGATTGGAAACAGGTCATTTTATAGGAGATACTGGATGGCTTATGAACAAGAGCTGCATTATAATTATGCTAATCCTCTCTAGATGAAAGTAAGAAAAATGACACCAAAAAGTGGTGACAATGTATAGTTGGAGGCTTTGAGAATAATCTGCCCAGCAGATTTCAAATGATAAGGCAGAAAATAAAACCAGACAACATAATATTTTCACTTGTATGCAGTGTTGTTCTGTTAGTTCCAGCATGTGCAGATTATTTGCTAGAAAATAAAGTCATTATCTGTTTTTAAAATGGGAATAAAAAGAGCAGGCTGTGATGGCTCAGTGGCTAAATGCTCACCTTACACGGGACCGGATCCCATGTGGATGTTGGTTCCTATTGTGTCTACTCCATTTTCCAACCAGCTCCCTGCTTCTGGCCGGGGAAAGCAGTAGTGGGTAGCCCAAAGCCTTGGGGATCCTGCACCTTCGTGGGAGACCTGGAGGTGGCTCCTGGCCTGGCTTTGAGTTGCCTCAGCTCCAGCTGTTGCAGCCATCTGGGGAGTGAACCCAGTGGTTGAAAGATCTTTTTCTCTGTCTCTCCTTCTCTCTATAAAATCTGCCTCTTCAATAAAAACTAATTTATTATTTTTAAAAAATTGGAATAAAAAGGCATACATCTGACCTTCTCCCAAGCTCTTCTCAAGGCAGAGTGTTTTATAACCCTGCTTAAACAGGTAAGAAATACTGCACAAACTCCACCAGGTGCTTGCTGGGATTCTGGTTGGGAGCATCACATCAGTTAGTGAGAGGACAACACTGTTCTGCACCTCTCACCTAAAAAGAGAGACTACTGTCTGAGTCAGGAGTGCCACTTAAGCAGGTAACCATAAGCCCTATTGATAACAACTGTGCTTTAAATCCAGTGGAAACTCAAGAGCATTTTGGTATTGTATATTTTCTCAAAAAGGTGTCAATATTTGAGAGGGATAAAATGGCCTCGGTGAGCATTAAATCTTGGATTGCAAAGGGGGTGGTAATGTCATGTAGAAGTTGAGTTTCATCAGGCTGTGGGAAGGTGCACTGTACCTGAGGAATGACTCAAGATTTGCCCAAGGCTGCGTGTGTTTCTGCTTGCTGTGAGATGCCGGTTATTCATGTGCCAGTCTCCAGGTGGAGAAAGATCCTCCTGATGCAGTCATAGCAAGGTAGCTTTGCTCTCACCATGTACAGTGCCTCGATCACTTTTTTAGAACCAAATGTTTCCTGTTGTAAAGGGAGCTTGAATCATTTTGGAACATGTCTAAACCAGTTTCTCTCCCACTAAGGTGCTTGGGGACACGTCACCTGAGTACTTGGATTCAATGCCTGTTTCTGAAGAGCATATGTGAGTTTGCATTTCTTACAAAGTCCAGAGGAATGCCGATCATGCTGTTCCTTGAACTATACTTTGAATAGCAAGGATTTCTGCTTTTTTATAATTTATTTATTTTATTTTACTGTTGGCACTGCAACAAGGACAGGAGGTAGAAAAAGATGAGTAACAAAGCAGACATCAAACAGAGTGTTCTTGGATGATTATTGATCGCCTGGATTACTTTGGCCAGCACTTGATGGTTTCTGATAGGCAACAGTACACACTGTGTTACGAACTTGGGCTCTACAGCCCTCTGCCTGCCATAGAGCCAGAGTCACAAAGGCATGTTCTGAGTCTCTAAACCTCCATTTCTGGTGTTGTAAAAGGTCAATAATATAAAAGCCTACTTTATAATGTTGTTAGAATGATGAAACATCATGATGCGTATAAAATACTCAGTAAGTCCTTAGTAAATGTGAGCTATCAGGAGTGATAATTCAGGAAGCATTTATTGAATACCTACTGCATGCCTGGAATATGAAGATAGATATATAAAGGTTGCAAGCCAACTCTGATGTCAGTGGAGATTTCGTGTTTATTTGGGGTCCTCAGAGCTGGGACTAGCTCTAAAGCATTTTTTAAAAAAGATTTATGTTATTTATTTGAAAGAATTATACAGACAGGGAGGGAGAAAGGGAGTGAGGGAGAAAAGGGGATAAGGGACAGCAAGCAAGAAAGGGAGAGGAGTCACGAGCTTCATCTGAGACTCTCACAGGGGTGCAAGGGCCCAACTGTTTAGGCCATCTTTGGCTGCGTTCTGAGGTCTCTTACCTGAATCAGAAGTGGGAATAGCCAGGAATCAAAGTGGCTTCTGCATGAAATGCTGGCATCATAGTTGGCTGTTTCACTTGCTACCACATAGAGTAGGCCCCAGCTTTAAAACTTGTGATGCCAGGGACCTGTACTCTGTGTACTTAGTTCTGCCTCCATGTGCCTTGGGTGTTTCTAAAGTGGAGTAGACCTTTGAAAACCATGTGTTGAGCCACAGGGCGGTCAGCCCATTCTAGCTTAGAAATCCCAAAATGACTTCACTTTGGTTCATGTGTTTGAGCATGTTGTCTTTGAAGATGAAGATTAGAGGGCAGGTTTGCTTTAGTTTTGTTTGTTTCTGTGTCAACAGAACTATTCTTTGGTGTCTAGGAGTGAATGCCACCTGGGATAGGCATGGTCTATTTCTATTCTCCTGGATCTGTTTGTGAGCACACACCTTCCGTTTTGGCAGCTACCTTTTAAAGTGATTTCAAAAGAACTCTATCTTTGCATGAACCAAGTTGTTTTTCTAACAGAGACTGAAAATGCACACTTTCCTTTTTATTTTGAGTTGTTATTTTAAATTTTGAATTTTTGATATAATTCTGTAGAGTCTGGGGACTAATGTCCAAGATTTACAAAGAGCTTCAGAAACCCAGGGAAAGTAAAAGCAAAGCAAAGCAAAACAAAACAAACAAACTGAAAAAAAAATAGGCAAGGTAAATGAACAGACATTTTTCAAAAGAACAGATTCAAATGGATAACAGACGTAAAAAGATGCTCAGGCTCCCTCACCATCAGAGAGATACACATGAAAACCATGTTGAGATACCACCTAACTCCAGTGATATTGGCTTACATTCAAAACTCTACTAACAAAACCTGCTGGTGTGGTTGTGGGGAGAAAGGTACCTTTCTTCACTGTTGGTGGGAGTGTAGGCTAGTACAACCACTGTGGAAATCAGTATGGAGAGTGCTTAGGGATTTGCAAATAAGTCTGCCATATGACCCAGCTATCCTGCTCCTAAGAATAAACCCAATAGAATTGAAAAGGGCATATGAGAAGGGGATCTGTAATCCTACATTTGCAGCAGCACAATCCACAATAGCAAAGACATGGAAACAAACCAGATGCCTGTCCAAAGTAGAGTGGTTAAAGAAACTGTGGTACATCTACTACATGGACTATCACTCAACCATTAAAAAGAAAGAAATTATACCACTTGCAACTAGATGGTCCCAACTAGAGACCATTATGCTCAATGAAATAAATCAATCCCAAAAGGACAAATATGTCCTCTCTAATATAAGAAAACCATCATGTGAATTTGGCTTTTGTGTTTTCATCACCCATGCATTAGTTATTTAGATTCTATGGTGCTGTAATTGTGTTGTTTTAACTTCATGCCTTTTGACCATATTTCATGGTTTCTCATTTAAGGAAATGTATAGTGATGGAGTAATAGAGACTACCATATCCAAATGTTGGGATATAATGCAATATACATCCAAGTCAAAGATGGACGCTCAGTGAAACTGTTGGAAATGTGTACATAGTGAGATGCTAGACTTTCTGACATTGTCAGACAGCAGTGCCAGGGTACGCTTAACAGCCTGATGGAATTATAACTCCTTATGAAGGACTATACTATTCTGGGGAGAGGGGAAATCCCTCTCTTTTTTCCAACAGTCACCTAGGAGGCTTTGAGGAACTGGTTGTTCCTGCTTCTTAATCCATCTTTTATACCTGTCTTCGGATTTTGCTTGAAGAGGAAATGACCACTGATCCCAAGTGTATCTTTCCTTTACCAGGTTGCCTGTGTCAGGTATTGAGACTTGCATGCTTTTTTTTCTGAACTTAAAATACCTCTCTTTGTGACCTTTGTGTTTAGGAAAACATACTTATCTCACTCAGCAGACTTTGCATAGTAGAAGCTACAATTAAAAGCCATGATTGCTTCCTTTAAGTATTTCAACAATGGTATTTCCCCTTATCTTTTTGATGGTAAGTTGCAATGGTCTGTTCCTTTTTACAAGAAGTGTAGACATTGTTTTTGTCCCTAATCATGTCTCCATACCTTCAAGGACTCTTCCCACTTTTCCTTTGAATGTCAGTATCTGTTGATTGATTTTTATGCCTCTATTATTCCTATGCCTTTGCTGATTCACACATTTATTGGAATACAATTCACAGAACATAAAATTAACTTATTTAAAATGTGAACTGATTAATTTTGGGAGTAGTGATGAAGTTATCTTTGCAGATTTTTGCTGACACGTTTTCTCTTTCCTTTCTACTGAGCATGCCCATGTACCTCCACATTCACACAATTTTAATGAGCTTTGATGCAACATCGCAGTGTTGGATAGTGAGAGATAGCACAAGAACAAGAATGAGGATTTTTTGGTTTTGTTAAAAAAAATGCTTATTGATTTGAAAGTTGAGTTACAGAAAATGGGAGAGGGGAAAGGTTGGGGAGGATAGAGATCAAGAAAAATCGATCCCACATTTTCTGGTTCATTCATTTAAATGACGCAATAGCCAGGTCTGGGCCAGGCCAGTGTCAGGATCTTGGAGTTTCATCTGTCTCCATGTGGATGCAGAGGCCCAGAGACTTGGGCCGCCTTCCCTAGTGCATTGGCAGGGAGCTGGATCATAAGTGGACCCTTCAAGACACAAACCTGTGCTCCTGTGGGTAATCATTGTTGCAGAGAGCAGCCTAACTGGCTATACCCCAATACAAGTCAAGAATGAATTCTAAAAACTACTAACTTTGGGGCTGGTGTTGTGGCATAGAGGCATCCCATATGAGTTCCAGTTTGTGTCTTGCCTGCTTCATTTCTGGTCCATCTCTCTGCTAACAGCCTGTGAAAAGCAGCAGAGAATAGCTCAAGTATTGGGACCCCTGCTATTCATGTAGGCTGGAGGAAGCTCCTGGATGTTGGGGAGTAAATCTGTGAATGAAGATCTCTTTTCTCCTTGTCTCTCCTTCTATCTGGAACTCTGTCATGCAAGCAAATAAATAAATCTTAAAAACAAACAAACAAACATATAATAAACCTAAATTTTTTTTTACTGAATAGCAGCTTTTTATGGACTTTATATGTCATTTTAATGATGAATCAATACTTTTGCAGGTGCATCCGTGTGCTGTTGGCCTAGTATATTCATTACTCCCTATATTATGTATTTCCCCAAAGCCTCACCCTCCACACACATCCAGTCAGGCTGTTTACCTTGAGTGTTGCATTGTTTCTGGAATGGACCAGAACTCAACTCTGATCATTCCATTGGTGCAGTGGTTCACAAAGGTGAAACTTAACTGGAAGTCATTACTCAGTGTAGCAGTGTTATGATGAGGAATGAGCCGGTCTTCAGCTCTGCAGAGTACCTTTTCATATTTGTGAAAGAATGATGCTTGACTGGGTAATAAGACAATAACTAAGTGAAGGTGGTGTGGTTTGTGCTGTCCTATTTTGGACAGCCTTGACCCTCTTTTTGCTAAAGTTTATTTAGGTCTAGGCTCTCACCACCGAGACAGCTCTGTGGGGGGAGGTTGGAGATAAAGTTGAAATGCCTCAACATTATCTGTCTCATATCCCATGTGCAGCTACACCATACCTGATTTGAGTGTGCCATTTTTATAGAAATAAACGATAATGGTCAAATGCAAGAGCTCTTTACACCTTAGCAGGACTTATTAACTGACTAGATATAAAGAATTAGAGCAGGAGAATTACTCAGGATGGAGGGGGAAGTAAATTGCAGTGGGTTGAAGAATAAGGGTGAAGTGAAGAAACAAGAAGGGTCAGCTCTGCAACTTTTCTGGGAAGATGGTCTTGAAAGGGTGAGGGATCAATAAAACCAGGCTGTGTAGGGGTGTGTTTTTCCATAATCATCTTTAGAAGCCTTCAGGTAGGGATCATGAAGGCAGATGATTGGCTCAGGCTTGGATTTTTCCTTATAACTGCAACAGAAGATCAATGGGATATGCAAGCGGAGATGTTGAGCGAGAGGAGGATCAGAGTGATGGACCATGAACTCTCAGCTTGGTAAACAGACTCGGGCCCATAGGGAGCTAAGGGAGAGTTAACAGCAGTTGGAGACCTAAGTAGCTGCAAAGTATTAAAGGAGGTCTTGGGGGAAAAAGTGCCTGCACAGCCACCACAAGGTTGATGGTGAAGTCATGGTTTTAATGAGTCAGTCATAGGGAACATCTGGGGCCCTTTTCACTTAACCCTACCTTTGAGATGTTTTGCAGGCTAGGGGGAAAGGTAGGACAAAATGCCACTTATAATTATGGTGATCATGCAAGAGGAAATTGGAAGTGTTATCTTTATTACTCTATTTAATTTCCTTAATTAACCAGAATCCATTTATGTTAATTTTAATAATTAGTTTATTTGGGCCCAAGGCAAGAAGACTGTGGTTTCCAGATACGAGGCTCTGATGAGGAGCATGCATGGAGACTTTTGTACACATGAATGTTAGGGCTGTAGCTTAGCGAGAAAGGAGAAAACAGGGCACATGAAATTGAGTTTCAGCCACGGCAACTATATGGTATGGCACTAATAATATTATGAGCTAATATTTATTATAAAGGCAGAGTGGATGAGAGACAGGAGAGAGAGAAGAAAAAAGAAAGAGGAGGAGGAAGAAGAGAGAGGAGGAAGAGGAGAGGAGGACTAAGGAGGAGAAAGGAAGAAATAAATGTTCTATTAACTTGTTGGTTACTCGCTTTGCATAGTCAGTTAAGCCCAGTGCTGGGCCAAGCTGAAGCCAAGAGCCTGTAGAACTGCACCTAAGTAATGTGTGGTTGGGAGACCATCTTATGCTGCTTTTTAAGGTGCATTAGAAGGGAACTGGATTGGTTGGCATCAGACAGACCAAGACTTGAGTTGATCTTTCAATATGGGATACTGATATTGCAGATGCAACATTGGCCTTAAGCATTTTGAGTCATTGCTTTTTCAGATAAGAAAGGGTTAATACTGTTTGCCCTGTAGAATTATTAGGAAAATGCAGTGAGATGGATGTGTAAAACATGCTTTGTTATCTACAAAGTGTTACGCACATGCTGTTCTCTATTCTGTGAGCTGTTATACATATTCACTCATTCTGTGTTGGATACACAAACAGTGCCTGAGTGACCACTAGACTCATCTGACTTGCAATCTGGAGATAGCCTCTCCCTATAGAGGAGTTAGCGTGTTCTGGAGGAGACAGAGGCTGAATGAAAAGGGAGGTGTGCAGAGGACTGACCTGGATGCCATTGGTGCACAAAGACAAGACATTTAAGTAACCAGGGTGGTCATGGGGGCTCCGGGGAGGAAGTGGAATCTGAGACAAATCGCAGTAGGTTTAGCAGCCAGTCAGTCACAGAAGAGAATTAGAGGAAGGCGAAGCCACAGAGGGAGGAGCCTGTCAGAGAGCTGAGAGATTGGAGAGCTTGCACATGTATGTTTGTTGTTTTTTTGTTTTTTTGTTTTCAGCTGAGCAGGGGAGCTTAATCTTCTTAAAAATTCTTAAAAACTGTGAATCATGGCAAGAAAGCAATGGTAGGCAGAGGGAACAAAGCACTAAGTTACTTTAGAATGGACATCTTGTATGGGTGCCTGAGTCCCTACTTCTGTGCTTCTTTTCCAAATGCTTGCTAATGGGGCTAGGAAAAAGCAGCGAAAGATGACGCAAGTCCATGGGCCCCTTCACCCACACAGGAGACCTGGAAGAAGCTCCTGGCTTCTGGTCCAGCTCTGGTTTTTGTGACTCTTTGAAGAATGAACCAGTGGATAGAAGATACTCTTTCTTTCTCTCTCTCTCTGGGTGTGCCTTCTTTGTGTAACTCTACCTTCCAAATAAACAAATTAATCTTTAAAACATACTTGAGAATGTTTGTGTTGGTAATGGAAGCAGAAAGAATTTTTAAAGAAGTTGGTTAATGATGCAATGAGAGGGGAGTTAGAGACAAGTACAGGAATAGGGTTAGAGTGGTTGGAGGTGGAAGGCAGTGCTGTCTCTTGCAGGGTTTTGTGGGAAAGGAAGCTGATACATAGGAGAGGGGTATTCAGAGAATTCCTTCCCCAAAGCCCTCTGTTCCTGGTGAAGAAAAATGCAAGGCCTTTGAATCCCTCCAGAGCCTTAGTGCTCAGCACATAGTGGGTGTTTAGTAAATACCCTGAGTGGATGGCTGTCATTTTGAAAAGCCATAGGGAAGCCCATAAGGCAGCCCTGATGGCCAGCATGGTGATGCACAGCAACTCACCCAGCTCATCCATGAGGAGCGTCCTGTCTTGCAGCTTGCCAGTTCTTGTTTGCCTTGATGGACTCCAAGTGCTTCTCTTCCCTGTTGAATGTCACAGAAGTCAGGTGTTCTCAGAGTCGCTCTCTTATCACCAGGTGCAGAAGCAGCTGGGTCTTGCACAGGGACTAAGTTAGCTCTTGCCTGGGGATGTTGGCAAGCTGTCCACGCCCACCAAGCAGAATCTGGCAGCTGCTCAGCCCAAAGCCATTTTTCCTGCTTGTCTGGTTGTGTTTCTTCCCCAGCATTGACAAGGTATGTAGCTGCATCACTTGGAAAGAACCCACCCTTCCAGTCGACTTGCATGACCAAGCAAGAGGCCAAAAGGCCTGTATTGTAGTCTCATCTATGTCTTTTCTGTTTGCCGTCTGAACACTCAGGAGTGCCCAGATTATCCTATGCACAAGGCACTACTGACCAAGGTTGGTATCCCTTGGTAGCCTCAGCTTCAGTTTATTTTTTAAGAGTTATATATTTTTATTGGAAAGAGTTACACAGAGATAAAAGATCTTCAGTCTGATGATTCACTTCCCAAATGGCTGCAATGGCTGGAGCTGAGCCAATTTGAAGCCAGGAACCATGAGCTTCTTCCCAGTCTCCCACACGGTGCAGGGTCCCAAAGTTTTGGGTATTCTCTGTTTTTCCAGGCCACAAGCAGGGAGCTGGATGGGAAGTTGAGTACCCAGGACGCGAACTGGTGCCCATATGGGATCCTGGCATTTGCAAGAGGAGGATTAACTAATTAAGCCATTACACCAGGCCCGGTAGTCTCAGTTCTTCCGCTGGGTCTGCTTAGAAACACATGTGCCACCCAGGCTTAATGAATTTCCTTGACACCTCTTTCTCTCTCTCTGTCTCTCACTCTCTCACTCTCTCTCTCTCTCACACACACACCACCCATGTACAGAAGAAAACAGTGCCTATTATTGGTAACTTCATTTCCCCCATTTAATGCATTTTTCAGCAAATACTAAGAATAATAAATAGATCAGGTGTGTTTTGTTTTGCTTTGAGAGGGAGGACAGTGACTTTAAAGTCTCTAAAGTGTGGGGAACAAAGAATGAGGAGATCATGTTTGCTCAGGAAAGAAAGTGGGCTGCAATTAGGGGTCTGCCATGGCAGTGGGACTGGAGAGCTGCAATACAAGTTCACTCTGTTGTGGTTCTGGGTTCCCTAAGAGCTCATAGTTCAGTAACAGTAGAACAACCATCAGATCACCGCAGTTTAGCAAAAACACCTTGGATTTGTATGGCCAAGAGCCGAAGAATGACGAATAGGCTTACTCTTGTACTTCACACTGTGTGTTTGGCATTTTGTAAATGTCTGTTACTTTACTTTCACACTTTATTTGCTGGAAGATTGAGATACCTTTTCCATTAATGGTGCTAATAGTCAGTAGTTAATACTTCTAAGATTGGATATGCGTTGAGCTCTTACTTCATGTCAAGTACCTGGTTGAGTACTTTACGTGCAGTATTCCACCATCTAAGGAGGTAGGATTACTTTCAGTGGAGAAAAATGAAGTACAAAGCAGTAAAGTCATGTAATCAATTCCTAGATTGTTACAGCACTAGTAAGTGGCAGAGCCTGGATGAAAAGCTCATGCTTTTAACCCAGGTGAACATGCACAGTCTGCAAGCCAAAGGCGTAAAGAAGGATGGATTGGTGTTATGGATAGAGATTTTATCATGGGAAACTCAGTGAGATCAAAGTTTTCACCTAACATTGTTGGTTGAGCAAAGAAAATGTGAGTGTTTACCATGTATATACGATTGTGGTGATGATCAAACTTCCTCTCCCCAGAGTTTACAGAGGATATCAGGCAGGTTCCCAAACATACAGGAAATTAGTAGTGCAGCTGAAGAGTAAGGTACCATGCTCTCTGAAGCTTAGTGAAGAGGGTTTTATTGCTGTCTTTGGAGAAGGTGGGGAAGAACCAGAAACATGTGTTAGGGGAGAGTTAGAAGGTCTCACCAGACAGAGGGGGACAGAGGATAATTAAAATGACAGGACAGGATGCACGGGTTGGGGAAGACCAGGGACTGACTGTGCTGCTTAATTATGAAGATTAATTATAAATCAAACAGCCATGTGTCACTGTTCAGGTCACAAATGAAACATATAACCAGAGCAGGAGCCCATGTGACTTGACCCATCTAGGTCCTAACCCTCTAGTCCTTGACCTCTTAAGTGGAATCTTGTATTTATAGTTCTGTTACCTGAATGCACTTCCATTGCACACCAGAATTCCATCTGGCTTACTTTTATTGTTTTCTTCTTTGGGATATATTCTGAATTACTTTTAACATATAAGCTTTCTTGTATTTATTTTCCTTCACAATTTTTCTGTTACAGAACCTGGACTGCTTGGCCCAAGGAGTTGCCCACAGTCCACATTTTACTGATTGTACCTGTTAGTGTAGCTTAGCATGTCCCTCTGTTCTCTGTATCTCCTGCAACTGGGCAGCTGGATCCAGAGACCAGAGCAAACCCACCCTCCATTGCCAGATCCAGTTTGGTGGAAAAGTAGAGAATGAGTGGAATTCCAGCAGGATGCTGGGCTATGGGTGTCTTTTAAGTCTAGGCCAGAGGTGCCTTAAATTCTTTTAAAGCAACATTGGACAATGGTTTAGACCATGTGTTTTTTTGTGTGGGTTGAGAGAATGGGTATGGAAGAGTAGGGTAGAGGCTTTTGAGGAGGCCAACCTTGTAGATTTGAACCAGTCTGTACAGGAGTGATTCACAGCTATTCAGTGTTAAAGGATGGGACCAACAGGTATGAAATCTTGATACGCAGTTGGCTGGTTTCAGAGTGTGCCCCCTTTGCCCTGGAGCTGAGTGACCTGGGACAGGGACCCTGTCAATTCACACAGCTCTGTTCAGGAATGAGCATAGTACCACCTGTATAAGGACTTTTGAAAATGAAATGAGATCAAGTTACACAATGTAAGTTTTAAAATAGGGAAGGGTCCATCTGCTTTGATGAGCAAGGTGTTTGCACTTTGGTTCATCAAGCCAGTGTGAGTTTTATTATCAGAGTTAGCATGATCTGGGTTAGCCCTGAGACAAAAACAGTGCCGTTTCTTTCTTCCACATGCATACTTCCCTCTGGTTTCTTTTTGACTTCAGTTGTTCTTCAAGCAGTTAAAAAAATTTTGCTCAGATTTTATAGCCGTTTTCCATGACACAGTTGGCCAGGTAAGAGCTACACCTCTATCACTGAAAGAAAAAGTTGTGACCCTGGATCATATTTATATAAAGATTTTGTTTTGTAATGAAACAATTCCATGCTGATATTTTTTTCCCAAGGCCACTGGTAGTGTAGCTCTTATAGGCTCTGTTTTTTTTTTTGTTGTTGTTGTTGTTGTTTTAAAGTTTTAATAAAGTTTAACTCCCATAGTTGCTGGGAACATGGCTTGCAACAGTCACCTGGGGAAACACAACCATCATCCCAGAACCTGGATGCAAAATCAGACCTGTCAGCTTCAGTTCCAGTGTGCCCTTCTCACATTCATTTGTTCTCCATGCTTGATCTGCAATTCCTTAAAAAATGTTTTTTTTTTTTTTTTAAGATTTATTTCTCTATTTGAAAGGCAAGGCTATAGAGAGAGGAGGAGAGACAGACAGGGACAGATCTTTCATTTTCTGATTCACTCCCCAGATGGCTGCAACAGCCAGGGCTGGACCAGGCTGAAACCAGGAACCAGCAGCTTCAACTGGGTCTCCCACATGCGTGCAGGAGCCCAAGCATGTGGGCCGTTTTTGCTGCTTTCCCAGGCACATCAGTGGAGGAATGGAGAGGAGTAGAACAGTCAGGACTTTAACTGGCCCCTGTAGGGATGTCGTATTGTTGACAGTAGCCTTACTTGCTGTGCCATAATGCTGGCTGGCCCTGATTGGATATTTTCTAAATACAATTATTTAACAATTCTGTGTTTTAAGTGGAAAGGCAAGTGTGT
Organism: Ochotona curzoniae; assembly: GCF_017591425.1. Taxonomy (NCBI): domain Eukaryota; kingdom Metazoa; phylum Chordata; class Mammalia; order Lagomorpha; family Ochotonidae; genus Ochotona; species Ochotona curzoniae. Next base: position 27,897,816 of record NW_024467096.1, read on the forward strand.
GTAGCTGTTTCCAGAAGTTTGTAGTGCTGTTTTCTGGGAGACAGTAATCAGAAATCCTCAGGATCCAACTGTTGCTACCAGCTCCTGTGCTGAAGAGGCAGATGGTTCTGTATGGATTTTGGACAGAGGCTTGGAGCAGTTGCATTAGTTGGAGGCATGGGAAGAACCAACTTTTTAGTATCTTACGTCACCCAAGCTCTAATCCACTTTACACATTAGGGAGCTGAAAGTTGGAGAGAAGTTGGCTACCTGTTTCTGCCTAAGGACGGTAAGATTTAAAATTGACTGGCTCAGAGTCACATGCTTACCATAGTATTGGGCTACACTAAGAATCTTTTTTTGAAAATATGCAGATGGATAAGAACGCTGAGATTCTGCTGTGTTTGTCTGATTAATTTGTCCTTGGGAGGGGTGTGTCTAAATTGGAGAGTTCAGAGGCTGTCGCTGGGAATGTCTGGGGGAGTTGTCACATGTGTGTGCTAGCTTCATTCTTGTCATACGTTAAATTCTCAGGCTGTCATCCAGCATTCGCTCTGCTGCCTAACCTCACACTAGCAGAGTTGGTCTTCTGGCCCTGGAAAGATAGTAAAGGAGAAGGTTCATTACAGTGAAATAGTTAGGGAGAATTTTAATAATAAAGTCTGGAGGTGGGTGTGTCGGTTCTAGCCAAATGCTGCTATCATCCTAAGAAACAAGAGAAGTTGTTTTTTAAACATGTGGTGAAGACACTAAAACTCTTGAATTGCCTAAAGCTTCTTGATAATATATGTTCTTACAAAAAGCAAAGAAAAAAGTTCTTTTGTGTAATGGCTTATTGAAATATGAATGTCAATAAGAGTACAGAAGTATATTGATAATTTTTTTTGGTCATCTGATTACACTCATGACCAACAGCTAAATTAAGAACAAAGTATTATAAGCACCCCCAAAAGTCCTCACTATTCTCTCCTCAATTTCTTTTATTTGGTCATGTGAATGAAGACTATGTTGTCATTCCCTCTTCGGCAATTATGTGCTAAAATCAGAATGCTAAGCTTAGCATGCACCCTGCACAAGGCTGACTCACAGATTCCTAAAGCACTCCATGTTTTCTTTAAAGCTGTGTAATGTGACAGCTGTATTAAACATTATTAGGAAACATTCTAAATGGCCACATAATGATTCTTTGCAGGACTATGCCATTGTTAATATTAGCCTACCCCTCCACATTTAACTTACTTCCATTTTTGTTGCTATAAATAATGCTGTGTGAAATTATCTGTGCAGAAATATTTGTATTATGTGATCATACACTTACATCTGTGGAAGTAGAATATATAATTCAAAGTATTTTAAAAAGTCTATGTAGATATTCAAATGTATAAAAACATTTCAGGCAAAAAGTAATATATTGTCGTTTACATGGTCTGATTCAGTGAGCATTATTTGTAACTACATACAACATCCACACAACATTTACTCTCTATATATTAACGACCAAAAATATGAAAAAAAACACTGTATTTGTCTTTGATTTATTTTGTTCAGCATAATCTTCTCCAGTTGCATCCATTTTGTTGTAAATCTCGGGATTTCACTCATTTTTGATGAGTGAGTAAAAATAGCCCATCGTGTGCTTATATGTATGTATACTTATGTATGTATATGTAGAATTGATAGTAGTCTCAGTTTGCCTTAGTGAGAAAATGCTCATCTCACTTACTGAAGGCCACTAATGTTCCTGTAGATTCACATGTGCTAGTTTTTTCTTCCAAAGGCCCATCACAATGCGTGAATAATTTATTCTTGGCCATAGAAAATGGAGTAGTGATTTAACTTCTGAGGTTGGTATTTCTCAGAAGCCTGACCCATTTTGTTGTTTTTGCCAGTATTAACTCCCTTTTATTTTATACGGAGCAGTTTTCGCTTTGGGGTCTTCACTGGCTAACATGCATTCAGTGGCTGTGCAGAGCCTCACTCACACAGAATAAGCTAATTGATAGACTTTGGAATTGGGAGTGGCGCTGCCATGTTTTCCTTCAAATACCAATGTCTGTATAGACTGTGTCGTTCATAAGAGGCAGCAATACATCTTGGTAGAAGTTGGCTCAATATTCTTATCTAAATATCCTGGGAATTTGGGCTAGGCTTTTATCTTCTGGGTGTTGCTGTTTAGAATGTATTGTTCATGCCCACATTTAATGATGATGAGACAGGAAGCTTTTTTAACAAAAAATTCCATTGGGCCCGGCGCGGTGGCGCAAGTGGTTAAAGGTCCTCGCCTTGCACGCCTGGGATCCCATATGGGCGCCGGTTCTAATCCCGGCAGCCCCGCTTCCCTTCCAGCTCCCTGCCTGTGGCCTGGGAAAGCAGTCGAGGACAGCCCAAAGCTTTGGGACCCTGCACCCGCGTGGGAGACCCGGAAGAGGCTCCTGGCTTCGAATCGGCATAGTATCGGCCCGTTGGGCTCACTTGGGGAGTGAATCATCGGACGGAAGATCTTCCTCTCTGTCTCTCCTCTCTGTATATCCGCCTTTCCAATGAAAAAATAATAAAAAATAAATCTTTAAAAAAAAATTCCATTTACTTCTTTGATAGGCATAAAGACACACAAGTAGAGACAAAGACAGGTCTCATCCGTTGTCCTCCTTCAACGTGGCTGTGATGTCCCTGAGCTGGAGCCAGCAGTTAGGAGTTCAGTCCAAGTCTCCTGTGTGTGACATGAATCCAAATACCTGAGCCATCACTTTCTGTCTCCCAGGATGCATTAGTATGAATGTGGAATCGTAGCAGAGCCTAGATTCAAGTCTCCAAACACTGTGTGCTAGGAGACAGGTGTTTTAGCCCCAGACCACATGCCCCGCTCAGGTGGTACTGTTACCGTAGTGCATTTGTCCTAAAACAAGGCAACTACATAGTCTTATGAGGTCTACTTTTCTTCTTAGGTTTTAGCCGAGGAAGATGAGTACTTGTACTAAATGATTTTGCCTGGGTTAGTCAAGGCAAGAGCAAATGAGGTAGTTGACTCCCATCAATTTGCTGTGTAACCTTGAGCAAGTCGTTTAACCTGTCTGTACCCTTTGCTTCCTTGCTCAATACAAGTGGGGTAAGAATAGCAGCCTCCTTGTTGCTCTGTTGTCAGGACAGTTTGAGTTACCACATGCACACAGTCTGCTTGCTTTTTGTAATTACTCTTCAACATGAAGTGATTCAGAGTGGTTCAGTGGAAACAAGCACAGGTTTGATTCTCACACCACACTGACCCAAGTCTCCTGCACAGAGCCTGAGCTAAGCTTGCATGGTAGGCTTTTGGAGGAATTGTAATTCCAAGCAAGAAAGGGAAGGGGGCAAAGAAAAGAGATGAATGCAAGGTGGTGCATTGCTTGGCTTACTATAGCTTCCTAACAAAACAGCCAGCCCCATACATTCCTTCCAGATTATCTGTGTGGCACTCATGTGCTCAGCCCAGTGGCAAGGCTGGAGGGGGGTGATATGTGCATCTGTTGCCTTCTTAACTTACCTCACATCTTTAGTTGTTTCTCCTCCCCAACTCTCCCATGCCCCAATGCCTGAGGAAGCAAGAGTTTAGCTCTTCATCTGGATCTGCACACCCTCGAGTGAGTGAATGCCCACTGCTAAGGAGTCAGTGGAGTGGGAGTGCTGCAGTGCATGCCATCAGCCCTGCATCCTGGAGCCCTGCCATCATCCAAGAGGTGGAAATGCTGATGGATAAGATGAGATCAGCCAAGACTGGTGATCTCCCCCTGGGAAGTGGGGATTTCCATAGAGTGGGGGCCAGGGTGACAGGCAGGGTAAGTGCATTAATGTGGTCCCCTCACCGAGACCATTCTCCCACTCGTCTGTGCAGCCCCGATAGGCACCTGTGGTCCTTTATTCCCAATTCCAGAGTACAGATGCTATGGAGACTAGAAATAAGATGTGCAAAATGTGCCTTTTGGTGGTTGGATCAGAGCAAGCACTCAATAAATGACAGATAATATTTTCTTAACCATCAATGTTCAAGATAGATGCTGTTTTTCCTTAATATGTGTATCTGCCTCTGGAAGCAAAGTTTGGATTCAAAACATGATTGAGATAGACTGTAAAGTAAGAGATACTCAACTCCAGGGCACATCAAAGGGAAAGACTGAGTCATGACAGGGAACAGAGACCTAGACGCTTTTAAAAGGCGATGCCAAGAGCATTTAGGGAAAATCATGAGAAGGGAGAAAGGGTATTCATCCTCAAAAAATTATGAGTCCCATGCTAATTATGAGTCCCAGTCTTGGGTGGGGACACATCTGGTTGTGTCCATAGGAAGCAAGGGCATCTTCAGGGACTGACATGTGCTTTCATGTCATAAAACTGCCTTGGTTGTCTTGACTTAGTGTTAAAAGATGGCCAGGAAGGATCATTATCAGGGTATCCTAATAACATACTCTTTTAGCTACAGTTAGTTGATTGCAGAAGTTATGGGCTAAGGGGAAAAGAAGATGTAAACTTTTGACTGGCATTCTGTGAGTGCAGTGAGTCCAGGTTGCTAGGCACCTATGTGATCATCTCAGGAAAGCAGGAATTAGACCAAATTAGGGCTTTACATGAAAGCAGGAGAAGGACTAGTTAGGAAAAGCTTGTAAGGCCATTGGCCCTGAGATCTGATGAGCTGTGGAGTGACATGAGGACATTGTTTGGGACTCAAACTTCTATCTCCTTTAGCCATATTGAGATGGAAAGGCGGGCTCCTATGCTCGGCAGCAGAAGGGGCTGTGTGAATCCAAATGGAAGAAGTCCTTTTCCCGTAGCAGGTGGAACAGGTGCATGATTTTAGGGTGAGCCAGAAGTGGGCTGAGAGGTGATCTTGAAGAGTGTCATTGAAGAGTGTCTCATCTAAAGCGAGCATAATGACAGTTCCTCCTCATGAAATTGCTGTGAAGCCTGCCTGGGATGATACACCAAAAGGCATTGACCAAAGCAAGTGCCCTAAGCTTCAATGACGGTTTGCTGCATTAGCTAAAGTTACTTTGGAAGATTCTTTTGTAGAATACTGCTCTTGAAGGTTCGTCCAAGTAGAAATCTTTGGCATTTGACAGTGTCTGTGGATTAGGAAGGAAAGAACACCTCCTTGTGGTATGGGTAACCTGCAGGTGATGGCTTCCTCTGTGGACAACTCATTGATTAAATCACCGAACAAGCATTTGCTGAGCAGGTGCCCAGCTAGGTGTAGCTGGGCAGTAGCGTACAGTGTGGCTCCAATCCTCTCCCCAGATGGGTATGTCAGCATCTCAGCTCATTACTGCAGGACTCCTTTCCAAGGACTTGAAGGGACAGCCATGGACTTACAAAGATATATACAAAACCCTATGCTTGGGCTCATGCATTTCATCAAAGTCGCCACGGGCCCTGGATGCGACAGGGAACAGAGCTGCCATAGTGGGAACAGGTGAAGAGTATTGTGTGGGTGGAAAAGAAGAATGGCATAGCCAGGTGAAAAAGCAGGCAGCTGAGGCCAGGCAGATGTACAAGGCAGGGTCATTAACTGGGTTTGGCTGGTTTGTGTTGGGAGGAAGTGTTACTCCAGTGCTAGTGTGGCAATGCCTAGAGATTTCAGGACTGATTGAGTGGGAAACCTCATCTGAGTAGCACAGCTAGAAAGTTAGCTGCTAAATGGTGTGTTAGTCTGTGGAGCTAAGAGATGCAAGACGGGATACTACATGGCAACCCTGAAACACTGAAGTGAAGATCACGTCATTGATTGCTTCAGGAGGTGCCTTAATTAAAGGTGATACTAGCCACCCAGATTGCCTTTACATGTGAATACATACCCATGATCACATTGGTACCTCACAGCCTCCTGAGATGGAGACCCCATCGCACTGCTTCATTTTGCAAAGGAGATGCTGTTTACACTGAGAGTTTAAGATGGGTAGGGCCCAGGAATTCTGTCCTCTCCCCTACACCACTTATTTCTGGTTGTCTACCCAAAGTACAGGATCAATTTTCCATTGATACTGGGGAAAATGACATCCTTTCAAAAACTGAAAGCTCTAAAGATATGTCAAGCAGCTTTTTAAATGAGTTATTTCTGCAAGATATACAATCTGGAATATAAAATATGGCAATACTATTTACCTCATTCAAAGCTAAACAGGAAAAAAGGCACTATTTTTGCAAGGCTTAATGTATCACTGGCAGTTGACGCTACAGTCATGACTTTGGTGCTTCAGGGAGCATAGGGTTTGTTCTAGCTAAGGAATTTCAGTACAGTGTATTTTCGGGGATTACTAGTACAGATCCTCCAATTATGCCAGCAGCATATAAAATGAGAGAGCAAGAAATCCCCATTAATCAATTAAACTAGAAACAGTCATTCACATTCATACATTATAATATTGTTTTGGTTCACAGAGCCATTGTGTTTGTTTCTCTTGCTAAGCATAGATATCATGCAGAAAATCATGGGAGAATTTTGTATATTTTAGAAAACGAATTAAGAGGTGAGTCCCAGTTATCTTCACCTGATAGGTATTGGGGTTTTGTTGTTGTATTTTTTTTTTAATTGTCCGTTTGCAGTTGGTATCAAGTGAGGAAGGACAGTCTCCTGGTGACTCTCCCTGCCCCCACCTCTGGTTCCACCACTAGTTTCTTAACTAGTTGGACTTTGGGATCATATCATTCAGGGTCGGGTGTAGCTCCATTGCTTCCCGACCATGTGGCACCAAAGCCATATTTGCCCTCTGTAGGCTTTGCCTAAAGTTATGTGAATTTCAGATGAGGACATGAAATTGATCTCTTTGCTCAGTGCCTGGTATGTAGCACATATTCAGCAAATATTAGCTAATGTTAATATTTATTTTAATATCAATCGTTACTCTTGGTCTTTTTACTGTATTTTGGCCAAGGAAATATTTATGTATTTCTTATCTGAAAAAGACGTCATCTTCCTTTTTTTTTGTTCTACTACCCACTCTTGATGAAAATTGAGATCATATGTTTTAAATTTCTGTTTCGTCACTAAATAGCTGGTTGCACTAAATATTTCCTGCCAAGATTTTAAACTCTAGTATCAAGACCATCAAAACTAGGGAGAGAGGACCTTTGTGTTTGCTTCCTGGATAGAAATGCAAATAGAAGGGAAACAACTGCCCTTATCTTTTCACCGCACCATCCCTTCCTGGTACAAAAGAGATACTGATCTTGCATCATAATTTTATAAAGAGGTAATGAAATCAATGGCATTATCTCATGTATAAACATTGAAGGCCTTTTCTCCCTTTGCTGGTTTAGATAAGCTGTAACTGAGTCAGTTGCTCACCACCCTTTATAGATCATGTTAGATGCGGGGGAAAAAAACCAATAAAACCTTGACTAACATGCCAGTTGACAGCACAGGGCATGAGTGGCCTGAGAGCTGGTATTCAGAAGCAAATCCAGTAATATGATTGATCAAAAGCCAATGATTCATGGAAAATACGAAACAAATAGATATATAGGTGAACACTGAATACATATATAGGTAAATATATTGCTTTCTATTTGTAAACATATATTCTCCCAGATGAATATGTAATGTAGACTAGCAAATTTGATAGTAGGGTACTCTATTTTATGTCATTGCCTATACCTGCAATGCCATGATATACTTAAATAGCAAAAGGATGAACCTGAGACTGTTGCTGAAAGGACTCCTCTACAGCAACAATATAGGGGGAAATGTGGTGGGGAGAAAGGGGAGATAGAGGGGGAATCCCTATACATACAAAACTGTGTCGTGGAAAATAATTATAACAAGAAAAATACAAAAAGCAAAAAACATTGTGAAGGATACAGGTAAAGGCAATGGTGAAAAAAGGACTTGATTCATTGTCCGTTGTTTTATGGTTCACTCACAAAAGCATGGACGGATTTACTAATCTTTTGGGTCCGTTGAAGTTCCATGTGATTTTTTAGAAGATATTGTGAACTGTAAAAAATAGAAGGTAAGGACAAAATTTAGGAAGCTGTCATTATTTCTTGCTTCTGGATTCGTGATGACTGTAGATTAGTAGGATCACTTTCACTGTGTAGTGATTAAGGTGGAGGTCATCTCTTGTTATAGAACTTAAACATTTATAAATATATATGTGTGTGTAATATGAGATATTGATTTATATGTATGCAAATATGTATACTTAATATAAATATATTGACATATATAAATTTGTGAACTATTAAATATCGATTTACCTTTACAGGCATTCAAGCATGTAAGATGAAAATAGTTAGCCTCTAGAACCCAGCACATGGTAATTTAGACTCAGGTTGACCTACTTAATAAACTTAACACTAGCCCAAGCTGAGTGACTTTGTACTTTGTTCTCACTCATTCTTAAGTTTTTCACAAGTTAGTCTACTTCTTTTCTTTCAGCCTGAATATTTCTTCTTGCTTGATTCAGGGGTTCTAAAACTGTCCCAATTATCTTTTTTTAAGGATGCATATATCTTTTTTTGTTAACTTTTTATTTTGAATTTTTGAATTTTGTGGTACAATTTCATATACACTGGGATTCCTCCCCCCCACTCCCATTCCCCAACAGATTTTCCCCATGTTGCTACAAATAACATAGTTCTTCATAATTCCATCAGTTCCATCAATCAGTTATTTAAGTGTGCCCCAATGTTGTTGATACAATGAAAGAGAATCCAGCATCTACATGTTTCCAACAGTTTCATTGGGTGTCCATCTTTGATTTGGAAGCAGGGATGCATATTGCATTGTATCCCCACATCTTGATATGGTAGTCCCTAGTACTCCATCACTATACATTTCCATAAATGGGAAGCCATGAAATAAGGTCAACAACTGGTATGAATTAGAGCAGCAGTCACAACAACAATAACAGCAGAATTATAGAATCATGAAAAAATGCACCACTATGTAACCAACACATTGGTGACAAAAACAAAACGCAAAAGTCTCTTGCATAAAATGATGCCACCCTGAAATTCATGAGCCAGTGATGGATTCGACAAGAGAAAAGAAAGTATTTGGAATAAATGAAACTGAAATCAAAAACATTAAAACACAAAGGAATGCAGCCCCCCTCCCCCCAAAAAAACCCAGTATGGATTGGATTATTGAAGTTACACGTTGCATGATGTTTTTTTTATATTAGAGAGAACATACAGTGTTAGTTCTTTTGTAATTGACTCACAATGGTCTCTCGTTACCATCAAGTTGCAGATGGTATAATTTCATTCTTTTTAATAGCTGAGTAATATTCCATGGAGTAGATGTACCATAGTTTCTTTAACCACTCTACTTTGGACAGGCATCTGGTTTGTTTCCATGTCTTTGCTATTATGGATTGTGCTGCTGCAAATGTAGGATTACAGATCCCCTTCTCATATGTGGATTTCATTTCTTTTGGGTATATTCCTAGGAGAAGGATAGCTGGGTCTATCCCAATTATCTTACAAAGTTAGTCTGTGTATGTTCAAGTTAGCATAAATTTTTAACATAAGCACAAAGGGTAGTGGGAACCATATTTTTTCCTGTTGTGTTGAGAAGGCTGGGACATTTTATCCTTAAGTTTGTTTAATCAATTAAAGCAAAATTTGCTTCATTGTAGTAATACAAGTGTTTCATAAACCTGAAGGAAAGGAAATAAATAAATATTTTAGTTGTGTCTAGATACAATAGCTCTTCAATGGAGGTTGAACAGGCTAAATTATCCAGGTGAGAAAACATTCTGTCTGGCCTGGTATGATGGCTCAGTGATTAAATCCTTGCTTTGCAAGTGCTGAGATCGACATGGGTGCTGTTTCGTGTCCTGGCTGCTCCACTTCCCATCCAGCTCCCTGCTTGTGGCCTGGGAAAGTAGTAGTCAAGAACATCCCAAAACCTTGAGGCCCTTAACCACCTGGAAAAACTGAAGAGGCTCGGAGTCCTGACTTTGGATCGGCTCATCTCCAGCCATTAGGACTACTTGGGGAGCGAACCAGCAGATGGGAGATCTTTCTCTGTCTCCTTCCCTGTGTAAATCTGCCTTTCCAACAAAATAAATAAGTTTAAAAAAAAAAATCTGTGATCTGCTTCTCACATGTAAAAACTGTTTGGTTTAGGAAGGTGTTTAGCCTTGTGAAGACACCCCTGTCCCAGTCTTCCCCTGTCACAGGGCTTGTGCCGAGTTTCCTGCTGGTCTCCCGATTGCAGCTTCCTGTTCGTGCAGAGCCTGGGACAGTCAGCAGTGATAGCTCTGGTGGTTAGGTTTGTGTCACCCACGTGGGAGGCGGGGTTGAGTTGCTGTCTCCTGGTTGTGAGCATTTGTGAAGAAAGCCAGCAGGTGGGATCCGCCCCCCTTTCTGCCTCCTACACATATAAACCAAGAGACAAAATCTGACTTGGATTAATTTCTTGACACAGGAGAAGGGTTGAAATAATTAAACTATCAAGGGAGGCTGAAAAATCTTACAATTATTTTTGTTGGTAATTAGAGTTTCATGTTAAGTGCCTTATCCTGAAATAATCCACTCTCCTTGATATGGAAATCCTCGCTTTCTTTTTTTGAATAAATAAAAAAATAAATCTCAAAAAAATAGACTAAGAGACTGAGCTGCAGGAGCAATTAATTTTTAATTCTTCCTGTTAGAGTCAGTTCTTAACCAGACTGTCTGAGGGTACTTGTTTATCTGGATGCTTCTCTCTATTCTGTAGTATCTACTTATCAGCAGAAATTATACTATAATATAAAGACTATGGTTGAATGTAGGCTCTTGGATTAAAGAATTCTGTACTTAAATCCCTCTGCTTGACCCAGTCTACCAGACCCAAGGCCTTAGATATACTGGCCAAGGAGAAGTCACATAGTTAATATCTTTGTGCCCCAATTTTCTTATGTGTAAATGAATAATGGATAAACTCATGTCATCTTCAAAGCAGAAATAATAAACTTCTGATATCTTTTGTTCTTTAGATTCCTAATGCAATAATGTACAACTAAAGATAGGCCTGTATTTCGTTAACAGTAGGCCACAATTTAGCTTCAGGCTTTCTTCTACCCAGAATGCAGAAATAAACATGATTGATAACATAACTCATAAGGAACTTAGATGGATTTTAGATGTGTGTGTGTGTGTGTGTGTGTGTGTGTGTGTGTGTGTGTGTGTGGGTGGGTGGTATAAGCTAAATCACCTTCCTTTACCCCACCACCCTTTGTTTCTGACTTTAAAACTGGCTGCCTGCTGCCTGCTGCCAGCAGTCTGGTTTTTAGGCACTTGCTGAGTTATGGTGAGGACTGCCCAAATGGCCCTGAGGCTTCACCCTAGTGCTTCCCACATAGCCACGCTAGTCTTTTGATAGCAGCTAAAGGAATGCACTCAGCCAAGTGTCTTCCTTTCATTCCATCCCATTCCCTTCCTAGGTTCCACGTCCTCCCAAGAGGCCAAGGATAGAACTGAAACATAGCGCTTGTTTCAATCAGTGTCAGGTGCTATTAATCAGAGTCCAGCCCACCTCATCTTTACATTCCCACTCATTGTGCCTCACGCATGATCTGTGCTTAGTTAATGTTTATAATGTGCAGTAATAAATTAACAAGCACAGAAGTTACTGATTGGTATGAGAACCCTTCCCTTTTAGGGCCAGTTGTAACTTAAGAGATGATTTTTCCATTTGGCAGTTCAGACTTTTCATCGAGCTCCAATGTCAGTGCTCAAGGCTTAAATCTCAGTACTTTGAATGAAAAATAAAATCCATAGGAATTCTTCTTCCCTGGGTATTGATGTGCAACGACTTGTGTTATTAACTGTCGGAATGAAATAGAACCAGTTTTCTGGGGGAAAAAAAAAAAGAGAGGCAGAGTTGTTTAAGTCTAGCATCTTGGCTATCTTCTGGAGCAGGTATATTAATCAGTTTCATTTCAAGCCACGCATGTCATCATGTCAATTCATGGATGAAACCTCTTATCTCAGAAAGGCTTCAAATACTCAGCTTAAAGCATCAACTCCAGGAAAAATGCAGAAAAGGCTACCATTATAAGACTGTTTTTATATCTTCATGTTTATGAAATAGCCTCAATTTTCTTTAGGGAGTATTTAAAGTTCTTTTTTTTTAATTGTATGTGGTAGTCTTTCTTTCCATGTATTTATTACAGCTATGGTTTTGTTTCCTTTCTTTGAATAAGCACTCTGTCCTCACTTGTCGAAGTTCATAACATTGGATGAAAGAAACATGGGCATGCATTCCAGGTGGTGTTTCTTTTTTCCCTTATTCATGACTGTTTCATTCCATCTTAATTCACAAGCTTGGGATCCATTCGATGTTAAAGGGGAAGGTCAAGGAAAAGGTGGCTTGGGATAGATAACCAGGGCTCAGGCGAAAGCAGGCTGGGGGGTTTCCGTTTGCTGCACACCAGCCTGGATTCAGGTTGTGTGATTGGCTTTGCTTTGATCAGAAGAATAAGGTTTTGGAATTCTTTTCTTCTTTTTCAGCCCCTCTGCTTTTACTCTGTTTGCTGATAACATGTCACTGAAAAATCAGCCCCGAGTGAACACCTCTGCGCTGCAGAAAATCGCTGCCGACATGAGCAATCTGATAGAAAACCTCGACTCGCGGGAGCTCCACTTCGAGGGAGAGGAGGTGGAATGCGACCTGTCTCCCAGCGATCCAAAGGCACAGGAAGGTGAAGACAGATGCATTTCATCAGGGTTGGTTGGCAGAGCAAGGAATCTGAAATAACCAGGAAATGACTCCCGTTCCTTGGGAGATATCATGACATGGGACTAAAATGATCTCGTAAAAGATGAGACAAAAATCAGTCATTAATATGTTTTAATATGCTGTGATTCTTAAAGGGTGTCTGTAAGAGGCAAGTGATGCTCCTGTCACGTACTGAGACAACTTTGCTTGCTAATTTGCTTTTTAGGGATGATCCCTTTCTCTGCGATTTATAACACTCAAGGATTTAAGGAGCCTAACATCCAGACGTATCTCTCTGGCTGTGCCGTCAAAGCGCAAGTCCTGGAAGTGGAGCGCTTCACCTCTACCTCAAAGGTCCGAGCACTGGGTGGCCTCGCCTCTTTGTTCTCACAGTGCTTCTCCGCCGCTGCCTCCACTCGCCTTTTTCTTCCTCCTGGCTACAGCTCTGTTTTTTGATTTCTGTTCCTTTCCTTGTCTAGCCCTTTCAAAGTTCTCACTGCTTCTCATGTAATCTCTATTGTCACATTCTTCCCTCCTCATAGGAGACACTTTTTTTGAAAAGCATTTAAAGCAATCTGATAGTTTAGTAAATTATCACTTGCCTCTCCTGAGCCCTCCCATGTCCCCAGTTTTCTGTTACATCTGGATTCTTGGGGAATAAGCATTGCGCCTGAAATGCCAGGTGGAAGTTGAGGAAAAGTTTAGCTTTTATTTTTGTGCTTGTTGAGCAAGAGAACAGCAGTGTTACGTGGCTCATACAGCGAAAGAACCAGGATGCCAGATTATCAGTGTGATGACTCAAAAGTGTAGCCTGCTATCCTTCTCTGAGTCCTGCAAAGGCCTCGTGGTGAAATGGATTCTTGGAGCAAAGCTGTTCCCTTGGCAATGGGTTTGGCTAGGGGCAGTTGGTGGGGGCCTCTGTGTTCGCTTCATTTGTGCCTGGCGGGGAAAGTTACTGCTAAGTGGTGACCTTGGTCCTACCAGTTGAACCCCAGCCATACCAGGATAAGGCCAACTGTGACTCCTTCCTCTGGGAAAGCAGAGGTTACTGACCTTCAGTTAGAGATAAGCTCTGCTCCTGCTCCCTGCTTGTCTTCTGGAATGTGGCAGTGTAGCTTGGGTTTCCTGATGGCTTTGCTAGTACTCTGTCCTCACCCCCTCCTTCATGCCTGTGCTGACTTCCTGATTTATACACCTTCCTCCGTGCCTTGCTGTGGTGTAAGGCTTTCTTATAAGTTGGGGCATGTCTCCCCAAAACTACCACCAATTCAGCAGTGTCTTAAAGATAGATGACCTCTGCCTTCTTATTTTGCCTGCCAGCTGTTGTGTGGAAAGGCAAAAACATGTAGGAGTTTAACATGTGGTTTAGTTTAATTTTGCTTTGTGATCCTCCATGTTTCTCAGTTTTGTCATCTGAATGATGGGCATAAGAGTCCTTACCTTCTAGGTTTGTTATGAAGATTAAATCATTCCAATGCACCATTATCATACTTAATTGTGCGCTGCACCTTGCATGCTCACTGCTTCAGCAGTTTTCTTTGCCTGCCCTTTCCAGACACTGGTGGTGCCTCAGGGCAGCTGGGTGGTACAGACAGGGCTAGGCCTTGGCAAGAGTGACAGAAGGAGGAGAGAAGACAGAAGGGCCAAGATGCTGTTGCTCGCAGCCATTGTCTTCCATTTCCCTCTTACCTTTGCCAGTTGCCTGTTCACTGCTTTCACCTATGAATTGGCTTCCTGACAACTAAACAGGGCCCTCACTCAGTCTCTTTGTCTGGATTCTTGTTGTGTGTGTGTGTGTGTGTGTGTGTGTGTGTGTGTAACTATGTCTATGTCTGCCTCTGTGATTATGCATCTGTGTGTGTATGTGTGTGAAAGGAAGATTTGTAGGAGTTTATACTTTGAAGTTTGTTCCTAAGTAACTTATCGGACAAAAGTTTTGATTATTTCATATTTGAAAAAAAATGGAAGTATATAAGCACACTTCCATGCTACTTATTAACTGTTTGTTGATCGTTTAGGACATTTTTTGCTGTCTGAAATCACCAACTGTTTTTCTCTATCACTAGGTGCCAAGTATCAATCTCTACACCATCGAATTGACACATGGGGAATTTAAATGGCAGGTTAAGAGGAAGTACAAGCACTTCCAAGAGTTTCACAGAGAGTTGGTCAAGTACAAAGCCTTCATCCGAATTCCCATCCCCACCAAAAGGTAACCCTGTCGGAATGACTTGTCATCCCAGTACGCAGGTTGGATGTCAAGTATCTTTCAGCCCTTTTGCAGGCTAGTCCGTCCACTGTTGACAAATGGTCTTAACCGAACAGACTTTTTGAGAAGGGAATAAGCTACCTCATGAAGGATATTATGAGTCCTAATCACCTAGTCCAGTCTAAGAAATGCTTACCTTATGCGTTTTAGGCACACATTTAGAAGACAGAACGTTAAAGGAGAGGAGCCTCGGAATATGCCCAGTTTGCCCCGGACATCTGAAGACATGAGAGAAGAGCAGTACTTCGGTAGGAGGGTAGGTGGCCTCACAGTCCCTCGTCTACATAGAGATGGAGAAGCTGTGGCTGAATTTCTCCATGTGGTGTTCCATCACCCATGCTGATTTAGCATCCCTGACACTAGTTAGGCACTGGATTCTTGCCCAAGCCCTGGAGAGGTGATAGCAGTTCCCCAGAAGAGAGAGAGAGAAAGTATTTGTCAGCAGTTACTTTAGAAACAGGCTCTGTTCTCTGCTGGAAACTGCCTGGGTTCCAACATGGAGGCCAGCATGGAGCTGCTCACCGTGAGGTTTGAGGTCTAGTCCTTAAAAACAACATACATAGGAACTAGTGCCATCCCACAGGGGCGCCAGTTCGCATACTTCCTGCTCTGCTTCCCATCCAGTTCCCTGCTTATATGTCCTGGGAAAAGTAGCAGAGGATGACCCAAGTCCTTGGGTCCCTGCACCCATGTGGGAGACCCAGAGGAAGCTCCTGGCTCCTGGGTTTGGAATGGCCCAGCTCCGGCCTTAGCAGCCATTTGGATAGTGAACCAGCAGAATGATCTCTCTGTCTCCCCTTCTATCTATAACACTTCAAATAAAAATAAATCTTAAAAAAATGCACATCTACATAAGTTGATTCTTAATTTGTAGTAGCTTATTTCTCATTCCTGATCCACAGATGGGGCAGCTGGGGAGCGAGAAGAGGGTGACAGGTGTGGATTGCATGACTCGAGGATGGGAGGCTAAGGGAAAGTGAGCCCTCTGCCAACTCCATTTCAGGGAGTGCTGCTGTGTAGACAGGGTCTTTTTTTTGGACACTAGGAAATGACCAAAAGTTGTATTTTGTGATCTGAAATTTTATGTTCTATGGTAAATACTTGGTTTCTTCTTTGTAGTTGTTATCTTGTTTATAATTTTTAAATACATTTTCCATGATGCCTAGACATAAAGCTTGGGGTTTCTTGGGATGTGCATTAGAAGAATGATTACAGCTGTTGACACTGAGTGAAGCAGTGAAAAGGTGCTGGGTTTTTAGTTCGTGGTCAGTGTGATTTGCTCCACTTCCTCAAGCCTGTGTCATCTCCCCTGCTACATACATTTTAACAGACAGGAAGTCAGAGTGCACCCTTCTGGAAAGTTTTGTTAACTCTTCCCCTTTGTTTCTAGGAAAGCCATTTAAAATTGCAATGCATCTTCCAATAAATTCTGTGTTAAAATCTGAAAGATAAAACCAAGATTTTGGTAAAATAAACAAATGCTTTAGAAGTGCATGCTGTGGGCTAGCCTGTTGTGGCAGCTACAGAAGTCTAAGTGTAATTTAGAAACTGTCCGCAGTTTACACAAGAGCTCAGTAAGTGGAATCATAAATAGGAAGAAGAAGAAATTTAAGTAATTGCTCAAGGGAGAAATGGAAATAACTTCTTAATGATATTCAATGTTTCAAATAATAGCATGAATAATCAAATAACTGATAGGAGATGAAACAAAAGAGTTCATCACCAGCACTGAGTGATTAAATTGTTCTATAAATATGACCATGTTAATTCTTACCTCTTTGTTTTATAGAAACAACTGGAAGATTACTTGGCAAAGATACTGAAAATGCCCATGTATAAGAATTATCATGCAACAGTAAGTACCATTCAGTGATTTAAATTTTGGGTTAATTGATAAAATAGCAAAATTTAAGCTAAATTTTGGATTACTTTATTAAGTCAAGTCCTTGCATCCACATCTGTATTATTCCTTGAATCATAATAAATTAAATGACTAGAAAATGGGTTTGCCAGGAAAGGTTCAGTTTATGGTGATATGATACTGTTTTAAAGTATTGCATGGAATTCAGTGAAAGATCAGGTTTAAATGGACTTGAGATGCTGTTCTAGTCTCCATGCCTCTAGAATAATGCATGAAAGCAGTTCTAACATCAAACAATATTTAGTGAATGAGAAAAGAATGAGTGGGGTTGAACACTCATAGATTATATAAAGCAAAGTGTGATTGTTGTCAGATTGGCCTGTGACACTTATGAAAGAAAGGCTTTTCTTTCCTTCTGAAAGTGAGATGCATGGGAAAAGCTAGGGAAAAAGAAAATTTGAGAAATCTGAGAACGGAGAGAAAAGCTGTTGAAGTTTCGAAGCAGCCTCAGAGCTGTTAGGAGGCAGCTAGCCAGTGAGGTGGAGGAAGTGGTCTGTACAGTTCCCGTGTCAGCACATGCTGAGCTCTGCTCTTCCAGAGACCCCGATGATGGGTGTCTTTAAAAGCTCAGCTTTGCAGTTCCCTCCAGCTCTAGAGAGATGTCATGCATTCAAGCGTTAGGTTGATGCTGTGCCTGCACCAGCAGCATTGCTGTGAAGGTGATTACACGTGGAACCCAAGAGTAGATGTGATTGTGAGTTGGCCACTGGTTTAGAGAATGCCATCAGATTTATACACACAGCCCTCTGTGTGCAGAAGAGGAAGCGGCAGCCCGTTGGCTCTTCTGTACTCCTCAGTGTCAGAGGCTGGCAGCAGATGATCTGCAGATTGCTCCAAATATGCATCCAGCAGCTGCCCTTTATACACACATAACTGTCCTAGACCAGACCATGGCTCACCTTCTGCAACAGCTTGCAGTGTGATGATCAGTGGGCCTGACAGAGCTTGCATGGCCGTCAGTCCTGGAATAAACAATTCCGCATGTAAGTGAGCAATTGGAGTTCAACCAGAGGAGCTCAGGAGTAGGAGGATGGGCAGGAGTTCTTCCTTTGTGTGTCACAGGAACAGGTATCTCGCAGTAGCAGCATGATTAAGCTACTCTGCTGCAAGCACTGGAAATTCTGCCTCCTTTGTGATCGCTAAAAATCAGACTAGCTCTTTTCTGTCATAGAGAATTGCTCAGGTGTGGGTGAATGTCTGAGTTCAATAATCTTCCATTTAATTTATTCTTCTGCCTGCCTGTGGCATAGCATTCAGTACTTCGCTGAGTGTGCTGAATTCAAGCTTCTCTTTCCATGTTTTTACTATATTTTAGATAGATTTTTAAAGATTAGATATGTAATTACATAGAGAGAAGGAGAGACAGGGAGCAACAGTGAGTAAAAGAATCTCCTTTCTGCTGATTTACTCCCTGAATGGCTACGATGGTTGGGGCTAGACTAGGCTGAAACCAGGAACCAGGAGCTTCTTCCAGCTTCTTCTTTCCCACATGGGTGCAGGGGCCCAGGTAGTTGGGTCGTCTTTCTCTGTTTTCTTAGGCACATTAACAAGGAGCTGGATCTGAAGTGAGCAGCTGGGACTCAAACTGGGGCCAGTGTTAGATGCTGGAATTGCTGGGGGGTGTTTAACATGTTATACCACAATGCTGGACCCTAGATTCTGATTCTGACTAAAGAATGTTTGCACTTTATTTATGAGAGAGAGGAAGATCTCACCCTTACAGGTTCACTCCTTGAATTCCCACAGTGGCTGGAGCCGGGCTCGATCAAAGCCAGGTCTTCCAGATGGGTGGCAGCTGTCTTCCTATGGGGCTATCATTGCTCCTTCCCAGAGTCCGCATCGGCACGAAGCTCTATTAAGGCATCAGAGCCAGGAATCACAGCCAGGTTCTCTGATGAGATGTGGCATTTTGGCCACTAGGCTAAGTGTCTTCCCCTTAGGTTGAAAATGTTCATTTTAAGTATTTTTCCAGTGGTAAAAATATTTTCCTAGTTAAACCACGTTGCGCTTAGGAATTCCAGTGTGCCTTTCTCTGTTGGAAGAGAAAGCCGTAATCAGCCACTGAATAGGTTGAACTCTTTTTTTTAAATTACTTATTTGGAAAGTAGGGAGAAAGAGAAACATGGACAAAGAGACAGCCAAACAGAAAATGCAACAATCTGCTGGACCTTCTCTAGTACCCACAACAGCTGGGTCAGGAACGCAAACCAGGTCTCCCATGTAGAGGTCAAGAACCCCATTACTTGAGCTTTTCTTCTCATTTCTGATGGCTGTTGAGATATTCCCCCAGCAGCAGAATTCTCCAAAATGATTTAAATATAAACTGCAATGTGATGCATGTCAGTTCTCTAATTTATTGCTCTCAAACTAAATGTGTTCTGGCCAAAGATTAGATTTACAGGTCCTCCTGTCATATTTCTAAATTAAATTAGCAACTATGTGTTTCTTTTGATAAATATGAAAAAATTAAAATAAAAAAACTTGATGAAAGTAAAGTTTGCCTATACATAATATAAAAAATTCCACTCTGAAATTATAAAGCAAAACTACTTTAAGTTAATTCACACCCTTAAATCGGAAGAATCACGAGTAAGATAAGGTCAAGAGAATGGACGGTGTAGAACCTTTACTATAATAGCATCCAGATCTGAAACTTCAGCAAGTGCTTGAGATGACTTTTATTACCAGGTTAATTTGAGAACTGAAGTCAAATTCCATGCTCAGCTTGAAAATGTTATTATCTTAAGAAGCGGAGAGAGGGGCAGATCTTTGGCCTGGCAATGGAGATGCCAGTTAGGATGCCTGCACTTGTGTTGGAGTGTTTGGATTTGCTACCAGGCTTCAGGTCCTAGGGCCAGCTCCTGCTCCTCACTCCCGGGAGACTCATAATGGTGCTGCAGGTGGCTTCCTGTCACTCATGTGGGACACCCGTATTGTTTTCCAAACTCCTGGCTTTGGCCCAGCACAGTACCCACAGTTGAGGGTACTTGGAGAGTGAATCAGCATGGAAAAATGCACAGCCCTCCTTCTCTGTACTTCTCAAATAATAAATCACTGAGAATGTGAAGGTGGTGTAGGTTTATTATCATGGTGTTGCTAGTGGATTTAGCTGAAGTCATTGGGGTAGATGTTCAAGCACTGGCCATTTCGTTATCTTAAATGGCTTTTAACACTGGCCATGCACATTTCTTTCCCTTTCTTTTCCATGGCCAGTAAGTCAGATGGCACTCAACTACCTTTTCTTCCTTTTTTCCCCACCTTTTATACTCTTAGAGTTGTGAAAAACAGAGCGTCATAGTACTGTAGTGGATTTAGCCTCAGATACAAAACCTTCTCGATGACTAATTCCTTTGCTGTCCTTACACACTTGTAAGATGGGGTACATGGACTTCATGCTTCCTCCAGGCATAGCTCTGTTACAAATGGCACAAATCCAACCGAGTTGTAAAAATCACATTCAAGAAATATCCAACAGAAGCTCCTTTTGTGTTCTGAAGTTGTATCTGTGCTGCCTATAGCATAGAGCCCACCAGCTACAGATTTTAATTAGTAACTGGAAAATTCTTATCTTCTAGAGAATTGAAAGGGAAGATAAAGGACAAAGAGCTCTTTTAAAACTTAGGATTAACATCTGGAAGTAGAACAAAATACATGATTTCCTTGAGAAGGCCCTAAGCAGTTAGCATGTTAGCCCTAATTGGAAGTGAATCATTTAACTTGTGTGACTCAGAGTCCTTATCTCAAAGGTGGTGATTCACTTGAAGCCTTCAAGAAAAAATCCCACAGATCAATAAGACTGAGCTCACTTTTGCTCACTAGGTAGGATGAGTAGCTTTAACTTGAGGGGAAGAGTAGGTCAAGGGCAGAGAAGAATGGTACTGACTTGAGCGGCTGTGCCAAGTGAAGGGACACGTTTTCTCCCTTAGATTGAGTCTTGTGGGCTGGGAGAGGGAGTGCTGAGCTCTTCATTCAACCTCCCAGTTTCCTCCATAGATGTCTTCTTTGCCCCCCTGTGCCCTTGCTAAGGATTTGCCCAAGAGGGCAGCCTTGCCTGGAGGATGTGAGCCTCTTCGCCTCACTGCACAACTGCCCAGCTGACCAACTCAGTGCTCCTATCCTCCTTCATCTGGACATCTGGACATTTCCTTTTGGCCACCTACTGGGAGATACTTGCAGCTTTTTTATCTTTTAGAAAAACAATAAGATATTTCCAAGCACATTTAAAACTGATTTTGTTAAATTACATTAACAAGCCTAGATCAAATATCACCTTCTTAGTGCTGTGGTATCAGCTAGGAAGTTGTAGTTGCCCATACTCCTGTAATGGTAACATATCCATGTGTCACCGGTCTGGTTCATCCCAAAGCATATTGTTGATATGGAGTGTTTTCCATGTCTGATCCCCTCTGCATGCTTCCTGGTGCTGGAAGCACCTGTTTCTTTCTCTTTTTATCTATCTTCCTTCTCCCCTTCCCCCCACCTTTCCATGCCTCCCTCCCTCTCTCTGTCTCTCTCTCTCATTCCTATCAAGTCTATTATTGTCATGACCTAAAGACCATTGGTAGATCTGGGTTCACTGTTGGATGCTTTAAAAACAAGTCTGTACATCATGAACAATATTTTGTCTAACTGCACTTGTTGCACTGCATTCTTCTCATTCCTTTTTAACGGCTGTACCTCCCTATTTGCAGTTACCTCTTCCCTAGCTAGAGTATGCAGTGGACTTCAATTGGAGCAGGATTGATGTGAGATGACTGGTTGCTTTTGTAGCTTAGTTTTCAGAAGATTGGTTTGGCATAACTTGATTTTAAATCTGTCCATTGTGAATTTGGACAACTGAAGCTCTCTAAGCCAGAAGTTGGTGAACAGGAGCCCATGCAGGAAATTAAGCTGACCATCTTATTTTGTAGTCTCATGAGCTAAGATAAGCTTTTGGTTTCTTATTGGTTGAAAAAAGTTAAAATATTGTAATAATGCTTGCTGTCAAATTTAAAATTTTTTATTTTTAATTTTGAATGTTATGATATAATTCCATGATTCTTTAGCCAAATAAAATGTTCACTTATGCTATAATCTCATTTTTTTTTATCCAGTGGGAAAGTGACACCTGTCTCTAAAAGGTTTCAGCTTGAAAAGTTCTCAAAACTGTGCCAGCACCGACTAAACGTTCAGTAAATGCTAGCCACAGCTGTGGTTGTTGTAGTATTTATAGTTGGCAGGTATTTGGTAACTTATATTGTGAAGGCAGGCCTACAATTCTCTCCCCTTGAACTCATTAAAAATATATTTTGCCTCCCAGTCTCAGTAACCTGCCTTGCCATGTTATTTCCCATGACCTTTTCGTCATTCTCACTTTAACCCAATTGTACATAATATCTCCTTACAGCTTCTGTCTTATTTGCTCCTTCATGTCTCATTTCCACATGGCACATTGGGTCCTTCTTCCACAACATTCCCCAATATCACAATTACCATGTACTCTTCTTATTTTGTGCACTTAGTACAGCCAAAGCTCCACCTCCCAAACAAAAGCAACACAAAGCATTGGGAGTCAGCTTTCCATGGCCTCGTTGAACATTTTGTTTCTACATGATTGGGTACCTACCTATTGCTTTATTGGTTGTCTTATTTACTTACATGCTTCTCATTAACACTTCTTTGCTGCAACACTATGGTTCTTAAACTATGTAACCTAGAATGTACCAAAGACAGTGTTATGCGTAGTACATTTTCAGTACAAACTTTTTATTTGTAAAAAAAAAAAATGTTTCCTTTTTGAAGTATGAATTTCTTTTTGCTTGTTTTCAGACAGAATTTCTTGATATAAGCCAGCTGTCGTTCATCCATGACTTGGGACCAAAGGGCATGTAAGTTTCAGTGTTGGCCCTTGAAAGAAAATATGAAGTTAATAAGTATTCATGTTTGATTTAGTGGCATGCCATGGTGATGGAACCTCCTGGCTTTCCTGCAAGTTCTGCCCCTTAAGAGAACTACAACAACTGGGATGAGGGGAGATCTCCTTGCCTAACACAGGCTATCTGACAGTAGACCATGGTGGCACATGGTTTACTGTCTTTCCCATTCCTTTAGCACACAGATTCCCTCGCATCTAACGGTCAGAGGGTTCAATATGGAAATCAGTAAGTGAAGTACTTTTTAACATCAGTTCTTTGAGAACATTATTGGAAGTTAAGTGTCATGTTTAGCCATTGTTATTGCTTTTCCAAAGTTACTATTGCTTTCCAAACTAGTATTCCTTGAAAGTAGAAATTTCTTGCTATGGATCCTTTATTCTGCCACTGTGGGCATGGTCTGCTGGCTAGAAGCCAAGGGAGAGGTGCATACAGAGCTGGAATCTGTGGATGAGCCCCGTCATGGCCTCTGTCATAGCTAACCTATCTCAGCACAGGGTCTTTTTAGGTTTTCCCAATGACAAGGGGAAGCACTTGGCATTCAGAGCCAGCCTCAACACTGCTCAGGGCGCAGCATGATTGTGCTGTGTCAAATGCCAAAGAACTACGTATGGCCGGTTTTTTTCAAGGTTATCTATTGTATTACCCAACTTGACCAAAATGACACCAAACTAGTTGAGGGTGAAGGAGGAAAGAATGAGGAGGAAAATCATGTGAGAACAACTTTATTCTAAGTTGTGAGGTGTACAGCTAGATTTGAGTTGGAAATTTGATGATGATTGGTTAACGTAACATTTCTTTCAGAGAAGGTATGATAATGAAAAGATCTGGAGGACACAGAATCCCAGGTTTGAACTGCTGTGGTCATGGAAGGGCCTGCTACCGTTGGTCCAAAAGGTAGGCCCTAGGAGCTTCCTATGAGTTTTTTTGTTTTGTTTTGTTTTTGTTTTTAAATTTTGTATACTGGATATTTAGTGATTTTTTTGCATGCCAAGTTTAAGATCTAAATCCTTTAAAAACCATGATAGAGCCAATTTCAATATTTTTAAATCCAAGTTACAGTATTTATTTACATCTGGAACTTATTGGTGGAGAATACACGTAACATTTTTAAAAACTCAATGAATGTGGTGTTCGACATTGGGGCAGCCAAGGAAGATGTACAGATGGCCTGTAGGCAGAGGAGAAAAAATACACAACATCGTAAGCTAGTAGGTGGGTGTAGACAAGATCCACAAGGAAGTGCCATTTCATAGCCCCTTAGTGGTGCTAATCAAGACAGACAAAAACAAATGTTGGTAAGGACACAGACAAGTTGGAACCCTCAGCTATTGCTGAAGGAAACGTGAAATGCCACAGCCACTTGGGAAGCAGTCTGACAGTTCTTCATATTATTGAATGTGCAGTGCCGCTACACCCCAACAATCGCAGTCCTAGGCACTCAGTGAGGTAAGTGGGGGGAAAAAGTCTATGTCTGAGCTTACCCGAGCAGCAGCGTTTGCAATATTCAAAAGAAGTAGAAAGAACTCAAATGTCCATTGATTGAGAGGATGAGCACATTTGTAGTGGAATATGATTAAATATAAAAAGGGATGCATACTGCTGATGAGGTGAGATTTCTTCTGGGAGTGCTGAAAATGTTCTGAAATTAGATGGTAGTGATGGAACTCTGTGAATATGCTAAAAGCCACACAATCCTGTATTTTTATGTGTACGAAATTAGATACAAAAATTTAAGTTTTAATAGAAAGGAGAATGACAACCTGATGCAGGATGCCACATAGATGAGATATCATGCTAAGTTTAAAAAAAAAAAAAAGGAGATACAAAAGCCACGTCTTTCAGGATCCCAAGGTTAGGCTAGACAAACCTGTAGACTTGGAAGTAAACAGATTTGCAGAGTTGTTTTTGCTAATTAAATTCTGCTATTAGATATAGGATTTTATGGAGAAAGAAAACATTCTAGAATTAGATAGTGGTGATATTGTACTACTTTTCAAATATGCCCAAAACCACTGATGACAAGTGCTGCTTCTCTTTTGTTCATCGTACACAATAATAACTGCTTTTCCCAATGGTAATATGCTGGGATTGAAAAAATATTACAACACTTTAAAAAGCAGATGTCAATATTTTATATCTACTTAGGACTAGATTTTCCAATGTGAAAAGAAATGTAGTAATATGTAAATAATGAAATATTTAAGTGAATAAAATTGATAGTGTCTAATTTTAAGCATACTTATTTAAAATACAGTGCTGATAAGAAATACCATTGGGTTGGGCTTTTGGTCACTGAACTTTGAAGGATAGAAGAAGATAAAACTTAAAGAAATTGAGGGAGTAGCATTGTGGAGTAGTGGGTAAAGCTGCTGCCTTCACTGCTGGCATTCCATGTGGACGCTTGTTCGAATCCTAGCTGCTCCACTTCTTCTTTTTTTAAGATTTAATTTTATTGGAAAGGCAGATTTACAGAGTGGAGAGACAGAGAGAAAGGACTTTCACCTGCTGGTTCATTCCCTGAGTGCCCTCAATGGCTGGAGCTGAGCTGATCAGGAGCCAGGAGCTTCTTTTGGGTTTCCCATGTGGATGCAGGGTCCCAAGGTCCTGGGCTGTCCTTCACTGCTTTCCCAGGCCACAAGAAGGGAGCTGGAAAGGAAATGAAGCAGCCGGGATTAGAACCAGCATCCATGTAGTATCCTGGTGTATGGAAGGTGAGAACTTTAGCCACTAGACTACTGTGCTGGGTTCACTACTCTGTGCTGGGTTTCACAAAATCGCAGTTCCCTGTTGATGGCACCTGGGAAAGCAGGAGAGAATGGCCCACGTCCTAGTAACTTGTACCCATTTTGGGGACTCAGATGGGGATCCTAACTCCTAATTCCTGGGTTTGGCATACCCAGCCTTGGCTATAATGGTCGTTTGGGTAATATACCAATGGATGGATAATCATTCATATATATATATTTATATATATTATATACGTATATAATATATATATTTATCCCATTCTCCCTCTCCCTCCCCTTTTTTCTCTGTCTCTGTCTGTATTACTGCCTTTCCAATAAAATAAAAATAACTTTAAAAAGCTTTAAAAAAAAACCAAAGAGATGGAAACTTTTGGTTAGAACTTACTGAGATGAAAAAACAACAATATACTAGGAAAAAACAATCACTTTCACATAACCTCTCTTACTCGTATTAAGAGTACATTGTATGACGGCAGACAAAGAAACTCCATTAGCAATATCTTGTCACCCCAGATTGTACAGAAGCCGCAGGATACTGAGGCCAAATGCCAAGCAGAAGGACATGGGTGAGTGTTACAGAGTTCCTCACAGTACCCAGGACTCTATGGAGAGCCTGTGTGCCAGGCAGCTTGGAAGTGTCACACACCCCAGGGGCACCGGAGAGCTGTCATGGGTCCAACTCTCTCCCATCTGAGTTGGGATGATTCCTCCTGTGCTCCTGACAGACTCACAGCCCAGCTGCCCATCCCGAAGGGCGTAACAGTGCATCCTCTCTGACTTTCTTCCGTGGTGCCCCTCCTGGCTGGTGCCTCCCAATACCACCTCCCTAAGGAGGGTCTTTATCTCAGAGTTTACATTTGGGGCAACCCAACTTTAGGCATGCACTCAGGGTTGTGCTCCAGCCACTGGGATAGCAGTAAAGAAGACAAAATCCCTCAGAATCTTTGCAACAATGCTGGCAGTAAGTTAGCTGGCAGGTGCTTAAGTTATATCAGTGAAGGCCATTATAAGGCCATTGAAGTTGAGGAAAGGGGTTCTGGGGTCCTGTGGGTTTGGGGACAGGCAGAGAGGGGAGGCTTTAGCCCCAGAAGTCAAGGAAAGGCTTCCTGAAGAAGTGACTTTTGGGTTAGTCTCTAAAAGCAGCAAGAGACCAGTGCAAATGGGCAGAGCTTGCATAGAGAAACCTGCTCACTCTTTTTAGCCTCTGTCACATCGTGCTTCAAGCAAGATAGCCTGGAGAGATAGGATCCTACCTGAAATGAAATGTGGCACCTTCCTAAATTGGGAAAATCTTCCTGTGCAGAGTAAAGCTGGGATTCCATATTAATAAGTATTTTCTGACTCCTATCTGTGGGATTTAAAATATCAAAAATCATATATAGAAGATAAAGTGTGCCTGGCAAAATTAGTTTAGAAAGTTTCTTACGGAAGACATTGGTGTCTAAACGGGAGTTACTTCTACAGGTGCTACTCATTTTGAAATTTCATTTGAGAAGTGAAGGATATGATCAGGGAGGGATGGAAAGAAAGTAACACACATTGTCACAGTTGGTGTGCTCCCCCCAAACCCTCCTCTCCCCCAGGAACTGGTGATGAGTATGAATAGAATATTTTTTATTTTAAAAGATTTATTTATTTTATTGGAAAGGCAGATTTACAGAGAGAAGAGATAGAGAAAGATCTTTTATCCACTGGTTCACTCCCCAAGTGACCACAACAGCTGGAGCTGAGTCTGTCCGAAGCAAGGAGCCAGGAGCTTCTTCCAGGTCTCCCATGCTGATGCAGGGTCCCAAGGCTTTGGGCCATCCTCGACTGCTTTTCCAGGCCACAGGCAGGGAGCTGGATGGGAAGCAGAGCAGCTGGGACACGATCCGACTTCCATATGGGATGCCAGCCCTTGCAAGTTGAGAATGTAGCCACTAAGCCATTGTGCTGGGCTCAGGAATATAATCTTGTTTCACACAGGGGATGACAGGATTTTTTCTCTCTGCCATCATCCCTGCCTCTCAGCATCTTCCCTAGCAGGAAGCTGGAGCCTGGAGCCAGGGCATGGGATCAATGCAGGGACTGGACATGGCATGCAGCATCTGAACTACTAGGCTAAGCACTTACCCCTCATCCCAGGCTGTTTGCACCTGTTGAAAAAAAATTCTCATCACCTACTTGTTCTTTTTCAGTAAACTGAGGAAAGGCCAGCAGCAGGATTCTTCCTTAACTAAGGGAAAGGTGAAAAAAAAAAAAAGGAAAAACAAAGGCCACACATGTTTCTTCTCATGATGTTAAACATCTACATAAGCAAGGCATTTATTGGAAAGTCTCTGTACCTGTTAGTGGGATAGATTTGTGTTTTTCTTCTCAGTATCTTAAAAGAAGAGGGTGTATAGTTGTTGAGAAATAAATGTTGTCTTTACTGTGCTATGAGCTCTTCCAGTCAAGTAAAATTTTTAAATAGTGACAGTACCTACATGTTTTCCCTCTACTCCCCGGGACCCATTCGCACCACCTCACAAATACCACCCCCTAGTGCAGGGGACAGAGAACAGACCAGTCAGTGCTTCCAAATGCGTTACAAAGAAGCTAAACCAGCAGCCTGAAGGCATGGAGAAGGAGTTGGGGCCGGAGGACAGCAGTTTTCACTGGGCTAACTTCCTGGGAGAGGCATCCACGAGCAGAGGTTTCAGGAATAAGACAGATTGGCCATGAGAGGACCTGCAAGAATTGATGGGCAGAGGAGCAGCAGATACAGAAACCCGGAGTGTAACCAGCTTGGAATCAGAGCACACGTAGAGAGATGAGGCTAGAGTGGGCAGGCAGAGCTGGAATCGGAATCCAGGGGCTTGACTGGAGGGCTCTAAGCCAGATTGCTTTGGTATTCAATGGCTATTGCATTGTACAAAGAGACTGTATGTACGGAGAGAAGCCTTGACCTTCTGTGTTCACGCAGCAGCCAGTGGGGAAGAAGTGAGTACTTTCAGGTGTCCTCATGTGGCAGGGCAGAGAAGAGGAAACTTGCATGGAGCCTGCAAGGTGAATGCCACTCCTTGGAATTGCCAGTGCCCTGGCTGCCAAAATACACAGCCATCTCCTTTCTTTCTTATTCCTTCCTCTTTCCCTCACCTCTCTCTATCTCTTATTTTTGTTGTTAAAAGATTTATCTCTTTATTTGAAAGCCAGAGTTACAGAGATAGAGGGAGAGAGGGAGGGAGTGATCTTTGATTCACTGATTTACTCCCAAGATGGCTGCAAGGGCCAACACTGGACCAGAGAGAGGCTGGGAGCTTCATTTAGGTCTCACATGCGGATGGCAGGAACCCAAGTGCTTGAGCTTTGACCTAGAAAAGGAAGGAAGAGGGGGAGGAGATGGCTGTGTATTGGATTGGCAGTGGAACAGCTAGTACGTGAATTGCTTCCATCATGGAATACCAGCATCCCAGACAGCAGCTCTATGCACCATCTCATTTACCAGCTGCCGTCTCTCTCATTTCTGTTGAGCAAAACGATTGATGACACTGCTTCTGTGCAGATTGGGGAAAGGAAGCCTTGCCTGCCGCTGAGCGTGTGTAGCAGGCACCATGCGCATGGCACACCTGCACTACGTCCTGGTGGCCTATTTCTTGAGGGCCTATTTTGCAGCCCTTATTCCTGGATGTTATACCATGAGCCTGTGTGCTCTAAAGAGCGTTTTTCAAATTCTCAGGTTGATGGTGTGAGTTCGTTGTGCCAGAATATGGGCTATTTATTGTCAGCACACACTGTTGCCTCCGGTGTGGAGCTGTAGTGAGAACTGGCTTGGGTGCTGTTCATGCTTCATTGCCATCCACAGAGGCAAACTCACCCATCTGGATGATTCGACTTTCTTCTCAGGTTGTCACCCCTGTCAGCTAGAGTTATCAAAGCCTGTGACTCCTTCCTGGTCAACCACATAACACACCTGTGCCAGACAGCCATTCGTTGCCATGCTGTCTGCTTTTAACCACATCTTCGCCATGGATATTTTTATCTCTGAACTCAGAACTCAGCCCTTTGAGAATTACCGAGTTACCCTATAATATCCTGGCTATGTTGCATGTTAAAGGAATTCTTATAAAATGTGTCATGATGCATCTGCCAAGTACTGTTTTTGAAAATTTATTCCACTATAGTGTTCAGTAGCATTGCTGTTAGGTTCCAAATGATAAAATACCCTTGGATTTGGTTTCTTTCTTTCATTTATTCCTTCAATAAGATTACACCAGGGAACTCAGACTCATTTGGCATGCCATCTCTCTCTTTACATGGCCTTCAGATTTAGGTCTTCACTTTCTGTGACCTTGATGTCTCTCCTTTTATCAACCATCCGACATGCCTTTTATTATAAAATGCTTTGAATCTATCCCACCTCATTCTGTATTTAAAAATAGATGAGTGAAAAGCCACCCATGTAGAAATCAATATATTTGAGTACATTGAATCCCAAATTATCAAGTCTCTAAAGCATAACGTGATTAGCAATTTCAGTAAAGATGTCTCATCAATTTGTTTAAATACTAAGTTCCCAAGCCACCATACTACTAATGTATGTTCAGGTGTTCTGCCCTTAACCGTTCCATCATGTCCAATCATCCCAAACACTTTATTTAGCCTGATGTATGCTATCATACCCTTTACTACTTAAAGCAGTTGCTATCATTTGATCACTATACAATTACAGATAAATATGAATATGAGGGTTCTTCAATAGGTGTATGGGAAACAGAATTTTAAAAACTCATCTTTTGATACAAAAATCTGTGCATAGATATTTAATAGTGCACATTTTTGCAGACTTTTTAAAAGACTATGTGTATGCATGAATCTCAGCCCTATTTTGCATCAAAAAGAACTTTCCCTTTATTCTTTTTTCATTAAATTATTGAAGTACCTTGTGCCTGATACTGCGCCACATGAAAAGCCCTGTTTCTTTCTCTTCCTGTTGCGAGTGTCATGGCCTGTACTTGTCACGCGGTGGTCCTAGAATAGCCATCACCTATAAACTCGGGAAATGCGGAATCTCAGTGCCCAGCTGTGTTGCCTGAAAATCTGTGTTATGTCAGGATCAGAGCACAGGCCAGCATCTGGCTTAGCAGTGACGCTGCTGGTTGGGATATGTGCAGCCCATACCATATCAGAGCACCTAAGTTTGAGGCCTGGCTTGGCTCCCACCTCCAGCAACAGGTGATGGCTCAGGAAAATGGTTACCTTCTGTATGGGAAACCTGAACTGAGTTCCAAGCTCTGGCTTCAGAGTGGTCCTGCCCTAGCAACCGCAGGCATTAGAACAGTGTACCAGTAGTTAAGAATTCTCTTTCTCTCTACTACTCTATGAATAGAATCAGTCCATTTTTTAAAAAAATGGAGTACAGGGTCCAACATGGTAGCCTAATGGCTAACATCTTCACCTTGCATGCGCCAAGATCCCACTTGGGTGCTTGTTCTAATCCCAATGGACCCGCTTTCCATCCAACTCCCTGCGTGTGGCCTGGGAAAGCAGTCGAGGACGGCCCAAAACCTTGGGACCCCGCACCCACCTGGGACACCAGAGGAGGCTCCTGGCTCCTGGCTTCAGATCGATTCAGCTGTGGCCATTACAGCCACTTGGGGAGTGAACCAGCAGATGGCAGATCTTCCTCTCTCTGTGTCTCCTCCTCTCTGTATATCTGACTTTCCAATGAAAATAAGTACATAAATCTTAAAAAAAAAAAAAAAGTACAGGAAGAGCTTCTGCCTTGTTGCAGTCCCTTGCTGACCTGCCATGTTATGCATGCTGTCCCTGTCTCTCTGAAATGTAGGTCCAATGATAAGAAGATACTTCAAAAAAATTCTTGGAAAAATGGAATTAAAGGGTAAATTCATTTTGGTGTCAATCTTTTGAAATTCATGAGTCATGTTTTCTGTAATGCATGTTACTCATGAGCTTTTTGATGAAACCTTGAATGCATGGATTTCAACTTCTTTTGTACCAAATTAAACATCTTTTAATTTCATTTTCCACAAACAGCTTTGATGTTCCTTCCTATTACTGTCTTTTTACCTTGCCAGAATATGAGATTACCTTATTCAATGAGCACCATTTTTTTAAAGATTTATTTTATTTCTTTTGAAAAGTCAGATATACAGAGAGGAGGAAAGACAAAGAGGAAACTCTTCTGTCTGATGGTTCACTCCCCAAGTGGCCTCAAAGGTTGGTGCTGTCCTGATCCAAAGTCAGGAGCCAGGAACTTCTTCCGGGTCGCCCACGCGAGTGCAGGATCCCAAGACTTTGGGCCATCTTTGACTACTTTCCCAGGCCACAAGCAGGGAGCTGGATGGGAAGTGGGGCCGCCAGAATTAGAACTGGCGCCCATATGGGATTCCAGTGTGTTCAAGGCAAGGTCTTCAGCCGCTAGGCTCCCACGCCAGGCCCTTGTTGTTGTTTTTAAACATCAAAGATTCTCAAGCCTTTTTTAATGGCCTAGTAATCTGTTTTCCACTAATATCCCAAGAAATTCTGATTATCAGGTACACTTAAGATGATATATGCTTGACTTTATGATATCAAACTTGTCTTTGTGGCATGGCTTTTAGATCCTGCCGTCTGGCTCTTGTCTGTTTTCCCCACTCCTGCAGCTCTTTCCCTTCCCCAGCACTGCGGCCCCACCAGTTATTCCAGCACATGCAGTGCTTTCACACCCGAGTACTTTAACTCAGTCCTCCTGGGTTGTGGGATGTACATCTTAGTCCTCCCCAAGCTGGGGACTCTTTCTGGTATTAGTCAAACAGCCCTTTCTCAGGAAAATGCTTTGGCTTTTTGTTAGTGTTCAGGATCCGGTCTTCCTGCTCCACTGCCTTTGTCTTTTGTCTGTAGTACCACCTGTCTTATCTGGCCTGGATCCTCATCTGTAGCCTACCAGCCTTATTCAGTCCTTTGAGAACATCTGCATCTGAGTTATCTTTGTTCTGTTTCCATCTGTTCTAATGTTCAGGTTATCACTATGCCTCTGTCATTATGAGCCTGTGACATTTATATTTAGCTGAATGGAACTACGTTGAGAACTGTTCCTGTCCCCTTGAGGATCACATGCTGAAGTGCTTTTAAACCTCATAGTTTGAAATGAACCCCAGAATAGGGAGAGTTAGGGATGCCTAGTGGCTGTTTTAAAGGGTGGTTATACTTACTGGAGGGTTCATTTCCCCCATTTATGCTAGTTTATTCTAGCAAACATCATTCATTGTGTTCTTCTAATAGATGGGGCTGCCTGAACACACTGAAAGTACTGCCTGCCAAAATCAAGGACATCGTTCCACATTTTGTTGTTAGCGTCTTGAATTGCATGATACCAGTAGTTAGAAGAGACAGAACAGAGTGTTTTGTTTGATAATGATGTTTTAAAAATAAAACCTCCTTGAAAAAAAAAATGAAATTATGTCTGTAGTCCACTAAAGTTGACTGAAGGTTTAATAGCATCATTTCTCCTTTATAATCTTGTAACCCACTACAACCCTAAAAATCCTTACTTTCTCCTAACAGGTGGTTAATCGTGAAAGATTCCTTCTTAATGTATATGAAACCCGACAGTGGGGCGATTGCGTTTGTGCTGCTGGTTGATAAAGAATTCAGAATTAAGGTGGGCAGAAAAGAGACCGAAACAAAATATGGACTCCGGATTGATAATCTTTCAAGGTAGAACCAAAACATATTTAAAAAGCATTTTTTTCATGATGTCTCAAAAATAGTTTTTCTCTCAGTCTTAAGTGAAAGGGGTAAAGTAATTTAGATGTTATGGAGTTTTTACTTACAAATCATGCTGAATTATAATGACTACTTCCTCCTTCTGTGTATTTTTAGAAACAGAACATCCTATGTGTGGTAGAAAGAGAAAAAAAATCTTTATAACTCAATGTCTTAATTAACAAAATACCTGAGGAATTATTTGATTTGCAAAATTTGGTTACCTCTTTATCTTACAAAGATGTCTTGGGAAGATATTTGTGTCTTTTATTGTATAGTTTATCAGTGGGTATATGTGTGTGGATACCCTTGTATATGTTTCATCTTAGAAGGTGATGATTATAGCATATACATATGATTTTGTATATGAGGGTATTTCAAAAAACATGTGAAAAAATTGAATTCAAGGAGAAGTTTACTTTGGTACAGAAAGAATTTTTGAAGTCAAGCATTGTTTTTCATAATATACATTTCAATGGATGTTTTAAAGACCTCCTCTATGCTTGGATTTCAAAAATTTTACACTAAAAGGAGACATCTTTTTAATTCCATTTCTTATGAAATTTTTGTAATGCCCTTGTGTCTGATGTCTCTCTCTCTCCCCCTTTTCATATACGCATACCCACACACACTCTGAATAGTTTATCCTTATACATGTATGAATATATTTCTCTATATACTTATACATGCTGACATATATACCTCTGTTAATACCCACAGGGAGTGTGTGTGTGAGTGTGTGTGTGTACATGTGCTCAGTATTGCACCTTGGGTCTTTGTAAAAGACATAGGCATTCAAGCCTTTTTAATGGATCTGTGATAGGACTGAATTCCTGTTATTCTCTGAGAATGCAATATGCAGAATTGTTATCGGAAATGTAGTAGGTCTCCCATTAAACCTGCTTCCAAGTGCTGTATTCCTATTTCTCAGTTGTCCAAGGAAGTTAGGCCTTGGTGTCCATTGGTCCCTGTGTGGTCACGTTATTAGCTGCCTTCTTCCCACTTTCACCCTCACTTGGGCACCATGGTCAAGGTGCAGTTCCATCAGCTGCCTCCTGGAGAAGAGCCCCTTGCTGTTTTGTTGAAGACTCTCTTGCCCTCCATTTGTAGCAGAAGGCCTTCCAGCCCTGCCTCCCTGGCACAGCCGTTTTGGTTCAGGGAGGCAGCTGTCACTCTCAGCTCTTCTCACTAGGTTTTTCTTTTTTAAAGATTTATTTATTTTTATTGGAAAGGCAGATATACAGAGAAGGAGAGACAGAGAGGAAGATCTTCCATCCAATGGTTCACTCCCCAAGCAGCCGCAATGGCTGGAGCTGAGCCAGTCCGAAGCCAGGAGCCAGGAGCTCTTCCAGGTCTCCCACGTGGGTGCAGGGTCCCAAAGCTTTGGGCTGTCCTCAACTGCTTTCCCAGGCCACAAGCTGGGAGCTGGATGGGAAGCTGGACTGCCGGGATTAGAACTGGCACCCATATGGGATCCCTGTGCGTGCAAGGTGAGGACTTTAACCTTTACGCTATTGTGACGGGCCCCTCACTAGGTTTTTTCTTGGCTTTTTCACATCTGTTCTTCTTGTCCTCATGTTTGCAGTTCTTCCCTTCGCTCCTCAATGCTGATTCAGATTCTCTGACAAGGCATTTGTTTGTCCTACCTTAAGTGTGATGGCTGAAGCCCACCACTTCCTGGGAAGGGATCTCAGTCTCCCGAATCTTTGTCACCCCCCTCATCTCCAACCCCAGCAGCATCAGATGCTCTGAAGGTTCAGTTACTGTCGGGCAATAATGTGTCACCATGTGACTTTCTCATAGGAGTGGTTAGGATATGCCCTAATCTTTAAAAGTAATTATTTGAGAATCTCTGAACATAGCCTCTTTACTGTTCTAGAAGGAAGGCTGCATTTCTTCCCAAGGCACACTCTCCTGTCTCGTTCCTGATCTTCTTATATATCAATGTGATTGTACTGAGTGAAGTCACTTGGCTCCAATACCTTACTTTCTTTTGATCTTCAAATATGAGTATCTTATTTTTCAACTCTTGGTGGTTGTCACCAGTTGTGATACTTAGCAGCAGCAACATCTGTAACTTTTCTCCATTTGGTTTTCAGCATGTATAGACCTCTCTGCAGCCCTATGGGACACAGAAATTCAATGCAACTGCTTTAAACCGGAGCATTCTGTAGCCACCCTGGGCCCAATGATTGTGAGGCGCATGCTGCTGCTCAGGCAGTGCTCACCTGCTTTCCTCGGCCCTGTTGTCTGTGATCTGCTTTGCCCCAAGACTGGTACACTACGGTAGCTGGAAGGCTGCCTCCCATCCTCGCACCAATGGAATGGAATGGAAGGTCTCTCCAGGGCTTCCTGAGCAGGGTTCAGATTTGCTCTCATGCATTGGGTAGAAAGGCTTGTACATGCACGATCCCACTCTCTGGGACCAGAGGATGGAGTGTGCCATTTTGCTTAGCTTTGGTGGAAGGGAACGGAAAAGAGAGGATGACTTTACTAAAACATAGCCAAGGTACTGTTCCTGGACAGCCAGGGAATAGACCGTGGGCTGCGCAAAACCAGGGTTCTCAGGTGGAGCCCACAGAAGAACCACCACTTCCGTGTGGGAACTCACCTTGAACTTCTTTCACCGCCTTGTTCAGCAAAGCTCCAGTTCTATAGTAATATGCATATGTGTGTTTGCATGAGTGAGTAAATAAAGAAGCAACCTGAATATTTTCTTTCATCTGCTGATTATTTTATAAATCCTACCAAAAATGTTCAAAGGCCTTGATTTTTTTCTTTTCTTGGTTAAACTTTTCAATTTATGTCTGCTACAGGACCAAACAAATTAGGGAATGTTGTATTTTATGCCTTGTTTGAACAGATAAATGCAGAATGACTCTTCTTTTCCACATCTGTATTTTAAAGGACCCTTATTTTGAAATGCAACAGCTACAGACATGCTCGGTGGTGGGGAGGGGCAATAGAAGAGTTCATCCAGAAACATGGCACCAACTATCTCAAAGATCATCGATTTGGTTCTTATGCTGCTATCCAAGATAACACATTAACTAAATGGTAAGATAGTTTTGCTATAAGCCTGGTGAGATAATCATAGCCTCTAGCAGAATGGTAGCTCTAGTTCATCTGGAATCAGTTTTTAGAACTGCAGAAATACGTTGCACATGATACTTAAGAAGGACCTCTTTTTCTAAAGTAGTTGTTTGCTAACTCAATGTAGCTAAATTTTCTTTTTTAAAAATATATGTTTACTTATTTGATTGAAAGGCAGAGTTACAGAGAGAAAGGAGGAGAGACAGAGAGCTATTATATCTGTCCATTCCCTTTTTGGATGGTCATGATAGATCTGGACCAGGCCAAAGCAAGAGCCAGAAACTCAATCCTAGTGTCCCACAAGTGAGGCAGAGAAACGCCCACTTGCGCCATCTTCCGTTGCTTTCATAGGTGCATTAGCAGGAAGCTTGATTGGCAGTGGATCAGCCAGGACACCAGTCCACAATTTGATTGACATTGCTGCTGTCACAAGTAGCTGCTTGGCCCTCTGTGCCACAATGCTGGTCCTGGATCATAAGCTAGCTTCATATGCTTTATTAATGGTATAAATCAAATGTTTAAGGCATTAGGCATAATTGAGGGAAAGCATTTATTTTCTAGGTTTTTTTTTAAAAAATAAAATCATCCATGGCGTGTTTTCTACGCATGGATTGGAAATTTGGGTCTTTTTTCAGTCTGAGGAGCAAAACCGTTTGTGGATTAAGTAGAATAGGAGAATTTATCTAGCTTCATAGGATGGTAGGGTAAGTCAGTTGTCTCTGAACAGAGAGGAATCAGGTTGTTGTTTTTTTCTGTCCACCAACTGCTCCCTCGTAAGTAACAAATTAAAAGAAACCGTTATGCCCTGGACTTGTCTTTTGAAAGTTCCTGTTCCAGGAGCTTGTTCTCAGGATGGTAATATTTGAGGTGCAATGGAATGCCAAGAAACTGAGGTTTGAGGAGGTCATCAGGTCAATTGAAGGGTTCCCTTGAAAGGAATTACCGGATTTCACATGGGACCCACGTTAGTTTTTGAGAGGAGATTTGGAAAAGCCCGTGCCTGTCCACCCCCAGGATTGAGATCTGATCTCCTTCCTCATTTAGGCTCCCACCACTGGCTTTTGCCAGAGGCTGGTGCTCTGCCATGTGAATGTTCAGCCTCATAAATTATGAACTGGAAAAAACCTCTTCTTTTTGTAAAGTTTACCTGCCTCAAGTGCTTTGTTACAACAGAATAAAATAGACTAGTACAGTGATCTCAGTACTAGTTTTCTGGCTAAACAAGGTAAACTGAGAGGGGACAGCATGGTGACTCAATAGGTTATTTTCCTGCCTATAATGATAGCATCCTGTATGAGTACCAGTTCTAGTCCCAGCTGCCCGACTTCCCATAGAGCTTCCTGCTTATAGCCTAGGAAAGCAGAGGAGGGTGGCCCAAAGCCTTAATATCCTGCATCCATCGGAGAGACCCTGAAGAAGCTCCTGGCTCCTGGCTTCAGATCAGCTCAGCTTTGGCCATTGTAGCCATTTGGGGAGTAAACCAGTGGATGGAGGAATGGAGGATCTCTGGCTCTCCTTCCGTAAATCTGCCTTTTCAGTAAAAATAAATAAATAAATCTGAAAGAAATTAAACTGAGGATGATTTGAAAATTCTGGGCTGTTTTTTTGTTTTCCTAAGTTCTTACATTTGCATCTTTTAGGTATGTTAATGCCAAAGGATATTTCGAAGATGTGGCAAATGCAATGGAAGAGGCAAAGGAAGAGATTTTTATCACGGATTGGTGGTTAGTATTTGCCTGTGGGAATTTTGTCTGGAAGTCTCTGTTGAGAAATGTACTGTAGTCTTCAACTGTTCAAGAAAGCTACACCATGAAACCCAGCAGTTTCCACCAATGATTTTACCTTAGACCCAACCAGATAAGGAATAGTCCCTAAGGAGAGCTCTTTTCAACCAACTTGGCCTTCCAATATACTCTTAAAATACATGGATTGAACAGTCGTGTTTTTGCATTTTTGGAAGTGGATACCCAACTATTTAGTTTCATAAGGATTATGTTGCATTGCAAATTTAGTTACAGAGACAATACAAAATAATCTTCTTTGGGTATCTTTCCTCATTTTGTAATGTCCATCTCCTGGCCCAGTGAATGTGGGTCTTCTAAAATGTTGCTTTGATATTAAAACCGTTTCACTGGAGGACATATGTTAAAATGTCCTCTATGTTGACCAGGCCTGCTCAGCTCTTGTGGACATATATCATGTTTCAACATTCTAGCCCTATTTTAAATGTCCACTAGAGTTAAGATACTTATGAAAGCCACTGGCAGCCTCATATCCACAACTCATTTAGCTCTTGGGAAACTTTCCCCATACTGATGGTATAGACTGTGTATCATTTACACATCTACTTAGGCAGTTACGACTCCACACAGATGACAGTATTGACTGGAGTCAAGATGAAAATACCTAAGATGTGTTTTCCTTCCAGAAACTTCGCTTTTTGAAATTCCTTATTTATTTTCTACATACTGTTTCCTTCCAAATGGTGTCTTACATATGAACTGTGATGATATCATCATAGTCTATTCCTTTCTAATTTTAAATTCCTTAATTTTTTTTCCCATCCTATTTCTTCCCAAATTGTGCCTTGCATAAGAACTGTGGCAATAGCATCTTATGCTGCTCCTTTCTAATTTTAGATTTGGGGGCAGAGGAGATGGGAATATGAAGCCATCTTCTGCTTGGTTTTAATTATATGGAAGCCTGTAATTGTAGGATATGCTTCCTCAACTTTGGCACTATTTTACATTTGTGGTAACAGAGGGTCTTTGTCGTTGAGTGCTGTGTCTAACAGCACATCCCCAATCTCTACACATTACATGTTAGAAGCAAATTCTGGGTTCCCACTACGAAGATGCCTTCAGACATTTGACAAAATGTCTGCCAGTTGAGACAAATCTCTCTGCACTGAGAATTACTGATCTAGAGTGAATGAGTGATATCTACTCATCGTGGTGGCCAGCATGCTCATGCTTGTCAGGGACTCAATTGTAATATTTATGCTATTGCCAAATTTTGCCTTTTCATCCAGTAACCAGAAAGGGGAAAAGAAAATGTCCCATAGTGAAGAATTTTTCCTTAAGTTTTTTTCTAAACATATACAGGAATACACTAAGGCTTAACATAACACTGCATTCCTTTAAAAAAAATCTGAATATTTGCAAAGACACGAGAGACTGAAAAGCACTCTTGCATTGAGTATCTCTGTTAAGGGCTCTAAATGCTGACTCTCATTTTAAAATCTAAAGAGACAGAACCCTGAATGTTTGCTCTTCTCCTTTTAGCAAGAGAATGGTTCAGGAGACTATTTCTTTTTCAAAAGTGTAATTGGATAATTGGATTGCACCATATATCCCTTGAAATAAAACCTTCGCAGTAACTTTCTTCATAACAAGTGAAAACAAAAGCCTGGGTGTCGTCAGCCTGTGTTTCCAAGGGTGTGCAGCAGGCTTCAACTGTGGCCTTCGTCGGTGTCAGCAGCATCTTTTCATGTTGAGCTTTCATGTGGGTTTTGGACATTTTACTTTTTAAGAACTATTTATTCGGATCTCTCCCCTTTGGGATTAAAATGAAATTATTTGTCTTCTTACTCAGTGTTAAGAGATCTTTCTCCATTGTGCTAAAATAGTTCCACTTCATTCTGGTCTTCATGACTTCAAAGGAGAAATTTGCAAGGCACTTGACCATTGTTCTCCTATAAGTAACATATTATTTTTCTGATATGCTTTTGTAAATTTACCTCTGTTTTTATCGTCCAACAACTTTGTTATAATGTGTGAGTTTGTCCTGTTCGGGATTCTCTGAGTTTTCAGAATCTTTACTTTTATGGGTTTTGCCAGATTTAACAAAGTCTCAGGCCTGGCGCAGTAGCCCAGTGGCTAAAGTCCTCACCTTGTATGTGCCAGGATCCCATATGGGTGCCAATTCTAATCCTGGCAGTCCTGCTTCCCATCCAGCTTCCTGCCTGTGGCCCGGGAAAGCCATCAAAGACAGCCAAAAGCCTTGGAACCCTGCACCCATGTGGGAGACCTGGAAGAAATTCCTGGCTCCTGGCTGCAGATTGGCTCAGCTCCAGCCATTGTGGCCACTTGGGGAGTGAACCATCAGATGGAAGATCTTCCTCTCTGTCTCTCCTCCCTGTATATCCAACTTTGCAATAAAAACAAAATAAATCTTAAAAAAAATAAGGCAGTCTCTACCAGGGTTTCTCCAGACATCTTTTCCTGTAGTTTTCTCTTCTTGGTCTCCAGTGACACAAATAATGTGTCCTTGCTTCTGTCTTAGAGTTTGGAAGTTCCCTTCATTTGTTGTCAGTCTGTTGTTGTTGCCACTGTTGTTCAGATTGGACAGTTTCTGTTTGTCTTCAAGCTTGTCGATTCCCTCTTGTCATCTCCATCCTGTAACTGAGCCTCCTTGGGGGAAGTTCGGCTCTTTCGTTGTTGTTATTCTGCTTTTTTTTTGGTAGTTGTATATTTCGATTTGAAAATGTCTTTTCTTCTTTGTTTTATTCCTTTGATTAGTGATACTTTCTGTCTTTCCAGCTGACAGTTAAGGTCTTCACCCTTAATTGTGAGATAATTTTTATAATATATCACAAGGAAT
Source organism: Ochotona curzoniae (assembly GCF_017591425.1). Lineage (NCBI taxonomy): Eukaryota > Metazoa > Chordata > Mammalia > Lagomorpha > Ochotonidae > Ochotona > Ochotona curzoniae. The sequence continues at coordinate 27,938,743 of NW_024467096.1, forward strand.
GAATTAGGTAATTATACCATCCATGTCATCTTGCTGCTGGCACCTGTTCTTTGTTTCCATACAATTTGATCTTTTTGCCAATTCTTTGTGTGCCAAGTGCTTTGTTTATTGTATTCTAGCAAGTTCTAATTCAAAAAGATTTTGATTTTTTTTAATGGTATGGAGAATGTTGGTATTTTTGTTTTAGGTGGTTGACCCATGTGAGTTCTGGCAGAATGTTGCAAGTAGCTGTCCATGAATATGGCTTTAGTGGCACTGCCATTCTGATCTGTTCCAACCATGTGCCACCTAGTGGCCATTCTAGGACTTGAGGGAAAGTCTTATTTCAGCTCTTCAGTGTGCTGCTAAATCATTGTACATGGGCAGCTTGTGAATAAACGGAAAGATAATATCCAATCTTATAGGCCTACTCTCCAAAGCTTCTTCCTCCACATGACTTCTCAACTACTTTCTAGGTCCTTGTGGCATCCATTTTGAGTCTTCTGCAAAGATGAGTTTTGCATAGATGTTCTGCCTGTGCTGTCTGGGGATGCGGCCCTGGGAGATCCCAGCGGCTTGTCCCTGCAGACTCTCCAGGCCAACCCTGCCCCCGCTGAGTTACGAGGACTTCTGGACAACTCCCTGTGCCAATCCTCATTTCCAGGTTTCCCCCTGCAAAGCACAAAGGGGAGGAATAGTAAACTTACTACTAGTCACATAATGTTAGCTTTTATGCACAGCTAATTTCACACAGCTAAGTCCTCTTTTTGGGATAGGTTTGCCACCATAAGCCAAAATACCAGTCATAGCAAGGTACTTAAGAGGTTCTTCTATTCTAGCAGGGTAGGAGCAAGAGTGGGAATGCAGGGGTGGCGGGGGAAGGGAAACATCTCCTGATATGGTGGGAAGATGTGGCTGCCAGAGCAGGGGAAGAGGCAAGACAAAGGAGAATAGGGGAGAAGGGGAGAGGCAGCATGTACAGGGAGGGGAGGAGGAAGGGAGGGAAGAAGAGGAAGCAGATGGGAGGGTAGCCATGAGGGATTGGTGGATGGGACGTTGAAGCTGCAGGCAATTGGTAGGGGGTGGGCATTAGGGGGAGGGGCTGTGAGAGATTGGTGGGTGGAGTTGTCAGATATGGTGAGGTTACAGATGGGTGGGCTCCTGGAACAGCAGGAACTTTGCAGATCTGAGAAGAAGAAGCAGGAAGTGACAGGTCTCCAAGATGGCGGGTCCCATCAGTCTCCAGAGCACTATTTGAACCACTCCTCACATACAGTACTTCAGATATTGCTTTTTTTTAATTCAATATTGAGACTTCCAATTCATGAAAACTCCATCTCTCCATTTATTTAGCAATAATTGATATTTAGCTTTTCATAGCAATATTTAGTTACGTTTTTCCTATACCTGTTTTATTAAATGTATCACTAAGTACTCTATGATTTTGATATGGTTGTAAATGGCATTTCAAAAGTTCATTTCTCAGTTGCTTACTGACAGCATCTGGAATTAGAAGTGCTCTTGATTTTCCTAGACTGACGTTATACGTTTATGACCTAAGTTAATTTGTTAATAGTGATTTGCAGTTTTCTTATTTAAGACTTTCTTCATATATGATCATATAGTCTCTGAATAAAGACCAACTTTTTTTCTAATTTACATGCTCTATTTGTTACTTTATTGCCTTGTGTGGCTAGTATCACTGGTACAGTTTTGAGTAGAAGAGGGTCCTCTGTGCCTCTTTTTCATCATGTTGTTTGGTGTTAGAGGCAGGTTCTTGTATGCACTCTTTATTACATGAGACAATTCCATTTCTGTTTATAATTTGTGTAGAGTTTGATTTGTTCGGTTTTGCACATTCTTTGAAATGACCATGTGCTTCTCCCTTTTACTCTGGTCACATAGTGAATCAAGTAGATTTTCAGCTTTTTAGCCAAATTATATTCCCAACATAATATTTTTTTTTATCAGAATCTGTTAACCCTTCTTTAAGCTACTTGACTTTGGGCAAAGATTTTCATTTTTATGACCATGAAGGGTGTGTGTGTGTGTGTGTGTGTGTGTGTGTTTTCTTGAATTGTGTTTGGTTTGGGTACAAGGATAGTGCTGGATTCTTTAAATGAGGTAGTAAATCCACTCCCCTTTTGTGATGGAATTTAGTAGAACTGACATGACTTCTTCAAATATTTTATGAAACGCACCTATAAAATCATCAGGATATGTTTTATTTGCCAGAAAATTTTAGTTTATTAATCCAATTTTTTCTCTCTCTGAATTTCTTTGAATGGCAGAGTTGCATAGAGTGAGACAGAAAGAAGGATATTCCATCTGATGGTCCACTTTCCAAATGCTGCAACATCTTGGGCTGGTCCATAACCAAAACCAGAATTCTGTATGGAAAGTCTTCAATAGGGATGGGCTGGGACCCAAGGCCTTGGGCTGTATCCTGCTGCCTTTCCAGGCACATTAGCAGGGAGGTGGATGGGAAGCAGAGTGGCCAGGATGCAAACTGGCTCTCTGTTTCAGGATGCTGGTGTCAAACATGGAGTCTTGAGTCCCTGTTACACAATGCTGCCCCAGGAATGCAGTTTTTGAATAGATATAACATTAACCAAAATTTCAGTTCCTTTTTGTTTCCATTTTGGAAACTTTTCCCCAGGAATTTGTTCATTTTTTTTTTCTGAATTAGTGTAAGCACTGGGTAAAGTATTTGACCTAGCTGTTCAGATGCTCTTGTTATATGTTGTAGTATCTGGGTTCCATTCTTGGCTCCAGCTCCCAGTTTGGGCTTCCTGCCAAGGCAGATACTGAGAGAAAGCAAGTATTGACTCACATGGCTTTTAGTCCGTCACCTTACAGAAAGCCTGGATTGATTTCATGGCTCTTAGCTCTGGCTCCAAGCCCGGAAGTCGGTACTGTGGGCATCTAGGGAGTGAACCAATGCATAGGGGCTCTCTCTGTCTTTGTATGTCTATCTCCATCTGAATCTCAAAAACAAAGGTAAATAAATATATCCTGTTGACATAAAGTGATTTGCAGTTTCTTTTTAACCATTTACTATCATCTCAGTGTCTTTATGTTGACTTTATGTTGATTTCCTGTATTGTGTTTTTTCATGTTGCCATTGGTGCTTGTTTTCTGCTCATGCTAGAGGTTTATCAAGCTTACTGATTGCCGGAGCCCAGCTCCAGCTGAGTTCACAGCTCAAGAAGGGTGTGTGGAGTTGGCGATAAGAAAAGACATGGACACTGTCACTTGGTGCCCTCTTGTAACAGCTCAAGAAGAAGTTGTCCTTTTTATTTACTCAGACACATCACAAGCCTCTGCACAATTGTTTGATTGTTCTATTTTTACTTCATAACTAAGTGGTTATGCACAGATGCTTATTTTATTTTTTACTTCATGGTCAACCAGGTGCTCTTAAAGATAATTCTGTAAGTTACCATGATAATTTTCTTCAAACCAAGTCGTTATTCATTCTGCAGTAATAGCCTTTGGGCGACAGCCAGAACTCCAAGGCCGAGGCACATGCAATTACCTACTAATCAGTAATACATTCCTACTACATTTCTGTTTCCACAACTTGCCCATCATTTAATGGGAGAAATATGTTACAAGGGAAAAAACGTAAAAATCCAAGACAAAAGTTTCAAATATTAAACCCCCCTACAATTTCACCCCATAAACAATCAAACAGTAATCAAAAGCATATCTCTATGATATTGATAAAATCACCCTATAATTCCTCTAGTTAAAAATATTATAAAAGTGGCTAAGACAGCTACATTTTCTATGCTCTAAAGAATTGCAAGTACAGGCTAACCTTTTAGGGTCACAGTAGCTATATTTTTTGTCAAAGCAATTTCAGTTCATACTCCCATCACTTTCATTAGTTTGTAAGATTCTTATCAAGCCATTTCCCAGAAGCATGCTGCATGTCTGGGCCAGATTACAGGGCAATGGGTAGGCACACAATAAGGTGTTGAGAAACGGCATGGGCTTAATTATACTCCTGTGCACAGTTAAAGGCCAACTCACCAGGACATTATCATAACATTAACTCCCAAGCTCACGTCAGTTACAAAAGCCATCTCACAGGGGCAAGCAACAATGTGTCAATAGAGTACAGAATTCTTAGTGGGGTGCTTGAGTGTCCATGCAAAAAGAGGGTGAAACCACATCAAGGTAGATGGAGAGACATCCGCTGGACCCTGCCAAACACCTGGGAGCTCCCCCAGGTCCTGCCAAGCAGGGGAGCTGGTCTCTTCACACCTTCATGTCATTCACACTTACTGCACGGACCCCAGCAACTGATGTTTCAAAGAGCCAGCTTTCCTCTCTGTTGTTTTCCATTTTCATAGTTCATTGAGTTCTGTTTGTTTATTATTTCCTTCCTTTTTTTTCTTGGATTTAATTTGTTCTTTTCCTGTCTTCTTCAAATGGGTACTTAGATCATTCATTTTAGGCTTTTTTCTCTTATAAGCATTTCGTCTTCTAAAACCAGAACAGTACATTGTAACATCTGCAGAATCAAGATGTGTCTCACGTTCAGTGCTATTGTACAGTTAGTTAGTTTTTTGCTGCCTTTTCTTAGTGATATATGCAGTGATTAGGCGTCTGACATTCATTGGTGTCCTAAGGTTCTCTACAACGCCCTAGAGTTCAATTCCAACTTTGATCTAACAATTGATCAGAAAATGTCCTGATAGAATGGTGACTAATGAGTCACCACTGCTTTCTTCTTGCCATGTTTCTAGTATTCATGTTAGTCTTGCTTCATGGCATGTAGTATCCTCAAAATAGCTTGATAAGAATTATCTTACAGTCCTCGAAATATCTAGTGGAACGCTCTGTGTAACAGGGTACATGATATTTGTGAGTTGAAATGAGAGAATAAAGAAAATATAATTAAAGCTTAATCGTAGAGTATGCCTTTTAAAATGACCCCAAGCTTAACCCCATTGAGTCAACAGTTAATGTGTGTGTATGTATGTGTATATATGTATGTGGATATGAATTTGTGTAGATATGCATCTATACAGATGTGATTGTCAGTGTGTGACATTGAATGTTTCCTGCGTTAAGGAATTTACAGTGTGCAGAGATGCACTTTGTAGTTAAGACAAACTTTATTTCTCTTTTGTTCTTATATCGATTTCTTTGTTTTATTTGCTTGCTTGTTTGGACGTGAACTCCCTGTGAGGTTGTTTCTTACTCTAAGTTAGTTGTGCAGGTGCTAACACTATACATTCTCTTCTTCCATTTGCCCGTTTTCTTACGTCTCCACTCCAATATGTGCTTCCTTTAGAGACTTTGTCTTTGGAGTTTTATTTTCTTTCACTGAGTGAAATAGAGCATAAAACTGATTCCTTCTAATCCCTGTGACTCCTCTCGCCCTGTTATTTTCTCATGCTGGGACTCCATGGCTAGGCGCTGTGCCAACCCAGAATCCTAAAAGGTGTTAATTTTTGCACAAGCTGCCCTTGCTTTTTGAGGCTTCAAATTTCAGCAGAGAAAAGGTTTTTTGTTTTTTTTGTTTTGTTTTGTTTTGTTTGTTTTTTTAGTAGTAGTAGTAATTTGCTTTTCCTCCCAGTAGAGGAGTTATATCATTTACAGCTGGTTTCAGCCCAAAGGGGCCAGCTGTGGCTCTCTTGTGCTCTTTCCTGTGCCTTGTGGCAGTGCTTTGGGAGATGTGCAAGGGTCCATGCTCACTTAGAATAATGCTGCCTCTTAGCAACCCTTCTTCCCTGCTCTGACAGCTTCAGGCTCTCGTGGGCACTCTCCTTGATACAGAAGTTAGTGTGTCTGTGAATCAGAATGTTTCCAGCAGGATAGCGCTGCAGAGTTAAAGAAGCTTAAACACTGAGAATTTGTCTCATTTAATGAGGAATTCAAACATGGTTGATGCCAGGATTAATGGAAGGGTCTAATGATTTCCAAGTTCAGATCGGCCCGCACAACATGAATATGGCTGCACATCCCAAAATGTCATTCCTGAAACAGGGTCCAGCCTCTAGCTGCATGTGGTGGATTATGTCATGTCATGGTCTCGATGTACAAACATGATTAGGATATTCAAATTCTAAAGGGAAGGAGGCCAGACAGTAGGGGAGCATGGGAGTAAATGGATGTTGGCTGGAGATTCACAATATCTTCATGTGTTTAAATGTATGCGTGTGTGTGTATTTGTAAAAGAAACAAAAATAAACTTGTGTGAATAAAAACCCTTCCTTCTATCTAAAGTTGACATTGACTCATTAGCAAAATTTTGGCTGCCCTTACCATGATGCATTCTGGTGAAAGCATCTGAGCTTTGTGTTTTGTTCCTCTGACACAGTCATGACTTTGTTTTTGTCTTGATTGGTTGAGATCTTGATTTCATGATTTCAGGTTGAGTCCAGAAATCTTCCTGAAACGCCCCGTAGTGGAAGGAAATCGGTGGAGGCTGGACTGTGTTCTGAAACGAAAAGCAGTGCGTACTGTCATCACCCTTGTTGAAACGACTTTTTCAATGTTTGTTGCCTTTGAATTCCCTCTTTCATGCATACTCGGAACTCTCTAGAATTGAACAAAACCTCTTAATTTTAGAGTTCTCCTTATTCTCTTCCAATTCATGTGGTTCAATATTTTTCTTGTTACTTTTGAATGAATGAATATTTTAGCCTGGTTAACAGTATGGATTATCAAAATTTTGTAATCAAAATTGTGTTAGTTAGGTCTGGGGAGTTAATTTCATCAGCCAGAAAAGGTTAGAGAGTTTCATCTTTTGAATACTAAGTGATGAAATAAAATACACTACTCATCATTCCATCAATTTAAGCTAAAGACAATATCACTTAGAGTATAGTTTTATTCACCTGGGGCCACACTGGTGTAAATTGGTGGTGCCTCGGTCTCAGTGTGGGGGTGCTCATTGTAACGATATAACATTTAAACTGTAGAGCCTAAGTGAACATTGGCTGTGCCTCTTATTATGAAAAGTGAGTAACTGAAGCAATATGGATTTATCAATGACTCCATTAGTGTTACTCTTGGAGTTCTTTATGCAGCAGGCCTGCAACCAGTGATTCTAAGTAAACTAGACTAGATCTGGATTATTGTTGGCCATATCAAAATTAGAGGGTGCCAAACTTTTTACTGTCATTTGAAACCATCCTGACCCTTTACAGATTCTGTCACTAAGCGTTCTAGTGGCGTGTACAGATCCAAAGTAAAGGGGAGCAGCACTTTCTCTGTTTCTTTTCATCTTTGCCCGTTTCTTCTTTCCTAGCCTCTGAATTCCATTTCTTCTTTTCTCATCCATTTTCTTCCATTCTTGCATTTTTTTCCTCCATGTGTTTCCAGTAGGATTTAGGATATCCGTAGAGTCAGGCATTACTGCTCATATTGAGGGCAGAAGTTATTAATTTTTATTTCAGACACATGTCCCACCAAATGGCATCACTTTAGTGGATGCTCTAATTCAATGTATCAACAGAATTCCATCCACAAAATTAGAAATCCTCGTGTTGAAAGGTGTTATTCACAAATGCATACATATTTCAGTACAATCTCCAAAATGCCACCTCTGGCCCAGGTACTGTCCCTATTCACCTGTGACAATGAGGTGAATCAGTTTCAGCGTGCCCCTATAAGGTTTGCCCTAGGAATCATGTCTTGTGTTCAGTCATAGTTTTACCAAACTTCTGTTGAATGGACTATAGCTTTCTCCAGGTTTCCTTTCACAGAGCCATTCAAGGCTCCATTTTAGGTTTCCAGCCTTGACAAGCAGTCTCCTCACCCACTGGAGAATCTTGTCCTCAGAGTTTTTAATCCCATACTAAACTGTTTTAGATTTCAGTTGGTGTGTATTTGTTAAATATCTACTATGATGAGGGAGCTTGGCAAATCATGCAGTTGTGCATGGATAAAAGCTATGAAGGAGCTTAAAAATCTGTGCATGGTACAGTTGGGTACAGAGTAGGGCCCAGTCGCAGAGGTAATAGGGAGGGCATTGGACAGATCTGTTCAGGCAAAGGGTATAAGGGACTTAGAATGGGAATCTGGTTTTGATAAGGAAAAGAGACATTTCTAGATGCGGTAATTATTGTGCTGAAGGTTGTATCCATCATAGTCAAGGGACTCTGCCCCACGGAGTTAGCACAAATAGGATGGAGACTAGGCTGTAGCAACTGCTGGCAATCAGGAGGTGAAGATCTAGGAGTGAAGCCAGCAGTTGGGACTTCCTGATGGACAGTGGGAAGAAACATGGGTGTCCTGATCAGAATACAGTGTGGGAGAAATGGGGTAACTCCAATTCAGAAAGCTCAATTTTTGATTGTAAAGCATCCACAGGATGTGTAAGTGAATCTGAGGAAGCTAGAAAACGCCTCAGCAGAGCTCAGGAGGAAGCTCCCAGAGACCTGGCCCTCCAACTGTGTTAGCTGACAAGTGTCTGTCGACTACCCTTAGTGTGCCTATCCAGTTGCCTCTTATGTAGCTAGCATTGTGAGGTTGCTGGTGCATGCCATGACCAAGCAAACGCCATTGCCTGGTAATTGTGTTGCGTTCTAGAAGCTTCTCATTTTAAAAATTTGAGTGACTATTTTCTTCTTTTCCTGGGGAAATGGTAATAACAGTAACAATTAATTTCTCAGTGGTAGGCTTGGCAGAATGCCACAACAGCATATTCTTACTTTTGTCATAAATTTTTAACACTCGGATCATTAAAGTTTGACATTTTGTTGCACATAAACACTGCTTCATGTAAATAATTTAGTTTCTGAAAGCCACATGCTAGCTTCACAAATTACAGGGCTGAAACATAATATTTATTTTTGCATTAATGGGCCCCAGAGGTCTGTAAGTTTGATTAAAATGAGTTTTTTCCCTTCTATCTGTGCAGATTTTCAAAGAATGATTTACAACTGATCTCTGCTATATAGCCCAACATATTGGAAAATGTCCTGTTTGATAGGAAAAAGGAACACTATTTTGCTTTTCTGGCAACAAATTGGAATTCTCGTCTGCCTGCACCCTGCTGATATGTAAGGGTCACTATTTCAAATAGTTTAAACTAGTATTGGGAGGCACATTGCTTACACCGCAAAGCAAACAGCATGCTGGATGTTTCTGTAGTTTTGCTCTTATTCTGCTAAAAAGTGACATATACTGTATTCTGATTTGGGTAGTGACTGCGTTTGTATGCTGTTCCTTACAAAGCTTGCCTTGAAGGCATCTGCAAATGCAGCACCCTGGGGACCTGCAGGAGAGGGCTGAGCTTCTGAGGAGGGGCTGAGCTTCTGAGGAGGGTTTGTTTCCAGGTTTAGTTTTGGTCTTGGCATTGTAGCGTTGCAGTCTAGTGACCCCCGTAAAGGAACAGGTGACCAGGCTTGGGAGCCAAGACAAGTCATGACATCCCTGCACAGGAAAGTAGATGTGGCCCTATCAGGGATGGGCAAACCTGGCTTGTAGGAAGCGGAGATGGTGTCTGTAACCATCAGGATTGTGCTTTAAACAAAATTTGTTATAGACGGAGCACTGCTCTATGTTATAGTTCAGGACACAATTTCTTTTTATTCTTCCTGAAGCCTCTGGGAAATCCTTGGCTGGTGATAATCCTGGCATGGAGGGGTGTGGAAACTAAGCTGTTTCCTTGGAGAAACTTGGCTGCATTTAGAAAATATTTTAACCACACTACATTAATCAGAGAAAGAAATCTGGCTAAGAATCAAAGCCTCTTTCATTTTTGTCATAAAAATGTTTTTCATTGTATTCACATGAAATTAGTGTATCTAAAGCTCCTAAAAAATTCTATTATAAAAAATAAAAGTTCTTTGTATTGTATTGTAAAACTTCTTACTCCTTATCATGCCTGCTCTATTTGATGAGAAGCTAACCAGGACATAAGGTAAAGACAAAGAGGTTTTCTGTCCAGATTTTGATTTCATCAACTCTCTTCTCTGGAATATGTGACTTGGTTGAGGTGAACAGAAGCAGGACACTGGGTGGTCACGGTCAACTCCAGGACACACGTCCTCCTAGCGAAGAATTGATTTCCCTCTGGTCACGGGAAGGTGTTAGACATAGGATGTTTTCACAGAGTGCTTTCTAAGTCACGGGTTAACGCAGGTCCTTTTTCTCCATATAGCTTTCCTTGTGGAGAAATGATTTCCCATAGATTATGAGACTGCAGACCCACAGTGAAACAGGTGCCTTTGTTCCTGATTGATGCATTTACTGTGCCCTTTACTAGTAGAATTTGTTTTTTAAAGTTCAGATATGCAGAGAGGAGGAGAGACCAAGACAAAGATCTTCCATCCTTTGATTTACTCCCCAAGTGGCCACAATGGCAAGAGCTGCACTAATCTGAAGCCTGGAGCCTAGAGGTTCATCCGGGTCTCCAACAAGGATTTGGGCCATCCTTGACTGCTTGCCCAGGCTACAAGCAGGGAGCTGGATGGGAAGTGCAGCCACTGGGATTAGAACTGGCACCCATATGGGATCTCTATGCATGCAAGGCGAGGACTTTAGCCACTAGACTGTCACACCGGGCTCAGGGTAGAATTTATGATAGTGTTGTAATGTCATGACCAAAAGATAATGGATGTATCACATAAGTTCCTACTAATTAACTGTTTATTATGGCTATAGACATGTAATTATAAACCACTTTAAGAAATAAACTTTGTAATATTTTATTACTTCCTTATTAGTCATTTGTATTTCAGCCAAAAAGACTTAAAACTTTCTACCCAATTTCCTTTGGAGTCCATTTATGTCAATGAGTAAAGACATAATATAGGAGAAAATGTCAGGTCTGAATAAATGGAGGATAATAATGTAATCCATTAATGATAACATCTCTACTATTTAAAATTCCCATTAGTTATTCCACTAGAAGGAAAGTTGTAGGATTCAGACCAAGTTCTTAATTTGCAGCTCTTCATGAGTATGAATGCTATAAGCCTAAGGAGCAGAATTTTATTCACTTAAGACAAATAAGCCATGATGAAAGAAATTGGGTGTGATATTTCATAATTTAGTTTGGAATTTGGGGTTTTTAGCTTTGCATTATATTTTAAGTGAGAGGCTGTAGTTTTGAAACCTTTATCCAGTGTTAAGTCCTAATTTTTTCTAACATGAAAAAAAATGTATGTTAAGTACAAAAAGGACATAAAATTATATGTACAGCAGGTAATAACTATATAAACATACCAGGAATCTATGTACAGAAATTTCTAGAGAAACCTTTAACACCAAACTATTAACATTGGAAGCATTTGGGTGGTTAAATGATTCTTAAAATTCCCCAATTTTCCTTAATAAGCAGTAATTGCAAGGGGGACTCAAAAAAATGCTCAACTGACTGGTGGTTGAGTAGTGCAGGGCTGCTGTCACATACAAATCACAGGCTTGTCTCTGACTCTTAGAGAGGGTGGAGGCAGGCCCTCCTCCTCCTCCAGGAAGGCCTCAGCATCTCCAGCTTCTGCCGAGAGTACCTCTGCAGCCCCAGGCCTTTGCTGCTCTCCCTCCTTCCTCCACCTTACCCAGCTGCATTTTGTCCTCATCTGCCATGGGCTAGACATTGGCTGTGAGGTGGCATGTCAGCTTTGGACACACGGGAACTTATACAGAGTCTCATGCCTTCTGCTGGGCAGCCACATGTGGTGGCTGCTCTGGCTGCACTCTGATTTTGAATAGCAGAACACAACTTGCACGGTAGCACTGAAGGATGGGATCGGCTTCCGACTTCGCCATGAAACTTTCACGCAGTATGATTCCTTGCGGAGCGCTTGCCGGCTAAAATCATTTGAAATTAATCGGTCCATGCCTAGCCCGTGCCTCTTTCCTGTGCTGCTTAAATCTGTACTGATGGACTTGACTGTAATAATGGTCCATGATTACAGTAAGCAATGAGGGAATTCCAAAGGGCAGTGTAGAAACGGAATGACATGTTTAATCTTTTGGATCTTGTGTTTCTAAGAACAGGAGTGGGTCTTCTCCAGGTACTCAGATTGCTCCAGTGCACACCAACATGTCAGTAAAGTGTGTTCTTCCAAAATTGTGTGTACTCTCAGGTATTGCTGACACCAACAAAAAGAACATGTTAGCAATTTTCAATGGTTTGTTCTTATGATGAATTTCAACCCCCGACATGCTTAATACTATTGACCAAGAAATATTGGGGAATTGGATCTGTGCTTGGTTTGAACCAAAATTTATGTCCTGTGATCTAAAACCTAAAAATATGAGCTCCTATGTTATTTCCTATCAAACAGCAATGCAAAACATTCATTTCTTCCTGAGTTTGACATAGTAAGATTAATTTTAATTCAAATTTATGCTATGAAAAATTACTGATAACCCTGGATTACCAAATTAAACATTGACTAAATTACTCTTTGACATTAGATTTTATGAGATGCAATTGCATACTTAAATACTATAGAAAATATTAGGAAAAAATTCTTGCCTTTAATCTCTAGGTAGTTACATGCCGAGATGTCATTAGCCACTTGAATCCAGTGGTATGCGGTGTTTCCGCATGCTTTCACAGCTGTGGGGAAGAGAATGAGTATCTCGGGGGTGTGAATTGCATAGCAGTCCTGAGGATACAAAGAAGGAGGAAAAAGTGACCCAGGGAGTAGGGGTGGCTAAGAGCGCCTGGCAGGAAGTACATTCTGAGCTTATGTTGGGGTGGAGAAGAGGGTGAATGTTCAGGTCCCAGAGCAATTTAGCCAAGACTGAAAGCCTGTCATGAACCACAACTAAAATAGAAATACTAGCGGTTTCCTGCGATTGCACAGTCTTTTTGATTCGCATCAACAGTGTTATTTATACCACTCTGTATTGCATCCAAAAAATGGTCAGTTATTTTACCTAATTGAGAGATAATGAAGGTCAACCAAGCAACATCTCTTTTCCTGTAACATGAATCAGATCAAAACTCTCCTCGGTGACAGGTGTTTCCAAGTTACAGGACTGGGATGGGCATCTTGCCTAGCAGTTAAGACGCTAAAATGCCTGAGTCAGAGCAGATTTTGATTTCAGCTTCCTGCTAAGGCAGAGCCTGGGAGGCAGCGGTGATGGCTCGAGTCACTGGGTCCCAGCGTTGTGGGAGACCTGGACTGAGCTCCTGGCTCCTGGCTTTGACCCTGGTATAGCTGCAGCTACACAGATGTTTGGGAAGTGAAACTGCACAGGAGCGCTGTCAGTCTGTCCCTTTCTCTGTGTATGTCTCTCTGCTCCTCAAATACTAGTTTTTAGAAGTTATGTAAGACTATGGAATACTTAACAACTGGAGCTACAACTTCAGCTTCTGGATCTGGAATTAATTAAATACTGACACTCTTGATACAAGAAGACCGAAGAATGGAAATGAGATAAATTGTTAGTTTTGGTATTGGTGTCTTAATAGACACTCATGCTTCACTTCCTTGTCTATTAGTTATTTTGTTATACTTGTTAATAGAAGACAGTATGGTGCACAGAAAGGAAGATCATACCCTTGCTCTTCCATGCATTTCTCTTGTGACAGCAACAAGGAGTGAGGATCTTCATTATGCTCTACAAAGAAGTCGAACTTGCTCTTGGAATCAATAGTGAATACAGCAAGAGGACATTAATGCATCTACACCCCAATATCAAGGTATTTAAATGAACCCCGATGACCAGTCTTGCTTCTGTATGTAATTTTCAGGTACATGTGCTATGGTTCTCAATAAACTACGTAATTTTCTAGTATGTATTTTAAGTAAATAATGGAATCTTAGGAAATACAGAAAAATCTCAACCAGTGAGAGTCCTCAGAACTCCTGTGTCTGTCCCTCTGACCTTGATAATTCAAAGTGACAGATTAGTCAGGAACATACTTTCTACAGTTGCTTTAATAGCCAAGATCACTGCAAACGCTTCACAGTTTGCCTAAGATTATCCTAGAGACACTTCGGAGGAGATCCCCCGGTTTCATCCCCAGAGGGTTGATAATGGCAGGAGATCTCCTCTAGTTCTTTTTGATTCAATAACCTAGCTTGGGCCTGGCGTGGTAGCCTAGGGGCCTTAAGTCCCCAACTTGTATATATTGGAATGCCATGTAAAATGTGGTTCTAATCCCAGCAGCCCCTGCTTCACATCCATCTCTCTGCTTGTGGCCTGGGAAAGCAGTCGAAGATGGCCCAAAGCCTTGGAACCCTATACGCGTATGGGAAACTTGGAAGAAGCCCCTTGGCTCATTGCTTCAGATTGGCTCAGCTGTGACCCCTTGTGGAGTGAGCCAGTAGATGGAAGATTTTCCTCTCTTTACAATAATTATTATTAATTTTAACATATAAATAATTACCATTATAACGAATGTTGAATCATAACAGAAATGTATTAATCTATTGACACTTTAAATATATTAACAATAAACATTATTACTGTGAACAATAATGCATCAACAAATTGTATTATCTAGATGAGGTTGCTAAATTCTCTGTGGAAACACAGAACCTAGCAAGACTGAACTATGAAAAAAATACACGATCTTGATCAACATAACTTCAGGAAATTGGTCAATATCAAAACTACTCCACACACAAAAAACTATTGGATATGATTATTTCACTGGGGAATTCTACAAAATATTTACTGAATTATAATCAGTCCTTCTCAAAGGTTTCCAAACATTGAAAAGGGTAGAAGATGCCCTGATATATCATTGCCCTATGAGCACTGACCTGTACACTTCAAAATGGTTATGATGTGACAGTTTATGTTATATGTGTTTTACTGCAATGAAAAGTTCTTGCCAAAGTTTTTGAAAGTGTGCCGCGAAGGCTCATGAAAATAGGATAGGTCACATGATTCATTTAGGGAGTTCTGTTTGAAAGCCTGAGGTCACTCATTCCTCCAAGTTCCTTTCTGATTTCTGTGCCTATATTCATACATTAGGCTTCCGACTCAGTAGCTACCAAATCCAATTTGTTCATTTTCCAGCCACAGATGTTGACGTTTGGAGTTTTAACAACAGTGATACCAAGGGGGCTAGTGCCATGGTGTTGCAAGCTAATCCTCTTCTGTGGCTCTGGCATCCCACATGGATGCTGATTCATGTCCCAGCTGCTCCACTTCCAGTCCAATTTCCTGCTTAGGGTATGGGAAAACAGTGGAGGATGGATGAAGTCCTTGGGTCCCACACTCACATGGGAGACACAAAAGAGGCTCCTAGTGAGCCTGGTGTGGTAGCCTAATGGCTAAACTCCTTGCCTTGCATATGCCAGGATCCCATGTGGGTTCCAGTACTAATTCCGGTGGCCCCATTTCCCATCTAGCTTTCTGCTTGTGGCCTGAAAAAGCAGTTGAGGATGTCCCAAACCTTGGGACCCTGCACCCACATGGGATACCAAAAGAGGCTCCAGGCTCCTGGCTTTGAATTGGCTCAGCTTTAGCTGTTGTGGCCATTTGGGGAGTGAATCAGTGGATGAAAGATCTTTCTCTCTGTCCCTCATCCTCTCTGTATATCTGACTTGCCAATAAATATAAATAAATAAATAAATAAATAGGCTCCTGGCTCCTGGCTTTGGATCTGCCCTTCTCTGGCCACTGGGCCCACTTGGGGAATAAGCAGCAGATGGAAGATCTTTCTCTCTGTGTGTCTTTCCTTCTCTCTATAAATCCACCTTTCACCAAAAAATTTAAAAATAAAACATAATCAAAAGGAAAAGGAAACCAACTATCACACTGAGCTTTCATCAAGTGTACATCATGGTCGCTACCTTGAATATGGGATCTGTGGTGCAGGGTAGGAGGGCGTACCTTGAATATGGGATCTGTGTGCAGGGTAGGAGGGCGTACCTTGAATATGGGATCTGTGTGCAGGGTAGGAGGGCGTAAAAAGGAGTTTTTTTGGCTATGTAATTTGGGAATTTGTTGGTAGGGGGATGTTGCAGTGGTTGAGGTAGGCATATACTTACCATGTTTTGTTATTTGAAATATTAGAAATGCTTTTCAGGGAAAAAGTAGATCTAGCTTAGTATGATAGGAAAAACATTGTTTTTAAACCTACTGAGGAACTTTTGCCATCGCTAGGTGATGCGGCATCCAGATCACGTGTCATCCAGTGTCTATCTGTGGGCTCATCATGAGAAACTCGTCATCATCGACCAGTCGGTGGCCTTCGTGGGTGGGATTGACCTGGCCTACGGAAGGTGGGATGACAATGAACATAGACTCACAGACGTGGGCAGCGTGAAACGTGTTATTTCAGGACCGTCTCTGGGGTCCCTCACGGTGAGTGAATGTCCCCCGCCATGGAACGGCCCAAAGGGAGCATCTTTTGTAGCAGTGTTTTATTGATGGACTGATCGCCTGGTTGGTTGAATCACAGGTGACTTCTCCTTGGGGAGATAGAAGATAGCCCTGGTTTCAAATCCCAGCCTCCGCAGCTGAGCTAAGTCTGTCTCCTCCCTTGTAAGAAAACACATGCAACTCAGTGTTCCTGGCTCATGCTCCTCTCCCTGGTGTCCCACTTAAAGATTGATGTTCTATGCGTAAATAAGAAGTTCCTAAACAAAAATGTGTGAAAATGACGATGTTAGCTCAGTAATGGCATGGTGCCTTATTAAAAGAAGCTGCCAAGGCATTTGAAATCTTCCTGTTTAAGAATGGACAAAAGTAACATGGGTCCACCTGAGGGAATTCTGTTGGAGCAGGAAGTGAATAACATCTCAAAATACTTTTCAAATCAAGAAGTGCCAAGAAATCTCTATATGTATATCCATCTGCTTGCTTCTGCAATGGAATGACTGCAAAACATTAATACGCCAACTAGAACTTTTGATTGGCTCTGTGTACTCTTGATGACTTTTCTGGGAAACAGTGATTTCCTGAGTTAGGGAACAGAGAACAGAAGCAGTGGTGTTTGTTCACTGTTTTTCAGCAGGAGCAGTTCAGTTGCTCACACAGTCATGAATGTAGCTCATGGAGTGGTATTTAAGATAAAAAGGTTAATTGGGGTGAAATTTCAGGAATTTTGGTCTCCCAGAAAGCAGTCACAAGGTTGTGTTCAGCAGCTCCAGGAATCTGCGCTGCCCTGTGGCTGACCTGGGAGGGATTCTGTGTGTCCTGGCACGCCCCCAGCAGGTGTAAGCCTTGCCCCTCAGCTGCACCAAAGGGCTGCATTGCATCCTATCTTATTCAATGTCTTTTTTTCTTTAAAATAATTTCCTCAGGCTGCCACCATAGGATCTATGGAGTCCTTAACCCTCAAAGATAAAAATCAACCCAACAAGGATATGCCACCCAGGAAGAGCTTGGATGATGTGGATTCAAAACTGAAAGGGGTCGGCAAGCCAAGAAGGTTCTCCAAGTTTAGCCTCTATAGGCAGCTACACAAACATCCGCTACACAACTCCGACAGCCTCAGCAGTATTGAGAGTGCCTCCAGTAAGTCGCACTCTTGGCCGTTCTGGATTGTGGTGTCACTTTGTTTTGTCCACAGCTGGTCACAATGTACCCGTTCTCCAAGTCGGTCTACACAATGCAGAAGAGTCTTGTCGTCTTACTCAAGATCATGCCTTCGCATGTCTTTGCCCCGTTGTAGCACAGGTTTATTGTTTTATTCATACAAATAGTTGTAGCAATCACAGCTCATGCTTCTGGTGGTAAAAGAATGACAGGGTTTCTAAAGTTTGCCAAAGCTGTGACAGGGCAAAAAGGTATTAGATGGACTTTTATTCATTTTCCTTAGAAGAAATTTCATGTTTTCCCATTTGGGAACACATCAAGCTTGTAGCATCAAATAGCAGACTCTCTCCGTCTTCTGAATTTGCTGTTCTTTTCAAGTCTGTCTTAAAGCCCTACAATTTTCTGTAGGGCGCAGCCTTACGACTGATTTTATAGCCCTGCCTCCTTTTAAAAATGATCAAACTTGCTTTCCTCTTCAGAAAACCCTGTACATCTGTGTTTCTGTGTAAAAAACAAGAACTTTCAACTTTCTCCAGGTTATTTTAATCACTATAGAAGCCATCAGAATTTAATCCATGGTCTAAAACCCCACTTGAAACTCTTTGGCCTGCCCAGTGAGTCTGAGCTGGGACTCACTAGAGCTGATGCTGGTAAGTGACATGTGATTGACAGAGCTGCCAGGCTTCAGCTTCTGTTGTACCGTCTACTGCACTGGCATAGGGAGCGTGTGTCCAGGCTGCCTTGCTGTGTGTCCATCTCCAGGCCACTTGTGTTACGGAACGTGTGCTCTGTGTGACCTGCTGAGTGGCTCCCAGGGATCCTCCTCTCCAGCAACAGGGGAAAACATGCCTAACAGTGATGCAGTCCGTGAAGTGTGAGCTGGGGAAGGAGGGAGAACTTCCTCTTCCTTGATGAGTCACGAAGATGTTTTGAGTCTGATTTGGATCTGGAGGCATTTGTTTGGAGTGAATGAGGATGGGGAGACTTGGCAAGTAAAGGAGGCGAGTTGAGTGAAAGAGGTTGAATAGAAAAGCATCCTAAACTACTACCGGTTGGGTCAGGGGCTATTTTTGTTGCAAGACTGCGAAGACGAACAAGGTCACGTTCGTACTGCCGACAGGGTGCAAAATCTTGAAGGTGTTGACATGAAGGCTGTATTCAGAAATACAGCATGATCAAAATTGCAAACTGGTAACCCTGTGTCAGCACCAGGGACTCCAGGAACTACTTCATCAGGGCCTAAGCTACAGAAATGAAAATGAAGGAGGTTTTGGCGAGCACAAAGATAAGTAGTCACTGCAATAAATACTAATAACAAAACCTTAGCCACCCATCATTGTGTGCATATCCCGAATGTGACTGCCTTGAGCATTTGCCGTGCTTAGCAGTAATCTTAGGATTAGAGATGTGATCAACTGGCCCAATAAATGCCATCTTATCAGCCTCCCAGTGTGCATGATTCAGATTTGTGATTTAGCAGAAATGTAGATTATCCTTGGTAACCCTCATTCCAAGGTCGCTCTTGTCTACTGTGCAGAAGATGAGGGAGTTAGCGTCCTGCTGACACCCCTGGGCACGGTCACCCATACAGCTAATAAAACTGATAAGTGCGGCTGGACCTTGAGCCTGCTTTACTCTGTGTACTCCATTTTTGTTTAATGCATTCCCTGGCTGTATATAGACAAAAAGCTTCAAGGTAACTATGCAATAAAAACTGAATTTTTAAAAATATAATTACATTGTTATACATTTGAAATGGAGAACATACTTGGAGAGACGTTTATTCAGCATACAGCTAGGGCTTGAGGCATAGACTCAAGGACAACTCCTTGTAATTCACGTACTTGACAGAACTTCAAAGCTCCGAAAACTAGAGGCCACTAGGAATCCACAGAGCCCGATCA
Source organism: Ochotona curzoniae (assembly GCF_017591425.1). Taxonomy (NCBI): domain Eukaryota; kingdom Metazoa; phylum Chordata; class Mammalia; order Lagomorpha; family Ochotonidae; genus Ochotona; species Ochotona curzoniae. Next base: position 27,958,053 of record NW_024467096.1, read on the forward strand.
CAAGTATCTTTTACAGGAGATACTAAAGGCGGAGAGCTGGAAACAGGACCATGTAACCCCCTCATTATAATATGTGGCATTGTTTCTTTATGTCAGGTGTTTAAAATGATATGGAGGAATGAGGTTGCCAGATCATAAGGTAGAGGTGTCTGGATTATGATGGGTAGAAGTGCTGCTTACAACAGGGTTGAGAGCAGGCAGAGAAGGGTTAAATTGGATGCTGCTTGCAGCAAATAACTCAGGCTGAGGAGAAGATGGCCATGGTGATGAGCCAAGGATGCTGGGGAGGGTTGGGTTTTCCTGTGTTGATGGGAATTAGCCTGGCCCGTGTTCACAACCCCTCACTGTTACACTGGATGTATGTCCAGGACAGCATTGTTTCTGGAGAGAGAAAAAGAGAGAATAAGAGTAAACAGCCTAAATATCAGATTGTGGAAAAATAGAGAAGATCATAATGATGATTGGATGAAGGAATTGAGACTCATAAAATTATAAGAACAAAGAAAACAAATGTAGATGTGCTTATTTAAGTATTTGCTGATCTCCTTGATTATGTCAGTTGCCATTTTAGGACTAGTGATGTAGTAACGGTAACAGATGAAATGCAGCTGAGTGATGGGGGAAAGGTGGGAACTGTCTACACAAATAGATCATCAGACACCATTCAGAGGGTGACGATTACCGTGGAGAGAAATGGACGAGAATAAGGGCAGATGCAGAGAGGGATGGGTTGCCATTCTGTATACAAGGGTGTTTCAGAAAGCTCAAGGAAAATGGAATTAAAAGAGAACCTTATTTTGGTGCAAAAATTAAAGAAAGGAAAGGGGAAAGGAAAAAAAGAAAGGAAAGGAGGAAAGAAAGAAGAAAGGAAGGAAGGATGGAAGGAAACGAATTCCTGCAGAGTTTCTTCAATAGTGGGCACTTTGTGTGACCTTTGTCAGGACCTCTCAGAGTACCTCTCGAATTAGTCTTCAACTCAATCAAAAGAAAGAAAAGAGGGTGAGTAAGAGACTGTCTGAGGATGCCTCAGGCAGGAGGCAGTGCAAGGGCCAGGGTGGTGAGGTAGGACCGAGATTGGTTGGGCTCCAGGAATGTGCTGCAGTTTAGTGAGCTGCAGAAAAATGATGGAGCAACGTCAGAGAGACAGGGGGCTTGGAGGAGGATTGGGCTGAATAGATTGGGAGAGTTTTTATGGAGTGTTTAAGAATCTGGCTGTGTGTGAGACAGGCGCTCAATTGATGGTCCAAAGCAAAGAATGGATGCGTTCTGACTACATTTTTACAGACTCATCCTGCAGAGCAGATCAAGGTGACGAATAATGACCAACCGAATATATTCTGAGAGTAGAATTGACAGCACTTGACAGTGCAGTGGATATGAGATATGATAGATGGCGAGGACTTCAAGTCACTAGTGCCACTGTGGGAAGGCCGGGGGAAGACAGCAAGGGAAGACAGAGTTTGAGGAAGATTGCCACTTTGTCAGAGCAAGCAGCTGGTTCAGGTTGGCGAAGGAAAAATGCATGATGCCAGCTTTGTTGGGAAGATGAAATTTGAAGTGATTCATTTGCTTTCCACATGGTAGATACTGTCATCCTACTGGTTTTATTGGTTAATTATACATGCAAATTTATTATGTATTATTAATATGAGAAAAATTGATTTTAAAAGAGAAGCCAAAGGAAAATTGAGTTCTTGACATCAGAACTTTCCAGCCCTGAGTTTCTCAAGGGCTGTGAGGGAAGCCTGAGTAGCTGACCCCAGGCCTCTCCTGCCCCTGCTGGCACCTGCTTCACCCAGAAGAATCCCACTTGTATTGGTTTCATTGTCAGAGTTCGTTCTGAATTCCAAAGATGGTAAGCTTGTGCTAAAAATAATGAAGGAAATACAAAGAGCACGATTCTCGGCTTAAGTTGAGTGGTAACTTTAACTCATTTCTTAAAAGACTTGAAACCAAGCACGCAATGTCTCTTCATTAGAAATACAAGCTATTCGTTTGAATGAATGGTTTCCCTTTCTTGAGGATATGAAACCAGGTTAACTGCTCTCTGGCGTCAGTTTCACTTGAGTAGAACAAGCTGTGTTGATCTGAGTTCCTAGTAAACCTTCCTGGAGTAACAGAATTGAGTGTGGATGGTGCATACAAGACCACCCTTGGTTTGTAAATAGAAAAATCCCACTAAGAATGCCAGTAGATTTCCATAGACTCCAGGAATTGTGTTCTCCCAGAATTACATTATAAAAGAGAGATTTCCAAATGACATAATTTTGTTTTTGTACTTCCTCCACTTATGTTCAGCAGCTATGCTGATCTTTTCCTTGTAAGCTGCATTACATAAATGAGTGAGGTGGAGAAATACTTCTTTTGCAATTTTGTTGAGAAACGTTTTTCAAATTTGAATATAGAGTCTTAAGGGATAATGAGTGATAGATTAAACTGTTGAAAACTTTGTTATCAGGGATGTAATGTATATGTAAGACCCATTTATTCTTGTTAAGGAATTTATTAGCTAACAAATGAGCATAGTCTTTAAGTGTTTTGTGAACCCAGTACTTTAGCAATTCACTGAAGATTCTCTGGCTTCAAGAGACATCACTAAAGCTTTCTCCACACAGGTAGTACAAATCCACAAACCCTTTAATCTTACCATTTGGAATTTTGAAAATCAAAAGGTTTTCAGTATATTTCAGTAAGGAACTCTGCTTGAACTTGCCTAGAATAAAGGCAGAAATTCAGTAAGTTGTTACGAAGAGAGCTTTCTTCCTAGTAGGCAGCTCACGCCATTGCAATATTTTAAAAAAGATTTATTTATTTTTATTGCAAAGTCATATATACAGAGAGGAGGAGAGGCAGAGAGGAAGATCTTACATCCAATGATTCACTCCCCAGGTGACCGTAATGGCTAGTGCTGCACCAGGAGCCAGGAACTTTCTCCAGGTCTTCCACGCGGGTGTAGAGTCCCAAGGCTTTGGGCCATCCTCAGCTGCTTTCCCAGGCCACAGCAGGGAGCTGGATGGGAAGTAGGGCCGCTGGGATTAGAACCAGCACCCATATGGGATCCAAGGTGTTCAAGGCGAGGACTTCAGCTGCTAGGCCATTGCGCCAGGCCCCATTGTAACATTTTTTTTAAGCATTTGTATATTTTTATTGGAAAGTCAGCTTTGCACAGAGAAGGACAAAGATTTTCTGTCTGCTGATTCACTCCCAAAGTGGCTGCAGGGCTGGAGTTGAGCCGATCTGAAGCCAGCAACTTCTTCCAGGTCTCCAACATGGGTGCAGGGTCCCAAGACTTCTGCCATCCTCAACTGCTTTCCCAGGCCATAGTCAGGCAGCTAGATAGAACACAAACTAGCACACATATGGGATCCCAGTACTTGTAAAGCGAGGTTTTAGCCACAAGGCCATTGTACTGGGCCTAAGCCATTGTATCTTAAAGCATTAAGTGAGGGAAATGTCATAAGTATGAATTTCAGCCCCTACATAAATCTATGATCTCCCCCCCCCCAAAAGAAAAGAGAATTCTTGGGGTTAGTTACTTTTGAAATCAAAAGGATCTGGATGTGAGAAGCAATGTAATGTAACAGCCCCAGCAGTGTACAGCAAACTCACAGAATGTAAGCAAACTCTGAGAGGGATCAGTAGATAACCAATAATCTCTTGTTAGTGCGTGTCAAGCCCTATTAATAAATAACTAATGGGAAAAAACAGGGATTATTTTCCAGAGCCTTGGAAGTGTGGCAAGTATTAGTTAATTTGTATAGATGGGGCAGTAGGATATTTCTATATTGGTTTATAGAGGGCCTGAAAAGTCAGACAAATACACTGTTCCTTATCCCTTCCTGACTGGAGAATTCCACTGGAGAGGAGTGGTGTAAGTGTAAACTTTTACAGGGTTATGCCAGAGTGAGAAAGAGGAGTTCCATTAGGTCGCACTGGATGGTCCAAGAATGCAGCAGAATTTCATTATGACTCAGGAAGTGTTGATGGCAGGTGGGTAGAGAAGGGAGGCGTCCGAGTTGAGTTTTCAGCCTGAGAAAACTCTACACAGGAAGTCCGTAAGGGAGAACTTCATTTTTATGGGGGGTAATCATAATTTTTATGGGGGGTGTTGGATATAATTGCTAATGAAAGATATATGTAAACAATGTCAGGAAGGAAGACAGGCCTATCCATGTACATTTAGGAATTATATGGGAAAGGACAGGGGAAGGTGAGGGAAAACTGTTAGGAGGAAGGAGCTTGGTTAGGAAGAGCTAGTGGAGAAAGGAGAAGTGGAACCTTGGAAGGTTATGAGAGGAAGCAGGAGGGAGCAGCAAGACACCACCCCAGCTCCACAAGTCAGAATCTGGGCCACTGAGAGAGTGTGGAAAACGGTCAGGACAAGCTTGTGTCCAAACACGAGGCAGACCCATTGTGGATCACACTGGAGCCTGCCATGGTTTGGATGCAGTTTGTACCAAAGGGGCGCATGTGCTGGACTCCTCATACTGTGTGGGGGTGCTAAGCTGGAGTGTAAGAACCTTCATGGGGTGGGGCCTAGTGGAAGGTGATTAGCCTGGTGCCCCACCCTGGGGAATCAATTCCAGAGTTTTCAACAGGAGTGGGGCAGATCCTCCAGAGTGGATTAGCTCTCTTGAGAGCAGATTGTTTTAAAACAGAGCCACCCTATGTGTGCGTCAGTTCTACACAAAGCCGTTTCCCTTTCTGCTTCTCTGCCATGCTGTGACACAGCCCAGGGGACCCTCCCTAAACACTGGTACTACGCTAGTTGGATCTTGCAACCAACAGAATGGGGAGCCAAGTAAATCCTCCTTTGTACATCACCTGGACTCAGATACTCTGTTCTGACCACACCGGCAGGCAAAGAGCCAGATTGCAGTGCAGTGGAGTGCCTCCGTAGTCCATATGTTCTGGGGAGCCCCTTGATTTAAGGGGAATCCTTTAGGTCATGGGTAAAAATGTAAACAGATTTGAATCACGAATTCATTGAATTCAGTTAAAATGAAGACTAATTTTCTGAGACTGGAAATTTGCTATGTTTTGTTTTCTTCTTCTTAACAAATTACTAAGTGAACATTTTTAAATGAGTCTGTATATCCATGTCTTAGAGTTTCTCAACTGAAGGAAACAAATACTATAGATGTATATGAACATTTTTCAATTTGACCCTGTATTTATCTCATTATTTGTCCTTTCTTTTTCCCTGTTTTCCTTTAAAAAGTGCCATGCCTTACTATAAAGAGCCTCCAGGTGAGCAAGTAGACCTAATAGTGCTTTGCTGTTCAGTCTTTATAGAAATAATTCACTGGGAGATGTCAGAAGGAGTGTATTTTTTGCCATTACTTAGTTTTATTTATTATTGGTGCTTTCAAGCGATGTTTCTTGTTCTAAAGAAGGTTTGGTTAATTTGAAAGAGTGACAAGGGTGGGGGTGGGGAGGCAATGTGAGTGGGGTGGGGGAGGGCTGAAAGAAAGAAGAGAGACTAAAATCTTCAATGCATTGGTTCATTTCCCAAACAGCTGCAGCAGCCAGATCTGAGAACTCCATTCTAGATCCCCACCTGAGTGGCAGGGGCCCAAGTACTCAGGCCAGCTTCCACTACCTTGCCAGGTATCTTAGCAAGAGGCTAGACTGGAAGTAGAATAGCCAGTTCCAAATCTGAACTCTGAAATGGGAGCCCATATCCCAAATCCCTAACCTGCTATACCACAACACAGACTCAAAGCCGTTTTTCTTTCATGACTGATTTCAATAACCATTGGATGATTAATCATTCATTTTAGGACAAATATTAGCTTTGTGTGTGGTGAGGACATAAAACATTTGTTCTGCAAATATTTCCCGATTGCTTCCTGGCTGCTGGAGTTTTTCTATTGTAGAGAGGTAGCACGGGGGCAGAGTGGTGGTGAGAAGGCCGAGCCTGTCCTCCTGGCCCGTCCTCCCGCTGGCTGTTGCAAGCAGTGTTGCCTACTTACTCAACGAGTAACTTGGCATCCAGTGTTGATTTGTTGAGTGCCTGTTCTGTGCCACCTGCTGCCTTTGTGATTTGTGAATCTGCTAGTCTTCCTGCTTCATTGTCTTGGTGGTCAGCATTTGCCCTGGGCTTACAAACTCTTTAACTCCTAAGTGTTTACTAAGCAGATGTTTGTGAAATGCCACAGTAGATTGCTGCTTTCATGCATCTGTTATAAACTTCTATCTTTGCATTTTTATGTGTATCATTTATAATTTTAGGAATGTGAAATGTTAGAGGATAGAAGATCTTGGCTATCATTGAGTGAGGCCCGATTCTTTCTTCTACACATAAGAGATTTCTGACCCCAAAAGGTGAAACCCAGTGTCACTTGGCTTTCAAGATGCAAAGACAAGACTTAGGTGCTAGGCATGCACTGTGTTGGTTGAGGACAGAACTGGCAGTGGTACCTGGCTATCTATATCTCATGGTATCCACAGTCCCCTGGTTCCACTGGGCTCTCATAATCTCAGTGAACCCCATAATTGGATCTTCCAGGGCTCTGGAAAGTGGAGAGAACCAGCTGCTCAAGTGCCTGGAATATCCCTTTTCACTGTCCCGTGATGAACCTGTCATAGTCCCTCACAAGTCAAATGTAGAAAAGCTATGTAATCTTGCTATGTAATCTTACCTTTGTTTGGAAGGCAGTGGGGTCCCCCAGTTATGAGTCTCCAGAGAGAAAGTTCAAAAATTGTGAGAGGTGAGCCTCATACTCTGGTCCCAGCTAAATCCCAGTCTCTGGGGGTTGTCTTGCTGCCTCCACAGACACTGGCTCCATCCGCAGTTTACAGACTGGTGTGGGCGAGCTGCACGGGGAAACGAGGTTCTGGCATGGGAAAGACTACTGCAACTTTGTCTTCAAAGACTGGGTCCAACTCGATAAACCTTTCGCTGGTGAGTATCCTGGTAGTGGGATGTCAGTGATGTTTTTGTCTTTGCCTTTAAAGCATCTCAAAGTTCATGTGCATGATCTCAACGCCCTTTGCTTGGTTATGCTGTGGAGGTGTCATACGTAGGGGCATCCTGATGGATTTTGCCTTATAACTACTTTCAGGAAAGAATATGCCAGAGTTCACTGTCTGAAGTCTCCAGGTTTCCTATAAGGACAATCTGGTTAATAATCTAATTCCTCAAGAGATGGTAACCTTCCTTTGATCACTGTTTTCTTATCTTCCAGCATTAGATCGGCTTCAGTTGAGAGTGCCCAGGTGCTTCTGTTTCTACAGGTGGCCATGCATGCTTAGCCTACCATTATTTCCAAAGTATAAAATGGAATTAGAATATCAAGTATATACCCTTAGCAGATTCACACTGACTTACCTCCCACTCTGGGGATCTTATGGGACTGTATGGAATGGAAACATGTTTGGCAGAGGCATGGGGGGGGGTGACCTGTGTTCCTCAATATTATGTCTCTGTTGACAGTAAAGGTGTTCTACCCAAGCCAAGGAGAAGAACACAGATGCCCCCTGTGTGTCGTAGTTGGGGTTCAGGCTTCCTGTGCTCAGCACAGGAGTTAGTGACGCACCCTTGCCCCTTGCACGTGGGCAGACTTCATTGACAGGTACTCCACTCCCCGGATGCCCTGGCACGACATTGCCTCTGCGGTCCATGGGAGGGCAGCTCGCGACGTCGCACGGCACTTCATCCAGCGCTGGAACTTCACAAAGGTACTTGGATGCAAGCGACCCAGGCCTTGCTGCAGGAGAAACTAGGAGGTTGGCTTCAAGGGCTGCACTGGGAACAGCTCTGACAGCTATCCAAACCTGGGATTGTGTCACGTTCTCTTTGTTTTTAAAGAAAGCTTCATTTACTTGAAAGGCAAAGATACTTATAGAGAGAGAAATCTTCCATCTGCTGGTTCACTCCTCTGAATGGCTGCAATGACCAGGGCTGGGCTAGGCCAAAGCCAGGCGACTGGAACTCCATCCATACGGGCAGTGAGACCAAGCACTTAAGCACTCTGATGTCCTATGATGAACTGTTAGCTGGGAGTTGGATGATAAGTGGAGCATTTATGATTCAAACTGGTGTTCATATCCACAGTTCAGGACACTGTACTAGGTTATTGTGCAGGATTCAGAATAGGTTCTGAGCGGAGCAGACAGTGTTAGAACGAGCCGTTTTCTTTTCTCTGGTCTCTTGATTAGGTCCTCTTTAGTGTGGCTCAGGATTTTTAATCGTTGACCCGACACTCAAGCTGTGCGTTTAAATCCAGTGCTGCTAAGGTCCTACTGCCCCATGAGTGATAATGAGGCATAACTTCTCTTGATAATTTAGGCAAAAAGATTTAATTTTTTAAACACTTTATTTTTCATTCATATAAATAGTCTCAAAAATTTTAACAGAAATTTAGAGAGGATGGATAAATATGAAGGTACTACTTTGAACCTACTGTAATGACAAAGATTAAAAAAAAAAAAGCCAGTATCTGCAGTTGACTTTGGTGTGTGTGTATGTGTGTGTGCACGCGTGTGTGTGCTTTTATAACCTATAATCTATCATCTGTTTGAGGGAGATAAATTGATAAACCACCAATAAATTTTTTTACAAGTCCACATCTTTTACCCAGAAAAACTATTTCTGGGTATTTGAAGCTAAAGAAATAATCCAATCATGTAATATGTTTTGTTATTACCTTAATAATTAAAATAAAATGAGAAATAACTGAAATGCCTGTTACACAGAAGCCTATTAAATGAGCTGCAGCTGTTTCCATTCCGCTTTTGGTAGAACCAGCAAGGCCACTGAAGCCTCGGGCCCAAGCCTCGTGAAATGGCCCCCACAGATAATCTGAAGGCTGCTGGGATGCTTATTGCTTAGGAACATCTTACTCCACCCTGGGGCATTTCCAACTGTTGGACAAAGCCCTGTACACTTCACTGAGGAGGCTTTCTGCAGGTTCCCCACCCACTTTAGCAGGGTCAGTGGGCACTTAAGGCTGCCTGTTGTACAAATGGAATGAAGGGCTTCAAGCCCCCTGCCCTCCCTTGGGACAGCCTCAACCCCCAGCTCCATTGTATCCCTTCTCCCCATTCTTTCTCCCCTAACTTCAAGCCTTATCTGCCTTATCTCGTCTCCTGACCTTCTCTGAATCCTAAAATCCTAAAACTTTACTATGACACTTCTATAAAATAATAACATGATATAGTTCTGTGGCAAGATGCATGGATCATGGATAAAATTTATTTGATGAAATAATAATGTCACTTTTGCAATCAGATTATAATCTATAACTGTATACTTAATCTTCTTTTACAAATACAAGACAATACATGCTTGCTACGAAATGAAAGAAGACAATATAGAAATACAAAAGAAAAAGTGTATTATATTAGAAACACAGATCTATAGCGCTTCACTTAAAAATGTCCACCAGTAACATTTTCTTTTGTTTTATAAATGACCCTGAATTTCCTTCCTAATTCTTTCATAATTACAAAGTGTAAAGTATGGATCTGTTTTTCCATTCATACCTCTCCTATCTGCTTGTCTCTATTTTAGATTATGAAACCAAAATATCGGTCCCTTTCCTATCCTTTCCTGCTGCCCAAGTCTCAGACGACAGCCCATGAGTTGAAATACCAAGTTCCTGGGGCTGTAAAAGCGAAGGTACAGGTAAGTGAAACTTTTTAAGAGCTGCTGGTAAAACTACTGTTCCTGGAGGCACTGTCTATTGGGTTGGCTTTAGATTGTCAATCACAACCACTTTTCCAAAGCAATTCTGGGTGGATCTTTTCAAATTGAGTATTATATTTGCCAGGTTAAGTGGATTCTGTTCACTGTCTTTCAGAAGCTCTTTCAGAAATGTTATAATATGTGTTCCCAGAAATGACTGCAGTCAAAAAATGCTTTTCTAGCAATTTCTTCTGACATGACCCCAGCAACAAGATACACAGTGAACCTGGGACTGACTGCTTAAACCCTAGGAATGTGGCTGACACTTAGCATCTAGGAATCCGGTTATCATTAATCTAATTTTAGTTCTCAATTCCTGAAATGCTTTTTAGAGGCTTTTTTGAAGAATGAGAAAATTGGAAGCTTTTTTGAAAAATGATAAATTTGGTCAATGCACAAAATCGTAGCACATCCATTCTGACCACCTCCTATCATAAGTCACGACATTCAAACACAGTGGAGCTCTGCAGTTTAGCCAGTGATTGACAGGTAGAGCTGGAAGTCCTAGTCTAATGGAGTGTTACCCAGTCTGCTCCCCGTTCTAGCCACAGCTCAAATATCCTAAGGTCATGCAGGGACAGAAAAGTCACACTCTCAACATCCAAGCGTTATGTAAAGAAAAGACCAACAGAATGCTTCTGATGTCACGGTGTGCACTGTCGTTATGCAGATGTGGATTCTGCAAATGCGATGACATAAACGAGGTCCCTGTATCAGTTGCTTGGCACCATGCAAGAAGAGATGTGTGTCTGCTTGAAAGGTCTTCAGAACGTTCGTGGGAAATGGAATTACAAGACTTAAGTTTATTTTGGTGCAAAATATTTTGAATCCGAACATGGGTTATTCAGATTATTTTGTACAAATTTTTTAAGGATAAGAAATAGGGATATTACAGACCATAGATGAATAATACAGCAACAAAAAAGTGTTGACCACTTGAAAGAAGTTTTGTGGCTAATATTTATATTCATTTCAGGCTGTGAAATAACTACCTCAAAATTGCAGGCATGAATAACTTACGTATTTACACAAAAAATGATGCGTTCTTTATATAAACCTTAGATTTTTTTTTCTACCCATGCTAAAAGATAAAATAAGAACCTAGGAAAATAAGAGAATTTAAGATTTGAATTTATATTAAAATTGATGTGGTGGCTGACATCAAAGTTATCTGATGTTAATTGAACATCTGCTGAAAGCATATTTTCTAAGAATGATGTCTTTTCATGAGTAATAAAGGCTGTTTTAGCCTAGTGCTGTATAGACATACATTTCCTGCTCCCCAATTGTTAAGGCCCTGATTCATACCTACTCAGCTAGCAGCCTTGGTGAAACTGGAGTTATGTCTATATTCCTTTGTGTCTTCCACACCTCTGCATGCTGTGTTCAGTGTGGGCTTTCTGATGATCCCTTCTGATCAGCTCCTGTGTCTGTTCCTGCTATACTTAGGCACCTGGGAATCAGGAACTTTTAAAAGGCAACTGATTTAAAAGGACACGTGCCCAGACTCATTCACTGACCTACTCACCCGTGCCTTGATTCAGCCCTCTTATTTGCTGCTGGCACAGAGAACTCACCGATGTGGACTTGGGTGCTGAAGGGCAGACAGAAAAAGAGTTATCTGCCTCTGAAACTTTAACTAGGGAGAAAAAACTGATAACCACAGAGAGGTGGGTATGCTGTCAGTATTGTCCTCTGGAGTAAGCCAGCCTACTTAGAAGATGAAGGATCCACTATGGCAAATCATGGACGCCACTGGAGATGGTAGGTGGATCCGATGGTGTCTTTAGGCCAGGACAGGATCTCTGAAGCACCAGCTGGATGCATCTGGGCTTGTTCCTGCAAACATTCTTGAGCTTTGCAACTGTTTTTCCATTGGGGGAGGAAGCATGATTCATGAGTGTTTTATGAATCAGGTCAGGTTAGGACAGGGTCTTGGTAAACTGGAATTTACCTGTGAAATGCTGGTAACTGTTCCACAGTAAAGACTTCCATGGGCAGATACAGTTGTGCAGATCTCTGATACAGCCTTGCTTGGTGCCTTTGTTATGTGAATGAGAGTGAATGTAGTATAAGCATTTCCCAACCTGTTGTACATGTGTGCATGGTAGGAGGGAGTCCTCTCTTTTAGTCTCGTATTGTCTGCTTCCATCTCCCTGAGCAAACATGTAGAGACCTAAAATTTCTGCATAGGAAGAACTAATTAGACTAGAAAGATAATGAAAACAAAAGACAAGAGGCTGATGCAGTCATACTGACATTCCTTGAACGGCTAAACAATAAATAAAAAGAAATACAATATTTGTCCAGGAAAGAGACCAAGGGGTATCCCGACTGTGAATTGTCTGAAAATATTAGAGTTCTAGGTAATTAATTCAGCATCACCAGGGATGCACAGGACATTGCTTGAAGACTAAAGGAAACCACTCAGGGCTTCAGCTATCTCCTGGTAGACCTGCTGTGGGTGACAGAAATTTTACAGTGTGATACTGGGTATCATAAAGAACCTGAAAGTGTAGCTAGGCAATGCTTCTGAAAATTCAGGAAAATTGTCCAAGTAAAATATATCATGCTCTCAGGCCAGAAAGCCACATGTGCTGTGGTGTGAAGGCTCTGTAGCCTTAGCGTGTCACTTCCCCTTCCTGAGTCTGGCCCTTCTCATCTGAAAGTGTTGTGTTGTGTGACTCATCTGCGGTCCCTGCAGGTATCTGAAGGGAAGGTTTTCATGCAATCGCTTAAATAAACGAGGTGCCATTTAAATTGTAAGCATTGCTTTATATTTAGTCCTCCTGTTACAGACAATATCCCGTATAAGACTGAATGTCTACCACAGATACATCTTAATCGTTAAGGAGTTAGAATTTTATGACTAAGTAAAAAAGAGAGACCATTTCTCAGTGTTTGTCCTTTTGAAAATGAAACTGGTTTCTGTGGGTCATGGAGAGGAAAGGAAAATATCAAAGTCAATGAAAATATCAGAGATTCACTTAGCCACCTGGGTCAAGTCAGTTCTGGTGGGAAGCTCATGGCAGTGCTCGGTGGCAATGGTGGGAGTATGTCAGAGCAAGTGTCACAGCATGAACTGGAGCAGAGAGGGTGGAGGGACCAGGCTTTCTCCTGTTTAACAACCCTCTTACGAGAGAACCCAAGGGCTCTCTGAGAACTACCTGAGGACATCCCTCTAGGCCCCATCTGCCACCGCTCCATTGCCTTCCACAGATGCCTCCCTGAGAACCAAGTCTCCAATCACAGTGCACACTTGAGGACTCTCAGACCATACCCAAAGCAGAACAATATGGCAGCACTGTGCCAGTTACACACTGGGTTGAGACATTTAATAAAAATGTGGCAAAACTCTCCCTTAGGATTATCACTCTGACATTGATTTTTTTAAAAGATTTATTTATTTTTATTGCAAAGTCAGATATACAGAGAAGAAGAGAGACAGACAGGAAGATCTTCCACCTGATGGTTCACTCCCCAAGTGACCACAACGGCCAGATCTGCACCGAACTAAAGCCAGGATCCAGGAACTTCCTCCAGGTCTCCCACATGGATTAGCATTGATTTTTAACGTAGGTTATAGTCATACCATAATATAGAGGCCACAAGCTTCCTTAAATGTAAAGGAGCAAAACGATACAGTCATGCTAAGTAGCTGTTAGGACCAGGTCACTAAGATCTCAGCTCTGCTACATACTAGCTGTGTAACCTGGAGGGAACTTGTTCCCTTCTGTGTACTTATTTCCTTCATCCATACAGCAGAAATAATGATAGCATTGTGCCTCTTAGCGCTGTGGTGTTGGGTGCATCATTCCATGCACAGCCCCTAACAGAGTGCTCTGAAGTTGGTTTTCTGTCAACCTGCAAATTTTCCCTGGGGTTTTAGAGGTTGTAACAAGGGAACCAACATCTCTCTGGATGGACTGCTAGGTGAATTCTGGATAAAAATCTTTATGCTCCGTCTTGGAGGGCTTCATGGAGAGGTGTTCGGCAACAGTACTCATGCAACCACTTGGGCTGCCCACATAGCATATCCCAGAGCCTGGTTTCCCGTCCCAGCTCTGGCTTCTGACTCCAGGTTCCTGCTAATGTGCACTCTGGGAGGCAGCCCTAATGACTCAAGAAGTTGGATCTGGTTTCACCAACAAAGGTAACCCAGATTGAGCTACTAACTTCTGGTTATTTGCTGAGTCAACCAGTGGATGGGAGTAGTATGTGTGTAGATATATTTATCTTTCTGCCTCTCAAATTCTAAAGGATTTTAATGAAAAAGTTCATTAAAATGCACATTAGCTTTCAATTATACCTTTCATAAACTTTTTTGAAGGCCCCTCATATTTGCTAAAATGGAGAAAAAGGGCATTTGATGCACAAAAGTAAAGCATAGATAAAAAACCCACCTTATTCTGTCTTCTGCAGAGATGAGACCAGGTCTTTAGTTTTTGCATTTACAAACACTGGGCACACCCTTCTGGTGGCTCCACAGCAGGGTGACACAGCCTGCCAGAGAGGAGAGCTACCCCAGGAGGGAGAGGTCCGGCCCGTCAGCCGAGTCACTGCTGCAGAGGTCATTGAAAGCTGACATCAGCAGCTTCCCCCAGGACTTTAAACATAACCTTGGGTGTTCACCCTCCAGGCCGGGCATTCTCAAAAGCTGGTCAAGTACTCAGAGAAAGCATGGCAAAAAGAGGCATGCCTCCCGGAGGAAGTAAGAAAGAAGGTTCTGAAACTGCTTATGACCACAAATGCACACGTTTCTTTACCATTTTTCTCTCTAATGAGAAGAAACTGGGCTCCTGAATGCTTTCATGGCTATTGAAGATGTGAGATCCAAAATGGACAAGTGGTATGTCTGTGAAGGCGAAGGAAAAGGCCTAATCTATCCCCACCGATGTGGAATCTACCCAGGTGACTGATCCTTGTCATGGAGTCAGCCAAACCTGCAGAAAATCCTGCCTGTACTGAGAGAACTAATGCTCCTGGACTTGCGCGCATTCATACACACAGGGCTGAAGCAGGAAAGCACACCAGGCAGCCAGGTTATACTCTGGGGAAAGTCGTCCTGCCCTTGGGTAAGGTGGAACTGATGTCCCAGAAGACATCTTATACTTCAGTGGATGGCAGGAAGCCTCACGTTGTGGATTGATGTGAGCAGGTGGATAGGTGAAAGGGGAGCCATCCACCTCCTTTCTCTGGAAGGAAAGGAAGCTTTACCTTCACAGGCCAGTCCTTCCTGCAGCGACACTTGGCTGAGGGCCAGTCTCCATGGACATGCGTGTGAGCTCACAGGTTCCACTCCATGCTCTGCCCTGTGCTGAGCTCCTGTGGATTACCTTGCTTCCCCACCCCACACACTGGTTTTTTTTTTATTAAAAAAAATAAATCTTTATTTTTATTGCAAAGTCAGATATACAGAGAGGAGGAGAGACAGAGAAGAAGGTCTTCTGTATGATGGTTCACTCCCCAAGTGACTGCAATGGCCAGTGCTGTGCCGATCTGAAGCCAGGAGCCAGGAACTTTCTCCAGGTCTCCCATGCAGGTACAGGGTCCCAGGTGTTGGGATCGTACTCAACTGCTTTCCCAAGCCACAAGCAGGGAGCTGGATGGAAAGCAGGGCTGCCAGGATTAGAACCGGCGTCCATATGGGATGCTGGTGTGTTCAAAGTGAGGAATTTAGCCACTAGACCACTGCATCAGGCCCCACATACTGATTTAAGAGCTGTATTCCTCTCAAGGCTCTATTTTTAAATTTTTTAAAATGTATTCTGTTTGTAAAAGGAAGAGGGAGAAATATCGCTCAACCATCTGCTAGTGTATTCCCCCAAGTTTGCCTGAAACATCCGAAGTTCAATCCCCCTGAAACTAAGGGTCAGTTATGTAACCACTTGATCTAGTTGTTGCACATGCGTAGCAAGGCCCTGTCTACCCTAGCCAGCACCTGCTGCCTCCCAGCATGTGCTTCATCAGGAAGCGGGAATCAGAAGCAGCATCAGGCTGGGCACCAGGTGCTCTGCTAGAGTCCTAACGAATCCTGAGCCTTCTCTCAGCTGCTGTGCCGAGCACCTGCCCTACAGCCGCTACCTTCAGATGAGGAAGCTGCCATTTGGAGAGGTGAGGAAGAATCTGTGCTAAGTGGTGATTGTCCGGGGCGGAGAGCATTCCCAGTAAGAGCCACGCTGGTTATGACACAAGAGCTTCAATGAGGCAAAGCTGTGTGTCATGTTTGCCTTTTGATGTCATCTTCTGTTGCCCCAGCCCCAAATCCGACCACAGCTCTCCTTCTGTTCTTCCTTCTTACAGTCCCCAACTATACCTTTTTTCCTAGAACCTTCCTCCCATTCATGAAAAGTTGTCCTGTCAACATCATCCCACAAGCTTTCCTTTTGTTCAATCATTGGAATCGTGCTATGTGAATAGTCGTAAGTTGCACTCAGCTGCAAAAAAAGGAATTATTGAAGCCTAGTGTTTTAAGATGCCCATGGACCATGTTGGAGAACCTGGGTTTGAATCCTTTTTTTTTTTCCTTTTAAAGATTGATTTATTTTAACTGGAAAGGCAGGTTTACAGAGAGAAGGAAAGAAAGAAAGATCTTCTATCTACTGGTTCTTTCCACAAATGATTGCAGTGTCGGGAACTGAGCAAATCTGAAGCCAGGAGCCAGGAGCTTCTGAGTCTTCCACGAGTGTGCAGGGCCCAAGGTTTTGGATCATCCTCTGTTGCTTTCCCAGGCCATAAGCAGGGATCTGGAAGGGAAGTGGAGCAGTGAGGACATGAACCAGTGCTCATATGAGATTCTGGTGCTTACAAGGGGAGGATTAGCCAATTGAGCTATTGTGCCGGGTCCTGGATTCAATTCTTGCATCCAGCTTCCTGCCAGTGCATTCTCAGAGATCGGTGATGACCCAGCTGAATGAATGATTTCCAACTCTGTGGGAGAGCCGGGCAGAGGGCCCACATCTCTGCTTGGGCTGCTCTAGATTTTTCTTGAGTGAACAATCAAGTGGGAGTACTCATTCTCTCTCTCTCTCATTCTCTCCCTCTCACTCACCCTCTCTCTCACTCTCGCTGTCTCAGTCTTTGCTCTGAGCTCTTTATGTGTCTGAATTTCTGTATCTGTCTCCTAAATAAAATACATAAAACTCTCTTTAAACCTAGGGAATCTCGGCAGGATGAGGCCGACTCCTGAGCTAGATCAGTTCTTTGAGTCATGGGGACAAGAATACATTGCAGTATGCATCTCTACTCCTGAATAACAGATGGACTCCCAGTGAAACTGTTACATGTATCCTGGCAATAGGATGCTAAACTTTCTACCATTGTCCATACCTACAATGGAGACCAGAAAAAAATAGAAAAATGATGGACTTGTGAGTGCTGTTGAAGGACTATGCTATTGTTATAATATAGGTGAAAACAGTTGGAGGGCGGGAGGAGGATGGGAAATCCCAGAGCCTAAAGGATTGTATCATGAAAAATAAAAAATTTTTTTAAAGTCAAGGAAAAATTAAGAAAAAATGCAAAATACACAAATATAAAGATAATTGTACAGTTATAATAAACATGAAGATGATTATAATTTAGCAGTTGATGTCACTGAGTGATGTTATTGTGTGGTTTTTCTGGTTTTAATTTTCCTTGTTTCCATTTTTTTTAATGATGACACATATCTTTCAAAAGAAAGATATTTAGGACTTTGTATTTCCTTAAAATTTGGTGGAAAACTGGTGTGATGGATTTTAGTAAAAAATAATATTTGTTGTTATTTAATAAAAATAATTTAAATAGAGAATCAGCTAGCATGGAAGAATAAGACCCACTTCTGGAGCACCTTGCTTCTCTCCCCACCTCCTTTCCTCTCCCGGCGTCTCCATGGAGACGGCCTCTGTTGCAGGACACGGGAGGAATGCTTTAATACAAACCAGTTGTCTTCATTCCGTGATTGACTTAGAAGCCTAGGAACTGGGAAGAATTGGAGATGTTCATGGAATTTATAGCAAACACAAGCTATACAGTGACAGGATTAAAAATAAAAGACCTTGGAATAAATACTAGTAAACTTCTGAAAATTTTCCTTCCAGAAGAGTTGTGTGTTGCTTAGTCTATATATTTGACTTGGACCCATACTATTTAAGAGAACTGCAGCTTGTGGGTAAAGAGAGAGGTGATATTGTAAGTTAAAAAATAGGACTTAATATAAAGAAAATGAATAGTCTTAGTTACAATTTTGAGGTTAAGCCATAAAATCAGAAATATGTTGTTTTTGTATATTTTAAAAGTGTTTATTCCATGTTGACATTTGGGTGGGATTTGGATGGGATTTGGTTTGTTTCCTGGCACACTTTGGCACAGCACAGTAACTGCATTTTAGCATGTAGAAGAGGGAGCTTGAGATTTGACAAGTTAGCCAGGTCAGTAAAGAAAAAAAAAAGAAAGTAATCTTTTCTTTTTTTAAAGATTTATTTTATTAATTTGAGAGGCAGAATTGGAGAGAGACAGAGACAGAGAGAGATCTTTTTCCACTGGTTCACTTCCCAAGTGGCCACACCAGCTGGGATGGAGCCAGGTTGAAGCCAGTGGCTTCATCCATATCTATGTGGGTGCAGAGACCCAAGGACTTGGGCCGTCTTCTGCTGCTTTCCCAGGCACATTAGCAGGGAGCTGAATCACAAGTGGAACAGCCGGTACTCGAACCAGCACACATGATCAGGGAGACTGATAGAACAGGGGCCCATCATTCTTACATTTAAACCAAAAGAATGCCAGTCAAAATGTGTTGGTAAAACTTTTTGGACCTTCAGTCATTTAAAGTGGTTAATCGGATTTTTACAAAATTTCTTGGTTCTGTTCTTCCAAGGGTTCCTGAAGAGCAAGAAGGGAATTAATGTTTTCAGTTGACCTTGTATAAGATTTTAACTAATCAGAAAAATGGTAACTGAATAATAATCTCCAGTTCCTGTATTACTTGAAAGATACTTTTCAAGGTTGACAAAAGTGCTTTTTAAAGTTAAATGACCTCATTGTGTATCAGAGGTCTGGGTTTAGGCTCAGACAATGGAATGGAGCCTGCTGAGACCCAGCAGGAGGCCGGCTGCCTGTTGTGTCATAGGCACAGGGAGGCCTCCCTCCACCTGTGCTTTATGGAATCCTGGGAGCTGACACATAAAGTGGTCTTCTTTTCGCCCACAGTGCACCCAGGAAAGGAAGTATCGATCACTATCTGGCACTGGGAAATGGCAAATGTGTCACCTGAATCCTTGCCTCTCTGGCAGCCCTTGGTCTCCAACCTCAGATTTCTTCCCCAGTGAGGCCACTCTGCATCAATTAGACTTGACCTACAAGTGGATGCGCAGTTAAAAACTGTAATTTATATTTATGTAAATGAGTTCATTAACTATTTGAAACAGCACATTTTGAGAGTGAAGGAAGAAAGTAAAGGTTTTAGGATGAGGGGAAGACTTAACGTGTTACTACAAAAGATGATTGATGAATTTCACCTGTAAGTTTTTATAGATATAAATACATAGAATGTCTGCGACTAAGAGCAAGGTCCCAGCAATAGCACTTTGTGTTATTATGCTGTTTTCTTCATGGTGGATTTTAAGTGAGGGCTGGGAAAGAACTCTGCACTGTGCATGGAGGAGACTGAGCATGACACTGGAGTGACTTGTTCGTGATGAAAGAGCTAAGAGGCGTAGAACAAGCACATGATCACATATGCAGGATCACACTTTCCAGGCTGTTCTGACATTTTCTAGATTGTTTCCAGAGCTGCAGAGCATTAGACCGAGTTCTGCATCATCAGCATCTTCTTAGGGCAGCCTGCATGTTCAGGCCCAGGCTCGATAGAATCAAAATTCCACATTAGTTTTAGTGGACTAAGAATTGAAATTTTTTTTTATTCAAGCTTCTTTATTTCTAACAGATAAAGAATGATCTAGTTCTTAGTGAATGTTGTAAAAAATAAAAATCAAGAAATTTACAAAGTGTGGGTCACTTGATCTCATTTTCCATATGAGTAATGTTTGACTATTCATGATCACAGTTGAAATTTCCACTTTTATTGCACGTGTTCATCTGACAAAATTAAGTGCATTGAGGGGAGATATTTTGTGATGTATATCCTATGCTAGTTAAGACCCAATATTGATAAGGATGTGGAGATAGTAACTTTTGGCAAACACTAATTTTTCAGTTTTGGGAGCCTTACAGGTATAGTTTATAAAGTCGTTAAGAATTGTACACAACATTTTATATGTAACAGTGATAAAAATGGATCATATATTGGATCGTTTTGTATGTTCCTAGTACCTGTGAGGACATTCTTTTCATTTTTTATTTAAGATTTATTTTTATGAGCCCGGCGCAGTGGCGCAAGTGGTTAAAGGTCCTCGCCTTGCACGCCAGGGATCCCATATGGGCGCCGGTTCTAATCCTGGCAGCCCCGCTTCCCTTCCAGCTCCCTGCCTGTGGCCTGGGAAAGCAGTCGAGGATGGCCCAAAGCTTTGGGACCCTGCACCCGCGTGGGAGACCCGGAAGAGGCTCCTGGCTTCGGATCAGCATAGTATCGGCCCGTTGCGCTCACTTGGGGAGTGAATCATCGGACGGAAGATCTTCCTCTCTGTCTCTCCTCTCTGTATATCCGCCTTTCCAATGAAAAAATAATAAAAATAAATCTTTAAAAAAAAAGATTTATTTTTATTGCAAAGTCAGATTCTTTTCATTTTATTGTCAATTTCAGTTGACCTCATGAAGGGACAGTTTTAACATTCTAATCAAATCAAGAACAGCATGTCTATTTTTACAGTGATTCTTCTGCAGTTTCATAGTATTGAAGAGGATTTCCTGACAATTTACTGAGCACCTATTGTGTTCCAGGATAATGCTTTTATTTTATTTTACTTTAAAAAACTTTTATTTTATTTTAGCAATCCCCACTAAAATACTGAAAAATAAAAAGGACAGCCGTAGTTGGTTAGTGCTGAGCAGGCCTTTGCATCTTCTAATCCGCTCTTCTGCCTTCTGTTCTGCCATGTTGCTGACATGATTGCCATAGCTTAATGCGTGTTCCAATAGTCTCATCAACAATAACAATTCCATACCACTTCAAAGGTATCAGGCCTCCCACTATACTTTAATCCATTTAGTGCATTCTACAACCTCATAAGACAGTTACTTCTTTTTCTAGAATGTACATTTGAGGCACAAAGAGGTTAAGTAAGGTATGACCAGGATCATCAGCCAGTGAGTGGCTGTTGATGGGTTTTGAACCTAGGCAGTATAGCCCTTCCTTGAAGTGTAACCGGAACTCGGCTGTCTGAGCAGGAAGCACTCCGTGAAATCCAGGCAGGAGCTGCCGTGCACCTGAGCAGAGGAAAATGATGTGCAAGCAAAAAATCCGAAAAAACCTCCAGAGTAAATAGAATCGGATGCTAAGTGAGATAGGGACTCTTGAGAAAAAAAAAAAAAAAAACAAGCTGAAAACCGACCCAAGATCACTGACCTTGAAGACTTACGACAAAACGATACCTTTTCCCCAGTCAGTAAAATATTGGGGATTGCAAATGGTTTAGAGGAAACACACTAGGCTGGCTTTGATCCCTAAGCTGAGCAAACGGGTTAACGTGAATGACACAGAGATGGATGAAGTGGTAAAACAGTGTGACCTGATGGACATACGTGTGCTATTGGAATGAGAAGAGAAAGGGGTGCAAACGTTGGCTCCCCTGTGACACCATGCAAGTCACTTCTGTTCTCCGGGCATTAATGTTCTTGTTGTCAATGAGGTTTCTATTATTACCACCATGAGAAAGTTTAGATTTAAAGTGGTATGCCAGGGATCACAGAGCCAAGTGAAGGCAGAACCAAGATTATGTACTTAAATAAACTGTCTGGGAATTTATTATTCTGAACAATGTATGTTTGGGAAGAAAAGGATAATCATATTTTAACTCAGAGCTAGGTTGATCAGATCATATGGTCCAAAACAGGACACCTTTGAGAGTGACATGGGCACTGTTAATAAATACACCCACACAGTGGGTATTCTGATGTGATTGTGAAACTGGCATACAGTCAGAGCGCAATTGGTTATCTTACTCATGACTACACCAGAGGGGCTTCTGAAATACTCCCTGGAGAGACCACAAAGTGTGGCTTCTGATGTTGCGTGAAAATAACTGGGTCTAGAAAGTATATTCAGGAGCTGACTTCCAGCTGGCTACGTCCAAGGACCATTCCCTTTACCCCATCTTCAGCACCTTCCCCATCACCGTCTCCTGCTGGCCCACATGTGGCAGTCAAACAGTTGTCATCTGTCAGTTGTTTAGAAGAGACAGGGATGACCTCATTGAGTTCTTCTACCCCGTGTTGTCTTCACTGTCTGACGTTTGCCTCTTCCTTTTTTGCTGCTGTGCAGTTGCTCCGGTCTGCTGCTGACTGGTCTGCTGGAATCAAGTACCATGAAGAGTCCATCCACGCCGCTTATGTCAATGTGATAGAGAACAGCAAGCACTATATCTATATTGAGGTGAGTTCTCTCCATGGCAGTTCTGAAAGCCTGCTAGCCCACAGGTATTGTGCACAAGCTGCAGAGTTCTGAAAGTCAGCACATGCTGTTGTATGACATGTGTGTTTGGGTGGGACAAATCCTGGAGAGGCAGTGAGTTGGACCTCCCAAAGGCTCTTATTTTAAGAGACCTAGAGAGAGGTGAGTAGGACAGGAGGGATGGAAGAAGGAAGAGACAATGAAAGAGAGCTCCCATCTTGCTCACTCCCTTACACACTCACAGTGATGGGGCCTGGACCAGGCTGTAGCTAAGAAGCAGGTGTCCTGTGTGTGCGGCAGGGACTCAGCTACTTGAGCCAGCGCCACTGTCTAGGAATCTACAGTTGCAGGAAGTTGCAGTCAGGAGCCAGAGGCAATAATCAAACCAAGGACTCTGAGAAGGGACGCTGGCATCTTAACCAACAATTAACTAGCAGGCTGGTTACCTGCCCTTTCTGACACCTGCAGCATACCTGAAATTCACTGTGAATTGTCATTAACTCAAGATTCTAAGGGTGGTAGCCTAGTGGCTAAAATCCTCACTTTGAACATGCTGGGATCCTATATGGGTACCAGTTCTAATCCTGGTGGTCCCGCTTCCCATCCAGCTCCCTGCCTGTGGCCTGGGAAAGCAGTCGAAGATGGCCAAAAGCCAAAGAACCATGCACCCATGTGGGAGACCCAGAGGAGGCTCCTGGCTTCAGATTGGCTCAACTCCAGCTGTTGAGGCCCCTTGGGGAGAGAATTATCAGACAAAAGATCTTCCTCTCTATATCTGACTTTCCAACAACAACAACAATAATAAAAAGATTATAATGGGAGTCTCCCAAGTCCTTACTATTAAATACATCAATTTATTGTAATATTATTAGCCAGATTGCCCCAACGAAGAGGTTTAAGTTTTGATTTGACTCAGATTGTAGGGTTTAAGTGTAAGCACTGAACTGTTTCATAAGAACATATACAGGGCTCAGTTGCTAAGTAGAAACTGTTGGATGAGACTGATTTGGGTATGTTGGACTAGAGGGTGACAAGGAAAAGATTCTGGGAAAGGAACATATGAATATTAAAGGCTGGTACTACCTTCTTAAATCTTTTTGAAATGTTTTCAGATCATAATTTATATTTACAGTTATTGAGAAAATCTGGGGACAGTGAGTTTAATTTGGCAACTTTAATTACACTTCAAAGTGAATGCAAAAATAGAGCACTTTAAAAACCCTGAGAAAGCAAAAAGTCACAAGAATGGAAAAAATGAGTCAGAGCACATGGCCCTTGTTTATTCTATTTTTTACTTTTCTATCTAATAAAAACTAATATGAAGGAAGATGGTTGATTGGAATGAACCTTTCCTGCCCTGTTTTCCTTCCTCTTGAGTTCTGACCTTCTTCCCTTCCATTCAGTGGCAGTTCATTAAAGGGAAGCAAGAAAGGATGTATTTGCTTTGCAGGCCTGGCGAAAGAAGGCTGTTATCAACCTTTGGCCCAGCACGATGACCCAATTGGTAATCCTTCTCCAAGTACAGATCGTGTTCCAGCTGCTCAACTTCCCATCCAGCTCCCTGCTTGAGGCCTGGGAAATTAATAGAGGATGGCCCAAAGCCTTGGGCCCTGTACCCATGCAGGAGACCCAAAGGAAGCTCCTGGCTCCTGGCTTCGGATTGGCTCAGTTCTGGGCACTGTGGCCATTTGGAGAGCCAACCAGTAGATGGAGGATCTTTCTCTCTGTCTCTCCCTTTCTCTGTAAATCTCTCTTTAAAATAAAAATCTGAGAAAAAGAAGCTATCAATCTAAAATGCCAGGTGGTATCCTCAGTGGGATCATACACTATAAAAAGGACTTAGTGCAGAAAGTCTGCACTTGAGTAATGCTGTATGTGTGTACACGTATACATACATATGTATACTAAATTTTGTATTTGAAATACAGATTAACAGAGAGAGAGAGAAGGAGGACTTTGCTGATCCACTCCCCCAAATGGTCAAGTCTGAACCAGACTGAAGCCAGGAGCCAGAACCTCTTACCAAGTCTTCCTCCATGGTGGGAGGAACTCGGATGCTTGAGTTGTCATGTTATGTTCCCCAGAAACACTCGCAGGAAGCTGAATCCGAAGCAGAGTAGCACTGTCTAAAAACCAGCACTCTGATAGACAATGTGTGTCTCCCAAATGGTGGCTTATCCTGAGGCGCCACAGTGTCTGCCCTGTACGAATAGTACTATTGGCTTGGATGATATATAAGAGTAAGATGTCAAGGCTGGCTCATCTGTGACCCACAGTTATTTTCTTCACCTATTTTTGCAGCATTAGTATCAGCCTGCCACTGAATGCTAGCATACCCTCCAGTGCAGTCAGGAATGCCCTTAGGTACACAGCTTGTCGATACAGCCAAGGTCAGTGTT
Source organism: Ochotona curzoniae (assembly GCF_017591425.1). Classification (NCBI taxonomy): domain Eukaryota; kingdom Metazoa; phylum Chordata; class Mammalia; order Lagomorpha; family Ochotonidae; genus Ochotona; species Ochotona curzoniae. The sequence goes on from NW_024467096.1 coordinate 27,982,690, forward strand.
GAGCTTCTATTTTGCTCTTCTGAAAACAGAAGGAAGGGATGTGATGTGTGGCCAGTCTGTGCTTACAGCACTTAAACAGTGCTGGGCTCCTCTGTCATGTGAGTTCAGGAAAAAACAATAGCAAAGCAAAATGCATCGCTTTGGTGCCACTGTGACTTTGTTTGATGCCTGATGGGAAAACTACGTTCTCAGGTGAGTGTGCAGTAAGTAGTCTTGCTATAAGTGTGTCTATGCAGGCAGTTTACAGAGATGTGTGCAATCAGGTGTAAGGACCCAGAGTCGTACAAAGCAGTGGCGCCCAGGGGGGCACCCATGCTGAGCTCATAGCTTATTTATTCCTCTACCTTATTTTTAGTTATTTTTATGAAATAAATGTGCATCATAACAGACTGTGTTCTCTGTGAACATCCAGTATTCTTTCTTAATATTCCTTTATGCAACAGAACCGTCTTCCACACTATTTTTAGAATAATGTTATCTTAATAGTCCAATAATAGCTTTAAAAGATATTTTATGAATATATGGATGACAGGAGAACTTAGACAAAAAATAAAAATTTATTTTTTTCATTTTTTACATAGGCAACATACTTGGACAAAGAGATGTGTGGAGCTCCTTAGAATAAAGTTCAGGGATAATAAGAAACCCAAAGAAACCAGACAGGTTGAAAGCACATGGGGAAAAGGTGAGAAACGTTTGAACAGGCTTCTGTCATCTATGCTGCGAAAAAAGTGGACCAAGCACAAGGTAGCATGTTTGTCAGCAGAGGTTGTTTTAAACCTCTATATAATTTTTATTTATTTGAAAGGCAGAGTAACAGGAAGAGAAGAGGAGAGAAGGGAAGAGAGAGAGAGAGACAGAGAGAGAGAGAGATCTTCCATTTTCAGCTTCACTTTCCTGATTCCTGCAACTTCCAGGCTGACCCAGGCTGAGGCCAGGATTCAGGAACTCCACCACTTTCTCATGGAGATGACAGGGGCTGAGCATGTATTGTACTGGAAACAAAGCCAGATCCTGAATCCAGGCATTACAACATGGCATCCCAAGCAGTGGTCACACTGCCAGCCTCAGATTTTTAAGTCATAAGCATTTAGGTAGTGTCAGAATCTCAGAAATAAACAAACAAAAAAACACACCTGATTTCCCCATTTGACTAAGTTTGGAATGTTTCCAGAATTCCATAAACATATATCAGAAAATCAGCCATGGCCAAATTGCACAGTGTGTCCTTCTGACTCAGATGTGAGGTGTGAGGTGATCCAGAAATGCACTCGGCCCCAGGTCAAATGAACCTTCTTTGGCTTTGGTGTTGTTGACCTTCTGGATAGGATGTCAGTGGTTGGGCCTGGGGTGCTTTCATTTCTTCAGAATGCCTGTGTAATGTTAATTATTCACTGTTTTTCTTGCTCAAGTAGAGAAAGCCTTATGTAGGTGTATGTTGTGTGTTTCTTCTAGAACCAGTTTTTCATAAGCTGTGCTGATGACAAAGTTGTGTTCAACAAGGTGGGCGATGCCATTGCCCAGCGGATCCTGAAAGCACACAGGTAGTGTTCGGGGCATTTTGGTGGGAGTCATTGCTGCAGATGAAAAACCCACTTTTAACTTGCTGCCGTTCTGTCACAGCCTTGCCTTCAGTGTAGCCAGAAGTGTGATTGATTCTTTTCATTCGAAGTTGGTAGCTAAGCATTTCTTGGTCTCTTTTTGAGGGAATCTAGATTCTTCCAGGATACGATCATTTTTTCCTGGCTAGACTCCTTCCCACACATGAGGTTTATGATTTGATGTATTTAATGGCAGACAGTGAGCTCTGCTCATTTGAAAAACAAGGCCAAATAGACATAATATTTTTCCATGGGTTATATTTAAATCCCTGTTGCCAGCTGCCTCACTTCTCTAGCTCGTGGGATTATTTCTTTAATAACAGTTTCTTTGAGGTGGAATTCATGCCATGGAATCCATTGACTTTCAGTATACTCATAGAGGTGTGTAGCCACACCCAACCGATTTTTCAATATTTCTGTCACCCCAGGAAGAAAGGCCATACTTATAACCAGTCATTAACCATTCCTTCCTTCCCTTCACTTCCAGTAACTACTAATCTACTTTCTTTTTTTGTAGGCTTGTTTAGGCTGTGCAATTCATGTCAATTCAATCATGCAATATGTGGTCTTTCATGGTCGACGTCTCTCACTTAGCATAATATGTGAAATGGCATCTTTGTTATGGAATGTTCATTATTTCATGTTTGTTAGCCACGAGACAGTCTGTATCCTATGGGAATAACACATTTTGTTTAATTACTCATCAGTTGCTGGACACTTGGATTGTTTGCACTTTGGAGCTATTATGAGTAATTCTGTTATAAACATCCTGTGCTAGTTTTTCTGCAGACATGTTTTTGTTCCTCTTGGGGTGAAATTGCTGGGTCACAGGATAACTCTATGTTTTACACATTGAGGAACTGCCAAACCGTGTTGCAAAACAGCTACAGCATTTTCTATTCCCACAGTTTGAGAACTAGAGTTTCACTGTCTCATCGCCATTAACCGATTGCTACTTGTGTTTATTATTATTGTTATGGTTGTTGTAGTTATTCTAGTATTGTGAAAGAATAGTTCTTGGTGGTTTCGATTAGAATTTAACTTATGACTGATAATATTGAGTATCTGTGTGCTAATTACTTATTTGTATATTAACTATATGTGAATCATCCATATTTAACTTTTTACTGCTGAATTGTAGGAGTTCTTTATGTGTTTTGGCTGCAAGTCTCGCATCAGATAAGTGGTTTGCAAGGATTTTCTCTTAGTGCGTTATCTTTATATTTCATTGATGGTATCCTTTGAAACATCGAAGTTCTAATTTTGACAAAGGCCAATCTGTTTTTCATCATCTGTGCTTCAATAATGTATATATATCTACAGCTATATCTATATATATAGATATAGATATATAATACATTCACACATATATATAGTTTTCTTGTTCAAGTAGAATTTTATATAATAATTTATATGTATAATTTATATATATGATGTGTATATATATAAAATATTGAAGCAGAGATGATGAAAGAAAAACAGATTGGCCTTTGTCAAAATTCTACTTGAGCAAGAAAATTATATATTATATGTGTATAATATATATGTATATCTATAAAATGCATGTTATCATGAATACTTATGCCTGTTTTCTGCCAAGAATTTTATACTTTTGGTTCTTGCATTTAAGTGTTTGATTTATTTTTCATAGGGTGTGAGGTAGGGATCCAACTTCATTCTTCTGCAAATGAATGTACAACATACTGAGTTGCATTAGCACCAGAGACTTATTTTAATTTATATGAAAGCAACAAAATCAGCTGTTCTACTTTATTATTTTAAGTTATTGAATGAATACAGCTAAGAATAAGTACTTACAAGGGGTCTTCAAAAAGAAAATAAAATGCATATTATGAAAAAAGGTTGCATGAATTTTAAATTTGTTTTGCTTTAAAGTAAACTGTCTTTGAGTTCTATTTGCTCCTAAACTTTTTGAAGTACCCATTTACAACTTGGGAAGTTTAAACCTTCTTTAACTTCTAGCATCATGTGGTACTTCGATGTCTGCCACATATCATATGCAGGGAGTATTCTACTTGGTGACATCTGTTAGTAGTAAGTATTGCTGTTTTATTTGATTCAGTTTATAGCTATATCATATGAATTTTAACAGCTATTGAGATGTTGATTTCTGCGTATGTCCCACAATAGGGTGCCTGATGTTCAATTCTTGATTCCAGCTCCCAATTTTAGCTCCTTGCCAGGGCACATCCAAATAAGTAGTTTGGTCCTTGACACCTGTGTGGTAGAACTGAATTGAATTCTGATTTCTAATTTTCAGCTTTGGCCAGCAAGGACAAGGCCACTGTGGACATCCTGGGAATGAACCAACAAATGGGAGCACTCTCTGTCTCCAAAATGCATATCTTATGCACACATACACATACACCATTTACTACATGTTAATTATTGACAACACGCATGAGAGAGCGAGACTTATGTGGTTGTTTAAGTTACTAACAGCAAATCTTTGAGCATAAGTGTTAGGAATTTCAACACTTAATACCACTTACATTCAGTATGTGGTTATTCTTGACCTATTCTGGGTTTTTTTCAACTTTAGGCAGGTGGGTGGGGCTTTTGTGGTTCCTTCCTCTCCCGAAGATCAGTGTTTGGATACAGAGTGACCCCTAGGCGTGGCAGCATTTGGGAGGGAGGCAAGTGCCCATGGAGGGCACCCAGAGAGCTGTCAATCCCTGTGGCAGCTGGGGGATGTGTTATCTTGATCTGGTGATAAGGGCATTTAGGGCCCACCACAGGATTCCCCAACCTCCTGCAGGGTACAGTCTCTCTCCCTCTTGACTACATGTGGGAATCACCATTGGGCTTTTACAGAATAAGGAGAGTTTGACTTCTCCCTCTAGGACCACAGGATGCTAATTTCCTGGAGCTGGGAGATATTATATATATATATATATATAATATACTACATATATACATATATATATATAATATACTACATATATACATATAATATATATATACTACATATATATATATTTTTTTAATATAAAAACACAGGGCCCAGCACGTTGGCTCAATTGGCTGGTCTTCCACCTCCAAGTGCCAAGATCCCACATGGGCATTGGTTCATGTCCCAGATATTCTGCTTCCCATGCAGCTCCCTGCTTGTGACCGGGGAAAGCAGTAGAAGACAGCCAAATGCCTTGAGACCCTGTGCCTGCATGGGAGACCTGGAAGAGGCTACTGGCTCCTGGTTTAATATTGGCTCATGTCTGGCCATTACAGCATCTGGAGAATAAACTAGTGGATGTAGGACTTTCTTCTCTCTGTAAGTCTGCCTTTCTAAAAAAAAAAAAAAAAAGAAGTGAAAAAAAAAACAATAGCCTGTTAGGATAAAAGGATATTCTATGATGGACAATTCACAGTTCTTCTACAGAAAGATGGCCTGAGTACATCTTAGGCTTACAGGTTTCCAAGGTACATTATTAAAAACTGGCAATTTCAGGCAACTTGTAGAAAATGGGAAATGAGTTCATCGAATTTACAATTAATTGTTGTATCCTTGGCTTTAATTTCTCAATAACCTCATGCGCTTTGACAACCACACTTCAAAATACTGTGGGTATCTCTCATTCCCATTTGCAGTGTTTTTTATGTACTGTGAAAAACAGGATTTATCTCTTTCTCCTTCCTTGAGCTCCACACTACCACTCATCTCCTATGCTAATTGTAATTTAAAATATACTTCCGCTCAGTAACTTTAGACCTTGAGCTTGTGTTCTTAGGCAAAATCAGGGGAGAATCAAAACATTCATCATGAAGTCTGACCACCGTCCATTCTGTAGGAAACGTGAGGTGCCATCTTGTGAGACTGTGCCTTCTCCCTTTCTATACAGCTCTGCTCTGTGCTCTTCTGAGACTCCAGATCTTGCTTTCAAAGTCACATTCTTAACAGCAAAGATGTTTTTGGCTGTTGGAAGAAGAATAGAATATAGCTCAAGGCAGATGGCAAGAAATGGCAGTCAGCCATTGGCCATGCCTGCCCAAAGAACACAGGCCTCCTTCCAGGCCCTTCCCACCCCAGGGAGAGCTGTCTTGAAATTGCCAGCTCCATCAACTGGGCTGAATATTTTTCTGCCAGCACTGGAATCGAGCCTTACACCAGTTCCTTTAGCAATAGCTCTGCTTGCCTCACTTCCTTCTGGTTGCTTCTTGGCAGGAACATGCCTTTGCACAGTCTCCATGTTCTGATCTGGTGTTCAACCCTTGCTGAACTAAGAACATTTGCGTAATCACCAAGAAGAGCAGGGTGTCTGCACTGATCAGTAACCCTTTCTCCTAACCCATAGGAGGACATATGGGCACCTGGCTAAGAGCAGGTGCAGCCTGCCTAGAGGAGCCCTGCCAAACACCTGTGCCTGACTCCTGCTTGGAATCAGTTTGGATTCCTTATCCCTGATCTGGCAACACACCCACCAAAAATATTCACAATAATAAAAGGAACCCAGAAACATCATATGAATTTAAGGGCTTGTTTCTTAATTTATTACTTATATTGGAAAAGCAGATTTATACAGAGAGACGGAAAGGTCTTCCATATGCTGGTTCATTCCCCAAATGGCCACAGTGGCCAGAACTGAGCTAATCAGGAGCCAGGAACCTCTTCTAGGTCTTCCATGTGGGTGCACAGTCCCAAGGCCTTGGGCCATCCTTGACTGCTTTCCCAGGCCACAAGTAGGGAGCTGGATGGAAAATGGGGCAGCTGAGACATGAACCAGCGCCCATAGGGATCACAGTGCTCACAAGGGGATAATTAGCCAGTTGAGCCATTATATCTGGCCCGTGAATTTAGTTTTGTTGTAGTTTCATTTCATTTTGCATACCTTGCAAGAATATTGGTTTATTCTTACAAGATATATGATCTTTCTAATTGATAACACCGGTTGTTGATTAACTGGAAAAGATAGCCAAATAGTTTTTGAGTCTTTCCACATCATAGGTTCTTAATTTTACCTGTGTTACAGCATTCAGTATTCACATTAACCTTTGGGATTGGATGTATAATTAACCCCCAATCTAAGGCTAACACAACTGGGCCTAATGAGATTAGGTAATTTTATCCCAGGGTGAATGAGTCCATTTGGCAGGGAGTGTTTGCTGCCCAAGTATCTATCTCTAAATACTTGGGTTGGATTGAGTTTCCACTCTCTTGGTAACATTAATGTAAGATTTGGCGGGAATAGGGGACAATCTCCTGAGCTTGGCTGGGGACAACTGTTCAAACAATGCCAACAAGTCACACAGCTGTTCCTGGTGGCACTGAGACTGTAACTATGCCCCTGGGTCTTCAACTTTCATTCTTACCGCTAAGCTTTGCAAGCTTCAAGGAAAGTAGAGATTACTGTTAAACCTCCCAATAGCCCGTGAGGAATACTTTAAACAACAATAACAACAATCAGATGAACGCTTTATTTTCCTAAAGTAATTGCTTTATAAAAATTTATTTGACTAAGGAAAAAAAAATCTGTATCCTGTAATTACCGTCACCCATAATTTCATGTCAAACTGAAGAGACTTGATGGGCGCCTTCAGGAGCATAAAAGAGAGATTATCATAAAAAAGATAGAAACATTTACAGCATACCAATGGCCAATTTTACCTTTTATTCTGATGGGATAATTTCCACATTCTGTAACATTTCGGAATAAGAGGTTACAGTGGGGATTCCACAGACAACAGATCATGATAAAGGAACTTTTTAGTCATTTCGTTGCTTTTATTCTCTTCCAAAAAGAAATGTGTGAGTGGTCACTTTAGAGAGAGAAAGAGATGGGAAAATCAGCCAGGAAAAGGGTCAGCCGTCACCTGGAGCTGAGTGTATACCTGACAGTCAGAGGATGGAAAGGGAGAGTGAAGAGGGAGAGTGAAGGTGGCGAAGCCTTGGCAGGAGCAGTTTGGGAAAGGATTTAGTAGAATCTGATTTGGGGGCTGTTTGGGTGAAAGGATGCCTGTCAAACAAAGATTATCAGCCCCAAGATAAAATCTGAATTGCCAGCAGGCTGTGTTGTCCCTCGGCATTTCTGTTTCATTTTCAAAAGATAAATAATGAAGAAAAAGCTATGTGTTTATGCACAACGTATAAATGTCCTAGGCTGTCAAGTCACTTGTGCTTGTAGGTGAAAGTCAGTGGTAAATTGGACCAGCAATTCTGGTGGATTGAGCTGATTTTAGCCAAACCATGTTACAGAGGAAAAACTGAAGGCAAGAATCTGTATTTTTAAAGGTTTTTCAAGCGCACAGTGAAAAGCGTTATGTCTCAAACTACCCAGAGACTTTAGATCTAATTCCCAAATCATCGGCACTACCATGTTATACACAGAAATGCAAACACGTGCTAAGCTGCAAGCACAGCCGTTCTGCTGATGTTCTCTGCTGCAGAAGCGCACAGCAGCTCAGGGAGTTTACAGTGATGATCAATGATGCCCAGACCTCAACATTCTCAGAAAGCAAAGTGTCTCTAAGACAACCCCGTTTCTTAGAGACCCTGTGACTCTGGCATGAACCGACCCAGCTGGGGTGAAGTGGGCAGCAGTTGATAGGAGAGAACAAAAAAGGTGAATGCAGAGGTTGCCGCCACTCCCATCTACAGGTCTTTATTATTTTTTTAAGAATTTATTTGGTGATTGTCATAAATTCCCACCAAAAGTTTTAAAATTATTATTTACTTTTATTTATTTTAAAGACAGAAGGGTCTTCTACCCACTGTTCAATTCCATAAAGGTTTCCAGCAGCCAGGACCGGGCAAGGCTAAAGCTGTCGATCTTGAACTCAGTCTGGGCCACCTGTGTCGGTGGCAGAGATTGAACCAGCTGAGCGATCACCACCACTCGCTGACTCCCAGGATGAGCGCTGGTGTGAAACTGGGTTTGAAAGCAAATCCAGGACTTAAGCTCAGGCATTTCAGTTTTGTCTTCAGGATCCCAAGAGACATTTTAGCCACTGTGTCAAATTCCCAGCCCAGTGCCCTGATTTTAAAGGTGCAAGCAATATTACATTACTCTCCAAAGTTAAAAATATTCATTTGCCACATTCATAAAAATATGCATTTACTTGTCACACTCTAACCACTCTGAAAAATTCACTTTTATTTTTATGTGCTCTTTTCCTCTCATGCTAGTATATCTTTTTATTCTTCTATTTATTTGAAAGGTGGAATGACAGCTCTTCCATCCACTGGTTCACTCTCCAGGTGGCTGTGACAGCGGGAGTTGGGACAGAAACTCCTCGCTTCTCCCACGTGGATGGCAGGGGACCAAGCCATCTTCTCCTGTCTTCTCAGATGGATTAGCAGCTGAATCTGAGGTGGAACAGTCAGGACTCCAACCAGTGCTCCATTCAGTATGGAATTCTGGATTTGTGAGCAGTGGCTTAATGCACTGCACCACATGTTGTTCCCAATATGTGTGTTTCTGTTTTCTGCTGTGTTGTACCTTATTTTTTTTTTTCCTGTGACCTACTTGGATTTCTAGCTCACATCCCTTATTTATCTAAAAAGGATAAATTGAGATGGGTAATTTCTGATGTGTATAGACCAGTTCACTGGATCTGCAACCCCTTCGTTGATGAGGTGCTAAGAGGTCTGGGGGCTTTGGAAAGAGGCTTCCAAATCTTGGCACGGCTTGCTTGCAGGCCTCATCTGGCATCTGCTGGAATGTAACGTGGGGACCACGGCCTGGTCCTGTCGCTGTTGCCTTTCTGCTGTTTCTTCTGGGCTGGTGGTCACACTTCACGTTCCTCTCGAGTTCACTTGGGAACAAGGCAAAGGTCACAGCATCACGTTTGAAAGGGGTTGCAGCTTATCCCACTTCCCCTGGAGTCCAGCTTGAGGTTGACAGAGTCCGTGCCTGCTCCAAGTCTCACTTGGATGCCTTTGCTCTGTGCCCAGGCTCAGCAAGTCTAGGAGGGGGGCATCTTCCATGCCCTGCTTCCTTCAGAAGGGGCCACTCCGGGGTCAGTGCCTGCTTTGTATCATCAGGCACAGGAATGGATAAAATTAGTGTTCCACGGTGCCAACCTCAAGCATTTGAAATTTTTTTTATTGTAACTTTGCATTGGGGTCATTTTCACATGAGATCACAGAATTTTTGTACTTGGCCGTCACAATAATCATTTTTAGTGGCTGAACAAAAATCGTTCATTGAGTGGCTAGAGCATATAATGCCGTTAACCGTTCGCCAGTTGTCTGGGAATGTATTTCCAATTTTTAGCTATCACACATAATACTGTCATAAAAGACAGTGAATTTTTAAAGAGCTTAGACAAGAAGCTTGAGAATACAATTTTATAAAATGGCTCTGAACTCAGGTGGGCAAAGTGATTGCTTGTTTGAATAATAGTTACAAGTGGGTAGTGCCCACTGGCTGTTATGTTGCTTTTAAGGCCATAGGTAATTTTGTACTTGTAGGGTTTAGATTCTTACCCAAGGGGATTGCTGTCATTGGCACAACTCTAGTGATATGACAATACGTTGTGGGAGATAGGGATTAGAATCATCAGTGGCTGAGAACTGATGTCTTTATGGGTTTGATAAAGGAGGTTAATGGAACATACTCTTACAGAATTTCCACTTCGTTGGCTTACATCCAACCACAATTTGTTGTTTGAAATTTCAGAGCCTTTTTTGCACAGTAGTGGAATTTTACGTCATTTCTGCCAGATTGCTGAACATGGTTTAAAATATCCATCCCTCAGGAAATTGAAAAGCTGCTGTGTCATAAAATAGCAAAGGATTTTGGTGTAGACCTGAGAAAGTCCTAAAAAAAACAACAAAAATGTGATCAGTCTGGCTTCTACAAACCCAAATTCACCAGAAGATATCATAATGTTTTTATAGAACATTTCTCAGTGTCCTACACATAGTTGGCATTTTAAAATCACTTTTGCCTTCAAAAAGTGCAAGGATAAAATGAGCCCTCTCTTACAGACTGTCCACAAGGATTTGGTGTCAAAAGCCCACAGTATCACTTCCAAAGGTGTTCCAACAAGTATAAAAAATGATGTAGATGCCTAAGTATAAATATTAAAATGTTTTATTCTGAATGGTAAAAAGTCTAGAAATACCTTACATACCTTTCAATATAGAGGTTGTTCATTTATAAAGGCTTAGTTGAAATACAGAGAGACAAAGGGAGACACATACATAGTGAAGAAAAAGAGAGATGTCTTCCATTCGCTAGTTTACTCCGCAGATGGCCACAACAGCTGAAACTGGGCCAGGCCAGGATCGTCCTAGTCTCTCATGTGAGTGGATGGTACCAGTATTCTCCGTCTGCCCAGGCACACTAGGAACATGCTACATCAGAAGTGGAGGAACTACAAGTCCAACTGGTACTCTGATATGAGGTTCTGTTGTCACAGGGAGTAAACACTTGGCTGTCTGAGCTGGTTTAAATGTGAGCATATAGATCAATGATAGGACACTGTGCTTCTGTTGTTAGAAATGAGTCATTCTGCATATCCTGATGTGGAAGGAATTCCAGGGTTTACTGTTAAGTCAAAAAATAGCATTCGCAAAAGTGCTTACAGATTTTAACATTTGCACCTAAGGAAAGAGCACTTATATATGCCTGTAAATTCAAGTAATGTGGATAAAACTGGTAACAGGATAGAGTAGAGGAGCTAAGGACTTTGGACTGAAGGAGAGTCCCCTACCACTCTCAGGGTTCCCTTTTTTGCCTCTTACACTTTGTACTGTGAGTGGATGTTATCCAGTGGAAAAAATGTAGTTTATTTGGTGGTTTTTCAAGGTCTAAATATAGAGTGACCCTATAACCCAGCAATTCTAGTTCTAAGTTGAAAAACTGAAGCCAGGGACTTGACAGCTACTGTATGACAGTGTTAGTCATGAATGTCAAAACATGGAAATAAGCCAGTGCCCACCCATGAAGCAATGTCGTATATATATGCCATGGAATGTCATTCAGCCATGGAAAGGAAGAAGCTTCCAGTATATACCAAAACATGGTGAACCATGAAGGTGTTGGGTTAAGTGAAATAGAGGCGAAAAATGTCTGCTTACATGCACAGTCTAGAACAGATAAATTCATAGAAACAGGAAGTAGACTGGAGGTTACCAGGGCCTGCAGGAAGAGGAAAGAGGGTCATTATCATTTAATAGCCCCAGAGATTTTGTTTGGGGTGATGAAAAACCTTAGGTAGTAGAGAACCTTGATGGTTACACAACATTGTGATTCTAATTAATGTCAAATAATTGTATACTTAATGATGACATGCTCATTTCGAATACATATGTTTTATCACTTACACATTTTTAAAAATGCAGTATAAAGGGAAAAAAATCTTGTTCAGCTTAACCTTTTCCTTACCAGAGGCTTCCCAAGAAAGAAGTATTCTTCCAGCCTGCTCTTGGTCTAGCTGAGGACATAGCACCAAGTATATCCTGGGCGAAGGGGTCCTGAATTAGGGGCTGCCAAAAATCAAAGGCAGGGATGCGTATAGCCCCAAGAATCTCCGGAGCTTTTCAGATAGCCTGGACAGCAGATTTGTGTATCAGCAATTGGGCAAAGTAGGAAGGGTACAGGGCAGGGTGTGGCAGGGTGTCTTCTAGGTGCAGAAGCAATATTACTGGGTGGTTTGACAGAAGAAATCACCTGTAAGGTGACCAGGAAGAAGTAGGATTCCTTATAGGTTGAAGGCAGATGGGCCCTGTCTCTTGGTAGGAGCTGTATCTTTGAGCAGAGGGCAGTAGCTTCCTGTCATGGGGATGATGCATGGGAAGAAGCATGGGAGGATTTTAGCATAAGATGAGTCTGGATAAGCAGTTGAAGTCAGTGATGTCCTTTGTTGACTGGGGTAATTCATTAGGACTTCTAAGTTCTGGCTGGGAAAATAGCTTAGATCTTCTTTCCATTCCTTGACAATAGCCTGCTTACCATTTAGGGGTATAAGTCTTTCATTTTATCAAGCAGAGATCTTGAGTGAGTTAATGCTTTTTGTTGTTTTCTTTCCAACTCAAACTGTGTTTGCCATCTAGTGATTAATCCATGCCATTACAGCAACCTTCCTAATGTGCCTTGCCTTTCAGTGCCAAGCCAAGCTCGCAGGCCTCCAAACTGCGTTCTGCTGGCAGGGACTTCTACCCTGAACTTCATTTGCCATATGTCCTCGTTCTGTACATTGACCTTCAGAGTCAGGAGGGATGAAATCTGATCCCTCGGAGTAGTACTGTTATTCGCATGAAATAAGCAATGTTAACAATACAGAGGAAAATGAGTCTTAGCCGTTAAGACCTAGGAATATTTTAAGAAGGATCAGAATGGAAATGAACCAGTAGTAACCTTCTGTGTGACGACAGACTTCTCAGCTATCCTATGGAGACCCAGTGACCAGAGTGGACCCCCTCATCTCTAGGCTGTCTCTTAGAGAAGGCCTCTCCAGGATGTGAGCAGTTTTCATTCCAAATAAGCATTACCTATTTGCACATTTCTCCAAGGCTCTGACAATAGGTATGCATTCAGCATAGGAAGCTGTAATGTCCTTGTTTGATCATTATACTATAGGCAGAAATACTTTTCCTTTGGGGATTGTCATCAACAATGGGAGGGTAGGCAGAGAAATACTGCGCTGAATGCTCAGGGGATTTAAAAATAAATATTAGTCATCTAGGATTCAAAAAGAGCCCAGGATGACATTTTAAGGGGAATCTCGCAGTTCCTGAATGATAGTGACTTCTGTTAGAAAATCCAGAATACCATTTTGCCCCCGAAATCTGGACAGCATTAACCAACAGTTACGAACTCTGTGCCTACTATTTGCTTCTAAGCTCAGTACCATGAATATTGCTTGGTTATCCACAGAACTAATATGCTAACATCTTTTCCAAAACTTTGCTATAATCCCTTTCTCCTTGCCACTTCCATGGCAGTCAACCCATAGGATTTTTTTTTTTTGTCATTTCAAACAAAGGATTATGTTGTAGAGCAAGTGGGTCCTGTTCCCACTTTCCTATAAAGTTCAGTGTAAAGTTCAGGTTTTGTTTTGACAGCCTGGATGGCACAGTCTGGCCTCCAGTTCAGGAGCACCCCACGTCCCAACCCTGAAACAGGACAGAATGTATCAGAAGAAGCCTTTCGTTCAGTTTCTGAAAGCCTGTGAATGGCTTGACTGTCGTTTTTGACTGAGAAGTGATCTATTTTTGGTGAATGTGTTTCTTTGCATCTGACGTCTGCAGGGAGAACCAGAGATACCGGGTGTATGTCGTGATCCCGCTCCTGCCAGGATTTGAAGGAGACATCTCCACTGGTGGAGGAAACGCTCTGCAGGCGATAATGCACTTCAACTACAGGTGCCAACATTCTGAATTGTCTGTCTGCAGCTTTCAATCACTTTGTGCATGGGAGCTGGTGAGGGCAATGGTGGTTATTTCTCCACATCCTTTCCATGGAGCTTTGAACAAATGAACATTTGCTCATTTTACTTTCAAATTTTAGCCTGTTTACTAGTTGATAAAATTCAGATGGAGCCAGAAATCATGAATGATAGACTGGATGTAGGCACAAGCCAAGTATGAAAGACCTAAAATATTTGTCTCTTTTATGTGCATCACTCATCAATCTACCTATGTCAAATAATGATTAAAGTTTTTTAAGCCATGAGATAGTTATAAGCTAGTCTTTGAAATACAGAAAAGTTAAAAAAACTGCTAGTGTGGTTTGATTTGAATGGAGTTAGTTATGATTCTTTTGACAATGAGTTTTTGAAGGCTACTAATAATGACTTCTGTGATATAATGCAAACTCCTATCTCCTAACATTTTAATTCTGTGTTTTGTCACATGTATATTACAATTTTGAGGAGTGTAGTAAGTGCCACTTTTGGTGTCTTTAAAGCAGTGTCCTAATATATTCAGTAGGCACATGTGGGTACCTGCTGGAGTGAGGTCAGGATAGAGAGGAGCACAGAAGGTGAGAGAGGGGCACCTCTGACCCTGCCTCAGGCCTGCTGGACTGGGCCAGTCAGTGGAGGTGCAGAGTTGAGCTGAGCGCTCTGGCAGGATCTGGCTCCTGTTACCAGCTTGCTGACCCAGGGAGAGCCTTTGCAGACCATGGTCGGTAGCAGCAAAGCCATCCCAGAGCCTAGATGTTTTCTAGTTAAGATCTCGTTTTTTTTCTGAACCATCTGTGGTTTCTTATCTGATTAATCCAGCCAACTGTTTTTTGAAGAGGGAAGAGGACAAAGGAGACCTTATATAAAACCTTGGCTGTGTAAGCAGGGATGGTCCCAGGGCCCTGGGCCAGTTGGGATTGGAAGCAGAGGTGCACAGGTAGTTGGGTCTCTCATCAGAGGTTGTGCTATAAGGTCTGGTAACTTCCACTACACTGGGGAATCCATTTGGTGGGATTTCTGGTTTCCTATTGCTTCTTGTTGACTTTTGAAGCCTATATCTGCCTGCCAGAATTTCTGCTAACGACTTGTATGTTCCCTGCCAGGTAATTTTGCCTAGTTACAGTATGGGAGTTTTGATTTATACACTTAGACTCAGGATTTGTCAATTTCTAATATTGTCTGATTTATAGCATAATGAAAAAAGCTTCTCAAGTATTGAAGGCGCTGACACAATACTTAATTGGATTTTATCTGCTGTAATTGTCATTCTAATGTTGGAATATGGTCCCTGATAATTATTTTCTGTGACAATTTTCTTGACTGTAAAACAACTCACTGAAATAACATGTTTGGCTTTTGTTCAGCATCCAAAGGCATAACCTTTCATTATGCAAAAATATCTATGTGCTGGCATCATTTAAAATAATATCACCATTTCCCATGCATAACCGTATTTTTAATTACTTTCACAGAGCAAGCAGATGGAACATAGAGTTTTTATTTTGTCAGTCTTTATAATTCATTGCCTATTATCTTAAAAAACAAAACATTAGTAGAGTCAGTTATTTGAAGCTCGTTTATCACCTTTAAAAAGATTTACCTATTTTTAAATAAGTCTTGTATAATAGTTTTACTTAATTCTTGAATTATTTTAAGTGTTCTGCCCATTCATTGCTGGGGGCAAAGTGATTTTGTAAGTGTACTTATCCATTGAGACATTCTAAATTTTACTTTCGATGTCATTGAATTGTTGAAGATGGCAAGTTCTTTCATAACCCAGCTTTTTAAATAGAGCGTGTCTTTCTGAAACCTAATGGCCATATTTTACCAGAATTTATTGATTATGAAACAACTGTTTTTTCCTGTTAGTAACATGATATTCATGTAATATTTCTAGCTTTCAAAAATGTGTGTAAATGTTCTTATGTAAGCCCATGTTCTGTTTTTTCTTTTCGTGGGCTAGGGATAGACCCATAACGATTACAATGGGAAGTGGCTATTTCAAAACCTTCTTAATTCTTTCTTATTTTACATCTTTTCAGAACCATGTGCAGAGGAGAAAATTCAATCCTTGGACAATTAAAAGCAGAACGTAAGAAAAGTTTTCTCTTCTCCGTGGTTGCTTTTGATGATGAAAGTGGGCTCGCTCTAATTATTCATGGTTTCCGAGTGCGATTACAGAAGTGCATTCGTAAAAGGCTCCCCAATGAGTGCTCCACTCAGATAAATAGTATGTTCTCATTAAATTCGGCAAACCAGTGTTCAAATCAAAGCCCTAAGACTTGGTATGCACAAGTTATTAAGCAATGGGTGTCTTCATAATTTTATTTTTTAAAAAATGTATAAATAGCTGAATAACAGATTTGCAAGGTGTCACAATGATGCTTAATGTTTATTCTCCTTTATCTCCCTATCAAAATCCTAGGGAGTCGTCAGGACAAATGTCATTTTAGCTTTAAAGATGAGACGACACATGGTATGGGGCAAATTTATGCAGCCGCCTGTCAATGTAGAAGTTCTTGTGTTTGGGAAAGGAAGTGTATTGTAAATCCATTTTGCCACCATTTTTATTTTACTAGCCTTTGAGATTATTATACTAGATAGGGGTGGAAAATAATAATAATAAAAGGCAATGATATCTTTCAGTTTTACAATTCTTTGAAATTTTCAAAGGTGCTTTTGTTATCAGAAAAGCCCAGTGGGTACTTTCCTAAGCTTGATATAGAAATAAAAAGCTGGGAACCAGTTGTAGACAGAAAAGTTTACTTGTGAAGGGATCAGGTGAGCAGGGAAGGGAGAAGGAAGGGAAAAGTACCTCCCAAGAGAAAGCTGAGAGATGTGGTACCTCTCGAAAGGAGAGGGGGAGGGAGACGCTAAAGGTGTGAGGAAGGGTCTTGGGCCTTTAAGCCTTCCCTGACCCCTCCTTGTTGAGCAGGAACCTACAGGTAAAAGGTTTCCCATTGGTGTCTCTTAAGTAGTTAGGAAATGGATAAGCAATACTTGTGCCACCCACATCAAGGTGCGGCCAAGATTTCAGCAGGCTTGGACCGTCTCAGACACCCCTCTTGGAATCCCACATCCTACTTCTGTGGGGGTAAGGGGCTACTTCCTGCTGAAATGGGGCATCGTTCAAGTAACGGGGCCTCTGGAGGTGTGGGATCCACAGCCAGGTTGCAGTGACGCTTTCTCATATGTTCTGATTTACCCTTTTAACATAGTTCTTGCATATCATTTATTACAGCTGTGTATGCACTTACCTATAGCTCTCTGAACTACCTCCTGGTATATAGTAGTTGCTCAGTAATATTCCATAATGTTCTGTCCCTGTGTGTACCAGATTCCACAGAACTAATCTGGCCTGACTCAAGTTATCTGGCTTCCAGATCAGGTGGGGTACGGATTGTGAAAACTTGGATGGCCACACCAAATAAACCGAATTTTATACAGAAGACAAGATCAGCTTGATAGGAACCCGTCAGCTGCCAGCTCATCAAAGTTCCTGTTGGCAATCAGAGCAGTGTGACATGGATGGCAGGAAATAGATGATGTCTTGGTATGCAAAGGAGGGCCAAGTGTGAAGAATAGACTCATGATGGGCTTGAGGGCTGGAAGAGCAGGCAGGTAAGGGAAGTGAAGCATCATTAATTCTGAGAGTGTCAGCCCAACTGCCTAGCGGAACAAACTATCACCAACAGGTCTGGAAAAGCCAAAGGGGCCATCCTAATCACATGACCTCATGTGACACCATCCGCAGATGGGATACGAACCCCAAAAATGGTTTTTGTTAGCTTGTTTGCTTCTTGGAGGAAGGCTTTATTTTATTGAACTTCCAACATGGAGTTCACTGGATGATATATGGAAACTTGCGGAGGAAACAGTAGTCCTTCCCAGAGGTACTTTTAGCTTAGAGCACAGATAAAACATCATCAGGAATTACAGAGGAGGAGGGTGTGATCTCAAAGATGTACTTCTTCGTAAAAGCAGTAACAACACTGACCCCCACACACCCACCCCTCCAAAAAACTCACAATCATTCTTTTCAGGCAATGACCATTTACCAAAGGCTTGTAACAATCCAAAGAGTTGGTTATTCAAGAAAAATAGCCAAATATCAATAAAAAAAAAATAGCAAGTCTGTGGCATTGCAGTGCTTAACTTGCCACAGCCCCATCCCCACCCATTCCTCAAGTCCTTAGTGCTTTTAAAAACCAAGAGTTGGAGGAGTTAAACTGGATAGATGTTCCTGTCCTCTGGCAGTTCTCAGAGTCCTGTCATCATAAGACTCATCTGGCAGTACCCTTCCAACCACCACCCAGAGGACTTGTTTATTTCACTGGCTCTGAATTTGCTCGGTGCGCATAGCCTTATCAAAACCAATCAGCAACAGTGATTTGACATCACAGCTGCCTGAGGCAGCAGTAACAATGGAGCAAACCAGAAGCAGATTCAAACCATTGGAGGGGCAGGGCATGGGGAGGACAGCTTCTAGCCCCCTAGCTGAGTCATCTAGTGGGATGCCCCCATCCCATCTGGGGCCTCATTCCTACAATGCTTACTTCACAGTTCCCATTTAACATCTGGCAAATAAGGTTAGGAGATTGCACATGATAACTCCTTTGCTTAATCCCTGCAGCCCAAGTTCTTGGGTCCCTGCCACCCACATGGAAGGCTTGGATGAAGTTGCTGGCTCCTGGCTTCAGCTTGGCCTTTCCCCAATTATTGTGGACATTTGGGAAGAAAATGAACAGATGGAGGATTTCTGTCTCTCTCCTTCCCTTTCTGTCACTCTGCCTTTAAAATAAACAAATGAATCTTTTATTTAAAAAAAAAAAGTATTAAAAAGGAAAGCCAGGGAAGGAGAATTTGTAGTTCCAATGTTATTTGTGGAGCTCTGAAACCCTATGGGCTTGTGTATGTAGGTTTGTTTACGTATTCAAGAATAGTTTCAGAAGGTCCTAAGCTCTCAAACCTCTGGCTGACCTTGAGACTGTGCAAGCAGCGAGTGAAGCCTAAAGTAGAATTGTAAACTGCATGCCTGAGTGTTTAAGGCATGTCTCCTCACCCACCCACACACACACTCACACATACATAACACACACACACACACACACACAGCCCTTTAGGAAAGTGTAAAAGACTGATTAATTCCAAACGTCTAGCAAGTTATATAAAGCGTATTATATGTCTATAATGGAGTCATAAATAACACAAGTAATTTTTGGAAATTCACAAATAATGGGAAATTAAACACATTTCAATAACCCACTTTTATGTTGGGATGCTAGGAAGATTGAGACTCAGAAAGAGAAAGAGAAAAAAAAAAGGAGCAGAGGAGAGAAAAGAGGATGGCAGGGGAGAGACAAGAGGAGAGAAGGGAATAAAAGGAAAAAGAATTAGAAGGATAAAGAGATTTCACCTGTAGGGTTACTCCCTGAATTCCCAAAATAACTTTGCCCAGGCTGAAGCTGGAAGTCAGGAACTCAATCCAGTTGCGTGAGGGTGGCAGGGATCCAGCCTTGTTGCTGAGCCATCACCTGATACTCCCAAGGTACACATTAGCAGGAAGATGAAATTGCAAGGGAAATCAGGACTCCAACCAAGACACTTTGATTGGAGCACAGACACCACGATTGGCATCTTAACTGCTAAGCTGATCACCATCCCTACACATGAAGATATTTATTGTGAGAAATTGATTTAAGCAACTATAAGGAGGATAAGAGGCTCCAAAATCTGCTCGATACAGTTTGAAGACCCTTGAAAGCCAATGGTATAAAAGCTAAGGGAGTCCGTGGTGTAAATCCTGGTACAAGTACAGTCGAAGATCATAATCCAGCTCAGTAGTGAGTGAAGGCATGAACTCTTCCTTTGTTTGCTTTTTGTGCAACACTCAAAGAAATTGCCAAGGAGTTCCACAAGGTCTGCCTTCTAAAGCCAACACCACAGCGCAAGAGGTTAAGCTGATGCTGGAGTTGCTGCAGTTCCAGTCCACCTCCCTGCTAATGGGGGAAGACTGAAGAGCTTGGGCCACTGCACTCACTCGGGAGACCAGGAAGAAGCTCCCGGCTGCTGATTTCAGACCATCCTGCCTCTGGCCATTGTGGCCATTTGAGGGTGTGAACTAATGAATGAAAGAGTTCTCTCTCTCTCCTCTTTTTCCTTCTTTTCCCTCTATTTCTCACTCTTATTCTCTCTCTCCTTCTTCTTCTTCTCCCTCTTCAGCTCTTTCAACAGCAAAAAAAGAACAGTATCCCTGATGAATGGAGTTGCAAAAATCCTCAACAAAATACTAGCCAATGAAATCCAACGACACATCAGAAAGATCATTCACCCAAACCAGTTGGGATTTATCTCGGGTATGCAAGGATAATGCAGCATATATGGGTCAATAAATGTAATGCAACATATCAACAAACTGAAGAATAAAAATTACCTGACTATCTCAATAGATACAGAGAAAGCGTTCGGTGATACTCAACATCTCTTTATGTTAAAAACCTTAAGTTAATTAGGCATAAAAGGATAATTCCTTAACATACATAGTAAAGGCAATATGTGAAAAACCCAGTGCCAGCAGCATATTGAATGGGAAAAAGCTGGAGGTATTCCCACTAAGATCTGGAAACAGACAAGGGTGCCCCCACTCCCACTGCTGTTCCACATAATACTGGAAATACTAGCCAAAGATACAAAGCAAGAAAAATAAATTAAAGGAATACAAATTGGAAATAAGGAAGTCAAATTATCCCCATTTGCAGATGACATGATTCTGTATATAGGAGGGCCAAAGGCTCAACCAAGAGAGCACTGGAACTCAATAGAGACTTTGGCAAGATCGCAGGAGACAACATCAACACACATAAAACAATGGCTGAGAAAGAGGAGACAAAATCCATCCCATTCACAATAATAACAAATAATGTACATACATAAAAGTAAGTCACCTCAGATACCTTGCAGTCAGCCTAACCAAGGACATGAGGGATCACTACAGTGAAAACGACAAAACACTAAGAAATAGAAGAAGACATCAAATCATGGAAAAATCTGCTGTGTTCCTAGATTGGCAGAATCGGCATCACCAAAATGCCTGTATTGCCAAAAATAACATACAGCTTCAATGCACACACTCAAAACTCCAACAGCGTGCATCTCATACCTAGAAAAGATGATACTTAAATTCATATGGAGATGCAAGAGACTCCAATAGCTAAAGTAATCTTAAACAATAAAAACAACACAGGGAGTATCACAATATCAAATTTCAAGATAAACAACAGGGCAGTGGTAATCAAAACAGTGTGTTACTGGCACAAAAACAGACCTGAGATTGATGAAACAGAATGTACATCCCCGAAGTGAAGCCACACATGTATCACAACTAATTATTCACAAATAAGCCAGAATAAACAAGGGAGAAAGGATAGTATTTTTAGCAAATGGTGCTGGGAAAATTGGATATATCCATCTGGAAATGAAACAGAGGGCTTTCCCTATGCTGGTAAACTGTCCACGTGCTCACAAGAGCCAGGCTGTAGCTAGGAGCCCAGGATGTCAGCCAGGTCTTCCACCTGATTAAACAAAAATCAGGAAAACTGCTGAGAGCTGGCAGTGGCTTGTGAAAATGCAGAGGTGAAGTTCCCAGAAAATCAAAATAAACCTATTCTTTAATTTCTCAGCTGTGAAAATGTGCAGGACTTACTATAAAGCATTTGTCTCAGCACCCTTTTCCCTACTTTCCTATTCTGTGTGGATTTTAACACAATAAGGAATTCCAGTGGTAAGCCTGCTTAGGAACAGATTTCCAGGTGCCCTGGGAACAGGTGAAAAGGAAGCACCTCGGAGGGGGCAGTGTGCACATGCTGCGCGTGGAGAGAAAGGATTAACTACGTACAGCGCCTTTCAGACTTTGTATTGTTGGTTTTGTCTTTATAAATGTGTGGTGGGTTTTAAATATGTGGACTAGTTAATCTCTAATTGGATAGAGAAATAGAGTTCTTGCTGTTTTAATTATTCAGCATAACAAAACTGCTGCTATGAATACATTAGAGTTCCTGAAAAAAAAAAGCCCAGCAACTATTAGTACATAATTATGATACTCCAATCTTCTGAAATTTAATGTTCCAAGTATTTCTTTTTCATTCTTATAGTGTGTGCGAATTATAACCTTTTAGCAGCCAATTCAGAATAGTTTACCATCTAGGCCAGACACATTTAATATGTACATATAGCGGGATTCAAATTTTTAAGTAACAAGAGTCTTTAAACAGTCTTGATATCTTCCACAAATTTTCATTATAATATTGAATGTATTGGACTAAATGCTTCCTTTTGTGAATTACACACACCAATGGTAATAGCAGATATGTTCTGGGGCCTCTATCTTCCAATCCCTGAGATACAGCCATGATACACAACTTAAAATCTGCCTGACACTTGTCCATCACATTAACTCTGTACACACATTCCTGGCTTTCCCATATTTTCCTGAAAAGGCACCTGTTTTGCTAGTGTATGTTAGGTGTTTTTTTTCTTTTCTGTTCACAGAAGAAGGGACTACTACAAATGTATTCCCGCTTTCCTCTTCCCACCAGCACTGTGTGCTGGATTCCTTCTCCTCGGAGCAGGACACTCCCTCGGCCTTTGACAGGCCAGTCTTCCATCCATTCCAGATTTCAATGTTCTGACAGAGAATGATTTTCTTCCTCTTACACCCTAGAAGAGGTCCTTTTGGCTTTCTTTTCAAGGCTGTTTTCCACAGAGAAATGAAAGTTTTAGCATATCATGAAGGCTTGTTCATTGGCACTTATGAGCAGGAAGTGGGTCTGGGCAGTGGGCCTGGATGCTCCCTGGCTAGTGGATATTTTGTTGATACTCTGAATGCCTGTCATGGAAGAGCACATAGCTGTGCTTCTGTAGGTTATAAATGAAACCTTCATGTTGCTGATCACAAGTCAGCATCACTAATCTTAAAACAATATGCTAAATTATGAATAATTTCAGAGAAGTTTCTAGGGCTACTGTAGGTGTGCATTGCTTAAAAAAACAGGACAGCCTCTTTTTCAAAATAAATGAAATTAATATTGATATAATACTATTATCTGGATTACAGGCCTTGGTGAGATTTTTGCCATCTGTCTTAATAAAGTTTTGTAGCAAAAGACAGGTTTTTTTTTCTGGTCTAGATTCACTTCCCAGTCCATGTGATGTTTAGTTCTCGTATATCTTACTTTCTTTAATCTGAAGTGATTCTACATTTATCGTGGAGCATTCTTGACCTTTACTTTCTGAATAGTACAGACTAGTTATTCCATAGAATGTCCCTCAATTTGGTTACGTGTGTCGTGTCCTCCTGTTTAGACGTAGGTAACGCCTTTGACACCAGAACATCACAGAAGTGTGCTGCATCCTTAGCTTGGGAGGAGCCAGACCCTGATTTGTCTTATTAGTGGTTGCATTAACTTGCATCAGATCACTGAAGGAGAAGTCTGTGAGCGTTCCCCACTGTGAAGTTAGTATTCTCCCCTTTATGATGAATAAATATTTTGTAGGAAACCATCTCGAGTGAATAGATGTCCTGTTTCTCATCTGATTTCCATCTGCTGACTTTGGTACATTAATCATTATGCCCTGGATCTGTTATTTTTGTGATAGTTGCCAAATGCTGACTTTCCATGATTTCTCCTACATCTATCACTTTGTTTATTAAAAGGATGTGTTGATTGATTTGGAAGGCAGAGTTACAGAGTGAGCTTCCATCTACTGCTTCAATCCCCAATGCCCATAAGCCCTGAGGAGGGTCGGGCAGGCCCAAGTCAGGAACCTAGAACTCCATTCAGGTGGCCCAAACTGGTGACAGGGGCCAAGCACTTGCACATATTTGCCAGGTACAGGAGCAGAGCTGGACAAGAAGTGGGTAGCTGCTCCAGTATGGGATATCGGAGATGCAATTGACGGAACACTAACTCCTGTTAGTTTACTTTAAATTGATTAGTTGGCTTCTGTTGATAGGGGATTTCCCCCTTCTTTCCCATTTACTTATTTATGCACTGATTTCTAATAAAGTGGGCTTACTGACTCTTGCTTTCTTCAGGGGATTATGATGTTGATGTTTTGTTGCCTTGGGTTTGGCTTCTTGAAGCTAGTGTCATGTCCTTCTGACATGTCCCCTCAGCCTTCTCTCCTCTTCGATGTGGCAAGATGTTCCAGGCTCATTCATCCTTAGCATGAGGCCTGGAAGCAGTCTTGCTCCAAGGAGCCTAAGTTCTTCTAATGAGAAATAATACAGGTCAACATTTAGGTGCTAGATAAGACCATTGCTAATGAAATGTTTTTGCTTTAGGTTTTTTGTATACAGGCACAAACCTATGTGTCTATCTCTTATCTGTCTGCTTATATATCTATCTAATCTGCCCACTTTCCTACCAATCTTATTCTGTTGCCTCCCATCCCAGTATCACATCACGGGAGTCCTCCTAGGCATTTTTTCTTTCTGCTTTATAAATCCTTTCACTCACAGTGAGATGCCTGGCTGTCAATGTTAATAGCCTACTGACATATTTTCTCAACCTTAGAATACACAAAAGTTTTTTCCAGAACTGCTAACCTGTACCACTATGAAAAGTACATCTACACACTAGAGTTCAATTTTGCTTTTGTCTTTAGCTAAGTAGATATACTGAAATGTCTGTAATCAAAAGTTAATGCAAGGTTAAAAGTCAAATTTAAATGTTTGTATTCCATTTTTAGAGTTTTCATCCCTCTTTCTTGGTAGTATTTTAAACAAACTTCTTTTTCCTTGTAGTTTTAAATTCACAAAACAAAAATGTTGAGCATGCTCTTATGCATGTATAACATATATTATGTATTTTTAAATATATTAAGAAAGTATTTATCATTTCCCATTCCCTTTATTGTTTTTAATTAGGAATAGATATCTATGTTAGTAAGATTTCCGTTGCATTACCTAAAATACCCAAGAAAAGCTACAAAGGGTAGAAGATTTGTTTCTGCTCATGGTGTAGAGATTCTCAGCCCGAGAGCAGGTGGCTCCATTAGCCTGCAGTCTGATGAGGGCGGCAGCTGTCCAGGGCAGAGCTTATGCAGACTAAAGAAGAAATGGCCGTCTAGGAGGGAGAGAGATGAGGGAACACTTTGTCCTTTGTGTGATCACCCTCTGCTTACAAAGCGCCACCCAGCATCCTGACGCAATCCAGTTGATCTGATCGCTTTCCAAAGCCTCACCCTCAGAACCATAAATACCATCCTTAATTCACTTACTTAACACTCGGGATTGGGCTCTTAGCACATGGACCTTTGGCAGATACCCATACTATTGTTCAAATGGAGGTAGATGCAAAGTGTGGTGAAAAGCTCTTGGCATTTATTGATATAGATGACCATGTGATTTTTTTACTCTCTAGACAGATTTCTTGCATTATATTATTGGATACCCCCAAAATGCAACGCACTGGGTCATGATACGTGGTTTTATGGACATGTGTTACTAATCATAAATTTATAAATACTAAAGCTCCTTGTCAATGTCATCAAGGACAACATGCCCTAGGACATTTATTGATTTCATTTCTTCTGAATCGAGTTTCTGGATTTGGGTCAGGGGCATCTGCTTTTAACAAGTCCCATAGAGGTGGCCAGTATGCACACTGTGTTGTGCAATGTGATTTTTAAAAGGAGAAATATTGCAAAAATATTTAGCAAAAATTTTTGCTCTTTTAGAAACTGCTTTGTATCTTAAAATTTTTATCTTAGTTCTTAAGAAACTGCAGGAACGTGAGTGATACAGAGAAGCCAAAACCTAAAATATTAGCTATCACCTGAATATATGTTCTTTCACTCACTTATTTTTTAGCATTACTTAAGATGGAGGATAAAACATTGTATAAGACTCAATTCCTATGCAAATTAAAAATAAGAATTGAAGAAATATTTGTGAAATATTAGATCCTATGTTAACGGTATTTTCCAGGAGTTTTAAGAATGTGAGAGACTTTAAAACAGGAAGTGCTGCTCTCTCTTGGATCAGAGAAGACTTTAAAGAAAAGAAGATGTTTTGGATGTAACATTAGTAAATGGCAAAGGAAAAATGGTTTACAAAAGTCTCATTTGCATAACCTTTTTTAGGAACACTTGTTACAACTTGCACAAGTACAGTCACAGGTCAGCCCCTGTCAGACACAGCTATGCAGGATCCTTGAAACACACAGCGAAGGATGATCTGTAAATGGGGGAATTTCTGCATAACCTACAAACGAATTCATTTTCAAGACACCTCAACTTAACAGAAACATTGACTATTAGTAGTAATATAGGAAATATCAGTGACAAATGGAAACTTCAAGAAATGGAACATAAGCTGTTCTAGTAGCACGCTTCAGTTTCTAAGAAGAAAAAAAGGCTGTTAGAATTGCTGATGGTTTGGTTCCACTCCGTTTGTTCTTAGCATATCCACTACAACTAGTATGTTTGAGAGAGATCATAAACTCTGGCGACTCACACTGGCACCAGGATAACAATTCTGGCTTGGCTTCTTACGAAACATGTTTCACCTTTTCACATGATGAGATGAGAGAGCAACATGTTAAAGTACAAATCTAGTAGTTACTCTGAAAATAATTCCCCTGAGTTAAATATAGTAATTAGCCCTTCATCTACTGATTTTAATGATCCAAAGCAGAGGAGAATTTGAAATTGCCAACGTATTTATTTATCCAGTGTCTGTAGAACTTAACTTTTGCTTAGCGTTGAATATGCTCTATACTGTATTCAGTAGGTGGTTTTGGCATGCATCTTAAATCTGATTTAAACTGTGGCAAGTGTCCACCAAGATAGAAGCATTATCACTTTGCAAACTTGAGTTAACTACACTGGTTTAGCCTTAACCTCCAAGTCACTGACATGGAATGTAAACATTCAAAGAGATGTTAGGATTGGCTTAATGAAGACAGGAAACAAACCAAGATTATTTTTCAAATGTATAACCATCCAGATTAATAATATAAGACTCCTCGATGACCAAAAATGGATCCTGATAAAATTCTGATACAAAGTACATATTGATACAATATACTCTAAACATACTGATTAACTATGTTTGTTTTGAAAAATAACAAATATAGTGGGCTATTATTAGCTTGACCGTATTTTTATCTTTTTTATATTTACAGTTGGTAACCAGTGGATAAACTACATATCATTCTGCGGCCTCAGAACACATGCTGAGCTGGAAGGAAACCTGGTCACTGAACTGATCTATGTCCACAGCAAGTTGCTAATTGCTGATGACAACACTGTTATTATTGGTAAGTGTGTGCTCTGCAGCTGTATACTGTGTCATTCACTTCTCCCACGCTAACTCTTGGTATTCCATCCTAACTTCCTTTGTGTAACACAACATCTAACACATTTCTGAGCAGCCATTTTCCTTAGGTCCCTTTTTATCCTGTTTTTAATGTGTGAAGAATTGGAAATCAAGCTCAACCATATGGAGTTTTATATGCATTATATTCAGAGAGAGCGATTTAATCGTGGAGTGCAACGATCTCTGCTCTGATTCACCAGTTCACTCCCCAAACGTTCACAGTGGCTGGAGGCAGAGCAGGAGGAAGCCAGGATGCAGGAATTCAATCCAGGTCTCCCATTGGGTATCAGGAACCGAGTCACTTCAGCTGTCACTTCCATCTCCGAGGGTGAATCATAGCAGGAAGCTGGATCAGGGTCGGAGTCAAGAATGAACCCAGGTTATGTATTATGGGATGCAGACAACACAGTCACTAGCCAAAAGCCTTTCCATTCTTCTTTTTTTTTTTTTTTTTTTTTTTTTTAAAGATTTATTTTTATTATTTTTTTCATTGGAAAGGCGGATATACAGAGAGGAGAGACAGAGAGGAAGATCCTCCGTCCGATGATTCACTCCCCAAGTGAGCGCAACGGGCCGATACTATGCCGATCCGAAGCCAGGAGCCTCTTCCGGGTCTCCCACGCGGGTGCAGGTTCCCAAAGCTTTGGGCCGTCCTCGACTGCTTTCCCAGGCCACAGACAGGGAGCTGGAAGGGAAGCGGGGCTGCCGGGACTAGAACCGGCGCCCATATGGGATCCCGGGCGTGCGAGGCGAGGACCTTTAACCACTTGCGCCACCGCGCCGGGCCCTCCATTCTTCTTTATTCCTTTTTTTAATATATCAAAACCACCTGCCTGAGTTTGGAAAACAGGTGGAAAGGAAATGAAGAGGGAGAGGGTATTGTAAGTGAGTACCCTGTGGTCATTTGTTTGTGTTTATATCACAGCAAGCTAATAATTACCCCTGTAAAAGTAACCAAGTTATTAAAATATTGTAGCTAGCATGCTTACAGCTGTCTGTTGCTAACATCTGTATCTTGGGTGTCATTAATGAGCCTGTAGAGCAGGCCAGTTTTGTTGAAATGTGTGGCTGAGGAGGAAATTGTTTCTTTCTTTAAAAAAAAAAGATTTATTTTTATTGGAAAGTCAGATATACAGGGAGGCAGAGAGACAGAGAGGAAGATCTTCCATCCTCTGATTCACTCCCCAAGTGGCCCCAACAGCCAGAGTTGAGCGGATCCTAGGCCAGGAGCCAGGAATTTTCTTCAGGTCTCCCATGCAGGTGCAGGGTCCCAATGCTTTGGGCCAACCTCTGCTGCTTTCCCAGACCACACACGAGGAGCTTGATGGGAAGCAGGGCTGCCAGGACACGGACCAATGCCCATATGGGATCCTGGCATGTGCAAATCAAGCACTTTAGCTGCTACCACACCAGGCCCAAGAATTCTTCATGACATGCAGTAGCCCTACACAGGGGTCTGCATTTATTCTCTCTCCAACAAGAAGATACCATAGATCTTTCCAAAAGCCTTTCTCCAGTGATACATTCAGGAAGAAGTCACTGGTCATACATCCTTTGCAGGTTAGAAAAACTTGACAAGAAAGTTGAGTGTTCACCTTTCTTCTTGCATACCCACAGAAAGGTTCATGTTCCCATCCTTGAATTGCTTGATATTATGTTACACAAACACTGGGTTGAGACCAAAATGAGAAAGAAGCAAGGTGTTAATAAGCAGTTCACTAAATGAGCTGATCGAGGTGGTGTCATGTCGTAGAGAGAGGACGTGAGCCACTATTGAGAATTCTGCTCGTCTGTTTTAAATTAGACATAGTTTCTCAGCTACCATAAGATTCTTCGCTATTCTTTAAGAAACTAAGTGCTAAGCAATGTTTTGAAATATTTTTGGCAGCAAATATACCTTTTCCATTTCTGTCCCCCATAGAGAAAGTATGGGGGAAAAAATCCTCTGGCTAATAGTAATGGGACTCTTTTATCTGCACAGTGATTTGGAAAAATTAGTTCTGAAGGCAGAAAATGTACAGACCACTAGAGTTGATGAGTGAGCAAGTAAGCGAGAAACTAGATAATACAGCGATGGGGGGATAGCTAGATTAGATAGATATCCCTTTGTACTTACACAGAGCACTTAAGAAAAGTATCTTTTTTAAAAAATTTATCTTATAGACATGAAAGTTCTTTAGAGGTTTGTTTGCTGCCCCACATTCCCCCATACACATGATTTCTCTTATTTCCTCAAAAGTACTCTGACCTTGCTCTTCAAAAGCCAACATCAGAATATTTTTATATCCCATTCGAAAACGAAAGCACAAAAGGAGTATTGATGTTTGCTGAAATGGCAAAACAAAGCCACGCAAAATTCAGCTGGTCTTTCCGGCAAGATTTCAGAACTCTTGAAGCGAAAGGCCGTTTTGACCTTCAGCCTACTTTACCTGAGCGATGAAAGCCAAAGTCATTTCCAGGAACAGAGCTAGCAGTTAAATATGTTTGTTTGTTTTTAAATTGGTTATGTTCTAGAAAGGTTTCTGAGCCCTCCAAAGCTACAGCAGATTTAGTGTGGCAATCGTCGGTCTACTGTGAGCCCAGTTCTTCCCTGGTCTCTTCCAGTGAAGATGTGGGGGTATGAAGAGGCCTGCCTTGCCAGTTCTTTGAGGTTGGTTGTATTTTTTTTCCCCTTCCCCAAGGGCAGTGCCTTAAAGAACAGAGTCCCCTCCAGGAAAAACCCAAAGCTGTCTTTGTTCTTTCTGTCCCAGGGAAAACTCTAAGGACTGGCAGATTTGCTGCTTCATTCAATGCTTCAGGCTTGTTTAAGCTTATGACCTGAAGAAAGATGTTTCAATTCTCAGTTTAAGAAGCTGAGACATTTTTATAGTTGTTCAGCAGATCTTTAAAAAGATGAAAGGAGGTTAAAGGAACTTATGGGTAATTTTTGTAACGTGGCAAGCTTATGCTAGAAGGTTTAGATCATTGACATAAGAAAAATGAGCAATTATTTATTCTCATTTTTCTCCCTGGAGATTTGTTTTCTCACATTGAAGATCTCTTTTGTATATTGTTTTAATGGCCTGGTGCCTCAGGTAGCCCTGCTGGTCATCAAATCTGTGACTAAATCCAATTTTATAATCTGTCTTAATTTTAGTATTTTACCCAAAGTCACATTTGTTTTCTTTTTTATTTTTTTTAAAGATTTATTTTTATTATTTTTTTATTGGAAAGGCGGATATACAGAGAGGAGAGACAGAGGGGAAGATCTTCTGTCCGATAATTCACTCCCCAAGTGAACACAACGGCCAATGCTATGCGGATCCGAAGCCAGGAGCCTCTTCCGGGTCTCCCACGCGGGTGCAGTGTCCCAAAGCCCTGCTTTCCCGGGCCACAGGCAGGGAGCTGGAAGGGAAGCGGGGCTGCCGGGATTAGAACTGGCACCCATACAGGATCCCGGGCGTGCAAGGCGAGGACTTTAACCACTTGAACCACCGTGCTGGGCCCAACACATTTGTTTTCGTAAACAAAACCTGGCTATCTTTGAAGTAGAATTTAAGTTTCCTGTTGATTATGGGGAATGATTACGTATAACGTGCATTAATGCACAATAGAGAGATGCAAAGTTCCTGTGGATCGGGGCTGCTGCCCTCCTAGGGTGTGGGGCTGCAGCTCAGGCAGCCTCCCCATCCTCCAATGTCAGAATCAGTGGGGTGGGTGTGGCTGCACTGCAGCAAGTGGGTCCAGAGGCCAGGCAGAAGTTGCCAACATGTCAAGCCTATCCTTTTAATTTGTTTTTCTTTTCTTAAAAAAGAAAAAAAAAATCTACTGTTGAGTCCAAATGGACTTTATAGCTACTTTCCACCCATTTGCAAAGTTTCAGCTCCTACTGCACATTTGCATCAATTTAAAATATTTCTAATAGTAGAAATGTCAAAAAACAAACACGAAACCTCCCAACGTCTAGATCCCAGCTCAACTGGACTAGTTCAGTTAGGTCAAGAAGGAACTACTTATTGGTGCACTGTTCCGTTCTGGTACCCCTAAGTCATCCCTTTTCTTAGTATCCATTTTAAGTTATACTGCACGGGCCAGTATGATGGCTCAACTGGACAATCCTTTACCCTCTGGTGTCTGCATCCCGTATGGATGCTACTTTGTGTTCTAGCTGCTCCACTTCCCATCCAGCTCCCTGCTTATGGCCCGGCAAAGCAGTAGAGGGTGGCCCAAAGCCTTGAGACTCCATGCCCATACGGGAGATGGGGAAGAAGCTCCTGACTCCTGCTCTTGGATCAACTGAGCTCTGATTATTGTGGCCACTTGAGGGAGTAAACCAGTGGTTACAAGATCTTTCTTTCTCTTTGTAAAAATCTGCCTTTCCAATAAAAATAAATCTTAAAAAAGAAAAACCCTATACTGTAGGCACAATTAAGGTTCACTCTAAATTCTCTACTGTTGATATAATTATCTAACTACCGGTTTGTCTAACGTATTATCTACCTACCTATTTACCAATCTACCCATCGCTCCATCCATCCAATGTACGTGTGTACAGATTCTTAAGCTCCCAGCAATCAAGACTGAGACCAGCACTGCCACCCCCCCCAATCCCAGGACCTCTTAAAAATCTGCCTGTTCCACCCCAGGACCTCTTTCTTAAAAAACAGAAGTCCCCTTTTCTGGGGCAGCTCTCATCAGAACTGCCCTTCCAATAGGGATGTATTCTCTTCTAAGAGCCATTTGATTTACTTGAAAGGCAGAGTTACAGAGGAAGAGATGAAGAGACCAAGATCTTCCATCTACTGGGTCACTCCCCAAATGGGTGCAATGGCCAGGGCTGAGCCAGGTCAGAGTCAGGAGCCTGAAGCTCCTTTTGGCTGCATTGAGGAGCAGCTGGGAGACAACCTGGTCTCCACATGGATGCTAGTGTCACAGGCAGCAGTTTCATCCATTGCATCACAGTGTTAATCCCCATGTGCTGGTTTTCTGTAACTGCTGTAAAAAATGACCACAAATTTAATGGCTCAAATGATACAAGTTTGTTATCTGACATTTCTGCAGATTATAAATTCAGCTTGGGTCTCGCTGGGATAAAGCGAGGAAGCAGAGCGGATGTGTTCCTGCATTTACAGGTGGGGTAGCTGCTGTTTCTGTAGGGGAATCTGGGAGGAAGGATCCAGGGGGACAAGCCAATCTCCTGCCATTCTAGCTTCTACAAACAGCACATTTTCCTTGTTTCCTAGCCCTGCTCCACTGTCTTTGAGAGACAGCAGTGCTACATCTCTGAAAAATCCTCCAGTTTCAGTATGTTCTGGGACAGACAGTTTTCTGGAATAGTCGGCTAGCCTTTGATATCCTTCATTTTCAAGTGCCCTTTGATTGTTGCAGTGTAAGGTTAGCTGATTTGCAGTGTAAGGTTAGCTGATGTGCAGCATTAAGTCCATTTCCATTTGCAGCCTCAGTGTCCTATGCTGCGCAACAGAACATATCCTCAGGTTTCCGGGATTAGCATGTGGACATGCTTGAGGGTATTACTCTGTCACAGCGGGAGTCACAATTTCTTGAATAAGACATATCTTTAAAAAAGCACTAACAATAAAGGAAAACCCAGATAAACCCAACTGCATTACAATGCAAAATGTATTAATTAAAAGAAGCTGTAAAGAATAAAAAGACAAATCACAGAATGAAACATGTTTAGCACCTTTAGTTTTCAAAGTATATGGCAAACTCACGAATAAAAAAGACAGCATCCCATGAAAAATGGCCAAGGCAAATGTACAGGAACTTCATCAAAATGAACATTGCCAAGGTAGAAAAACCATAGGTTCTTGGTGGAATTTACAGAGTTGGGAGCATGTCAGGTGCCTGGATTCCTGGAGCAGTAAGCATCCCGCTCACTTTGAGATGATGTGTGCTGAGGTTTCACCAGAACCAGAAGTTGAAGCTCAGTGACCTAATGGATTCTATCAGACCTCAGTGGCCTAATAAGCTCTAATACCAGATAGGAAAAAATGTAAATGCTTGACCGTGTTAGTGTTGGAAAAGCTTTCAAGCAACAGTGACCTCATTACTGCTGATAGGAATGTAGATTGGAAAGCACTTTAGAAAGTGTCCTGACATTGGAATCAGTGTTGTAGCGTGCAGGGTTAGATATCTGCCTGGGACATAAGCATCGTGTTTGGGTGTTGGTTCTCAGCACCCTGTTAGTGTGCTTGAGAAAGCAATGATGGCTCTAGTGTTTGGGCCCCTGCACCCATCTGGGAGACCCAAATGGAATTTCAGGCTCCTGGCTTCATCCCATCCCAGGCCATTGCAAACATTTGGAGAGTGAACCAATAAATAGAAACTCTCTTACTGTTTCTGCCTCTCTGTAAATCTGCCTTTCGAAGAAATAAGTTATTTTTAAAAAGAAAAACATAATATTCTGCTATTACCTACTAAAGTTACCCACCCTGAAGTTCATCACCTACTGCTGTGTACACAGCATCAGTATATTCTCTCATGTGGTCATTGAGGTAGGATGTTGGAATAGCAGTTACGATGTCTACTTGGGATTCCCCACATTCCCAGATCAGAGCGTTAGAGTTCAAGTCCAAGCATCACTTCCAATGTCAGCTGCCAGCCAGTGTGCACCCTAGTAACCAGCAAATGATTATTCTAGTACCTGCAATCCTGCTGCCCAAATGGGAGACCCAGACTGAATTTCTGGCTTCTGTTTGGCCCCACTGTTCTGAGTACCAGAGGAATGAGCCAGCAATTGAAATCTTTCTTCTCTTTCTCTCTCTTTCTCTCTCCCTCCCTCCCTCCCCCTCTCTCTCTTATTTCAAGCAACTTTTAAAAAATGCAAACCTTTTCAAAAAGCTTGTGGAACATACTAATTCTGAAACAACTGAACATTAATTTAAAAGACTTTCTCACCAAAATGTCCTTTTTCATGAACTTTTTGAAATGCCCTTGTATGTAACTGTGTGAAAGAGAATTGCACATCACAGCAAAATTCTGGAAACAGTGTAGGCATCCATCAACAGAATGATGAAATAAATCCCTCGTGTGTTCATTCAAGGAAAAGAAGTGCATTTCTGTGCATAGATAAATTCCAGAATCATGATACACAAGAAAAGAAAGAAATCTCAAAGGATTACCTACTCCATGATTCCTCTTCTGTAAATTAAGAAGTCAAAAGTGAGCTGTTTAGGAAAACAGCAAAGAATGAAAAACATAAAGCCCAACATTGAGTCTCCCTTTGGGGAAGGAGGGGTGTGCCTGAGAAGGTGCAGGATCCCACCCCCCGGAGGCTGTGCTGCTCAGGTGTGCCTGGACCGTGCAGGAGGCTCTCCCAGGCTGAGCTGCTCAGGTGTCTGGCCTGGGCCATAAACCCTGTGACTTTGGACTCCGTGCCCTGGGTAATTACACATTGTCCTGGAAGAGCGAGAGCCACACCCTCTCTCTGTTGTCCCTCAGAATTGGAGGAATATTTTCCTCCTCTCTGAAGTGGAGGGATCCCTGCTTTGATGGGAAGAGGTTGAGGAACTCAGCAGGTCCTCCAAACACTGCCTGATCCCAGAGCTCCTTGCCCCTCCACCCCCACAGCGCCCTCTGCAGGAGTGGGGGAGTAATGAAGTCTCCAAGCAACACAGAGGAAACTCATTCCTGGAGTCCTTACACACGTGTGTCCAGGAAATTAAGCCAGAAAGATTTCTTTGATGCAAATGATGTATTTCAGCAAATTGTCTTTTCCTACCACAAGTGCTTTCTGGTCCAGACACTCTGGAATGCAGAAGTATTTGTTGCTAATGCCAATCATAATAAACATTTGTAGAGAAGTGTGTACAGCATTAAGTGCTTGCACATGGTGTTACTTAAGGCACAGTTCCCTCTCACCCCCAAGTGCCTTTCTTATTCTGATTTAAAAACGATCAAATTAAAGCTGAGACCATTAAATGACTTGTCCAAATGAGTACTGGGCCAACGGTGACGTCGAAAGATACGGCTGCAGATTCTATAGCTTCATGAAAATGTATGTGTTCTAAAGGATGGTTTGTTGCTTACAAACTGAAGTGGTTCACAAGTTTCCACCTTCTGCCACTCCAGTGGTGCTCCCCAGCTTTCTGTGGAGTGCTCCTTTCTCCGTCAGCCAGTGCTCCATGTTCACAGACACTGGAGGTTGGCGTGCCTGTGTTAGGAGAGGGCAGCTTCTGCGACACCAAATCCTGCCTGCTGGATGGGCTCGTGCGTGGCTGCTTGCCTGGCCACTTCGGCAGTGTGTAGGAGATCTCGAGGATTGAAAAGCGTGAATCCACCATGATGGAGACAGAAAACCTGAGCACTTTTCTAAATCATCAGCTGAGAACCGCACTAAAGCTCCCGTTGAACCCAAGGTTAAGATGTTGGCCCCTTCCAAGTGCAAATCCGTGTTCTCAGGATTTACAGGCGGGCTGAGGGGAGGTTGCCACAGATACTGGTGGCATGCCTTGACCCAGATAGCAAGGGCATATCCCAAATGCCGTGATGGGCTCTCCTGAGATGAGACCGTTGTAAAAGTTGATTGGGACACTTGTTTGAGTTAAAGTCCAGAGAGCCTGATTAAGTGCTTGCTGGTTACATGAGAATCCTTTGAGCGATAAGGTGGTAAACTCAACTAGAAGTAGGTGAAACAATAAAGAAAGTATTTTGCCTCCTTTAGCAGAAAGTGAGACATCTTAGGGCTGCCCAGTTCGGTGACTTCAGACCCAGGCTCTCTTGTTTCTGCTCTGCTGTCCCTGGCTTTTCTGCCTGTGCCCTCATAGTTGCAGTGTGGCGCTTAATCATGCCTTTATCCCACAAGTCCATATATCCAAATGCTGAGACAGTTCCATTTCTTGTGTTCCTACAAAAAAGAGAAAAACTTCCTTGTAAGTGCCTAGGAGGCTTCACTTCATGTCACATTGGCTAAAACGCCAAGTGTCCTTCTGAGCCAATCACCAGCAAAAATAATGCAGTTGCCATGGTAGTTTCATCCTGCCCATAATTCCCCCCGAATGAGGGAAGCCCCTGCCTCCCTAAAACACATCTTAGTAACCTGAAGAAAAGCAGGGTTATTCATAGCACAGCAGAATCCAGTGAGCAGGAAGTCAGCAGTGTGGACACCCCCAAGCAAGTTGCTTCTCTCCTGTCCTTACAGGCTCAGCCAACATAAATGACCGAAGCATGCTGGGTAAGCGGGACAGTGAAATGGCTATCATTGTCCAGGACACCGAGACGATGCCTTCTGTCATGGATGGGGAAGACTACCAGGCCGGCTGCTTTGCACTTGGCCTTCGGCTACAGTGCTTCAGGTAGGCCTGCTCTGCCAAGCGGAATTTTGGACACAGGCTCCTGCCGTTAGCACATGCCTGCATTCAACATTCTTCTTGAAATGGTGTCTCTTACTAGGGAAGGTGAATACACCACTAATGTGCAAAATGCCCAGTTTTATTTTCATAGCGTTTACTATTTAAATGTATAATTTGGAAAGCAATAATTAAAATATACTAAGTTGGGGCCAGTGTTGTGGCACCGAAGATTAAGCAACCATCTGCAGTGCCAGCATCGCACACGGGCTCCACGGAGTTCCAGATGCTCCACTTTCTGTTCATCTCACTGCTGTGGCCTGGGAAGGCAGCAGAAGATGGCCCAAGACTTTCCCTTGCACCTACATGGGAGACCCAGAAGCTCCTGGCTTCTGACTTGGCAGCTATGTAGGAAGTGAACCAGAGCTGAAAGATCTCTTTCTCTCCCTCCATGTTTCTCTCTATATAAAGCTCTGACTCCTCCATAGATAACTGCATTAAAATATGTCTATACATACAGATATAAATGTTGGAATATAAAGGTGTGAAAACTTAGCAAAGGAGTTTGCCAGTGATGATTCGTGTCTCACTCAGGTGTGGGAACATTAGTTCTCAGGTGTGGGATGAGTCTCAAAATGGAAGATGCTTTGTCTTCAGCAAGAAGATAGGAATTTTAAACAAGTTGTTGACCAGAAGACTAGCTGGGCTAGAAAGCAAGAATTACGTGGTCCTCATGAGGCCCTCATTCCAATGAGCCATTACTGAGGATCCTGCCAGGTTGAGCTGTAACTGCCCCCAGCAACTGTAGTCTGTCTTTCTCAGTAGGTGATCCTTCTAGCACCTTCCAGACCATGTCACAGTTCTCTTTGCCCTATAGTCCAATGGCTTCTTCCAGCACAAATGAGCAATGTGTCAAATGCTTGTTCCTAACACAGGCCACTCAGCAGGCACTGTTCCTCTCACGTAATGGAGACACTGCCTAACTGCTGTCTGTGGAATGCCCTGACCCGTCTCCCGTCTCATGATCTTTGCAGGGAATCTACAGGCTGACTCTTCTAGAACTGTTTTGGTTATGCTGTGATTTCAGGGTGAGATGCAGAAAGAGTCACTGACATGGCTAAAGATGGTGCCTGATGTTACAAGAGGACTTCAGAAAGCTCATGGAAAATGAAACCCCCCAAAACATTTTGTTGCAACAAAAAACATGATATCCATGCATAGTTTTTGCATAATGCTCATTTTGTGTAGTCTTTTTGAAAACCTTTCGTAAAGTGAGGATATATATCAGGTCTTTTCACTTACTTGGATGGCTTTCAATTTTGTTTTTTTCCCCACCATGACCAACTTACCACTTTCTGCAACTTCCTGGAGCCCCATGCGTTTGTGGCAGGGCACTGCGCTGTAGCACTGCTCAGTCAATCCTCACCGGCCGACAGGCCCAGATGGAGCTCTTTGCCCCTGTTGGTGCTCCCGCTCCACACCGTGTCCTCCCAGACCAACAGAGCTTTGGGATTCCAGAGGTGCTCTCCATGCTGCTGCCCTTCCCAAGAAGCCCAGCAAGCCCAGCCCTCACCAAGCCGTCAGGATTCCCTGCAGCTTCCCCTGCTGTATTTATTACAGCTGCACGACTAACAGGAATGTGTTTTGTTCCGCAGTAGAGAATTCAAAGTTAGTAGCTTGCTGATCCACTTACAGGTGGCCTACTGCAGCCTGTGCACAAAAACAAATATTTCCTTTCGTAAAGTGAGGATATATGTCAGGTCTTTTTGCTTCTGTGAAAACTACTCTTTTTAAAGTGGTGGGCTGCTTGATAAATTTTTAAATGTCTGATCACTTATAAAGCATTCTAATATACAGCATATTTTCATTGTAATTAGATTGATCTACACCACCACCCAGTGCTAATAATTTCAGCATTTCAAATTTGTGATTCAATTATTCTGTTTGTTTCTATACACTTGCATGCTTGATATTCTTAAAAATAAGAATATTTCAGGTCCTGTAATATCTATTTAAGTAATGTCTTATGCATTTTTCTGTTAGAAAGTATTCAGTAACATTTAAATGGCTGAGTCATATTTCACTGAGGACATTTCAGAATGTTCGTAGACAATGTAATTAAAAGAATGTGCATTTTCTATAGCTGTTGGGAGGGCTTACCTGTGTCTACCCTCGTTCCTTTAACATCTTGTTATTGAGCAGATCTGTGGCTGATCTAAAGCAGCATTTGTGTCTGTAAGTCACCTTCTTGTTGCCCGAGACTCAGGAAGACTTTGGCTTTCTAACTTGTTACATCACCTGCTATGCTTTAGAGGCCTCATGCCTTCCGTCTTTACTGACTTGCATCATTTTAGTTAACCTTCACCAACTTGCTAGGTTTCAAATGGGAATTCCATTATTTTCATTTTCAGGAAATTTTAAATATACTTGTCATGTGTAATAGTTCTTTTGTAAATTGACTCACTTGTTCACTTCCTTAGCTCATTATGTTGGGAGGCCTCATTTTCTTCTCATTTGATTATGAATACATAGGATGCCGTGTTCTTTGTCACATGTGTTGCAAATCCGGCTGGTCAATTGCCTTTTCATCATGGAGCATAAAGGAGAATTTTTGAATTATTTTAAAATGATTTGCTTGAAAGTCAATATTAAAGGGCAGGAAGGTAGAAGGGAGAGAAAAAGAGAAGGAAAGAAAGAGAAAGATCTTCCATTTGTTGGTTCACTCCCTAAATGGCAGCAATGGCTGAGACTGGACTACAAAATCCATCCTGATCTCTCATTGCTGGTGCAGGGGCCTACAAAACTTGGGCCATCTTGCACGGCTTTCCCAGGCACATGAGCAGGGTTCTGCATGAGAGGTGGAGCAGCCACAGCATAGCAGTCACTCACATGGGGAAGCTGGCACCACAGGTCGCAGCTTGATCCACTGCACCACAGTGCTGCCCACATGAAAATCCTTACATTTCTGTTTGTCAAATCTTTCAAAGTATTTTCATTTTGTCCCCCTTTCCCATAGGCTTAGCATAGCTTCCTCAGTCACTATCAAATATTTATTTGTATCTCCTACTATTTATTTGCTTTTTG
Source organism: Ochotona curzoniae (assembly GCF_017591425.1). Lineage (NCBI taxonomy): Eukaryota > Metazoa > Chordata > Mammalia > Lagomorpha > Ochotonidae > Ochotona > Ochotona curzoniae. Next base: position 28,022,415 of record NW_024467096.1, read on the forward strand.
TTTTTTTGCATTTAATACCTGAAGTTTCTTGCTAGGTAAGAAATAAAGGCTCCTTTTCCTTTTTAAAGATTTATTTGAAAGGAAGATCTACAGACAAAAGGAGAGACACAGTGAGTGATATTCCATCCACTAGTTCACCCTCCCCAGCCAAATTGTTGCAACAACTAGAGCTGGGCCTGCCTAAGCCAAGAAGCTGGAGTTTCTTCCAGGTCTCCTATGTGAATGCAGGGATCAGTGACTTGGGCCATCTTCTGTTGCTTTTCCAGGTACATTAGCAGGGAACTGTATCAGAAGTGAATTAGCCAGGATTTGAACCAGCATCCATATGGGATGCTGGCACTGCAGGCAGAGGCTTAACATACTATACCACGGCACCAGCCTCAGGGAGCTCTAACTTTTGCCTCCAAGTAATTCACCAATTCAGAACTGTGGGGCATGCTGTGGTGCCTGGACTCTGTGAAATGTGGAGCACCCTCGTGCTAACCACACTGCCCTGTATCTTCTCTAGGGCTCTGTTGTGTGACATGGAAGGTTTGATTATTTGCTTGCTAGCATGTATCACTTTTCTTGTGGCTGTGCATTCTCACTCTGCTTTCGGGATGCCACTTCCCCAAATCCATATGATTTTCCAGGGTAGTTTTGTCTGGTCTTCACAATTCAACTTCCATATAAACTTTAGATTTATTTATCCAAGTTCCCTTACATCCTTTTTTGTTTATGAAATTGGGATTACAGCAGATGAATAGATTGATATAAAAAGAATCGAGTCTTTCAGTTGAAAAACACACACAGTGTGCCTTCAATTTATTTAAGGTTTTTGTTGTTGTTGTTGTTGTTGTTGTATCGTAAATCATTACTGGGAGAGGGCTATTTTCAGTAAATCACTTTCTTTTTATGCTGATCCTGTACATTTCACGTCAAGTTTATTTCAAGTATTTTATTTTCCTGGCAAGTTTCAAACTGTCTCAGAGAGACATTTGTTCTTGAACAGTTATTTTCATTCTGCCCCGATGGCAAACACAGATGATATATTAAAAAGCACCACAAAAACCATGTGTCAATTTTAGCCTCTTTTTATTAGGAAATGTTCCAAAGACAAATATTGTGGCCCGGAGAGCAGCCATTTTCTCACTTAAAAATGCAGCTTCAATCCATTTTCCATCTGGGCCGTCTTTGAATAGAAATGGAAACACACCTTTCAATGTGAAATCAATTCTGAAAAGACACGGGATCAGCCATCAGGGTACCGTGCTGAGTGTCACAGCGCTGAGCTGAGCAGTTCATTAAGTCCTAGAAAATTATCCAAACTTCACAAATAGAACCGCCCTCAACAGAAGCTGTTTTCCATGCATGTTGATTTCAGAATCATTGAAAGTAGTAGATGTAAGGAACAGAAGGATACGGGAGCATCTGTTTGACAATTTCACTGCCTTCCCACTGTGATACATAAACAATTAAATAATGGCCATTATACACATCCAAATAAAACCAAACCATTTCCCTCTTAAGCCCTCAAAATAATAGAGTACTGACTATTGTGTTACTGTACAATTTTAGGAATAAGTGTGTTATACTGAAAATATCATTAGGCAAAATGACATATTGCTAAACGTGGCATGTTGTAAGCTTATTTAAATGCTTCTGTTGAAAAGACATTAGTGGATAACTTGGTGGACACATAGTTCCATCTCTTGTTCTAACTATTTAAAATTGTTATTTAAGAGACAGAGTGACATAGACAGAAAGAGAGTGTTTCATCCGCTGGGTCAGTCATGGCGACTCATTCCTGGTCTCCCATATGCATGGCCAAAGCTCGGTTGTTTGAGTCATCAGTGCTGCCTCTGGGGTATGTGTCAGCAGAAGACTGGGATCAGGAGCCAGGGCTGGGACTCCCCCGTGGGATGCAGGCCTCCGTGGGATGCAGGCCTCCTCAGCAGCATCTGACCCCCAGACTGAATGTTCCTCTCTCTGTTCTGATTTTAAAACAGAGTCACAGAAATACTCTATGTTTATTTTTAGTTCCCAAGTCCAGGCCCAAATGAAGAGTATCCCTTTAAACTGTCGCAAAATGAATGACCTTTTTCATATTAGGGACAGTATGGCTTTGGGTTGCAATTTGCTTTCAACATCTGCATGGAAACATCATCTCTTAGTGTGTGATTTTTTTCCTTCAAATTATGACCATGTTGTCTGAAGGAAGCGTTGAAGTAGAAGAGGATTTTTGAGGTCCTAAAACTGAAGAATCCCAGGAAGTCATGGTGTCAGATCTATTTAGGAGCAGAACTTTCCTAAAACCAGTAAAAGACAAACTAAAATGGAAATGAACTCCCCATTTGTCCTGAAAAAAAAAAAATGGGACATTTTCAGAAGTTGATGTTAGAAATGAGTGACAAGAACATTCATGATTAACAGTGGGTGTGGCACAACCTTTCTTGGGGCAATCATGTGTATTCTTTGGCCTAGGAATTTTATTCTAGAACTTCTTCTAATTACTACAGAAATCCACGAAAGTTATATGTGATGAATAAATTATGTTCACTGGAGCATTATTCGTAATAATGAAACATTGGAAACTACCCAGAAATTCATAGTAAGAGAACTGCTTAGAAAAATCCACATTCACTGAAAGCGCCAAACTCATTAAAATGATTATGTAAATCTCCATTTGTCTGAACACAGAAAGGGCCACATTCTAATAACCTCCCCGTGATCAGTCCTCGCCTGGGTTTGACACAGATCTCCGCTACTTGCTTCCTGCTGGGGTTTCAGGACCCCACATCCTCTGGCTTCCCTCCAGCCTTGCCAGTTGTACCTCCTCTCCATCACTACTGGGATGGACCAAGTCCTGTTTGTGGCAGCTCACTCCTTTGGTGAACTTAGGGGAGAAGCACACAGGTTCATGAGCTTACGTGTGATTCTTCAGTTTATATTACCCGTCAAGCCTTCTCCGCTAAACCCTAGCCTGTTTATCCAGTGGCCTGCTCAGCTCTGCCACTTAGATATTTACCAGATGTCTCCCCAAGTTCAACATTGAATTCCTGTTCACCTCCCACAGAACCAGCTCAGCTCAGGGCGTGTCTTTCTCTGCTCGAGAATTTCTAGTTCCTTTTGATTCTTTGTTTATGTAAAGTCAATTCAGGTAGCGTCTTATTTGTGGCTTCCTGTACATCAGGTATTCTGGGGGGTATAAGAGCAACCCAGCCCTGGTCTCCCCAAGAATCTGCATTGTACAAATGGGAACTAGGTGTGTTACACACAAAATATTGTAGAAGCTCTGGCAAAGGCAGTATATATGCAAAGTATAGAAGGTGAACCAAGAAAGAATGCTCAGATCTCCAAGGGAGCAGTGGGAGATGGGAACAGGGGAGCCAGTAAAAGTCTTAGGGAACTTATCTTGTGCCGAACCCTAAGGCAGGAAGTAGGTTCAGATGAGTGGTTGATGGAAGGACAAAAAATGTCCCTGACCACACCCATCCCATGCTCTTAGAGCATAGCGTGCATGTATCAAAATTGTTATGAAAACCTTCTAAACGGGGTTATGTCTTCATTTTTGGACTCACCCACCAAATATAACTCTACCCTCAGAGGTCACCTGCCTTCCTTACTCAGGTCTGTTCTGTAGAATTCAGCACAGTACTTGGCCCAAGAGACAGAAGAGCACGGGGAAGGAAGGCAGGTGAGCATGAGGGAAGGAAGGAGGGAGGAAGGCATGCAAGCAGGCCCGACTTGGGAGTCAGTTGGCCCCAGTTGGGGTCTGAGCTGCATTACTTACCTCACAGGACCTAGAACACCTTATTCTATCTCTTTGTTCCTTTATCTGTAAAATAACAACAGTAGGAGGGTTTTGTGGGGCTTTTTGTTGCTGCTGTTGTATTTTTTTTCATGATGTGATTGAGGCTTTAGTGAGATAATCCTTGGAAAGACTGAACATATTTCTGGGTACTTGTTTTGAGTGTAATTCTATGCTCCACACCAATTACAAGGGTACTCTTAGAACAAAATTGGTCTTTCTGTCCAACAGTTATTAAAACCATGCAATTATCAAAGCCACTTAGGTTTGGTTTTATTTTCTTTCATTTTATCACTTCAGATACACATTATGTATTATGCATTTTACTTAGTTTTCTTGGCTCCCCTTGATTTCCTTAAAAAAGACATCTGAGGCTGGCTGAATTATGGTTACCAGCAAGAAACAAGGTGGACTCTGCAAACCTCTTTGTGTGCACCACTCAACTCGTGGCACTTGTGTTTCAGGCTTGTACTGGGCTATCTCTCTGATCCCTCAGAGGACATCCAGGATCCAGTGAGTGACAGATTCTTCAAGGAAGTGTGGGTCTCAACAGCAGCACGGAATGCTACAATTTATGATAAGGTGAGGTTCATATTTCACCTCCCCCTTTTAAGCTAAATTTCATCAGAAAATGCACATCATTATTTCTGCCTTTGGTGGATACAGAAAATTCTTCATGAATATCAAGAAACCAATACACCTCGAGATAATAAAGATGGGCTCTCTGCAGGTATTGGACAGCCAGGAGTCAAAAAACATGATGTGTGACAGTTAAGGGGAACAGTGGTGTTTTTACCTCTCGTGTGATGCAGGAATCTCATCCCATCAGTCCCCCACTAAGGGTTACCCAGCTTCCGAACGTGTTAGTGACAAACAGAAGAAAGGCAAATGGAATCAATCAGTGACTCAGACCTGCATCCGCTCCCACACATCTGCTTGCATGTGATACAGCTGTGCATACAGTGCATCAATTTCTCTGTCCTCCTTTTCTCCCTAAACATTGAAAGAGATGGCTCCTAGCATGGTTATGAGAATTAATAATATCTACCTTCATGCTCATAGTCCATAGTAAATAGTTTCCATCTTTTAAATTATGTTTCTAAGAATGAGCCATTTCCTGTTTTGGACATTTCTAATTTTAGACAAGTCTTTCAAAACAGCTCCTTTTGGTACATAGCAAATGTAATTTCAGATGGATTATAGCCATCACCTATGATAACAAATGGACAAAACTCAAGAGCTGCATATCTGAGGATGGTGAAGCCAGCTTCTCACTGTGGAAGATATTCCAGCTAGGGTTTGTGGATGCTCTAAAAGAAACTGGGCCAAAGAGTGTTCTCCGTGTGACATCCAGGGTCCCTTCAAGCATGGCGACTTTGCCTTTGTTAATGAAACATCGCAAGTCCTCATTTCACATTGAGGACTCAAGATCCCGATCAAATAGGTCACATACATGGGCTGTCTTAAAATGAGATTTTAGAAATGCACAGCACAGTTTGGCTATGAAGGGCATTTTTGAGGTAATAGGATAAATTAAATGTGGGTGATATCCTGAATAATGCGTGGAGTTAATTTTCTTAAGTTTGAGAATGGTGGTGTTATTTCATAGGCAAATGTCCTTGCATGATATATGATGAAATATTCTGGAATGAAGTGTTATAATATCTGAAAGTCATGTTCAAATAGTCAAATAAAGATTATATATTAGCACTCAGTAACTCTAAATAAAGGTAGGAATATGAGCATCTTTCTAAACAATAAGAGAAAACGTAACATGCAGTTTTCCTGAAGTTCACAAATGATTATTAGCCAAAGTGGCAAGCCTATTCTTGAGTAATGGGTGAAATTACTTTATCCTGGGCTTCATGGTCCTTGGACATCCAAATTTGAAAATCTAGTGATCTTTTTTTTCCAGATTTCAAAACTCTATCTGTATATTAAAACTTGTGCATTCTAAACATCAAAATCGTTTGAACAAAAATAACACTGAATAAAATGCTTTGTTCAGCCTGCAGGACACCTTGCGCTGGCTTGCTTTTCCTCTAGATTTTGTTGTCATCCCACCCAGCATTTTCCTTTACCAGCATTACTGTCTTCCGCTTTCCTGCCAGACACAAGGGAGATGGGGAAGGCAGGCAGACCCTTCATGGTCAGTTCTCCACTCTTAGATGTAAACGGGCAGCATGGTAATTTAAACTTGATCTTTCCGTGGTCTATTAGCTGACCAAGTCCACCTCAGTGTGCATCTGTAGATCCAGGCACTTGCTGCAAAGCTTGGCCAGGAGAGTTGTCCAACCCGTTCTGCTGTCCATCCTCTGACTAGGCACTTGACATCCTCTTCCAGCTTAGATGAACTGGCTGTCAGGTCCTCCATGTGCATTTGGGCATGCTTTCCATTATGTAGACGTCAACAACTAAAGAGACCTAGTAACAATATATACAGTATATACACTCTAAGGCCAGAGCACATATACTGTGACTTTCCCTGTGGCTGGGATTTGAGTCTGGTAACCCAATTGAGGAGTTCCCCGCAAAAAAAAACTTCCTGGGGTGATCTCAGACTTGACTCCCAGCTAGTGCCGGTTCAATCTGTTACTTATACCAGACAGTGAACATACTGGTGGATATAGCTTCTTAGTTCCACTCACAGACCAACCTCTCACATGAACAGGTTGGTTCTGTGGCCTAGCCCAACCTGCCCCAGGCCCAGTCTTCACACACACCAATTGGTACCATGGCATAGTTGGGTTGACCCCCCAATACCTCCCAACAGGCTCACCCCCAGCCCTGATTTTTGTATGTGCTGCAAGCAAACCAAGTCCATTACACATCTCATCTGGCTCTTGTGCACACCTATGAGTGCTGTAGCTTAGCTTAGTTCAACCCATTCCCAGACCTAGCCCACGCATATGCTGACTGGTGTTGCTGCCTTGGTCAGCCTGGCCCACCCACATCCTGGCCCCAATGCTCAGCAGCAGAAGCTGCAGCCTAGCAGGGGAGTGCTTGCATTTCTCCCACCAGTGCAGTCCTCGCTCTGGATCTTGCTCGTGCAAGGAGTACCACGGTCCAGCGGGCCCAGAATGCCTGCCAATTATTGGCTGCTTTTCTCACAGCAATCTCACACTTGCCTAGGGCAAAGCACCCTTGGCCATGGCCTACACCTGGGGTCTGCCTTCACTCACTTTTACCCTTCCTCTTCCTTCTTTTCTTTTAATTTTTTCAATGACATAGATATCGATTTTAAGCAACATGTTTCCAATTTTCAGTATATTTCAATTTTAAGAAATGTTTATATCTCTTAAAAATCATGAGCTTAACTCTCAACAAAATAAAAATTCAGCAAGTAGCAAATCCATGGTTTCTAAAGAGCATAGGCAAGGACTACAAATAAGAAATCTCACAAGGTCAGTTTTGCTCATAAGCATTGTATTTTCCTGTGCTCTATAAGCCAGTTACCACAAATGAGGGGAAACATACGAGATTTGTATTTGGGGTGCTGGCTTTTCATCAAGCACAGTGTTTTTTTGTTGTTGTTTTGCAAAAAGACAGGGTTTCATCCTTTTTTTGGTAGAGTAGCATTTCATAGTGTAACTATACCACAGTTTCTTTCTTCAGTCATCAATTGATAAATGCCTGGGTCGACTCCATATTATAACTAATTGTGAGTTGAGCTGCTCTAAACATGGCATACAGAGAACTCTTTCATATGCTGATTCATTTCCTTTGGGTAAATAGTGGAATGACTGGTCATAAGATAAAGGTATTTTTCAGATTTCTGAGGAATCTCCATACTGTCTTCTAGAATGGATATATTAGTTTACATGCCTTTTTAACATCCATCCTAACCAGCAGTTGATTTTTTTCTTTTTGATTGACAGCCATTCTAAATGGAGTAAAGTGAAGTTTCGTTATCTGAATTGTTCTAAAGATTAGTGATCCCGAGCATTTTTTCATGTGTGTTGGCCATTTATATTTCATCCTTTGAGAAACACCTGTTCATATTGCTAGGCTATTTCTTAATTGGATGGCTTGTTTCGCTGTTTGGGATTTTGGAGCTCCTTTTATATCCTTTAAAAGGTGCATTATTTGCAATTATTGTATCCCAATCTGTCAGTTGCCTCTTTACTTTGTTGGATGTTTTCTTTGCTGTGCAGAAGCTGCTTAGCTCAATGTAATCCCATCAAGTGTTGTCAGTATTATGATATTCTTCCAATTCGTGAATGTGAAAGATTTTTCCCACTTTTTGTGTAAACTTCTGTTTTTTGGTAAATGTTTTCTAAGATTCATTACAGGGATCTTTCAGTTCTTGGTTAAATTTATCCCAAGGCATTTAAATTTTTGGTAGGTATCAGGGGTGGGACTGATGTTACAAGTCTGTCAGCCTTGCATTGTTGGTGCATACAAAGGCTGTGCATTGATTTTATATCCTGGAACTTTGCCAAACTCTCTTATGTGGAATGTTATGTCATTCTTCTCTGTATAGGATCATGTAATCTACAATCAGGGATAGTTTGATTTCTTGCTTTGCCATTTGTATTCTTTTGATTTCTTTATCTTGTCCAGTGACTCTGGCTCAAACTTCCAGAATGATATTGAACAGCAGTGGTAAAAGAAGGCATGCTTGTATGGCTCCAGCTCTTAGTGGGAAGGCTTTAATATGAAGCTGCCTGTGTGTGATGGATTCCCTTGTCTGTGTTGTGTCTTCACTGTATATGTATCTTCTATATATATTCTACGCTGAACTTACTTAAGTTTTTTGATCATGAAAATATGTTATATTTTATCAAATGCCTTTCTGTACCTATTGAAATATTCACATGGTTTTTTTATTCAGTTTGTTAATGTAATGTATCACATTGATTGATTTGCCTGTACGGGACCATCCCTGTACACTAGGGATAAATTCCCTTGGTCCAGGCAAATAATCTTTTTGAGGTATTGCTGGATTTGATTAATTATTATTTTTTTGATGGTTATTTTTGATCTTTGTTCATCAGCAACATTGGTCTATAGTAGTCTTTGTGGTGCCTTTTTATGCATCACCTTAATCCCCCAGATTAAGGTGAAGTAGGCTTCATACAAGAAGTTTGGGAGGAGTCCCTCCCTTTCAATTTTTTTAAGAGTTTGAGAAGAATTGGAATTAATTCTTTTAAGTTTGGTAGCATTCATCAGCATAGGCTTACGCTATGACATAGCACATTGTAATATCTCCTTTTTCATCTCTGATTTTATTAATTTGGGTTGTCTCTGTCTCCTTTTGGTTAGTTGGGCCAGTGGTATATTAGTTTAGTTATTTTTTCCAAAACCATCTATTTGTTTCATTCATCTTTTCTAATGTTGATTTTCAGGGTTTTAGTTTCATTTACATCTTCTCTAATTTTTATTATTTTCTTCTTCCTACTAATTTGGGGTTTGGTTTGTTCTTTCTTTAGATCCTTAAGATGCATTGTTAGATCATTCATTTATTGGTGTAGGCATTAATGGCTATAAACTTTCCTCTTAAATTGCTTTTGAAGTATCCTGTAAATTTCATGTGTTGTGTTGTCATCTTCATTTCTAGGAATTTTATTTCCTTCTTGATTTCTTCTATGACCGACTCCTCATTCTTGAGTATGTTGTTCGGTCTGTATATGTCTGTATTTTCCAAAATATTTCAAGTTGTTCATTTCCAGCTTCATTTCATTGTTGTCAGAAAAGATACATGACATTTTTATAATTGAGACTTGGCCTAGCATATGATCTGGCTTAAATAATATTCACTCCATGCATTGTTGAAAGAATGTCTATTCAGTAACTGTGGAATAAAATGTTCTGTAAAGGTTAATTAGGTCCATTTGGTCAAGAGTATGGATTAGCTTTGTTTTGTTGTTGATTTTTTTGTCTGGTTGATCCATGCATTGATAGAAGTGGGGTGTTGAAGTCTTTCATGATCATTGTATTGAGCCCTATGTCTCATTTAGATCCATTATTGATTGTTTTAAATAGCCAGGCACCCTTGTATTGGGTGCATAAACCTTTACTCTAATCATGTATTTCTGTTGAATTGATCCCTTAAACATTACAGACTGTCCTTTGTCTCTTTTACCAGTTTGTGTGTTAAAGTTTATTTTATCTGATTTTATGATGGCTATTCCTGCTTTATTTATTTATTAATTAATTTGTTTATTTTTGTTTCTGTTAATATGGAATATCTTTTCATTCTTTTAATTTCAGTCTCTGTGTTAGTGAAGTGTGTTTTTTCTGGGCATCAAATATATGGGCCTTGGTTTTTAATCCAGTCCATTTATAACTTTTCATTGGAGAATTTAGGGCATTTACATTCAGGGTTATTGATGAGCAGTTACTTGGTCCTGCCCCCTCACTTTTTCCCCATAAACATCCCTGTTGTTTTGCTTTGCACTTCCTTTGTGGGACATTTTACCTACCATCACGTTCTTTCATGATGCTATGTCTGTTTCTCCATGCAGCATATCCCTTAAGGCTGGCTGAGTGGTGACAATTTCAATTTCTGTTTGGTTTGGAATGTCATTACTTCCCCTTCATTTGTGAATCAGGGCTCTGTAGGGTATAGTATTCTTTCAGGAGTTGGATCATGTTTCTCCATTCTCACCTATGATGAGAAATCAGCAGTCAATCTAACTAGAACTCCTGTGAGGAGAATCTGGTGTTTCTGTGGTGCTTGTTTTAGTGTATTTTCTTTATATTTTACATCTGAAAGTTTAGCTGACCATATCATGAAGATCATTATGGTCACGCCTACTAGGAGTTCTGTGTGCTTCCTGTACTTGGCTGTCCCTGTCTTTCTCCAGATGAGGAAAGTTTTCTGATATCTCATTGAATAGATCTTTTAATCCATTCTCTCTGTTGATACATTTGGGAATGCCTAAGGTACGTATATTTGGTCATTTTATACTATACTATAAATCTCATCTTATTTTTGGTTCTATTTTTTTTTTCTGTCTGACTGAGATACACCCAATGATTTGTCTTCTAGCTCAGGTATTCCTTCTGCCTACCTGAGTCTGTTCTTAAGACTTACCACTATATTTTTGTTTGACATATCAAAGTCTTCATTTCTATTAGTTCAGTTTGGTCTGGTTCCTATATTACTGTCTCCCAGCAGAATTTCTCATCTGTGTCATGTTTGGATGTCCTTAACTCATGTATTTGCTTCTCTGTAATTTTGAAGAATTTTTTCATTCTTTTGAACTTCTTTTCAGACATTTCCTCAGTCTCTTCACACTCTAATGTTAGCGTGCGCACTGCTTTGGGGGAGTCATATTGTTACCCATGTTCATCTTTCTATCTTTATGTCTGGGCATGTGTGGAAACACTGGTTGGTTTTCTCTGAGGGCTTTTTCTGTTTGAACTATGTCTCAAGGACTTAGTGTCCCAACTGTCCCCTGGGAATGCAATTCCTCCTTTTTTCTTGTTATTTTCCTGTGGTCAAAACCAGCATGTCTCTTCCCTATCCAGCCATCTTGCATCTCCCTTCTTTGTCTCAGATGATCGAATTTTTCAACCTCAGTAATATTGGGTTTGTCAGACATGGTGATATGGTGATCAAGCAGCTGAAATTGTAGTTCCACAAGTAGCCAGTGCTGAGGAGCTGTAATTTTTCAATAGAGGACAATCTAGCAAATTTCTGTAGCAAATTAAGGAGCAACTCTTAAATCTGGGTTTTGATGGAGAACTAAGGTATTTAATTAAATAACGATTTTGCCTGTTGGACTATTTCCCATAAAGCACACATGCTTTTTTTTAAACTGATCATTTCATCCTATATTTGTTTTAACCAGGTGTTCCGGTGCCTCCCCAATGACGAAGTACACAACTTAATTCAGCTGAGAGACTTCATAACCAAGCCTATATTAGCAAAAGAAGACCCCATTAGAGCTGAAGAAGAACTGAAAAAGATCCGTGGCTTCCTGGTGCAATTCCCCTTTTATTTCCTGTCTGAAGAAAGTTTGTTGCCTTCTGTTGGAACCAAAGAAGCCATTGTGCCTATGGAGGTTTGGACTTAAAAATAGTACCCGTTTGCAGCTTAACAGCTTCACCCTGAAAATCACACTGTGGACAGTACCTTCATGTGGACCTCACAGCCGAAGCTATGCCCGATACACTCCTGTACGCCACCCATGGACCCACTGGAACGGCTGGGAAAGGTTACCGTCGTACTGAGGGGAGGACAGTGAATGTCAGCGTGGCTTCATCATTCCTCTTACCTGTGAAAAGGGCTGCGTTCTTGTTGGTGACATGTACCCAGCACCTCAAAACACACTACCAAATTGCAGGGCATAGACCAAAACTCATATCTCCTGTTCTAACAAGAATTTATCTGTAACTGTGACCCAAGTCACCAAAAGTTGTCTCAATCTCCTGTTCTCTTTCATTTCTGCAACCACTCTCTGCTGGATGTGCCTTCATTTCCTTCTACATATAGCTATTGTTGGAATACTGTCTGTCTGTAGAAGTCATTCGGTTGCTGCAAGTTGCTTGGAGGTTACATGGGATGCTCCTGCTCGTCTGGTCCTAAAGTGGTAGCATGCTCCCTTCCAAGGTCCTGGTCCCCTTCTCTTCACAGTTCATTGTGAGATTAGCTTGTGTTAGGTGCTTCTGACAACACTAGCCCTAAATCTTCATGCACAGAACAACAAGAAGGAGTCAAATCCCAATGTTAAAACAATGATTTCACTTTGTTCCCAAAGACACTGACAGGATGTGGTCTTGTGATAGGGACCACCTGATAACATTTGAAAACGTGTAGGATATTTGATTACACAGAAAGCAGATAAAACTCACAGGGTTTAAACCTTCAGCAACCCCCAGCGTGTCGATGGGACCTGATCCAGATAACCAAAAACTCCACGTGGTCCTTGAGATTTCCTCTCAGCCTTAGCCACTGAATTGATTGAAATTTGTGTTTCTTGATTTCACAATCAACCTAGTGAATACAGTTTGTGTTTCAAGAGAATCAAAGAGTTAATTCCTACCAAGTTAATACGTCTAAGCCTAACCTTTTTGATGTTCAGCTGTCTCAATATATCATCTTCGTTTTTTTAAAGACTTATTTTATTTTTATTGGAAAGTCGGATATACAGAAAGGAGGAGAGACAGAAAGATCTTCCGTCCAATGAGTCACTCCCCAAGTGAGTGCAGTGGCTGGAACTGCGCCGATCTGAAGCCAGGATCCAGAAACTTCTTCCAGTTCTCCCACATGGGTGCAGGGTCCCAAGGCTTTCGGCCGTCCTTTATTGCTTTCCCAGGCCACAAGCAGGGAGCTGGATGGGAAGTGGAGCTGCTGGGATTAGAACCAGCATCCATATGGGATCCCAGCATGTTCAAGGCGAGGACTTTAGTTGCTAGGCCATGCCACCAGGCCCAATATATCTTCTTTGTAAAGAAAAAAAGAGTCAACCATGAAATATGTTCTGCTTTACTTGTGCTGCTAAAGATATGTTAACATTCCAACAGAGCTTCCTAACAAGTTAGGATAGTTATTAATTCATATAGTCCTTCCTGGTACATTTTTCTGGAAACCCACTTTTGCTTTTCAGATCTTAGAGTAAATACCCCTCAGTGGAATGAAGTTGTAATTGTACTAAACAGAACTATTCACCAACTTAAAGAGCCAACATGGGTTCCCAACCAGCCTGAACCCAAAAGGTACCACGCATGTAAAGAGACCATCATAGTGGTCCATGGAATGACTGGACAGAATAGCATCTGGGTTGTTCTGCAGAGAAGCAAGCACTCAGCCCCTGTTTTCACAGAGCTGATTTTTCAGTCTAAAACAGGCGCAAAGTCCATGATGTGGGTTAGCACAGGAGGAAGTGTCACTTCCAGGATGTGTCTAGGATGTTGTCGCTAGAGAGCATTTCTCAAGTGAAGTAGAATTTTGTAAACACTAATGGAAAGCAATATATTTTCATGAATAACAAAACTCGTGTGGCTGAAGATGGTAGAATAAAAACATTCTGTAACATCTTGTGGATAGCACCTTTGCTCTTTATGAAAAAAGTTTAGATTGGCATTTGAAGTATTGAGTGTGTATGGGATAGCCACAGATTTTTTGCATTTTAGGTATATTTTTTTAAAGCTAGCAAGAGTCAACAAAAAATTGGATTGTGACTTTTTACAAAATATTCCTATAAGACCATGAAAAATAAAAGCCTAACAGAATCTTGTCCCTTGTTAAGTCATTGCATCCAATCTTCCCCCATTTTTATAGGTAAGGGACGTGAGATTCCAGTAGAATAAAGGATTCATAAAAATCCATGCAGTGTAGAGATGGTGGAACGGGACTAGCAAAACGGCTCAAGTCTGCTGTTTGCCTCTCTCCTCACTCCTTCACTGCCTCTCAAATGTAACCATTCAGTCAACAGATGGTAAGAGGGATGTCTCTAAGCATTCGGGATTCCCGTGCTATCTTCTCTTTGTGTGTTTGCCTGCCTCCCTCTACTAGGATGGATGCTCCTTTGGGCAGGGACTTGACTGCATTTGGTCCTCTTGTATCCCTGGGGACTGATACGGCACCTGTGAGTTCAATGATGACAGAATGGACACATGAGGTGGAAGAGAGTGCCAATGAAAGCATAAGTTAGCAGATCTCACACAAAAACTTTTTACAGCTGGTTTCTATGGCAAGTCTCTTGTCTGCTCCATCTTCTTGAAGGCAAGATTCCCAGCTGTGAAGAGGCAACAAGATTTACTTGGAGGATTTTGTGGAAAATTCAGTGCAATAATTGCTTCTTTTGCATTCCGCACAAGTCTTGCGAAATATGGACCCGAGGTGAACTAGTTACATGTCACTCTTTGACATGATTACTAGCTACTAGCAGTTCAAATAATCCGTCTTTAACATTGCTATGTCTGATAAGAACTTGGAAATGTAAATAAAATGAAACCTTGAAAATCCGTTGTGAATCTGTTCAACATTTCAAATTGAGTATAATCTTTTGAAATATCTATAAATGCTAACCTGCTGATCCCTGTGATAATTTTTGTTTTCAAGAAGGAAAAATTCAGTTATTATTATGAAAAAGATAGAAAAAGGTAGAAACTGCCCTGCGCCTGCTAAAGCTGCTCAGATTGGCCAAACTTAAATCATTGCAGAATACCTTTGCCACAGCGGTGGTGGTGCAGGCATTGGCTCTGAACCAAATACCCAGACTGAGATTCCCCCTCCAATGGGACATTCTCCATCCTTGGCTGTCCTGCATCACAGACATGACATGGAGAACTAGTCCTTAAGCGATTGTGTGCATCTTGTAAAGCAAAACATTGACTTTCAAAGCCCCTGCGAAAGCGCTGTACCTACAGGTACTCAATGTATGGACAGTTAGCTTCCTATAAAAGCAGGAGAAAATTTAGCACACCTTGAATTCGCAATCTTTCGGATTAAAAACATCCTGAGATGTCATCTGGCAGTAGTAAGACCAGGCTGAGAAGAATCTCTTTACACAGTAGAAACCCTGCGTATCCTCTCGTCCTACCTCGTTGCATATTTTTCCATCTCTGTCCTCATCCAGAGAGCTTCCTTAAAATAGAAAAAGCATTTAAACAGCAAGGATAAGTTTACTGGGAAAAACAGATTTAGGTGTTGTTATATTAGGCTGCTCATGGTAATTTTAAGTTTTAAATTTGAGTCAGTTGGGAAATCCAATCAAAACAGGGGTTCAACCAATCACTCTTCTCTGTTCCCAAACAATAATGCTGCACTGTACTCCAGGTAAATGCACGTGAATAAATGCCATCCCCAGTCTGCTTGATGCTAGGGAGTGTACTGTCAGCTCCTGTCTACGTGTATTCCAGTTGGTGTCTTCCCACACAGCAGCCCAAGTTACTGATACTCTCCATTTAATAATTCATTTCAAGGTACTCAAGTTGGATTACACGGACCCTGGAAGGGAAAGGAAATGTTGGTGATTAACGTCCATTCAGAATGTTGATATCCTGAGCAGAATCGGGGCTTTGGTTTTTGCTCATAATGTTTTATGGGGACACAGCCACGCTGATTCCCTTATATGCCTTTATGATTATCTGGTCCACAAATCCTGGAACATTCGCAGTCTTTGAGGAAAAAATTGCCGGTCCTTCCCCTAGAAACAGCAGAGAACATCGAGTCCCTCAACCAGGTTTGAGGAAGTTTCAGTCTGCATCGAAAAGGTGTCCAAGTGTCCCTGTCAGAGGGCCCAGTATCCTTCAATAGATTTATGCTAAGAGCATATACAAGTCCTTTCAGGAATGAACGGTTTGGAGCTCTGATGAGAAATGTGTTCAGCTAGAGCAGGCTCTGTCCAACCAAGAAATCACACACACGAATGGGAGGAAATGTGTTCCGTAAATGAGGGTGGATGGGCCTAGGTGTGTGTGCTCAGAATGAGGTCTGTAAGAGCTCTTCTCTCCTTTTCCATCTTTACTCTCCCTTATTGTCCTCGGTGACACTGAAAATGATGCAATTGTCCCTCTATGTCACGCTCTGTCCGTGCTACATCTCATCTTTTAGCTGCCTTCTACGGGCAAATCAGTCGACCAGGTAAAATTGCAAAATCTACCGTATTTTCTGTAAGAGTCCTAGCAGTGTGTTTTGGAGTCAGTGTGCTGTGTGAATGAAGTGGGGGCCACCAACTGCGCCCCCAAAGCCCTCATCACACACAGTCTCACAAAGGCCAATCAGTTACAGGCTTGACACCCTCGTCTCATGAAATAGAGTGGTGAGCCAAATTTCTTTTGTTGATACCCACTGTAGATTTTTAAAAAGTCTTGCTAATAATTGTGCCTATTTAGAGGCTTTGGTGTGACATTTTGATACATATCTACACTGAGTAGTGATCAAAACAGGAGAACCCAAATGCCAGCTGCTTTGGTCTTATGCTCAATATGATAATGATCCTCTTTCCCTTGTATTTGCTTCTAAAATGCCTATGAGGTTATTGTGATCTGTAGGGATTCCACTATTTTGTGTAACATTAGAACCTTGTTCCTTTAATCTGATTCTGATGTCGTATCCATTATATTAACTTCCTCTTTCTTACCCTCCCAGGCTCTCATAATTACTGTTCTTTAGTGACATTGAGATTTTTTTTAAATACTTCAAATATTACATGTAGAGCATTTAGGAAGGATCTAGAGTATTTCCTCTAGTTCATTCATTTTTTTTGTACAAATAAGTAGTTTTACTCTTTTTGTGGCTGAACAACCGTGCACTATGTGTGTCTTCCATATTTACTCATTCATCTGATAATGAATGCTTTGGTTGACTCCACACCTTGGCTGTTGTGAATAACGCTGCAGTAAATATGGAGTAGGAGTCTCTTCAATATGATAATGCCCTATCTTTGGGATATATACCAGTAAATGGGTTGCTGGGTCTTATGTCAGTTCTATTTCTATTTTTTAAAGAAGTCCCTATCCTGTTTTCTGTAGTGTTTGTACTAGTTTACTGTCTCACTAACAGTTACTCTATTTTCTACTTTCTTGACTTTGCTTTTATAAATAAATCTTTTTTTTAAGTTTTTGGTTTTTTTACTGGAAAATCAGATATACAGAGAGGAGACAGAGAGGAAGATCTTCCATCTGATGGTTCACTCGCCAAGTGACTGCAACGGCTGGAGCTGGAGCCCATTTGAAGCCAGGAGCCTCCTCTGGGTCTTCCACGTGGGTGCAGGGTCCCAAGGAATTGGGCCGTCCTTGACTGCTTTCCCAGGCCACAAGCAGGGAGCTGGATGGGAAGCAGGGCTGCTGGGACATGAACCAGTGCCCATGTGGGATCCTGGTGTGTACAAGGTGTGGACTTCAGCTGCTAGGCCATTGCACCAGGTCCAACTTCATTGCTTTCTGTTTCTTGAAGCAAATTCCTTTTAAAAGATCTATATTTTATTCAGCAAGCACCTAGGGAGAAGTGCTAGGGTGCATGAGAACAAACGAGAGCACATCTTGAATGCACTCACAAGTTAGTGAATGGAGAGTACAAAGCAAATTTATTTTCATTCTTGGAGTAAGAAAGTATCTGGGTGATAGACATTTGACCGAGAACTTAAAAGTGGCTAGGTTCATCTTGGTTCTGCCCGCTCTGCTGTCCTCCTTCCAGGGAGGCTCAAGTACTTGGGTCCCTGCTGCCTTCTGGACACCCAGATTGAATTCCTGGCTCCTGGCTTTACTCTGATCCAGCCCCAGCTGTTGTAGGCCTTTGGGGACCACTGTGTGGAATGTCAACCACCTCCTCCAGACTTTCAAACAAATAAATAGAAAATCATTAACAAGTAAGTGCCTGAAATGAAAAGCATTAGAATGCTATGTGGTGATTTTCCCAGGTGAGTATGATAAATGGTATTCTTTATTTAGTTGTTTTGATAGATGGTATTCTTTTTGATAAATGATGTGACACAAGGCTAGTACTGCTACCAATAATAATAATGCGTGCTTCACATTGGAGTTCTATAGTTGATGCTCTGCAGCTTGGGAAGCCAAACATGCTCTCTGGTCCTGACCATGGTCATGAAATAGTCCTTCTCCCTCTTCTAAAATTCATTGCGCTTCCATGTGCCAGCTCGAGGCCAGGAAAGTACAAATGTGGACGTAACCAGCAAGAACCAGGGGAAACAGAAGGCTTCAACAGGAAGCAGCTCCACTAACAGCTCTGTCCTGCTGATTGCTAGCAGCAGGCCCTTGAACAGATGAAACTCGTGTCTTCAGATACTCGATAATAGCCTGTGAGATGTCTAGATGGGGCATGATGCCTGGCACAGACTAAGTGGATGCTTCCAGCTGAGTTAGTAGCATCCACAGCAGCTGCCTTTCATTTACTCTTCGACACTCAGGGCATCTTGAATGAAGACAGCACACACCTGACGCCCACATCCATGGACTGCATTTCTGGTACTGAGCTTTCCTTGTTATTCTCTATCTAATCTAACTTTTTTGGTGGGAGGTGGGGGGGGGATGCCTCCAGAGTGACCCTGATGGCCATTGCAAGAGAGGGTGGGGATCCAAAGTTGGAACTAGTAAGGACCAGAGAAAGTTCCTCTCCCAATTCCCGAAGGAAGTTTACTGTCTTCTGTTTCTGTGGGCTGCTCAGAGTTCCTGGCTGTTGTTCCGTTGACCTTGGATCCTGCGAGGAAGGATTTGGGCTTCTTTCATCCCTTGTGGGAGATCCAAGTGGGAGCGGATGACCTCAGAGTTCTCGGCCTCTGAAGTCACTCCATTTCCCCATGGTCTCCTGTCCCAAGGATTTGAAAATTTGACTGTTACACAAAACACCAATGCCTTTCATGGTCTTTCTCAACACTTTTAGTCTTTATCTCACCAGACATCTCTTAAGCTCCCTGGGCTTCCAGGTCAGCGACAATTTTTATTTTTTTTTCGGTAGGGGGAGATACAGTTGGCGCTGGGGTCTCCCTTTCCCCTCCTGCAAGTTCCCTCCCCTCCTCTCCTGTTCTCCCGTCCAGTTTCACAATGTGTATCTTTCGTGAGTTTTCCCAAGTTCATCTGCTGGAGTGTCTCCCAACCATGTCTCCCAACTGTCATTTCCTTTTGAGTTCATTCTTGTATCCCAGGGCCCTAATGAGGGTACATGAGGATTAGATCTTTATTATTTATGGGAAGTACCAATAACAGTGATAAAAAGTGAAATTGATCATCTCAGGTGATTATAAACAATCAGCCTCTTATGGATGGTTGATTAATGAATTACACTGCAAAAATCTCATTACAGAATGTACCGGTAAGTACGAAGTGACATGGAATAAGATTCACATATAATATACCTAAATTTGATATTATCTAATATTAGAGCAAACATGTGATATCAGACCTTTTGGGATTGGTTCATTTCCCTTAGCATAATGATCTCTAGTTTGACCCATTTGGCCACAAAGTATTGTATTTCATTTTTTTAATAGCTGAGTAGCACTCCAGTGTAGATGAACCACAGTTTTTTATCTAGCCCTCTGTTAATGGGCATTTAGGTAGCTTCCATATTCTTGTGATTGTTGATCGTGGTGCAAATGACCATAAGGGTGCATGTTGCTCTTCCATATACCAGGTCTTCTGGTTGTATTCCTAGGAGTGGTATTGCTGGCTCATATGGTAGGTGGATTTTTAATTGCCTAAGTATTCTCCATACTGACTTCCATAGTGGTTGTACCAGCCTGCATTTCCAACAACAGTGAAGTAGGTTCCTTTTTCTCTCAGCAGTGACTTTTAGGAACATAGCTGGCTCCCTTCTCTCTGTTCTACTATTGTAGGTTTTGCCATGTGCCCACATCTCTGCTCACTCTACACGATGTGTAGCTTCAATGTCATTTGTGTGCTTACCTGTAACCCAGATCTTTCCTCTGGACTACAAACTCAAGGCCAAGTCCTGGCTATCTTGACTTCCTTTCCGGCACTTACTCCGCAATCGGGGGCACAGCACATCCTCAATGGCAGACACCATTGACATTCCCAGGCCCCTTCAGGGGGCTGCCACAGTGTACTTTCTACTCATTTTGCAGAGGACCCTGACTCTAAACCAACTGCCACTCTGTGAAGTAATTATCAATCCTGATTTCTCTCTCACACCTTTCAATTAGCCACACCAAGTCTATCGATTCTATTTCAATATCTCTTCCACTATTGTCCCTGCAGTGCCACTTTCTACTTCAACATAGAAAGTATCTATTTATAAAGTTTTGTCCCTGCAAAACCCGTCATTGCAATCAGAGATAATTTTGAAAAGTGTTCATTCTTAGCTAAGGCCTCTGAGAGCACTAACCTGAGCTCTATGCAAGAAGGCAGAGACCAAGACTATCTTCTGCACTGGGGCACACCCCCTACCTAACAATGAGGACGCTTTTACAATTTTATAAGAAATGGAATTAGAAGATAAGATTGTTGTTGTTTTTGCTTTGCACAAGATGAGGTTTTTTTAAAAAAGATTTTTTTTTAATTGCAAAATCAGATATACAGAGAGGAGAGACAGAGAGGAAGATCTTCCATCTGATGGTTCACTCCCCAAGCGGCCGCAATGACTGGAGCTGGGCCAATCCAAAGTCAGGAGCCAGGAACCTCTTCCGGGTCTCCCATGTAGGTTCAGGGTCCCAAGGCTTTGGGCCGTCCTTAACTGCTTTCCCAAGCTGCAAGCAGGAAGCTGGATGCAAAGCAGGGCTGTCGTTGGGATTAGAACCAGTGCCAATATGGGATCCTGGCACATTCAAGGCAAGGACTTAAACCGCTAGGCCATGGCGCCAGGCCTGCAAGAAAAGTTTTTCAATCCTTGAATACACATACTCCAGTCTTACCAGATTATATGTCATTGTACCAAATGCATGACAAACAGGTGGAGGAAAAAATAATTTTTTAAACTTGAAAATAGAGAAGGCTAGGAAATTACTGGGCACCTGCCAAGAGCTAGGAAGAACGGAAGTGTTTAGACCATGAAAATATTTAGACCGTGTAACTGCCTAAACGAAAGCAGCAAACCAAAACTGATGATGGAATGAAAGGTATAAAGGGAAGGGAGTGATAACCATGGCAACTTCTTCCACAGCCAATCACATGATCAAGGGCAATGAGCAAGAGGTTAGGCAAGTGGAAGCCTGCACTGTCCACATAGATGCGCCAGAGAATTGGGGAGGAGCAGAAGAGCTGGAGGAGAGGGAGAAGTTGTTGGATTGTGAGGGAAACTCTTCATTTGGACACATCTTGGCACTTTATCTGGTCCATTTTTCTGGGCTCTCCCTAAAGCAAGCCCTGACACAGTGAAGGTGGTTTCATTAAGCTGCATTCTCAGGAACATGGGTCAGGGAGTGAGCAAAGCAAGACGGGGAAGGGCAAAGCCAAGAGAGGGTGCCTGAAAGTGCCAGCTGCATTGAAGACCACAGGGCTCAGTTACCCGAGGCCTCCGAAGAGCGGGAGACTGAGGTCACCACTGCGGAGATCAAATCTTCAGCACTCTGGAACTTTCTTGCACACTCTTTCAGCAAGATGTTATGGGGCCAAGAGAACCCTTGGAGAAGCAGAGAGAAACTCACGGAGAGCAAAGCTGGCAATGTGAAATCTGAGACAAGCCTGCAATGTTGGACATCAACAGTGCCAGGTAGCATAAGCCACTAATCTTTCTTGAAAACTGGTCCTGTGACTATGGAAAATAATCATAGCTGTTGCTCAAAGAATTAAAAATAGAACTACCATATGCTCCAACAGCCCCACGTTGGGTTATGTATCTGCTCTGATTTGAATGTGTTCTCCAAGAAGCATATGCAAGAACCTTAATTCCCTATGCAACAGTGCTGGGAGGTGGGCCCTAACGGGGGTCTCTGTTCTTGCTCATGGGTTAATGTAATCATCAGAAGAGTAGCTTTGTTACTGTGGGGGTGGCTCCTTTTAAGAGTACTAGTTTGAGTACTAGTTTGGCTAGTATGACATAGTGGAAGGTCTTAACTAGACACCAACACCTTGACCTTGGACTTGCCAACCTCCAGAACCAAGTACAAGGGCCAAATGCAAATACTATTTGTATTTCAAGAAATGATTAAAAATAAGGAGGTGTTAGTTACTGTTCAAATTTTCGGACACAGAATGAATTCAATCAGGATGTCTAATTGTGACGTTAGCAATACCGTGTTGTATATTTGAAATCTGCCAAGAAAGGCCCTGGCACAATAGCCTAGTGACTAAATCTTCATTTGCATGCACAGGGATGTGTCTCAGCTGCTTCACTTTCCATCTAGCTCCCTGTTTATGGCCTGGGAAAGCAGTAGAGAACAGCCCAAAGCTTTGGGATCCTGCCCATGCATGGGAGACCCATAAAAGTTCCTGGCTCCTGGGTTTGGATCAGCTTGGCTCCAGCTGTTGCAGTCACTTAGGGAGTGAACCAGAGGACAGAAGAACTATCTGTCTCTCCTCTCTGTAGATCCGCTTTTCTAATAAAAATAGGTCCCAGTGTGGTAGCCTAGAGGCTAAAGTCCTCACCTTGTACACGCCCAGATCCCATATGGGCACCAGTTCTAATCCCAGCAGCCCCACTTCCCATCTAGCTCCCTGCTGGTGGCCTGAGAAAGCAGTTGTGGACAGCCCAAAGCCTTGGGACCCTGTACCCATGTGGGAGACCTAGCAGAAGCTCCCGGCTTCGGATTGGCTCAGCTCTGGCCATTGTGGTAGCTTGGGGAATGACTCATAAGGCAGAAGATCTTCCTCTCTGTATATGTGACTTTCCAATAAAAATAAAATAAATCTTACAAAAAGAAACAAAATATAAATAAATATGCAAATCTTTAAAAGAAATGAAAAAAATAATTTTTAAAAAATCTGCCAAGGCAACAGACCTTACATGTGCTTCCTACAACACCAAAACATGAGGTCATGGACATGCTTGATGGCAGCATTCATATCATGACGACCATGTAAGTTGAAGCAGAATGTGTTCTTTGAATGTATGCATGTGTGCATTTGGCGTTTGCATTTGCATATTGCTCAGGTTACACAGACATTGAAGTGAAATTTTGTTGTATTCTCTACGCACCTTACGAAGGTGAGTATGAGATACAAGATGCATGAGGTTGAGCCATAGTGCGGAGTGCGACCTTCCCACCCCACGCCAAATAAAGGTTCTTTCCTATTAGAGTGGTACGTTAGCAAGTAGACATCTAATTTTTCTCTGGTATTTATGAAGCATCACTTTTTAAAAAAATACAAATAGCACTTAAAACTCTGATAATGAAACTCAACAGTGCCAGGTAGCATAATTGCACATAATTTAAACAATGCTGTTTTCCTCCATGATATTTGGCTTTCCATTTCATAGACAATAGACAAAAGGGTTGCTTTAGAATTATTCCAGATAACTCAGCAGGCAAACACTTGATAGTTTCTAAGGAAAAGCAAAAGAAGGAGCAATACTTTTAAATGCCTTGGACAATAAATAAAAATGTTATTTTCAAAGCCTCTTTCAGATCTTCATTCCAATGAAACTTCACTTTGAAGGAACTACCCAGATCAGGACACAGGGATCCCAAAAGGAAGTGACTAGAAGGAAGTTCTTGATCGGCAGTCTTAATCACTTTCTTGCCCAACTAATTGTGTGCTTGTTATGTTCAGAACAATCCAACTTTGTGCACAGACTTCTCTGTTTTGAAACTGACCTGGCGTGGCATTCGCTGCAACTCTTCTTTTTTGTCATCACTGTTTTCATGTGTCCACATTATTTCCTTTCTTTCTAGAGAGAGACAGAGAACTTTGAATCGCTGACTCACTCCCCAGATGCCTGGTCTCCCACGGGACGGCAGGAGCACAGCACTGGACCCTCCCCTGCTGCCTCCCCTGGGACGATGCTAGAACAGCCAGGACGTTAATAGACACACTGACACGGGAGCTGGTGTGACAAGCAGCACTTTAACCTCTGTGCCATGTGCAAACCATAGATTCATTGCTCTATTTGGGTCTATTTAATTTCAGCTTTGTATTTCCAGTGCAAGTAATTGGGCTAATTATAATCCTCTATTTGAAACCTATTAAAATCACTTCTCTGAATTTTTTAAATTTACCTTTTCAAATCTCCATACTGAATTCATCTTTAGCTTCCATTTTAATGCATTTTGTGCCTATATTTTCACTGGAATGTATTCTTGCATAAAAAATTGTGAATTTTTATTTACATGAACCATATGCTATATATTACAATCTTTTTGGACAAAGTACACTTTTTTTTTTTAGATTTATTTTTCTTATTGGAAAGGCGGATATACAGAGAGGAGAGACAGAGAGGAAGATCTTCCGTCCAATGATTCACTCCCCAAGTGAGCGCAACGGGCCGATACTATGCCGATCCGAAGCCAGGAGCCTCTTCAGGGTCTCCCACACGGGTGCAGGGTCCCAAAGCTTTGGGCCGTCCTCGACTGCCTTCCCAGGCCACGGGCAGGGGGCTGGAAGGGAAGCGGGGCTGCCGGGATTAGAACCGGCGCCCATATGGGATCCCGGGCATGCAAGGTGAGGATCTTAACCACTGCGCCTCCGTGCCGGGGCCCAAGTACACTTTTTTTTTTTTTTTGGATACTTTATTTTTTTTTTTTATTGTTGTTTACATTGTATTATGTGATACAGTTTTATAGGCGCTGGGGATTCCCCCCACCCCTCCCATACCCCTCCCCCCATGGTGGATTCCTCCACCTTGTTGCATAAACATAGTTCAAGTTCAGTTGAGATTCATTCCTTGCAATCACATGCCTAGCATAAAGTTCAGCGTCTTATTGTCCAGATAAGTTCAGTGGCCTCTTGGGGAGACCTTCTCTGGTCTGAAGGTAGGGCTAACAGAGTAAAGATCCGGTCAGTTAAAAGCCCCAACAAAACCTCAGTATCAATATACAACATTATGGAATTAATTGACATAGTATCGAGTAAACAATATGTTAAAAATAATGCAAGTTCCATTCTTCGAAACATCTGGGTTGAGACAGTATCAATGACAGGTTCAAAAAATAACAAACAACCAAACAAAAAATTACAGGTTAAATCAAGGCAAACATGTGGTATCTAACCTTTTGGGATTCGCTCATTTCCCTTAGCATTATAGTTTCCAGTTGTGCCCATTTAGCCACAAAGAACTGCATTTTGTTTTTTTTAATAGCTGAGTAGTATTCCATGGAGTAGATGAACCAAAGCTTTCTTATCCAATCTTCTGCTGATGGGCATTTCGGTTGTTTCTATGTTTTTGCAATTACTGATTGTGCTGCAATGAACATAGGGATGCATGTTGGTTTGTCGTAAAACAGGTGTTTTGGATATATTCCTAGGAGTGCTATTGCTGGGTCATATGGTACGCAGATTTTGAGTTGTTTGAGTGTTCTCCAGACTGATTTCCATAAAGGCTGTACCAATTTGCAGCTCCACCAGCAGTGGAGTAGGGTTCCCTTTTCCCCGCATCCTCGCCAGCAAGCGTCGTTGGCGTTCTTGTTTATGTGGGCCAATCTTACTGGTGTTAGGTGGTACCTCATCGATGTTTTAATTTGGATTTCCCTTATTGCCAGGGAGCTGGAACATTTTTTCATATGTTTGTTTGCCATTTGGACTTGTTCCTTTGTGAAATGTTTGCCCATTTCCCGTGCCCATTTCTTGAGTGGCTTGTTCGTTTTGGTTTTTTGGTTGTTTCTTTGTATATCCTGGAAATTAGCCCCCTATCGCCTATATCGTGTGCAAAGATCTTCTCCCACTCTGTGGGTTGCTTTTTTACTTTGTTGATTGTTTCCCTTGCTGTACAGAAGCTTCTTAGTTTGATGAGGTCCCATTTGTTTATTCTGTTCTCAACTGCTATTGCTTTTGGTGTCCTTCTTAGAAAGTCGGGACCTACTCCTAGGTCTTGCAGGGTATTTCCTACATTTTCTTGCAAGAGTTTGAAGGTTTCTGGATGTAGGTTTAGGTCTTTTATCCATGTAGATTGGATCTTAGTGTATGGTGATAGATGTGGGTCTATCTTTTTGTTTCTACAGGCTACCAGCCAGTTGTCCCAACAACATTTACTAAAGAGGCCTTCCCACTTGCTTGGACTGTCATTGGTCTAATGTCAAAGATTAATTGGCTGTATCTGTGTGGGTTCCCTTTTGGTGCTTCTATTCTATTCCATTGATCTTCCTTTCTGTCTTTGTGCCAGTACCAGGCTGTTTTGATAACCACTGCTCTATAGTATGTCCAGAGGTCCGGGATTGTGATTCCCCCTGCTAACTTCTTATTTTTCAGGATGGTTCTAGCTATTCGTGGTTTTTTGTGTTTCCAGATGAACTTTTGAATCATTGTGTCCAGTTCCGTGAAGAATGTTTTAGGCAATTTGATTGGAATTGCGTTGAAAATGTATATTGCTTGTGGTAGTATAGACATTTTAATGATATTGATTTTGCCTATCCAGGAGCACGGGATGTTATTCCATCTTTTGAGGTCTTGTTCAATTTCCTTTTTAAATAGTTTGTAGTTTTCTTCGAATAGGTCTCCTACGCTTTTTAAAAAGATTTATTTATTTTATTGGAAAGTCAGATATACAGAGATGAGGAGAGACACAGAGGAAGATCTTCATCCATTGATTCACACCCCTAGTGGCTACAATGGCCAGAGCTGAGCAGAGCTGAAGCCAGGAGTTTCTTCCAAGTCTCCCACATGGGTTCAAGGTCCCATTACTTTGGGCCACAACTGCTTTCTCAGGCCACCAGCAGGGAGCTAGATGGGAAGTGAGGCTGCTGGGATTAGAACCGGCGCCCATATGGGATGCTGGCACGTGCAAGGCAAGGACTTTAGCCGCTAGGCTACCGTGCCAGGCTCTGACAAAGCATACTTTTTAAATCCAGCCCTATTGATGTATGGAGGTCTAGTACCTTGCATTAATCATGTGTTTAATGCTGTATGATTACACCCATCACCTTTCCAAAAATTGGCAACCAGATTACCTACAACTCCTCACCCCACAAACATGTGACAGTGAGAATTTTAATAGCATTGGGCTGTTTGAATGGCATCACAACATGGCAGCTAGCTTCCTTCAACATCAGTGCTCCAACAGACACCAAAGCAGAAGCCACACTTGTGTTAGGATCTAGCCTTAGAAATCATTTGTCATTGCTTCTCGGCCTTTTGGCTAAGATCAAGTGTAGAAATCATTTGTCTTCATTATGACGGTATCCAGCCTGGTATAGTTAATCAGAGGTTGATGACCACACAATAGCATGAATAGCAGGATA
The DNA here is from genome assembly GCF_017591425.1 of Ochotona curzoniae. Taxonomy (NCBI): domain Eukaryota; kingdom Metazoa; phylum Chordata; class Mammalia; order Lagomorpha; family Ochotonidae; genus Ochotona; species Ochotona curzoniae. The sequence continues at coordinate 28,049,904 of NW_024467096.1, forward strand.
CAGGACTCTTGGGAGTCATCCTAGAAACTAAATGCCACATATATTGGCTGTTACATGATTTTCTTTCAGATTTTAGATTTCTAGGTAGATATTTGGACTTTTCAACTATTTGCATGAGTTACTATTTATCTGAGAACTCTAGGAAATGTACTTTACATTCCTGTGCTTGAAAAATTGTAAAACCCTTTGTCTTCACACTTACCTTGAGACTTACAAAATTATCAGATGGCTACCAAATGCTGCTCTTAAGAAGTGAGATCAGGGCCCGGCACAGTGGTCTGGCAGCTAAAGTCCTTGCCTTGAACGTGTCGGGATTGCATAGGGGTGCCGGTTCTAATCCTGGCAGCCCCACTTCCCATCCAGCTCCCTGCCTGGGAAAGCCTGGGAAAGCAGTCGGGGACAGCCCAAAGCTTTGGACGCTGCACACATGTGGGAGACCTGGACGAAGCTCCTGGTTCATGGCTTCGAATCAGCACAGTTCCAGCCGTTGCAGCCACTTGCGGAGGGAATCATCAGATGGAATATCTTCCTCTGTGTCTCTCCTACTCTCTATGTATCTGACTTTCCAATTAAAAAAAATAATAATTTTTTTTTTAAAAAAAGAAGTGAGATCAGTATAGATTTTCAGCACCCAAAAGAAGCCATTATATTCAGGAACCTAAATTTTGTTTAAGCTGAAGGAAGTAGTTTTGTTGTTTTTCACATTAGTCAACCTCAGCTGTTTTTCTACTATATTATGAGTGGTGGGATTTATTTCACCTGATTTTATTTTCAAAATATTTTTTCACATATATAAGTTACTGAGATACTTGGTCTTATTTTTTAGAAATCAAGAGATATGAAAGAGAAAACCACTTCTTGAACACTTTTATAGGAGTGAAAGTGCTACAACCAAGCCAAGGGATGGCTTTGTGTTTTTGAATAGGTGTTTTATTTATTAGAAAGGCAGTGTGATGTGGAAAAGAGAAAAAAAAAAATAGTCCAGCCTCTGGTTCATTGCAGCCTCTGGCCGCAATGGTTGGACTGAAGCCAATTAGCTTTCAATTCAACACCTCGGAGTCTTTATCGGAGTATGCCAGGGACAAGCTGGCTGACCAGGTTAGCCTACGGGAGGCCAACGCAACACCATCACATGGTCGACCCTCCTCCCAAGAGCTTCAAGCACTCCTGAGTATGACCTCCGAAGAACTGTTGAGAGCAGATCACAGCAGCTATTGCTTTCCCACATTTTAGAAGTAGAAAACTGAGAGATGAAATGAAACAATGTCTTACCAGCAAGTAGCAAAGACCCCACAGTCTTCAGACACATTCACTGTGTATGCTCTCACTTCCCCACCAGTTGGAGGTATTTGACTGAGCTAAGCAGCCTGTGGGTTCCCCTTGCATGCACCCATACTCTGTCTACAGACAGTGCTGAGCACAGCCCAGGTTTAAATGCTCCGTTGGCCCTGCCTCAGCATTCCATTCAGTTTCCAGAAGTCCGAGGATCTACTTGTTTTTGAAATCTTATCCTGAAAGCATGTGAAACATCTTCAAAAGATACACAAATGCAATCCGAATGAAAATACAAATTATTTGTTAAATCACTAGTTAGACAGTCAGTATTGTTTAATAATTAAGAGAATATACCCCAAGGTTAAAACCACGTTCTTGTTTTATTGAGTGACTTTGGACAAGTTACACATTCACTCTAGCCTTCAGCTTCTTCTACTGCATGTGTAGCCAGGTTCTTCAACAAAATTAAAGGATATGTATGTGGAGAAAGACGTAAAAGATGTTTATTGGGTGCAAATATTTCTAAATCCATGCATAACTTTTTTGTAGTGAACACATTTCTTAGCATTAAAATAAACGTATCCCTTTTGCACATTCATCAACTTAAAGAGTATTAAAAACAGATTTATTGTAGGAATTGGCTTGTGCATTTGTGGAGGTCAAGAGTCCCACCCTCTGGGGCACAGTAGGTTAAACCGACCCCTTATGACGGCGTGACACTGGAGCAGCAGTCTGAGTGTAATCCAACTTCTGGATTGGGAAAGCAATGGAACGTGGCCCAAGTGCTGGCTGGATGGGGAGTTTCTGGCTGCTCCCTTCAGCCTGCTGCAGACCTAACCTTTGTGGACATCTGGGGAGTAAACCAACAGATGCAAGATCTCCGTTTCTCTCTCTCTCTCTCTCTCTCTCTCTCTCTCTCTCTCTCTCTCTCTCTCCCTCTCTCCCTCTCTCTCTCTCCCCCTCTCTCACTCTCTCTTTGCCACCCTGTCTTTCATAAAAATAAAATAAGTCTTAAAGGGAAAAAAAGTGCCACCATCTGTAACCTGGAGAACCAGGATAGCCAGGTTATGACTCAGTTCAAGGCCAGAGGCCTAAGGGTTGGAGGAGAGGTGGGGAAGGTGTATGTTCAGAGTTCAAAAGCCTAGGAGCCAGAGGCTTTGCTCAGGATGGACGTCTGTAGGTTACTGATTCACGGGCTAATCTCTTCCCTCAGACACATCCAAAAATAATGTTTTACCAGCTACATGGGCATCTGCATCCCTTAGCCGTGTCAAGCTGAAGCATACAGTTAGCAAAGATAATACACGTACATTTGTAGAGCAAGTTCTATATGCATGAGCCCTATCCTATCTTTGAAATAGACTATCAAGGGAAACCAGTTAAAGATGCTTACAATTAACAGTGGAAGTGTTGAATTGTTGATAAAGTCAACAACATAATTAATGTGGAGATTTGGGGGGAGGATTGTTATTTTTATAATGCTTTCATTAATATTTTTCCTCTGTTTGATTTTACTCTCACTGACTTTTGAGGTATTTCACAGGAAAGCAACAAATGCCACCAACATACGCAGTATTAAGCCAATTCCAGTGTTGGTACCAGAGCTCAGTGCTGCCTCCAGATTCTCACTTCCAATTGTGATGTGGAACACAGGCTTTGTGGTCCAACAGTGTCCTTAGGATCACAATCGAAATCTTTCGAGCCGAGAGGCTGTCAGTGTGTATCAGAACTGTCTGTCACAGTTTTGGGGGACTCAAAACAGGCGTTTGTTATAAGGATTAACCATCATTGAAGAAATGAAAAGCACGAAGACTAGGGAGGCTGATGTGGCACAGAAGGAAAGTCTGTAGGCACAGTTATTATTCCTGGGATTGGATGACCAGAAGGAAGATGGATTTGCAAAACTTCCAAGTGTGGGGGCTGGTGTCCTGGAAGAGTAGGTTAGACTGCTGCTTGTGATGCTGGTACCATCAGCGAGCTACTTTGAGTCCTGATTGCTGCACTTCCAATGCAACTTCCTGCTAATATTCCTGGGAAAGCAGCAGAAGTGACCCAAGTACTCTATCACACGTGAAGGAAAATTGATTGGAGCGCCTGTCTCCTGGCTTCCGTGTGGCATGGCGGCCATTTAGAGAGTGAGTAAAGGTTTCTGTCTCTCTCTCCCCTCGTCTCTAAGTCTGTGTTTCAATTACATAAATAAGTCTTAAAAACAAAAATTTTGAAAGAGAAGGAAATCAGCAATATCGGGATGCGGATCTCTGAAGGGGTGATTAAATATCTGAGGGAACCCGATAAAGCTGCTCCTCTTTCAGCATGGATAAGGGTCCCTTCCTTGCATGGGGCATGGCCTGACACGTCCAGTCACTGGACTTCCAAAGTCTTCACAGATGTGGCAAGCCCCTGATCTTGGTGTGTTTTTGTTTGTTTTAATGTTCTCTGGCACATGTATCTTGCCCAGGCATCCAGAGAACTTATGTTTTCTACCCATTAAGTCTGGTTAACTTGATGTAAACCACATAGTGGAGTATCACAGTCTTTTGCTAATGGAAAGAAAGTTAACATCCTTTAGGCTGTATTGTGGCAAAAAGAGTAGAAAAGTGAATATGGCTCTGGAGCAAGACAGTTAACATAGTCTGTTCCCTGGCCTTCTTGGGAAAATGAATGCACTTTTCCTTATTTTAACCTGCTGGAAATGAAGGAGAGTGCATTGGCCACATCAACAGCTGCTTAGTAAGCATCAGAGAAGAGCTGATCAGACACAGGACAGATACCATGTCTAGGGTAGCATCTATGGCTGGAGTGTAACATCTATGACTGGAGTATACCCTCATGAAGACTGAAAATACTGCTATCTACCATGGCTTTGGCATGTTTTGTTTCTTCCTTTATGTTGTAAAGAGAATACAGTTAGTGTGTCAGTACTGCTTAGTCAATGCTTCCATAATACACTTGCACTAAACTATGACCCAGCCCAAGAAATGCCACACTTCCGGCACCCCACGAGGAGTCCTTTCCCCCTTTATGCCATTCCCCCAGGATAAGGACACTTCTAACTTTCATTACAATTGATTAGTTCTGCCTGCTCTCCAACACTATACAGATGGAGGATTTTTTTTTTTTCTTGCTTCACACAGTAACTGTGAGTTAGTGTGTCTAACAGTACTTGGATCTTTTGTTATCACGGTGTGGTATTTCTTTTTTTTTTAAGATTTATTCATTTTTATTAAAAAGTCAGATATACAGAGAGGAAGAGAGACAGAGAGGAAGATCTTCCCTCCGATGATTCACTCCCCAAGTGACCACAACGGCCAGTGCTATGCTGATCCGAAGCCAGGAGCCAGGAACTTCCTCCAGGTATCCCACACAGGTGCAGGGTCCCAAGGCTTTGGGCCATCCTTGATTGTTTTCCCAAGCCACAGGCAGGGAGCTGGATGGGAAGTGGAACTTCCAGGATTAGAACCGGTGCCCATATGGGGTCCCGGGGTATTCAAGGCAAGGACTTAAACCACTAGGCCACGCCGCCAGGCCCAATACAGTGTGGTAGTTCATGAATAAATTATAATTGGTTTAATAAAGCTGCTGTGAACATTCTTGTATTAAAGGTACGTATTAGGAATAATCTGGCAGGCTTTCCTGTCTAGAGTTGAGCTCTTTTCATGTGGTTTTGGAGAAAGGCCCCAGGTAGAGGTACCATAGGGAAGCAGCTTGTATGAGAACCATCTACAATGGTTCTCAATGAACTGAAAGTAGGCAGAGGCAGTGTGGGCCAGGACATCAGTAGCACCCGCTGCACTGTTCTCAGGGAGGTGTTAAAAGCTTAAATGGATTGATGTATGCAGAGCATATAGCATTCAGCAATCACTCAATTAAAGGTGTTGGTGGTGGTTCTTGTTAGATTGATAGCCTGAGACTTTTTATTATTATTATTTTATTTTGATAATATTCACATAGTTGATTAGGGCACAAAGGGTCAAGGGCTACAGGAAAGTGAGTAAAACCATTGTTTCCACATTCTCATTCTCTCTCTCTCTCTTTCTGTGTCTGGGGTAAGGATAGAGTTAAATGGAGAAGCCCCATCCAGCCTCCTAACCATCCCAGGGTTCCCAACATGGAGTATGCTCCGAGGGCACTGCTCAAGTGGTTTTGAGAGTTCAACAGTTCTGAATTGCTGCCAATCTCACCATTCCAAATATGAAGAAATCTCTCCAGAATCCACTGGCTGACACAGTCCACCTTAGAGTCTGTGTTTGCCCAGATTTTCACTGCCAACACATGACTGGGGTAGATGATCAATTTGTTCTGTTCTCTGTCTTCTGTTGTGGTACTAGGTGTCCTCTGCAATTTCCAGTAGACTGCCATATCCTCCATGTACATGTGGATATGCTGTCCACTGCTCCATCTGAGCCTCTGAGGCAGCTCAGCTTTGGCACATGCACTCCACGGTCAGACCACGGAACTTGCACTTCTCTTCATGGTTGGGGTTTTGAGATCAGCAGCTCAGTTGGAGGGATCCCCAAAGAAACTTCATCTGAGGTGATCCCAGCCCTGTTTCTTTTATCTGTATACTGTACTGGTTTGCATGAGACAGCAATGGGACTAGACACAGCAGGGCCAGGTTCCATCACCTGCCAGTGATTCTCGGGACGGGGGCCAGGCCAGGTCAGCCTAGGCTTCAGCATCTAGGACAAAGGCCAAGACAGATGAAAGGTAATGCCAAGCTGGGTCAGAACAACCACTAACATGTGTGCAGTCTATGGTTGAGAACAGGCCTTACTGGGGAGGTAAGAGGACACCCTGGCTGGGTTGGGGTTGCCACTGGTGAGTGCAGGGGGCAAGAGTAGGAGCTGTGTTCTGGTCTGGATATAGCTACAGTGTCCCTTGGCACAAATGTGGACTGGGGCTGGGCACACCGAGATGGGCTAGACTCTAGCACCAACTGGTGCTGTGGAGGACCAGGGTAGGTGTAGGACAGGCTAGGCTAGGTTTCTGCCTCTAGTGAGCCATGTGTGAGCTGTGTCTGGGTATACCCCAGCCTTGGCTGGGCTGAAACATCCAACAGTAAGAACCAGAATGGGTGAAGGCCAGTCGGGAAAAGCCAAAGTCCCTGCCAGGACAGGAGGTGGACTAAGCAGGGCTGGCCCATGGACCCACCAGTGTGCACAAGATCTGACATTGGGAGAGGTTCTGATGGAGGAACCTGGGGAATTCCTCTTTCAGGACACAGTACCTGCATGTGAGCACAAGAACCATAATAGGAACCAGCCCAGACCAGACCAGGGAACAGTACCTACCAGCATACATTTGGCACAAGTCTGGAGGGGACCAGGCTGAACCAGTTCACGTCACCTCTGGCGAATCCAAGCACCAGAATAGAGTGTGGGTCAGGCTAGGCTCGGTTGTAACACATACCAGTACACATTATTTTTTTTTCCAAGCCTCATGCGTATTTTTATATTTTTTATTGTTATTAACATTGTATTATGTGATACAGTTTTATAGGCACTGGGAATTCCCCCCACCCCTTCCATACCCCTCCCTCCATAATGGATTCCTCCACCTTGCTGCATAACCACAGTTCAAGTTCAGTTGAGATTCCTTCATTGCAAGCATATACCTAGCATAAAGTCTAGCGTTTTATTGTCCAGATATACCAGTACACATTATAGCTGGGACTGAGTACTGGCTGGGGTAGACTAGCCTGTAACCCCCACTAGCGTGAGCTGGGACTGAGGGTGGGCCAGGCTGGGCTAGGCCAGACTACAGCACCCACGGGTAAATGCTGAAGCAAGGTGGGCCATGCTAGACTTGGATGCAGCACCCAACCAGCATACATGAGAACTGGGGGAGAGGGGACAAAGCTGGTAGGAAGAATGTGGAGGGCTCTTCTGCTGGTCCAACACTCCCACTGGAGAGAATGAGTCAGGACGGGGGTAGATCAGACCCGGCAGAGCTACAACACCTGTTGGCCTCATGTAAACTAGATAAGGGGAAAACCAGACTGGGCTGACTGTTCCTACTAATGCAAGCATAAATCAGAGTAGGTAAGGGTTGGTGGGGCTGGCAGAGGCTGGCACTGAGGGCTAATTCTGTCAAGTTAAACTGCAGAACCACCTGGAGAGTGGTTCTGATCCTCGCTTGGGAGTGAAAAATTGTGGGAAAATAGTGGGTACCTTTTTTTGGATTACCACTCCCACTGGAGGCCATAAAAACCAGGGCTGGGGTAGGTGTGGCTAGACAGAATGGCACCCAGCAGCCTGTGTGGGCTGGGTAGTAGGGCTGGTTGGGTTGAACTAGGTTTCAATGCCCTTTGACATGTATGAGAGCTGAATGGGATGTGGGACAGACTGGACCAATAGGCTATACAGACTGGCAAGCATGGAAACCAGGACGGGGGTGAGCCTGGTGGAGGTTATTGTGGGTCGCTCCGACTAGGCTGCAGCTCCCACTGCTTTGTGTGAGGGCTGAGTGTGTGCTGTGCAGGATCAGGCCAGAATCCAGCACCCATTGATTCATGTAGAAGACAGGGCTGGAAACAGAACTGACCTAGCAATTGCAACCACCAGTATATGCATAAGTTGATTGGGACATTGGACTGTATCAGACCCTGTACAGGCATGCACACGCAAGAATCAGGTCTGGGATCACCTCAGATGAAGTTTCTTCGGGGATCCCTCCAACTGAGCTGCTGATCTCAAAACCCCAACCATGAAGAGAAGTGCAGGTTCCGTGGTCTGACCGTGGAGTGCATGTGCCAAAGCTGAGCTGCCTCAGAGGCTCAGATGGAGCAGTGGACAGCATATCCACATGTACATGGAGGATATGGCAGTCTACTGGAAATTGCAGAGGACACCTAGTACCACAACAGAAGACAGAGAACAGAACAAATTGATCATCTACCCCAGTCATGTGTTGGCAGTGAAAATCTGGGCAAACACAGACTCTAAGGTGGACTGTGTCAGCCAGTGGATTCTGGAGAGATTTCTTCATATTTGGAATGGTGAGATTGGCAGCAATTCAGAACTGTTGAATTCTCAAAACCACTTGAGCAGTGCCCTCGGAGCATACTCCATGTTGGGAACCCTGGGATGGTTAGGAGGCTGGATGGGGCTTCTCCACTTAACTCTATCCTTACCCCAGACACAGAAAGAGAGAGAGAGAGAATGAGAATGTGGAAACAATGGTTTTACTCACTTTCCTGTAGCCCTTGACCCTTTGTGCCCTAATCAACTATGTGAATATTATCAAAATAAAATAATTTTAAAAGGGACCCAAACTAAATGTGGTTTTGAATTAAAAAAAACTTGTATTTCAAACAGCTTTAGTAATACGTAATTTCTCTAGCATGCAGGCTTATCCAGTTAAAGTTTCCAAGTAATTTGCTTTTGTAACACACACAGGTGTGTTTAACCTTCACCTCAGTCAAGACGTATTCCTTCCCCCCAAGGAGAAAATTCAGGTCTTTAACTGTCTTCCTACCAACAGCCATCTACACCCTGCACTCAGCCCCAGACAATCAGTAACTTATCTTTTCTCTAGGGATATGCCTTCTTTGTGCATTGCAGCATTATATACTATACAGTCTTTTATAGCTCGCTTCTTTTAGCATCATATTTCGAAAGTTTATCCATGTTGTAAGGTGTTAAATGATATGATTCAGTGCTTCATGTCTGTGGCAGAATAAGCTTCTGTTGTATGAATGCACCAGATTTTGTTCATCCATTTATCAACTCATGGACATTGAGGTTGTTCATAAATAGTAACTAAGATAGTCATGGATATTAAGAACAGTTCTTCTGCAAATACTTTGATATGAATTTTTCTGTGGACTCATTGTGTGTGTTCACATTTATTATAGGTATAGGCCCCGAAATAGAATTGCTAGGTCGTAATATTAACTCTATTTTTAATCTTTCCTGGAAGTACCAGGCTATTTTCCAAAGTGGCTGCACTGTTTTTTATTTGTACCAACAGATACAACCTCACAAACTCTTGTTGTGTTCCAGCTCTCCTAATACATGTGAGGTAGTATCTTACCGGGGTTTTCATTCACAGTTTCCTGCTGAACAGTGATGCTAAGTATCTTCTCAGATGCTTTTCAGACACTCCAACCCTTCGCACATTCCTTAATTAGTTTGTATTCTGATTGTTGAACTATAGGAGTTATTTATGTTCAAAATCATTGATACTCACACCCTGTTATGTACACGATTTGGCAATATTTTCTCCCATCCTGTGGGTTATCTTTTGCTTCTTTATGATATCCTTTTTAGCATAGAAGGTTTTAATCTTAAGTCAGTCCATTTATATTTTTGGTGTTGATTGTGCATTTGGTGTCAGATCTAAGAACTTATCTCTGAATCCAAAGTCACAATGATATATCCCACTCTCTTCCCAAGATTCTTGCAGTTTAAAGTCTTTTATTTAGGCCTTTGATCCAGTATGAGGGAGAAATCCAGGTTCATCCTTTCATATATGGCTATGCTATGGCCTCAGCTCCATTTGTTGGAAAGATGGAGAGGTACAAATAAGTGATACCTCTCCTTCACAATATAAGGGGCACAGTTAACACTCCTGTAACAAAAGACAGATTGACAAGGAAAAAGCATAACAAACGTACACACCCAATGTTTATGTGGCACAAGAACCTTCAGAAACAGCGACCTAAAGAAGTGTGATTGGACAAAATCACATAATGTAATAGGAAGAGAATGAATGGAGAAACCCAGAAGGGCCTTTCTGTTCCAGTTGTTCTTGACCTGCCTGTATAACAGTCATTTCCCCTGCACATGAGTTAAGGGACTTATTATCAGACAAAGACAGTCGAGAATTTCTTTATGACTGGCTACCAGAAAGAAAGGCAAGGGACAAGGAAGGCAATGTTTCTAATACCTGCAGTCTTCTTTGGGCAAGAAATACCCCAGGTCCTGTGAGCGATTCCCGGGGCACAGAGGTGGTCGGGAGACAGGAAGGCAGGAAAGGTCAAAAGGTATTTTGCTTCTGAGGTTTTCCGATCTCTTTTGCTTCAAAGTCCTCAACAAGTGCCATACTGTGAGGTAACATTCCCAGAGCTCCTCATTCTTTCCCCACTGAATGGTCTGTGCTCTTGTCAAATGTCAGTTGCCATAGAAACATGAGTTTATTTCTAGATGTTCACTTCTATTCCATTAATCTAGCCATCTATCTTTATGCTGATGCCACAATGCCTTGATTTCTATTGGATCATAGTCACTTTTGAAATTGGCAAACAAGTTCTGCAGTTTGTTCTTTTCCAAGATAGTTTTGGTCTATTTTTTAGTCTACTTTTTGCTTCCCAAATTCTTCATATAAATTATAGGATACAGCTTATTAATTTCTACAAAGAAACAGCTGGCACTTTAATGCTGATAACATTAAACCTGTAGATCAATATGGAGAGTCTTGTCTTAAAATATCTTAAATATATCTTAAATAATCTATAAGTAAGTAAGGAGAGTTGATCCTATTCGTTTAGATCTTTAGTTTCTCATCATTTTCTGCAGTCATCGCAGTTTAAGTTTTGAACTTCTTTCATGTAATTTAACATGGGATGATGTATATTTATTGTAAATTATGGGATATACTGATATTTAATAAAGAACTCAATATCTGACACTCACATTTAAAGACATATTCCTTTTTTTTTTTTTTTCATTGGAAAGTCAGATTTTCAGAAAGAAGGCGAGGCAGAGAAAGATCTTCTGTCCTCTGGTTCACTCCCCGAGTGGCTGCAACAGCAAGAGCTGAGCTCCAATCCGAAGCCAGAAACCATGAGCCAGGAGCTTCTTCCGGGTCTCCCTCACAGGTGCAGGGTCCCAAGGCTTTGGGCCATCCTCAACTGCTTTCCCAGGGCACAAGCAGGGAGCTGGACGGGAAGTGGAGCAGCTAGGACATGAGACTGCTGCCCATATGGGACCCTGGCACTTGCAAGGCAAGGACCTAGGCCCAAATTGAAATAGGGATTCTCACGTGTCAACTCCGCCTTCAGAGTAACTGAGAAGAATGAAGCACATAAGCCTGGAGCGATGAAGGGCACTTGAGTTCCCAACGGCTAACAGAGAAGCAAAGATAACTGCAATTACGTTAACACAAATGCTCAGCTCCCAGGCGATCCTAATTATTTTGTTCCTAGAAATTGTTCCACTTTAAACTTGCCTCTGAAATGTCATGTAGCTTTGAAGAAGCAAGTAAATATTTTGACAGTGAGTGGCATCAATCTAAGGTTTCAACAAAGAAGATTTTGGCGTTAAGGTCTGAGACAGGACCCACTGAGCTGTAGCTGCTGTAGTCATCCAAGATTTGTTTTCCCCAGGACAGAAACTTTTTTTTTTTGGAAGTTCTCTTTTTTTAATTATTATTATTAATTACATTGCATTATGTGACACAGTTTTATAGGTACTGCGATTCCCCCCAACCCTTCCCTAAACCCTCCCCACAAGGTGGATTCCTGCACCCTGTTGCATTACCACAGTTCAAGTTCACATGAGATTCTTTCATGCAAGCATATACCAAGCATAGAGTCCCCTGGGCAGAAATTTAAATGCCTGCGAAACCTGTGTGGCGATGGCAGGACAGCTATGTCCTTGAGCACTTGCTGGGACTGTTTTATGTTGGAGAAATTGTTTTTCAAACCCGGTGTCTGTTTAAAAAATAACTTGCTATGCCAAACATCTGATCTGAGCATTACCAGAGTTAATAACGCTGAATGACAGGCGAGGGAAACCCGACGGGCCAGGAGCACAGGTAGGAGAGAGGACGCATTTTGAGGGCAGCAAGGGGCGTAACGGTGGGGATCTTCGCACAGTAGATAAGAGAAAGCAAAGCACTCATAGAGATCAAATGTTAAAATTATAACCTGATGTTATAAAGATGCAAAACCTACGAACAACAAAAGGTTTGATTGGAAAATGAGTACACCAATCATGAGATTCTCGGCAATGAATCAACAGAATTGGCCAGTATTCTTAAATAGGGAACAAAGTGTATTTATCAGGAGCCCTTTTCTAAGAAATACTGACAAATATGTTATTACATCTTTCAAGAAGGGCATTGTACATGGCATGAATTCTGTGTGTTATATACATCCTTATTATATATAGTTATACCTATCTAGGAAATTCTATTTTCTTGAGTAGAACTGTCTTTATTCCTTATTCTAATTCATGGAGAGGGAGTTTCAAACAAACGGCAAACTTTAATGAAAAGTTTTGCATTATTTTTAAAAGCAAACGTTTAGAACTTAATTTCTAAATCCAATTTTGAAAAGAAGTAAAAAAAATCAATGTGCACATTTAATGAACCATTGAAAGCGTGTCTACCATTTGAACATAAACACTTGTTGGAAGCAGGCTTAATTGGATAAACTATGGATTAAATATTATAGGTAGCTAAATTATTCTAGTTGGGTACCAATACATAAAATATACTATAGAGTCAGTATAGGAAAAACATCATTAGATGAGAATAAAGCTGAGCAACACAAGAAACTTTTAGGGGATCTTTTACAGTAATATTAGGAATAATAGAAACATTCAGAGAAGAACCTGCAACTAAAAAGAATAACCAAAGAAAACTCTTATCATCCAAATAAAGATCTGATCTTTAAATTAAAAGGACTCAGTAAAAATGAAAAGATGAGCTGGCACAGTGGAATGGCAAGCTTAGATGAGGTGCCACCATCCCGTATGGGTGCCAGGTCACATCCCAGCTGCTTTACTTCCAATCTGGCTTCCTGCTTTTAGCCAGGGAAAGCAGCAAAGGCTGGTTCAAGTCTTCGGGACCCTGTACCCATGCAGGAGACCCGTAAAAAGCTGTCTCCTAACTTAGGATGAATTCACTTCTGGCTGTTATGGCCATTTGGGTAGTGACAGGGTATTTCTCTCGGTGTCTCTCCTTTTCTCATGGTAATCCATCCTTCCCCATAAAAGTAAGAAGTAAATCTTTTTAAAAAGTAAAAAGCGATAAACATCTCAATTTCAACCTATTGTTGAAAACAAGTGTTCTCTAGTATTCCATGAGACTTTAGTAGATTTCCATGAAGAAAAGTGTTCTATAAGTAAACATTTTTGACTAAAAGTTTCTTTATTGCAAATTTCCTCAGAATATTAACATGATTCTAAAGAGATCAGAAAAAAACTGTGTTTTTCAAATTGAGTGGATCCCTGCACTCTTCATCATAGAATATTTCTTACCATCTCAGGAAGTACAGCTTAGGAAATGCTAATTTTTGTTTAAAAAGTAATCATTGAGCCCGGCGCGGTGGCGCAAGTGGTTAAGGCCCTCGCCTAGCACGCCTGGGATCCCATATGGGCGCCAGTTCTAATCCCGGCAGCCCCGCTTCCCTTCCCTCCCTGCCTGTGGCCCGGGAAAGGAGTCGAGGATGGCCCAAAGCTTTGGGACCCTGCACCCGCGTGGGAGACCCGGAAGAGGCTCCTGGCTTTGGACCGGCATAGCATCGGCCATTGCACTCACTTGGGGAGTGAATCATCGGACGGAAGATCTTCCTCTCTGTCTCTCCTCTCTGTATATCCGCCTTTCCAATGAGAAAATAATAAAAATAAATCTTTATAAAAAAGTAATCATTGAAGAAACAAAACTGACTTTTTCCCAGAAAAGAAAAAAAAAAAAAAACCCTAGATTTTAAATAGTAAGAGAATTAGTGGAATTCATCTATGGATGATAGGCTTATTTCTTCATTTTTTTAAAAAAAAGTTATTTGTGTGTTTGAAAGGCAGGGGTGTGGAGAGATAGGGGAGAGATAAGGAATGATTTTCTATCCATTTGTTAACTCCACAAATGGCCGCAGTGGCCTGTGCTGTGCCAGGCTGAAGCCAGGAGCCAGGAGCTTCATCTAGGTCTCCTAGAAGGTTGTCAGGGACTCAAGTACTTGAACCATTTTCTGCTGCATTTTCAAGTGCATTAACAGGGGGGCTGAATCAGAAGTAGATCAGCCAAGGACTCGATAGGGTTCCTTTGTAACGCTGACATCACATATAACAGCTTAACACACTATACCACAATGCCAGCCCTAATTTCCTCATTTTTGAAAAACGCTTTCTTTTCTTAAAAAAAAAAAAAAAAAAGATTTAATTTTTTAAATTGGAAAATCAGATCTACAGAGAGAAGGAGAGACAGAGAAAGACCTCTCATCTGCTGGTTTACTCTCCAAGCAGCCAAAACAGCCTGTTCTGAGGCGATCTGAAACCAGGAGTCAAGAGCTTCTTCTGGGTCACCCGCATGTTTGAGCCATCCTTGACTGTTTTCCCAGGCCACAGGCAGGAGGCTGAATGGGAAGCAGGGCTGCTGGTATTCGAAGTGGTGCCCAGAGTGGATCCCAGCAGATGCGAGGCGAGGACTTTAGCCATAGGCTACTGCACTGGGCCAAATTTACTGGGTCTTAACACCTTTGTAATTCTAGGAGCACCTGGATAAATTGTATAGAAACGCTGTTTGAAAATGTTAGCACCTAAAGGGGGTTCGTGCTAGGAATAAAACTTACATCGGGCATAGAGAGATGTCCTTCATCTCTGTGTACCAACTACTTCAAGGGTGCTTTAATGGAAACATACTTGAAGAAAACACAATTTTTTATTGGTGTGTGGTATTGCAGGAATTTGATGCCAGAATCAGGCACATCCACACCTACCTGCCAGCAGAGAATTGCCTCTGATCTGTGATCCTGTGGAATTCTGTGCTTCAATCATTAAAGAATGATTGTGTGGTTTGACCCCACTGAATACCATCAGATTATAAATCCTGCAGACAGAATACTGCAATTTTCATCTCTATGAGATGGTTTGGTCTCTTTTTTGAGCTTCAGAAACAGGCATGGCTGCTTATGTGCTACTTACTAGTCGATTCTATTATATGTTTCAATATTCCATCTGGGCCTCCCTTTCACACCACCCAGGTCCAGGTTGTGACAGAAACCTATATGTCCCCCAACACTCCTGTCCTGGGAGGTTATCAGTGAGCAATGCTCATCAGCTCAGAACCTAAAGCCAGGAAAGGCAAAACCGGCCTCGGGCAACGTGCAGTGCAGTCAGCTTCTTTCTCCTCCAGCTTGTTACTGAATTCAGATAATAACAGAGAGGACCAGGAGCTCCAGGCTCCCTTCGCGTGCTTTGTCCTCCCTCCCGTTGGGTTACAATGACCATGCATTGCCTTCTGAAATGTTGAGGCTTTTTAAAAAATGATTTCTAATTTAAAAGTCTGTACTTGCATTTTCTTAGCCTAAGTACATCTGATGATGGCAGTTCAGTGGCACTTATGACTGTAACCATTAGTTATACAGGTGCTGACACAAGGAACCTGTCTATGTTGACATTTGCTGTCCAGGGGGAACAACTGCGTTGTGAGGAACGGACTAAAACAGGCTTTTCCAGGAGTGATGGTGCTGTTAGCAGAAAGATGCTATGATTTCAAAGTCTGGAGAACCCAGGAAAGAGGTGGCTGGCATGATAACACTGCTCAGCTCTCTTTAAGTCTTCCTTTGCTTTTGTTTAAGATTCATTGTTACTTGAAAGACAGATATACAAAGAGAGAAGCAAAGGCTGAGGAAGATCTGTTTCATCTGCTGTTCACTTCCCAAATGGCTGTAATAGCAAGAATGGGGCTGGCAAGAAGGAGCCTAGTGATTCTTCTGGCTTTCCCATGTGGGAGCAGGGGCCAAGCACATGAGCTATCTTTTGCTGCGATCCCAGGGATATTAGCAGAGAGCTGGATCAAAAGTGAAGCATCTGGGACTCAAACCAGCACCCATATGGGATACTAACACCATAGGTGGAAGATTGAACTACTATGCCATGGTGCCAGCCCCACATCTTATTTTTCTAAATCAGACAAATTTCTAACTCCTGAATTTTCAATGTGTTGAGAAACACAAAATCAGTCATTATGAAGATCCCTTCTATGCCCTTGAGCTTAGAAACGTGGTAGACTTGCATCGTCTAGAAAACTTGAGAATGTGTCTCTATTCCTAAGGACTTGGTAGTCATATGTTAAGTGCAATGACAGCCCTTCCTGGGTTCCACTGGAGACACACCACCATTGACCCACCATTACCTGGGAAAGAGCAGTTTTTAAAAAGACGTATTGATTTTTATTGAAAAGGCAGATTGAGAAAGAAAAAGAGAGAGAGAGAGAGAGAGAATCTTCCATTGATTGGTTCACTCCCAAAATGGCTGCATTGGCCAGAGCTGAACCAATCCGAAGCCAGGAGTCAGGAGCTTCTTGTGGATCTCCCATGCAGGTGCAGGGTCCCGAGGCTTTGGGCCATTCTCTGCTGCTTTCCCAGTCCAGAAGCAGGGAGCTGATGGGACATGGAGCAGCTGGAACATGAACCAGCACTAACATGGGATGCTTACAAGGGGGAGGATTAGCCAACTGAATCATAATGCTGGACCCAAAAGCAAGTTCTGAAGCTTCTCCCAATGCCTTCGTGGTAGGTGGTTAAAGTGATGACCCCCACAAACCACCTCTCCCTTCATACCTGCCCTTGTGTTGTACAGCTGAACCTCAGTTGTAGAACTTAAGCTTTAGACAATAAGATATGCCTAGGAACTGCTACTCTGTGGCCGCCAAGTTGAGGAGCTTCAGTCATTCTACTACGTGATGGGCTCATCTGTAGGACAAGACCATGTGCACCAGAATCAAGCTGTCCCTGATGAGATCAACAGTCTCCCAGCTGTCTGCAGCCACACAGGTGACAACAGGTGCATTCAACAGCGCTTCCCTGCTGGACCTAGCCTGACCACTGGCTGCTGAAGAAACCAAAGACTTTATAAGCCGCCCTGTTTTGAGACGGCTTTCATGGCATACAGAATCTAGAGTGTTCCCCACGATTCCTAACTTCTCGTGCCCATATCCTACTTGAATGCCCGTATCTCCTTTCCTTGAATGTAGACAGGAACTGTGCTCACTTCCAACCAAGAGAAGATTTTTAAATCACAAAGGTCAGCTGATTTTGAGCTAACCAAAATGATATTAGCCTCAGAGATCCTGACTTAATTGAGCAGAAGCTCTTAAAGGAGACTCCAGAACGTTAAGAAGAAAGCTGACCTGAGTTCCATGGTCCTGACTCTGCAGTGCATTCTGCTAACAGCCTGAATGAGATTAGGGTTGGTATTGTGGCACAGCAAGTTAAGCTATCCTCTGTACTGCTGGCATCCAACGTGCGTGTTGGCTTGAATCTCAGATGCTTCCCTCTGATCTGGCTCTCTGTGCCTGGGAAATCAGTGGAAGATGGTCCCGTTGCTTGGGGGCCTTGCCATGCACATGAAGGATCCCAATGAAGTTCCAGGCTACAGATTCACCACTAACCTAGCTGTGACCATCTGGGAAATGAAACAGCACATGGAAGATCTCTCTGTCTTCTCTGAAGCTCTGCTTTTCTAATCAATCAATCAATCAATCAATCCCTTTTTAAAATTTTCTTCAAAAATAAGACTGATTGAGTTTGGAGGCAGAATTTTCCTCAGTAAAGCCTCCAGATAGATCGGGGTGTAGCCAGCTCACCTTGATCATAGCTTAGAAGGTTCTGGGCAGAGGACCAATCAACCCATATCCAGAATTCAACCCACATAAACGTAAGATCATATGTACGTGTTGCTTTAAGCCGCTGAATTGGTTGCAAGTAGGAATCCACCACAGCTTGTTCATCGGTAATAGGCAGCCAACAGCACATTACCAGGTATGCAATCCCTTTGCATCCAGGGGCTAAGCATGTAAAAGCTCTGCCATTCCCAGGATTTGGAGTGAAGGTCCTGTGTCCCGGGAAATCCCACATTTAAAGCAAACCAGGTCAGTTGCTCATTGTAACAGGTCACCGCCAAGTGCATACACAACCACTTCCATCTTCCCTCCCTCAAAGGAAACTTGGGCTTTTTCTCCTGGGGTTTTGCCCCATTGCATCTGCAGCTTCCATGCTCTGCCCACAATGGGACAACAATGAACTGCCGCCCCACCTTCCATGGGCTGGAAAGACATTACTACCCAGGACAGTGGCGTGGTAGGTAGCATAAAAAGGTAGGAAGTAGGGTAGGTAAATATATAAGGGGCTCAGATACTTAGAATTTTTAAAATTCCTAATTAGGAGTGGAAGAAACAAAAAATAAATAAGTACCTTTCTTCAGTGAACTGAAAGCTGCTAGAAAGCTAGAACCCACAGCGTGAATTTGATCTTTCCTTCTTCATAACTCATCTTGTTTAAAATATATATATAGGAATTCAGATAAGAAAGACAGCATGAAACTGGAAGGACATTTGCTGCCACTGGTGGTTGGCAGGCTTGGGCGGGCACAGTTTTTGGCCTTCGATTTTCACTGAGCCTGCTTCCAAACTGGAGTAGTGCCCTTGCTGGGAAAGGCCAGTGAGTCTGCTGGAAACCCCGGCAGCGATGCCGAGCAGCCCCAGGCTTCTCCCAGGCCCAGGCCTGGCCGCTCTCCGTGCTCCCCAGGCCGGGTTGTAATAGTGCTCTCTAGCCTTCACTGTCCCTCTGTGCTAGCACTCAGGTGGGTCCTTCCTTGGGACCGCTACAGGTCTCTGAGTGACCCCCTCCTCATCTCCAGCCCAGGTTTCTGTACTCCTGCCCCGAATTTGAGCTCCAGATCCCCACTTACCCAGTGTGGGTTAAGATATAAGAGAGCCAGTTGGGAAGTGCTGGCCGTTAGAGTTCTGATCCCGCTCTCCTCCCATCTTTCTCCCCAATTCCTGTGTCCAGTGAACCTTTTCAGGGATACTCTGGGCTGCCTGATGGTTCTCACGGCTTCTCCCCATGCTCCTTGACCTCACAGCCTATCCCCCTGCCCTCAGCCTATCCCCCTGCCCTCAGCCTCTCCCCCTGCCCTCACAGCCTTCCCCCTGTCCTCACAGCCTTCCCCCTGTCCTCACAGCCTTCCCCCTGTCCTCACAGCCTCTTCCCCTGCCCTCACAGCCTATCCCCCTGCCCTCAGCCTCTCCCCCTGCCCTCAGCCTCTCCCCCTGCCCTCACAGCCTTCCCCCTGCCCTCACAGCCTCTTCCCCTGCCCTCACAGCCTCTCCCCTGCCCTCAGCCTTCCCCCTGCCCTCAGCCTCTCCCCCTGCCCTCACAGCCTTCCCCCTGTCCTCACAGCCTCTCCCCCGTCCTCACAGCTCTCTTCCTGCACTCACAGCCTCTTCCCTGCCCTCACAGCCTCTCCCCTGCCCTCACAGCCTTCCCCCTGTCCTCACAGCCTCTTCCCTGCCCTCACAGCCTCTCCCCTGCACTCAGCCTCTCCCCCTGCCTTCACAGCCTCTCCCCTGCCCTCAGCCTCTCCCCTGCCCTCAGCCTCTCCCCCTGCCTTCACAGCCTCTCCCCTGCCCTCCCAGCCTTCCTCCTGCTCTCCTATTCCCTTCCTGTGTCTGTGGGTGCTCAGGTTTCTCCTATGTGGCTGATGTGAGAATGTAAGCAGCACAAATAGATGCATAAAGAGAAGGCATCGCAAGGGAAGGACAAGCTGCTGAGGCCCCACACCGCTGGTCAGTCCTCTGTTGAGGATAAGCTGGAAGAGAGCAGAGGTTTCTCTGGAGTAGGTGGAGTGTGGTTCTTCCCAGCCCCGTGTGATATACATCAGTGGAGAACTCGCTTCTGCTGCTTCTCAAATGACCCAGCCACCCACTTTCAGTATAGGCTTGTACTCAGACGTGTTTTGCCCTACTCACACAGAATAAATGTGGCCATTGTTAGATTGCAGGTTTTGAAATTCAAAATAAGAGCCAAGATGGCTGATCAGGACAAAAAAAAAAAAAGACCTTTATCACAAATAGAATAGCACAGTATAAGAAAATGAGTACATGTTTGAACGGCAAGGGCTGAAAAGAGGTTAGGCACACCCTCACCATGTGGTTGCAGTTTTATTTTATGCTCTTTGTCTGGGAAGGGACCAGGCCTGTGTACACCGATCCACATTCACCATGATGAAATAGGCCTGAATGGATAAGGTCTCCTTGACAGGTGTTTGCCAGGGTCAGTAATTTACAGTGTTGGGTTTTTCTTTTTTAAGGATTTATTTATTTTTATTGGAAAGTCAGATATACAGAGAGGAGGGGAGACAGAGAGGAAAAGCTTCCATCTGATGATTCACTCCCCAATTAGCCACAACTGCTTGGAGCTGAGCCGATCTGAAGCCAGGAGCCAGGAGCTTCTTCTGGGTCTTCTGCACAGGTGCAGGGTCCCAAAGCTTTGAGCCATCCTCAACTGTTTTCCCAGGCCACAAACAGGGAGCTGGACGGGAAGTCGGGGCTACCAGGGTTAGACTGCGGTCCATATGGGATCGCAGTGTGTGCAAGAATAGGACTTTATCTGCTAGGCTACCACGCTGGGCACAGCGTTTGGTTTTGTAAGTCCCGGATGTCCCTGCCATGGAGCTTGAACAGGTGGAATTGTAGGCAATACAATGCCACCACTGTGCCACTCTCATGGTCATTTTACCAGATACCAACTGAACCAGGCCATTGCTTTTGTTGTGTCTCAGTATGTCCCCATTGTGTCCCAGTGGTATGGCAAGTCCTAGCAGGCATGAAGAACTGGGACTCCTTAGATGGACATCTCTCAGCCTGTAAAGTAGCCATGGCCATCTGTATCAGTCACCTGTAGTCACAGTCATGCTGCTTGACACCTTCAAAATCCAGGGGTTTTCGACAACACATTCCTGCTTGTGCAACTGCGGGTGAGTTGAGGGTCAGCTGATGTGGATGCCAATCTACCTCACGTATCTTCCCTCCTCTTTGGCTGGAAGGCGTATATTCTTCGCCTGACATCGCCAATGCACTGAAACCTCCCAAGGGCTAGTCCTGGAACAGGTGCATGGTCAGTGTGGCCACAAGCCAGATGCTCAAAGCCAACACCAGCGCCTCCTGGTGGAAGAATTGCAAAGTCCCAGGGTAGGGCTGTGGCAGAAAGTCTCCAGAAATGGAAGCCAGAAAGTGTCAGGACACCAAAGGGTAAACCCATAAGCTTACCAGGCATTCCATTTACAGTATATACGGGGTTAGTTCTAACTACCCCACAAGACACTCATAGCCCCTATCTATATAGCTCTGCTTGCCTAACTGTGTTGCATTCACTCTTTGGTTGTGACCTCTGTCTCTTCGGATCTCGGCTTTCCCCAGCAGAAAGTTTTGTGGAACCCAATATTACTTCAGGCTTCTTAGTTTATAGCTTGGGTGAATTTAAAAGCATCAGCAGATCACAGCAAATGCAGGTACTCCAACCCAAGCTTGCAGTGATTGGTGGGGCATGGGGCAAACAGGGGATATATCCCTGATGAATATACTTCAGAATATGCTGTTTTGCCATGTTTTGAGATTATGATTTAGTGGAATCTGATGAGTCTTCCTGCATCAGAATGTGCACCTTATTCCTTTGTTTTCCCAGAGATGACTGAATACGGTTCTGGCCATGTTTTTCCATTAGTGTGCACAAGAGGAAAGACTGTATAAAACAGGCAATTGCTGCGTTTGACATACTACCTATTACTGAGAATTTGCATGCTTCATATTTCTCGTTACAGCGTATTAAATTTTCATTAAGCCCAAGGACCTCTGACTGTCTTCCATAAATGGGGACAACTCTTTAGAGGCCAAGGCAATGTTTTAATATGCAAAGCGAGTTACTAACTCATCATGCTAATTATTGCTATGTTTATCCCCCTCTGTCCTAACCATTCCCTCCAGGTTTGTTTTAAATCTCTCTACCAGATGACAGCGTTCTGGGAGGTAAGCAGTGTTTTTTGTTTGTTTGTTTGTGTTTTATTAAGTTCTACTTTCACAAACATTATATCACCTCGGCAGGAAGTTTATTTTCTATTGGCCAGGACCTCGGACCATAAATATCTAGTGAAATACCATAGAAGATTCTCAGGGGTAACCTGAGATCAATATCTCTATTTCTGAGTATTATGGGAATCATCCAGGCCTATAAAAGTATCATCATAACTCATTGTGTATCTACACCTGTGCTAAGTTCTTGGTACACTCCACCCTAGCATATCCTCTCAATGGCCATTGCTTTGGGGTCAGAGCTGTGGTATGGTGGATTAAGTCAGCACCTGCAGCACCAGCATCAACGTGAGTGCTGGTCCAATACCCAGATGCTCCACTTGTTACCCAGCTTCCTGCTAATACACCTGGGAAAGCAGAGGAGGATGGTCCAAGTCTTTGGGCTGCTGCACCTCTATGAGAAACTTGGAAGAAGGTTGCCTCCTGGTCAGTCTTGGGCATTGTAGCCATTTGGAGATGAAAATATGAAAGATCTCTGTGCGAGTTTCTTTCTGTACTTTGGCCTTTCACATTTGTTTTAAAAAATAAGTTAATCTTTTAAAAAGATCCATTGCCTCTTGGAGGAGGGGGCAGGTGCCTTTATATCTTAGACTACTGATGGGGAATCTGATCTGCCAGGGCCTTCAGGATGTTGGCGGAGCCTGGATCTATCTGGTCTTTGATGCATCTGTAAGCTTCTCATGACCTTGATCTTCTCAATGGGAAAGAATTATAATGATACCCTAATTTCCAATCTCAGAAGCAGTCGCCAGCGTCGTCTGTGTCTATGATTTACTCTATTGGCCCAACAAAAAGAGATTCTAGAATAACTATCTGAATGCTACTACTCCATCAGATCAAGCCCTGAATAATTTCTACCTTCTGAGTTTCTCCATGACTGTGATTTCCAGAGCCCCTTCGCTCCAAGGTCAACATTCTAAACCCAGGACCGAAGTTCTTTCTCCAAGGCCATTTCTTGACTGCTTCACCTAATTTCAGTCCACAATACACACTTGTTTCACCACCTTGTTTATTAATGACAGTTTCTTGTTTACAAAGACGACTGCCACACAGACATGTATAAGAGCATTATTTATAACAACAAAAAACTGAAGCAAACCCAGTGTGCATCAACTGATAAGTGGGCAGGTGTAAGATGGCAATACCAATACAGTGGAACACTACACAGGAACAAAAACAAACAAGACTCATAAATGCTACAATATGGTTGTATCACCAAAACAGTGTACTTCGTGAAAAGAGTTAGACTCATAGAGCACATATTATCTGATTCCATTTTGTGTGAAATGCCCAGAAAATGCAAACCTATGGACACAGAAGTGGATTGATGGCTGCCCAGGGCTGTGGTGGGAAGGATTGATTACCCGTAAAGACACAGGAAGGTCTATGAGATCTTTTATTTTTAAAAAAAAAAATGTATTTATTTACAAAGAGCAGCAAAGACAATGAGAGAAAAATCTTCCATCTGCTGGTTCACTCCACAAATGGCCGCAATAGCTGGAGCTGAGCCGATCCAAAACCAGGAGCCAGGAGCTCCTTCCAGGTCTCTCACACAGGTGCCGGGTCCCAAGGCTTTGGACCATCATCTATTGCTATCCCAGGCCACAAGCAGGCAACTGGATGGTAAGTGGAGCAGCCAGGACATGAACAGGAGTCCATATTGGACCCTGGCACTTGCAAGATGAGGCTTTACCCCATGAGCCATTGCATCAAGCACAGTGAGATGTTCTAAAGTACTTACTATACATTTTAGCATTGTACGTTTAAACTTCATGAATTTTACACACGTAATTGCATCTGAACAAAGTTATTTTGAAAACAATACATTCACGGGTAACTTTTTCTCACACAAAATTTGATCAAATTCTTTGCACAGTACAAGCTGCTAAGAAATAAATTTGTTTACCAGAATAATGAAGATAAAAATTCTCACCTCAAAGCTAATTACTTGCATATCAAATCAGATATTAAAATTAAAGTGCTTCAGGGGTGGGCATTTAACACAACCATTAAGATGATGCTTAAAACACCTGCAGTGCCTGTGTTCTATGCCAGTCTCTGGCTCCGAACCCAAACCTCATGCCAGAGCAGTTTCTGGGGGGCAGGTGGACAGTGAAGAAGGCTGAGATAACTGGATTCCTGGAGATTGGGGCTGTTCCTAGCTCCTGGCCTTGACCCTTGCGGTTGCTCTTGTGAGCATCTGGGGGTGAACCAGCAGACGGGAGTCTGCTCCGCCTGTCTGCCTGTCTTTCTCTGCCTCTCAAATAACTTTTTAAAAATTGCTTTAAACACTGAGACATGGGTAACGTAACATTGCTTAGACCGAGCAGAGAATGGAAGTGATCTCATTCTCTCCTCTAGGTGGTGCTAGACTCCAAAAGGAACAGCCTCCTGGTGAAGCCCGCTTTGTAGTAAAATCCCTTCCCCTCTGAGTCGCATCCCCAAGGAGAATGTTCAGTCCAGCTGTCTTTGAGGAGCCTTCTGACTTAGCGTGAGGGTGTCAGACATCCGACTTCACGTCCAATCTTCGCGCCCGGCTCACGATGTTTTTGACATGTCAGTTGCACATCGCGTGTTTATAGGTTCACCACATTCGTCATCCGTTTCTCAAGCACTGTATGCTTCTCTCTGGCTACGTTTTCATTGTCCTCAGAACTTCGGTACTCAACGGGGAGGTGAACGGGCCGGCCCATCAACCCGTTTTTGAAAAACATTTTGAAAATAAAAGCCAAACAGCAAATATTAACTACAGCCATGAAGATACGCGGCTGAAAAGCCACTGCCTTCACACACCATCTGTTGGTGGCAGGAACAGCTGATGTGCTGTCACTTTGCTGTGTACTATGTAGCTTTTGACAAACAAACGCATGTATGCATGAATCAGAGATTCTAGTGGGAATTTCTTTATCATGTTCGGGCTGCAGATCTGTGCAATGACAGGGGAAAAAAAAAGTGTGGGAGGGGGCAGGCTATAGATGGCCTTCGTCTCCTTCGTCTGATAGTTTCTAAGAGCACTTGGCTTGAGTAGGAGAATCTGCAGCACGAGGCATGGGGGGGGTTATCCTAAGGAAGCAGACAGTTAATGCCTCTGTCTGTGCCCCAGTCTCCCATGTGACTGCTTTCCTCGGCTCCAGTGGGGGCAGGGCTGGTCCTCCGAGGACAGCGTGGATGCCAATGTGTCCCATGATGCATCTTGCAAAAGCAGAATAGAGAAGCAGCCTGAGAACAGGTGCTGAGGAGCTGTGCAAACAGGAAGCGCATTGCTGTGGCTGTCACACCACTGAGCCTACCCTCGCACGAGGGCCAGGCTTTGAGAAACAGCTCCTGTCTCCCGGAGTCTTCTCTGCAGTGGAAACAAGTCAGCTCCGAAAATACAATAGCATAGTCGCTTTGAAAATTTGGAATTTAACCAACATGCAAATTAGCCTGTGAGAAATGAATGCAAAAGTCAATTCAGGCACATAATTTACATCTGCTGTGTTGCCCAGAATGGCCATCTTCCATACCCGAAAATCTATGGTCCTAATTCTGGGATGACTGGAAGGAGTTTTATGTCTTCTGGGAGGTAGCTGAGCAATCTGTCTCCAGGAGAGCAAACCTATAACCCTCAGAGCTGGTGGAAGCTGGGACCTATTTGTTAGAAAAAGCACTCCCTGGAAATGACCACACAACAAACACTGGGGGGTTTGTAGATCTAGACCTTGAAGCCTGGGCCCTCTGCCCAACCTGCAGTCTCCCATAGCCATCAGGTTCTGTCTGTCCTCAGCATAGTTCGTAGCAGATTGAGATGTTCTTACATTGAAAGCTGTCAGTGAATGCCCACAAAAGACATAGCCATGGGCAAGCATGGGGCACAGCGGTCAAGATGTGTGTGATCCATGTCGAAGTGTTGGGGTTTTGATTCGCAGCTCCACTGCAGAATCCAGCTTCCTGCTAATAATCCAGAGAGGCAATGGAAGTGACTCAAAGAGTTGGGTGTCTGTCACCCAGACAGGAGAACCAGATTGAGTTTCAGCTCCCAGCTTTGACCCACCCTGGCCATCGCAGGCATTTGGAGAGTGCCAATAAATTGCAGTTCCCTCTCTCTGGCTCTCTCGCTTTTTCAAATAAATAAGCAGAAGCTGAGGAAAATTAGACTCAGATCTGAATGAGTTTTCTTCTCTTCTCCCCTCACCAGCACAACCACTGTGAGCTATTCATGCACAAAGCTAGCTGAGAATTTCAAGTTCTGCAATTAATCCTAATGAAGGACATTGCTAAGGAGTATCTGAGAAGTGGAAGGGCATGGAAAAGAGGGCAGGGGGAGACTCAGGGTCTGCAGTCTCCTTGGAGAGGGAGTGTCAAGGAACAGGAGCTTGCCAGGATGTCAAATGCCAGAAAGATGAGTAAGGTAAAGATTCCGCATGCGTGTTAGGCCAAGGCTTCGGGGAGCACCTCTCTCACTTAGGAAGGGTGTCTTGGTGGAGGTGAAAGGAAGCCAGGACTGAGCACCGGCGACGAATAAGTAGCAGGAGTTGGCCTCACTGCCTTCTTTTGAGAAGGGAAGGGAGGCAGGAGGGACAGTGCCACCTGGACACCTTGAATAGAAGACTAGGTTGCAAAGACTTACAAATGACACTGGGTGCTTCTGTCTAGCACTGAGTTCTTAGATCGGGAGCTCCCAGTCTTGTCCAGCCCCTCTCTTCCTGTGAGCGGCTCACTGCAGGATTTACTAGCCCCAAATGGCAAGAAGCAAGGCTGTACTCTCAGAACTGCCCATCTACAGCATCTATGGAAAGCAGAGAGCCTTTCTAACCAGATAGAAGGATTTCCACTCCATTACTTTCAAAGTTTGTCACTTCCTAGAATTGTGACCTAGGACAAGTCCTCTCACTTCTGCGGGCCTCAATTTCTCATGTAGGCCTGTGGAAAAACACATAGCTTTTCTCTACTAGAGCATGGTTCAAAGTATGCGGATTCTGCTTGTTATTTATTTTGTATTGTTCATCCTGGGGTCCAGGGGAGGCATATTGTGTGTGTGTGTGTGTGTGTGTGTGTAATATATATATGTGTGTGTATCTGTGTGTGTATGTATGTGTGTATATATATTCTGTGCAAGTGGAAGCGTATTAAAACCAACTCTTTCCTTGAAGCCCTCCATCAGGTAAAAGTAAGTTGGCTTTCAAAATATAATGCCACACATATTCTTTTAAAGATACCAAATACAATACTTGTAATGAGATAAAGCTCTGAAAAATATTTAGAAATTTAAAAATCTGGCCATGCCATCCTGCCTGATTGTGTTTATAGAAGAAAGAAAGCAAAGCAGCCTGTGTGGAGGTGGTGCCAGGGCGACTGTGGCTGTGTGGGACCAGCTGGGGTGAAGCCTGTGGCTTCGCAGGAGGCAGCAAAAGGCAGGGACTGAGATGGGGTGTCAGCATCTGACTCCCCAGAATGAGGCTGCTGATTCCAATGCTCGGGGGGAGGGCTGAACACCTCTGTCGTAGTAAGGGAATAAAGGGAGGGTGGCGGGTCCAAAGGTTTGTGGGAAGTGGAATTAAATGGGAAGCTTATCTTGGAGCCCAAATCATTTTGAGATCCCTGCATTGCTTTTTGCATACTATGCACTGTACACGAATGATTTGAAGAGCTGTAATACTCTTGCCGGTGGATGGGTTTCATGGAATGCACCTCAAGAGGAGACAGGGAGGAAATCTTACAGGAATAGGTTTTGCAGACAGTAGGCCATTCATTGCCTTGCTGTGGGTGCCGGGAGGTCCAATTGGTCACTTTGACCTCATTCCTTTGCTGTATGACCTTGGGTGAGCCATGTCACCTCCAGCCTCCAGCTCCTCGTCTGTCAGGTGGGCATAACTGCTGGCCTGAAGCAGAGGGCTGCTGGGAGGGCTGGAGGATGAGCAGGTGCTCCATAATTGTGGGTTCCCAGTAGCTCCTATCCCTTGAATGAGTGGCTGTGGCTCCCCTCTCTCTTTCTTTGTCCCTCCAGGAAAAACAGCCATTTCTCCCAGTGGCTTTCCCTCCTGAGGCTTCCAGAAGGAGCAGCCAGGTCCCTCCTTGCTGTCACAAGGATCGGGATTGAAGCAGGGCAGTGGTGGGTAACAAAGTTGTTTTTCTGCTCTCGAAAGGTCACAAGGCAAATTCACATTTCTCTTACCGGTTTCTCTCTGACTCATCCTAGTGTCTGAAACAAATTATGTATTTCCTGTCTCATTTTCTCTGTCTGAAAAATGGGCCTTATTTCATCATGTCCTTTGCCTGCCCTTCAGCACAACGCTCCTTTTTGCAAACGATGTCGCAGAGGCTGTGTTTGCCTGTCCTGCTTACCACCCCCGCCTGCATGCTCTGGGTTCCTCTCTCAGGGGGGAAGGGCATCCCCAATGGTGGGCCTGGACAGTCACGTCGCAGGGCTTGGGTTCATCCCAGGGGGGTATTTGGCAGTGTCTGCGGATATTTTTGGCCATCAAGGCTGGGAGCAGGGAGACCCCCCGAAGTAGACAGAAGCAAGAGGTTCTGCCGAAGGGCCTGTAATGCAAGAACACCCGGGAACAGAACCATTGGATCCAAAATGGCAAGAGGGAGGCACGCAGCCATGGAGTCCCCATCTGTTCACTCTTCCTGATTTTTTCTGCTTTCCCCCTGCAGACTCTTGGCCAGGTCTCAGTCCCTTCCAGCCCCCGTCTCAGCAAACCTCCTCTCTCTGCCTCCTGCCTACCGTTCCACGCCCTTCCCCCTCAGCATGAAGGCCTCTTTATCCCCTCTCTCCGTTCTCAGTCACTGATGTTCTCTTCCGATATTATTGCTGCTAAGCATTTAATGATCATTTGTCCTTCCAATTGCCTGGCCCTCCGAAAGCTAACCCCCTGGGTCAGTCACTTCACCCTGCGGGGTCTCGGCTCCCTCCCTCTAGTGGACTCAGCACCAGATGGTTGCTGAGATCTGAGGCTGACGTGCTCTTGGCCATCTGAACACCTAACCATTCCACCAGAAAAGATCTCAGTGTGGGGGAGGGGCCCTATGCAGCACAGACCTTCTTGACATAGCGTGAGCAAGAAAAACCAGTTTAGGTAAGTGTGTGAATACGTGGAAGTTGAAATCGGCAAGACACCTGGAGATAAGCTGAAACATGTAGGTAGCTCGTTTTCAAAACATCCATGGGAAAACTAAAAAAGCTTAAACAATATTGATCGACGTGATAACTATAGTATTAAAAATGGGAGCAGTGGGCCTGGTGCGGCAGCCTAGAGGCTAAAGTCCTCATCTTGCATGCTCCAGGATCCCATTTGGGCCCTGGTTATAATACTAGTGACCCTGCTTCCCATCCAACTCCCTGCTTGTGTTCTGGGAAGGCAGCAGAGGATGACCCAAAGCCTTGGGACCCTGAACCCAAGTGGAATAACCCAGAGGAGGCTCCTGGCTTCCGGTTGGCTCAACTCCAGCTGTTGCAGCCACTTGGGGAGTGAATCAACGAAACAGAGTGAATCCTCTCTGTCTCTCCTCCTCTCTGGCTATCTGACTTGCCAATAAAAATAAAACATAAATCTTTACAAAAGACAAAACCGGGAGCAATAGAAACAGCCAACAAATGGGGATTGAGACAAGAAGTTATAGCATGCAATCTATGGTGTATATTATGTAGCCGTTGACATCATTTTGTAAATTTTTTTTTTTTACTAAGTTGCAAGGATAATAAAGACAGGGTGAAACAAAGACAGAGATCTGCCATCCTCTGGCTCACTGCCACAACATCCGGGGTTGGGCCGGATCAAAGCTACGAGCCTGGAACTCCGTTCAGATCTCCCACATGGGTGGCAGGGACCCACGACTGTGGCCATCACCTGCTCCTTCCCAGGCAGGTTGGCAAAAAGCTGGATTAGAAGCAAAGAAGCCGCAGCTCAAACCAGCACTCCAGTATGGGCTGGGACAACCCCAGGGGTGGCTTAAACGCTACACCACAATGCCTGCCCTGCTGATACCATGTTGAAATGAGTCATGCTCAGGTCACACACTTGCATACTCTATTTACCTGTACTTCGTAAAAACAAACAACAAAAAAAGTGCTGTGTCTTAGAAGGAACACATTTATTTAAATCAAATTATTTTTCCTTCCTTCTCTCATAGGCAATGCATTGCTTATTTATAAATAATTTCAGAGACTCAGCGAAGAAAAGCAAAAATGACATCTGTAATTGCAGAGTTAACCCCTGAGCCATCTTCACAGTCTTTTAAAATTCTATTTCGGTGGCGCAAGTGGTTAAGGTCCTCGCCTTGCACACCCGGGATCCCATATGGGCGCCGGTTCTAATCCCGGCAGCCCCGCTTCCCTTCCAGCTCCCTGCCTGTGACCTGGGAAAGCAGTCGAGGACGGCCCAACGCTTTGGGACCCTGCACCCGCATGGGAGACCCGGAAGAGGCTCCTGGCTTCGGATCGGCATAGCATCGGCCATTGCGCTCACTTGGGGAGTGAATCATCGGACGGAAGATCTTCCTCTCTGTCTCTCCTCTCTGTATATCTGCCTTTCCAATAAAAAAAAATAATAATAAAAAAAAGAAAGAAATCCAAGTGGGGCTGTACTGTCCCTAAAAGCTGCATCATCTCTGCTTGTCCCTAAATGGTGCTCTCCAAAGCCATTGGTGTAATTGCCTACTGCCTTGGTACCTGCGCTGGACTTCATGGAGGGGAAAATTAACCAAGTTGATGAAAAAAAAAAATGGAGAGTGCCAGTTAACAGGTGATGCCACCGTGCACCTGAATGCCTCTCTTCAGCACCAGCCAGTGACTCTACATCAAGACCTGGGTCATCTGGGGCTGGCCGCATTGTCTTAGAATCAAATCATCTTGGCAAGAGGGGATATGGATCATGGAAGGAAGGCCCTCTCACTAATTCTCACTGGAAGGGCGCATGGGGTTTTGATCCTATTAATCTATGATCGTATTGGGTGGGCCTTCTCCCTTAAATACCCCCCTTTAAACATGAAGGTAACAATATGGAAAACATACTAGTATTATCCACTTTCCTGTAGCCCTTGAACCTTCTTACCCTAATTAACTATGTAAAGAATGTCAAAATAAAATTTAAAAAAAATTAAAAAAAAAAAATCTATGATCGTATCATCGCTCTTCTCAGCCCAGAGTTGTAGGGGCACTGTGTCCCATAGTACCTTCCTCCAAATAACCCTCATCTCCGCTCCAGCTGGTTGAGTTGAGGTCTGTTTGCCTGACAATGGGACCGGGGACCTCCGGGCCTGTTTTGCCACCATGTTCCCATGAAAAACTCCAAGATAACCCTTCAGTAGTTCCCTACAAAGTCTGCATTTTGCTTTCCTGTTTGGAGGATGTTACAACATCAGATTTATCTAGTTAAAGAGCAAATACTTCCTAGCTCATTTTTTAAAGATTTATTTGTTTTTATTGGAAAGGCAGATAAACAGAAGAAGGAGAGAAGAAGAGACAGAGAGAAAGATCTGTGTGCTGGTTCATTCCCCAAGTGGTCGCAACAGCTGGAGCTGAGCCAATCCAGAGCCAGGAAGCAGGAGCCTCTTTCGGGTCTCTCACATGGCTGCAGGGTCCCAAAGCTTTGAGCCATTCTTGACTGCTTTCCCTGGCCATAAGCAGGGAGCTGGATGGGAAGTGTAGCAAGCCTGGACATGAATCAGTGTCCATGTGGGATCCCAGTGCAAGCAAGGTGAGAATTTAGCCACCAGGCTAACATGCCAGGCCCCCACCCCCAACTTATCTCTTTACCAAGGCCTAAGGGCTGCACAGCTGCCCTCTAAAAATCCTCTGAGGTTCATAGAGGCCTCATTGTCAAGATCAAAGCTTCAAGGTCCATGAGTCCAGCTCTGATCAGGGGCCCACAGGAGACAAAGCTTTTCTGTGCTCCTGTATCTGCTTGCTCCGAGTCCATATTCTGATTCTCCCTACCCAGACTGGTCGCAAAGGCCGAAAACACCTGACCAATGAACTGGCCAACACCCTGGGCCAATTCAACCCCCACATTTGCAAAGACAAGGATAGAAGTGATGCTTGGTCCCAAGCCATGGCTGGGTCACTAGGGCCCATCAGAGTGTCCCTAGGGAGCTGTCTGATGACCTTAGGCATCTCAGGGTTTCCCCCTAGGATGCCCCCTCTCTACTCTCACAAGAAGGGTTGGGGCTTGGGCCCCGGCAGTGGCCTAGCGGCTAAAGTCCTTGCCTTGAACGTGCCAGGATCCCATATGGGCACCGGTTCTGATCCCGGCAGCTCCACTTCCCATCCAGCTCCCCGCTTGTGGCCTGGGAAAGCAGTCGAAGACAGCCCAAAGCCTTGGGACCCTGCACCCCATGCAGGAGACCAGGAAGAGGTTCCTGGATCCTGGCTTCAGATTGGCATAGCATCGGCTGTTGCGCTCACTTGGGACGGAAGATCTTCCTCTCTGTCTCTCCTCCTTTCTGTATATCTGATGTTCCAATAAATAGATAAATTAAAAAAAAAAAGTTGGGGCTGAGAGGAAATGAAAAGTCACTGAGTTGCACAGTATGGAGGGCGTGGTGCCAAGTGCTTCCTGTGGGTTACCACACACAGACCCACAACGCAGCTCAACAGATGCTGTTCTCCCAGTCTTAATTTCCAGGTACAGTATCTGAGACATCAAGAAGTTAACTCCAATAGAACCAGGTTTTGGAGCAAGAACTATCCATTCCCATGTTAATGGCATAATGCTGCTAAGGTTAGGACCCATGTGTCCTCAGAGAAAATTAGAACTGAAAACAAACAAACCCTAAATGCATGCCCTTCTGCACTATGACTTACAGGTTAATGTAAATATTTCTGTATGTAGAAAACGGCTCTAATGTTTGGCCCCAGGCACCTAGGTCACTATTAATTCAAAAAAGTCCCCTGCAAGTTACACGCGTCACACTACTTGTTGCTGCCCCTGCCTTCCCCCTGGCTGTGCAGTTTAACCTGAAGCAGAGGTCCTCCTAGAAGAGTCTGCAGAGCAGCAACACAGGTCATCACAAACACACTGGAACCCAGTTTCCTAGGCCCCACTCCAGGTTGGAATCAGAGATTGTGAGAGCACAGGTCCATAGTCTGTACTTTAACATGCCCTCCAAGTGATTCTGATACACCAAGGTCCTGATTCGGACAATGTCATCACCATCCTTTGTTCTACCCCTGGTCCAATGTAGTTGCTGAGTGCTGTCAGTGAACACTGTCCTTGATTCCTGGTTCTGTCCTGTTAGTTCCTACCTGCCCTATGCCAGTAGCCTCCCTACATTTTGTCTCCTCTTTATCCCAGTCAATATCACTCTCAGTTACCACATTATTCTCTACTCTCATGTTGTCATGAGGCTGTTGGAACAGAACTGGCGCTCATCACAACACTTGCAACAGGACGATCAGCCAATTGAGCCATCATATCGGGCCTTTCCTCCCCTTCTTAAATCCTGATAGGATTTGTCTTTTCTTCTCTCTGACTCTTATTAAATTATGGTGTATGCTTGCTTGTGAGCGTGTATTATCCCCTCTCTACTGGATGACAGAAACTAGAGATGTATCTTTCTCATCATTTACGGTGCCTTGCCTTTTGGCAATGTTTGATATATAAATGTTGAATGATATTGGGTCCACACTGAAAAAGCTGAAAGATAACCCAGCCCGTATTTTTCTACAAATTGCTAGCAAAATCAGTGATAAAACTGTTGTTTTTCCAGCAAAGTACTGTCCTTTTATCTCCTCTCAAAACTGAGCCAGTTAAGAAGTGTGGGATGCAACACAAGTTATCATGGACGGCTGTGTTGCTGGAAACAGACCACTGAGCCCATGCTATCTCTGCCTTGAGTGGCAGCATAGAAAGAAATTACAAATTTTGGTGCTAACCTTCCCCGTGAAAAGTGTAATGGATAACCAGGCCCTAGCTATTTCTCTGGCTAAGCAAAGTCAGGATAGAACAGAAGCAGTACTTCAGGAAACATTGGAATCTTGGAAATTCCATTTCAGACATGGCCAGATATGATTCCAAAGTTAGAAAAGACAGACAAAATCAGGGATGTGGGTAATAAAATACCCCCTGTTCCCTCTTGACAGGTGCACCCAGGAGTGATCTTCCTCCATGTGGGCTGAAAGGAGCGCGTGATAAACACGGAATAGAAACCTCAGACTTACCTTTCAGTGAGAAGCCTGTTGCCATGGAGAGCAGACGTGTCAGGAGCCCTTCAAGAGCAGTAGATGACCTTAGACTCTGCATCCGGCTCCCTGGGCATCCCGCCCTGCATCTTCTCCCTGACTCTAATTGTCTCTAAGATCGTTCTGAGCATGCCCTTTCCCAATGGGCACAGGGCCCTCTTCACCTGATGTGCAACTGGGCAAGGGGAAGAGCCATGTTCATTTCCTAAGACTTGTTTTCATTCTGTGGCTCAATGTGAAGTCTTTGGTGCCTATCTCAGCAGGGAAGTCCTCAAGTGCTTAGTGCTTGTGAGTGACATACAGAAAGAAAAATTGCTGTTCTGAGCAGCAAATAGTTAACATGGAAGGATGATTGCTATATATTAAGGATGAAATGCAGATTGCAAAATAACTAACAGAGAGGCTGGCACAGGAGCTCAGCCGGCTAATCCTATGCCTGCACATGCCAGCATCCAACATGGACACCAATTCGTGTCCTCGCTGTTGCACTTTCCATCCAGCTCCTTGCTTATAATCTAGGAAAACCGAATAGGGTGACCCAAAGCCTTGAGAACCTGCATCCATTTGGGAAATGTGGAAGAAGCTCCTGGCTTCAAATTGGCTCAGCCGTGGCCATTGCGGCCATTTAGGGAGTGAACCAACAGGTGGAAGATCTTTCTGTCTCTCCTTCTCTGTAAATCTGCCTTTCTAATGAAAATAAATAAATCTTTTTAAAAAGTTAAGGTCATAATATATGGTATATATTCTGTCCATATATATGTGGATTTAAATGGTAAATGCAGTAATTGAGTAGACTTTCTTCTTTTTCTCTTCTGGTACGTATCTTTAATTTTCAAATTTTCCACAATGAAAATATTTTGATTTGGTGCTAAGACGAACAACCCAATACATTTTTTCAGGTTGCAGTGCCATGCTGTGCCCAAGAGCCAATGGGACTTGGATCTGGCACAATCCCAACCCTTGTGGCAGACCCCAGGCCCAGGTTCCATCCCATGCCAGCCATAGTTGAGACCAAATGAACTGGTTAGAGAAGTCAGGAACATGGGCCTTCTGGGGCAGGAATGGTTGGCAACTGACACAATGTGGGGGGAACAGTGGTGTTCCCACTCTCAGAGCAGGAGGACCAGCTGAGTTGCCAGCATGGAGTCTTTCTTCCTCCTATAGCCCTCTCCTCACTGGAAGGAGGGGGTTAGAGACTCTTATCCAGGAAAAGGCCAAAATTCACGCTCCTCTGTATCTCTGCAGCTACAATACATTCTAGAAAGGGCCATTGCATCACACAGAACAGTGCAGTACTCCCTGCTCCATCTTTGTGTTACCACTCGGTGAAAACCTCTGTCCATCAGGCCTAACCAAAGAGATCAAGGGATATGTACAGTTTCTAGTTCTTTCCACGGAGCCATTCTGGAACGCACAAACCACTCCAGCAACAGCAGATGATCCTAGACTTTCTTTCTTGTCTAAATCATCTGGAATCATCTTGTTTTAAGAGACAGAGAGACTGAGAGATGGGTGGAGAAAGGAGGGGGAGAGACAGACAGAGAATTTATCTGCTCGCTGACTCCCCAAATGGCTGTAATTAAGTCTCCCACATGTGTGGCAGGAGCCCAGTACTGGAGCCATCACTGCAGATGCTGGAGTCAGGAGGTAGGGCAGGGTATCCAATCCAAGCACACTGATGCAGGATGCGGACATGCTAAGGCTCTGTCTCTGCAGTTGTTTCCTTCCCACCATGCCTAG
The DNA here is from genome assembly GCF_017591425.1 of Ochotona curzoniae. NCBI lineage: Eukaryota > Metazoa > Chordata > Mammalia > Lagomorpha > Ochotonidae > Ochotona > Ochotona curzoniae. Next base: position 28,085,896 of record NW_024467096.1, read on the forward strand.
AAACTTCGACTGGTGCAACCTCCAACCTCTGTGTTCCTGAAACTGAGTTTCCCTTCTTTGAAGCTAGCTTGCTTAGCCTCCCAAGCAACATCTGGCACTGTTGTTTCTTTCTATATATATTTCCAAAATACATTGGCATTCTGTGGCCAATGCAGATGTTTCTGCATGTTTAGGAACTGCTGCAACCTGCTTTCTGATTCCTTCTGCTGGGCTATCTTTAAATGGTGGTGGCCTTCTTCCTAACTCTAGATGGCCTCATGCATGCCCTTAGTCTTAAGATCACTAATGTCTGTCTTGCGTTGACCTTCCTGACTCCCAGTCTCACATATGACATTCCAGCATGGACAGCATCTACTGTGGGGGTACCAACTAGACATATCCAACTCAGCCTATCCCAAAGGCAACTCTTTTCGAGTTTCCTGTTCTTGTTTTCCCGACTTCAACAAAAATTTCACCATGCACTAAATTCTCAAGCCAAGACTGCAACATTCATGTCTACTTTTTCTCTTTCTTTCCATTCAAAGTGCCAGGTCCTATGAGCACCAGCATTCAACAAATGATGCCGGCCCAGCCTCTTCCACAGCTTCTGCCTGATTCAAGCTGCCATTAGCTTTGAAAGTCTCCTAGCTGACCCTCCTGTTCCTACTTTGAATGCCACAATCCAAAAGGCAGCCAGAGTGATTAGAGAAACAAACCATATAAATCAGATTCAAGGACACTCTGGTGGCTCAAGCTTCCTCATTACTGAGAATGAGACCTTGAAACTCATGCAAACCCCATAGAAGACCCCATGACACTTCTGCTTTGCTGACCAAATTTTACTCTGTTCAGTCACATTGGCCCCTTTCTGTCCACTTTTGCATTCCAAGCTTATTGCAACCACAGGGCCTTTTGCACCTGCTGGCTCCTCTCTCTAGAGTGTTCTCCCCCAGGAACTTGAGCACTTCTCATTGTTTAGGTCTCACTTCCCATTTACTTCTCAGTAAGGCCTTTCCTTGTTAAATGGGTTTCCCCTCAGTTTCCCCATTCTCCACTGTATATATCATCTCTATTTATTGCACTAACCTCTGCTTGACATTGTTTTGTGTGCATTTGTTTCTTCCAGGAGATAAGACATGTGTGAGAGCTGTCTTACCTCTTTGACCCATTGCAATATTCTCTATGTCTAGAACAGTCTCTGGCCTATGAAGAACAACCCAATACTCAGTGTATGAGATTAATGAAAAATTTAGTGGAAAAATATTTTCTTTGAATACCTGGTAAATTTTACTTTTCAAAAAAAGTCAGCCTTCCTTCCTGCTTTGTAATATGTGTACACTGAGCAAAACTTACTCTGCTAATGGCCATATTATGGTGAGTCAGGCATTCGCCCCTGAATCATACTTGGATTTCTGTCTCTTTGCATCATTCATCCTTTATTTATTTAGCTCAACAGGTGATATGGATCAGGGACTATCCAGGCCATTGAAGCAATGAATATAGATAAATGGAAGGGGAGAAAAAAAAGGCATAAGGGACCATTTTTGTGACAAAGCAAGTTATACCTGTGCCAGCAATGCCGACCTCCATGTTAAAGGACTGCTTCTACTGGGAGCCGCACTGCTTCCTGTCCAGCTTCCAGTGCCTGGGAGGACAGCAGATGATGGGCCAAGCGCTTGGGTCCCTGCTACCTAGGACAGTGGGCAAAAAACAAGATGGAATTCTTAGCTCCTGGCTTCAGTCTAGCAAACCTGCTCTTGTAAACATCTGGGAAGTGAACCAGTAAACGAAAGATTCTCTCTTTTTTTTGTAGATTTATTTTATTCATTTTAATGTTAGAGAGAGAGACCGAGACAGAGAGACAGAGACAGAAAAAGATCTTCCATCTGCTGGTTCACTCCCCAAGATAACCACAATCACCTATACTGGGCCAGGCACAAGCCAGGAAACTAGAGCACAATCCAAGTATTCCATGTGGGTGGCCTGGGTCTCGAGGCTTGGGCCATCATATTTTACTGCTTTTTCCCAGTTCATTCAAAGGGTGCTGGGTCAGAAGAGAATGGCTAGGACATGAACTAGTGTAAATATGGGATGCTATCATTGCAGGCAATGGCTTTATCCACTAAGCTATAAGCCCAGCAAGACGTCAGCATGTCAAAGCTAGACTAGGAAAGAGTGATTCACGCAAATGTAGTTCATGGAAACCAAGGCAGTCAACCTCCCAAAGATAAGCAAGAAGCTGAAAAAAGATTAGCTCAGGGACTGTACAGTCGAATGGATTATTATTATTATTATTTTAATGAGAGTGTGAGTTAAGCCTGCTTCTAAACTGGAGAGCAAAATGCTGGGATGTAGCCAATTTTTCTCCCAAAATTCATTTCTAACTTGGAATAATGAGGATCTTTCTGATATATTGCAGATGACAGCTGTCAAATATGATGTGTTAGGTCAGTTCTCTGAAGACTGCGAGGTGAGTATGAGAGATGTAATAAAGAACGCACCTGTGAGGGGAAGAGGAGAGAGAGGGAAGAGGTTGGAGTACCAGCCAGCCAGGCTGCAGGGCTGAGCCCCAAGGCAGGGAGGGGAAAGGGTGGGAAAGAATTCTGTGTTTGCACTTCACAGAAAATCCCAGCAGGACAGTGAGTCTGGGAGTTTTTCAGGACAAGGCTTCCCTTAGCTCCCAGCCCAACTCCGTGGCTGGCACAGAGCTGGCTGTGGAGCATATGGTTTCCGCAGAGTCAAGTGGAATTCTGAACACATCAGCTGAGGCCAAAAGTTTAAGCTCCCACACTAGGAGAGCTCAGAGTTATGCTGTCATGGCCACCATGGAGGTTATGAGATTTCCGACTCCTTTCTAAACACGGCACAGGTGACCAACCCAAGTTATCACTTTTAATCAACCGGTGTTTACTATTGGTTTCTGAAAAGGAAGGAGAGCAATCTCAAATTGCTTAAAATAAGTTAAGAGACATCCCTGTTATCTGCTGTCACACAGATAAGGGAAGGAGATCCATCAAACTGATTTGTATAGCAATCACAAAGCAAATGTAATGGGATTGGAATGTTTCTACCTTTAACTTTAGTTGTCTTATCATGAACTTGCTTCAGCTAAAATCAGCATGGGATCACATTTTGATTATCAGAAAATTATAAGTAGCTGAATTCTGGCTAATGAAAATTTGGGCCTTGATGCCGATTGGACCTGGTAAGTCAAAATAACTGTCATAAGTGTCTCCACCGAGCTCTTTAGGAGTCACACCCTCAGAGCCCTTTGTCCACCTCGTGAACAGCCGGTCTCAGACAAATGCGTCTCCTCCAAGGCCTGGGTAAATTGGGTGCTGAGCATCTTGAAAGCTGTATCTGGCTGGGCTGTTTGGGAAAGTTTGCGTAATGGCACACTGAGCTGTCCTGCTGAAACTGAGTGGAAATCCGCAATGCGCATCTCTGTAAGGACTCGGTGGAATGATGGCCATTGGTGCGGTTCTGGAGCTTGTTCTCATCAGGGACAAAGAGCCTGGAGCACACACTTGCATCCCTGACAGCCGCATGTGGCAAGAGCCTGGAGGTTCTGCAGGCCTTGAATCTGGGGTGTGGCCAAGGCTGGAGCCAAGGAAGAACAGACACTCCTGGAGTTGCTGCCCTCTCTGTGTTGTAGAATTCCTCCCTGAGTGTTTATCGTGGAGAGGCTCCACTTTGCCAGTGAGCCTAACAAGGTTGTGGGGCCCTGAGTGCCTTGCTGAAGCACCTGTGCTCTAGATGCTGCCCAACCCTCATCTTTCATGAGGGTTGGAACTGCGCGTACCGCCATTTATCATGAGGTTCTCTTTCTATTCTTTTTTTTTTTTATTTACTAGTGAAAACACTTCCTAGCTCTGACTTCCCGATGTGCGCTGCACCTTATTTTCCCCTACCCCCCACCCCCACACTCTAAACCCACTTGTTTATAGAATTCCAAGGCAAAGGTCTTGGGATGTGGTGAGTCCGTTAAGACTTTTCTTAAGGCTTCCTTAAAAATTTTGTGGGGCCCGGCGCGGTGGCGCAAGTGGCTAAAGGTCCTCGCCTTGCATGCCCGGGATCCCATATGGGCGCCGGTTCTAATCCCGGCAGCCCCGCTTCCCTTCCAGCTCCCTGCCTGTGGCCTGGGAAAGCAGTAGAGGACGACCCACAGCTTTGGGAACCTGCACCCACGTGGGAGACCCAGAAGAGGCTCCTGGCTTCGGATCGGCATAGTATGGGCCCTTGTACTCACTTGGGGAGTGAATCATCAGACGGAAGATCTTCCTCTCTGTCTCTCCTCTCTGTATATCCGCCTTTCCAATGAGAAAATAATAAAAATAAATCTTTAAAAAAAAATTTTGTGGTTATTGAAGATGTTCTAGGAGGTAATAACAGGAATAGATAAAGTGAGTTATCTTCTTATATGTTCTATTAGCGATGAAGCTAAATAAATGGATAAAAGTCACATTTAAGGTGTACATGGGCAAAAATCTAAGCTTCTGTTTGCACAGTATGTAAACAGTGGGATTTTGATCCATGACGTTTTTTAAGGATTATTGGATGTCTTCTCTCAATGCCTAAAACTCTCATGTGAGCCAATGTCTCCCTCGAACCATTGAAAAGTCTTTGTTACAATTAGATTTATTAGAAAGATACAGCTTTCCATCTTCCCTCACAGAGTTCATACTGTCCTGACAAGGAAAGTGTGACTTGAAGAGGCTATGCCTCAGCGTGGGGAAAGGCTCCAGAAAAGGTATGCGAATGGATTCTCTGGGCAGCAAGGTAATGAGTGATCGGCATTGCTCCCTTTACTTTGTACAGTGGGACCGATTGGCTTATTATGGGGAGAAGAATGCATCACAAAGGACAGCTGACGGTTCAATCACATTTGTGACAGGGCTCATGGAATCAGCTACTTTTGTGTGTTTGTTTCCATCGACTTGAAAGGCAGAAAAGGAGAGAGAGAGAGCGAGTGAGAGAGAAAGAGCGAGTGAGAGAGAGAGATGGAGTCCTTTCCCATCTATTGCTTACTTCCCAAATGTGAATCATCTGGAATCAGGGGCCTGGAACACAGTCTGAGTCTCCCACACTGGAGGCAGTGGTCCAAGGACTTAAGTCATCCCCTGCCACCTGCTAGGATGTGCAGCAAGCTCGCTAGTAGAGGAAGCCAGTGTCCCAGGTAGCTGCTTAATGCACTGTGCTACAATCAGTGCTGCTCCCAGAATCAGTTCCTTGATTTTACCGTGAGACAAACTCTACACTTTGTAGGCAAATTAATCTGTAAGTGGATCCTCTTCGGCTCCCGTCTCTTTTATCTTGTGAAGAGATCCTTGACAACCCACAACTGAGTGGAACCTAATGTTCAAGAGAAAATTCCAGTTGTCTGGATGCCAACGCTAGCAGACAGAAAGCTTTTGAGAGAGAAGCTGTTTGCCCCCCACCCTTAGCGCATTCCACCGGGTGACCAAGATGGAGTTAATGACAGGACTCCTGTGTGCAGACATGTGTGGGGAAGTTCCTGTAATACAGGGCTGCTTTGTAAGGAAAGCCTTGTGCCCTGGATGCCTGTGGCAGCTGCGTGCCCTTAGGGTCAATGTGAACAAGCTCCCCTGCCCAGAGGGAGCCCGGCCAGGAAGCTGAATGCTAGGACTCAGCTAGAAGACTCCTAAAAAGCCAGATGTGCTGTAAAGAGTTAAGAAGTTTGAGAGTTGACAGAAGCGAATGCCTAGCCTGCCTGTAAATCTCCTCAATTAAATTTTCTGGGGCAGAGCTGGGAGAATCTCTATTGGATTGAGTCTCTTCTCTCACGTCTCCTTTCCCCATCATTGCTTCAACACTTGCTCCCACTAAGAGTTATCTTGTCCTGTTGGTTATATCCCTCAGCTGGCTTCCAAGAATCAAGGAGAGCGGATTAGAGAACAAGCCCAGGCGCCTGAGCTCTGCGGTGCCACTTACTATGAGCAAGAGACAGAAAAGGCTCACGCTGTGACTGTGATGGCGAGCCTGGCTTTCAGGACTTAAGGGAAGAGGCCTAGAGCTGACATCACCAGCTTTCAGATGGAAGAGTCTGGAAAATCTGAAAAAAAAAAGGAACCCCAGAGCTTCCTGCTCCTGTAATACTTCTCCTTCCTGCTGCTGAGGCTTGGCACTCTCCTGGGGCCTGGACTCTCTGGGTCTCAGGGACGAAAGCAACATTAGAGATGATATAGCCCAGCTGTCGGAAGGCAGGGCAGGGAGGTGACAGGCAGGAGGAAAGAAGACCGGACAGAAGAAACTACGGAACAGTGGAGCTGCCACGAACCAAAGACAATACCGCTGCTATCTACCATTGTTCTTTGGGCTGCTCACTTATCACATATGAGTAATCCAGGACAATTTTATCAATGAAGAAATAGTCTCAGAGGCTCGTTGAAGGCCATGGTCAAGTCGCGGCAGAACAGTGATGTAGCCAGGTCTGTGGAATCTTGTACCCGTGTTCTCCCCACTCTTCCATGCCATCTCTGCCTGTACCTTGGCAAAAAGCTCAGCATCATGGGCACAACACATCTCTCTCTCTTTTTTAAAAGGTTTATTTATTTATTGGAAAGTCAGATATACAGGGAGGAGAGACAGAGGAAGATCCTGCGTCCGATGATTCACTCCCCAAGTGAGTGAGCGCAATGGCCGATGTTATGCCAATCCGAAGCCAGGATCCAGGAACCTCTTCTGGGTCTCCCACACAGGTGCAGGGTCCCAAAGCTTTGGGCCGTCCTTGACTGCTTTCCCAGGCCACAAGCAGGGAGGTGGATGGGAAGTGGAGCTGCCGGGATTAGAACCAGCGCCCATATGGGATCCCGGTGCGTTCAAGGCAAGGACTTTAGCCGCTAGGCCATGCCACTGCCTATCTCGCCATGCCACAACACATCTCTTCATGGAAGCTGGTAGTGAGCATTGTCATGAGAGCTGGGGAACATTTGCCAGTAGCGCCTCCTAGATTTGGATTGACCCAATGCCAGGTAGGGCCTCTCTCTGTCTCACGTTAGGAATTTGTTCCTTTGACAGCATTTGAAGCAACTTGGTGAATTTCCTTCTAGATGCAATGTGAAAAACATGTGCTCCTCAGCCCTAGGCTTCAGGCCACAGCCAGGATTTGGGTCCACAACATCCAGGATAGCCTGGGTGCCAGTGTAAGTTTTGTTACAAATTACCTTTAAGTGTGTGCCCAGGCGTTACCTTAGCAGGTCAAGACTCACTCCCCATATCAGGGTGGGTGTGTTTGGTCTCCCAGCTCTGATTTCTAACTCCCAACTCCTGCCCATGCAGATCTGGAGGGGCAAAAGTGGTGGCTCAGACAGCTGGGTGCCCGACCTCCAAGCAGGAGAAGTGCATTTTTGTTCCCGGCACCTGGCCCTGGCCCAGCTGCAGCTGCAGCTGTTGTGGACACATGGGAAGTGAATCAGGATACAGGCTCTCTCTTTCTGACTCTGCCTCTCTGTATCTCTCTACCTCTCAAAGAAATACAAAAATAATTTGAAATTGTGTGTGTGGGGGGGGGAAATAATAAATGTGTCCCTAGGATGTTGGAGAATCTAATTATTGGTTGTAAAGCGCTTTAAAAATGAGGGATGAAAGGGCTTGTGTATCCGTGAAATGCTGTTATAATTACTGAATACCCACTGATAAACTGTGATTATGAAAAATAGGCCTTCTTCATAGGTCGTGCACGTACAACAGAGAAGCATTCTCCTTGAAATTTGCCCAAGGAAGATTTATACGACATAAAAATAATTCATTTTATGATTTTAAGAGGCTATCCTGATGCTTTTTTGTCTATCATGAGTTGATCACAATGGATACTACGTATCCTGGATAACTTTTTTAAAAAAAGATTTATTTTATTTTTATTGGAAATTCAGATATACAGAGAGGAAGAGGAAAGACAGAAAGGAAAATCTTCAATCTGCTGATTTATTCCCCAAGTGACCGCAACAGCTGAAGCTGAGCCAATCTGAAGCCAGAAGTCAGGAGCTTCTTCCAGGTCTCCCACGCAGGGGCAGGGTCCCAAGGCTTTGGGCCATCTTTGACTGTCTTCCCAGGCCACAAGCAGGGAGCTGGATGGGAAGCGAGGTTCCCAGGATTAGAACTGCCATCCATCTGGAATCCTGGTGTATGCAAAGTGTGGACTTTAACCGCTAGGCTACCACACTGGGCCCATATCCTTGAGAACTCTTTACAGCTTTTCTCAAACTTGCTTTCAAGAGTCAACTATTACACATAAGGATTCTTCAAAAAGTTCATGGAAAATGCATGTTATGAAAAATCGTGCATGGGTTTCACAGTTTCAAGCATAAAATAAATGCATCCTTTCATTCCAGTTTCCACTGGTATTTTGAAGGATCTTATATATGGGGGTTGATTTTGTTTGGTCCTCCCTCTCGGTATGCAATGCCTTCTGATTCTCTATCTAGGAGGACGTTTTTCATACATAAGTAACAAACCCCACATAGAACCTCAGTCAACGTGTGATGTTTGTTGACTAACCGAGTGACCGACACAGACACGTGAGTCCAGTTTGGGAGTGTGGAACTTGGAAGCAACCTAAGGTGGGAGGCACCATAGCTCTTCGTGTACGTGGCCAGGTCCCCCTGCTAACAAGACATGGTTGGAGAACTTAATTTCTGGGGCTTAGTTGGATTTCTAGCCAATCGCTCAAGTCCGTTCGCTGACTGGATTATGGAGCTAGGGGTTCCAGACTTCTAGTCATTTGCTGGTGGATTATTCCAAAATGCCCAAAGCTGTTGAGACTATGGAGCAAAGCACTTTGCAGCTTCCCTGAGGCTCACAAGCCAGCCAGGCCGAGTTCTAAAGCAGGTGCACTTAGGTTCTTCCTGGCCAGTAATAGCAGCGGACACGTGGGGAGCAATTGTATTATGCCTGGCAGTGCGCTAAGCACTTCCCATGTGTCACCGCATCCCAGCACACAACTACACAAGGAAGATGCTTTTGCTGCACCCATCGTTAGCCTGAGAAATCAGAGGTGGATAAGTGAGTTAGCCCCAAAAACACTGACAAATAGGATAGTTGAGATTTGGGGGTTCAGGACTGCGTGTGCTAGGGTCTAAGCTCCTCCTCTCCATAACACATCTGTTTGGATCAGTCACGGTGTCACTGCCTAGGATCTCTGCAGCCTTAGCTGCATTTCTGGGCTCGCTGGGACTCAGTGATCTCATCTTAAAATGAGGATAGTCATACCCAACTTGCAGAGTCCATACGAGAATATAACTTCTTCTTTCCTCCCTCTGACTTCCAGCCAATATTTCAAATGGAGCTGTTCTCTTCTCACAGGGCCCCTACCTGCTCACTTGGTTCATCTAGGTCAAGTTCATCACATGACCTAGAGAGGCCCACTAGGGCACCCAGGATGATGGCTCGGTGGCTAAGTTCTAGCCTTGCATGAGCTGAAGCCCCGTATCAGTGCTGGTTCGTGTCCTGGCTGCGCCACTTCCCATCCAGCTCCCTGCTTGTGGCCTGGGAAAGTAGTTGAGGATGGCCCACAAACCCTGGGACCCTGCACCCATGTGGGAGACCCGAAAGAAGCTCCTGGCTCCTGGCTTCGGATAAGCTTAGTTCTGGTTGTTGTAACCATTTGAGAAATGAGCCAGCAGATGGAAGATCTTTCTGTCTGTCACTTTTCTCTCTCTCTCTCCAAGGGTGTGTATGTATATATATGTATGTATAATTATACCTTTCCAGTAAAAATGAATACATCTTAAAAAAAAGAGAGGTCCACTCAGAATTGCTGGTATGCTTGGCTTTCATTTTTTTTCACTTAAGTCAGACACTGGCGCTCTCTGGGAGCTTTGGACTTGGCCTCAGAATCAATCCCCACTCCTTGGTAGTGGTGAAGCAGAAAGGTGCAGTCAGCCTTGCTCCCCCGCAGGTGAAGACAGCCTATGCCAAAGAATGAAGTAGAGGGAACCGCCAGAGAGGGCCCTGATCTAGCTCCGCCAGGTCCTGGCAGTTCTGTTCTTGATGCAATGTACTCATGGAGCCAATAAGCCCTCATTTATGCCTAAGTTAACATGAGATGCATGTTCTGTTGCTGGCACAGGACTCAAGAAGGAAGCCCAATAAATTCATAACATTTATCCTGTGGAAGTCTTTAGAGTACTTATGTGGAGATCCGTTTATAAAAGGTCCAGACTTGAGTACACCATTTTTGACCTAAAGAAGAGGCTTGGGTAAGTTACATCATCATTGGGGGTAGTGTCCACTGAGCTCTACAGTGCCATGGATATGATTACAACACTTCCCAAAACTATACCTGGTCCATTTCCTTCTAGTGTCAAGGCTTGCTTACCATTGACCTTTGTCTGCAGGGAGCTGAATCAGAAGTGGAACAATCCAGACTTGAACTAGAGCCCATACGGAATTGTAAGCAATGGCTTAACCCACTATGCCACAGCACTGTCCTCCGAAGCACTTCTCACGTCAGCCACTTGTCACAGTATCTGTTATAACCATTCTCTGCTGCTGAGAGGAAGTGCATAGTTTTTGTTTGTTTGTTTTCCTTAGAACTTTGAACATAATGAATTAGTTCAGAGACGCTGCCTGTATAGCTACAGAAGTAACATCAAGTGCATAAGCCATGCTATCATATCATCGCCGTAGGAGCACGCGCACACGTGTAGCTTTTGCTTTCTAAACAATCACTATTTGAGCTCAGTGATGGAATGGAAATGATCTCTCGTGTCCTACTTCTTCTCCCTTTGCTCTGCAGCTCCACTTCCCCTACTCCAGAGCCTGCTCTGTGCCCTAGCACCCACACCAAGGCCTGCGTGGCGCACGCTGCTCCCCAGCTCCTGGCTCACTGTGGCGGGCTCACTGCGGGCAGTGCTTAGGTGCCTTCCTCTCCCCTGTGGTGAGTACTGTCCGTTTACATCTGCCCATCTGTGTCCACTGTCCCTTCCCTAACTTCGGGGGCAGTTGCTTCTGTTGGCTGTCTCCTTCCACTTTGGCCATTTGGGGGACAATGGCATCATTTGACGCGGGATTCATGCTGATTTCAGTAGCTTTGTCCGCCATTCCTTGCGCTTTTCTTCACTTGTTTTTTTCATTAAACCAGAAGGGCTTTGCAGACTCTGTATTTCTCACTGACGGACAATCCTCTCTGCTCCCGGTGCGGCCATTTCCCAGGTGAAAGGGAAGAACCAAATGGATCTCTTGCTGTCCGAATTTTCCTATCAAGAATTCCTCGATCTGAACTCAGTGACTGCACAAGTACGCACACAGATAAACACTACAGACACACACACACCATCTAGTTCTTTTCAAAATTATGCTGAGGACACTAATAAATCAAAAATACCTTGAAAACATGAAGTAGATTTCTGATTCTGTCCTCGAGGATTCCCTGCAATAGGAATTGCCCCCTTCACTTGTACAACTCGAATCTCAGGTTACGTCCAACAGGTAATTTGCAGGTTTGGGACAGAAAGCAAGGCAGGGGAGTTCATCTCTGAAATGGAGAAGCAGGAGCCCTGCTTGGGATTGCCCGTCACTGCCTGGAGGAGGTTTCCAGGCTGCAGTGTGGGGTGGGGGCCCAAGAATGAGTACCGGAAATGCCAGCTGCACAGAGCGGGCAGGTGCTGGAGAGCGGCAGACGGATGCTCCTAAGTCTCTTGCTGATACTGACCTAGGCATGTGTAGGGTGAAAATCACAGGGTAGAAAAGACGAACAAAACAAAAGAAAAGCAGCATCGCTGTGCTGAACAAGCCTTGAAGGTCGCACCAGGCTGGAGTGTGCTCGCAGTCACAGCAGTAAACTCGGAATCCCCGGAGCAGTGGGCGGAGTCCTCAGAGGTTTCAGCCTTCCCAGAGTGGCTCAGTTAACAAGACAACCAAAGCTTCTCCAGGCCCAGTCTAGGCAAGTTTAAAGGTAAGGTCTGGGTCTGGCGCAATAGCCTAGCAGCTAAATCCTCGCCTTGCATGCCTGGGATCCCATCTGGTGTGGTTCATGTCCTGGCTGCACCATTTCCCATCCAACTCCCTGCCTGTGGCCTGGGAAAGCAGTCGAGGACGGCCCAAAGCCGTGGGACCCTGCACCTGTGTGGGAGACCCGGAAGAGGCTCCTGGCTCCTGGCTCCGGATCGAGTGAATCAGCAGGTGGAAGATTTTCCTCTCTGTCTCTCATCCTCTCTGTATGTCTGACTTTCCAATAAAAATTAAAATAAAAAACAAGGAAATTATGACCCAAATCGTGATACCAATTAATCAATAAAATCAAAACCAGAAATGACAGTAATGGTGGAATTAGAAAGACTATGGAACAGGAATTGAAAATATGCCCCAGGTGCTCAAAAATGTAAAGAAAAGATGAATGTAATGATAAGGGAAATGAAGACACATTTAACGATGGACTCACTGGGATGTCTAGATATGGAAAAATAATATTTAAATTAAAATGCACTAGACAGAAGCAATAGTAGATTAATACTGAAAAAATAAGAATTTACAGAAAGCTCTAAGAATAAAAATTACTCAAAACGAGGAATGAGTGAAAAAAACGCTTTTTAAATGAATGCAGCCCAGTGACATCATCTGGTAAACTTGAGGTGATCCAGCGTACAGAGTTAGGGGGTTCAGATCATAAAAGAGAAGAGGAAAGCAAGACAGTTGAAGAAATGATTTTTTGGGCCCGGTGCAGTGGCGCAAGTGGTTAAGGTCCTCGCCTTGCACGCCCGGGATCCCATATGGGCGCCGGTTCTAATCCCGGCAGCCCTGCTTCCCTTCCAGCTCCCTGCCTGTGGCCTGGGAAAGCAGTCGAGGACGGCCCAAAGCCTTGGGACCCTGCACCCGCGTGGGAGACCCGGAAGAGGCTCCTGGCTTCGGATCGGCATAGCATCGGCCGTTGCGCTCACTTGGGGAGTGAATCATTGGATGGAAGATCTTCCTCTCTGTCTCTCCTCCTCTCTGTATATCCGCCTTTCCAATGAAAAAACAATAAAAATAAATCTTTTTAAAATATATATATATAAGAAATGATTTTTTTTGGCAAACTGCCCATGTACACCCCAAGCATCCCGCTCAACCTCAAACTCAAGACAAGAAGAAAGAACAATACCCAGGAGCACATGCTAGGTAGCTGAGGGAAGCAGTGAGAGAACGACGGGACACAAGAAGCCCTTCAGGAGGAACAAGATCGAATGAAAGCAGGTTTCCTGTTAGAAGCCCTACAAGCCAGAAGACACAGAGTAACATCTCCCTATTTTTTTTTTCAGATTTATTTATTTGTTTTTATTACAAAGTCAGATATACAGAGAGGAAGATCTTCCGTGGTGCTGCGCCGATCCAAAGCCGGGAACCAGGAACTTCTTCCAGGTCTCCCACGCGGGTGCAGGGTCCCAAAGCTTTGAGCCATCCTGGACTGCTTTCTCAGGCCACACGCAGGGAACTGGATGGGAAGTGGAGCTTCCGGGATTGGAACCAGTGCCCATATGGGATCCTGGTGCGTTCAAGGCGAGGACTTTAGCCACTAGGCCATGCCGCCGGGCCCCAGAGTAACATCTTTAAAGCACTAGAAGAAACACCACACACAGACACTCACAGACACACAGACACACACAAACACACACACACACTACCGCTCAGAATTGTATTTCCTCTGAAAATATGTTTTTTTTTTTCCTCTAAAACAGGACAGAAAAAAAAACCAAAAACAAAAACATTTTCCTTCCAAGCACTAGCAGCAGACCTCCACTCCAAGGCAAGCTGCAGGAAGTCCTTCAGAAAAACGAAAGTGTTCTCCTCTGAATCCATCCGGGAGGAGAGAGCACTGAAAATGACAAATGGGCGGTGGGGAGGGTAAGTAGATAAGTCTCCCTCTCATCCTGATTGTGAGATTTCTACCACAGGGAGAAATAAAAGGAATGATAATAATAATGACAGGGACAGAGGTCCAGGAAAACTGAAATCAGTGAATCCAAAATTGGTTCTGGGACTGGCATTGTGGCACAGCGTGTTAAGCTGCTGCTTGGCACACCTGCAACCCATATGTGTGTGCTGGCTTGAGTCCCAGTTACTCTACTTTAGATCCAGCTTCCTGCTAATGCAGACTGGGAGGTGGCAGATGATGGTTAAGGTGTATGGGTCCCTACACCGCATGTGGGAGATCCAGCTGGAGTTCCTGGCTCCTTGCCTCAGCCTGTTCCAGCCTCTGTCAGTCTCTCTCTCTGCTTCCCCTTCTCAGTTGCTCTGCCTTTCAGATAAATGCAAATAAATGATTACGTATCTGTATTTCTAAAAGCTGACTCTTTTAAAAGATTAATTACAATGATAAAGTCCCAGCCAGCCTAAATCAAGGAAAAGGACAGAAAATACCAATACAGGAATAAAAAGGAAACCACTGCTACAGATCTTACAGTTATTAAAAGTAATAAACTAATATATAAACCTATGAAAATAAGAGACACAATTTACCAAAGTTTAGTCAAGGAGAACGCAATAACCGGATTAAATTCAACCTCCAAATTCCGTTTTTGCAGCCAGCACTACCCTGCCACTAAAAGCTAGCCAAGCCATTACCATAAAATAAAACTGCAGGCTATTCTTTCTCATGAATATAAATGCAAAATTACCAAAATTTGATCAAACTGAATCCAACGATTTTTGAAAACAATAATACATCAAGACTAATGATGATTATTCTAGCATTACTTACCATAGCAAACTTTGAAGTGATTTATCTATCAACAGAAGAATGCCTAAACAAATTAAAGATATTTATACAGTGAGTAAATATGTCATCTAGAAAAAGATAATGACATTGGGAAATGCTTCAAATGTGATCATAGAGGAAGCCGGTTGGAATAAGCCCTGAGCGAATAATACAGTGAGCGCTGAGGATCAGCCCAGCCCATCCCCGTTCCCGGTGCTTTGACAAGGCCTGGCACTGCCCTGCCCCGTTGCCTTCAGCCTCAGCTGCCCAGCGCGCTCTCTCATGATGATGCACAATTGCTTCCATCTCAAAATTGGTCCTTTGTGGTGTGGGAGGTTTAGTAACATGCCCAGGAGGCAGTGTGTCCTCAAACATTGACTAACATGATGCCCCATCTCCAGCACTCCGGGTGGGTCAACTTTGGGTGCCACTCACATGGGGAGCTCTCCAAGGGAGCAAGGTTGAGGAGATGTGCCCCAAGGACCCACTTGGGGCATCCTTCCTTACTCAGTGCCACTGACTCATGCCCTTACCTTTTCACCTGAGTCGGTCCACGCTCAATCACTTGCCCCTCCTCCCCCCCAACAATCTTCTTCCAGGGAATGTGATCTGAGGTAGCTGGATCCTGGAGTGATTCTGGGAGTCGGACACTCCGGGTGGGATTCTGGGGTTGGCTCACTCATCGGTCAGTTGACAATGAGGACTCCATCAATGGTGGTGGTAGGTGCTGGTCACGCTTGCTGTGCTGTTACAGAGCAGTGGCTACAACATTCCCTTGTAGACAATGGGGAATTGTAGCAAAGCAAAATGTGAGTATCGGAGAGATTCCTAGACAGCATTTAAGGAGACCCCTCCACCATCACCACACATTTCCTTCTCCCAGAAAAGGTACAAGAATTCTAACAGAAGCTGCATTCTCAGAGTGAGCATGTCCAATGCCAAAGTCAGAGGGGAAGGGTAGTGATCGGAGCCTTAGGGTGGTGAGATCTAGGTAAACCCCCATCCCCTAGACACAGCGGGCTTGCAGAAGCACCTCTGCTCATTGTTTGAATGCCAAGCAATAGCCTCAAAGAAGGCAGAGGCTTGGAACCCAATGCTTTTCCTCACTAGGATCTGCCTCCACCTCCGATCCTGGCATATGCTGAAGCTCTAAGTGTGCCCCGACTGGCACAGAGGGAGACAGGTTTATATGCCAAAGAAGCTGTAAGGCCTGGATGACACGTTCCAGCAGCAGGACCCATCAAGTGTTCCTGAGGCAGGATCACAAGGGTACCACACCCAGGGGGTTGGGGGGACATGGAAAGCCACTTCACACCTCCACATTGTGGAGAGGTCAATAGTTTAGACTGTGGCAAGGACCCCAGGAGCAGCACTTCTTCTTGATCTGTTGCTGGGCTGATCTCGGGAACTGTGTATAACAAGCAAGGACCCTATGAAAGAAGTGCAGGTTGGAAGAAGGGATTTCAAAGTTCAGAACAGTGCACTGGCTATGAAAGCTCAGCTGTATAAAACTAGAACGCCAGCCAGCCTTGGGAGGGTCATGTGGACTCTAGTGTATACCGCCTTCTCTAACTCATTTGTGGAAACTTTGACCCCTAATGAGACTGTATTTAAAGACTGTGTTTGCTAACAAAGTAATTAAGGTTAAATGACAGTGGGGCCTTCATCTGCTAGGAAAAGTAACCTTGCAAGAAGCCAACACACCATGGCTCTGCCTCTCTGAGCACACACATGGGAAGGTCCTAAGAGGACACCATTAGAAGGAAGCAATTTGTACGCCAGGAAATGGAGCCTCACAGGAGTGCCTCACGGCCGGCACTTTGATCTTGGGCTTCCAATCTCCAGACTGAAAGTAAATTTGGGTTGTTCAATTCAGCCTCCCATTACCCTAGCAGATGCATGCCAAGGGCCTGGGGCACACTGGTCCCCAAGGTGAGGCACAACGTGCTGCTGGGTCAGCTATCCGCACCAAGGGAAAGTCCAGTGGTGGCTGTGCTCTGTGGGCGAGAGCACCTGCTGGAAGGGCTTCCAGGATCCACAGAGCTGAAGCTAGAGGGAAACACCAAGGCAGCAGAGCAAGAAATGGGCAGTGAGTTTGGTCAGCGTGGAAGCCGGGGACCTGTGGGAACACCAAGGGACAAGATAGATGGTCAGGTGGCAAGAATCGATACTCTTTTGCGCTCAAAAATTCTTTGCCACTGATTTTACAGATGTTCCTTCCAATCCCCTCACCAAATTGCTCCTGAAGCGATTTCTTCAGCCCCAGAATACAGAATTGGAAACCACATACTTAAATACTTAGCTGCTGGAAGAATCCCCAGCTTGGTTTCCTGACCTGGGGAATGAGAGGTATGCTGGTGGGAAGCCAGCAGAGCTAAGTCTACCCAGAAAAAAAATATTAAATCAGCAACCACGCCACAGCCCTGGGAGAACTGCAAAAGATAGTGCCACCACGAAGGACTTGGGGCATGCAGAGATGGGGAATTCAGCTGTGTACCTCTGCATGTCCTTATTTGGCAGATGGATCTGACAGGATGGTGGTGGGTTATTGTAAGCTCAACCAGTTAGATTAAGCTTAACCAGGTGGTGACGCCCACTATGGCTGCTGTCCCAGATACGGTTTCATTACTTGAACAAATGAATACACTTGTTTGTATTTGGGGTACAGCTGTGGCTCTGCCAAGTACCCTTTTCCTCTTGCAGGTCTATAAGGTCTTCCCAGAAGCCATCTGCTCTCAACTGGCAAGGTCAGGACTAGAGCTTCCCTGTTCTGTCCCAGGAGCCCATCAACTCTCCAGTCCTACGTAGTGGTTTAGTCCACAGGGATCTCTGTCCCCTTTGCCTTCACAGCTTATCACGCTGTTCCTTTACAGTGATGAGAGCATGCGGCTTGGATCTGGTGAGTAAGAAGTAGTAGCCGTTCCAGGTGGATTGCTGCAAAATTTTGCATGTCTGAGTGGGAAATAACTTCCAACTACAAGGTCAAAGGTTCCTAGGAGCCCTGAGCTGTAGGTTATGTCACAGCATCCCTTTTGCAATAGAGAACTAGTTCTTCCTTCTGACCACTTCTACAACCAAGGCAGAGATGTACCCTTTGGGCTTTGGAAGCAGCAGTGTGTTCGTCCCGCCTACTTGCTGAGTGAGCTACAAAGCTGCCAGAGTGGGAGAAGGCTCTGCAATTGGTCCAAGCGGCTGTGCAAGAGGCACTGGCACTTGGGTCATGTGACCCAGCAGATCCAGTAGTGTTGGGTGGAAAAGCTGTTTGGAATCTTGGCCAAGCTCGTGTAAGTGAATCGCAGCCTCAGCCCTCAGGAGATATCCCATAACTACTCTCTGTTGGAGAATCAGCTTCTGGCTCACTCCTGGACCTGCACAGAGACTTACCGTCTACCATGGGTCACCAAATTACCTTCCAACCAGAACTGCCCATTGTGAACAGGTCCCTACTTCACTCACCAAGCTCTCATGGCAAATGCATGCCTGAGTTCAAGGAAGCCTATAGGCACAAGTATGTCCCTTCACATGAAAAAGTAGCCAAATGCCCGTGGTTTCCCTTTCTTCCTTCCCTCTCCAGCCTGCACCTCTGACTTCATAGGATGTTGCTTTCAACCAGATAACAGAGAAGAAAAAGCTCCAGTGTGGTTGCAGATGCCCCTGCTCAATATGTGAGCCCCACTGGAAAACAGGCAGCAGCAGCCCTATAAACTCTCCCCGAGATGTCCCTACAGGGTGGTGGGGAGGGGAAGTCCTGGCAGTTGGCCCTACTTGCAGCCTGACACCTGACTATTCCCTTGGCTTTGAGGGAGAAGTGGCCATTTGATGTGTAGGATGTGACCAATAGTTTGGCTGGATGACCAGGGACTTGAAAGGAACATGATTGGAAAGCTGGTGACAAATTTGGAAAGGTATATGAAGACAGGTCTCTTCGTGGGGAATAAAAAAGGTGAATATCTTTGAGACCCATGTGAATGGTCACCAAAGGATGAAGGTAATGTTTAATTTGGCAGGTGGATTTGGCTGAATTAAGTGATAACTGGTAAAGCATTATTTATGATAAATTTTTGAACCCCCTTGCTGGAAGGGAAATCCAAATGATTTTCCTTTTGCTGACACGGCTTGGGTCACGCCAGGTGTGCCTGAAAGGATATTTCTGGAAGATTAGCACATGACTCAATGGACTGAGCACAAAAGATCTACTCTGAATTTGGGCAGGAACCATCACATCAGCTGGGGGGTTGATTAGAGCAAAAAAGGCAGAGGAATGGCAAATCCTTCTCCTGTAGCTGGGATGTCCTTCTTTTAACCCTGGATGTCTGGACTCTAGGTTCTGCTGCCTTTGAATTTGCACTGATATGGTATAACTAGTTAAAATTTATGTGAGTTTGAACCCATGTATCCCTACAATGAACCCCGTCTCTTTAATTGTTTATTTGATATGCCCACCTTCAGAGGACACAGCAGGTGCATCTGGGACAAGGGGCACATGCTCACTCCCAGCAGTTTGCCTGTTGATGTGGGTACTACCCCCTGCCTTGTACAATGAAGTGGACCGTGAGCAAGAGCTCTTTCTATAATGACCTTGCTGAATTCGACTGCTCAGTTTTTCTTCTTTCTCCTCCCTGAGGACAGATGGATCTCTCCGTTCTTGCTTGGGGGGTACTTCGTTGGTTTTTGTTCTCTCCTTGATGGGTAACACTTTGACCCCATCATGTTGGGTGTGTCTCCCTGTAGGATGGCCTACACTCACACATGAATGTAAGTTTATTTCTCCACTGATAAATGAATTCTGTTCCCACTGGCACTCAATACCAGTCTGTGTCTAATGGTTCTATCACTGTAGGAGGCAAGAACAACAATGGACGTGTTCGTTGCTCATGCTAGCACTAGGGAGTTACCCTGTCACGCCTTCTGCCTTGAACTGAGGGTTACCACTCAGTTGGCTTCCTTGCTTTGGAGGCCTCCAGACTCCACCTGAGCCATCTTAACTGCTTCCCTGGCCTCTGGTTTTCTTGTTTTCTTTCTCTGCTGGAGCTGAGCCATGAACATTGAAACCAAGGGCTTCATCTGGATCTTCCATGTGGGTCTAAAGGCACAGGCACTTGGGCCATCTCCTACTGTTTTTCCAGGCACGAAGCAGCAGATGAAGTGTGAGTTCTCTCAAATAGACGAAGGCTGAGAATCAGCGCCTACTGGGAGGCAGTCCCTTACACGATGGAGCTAGGTTTTCCAGAGATCATGTCACCTTGGCATCAGCATCCAACATTACCATTATTTCTGGATTTCTCTGTGAGAGCATTCTAGGTGAGATCAGCATCTGAACTGCTGACTGAATGAGACAGATGACCCTCTTCACTGTGGATGACAAGCCTCTATTCCCTAGAAGACTTGGACAGAACTAAAGGCAAAGGAAGGAAGAATTTGCCCTCAGTTTTCTGCCTCATTTCTTGCACTGGGTGGTCTCAACTCATTTTCTCCTACCCTCAAACTGCGATTTAGACCATCAGTCTTTTTGGTTCTCTGACCTTTGGATGTGGATTAAATCACACCGCTGGTATCCCTGGGCCTCCAGCTTGCACATAGCAGATCATGGGGCTTCTCAGCTTCCATGATCAGGTGAGTCAGTTTCCTGATAATAAATAATTGTGTGGCTCTGTTTCCATAGAGATCCTTAACATGTAATACTATCTAACTTTTTCCCCAAGTATGTGACAAATGCAAAAATAGAGGTTGGTTTTTAGCTGTGCAATGTAAGGAAAATATGTATTTTTCTATTTCCTGACCTAAATCAGTTCTCAGAGCCACAGTCCCTTTATGAACAAACATTTGCCTTGAGGAAGTATTCTGTAGCACCACAGGAAAAGATGCAATGGCCATTCCCTCATTCATTTAACAAACCAGTACATAGATGTCATACTGCTCTGGCCATAAGAGCCACACACCAGGAAAAGCCCAAGGGTTTTTATATTCAGTTCCTGATTCATCTCTTCAAAAAAACCCTTGGAATTTCCTAAATGGCAAGAATGTTTTATTATGCTAATGAGGTGTTCCTGGCAGGGGTCAGAGGGCACGATGAAATGGTTTCAGGATGGGGCTGCCCAGCAGAAAGATCAACCATTTAATTAGAGGTTGGAACTCTCATCCAGCCTGCCCTCTGGGAATACGGGTGACAGGGTGGGCGGTGGCAGAGAGCTAAAGATTGAATTTAGTCATGTGGGCCATGAATTTATCCTGCACACCTAGATATGGAAACTCCGATGAAAATTCTGGAGACAGAGGTTCCATAACATACGGATGTGACAGGAGGGTGACTTGTTCAGATATCACAGAGAAGGGATATGTTTTTTCTTTCCTGGATTCACCGTATGTGTATCTTTTATCATTAAATTATAATCTGGCTTTCCTGCATTCTCTGAGTCATCTAGTGAGTTATTAAAACAGGGGTCCACGAGAACCTCCAAAGATATAGCCAGGTGGGCCAGAAGTTCAGGGGATCTAGGATTCCTCAATGTGTTGCTGACATTGAAGGGAGGGCAGTCTTGAGGAGGACTCCACTCTTGGCCCGTAGGGTTAGAATTGGTTCACAGTACCACCAGTCGGTATCACACTGGTTAGGCGGAAGACCATGTCCATCAACAGGAGAAGAGATAAACTGTTGTCCATTCGGTCAGGAGAATATTACTTATCAATTAAAAGGAACAAATGCCAGATACCTACAACAATGTGAATGACTTTCACAAACACCATAGTCAGTAAAAGAAGATGAAAGAGAATGATTTGCCCTGAATGTTGCAAAGAAGTGGAGATTTAATAGACAGAAAACCTGGATGTGGAGGGAGAGGTATTCCAATTTGAAGGAACTTCTTCAGCCAAGAAATAGAGCTGGTAGGAGGTTGGGACTGTCAGGAAGGGGCAGAATCTGGTGTTCTTGGATGATGTAGCTGTGTGTCTGTGAAGGTGCATGTGTATAGCAAAAGTCACATTAAAGGCCTTCTTCATGTACACAATGGATCAATGCATGCCCCGGTGTTTTTTTTGTTTTGTTTTGTTTTTTTATTGTTTTCCAAGAACTGGCCTGTAAAACAAGTCATGACAGTCCTTGCCCAGTCCACAGTAGAAAGGAATCAGTAACTACTCCAAGTTAGGAATGACACCTGCTGTCCTTGCAGATCCCAGCTCTCCTGCCTCCCTCCATCCGGCAGCCCAGGGCTGGCCTCGCAATCAGGGAGAAACAGATGCATGCGGTGCCTCTGCTCAGTTTTCCTCCCTTCCCTATTCGTGTCACTTAAGAGGACAGCAGATTCTCTGAATGCCTCTAATTTCTTTCTGGAGGGTGCTTCTGGGAAAGTCTGCAGGGTAACATCAGGCCGGTTCTACTGTAAAATCAGAGCTGGGCTTGTGAGAGAAGGACACAAGAGTTGTTTTTTTTTTTTTTTTCCATAGATGGAAAGTTGTGAGAGCCCTGGTCGATATCCTAATGGCTAAATCCTCACCTTGCATGCACCAGGATCCCATATGGGCATCAATTCATGCCCCAGCTGCACCACTTCCCATCCAGCTCTCTGCTTGTGACCTTGAGAAAGCAGTCGAGGACAGTCTTGGGACCCTGGACCTACATGGGAGACCTGAAAGAAGCTCCTAGTTTTGGATCGGCTCAGCTTTGTCCACTGTGGTCACTTTGGGATTGAACCAGTAGAAAAAAGATCTTTCTCTCTGTGTCTCTTTTCTCTGTATATCTGCCTTTTCCAATAAAAAGTAAATAAAAAATAAATCTTGAAAAAAAAAAAGAAAGAAAATCATGAGGCTGTTCCAGGTTTGTGGATTTAAAAACATAATGCTTGGTCAGTTCCAGCAGAAAATCCTTTTATCATTGAGACTAAGGGGTTCTCACTTGGTAAAATGATTAGCTTTTAGGAAGATGTTTTTAAATGTTCTACTTATTGTGGCACATTTCTTACGATCAGCTCAAGTCTTTAATTGTATTGGAAATTTGGAGTAAAAACTAGGAAAGGAAGGCCACTTGAATATAGTTTAAAATGTGCTGCTGCTAAGTACTACATATGAGAAGGCAGGAAGAACTATGGACAGATATTAAGGCAAAGCATCATACACACTGATTATAAATTTAATCACATAAAGTTGTTCATCAAGGTGCTTCTCGTGCTATACTTGAAATGTTGGATTTTTCACCTAATTCAAATGCCCTGGCCTTGCCAGACACTTCCCTACTGGGAGGCCTCAGCATGATGGTTTATGCTTTGGGTTGACACGTGCTGAACCAGGCAAGCACTGTTACTGGAGCTGAATGGTTGCATCCCTGGAGCAGAGAAAAAAGCCGCTGTCCCATGGTCAGAGCTGCTCTGATTCCTGCGTGGTCCTGCAGCTGCAGTTCTGCTGCCTGAGCTAACACCCATGACATCATGCTCATTAGCTTTATGTTGGAAGAACCGTAAGATTTTTGTTCTAGGAAAACATCATTGAATAAATATTTATTGGATTTCTAGCATGTGTTTACCTCTTTGCAGGCACTAAATTTGCATTGATACAAAAAAATAGACAAACCTTTTCCCCTTATGGAGGTGTTTAGTTAACAGAGAATTCCAATAAGCATATTCTGCAGGAGAAATTATGAAAGTGCAGTATTTCCATTAAAATATACCACCTCTAGATATTTTATTTTTTAAAGGAAGACAGCAAATGGCCAGCAATTCATTGAAAAAGTGATTGGCAGGCCCGGCGGCGTGGCCTAGTGGCTAAAGTCCTTGCCTTGAACACCCCAGGATACCATATGGGTGCCAGTTCTAATCCCAGCAGCTCCACTTCCCATCCAGCTCCCTTTGTGGCCTGGGAAAGCAGTCAAGGACGGGCCAAAGCCTTGGGACCCTGCACCTCTGTGGGAGATCGGGAAGAAGTTCCTGGATCCCGGCTTTGGATCGGCATAGCTTCGGCCATTGTGCTCACTTGGGGAGTGAATCGTTGGATGGAAGCTCTTCCTCTCTGTCTCTCCTCCTCCCTGTATATCTGACTTTGTCATAAAAAAATGAGTAAATCTTTAAAAAAAAAAAAAAAGTGATTGGGGCCCAGCGCAGTGGCGCAGTGGTTAAGGTCCTCGCCTTGCACGCCCCGGGATCCCATGTGGGCTCCGGTTCTAATCCCGGTGGCCCCTCTTCCCATCCAGCTCCCTGCCTGTGGCCCGGGAAAGCAGACGAGGATGGCCCAAAGCTTTGGGACCCTGCACCCACGTGGGAGACCCAGAAGAGGCTCCTGGCTTCGGATCAGCATAGCATCGACCGTTGCGCTCACTTGGGGAGTGAATCATCGGACAGAAGATCTTCCTCTCTGTCTCTCCTCTCTGTATATCCGCCTTTCCAATAAAAAAAAAATAATAATAAAAATAAATCTTTAAAAAAAAAAGTGATTGGCAACACCAAGTACCAGGTAAATGCAAATTAAAATACAATGAGATATCATCTCATACCTGTTGTAACAGCGTTTTGGTAAGACTCCTTTTGGGAAGGGTTTGGATAAAAGCCCTTTATACTGTTGGTGGAAATGTCAAATCGTACTGCTGTTGTAGAAAACAATATGAAAGTTCCTCAAAAAACCAAAATGAACGCCTTATAATCCTGCATCTCATCATGAAGGATTAATAACTCAGGGAAATGAAATTACTCTGCACTCCTATGTTTATTGCAGCATCATGTAAAATAGCACGACATGGAATTCACCTGAGTGCCCACTCGCTGATGAATACATAAAGTAGGGTACATATATACAATGGAATATTATTGAGTCACAAAAAATGAAATCTTGTCATGTGAGGATAAAACTGGAAGCTTTCATGTTCAGGGAAATAAGCCAGGTACATCACGCTCTCAACCTCACATGGATTTTTAAAAGCTGATGATATAGATGTTGAGAGTCGAAGAGTAGTTGCCAAATCCTGAGAAGAAGATGAGGAGGACCAGGGAAAGTTCCTTAGCAGGTCCTAAGCTCTAGCTACAGAGCTGTAACAAGTTCTGGGCCTCTACTGCATAGTAAGGCAACTGGAAATACTGATAACGTAGTGTATGTTTATTTTTTAAGTCTACAAGACAAGATGTGGGAATGTTTTCACCATAAAGAAATCATAAATGTTTGAGAAGATACATGCGCTCACTCTGGACAATAAAATATACATGTATCAGAATGTTCCATGAGATCTTACAATTGTGAATAACTTGGATATATCAGTTTGGAATTTCTAAATTATTCTGAAAAGAGAAAAGATAGGGTGTACTGATAAGGACCTAGAGAAAAGGGAGCCCCAGTTACTTCATGGGAATGAAAATTAGTGTAATTATGGAACATAGAATGGGGGGCCCTCGAAAAATTAAAAATGTTGCCACATGTGATCCAATAAACCACTTGGTGTATGTATCCAAAGGAAGAGAAGTCTTGAAAAGACATTTACTCTGCCATGTTCATTGCTATATTATTCATAAGTCAAGATACACAGTCAAATTAATTGAGAAAATATCACACACACACACACACACACACACACACCCCTATTCGTCCTGAAACCCTATCCTGCCATTTGCTAGAATGCAGATGAGCCTGGGAGACATTATATTAAGAGAAACAAGCAAGCACAGAAAAACAATGCTGCAAGATTTGCTTATTTTACTGAATCTAAAAATGTGCTTTTGAGGTTTCAGTGATGGCCACTTGGTTGTTCTCATTACTTCTGAATTTCTTGTCTGGGAGTTCTTAAGTTCAAGGCCTTGGACCCTACTGATATATAAATCCCCATGAAAGACATGACACCGTAAAGCCATACCAATCCTTTACTCTTTGATATGAATTCATGAAGGTGAGAGCTTCCAGGGGTAAGTGAACCAACAAAAAAATAGTTTCAACTGACCAGACACTCCTTTCGTTCCAGGTGACCCAGGCTCCTGCTGACCGTGGCCCACCTCCCTCCGACCTCAGCTAGGATGTTTTCACGACTCCAGGCACCTTGAGGACATCTCTGTCAGCTCAAACTCAGGAATGAATGTGACTCCACTGTCTAAGGGACGGGAGCCCTCTGCTTTCCGTCACCCAGACTAGAAATCTTAGTGTTAACTTGCAATACCTTCCTTTTGCCCACATCCAGTCAAAACCCATACGTTAACCCCTTTTCTACTAGCTCTGTTTTCTCCCTTTTTATATTTCTCCTGCCTTCGTTACAATAACCCTCCGAGTCTCTTCCCCTCCTCTAATTCACCCTGCACATTGAGAACATAGACTTCCTAAAATTATGCCACACAAGACCCAAAGCCAGCTAGGGCTTTGCACCATGCAGCACCCGAACGATGGCTCATTTCCTTTCATGGCATTCAAGGCCCTGCACAGGGTCAGTCAGCTAACCTCCCATCGCCTTCTCCCACTTCTCCTTGCGCACTGACTGTACCTGCTGTAATGCTGAAATAGATGCTGGCGTGCCAGTTGTTCCAACCCCAACTCAGGACTCTTGCTTTGGCAAATGAAAGGAAAGCTGTGAGGATCTCGGGAGAGGTCAGTTTTCATTTGCACCATTCAGGGGGAAGTCACTATTGTCTGCTAGCATTTCTCCTTCCCGGTCCCTGATTCCTATCACTGTCTTTTCTGTCCAGACACTTCATCTACTTCCTGTCTCCTCCTTGTGAGTCCCCAGTCAAATGGAGACTTGGTTTGTCTGCCCATGCCAGGGGAAATGCACAGCTTCCCTGAGCGATTTAATTGAATATCTATTGTTTGTGCTCCCAGGTCATTTGTTAAACCTTTATATATTTTCCCTGCACTAAGGCAGTGTGTGTTTTCACTGTTGTGTGACTCTTATCGTCTCGTGATAAGCCTTTCAGGAGTGTTTACTATATAATAAACATTCTCCTTGTCTCACTTGCCTCTCATTATAAACTCCTCCCGTATCATTGCCACTATGCCGTTGAGGAAATTGCATCCTTGATGGTTAAGTGACTTGTCCACACTCACCTGGTTAGTAAGTGGGAGGCCTGGAATTCCAGCCTAGTTATCTGCCACATCAGAGTTCTCACACACAGGAAGTGCTCAAAATACAATCTTTTCAGAAGTTGCCTACAGTCAAGTGCACCCAGAGATAAGAGGACTATTGTGCAAAAGAATTGAACAGATTAGTGGCCCTGGTATCTTTTTCTTCCTAACAAAGAAAATACCCAGTGATGGATTAGATTCGTCTGGGTTTCGAAGATGGTGTGGGTAAAGCATACTGGAAGTGAATGAGAGAGGAGAGGTTGAAAAAATGTTCAAGCTTTGTTTAAATTGCATTTCCTCTCATCTTTATCAGAAGTGGACATTTTCCCTTTTGTTCCTTTTCCTGCAGCATCCCAATTTACGCTGAGTGGGCGACACAGTAGCACCTGCTCTTGCAGGGGATGTCAGCTGTCTATTGCAGGGTTCAGGCTGTCACAGTCAGGGCCTGGGAGCGCTGCACTCACTCCCATGCCCTACACTCACCCACCTCCATACCACCTACCTTCCTGCATGGAGAACTGTAGCCTGGGATACAAAATAACGCTCAAATGATGGGCAGCAGGCAGCAGAACTCGGACTGCCCACAAAGATAACTAGTTAGGAAAAGACAGCAAGTCTTTAGTGCCCATAGAAAATATTGTGTCTCTTATAGGCACAGTAAGAGGCCAGAACAGGGAGTGGCATCATAATTATTACTGCCATTAATATTAATGTATGGATTCCACTTCTATCAACTCATCTTGATGACCTTATAATGGGTTCATTGCTGGTTTAACTGGTCCAAGACTTCCAGAACAAAATCGCTTCATCAGATTTGGGCTTTCTTGGTGAGATACCTCTGGCTTCATCATGTGATCCACTCTTGCGGAGTTGAAAGCAAGCTGCTCCTCCATTTTAGTTTCTTTTTCTTTTCTCTCCTCACGGTTATACATTTGGGATAGCAGGGTTTATTATCTGGGTTCATTGTCTTGTCTCCCCAAAGCCTGAGCTGATGCTATGAAGTTAGCCAAGGCTCTGGCACATGCCAGCTATGGAAGAAGCACAATAAGCAGGCGCAAAGTCATTCCTCCTGCAGGAAAAAATAAGCCCCAGTGGACAAGCAAAGGGATGTCCCCAACCACAGAATGCGCTAAGACAATGGTCATGTCCATTGCCGAAAAGCTATAGTTCAAAGTTCCAACACGTTCTTTAAAAATTAGGTTCTGTTCTGCTTTGTTTGTAAACTGGCAGCAAGCTCATTTGGTGGTAAAATCTGCCTGGACTGGCATGAAGCAGTTCATAATTGTTGTGATCTTTATCTCATTTAATATGAATATGTACACATTACACTGCAAAAAAAAAAATGGTGTTTAATTATAAAGCATCCCCCCCACTGAAAAGTGTGTGTGTCTTTAAAATATTCTAAGTCTCAAAACAAATATAACCCCAGGGATTATAGATAAGGAATCATAGGCCTGTAGTGTAAAATGAATAAATCAAAAATTTCACTTAATAACTTTGTGGGAAATTTTATCCTTTTTCCAAGGTCACAAATTTGTTTCTTTCTCTTCCTGAT
Organism: Ochotona curzoniae; assembly: GCF_017591425.1. NCBI lineage: Eukaryota > Metazoa > Chordata > Mammalia > Lagomorpha > Ochotonidae > Ochotona > Ochotona curzoniae. Next base: position 28,114,134 of record NW_024467096.1, read on the forward strand.
CTGAGTAAAGCCAGTTTCTCATCAGCCTGTGAACTGGGAGGCCTGAATGAAATTATTTTCTCTCCGAGTTTCAAAATTTTCATCTGTAAAGTTGGGATGGAAAGTACAGTCCTGATTTTCTTCCTGGGCAAGTGTGAGGCTCGCACGAGAGAGCTTTTAGAAATGAAAAACCAACATAAAACATCAAATATCCTTATCCAAGCAAAGCTCCGTAACCATTCAGCTGCTCCTGACTCAATCCACACACCCTCTGTGATTAGGTCCTCAAGGGTCAGTTCGTTCAGCAGCAATTGTGTCTCGGTGGTTTCTCAGCTGTAATCGCCGCACTGGTTAAGTGTTGGACACCATGCCTGGACCAATGTAGGACTCTAATCTTTTTATGCACTTAAGAGCACCGCTGCATGCCAGGTTAGACTGATTGCCTTAGGGTTGAAATCTAGAATCAAAGTTTGTGCACCTTTGACAAACAGGTATCTTTGCTAATACCAGTGCATTGAAAACAAAATTTTTTTCCCCAAATTAGGAAAGAGAGCACAACCGAGAGAAGGAATTCATGCCAACAGTCAACTAGCTTGATCGTGAATCGTGATTAATTTTAAGTGGTTTATATTGGTGGATCAAAGGCACATCCTAAACACAGAAGATAAGATCTTGGTCCCGGGATGAAATTGGTGTGGGTAGAAACCAGTTCAACCAAACCAGATAAAAAGAACCAGATGGAAAGATTTACAATGAAAGGTAAGGAGTTCACAGATCCCTAGCCCTTTTTGCTAATGCCAAATGACCTTCTACAGGGCAAATCCTTTCTTTATTCACAAGAGTTTTAAATATGCACCCGCGGGACAAATGGATGAGTTAACCACTCCAAGCAGCTCCTATGAGACCTAGTATCAAATATAAGAACAATGATAACAATTTGCAGTTCACCGACTCTGCTGTGTTCTGGGCATTGAAATTCAGTAGCTCATGTAATCTTTGCATCATTTCTATATGGGAGGTATGATTATCATCCTCACGTATTCTGCCTATCTATTGCTATTTAGCAAGCCACTCCCAAATTCCCTGTCTTAAGTAATTCTCTCTTAATCTCACTCAAGGTTCTGTGGGTGAACTGGGCTTAGCTGAGCCTTCTTTTCAGGGGTACAGGCAGTAGCTCTAAGATGTGGTTGGAGCTATTTGATAACGTGGCAGCTACATCTGACATCTGTGATGGCCCCTTTGCTCATGTCTACGTCTGTGTATGAGGTGACTGGAACTTCTGGGGGCTTTTTTTTTTATCTCTTTTCTCCCTAGATCTTTTCTGCAGGACAATCTCAGGCTTCTTATATGTCACTCTCTTCCTTTAGATTAGAGGTCCCAAGGGAAGTAAGTGGAAGCTGAAATCTGTGACCTGGCCTCAGAAATCATACTGAATCAACCTCACAAATTGTGTGGATCAAAAGGACCTGGCATGGAGTGAGTAGCCACAAAAGTATAGATCCTGAGAAGTGTGGCTTCATTGTGGGGCCATCTTCGGGCATAGCAAATACATATACTCAAATAAACAAAAACAAGAACCTTCTAAGAGGGCATGAAATTAATGAAACAATTAAGGTTTTTGCAAGGCTAAATTACTAAGTCTAAGGTCAGCGTCCTTGCAGCTTGTCAAGATGGAGGTCAAACCCAGCCTGCCTTTTATGATTCCACTCTGCTATGATCTATCTACTTAGCAAACTTATCTGGAGTAAATAAACTGAGTAAATAAATTAATTGTAGTTATTAAAGCACTGTAAGAAGAGGCACAGACATGTGGTCTCTGTTTTCTAAGCTCTCTAGACGCCTGGGGTTCAGAGAGTTTAAACCCTGCATTCAGACCTGCACAAGCCACTTAGCCTCTTCTGCAGAGTTCATTTTCTCAAAGGTAGAATGGAGATAATGATGGCTTTCCTGCAGGATTCATGTAGAAATAAAAAACATGCTCTGTGAGCATGATCTGGTCAGTGACACTTTGAGAAGGAATCGTAGACCCCTCTTACAAGAATGTAGACTGAAAGTGGCTCTTCCTGAGATGCTTGGAGGGAAGCTCCACCCCAATGCTGTAACTCTACACCGTGCTCCCCTAGGAACTTGCTCCTTCTTCCTTTTCTCCCCTCTCTCCCTCCCTCCCTCCTTCTTTCCTTCCTTTCACCTTAGCTCTGAAATGTTCAGTGTGGCTAAATCAATTGTTTATGGAATGCTAGAAAAGTGTAAGGGAGCTGTTGTTGAGTCCTGCATTGAATTCAACCGTGTCTGAGGAACTAGGGATCAGAAACCAGTGCCAGCGACAGGTGCATGGAGAATACAGAACTATTCAAGGTGGGTCCTGAGTGGGAGAAAGCTCAGCAGCTCCAACTAGAAATTCAAGAACAAACTCAAACTCATTCCAGTTTTGTGTGATTCTCTGAGACAACAGGCAATGTGTCTTAGGGTAAGTGCTGAAGAGGGTCAGAGCATGAGGTGATGAGTTTGTTCTTGCTTTCTGTAGCTCCCTGTGTTGGCAAGGGGAGGCCTGTTAGACACAGAGGACATCACACTGAAGGAGCAGCGGACCTTTGAACTTTTGGCAGTAGTGCCCGCGGAAAGTAAGAATGTGATCTTGTTTGTATAGATGTGGGAGACGAGACAGCTGACTCCTAACAGAGATTCAATCTGTATGTGGGTACATTTCCCAAACCTTTCTCCAAGGGTGCAGTTTATGTTGCCTTTTCCATGGACCATGATGCAAATAATTTTGCCAGTGCAACAAAACTTTTTAGTTTTTATTTTTTAAGAGTCCAATGGAGTGTGTCTTTAGACTATTCATTCACATGACAATAATCACTGTTAATTCCAAAACATTTCTCACACATTTGGGAAAAACTCAGTAACAGTTATTCTCCACTCCTCGCTATAAGGCCTTGGCAACAATGAATCCAATTTATATCTGCGTGGATTTGCCGGTTCTGGACATGGCACATAAATAGAATCAGTGAGCCCTCAAGGTTCGTCCATGTTTCAGTCAGTATTAGTATTCTATTCTTTTTTCTTATTGACAAATATTCTAACGTTATATGAAGATGACATATTTTGCAGACACATTTCTCAGTTGAGGGACAGCTGGGCTGTTTCTACCCTGCGACTGTTAGGAGTAATGTTGCCTGAATGTGTATGTGAAAGTTTTTAAATGATCTTTGGCTATATACCCATTTCTAGGTCATATGGTAATTCTATATTTTGCTTCTGAGAAACTGCAAAAAACCGTTTCAAATAAATCATCCTACTAAGTAATTTAAAATGTTAAAGTAAGCCCAAAACACTGAGCAGTGCTTCCGATCAGCATGGGATAACCCCAGCAACTTATTTTTTTTTTTTACCCAAAAGCTAATATTTGCCACATGCTTTAATTTTTGGAAAATAGTATTTTTTTTAAAACTTTTAGAAATATTAACGACAGAGTATGTTCTCTCATTAGAGTAACGTTGCAGGTCTGGTGGGACTGGAATTCCAGGTTGGGAGCAGAATGCAGCAAAACCAGCCTTGCAGTTGCTTTTCTAGACTTAGAGAGAGTGTTCTCTTCTTTCTCCTCCTCCTCTGCTGGAAGACTTTTCTCACTTCCTTCTCTCTCCTCCCTCTCTCCCCTCTCTCCCTCATTTCCTCTCTCCTTCTCTCTGTTTTTATATCTCTCATTTTTCTCTAAGCAATAAGTTGATGGTTCCCATGTTTCAGCATTTTTGTGGACCAGTAAATAACTTTTTTTTTTGTCAATGGATTTAGCTAAGCTTGCCAAATTTCTGTTTTGACAAATAAAGAAATATAAAACTATCTTGTATTACCATGACTTCAGTAAAGAAAGGGCATCTTTAAAGAGGTAGATAGTAGACTAAAAGCTTCCTTAATTAAGCATTTATTTTACTTTCATTGAAAATGTAGATTTACAGAGAAGGAGAAACAGAGAAAAGATTTTCTATCCACTGGTTCACTCTCCACGTGGTGCAACAACCAGAGCTGAGCCAATATAAAGCCACTAGCCGGGAACTTCCTCCAGGTCTCCCACACAGGTGCAGGGTCCCAAGGCTTTGGGATGTCCTCCACTGCTTTCCCAGGCCACAAGCAGGGAGCTGGATGGGAAGTGAAGCAGCCGGGACACAAATTGGTGCAGAAAAGGGAGTCTGGCGCAGGCAAGGTGAGGATTTAGCCACTGAATCTTTATGCCGGGCCCAAACTAAAAGCTTTTAAAATTTATTTCAGTAACTAATTTTATGAGCTGATCAATGTATTTTTCTCATTATGTTGAGAAATGAGAAGAAAAAAAAACTCTCCATAATGCAATGAATAAAAACTCTTGCATAAACCTGAAAGGTAAGTCAGATAATATTAGCTTAGGGCTACATTAATGGAGCCTGCCTATTGTGTTAAAGTGATTCAGAATAAATGTTCCTAATTCCACTCAACCATCTTACCATCATATAAAAAATGATATCATGTCTGAAATTTTTTTTCTCTAGTTCTTTCTTTCCCAGAATATTAAAGTTCATTTCTTTCTATGTTCCTAGGCTTTTGTAATCTGGAAGTACAAAAAGCTGTTGGTGGGAAGTCCAGTGATAATTAAAATAAGTTAAATTGATATGAGTGCTACATACCTGGGAAGGACTTGGGTGGGGGAAGCTGAGAAAGGTAAGAAGCTACCCTTTGGAAGCCCGGTGCAGTCGCCTAGCGACTAAATCCTCGCCAGGATCCCATATGGGTACCAGTTTATATATCCCAGAGGCTCTACTTCCCACCCAGCTCCCTGCTTGTGGCCTAGGAAAGCAGTCGAGAACAGCCCAAGGCCTTGGGACCCTGCACCTGTGTGGGAGACCTGGAGGAAGTTTCTGGCTCCTGGTTTCCGATCGGCACAACACCGGCCATTGCAGCCGCATGGGGAATGAACCATCTGAGGAAAGATCTTCCTCTCTGTCTCTCCTCCTCTCTGTATATCTGACTTTGCAATAAAAATAAATAAATAATTTTAAAAAAATAAGGAACGCTTCAGGTTGAAGGTACTTCTATTTGAGTGAATTTGGTGTTGGGAGTAGAAAATTCCAAAAAATATAGGGTAAAACTTAGCAATATTGATAATAACAAATATATTGCTTAGATAAGAAAAGTTTCCTTAATCATTTTTCAGAAATGTTAAATAAAAGCATTGGAATTCCTTTTTTTTTTAAATAAAAAAATAAAAACTTGACCACATGATGCCTGAAAGTCATACAAAACAAACACAAGATAATATTTGCTTTCAGATTTTTTTATGTCACCTTATGCCTGGCACACCTTCACTTTTTTCTCTGAGACACTTGGATTTGATTCTCTGTCGCCTGAGCAAAATTTTCTCTCAGACAATAAATATTATTTGTATAGAATAGACTCTATCAATGTAAACACGTGGTGTGTATCCTTTTGATGGAGGGCAGATGGCTACAAAGGCCATCTTTATTCATTTATTCCTTCATCTGAATCACATTTATTGAGCGTATATGAGTGGATTTCACCTAATGGCCAGCAAGACATACAGAAAGCTAATGCAGACCTTGAATTTTAAAACATGTGCCCTCAGTCTTGCAAACAAAAGAAATTCCAAAAGTGTAGAATCACACTACCATACGAAGAGACGTGAAGCAGCAGGGTGGGGCAACAGGTGCCAGAGTACACAAAAGTCTTTCTGGAAGAGGTGACAGCTGAGCTTGAGATGCCAACAGCAATGCCATCAGACTTGGGTGTGGAGAACATTCCTGGAAGAGCGAAACAGGAGCAGCCTACGGTCATTACAGGACTGGGACTGGTAACAGAGGAGCCTGGAGAAGCTGGCGGGGGTCCGAGAATGAAGATGGACCGCGGATTATCTCATGGGTCTGACAGCCAGGGATTCACTCCAACAGGCATCATGTAATCTGCATTTAGAAACTTCACAATGGTAACGTCGGGGAGGATAGGCTCACAGAGCAGACCAGACGAAGGCTGACCAGCGGGGCAACTATTACATGTGGCCAGACAGGAAAAAAAACAGAGAAGGACTATGATGGACAGTACATGCAACCAATCAGGGCTGAGAAAGCCTAAGATGAACTCTGAGTGGGAAGATCTGGCAGGTAGGGTTTGGATGTCTCTAAAGAATCAGATTTTAAAGATTCTGACTAAAAGAAATGGGACCTGCTTAGAGTGTGTGTTGGCTCTCAGTCTCCAATGCCTATCACAGATCAATCCACCACAGGCACTTGGTGCATGTCTGCGGAATGAGTAGGAAGTGAATTCCAGAGTATGTCAGTTACCTCTCACTGCATAATATCCTAAGCATGAACTTTTTGCTTTTTAACAGTTTTAGACATTCATCATTTATTTATTTATCTGAAAAGTTGAGTCTCACACACCCACCCACCCACCCCCCTCTGGTTTACCTTCAAATGCCTGCAATAGCTGGGAGTAGGTCAGGATGAAGTTCTCCCGTGTGGATGGCAAGGATCCAAGCAGTTAGGCCATGATCTGCTGCTTCTCAGGAGTATTAGCAGGAAGCTGCAACAAAAGTAGATACCCGAGGTAATCCCAGGTAATTTTGCGATGGGATATCATCACCCCAAGCTATGGCTTAATCCGTTGGGCTGCAATGCTTGGCCCAACAAGCAATATTCTTGCCCACCTGTCTGCAGCTTTTGCTTTGCTGCTACAGGCCAGGCTTGTGAGTCTGAGCATCAGCATTCATCATTTACTCAGGCAACTGTAAGCCTCTGGCAGGTACATTTCTGGCTGGATGGCAATCCAGCTGAAAGACAGAGTGACCAAGCCACATGTGTCTTACCAGGTAGTTGTTTCGTCTGGGTTTGTTCCCATGGTGAGAGCAAAGTTCCAGGAAAGAGAACAGAAGTAAGCAAGGCTACTCAAGGCTCACACTTATATCGGGCACAAGCTTTGTTGCATTTTGCTGGCCAAACCAAGTAACAGGTTTAGCCCAGATGCAAGGTGCTGGGGAAACCACTTCTTGATGAAAGAAAATGAAAAAGTCACCTTTCAAATTGTGTGGATACAATAGGCTAGTGAGGAAATAGCTGAGGTCATTTTTACAGCCTGTCACATGGACAGAAGAAAAAGGCTGAGCAAAACCCAGGAAACTGGGCTCTGCCAGGTAGGAGGTACTTGGACTGACAGTCATGACTCATATAAAGGCTTGGTGGGGCAGGGCACATAGAGAAAGGTGGAACTGGAGAAGAATGTGGAGACTGGATCACGGTGGGTTTTGAAGGCCTGGGTGAAGAGTGATCTGAACAATATTTCCTGCTCCTTGGATAGCTATAAAAAGTTTTTGGGTTGGTTTGGGCAAGGATCAACAGTTCAAATCACATAGGAGGACCTATATGCTATATCAGGATGCCTGGTTTGAGACCCAACTCAGCTCAACATTTAGGCTGTTGCCACCCACATGGAGACCCCGATGAAGTTCCCAACTCCTGGTTTCAGCCTGGCTGTCGAATAAATTCTGGGAAAAACAGTAGATCAGAAAGTTTTGCCTGTCTGTCTCTTCTCCTCTTTTTCTGCCTTCAAAATAAACAAAAGCAAAAACAAAATTTTATTCTGAAATAGAAAGCAATGTCATCAGATGATATCTTGGCCAATTTGGGAGACTAGGGGGAACTCCTTATAGGGCACTTGTCATTCAGAAGTAGGCTGGTCACTGCAGCCCTGCAGAAAGTATATGGGCGGACAGGCTCTCCTATAGGGGTTTGTCCCAGCGGTTTCCCTTTGCCAGCTCTGGACTCATTCCATATTGCTAAACCAGCAACATGCCCAGGTTGACTGAAATCACCATGCAAGTAAAGATTACAGCATTCTCAACAGTGCACCACCTACTTGCCAGCCCGAGCTAATGTTTAGCTACTTGTTTCTCTCCTTTGAAGTGCCTTGGTAATAAAATGAATGTAGCTATCAATTTCTTATACAGTGCTTAGGGGGCATAAATATTGAACTTCTAGTAGAAGAGCCAGGTGGCTTTTTCAAAGCTCAATCATATTTACCTTTGAACTACAAGTAAAGTAAACATGTCTCTAGAACGGCCTTGAGCTAGCCTGGGTGTTTCTCAGCTTTATTTTGCAGTCTTGGGAACTTGGGCACAGGTGGACTAGCATCGGAGTGGCAGCAACTGTGTCACAGGGATGTGAGTAGTTTGACTCCCATCTTAAATGGCAAAGTCCTCGTGCTATAAGTATATGCATCATTAAGGTCTATGTAAATGCTAGCAGGATCACACCATCCATGCTAAAAATGGCGGCATTACAGACAGTTCAGCTCTGTGGATTAGAATCACAAGATCCCAGGATGCTTCTCTCCCAGCTTTTGTGATCACTGATTCTTATACATCCTCTGGGATTTGACTTCTACAGTGGAGAAACAGCCATGTGGTTCCCCCACCTTGTTTCTAACCCCAACACGTTGTGCTTAAGAGTGATTAGTTGAGTAGATACAGGAACAAATGTTCAAGTCAGAGGCTAACACTGCTGAACTCAGTTCTCGGTTGTGCCACCTGCCAGCTGTATTTTCACAGATAGGTTCTAACCTAGCCTTTCCGAGCATCAGATTTATCATATGTACAATCGTAAGAAGATAAGTGGTTCTGCCTCTGGTTTTTGTTTTCAATTTTTTGCCAGTCTATTTGAGAGGTGGAGAGAAAATGATAGTGGCATTTTGTTCATTCCCCAGATTCTTGTAAAAGGGTCAGGACTGGGTTGGGCTGAAGCTCGGAGCCAAGAACTCAATCCATGTCTCCCACATGGATGACAGAAACCCAGCCTCTTGAGCCTGCTGCCTGCAAGAGTTTGCATTGACAGAGAGATGGAGTTGGGAGACAGAACTAGTTTGGTGAGAGGTGCAAGTATTCTAATCAGCAGACTGCACACCCACTCCTGTACCCCAGCTTTTGGGGAAGAACGGGTCTCCATAGGGACTGTTACACGGCAGGTGTTTAGTAAGTAAAAGATGAGAACGAGCGAGTTGGAAGTACTGTGGGAAAGTAGAGTTCTATCTCATATTCAAAAATATGCAGAAGAGGAAGTATGTGTCAGTCCAAACCTATTTAACTGCAGTTGGGCAGACGGTGTCACAAAACCATTTTTCATCACTTTGCGTTCGTCTTTTGGACTCCTTCCATCTCACCAAACCCATCCCCTTCTTCATCTCGAGATGGCCTTTGAAAATGCAGCCCAAATGAGAGCATGTTGCTGAACCAAATGTGACCCCCCACACACACACACCCCTCATTAAATAAGTTCAACGTGTTTTACGATGGACTCAATTGAACTCCACTAGAAAGATATGACTAGATTCTGAACTGTGATAGCCGTGCATGTGACTTCTTTAGAAATGGGGGCCTTTCAGATGCAGTCAGGTTAAAACAAGTCCATAGAAGATTAGAGTGGCCGAAACTCCGACTCCCGGTGTTTTCATAGGAACGAGTTGGAACTGATGCACGGAGACTTTGGAAGCAGAGATGAGACCAACGTATCTGCAGGCCAAAGAATGCCAAGAATGGCTGGCAGCTCCCCAAGGTGGGGGTACTCTGCAGAAAATCTGCTTTCAGACTTCAAGCCCCCAAACTGTTAAGAAAGTAAGTAACTGTTGGGGATGGCCACCAATTCGTGGTGACTTGTGATGGCAGACCCGGGAAAACAAGACACAGACAGATGGCAGTTCAGGCTTTATTATTTCCTCCAGTTATTTCCAGGTAGAAGTTGTAGATCAGAAGAAAACATTTTCAGGCAATGAGACATTTTCAAAAGCATGAAAATTCAAAGTCATAGGAGCCAAAAGAAAAAAAAAAAAAGAATCAGAGGAGGCAGCAAAGGAGGTGGGAGCCAAGAGGCAACTGTGGCATAGACAGGCGAACAGCTGGCAGTGCTGGCCAGAGCGACTTCCAGCTGAGTGAACCAGGTGTGTGGGGGGGCTGCCAACAGCTGCTGCAGAAGACAGGTGTCATGAGTCAGACTGCCTAGGACAATTGCAAAAGTCATGCAAGGTCAAGTCCAAAGCCCAGGGAGAAACGCCCATGTCAGGTTCGTGCCGGACGTTTGATCACCCCTTCATTCCTACATCGCACGGATCCCGGGTTTGCTAACACTTGCAAAGGGCCGGTACAGTAGCAGAAGGGATTTCTACCTAAATCATTCCTGAAAAGTTGTGTTTCATGTACATTTATAACTTTGGTCTGTAACCAACTTTTAAGCAGCCACTAGTGAATATTCGAAGTATGTCTTATCTAAGGGGACCTGGATCATTCTCTTCTGCCCATTTTCCGTATCCCAAGAGTGAAGGCCAATCCTCCAGGAGTAGGCTGCACTCACCAGGGCTGCAGGTGAGAGGGAGGAGTAGATTGTAAGTACTGCTGGCTTCTCCCAGAGAACCACAGAGTACTGAATACAACTGCACAACTTGCTGTGGCAAAACATCCATGGCTTCTATCCCACTACCTCAGGCAATGGAGGCTGAGCGTGGACCCCAAGCACTTAGAACTGAATTGCGATTTCTGCATGGTGATTTTTGAAAGACTATGCTGATAGCTTATTCTAAAATGCTATAGAACTCTCTCAGTACAGGACCAAGTCTGTGGGACTCAGGGTCAGAGATGGTGGCCGGCAGAGGCTTTGTATGTAGAGCGGGAGGAGTTGTTGCATATACTCAAGCAGAAAGTAGATGTCGGGCAGGAAGTGCCAGTAGGAAGGGGAGGGCAGGCAGAGCCAGAATCCATCAAAAAAGTCACATGGCTTTGGTTGCCTCCCCTGTGTGGGCTGAGGAGACAAAGTCGGTACAGTGAGAATAAGGGTACTCCCTTGGGAAAATTGTGGTCAGAATGTATTCAACTTCTGTAACCAGTTTCTGGAAACTTCTCTCCTCTGTCCTTGACTGCTCTTACCCTTGTTTCTTTTATAGCCTTCATCACTCCCTGAAACAATAGTGCTCATCTACTTGATTACTTGTTGATTGCTTTATTCTCCATGGAAAAGTGACCTCCCTGGGAACTTGTTCCACAACAACCTAGTCCCTAGGACAGTGGCGGACAGCTAAGAGTATTTCAATAAATGCTTGTCAACAAAACGAAACATAGTCTAATGGACTGATTTTGAATGAAGAGCATGGGTTCCGTGTCCCACCCACCTAGCACAAACTTCCCTGGCTCCTGTCACTGGCTGTCGGCTTGGGGTCTAGTTATTCCACCTTTCTGTGCCTCAGCATCTTCTAGTGCAAAATGGAGGCACAAGTATAACTGCTGTATAGGATTGCTAGGAAGGTTGCATGAGTGAATGAATATGTCTGAAATGAACTGGAAGTATTTTCCTAAAGAGCCAAATAGTAAATAGTTTAGACTTTTCAGACCCTAGGGTCTCTGATGCAGTGACTCCAGTTTGTCTTTGTAGTGCAAGAAAAGCAGGACAGTATTCTGATTGCAACATTAACAGCGTGTTGGGCCCGGCGCAGTAGCTTAGTGGCTAAAGTCTTTGCCTCGCATGAGCTGGAATCACATATGGGCGCCGAATCATATCCCAGCAGCCCCGTTTCCCATCCAGCTCCCTGCCTGTGACCTGGGAAGACAGTCGAGGATGGCCCAAATTCTTGAGACCCTGTACCTGCATGGGAGACCTGGAAGAGGTTCCTGGCTTTGGATCGGCATAGCATCGGCCGTTGTGGCCACTTAGAGAGTCAATCAGCAGATGGAAGATCTTCCTCTCTGTCTCTCCTCCTCTCTGAATATCTGACTTTCCAACAAAAATAAAATAAATCTTTTTTAAAAAAATTAGTACCTCGAAGGGACTGGCGCTGTGGTGCTGCTGGTTAACCTAACAACTGTAACAGGAGTACTGTAGGAGTGCTGATTCAAGTCCCAGTGTGATGCTCCCATTCTAGCTCCCTGTTAATGTACATGAGACGGCAGTGGCAAACAGCCCAGGTTCTTGGACCCTGATACCCACGTGGGAGATTTTCATGGAGTTCCAGGCTCCTGGCTTTAGCCTGGTCCAGGTAGCTGTTGTGGTCATTTGGGGAGTGAAGTAGCATGGGAAAGATCTCTTCTTTCCTCCTTCACTGTAACCCTGCCTTTCACATAAATACTGAAAACAGCCTTTTTTAAAATATTTTTTTAATTGAGAAGTCAGATTTACAGAGAGAAGGAGACGCTGAGAGATCTTCCATGCATTGGTTCGCTGTCCAAGTGGCCACAATGGCCAGAACTGAGCTGATCTGAAGCCAGGAGACAGGAACTTCTTTGCATCTCCCACGTGGGTGCAGAGTCCCAAGGCTTTGGGCCAGACTCCACTGCTTTCCCAGGCTGCAAACAGGCAGCTAGATGGGAAAAGGGAGCAGCTGGGACACAAACTGGCTCCCATATGGGATTCCGGTATGTAAGGTGAAGCTTTTACCCACTTGACTATCACATTGGGCTCCAAAAAGAAGCCTTAAAACAAACAAACAAACAAATAAAAACCCAAAAACAAAGCAAAAGCAGAAAGCAAAATGCCAATAATTCCGGTATTTGCAAAATAAATAAATAAAAACATAACACTTTTAAGCAGGTTAGGCAGGGTTTTGGTGTGGTGGCTGGGTTGCCAGTTAGGAGACCTGCATCTTGCCTTGGAGTATTTAAGTTCAATACCAAACTCTGGCTTCTGATTCCAGCTTCCTATTGCAACCCAAGGAAGCAGTGATGATGGCTTAAATAGCTGAACTCCTATCACCTGCTTGGCTGACCTAGCTTGATTTTGCAACTGTAGCTCCAGCCAGTCCTTCTGGCGTGTTGTGGGCATTTGGAGAGTCACTCAGCAGATGCAAGTGTCTCCTCTCTCACTCCCTCTTCCTCTCTCTCTCTCTCTAATATCTAAATAAAAATAATTAAAGCCCACATACAAACATGAGCATTAGCATATAAAGTAGTAATACACTGGCCATGGATTAGAAATCTTTTTTTGTGACAAGTTCACTGTGTAATCAAATGCCTGGGTAGCAGTTTAGTTGCCTGTTACAGAGTGAGGATAATAAATAACCATTCGTTCCTTTTTCACAGGCCTGACAATCCCAGAGGATAATAACAGGAAATGAGAAGTACTAAGAGACTGTTACCAAAAAGGCAAAGTACTCTTCAAATACGGTTTGAGAGCACTGATGAGTCCAAAGTAGCTGTGCAATAGTTAGGTCAGGTACTGCACTCATTTTATGGATAAGGGAGCCCAAGATATAAATGACTCATCGTTTGAACCCAGACAGTGCTAACACCAGCACATCTGGTCACACCACACATGCAGCATAAATCTCACAGGACAGCTTCTCTCGGGACTGACCCCTTTGACCTTCCGATATAGAAGGCTGCCAGGTCTTTAGGCACGTCCCACAGGTGCTTGCTGTCCTTGACGTTATCAGACATACACTTTGTCTTGTCTCATGAAAAAAACTACAGTGGTATGACTGCTCCTTAACTGACGTTAATGCAAAAGAGAAAAATTTGCTATGTAATTCTTAACACCGTTATTCGCTCCAACTCCCAAGACATGCATTTTAAGGAGCTCAATTGTCTTTTCTAGTCAGTTTGTATGTGAGTTGAGTTACATATGTTGGGTTACTATAAGAAATGATTTGGGCCTAAATGTACAATTACAAGGAGGTGAGGCTTTTGCTTGCTGATAGGCTTGTCTTACTTTTGATTAGAAGGCCAGGGGTCTGCCCCACTTTCAGCTATGTCTGAGTAGATCTTACAATCTTGTGTCGCCTAAATGCCTATGAGAGAAATGTGTTGAGTGCTCTGTAAGTTCATAAGCACAGATAGAACTAAAAATGTGGGCAATACTAAATATTGGAATGACTATGGAGAAGGGAAGCTCTCTTAGATCACTGATGGGGATCTGGAATGTATGGCCATTTTTGAAACATTTTCAATTTCTTAAAACAATAAAACTTAACTTCACCAATATGACTGACCCAGTAATTCCATTCTTACGTATCAGCCCAGTGGAAATAAAAATGCTTGCCCACACAAAGATTGGCATATGAATATTCGCAGCGTCATTATTCAGAATGATGAAAAATGAAACGCTCAGCGTTGCCACAATCTGGGAATTGACCAAGTTGCTGAATGGATAAATGGGTTATGCTACTTTCATACGAAACAATTCTGCTCATAACAAAAACTGAACAGAATTTAACCATATGTAAAAACATGAACGAGTCTCAGAAACACAATGTTACATGAAAGATGGATAAAAAGAATGCATGCATTTCCATTCATACAACATTTCCAGCAGCAACAAAATTATACAGCAGCAAAAAACAGACTGAAGGGCCAGTGGGTGGGGTGGAAGGTCGGGGAGCAGAGATGGACTATATAAGGCAATAAAAGAACTTCTTGGGTTGGTAATATATTGCAAATTTTGATTGCAGTGATGATTTTATAACTGTATGCACTGCTAAATCTCATCTAACTTTACAATTTATTTTGTTAAGATTATGAATGTATGTAATTAAAAAGCAGTTTGAGGGCTTGTCATGTTAGCCTCGTGGCTAAAGGCCTCGCCTTGCCTGTACCAAGATCCCATATGGATGCCAGTTTGTGTCCCAAGTACTCCACTTCCCATCCAGCTCCCTGCCTGTGGCCCAGGAAAGCAGTAGAGGATGACCCAAAGCCTTGGGACCCTGCACCTGCATGGGAGACAAGAAAGAAGCTCCTGGCTCCTGGTTTTGGATCGGCTTAGCTCCAGTCATTGCAACCACTTGGAGAATAATCAGCAGATGAAGTCTTTTTTTTTTTTTTTTAATTGTTGCTTACATTGTATTATGTAGTACCAGATGAAGTCTTTGTCTCTGTCTCTCTTTCTCTCTGTAAATTCCAATTAAAACAAATAAATCTTTAAAAAATTTAAAAAGGGAGAGAGAAAAAAAAAAGAAAGATAGTTTGATAGAGGTGGAGACAGGGAGAGATCTTCCACCTTTGTTTCACTCTCCAAATGGCAGTGCAACCAGGAGCCAGTGATTCCATCCTGGTCTCCCTCTTGGCTAGCAGAGTCCTGAGTAGCTGATTCCTTATCTGCTGCTTCCTATGGGAGCTGTATTGCAAGCAGGGTAACTGGGACTCAAACTTGTGCTCTGACACGGGATGCAGGAATCCCAGGTAGCAGCTTAATAAACAGTTCCCAACCTCACTGTCAGTGAAAGTGTTATCTAATCTAACATCCTGAACCGTAAGTGTGCTGCAGTAATGAGTTCACAGACCCCTGCTTTAGACATATATATATATTTCATACATATATATTTCATATTTCATATATATGTATATTTCATTCTTTTAGGTCATATTCTGGTGGTGTAATTGAAGCTCACAATAACTCCTGAGGCTATTGGTGGATCTAATCTGTTTCCTAGATCCATTACGTAATCACGGTGAGAGTCCCCCATGTCACTACTGTCTTGGAATAACTGAGTGTTGGTTTTTAAAAACACATACATTTGTTTAATCTTTCAGATTGCTGCAAACTCTGGGGAGGTTGGCTCTTTTTTAAGTGCTATAGCAGTCGTTCAGAGCTGTTCACACACATTCCAGTTCCTCTTAGTGTGGAAACTTAAGGAGCCTGGACTTCGGCCCCTGTGAAGTTAGGCTTGGTCATGGCACTGGCTTAAGTCAAAGGCAAAAGAGTGGAGTGATACGTTACTTCTGGCCAGAAGTTTTTAAGAGCCAGTGCGCAGACGCCACATCCCCTATTCTCTCCCTTTTGTGATCATGAAAGCAGCGTGGAGATAGCACCCATGCCAGCATGGGGCCCTTATGATCAGAGCTCCCAGCCGACTCACTCTGGGAGGTGGCATGAACAAGAACTGAGCCTTAGCAAGTCATTGACATTCAGGGTTGGTTGTAGCTGTAGCAAGGTAGTATAGTCTCACGGATGGAAATTTTTGTATGATAATGACATGAAAAATTGATCATGCCCTTTCACTTTAGGAAAAGGTGTAAATTGAAACTGGGACTATGTAACTACGAAACAGAGGCAAACTGATGGCTTCATAGTCAATCATGTTCTGATTTGAAAGTTTCAGAATGCATTTTTTTTAAAGTAAAAAATGAAACAGGGGAAATGCTTTGACTCAGCAGTGAAATAAGCCATGGGTTTCTATGAAAGTGGCACCCAAAATTCAGAAAGAACAGGAAGTTTTAACTTGAGCTGAATTTATCTGTTTTTTTTTTCTTAAGGATTTATATTTATTTTTATTGGAAAGCCGAATATACAGAGAGGAGGAAAGACAGAGAGGAAGATCTTCCATCACTCCCCAAGCGGCTGCAATGGCCAGAGCTGAGCCAATCCAAAGCCAGGAGCTAGGTCTCCCACGTGGATGCAGGGTCTTGGGCCATCCTAGACTGCTTTCCTGGGCCACAAGCAGGGAGGTGGATGGGAAGCACACCTCCGGGATTAGAACCAGTGCCCATATGGGATCCCGGCCTGTGCGAGGCGAGGACCTTAACGATTATGCTATCGTGCCAGGCCCAGATTTGATCCGTTTCTACTTTGTTCTTCATCTTTCTATGCTGTGTGCAGTGTGATTTCACAGGCACACCTGTATACTGCCCTCACTAGAAGAGGGATTTAATCAAGTGCTTACCAATGAATGAAGCCTTTTGTGCCTGGTCCCAAACAGGAAGTTATTTTTCTTGTCCAAGGAAAGAGACAAAATGATCTTTCCCAGTGCCACACAGGCAGATGCCCACTCAGGATACAGAAGGTCAGAGGGAGCTACTGGGAAGACAGGCAAAGGCTCACATGGACAACGAAATAACGTTTTGCAAATCGTCTTGTTTCTGAACAGAGCAGAAATTCCTGCCATGGGAATGAAAAACATCAAAGAAACAATCGCGCAGTGCAACTGGGTCTAAGATTTTGGACTAGAACCCAAACAGAATCCACAATGCTTATGCAATGCAAGAAGAGAAATAGCCACCAAACTGCTAAAAATTCTCACCCTAAGCCATGATAGCAGAACTCTTTCTTATATCACAACCCTTGCTGGTACACAGAAGGGGTTGTGTGTGTGAGCATGTTGAAAGTATACTATTTCTCCATAGCCATTTTTCTATCCTTAAAGAGTTGCATGATTCAGGACTCCTTTGGGTATGTCTATTTAGGGACATAAAGACATCTGGGCAGGGGGAAGGAGAGGACAGGATTCTGTATGTGTCTGTTAAGAGTCAAGATGCTGAGGATGGGACAGACACATGCATATGTAGACCCCAGGTCTCAGCTACACAATGCTGTGTCATTGCACTCAGAGTGCTTAAATATCTTGTCAAAGTCTTATAATGTAATTATATCTCCAAATATGCCATAACATTCCGTGTTTTTTAACACACTCTTTCCTGCATTCTAAGGTTTAAGATGCCTGCATTCTAGGCATGTCATGCTCTTGAACTAATGTCCACATCAAACTCTTGAACTCTTCTTCGGCTCAGTTGATGGCACCAGTTGCTCAGGTCAAAAACCTGAAGCTGTGATGCCTTCTCTCTTTAACTCACACCGCTCACCAGCAGGTCACACAAATCCTGCCAATAATAACTTCAAAATGCAGGAGGTTCCCAACATAAGGTATTCATCTCAGGGCTTTCCAACTTTACAATGGCCTGGATGTATTGTACGTTCCGTACAAAGTGTTTAATACATTTTGAACTTTGGTCTTGCCCTGGGCTAGTGAAATATGGCACCATGCTTTCTCATGGTGTGAGGCAAGGGCAGTGAGCACATCCTTGATTGGCCTTGCCACATATGGGGAAACAGCCAATATTCTTTTATTATTATTTTCTTTTTTAAAAAATTGTACTTCTTTTTTATTAGTGTTGTTTTATGATATAGTTCCATAGGCTCTGGGATGTCTCTTATCTCCTCCCCAATTCCTTCCCGCCTTCACTGAGTTCCCCTATATCATTACTATAGTATAGTTCTTCATACACAGCCATATGTCCATTCTTGTGGGCATGGACAATGGCAGAAAATCCAGCATCCCATTGTCAAGATATAGTTAACAGTTTCATTGGGAGTCCATCTCTTTGTCTGGAAGTAGAGATGCATACTGCATTGTATCCTCACATCTGGATATGATAGTCTCCATTACACAATTACTATACATACCCCTAAATAAAAAGCCATAATACAATATCAACAACAGGAAGAAAAATAGAAATTTACAATGCCATGAAGTTAAATAACATGCTGCTAGGTACGATAGCCTCCATTACACAGTTACTATGAAACCGCTTAAAGGAAAAGCCAGAAAACAAAATCAACAACAGGAAGAAAAAAAGTGAGTTCTAGCAAAGTGAGTTCTCACTGTTGTCCCTGCAGCCTTAAAACCTTTGCCACACTGTACAAAATGGCACCTGCTGTGTCACTACTAGAGTTCTTGATCTGCTGGCCATCAGGTCTGAGAGCTACCCTGACCCATCTTGGGTGGAACCTGTAGGATGCCACGTTGTTGCAGTTCACTGAGCCAGAAATGAGTTCACTCCCAGCTTAGCGCATGTTCAGTCTTTGCCTCCTTAAACAAAATGGCGCCTGATTCGGCTCTAGGGGGTAGACTGGGCTGTGAAACCCACTCTGTTCCGGCACTACCCATTTGAGATCTGATGCTCTGACTCTGCTCCTGGTCAAATCAAATAGATCAGCAGGATGGGCAGTTGTTCGTCTGGTTCACCTCCTGAGTTCCCAGTGAAAGTCCCTTCCCTCCTGGTTGCTGGTGTAGTTCTGTTTGCTGGTGCAATTCAGATCACCTCTCACTGAATGCCACTGGGGTATCAACCATTGCAACGCCACATCGTTGCTTTTGCTGCTTTCCTGTGTCTGTCAGTCTCCAGGTATCCCTCTGCTGTTGTTCTGTTCTTTGTTATTCCCTGGAATGTGCCCTCTCTGCTTGGCACTGGCTGATATTTCTCCATCTGTTACCCTATTCTGCCATCTTGATTCTCTCTTTTATTATTATTTTTTCATGTTACAGTTTTGTAGGTACAGGGATCGTTTTCTCTTCCCACCATTTCCCTGCGAATTGTCACAGTAATACAGTACCTTTTTTTTTTTTAAGATTTATTTAATTTTATTGGGAAGTCAGATATATAGAGAGGAGGAGAGACACAGAGGAAAATCTTCCGTCCAATGATTCACTCCCCATGTAAGCACAACGGCCGATGCTATGCCGATCTGAAGCCAGGAACCAGGAACTTTCTCCAGGTCTCCCACACGGGTGCAGGGTCCCAAGGCTTTGGGCTATCCTCGACTGTTTTCCCAGGCCACAGGCAGGGAGCTGGACGGGAAGTGGAGCGGGGCTGCAGGGATTAGAACCGGTGCCGATATGGGATCCCGGGGCGTTCAAGGTGAGGACTTTAGCCGCTAGGCCACGCCACCGGGCCCAGTAATACAGTACCTTAACAGAAGTTAAGAGAAGATAGGACGGGCCCGGTGGCGTGGCCTAGCGGCTAAAGTTCTCACCTTGAACGCCCCGGGATCCCATATCGGCCCAGGTTCTATCCCGGCAGCCCTGCTTCCCTTCCAGCTCTCTGCCTGTGGCCCGGGAAAGCAGTCGAGGATGGCCCAAAGCTTTGGGACCCTGCACCCTCGTGGGAGACCCTGAAGAGGCTCCTGGCTTCAGATCGGCATAGTATCGGCCGTTGTACTCACTTGGGGAGTGAATCCTCGGATGGAAGATCTTCCTCTCTGTCTCTCCTCTCTGTATATCCGCCTTTCCAATAAATAAATAATAAAAACAAATCTTAAAAAAAAAAGAGAGAGAGAGAAGACAGAGCAACAACTTCTTTTTTTTTTTTTTTTTAAAGATTTATTTTTATTATTTTCTCATTGGAAAGGCGGATATACAGAGAGGAGAGACAGAGAGGAAGATCTTCCATCCGATGATTCACTCCCCAAGTGAGCGCAACGGGCCGATACTATGCCGATCCGAAGCCAGGAGCCTCTTCCGGGTCTCCCACGCGGGTGCAGGGTCCCAAAGCCTTGGGCCGTCCTCGACTGCTTTCCCGGGCCACAGGCAGGGAGCTGGAAGGGAAGTGGGGCTGCCGGGATTAGAACCGGCGCCCATATGGGATCCCGGGCGTGCTAGGCGAGGACCTTAACCACTTGCGCCACCGCGCCGGGAACAACTTCTTATTCATCAGGTCTTACCACACTGCACTCATTCTTAGAACCCTCGGTTACCTGAGGGACATGAGGCCACCATGACAGAAAGTGGAGTGCGCTGTGCTCTTTCCTTGCCTGCACCAGCTCATTCCCTTTTTTCTTGAAGAGCCGGAAGGCTGTTTGCTTTTCACATGCGTGCATTCACTTCAGAAAGTTGCTGCCTCTCCCTTTGGGGAGATGCCCTCACGGAGGGAAGCAGGGCTTGAATAGGCATGATCCCTTCCTCTGCAGGTGGAAACTCTGCTTTGGATTTTGATGGCTTGTTCTCAAGCGAGGCGATCTGGAGGACAAGAAAAGGTTAATTGGCCAAGCGAGGCCGTGCTTTGCAACACAGAATGTTCTTTAAAAATGGGAGGAAAAGCACCAGAACTTGTTAGCGCCATAAATAATTCACTGGGCTGCCTATTCCAAACTGATACGAAAATCTTTTAGAGTGCCTAGATGTCAATCAGTGCGCAGTTAAGTAAACACTCTACATATTGTAAAACTCGGATTTACGCAGCAGTTGTGTGTCTTACCCAGACAAAAACATAATATTTTGTAAGTTAATTTCCAAGAGTATTAAAATCTCCTGGCCTTACAAAGGTTGCCCGGAATCTCGTAGGCTGAATAGACAGGTCCCCCTGCCATAGGGTTCTACAATAGGCAAGCACTCAGATGGTGCGCTCAGATTTGCTGCCTTCATGGAGAAACACTGTGAGCTGTGATGCTTTTGAGCCCGCTGGACTTCTTCTGACCTCCCGGGGCACAGCAGCAGCAGCACCTGCAAAGGTAAAACGTGCTCGGCTGACGCCCCCAGCCCAGCTCCATCAGTGACTCTCACGCTTACTGGCATGCTTGCTAATCATTTGCAATGCTTTCAAAAGAAGCAAGGAGGATGATGAAGTCAGGATGTTAAGTTCTGCTGTGTTCCAGGAATTGGGCTAAGTGCTAAACAGATCAGGTTTTCCCTTCAATGTTCACCATCACCTTGTGAGGCAAGACTAATACTGTTCCATGTTTCAGAGGCAGTCTCTCAAACATGACAAAAGGTAAAGAATCATCAAAGCCAGCCTTACCAATGACAGCACTGACACCATGAAGCTCCTAAGACGATGCACTCAGGTGGAAACAAAACCACCTTATAATTACTCCATGAGTGACTCAGTCAACATCAGAGAGACATTCTGAAAAATGCCTGGACATCACTCTTCAGAAGCGTGAAGGGCATTGAAGAAAAGACCGAAACTCAGTTACACATCAACAGGAAATAAACAAAACAACAAAAAGCTGTGGGTGAGAATGAACTGGGTCCTGGACTAGGAAACGCACATCAGTGGGGAGCTGGAAGATTGCAGGTCAGCTGAAGGTGCCATCGACAGCTCTCCAATTTGAAGCGTTGCTCTGTGACTTTAAAAAATGCTACCATTTGCAGGAACTAAGTAAATGGAGTTTGGGAATTTTTTTTATTACTTTTATAATTATTATGTAATTAAAATGTATTTCACAATTAAAAGTTGAAAATTGGGAGGGAGTTTTTTTTAAAAAGTGAAAAAAAAAAAGGCTGCCTAGTGTAGCACCCAGCACAGAATCTAGGGGACATGGTAGGTCATGCCATAGTTTGAAGAAAAATGTCTTCTTCCAAGAGCTCTGGGCATTTGGTGTTTGTCTTTAGAATAGTTTATCTGGAAGGTCAATTTCTCCTGTGTAAAAATCCTTGTGGATGATGCATGGTTGGCTTGGAAGAGACTTCAGTAGTACTATGGGAATGCTCAACTTGAAGAGAAGACTCCTGAAGTTATTTTCCTGAAGGGGTGCTGTGAGGATGCTGGGTCCAAGGTCACAGGGCTAGAGAGTCAAGTTTATAAGCCAGCTCTTCTGGGTCCTGGGCTGCTATTTTTGTGCCACCACTCATGTCTGAAAGAGGATACCTCCATGCCAGCTGGAACTCAAGTCCAGAAACCATGGTGTGGGCACTTGATCCACTGGCCTTGTGACTGTCTACCCACCTGCTGGAGATTTGCTTCTCGAGCCAGATAGTCATTCATACATTCATACATTCAACGTATATTTATGGTGTGCCTGCCCATGCCTGCTCATGTTGAAGAGTTAAAGACATAGCAGCTATCAAAAATCAAGTCCTGACATTCTGATGGACAGATCTTGGTAAGAGCTCGTCCCCACCACTGATGGCCTCCATGACCTTGGGCGCATTCCTCTCTAAGCTTTTGTGTGCTCCTCAGAAAGAGAAAGCAGATAGAATTACTCAAAAGCTTTTCTGAGAATTAAATAGGATATTGCATCTCAGCCTTCAGCAGAAATGCCTGACATGTAACTGCTTACCGAATGTCCAGTATCACTGTGATTCTTTTTTTACTTCCCTTGCTTCACCTGGAGTTTGGTCAGCTATACTAGCTTGTGGGGAGAGCTGAGTGCACTGGAAATTCTACAGGACATTTCTCAATGCTTTGAAAGCTCACATTTAGGAAGGTAGGTTTCTCCAAGAGAGCAATTTTCCATTTCCCACTCCATTTCTTTGTTCTTTTCAAAGGTAGTTAAGCGATACAAAGAAAGGGTGAGAAAGGCCAACTGAGAAAATTGGCGCTGAGCAAGGAATTCAAATGGGAGCTGTAATATGCAGTCTCTGCTAGCCTTTATCTAGATTCCAGTGTGACTGTTGCTGGAGGGAGGTTTGCAGATAGCCTCGTTGCAGGCATAAATTGAACTTCATTTTGGCCAACCTTTGATTACTTGCAGAAATAGAAAGAACAGTAGACTACTGTGCAAAAACCAAGATAAGCAGAGCGCTTCCAGGGCTGCGTGCAGTCATGTTCCGGGGTCTTCCCTGTTCTAGCCTGAGGCCGTGATCACTAGATCTCCCTGTCTCACACCTACTGGTTCTCTCCCTGAGCAGGTACGTTAGCATCCATGTTTGTCTCTTTCCCCTGAATCCAAACAGCACTCACTTCAGGACCTCGACCTTTTGATGTGTTTTGAGAATGTGTGTTAAATAAGTAAATCTATTTGGAGCTGTGAAACCTCGAAGAGCAATTGGAAATGAAGTCCTGAGGTGGTGGAAGATTCCAGGTTCATTCCCAATTCTATGTGTCCTCATGCAGATGGTGAAATTTGAGTAAATGGTATCTGTTTTTGTTTCATATGCTTCCGTGCAACAATTTCCAATAACAAGTGGGAGAATTTAAGGGGAAATCTCATAGTATCCTTTCATAAACTCTTTAGAAGAATGACATTAACTAAATCCAATTAGTAGATTAAAATTACCGGGCTATATCACTAGGGATAGACCTGATGAGACACGTGGGATACACATCTTCATATTTCTTGATAAGCAGAGATGGATTTTTAAGGGGTCTCAGCTGACACCTTGGGGCAGCCAGGGCTGAGAGTCCTAGCAGCAGATATTCACACAGTCTGGGAACTTGCCTAGCAGATCCAGGCTGTCTGCTCCAGTTTCAAATGCCTGGAGGAAAGAATCTACGTGGCTCAGCTGGGGTCAGATATATTATGCGGTTCCAGCCAAGGTGGTCAGGCCAACAGGACGACAAGGCACAACAGGTTTTTCAGGACACCATGCCTGTCAAGAATTCCTGCAACAAAAAAGGAAAAGTAGGCCTTGCTCAGTGGCCTAGCGGCTAAAATCTTCGCCTTGAACATGCCAGAATCCCATATAGTTTTGGTTCTGATCTCAGTGGCCAGGCTTCCCATCCAGCTCCCTGCTTGTGGCCTGGGAAAGCCGTCAAGGATGGCCCAAGGCCTTGTGACCCTGCACCTGTGTGGGAGACCCGGAAGAAGCTCTGGGCTTGTGGCTTCAGATTGGCGCAGCTCCAGCCTTGGCAGCTGCTTAGGCAGTGGATCATCAGATGGAAGATCTTCCTCTCTGTCTCTCCTCCTCTCTATATATCTGACTTTCCAATAAAAATAAATATAAGAAATTTTTTTTGAAAAAAAATGGAAGGTTGGGAAGGCACTAAGGAGGTTGTTGGGTAGATATCTAGAGTTGTTTCTACTTGTTCCAGAATAATTTGAGACAGTTTGCAAAGGGACAGGCAATGCCTTCAGTTAAATGGAAAGATCCAGTGGGAAAGAGATGGCAAGAGGAATCCGGTGAAGAACAGGAAGACTGATGTCCTGGATTATCCCATGAGGCCCAGCACACTCTGCTAGAAGTGGATCTGGCATTTGGCTTTGAGCTCCTTTACGGCAAACACACCAAAAGGGGAGTCAGCTGCACAATTCCCAATACTTGTAAGTTGTATTAATCACCAGCAAACAGCTCTCCAGAAGAGAAAATGCTGAAAAGCAGGAAGCAGAAGAGGTTGACTTATCACTCACTTGAGAACCATTTTCCCTACGTGACTCAGTGAGCCACATCCTTAACATCTTTACCGCTAGCAGCAAGACAAAATGGATTGCTATGACATCACTCATAGGCCTGTTGCTCAAGGCCAAGTGCAGGGGGCAGAGTACAGCTTGGGATCAGTGCACAGTACTTGTGTCACTGCGAGAGTGGGGAATAAGTTTAGCTGAGACTTCATGCTCTTCTTTTTTTGAAAAAGAGAAATCAGTATTTTTCCTATGCTTGCCTCCGCTCACAGGCCCCCACCCATACCACAAAGTGTGATGTGTCAAAGCTGGCTTGCTCGCTTGCACAAGAACCTACCAGCGAATAGGGCCTAAACCACATTAAGGCTTGGTCCCCTTGCAGGAGTTCAGAGGAAGTTGTTTGAGGTTCTCTCTGTGGCTGAAATCAGAAGAAAGGTGTGAGATGTGAGATGGGAACATGCCATGAAATGACACTGCCATTCTGAGTTCATTTTTCAGAAAATCTGTCCTACCATCAATCTGCTACCTGATTCAACCTAAACTCATCTCCGGAACACCTTCTATTCCGTCTTACCTCATTCAGTCCAGAAAATATTCGATTCCCTGGACCTAGAAGAGAGTCAACCCATCAGAGAACAAGCAAAGAACAGTGGCAAAATATTCTGTAGTGTGGTAAACAGCATGAAGATGAAAGGGATTCATCGGTGGGTCATCTGGAGATCACTATCCGAGTTCTAAGTTCAGGATGAGTCCGGGCACAGACTCCTAAGCCAAAGGTCCTGTGCCCTGCTGTCCTTGACTCGGCCCACTGAGCACAGCCTGAGCAATCTCAAGGCACCGAGGTGGAGGAAGACACCTGTGCACATTGCAGTCAAGAAGGATTTTCAAGTCAACTTTGTTCAATTTCAGCCTCTCTCAACCTCAGTTTTACCACTTCTGAATCAGGTATAAGAATGCCTCCCTGTTTCAAGACACTCATAAGGCTTCTCAAGAACATCAAGTGTTAGAGATGATGCACACAAATCAAACCCGGCAAGCGGTGATCACCCCTCAGCTCCTCACCGACCTACTCTTTTGTATTTTCTGCTGTTTGCCACATCTGAGTTTCACCTACTCAGAGTAGACCAGGGGATGAAGGGACTTTGAAAGATCTCACCATAGAGATCAGCTTCCCAAGGGTAGGTCTTTGACTTAGTAGCAGTTAAAACTTCGGGACCAGGTGCAATGGTCCAGTGACTAAAGTCCTCATTTTGCTGGGATCCCATATGGATGCCGGTTCATGTCCCAGCTGTTTAACTTCCCATGCAGCTCCCTGCTTGTGGCCTGGGAAAGCAGCCAAGGATGGCTCAAAACCCTGGGATCCTGAACTTGTGTAGGGTTCCCAGAAGAAGCTCCTGGCTCCTGGCTTTGGATCAGTTCAGTTCTGGCCTTTGTGGCCACTTGGGGAATGAACCAGAAGATTGAAGATCTTTCTGTCTCTTCTTCTCTCTGTAAATCTACCTTTCCAATAAAATAAATATATCTTAAACAAAAAATTAAGACTCCAGTCAGGATACCCACATCCTATGTCGATGTTCCTGGCTCCTAATTAGAGTGTTGTGTTGATTTGTACCCTATGAGGCAGCAGGTGAGGGTTCAAGTGGTGAAAAAGATTATACATCTATGAGTTGTGAAACTTCAAGCTTAGCAGAAGATTTGTACTTTTCAATTTAAAGTCACCCTTACCATGTTGAACACCCAAACTGAGTTTCCTGCTCTTGGTTTCACTGCTCTAATTGTGGCCTTGGACATTGCAAAACCACTGAGGGGGACCCACTGAAGGACAGCTGCTCTCTGTCCCTCTTTTCTTTTTTGCCTTTTAAATAAATAAATATATAGTTTCTAAACCCTTTTCCTCCAGAAAACCTAGATTCCATACCTCTAGAGAAGTGATCGTAGGGTTCATGATTCAGTAGCTCTCCCTGGCTTAGTGAGCAGCAGCAATAAAGAGCAGGAGGGGAGCTGGCAGACCCCAAGAGAGGAATCTCCCCCTGCTCCCATCACGGTGGTTGAGTGTGTCATAGCGCAGGTGCTAGTTTGTCCATCGCACCTCTCCACCCAGCTGTCCAGCTCTGATCCAGTGCTCCTTGTCCACAGGCACGCTCCTCCCATACTCAGCCTTTGTATTCCTGCACAGTGCCACTCTGATTTGAGGACGCTAATAAACCCTTCCTTATGACACTTGCTTCCTTCTTACTATCCAAGTTACTATGTCTACATGCTATGAAAAAGAAACCTGGAAAGTGCACACAAATTTAAAGAAGAGAGATCTCTGTTGATTTCCCCACCGAAAGACAAAAGGCCTGCTCACATCTCTCCAGATTTTTTGCATCTAATACACATTCACACTCCCCAGCTTCCCCCGAATGAAATCACAGGTCATCACGACTTGTTCTTTCTTCACACAACAGTGTTATAACTGTATCCCCCAGGCCATTAAATAATTCTTTACATATTTCTTCGACTCTTATTTGCTCAGAACCATAGCAGCAACATGGAAGCAGGAAGTGGAGAATTTTGAGTTCTACCTTGCTGGGTAACACTGATAAATTTTTGTTCTCCACTCAGCCTCAGCTTCAAGGATCTGTGGTTCTATACATTTCAAAACATGAACAGAATAAAGCAGCAAAAAATGGACTTCGGATCGGAAAAGACATATCCTCTGTTATCCCCACGTTTTCATGAGTTCATACCTGTATGATCATTTTGTTTCAAATGCATTTTCATTTTATCTGGAAGGCAAAATGACAGAGATTAGATAGATAAACCAAGATCGAAAGATCAGTAGATGGTTCGATTATCATCCATCTACTGGCTTACAGCCCAGGTTCTTAGAGCAGGCTATAAAGCCAGGGCCAGAAATTCCATCTGGGCATCTCTTATGAGAGACAGGGACCTAAGACTGGAGTCCCACTGCTTCCCAGGGTGAACTGTAGGAAGCTGAATTGGAAGCAGAGTTAACTGGAACTAGATCAGGTACTCCAGTATGAGCTGCAGGCATCTCAAGTGGCACATTAAGCTGCTATGCCAAGCACCCACCACAGTAGGTGTATAACCTTGTAAGAAGAAACATTGACAGCGCTCAGGAGTCTTGCAAACAGGCCAGACGTCACTGAGGTAGGAGGAAGTCCAGTGAGCTACACACCTCTCCTGCTGGTTTCTGCCACCGTTGGGTCTCCAAGCCACTGGAAGCTTCTCTTTTCACTTGACCCGGACACCAACCTCCCCCCTGTTTTTTAGAAAAAGATTTAATTATCTGTATTTGGAAGCCAGGTGTACAGAGAGAAGGAAAGGCAGAAAAAGATTTTTCCATTCACAGGCTCACTCCCCAAGTGGCTGCAAGGACTGGAAATAAACCTTTCTGAAGCTAGATTCCAGAAGCTTCTTCCAGGTCTCCCACATGGGTTCAAGGTACTAAGGTGTTGGGCCATCCTCTGCTGCTTTCCCAGGCCACATACAGGGAACTGGGTGGGAAGTGGAGCAGCTGGGACATGAGCAGGCGGGTCCATGTGGGATGACGATGCTTGCAGGTGGAGGTTTAATTACCTTATTCAGCCACAGTGCCAGCCTTTTTCTTAATTAACAGAAAAAAATGGGGTTGATCCTATGTCTAACTAAATGTTCATTTTGTAGAGTAGCATTTGGAGCATTAAATATTTATCTTTTTTTTCTGACTCTATTTGATTTTACCAAATTATAAATTATCACTTTAAAAGGATTTATTTATTTTGGAGAGAGAAAAAGAGAGAGAACATATTCCATTCAGTGATTTACTCTCCAAATGGTCACCATTGCCAAAGCTGATTTAATCTGAGCTCAGGAGCTAGGAGCTTTTTCCTGGTCTCCCACATGGGTGCAAGGTCCTAAGGATTTAAGCCTTGTTCAGCTGCCTCCCCAGGCCATAAACCAGGAGCTCTATCAGAAGTAGAGCAGCTGGAACTTGAACCAGCACCCCTCTGGGATGCCAATGCAGAGTATTGGAAATGTATACAAATAAATAATAATAATAAAAAACCTAAATGAAATCACAAAATGTAGAAAATAATAGCATATTAAAAAGTAGGTGAAATAGAAGCATATAAAGGTATATATGTATGAATATAAAAGCATATAAACATACATAAAGCATATATATATACACCAATGAGTATATGCAACACATATACCATAATACTGCATATAATATCCCCACATTTGCTGAAAAAAATTGTTACACATCACATTGACTTCACATAAATATGCTGGTAGAGTTCAGTGTCATCCTGAGCAAGCCATTGAACCTGTCACATCTGACATGGGCTACGACTGTCCATGAGAAATGAGTGGGAAAGTGAAAGTTAAAGCAGATAGAAAATGTAAATTGCCACACAAATATAAAGATTAAAAAATAGTAGCATGTTTCCTTATTACTGATAAGTGGAAGACTGCAAATATGGCAATTCCCCAATTTCTTTTCTTCTCTTTAACTGGGTTTCCAAGAATGAATGTTCTCCTTCTGCTGACTGCACCAGCCTCAGAGTGAAGCTTCTTCCTGGCAAAGACAAACCTGACCTCAAGTTCAGCCAGTGGGAGTAGCAGTGAATGCCACCTATGGCTTCAGCTTTACCAACTGCTCTTGCTCAAATAGGTTGCATACCTAACATCTGGATGAGTTACTATCTGCGATTCTAAACTGACACAAGCAGTCTCACAATATACCTCAATCAATGGGTTATGATCAAAAGGAATTTGGAGGGGTAGTTCTTATGCGTTCACAAATTAATGCATAGTTTAGGACATGGGGATTTCATAATTAGAGCGGGTTAGACTGCACTCTGCCACTCCTTATGAGCCTGCTTCCTGCTAATGCACATATTTCACCATTAAGTCTACTTGGATTCCCGCCATCCACATGGGAGACCCAGAAGAAGTTCCTGGCTCCTAGCTTCAATGTAGCCCAGCTCCAGGTATGGTGGGTACTTAGTGGGGTGAACCAGGGGATGACAGATTCTCTGTGTGTCTCTCCCTCTGTTCCTGGACTTTTCAAAGACAAACTGTGCTGACTTTAGGACAGGAAATTGGGATGACAAATGAGAGAGAAAGTCATTTTTGAAAGGGGGAACCTCCCTCTGGGTTGCAGTGGTAGGACCATCCACGATGGTACAGTGTATGTTCAACATCCCTGGCTCGTACCATCTCTGTAGCGTTGTTCTGCTCCCTGGAAACTGAGGATACTTTGGCTCCAACAAGCTAAGTTTAGTAATTACCAGACATTTGGTCTTTAATTTTCAGGCATTTCCTAAAAGCATGGACACCAATCTGTGTAACTACAATGACCTTACACACATAAAAATATTTATCAATCTTCACTAATACCCAAACCTAGTTCACAGCCTTTGCCTGCCTGGGAGTGAAGGATATATTTTACTGCCTGGTTCTGGTCTTGAGTTTGAAAGACAAGTGAATGATGATGCAATTGTCTTTGTTGAAGAATTGGGACAAATCATTGGATTTCAGAAAGCTTCTTTCAACTTCAGTGTCTCGGTCAAGTATTTGTAACCGAACTATAGCATACTTGTATCAAGACACTTGGTGAATAAAAAAACAACTAATAATGAAAAAAAAATTCTTAAAGAAACCCTGCAGATGACATGGATTGCCTGGCCATATTTTCTGGTATTTCAAATTCTTGGATTTTTTCATCGGTTCCTTTGTTTCCTGACATTTTGTTCTCATATAGCATTGTTATGTAGTCCACAATCAATTCCTTGTCTCCTGTGTCCCATTATTCTTCACTCACAATGTTTGGCCAGGCTACAGCCCTTGAAGAATAGAACCACAGCTACATTCTCACTTATATGAAGGACCTCAAGATTTGCTGCAGAACATCCAAGGTGTTACCACTGCCAGCGTCCGGTTTCATATTCAGCAGGGTTCCCGCAACCTAGAAATCCTTTCATAATGTTCTTATCTAATTCCTACTGCAACCCTTCCACAGACCACTGCACACTACCATTAGGTGACCTTGTCTCCTATGCACTGAGTCTACCGAAGCCTTCTGATAAGAAAGCCAAGCATGCCACCCACAAGCTCACCTACATTCTATCCTAGTCTTTCCTCCTTTGGCCTGACTTTCAAAATTGCCCTCTCCTTTCCCCCTGAGACTGTGCCTATGACCCTCTCACACTGGGAGCCCTGTGTCTTTATCAGTCCTCGGGGGCTCAGTCTGCTGATGGAATATTCCTTCTCTCTTCTTATCCCCCATATCACTTCATGAATATTTGTCTATCTAAATATAGTCAAGTCTCTGTCATCCAAAAAAGACTTTATTGCTTGAGCCTATGCCAGGCCTTGAGTATATTCTGATGTCTCTCATCCCCTTCCCAGCCAGATTCTGAGGATACTATTTCTGGAGAAAATTTCATAGGCTTCATCCAGCTCTTATCCTGTCACTCCCTAGAAAGACTTTTATAAAAGTTCTCTTCTCTGCACCATTTTTCTGGGAACTCTCATCATTCTTATGGTTTCCATCACCCTCCCTGTGCTGCTGGCCCCTGATCCCTCATCTGAGTTTTCCATTTCTTGGATTTCCAAAAAAAAAAACAAACTGGGCCTTCCGACTCAGCCGGTCCTCGGCTAGACTTATCACTTTCCTCCAACCTGAAACAAGCCACTGCTTGTTTTCTTTCTAACTGAATTCCACAAACCTCTTTCTATTGTCCAAAGTGAATGCTAGAAGCATGCTAGATGGTTCTCACCATTACTCCATATCCAGCCAGAACCAAGTGCGGCACAGTTAGGCTTTCTAGATGTGTGTTATCTCCACAACGACCAACCTCATCCGGAAGGCTGCATGACTGCACCTGCCTCAGGATCAGCCTCTTGGCTTCCCGTCTTGCTCCTTGCTAGTCCATGGTGCAGCCGACCATAATCCTTCAAATACATGAGTCACCAGTTAAAAACAGATAGCTGTTCAGCTTCAGATAAAGTTCCAAACTCTCCGTTGTGGTCATCTTGTCCCCTGGTCATTTTCCTACCTCCTCAGATCCCTTTGGCATTTGTAGCCACTCAGGGAACTGAATGCTGCAAAAGAAGAAGGAAAAGGAAGAAGAAGTAGTAGTAGAAGTTCTCCCAAAGCTTCAGATGAGCTGTGTAGTCTATCACCTTTCAGGCTTTGCATGTCCTATTTTTCTGCCTGCATACTCAAGTCATCCACTGTCTTAGAGATTGCCTTAGATACACTTCTTTGATTGACAGCTATTTATGGTATAATATGAAAGGCCAATAAATAAAAGTTCCTCATGATTTGAGTTGTGTGGTGCTTTGTTTATATAGGAATCGCCTATGTTCATTATAGGAAGTTGACAAAAAAAGGCATGCATGTAACATGTGTATGTGTTTATGTTGGCATGCATCCAAATACTACATGTGCTTATAAAAATAGAAAGTAACATATATTATGCAGTAAATGGAAAGGAAAGAGTTATGCTTTGGAATAATAATCACTGCAGCTCTTGTTAAAGCCAGGATCCTGTATGGGAATGCTGTGTGAGTGAGTCCTGGATGTTCTGGGTCCCTGTCTAGCTCGCTGCTGTTACACCTGGGAAGGTAGCGGAAGATGGCTCAAGTCCTTGGGTTTCTGCCACCCATGTGGGAGACCAGGATGGGGCATCTGGCTCCCGGCTTTGCCTGATGTGGAATTGGCTGAGGTGGACATTTGAGGAGTGAGTCAGCAGATGGAAGAGTCTCTCTCTCTCTCCCCAGCACCTCTCCTCTCCCCCCTCCTGTCTCTCTCTCCCCTTCACTGCTCTCTATCCCCAGGCACCTCTCACTCCCCTGCACCTCTCTCTCTCCCAAACACCTCTCTCTCTCTTTCTCTCCCCCTGGACCCCCCTCTCTTCCCCACACCTCTCTCTCTCTCTCTCTCCCCTGCACCTCTCTCTCTTCGTGCATGTGTATAATGTGAGCATCTCCTTTCTGTCTCCGTGGTAAATAAATTAACAAAAAATAAAACCCAAGTACACTCATTCTTGTGAGTAAAAATTTCAGTAAAAGCTTAATGCAGTTAAATGTCCATGATAATTTTTTAAAAATCACAGATATAGGAAACTACCACAGCTTCACCTGCAAATTAACTTTGGCCTTACTGAGAACTTCCTGCAACCATGCAACCTTTTCATTTGCTAAAATATACACAATATATTTAAAAATATATTCTGCATATATATACATTTTAACTCTCCTGAAGTGTATGACTCTGCGCTCTTAAGCATTTTCATGTTAAGCAGCCATCAGTAGTGCCCATGTCCAGAAGTGTTTTCTTGTCTTCAACAGTGATTCTGGACGGGAATTCCTGGGGTGGCCTTTCAGCTTAGTGGTTAAGGTGTCAGTTGAGTAATCTGTGTCCCGTATCTGAGTACCTGGGTAAAATCCTAGGCCTGGAGAGAGTGTATAGGGGCTGGTGCTGTAGCTCAACATGCTAATCGCACAGCTGCAAGCACTGGCATCCCGTTTGGTCTGTTGTATCCATTTTGAGGATGAACCAGTGGATGGATTATCTTTTTCTCTGTCTCTCCTTCTCTCTGCAAATCTACCTTCTAAATAAAAATAATACATAAATCTTTAGAAAAATAAATTGAATTTATCATTTTCATATGACCCAGCCGTTTCACATCCAGTAAGGTTGGAAACATACTCACACAAACACTTTTTATCTTAATATTCATGGGAGTATTAAAGCCAAAAAAAGGAAACAACTCAAATATGTACCATCTGATAAGCGCTTGAATAATATGTGATATGTTGATATCAGGGACATTATTCAGCCATGAAAGGACCGAAGTATTGATGTGAGCGACAATGTGGATGGGCCTTTAAAATGTGATGTTAAATGAAAGAAGCCAGTCACAAAAGGTAACATATGAAGCTTTTCTGTGATATGTCCAGAATAGCTCAATCCACTGTTGCATGCATAAGGATTCTGTGTCTGGAGATAGGAGGTTAGGGGTTGCCTGGGGCTGGGAATGGGCTGCAGAGCAGGCGTCCTTATCCCCAACATTTCAGGCTTTGCTAGCCTGCAGGATGTATTTGGACACTCCTGACCTGTGGCCTCAACTTTATGATGGAAAATATAATTCCAAACCCACTGTGGAGAATAGAATGAGCCATGTGTGCAATACTCCTGGTTCAAAACGCCCTGTAACCAGGTGCCCTCCCTACTGCTGCTGCTGCTACCACCACCATTAGCACTAAGGCTGCTGATACAAAACATGCCTTCAGTAAACAGGAGCTACTTCTGCTGCTATGACCAGCCCCCCTACTGAGGACAGAGCACCCAGGGAAAAGCAAATCACAGGAAAAGGTTTACAAAATCTAGACTGAACTGGAGGATGGGTTCAGAACCTCTGTACAGGGATCATGTCTACGTTCATCATTTAGTCATTGCAGTCATCTGGAGAGTGAGCCAACAGATGTAATATCTCTCTCGTTCATGTCTCCGTCACGCTGCCTTTCCAGGAAATGAATAAATAAGCCTTTAAGGTATAAAAATTTGTTCTCTCAAAGACATTAAGGATTGCTTTATTAAGTTCCACCCATCGCTATAACAGAATGTGTTCAAAAGAAAATGTGAAAAAAAGAATTTGTGGAGAATGGAGGGGACAAAAAGATGATGTCGGGACATTGCAGACATGCTTTGGGCATGTCAAGGGTAGAGCTTTAGCTCTGGAATTAAGAATTCTATCATCTGCTCACTTTGCTAAGCACCTTTCTGAGACAGAACTCTGCAGACATAATCTCATCGAGCCCATATGATAACACCATGAAGCAAATGTTACTGTTATCTCAATTTTTCCACACTTGATCTTAGCCAAAGGCTGAGAAGCAAATCCCAATATTTCTAAATACATTTTTAAAACCCTAACACTCAGAAGGAAAAAGTCATGAGACTAAGAAAGGTAGTGTCACAGTATAAACTCATCTTTCCAAATCCAGGCCTTGTGCTCTCTAAGGGAAAGGGCTTGCCGATGACAGAGACAATCAGCAAGAGGAATCCTGAGGAGGAGCAGGATTAGGTAGCAGACATTCCCTTCAGTGATCTTACCCAGAGCTGTGGCAGGGCATCCCTCCTGGCCTCATCCACATTATGCTCGCTGTGGACAAACCCAGGGATGCCACTTACAGAGAAGGCATCCAGAAGAACCATGCGGATGCTCATCTCCATCCAATCCATGTAGGTGGTAGCATACAATAACAATATGAGTGAAAGTGGGTGTGGGGGTTGCTTAGACAAAAGGGAAACCACTGTCCAAGACCATGATGAGCAGTGGGCTAGAGATAATGAAAGATCAGGTGCCAGCAGCAGTGGAGGCTAGGAGCAAAGATGAAAGAGGGGGAGGGAAGATTGGTTCATCAGAAAGGGAAGGAAAAGATAAGATTGCATGCTGTACGTATCAGGGAAGGGTGGTCTGCAGGGACAATGGATCTCACAGCATGTTAGAAGAACAAGGGAGGACCTGAGAGTTCTGTGACGTAGGAGAAGAGAAAGAAATGAGCCACAGGCAATGTCACCCATCTCAGCCTTCCAGGAAAGACTATTGTTGAGTTGGTTCCCCTGTTGGAGTGGGAGCCATCTGGTGAGCAGGCCACACCATGCCTATGAAATCATTTGTTGTGACCCTACCAAAGCAACCACAAGCAGGACTCAACATTCAGTCAATCAGTAGCAGGCTTCATTTTGAATTTACTGATTGTATATAGGCAGCCAGTAATGTTATAAATATCTGAATGGTCCTTGGCAGGAAAAAAAAAATGGTTCCCCAACTATGTTAGCTAATGGTGTAGATGGAAAGAAAAACAGGTTAATGACTGGCCATACCATTTAAGAAAGCTTTGATGACTGAGTAAAGAAAGTGACAAGGAAAATATGGATATATTGTAGGGGTTTTTTTGGGGGGGGGATGGATAGAAATTAAGAATAAGAACATTTTTGCACCTGCGAAAAAATAGAACTACATCCTTCCACATCTGAGGGGAATTGCTTCTAGAACCTCCACTGTGACAGCAAAATCTGAGGATGCCAAAGACTCATATAAAAATGGTGTAGTGTTTGTAAATCACCTATGCCATTTTCCAGTATACTTGAAATCATCTCAAGATTATTTATGATACTGCAATGTATGCTGTATTATTTCAGTAATGATGACAAGAAAATAAAATCCATGTATGTTCACTATAGCTACCATTTATTTTTCCTGAATATATCCTGTTTACAGGTGGTAGAATCCAGCGATGTGTAAGCCAGTGACCAAGAAAGCTAACTGCATCTCACTAATGAAGATGTGACCTCTGTCCACAAGTCCATTTGGCAATGACACACCAGACTTTTCCTTTGATTTCTGGATGCCAGGCTCAAAATGTTTCTGCTGGTTCTGAGAGCCATTTGCCCACCACACTCGCTGCAGATGTGTGGTTCAACATCATTCTCCAACTTACCAAGTGAGTGACAGGCAAGCAGGGTCACTCTCACAAGTTAAGGTAGTAAGATTCAGTCTCCCACTCAAGTTGTGACAACATTTTTAATTATTATAAGCCCCATAACCATCTCTGAAATCTGGCAGAAATTCTAAATGAACTTACAAAATAGGTAAAAGAAAAATGGATCAATTAAAATACATAAATTCCAATTATGTATCTCATAGCATATTAATAATTAAGCACTCCCAAAAAATTGAGCGCTTCAAAAATGTATAGAGGCTTCACACTTTAAATAGAATTTTCAAAGCAGCATGCTCTCCCAGGTGTGGTAAAGATGCTGCCAAGGTCATGGGTTGGCTATAGAAAAAAAAAAACTTTCTTAAAAATTATATTTGAAAGGCAAAGATATGAAGACAGAGAGGAAAGGAGAGGAGAGCAGAGGGGAGGGGATGGAACGGGAGGGATGGGAAGAGATATTCTATTTTGTTTTTTAACTTCCCAAATATCTGCAACATAGGTGAAGCCAAGGGTTGCCAAGATTTTTAAAGAAGGAAATTGCTTTATTGCCACCTAGTAATTACACTAATACTTGCATCCAATTAATGCCCAACCAATAGCATAGCTGTTACACACTCACTTCCTACTTATCCCTCACCAAATAGTACAAATACTCGTGACACTCCCTTTATAAGTGTGGAAACGAAGACAAGTGAAATGCAGTGGTTTTCAAACCTTATTGCAGCTTAAGCAAATTCTTCTTAAGTGTCAAACACACAAAGCGTAAGGTTCCCCAGACTGCTGGAGCCACTCCTTGGAGCTTGTCTTAGGAGCAATTTGAAGCCCACTTGTGTAATCTGAGAAAAATTCTAGCTTTAGATTTAGACAAGTTTCATGTTAAAAACCTGGCTCAACACTTATAAGTTGAACCCAGATCCTCGCCCCTGCTGTGGGTTCCATGTGTTCCAGAAATCCCTCCGAAATTCTGGAAGAAAAAATTGAGACATGCGCAGATGTGTATTTTTCTGGGGGAGATGGTTCATAGCTTGGCCATGATTTTAAATCTCCACAAAATAAGAGAAATTCAGCAGTCCTGGCTGAAGAAATTCTTGCCTCAACAGACAGAAAAGAGCGAGAGGTCTTTTTTTATTTATTGATTTTTTTACAGTATCATCCATAGAGAATTTTTTTATTTTTTATTTTTTTTAGATTTTTTTTTCTGTAAGTCAGCGTGTAGTGCTTTTGTGTGTGTGTGTGTGTGTGTGTGTGTGTGTGTGTGTGTGTGTTTATTACATTGCATCATGCGACACAGTTTCACAGGCCCTGGAATTCTTCCCTCCCTCCACAAAGCGCCCCCCATGGTGGATTCTTGTTGCATTACTACAGTTCAGATTCAGTTGAGACTCTTTGCTTGCAAGCATCTACAAAGCATAGAGTCCAGCATCTTATTGTCCAGATAAGTTCATCAGTTTCTTGGGGAGACTGTCTCTGGTCTGAAGGTACAGCAGAGAGAGTATCATCCCAATCAATTAAAAACCCCGACATTACATCAGTAACAATTTATAACGTAATGGAATTAGTTGACATGGTATTGTGTAACCAGCATGTTAAAAGAGAGAGAGAGAGAGAGAAAAAAAAAGAGTGCAAGTCCTGAACCACATCCTATGACTTCTACATTGACATTACAATTATTAGTTTATATACAACTGGGTTCTATACACCTTAAAATGGCTATAGATTACTATTCAGCTGTCTCATGTCTATTTTAATTTTAGCATTTAGCAGTTCATAGCGTTGAAGCACGGCTTTGCAGAACCTGGCTGTTTTTCAGGTAGTCTAACTCTATAACTCTAACAAGACATATGTCAACAGTTTAGGTGAACAGTTTTAGGAGGGGTGTGCAGAGAAATCTTCAAAAAAACCCTAGTAAGGAGTAACTAATCTTTGTGTTCTACCCAGTGAGTTATAAGTGCATCCTCACTGCCAGTTTCCTGTTTCTAAGCTTTCCTTGTTGTTCTCTATCTATTCTAGGGGTTTTTTGTTTGTTTATTTGTTTGTTTTGTTTTGGGGGGTTTCTGGAGCGATCCTGATGGTCATTACGAGAGAGGGCAGGAACCCAAAGTCAGAACCAGGCAAGAACCAGAGAAAGCTCCTCCCCCTAGTCCCGAAGGAAGTTTACTGTTTTGTTTCTGCGGACCGCTCAGTGCTCCTGGTTGTCATTCCGATGACCTTGGATCCTGCAAGGCAGGGTATGGGTTTCTTCCATCCCAGGTGGGAGAACCAAATGGAGGTGGGTGACCTCAGAGTTCTCGGCCTCCAAAGGCACTGCAATTCCCCATGGTCTCCTTGGCGGTTGGGATGTAGTCCTCGGAGCTCGTACTGATAGTCCTTGTTGAGGATCTAGGAGTCTTCAGGGTTGGGATACAAGCCTCCTCCTGTCTGCCTGCTCCACTCTGGAGTCCCCCACAAAGAGCGAGAGGTCTTTAGTCAGCTCATTTAGTCTTGGCCCAAGAGCCCTGTGAGATTCAAATGGGCAAGTTCAAGATGAACTGAATACCACAGCCAAATACAAATAGGACTGAGCAACAGGTAATATTAAAGAGACATTGTTTTGTTGTTGTTAAAAGAGACTTCCTAATAATTTAATTATGAACATAATTATTATAACATTTTACTATATAAGTTTAGCATCATGTAAGGAAGACCACTCAAGGACTTGTTTCATTTTATAGAAACAGGGACTAGTAAGCTGTTTACTAGAGAACATATTAAGATAAAAGAATATCTAAAGTTTATTTCACCCTTGAGTTGCAGCCAGATGGGTGGCTCAGGAACTGTTTTCCAGAACAAATCTTAATCCTATTGAAGTTTATAGAAAAAAGTTCTCAGAATTTTTAAACTAAGTAAAAATACCTAATGCAGAAGGTTATTTTGCATTACATTACATTACCCAAAAATGTTCTTTTTCTTACACGGTTTAGAATAATTTTGCCTGTTAAGTGTGACAGTTACACTGTAGTTATCCTGTCTTCCTTTCTAAAATAATAAATTTTAAAAATCTTGAATATTAAAAAGTGGCAGAGATCATACAGAATCGTTATAGCATGCAGACTAATTTCTGCATATTGTGAAGGTTTTACATTACTCTGGTCACAACTAAGGAGCTAATCTACGCGTTACTATCAACTGAATACACACTTGATGGAGAATCTGCTAGTACATTTCTCATTGCATCCTACCAGGATACACACTGTCAGCATCTTTCCGATGTGAACCAGGGACAGGATGTTGTTAGATAGGTTGCCCCACTGGTACCCACACCCTTTTCATACTGTATGTTTTCAAAGCACGTCACTAAGAAGAGCTCGTATCCAAAGCCCATCGCCCACCCTGGTTGAGATGCATTCTGAAATATTTAGGGACAAAGCGATATGATACCAAAAATTATTTGAAAATAGTTTGAAGAGAAAAAGAAAGGGCAGATAAAAAGTAAGTATTGGGACAGACTGATAGCAGTTGAAACTACCGTTGTATACAGGCAAATTGGGTATGCTCCACTTTGCCATACAATTAGAATTGTCCATTAAGACTTACAAAAATAAAAGAAGTTTTCTTCCCAAATTGCAAAAGGCTTTCAGACTATGATTTCAACTCCTAGAATATACCCATTAGAAGACAGAACAATGGCCATGTATGACTCGAGTGGGATGTGTTCAGACTGATCTGTATTTTTTGACTGAACAAAATGGGTCCCTACAGAACGGTCTCACCCCTTGATCATCACTCTGTGGGTAAAATGTAGCATGGTTTCAACTCACATGTTCTCAGTGTCATGTTGAAAGCAGAAGGTTGTGGCATGACCTAGAGGAATAAAGTAATAGGACAGCCTGCTTGCTGAACAGCCAAGTAATCTCCCAACTTCCTGGAGCAAGGTTGACCTGTTGCTTTGGTTGAGTCAGGTACGTTCAGGCTGTTTCATCAAAATGCTGTAAACTAGATGAGTGTAAACAACAGAAACATCTTTCTCAGCATTATCAGGGGCTGGAATTTCCAAGTCCAAGGTGCCTGCAGATTTAGTGTCTTGTGAGAGTTGGCTTCCTGACAGACAGTACCTTCTTCTGTGCCCTCATATCCCTGTTTACTTACT
Source organism: Ochotona curzoniae (assembly GCF_017591425.1). Classification (NCBI taxonomy): domain Eukaryota; kingdom Metazoa; phylum Chordata; class Mammalia; order Lagomorpha; family Ochotonidae; genus Ochotona; species Ochotona curzoniae. Next base: position 28,154,307 of record NW_024467096.1, read on the forward strand.
TATTTAAAGATTTCTTTGGAAGGCAGAGAGAGGGGGAGATATTAGTAGATGGATTTCCATCTGCTAGTTGATTCTTCAGTTACCCTCAGCATTGAAATCTAGGCCAGGGTGAAATCAAGGTCCAGGAATTTCATTCGTGGCTTCCACACAGGTGGCAGGAATCTAAGCATTTGAGCCATCAACTGCTGCTTCCCGGGCATGTTAGCAGGAAGCTGGATCAGAAATGGAGTAGCCAGGACTCAAATCAGCCCTCAGCTATGAGATGTAGGCATCACGAGTGGTGGCTTAGGCCACGCAGTACAGCACCTGGACCATCAGCAGCTTTTCCACAAGGGCTCTGATCCCTCTCATGACACCATGTGGGTTGGGTTTAAAGACATGGGTATCAAGAGGACTCAAACACTCAGAACATGTTACTCTCCAACAGAAAGAGCTTTTTTGTTGGTTGTTTTCCTTAAGGCTTCCAGAACAACCAGTTTTTCTTCTACCATGGTAATAGACAGGAAGACAAAGAATCTAAATCAATGTTTAATAGTCTTTTTCACTGAAAACTCACTGTCAAGATCTGAAAGAGCTCAGAACTTCTGCCCAACAGTTTTAGGATTCTTTTTCTTCCAAGACATGGTCTCTGTTCCATAACTCCTTCCACCCCAATCCCTTCACTGTAACTTGACCCAAGTCAAGTTTGGTTTTTGTTTCTCACCATCAAGTCAAGGAAAGGCCTTGGCCATCATAAGCACTCAATACATGTTAGAGAATGAGATGAAATCACGTGATGAGGTTCTTGTTTGAAATGGAATATTCCTGAATTCTGCCTCCCAGTGTGCTGGGAATATGCACTTGAATCAGGCTCTAAGAGCTCCTCACTCAGTCTTTATGTTAAGAACTACATGGATGACATTTTCAGAAATATTGCCTAAGTTATAAGGGCAGAGGTCACTTCGACGATTCCTGTCTTCAACAGGTGTTTTTGATGAGTGACTGCGTGAGGGAGGAAATGCCTTCACATTCTTGTGCACTCATGAGCAAGTTAGATCTTTAAGTAATTTTGATGATCAGTTTTTGGCAGAGTTTAGCCATGAGATTCTTTGTGCTCAGAATCAACTAATCAAGCTTAATCGCAGCAAATATGAAATTTTGGGTGGATTTAGCATGTTCTGGCTTCAAAGTGCTCTCGGTCCATCCGCGTTTGCTCTACTGATTAACCGTTTTTGTCTTTGAATGAGCATCTTTTCCATTATGGGGAATCACAGCGACGAATGCAGCCATACCTTTTTTCCCTGCAAAACCCTTTCCTGAGCTCTGATGCTGAGCCATATTGTCTCTGGACCTTGCTTTCCTTATCTGGAAAATGATGGGTTTGAACTCTGTTATCTCTAGGTCCCTTCCAGCTTTAAAAGGCTGATTTAAAGAAAAAACAAAAAATCCTTTATCTACCCTATGACATCATGTAAGGACCCAAATCCAGCTGATCTACTCCTCCCCTCCCCCAGCTCTGGACAAACTCTGGAGTTGCTCCATTCAAATACAGGGACATGACATAAAAGACTGAAAGCTATGTTTTGTCTAAAGTAGGAAAAGAGGAACTTTGAATCTAAAATCAAACAACACATGTTTTTGTATTCTGTGAAAAAGTAGAAACAAAGACACAGCCAGAAGGTATCGAAGCCCCAGAAGCTTTTGATACGATCTGGACAGGCCCTGGTGGTCAGAAGCAATGTCCTTTCATCATCTCTATTACAGTGTGTTGGGTCATTGACTAGACATGCATGGAATGCTTACTGTTGCAGGTCAGGCCCTTAAACAGTATTGAGGAAAAAAACAAGTCAAAAATCTTATTATCTGCCCAGAGTACGATTAAACATAAAGCCAGTAGAGAATTTCAGATTAAAGCAATTGCCAAAAAAAAATCAACACTTGAACTTTTATAATAAATATTGAATGATTAAAAATTTTTTAAATGTTATACATGTTTGTTTTTAGAAAACTCACCAATGATAAAAGCAGAAAATACTGCTTTGAAAATTCTTGCAGGGCTGGTACCCTGGTATAGTGGGCTAAACCTCTGCCTGCGGCACCAGCAACTCATATGGGTGCCAGGTGGTATTCTGGGTGTTCCACTTCTGATCCAGCTCTCTGCTTATGAACTCAGCAAGCAATGGAATATGTCCCCTGCGCCAACAAGGAAGACCCAGAAGAGGCTCCTGGCTTCAGATTAGCTCATTACCAGCTTTTGTGATCATTTGAGCAGTGAACCAACAGATGGAATATCTCTGTCTCCTCTCTGCAATTCCATCAAGGTGAACTAAAATAAATATTTAAAAAAAGAAAAAGAAGAAAGAAGATACGTTGGGAAAGTGTTAAACTGGTGTTTTAGACAAGGTGTTGTGTTTGTCTCTGGGCTGACATAATGATAGATAATTATCAAAAACATTACAAACCCATTTCAGACAAAAGAAATAGTCTTTTGACAATATTAAGACTACCTAAGGAAAATGGGATTAAAAGATAAGCTTATTCTGGTATAAGAATCTTTTAAATCCTTGCATATTTTTTCATAATACATATTTTCTGAGAACTCTTTGAAGACTTCTCTATTTTGCACCAAAGTAAGTTTATCTTTTAATCCCATTTTCTAGGAACTTCTGGGCATACCCCCTATCTGTCTAACTAAAGGAAGAAATGAGAACGATAAAACAGGTGTATTATTTATCTATTTTGGGACTTCACCTTAGGCTGGTTCAGACAGCTTGCTGTTCACTTTAGAACACAATATACGGGGTACAAAATATTGAACTTCAAGCTCCTAAAACACCTTGGGGTCCAGATTGGAAACAGAAGAAAGGGGAGAAAGACAAGCTAATTCAAAAATAATCAACAGTGTCATCAATGGAGAACAGAGGGGTCTCTGAGAGGCAGACAGTGGGATGCTGCCGTGGAGCATCCCCAGAAGCCAGAAGGTGGGCTGAGTGATGGCACAAAGAGAAACTGAAAGTGTTTTCTTCTCTAGAGAAGAGCTGTTAAAGATGCGGATGAACTTCTGGTCAGGTCCCTGGTAATAAGTTTCAGTGCAAGCACAAAGGTGATTCCAGCAAAGGCTGTCCCCAAATGATGAATTATATGTTAGCAAAGATCTGTTACATGAGTGTTGTGGTCTGAGAATGTGGGGTGTATACTTCCTGCTTTCAGGAAACTCAAATTTTGTCAGTTTTGTATGGACAATTTAAAGACACAGATTCTTATTTACATACAGCAGATTTAGTTTGGTATTTGACAAAATCTTAGAGCTTGTGTTATCTAGAAGGACATTTGAATATCGCTTTTCTGATACACTTGTGGATATGCTTGCTTCATTATTCTTTGGTTGTAAACCAATTCCAGCTAGAGTGGGCAAAAGGGAAGGGGCTTAAGGTATGAAGAAGGTGATAGAAGTTAGTTTCCGAAAATACTGTGACAATACTTGTGCTCCACGTGCTATTCTTCAAGGTGACCTAGATCCTTCTCCCATTAGAAAGATGGGTGTGTTTTGCTCATGAATTGGGGTACATTTGTGACGATGTTCGATTAGAGTCACTCGACAGCTCCTACCTACCTCTCTTGGGATGATTGTCCTTGCCACACAGTTCCTGAAGAAGCCCTGCCATCCCAAGTAGGGAGGGTCTGGAGCCCTTGACCACCAGCCATGCCTGAGCACTTATTCGTGGACACTGATCATGAAATTGGCTGGGCCTGTGAGTGAGTCAATTTGGAGGTGGGTCCTCCATTCCCAGTTACTGCTCTGGGAAGCAAATGAACCTTCCCCACCGCACTGGGCCCTGATTGCAGAAGCTGCACCATAAAAATCAGTGTGCTTGCTTCAGGGAGTTTCAGGGTGATTTATAGCACAGCAATAAAGAGCATGGAGAACCAGGCTGAAAACTGGGCAAGAGCAAAGCTTGCTGCGCTGAGCCTGAAGGCCCAGGGATGGTGTCTCCTGGCTACCTCCTTGCTAGGGCACTGCAATGAATCGGCATTAGCCATTTCCAGTCTTGTGGACATGCTTCTGGAGCTCTGGGTTTTGGGGAAGGGGTTGAAGGGATCTTACACGGCCCCAGTCTCAGATACCTCCTCACTCTTTTGCTTCCAATGAGTAGAAACCTTCAGTAATAGCCTCAATAACCTGTAATCAAAGGAACTGAGATAATCAATCAAAGTGAAATATGGGTACAGGGAGTCTGTATTTGTTTTTTTAATCAGTGCCTTGACAAATTATTTCAAACTTGATGGCTTTAAACAACACAGATTTATCGCCTTTCTTGACTGTAGCTCAGACGTCCAAAGCAGGTCACCTTGGGCTAAAATCGAGGTGTTTCGTTCCTTCATGGAGGCTTGAGGAAGAATCTGTGGCCGTGCCCCCATCTACATGCCCATGGCGTACAGCGCAAGGTGAGGCTGCATTTCTCTATGTGACTTTTCCATAGCACATCTTCCTCAATCCTTTCCTGCAGTCCTCCTGCACTTTTACGGCAATTTGTGGTTATGCAAGAATCCAGGATAATCTCCCCATCTCCAATTCCTTAGTCTAATTGCACCTGTAATGTCCCTGTTGCCTTGCAAGATGATTTGATTGCAGGCTTCAGGGATTGGGAGGTGGATATCTTGGAGGGGACAATATTCTGCTTAGCATCACACGCTAAACCAGAATGGCTGCTGCAGAGACCTTCCAAGCCAAGTATATTCTTGACACACCACATTATAGTGTCTATTCTTCATTTTAAAAAATTTGTTCAGTTACCCTTATTCCATTTTTGTTCCTCACAAGGAGCTTGTACCTTAAACATTCAATTTATATTCATCTGTCTGGTGATTCTTCTATTTATTACGCATAATTGACATGCTTTTATATGCTGAGAGGTAATATCAATATTTTTCTGCCCATCTTCAGGATATGAGTGTTAGAGTTATAGATTATCATTATCCTTTTCAATTATATGACTTAGCAATGGTGAAGACTAAATTAACCATTTTCATTGGCTGCAAATAACAGAATATTCAATTAAACGTGGCTTAAATAATGAGAAAACTTATATCATATAAAAAGAAATTCAAAGATAGGTTGTTTCTGATTTGATCTAGTAGTTCAATGATGTCCTAAAGGAGACAGTTGTTTTTCTTCTCCTTTCTTTCTTTTTGTTTGTTTGTTGTTTTTCAAACTCTTCCTTTCCTGGTTGGAAGGAAAACAGCTGCTCTAGCCCAAACTACTACACAGCCCACTCTGAAGATAATTAATGACTTACCCCTTGCTGAACAGTGAATTGGGTGGCTGAAGACAACAACACGAGTTATTCTCTGTCCTGGTTTCCATAGGTTGAGGACTCAGGTTGGCTCTTTCTAGCTCAGGAGCTCTCACTTGGTTACGTGAGCAGCAACCGTGAGGGTAGCCATCTGAATCTTTGATTCGGGCTAGAGAATTCATGTAAGATCTCACTTACATGGCTGGAGAGCAGCGTGAGTCTTTATAGGACGTATTGGTAGGCTTTCTGTAGAGCAGTGGTTCTCACTGATGGTACTCTTATCCCAAAGAGGACATTGAGCAATGCCTTCTGACATTTCAAGTTGTCATAATGGGTAAGGTGCTACCCAGTGTCGCTAAGTGGATGGGAACCAGGGACAGATTCTACACTGTGTAGAACCGACCTCTCCCTGGTTCTCTTAGCCCTGAAAGGTCAGTAGTGCTGAAGCTGAGAAACATTGCTTCAGAGCAAGTGACGCAAGAGAACAGAGCCAAAGCTGGCATGCCTAGGGGGTTTCTTGGTGTTCTGTGTTGACAGGATCTACACAGATATGAATATTGAAAAGTGATGTCCTCTGGAAGCCATCTTGAGGAAGGTTACCATAAGTAGGAAGCTTCCTCTGGGTCGTTTATCTCCTCTTCCCTCCCGTCTCTTTGTCCCCCTCTGTTTCCCCCTTTTCACTTTTTAAAGAAGAAGAATATTCCTATAGCCCCCACCAGACTTGGTTTCCCTGCTTGTTAATCAGTGTTGCTTGGCATCCCAGTGTCTGAAGTGATCACCAGGGGACCGCTTCATCCACACCTTTTCCCTGGAGAATGGAGAGAACCCATTATCTTTATAAAAACATGAGTGGTAAACTCTAAAACTTGGAATTTTATTCTCCATGTTTTAAAAAAAATCTATTCTCTGTCACTTAAGTTTTCTCTTGTTCCCCCTTTCTCCTGAGATCTAGAAGAAAACTAGGCCCAATCTTTTCGACTACTTCAGCTTGCATGTGTTCATCATGATGGCTAGGTCTGACTTCAAACTCTATCTCAGTTGCTCAAGTGCTTCTGTACTTGTGATCAACGTTTCTTTATTCACCTGTGTAATGAATATGCTAACCAAACGGGCTATTCTATAAAATGATAGAGATTAAAAGTGTAAATACACAGACAATGTCTTAGTCCACTCATTTTGTTCTAACAAAACGCCTTAGGCAGGGCAACTTACAAACAGGAATTCATTAATTATCTACTTTCACTTTCTTCACTCCCAATCCCCTAGTCCTTTGTGGCTGCCATTCGACTCTTGGTTTCAAAGTTCAACTTTTTCCAGTTTCATGTAAAAGTGAGATCAAGCAGTATTCGTCTTTCTGTGCCTGGCTTATTTCACTTACTGTCTTCCAGGTTCATCCATTTGTTACAAATGACAGGATGATCATTTTTATAGACTGAACAATATTCCACTCTGTGTGTGTGTGTGTGTGTGTGTGTATGTGTGTGTGTGTTATTGACCTGTTGAAGGGCACTGAGGGTTGAGTCCATATTTTAATGGTTGCAAATCATATACTGCAAGGAACATCAGAATGAAGATAGCTCCTTGAAATGCTGATTTATGTCTTTAGGATGGAATACAGTTTTGTGATTTCTGATCTACAGGAATTCTGCTTTTGAAGGAACCTCCGTACTCTTCTCTGTAAGTGCTGAGTTAGCTCCCGCCAACATTACAAAGGTTCCCTTTTCTATAAATCTTGGTCATCACTTGTTACCTTTTGTCATGTTTGTGACAACAATTCTAATAGATGCGAAGTTGTATCTGATTCTGATTTTGATTTGCGTGTCCTGGATGACTAGTAATGAAAAATGTGTCTTTATGCATTTGTTGGCCATTTGACTGTTTTAAGAACTCTCTATTCATATTCTTTTCTCATTAAATATAGTTTCAATTGACACATATTCACTGTACATATGTATGGATAGAGAGTGGAATTTCAACACTTGTACACATTATGTAATGAAGAGCTTAGGGTGATTGACTGGTCTGCCCCTCAGACATATTTTCTTTTTCTGTGATAGTATTCCAAACCCAATTAGTTACCCTGAAACATCGTGGAGAGATGTTTGGCGTAGTGATTAAGATCTCTTACAGGTTTCTCCCACCTTGTCTCTGAGTCCAGGTCCTAGATCTGCTTATGACTGTGGCTTCCTGCACCTGGGGACACCTGCGAAACAGCAGATAAAGACTCAAACACTTGTGTCTCTACCCCATCAAGATATCCATCAAGATGGATTGAGTTTTGGGTTTCTAGCTTTAGCCTGGCGCAACCCTGCCTGTTGTATGTATTTTGGGGAATGAAGTAGCAGATGGAAGCTCTGTATCTCTCTCAAATAAAATGGAAGTAAATAATTTTTTTTATTATTGGTTTTTAAATTATTTTTCTTAATATGGTTTTGTAGGTATAGGGATTTCCCCCCCACACACACCTCCCCTTCCTCTCTTAAAAGTAAGTAAACTTTTAAAAAATTAACACAAAATTCCATTAATTATTGTTACTCATAGTTACACTATTGTGCTATTGAATATTGGAAGTTATTCGGGGGTGGGGGGCATTTAGCCTCCGTGTTGACCTGAGTGGATGCCTGCCTCTGGTTCTGGATTACACCTCCCTGCTCCCCACAGACCCAGGAAAGCACTGATCACACCTCAAGTAACTGAGTTCCTGCCGTTCATGTGAGAGGCCTGGACTGAGTTCCTGGCTGCCAGATTTGGCTCAATCCTGGTCATTAAGGCATGGGGGGAGTGAACCAGCATAGAGAAGCTCTCTCAGGAAGGAAGGAGAACCAGCATAGAGAAGCTCTCTCGGGGAGGAAGGAGGAGGGTGGGAAGGAGGAAAGAAGAGAGGAAAGCAGGAAAGGCAGAAAAGGCAGGAAGGCAGGAAGGAAGGAACGAAGGAAAGAAGGAAGGGAGGGGAGGAAGTACTTTCTCCTATCCTATTGCATTCCTGTACTTTTCTCTCCCATCCTTCTCCATGTGGTTCTCAGGCTCTGGCAAACACTGCTCTGCTCTGTGTTTCTTTGACATCATCTTTAGTTTTTACACATAAGTGACAAAATGTGCTATCAATCTTTCTGTGCCTGACTTATTTCACTTAACACAATCTCTCCCAGTTCCATCCATATATCTTCACATGACAGAAATGAAATGTCATTTCTGTTTATATTTATCACTGAATAGCATTCCATTTTATGTGTGTGTGTGTGCAATATTTTCTTTGCCCATTATGTATTGGCAAACATATCATCTGATTCCATCTCTTGACTATGGTGAACAGTACCTGAAATTACAGATGACTGCAGGTGTCCCATACACATACTGGTTTTAATTCCTTTGAATATATATGCCCAGTACTGGGATTGTTCGATCATATGGCATCTGTTCTTCTAATTTTTTGAGAAACCTGCATGTTGTTTTCCATAGCGGCTATGCTACTTTCATTCTCACCAACATTGTACAAAAATTCCCTTTTTCTCTGCATCTTTGTCAGCAATTTTTTTCCTTTTGATATTGAACTTCTTTCTTAAAAGATTAATTTATTTTTATTGGAAATTCAGATATATATAGAGGAGGAGGACAGACAGTGAGGAAAGTCTTCCATCTGCTGATTCGCTCCCCAAGTGACCATAATGACCAGAGTTGAACTGATCCAAAGCCAGGATCCAGGAACTTCCTCCAGGTTTCCCATGCAGGTGCAGAGTCCCAAAGCTTTGGGCCATCCTCAACTGCTTTCCCAGGCCACAAGCAGGGAGCTTAATGGGAAGCGGGACTTCTGGGATTAGAACTGATGCCCATATGGGATCCTGGTGCATTCAAGGTGAGGACTTTAGCTACTACACTATCGTGCTGGGCCTGATACTGAACTTCTATTTTTCTTTTAAAAAATCAGCTATTTCTTCTTTTTTTCTTTGTTTTTTATTGTTTATTTATTATTTTTTATTTTATTTTTATTTTGTTTTCTTTTTTTAAAAATCAGCTATTTCATATATATATTTGCCATGTGAGTGCAGATAATACAGAGTAGCCATGTGTTTTTGTTTTCCAAAAGAAAAAAATGTTCAGGGAGTTGGTATAATTTACTTTTGCTCTTAAATACAATCATAAAATTTTATCCATCAATAGGCATTAGGAGCTTTTGTGCGGAGAAGCCATTATTTAGACCATGCTACTAGGACAAGGAAGAATCAGTTCAAACTTAACTTGCGATTGTATTCGGTAAAAACTAAACAGTTGACATATGGTGTCATTGCCACTGACATTATATGTGGAAATATAAGGGAAATTTTCGATCAGAAAAATGACTGACACAGTAACTTTAAATAGGAGCTGAAATTTCGACTGTCAGAAAAAAATTAGCTTGGGTTCAAACAAGAGCACCCCAAGAAGTCTGTTTTTCTTTTTCTTTGCCTTGTTCATTCTAACTGGGTAAGAGATGACATGGTAGTGTTGATTTGCATGTCCCTAATGATGATGCTGAGCAGTTTTTCATTTTGTAATTTTTACATTCGCTTTGAGAAAAAGTCTATTCAGCTAGTTCATTCTGTTACAGGGTGCGAGCAAGATCACACCAGACATGTCTAATGTCTATTAAGGAGTCTTTATTAACCAAGCTTGGTGATAACAGAACATACTAGAAATAGCAGATCACAAGTCCATATGGCAATCCAAACAATCATAATCCAACCCAACATAATCCCCAAAGGAACAAATGGTCATTACCCTTAAGTCTGTTAAGCTGAAGACCTATGTCTCAGCTTTCCCAACAATATAAATTATCCTAAGAGACATGCAATGAATAACCTGGACACACAAAGCTGCAGACATTCACTTTTCTCTGGCTTCTATGCCCACATCCCACTGCTAGGCCTCACCTCTCCTGGAACTCCTGATAGTACACAAACCAGAAACAACATTACTATATCCATTGTCCCATCTAAGCAGTACACAGGGACCATGCTCAGGGGATTACCTGTCCTGGGTCAGCTAAGATTCGAGGTGCCATAGTAATGGAAACACCTGACCAGAAAGAGAAAGTCAGAACTCCCATTCAAGGGCGTTTTAAAGGGGTTTGTGAGGGGAGTGGTTACACAACAATGCAATACTGTCCCCTCTCAGTTGATAGGCGAGTCACAGGTGGGCAGAAGCGAATACCTAAGTGTTGTGAGCTAAGGAGCTGATTAGTGCCGGTTGGGATGGGTAGGAAGAGGAACTGGGCCTGTAGCTAAAAACACCTAGACTAATTGGACTTGTCTGCATCCAATATCCTGGCTAAATTAGGACATGGAGGAGGAGTGGTTGATGATGGAATTATCATTCCATTAATGTTAGGCCCTATCTTCAGGACAGAGGGTAGGGAACACAGCCAAATTTCATTTGCCCACTGTCACTGGGTGCTGGCTATCACTGGCTGTACTCCCATAACAATTCATTTAAAAATACTTATTTTTAATTGAAAGGTTGGTTTTACAGAGGAGATACAGGGAGAGAGGTTTTCCACCTGCTGACTCACTCTCTAACTGTTCAAATGGCTGCACAGCTGGGGCTCAAGGATTTGAGCCATCATCTGCTGCTTTCCCAGGTCATAAGCAGGCAGCTGCATTGGAAGTGGAATACCTGTGACGCAAGCTGATGCCCATACAGTATGCTGGCACTGCAGGCAGGTGATTAGCCTGCATGCCGCCATGCTGGCTCCAATTCATTCATTTTTAAGTTGGATTATTTGGTTGCTTTGGAATGCCTATTTAGCCAACTCATTTATTTTCAAGCTATATTATTTGATGGTTGTTGCTCTTGAGTTATCTGAGTTCCTTGTATTATCTGGAAATGGATCCCTGTCAGATGAATAATTTATATTGTCTCCTGCTTTATATGCCATCTCTCTACTCTCTTGGCTATTTTATTATCATTGTTTTTGTTGTTTGCTTTCCAGGGCAACGTAGGACCACTTCCCACATTTCTCATTTGTTACCTGCGTTTTTGAGATCATACTCAACTCTTGTCCAGACCAATGTCTTGAAGAAATTTGCTGTTATTTTCTAGTAGTTTCAAAAGTTTGCATCTTAGATGAAGGGCTTTGATTCATTTCATGTTAATTTGTGTGTGTGTGTGAGAGAGGGATCAGTTTCATTCTTTCATATATGAAAATCCATTTTCCCACCTTTTAATAAAGATCCTCTCCTCTCTCTCTCTCCCCATCTCTCTCTCTCTCTCTCTTTCTTTCTTTCTCTCTTTCTATCTCTCATGCATGTGTGTGTGTGCGCACACACACACACACACACACACAGTCCTCACCAAGCACCAATTGGCTGGGAATACCTGGGTTTATATCTAGGGCTCATTATTCTGTTTTGCTGTTTCATGTATTTTTTTTAAAAAAATTCTACCTTTGCTTGTTTTTAAATCAGGTCCTGTGTTCTCTCACTGTTTATTGTTTGAATTTCCTGTATATTTAGGATACGAACCCCTCATCAGGTGGTGATTTGCCACTGTTCTCTTCCTGTTGCGAGGCTGCTGTTGATTGTTTCCTTAGATGTCTGTACTTTTTAGTTTGATAAAATCCCATGTATCCAGTTTGCTGTTGTTAGCTGAGCTTCTATGATCCCAGACAAGGAAAAGAAATTAATGCTCAGCTCAAGGTTAGGAGATTTCCCTCTATACTTTCTGATAGTAGTCAGTGTCAATTCTTATGTTGAAATCTTTAACACATTTTACGTTGGTATTTTTTTAAAATCTGGCTAGAGGACAGGGACTAATGTCCAGTTATTTCCATCTCCTCTGGATTTGTTGAAATAATTGTCCCTTCCCCATGGCATGCTCCTAGTACCTGTGCTGAATATTAAATAGCTCAGGTGTCTGGGTTTATGCCATGGACACGGGAAGCCTGGTTGAGTCCCTAGGTCCCTGGATTACTGTAGCCCAGCTCTAGCTATTTTGGAAGAATTAATCAATGGATGAGAATGCCCTCTCTGTTTCTCTCTTTCACATTAAAAAAAAAAAAAAATCATGGCGCTGGCAGAGATGGTGTCTGGTGAGGGTCCATAGTCATGAATGGTACTTTCTGTGTGTCATGTACTAGATGGACAAACAGCCTCCCTTGACGCTTTTCTTTTAAATAGATTTATTTAAAAGGCAGTTATGGGGCAAAAGGGATAAACAGAGAATGAGAGAGAGAGCTCTTCATCTACTAGCTCACTCCCCAAATGGCCACAATGGCTGGGGCTGGGCCAGGCTGAAGGCAGGAGACAGGAGCTTCATCTAGGTCTCCCACATGATTGCAGGGGCCCAAGCACGTGGACCATCTTCTGCTGCTTTCGCAGGCGCATTGACAAGGAGCTGGATGCAAAGTGGAGCAGGTGGGACTTGAACAGGGTGCCAATGTTACAGGTGGTAGCTTAACCCGATGTGTCACAATGCTGATCCGACTTGTGAGTCTTTTCTAAGAGCCTTCCTTCCACGCATGAGGGTGAAGTATACACATCCTATTTTTTCTTTAATACCATCTCAATCTGGATTAGTTTCCAACCAATGATTTTAGGCACAAACCTGCAGACCTTAACAAACGCATAGAAGAATATCTGTACAGTCACATTGCTTCCTATTCCATCTATTTATTTTTCATTTAATAAATGCATTCTTAATTAGTTCTCTGGCTGGTTTATTTTTGTAATGACTTGGCTGTTTTATGAATACAAACTCCTGCACTATCTCTCCAAGGATAAAAAGCCACATTATCAAGCTCTGCTCCATTAATTACTTTGGGTGCTGATCTTGTGTGCTGATTGAAGTTGGGGCCTCTCGCACAGTCGTAGAGTTCCACGAACAGTTGGAAATCCTGTGCTTATTCCTTGAACTCTCCTTTGCCTATGGGGCTAGCTGTAATTATGACTACTTGCTTTGCTAACCGTGGTGGGAAGGGGGCCAGGACAGGACACAGTGCAGCGCAGGACCATGTATGTGTGCTCCCACTTCTCCTGGCACCTGGAGGAGCAGCTCTTTGTGGTGCCATCCTGATGCCTTGGCCCAAGCGTCCATACTCCCAGAGTGTGTATAAGGGCTGGTATTCATGGTCACTCGCTCAGTTTCATCATTATGATTAGGGTTATTTTTTATTTTTTTTTCTTTTTTCTAGGTAGTAGTTATCACTGTGTATATAATCTCTGAGGGTGATTATTTATTTGCAGGCTTATTGTTTATGTCAGCAAATACAAGGACTTTGTGCTCACAAGCCTTTATCTTCAGGGCCTGGTATCATGTCTTGCCCCAAATAAACACTCTATATGTTTGTGACCTGAACGGAAGAAGAAATACCTGACTTTATTTAGTTGCTCACTATAGTAAATGCGCCTTCTCATGGTTATAGTCTTGGCGTTTGAAATTCCTTAAGCTTTTACCTAGATTTTTGGTTTGTGGCTGGACTGGCAATCCAGTGCTGCCTGTTATATGAATCTAGGAAGTGATTTGAATCTAGACCACTTATGTTCGTTTTTTCCCTTTTGCTCTAACAAATGCTTAATTTTTTTTGTTTTAGTAATAACTACAGATCTGTATATACATCTGTGGTGACAAAAGATATGTGATATGCACTTTTTGAAGCTCCACAGTGATTTTGATTTCCAGAATCATTTACTTACTGCACAGTCCTGACATTAAATAGTGTTATATCTAATGTGAACATAACACCTCCTTTTTAAGCATTTTTGTTGAATACTTTTTTAAAACACAAAAGTGATAAAAAATACATTAAAATAGAAAATAATTTATGGAGATCTGTTATTAACCATCCTAGTTTAATAATTCCAAATATTTAACAATATGAGCTAATCTCTCTTTTTGAAAAAGGGTTTATTTATTTTTAAAGAAAGGCAGAATTACAGACAAGGAGAGACAAAGATGTTCCATTTGCTGATTCACTCCCCAAGTGGCCGCAACAACCAGAGTTGAGCTGATGCAAAGCCAGGAGCAGGAGTTTCTTCTGGGTCTCCCACACGGGTGCAGGGTCCTAAGGACTTAGACTGCTTCCCCAGGCCACAAGCAGGGAGCTGGATGGGATGCAAAACAGCAGGGATATGAACCCGTGCCCATATGGGATCTGGGTGTATGCAAAGTGAGGATTTAGTCACTAGGCTACATTGCTGGCCTAATATAAGCTAATTTCTGAATAAATAAATAAGATATCCCCATCGAAGCATTCTTCCCCCTTCTTTCTTCTTGGAGGTGGTTCTGTGTGTTAGCTGCTGGTGTCTGTGCTTCCCACCATGGCTGAGACAGGCAAATATAATGGCTTTCCAGCTGCATGCAGAGAGGGTCAGTTCTCCACGTTCTTGAGACTGTGCTAACAAGAAAATCTCACCTTTGTCAATTTTGCGATGTCTTTCCAGACATTCGTTATTTTCTCTTTTTATGTGACTTAGGAATCTTTATTTCTTTAAAAGGCAGAGAGATGGATTGAGACATCCTCTGGTTTGCTGGTTCATTCCAGAAATGGCTACAACATCAAGCGATGGGCCACCCAAAGCCAGGAGCTGGGGACTCTGGCCAGGTCTCCCACATGAATGGCAGGGATTCGGTCTCCCTGGACGGACATTGGCGGGAATTGGAATGACAAGAGGAACCAGGACTTTGACCCAGGTATTGCAGTGTGAAATTTCGATACCCCAAGTGGCAGCTAGGACAAACGCCTGTGTCTGCTAAGAAACTAAGCACAGCACTTAGGTTAGAAATCTGAGTTGGACAATACTGCTTTATTTCCCTTATATTGATTTTAATAGCTTTTTTCCTATGTATTTTTAAAGTAAGTATTAGTAGTTTTCCAATTATGTAATAATTCATGTTTTCTTTTAAATGCAACAACAACAAAAAAGGAAATGTGCTGATTTGAAAGGAAAAAAAATTGTTAAGTAAGTAGTCAAAGAAGGTAGTGTATGGACATGGTGAAAATTAGGAAGCTTGCACTGAAACATTTGAAACATGATATACACTTGACCAAAGAGATAAGTTGAAGTTCCTTCCCGGCATGCAAACCTACGCCTGATAGGACATTGGCTGCTTTCTCCCCTCTGCTTCACCTGCACTCTCGCAGAGGCCCAGGGCACCTGCTCACTGACCTCTTCCGGCTAAGGTACCTTTGCTGTTACAGTCCTTCCTTTGACAGCCTTCCCTGTAGCCAACAGTCCTTTCCGCCTGCACTGGGCTCGCCCACGCTCTCCTCTGCATGGTACCAATCACTGGAGAGCATCCATAATTCTCCAACCTCATTCTAAACCCCAGGGTTGAATTGAATGCCAGGATCATGGCACTCGCCTGGCCTGAACAGCTTGCTCCCATCGCAAGAAACCATCTCTTCGTGATATTTCAAATAAAACCCAGACTATACAACGAAGACTTCTGGGAGAGGGAACAAAGTGTTGATTTCCGTATGTTTTAAGTTCCAAAAACAGAAAAAGGTTGTTTATAGATATCAATGCCTAATCTTCTTTCAGCATGGAGACAGGACGTCGTCTAGGGGAAGTGTAAGAAAATGACGTGTGGAAGGAAAGTTAAGGGCAACGATGGGCCGTGACGTCATGCTCATGTCATCATGGTGTCACCTGGTGACGTATGACACTATACTTTTATACAGAATGCTGACTCATTTTATAAGAAAATGAGAAGCAGTATGTTTTTAACAACAGGTCGGAACGTTTGACGCATAACATTGATTTTTCAGGTAGTTTTTATGATTAATTTTATTTTTATTGGAAAGTCAGATACTCAGAGAGGAGACAGGAAGATCTTCTGTGTTGATTCACTCCCCAAGTGGCTGCAACCGCCTAAGCTACGCTGATCTGAAGCCAGGAGCCTCCTGCAGGTCTCCCACACGCTGGTGCAGGGTCCCAGGGGATGGGGAGAGGGGCTGCAGGGATTAGAACAGGCGCCCATATGGGATTCCAGCTCTTGCAGGGCAAGGACTCTAGCAGCTAGGCTACCATGCCAGACCCTACTTTTTTCTCTTTCAAGTATGTTATGGTGTATTTCCACACTGGACTGGCTAAGTGCAGTATTATCCACAAGCAGTTCAGCATACACAGACTGCTGTTCAAAAGTGGTGTAATGGGTCCAGGCAGGCATGAGATGGCAGCTGCCCTGGCTTCCTTTCATTCATTCATTCGTTCATTCATTCATTCAAAGCCTTACTCCGAGGCTTAGCAATGCTCTGTGCATTTGGCCACAGTGAATTCTTGATGAAGCTGACAGGCCAAGAACGCTTTCCACGCGTCTGCTATATGTGAAGGGGACGGGCGAGGAAGAGTTCGGTTTCAGCGTTTCCTTGCGACGGGTTTGCGGTGTGGCCGAGGCCGGAGAGGGAGGCTGCACGGCGGGGCAGGTGTTTAGTGACAAAACACCCAACTGCCAAAAGAGACAGCCAGTGCGCTGAAATCCAGCGTTCGCACCCGCCGGGCAAACTTTGGTGGTGCAGTGGGCTTGTTGGGCGAGGAAATGCCGCCTGCAGGAGGAAGGCTGGGCTCGGCGGGCGGCGAGGGCTGCCTGAAGCAGCGCGGGCTTTGGAGTCTGTTACCTTCAGGCTTCTTTCTAGCTACTGCGCCCGAGAGCGAGCTTTTGAGATCCCATGCGCCCGCAACTGCGGCACCAGCTGGTCCTGGGTGTGGCGCTTGGCAGCTCCGATTCCTCAGCTTTCCCGCTTCTGGCAAAACTGGTCAGCCCCGAAGCACAGTGACCGGCCACTGGGACGGGCGGCCTAGCACCCCGGTGGGGGCGGTGGGGGGTGCTGTGGGGGTGGGAGGGGACCCGAGCCCCAAACGCTGCAAATTGCAGGAGCGCCAGGCCGAGCGCGCTGTGCGTGCGCGCTTCTCCCCCGCGCGTTCCACGCCTGGAGGCGGATCCCCTTCCCGGCACACAAGTCCTTATATGCACTAGTTGCACCAGCCCGCCTTACTCCAGTCCCACAAATAATTGTTGGGGGGCGGGGGGGAAGGGAGTGCGTCGCTGCTGTGTTTTTTTTCCCCCCTTTTCTGTTTTTTTTTGTTTTTTTTCAGCATTTGAACCCCGCCGAGAAAGCCCAAGATGGAATTGAAGGGCCATTTTGCTGCAGTGCACGAACTGGGCACACACAAATACAGCTAGAATCTCCGCGATAAGCACGCCAAGGGTCAGGGGCTGCCCGGGCGATCCAGCCCGATCAGCTCTCAAGAACCTGGGCGGAAGGGAGCGCGCCCTTCCCCCAAGCACGCGGGTGCAGAGGGACGGGGTCAGGAAGCGCGGCCTCTCCCCAGTCGGAGACCACGCCCCCTCCGCCTCCCCCCTTTTACTCCTCCCAGGAAGCGGTGATAGACAGTTCTGTGTGGTTCTCCACCCCCACCCCCCAGCTGAGTGGAGGAGTTGATGTGTCTCATTATAACAGCCAATGCAGCCGCCATCCACGCACAAGCAAAGAAGCATGTCCCATTTAAATACACCCACGCAGCCCCAGCGCCCTTAGCCGATCGGGGCGCGCAGCCCACACGCACCGCGGCTCCGGGCTTGGGGATCTGCACAGGTTGGGCTCTCGGACCCGGAGGACCGGCGCGCCGCGGAGGATTGGGATCCGGCGCTGTGGGGCCGGGGTGGGCGGGGGAGGCTGGGCCCGGAGCCTCAGGCTCGATACCCGCAGGAGGACGCGAGGGAAACAGACCAAGGTGGCATTTCCAAGGGAGAAGCTTCGGGGTGGCTTTGCTTTATTTCTCGGCCGAAGAAGTAGCCATGGCGAGCGACTCCCCGGCTCGCAGCCTGGATGAGATCGACCTCTCGGCTCTGAGGGTGAGCAGAACGCTTTTTCCGATTTTCTCCCGGGTGGTGTGGGGCGGGAGGGCGGGTGGGGTGAGAAATGGGGTCGGCGCATGGTCTGGGGGCTGCGGGAGAAGGCGTCGGGGACGGAGTCCGTACTCGTGCCTGGATCCTGGGTTGCCTAGGCGCTCTGGGCTGAGCCTCTATGGCCGAGGTTGTGCAGAACGTGTCCTCCTCTGCCGGTGGCCGACGCTCCCCCGAGAGAGCTCGTGGAGCCTACGGCAGTTTCATCTTAGAGCAGTGTAAGAGCATTCGACTGCAAGGCTCGTGTGTGTGTGTGTGTGTGTGTGTGTGTGTGTACACGCCCTGGGCAGTCGTCCTGTGCCCAAAGCTCGGAGACCCGACTGTCCCTTTTTGCAGAAAGAACAGCGCGCATAAAGGCGCTGGCCCCTCACGTTTTCCAGCTACCTGCGAGATGACATTGTGAACCGGGGCTGTCCCCGCATAGCCGTGCCAGCCGCTTCGGGGGGGAGGGGAGAAGGGGCAGTTATTGCTATGCGGGTCTTGTAGGGATGGCAGCGACCGTCCCCTCCTCCCCTCCCCATCCTCCCGCGCGGGGGCTCCTTCTTTTGGCGCCCCCTTCCTTAACTGCGAGCCTGCCACTCACCTTTATTTATGGCTTTACCCTGGTCCTGCCAGAGCTTTCCTACTTTGTGGCTGGATCATTACCGCTCGAGGGCTGAACTTGAGCAGGTGAAAGAGATGTGTTTGCTGCTGTTCCCACTCAGACCGGAACTCCCTGGAGAGTGTGTGGTGCATGGTGTGTGTGTGTGTGTGTGTGTGTGTTTTCCCCGGCTAGCAGCCACTCCTTTGTAGAGCACCTCCCTCCCCCAGCCCACTGCTCTGCGCCTTACCTCCGCGTGCATTACCTCAGACGCCGTGGCTTGCTATTGACTAAGACATTACTGGTATAGAATCCATTTTGCTCTTGTCTGGGGTTCACAGTTCCACGGCTGCCTCGATGCTTCCTCAGCCTTAGCCCCCAATCCCAGCACATTTTTTGAGGAGGGGAGATTTTTTTTTTTTTTTAATTTCTGCCAGTTTGACTAGATGCTGTCTGCCAGAAAAGAATGAGGGGTAGGTGGAGAGGAGAGGCAGTAGAAGGAGGCGATCTGAGGGTTGAACTCCAACTTGAACTCTGTCTCTCTTCTGAACCAACAACAACAATAATACGAAGCATAGCAAGTGCATGTACTTGTGCAGCCCATGGGCAGGATGTGAGTGGATGGTGCCTGTTGGCACTGAAACTTGCTGGGGGGTTAGCAAGTGCAAGTTCACGGTGCCTTCCGGAAGAACACATTATTAGTACGAGGCTACATCTCCAGGCTGCGTACTGGAATCCCTAGTACTCCTGGCATGACCTCTTTCAACAAGAATGCTTTAAAGAGCTGCATCTGACATCAAAGTGATACTTTCCCCCTTTCCCAACCTCTGACTTTTGCCTTGTCCCTTTCCCTTTCCGCTTAGTGCCTTGGTGTAAGAGGTGAGGTTTGCAGGAGGTTGCCATGGAGTTGGAAGGAATAGCGGATGCTCTGAAATGGGCGGTGGTGGTCCTCAGGCAGCCTCAGCTCCATGGTTCCTCATTACCGCCCAGCCAGCCGTGTCTTTGCCTGGCGCTGAAATGCCACAGGCACTGTCTTCTGCCCTTTGGGCAGTGGGGGGTGGGGACTGGTAGCAGCAGGCTGGGTGCTTGGGCCCCGGGCTGTGGCTTCCCGCTCCATGGACTGTGTGTTCATTTGTCCTACTTTCTGCACAGGGAGTTGCTGCCAGCGAGTTAATCAGGTGGATGAATGGCCAGACTTGAGGAGGGGCAATCAGCAAAGCAGAAAGAGACCTGAACAATGGGCAACGCTGCTAGCTGGGGATGTACCTGGGCCCACAGCTTGCCATCACCCCTTTAGTGGAAAGTGTTTTGATGAGATTTTAGCTTGTGTTTGGATTTTTCTGCCATGGGTTTTTTTTCTGGACCAGGTTTCCTGAGATATTGAACTCCCCAGCTTAGAGCCTGTGGGCATGGGGGCAGCCACAAAGGCTCCCGGCTGCTGGGCATGGGAGCAGCCACGAGAGCTCCCGGCTGGTGAGGGGCTGACTTCCAGGGCCGTTCACACTTGGGGAAATCCATGCTGATGCCATCTGTCTCTGAAAAGGATAATGTTGCACATTGCACTGAAATGGCCCTTTGTGGCCTAGATGGCTAGCTGAGGGCTCTCTGTACTGTTTTCCTGCCTGCCTGCTGGAGATGTGGAAGATGGGGAGAAGGGAAAGCAAGCACTGGTGCCGCCGGAGCTGCTGGCCCAAAGGCTTTGATGCACAGGTGGACCCACTTGCATACCCAGAGGCCTGGCTTCTTTGAGCAGCCTTGGGGTGGGTGAGGTGTACCCGCCAGACAGGGATCTGTATGTAATCAGAGCGCAGATCGGTTCTGAACTCCCACATTTGACAAAGTGGGCTCCTGCGTGGAATTCTCACTCGTTCCTCGGCTTTCAAGAAAGCTGGCCTGCTGAGCGTCTCCTGGGGAATATGCCTGACCCCTGAAAGGCAGCCAAGGTCAGTGGCTTCTAGGAGAATTTGCTGCAGCTTCACCAGGCCCTTTCTGTCTCTGTGGCTCTTGAATGTACACAGTCAATGCCCTTTTTGTAGACTGGGGCTCAGTGCATTAGAAGCAGATCCTGCCTGGATAGGCCTTTATCCCTCTCACTTTGGGGGCTTATTGTTCTTAGCCAGTGATCCCATACTTGGGGATCCAGTCTAAATTTCCCCCAAATAGCAACAATGCATAATTTAAACCAGAACAACCAGTGACTGTACTGATCATTTAAATTATACATGATTTGGATTTTTTTTTTCTAAGTGAGAGGAAGTAGGATCTTATTTGGTTAGGAAATAGGTAATCAGAATCCAGTTTATTTAGTCCTGGGCTTTAGAGCTCATGAAGAGAAATGGAATTGTGGGGATGCGGAGGAGATGGTATTCCAGATTTAGATCTGGGAGGGAACTGCATACCACCAAGCCACCCTTTTCGCTTAACACACAGAAAGCAGAAGCCCAGAGAGCTTAAAGTCCCTTGCCCAAGGTCACCCTCCGAAAGGGTGGTTGAAGGAGAGAATCTGGGTTTCTTGACTTCTTATTCAGTGCTCTTTCCTCTGTGTCATATTACCTGTAGCTGAATCTGAAATCAATAGTGCTTTATCTGGCTGAACACAAACAAACAAAATGGCAGAGAAGAATAATTTCAATGAGGCCATGGAATTTTATTTATTGAGAATGGAAAACTGCTTCATGCCAGCAAGCTCACAGGACACTAAACTGTGGAGTTGGAATGCATCTCTGCATTTACTTTGTCCAGGCTCTATCAATGGCTGACTCCTGTAGGACAGGTGCCTGTCTTGCAGGGGTAACCTCTCTCAGAAACCCATCTCCATCTGAACATGTCCCAAGAGGTCAGTCCAGACGTGGACATCATTTGAATGTGTCTGCATGTGAGGTTTACAGGGCTTTGGGGATTTTTTTTTTTATCATCTATGTAGATGTATGGATGTAAACTCTGTCCATGTGGGTGTATGAAGAATGTGTGTATACCTACATAGGCTACAGCAAACAATTTACTCATTCAAGCCCAGGTCTCGAGTCATTTAGCTTCAAGACATCACAAGATTAAAAGATGAAGCTTGCCACCAGCAGCCTTTATTGCATATGGGTGAGCTCAGCCCAGAAAGCTTTTTGGAGATTAGCATATTTCTGAACTTGAGCACCTTGGCTGTCCTTAGCTCAGTCCAGAGGGTGAGGCAGTCAAGGCCTGGATTTGGCTGCTGCTGACCTCATACGCTCAGCTTCTGCCAGGACTCATGCACACATTTTATTGGAGCAGGACCCGATGACCTACACTTGTCTTTTTCCTCACCAGTCACTTGCTTCTGGGCCTAGTCACTTCTCTCTCTCTGTCAAAACCCACACTTCAGAATTTTTACTTCGATGCCTTTTTTTTTTTAACTTCTGGTCATGGTGGAGTTATCACTGGTTTGCAGGTTTTTTTTTTTTTGTATCTCATGAAACAGTGGGCTTCTTGAGGCAGTTGCTATGCTTTCATGATCATTTAGTTCATAATCCTTGTTACTTGAATGAATGGATGAATATGAATGAATGGAGTGAATAAGCCCAATATATGACTTGTTAGTTCTGGACCTGGGGATGGATCAATTGAGCATCACTAACTTAATAGTGGGAATAATTAACAGTTTGCATTCCTTGTATATTGGCTTTCAAAATCAAAGTATATTTGGAAATGCCCGGAAAATCACAAAGCACTATATAGACAAGGCTATTTCATGAATAAATAAAATTTGATGGGAAACGTGATTCCACCATAGCTACTGCACCTAATAGAAAATGACCGTAGAAAAAGACAACAGAAGATTCTTCCTCTTTTATTTAAAATATTTACGAGAGAGAGAGAGAGAGAAAGAGAGAGAACATACTCTATCCACTAGTTTGCTTCTCGAATGCATTCTGTGACTGGGGCTGGGCCAGGATGGATTCAAGAGCTGGAAACTAGATTCAGGTCTCCTGTAGGAACGTTAGGGATCTGCCTGCGTGCAACACCTGCTGTCTGTTAGGCTGCGTATTTAGCAGGAAGCTGGGATCAGGGTCTTGAGCCAGTTCCTGTGATGTGAGAGATAGGCATATCAATGCCTGACTAGATGCCTGCTTCCTCTTCCTGTTCGCAGCAGGCCCCTAACAGACCTTAGGTGCCTTTCCCTCTTGAGATAAGCTCAGCCAGGAAACTTTTTGGAGATTGCCATGTCAATAAGCCAATATTAGCTATCAGCATTATTCATGAACATTTTATGTTTTTCCTTTTCTTTTTTTAAAAGATTTATTTATTTGAAAGGCACAGTGTTAGAGAGAGAGAGGGAAAGAGAGAGAGTGAGAGCTGGTTAACTCTATTAATGGCTGAAACTGCTAAAGCTGGCCTATCCAAAGCCAAGAGCCGAGAGCTTCTTTTGGGTCTCCCACATGGGTCCAAGGGTCCAGGAACTTGAGCTGTCATGCACTGCTTTTCCAGACATATTAGCAGGAAGCTAGGTCAGAAGTGGAAAGCCAGGGCTTGAGCTAGAACATATGGGATGCCAACATCATAGACAGTGGACTTATCTGTTGTGCCACAATGAGGCCTCCTCTTTTTTTTTTTTTTTTTAACTTTTTCAATTCTTTAAATGGATCTCCTATAATGGATAATCTGTTATTCAAATTATAACTGTACACTTTCACTTTTTTTTCTTGAGTGGGGTATATACATAGAACAGTATATAAATAGCACAATATTTAAAACTTTCTGGTCAGAATCTAATGGATCTTAATTACCCCAAAGCATTTAATCAAATTTGATCTAAAATGAAAATTTCATAAGATTGCATGAATTGGTAATAGAATTCTAAAAAGAAAATAGCATGGGAGTTTTCCCATTAGATACATTTGTTGTTTTGCAGAGATCCTAAGCGAATGTTTTCTTTGCAATGACATTACGTCATAAGATAGTCCTGCCAGTGTCTTTTTACACAGCAGGTGTTCCATAAAGAAATACAGAATTGATGAAAAACATGATGTGGAACCATTTGAGACAGCTAGGGTGGGTTAGCTCTGACCATTACATAATTCCAGGGAATATGGATATATTATGTTTCATATTACAGGACTCCAACGAAGACCTTTCATGTAGAGTAAGACTGCACTGGATGCCAGTTGCACAGAGCACAGTGTCAGGAGCACGGATAATGAGAAGCATAATGCCTGGCCCTGCGTTTAATTTCTGTTTCTAGAATGGAAAATTGCCTTCATTTTCTCCATATTCTAAGTTTTGAGAGAT
This sequence comes from Ochotona curzoniae, assembly GCF_017591425.1. Taxonomy (NCBI): domain Eukaryota; kingdom Metazoa; phylum Chordata; class Mammalia; order Lagomorpha; family Ochotonidae; genus Ochotona; species Ochotona curzoniae. Next base: position 28,178,298 of record NW_024467096.1, read on the forward strand.
TTTAAAATGGCCTTAATTAGAATCTCAAAGCCAACCTGTGTGTGTCTATGTGCAAGCGTACACTCACATGTGTTTAAAGGGCGCTTCCATCTCACATCCTCAATGTTTATGACCGCTATTTTTTTAAATTTATTTTTTATTAATTGACCGCTGTTTTTATTAGTAATAGAAGTGTGCGAAGGGTTGTGCTTCTCAATTTGCTCACTGGAAGGTGACTCTGAATTTCTTTCTGGATCAAGCTGTTGGCAGCTGGAGAGTTTGGGAGATGGTAGGCGTGAAGGAAGAGGCTACCGCTGTGCTGTGGGACCTCGTGTTATGGGTTCAGATCCTGCACTCTGGGGCCTCAATTCATTCCCAAGTGAGATGAGTGGCTTGCACTCGAATATGCCGGAAAGGACCTTCTGTGATAAATCCTGAGTACCTAGGGAACCAGGAGCAGTACTAAGGGGACCTCAGTGGGCATCGATTCTGACTCTGGGTCTTGACGATACCAAGATATTGCAGATCAGGAGCCCAGGGAACAGCAAAATAATGTCCAGAGTGGTATCTTCTCATTTTTAGATATTTTCTCCCCAAAGTTTGGGTTCCAATTTATAATTTGAAATATGGTTTTGGGTTTTGAATAGGTAGGAATAGCATTAAGAGCTAAAGTAGATTTGTGCTGGGTCTACTTTGTATCTTGCCCCCTGGATACCCTGGTTTAAATTATGCTAAGAGTTTATAGGGCAGAGACTTTAGAAACTTGGTAGCAAGACTCGCACTGAAAATTTGTAGACTTCAGCAAGACATTTAATATATGCTATTGATATTTATTAGAGGAATAGGTAGTACAATTTGGGTGCAGTGTAAAATGGGGTGTGGTCTAGCATTGTAACATTTGATGAGTTGTGATTAACTGTAAGGGGAAGAGTGCAGATAGTATCCACCTTAACGTCTTCATTTGTTCTATTTGTTTGTGCAGCATAAGCTTATTGGGTGCTTCAGGTTGCTGGGTCTGAGCTGTGGTTTCTGCCCTCATGGTTACAAGAAGAAAGCAGTCTGAGGCCACTGTTTCCTTCCTCTGCTGCATTCCGGCCATGCTTATCTCATGTATTAGGTCCTTGGGTCAGAAGCCCTACCACCAGATTGGCTCATGGAGGGCTCTGTCTTACGGTCTAGCTCATGGGTCATGCTGCGTTGCAACCTATCTATTGCTGCACAAATTACTGCCAGATTTAGTAACTGAAAGCAACGCTAAGCATCCTCTTGTAGTTTCTCTGGTCTGCCAGGAGCTTTGGCTTGAGAGCTCTCCTGAGGCGACAGCATGGTACAGACAAGGTCAGATGTCTCCTGATGGCACTTCTGAGGCCATCTCATCCCTTGGGCATTCACATGTGTGATTGCTGTGCTTGGCAGGAGCCTCAGTTCTTTTTCCTCCAGGGGACCTCTCCATGGGTTGCTTCAACAGCAAGTGACATGGTGCTGGTTTGGTCTGAGCAGACGGTCTGAAAGAACAAGACAGAAACCACAAGGATTTTATGACCGTGCCTTGGAACTCACACCCATTTCTGTTATAAACTCTTGGTCATCGCCCTGTTGAGTGTGGCAGGGTACAACGCAGGAATACTGATGGCAGAAATGAGGTGTCATTGAGGGCTTTCTTGGGGCAGCCTGTCACACAGAGAAGCAGGCTAGCGGCAGTGCTTCCAAATATCCATGGAGAAATAGAATTAAAAGACATTCAGTGGGAAAAAAAATTCAAAACCTATGCCTGATTTTTTTTATCATACCCATTTCCATGAACTTTTTCGAAGACCTCTGGTATGCCTGCAGAGTGACTCTTAGCACTTCTTCCTACCTTGTGACCATCAAGTCTAGCGTGTTGCTGCCTTTAAAGCTGTTTGGCTATCTGGATTTTAAAAAAGTCTGTATCCACCCAGGTTTAATGAGCATACGAATCTTGCCTGCAGGCTCACGGTTATATTCCTCCTGTATAGAACTTTGCTTAGTTCGTGATAAATATTGATCGACTGAAAGAAAATGAATTTATTCAGATTTGATCTTGTCTTTTCAGTTACATATTTTCAAATTCATTTGAAAGAAAGAAGAGAGAGAGAGAAAGAGAAAGCGAGCAGGAAGTTGGAGTCAGGAACTGGAGCTGGGCACTGAACCCAGGCACTCTGGTGTGGGGTGCCAGAACTTCATGCAGTGTCTTAATGTTTTTGTTTATTGTACCAACACCTGCCTTTGCTGCCCGACAATAAGTTGTAATACCTTCCAATAAAAATGTGCAAGTGGGATGAAGTTCTAAAGTTAGCAAAACAATAAACAACAGGGGATTTAATTTGAGTGTCAATATATGTGTCTATCCATCGGTAATATCTAACAAGGCTTACTTCTTTTCCTGATCTCTTCTCTAGGTAGACATGGGGGCCCAGGAAACCTCTTGTCCTGACTGAGCTCCCACCCCCAAATGCAGAGGTCGGGTCTCTTAAGTCATTCCGCTTAATCAGATTCCTAACACCCTGTCTTAGTGAATCATTTATTCCCACCAGACAAAAATAGACCTAACTCAGAGTGGGTAAGAAGATTAGCAAATTACTTGAATGCACAGCACCCAAAGGCAGCCTATGGTCTGTTGTGAAATAGCCAGATCCATTTAATTAGCAGAGGAGAGCGCAACTAGGTTAAGCAGGGTCGCTAATTAGCAGTGATTTAGAAAGTAAATAGCTAAGATTCTGTACGCAAAGATTGCCCAATTTTAAGACCTTGAGGTGTGTGCAGGATCCTAGACTGAGTGAGTTACCAGAATGACACCTTTGTCTCAGGGTCCAGAAGATGTACTCTGTAAATGGGAAAAAAGGTTGCTGAATTGCTTCAAACAAATTATTTAACTTAAAGCCTTTCCTTTTCTTGTCATAAAAGCAGTATGTGGTTATTGCAGACATTTTTGAAAGTGGAAGAAAAAATTAAAAGGCATTTCTAAACTATCCATATTGGTGATTCTTTAAAAAAATTATTTATTTGTTTATTTATTTATTTATTTGAAAGGCAGAGTCAGCGAGAGAATATGAAACTCCTAAGTGATGGCCTAATCCCCAAATGACTGCAAATGGCTAAAATGACAGGGACTCGTTGGGATGTAAGCCAGGAGCCAGGAGCCAGTCTCCCATGAGTGTGACAAGGACCCAAACACTTGACTTATCTTCTCGTGCTTTCCAGGTACAGTAGGAAAGAGCCGGATTGGAAATGAAACAGCTAGGACTCGAACTGGTACCCATTTGAAATGCCAGTGTTGTTGGCTTGTGGCAGGCGGCAGCCTCACTTGCTGCACCAGAGCTCTGGCCTATGTTCATGATTGCTATAATAACCTTGGGTATGCTTTGGTATGTGGCATTAGTAGTTTTTTCCTATGCTTAGTTAAATGGGTAACTTAAAGCATTAAGGTCATATTGTATACATTACCAGCAACCTGTTTTTAAATTTCATAATCAGCCTTTTTCCATATTATCAGTGTTTTTCTCTGGCATAATTTGAAGAATTGTCTGTACTAGGGTGTTTATAATTTACATGAAAGTAGTATATTGCAGGGCTCCTGTAGAATTAGTGGGAATGTAAAATGGTGAAGAGGCTTTGGGAAAACAGTTGGGCAATCCTTCCAAATGGTGTGATAGAAACAATGTGACCCAGAGTGAATGAATGAATGAATACATGAGATATAGTATATTTGCAAAATAGAAAATGATTTAGTAATCAAAGAAAGTGCAGATGCACCTCATATCAACGATGACCAGTATGTTAAGCGAAGGAAGCCAGACACCAGACGCACTGAACCCTGTGTTGTGTCAGTCCCCTGGCATGCAATGGCCACAGTGGGCAAATGCCCGGAGTCAGGGCAAGTGGAGAGTGACTGCTAATGGCCTGAAATGAAATTGTGGGGGTGCTTGCACAACTCTGTGATTATGCCACTAATGCTTTGTGTACTTCCAAAGAATGAAACAAGTGGACTGTTAATGAAATCTCCAGTTAACTCTGCAGAAAAGTAAACCTCCCCCTAACAATTATCCCTCCGTCACCAATCTCTTTTCCTTTAGCGTGTTGCCCTTTTCCTTCCCCAATGATTGGAAGCATTATATCATTCTATTTATAAAAAACATCAATATGCCTCTAAGAACAACGTTCCCATATTGCCAGTATCCTGTTTACTAAGATTAGCACGTGATGGAATAACCGACTGCTGTTCACATTTCTATCATATGTTTTAGACGGCTTCCCATTGTATGTTGATGGTCTGTCATAAACTTCTGTAGATGATTCCTACTGATAGAGTTTGAAGCTCTTCTCAGCTTTTCAACTCTTGCAAATAGTGCTGCCTGCAAAAGTGTGTACCTTGTTTCCTTGGGATAACGTCCTGCAAGTGGAATTGAGAACACCTGGAGAAAGAAGGAATACGTTTTAGTGTTCCGCGGTGCAGTAGAGGTGACTTCAGTTTGTAGTGACAAACTGTATATGTCATACAGACTGGGCGATAGGAGTGCGCAGGCTCTGAGCAGAAGGAAACGATACCGAGAGGGAAGCGCTGACTTCCCCAATCTGCTCATCATGTGCTTGATCCATGTGCTGAAATATCATACTCTGTCCTAAAAATGCATATAATTATTGCATGTTAAGAAATAAAAAATTTGAAAATACAAACTCGTAGAAATGATCACATTAATTTATGCATCTGATATTTAAGTCGCCTAGATATGATTGCTAGGTAATTTCTACTTATTTCATGTATTATGTTTCAAAGTCTTGCAAGTATTTAGAGATTAGAGTTTTCTTTATTCTTATGCTTCTGGGCAAGTGTAATAATTATTTAGTAGTACTGTTTAATTATGTATATATACATATACACCTATACAAAATTGTATCCAAAGAACATCAACGTTTATACAGGTTATGTAGAAAATGTCGATTCTGTATGTGAACCATTTACAATTTTGAACAAAAATGTACAAAACAAAGGAAATGGGATTTAGAATGAGTGAATGATCTCCAACGTTCTTGACATTCTTGTCCGATGGTGGGGTGCATTATTTAAAGATGAATGCATGAGGCTTGGAAAACCAGTTCAGTTACCAAAGGACGCAGAACTACTATGTGACTGAGCTGACCACTGGCGGGACATCATTTGTCTTAGGGACCCTGTTGTGACTTTGGAATTGTCTGCTAGGTTCTATCACCTGGCCTTCACAGACTGCCCGGAAACCTGGCTTGGGAGCCAAGTCCCACTCCTTGTCGAGCTCTGTGGTATTTTGATGGTTTTTTCCAAGGTATTCTTACAATTTTGTTTCCTACATGATAAATGTCAGCATATAAGGTCATCCTTGCTTTTGTTTGTTTGTTTGTTTCCTTGCCTAAAAATATAAACAATGAACTATTTTGTGCCATGTGTATAATCAGTGTTTACATTTCACCTTTGGTGGGAGGGGTAGTTGGGATCCTCCAACAAGTGTGCTTGGAAGGTGCAGAATCAGGCTCCGAGGTTTCCATTGCTTATGAACCGGAGGTCACGGAACATGTGGCTGTCACAGAAAGTGGAAGGGTGGGGCGAGCCCGAAGCTAGTGCCTCGGAGGTCCTTCTCAAATTTGCATATGCCAGATAACCATTAGATTAAAAAGCTTGAGCTACAGTTTAAATTTTGAACAGTGGAGGAGCTTGATCTACTTTCTGCTGAAGTAAGAATCCACGAGAGTTTAAAGAACTTTATAATTGTCTCTCCTGTGACGATTGATTGCCTTGATTTACTAGATTTTACAACCTAACCCTCCTCATTTAAAATGCCTATGCGTTATTTGTGCCTAGGGTAAAAATCCAGAAATTCACACGAACAAGGTTTCATCACTTGTACCTCTAGGTATTTCTTTAGTTGTGTGTAATCAAATTATAGCACCAAGGAGGGTGGAGTAAGTTGTAAGCAGTAATTGCAAGCTGTATTTAAATAATAATAATAATATTTAGCATTTATGGGGCACTTTATAACTTCAAAGTACTTGCAACCATTATCCAGTTAAATGCTCTCTCTGATTATAATCTGTATGAAAATGCACTTAAATCCAGGACAAGGTCATGAGAAAAGTATGCATTTGAAAGCTGTGCTTTAAAAGTCTAGGCAGTGATGGGAAAGTTAACAGTTTGGGATTCTGTTGGATGCGTTTGCATTTTGTTTCAGCTTGATGACGGGATTAGATTATCTCTGCACTTTATCAATGCCCCTGATGGCTTTGGGATCCTTCCTCAGGTCCTTGGAAATGCCAAAACATAAACAACAAGAATAAGTTTTCTAATGGGTGCCCTGTGTGCGTTGCCAGGAGCACGAAGATCCCCACTGTGCGTAGGTTGTTTGTGACAGCACAGTTGGACACACTGCAGAGAAGTGCACAGGGAGGGTGCAGTGCTGTTAGGCGCACTGTTCTGACCATGTCTTAATGGTCATGTGTCTGTGTCATGTCCCCTTGCATGTAATACTCTGAGGTGTGAGAGTCAGTTCGTGTTTGAAGCAAGGACCTGTGTAGTTGACCGGGTAAGTAATAGCAGGTGCTGCAGCCGGTCAGTTCCCAGTGAGTCCTGGCCAGTGCCTTCAGTTTCACTTTCTAAATCAGTGATTATCAAAGTGAGAAGTCTCTGGGTCAGCTGAAGGATCAGCTCTGGAGTCCTGATGCTGTGCCCTGCTGAGTCTCTCAGAGGACGGGTACAAGCATCCTGGGAGGTAAAAGGTCCTCCTGCTAATTCAGGTGCTGGTCACAACCACAGGTCTAAATGTCTACACTCTGTGTGTGTGTGTGTGTGTGGTGGGGGGAGTGATTCTTTCATGCCTGCTCACACATTACTCATTCATTCATTCATTCAATAAATTACTGAGCATCTACTATGAGACTGATCCTGTATTAGATGCTGAGGCCACAGGAATGAAAATGCAGCCTAATGCATGGGAGAAGTGTACTTTGAAAAATGAATTGTAAGCATGTTTTACTAAATACGGATTGCTTTTGGAAAAAATGCAAAATATATTGATACAAATTTGAGCGTGCCTGTAAATGTTGCAGAGTAGGAAGCAATGATGTGTGGAAGAGAACTGCAGAGTTCCCCCCCACCCCCTTGATGGATGGACTCCAATAAAGTCGCCACATAGCTTTAGGAATGTGGACTTTTAACAGTTTGTGTTACTGTGGTTTGCATTTGAATGGCTTATAATAAAGGGAGCTCAAGTGGAGCAATCCTGGGCTCTTCTTGGCTTCCTGTTTTTGGTGCATCCTTATGATTAATTTCCTGTTTTACTCCACTGACCTGTAGTGATAGAATTTAAAGCCTTAGGAGGGCCTTGCTGATTTCTGCTTGGAACCTGAAAGAAAGTACATTCCCCAACGCTTTCAGCCCCACTTTTGTTTGAAACCTTCAGGGTTGTTTATTTTTTTGGAGACCTAGGAAATGGAATGGATTTTTGGAATCCAGTCAACAGGTTAAAGGATTTCCTTACTGAGAAATCCCATGGAATTTCTATGGAACAACAACATCTCTCACTTTGCCACACACACAAAAAATGTCCCGTGTCTCTCTATTTAATCCCAGTTCTTAGATGAGCACACTGTTTGTGTCACGTGTCTAGTTACTTAGGGGAAATGATGAAGGTTGTTACAGCAATGGTTGTATACAGCTTGATAATGAGCTTGTACAAGAATTGTATTTTATAATTACTGTTGAGGAGAATGCTTGTGAAAAAGTAAATTCTTCATCACCCTGAGCCTAGACGTGGACAGTGCTGGGGAACAGGTGCTTGCTTGGCTTTTTCTCAGTATTGACAGCCTTAGGGACTGATGCAACCATCTTAGGAATCTTCATGCTGTTAATGTAGAAGGGAGTGGCTTAGGTATTTTAATGAAAGATGGGACAGTCAGTCCCATTATTCAGTCCTGTCTGGGACCCAGTTTGTCACAGGTTTCTTACTTGTCATTGAAATATTGTAGATCTTGCCTAAGGAAGTTGTGGATTTGAAATGGTGCTTGGTGGTCACTGTGGAGGTGAGATGCACTGTCATTTGTACAGCGGAAAGGGTCCTCTGAGTCTGAGAGAACTGCAAATTGCCCAGTGAATTCTTGCCACTCTCAGAGCGCAAGGATTCTGGGTACGGGGGAGTCCAGTGATGCTGGAACTGGTGTTTTGCTCTGAGGGTGGTGGAGATTTTGGTGAGATCTGGGGACAAGCGTTGGTGTCCCAGGAAGTGACCCTATTAAGGCAGGTGGCCTTTCCTAGTGGCCACCCCTCCCCTGCTTGCTTTAAACTGGGAGCTCCAGTATCAGTCAGAGCTTTCTATGCAAATAAGGAAAAGCTCTTCAGTGCTGTCCTTGAGCCTGATACTGGATGCCAACGGCGGTGGGGGGTGGGCATGGAGGCTATGCAGATGCTCCTTGGTCTGAAAATAGCGCAGGTTATTTGTGAGTATGTTTTTTTAATCTTTATTTATTTTTATTGGAAAATCAGATTTTTTTTTTACAGAGAGAAGGAGAGACAGAGAGGAAGATCTTCCATCCGCTGATTTTACTCCCCAAGTAGCTGCAATGGCCAGAGCTGAGATGAGCCGAAGCCAGGAGCCAAGAGCTTGTTCCGAGTCTCCCATGTGGGTGCAGGGTCCCATGGCCTTGGGCCAACTCTGCTGCTTTCCCAGGCCACAAACAGGGGGTTGGAAGGGAAGTGGGGCAGCTGGAACATGAACCAGTGCCCATATGGTATTCCGGAGCACGCAAGGTGAGAACTGTTAGGTATTTTAAAAGGTTAAAGTTCTAGTTCATATGAAATTATGATATTTTAAGTGCAGCTAGTTCCCGCAATCTGGTTCTTTACCGTGAGCTGAAAACACAAGCAGCACCAAGGTGTCTTAGGGGCAGTGTCCAGTGGGGCAGGAACCAGGTGTCTGCAAGGTGCGGGGGGTGGGGATTGGGAGGGATTGAGGGCAGGCCCCAGGGGATTGGTGCCTGCAGGTGAATGCCTAGGGATGATTGGTGAGTGGGCGGGGTTGGGGAAGGGGCTGGAAGATTGGGAGTGGGATTCTCTGATTGGTAGATGGCTGGACTGGCGCGAATTTCGTGAGCTGTGAGGAAGAGGAAATGGCGCCAGGTCCAGGTTGGGATATTGGAATAACTCGTTACAAGAACTTTAGCCGCTAGACTACTGTACTGTGCCCGTTTGTGAGTATCTTAAAGATGGGCTTCGCTCCAGTATTGTTGTTCTGGTTTCATGACTATAAACAGCTTTTATTTCGGGAGAACAGTTGTGGAAGTGCAAACTGTAGAAGTCTACACATTTTGCGGGAAGGGAAAAGAGAAGAATAGCATTTTTAAAAAATTCCGGCCGCCCAATCGGTGATACTTCTGTGCTTTGTTGGAAGGGACATGAGCATCAGTGAGGAAAATTTTCCTGGAGCCAGACCTGCCAGGTGTGTGAACTTGTTCTTTGAGCACACCAGAAAAAGTACTATTGGATGATAGTGCTAGGTTTCTCCTGGTTAGGAGGGGGAGGACTTGACGCCTGGAGACTGTGCTCCTGCAGGAAAAGTCTAGTGATGCTGAAGGTAAAATTTCAGAAATGCAGAACCCCAAACCCCAGTCAGGGCATTGGTTTCTGGATTAGAAGCTTGTGTTGGAATGGGCTTCAAAGTTTGGCTGGGCCGCAGATCTTCTCTGTTTGGCCACCTCCTTTCTTCAGTTTGTTTCCCTGTTTGGGCGAAAGCACCAGAATTTTCACAGCAGCCGCAGGGGCATCCCCGTTGCCTTGAGGTTTTGTTTGTTTGTTTCCCTTTTCCCGCTGCGGGGTCTCTGTTTCCCATCTCCTTGCTTGACACAACCCAAGCTGTATCAGCTTTCAAGAAGTGGTCCCTTGATCTCATTTCCTGAAGGCAACCTTCTGTAATTTGCCACTGGTTTGCAGGATTCGGCGTTGGGATTTTGTTGCCCTGGAGAGTCTGTGTAATGTGGCAGGCACATTCTCATTTGTCTTGCTTGGTTCCTTGATAATTTGACATATATTCCGGTCAAGTTTCCTATAACCATTAACTTTACTTGGTTGTGTGATGTTTTGTTACTAATTGATTTCAAGCATGTTTTTAAATGGATTTCTCTGATGATTTCAAAAATGTATTTAAGTGAAATTTGAAATGTACATACATTTTAAGGTCGCATAAATGCCATCATTCATAGACCTGCTGGCCAAAACTTGTTCACGTTGCTTCATCTACAGTTACTGTGAATTTGAACCTATAAATAAACCCAAGAATGTGGATAGAATGGAACATATATGTAATCTTGAGGGGACTGGAAAGCACTTTAACTGGCAGCATTAGTCACAGTGGCCAAGGAAAGGGCCCAGATGTCCATCTATGGTGGGCAACTAAGCACGAAGTGTTTTGTTACCATGGAATACTATTCAACAATGAAAAGCAACAAGGGCTTGCTGCGTGCTATAACATGAGAAAGTCTACAAAATATCATGCTAAGTGAGATGCGAGGTACACAGATCACACATGGTGTGGCTCCGTGCGTATGAAGAGGTGGGTAAACCGATGGAGACCTACATAGATGAGATTGGTACTGGACACAGACATGTGGAGTGACTGCATTCATGGGTTCATGTTGTTTGGGGTGATAGAAATGTTTTAAAACTGGATGATGGTGACCTGAATTTTATGGTGTGTAAATTAAACCTCCATCAAAGTGTTGCAACATAGTAGACACTGCTTCATGGTTGGACCAGTCCCCATATATCAGCTGGCACATCTCGAGCCAGGCCTCTCTATGGTTGGTCTAGGAAAGAAATCTCTTTAATATCTGTAGGGAAAGGTCTGTGATCCTGTCTTCGTCATTTGATTTGTCCCATGCACTCCTGTGTCCTAGAGTGGTCATATTTTGCAAACAAAGTCATGATTTCCTTTCCTCTGAGGGGACCCTGCTAACTTATCCCTCCAAAGGAAGGCTTTGGAGCCTAGGCTAGCATCACTATTCTTGTCCTAAGCCACTCCTCATTACCCTCTGCTTCCACAGTTCCATGCTTTTCCTCGCTTTGTGCATTCTTTTCCTGCTGTCTTGAGTTCTTCTCGAGCCCCTATTCAGAACAGGCCATTTGTTCACAGATAATTTCTCTGTCTTGTGCCACACCTCGGCCCCCTAGCTTCCTTGCTGCCCAGGATACTGTAAACTTCACACAGTCAAGACCTGGATTTTGTCTATGCTCATGGTCATAGGTTAATGAACTGAATGATTTTTCGTGAGTCATGTTGTAAGACCAGACTCGTGAGCTCAGCAACTCCTTCTGTGATGTCACTATCTTCTAACTATATTTATCATTTATTCCCACTTCCCCGCTATACATTTTTTTTTTTAAATAAGTGAATTATGGAGTAAGTTCAAGATTTTGTGATTTGTTTTTGCAAAAAGCATCAGGAGGCAGTGGGGAAATATTACTACTTGCATATGACGTATGTGTATGTATGAGGTCACAAGATAGAATCCATTCCTTTCAGGAGATGGAAACTAGAACCAGCCGACTCTGTAGGGCTGCAGAAAAGCCCAGCTACAGGAATTTTAATTTTTAAGTTGTAATTCAGTTAGTCAAACCTGAGCCCACAGAGCTGCACCTGATTTAGGTCTCTGGTTCACTTTTTTTTTCTAATAGTTTTTTTTTTGAAACGTCAGATATACAGAGAGGAGGAGAGACAGAGAGGAAGATGTTCCATCCTATGATTCATTCCTCAAGCGACTGCAAATTAGCTGAGCTGAGCCGATCCGAAGCCAGGAGCTTCTTCCAGGTCTCCCACGCGGGTGCAGGGTCCCAAGGCTTTGGGCCGTCCTTGACTGCTTTCCCAGGCTACAGGCAGGGAGCTGGATGAGATATAGGTCTACCAGGACACAAACTGGCATCCATATGGGATCCTGGCGCGTGCAAGGCAAGGACTTCAGCTGCTAGGCTACCATGCCAGGTTCTCTGGTTTACTTCTTAAATACCAACCACAATCTGGGCTCAGTGTGAGGGCTATGAATGTAGTTGTGAACACACAGACACTGCCTGGCATCAGTGCCACTGTAGTCCTTCTGTTGGCAACACTCCCTGTCCTCACTCCCCATGCCCGCTGTACTGGCTTTGGGGTAAATCACATTTCATCCTTCAGATTCTAATTCAGAATCAGACATATCTTCTGCCACTTTCCCAAGCTTCCATGGCATTTGGTGTCTGCGTGGAGAATCCAGGGAGATGACATGTCACCAAGAGCTTTGATCACTCGAGAAGAGAGGTCCCAGAGCTCTGTGGGACCAGAAGAGATGAGCCATGATGGAATGGCAGTGGAGGAAGGAGAGGACAGGACTCAGGGAGCTATGAGTGACTGGAAACTGCACGAGCTGCCTCAGCCACAAGCAACTCCCTAGGAGATGCAGAAGGGACCAGGCTTGGCAGAGACAAACTATGGAGTCTGTCAGTCATATTATGTACGGGGACAGTCAGGGACAGACTTCAGGCTTCTGTGTTTTGTCCCAGTTAGTTGGATGCTGCTTGGAGCCCTGGGAGCTCTGGGAGACCGGGTGGGAAGACTCCTGAAACCCAGGAAAACAGCACGTGCTTAGCTGTTGGGAGCTGCTCCTACCAGCTTCTGCGGGAGGGACTGGTGGGCAAGTGGTTCACAATGACCTTGGGTAGGCCAGAGCTTTCAGGCATGAATTTGTGGGCTCAGGCTTTTGTTCTCAGCCTTGCATTTCCCAGAATAGCAACGTGATGCGATCAAAGCATTGGATCTCAGATCATACAACACCTGGATGTGCCTGACCACATCTCCTGCCTAATGATGATTGGAGCATTAAACTGATATTTTTTTTGTCATTATTTGCCATATGTCCAGAACTGGGTTCCTTATTTTAGTCAAAGTCTGTTACATGAGAACAGCCATGTTGTGTGATGGGTACTCTTTCGTCCTTTTGTTCATGTAGAAACTGGAGCTTGGGAAGATGGTGGAGTCTGCTTTTCAAATCTAGGTTACCGTGGTTTCAAGATGGATGAAAGATCAGGATGGTGGGGTTACCTGAGGCTGGGACTAAACCTCAAACTCAAAGTCAAAGCATCAATCCCATCATACATGATTCTCCTCACATGCTCCCCTGTGGTTCCGACCCACTCACGAAACCTGTAACAGACACTTGTGAAAACATTCGTTGTAGTTGGGTGATTATCTAGACCTCCTCATTAGCATAAAGCTGTACGTCCCTGTTTGGTTTTCTAAATGCTGAATATCACCTGTGCCTCTGTCTTATTTTAGAATGATCTGTCCAGAGAACCTTCAAATTCCAAGCTTCCTGAAGGCAGACACCTGAGATACACCCCAAGTGTCCCTCTCAGGCTGTGTCCCATGGCAAGCTTAGCAGAAAATTCATTGTGAGGTAGCTCCTTGGGGTTCCCTTTTTGGATCAGACAACCTGACTCTTTTGTATGGACAGGGCTATCATTGTAGCAGAGGGATGCCTGAGAATTGGAAATGGCTGCTGTGGGTCTTGAAGTTGGTACTGGTGGAAACGTTTTGGGTCCTCTGAAGTCCAATGGCAGGAAGCAGAAGGGAGCCCTGAGATGGTGAAATGGCCTTGACTAGATGCTTTTCTGTCTGCTGTCCAGATAAGTGGTTTGTTAACATTGCAGCCTGTACACTTGCGCATGGAAGGACGAGCTCAATGTACGAACAATGCTCCAGCTTCTGTGGGCAGCACGTTCCTGTGAAGGTGCTACAGCTGTGGTCCGTTTTTTTCTTCCTTGGAGCAACTTCCCAGAGAGTGCAGAATAGCACCTGTCATTCTTGGCACTTGTGAGGCCACTCAAATTTCTATTGAATGAAGTCACTCAAATCTTGTAAGTTTGTTTTTGAGACTTGTTTGAAAGAGAAAGATGCTCTCTCCCTAACACAGGACCTTAAATCATATTCAAAGATGAGCCTGGTGTGAGTGACAGAGGACACTGTGGGTTTCGGGAACTTGGGAGGAGACGGAATGACAAGATCAACATGATCGCAGACTCCATCTGACTGCTGGGCGAGGGGAGCCTGCAGGTGACTGCGACCATCGGAGACGGAAGAGAAGGCCTGAGATGTTCTTCCAAGGTCAAAGTGCTTGAGTACATCCCGCATGGAAAACCCAAGAACATTTGGGCAACAGTTGTAGGCATTAGTTTAGAGGTCATAGGTCTTGGGGGTGGGGCACAGATAAAAGCCCCGTGTCTCTGTGTGTGCTGGCACTGGTTCGATTTTTTCTTTTATTTTTAGCTCGTAAATATTAATGTGCTGTAGTGAGTGCTTCTGGGCTCCTGTGGGCTCCGTATGGCTGTGGTGGGGATGAGACCCAGGGCAGTTGAGTGGCATACTAGGAATAGAGCATGGTGGAATTGGGGGAGGTTTTTGCATCAAGCCTGCATCAGAGCTCATCATCAAATACCCCTGTGCTCCCCTGTGCTGTACTGCGAGGCCCTGCTAGGCCCAACTGCTATTTTTTCTCTTACAAATGCAGAAAGTTGTAGTTGATAGGACAGATGAAGGCTTCCTTGGATAGCATCTTTCCAAAGAAATGTTTTAGTGAACTCTTTCTTTTGGGGCAGGTTAAGCATGAGTAGAGATTGAGCCGTAAACATAGAATCAATAGATTTCAAGCTGTTCTGGCTCATGGTGCTTTTATAGGAGAGGGAAGCTGGCACAAATGGGACTTCACTGGGACTGAGCTTCAAGCCAGTGTGGTTGAGGGATCCCAAGGGACCGAACGCTCCAGGGCACTGCCCGAGGGTTGGGGGGCACAGCCATACAGTCTCTGCTGATGGAGCTGTTTGCTGCAATGTTCAGCTCTTCCACCTGTTCTCAGCTGTTTTAGAACCAAGGCGAGTCAATGAATGATGACAGCCTCTGGCGTCCGGCTAGCCTTCGCCAGATGACATCTTGGCAATGAATCTGGCAGACTTTTTTTTTTTTTGGCAATTCTGCCAAGAAGAGTAAGCTGGATGAGAGGTGACCGTGAAGTAATTCGGGCTCATTTGTAAGCATGTGGTACATCTCGTTGGTTTTCCTAGTCATACAAAATAGAATGACTTAAAAATGATAACAGGGGTCAGACTCGAAGTCCTGGGGTCCCTGCCTGCTGGCTCTGCAGCTGGGGGCCAGCTAGGAAAAACCCTGGGCTTTTCTACACCAGTGAAATGGAGAGGATAGTAACAACGCATGCAGGGCAAGTGTGGGAATTAAAAAGGCATATTTCATGTCAGATATCTGGGACAGTGCTTGCGTGACACAGATAAACAATAAGTGTGTCATACACTCAGTACCAGCATCACCTGTTCGATCTGAGTGGCCATTCCGAATCCAGTAGAGTGCAAGCGGGTGGAGGATATATAGGTTTGCAAGGATTTAGGTTCTGTCCTCAAGAAGCCCAGAGGGTAGTGGAGACACAGATAAAATAGATACATTTATTCAGAGTGCCAGGGTCACTGGTTAGCTGTAGAGAGGTTTGGGAGATGGCGGGGGATTGGGGGGTTGGAGTAGACAAGGTAGGGAGTAGGATAAAGCAGATCTCGGGCATTCTCAGTGATGTGCTGGGGGCAGCGTGTGGATGTGGCTGAAGTACCACTGCCCATCTTTGTAGCTGTGCACCTCTGTGTGCTGTGCTTTCCTGCAACCCCTTCTAGAACGCGGCAGACCACGGCTGGGTTGTTGTGTGTCTCCCCCACCTGCCGGCAGCTTGACTGCAGTTATTCCCTCTTTATCTCTTTGGCACGAAATCTGGGAACAGCGTATGTATAGGAAATGATATTTATTAATAGGCAGCACTTTGAGTATCCTCCTTTGTAGGAGAAATTCTAAAAATTGCCAGTCAACGGTGAGAAGTTGCAAGCCGGGAGAACGCTGTTTCAGCACTCCCGTTTCTGTAGGAGGAAATCTATTCATATAGCACATTAGTAGGACAGACGCTATTAACTCTGGAATCATTTCAGCAGATGTCAGAAAGATGGTGGCAAATCCAAAGGGTTCTTACGCATGAAAAAACAAAACAAAAAACTGCTCATAACAGACTAGGAATGAGGGTCTTCCTTCTTTCCTTCCTCCTTCTCTCCCTCCCTCCCTCCCTCCTTTCCTTCTTTCATTCCTTCCTTTTATAAGATTTATTTACTTTTATTGGAAAATCAGTTTTTTACAGAGAGGAGGACAGACAGAAAGGAAGATCTTCCATCCGCTGATTCACTCCCCAAGCGGCTGCATTGGCTGGAGCTAAGCTAATCCAAAGCCAGGAGCCAGGAGCTTCTTCCAGATTTCCCACATGGGTGCAGGGTCCCAAGGCTTTGGGGCGTCCTTCACTGCTTTCCCAGGTCATAGGCAGGGAACTGAATGGGAAGCAGAGCTGCCGGGACATGAACTGGTGTCCATATGGGATCCCGGTGTGTGCAAGGCAAAGACTTTAGCCACTAGGCTACTGTGCTGGGCCTGGAACTTCTTTCTTAACTGTTGGAAATGTGTCTAATGCTAATTGTCTGCTCCATACGTCATCTTGAAATACCGTTGTCTCTCTCTGGAGTGAACTAGTTACCTACCTACCCCTCAACCCTCTGTCTAGCTGGCAGAACCTTGTATTTATTTTGGTGACAGGGATTCTAGCATCTCTGGAAGTGTTATTAGACAGTATAGCATTTACTTTTGCCATTTGTGAGTATGTGTGTTTTTTGAGAGTATACACTTGTGAGTATCTGCATTATTTAATTCTGGAAATTAATAAGAAATGCTATCCTTTAATGTGTCCATTGCACCATAAAAAAGTTGATGAAACCTTATTTTTGGTAACTGGTATCATTCTTCTCCTGCGTGTCCCACTGTATGTGTGAGTGTGAGAAAGAGAGAGAGGGAGGGAGAGAGAGAAAAAGGGATAGAGAGAGAGAGAGGGAGGGAGAGAGAGGGGGGGAGAGAGAGAAAGAGGGAGGGAGAGAGAGAAGGGGAGGGAGAGAGAGGAAAGGAGAGAGAGGAGTCGATGTAGTATTTACTGTATAAGAGTCTTCAGAGTTATAACTTTATAGTAGACTACGTTTTTTATTAAAACAAATATCTGCCTCAGGTAATATATTTTCCTAGGAATTACATTTGTTTTATGAAGCTGTTAGATTTATAATACTTTGTGTTGACTTAATATCTCTGATCTTCCTTTTATTTTTAAATTTTGTCTTGATTTATTTATGTTGTATCTCTGGAAAGCAGCTAATATATTTAACCATTTGGTTTTGTTGCCATCAACGGTAAGCTTGCTCTTCTTTTTATTTATTTCCCTCTTCTGAGTATTTTCTTTGCATTTCTGTCTAGACGGTGTTCAGATAATCTGATATGAGTGATATTTGAATCTGTATTACCTAATTCTGTAAATGAATAACAAAATGCTGTCCATTGCGTCATAAAAATGTTGAGTGAAGTCTTGCTTTGGGTGAGTGAGTGGTGTCTTGCTTCTCCTGTCCGTCATGGTGTGTGTTAAGTCAGCCTGCTGCTGTAGATGAGCCAGATGTTACCTGGACAGGTGTCGGCCCCAGACATGCGGGTGCCGGCTACAACCTTTGCATTCCACATCTGTGCTTCTGGGTTTCATTCCTGCTTCTGCCTCATGGCTCAAGTCCACGCTGAAAGGCAGGACGCTCAGGCTTCTGTCCTCTGCAGGTGAGAGCTGGGTGAACTCCAGCTCCTCGCTTCCATCAGCTGCAACTGCAGCCTTTGTGGGTGTTCGGGGATGGAAGCAGTGGTTGGCAGCACAATCGTCATCTCCCCCCCTCCCCATTGCTGCTTCTCTCTTTCTTTCCCTCCCATTCTCTACAATTCTCAAATAGACAAATTTTGAAAAAAAATTAAAAAGGTTATCTGACATCAATTTAACGGTATACAATTTTAAAAGATTACTTTAGCTTACCATTTGAAGAAATTTAACATAATGCCTTTTTTGTCTCTTGCATAACACTGCTAATTATACAGTATCAATCAGTTTTTGCTCTACTATATTTTTGAGACCAGCTTATTCCTTCAATTAGTTGGAATGTGTATTTTGGATAGTTTTGCTTGTGCGATTATTACGTATGTGTTTAATGAGTTCTTGCATACCTTAAAGTTTTTATTTTTCATTTTCATGAGCAGAAATTTAAAAATATAAGTTTTTTGAACACAATGTTTACTCACAGAATTTTATAAGTACCTTACAGATTTATAACATTTTCAACGTGAAAGAGATTTAGGGCCAGTTTTGTGGTTAACTTGACTTTCTTTCCTATAGTTAATAGTAAAACTTTTTAAAGATTTATTTTTATTATGTTTTTATTGGAAAGGCAGATATACAGAGAGGAGAGACAGAGAGGAAGATCTTCCGTCCGGTGATTCACTCCCCAAGTGAGCGCAATGGTCGATGCTATGCCTATCCGAAGCCAGGAGCCTCTTCCGGGTCTCCCATGCGGGTGCAGGGTCCCAAAGCTTTGGGCCGTCCTCAGCTGCTATCCCAGGCCACAGGCAGGGAGCTGGAAGGGAAGTGGGGCTGCCGGGATTAGAACCGGTGCCCATATGGGATCCCGGGCGTGCTAGGCGAGGACCTTAACCACTTGCGCCACGCCCGCTGGGCCCAATAGTAAAACTTTTTAAAACATTACTTTTGGAGCTGGACAATGTCTCAGTCGGCTGAACGTGTCATATGTAAGGGCGCTGTTTCATGTCCTGGCTGCTCCGCTTCCCATCCTTGTTTGTGGCCTGGAAAAGTAGAGGAGGATGGTCCTTTAATATTTTCTTGCTCTCTCTCCCTTCTTCGTGTTTCCTCTTCCCTACTAACTTTTGAAGGCCACGTGGAGCCATACATGTGATGGATTAGATGAGTGCGTGATTAAAATAATGTTTCAGAAAAGCTAGCTGCTGGCATTATACATGGTGTTTAGCCTGTAGCTGAGACACCCACCAACTTTATCATAGTACCTGGATTCAAGTTCTAACTTTATCATAGTACCTGGATTCAAGTTCTAACTTTGGCTTCCAATTTCAGGTTCCAGATTTCATGCTACTTGCCATGCCCTGGGAAGTAGCACATCGTGGCTCAAGGACTTGAGTCCTTAATGCCCAGATGGGAGACCTGGATTGAATTCCCATTTCCTGGCTCAGGCCTGGCCTATTGCCACCTGTTGCAGACACTAGGGGAGTGAATCTGCAGATCTATCTCCATATCTGTCTCTCTGCCCTTCAGAGAGAGAGAGAGAGAGAGAGAGAGAGAGAGAGAGAGAGAGGAGGCTTGAAAGGAGTGGTTATAGCCATGGTAAATGGGGATACTAAGTCTTTTTGCTGAAAAGAAAGTTTGAGAAAGGAGCAAATTAGGCTAAGCCAAATGCTGCCACAGAGTCCGCGGCTCCTGGAACGTGTCACTGGAGGGTCTTCACTGTCCCCCAGGTGTACTGTGTAGAAGGGGAAGCAAGGCACCTTTTGTAGTGGGTGAAGGGCGAATCCCCAAAGAAGTGAAAGCAGTAGTTACAGAACAACTGTTCAGGAAACTGAACGTCCAATACTGGGAGAGATTAGGACAGCAGAAGGCTCATGTGCTTCTGTGTTACTTCCTACAGTGAGGAAGATCACTGGCCAGTTGACCACAAGAGGCAGGAAGCCGCAGTGGGGGCGAGATAAAGGTTTTCACTCTGCAGTCTTGAGCGTATCAGTCAAGTCCTGCACATGCCGGGGGGTCTTGGGGCAGAATCCTTGGGAGGCGTCTTTGGGCCCTCTCTTTGTCAGTGGTGTTTATTGGATTCACAAGCAAGTTCTTCGGGCTATGTATTCCCTTGAAAAACATCTTCAGAATCTAGCTACTTCTCACCTCTGCTGGTCTCAGCCAGCCATTAGCTTCTTTGAGCTAAGTATTGAAATAGCCTCCTGACTGACCTCTCTCCCCTTACGTTGGGCCCTGTGTCTGTTCTCAGAACCATGCCTAGTGTGATCCTAGTAAGGCTTAGGTTGGAGTTTGCCAGTATCACAGCTCCACTAGGAGTTCCTTCTGTGCTTAGAGTAAATCGTGAACTCCTTTCAGGGGCTGATCTAGAAGGTTCTGTTAGACTGACCTGCACTTCCCAAATCTTCTCCATTCCACCTTCAGGGGCCTGTTCCTTAGCCTTCTCAAGAACGCTCTTCTCAAAATATTGACTTGGTGACCTCTTTGTGGTCTCACATATGATTGTTTCTTAAAGTGAGACCTTGCAGAACATGTTTTATAAAGCAAATTTCCCTAGGACATAGCATCCTCCAACAGTGCATAACTGAAGTATGTTAGTGGCCAGTCCTGCCTGCTAGGATGCAAGTTCCATGAGAGCAAGAATTTATCTCTTGATTTTGTGAAATGCTCAGGTCTGAGTATGTTTACAAGAAGGAGGCTCTAAATGGCTTTTCTTTTCTTCTTTTTAAAAAGGACGTACGGATTTATTTGAAACAGGCAGAGTTACAGAGAGTGGGAGAGGCAGAGAGAGGTTTCATATACGGGTTCACTCCTCAAGTGTCTGCAACCAGGAGGCGGAGCCAGGCTGCAACCAGGAAGCAGGTGTGTCTTCCGTGCCTCCCATGTGGAGGAAGGGGCCCGAGTACTCAGGCCTTCATGAGCCTTTTGAAACATGCTTGTATTTGCTAAACACCCTACTCTGTGGAAGACCCCTTCAAATGTTACTTGAATCTAACAACCGGCTCACGCCATTGGCACTTTCCTCCATTTTTTTAATAGCTGCAGACATTGAGTCTTGGGGAGGTTAATAGGCTTTCACAAGGTTAATCGACTTGTGTAAGTTCTTAGATTATGGACAAGGTGCCACAAAAAGGGGACCCAGGACAGAGGATTTAATCTTAGATAGCAAGAAGCAGGTACAGGAAGAAAGGAAGAGAAACACAGGAGCCGAGAGTGAAAAGAGAATGTATGGGGAAGGCTTCTTCTGGTGACCTTGACTTTGCTGATTGAAGAGGGAAGCTGACTGGTTTGTTGGATTGAGGGGAGGTGACCGGAGATTTTTAGAAAGACAGCAATGTGGGCCCGGCGGCGTGGTCTAGTGGCTAAAGTCCTCACCTTGAATGCCCCAGGATCCCATACGGGCGCCAGTTTTAATCCTGGCAGCTCCACTTCCCATCCAGCTCCCTGCTTGTGGCCTGGGAAAGCAGTCGTAGACAGCCCAAAGCCTTGGGAGCCTGCACCCACGTGGGGGACCTGGAAAGAAGTTCCTGGCACCCAGCATCGGATTGGCATAGCACTGGCCGTTGCGCTCACTTGGGGAGTGAATCATCGGACGCAGGATCTTCCTCTCTGTCTCTCCTCCTCTCTGTATATCTGATTTTGTAATAAAAATAAATAAATCTTAAAAAAAATGAAAGACAGCAACGTGTGACATAGGCCTCCTTCGGTGATCTGAAGATGCTGGAGGCATGAAACAGCTGACGAAGCATGCTAATGATGGATAATGTCTTTGAAATCATTTGATCTAGGTCCTGGATATTATGCTTTCTCAATCTTTTTCCCTTTTGTCTGTGATCTACCAGGACTGTGGCCGCTTGTAATTGTCTTTGGCGATGTTACGCTTGGTTTTGCTTTCACTGGCGCCGTCATTCTTGAGTTGGTTGTTGTTGGGTGGATGATTGCCGAACACCTGTTATCATGCTTGCCACTGGCCTAACTCTAGCGACTGTCACCTCTCTCCTCCTCAGTCATGTGTGTGTATGGATGAACTTCAGGAGTCCTCAGCCTTGCTGGAAAAGCAGTGAAGAGTTGATACTAGCAGGGTGTGGTGCAAAGGGTTAATGGCAGGTGTCCTGGGGGAGGCAGTTAGGAAGGTGTGGAATAGAATTCCAGTTCCAGGAGAAGGAGGATTCAGGCAGTACGCCTGTGAAACTCATTCCTGTTGAGAACAGTTTTAAATGAGCGTTCTTTAAAACGTGTGTGGAAATGGAATTAAAGGATAAGCTAATTTTTGGTACACAAGAATTTAAAATCCATCCATTTTTTTCTTCTTTTAAATGTTGTATAATTTTTAATTGACATATATTAAGTACATATTTATATGCTACAATGTGAAATTTTGAATATGAGTATGCAGTGATTTTGATTGATATTATAAGTATAAGGATCAAAGGTAGATATCTAACAAATCTGTCTGTCAAATAAATCAATCTAATAAGTTGATTCTCATTGAGTATGCGATTTTATAATATATGAAACTCAACATTTTTGGGTCTCTGGATATTTTATTTTATTCGCATTTTCTATCGCTGCTTTCTTGTAAATTTTTATAATCACATAGTTAGGTTCACAATTTTTAAAAAATTTATTTATTTTATTTGAAAGTTAAGGTTAGAAAAAAAGAGGAGAGACACGGACAGAGCTCTTGCTTCCTTTGGTCACTTCCTAAGTGGCCCCAGTGGCCAGAGCTGGGCCCTTCTGCAGCTCAGAGCCAGGAGCTCCTTCCATGCCTCCCACGTGGGTGCCAGTGACAAAACCCAAGGCCTTGAGCCATCCTTCACGGCTTTCCCAAGCCACCAATAGGGAGGTGGAGCTGCCGGGACACAAGCCAACACCCATATGGGATGTCAGAGAGAGAGAGGAAAGAGAAGAAAGAGAGAGGAGAGATAGAGAGTAGCTAGGGCTTGGCCTGGCCAAATCCAGGAGCTATAACTGTATCTGGCTGTCGGTTGTGGGTGACAGAAACAATTATTCTTGGGACATCATCTGCTGCCTTCCCAGGCACATTAGCAGGATGCTGGATCAGAAGCAGGATTGATGGGACTTGAACAGACACAACAATGTTGATGCTTCAGACAGCTGCCTTAGCTGCTGTACTACAGCATACACACCCCAACGCGTGTATTTTTGCATTCATGATGCAGCCTTTTCTCTTCCCTCTTTTCCTCCTTCTACTCTCTTCGCTATCTTCTTCTTCTTCCTCTCCTTCTTCTTCTTTTGATACATGAAACCCATATTGTTCATAGCACTTTTTTTAAATAAGAAAATGATTGTTAGTGCCTGGTGCAGTGGCCTAGTGGCTAAAGTCCTTGCCTTTGCACACACTGGGGTCCCATATGGGCGCCAGTTTGTGTCTCAGCAGCTCTACTTCCCATCCAGCTCCCTGCTTCTGGCCTGGAAAAGCAATCGAGGACGACCCAAGGTCTTGGGACCCTGCACGGTCATGGGAGACCTGGAAGAAGCTCCTGGCTCCTGGCTTCAGATCAGCTCAGCTCATTTCTGGTTGTTGTAGCCACTTGGGGAGTGAATCAGCAGATGGAAGATTTTCCTCTCTGTCTCTCTTCCCTTCTGTAAATCTGACTTTCCAATAAAAATAAAATAAGTCATTTTTTTAAAAAAAGAAAAAGAACAAGAAAATGATTATCAATGAGATGATTATTATGTAGAATTAAGACAGAATACAATTAAGTAAGGTAGTAAGTATAATTTGGCTAAAGTCCTCGCCTTGCACACACTGGGATCCTATATGGCCTCCAGTTCGTGTCCTGGCTGCTCCACTTCCCATCCAGCTCCCTGCTTGTGGTCTGGGAAAGCAATCGAGGACAGCCCAAAACCTTGGGACCCTTGGAAACTCCTGGCTTTGGATCGGCTTAGTCAGCTCTGGCTATTGCGACCATTTGAGGAGTGAAGCTTTTCCTCCCTGTCTTTTCTTCTCTCTGTAAAAAAGTCTGACTTTCCAAGAAAAATAAGTAAATCTTTCAAAAATTTAGGATATGTAGAGTCTAATTGCGCATATTTTACATTTACTCAAAGAGCTCTTAAAAAGTTGGCTTGTGGGCCTGGCGCGATGGCCTAGTGGCTAAAGTCCTCACCTTGAATGCGCTGGAATTCCATATGGGCGCCGGTTCTAATCCTGGCAGCTCCACTTCCCATCCAGCTCCCTGCCTGTGTCCTGGGAAAGCAGTCCAGGATGGCCCAAAACCTTGGGATCCTGCACCCGCGTGGGAGACCCAAAAGAGCTCCTGGCTTCGGATTGGCTCAGCGCCAGCCATTGCGCTCACTTGGGGTGTGAATCATTGGACGGAAGATATTTCTCTGTCTCTCCTTCTGTCTGTATATCTGCCTTTCCAATAAAAATAAATAAGTCTTAAAAAAGAAAAGAAGTTGGCTTAATACTGATGGCACCAATGCTGCTACTTAGGACATAGTCACTAGTGTTGTCCTGAGTCGTTTGCCTGGATATTAGTCCTTTAGTATTTGATAGGTTGCTTCCATTGTATTGTTTTAAAATTAGTACATATAAATTTTAAAAAGTATTAATTTCATTGCTTTCTTCCAAAACACATACATTAATCATATAGCAGTTGAATGGGAATGCACACACATGCATTTTGCCACTTTATGTGGTTTTGTTTTTTAATATTAAGAATTTGTTTTTAAACGATTCAGGTACTAGAAGTCTTTCTTTGTATGTGGTAGTTTATGCCATGCAATGAGTATCTACTTTTCTCTTGATATACTTGTGTATTGGCTAATATACCTGTAACTTCAGCATGGAATGGTACCAGAATAAGGGCCTGCAATATTTACCTTGGAGAAGGGATGCGACAGGTTGTACAATCCAGCTTTCTCATTTGTCATTTGTGCAGGAGAAGAATCCAAGGTGACAAAGATTCCAATCACTGAAAGCCCCTGGAACTGTTAGAGCACTCAGGAGCACACAGTCCCTTACATCAATACCGAGAAGTACTTTGAATAATTTAAAAAATAAATTGCCGCCGCTTCAGTAGACTATGAGCTCTTCAAGGGTCAAAGTTAACGTAGTGTTTCCCTGTTACCATCTCTGCATTTGAGTGTTTTGTGCAGTTTCCGGTAGACTTTAGGCATTTGGTGAGTATATGATTTCCAAAAGTGTGTTTGTTTCCTCCCTTTTTTTTCCAGCATTGTAAAAAGCATTAGCCAAAGAAAAGGTAGAAAAATGTAGAGTTTAAGAAACAAGACTAAAAATTGAACGACTAGAGTCATGCCTTTCTAAAATTATGTAAACACTACCTTCATGTTTATATTCTCATTCACACAAGCAGTCTATTTGAAAACAGTATGTATTTGAAAGCAAAAGTGTATGTGAATATTAGCGTGGGAGAAAAATTTTTGTGTGTCTTTTACTATTTTATTAACTTATGTTATACGTTACTTAACTGTTTAAGGGAATGCATTAGAATCAGTGCACCCTAAGATAGATGAAGAGTATTCACTCAATGGTTCAGTCAAAGAAACTTTAGAGAATGTCCTATAGCAACCCAAGGAATTTTACAGAATATTCTTTAATTGACTGACCCTGCTCAGTTCTAATATATTAATCTGCTGTTGAATTCAGTATCATGAAAGCATTGTTAGTTATTTTTATTTAAAGTCAATGCACTGGAAGCTTAAGGCACTCCCAAGGAAATTAGAGCACTACGCAGGAGCAGACCTGAGTCTTCTGATTCAGGGGTCCTGTTTTTACTCGACACTGGCCTGTCCCCAGGCTCAGCATCTTCCTATGTTATTCCATAATGTGCTTGGGATGTAGTTGTAGATGAGGATGAGCAAGTTTCAGGAATGTACTTCTCTAAGCAGCTGTAGGTTATAGCATACCGCTGTAGGCGCCAAGAAGAGCTGATGGTTGCAGTTAACCTCAGAAGACCAGTATGCATCCATGCTTGAGACTCAACATCCTTTCCATGCAGTTGTGCATGCTCGAGTTAACGTGCTTTCCAGTTGTTAAGCCCATGTGCCTGTCTGTTTGAAAACTGATGGACATTTGGCCCTCATGCTGCTATCTCCTCATCTTCTCCACGCCCAACCTGCAGCAACCATTAAACAGTTTTCTATCTCTATGTGTTGCGCAATTGTGAACATTTCATAGCAAATTAAAAATACAATCTGTGAGCTTGTAATTGGTCCCTTTTCATTTTATAGCGTAGCTGGGCCTCCTCTAGATAGTATCATGTATTTTCATTCTTCTTGGTGGCTGAATAATATTTCATCAAATGAGCTAGTAAAATTGCTTCTGTGTTTATTCGGTGATGGACATTTGTGTGACAGCTACCTTTCAAGCATTATGAGTGATGCTGCTGTGAACAGTTGTGGACAGTCTTGTCCATGTGCACATGTTCGAGCCATGTTCTCTTGGCTTATCTTTTGGAAGTTACCTATTTCGTTTTGTTTGTTTAAAGATTTATTGATTTTTGTTGGAAAGACAGATTTACAGAGAGAGAAGGAGAGCCAAAGATCTTCCGTACTTTAGTTCACTCTCCACGTGGCCAGAATGGCTGAGGGTGAGTTGGTCTAAAACCAGGAGCCTGGAGCTTCTTCGTGGTCTCCCATGTGGCTGCAGATGGCTTTGGGCCATCTTCCATTGCCCTCCCAGGCCACAAAGAGGGAGCTGGGTGGGAAATGGAGCAACTCAGACATGAACCTGCTGCCATGTGGGATCCCGTCGCATGCAAGGGGAGGATTTAGTCACTGAGCCATCACACCGGACTTGTGTTTTATTTATTTTTTTACAAAATTTTTTTTGAGAGGCAGAGAGCGAGAACAAGCGTGAGAGTGAGAAAAGGGTTGGAATGAGGAAGAGGCAAAGAGAGAGCTTAGATCTGCTGGTTTACTCCCCAGCTGCTTCTAGTGGTCCACTTGGCCAGGACCCAGGCCGACAGCCATCTAGGCATCTCCTGTGGGAACACCTGCTTCCCAGTGTCTGCATTACCTTGAGATGGAATTCAGGAGCCAGAGCTAAAAATCAAACCCAGGCACTATTAGGATGTGGCATATGGACTTCTGAACAACTGTGCCATATTTTAGTCTCTAAGGTTAAGACCTTTTGGGATCTGCAGGAGTATGCAAAATGTACTGTGAGCAAAATACAGAAACACCAAGGGGCTTGTAGTGTATTTTGGATAGTTGATAATCAATTTTTCCTCCTACTTTTCCACCCAGGAACGCTATTCCACAAAATTATAGAATCTTAGAGTTGGAAATTAAGGAAGAGGTAAACCTAGTGTAACTGCTTTAGTTTAAACAGTAGCAAACCAAAGTTCCAAACTGTCCGCCTTCCGAGGACCACGCAGCTGTTGGTGGCTGGAGTTTGATCCTTTGCTGTCTCAGGCAGTGCTTTCCATGGAGAAGTTGTTATTCTGGAATTGAGGCTCAGTGGCTGAAGTAACTGGCTTGGTGAATTGGTCGCTGCAGGCTGAAATCTATCTGGAATGACATTCTAGAAGTAGGTCAGGCAGTTCTTGAGAATATGACTGTGGCTTTAGAGGAAACTAGCCTTTCTAAGCACTTTGATGGTGGGCAGGAGTGATCTTGGAGATTGTCATGTAAGGATATCGCTATTGAAGCAGTTGAATAGCCGGAGTTGGGTGAGCAGTATCATTCCCTTAGATCCGAATGGGAATGTTTCAGAGCCAGGTAGACCAGGACATTTAGAAATGTCAAGATGCAGACATGGAAATGGAGATTGAAGAAGCTAAGCATGAGATGAAAAGCAGCATGTTAAATGATTTTTAAATTGCCATGGTAACTTTCACAATCCTGAAGATAGTTCAGTAAGTTCTCAAGTAAGAAGCAACTGTAAAAACTGCCTTTGAGGAGGGTCAGTGAAACTACAACTGGCACAGGCAGGCAAGTGTGTAAAAATCAGGGTGCAGGGATGATTGGCCAAGTCGCTTGGGGGACAGGCGTTGTTAGCAGAGACAAGTAACAGTTTTCAAAAGACCTCGCTAAGGGCTCTTCAAGTCATCTCAGGTAAAAATAACTTAAGATATTGGTTTGCTGATTTACTTACTGAGATTTTCAACACACAAAAAGACCCTCTTGATTATCCAGTTTATTTAAAGATTTATTTTTATTATTTTTTCATTGGAAAGGCGGATATACAGAGAGGAGAGACAGAGAGGAAGATCTTCCGTCCGATGATTCACTCCCCAAGTGAGCGCAACGGGCCGATACTATGCCGATCCGAAGCCAGGAGCCTCTTCTGAGTCTCCCACGCGGGTGCAGGTTCCCAAAGCTTTGGGCCGTCCTCGACTGCTTTCCCAGGCCACAGGCAGGGAGGTGGAAGGGAAGTGGAGCTGCCGGGATTAGAACCGGCGCCCATATGGGATCCCGGGCGTGCAAGGCGAGGACCTTTAACCACTTGCGCCACCGTGCCGGGCCCTATCTAGTTTATTTAAAAAGCATATTTTTGAGATGTGAAAAAACAAAAAAGGTTTATTTATTTATTTAAACGGCAGAGTGGCAGAAGTTATCTAAAGTTGCAGGTGGCAGTTTAAGAGGCTATATCATAACACTGGCCTAGGAGTAGATCAATTTGTAAACAACCCATGAAATGTGAGACTTGACAATTGAACCAGAGTTGCAAAATGTGAAAGATGTATTAGTTCTTCATTGCATTTTGTAACAGAGAGAGAATCAGGATTGTTTAAAAATTCAAGAACATAAATGGCTGTTATTGGGTTCAAATTAAAGTATAACAGTTTAAAAAATTCAACAGCCATTTATGAGCTGTGTAGTGCATTTGAGTCTTTGTGTTAGCCTCCTAGGAATGCAAAGATGAATGAGATATTGCTTCTGTCAAGAAATTCATAATTTAGTATTTAATAAGAACTTTGCTAAATATGTGTGTGAGGGAGAATGAATAAATGAATAATAGAAGCTCACAAAGGCAGGCTTAGGAAATAGTTTTCATAATTATCTTGTAAATAAGGATGTATAGGCTGTCTCCTTCAAATAGCCTTAAAGATGCCCTGTAAAGATCAAGTCCTGGTGAGTTCAGGATGGAGATCTTACTGTGATGAGAGGCAAGGAACTGGAAAAGGACATGATATGTGTATGGGAAACGCATAGTGGTTTCTTGCGAAGCTCTTGTAAACTCTGCAGGCTGTATCCAACTTCCCCCAGTTTCTCAAATCTACATGTAGTCCTCCTCTGCACCACTATGCAGGATCCAGTGAAATGTGTTTGGCTTGTTGTGTTCTTTCTGGCATTGAGATTTTGTGAAGAGTCTTGGCCAGTTGTCTTGAAGACTGTCTGACATTCTGGATTGTGGCGATTTCCTTTTGATTACATTCAGGTTAAATGTGGCCAAGAGACTGATGCTAATGTTGACTAGATGCTACATGAGCTGGAGGGATGATGCCAGATTTTTCACCCAACTGATGATTGACAATATACTATCATATATGCAAATAGCGGAGAAATTGCTCGGTCCATCTTTCCAAAAAATAATTTAGGTTATCTGTCATTCACCCCCCCATCCCCAACTCAAAGGTATGTGATGTATTTGTCTCAGCTTGAATGCAGAAAAGGAGTGTTGAGCCTTGTTTTTTTTTTCTTACCAGCTCTATGACCTTTGCTGCAGTGATGGATGGAGCCAATTGTAACAGTTGTTAGGATTATTTTTCTGGTTCCGATGATCTCATCATTTGTTCTGTCTCATCCATGTACTGATTTTTCTTTGCATTTGCCTTAGTTGTGATGTTGGCTTTTGTTCATTCCAAGTGAAGGAGTAGAGATTTTTAAACAGAAAAATTCATAGGTTGCATGTGTGTTTGCTTGACAGGTCATTCATTGGAATTTCCTATTTTTGGGTGCTGTTTTAAATGCTAGTGGTACATCCTGCCTTTACAGGGCTTACCTGCTAGTGGTAGAGACCAGTAATAAATACATCAATCTTTGTAAAAGATTAAGCACGGATGAGTCCAATGATGAAACATTGGGGACGGTGGCTATAGAGGGTGTGGAGTTTGTTAATGAGATATGATGAGTAGAGGGCTCTTCTGAGGAGCTGATAACCTGTGCAGAAATGTTAATAAGGCAAGGGAGTAGGCCCCACACTGGAATAACCCCACGACAAGTACACAAACAAAACATTTTGTATGATCAGTGAAGCCAAGTCAGGCTGGAGGGCTGTGAGGGCGCTGGTCAAGGTACAAGGGCTCAAATGCAGTGCAGGCTAGGGATGGGGAAGGGGAACCTTGGGAGACTGCAGCTAATGACTCTTCCTTTATTTCTGGTAAAACAAGCATGAAATCTCCTGCCAATGAGTACTTTAAAAACAGACTTTGTCCTGAGGCCTCTGGGTTAGTCTCCTGTAGTATGGAGTAGAGTTAGATAACATTTGTCAGACTTGCGTTTCATTTGTTATCTCCAAGAAGATAATGCAGTGACTTTAGCCAAAATGCAAATTAGTGGTGGGTTCTGCTCTTGCCTGCTGAGTATCTCTTTGTAAAGATGTACAAATAGTTTTAAATCCCGTGGTGTCATACGTACAAGGAACAATGAAAAAGGATTGGGAGATCTGAACCAGCAGACTGGTGTGTGAGGGAGCTCTTGATTCTTCTGGGGCCTGAGAGGTCCCATTTATCACACTGAGATAAGCCCTCTGGCTGGCTAGCAGGGTGCTGGAAGGATGGGACAGTACGATGGATGTGAATGCTCTTCATGAGCTGTGCTGTGCTCTGCGAGGCTAAGGTATTGTTATCATTTAGACCTTTATTATAGTTTTGTTAAACAGAGGCAGTCTATTGTCTGCCTCTCGTTGGAATGGGGAATGACAAATAGTTACTTCCAGGTAAAAGGCTGCTTAAATAGCACAATCTGATCAATGCACCCGAAAGGACCTGATGAATTATTCAGCTGTTCCTGAGACCAGGCTGGCTGAACTAAGGAAATAATCACTTTTCACTCCCATTTCATGCTAGTAGATATCAGCATGCTGTGTGACACGCTATCTGAGCGAATCTTCTTGAGTTTCAATGCCAGATTAATAAGCTAGAACATTTTTGTGCTTCTTAAAGAAATGGAAATTCGAGAATGATTGGTGCACCTGATTTAGGCAGCTGGTAAAGAAAGATTCATTACGTCTGCAGTCTGGACGGATGAGTGGATGAAAATATAGGTTGATGGATTAGATAGTTGTTGCTATGGGGGATAAAAATGGGTGGTACATGGATATTGGTAATAATTGTAGCTGACATTATTGAGCACTTTATATGTTGGGCCTGACTTCTCCCCAAACCACATGAGATAATTACAATTACTATTCCACTCTATTGAAGAAGAAAATGTTATTTAGAGGGGTTAAGCAGCTTGTGTAGGATCAGATAGGAGATAGCACAGTTGGGAACTGACTCCAGGTCTGCCCGACGGTAAACCTATACCCTTAATCCTTGCTCTCTCAAGTTGAATCCAGATATGGGGAAGTAAGATGATTTCTTTCTCTAAGCAAAGTTCCACCCTACTAGTGCCACCCCATGGATAAATGGAAAGGAAAAGGCAGTACAACATGGGCCTTTCGAGGAAGAGAATAGAGTCTTTGGGTCTGCATTAGTTAAGGGAGGCTTGTTGCTCGAGGAGTTTTTTAGTCGGACTTCACAGGGTCAGCACAGTTTGAGCTGGAGAAAATGAACCAGTCAGTGGTGCTCAGGGCTATCAGCAAAGAAACAGAAGTGAGAATGAACTGGGTCAGTAAGGATGCTTGGAAAAGTTCATGGAAAATGAAGTCTAAAGACATATTTATGTGCATAAAAAGAATGTTCAAGCTCCCTGCTCATGAGGAGGGTCTTCACAGAGGTCATGGAAGACCTATGAAAAAACTATGTGTGCATTCCAAAATTGTGTTTGTACCCGTATCACCAACATCCTGGAACAACGTTCAGGAACAGGTGGGCCTATGGACCTTGTCTTTTGTAAAGTCAAAACCTGAACCTGTTGAAAGGTGGAGGAAGGCAAAAGGAAAAGACTGGATTTTCTTCCCTTAGCATTACAAAGCTTTAGAGGGCGTGGTGATTGAATCAGAGTTGTGTCTGAAGAGGACTCAATTTCCTGTCAGATTTAAGGAACCTCTTGGAGTTGGGAAAAATTGAGTATCAGTAAAAGTCTGAATACTTGCATTGTCTTATCATATATTTATGTATCTCTAGGTAAAAGAAAATATGCATAGATAGTTTTTGTACAAGATTATAAACTCTCGCAGAATTCTGCTGTGTCTGTAACGAGGATGGGTCAGGACTCTGGAAAGGAGAACTTGGTCTAGCCTGGGCACAGGTTTCCTGCTCAGCTGGGAGATGGGAATCACATTCCTGATGCTTCCAGGTTGCCTTCTCATTCTCCCTGTTCAATTTTATTGGTGTGGCCTTGTTCCCTCTCTGTAACAAAATAGCTGCTGCTGATTGAAAACCTCTACCCTGGGGCTCATAGCCACTGTAAACACTGCATGGTATTGTCCTTTCCCTGCTTGCAAGGAAACTGAAACTCAGAAAGGTCGACCACTCAAATCACACAAACTAGGAATGGTAACTGGTAGAGCTGGCATCAGAATAGGCAAAATAGCCCCCCACCTTCCTGCTCAGTGGATATTCTGCCTGAAAGGTAAGAGTTCTGAGTATGTGAAAAGCCACTTCGGTTGGTGCAATTTAATTCAAAAACTCTAATTAGCTGTCCGTTATGTTTTTTCTTCCCTGGGATTTTCTTAACCCAGTTTTCAAGCTGCTGCCTTTTTTTTCCTTGCTCATTCTCCAGGCATCAGCAGTGATGCCAGCTGCTGCTTTGGGCTGCATGCGGGGGGTAAAGGCAGGAGGAGGGTGACACCTATCTGGCTGTCAGTCTTGAGTTGTCCTCAACAGGGAACAATGGAATTGCTGGACCCACCTTACCTCTGACCTTGTGGGGCAAGGACAACTTGAGAAGCATGGTTTGAGGCCCCACGGCAGAGTTAGAACAGCCTATTATAAAACCAGGCAGAAAAGCCACCCACCTGCTTCTTGCAGTTCCCAGGAAGCAGAAGAGGGAAGATTCAGAGAAAAGCAATTCGCTAGGGTTTGAATAGTCGCCTGAAATGGGAAACTCCCCACTTTGTGTGTTCTTCTAGGGCTGCCTAGAACACCAGAGATGCTCATTAGCTAGGCGCTGGCGCGGATCAGCTCCAGTGTAATTACCAAGTTGGCCTTCCCAGGACTTATCTTATTTCTTCCTTGCCTGGCTATAATGAGCAGTTTTATATGCAGATATAGTCTCCAGTGCTGGTAGTATTGATTTCTGGTTCTAATGTAAAATAACCTGATGTTTCTCTGCTCATCTAAATGAATATTCACAACAGGAATTCAAGCTGGAGTTTACATTGCTAATGTTCTGAAAATCTGTGTGTCCAGTACTGCATAATTATCCATTTGTTTCCACTTGGAAGACTAGACCAATAACACAAAATGAGCAATGAAGTCTTTTAATGAAATAAATTCGAAATTAAACCTATTGCAGCTCTATGAAAATACTATGGCAATTTTTTTCACCCAGAGGACATTATCGTTCACATGCAACAAGCTGTAAATTTGATGATTACTGGTAATCAGAGCCAACTGTTTTATTTCTGATTTTTTTCCTAATAACTTCTGTCTTAGAGCTTGACAGTGAAATGAAAACTGCCCGAGTAACAAACTAGCACCTCTTTTTTTATGTTTTGACGTTAAAACATGATGTCCAAGTGCTGTGACATCTTCATATGCACTACTCTGATCCACCAGGGCTCTGCCATTGGCCTTGGGTCATGGTGGTGCCATGCGAGGGTTCTCGAGTTGTAGTGTATAATGCTGGCTTCTAATGCAGTTCTCCCATTGAAACGTGGGTCCACATCTCCTTCCCTTTGAGTTTGAATGGGTCTGATGGCTGCTTTGATGAGTGATGCATGGCACGTGGCATATGGAGTGGGTGAGTCTTCAAGAACCTGCAGCCACCATTTCCTGTGCTCTGGGAGACATCAGCGGCCACAAAAGAAGAAGGATGACTACTTGGATCCCCCTACCCTGGGAGGAAGCCCGAGAGAGTCAGCTGAGTGATGTCAGCCTGCTGGCTTCTCAGAAGGTGCCAGACTGTGGAGATGCCAGTTTCAGCTGTGAAGTGAGAACCCCTAGAACCACGAAAGATGAGATTGCTGAGGTTGTCATTCTAAGCAATGAGGCTTTGAGGTGGTTGGCTTTTGTTTTTTGTTAAGTGATGGCTGCTTCTCACCACCTAGAATTATGTATTTTGACTTCAACAGTCAGAGATTGATGGGTCTCTGGGGGCCAAAGAACCCTGGCTCTGTTACCGCTTGCCATCTGAATTCTAATGTATTTTTATGAAACTTGCCTAGCTTAGTTTACTAAATTGTGGTGAATGTGAATCTCCATTCCTCCAGCAAATATCATATTCCATAGGCCAGAAGAAGCACTGGGATAGATGGGAGGCCAGAATATGTAATCGGCAGAAAAGAGTGAAGGCGAATCAATGAGGTATGGTAGGGCGACCTGTCATATATTGCTTGCATCAAAAATGGAGAGTCAGAGAAAAATCCTTGGCCTATTTGGTCTGGATTAGGCAGTGTATAGTGTCTGCAGAGGGCAGGGTGAGGGCCCACCCCGGGCATTATGTCTGTCATACGGGGTCATCACCTCAACCACACCACTGATGCAGATTATGGAGACCTTTGTGTAAGATGCATCCTTTTATTTTTTTTTTAAATTTGTGAGGCCAAGACACAGAGACAGGCTAAATGGACATGGAGGGCCCCCCCTCTGCTCCCCAAATGCCTTGCAATGCTTTTGGGGACAGGCCAGACCTAAGCTACAAGCTGGAAACTCACTCTCCACCTGCTTCCCCGGGGGAAGGGCCCCAGAGCCCTCCCCTGCCTCATTAGCGGGAAGCTGGAGTGGGGAGTGCAGCCTGGACTGCCACCCAGGGATTCTCACAAGACCTGTGAGTATCCCAAACAGCGTCTTCACTGCTACACTGAAATCCTGTTCACTTTCAACAGTCTGAGGTCGAAACCCATGTGTCATGATATTGTAGGGTTTTTGACCCCGAATACGGCAGCAACCTCAATTCTTGTCTTACAGGAAGGAAGAATTTTCATGCGGACACAGTTTAGTTTTAAAGCAAGATTTATTAGAAAGGTTGAGAAGAGAGGCTCCCGTCCTAGTGATGGGAGGGGGCTCTTAGATAGGAAGGACCCTTACCCCCTGCCATAGTGGCAGGAGGAAAAGTGGAAAAAAGAGACCCATATTAATGGTGGGGGATGCGCCTTCAAAGGGGCTCCCCAAGGACAAAAGGAAATTTCCGGTCCCCCTGGTATTTGGCTTTGGGGCAAAGGACCAGACAGGTGTCAGACATTAGACATTTCTGGCTTTGGGAATAGGAATCCTACACTTCCTCCAGTCCTCTTTTCAATGATAAGGACATCAGCCTGATGGCCAGAGATGCTTCAGGTGGGGAATTCATATGCTAATGTCACCCTTGTCCCTTGGAAGAGACGTGCTCTGGTGAATCTAAGACATGGTGGGGGATTTTATATTTGAGAAAAAAAATGACTTGGGGACCCAGAATGCCCTAACTGCCTTCTGCCCAGTCTAACTCCTCTCACAATGAGTCACCTCTTGTCTTGGGGAATGTGTTTCTCGATCCCTACTAGATGCCTGAAATGGTGGATAATATTAAACCCTGAATCGGGATTGGGTTGAACTAGATCATAAGCAATTAAAACTACTCTACTACACTACAAGATGTTGAAGATTTGTGAATTGTTTCCTTCTAGAATTTTCTATGTAATATGTTTGGATTGTGATTGAACACAAGCAACTAAGCCATGGCAAGGGAACCCGTGAATAATAGGGGGAGTGCTGAAAGGTACCCGTGCCTCTTCGGCAGTCTCATCTTGGTCCTGGCAGACTGGTGCAGATGCAGGATAGAATAGTATTCACCTTTCAGATGCGGTTTTGTTCTTTGTGATTTCAGGAACAAGCAGTGATAGATGGCTAGATTGGGTATCAGGTGGCTTCTCTGTGTGGCAAGCACTTGCTAGGTGTTAAAGATTCTAAGAGGAGTTTCACCCTAGGGGAACTCAGGGAGGCTTTTATTCTTGCTAATTCCCTCTCCTCCCTCTACCCCCCAAAAACAAGCCTGCTATTTGTTTTCCAAATCAGCAAATCCTTTTGGATTTTCAGTGCATAGCTAGGCAAATACCAAGTTGCTTGCTGCTAATAGTGTCTTTTGCATTTCAAATTCTGATTTCCTCAAATGGTTCCCTGAGATATAAGTATAGAAAGAAAAAAGAATTGGGTTAAATTAGAGCTAAATGAAAAGGAAAATAACTATAAAGCATAGTTTGCTGCCCCACTGGGGACCCTCATGCAAAAGTACAACCACATTTAGCGGTAAATGTTGCAGTAGAAAGAAAGTGGCCTGAGAGATGCATTTTAGTCTTGTCCCATGGAGAGCAGCTGTGGTTGAAGAGTATTAATGGGAACTAACCATGGCATTTCCTAGTCTAAGACTTTCACACACACTATTCATCTACAGTCCAGGACAGTGACGTTTAAAGAAGCTTAGCTGTCAAAATTTTGTACTGGGACTAGGCTGCGGTTAGGAGGTGAAGGGCAGGGAAGGAGGGCAGGCCAGATAAGAGATGTATATCTTGGGTGTGCCACAGTCTTTAACAGGTCATTTCATAAAATGGCCACCAGAGCCACTGGGCAAGTACTGTTAGCATATTCTCAACTGGTTGGTGAGGGAGCTGGGGCTGAGGAAATGATGTGGCTGAAGCAGTTAATGAGTTTCAGTGCCCAGTTTGGATCCAGATCTGCCCACTTTCTGGTGCCTTCTGTCCCAGGGACAGTCTGCATTGTCTGACCACTAGCAAAAAGCCTTCATGACAGAATGAAGCTGTGGCCCTGTCTCCAGTCACCTGTGCCATGGCCCTGCCTTAACAAATCTTGACCGTTGGCCATTGTCACTGCTTCCCTTTGTTGCAAGACGAGCTGCTGTGGCCTTTTCACTTTGTAGAGGTAAATGTAGGGCTTTTGCAACCTTTTCCAATTGTGATATTTTAGATCGCTATGTATACCTTTTTCCTCCATTTGACTTAATGAAGGCATAGAATTTGTGCAAGGCCTAGGACAGGAACATGTGTGAGAGATGCTAGGTTGGCGTGGTCGCTTTTTTTAGAAGAAGCTGCCACCAAAATGATTTTTATGGAAATTGCATCTTGTTACGATCCCATTTTACTGAGTTGTGATTTTTGTCTTTTATCCTCAGCCTTTTATGGACATTATTATATCAGAATCTGCGCCTCTGAGTAGATGTGCACCCGCTGAGGGTTAGGAAAGCTGACTCAGAAGTGAGATTACCGGAGGGATGACGGAAGGAAGCAGCCAGGAGGCACCTACATCTCTGCTTTGGGCTGTGAAGTGATGTTTCTAAGACTTCAGGCAAGCTGATGAGGATGAGGCAGAAAAGCACAAAGCTCACAATGCTAGTTCCCAAGCTTGTACTTGAAGGAGCTGATGTGTAAATGTCTGAACTTAAGGAAACCTAGCATGTCGGAAGAGCCTCAACATTCTCACTAGATAGTGATGAATGAATTAATAACTTTGACAAGCAGAGAGGGAGAGAGAGAGAGAGAGAGAGAGAGAGAGAGAGAGAGAGAGGTGGAGATGGAGATGAAGAGAGAGGGGAGAGAAAGGAAGCCCCCTTTGCTGGTTCACTGCTCAAATGGCTGCCAACAGCCAGCGCTAGTTCAGGACAAAGCCAGGAACTGAGAGCTCCATCTGGGTCTCCCACAGCCAGCACTTGAGCACCTGCTGCCTCCTGGGGTGCTTAACAGACAGCTGGAATTGAGAGCAGACCAAAGGTACTCTCTGTATGGGATATAGGTAGGTGTCCCAAATGGTGTCTTAATATCCAAGTCAAATGTCCACTCCAGATTAAATTTTCAAAAGCAAGCTTTTGGATGTTTCTGTTTCCCTGGAAAATAGAGATGTAAATTTTGTTATCTCCTAAAGAGCATTTTCCCATAGCTGGTTTTGCTAGGGGCAAATGCTGTTTTCTTGCTACCTTTTTTTCTCCATGCCATCTTGGAACAGGAAAAGGGAGAGTATCACCTCCAGACTGTTGGAGTGGCCTAGAGGTTAAGCCACTTGGGACTCCCATGTCCAAATCGGAGTGCCTGGGTTAGAGTTTTAACTCTGCTCTCAATTCTAGTTTCCTGCTAATGCATACCCTGGGAAAAGGCAGGTGATGGGTAAGTCAGGTGGCTGGGTCCCAGACACCCAGCTATTCCTGGATTGAGGTGCCAGCTCCAGGATTTAGCCTGGCTTAGCCTTGGCCATTGCAGACGATCAGGAAGACAATCAGGCGGTAGGAGTTCTCTTTTTCTGCCTCTCATATAAAGAAAATAAGTTAGAATTAAAATGCTATGAGTCCAGTGAAAATATACCTTTTTCATTATGGTGGCTAGTTGTCCTTTAAACACTCCTGTTTTTATAATTAAGGAATGTTTCAAAGGGAAAAAGCAACTTCCATTTTACAAATAAAAGGTTTGGTCAATTTGGAAGGTTAACTCTGACAAGTTGATGGAACCTTACCTTTATTGAAGGTCATCTGGATGGAGCCTTGCACTGTCTTTGTAACATTTCCTGCCCAGATGGTGGTGACTCTGTGGGTGCCCACCTCTCTTTCTGGCACTGACCACTGTCGGAGTGCCTTTCCTGTGCCTCTTCTATTTCCTACCTCCACTTTCTTCAGTTCTCCAGCTCCTTCTACATTCCCTCCCCTGACCCCTTCATTTGTTCATCAGAAGTGCCTTTTGACCCTCCTCCTGACCTTTTCTTCCTGGGTCACTTCTGGGGCAGTTTCTTCCTATGCTGTTCCATCCTTCCCTACCCACATCTGCTGCAGCCAGCACCACAGCAGGGCCTGGCCCTCCCTTACCCTATTGTCTCTCTTCCCTCTTTCCTCTAGTAAGGCCTCCCAGAATCTACCAGCAAGCACGGTGTTATCTTAGACATATAATATTGACTTAGTGATTTGA
This sequence comes from Ochotona curzoniae, assembly GCF_017591425.1. Classification (NCBI taxonomy): domain Eukaryota; kingdom Metazoa; phylum Chordata; class Mammalia; order Lagomorpha; family Ochotonidae; genus Ochotona; species Ochotona curzoniae. The sequence continues at coordinate 28,217,170 of NW_024467096.1, forward strand.
GCAAAGCTGTACTTCTGGATGCTTCTATGAGTTCTATCTGCAAAATGGGGATGTGACCTCTTACTCTGGCTTTGACACTGTGTTTTACTGGCAGTGGGGTGCATTGCTTCAGGCTCCTCTGAGCTTTGGGTTTTTATTCAGTTCTTGACTCTGTGTTGTTCTGGCACCAGGCACCCTATCAGGGAGCTTTTACTGATTCTAGTGGCATCCATTTTCCACCATCTCGTGAAGCAGTATGGTAAAATGGCCCCAGTGCTCTGTAATTAAGGAATATCTTCTGTAGTTGGCAGTGTTACCGAACTTAGGGTGAGACTTGTTTTTCTTTTAGCTCTTTTTCGGTCATTGATCATTGCATACTTGATTGACAACTTGACACTGTGTTTGTGGTTTCGGTATTATAGATCTAAATGTGCATGTCAGGTGTGGGCATTGTGGTGCAAAAGGGTAACATATGGTTGGCATGCCTGCATTCTGTATTGGTTTACCACTTAGTGTTCTGGCTGTTCTGCTTCCAGTCCAGCTTCCTACTAATGTGTCTAGGAGGCAGCAGCTGATGACTCCCCTGTCACCACTCAGATGGAGTTCTGCTAACTTAACTTGATTTCAGCTTGGCTCAGTCCTGGCTCATGGTGGGCCTTTGGGAGTGAACTAATAGACAAAATGTCTCTGTCTCCGTTTCTGTGTCAGTCTCTGTCATCTGTCTTTCAAACAAATAAATAAAACTGTTTATTAAATGTAGAACTTAGCTCTGTAGAGATTTTCAAAGAGAAAAGGCATCAGTCCTCTGCTGTGGTTGCTGCTCACAAGCCCTGTTGGTGGAGAAAATAGTCAGTCTCTTCTCTTTCAACATTGAACTTGTTTAAACAAAATAGGTCTGTGTTTTTCAGACTGCCATTTTTATTCAGTGTGTTCCCTCCATTATTTTTTTTGTCATGATCCAAATTGTTGCTTGGAAGTTATTTAGAGAGAGAGATCTTTCTTATGTACACTACCAGCCAATATCCAAACATTGACACCAAGAGAGGCTGAGACCAGGCGCCAGGAACTCGCGTCTCCTTTGTGGGTGAAAGGCATGCGGGTACCTGAGCCATCATTTGCTGCCTCTTGAGGCGTGCTTTGGTAGAAAGCTGGATTGGAAGTGAAGTAGCTTGGACTCAAATCATGCACTCTGCTATGGGATTTGGGTGTCCCAAGGAGTAGTTTAATCCTCTGGAGCACAGTGCTAAACTAAGGGTAGAAGAGTTGTAGGACTTTCATGTTGTCATCCATGTGAGACGTTGAGCATCTCGATTTGCTTATTTCAGGTTTGCCTTGTCTCTAGGGAAATCTGATAAGTTGTTAAATGTCCACCAGTTAAGGCATTTGAGTACTGACTAGTTTGATAGAAGACCAGTTGCTTTCAAGATCCTGCCTTGCAAGGATGCGTTCACATATCAACAAAAGGGTTGTATGAAGGATGCAAGTTACTTACAGAACATCCCATCGCCTATCAGAAGCATCCCAACCTGCCAATTTTTGCAGATGATTTACTTTAAATTAAGTCATCGAAAGTATCCCTGAGACTGCTTGCTTCCAATTCAAATCCCGTTTCTTGCCAGTGTGTGACCTAGCTTCCACTTTACCTCCGTTTCCCATCTGTAGAATGGGACAATGATTGTACACCCCGGAGGACTGTGGGGGAGGATCCAATAAGTCAGCCTACACAGAGCACTTGGACAGCTGTACCTCCGCTGCGATTGGAGGGCCACCATGTCTGACCCACTCATTTTTAAAGAAAAGATGCAGGCCTTCTAATTTATAATTATTGTGTTGGAGACCTAAATTAAGCTGCTGTTTGGTTGCCTTGGCATAGATGAGATCCTATCTAGAGCGAATTGTATAGCTGAGTGAAGAAACTGCCAGACTGGCAACCAAAAATCCTGGCTTGTACTTCAAGTCCTGTCAATCATGAGTTTGGTGAAAAAAAAAATCACTTCACTGCTTTGAGCTCTAGACTCTGTGAAAATCAGGACAGTAATATTTTCTTTGCCAAGGTTATGGGACTCTTACTAGAATCAGTTAGCATAATCAACGGAATATATCTGCACTCAAACACACACACACACACACACACACACACACACACACAAGCTTTTAATTATTATTAAACCATAAACTCTGAACTTGTGACATGTGAACTTAAAGGAGGATGGCTGGGATTTCAGATGCCTCCAATCGTCTCTGGCTTAGCTTTTTTTTTTGTTCTTTTAAACCCCAAGCACAAGCTATCTCTATCTTTAGTAACAGGCAGACATTTGTAGGATCAGATTGCTCGTGATTTCTGAACGAATGTGTTAGGAAGAATTGCTACATTAACAAACTAATGCATGTGAGCTGCCGTGACAGGGCCAAGAGTTGACAAGTGTTCACCTTGGAACATTTTATTAAATCCACACCTTGGTTCTCAGTGAGGGGCCAGGGCCTTTGTCAATGTGAAGAGGAGGGAGACTCGATTGGCATGGTGGGATGGCAAGGGGCCCTACACTGCCTGAAATACATCAGGCTGTGAGGCTGTGGGAAGAGTTTCCCTGCTCCACATTTCTCATAGTGTCTCCTTCCAAAACGATGTTGACCATGATTTGATGTCTATAAACTCCCCTGGGTCACCCTGCAGGTGCACAGCCAGTACTGCTTGCGCTGTACTTCATGTTTTGGTCAAAGGAAGATGTTTCCACTGCTTCTTTCATCTGCACTGATTGCATTTTCAGGCCCTGTCCTACGACATCTTTGCCTTTGATTCTCTGTGGATATGGACAGAACAGAAAGCAGGTACAGGTCAACAGTTGCTGCTATGAAAAGAATAAGGAAAGCCATTGGCATATCACCATTAATAGGAAACAAAATCCCTATATTGTTCTTACCATTTACTTGCTTGGTTTTGAATAAGCAGCACTTTCATATGGTTCATAAATTCAAAATATCATTAACTGTATTCAGATAACCTGTGACTTATGATTAGTTCCACTTATGATGATGATATGAGAAGGATACACAGTACATAAAAACTATATTTTGAGTTTGAATTTGCCCTTCTCTCGGGCCACCAATATAGAATGGCCATTCTGTTGTCTAATTTCAGTGCAAAACAATTCAATCAGCTATGTGGGATTTCAACCAGTTGCTATGATAAAACAAACAAACAAACAAACAGACTTACCTTAGATGAATTTTGTCCAATGGTAGCCTAATGTTAATGTTTTGAGCCCTTGGATGGTAGGCTTGCTTAACTATGGTGTTCTCTAGATTAGGTCTTCTAAGTGGATCGATTACATTTTCAAATGAATGATGAGCTTATCGGTTCATAGCTTGTTGAAACGGAAGGAGCACCCACTCACGTGAGAGCATGCAGAATAGAAAGATCTCTTCTGTGTGTTGATTCAGTTGTGCATGACCACGACAGCCAGCTGCCTCATGAGCGGCGCGGTAAGGATTCCAGCACTTGGGCCATCCTGCATTGCTTTCCCTGGCACATTAGCAGGCAGTTGGATCAGAAGCAGAGAAGCTAGACTAAAACCATTATCCTAAGAGGAAATGTGTTGCAGCTAAAAACTAAAGTGCTGGGGACCTGGTGACGTGGCCTAGTGGCTAAAGTCCTCTCCTTGAACGCACTGGGATCCCATGTGGGTGCCGGTTCTGATCCCGGCAGCTCCACTTCCCATCCAGCTCCCTGCTTGTGGCCTGGGAAAGCAGTTGAGGATGGCCCAAAGCTTTGGGACCCTGCAGCTGTGTGGGAGACCCAGAAGAGGTTCATGGTTCCCTGCCTCGGATCAGTGCAGCACAGGCCCTTGGGGTTACTTGAGACTGAATCAGTAGATGGAAGATCTTCCTCTGTCTCTCCTCCTCTCTGTATATCTGACTTTGTAATAAAAAGAAAAATAAGTCTTTAAGAACAGACAAACTAACGTGCTGTACTATGCCAGCCCTCTGACATATCTTTCATTCTGTCCTAATCTCTCCACTCACCTCTCCTGCCTCAGTTACCCTTGTTTGCTGGCGCAAGCAGATGGATCTATTCTATCCCCTCCCGCTCTTGCTTCTTCGTGTAATTTATTATGTGCTCATCCCGCTCCTGTGTAGTGGTCCTCTCACCATGTACTTCCTGATTGTGGCTTCTTGTCTGTTTCATGAGCCTGGAGCTTTCTCTTCTGGAGCCACTGATTAGCTCCAGTGGAGCCGCCTGCCCCGGGTCAGCCATAGTAGGATTTCCGTGCTCTGTCATCCTTTGTCACTTTCGTGTGGATGTCTGTTTCCTGGATCTCTTATCTCGTGTTTCATAGATTTCTCCTGTGTTCTCACAAAGCCCATTGTTGGCAGCTTTCGGAGAAGGGTAGAAGGTTTATAGATATTACATGTTTTTATTGGGTTCTCCAGATGGGCTTATTATTTTCATTACAGAATTCTAGGCTGGAAATCAAATATGAATGCTTCAAATAGCTCCTGTAAGGTAGAATTAAAAGACAAATTTCTTTCTTTTTCTTCTCCGTTTTATTTTTTGGTGGCCAGAATTTCAAAATCCGTGCATTTCAGGGATCTTAAAATGGTTCTTGGAAAATGCATAATATCAGAGAACTATGCATTCATAAAATATTTTTTCTGCAAGAAAAGAAACTAATATTTTAATGGAAGTGCCTTTGTACTTTATTTGTAGATGAATAATCATGTAAGTCATGAGTGTATGAATTTATTTCCTCTAAAAATTGGGAACATTTATTTTTACTAGGTATATTTCAAAATGATCCTGGACATTCCGCAACAAGATGGACTAATAATTCATATAGGAAACTAATCCTAATTTTGGAGAACCATTCTTAGATTCTGTGACCTTGTCTCTTCTACCAGAAGTTGAGAATGTTTTTTAAAGATGTTGAGAAGTAACTTTTAAGTGATTGAGCTTTGCCAGGAGGATGATACCGGAGCTGTTGTTCACTGCCTTATTGTTAGTTTATGAAGGACACGTTTTCACTGTAACTTTACTAATAGCAAAACCAGTATTTTCTTTGGTACTAGAAGTGGTGAATTATGCCTACCCTGTCTTTTGCCACATTCACTCCGAGCTGGTCCATAGCTCATTATGAGACCAACAACTAGCATCCTAAAAGAGACCTACCTGTTTGCAGGTCCATTTGTTTCAGAGCAACACCCCAAACTAATTTGAAGTGTTGATTTAGAACCTCCAAATATGGGTCCTTTTGCCTGATGCGCAGAAAGCCAATTACCGACATGGTGTTGGTGAAGGAAGTAGGTATTTATTGCAGAGCATAGAGCACGGGCCCCGGGCAGCTATTGCTTCACTCCCCAGTTCTCTAAGGAGTTCCAGATTGAAACTAGAGCCAAGAGGGGCCTGCCCAGCAAGTGTCCAGCCTCATGGCTGGTCAGTGGAGCTCGTGCTCTTCTTTTGATAGGACAGCAATGATCTGTAGGGAACTTAGGATGGCCAGGTAAACTCTAATAGGTCTTGGGGAAGAGGGAAAATTACGTACAAGTGGTGGTTATCTTCTGCCCCAGAACTGGGATTTCCCCCACCTCAATCTGCAATTCCACTAAACAGCACTACCCCCACTCCGGACACTACTGACCAACAGGGTGCCATCTGTTGGAGAAGCAAATGACTTCTTCAGTCTAGTGATGAGGACTGGGTGATGCGGGGTATGTGTGTGTGTGTTAAGGGTGACAGGCAACTCTCCAGGGATTCAGACACACAGTAATGTCCGTTAGACATCAGATACGTGCTCCCTGGGCTTTAGTTCTCCTGAGTGATTGCCCTGCCTGGCTGACTGTGTTCTGCGCATGAATTGGACACCCTTTCCAGGTTCCCTTTGAGTGAGTCAGGGGCTGCAATAATGGAACCCAGGCTCAGAATGTCTTAGCCCCAAACACCCTGGCATTGGGCATTCTAAAGTCGGTGTTATTTCTCCTGCCATTTCTTTTCAGCTTTTTGTATTGCCATCTTTAGAGTTAAAAAAAAATGAAAAAAGAAAAGACACCTGCTGTCTTTAGTCATTACTGCAAGAACATCCAACCAGTAGCTATTCAAAGGTGAGCAAATGGAAACCTAGAGACATATCTGGTCATTAGCATCTGTTGTTTTGAGGGGTGGAACCCCCTCCACAGCTTGTGAATTTTCCTCTGTTAATTGAGGAGTAACGGCTGACATCTCTGTTACAGATCCTTAGTGTGAACTCTGTGCTGGATTCTAGAAATAAAGCAGCGGTAGCAGCCATGACAATAACAGCTCGCATTTATTGAGTTCTTACTTTGTGTCAGACACTGGGCCGTGTTTAGGGATGCTGTTTAATTCTTCCCGCAGCCCTGTGAGCTTGATGTAAAATTGCTTCCTTGCTCTGTCGTGCCAATTCCCATCCCCGCTACTCCCACATGTAGAATCACCCAGCCACCTGCTTCACACCCGCACCCGGCGTGGCTGAGGACGACTGGGGACACATCTCTCCACTGGCTGCTTCAGTATTCTGGATGTTTCTTCAAGGGCGCTGGGCCCAGGCGCCTTGTTTCATGCAGCCTGCAGGGGCTGCTCCAGGCTTCACTGTTTTCTCTCTGCACCTCACCTCCCGGCCAAGAGAGTTTGGAATCCTTTGCTTCCTGTTTCTGTCTCCCACATCTCTGATGGGGTCCCCTTCTGCTCTCACCCTCCCTCCCTTTTCCTGTGTGATTCCTAACCAATCCATGACACTGCCATCATCTGAAAATGTTTATTGATTTATTCTTATTATTTCACTTTACTTATTTTTTTTTATTGGAAAGTCAGATATACAGAGAAGAGGAGAGACAGAGAGAAAGATCGTCCGTCTGCTGATTCACTCCCCAAGTCACCACAATGGCCAGAGCTGAGCTGATCCAAAACCAGGAGCCAGGAGCTTCTTCTGGGTTTACCACACGGGTGCAGGGTCCCAAGGCTTTGGGCTATCCTTAACTGCGTTCCCAGGCCACAAGCAGGGAGCTGGATGGGACATGGGACTGTCAGGTTACGAACCGGCACCCATATGGTGTGTGCAAGGCAAGGACTTTAGCCACTAGGCTACCACACTGGGCCCTATTTATTGTTATTTTAAAGTGTGTTTATTTGTACTTATTTGGAAAGTGGGATGTGGGGAGAGGTGAAGGAGAGAATCTTTCCTTTGCCAGATCTGGAACAGCCAAAGCTACTAGCTAAGAACTCAATGCCAGGTCCAGGTACTTGAGTTACTTGCAGCCTCCCAGGTATGCATAGAAGACATCTGAATTGGCAGCTGGGACTGCATCTTGACATGGGGTGATAGTGAGTGGTGTCTTAACCCCCTGCACCACAGCACCTGCTGTGCCTGAGAACTTTTAGAAGTCTTAGAAGAAGTTTTAGAGCCCTGAGGTGTGTTGTGGAGGTCCAGGCCCGTGTGGCTGTCTCATTGCCCCAGCAAGTTCCTGGGTCATGTTCCAAAAGCCAAAATTCCTATTTTTGTAAAAATGAGGTTGAGCGTTGGCCTGGGTGTCAGATCCAGCCCTCCTACTTTTCTTCTCCCTGAGACTACAATTGCTGCACCTTTCTGCCTGAGTCTCCATCATCCTCTGTTCCCTGTGACCTCACTGAGTCTTCCGACGTGAACTTGCCTCTCGTCATTCTGGCATTCTCCAGGGACTCACTTCGGAAAGGACTGGTGATGCTGCTGCTTTGTCCCCATGTGTCCCCAGTGGGAACAAGGGTGCCCCCTGGCAGCCCCTTTCGTGGTTCGCCCTGGGATCTGTCTGCTGCTTGAGCACGTGCAGCAGCTCAGGAGCTGTCTTTCCTCAGGTTTTCAGTATTTTTCAAAAATGGGTTTCCAACAACATGAAGAATAAAATAGGGTTCTGCTTAGTTTACACGTAGGAGAATGTGGAAGGATACTGTCGGAAACCTTGTCTTTATGGCAGGTGTCAGGATCTGTTGCGTTCTGAGACAATGAGAGCACAGGGAGGTTGAGTTTGACATGATTTCTTAAAACCCCTGTAGGTGAAACTGAGGAAGCCGGTGCTATATCCTAGGCATTGTCTTAGGATGAGAGTGGGACTGGGGGCTCCAGAGTGTGGTTTCCAACAGTGTGAGAAGATTTCCTGCGGTGTGGGTTGGTAGCATGTAAGATGCTGCCTGGAGCACCTGCTTTCCACACCAGTGTGCCTAGACTCCAGTCCCTGATCTGTTTTTCATTCCAGCTTCCTGGGATACAAAGGGGTATGGGCTCAAAGAGTTGGGTCTCTGCCATCCACATGGGAAACCTGGGAAGAGTTCTTGGATCCAGACTGGCCCAGTTGTGGTTGCTGCAAATATTTGGAGGGGTGAACCAGTGCACGAGAGATCCTTATTTGTCTCTGTCTTTCTCTGTCCCTCTATCTTCAAGTGCAGTGAAAAGAAATAAAACATTTTTCAATAGCAAACAAAATAAAGCCAATCAATCTCTAGGTTTTCTTTGAGTCTAGCAAACTTTCTGGAAGTCTGGCCAAGGTTAAGACACCCTGCTGTGTGTTTGGCACCTTCTGGTGTGCCCTGGGACCCTGGCAGTGGACCCCTTTCCCAGAATGAGTGGGCAACTATGTGCAGCCCAAAGCAGGACAACTCAGCAGTTAGGAACTGCTCTCTCTTTTCTATTTTGTTTTTCCCTCATTTCTTCCCTCTTTCCTGTTGATACAAAAGTATAGCCTGCTTGCTTTAGAAAACTTGGAGAAGCCTGAAGAGTAATATGGTTGTCATACATTTGTATTGCCTACTGTGACATCACTCAGAGACGTGCTAAATATCTTGGTATATTTTCTTCCAGTCTTCTCAATTAAGCAAACACTTTGTTTTTGTGAGTGAAACTGGGATCAAACTGTACATAGTGTTTATTCAGTATTAGCTTTATGGGTAATAATCTCTGTTATGTCATGAAAAATCCTCATCATCAAGATTTTTTTTTGGCTGCCTGGTCTTCTAGCATGTAGAGATTAATCATTTATTTAACTAATCCCCTGTTGTTGAACATTAGGACTGTTTCCAATTTGTGCTGTGATAAATAAATCATACTACATTTAATAACCTTCAGCATAATTACTTGTGCATTGCTGATGATTTCTTGAGGACATATTTCAAGATGCCGAATGTTACTGGCTTTCAGGGTGAGACCAACATTCTTGTGTTTGGGGGGCTTCTAACTAAACTATCCTGTAGGAGGGAGGGAGACTCAGGGACCCGGTGCTTTGCCTGCAGCTGTTTGCATCTCCTTGCCATCATCCAGACTTGCATGCTGGATTTCAGAAGCCACCTGAGTGAGCTTTCCATATGGGGAGGCCCTGCCACAAGCCCTGAGCACACATACTCTACATTAATTGTCTTTGATAGAGGCGTAGTCTGAATTTTCTCTGTTGTCTCCATGCTTCAGTGAAGTTCTGAATTAGCTGAAAGAGCACCAGTGGAACATTGTCTGCCTGGCACTCTGCTCATCTCTGGAGATTACAGAGGTAAACCAGTAGTCTGCAAGGGACTTACTTGCAGTGCAGGAATCAGACAGGAAGCCCTGTTGTCAATGAGCCATGCATGGCAGCTCACAGAAATGAGGTTCCAGGGTTGGAACTAAAAGAACAGCAGAACATCCATCCTGCCACACAGAGCTGGATTTTTTGAGAAAAAGCAGTTTCTTATGACGATTGGGACAGATATGCCATGTGGGAGGGAATGGCATGCTGAAAACCATGGAAATGTGATTGATGTTTTTAATTTGTCTAGGGAACTGGGTATGTACTCCTTTAGGTGAAATCTGATGTTTCCCTCCTCTGTGCCACAGCATGGGACAAGTCTTTGTAGAAAGTGACTCCATTAGCACCTAGGCCCCTATTGTAGGCTCCTTGAGCCCCTAGGTAGTGGCTCCATCAGCCTCTAGGTGGTGGCTCCATCAGCCCCAAGGCAATGGTTCCATCAGCCCCTAGGCGGTGGCCCCTTGTGCCTCTAGGTGGTGACCCCATCAGCCCCTAGGCTGTGACTTTATCAGCCCCTAGGCAGTGGTTCCATCAGCCTCTAGGTGGTGGCTCCATCAGCCCCAAGGTGGTGACTTCATCAGCCCCTAGACAGTGGTTCCATGAGCCTCTAGGTGGTGGCTCCATCAGCCCCAAGGCAATGGTTCCATCAGCCCCTAGGTGGTGGCTCATCAGCCCCTAGGCTGTGACTCTATCAGCCCCTAGGCAGTGGTTCCATGAGTCCCTAGGTGGTGGCTCATCAGCCCCTAGGCAGTGGTTCCATGAGTCCCTAGGTGGTGACCCCATGTGCCCCTAGGTGGTGGCTCATCAGCTCCTAGGCTGTGACTACCAGCCCCTAGGTAGTGGCTCCCTGAGCCCTTGGGCAGTGACCCAATCAGCCCATAGACAGTCCATTGGCAGATTTATCCAAATACTGCAATGGTCCAAAGTTCATGTGACAGTGACTTGGGTTGTGTGACAGAGGATAATGGGCTAGGGAATTGAACTGGGAGCTAAGTGGACCATACAAAGAGGACCCTTCTGTCTTAGGGATGCTTCTGCCCCCTATTATATATTACTTCAGAAGTAGAAGACAGAGGTAGTCAATGTTCTTACAGACAGGTGATGTTCTTTGTGCTATCTGCTCAATTCCACAGCATGTTTTTCCTCCCTAAATAGCAATTTGATGCTATTAGCTCTGCATGATGACCTGTTTCACAGCTGTTTGGGGGAAAATATTGTGATGTTGGAATGACAGTGCAAACTTGGCGGTTGTGAAGTCTCTTTTGAGTTGGCAAAAGGTGACAGTCCAAGGAGAAATGACTTGAGAAGTGTTAGTAGTAAAACATCAGTTATGTTGGTACCACCAAAAGTTCTGTGCTGTTTGCTGTGACTTGTGCGAAAAGAATCAATTGTAAAATTGTCTTTTGGCCAACATAAAGTAAATCCCTTCAGATCACCACTCTCTTGTATTTTCATTTTCCAGTGTTTCCTAATTTTTTACATCTCATTTCATATCTAATATCTAAGAAATTCTCAGCCATGTGATGAAGAAAAAATAAAAATGCTGGGCTTCCCAGTAGAGTATTAGACAGTGGTCTGCATTACTGCTTGGTTTGTTGTATCAGTTTTATTGTTGTTAGTTGCTTGTTTTGTTTCTGTTTTGATGGATTATTGTAAACCCAGACCCTTACACAAAGCTGAAAAAAAAAAAACATAATGAAATTCTGTGTGATGAAATCTGCATCTGAATCTGTATTTGAATTGTGTGAATGTATTTGAATTTTAGGCAATTGTATGAGCAATTGTCTACATACGTGCTCTTTGTTAGTCTACGTGACTGAGTCATATCTGACTCAGGTGTTACAAGAGAAGTGGGGAATGCTATGGGGTGCAGCCAGTGATGGCCAGTGATGGTAGAAGTCCGTGCAAAGTCTCGTTTTATTGCTCCTTCGCCTCTCCTATATACTTTTCTCCCCACATGCTCATTTATCAGGATATTTGGTACAGATGAGTCCAATTAGTCTAGGTGTTTTTAGCCACAAGCCCAGTTCCTGTTCTGCCCAGCTCCATGAGAGCTAATCAACTCCTTAGCCCACTGTCAATGGGTACTGGCTATCACTGGCTGCACCCCATAACACTCTTTTAGATGTAAATATATTATAGTTAAATGTTTTTGTTTCAGAGGCAAATATTACCTCGGGTAAGTTGTCATTGTGTAAGTTTAGCTCTCATTACAAAGAAGTGTTCTTTGAATTACATGGCAGGTTTAGGGGAATCTGGAGGTCATTTGCCTGCGAAGCATTTGGTGTGTTTCATGGTCATCACCAAGAGATACTGAGACTTACTGCTTCTGGGGCCTACCCAACGTCCCTCGGATGACCGGTGTAACTTGTGTCAAAGACACAATTCCATCGCAAAATTCATAGGCGTTTCTGTGTTCTTAACACAGAACTTAACAACTTCTTAACACAATGTGAAGAACACATGTACTCCTTGGTCTGTTGCCTCACTCTGTCCATCAATCTTTCCAGGACAAAAAGGGGAGAGCAACAGACTGTGGTAAACAAGGCAGGCATTGGGAAGAGGGTGGGAGGACAGGCAGATGCCCTGGGCATGCTGGTCGACGAGGCCTCAGGTGTATGTGTCAGACATGCAGTGACTTGTGAGTGCACAGCTGTGCTTTCTAGATGCCCCTTTCCAAGACCCTAGGATGGAATTTCTATGCCTTCTTCACCACCTACCTCCCCTTGCCTACTTACTGCTTGTATCAGCAGAATATCCCTGGAAATTCAAACTCTTGGCACAAAGTCAATTTCTTTGTATTTTCATGAACATATGTGCTAGAAATTGTTGGTCTGGAAAAAAGAAACTGTGTCCGCAGGGTTGGTATTTATTCTTGCAGGTGTTCAGTATTGGTCCACTTTTGCCTTTCCCCCTTAGTGGCGTCATCACTGAAGCTGCTGTTCGTGAATACTGTGGACTGAGTCTACATGAACAATGCTTTCATAATAGCTTGCAAATCGAAGGAGTACACTGGAAATGGCTAGAGAGAGGGCAAGCATTGAATATACCAAGTACCTCCTTCCTTAATGCTTACCAGCTTTCTTCAAGTTCGGAGTTTCAGTCCTGACAAGATGACATCTGCACACGAACAAGTCAGGTTGACAGGGAGTTGACAGCATCTAGGGCCCAGCCTTGAATAAATGGGTGATTTAGCACCAGGCATTGCTACCGTACTTTCATCTTCCTGTCTTCTGAGAATCAGGGTAAAGATGGTAGGGGTTCAGTTCTTCAAAAAGTTGCCACAGAATTGAACACTTCTTGGATGTGTTGCCAAGAGAAATGGAAGCATATGTCCACACAGAGAGTCACAGGCCAGATTTCGTAAAACGTTACTCATAACAGTCAAAAGCTAGAAACAACCCAATATAGCAATATACGATTTTGCAAAAATGAATGATGGGCTGATACGTGCTACGACATGAATGAATTCTGAAAGCATTATGCCAAGTGGAAGAAACCAGTCACTGAACGTATATGATCTCATTCATGTGGAATTTTCAGAACAGGGGCATCTGCAGAAGGCATATCAGAGGTTGATTAGAGATTGTTGCGGGGGTGCGAACGAGATCACACCAGACATGTCTAAGGTTTATTAAGGAGTCTTTATTAACCAAGCTTGGTGATAATTGAGCATACTAGAAATAGCAAATTACAAGTCCATATGGCAATCCAACCAATCATAATCCAACCCAACATAATCCAAAGAGGAACAAGTGGTCATTATCCTTAAGTCCATCCATAAACTGAAGACCTATGTCCCAGCTTCCCCAATAATATAAGTTATCCTAAGAGACATATAATGAATAACCTGAACACACTTACAAAGCTGCAGACATTCACCTTTCCCTGGCTTCTATGCCCACATTCCATCACTGCTAGGCCTCACCTCTCCTGGAACTCCTGATAGTACAGAAACAACATTACTATATCCATTGTCCCATCTAAGCAGTACACAGGGACCATGCTCAGAAGATTACCTGTCCTGGGTCAGCTAAGATTCGAGGTGCCAGAGTAACGAAAGCACCTGACCAGAAACAAAGACAGAGCTCCCATTCAAGGGCGTTTTAAAGGGATTTGTGAGGGGAGTGGTTACACAACAATGCAATACTGTCCCCTCTCAGTTGATAGGTGAGTCACAGGTGGGCAGGAGCGAATACCTAAGTGTTGTGAGCTAAGGAGTTGATTAGTGCTCGTTGGGATGGGTAGGAAGAGGAACTGGGCTTGTAGCTAAAAACTCCTGGACTAATTGGACTTGTCTGCATCCAATATCCTGGCTAAATTAGGACGTGGAGGAGGAGTGGTTGAGGATGGAATAATGCCATTGCTGTTAGGACCCACCTTCTAGACAGAGGGTGCTGGCTATCACTGGCTGCACCATGTAATAGAGATAGAGATGGGAAGAATTGAGGGAGTGATAGGATTGTGAGTTGTTTAAACGATATGGAGTGCCATCTTGGGGAGATGAAGCATCATAGGCTTGGATGATGCTTGCGCACATATCTGTGAATATACTAAAAACCTCTGAGTTGTAATGTCAGTTGCATTAGGATGGTTTGTGAGTTACATCCCAATATTTTATTTTTCTTAGCAAGAAGCAATAACATGAGAAACACAAAACTCAAGCAATTGCCATGAGTGTGAGTGGAGAGTGTGTCAGGCAGGGACATCGGATGATTTCGGAGTGCTAATGTTCTGTTGTTAAACTGAGTGGCAGGTACAGGGATTTTCACTATCTAAATACCTATGCCAACACAGTTGATATTCATGATATATTTTATAAATATTTGAAACTTTGATCAAACATACACACACATGCACATGAGTCATGGAAAAGATTCCTTTCCAACATGAAATGCATGAATGAAATGCATGAAATGCAGTGCATGGATACTTACTATTTCATCTTATTGTCATTCATCTTCATCATCTCCATCATCACTTGTTGAGTGCCTGAATACAACCCAGTGCCCTGGGCAACGAAGTGGGCCATGTAGAAGTTGTACTTGTGGCCACTTCTTCAGGACTTGTTCAGTGCCAGGCATTGAATTGTTACAGGAGCTTGGCAAGCCATCTTTGACTTAATTCCTGTAATGACCCTGTGAGATGTGCCTCATAATCCCTGCTTTACTGATGGTACAAGTAAAGCTTGCAGAGATTAAATGAAGTGTTTGAAATCAAAGAGCTAGTCAGTAAGGGATAGATGAGGAATCTCAGCCCACATCTGTTTAATCCCATTGTCTATGTTCTTGACGCGTATGGCATGCTGACTTACGCTGTACCTGTGTTCTGCAGACACCTAAATCCCAGCCTTGCCTTTGATAGACTTCCTGAGGGTATCATGCCTCCTTCCCAGCTGAGAGTCACAGTGTTTCTTGCTCTGTGAGCCATAATAATTTTGTGAAACCTTGAAAATGCAGAGACTGTGTTTCGAGTGTGAAATTATAATGAATATATATTTTCAAGTGATGTATGTTTCCTGAACTTTTTAACAGGTTAATTTATCTCCTACCAACACACACACACACACACATACACACACACACACCCCTTTGGAACCCTGATAAGCAGTAGATGTTTTGCCAATCAAAAAGGCACTTCATGGCAGAAGGCAGTATTAGATCAATGCCAGATGAGCAGAGCGCAGGTAGTCTTCATTGGAGCATAAAAAACAAAACTGTAGAATAGAGGGCATCAAGCCATCCGTCCAGAATTCTCATTGAGCAGACAAGAGGGACCTGAGAGCGGAGATCTGAGGAATGAGGAAGAGAATGCCATGATGTGTAGTCATCTGTATGTCCAGGTCTCCAACTGCACACCTGATGGTGTCTCTGCAGTTTCCGTCAGTCACGTGCATGTTGTGGGGAAGATAAAGGGGTGCTTCTTAAAGCCGGTTAATACTAAAGCAAAACGCAGGATAACATGAGGTCTCGAATGATGAACGTTCACTCTGAGGATGGGCTTGCAGAGAAAGAATTCAGGGCATTGGAGCTGAATCGTGAAAGTCGTGTTGAGCTCAGAGAAACATAAATATGGAGGAAAATGCTCACCATTTGGCAGGAGGCCAAGAGAGATGATGCTGAGGATGTGGGTCTGGACACGTCACAGTTGGCCATTTCCTCTATGCTTGTGCATAGGTATAAGGGCCCCATTGGCTGGTTAAACACATGGTCAGATCTGTCCTGGAGAGATGCTGTTATGGTGGTGTTTAAGGATGCCATGGATAGGGAAGGAGAATTTTACAGGAAGAGCTGCTCCCAAGGTGGAAATATTGAGGATTTCCCACAAGGACAATTGATTGTAGGGTGTGCTATTTTGTGCGTTAAAGCAAAGGGACTAGTATCTTAATTCTCAGATGCACCCTAGTTTTAGAACTGTTAAAGTGTCAAAAACAGTAAGTTTTAGCATGCATGCACTGCAGTGAGTACTTAATTTGTTCAAGGAAGAAAGGAATCAGTCTTTGCTGCCAGTGTCCTGTGTAGATTTGGAATAGCTGAGGAGTGAATGTTACATGTGATTGAAACTTGTAGAGTTTTCCTTAGTTTCACCTATTAAAATTCTAGAAAAAGTCACGGATTATTTTTCTTGAATAGTTGTACTAAGTTTGGGGAAGGAGATCTGATGAACAGCTGAGTGAGGAAGCTGGCTATGGGAGGGGGACCTTCCTCCCTTTAGATTGCAGCTCACATCGTGGAAACCATGTGTAAGAATCCTGTGACTGCCCACTGGCCCTTCAGATTGCACGAAAGGTGGGGTTTAAAAATCAGTGCTAAAAGGGCTGGCATTATGGCACAGTGGCATCCCATATCGGAGTGCTGGTTCAAGTCCCCCTTGCTCTGCTTCTGCTCCAGTTCCCTACTAATACACCTGGGAAAGCAAAAGAAGGTGGTTTGAGCCATTGGGCCCTTACCACCCGTGAGGGAGACCAACGTGGAGTTCCTGACTCCTGGTTTCAGCCCAACTCAGCTCTGGCTATTGTGGCCATTGGGAAGTAAGCCAGTGGATGGAAGCTCTCTCTCCCACACACCTCATTTTTTCTCTTGTCACTGTGCTTTTCAAGCAAGTAAAACAAACTTTATAGAAAGAAGTTTTAAAAAGATTTGTTTATTTTTATTGGAAAGGCAGATGTTCAGAGAGGAGGAGAGACAGAGAGGAAGGTCTTCCGTTGCAAGGTTCACTCCTCAAATGGCCACAGCGGCTGGAGCTGAGCCAATCCGAACCCAGGAGCCAGAAGCTCTTCCAGGTTTCCCATATAGGTGTAGGGTCCCAAAGCTTTGGGCCATCCTCAGCTGCTTTCCCAGGCTACAAGCAGGCAGCTGGATGGGAAGCAGGGCTACTGGAATTAGAACTGGTGTCCATAAGGGATCCTGGTACATTCAAGACAAGGACTTTAGCCACTGCACTCTCACGCTGGGCCTACGGGAGGTCTGCCCTACGGGACTCTCTTACAGGAAAACTGCTGTCTGCAAGCTTAAAGTTTAAGCTTTTGTAGAATGCTTTCTTCTGTAGCAGGGATGTTTTCCTGAACTTCCTGTCTGTTCTTCCCCATATTTGCTCAGTGGGATTCCAGCCAGCAGTGTGCAAGAGACAAGGGCATCTGGGTCTACACTGACCTCACGACTGAGGCTGTTCTGCTTCAGTTGACACCCTCTGGGGGCACTTCTCCAGGCAGAATGCAGCAGGCCCTGCCAAAGGCAGATACATTCCTTGCATTCTCCATGTGTTTGTACTTGTGCAATGAGAGAAAGAGAAGAGAGAGACAGCACTGAGCTGGGAGGGAAGGCTGAGAGAGAGGGTGTAAAGTGCTGTCTGCCTTTTGACGTACAGCGGACACCAACTGTGCTTCCTAGAAGTGCGGCTTCTATGGGCATGCCACGTGGAGGTGAAGGGAGAAAGCATGCTGTTAGTTTTGTTTGGATAATGTCACTGAATGTTTGTGGAACTTGTTTCTTTGCGATAAACTAGCATAGTTATTCTGATGTCCAGTAAAATAGTTGAACTTTGCCTCTCTTGGGAGACCGAAGTGTGCATTGAAAAGATCCTTGAGCATGTAGAGAACATTTTTTAAAGCTTGTTATGAAAGGTTCTTTACAAAATGGATAGAATAGCTAATACACTGATCAAAAACAGAGCAATCACTTACCAACACTACAGTTCCCTACATGTACTTAGTAAAGTCTTAACTAAATTTCCTTTGGCTGTATTCATTTATTTTTGGAATTTAATATTGATCTTCACATTTCTTTATATGTCTATGTGCTAATAAGAAAACATAAAATTCAAAATGCCAATCAGAGACTTTTCTAGTTAACATTAGGAGAGTATAGATGTCCAATAATGCCGTGGAAACAATCACACTGAATCCCATGTACAGACATGTACATAGATATAAAATGTAGCAAAATTGTATGTTCATGGATAGATTGATAGATTTATATTTCTGAAAACTGGAAATTTCTTCATGTCACTTGACCACACTTCCATAATATACTTTATGGAAGGAAGGATAAAGTTTTTTCTCTACCATCTTAGTTCTAGTACCTGGGCAACATTAGCTAAAGAACAAATTTAATAACATACATGTTCATATGAGTTCATGAAGAAAAGTGACTCAAGGAAATGGTTAGATTTGGGGCTCATAGGCCTTCTTAGCAAAGAATGGCACATTCTAGAGATGGTAAGAGGAAGGGCAAGAAACTATGGGAACCTAATGAAAGATGTGGATTACACCATGAGAATTGCTTGTAGATTCAAGTTCATGCCTTGGTATGTGAGAGGAGAAGGGGAATACTTTCACAAAGGGAAATTTACATCCCATTTGTGACATGGGGGATGGTAGTGATTTTTTTTTCTGTATATGAAGACCTATCAGTTGCTTCTAGCTCAAAATTATTCTTATTTCCAAGGGGGTATATTTTGGAGTGGCAAGTTCTGATTCCCTTCATTCTGAACTTGTGATTTCCATGATTTTCCCTCTCTGTCTTTGTCTCTACCCTGGTCTGACAGAGTATAAAGTGTAGATGAAAGCTAAGTTATCCTAATCTTGCCAAGTGTGGGGTAAGCCAGAGATGGCAGATGCAGGTTCTGTGAGATGTCAGGAGTAGGAGGACAGCCCACTTTGCTCACCAGTAGCTTTATTCTCAAGCAAGTCATAGTTCAAGGTGTCTGTCTTCTCTTCTAAAATGGAGCTGAATATACTACCTGTCCAGCTTGCGTGTTGAGAGACTGTTGAAGGACCAGTGTTTTCCCTAAAAAGGTACATGTGTGCGAAACAGGGAATCCAGTGCCCAGAGATTCAGAGACTCAAGTGGGTGTGGGTTGAGAGCTGCTGGGTCAAACCTAGCACCAGTGTCAGAACTGCATAGGCCAACCGTTCATTCAAGAGGTATCAGTGTGTCGTTAAGGAGCATCCTCTTAGTTATGCAGGAGAGTGAACTGATGCTCTTGACCTCTGAAAGTAAACATGGCAAGAGGTGGAATCACCACCAGTGTCCAGCCACATGTCTTTCCTCCGGAAACAAATGTTACATGTACAAAGGGCAAATAAATGAGGCTTTTAGTTTCATTATTTGAGGGGCTATTTGAGAGACCCTGTGAAATAGGAGTGCTTCAGAGAAGTTTGCAAATAATTGTGTCTTAGTCCACCAGAAAATGACAGAGCGCAAGGCCCCCCAAAAAGATCAGAGGCAGTGACTGTGACAAAAGGCACAAAATGAAGCGACAATCTGGGACCATTATTATTTATTATCCACTTTCTCTCCTAGTTGTGCTGCTTTCAGAACTTGCATGGCAGTTGTTAACACTGTGTCGAAGTCTGACAAGAGCATGTTCAGTTAGGTGGCATTTTAATAGTTCAACTAGAGTGCTGAGAGTAATTATGTAATATCTCTCCAGTGTGGCTGGCGTTTACTGAAGTTGGTGGGCAGATCGAGGCTCAGGGCTGTCCTTTGGTCAGCCAGTGCTGGAGATGGCTAGAGATCTTCTCCCATGTTGCCTTGCAGTTGATGGTGTGAGAGACCCACCCTGGGACACACCTCTGGGGGAGCCTTCATGGTGTTGTGATGTGTTGTTTATTGTGTTGTGTGTGAATGATGCCTCTTGGAGTTGTCAGTGTCACAAAGGATTCCATGGATTGTTGCAAACCAGGAGCTCCCCAAGGGGGAGGATGGTAGGGGTATTTGTGCTGAAGTCTGCCTAGTGAATGGCCTGTATGTCTGATGTTCACTGCTTTGCCAGGTGGCAGTCATACTACCATTTCATTGAACCTCATCAGTACATGCTGGAAGGAGGCCACCTGTGGGCTGCTCCTCAGTTCCAACACGAACATTGGCATACAGAGGACACTGCCATCCAGAAAGAGCCCTGTGTGGCCACATACGTGGCACAGAGCAGGCTGTTTATATTGTGTTAAATGGCTTGTGGATTCCCTAATGGCGAGCTTTAATGGGTATGCAACATCTGCCCATTAAGAATGTGAGTTCTGAGACATAAGCCGCTGTGGCAGGCACTCTGCAGATACTGGGACTGCTGGCGTCTGTGTGGCTTCTTGAGGCTGGGCTTGTCACAGTCTCCTGTCCAGAACCTGGTATACAGCAGGCACTCACAATATTTGGGGAATAATTAATGTGTGATCAAAGAAGCTGTGTATGGGCGCTATGTTGAATTTGGTGGGTTGAACTTTATGCATCAAATTTCCTGAGTTACAGTATTCACCAGCACTAGCTGACACTTTCAGTCTCTGATACTTGGGTCATAGAAGTCACACTCCCGTTGCTGTTTGAGCAAAAGGAAGGAAGGTGGCAATTTGGAGGATCTAGTAAATGCCGTATTGCGCTAGATCCTTCATAGGTACATTGGAGGTGAGTGAAACCTGACTTCAATCACTTGTTGCTGTGTTGGGGCCCCAGTCTTCTCACATATAAAGTTGAAATACTGATGACCACTTAGTGATTGCTTGTCAGGATTCCAGATAATACATATATTACGTAGTACGTGCTCAAGCAATGAACACTGCTCTCATTAATTCATACCTTACTTTTAGCGTGATTGAGAATCTGCTGTGGGTGCTGATGGTTTTAGAAACTGCAGACACCAATACACCTCAGAAAGGATACATTCTTAAAGTAGCTCACTCAGGCTAGAGGGGGGAGTCGGACACTCCAATTCATAGTCACAGTGCATGCCAAGTGCCACTTTTTAGAATAAATACATGGAGAACACAGACTGGGAGTACTCTGCTGCCCTGGGGAGATGGTAATGAGTTGTAGAAGGGCTTGGCTGAGCTGGTTTTCAAACTGATGTGGAGGTAGAAACTGGCCTCTAAGGAGGTTTCCTGTGAACGGATTAAGTGGAGGGTCCAGTGGAGCAGGGGTGTGGTGAGAATGAGGGTGTGTTTGTGAGTGCAGGCCAGTAGGGGAGGAATCCCCCTATGCGAGAAATGCACTTCCATGCGCTTCATTCCTGCCGCATGTAGAAGACTGAATTAAAGAAAGTTACGTAACGTCACAAAGTTCACTAGGGGCAGAGCCCTTGCTTTGAATGGAAATGATGTCTACACTGCCAGTGTCTGTATACCTTTTTAGGGTTAGCTGAAACAAACAAACAAAAGAATACAAGTCCCTTCATTTAAAACAGGGCTTCCAAAATACCCATCCATTGTGAGGGCAGAGGTACACAAAGAAGAAGTGAGATGTATCCTCTGTCCCCTTGCTTACTCCCATGAGGACCAGGGTGAGGGCAGGCTGAGGGCAGGATCCGGGAACTCCAATCTGTGTTTTGCATGTGAATAGTGGGGACCCAAGTGCTTGGAGCATTTTCTGCTGCTTTCCCAAATGAATTAGCAGGGAGCTGAGTTGGAATTAGAGCAGCCTGGACTCACCAGTGCTCATAGAGGATGCCAGCATTACAGGCAGCAGCTTAACCCATTGCACTATAATGCTGACCCCTCAAGTATGCTTGAAATCACCTATTGGGAGGGAAATCTGCTTAGGAAATAAGGGGGAAGCTGTCTTGCTTTACAGAAGCAAGCTTCTGCTCCAGGCAATCTTTTAGCTGCAGGTGTTTGGGTAAAGTGAGATTGGTTGGTCTGCTCCAGCAAGGTGAGAAACACCTGCACGCAAGAAATACTTCCCCATTGCCCCATCCCTGCCCCAATCTTGCCCTTCCTTCTAAGAGGAATGAGGTGGCACCAGAAATGGGAGGCCAAGGGCAGGCCTGTCAGCTCTGCCTCAACTGGTGTCTGCATCAAGGACACAAGGGTACAGAAAATACCAAAGCCTGTTAATGGTCATCATCATTCCTGCAGGTGGATAAGGTGGGATAACAAAGTACATATCGTCCAGCCAGGTAACTCGCTGGCAGGATCTTTGGAAAGATCTACACCTCCTCACTCCCATAACCAACCAAATAGTGACTCTGATTCCACTCTCTCTAGCCTGCTTCTGCAGGAGTGCCATTGCGACCACGTATTCCTGCTGTTGGCAGTTTAGAATCATCATGCGCTGGTCTCTTGGACAATCTCGAGGGGAGAACTGGAGTCCCTGTGCCAAGGCTAATTGGAAACTGCATATGTCCTTGCTCAGGAGGCTTTGATCCCATACTACCTCAGGTGGCTTAGGCATTGGCCAGTTCCAATCAAGGCAAGGGGGAGTTTAATGAGACACAGCTTTTTCACTGCAGTTGTTGTCATTATTCTTAATTGACTGACTTAATAATCAGCTGCATAATAGCCCCCTTCTCCCTCCAGCCAATCAGCTTCCTGCAGAGAACAAGCATGTGCGTACGGTAGCTGAGAAGGGCTGCATGCGAAGGATGTTTGACTCAACTATGCCTAGGTTGACTTGAAAGCCATGTGGAAGATGCGAGAGCTGTCAGCAGGCTTCTGATGATGTTACCACAGGCTTGTTTTAGTGGCACGTTTCTTGGCAGACATAGTCTTCTCAATGGAGGACCTACTCTACCTGCAAGTATTGCACACTTAGCTGTGTGCTGTGTAGCTTGCTTTAGTACTGGCAAGAATTCAGGAAAGGCAAGAATTTCTGCACTGAAACCAAGCCTGCTGCCTCCTGAGTTTGAAGGAAGACTTCATTACTGAGCTCAGGAACACTTGATGGGCAAGGGGCTGATGTTTTGGTGGTTGAGTTTCTCATGTCAGTTTCCTCATTCTCCGACATCAAAGCTCCCCTCTGACTAGTTGAATTACTTCCCAAAACTTCTAATTGTGAAGTACACACTGGAGAGGCCACAGAACACATTCAGCTCATTCTAGGAGCACGGGTGGGGCCGTGTCTCTCTTTCAGCCAGCATGGAACAGGTCACTAATCTGGAGAATTGGGAGGGTGTGTAGATGTTGCATATTGGTGAAAAATAAGACTCACTATTAATCTGGAAAGAGTATTTTGTTTTTTTAGGTTAGATGGCAGTGGAACTCCTCAGATGCAAAGTTGTTTAACTGGGCTGGGCAGAACTGGGGTTGGCAAAGCACACCAGCTTTAGTGGGGATTTCTGATTATGATTAGCCAGAAATAGCATATCAATGATACTTGACTGTCTGAAAAACTGTAAAAAGATAAATTCATCTTTTTTTTCTAGCATCACTTTTCTTAAAACCTGTTCCTTATGGGCAATAGAAAATTAAGCTTCTTCTCAGCTTTAATTTCAGTAATTTCAAGTTCTGGACAGAGGAGAAATAAAGGGCATTTGCTAACGATGAAAATTAGAGTTCTGGATGTTATGGGTGGGTGGTAGACTTCTAAACTTTATTTCTTTAAAAGATTTGTTTTTATTTGAAAGGCAGAAAGAGCTCCCACCCATGGCTTTACTCCCCAAATGGCTGCAACAGCCAGAGCTGAGCAGATCTGAAACCAGGACCCAGGAGCTTCTTTTAGGTCTTCCATTGAGTCCTGAGGCCTCGGACCTTCCTTTGCTGCTTTCTCAGGCCGTAAGCAGGGAGCTGCTTAGGGAATGGAGCAGCCAGGACGTAAACTGGTGCCCATGTGGGATGCCAGCATTAGCAGGTGAAGGAGTAGGTTGTTGAGCCACAGCACTGGCCCTTCAAATTTTTTATTGGAAATTTTTAATTTTTATTGGAAAGTCAGATCTACAGAGAGGAGAGAGAGAGAAAAATATCTTCCATTCCCGATTCATTCCTCTAGTAGCTGCAGTGTCCAGAACTGCACCAATCCGAAGCCAGGAGCCAGGAACTTCTTCCAGGTCTCCCAAGTGGATGCATGGTCCCAAGGCTTTGGACCATCTTCAACTGCTTTTCCAGGCCACGAGCAGGGAACTGGATGAGACGCGGGATTGCTGGATTAGAACTGGAGCCCATATGGGATCCCAGCATGTGCGAGGCAAGGACTTTAGCCACTAGGCTACTACATTGGGCCCTGTTTTTTTTTTTTTTTTTTTAAACAGAAACACTCCACTGGTGAAATAAAGAAAATCCCAAACCCTAGAGGTTCTACCAGGCTCACTGGGACACTCCCACTGGATACCTGAAATATGTTAGCATCTTTCTGCTCCATTTTTTAAAATGATAGGCTTACTGTGTTTAATTTTGAATCATTCTCATATTTGAAAATCTGATTTGTTTGAAATGCAGCACAAACAAATCTTGCATTCAGTGATTCACTCTCCATATGCCTGCAGCAGCCAAAGACGCGAGAACCTCAGGCCTCCCCTTTGCATGGCAGACTCCTAGGTGCTTTGGCCATCCCTCTGTCCTTCCACAGTATACACTAAAAGGAAGGTAGAATTGGAAACAGTAGGGACACAATTCCAGGAATTGCAAGTTGGAATGTGGACTTCCCAAACTGCATCTTCACATGTGAGCCGAATGCTTGCCCACTGTTCACGTTAAGACGACATCAGCACCAAAGTCCTTATAGAAAATGGGCTTTCCAGGAAGACACTGCAGGTTTGAATGCGACTCTGTAGATTCTTCAGAACCTGTTGGTGCCAGGGAGAGAGGGGGAGAGATCCTCCATCCAAGGGGTCTTTCCACAATTGGCTGCAATATGTGGAGCTGGAGCAGCAGACAGGAACTTCTTCCTGGGATTTGGGCCATTTGTAGCTGCCTTCCCTGGCACATGTAGCATGGAGCCTTGTTGGAAGCTCTGTCAAGGGCCAGCCATGGTATCTTCCATATCCATTTTTTTTTCAAAGATTTATTTATTTATTGGAAAGTCAGATATACAGAGAGGAGGAGAGACAGAGAGGAAGATCTTCCGTCCAATGATTCACTCCCCAAGTGAGCGCAACGGCCGATGCTATGCCGATCTGAAGCCAGGATCCAGGAACCTCTTCCGGGTATCCCACATGGGTGCAGGGTCCCAAAGCTTTGGGCCATCCTCAGCTGCTTTCCCAGGCCACAAGCAGGGAGCTGGATGGGAAGCAGGGCCACCAGGATTAGAACCGGTGCCCATATGGGATCCCGGGGCGTTCAAGGAGAGGACTTTAGCCGCTAGGCCACGCCCGCCAGGCCCAAGTATCTTCCATATTCTTGGCTTATCTGTTTACAGCATGCTCCTTGAGGTCCGAGTGTGGCGCATATTACAAAGGGTACCACCATGCAGAGAGCCCAGTCTCTGCTTTAAGGCAGGCAGTAGTACCATGGAATGGGGAAAGTGAATGTAAACAAATTATTACAGCAGTGGCAAGTATGTACTTGTTCTTTGTTGTCTGGGAGAAGTAAGACTTCAAAACATGGCATTCTATTAGAAACAATAGGTAATCTGCTATATCCTGCAGGTGTCTACCATTTTGCCATAGCTACATGTATTTGGTATTTGAAATTCATTGCCATGTGGCATGTTTCTGGAATCATTATTTTCAGAAATAATCTGATGTTAGCTGAGTGGAGGCGTTCTTCTAAGCGATGGCTTTTGATAATTTTAAAATGATTTATTTACTTGAAAGGTGGAGTCACAGAGAGGAAATGATAGAGAAAAAGAGAGAGTAAGAGAAATCTTTCCATTCACTATTTTGCTCCCCAAATAGCCACAAATGATTGGGACTGGGCTAGACTGGAGCCAGCAGCTTGGAGCTTCATGCCCACCTGGATACAGGAGCCCAAGCACTTGGGCCATCTTCTGCTTCTCAGGCTGGTATCAGGGAGAGGCTGGGACTTGCATTGGCATTCATTTGGGATGCCAGCATTGCAGATAGTGGCTTAATGTGTTGCAACACATCAGCGCCTGGATCCTTTTTCAATAAATATGGTGCACATGATCCACTGTGTCCATTCAGCCAATTGTAATTGAGAGCAGGTTTTGTCCCCTCTGCTGAGCTCTTTGCTTCCACGAGGTGTGCTTGTATTGAGTGCAGGATGGCCCTTTGAGTCAGTCAGTGTGTCTCCTCCCTGTATTGCACCTGTCCAGTTTGTAGAGCAATGTTCCTGACTGCCTTCGCTTCTTGTTTGCTGAGCAAGCAATGCATCAGAGAATACATCAGAGCAGATCCTCCAAGTGTCCTCTCCTTGGTCCACATCAGCGTGGCAGCCCCAGTGCTGCATTCAGGCTCTGCCCAGAGCTGCCTTCCTGATTCTCTTAGCCGACCCGAGGCTCTATGAGCTCAGGAGCCTATGAATTCTTTTTCTCCTGGTGCTCAGGTTGGCCTCTCCCCGACCTATGCCTTCTGCCAGCGTTTTCAAAGCAGTACGTACCTTAAGCCCTTGTCTTGCCTTGTTTGGGTATCGAAGATGGCAGAGGTGGGTGCCCCTGTAGCTCATCTTTGTTCCTTCCATTGAAAATTCTAGCCTCAAATCCCTAATGTGATAGGCTGAACATCATGCTGCCTGGCCATTAACGTGCCCTCTGTCCTCCGTGTGTCCTTCAAGGGCAGCTGCACTTCAGCCTCAGTTCAGCTTCTCCTGAATACATTGTAGTTCAAGTTAACTGCTAGAAACCCACATTGTTTGCTAGATAACAAAATTCTCTCATCCTTTTGGTCTCATTTTAACTTTAGTATGAACTCTTAGAAGCACGCTATTTCTGCCTCATAGGAAGCAAAAGGCTAGAACATCCCAGTGGCTTTGCTCAGTGTCACAAAAATGATGAGCAGTGAAGTCCATTTCCATCACACTCTTTTTATTTTTTGCATGTCCCCTCTGCTAGGAAGGTTCCCCCATACCTCTGAAACACTCAGAGACATTTGAGGCATCGGGTGCTCTTGCTACCATGGTGATTGAGTCAGTAGGTCCTGGCGCCGTGGCTTCTGCATCTCCATCATGGTTCCCAGGTGGTGACATGCTGCTGAGCAAACAGCACCGTGTGACTAGGGTCCTGTTGAGAGGTGAAGAAATTGTGGTGAAGAAAGTGTTAAGCCCCTTTTCAGAGGTTGCACAAATGGAAGTGGTCAACTCTCTTCCAATCCTTGATCTTCCTTCCTGGAGAGTGTTCTTCCGGGGCAGCAAGGCAGAGACTTGACTGTAATGTCAAGTTCATCGGAGTGACTTAGGAGGAAATTATGAAATATGGCATAAGTTGGACCTTGAGTGACTGTCAATGATGAGAGCAGAGGACTTTCTGGCTAGCAGGAACAACAACCAGAAGCATCTGGTGAGTGGTAGCTGTAGATGAAACATGGCAAGAGGTGACAGACAGGGGTTGGGTGCTGAAGAGCAGGTCAGCGGAGCAGGTCTGGGGGGGAGAAGCTCTGTGCTCCTTGGATGCCGAGGCAGTGAGCATCAGCTGATACAATGGAATCTGATGGCTCAGCGATCCATTGTGCAGGTGGCAGTGTTGACAGTGCTGTAGAACGCTGGCCTCTGGGCAGATTTCCTCCTCCATGATGATCCTCAGTGATGTTTGTGGAGGGGCCAAATTAACAAAGCCCGATTGTTTGTGGCAGTACAGAACTAAATGAGGTTTTCCTCTCTTTCCAAATTTTGTCTAGGCTGAGAAAATGTTGTTTTTCCACAGGTCAATAAGAAACGTTCTTCGTAAAAGAAGCCTTGTTCTTTCAGGAGCATTTAGTAGTGGGAAAAGTGGGATAGAGACTGTGCAATCCTCATCTGAATGGGGACCGGTTTTTCTTTGTGTGAATAACCAACGTTCCAGTCAGGTTGCCACGGTGATGCTGAGATTATAACTGTTCATGCCAGCAGTCAGAGAATGTTGCCTAATTAGTTATTCTCAGCTGCTAGGTTACCTTGACAGTGGCTCAAAAAGCAGGTTTTGAGTTCAAAGGCATTCAGATGAGCAGCCAGGGGTCTTGCAGTTCTGCTACCCCCATTGGGGGTACTGGGACTACAAGTCCCAGCATGCTCCAGTT
Organism: Ochotona curzoniae; assembly: GCF_017591425.1. Classification (NCBI taxonomy): domain Eukaryota; kingdom Metazoa; phylum Chordata; class Mammalia; order Lagomorpha; family Ochotonidae; genus Ochotona; species Ochotona curzoniae. Next base: position 28,244,992 of record NW_024467096.1, read on the forward strand.
TAGGATCCGTAATAATATGGTCAGCCACATGAAAGCAGGTGCCATTTTAAAAATTCTGGTCTTTTTATTTCCTTTTGGGAGAAAAGGTTTGCAGGATTCTTGTGGCATCAGCCAGCCCTGTCAGGGCATTCATTGTTTCCAGGGCTACCTTCTGATGTTGCAGGTTGAAAACACTGGGGAAAAATGTGTTTCTTGGACATGGATTTGAAATAGGTTACTCAGCCGTTTCTTTTGTGAACCATCTCCATCACTGGATTAACGCAGAGATGAAACAAAAAACTATTGAAAAATGCCATGGATAATACCTGGGCAGAAGACACTTAAGATATAATTGAAAGGATAGTGGTTCTTTTTTTTTTTCAGATGTTCTTTCAGATGTCATGAAGCATTATTCATTGTGCCTATTATCACCACCTTTTGGTTACTTCTATCCTGTCAAAATAGAGAATAGATATCTGAGAAATGAAATGATCATAGATTGTACACAGCTTAAGTTTTTTTCCTGCCCCTGCAAAGTGGGTCAGGTGGAGAACATCTTTTGTCAGCTGCCAAGGGCACACACTAATGCAGACTTCATGACCATGCTAACTGCAGTAGACATCAGAGGAATTTAAACTGGAAATCGGGCATTCCAGCTGCTAGTGACACAGCACCTCCCATGCCCATTCATCAGCCAGGCTAAATCACATGGCCGCAGCGAAATTTAAGAGGACCAGGAAAGTGAACCCGAGAATGTGCAGTGGAAATTGGGTTAACAGGCGTCAAGGCTGCTACCTCTGTTGTGAACCAAAATGCAGATGGGGAACTGTGTGTTAAAGGATGGTTAATTAAACATAAATTGGCAAGATTCTCTGATCAAAAAGCTGCCGTGTGAATCAATTGGAATTTAACTCCATTGAATAGAAAACCAACTGTTCCTAGCTAAAGGATGATAGAAGCTTAAATCTCTTTCTTGATGAAGGAGTCCACACATTGACATCTTTGTGTGGTATGATATTCCATGGTTATCAGAGTGTTATTGGAGTGTTTTAATTATCAGAAAACTTGACATTCTAAGTATTCTTGGGATCTGAAGTAATTTCAGATTTCTAGTCATCACATTTGTGTTCAATGCAACAGTCAGCTCTGTGTGAACAGTCCTTTGAATGCTCCACACAATAATTTGACTTACATGTCATTGGTCAGAACTTAAGTACATATTTACGCCTGGATTCAGTAGGGGCTGTGGCATACAGCTTTCCATCAGGGTCCCTTGCTTATCCCAAATTGGGAGTTCTGTTGCTAAGGAGCAAGGGGAGATGGATACTGGATGACGTTAAGCAGTTCCGATCACCTTAACCTAAGACGTAAGCTTTAGTTAAGGAGGAGGAAGGACAAGCGACAGATCACTCTATATGCTGTATTTTCCAACCTTTGCTTCACAATTCCCAGTGGTTAAATGAAGCAGATTTGGGAGACATGGAAGTCTGCCCTCCTGGAGATTCACAGGGTTCGTGAACACATTTAAGGCTCTGCTATGAAGAAACTCCAAACCTACTAATCTTTTAAACCCTGTGTTCCCAAGCTTATTAGAGTGGAAATTCAGCACCCCTGGAAGCCTGGAGGGACACAGAGACATTTAGCTTTAGCTTCTGCCAAAAGACATTTAGATCCTTGGACAGATGGTAGGGAGTCCTCAATTCTAAAAATCATCTGCTTTGCTAGACAAACAAAGCAACAAATCTGTATATCCTGCATCCTACCCTAGCCATAGGGACAAAGGCTTGAGGGAGGGGGTGAGAAATAGACAAATGAAGCCCTGTTCTCATCAATCTGAATAAGAGTAGTTATTTTTTTTTGTTTTATTTATTTATTTAGGTCTTTTTACTTTTTACATTTTATTAGTATTATTATCATTTTATGATACAGTTCCGCAGGCTCCTGACATTTCCCTTATTCCCTCACCAGTTTTCTCCCCCCGACCTAGTTCCTCTATATCATTACTAACATATAGTTCTTCATACACAGTCATACGTCCATCATTGTGGGCATGGACAGTGGCAGAGAGTCCAACATCCTATTGTCAAGATATAGTGAACAGTTTCATTGTAAGTCCATCTTTGTCTGGAAGTAGAGATGCATACTACACTGCATCCTCACATCTGGATGTTAGCCTTCATTTTACAGCTACTGTACATCCCCTTAAATGAAAAGTCAAAATACAAAATCAACGATAGAAAGAAAAATAGAAATTTACAATGCCATGAAGTTAAATGATATGTTACTAGATATGACAGTCTCCATTACACAGCTACTATACATTCCCTTCATTCCCTTAAATGAAGAGCCACAAAACAAACTCAACATCCGGGAGAAAAAAGAAATTAGCAACATCATGAAGTCAAATAACATGCTACAAAATGCCTAATGTGTAGTTGAAGGAATGAATATCAAGAACCTTCTTGAAGAAAATGATGCTACTGTATGATCTACGAGTCATTGAATGATTTAATCAGAAGAAAGTGTTTTGAAGAGATGAAACTAACAGAAAACAACAAAACCCATGTGATATAGCTTCCGCTGATTTTTGTTGGTGAAGTGTGTCTCTTCTAGACAGTAAGCAGATGTTATCTTGTTTTTTAATCCAGTCTGCTAATCTATGATGCTTGAGCTTAAGCCATTCAGAGTTTAATATGTATAGACGGTACTTTGGTCCTGTCATTTTAGGAATGGGTTGTTCATTGGTTTAGTCTTCTGTTGTCATTTTACTGAGATGTTCTTCCCATTTGCCTTTAGTTTTGGTAGGTGCTATTCCTCTTCTCTGTCAAGAGAAGGTCTTGAAGTATCATTTGTAGGACAGGTTGGGAAGAGGCAAATTCTTTTAACTTTTCTTTACTCTGGAAGAATTTTATTTCATTTCAAAGACAAAGGAAAGCTTTGCGGCATATGCTATCCTAGGCTGACAATATTTTTCTTTTAGAATCTGGAATATGTCACTCCATTCTCTTCTTGCCTATAGAGTTTCCTGTGAGAGATCTCCTATGAGCTTAATTGGCATTCCTTTATATGTCAATTGATTTTTTTTCATGTGCACATTTAAGGATTTTTTTCTTATGTTGAATGAAGATAGCTTGATGATCATGTTCTTGGTGAAGATCACTTTTGATCAAGCTTGTTGGGAGTTCTGTGCTCCTCCTGGATCTTGTTTCCCAATTCTTTCTCCAGATTAGGGAAATTCTCATTAAAAACACTTGCAAACTAGGCTTCTCTTTCTGCTCCTCTGGGACTCTCCTAACTCTTACAGTTGGCTTCTTAATAGTGTCTTTCAATTCTTAAATACTTTTTTTGGCCTGATCCAGCTCTGCTTCCAGCTTCTTGTTTGCTTCCCCCTGATGACAGGAAATATCTTTCAACTCTGAGATTCTTTCTTCTGCTTGCTTCATTCTATTTTGGAGAGTCTCTACTGTACTTTCAATTTGCTCCATTGTGTTCTTAATTTCTAATATATCAGCCTTGATTTGCTTTATTGCTTCCTTAAATTCTTTGACCTCTCGTATGTGTTTCTCATTGTTGATCAGAAGCTTTAAAATGAGTTTTATGAATTCTGTATGCCCCATTTTCTCAATGTCTTCCTCAGTTAACTCTGAGGTTGGCATAGGGTTTTGCTCCTTTTCAGGGGAGTTTTCGGTAATATTCATTGTGCCTTTGTCTCTTTTTTTGCTCGTGGTCATTGTACTTCCTTTGGGCAGGTTTCTAAGCTGTGTCACCCACAGGTCTACAATGCGAATTTACTTATTGCGGTTGTTTCACAACTTTTTGCTTGCAGCCACTTGTGCCACAACCTCCAGCGAGTTCCAGGTCTGGGTTCTTATGTCAGATATCCACCGTGGTGTCCACAGCCCCAGCTCCTGGCTCACCACTCTCCACCTCCTGTGATACGATGCTGAGGCTGCACTGTTGTCTCTGCAACCTTTCTCCCACTTTCAGTTTGAGCAGGTCCCAGGATTAGAGAGACACCAGGTGTCCTATCTAGTTAGGTTGTTGGTCGTGCTGATCTTGCCGGAACCTGTTGGATGTTAGGTCTGGGTGCCACACGAACCTATTTTGACCTGTATGATGCCACAGTTGGTATTATTTTCCTGCGGGACCAGTGCAATCCATGGAACACAGTGAGTTCTGGTGAGCTCAGCACATGCGCAGTTCACTGTTGTTCCTGCAGTCCTAAAGCTATTGTCACAGTGTGCAAAATGACGCCTGATGTACCACTAGTACAGTTCTTGATCTGTTGGCCATCAGGTCTTAGGGCTACCCAGACCTGTCTTGGGTGGAACCTGTAGGATGCCACGTTGCTGCAGTTCATTGAGTCAGAAATGAGTTCACTCCCAGCTCAGCATATGCTCAGTTCTTTCCCTTGTCTTTTCCTCCTTACGCAAATTGGTGCCCAATTTGGCTCTAGGGGGCTGTCTGGGCTATGAAATCCACTCTGTTCTGGCACTGCCTGTTTGTGATCTGCTGCTCTGTCTCTGCTCCTGGTCAAATCAAACGGACCAGCAGGACGGACAGTTCTTTGGGTTCACCTCCCAAGCTCCCAGTCAAAGTCCCTTCCCACCTGGTTGCTGGTGGAGTTCCAGCTGCTGGTGGAGTTCAGGTCGCCGTTAGCTGAATCTGCTGGAGTATCAGTCACTGCAACACCACACCGTTGTGTCTGCTGCTTTCCTGTGTCTGTCAGTCTCCATGTATCCCTCTGCTGTTGTTCTGTCCTCTCCTATTTCCTGTAATATGTCCTCTCTGCTTCATCCTGATTAAATGTTTTTCCTTCCATTTAAACATGTCCTTATCCTATTCTGCCCTCTTGATTCTCCCTGAATAAGAGTAGTTATTAACAAACCATTTGGGCCATGAATGGTGACACCAAGTGATGGACTGGGATGGCCTGGACTTCTCTGCCAGATGACGGCCTGCTGTCCATGTAGCTGTCCAGCTATTCCTAGCTATTCCTCCATGTTGTTGGGCCATCATAGCTCTCTCTGGAAGGAGGAGAGTAACAATCTAATCAGCCAGATTTTCCCACCTTACACCAGAGGGAGCGGCTGAATACATGGCCAAAAGGCAGCTACAGGGCCTGCTGGGATGCCTCAATTGGCTAATCTTTCCCTTACATGTGCCCGGAACCCATGGATGGATGCTGGTTTGTGTCCCAGCTGCCTCAATTCCCATCTAGTTCCCTACCTGTTGCCTGAGAAAGCAGTGTAGGATTTCCCATAGCCTTGGGACTCAGAAGAAGCTCCTGGCTTTGGATCAGTTCAGCTTCAGCTATTGTCCCCACTTGGAGTGGATAGAAGTTCTTTGTTTTTTCTCTTTTTCTCTATAGAAATTTGCATTACCAATAAAAATAATTTTTTTTTAAAGAAAAAACAATGATAATCTCTTCCAGTGTTCTCATTGGTGGCTCCTTGTGCTGCAAGGCGAAGAAGGAAAGTCTTTGTATACTGTAAGGAGAAATAGGGGCAGGTAGGCAGTCAGTTAATGGTAACCTTGAATTAGACACAGAGTTGGGACTCTTTGGCTGTTCCCTCCTCCCTTTTTTTTAACCTGTCATGAACTCGTGGCCACTTGTAGGTGTGGGAAGAACTGCTAAAAATGCTTTCATGTCGCTGGTCTATTGTAAGCAGGTGGCAAATGAGTAATTCTGAAAGAATGGTCCTGTTAAGGCTCTTCCTTTCAAAATAGTCCCTTGGATGGTTTCCTGGTCTTTCTTACTTGATTATTTAGGTAATCAGTTCTTGTCTTTATAGTCCAGCTGCTGCCTTGTTATCCTTTTTCTTCATCTAAGCATATTTGAAAAGGCAAAATGCCAAAATCTTTGCTAGTCTGGTTCCCATCCTTTTGACCTCATGTTGCTGGAAATACTGGAAAGTTACCCTGTCCTGACAAGTCTTTAGGGATCCCGTGCTTGCATATCTCTTAACTGCATCAGACAGTGCCCCAAAGCTGCATCGACTGTGCAACAACCATTGACAAGAGGTGTCCAGACAGGGGACTCTTATGCACACACTTTAGAGTAATCTGCCCATGACCTTGAACAGACTATGATCAAGTTGAGGGAAATTCCAGATGGCAGTGACAGCCAGCCTTGTCTAACAGCTGCCTAACGGCTTATGTTCTCAAGAAGTTTCTTAACCTGCTCTATGGAAGTAGTGTTTCTTTCCCTGAGTGTGGGTGTGTTGCAACACAGCCTGTGTATGCGGGAGTGGTGCTTGTATGTTCTACATGTGCATTGGCAGGTCTGTGGGTGGGGCTGAGGGCCTCCAGCTCAGGAAGCATGAGAAGGGTTGGATGAAGAGTTGAAATGATGATGTACCAGAGTCAGAAATAAAGGTTCAGCTTGGTGCCAGAGGTCCTTTTTGAGTTATTCTTTGAATCTTAAGTTCCTCATTGCATATACCCGTGATTTCCAATGGAAGCTGGTGGACAACAGTTGACTCAGAATTTTTGTTTGTTTGTAAGAATGCGGTGAGTAGAGATGTGTCAATTCTGTGGCTGGAGAAGAGTGTCATGTATCACTTATACTAGTATGTACACATGACCTACCAAATAGACCGAGTAGTGTCAAAGTACGCATGTGTGCTAAATCTTGGCCAGGATTCAAGTGCAGTTCATGATGTGGACTGTGCAACTCAATACCAGTGTCTCCCATGCTCTCTTCTACCCCTGCCTCGTCCCCTTTCAAACCTGTCATGGGAAGGCAGTGATCCTTTTAGTATTTCAAAGTGGAACTGAGGAAAAAATTGAAGTCCAAAGACCTGGAGCCTTAACCTAACTCAGTCATTAACTCTACTGATTAGGCTCCACCTTGCAAAAGTCACTTAAAATCTCCACCTGGGAAAAACCTGTCATTACAACCGTGCAGATGCAGATATCCAGACCTCATCTTTCTTTTCTGTAAAATGGGGAAAATAATTTTACTGATGAGACCTAAGAAATCTTAGATCTGGAACCATCACAGTAGCATGATAAGCTAATCCTCCACCCTTTGGTGCCAGTGTCCCTGCTGCATCATATCTGATCCTTCTCCCTGCTTAAGACCTGGGAAAATAGTGGAGACTGGACCAAGTCCTTGGGCCACTGCACCCCTCTGCAAGATCCAGAAGAAGCTCCTGGCATCAGATAGGCTCATCTCTGGTTGTGACCATTTGGGCAGTGAACCAGCAGATGGGATATTTCTTTTGGTCTCTACTTCTCTCTGTAAGTCTACATTTTCCATAAAAATAAATAAATCCTTAAAAGCAAAAAATAATTCTAGCTTCAAATGTCAGATTAAATCTGCTACTGGGAATAGAACCACTGACTTGGATTTCATTCATTCAGGCAGTAGTAACTGGGTGTATATAATTTCTCAGTCATGAAGTAGGCTCTAGGGATAATGCATTGACTAAAACAACAGATTTAATTCTTCTTAGATAAAAGAATTTTGTAGACGCCAGTGTGCTAACTGTTGCTTCAAATGTTTTTCCCTATTGATAATACTCCTATTTCTGTTTTACAGTTGAGGAAACAAACACAAATAGCACCCCCACAGGATCCCCTAGCTCATACGTAGCAAAGTTGGGATCTGAATAGGTCTTTGGGCTCTTAGAATCGGTAGTCCTAGCTACCGGGCTTACTGCTTTTCACCATCAACTAATAGGTTAACTCAAAGTAATTAATATTCATTCTGGCTGGTGACAAACTAGCAAAAGAGAGAAATCATTTTTTAGATTGAAAAGGGAGTGCCAGCTTGGTGTCTAAGCTCTGATGGGAAACAGGGAGCCCTTGAACTTCTGTGTTCCCGGCCACTTGGCTGTTTGGAGTTACGTGATTATCGGCATGTCTCTGGCACTACTGTGAGGCACAAGGCCTTCACCCCCACAAGTGCAAGTTAATTTCAGTGTCAGTCAGTTGAAGACAGTAATAATGGGCCTGGATTCAAAATATCTGGATGTAAATCTTGGCTCTACTGATCAATGCTTACAGCACCTTAGGCAACTTTTAATAAAGAACAGCAGCAGGAACAATACAGCAGTAGCTATTATTGATTAAGAACTGTGCCTTGTGCCAAATGCTTTGTGCACGTTATTTCTGAGCCTGAGAACGGTCCTGTGTGGGAGGGATTTTTAATCGCACCTTAGTTTCTCCTCTTAACTGCTGTCTCCACTGCTTACTATTTAGCCTTGGGCAAGTTGCCTGATTCTTGGAACCTTTGTTTCATTATTTGCAAGTGGGATTACTAATATCTATTTCCCAGGGTGCCACAAGAATGAAATATGGAGCTGTGTGCATATAAGACATTTAGGCCATGCCTAGTGCAGAGGCAGCAATAGTGGCTATTATAGCTGATTATCCAGGATGAAGTCCTAAGAGCCATTAACCCGAGGAGCTGGGTTTCACATCCAGTTGCAAAGGCTGTTGTTGGATCCAAACGATTAAGTGCCGAATGAGACAGGTGCGTTGGAGAACGGTGTTTGGAAAGCTTTTCTGCTCCTGGCTTCGGCAGGTAATTAGGTGGTACTAAATAGATAGTGAACCAGTTCCCTGATGAGAAGGCTCCAGGGATGCCTACCCTGAGAGCCAAAAGTGAAGCTGTAAGCTCCCGGCATCAAGATAGGGTAACTGCAGTTGTGGCTATGACTATGCCGGAAATGAGCCAGTTATGGAGGAAGGGGGACTAGGTCAAGGATGCCAGTACTAGTCCTGGGCAGCTCTATGGGGGCAACTAAGACCACCCTCTCCTAGAAGACACTGATTGACATGTGGAGCTGGGGAGTGCCCTACACATTCACAAACAGGTTGCAGCCTTGCAAAGGAAGCAGGCTAAATGATGCCATCCCATTTCGCTGATGGGAGGACCGGAATAGGAGAAGGCAGGTAACACTGGCAAAGGAACCAGATACAGACTTGAATCCTACCGTGAACCAGTCCTCTGAGTTCTCTACTCACCCTATGCAGCTGATCAGGTTAGAAAAATTCAACAGTTCATGTGTCATCTTCACTGTTACATCACGTACTTTTTATTTGAATTGTTTGTTTCATTTGAGATGCCTACCTTGGGACACTGTATCCATAAGATAAGCTTCAGGACTATTGTAGATCTCCCGGATACATACCATTGGAACTCATTTGGTTACGTGCTGTTTGTCATTATGGCAATTTCATAACTGCATTTACACGTGTCTGATTCCCCTCTTACACTGGAAGCATCACCAAGCAGGGACTCTGTGCCTCCTGGTTCTCCTCTGAACACTGCACAATGCTCAGCAGGTGGCCTTGCAGGGCACGGGGCAGAAACTGGGTATTCAATAAATCCTAGAGTGGAAGGCGAGAACTTTGGTACCTCAGATCCCCAGCATGTTGAAGGGCAAATACAGAATTCCCTTCCAGGGCCCTGGCCTGACTGAGCACAGCATACACCAACATCCAGGGGATGCTGAGTCGCACAGTTTCCTGGTGCTGTGCTTAACTTCGGAAGAATGATGGTATTGAAAAGCCTGAAGGTTTAAGATAATAGGGAGAGTTCTCCTAGGGTTCCTGTCTGCTTTATTCTGTTTTGCTTTTGTAAGCATATGCTTGTCAGTTAGGGCTGAAATGGAACCAACAGCTGCTGAGTATGGTTCTAGGAGAAATAACATTTTGGTCTGTTGCAGGCCGGTGGGTTTAGAGTAAGCACAGTCATTTGGCATATGTCAGTGGGGAATCTGGGGGTGGCCAGTCATTCTGGGAGCCCTGTCTACCATCCATTTTCTGTGGAGATCTTTTTCACACAGGCAAAGGACTGGTGGCTTCAAGTAGAAGATGCTATCCCAGAATGTCTACATTTTTTTAAAAACCACATTTATTTATTTTTATTGCAAAGTCAGATATATATAGAGAGAGGAGGAGAGACAGAGAGGAAGATCTTCCGTCTGATGATTCACTCCCCAACTGACTGCAAAGGCTGGAGTTGTGCCAGTCCAAAGCCAGGAGCCAGGAGCTCCTCCGGGTCTCCCACACGAGTGCAGGGTCCCAAGGCCTGAGGCAGTCCTTGACTGCTTTTCCAGGCCACAAGCAGGTAGCTGGATGGGAAGTGGGACTGTGAGGATTAGAACCGGTGCCCATATGGGATCCCGGTGTGTTCAAGGTAAGGACCTTAGCCTTTAGGGCACCACGCCAGGTCCCGAATGGTTACACTTTTAAGAGGAGTTTAGGAGAAGGGGTGTGTGGCATGCGTAGGGTCCATGTACTGTTCTCGATTGCTCTTAATCTCTCCCTTAGTTCTCATCTTTAGAGCGAAGGGAGTGGAGTTGGGAAGAAAACATGGCATCATTTATGAGGCTCAGGATGTTGTCATTCTATTATGGATTTCAGTTGGCCATGTTCAATCTTTGGGATTTCGTCCCGAGACGTTATTTAGTATGTTGATACACTCAGAATCATTCAGGGTACCTGGAAGAATTAAGTGTATCACTTGGTCACTGGGAACAGTAATTTATAGATCCTAAATCTCTCCACCCTGCTGTGAAATCAGGCTGGAGTCAGCCAAGGCTGGCCAAATTCTATCAACTGATGGGACAATTTATTTCAGCTTTCCAGCAGCCTGAGAATGTCTTAGCTCTTCAATTGTCTCTTCTATTTCCAAAGAGACATCAGTTGGTCTGTGAATACCTATTTGTGTTGATATTATTGGTTGAAAAGCAATAGTTTTTTTTTTTTTCTAGTGGCTTGTATTGTTTTGTTGTTGGAAATCTGTGGAAAGCAGTTTTTCTGTTGCATTGCCCTTGGTTGTTTTAAACATTCACTGTTTTTCAAGAGCAAAAGGGAAATGCAGGAATGAAATGAATATTGATTGCAGTCCTCTTAGGGACCAGACTGGAAGTTGGTTTGAACCCCGTGATGGTCTTCCCCATGACTGTGGAGCAAGGGTTTGTTGCCTCCATTTCTAAGATGCAGAAACTGAGGGCCGGGGCAGTTATGGAGGTTGTTTCTGGTTGAGGAGCTAGTGCTGTCTCCAGGGCTGGCAAGTCTGACTCTATGAATCTGAGGGTCTCGGGGCTTGGGGTCTAACCAGCTTGGCTCCGATGCTCTTCCGTGGTGTGGCCTTGACTTAGCGCTTCTTCTTCCCTCAGTTTCCTTACTTGCAAAACAGAGGGAATAATAGCACCTGCTTGATAGAGTTGTGATTGTTAAATGAGCTATTCACAGAAAATGCCAGAGTCACCCCTAGCACTTAAATGCTGATGTGATGTAAGCTGTTGTGATTTCTTGCTATCCTAACTAATCAAATTTGCTTTTAACAGCAGTAGCTGCAAAGTTACATTTGCTTTCAGAGAGCAGCCTGCCTTTTGATATGTAGTTACATTTCATTATGAAATAATGTAAACTACTCTGCTTTAGAATTAAATTCTCAGGCTCCCGGCAAAGGTTAAGATCTGAATAAAGGCATGTGCAGCCAACAGGGATTCTTGACTTTGGTAAATGTCAGTGATTTGCTCTTTTCTGCTTAGTGTATGTAACCTCCTTCCACGCTGTCCATCCCGGCTTTAAGAGCAGCTAAGCAAACACGAGAAGGAGAATTAAGCTGATTCTGTCTCTCAGCTTTCCTGCCTTTGTAACATGATTATTAGATACCGCTTCCTGTCACTGTTGCACTGTGTGGAGCCACATCCTGACAGCCTGCCTGCCACAAGCTCGTGAGACACAGGTTACACCAATGGCTCTGTGGTTGTTTTTCCAGATGGGAGTGCTATAGGGGCCTATGCATGTGACAGTTCTCTCTCTAATGGTGGGGTAAAGGGAAGGTGGAGACGTTGATTGGAACAGCTTGTCTAGGTTAAAAAGAAACAATGCCAGTCTGCCAGGCCTTTGGCTTTGTATTGGGATACCATTCCCCCTCCCCCCCCTCCCGCCCCACTCAGCTTCCTCTACACGTGTAGAGAATTAGGAGACTGGCAGCATCAGCCTTATCCAGTATAGAGTATGCATAGCAGATGCGCATTGGACTCTGTACTAAGTGCTGGGAAACATCAAGATAAATATGTTGCAGTCTCTTCTCTCAGGGCATTGGTAACTAATCAATGGAGGGCAATGACAAGAGGGCTGGTGCCTTGGGAAAGCTGTCATCCAGAGCTGTGCACTGCATGCTGGGGGGGCGGGGCAGGAAGAGAGATTTCATGGAGTGTTTGGAACATTAGGCTTTCAAGGATGAGCTTGCTCAGAAAGAATGGTAGAAGGAACGGTCTTCTCACATAGGTATTGCACACCAAGCACAGATCCAGATGTGGTGTATTGTAAAGGGGTGGTACATGGTTTGGGGTGCGTGGTTGCACGTAAAAAGATGGAATGAAAGGTTAGCAGTGAAGGCTAGGCTTAAGCATGGCAGGATCTTGACTTCTACTTTGCACCATATCTTGTCAGATGTGAAGTCGTGGACTATACTGACTGCAGATGCCTGTTTTAGGATAATCACTGGGGAGACTAGGCTGAAAGCGGGAAGAATTGATTGAAAGCAAATTTAATCCCTGTAAGAGATGAGGAAGCCTGTTCTATGGATAGCGTGGAGGAGATGGACATGGTGAACGATTGAAGAGGTCATTAGCACTTGATGAACAAATGGTCAGTGACGGAACCTTTGCAGAAGCCTACCTTGGTGTGTGGTGACAGAGATTAAGAGGCAGGATGGAGTTGTTATTGATATATGTCCAGTGAAGTGGTGCCCCAGTGGTGTGAATGTCTCAAAGAAGACATCTAAGGCAGGACTAAAAACAAACTCCCATACATAAGACATTGAGGTTGTGAACAACCCTGAGTACAAATTACTGTAGATTGGCTGTTGGGGGTGGAGAAAGTGATGGAATGCTCACTTTCTCCAAGTTGTAACACTGTTCTATGAGAGTGTAGTTAGCGATGGTTGGCGTTTGTGAAGAGGGATCAGCATACACATCTGGGTCTCCAGGTACTTGGATCTCAGTAGTTGGGTTGGAAGCATGAGAAAATGGGGCTCCCAGTCAATAACTTCCTGTTTTACTTTCGGGGCATCTGAGAGCCCTCTTCTTCAAACTAATCATGCAGTTCTGTCTCATTAGTTTCAGAATATTCTAGAATGTAGATGCTTAGGACTTTGTTTCCTAGCTTCAGACCATGCTGGTGTACACGCTCTGGGAGGCCACCCAAGGCCATCTTTCCACTGAGGTACTTGATGTCCCCTTGCTGTGAGTGTTAGATAGCAGCTCACACCTGGGAATTGTGCTCGGCAGCCCCCCTTTAGTTCAGGGATAATGAGAGGCCCAAGTGTAGTGACTTGTCAATGGAGGTGGGGTGCAGAGGGCCCCTCCTTCAAGGTGCAATCATTTTGAAAGGTCAGCCCCAGCAGCCCAGCTCCCATTGAGTCAGATGAAATTTGTTTTCCACTGCATCACGGTTCAGCTTTTCCTTCTGCTCGTTCCTACTCTCCCTGATGGCCTTGATCCCCAGGCTGTCCTAAACTCACCCTGTGTGATTCCCTGAGATCCTGAGTCTGTTTTCAAGGGAATGAGCCTGACACAATGATTGTTGCCAGAGCTTTGTCTGCCCAAGACCAGTTGCAGTGGAACTGTCCAGGTCATTTGCATGTGAGCCCCTTTGCTGTATGCAACAAAAAGACTCTCCCAGCACTTGGAACTGAAGTCTTCATATTGAGCCTCTTTGGCTGTGGTTGGCTAGGTCATATGCTCCTTCAAAGCTAATTAAAGGAGAGAAAACCATGGAAATGATCCTCCTGAGGTCTGAGGGGGCAGGCCATGGGGGATCAAAAGGTGATCATGGCCCCACACCTGTTTCTGCTTCTGTCCTCACACTCTGATGAATTGCCAAGCTCCTCAGACAGCCACCAGCCACCATTTCCTCTTCTTTTTTCTCTAGCCGAGAAAGATCAGAGTTGAAAATACAGCTGAGATAGTTCAAGAAAATGTAGAGCCTTTCTCCAAATATGTTACAGAAACACCCCTGAGCAAACAAACTACCTAGAAGCATAACCTCAGAGCAGACAGCAGCTGCCAGCACGTAGGGGGATTTTTCCTCCCCTTTTCTGATTTCTTGCTCATTCTGTTTATAATAAAACCTGCTGCTCCAATGGTCTAGTAGTTTAACAAACACAACTTTTCTCTCCCATTCTGAAGTCTCCCAGGTGGCCTTGGCAGTGTCTTGCAGCCATGCGATATTGGTCAGCTCAGAGCTGCAGTCCTCCAGTGGTATTTTATGTTTCATGCTTCTCTTTGGAACAGTCTCTGCCTCTGCCTCTGCAAGAAGGGAAATAGCTTAAACTTGCAGACTTGATTTTTAAGGACATGGGCCTGAAATATGGTTGCCTGTTTTTCTGGCTCTGTACACCTAAATGATGCTAGCTGTGTTCTTCTTCAGCGACTATGTGCTTAATCATATGGTACTGTTATCGTTTTTGCTACTGTATTTCTATCTGACTCAAAGCCCGTAACCAAAGGCTTTGGGGGATGAGGGCCTCTCATTTACTCTAAGGAAAGCTAACTGGTCACATGGAACTCATTGACCTCCTTTCCCAGGCGTAGCAGAATAGCTGCTTCCCTTGAAGTGGTCCCCTCCCTACAGGTGGAGTGGGATGGCCCAGCTTGAGAGGGATTACTATTAGGTGTTAATAGATCCCATAGAAGGCAGCATGCAAGGTCCTCACCTACTCCTCATAAGAGCCTTGCAAGGTAGAAGGCCATTCCCACCTGGTAGTCTGACTCAGTGTTCTCCCAGAATCACCCAGCCAGTGCAGGCAAAGCCGGTCTTTATAGCTGTTCTGTTTGAATCTAAAGCCAAAGCTGGGTCCCTGTGGCTTTTCAGTGCCCAGTGCTTGGCAGTGCTTACATATAAGTGTGATTCCATTTGTGCCAGCAGTTGCAGCCTTTCTTATTTGTCCCTCAGTGTATTTTTAAAAACAAATGCCCAACTCAGTTAAAATGTTGAAGCTCCTTCATGAGCTAACACGTTCAGTGTTTTTTGAACAGTCTTTTGACCTGGCAATATTGTGCTTAAGTGTTGGTATCATTCGCTCCAGTGAGATAACTGCCTTCTTCTCCTCCTCCCACCAACACACACGCGTGTGCACATACACACACACACCCATCAGCACCCTTCCCCTGAGGAAGGTGTGATTCCTAGACTTTGTCCCAGGTCCCAGCTGGTCCACTTGCCCCTGCAGGTGTTTAAGCTTGTGACCTTTGTTTGCCTTTAAGGAAGCAGATTCTGCCCAGTTAGGAGTCTGTGGGTAGAGGTCAAAGTCAACTCTTGCCTCTGTTTTAAATTTTATGAGCTTTGATTTTTTTTTCCCAGTAGTGACTCAGTAATGATAGCGGTAATTCTTAGGCCTATTTTTTTGTGCTGTAACATTTCGTTGACTTCAGGGTTAGCGAGCACCTGTTTGGTGGTAAGAACTTGCGTAATTCTCTAATTCAGTTTGTATTCCAATCCTGCCGTGACCCTGCAGGTCACTGCAAGGGTATAGTTTGCAGTGGCAGCGTTATAGAGAGTAGGCTCTGAGAGAATTGGTGAGGTGACTGTTTTCTTTTGGAAACTATTGATCCTTCAGAGGTAAAATGGCCCTGCAATGCAGAAACATCCTTGATGGCCAAGTTGAACACAGCAGTGCAGATGCTTCAAAGTGAAGAACCTTTAAAAACAGAAAAAGATGGAGCCTCCTCAGGACCCTAAGTGCTTCATTTTACCCTGATGCACCTGCTAGTCTGTGCCATCTGACAGTGGGAAGTGTGTTGGTTTTTTGTATTGTTTCAATGGAAATACATTTTTCTTAAACACATCTTATGGAAATGTAAAATGGAAACAAGATGGAGTTTCATAGCTGCAGGTGAATTACATGTTGAAATATTGTTAGTACTTAGTAGTAACACCCAAGAACTCCCAACGATGAAATTGTTGTTTGCTTATTTTAAGTAAACATTTGCCTTGGAGTAAAACAGTGACTGGACTGTTGTTTTGACTTTTTATTGTTTATTTTCTTTCAGGATCCAGCAGGGATCTTTGAATTGGTGGAACTTGTTGGAAACGGGACCTATGGGCAAGTTTATAAGGTCAGTATGTCTCCACATACTGTGCATGGTCTATGTGTGACTTTGATGCATAAATGCCGAATAGCATTGCTATAGGTCTGTTCGTGAGTTTCTCATAACAAATTTTAAGTAAAATAATATATGTGTCAACCGACCATCTTTTAAGCCATCTCTGTAGTCCCATGGCTTAAACTGGACTTTTCCCCTCATTGTGTATCACAGTATTTCTTTTCTCTCTGACACCTGAATATCTATGATGCATATGTGAAACTTACTAAAGTTTAGTTCCCATTGCTTAGAGCCAGAAATTCATGCTATTAAACAATTGTAGCTGGAAAAGTAGGTTTGTCATTGGTGCAGGATGTGAGTTAGATGAATTGGCTGGATAGTATTAGCAGAAATCTTAGCTACCTCACAAAGTCCTAACGACAATGAATTTTACAAGTTGGAAAACAATTAAAAATTCAGTTTGCTGAGGCATATTCCCTTTTTGGCCTTTTACCAACTTTTGCTTTCAGGTTTGCTCAAAAAGTAGCTCCAAAGGGTATTTGCATGAATAAGTGGTCTGCAAAAATGGTTATTTGAAAGTAAGGATTGTTTTTATCATCAAAAGGAATTTCAGAGGAGTGGCATTTGGATCAAAGCTTGAAGTGTTTTGACATCATTATTTGTAGGGAAATATCCATTGTTTTTTATAATGGTGATGATGTTGGTTAGTGTCTCTGAGTTATCTGCCATTGTTTTTTTTTAAAATTTTTTTCTTAAGCATAACTTATCAATTGTTTAAAATTATTGTAGAAGTCATTTATCCAGCTTGTAGCATTTTCAGTTCTGCTCAATGTGAGGTGTGTATCTACTGGGTGTTCTTGAGAATTTGATTTTCAAGCGCAATTGGAATGGACACACATTTATATCTTTACTTAATAGGAAGTGCCCTTTGGTGTCCACTCTTGGGGAAAATTTCTCCCCTGCAAGAAGCAATAATTTCCTGAAATGTCAACTCTCTCACAGTTCGACAAAATGTGGTCTACCCAAGCTGTCCCTTGACATTGATCTTGTCTGACACAGAAAGAAATGTGTCTCTGCAACTGCTTTTAAATACTTGTACTTTCAATGCAGGTAATTAGGTTGGAAGATTGTGTCACTGCATTTTGAGAAATCAGATTGAACTTGTGCAGCAACGTGGCTAATGAATTAATTCTGATTTAGGTAGAAAATTACTGCTGATTTGCTGTCACGATGGCAGAAGGACTCTGACCTGCTCTTGGTTTTCTGCCAGTGTGTCTTAGCTCTGCTGCCCTGTAGTGTGCTTTCCAGCCCTAGAGCACACAATTAGGGGGAATTCACAGCTTGACGCGCTAAGCTGAGAAGTGCAGCTGTACAATTAAGGGTGAGAGTGTTTGGAAAGTCTGGAATTATCTCTGATTTCTTGTCACCTGGAAAAGAAAAGGGAAATATGGCAAGAAGCCTCAAATCTTTTGGGGTGGGGAGGCACAGAGGGGCTTGGTGGTGGGCATGGGGAGATTGCGAAGGTTGGCTCTGATGAGGTGTTGTACTTGGGACCAGAGGCTCATCTCCTTCACCAGCCCCGTGCATTATTTGTGGCCATACCAGCTGTACTGTGCTATGTCAAAGGAGTGGGTGGAGGAGTATGTTAGAAATGCTGTATATAAAGTTAAGTACATCTCTACCCAGTCACGGCCGGTTTCTAGGCAACAAGATGATGTTAAGTGGTACTGCTTGTGAACTGTTGCTCATGTTTTTGGAGGTCACTGCTTCAATCCTCTTGCATCCCTGAGTTCTGAAGGATTGAAATTGAATTAAAAAAATTTACCAAATCCAAACTTATATATGTAAATCTAAAGAAAATTAAGCTAAGGGGTGTCTTTTCACAATGTGTTTCGTAACTTTTTGTGGAATAAGTATGCTTTGAAAACACAGTAGGCATAAATAGAAATTTTATAGACCTAAGAAGAGATCTTTCTACATTAAACTTCTACAATAAATATTTTCTTTCCATTAAGTGCAGCTGTAAAATCTTTCAGTGTTGTTCATGGCTTTCATAAAGTGAGGTATGATTTTATGAATGTCTATGTGGATACAGCCTTCATTTTATCAGAAATTTATAAGTTTATTTTTATAAGCTGCCCTAAGGGAGTCATAATAAACTTTTATTTACAAGGTTTTTTTTTTTAACAAGCACAGTTAAAAAAAAAGTATATGAGTAGTAAGAGGTTATTTTCTGAAGTATATTTGTATGTGAGCCAGTCGTTACACCATGATGTGGAAATATAAATATTTCATAAAACGGTGGTTTGATAATGTTTAGCTTTTCTAAGTTGCCTCTTGTCTGTCTCCTTAGTCTCATGCATGATTACTAGTTATTTATTGTTCAAAGACTTATTTAAGGGGTAAAGTGACAGACAGCACTCTCTTCTGTATTCCCCAAATGCTCCCAGATGTGACCCAGGTGTCCCATTTGGGCAACAGGACCGCAGTCCTTGCGCCGTTACCTCCGTCTCTCGGGGTCTGCATTCACAGGAAGCTAGAATTGGGAGCCTGAAGCAGAAAACGAACCAAGGCTGTCTGATGTGGAATGTGGGTGTATTAACCGTCAGGCCGAATGTCCGCTGTGGTTACCTGTTCTTCACAGTGTGTTCTGCTTGCCAGTAGTACAGTGGTCTTGGATTGTTATGCAGTAGTTGAGCACCCGTGTTTGTACCTGATGTATGGAACATAATGGTTAGATAATTAAGAATGATGACTGTGTTATGGCTTTTTTTTTTATTGATTACATTGCATTATGTGACATAGTTTTATAGGCACTGGGATTCCCCCCACTCCTCCCCAAACCCTCCCCCCATGGTGGATTCCTCCACTTTGTTGCATTACCACAGTTCAAATTCAGTTGAGATTCTTTCCTTGCAAGCATCTACAAAGCATACAGTCCAGCATTTTATTGTCCAGAGAAGTTCAACGGTTTCTTGGGGAGACCTTCAGATCTCTGGTCTGAAGGTAGAGCCGGCAGAGTATCATCCTGATCAATTAAAAGCCCCGACATAACATCAGTAACAATTTATAACGTTATGGAATTGATTGACATAGTATTGAGTAACCAGTATGTTAAAAAAAAAAAGAAGAATGCGAGTTCTGAACTACATCCTGTGACTTCTTCATTGACATTTCAATTGTTAGTTTATATACAACCGGATTCTATACACCTTAAAATGGCTATAGATTCCTATTCAGCTGTCTCGTGTCTATTTTTGTGTTATAGCTTCTTAAAGCAATCTTTCACCGACAGATAATAATTGCAGATATGAGGCACAATGTGGCATTTCTGTTCATGTATGTAGTGTGTACTACACCAAGGCTGTTGAAGAGGAAACCTATACCCTGGATACCATTAGAAAACAAACCCGTGACAGTCAACGTATCTGTTCGATGAAAAGTCTTGGCTGTTTGTGGGCGTGCCACCACCTACAGGGAACGTAATAGATTCGAGGCACATTTGCTAAAATAGATTAAACAATTATTTCATCTTATTGAAATAATTGATGTTTATTGTTAAAATGCCACTCCAAATTAGCCATGGAACTCAAACAAATGTTGAGCTATCCTGTTTCCTTAATAAGCTCGCTTGAAATAAATAGCACTTATTAGAAAGAGGATGGCATGCTTCATCCCAAGGTGACAATATGATTTGGGAATGTGAGGGGTTTCTCAGTATTTCTCAGTTTCTTAAAGCTGTGAAGTGCAAAGTAGAGAGGCCACGTGGGTGGTTGCGAGTGGCCTGTGAGAAAGGCCCTGGCCATGTGTGCATGTTGTTGAAAGATGACCAGGGCATGCATAAGCCATCCCGCCAGACCAGTTCCCTTCTAGCTGGCTGTGCAGCCCGTTGTTGAGCTCCTCCACTCACGTGGACCTCATTATCTCCCAGGCCGGCAGTTGGAATGTGTGTTATCTAATTGAGCTGAGCTATTTGCTGCCCTAAAATATCTATCACTTCAACCTTGTTTTACATCTGGAGTAGTTGAGAACTTACAATAGTCCTCTTCCACAAGAACGTAATCATTCAGATATTTGAAGAATTTTTTTTTTTTCCCTGAGCAAACCAGGACACTATGAAAATTCATAGAAAATGTACGTCGTGAAAAAAAGGACCTGCATTTCCAAATGCTTTTGCGCCAAAGGAAGCCACTCCTTTGCTTCTGTTTTCCCAAACTTTGGAGTTCTGTGACATAGTCGTGTCTCGTGTTCTCCAAACAGCAGAGCCTCAGTTGCTTCATTCTTCATACAACATAGATCCAAACTTGTTCATTATTGCAGCTTCTGTCCTAAAATTATTCTCAGGTATTACTAAAAATGACATGTTTGTGTGGGTGTAATTCTTTATTTCATGATACCTTTGTATCTTGTCTTTGACGTCATATATTCTGTTTTCGTGAGAACCTCGTCCATGGGGTCATTGTGTTAGGAATCTCTGTGCCTGGAGCCTTCTGCCCGGTGCTTTTGGGATTGACCACTTCTGCAGATCTTGGCCACATGTCACATCCTCCAGCAATCCACCTTCATCCCTGTTTCTCCCGCAGCCAGCAGCTGGTTGTTGTTCCTTCCGCCATAGCCTTCATTTGTCACATCACGTGCCACGTTGTCTGGGTGGAATTACCGCTGAGTGCTTCCATGTCTGTGTTTTGAACTCTCTAGACCCATAAATGAAAGGAAAATGAGTGAGAAACTTCGTCTTGTGCCTCACTGTCTTTTCCTAGATCTGCCGCGGAGGTGATGTTGACACTGATGAGCCTCAGGTCTCAGTTTTCCTTCCGTTTATACTTCTTTTCATTTTGTTTCCAAGTTCTTTCATCATGTGCCACACACTAGTTGTCCAACTTCAGTAAGGCATATTTGTACAAAAGTAATAAACAGTAAGCTCTAACTTGTTCTTATCTTGGAAGATACATGTGGATTTTTTGCTGAGTTGTCAGTTTATAGATACAAACCATGCTAGAAATTCATAAAATGTAACACACTGTGGCCAAAAAGAAAAAAAAAAGTCTTGAGGCTCAGTCTCCTGGCAGAAGTTCTCAGACTGTAATATTCAGAATTAATATTTGGGAGAGCATTAAAAATATCTCTAAGCCCCAATCCTTGGAACTTTCTTTCAGCAGATCTGGGACGATGGCTCAGGCGTCTGCAGTACTGTTAATTCTCTGGGTCCATCCTGATGTTTGTGGCTCCCCAGAAAGTCTTTGGAGCTGACTTTAAATGACCCCGATGTTGGGTTGCTTGGGTGAATGCTGAGCTTAATGCTTTTTGTAATCATTTCCTTTAGGATTTCCTGGCTGACTCAAACTTGCATAAGCTGAGAAAAAAGGGGGAAGACACACAAATCCACAGGAAGATCTTGAATTCTGAGATGTAACACCAACCAGTTTTAACGTCTCGTGTTTCTGACAGTCTTGTGAATGCGATTTGTGGTTATTCCTCAATAATTCAGTTCTAGACCAGAGAATCAAGTTGTCAGCTCTGCTTGGTGCATGCAATTTTGTCTCATCTGTACATTGTGATCTCTTCATTAACTTTCCATTAATAGAAGCTAAAGTTTTCCATGCTAAGCTTATTAATAGCCTTGATTCTGTGACATTACCCAGGATGCAATGTTGCTTTTCAATCTCTTGCAAAGAATGATGTATTATGCTGTTCGCAGCTTATTTGGCAAGGAATATGGGAGAATGTTGTGTTTCTTAGATAATAGTGGCATTTGTTGTTTTTTTTTTTAAATCAAGAATCTCTGATAAAAAGAATACTTTATTTCACGTTTGTGGAGTGCCAATGACAAAAGCCTGTGCTTTGTGTGGGAATAATGCAGGGCTACCCGAGGTGGTTCCCTTTTATAAGAAGTGTGCGATCAGATGATCTAACGAAGACTTAATATTCGTTGTGTTCTGAAGGTTTTCTTAGGGTCTTAATAACTTGCTGGGTGGTGGTGATGGGCTCAGTTTGTAGAGGCTGATAACATTTATTGACTCACGTTATCATTTTGGATAGGTCTCTGCCATCTTGGCACTGTTGAGATTTGGGATTGGACAAGTTTTTTTTGTTGCAGAGACCCTGGGAAATGTTGTAGAAATGTAAACTTCCTTGCGGTGGTGTGGGGAGGAACTGCCCCTCTCTTTGAGAACCAATGGCATACTTCCAAGGCCAAATGGCAACACTCCTAAAACTGACATACAAGCAGAGGCATCGGGAGGGCTGCGTTTGGAGCAGCTGCTGCTGTCCAGGTCAAGTGGGACCTGACCATGCCGCCTGGCAGGTGCTTCAGGGTGAGAGAGGAGCGTTACAGACTTCAGCATTTCTCTTCGATCTGGGGGTGCTGTTGAGCATTTTTAGATATTGGAAGAAGATTCATAGAAAGACATTTGCAGCAGGACTAAGCTGGATTCCCAGGCTGACTCTGTCTTGTTACGGTTGTGTAAAGACAGCCGTCTTACTCTCCAAGTCTGAGTTTCTTCATCAGGCATTAGAGTAGGGTTGCTCCAGGAATTCACACATAAACTGTGGAAGTTCTCAGGTCAGTGCCTGAAACTGAATAGGTGCTTGACAGCCTTTCTTTCCATCTGGTGCACCTGCCAGTCATGTCCATGGTTTTGTTATGTGAAGGAAATAGTCCTCGAAGAATGTCTCAAGCACTCATCTCTGCTGTAGCTTCTGCCCGGGATTTCTGGGTAATTCTGTATGCTCAGAGTAATATTCTAGGCACTAAACCCAATCCTTAATACTTACAGCATTTGATGATATACTTGTCATGTAGATACCGTGCTTTGTTTTGAAGATTTTAAAAAGTCAATTTATCGGGCCTGGCATGGCGGCCTAGTGGCTAAAGTCCTCACCTTGAATGCGCCGAGATCCCATATGGGTACCTGTTCTAATCCCGGTGGCCCTGCTTCCCATCCAGCTCCCTGCTTGTGGCCTGGGAAAGCAGTTGAGGATGATCTGAAGCCTTGGGATCCTGCACCCATGTGGAAGACCTGGAGGAAGCTCCTGGCTTCAGATCAGTGTAGCTGCAGCTCCAGCCTTTGCAGTCAGTTGGGGAGTGAATCATCGGACAGAAGATCTATGTCTCTGTCTCGCCTCCTCTCTGTATATCTGACTTTCCAATAAAAATAAATGAATCTTTAAGAAATGAATTCATCAGTGGTTTATAAAGAGAAGATTATTGGAGGAAATAAACATTGGTTGTACTCTGATAGATTGACAGTGAAGTTAGGATTTTCTCAATAGTGCGTAGTTCGTAGAGAGCCTTTTGTGACACTGGTGAAGTAGCATGGGGTGGTTCAATAGGTGCGGAAGACATAATAATCCTGTTGCTTTGTCTTAACCTTGAGTTTGCCGCAGATTCACTTCGAAGTTCTTCTCTGTATGAGAATAAAAGCATTTCTAATAGCTCTCACCAGGTTATATTGAGAAATTGAAAAGAATTAATGACTGTGAAGGTGTTTGTGTAACAAACTGCTCTGTACCTCTGCGGTTTGATTGTTTCTATTGTTCATTTCAAGCGAGTGGCAGAGTGCTGTTCCACCAGGGCTAAGGAGGGTCACCATGGTGTTCTTGCTTTTCATCGTCTGCATGCTCATTCCAGTATGTGTTGCCAAGGAGTGATCCTCTTTTCTGGGTTGCAAAATGCCAGCTACAGACAGACTTCCCTTTTAATTTCTGTAATTTTTATTTAGTTTTTTTAAAATTGTTTTTCCATGGTACAGTTTTGCAGATAAAGGAATTGATTCCTCCCTCTCCCTGCCCTCTTGCCATTTTCCCCTTTATTATCACAGTAGTACAGTCCCTTAGTACAAGCTACAAGTTTAACTGTCTGATATTTAAATGTATCATGACATGAAAAATACACGGGTAGAAATACACACGTAGTACCATAATGTAGTGGTGTATTTATATATTTGATTGGGAGTTCTGTTTTGAAGTCCTTAGTATTGCTTGTGTAGGTATCTTTAGGAAACAATGGTTATTTGTTGGAGCCAGAGGTCTCCTAGGCTGTGCCTGACTTTGGGCAGCTGCTTGGCCATGTTTCTCAAAGTACATCTCATAGAATCCTAAGGGAAGCGCTGTAAACGAAGTGTTGAGTGACTCAGGAGGAATCATGGTTGTTGACCACCCAGCCCCCTTGGAAGTAGACAGTGAGCATGTGTGTAGCTTTGTCTTACCCAGTGTGTCCTCATCTATCTAACCATGGAGTCCCCTCTCTCTCCTGCAAGTTTCCTCTGCCAAGGCCTTTGGGATGACTGCACTAGACATCAAGATGTCCAATGTCCCTGTACCCCAGGGGAGTGGGATTTCTGGTGCTACAGCCTCCATAAGATCCCATCCATTTATATCCAGGGATAGCTAAGTAAAGCATGGCTTCGGGGCTACTGTTCTTCTTCATCAGCTGGCTGTTGGGCCAGATCTAGCATGTTGATCTCCACAGGCAGTTTTTTGTACTATTTATAGTAACACATTTAGACTATTAAAAATAAATTAATGATATGGTCAAGGGTACTAGTTGGTTTCAATCAATTAAGAAATAAATTTTGCAGCTGTTGAGATATCAAAGGACTTTTTCTCTAGGAGTGTAAAAACTGATTTTTAACATCAAGGAGATGTTTGTTTACATAGCATTTCTACGATGCTGTAGTAAAGGCAAGGCACTATTCTTGGTCGCACATTTTTTTTTTTTTGAGGCCAATACCTTGGATTATTTACTTATTGTAATTATCCAGTCTCAGACTGTGTGTTGATTCCAGTTGACCAGATTCTACTACCTAATCTCCAATAGGTAGTACAATAATTTGCTCTTGAAGTATGTTGGCCTTGTAGATTGTTTGCACCCTATTCGACCCAATTCCCTGCCAGCTCATACTGTGAGCTTTTGGTTACCTGTGTGTTCGATGCCATGTGGAAGGGTCACTTCCTCTGCTTGGTGGAAGGATCCCCAGACTTCCTTGTTGCTGCTGATAGCTCTTAGCCCTTAATATGCACAGGGAGCTCCTCGATAGCGTTGAAAAATGCTAAATGTCTGGAACCTTCTCTGGGGATTTGGCTTCAGAAGGTCTAAATAAAGTTGATTTTCTCCAAACTTCTCACATGCTGCCAGGATTAAGAGCTGCTGGGCTCAGGTGCAGACTCTGGGGTATACAGCCCCTTTGGAGTGCCTGCAGAGACTGTGCCATTCTTTTTCTCCATCCTGGGACTTTGTTTACATTTTCTCACTTATTTAGCATCTGCCTTCATAATCAACTAATATCGTCTTAGCCTTGTCCCCAGGGTGGTATTTATAGAAAAATATGTGGCATAACTGTAGCCCTCACCTCTTTGGGTAGCAAGTTTATTAAATGAATCACTTCAGTAGTGTCTCACTGGTATCTTGCTAGGAGTCCACAGAGTAGAGCCAATTCTATGCAGACTTTGGGGAGACAAGGAAAGGCTTCATAAAGACCTGGCTCCTGATCAAGTGTTGAAAGATGAGTATAAGATGACAGAAGGGAATTGGTGAAACATTCCATGGGAAGGAGCAGTGTTACCAAAGACTAGTGCATTGCTGATATCCTGGGTCACAGGGGATGACCTTAGGACAAGCGAAGCATATCGATCGGATTTGTACTACGCAGACCGTGGACAGAAGGCCCTTTTGGCTCCAAGTCTTGATCTTGTGATTCATTAAGTTGTTTGAGCTTAAGCTTCAGCAAGTCTTTGTTTCATGTATTGTTGATCTCTGACCTATGATTTCATGATGATTTCCCGACTATGTGATAGTATACAAATATATACTCAGATAAGCAGTCTGTTCCTCATTTTTAGTACAATTTTCAATCAGTTTCATGAGGTATTAAATATTTTACTATCATGATGTTAGATGGATTTGCTCAAAGCTAGGTTACTGTAAGTGATCTGAGCGTGTTTGGGTGGGCTAGGCTAAGTGGTGATGCTCTGTAGGTTAAGTCTATTAAGCGCATTTTCAACTTCCAATGAATTTGTTGGAATGTACCCCACAGCAGATGCAGGATCATCTACAGACTGAATGGGGGTTGGGCATATTCCTTTTGATTACCTGTGCAAATTTCTTGCTTGAATCCTTTTTCCCAGCTATAAAACTATAGACAACAATACTGCAAGCCATCAGCAAGTTGATTTGCTTGGAATACCTGCAAACACTACCAGATATCAGTTTGACCTGGCAGCATTCCTTGATGCAGCTCTGTGTTGCAGGGTGTAGGTGTGTGAGCATTTTCTACCAGTTTCTTATTTATTGCAACCATAAGGCCTTGGCAGGTTCTCAGTGCTTCAATGAATGATGATATGTATATTTTAAAAAATATTCTTCTGGAAGGCAGATTTTGAGAGAATGAATGAGAGATCTTCGTTCCACTGATTCACTCTTTAAATGGCTGCAACAGCTAAGTTGGGACCAGGCTGAAACCAGGAGCCAGGAATATGATCTGCATCCCTGTGTAGGTGATGAGTTCAGGAAGCACTCCTGCCATCTTCCACTGGCTTCGGAGACTCATTAGCAGGAAGCTGTATAGGTGGCAGTGTAGCCTAAACTTGAACGGGTACTCCGATATGAGAAGCTGGGATTCCAAATGGTGGCCTAACCCACTGGACCACAAGCACCCCGGCATGGTATATACTTGTTAAATACTGGATGAAAATGTGAGAAGATATGGACTGCCACTTGCTGAGTCTGCTGTAGATTCAGAGAATTTTAAATTGCTTTAGCTCAGGCTACTTTCCTTCTAACTCATATCACTGAATCGTCCTCTAACTTGATGTGGAACATCCTTATGACTTACAGTTTCTGAGCTGCTCACACCCTTAATGACCTGGTGTTTACAAGGTGCTTTCAAGGCATTGGGCAATCAGTAGTTACCATGAAATGCTTATTATTCTAGGGTTATTTGTAAGTTGTATACAAAGTCTTGCTGGGATTACAGACCTAGAACTTAGGCCTCTCACATTTTTAACTATTTTTCTACATGGGGAACTACCTGAGTCCATGTGAATAGAATAATTAAGATGGTGAAACATTGAGGTTCAACTTCTTATCTCTGTGATTTAACTTCAAATGTAGGGCCTGGTGGCGTGGCCTAGCGGCTTAAAGTCTTCACCTTGAACGTGCCAGGATCCCATATGGGAGCCGGTTCTAATCATGGCAGCTCCACTTCCCATCCAGCTCCCTGCTTGTGGCCTCGGAAAGCAGTCGAGGACAACCCAAAGCCTTGGGACTCTATACCCATGTAGGAGATCTGGAGGAAGTTCCTGGCTCCTGGCTTTGGATCGGCATAGCACCAGTCATTGCGCTCACTTGGGGAGTGAATCATTGTTTGGAAGATCTGTCTCTCCGTCTCTCCTCCTCTCTGTATATCTGACTGTCCAATAAAAATAAAATAAATCTTTAAAAAAAGCACCTTAAATGTAATAATGCTTTTGTATTTTATATGGCAACTCTCTCTCTCTCTCTCTCTCTCTCTCTCTCTCTCTCACACACACACACACACACACACACACACTTCTGTTTGACAGGAAAATACAGACGTCTACTAAGTGAGAGCCTTGCTTGGTGCTGAGGGTCTATTGTGGGGAAGGCCACCTTGCCAGTTCCTGCTGCTGAGTGCTGTGGCCTTGGGCATAGTTTCAGACCTTCGTACTGCTGCTCACTCACCAAAGCAATGCCAGAACTTCTCTCTGTTCTGTTTCTGTCTACAACAAAGGAAGAACAGGGTAGCAGCTGGCTCAAGGAGAGCGCTAAACAAAGACAAAGCAGCTACTGCAACAATCATGGTCACAGGAACCTTATCTTTGCGGACTGCAGGGAAAGATGGATGGGAAAAAGCACTCCATTGTCTTAGAAAACTGGCCCATAATTGTGTAATAGCCTCCAATGGGATACACAGTTGCAGCTGTTATCTCGAAGTATTTCTGGAGAAACTCAAGTTGATCTGTACGTTACCTTCAAGGAAGCTGTATGAGGTTCCTAGAGGAATTATTTATTGGAAAGTTTTGCTTTTTGAGTTGTTCTCTCTTACATAAGTATCCATTATAATAAACTACGTACATACCATGCCATGAGCACTTTAGCACCATGCGGTGACAGTCAGTACATTCACAGTAGCGTACAGCCATCACTGCTGTGCATCTCTAGGACTCTGCAATACCATGAAAATGTAATACCTCATCCCGAAGCTTCCCACAACCACACCCAAGTTCCTGATCTATCTTTTTATAAAAATATTCCCAGGAAGCTTACCTGCATAGATAACCGGTTCCTGGAGCATGCTTTGCAGCACTGGGCTTTTCCCAGGCCTGGAATGGGTCCACATGTCCATCTGTCCCTAGGTGACCATCCTCCAGGTGACTCACAGGCCACCTGCTTCATTCTGACCCCCCCTCAGCTCTACAGGCTTGCATCTCGTTCCAGGAAACTGGAACTGGCTGAAATCCTTCATGTTTCTACCTAATTTATATTAAAGTAATATGATCTTTCTCAGATAAAGGTCAATTAAAAATGCACTGGGATTTTATGTAAATCCTAACGGAATAGTGTGCGTATTTTCTGTATGAAGATGTTCTGACTGTGGTTGTTGTTTTGTCAATGAGATAAATTTACCTTTGTATCAACTACTTTCACTTGGAGCACCAAAGCCTTCCTTTTGCAGAAGCTTCAGTGTTTTGTAGACAGAAAGAATCTTTTGGGTGGACACTGGCCGAGGTCTGGCGTAGGCACTGCCCTCCTTCCCAACACAGTGCAGCTGGCAGGGAGCCCCCTGTGCATCTGAGGAGGCTGGCTTGCCTTGGGGGGAGTCCCAGGATTCCAGAGAGCGTGTTTCTGTGTCTCAGGTCCCTGAGTCTCATCTGCGACCTCCGCTTCCTCTTCTTGGCTCCTCCGCAACCCTCCTGAGTCCTGTGTGTGTTTGGAGAGCACATTGTGATTGGGCTGTCCCCTTCTTGGCTCCTGGCCTCTCCTGGCTAGCGCCCTGTGTCCCTAATACATCCCTAACTAAAGGGGATTGAGGACCTTCTTGGTTCAAGTCCTGGCCGCTTCACTTCCCATCCAACCTCACTCAGTCTCTCTCTGTCTCTTTGCAAATTTGCCTTTTAAAGTAAAAATAAATCTATTTGAAAAAGCATGCCATTCAGGTTTTGATGAGTTTGAAATGCCTCATCTCAGCAGGTTATGAGCAACTTTTGTTTAATCTCAGTTGTTTATATATGAGTTAACTTCAGAAATTCTTAGAAAAATGAAGTATAAAGATGAGTCGATCGGTATAGAATTTTGAGCTGTGTCTAGATATTTTTTTTTTCTGTGAACTTTGTGGACGGGTACTGAGTATTTTACCAGCAACACTGTGTCTGATCAGTAAAAAAAACGGTGTCATTCCCCTTTCATCCAACACAACTGAAGAAGATAAAACGATAAAACATTTCCCCCTTAAACCATCCCTGTGGCTAAACAACAGCCACAGCAGATTTGAAGCTAAACACTTGATTAAAAACTCTTTTACCCATTTTTGGTAACAGATATTTCTTAGGTTGTTTAATTCAAACATGCCTTTGAATCTATGAACTCAAGCTGTTTTCATAAAGAAATTCACATTGATAGTTTTTATTCATTCAGGGAAGATAAGGGAGAGACAAAGATTAAGCTAGGAAGGGAAAGAGGGAAGAAGGAGAAGGAGGGAGGGAGAGAAATGTTCCATCTACCAGGTCACTGCCAGATTGCTACAATGATTAGGGCTGCACCAAGCAGAAGCTAAGTACCCCAAAAACCAATCCTGGGCCTCCTGCGTGCGTGGCAATGACTTGAACCATCACATGCTGCCTCCTAGAGTGGGTGGTAGCAAAAAATTGGAATTAAGAGTAGAATTCCAATAGGGGATATGAGTGTCACAAATGACTTACCTACTGGCCCAATAGCCCCCACCGTCTATGTCGAGTACTTCATTCTTTTGTCACAGTGATACCACAAGTTGGAAGAGGTGTGATGATTCGTGAAGACACTCAAGACTGAGGGTATAAATAATTTCCTGAAGCCTCTACTCTTAGGTAGGTAGTATCAACTCTCTTAGCTCAATTCAGAAATTTTCTAGGAGAAAGTTTGGGTGTTTAAAAATGTATGAAACAAGGGCCAGGCGAGATGGTGCAGTGGTTTAGGTCCTCACCTTGCACACACGGGATCCCATACGGGCGCCAATTCTAATCCTGGCAGCCTTGCTTCCCTTCTAGCTCCCTGCTTGTGGCCTGGGAAAGCAGTGGAGGACGGCCCAAAGGCTTGGGATCCTGCACCCGTGTGGGAGACCCGGAAGAGGCTCCTGGCTTCGGATTGGCTCAGTTTCAGCCGTTATGGCCGCCTGGGGAGTGAATCATCGGATGGAAGATCTTCCTCTCTGTATATGTATATCTGCCTTTCCAATAAAAATAAAATAAATCCTTAAAAAATATATATATGAAACAAAAAGCTAAAACCCAAAATAAAACAGAAAGCAACGTGCTTACTGTACGGCAAGGCTCACCTTTGCTTTTCGCTTGCGTTGCAGGTTTAGAATTCATTTCAAGTGCAACTTGTTAAGACTGAATTTAAAACCTATTACTGTGATGCCACAACATGTTTTAATATACGGCTCTTCTAATCTCTATATCCAGAAATAATGAAGAGTGATTGACGGCTGAGAATTAATTGTTGATTTCTTAGTAAGGGAAGATACAATGTTTTTATACAATGAACAAGAAAGATCAAAAGGAACTAGCCGGGATGGCCTAGGGCTAACGGCATTTTACAGGAAGAAATTGTCTGGGCTGATGGTTTGAGGGAGCTGGTTATATTTTCCTTCCTGATTTGTTTTTGGTGATAGAGGAAAGGGAATAGCATGAATCTAGGCCTTTTCAAAACATTGGCTCCAGTCTCCAGGTGCATAATTTTTCCCCCCTAGAAAGACCACAGTCAGACTAGAATATGATAAATGTTTCTGGAATTGATTTTTCCACCCCGCTCTCAGCTGTAGTTAGGCACTTTGTGAGCAAATGGATTCACATAACTGCTCTGGAGACCAGGCGAATATTTGTCAGATGCATAATTTATAGTTGTTCTTTATTCTGTAACCTGGTGTGGCCTTCTAGCAAGTTGCTTATTTTTTGCTTTGATGCGAGTCCTCTTTTGAGAGGCTGTCTAGGTTGGTTTGGTGTTAAGGCTGGAGAGTTACAGTGAAGTTAAGGATGGAAGCAAAGTGGTACGAAGTGATGTAGGTGACGTGGTTGCCGTATCGGGATGCAGATTACTTGTTGGATCATTAGCATGATGCAAGGAGCACCTGTGCAGTTTGTCTCT
Source organism: Ochotona curzoniae (assembly GCF_017591425.1). Taxonomy (NCBI): domain Eukaryota; kingdom Metazoa; phylum Chordata; class Mammalia; order Lagomorpha; family Ochotonidae; genus Ochotona; species Ochotona curzoniae. The sequence goes on from NW_024467096.1 coordinate 28,276,414, forward strand.
GCTTGTCTTCACCAAGGACCGCCTTCCTCCTTTTATTTTCCCTGACAGGCTTTAGAAATACAGCACAAGAGGCCCCGAAACACTGGTGATTCCTCTAGAGGCCATTGAGAGTTACATCAATGGCAAACGCTGCCCCCAGTCGTCTCATTTTTTTTTTCTCTCTGTGTGAGCACAGTGACAGTTCCAGAACCACAGGACAGCATGTCCTCTTGTTCAGACGGAGGCAGAGTTGATTATTTTCCGAAGAACAAGTATAAATTAAGCAGAATTAAAATTCTCCCAGCACACCCTTCTCTTGGCTTCACCTGGAACAAAGGAATGTTTTGCGACCTAAAAATGTTTGGTGCATTTTGTTCTGCCATCTTGTACCCGCTCAGCCATGCAGTTGGAGAGGGTACTTCAGAACATTCGCATCCTTTCATGCTTCCAAAGAAACCTGTTACTAAGCCGGTCGCCAAGCCTCTTTCCTGTATGGGGATGGAGTCCTTTGTGTGTGCTCCGGGAGCAGGCGCTGGGCACCAAGTCCTCCAGTTAGCAAGGCCTTTGTGGTCTGCACAGATGATTAATGAGGAACCATCACTGCCTTTCTCCACGGGGCTCTAATTCACCTGATGCACAGGACAAGACTCGCTTGAACAAGACTAATGTCTGCAGTCAATCATCTGGGTGAATATGCCAGAAGCTGCACTGTAGCCAAAAAACAGACTTGATAGGGTCTGGGGGAAAACACAAAACAGAGAGAAAACACGCACACATACACCTGCCAGCAAAGCCAAAACAAAACAGCCTCTAAAACAGAAAGCTCTTTGTTTGAATGTTGTTTTCCAGTCTGGGAACACAGATTTCTAAATACCTGGTTATGTTGATGAGTAACAACATGGTCAAATGTACTCTTTGAAATTTGGCTTGTATCTTATGCATTGCGGTGCCCGTACTCGTTGAAATCCATATATTGGAGATTATCTACAAGTTCTTGAGACAGTTCTTGAGTGTTGCTCTCTGTATCCTGATATTTTGGTTTGTTCTCTGAGCAGTTCATGGTCTATGGTATCAGTGTTAGTCTACATCAGTCGCAAAGGAGTAACTTGGAATTTTTTAATAGTCCAATCTAGAGATGAGATGGGATTAAAATCTCTGCTGACGGAGCATTTGAATGGCTAAGGTTTTAAAGTCTACTCAAGGTCTTGCTTCTCATGAAGTAAGCCTCAGCTAAGCTGTATGTTTTCAGTCTCATTCTCATCCAGTCTTGCTGGGAGCACCCTTTGGTTCTTTTGAGGTCCTAGTTGGAGCTAAGAGATTTTTCTTTGCAAATGTCCATAAGGAACAGAGTTCAGGAAGCTGGCCAGCTCAGGTGCCCACCTTTCAGTGTTAGTGGTGCTCGGATCCACAACTTCTCTGTGGCTTCATGGGAGAAATTCTTGTCTTCACGATGATGGGTTAGAAAAAAAGCAATTAAGCTTCCTAACGCTATATTTCAGTAAAAATAAATTACAAGCGGGTCAGTGCTGGTTCAAGTCCTGGCTGCTCTACTTCTGATCCAGCTTCCTGCTGGTGCACCTGTGAAAGAAGTGGAGAATGGCCCAAAGACTTTTGTCTCTGCTACCCACATGGGAGATTCAGATGGAGTTCCTAGCTCTTGGCTTAATTCTGGTCCAGACCTGACTGATGCAGTCATTTGCGGAGTAAACCTATAGATGAATGATCCCCCTCTCTCTTCCTCTCTCCTTCCCCATCTCTGTCACTCTACCTTTTCAGAAAAGTAAAAGGTATATCTCCTTTTGGTGTTTGAGTTCTACATTTGATTACTTGATTTCTTCCTAACATGGTAGCAGATCATGACAAAGTTTTTCCTCATGGTCCATTGTCATACAGGATATGAATGTGGGCTTTAAAACTGATTTTGCTGTGAAACTGGCGTCTTATACTAACATTGATTTTCCGAGAGGATGTAGAGGGAGGAAGATGTTGACCAAAAAAAAAAAAAAAGTCTCCAGTATAAAAATTAAAAAGAAAAAGCAAGTATCAGCTTTGAAGAGGTAGCAGAATTACCGATACAACTTTTGTTTTTACTAAGAGAAGGGAAAATGTTAACTTTTCAACTCAGACAAAGGATTGGGCATCCCAGGGAAAAGCCCAAGGCCCAGGAGCTGATGTCAGCTGGAGCGGAGCCCACATCGAAGGGCACAGCACAGAGGAATGGCACTGTCTTTCCTAACTTGAAGCTCAGACATGAAGATGAGTCTTGGTCCCTTGTGCTGGTTTATGTGTCTCCCATCTCGTCCTGCTTTTTATCCTGAGCCACCTTTGGTGATCCGGCATTTCCCAGACTTCGAAGCATTCTTTGCATGATAGCTTCTGACTTCTCTTCTGAACTGTGCTTCATGTGTCTCCTTAAAACTCAGGGGCTGATGTGCGCCTGTGAATAACGGAGCAGCACTCCTTGGGGAGCAGGTGTGTATGGTGTGTGTATACAATACGCATGCCCATTCTGCAAATGTTTCTGGACTGGGCTCCCAAGCCATGACACCAGGAAGTAATACTTCTTGTCCTGTGTGTTGGGTGAAGAGTCTGAACTCTGAATTTGACTTGCCCTAGGTCAAGCTGAAAGCCTGGAGTAAACCACACAGCCATTTGATATCCATGAGTTCAACAGGCATAATTCACTGGGATAGTGAAAGCATGGCAGGGCCACCTGTTCAGATTCAGTACGTTCAAGTGATCTGACCTTTAACTTAAAATTGTCTAAGTTGAGAACACTGTTGTTCTAAGGGTCCCCTTTAAAACAGAAAAATAGCACTGTCTTCCTTCAGTGTTATTTCCATGCTTCATTTTCCCTGTCTAGCCATTAAAAAAAAATGTGAAAAGTCATTCTGTTGCTCACAAATGACCTAGTAGTTTGACAATATGTTGAAACAAGTGTTCTTCTAGATATCCCATTCAATAGGATAGGTGACTTAAAAGTAGACACTCAGCCAAAATCTGTAGCTGTTCTTTGAGTTTCTTTGGCTTGGGTCAATCAAGTAACCTTGACCTCACTTCTGCATTTTTGAGTGCATTGCAACCTCATTAATTTTCAGAGACGTTTAAGCTGAATTTGACCTTTTGAAGTGCCTTAGAAGGGAGAATTTACCAACCAATTTAAGAGCTCAAACAAAAATTGAAGTTTGTGAAAAGCCCTGTCCTTAAGTACCCTCAGTTATCTTAAAGGACTGTTTGTTTATTCCTATTGTTATGCTAATCACCAATCATTCTTCAATATTAAAAGCGCTTCCACTGAAGAATTTGTAAGTAGCCTTAAGTTGGGTTACTGCAGGTACTTGGTTTATTAAACTGTAAGGTAAAATATTTCCTTATTTACATAATGGTACCAACCCTTGCATTCAAAGCAGCGTGCATTAGAGAGGCTTTGCTGAGTTCTAAATGCATTAGTGTCAGGGACTCAGTGTTATCGAGAATTTAGTGAAGTCATATGTTCATATGGGTAAATGAGCACAGGAAAATGTGTGGCTAAGTTTCAGAAAGGATGCTAGTAGTATATATAGAATAATTGTCTTCCTTATGTGGGGTATGGTAGTCCTTGTACAGTGCAAAGCCTTGAAGAGTGAATGGATGTTTCTGATTGTCTAAGTTTTCATACCACTTACAGGTGTGATAATCCAGGTTGGGAATTCTGCAAATTTTCGACATGTGCTTTTGTTTGAAGCAGTTTGTCATTTGCCTTTGCACTAGACCCTTGGTCTCCTGGGTATAGTCTGCTGTCCAGAGTGTGACAGTCACCAAGGTGTGGGATTGTTCAAAGTGGAGAATTTTAGGCCCTCCTGAAACTCAATCATTTGAATAAGATTTAACAAATCGATCTTTTTAACAAGAATCCCTGGGTGATTGATGTACGCATTTAAATGAGGAAAGTATGACATCTGAGCATCTAATTGGTCATAGGATTAAGGAGTGCTTGATTAGTGAAATGCTTTTGTTAAATGAAGAGACCATGGGTATAGGGTTCGGGGCGGGCAGTGGGTCACAAATAGACCATTTGGCCTTTGATTGAATTGTTTTCCTGAGATCTGAGGTGGATGCAAGAGGCTGTCATCCAGCGCTGGTTGGCTTGCCACGCCCATAGAGGTAAGTAACACATCTGGATACGCGAAGGAGAAATGGCAAATGTTCTTAGATCTGGCATGAATCCAGTCATTGATGTAGGGTTATTGACATAAAATGACATAGGGTTATTGGGGTAATACTGAAATGGGAGAGTACATACAGTTTTTAATTAGCCTATTTTGTGCATTGAAAATATTCTTACCAACGCTTATAAAGTCACCGATATTCTTCTCTGTCCTTCAAGATAGTTCAGCTTTTTCTTTCATATTAAAATGCAAAAAAGAAAAATTACAAAAATGAATGAATTATTTTCTTCTCCAAAATAAGACCCAACAATGCTCCTAATGGAAATATGAACCGGGTGGTGGAGAATGCCTTTTTTTTTTTTTTGAGGAAGAGGGGATTCAAAGGTTTTTTTTTTCTTAAATTTATTTTATTATTTTGTGATACAATTCCATAAACGCTGGGAAATTCCATTCCCTTACTCCTTCCCCAAACCTGCTCCCCTCCCAGTGATTTCCCCTATATCATTACACTAGTACAGTCCTTTATAAACACTCCTAAGTCCATCATTCTGCTATTTAAGTGTATTTTGACATTGTTGTTATGGAAGATGACAGAGAGTCCAGCATCCTATTGTTAAGATATATAATTGGAAAAGCAGATTTAAAGAGAAGGAGAGGGCCTGGCGTGATAGCATAGCGGTTAAGGCCCTTGCCTTGAATGCGCTGGATCCCATATTGGCTCCTGTTCTAATCCCGGCAGCTCCACTTCCCATCCAGTTTCCTGCCTGTGGACTGGGAAAGCAGTCGAGGACAGCCCAAAGGCTTGGGACCCTGCACCCGTGTGGGAGATCCAGAAGAAGCTTCTGGCGTTGGATTAGCTCAGCTCCAGCTGTTGCGGCCGCTTGGGGAGTGAACCATCAGATCTTCCTCTGTGTCTCTCCTCTCTGTATATTTGCCTTTCCAATAAAAATAAATAAATCTTTTGAGAGAGAGAGAAAGAGAGAAGGAAAGATACAGAGAAAAAAAATCTTTCATCTGTGGGTTCACTGCCCAGATGGCCACAATAGCCAGAGTTGAGTTGATCTGAAGCTGGGAGCCAAGAGCTTCTGCATCTCCAATGTGGTTACAGGGCCCCAATATCTTGGACAAGATTTTATAGCCTTCCCAGGCCATGAAAAGGTAATTGGATAGGAAGTAGAGCAGCTGGGCCATAAACTCACATAAATATGGGATGCTGGCAATTGCATCTGGAGTATTAGCTTGTTGAGCCACCACTCCGGTCCCTAGAAGGCCATTTCGCTGAGAGTTGGCCTTCTTTTGATTGAACACTTGGCGTCTCTATGATGGGTGTCTTATCGGGGCTGCAGAGATGTGTCAGATACTTTTTACCGGGGTGTGACAGAAGGTAGATTCATTCATGCACACACTGCTGCCACTGTGTCTCAATGCACTCAAACGCACAGAGAATTCTTACATAGGTTCCTTGATGGGTAGCGTAAATAAGAGAGTGTGCATACAGGGTAAGTGGGATTAATTAAAGTGTCCAGTATGTGTTAGTTATCATTTGGGAAACAGCAGAACCAAATGGTTTAAAAGCACAAGCTGTAGAGCAGCATCCCTTGGGACAGAACCTCGGTTCTCCCAGTTGTTAGTTGTTTGATCTAGGGTTAATTGCTTAACCCCTCCGTGCCTTGGATTTCTTTTCTAAAAATAGAAATAATAATTGAAAAAGTGTTAGCTGATTTTCATGGAGGCACTTGGCTATCTGGAATCCAGTTAAAAGGATTGGGCTTTTCTTGGCCATTAATTTTTTTTAAATGTTTTGAAACCATTTTAAGAAATTCTTATTTTTATTTAAAAGGCAGAATCATAAAGAGGAAAGAGAGGGAGAGGTCTTCTCTGCCCTGATTCACTCTCCAAATGGCCATGCCAGCCAGAGCTGAGCCAAATGAAGGCAGAAGACAGCAGCTTCTTCTGGGTCTCCCGTGTGGGTTCTAGGGTGCAAGAACTTGAGCCATCCTCTGCTCGTTTCCCAGGCACATTTACAGGGAGTTGGATCAGATGTGAATCAGTTGGGACTTGAACTGATGCCCGTATGGATGTTGGTGCTGTGAGTAGAGACTTAGCCTACTGTGCTACGGCACTGGCCCCAGACATTCATTTCTTTCTTTCTTTTTAAATTAGGAACAGTAGTACTTTAGGTGTTTGTATGCAAAACTTTAACTTCCTCTCGATTATTTAATGGCTAGTGAGTCCTTTTCCTCCCCTCATGGAATTTCAACAAGACATAAGAATTCACAGTGTAACAGTAGTTGATGACATCTAATTCATTTATAGGTTCTAGGCAACCCTTTTACCATGGGACATGAGATTAGTTCTTGGGTACCTCCAGAATAACTTCAGAATCCTGTATCCAACAGCCTGGTTCTGAATCTAAAGATTCACCAAGTATGCATTGGCCGCAAGTTTTGTTGCTGTTAAAGGGGGAAGAGTATGGAGTGAGTCTGCGCAGACCTGGGGAATGCCCAGCTTCCGCCTCCTACCAACCACCGTGCTTTGTGCAAATGTTCAGTAGGGACAATGGCGTTGCTAATGGCAGAAGTCAGTGAACCAATCAAGAATCTTTTGCCTCTCATATTTTAATGTCTGTTGGATTTGAACATCTGTGCTCGATCCAGGATTCCTGTTGAAATTTAATTACCAACAAGACGATATTTGGAACTGGGAACTATATAAATGTATTTTGAAGCTAGTCTTCATGTATGAGATGAGCAACTTCATTAAAAAAAATTGGTTGGGCCCGGCGCGGTGGCACAAGTGGTTAAAGGTCCTCGCCTTGCACGCCCGGGATCCCATATGGGCGCCGGTTCTAATCCCGGCAGCCCCGCTTCCCTTCCAGCTCCCTGCCTGTGGCCTGGGAAAGCAGCAGAGGACGGCCCGAGTCCTTAGGTGACTGCACTCACTTGGGAGACCTGGAAGAAGCTCCTGGCTTCAGATCAGTTTAGCTCTGGCTGTTGCAGCCATTTGAAGAGTGAAACAGCAAATGAAAGATTTTTCTCTTTCTCTCCTTTTCTGTAAATCTCATCTACCTTTCAAACAAAAATAAATACATTTTTAAAAAAAAGATTTCTCTATGTATATTGGAAAATCAGATTTACAGAGAGAGACAGAAAGATCTTCCATCTGCTGGTTCACTCCCCAAGTAGCCATAAGAGCCGGAGCAGAGCTCTTCCGAACCCAGGAGACAGGAGCTTATTCTAGGTTTCCCACATGGGTGCAGGGTCCCAAGGACTTGGGCCATCTTCTGCTGCTTTCGCAGGCCATAAACAAGGAGCTGGATGAGAAGTGGAGCAGCTGGGACATGAACTAGCGTACATATGGGATTCTGGGCACATGCCAGATGAGGACTTTAGCCACTAGGTTATTGTACTGGACCCCAAAATAAATAAATCTTAAAAAAGATGTTAAGAACCCCTTGGGCACCGAGGATATCTGGACAGTCCAGCTTTGGGGAACAGGTATTCACAAGACACTGAACCTGCAGCATCTTGACCTTGCACTTTTCCAGTCTGGAGCTGTGACAAAGTTCCGCTTGCATATTGTCCATCCTCAGGTGGTTTGTTACCACAACACAGAAGGGCCACAACAATGCCTTCCTCATAGTTCTTATAAAATATTATATAGCTTTTTTAATTTAGGTATCCCATTTTCCAGTTCTCTGGGACAGGCGTCATTAGCTTTAAAACCATCTAAGGCACCTTTGCTTTGCAAGAAAGTAAGCCCGTTCTCCCCAGGTTAACAACCGTGGACATCAAAGTAGGAATGATGCCTTGAATAGTTAGGTTTACAAGATCCCGGATACTGGTGGCTGCTTCTTGGTTCCACAATGACTCTTATCTTCTGGGAAAGTAAATGTGCAAGAATGGATTGTGTTTGACGATTAGGGGAGAAAGTATGCTTAAAATTACAACATGACCGACATGGGATGACTGTAGGTCTGGTAAAAATCTATGGCCAACAAATTGTTCTGATTCTCCATCATCCTGTTTTGACAGTAACCCAGGCAGGCCCTGTTGGGAAAGTGTGTCGGATTGGTATTGAGTCAGGGTGAGCTCCCTCTGGGGAATTAGGAGTGAGCTTCCCCTGGAGCCTGGATGATTAGTTCAGGCCCTGAGGCTGTCTGACCCCTATAACATTCCAGCTGCTGGGACTGGCCTTGCTGATCTCACTCTCATGTGAATGTCTTATTCTTGTGGGGATTCTTGATCAATTATCTGCCTCCATCTGTACAATGCATGAGTTATTCTGAGATCATTTTGTGGGCTAGTGAAAGGCGATGCCTGTCCCAACCAACAAATATTTCTTGCTTTTTTTTTTATAGTGTGAATCACTAATTGCGAAAAATAATCATGAAAATTATGCTATATGACATAAAGTAGCTCTCTAAAAAAATTTTTTTGAATGTTTCCATACCTTGCAGGGGAGATACTAATAAAATATTAGTGCCATTCTTCAGAGGTCAGAATACCAGTCATCTATATGAAAGCTTTGTTGGATGTTTTAGCTGATTTTAGTATTCATTCAGATTAAATCATTTTCATGATTTGCTTTCATGCGATCTTTCTAGGCCCCTGTAGTATGTTTTTTTTGTTTAATCTTTTTTCATAAGATTATTTTTATCTACTGAATTTTTAAAAAGGAAATATTGGTGCCATAAAGTAGAAAAGTATTGTTTTCAACGAAACTTTACAGTATAGAATATGGTTTTCAAATTAAACATTTGTCCTCCTCTTAGAAAATCAGGGTAGTATTTGGACACTTGAGGAAATAGCAATGTCACCTGTCTTCTGAGGATTGCTAGCACAGCAGGGGAAAGGAGGTTCATTAATCAGGGCTGCATTGTGAATTTTGATTGGCTCTCAGCACTGTGTTCCCCAGTTAATGAATCCATGTACTTTAAATGAATGGAGACTCAGTAGCAACAGCATCAGAACATAATTTTAAGAGCAATTATAATAAATCTCTGGACTTCCTGTGATTCTATATTCCAGATTGTATTCTTCACAGATTTTGTGACTTTCTATGTAAGATGAATAGATTTATATGAATATGATCTTTTCCAGTGTGAGTTAATTTTCTCTCCTGTTTTAAGACCAATAGGATATGTTCATTAGCTTCACAAAGTACCCTGGCCCTTGGCTGTGTGTCTGCTGTATCTCACGGTCAAGTCCGCTGGGAGTGGGCTCATCCTTATGCAGCCACCCAGAAGCTTCCCCGGGGTGCTTGGGAGTATGAGACCACTGAGATGAGATGCACCTGAAATCCTGTGTGTTCCCCATAAAATGCAGTTGGATTTTTCCTCCATAGCAGGAAATTGTCATTGTTGCTTCTATACCTTACTTCGATAGAATTCCTACAGAAGGACAGAGTTCAGAAATAATTCTGTGGTTTCGAATTCCTTCCTAGCATAGAATCGCGTGCCCTGGAGAGTAAGTGAACTCTGGTTTAAAAGCTCATGCATATACCTAGAAGGCGTGGGGAGGGGTTGTTGCTGTTGTTTTGTTTTTAACCTAGGTTCAAGGGAAAGCATTGTTTATGACAGATTTACTTACTGTTGAGGATGCTACAGTTACTGTCTTGACTCTGTTGTCACTATGCCCAGGTGGGTGCCCCTGTGATGACCAAAGGCCAACTGGGCTCTTACAAGAACATAGATCTGTCCAGTATTGTATGGGTTTGTGCTTATTCATAAATATCTCTGTTCTTAGGTCCTAGTGAGTGGTTAAACTCTCTTAGCTGTTTCCAGCCAGGAAGAAGTCACTTGGATGACATTAAAATCCTGCTTTTCACCTGCTGCTTTTGAAGGAGCCATTTCCCTAGGTCTCCTTAGAGGAGGACAGCTTTTTATGGAGGAGGATGGCTTTGCTGCCTGTCCTCTCATTACGGCCTTCATTAGGACAGGCTATGAGAAAAACTTTTTGTCTGTATGATCAGTCCTCAGACTTCCACCTTCTCCTCTCAAAGCTAAACACCACAGTTGAAGTTCTCCCAAATTGCCACTGCGCAGAAGACTTCTGGGTCCTGTATGCTAAATGCAGGGCTCTTTATTTAGGTGCCTGATGTCTTGGGGGAAAAAAAAAAAAGAGTCCTAATGAGTCACCCAATTTGCTAGTTTCTCTGTAGGTGTGACCAGTTAAGTGCCATGAGAGAGGAGCTGAAACAGAAGCTCATTTATGCTGAGGCTCATAGCCTGTTGGTTCCCTTTCACTTTTTTTTTTTTATAATTAGACATTTCTCACTGAGGGTCTGCTCTGCCGGCACTTAGGACTCGCCTACCCAGGATCCAGATACCTCTGAGTGGTAGGATGGCTGCAAGCAACAGGGAAATGTCTGTGCTCTGTGTGCTTGATGGCTGTGCTGGCTGCCTCATCGTTTCCAGCCAAGAAAGAAATGGATAAAGGCAATATTATAACTCCCGAAAACGAGCAGGAATCCTCCATAACATTATCATTCGCTGCATCTGAATCCATCACCAAGTCTGGCTGCTTTTGTTTCCTCAATGGTTCTTGAGTTCCTTCTGTCTGGCTCTGTCGCTGTTGTCCTCGTCCAGGCCTTGGGTACCACTTACCTGAATGCTTACAGTGGATGTCCCTGTGTCATCCTTCTGGCCCTATATTGATAATGTGCAGCCAGTGGAGTCAAAGGCTTGTTGATCATGGCTCAAACCCTCCGTTGGCTTCCTCTCCGTTCCAGGCTAGCCGTGGCCTGCAGGACCCCACACACTCTGAGTAGAACCTCTTTCCTCAGACTTGTCTTGCTGCTGCTCTGTCTCCAGGACCACACTTGCTGCTTCCTATTAATGCTGCTTGCTTGGGACCTTTGCATGTTCCTACATTCTGAAATATTTTTTCTCTTGTTAACTCCGTATCATTTCCTCACAAAGGCTTTCTTTATCCTTTAGAACATCTCAGATCCTGTTTTTAGAACACTCATAGTCCCCCAACCTGTGCCTCTGGGATGCTGTACTTGGATCATAGGAGCTCATGTTCATGGATTCATGTCCACATTAAACTCTGAGTTCTGCAAGGCAAGGGCTCATCTGCTTTGCTCAACAAAGGATTCTTGGTAACCAGTGTAGTTATAGTCAAAGTGAAGATGAGAAACTCAGTAAGAGAATAAGTAAATCTGGTTCATAGATTACATACCTAATGTCTTTGAGCAAGGGATGATGCATATTCAACTGATCAGAAAATTGGTGTTTAGGAATCAAAGGAGAACACAGTATCTACCATCACTTAATTTTGCATGCAATATTCAGCTCGTAAAGTAATTCCCAACCAACCACACCAAGCCTGGTCCAACTGCAGTCCTTTTCCGGCTGTTCCATCTTCCTGCAGTGGTCTTCTGCAGATGTCCCATTGCGTGCCCTTTCACACAACGCCCAGACCTCTGCTTCACTATTTTTTTCCCCCTTGGGAGGCCTTGCATGCCTTAATTACACACTGCCTTCTAGGTCACTCATCTTCTGTTTTCCCTATAGCACTTGCTACCATCTGCCTTTCATCCACCTGTTACTTATTCACCATCTCTTTCCACTGGATGCTCCTTGAGAATAACAATTCTGTCGGTTGGGTACGTTGTTCCCAGCACCTAGAACGATGGTAAACACTTGGAAAACACTAGAAGCATCTTGTTCTTGAATGCATGAACGATCATTTGGAAGAAACACTTAGTAATTTGTTATTTTGGCCCTAATACAGTAACAGTCCGTTCTCACTTTTTGACCTCTTCTTGTCCTTCAGCTACAGTAGAATTACCTGGTGTTTTCTCACTTGGTGATACAGGGAGTGAAGGAGGGGGTGAAGGTCAAGTTCCTCTCTGCCAGACTATGCGCTCCATTCCTGCTCTAGACAGTCCATCAGAAATCCATGACTCTGAGCTACTTCTGCTTCTGCAACTTGCTTCATAAGCCTAAGACTTAATGACAAATACTCAATTTTTTTATGTGACAAAAGTGGAAAAGGCAGGAGAAACAAGAAAACCAACTTCTTGTGTTTTAACCTGAAAACAGCAGCTGGCTCTTAGTTGAGTGGCATTCTACTGCCAGGTTTGCATTCAGTTCTTCTCCTGACAGGATGTCACGGGACAAGGGAAGAGCTGGTGGTCAGAAGCCAGGACATGGCAGGGCTCATTAATTACTTAGAAAATGCTGCCTGGGTTGCAGCCAGAATCCCTGACAAAGGAAGGAAATAGCTCCTGTTCCTCAATTGACAAGTTGATGAGTGAGGTAAGAATGAAAATCATTTGGGTAAGTGAAAGGGGGGAAGAAATCAAATGGAAGCAGTAGTTTTGTTCAAGAACAAATATATAATTAAGACATATTCGCAGCCTTGAGAGGGTTGATTCTCATCAGTTGAGGCCGTGGAAATCACCATCTGCTCCAAGCTATGAGATGAACTTATTATCTCTAATAAAAGGATTGGGAACACAAATTTAGAAAAAGTGTTGATAGTGCTGGAGCTTGGACCAAAGTCCATGATACGTGTATGAAGGAATTAACTCAATGACTCCTAAATCACTTGGTCGATATAATAACTCTTGTGAATATACAGAGGGCTGCATCTTGTCTGAAAATCCATTGTATTGGCCAAGCTAAAAGTCATAAGCTGTCTTAGCAAATTTGATGTTTTGCATGAGGCTAGTTTTAAGCTGGAAGAGTCAGTTTTAAAAAGCATGACTTTTAATATTGTGAAAAGAGCTAATTTCAGAAAAGCACACGCACTAGGTACAGCCCTGGTCATAGCACGGTGGTCTTATAGGGAGGAGACTTGACCATATAGCATTCAGCTAAAACGAGACCATCAATAGTTGCTTTCCCGAGTGAGATTTAGTTTCAGTATCTGAATGGCCATATGTCTCTGCTGTAAAAATTGCTGCATTAGGGGAAAAGATGGAGGAAACATACATGCACCCCGCTACCATCCCATAAGCTTGTCCATAGAAGGAAGATGTAGTGATGCATATTTAATAGCCTACACAGAATAAGCTTACCATCAGTCTGAAGACAAAGCCACGTTCTTTGGGGAAGGAGGTCTTCAGAGCTGACCACCGAGGATTGTTTTTATAACTACCCAGACATGTGAAAGTAAATGGAAAATTAAAGTTGTACTACATTTGTGGAGAGAGAATGGCAAACAGGAAGATCAGGCCTTAAGGGAAATTTATTTATTTATTTTTATTGGAGGAGGTACATGAAGAAGATGAGAGATACAATGAAGTACTTCTAGGAAAAGACAGAGATGAAGTGAATGGTGTAATGGAGGGAGGGATGGAGGAAGCACATTGACTTTCTTCTTTTAAAGATTTGTTTATTTTTATTGGAAAGTCAGATTTTTAGAGAGAAGGCAAGACAGAAAGATCTTCTGTCTGCTGGTTCACTACCCAGATGGCCACAATGGCAGGAGCTGAGCTAATCCAAAGCCAGGAGCCAAGAGCTTCTTCCAGCTCTCCTGTGTGAGTGCAAATTCCCAAGCCTTTGGATCATTCTCTTCTGCTTTTTCTGGCCACAGGTAGGGAGCTGGATGGGAAGTGGAGCAGCAGGGACATGATCTTGCATACATTTGGGATGCCAGTACTCACAGGCAGAAGATTAGTCAATTGAGCCATTGTGCTGGCTGCACACATTGACTTTTAAATACTGATTTCTGCTGATTTCAGGTGTGTTCAGATTGAGGGTGGGTCATGTGAAAAAGTGGCCACCCTCTTTGCTGAAGCAAGTGAGTGAGGCACCAAGCTAAGTTGTTCCTTTTAGATAAACCACAAAACAACTGTGTAATTACCAATTCAGTTGTGAGGCACACTAGGCCACAGATAAAAAGAGCCATTTGGAGGAAGAAGACAAGGGTCCTAATTTCATTGGTGACGCTAGCAGATGCTTGGAATAGAGGAAAGAAATTAGCTGTGGTACAGGTTCCCTTTGGACAGAAACTGTGCAGTGTGCTCAGGCACCATACTTGTCGCAGCAGGAGACCAAGGTTCCCTCCTGGATGTGCTGGGAGCAGGTGCTGGGGCAGTCATTAGTACTGTTCATCAAGTAGCTCTGTGCTCTCTCTGTTTTGGGCACATGACAGGATCACATGTCCTTACCCTCTGTGGGTATGCAAAGCTGTGTGACCATTTAAAGCCATTGAGTTGAGCTCCACAGGCTAATCCTCCACCTGCAGTGCCTACATCACATATGGTAATCAGTTCGAGTCCCGGCTGTTCCATTTCTGATCTTGCTCCCTATAAGGTCCGGCAAAGCAGCAGAGATGGCTCACGTCCTTGGGCCCTTGTACCCATGTTGGAGACCAGAAAGACGATTCTGACTCCTTGCTTCAGATTGGGTCAACTCAAGTCATTATTCCATTTGAGAAGTAAACCAGCAGATGGAAGAGCTCTCCCTCGCTCTCTTTCTCTCTTTCTCTCTCTTGTGTGTGTGTGTGTGTGTGTGTGTGTGTGTGTATGCCTCCTTCTCTTTGTAAATCTTTCAAATAAAAAAAAAAAACTAGGGCCCGGCGCGGTGGCGCAAGTGGTTAAGGTCCTCGCCTAGCACGCCTGGGATCCCATATGGGCGCCGGTTCTAGTCCCGGCAGCCCCGCTTCCTTTCCAGCTCCCTGCCTGTGGCCCGGGAAAGCAGTCGAGGACAGTCCAAAGCTTTGGGAACCTGCACCCGCGTGGGAGACCCGGAAGAGGCTCCTGGCTTTGGATCGGCATAGTATCGGCCCGTTGCGCTCACTTGGGGAGTGAATCATCGGACGGAAGATCTTCCTCTCTGTCTCTCCTCTCTGTATATCCGCCTTTCCAATCAAAAAATAATAAAAATAAATCTTAAAAAAAAAAAAACTAAAAAAAAATCCAGGAAGTTGTAGGTCAACATGATGGGGTAGAGCATTTGATCGGTGTCCTCATCTTTCCTTACTCTTTCCCTTAGAGAAATGACCAACAACCTGAGAGATGAAAGGCTGCCCAGTGAACCTGGATGCCATGTTCTTTTGATGGGTGGTACTGGGTTTGGATTACACTCCCTCCCACCCCCTTGTTCCTTTTCTCTTTATTTTTTATTTCCTTTGTTGATTTGTTGGATTCCATCCTGGAAGCCATACTACGTTGGAATGTCTCCATAGGCATATCTTTGTGCTGATAATGTTTCAGATTTTCTTGCTTTTCATAACAATGACTGTTTTGAGGAGTCCTCTTTTGGTGTTTTGTAGGGCACTCATTGAGTGTTGGATTTTTTTTCATGATTAGACTGGTGATTTTTAAATTTTTTCTGAGGGGTAAGAACACCACAAACATCAAGTGTCATTTTCGTTTCATTTGAGGGAATATACCATGAGCCTGGCTTAACCTGCTGACCCTGACCTTGGTCACCTAGTAAAGGTAGTATTTGTGAATGTGCATGCTTGGTCTCCACTGTGCATCTTTCTACCACTTCCTTATGGAGGGTGTTCGTTGGAAGGAAGTTACTGTGTCCAACCCCATGGATGCAGTGGGGACTTAGGGTAATAGCAGAATTGACCTTCTTTTTTTTCTGCATTGATCTGAGTTTTTTCCCCATTTACTCAGACTTTCCTTTTGAAATGTTTCCCAAAATGAGTTAGAAGAGTGAATATTTCAGGTGCCACTTATATTAATATTTCAGTTTTGGTAAATATACAAGAGCTCTGTGTATTCATGGGACTTGAAAAACTTATATATGAGTCATCTTCCCTGCCAACCCTTTGTTCTGAATATTTTGAGTAATCCTTATCTTTTTGGCAGTACCAGATGCTCTAGAGCCCTGCTTTCTGAATGATTGTGACCAACAGACCCTTTATCCCAACATGGGAAAATGTGCAGTCTTACTGAAGTAGAACTCTGTTAGGCAGCCCAATTTCTGAAGTTGTTTGTTTCAACATGGCAACGGTGAATCCCCTAAGCAAATGGTTCTCAAAGTATGTACCTGGAGCCAACAACCTATTCTTCTCATGCACCTGTCAGTACAATGACAGAAATATCACAATCTTAAACTTTTCCTTTATTGGAAAGTCAACTTTACAGAGAAAATGAAAAATAGAAATTTTTTCCGTCTGCTGGTTCATTTCCCAAATGACATCAACGACTGGGGCTGCACCAGTCTGAAGCCAGGAGCCTCTTCTGGATCTCTTACATGGGTGCAGAGTCCCAAGGCTTTGCGCCGTCCTCCTCTCCTATCTTATGCCAGAAGCAGGGAGCTGGATGGGAAGTGAACCACCTGGGACATCAACTGGCGGCCATATAAGTATGTCGGTGCTTGCAGGTGGAGGATTAGTCAGTCGAACCATTGCACAGTCCCCAAGCATCTCACTCGTTAGCAAGAAGTTCTGCAAATTCAGAAATACACAAGCCATCCTCCTCTTCTGATGCTGAGCAGAATTCTGAAGGTATGACAAAGAACAGCTGGTTGAGAAGCAGCTGGGGGTAGTTCTGGTATCCCACTGATCCAGTTTATCAAGCTGGCCAAGTTACTCAGCATACAAACTCAGAGACTTAGCAATTTCTGTCATGCTGTGGTTATTTAAACAATTCATGTAGATTTCGTTCATCATAACCTTTCCCTGGGCCAACCTGAAGCACCACATACCACTGGATGTCCTTTGTCCATTTGCTATGGATTTACGCTGCTCCTGTTGGAGTGCTGGTTAGAGTCCTGGCTTCCAATCCATCTCCCTGCGGAAGTGTCTGAGAGGCAGCAGCAGATGGTTCATGTTGCTGAGTTCTGCCACCCACACGGGAGGTCCAGAGAGAGGTCCAGGCACCTAGCTTCAGCCTAGCCCAGCATTAGCTCTGGTGGCCATGTGGCGAGTCAACAGCAGATGAAACATCTGTCACTGTGCCTTTCTTACAGGTCTTTTAAAGGGACAGGAGAGAGGCATTAAAAACACTTATTTTATTTGAGGGGCAGAGAGATTGAATGAGAAAAATTCTCATATGTCCATTCATTTCTCAGTGTGGCCATGATGGTCAGGGATGGGCCAAGGATTAAGCTGGGAGCCAAGAGCCTAATGTGGGTGTACTATCTGAGTGGCAGGGACTCAATTACTTGAGTCATTGCTGCTGCTTCTTAGGGACTGCATAGCAGAAGGCTGGGATTGTGAGCCGGAGATGGGCATGGAACTCTGGCCTCTAAAGGCAGATGTGTGTGTGTCTTAACCATTAGGCCACTCGCCTTCTCCGGGGGAAGAAGGACCTTTTAAGAAAGAAGAGGACGATTCTATTCTGTAGGATAGCCGTTGGGAAAGTTGACTGCCATGGACCCAATCTGGTTTATTCCCAGAATTAATGTGCTCAGTTGGCATCTGGGGCATAGCAGTCATGTGCAGGGTTGTGTTAGAGACTCGAGGAATATCCTTAGGGAGCCAGTGGGAGCCTTGAGAGAAGGGGTCCATACAGGAGTGTAATTAGAAGGATTTGGTGTAAGGCACTCCAGAAGATGTGACCTGAGTGTTGTGTCATCGGGCTGACTTTTAACTTGTGGGTCTGTCCATGGAAGTGAATTCAGAGGAGAGTAAATGAAAAGTATATTCATCCTGACTTATAAATTAGATTTACTGATAAACATTGATAGTAATGGGGATCCTAATGGACAAGAAGTTTGACTTAATTCATGCATAGTTGTATCAGCTTTAGGAACATATTGACAGCCTTGCAATTGCTGTGTATTTTAATGTTAAAAAAAGCAATATATATTTATTTTAGAAAATCTGAAATATGGAGAAAAATACACATGAGAAACTGTAATTCCCCACAGTTCAACTACCTAGAGATTATAATTGATGGTCTTGTAAAAAAAAAAGCACAATTTTTCCAAATTAGGCTCATGTGAGAGGTAGTTTTCTAATTTTTAAAGTATTATAAGCCTTTCTCTCATGTCATGAAGCATTCTGTAAAATATTTCCAGGCAGAATTAAAGCCTGTCAAGTGTTTGCCATACTTTGCTTAGCAGTTTTGTTTTATTCTTTCCAGTTTCTTGCTAGCACGTCTTTAAACGCAAACCTCTGTAAAGTTGACATAATTTTTATATACTTGTATGACAATATCTTCTAGGGATAGCAAGGCCAAGAGCAGTTAGCTCAGCCAAACACAACAGGCTGGGATAGGCTGAGAACCTCCAGTGATATGGTGTGTGCCCACCAACAGAGTTCGCACGTGTTACCAGAGGCCTGGAGCTGAAAATCCCTGTATTACACTAGCTTCTGATAGTCATTTGGTGTCAGGAACCCAGGGAGCTTGTGGAGTATCCTGAGAATTTTGCTCAGATGGTCTTGGGACTGGAAGAAGATTGAAGTATCAAGGAGCCTAGTGAGAAGAGACATGCCCATCAGCCAGCCTGGGTTTTGGCTGAAGGTCTAAAGTCTCTTGCATGGACAGTTACCCAGAGCCTATCTGTTATGTACCCAGCACCATACTGAAAGATTGAATTCTTTGCATTAGAAAGGTAAGCATGGGTCCTCTGTCCTTGTGGAACTTAGATTTTCATTAGAAAATTCTTCCAGGTGAGGCGATTGACAAAAGCAAGGTGAATTCTAGTTGTAGAGGAACTGAGGGTTAACTGTATTTCAAGATTGACTCAAGTACAGGAAACAGGGCAGATTCTCTAAGGTGCTGACAATGGCTCAGAAACAGAGCACATTGTCAAAGCAGGCCCAAGATCAGAGCAAACTGTTAGCAAGAATGACTCATCACTGAGTTAGAGTGGAGCCTAGCAATGTACCTTTCTGGTTTAAGGCCATGTTATCCCAACAGTGAGGATTTGCCCCAGCCTATAGAATGGGGAGTGAAGCCTGGCACCTGGATGCCAATTCTTGCATGTAGAAGCTGGGAGGATATTTAGTGCTTATGACTGAAATGGAAAAGCCAGGAATGGCTGTCTAGCCTCCAGTCTGACATGTATTATAGTAAATTTCAATAAATATTTGCTGGGTGAATGTATGAACCCAGGATGAACATGATGAATTAGACATGGAAGAGAGAAAAAATGACTATGGATACAACATAGTCATTATGAGTTTGGGCTTTCTCACTCTTGTATCCTGGGACAGGATCCTTAACATCTATGAACCTCAGCTGCTCCACATGTAAATGGAGCTGTTATAATACCCACCTATCACCCTTTCAGGTGGTTTGACAACTTTTATCAAGAGGTAAGCCCATTGCTTGGGGTATAGTGAGAATTCAATGCAAGTTAATCAACCCAGTAATAAATCCCTATACCTGCCAAACTGTATCATGAAAAATAATAAATAGAAAACAAAAACATTTAATCTGTATTTTCCAGGGGGATGTTGCTGATATGTAGCACATTCTGTGGAGAAACATAACTTTTTTTTTTAATCAATGGAAAATTAGAAAATCGAGAAGTATTGTTGTTGTTCGCATAGAGAAGATGAAATTTTATGTGCATACACCAATACATGTCACCTGTTTTCCTGCTGAAATGAGGGCTTCTCTAGGCTGAAAACAAAGAAAGAATGAGTAGAAAGATTTGTACATGTAATATAAAACACTAGTTATTGGTTGGCTGAGAATAAAAAAGCTAGGGAAGGGCAGCTATGTGCTGAATACATAAGGAGTCTTCAAACATTCACGGAAAATGCATATTGTAAAAGTTGTGCATAGATTTCACAATTATTTTACGTTAAGATAGACTTATTTTCAATGAGCTTCATTTCTTCCTCAGATTTTTTGAGGTCTCATATCTTTCTTCAATCCATTACCATAATAGTGAAAGATAGATCCATTTAGGAGAATCTCATAAAATTAGAGAGGTCCTTGATGGTTTAGATTCAGCTATTAAATAAATAGCTTTAGTCTTCACTCTTATGAACAGCTTCCCTCCCAGTACGGCATAAGAGACATGAAAGACCCAGAGCTGGCGCTTGCCATCCATTTCCTGTTGCGTTTTGGCTTCTGCTCATTGATGTGCTGTTGACTCCAAGGACGTTCTGGTGTTCTCCCTCTGGAGAGCTTCTGAGAAGCTCCAGGCCCCAGAACCCTGATTGCTTGCACATTGAGAAACTCTTGGCAGAAGTAGACCCCGAGCTCATGCATTGCATCTGAGCAGGTGAACTTTTGCCTTCCTTGGCAGTGGACTCGGGCCTGGATAACAGCTCTCTGAAGAGAGATACTGTCATCAAGGATGCGCTCTGTGGGTCAGGAGGGTATGTGATGGGCGTGGGCCTTTATGGATAAGGAATGTGTTAGGCAGGAATAATGGAACTAAAGTTCCATTTAGTCTTGCCAACTCCAAATTCCATTAAGAAATATGGCAGAGGCTATGTATCTTCCCAAACAGTTTTAGCTGTAAGGTAAGGTGTCTCCTGTCCCTATGTCTGGCATTACTTTGTGTCCCTTACTTGTCTTTGCTTCTTAGGTCCTTTGCCTTCTTCATGCTCAGAACTGGTTTTCCAGTCCCCCTCCTAGGCCTTCCTTGGTGTAATCCTATCCTCCTCTGGTTTCATTCAAAAGGGTATTATTCTTCATACCTTTCTACCTTGACATGACATGGTCAGGTACTCGTTGGAAGTCATGCTTCCCTGTGCGCTGTGCTAATTGTGTTCTAGAGTGATGTCCCACTATGTGGAACACTCTCATGTCTTCCATCTTGTTTGGAATGAGGGCTCTGTGATGGACAGTCTGCTGGGAGGGACCCTGATCTTACCGAGGGGGAACCTGGCTTAGAGTGTGAGGGGCCAGCTGTGTGGGAAGGGGTGGGGTGGTCGACCACCGGAATATGGGAGAGGAGGCCTGGTGATAATTTCAGGTAATGTGAGGCTCTCGATGCAGGGGAGTTGTCCTGGTGAAATGAACAAGTTAGAAACTGGTCTGGCTCACAGACCTACTCCTGCCTCAACTTGTTGGCCTTACCCTGTGACCTTACTGATTTGGTATCATTTATAGCTCACCTGGGCAACTGGAAAAGCCAGGCCCTCCCAGGAGCTGTAAGAGTTGTCTTGTTAAGTCTCCAAAGAACATTCTGGTATGTCTTGACATGCTGAAAAAGATGTTCTCTTCAGAGATGCGGGGAACATCTTAACTGACTTTACCAGGTTTCTGAGCAGAACCCTGACCTGAAAAGAAGTCAGACCATGCATATCAGCAGATCCTTCAGGGGATTCAATGAGTCTTCATTCTGCATGAGGCTTTCAGGTCTGAATTCTGGACCATTTGTCTCTGGCATCACAGATGCTGGGGCAGCTGCTCCTAGGGCTGGTTACAGTGGCTGATGGGTGGGCTATTTTCAGTTGGCACAGTAACAACCTGTGGCGGTCATATCACTTCCAAAATGGAGGAAGGAGATAGACACATTTGAAATGAAACTCAAGCCTTGTTTTGTTTTAAAAGCATACAGTTGCCTGGTTAGGACATGGGTAGGGTTCTCTGTGGTTATAATAGCACCATAGAAGGGGTGTTTGGAAGGAAGGAACTTAAGTTAGCAAGAAAATGACAAATGGCTAAGAACTTCAGGGAGTCAAAGAAATCTGATTCTTGTTTTTTGAATTTTTGATGAACATATAACCTAATATTCCACCTCAGTTGAGAAGGTTATTTATGAATATTAGTCAGATATGCATTGGAGAAATCCAAAGGAGATGTGCTTTGTCCTGTTCATATAGCTGCAGTGAGAAAGACAGACAACAGCAAGTGCTGATGATGCTAATGAAGCAACTGGAACTTTTATGCATCGCTGGTAGAGATACTAGCATTTTGCTGGCTTTTAATGATGTTATTCATACATTTCACATGTGACTTGATAAATCTGCTGGTGTATACTTACCTAGAAGAAACAAAACATATGGGACATGAAGATCTAGGGTTGAGTGTTCCTAGTAACTGTAGTCATAATAAACAAATGTTGAAACTGATCCAGATATCTGCCAATTGGGGAATGGAAAGGTACCCATCTGGTATCTCTACAGCCCAATGCTCCTCAGCTACAACAAGGAAAGAGCCTCTGAGGATGCCACAGCACGGCCAGATCTCAAAATTATCTTGTAAGTGAAACAAGATAGTCTCAAAAACATCTGTGATTCTATTACTATCCCATTCTAGAAAGGTCAGAACTACAATGATGTTCTCCAGGCTATGGTACATTGGTGTGAAATTTGACTACAGAGAACTGCAGGGAACATTGCTTTAGTTGATTGCATGGGTGATTCTGTGACCATATCCTTTCGTCAAAATGCTTCAAAACATAGAGCTGAAAAAAATGGGAACTCTGTCACAAGAAATTGTTCCTTAATTTTAAAGTCCCAAGTTTTTAGTTACATGATTAAATTAATAATCTATACGTTTTCTTATATTTTTCTAACCTTTAAATCAAATGGTGTTGTCTGTCAGCCGTGGATAAGGCCCTGCCCTTGTCATGAGGCAGAGAAATATGAAAATTCGAGCCCAACTGCTGTCATTTTTAGTTCAGATTTTTTTTCACATGAAAAAGACTCTCCAGTTCTAATCAAGCTAACACAGGGCTGCTGGTGATTTTCTATTAAGGAAGAGAATCTGAGGGGTGAGGCAAAAGGAAAGGTGCTGCAATGTGTCTCACCAAGACCCTGGATGTCACTTGCAATGACATTGAGCACCAGCAGAATAATGCTTTGTATCATCAAGGGGATTGTAAGAACTAGCTCATGGGTAGAGATCAACTGTATGGGGTTCAGATTTTACAACGTAATACAGCTATCTTACCGTAATACTTTGCTCTCTCTAAGGAAAGCACCAGACACGTGCTGTAGTCCCTTGACACTTGTGGTGATGTCAGAGTTGGTGCACACTCAGCCGCATCTGTCCAAGGCTTCACCTGCCAGCCTCTGCCTCCATGCTAGCGGGACACTGCTGAGGGCTGGTTAATCTCTGAAAGAAAGCAGAAGGAATGGGCTGGGAGGTAGCTTGATGCTGGGCTGTTTTTGACGTTCACTGATGTTCACTGGCCCTGCCAGAAGCTGACTGCTTCCGGGGCTGCCCTCTCTCCTTCATCTTTTACTTTCATCTCGCCCCCTCATTTCCAACTTTCTCTTCTCACCCTGACGCCTCGGGAAGTGATCCACCAGTCATGACGAGAGGGCTGTGTGCTTGTGCTTGGGGAGAGAGAAGGCACAGGAGTGAGCCAGCTAGCCCTCGAACGGCCAAGAGGCTGTTTGCAAAATCTTTCTAAAATCTGATGACAGTCTTTTAGTTCTTCAAGCACTTCTTTCCGTTTCCATTAGTTCATGAGTTAAAATCCAAGCGACCTGCCATGACGTTGTGCTTAATGCTTTCTTGTCCCCTTTGCACACTTGGTGCATTTGTGAAGCCACACTTTTGTCTTTTCTCAGAAGCCCCGTGTGTCGTGCTTTGTGTGTGCGCTCACGCTCATGTGCATGTGCACATCCTCCTATGTGTGAGTTGTTTTCTTGTCTTCTGGGTGAATGTTTAGAAAATCTGGCAAAGATTCAACTGATGTGTCTGCCTTCCTTCCCGGATCTCTTGCCTTACTTCCTGGGCAGCAGTGGCATTCTCAGCTCCTTCTGCTGAGCCCCCTGCATGCCTATGAATAGATGAAGTGCTTAGTGAATTTTAAAAAATCATTATTTTATTTTGATGATCTTTACATTGTTAATTAGGGGCCAAAGTGTCAAGGGCTACAGGAAAGTGGGTAAGACTGTTGTTTCAACTTTCTCTCTCTTTTTTCTTTTTCTGTATCTGGGGGAAGTGGGGAGATATAGGGAGAAGCCCCACCCAACCTCCCAACCATCCCAGGGTCCCCAATGTGGGACATGCTCCGAGGGCACTGCTCAAGTGGTTTTAATAGTTCAACAGTTCTGAATTGCAGCCAACCTCACCATTCCAAGCACGATGCAATCTCTCCAGAAGCTCATTGAGCTCATGTGATTTGCTCTGTCACTTTTCTTGATGTTTTTTTGTTTTTGTTTTTCTTGTGTATTCATTTACGTAACACATTCTAGGTGTGTTAATGCTTATTTAGCAGGTTCATCAGGGCAAAGATAAAAGAAATACACTCCGTTGATATCAGAATTTGTAGGAAGGTGTTGATAGCACCCCAGGTCCGAAGGCAAGGTATGGTGATTGGTGTTTTATTTTCCCAAGTACAGCTGTCAAAGGAAAGCCTGTGGTGAGGGCTGTAGCTTCATGTTGGACTCACATTTGCCAGTCTATCCAGGACCCAGGAATAGCATTTTCACCTTCATGTACTGGGTTGTAGCTCAGGGCAGTCTAGTAAAGAATGGAAGCAGAGACCTTGAGCTCCATCTGGGTGGGGGCCTGAGTACTTGGCTGTCTTTTGCTGCTTCCCCAGCAGATTGAGGTGAACTGAATCAGAAGTAAAGCTACCAGGACCTGGAGCAGTACTCAGGTTGGTAGGCATTAGCTGGAGCCCTGCATCACCACCCGAGTCCAGGGTAGGTTCCTTAATGTTAATGTTAGTTAAGTCTTTTTTTTCCCTCATCTCCATGCACCCCTGAGGCTGTTTGTTTCAGGAATTCAGATGAGCTTTGGGGGTTCTGATCTAGTTTGGACTGGGAAATCCTTTGTTGTACCCGTGTACCCACGGTGGAGCACACAGTGGTGCTGATGATGTTGGGGAACCTGCAGAATGGCCCACAGGCCCCAGGCAGAAAACCTGGGGTTTGTGAAGAACAAGATGCTGCTACAGAGTGAAGGCCACGGATCCCATGTGAGCACTGGTCTGTGTCCCGGAGGGCCCGCTTTCCATCCAGCTCCCTGCTTGTGGCCTGGGAAAGAAGTGGAGGATGACTCAAAGCCTTGGAATTCTGTACCAACATGGGAGACCCTGAAGCAGCTCCTAGCTTCAGTTCGGCTCAGATCTGGCCATCACGGCCACTTGGAGAGTGAGTCAGCAGATGGAAGGTCTTCCTTTCTGTCTCTCCTCCTGCCTGTGTATCTGACTTTCCAATAAAGATAAATGAATCTTTTGTAGAAAGAAAATAAATTGTTATCCATACATACCTTCACTTGTATGTATGTATGAGTTACTGAGTGACAAATTCATTCATGTAAGCAATGTGTAATGATTGCATTAGAATAAGCGAAGACATCCCCTGTCTCCACTATTGACTTTGTGTTAGAAACATTCAGTACTCTGCTGGCCACTTTGAAATAATAACTTAGTGCTAACTCTAGTTGCCTGGTTTTGCTGAACTTGTTCCATCTGTCATTTTGTACCCATTAGTCAATCTCTCTCAGTCATCCCCAGGCATCTCTGTCCACCCTTCTTTGTCTATGATACCTGTTACTGTATTCTCTACATCCACGAGATCAGCTTTTCTTGGCTCCTGTGTGTGGGTAAGTACCTGCAATGTTTATGTTCCTGTCTTGTTTTACTTAGCATGCCAAGTTCACCAGTGCCATCCTTAGTGTAGCAAACGATGGGATTCCATCCCATTGTAATGATGATGGCTGAAGAGTATTCTGTTTACATCTCACCTTCTCTTTATCCACCCATAAATTAAGGGACAGTTAGATTGATTCCATATGTTGGCTGTTGTGAATAATCTTGCAGTTAACATGGGATTACAGATGTCTCTGTCAGACTGATCATTTTTTCTTTTGATATTTACCCATGTTTCCTATGAGAGATCATGTGCTAGATCATGTGGGCATGCGATAGTCTTTTTTTTATTATTATTATTTATTCATTGAGGACCTTCTATACAGTCTTAATCTGGACTTGATTCACATTCCCACTAACAGTGATTTCTAGAATTGCTCCAATCTGACTAGTTGATAATGTCTTGAAAAGATGCTGTGCAGAAGGAGGTTGTAAGTCTGGACACCTCTGGAGACAGGCAGGTAATGAGTGTGTGCAGCTGCCCAACCCACTCCGCCCAGTGGGGGCAGCCAGAGTTCATTCCCCACCTGGGAGGACCGTCAGAATTGGGGACCCCTTGTGTTACCATGTCTTATGATTTTATTTTTTTGAGAAAGGGCAGCTTCTATGTGAAATTTCAAATCATTGAATTTGAACTGAAAATTAAAAGCGGATACTAAAAGCATACACTGTTAGGTTTAAACCAAGTATCTTTGAGCAGGATTCAGTCTGCAGGCCATTAGCTGGGGCCTCTGCCATGGAAATTGTACTGTAGAACCAAGGATTGTCACTGTGCCATTGGTTCTGGCCAAAATACCATCTTTCTTTTAGAGAAACTTAGGAATATAGTCCTGTTTTCCAGTACTTCTTCTTCCAGCCTCATCCAATATTGTCTTCCATTGCTCCAGCCCTACTTTGACCATGACCCTCCTGGGTAAACAAAAATACTCCCATATTTGCAGATAGCTCCTAAGGAACCAACATTGGTATCCTCTTAGGTGGTTTTTCCAGTACCAACATGGACAAGATTCAAATGGCCCTGTGTTCTCTTTGCTAGGAATAACCTTGGGCCACAAATGCCTCCTCTTGTTCGTGGTAAAGTCTTTCTCTGCCTCATGCAGCCTTCCTCTTATTCTAATCCCAATACCTTTGGGTAACTGCACCTGGCCTTGGCTTCTAGCAGATCAGGAGGTGCCTGGTTGGCAGGAGGATCACTGGCAGCATTTTGTGCCTCTCGCACCTTACTTGAGCAATGGCAGCTGAGAGATACTCTGCCCCAAGGCTTTCCCCAGGAAGTGGCACAGGGTGCTAAACTGGCAGCACTCGGCTGCTTTGGAAACATGTCATACAGGCAGTGCTTGACAGGCAGATGGGTTAGGCATGCTCTTCCAGGAAAGGTGAATTTTCTAGGAAGTGCTTTGACCAAATCTAAAACGATTTCATCTATAGTGGGTCTGAAGGCACAGCAGGTTTAGCACAGAGGGTGGTGTTTGCATCCCATTCCAGAGTGCCAGTTTGAGTCCAGACTACCTCACTTCCAATCGACCTTCCTGCTGATGTGTCCTGGGAGGGAGCAGGGAATAAATCTGTGTGGCCCTGCTGCCCACATGGAGACTCTCAGAGCTCTTCAGTGCAGGCTGCTGTGGACACGCAGGGAGTCAGCAGCTCCTGGAAGAGCTGTCTCCAACACTGTCATTTTGTTGCTTTGTCACTCTGCCTTTCAAGTAGGTGAAAATAATAATAAATTCAAAAACATCTGTCCCCGCGGATATTATCAGAAATATGGAAAAGCTTTATGCAGTTACATTACTTGTAAAAGTAATTCTAATAGCCTTGAATAGTAAACAAGTTAAATATTCCAGAGTAGAAGAATGATTATGCAACATTGGGGCTAGCTAGTTGGTATAGTAATAAGTGGCCCTTAAAAGGAAGTTTACATTTTTATTACATGTGAAAATAACTTAAAAAAAAAAACATTGTAAAGGTCCTAAATTATAGTTACTCATTCATCTACTTTGTAAATTTTTAAAAATATATTTTCATTTTGTTAGACTGAGCAATGGACTGATCTGCCATCCCCTAGTTTACTCCTCAGTTGCCTGCGGTAGCCAGGCCTGGAACAAGTCGAAGCTAAGCACCTGGAGTGCATTCCAAGTCTCCCATGTGGTTAGCAGAAACACAGTCATCTGCCTTTCAAGTTCATGCACAAGCGGGAAGCTTGAATGAAAGTGGTGCTGCCAGAGCTAAACCTGGCCCTGTCATCTGTGATAGGTACATCCCAAACAGCATCCTAACCCCTACGCTGTAACACTTGCTCCTGTTTTCCCACCTTTATATTTTTCTATACTTTGTAATTACTCTACACTAAAAAAAAAGAATGTTACTTTTAGGAAAATTCACTTTTTATTTGCAATAGCTTTAGATTTAAAAATGAATTGCAAAAATAATAGTTCCTGCATACCTATACACCCAGTTCCCCTATATATATGTTACTTTTAAAGTTATTCTTAAAATTGTTTCTCTAGCTTATCATATGATGATTTCTCACAATTGCTTAGAAGAAGGCCTTCAAAGACAAAATTATTTATATCCTTTGTCAAAAAGGATGGGTTGTGTGTGGTGACTTGGGCCAGCATTTATTTACTTATTTGAAATGCTGCTTTTCAACGGGATCCTGAGTATTTTGTATTTCCTGGAAGGAACATTCAAACCCCTCTTTAACATTGCTA
Organism: Ochotona curzoniae; assembly: GCF_017591425.1. NCBI lineage: Eukaryota > Metazoa > Chordata > Mammalia > Lagomorpha > Ochotonidae > Ochotona > Ochotona curzoniae. Next base: position 28,304,634 of record NW_024467096.1, read on the forward strand.
TTTGTTCTAAAATGATTTGAATGGCTCTGTTGATTGTCATGATTTTGCTTTTGGGTTTGGCTTGGAGTTAGACTTTTGTTAGAGACAAGGGAAGTTATTCATCCTTCCTCTTGTGCTCAATATTCATTATTGCTTCTCAAACTTCCTTAGCCACATAAAAGTCAGTTTTATGGGAGTCTATAATGGATCTGAGTTTAAAATGCAGTCAACTGAAATTGAATTTACCAAGTATATGCTATTTTTATACTCTGTTTTGACTGATCAACTCACCAAAGCTGGAAGCCAAAAATAATAAACCCTGTCATTTTAGCAAATCAAGCCATTACAGGAAATATTAAGAAAAGGCAGCAATTGGTAATTTAGGGTTTCTCTGCCAAGTTGTTCCTGAATGGGAGCCCTTAGAGAAGGGAGTGACTGTGTCTTCTGGTTGGAGTGTGACTGGCTTTGAATTTGTGCAGGGAGGACTTGTTCTTTACCTCTGTCTTCAGTTTTATGTCTCCTCTGTGCTTCTGTTTCTTCTTTATTCACCCTAGGGCAGAGATACAGAAGAGGGAGAAACCGAGAGAGAGTGAGAGTGAGACCGAGAGAGATCTCTTCCATCCACTGGTTCACTTTCTAAATGGCTGCAATGGCCAGTGTTGGGCTAGGCCAGAGCTGGGAGCTTTTTCTGGGTCTTCCTTGCGGGTACACGGGGTCCACGGACTTGGGCTATCTTTTGCTAATTTCCCAGGCCATTGGCCCGGAACCAAATGGAAGATGGAAGAGCTGGGAATCAAATCAACACACATATAGGATGCTGGGATTGCAGGCAGTGGGTCTACAGACTATACCACAGTACTGGCCCTTTGGCCTCTTTGTTCACTCAGCAGTAAGAGCTGGCTCAGCAAAAAGGGTGAGAGAGCTCATTAATTCTCCCCATGCCCAGTCATGTAGGGCAACTTGTGCTGCTGTTTCAGAGTGTCACAAAATCCTGTTTAATGTCACTGTTGCAGGCCATATATGTTTTTGGGTTTCTGCCTTTTGCAGTGAAGCTGCAGGCCTGCCTCCTTCTGTCATTCAGTGTTGACTCTTCTTTGGACAGGGATCCCTGTGGTTGATTGTAAGTCAGAATTCTGTAGTTCAGGAATGGCCTGCTGAATGAATTGCTGTCATGATAATTTGGACGATATATTTGAAGGAAAGAACAGTGATTCTCACGTGAGCCAACTTGCAGGATGTAATGGGAACATACACCATTATGTGGATGATTCACCCAAGGGAGTTTTGTTCACCATGATTAACAACAACCTGGCTTAGACTCCTCCCACTGTCAAATATTGCAGCCCCCTTCCAGTTTGCAAGGCAGAATTTCCAGAAGGTAAACACACACACACACACACACATACACACGCCGTTCTGTTGGTGGAATACTGTTGCCTTCTAGGTTCACATTCTTCATTAAGAGAAAATCTATACTCGTTTACCTTTAGAAGTCCAGCCAGGGAGGGAGAAGAAAGGAAGATGAAGAGACTTGTGTAGCCCCGTGGCCAAATGAACCTGCTTTCTTCTCTCTTTGTTAGTAAGGAAATTAAGTTGATTAAAGAACACTGCACTTGGTGAAAGGAAATACGGTATCCTTTGCAAAGATACTCCAAAGCTACTGAAAATACATTCTGTCTAATGGGACTTGTGCTAACATTCAATGGCATGCAGCTTATGTGGGGTCAGTCTTTAATATTGTGTCCCCTAAAGAAAGCCATCCCAGCTTGGTCTTCTCCACAGAGTCCACAGCTCAGCATATCTGCTGTTCCTTTTTAAGAATGGGGATCTATCAGAATTTTATTTTTGCAGACTTTCAAATGCTAAGATCTGACTCAACTCTTTAAGTCACCACCTCATGGAGCCTGCATAGTTAAGTGGAATTAAAGACTGGATTCCTTCACGTCTTCTCCTCCAGGCCTCTTTCAGCCACGACCTTTGACTTTGTATTGATTTTTGAAAGTCACACTGTAAGATTAGAGCTGAGGGTCTTTCAAAGGATGCATATTTCTGAAAAAAAAAAAAACCTGTTTGCTTATTTCTCAAAGCCAAAAGCTGTAAAGAAAGGAACGTGCTTTTAACAAACAGTCTTGCAGATTCAGCTCCTTGCCATTTCAGCAGTTCATGTGAATCTGAGACAGCTGAAAGTAGGCCGGTATTGTAGAGATGAATTAGGTTTCACTGCACATCTTATTGACTTTCCCAGGGTTTTTTTTTTTTCATTCACAGCAGCAGATCATTAGCTAATGACTGGCATAAGCAAAGAATCATCGAGTCTGTTATTTTCTTTATTTTGCCATTTATACCTTTCGAGTCCTAGGGATGGGGACACTATGCGCTTTGGAGTTTTAATTTTTATCTACCTGCACAACAACTCAAAGTTGGAATGGTTAGCCTCGTTTTAAATACATGGGGCTGTAGTTCACAGACTCTCAAGTACATGGCCAATGGCCAAGGACACACAGCTCATTAGTAAAGGATCTGTGATGTGGACACATCTCTGTTTGCCAGCCCTAGTGCTTTTGACCACATTCTCTCCTTTTAATTACTTAAATATTTTTAATGTATGAATGGGAAGCACATTCAAGTAATATTGTGAAATCTTAATGCCTCACAAAGCAATGAAATGTTCCATGATGTTAAGTAATGTTTTTAGAGATTTATGTTTATTTAGAAAGAGATTCAGAGAGGGAGGGAGACAGAGAGAGAGAGAGAGAGAGAGAGAGAGAGAGAGAGAGAGAGGTTTTCCATCCACTGGCTTACTAACAGATGGCTGCCATGGCCAGTGCTAGGATATGCCAAAGCCAGAAGCTTCATCTTGTTTCCCCCCACATGGGTAGCAGGGGTCAAAACACTTGGCCATGTTTTGTTTTTCCCAGGCCATTAGCAGGGAGCTGGATCAGAAGTGTAGAAGCTTGAAAATGAACTGGCACCCATGTGGAAGGCTGGTTAAGCAAGCAGTGGCATTACCTGCTGTGCCACATTTCCAGCCCTGGCATTAAGCAGCTGATACTTCTTTGAAGTGAATGCTTAGGATAGACTAGGTGTTGTGTGGGAGAAACCAATCATACAAATTAGTGATATTTAACATGTAAGATGGTGAGATTGACATAGAAGGAAATAACTCAAAAGGAAGCCACTCTTCACTTAGAAAAGCCCCGTGAAGAGGGTGACATTGGGGCAGAAGCATAGGAAAGGTGCAGTGGCAAGGCTTTTGAACATCTGGAGAAACATGCTAGAACAATTAGCAAGTACAAAGGTACTGCAGGGGTGCTGCTCCTGGACCTGAGGGAAAAGGCTGTGACAATGTGGACACGGTCTTTTGGGCTTGCATGAGGCTTTCTCGGTGACTTCCTGCCACGAGTGCGTGTATCCAGGTGTCTTCAGCGCACAGCCTCCTAAAAGTGGCAGGAAAGGGGAGGCAGGCAGAAGCTGCTGGGGAACCAGGCCATTTACATATTTAAATACCTCCCTCACATGCAATAAAGCTCAAATCATTTTAATTGAACCTTTAAATCCTTCTTACTGATAGGTATTTTAGGCATTCGGCTTTATGCCAATTATTGCATCATCTTAAAAGAGAAGCTTTTAAATTAATTAAACCCATTACACTTGAATATTTGATTCCTGCTAATACATCATTTAAAATCTTCACTTCAAAATAATTTGAGGGACTTGTAAAGCTATCAAAATGTCCCTAATCTGACACACCTGGCAAAGCATGGCCCAGGCTACACACAGAGACCAAAAGGGGCCTCAGTGTAGGCACAGGCAGGTAGATCTGCTGTGCCTTCACCCACTGGGCCACTGGGCCACTGGGCCAAAAGTCCCCTCTGCTTCGTGATTTAAACCACAAACAGAGCCCAAGGTCAAGGGATCCTTGACGGTGCTGCATGAGGACCTGTTTGCTCATTCCTGGTTGATCTGGTCTGTAGCCTTCTCACTGTGCCTCTTCTATACACTTGCTAATCTCATTCACGAGAGTTCTGCTCTGCAAACTAATAGGCTCCTACCTCCTCCACATAGGAGCCTGAAGGGCATGCAAATATTCACGCAGCAATATGCAGAGTGTGCAAGCAGTGGCTTGGCCTCAGAGTTGAGGATTCTGATGTAGTGGGTTTGGTGGGCGCTGCGGGGCTCCTGATGAGCTGGGTGTGGGCCTTGCTGATCTGCTCTGGTTTCTGTTGTCTATAGAGGAAAGGAATGGAGGGTCCATCTGATTTGGCTCAGAGGGTGAGGGTGCAATCATTCTACCTGCTCTGTGTCACTCTACTAGTTAGGGAAGGCAAGGCTGTGAGGAGTGACTCAGCCGCACCAGTCCTGATGTTTAATGGTCTTTTTCTCTCTAAGGCTAAGTTCAGGGCCAGTGATCTGGCTGGGCAGCAGCTTTTCTCCACTTAGTGCCACAGGTGTCCTTCTGAGTTTCACCTGTCTCTTAGTACCTCCTCGGGCATCCTGGGATGTCGGCTCGAAAGGACCCATCCTGCTGGGTTGTTCTAGGGGCCAGAGCTGGTCCTCTGCAGTTCTTCTCCCATGTTGCACTGGATAGTCCAAGTCTCTGGGTCTCTCTTAGGTGCAAGGGACCAGGAGATGTATCTCTCCTCTGTGCTTAGATGATGAACACACACACACACACACACACTTACTTTGATTTTATGACTGTAACTCGCAGTGCACTCCCTGATGCAAGTTTCTGTAGATTCCCAGGTGTGTCACATGCTCCAAGGTACTCCATATTCAGGACTCCTTCACCTGTCTGCCTTCAGTTCGATTCGGCTTAGCTTGAAGAACAAACCAATCTGGTTGCATAACAGATCCCTTAATCATCTCTCAGACTATTCTAACTGAAAATAGACATCTCATCTCAAGAATAATAATGTAGTATTTGGGCCCTCTCTTTAGGATCCAGTCCTTACAATGCTAGCCTTTCTGCAACCCTTGTTTTGTTGCTGCCACCAGGGGTGTTAGAGCGGGTATCTCGCAGGAGTTAATGATCTTACCTGTAGCACTTCTGAGTTGGGGACATCTGGACAAATCTGCAAGCAGACAAAAATATGGCTCCTCAGAAAGACAAGCTCAGAAGTGGGGGCCTCTACGTTAGGACAGATCCTCGGTGCTCAGCACACACAAGTGAATTATCTCTTGTGCAAATGGATGTTTTTCCAAGGAAGATCTCCAGGTCAGAAGTATTACCGTCATCTGGAGACTTTACCCAAACATAAATTCTTAGGCTCCAGCACAGTCCTATAGAATTAGGATTTTGGATGTGAGATGCACCAGTTGATGTTTCTGGTGGTCCGTTGGGGGATTTTCAAAAATTGAGAGAGAGGGGAAGTAAGAGAGAAGAATAAAGAATGAGAGAACTCCCATCAGGTGCTTTACTCCTCAAATGCTCGCCGTGGCAATGAAGCCGAAGCCAGGCACTGGGGACTGTGCAAGTTTTCTCATGTGGACCCCAGGAACCAGATGACTTGAAGCAATTACTGCAGCCTCCCAAAGTCCACAGGAGTGGGAAGCTGGAGTTGGGGGCCTGAGCTGGGAATGGAAGGTAGTTCCTCCATTGTGGGGCTTGGGCACTTCCCTGCGCAGGGTGATTTTGATGAATTTAATGTGTTTTTGAGAATGACTGGCGTAGATTTCACCTTCTCATTATGCGTTTGCATAAATCCAAGTAACTTGGGGAACTTTAATGAGACTTTATTCTTGTTGGGGAAAGTTATGAACATAGCCTTTCGGGACTCTTGTTAAAGAAAATGACAATTCGTTTAGGTTTGATGCCTGCTGCTTTTGTACGTCTAAACATACTCTATAGTGAGAATACTCTATAGTGAGAATCAATATCTAGAAAGACAACCTGAGGCAGTTCAAGTGCCTAAGATTGCCTGTGACTCTTCGAAGATGCCATGCAGTACTGCTGAAGAAATGAGCTAAGAAATTTCAAAAGCATTTTGAAGCAGTGATTGATTGCAGCGCTTTTGTAGTTTTGCTCGTTCCTTCCAGCCACTCTCCTCCGTGTGTCCAGAGCTCTGGGCAGTATGATGCTTTAGGGGCCTGGGATGTGTAATCCTTATGTTAGACACATTGCCAACTCTCCCTATGACTCGCTTTCTTAGTGCACAGTGCTAAACAATTGAAACCCATGGGGCCCTGTGGGGAGCATTATGAAATGCAATTGTGTTGACGTCTGTAAGCTGGGCGAAAAGGAGACTTGGGAGCACAGGGGCTCAACCCTGAAGGATGCTGGGACTATGCTTCTGGCAAAAGGCCCTGAAGTCATCAAGGTTTTCCTTCTTTTCTTTTCTTTCCCCCTTCCCCCCAAAATGGAGGCATGTTCCCCTGAGTCCTTGATTTCTAGTCCTTTTGCAATCATCAATTAATGAAACAGATCTGAACCTAAATCAGCCCTTTGCAAAGTGGCCTGTTGCCATGTGGAGAAATAGTATCTGCACCCCCCCCCCAGATTATTATCTAAAATGTTTATATCTTGTCTGAAAAGCAGAGAACATTAAACCTGTTTCCTACTGCTGGTTTACTCTGCAAAAATGTTTAGAACAACAAGTGCTGGGATCAGACCAAACGCGGGAGCTGGGAACTCAACCCAAGTCCTCCACGTGCTGGTGGTGGTGCCAGTGCTAGTGCCCTGCTGCCTCCCACGGCGTGTGTTAGCAGGAACCTATCAATGTGCAACTGGAGCTCTAATCAGGTGCTCAGATCTGGGCTGTCGAATGCCCAGGATCAGTTTCACTGCTATGGTACAGGTGTCTCCTGCCCAAATTATTAAAATGTCACTGGTCTTGACTTGGTCAGTTGCAGCTTAAGTTTCCAGATAAAATCAAATTACAGCTGGTCAACAGACAAAATTTTAGCAGAGATAAGGGTGTTTTTAAAATTTTTAAATTTTTATTGCAAAGTCAAATTTGCAGAGAGGAGCAGAGACAGAGGAAGATCTTCTGTCCGATGATTCACCCCCCCAAGTGACCACAATGGCCACAGCTGAGCCGATCTAAAGCCAGGAGACAGGAACCTCCTCCAGGTCTCCCACATGGGTGCAGGGTCCCAACGCTTTGGGCTGCCCTTGACTGCTTTCCCAGGCCACAAACAGGGAGCTGGATGGGAAGCAGGGTCACCAGGATTAGAACTGGCGCCCATTGGGATACCGGCATGTTCAAGACAAGGACTTTAGCTGCTAGGCCACCATGCCGGGCCCAGAAATAAGGGCCTTGACTGTAAGTAAGTAATCTTGGAATACACAATAAGTTATAGATCTAGGATTTTAGAAAAACTGGCTTTTAGGTTTTTTAAAGATGTATTTTATTTAAAAGAAAGAATTAGAGTGGGATTGATATACAGACATCTTCCATCCACTGGTTTACTCTCCAGATGGCTGTAACAGCTAGGGTTTAGCCAGGTCTTACACATGGGGCACTGGCCCAAACACTTGAGCATGTTCTGTTGCCTTTCCAGGCATGTTAGCAGTAAGGTAGATTGGAAGTAGAGCAGCTAGGACCCAAACCGGTGCACAGATGGGATGCCAGCATTGCAGGCAACTATGTAACTGCACAGCCACAATTTGACTCCCAGGATAATTTTGTTATATCTCTTATGAGATAGTCATGTGATATATTTATGTACTTAGCATTTCTGAAATTTAATTTCATTGGGCATCCTGGAGTTTTGTGCAGTAATTTTTATCAGCTGTAATTTATGACTTTGGCAAAGTGACACTTGGACCGAGAGGATGTCCTGGGCTTCCTAGTCTGTGGAGTTAGTTGGTGAAGGCAGCGTTGATTAAGCAGTTTTTACTTCGCTTACTTCCAAGCTGGCTTGGGCCATTCTTGCCTCGTGTCATCTGCATGGTACCAGTCCTGTTTGCACAGATTGAAGCCCATCTCTCAGCAAGTGCCCCGTCCAAGCTCAGTTCTCCTTACAGATGGGCTTTTCCCTGAGGATTAGGTTTACCTTTCCATTTGGGTGCTGGATGTTATTTGGATATTTTGTGGGTCAAAAAGCCTGCCATTTCTGACAGCGTAGCTCACTGCGGGCCTCTAGTATAACTTTTTTTTTCTTCGGTAAATCATGAAACCAACGTGGGAATTCCCAGAGTTCTTGATGTAGGTAACTGTGGCTCATCTCATTAGCAACAATTAGATGCATGGCAACACCTGACCCCCACCAGGTTGGGCTCTAATGAGAAGAAGGGAGCGGATGGTGCCAGGTACAAGTAGCAAAGCAGGATCCCTTGGCTTCTGTGCAAGAGGAACAGGCACCTGGCAGTGGCGGGGGGCGGCGGGGGGGAAGTTGTTTTGCTCATTCTGTCCTAGATTCCAGTTGCTGCTTTGCTCTGGAGACCTTTCATGCTTGTTTAGTTCTCTCTGAAATCAATAGGAACTTGGGACTCCAAGAAAACCTGTGAGAGTGAGAGTTGACCCAATTTGAATGTCCTTGTTGTTCACTTCCTCACATGCATTTGAACCTTAACCACTCAGTCTTTTATGCACACCTCCTGGGTGGGGTTGGGCTGGGGATTGCCCCCTTTCCTTGGTACTGCTGTGTAGGGTGACCTCTCGGGTGTATCAAAAACATAATGTCAGTTTCACCTGGCTGCAGCTTTGGTTGAGCCAGTGGCTGCATCATAGGATGAGGGGGTTGATGTTCTGTTTCTCTACGAGGTGCTGATGGATGGTTACTAGACGTTCTGTACTCACTGGTCTTTGTCAGACTCTGTTGAGGGACACAGAAATGTAAAATTCATATAAGCTGATGATATCATGAAATGTTATTAGTTGAAAAATTCTCACAAAAATAGTCTTAACTCACTGCCTGTGCAAATATCAGGCAAAGGACCAGACTTGGTTCATAGACTCAATTTGGGAAATCCTGTGTTGAAAATGCCCTCTCAATATCAAACTTAAAGTTCTACTGGTAAAAGGGACATGTTGGCTTTATCTTCCTTGCGGCTTCCCGAAGCACAAAAATGAAGGCCCAAAGGAACTGTTCCTAGAGGCTTCTGTTTACAGCATCCTTTGTTTATGTGTAATTGACTTTTGTGTGGATGGTAGATCAAGGACCACAGGTTCAAGCTGCATTTGATCTGTCTTCGAAGAAAATTTGGAATGTTGAGAGGAAAATATGGAAGCCAAAGTTGAGAAAAAGCACATTATAGGGGAGAAAAATGTGATGTAGTTTATATGTGCTTCTAAAAAAATGCTCAAGGGTATTGGTTAACTGGTAACCATGGTTACCCTTGAGCATCAGAAGAGAGGTTGTTAATTCCGTGAATTATGATGATTTTTTTAAAAGAATGATTTTGGTGTTATTGATGGATTTAATATTGGTGGAGTATTTTTATAAAAAGACATTCATGAAAAAACATACATTGAGCCTGTTTGTGTGAACCATCATGCACAACTCATGCATGGTTTTAATGATGTGGTGATCATTTTTATTTCGACACAGAAATGGAATATATAGCATTTGGGAAATCCCTTCCCAGTGAAAGAATTGACAACTAGATGTGCTTAGTTTTTGTAGGAATAAGAATATCTTCCCCAGGGAGGTTGGTATTTCAAATAAAATAAATGCCCTTAAAAACAAACCAGCAACCTTAACTGTACCGTAAATCCAACCCACATAGCCAGAGTTTCAGAATCCATTTCTCATTAAAATACAAGAAGGCCTCGCAGGCAGGTGGTGCCTTTGTTTCTTGATACCAACGTGTTTTAATAAGACTCCACTGGATTTTCAGTCCGTGATTTGATTAAAACTGACATTTATGTTAAATATCTGGCATGCAGAGTGAGGCAGGTAAAACTGAATTACAACGAGCTCCAAATCATGTTTACGTTGAACATGGTGGTTCTGAAAGCCATTGGGCTCCATTTGTCAGTTATTTCCCAGCTTGCGGCCTGTGTCACTGCTTCCCTGCCTCGTGTGCTGATCTGGTCATCTGAAATCTTTTTTGTCTGCCTGTAATTCGATAGGCCATTTTGCTGTCGTCCCTCTGTCTCCTACAGGAGAAAATTTTCAGAAATGGCTTGGGTTGATATTATTCATCTTTTTATAAGGGGAGAAATTCCTTGAATAATTTAATAGCCAATTGGCAGGAGGGGGACTTGGTATGAAAATGGATTTTCCTGTCAGCTTTAACATTCACAGCCTTTGATCCTTGCCACTCGCGTATCACATCATGGAGCGTTTGTGATCCCTTATACAGGTTTTTCTGTTTGACACCGCCGAAGGCGATGAGGTAACATCTAGACATTTTTATTAAGTTTTTTTTTTTTTTTTTTTTGCCTGTTGTTTTTTTTTTAAACCCACAATGAGCTAACTAGGGAAAAGAAAGCCCTTCTTGTTCTGTGAAACAGCAGATGCTGCCTTTGACCTTGGGACTTCAGGGCACATCCATTCTTGTTTGCATGTCTCGAATTACTGGCATTTGCCAGTACAAAAGCAGCAGTTGCAATTGAGTGCTTTTGAGTATATGAATGATTTTTTTTTTTAAGAATTGGTCTGCACAGCTGTTGCTAAAGAAAGCCCTGTTTTCCTCCCTTCTCCAATTCACTAATAAATAAGCTTTTCAAAAAAAATTTTTTTTGGCTCTCCTCTGACTTTTAATTGAAAATCCCCAAGTTATAGATGTTGGCCCCTGGGGGTCTGGTCTTGTCTCCAACACCCTGCCTCATGGGGAATGGTGCCTAAGGATCTGCCTGCTGTGCAAAGAACCCATGGTTTCTTGGAGTTGGGGCAAGGAAATGCAACAAGTGCTGGGTTAGGCAAGCCAGCCAGAGTGGAAATAATACATATCCAAGTAGGCCTTCTCTCTTGACACAGCCCCTCTACAATATTGTTTGCTTGGCTTACCTTTTAGAACATCATATGAAAGTAGCAAAAACTCTCTAGGATATTTGAGAGTTGGAGCGGGCATGGTGGCACAATAGAGTCAGCCACCACCAAGACACACATATCCCACGGTTGGAACTGAGTTCTGTCTCTGTTTCCCATCAGGCTTCTTGCTAAGGTGCCTGGGAAACAGCAGGTGTGATGGCTGAAGTGTTGGGACCCCTGTCCCCCACAGCGAGACCTAAATGAGTCTCCTGGCTCCTAGCGTCAGTCTAGCCCAGCCCTCAGCTGTAATGGGCATCTGGAGAGTCAATCAACAGGTGGAAGATATTCTCTATGTTTTTAAAGATTTATTTGTTTTTATTTGAATGACAAATTTTTACAGAGAAAAGAGACAGAGATCTTCCATCTGTTGTTCCACAATGAGCTGAGCTGAGTTGAAGCTGGAAGCCAGGAGCTTCTGTTGAGTCTTCTCCAAGGGTGCAGGGGCCTTGGGCCATCTTCCATTGCTTTCCCAGGCTATACGCAAGGAGCTGGATTAGAAGTGGCTGGAACGTGAGCCGGTACCCATCTGGGATGCTAGTGCGTCACTGTGCAGCCTCTTTCTCTGAATTTCAAATATGTGAGAGGGTAAAGTGAAATGTCTCTGCCTAGGAGTGGGTGCTTGGCACAGGACTTAGGATGCTGCTTGGGATGCTTCAAGCTCTGGCTCTGCTCTCAAATCCAGCTGCCTGCTAGTATGTGGCCTGGAAGGCAACAACAATGACTCAAGTACACAGGACTCTCCAGCTAATACAGTGATTGTGGGTAGAATGCTGGGCTCCTGGTTTTGACTTGGTCAGTCCTGGATGTTGTGACTATTTGAAAAGTGAACCAGCAGGTGGAGGCTTTCGATGTTTTAGTTTCTTTCTCTGTTCAAAAAACTTTTTTTAATTTAAAAAGATACTATTCTCCATAAAGTATGATCAAAATGAGATCATTAGCATTTTGTTAAAGGGACGCTAGCAATTTTTGTGTTTTACAAATAAAAAGCAGGACATAGGTGTGAAAGTTTCTTTTTCAGACAGTATATGCTTGAGAAGAAGATCATCATACGAAATCCAACAAAGAATTAACAAGTAATTTTCTCCTTTAGAAAGTGCGAGACCAGAGATACTTTTTCCCTTTAGGTGTCACAAAATACAGTGGCATTTCTTTCCCTGTTACATTTCCAGCCCGAGCAAGCTGACAGTGAGCTGCTCCCTTAGGTTTCTTTGTGTTCCTTCATAGGTCATTTTACTGTATGTTTTCTCTTTATCATCTGGATGTAATGTTTTATTTGCAGCTCATTATAGTGAAGCTCCCTAGTAACAGTTTATGTAATTTGAGTCTATTTATAGGCAAGACATAAGGCATATTCATCCTGGATACTTAGGAAATTTAAATTGGAGCATCATTGTTCTACATTAGTGATGCCTGCTAATTAAAGGATATGTAAGCTACTCAGGTATAATAGGCCAATGTGGAAGAAGTCCCCTTCCTCCTGACAAGATCAGCAAAAAGAAAGAAAATGGCTCCCAGACTGGCCAGCTTTCCTGCAGGAATGTGTCCCTATGCAGGCCCTGGCAGCTAAGGGTGTAGTGGGTAGCAGGTGATGAATGTCCTCTCTTGATTTTTTTCAAGGTCATCCTGCCAGACGCTTTCAGGGCCCCTCTAAGATTGCAGCTGATGTTTGGAATTTCAGTGCTTGAAGACTGACCCTCCCTATCAGGAGATGGCTAAGGTAGCTTGTTTTCAAAGAATGCTTTGAAAGACATCTTCATCCTGCCCATTCAGGTCCCTGAGAATACCCAGCCAGCAGACAGTGCCGCAGCTGTTCCTCTTGGGGAGCAGTCAGCATGTCCCTCGACAGGTGCATGACCGAAAGCTGTATTTCCTAAGAATGGTTTCATTATCACTGAAGACGCGAGGTGGTTGCAAACATCGCTCTGTTGGGCTGAGTTTCGGCACCAAGCCCACCGTGGTGCATAACTGGATGCCTGTCTCATGGCTGCTATGAAGGTACCTCCTCCTATGCAGTGTCTGGTGGGCAATGGAGGGGTCCTAGGTGTATCTGACAGCAAGAACAGATGTTCCTTCACTCTGACTTGCTGGGAAATGATATTAGCTCTCATCTTCAAGGTGTACATCAGAACCAAAGAATCTAGACTGACAAGAAGATAGAATGCTTTGTGATTGGTTAAAGTCTTTTCTTATTACTCTAGTAGGCAGCTAAACCATTTTCTCAAAAGGCTTTAGCTCTAGATTCTTCTTCTAAGAAGGGTTAGTGCCTATGACACAATCTATTTAGTTACTTTTCCAATGCGACCTTTTAGTTGGAAACATGAAATCCTGTAATTATCACATATTTGCATTTTATCAGGTGATCTTGTGGATATAAGTATAGTTCTTCCTTTCTCAAGCTAATGAAACAGTTGATGTGCAGTTAACTGTAAAACACAAGATACCGCCTTGAGTACCCTATGACCTACCTCGTGGGCAATAGAGTGAGAAGGGCCACATGAATGAATCATTTCTATACATTTTTCTTTTGAAGCTCAGATAGCATCGCTCATTTCCCTCCCCGACAAGGTTCATTGACTTCTGTCAATGCTCCAAAAAGCTTGGATCCTTAGGCCTGCTTGAGCTGCCTTTCTGGGTTTCACATGCTTTTGGGTCTCCTTGTATGAAGCTCACCTGGTCTATTAACTATTCACCAGAGACCCTAGTTTACATTTTCAGGCCCATGATCATAGGGCTTGGTCAACATGGGTTCAGTTTATCCCTTATTCATTTATTAAATCCTACTGATTCTGCAAGACTGAGTTCAAATGGCTCCTCTTGTGACCCTTCCACATTGCTACTAATCAGAACCAATGATTTCTTCCTCTCTGTTCCTCATGGTTAGCCTCCCCGGGGTACTCTGATGACCTGGCTAGGCTCTTCTCTTTCCTGCTTGTATCTTCTCAATGTGCTCATCTCCTCTATGCATACAATCATTCAATAATTACTTCTTGGAAGCTTCATGCTTGCACTGTGCAAAAAGGTGAGGCGATGATGGGGACCACAGAGCGAGACTGGTGTGGATGTTCCACAAAACTAAAACCTTCGGGTGGAAGTGAGTGGTCAGAGCACAGAGAAACTCACAGAGCTGGATGATTGGTGACCCATGCAACAGGATGATTGGTAGAGAAGACAGTAGGTCATACGCACTATGACCGGAGCTGATGGTCAGCATGGCTTCTTCTGAGACTTGAATTGTGCTCCCCATGAAGCAAGAATATGTGGCTATCCTCAACTTCTTCTCCCACCTGTCACCCAGGAAAGAACCCAGTTCTGGGGAAACCTAGTCATGTGTTTTGTTATTTCATAATGCTTGATAAAAAAAAAAATCCTAAGTGAACTTCACATGTTATAATTATTTAATCATTAGTGAATTTCTTGCTGAGACTGCTTTTACTTGCAAAGATATTCTTTTGGGGCTGGTATTGTGGCATAGTGGGTTAAGCTGCCACCTGGAATGCTGGCATTGCAAATAAGAATGCTAATTGGAAATGAAGCCTTGGATGAAAGAAGAACTTTTCTCTCTGCCTTTCAAATTAATAAGGTTTTAAAAAAAAGATCCATTTTGGAGATACCTGAATAGAGACCATGGAAATAGAAATAGACTCTGTCTACCAGGATTGGCTGATAAAGAAAGTAGCCCACTGTTTTTGGGGTGTCCCCTTCAAGCTACCACTGTTACTCTGAATCTCACATGGCATCATTTAGCTGCTCACATGCAGTTTTCGTCATTTTACGATGAAGAAGTTGAATTCGAAGATATTTTAATTTCCTTCCAGATATGCTGTGTAACTTCAACTGCATGTAATTCTAGACCTCTTTTTCCAAGATAAAAGTTAATAGATGATACCACAAATAATGACAAAGGTAATTTTTGCAAAATAGGTCAAGCTGGGTCCTTGGAGGCAATATTTCTGGTTTTGAATTTATAAGCTACCTGCTGGTAAAGCTCTTGAGTCCTCTGCAAACATTTGCCTTCTTGCTTCATTTTTGAAATGCTATCTCTGTAACTGCAAAGTGATTCCTGGGCAGTGTAATCTCTCTTTCAGGGCAGCATGCTGGGATGGTGCGGGAGCCACATGGAGAAGTTAAGCACATGCAAATCTGGAAGGCTAGCAACACAATTGATGGCACTCTGTGGTTCAGTCCCTTCCTCTTGAATAAAACCTTAGTGATGAGGCTAAACACTCCAGGAGCTACCCCACATGGGGGCTGCTGGATTTCAGTGATTAACAGAATTGGGAAATATGTGTCTTGTGAGAGCCAAGTTGGTTATTTGTTGGAGACACACAGGTGATGCCATTGACTTAGCGTGAGCTGGGTCCTGGGCTGTCCTCACAGAAGAGTGTAGCAGTTCTGTACATTTCACCACAAGAGAAGATGGAGGACAGTATAGTCCCTGTTTATATTTTGGCAACCTGAAAGTTAACGTTGCAAAAATAGAGACCCTTGATTCCCAAGGTTGAATGTACTCAGTGAAAGGGATCTACTGGCCCCTTGGGTACCCACTAAGAGGTGGGCATTTGGGGCAAGCACTTGCAAAGTAGTTTTGGTAGCTGGAAGTGAAACCCTCAGTATTGCTGTGGTCTTTGGACCCTCAGAAGGCACTTCTTGGATACTCAAGCAGCCATCCCTCGATTCAACTGCTTCAACATCTGAAAATGGATAAGTTTAACATATACTCTATTTACACAGACAGCTTTGCTATGACCATTGCAGTTTTTGGTAATTTGAAAAGAAGTAGACACACAAGAGGAGATCACAATTCTTCATCTCGTTACCCAGAGATAGCTTTTGTGAACTTTTTGGCATATTTCCACCTTGGCTATTGATTCCCCCACCAAGATTTTTTTGGTAAAGATTTATTTTGAGGGGCAGATTTGTAGGAAAGCAGAAGAGGCAGAGATTCTCTCCATCTGCTGGTACACTACCCAGATGGCTGAAATGGGTGGAACTAGGCTAGTCTGAAGCAAGGAGCTTCTTTCTGGGTCTCCCACGTGGGATCAGGAACAAGGACTTGAGCCATTCTCTGCTGCTTTCCCAGGCCATGAGTAGGGAGCTGGATGGGAAGTGGGGCAGTTGGGACACAAATGGACACCCATATCGGATGCTGGTGCCACAGGTGGAGGATTAGCCTATTATGCCACCATGCTGTTCCCCAACCACCCCCCCCCCAATTTTAAACTTAACACATATACACATGCGCAGTTCTGCAACATGCTCTAAACTTGAAGTTCCTACCAACTGTCATCTCACCTTTTCTGACCTGTAGCTCATGTTAGGGATATCTGAGGGAGTGCAGATGCATGCCCCTGGATGCCTTCATTCCCTCTTCCTTTCCCAACAGTGCAGAGGCCTGATGCCGGTTTGTGTGGGTCGGGGGGTGCTGTCTAGATGGGCATGTGTCTGTGGGAAAGCATGTCTGTACCTGGGGTGTTGGGCATTGGTACTTCCTGACTTTGTGTGTATGTTAGTTGCCAAGTCATTCTCCCTGACAGTCTGGTTATAAAACGGCAAGTGGCTAACTGTTCCCATGGATCATAGCCAAGTTTATAGCAAAAGAGAACAACTGGTAACAGTGGATTTTTTTTCTTTGAACTGTTTTGTAAAGAAAAATCTTTTTCCTCACAGACCTTATTAAAATAATGGGCAAGTCAGAGAACAAGTGCGTGGGGAGTTTAATTAGTATTTCTGGGTATCCGGGGCTTAGGTGACATGCTGGATGTGGGGAAGGTTCTCGAAACCAAGAGATTTGATTTCGGGAGGATGCCCGCTTAGAAAGGCAGCGGCTGAAGTCCTGGAATGAGACTGACCTACCTGCTTCCCTTCCCTCCCATGCGTAGTCTTGAGCAAGTTACCTAACTTCTATAAGCATCAGTTTGCTCATCTATGGGCACGGCGTAGTGAACATTTCCCCCTGGATGTATCACTTAGTAGTTTCTGGTCAGTACGCATGTGCCTTCTGTTTTCCGCAGCAGCACAGAAGGAATTCATCAGTGAGTCTGCGGAGAATGATAATGATATGTTAATATTTACTCAGAGAAACACCTTGCACAGAGCTATCTGTGTAATGCTAAGCACTGGAAAAGGTTTCCGTCGTACCTTATGGTTTGAATTTTTCTTCCCTCCTATTAAGGAGATTTGAGTAAGAGAGAAAGTGACTTGATGGAAAGAAAACGTTTCTTTGCCTTGCTGGGGAGATCTGCTTTGTACCATCCCGGAGAGTTTTTGAAAATGGGAGTGGTGAGTGGAAATTGTTTAAGCTGACCACTGTACATGCAGCGGGGGCAAACTATGATGCTAAGTACCTGAGTATTGGACTTTCACTTTTCCCTGCCTTAAAAGTGTAAATTCTACATTAATAGTCTCACATTCATTAATCAGTTATTAAACAGTATTCCTGTGCTTGTTTTGGAGAATAGAAAAAAAAATACACAGCTCTCTCCCTCTTGATTGGTGGAAAATCCTGTAAGGCATACTCTGCCATGTAGAGCTCTTCAGGGCGTTGTGTTGGGTCTATATGAGACATTCCCTATATAAGAGAAGCTGTGGACCTGGCATGACCCTTGACTTTGAGCATGACTTCTGACTTGTTGAGCACAGAGCTGTGGGAAAGACAAAGGAGAGTCCGTGACGTGGATCACTTGTAATAGATCACTTCAAAAGCAGATGTGTTGAGTGAAAACTCAAAGGTGGTGGCCAAAGTGGGGAGAAACTATTCAGGAGGAACAAAGAGCCTCGGGGCCTGGCCGTGAGCCTGGGATTTCAGAGCACGGAACTCTTGCCAAAGAGGAGTGCAAGAATGGAAGACGGTGCTGTGAGTCTTCTTCCGGTGAACGAGCCAACCCAACTCTGGAAAAGGAAAAGGCCGGTCTTCTGGAAGAGCGGGGATGGCTCCCATGTTGAGAAAAGTTTCAAAATGTTTCAGCACCTAATTTTATAAACACTAGGTTAGTTGTTAGGCAATTATTTAATAAGATTTGAGTTAGAGGTCTCTTTTGTCTAAATTATTTACTTGAGGGCCCGGCGCGGTGGCGCAAGTGGTTAAGGTCCTCGCCTTGCACCCCCAGGATCCCATATGGGTGCCGGTTCTATCCCGGCAGCCCCGCTTCCCTTCCAGCTCCCTGCCTGTGGCCTGGGAAAGCAGTTGAGGACGGCCCAAAGCTTTGGGAACCTGCACCCGCGTGGGAGACCCGGAAGAGGCTCCTGGCTTCAGATCGGCCTAGTATCGGCCGTTGCGCTCACTTGGGGAGTGAATCATCGGACGGAAGATCTTCCTCTCTGTCTCTCCTCTCTGTATATCCGCCTTTCCAATAAAAAAATAATAAAAATAAATATTTTTAAAAAATTATTTACTTGAGAGGCAGAGAGAGCATGAGAGTGTTTTCATATATCCCCAATTGCTGGCCCAGAATGGCCAGGGCTGAACCTGGGAACCAGGAGTTTAGTTGGAGTCTCTGGCTGGATGGTAGAAATCCAACTAGCCCTCATTGCTACTGACTCCCAGGGTCTGCGTCAGCACAGGGAATCAAACCTCAATACTCTGAGCTGGGATGGGATGACTTAACTGCTAGGCTCTTAAGTTTCTCTTAAGATTCTCACCCATGATATATATATATATTTATTTATTTATTTTTGTCTTAGAACCTCTTGCATTGCTAAAAGATAGAGAACTCCAAAAAGTTTTTGCTTATGTGAGTTTTATCTGTCAGCATTTAGCATATTACCAAAAATAGGGACTTTATTGAATGGAATGAAAGCATGTTAAACTATAAGGATACACAAACACGCATCACTCTAGCTGCAGTGAAGACGTCATGTCTGGCATGTGTCCTCTGGAAAAGTCCGCTGTCCCACTGAGGGGGGTGAAGGTGGGAAAAGCACTAAGCATCACAGCTTTATTACAGAGTCACTTTGATTTCACCTCCCCACTGGCAGGGTGTCAAAGACCCTCTGAGGCCACCGAACCACTGAGAACCTTCTAGACCACTGACATAGACCTAGTTGTGCTTGCTTGGGTAATGGTGCTGATGTCACTCAGCAGATTTATCCACTCCCCCACCCCCCAGGATGAGTGGCTTAGCCAAATGCATGGTTAAAAATGAAGGTAAACATCATAAATAATTTATGACCTGGAATTAGTACTGTGAGTTTTGAAAATAAGAAGAAAAAGTCAACAATCGCAACAGAAGAGAAATTCAGTTCTAACTTTTCTGTATTTTGTAGTTTTGCTGTCATTGTGTTTAAACATGCTAAGTTGAACTTATGAGTCAAATGAGTGAAGAGACTGTTTAAATCATGTATCTTGACTCTTGAGAGACATGTAAGAAGAGACCTTCTCCTGAAGTTTTCATTTTCACGAACAAGCCAGAGAACAGAGTTTGAATGTGATGACCATGGACATGGAATTATTCAAGCCCTGCGAGTTGTGTCAGGGTGATGGCACCGAACAGCAGCTCTGCCCTCAGCAGCTAGTTTTCATTAACCTCTCCCCTGAAATACAACAGAAAAGAATGCAATAGAAAGCAGGTTTGGGAAACTTGTAGAAAGCACAGCTTGGTGTAGGGGCTGATGGGTTCTGCCTTCCTGTCCAGTTGCCTCTGACTGTGACCGTGAACCCCTTGGTATGAATCTCATGTTCTGAAGATGCAGGACTCTGGATTGGTCTCCCAGAACCATGCAACATTGCTGTTGATGTTCCTCCAGTCCTGGTGTCATCTTCCAGATCGCACTTGTCACTGCCCCTCGCATCCCCATGGCAGCAAAGCACACCCTCGCCGTCTCCCCAGTGGGGCTGTTGCCTTGGGAAGAGGAGGTGAGCATGAGACTGCTGGGAAGCAGGAACGCTTCTGACCACCCTGCACGTTGTCCCTATTCAATGTTTGTCTTGCTGGTTTCTTGGGGCATTAGCTGCATTTACATTGGGGCCTTGTCATTTCACTCTTTCATGAAAACCCATTTCGTTCAAGTGCTTGGCCAGAAAATATAACTTTTTGTTGTTCAAAATGAATTCCAGTGTTCCACAGTCTCACCAGTGCTCAGTGGCATGGAAAGACTGAAAAAGTTCAGATGCTGGTTTTTTTTTCTGCCATATATCTTGCATGATCTAAGGAGTTTGGGTGGCCTCTACAGCTTGTCTTGTTTTGGGTAAGGTAGTCAACTACGCCATACTTTGAGATGCGTTTGTGACGCTAGTGAAAGAGTTCAGTGAAAATCTTCTCTCTAGAAGAAAGGATTCTTTGAACTTACTTCTATTCCGAATAGTCTTTTCCTTCCTGGGCTGGTTGAAAAGAAAGCAGGACAACAAACAAAAACAAAGACATGTGCTGTGTAGCAGCCACGTTAAGGCCTGGGTTTGTTTTAGCTGCCTGGGTTACTACTGCTTCCAGTCTGGTGTTAGCAACATTCTTTACCCCTTTCTTCCTTAAAGCCTGTCCGAGGTCCCTGGTCTCTTAACTTTGGTCTCATAGCTGCTACTCTGCTTTCCTGGAAGAGCTTTCCTATTGCTAGCACCTGCTAATGTAGTAGCAGATATTTCTTCAAACTTTTCAACTCACGTAACACTGGGGTCACCTCACGTTCCTGGGACATCTCAGACTATGTGGTTTCTGCTCTTATATAATTCTTGCCTCCAGTGCCACACTTCCTGGCTGGCCTCAGGTTCCTTCCTCAATTGACAAATGAGTCTTCTCTGTTGGCTGCTCCTCCAGCTCTGTTCCTTGCTGCAGCCAGTCGTGCATGACTCAGCATCATTATGTCGGCCTGGGGTTGCCTTCTCTCAGGACAGGCCTGTAGGCTGGCAATGTCATTTCATTACACCACTCATTGAGCATTTCGTGACACTTCACTCGTAGGTTGTGTGCTAATTTTCACTGACCTACATAACAAGTGGCAAGTTGTCCATTTTCTGAAGCCTATTTCTTTTGAACTGGTGAGTATATTCAATACAACACTCTGTGAGCGTGGCAGGTGAGGCATCTTGAGGCAGTGCAAAGCAGGAATATGCTTCTATTATATCCATCAGAGAAGGCCACGAGCACATCCCTGTCTTCCGGGATCCATGCCCACTTGTTTTTATTTTTTTAACCAAATGTTTGAAATTAGGCAGACTTGTGAGAGTATTACAGTATGTATTGATTTGATTTGTCCAATTGTGGGTACTTTGCTTGTATTCTTTCTTTCTCTTCCAGTGTGGGATTATGTTTGTAAGTAGGAACCTCCCCACATTGAAGTAAACACCAAGTGTTATCCAATTTCACCCCTACGTTTTTCATTGTCATCACTTAAGAATAAGCATTGTCTCTACATAGTGACAAAAGATTGAGTACGCAAAAACTTAGCACCAATATGGCATGGCATGGCATGGCATTTAATCTATAGTCTGTGCTGACATATCCTTGGTGGTTCAGATAATTATGTGTATGGCTTCTTGTTCCGACCAAGGATACCACAGTCCCTTTGGCAGTGCTCTTCTGTCAGTCTTTTGCATCCTAGAATAGCATCCCTCATCCCCTCCAATTTGTTCAGAGCAGTGAAAAGTGTTTGATACAGTGTCCCATAGTCTGAACTTGCTGCTTTGTGATTAGATTCTAGTTCATTTCTTAAAAGTCTTTTAAATTATGTTTTCATAATCTGTCTATAGATCTATCCATCCATCCATCCATTCATCCATTTTATAATTTGTTTCATTAGTTGTAGCAGTTCTAGCTTAGAGTATCAGCACTCACCCTCAAGTTAGCACAGATATCTGAGGTCTCAGCAGTATCTGCTGTGGTTCTCACCAGCATGCAGCATTGCTTCCATCATCAGCATTTACTTTGGAAGCACAGATTTTTGCTCATAATTCCTTGCCCAGAATCATTTTTAAGATAGCTTATTTTGCAAGTCTTATAAGGAAATCATGTTCTGTATCCCAGAAATAATGTCAGATACAATACAATACAGTACAATCCCTTTCATCTGCTTTGGAACCATGCACATATGTTTGAGTTTTGCTCTCTGAGGAGCATCTGTAAATTTGAGAGAAGCAGATATACCGTGATGCTCTCTGGCACCATGGAGCCTGGCGGTGCTGAGGAATCACCAGCAAAGATTTTCACTTACGGTTCATGGCACTAGAATGGAAACTACAGTAGATCTATCAGTCACCAAATTACACATGGGTCTGCTCACATCCAAAGACTTGTTGACAAAAGTGTATTTCTGAACCTTACTAACTAGTCAGAAACATTGCTCAATCAGGATAAATTGTGGATTATGTTTAAAGATGAAATTCCAGAGGCTGGTGGTGTAGCTTAGTGGGTAAAGCTGTTAGCTGCAACACAAACATCCCAACTGGGTGGCAGTTCAAGTCGTGGCTGCTCCACTGCTGATCCTGCTGGTGACCTCAGGAAAGCACCAGCAGATGACCCAAGTGCCTGGTTTCCTGCTGCCCATGTGGGAGTGTCAGCTGAAGCTGCTGGCATCAGCCTGGTCCAGCAATGGTCATGCAGCTCTCTGGAGATTGAATGCAGCAGATGGAAGATCTCTTTATATCCTCTTCCCTTGGGAGCTCTGACTTTTAAGTAAATATGGACCTTTTTTTTTTTTTTTTAATGAAATTCAGTTCATCTTTGTAAATTTTCTCACACAATTCTGATGTTTAGTAGTTATTGAACGCATCTGTGTACCATTCATCTTTATTAATATTTAGGAAGTTGAACGTTACCGTTGCTTGTTGTTTAATTTGAAAGAAATTGTTCAACCATGCGATCGTGTAACTGATCCACCATAACTTCAAAAATGTGAACCATCAGTCATTGTCCCCTCTCTGCCAGGTAGTATTTGACTTGTGCCTGCCATTGAGGTCTAACTACAGCCACCTCTCAGCACATCTCAGAATAACACCAGGTGATACCACCAAGTGTCTGAACTGAGGTTGGGATGTTGGAGTTTAATCTAGGTTTATTATAATACTGAAGCAACTAAACTGATGGGAAGGCAACCTGGCTTGTTGGATCTCTAACTTCAAATGAAAGTCGGGCTTCTACTGGAGTCCTGTTTCCTTCCTTCAAGTAGAAGAATGGTATCCCAACATGAAACCGTCTGAGGCTGAGGCAGCAGCAACCTTTGATTTTGTAAATGGTCAAGTGGTCCCCAGGAAGCAATGTTGAGCTCACAGGAAAAGGACCAGGTTGCTTTTCCACACTTCCATGGCATTTGTTTGGCAGGATGACAGCAAGCCCAAATCAGTGGATTGCTTACACCAAACTGGAAAGACCTCAGCACAAGTGGCAATAGAGGTGGGTTACTCTGCCTTGTGGGAACCACCTCTAACAATAATGGCACGTTACTTTATAGATACAGAAGCCTGAAGCTGTGCCCCAATGGTATGGGGGTACAAGGCAGAACCTTGCGCTGAACTGAAATGAGTGGACACAATCCCAGGGCAGTCTCCTGGGAGAGCAGGCGGTAGATGAGACTCCACCTCTTGGCTGCTTCGCACGAGGCTGCTGCCATCTCCCTTTGTTTCTGGGGGAAATCACAGAAAGCTGCCCGAGACTCAGAGCAGAATGTGGTTAAGCCTCGCCTGCACGGCCTGTGGGGAGATATGTCACATCACCCAGGCTCTACAACAGGGACAAGGCCTGCAAATTGTCCTCCTCCTTATCAGGATGGAGCTGGCTGACTGATGTTTGGCCTTCAGCTGTCGTATCAGTCAGGGTAGGATGGTTGTGCTGCAAGGGCAAATAGCCCCTTTTCCTGGTGTCTGCCTACAGTGAGACTCACATGGTTTCTTGCTTGTTCACTATCCATATCCAGTGAGGGCTGAGGACTGCTGGTAGCGCTGCACCCCATCCACACAGTCAGGGACCATGTTGTAGCTCTTACACCTTGTAGCTATAACATCTGTGAGTCCTGGCCGTTCGGGTTCATCATGATAAGAAGGACATGTGCCCAGCTCTCTTACACTTGCTCTAAAAGTAACAGAAGTTACATGTGCCTCTAGTGTAGTTGCAACAGCGGACACATGACCATCCCAACTGCAAGGAGCTGTGGAATGTGAGGACACAGATGGAATGCATAGTGTGTGCCACTGTTTTTGTTTGTTTCCCCAGTCTGGCTTAGCATTCTTTACAAATGTGTATTGATTAAAAAAAAAGTCACCTTTGTGAATGCTTTGCATTTTACAAAATGCTTTTATATTAATTGTTAGAGGCAAAGACATGTATTCCTGAAACAAGAGGCCAGCCAAGGGCCAATGTTCTGGAACTCAGAAACCATCGTTGGTCCTTGCATACTACTTCATGGGAACCAACACGTGCTTGAGACTGTACTGATTTGGGTGGAGGCTGGGAAGATCATTCTGTGCTTGTCCCTATTGAACGAAAATCACTTGGCTGCTGGAATACCATCTTAGATCAGCAGCGATACTGCTGTTGTTGAAACAGTCTGTGCCCACTCTTGTGACTCCAGAACTACAAGGGAAAGAAGCTAAATTCCTGTGCAAATGGTATTATTATTGCAGATGCAGAATTTAGTCTCCACATACATCTAAGTAGAGATTTAGTTATTGCTCTGTAGAAATGAAAAACAAGAGAATATAATACAAATGTCAGCATATACGTTCTCTTGCTCAGTTGCTGATACTAACCAGCTTTTGATATATTTTAACCTTTACTTTGGCAAAATTATTACATTTTTACCATAGGATTACAACAGATTTTGTTTCTTACACTTAAGATATTTAAAAATAACAGATTCAGGCTAGATGAGCTGGTAAACATATGAAAAATTAATGAAATATTATGCAAATTATGTATATTTAGTCTCAAAGATGAAGAGATGAACAGCCTCTGGATTTTATTATCATAAAATATACATGCATAATTTGTGGTACAGAATTAAAAATTGATTATCTGGGTGGGACAGGATTTTAACAGCCTTTGCTATGAGATGTTGGAGATCGGCAGTGAGGGAGTTTCATGTGAGTGTGTCTTCAGGAAAGCTAACAGTTTCTATAGGGCTGCTGGGGTTCCAACAGGAAGTTATCTTCTCAGCGCACTATTTGCACAGGAAGGTTGGGGTGTGGGCGCAAGACAGAAGTACAGGAGTACTTGAGAAAATTTGTGCCAGAGACAGTATTGTGGTGCATGAGTTGACCCACTGCTTAGGATAGATGCATCTCCCATCTGTATGCTGGTTCTAATCCTGGATGATCTACTTCCAATCCAGCTTGCTGCTAATGCAAAGGCTCAAAAGACTCTAGTCTCTACATACGCCTAGGTAGGGATTTAGTTGCTGCTCTTTTTAGATGTGAGAGATCAGGATGGAGTTCCTGACTTGGCACATGGCCTTGGCCTAGACCTAGCTATAGCAGACATCTGGGGAGTAAACCAGCAGGTAGAGGATCCTGCTCCTATGGATGCTTTGAGAAATATATTTTAAAAGATTCATTACAAATAGAACTAAAATACAAATTGAGCACAGATTTTTTTTTTAAATCATGTATATGAGTGATCTTCAATATATTCAGGGAAAATGCATATTGTGTAAAAACTTGTATGAATTTTAAAAATATTTCACACCCAAATAAGTTTCTCCTTTAATTCCATTTTTCCATGAGCTTTCTAAAGACCGCTCTTAAATTCTGAGCCCAATACAATGCATTGTTTTTCTCTACTGTCCATGAGCTTGGTGGCGGTGTTTGGAAGTCAGCAGGGAGAGTAACAGTTATGTTGGTGCTAGAAACGGAGGCAGGCCATTCTTTGTGTTTTCTCTTTCCTCCCTGCTTTTGCTGTCTCTCTTTTTTTGGAACCACAAGGTATTATGGGTCTGGAATCTCAGAGCACACACTGAGAATGATATCCATTTACACTTGTGCCCAGGCATACGACTGACTCGGACTATGATAAAATCTAAGGAATTAGATTTCTTAGTAGAACTGAATAGCTGAGGGTAGAAGAAACACTAAGAAAAAAATGTCTCCTGTGGTATGATTAACAGGTGAGCCCACAAAAACTTAGACAAATGTTTTGTGTGACTTGAAAATAAGGGTAGAATTTCCAATGTATTTTAACTTGTTACCTCTGCAGAAAGGAAGTTACTTTGTGAACTGATGCTTTGGAAATTTGATCTTTATAAATGTCATTGAAGGATTTCTTACTGAAGTACAATCAGTTGTAGCTGTCTAGATCTTTGGGCATCATTGCCTTCTGGCTATTCCACCCTATCTCGGGTTCTCTTTTACCACCAGAGTCTGTTATTTGGTTGGGCAGTTTTACAGCTAGTCTTTCACATCATACAAGGTAATTTTCCCCAGATCTCATACCTGGAAGGTGACTAGTCAAGATTCTAATGTTTGTCATTGGTCTCCGGAAGCCACATTCTGGGAATAGAACAACATAGCTAAGAATGCCACTAAGATACAGTTGTTCTAACGCTTTTGATTTGTGTAATTTCATTTTATGGGAGACATGAAGACTCAGAAAGTTTCTATCTACTGATACGTTTCCCTGATAACTGACTTAGAGCTGGACCAGTTAACAGCCCAGAACTTGTTCTGGTTCTTCCACGTGGGAAACTTCAACCCAAGTTCTTGAACCATTGCCTGCCCTTCCCAGGATGTGTGTCAGTAAGAAGCTGGAGCAGAGGTAGAGGAGCCAGGTGCTGATCCCAGACACTCTGCCGTGGGATGGAACAAATACGCAAAATGTAAAAGCCACTAAATCTAAAAATATTTACTTATTTATTTTAAAGATTTACTTATTTATTGGAAAGTCAGATATATAGAGAGGAGGAGAGACAGAGAGGAAGATCTTCCATCCGATGATTCACTCCCCAAGTGAGCGCAACGGCTGATGCTATGCCAATCCGAAGCCAGGAGCCAGGAACTTCTTCCGGGTATCCCACACGGGTGCAGTGTCCCAAAGCTTTGGGCCGTCCTCGACTGCTTTCCCAGGCCACAGGCAGGGAGCTGGAAGGGAAGTGGAGCTTCCGGGATTAGAACCGGTGCCCATATGGGATCCCGGGCACGTTCAAGGCGAGAACTTTAGCTGCTAGGCTACACCGCCGGGCCCCTAAAAATATTTATTAAAAATGGAAATGAGCATGAAATGTATCATTTTCCTGGGGGTTTCCACATTCAAAGTGCCTTGATTTAGGCATTCTAGTTCTTTCTTGGAATGAGAGAGTGGGGAGATTGGATTTAGGGTCCAGTGTTAGGAGCCTTTCCTCCGAGTGTAGCATTGCACTGATCCACTCATGAGACATCCATTTATTGCAAGGGCTGCTGCTCTCCTGTGACATATTTATAGAAGTTATTATCTGCCTACAGTTCAGGAACTTAAAATAGTAGGGGTCAAGCACAGGTCATAGTTGAACGAAGGTTTGAGTCCAAGGTTATCTTCTGTGCTCTGACAAAGTGCGAGGAATTGACTCTTTAATTAACATCATTTTGGGGAATGACTGAAAATTTGACACTTAATATCCATGATTGTATAAAAATATGCTTTTAAAGGGAGTACATTGAACACAGTTTAAATGATAGCTAATATCCCTGCAGTACTGAATCAGTGGTTAGATGGATTGAGTTGGAGTCTATCTCCAGAGATTGAAGCTGGACCCTGGGGAGAGGTGAGACCTATGTTTAAAGAGCCGTCAGCATCTCTTGAATGAGAGGCAGACCCTTGGGAACAGACCAGATGTTGTACGCAGGAAATGGTCCAGTTTTGTCCAGGCAGTAGCCACAGGTGCTGCGTGTGGCTGGGACTGATTCTGAACAGCTATGCCGACTTCAGGAAGCTACCACAAGACATGGGCTTAATTTCCCTGGAGGAAAGAAGGAAGAACTTGCCATTCAAATTAACACTGGCTGCTTTTGCAAGTTGGCTAATTGAGCTCTCGAACAGCAAAGACTTTGTGGAGAAGGTGAGAGGCAGGATTAATAAATTTTGATTACAACAGTGCTAGGAAGAAAAGGGTATTTGGGGACAGGAAACTTGGAGCTCCAGCTCGGAGTGGGAGAGAATGGCCGTGGCCGGGACCTGCTTGTGTGTGTGTGTTTCCCAGGTAGAGGCGTGGCTGGAAGGCCAGAAGGCAGGTACCCAGGAGAGATGTGATGAGTACCCACAACCACCTGTGTGAAAACGGTGTCTGAGAATTGGGGTCCTTCTTACCTGGTCTAAGGAAACATAAGCTGTCATATGTGGTTCTTTAAACCTTTTGTGCTGTGTCTGGAACTCTTCGCTCATGAAAGCACAAAGCTTCACCCACCCCACGCTACCCATCTCGTGGCCCCCCACTCAGGATCAGGGCTAGATACATTTCCTTGGCTTACGTCACAGGTAAGTGCGACTGTAGTTGGAATTCTGGCCAGTGGAATCAAAGCAAGGATGTACATGCCTCCCAAGCCTGTTGCATAAAACCTTCCTGCTCTGGCTGCTGCTCTTTTCCATGTCTAATAGCCTGACATAATCAAGGTGATCTTGGAATCTGTTTTGAAGAGGGTAGAGACTTTGTCAACTTCAAGTGCCTGAATGAAGAAAAGGGAACCACCACAGACCTGAAATATTCAAATGGTGCTATTGGTGTTTTCATGAGCAAGAAATAAGTTCTACTGTGTTGAGCCATGGAGACTAGGATGGGTGTATATCTTTTGTACTCACCAGGACTGTCCACTGTAGATCATTTTCCCATTCTTATCTGTATTTGACTTACACTGATATCTCTTAGTTTCTTAGATTGTTTTTGTGAAATTTGATTTTGTCGATTAAAAGGTAAACTTAACAGCACAAATGCAAAACAGTACCACTACAAATAAAAGGGAACTGAAAATGAAGTGAAAATAATGGTACTTATTTCTAGCTCGATGTTGTTGCCTGCTAGCTCTATGCAGAAAGGGGAAAATTAGCCATTTATTAGAAAGGCGCTAAAGGCATATTAGCACCAAATTGAGATGTGTTCCTTTACAGATGCAGAGGAGTTAAAAAAATAACTTTCCTCTAGTATGATTCAGTGCTATTTAATGTGTCTCAACCACCTGCAGCCAGCTGGTTTACCAGTGGTACATAGACAGCCTGCCCTTGGAAAACTACGATTTACTAAGTGAAGGCCAGATGTGAATGAAGGCTTGACAGTGGGTTGAAATGCATGGTGCAGATGTTTATTTGATCTGGCAGACCCAATGCATCTCCTGTAGAGGTATAGCCAAATGAGACTTTTGCAGGCACAAAAATACTTAGCAACCTGTACTTAAATCACTTAAAATTTGAATCTTGAGTAATATAGGGGAAAACTCAAAAATTCGTGGAAAATATACCGTGTGGGGAAAAATAACTATGTATGGATTTTTCAAATATTTTGCACCAGATCATTTTAATTCCTCCTTTCCATGAATTTTCTGAAGTAAACTTGTAAGTAGAATTGATGTGTGTAGTTTCTGCTTCTAGCATGATGGAGTGACTTTGGAACATGAACTTTTCCATAGAAAAGAGCTATAAAGTTGGGGCACTATGAAAAAGAGGAGCTACCCAAATGATTTTTAAAAAGTACTCATTTATGCGGGAGACAGAGCCACAGAAAGAGAAGAGAAAGCTGAAGCTTCCATCTGCTGGTTCACTCCCCAAATGGCTACAGTGCGCAGGCTGGGGAGGTCAAAGCCAGGAGCCTAAAACTCCACCTGCTCTCCCACATGCATGGGAGGGGCCCAGCTACTTGGGCCATCTTCCGTTACTTTCTTCCACATATGCATTATGGCAGTGAGTTGGATCAGAAGCCGATTAGGTGGGATTCCAGCACTCATTAGAGATGTTGATGTCGCAGGCCATGACTTGAGCACCGTCCCTACCAAAATGTTTTTGAGAGTAGAAAAGAAGCAGGCAGCTTTTTGTAGAGCAAGGGATACCTAGGAGGGCATGTACTTGAGCTGTCTGCTTTTGCAGCTTTGAGCTGGGAACAGCTTATCATTATAATGTAGCACAGAACAGCAGAGTTCTGATTAAACATTGTTTTTTTTTTCTCCCCAATCTTCTCCTCTTTACCTTCCCCCATTTTCTTTCTTAATAACAAGATAAAGTCTGGGATTGTCATCTTGGCAGGAGAGGAGATGCCCAGAGAGGAGGGAGTGACCTGAGGGGAGCCTCAGGTTGCAGGTGTTTGTTCTAGTCTTTGGCAGATGTTCCAACCAGGCATCCAATATGCAGTCTCTGAACATCTGATTTCCTATACATTTCATCCCAGTTCTCTGGTTTTTTTGTTGAGAAAACATATTGTAGTGTTCACTGCCGTTTCCTTAAATGTTTTCCTGTGCTCCATAAAAGGGTTGGATTCACAGTGAGAGAGTGTTGTCCCTTCAGCAGCTGAAGTGTCCAGCAGAAAAACTTCTTCTACAGAGATTGCTTTTTCCTAAATAGAAAGTTCTGGAAAATTACACAGCAAAGATTAACCATTGGTAGGCTTAAAAGTTGCCCATAACATTATGAATGATAGATCAATGGGATCTAATGTCCAACATCATTTGAGTTTTAGCATTAAAATTTACTTTTGATCACGTGATCACTGCCATTTCTCTCAAAACTATCTTGGGCTGAGTGCACTGTGGAGCCCTCCCTATCTCATATCATTTGTTACCCAAAATAATCTAATGAAACAGATTTTTTTTTCCCCTTATTTGCGATATAGCGAAGTGGGTTGCCTTAGGATGAATAACTTAGACCACAATGTTAGTGATGGTGGTAGAATTTAAATTCAATTTGGCCTGGATCTGAGCCCTTTACCACACTGTGCATTTCCTTCTGTTGGAAATCTACCAAATTTAAATGTTGACATCTGCCTTGTCATCTTTGCTTACCCACAGATGTGTGTGAGCACCAGAGAATTACAAGTTACAGCAGGAATATCTGATTCAGTTTTAATGGTCATACAAGCCTTCCCAAGAACCCAAATTTAAGGGTCATACAAGCCTTGTCAAGAACCTAAATTTCTACAAGTGTTTTGCCCCCAACATTCTCTATTTCTGTCTTCAAAGCAAAAGTCTCCTAAAATCTAACAGCATTTGCCAATGTGGTAACTTATTTAACACTGCAGAATGATGTTGGATAAGCCACATGTGAAGTCCTGTGCCGAGGACCCAAACCGAACTGAGGCCTCCCCTTACACTTCAAATTTCATTTTAGAAGTGGAGCAGTAAAGACATGTTTTTTGAAATGTTCCAGAACTGAACTGGCTCCTGGCAGTCAAGTTAGTGAGAGGATGGGAATAGAATATTCAAAAGCTATCACTTTTTTCTCCTGTCTCATGTCTGGCAACGTCATGCAGGATATCAGATCAGAACTGACATTTATAGGAGACTGGAAATTTCTAACTAAAAAGATGAAGAGTCTTATTTATATTTTTATCTATTTGAAGGGCAGAGATAACCAGGGAGAGATCACCCATCCTCTGGTTCACTCCCTGATGTGTTCACAGACTACACACAGGAGCTTGGAGCTCCATCGGGGTCTCCACTGTGGGTGCAGAAGCCTGCATGCCTGGGCCACTTTCCACTGCTCTCCTAGATGCAGTACTAGGAAGTTAGATCTAAAACAGAGCTGTGAGAACTCAAAGAAGCATTCTAATTTGAGATGTCAATGTCACAGGCAGTGGCTTAACCTACCACTGTCCCAGATGAGGAGTTTTGAAGAACTCGCTAAAACCGAATTTCAATTCCACTTAGGACCACAACTTTTTTTTTTTTTTTAATTAAGGGTGTGAAGGAATCCTGAGAGTACCATTCTTATTTTTTCTTTCTGCAGGTACATTTAGAGACCAATGAAAGTTTCATGTCTGATTTGAAGGCAGGGACTCACAATTGATTACCCTAGAAGCAGGTGTCCTACCTTCCACTTTGGACCATTCCATGCACTTTTACTTCTCACTGCCTCTTAATCTAATTCTTGAGAAATGTGCCGTTTATGTGACTTCTTGTTACCTGTTGAACCAGTATTCCTGAAAGGGTGCTTAGAATGAAAGTGTGTGACTTACATTGTTCGCAGTCCAGGAACATGTTATTATTTAAAGGGTGCTAATGAACTTGAAAGGAGGAAGAAAAGCAAAGCAGAAAGTTTGCTGACTTGGATAATCTTCATTTTACTGTGAACACTGACCTTGAATAGAATGCTAAGGAACATCCCACACCTTGCTTGACCTGCTATTGCATTGGATTAGATTGAAATCAGAATTTATGAGCTTTTAAAGCCATATCAGTATGAAATATGGTAAAATCCGAAGTAAAGCTCCAAAACATATTACCAAACATTACTTAGCAGAAAAGTTTTAGAAGAAGCCAGAGCCTTTCTTCCAAGGTGAAGTCCAAAGAGAATCCTAGGGTCAGGTTAGGTACAAACCGGGTGACTTTCTCAAATGTTCTAGAGTTTGCATTAAAGCCAAAGGGTAAGTGGCTATGACAGTTGATCAGATACTTAGGAGCCTGTACTTTAAGTGTGTTGAATTTGAAAAGGATCTAAGATGAAAATGGGATCCACAAAGAACTTTCTCAACAACGAAAACAAGAATTTTTGCCCAGTTTTTGAGTTGGGATGGGAAACAATCCACAATACCCAGGATGCGCTGTACCTGCCTTGGAGCCATAGGAAAACCCCTACTTTGCTGGAAATAATACCACAAAGGGATATTTCACAAGAGGCCCATTTGGCCATGGACACAACACTGTGACGGGAGCAGCACTAGACAAAGGTGTGGCATCATGTAAAACATCTTACCAACAACAGCCATTAAAAAAGATGTGGATGTGCAAAATAAAACCATGATATCATAAAGCTTGTGTGACAGTTGATGGTTATGAGTTCCCCATGAAAGGGGACTTGTTCATAGAATTCTTCTAGCTACACTTCTGTGACCTAAAGGAGACTGTGTGAATGGCAGTGCTTAGCAGGACCTTGACTTGTATTTGGTGCCAGCTAATATTAGTTGTATCAGAACAAAGATGAAATATCTGTTTACTCCCCAAGGTGATGTTTCTGTTTCTAAGCCTTGGCTTTAATTTCTGATGTAGTTTGATAGAGTGAAGGAATCCAGTAAACATGGAGAAGACCTAGAATACCTGGGTTTATTCCAGAAATATCTGAGTAGATTCCTCTCCACCTGACATTCAGTGTCCTCCTCTGAATGTCCATATCACAAGATTAAGCATTTGTGAACATTTGTCCTTTTATTTCCAGTATATTTAACATCTGCTGTATCTGTTTTAGTGGAATAAAGAGAAGGGCAAGGGTGCAGGGGAGGATGGGGGAGAGGGTGGAGAGGAAAAAAAGCCATTTAAAACAACACACACACACACAAAACAACACACAACCCGGCTTCCTTCCCTTCCTTTATCCTTTCTGCCCTTTGGATTAATCCATATGTGCTACTGAAGTGGTTCTTCATGGGATGTTCTTCCTCTGTCCCCAGTGGTATCAGGATATATGTGTTGAAATGAGCATTGCTTCCTCCTCAAACCAGAGTCCATGAAGCCTCTCTCCAAAGGGCAAAGATGGTAAGGCTCTATTACTCCTGATCTTTAGGATGGAGCAGACCACACCCCTAGCTGATGGAGTCCCAGGATAACTATTTTGCCCCAAATCAGTGTTCATCAGGAGTCCTCTTGGAAAAGGCTCCTAACACTCCTTAGGCACCAGAATCGCCAGAGCCTGAAGGCCACTCAGACATGGCATCCACGTGTTCTGTGGCAGGAGTTTCTTTTCAGTTTAGAACTCTTTGGGTGATATTAATCCTCATCCTGTCAGGATTGAGAACCACTAAGAGAACCTTTTTATCTGCTACATAAAGAAGAATAGGCTAATTTTATTAAAATTTAATAAATAGTTTGTGCATTTCTTAATGCTTATCCATCTTAGGGCACACGCAGCACATTAAAACTGGACTAGAGCAGTCATGTTGTGAGTGACAGAAATTAGCCAAGAGTGTCAGGTTGGCCATAACCATAGAGCTGCTGAGGTTTGAAGCCACCTGTGTTCCAAAAAAAGTCCCACTTTCTACTCTCACCTCGCCTCTCCACTCTCACCTCGCCTGGCCACTCTCGTCTCGCCTGGCCACTCTCGCCTCGCCTGGCCACTCTTACCTCGCCTGGCCACTCTCACCTCGCCTGGCCACTCTCACCTTGCTGGTCACATTTTCTTTTGGCAAACGCAGTGAAAGTCAGGCTCATATGTGATACTACTGCGAGCAAGTTCAGCCTGAGCATAGCTGAGGATTTCTAATGGTTGATACATTTGTCCCAGGCTTAGGAAGAAACAATACATTATCAACAACATATGTAAAAAGCAATTTTATCAAACCTTTGTCTCCATGACTTATGTGATTGAAATAGGTGATTCCTATCCAGAAAGATAGTCTGTATCCTTTAAGTAATTTAAGACATATTGCTTGCTAATGGTCTATTTTCTTATGTCTTCTATTTAAAAATTATGTAATATCTTCAAGCAGGACATTTAGCTTCATTCTCAAGAAAAGGTCTTCAACAACTCCCCTTGCTTTCAGTTACTGTTACTGTAAGCATGTGGCAGAAGCCTAGCATCTGCTCAGGTTAAGCTTCTGTGTTTTTGCCTGTTAGTCAATATCCATCATATCTGAGGAGCCCCTCCTCCCTGACTTTAATAATCAATAGGAACATGGTCCCTACTAATTTGAGCACTTGCTACTAGACTGATTTCTTAATTTTATGATTATGCATGAGAACTTATGAAAGATTTGCATTACTCTGGGTGTTACATATATATATACATATAAATATATATATATATTTTAAAAACAAACCCTTTAAATTACATGCAATTTTGAGAGGAATTGCAAAGGCCAGGGGATTTATTTGGCACTGGCTGTTGGCAATTGAGTGCTCATTTTAGGAGGCTGCACATTTGCGGAGAATTAAGTAGAATAAATTGTCCGCAGCATCCAGATGTTGTTTTTAACAGTAGTTTTTCTTATGGTTTTGGACTTGAGAATGCTGGATGGTTTGTACTACAATCCTCGGAGAGTTCAAGACAAATTGATGGGCTGTTTCTCCAGAGTTTCAGCTTCAAAGGTTTGAACTAGGGCTGAGAATTTACGTTCATGAACAAGTCCATGGCTGATGCCAGTGTTCATTGCGCAAGAAGGATGATGGTGAAAGCCAAATGTTTGGGTTTTAGAGATGAGACACCCACTTAGCCTATCTGCATAAAATCAGATGTTGTGTTTAAATGCATCTGATGAGTAACCCAGGTTATACATACCTGAAAGAACATTTCGGGGTCCTGGTAGAGAGGTAGTGCCCTTGCAGTAATTCAGAGCAGGGGGTGGCAATGTGCAGCAACAGATCACCTTATTCCCTTGGTCCCCATGCTTGTGGTCATTCCCTAGGACCCAGCAGCAAAGCCACTGCTGGATTACTCTGCCTTCGGGACTTGTGTGGGGCAGCAGGAATTTGTGTTCCTCACCTTCTCTCCCTAAAGCTCTGGGTCAGTTAAGGTTCCCTCTGCGTATGAGGAATTCTGCTCCCTCTTTTTCTTGGTTGCCAGGGGCAGGAGCCATGGTTTTCCCAAGTGCTTGGCACTGAATGGTGGCCAGAGCCTCACTGGTACAGGGCCCCTGACTGTTCATCAGGTAGGCTCAAGTCCTTGGTTCTTTGTAAGATGCAGCGTTCAGGGAAGCTTTAGCACCAGTGTTTGCTGCGATCTATGACCCTGAATAATGATGCATTTGGCCTTCTCATATGTTCATTCAGGTTGGGGGATCTCACACGTAAACCTCATTTTTTTTTTTTTATCAGAATAGCACCTCCTGCCAAAAAGGAGGGAAGAGGTAGCTCTATTTTTATGAATAAGAGGTGGAATCCAGGAAATATTTCCAAGAACTGTGTTTTCTTAGCCCCTTTTCTGACCTGTAAGATACCCGAGGAGAGTTTGGTAGCTGCTAGTATTACATCAGAAGCTTTTTTTTTTTTTTCAGGTTAGCACAAAATTGAGTTTCTGTGCCCTCTCCCAAGAAACTTTGACAAATATCTAGTTACACAATTTAAATGAAAAAGTTCTTTCATAAAGGCCACGTTTTCTCATCCTTGAGAGATTTCACAGTAAGGAAGCAGTAAAAGAAAAAGATGCCTGGCTCTGCCTGGGTGCCACTTTCCC
The DNA here is from genome assembly GCF_017591425.1 of Ochotona curzoniae. Classification (NCBI taxonomy): domain Eukaryota; kingdom Metazoa; phylum Chordata; class Mammalia; order Lagomorpha; family Ochotonidae; genus Ochotona; species Ochotona curzoniae. The sequence continues at coordinate 28,340,717 of NW_024467096.1, forward strand.
TATGCAGGTTGCAGGAGTTGGGTCCAACTTTGTAGGGCCAGCCCATGTTGTTCTACCTGTATAATCAAGAATAGTTGTCACGCAACCCTGTTACAAGATTAGGGCACAGTCCGTGCGTCTTGCAGTTTTATGTTCCGGAGTTTTGCTTCAAATCTTAATACTTTTCCTTCTCTTGAGACTCTACATTCTTTTTTCTCATTGAGAGAATGATTTGATCTCAATGTTTTGCTACTCTTATTTTTTTTTTTCAATTTCATTTGTCATTTCAAAAAGCTTCAAGGTACTATCAGGAGAATCCACAGATAGTTCCTTTGGCAGAGATGTTGATTACAAAAATCCTTTTGGCCACGTACCAAGTCAGTGACCTATAAATATTCTATGCGGGCTTTTTTTCCCTCCCTCTTTGTGACTCACTGCGATAGAGATCTTGGACCAGTGCCTCGAAGAAAATGTTATTTTGATGATAACCAAGGATTCTAATCTGTAGTAGAATGGAAAACACTGATTATGGCCTGGAGGATTTCTTCTAGTCCCAAACTCATCTTCTAGATCACATGGCCAAGTCTGCAGCATGAGAGGGGAAGAAACCTGTCCCCATAATCACAGGTTTTCTGTTTATACCATTGTCCTCATTGACCTTCATGCCCTGCAAGATTTAGGGAACTGTCTAAGGGGTGTGTGTATAAATGGATGGATGGTTGTGTGTGAGACCCGAACCATGGAAGCTTGGTAAGCTTGAGTGTTACCTGTGGGCTGTCAGAAACATTTGAAACGTGTTGCTGTTTCATCCTGGATGAGACACCTGTTAAGCAATGAACACACATTGCCTGATTTCATACTCAGAGCACTTATATGAAGTGGAATCTGCTTGTGGCCTCATTTGCAGACTAAGAAAATAAAAGTCTTGTTTATAACTCCCCAGTTGATGTACACTGGAGCTTGCATGTCTGTCTTTCTAGCTTGAAAGCAAAGCTTTCATACTCTTGGCTACCTGGAGCAAACTTGTAGTTGAAAAATTGTGAGTCTGGTGGGAATTTGGACATGCTGGTAAGTTTGCAGTCAGGATCGGAGGATCTTTCACAGAAACTGGAAAGCTGCCACTGACTCTTCTCCCTCCCCAATTCACAGTGCCCCCTTTACGTTGTTCTGTTGGTTGGTTTCTGAGGTTCCTGGGTAGAGAAGAGTACCTCCATTCCAACAGAATTTGATCCTCGAGCTAGTCCATTTCATTTTGATTAGAATATCTCCAACTTACAGAAGCTATTTATGTTTCCTGCTATGCCCCTGCATAAGGATTTTATTACTTCCTTAGCATTCTAAAAAGGGTAGTTCCTGAAGGTGTGACTGAGTTTGGTTATTCAATGGGCCCCCAAGCACCATCTGTGTAACAGACTGTTCCAGAAGTCCTTCAATTACTCCTATAGGGCCATTATCAACATTGAAGTAACCTAGCAATATGTGTAGTAACAGAACAATAGAGAAATACCTCTTTCTCTAATGATATTATACCAGTATTGCATGCTTAAAATGTTATTAACAAAAAATGTTATTGGCAATTATAATCATTAACAATCAATGTCCATGTTAAGGGCTTTATAGTTGTTGCTGATTGATATTAGGTGACAGTAACAAAGTATTAGCTCTAAGAGTTTGACAGTGGGACACTTTCATATAATAGTACATCCTGATTGTTTCCAAATTAATGAGGGCTTATTTGATTTTTTTGATCCATATTTGAAGGATTATTCTTTTTTGTGCTTTTTTTTTAAAGATTTTTTTTCATGTATTTGAAAGGCAGTTACAGGGGCTGGGGCAGGGTGGAGTGGGAAATCTTCCATCTGCTGGTTTACTCTCCAGATGGTTGCAACATCTGGGGCTATGCCAGGGAACACTCAGAAACCAGGAGTTTCTTCTGAGATTCCCAAATGTGTGGCAGGGACCCAATCACTTGGGCCATTATGTGCTGCTTTCCCAGGTAAACCAGAAGGGAGCTGAATTGGAAGTAGAAAATCCAAGGACTTGACTCAGTAGAGAATATCGTCATTATTGGCAGGAGTTTAATTTGCTGTGCCAAAATGTTGGCCCTAGAAAAATTACTCTTTTGGTCGCAAGGTGGTCCCTAATGGATTGACCAAAGGGCTCACAGTGGAGTATCTTCTATTTTTCAAGAACTTACAGTATGTTAGGCAAAAACCCAACATATAATCACATTTCCTAAATATTTTCATCCACATTCCACAGATAAAAACTGAGAATCACACAGAATAGGCAGCTGACCCAAGGATAGAAACATCTAAGTGATGCATACTGGAAGCCAGAGTATTGTATGTGGTGTTCAAAGGACACTTAAAGTATGGAGTTCTGTTACTTTGTGTTATGTGTATTTTTTGCATTGTAACATCGTTATTTATTTACTTAGTTTTATTGTCCTTATTTTCCATGATACAGTTTTATATAATGATTCTTCCTTCCTTCTTTTCTTCCTCTTTCCCTGTTTTCTCTTCCTACTGCTTCTCCCATATACTATCAAGGTATATTTAACTGTTTCATTGGTAGTCCTTTATTTGGGATTGTAAACTCTATTTTAAAAATCCCACTTGCAATCAACTTAAAATACTGGGATTTTGGGTTGAATGCCAGGTGAATATGATCCAATAATATTATAAAATTGTCTAAATAGCTCGGGCCATATGGGGCCCATGATGGAAAAGTAAGAACCAGAGCTTAAGGAAGTAATACAATAGTTTCATGATGATGTGTATCAGACTAACTGTACCTGTAGTTATGGTGTTGTTTGTTTCTATACTTCATGGAAAAATGAAGAGATTCTGCATGAGTTTATATGAGGAACGGCTAAATTAATCTAGGGAAGATAATTTGCGTAAAACGTAGGGAGACATGCTTGTTGTATTCAAATATTTGACATGGCTGTCATATAGGAGGATCAGAATTCTTCACAGGGATTTCAAACATCTGCCTACTAGGGAGAAGTTTTAGAAAGATAAATATTTATTTAAAATAGGGACTAACTTTTCAATTCTTAAGAGATACTTTAAAAATGAAAATAGACTGTCCTGGTACATAATGATTTCTTTACTAGCTAAAGAATTAAATCCGAGCTCAACCTTTTGCTGAGAACACTATGGGAGAATTCAAGTGCTAGTTCAAGAGCAGAGGAGTTAATGGTACCCGACAATCATCCAGTTGAATAATCCCATGATTAAAGTATGCTTCACTGTATGACTGACCCTTTGTTTAGTCTTTCAATTATAAAACGCAAGTTTTGAATTGGGGGGTAAAATCAGCATTGTTTGAAACCATGTTCAGCTTATAGTTTTGCATATTAGAAAAGACTAGCTGGAAAAGAATGTAAAATTAGAAGAAAATTTAAATATGATTTAATATTGTAGAGCCATGTGGTAAATAAATGATACAAATAATTATTTTTTTAAATCCCATTTGCTGTAATGACATTTTTAAGATTGTGCAGAGCCAGTGCTTCCACCTGTGAGATCACCATCCTATATTGATGTTCACTGGAGTCTTGACAGCTCTATTTGTTTAAGACTTATTTTCTTTATATTGGAAAGTTAAATTTTACAGGGAGAAGCAAAGAAAAAGATCTTCCATCTGCTATTTTACTGACCAAATGGTCACATTGGCCAAGCTGACCTGAAGCCAGGAGCTTCCTCCAGGTCTCCCACATAGGCACATGGTCCCAAGGCCTTGTGCCATCATTCATTGCTTTCCCAGGCCACAATCAGGGAGCTGGATGGGAAGTGGAGCAGCTGGGGCACAATTGGCACCCATATGGGATCCCTGTGGTTGCAAGGTAAGGATTTAACCACTTCACCATTACACCAGGCTCCACAACTCCAGTTTCAATCCTGCTCCCTCTTGTGGCTTTAGGAGGCAGCAAAATAATGGCCCACCTGCACCCACATGGGAGATGCAGAAGAAACCCTTGGCTTTGGACTGACCCAGATCTGGCTGTTGTGGCCATTTGGGAGTGAATCAGAAGATGGAAGATTCTTTCTTTCTTCCTCAGCACAATCCCATTTGTGTGTATGTGTCCTCTTTCTCTAGCTCTTTCAAGTAAAAATAAATAAATCTAAAACAAAAAAAGATAATATATGGCTCATCAAAAAATTTCACATGGTCTTGTAGATACTGGCAGAATCAGACTATGCCCCATGTGGTGAGAGGCTAAAGGCTGTGGTGAGGTGACTGGTATGAAGTTATTCTATCTTGCTGTGTATATTCGGGAGGGATAAGGCAGGATAGGGATTCTGATTTGAAAGGCAAAATACTTAGCTAATTGTATTTAAGTGCATTTCCATTTGAAAATATATCATCTTTCCTATGGATAGGAGTGATGGCAGTCTGTCTAGCCTTATTGATGCCTCTGTCTGTGTGCAAAACTATTAGCAGGTATGTGTTCATACCTGGACTCGGGGCAGGAAGATAGATCCTGAAGGACTCTGTAATTCCAAATTGCGTATATTTGAGTGTTAATGTTTAAAAGACTACTTATTTATTTATTTACTTGAGACGCAGTCACAGAAGGGGAGGGAGAGACAAACATCTCGTGTTGACTTCCTCCCCACATGGCCACATGATAGGGCTAGGCTAGGTGGGGCACAAGGCAAGAGCCAGAGACTCCTTTCGTGTCTTCCACTTGGCTGGCAAGGGCTGAAGCACTAATGTTGTCTCCAGCTGCCTTCCGGGTGCATTAGTGGGAAGCTAGATTGGAAGTGGAACTGGTGATAGTTCAGTGGGCTTAACCCAGCTCCCATACAGGCACCCTATTTTTACCTCCTGTTAGCTTTTTTGGTTGGTGCAGATTCATATCATCTAAATTCCTTCGTCTTAAAATGGAAAGGAAACTGATACTATTCCCTTATTGGTTGTTGTGCCAATTAAAGCAAATAATATGTATAGTACTTGGAGAATTGCAAATAAATTTGCCATATGACCCAGCTATCAGGCTCCTAGAAATATACTCAATAGAAGTGAAATCTGCATATGAGAAGGGGATCTGTAATCCTACATTTGCAGCAGCACAATCTACAATAGCAAAAACATGGAAACAATCCAGATGTGCGTCCAAAGAAGAGTGGCTAAAGAAACTGTGCTACATCTACTCCATGGAATATTATTCAGCTATTAAGAAGAATGGAATTATACTATTTACAATGAGGTGGTCTCAACTAGAGATCATTATGCTCAATGAAATGAGTCAATCACAGAACAAATACCATATGTTCTCTCTTATATAAGGAAACCAGCATGGAAAGTGTAATTTAACTAATCCGATCCATACTGTTTTTGTTTTGTTTTGGCTTCATCCCATGTGCTTTGATGTTTTTTATTTCAGTTTTATTTATTCCAAATACTCTCTTTTCTCTTGTTGAATTCATTGCTGACTCATGGATTATATGGTGGCATAATTTTTCCCAAGAGACTTGTATCTCCTTCTTGTCACCTATGTGTTGGTTACTCAGTGGCACATTTTTTCATGGAGCTGTAGTTGTTGTCATTGCTGTTGAGATTGTTGTTCTAACTCATACCAGTGGTTGACCTTGTTTCATGACTTTTCAATTATGGAAATGTATGATGGAATACTGGGGTCTATCATATCCAGTTGTAGGGGAATAATGGATCATGCTTCCATGCTTCCAGAAGAAAGATGGATTACTAATGAAACTGTTGGACATGTGTAGACAATTGATGCTGGACTGTTTGACTTTGTACCAGCAATGTTGGGGTACGCTTAAATAAGAGACTGATAGAATCATAATTCCTTATGAAGAATTATGCCACTGTAGGGGAAAATCTGTCGGATGGTGGGATTTTGGGGGGAAATCCCAGTATATGAATTTGTAACACATGATTCAAAAATTCAAAATAAAATATGTATATATATAGTAAAATAAAAGAAATAATATATGCAAAATATTTAGAACAAACATATTATTATTCTAAATGTTACACACTGATTTTATTGTCCTCATCTTCCTCATTATTGCTGTGCCAAAGAGAGTAATTGCACTTAGAAGTTGCCTTCAAGGGAATAACTCAAACAAGCCCACATTCACGTTGGGGGCCATTTTGAGAGTCCTTACCACAGCAACATTAGAAGTGGATGCCAATAAACAGCTGGCAAGGAGATGGGCATTTGTGATAGTCAAGGTCTGGGATTGCTAGTGCAAATTATTTTTCTCCAGTTGGGATATCTGTTAGCAAAAATCCTAAAAAGTTACAAACTTCTCAACTTAGGAAAGCTGCCTCTGGAAACCATTTAGCACATGTCTAAACTATATACAGTGATATTAATGGGAGATATTTTAAAATGTAGAGATTTATATTTATGAATGTGGGAAGATCCAGTTGTCATAAAGTAAATTTCAAAAAAGCAAGCCACAGACCCTTGCATGCAGGAGACTGCTATTAAAAATCAATGTCTTGGTAAATGCCATCAAATGAGGGTTTTTGTTGTTGTTGTTGTTGAATTAAATCCAGGGATAGTAGGGTAATATCTAGTTTACCTTTTTTTTTTTTTAAATGGTGAACATTTATCTAAGCAATTGGAATGCCTAGATCTCATTTCAGAGTGCCTGGGTTTAATTCCCAGCGCCAGCTATTGGTTTGTTTTCTACTAGTTCTGACCTTTGCAGGCAGTTATGATGGCTCCGCTAATTGGGTTTCTGACACTTCTTTGCAAGACCTACCTTAAGTTCCTAATCCCTGGCTTTGGCACACTGCCTGTGGCTGGCATTTGGGGAGTACCTCAGCAGATGGACTTGGGCAATCTCTCAAAGAAACACATCGTTTCTTACACTTTGTATTTTTCTTTTGTTATTTGTGCATGGCTTTGTCCACTTCTATCTATAAGTAAACTTTTAATCCAAATGCTGAGAAATATGATCTCCTTCTAGAAGACTTTTCCCTCTGAAAGAGAGGAATGGTGTCACACTCACTTCCTCATCAGCACGCTTGAAGGCTCCCATCAAGAACAGTGCTGTGAACGGTAGTATTTCCCACTATCCTGGGAAAAGATAATTGATGAAATTCCCCTTGTTGGTGGGCATTTTGGAATAATCCCCCTAGCCTCTACCATCCCATGTCCATTGAGAATCATGGTCATGGAATAAAGGTTTTTACAGCAAGCTAACTTCGTTTTGAAGGTCAAATGGGTTGTGTACAGAAAGACTTCCTATGAGTTAGTTAATGTGCAGGAGTGTGCTGTTCATGCTGAGTCCCCGACTTGGGCAAGGGCTGTCCCTGTCATTGGGAGGAACACTGCATTTAATGCTTTCCCTAACAGACCATCTCTTCCTTTCCTATTTTCTCTTCCTGAAAATTGGATTTACCTCCAGGCAATATGGTAATTTAAAAGCTCATGATTACAATGGCCAAAAACATTACATTCAGAGTCTCTCTCTTTTTTTTTTTTTTTTTTTGGTAAGTATCTGCTAATACTGGTCTTTGGCTGAAAAGTCTTAAGTGCTGCTATTGATTGCTATCAGTAAACTTCATTCTAATGCCCTTATTGAGATACAAAAATTCATCTGTATGTCGGGAGTAAAAGCTGCGCTTCCTTTTTGACAAGCAACATCCAGAATGTAGCAATGAAAATACACGTGCAAGATTCTTCCTGTCATCTGAAATGTCAGGAGAATGATGATATAAGGACAGAATCTTGCCATCACTGTAGAATAGAGGCAGAGTTCATACGCACCTTGTGCACTTACTGAATAAGCAAGTGTTGCACCCGTGTCTTGGGGCATGTCCTGTCTGTTCCCATCAGGGGAGGAGCCTTTGACTTTGATTTTTTTTTTTTTTCTGAGGATCAACTTGGCCATAGATAACATTTTCCTAGAAAATCTGTTGCAAATCAGGTCTCATGAAAAAGAGATGATACATATATTAGATTTTATGGACTGTCTGTTGCAACTACTCTGTCTTCACTGTAGAAGACAGTACTACACAATATGTAAACACATGGGTGAAGCTGTATTCCAATAAAGCTTTATTTATTTACTTAACAGCCAATATGGCCCAGTGCAGCAGCCTAGTGGCTAAGTTCCTCACCTTGTATGCTGTAGAATCCCATATGGGTTTTGGTGGTGGACCCATTTCCCATCTAGCTTCCTGTTTGTGGCATGGGAAAGCAGTCGAAGACAGCCCAAAGTTTTGGAACCCGGTACCCGCATGGGAGACATGGAAGATGCTCCAGGCTTAGGATCAGCTCAGTTCCAGCCATTATGGTCACTTGGGGTATGAACTCTGCCTCTCCTCTCTGTTTATCTGCCTTTCCAATAATAATAAATAAATCTTTAAAAAAAAAAACAGTAACAAGATTGAGTTTGTCAACCCCTGCGATATGTCTTGTTTCCCAGAACAGCCCATAGAAGCTTACTTATCTGCAAAGTTGCAGATACCATGTACATCTACACTATTATTTAACATGTATGAAGTTTCACGTCAGACAATGAATGTGAGGGCATGTCTAAAAACAGTACATTTCTACTTAACATTTCCCAGATCTGTTCCTTAAAAGCTACTATTACTTTCAGTTTTATCTGTTCTATGTATTGTATTCAAATTTCAATGTAATAAGCTTCTAGTGTTGTGTCCAGTTGATTAGCTTTAGTCGCTGCTAGCTTTCTGCTGAGATAGCTGGGTGAGCATTTAGCTCCCTGCTAGCCTCGCATGCCCATTCTTGCAATAAGATATATTCTGTTTTTCCTACTGATTATTGAAATAAATGTTGTAGCAAAAAGTTCACTTAGTAAGCTGAGTTATTGGTTACTTGATGAGTTTTCACTTATTAAACATGTATCTTTTTGCCACCTCTTAGACTATTAATAGAATAAGAGTCAGAGCACATCTTATTCTGCAGCTATAGTGAAGTCTCTGTTGTAGAGGATTCATTCAACACATTGTTTATAAGGGAGATAATGATGACCGTTAGCTCATTTCTCCTGTTTGTATAGCTGCCTATTTTTCAGTAATTCAGAAATTCTGTCCTCTGCATGTTTGGTTGTTAAATCACAACTTCAGTTTTTGATACTCTTTCACATTCTTAATTTGTTCCCTTTTTTCCAGACCTTCCACTCCTTGTCCCTACAACATACAGGTGCCTGGGTCTGCAGTTCCCTGTCACCCAGGAATTGCCTCCCTCTGGTCCACTGATTCTCACAAACCACTCTACCTTCATTCTGTGGCCATGCCCTTCCTACGGTTGCACATACAGTCAGTTAGCTTCCGGTGAGAGGTTATAGGAAGTTAACTTTTTCTGAGTATTTGGAAGTGTTTTCGTTCTGTTCTCATATGAGTTGATGATTAGGATGTATACAGAATTCTGGAATACAAATTATTATCCGGAAGTCCCAACTGTTAGATGTGTTGGGAGCAAAGTGGTTGGGATGGAGTAGAGAGCTAGCGAAACTTCAAGATAAGAGAGGCATTTGTTGTCAGACTTCCTAACCTGCTCTTGACATAATGATGCCATTCTGATTCCTGTTCTTTGTAGATGATTAACTTTTCTCTCTTTTTTTTAACTGTGGTGATTCCAAAATGTACAATCACATCATGCGTTTAGGAGAAATGCGGCTCTTTCCTTATTTATCCTCCCATTTAATTTCCAATTTTGAAAATAATTACTAGGGCTCCTCCCTCCTGTTTACACATTCTTATTTTTTCCAGAGGATTCTCTCCTTGTCTGAGAGATAATATTTTCCTGACACTTTTGAGGAATTTTTGAAGTTTGTTTCTAGTGCCCATCTTACTGGTGTTTCCTCCGGGACCATTTATCTTGCTGTGTTCTTTCTTGTGGGAAATTTCCTCATATGTCATATGTTTTGTAACTCATAACTGTCCATTCATAGTTAAAAATAAGGCTGCTAAAAGCTGCTTTGTGACTCTGTGTAGAATGTCTTTCATGATATTTGAGGAGGTTGGATCCTGAATGTGGAATCTTTTTCCTTGAAAGAACTTTTGTTTTCTCTAGAAACAAGTACTCCAGATTTCTTTGGGAGAGAAGGGGATTGGGATGATGGAGAGGAGGAAAGGGAGAGAAAAAATTAGATGGGGGCATGTGATAGGTATTAGTGGATGGTTGCTCCAGATTTCAGATCATTTTTTTCCTCTTCCCTTCATCTCCTGCTGTTCTTCATCTTTCTAGGCCTTCCCACTTTGACCCAGTTTTTCAAGGTCAGGTAGCTTCTGCCAGTAGGTTTCCTTATAGATGTCTGCCTTGACCATTAGCTGCCGCCTTTCTTCTCTCTGACTTTAAGAGAAAGATACTTCTCTGGGTTTCCTGAGGAGCCCGTTACATGCTGGTTTTGAAAAAGTTGTCCTGAGTTTATGCCATTTTTAATCTTCTGTCAGGTTATGTTGCTTGATTTAAAGATCACCTTGCATGGTGATGAAATATTCTTTTCTCTGCCTATCTTTTGAATTATTAGATGTGATTTTATTTTGCTCTCCATTTTCTAGCTATGTGTTGGTTTTTCTTCTAACTTGACCTTCGTGTGTATGAGAAAGAATTGAAATTCAGGATGTTTGAGTTGTTGTTCCAGCTTACAGTAAAACATTCCCCATTCCTTCACTCATCTCAGCTTCCTCCCCTTGGATGATGTTGATGGATGGAGAGGATGGCTCCTTATTCTTTAAAGGTCCAAGAGCTTGAAGTGCTTCTGAACTAAAATTATTTTTAAAAGACATCTGTGTTTTCAACATAAGGGGAATTTTCTAAGCCACCCATAGCTTTGAATTTAGATCTGAGTTTCCCATGCAACTGTCCATGGAAGTCTTGGGGCTGGCATTCATGGGGAGGTTTCAGTTCCCTGTTATTGTGGAAGACCATCCCCTTGTATCTGAGTGTGGACCACTCATTTCTCCTCTATATCTTAGTTCAGAGAAAAGTGGCACCATCCATCATGGCCTGCTCAGGGCCTGTGGATTTTCCAGGAACCTTCCCAGATCAGACTTCAGAAACCTGGACCACATTTGTAGTTAAGAGAGAGCATCCTGCTGGTGACCAGAGTCAGGGTGTGATGAGCTTTAGTTAGATAGGACAGTCCTCAAACAGAAGATTCTCTGAGTGTTGAAAATGATACCGTCCAAATTAAACCAAAGTAAAACAAGAAATATGTGCATGATTAAATGAGAGAGAGTAGTTCTCAAATCAATGTGCACTTAACTTTATTGATCACAATCTATTCCTGTCTTGTGATCGGGCGCTCAAATAGGCATTAGAACTCCCCCTCTCCCTGTCTAAACACACACACACACACACACACACACACACACACACACACACACACACACCGTTTGCTGTGACAATCCTTGGGACCACTTGACTTCTGAATATAGTTAAAATCTGGTTAAAATCCAAATGAGTCTCTTGAAAATGCCCTTTCTTATATATCTACATAAACATCTTTCATTGTTCTGCCAAAAATAGGGTTGCGCAAGGTGAGATATGGTGGGTGAGTTAGTCAGGGTCCTAATCACTGATAAGCTACTGCTGTAGATAAGATAGGTTAAGAAAATACACTGAAGAGCACCAGTAAGCCATAATGTTATTACACCAAAAATTGCATATAGTATATGCTTAATATAGTACAAATAAGTTTGTAATAACCTCAAAAGGCTACAAAGGGGAATATGCTTGAATTTAGTGAGTAGGCACTCTGTGTTACTATTACCTTCTCACAATCTAAAGAAACAGAAACTGGAATTTAAATGTTTGACACCATCCAAAATAGGTTTTTAAAAAACTCTAATATGGACTCTTAGCACATGAAAATGACACAGATTGTTAAAGTATGCTTAGTGCTTTATTGGATTTTAGCTGTCATTCAATATGTGAGTAGCTTTCCATGTGCATAAAGTATAAATGTCAGTGGATTGTAGGGTCATTGCTCTCACGCTCTTGACCTTCTCAGAGTCTTTGTGAAAATCACCTTTCTCTTTGCATCTGGAATAGTCAGCTTTAAAACAACAACAACAACAAAATAATGATAATAGTAAACTCTTAGCAAATGCTCAAAATGCAGCCAAATCATAATGTATAAATTGAGTTATATCAATCAGGCACCTGGAATTTAATTTCTTAAGAGTGCTTTTTTATTTTTCTTTATCCTTTCCTTGAAACCATAAGGTTTCTTCCTAGAGATCCATGACTACCAGTAGGCACCCAAATGTACTGCTTACTTCTGGCTGCTGAAACAATTGCTCAAACTAGTAAATAATTTTGTATCTCACCTAGTAGAAGGTCCCTCACAGGTCTTTCTTTTTACAGCTTCTTCCAGGAAATGTAAATTTCCCTTAGTGACTCAGGAACCTTTTTTTTATACCTCTGCCATCTTTTAAAATACATCTTGCAATGGTTGCCTTCATCAAGTCAATGAAAGAGAAAAAAATGTGGTGGGGAAGAGAAACCACACTGAGTAGGTTGTAATTGGCCAAACATGGAAATGTTGCATATCCCTTGTGTTCAAATTTGGTTTGCTGGAAATATGTCTTCCCACAAGGGACATGGGGTGCAGCAATCTAGCACCATTTTGGGTTTCAGAGCACCTAGCCATCTTGATGTTGCCTAGTCTGTGTATTTTCAGGCTGCATAGGGAAAAGTGGATGATTTTGAAGACTTTGGTATTAATTCACAGCTGGTTCTCACCTCAAATTTCCTTTTTCTTTAGAATTTAGGTCTGTGTGCTATAAATCTAAGCTATCTTCCGTAATAAAAATAGAACTTCGTAATACCATCAAAGGTTGTGCTAAAAGAGAATCTTTTGCTGGTGTGGGCCTTCTGACAACTGTCCATGGGCTGCCTGGCTAGACAAGTTTTCTGAAGTCACCTGCTACCACCTTGAGCAGACTGCTTCTCTTCTCAGTGTATGGGCCATGGTGACCATGCTTCCACCATGACTACCTTACACCAGTGGTGCGTCCCTCAAGAGCCCGTTGTCAACATTGGCCATCACACCCCTGGACACTGCTCTTATCACCCTGTTCCTCGCCCTAGGCTGAGGTGGAATGCAGAAAGGGTCACTTGGTCAAAATTTGAAAAAAAAACAGTAAACCAAACAAAACTTGGATGGTGTAAACTCAGGCTAACAAGCAAGAAAACTCCCTGACTTTCCCTTCTTTCCCCTGGGAAGAAATGCTTCGGGGTCTTCCCATCCTGTTGTCATGTGGCCATCTCAGAAAAAAACTCCCTCACAGCTCATAGCTGAAGATACGCAACTCAAAACAGAGAGGGACATCTCTCTAACACCTGCTGAAGGCCTAGTTTTGTGTTCTATGTTTTCCCAGAAGCTGACATTGCCGTTTCCCTTTCTGTTGGTGAAACTGTTGGTATTGCCCTGCAGACCCTGGCAGAGGACTTGGGCAGTCTCAGCCCCAGGCCTGAGCTGGAAATGGGGAAAGTTTAGTACAGTTGGTAAAGTACGTGCGCGCGCGTGCGCGTGTGTGTTTCCATGGTGATCAGAGAGCATTAAAGGGAACTAAACCATCTTTTCTTCTCGGGCTACACCTACCAACACCAGACAGTGGCTGTGATCACATGATCCCCTTTTTATATCAAATTTACCAGACTGATCACATAGAAACAATTCAACAATTACACTGAACAAATGTTTGCATGCCTGTTGTGTGCAGGATGAGTTATAGTACATGCAGGAGGTATTGAGGCTTATAATGGAATAGTAAGTTGCAGGCGGGTGTCTAAAATCTGACAATGAAACTTAATTGAAACTTAATTAAAATAAATTTAAATTTCCTAGTAAACAGATGTGAGTCCCTACCTCCAGGCTGTCAATTCAAATACTGTCAACTCAAATTTTAAAAACATGGCATGCAAGAATGATGGAGCATTGCTCTCGGTACACTCCTGAATACAGATATGGTCAAGACAAGGTCTCTTTCTTTGAACAACTTGGTTTATATCGATAGCTAAAGCCAAGAGTCACAGACATAAAAAAGACTTTCCTATAATGAGTGCCATGAAACTGTCGGAGGTTGAGCTTAATTTTGAGAAGAATGTGTTGGGGTGACTTTCTCTCCATAGACTCATCAGAAAAGAACTTTTATGGAGGAGGTGACATTGGAGTTTGATCTTGAAGAATGAGCAGGCATTTGCAGGTGAGAATACGTGTTTGCAGCCTGCACGGAGAGATTTGTCCCGTTCTCAGAGACGGGAAGTGCAGAGTAAGTAGGAAGGAGTTCCAGGCAGTTCCTGGGAAACAGTGTTGACAAGATCAGTTAGCATCTTTTATTTTTTTTAAAGATTTATTCATTTATTGGAAAGTCAGATATACAGAGAAGAGGAGAGACAGAGAGGAAGATCTTCCGTCCAATGATTCACTCCCCAGGTGAGCACAACGGCTGATGCTATGCCGATCCGAAGCCAGGAACCAGGAACTTCTTCCAGGTCTCCCACGCGGGTGCAGGGTCCCAAGGCTTTAGGCTGTCCTCAACTGCTCTCCCGGGCCACAGGCAGGGAGCTGGATGGGAACGGGGCTGCCGGGATATAAACCGGCGCCCATATGGGATCCCGGGGCGTGCAAGGCTAGGACTTTAGCCACTAGGCCACGCCACCGGGCCCAAGATCAGTTAGCATCTTACTGTAAAGGCGTTTAAAGTGTCAGGAAAGAAGGCGGGCTTCCTGTTGATGACCCTGGCGTGAAGTAAATAATTATTCTTTTTAAAAAATAATAATAAAGAAGGAAGGTGAATCCTGAGAATGCACAAGAAGATGTAATTTAGAAGGACAATTGTTTCAAGGCATGAGGAATGAGGTTTTGGTTTGAGGCAGAGGTGGCCCTAAAGGAGGCAAGAACCCAAGCTCTCTTTCTTTATTAATGAGGACCAGGCACTGAGCTAAAACCTTGCAGCTGAGGGGAAAATAGCCGCTATATCTAGCTAAATCACAGGCAGAAGGGCGAACAGAGACACCGTGTCAAGTGCATTTGCAGGGCATAGCTGGGGATTAAATAACAGGAACCAGGACAGCCATCATGGAGAATTCTCTCACCAGGGGTCAGACTCTATTACAGTGTTACATCTCTTCACTCATTCAACCTTATCAGAATCCTGTGAAGCCAGAACCTTCATTATACCCCCATTATGTAGATAAAGAGACTGAAGCATTGAACGTGAAGTTCAATGCCCTAGGATTACCCACCTAGAGAGAACTAGGGGCCAGTTGAAGCAGTGGGCTGTGGTTAGAGAGGCGTCACCAACATTAGAGAAGAGCCTTTAAAAAAAAAAGATTTGTTTATTTATATTGTAAATGCAGATTTACAGAGAGAAAAAGAGGCAGAGAGAAAGATCTTCCATCCACTGGTTCACTCCCTGAATGGCCACAGTGAGTGGCCAGAGCTGAGCCGATCTGGAGTCAGGAGCCAAGAGCCTCTTTCAGGTCTCCCAAGTGGGTGCAGGGGTTGTCTTCGACTGCTTTCCCGGGCCACAAGCAGGGAGCTGGAAGGGAAGTGGAGCAGTTGGGACATAAACTGGTGCCCATAAGGGATCCTGGTGCTTAAAGGCGCAGGATTCGCCAAATGAGCCATCAAGCTATGCCAACAAGTGTATTTCAGGAGGTTAAATTAATACATGAGAGGAATTTCAGGAAGACAGCTTGGGATTAGAGATGAGTTTCACTCTGGCTGTGGTCAGTGTTGCTGCTGTGACATGGAGGTGGGGGTACCTCCCTCAGAGCCCAGTGTCAGGGAGACTGTGCCAGTGGGTTTGGTTTGGTTTCTCTCCTCTCTGTGTCACCAGGCTCCGGGTAGCAGCATTCCATCTGTGTGTGTGTTTAAATAGATCTCAAGGGGGAAGATAAAGCA
The DNA here is from genome assembly GCF_017591425.1 of Ochotona curzoniae. Classification (NCBI taxonomy): domain Eukaryota; kingdom Metazoa; phylum Chordata; class Mammalia; order Lagomorpha; family Ochotonidae; genus Ochotona; species Ochotona curzoniae. The sequence continues at coordinate 28,356,577 of NW_024467096.1, forward strand.
CTGCCTTCCAGGCTTTTCCTCAAGAGTTCGATTGTTTGGTGAGAGTCTACTCCAATATAATAATCAACAGTATTAGAAATAACAGTGAAGGCTCTAGGACTACCTGCCACAACCCAGTTGGTCCTAGCCAAGGAGTGAGTGTCCTTTAGCAAGTATCCAACCCAGATAGGACCATGCCCAATGAACACGGGGTAAGCTGAGGAAAAACTTGGTCGTTGCCAAGCAGGTATTGAACTGTGGGAAGTGTGAGGGTATGTACGTGTGTGAGTATGTTTATTGCTGTGTGAGTGTGTTTCTGTTATGAAGGAATCCTGGAGGTCAGTGATCTCACAGATGAAGGAAATGCAGCATTTCTGAAGTTCTCTGTAACATAGGCTAAGCAACCCCCCCCCCAAAAAAACAAAAACAACAAACAAAACAAAACAAAAACACACTGTGGTCCTTGGCTTCAGAGTGGCGCCTTAGCTCCCTAGCTGCCCTTCCCAGCCAAATGTTTTCATTCTGCCCTTAGTGTGAAATTGAGAAAAAACCCACTTCAGCAGTGATTGTCCCAAGTCCTCTTCTCTTGGAAATGAAGGACAGTGGAATACCAGTGTCCCGGGCACAGACCATTTCAGTGGTCTCTCATGGAGGAGGTTTTGAAAGAACATGAGTCATGGCAGAGTGGGTGGGTGTCTGCCTCAGACTGGGAGGGGGGAATTGTATTTTGACACTTGCCCTGGACAGTTGATCGGTGCCCCTGTGGTTCCAAGTGATTCCACTGAATTAAAGCTGCCCAGGGGAATGAAATATGCAGGCGGGGGGAACAGTGTGTGATGTATGTTGGCTGAAGCCCTAAATGCTCCAGTATTACATAGTATATAATTTGTATGGTGACAAATATTATTGGCATAAATGAGTCATGTTGGTGTACTTGATTAGCAGTGTCTTTGTCGTGTTTATCAGCTGTGATGCCACTGCAATCTTGCGCATTGTGCATGAAGAATACTTGGGGAAATGTTTCAACTGTGTGTCTGGATGATATAATGTATTTATTCATTTAGCCCAATGAAATGAAATAGAGTGTTTAATATGCATGTCCGCATTACACTAGATACCCTCTAAACAAATTACAGACAGTATTACTTCCTTTCTTTGTGACAAAAATTACAGTGTCATTTTTTTTCCCCCAAGGAGCCAAAATGTAGCCATTTTGTACTTTTAATTACAATTTGTTGAGGCTTTTCAAAAGAGCTTTGAATAATCTTAAACATTTTTGTGTTGAGATGTCAATATGAAGACTTTGGTAACTTGAATGAGTTCTATCAAGTCAGAATTGAATTACACTGGAAAATCATATGAGACAGGCTTCTGTTCATGGAGGTAGATGTTCTTGTACAGGCCTTAAGTTGCTGTGACAGCCACGGCTTTTGTATTTACAGTGCCCCATGTGGCAGTCATTGTTTTGGCTGTGGAAGCCCTTGGGAGAACAGCACATAGAACTTGACCTGCACAGTCTGTTTTGGCCTCCCGGTGTCCTCTTTCCGACTGCCTAGAGCTGAGACCTCTGGGCTGTCCAGTGTCTCCCTTTGAAGCACATGCCCAGGTCTTCCCGGTTCCCTCCCAAGCTGCAGTTCTTTCCACAGCTGAAGTGAGATCCCATGGGGTGACACAAGTGGCCTATGCTCAGGTTTAGACAACTGTGTTAAAGAACCCCAGGGCTGGCTGGATGGCAGTTAAAGTAACAAAGATAGGTGCATTCAAGGACCGTTGTAATCAGGGTAAATGCTTCAATATAGAGCTGGGCTCAATTCTGAGTAAAGCAGGGACAATGGGGATGTGGTTGGGGAGGTCGAGGAATAGAAAATGATTATGGGGAGTGGGATAATTCTTGCTAATTGGCTTAGTAGGAGTCTTCCTGAAGGTGCCCTGGTTGATACATGTTACCTGAACTTATGCTGGGCGATGGAGAAGATTGCCCGCTATTAAGTAGGAGGGATTCCTAACTTTGGGTGATGTAGAGGCAAAATGGAAATTGTGAAACCAAGGTCTGTGATTCAGAGGAGCGTGATTCAAGTTTGGTTAAGACTCTCACTGGCAGGTGTAATCTTGGATCCTAACTGGGGAGCACTGTATTTTTTATATTTTTCTTCACATTTCTTTATTTGAAAGTTAAAGAAAGAGAATGGTTGAATCTTCCATCCTCTGATACACTTCCCAAATAGCTGCGACAGCCAGAGTGGATCCAGGTTGAACCCAAGAGGTTTTTCCGGGTCCACTCATGTGGGTGCAAGAGACCAAGTCTTTGGGCTGTCATCTTCTGCTTTTCCCGGGTACATTAGCAGGGAGCTGAACTGGAAGTGGAGCAATTGGAACTTGAACTGGGCCACGTATTGAATGCCATCATTGCTGGCAGTGGCTTAACTTACTGCACCGCAACTCTGGCTCCAAGGAGTTCTATTTAAGTGAGCCGCAACTCAACCCCACTTCAGGCCTGAGTTTAAGACATCTTCTGGGAGATGAATGGTACTGTAGCACCATGGAAGGAGGTACATGATTTCTTCTACAGAGGAGGGAGGGGCTAGGAGAACTGCCAGGTGCAATTAAAATTTGGAGCCAGCAGCTAGGGCATGTGAGCCCGAGTCCTTTGCATAATGCTCAATCCTGAGCTCCTAGTACAGGGTGTAGCATAAAGAGCGTGGATCTCAACAACTTGTTGAAAGTGTGTGGCCGGGTAAGCATGCATTCCAGGCAGGGAATTTTGCTCTGTTTCCTTTCACATGAGTTGGGTTGAAAAGTTACCCTTATCAGTTGATACAAAGGTTGTCTTTACTGAATTATACCCCTCACATCAGCGTATACTCTTACTTCCTCATTTCATGATCTTTGTCATGAATTTCATGTAATAATATTAGTGAATCTACTGCTTTAAAAAAAACTTAGTGTGCATATTATTTATATTTGAAGCAAATATGGAAAGATGCTAAATAAACATTGTTAACTTTACCTACTGATGAAACTCTCTACTTTTCTCTATTTGAAATATTTATTTTTATTTTATTATTGTTTTAGTTGGGAAGGCAAATATACAGAAAGAAAATCAGCAAGAAAGATCTTTCCACTGGTTCACTCCCCAAATGGCCAAAGCAGCTGGAGCTAGCTGATCTGAAGCCAGGAGCCAGGAGTTCCTCCCCATCTCTCACATGGTGTCAGGGTCACAAAGCTTTGGGCCATCTTCGACTGATTTCCCAGGCTAGGAGTTCAGGGAGCTGGATGGGAATTAGAGCAACTGGGACATAAAATAGCACCCATTTAGGATCCCGGTGCTTTCAAAGTGAGGACTTTAGCCACTAGGCTACCACATCGTGCCTTATTTGTTTTTAAGAAGATAAAATAATTGCCTTTATTTTCTTTTGTCCACTCTAAAGTTATGGGCACCAGATAGTTGCCAGCCTTCCTCATGGAGGGTACTATGTCTTATAAATATGGTGAACCATCATGATGAATATGGTATAGCTTCTAGAATCAGAATGGTGAGGACAAAGCCTTTTGCTGTCACCCTACGCACTAGCATGTTGTAGCACAGTCAGTTATGTCCGTCTCCCCCTATGGAAACATCCAGACTGTGACCAAGTAGCCAACAGAGTGCATTCGATTTGATCTAGGATATCGTGGTAGAGCTGTTCTTCGAAGTCGGGGTTGCTTTACTGGGTGTTGCTTCATTTTGGAAGAGGTTACCCCAGGCCGCCCCAACCCTCCCGTTTTGCCTTGAGCTCAGAATCTGCTGAGCCAGGAGTTCAGGAGCCCTCAGTATTGTTCTGAACAAAGCCAGGTGATGTCCACAGTGCCCTGCACCCCCCTCCTGCTCCACAACCTTGGCTGGGTTTCTGAAAACCTTTTGGCTCCTCTTAGCTAGTTCTATATTTACCAGTTCTCATGCTGTGACTCATCCCAGCCACATTGGGCAAATACTATAAGACTTGAATTTATGCACTGAATAATATTTATCAGTCCTTAAAAATGTAACAGTTACACACATCCTGATAGAACATGGATTCCTTTGTACCATCTTCCTATCACCAGAAAAAAAAAAATCTAGTGAAGCTGAAAATGCCACTTGCCTTATCTAGACTTCTTTACATATGAGAGTTTTTTTTTTTTAATGTGCATCTGAGAAAAATGTTTTTGTGTGTAACACTGGCCAGGCTGTTCACTTTGAATATGGGTAGTCAAATATAATTTCTGTTTTGGAGAACAGAAGGAAGCCAGTTGAACATAAGCCAGACTGAATCTTTAAGTAGAATGACATTAACTTCTGGGATGTCAAGAAAGATCAGAGAAAGGATGTGTATTCAGGGCATTCTACAATTTTTTGAAGCTTGTTTTTCCAAATTTCTGTTTGGTTCCCTTTGTGTAAAATGTCTTCTTTTTTCCTGTTGAGGCCCAGGCTTTCCCATGGAAGCATCCAGATTTCACAACTCTGTTGGACTAGATGCTTGGCAAATCTCACAGGAGGCAAGTGGAGCCAGGGCTGCCTTCAAATCGGCAAGATGGCTTGGGGATGAGAACTATGAGCCCAAAATAGATATGTCAAAGACAGAAGGAGTTAGCCCTGCCCTGTGTGCTCAGGGCACAGAGCCCCCCACCCTCCCTGGGGGACGGGGGACAGTGTAAGGCACTCCTTCCTCCCTGCTATGAGGGAGCAACAAAGGAAACCAAGAAGAGGAGATGCTCTCACAAACTGTTTTAAATGCAAAATAATATTCAGAGTCCTTTATCTCCTGAGCAGTTTCTCACTCCTGGGAGGGCCAGGGAAGTGACAATTCCTGGAAATTTTTGTAGCCTTTGATGTATCTTTGTGGCTAAGATGCTCATTCACAACCCTTGGTCAACCATGATCTCAACTGGGAAACGGAGACCTTTCCATTCTGACACTTTGTTTTCTCCCAATCCCCTCTCGATTCTTTCCTCCTCCTTGCTGGTTATTCCTCCACCTCCTGTCCCTCCTTGTTCTCTTGCAACTCTGACAGCTTTCTGAGCTCAGGCCTCACTTTCAACGCTGCCTGTGTATGTCTGCTGAGTTCAGAGATTTGGCGGAATAGAAGCTGCTAGGGAAGGTTGGCTGCCTCTGGGGGTGGGGAGAGCCATGAGGTTATTCAACAGGTGGTTGTAGATGCCTATCTGGTGATTCTTGCCCTTCTTATGACTTTTGCAAAGAAAAAGAAATAGTGTTTATTTAAAGCAGGTATCTTCCTTAACCCTCAGCCACCATCCAGTCTTTCTCAGGTTCCCATTCCCTTCTGTGTTCTTGGAAACCTAGATTAATATTGACACATGATGTCATTAGTACCTTTCACCTAAATGCATCATCATATGAATATGATTTTAATGACCATTTTTTGCAACCTTTAACCATTCCTACATATGAATTTGTTGTGAGCACCTGCTTGAGTTGAAAATGCAAAGAAATTAAACACTAAAAGGGAGGCCTTCATCCAAAAATTCTGTTCCCATTTTTCTTGAAATTGTATCTATAAGAGTGAATGCAAGTTTGAGACCACACAGTTCATGAAATACCCATTGTGTCATTCCAGACAAAATATAATCAGGTTCCACTAAGAAAGCACTTCTCCACTGTCCATGTAGTTCTTCATAATAAGCATCCAGGCATCATTCTAATTTATTTTTATTAAAAATTATTTATTATTATTATGCTACAGAATGGTGGGGGGGGGGAGTGGAGAAAAGGAGATGGGATGGAAAGATATTCTCTCTGCTGCTTAAACTCCCCAGGTAGCCACAAAAGCCAGGGCTGAGCCAGACTAGAGCCAAGAACCTCATCCGGAGCTTATACACGAGAGCAGGGACTCACACACTTTTACAGTCTTTAGAAGGCTTCATAGGGTATTATTAGTGGGAAGCTGATTCAGAAGTGGAGCAGTCACGACCCATATGGGATGCCAACAGTTTTACTCACTACACCACAATACTAGCACCTCCACGCATCTTTTCCAATTGAACAGTATCTCATTAGAAATCCTATACAAATCGGTCCAAGTCACAAATTCCTAAAGATTTTCTTTGACCATTTTCTTTGACCAGAGGGTGTCTGAAGACACCAAAAATGTTTTCAGTTTTGGATTCTTCAAGCAGCAGGCAGCTAGCTGTGCCAGTTTTCTGAGATTTTTGCCCCTTGATGGCTTTTACTTTTGAAAATGTATTTCATGTGCCACATTCAACTTTTAAGAAGTACCAATGTACAGAGAATACCTGAGCTCATGTTCACAATTCGAAATCACATAAGAAATAGTAATAGGATTCTGACCACTTTCAGTGAGTGCTTAGCAGACGGCATTTCAGTAACCTGCCATGCCAAGCATTTGTGTGCCTGCCCTCATGTATCTTGAGGCCAAGGTGTTTGATGGTGTAAGGAAGATCATTCTCAGAAGTTGACTGCTTGTTGGGCCTCACTTAATAGTCCCTGAAATGGCAACTCCATTCCATCACTCAAAAAATCTCTCCCCTTTCTTAAGGTCATGGGTGAACTTGGGACAGCACAGTATTGTCTCCAGCACCCCTCAAAATGGTGGGAGTATGAATTCTGTCCTCTGTGTTTAAGGAGGATTGATTATCCTACATTAAATCCATGATTGTATTGTATCTTCTGCTTGTTCCTTTACTGTATAGTTGTGCCTGGGCATCAACAGAGGGTGTCTGAAGACACCAAAAATCTGCAGATGCTTGGGTCTCTTCTAGAAAATAGTGTTTGCATAGAGTTCATCCACATCTTCTCACACACGCTGAGTCATCTCTACTTACAATGCCAGTGCTATGTGAAGCATTAGTAGTATACTGTCTTGTTTAGGCAATAATAACAAGGCAAGATGTCTGTACATGTTTGGTTGTAATGTGTTCTATATCTGTGATTGGTTGAAACTGAGCTTTGTTGAATGACAAAAGCAGAACCTGTGCTGTGGAGTGCCAGCTCACCCTGAAAGCTTAGCCTCTGGAGGGCATGAAGGACCCAAGGTAGAGCCTTCGAGCTATGACCAATGGCATCTCTGAAGACCAACTCTCTTCTTATTGAGTGTTCTCTGTGCTAGTGCAAGCTCATAGACTCCTTAGCATCTCTTATATGTGGCCTGGCCCAGTTTCGTTTTGTTATGCTTTTCCTTCTTTGCTGCACAGCTCCCTGCCTCCCTCCCAGTATTCAGCTTTATTGAAACATGTGTGTTTGTGTGCTGTGCCTACCCCCACTCATGCCTTCATGCCCAACCTCTTCCAGTCTCAGCTTAGTGGCTATTTCCTTCAGGAAGCCCTTCTTGCAGCACCTGCTTCAGCTCCTCTTACCTGACCCCACTGACTCGGCCTTCCTGCAAATGATGGGAAGTGTCAAACCTGCTGTCATTCCCTTACTGCCTGTGACCTTTGCTGCACTCTTCAGCAGTGGTGCATTTCCTGTGCTATTATGTGGAAATAGGTATTGCCTGCCAAATAGTTGGTGCTCCAGAAATATTTTTGAGTAACTTCAAAAAGTTAACATTATTAAAATCCTTATAGTTTGAGGCCCTTCGGCTATTTCTATTTCAGAGTTGTTCCTCTGCTAACAGAGACACAGTCACTATACATTTTGTCTCTCCCAACAAATGCCCTCCCTCAAGCAGATTGGATTCCTGACTCATTGCAAAAGTAAAAGCATCAAGGACATTGAAATTCTAATGCATATTTTCCCGTGAGCAAACTCCCCATGGGTCCTTTGCCAACCAATAGTTTTACATACATACCTCATCACTGGTTCTGCTACCCACAGTGGAGCTGAAATGCACTTTGGGTAGAATCCCAAGCAGTTTGAGCCGGGATAGAACCTTTACAGCAGGTGTATTCCAGCTCATGTTATTCTTAGGGCTGGGAACACGAGGTGACTTTTCAAGGTGATAGAGGTGATATTTGTTAATGCACTTTTTGGTTGCCTCACGTGGACCTGCAGTATGTTGGCTTGGTTCCATGTGCGACATGCACGTATGATAAAGGTCATCAACATGCAAGGAGCTGTAGCTTCTGTAGGTTTTTTTGTTTGTTTTTTGATCAGCAAGGATATTTTCCTTGAATGTATTCCACAGGTTTTGCCTTTTCTTTCATGGAATAGAATGAATTTCATTTGCTCTTAAACCAACCACATACAAGAGGTCTGTCAAGATAACTCAGGATTTATACCAGAACTGAGAATAGTGTCATTTTATGGAGGGTTGGATATTAGAACAGAATTGAGGTTCCCATATTGAGGAAGGAGAGAATAATTTTTGATAGGCAGTTGACTGTCTTGTATCAAAATGAACTTGAATTCCTTTGCATTAGTGTAACTCTTTAAAAAAGTTATCTATTCATTTGAAGGCAAAGTAATATAGATGGAGGAGAGAGGTCTTCCATTTGCTGATTCATTCCCTAAATGCTCATAATGATAGGGATTGGTCCAGGACAAAGCCAGGAGACTGGAACTCCATCTGGGTCTTCCATATGAGTGATGAATAATGGTCAACGAGGGGAAGAAGTGCTTGGGCCATCCTCTGCTATCTTCCCAGGTGCATGAGTAGGAAGCTAAATTGGAAACTGGGCAGCTGGGACTTGAACCCACACTCTGATATGGGATGCTGTAATTAGGGGCAAAAATTTAGCTCACTGAGCCGTAAGACTGACCCCAATGTATAATGTTTTAAATATTGGTTTTAAGAACTGTGTTTATTTGAGAGAGAAAAGGAGCCTTTGTCATTGGTTCCCTTCCCAAATGATTGCCATGATTAGGACTGGGCTAGAGCTATACCGGGAACTCAAACTAGATTTCCCACATGGATGTCAGGAACTCAAGTACTTGAGTCCTGGCTCAGGTTAGCAGGAATGATACATATTAGCAGGAAACGGGAGTCAGGAGCCGAAGCAGGACTTGACCTGTCACTCCAAAAAGATACTTGCACATTTTAACCAGCCACTTACACGGTGAAGCAAGTGCATGCCATGATGATGCTCTAACCATGAAGCATCGTGGGTACTGCTAACTTTGGCAAACCGAAAGAAATGATTCTCCATTAGGAATGGATGGCAGCGATGTTTACCACTTTATTGTTCCCCGATTGCCTGAGAGCAGGTGCTTCCAGTCATTGATTTCTCATCTCCCAGAGTATTTGTAGGAGTTGTATAGAGGTTTTTGTCTTATTTCTGGGCTCTGTGCGGGGAGTGGAGGGAGGGCAAGGTGATAAATTGAGATGTGAAACATCAGCTTTTGTTCTTGCTGTCAATGTCCAGATGAGAGTGATGAAGAATGACATTCAGGTTCATTTCAGACAGGAGGTGAGGTGGGGGAGGGTCCGATGGGAGGGGCACAGAGGAGGGGAGGTTGGAGTTAAATCTGGTTGTTTGATTGAAAGGTCAGTGAAATCAAACTGAGCAGACGGTTTTTCTAAGTGGGGCTATGAAAAGGTAAGCCCTTAGGTCAGTCTGCCCTGATTAGGGGAAGATGAGTTGGCCAAGTCCTTTAAAGTCCTGTAGAAAGATCAGTGGAGAGCAGAGCTGGGTCACTGTCCTTGCCTTCTCCCAGGGAGTCCCAGAGTTGTCCATCATTGCTGCCCTCCCTATAGGATAGTATTGAAAACCTGCATGCAGAGGTATTCATGACTGACTCCTGTTCGTATAACCCGCCATTCTGTTACCCAGGAACCGGCTCAGACATCAGTACTCAACAGGGGCTTTTCCTACCCAATCCAGTCTGCAGCTTTGAGACGCCTCCCCCCACCATCCTGCCTGTTGTATCATCCTGGCACATCCCTTATCATTCGCTTGATTTATTCATTTAAACTTCATTAGGAGGGGAGGCTTGTCGGCTCACCTGGTGCCATAGCCCATACCTGGAACAGTGACTGGTTGATTAGCTTCTCAGTTTTGAATGAGTCACACTTAATCCAAGTAACGTAAGAGATTAAAATAGTTTTCTTTGTATTTGGGCATGTGACGTAAATATTTTCTTCAGTTTTAGGAAAAAGTGATACTCATCCATTCAGCCACCAACCATGAAAGCAATTTTTATTGATTTACGCAGAGAAAATGCTTCCACTGTCCAGATACCTGCAATAGGAGTGGCTAAGCCCCAGTCAAGCTGGCAGATGGGTACTCAGTCCTGGTCTCCCACCTGAGTGGCAGGAACCTTCCTTTGCTGCTTCCCAGAAGAGGCGTTGGCAGGAAGCTGGAGTCAGGCGCTGGAGCTGGAAATCTGACTCAGAGAGGATAGGAGTGCTTTAACGGCCTGACTCTAGATGTTCATGCCCAGCAAACGTTCTGATTACTTACTAGGAATTATTATGGGTGCCAGCAATATCTGTTAGAAGGTAGACATTTAGGTGAGCAAGTTAAGTGGGGAAAGTTCCTGATTGAAATTGTCCTTCTGAGAAGAGGAGGAAACAATTGGCTCCACCTGGGGAAGATATGTTAGAAAGTCTTACACACAGAAACTATTGCTTGGCTGGATTGTGGAAAAAAATATGAAAAAACTATATGGCTGGTTAGCCAACCAAAAAAAAAAAAAAAAGGAAAAGAAAGATAAAGGAAGGACAAATGGACAGACTTGGGAGAAGCAATCCAGGAAGGACAACAAGCATGATAAAAGATGTGATGATGTTACACAGCATGCAATGTATTGGAAGGAGAAATGCTGTGGTCACCACTTGGCTAGAAAGTGGCCTTGGCAAGGTGAAGGGCATGTTTGAGTGCTGCCGAAGCTGATACTGGAAACCAGGCAAAGGTTCCGAGGAGAGAGCTTTTATATCAGCCTAAGGATTTTTTTTTTTCTATAGAATAATAAGAGCCATTAAGAAATGTTAAACTCTGCAGTGTTGCTGTCTGTGTTGTTCTAAAGACATCCTTAGTGAAACTATACTGGGGAGATAAGAGATGGCTTGATTCATGACTTCTCTCACACAGCCCCTGTGTTGATTTATGGGCCTTCATCTGTCTGGTAGGAGGTTCCCAATAGCAGCTGTCCACTTCCTCGGTGCCTTTGATGAAGACATTGGGATCCTAAGCACAGAATTTATAAATGACACTGAAGAGGTGGAGATCACTCATCTATGGGTTGACAGCCTCAAAAATAATCTTAATGAAATGGAGAAAAAAATGAAGCAAGGTGACATTACCTAGGGGAAGCTGTAACCCCCTGAAGCCCAACACGCGAGTAAAAAACAAGAGAACAACTGGTCTCCTGAAGATTGCCCGGTACGCTGTCCAGCTCAGGCCAGTGCTGGCTGCTGCCTCTGCCCAGCACTGAGGTTGGTTTGGGGTCTGCAAACCCATGCAGGGATATTACCCATATCAATAGCACTTTTAATGGTGGAAAATGCATGAGACAAAGAATCTGGGATCCTGTAGTCTACACGTAATTGTTCTACAAACTTGGAGTAATTATCTTGGAAGAAGGGATCTCATCCAAAATAAGAACATAATCTTTAAATGTTTCAGGATCAGGAGGAAGAGCTTAAATGACTCCTTGCTGCAATAGAAATGGCAATAGAAATATACACAGTGTCTGCCTGTGCCTGCTGTTGTGCTAGGGAGGTCGGTAAGGATTGTGCCCTCATGTTAAGGTCCGCGTGTCTTTATGGTGTTCATTGGATGTATATAAGTGGATTTCCTTGACCAAAGAAAGAGGTATATTAGATCAGAATGAACCCTGGGACCACACAGTTTATGTCATGGTGAAAAATGTCCCCTAACTGTCTCATGTACAATTCTCATAAATTAAGGTTCCTTTGTGTGTTTACAGTTTTAAAAGATTTCTTTTTAACTGAAAGGCAGATTTTACAGAGAAAAGGATATAAGAGAAGGCCTTCCATCCACTGATTCGTTCCCCAAATGGCTGTAATGGCCAGGGCTGGGTTGATCTAATCTGCAGTGGGAGCCAGGAGCCTCTTACAGGTCTCCCACATAGGTATAGGGTCCCAGGGCTTTGGGCCCTCCTCTGCTGCTTTCCCAGGCCACAGAGAATGGGATGAGAAGTAGGGCAGCTGGAGTATGGGCTGGTCCCCATATGGGATGCCAGCACCACAGGGTGGAGGAGTAACCTGATGTGCCGCCACACCATGCATTTACCTGTGAGCATAGTCTTATTCAAGAGTGCTGGCTTTGGGAGCTGAGAGTTAGGAAGTAGGGTGGTCCTCTGATGACACGGGTGACATTGTCAGGCGATATTATCTGTTGCGTGAAAAGTGCAGCCATTAGCGACTTCTTTGTACTGTTAGCTCCTATTTCTAAGTCTCTGTATGTAGTCAGGGTGATACTGCAGGAAATCATGTTAGTTATCTGGCGGTACGAGAGCTCACCAGAGTTTATTGCAGAGATGGAATTCTGCCTTGGAATATAAAGGTATTTCAGGAAATTCTGCATAATGTGAATAAATTACATGGATTTCAAATGTTGTGTCACCAAAATAAGCATCCTTTAATTCTATTTTCCATGAACTTTTTGAAGTTCTCTTGTATCTCTTGCCTTGTATGAAGGGAAATGTGAAAAGCTCTTTTGGTTTGAGAGCCTCCATGTGCAAAGCTATGTTTGTGTCAGTGGTGGATGCCCTTAATATGGGTATGTTCTTTTACATGCGATCAGGTGAGGAAATGAGGATTAGTTTACTTTATAGTAGTGGGATTATGTGAATAACGTATTTTTGCATGGAATAACCATGTTGCCCTCATTGTATCTGTAATAAAAAACAAAAATTCATTTCCTAAAAGGATTTGTTTATTTTTATTGGAAAGTCAGATATACAGAGAGAAGGAAAGAAAGAGAAGAAGATCTTCTGTCTGATGAGTCACTCCCCAAGTAGCTGCAACGGCCAGAGCTGAACCAGTCTGAAGCCAGGAGCCAGGATCCTCTTTCAGGTCTCCCATGCAGGTGCAGGGTCCCAAGGCTTTGAGCTTTCCTTGACTGCTTTCCCAATTTACAATCAGGGAGCTGAATGGGAAGCAGGGCTGCTGGGATTAGAGCTAGCTCCCATATGGGATCCTGGTGCATACAAGCATGAAGTGAGGACTTTAGCTGCTAGGCTACCATGCTGGTCACATGAAAACCAAATTTTTAAGCAAGGTTACCACAATAAGAAATCAATTTGGGCGCACTGGGAGCATTGGCCATTGTGGTGATGGTAGGTACACAATTAGTTAGGTAACTTCCATAGCAACTCTCTAAAATGCACCTGTCACATAGCCCTTTATGTGTTTACACTTTTCATAACACTAGAATCCTGCAGAAATAAGTATAAGTGGTACCCTAAGGCTCACAGAGGGACCTAATATTCAGAGATACGCAGCTTGATAGCTGGCCCACCAGGAACTAAACTCAAATCTGGGGCTTCAGCCTTTAAAAAAGATTCCACTGATGGCAGTTTTAGGGATGTAACTGTGAAGATAGAGATCATAGCTAGACCTGCTGGGAACTCTGGAGGGTGACAGTGTTGTTGAAAGCATGAGGTGGGGCCCGGCGCGGTGGCGCAAGTGGTTAAAGGTCCTCGCCTCGCACCCCCGGGATCCCATATGGGCGCCGGTTCTAATCCCGGCAGCCCCGCTTCCCTTCCAGCTCCCTGCTTGTGGCCTGGGAAAGCAGTCGAGGACGGCCCAAAGCTTTGGGAACCTGCACCCGTGTGGGAGACCCGGAAGAGGCTCCTGGCTTCGGATCGGCATAGTATCGGCCCGTTGAGCTCACTTGGGGAGTGAATCATCGGACGGAAGATCTTCCTCTCTGTCTCTCCTCTCTGTATATCCGCCTTTCCAATGAAAAAATAATAAAAATAAATCTTTAAAAAAAAAAAAAGAAAGCATGAGGTGGAGTTTTATTCCACCATTCCACATCTACTTGTCCTTTGGCTTAGCATTCTTTGAGAAGGACAGATAGGTAATGACACTAGTCTGTCCTTCCATGTCTGAGCTTTTACCCTCTGCAGTTTCAGTTAGTAGTCAAGCACAGCCCCAAAAGATTTCATGGAAACTTTGAAAAATAAACAATTCCTATATTTTAAATAACTCTCATTACAGTATCTGTCCTGACTGTTCTATTATATTGTTACTGTTGCTAATTTCCTGTTGTGCCTAATTGATGAATTAAATGACCATAAGCATATCTGCATAGGGAAAAGACATGGTAGAATGGGGTTTGGTACTATTCATGGTTTTAGGCACCTACTGGGGATCTGAAACATACGGGTGTGGATACGGTGGGAACCACTCAAGACTCAGACAATAGGTGGTAGGCCCATGGAAGGGCGTATGTCGAGATGCACAAACTAAAGAAAAGTTGTCCATATTGGCAGTTTTGGAATGTGACGTTAGGCCCAGCTTTACTGCCGTCATGGCTTCTCTTAAGCACTGGAGAAAAGGGATTTTGTGCAAAGGATTTGTAACCTCTTCTTTGTATGGCATGTATTCTTCTGTGGAGTAGTGTTATGATGGCATTTTCCTTCAAGTCCCCTCCCTGACTCTTTGTGTAATGTGCTAGGTTTAAGAGCATGTTGGTCATCTTCACACAATTTTTCTCCAAAATGCTGATGTTGCAGACCGTGGTGATAACTTCTCCTGATGCTCAGTGCTCCGCTAAGTGTCTCAACCACGCAGGGAAAAGACCTGGCACATCTTTGGCTACCAGAAGAATCAACGGGCTGCTCAAGGACATGCAAGATTCTGGATGTGGCCTCAGTTCCTGGGCCCTTTCCACGCCACAGTGAGGAAATAGACCGTGTCTTCTGCTCTCCTGTACCATTGCACTTCACACCTTGCCCTGCAAATGGCAAGCTATGGAGGAGGGAGAAAACAGACAAGACCTTGCATGCATTTAAATGATGTGTTACTAGTAGTTCCAGATTTGTATTAAATGCCTGATGTAAAAGAAGTCCTTAGTGTAGGAAAAGATAAAGATTAAAGTCTGTAGAATTTTCAGCAATAACTCTGGTGGTTGTCTAGAAAGAACTTATTGACCATAATAGCTTTAAACAGTCAGCTTCGGAAAGGCCCTCCATTTGAGGAATTCTGTAGAGCCATGAAAGAAAAGGAGAATTCGATTGAGCTTTTAAAATGGGCTGTGTGAACCCATTTGTTCAAACACTGAAGTGTCTTAGTTTTCAATGAACCTAACTGAAAATTTAGCTAAAAACAACTCACTGGAAGCCGGATGGTGCAGTCACCATTGTGAGCAGAGCTCAGCTGCCGTATTTACTGTAGTACCTGTCCATTTAATTCCACTGAGTTCATAGATAGCGCAAAGATGCCATTAATTCTGGGAAACTATTCTCCCAGCCTCACTACTCAGCCAGAAAGTAGGAGCAGGAAGGTTAAAGAAGGAACCATCCAGCGACACTTGCACAATTATGATGAGACAGCCTTTATCCGTAAGTACTGTGGCAGGCAAAGGGGACCGTGGCAGTGAGGTTTTGGAATGGGGAAGAGAATTGAGTATAACTCCAAGGATAGCTTGGATAAGTGGGACCCAGGCCAGGCATTAGTGGATAAAAAAACTAGTAGGAAGAAACATCAAGATTAAGGGAGATTCTGGCCAAACTGACCCAGCAAGATACTTGCTGATGATGGGTGAGAATGATCAAATGTCACCTAGGGCGGGTGGGGATGGGGGGAGAATGATCAGAGGATGGGGGTTCCGGTCTATATAACTCATTAGCAGTTTCTTTAGCTAAAGCTGTATTTTAGTGATCGGGCCCAGAAAAAATTCAAAGTGCCGACTAAAGTTTGCCTAAGCACAGGGTCCTTGTCACAGGTTTGTCATATGGCATGAGGCAGCCGAGCTCGGAGTGCAGATTCACAGCTTGAGGGCTTTAGTTAATGAGGGAAAGAAGAAAGATGTATGGTCCGGTCAGGAATGCAGGGCAGTTCATAACTTGACTGCCTCTTTTAAAAGCCCCAGGGTGAGGGGCCGGGCAATGAAACCATGCCAGAGTTCACATTCTGAGGACCCCATGCTGTTCCCATGCCAGTTCCTGTCACTTGGGGATGTCAATTTCCAGTTTTTGTTTCTTTCCTGGTGGGAATCCCAACATTGGGCCGTGGGTTTGTTTTCCTCCACCCTTTGTAATCTGGTGACCTGGTGGGCCGTGGGTACGTGGATATTGCTAGCACACATGTTAAGCGCATGTGAAAAGCACTAGAGTTCTAGCTTGCTGTGTTCTGGGGTTCCATGTCTGAGGCCTAGTATATCTTCCATGTTCTTGGTAAGATTCGCACAAGGGATAGCGCCCAGAATACCAGGCAGAAATGACTAACAATGGCCAGTTATTAGCTACTTGTTGTCCTTTAGTATTTTTTATTGTTTCTCTACTTATATAAAATTAGTATATATTAGCATATATTTCTTTATTCATTGGATCACTTAGAAATTAGATTTCATGTTTTTCATGCTTGAGATTTAGAAGCAGAGATTCTTCTCTGCTACTCCCTCTCCCCCTTATTCCCCTCCCTTTGTCTTTTTCCCAAATTATTACAATGCTCCTTAATCTTAGAACTTGAGTTCTCAGATGTTCCATCATTGATTGGATAGGCTCCTATGGGGATCTCCTGAAAAGCTAGTATGGCTCCTCCCTGGCTAAAGGTTATACTTGAACATTAGGTCTGCTACAACCTAGTGTCAGTCCTCTGCCTGAATGTCAGACATAGACCTAAGATTACCCCCCACACACTTATTAAGCATGTACTGTGTCCCAGGTACACACACACACACACACACACACACACACACACACACACCCCTTTATATGCACACATGACCGCTGATTTGGTGAGTTGTAAGCTGTATCTGTTAGAGTTACATATACGTGTCATTACAGCACACTACAAGGATGGAAGACTCATGGACATTTACAAGGATAAAATGAACTCAAGTAATATGTATTTTCTGTTTGTGTATGAACGTATGTGCACATGTGTGTGAGGGGGGTGGAGACTGTGGGGGCAAGCTCCTCTAAGCAATCCAGTGAATAAATGAGCCAATTAGTTGCTGAAAGTGTGATGAGATTCCCATAATTACATTGTCATGGCTGAGACTTTACCAAGAAGATAAACAGCACTCCCAGAGTTTCTGAGAAGGTCAGGTGAATGGAAAGACAAATCATGGGAACCGGCCTGAATGGGCAGAGAGGGAGCAAGCCCAGGCGTGGTCCTCCTGGAGTTGTTGCACAGGAGCTCTAAATTGGGCCTAATTTGGAAGAGCTTCCCTTTCATCTGTCATAACCTGGAACTTGGCTGACCCTAACCAAAAGGTGTCTCAACTGGGTTTCCTGGGCAGCCCATGCAATCACTATGGGTGGTAGTCTAGAGGGCCAGATCCCTGTTGGCTTTCGGTTCTTTGATTGACAGGGGCATTGGATATAGGTGAGAGGAGTTGGAAAATGGCTGGAGGCAGAAACAAATGAGCCATCCTCCTCGTTGTTAAGCTTTTATTGTGTCTTCTCTAAGAAGCATTCATTCAGGTCGGTAGGGAAATCATTAGTTGAAATGTGTAGCTCTTTAAGGGTTCCTGATTGATTGATGCCAAAAGCGCTTAGAAATGTGCATTTGCTTTGTTCCTGCACAGTGGTGGGAGTTCTAGATAAAATACTAATCATAAAGTTTCCTTACCATTTCCAATTCCTTGGGGCTATTCAGAGTTATAGCTGGCAACCTTGGCACAGCTGTATTTTACTGCCCACATGTCTGCCGGACGATGACACATGTGCTTTTCATTTCGCTGCCGTTATTCTTCGTGGGTTCACAGCGCATCAGTCACTGCTGTGGTGGAGAAATGAAGACAAGGAGAAAAGCACTGACCTATCAACACGGGGTGATATGTTTGTTTGCAGCGGCGATGGGCAGTCTGAATTCAGGGACCAGAAGTGAGTCTGTGACTGGTGGCTCGAGTATGAAATTCATCAGTAAACAAATCAGACCTCCAACTAGCTGACATGGCCAAGGTGTTTGGAGAAGCCGTGTGGTTCCCAGTATGTATGGAATGCCATCTCCCTTGCAGGATCAAAGATCAAAGAGTGGGAATCTTGCCTTCCAGAAGGGACACACCAAGTATTACATGAGTTTAATGCATAGATGATCAGGGTGTTAAGTCCCTGAGAAAGGACACTCTGGCCAAATGATCTCCCAGGGTTTCAGTTGTCAGGGAGGAGCCTTGCTGGGATTCACAGTGCATGGATGCTCAAGTACGCGGAATGCTTTCATAGTCTATTTGGAGAAGCCAACACGCAAGGATGGAGTGCTGCAGGGAGCAAAAATAACAGACATTGATCACGATCGTGTCATGATCATCTGCTTTAGGTTTTGCATGGATTTTCTCCCAGATGCTGTCTGAGGAGGCAGGTATGGGTTATTTTCAGATGAGATGAGACTAAACATATTGCAGTGTCCATTACCTGGCTGATGGATCGGGTGGAGGTACTTGCTTTCCTGAGCTGCCTCACAGATGTGCCTGCTTCTGTAATGGGTGCTCAAATGTCCATACCTCTACTGCTATGGAGGATGCATTCCTAGTCTAGGATAGTACCTGCCCTGGTATTTGCAGCAGAGCACCTCAATTCTGCTGACCCCCAGGACCTGAGCCAGGCACAGCAGGCAGTAGGTTTTACTTGCCCCAGCTGCATCTTTCCTGATTTTGTGTTTCCTGGAGCCGCCATCCCTGTACAGCCACTAATCAAGTCTGCTCTGCTGTAGAACCAAGGCATCCCTAGTGGGCTCTGTCCAGATTTGAAGGAAGAGGCAAAGGTTGTCCAGACCTGGGGGAAGGAATGAGAATAATTTCTTCTGGGTGCTTTTGTACCAAGCTGTAAACCCACAGTCCCATTGTCACCTCAGGGAAAGCCCAGGGGACCCCACAAGGAGGCCAAAGTTGTTGATCTGCCCCAGTTTGTTTTGTTCCCTGGCCTCAGACTCCAGTCTTGTTCCCAAGTAGGCTGCTTCCCAAATCCCCTCTGGAGTCAACAAAGAAGCCCAATCACCAGGTGGGGGAGATTCAGAACAGTTCATTCCCATGAGACATAACCAATGGGTCCTCTTTTGATCAGTAGGGAGTGAATCAAATGTTGACCTTGGAACTTGTAGAAAATTGAATAGAGGTAATGTGTCCGTGAAGGAGCCCGCATGTGTCTTCTTGGCCAGCCCTCAGTCCTTCATGCCCGTGCCTTGGTTTCTTTTAGTGTTGGTGAAATGGACTGGAGATAGTTGCCTCAGACATCCCAATCAGCCTATTTAGAACTTAGTGTCTCCTTCACTGGACAGCCTGGCTGTTTCCCAGCCAAGTATTCTGCCTCTACCGACTGCTCCACCTTAGCTAATTGTCCTCTTTATAGATTTTCCGGATCATTTTCATTCTCAGCTGGTATTTCAGGAGGTCGTGTGACTTGTGATTCGTGGACCCATTTGTGCAGTTTCTGGCAGTGTGAGAATTTCTGATAACTTGTTTTCTGTTCTCATGCATAGTGAAATAAGGCACTGGAGGACAAGAAAATCGTCGAGAGAAAACAAGTCATGCAACAGTTCTCAAATAACAGTCATGCTCCAGTCATACAAGGCAGTGGATTCTTTTTCTGTCCTGTTGGGAGATACGTTTTCCTTCTTTCCTCTCCTGGTGCCAGAGTTGTAAATGTCTAATTGCCCAGAGTGCTTTGTGTCCTCATTATACTTTCTTCTGCAGTTCCACAGGACTGCCTTCCTTCTGCTTCTTCCTAGAGACCTAGACCCTTTCTTCCCTCCTTGCCACCACCACTACCCCAACCCCATTCCCATTGTGACTAGAAACCTAAGGAGATGGGATGAATGTCAAAAGTGCAGGGGCCTTAGAAAGTGCAGAATGTACAAACTCTTGTGTTATTTAAGGTCTCTCAGCATCCTTCCAGTAGAATTTTCATGAAATACTGAGCAGTGGCCCCATGGCAAGATATATGTGGGTACTTCAAAAGATGCATGTGGAAATGGAATTAAATTTCTTTGCAAAATATTTTCAAATCTCTGGATAGTTTTTCAATGAAATGCACTTTTAAAGATTTACTTACATAGTTGTTTATTTGAAAGCAGAGTGACAGAAAGAAGGAGAGAGAGAAAGAGAGAGAGACAAACAGAAATCTTCCATTCACTCACCCCATGGTTAACTCAATAGCAAGGACTGCCCCTTCCAAAGCCAGTAGCCTGAAATTACATCTGAGTCTTCTGTGTGTGAGCAAGGGCCCAAATACTTGTGCCATCTGCCACTGCTTTCTCAGGCTCATTGGCAGGGAGATGGATCAGAAACAGAACAGAATAAGACAGCAACCAGTGTTTTGATAGGGGATGCAAGGTGTCCCAAGTGGGCCATGCTGAGCCACCATACCCACCCCCAAAATACATTTTTAGTGTACTTTTCAAAGACCTGTTGGGTGCATGGGTTTCAAAATTTTTTGGTAACAAAATAAATTTACCCTTAATACTACTTTCCACGGACCTTCTGCCAATGTCGTAGTAGGGGCATGGTGCCTGAGAATGCACCACAAAATTGACTTTGGGTGCATGGCACCAATCCATGACTTGGCACTTGACTGGGCGCCTTGTCTCCAGCTAACCAGACAATTTTGTACTTCTCTCTGCTGAATTCAAAGAGGCAGTTTAGAGGATAAGTACTTAGATGACTTGTGAGCACCATGTTTGGCTCTTTAGCATGTTTTAAAATCCATTGATGTACAGATGACATCTAAGCAGCGTATAGAAAAATACCAAAAGTTTGCATCGGGAGTTTGCAAAACAGGGCACTTCCAGAGTGATTTGTAGCTCTGTTCTGAATTCCTCTCAGCTTAAGCTGTGAAGCATCCCTGGTGACCAGACAGCATTTGTCACCCAGACAACTTTAGAAAAATCGACAGCTTTCTCATAGGGACAGATCATAAAGAATCATTTTGGTTTATTTGAACTTGAGATTTTCTATAACCCAAAGAGGTGATTAATAGTTTCTCTTCCCATATCAGGTTTTATTGGCCAGATGTTTCCTTAAAAACCTCACTTCTGTATATTCTAAATTGGTTCAACATCAAATAAACTGCATGGTAACTTCAGACTCACAGTCCAGTGGAAAAGGTTATAATTTTGAACCAAAATGAGGTTATGAGGCAGAGATGGAGTGGCAACTGTAAGTTGCAAATCATTTCAGATACATTAAACATGTATTTCTTACTTTGAATCTTTGGGAAGACCAAGTAATTAAATATTGAACCTCTTTTTATTTTGCTTCTCACAACTCAATTCCCAAGTCAAGTATCATATTCCAAATGGGAGCATATTTATCTTGCTTATTTGGGAATAATGAACAAATAAGATCGTATTTTCTGCAAATGACTTTTCTGCATTTATACTTTATATATCACTTTTTTTTCTCAATGTCAAGTGGAAAGAGTGATCTTTGTTGTGGTTTTGCCTGCCCACACACTGTTTTCACAAAGTGATGGATACATAAAGCCCTTATAAATCAGGATTTACATTTAGCTGTTAAGTCTTCATTGTAAATAGATGAGTGGATATACAAGGAGTCTTCAAAATGCTCATGGAAAGTGTGATTATGAAAAAATTAGAGATTTTAGATTATCAAAATGACCTTTCCTTTAAATTTCATTTGCCGGGCCCGGTGCAGTGGCGCAAGTGGTTAAGGTCCTCGCCTTGCACACCCCGGGATCCCATATGGGTGCCGGTTCTAGTTCCGGCAGCCCCGCTTACCTTCCAGCTCCCTGCCTGTGGCCCGGGAAAGCAGTCGAGGATGGCCCAAAGCTTTGGGAACCTGCACCCGCGTGGGAGACCCGGAAGAGGCTCCTGGCTTTGGATCGGCATAGTATCAGCCCGTTGCGCTCACTTGGGGAGTGAATCATTGGACGGAAGATCTTCCTCTCTGTCTCTCCTCTCTGTATATCCGCCTTTCCAATAAAAAATAATAAAAATAAATCTTTAAAAAAAATAATAAATTTCATTTGCCGTACATTTTGAAGTATTTCCATATGTGTTCTCTAGCAGCTAGAAGTTTTTACTCTGTAATGCAAAGGGATCAGTAATGATGTTTGGTTGTTTTCAATGAAAATAAAGGTTTGGGGCATGCATATAGAGCAGCACTTATTTCACTTCTGGGACACCATATCACCATATCTGGGACACTGTATCTGCTACTGGAGTACCTACTTCAAGTCCCAGCTCCTTTGGTTCCCATCCAACCTCCTGGGAGACAGTAAATGCTGGCTTACCGTGGATCCATTTGGTCCAAATGAAACACTCAGGTTGAGAGCCAAGCTCCTGGCTTCCGGATCCCTCAGCTCTGGCCACTGCAACATTGTGGAAGTAAAATAATGTTTGGAAGATATCCCAGTCTCTTTGAATCCCTCTTTCAAATTAAATGAAAATAAATATTTTAGAAGAAAGTATCAGATTGAAAATCCCAACACAGTGCAGATTGGATGATGTGTTTATTTTGTTGGTATTTACTCAGAAATAGATGTACAATTGCAGGTAAGAAATTTTGGCTTACATAAGAGCCTTAGTGGTATGACGATGAGAGAGGAAGTATTGAAACCTTAAGAACTGAATGTTCAGTAGTCTACGCGCAGCCTACAAGTCTTTACAGGTCATCATCTCTCAATCTCGTGACAATCTGATGAGGAAGGTGTGGGGTGACTGACAGAAGAATTCAAAATGGAGCTTAAGAGAGACCTTATTCATCCTCCCAAGAATATTTTGGGTTTTGCTCTGAGAAAAAGAAATGGCATATGTTCTGGACATCAATATAGGAACTGTGGGAAGTCTTTTTTGTGTGTGTTGTTCTGTTCTAGACATGACTACTCATTTCTTAGTAAACTGAACATATACTTAAGAAAAGGGAACATAACATTATTAGGCATTTGCACTTCAGCATGGATTGGATTTAAGAGCAGATTTTTTTGACATTGAAATGCAAATAAAGGGGTAACTTCTAGAGCCATTCCCAGAAAATAGTCCCAAGGCTATCAAGTTTTATAACTGAGCCATTTGTATGCTTTTGCTTCAGCTGTGGATGACCACCAAGTTACATTCTTTGTTCTGTTAATTTCTCTGAAAGCGCCAATGTGCAAGGACATTTCCTGCTATTTCCAAATCTTCAAAACTAATTTTTTGACTGAATTCTATCGGTTTTCTTTAAGGAAGAGAATAGGATGTTAAAGTTCCTTTAGTAGGAAACTGTTGGATTAGATGATATGCTCATGCGTTGAATTTATTCAAGGGTTGGTGGTACAGCCAACATACACTCCCTTCCAGCTACAGTACTGGAGTAAATTGTAAAAAAGACTGAGCTTTCTTTTGATTTCGTGTAATTCTTGAAATCAGATCTGTGACCAAGCAGACAAATTCAACTGTTGGCTCCTAAGCTCCAAGGGAGAATTCAGGTAACAGAGAAACAAGCTAAGGAATCATCCCAGCTCTTGCTTGTAGGCATATTTACCAGAGAAACCAAGGTTGACTGCTAAATGTATGGAGTCAAAACGAGGTGATGTATACTACTTATTTCTCGAAATCTGGTAAGAGCGACTTGTTTGTCTGGTTTGCCTTCTAGATGCTCCATCCCAGCACTGAAATTTTCTCAGATACCTGGGGTTTGTTTGCTTGTTTTGTTTTGTTTTTCTTATCTTGATAAAATTGTAGCTATTGACTTTCATGTCCTTCAGAATTTAGATGATGTCACAGGGGACCTAATGCTCCGTCCATTCCACTGTCCCCACCCTTATTTGCCTCCTGATAAGACTTGAGTGAATCTTTCTCCTCTGATGAGAACTAAGTTTCTTTCTTACATCAAAATTATGTTATGAATGTCAAAAAAATCAATTCTGTGCAATGATGTAAAATATTGCTCTATTTGGACTCATTCTAGCAGACCACGTGCTTCTTTTTGTAGTTTATCTTGTAAATAAGTGGGGAGAACAAGACAAAGTTAGCCTAGTTTTGTTTTAATATGCATGCTGCTTGTCTGGAGTTATTAGAAGAAACTTTCTTAGTGCTATAAAGTAGAAATGTACAGCAGGTTCAGGTATAATGTTGTGCATAAGACATCATTTCTTTGGTGATTATGTTCCCAGCCTCTTGCCTTCTCTGGTTTCAGTGATGCCTGCCTGTAGATTCATATGTAGATGTATTCATTTCTTGCCCTGCTTTGCTTTCCCATTTCTTGTGTTATGAACATTTGTCTCGGTGATGTTATTTATCATTCACTGAGTACTTACTGTATGCCTGCCACTCAGCTGGGACCTGCTGAGTACAGGAACTGTAGAAGCATTCTGTCTCCCACTGGCTGCTTATTGTGACAGTACACACGGCATGTCAGCACACTCGTGGAAAATGAAACTGAAAGATAACTTTATTATGGTGCAAAAAACTTAAAGGCATGCTGTTTTCCCACAGTTTGCGTTTGTCAGTAACTTTTAAATATAAGCGCTTTCTAGACATGTGAAATATAAGCCCTTTATAGACATGTATTTCAACTTTTTCGCACACAAAGTAGCTTACCTTGTATTTCTATTTTCTATGAACTTGTGAAGTATCCACAAAGTTAAGAAGATTAAAAAAAGAATACAGAGATATCAGAATTTATATGTGTAAATGAACATTCTGACCTTAAGAGTAGAGAACTACACCTATAAGTACTTCTTTCATAAATGTAATTTCCTTATGTGATTGGGGGCTCCCTTTTTTGGTAAAAATCCAGAGTTGCTTTATGGAGGTCTATCACTTTGTTGTTTCCAAAACTTTGGCCAACATGAGTTTTCTTCTTCCTTCCTAGTGTAACATGGTATTCAATGCAAAAACAAAATGAAACTTACTGTCTGGCAGAAACAAAGCCTGATGCTTTTTCAATATGCAGCAAGACGTGATAAAACCAATTTCCCGAAAAATGATGTCAGCATCAGTAACATTAGTGTCTAGAGGTAAAATCCATTTTAAGGATGAATCCTGATAGTCTGCTAATTAAAATCAAGCAGTATGTGTGAGTGTGTGTGTATTTGTGTGTGTGTGAACTTCATAGCCATGTTATGTTTTTTAACTGTGTTAGAAAGAAAGATATTCATTTTCTTGGTAGTCTACTCCCAGTTAAGTGCCCATGGTCTGTGGGTTGGGCAGGAAACATCTCACACCAAGGAGCATCTGCAGGGGCCTTATGTAGTATTCCTCCCTGGGGTAGAGGAAACTCCCAGAACAGTAGCAAGATTGCTAGTAACTATTACAGCGCCACCTGTTCCTCATGTCTGAACACAGCTCTCAGCCCTTGACTGCCCAAATCAATCCCCAAGCCTGTTCAGATACTTTCAGATGCACGCTAATATGTTCAGTTCACAACTGTTACTTGGTATCTTTGACCAGCATATACCATTGATAATGCTCTCCAGCTCCATTCTTTCATGAATGCCACAACAGAGATTGTGGGAAAAAAAAATGTATCTCTACACTGGATGTCAGAAGTCCCAAATGAAGAGTCATAATGGGCATGCTTAGATGTTTTAGAGCACAGACATTTTACAAAACTTTCACGTTGCCAGTTTAATTCTTACAATGGCTCTAGGTATAATCTCTTGATTTGCTGCTGGAATCTGAGACTCAGATTTGAATGATTTTTTTATGAACACAAACCTAGTCGGTGATGAAGGCTGGTACAGGACCCAGAGCCCTGACAGCCAGTGTGACATTCCCCACCTTCCCCAGCTGGAGGACTTTGGTTCCCATGAGTTAGCACATGATCCAGATGACTTGGAGTGTAGGGAGGAGGTGTGTGGAGTGTTGGAGGAGTAGGATAATAGCCAGGGTATGACAGTCTCTAATAGCTGAAATTTTCTTTGCTTGTAATCTTTTAACTTGAGCAGATTTGGGCAGCAGACATTTATACAAAGGTATAATCCCAATTTCTAGCAGTCCCTGTCCCTGAACACTTCCGGGCAGCAGGGCTTGGGTTCTAAGGATTCCTGAGGTATTGGAGCTATTTAATGCAACCTCACCTCTCTGAAGAAGTTGCTTCATCTATCAACACCAGTTTCCCAGGCAGTCTATCTCCCCTAAGCCTGCATAGGCTAGAACATGCATATATGACCTTCTGAACATGTGATATCCCGACTGGAGTGGACATGAGGGGTCATTTGCATGGAGAACTAGCAGAGAGCCACGTGAGCAAGAACAGGTGACTTTGTGATGCTGCCAAGCCCTCCTCATGCCTAGAGAGGCAACAGGAAGCTGTTCCTGGTCATGTGGGTAAGGTGATGGGTTACTGTTGAATCTCAGCTTGGCAACAAATACTGTTGGCTGCTTAGACCAGGGAGAAACCAAGGTCACGAGGATGGATGGGTGTCTTGGGTGTCAGGGGGACCCAGCTGACAGGGGAGACCCTGCCAGTCTTAGAGAATGGATCAGATGAAGAGCAATGAAATAACTGAGGATGTGGAAGTATCTGCTCTCCTACAGGATCCTGATGAACGGACAAAGAAAAGGCAGTCACCAATAATGTCCTAGATAGCAAATTGGATGTTGCTATTAGTCAGTTTTTGTAGTGTGCTTTTCAAGGTGGAGTTATGCTGGCGTTTACATTTGAATGTGCCTTTACACCCGTGATGTCCTAGTAGCTGCCCAAGACTGATTAGCAGGAATGAACTGCACTGGGCTGCTCAGTGGCTGTCCATCCCACACAGTCCCTTAGATCCTAAGCACACACTCTGTCTTGTCTTGTGATGATAATAGGTGATGCTTAAAAATGACGGCTTCATTCACAGTTCAATGAATTGAATATTCACAATTGGTCACACATGCCTACATGTACCTAAGTTTAAAACTATGTAGTCTAACCTTGCTTCATCTTTCTAAATTATCCTGCTTCAGTCTTGTTGTGTTTGATAAGTAGAGAGATCCAGTAGGGAGAAATACTGGCAGAGGTGCCACTTCATGCTGGATTTATGTTTTACAAGATAAAATGTCTCTCGATGATTTCTGTTGCCATGCTACGTAATGAGTTACTTTTAATGCTTCTATAATAAGAAAATGCTATGCAAAGATACATTTTAATAGTATTTGGAAAGCTCCTACACTGCAGGCAATAATCAGAATACTGGAAATAAAGCTGTCACTTTCACTTGCATTTTAAAAAATGAAGTCAGATTTATAGCTTACTTTCGTTTATGATTTGGCCCTAGCATGAAGATAAAAAAATCACCATAATATTATTTCTTACTCAAAAGTTGGAGAAAAAGAATATTAAATGATTTTTTTTGTATGAAAGCTCACAGAATTTGACAGCAGGGGTTGAATTAAAACTTCATTCTTGCCATCAACTAGCTGTGACTTTAGTCACATCATCTTGGCTTTTTTTTTTTTTAGTCATAGAACATGGATGCTCTGGTTGCCTTGCTATTACCTAGAATGGCTCCTCACTCCTGCAACTTCACACTCCAGGATAATCATGCCCTGGGTCCGCTCTGCTTTTAAGAGCTTTTTTTCGCAGCGTCTCAATCTTGGACCACAGCCTCTGATTCTCCCAGTTTATGTGCCTTCACGCCCCACACACCTGCTCTTTGGTGTTGAATAAGCCCTCTAGTCTCTTTTGTCAGACTCTAAGTGCAGATGAAACTATAATAACTTGTCTCTCTTGCTGTGCACCCATGCTTCCTTGATTTAATCATTTTTAGCCAACGTGCGTTATCTCCTTTGCCCTTTGTTCTTCTGGAATATCCAATTTGCTGAGCCCTTACCTGAGATTATTCGAGCCACTTGATTTCCTTTTGTGCATGGGCGATACAGCTAACTCAGCACTGCCCAGTCTTTCTGTGTCTACTCAGCTTTTCCTCCTGTTTCCTGAAATAATTACCCAACCTTCACATCTTCCTGTGCCTCCTTTCTTTGTTGAGAAGTTCCTGCCTTCATTAGTCTCCCTGGGTCACCTTCTTCCTTACCTCACAGAGGTAAGGAACTATGGGGCCATTGGCCAGTACTCCATCCTGAACAGACACCCATGCCTCTGTCCACAAGCTCATCTCTGCTCACGCATGTCCTTTCCCTCCAGGTGTTGGGGTTCCCTTTCCCTTCCATTCTCCTAACTCTTCCCCTATTGTATCATTCCTCTCAATTTTTGGCCAGCTCCAGGGAGATCTTGGAACCAGTTTTCGCCTCTTTCCAGAACATGCATGTTTGTTCTACTCTCTTTGTCTCCATTTAGTCCCCTCCCATTTTTCTATCTCCATGGAATATGACTTTTCTCCCCACTTTGCACCCTAAAACTCCAGAGGGCACATCAAATGAGCCCTTCTGGCCCTTCCAGGAGCACTCCTCCCTAGAATTCACAATTTCCCTTTCTGTAGCTTCTGAATACTTCCAGAAATAGATTACCTGTAATCTCTAAATAGATTTTGTTACAGTATATTTGTCATAATTGTTCAATTTTATTATTAGTTATGGTGAATCTTTTTTGGTGTCTGATTCTAAATAAAAGTTTCTTAGAGGTCTGTGTGCATAGGAAGAAAATCCCAGTAAATGTAAGATTTAGTGTTATCCACCATTTCAGGACTTCACTGGGGGCTTGGGATGCATGCCCTGTAGACGAGGGTAGGGAAGACCGTGCTTCACTTGGGTCTCCTCTGACCACAGTCTCCTGTCTGTTTCTCTCTCCCCACTTGATTTTTAGTGACTTTGCTATTTTCGCTTCTGCCATCTTTAGTTATCTTTGATATCTTCTGTGGATATTTCTGTCTTCATAACACTAGTGTCACCCCTGACACTGGAGCCTGTCCACTGGGCTTCCTGATGGATCCATCTGTTTGGATGTGTGTCAGGCCCTGAAATATATAGTGACATATATATTCTATAGTGTATATTCACGGTTAATACACTGAACCACCTCTTCTCTAACTCTTGGTTTTTTTTTCTTGAATTGTGTGTCTGAATAGACAGTATCCTTACCACCTAGATTGTACAGCCAATGAATATCTTTTTAGAGTTCTATCAGTTTTCTGACACCCCTTTCAGAGTTTGAGATCCTGACCCATTTGATAGTTTTAAACTCTTCATTGGCCGTGGCTGAGCTGCTGTCCTGGAGCTGGGAGGCAGTGAGTGTGATGGGGGCTTGAGTGGAGACATGGGGACAGGTGACTCTTCTGGAGTCCAGTCTGTCTGGGGCTCCTGAGAGCAGGAAGAGCAGGAAGTTGTTCATGGTGGGGTCCTTCCTGCTGCTGCATCCTTCCATCTGCTGTTGGTTCCAGGTCTGGGAGGTCCGAGCCCTGCAGAACCAGATCCTTTCTAGTACAATGACCAGTGCCCCTCATGTTGACCTTTTCACTCCATGTCTTGAATATCCCTCCATCTCTTCCCCGGAGCAAACCCTTCTGCTCACTGGGGACTGAGTAAGTCTCTCCTTCACCATGCATGTTCAACCTAGTCAGAGCTGGCCGATCTTACTCTGGGATTTGCAGTCCATCCTAACGTTGGTGTCATAATCTGGGCATTCATTTCTGAAAAGCTGTTTTCAGTAATCGTAGCTGAAAACCTAAGATCTGCAGAGACAAAATGGCGCTGGAGAAACTAAGGCTGTGAGTAAATTTCTGAAAGTATTTCCAGTCAAATGAAAGTCCCAAGAGATATTTTTAGTCTCTAGCAATAAAAAAGAAAAAAAAAATACTGAGGGAAGTGGACATCAGTGAGACAAAATCTATGTGAAACAATAATGTTTTTTTGATAAGACAGGTAGCCTCTTTGTATCTTCATTTCCAGATCTGTAAAAGGCAGATAACTTTAATGGCTCTATCAGTTTTCTTAATTAGTTAATATGTGTAAAATGCTCAAATGGGTATGTGTGTATGTAGCTGTACATAACACATATGTGTAACAATATATGACAGTATATAATACATAGTGTATACATATGTGTGTTAGCTATTAATAGTAACTTTCATTTATCTCATTTATCAGCCAATTTACTATATAGTTTCCTCTTGTTACCTTTGCTATTTTTAATGAGATGATTAGAATCTGTTTTAAGGTATGAATATAAACATACCTTCCCCCTCCCCTTTTTTTTTAAAGGATTGGGACTCTACTCAAATGTTTAATGAGGGGTTTTATTACACATAGTTCTTGAAAAATCTTGGGCTCCACTGAAGGTATTTGCTCGACATGGGAAGAACTTGGGGATGATGTTTATCTAAGTTCAGTTCAGCAAGTGTGGCAGAACAGCCTGAACTGGCCATATTGTCCTCTCCTGCTGCGTTCTTTCTCCTTCTACCTGAAGATGCACAGGACGCGGTTTTCTCCCCTCTGCTTCAATGCATGTTTTCAAGGCGGTTCTATGCAAGCCTCAGCTGTGGTCCTCTTCTGCCTCCTATCCCCAGGCCTCAGTCTCTCTCCCGCTCTTTACTATTTCCAGCATGACGTGGTGTCCACTTAAGTTAAAATCATAATATAAAAATACGCAGTGAAAGATAGCCCTGACTACAAGTTTCAGAAGGGCAATAAATAACATTTTATGCACGTTTGCATTGCAACTGGTATTCAGAATTTAAGGAAGAATCCTTGGACAGCGGAAGTTAATCAGAAGCAAGTCAGTCTACAGAATAGAAATACGTAAATTGGTGAGCTTTCTTGCCCAAATCACTTACATTAATAGTGTATCAGAGAATTTCAAAACGTTTGTGGAAATGGAGTTAAATAGTAAGTACATTTAAATGCCAAAATACTTAAATCCATGCATAGCAGATTTTTCAAAATATGAATTTTCCATGAACTTTTTGAAGCTTCTTACATGTTTCTGACAATATCTTAGAGTAATTGGCAGTCTGGAAATTGTTTATAGAAATAATTATTGGTATAGTTGAATATAAAATATTTAGGTGGTACCGTCTTAACTGAATTTTTAACAATTCTTTCTGCTTCTTTGCTTGTTGTTCATATTCCCATGGTAACTTCAGGTCTCTTTAAATCTAGACCAGCTTTTGTAATAGATGAAGAAAAAAAACCACTATGGTGTCATCATATCACTATTAGATTGATTTTTTTTAGTGAGTAAAGTAGGTCATATGTATGTGTCAATTAACAAAATACAATCATTAGGATCATTTCCACAGGACCTTTTAATTTGGAGGCCAATAGGTTACATTTTTAAGTCAGAAAAACATGAGATTTCTCCTAATAGTAGCTTCACCTGCTGCTGTGGGGAAAACAGTATGTGACCAGAATACAGAGTGATTTTGTAGGACTCATGTGGATTGGAATACAGAACTCTCTGCCCCTGTTCCTTTAATTTTTTGGGGGGTGGCTACTACTTGTTAAAATCTTTGAGAAAAACATATTTTTCTCTTGCATAAATGGCCATTTCTGAGAGGAGTTCGAATAGTGATTAGCCGAGTGAAAAGAATGTCTTTGCTGAGAATGATATTGCATGAAGTTATGGTCCTAAACACACAGCACATCTTGAAGCCTTCCTCTGATGTCCTTGCTGCCTGCAGCTCAGTTGTTTTTGAGAGACCTTGCAAGGCAAGCTGGGGAGGAATGTCCTGGATCTAATAACAGTGGTTCTTTCTCAGTTTGCTAATAAGGTGCATTTCTTTTATATTTTTCTTTATTTACAAAAACGTCTTGGGTTAGATACACAGAGACACAGAAGTCCCACCTGCTAGTTCATTCCACAAATGTCCCCAGCTTTGGAGTCAGGAATGCTATCCAGGTCCTCCACAACGCTACCAGCAACCCAGGATGCTTAAACACTCACCACTGTCTGCCTGGGTCCCAATGAAAAGAAAGCTGAACCAGCAGCGCTCTCACGTACAGCAACACAATACATTGATTATCTGAAATAAAGACTTAAGTGCTACATTAAGTACATACCCAAGATTTTATTTTTCACAATTCCACATTTAGGGGCCGTGATTGGATGTTATTTGTGATTGATTTTCAGAAAACCTCTAAAAGTGGAACAGGAAAAGATATAAACACCTATACTTTTATAAACCTTCCTTTAGGAGTAAAATTTATTAAAAAGAAATAAAATTACTTGGGCAAAAAATGTAAATAATCTTACTAGTTTGGGCTTTCGATTCAGAGCCTCAGACATGGATAAAGTACATACAATGGGTGCTTGCAAATAATCTGTGCGTTTAAATTTTGATTGGCAGGGCTGCCAGCAGGTTTTCAAACTCCAGGAGGTGCCACTCATGTAAAAAAGATGGGGAGAGAGTGATGTGTTAAAGTGCCTTGTCATTGGGATAAGAAAGTGAATTTTATTTTCAATGCATCTTAAGTATTATGTTCACTTTATGTGAAATTGTTATATTTTCTTCCGAGAACATTTTTAAATAAAATCTTGACCACATTCCAAGGTGCACTTATAGAAATGATGCCCTTTCTCGAAGTTGTTTTGTTTTTTAATGAATGGCATTTTCCTCCATGGTGAAATAGCATGCTGCTTCCAAGAGGTGTGCTCTGACCGCCTGGGCACAAGTTTCCAGAGCGATAGCCCCTTTGGAAGTGATCAGGAGTTGCCAAACTGGAATGTTGATTCAATAACATGAGTTGGAAGGAATCACCCTTCCTGAAGGTAGTCCTGTTTGCATTTCAGTCCTGTAGGAAACACAGGCATAGCAAGTACTTCTCTACCTCATTTTTTCAATAAAATCCACAAAAAAAGTTGAATAGATTTACCTAAAAGTTGAAAGTTGGTCAAATCCTGAATATAGGATATGTAGTTTTATTTCTTTAGCTCTGCTGCTTGTATTTTTTTTTCCAAATCTTTTTTTATGCCTCATGAATTTGCTTTCTAAAGTGTGTGCTTCTCAAAAAATGTTTTTAAAATTGCATAAGTAGATATGGCCAGGATTGTGGCATAGCCGGCTAAGCCACAGACTAAGATACCAGTATCCCAATATGAGTACTAGTTTGTGTTCTTACTGCTCTGCTTTCCATCAGCTCATTGCTAATGGCTTGGGAAATGCAGCAGAAGATAGTACAAGTGATTGGCTTCCTGCTCCCACAGGAGAGACAGTGAAGCTCCTGGCTCCAGTCTGGGCCAGGTTGACTGTTGCGGCGGCCATTTGGGGAATGAACCAGTGGATGGAGGTCTCTGTCTCTCCTTCTATCTCTTCAATTCTGCCTTTCAAATAAAGAAAGAAATGAGTGAATCAATCTTGAAAATTAAATATATGAGAAGTATGAGTGTGGGTTTAGTATGTATCATCCAGTCTTACAGCATCAGGTATAACATCTATTTTTCAATATTCAAATTTATAAACTGGTGAGAGTATTCATCAGCAACTAATAACTCAGTATAGTATTGGTATTATCACATGATAGATTATTACATCTAAGCAGACTTTCTGGTAAGAAGTTCTTAGATATCATAAGGTCTATTTTAATAATTAGAGACCCACATTTGAGTTGTTTGTTTTACTTAAATAAGCATCATTTTCATTTTCTTAATGTTCCTTCCAAAGACAGACACTACCAATGAAGTAAGCCATTGATGTTATGAACACAAGATTGCTGGGCCAGATGCTAAGGAAATGCAGAACTGATCATGAATGGTGGGCAAATACCTAAGCCTCAGAGTGACTGAAATTAGGTCTTGGCAACACGACTGAAATTAGACTTGATACTTTCAAGTGAGATTCCATTATAGGAGGTTCTGTTTTTGACTCTTTTCCCATATGCCTAGTCCATTTCTGTAGCTGGAAATGAAAAAGAGGAGAAAAGAAAAACCATCTTCCATACATTTGTGCCATAATACCTTGGCTGGTTGAAATCTGGAAGGTTGGGACAAAGTTGCTGGCTCTAACTTTGTATGTTGTGTCAAGGCAAGGTTATCGCGTGTTCTCTTTGGACTAAAAAGCATAGCTCCAAGCTTAATTGC
This sequence comes from Ochotona curzoniae, assembly GCF_017591425.1. NCBI lineage: Eukaryota > Metazoa > Chordata > Mammalia > Lagomorpha > Ochotonidae > Ochotona > Ochotona curzoniae. Next base: position 28,390,459 of record NW_024467096.1, read on the forward strand.
TACCTTGTAAGGTTGATGTGTTGGCTGCTGCTAGCAGAGATGTAATTGGGAAGTGCAGTCACCTCCACTTTTGTATGACATAACTTTTTAATATCTGTTTTGCTAATATTTAAATAAAGCGATTACACACATATGTCTTCCTGGACAGACAATATACTTTATTACCATTTTTAATTTATAGCACTGCCCTTTATGCTTTGCAGAACACTAGGATAATAATTAAGAAAAGAGACAGGAAAGGGAGGAGAAGACAGCTGTTGGATGATAGGTACCAACATATACTTATGTAAGAGGAATCGGTTTTAATGCTTTGTGGTGCAGTACAATGAGGGTCGTTCCAGCAATTTAATACTCATTTTATAGAGATCTAAAAGAGAGGAGTTTGAAAGTTCCCAACACAAAGAAGTAATGAATTTTTCAGAAAATGGAAACTAATCCCCCTGATTTGATCACTTCACACATTATATATGTGTATTAAGTTACACTGTACCCCCCAAACAAATCAAAATTGGAAAGCAGTACCATCCTCCATTTGCTTACATGCCAAGCCATCATGCAAGGAAAATATGACCTGTACGAAAACTTGCTTCTTTGAGCCTCGGATTTCTGATGACATTATGCGTTTTATCAGATCAAGCAAAGCTACAATTTGCTAAAAAGGAAAGAGAGGAGCCTGGTGCAATGGTCTTAGTGGCTAAATCATTGCCTTCCATTCACTGGGATCCCACATTGGCGCGAGTTCTTATCCCAGCTCCTCCACTTCCCATCCAGCTTCGTGCTTGTGGCTGGTGAAAGCAGTCGAGGATGGCCCAAAGCTTTGGGACCCTGCATCCGTGTGGGAGACCTGGAAGAAGCTCCTGGCTCCTCGCTTTGGATCAGCTTAGCTCTGGCCATTGCAGCCACTTTGGGTATGAACCAGAGGATAGAAGATCTTTCTCTCTGTCTCTTCTCTCGGTATACCTGCCATTCCAATAAAAGAAAAATAAATCTTCAAAAAAAGATGTGTGTAAGGGGGAGCAGGTTCGCACAATGAAGTCAAGAGCTCACTCAAAAAACACATCTTGAGTGTCCATTTACAGGCTATGAAGTAGAGCAGTGCACAAGACAACTTCCTTTCAAGAACCGGAAGTCGCCCCCCCCACACACACCTAAAGTATATGGTTGGTTGGTTGGATGGTGACAAAGCAGAGAAGGGGAAAGGTAAGAGGCTGCTAAAGATTTGGGGTACAGTGGCAGGGAAGGACTCTCAAAGATGACATTTGAAGTGCAACATGAAGAAAGTAAGGAAAGGATCACAAGACAAGGAGGAGAGAGTAAATATTGTTACACTAGAAGACTGCAATATCCTTTGTGTCCTTCCAGGCACTCCAACCCAGTGAGCTACTGGCTTTGTATCTGTCTTATATGTAAGGAAACTTTAAACCCAAAGTAACTCCAGGCACAAAAGCATCACCTAACACTCTGGAACCTTTCCTCTTAACTCGGGCACTCCTCAGTTAGGGCCTACAGGGCTCCAGCTGAGAGTGGGTGCTCCCGGAGCTTGGGTGACATTCCTGCTGGGGCATGCAAGACTTCCCAGAGCATCAGCAAGAAGCTGCCCTTGTCCTTGATGAGTCACCTCAAGTGGCAGGCAGGAAGCACAGTGGAGGGAAGAATTTCATTGGAATCAGGGAAATCTCTGCCTCCTGGAGAGGAAGCTCCCTGGCAGGGTCCTCCCCATGGCTGCCAAATATAGCTGCACTTGCATGCATCCACCAGCGATTCAGCTGCCCTCCCAATCAGGCCTGACCAGGTAGAATCAGATGATAACTTGAGGACAAGAACAAGAGCTTTTTCAGGCTCTGGTCAGGCCTGATTGGGAGGGCAGCTGACTCGCTGTCATCCCAAAGATCTCAGACAGAAGTGTTCCTAGCATTCTTGTTTGGTTCTTAGAGGGAAGGGACTGGTTTCTGTGAGGCCCCTGTTACGCACTCCCAGCTTTCCAAGAAGGATGTACTTGCTGGCAGAATGCTAGGGTCTGGGGTGGCCCCTGCTCCTGGATATTATGAGCCCAGATGAGGTATCGTTTCTTTCTAAGATGCTGCGCAGATTCCTGCTGTCCAATGGTGTCCCCTTGCCAGTCCATCCAAAGAACAACAGGACAGGTGGGGCTTTGCTCAGCAGACAGCAGTTGCTCATGCCGACATGGCAGGTGTGGCTGTTGAGAGCAGAGATGTGATCAGCTAGGCTGATGGCCAGGTCCTCTGCTACTGCAGGTGGAAAAAAAAAATAGGATATGTAGCTTACTTGACACAGTGGAAATCTTGGAACTGGATTCTTAATGCATATAATAACCAGATGGAAAGTTGCCCAGGCCATAGAACATACAACAATATGTGTTCTATGGGCCCCCTTCAGTATTTGGGATTTCAGCCGCATTCTCTTTATCAAAGAATTTCCATTGGTAAAATGCTACTGAGAAAACAAAAACAAAACATCACCATGGGCCCCACTTCTTCCAAAGGACAGGACCCTCGTGAGGAAATTGGCCTTCCATGTGGAGTTCAGCATGCATTGAGTACCTACTGAATGTCAGATTCTCTTAGAATGGCGCTTCCCCACCTGGTCCTGATTCAAATTTGAGGGGAGGGTGGCACTGTTTGCAGCAGGGAAGCTCTGAGAGTACACACAGCAGCAGAGGCGGGCATAGCCGCCAGCATCCCCAGGGACTGTCACAAGTCCCTAGGGGATACAGTTGGCCTATGCCAAGGAAACTCTGTCTCAGGGATAGGGCCAGGGGTGGCATGTCTTCACATTTTGGATAATATACCAGTTTTGAGATCCGCTCTGCTGTGCTTTCATGAGTGTCATGTAGATGTGGCACATGTGCCTGTACACACATGCGCACACACGTCCTTACATTGGTAGAGTGCATTCACTGTCACGTGTTCTCTGTTTTTCTCTTTCTGCCATGGGCATCATTATGCCTCCACTGAATCATTATGCTCACTGAATCGCATCTGTCTCCCGCGTTCCTGCTCAGATACAACTAAAGCCTATTGGAATTGATTTTTGTGTCAGCCACGGAGCAGAGAGCCAGTAGGAACGCGAAGGCTTCCCTTTCATTACTTGTCTGTTCTCCCCCATGGAACAGGAGCTTTGGTGGGCTCTAATTACATTCCAGCACTTTCTCAGGCTGACATTTCTTTTGTTTTAATTAACACTTGTGGAGGTTTGAGGAAGCAATGGGAGAGGTTTATGCCTGCCCAACCCCCACAAGGAATCAAGGGGGACCAGTTTCCATTCTCCTCTGCCCAAGTACCGGAGCTGGTATTTCTGCAGTCCTTGCTGGCTCTTGCTGCTGCACGTTACAGTACCATGGCTCAGACTGCTGCGGGGGCGGCCTGGCCTTCCTGGGAGCCATACGATAAGGAAAAGGCAGCCTCTTCCCCCATTCCCATCCCTATCTGTGCCAAAGTCGTCTCTGCCTACCCTAATACCTGGTCACGACTATCATGGCATAGGCTGTACTCCACTAAGCTGGGCTGGGCTGGACCCAGCCAGCGGTCTGACAGGCACCACTGAAACTAGTCCCCAGGGATGGGAAATCTGTGAAAATGTGAACTGTGTCCAAGAACCAAGGCTCCTCTGCCTAGTCCTGTTGTTGGAAGAGAGGAAGCTGACGAGGGGACCGGGCAGGCCTTGCGTCCCCTTGCTGTCTATTTCTCTCCGAGTCCTTCAGCAGCAGCACAGAATGCCAAGTCCCACTGCAGCCTCAAGGGTCTGTGTCCGTGGTCCTGCTTGCATGGTAAACACCTGGAAAACAAAGCAGAACAAATCCTGGTGGAGCCAAATGCCGCTGCCCTCCAAACCTGTGGCTTTCCCACTCCAGCTGCTACCTTAGGCTTTGGAGCAGGGCCCTTTTCCTATGGAGAAAAGCTATCTGGCCCTCTCTCACAGGCATTTTACCCCCCAGGATCCTTTGAGCTTTTGCTTTGGTCATTCTTGATGGATCACTACAGACACCATTTCCTGGGATTTGCGGTAACTGTGCATGAGTTTCGCTTGGCCTGGAGACATTGTGTTTCCCAGCATGATTTATCAGGATGCCCGGGGAATGCTTGATCAGCCTTCAGGAGCATTCCGTGCTCCTGATCCAAGCTGTGTGCCTGGGACTTCCCTTGGGGGAACTTGGGAGACAGACTTAGGCTCCCATTGGATTTCACAGGCCACTGTGACTAGTACGGCTGTGCCACACTTACCTTTTTACTGATTGTGTCAAGAACAGTGGCTATTTGCGTCTTACCAGGTTTACTCATATCTCTACTATTTCTAGGTTGGTGTTCATATCTGTATTTTAGAATACTTGTCCCTAGACTATTAAAACAGAGTCTTGCCTGATCATCTAACCATGAACCCCCTCCCCAAACTATTGGGAAACAACCCATTTTTTTAACTTTGAAGTTTTTAATGGCATTTCGTTAATGAATCCATTATTATTAAAATGAAGTGAAGAGTCTTTGAGGTGAAGACTCCTTCTTAAGCTGAATTTCTCATTTTCTGAAATTTTTTAATAAGTCACCGTGGAGTCCATGATTTTCTCTTGTTCCTGCAGTTGTACTTTTTCTTGGTCCTTAGGGATCATTTATAGGTCCAGACCCAACCCTGCTGTGGAGGCTGAAGATTTGACTGCAGGTGCATGCTGCATCCCTAACCTCTGAACCCTGTGTCCCAGGGAATGGGGTTAATCTTGCAGGCATGATGTGCGAGATGCCATGAATGCTGCTGGCAGTGCTGTGGCATACATTAGAGGAGAGCTACTTGTTTTTGTGCTTGTTTTTTGGGTTGAGAGGTTACTGGGTAATCTGTCCCTGGCTGGAGGCCATGGCCAGTGACTGGATCTGCTAAATGCTGAGCTCCTGCCAGCTCTCGGCCTGTCTGCTCATCACTGCTGTCGCATCAGCTGTGCTACTTCCCCGGGTACAGCTTTCCTCTCCCTGCCACGGAATCCGCATACATTAACTATTGTCTGCACAAAGCTGTGACTATTTTTTTGCTTTTTTTTTTTTCTTTCGCCTTAAGACATTTATTTTGATTTATCAACTGAGCCAAGTTGGAAGCCATGAAGACTGATGCACCATGGTTTTTAACAAAAGAAAAATGGAGCCCTGTCTCCTCCTGCTCTCCTCCTGTCTTTCAGCAAGCCTCTGCTCTCAGTTGGCCCATCCCTGACTTGTCTTGAAAATACCCCAGTCTGTGTTGTACAGAGCAGTTTTCAGCATGAGAAGCCAAGACGGAGCACAGATGCCTTGGCGCCAGCCTGGGCCAGTAACTTGGTTCCCCCGTGTGTGTGTGTGCGTCTGAGAGCACTGTGTGTCCACTCAGTCCTGCAGGGGAGACCAAACAGGACTGTTCAGCTGCTGATGAAGGCCGAAGGACGGCCAAGGAGCCCTAGATGCTCACTGCACTCAGATGCTCACTGTACTCAATCTGTGGAAGCCTCAGGAAGACGCAACACCCATCACCTGCTGTGAACGATTCCATTTGTTGCTCCTAAGGCTCTTTGGAGTTTTCTTGAAGTGGTTGTTAGGTTCAGGGGTGATTGAGAGAGAATTAGTTCCGGCAGTTTTATTAGTCAGCGGGGGAGTCTGAAGGGCTGCGTCCTGTTGGCAGGTAGCCCAGGACACCTCCATATGACAGGGTTGACCACGTGAGGGAAAAGCCCACTCGGGATATATGACACTTGGCATCTTAGGCACGGGCTGGGAGAAGGCTGCAGCTGTTTGCTTGAACATGTGAGCGACCCGTAGCAGTGATCTGTAGCGCAGGGCACTCCTTGTGGTCAGCTGATACTAGACTTGTGTGGTTCCTGTAGGGCATTCCAGACATTCCTGCGGAGATGAGGCTGAGGTGGTTCTGGACTCTCTGCCTCAGGTCAGCATCCTGCGCTGCCCAGCCTCGTAGTTGTGTCTCCCTCACTGTCATAGCAGATGTTCCAGAGGGTGTCAAAGACGTGTCTTGATGAAGCCTGCTTCTTGTCCCTAAGTTGGCTTCTCTGTAGGATTTAAAGCAAGTTCATCCACTTGATTCCTCTTCCAACTTCTTTACGAGCAAAATGGCTGTAACTCCTGCTCACCCCACACCTTATCATGTCTCATATACTGTGGGGATGGATGCAAGTGCAAAGGGTGATGGAACAGGTGTGAGTCTGTGGGTGGAACCAAAACTGAATTCAGATCTCACTCTGTATGGTCTGCTATTTGGCAAATATTTACTAAGTTACTGCTAAGCCAGGCACTACGGGAGACACGGTGGGTAGATGGACCCGCTGTCATGTACTGTGTTGCTGGGTTGGCCTGCTGACTTGATGACTACCTCTCAGGTTCTCTACACTTGCACCTTCATCCAAGCTGCCTTGTCTCTCAGCAGTATCCAGGAGGGAGCATGCCCACAGGTGTGGTGGCCTCTTGGCTAAAGGTAGTTCCCAGATAGAGACTGGGATGAGAAATGCCGGGCTTCATTCTATATTGAGATCAGCTAGCATTGCAGCATTAGGGATGGATGGATGGATGGATGGATGGATGGATGGATGGATGGATGGATAGGAGGGTAGGTGGATGGCGGGATGGACAAATAGAACCATAATGTAGCATCTGTCATTGCATGGTCTGACTTTCTTTCTGCTTGATTTATTTTTATGGTTTTAGTAAAGAAAATTTGGAACAATTCACGGCTGGCTGTGATCAATGGAGTTAGCATAGGGTACTTTGGAAACTCCAAGATAGGACACTCATTTGCAACTAGAAGATTAAATAAGACTCCTTCCATAAATGCAAGCTTGACTATAAGTTATGGATGAAGGAGAATGAACCACTTGCACGGGAAGATGAAGGGGAATAAGGGAGGTGTCTGTGTTTTCAACAACCCTGGCTTGCTTGTGGGAAATAAATGCATTGCTCTGACCCAGAAATGAAGGTTCTCTTTTCCAGGATAGCCTCAGCCCTTCTGCTCCAAGGCAGGCTAGCTCTTCTTCAGAAAGCAGTAGCAATAATTGGGGAGCCCTATGTGGCTATTCTAGACAGAACTGTTTTTCTCTAGAATTCATTGGAGGGAGAGGGTAAAAGGAAGGGGTCAAATACCGTGGAGCGAGCTGAGTGATTAGGGTGTCACCTTGATGGCGAATGATTTTGTCTGGAACAAAATCAACGTCATTCCTTGTCTCAAAGTGAGAATGCCTGAAGGAAAGTCCTGGGAATGGAAACGTGTGGAATATAGGGCCCAGTGACCCCCTCATCCCTACTGTTGTTGACCTCAAACGTTCTGCTTTCCCCTACTTTTAATGCTTTGTTTTGCTGCTTTAAGAGCATTGTCTAACATTAGGCTTTGAGCTCCACCACAATATCGATTTTTTTTTCTAGATTTAGTCTGTTCACTGGCTTTCGTGATTGCTGGCTGTTTCAGTGGGAAAAAGAACTTCTAGTTAATTCTTTTATTAAGAAATGACTGAGCACCTACAGCCTGATGGGACTTTTTCTCTCATTTTTATGGAACGTCATTCTAAAATTTTGTCTCCTTTTAGACAATATTTCTCTTCAGAATTTGATTATCAGTCTTTATCTAAGCATGTATTTTAGATTCAACTTTAAGTGATACCTGTATTTGTATTTTTTAATTTCTCTTGTAAATGGAAATAAATTCAGAATAGAAGGAATATTACACTTTCTAATTCTCCTTTTAAAACATTTTCATTTACTCCCCCGTCCAGAAACGAAAATGAATTTCTTTAAAAAAGAGAGAAAAATAAGTGTTTTAGAAGTAGAAAAAGTGAACTTTTAAATAGTCTTATGAGAAGTAGTGAAAAACAGTTCCAAGTTGAACTAAAAAGCAATAATACTAAAATGTTTGTTTACGAAGTAATCACCAAGTGGACATTTGGCCTATGAGTAAAGCTATTGCTTAGGATGCCTGCACCCCAGAAGTGCCTGCTTTCATTTTGCACTCTGGCTGTCCTGGAAGGCACTGGCTGTGGCTCAAGGAGTTGGGTCCCCACCATCCAGGTAAGAGAGCTGGATGCAGTTCTCAGCACCTGGCTTTGCCTGGCCAAGCCCCGTGAACCATCTGGAGAGTAAACCAACAGATGGGATCTTTTTAACTCTGCCTTTCAAATAAATTAATCATAAAAAACCTAGCTTGCTTTGTCTTTGTGATGAGAATATACAACTGAAGTGCTGAAGCGTGATGGAAGAGAATGCGTAAGAGGCCAAGGTTGTCCTCAGCCGAGAGATTCTGGCCTTCTCTTAAAAAAAAAGGATTGGATTAGGTACCTTAGGGGCAATCAACTCAATTGATTTGTCATTATCAGAGAAGTCCCTCTTCTGAAACTGTCCTGGGCGTGGCTGTGCATCCACTTGCAGTGGTCTTAGGTCATGCTCACGCCATGAAGTCTGTCTGCATCTGGAAGCTGATTGCATTTGACAGCCTGTGGTGATGCAGAAGGCAACACCTGCTGGGCAGCTAGCTGTTGGGCTGCCTCCCCTGATCAGGGACATTTGACAGCTCAGCAGCCTTCCTGGTGGCCTGTGCATGGGACTGGGCTGAGGCTGCTACTTGTCCTCCAGCCAGTCTAGAATCCTGCACTAGAGTCAGGTGCATTGCTCCATCAGTTGTCAAACCCATCAAGAACTTTATCTCGGCTTGGAAATGAAATGTAACAGAGGAAAACTGGGTTGTTTTTCTTTTCCATTGTTAACCTTCAGGTATTTTCGAAACATAATTAAAAAACAAAACATACATACCCTGATTCCACCCCCACTCTGCCCCCCCCCCCAAAAAAAAGAAGCAGATATTGTGTTTCAGGTCAGTAACGGCTCAGCACCAACGGCCCAGCACCATGTAGGTGGAACCCTTACACATTGCTTCAGTCCTGCCTCCTGTCTCACTGTGGATCAGTATCATGGGCTTGATCTCAGCCCAGGCTGCTGATGGAAAGAATTTCGTGTTGATGTCTCCTCAGGGCAAATTATTCACTAAACAGAAGTTCCTTGCTTCTTCAGGACTTGAAGTTCTAGTGCAGAGTTCTCTCTGGATTCTTGTGGAGGAGACCGGGGTGGGGGAGCAGAGGAGACTAGACTTGGGTAGCCAAGCCCCTGTTTGGACTGGAAAATTCCGTATAAGATTTTACTCAAAAGATGTGATGTCTGAGTTGAATCTAGGAAGAGTTTATTGAGGAGTCGGGGAGGCTCAGGGCTCCCCAGACCAAAAAAACACAGCAACAGAAAGGCGAGAAACAGCACAGCATGTCAGAGACCTGAAAATGGTTTGGACTATAAAGGAAGAACAGGTGGGAGCCAGCATGGTACGGCAGGAAGGGACTCAGCTCTTAGGGGGCCTGCAAGGTCTTTGCGGGAGTTAGCTTTTATCCAACTTTATGATATCATTAAGAGTTTCACAGTCAAGCAACCACGTAATGTTAAGTAGGCTCCCCGTGCTCAGCATTAATTCTCACGCCCTCTTTCAGTTCTTTCATAGAAAAACAGCTCTTGGCTCAGGTATGATTTGTTGATTGTAAAGCTGTCGATTCCTTTGCAAAGGTCATCATTTCAGCACCGCTGGGTCCACTGGGCCCTGGGTAACTCTGGAGATGGTTCCATGTTGATCAACAGAGGCAAGTTAGTATCAGTGGTCCTCCAAAGACCATGGCTGACTTTATGGAGGTGAAACAGCTACACACTGTTAGCGGAGACCTCCATCTTCCATTCTGACCTTCTCCAGACTAACAATGTGTGGTGTGAGCCTGCCTCACAGTGCTGGGCAGCTCTCTGCCAGCCACGTGGTCACACAGAGCCATCAGCCACATTCTACCGTGAGCAGTGAAGTGCAAGGTGAAGCAGACGAGGTGGATCCAATGCATTTTTTAACCACTCGCTAGCTTTTTGACAAAGATCAAGCATAAATACATTTGTGACTTCTATGTTTTCATGGGTTTATTGGGATGTAAGCACACTGTAGGTCAGGAAGCATCTGTATCCTTGGCCCTGCCACATAAGCAGTAACACGGCTCTCCTCAGTCATTGTGAAAACTACATTTCCAAGTGCTTCTTGAGATGGGAGGAGTTGATGATGATGATACATGCTCCCCTCTCACCTCCCAGACACGGAGCCCTGCCTCACCATATTTTCCAACTGGAAAAACTTGTGCACAGATAGATGCAATGGGAATAGACAGGCAGGCAGGACAGGAACCGGGCCTCTGGTGCCAGGGCTCGCTGCATCATTATGTGCCTAAACCCTTGCCTCAATTTTCTGAAGGGTGGGGTGCGGATGAGGGGCTGTTTATGCCTGCTTCTTTGTGCTCTTTCCGAAATGAGGAGGAAGGAAGCAGAATGGGATAGGAACTGCAAGGTGAGGCACACACAGCCAGCATCGGGCTAAAGTGGATGGTCAAAGCTGAGATGTGTGAGATGGGAAGCGATAAGCAATGGAAAAATGATTGTAGGAGGGGAGAGAAGTAGCAGAGAATGTGAAAGGATTCAGGTGCTTGAAGACTGTATCATCCTAAAGATATCCTACTTAAAAATGTTTAAAAACTGGACCCAACCAAGCTACCATAGTTTCTCTCAGGTCGATCTAAGTTGCGCTAAGTCAATCCCCTTTTATTAACCTCAAGTACTAAACATGATTCATAAACATGTCACAGCTCCTATTCCAGGCCCTGGAAACACAAGAGTGAGATACAGGTCTTGTCTTCATAGGGAAGACAATACTTAATTAATCACAAGACAGGGCAATACATAATTTTTGCCAGCATCTGCTGACATCTCTCTGTGCCAGGCACACTGGTGGAGCTGCTCTCATTTCTCCCTCATGTCATTCTCACTGCTGTGCTGTGAGTGGTACTACCTCTATTTTCAGATGAGGAAACTGAAGCTGGAAGGTTAAGAGACTTGCCTGAGGGCATGCAGCTGCGCTCTGAACCCAGCTGACTTCATCAGCTACATCATGCTGCCTGATAACAGTAGTAGGTGAAACGCATTCTGGAAGCCATACGTCCAATGCATTTAGGAGGAATGGCTCTGTTGTCTGAGAGTCAGACCTAGACATGATGCTTTCCCAAGGAGCAAGCAAAGAATGATTAAGGATAGAGAGATGTCGGGGTCTCCTTTATGCTGCCCTACCTCCCACTGTTCATGAATCCATCATGCACTTGAGCCCTCTGTCGCCTTGGAGACACTCAGTAGGATCATACTGTTTAACCTTGTGTTTGTTTTTTTCAAACTTGACCCGCTGGAAATTACACCACAATGCTAAAGATATGGAAAATGCGTAAAACAACTAACAGAGAATAGATGCTCAGGACTCGGCGTTTGGTCCATCAGTTGACACCTGTTACAGTCCAGGAATCCCACTTCTGAGTGCCAGGGTAGAAGTTGACTCCACGCCTGCTTCTAGCTTCCTGCTGATGCACCCGCTGGGAGGCAGCAGGTGATGGTCGCATATGAGAAACCTGGATGGAGTTCTAGTCTCCTGGTTTGGCTCAGCCCAGTCATACCGTTGTGAGCATTTGGGTAGTGAACCAGCAGATGAGAGCTTGATCTGAACTCACACATATGCGTGTTCTCTTTAGCTTTCAAATAAATTAATTAAAAAGTATTTGTGGTAATAATATTTTCAAAATATTTAAAGTTTCTGTGGCATGTCTGTTTTCTCATTTTACGTACTCTGGCTGTGATCTGTTTAACTGTGTATTCTTCACAGTTGGGACTGCATGGTAATATTTCTCATCAGAACTAAATGCCTTTTCGTTGTATTCTCTTTCTAGGGTCGTCATGTCAAAACGGGCCAGCTTGCAGCCATTAAGGTTATGGATGTCACGGGGGTAAAGTATCTTTTTCTTGCTATCTCAATATTTATAATAGAGAAGTTAGGGGTAGAAAGATTTTTTTTTCCATAGAAAATAATCTTGCTACACAACTAAGCCCTTTGCCTTACTTGTGTGTAGCATAAAGAAATAAGAGTATGTAAGAGCAGACAGGAGAGCCTGGGTAAGTCACTCATTAATTTGACGACTCCACACTGCTTTAGGTGGATGGAATGAAAAATGTGTACTGATTATTTACATAGAAATAACAACAAATATTTGTTTATGTAGACAGACTAAAGAGTTACAGATATTTTAAAAATAATACTGAGATTACATAGAAGAGAAAGGTCTTATTTTCACAAAGGTCTGCCTAACACAGGAGCAGACAAGGGGTTGGCAGCTCCAAATCCCAGGAAGGTTTTTTGCATGAATGTTTTTCCCCAAAATATCATTTGACCAAGCAATTGCAATAACCACAGGTTCTTGTTACTGTAGAACAACACTAGAACAAAATTTCTGCCTGATTGATCAAAAGCAATCTAAGGAATAGACTTAATTTAAAATGCAATCTAATGCTCTCAATCCTTTGCTAGGACTGTTTAAAACATTTTAATGCCGTTTGAAGAATACAGGGCACAAGTGAGACTTGAAAGGATTCAGTGGACATCAAAAGTATGTTGATAGTTTTCGATTATCCTGGGGATTTTTCTAAGGCATCTGTCTTCTGTACATGAAAGCTGAAAGACCAAAGTCTTCCATTTGGCCTGGAAGTGGATTAGTCTGTATAAACAGATATAGAATGACTGAATTACACAAAGATATCAATACTGAGTCCACAAATAAGAAAAAGACCCAGTCAGCTTGCATCAATTTACAGCTTTTTGGATCCATTTTGCTACCTTAGTTTAGTGTATGTTACAGAGTAATAGTTAACCATCACAACAATTTCACAATTTTTGTATTTTGTATTTTTCATTATTGATTGCTTATTTGAATCTCTTGTGTTTTAAAATTAAATATACTCAACAAAATTTTAAGAAAAAATCAATTATAGTAAATATTGTTATCACATGGATAAAGTGCTACTTTTTATTTTAATACATTATTCAAGTTGTGGGGGTTGCAAATCAGTTCAATATTTAATCTCAATTGGTTTGTTAATTCAGTGACCTTTACTTCATAAGAAACTGAATGTGGATTATATTAGAAGTTAGCTTTGCAATTTGAAAGAGAAAACTATCTTATTCCCTTATGCTAAAGGGATCTAGAAGTCAATATTACAGGGATGTATAACAGTAATAGCAAAAGAATATATTTATCTGTCTGTCCCATCTTTCTAATAAGTGGCGTAAGATGCTTATTGAATTTTCATTCATCACACTCTATGAAGGCAAATAAAAGAAGAAAAAATAAGAAGAAAAAAGGAAAAGTTATGAGTCAAAGGCTAGAGAAAAAGTCTCTCAAAATAAAATTTCCTGCTGTCTTACAGGATTTCTGCTTGTGCTTTTATTGGCTAGATCTAGCTGCAAGGGAAGCTGGGAAATGTAGTCTTTTATTCTCCCAATGTCTTCAGTTAAAATTCAGCTGTCTAGCTAGAGATGGAGGTTGGATATTGGCATGAGATTAGCAGAGAACTGACACAAAACTCAGAAACAGCTAGCATCAGTTTCTACATAGAAACCTATTGTAAAGCTCCAGCACTGGAACAAATCATAATTTGCTTTGCTCAAGTCATACTGCCTGTATTTTCCTTGGACTCAATACAGTCTCCACACAATGGGACACACTTGGCAGATTAACAACTAATGGTTGTGGATGGAATCCAAGACCTCTATGCTTGTAAATTAAGTTCTATCGTGTGGCTCCAACTGAAGTCCACTGACATCACAAATATCAGTTCATAAGTTTGTGCGCTGTGTATACAAGGTATGACTTGCAATACTGACGTTTTCTAGCTTCTGGTTCTGTTTGTGAGGTTTTAAATTTTCAGAGAACTATTCTTTCTAGACTGCTTGGAATCAAAATTATGACTACTTATTGTAGACTATATTTTCAATTTAAGGAATATCATTTAATCTTTCTAAACAGGGTTTTATTAAGCAACCAAACCATACAGGAAAAAAAATAATTTAAGAAACTCTTTTCTCAATTATCCCAAGGATATTACCAAATTAATCTCATCTGATATGCATGAAAGAGTCAATGCATTACATACAATAAATGCTCTAAGTACTTAAGCTTAATTCTCACGGGGAACCCCTGTTGAGAAGTGCTGAGTGGATTTTATGGTCTAGTCACATCATTAACTATTATTTAGCCACTGACTGTTAACAAAGACAAAACATGGCTACCCTTCAAGAAATGTTTTTTTCTTTTTTCCACGGTTGCTATCATCCCTTTTACACCATAGTCAGCATAGGATTTTCTTTGTGACATTCATGTGGTGTTTTTAGCAAAGAAGCATTGCAGTTTGTCATGTTGTCTTTTGTGTTTTATGGAATGCTGAAAAGGCTTCTTACCAATTATTGTAATTGTGCTCATTATAGCTGCTCTGTTAAAAAGTGCGATGAATTCTCGGAGGTCGGCTTTGTTAATTGTATGCTATGACCTACTGCCAAGTCGCTACAGTTTATTGTAATGAAATTGATGAAGCCATAAGCTTGAAATCAATTTTTAATTATTGTTTTTATCCTAGATTGCATCCTTTTTATAGAAAACAGTCACAGAAAGAACCGTATCTAATACTTCTGTCCTTCCGGTTTTAGAGTTGTAGTGTTTCCAGATTTACCAACACATGCTTCAGAATTAGCGGTTAAACTCAGCCCATGAAGTTCTTTTAGTTTCTGAAATCATTATGGAAATTTCCCCATCTCACTGCTCTCTGGGGATTTCTTCCCGGCTGGTTTTGTGTACTCTGGTTGTACGTACATCATCCAGGAGGAGTTGGACTCTAGAGGGGGATTTCTCACAGGATCGATGGCCTATCAGGGCCGCTGTGCTGCTTGGGAGAAATGCAGTTTCCTAGGCCCGCAGCTACTCCTGGAAGTAGCTTAGTAAGCTGCCTGTTTCACAAGCCCCCTCCTCCCCAGGAATCACATATACAGACAAGTCAGTGGACGGCTTTCCTAGGCCTTCTCCTTCCTTTTCTCTGGTCAAGCCGTGTGAAAGGATTGTCCTCACTTTCATTTGGGTAAAAACTCCTGGTATAGGGCCTCAGTGACTCAAGTCCTTACCTTGCACGTGCCTAAGGGCACCGGTTCTAATCCCGGTGGCCCTGCTTCACACCCAGCTCCCTGCTTGTGGCATGGGAAAGCAATTGAGGGTGGCCCAAAGCTTTGGAAGAGACCCTGCACCCATGTGGGAGACGTGGAAGGGCCTTGGAGCTCCTGGCTTGAGATCATCGCAGCTCTGGTCATTGAGGCCACTTGGGAAGTAAACTAGCAGATGGAAGATCTTTCTCTCCGTCTCTCCTCCTTTCTGTATATCTCATATTCAAATAAATAAATAAATAAATCTAAAAAAAAAAAAACCTCCTGGTATAAACTATTTTCTCTATATTAGTGATGCCCTAAGTGCACTTAGTGAAATAATGAAAATTAAAAAGTTTGCATCTTTAAAGCAACTAGTTGTGATCATGTAGCACTTTGAGTTATAGTGCTTAAACCCCACTCGAATTAAAGGAAGCTGAAGAGGGAACTGACTGACGTGTACATTTCAAACACAAAAAGTCACATGGTATGATGTAAAGTTTTTTCTGTCTTCTTCTCCAGGCTTTGTGTTCTTCCTACAGTGCTGCCCCATTTACCATTATTCCCAGCCAAAGTGCTAGTCTGTGGCTAAGCTGAAAATGGGACGGCTCCCTGAATTAATCTTGATTTTCCTCAGCAATATCTAAGTTGGATTCCTGGCTGTGGAATCCACTGCAGGGAATAGTACGTTGGGCAAGATTGATCCTCAAGAAAAGTCCTTCAAGAAGAGATGGGAAAGATGCTGGGGAGTCAGGAGCAGGAGCATCCCATTGCTATATCATCTCTTTAAAGCATGTGTGTTTAAAAAGGATGTGCTCCTTAAGGGCCTCTTGGGTGACATAATTTTATATTGCAGCCTGTAATAATAATAATAATAATAATAATAATAATAATAATGACAGCAAACATTGATGGAATGGTTAGTGTGTCAGAACACCTGAAAATTTCCTCTGTGTCACTCTATTTTATCCCATCAACAACCTGCAAAACAGTTTCTATTATTAGTACATTTTAGAGATGTGGAAACTGAGCTTATTAAGTATTTTATGTAATATAGCAAGGTTAATGGTGGTAGAGTGACTAATTTAGCTGAACGACTTAACCCTGTTTATTAAGTCCATTATCCTTTCCATGTTACTATAGGCCTTCGGTTAATGTGGAAGGGTGTTGTAATGTTGAGTTTAGCATTCTAATTTATTGATTTATTTTTTTAAAAAGCTTCTAAACACCTGCTTTGTGATGTTTAGAACTTTGTAACGTTACCGGATATAGAGATGAAAAATGATCCTTTGCCTGAAGAAGAGCTTGTGGCAACACTGCCCTGCCCTAAATGTTTACAAAGGTTGCATGGTTCTAAAATTCAAAGTAAAGTTACTTGTGAAGTGCATTGGGATTGGGAAGGCCAGTTCTTGCTGACTGAGCCAAGGAGGACAGTTGAGCATTCATGGCTGACATACAGTATGTGCAAGGCACAGGGGGCTGAGGGAGCAGGCTCCTGGGCTGTGTGAAGTTTCAAGGTTCAAATGTCGCAGGGAAGATTGATGTAAGATGAATCTGGACCAACCAATGCCATTTGGATAAGGAGCTGAATATCTTTACAAATTTATAACATTTTCAAACACTGAATTTTCCTACTCTGATAAAACAGTCTTGAAGAGAAACCTTCTCCCAACATGTGAAAGGGATGCCATAGTCCCCCACCACTTATTCTCATTTCCTTTGGATTTAGCTTCTGATGGTCAACCCTGGTCTAGAAATTTTAAATGTTATATTCCAGAAATAATCCATAAATACTGTTTTGCATACCTGAGTAGTGTGATGGAATTTCATCTGTCCCATTTTTTACACCATATTGTTATTAAATTCTATGCCTAATTTTCTAGTTTATAAATTAAATGTTGTCAGATACAAAAAGCTATCATGGTTATGTATAATAAGAAACGAAGTGTATGCAGTGGCTGGTACTACCCATAGTTTGGAGCACCAGTCGGGGTTATGATACTGTGTGATGGTGCCTACTCTTGGATAAGGAGATGAGATTTGCTTTCTTTGCAGAGAGTGGGAGGCCACAAGTCCTGGTCTCTCTTTTCAAAACACCACGAGTGCCAACACTGGGGCCAGAAGTTAAATGGGAGTGTAATGTGATGGGATTTCCCTGCTAGAAGGACCTTATTTTAACCCTACCTCGCCAAATTCCCATTTGCTGAATTTTGGTAGGGAAAGCTAATAACCACTCTCCATCCATTTTTAAAGCATAAGGAAGTAGTTCCTTGACACTCCCTTGAGATCTCTCTGCCCATAGCTTCAAAACTCATTGCTTGCTAAAACTGGGCAGACAGAAAAACATCTTTCTTCCTTTGTCTGGTTGGAAGAGCCAGGGAGACATCTTCCTCTCTGGACGTGGTTTCCCGGGTTGATACATAGCAGAAAATACAGTAACATTAGTAACAGTGCCAAGGGCCATGTCACAGGTAATGGATGAAGCATCGGGCACCTGTTATGATCCAAGTACTACTTGTACTACCAACGTCTACTGAATCATCTCCTTCCTAAACTGCCTTCCTTCAGGGACTCACTGCCATTTCACAAATGAGGAATTGAAAGCACAAAGAACCCAAGTGACTTGCACAGCCCCCAGAGAGCAAATAGTGGTTTTGGAATTCTAACCCAGCCAGTGAGGTGCACGCACTCCGCCCACAGCCAACTACCAAGGTGAGAGAGTTAGGGAGTGTCACCTGGACATGGGTGCATGACCCACTCCTCTCCTTACCAATTGTGACCTGGAGCACATTTCTTAATTATTCCAACCTCTCTTGTCTCATCCATTGATGTTTTGAAGTTGAAGGGAAACATACTATCAGATGCCTAACACAGAACACATTCCTAGGGCATGATTTTAATGACTAGTTCTAGGAAGATGTGGTGAGTGAGTAAATAAGACAATAAGAATCAAAAGAAGATTTTAGAGTGTGCACTGAAATTCTGTAGCTATGTCAGGGGATGCTAACCTGTCCCATGACATAATTGTTCATACTTTTGGGTAATTATTAATCCATGTAAAATAGTTGGTGTAGCCTTCACCACCTACTACAGAGTTGTTGGTGTAGCCTGAAAAATATCATTCAGTTATTCGAATAGTGTACTAAGGCAAGTTCTAAGGCGAGTAGGCTAGAAGCCCAAGGCTCAAGTCATATAGTCGATTCATTCATTCATCATGAGTGTGCCTTGCTCTGGGTGGTAGCATTGAAAAAGACAGATGTGGGCATATACTCTTCTGGAATCTTAGTTTTGAGCGTGCGTGACAGACATTTTACAATCAAATAGTAACTTCATCACGCTTGGGATCAGCTTTCAAAGAGTGCCTGGAGTATTAGGAAGGAAGGTATAAGGAAATTGTGCTACTTGGGTGGCTAGGAAATGTTCTCAGTAAAGGCAGTTGTGATCACGGCTGTGAGTTAGTGCAGCAGCTTTCAGCCCAGGGAACCTGGGGCCACAGGCTGCTCTGGCCAGCTCCTCGCCTCTCCTCAGGGCTCTATTAAATAAATGTCTTCAGACAGAACAGTCTAATAAAACACAAGGGAGTTTTCCTTCTCATAGAGAGAAGATAAAACATTGGGTTATTTATTTATTTATTTATTTTTGGTCTCCATAACACCCGCCACCAATGGAGCTATTTCCAGTGCTTCAGTTCTGTCTGCTCTACAGAATGTAGAACTTGAGAAGCACCTAGAGTTTGAAAAATGAGCCTGCTGAGCTGCCCACTCCACGCACACTTCAGCAGCTGTCCTCACCTTAAATACAGACTACATCACTTTGAGTGTCTTCTGTGTGCCCTGTGCCCGCACGTGTTTGCCTCTGCTGGGTGTGTGGCCTGGGTGGTGGCTTGGTCATACACAGATGCCCATGTCAAAGGGAAAAAATACAGCCACAAGAACAAACGGATATAGATGAGCACTAATTTAAATTCATTTGAAACGTCTGTTTGTTTTTTTGGAAAGAGAAATAGAGCTCCCAGCTGGATATTAGGCCTCCAAGGCCAGAATTGGGACAGAGGAGTTTTACATCCTACATAATATCTTTCATTTGTGGATCTCAAAACATTTGATCATAATCATAATTAAATCTGTGAGCCCCTGCTGCAGTTGAGACTTAGAGAAACTGGCACATAGAAGTTGGGGTGTCCAGAGTCACTGCCTGGGCTTTTCAAACACAGGTTGACAAACTAGTGCCACAGTAGTGGATCACGGAGTCCCCTTCAATTGGCCCCCGTTCCCCGTATGCCACACGGCTCCTCCAACTAACTTTGGTGGTCCTTGGGTTGCACTAGGTCCTCACTTGGTTGAGTTCTGTTGCTTTTTGGGGGATAGGCATCCTCATGCACATTGTGACTCTCCTCTTCCGTGTCTTGTTTTCTAGTAACCAAGCCGAAAGGTGAGATATTATTATTGATCACACTCATTTTAGCACCAGAAAGGACAGCTCGTTCTGGTTTCTGGGACTATTACCTGTCTTGGGGGTGCAGGATCCCTGAGGCTGTAAGTCCCCTTTCTGTGGTAGACAGAAAGATGGCATCCCTGCTAATGTTAGAACTCACTTCTGGCTCACTTGGTTTGATGTCTTTTGGGGAGTCACGTGTCAGGGCAGTGCATGCTTGGGCATGAGGAAGGTGGACCTGGGACTCCTGTTACCTCTGCTGAGGGATTTTGCTTAGTGGTTAGAGACAGCAAGTTAGCCTAACTGCTACGGAAGATATCTGCACCACGTCAGTCATGTCTGGGCTATAACCTCCCTCTGACATCCATGACTCACTCACCCTGGATATGTGGCTTTTACCTTCCCCATTCCACAGCCATAAAGGGGGACAGTCCCACTTCCACCCATGATCTCAGTGTGCGTGCACAATACAGAATCTGATGCTTACCACATGTCATATTGCTGAATCTCTTACAGACAAGTTTACAAAAAATATTCCCCTGTGGAACCAACCCACCGCACACCATGGGCGACAACACACATTACCCCCTCCATCCACAAAGACTTACACATTCTGTTTCTTTGCCAGAAATATTATCTCTTCCCTATTCACTGTATCATCTGCTATTTCTTACTCCTCAACTGGATGAATTTTGTCTGACCTTTAGAACTCAGATTTAGATTTCTTGCGGTTAATTACATCATGACCACTTGCAAGGGTGATCATTGTGCATACAAAGCTGTGTCATTCTGTGACCTCCATCTGTATTCCCCACTGGACTGTAGTGCATTGTTTGGAACAGCTTGTATCTGTCATACCCGTTGTTGGATTATTTTATCATTAGCATTTGGTGTTATGCTGGGGATATAGTAGGCACTTGATAAATATGGAGTGCTGAGTGAATTCATTTAGATTGAATTAGCACATATGGAAATTCAAGTGCTTTGTGCAGAATGTCGTGGCAAAGTTCGGTCTATGCTGTGGTGAACAAAAGCATTCCAGGAGCTTATTGACCCACTCTGGACCTGTTGCCTTGAATTTGTAAACATATAGATCACAGGTGCATAATCCTACCTTGAGCCAACTTTAGGTGATTCTATATGCTTACTTCTCATTTAATTTTAAACCACACTTCAATGTTTAATAAGCCATGATTTCTGTTTTGTTTTTTTTTTTTTTTTATTTTTTTAAAAGATTTATTTTTATTATTTTTTCATTGGAAAGGCGGATATACAGAGAGGAGAGACAGAGAGGAAGATCTTCCGTCCGATGATTCACTCCCCAAGTGAGCGCAACGGGCCGATACTATGCCGATCCGAAGCCAGGAGCCTCTTCCGGGTCTCCCACACGGGTGCAGGTTCCCAAAGCGTTGGGCCGTCCTCGACTGCTTTCCCAGGCCACAGGCAGGGAGCTGGAAGGGAAGCGGGGCTGCCGGGATTAGAACCAGCGCCCATATGGGATCCCGGGCGTGCAAGGCGAGGACCTTTAACCACTTGCGCCACCGCGCCGGGCCCGATTTCTGTTTTTAAAAAGCAATTTATTTATGTTTATTGTAAAGGTAGATTTATAGAGAGAAGGAGATACAGAGAGAAAGATCTGAAGCTGATCTGAAGCCAATCTGAAGCCAGGAGCTCGGAGCTCCCTCTGGTTCTCCCATACATGTTCAGGGTCTCACAGCTTTGGACTGTCCTTGCTGCTTTCCCAGGCCTCAAGCAGGGAGCTGAATAGGAAGTAGAGCAGCTGGAACATGAACCTGCACCCATTTGGAATCCCAGTACGTGGAAAAGCAAGGATTTATTCACTGATCTGTCTCACCAGGTCCATAAGCCATGATATTTTAAAGGTTTATTTATTTTTATTGGACAGTCAGATATATAGAGAGGAGGAGAGACATAGAGGAAGATCTTGTGTCCGATGGTTCACTTCCCAAGCGGCCACAATGACTGGAGCTGAGCCAATCCAATGCCTGGAACCCGGAACTTCTTCCTCCAGGTCTCCCATAAGCATGCAGGGTTCCAAGGCTTCGGGCCGTCCTCAGCTGCTTTCCCAGGCCACAAGCAGGGAGCTGGATGGGAAGCAGGGCTGCTGGAATTAGAACCAGTGTCTATATGGGACCCTGGTGCGTTCAAGGTGAGGACTTTAACCACTACACTATGGCACCAGGCTGAAGCCATGATTTAAAATAAGTCTTCAGCCGAAATTTACATACCAAGTTTGAACACATTAAAATATGGTAGTCTCTTAATTAACCCTACCAGGGTATCCCATGCACGTGAAAGAATACTTTGTAGCATCAAGACCTCAATGAATTTTTTTTAAAAACTTATTTATTTTTGGTGAAAAATGAATTTGCAGGTTAATAGAAGGAAAGACAGAGAGAAAGATCTTCATCCACCGGTCCACTCCCCAAATGGATGCAGCAAGCCGAGTTGAGCTGATTCAAGGCCAGCAGCCAGGAGTTTCCTCCAAATCTTCTAGGCAGGCACAGGGTCCCAAGGCATTGGGCCATCTTCTACTACTTTCAAGCCATAAGCAGAGAGCTAGATAGGAAGTAGAGTAGCTGAGACATGAATTTGTGCTCATGTGGGATGCCAGCACTTATTAGGCAAGGATTAGCCAAGCAAGCCATTGAACTGGGCCCATCATGGAAATTTCACAACATGCATTTATTTCAGGGATTTTCTCTTGTCCTTCGGAACTGAAAAAAAAAAATCCAAATATAAGTAAGATAGAGAAGCTGTTATGTGAATTGCTTTCAAAAATTTGTATTTTCTTTTCACTGACGTAGCATATTTGTTGCGATCACCTACACAAGCAAATTTACATAGTTGAAATGTACATGATTTAAATTGTTCTTTCTGCTTTGTATTTTTCTTTGTGTGTGTGTGTATT
Organism: Ochotona curzoniae; assembly: GCF_017591425.1. NCBI lineage: Eukaryota > Metazoa > Chordata > Mammalia > Lagomorpha > Ochotonidae > Ochotona > Ochotona curzoniae. Next base: position 28,412,912 of record NW_024467096.1, read on the forward strand.
ATCTGAAATTTATATATATATATATTTTATATATTATATATATATTGACAATCTTTACATAGTTGATTAGGGTAAAAAGGTTCAAGGGCTACAGGAAAGTGGGTAAGACTATTTTTTTTTTCCATATTGTTTCCTTCATGTTTAAAGGAAGGTATTAAGGGAGAAGGCCCACCCAATTTCTCACCCTCCCCAGGTCCCGGATGTAGGTTATGCTCTGAGGTTCTTGCTCAAGTGGTTTTGATATTTCAACAGTTATGAATCAATGCCAATCTTGCCACTCCAAGCACTATGAAGTCTTTGAAGAATCCACTGATTGACATAGTCCATCACAGAGTCTGTGTTTGCCCCGTATTTCACTGCCAGCATATAACTGAGATGGTTGGTTGACCTGTTCTGTCTTCTGTCTTTTCTTGGTTAGGGTTCTGAGTCCAGCATTTTGCTTCGGGAGATCTCCAAAAAAACTTTGTCTGAGGTGTTCTCAAACCAGAATCTTGTATATGCTAGCAAGTACAGGGCCCAGCACACACATTCCATCACCCCGAACAGCTCGTGGTTGCAATTGCTGGGTTGGTTCTGTTTTCAGCCCCGACTTCCACTGGAACCAATGGGTGTTGCAGTCCAGGCTGGTTCTGCCCAGCACATACTCGGCCCTCGCATAAACCAGTGGGAGCTGCAGCCTAGTTGGAGCGACCCGCAATAACCCCCACCGGGCCCACCCCCTACCCTGGTTTGCCAGTATGTGTAGCAGTAGTCCAGTCTGTCCCACACCCCATTCCACCCCAGCCCCTGTCCTAGTTTTATGCCCTCCCATGGAAGTGGTAACCCTAGAGGGAGGAGCCCACTGTTTCCCTCCCAGGCCTCTCCCACTCCCAGATTATGCACTCTCCATGTAGTTCTGTGGTTTGATTTGACAGAACTAGCCCCCAGTGCCAGCTTCTTCCAGCTGATGCTGTGGCCAAGCCCAAACAACCCTCACCCACTCTAATTTTGTTTGCACCAGTAGGAATAATCAGCCCAGCCTGACTTTTCCCTGATCTAGTCCACATGAGGCACACAGGTGTTGTAGCACTGCTTGGTCTGGTCTGCCCCCATCCCAGCCCACGCTCTCCAGTGGGAGTAGCTGTCCAGCAAAGGAACCCTCCCTTATTCCCCTGCTAGTTCTGCCCCTCCCTTCCTGGTTCTCACAGGTGCTGGTTGGGTGCTGCGGTCCCTTCCGGTACAGGCAACCTCACCTTGGCATTCCATATTGTGCACTAGTCTTTGTTGAAACCGAACCTGGCTCGACCCACACTGTTCTGGTGCTTGGATTTGCCAGTGGATGACGTGGACAGATTCAGCCTGGAGTAACTTTCCATGGCCTGTTCTGGGCTGTTTCCTATCATGTTTCTTGCGCTTACCTGCTGGGACTGTGTCCTGCCAGAGGAGTTGCCCAGGCTCCTCCATCAGAACCTCTCCCAATGCCAGGTTTCATGCTTACCAGTGGGTCCATGAGCCATCCCTGCTCAGTCCACCTCCTGTCATAGCAGGAACGGTGGCTTTTCCTGACTGGCCTTCCACCCAATCTGGTCCTTGCTGTTGGATGTTTCAGCCCAGCCATGGTTTGTCCATACCCACATATGGCTCACACATGGCTCAGTAAGGGGTTGAGGCCTTGCCTAGTCCATCGCACATCTATCCCAGTCCTCCAGGACACCAGAGGGTGTTGGGGTCTGTCCCAATTTGGTGCATCCAATCCCAGTCCACACTTGTGCCAAGGGAGTCTGCTCTGTATTAACATCCCGAGTAAGATTTCATTTGGAGGGAACAATTTCACTACTACAAATTACTTTATTTTACATTGGTATTCAGCTGCTTTCTGCATATTAGTGAAGAGCCCTTCCAGTTCCGGTAGGGTGTGATTCTTTAACAAGTTGTCTTCCATTTTCATCACGTTGAGGCAATCCTTGAAGAAAGCATGATAAGTTATGTTGTCATAAACAGCTGCCCAGTGGTGACAGCTGCTGAAAGGTGACCAGGTGAGCAAGAGTGGAGGTATTCTGGCCATGTCCCAGGGCCAGCCTACCTGTGGGTTGGTGGCATTTCTAAGTCCTTCCCTGTAGACTCAACACCCATCAATCCCTACCACACAGCTTTATTCCCGTTCCATGGATTGAGATTTTAATGTTGGGTAAAGCATCAAAGGTCTTACTAATTTCATGTTAAAAGGCCTAGCTTATTGTAGGGACTTAAAATTTGTTCTCCTCTGTAATAAATATGCAACTTAGAAATCTCACTTTTATCCTTTGAAATAATTCGTAAGCAAATATGCTAATAGAATCCAGTGATTTGAGGACCAACGTCAGGAGCTTTTGATTCCTGCTTGAAGATGCCCTAAAGTCTTCCCAATAGCAGCTTTGGTTCCAGTTACCCTGATAATTACCTTTCTTCAAACTAGGAGTCTCAGTATAGAATTGAGATATTTGAGGTGCACTGTAGGAACCTACCATCCAATTAGACATCTTTGAAGAACATTCTGCATAGACCCATGGGACAGCCTGGGAAGTGTCCCAGGGCTATGGGGCAGAAGGCCCAGGGCACTTGTGTGACATCCCCTTCCTTGCCTGAACACACACACACACACACACACACCACACATACACCCTTCCTCATTGTGTTCTGATGATTTGTTCTGCAGTCACAACATGCCATCATTTCTGCATTCTCCTTGCCCACTTGTTGCCATCCCTTCTGAAATTTCTAAGGTTCTCCACACCTTTGCAGATACTCATTCGGGTACTTGTGTTTATTCACATACATGTTAATTAGTGCTGGAGATGGTATAGAGAACGAACGTCAGCTGGAATCCTGTGCTTGTGATTGTCACAGACAGAAAGGAGAGGCTTTATTCAGATGATACCTGTGGATGTCATCCTGTGAGGGACACATGAGGATCCAGCCAGCTGGGTCACAGTCATGCAGACCAAGCAGCTTTGCCGGGGGAAGAGGCACTGGGATTCAGCTATGAAGGCAGAGGAGAGCTTAAAATCTGGACTAGGCAGTCAAGTAACAGGGCAGTGGCACAATAACACACATGCATCCATACTGAATATGGTGAATGCATGAAACAGTGGGAGGGTCATGGCCAGATAGAGGTGGGAGACTTACTAGGGCCTGAGATCATCAGGGAAGGCATTCCAGAGGTTGTGGATGAAACTCATGCAGAAATTCATACATGGGGATTATAAATAGAAGAGGAGGGGGAAGAAGACATCACACAGGGAGGCTTCAGAAGGGCCCTGCAAGGCAGACACTCACAATTAAAGTCAGTCCAGTAGAGGAGACAAGGATACAGAGGGGAACACACAGTGGGTGAACTTTCAGGTCATGGTCATGTCACACGTTATACTTGGGACAGGTCTTGCTTGTTGATACGTCTGAAACAGTTATCCTGGGATAAAATCTTTCTCCGCCAACCTCAAAAATAAAACACTATTCTGTAGTCCAGTCAATGTGGACATATCAATAAACCAGGGGAGAATACACGGCCTGCCATAGTGACCCAAGTGATGAGACTCCAAATTGAAACTCACAATGAATAAAATCTATTAGGGAACTAATTCTGTGGGAGAGCTACCTCTCTTTATATCCTCAGGACCCCCACATTTCCCCCCAACCCTGAGCTTTTCATGTTCAGGTTCGTGGATGTGAGCAGGGTACTCCTGCATTGCAAATTTCTTCAGATCTGGAGAACTTACCCCTGCCCCTTGTCCCCCATCTGACTTTTATCATCTTCAGTCAAGCACTTCAATAAAAGTAGTCTTCAAAGAAGTGAACCTAACAAATCTGAATCTCAGAGCTTCTGTTTTTTTTTTTTTTTTTTTTTTTTTTTTTGCTCTGTGCATTGTACGTCCTTTCCTCTGGGCCAGTTACAGGCCCAGAGTAAACGTTGCTCTCAGAGCCAAAGTACCCTGGTCTTAGTAGCCTGTCTAGCAGGATCTCACCAGGCGAAGAGTTGAGTTTTCTTTGGCTCAGCAGATGGTGAGCCACTCCTGTCTACTTTGCGCACATAAGACTCCATGACACTTTCAATGTATTGCCTTGTAAACTTTTCTTTGTCATTGCATATAATAATTACCTTTATGAATATGGAAGAAGAAAACTTAAGACAGGACTTACTACTTTGTTAGGAAGTACAAGGAACAGGATTTTCCTGACAAAATATTTGTGGTTCTAATGCAGGATGAAGAAGAAGAAATTAAACAAGAAATTAACATGTTGAAGAAATATTCTCATCACCGAAATATTGCTACATACTATGGTGCTTTTATCAAAAAGAACCCACCCGGCATGGATGACCAGCTTTGGGTATGTAGTGAACGACATTAAGATTTGCTTTTTTCTTGGTTTAATTTGAAGAGTTGTCAGGGATGAATGGTCTATTTTTGAATCCTCTTGGCTAAATTTGATAATGTTACTGGTTGCTTTGAAACTCTGAGTCCCACGTTTTCTAGAACATTGTGTCTTCGAGGTTTTATCCCTTGAAATTTTCTTTAATCTCTGTCTTTTCAGGATCTCTAAAGCCAGTTGTGAAGTTCTGTGGTGCCCACCCCACTTATTGGCAGTCATTTGTTGCACTTTTATTATACTTTAGGCAACCTGCTATTTACTTTTTATGAATTATGTCACTTCTTCCAGTTTCTGAGATAGAGCATTTCTTGAAAAACAAAACTGAAGTTTACAGATGGGGTAAGGAAACCAACCCAGGATTGTTTCACTTGGCTTTGAAGTTTACCTTAGTGGCAGTAATGGATGTGCTAGTATATAGCTAGCATCTAACCAAGGCCTGGTCCTCTTCTCACTAATATGTAAGTGACTCTAGATTACAAGTTCCAGTTCTGTGACTAAAACACCTATCATAACATCTCATGCCAGCTAGACACTCCTCAAAGGATGATTTTTTTTCTTGATTCCCTCCCATCCACTTAACCATATACCTCAGGTTTTTCTTTTTTTTTTTCCTTCAAATAAATCTGTTAAGACATCTCTGGTTGACCATTCCACTAATAAAAATTTCAGTGTTTTGGCTACAGATTCCTCTGTCTTGTTCCTGCTCTACTTATCCCGGATTGCTTTTGGTTTCTTCCTGATCTTTGTTGTTGAAACTTTTATTCACTTGATCTTGTAGCCCACTTACAATCAATCTGGTTTGACCTCCTGCCAAGTTGATAATTGCCCCCTGGAGCCCAGTTCAGCACGAGCCTACATTCTGCAACAGCTCCCTTACTCCAACTGCTCTCTGTCATTCCCCATGCCATCCTGAACCCTCTCGTTTTCTCTCACACCTCCTTTCATTACAGTTGTTCTGCTGGCTTAATGCATCTAAAAATACTGTTTTGAACCATTGATTCTCTTGCTCATTTTCCAGAAATCTTAGAATATGTCTAAAATGAAAAATTCGCTGAATTGCTATATGGTTACTCTAAGCCAAACACTGTTCCAAATTGTGTGAATCCAGTGATAATGGTATTTCAGAATATGAGCAAGATCTTATAGTCTATATATTTATATTGTATGTTTTTATGTCGTATATTTATATTGTATTTTATATATTTTATATTGAATACTCAGTCTTTTGAAATGGAAAGAGCTATTTAGATAGTTCTCAAATTTTCTTCTCCAACTTTAAGATGGAACTTAAGATAAATAAACCTATTTTATGATCATATTGGTATTACATATTTTACCTGATTTCTGAAAAAAATACAGCAAGATTTTAATTATAGCCTTTCAATGTATAGAATGCATAGATATGAAACCTAAAAACATAAAACTAGTTAAAAAGACAGAGATCGGACTGTGTACCCCTAAGGAGAGAGATACTCATTTGGCAATAGAGGAATAAGTCATGAAACAATTTAGTTGTACTTGCCCTTAGGATTAAACGTGATAAATAATAAATTACAAAGCATACCTCAAGTGACTATTACAGCAGGTCAAGATTAATGAGGAAATGAAGGTGAGGTTGCAGTGTGTTATCAACTGGATGTTTGTCTCCTCCCCCCACCCCCCCGCAACATTCCTGTATTGAAACACACACATACACACACACACACTCCCTCCCAATGTGATGATCCTAGCAGGTGAAGTGAGGCCTTTGGACAGTCATTAGGTCATGAGGCTGGATCCCTCATGAAGGGGATTAATACCTTTATGGGAGAGGTTCCAGAGAGCTCCTTCGCTCTCCTTTCAAGAAGTTGGCAGTCTGTAACTGAGAGGTTCTCACAAGAACTTGACTATACTGGCACCCTGATCTTGTAGCCTCCAGGATCATGAGAAATAAGTAACTGACTTAGAAGCTCCCAGATCTGTAGTGCTTTATTAGAACAACCAAGCTAAGACACACCAGTGGGGACAGTGGTCAGCATATACCCCATTGAAGACACCTCACGGAAGGCCATCTGAGACCTCGTGTTCTCTGGGAATGATGAAGCTGGAACTGTGAGAGTGATGGCTCGGGACCTGAAATGGGATCGTTCTAGAATTTGTAGACCCCTGGAAAGAGCTGAGCTTTTCCGTGCACAAGGTAGGCGAGCCACTGGAAGGTGCTGATGTTGACATGATAGGATCTGTTGAGAACAGATCAGATGTGAACAAGGACAGAAGCAGGAAGACCAGTGAGGAGTTCGTTAGTAAGTGAGTGCCTTTCCTGATATTGGCTGAAGAGGGCATTGCAAGCAGTGAGCACTTCAAGCCTGTCTACATGGGGAGGAATCCTGCCTTTGCATTTTGCTCCCCTCACTTGCAGTTAAGTGCAAGGCATAACTGTGGCACTTGCAGACTCCAAGTCTCTGAAAGACAGTAGAGCCTTGACTCATGCACTGATTAGACTCATGTTCATGCGAGGTGTGGGAGGGTGCAACCAGGGTGAAGCTTCTGTATTACTGGGGATGAAGCGAACTATGAAAAGCATCATGGGAGCGCGATCGTCATTTTCAACTGGCACTTCTGTGTGATGAGAGCATAAGGAAGAATTTGGACAAGTAATACAAAAACAAAATATGGAATTAATATCAAATCATAATATTGGGGAAATGTGGGTGTAGAATGTAATCATTCATATTTAATTCTAATACCTCTGAGTCACTAACTGGGTCATTCTGTGTTAACTGAAGCAATGGAAAGTAACACTTATCAAATTCCAGGTCTGTGTGTTTACCCTGTCGTATTATCTCATTAGATATATTTTAAAGATTTATTTATCTATTTGTATCTTTGATTGAAAGGCAAATTTACAGAGAGAGAAGGAGAGACAGAGATCTTCCATCTGCTGATTCACTCTCCAAATGGCCACTAGGGCCAGAGCTGAATCAATCTACAGCTGGGAGCAGGTGTTTCTTCTGGTTCTCCCACGTGGGCCCAAGGACCTGAGTCATTCTCTGCCACCTTCCCAGGCTATAAGCAGGGAGCTGTATGGAAGTGGAGCAGCTGAGATGTGAACCGGTGCTCATATGGGATGCTACTGCTACAGGTGGAGGATTGTGTCAATATCACCATGCCAGTTGCTATTTCTTTAGACTTTTATGGCCACTTTATAGATTGAATATGTGTATCATCATTATCCTCACTTTACAGATGAAGAAATTTGACTGAGAAAAGCTAAGAAGTATATCCAAGGGATGACAGTGTGTGAAGAAAGCAGTGTATATGTAGCTATCCCCACACTGCCTGATACCAGCATCTGTCCTTGAAATTCTACTTTCTTCTCCCTTTGATCATGAAAATTGTTTTGATACCAAACGTGGGGCTTCCAAATAGAGTTGGAATTTTGTGTTAAAATAACTTTATGTTGGTTTCATTTTGATATTCATTCCTGAGTTTCTTAGTTTTCACACAGGAGGGTGGCCCTGATATCTACCGATAGGATTATTGTGAAATCTCAAAACTACATCTTGAAAGTGGGTTAAATTTTTGAGGAATATTTTATTAAATGATCACAAGCATCCGTGCTGATTAACTGTTTGGATCTTATTAGATTTACAGAAAATATTAGAGAATATATGGAGTCACCATCTGATGGCAAACAGAGACTCACTAAAATGTATTCCCTGTATTCAGAATACATGAGCTGTTTCCCGGGTACTTGTTTTGCCGTAGCTAAGGCACAGAAGTTGGCCATTTCCCACCAGCCAGTACACATGCTGTTTCAGGTGTCTGATTGAACCATAATCTGTGAGAATTCTATCAGTCTTGTAGAGATAAACTCTTGTTTAGTAACAGCTCTTTGTGGGAATACAACTACTTCTGATAATGGCCAAGTAATTCTCCTTTATCAACTGCTCAGGGCCTGATCCGGAAATCAAAAAAGAGCTCTTTCAATAAAGATTCCAATCTCTGGGAAACAAGGTGAGCAGTGACACAACATTTCCATCTCATCCGACTGCATCTTGGGAGCAACAGCTCTATTTTTCTACATGCTGTCCAGACACAGGGAGTCAGCAAGATGTACTGTCAACGAATGGGTTTAATTTCTCAAATATGTTGAGTGCAGAGTCACATGTATTTTTGCTCTCTCTTGATACCACCTTGACAGTTGTAAGGCTAGACTATCTTGTTAAAAGAAATAATTTCTGGAGCTGACCTTGTGTCATAGTGGGCTAAGTTGCCCTTGCAATGCTGGCATTCCATCCCTGAGTGCCCCAGCTACTCTGCTTCCATACCAGACTTCAATGCACCCAGCAAAAGGTGGTTCAAGCAGTTGGGTCCCTGTCACTATTGGGAGATCCAGATGAAGTTCCTGGCTCCTGGTTGAAATCTGGACCTGTCCCAGCATCAGCCATTTGAGGAGTGAACCAGAGGATGGAAGATGTCTCTGTCGCAGTCTCTCTGTCATTCTGCCTTTCAAGTACAACAAATTAATTCATTAATTAAATCTCTTTTTAAAAGAAATATTTTCCAACTAGCTCCCCAAATGTGGGATAGTCAAGAAAGACAACACATTATTTTACCATAATGGCTTAATAAGCTATGCACTGGACTATAATGCCGCAGATGGCTGAGCTAAGAGTTAGTAAATGACATGGTTGGCATGTAAGGTGTCCAGCAGTTAGAGGCCACCTAACCCAGACATCCCGATACTAGACTCAAGCTTGACACAGTGTGCCTTCCTTGGGTTCCTGCCTTATAAAAATGATCATGTTGGACCAGGTCTGAATTTGCAAACTGGCAACCCAGAGGCTACATATGCTTCGTCAGGTTCACATAAGGTGGTAGAGTTTTAATTATGTCAACATTAGAGAAATTGAACATTTTTTTTGAAGTTAAGTTTGGAATCTTTGAGAAATTTGTAGAAATTAAATGATCTAGAAATGTTGGGCCTGAAATTTCAAATAGTAACCATATGTCAGAGCAGGATGCCAGCCCACACCACTGCAGTGTGTATCCTAGGCACCATTGCACCTGTTGTTTTCCATACATCCTCAATTGGTGAGCATTTGTTTGGCTTCTCCAGGCCCTCTGTATGATCATCTTATGGGGTTGGCTTTGTGATGAAGTGGGTTAAGGTTGCTTTTATCGCCAGCATCCCCTATCAGAGTGCTGGTTTGGGTCTTGGCAGCTGCACTTCCCAGGCAGCTCCCTGTTCATGCTCCTGGGAAAGTAGCAGATGTTGAGCCAATTCCTTGAGCCCCCGGTACCTGTGAAGAAGATCAGAATGGAGTTCCCGACTGCTAGGGTTAGCCTGGTCCAGCCACAGCTATTTGAGTCCATTTAAGGGGTGAACCAGCAGATGGAAGATTTCTGATTCTCTGTTTCTGTTACTCTGCCTTCCAAAGAAATAAATCTTTAAAAATAAAAATCATCTCAGATTAAGATAATGAGGTGAACTAAAGCATGTACTCGTTCAAATTTCCAATTGAGAGATCTTTTTCTAGAAGCTGCATACATTGACCACAACCCAAATCCAGTATAAGAGAGATTTGGGCTTATATTACTATAACATCTTGGCAAAAATAATACACAGTTCACTTATATTTGTTTCATGATTTAAGTGCTCCAGGTTATACCGTTAAAATTCAATCACTCTTGGCTCTTTTGACTTTTTGATTAGCATTTCTCTCTCTAACTCTCTTTTTTTAAACTTTTAATTTTCATGATACAGGTCCATAGGCTCATGGATTTCCTCTTTTACCCTCTGCAGTTCCCCTCCTCCTCTCACTGACCCCCCCCCATATCATTACAATAGTATAGTCTTTCAATGATAGTCACAAGTCCATCATTCTGCCATTTCAATGCATCCTGACATTGTAGGTATAGACAATGATAGGAAGTCCAGCAACAATATCATTGGGTGTCCATCTTTTATTTGGGGGTAGAGATACTTATTGCATTGTATCTTCACTTCACTTCTCAATATGTGAGTCTTCATGATACAGTTTCTCTAGATGAATATATGTATATACATGTTTACCTATTTATTGATAAATGTTGCCTTAGGTGAGAGAGAACATATGATATTTGTCCTTTTGGGATTTGCTTATTTCACTGAGCATAATGGTCTCTAGGTGGGCCCATTTTGTTGCAAATTGAGTAATTTCATTCTTTTCTAATGGCTTAGGAGTAGTAGTCCGTAGAATTCTTAGTTTCATTTGTTAGAAATGAAGGTTTTTTAAATTACTGTTTTAATCATACTTGTTCCAAGCAGCATAAAAAAGTTGAGTCCCAAGAATATGACTTGTCCCAAACCTTGTCAATGACGTATCTGGACAATGAACAGCTTCATACTTTCAGCGTGACACTGAGAGCTGGGCACTCTGAGCCAATCAGGATGTTCAGTAGCAGGAATCCTGTGCATTGGCCAGGCCCACTGGAAATGTAGTCGCTTATGGATGAGGGACAGAGATGTCCATGAACCTGGTAGCATCCTGGGAAGTGCTGGAGAACAAAGCTACAGCTTGCATGCAGTGCCTGGACTCAGTTCACTGTACACATGCACGCGATTCTGCACAGCTACTCTCCCCTCCCCTCCCCTCCCCTCCCCCCCTCTACCCTCCCCTCCCCTCCCCTCTTCTTACCTTCCCTTCCCATTTATTTATGTTTGTTGGAAAGGCAGACATAGAGTAGGAACAGAGACAGAGGGAAAGATCTTCATTTAGCAGATTCACTCCCCAAGAGGCTGCAATGGGCAGAGCTGAGCCAATCTGAAGCCAGGACAAAGGAACTTCCTCCAAGTCACCCATGTGGGTGTAGGGTCCCCAGGGTTTGTGCTGTCTTCCACTGCTTTCCCAGGCCACAAACAGGGAGCTGCATGGGAAGTGGGTATGAACCATATGGGATCCTGCTGGTTGCAAGGCCAGGGTTTAGCTGCTAGGCTATTAGGCCAGGCCCATCCTGCTTCTTTTCTTAGGATGCCCATGTAATTATGTGGTGCAGATCCCTGCCCCTTCTACTCCTAATTTTGGGAAGACTTTGCTTGTCTTACTCATTCCTCCTCCTTACTCCTGCCTGCCACCCACCTTTTTCTAAGAATTGGAAGAAGCAGTTCATAGTCATTTATTATTGCAAATGATTACTAATGTTTGGGAAGACTAAGTTCCTAACAGGGACATACTTAGCTAGTACCTGCAGGTTAAAAATATCTCAAGGGCTCGGCATGGTAGCCTAGCAGCTAAAGTCTTCAGCTTGCATGCACCTGGATCCCATATAGGCACCAGTTCTAATCCCGGCAGCCCCACTTCCCATCCAGCCCCCTGCTTGTGGCCTGGGAAAGCAACCGAGGACAGCTCAAAGACTTGGGAACCTGCATCCATGTGGGAGACCCAGAGGAGGCTCCTGGCTCTTGGCATCAGATTGGTGCAGCCCTGGCCATTGTGGCTGCTTGGGGAGTAAATTAATGGACAAAAGATCTTCCTCTTTGTCTCTCCCCTTCTCTGCATATCTGACTTTCCAATAAAATAAAATAAATCTTTAAAAAAAAACATACTATCTCAAGTCCTTATTTCTTAGAACAACAATTGAAAACCAATTAACCAATGAGTGAGTATGTAGGGACTCAGAAACAATGTGTGTTTTGTATGCTGGTTCTCGAAATAAATCTGTAAAACTCACTCAGTGAGGTGGGCATTTGACCTGGTGGTTTATACACAACTTGGGATATTCACGGTCCATACTGAATTGTCCAAGTTCAAATCTTGGCTCTATTATTAATTCAAGCTTCCTGCAGGGGCATGCACCGCGTGAGAGTGGTTAATGGCTAAAGTGGTTGCTGGGTCACTTCCGTCCACATTGGAGACTTGTATTGAGGTATTGCCAGTTCTTCGCTGTTGTACATATTTGCATTGAACCAGCTAATCAAACTTCTCTATCTGTACCTCTCTTTTTTTCTGTCTCTCTACTTCTCAATAGTAAATAAAATTTGAAAAAACAAAATCATTTATTGTTTGGGTTTGCTGGGGTTGGATGAGAAAGGCTAGAAGTGGCCACACTAGTTTATTTAAATTCTGAAGGCCCCCCCAACTTGGGCAGGAAGAGATCTCAGCGTGGTCAGTGCTTGGGGAGCTCCTGGGATGAGCTGTGGCTGAAGTTCATTCCCTTGAATACTGTCGCACAGGTGGGGAAGGCCTGGGAGGCATTGTAATACCTGCTCCAACAGCTGAGAGAAAGCACCCTGCTTGTCAGAAACACAAGACAACAACTGACAACAATATGTGACAGTCATCCATGCAACTTCATGAAATGTGTCAGAGCTCTTTGTTGTAAAAATCTCTTTTCCCATAGAGACAAGCAGCCATGTCTGAGTAAGGGAGCAGTCCTGGCCCCTCCTCATTCGCTCACACCACACCGTGAGTGGCTCTGAATGCTTCTGTTCCCCAGCCTCATCCCACTCCCCACTGTGTCTCACCCTCCACTTAACCATCTTTCTCTCATCCCAAGTGTGTTGATTTCACCTTCTGGCCCCGTTATGTAGGAAGTGTTGAGGAAGGATTTCTAGTGCAAAATTCCTTTTCACCTCTATCACCAGTGCCTTCCAAGTAAAAGGGCCCATCGTCACAGAATATTTCATCTTGTCTTCCTGCTGGGGGATGCAGGCTTGGAATGAGCATCTGCATCCTTGGGATATTTTCATGGAGAGAGATTTTAGAGACCCATGAGCCTGGTATCCTGTACCAGCCTCCTTTGGCCATGTCTCTTCCTTGTCCAAATGCAATGGGCCTTGAGTGCCATCTTCTGAGTCAAAAAGCCATCACCACCACTGCATAATAAAAGACAGGCAGACGGAAGAACGACAAACTTATAAATATATTTGGCTATTTCTGGTTGCTGGGAGCTTTAGATCCATTGATACAATTGGTGTTCACATCACACCTTCCAGAGCTGATGTAGTTTTTGTGTTTCATCTAAATGAAGGGGAAGTGGGGTGATGCTGAGCCAAGGATAGTGGCAAGGGAGCCTGCTCTAGGTCATATGGCTTATCGAGGGAATATGATCCTGTTAACTCTGCACCCATTACTTAAATAGTGCATATTAGGAATAAAGCTAGACCATAACTAAGCTCTATTTCCAAATAAATAAATAAGGGAATTAAGAGAAGGGAGGAGAACTAACAAAACCACAGTGGTAAATCACTTAATCCAGGTACCTGGCATGCAGTAAATTCTCAGTAAATGTTAGCAATATTACTGCCCCAGTATACATTTTTTGGGAACTTGCTTTTGGGGGAGAATATTAATGATCCATTATTTCTTACTGGTGAGATGTGAAATTATTGACTTCTCACTGCTGGGCTTGGCATGTTGAGTTCTGCTGCTGTTTATTAACGTGGTGAGGTTGCTTATAGGGAGGGAGTGTTCCTGCTGCGTGGTGGCAGCAATTATCAGTGTTGCCGTGTGGTTGCAGGAACCCATTGCTAGCAAACGCTGTTTCCTTTCTTTTGTTAGGGAAAAAAATCCCATTACATAATTTAACAATCATTTTGTTCCATAGTGAGATGAAAAGAATTTAGCAGCCTTCAGCTGGTGCTGAATGGAGCAGCAAATTATAGAAATCACTGACATTAGTGCCTGGCTAGAGTAGGATTGTCTCCTACTGAATATTTGAAAGTATTTTGTCCAATCTAATTCTGAAAGACTGGAGTCACTAGGCTTCCACTGCGTTCCTTGGGAGCTGTAATTATGTGGCCTAATAGAGCTCAGTGGTGGGACATTTCCCCAGCTGACACGGAGCAATGGATGCATTTGAAGGAGGTCTGGCCACTGTGTTTCTCAAAATGGGATTTAGAGAAAGGGCACAAAACGTGTTTTGCTCACTTCAGAAAATAATTCTTTTCATTCTGTTCAAGAATATTTCTTTGGTCTGTCCTGCTGATGTTGTACAAGTTGCTACTGGGGAGATTTTTCTTTAGCTTTGGTTTTTTTTTTTGGGGGGGGGAGGATCCACAAAATACATAAAAATAGAACATTTTAGTGAACATGCAACCAGCCCAGAAGTCTTCACCCTGTGGTTAATCACACTCCATCCACATGCCCACCTGCTTCTAGAGTTGAAAGAACTTTTAGGTATAAACTTTTTTGAAATGCTGATAAGATACACAAAATATAAAACTTACCTATGTATTATTCACTGTTAAGGGTATATTTATTTGTTTGCAAGGTGGAGTTACAGAGAGAGAGAGATTCCATCTTCTGGTTCACTCCCCAAGTGGCTGCAGCAGTTAGGACTTGGACCAGGCCAAAGCCTGGAGCCTGGAACTCCATCCAGTTTTTCCACATGGGTGGAAGCCACTCAAGTCCCGGGACAATTTCCTGCTGCTTTTTCAGGCATGTTAGCGAGGATCCGGATAGGAAGTACATTCAGAATTTGAACCAAGGCTCCTGTGGGATGCGGGAGTCACAGGTCAGAGTTTCATCGGCCATACTGCAACGCTGGCCCCTTTCCTAAATGTTAAGCTCTTTGATAACATTGCGTATATTCACAACGTCGTGCTGCAAGTCTAGAGCCTTTCAACCTCCCAAAGGAAGCTTGGCATTCACTAAGTAGTTACTTAAGTGCCCTCCACCCCCAGTGTCTGGCAGCCACCCACGTACCTTCTGACTCCCTGGACTTGCCTATTTAGGATATTTCCTATAAATATGGTCCTAGAACATCCTGCTTTCTGGATTCTTTCACTGAGCAGTCACCATCCAGCCATGGTGCTCGTGCTGAGGAGCTTCTCCCCTTTCTGTAACTGAATCTATTCTCTGGCATTGGCGTTGACACAGCACTTATCCGTTCGTTTGTGCATGGGAATTTTGGTTCTTTCCAACTTTTGTCTGTGTGAATAGGGCTACTTGGAATATTCATGTACAAGTTTTTTTGAACTTACATTTTGAAGCCTTAGGATATGTATCTAGAAATGGAATTACAAGTCCTATGTTAATTCTATGTTTAATCGGTTGAGGATATCACAAACTGATGCTGTAGCAACTATACAATTTTTCATTCCCATTGTAAATCTAGGATTCCAATTTCTGTGTATTTTTAAATATTGTAGATGCCCCAGTGGCTGTTAAGGGGTTGTTTTTATTTGTATTTTCCTAGTAAATAGTGACGTTGAGCATCTTTTTATGTGATTGTTAGATATTTGTGAATCTTCTTTTGAGAAATTAACTGTGTTAGTCCTTTGTCTGTTGAAGTGGGTTGTTTGACTTTGCACTGTTGGGTTGTAAGATTTTTTATATGTTCTGGATAGTTGGTCCTTATCAGATAAATGGTTTGCTTATAATTTTCTCTGTCAGTTAGTTTTCACTCTTTCAATAGTGTCTTTTTTAAATATGCAGAAGTTTAAGTTTTTGAAGAGATTTAACTTATTTACCTTTTCTTTTGTACTTTTATTACCAATAGAATTCCTTGCTAAAGCCAACGTTGATGGAGATTTACTCTTTTTTTTTTTAATACAAATTCTATAGCTTTAGCTCTTCCAAAGGGCTTTCAGCCATTTTGAGTTAATTGCTTTTTATATGATGTGAGCTAAGAGTCCACCATCATTTTTTTTCCCCGCAGGAGTATCAGTTACGCTAGTAGCATTTATAGAAGAGATTGTCATGTAAATCTGCCCATAAGCATTTCAACATATTTGTCTAAAAATACCCTATATTATCATAGTATCACTTTTAGACTTAGAAATATTAAACATATTTCCTTAGTATCATTGGATAGCTAAGCCTGTCTCAGGGTTTTCTTTGACTAATTCTCTCAAAGTTTTTATTTTTTTTTTAATCAGTATGCCAATAAAGCAGGTTCAGTGCAATTTGCTATCCTATCTTAAAATGTTCTAAAAGCTATGGCTTGCCCTTTGACCCCTCTTTTCCCTCCCTGCAATTTGTCAGGTAAACATATATTTGTCTCTAATAATTCCCTTCTTGATTTTGGTGCTTGCACCCCCTGACGTAACCTGTTTCTCAGTCCTTGGATCTTCCTGTAATTAGGTAGGTGAAGTGAGATACCTCGTTAGACTCAAGGTTTTGGTTTTCAGTCCCCTGTAGTACATCCTGGGTGATGCTGTGTTCTTTGATAAAGAGGCAGTTACTTCTTACTTGCAAGATAACATTATTTTTTGTTGTTGCTAGCAGCCAGTGATGATCACTGGATCAATTTATTAGGTTATCAGGGATACAAGGTCATTGCCTTCTAATTCTATCCTGTCCTATTTCTTAGGTGGAATACCTCCATTTTATGAAGAGCAGCTTTTGCTTTTTTTTAATGTAAAGAATGTAAAATTCATATACCAATAAGGAGATAGGTTCTTGATGTTCTCCTCCTCCTTTGCCAATTATCAAAATAAGGAGTTGATTCTTTAAAAAAAAAAAAAGGCTGGGGAGGAGGCAGTGATGTGATTGTTGAGGCTGTCTTTATGATTGCATTGAATTCAGTGTATTTGATGTGTGTCTAGACCATTCTGCTATTAGATGTTGAGATGATCTCAACCTTGGCCATTGGGACTTTCTTCACATTCACTGCTAGCTATCATATGTAATTTTCTACCCGCTTGTAATAGAATCTATTCAGACATTTCTCCAGTATCCCTACAAATGCTTCTTCTGCTTGTACCGTATTACCACAAACTTCTTGTATTATACTTTGTAATGATAAGACCTCCAGTGGCTTTCTAGAGAAAATGTGAAAGTTTTTTTTTAAACTTCTAGTGGCATCGTCAAGTCAAGAATGGATATTGGAAATTGCATTCACAAAATGAGTTTCTATGGGGCATCTGGAGACACAGAAAGTATAACTTCTGCCTTAAGATTTTGTCTGCTTGTAGGTATTCTGGGGACCTGTTGACATAGTACTGATCTCAGCAGTTTACATGTGGACAAAGCCAAAACCATTACTGGTTTGACTTCATTTTAGTTCTTTCTCTTGCATCAAACCATGGATTGATTGCTAGTTATTCTGAAGTCTTCTCACATAATTACCAAAAAAAGGTAATATAAGCACCTAGTAAGGTGATTTTCATTGAAGAGTTACTTTAAGAGGAGAAAGAATGGAATTGGGTTCATATTCTTAAGCCTAGAAAATGAATGTGAAAGCACACAGATTGCTTTTCCTCCTCTAATCTCTCTTTCCCAGTTAAGAAGGGCAATGCTTATTCTCTGCCTATTTTATAAAGTTGCTGAGTGCTGTAATGAGTTTGTATTTATAGAATGCTTGGAGCTTTTTGGATGAAAGGTGCTAAATTAGAGTTTATTGTTTATTGAATTTATTTGATGTGTTCAAACCTCCTGGGAACATTTGCTGAAGTTAATTAGAAACAGACAGTCCCCACTCTGACAGCTTACAGTGTTACGTGCAAACCAATAGCATAAACAGTGTGCACTTCTGTTATCCTAACTTGGGTTTGCCTGGAGAACCAATGTTCTGGCCGATAGAGGAGTGATCTTGTTTGTTTAGGAAAAGTGAGGTCAAATGCTAGAGGTACTCTCATCATTGTCTAAGCCACCAACCTGTTCACATTTCTTAGAAACACTGAAATATTTCCCCTCCGATATCTAACTATAACTTGCAGGTTTAAAACTAGCCATTTTTTTTCTGTTATATTGGAAAGAAATTAACGAAAGAGTCTGTTTCATACACTGATTTATGATCACTACTTTGCAGGAATGGCATTCCAAAGAGGCCAGCTGGAGGGCTGTGTCCTTTCTTATCCTAGCTGTATGGAAACTATCCAGGTTAATCACAGTAATGGTTTCTTTGCTTCCTTTGCCAGCTGGTGATGGAGTTTTGCGGCGCTGGCTCTGTCACAGACCTGATCAAGAACACCAAAGGGAACACGCTGAAAGAGGAGTGGATTGCCTACATCTGCAGAGAGATCTTGCGGGTAGGTGACAAGTAGGGGATGGTTTCCCTGACCACAGCTTTAGGGACCAGGTAATATCCAGGGAGCATGGTGCTGTATTCTAACCTTGCAGTGGGATTCCATGATGTGGCAGAAATCTCCTTCAAGGTTTATCCTGACAGTGGTGGTGGCGCGGTGGTGCTGGCTGGGCATGGAGGTCTGCTGGAATGAAGAGCCCTTCTGGGGAGGCCATGCGCTCGATCGTGTGGGGGCTGACATTGCCTGATGTCCTCCAATAGAAGAATCCAATTAGAAATGTTATGTCCAATCATAGAGGCAGTGTCCCATTTCGAGACTGCTTGAACAGAGATTCTGATAGCTTACTTGAATCCATTTGACAGTCTGTCACTTATTGAATTTAATTAATGCTGCAGTCCCATCCCACCCCATGAAGTCTAGTCACTCCTGTATATACAATCTAGTTTAGTGGATTTTCCTTTAAAAACATCTTTGAGCTTGAGCCTTTTAAGTCGATCACAACTACTAGACAAAACTATTCATGTTTTCCCAGTTTGCCCACAAATCCCACCATCAGGCAACCTCAACAGTGTCGTCCTGTTTGCTGAGCTCATTTCAGGGAGAGGCACTTAGTGGGCCTGTCTGGTTCACTCAACACTGACTCTTCTGCTGCTCACGCAGAGGCTGCTGTGTGTCTGCTGAGCCGCCCTCCCTGCACTGCCCAGCGATTGCCATTCACTCACGATGTTGCCTTGTTAAGTCAAGGGAGCAAAGGTTGAAACTGGTCTTCACTATGTTTCCAAGACTTGCCTTTGAGAGCTAGATTATATTCCAGGTGATACCAGCCTCTGCAATGAGGTGACTCTCTGGAAGGCACGTTTGATCACCTGTAGGGGCCTGGCCACAGACCGATCACAAGGAACCTAGTAACGTACTGTGTGACTGTAGTGAATGCAGACTGCGGCTGGCTCACTTAAACACTTCGCTGTCTGCTTCTGCCAGTGCTGGTGGTAGAGGTGGCTCAGGGATCACAACTGCCTCTGTTAGATGTCTGTGGAGTGTTTGCATAGTGTGAAAGCTAAGATCTAAATTTGTGTGGTGTCTGCTTTGAGCCAAACTGACCAGGGAAGAATAGTGATGCTTTAACACCCAAACCAGTGTCTCACACTGCCCGGTACCGCACTTTCATGCTCTCTTCCCATGCCTGCTTGGGCACATGGCCCTTTTTGATGTCTTTACTTATGTGGAATTTCTCCCACAAAGGAATTTAGAGACTTAGCTTTCTCTTCCTATCATGTTCATACTATGTTGTAAAAATGAAAGGAACAGGGCCCGGCGCGGTGGCGCAAGTGGTTAAAGGTCCTCGCCTTGCACGCCCGGGATCCCATATGGGCGCTGGTTCTAATCCCGGCAGCCCCGCTTCCCTTCCAGCTCCCTGCCCGTGGCCCGGGAAGGCAGTTGAGGACGGCCCAAAGCTTTGGGACCCTGCACCCACGTGGGAGACCCGGAAGAGGCTCCTGGCTTCGGATCGGCATAGTATCGGCCCGTTGCGCTCACTTGGGGAGTGAATCATCGGACGGAAGATCTTCCTCTCTGTCTCTCCTCTCACTGTATATCCGCCTTTCCAATAAAAAAATAATAAAAATAAATCTTTTTTAAAAAAATGAAAGGAACAGAAAATCATAAATAATAAAATGATAACATTCAGATACCCAGGAGCAAGGAAACTGGTACTGGCATAGATACTTGAAAGACTACAATTCTAGATTTGTTTATTTTCTGATTTATAGGAAATCTATGTGATTACCTGACAGGAGTCTGTACCACATACACATCCCAGTCAGAGTAATTCATGGATAAGTGACATGCAAGCCAGTGGCATTGACTGATTAAGTGTCTCAGAAAATGAGTGCAACCTTGGAAATATCATAAAGCATGACAAATTTCAGTGATAACTGCCAATAGAGGAAATAAGACTCATTTTTCCTTCTAAGTTAGCCACATTGGCTAAAGTCTACGGGAAATTTTTTTGGCTGATCTGATAAATGTTTAATTCTGCTTAATTAAAATGATATAACAGAGAAGTTTAACCTTTTTAAGGATTTATGTATTTTTACCTGAAAGGCAGATTTACAAAGAGGAGGAGAGACATGGAGTGAGCCCTTCCATTTGCTGGTTCTCTCCCCCAAACGGCCACAGCAGCCAGAGCTGACCCAATCTGAAACCAGGAGCCAGGAGCTTCATTCATTTCTCCCATGTGGGTGCAGGGACCCAAGGTCTTGGGCTATCCTCTACTGCTTTCCCAAGACACACTATGGAACTGGTTGGAAAGTAGAGCAGCTGGGACATGAACCAGCACCCCTCTGGGATGTGGAAGATTAGCCTGTTGAGTTATTGTGCCAGCCCCAAGTTTTAACATTTAAGTCCAAATATTGTCCCCCACCTAGAATAGGGATTCATTTAATTCTGATTATTAAGTTTTGTGTGGAGAGACTCTGTACAAACTTGCTACTGCAGGCAGTCTGCAACTCTTAATGTGTCACTGGTGTGGCCCTGTGCTTCCCCAAATCAAGGACTGATTTGCAAGCATTTTTCCTACTGCAAGGACCACCTGTGCCTGTCCGTTTATGAGCATCACTTATGTATGGGTAGCACAGCATCATGAATGTAGGAAAGACGCAAATGTCATTCTGCAATATCTCTGGTGAGTTTAATTGTTGCAGGCACCATTTTCATTCTGTTTATTTGCATCCTGGCTTATGTTTGTATTATCTCTCATTCCAGGGGCTGAGTCACCTGCACCAGCATAAAGTGATTCATCGTGATATTAAAGGTCAAAATGTGTTGCTGACAGAAAATGCGGAAGTTAAGCTAGGTAAGAACAGAACCCAGTGAGCCTAGGAATTGCAAGGATTTGGTAGGATTATTTCAGCCGCCTCTAAAAAAAGAACTAGTGTAACTGTGGCACTGTGCATTTAGAGGGCATTGCCCTGAAAAGGGAAAGAAATGTATCCATTTAAATACTCCCTTGGAGCATTTTGAGGAGTGAAGTGCGTATAGGTGGTGAACAGAACCGTGTACTTAATCCATGTGTAGAAAGAATGGAATGCAATGAAGGGACAGACTCGCAATGGTGATCTGTGTTACGCAGGTTGCTTATTCTATTGCCGCACTAGCAAAACACTGATGACTCAGTTTTGTACATTGAATATAACCGCAGTTAGACGTAATTACTTCCTATGATAACCCCTAAATTTTAGGTGCATTTGGCTGGATCTCATTACTCGGGTCACTTGTACAAACTGGATGTTCAGTTTGGTACTGTACATACTCAAGGCTCCACTTCACCTGCCGGAGTTATCCATGAGAGAATCCTTTCTTTGTCGTATCCACTAGGATCCTCACCACAGTGAAAACATGAGAATCCCAACAAGCATGTGCCTGCTGTTAGCATACGTGAATAAGAGCAAGAGCCGACTGATTTATTTTTGGAGATTGAAGCATTTGCCCTTCTATTTTGTTAAAATACGCAATTTCCAATTTTTCTCCTAGTGTTTTGGGCCAGGCTTTTATCTCATGAATATTCCATTTTAAAAACAAAAGCGTACATCCTATAGGCCAAGCTATTGCATGTATAGGCCACCTTCTGCGTATCTCAGAATATTCCGTCATCACTAGTTAGTGTTGACTTGTTGAGAGAATGGCGTCAGCCAGCCCCCACACAGGATTATGTCGCAGAGGCATCCGAGCAGCACTGGGTAGATGTAATCACCCTCATCTTACAGAATCTGGAAACTGAAGCACCAAGAGGTTGATTCCTAGATAGCAGAAACGAGATGCATGCTTGCATGCTGAGGTAGACTGCTTTAGGCTGTAACTCTTAATCACTTTTAGCTCCCTGTAAACTGCACATTACAACAAAGTAAGTTCCCTTGTATCTATTATCTAGGATGCTTTGATGTAGCCAAACATAATACCTTCCTCCTTTGCACTTGCAATTAAAAATGCATATTTGCAGTCCTGAAAAACCACAAATAGCCCAAATGCGTATGTAAAAGCAAGTGAGCAGACAAAATGCCGTATGCGTGAGTGGTCTTCAGAAAATCATGGAAATGCAGATCATGAAAAAATTGCACATATTTCAAATTTTTGCCTTCAAAACATTTGACTCTGTGTTCCACGAGCTTTTTGAAGTATCCTTGTATGTGGGAAGGATTTTGATCCAGCATTCAAAGCAAGGATGGTGTGACCTTGATGTAGCATGGGTGACCCCTGAGGACTTGACTACTCAAATGGTACCAGACTAGTCAGAAGGTAAAGACAGAAAACAGACAAGGCGGTGAGGTGCTGGAGAGCTCCTGTTGGTTGGGGACAGAATGCCAATCAAGGAGGAGGAAAATGTGCTCCCAGTGGATGCTGGTCATGGTCGCACCAGTAAAAGAAGTGTGCCTGTTGCCACAGAAATACACAGGTGTAAATATCTCAAATGGTAGGACTGGGGTTACGTGTATTCCACCTTGATAGAATAAATGGCACAATGATTTTGTCACCCTGCAATACCTATCACTTTATTCACTGATGTTCCCTTCATAGTGGACTTTGGCGTAAGTGCCCAGCTTGACAGAACAGTGGGCAGGAGGAATACTTTCATTGGCACTCCCTACTGGATGGCACCTGAAGTTATTGCCTGTGACGAAAACCCAGATGCCACCTACGACTTCAAGGTATGACTTCTTCATGGTGTTCTTTACTGAGCCTTGCAGTGAGAGAATTTTCATGTGTCTGTGGATTTAAACTTAATGTAACCCAAAGAGAAAACTGAACATCATTGCCTGGATTAAAAATTATAGGGTATTCATTCTATCAACATTCTTGTTAATCATCAGCTTTTTGCCAGACGTTTATAGTTTCACAAGGTATATGTTTTGATAGGGTTTTTTTGTTGTTGTTGTTAAAAGAACAAGATAAAATTTATTGCCATGAGTCATCTTTTTGTGATTAAGGGTAAAATGACTTTCCCATTTCTGTGTTGCTCAAAGTATATTGACCAGGTTTTACTTTTTATATGAAAGTGACAAATGAAAAGTATTTTTTGGTGTTTCTAGAGCATCATAAAATTTGATTTGTGGCTTGTTATTGTTGAAACTGGAAATTTGCTAGCCGTTCAAAGCCATGTTCAAGGCAACTTTTCCAATAAGCCTTCTTTGTATTCTGAAACCAGATAGCTATAATGATGTTTTGTCCCTCCTGTAGCTATAGTGTCAGGTGATGTTGCTTTTACATGAATCGTAGTTAAAGCCAAGACATTAAAATTGGACCATGGGGTAGATATAGCACAGTTTCTTTAACCACTCTTCTTTGGCCGCACATCTTGATTGTTTCCATGTTTTTGCTATTGTAGATTGTGCTGCTGCAAATATAGGATTACAGATCCCCTTCTCATATGCAGATTTCACTTCTATTGGGTATATTCCTAGGAGTGGGATAGCTGGGTCATATGGCAGGTTTATTTGCAATTCTCCAAGTACTCTCCATACTGATTTCCACAGTGGTTGTACTAGCCTACACTAGCCTACATCTACTGCATGGAATATTATTCAGCTATTAAGAAGAATGAAATTACACCACTAACAGCCAGGTGGTCCCAACTAGTGACCATTATGCTCAGTGAAATGAGTCAATCACAAAAGAACAAATACTGTATATTTTCTGTTATGTAAGGAAACCAAAATGGAAAGTGTAACTTCAGTGATCTGATCCATACTATTCTTTGTTTGCTTCTTATGGCTGTATCCCATGTGTTTTGATGCTTTTTATTTCAGTTTTGTTTATTCCAAATGATTTCTTTTCTCTTGTCAAATTCATCACTGGCTCATGGATTACATGGCGGCATCATTTTTCCTGAGAGGCTTCTGTTTTCTTTTTGTCACTCATGTGTTGGTTACTCAGTGACGCGTTTTTTCATGGTGCTGTAATCTGTTGTTGTTGTTGTGGCTGTTCTAACTCATACCAGTTGTTTACCTGGTTTCATGGCTTCTCTATTATGGAAATGTATGGTGATGGAGTACTGGGATCTGTCATATACAGATGTGGGGAATAAAGGAACATGCATCCCTGCTTTCAGAGGAAAAACGGATTCCCAATGAAACTCTTGGCCATGTGTAGACAATGGGATGCCGGACTGTCTGACAGTTTCTGTACCAACAATGTTGGGTACACTTAAATAAGAGACTAATAGAATTATGATTCCTTATGAAGGACTACACTATTGTAACAAAATGGAAAAAAATCTGATGGGAGGTAAGAGTTTGGGCGGTGGGGGGGAATCCCAGCCTATACAAAATTGTACCACATAATTCAAAATTCAAAATGAAAATATGTTTTAAAAAATTGGACCATGGGCCTGGGAACTGTGTTTTCACACCATGTACTGGGTAGAGACCCTTGTGATCTTTGTATGGATGATAAGATGCCATTGGACAAGACCTGATAATACTGGAGCTGGGTTTAGAGCTGCATGGACTTCTCCTGGAATAATTTCAAGACTCACGACATGTGCATATCTAGTTAATGATCATCTCCAAGTTAGGACCTGAACTCAGGTTCCCAGTGCTGTTCAGAGATTTCTGCAACTTGCCACTGTGCTCCTCTGCACTGACTTCTGTATTAACCTTCAGCCTAGAACTGTAGAGTTTACTTGAAGACTTCCTCTCTTAGGAAACACTATTAGTTCTCCACATGGGGAGGGGGGTGATTACTGAAATCACAAAGGTGCGAATGGAGCAGTAATTTCAGGGCCAGTTTTTCTAGCTTTTGATAAAACTATTTGTCTCTTTGGGGGGAAATGCAAGCTCAAAAGTTTGAAAATGCGCTGATCTCCTGTGAATTTCCACCTCCCTTTAACGTCAGACACTGTGATAACCTGCTGACTGTCTATCTCAAAACAGCTGCGAAGGCATCTCGCCAAAATAAATGCCATTTATTTAAACTGCTAATGATAAGCACATTTCAATAATTCCATTTGTAAATCCTTTCAGATGAGCCAAAATGTACAAAATCGATGTCCTAGTCTAGCTATGTGTATTGTAATTGACTATAACCAGTTTTTCAAACTATGGATATATTTAACAGGTGATAAGTAATCCGTATCTGGGCCACAAGCATTTTAGATTTTTTAACAACTCCTAAGAATCAGAGTGAAGTCCATGCATTTGAAGGGTTAGGGTTGTGCAGAAGAACTAAGAGTTCCACTTGAATGCAGGGATAATCTGCAACATAAAGCCTTGAGGAAGAACTTCTGTATCTTTTATTCAGAAGTTAAAGATGCTTCAGCTGTATCTGTCACTGCGGTCTTCATGTGAGCTAATCAAGACTGTCCTGAGTACCAGTTATACAAGGGGAGGAACCTGTCACAGCAAGATTGGTGCTTCCCTGGCCACTTGTCACGGGCAAAAGAGCATGAGAAAAGAGGAATAAGAGGGTCAGGCAGAAGAGAAAGTTTGGGACATTCTTTATTTAATATAATTCATGGTTTTACCATGATCAGCAAAGATGCTGGTTTTTAAGTACTCTTTCACCATCTCTGTTGTTGCCAGCTCCAACCTTCTTTCCTATTCAGAATTATTGGAAATGTATTGTCACCAGAAGATGGCTTGGCAGTATGTGGCCTTTCAAAATCCTTTATTCATTCACTCAGAAGTATTTGTTGAATGCCCACCGTGTATGATGAATTAGCCAAGCTGGATGCGCACAGTTTCCAACTGGAGCATTCGAGACCCCCCCCCAAGTCCAAGGAGTTGGCACGTGTTCATTTGAACCTACAGAATCCCACCCTCTGAAGCTGATGTCTATAATCTGGGCTCTCCTAAGCCAAGGGGGGCGTGCTTAGATGAAAAACTGGCCGGAAGGGCACTGGGCTCTGCTGAGATCTCTACTACAAAAATCTTGGCTTGAAAGATGGAGTCCCTAAGAGAATTACCGGGCTTTGCTATTTGATGTAATTTCTGTGGGTTGGTTACTGATTATTTATATGATGTGTCAAATAGGTCTTTACAGCTGGCCATAATTTTTTGAAACAACTAAAGAGATGCAGTGTGCTAAAGGCTTCTTACGGGAGCAGTCTGCAGAGCTGGACATTTTTATGATGGTCTGCTCGGATGTGATATCTACTGGGCACAGAATGAACCTCACTGAAAATAGGCCCTTTCCCAAGGAGGAGTGCAAAATCTCATTTGTCTGGTGTGTTGGCTTTCCCTGGAGACCCTTCCTTTCTTGTTTTCAGCAATTCTGTCAAAACACTTCAAGAAAAAGGAAAGGTTTCATTTCCTTGATAAATACGCAAGGCAATAATGAAAGCCTTCCCGTTTAATAATAAGCATTCAAAACTGGGAAATTAATAAAATCATTCAAAATTTCTAAGCTGCTTAAACTGTTGTTTTTGAAACTGTCTTTGAATTGCATTTCACTTGGATGGGATCTGTCTAGCGGTCTATAATCCTATGTATTTATTGCTTCAACAGAACCTCCCACTAAAGAAACTTCTCTGTGGTTAATGCCCATCGATAAGAAACTGTTGAATAGCGACTATAGCATTGGTCCTGTGCAATACTGACTTCACAGCCATTCAAGGAATCAGGCGCTATATGTGTTGGATTTGGACAAATCAGAAGTTAGTTTTGGGCACAAGAAACAATTTACATATCGCATCTATAATATGTATGGAGTAGATACAAGTATGCCTCCATGCAAACATATATACATACAGAAGGCTGGGAAAAAAGAATGTCTTAACTCTGGGTTATGTGCAAGGAGAACTCATCATTTTTATTTTCCATAACAGTTTTGTTTCATTTTAAAATTTATTTTAAGGACACAGTATCAGAGAAAGAGAGAGAAATGTTCTACCTGTAGGTTCCCCATTGAAATGGGCACAATAGCCAGGGTAACTTAGGCTAAATCTACAACTAGACCTGGGTCTCCCACGTGGGTGGGCAATGACGCAAGCACGTGAGCCCGGGTTCTGCTTCAGCAGAGTAGCCAAGACTTAAACTTCAGTGTGGAATGTAGGAGCCCAAGGGAGAGGTTAAGCCACTCACTGTGCCACAGCATTTACTATAAGAACCTTTGGTATTAACGGTGTCAGGGCTGAGACATATGTTTTTCCAGTTAGGAGGAGAAATTCACTTGTTTATGAAGACTCACTAATGTAAGCAGCCAAGTTTCAGTTCAGAAACAGGATTTGGGTCCATTTATCATTTTTGTTAAGAGTGAAGTGATCACTAGTCCTAGCAGCAATACAGATCTTTTTTTCATAAGTTTTCCCTCCCCTTCCAAATTCCTTATTTACAGTAACAGTGAGAGATAATAAAATGATTGTTGGTTTAAGCCATTCAGCTTTGAGGTGATTCGTTACCTGCAACAGATCATTGTAACAGTCCGTGGACCTTCTTGGTATTTTCTTAATTTGATTTTATTATTTTCCATGATGCAGTTTTGTAGAGAGTTTCCTCCCTTGCCCTCCCCTTGCTCCTCCACTGATTTCCCCTCCCACCTTCCCCCCTATTATTACAGCAGTTAGAAGTTAAACATCTGCTGTTTCAGAGTGTCAGGGCATTGCAGGTGAAGACAAAGTAGAAAATCTAGAATCATTTTGTCGAACAGTTTCTTTTTTTTATGTTCTAGCGATAAGCTCTTCAAGTGCATGGCAACTTATCACATTCCTTTTTACAATTTTTAATTTTAATTCACTTTTAACAGATTCAGTGTGATTTGTAGTCACAGCTCCAAGAACAGGATGGGAGTCCCTTCCTCCAGCCCGCTCACCTTCTCTCTTGTCCTTTCTCGTTCCTTCTATGCCAGTTTTAATGTTTTGGTATATGCTTTACTCTTACGCTACACTGGTGAGGCAGCAGCATAGAGAAACGACACATCCTCTCCCCTCCGACTTCCAGAATGATCTGGGCTGAGGAGGTTGCAATCCACCTGTGCTGACATTTTTCCCACAGGAGCGGCCATGGGCATGTCCTCCAGGGTGGGCTCGAGGCGCCCTGCCTGTGGACAAATGCTCCTTCTCCCGTGTCATAGATACTTGGCTTCTGTCATACAGGGTGGGAGTAGCTCCTCTGGGTGAGAAACTTAGACAGACAAGGTCAGTCATCTGTCTAATAAGAGGGTCACTTCAAAGCAGGTGTCATCTGCAAGCATGGGATTCCCATTAGGGGATGGGGAGGACACATCGTCAAACCATCCTTGGCCTGTGCCTCTAGAAATCCAAGCATGGATCCTTCCCTGCTCTCACAAGGCAAATGAAAGGGACACCATGCAAATGTATCCAGTGGGAAACAAACTCCTGTCCAACATCTTTCTACGGCTCACAGTCACACACACTCATTGAGATTCCTTTAAAATATATATCTTTTGAAGGAGTTGGAGGGAGAGGGAGCAAGGGGAAAGAAAGAGAGAATCTTTAATCTCAAAGATGGCTAAAGTCATCTTTATCCCCAAGATGGCTGTAACAGCCAGGTCAAAGTCAGAAGCAAGGAACTCCTTCTGAGTCTCCCCAGAAGCACGTGGGGCCCAAGCCCTTGGGGCATCTTCTGCTACTTTCCCCAAACCATCACCAAGGAGCAGGATTGGAAGTACAGTAAGTGAGGATACAAACTGCTGCCCCTATGCGATGTAGGCATCTCACACAGTAGCTTTTCCGGCTGCGCCACAGCACTGACCCTGGGTTGGAATTCCTCAGCCAGACCCAGCCAGCGTGATCTCCGGCCAATGCTGAGTTCTTGAAGGAAGAACATTGTGTCTCCTTCTAATTATTTCCCTTAAGCCAGATAAGAAATGCACATGAACAAAAAAATCTGAAGGTTTCTGTCCCCACTTTGTTTTATGAGTAACGGGATTATTGATCGCTATCTCTGCTGTAACACACTTGGTGACCCAGAATTCACCACCTTAGTTATGCTTCCATATAAGGTAGTATATATGTTGATATTATAAAGAGAGTCACTACTGATGATAAACAGGACAAGTTAACCAGCAAGCTTGGTCTCCTATTGCTGCGCTGTGTTACAGGAGTTAACTTTTCTGAGGCTGTATAAAAGTGAGAACGACAAATTGTCGTGTGTTAGCAGAAAGTGTTAAGGTTTTAGTAAAATACATATGTACATACATAGAATAGAATCAAGTGAATTAATATGTAATACAGCGTCTGATATTTGGTAAGCATTCCCTATATGACACCTTTGTGTGTATTCATCACGTGGAAGGGCTGCTCTTGGGGGTTATTCTTTTAAGTAAAAGCGCAGTGATATCCCATGGCCCAATCTCCTGTTTGCATTGCTTATCACTTCTCCGTAACATCTGCCAGGTAAGGGGCTGACCTTAGGGACCACGTTCAGTACATACGAGTTTCTTTTTCCGACTAGAACATTTCAAAAAGAACCAGCTAGCCAGAAACGAGTTCCCAATGAAAGCACTGTTTTCTGCTCTGCGGGATGAGTCTGTTCAGCTGCTTTGTCACCTGCCATGGCCATGCTGCTCTGTGGATGGGTCTTGTCCTTCTGACTTCTTACCCGAATCTGCCAGGAGGGGGCGGTGGAGAGAAGGCAAGGCTGGGGGAGATAGGGCATACCTTTCCCTGTTGGCATCCTCTGGTTCTGCCATAGGCCTAGGTGAGCTTTTTCATGGCTGCTTTAGCTGACTTGGATTTGCTGATTGAACTCCCTGTCAGTGATGACGGGTTCTGGGATTCTGTCTGAACCTGCATTTGTTAGAGAATTGCATTGTCGGAGACCCCTCGTGCTGTACTGGGTGTTCTGGCCGATTCAGCAAAGTTTGCTTTCATATCCAACACAGAGTGGGCTCAGGGTTGTTAGGCGGCCCCAGTCATCATCCACCCCGGGTCCAAGTGCC
The DNA here is from genome assembly GCF_017591425.1 of Ochotona curzoniae. Classification (NCBI taxonomy): domain Eukaryota; kingdom Metazoa; phylum Chordata; class Mammalia; order Lagomorpha; family Ochotonidae; genus Ochotona; species Ochotona curzoniae. Next base: position 28,443,126 of record NW_024467096.1, read on the forward strand.
GGGTGCGGTGTAAGTTGCCTGGTGTTCTCGGACTTCTCTTCCTGTGCCCCACTGCCTCTCCCTCCTCTGTGGCTGCTTCAGCTAACAGGATCTTTTTCTTCCCTGTATCCGGGAGCTGAGTCCCAGAGCTAAGGCTTTCTTCTGTTCCATTTTGTCTTCTGCCAGCGGTGCTCCTAGAATGCCCCTCTCACACACACACACCAGCCAGGAGCGGTGTGTCACCTGTGCCTTCCTCAGCCTCACTCGCTCCTGCGTCTGTGCTGTGCGTAATGCACACAGGCTGGACTATTAGTCATGCCTCGGGCAGGCCGCCCCGCACCGCCCCACATCTCTGCCATAATGAATTGCCTAGATCCTGCCAAAATGAGTCGCAGCACAGCCACAAAGGCAACTTACCTCTCCCTGACTCCCCTGCATCCTGCCTTTCTCATCTCCTGTGGTCTGTCTTGCCAGCTGTAACTGCAGCTTTTGCTCCTGGATTTAATTCTGAAGTGTCTTTGGGATTCGCTAATGTATCCAAAGGCTGAAACAGGGGGCTGTTGGGACATTGATGGCTTCCCAGCCTGGGCAGTTGAGCATAGCTTACAAGCAGCAAATGAGTCCACATGGCCTGGAATACAAATGCTTCTTTTTTGGAAAACAAGAGAACCCTAGCAAAAAAAAAAAAAAAAAAAAAAAAAAAAAAAAACACCCAAGTGGTGTAGCCATGTGACTCTTCAAAGAATGAGCAGGCACCGGGATGACAGGTGTCATGCTGTTGGCCTTCAGCAGAGAGTCTGAGATGGTAGGCATTCCAGAAAAGCCAGCTCTCTTCTCTTGACTTGCTGCTTCCTAGGGAGGGAGTGCAGGCTCCCCTGACTGCTGCCATCTCTGCTCCCACGTCGTCTGGTTACACTTCCTCTGGGTACCACTGTGTGTGTTTTCTCACTTGGGAATGTGTTTGGCTGTGCTTGGAGTGCATCTGTCACCGGAAGTCTAGAGAGAGAAGCAAATGCAGGCATGATGTGGGGGCTCGGGGATGTTGTCAGAGACCCCGGCTCCTGCCTGTCCGTGCTGGCACCGTTGATGTGTGGGCTGGTTGCCTCACGCTTGCAGGCTGGATGCCGGGGATCCAGAAATTCTGTCCGCCTTTGAGGCACTAAGAAAGAAGGAGGAGTTGGAAAGGAACTGGATATATCGGTTCCTTATTTCAGGAAAAACAGAAGCTCCCAGATGATGTTTGGGTTTTGTCCAGGGTTTCATATATCGCGTCCCTAACTGGCATCCTAGGTCCCTGGGGAGTTGAGAATGGCCATTACTGCTTTCATCTACTCAGCTACGGTTGAAAATGCCATGGTGGAGTGAGGCAGGGGCAGTGATGCTGTGGCATAGCCAGTTCAGCTGTGGCACCGGGACGACAGGTGTCATGCCAGTGGCCAGTTCAGCTGCCACCTGCATTGTTGCCATCCCATATGCACGCCAGTTTGAGTCCTGGCTGGTCTGCTTCTAGTTCAGCTCCCTAGTCATGTACCTAGGAAAACAGCAGAGGATGGCTCAAGTCCTTGGGACCCCGCACCCACTCGGGAGACCTGTAAGAAGCTCCTGGCTTCAGCTCAGCCCAGCCTCAAACATCATGACCATTTGGGGAATGAACCAGTGGATGGAAGGTTTCTCTCGCTCCCTTCTTCTCTCCCTCCTCCTCCCTTACACCTTCCTTCTGTAACTCTGCCTTTCAAACACATGTGTTAAGAAGAAAAGTTACATCTAATCAAGAAAGAAAAGAAACTGCCTATGGAGTCAGCCAATAAACAAGTACGTGCCACAGCCAAAAGAAGAGAGCTCAGAAGTAGACTGGGCAGGCCAGGAGAGCCTCACCTAACTGCAGAAAGGAAAGAAAATCATATTCTTGTGCCCTTTTAAGATCGTGGGTTAGGAAGCATTCCTGGATACTCAGATGTCACAGGTGTGTCCTTGGCAGTGGAGAAAGGGGAGGTCGAGTAGCACTCTGTGTGTAGCTGAGCGAGCAGCCTGAATCAGAAGGCTGTTCCCCTGTGTCAGTCCCCGGAGCTTGCAGCAGCAGGGACCTGGGTCACTCCAGTCACCTTCATTATACTGCTAGCATATTTAGTGAGCTGTAGACCAAGCAGGAACCTGGAGCAGTTACATTCCAGGCCCCTGCTAAGCGAAGGAAAAGGCTATGATGCTATCTCGAGGGAAATGGTCCAGGGGAATGGACACAGCTCTCCTGAAAAGCTGGTGCTGAGCTCCTCAGAAACCCAGGTGGGCGCCCTCTTACACCTATTTAGTGCCTGCTGGAGCCAGATCATCCCCATGGGCTCCACCAGCCCCAGGACACCAGCCGTCCTTCGTTTCGCTTTTCTTTCACATTCATTTAACAAATGAACTAAGGGTCTAGTGTGGGCGTACTACCTTCTAGGTGCTTGGAATCCATCAGTAACCAAACCAAGATTCCTGCTTTCCTGTGGATCTTAACATTCTTGGTGTGTGTGTGTCCAAGGGGCATGGTGGAGGGAGAGAATGACAAGAGGCACACACACACACACACACACACACACACATAAAATATAGTAAGCCAGCATAGTGTGTTGGAAGGTGATCCCATTGGTGGGGCCCTGTACTGCTGGGGAGAGGCTGCAGGGGTCCCAGCTGAGAACACAAGATCCTAGCAGAGACGTTCTGGTGGGGAGGGTTCAGCTTGCTCACCGCTGGGAGGAGCTGCAGGCAAAAGGACCCACTAGGAGCACATACCCAAAGGCACAGGTGTGCCTGGGTATTCTAAGGGTTTCCATGCCTTCCCCCACCCCATCTTAGTGCTGGTTGGAACCCATCTTACCCCAGCACCACCACTTGCTTTCACATTGTTAACTGTCAAACCAACTCAAAGATTTCTGGACTCAAGGCAATACACACTGACCCTGCTTTGATAATCGGGGCGTAGAGCTGGCTACTGCCTTCCTCCTTGTTCCCCCTTCATGTGACAGAAACACTCAGTGGCTAAGAAAATGGCGGGAATGGTGATAGACCTTCCAACAGGAGAGACAACACATGGGGACCTGGGAGCCTCCCTACCGTTCCCAGACTGTCCTTCCCATTTCCTGTTTAGTGTCTCCTGCACAGAGTGACTCAGTGTTTTCATCATGTTCCGAAACAATTGGCTTTGTCTGTCAGCCATAAAGCCCCAGGTAGGAGAGAACTGTGTTTTCATCTTTCGCAGTGACTGCTCCCAGGCTGACCTGTAAAACGTGGGCTGAGCTTTGCCCAGCAGCTCCGGAAATGACCTCACTAGGCAAGGCAAGAGCCTGTGGGAAAACTGTCAGCTCCTGGGCTGTGCAAACAGTGGGAGTGTGTATGCATTTAATGATAAGCTTTGAACACATCTTTAAACAGAACAAAGGGAAAGGACAAGAGCCACTTTCTTCAGCTGTGCAGCACAGAGCAGTTTCTTGCTGTCTGAGGAAAGGGGGCTCATAACGATGCAGTGTTGGTCTCTGCTGGGCTGAGAACCAGTAGCATTGAAAGAATCCCCTTGGAAAACTGGCTTGAGGTTACACATGCCCAGTCACCTGCTCGGAGATAGAAGACCACCAAGGAAGTCCGCTCCTCACTGTACGGGTACTGAACAGGCCTCCATGTCACTCAGGCTAATCTAATGAATCATTCAGCGTGAACTTCATAGTTCTTTTCTAGGTACATGACTTTTTCATGTGTGGCCTTGATGTTGGTTTGATGAGAGTAACAGGGAAACTTGCCATGGGTCCCTATGATCTCACTAAGGACACAGTTGAAAATCAACACTAACATACAATATACATGAGGCCTTTCTAAGAAGTGATTGTTTATGAAGCAAGGGACTGATGCCCAACACCCAAAGAAACTGAATCCATGACTCTTTCAAGAGAAGAAAGACCATTGCTGTGTAAGGTCAACTGGCAAAGAGAAAGGAGAAACGGCTAAGATCTTCTTTCCCCACTTTGGGTTCTGAGGCAGGTTTTATGAATTCGGGTGGACTTCTGGTGTGGGAAAATGTCACCAAGTCAAATTCTGACCGGGAGGCCAGAGCATCCATCTCCCTGGTCGACAGTCTGCTCTCTTCTCTGATTCCACTCATACTCTGGGCACCTGGACTCCAGAGGGCAGGAACATTGGCTCCAGGCATGGATGGAGGTTTAAGCCTTCCTCTTCTGCACATGCCCAGGTTACATGAATTTTTTTCTGTGTGTCAAGACAATCAGACATCCTATGGTTGCCAGCATCAAGCCAGTTAGCATTGCTTCTGTAGTTCTAGGAGAGTGAGACTCTATCCAGATATGGGTCATTGAACCAAATTCTGTACTAGGTTTTATTACCAGTACTGGAAAACTAAAGCAGTAAACAGCCTTTTGGGGTTTGCTAATCTGCTTTTCCCCATAGCTTGATTTGCTTCCTCCTTTACAATATTTAGAAACAATTGATTCATAGACACAGTGTCAGACATATCCATTGTTGGACATTGCAAGGGCAGAAGTGGGGGCGTTGGCCTAAAAACCCGGAAAAGTCAGTCTGAGCAGGGAAAAGGATCAAAGAACGTAAGGGCCACTGTTACACATTACCCATAAAGCAGAAGGTATTTGTTTATCTGCTCAACATCCACTAGCCACCTACTACTGCACTCAGCTCTGTGTCTTCCTTGTCTTACAGAGTGACCTGTGGTCTTTGGGAATCACCGCCATCGAGATGGCAGAAGGCGCTCCCCGTAAGTACCTGCCACTGCGGTGCAGTGTGCTGCTAGTCTGCCCTGCAGGCACCAAGGGCTCCTTGCCAGCACTGTAGTGGCTTTGCTTCCACTACACTGTGCCCTGCGTGGATTGGAGCTGGCAGCTTTCGAAAGTAGAGCCTTCTGGTCAACCAGGAACCCACCCAAAGCAGTGCAGTGCAGGCATCTTGTTTCAACGAGAAGGAAGGAGAAAGAAAGCCAACTGGCCAAGTCTGGGGGTATGGTACAGACCAGGCGTGCAGTTAATCTCTGAACGACCTTTCACCTCCCATAAAACTGACCAGCATACCCAGACTGTAGACTGTGACATCTGAGCAGTCAGAGTTGGTGGTCGGTCCCCTGGTTCTGCAAACACAGCCAGTAGCTGGCACCCCTTTTCCAATTATGCTCATCAGAAGTTAGTTGAGACAGAATGGCGAGGGCCTGGAGGCATCTTGAGAAGCTCTTGGGTTCCTGGAGTTCTAGAAAACTTGCCCTGGGATGGCTGTGAGAGTGTGTATCCAAGATGTCCACCCAGAAGGGGGAACTGGCTGAGGGGTCCAGCTTGCTAAATGGCTCTGCAGTTGCCCCTCCCAGGAGCACTGCCCATTGGTGGCTGAGTGGGGCACAAGGCACCAGGACAGACCCTTGCCTGGAAGATGCAGGAGTGCCTGTAGGCAGCTGCCACCCCAGTCATGCCCCAGGACTCTGCCAGCCTTGTTTGCACAAAGGGACACAAGGACTCTTGCACCTGCTTTTTTCCCCATGCTCCTGCCCTCAGGACCAGACCTGCTGTCTGTCCCTTTGATCCAAACATTCCCCAGCACATTCCTCACATGCTTCATGTCCCCTTGGTGTCTACTTTGCAAAGGATCAGGATCCAGATAGGCCCTTCATCTGCACGACAGGTCATCAATGCTCCTGTCTTCGCTCTTCAAGTTGTTCTGAGTTGGTGGGATTCATCAGTTGCATGATTGATTTTGAGTGTTTGCTGACAGTCTCCCTGCATTCACCATGCCAATAGGTATTTATGCATCAGAGAAATAATCCAATACACTCTTAAAAACCAGATTATAATTCTTGAAGAGTAACAGATAGGTATTAAAAATATGCTTCTGCCCACAGAGTCCCTGTGTTTTTCAGGGAGCACATAGTCTCATTCTAGGTACAAGGAAAAGATACCTACAGGTATTTAAAAAGTTAACTGATTAAATATTTCCATTAAAATAAGGTATGGCTGTGGGTTTTTTGTTTGTTTGTTTGTTTGTTTTGCTATAAATGATAATGTTAGGTTGACAAATTGAGACATTTGCATAGTACTGTTTTTCTGCCAGCACTGTTTAACCCAATCCTCTGCTCTTCTTGGGCCAGGGAATTGGTGAAGCTGAACACCCACTTGGGAGATCTAGAAACAGAGAGATGCTGTTTAGGGCTGGCACTTGGCACTGCAGAAGTCCAGATAAACAGCATGGCCTACATTGTAGCCTTTCAAATAGCTTTTATTTTATGGCTTAGGCTTTTGCTGAATAAAAATAATGCGCCATCCCCATGGCGGTGGTCCCTGATTTGACTGTCAGATGATTGCTTCTTGCAGACAGCTGGGGGCTGGCCCTCTTACTTTATTCTTGGAAGTGTAAAATGAAAGTGTGCTCATTGTCCAGGCTCACAGAATAACCCAAAACGGGTTGTATTTTATGAGACTGCTGTCATTGGATGAGCTCTGTGCAGTGCACACATTGTCGAAGCTTCTGGACCCTCTGAGTCCAGGCTCGCTGAGCGTATGTGAAGTCAGAGGGTTGTTGGCCGCGCTGGCCGCAGAGGCATCCCGGGCGTGGCCTGGCCTTGGCCTCCTCACTGGAGCTGGCTCTGCTTTTGGTCTCTTGCAGCTCTCTGCGACATGCATCCGATGAGAGCCCTCTTCCTCATCCCCCGGAACCCAGCACCTCGGCTCAAGTCCAAGAAGTGGTGAGTTTGCTCGTCAGTGTTCTGAAGACGGTCTGAGGGTGAGATTTTCCCATCATTCTCTTTCGGATGAGCTCCCATCCCAAGGACCTGCTGATGAGATGAGACTAACATGCACTGAGACTTGCTAGCTGGATTTCCATATGCTGTCACTCATTTAAATTGAGACTGGGCACCTAATATTGGTAGAGCAAGTCTTATCCTCATAGCTTCAAGGTAAGGTGGTATTAGTTACAATGGGTAGTGGGACCAGGTAATATATAGTGGCTCTTTAATTTATAAGCTCAAGTGATGCCTTTCCCAGCAGCATGGAGCATCTTAAAGGAGAGGGTGGTAGTTTGTAACATCATCCTATTAGATTGGTCCACTTCTGTTCTTTAAGACAGTAATTTCCTGGTTCTACTTGAAATGAATATGCCTGTAGCATGTGCACAACCATTTTTAGTTCTTTAACTCTTGCTTATTCTGGATGGCAGATACTACTACTGACTTATTATTTTGAACAGTGTTACAACATTTCCTTCTAATAAACATACTTTCCTACAAAGGTGACTAAAAGAAAATAACCAAATGAATACTAATTGAACAGCGTAAGGGTGTAGCAAAATTGTGTGCTTAGTGTTTGATTCCCTAAAGTTTGGGAAGCTGAGTTGAACAAGCTGAGGCAGATGTTCAACTTCTGGCTTTGTATTCTTGTATTGGGATCTCTGCAGGTTATCATTCTGTTGCAAAATCCATTGCTGCCCACTTTTCTATGGAAATGGTATAGCTTTCTTGCTACTTTTTGTTAATTATACATTTGAGAGACAGAGAAATGAAACTCTTCCATTGGCTGGTTCATTGCCCAAATGTGTGCAAAGTCTAGGGTAGCACGGTGGGGATAGGGGAGTCAGGAGCTCGATTTCAGTCTCCCCATGTGTGTGGCAGGCACCCAAGCTACTTGAGCCATGGCCGCTGCCTCCCAGGGTCTGCATTAGCAGGTATCTGGAGTCACCACCAGGTATTGAACCCAGGCCCTGTGATGCAGAGTGTGGGCATGCTAACCACTAGGTCAAATCTCCCACCCACCCCAAACCTGAAACAGGTTCTTGAAACTGATTATTCTTGCATCAGAGCCAAAATCTGCAGCCTCTTTTTCTTAGAAACAAATCCTGGAGAGTTATACCAGGAGGGCACCAGATGTTTCTTCCCCTTTCTATGCCCCTTGCTTTTACTCCCTTGTTCCCTGCACTTGGGGGTGAGCCTGGAATGTACAGAGAGAAGTCTTAATGAATGCACTGTGCAATTCTGGCTTAGCAACACCGGGGGAGCACAGGGAGAGAGGGAGACAGCCAGCCAGCAAGGAGGTGCCAGCCTCCTGGTTGCCATGCCGGGGAGGCAGACCACGAGTTGCTATTGGTGACAAGGAGCTGAGTGTTCATTGCCTGCTCCTCCTTCCTCTGAGAGGGTCACTCTCAGCGTTCTCTTCCCAGCAACAGCCTTCTACTGGGTACCGCATGACACGTGATCTGTGGGGCACCCCAAGACCCTGCCCCTCCCTCTCCCTGGGTCACATTCCCTGGGAGAGGAGCCAGCTCTTGCTCTCTCCCCGGAAGCCACAGAAACACTGCACGCCCACCTTCCCCCGGCTTCTGCACGTGCCGCCTGCTGGATGCCCAGCCTCCCCCTGCCCTGCCTTCTCCCCCTCTTTTTGTTGCTGCTAGGCAGATATTTTAAGCTTTTGCATGAAGACGGGCACTTTGGCTTTCTACTGATGCGTCTGGTTTGCTGGGTACAGTGTATAAGAACATTTGGGTCCATTGCCGGCACTTAGAAGCCAGGTGAGGGGGTGCCAACATTAGGTGTCTGCCCCTTGTTTGAGCCCTGCCCCACCACTGTGCTGAGTGGTTCTTCCGGGCTGGTATGCCGAAGGATTCGCCTCCTGCCCCAGTGGCCCATGGCACGTGGCTGGCACTGGCGCTGTTCCTGGCTTACCATGGAGAATAAGCTGCCCACTGTGCAGTCCACAGAAGAGAGGGTGAGTAGCACCTGCACTCACTCCCAAAAGGTCAACTCTGCCCGACTTTGCTTGGGAGATGCAGAGTCTAGGGGAAATGGGGGTCACTTTTCTGCCTTCAATCCCTGACAAGGACACCCGGTTCTGATGGTTCTGAGAGAAGCCAGAGGAGTGCGAGAGGCCAGGCCATCATGCCTCCTGCTCTTCACGCACCTGTGGCTGACTCACAGAACGCCAAGTGGGAGCCACGACAGAGGCCAACCCTGTGAAAGCGAGTGCAGCCATGAAGCCGGACTCCATGACTGTCTCCCACTTGGGTCCCAACTCGAACAGAGGAGGCGCTATGGAGACACATCACACCAGAGGATTCCAATTTTTACGTGAAAATATATATGCACTTGAGGGTGCCCCTTCTGAAACAACCAGGCTTTTTAACTTCAATAGGCTGTCATCACTTGGGAGGAAATAAAACATTTATTTTCCTTTTATTTAAAGTTCAATTTTTGTTTTATTTGAAAGGCAGAGAGAGGAGATGATCCATCTGCTAGCTCTGCTTTCCTATAATAGGCCCCAGTTACTGGGAGGAAAGAAAGCATGTTATTGAAAATCAGGCTTAGTTTTCACTTTATTTGAAAGACAGGAAAGAGATCTGCCATCTGCTGATTCATTCCTCAAGTGCTCACACCCGCCAGGGTGGGCCAGGCCAAAACAATGAACTGTGAGCTCTGCAGATCCCCCACGTCAGAGACAGGAGCCCAGCTAACCTGAGCGCATGCAGCAGGAGCAAGCTGAACTTGCTTGACCCAGGACTCAAGCCAGGCACTTGGGGTATTGGAGTCACCCAGGTACACATTAATCCCTGTGCCAACTTGTTGCACCTTCTTTTCTTTCTTTTTTTTTTTCTTGTTTTTAATGGAAGAACTTACACATCCCCTAAAATGTTCTCTAGTTTCCACTGTTCTTCACAAAGGGGTTGGCAGGTCAAGCACACGGTTCCCAAAGTGAACAGCTCACTGGGCCACCTTGGCAGAGAGGGAGGTCACAACCGTTCTCCAGGAAGGCCTTCAGTGGAGGCTCATTTGCTGCTGGCTCAGCACGGGCCACATGCCAGTCCCAGTGTGAACAGTTTCTTGCTTTATACCTTTACGGTTGGGAAGAGAAAGACTGCCAGGCGCACAGCGGGAACCCGGCTTTTCCACCCATGCTGAAGGAGTCGCGGGGCTGGGGCTAGGATGTCGCTGTGTGCCTAGGCAGTCAGCTGTGTCATAACGAGGCCCTGGGAGGGCTGTGGTCTTGGTGGGATCAGACCCTTTGTCTCTGTGTCCCAATCAGCCAATGAGCAGTGACCCTGGGGCTCCCATCTCCTCCTTCGGTCTCCCAGGGGTGGAGGGACTGGTCACATAGGGGCCACCATGTCCTTCCCGGAGTTCTTCATTTCTTGTCCCTCTCCGGCCCTGTAAGTATACTGAGGACCCCCTAGCAAGGGTTCCTGGGGAATGATGGGGATGTCTCGGCCCCCAGAAGCAGGTGGTCCAAAGCTGATCCTTTGACTCAGTAGACAAGTCCTAACTAGGCCCATGATGCACACCACCCCCACACCCCGACCACCCTCCCTTACTCCCCGACCCTTGTGGACTCACAGACACAGCTCGGAGGCTCTGAGTGGGAGAGGCCCGTCCCAAGCAATAAGGCAGCCTGGGACTGCCACCTGCTGCTGCCTCCGAGAGCCTGGGGTTACCCCGTTAGAAAAGGGAGTGCCAGTTCTGACTCTTGCTGCGTGGGCAGGTACTTTTGTTTTAAGAGATGACAATACTGTTTTGTGTAACGATAAGGCAAACAGATAGCAGAACATATTCCAACGAGACTGAACTTGTGGCTGTGAACTTGATTAAGATCAAAACAGAAACCGCTAGCCACACTTGTGAATCTAACCTGTTTTGCACAGTCTCCTCGGGGGCCCCAGACCTGGTGGCTCTTGTTGCTCACCAGTCTAAGCCAAACAGGTGTGAACTGATTTCCATGAAGAATTCTCTGCAGTCATGCACCACGTAGGAACGTGTGAGGCCACAGCAGACCACAGAGCCCAGCACTATTCTCCTTGTAAGAGGATATGACCATGGGATGCTATGACCGTTTGGGACACACAGGTGAGCTCTATGATGCCCACACAGCAATGAAGTCACCTCTTAGCAACACATTTCTCAGGGCACTGAGCAACACATGCACGCACACACTCAGCTCCACTAACGAGGTGGGGAGAGAGGCAGCTTGAGGTTTCTGTTCTCCAATCCGAAAGGCAGGTGTAGGTGCAGAGAGGAGCAGGGTGCGGTCATCGCGGTAACACCCATAGCAATAATAGCAAGCACGCATCCAGGTCCTAGGAGGACAGGTGCTGTTCTAAGCATTTTACCTGAGTTCCTCATTTCTTCATCAGTGAAGTCTCCTGAGATGAGTTCTGATAACATTATCAGTTGCAGTCAGGGAGGCTAAGGCCCAAAGTCAAAAATGGGAGGGCATGGAGTCCCAAGGAGAGAGCAGATGGAGCTGGACTGAACGGTCATGTTGTCTCTGGGGAGTCCGATGATTACCAGGAACTTTCAGCCCAGCTGGTTATAACGGTGACTGTAATGGTCCTTAAGACATAGTGAAATCTTCCAACACTGTTTAACATATAAACAGGAACATTCTGAAAGGATAAAGAGCTTAGTGACCCTGTCAGTAGAATTAGTGCCCGGTACCATAGGCACCAATCATTAACATTTATCTCTTCCTGCCAGCCAACCCTAAGGAAATTAGTGTTACCAACAGTAGGGTGGCTTTTTTTTTTTTTTAAGAGACAAATCGAATTAATCAGTAGCAAAGAGTCAAGCAATAAACTTGCACAAATGGACTTTAAACCCAGTAGAACACCGGCAGACAGTTGAGTTGAAGTCAGCATGGCTAAAATATTTTCACATTTAATTAAATAAGCATGTTGATTTTCTTAGTCACCATAGATGAAGCAAGAGGCAATGCATCCTTCCTTGGAAGATGTGTTTTAAGAAAAGAAGCATTATTCTCTCTTGTCACAGTGCTATGTGAGGAAGTAATGAGCTACAATACCTGCCCCGTGGGCCCGTGGGCTGGCATAGGGGCCCTGGGGCACAGTGGGCATCCGTCCTCCAGGACATGCCCGGGGGGCGGAGTGGCTGGCCCATGGCTTAGCTCCCAGTGCTGTCCCGTCCCCGAGCTCTGGCTCCTTCTTCTGTCTCACTGTACGTCTGCATTGTAGTTTTCAGTTGGATATGACTTAGGTATCGTCCTCTGTTGAGGTTGCATATTTCATAAAAAAAAAAATCACAAACTGGTTGCTGGCAAGAAAAGGAGGACCTCTATTTGCATTCCTTGTGCATATCTAATAGCTTTGTGTCAACCTACTTTTGTTCTTTTCAAAAAACATTCACTGATGGAATTGGAAGGCACAGACGGAATGGGAGAGAGAATCTCTTTGATTGTCTGGCTTGGTCCCCTACATGGCTCCTACAGCCAAGTTGGGCCAGGCTGAAGCCAGAAGCCTGGAACTCCATCCGGGTCTCCCACGTGGCTGGCCACCTCGGCAGCCTTCCAAGGTGCATGTGCAGGAAGCCAGTCAGAAGCAGAGCAGCTGGAACCAGCTGAGTGTGATGGGACGCTGCGGCACCACAATGCCTTTTAATTATTATATTTTAAATACTGATTTTCTACCTAGAAATTCACAGTGTATTTTTTGACTGTTTTCTTTTTTTCATTTTCATTTTAATTAGCTTTTTAAACAAATTCCGTGCTATTTGTAGATAGACTTCTAAGAACATAATGATGTTTTCTTCTTCCCTTCCTTTCTCCTCCTTCCTGTTTGCGATTGAACCCCACCCTCTGTAGTTTGCTCCTAAGCAGAGGATTTCCTGGCAGTTTATTCTTGCAAGGCGGGAATCATTCCCATCTACCAGCACAGAAGAGCTGAGAACAACAATCTGGGCTCTCCAAGCTCCCCGCTGCCCCTCACAAACCCAAGCTGGAAGGAGTGGTGGTGCAGCTCTTACCCAGAGCTCTCAGCCAGCCAGCACACCAGGCGCTGCAGGGGGCGGGGTACCCATGACACTGCCTGGGCTCCTCCTCCACAGTGGGTGGGAATGCAGAGCTGGAAGTGGGAGGGACAGGGCTGAAGGACAGCCGCCTCCGTGTGCACTTGATGAATCCCAGGTAACTCGAAGCACAGTATGTCACCTTTCCTCCTATTTTTAAATGCTTCAACATGGTTTGGAGATAGAGAGCGGAGACAGTGCCGATCATTCCTCTAAAAACATGGACAGAGGCGAGGAAGTGCTTTGCCCTGAGCAGAATTAGAATTGTGCACGCATCACTCAAGATGTGTTTGAATCTTTTTTTAAAGATTTATTTTTATTATTTTTTCATTGGAAAGGCGGATATACAGAGAGGAGAGACAGAGAGGAAGATCTTCCGTCCGATGATTCACTCCCTAAGTGAGCGCAACGGGCCGATACTATGCCGATCCGAAGCCAGGAGCCTCTTCCGGGTCTCCCACGCGGGTGCAGGTTCCCAAAGCTTTGGGCCGTCCTCGACTGCTTTCCCAGGCCACAAGCAGGGAGCTGGAAGGGAAGCGGGGCTGCTGGGATTAGAAATGGCGCCCATATGGGATCCTGGGCGTGCAAGGCGAGGACCTTTAACCACTTGCGCCACTGCGCCGGGCCCGATGTGTTTGAATCTTGAAGAAACTCCCTTGCCTACTGTATACTGAGCAGTCTGGACTTTTGGAGCCTAAAAGTTGTGTTTGCACCATACTTACACAGATGGCCTGTTGCAAAGCATGGGCCAGACTTACTGTTGGGATCCACTTCTGTAACTCTACAGTGCACCACACGAGGGAGACAGAGAGCACACAAAAATACATCTCACCAGCTGAGAGTGACCCAGGTTCAGCCAAGGTCTTTAATCAGATGGGGTGTGAGCACGTGAAGCACTGAGCTGTCAGGGAGAGGCACGCTGTGGAGTCATAAGCTTAATTATTTATGACTCCAGACAATTTTTTGGAATGTTCAGCTGCAATATCTGTGCCCAAGTAATGAATGCAGGCTAAAGTCCACCTTTGGTTTCTACCACCTGGTGGTGCACCTGTTGCCCCGGTAAGGTGTCACCGCACACTCTGTCCCTGTGTGCATGCCGCATGGGCTGCAGTAGTGTCTCCCAGGGGCAAGCAGTCCTTCACACTGTTATTTCCCAGAATGTGAATTGGAATCACAGGTTGAAGTTCACAGAATCCCAAGTCCCTTTGGCATGTGGCATGTCTGATCAGTTTTAGAAGTCCTTGCCTTACCCATCCAGCTTTGGTTTCCCTACCGTGTTCTTGCTACTTGCACCCGCATCACGGATCGCCCACCTGTTGGAACCAGCCTTTCTCGGGGCATGTTGTCTCATTTTGAAAGCCCAGCTCTGGCCTGTATGCTCCAGTGATGCTCATGGGGGGTCTTTGCCTTTTGTCTTGGTGTTTTGTGAGCTGTCATACACGAATTCTACACAACTGTTTTCTTGTGTGTGGCTCCCACGTGTTCGTGGTGATGATGCATGGTCGTATCCCACAGTACCTATTCTCCAATTGCTTGGACCATTTGCCAGTGACCAGGATACATTTTTTTAAAAAAATTCTACCCTTGTAGGAAATAATGGGTTTACAGTTTAATGGGTCTTTGTCTCATCTCTGGTTTCATGTTTCTTGTCTGGCAGGTCCAAGAAATTCCAGTCGTTTATTGAGAGCTGCCTGGTGAAGAACCACAGCCAGCGGCCAGCCACAGAGCAGCTGATGAAGCATCCGTTTATCCGAGACCAGCCTAATGAGCGACAGGTGCGCATCCAGCTCAAGGACCACATCGACAGAACCAAGAAGAAGCGGGGAGAGAAAGGTGAGAGGCACATTTGTATCTCAGCAGAAGAAGCTAAAGATGCATGGGGCCTGGGCTCCTGCTGTTTGGAGCCTGTACCATCGGGGTTGCAAAGGGGGCTGCTTCTCACGTGGCAGCCCGGAGCATCGGACTGAGTGAGGCAGCTCAAGCGGCTCGCTCATGAAATGGCAGAACTACCAGAAGCAGTTCCAGGCACTGAACAAAGTCATGTTCAGCAATACTATGAGGTACTTTCCTAAGAGAAGTGATTCTCTTCATTTGAATGAATATTCATGTACAGATACTAAAACATGTGCAGAAGATACACATTGGGAAAGAAGATCCGTCGAGCTGACATGTCTCTGACAGTCTGGCATTCGAGGCTGCGTGCTCTGAGACTCATTTCTCCTTCAGTTCTTTGGAAGCCAGAGGGCATTTCCTTCCAGTTGCAGAGATAGAAAAGGCTGTTCGTTGCCAGGCTTGCCACATGGCGTGTCACATTTGAGCTGAAGGTCGTTTAATATGCCTCTTTTATTTTACAGATGCGAAAGCATCTCTGATATCACTCTCAGTCTTCTTCAGCGCTGTCTTTTCATGGTGTCATCAGCAGGACACGAGTCCAAACTAGAGTCCTGGGATTGAGAAGCGTTGGTGGGGCAGCATGGCAGGTGGGATTGGACTGGAGGGGTCAGGTCAGCGGAGGACATGGAGAGAGAGGTCCTCAATGTGAAGGGTCAGGGACCGAGTGATGGCTGCATCCGTCGGAGTCTGCAGGCGAGAGGTGTATCTAGGCAGGCTCAGGGGCGAGGTGTTCTGACCTGAGCCCAGAGCAAGCCCACCTGCGATTGTTAGTGGGAGGGCAGGGATAAACAATCTTCCCCCCCCCCCCCCCCCACACACACACACACACACACACACACACAAACAAGGGGCTGGGAAAACTAGGCCTGAGGACAAATGGGGAAATCAAGGCCAGAAGGTCTCAGAACTGATATTATGTCTGTTTTTCACCCATGATGTTCCTGGATAAACTCTTCGAAGTCATCATTTTTCAGAGACTTTCTAGGCAGTATCAGACATACAACCATTAAATGCCAGCTTCTCTTCAAAAGGAGGTTGTATCAGACCATGGGTAGCCAGAGTGGACCAAGTGCTCCCGGTCTGTTTCCAGACTCCAGCTGTGGTTCCACCCGGATCGCTTAGCTGAAACTGCACTGCAGTTTTCCACTCTTTGAACTGGGATTGGAGGTCTAATCACACTACACTCTGTAGCCAAGTGAAAATGACCCTGTCGTTGTGAAGCCCGAGTCCTCCGTTCGGTGCCTGGTCCCCCGCTGCCCACCCCCCTTGGTCACTCTTCACCCGACCCATGATGTCTTCATAGTCCCCAGGCACACTGCCTGCTCGGGGCCCACCTTGCCCTCACTTGTAGCTGTGGCTCAAACTTATGTTTCACGTTGCTTCCTGTGTGGGGCACACACTCTGGAATCTAACTCAGAAACCCTCATGCCGTGAAGATCCGTGGCGTCAATCCATTTGTTCTCTGTAGCATGCAAAAGTACGATGCTTGATGCCGGTGTACTCAGGAGTTTGGGAGCCATGGAGGGACGCCCGGCCTGTTAGGCTGAGGTCACCAAGACAGCTTGGGTGTCATTGTTGTCTGCTTCCCAAGGAATGGTTCTGGCTGGCGTGGGATCTCATTGCATCTGCGCTTCGATCACACGATCTATTTGCTTCCTCATACCTCAGCTCTCTCTCGACTGACTTTTGGTAGGACCAAGCAGTATCACTTTTCATTGCTTCTTGGTTTATTTGAAAGGGAAAGACAGAGAAGGAGTGCCTCATCTACCTGTTCACTCCCTAAAGGACCCCAACAGCCCGGGGGCTAGGCCAAATCGAAGCAAGGGCCTGGGGCAGCATCAGCGGGACAGGGGCTCTTGAGCCATCTTCTGCTGCTTGCTCACTGATAGAGAGCTGGGTTGGAAGTGGAGCAGCTGGGATTCAAACTGGCCCTCAGATAAATGATGCTGGCACCCCGACAGTGGTTTAATGTGCTATGCCATCACACCAGCATCAGCTGTATGTTTTCTTAACCTTACATTTCTTTCCTTAAGATATGTTGACCCATGCTAATTTAATCCAGTAATATAACAGCAATCAGATCCAATTCAAGTGGATTATGAAAATTAAGGTGTCTGACATAGGATGGGTTTTATCCTGGAGATAAGTAACTGGAATAAGTGTATGCTTCTTTTTCTTGCCATCATTTTTCCTTCTAAGATGAATCTTCTGCATGTTTTTACTTTGCACTCTCTGGGTATCCCTTCAGGAGTCTAGTGTAAAGCTTTCAGTATCGAGTATTAGAGCCCTTCACACAGGTTCCTTACATTTGGGCAAAATAATAATTTTAAAAGTAAGTAACTCAAACATCACCTATATCTAAATGTACGAAGGTCATCTGTGATTTAAAAAAATATGCTCGAACTCATCATCCTTTAGTGGTTGAATAGCATGGAAGTCGCTTGGCATGGTTGTCAAACCTGAATCACACGGTGTGACTGCCGCCTCCTGGTGGCAGTGTAGCAAAATTGCAGCCTCCAGGTGGTAACTACCAGGGCCCAGCTGTGAACAAGCAGCAGTGAGATTGTCCCTTGCTTGCGAGGTACCTGCAAGGGCCCCTTCTGGCCCACAATGCAGCATATACAAATGTCAAGAAACCCTTCCTCGTTTCTGGCCCTTCTCTTTGGTCTCTTTTGCCTGCATCCTGTCACAGCCCATTAACTGCAGAACAGGCCAAGCACTCCAGTTCTGCCAGCCTGACTCAGACACCTCACAGTCTGTGATGCAGGGTGGAACTGTCTATTCCCTCTCTAGCCGATGCTGTTTTGTGTACTGCTGGTTCTTGCATGATACATTGGAAAGAACAATGGTTTTGAACTTGGAAAATTTGTGGGTTGAATTCTAAATGCAGATCCCTGATTGGTCTTTTATTAGTGTGATGACATTGGACGTAGCTCTTTAGCCTCTTGTAATCTGAATGTTATTGATGGAAAAATCTGAGGTTTCAGAGGAATGCTATGAGAAGTAAATGAGAAACTACAGGTAAAGAACTTGACACCAATAGCCAGCACTGGAAAGTCCCAGCACTGTCCCTCAGAACCACGGGGCTCATTGGTTAGCCATCCCACCTGATGGAGACCGATCTCCAAGGCCAGGGCTCAATCATACTCATTTTTACGTGAGAACTTGATGAACGCTATACCAAAATAAGTGAATGTCCC
Organism: Ochotona curzoniae; assembly: GCF_017591425.1. Taxonomy (NCBI): domain Eukaryota; kingdom Metazoa; phylum Chordata; class Mammalia; order Lagomorpha; family Ochotonidae; genus Ochotona; species Ochotona curzoniae. Next base: position 28,461,009 of record NW_024467096.1, read on the forward strand.
TGGTGGGTTACTCATCCCTAGTTATAACCATGAGTCTTTGAGAGATATCCAAAGTTTCTGTCTGGAATTTCTTGAGATCTTAAAAGGGCTTTTCTGATTTGAAATGATGAGTCATTCACTGATTCATTCGTTAGTAGTAGGACTGCAAGTTTAACATGGTGGCTTTATAATAGGGCTTAACCCAGACAAAAAGCTCAGCTTCGGCTCCTTGTCTTTCCACACGAACAGTAGGCACCTGGGACGGATTCCTGGAGTCGGCTGCTGGAAACAGCTGCAGCAAGTGCGGTGGCCCCGAGCTCATCCCAGCTCAGTGCTGCCCACGGCTCTGTGCCTCAGGTCACTCAGGACAGCCGTGTGCCCCACAGCAACAGGAATGCATTCTCAGACCAGCAGTGTGGGTCATCTTACGGCACACCAACATCATGCGCTCCAGCTACTTGCAGCTGACCGGTAGTGGCCAGCTCCAGACAGCGTGGCCCATCGGTCCAGGGAGGACACATGGAAAACCCAAGAGGTGTGAGGATGCTTTTCAAAGCTCATGGAAAATCAAAATAGAAGATAAATGTATCTTGGTGCAGAAATATTTTGAATCTTAACATAGTGCTTTCCTAGTGTCTATTTTCCATAAACTTTTTAAAGATTCTCACTGGGCATGAATTTCAGCAAGTTTTTGTGCTAAGATAAGGTCATCTTTTAATTGTTTTTTGCCATGAACTTTTTTCAAGTTCCGAGATGCAGTGACTGCCATTAGCATAACATGGTATCCTGCTTTACAGTGAATTTTATTTTCAATAAGGAGGAATAGATTCTCACATAACAGTGGAAAAAAAACAACAGCTTAGTAATCACGAGCCCCAGTAACGCAGCCACAAATCCTGAATTGTATGAACTTGACTTTCGCACAAACAGCAGTCCGTAGTTGGTTGATATGAGCAGCACCATGCGTCGTGAGGGGACAGCGGTGTTTCACTCCATCACAGTCTTCTGGGCCCACCGTCACATAAGCTGCCTGCCACATAGCCATGACCTGTGACCTGTGACCGCACGGGTGGGAGGGGTGGGACTGAGCCCAGCATCTTCCGTCACTGACACTCCGCGTCTCTTCCCAGATGACACTGAGTACGAGTACAGCGGAAGTGAGGAAGAGGAGGAGGAGAATGACTCGGGGGAGCCCAGGTATGACAGCAGCGGCCAGCTGCCCCAGTTTCCAGGCTGCTGGCTGGGTCGTCTGGCACCTGCTTCACCTTTGATTTACAGACTTGTTTCTCGGGATCCAACGGGGTGTCTATTTAATTTACGACCCATGAAAAGATGAATCTGGGAAAGTTTTCTGGAGGCAGATGCTTATGAAAATGTGAAAAATCATCCAGTTCTTTATCTTGTCTTCCGTGATGCATGGCTACTTCTCTAAATGTTGTTGGCTCACATCGTAACAGAGTGGGCAGGAGGCCACTGTCCAGGTGGTGCGGGACTCAGGGGACTTAGAGCTGTGACTAGCCGGACACCTCTGTGCATCTCAATTTGAGCAGCTCCGTTCTTTATTTTGTACCTGGGAGGAACCCAGGCGAACATGCCTGGGTACCCTCACCCCAGCCTGGCAGAAACTACCGTGCCGTTGCTGCTGTCAAACGCTGGACGCCCGAAGCCAGAGCCGCTTTCCCCGTGGTCCTCCCTGCCTCTTGGACTCTTGGCTCTTCTCTGGTGCCGGTGTGTCTGCTGGGATTTTTTTTTCTGGTGAGAGTATTCAGCCAGTGGCATACAGGCCACGGTGTCACTCACTGTAAACAGGAAGCTGCAAGGCCAAGGCTATAACCTAGCAGCAAAGCCAATGCCAGCAGCAGCAGCGGCATCCCATAGGGGCACCAGTATGAGTTTCAAGTGCTCTACTTCTGATGCAGCTCTCTGCTCATGTGCCTGAGTAAGCAGCAGAAGATGGCCAGATCCTTGGGTCCCTCTACCCCTGTAGGAGACCCAGAAGAATCTCCAGGCTCCTGGTTTCAGATTGGCCCAGCTGTGACTGCTGCAGCCATGGGAAGAGGAAGCCAACCAATGGAAGATCTTACCTTCTCTTCCTATAACTCTGCTTTTCAAGGAAATCTGTAACAAAAAAAACTGTGTTGAGTACACGAAGCAGACAAGGTCATGGGCTTCTCTGAGAACCTCATCCTCCTACCCTCCGCAGAACAGAGCCTGATGCTCCAGGAGAAGGACTGCTTCCTATGCAGGTGGAGCAGAGCCTGCCAAAGCAAGGAAGGGGCCAGCATCGCCTCTGATGCTGGGACAGCTGGCACGCCCTAACTCATACCCACCAGGCTGCAGCAAGAGGGTGGGACTCAGCTAAGAGCACCATCTCGCATTCTCTCTTCGCCTACCCTAGGGTCTCTCAGACTCAAAGATCACAGCAACTTTTTCCTTGCATCCGATACGTAGAGCATCCGCTGCCCCCGGGTCAGCTTCGTGAAGGGGATGACTGCCAGCACAGGTGTGGACAGTGGGCCTTCCTGTGAGGCGAAGGACAGAAGGCCTGCCGTCAGAGCTGCAGCCTGGCTCCCCCAAGCCTGGCCTTGACCACCTGCAGACCAGCTTCTGTGGAGCCGAGAAGCCTTGTCTTTCCAGTCCTCGCTCAACTGCGTGTTGGCAGTCACACAGGGTGCCAGCCTGTCCTCACCCTGCTGCCTGTGCTGTGCCATCACATTGAGGGTTAAGCGCTGAGTCCTTTTTCTCTGGCTACATCGAATGAGTCTTCAAACTAGAATAGGAACGTGGTCATCTCACTTTTTAAGGCTTTTTTTTTTTTAAGATTTCTTCATTCAGAAGATGGCATTGGAGCTGGCAGTGCAGGACAATGGGCTAAGCTATTGCACGCAAAGCCCGTGTCCAGGATGAGCGCTGCTTCGAGCCCCAATAGCTATTCTACTTCTTTTTTTAAAAAAAAAATTTATCTTATTTTTTTTTGTTGGAAAGCCAGATAAACAGAGAGAGAGAGCGAGATCTTCCATCTGTTGATTCATTCCCCAAGTGGCCACAATGGCCAGAGTTGTGCCAATCCAAAGCCAGGAGCCAGGAGCCTCCTCTAGGTTTCCCATGCGGTTGCAGGGCCCCAAGGCTCTGGGCCATCCTCAACTGCTTTTTCAGGCCACAAGCAGGAAGCTGGATTGGAAGTGGGGCAGCTGCAATCAGAGCCAGTGTGCATATGGGATTCCTTCCTATGCAAGGCGAGGACTTTAGCCGCTAGGCTACTACACCAGGCCCAGCTATTCTACTTCTGATGCGGCTCCCTGCTAATGTGACTGGGAAAGCAGCAGGTTACGGCCCAGGTATTTGGGCCCCTGCACCCTTGTGGGAGACCTGGAAGAGGCTCCTGGCTCCCAGTTTTGTCCTGGTCCAGCCTCAGCTATTGTCATTTGAAGAGTGAGCTAGCAGATGAAAGATCTATCTCTTTCTTCTTCTTCTTCTTCCTCTTCTTCTTTTTCTTCTCTCTCTCTCTCTCTCTCACACACACACACACACACACACACACACACACACACACACACACATACCTCTTCTGTCGGCTGGTTTCCATCCATCCCCAAATGGCCCCAACAGCTAGGTCTGAGCCAGGACAAAACCACAAGCCACAAGCCTGCATCTCAGTTTCAGTAACAGGAGCCCAGGCAATTGGGCCACCATGCGTTGGCTTCCCAGGCAAATTGGCAGGAACCTGGACTGGAAACAGGAATAGGTGAGGCTAGAACAGGCGCTCCCATATGTGACACTGGCTTTGGAAATGGCAGCTTAAGCCCCTGTGCCACAATGCTGGCCTGGTTCAGAAACGAAGTGACAACTAATGTGTGACAACCAGGTTACACACAGAATTCATGATGGAGTTCCTGATGCCACTTAGACTTGACCTTGAGGCTACACCAGTTAACAGCATTGGGCATCCTTGTGTGAGGCTGGGTTCCCAAGCCCCATCATCTTTGCCCAGCACCAGCTGATGAGTTGGGTTTGTTTCGGAGGTTACCACACGGGCAGACCAGTGCCCAGGCTGGACTCCAAAGACTGTCAGAGATGTCAGCAACTCTTTGCATGGCACTCAGCGACAGTGCTTCACACGGCACATCAGCCACACCCCAGGCCCATGCTGGATCCTTTCGCGAGCTGTGCATCAGACTGCTCATCCAGCCCACCCCCCCTTTCCTACTCCCACCCCTCCCAGAACTCAGATTGCCACGACCCTTGCCCCACGGGAATTCTGATGGCTGTCTCTGCCCACAGCTCCATCCTGAACCTGCCCGGGGAGTCGACGCTGCGGCGGGACTTCCTGAGGCTGCAGCTGGCCAACAAGGAACGCTCGGAGGCCCTGCGGCGGCAACAGCTGGAGCAGCAACAGCGCGAGAACGAGGAGCACAAGAGGCAGCTGCTGGCCGAGCGCCAGAAGCGCATTGAGGAGCAGAAGGAGCAGCGCCGGCGGCTGGAGGAGGTGAGAACCCGGCTGTGGCCCCAGCACACCGCCGTCCCCCAGTGGGGACTGCCACGCGTGACCTTTCCAAAGCTCCTGTTGCCTTCACACACACACACACACACACACACACACACACACCATCCATCCATCCATCCATCCATCCATCCATCCATCCATCCTTGCTGCCATCCATGGGAAACCACATGGGCTGCTCCACTTTCCCATATGGCTGTCCTGGCTGGGGGTCATCACCCTTGTGTCCCTACAGATGATCCTTCTCCATCCTTGCCCTTGCCTGTGAGGCCTCCATCCTCTGCCAGCTCCATCCAAAAGCCTCTAGACAATTAAGAAATGAAGAGAACGGAGAGTGTGTAGCTGTTGACCAAACTCGGTGGCCAACAGAAGGTTCACCAACTGCACAGGAAAAGGTTGGGGCTTTCACAGGTTCCCACAACAGAACAGTGGCCTGCCGCACGTTGATGAAATTGCAGTAATTGCCTCACTGGGCCAGAAGGCCCCCGTGGAGCTAGAGGGCAATGAATCCTTGGGGCAAGTTGCTTGCTCAGTGGCACATCAAGGTGTGGACCCCTGGTTTATGTCAGCAAGGGGCTCAGTTCCAGTTTGCAGAAAAACCCATCTCCTCATTGTGTCTCTACAATTTTAGTTTCAGACCAGCAATGATAATACCAGGAGTGGCAATTACTGAGTGATCTCTGTGTGCCAGCTACCAGGCAGGTGGCTTTGCTTATACCCATTATCTCATTGTCTCTGGGCCTGTGTCCATGACCTCCGTGCAAAGGATGCATTTAGCAAAGTGGCTCCAGGAAGGTACTGGTCCCTGGTGCAGGGCTGGCTGGTACAAACTGAGGAGTCACACCCTGGCTGCCCTTAGCCCAGTGCCCATGTAGGCCTTCCTAAGACAAAAAGAGGAGGTGTGCCAGGCATCCTTGAACTGTAACCCTGAACCTTTCGGGCTTCTGGCAGCAGTAGCAGGCAGTGACACACTTGTTCAAGCAGTGTGAAGAACGCTGGGCACATGCGAGGTTGGAAGGTCCCCTCCTGTCTTGGCACAGAGAAGCTGAATTCAAAAGCCAGTTCGATTGTGGTGCGGTAGTCAGCAGCTCCAGGAAGTCTGTACAAAGTGCAGGAACTGTGGGTGTTGGCATGACCTCTGATCCTTTGCCAAGCACACACTGAGACCACACGGGCCCATTGTGGCCTCTCATACTGGTCCACGCCCAGGGCCATGTAGAGTCCTGTCCCTCGGGGCTCTTGAGGACTCAAGGCCTTTGTCATTCAAGTTCAAGGCCTACTGCTTTGGACTTAAGGTTGAACCTGTCTTCGCCACCCCACCTTCTCTGCTTTTGCCCTATCTGCTGATTTATTCCTTCTAAGAATATCTCCCCAGATCCCATGCACCCTAACTCACTGGAGCACCATATCCTGCAAACCTTGACCATGTGTAGCTTTTCCATGCTTGCAATAGCTGGGTCCAGGCCCAGGGAACTGTACTTGGCTTCAGGCTACAGACACGTACGCTGGACCACCTGGGGAAGATCCCACTGTCGTACCCCTAAACCTGTAAGACAGTCATGAATGTACATATGAGTTTTACACACACAAGAATTTCCTTATGGGAGAATTTCAACACAAGAGCTCTTGGCCTGTGGACCTAAATCCTGTTAGAGCGAAGGCTTTTTAGAAGCTGCTTATTCAGTGTTTCGGTTTTGTCCTCTTTGTACCTGGCATGCAGTATTTGAGTATCAAGTCATTGAACAATACTTGCACATGGTTGCGAAGCACTTAGCACGGGCCAGGCACACTGCTCAGTTCTCCTGCGTATGTGCTCATTTAGTCTTTCTAGTAATCGCTAGTCTGAAGGTAGCAGAGCTGAGGCCTCAAGTGGTTAATAACTTGCCCAGAGTCAAGTGCTTGAGAACAAGGCAGCTGTCCAACCCGGAGGATGAGGCCACGGAGCCCAGCACCACACCCTGGCTGTACTGTGCCTCTGGGCCGGTGAGCCTCACTACCATCGTTTGCCTTGACCATCACGGGGTTTCTGAGCAAGGGCAGAGAAGCTGTGTCCAGCAAGCACTCATCTCTGAGCTGAGTTCTGTCTCATGCTTGTAGTAGGGGCTGCTGCCAAGGCCCCCTCTGTGACTCTCCCCTTGTGGCTTTTCCTGATGTTGTGTCATGGACACGATTTGAGTTCATCTAAGTGAGGTCTGTGTATTTGAGTTCATCTAAGTGAGGGGTCCTGACTCGCATAGAAGGCATTGGGAAGGACCCCTGGGCACTGATAGATTGGGTCAGCTTTAGTCTTGGGTCTTTTAGTTAGCCCAGTAGCACACTGGAGAAGAAAAAGAAATGCTAACTCCTAAGACAGCTATAGGTTCTGAACCCCTGCACCCACATTCTGTTCCCATTGGATCCCTAGGTATGCCTCCTTGCCCTGGGCTGTGGTGGTTGCTTGTTTTCAAGGATCCCGAGAAGAAACCTGGATGGCACTGTCACACAGAAAGAGCTCGGTACCCAGAGCTTCACTTTGCAGGCTTTTTAGGCATCTGGGAGATACATTCTTAGTTCCAAATACAGGTTCTTTAACTACCACTTGGGCAGTCAAGGACTGTGTGAATGACACCCTTGGGGTCAGGTGAGCTCAGAGGTCTGAGGAAGCCCTGCACAGCATTTGCTATTTATGGGCAGCCACGTGGACTGGGCAAGGGCCTGAGTCAGTGTCTGCACGTTCTTGGAAGGACTTCGGCTATACCCAAACGTTGGCATGTATCAGCTTTTCACAAAGGATGTGGCAGCAGGCCAGTTACGTCGTGGAGATAAACTGAGCTTTTGACCAGTGATAAGTACAATTTCGAACGAACTTCCAGGAATGAGATTCAGGCCAGTGAAGGTGAAGGAGTCTGTCCGGAGTGAGTACACAGCCTCTTCTGCTGCTACTTGCTCCTAGCATTTTTCCTTCTTGGCCTGCACAGAGCATAGCTGGTGCATTCCAGGTCAGACCAAGCTTGAGCAGATTCATGGTAAGTTAGGGACCTGCTCAAGATTTTTCAAATCGTATCAGAGTGTCCTATACCTTCAAGTCCAGGTTGTAAATCACATTGACACAAGAAGCACCAGCCTGCTGCATGGAGGGAATTAAATTCTCTCTAGAGAATGCTTCAAGCCACTGAGATCTCATTTGTTGCCCTTCCAGGTCATCGTAACATTGTCCAATTATGAGAGCAACCTGACCTGAATAAACACACAACTTTGATTCCATTACCTGGAGTTTTCAGAAAGAGCATCAACACTTCTATCTCATTGCCAGTAATGATGGACAGTAATGTACAAAATACAGTCCTCAGGGAAAACTGTGAATTCCCTGGAAGCCTTCAACTTTGCTATTGTGAATGAGTTACCAGAGCTTTCAGGGGGGCGTTGGGCCCAATTTTCTTGGTGAAAGGGAGCGTAGAGTTAGATTTTTCTCTTACGTCTGTAGGCAGGTGGGCAGTCACCAAATGCTTGGTGAATTCCTTCATAGTGTAGGCATGACACTGGAAATGCAGGAACCCTGTCAGAGACTAGAGTCATGCGGAAAATGGGAGCTAAGTGAGCCAGAAAATGCAGTTCTGTGCTAGATGGGTTCAGCTGCAGGAGGGGAGAAGGGCACCTGGAGATGCTGGAGGGGATCGCCAAGGGGCTCTGTGGGCCAAGCGCATTACCTTGGGGTCTTACTCTAAGAAGCATGAGAAACCACTGCATGTTTCTACCATGGGCCTATGCCCCCCCCATTTGCCTTGTGAAAATCAAACTTTGGCTTCTGCAAGGAACGTGATTGAAGACAACAGGAATGGAAGGAAAGATCAGTAAGGTCAGGCCGGAGTGGGTTATGCATGGAGTGGACAGTGCCCAAGTGGGGCAAGAGCTGTTGGACACGTGGGAAGGAGCTTCGGCCGGTGGAAGATGCAGGACAACGTGGGTGCTTAGATATCAGAGATGAGGTGGCAGTCGCACAAGGGTCCCACAAGGGTGACGCCGTGGCATAATAGGCTAGGCCTTTGGCATCGGCATTTCATATGGGTGCCAATTCATGTCCTGGCTGCTCCACCCCTCCCCCTTCCAGCTCACTGATTACAACCTGGGAAGGCAGTGGAGGATGGCCCCAGTCCCTGGGACCCTGAACCCATATAGGAGACCTGAAAGAAATTCTTGGCTTCCTGTTGGCCCAACTCTGACCATTTTAGGAGTGAGCTAGTGGATGGAAGATATCTCTGTGTCTCTCTTTCACTTTGTTACATCTACCTTTCAAATAAAAATCAAGTAGGTCCTAAAGAAAAAGAGGAGAGGGTCCTAAAATCAGACTAGAGTATCAGGCTTAGATCAACTCAGAACGAAATGAGAGCAAGACGTGTGTGAGGCAGCCAGGGGTAATGGTCAAGTGCCATAGAATTCCACAGAGAGGGGCAAGAAAGAGAGGCAGACAGAGCAGTAGGATGGTTTATTTATGGCAATGGAAGTTTGCATTGAGAAGGGAAGAAACTCCAAGGCTGAGGATTTAGAGCAGGGAAGGAAAGGCCAGTGAGAAAACGTGATAGGAATGAGGGGAGAGTCTAGTACAGTGGAAACAAAGATAATTGAGGATTCAAGCACAGGATGGCACAAAAGTGGACAGGCTAGCTCAGTGGCAGGTTGCCCGGCGGCCGAGGACAGCATCCTGTGGCTTCAGTGACAAGGTGTTCAGCAGTGCTTTCTGGAAATACTTTCATTTCCTCTCTCTCGGGGGAGGCAATGCCGTCTGCTCAGAAAGTTAGATCTTCATTGGAATGGACAGGGGTGTGTTTGGATTCCAGGGCTGCCGTGTCCTTGCCTGCTATGCTCTCCCCATGCCCCACTTCCAAGCCTTACAACAAAGCTTGTTACTCCACTAAGAGAGCTCTGAGGGTTAACCAGGAAAATAGATGTCAAAGAATTTTGGCCAGATCTCACTTTTGTTTTCTTCATACTGATTTATTTGAAAGGGAGAAGAACATGTTGGGACAGATATTTCCATTTGCCGGTTCACTCCCCAAATGATTCTTTGGTCAGGGACGAACCATGCTGAAGCTACGAGTTGGGAGCTCCATCCGGCTCTCCCACGTGAGTGCAGAGGCATTGGGCCATCATCTGTGGCTCTCCCAGTGCTGTTAGCAGGAAGCTGATTTGGAAGTGGAGTAGCTGAGCCTCAAACCAGATATGGGGTGTCAGTATTGCAGGCAAAGACTTAACTGGCAATGCCACCACACTGGTCCTGGATCTCATATGTAAAGGACTTGTCAAATGCAGCTGAAATCTTGCTAATAAGACTCACCTCAGGCTTTGGTTGGGAGACTAGCTTGTAATCCCCTGATGTCAGCTGTTGTTTATATTCTCTTGGCACTTGCCCTTCACTCAGAATGACAGGGCTGGTGGCACAGAAGCTGTTCTACCGACCAGGACACAAACTTGCACACTGGAAACTGAGTCCTTTCTCCCACATGCCCTGCAATGACCCTGAACAAAAAGAGAGGCTCCTGTTTAAGAGTGACAATGCAGTGCAATGTATGGAGGCTCTGAAATGTCCCTGGAGAACAGAGCAGGTTGCTGAATTCAGTGAAGAACAAAGTAGCATTTTGGTGAGTAACATGAACTCTAGGCCCAAGCACTGCCCAAGCTCAAATCTCAGCCTTCCTCCTGCTTAGATATGTGGCCCTGAGTAAGATCTTGAATTTTCCTGCACCTCATTTTTCTCTTCTGTATAACCAGTAGTGACAATGGCATCTACCTCATGTTGTACAGATTACATAAGTTAATCCATTAGAAAGCCTTAGCACATGGTGGGCACTCAATAAATGCCAGTTTTTACATTGTTGGCATAGGTGTTGGCTTGGAATGGCTGAGTTTGAACTCCTTTTTGCGCTAGGATACAATCTTTTTGAATGTATTAGAATAGATGTACCAACAGGTAGGCTTATTTTTGAGCTTTCAGAAGAGTATTTGTTACAGATGTTCAGGGCAGGGCCAGCACAAACGCTCCATTGGCTCATCTTCCTCCTGCAAGTTCTGGCATCCCGTGTGGGCACAGGTTTGTATCCTGGCTGCTCCACTTCCCATTCATCACCCTGCTTATGGACTGGGAAAGTAATGGAGGATGATCCAAAGCCTCTGCACCCTGTATCCACACAAGAAAGCCAGGGAGTCTCCATGCTGCTGGTTTTGGATCAACTCAACTCTGGCCATTGCAGCCATTTGGGGAATGAAATAGCAGATGAAGGATCTTTCTTGTTCTTCTTCTCTCTGTAATTCTGCCTTTCCCACAAAAATAAATAAATAAGTAAGTTACCAAGGGGAATTCACTTATATCATTAAGATAGAAAAATGCCTAACAGCTTTCCCTTTGCCAACTAGTAGGTTACTATAGAACTCAAGTGTCCCATTATGACAGACCAGAAAGTCACAATCAATGCTATCCGTGTGGCCCTGGACAAATTCCCTCGGAATCTCAGCTTCCTTAAACTCATGTTTGATGGAATCTGCTTGTCTTGCAGGAGTGTCAAGCAGTAAATAAAAGCATGTACATGGAAAATCTGGCACAGTGCCTAATCCAGAAATGGGTTGAGATTCTTGGATGGGTATACTGTTACTTTAGAACTGATGACTTCAAAGGATGGCTACTTTATGTCTTTTATTTTCGTGGTTGTGTCTATAGATAGCACTGCCCCTTCCAACCTGCCCTTAATTCTCTCACACACACACCTCCCTGATTCCTCTGAAGCTTGGAGTATTCTGGCTTGAGAGAGAACCCTTTCCTTTGTGTCTTGCTGAGCTTTTGGTCTGTAGCCAGCCCAGCCGGTGGTCCTGGCTGCACAGAGAGGCTGAGTCGGGGCTGTCTGCATCCTTCTGGTGCACCTGACACAGCAGGATCAACTGCCATCTTGGGGTGTCGCCTCTTCACAGAGGGGTCTAGAGAAACCCCTGGAGAAATTCTGCCTGCACGTGGATTCTCTCTTTAAGGTTTCTGGCCATCATTCCCAACACTGTATGACTGTAGTCCCACCTATGCTGCCAAAGGGCTGCATACAGTCTCCTCTCCTACCAGCATCTAGACCAGAGCCACCAGGAGGCAGGGCTCTTGTAATGTCTGCTCAGCAAGTACCTGCACCAGGAACATTGTACCTCATCAAAGCCTGTTTCAAGAAGGTGCGATCTAGGCAGACCACCAAGAGACTGCCTGAGTTTGAATTCCATCTCTGTCACCTCCTACGTTGGCCAGCTTGGGCAAGAAGTGACATCTGTATGCCTCAGTTTGCCTGGTTATAGCATGGGATAATAGTAGTTCCAGAGCTTGAGTGAGTTAGTACGTGCAACATACTGAGAACAGTAGCAGACATGAAACAGAAGCCTGATTATTCTTTTATTAGTATTATATATAGAGAGAGAGACATATGCATGTTTTAAGTATAATATAAAAATAAATATATAGTTTTTTAATGATATGCTTTCACAGACACAGGGATTCCGCCTTCTGCATCCCCCATACACCCTTCATTGTTTTCTCCCATATTATTACAATAGTATGGTTCCACGGCAACAGTCACCAGTCCAACATTCTGCTATTGAAGTGTACCTGGCACTGTAGATACAGATGATGGTAGAAAGCCCCGAGGAGCGGTGAATGGTAAGGATAAAGGGAACATCTTTGCTTCCCATGGCCTGCCTTGTTGGTGCTCCCTGCATCATTTGCTTCCACGGTGAGGGCTTGGGGTGGAGCACAGCTTGAGGTACTTGCACAGATGGGTAAAGCAGTGTGACTTTTCTCCAGGGACACACCCATTGCCAGGCCCAGTGCCACCAGAAAGCCTTGTGAGCGGGAGTACTTCCCACCTTCCAGGACCTGTAGTGTGAGTTGACTTGGGCTGGTGAAAAATGGCCTTTCTTTTGTGTAATTATGAAGTGCTGAGAGCAGTGGCCAGCTGGCTGGGGCAGAGCAGCCCTCCATGCCTAGATGTCATTATCATCCCAGTGAAGACTTAAGTCTGTGCTTCCCAGCTGCACTTGGTTCTGCTCTGGAACAGCTTGGACCAGGCTGCCAAACTCGGTGCTCACTGTCCACATGGGGTCTGCCCCAAGTCTCTGAAAAGGATCAGGAGTCATGGGAAGGGAGGCTTCCCACTCCTGCGAAGAGGACCTGTGGCATGCCCAGGGGTAAGCAGCGCTGCTTCTCAGTGGATCCAAGAAAGGCTTTATTCTCACCCACCTGCTGTGCCACTGAGGGTCTGACTTCTTGCCTTAGACCCCTGGCTCCTGGGATGAGAAGAGTTTCCTGCTTGCCTCAGGCAGTTGGACTGAAATTCCTAGACTGTGGATTAAAATGTTATGGCAATTTGAAGTCCTTCAGCCCAGACCCATGCCTGCACTTTCAAGGAACGGGAAGGGATGCTAGTTTTTACAGACGCAGCATTTTGTGCTGGGAGAAAGCCAGCACTGGGCAGCTGCTGTCTCAGCACCTCGTGAGCCCCTCGTGCTGGACAGCACAGGTGGCTTCCAGGGCCTCTCTCATGCACGTGCCTGTCCCAAGACTTCACACTGTACCCCCGGCCCCTTTATTAACTGCAGACAGCATCATGCAAGATCATGAAAAATGAATATTAGGAAAACACAATGCTTGGGTTTCAAAAACTTTTGGCACCCAAAGAAAGTTAATTTTATTTTTGCACTAATTTTTTGGAGTAACTTTTTACTAGGGTGAGTACTTTTTATTAGTTTAGCTTATACAAGGTTACATATAGGGAGAATGAGAACAAGCAATAGAAGTGAGGTTGAAAGGTCATTGATTCCTTAGCGATCGCTAAATAGGGTTACTTATTTTTCAATTTATTCGAAAATCATTTACATTTGAATGGTTCCTCTATTTGATATATATATCTCACTAGAGATGTAATTAGAGACATTTAATTTAAAAACAAAAGACAGACTACAAGGAGGACCCAAAGGATTCCTGCTAAACAGAGGGACTGGGATGCAAATAGAGTCATGAAAAAGCAGCTTTTGTTTTTTCTTTTCAGTTTCACTTATTTTGTATTACCCAAAGCATATCTTAAAACTGGCTAAAAATCTTAAGGGAAATGTCATGTTGATTATACGCCTGTTATAGATTCTTGAGAAATACTCCGCATCAAAATTCATGTAAGAATATCAGACGTTATAGCAGTTAACAGTTTTAAATTCTTTCCTTGTTGAATAAGAAATGACAGGAAATAGACGAATAATAATACGAATGTCTATAAAACTTAGACAATCCAAACGTCTAAAAATTAACAAATGGTTAAAATTTTAAAAACTCCAAAAAAAGTAGACTGAAGGACATGATGAGTTCCGTTAGGCTGTAGGATTTGAAGGTTTGAAGAAGGACAGGAGATGGCTGATTGGAATAAGAGAAATTGGATTTTAGGGGGACCTGATGGAGGGTGCAGTTGGAACATAGAACGAAGGGTTTGAAAAGCAGGCTTCCTTTTGCTTGAGCAGCAGGCAGGCAGAGTCCCCTAGGCAGCCTGTGTATGTGTGTGCCAGGGGTGGGGGTGTGCAAAGTGCCCCAAGGACCCTGATATGGTGGCTGGGGCATTGCTTATGATTCCTCACCCTGGAACTATAACCATAAAATCATTTCACATACAGTATTATCTCATATGACACTTGAATTTTCACTGCAATGACTGCTTTCTTCAGAGGGAAGTTTTCTAGAAACAAAGAAGCCTCAGCGTGTGCTCTGCCAGCTCTGTCACCGCAGCCATCTCTCCGATATCCGGCCACGAGATGTGTAATCTACGTCAGGGACCGTCTCCTCCCACGGCCACGGGTGCGAGACAGCACACATTCTGTTTCTGAACGCTTCCTACTGTTGGAAAAAGTACCTTGTTTTTCATTCAAGTCCTCAGGATACCTCTGGCTTTATGCAAATTAGGACAAGTAAACGGAAATGCCTTTTGTGTCAGCCCCAGACATGTTTCAAGGCAATAATAATGTTTTTCTCCAAGTGCCGCCGGTTCCCACTGCCTTTTCTGTATAGAAATGATTCTCCATCTTACTTTTGTAAACTCTGCAATGATCAACAGGGCCTGTTATTATAGGACTGGATCTCAGGTTCTCCTGCTAAGGCTTCAGAGCCCTGGCAAGAGTCCATGCGCCCTTGAACTTTCACACTCATATACAGCCCTTTGCCTATTGGGCTGCTTTTACGGCTTTATCTGATATCCAAGAAAACCCAGAAAGCGCTTCTCCCTGGGGAAACTGAGGCACCGAGATAGCAAGGGGTTTGTGAATACTCAGAACACTTCCACCCTCAGGAGGCAGGGCCACCTTGGGACCCAGGCTGTTTGTGACCTTCGCCCTGTACCTGTGTGTGTCACCAGCTTGCATACAGGTGCTCAACAGCTCTTAACTCTGGGGCTGCTTGCCAATCAGATGGCAGGCTGTGAGCGCAAAGAAAGGTTTCCTTTACTCAGTTGATTTCTCAGGAAAGGATAGGCCAGATCATTTATCTTAAACAGTTATCTTTGAAAAAGTGGGTGTAGAGAGGAAGGAATGAGCTGTTATCTAGTCCGTCTAGTGTTCCCAGCGAATTGCCCTGAATGAAAGATGGGCAATGGAATGAGGATAGAGGGACACGTGACAAGCAGCCCGAGACAGCTTCTTCCAATTTGTTGTGTTTCTGCTTCGACCTGCTGCTTTGGAATCCATAGAAGCAGCCTGGCAGCAGCCAGCCTCAGAGTTTAAGTCCCGTCTCGGCACCTGGAACTGTGTGAAGCTGGGCGAGGTGTTGGCCTGGGGATGCGTCACTTTCCTTATCTGACAAATCAGAGAGCTGACAGTAGCATGTGTCTCCAAGGTGGTGAGAATGAGGGAATTCATACAAGAAAGCCTAAAGACACTCCCTGCCAGCGTAAGAAATACTGAATACATGTTTGTTTCTGTTATTCATGATATTTATTATTGTAGAATGATCCCTGTCCAGATTGTAAGGGGGAAAAAATAGGTTTTGGAATTCCAGCTACAATTGCAAGGAATCAGGCCCTAGCCCCATAGCAGTTGATTTGCAGCGGTCTTTTTAGATTTGGAACTTTTTAGGTGTTACATGGGCAAGTGGAATGCCGGGCAGGCTGAATGCCTCTCGCTGCCAGTGCAGCTCGTGCAAAGCTAAAAGAGCAGCCCTATTTAAAGTATGATGTGTAAGTCGATTCAAAAGCCCACACTGGGCTCTTTCATTCTGTGTGTCTTTGAACAGAGAGTCCTGTGTTAGGAGCTGGTTTGAGGTACTTCCCAAGGAGCCTGACTTGGTCCTGCCCTAGCTGCTTTTCTGTCCTCTGGAGAACAACTCGGGTCTTCCACAGTCGCAATGGGATCCCCTTTCGCCACTCCTGGGAGGTCACCTGGGAAAAAAGCCAGAGGAGCACTCCAAGGACAAAAAGGAATTGTGCTTCCTGTCATTTCTTGCTGGGAACTGTTAACAGACTTTTTGCTTTGCAATGTAGTATTCCTTGCTCAGAATGTCTTAACAGACGTGTGAGGTGACCTCATCTGCACCCTCTCTGGAAATGTGAGTGAAAGACTTTTTCAAGGTCAGACACATCCACTCATTAAATAAACATTCATAGAGCATTTCCACGTGGTCTTCCGTGTTTGCATGGGTGGCTCTCTAGGGCCAGAATCTAATCTTAGTATTTCTAATGCATCCTTCTTTCACCATGCCCAATATGCCTTCTTACCTCCCTGAAACCTCCAGTGATATTTTTTAAAAAGCTTTATTTATTTTTATTGCAAAGTCAGATATACAGAGAGGAGGAGACACAAAGAGGAAGATCTTCCATCCGATGATTCACTCCCCAAGTGGCTGCAATGGCTGGAGCTGAGCCAATCTGAAGCCAGGAGCCTCTTCCAGGTCTCCCACGTGGGTGCAGGGTCCCAAGGCTTTGGGCCGTCCTTGACTGCTTTCCCAGGCCACAAGCAGGGAGCTGGATGGGAAGTGGAGCTGCCGGGATTAGAACCGTCGATCATATGGGATCCCGGCGCATTCAAGATGAGGACTTTAGCTGCTAGGTTACCACGCTGGGGCCCATCCAGTGACATGTTTGATTGCAATTATGGGATATTAGTTCTCCAATGTGGACTCTACCTCTGAGTCAGGTCGGAGGAAGTGTGACGTATATGAAGGATGGACGCAGGGCCAAAGGTTGGTTTTCATCTATTGACTCCTATCCCTCTTTGATTTATCTTTATTTGAAAGACAGGTCTGAAAGTGGTTTAAACTAATGCAACGAATACAATTTTAATCAGTAAGTTCATTCAGATGAACTTAATTGATATGGCAACTAAAAATAAACAAGGATGTTAAGTGGGCAGGAACATTAACTAGAAAACAAGACGCAGGCGGGAGCCAGGTCAGTTCACAGCACACTTACCCCAAATGGTGCCAACGTAGGCTACCATCCGTGCACCAAGAGCCCCAGTACCTAAGAGAGGCAAATATGAATGTGCAGGGATGTGTGTTGGCCATCAGGCAAGAGTAAGCCACTCAGTCAGGAAAGCTTTTCGAGGTCTTTGAAAACCTGCACGCTTGCCCAGCATGGTTGAGTATTCCTATGAATAATGTCTTATTCTTCCTGTAAGCACAGTGGTTAGCTTTCCTCAGCTCTTCTGATAACATTGTAAAATGCAATGTATGGCTTCATCATTTATCAAAGTCACTTCTGTAAGAACCACGGCCCTCTGGGGCAGGTGCAGCCTTCCTGCTGATTTAAAGTAATCTTAGAAGCAAGCTTAATGAAACAAGCAAAAAAAAAAAAAAAAGCCACATACACCCCAACACAGCTCCACAACCTTCATAATTAACATCCATGAGGAATATTTTCTTTTTTTAAAAAAAAAGATTTATTTATTTTTATTGGAAAGGCGGATATTACAGAGAGGAGGAGAGACAGAGAGGAAGATCTTCCATCCAATGCTTCACTCCCCAAGTGATCGCAATGGCTGGAGCTGAGCCGATCTGAAGCCAAGAGCCAGGAGCTCTTCCAGGTCTCCCACGCGGGTGCAGGTCCCCAAAGCTTTGGGCTGCCCTCGACTGCTTTCCCAGGCCACAGGCAGGGAGCTGGATGGGAAGCAGGGCCGCCAGGATTAGAACCGTCGATCATATGGGATCTCAGTGCGTGCAAGGTGAGGACTTTAACCACTACGCCATCATGCTGAACCCCATGAGGAATATTTTCAAAATTTTGTAAAGAAGCAACTTTTCTCTTTCAAAGAAAAAAATTATTTTATTTGAAGAGCAGAGTCAGATGGAGAGCGAGCTTTCATTTTCAATCATTAGGGAACTTACTCTGTAAGTACCTAAACAAGCAAGGTTGGGCCAGGCCAAAGCTGCCAAGAACCCAGAATTGCCTCTGGGTCTTTCACTGGGGTGGCAGAAACCCAAGTTCTTGATGCATGATTTGCAACCTCGCACAAAGCACATTGGCAGGAAGCTGGTTGTAAAGCGCAGGAGCCAGGTCTTGAGGCGGGCACACTGGTATGAGCTGTGGGCATCCCAAGAGGGGGTTCACCTTTGTAGCAGACAGCTCGTGAAGAATATTCCTTAGATGGGCCCGGCGCGATGGCGCAGTGGTTAAGGTCCTCGCCTTGCACGCCAGGGATCCTATATGGGCGCCATTTCTAATCCCGGCAGCCCTGCTTCCCATCCAGCTCCCTGGCTGTGGCCCAGGAAAGCAGTCGAGGACAGCCCAAAGCTTTGGGACCCTGCACCCATGTGGGACACCCAGAAGAGGCTCCTGGCTTCAGATCGGCATAGCATCGGCCGTTGCGCTCACTTGGGGAGTGAATCATTGGACGGAAGATCTTCCTCTCTGTCTCTCCTCTCTAAATATCTGCCTTTCCAACAAAAAAAATAAAATAAATCTTTAAAAAAAAGAAGAGAATATTCCTTAGAGCCAGACCTATAATAAGCACTCAGTATTTTAGGCTTGAGGTGTATTCTTTGGTAAGAATTTAAAGAGTGTGTGCGGTAACTGTTACCTCTGATGGTCCTTGGCCAGTGCCTTAGGAGTCCTCTTTCCTCATTTAAAATGAATCCATTCACAGGCCTGACAGCACAGTCCTGCAGTCCCTGCCTTAAAGTGGTCTCTGCAAACAAGCCTGCAGGGAAGATGTGGCCAAGAAGGCCCACTGGGCCAGGACAGCCAGAATGGTCCTGCTGAGGGACTGACTCCCCGGAGGAGGGCAGTGACGCCTCTGCCTGCCAAACTTGCAGTGCCGTCACCCCTCAGGAAGGAGCCCGCTACGTGTTTCATTTCTGGAATGTCCTTGTGGCAACATGTTCTAGAAAATACGTGTGAAAATATGCCTTTGGGTGATTCAAAGTAGGTGAAGTCTAGAGTTGCTAAGTAGTTGGTTGAAGCTCTTCTTTTCCAACAACAGGACCACCACCATCATTCTGAATGATTTGAGTGAAATCTAGAAATGTCGTTTTCATTTTTGCCTTTCCCATTGCTTGAAGCTTAGACTTTCAATTTCTTATTAATGTCCGTGCCTTACTCTAAGAGAACAACTGGGTACCATGTCAGTAGCAGCTGAAAAAGTTTCTGCTTCTAGAAGAACACACTCAGGTCTGGGTTCAATGTGAAAGAATATTCTGGCCCAGCATAGTATTTTTTTCATCTTTCTATTGTTTATTCTATCTGCAGTGTTCAGTGGAACAAATGTCAATGGTTCCACCTCCCCTATGGGAAACAATGAGAAAGAAAACTTGTGTGGAATAGAGACCCACAAATAGCTTTCAATCAGGATTGCAGAATTGGTAGGACACTGTGCAAAAGAAATACAGAGTATGGTATGGTCTAAACCATCCGTAATTGAGCAGAACGAAAATGGTGTGCACAAGTTGGAAAAGATCCTGTGCTGTTTTGTTTTTCCTGAACCATTTTTACTCTGTCCATTTCAATAAGTTCTTGGGTTCATCTTCTAGGTGCCAGGTCCTGCATGGCAGGGTGGGGAGTAGGGGGTACAGCAGTGTCAGAGTTGCCTTGAGCAAGAGCCAGCAAAGCTAGGTAGCAGTGTCTGCTTCCCGTGTGGCCTCCCTTTGGCATGTATCGGTGTGTCCCCTGCAACAGCCCCATGCCCAGGAGGAGGAAACATTTTTCCAGGAAAGGCATTAACATGGAGACACAGCAGGTGGAAATTGGCAGGGTGCCTTCTGAAGGTTGGAGGAGCGATTTCTTTTTCAGCCTCACCACAGGGATCAGAGTCTTGGCCTCTGCCTCCATGTGTTAGCAGCGGCCCATCCGAGAGAGAGCATCATTAATTATTAGTCACTTGTGCACGTCTTTCTCAGAAACTGCAGAGGACTTGGGAAGCCCAGGCTGCCTTGAGTTGTAATCAATACGGAATACGCCTTGCGTGGGACCTGAGTGACATGTAATTATAAAACAGTATTGATTCCTGCAAAGGGGTTGAAAATGTACAAATCCTTCACATAAAAAATCAGCCAAATCTTCAAAAGGCTTGATATTTTTTTTTTCCCCACAAGAAAGAGACTGATAGTTTGAGTAAAAAACTTGAAGTGTTAACTAAATTAGGGCTATTTCCTGCCAGGAGCCAATTCTGTACACATAATTATTTTATTCTCTGGGCTGTCGCTGATTTGCTTTGGTTGAATGTTGGAAATGTCTGTGTTTTGGGTCTGTAATCCAAATAATTCAGTTGGTTCTATGATGAGCTTTTCTCCCTTTTGTCTTCCTGTATTATCTGTGTGTAAGACACATCACCGCATATCTGGGGGGTGGAGTTGGCACTTTTAGCCTCCCTCAACCCCTGCCATTCCTCTCTTCTCTGTTGCACCATCAGAAATCCCTCAGCAGGGACCTCCACCCACCCTCCCACACCTCAGAGTGCCCAGGTTCTCCTGTTGACTTTGACCCGATGGCCATTTCCACTTGTGAGCTAGTGTCCACTGCAGGCCTTTGAAATGACTGGAAATCTCAGTGCTCTTTAGCCTTCTTCCTCTGGCTGCAGCAGCAGCAGCAACAGGGATTCGCTGCCAACCTTTGCTCGTCTCATCAATGTCCTATCACGTCATGCCTACATCTGTAACAAAGGCTCAGATCACTCTCTTAGTGCCCTCCCATGCCTGCCAGGGAGCCTTTAGGAGATGCTTCATAAAGCCCAGCAGTGGCTTGTCATTGCCTACCTGTATTCGAAGGTGGGAAAAGAATTATTGACCTGGAAGTTTCAGATGTTGAGTCTCCACAAAAAGATTCAGTTTAGCTCCGAGGTGTCAGACGCCCCTGGAAGACAGCTGGTCCATAGAGTTGCATCAGGCAGTGCATCCAGCAGGTTTACATGGGTCGATGCGGTATCCTGATGGTCTGCGGTTGGTTCAGCTGAGACTGGGACAGAGAACTTTTGTTCTCCACTTTCCAGGTTATGTGGTGCTAGCTTGCCAATGTGATCGTCACAAACTGTTCTGTTCCAGGCACTTCATGTTCTGCTGCTGTGCAGGGAGGTGTTAGTAAGAATCACAGAGAATGGCCGCATCAGTTCCTCTATGAAGCTTGCACATGAGGAAGGAGAAGTGCCAGTGCCAGGACAGGCATCTGACATAAACGGCCTGCAGCCCATCTCAGAAGGAGTGAAGAGCACCTGTGGCATGATACATGGGAAAGGCTTTGCAGTGTATCACAATCTTGCACAAAGCAGGATGTTTGGCACCACTGGCTCCTGGTGCTAAGTGCCACTCATGTTCACCAGTTATTGGGACAGCTGGCAAGTCTCCTCCGATACCCTGCAGATGGGCAGGGCAAGGCTGCTATACCTGCTAGAAAAACCTCTAGCTGCTAGGCTTTGCTCTGACTTCTCCCAATTAGAACCAGGTTTTTGTGATTCCCCAGCCACTCTCGTAGCCTCTTATGCTCTAATGAGTGAAGTCAGACACTGGAATTTCATTGCTTGCTTTGAACTCAAGCTCCACTGCTTATTCCTGGGCATAACTTGAAGAATAACTTGATCTGACTCAGTTTTTCTCATATAGAGTGAGAATCACAATAATGTCTCCCTTAGAGGCTTTGAGAGAACAGTAACTCAATGAAACAAGGAAAGTTCCTACTAAGAGGTTCAGTGTCAGCAGTTGGTAATTTTATGGCTTGACGGCGATGCTAATGATGGTCCTGAAAACAGGGGTCTTACTTGAACAAGAAGGTGAAACTGACATCAGAACTAATAATACTAGCCATAGTAGTAATAATGCTTCAGAAAGCACAGAGGCACAGCAGGCAAGCAAGAGTCGTGCAACCAATAGGAGTGGGTGAATTTTCATACACAGACCCTAAATAATGAGCAGCATTGACTGTCAACTTCACCTGTGACTTCTCCATTCTGTATGTACAAAACGTTTAGATTGCTTGAAGTCAAGATTACTTGGTGATTCCTTAATTGCATTTTACACATTGGTATCTCTCCCTCCCTAGCCACTGGAAGAATGCTTTTGGCAAGAATCTCCTGATATGAGTCCACTTGCATGTCCCTAATACCCTAATAGACAGTGCACCTCGGATTGGGTTGCTGTTGGGAGTGTCCGTAATACCGCTGTTCCCTGATCCTGCACCCGGCATCCCGGGAGACAGCACACCTTGGATGGATCGGGTTGCTGTTGGGACTGTCCCTCTCTGCTGGCCTCTATCCCCTCCCAGGCCCGCTGCCTTCATGGATTGTCTGCTTGTTGCCCCTCCACAGCAACAAAGGCGAGAGAAGGAGCTGCGCAAGCAGCAGGAGAGGGAGCAGCGTCGGCATTACGAGGAGCAGCTGCGCCGGGAGGAGGAGAGGAGGCGCGCCGAGCACGAGCAGGTACCACGAGGACCCCCGCACGCAGCCCTTCTGCGGCTGGCCTCTGGGGTGTGGGGCGCCTTCTCTTAGTGCTGCTTGGTTGAAATGGGTTTTTACTCTTTCTCAAAGCAACTCTTCTCCCCCCATTTAAGAAGTCAAATGCACAACCTTGGCGCTGAACCCGGCCTCCTACCCAGACCAGAGACCCATGAAAAACCCGGGTCCTCTTGACTTCCCACATTCATGGAGTCTGGATTCAGAGGTGGCACTAAAGCATGAGCAACGAGTCAGGCCCCACGTTTCTCAGAGCCTTTCTCTACTCGTGGAGTCTCTGATGTCTGAGGCTGTCAGTCACTGATGCAGACCCTGCGGCTGGGCGGTCGTCTTCTGACGAACAACCCAGCCCTGCAGGAGGGGCCTGATACAAAGATGGTGCATGATGGCAGTGAGCAATCATTTTATCCCTGTTGCTTGCACAGGAGCCTCTGCACTTCATAGCATTATTAGTTCTAGGGAGTCTATAAAGACAACAGCCTGTAATGAAAAGCTTTCAAATGTAGCCAGGTTTATGAAAACCAAGTGGTAAGGATGAAGCACCGTGCTGGCTCAGTGAGCTGCTGCGGGTGGCGGGCTTGTGCCTTTGGCTGCGTTGGGGTGCTCTGCTTTGGTGTGGCGCTCGCTGCCTCTTTGGTGAGGGGGTGTCTGGGTATTTTCCCCTCCTGCCTTGACTCGACAGCTCTTGTCTCCTTTGAAATTACCGGTTCTTTTTTCTCTCTCTCTTTCTCTCTGTTCCTCTGAATTCTCTGCTGCCCACCTCTCTCCAGGAATACATCAGGCGACAGTTAGAGGAGGAGCAGAGGCAGTTAGAGATCTTGCAGCAGCAGCTACTGCATGAACAAGCTCTCCTTCTGGTAATGGGAAAGCCAAGAGCCAGCTGACGTGCTGTGTTTTCATCCTGTGTGTGTGTGTGTGTGTGTGTGTGTGTGTGTGTGTGTGTGTGTGTGTGTGTGTGTACCTTCCTAATGCAACCATCCAGAAGAAGGGATTCTCCAAGTCTAGTATAATAGTTATGCATTTGTGATGAAGTCCATCTATTTATGATATTTTTACATGGTTCCCACCTTGTTATAAGGTCAGAGCATTTTATGATCCATGGTGTTTATTGCAAAGTCATTTTCAAGACCATTTGCAATGTGCTGGGGTACGACCACAGCCCAGGGTGCTGTTCCCACAAGAATGCACTCAACGCTGCCACCATATTTCATTTGCAGACCTTAAGTTTTAACTTTTTGATGGGGACATTTTGTGTTCCTTGTTCCACTTAAAATCGTTTTCTTTTTTAATTACTGTTCTTGGTGTATCTTTTTTTGAAAACCGAATCTTTTATTCAATGGCATGCTGATGCCTTTTAGCCTGAGCATGAGCTTGCAAATGATTTCTGTTGGTCCAACTCTTACTGAACAGATACGGTCTTGGCAACCGTCTTTGTTAATTCTCTACATGATTATGCAGATTGAGGTGGCTTGATTATAAAAAGCAAAAGTGGATGGCTCTTTAGGCACTGTGTGCAGGCCATCCAGATGTCCTCATCATGGCCATTTTTCCCAGGTGTAAGTACTTTTTAAGTAAAGGTGTCTGACAAGAGAGCACCATTGCAGCAGCAGTACATCAGATGATGCGGGATTCTAATGTAGTTGCTGATGTCTGCGGCCCATCCTGCTCTCGTCCTACACTTCCGTTCACATGAAAGCCCTTCATCATTTAGCTTAATGTTGACTCCATTGCATGTTTAAATGATGCTGCCAGGCCAGGGGCTTCCATGAGGTAATTTGGCCTTCTCCTGGCTCTTCTCTCCTGATCTGGACAGGAATATAAACGCAAACAACTTGAAGAGCAGAGGCAAGCAGAAAGACTGCAGAGACAGCTAAAGCAAGAGAGGGACTACTTGGTTTCCCTCCAGCATCAGAGGCAGGAGCAGAGACCCGTGGAGAAGAAGCCGCTGTACCATTACAAAGAAGGGATGAGTCCCAGTGAGAAGCCAGCGTGGGCCAAGGAGGTGAGTAAGCAGGTGTCACCACGCCTGACTGGCCAGGCCTTTGCCTCTGATGGGTTTCCTCCAGCAGAAGGAGAGTGTTTCAGAAAGGCAGAGCAGTTTGTTCTGTAAAGATGCACACTTTGCTTTGGGGAGAACCATGAAGCTCTTTCTAAAGGGAAGTGGCAAGGTGCCTAGGTGTATTCATTGTCCTTTTCCCACGAATCCGCTGAGAGACATTCCTTTATACAAGTGCAGGTGAATTAGTGGCACGGTGATGTCTCACGACCTTTCCCTGGAAAGAACGTGGTTGAGCATTGATATGGAATTCTACCTGCTCCTGGGCTCTGTTGCTGATCACAGCATTGCTGACCCTGGCCTGTGGCACCACACATGTGCACTTGCTTCTGATGTTTGCTTTCAAAATCAAGGGTCTTTTGCCTTTCTGGGGCACATCCTTGCAGAGCATTGACCCCCCTCATTGCTCGAGTAAGGGAAGGTTTGTAGGAGTGAGGCTCTGTGATGAGCTGTCTTTAAAAAAAAAAAACCTTATTAAACAATGTTTGGATGAGGAAAAATATAAAGTGACCACCAAGGAGTAAAGCAAATAAGCTAACAAAACCACTGTAGCCGTGGCCTTCCCTCTTCCTGGTGGTAATGTGTTAGTTCGTAGCATACACACAGCCTGGGGTTTTGATGTAGCATCTTTAGACAGTTCTTCCTAGAGCTATTTTGACGTTACTTAAACTGCAGTGTTACCAGAATCAGATTCCTTAGATGAGACCTGATTTTATAAGAATGTCTCTTTCTCTTTTGTTTGTTGTGTCTTACATATATACACAAAATGCTTGAAAAAAATATTTTCCTAGTGTTAAATCAGGTAGTCTAGGGAAGGCACACCTTTAAAAATTGTTTTCTTAAGGAATTGTGTACTGCATATGTTATTTAAATCCTTAAGAATGTACACTACTGAAAATAACTTGTTTCTTTTCAAGCTTTAAAAAAAAAGTAAGTTTGTAGAGAAAATGATTCGAGTTTAAGGTGAAGAACGTTTTTTAATCACTTTCCCCTAGAGTTTGTAAGTGTGATCCATGTTAACCTGTTTCTTTGATAGCTGCCTCTTTCTTTTGCATCAATAATTCAATTTTGTGATCCTACTCCCAGGTACAACAACGACCCCTTAGTAGTCCGTCTGTTCTTCCAGCTGAGCAGAATCACTGTGCTGTTAAACAGCAGCTGACATGCTTCTGGGCTGGCAGAGATGTGTCGCCTTCCTCTCCTGCTAAGCCATTGTCTAGCCATACCAAGTCGCAATCTTCAGCTAAGCCAGGCTCTCGGCTCCTGAGCATGGCAGCTGTTCAAAAGCCTGAAAAACGAGCCTCTGCAAAGCTATTGCCGGTAGCACCTGCAGGAATCAATGATTCCAGATCAAGACTCCTGCTGGAGCGTCACTCTCGGAAGAAAGATGGGCCAGCTTGTCCTGTTAGACCTGTTTTGGAAGAACAACTGACGCCTCAGGAAACCTCACGGACTATAGGGAGATCTCCAAAGCGATCTCGCTCCCAAGGATGTAGCCCCACTCGAGTGTTAGGGCGTAAGGTCATGTGTGTGTCCTCCCCCAACATCTCCAAAGTGACCAGCCCCCAGCTGCCTGTTACAGCAGCACAGGAGGGCCTTAGAGACTCGCCTGGCCCTTGGGGCAGGAGGGGCACACACTGCCACAGCTTCCCAAGCACCTCACCTCTTCTAAGAAGTGCTGCATCCCTGAGTGATCTCTCCCTGATGCCTGACCCCCTGACCTTCAGTGTCCCCAGGCCCAAGCGTGAGTTTAGAAAAGGAATACCCGGAGATGCCATTGGAGAGGACCTTGATTCCTTGCCAAGCATCCCGGCATTTCTTCCTTCCTCTGGGCAGCTCCCCCACATGCAAATGTGCCACAAAAGGGGGCAAAGTCTGAAGCAGTGCCTGCTTCCTTCCTCGAGCCTGCACCCAGCACGTTCTAACGTGAACTTGTCTACTTTGAATTCACTGTTTGCTAGTTGCTATTTGTCCTCGTCCCTCGGCTTCCTGGCCTATCCTCTCTATTCAGAAGCGGTGCACAGTTCTCAAGCTTTCCGAAGCCCTGGTGTCCCCGAGGGCAAATCTTTGCAGGTGTCATCCAAACAGCCTTCTAGACCTTCCCATCTGCCTTCTGGCAAGGCTCCTAGCAGTTACAGAAACATAGCAGTTGGGCATTCCAGCGAGAAGGCTGTATCATCAAGCACTCCTGATGTGAGGGTTCCTGGCCACCCTAAGTCTGGGCCTCCTCTGGTGGGTGACATCTTCCAAGGTTCCTGGCTTCCTGGCAGCTGGCACTCTTCTTTTGGGCTTTATGCACTTGTACACACTTGTGGGAACCTTCTTTCATATTTAGTCTGCTACTCTTGGGTGTGGTTAACATGATCCAGCTTTGAACTAACCATCAGTGTACCCAGGCAAGGATTCCCAAGTTTTAGAGTGGGTGATGATAGTCTTCAAGAAAGAGGAAACATTTAGATGGCAGGAAGAGGGACAGTGCTGAGTTGGATGGGAGCAGTGGGTATGCAAATAAGAACAAATCATTGTCTGCCTTGGTGTGATTCACCATTTTTGATACCCACTCATGAAAATAGGAACAAAAAAGAATGTGAGCATTCTTATCCTCTTGGTCTTTGAAAGCTTCTCATCAGCTATGTGTGAACTGCTCCTCTTCCAAGTTGTCAGTGATAGCTCTCTTCCACCGGACTTGTCAAACCAAATAACATGTTTCAAGACTTTGGATTAGAGCAGAACCATTAGTTTCTCAAGATCTTAACTGATAAGTTGGGCTGAACACTGTGAGTAGACTAAAAAGGTATAAGAATAAAAGCTTGAAAATATCCTCCCGAGGTGCTGGTGGTGGCCTGTATAATTGTCTCCTGTGAAATAGGGCCTGGATTGTTCTGTCCCCGGTGCCATGGAAGACCCCTCCCAGCTGCCTTTCTACCCATTGCAGCCTCTTCCGTAAGCTGCTCCACCAGCTGTTTCCTAACTCAGCTTTTTGTCAAGATGGTTGTTCCTCTCTACCTTACTTTTCCAGCCACTTCTCTTCTTCATCCCAACTCAGCAGTTTTTCACCAGTGAGGTTATGTTACGCTTCATCCTCTGTGTTGGTGTCTTTGTTTCCATAAAGCAAAAGTGGTCATCACAGTGCTCTTTATAGTTGAGATTTCCAAATTATCCTTTATTTAAAACTCTGTTCCCATCTTTCTTCAGCTTCTGCTTATCTCACTTAAAATTTAATATAAAAGAGACCTGGAAGGAAGCAAAAAGGAGTTCTTGAGGTCAAGTCCAATTGAGGATTAATTTGAAAGGCAGAGTTTTCAGCAAGAGAGAGAACTTCTGTTTACTCCCCAGATGGCAGCAATAACTGGGCCAGACTGGAACTAGTAGCTTCTTTCAGATCTGCGCATGAGTGCAGTAGTGTAATGACTTGGGCTATTCTCCATTGCTTTCCCAGGCACATTAGCAGGGAACTGGATTGGAAGCGGAGCAGCTGGTACTTGTCCCTGCACGTGTATGAGATGCTGGTTTCACATGCAGCAGCTTAACTTGCTAGGCTAAGATGGTGGCCTTAAGGTCCAGTAAAAAACTGGACTCTGTGGGCTGGGACTCTGAGATGCCGCTATTCATTCATTTTTCCAATCTCTTCACAGTTGGGAAAACCATGGGCAACAACGTGTTGCAGTGCGTGTGCCATTTAAACTGTAGGCTCTGTACAAATGCCAATGAGATACACATATTGTGGTCAACCTACTGGTATTTATTTCCAAGGCCCACCCTGTTGTTTCTGACTTGGATTTCACATGAGCTGTTCATGTACCTCTCCCATGTTCTCCCCGCCCCCCCCAGTAAGAGCCAAGTACTGCTTCATTTCCCATCTTGGCTTGCTAGCAATTTCCTTTGTTACTTTTAAGTATGTACTCCATTCACTTGGGATCTCTGCAGTCTTTTCCAGGAATATTGGTTAGACGTGGATCTTGGAAATTTAGTCAAGGCCCTGTCTTCAGATACCTGTTAAGCATTCCAAATGAACAGACATCTCTTTATGCGCAGATGTGCTCCTGAGAGTGGTGTCCCCCATCTTGCTCAATAATCTGCCCAGGCCGTCTTACCCAAAGGTGACATGACTCAGCTCTTTAGATGCCCAGGGAGCACAGGGTCAGAGTAACTCATGAACTCTTCCAAGCTCTTTATGAACGGCTTCCTTTTTGCTCTTTCATGCCAGTAAAACAAACAAAAATCAAACTCTTTTATTCAATTGGAAACAAAAAAGGAGGAATTCCTACATGGGTATTCCAATTCACCATGTATTAGCAATTAAGTGGGCCTTCTAAGGCATACATAGACCAGACATAATATAGGATACACTCATTAAAATGAACTCATGATATAGTAATAAGAGTTTACTGCAAAATGTGCATGCAAAATTAAAAGATTATTTTGATGCAAAAAATATTGAAACACTTGCACAGGTGCATTCTTTAAAGAATTCATGGAATATTTATGATTAAAAAAATGCATGGATTTCAGAAACTTTACACCCGACAAAAACCTCATCTTTTAATTAATCATCTTTTAATTCTGTTTTTCTGTTAGCATTTCTGAAAATGCTTCTATAATTTTGTTTTGAATTATTTTCTCAGTAGATACTTGTGAAGTGAGACGTTATGATCTACATATTATTTCTAATGTAGCAAGCAGCTCGGCAGTTGATGTTGACAAGTATTTGCCTTTATGTATGTTGACATGTTTTTATCTACTTCAAATTTTGTTTTAAAATCTGGCAATCAACAAATTTACTTTTAGGTCTTTCTCGATTTGTGTGGCCTTCATCCAACTCAGAGGCCCCACAGAGCACTCCCACGGTACACCATGAATGACACAGGCTGCTTCTGGGGCGGAGTTATACTTATGAAATAGTCGTTTTTAATTTTCCCAGAGAATGCCATAAGAAATAGAACAACATTCTTGAAGAGGTGATCCAAACCTCTACAAAGTGATTTGAGGGTTTTTTTTTTTTCCATGTTTAGGATATCCTTTTGATAAGAAAAAAAAAGTTTTTGTAGTGAAATTTGTCAGTCTCAGCAAATCTTGTCCTCTGATTTCGCTGATAATCCCTATGGCTGTGAAAGCCTGTGTAACTTCTCTTTTATTTCTGTGGTCTGGCACCTGGACCCTTTCTCCATCTTAATGTTATTTGAATAACCTTTTCTAGGGGTGCTTCCGGTTGGTGTGTGTGTGTGAGTGTATGTCTTCTTGGCTGCATGAAGTTGGAGCAGAGATTCAGCTCTTAGTTTCTCATTCTCAGGAAAATGAAGACATCTTAATTGTGCTCTAGTTTTTAGTCAGCTACATCTTTATTGTGGGATGAATAGGGGACCACTTTTGCTTTAGTTGATGTATCTTTCTCCTGTTCACTTGGTAGAGCTAAGCTGTGACCCATCGGGAGACAAGCCACTGTCTGGTATCTCAGTAGTCAGAAGAGATCACTTTCTCTCTACACTAACCAGCTTCCTCTCTGAAGCTCCACAGCCCATACTTGAAATTTCCACTCACTAGTTAAGATGATCCTTTGGTTAAAAAGCACTTGAGATCTTTGAGACCGAGCTTTCTTGAAATGAAGTGTGCAATTTGATGCCTCATTCTTTAATCTTTTCATAGATTTTTCCAGATTTTTCATTTGAAAGGTAGAAAAGAGAGAGAGAGACAGAGAGAGACATAGTTTGCCATATGCTGATTCACTGCCCAATTGCCTGTAATACCCAGCTAGATTAGACTTGGAACTCAATCCAAGTCTCCCACATGGGAGTCAGGGTCCCAGAAACTTGAACAAGCACCTACTACTCTCAGGGGGAAGGGAGGAAGCTAAAACTGGAAGTAGAGTACCACTCTAGGCAAACCTAGGCATTCCAATGTAGTGTAAAAGCCTCCCAAGTGTGTGTGTTAAACGCTGTGTCAAACGCCCTCCCAAGATTTTTAGATTTTTTTATACAAACAGCAATCCAAGAACTTTCAGCACTTTAGACCCAGACTGAAATAGTTTTCGAGATGCAGCAGTCATTTAAACTATGTGTTTTAAAATGCTACAGACTGAAACCCACATGTAAACTGTTTAAAGGCCAGGCCATTTTGCTAGTAGTAGATGAATCATATCTATAGATGGTGAACCAACCCCGTCAGCTGCCTGTAAACTCGGCACTGTGCTTTCTGTGTGGTTCATGTTTCATTCAGCTTCAGGGCCCAGGGAGGCATCAGGAATACTGGCTGTGAGTTGGCAAGAGTACCTTCTTTCAACAACGATTTCTTTGCTTCAGATGGAGTCTTCAGGATATTTCTACTATTGCTTTTAGGCTGTATTTAAAATCTCTATGCTTTACAATGAAAAGTAACAGAACAATTACAGATATTCCTCAAAAAGTTTATGGGAAATTCATAGTATGAAAAAAATCATGTATGAATTTAAAAATTTGCTTCGAAATAAACTTTTAGTTTGACTTTTTCCATGAGCTTTCTGAAGTGCTCTTGTGTTGGGTTCTTGAATTTAGGATAATAAGTGGCTAGAACTTAGATGACCTTCTGTCTTGGTGACGAAGTGTCTGAATCTCCTGGGTTCCTGAGCTCAGAGGTCAATGGTTTGGATAGTGGAATCTGAGCAGTGGAGTAGTAGTCATAAACCACTCGAACATGTGATTTCTCTATTCAGAATATTACCTGGAAATTTTTAAATGGCTGTCTTAATTTCAGTGGTTTAAAAATCTTCACCATTTTTCAATGAGTTTGACATTTGGAAAGCAGTCGACTGCATGCTTGGGCTCAACTTATTGCTGTCTTCTTGGGACTTTTTCTTCTTTGTGGTCTTACCTCAAAGCTGGCTTAGTTCTTCTGGTCAAAGTGGTGCCCACCTTACTGCTGATGGAGTGTGTGGCACACATGCACACACAGTCTACATGTGCTGGTTCATTATAACTGGCTTTTTGCTACTAACCTTATTTGGCTTGTGGTGAGCTTCTGGGACATGGGATTTCAGAACCAAGGTCAACTGGATGTATGTACCCTGCACAGCCATGGTTGGGAAAGATGGTCACATTACCCCTCCAGATAGGCAGGAGGGCTGTTTTCTGTTCTGTAGCTTATTTTGCCATGTGAAAATATTTCAGACCAATATGACAGTTCTAAACAGACTGGTACTGCATATAAGAAGGAGTCTGGCTCAAAAAAGGGTGGGGAGCATGAAAAAGACTAGGTCTTCTGAATTTGGATTTTAAACCAGGCAGGAAAATGCATAGCTGCTCCATAAAATAGACAGAAAGGCAACAGTGTTGAGTGCCTGCACATAGCTCTTCCAGCAGTCAGTCAGTTTACAGGTTAAGAGCTCACTCTGAAGATTCTTCAGGGTAGAGAGGACAGCACCATTGGCCAGGGTTTGGAGAAGTATAATGTCCAATTGGCTGAAAGGAAAGTAATTACAGGGAAAGAAGGATTTGAAGAAAATTCCAAGATGTCTTTGAGTTGTCTAAGAACATAGCAGGCTATTGTCTAGTGTACATCATGTCTACCAACATTTCCCTCTGAAATTGTCCCGAGTGGCAGTGTGTCTGCTATAAATATGTGCCAGGAGTCCTTGCTGCCTGTTAACAAAGAGCCTTCACTGAGTAATTGCGACTTCCCTGGGAAGTTCTTGCAATATGCGATCTGGTGTGGCTGAAACTGTGAGAAGAAGAGAATGGCAAGGCCCGAGAGAAGAGAGGATTGAAGAATGAGGGAAATGGGGCAGGCAGAATGAATAGCAGGTGCAGAAAGACAGGGTGGAGGGGAGAGGAGCTGGGGGAAGTGGAGCACAAGCTGAGATGGAATAGGGCGGAGCTGTGTATTTTAGGGAGAAAGAGGAGAGACAGCTGAAAAGAAAGAGCCCCCTAAAGAGAAAGGAAAATGATATAGGAAGTTGGTTTTAGACAGGCCATGCTCATTAATCAGGCAGCCTGGCACACCCACTTGCCTACCATTAGGGCACGTGAAGAAACTGGGGCTCCAGCACTCAAGTTCATCCTTGTCAGCCCTCCCTCATGTTCTTTACCTCTATGTCCCATGAGTCAACCTAAAGCCATTTTCTGGTTTTGCCAAGCAAATGCAATGCCTACTCTAGCTGGCCCAGATTATCTGACGTGCCAACTGTCACCCTCGGTGGTTCATCTGGCAGATTATATCCCAGTCCATGACACATCACTTCTTAGGCAGGTCCTAAATTCTTAGCTAACTCAAGGGAATGGATTATGGGAGGACAATGCCTTGGATGTTCTGCATTTTTGTTGTTCTTGCTAGTGCTGGTTCTGTTAAGAAAGAGCTTTTTTGTAGAATTATTGATGCAGAGCAAAAATGGAGATGTTTGACTCTCTGAATTGACCAAAGGGACACAAAAATGGCTGTGCAGGTGACTACAGAAAGCCCCCGTTAGGAAACGAGTTGGCGTCTACCCACTGAGGTTCTCTTTTCTTTGAACTTCTAGGTAGAAGAACGGTCAAGACTTAACCGACAGAGTTCACCTGCCATGCCTCACAAAATTGCCAACAGAATATCTGACCCCAACCTGCCCCCACGGTCAGAATCCTTCAGTATTAGTGGGGTTCAGCCTGCTCGAACACCTCCCATGCTTAGACCAGTGGATCCCCAGGTATGACCCCCTTTTTACTGGGCAGTAAGGGTATATGGTAAATGCAGTGAAAATCCCAGAAGGTTGTAACATGGACTCAGCATAGGACCGATAAAATTATAACTCTTGATATAGAATTGACATGGAAGGCCTTGTTGAATTTGAAGGGTAGAAGAAAGGATAAGGAAAAAAAAAATAAAAAGCATCACCCTTAATCTTAGAAAGGAAGAAGTATCTGGAAGCTCTGCAAGCCTTTATATCATATAAACCGAAAATGAAATATGAAATAAAATAGGATATGACGTATCATGAACAAAGAACTCTAATACAGCTTTTCTTTACCCAAATGTCTGAAATTTCTTCCAGATAGCTACCTATGTTGACTTCCTCAGAATAATTTGGAGGTCACCTTTGAAATACATAATTCTATTTGAACTGGAGTTTAAGAGATGTGATAAAATTGAATATTCTTTGTGGTTTGCCTTTAATTACTAATACCCAACATTTTCAGTACCAACTTATTTAGCATGCCTTCTGCCTTGGTTGTTTTATTTGTATGTAGTTCCTTTCATTCATAATTTTCAAAAAGATACATTTTTATAGGAATTTGTGTTTTAATGTACAAATATCTTTTCAAACTCCTAACCCTTAGCTTCTGAGGGATGTTTGCCCTATCAAAGGGGAAAGGAGGGGGAAAAACTTCCTTTCTCAAAATAGCTAGGGAATTGAAGTACAGATTTTCGGTGACAGTTAACAGAATTAAGCATTCTTAGGGTGTTCAGCTTTGGTTTTGGTTTTTGGTTTTTGCCCTTTTCATATAGGTGTGTGTTTTGTGCTGCATTTTTAAAAATCATGTGTTGTTTCTGTACTACTTCATGCATTTGGTGGTACTTAATATTCACATAAATTGGAATGATTCTAATTTGTTTGAAGCATAGCATCGAGTGCAAGTGAATGATGAGGCTTTTCTTCCGAATTATCATTGACATTAAAGGCTGAAATTTCAGACTGGAAAGGGTTTGGCAGGTCCCTGTGCAAAGCAGATACTAAATAAATGCCTGTTGAATGCATAATTTCATTTAGATGAGGTTCTGGATTACTTTTCCTCCCCCACATAAGAGCGATTGGACACCTTTCACATTCAGTGAGTGTTTCAGATGTGGCTTCGGTCTCCAGGGAGCTCACCTTCTGCACACCGAAGGAAACAGGCTTCAATCAGGACTGACAAAAAGTGTGGGCAGTGCCATAGCGAAAGGGGTTCCTGGACTTTGGATCTTAGTGATTTATCTCAAATAGCCACAATTTCCCCAAAAGTTCTACATGTCTCGCTTCCATGGACACTATCACCACATGCCCAGCTGTGGGTCCTATAGCTCTATTGGAAATGTTCTGGTATCAGGAGATCCATAACACTCTAGATGGTTTGAGCCAGTACAACAGAAGGCAGGATTTTGTAGCGGATAGGCCTACCGGCCACTAGGGTCAAATGCCTGGATCCCCTATCTGCCTCCAGCACATGTTAGCTGGAAAATTTATGGTATCTCCTGTTGTGTTTTGTGTGTAAAATGGGATAAATGGTTGCATCCATCTCATGGTGGACTGTGAATTCATAACACATAAGTTCTTTGGAGTTCTCGTTTTTCAACAAGAGCAGGCTCTGAAGCCAAATTAAGGATTTCAGAGGAGGAAATTTGTACTTGCAAAAGATGTTGCATTGTTGGCATGCAAATGTTCATTATTATCAAGCTCTTCTGCCAAGTTTTTGGCAGTCCAAAGAAACTACTTGTTACCAGGATGCTAACCTAGCCGTCCCTGTCAGTAAATGCAAAATTCTGAAGAGATGTTAAAAACTCATGTAGTCGGCTGTGGTAGAGTCTCTCCTCTGTAATTCATGGGTCCTAGAACTTTCTCTGCCCTTCACCTGCTTGAGGTAATAGCTGTACCTCAATGACTCTTCTCTACTATTGGTTTGTGCTTAGCTTCCTCATCTGGTCGCTGTGAAATCTCAGGGCCCTGCCCTGACCGCATCCCAGTCAGTGCACGAGCAGCCTACCAAAGGCCTCTCCGGGTTCCAGGAGGCTCTGAGCGTGACTTCTCACCGCGTGGAGATGCCACGCCAGAATTCGGACCCCACCTCTGAAAACCCTCCACTCCCCACAAGAATTGAGAAGTTTGACCGAAGTTCTTGGCTGCGACAGGAAGAAGACATTCCACCAAAGGTGAGGTCCTGGCCTTGGTCTCATCACTGTCATTGTTGACCATTATTGACCATGCCATTCTGGTCATGGAGGAGGGGATGACCTAGAGCTCCTTTGGTGCATCTGGAACCCTCTCCTAGACCTGCACGGCCATTGAGCTTGTTTCTGAAACAACCTCAGGGAGACAGAGTGACTTACAAGCATCTATGCTGTGTTCAGCATCAGCACTCTCAGCACCAAGCATTTCAAACTTACTCTAGTTTCCACACTAAGAAGTAGAAGAATGGATATTTTTGTGGATGATCACATAAAATGAAACCAGATTTCAGAGTTTCAGAAGATAGTGTTATTCTTAGGATTTTCTACTTGGCCCTGGTTAAGGCAAGCTCTTTCTAAAGGCCCAGTCATGATTTTATTCCAACCTTCACTGATTGCAGAATGAAATGACCAGCCGTCCCACTGGATAGAATGTTCTGGAACTCAGAACTTTCTGTATCATTTTTCCCTCTTCTTTTTACTCTAAGGGTTCTAGAGTACGGCTGGGTACCCAGCTACAGACGATCTGGAAGTGTTTTAAAATCTTAGGGAGATGTTTACAGTGGATTCTCCCTGGCTTGGGAATCTCCCCTGTCATGAGTTTAGCATAAAGTCTGCGACAAATGGAATGTTCTATGAGCTCCAGAAAGCAATCCCACTGCCATGCTCATACCAGGGGGGGAAACAAAACAAAACAAAACATAGTTTTTGATGACTTAATCAGTATTTTTTCTTACAGTCCTCTCAGAAGGATATCGTAATGGTTCTCATTATTTTGAAAATGAAAGCTAAATGATGTTTCCTTCATATAGAGCTGCCTTCAGGAGAGTCTATCAAGAAGCAAAGTTTCATAGGGAAAACGAGCTGGGCAGAGCAGATACAAGGCTGGAAATGAAAATTTAAGTTATTCATCAATGCTCTCTAAACCTGTAGGCCTGTGTTTGTAGAGCTAGGGAATTCTTTTAGACCAAAGCGATTATTTTAGTTTTCATAATTCATAAGGTTCTTTCTTCCCTACAACTATTTATGTTTGCTAAAAGAAAAGAAAAAATAGAAATAATAATATTTAATTAAAATAGGTGATAAAACTGATTTGGTCATTTTGCTTCACTTCACTGACTCATCTTTGTGTCAATGAATTATAATAAATTTTTAAAACAGACAAACAGTACTTAATGCAGGAAATATTTTCTGTGCTAAAATTTATCATTTTTTAAATAGATACCTTTGGCATAAGAGTGATTTTAATAAAAAGTCTGTATGTTTTCTAAAATTAGGCCTGTTGAATTCAACTTTAGCTTCTTGCCAGACAAAGCAATATATATTCCTACAGTACTTTACAACCAAATTGGTACCCACACAGTCTTTCTGAAGCCATCCTAATATTTTCAGTATTAGTCCCAAATTAATTCAGCATCCTGTTTGAGACTGCCTATTAATTGATCTTCCAGTGCATAACTGGCCTGATGTTTGGGTTTGAATTAATCATTTCAAGTTGACTAGAACCTACTGTACTATGTCCTTTGAACTCACTGACATATGACTTATGTCTCATGTTCTAGGCTAAAACCCTTGTTTCACTCTGGATTAATGGCATTTCCTTATCTGCTCATTAGTTGTTATGTGAGTTAAAAATGAAACTTGGCCTGAGCTGAGCGGCTACTCTCCCATTCAATGAATGAATGGCACCCCAAAGAGATTCCTGGTGTCTACCACTATTGCCAGCCAACAGATGACAGTTATTTTTAACGTAATGAATCAGAATGTTAGTTTGTCTACACGGTATTTTTAAGATAAAAAGTCCATCACTGTTTCCGTTTCTGAAGCTCCTCAGAAACCTTCGACAGGGAGAAAGATTTTCAGAGAGCAGCTTGTAGGAACTATTCTGAGGGAAACCTTTCTGAAGTCTGCTTTTCTTACAGGTGCCTCAAAGAACTACTTCTATATCCCCAGCGTTAGCCAGGAAGAATTCTCCTGGGAATGGTAGTGCCCTGGGACCCAGACTAGGATCTCAGCCAGTCAGAGCGAGGTAAGGGAAGGAATGTGGGGACGGGAGTGGGGAAAAGCTCTTCACTGTTGTCAGCATCGCTTTCCTTAAAGTGTCTGTGTTCTTGTCCCCTCAAGGCAGGTTGACTTGGCACGTGGGCAGTGAGTTATGATGGACCAGACATGGGTTTTTTACTTCTTCAGTAATTTTCCACAGAAATCAATATACAACTCAGGGGTTGAGAGGGGATGAGGGGATGGAGAGGAGAGAGGAAAGAATGGGGTTGTGCTCATGAAAAAATGGATGAGGTAAGCCAGAAACCAGTTCTGTGTACCTTCAGTAACAATTTTTAAAGTCTGGGAGTAAAAAGTTCAAATCCAGATGTGATTGTTGTGTTTCAAACCGGCAGTTATTTCAGAGTTATGTTATGGAATGAACAGGAAAAGTAAAAAGTGAAAGATTTATACAAACTGAAGAGAAACCAGAGTATATCACTGGCCTCTTTTGACTTGACGTTTAATATCAGGTCTCAGAGCATGCTCTAGGAACCATTGAGACATCACAAAATAATTTCCAAAGCAAAGGTAACCGACTGCAGAGCTTAAAATCATAGAGGCCCTGGCTATGAAGAAGAAGCCAGCTCGTTTGGTCACCAGGATACAATGGCACTTAAGAGATGCATATTGTAGTGCTTTTTCAAAATTTTATGCATAGATTTTTCATACTGGGAATTTTCCCACAACTTTCTGAGACCCATTGTATCTCTTCCACTGATACCTTTCCAGAGTTTTCCATCAGTAGTATATAGTCCTACAGAGAGGAGGTTGCTTTAGCTTCTACTGGTTCCTGCTGAGGTCTCAAAGAGAGGAAGGAAACAGTATCCCTGCAGTCTCTAGGCAGATTTTACGTAGCAACAGATGCTATTTGTCGCTGTAATTCATCAAGCTTCCCTCCGAATTTTTGTGATGAATACATCCCTTTTTAGGCTCTGCAAAAATAGCAAATGGCCTCTGCTGAGGCTATAAAAAGGATGCACTCGGGCAGGCTATTTTCCTTTCCTTCATTGTGTTCGTAATAAGACAAGACCCTCCTTACTAGTACGAGAAAGAATGCCTGGGAATGAAGTTTGTGATTATCTGTACCTCCCTTTAAATTGTGTCATGCTTTCCATCATAAAGCTTTCATTTTCCTCTTGACATAGAAAGCCTTAAGAAGAGGCCAGTCCATAAATAATACGGAACTATACTGAGCACATGAGTTCCTTTAGGGCAAAGTGGCTGGTTCGTTCTGAGTGGAACCACCAATGGCAGGAGGCTCCAAATGAGTGCTTTTTCTCCCAGCGCCTTGGCAGATTCACACTGAGCTGGTGTTGCTAAGCAGCACTGTTCTGGTACTGACTGCGACCAGGCAGCCAAAGGACCTACAGCACGGGGCTGCCTGCACTTTATCCAGCCCCCATTCCAGGCAGTGATAAGTCCCCAGTTATTAGTGCTGCTTGTGCCTTTGAACCCTGCTTTGGGGCTGTTCATTGAATTATCTGCTCAGTATTTTAGTTGCTTTAGATCAAGCATTATTTCAATTTTTTTTTCCCTGCCAAACAACAGAAAAGTCACCATTATGTAGTCAAATGAAAGCAGGTTTTTTTGTTGTTCCCACTGAAGTGCTATTTTAATGGCATTGAAGCCTAAAAATAATTGGTATTTGATGGTCAGTGAATTACAAAGTATGAGCTTTCCCTTTAGAATCATTGAAATACCATACCTTGTCAAGGAAAGCAGACTTTGTGAGAGACAGATAACATTTTTCTACTTACAGAGTAGAGGAGACGTGAGCTAAAAGGTCATAGTTATTTCCTTAGGGTGAAAGGATGGGTGGAGGATGGGAGTCCCCATCTCTGTGGGCGCTACGCTCCTTCAGCTCTTTCTGCTTCTTGCTGTCATCTGCCTCCGGTGACCCTCATGAGACATACAAATCAGAACTGGTAGTTCTAACCAGATAGCATTGTTTAAAGCTTCAGGACCTGGTTTATTCACTGTGATGGGGGAACTGTGCTCACCTATATAACCCTCCCGATACTCAAAGACCTGAGATCCAACTGCTTCTGCTTTCTTGGGATTCTCTTGGGACAGCTCAGAAGTCCTGTTGATCTCACCAGGGCTCGCTTAGTGGGGAGCAAGCTTGTTCCATGCACATGGTCTTGTATGTTGGGCTTCTTTTTCCTGTGGTGATGTCAGGAAAATATTTTGATGGGAAAATGTCCCCTTGACCACCACAAGTCCAATGGCCAACCCCTGAGTCTGTGTGGAGATGAGCTACTCAAGGACATGGGCACTAGGAGGATGTATGGCTAGAGGGCATCACTGTGACACAGCCCCTCCTATGCTTCTTGGGACCTAATGAAGCATCGTGGTTCTTTTTATATCATGTATCAGACAAGCACCCATTCATAATAATTCATCCTTTACCATGCTTTGGGGCTGAACTTCCTGTACTTGGTCAATATTCTTTCTTTTTATTCCCATCCTTTTCTTTGAAAGAGTTCTCAAGGGACTCTAGAAAATTAACAAAGTTGTGATAGATTCCCAATAAAATTGTACAATTTAAAAAGGGTCAGGTCCAACTTGTTTCATTGTTTTTCATTCATTTCCTAAACTCAGCAGATAAACGCTGAGGGCCCCACTCCATGCAGAACTGCATGCAACTTGGAGCCAGTGGTTTCAACCAAGGTTGCCTGACTAGAGGGACCATGAGTCATACTAGGCCTGCCGGTCCTTAGGGCCGTAGACATCATCAGGGGCAAAAGTGTTTTTCTTGTCTATTTTCACTTTGGGGGATATGTCAATTAATTACAGAACATGGAGCTTCTCTCTCCCCCTTCTGTAACACATTAGGGATCCCACATTTAAGATAATAGCATATCAACATGGAAGGAACCTGGGGACCCAAGAAACGACTTTGAGGACTATCAAGGAGAAGAGTTCCAATGGTGTATATTGTGTTGTGATAAATAAATCATTATGCTAACTCGATAAAAAATATGGCAGAGCTCAGTGAATAAAAAATTCAGTTTTTCCTTCTCACATTTAGTGTACAAGATGTTAGATAACTATAGAATGTGGGATAGTTTGTGATAATTTGGGAAACAGTAGTTCTGTGACTAAACACTTACAAGACTCCAGTTAAAATGGGAAGTATGCAAACACATAGCTGTAACATGAGGATCAAAGAAAGGTTTGCTGGTTTGGCTATACACATCCTTCTCTTTGTTAAGTCCCCGTGCTGCTGTCTACACACATCCTACCAAATCAGGAAGAGTGCTGTTGATAGTTGGTTTTTAAATACATGCAGAATTGAGCAGATATGGCTGTGCAAGTGTCCGCTGGTCAGAGGAGCAATGGTGGCCCCTGTGCAGCTCCCTGCCTTCTCTGGCTTCAGGCAATCTCTTACTGTTTGTTTATCATCCTGGAGTGACATGATACTGTTCCATGTGCTTCTCAACTATGACCTGATTTAAACCATAACCACTCAGGGAAGTAGGGACTGTAATCGCCCACATTTCACAGGGGGAGAAGTTAAGAGACACAGAAGTTAAATGAAGCAACCAAGGTAAAAAATTCAGTAACTGGTGGGACCAAGATGTGAACTCTGCTAGACTTGCATCCAGGTCGGCAGTTCTGTAACCCTTTTCTACTCATCTGTTTAACACACATGCAGCAGGCACCACTCCCAAAGGAAAGATGGCTGAATTCCTTACGTGACATGGCACCATCTTGCCTCTGCCTTTCTCACTGCGTGGCTTAATGATTCTGCAAGGAGCTCCCCTTAGCCTTAGGTGCTTGCACCTCATCTTGTGATATCCACTGCCCTTCAGATGTTATTGAGTGGCAGGACCTATCTGTGTCTCAAGAATTTCCCCACTCTAGGTGGAAGTAGTGTCATCACAAGCTTTCTCTCTAGTCCCCCTCACAGTTGGTCGAAATCTGGGTGATACACCCATCCCTGTGGGCCCTTGCAGTGGTTGCAGGTGCAGCTGCACTTTGCTCAAGCAAGGCACGTGACTGTCATTTCTCACCTGTTATCTGACTCCCAGATGCCTTATGCTGTCAAGAGATCAGTTGATATACATCTGTATAATTTGATTAAATAACTTAAAAACATTTCTTTGAAATCCCAAGCGTTTTGATAGTTATGATTCATATATTCTTTTATGGCAAATTAAAACTTGATCAAACAAGTACATCTGGAATATGAAAAGATTTAAATTAAGCCAGAAACGCCCAAAATCCAATGACTTAAATGTAAACCTATCTTCCTATGGCTCATTTTTTCTTATTGGCTGTGTCATCAAGAACAAAGTAAATTTTGGCAGTCTCCCAGTTAATTATAGATGTGGCCAAAGTATTTGGCCCACAAAATCACTTAGTAATCTTAATTTGCCCTTTTGACATTTTGCATGATTCAATCGGATAGAATAATTTCCTTATTTTTACGTTACTGCATGTTTTATAGACTGAGCAGCCTTGCCACATGATGGTAAATGTCTGAATTAAACATAAGCATTAAAGAGATCTATCTGGATCTTTTCAAACTTACACATTTGATTCTAAGAGTGCTCTGTTAGGACTGAACAAGCGAAATCGATTATTTAATGGAATCCCTCTGAAATTGATCATCTTTAAGAGTATCTCCCAGACCCCATTGCCCCAAGGTCGGACCATGCAGACTTAATCAGCAAGAGAAAAATGTGAACAGTGTGAACATTTCTCAAAATACCCATATTCTACTACCAAAAAAAAAAGTGGAAAGGCGTTGTAAAGTCTTCTTTATTTCTGTGAGTGGGTACACAGAAACTAAATACTGCTTTCAAAAATAGCATCATATTAAGATCAGCACCCATGCTGGTTAGCTCCAGTGGGGAGGACTTAGACTAATGAGGCCGGGGTCAGGGATTTAATGCTCCCAGGACCCAATTAGCTTCACACAGAAGCAGCTCTGAGCCCTGTCAGGGTCCTGTGCTTATCCCCGCTAATGCCTCTGCTTCTCTTTTGTGCTATACAATCTAGGCTGAACCTCATCATCCGCTATCTGTTCTTGCCTCATGCTGGGCCAGTTATTCATGAGCCTATCCTGGAAGATCCACATTCTGAGACGGGCTTTTTTTTTTTATGATTTTATTTTTTTACAATCTTTACATAGTTAATTAAGGTAAAAGCATTCAAGGGCCGTAGGAAAGTGGGTAACACTATTATTTCCAAATTGTTTCATTCATGTTTAAAAGGGGATATTAAGGGAGAAGGCCCACCCAGTTTCCTACCCACCCCAGGTCCCAGATGTAGGGCATACTCCGAGGTTCTTGCTCAGGTGGTTTTGATAGTTCACCAGTTATGAGTCACTGCCAATCTTGCCACTCCAAGCACAATGAGGTCTTTGAAGAATCCACTAAATGACATAGTCCATCATAGAGTCTCCGTTTGCCCCCGTAGTTCGCTGCCAACATCTAGCTGAGATGGTTGATTGACCTGTTCTGTGAAACAGGCTTTTAAGTCTTTCTCTAGTACCACACCCGTCCTTCTGATCACTCCACTCAATCCAGGCCTTCCTGATACCCCTGTTTCTCTCCTGCTGGTGCCCAGGGCTGCCACTCAACATTCCTGCTTGCTCTACTCCAAGGTGCAGTCCAGTCCTGTCTTCTTCTAACACCATCCTTTACAGGTCCAATATGAATGAATTTTTCCCTCAACTCCAAAAATACTTAGTCTGTCTCGCACCACAAAGAGGCTATCACTCTGCTGGTGTGTCTGCCACACTTCTCCCAGCTGCATGACTACCTTGCAACTTGACTGCACACCGTATCCTCTGTTCTTCTCCCACATCACTCAGCTTGGCCAACCAGTCCCACAAGCGGGTGCTTGAGTCAGATCATCAAAAGAATGTTAGAGCAATGATTCTGCTGCTTAACCTTCACCCACCACAGAAGACAGTTCAGAGCCTCTCTCAGCAGGCACCTGGCTCGCGGAAGACTTTAATATAAAGAACACTGCATTGTTAGTCTCCAAAATTAGAGCAACATCAGGAAATAGCAGTATGCCCATCACTTGTAATCTATAATACAGTTAGCAGGCCATTTTTAGGATAAATGTTTTTAGAATATATTATATGTAACTGCTAACATTAGTGTTAATCAATAGATGGACAGTGGAGAAAAGTCATTATCTGAGATTTAAAGGAGATGGAAGTATATCTTTATGAAAAATTAAAAATCTGAAAAATAAAAATGTTAATATTTCAGAAATACCACACATTTATTAGTTTCAACAATTGCTAATCTAAGGGTATTTTCAATATAGATCCAAATTATTTGAATCAATTAGATGCAAACAGTGTTCACAAAAATACAAAGAAGTGCCACACTAAAATAGGCAGTATTTTTGAAATTTTCTTTCAGTTTATCAATAGTTACTAGGTAATTGTTACCATTAGGCTAACTTAATAGCCCCTTTACCATAAAACCTGCAATGATAAAATATTGTCGTAAGTCGCACATTTATATAACTAAAAAAAAAATCAGATTATGAGAACATATTTATCTGTACTCGTAATTTCTACTGAAGTTTTCCAGTGTCACTAGCCATTTATAACCAAACTTTTTCGCCAAATATTCGCACAAAGCAAGATTCTTCTGTCTTGAAAGAAATTATTTGTTTAGTTGCTATTTTGTGGTTGCCATTTGTGGCCAAGGTGTTAATGGACTAAATTACTTCAAGTGACTCAAGGACAAGAGCTATCTTATTTTCCAAGCCTTCTGTGGCTGGTCCATATGTGGGATGTTCTTAAACTTGGCAGAGAAAGATTAAAACATACAATTCCATTTCTCTTGTGATATTGTTGCAGGGTGCGAGCAAGATCATACCAGACATGGCTAAGGTTTATTAAGGAGTCCTTATTAACCAAGCTTGGTAATAATAGAGCATACTAGAAATAGCAAATTACAAGTCCATATGGCAATCCAACCAATCATAACCCAACCAAACATATTCCAAAGGGGAAGCAAATGGTCTTTATC
Source organism: Ochotona curzoniae (assembly GCF_017591425.1). NCBI lineage: Eukaryota > Metazoa > Chordata > Mammalia > Lagomorpha > Ochotonidae > Ochotona > Ochotona curzoniae. Next base: position 28,505,353 of record NW_024467096.1, read on the forward strand.
CGTTAAGCTGAAGACCTATGTCCCAGCTTCCCCAATAATATGTTATTGTAAGAGACATGCGATGAATAACCTGGACACACTTACAAAGCTACAGACATTCACCTTTCCCTGGCTTCTCTGCCCACATTCCACTACTGCTAGGCCTCACCTCTCCTGGAACTCCTGATAGCACACAAACCAGAAACAACATTACTATATCCATTGTCCCTTCTGAGAGTACACAGTGACCATGCTCGGGGTCACTAACCTGTCCTGGGTCAGCCAAGAGTCGAGGTGCCAGATTGCTCCTGACCAGAAAGAGAGATTCCCCTGCTTCACAAGCCTTGTAAATGGGCTTGTGAGGGGCATGGTTACACAACAATGCAATACCATCCCCTCTCAGTTGATAGGAGAGTCACAGGTGGGCAGGAGCGAATACCTAAGTGTTGTGGGCTAAGGAGTTGATTAGTGCTCATTGGCATGGGCAGGAACAGGAACCGGGCTTGTAGCTAAAAGCACCTAGACTAATTGGACTTATCTGCATCCAGTATCCTGGCTAGCGGGGAGAGAGGTTCAAGATGGAATTAACATTCCATTGCTGTTAGGCCCCACCTTCAGGACAGAGGATAGGGGACACTGCCACATTTCATTTGCCCTCTGTCAATGGGTGCTGGCCAGCACTGGCTGCACCCCATAACAATATTTTACTGCATTAAAATCACAACACCATGGTGAATAAACAAGGATGCAAAATTCTGTTTGGAGAACTGAAGAGTTTGGGAACATGGTAGAGGTGAGAAGGGATAGATTTTACCCACTCAGCAATAGATTTAAGATTTGAGTTTCTAATCTCACTAAATCATCCAGGCTCAGCATTGTATTAGTCTAACAAAAATGAAAATGTCTATGACTTTGAAATTTAGGAGACACTTAATAGAAGTTTCCAGAATGTTGCTTATATTTTCAAAATGTTTTTAGCCCACACCAAATGTATTTTAAAGATTCGTTTATTTATTTGAAAAGCAAAGTGACACAGACATAGAGAGGCCTGAGATTTTCCATTTTCGAGGGTGGGTTCACCCTCCAAATGGCCAAGACAGGGCTGGGCCAGACTAAAGCCAAGAGCCTAGAACCACATCTGTGCTTCTTGCATGGGTGGCAGAATCCCCAGCTCTTGGACCATCTTCCACTGCTTTCCTAGGCACATTAGCAGGGAGTTGGATCACAAGCGGAGCAGCCAGGACTGCAGCTGGCAATCCAGTATGGGATTCCTGCATCTGAAGAAATGACTTAAGCTGCTGCCACATATGCTAGCTCCTGCTTATGTATGTATTTTTTAAATTGTATAAACCTTAGAAGATGCTTCCAACCGTACTTGTTAGATGTCTCTTCTTTCATACAAATCCCTGATCTCCAGCAGTAGCCTGAGTAGCCCTGCTTCACGCTCCCAGAATACCTTGTGCTTACTTCAGGCAAAGTGTGAAGCAAATGTGCTGTATGTATCTGATTCACAGAACATTGGACTCCATCTTATTCTTGACCATTCCGCAAATACCTAATGCAATACCCAATGCAAGACAACTGAATAAGTGAATAAATACTATTTTGTGGGCAGTAACATTACGCAAATGAACAATGCGGTAAAATATTCCACTAAGAGAGGCTTCTAGCCTGCCAAGAATTTGGTTTTGAATTAGCGTTTAGTAATAAATATCAAAATATGCCTCCCTTTGGTAACAACCTAAATAACAGATTTTCTGCCAAAAAATAATAAAATTGCAAAGACTCCAATATGAGCAAAGAATGTGATTAAGCAGTTCACAAAGAAAGAAATTATAAGCAGAAAATAAACATGAATAAAAATGACTTTCTCAATAGTAATATTTCAAATCTATACTGAATTGGGGGCCAGCACCATGGTAAAATAGCTTAAGCCTCTGCCTGCAATGCTGGTATCCCATTTGGGCACTGGCTCAACTCCCTGGAAACCTGCACCCATGTGGGAGACTCAGAAGAAGCTCTAGGCTTCTGGCTTCAGACTGAGCCAGCTCTGGCTACTGTGCCCACTCTGGGAGTATACCAGCAAGTGGAGGTCTCTCTGTTGCCCCTTCTTTCTCTGTAAATCTGCTTATCAAATAAAAATCTTTAAAAAAATATTTAAAACAACAAGATACAGTGTATGAGAATGCTCATAATAAGTGAAAGAATTCTAGCGATGGATCATTATATGTGTATCAGTGCAAATCTGTTAGTACTTTCTTTCACACTTACACACGCACACACATATCCCAGATCATGCTTTGTCCAAGAATCCAAATTCCAGGGAAAAGAGACATAATTGGATATTTCCCTTTGGAGTTGATGGTAATTTCAGCGTAAGTATCACCACCATACCTTGGTGAGGGCACATTAGTATCTTAACAGTAGAGGGAAAAGTCAAACTAATTCCGTATTATGGGTTCCTGGATAACCATTATTATTTTTAGAAACATAAGAGAACTCTCACAGTGCCATGTTAACGGGAAAAGGAAACATATTTAGAGTGCTTCTGTGAATACACACATAAAAAAGACTAGGAGATAATATGCCAAATAGTAAGATGTAGTTGAATAGTCCCTGGCTCAGAGATTATTTGTTTTGCTTCCTTAACTTTTACCTTCTAATATTTTCAATATTAAATATTTATAGTCATAATGATTATAGTTTTTTAATATTAATTTGCCATTGTCAATCCACATGGGGGAAGAAAAGCTTGAAAGAAAGACCCCTCTGAAAATACACCATTTCAGCACTAGTGTTTTTAGCATGACAACACAAGAATTGGGTTAGGAGACAACTTTCCCAGACCCAGAATCTGACTGGGAACTTCAGGGGGGTGGGCACGCCCATCCTCCTCCATTGACCCCACATCACCAGGTTTCGTAAGTGCTTTCTTTACTCCCTTACACCAGTGGGGGAAACAGGACTATGCTAATAGTCTGCCAATAGCAAGGTCATTTTCCACCCTGTCCCCAGCTCTTGAGGTATAACTGAAAAATAAAAATTACATGGATTTATGGTGTACCACATGAAGTGTCAACATATATATACCTTGCAAGTTAATTACCATAAACATGGAAATTAACATATCCATCACCTCTCCTAGTTACAAGCTTTTGTAAGGAAAACTTTCAGGTCCTACTACCCTCATGGCACTGTTGAGGTATGCACGGTCGTGCTGTCGTCTCCAATGTGAACAGTAGACCTCCAAGACTGACTCTTCCCTTCTCCCTGAAGCTATTTCTTTGGACCCAACAATCTCCGCATCCTCACCCCTTTCTGCTCTGTCTCCGTGAGTGGCACACTTAGCATTAGATTGCCCTGGCCAGCAGAGCAGAGCCAGTAACATGGACAGGGAGAGGGTCTGGGGATGAAGCACCAACAGGAGACCAGTGATGGTAGAAATCTCTGGGAAGTCTCCCTTTACAGCTCCTTCACCTCTCCTTCTATACGCTTCCCCTTACATCCTAATTTAGCAGGATATTGGGTAGAGATGAGTCCAATTAGTCTAGGTGTTTTTAGCCACAAGCCCACTTTCTCTTCCTGCCGATACCAGCAAGCACTAATCAACTTCTTAGCCCACAACAGGTCCCCCTTTTTTGTTTCAAAGCAGACTTGAATGTGCTTGTCTTAGGTTGTGGACTCTCAGGATATCAGCCTTACCCATCATCAGAATCTCCGTAGCATGATGGAGGCCATGTCTTGGGTTCGTCAGTGCCTGGTCCATTTTACCCGTCTCTGGCTGCCATTCAACGCATTGCCTGCGGCAGCTGCACAAACCATATTTAGGGAGGCTGGTAACCCTGTTCCATGGCTAGGAGTATGTTTAACTTGGTAGCAATGAATAGACAGCAGTTCCTGGCTTGGAAAACATTTTGCACTTGCACAGGTATTACATACATAAAGACATACAATGGGGAGCAAGAGGCCGTGACCATATCCCACAGCATCTGCTGCTCCTCTGCCAACAAATCAACCTACTGTTACAACGTAAACATGCCCACCTGCACGTGTTCATCTATACAGTTCTATTGTTCCATAGCTCAGGCAGTCAGTTCCACAAGCTTGTTCATGGTCTCACAGGAGCTGTAGGGTGTCCTAGGGTCACTGCTGCTGTGGTGGTGGCTACCTACACCAGGGCAACGCTAGCTACAATGGTCAATGTTATGCCAGAGCCTCTTACGCCTTATCAGGCCAACAGAGGTCTCTCCGTTAGCCCTTACAGGCACAGGCAGGATTCTGGGCAGCCGCATGACAACAGCAGTATCGCCGTTGCCATTCCAACATGCTGTTAGGGGGCAGCTGACCTCGGTGCAACTCACTTCAGAGACGTTTTCTGTATGTGAGAGAGAGAAATGGAGGGATAACACAGGCAGACACGGGCTTAAAACTCAAGGAACTAAGGTTCAGCTACATGAGTGAGTCCTCAAATCCCGAGGAGTGACTGAACTAATAATTTCCCTAAGAGTAGTTGTCTCCCTTTATAAGGAAAAAGGGGGGGAGGGTCATGCAGTGCATGCCCATTCCCCACAAAGCTGCCATATAGAAAAGGTGGGAAATATCAGGACCTTGGTGCTCACAGAAGGAAGATAAAAGGGGGTACTTAACAATATACTAACTTAATTATGTATTGTATAAAGGCCTAATATACTTGCTTGTCCCATCCATCTTCCAACTCAAATGTCATCACCATGGCCAGTACCCAAGCTTTCACAAGACTCAGCAGCAGGAGCTTGCCGGACAAGCCTCTCAGGAATCCACCGTGGGCCATTTTCAATTTCTGGTAAAACACAAACCAATCCTCACCACATGTGAGGACAGGATCTGGGCCTTGCCACTGACCAGTCAAGGGATCCTTCCACATCACGTAACCCTTCTGCTTCTGAGATGGATTCCAATGACAATCCACAGCTGACCATCCTTCCGCATCCAATGTTAGAAAATTTAAGATAAATAACACAAGATTCAAATGATCTCAGGGAGTGCTATACTCCCCCTTTTTTTGTTCTAATAAGGTAATCCTTAATAGTATGGTTGGTGTGGTCCACAATACCTTGTCCTTGAGGATTATAAGGAATGCCTGTAATTGGTTGTATAAGGTGAGAGGCAGCAAAATCACAAACTTACTGCTGGTATAGCAGGGGCCATTATCAGTTTTAATAACTTTTGGAGTTCCCAATATGGAAAAACATGCATAGCAATGGGCTAGAGTGTGCCTGACTTGTTCCCCTGTCTGAGGAGTAGCTAGAATAAATTAGAATAAATCCAGAACAAGTATCGACAGTAACATGCACATACTTTAGTGTCCCAAATTCTGGAATGTGTGTGATGTCCATTTGCCAGTAATCTTAATATAATTCAATCAACCTGATCTACTGTCTCCACAAAATGGGAGATTAATCTGTTGGCATTCTTGAGGCCTCTTAAGAATACCAAGGGAAGCCCTAGAATTTGAATTTTTTGAATTCTTGGATGCCTTTTGAAAGATGGATAAAAACATCTGGGCTATGGAAAGTTTGGGGGATTTAACACAATTCTGAAAACGTTGAAATTCCAAATAATTAAATGGAGAAATAAGTTGTATTTTGTCTGGGGCTATAGCTAATCTTACCTCAACTGAAGGGAGAAACGCTGAAGTTGCTCCCATAAATCTTTCACAGCTGTACCCAAATTTAATGGCGCTGATGGCACAGGTGGCGCAGAGGTCTCCATGCCTGTCCAAAAGAGATTTTTGCTTGGCACACGCTCTATGGGCACATGCTCTACAGGTGGAGGAACCTCAGAAGACTCATTTCCATCCTTTTCCCGCCTCAGAAGAGGACCGCGAATCTTCTTTGCAGTCTCTCCAGACTTTGTCTGATCTGGGGTTCCTTCTTACCCTGGTTTGGGGTTCCCTTTATCTTCCTACTCTGGCTTAGGGTTCTCTCCCCTTTCTTACAGATAATTTTGAGGAAGGGTTGCACCACGCCTTGAGGGGATAATAAAGTATTTTTTACCAAGTACCAGAGGGAAAAAAAATCTCTACAAGGAGAGTTAACCATGGGGATACATCACAGACACTTTCAACGAACTTTTGCCAGGCCTGAAGTTTAGTGTTGGTTCCTTGTGACTGGAGCAGATCTCTGATTTCCTTAATCATGTGCACTTTAGTAAGTTCTTGCCCCCATGATAAATTTTACTTATGCCCTTGCAGAATGTTTAATGCTAAGCTTGCCTCTGGATTTCCGGGGTCCCTCAGATTATCCCTGGTGCCCCAGGACAGGGAGAAGGTTTGGGGATGAAATCATGAATGCCCCTCCAGAGTTCCAGGGGAACCTCAGATTGTCCCTCAGACCTAGGACAGGGAGAGGGTCTGGGGATGAAATCACTTATACCCCTGCAAAGTTTTTAATTCTAAACTTACCTTTGTAGGCTCAAGGGTCACTCAGATTGTCCCTTGTGCCGTGCCCCACGTTAGGCGCCATTTGCTCCAACCAGCAGAGCCAATAACATGGACAGGGAGAGGGTCTGGGGATGAAGCACCAACGGGAGACCAGTGATGTTAGAAATCTCTGGGAAGTCTCCTTTTATTCCTTTTATTGCTCCTTCACCTCTTCTTATATACTCTTTCCGCCCCCCATCCCCCACATCCTCATTTAGCAGGATATTGGGTAGAGATGAGTCCAATTAGTCTAGGTGTTTTTAGCCACAAGCCCAGTCCCTCTTCCTGCCCATACCAACAAGCACTAATCAACTCCTTAGCCCACAACAGTAGATCATGTTTTGATGATATATGTAATGTGTTTGTATCAAATTTCTTTAGTTTTAACATTTCTAAGAGCTATAGAGAACTATCATCCACCCTTTGGCCAGGGTTGAGCCGTCAGTGCTGCCTCCCTAGGGTGTGTGTTAGCAGGAAACTGGAGGTTGAACCATGGTAAATGGGCATCCAAACAGCTTTTTTTTTTTTTAAATATTATTACTTTGTGATACAGTTCCATAGACTCTGGGATTTCTCCTCCTTCCTTCCCAAATCCCCATTGATTTCCCCTGAAGTGTAGTACTTCATAAACAGTCCTAAGTCAGTCCTTGTTATTCTGCTATTTAAGTGTATCTTGACATTGTAGGTGTGGACAATGGCAATGAGTTCAGCACCCCATTGTCAAGATGCATTTCCCAGCTTTATTGTTTTGCTCTTTGATTTGGAAGTAGAGATTCTTACTGCGTTGTATCTTCACATCTGGATATGATAGTCTCTATCACACATCTTAACTGCTGGGCCAAACTCCTACCACTACATCACATTTCTCTATCCATTCATGTACCAGTGGACCTCCACTTGACTCTCCATCTTGGCAATTGTGACCAATGCTGTCTAGAATGCAGGTATCACCTCAACAGACTGACTTCATTTTTATTGTTTTTGTAGCCAAAAATAGAATCATTGAATCCTATAGTAATCCTGTTTTTCATGTTATGAAGAATCTAGTGTTTTCCATAACGATTGTATTAGTATGCATTTTTCATTGACACTAAGGGTTCCCTTTTCTCAACATCCTCACAAAATAATATTTCTCACCTTTCCTCTCACAAGTATGGGCTTCTACTTGTCATTGTCATTTTAATTTACATATATGATGATTAGTGACCCTGAGCATTTTTTTATACAATGACTGGGTTGATGGTCTTCTTTTGTGAATGGTCTATTTGGATCATTTGCTGATTTGTGTTTTCTTGCTATGGACTTGTTTGAGCTCCTTATAGGTTTTGGATGCGTCTCCCTAGACATGTGAGTTGCAAATGGACAGGTTGTGATAGTGTCATCACTGTGTTCTGCTGTCCACACAGCAACCCAGATCTCCGGAGAACTGAGCCTGTCCTGGAGAGTCCCCTGCACAGGACCAGCAGTGGCAGTTCCTCCAGCTCCAGCACTCCCAGCTCCCAGCCTAGCTCCCAAGGAGGCTCCCAGCCGGGATCACAAGCCGGGTCCAGTGAACGCACCAGAGTCCGAGGTAGAGCGTGCTCTCAGCTTCCCTGACAACACTTTCTGGGGACACCCAGGCTTGGGGAGGCAAGTTGCTTCCAGACTCACCCCTGTGGGACACTGCAGGGCCCTCTAGCTGATCTTAGCCTCTGTTGCCTCCCAAGAGTGCACAACCAGACCCAACTTGTGTGTGTGTGTATGTGTGTGTATGAGAACTGAGTGTGGACAAAGTCGTTTTACAAATCAGAGAACATCAGGGACATCACCAAAGTGTGGTCTTACCTCAAGGTGTTACCTTTCTAGATACCTGAACTTCCAGTTGATGACCTATCATTATGGTTTCAAGTATTCCCCATGAATCCTACTCCATTGTTGCAATAGTCTTGTTTGGCATCCTGTACTTGGTTCACAATAGAAGGTATTTCTCAAAATCCCCATGGAGACAGAGGTAGAACAAATACCTTTGAGGGCAGAAACGAAATTTCTCACTTGAAAAAATACATTTAACTTATCTGATTGCTCCTATTAGATGGGTGAAAAATTAGCCTTTCTAAAACTTTTGATTCAAATCATTTATCATTGTTTAGTTTTCATTAACGAGGGAGCCTGCAGAAAACATCATTGTTGTCCAAGTCATTATGAGCATGACAATACATTGTTTGTAGCTAATCAAAATTCTCTTTCTCAATCACCCTCTTTAGAGGATAATTTTGCTTCCCAATGATAAAGATTGGGACTACCAAGTGCAATTTGATGAATATTAATATACATATTAATTTCATTAATAATGAAAACCACCAGTGCTTGGTTTTCTCCAAGCCTACTAAGTAGGCACAAGCAGCATTCAGCCCCTACTATACATTTCTTTGAGGTTTTGAACAGGGCCAGCCTGATGCATCCATTTTTAAAAGCTGGGTATAGACCCTATAAGGTCCTTGTCTGAATGGGGATGTGGAAGGGCCTCAGGCCACCCTTCCACCCTGTGCCACCCTCTCTAGTCAGGGGTGACCGCATAGCCTCATATGTGTCTATAGCTGGGACCCAAAATATAAATTTACATTTAGAAATTCTTTCCCCATTCTTTTCTCTAATCATATAGTTAGTTACAGAAAATGTAAAAATAAAGAATTACAATTCAATCCCTTGATCTCATTCAGGTTCAATTCTTACATTCTTTCCTTTGATCCCCAGTTCTTGTGTATCAGTGAAAACCTCTCCGGGATTAGACCTTCTGCATCAGTATGTGTGTAACCCTGAGAGGTGTTCCTTACTCTTCTGCTCTGGCCTCTGGTCCAGGGCACCATCTTAGCCTTTCTTCCTTAGAAGGTCCAGACCACTTGTCACACTCACTTAAAAAACACTCCACCATCACTTCTCGGCCTTTTGGCCAAGATCAAGTATAAAAAGCACTCCACCAAATAACCTGGGTTTCCTTTTCTTCTTTCTCTTTGTTCCACAAAAGTCCATCAGAATCATCTGCCCTATTGGAAACTGATCGAAGAACAAAGCAGGCCTAGAAACTGCATGTAGAAGCTGATTGAGAACAGGGCTTGCAGGAGTCCGAATGCTAGCTCCCTTCCTCGTTGCAGCTCACCCCTGGCCCAGTGGTGTCATCTTTCCAAGTCTGTGTCCAACTGTAAAACAGAAAAACAGCACCACGCCTTTGTGTTAGAACAAGGATTCAGTGAGATGACTAACACGGAATGCAGTTGGCACTGTGCCTGGCTTGTGCTTAGTAAATACTCCTTGCTACAATTTTTTTGGTCCTAGTCATTTCCAAGTTGCAAGCTTAATTGTCGTTACCCAGACAGTTATCATTTTATATGAATGTACTCGAGGACTGGAGTGAGTGATGCGTTCACTAATCAGTTCTGAGCGGGTGACTCATCCAGAAAGTGGTCCTCACTTTCTTGACCCTCTGTTTTTTCCTACAGCCAACAGTAAATCAGAAGGCTCGCCAGTCCTCCCCCATGAACCTTCAAAGGTGAAACCCGAGGAATCCAGGGACATCACCCGGCCTAGCCGACCAGCTGTGAGTGCTTCTCTAACTCAGGGGTGAACTCTGTTAATGTATGATGGAGCACACAGGGTAAGGCGATTGGCAAGACACTCGTGAGTTCAGCCAAAATTACTGAGATGAATAAGAACAGATTTTGGAGTGCAAAAGGCTATCATCCCTGAGCAGCAGGAAAATGGACCCACTTGGCTTGCTTTCCTTGCGTTTAGGGGTTTCAATATTAGCACTCTTTTAGCAAATGAAACTGGAGGAGGAAAAATGCCTACCATTCCATCATTTCTATGCAGCAACCTTGGAAAAATGATGTTGAAACTAGAAGTTAAAGAGACTTGGACATTGTGTTTGATATTTTTATATTCTGCTCTGACCCTATAGTATTTTACATGTATGTTAATATTACAGTTCTTCTGTAATCTTTCATGCCTCTAGGAGTGCATTGGATGGATCAAAACGGATAAGCATATGATGTAAATTTAAACCTGGCATCAATACCATGGCATGATAGGCCAGGGGATTTTCTTTTTTTCAAGATTTATTTATTTTTATTGGAAAGGTAGATGTACAGAGAGAAGATTTAGAGAAAGATCTTCGATCCGCTGGTTCATTCCCCTAGTGGCCGCATGGCCAGAGCTGAACTGATCCAAAGCCAGGAGCCAGGAGCTTCTTCCAGGTCTCCCATGAGGGTGCAGGGTCCTTAAAGAATGAAATAAAAGCATACAGGCTGAAATATGAAATTTGAAAATTAAATTGGAAAGAGTTAACAACTTATTTAAATTTGATAAGAATCTTTTCTACAAAATGGATGTCAAGTCTTTAACATGAAAGTGAGGAAATATACTGAGAGTAATAACGAGAAATCCACGTCATTCCTCGCTCATATTCTCATTGCTAGCTTGTATTATCAGGGTTTTTTGTTTTCGTTTTCGTTTTTGTTTTACAAATTATTCCAATGTATCTAACTTGCTACCTTTTCTCTGACTTTCTCTCCTTTCTGTGGCTTCTTCTGGATTGGGTTCTTCTTATTTCAGAGCTATAAGAAAGCTATAGATGAGGTCAGTATTCCCTTTGCTTGGTTGTGTTTTTGTAAGATGTACCTCTTACCCGATTTCCTGATGTTGACATTTGGAAAGATGTCTCATGGGATCACAGATGCAAGGTCACCGTGACCTGCTGGGTGGAGTGCCCTTCGAACGGAAGCTAGCCTGAGACCTTCAGGTCTCTCCATGGAAGGCGTCAGAGACCTTTCTTCTAAGCTAAGTTTTCACCTTTCCTCTCTTCGATTGGCTCATAGCAAGTTAATGGCACTGTTTCACCACCCAGTGTCTTCCCCATCCAAATCTGCACCTGCCAGCCTGGCTAGGAGATAGCTCTGTGCTGCTTCCTTAACAGACAAGACACATCGATCCCAGGGCACTGCGAACTTACAGGGTGAGATCTGGAACCAAAAAGTGACTGGATATTGCCAGGTTCATTTTGTGGAGCATTCACAACACCGTTCAGCAGCAACGTCAGCTTAATGGGTGTGGGTGAGTTAAGTGACGTTATCTCCCTGTCTGTGGAGACATCATTCCACTCAGAAAAGACATGGCTTTGTCAACCACAGGTCGATTGTTAAAATGATTGACCACCTTACTGCTGTTGGCCAGAGCTGCGTAAGTAGAATTTTCTGACTTTTTTTTTTTTAAGATAGGTCTTGCAGAGATTCCAAAATGCGTGGAATCTGAGACTGCCATTATGGCTTTAACAGTTGTCACTCTGCTGAACACTGTTTTGACGAATTTATGTGGAAAAAGTACAGCATTGTGATGAGAAATTGGCTTTGAGATCCTCCAGTAAATAACTGACAGGGACAAATTTTCTAACATTTCTGGCCCAGACTTTCCCCATCCATCCAATGGGATAAAAAGAAAAAATTCCTGCCCTACCTTGCTTATTAGATTTCCTAGGCTTAGTCAAAGTCAGGTGTGCAGAAGCATTTGTGAACTGTTAAAAGCTGCAGAAAGCCAGGAGATTGTCTTGTTTGTTGACGATGGGGCCAGTGGCTGGGAGCTGGCAAGTGAAAAGCATGCTTTTGTGCTTCTGATCTTTATCGACCAGCCTCACTTTTTCACTATTATGACCATATCACCATTCAGAATAATCCGGAAAATAGCTATCATAGTACCGAGAGAAATGTTAATCATGTATAACGTTGCATGTCTACAGTGTGTGGGTGGCATGCACAAGAAGGGGAGAGGGGACCTTGTGCGCTGTGGCCTTGCTTGCCGCTTTCCTGCATCTGAGTGAGGGAGGACAGGGCTATCACCATGTTCAGTCATTTTCTGCTAGAACAAAGGAAGAAAGAGAATGATGTTCTTGGACTGTAGTCTGCAATTTAAAAATGTGTATGAACAACCCAAGGGGAATTTCATCTGGCTAGATACTTGGCTTGAAGCTGGCTACTTAACTTGGGACATTTGGGGCTTTCAAGAGTTGCTCTCTGTAGTGCAGTGTGCTTCCCCCCAGTGGAAGAGACAAAAGGGGGCTTATAGCTGCACACTTCCACTGGGGCCACGTGTGGCTAGAAAAAGCCCTGGAGGTGTTTCTCAAAGCCCTATGTCTTGAGATGCACTGATCGGATCCAGTGCAGACCCAGTGGGTCTCAACCCGAGAACCTCTGCAGGTGATTCCTCTCTTCCCCTTCTCCCAGAGGCAATGTCTGGAAACAGTTCAAGTTGTCATTGGGATTCAGAGGTACGAGGCAGAGCCACTGACATCCATGCAAATAGAAGAGAGAGCCTTCTAAACACCTGCAGTGCACCCCACCCCTCTCCATGGTCAAGAACTGCCTGGCCCCCACATGTCAATTGTGCCACAGCGAGAAACCTTCCTTTATGCCCCTCACCCCCGCTTTCCTCTCCAAAATGAGCTTCCCTCTCCAAAATGAGCTTCCCTCTCGGTGACTGCTTCTTCTTTTATCTCACCTGAGATTAAAATCAAAGTCATAGAACTTCTTTAAAAATATGCTGCTTGTTGAGACTAATTTAATGGTTTATTTTTTCCCATAAAAAGCTATCTGTGGGAGTGCCCCATTAATTTGGCATTGATTTTTAATTAAAATAAAATGTCAGAGCACATGATAATTATTTACTACATGAAAATATTCTTTTGACTTTAGACAGTTAAATATGTGACATGAGGACTATGCACATAAGCAAATGCTGGCTTTTCTGCTCTTGTCCATAGGACCCTGGAAAGTTCCAGCACATATCCATTGATGGGGTAGAATTAACAATGATAACGGGTCCAGTCCCTTCTTTCCTGACTTGAACAGACTGAAGCTAGTATCCTAAGTTAGGTTTCCAAAAACAAGATTATTTTATTATAAACAGAAGGCATCAGCTTAAAACTTAATAAACAAAACAATAGTTCAAAGAGTTGAAATTTGCATAATCTGTCTTATTTCTAAAAAGAGAACTGAAAAAATCACATTTTTAGGGAAGGTGTGTATACATGTCAGCTTATATAAGCTTTTCTGAGTGAGAGTCTATCAAGTTGGTTGTAAAATGTGTTAGATCAAGGTGGCCTTTGAGTAAGAGCCTCCTCACTGTCTGTAGTTCGAAACAGCCAGCCATTTTGCAAGATTTCTTTTTCACTTATGAATCCTCAAATATTTTCATGCTAAATAACACTCTTATTTCTTAATACTTTTTAGTTCCAGGCTTGAGACAGCCAAAGAAATGAGTTAGTACAAGGGTTCATTATACTGGAGAAATTCGCACCAATGCCTGAGAGTAAAATGAATGGAAATGGACCTGAGCTCAGTGGTGTAAATTTTAGAACATATCTACATCTTTCATCTTTGCTATCATAAATTTTTACATAGGGAATAAATACAAAATGAAACTTCAACGAAACATGCAACTTACTGGCAATGAGAGATTAATTTTCCCAACTAGAAGTACTGCTTTACAGTTACTCTAAAGTAACTCTAAGTACTGCTTTAGAGTTATTGTTGCCTTGGTATTTTCATCTACATCTCATCCTTTAAGTTGTTAAAAGAAATTTGTAGTTAATATATCAAGAAAGTTAGGTATTTAATAGCAAAGAACACAATAGCAGAATCAGATAGCGGATCAGCACTTTAATTCTAAATACAGTTTAGAAAAATGTAGCTCATTTTCAGAAAATAAAATTGCTTTAAAATCAGTGAACTATGGGACTAGCTAAACATTTATAAATAATTGTAATTTAAAAGAAAAAAAAAAACTCTGTTTGAAATGTCAGAGATAAACAAGTCCTGGGGAAAAATGTATAATAAAACAAATCATCGCTAATACATTATATTTTACTCACATAATCATTAATAATGGAAATAAACTATTTTAAACCATATTCTCTCTTTAAGTTTATAATCAAATGTAACTTTTAATGACAAGTAATATTTTAAATGCTAATTTTGTTCTTTGATGAAACCTAATATGAGCCTACTATAAAGAAATCGAAATACAAAGTAATTTGTTATTTTATTGGTTTGTGAGATTATCACATCCTTTTCATTGCTTTAACAAATATCTAGGTGATAATAGAATATTCAAGCATAACAAACACTCCACTTTCTTTTGCATTTGTAAAAACAGTCAAAGGCTGAGAAACAGGTAGTAGCTTCTCCAGCTTTGGCTTATTGCCACTCCTGCTAAACAAGCAAACAAACACCATGAACAAAACTGCCTAAGATTCTAACTATGTGATAGATTTTTTCGACACTCTTTATATTTAAACGCCATTGATCCTTTTCAATGCAATTCCATTTTCACCTGGTTGGATGGGGTGACAACACCCACTGAAACCGAGGGCATGTGTCTGAGCAAATGTGCTTGTGCCAGCATGGAAGAACCCAGGCGAGTGTGTTTGTGTATTCAGTGCACGGCTTGAGTCTTCACACACTTATCCTTTTCCAAGAGCTTCATTGCAGGTGACTTTAGGACAAATTAAAAAGTCACTATTTCTTTCCCTTTGACATCAGAAAGAATTGTGTCTTTCACTTAACCCCTGGGTGTTTTGAACTTCTCGAACTTCAATACAATGTGGAAGTTCTGACTCCAAGTTTTAACTGAAATAGTCATGCCTGACTTATAGGTGGCTGCAGAGAAACATGCTAGCGTTACTGTGTTCTTAAAGTCACAATGATAATGTAACTACACACATTTTAGTTTCTTATCAATTTGGATAGATTTTATATCATCATCTAGATCACCTAGATTGTGCTGATCCTACATCAGGTGAATTGAACAAATACATTTCTGCATTGAAGTAAAGAGAGAATATGGCCCTAAGAAAACTGTGGGATTTAGTATTTTTCAATGAGTTTTTTTCTCCCTGATTCCCTATCTTTCCACATGGGTCCCTATATAGGGAGAAATGGTAAGACTGATGTCCAGTTGCCTTTTGCTCACTGCATGCTGTGCCATGGGCAGTTGGACCCATGCAAAGTAGAGTGGCCATGCTGTGGCTGAACTGCTTCTCTCTCCCGCGTTGCTCTGAAAGCATGAATGATTAGAGGCAGTCAGACGCTCAGCCCGCCATGTGCCTGGTGACCCAACGCCACCTCATCACATCCATAAGGCTAAAGGTTTCATCATCCTCCTGGACCCTGCAAAGTTGTCTCTCCCTCTGGGAGTTTTGCACATTTCTTGCTGTGTTCTCCACCAGGGTGTCTGCTGGAGAACTGGAATGGAAAACAAAAGAACATGAAACTCCTGTCCTTGTGAGAGAGGACTCAGGTTTTTTTGTTGTGGTTCTAGTTTTGTTCTGTTCTGGCTCTCAATGGCAGTGAGCCCAGGCTTTGGGTGGGCTATCATTTGATGCAGTGCCTCTGCTCTCCAGGAAATGATGACACACTCAAAGAGTCATTAGAGTAGCTGGAACCTTGGGATTATTCTGGGACAGATGTTAGAGGTGGGAAGAGTAGTGGTAGAGGGGAGAGGACATTGCTGTGGCTTGGGCAGGAACCCTGGAACACTGCAGAACAATTTCTAATCCCATGCATTTTCCCATGAACTCTGAGGGTGTCCAACTTCACCTGCCCGAGGTAAAATGAGAACTTCCTGTCTGCATATGTGTGTATGCACACAACATACATACATATATATTCAAAACTCAAAAGTCTAAGTCTTGCTATGGGTCTTGAACAAAGTGTAAAAGGATTTCATCTTTTTTTTTCTAGCTTCTACGTGCTGCAAACATCGTTTCCTTAGCTCCATGCAGTAACTATGTTTGTCACAGTTCTATAGAGAGCTGCTTCTTTTCTTGTTGCTTAAGCTGGAACACTGATTTGCTGAGAGAAGTCGCTGTGGTCTTCTTGACATGTCACACACACTAAGCAGACCATCTCTGTTTGTAGGATCTGACAGCATTAGCTAAAGAACTGAGAGAACTCCGCATTGAAGAGACAAACCGACCACTGAAGAAGGTGACCGACTACTCCTCCTCCAGTGAGGAGTCGGAGAGCAGTGAAGAAGAGGAGGAGGACGGCGAGAGCGAGACCCATGATGGAACAGTGGCTGTCAGTGACATTCCCAGACTGATGTAAGAATATCATATTATAAACATAGGCAAGGAGGGACTTGGAGATCTCTTTCAAGAGAAAATATGCGTTACATAAAGGAGCCTGGGTGGGTCTCTGACAAGATGAAACCACATTGGGGATCTGGGTTTCTATGAAGGTAGTAGACTTTTTATGATTCTTTTGCCCCACAGACACAATCATTTAGACCACATAGTATTTCTAAGACTGCACATTTTACCTGCCTGTTGCCATTGGACTATCTGACCCTTTGGTGACTCTGCCTGGGTCTTTACCTTTGACAACCAGACTGTGCATTCACAATGGTACCTAGGAATGACAGTGAACAACATGAGACATTTGTTCATCAGTACATGGGAAGTAATGCACTTGACAGTGCTGGTTAGCATCCCAGCCTGTGAATCAGACATCATATAATCAAGCAGTGAAACTTCCGAGAGTCTCATTTGAATATTCCTTATACCATTCTGTTTCCTCCCTGCCAGAAGGCACAAGTGCCCCTTCACTGGTTTATGTTAACTTAGATAGAACAAGATGCCAGTTTCAAGCCTTCTCTGTTCATCACCAGCGCTGGCTCAGTTGCTGGTTGCTCATAAGACCACACACCTGTATATACAGAAGATGCCATTTCGGGCCAAAAAATTTTTGTTCTGCCAGTGGAGTTTGGAGAAGCATGACTGCCAGTCTGAAGGGAGTGATTGATTAATCATCATTTCATTCAAGCAATTCTTAGAAGCAAATCTGATTATCATAGTGAAAATCCATACTTGTTATTTTACTGTTGCTTATCCAGTTATTGACAAACACAAATGTGCTAAAATATGACATTTTGAAACAAAGTGTATTAAATTGCCCTTTTAATCACAACTAAAACTGTCCTAGAAGCAAAATCACTAACCAGAACATTTCTGCCACCCACACTGGCCGTTTCCGTGTGTTGGTCTTTATTCAACATTGCTGTCGCCTTGTCACCGATGCTCTGAATTCCCTTTATGCACTGAGCACACAGCTACCTGGATGAAAGTCAATTGTGAAACTAAGATTGCTGAAATAGTCACTGTGTGTTGGATTCTGCCTTCCCAAAGTTTATATTCTAGTTGGAGGCAAACCATAGTAGACATGGGAAACTGCAGGCTGAGACCGACATTTGGAATAACCATTGGCAGCAAGGAAAGGAGCAGAGCATTTGGCTTAAGCCCTCTGTCATGTTTTAGCAATGCTGTTCATCCTTACACTCCAACGGCAGCCTTTCCCCCGCTCCAGAAAGATCCACCTTCCTAAAACTTCCTGAGTAGACCACTCTGGGTTTCTTTTTATTGTCTGGCACTTTCCTGCTTCCTGTTAATCATTTCTTCACAGCCTAGCCCGCACAGGTAAAGTCTGTTCTCTCCCCTTGCCTGTCACTGTATTATGTGTTTAATTCTGTTTATTCATGGAGTCGCTTGACTCGGGAGATGATGGTGATGATGATGATGATGATGATGGTGATGATGTTATAGTGTTTGTCTCACCCTCTTGAGTTGTGAAATCCCAAGGACAGACTGTTTTACACATCTCTACTCCCTCTCTTCTTGCACGGTGCCTAGATTAAAGTCCCCTCTGGTGACTGTGATTCACATTTAACTGCCGCACACTGAATCTGCCAAGTCCTAACTTTAAAGAGACATGGTGTAATCCAAGGGAAAGACACTTGGATTACACCATATCTCTTTAAGAGACAAGGGAAAGACAGCATGACAGACAAGAGCAGTGGTGATGTTGGAATCTCAGGGGAAGACCTGAAGACCCTCAAGGTGAGTTTAGTGGGAACATAGACAGTATGAGGTGTAGAGAGGGCCTGGACTTGTGAAACCAGACCAGGAGATGAGTGTTTTATCATGCAGTCATTGGGAGCTGTTGAAGCTGTGTGAGAAGGAATGACACGATCTTTGCTGCATGCAAAAGAGGCGAGCAAGATGATTCGGAAAGAGGCAGACTAGAGACTGGTAAAAAGGCTTATAAGCTTTGCTCTGATAATTCAGGTAAGAAACAAGGTGATGATAGAGTGCTTGTCCTGGGTGTGGTTATTAAAGAAAGGGTAAATTTTAGAAACAGATCATCATCCATTAAAGCATATTTAATTTACGTAATCTAGTAACATTTAATTATATGTGAGATACACTAGAAAGTTGAAGGATGCAAATATATGTATGTTTATTCCAATATGATAAATACTGTGCATATATTTTCTATGTTTGTAAAATGAATACAATCTGTTCTCGAGCATGACAGTCACATGTCTAACAAACTTCACACTATTAAAAATTCCTTATAAAACATGTGCTCCTTTAGATATAGAGTATTTTGCGGTTAGAGTCTTCCTTGTAGACGTTCTTATTGTTTTTATTTTCTACTGTTAATATAAAAATTACATATTGGACTATGTATTTATAGAACAGAAAATGAAAATACAACACACTTTGGTACCATGAAGTGTGCACAAAAGTGTTTTCTCAGGAATGGAGTCCCTGCCATTCAGACAAGCAGCTGTGGATTCTGATTTTCAAAAATGCTGCTTTTTTCTTTAAGCAATTTATTATTTGTTGATTAAAGTATAACCTAAAAGAATGCATATGACTAAGTTAGTGTCCACAAATACCAGTGACACTATTTCTAAATACTTTGTGCATAGAAGAAAAATATTAAATTGAGGGAAACAAGAAACTCATGAAAGTGATAGCTTTTGAATAAGGAACTTTTATGGAATCCTCAGTTATGTAATGGTCATGCACTGCTTTTATTATTAGGGGAAATTAATAGCTTCATAAAACAGGAATAAAACATCATGTAAGTTGATCCGCCTTGTATCAAGCAAACCAAAGAGGCATCCTTTGGTGTCAGTGACTTTCCTCAAGTACCAGCAGGTGCCTTCAAACAGGATGTAGGGCACAGTCGTGGTTGTCAGGAGAGCCGGCTGCTACACAGAGTACTACACCATTCAAGAAAATCCCAATGAAGGCCAGCTGAGCAACAGTGCCATATAACTCTGTGTCCTCTTTCCCAATCTTACTAAAAGCTGCGGTTGTGACCTCACTGCTGGAAGGCTTGCTGTCCTTGCCCTAAGTCCTCTTGGCTCTCCCAGTTGCCGTTCTGGCTCTGGAGTGATGAATGCTCTGAAAGAATGACAGCAGGTGCTCCATCCCAACCCCTTACAACCTATCACACCCCTGGAGTCCATGATTTCCTCTAATGCACACTCTGGCCAAACAGACCTCCTTATTAATCTACAGAAATCTTTACCCCCAACAGAACGCTTCCCCTTGGAATGGCCTCTCCCTGTCCCTTCTATTCTAGTATCTTGCATTACATTTGAGTGTACTTGTAATGCTGTAAGGTTCTTATGGATATCAACAGTTTTCAGAGCCATATTTATTCAGCTTTTATGTCCACAACCCAGAGCCAAAACCAAGGACCTTTCAGGTAGCAAGTGCTCAATAAATGTGCATGTAATCCAGTTAAATCAATATTTCCAGCAACACTCTGACAAATCCAATTAGAGGAAATTATTGTTCCCAGCCTGCAACCTAATTACAGTAAATTTGCAACAGTTTTCCTTCTACTCAGTGGACTTTTTTGCTTTGTTTTTTTTTTATAATCTTTATAGGATTTGGGGCAACTAATTTTTCCTATTCAGTTTCTCTATTGGAAAAGTCATTTTTAAAACAAAGGATTGTTACAGTTGTTATTTTAAGCCATTGTGGGTATTGTTTAATTTTCTTTCCCCTCCTGCTAAAAAAAAAAAATTATTTCTTAGAGTAGTTTGATGTACAGAAAATTTGAGAACAAAGTATAGAATCCCCCCTCTTTTTCTCCCTTTTGCCGTCATGGTTTCTGCTAATTAGCGTCTTACAGTAGTAACGGTCATATCATAAGGATTGAACCAGTATTAGTCTGTTCTTATAAACTGCCACTGTTTTTTCAGATTCCCTTAGTTTTTATCCTAATTTTCTTTTTCTCTTCAAAGATCTCATTCATCCCAGATGCTACATTAAGTTTTCAAAGCTGCTCAGATGACTCCTTGCAATAACAATTTCTGAGACTTGATTAAATTTTTATTAACTTGGCAAGTGTGAGGATTCCTGAGTAGATATGATAAAGATACCCCTCTATTGGAACCTTTCTGACGTTATTCTCACGATTGCAATAGATTTATAGGGACCCCAGAGGAAGCTTGGTGTCTGATCATATTATGTCAAGAATACATCCTGTTAACATGTGTTATGACTGACTGGCCAAGGCATGGTTGAAGTTTTCCACTGTAAAGTGGCTCTTCCCTACCTCTCCTCCTTCCTGTGCCATATTCCTTGGAAGAAAGCCACTAGGTATGGCTCACACTTAAGGCCCTGGGAATTAGAGTCCCCTCCTTGCAGGTTGGGAAAACTATGTAATTTATTTGAAATTCTTCTCCACAGGAGATTTGGCTCTCCTTTTTTTTTTTTTTTTTTTTTGCTAATTTATTCAATCTTTATATCAGGATAGAATTGTAGCTATTTATTTTGGACTTCCTGTTATGATCCAGTGAGGGAACTTCCATTCCAAATCTTCATGAAAACTGAATTAAAACATAAGTTTATTCTGGTGCAAACGTTCTTTAAATCAGTGCATGGGAGGAGTCATCCAAAAAGTTCATGGAAAAGGCATATTATAAAAACTATGCACTGGCTTCCAAATCTTTTTGCCTTAAGATGAAGTTGCCTTTTGATTCTACTTTTCTGCAAACATCTTGAGGTCCCCTCTCTAGTCTATTTTGTTGGTCAGATTCTTCCGTCTTTGAGCATGAAGGGCTCTTTCAGTCCCCTTCTACACCCCTCAGTGTATATACATGCTTTCGTGTGTGAACATTGGAACATGTCCTAAATTTCTGACACTGTAAGATACTCCAAATATACTTCATATATTTTCTGTACCAGTCTTGAAATCAATCATTTCTCTTAGGAGCCCTGATTATTTTTATTGGAGGGTGATGGTAGAGACCATTGTAGGAGTGCTCACTCTGCTCATTGCTACTGCAGTGTCATTTCTTTGAGTCTCTTTCCATTGATAGTGCAAGGAAGTACACACACATATTAACCAATACATGTATGTATATCAACAAATAGATGTGTAGTCACCTGTGTCTATGTTAAACTAAGTATGAGTTAATATTGACATCTTGGGACTAGTGCAGTGGCTCAACAGGCTAATCTTCCACCTGCAAGCCCCAGTTCATACCCCAGGTGCTCCACTTCCAATCTAGCTGCATGGTTGTGGCCTGAGAAAGCAGTGGAGAATGGACCAGGTCTTTGGGCCCATGCACCCACAAGGGAGACCCAGAGGAGGCTCTTGGCTCCAAGGTGTTGGATCAGCTCACTAGGATTTCTTTGAGAAAAGAACCAGCAGATGGAAAACCTTTCTCCCTGTGTCTTTCCTTCTGTCTGTGAGTCTCCCTTTCAAGCAAAAACAAATACACTTTTTTCGAAAATACATATACCACCAATTCTAATTCATTGCCATATAAATCATTCTTTTCAAGCAATATAATTTTTAAGATTTTATTTATTTTTGTTAAAAAAAGAAGAGCTATGGGTAAAAACAAAGGAGAGATCGAGAAAGAGTGCCCATCGCTGATGCACTCCCCCAAACAGCTGCAATGGTTGCAATGGCAGGAGTCAAGAGGTCTGAAGCCAGGACTCAGGAGTGTCCTCCAGGTCTCCCATGTAGGTCGCAGGGCCCAAGAACTTGGGATGTACTCTGGTACTTTTCCATGCCGTAAGCAGGGAGTTGGATAAGAAGTGGAGCAGCTAAGACTCAAACCCACATCTCTATGGGATGCCGACACCACAGGCGGGGCCCAGCCTGTTAAACCCCCTTGCAGACCCCTAATGGATCACTCTAAATACTTCCCATTGCTTATCTGTAGATTGTAACACTATCCGTGAGAAAGCTGGTTCTCATCATGCATCACCGTTTGCTTAAATTACTCACTTGCAGTTTACATGCATAAAAATATTGAAATTATTAACTGTGTACCTCCCTTTGCCTTTTGCCTTACAAACTTTGCTCATTTCCAGGATTATTTAGGCCAATTACTTTCCTTCCATTCTTTTCACTGGAGTTGCACATACATTTGCAGTAACTAAATTCTCACTGTTCACTTTTTTTTCTGAGATTACCCAGCGTCTTCACTGATTTTCTTCCTAGGTTTTAAAATTTTTATTGCATTTGTACATATTTAAGATGTACAGTGTGTTTTTATTCACATATGCAATATGTTCTTCTTCTCCCAGCTTATTTAAGTATCCATTCTACACTTAGAGATGATTCTTGGGGAGCAATGAAAACATTTAAATTCTACTCTCAATAAATTTCAATTGTGCTATAATACAGTGTTAGCTGTATTTGAAAATCAAATGAACATAGTGGTTAAAAACTAGGACCTTTTCTGTTTCTGCCATTTTGAGCATCAAATTCTTTTAAACGGTGATGGATACTACTGGTTTTTTGTTTTGTTTCATTTTGAGGCCTTGAAAGAGCGTCCAGCCCAATAGGGATATGCAGTGTTGTAGCTTCTAGAGATTGCTGTGGGTTGTACATGAATCCTGAAATATTTTCTCTTTTCACTGATTTTTGTAAATTTGTAGATGCTGCTGTACCACAATGTTTTGTGGCATATCCCAATATATTTTTGTAGTTTAATAACTATCTAAATTATTTTTGGTACATCCTAGGGAACTCAGTGCTAAAAATATATTTGACATTATGAAACAGCAAAATCTCACATTAGTTGTTAAGGACTTTTTCTATAATTGTTTAGTTTTTTATAATGATAGCATGGGTGATCAGGATGGGAAGGATTGAGATTTAGTAAAGTGGGTAAAGTTATTGTTTCCAAATTTGCTATTTTTTCTTGTTGTTTCTGGGGTAAGGAGTGTCTTAAGGACATTTTTAACATGCTAACAATTGTCCTCAGAGCTGGTCAGAACAAATGTATTTTGACAATAAGCTTGAATGAAATCTCTACTAGAGACACTAAACAACACCTTTGACCCAATGTACCTTGAATGATTTCATAAACACTTAGAAAGTGCTCCCTACACAGCATGTCCAGTGCTTGGCACTAAAGATGCCATTGCTCATGAGATGTACTGCAGAGAGAGAGAATGAGCTTAGAGTCCCTGGACCACAGTTTGGAAGATGTTAGCCCAAGGGTTTTAGAAAATGGAAAAGAACCTTCCAGGGAGACAAGACAAACTAAGTCACTAGAATTCTCATAGTATCATGAGAATAGGAAACGATTATAAATTCCATGCTGAAAGAGGTGCGGGATTTGTTTTGTTTTGTTTTTTTCTTTTAAAGCAAAAACAAAACAAAACCAGTTAGAGGTTGGCAAGGACCAGATCATGGAGAGGCCATAGAAAGGAGCTTGCAGTTTATCCTGTGGCTGGTGGAGAACTGCAGAAGGTTCGAAAGCAGATGAAAAGATGTAGTCAGATTTGTGTTTCAGGGAGTTAATGTTCCTAACTATAAGGCAGAGATAAAAGAAGAAGGAAATTAGAGATGGAATGACCAACAAGACTGTTGATCAGGTGACACGGGAAGCAGACCTACTGCGACAAGCACAGGAAGGCCAGAAAACATTGCAGACATGTTCAGGAGGCAGAAGGGATAGGAGCTAGGATGAGGACGAGGAGATAAAAGAGGCCAGGATAAACATAGAGCTTCTAGAATGAATAAACAGTTGACCTGTAATGTCTTACTCAGGTCATCAGTGCAGAAGGAAGGGAGATCCGTTTAAGAAGAAAGAGGATTTCAGCTGTTTGAAGGGAGGAAAACTGGCCCTCCAGGTGGAAATAGCTAAGATGCAGCAGGATACTTTGCTGCAAAAGGAGATTACAGATTGATTTAGGATTATTCTGCAAATGAGTGATGATAATAAAGGTCAGGGACAAGAGGATGATAAGAGGTGAAGCAGAGTCAAGCAGAATCCTGGGGACCATTTGTCCTTCAGAATAACAGATAAAGAAATTGAGTGGTCACAGAAAAAAAACTGAGGCAAGCTTATCTCACCATAGCCAAGGGAGGAAGAGAAGCATAGAGAAGTGATCCACAGTGTACTGACAACAAGACAACCTCTCTGATCTAAATATGTTCTGCAACTGGGAGGCAGTGGGATGCCTCTGGTCGGGGGATCCTGTGAGCTACGTTGGCTCCTGGCTTTCACAGTGCTCATCCAGACAGTTGGAGGCATTTGGGGAGTGAACCAGCAGGTGGAAACTTCACTTCCTTTCACTTCTTCCCCACTTCTCAAATGAATGAAAAGTGCATTGTAAAAATTAAGTTCTGCAATCCCTCAAATGTGAACGGTCTGCTCTGTTTTGCCTTTTAAAAAGAAACATGTGAAGAGGACGTTTGTAACATGCAGAAATTTGTGGCAATTTTGTATATCAAAAGATATCACCTTATATCTGACAACATTATAGAAAATGTTGGCTATTTCTATAAGGTAGACATTCTAGAAAATGTCTTGGACTACATTTCCATTTCTGGATTCACCCTCATCTGTCTGTCTTTCTGTTCAAAATGAATATTTCTCAACTTCTTAAATACTTTATAAAGTTCTTGGACTCTGACAGCATCTTAGAAGCCAGAGATGATTTTTAAATATGTGAGAAGCAAAATACTCAAATGAATGAAGTGATCACAGTTAGCACCCATAAAGAGAATTAATCCTTAAAACCTTTCTTTTTAAAAACAGCTTGGAAAAAAAGGCAGGGAATGGGTTATGCAGTGGTTAATGCACTGCTTTGAGACAGCTGCATCCCATATTGGAACTCCTGGATTTAAGCCCTACCTTGCTGCCTTGCTTCTGACTCAGCACAGGGAGGAACAGATGATAGCCCAAGATTTTGGGACCCTTGACTTGTCGGAGACCCAGTTGGAGTTCCCAGTTCTGAGCTCCCATTTTCACCTTAACTTCACCTAGCCATGTCTATTGTCACAATCTGAGGAGTGAACCAGCAGATGGCAAGATCTCTGCCTATCTCTGTCTGCCTTTCAAACAAATGAGAAGATAAAATAAGAAAACAGTAACTATGGAATTGAAAATCAAAATCCTCCTTCTAAGAAACCGTGCTGTTCCAAGCAGAGTCTGTGCACGCTGCATTGCCTGCCTGCTCATCCAAGGCAGAGATGTTCTATGTTGTGTGAATGAGAGCCCTCACATTTCTGGCAGTCATCCCTTGTTCAGCCCTGGTGCTGTGCTCCGTGCAGCAGGACACACAGGGGCATCAGTATATGCTGTCGATCAGCTTGTCAGCATTCTATTTACCTTTTGCTATTATATCTATTAAAAAAATCAGAAGTTGCAGAATTACAGAGTTACAGAAAGAGATACACACAGAGAGATTTTATTGTCTCCTGGTTCACATCCCAAATGCCCCAAGATCTGGGACTGGCTCAGATCAAAGCTAAGAGCCAGAAACTCCATGACAGCCCATACACATTGAGAACATTAGTAGGGAATTGAATCAGAAGCAGAGCAGCTGGAATTGGAATTGGAATCCATACATGAAATGCCTATGTCCCAGGCAGCAGCTAACCTACTACTGTGCCACAATGCCAGCCCCATGTCATGACATCTTAAACACAATAGGGAGGAAAAATTGGAAATAAATGTACTGCAATGTGGAACAGTTGTAGAGTTTTAAAAAATGCTGACTACTGCCAAGTTAAATGGGATGCATCAGTAAAGCAGAAGGTTCTTAATTGAGAATCTTTATAAAAATATAAAATCCATCTTATGTAATGATTATTTGTTCACTCCTATTGCCAAGTATTGAGTAGGTGTTGGGTATGTAATACTGAGCGAAGAGTCTAGACAAGGCATCTGTCCTCACATACGTAAGAGAAAAGGAGAATGCGAAAGAGAATCGGAAGATAAAAAATCAGCAATTATGAAGCAAACTACTAAGGAGAAAGGCAGGATCCCCTAAGATGAGATCAGGGCCATGGGAGGGAACTGGGCAAGAGGCAGGTTGCAAAGAGGTTTCCAGGCAGAAGGAAGAGCATGTAGAAAAGCCTGAGTGTCTATGGTCCCAGAAGGAGGTGGAGTGGGAGAGCATGCACTGCCTGGGAGGCCCCGTGCTCACGACAACCATTCCCAATGGAGGACAGGAAAACTGACTCACTCTGGCTGCAGGACAAAGATCGTGCATGTGGGATGTCTGTCCAGAAATCAGGACACTAAAATTCATAAATAGGTGGGCTATGTGGCTTAGCAGTTAAGATACTGTCTTATGGAATACCTGAATTTGACCTTTGGGCCCAGCTCCTAACATCTTCTTCCTACTAATGCAGACCCTGGAATACAGTGGCGATGACTTAATTGAATCACTCTCACCATATAGGACAAGTGGCTTAGGTTCTTGGTTCTGGTTCAGCTCAGCCTGGCCCTGTTCATTGTGGATATCTAAGGATGGAGCCACAAGGTGGGAGCTGTGTCTCTGTCTCTTTCTCCCTCGGAAGAAAAGATTTAATTCATAGAGAGTATATTTAAGGTCACATAAACATACTTCAGATGATCAATGTTACGTATATTGTATCACAATAAAAACAGCTAATGTGGGCAGTAATCAGGTATTCCCTAAGCATTCAATTGCCGTGAATATTGTTCCTTCCACTTCTCAGACCAACAGGCGCTCCAGGGAGTAACGAGCAGTACAATGTGGGAATGGTCGGGACACACGGGCTGGAGACTTCTCATGCAGACACCTTCAGCAGCAGTATTTCAAGAGAAGGAACCCTGATGATCAGAGAGGTGAGTTGGTTTCAAAACTGTGGAGGAAGTACATTTCTTAAGCAGTTTTGTATTAGAAGGTGTTCTTAGCATGGAGCATGAAGGGAACCTGTACTTCTATAAGCTGGGTCATTTCAGTTGCCCACTGCCTTCTTTCCTGCAACTTTCTGTGCTTTTGCAATACAACTAAATTACATGGACCCAAACTCTTCAGTGGGGACTATGCAAATTAGAATACAGAATTTGAGCCTGAGGACATACAACTGGCAAACCCAGATGTTTCCTACAATAGGAAAACAGAAGTGAACAGTCTGTGAATACCATGTCATTTGTTATGCCTGCTCTCTCCATGGTTTTGTGTTGGAGGATTCCATTGCATACCATATTTAGTAGTTCTGAGAGAGAGTGATGTTTTCTAGTCATCTTATCTAAATTAACTGTGAAAACCATCTCACTGTTTTTAGCGAAGGTATAAAGAAATATACACATCAGTTTTAAAGTGTACCTTCTCCCTCTTATTTTTGTTGTTGTTGTTATGTTTTAACTCTAGGAACATCCTTTCATTTCTTGGGAGACACACATTCCTTTCCTCTGTCTTTCCAGCACCCAGTGACTCCCTATTGTATCTAATAGGTCCCTGAAAAATTTCCCATCATTTTTACTTTATCCTAATCCTGGAAGTTTGAGAATAATCCTTCATTTACTTGGATGAAAAAAAAAACTGTTTGACTTCTCCTTGCATTTATCTTTTCTAAAATTTCATAAATAGTAATATTAAATAGATCAATAAATGTAAGTTTTCATTCCATAACAGTTACTGATCTTATTTTACATTGTCCTTAGGATTGAAACTCTTTGGCTTCTCACCACTGCCAGCTCTTTCCTCTGACACATACACCATCTGTAACTCCTTCAATCAGCAGAGTTGGGAAACACTAAGAATGCTCTACTCTCCACAAGGGCAGAGGGTATTTCATTTTTTTAAGGAAGAGGAGAAGCATAGTTTTGAAATGAATGAGGTAATAGGTGGCAGTCGATGGAGGCAAGAAAACTATGCACAAAGCAAACTGGTAGGATTCTATCGTTTGACCTCGTCAAATCTTTTAAGCCGACTTTGAAGCTCCTTATACCTGGAATGAAAAGTGGACTTGGCTAGTGAAGTTGACCTTGTGTGTTTCCGGTGTCTACATTTCCCAAATCCATACACTTATGGATAACTTCAGCATAGCATGGAGGGTTTCTATAGCTTTTCGCTTGAGAAAACCAGAGGGACAATGTTCTGGAGTGAGTTGCCCTCTGACTCTGAAACAAAAGGACCCCAGTTTCCAACATGAGTTAAAATGTTCTCGGGTTTTTATAATAGAGTCTGTAGCTCCAAGCAGACATTTAGAGACACAATTTCTTTTCTATTTTCAGCCGTAACAGAATGTTTGAAGTTGCTAAAACATCCCCTGTTTATGACTATAATCAAACACTTTGAAAAGCAGCAGCCATTAATTTCACACAGAATTTGATCTATTGAGGACTCCAAAGCCTTTTTCAATTTCCAAAGTCTGCCCTTCCCCAAAAAATGAGTTTTTAAAATAGCAAATTGCTTCCACCAGGGTTAGCCAGAAAAACACAATAGATACATATGTATGTATCTGTAGTATGAAGAAACGGTGCTGAGTTTGGGAAGGTCAGGAAGTCTAGTGGTCTGCCACCTGCAGGGCTGCTGGTTGTATAGATCCCATCTGAAGGTTTGTAGAGAGTTGACATGTCCCAGCTCAAAATGGGAGACAGGAAAAAGAGAGGGGAGCCAATTCCTCCTCCCCTGGATTTTTCTGTTCAAGCCTTCAAAGAACAGGTTGATGTCTCTACTGAGTGCATCAATTCCAATGCCAATCCCATCCAAATACAATGCTTAATCTGGGCACTCCATTTCCTAGTCAAACAATAAACATCATAAAACCTTGAGTAGAAATGCATTAGAACTACATGTATTGGAAAAGAGGAACTTAGGTTCAAACATAACCTGACAAATAAGAAAATAAAAATTGATTATAGTAAAATTAGTTTATTGGTGCATACCACTAATTCAGTGTCCCAACACTGAACTCATTCAACTGATCATCCATTTGTTGGAAACGCTATTCTCCCTCCCCACCTACTGCCCATCTTCCAGCCATTAAATCCCTGCAGATGTGGCACAGCCTGGTCTTTCTCCTCAAAGCCTCTTCAGGACTCCATGGACCTCTGTTATCACATCCCTCTGGTGTCAGCTGGGATCTCACCAATGTATGTCCATCTCACTGAGCCACAAGACTAGCTTGTCATCATGAAGGCTCTTTTTGGTTACAAGTAATATAAAGAACCTGTCTACAATGCATGCCTGTCTTACTGCACTAACAGATACAGTATGTTTAAAATGGAAGCTAGATTCATTTCACATACTTTGATATTCATGGTGACCTTGTTTTCATTGTCTACGTCACAAAGCATCTTAATTCCTTACTAAGAGATTCAACATTACTGGTAGAAGATAAATGTGATCTCTTACATCATGTCAGTATTTTAGAACTCATGTTAGATCTGATTAATCATTGTTTTGACCTGTGAATGCTAAAGGGCCTGTGAATTGAGTAACATTGCCTCTTCGTTTTCTTAGAAGCACTTGTATGTGGGTTTTTAGTATTAATTTCATGCTACTGCCTCTTATCAGCAATATTTTAGGCTGTGCATAGGCTTGCTTCATTGTAACATGGCATTAGGATCTGTTATCCAATTCATTAATATCATATACCCACCC
Source organism: Ochotona curzoniae (assembly GCF_017591425.1). NCBI lineage: Eukaryota > Metazoa > Chordata > Mammalia > Lagomorpha > Ochotonidae > Ochotona > Ochotona curzoniae. Next base: position 28,535,517 of record NW_024467096.1, read on the forward strand.
CAACACATACACACACTCCACAAGAGAAACTTCGAAGTATGAGTTCCACTCAGCTCCCACACCTTGTGGTGTCCCTGTCTCCTACACCATATGTGACAGAAGACCCCTACACCGTATGTGACAAAGCCCAGAGCCAATCCATGGATGAAATATGAGTACAGAGACTTGCTCTTGTTTTCATAGGTTCCTCTCATCCACACCCATATGACAGCCTTTTAGGCCCCTTTCTGATGTCCCCTCTGTGTTGTGTCCTCTTAGACATCTGGAGAGAAGAAGCGATCTGGCCACAGTGACAGCAATGGCTTCGCTGGCCACATCAACCTCCCAGACCTGGTGCAGCAGAGCCATTCGCCAGCAGGGACACCAACGGAGGGCCTGGGCCGTGTGTCTGCCCATCCCCAGGAGATGGACGCAGGAACTGAAGTAAGTGCTGTGCGGTGGCCCTGCAGTGCTATTCTGCTCCACGATTCTAAAATCTCACTCTCTTCAATAATGAGGTCTTGCCAAGCCCCCTGAAACATACTTTGTTAGTTTCTGCTATGTTCATGAAGCTGCGCTGTGTTTATGTGAACAAAGAAATCATCGAAGCAGAGCTGTAGAAACCTCTGTCATATCATCCGGACCCAAATCTGTTTTTATAGATGGGAATACCGCACTCAGAGAGGTCCAGTGACTTGCCTAAAGCATACTGCTGTTTGTTCATAGAGCTCCAGCCACAACTGGGACCTCCTGTCTTCCAGGACAGTGACAGAAGGTTGAGCAACTTCAAAGCCAACAGTGGAGGTTCATATTTAAATAAAATTAATGACACTGTGTTTGACTTGAATGAAGGGAGGTTTCAATGATTTCCTTAAGCTCATTTACAGTATTCATAGATAGGTTCTTGAAGTGTTCAAGCTGCTCGGCTCCAAGCAGTGTGAGAAGGAGAAACAAGGACAGTGGTATGAGAAGCCTAAATATGCTCAAATGTTGAGCAGTGCCCCTAAACATTGTTGAATGAGATGTTGCATCAGTTCACATGATAAAATGCAACCTGTACTCCAAAATGTGATATTCTCACTACAGCTCTGATCGTCTGATAGCTAGTTCAACCCTACCAATGCACAGCAGCTATAGAACAACCAGTACCAGGAGGGGCTGGGAAGAGGTGCCTTGCTTTGACTCAGTAGTTCGTGTATGGACAGTGAAACCCAGCAAAGACTCTGTGATCAGTCTTAAACCCAGCAAACACCTTTAGACTGTTTGCTGCTGCAGTGTCTATGGATCTGTTCAGCTTGGTCCTCTTGCTTATTACCAGTACGGCATGGGGAGCAGCACCAAAGCCTCCTTCACGCCCTTTGTGGACCCCAGAGTGTACCAGACATCTCCCACTGATGAAGATGAAGAGGATGAGGAATCTTCAGCTGCAGGTAAGCCAGGAGGCCCCAGTGTTATACAAACAGCTTGCTTTTTTTTTCTTTTGGAAAAGAAAATGGAAATTAATTTTCCATTAAATTTCCTTAATATGAAAATTAATCATCAATTCAGTAGGTAAGCCATTTACTGCCTGGTCCTTATCTTAAAAGGGAAGGCTTCTATGGTTTTTTTTTATATGTAATTCATAAAGCAAATTTTTGCTTCCTTTTCTTTTTTTCTTTTTTCTGCTTTACTGTGGCTAGGAAGCCAGAGGTATCCAAGAACTTTAGGAAAAGCTGTTCTTCAGCGACCTATGAATTCACCATCTATTTCCCAAAAGCAGTTTCTGGGTATAAACCTATGCACGCAGTAGATGCCTAATGATTGTGTGTTGTGTTGAGTTTGAGGTGTGTGCTTCCCATCACGCAAGTCTGGCTGATTTAGAGGACAGTCTTGCTTTCTAGAATTCTGCAACTAACTAATCTTCAAAATCAGCTCAGGCCGGTTTCTTAATTGATGTGAGATTATAAAAAGCAAGTATTTCTTGTGTTTATTACAAGACGTTGTGATGGTCTATTGAATTTTTTATGTAATATTAAAAATCCTAAACATGCGAAATAACGTTTATAAGCCTGTCTTGTCAGTAGATAGAATACCGCTTCTATGAATGGCTTGCAGTTTATGCTACTAAAGATAATTGAAAAGGAAACAGTCTCGGATTGTCTGTGCCTTCACTGTTAACACACACTAAACAAGGAGGAGCAACAGTGTTCCGATGCCGATGCTCCATGTCTTCATCGCTTGTCTTGTAAGATGCCACTGATGTCTCCGATTCTTTTTCTTGAAGCTCTGTTTACTAGTGAACTTCTTAGGCAAGAACAGGCCAAACTCAATGAAGCACGGAAGATCTCAGTGGTGAATGTAAACCCAACCAACATTCGGCCTCATAGTGACACACCCGAAATTAGAAAATACAAGAAACGATTCAACTCGGAAATACTTTGTGCAGCTCTGTGGGGTATGTTGGTGCTCTTATTTGATTTACTGCTTAGTAATGAATTGACCCTCGACCAGGAGAAGCTTGTGAATGTTACCTGGTTGGATCGTAGATACTACAGACTTCATCTCAGAGGTCTGTGACCTCAGAGAGGCTAAAGGCGATTGTATACATAGAGCTGATGCCTCAAGATCCAGGATGACAAAGACAATGACAGTTTTATGTCAATAACAGAATAAGCTGCCACTTAACATGTGTATCCAGGCACTGTGTGCTATATCCCACATTGTGTCTCTGTGGTCCATATAATTCCTGCAATGGGAATCCTGGCCATGCCATGATTGCATAGCCGAAAATCCAGCCCAGTGCCTTTTAGTGAGTTGCTCAAGACTGTGTCGCTGGCGGTGAAAACAAAAAGAAAAGGGAAAGGAAAAAGAAAAAAAAAAGCTTGAAGTAAGGACAAATAAGGCACAATTCCTTACAGTTCAAAACTTTGACCTGCAGTTCTTGTGGAAAAGACCTACAAGTTTTAACTGACTTCAAAATTAGCACAGATGTAATGTAATTCTATCCAAGCCCTGTGTTACTGCTGATACCATGGACAGATCAGGAAGTGTGTGACCCATCCAGACCCACTGAAAATGCTAGTGCCGGATTGGGCTACATACTTTTAAAAGGCCAAAAGCATAAGGTGTTAGAGGGGAGAGTACAAGCCTAGAAGGCCATTAAATGAGAGGTTCTGCTCTAGAGAGGAGACAGAAGAGAACAAGGCAGCCATTTAATATTGGAAGGCTTGATATGTGAACAAAAGGGTAGACATTTACCTTGCTCAAGTAAGGGGGTTTAGAGAGCTGCATGTTCATGAATATAGTCAACTGCAACCTGTCAATGTATGAATACATGTGTTGGAGTGATAGCTGATTAACTTCCCTAGAGGTTAATTGTAGGATTAAATGTCTCTGGGGAAGACTATCTACGTACAAGAAGTTTTGAAAAAGGAATTACTGCATGGAAAAGTTATATCTAAATACCTGCAAAATATCTTAAAGTCTATATTTCTGTGACTCCTCAACTATTAACACTTTCTCTTGAACTATTTATCATTCTGTAGGAAAAACAGGAGCAAAACCTTGATGATATGGCATACAGAATAGCTAAATTTTGGTATGAGAAGGACGAAGGGCTTTTCTTCCAACTTGTTATGGAAATAGAAATTAGAAACCCTATCCTGAAGGTTACTAGTGTGGAACTCCTTCTTCAATAGGTGTGAGGATAGATGTTAAAAGAAACGGGTTTCTTAGGGAAAGCCAAGAAAGAGGTGGTTGTCACAGCAAAGAGATAGAGACATGGGTGTAGTTGAGCCTCCTTTTGACAAGGAGTCTCCATACAGGCTAATAAACAACTGGATGTAATGAAGGCTTCTACCACTTTACAAAAGAAAACAGCAATGTCCTTACCAGAGGGTCTGTGACTTGATTCCCTTGACAGAACTTCTACATTCCCTGCTACAGCACCTACTCACCCACTAAGTAATATTGACAAGACACAGTTTGTTATATTTATGAGTAACACAGAGCCAGAGGGCTAAAGCTACTCAAAGTCAATCTTGTGTAACTTGTTTGTAGGTGTAAACCTTCTAGTGGGGACTGAAAACGGCCTGATGCTCTTGGACCGAAGTGGGCAAGGCAAAGTCTACAATCTGATCAACCGGAGGCGATTTCAGCAGATGGATGTGCTAGAAGGACTGAATGTCCTTGTGACAATATCAGGTATGTTGCCAGGATGACTGAACTCTCTTAGTCTGCACCGGTGGGCAAAATGATCACCTCATTTCTGAAGAAACGGTAAACTCTGTGCTTGCAAACTGAAAAACAACACGGTAAGTTACAGCAGTACGGCTGGAGTGGGGTCTCTGGGGTTTCTGACTGCCCAAGAGAACTCTCACTTCTGCAGCAAAGCTGAGTTGGGCAGAAACCTTTCACAAAGGTTATTTATTTGTAGGCTTTTGTCAGGATTCAGCAACAAACCTTTTAAGATATCTACACTTCAGTTATGACCAGCTGAAGAATATCAGAATGTAAGCCTCTGAGAGGAAAATTTAGTTAAGCAGAAATTCATCTGGACTCTGTTGCTTGTAGTACAAGAACTTCCTTTGCTCATATAGTTCCTGACTTTTTCACAAGTGCAACTGACCTATTGGATGAGCATCATAGCACTGAAGCATGCTATAATCTTTTTTCTGGTTCCTAAAAGGAGCACTAGAAAATAAATATGGATGGAGCAGGCATTTCGCATGGTGATTAAACCATCACATGGGATACTCAAATCCCATATTAGAGTACTTGGGGACAAGTCATGGTTCTATCCCAAGTTTTCTTCCTGCCGATGCATACCCTGGTAGGCAACAGTAACAGATCAAGTAGTTGGTTCTTGCCACTCAAGAGAGCCTGAACTGAGTTCTTGGCTCCTGGCTTTGGCCTGGTGCAGCCTTACTATTGTGGGCACTTTTGAAATAAACTGACAGATGAAACTCACTTGCATATATGCATTCTCCTTCATTAATTAAAAAAAAATAGACAAAGATGAAGTCTTTATTTGATTACTCTATTGTGAAAAGAGAAACCGGGAGGAGTCTGTGTTACTAAAGGCCTTTTGCTTTCTGGTGGTCTTTGATGGTCTGAGGGTGTTCTCTTATTGCATCCACTATGAGCCATCGCTACTCCTATTCTTTAGAACCTCCTGGGAAGATAAGAAGATCCAGGCCAGGGTCAGACCTGGAGTGGTACCCATGTGTCAGCAGGTTTCATAGCTCCAGATGTGTCCATTGTACAGCCAAGTTTGAGAACGTGGCTCTGTGCTCGGCCACTGTTTCTCAGGGAGACAACACGGGTTGAACTCTGAAGAAAGTTTTAACACCTCGAGGAGCCAGCTGTACTTTTGTTGGAAGGAAATGTCTTCCATTATTCTTGTAATTCCCTCTTTCTTTTAACTTCGCACTGAATGCTTGGCATTTTCAGCTCTTTTTATCCTCCCCAAATAAAGGCTAACTAGGTGATTTCTTCTTGTATTATCGGAGTTAAGTTCTTGTGTAGTCTTCTTCCAGTTAATTGCTGTCTTGATTGCTGCACTACTAACTGGAAACTAAAACCACCTGACTGCCCATCACCTATCAAAAGTGCAGTCTACCAGCAAATGTGGTCTTGATTATGTTGTGACAGTCTCCCCTTCCTCATGGTGGAACCATTTCCATTTCCTCCTCTCCTGAGGCACAGATAGGGAAAGGAGAAAACGAAAACATGAGCAAAAGATTTTTGAACCACCCTGGCTTTCCTGCCCACTCAGGAGCTATAAATATTCTCGACTTCTGGCTATGAAAACTAACGGTGACACATTGACCATCTTCATTTACATTCTGAATGTACTCTTATTACATCTAGTGTGCATTGCTTTAACAAATTTTCTTCTGGCGTACATCACGTCTTCAAAATATAAAACATCTCTAAAGCCGGAGAGATCAAAGGACATTGACTTTGTAAAATGTAAAACCTACAGACTAACATTACTTGTCACCGAAGCAGAGCTACCCCCAAGGGCATTTTCTTCCCCGAGGCTCAGACAAGCTAGTGAAGTATAGCAGCCTTTGTTCCATGTATAGTCTTCAGTATTCTCTTGATGCTTTCTTCTCCCCCTATGTATTCTTTACTTCAAGATTATGCCATCATGTTTTTCAAATTTGTATATTTTGCTTCCTTCTGTATTATTCATTTCAATGTTTTCAGCACACAAACTTGTCTAGTTCTATTTTCTGAACCCAGATTACCTTCCATGAACTTCTTTCTATTTCCCTTAAACTTTTCTTTTTGCTACTTAAAACCACTCTAGTGATTTTAACAACAGAGGAAGTGAGTAAGACTCTCTGCGCCACCATCTGCCATTGAGTTAGGGAGTATAAAGGTTAGTCAGACACCAAGAGCATGCACATATGTCCAGCTGCCAGCAATCCTCTCGTGATGAGGTTGAGAATGTTCTGGAACTCTGGTTGGTCATTCTTCCTTAGAGTTAGGTCTGAGTTTAGCAGATACTGATGTCTTTTTTAAAAAGAACAAAAAGCAGCTAAATGCATATTCTGTGTTATGTCCAGAACTCTTGGAAATTTTTATTATAATGACAGGTCCTGAGAAAACAGGCCTCTTTGATGAGAAATGCTGTGGACACTAATTATTATGCCTTTAAAAACACACATTACCACTCACATACCCAAATAAGAATAATTAACAGGGGTACAGAGGATAAAGGAAAGGACATGGCAAGGACTTGAAATGAAAGCTCTATTTTTGCAACAGGAAAGAAGAACAAGCTACGAGTGTACTATCTGTCATGGTTAAGAAACAGAATACTACACAATGACCCAGAAGTAGAAAAGAAGCAAGGCTGGATCACCGTTGGGGACTTGGAAGGCTGCATACATTACAAAGTTGGTAAGTCTCAAGACATGGAAGTATTAACTTTGGTATGTTTACTAGTCAAAATTATTCCTTTAATTTTCACTCCAGCTTTTTGTTTTTGTTTTTGTTTGTTTGCTTGCTTTTTAAAAGATTTATTTATTTATTGGAAAGTCAGATATACAGGGAGGAGGAGAGACAGAGAGGAAGATCTTTCCTCCGATGATTCACTCCCCAAGTGAGCACAATGGCCGATGCTATGCCGATCCGAAGCCAGGATCCAGGAACTTCTTCTGGGTGTCCCACACAGGTGCAGGGTCCCAAAGCTTTGGGTCCTCGACTGCTTTCCCAGGCCACAAGCAGGGAGCTGGATGGGAAGTGGAGCTGCCGGGATTAGAACCGGCACCCATATAGGATCCCGGTGCGTTCAAGGCGAGGACTTTAGTCGCTAGGTCATGCCGCCGGGCCCAATGTTTTTGCTTTTTTCATATTGGTGACGAACATGTAACCTGTATGTAACTGGAAATTTGCCGTCTGCTGGCAGTTGGCAGGAGTGTGTGTGTGTGTGTGTGTGTGTGTGTGTGTGTGTGTGTGTGTGAAGCTGCCTGGCGTGTAGCCTCTGAGCACTGCATGGATTGGAGTCTTGGGGGCTCAGTCCAAGTGAGTTTTTCACAGTGGCCATGCCACCAGGGTACAGTTTGTGCTGCTGCTCTCCTGCCGTCTCTTTGGAGCTGGGACTGAAAAGAGCAACTCTTTTCTGACTGATTGCTTCAATGAGACTTTTCTCATCACAGAATGAGGCCCTGTGGCCTCCCTCCTGGATGCTATGGCTCCTGCGAAGGTGGCTTGCTTTGCTGGGACTTCTTAGCAGCAATACTAAAAGCTGAGAAGACAGGGGCACAAGGGGTTTAAAATTCTGAAAGCAAAATTATTTCTAAGTAACATTTTTAAACAAACCTGTGTTAAGATTTTCATATAGTGATCAACTTATATTAGTACATTTCAGGCAGATTTTCGAGAAAATGAGCACTTCTTATCTGTAAACACAATCCTGTTTGCATTGATCTCCAGCCTGGCACAGTACTAGGTTTACACATAACAGTTTTGAAGTGTGAAGAAACAGATATTCAAAGAACACAGCGTTATTCCCAAAGGAGACCACAAGGGGGAGTGTCTTTACGGCAGCCTGATGGGATAGAAGCTATTATCTGCTCCACTGCACATTTTTATTAGGGAATCAGAATTATGTGATAGTTTCCAACAGGATAGTCTGCAATTCCAATTTTCTTCTTGTCTTCATTATGATTATTTGGCAAAATGCCAAACATGCGTCTCATCTTCAAACACCACGTACAACTTGGGTTCATATGCATTGTCTGGTGCTCTTCTGGAGAGAGCAGATTTCTTTCTTTTTTAAAAAAAAGGCCTTGAAACTATGGGCTGTACAATTGTGTTTATGGACAAAGTTAAAATTGTTTCTAAATGCTTCTCTGATAAAGTTGTTCTGTAAGCTGCAGACATCCAAACCAGCATTGGCCCTTATGTTTCTGCCCTCTCCTTTCTAATCATTCCTCTCTCTGCATTGTCATGATGTCATTGAGCTGACATGTGTCCGCACGTGGCAGAGTAAAAGGCAGCGTGACAGCTGATCACCATAAATCACAAAATTGAAGTGCTGCAATCTCCAGTTATCCACATAACCATTTGCAATCATCATTTTAATTTCCTTGGAGGATTTCAGCCATGACAACCCAGGGACCGTCCTGCAGCACACGATCATCCCAGCATAGTCAGATCCTCATGAAATTACAAAATAAGAACACAATGAGGGCCCGGCGTGATGGCGCAAACGGTAACGTCCTCGCCTTGCACACCCGGGATCCCATATGGGCGCCGGTTCTAATCCCGGCAGCCCCGCTTCCCATCCAGCTCCCTGCCTGTGTCCCGGGAAAGCAGTCGAGGACGGCCCAAAGCTTTGGGACCCTGCACCCACGTGGGAGACCCGGAAGAGGCTCCTGGCTTCGGATCGGCATAGTATAGGCCGTTGTGCTCACTTGGGGAGTGAATCATCGGACGGAAGATCTTCCTCTCTGTCTCTCCTCTCTGTATATCTGCCTTTCCAATAAAAAAAATAATAAAAATAAATCTTTAAAAAAAAGAAAAAGAACACAATGAAATCAAACAGCGTAAGAGTCATTTAAAATACTTGTCTCATTTCATCTCTAATATATACTTGATAAGTGTTGATTCTCAAGGCTATTTTACATTTTAATTTTGACTCTTTTCCTGGGTTTCCAAGTTTCTCTAAGACCTTGAAGATGCCATAAAGAGTTCCTGTCATGAAAAATCATCCAGGAACAACTGAAAATTTAACATGTTGTCTAAGTCAATTATGACTTTCCCTGCCAAATCTCTTTGGGACTTAGGCTATTTGATTTGTTCAGATATTTCATGAAGTAGATGACTGTTTTTCCAAAGTTTCTAAGAAGTAGAATCCACATGAAATAGTGAAACACCCAAAAGCCATCGCAAGGATCCTGTAAGCTCTCACGTAATCACTCTGAATCTTGACCACTTTCCCAGCGGAGGCACATGGGCAATGGCAGTCATGACAGTGCTGGATGAGAGTCTGTGTTCTTTCATGCAGTCGTTCAGTGTCACTTACTGAGCACTGCTTTGTATCTACTTTAGGAAACTTCATATTGAGCTCCACTTCCTAAGGCAATGAAAGAATTTGTCAAAGTATATAGGACCCTTTAAACTGGCCATTAACACAGTTCAGCAACCCCAATATTTTCTCACTAGAAGCATAAGCAATTATTTAAGGCTAGAGTTCAAATTTGAGTAATAAGCAAATGACATTTTTTTATGTCTCTACTTGCTTGTTATTTTTTTCTATCGTCTTGTTGTAATAGCTTTCAGCTACTTACCTGGGAATGAGCAGAAAAGCCAGTTCAGCTAACAAAAAGCAATGTTTGCAGATGAGCAATACAATGAATACTGATGTCTAGACTGGGAGCTAAAGAGAGTTCTAAGCAGTCAGAGCCCAACATGAGGAGAAGCACGTTGAGTACCGAACATCCCCAGTATTCTGCCAACCAAGTACACTAAATCCCACACCAGCCACATCACGTTTAACTCTGAGTGTGTGTTTGTGTGTTGTGGTTTACATATTCATTCACGTGTGAAAATCACTTGAATCAACTGATGTGCTTTTTCATAATCTTTCTACTACAGTTAAATATGAAAGGATTAAATTCTTGGTGATTGCCTTAAAGAATGCTGTGGAGATATATGCTTGGGCTCCTAAACCATATCATAAGTTCATGGCATTTAAGGTAAGCAGGCATATGCTTGTCTATTTTTTTAATATTCTGCCAGTTAAAGTATGCTGTGTTCCACGAAACAGTAGTTGTCATATGAATAATAAACCTGTTTCAAAAGTATAGATACTCCTAGATTTATTATTTTTAAAGTAAAGGTTAAGAATTTTAAAAATCTATTAAAGTATTCAAAATCACAGCTTCTATATCTGCCTGTATTTCAGAGGTATAGGTCATCAAGTTCAAGAGGAATTTAATGTGGGATAGTTACTGGATAAGTATTGCTAATGACAGTATTCAATGCTTATTGTCAACCTGCCTGAGCTGGGGTGTGCTGATATTTTGTCTGAAAGCGCAGGCTGGTGACAGCACTCAAAAATTGAACTGAGTCTTACAAATTCTTCTGCAAAGTTACTAAAATTTAGTGATACTTATTTATCCTCACTGCTGTTAGAGTTCTCTGAAATGAATGCTGGATGGGACCTAGTTTCTCTTTATTCTTCTACTTCAAATGCCTTTTCTTTTTTTTTTTTTTTTTTTTTTTTTGCCTTATCTGAATCTGTAGCCACTCTGATTGAACTGGTCTCACATGATTCAACAGCAGTGGGATATGGATATGCTAGTCTTATTGACACCAGTTTGTGAAAGTTGACCCCGACATGCTGGAAAGATCTCTACTTGCTGACACCCTAATGTGTTCAGGGCTGCATAGCAAGTCTGTTCACAGCCCATGTGAATTTGCTATTTTGTCAGTTCCTCCATATCTCATTGGCACTCACTGTTTCTCCCTTTGGCTCTTTATTCATTATTCCTTCCACCGAAGGCATGTGAGAGAGAGACTGCCCTTGGGCCATTACGCAGGTCTTCTTTGTGGATCATTTGAGATGCGCTCAGGAAGACAGACTCATTCAAGGGGCTCACAGCCATAGCCCCACTTTCATGAAATAAAATTTCTGGAATATATAATTAGTGATAACACTTAGAAGATGAGTCCCAAAAGCTAAAGTGGTGCTGCTCTTCTGCCAACATCTGTCTCTACAAAGAGATTTTTAATCAAGGTCATTCTGTTGCTACTCTGGTTCTGAAGTTTCTGTTACTGTATTAGCCAAAGTACGTGAGACTGCAGAAAGTTCTGTTCAGTAAAGCAGACCGAGCCTGGAAACAAAAAAGAACAAAGGCAAGAATTTGAAGCAGGACAAGAATTAGCAAGAGGTCCAAGCTTTCCCTAGGACCAGGTCAGGAAGCCAGCGACTCCCATGTTGAGAATATGATACTAGCAAATGATGCAGAGTGAGGAGTCTGTACATGCCCAAGGCAGCTATGGTTTCTCACATCTCCAAGATCTCAAGAACCCATAAAGGAGCCTTAAAATAATGGCGAAAGCAAAAATTTTACTTCCAAGCACACAGAACCTTGACAAGCCTGGCTAGAGCTTTCTTTGTTTCTTCTGCAGCTGAATTCCAGCAGCCAGTGCAGGCCAGGGGTTTTGTGATGTTCCACCTCCATCTTTATCACAACACTGAGTTTAGAAATGGCACAGTTCTGATGTCCACTGAATCTCTGAAAGATGTCATACCCAGAACATGCCCTTTAACCCTCAGGAAACTGTCCCACCAAGGCTGTCAGATGGGCTTGATGGCTGTGTGCCACAAACGGCCCAGAGAGGTGTCTGCACTTTGTCCAGAGGGCAAAAGGCAGTTAACAGCTGTACCAGGCACCACAATTTTTACTCTAGAGTGGAACTACCGAATTGACAGCTGTAAACTTTCATCCTGTCCCTAGAGATGGGAATGGAGGAAGAGGCTTGGATGAGTGCTCTATCCTTTCTGCCTGGAGCCAGAAGATGAATAGTTCTAAAAGTTAAAGAGAGATTTCCCACCTCTTCAATCTAAGATAATGTCTAAAGGAAGAAAGCCATTAAGATAATGTTTGTGGATGGTGTGGGTACTCATGGGGTGATTTTTAAAGTCTTTTGCAGATCTCCAGCACAAGCCCCTGCTAGTTGATCTCACAGTAGAAGAAGGTCAAAGGTTAAAAGTTATTTTTGGCTCCCACACTGGTTTCCATGTAATTGATGTTGATTCAGGAAACTCTTATGATATCTACATACCATCTCACGTAAGTTCCCAGAGCAGAATTGCTGTCTGTGTAACAGTGCACATATGGAAAGGGATTTGTGTCTGTTCGGGAATCAGGCTTTTACTAATCAGTAAAGCACATGGAACTTTGACTCTTGCTGAGTAAACAGAATGCTTTTCATAATAAAGGCATGTGGATTTAACTAATCTTTATGACTGTGCAAAACTGGGTAACATGCAATAGAGTTCCTTAACACTTTGGAGACATGAGATTAAAACCTTTTGATATTTTTTGTCAGGGCAAAAATGTGACATAGTAGTTCATTTTTTTAGTTTCTAAAAGAACAGTTTATTTTCTGTGGAAGAAACCCCAAGCTCATAAAATAATTTCTTGCAGAAAGTCTTGCATCCACTGTTTTCATTTTAGCTTGAGTATGTTATAGAACAACGAGGCATGGAAGCGCATACCCTGGCTTGATAGCAGGTGTCAGCTTTGTAATAATGGGTACCTTAGGTAGCCTCAACTTTCACACCTTAAAATGGGGACAAAAGGACCTGTACCAAAGAGTAATCATCAACTGTAAATAAGGTAATGGATCCAAGATATTTGGCACAGAGCCACCCAAATTGTTCTTCTTTATTATCTAGTAGTCAAGTCACTGTAAGGACACACTCCTCAAACGCAACTGTTAAAGGGAAATCTGTGATACATCTGCTTATTAGAATTGATAGAGTGTACGCTGTATGTCACAGGCAAGACTGAGAATCTGTTGCTGACTCTTATTGTGAGAATTTGATAACATCAAGAGCTACATGAACTGTAATACCTTGTTTTAGTACCTTATGCACACACACAGAGTTGTCATTCATTGCTGTGTGTATTATAGCGTATCTGCATGTGCACACAAGGAATGGCAGTGTGTGCTCAAGTGCCAGCCAGGCAGCACTGTGTCCATCCTGTCATCTCATTCCTACTCCCACATGTACACTGGGCTGCTGTGACAGACCCACCCAGGAGGTAACAGCGGCACCAGGATGCTTTTCCTAGTAAGAGGACATTCATACGTACAATGGGATTTTGAAATGACTGGTTAATTCCAAACTTTTTTTTCTGAAAGAGTCATTAACTTGGATTATTCCAGTAGGCACCGAGATAAATGATCTGTGTTATATACTCACAGCCTTATCTGGCCACAGTCCATCTGGGCACCCCATTTAGGCCAACTCCATCAGATTAGCTGGCTCATGTGCTCCTCATCATTTGGGAAGTAGCTGTGCTAATGGAAAACTCAAAATTTCTTTATCAGTAATGCATATGCTGAGCTCTCAGTTCCACTATGAAGGACTAGCACAGCTTTGATCAAGTTACCTAACCCGTATAAAACGCAGCTTGAGCAATTACAAAGAAATCTACCATGGGGAACTCCTCTAGGGGTCAGAAACTACCTGAGGGGCTCCACAAAGTTCATGGGAAATGGGATTCAAGGATAATGAGGCTTTTGAAGGCTTCTGGGGTGTAGACAGCTCAGTGGTTGCTTTGGAAGCTCCATGGATGGTGATACTTTCTAGGAAAAGGGAAATTGGATTTCCATCATGGAACTACATTTGTATGTAACAGGGTATTTGACAGATCTGTGGTTAAATGAAACAGAATTAATTTCAATCTCTAGAGTTAAAATGGAAGGAAACACTTTGTTACTGCAGTTGTTAGCGAAGACAAGTCAAGCTGTTGTCTTATTTTGTAATAAAGTTTTAATGCTTGGCTTTTCTTTGTCTTCTAGATTCAGGGCAATATCACTCCTCATGCTATTGTCATCTTGCCTAAGACAGATGGAATGGAAATGCTTGTTTGCTATGAGGATGAGGGGGTGTACGTGAACACCTATGGCCGGATAACAAAGGATGTGGTGCTCCAATGGGGAGAAATGCCCACATCTGTGGGTAGGTTAACCATTCCTTATCTCCTTCAGCAGTTACATCCCCCAAATGAAACGAAAATCAAGAAATGTGAAACAACCATTTGATTCCACAAAAAAAAGTCTGTGAATAACACTTGTAAGACTTGCTTTGTCTGTTTATCTCAAGTCTTTTGTCATTTTTGTGGTTAAGATGTGTACAAATGCTGTGAGTTATTGCCTATCTAATGTTTTTAATGCAGTTTTGGAAATTCCTTTTGACAGCCTACATTCATTCCAATCAGATAATGGGCTGGGGCGAAAAAGCTATTGAGATCCGGTCAGTGGAAACAGGACATTTGGATGGAGTATTTATGCATAAGCGAGCTCAAAGGTTAAAGTTTCTATGTGAAAGAAATGATAAGGTAAATCCGTTTCAACATTTGCATTAGTGTTTGCATTTTAAGAGACCACCAGGTACCTGTGAAACCTTCATTTTCCTTTATACTGATTTGAATCACATCTGTGTTAAAACAATATAATCTGAAATGGCATTATTTGGTTTTGATTCATGTGAACACTCCAAATATATTACTCACACAATGAAAAAGACGTGAAAATATATAGAGATTTCTTGTAAACTCCTAGTAACTTCTGTGGCCTGCAGGCCATCTGATGACTTAGCACAAGGCCCAAATTAGCTGAAGCACCTAGAGCAGCTGGCCCGTCGTTAATCACCTTACAATGGGTCAACTTCATATTCTATGTTCAGAATGTTCACAGAGTCACCGTGGGACCTAACCCATCATGTTCCATTTACCTTTCACTGTGAAATATTTGATGCAGAAATGTAAAGCAAAATGTCACCCATTCCTTAAGGAATGCACAATCACAAACTCAACTAGTGCCATGTCCTGTGTCATTCCAGTCATGTTTCCTCTGAAATGTCATAGGGGGACTGTTTTCCAGTGATGTTGGCATGTTTCCAGTCATGTCTGGCATGATCAGTCACCTCTAATGGGTACTCTGCCACAGTGCCCTCCCTATAGCATAATCTAGACTTTTTAGTAGCTAAGCTGTAGTACATTTGTGAATACATCCTTTGTGACTGTGGCCAAAATAGAGATGCTGTTCCCTAAACAGCAGATGTGTAAAAAAAATGTGATGAGTTGAAGTATTATGTATGTATCATGTAGCCTACTTCAGTTCCGCAGGGGCCAGGCAGCTGTAGAGCCTATTGGACCCCAGGCAACAACTCTGACCTGGTGTGATCTGGGATAGACAGCAGTTGTGGGTTTCCAAGATGGTTCCAGGGACTCAATAGGGTCCCACTCCAGTGCCCACTGAGTCTCAAAAACCATAGGGCTAGGAATCATCTGGTCATGAATACCCACGCTAGCTGGCCTGTTCCAAGTTGCGTTACACACTCAGCAGTAGCTGGGATCACACCAGTGTCTAGAGCCCGAAGCTTAGGGCTCAGCACACACAGATTAGAGAGAATGGCAGCCCCTATATTTTGCTTGTTATGGTTTTCCACAGGTCCTCTCCATCCCCCCCCCCATTTTGATTCTATGAATAGCTTTACTTCCATATGTAGCATTAAAAAACATTTCCACCAACTTCCCAAGAAGCTGTTGTTGTTGGAAAAGGGCATTATTCTGAAGTTGTGGAGATGATGTAGCAGAGACTTTATACTAGTGACAAAAAGTAAACGCTTTGGACCAAAGTTAGGTGTTGGCTGACTGAAGGGCTATGCCACGGCCCCAAATATTTTCCAGGGCAGTGGTTCATTTTCATTCAGCTCAAGCAAGCAGTAACCCAAATATTGCTCATTTCTCTTAGTTGTTTGCTCAAATGATTTAGCAGACGCAGACCTAATGGACTGTGTCTCTCCTTATTGATGTCATTATCTCACATGGCCTAGGATCTGCCAGCATCAGCAGGGCCATGTGTTAACTCTTGACATGCCAAAAAGAACTGGTACTAACCACCTGATCCTATCTGACCATGACCATTTCAATGTGTGTAATAGCCAATAGGCTCAAAATTTCCCCCTTGATTTCAGGCATTTGAAAGGATTCCGTTCCCTGCTGCAGTCTGCCTTCTTGTTAACAGGAGACAGAGAGAGAGCCTCTGTGCCTTTCCAGAAACTAACAAAGGACCTACTGCGTTCTAGGTCAAAGATCAGGATGCTCTCTTAGCAGGAAAATTCCCTTTCAAAATCTGAGCACCCAAAGGGACTTCAAAAATAGCAGAGCCCCTTCAGTGTCCTGGAGGCCAATGCCACGCTGAGCAAAAGCATGACAATCCTATGTCATAAAAAGTGAGAGTGTTTCCATAGGATGCACTGTATCAGAAGGCACCTTACCAACACCAGCCTTTGGCACATGACAAGGATAGGACGTGTTGAAGAAAAGAGGGGGAAAACCCATGCAGTTGAACTAACTTCTTTTTAATTTCAAACAGGTATTTTTTGCATCCGTGCGATCTGGAGGAAGTAGCCAAGTGTTTTTCATGACCCTCAACAGAAATTCCATGATGAACTGGTAACAGAAGAGCACTTGGCACTTATCTTCATGGCATTATTTCTAATTTAAAAGAACATAACTCATGCGGACTGATGCCAGTCTAGAGGCAGAATCAGAAGGCTTGGTTGAACATACAGCTTTCCCCTCTTCCTCTCCCTCCACCCCTCCCAACCGTCCGTCTTTTAGTGTTGCAGCCTGGTTGAGAAGGAGAGAAAAAGGTGGCAAGAATTTCCAGGAGATCCCCAAGAATGCTGCGATGGCTACAAAGATGGACCACATGCCCTTCGGAGTTAGGGATAGGGACAGTTACTATGTGCTGTTATGATTAAGCTGTGTTATGATGGGTTTTGATTTTTTTTTTTTTTTACTTTGCCCCCTCACTTTGTAAGAATGGGGAGATGCATACTGAGAAAATAAGTCAGTTTTTAATTCTGTCTGCCTGCTAGTTGTAAGTATATGGTATTGTAAAAACCAAAATTCCGATCTACAATGGTGAGAGACAGCACAATAAACAGTACCTTATCTCCTTACCCTGAAGGCCATAACTGCAGAAAGGGGTAACTTCAGAACTCTTGCCTTCACCAATTCAGAAGGTTGCTTTTTCACAGCAACTGGATAAGGAATTTTTAAGAGAAGAAAAATATTAGTTTTCCCCTCTTTTGGGAAATAGATTTTAAATGGCTAAACTACTAGCCTTAATCTAATTTAAAAAAAAAAATCAACTACTACTTTTGTGAGTCTGGAGGGCCATGCTTTTACATGGCCCTTTATGCGACAGTGTGTTGAATGGGACAGGAATGGCATTGAAGTGAGTTGGCCTAGCAATAGAGGGACTCTAAAACAACGTTCCCTCAGCTCAGTACAACAGATCAGGGAAGAGACGTGATGGAGGATGAGGTCAGACAGAAAGAGCGACTAGGAGAACAAGCCTACACACACACACACATGCACGCACACACACACACTCGCACTCACTCACACTCACTTTTGTAAAATGCACAAAGCCTCCTGTTAAAAGGTCACTTGGTTTGGGCTTCGTTAAGACCAAGACTGTTCTGAGAATTGGGGAGTAGATGACATCCGGATTCTGGACATTCTCAGCTCTCTTCTGAAGGTGCCACTTTCTCAAGATGGAAACTGTGACGGAACAAGATGAATAATAATAAACATTTCTGAGCTGCCTGTGTTCTGCCTGGGTCCGTGAGAGAAGGAACTAGACTCCTTAGCCTGCTTCAGGCACGGCAGGCAGTGTTGCCTCAAATTTTAGAGAACTTGAAAGCAAGGCTTTGGCCAAAATTCTGAGACCCTGTATCACTTTACCTTCCTCCAAATTATCCAACATCCGGTAAACATTTGTGCAGAGATATGTATGTATTTAGTTCAGGTTGACTTACGTCCTTATAAACTCTTACTCAAATGATTTGAACTTCTACGTGATTGTCTTGGATTTTTTTTTTTCCAAAGCTACAAGCATGGCCGCCCATGGTATCCAGGTGTTGTAAAAACAATATCTGTGTTGCGCTTCCTGTTTTAACCTACCTCGTTTTGTTTGTTTTTGTTTCACTGTTCATCACAGCAGTGTTATCTCCAGGAGACATATAGAGAGCTCAATTGGCAATCCCAGCTGGTACATTTTTAAAACAAAACAGTAGTTGACCAAATTGTTCTTAAAAAAAAAAAAAAAATGAAAAATTCAACAATAAAAATTGATGTGGTTTGTTTCCAGAGAAAACAATTACTGGAAATGGATCCAAAAAAATAATCTGTGATCCTACTGATTTTGCTTAAATCCATAAGCAGCTGATGTACTATTAATGAGAACAAAATGTGCAGTTAGGAAAATGGAGCCATTTTAATCTGATGGTTTGAGCGAGGGTGTTGGGGGGAGTGAAGAGGAAATATTCTGGTTTCTGGATTAAATGTTTATACCCCTCCTGGAAAGATGGCTATCGTTTGCATTTATGTTAACCAGGAATCTTGGAAATGCAACTGAGGATTATCTTCAATGAGCCCTGAGCCCAGAGATGTCCTCATCATGGTCCCTTTAGCACGCGAAAGCAATGAAATCCTCCTGTTCTCATTTTTACTGCTGTGCTTGTGCTGCTGAACAATACAATCTTCACAAATTCCGTGCAACAAATTTAGCAATAAAGTTTCTAGATCGAACTTAGCAACTACTGTAATTGGATGCTGATGTGGGCAGAACACATTGATTGGAGTTTCATCCCCAAATGTGATTGCCACCAGCTCTTTATATTGCTGCTGTGGTATTTTAAACCAGAAGCTTTTTTTTTTTTTTTAAATTATGTTGCAAACTGATCTTTTATGTTTTGTTCTGTTTTGATTTCTAAGTGACAAGTTTGAAACACACAGCTTTAAATGATTTTTTTATTGTGGGATTTTGGGTACAGTTAAGAAATAAAAGGGAATCATTGTGTTTAAACATAAGGTAGTTTGTGAATGTGTTTTTTAAACTCTAGATTCATTGAAACAAAAAAAAAATCACAAGGAAACAATATTAATGCAGTCTTGTTTACAGTATGTACAGTTACATAACCTAGAACATGAGCTTTTCTGGTGCCAACAACAATAAAACACAGAAGTTAAACATCAAGCCATGCCTTTTACATTTTTATACAAGTAATTTATACAGAGCACAAAGCAAAATCAAATTTGAGAGAGCCCCCACAAATTCTGTGCTCCTTAAAAGATAATTACTTGAAGCCCTTATCTTCAAAAATCCCCATCATGACAGATCTCACCCCTGACAGTAAGGCCCACCTCATGCAGAATATATCAAAGTGGTGTCCTTATGACTCACACAGTTCCCAAATTTGGTTTGATTCCTTTTTGAAAGGTGTTTCAGGGTTGCTCTTCACACATCTTCAAAGTGTCTTTGGTTAGTATCCATCTTCATCAGGGAAATTCTTTCCCTAGAAATTGGCTCATTTTCTTTTCTACAAAAAGAAACTGAGCCCTCTGCCCAAGTAGGCTTCTTCCAATCCTTTCTTCTCTAAAAGGATGCTCTAGATTGATCCACTGGGCCTGGGCATAATCTAAAATCCAGGAGCTGGTAAATGATCTCCGTTCCTGGGCATCAGTCGTGGATGCTATTCTGTGAGTCCTTGCATCCAGTGGGTAGCATAAATGGATGACCTGGAAGACCAGTTCCATTGAGACCACAGTTATTGCACATAATGTAAATGAAAACCAAAAAAACGACATGGACTAAGCTTTTTGAGACTTTTGAGCTGTGCTTCAAGAAGACCTAGTGCTATTGACTTATTCAGCAGACTAGATCAAGGTAATAGGCAAAAATCCCACCAGGCAACATGAGCAGGTGCTTCACTTTTTTTTTCTTAGTTTTTTTTTTTTAAAGATTTATTTTTATTATTTTGTTATTGGAAAGGCGGATGTACAGAGAGGAGAGACAGAGAGGAAGATCTTCCATCCGATGATTCACTCCCCAAGTGAGTGCAACGGGTCAATACTACGCCGATCCGAAGCCAGGAGCCTTTTCCCGGTCTCCCACGCGGGTGCAGGTTCCCAAAGCTTTGGGCCGTCCTCCACTGCTTTCCCAGGCCACAGGCAGGGAGCTGGAAGGGAAGCGGGGCTGCCGGGATTAGAACCGGCGCCCATATGGGATCCCGGGCGTGCAAGGCGAGGACCTTTAACCACTTGCGCCACCGCGCCGGGCCCATGGGGCTTCACTTTTTAAATAACTTTTGATGTTGCTTTTCTCAGAGGCACTGCTGACATACCTTGCATCACATACACGTTTTTCAAAACCATCTTAATTCATAGTTGTCAACATCTACTAACAGTTTTCTGTCTGCTTTTGTGATTCATTGGTAACTGGTGTCTGCTCTTTCTGCTGCCACAGATTAGAAAGAAAGGTAATAACAGGCCAGAGCAGTTTTGGTTTTATCAGTTTCCAGACACAAAAGTAGCTGAATCTGGCTTCACAGTCCATCAAGTTAAAAAGAACACTTGCCCTACTTTTCTGTGTTCAAGTCCCCATCACTGTATTCCTGAAATGTGGAAGAGCTCTTTGTGTCAATAGTGTGTGCTGTCTTTGAGAGTCTGCTTAAATGGGCATCCCTTGCATGTGTGCTGACTGCTTAAAGATGTGAAATGTGTGACATTACTTTTCATAGAAGACCCAGCAACCTACTGCAGGAAAACATGAGAAAATCCACAACATACTGATAATTAGGATGACTGTACCATGCTCCTGGCATTCCCATATCTACTCTGCTACTATGACTATCACAATGGTTTCTATAAACTTATTAACTTGTTAGTTCATTCCTCAAAACTTTAAATCTATCCGAATAAAACTCATGAAAAACTGGCCTCCTCTGAGAACTACACAGTTTACAACATAAAATCTAAAATCCCAAGGTCTACATCTGATTGAATTTGCCTGCCATAATTTCTCAGAACTGCCACTATATCAGGAACCCTGAACTGTGCCATCCTTTTAGGGACATAAATTGATCTCTTTCAGGAACTCCAACAGAGAAAACCTTCTGAGAATTTGCAGGTTCGCAACTGACCATTTGTATTTCCTCGTGGTATTCTGACTACCATAGTGTATCATTGTTCTGAAAGCATGCCCTCAGACAACATAAACATGCAGCAGTTCACACAGCATTCTGCAGTTAGAGACCCTAACCCTGTGCTTGGAACTGGGTTCCTGTAGCTCTTGTCCACGAAGTACCAGTATGCACCAAAATAAAAAATCCCCATGGGACCATTTTAAACAAATGGGATAAGCTATGTTAAATCCAGATTAAAAATGTTGGATTCTAAATCTAGGAAGCCAAGCATTTGGAAGAAAACTACAAGATACAGTTAAGAATAAAAGTGTTCTAAAGTTTCCACGCGTTTGATTTTGTACAGCTATCTTACAAACCTACTCACTCCTTGCCAGAGACGGTTTGGTCTTCACAGTTCTCTTCATCAGCACCAAGTTACATTGCATTTTTGAGGCTGAGAAAATGTGGCAGGCAGGTGGATTTCCATTTGCAGCAATTGGCACATAGCAAATACCCATATCCCAGGGCTCCTTTTCCTCTCTTCCCACGGGTTAGGTGTTAAGGAATAGTAGTACTTCTGCTGTTTAAGAAAATCAGACATTACTGCAAATCATAATTTCAAATGTTCACTGACAGAAGGAGGAAAAGACAACAGCCTAACTGAATTTTAAAATTGGATACTGTAAGACTATTTTTGTAGATTTTGGCTGCCTTTTCTGTCATGTGAACATGACTGGCATAGGTGCCAAATTTATAATACCAGAGGAGAAAACTATCACTTTGCCTAGGATTGTTTGGTTTTTACATCTCCAATTTACGAAGTGTTTGAAATTGTCAGTTTGCTGAAATTTGATATGGTGTCACCTGTGTGAAGATAAAGAAGAAAATCATCCTGGCACATTTTCTCTTCTGAAAATGTCAATTTCTTTCAAGTAAGTTTTTTCTTTACATGAAAAAAAAAAAAAGTTTCAGGAAGTACTTCCCAGGGTTGTTCCCAAGCAGTACTCGCTCAGCCTTGTTGGTCCATACCCATGGGAACCACTACTGTGTCCTGGGATGTACCATTTTCTGTTATCACTTTCAACGTGTGATTACTTCAATACTGATAGTAGCAGGCTACCTGCTTATTCCTCATTTCCGCTGACAGAGAGCGACCCCTCTTTCCTCTTAAATACCTGCTGCGTTGAAGTGCTGGCCATGAAAAACCCAGTGACCTTTGCAAAGTTTCCTTCACTGTGCATGGAGTTTAGCTATGGCCTTCTACCAAACTAACACCATTTTTCTTAATCATTGGGGATTGTGATATCCACTTAGAACTACAAATATCCTGGTTTCTTCATTTCCAATGAAATGATTACTACTCAGAAGAATCACACTGGCTCTCTAAATGGTAAGTGGGCAATTCTCCTCACGTGCTTGATAGCTCCCATTTGAACCCACCAAATAAAGGCCATGGCCATAGCAATGCTTACCCATCTTCTGCGTCACCCATGTCTCACATTCTCTAGGACAATTTCACTATGTTCCCATCTTAAGTATCTCCTGTCTTATAATGGCCCTCCTTGTCCCCACTCCCTCTCTACCTGCATTCTCATTGTTATTTATCACAGAAAATGTCCCTGGAAGGATTTCACACAATTGCAGTCTCAAATTCTCCTTTGTCATTTGAAGCATCGTAAATCAGGTTCTCATTCTTACCATAGAGGCACTTGCTGAGGACCTAAGTGAGCCCCAACTGGCTTCCGCGGTCAGATCTCAACCTACATACTGCTTAACCGAACTGCTGTCTCAGACAATGACTCGATCCCATGTTCCTGAAATACTCACTAGGCTCTGGGCCATCCTTCTCACATTCCCTGGCCTTCTTTGTCATTCTTTCTCGGTCATCTATATAGATTTCCTGGATTGCCCCAAGTACTAAGGATCTTCTAAGCGATCTCTTGCAGTCTTGGGTCTTTGAAAACCACCTAGGGCCTGGTGCAATAAAAGCTGTTTATTGGCTAAATTCTCACCTCCACATAAGGGTACTGGTTCATCACCTGGCTGCCTCACTTCCCACCCAGCTCCCTGCTTGTAGCCTGGGAAAGCAGTCAAGGGCAGCCCAAAGCCTTGGAACCCTGCACCCACATTGGAGACTTGGAGAAAGTTCCTGATTCCTTGGCTTTAGACCGGCCTAGCTCCAACCACTGCAGCCACTTGGGGAGTGAATCAGCAGACAGAAGATCTTTCTCTCTGTCTCTCTGTATATCTGCCTTTCCAATAAAAATAAATAAATCTTAAAAATCTATATAGCACTAACACCTGCATTTTTATTTCCATTGCTGACCTCTTTCCTAAAACCAAATGTATAGGCCCAGCATCTTACTTAGCATCTTCATTTGCATATATAATCGGCATTTCAAACATAACATGTCCAAGAGCATACTGATTCTCACTTCACCCAGCAATGCATTCCTACTGCAGTCTTCCCTGTGTCAGAAAATGGCAGCTTTATTATTCTACAGCAGAAGCGGTTATTACTCTTAATTTTCCTTTCACATATTTCATATAATAGAATATATTTTAAATTCTGTTTTCTTTAGCTTCAGAACACTATAATAAACTCATTTTGATCCAAGACATTTCTTGCCCGAGGTCATGCTTTTAAACATACACCCAGGGCCCAGAGCAATAGCCTAGTGGTTAAGTCCTAACCTTGCAAGTGCTGAGACCCCATATAGGCATTGGTTCATGTCCCAGATGCTCCACTTCCCATCTAGCTCCTTGCTTGTGGCCTGGAAAAGCAGTGGAGGACGGCACAGAGCCTTGGGACCCTGCACCCATGTAGGAGACCTGGAAGAAGCTCCTGGTTCCTGGCTTTGGATTAGCTCAGCTCTGACAATTTTGGTTACTTGGCAGTGAACTAGCAGATGGAAGATCTTCCTCTCTGGCCTTCTCTTGCCTTTATTGCCTTTCCAATAAAAATAACTAAATCTTAAAAAAATATATATGTCCAGCTGAGTATCCTACTGAGACACCAGTTAGGATCTCCACATTCCATACCAGAGTACCTGTGTCTACTCCCTGGCTTTGGCTCCTGCCTCTAGCTTCCAGCTGATCCAAACTCTGGCAGTCTCTTGCCTTCTGTGCAAGAGGTCTAGGGTGAGTTTTTAGACCTAGCAATTGTGGGCATTTGGGAAATAAGGCAATCAATGGGAGATATCACACTTTTCACTTTCTCTTTCCTCTCTTCTCACTTCCTCACTCTCTCCCCATCCTTCCTCTGTCCTTCCATCCCTGTTAAAAAAATTCATCATGTTGGTTTCCACCATGTTCCTCAACATATTCCCCTCTGCCAGGGGCGCCATCCACACAGTGCATTCATCTGCCCCACGCCAACCACCATTACCACTTGTCTGACTTTCACCTACTATTTCCCTTGCTCCCTCTGTTCCAGCTGCCACTTCAAACACTTTCCAAGCAGGTGGTTGTCTCAGTGGCATTGCCCTCTCATCCCCTCATCTAGAAATCTCTTCTGCCACACGTCTATACTGCTTGTGACTTCTCTTGCTTTGGGTTTTTGCACGAATGCTCCTTTGCTATCCAAGTGACATACAGAAAGTCACTCCCAATCCTCCACACACTATCTACTGCCTCTCACGGCAGTTACTACCATCCACGTTGTTTTCTGCTCCATTTCTAGGACTTGCAAGAATAGCTAGCAGATAATAGACACTCATATATTTGCTGGAAGAGAGAATGACAGGGCTTGGGAATTTTAAAAGCATGGAAAACCATAGGGTTATTTTAACTTGAGTATTGAAACAAAAAGGTGTCTCCAAAGTCCACAGGAGCACAGATTTGCTTTCATGTAGAATCCAGCAGATCTTCCCTGCTGAGAAGCTGTTAGGAAAGGAAGACACCTGGCTGGGACTCTGCATACACACTTTCCTGTTTCAAGAATCATCTTACAGGATTAGAAGAGAGGCTATCGAATAGACCCTTGATGAAAGCAGTATTTCAAACTCCTTAAACATAGAGAGCTAACGATGCATTTTTAAGCTACTGTCATTGCAGTAAGTACAGAGAGCTTAGATGTGAGGGGAGGATGCTGATTTTTTTTTTTTTTACAAAACACATGTTTTTTATTGAATGCAAAAAAAGAAGTATATAAGCAAACAGTAGAAAAGGTAAATATTGTAATTTAAGAAAAACATAACACTTTATTGAATGAAAATAAATGGAGCATCTATTTCTAGGTAAGAAGATACTATGTTAAAATAATTATACAGTTTTGAAATGACAAATTTAATGAAATTTGTCAGAATTTCAAAGTAAATGCCTTACCTCTATTTCTGTCTTCCTTCCTTTCTGCTTCTCCATTTCGCCACCTCTTCCCTATTTTCTTTTTCACTTTCACTTACTCTTCTTTCACTAAAAGAACAAATGCTGGAAATTCATGAAAAACAGTCAAGAGGCAAAGCATTGGAGGATGCTGAATTTTGTCTTCTGTTCTAAATATTTAAGTTCAACACTTTTTTGACCAAAAAATAAATAAATAAGTAAGTAAGCTGCTATCAAGTGCAGCCAAAATATCAAATGGCATCAGAGTCGTTCCCAAGTGACAGTACTCCTGAGGCCTTCCTGGGTGGCCTCTACCATCTGTATATAATCAGCTCCACTGAATATTGTTGCATGAAGTTTTGCTGTAGGAAACTGACATGTGCCTCTGATGACTTTGTTTCATTTAGTTGTAAAGGGCACATCTGTAGTTTAAGTCTGTTCAATTATGTATTTTCCTTCTCATTTAATAAAAGAAACATTTTTTAAAAAATAAAAAGATAATGAAACCACATACTATGAATCCGCATAGCAATGAGAGAATTTTTTTTCCTCTGTTTTTTTCTGTGTCTTTTCACCCATCTGCTGAAATTGAACTTGGCTAGATAACCAGGGCCAAAGTCTTAATCAAGCTTTTCCAGAAACAAAGCCTTTCAATAATTCCATGGCACTTAGTTGCAGATTCCTGAAGTGCAGGTACAGGTGGAAAATGGAAACTAGCACTAAGAAATGTCTAGATATGACAGTCTCCACCACACAGCTACTATACATCCCCTTAAACGAAGAGCCACAAAACAAAAGCAAAAAAAGAAATTAACAACACTAAGAAGTTAAATAACATGCTATTAAAGACTAACGTGTAGCTGAAGAATGAAAATCAAGAACCTTCTTGAAGAAAATGATGCCACTGAATGATCTACGAGTCATTGGATGATTTAATCATTTAACTTCATGGCATTGTAAATTTCTATTTTTCTTTCTATTGTTGATTTTGTATCATTACTTTTCATTTGAGGGGATGTACAGTAGCTGTGAAATGGAGACTAACATATCCAGATGTGAGGATACAATGTAGCATGCATCTCTACTTCCAGACAAAGATGGACTTACAATGAAACTGTTTACTATATCTTGACACTAGGATTCTGGACTCTATGCCATTGTCCATGCCTGCAATGATGGACATATGACTGTGTATGAAGAACTATATGTTAGTAATGCTATAGAGGAACTAGGTGGGGGGAGGGAATTGGAGAAGGGATAAGGGAAAATGGAGCTGTATCATAAAATGATAATAATAATAATAAAATGTAAAAAAAATTGAAAAAAAGAAATGTCTAGATTGTCATGGCCACTGTGAGTAGTCTAGCTAGCACCATCTTCCATTGTTAGGACACAGTTCAGCATCTTTTTAAAAGGAGTTCTGATTTATGTGAAAACATATTTTAGAATATTGGTTTTCTTTCAAAATGTTAGCTCACCAGTTTGAATACCTGTTCAAGCAGTGGCTTCAGCAGGAAATCCACAGTTCCTGTCAGATCTGCTTCTTCCTCTACAATCCCAGTAACATTCCAGCCACAGTCTTGGTGGGAGTTGACAATGTCAATTAGAAAAAGCATCATATAGTACATGTGGTATTTGAGATGCTTTTTAGTTTCATTGCCCAATAACCTGTTGAAACAACATCTGGAATACTTACCTCCTCAGCAGACTGCTTCTGTAGCAGCAGATTAATGGATGTAAGTGCTACACGATTATTCACTTGGCAGGAAACCTGAAGGACAGGGATGCAGCAACCAGTGTACTTTGTGGTGAGGTCAGAAAGCTCACAGTCGTTCTAATGTTGGGGCTGTCTCTTGGCTAGAGTTGTAGCCGCCTGAAATGAAAAGAATTTGCCACTCAGGATATTTACCTTTGAAAACATTCAGGGTCTGTGTTTTCCCTTGAGTTAAAGCCACCAGCCAAAGGCATGTGCAATATCCCTACTGAGGCCTTTCCCTGCCTTGAAAGTACAGCACTGTGTCATCTATATGGACTTAGAGCCTAATCCCTCAGAGTTCACCACCTAAGTAACCATGTGGCTCCAAGTGGCATGAAGGGCTGCAGCAGACTCCTGGGATGGCACTCCTTCCATCTCACCTGACCCCTGCTTTCCTTGTGTCCTCACCTGGGAAAACAGGTAGAAACTCTTATCCCCATTGGTGGCGGGACAATGGCCTTGATATGTAGTAACAGAAACCATCTACCTGTAAGGCCTGGCTGGATGCATGCATTTGAGCCAGATACCTGCACTGCTGTAGCAAAACACTTTCTCCCTTTCAGTTCAGCCTGGGTCACTAAAGAGGAAAGCGAGTAATGAGAAGCATGGGAAGGCAGGGGTATGGTCTCAGGGAAGGTCCCATTCTGCAGCTGCATTAGATGTTCCCAGAAGTTCCCAGACTTGTTCCTATGGCTGTGGCACGTGCATTCCCTACTGCACAGCAGACTGACCTTCAGTTTTTTAAATGTTCATTTGAAAATCACTTGAAAGGACTGCACCAACACAAAGCACTTAACCAAATCTTTCTGCCCTACTCCAACAAGGATTGTGACTTCACGTTGGAAGGGCAGGGAATGTTGCTTGAGCTTACATTCCCTGTCACGTCCCTGACTGTCACTGAAGAAATCAGAAGCCCACGTGTATCATTCATAAGCACTAAGAGTTTCTGGGAAGAGGTAACACATTTCAACTGGCTATGTTTCTTAGAGATTCATGAGACAACGGAGTTCTCGGGTCAACATCACCACCAAGTTGCCCCATCTGCCGGTTGCAGTACATTCCTGGTTAAATAGCTGACACGAGAATGTTCTTCCCTGACACCACTCTTTTTATTGGTGACCAATTGGTCAACAACATGGAACAACATTGTTTGTCTAACCTGAACTATGAATTCTTGATCTTTGTGCCCACTCTTTTATGTAAACTTCCTAAGCCTCCTTTGGCACCCCCAAAATTAGCACTAAACACTACCGAAGGCAATGGTAAAAAGTAGCACAAACCCTACCTGAAAATGATTATACCTACTGCAATTAAAGAGATACAAACTCATAACAGAAAGGTATCCTGCAGTGTACCATAACTGTTTAGGTACATTTGATTGAAAAACAGTTAGAAATAGAGTTGTGTAGACTCAATTTAAACTGAGATGACTCAAGAATTCACAAACAAAGGTTTTGTGTGTGTAATAGCACTGTTCAATTTAGTCTGAATTGCCTGGTGATGAGTTAATTTAGGACAGCACTCAATGCAAAACTGCCCCGGACACACACCTGTCAATGGATTTGCCATAGACCATCACATCTCTGTGGCACGATGACAAAAATCCAAGGGCCTGCCCATTCAGTAGGTGGCTCCTTCATCTTTTAAGCAGAACTGCTGTTGACAAATAGCACAAGCTTCAGGTTAAAAGCAAGAGCAAAGCCAACCTGGTTTTTCAACTTACCCTACAATAGCCTTTGTAGAGGACGGTGAATTGAGAACAGTTACAAGAACTGAGGGCAGAAAAATAATAACATTGTCAAAATAATGCCAGTGACTGCTAGGGCTGCTGATCATTGTGACTGTACCAACACAGGCTGGCCTCTGCCTTCCCTGGAATGCTATTGCTCCAAGACAGTCTCTAAAACATGGTCCTCCATGCATATAGATATAAAAATCTGGGAAGAATTCCATTCCCACTTACAATTACAAGAAACAAAACATCTCAGAAAAACAGGACTGCAAACGAACTTCCTCAACTTTATCAAAAACATCCACAGAAAACTTTCAACATTTGTTTGTGAAAGACTAGTACTTTCTCCTTTAGACTGCAAATAAGGCAAGGGTATCTACTCTTATTATTCCTTCTCACCATAGCACTAGAAATTCTGATCAGTGTCATAATAAAAGGAAACAAAACTCCCCTGGTCTCCAGATTGCATGATAGTGAATCACAAGGCGTTGAGGCAAGCACTGTGGCACAGTGGGTTGAGCAGCTTGCTGAGACTCTCTCAGCCCATAGTGGAGCTCCTTGCTTCCAATCCAGCCTCTCACTCATGCCCCTGGGAAGCCAAAGTCATTGGATTTCAGCCACCCACATAGGAGACTCCCAGGGACTTCCAGCTCCTGGTGCAGGCCTGGCGCAGACCTTGCTGCTGCAGCCATTTGGAGAGTGAACCTGTAGGTGGAGGCTCCCTCACTCTGTTTCTCCCACTCTCTCTCTCTCCCTCTCTCATTCTGCCTTTCAAAATAATAAGTAAATAAATAATCTAATGGGATCTGACCAAGACTTCAAGACAAGTGAATTCAACAGGGTTTCAAGATACAAAATGAACACACAAACATCTCATACACTCCCATGTCCTACCATTTATAATCCCTGGAAAATAAGAAAATCTAAAAAAAAATGTGCAAAATTTGGTATTCTGAAATTTCAAAACACTGATTAAGAAATGAAAGAAGATCTAAATAAAAGAAAGGACAGATTTACGCATTGAAGATTCAATATACGCAAGTCAATTCTCCCCCAAAATCACATACAGGTTTAATGCGGTTCTTGTCAAAAGCCCATCCTGATGTCTTGCAGACACAAATTTATTCTAAAATGGATACAGATAGGCAAAGGAACCGAAATGTCCATAAATAACAATAAAGTGGGAAGATCAAATCTATCAAGACTTATTCTATATGGTTAAAATAACACTGTGGTGCTGGTGGAGGAACAAACACATAGATAGATGGGCTGGAACAGAGAGCCCCGAAATAGACCCACAAAAATATAACCAGCTGGTTTTGCCAAAAGAGCACACGCACTTCCACGTAGAAACAAACAGAAAAATCTGCTGCACAGATGGCAACAGAGCAATTGGACATCCTCGGGGAAAAATGAGGTCTCACAAAAATACGGAAAATAAAACACTCTACTCTTGAACTGAACACATAAACTATATTTTTAGAATACATAACATAGGAAATCTTCATGAGTGGAAGTAGGCAGAGTTTACAGAGCTGATACCCAAACTGAAATCCGTCAAAAGAAAAATCGATAGATACATGGCATCAAAGCTAAAATCTTCCGTCCCAAGAAAGATTCCCGTTAAGAGAATGAAAAACCAAAAAAAAAAAAAAAAAAAAAAAAATTAAATAAAAAAATAAAAATAAAAAGAGAATGAAAGACAAGTGTACTGTTGAAGAAAACATTTGCCAGTCATGTTACAAAGGACTATTCAAAAACACATAAAGAAATTTTAAACACACACATAGGAACACTAAAGTTTTCCACCAACAAAAACCAATGAAGACATTAGTCAAAGATATGAAGCACACTTTACCCAAGAGGACATATAAATGTCAAATTAAACAAATGTTCAATGTCATTGGTCATTAAAGAAACACACATTAAAATCAAAATAAAGTGCACGCATTTGTTACAACAGCGCACTCTGGCATCCCTTTTCGAGTGCCTAGTCTGAGTCCCAGCTCCTCATCCTTTGACCCCGGTGCCCATTAATGCCCATCTTGGGAGGAAGCACATGGCACTCAAGTTCTCAGGGCGCTGCCACCCACGTGGGAGACCCCAGTAGAGCTGTGGCTTATTGCTTGGTCCTGGGCCAGGCTACTGACTTTTGGGGTGTGTTCCAACGTTTGCGAGCCCCTTTAATGTTGGACTCTGCTTTCCTCTCTGCCTTTCTACCAAACAGAAAACAAGTCGCCTTTGCGCCACCCACAATTGACCCTAATCAGAAAAGAACTGGTTTGCTCATGCCCCATGTAAAGGAAAAGAAAAACAAACAACAAACAAGAACTTCTAATATTATTGACGGGAAGAAAAACAATGAGAAAAAAAAAAGAACAATAAAGGAGTTTCCTGCGCTGGCACCACTTGATGCCCTTCGCACTACAACCATGAAGTAAAGAGTTCAAATGCCCCCCTATGCATTTGCAGCCTGCTGCTAGAAGTCACCCAGAGCCGGTTTCATTGCAGCCAGGCGGATCCTTGGGTGGTTCTGGGCACCTCAGGGTGTAGCTGCCACCTAACAGCAAAGCATGAAACGCCCAGCTTCACTCCTTAGCCAACACACACACACATAATAAACAAGATAGTTCCTGTAGCTCCCGGGCCTACGCGACGGCTAGCCTCCCTGATGAGCAATGCTCCCTGTGTGCAAACAATCAAGGCAATCAACAATCCTCCCATCCCTACCCAGGACAGGGAGTTCTGACCCTCTGCCCGCCACGTGGCTAAGATCCTACTCATTTTCCAGCAGTAGCAGAACAAGAGCGGCCTGGGCTAAACCAGAATAAACTGGTCAGGGGCCCCGGGATCCCGCCCTCTCGGCACAGGAGTGGCCGGTTGTTGCGTTGCCAGTGGGAAAGGAGAAAGGCAGGGGTTGGGACCGAATTCCAGAAGTCAAACTCTCAAGTTGCCACTGGCTCCCTGGAAGCAAATTCCCCTTCTTACACTGAAGGTTCAAAAGACAAAGGTTGGTGAACAGCAGAGCAGCACCAGCGCTTCTGCCGGCGGGACCGTGGCTCTCCCGCAGACACCTGCGCCCCTGCCGAGCGCTCTGCCGGGGCGGCGAGCTTGGGTCCCGCCAATGCCGCTCAGCGGACCGCTGCTCCGCGCCTTAAAGCCTGGTGTCAGAGCTGCTCTCGGGAACCTGACACTCGGACCTAGGACTCTCAGATGATGATTAAACGAGCTTATCCTGGCACCCGGCAAGTTCTCTGTGCAAAAGTGACTGCTGTTACTGTTGGTGTTCGTTTCTGCTTTTTCCAGTAAGACATTCCTGTGCTGTGTGTGTGCCTTAACATGCGCCATAGTTTATGCATCACAGATTCTCAGGCAGGAGGGGGCTCTTGTCTGATTTTATCACCTGCATTTCTGAACATGGAAGCGGGCTGCATGGAACCGAGCTGGACTCGGCATTAACGTTCATTAATTCCCCTTCAATCAAACATTGCAGGTGTGTTACCTGACAGAAGTGACAGAAATGAAAAGAGGATGGCAAAACACAGGCCAAATAAAATCTGAGTCTCTTCCCAATTCCCTACCCCCACTTCATTTTCTGCCATGGCTTTCTTCATTGAACCTCACATTTTGCAGCTGTCAACATTTTCTCTGCTAGGAACTGGTTTCCTTTGAGCCTGAGTGAAAACAGTGACCTGATTCTAGGTGCCAGGCACGGTTAGAACTCAGTTTTAGCATCTTCTCGACCCCCACTGGGATTGGCTGTGATAGAAGACCCCCTGAAGGGCACAGGCTCAAACCATTTGAGCTGATTAATTTGAGAAGTCTACATCTTCAGCAAATGCCCTGACATACACTGAAACAATAATAATAAAAGTGATAACAATAACCACCACAACTTGCTAAACACTTTTCACATACTCATTTAATCTAACCAGTGAGACAAAGTGTGTGCTATTTCAGCAGCTAACGTGTGTGTGTGTGTGTGTGTGTGTGTGTAGAGAGAAAAGACGCAACGAGCCACCTGCTTAGGGTTTCCCCCCTCACTCCCAGTAAAAGGCTGTGACTCAAATCCAAATCCTTAACTCTCCAAAGCTCCTTCAGGTCACCATTCAAGTGTCGTTCAACACATCTGGCTGCAAAGCCCATCTCTCAAGGACACACCTCACCGCAGCTCTTCTCTGTCCACAACACAGCAGGCCAGCTTGTCTCACTCGCTACGGAAGAGCCTGGAGCTATCATTTCACCTGTCCCTGGTTATTGTCACACTTCATGCCAAAATGTGACTGCTTCTGGTATGTAACTGACCTATTCCTGAGAGACCTATTCCTATTTCCCTTTCCTGGTAGAACAAAGATATTGAAGCCACAGGTCACTAAGGCAAAGAACTTATTGATTAGATTCGCATCAATAGTCTACTGAGATTGGACCTCTACGGCAGCCCCACTCCTCCTTCATTTTGCTCCTCCTCCTCCTCCTACAATGTATAACCAGGTTAGGCAGAGCTGTGAATGCCCAGGCAGGGATTAGTCAGCTGCATTTTCCACATTTTAACACAGGACCTGGGATAAAGAGGAGGATTTCCACCCCACACAATGGCAGAAGATAAGGTAATTTGACCATACGTGCCTTCTGAATCAGACTTTGGGGAAATGAATAAGCAACTCTGTCCAAGTCAGTCAGTATGTGGAGATCTGTGGGGACGTTGGGCGTAGCTACCCTAGATCAAAATTACTTCTCTTACGTGATCAAGATACTTCATTTGGCTAAAGGAAAATCTGCTTCAGTAATTGGGACTTTAAGGATATTTACTCTGTTTTCTGACTAATCTGAGTAACTTGTTTTCGAGTTAATCTACATAGCCATATTCCTAAAGGATGTGTCCCTACTCCTAAAAAAAGATGGGCAGATTAGCCTGAATCTAATCAGGAAAATTTACCTGGACTCATCCAAAATGAAAATGTATGAAAAATAAGAGGTAAAATGACTATTGTAGACAAAAAAGGTCTAAGTGAAAAATCAAATGCAACAAATGTAGGTCATGGAAAGAAGAAAACTGCTTTCAAAGACAGTACGGTCCAGCAGTTGGGGCATTTGGAATATATGCTCTGTTCTAGTTAATATTAGCATAGCAGTGTTACACATTCTTGGATGCCATAACTGTATTATAATTATGTAGGAGAAAGTCCTGTTATTTTTGGGTAAATGTTGAAGTATTTAGGAGTGAAATAGCATAAATATCTGTAGCTTACTTTTAAAAGATCAACAAACACACAGTCACAAATGTGCATACGCACACACTCTCACACACAGATATGTGCACACACCCAGAGTGAGGAGTAAGCAAATGTGGGGAGTGTTAACCATTGATGAAGACAGATGAAAGTCATGAAGTGCTTACAACACTATTATTTCCACTTCTCTGTAGATATACTTTGCAAAAGAAAAACTTTAAAAAGACATAGCTGTTTTATGTTCCCAACCAAACTTACCCCTGTATACAATCGTACAATTTGATAAATTTATGTCCCTGCTTGAGTAGAAACTTTAAATTTTGACCAAGACATATGTGCTTTGCTGAATGTTCCCACACGTTGTAAGTGGTGCAGCGTGGAGCATAAGCCTTGCAGCCAGCCAAGGGTTGGACAAGGGTTCTGCTCTGAGAGCCAGGCTGCATCATTTAGCTTGAGATTTACAGTTTCTACATTATGATTAGAATAAAACCATACTGGGACACAACAGGAGCTATTCAGGAATTATCCTGGTACTTTAGGGTTCAGCGGTAACTAAATGAGATAATGTTAGAAATGATTACATGGCCAACATTTTACTGTTAGTAGTTGTGTGTTGACATCATTATGGGGAGTCAATCAGTAGGTGGAATCTCTCTCTCTCTCACTCTTTCTCTCCTCCCCTCCACACTCCTAGTTTTTTCTTCTCTCCGTAGCTCTTTCATAGTACTCAGAAAAGGGACTTGGCCCATGGACTCAACTACTTCAACTGAAAATTAGAGGAATCCTCTCTAAGTTCAGCTTGAATATTCTGTAGCTAAAGATTCCACTAGCCATTTCCAAAGTTGATTCCAAGATGACATTTTGTTTGGCTTTGAACCAAATGGCTTAACGAAAAGGGTATATAACCTTTCCCTCTCAACATAGTTGGTCAGTTATTGCTGGGATATCTCTTTTGTATAGCAACAAAGACCTAAAAACGTAAGGCGAGGAGCCAACACTACCCGGCATGCTAGCATATCATACCGTTGTGCCAGTTCGAATTCCAGCTGCTAAACTTCAGATCCAGCTTCCTGCTAATGTACCTTGGTAAACAATGGGTCGAAGATAGATCAAGTGCTTGGCTCTCTGCCATCCATGAGGGACACCCAGGGACACACTCTTTGGCTGTAACCTGGCCCAGCTCTGTTTTTTTTGTGGCCATTTGCAAAGTGAAACAGTAGATAGAAAAGACTGTCCCAGTCATGTCACCCAGCCTTTCAAATAAATCACTATATTTTTAAAAGCACATCAGCTCTGAGTCCCATCCTAGAGCAGCTGTCACTTCCTACTGTGTGGCATTAGTTGTGCCACAAGCCCAGTTTCCTCACCTATAAAACGGTAATAGTTCTATGTCTTTGTAGCATTGCTGTGAAGGGGAGGTGTGAAGAGTTGACACCTGCGTATTTGGCAGTGATTGTAGATAATGATGTATTTAATAATAAATTTGTTCTAAGCCCATTTCACTCTCTATAGGAAGACCATGTTACTTATTTAGTTATTACTAAACAAATCTATGGGTTTTTTTATGACAATACTCATGGGATGTTAGAGAACCCCTGCAGGTGTTTTAGATTTGTTTATTTGAAAGGCAAAGTTACAGTGAGAGGAAGGGGCGCACCCACATGTTCACACACACACACACACACACACACACAGAGGGAGGGAGGGAGAGAGCAAGAGAGATAGCTTCCATCTGCTGGTTTATTTCCCAAATGGCTGCAACAACTAGGGTTTGGCCAGGTCTCAGCCAAGAGCCAGGAACCCTGTCTGGGTTCATCAGTGAGGATTAAGGGGTCTAAGTACTCAGATCACCTTCTATTGCCATCCCAGGCACATTAACAGGAAGCTGGATTGCAGTGCAGAAGTTAGAACCCAAACCAGTGTCCACAGGGGATATCAGCATCACAGGTATCACTCAACCAAGCCACAGCACAAGCCTCCTTCTGGATTTTTCATTTAAGTCTTATTTTCTTTTCCTTCCAAAAAACCATATCTGACTTTTAAGCCACAAAATAAACACAGCATTTTGTTGGGTGTTAATATGCAGCCACTTGCCTGTTCTACCTTTCAACAGAGTATTTTAAATTGGTTAAATAGTTTCTGTGACATAAAAGCATGAGATACTAAATGAAGGTGGTTTTTTTGAAATGCTTGTCTAATACCTTGCAGTTTATGAAGACATTCAGAAAAAAGGCTAGAGGCTCACTGATACTGACTAGGTCTGTGGCTTTCATGGAAGTAACCTAGACGCCCTGTGTAGCCTCCCCAACTGTGAGACGATAGTAATGCTAGTCTCCAGGATTCTTGAGAAAATAGGCACTAGCGCAAACCCCACAAAAGAATCCAGGAAAACTAGAAAATAAATCATCTAAGGTTTCTAAGTGTTCAAAAACTGTATCTTCTTCATAGTCACTAATTTTGTTATTCCAATAATAATAACAGATCACATGGACAGCTCCATACTTAATCTCACCACGAAGGGCTAGACTGGCGGGTCCAGAAAACTCGTCTCTGAAATTAAACTTTCATTTTTACCAAAATAATATGGGAACAGTTAGCACAGTTGTGACTTAGATTGGGTGTCTGGGGTGACATAAGAAGAATGACGAAGATTATGGGGAACCAGACCTGCTCCTGCCACCACCTTCATCTCCAAACACTGTTTCTGGGTATCTTTGTCTGCTCACCATTGACATGGCTGCTGACCGGGTTCTTAAAATAAGAAGAAACTATCTACTTCTCTAGTGGAGGCTGAGAGGAAGCGAGCCACTGGAGAGCAGAGGCCCAGGGATGGAGTCGGAGATGCGATTCACTAAGAGGTTAAGTGCTTGCTTAGAGACTCAGCCAAAGATGCAGGGATAGAAACAAGATGCAGGGATAAGAGTAGGTGTGTGCTATGGTCCTAGCTAGACGGTGAGAAAGCCCTGGGATTCCTCATCAATTCAACCCCAGCTAATCAGCTGAGTGGCTTCTTCCCTTTGGGATTTGTTTGGCTAGAGACTTCACAAGCTTTCTCTGGGTAGGTGAAAGCAAGGGGGACTCATTTGTGTGGTGAAAAATGACCTTGGTGAATGTTGGTGATTCTGCCTCAACAACTGGCAGTCTTAGATATATACACTCTTGGGTTTGTTTGTTTGTTTGTTTGTTTGTTTTTTAATACAGAAAGATTATGATCGTAGATTTGCAGATAGACCTAGGTTTTGAGTGTCTGCTTCTGCTCATTAAGGAATACAAAAAGGACCAAGAAGCTAAAAGCAGATTTTAGATCCAAGTCATTACTCTGTAATGTACTAGTTGAGATTCTTTAGCCTTGTCATCTAAGCAATGGGGATACTAGTAATGTTACAACAATGAGCACGGTAGGTAGGATAGTCATTCTCCAAGATGTTTACAATCTCATCCCCTGAACCTAAACCTTACAGAGCAAAGCAAATCGGACATCGTTGATGTCATAGAGGTCGTGTACCTTGGCTTAAAGAGATTCTCCCAGAGAACCCAGATGAGCCAAACTGAATAGCCCATGCAATTTTCTAAAAGGAAGAACCTTGCCAGCCATGATAAGTAAAAGGATCGTGCAGCCTGAGAACTTGACCTGCCTTTGCTGGCTATGAAGATGGAAGCAGGGCACCTCTAGCCAGGGCATGTGGTGACCTCTGGAGCTCGGAATGGCCCTCAGCTTGCAGCCATGAAGAAAATACAGATTAGATCCCACAACTACAATCAGCTGAATTCAATCACCATTCTAAATTTTCTCCTGCAGTCTGGTGAAACTCACATTGAACTTCTGATCTGCAAAATTGTACAATAAATATCTTCAGCATTTAAGCCTGAGTTGATGACAGCA
Source organism: Ochotona curzoniae (assembly GCF_017591425.1). NCBI lineage: Eukaryota > Metazoa > Chordata > Mammalia > Lagomorpha > Ochotonidae > Ochotona > Ochotona curzoniae. Next base: position 28,573,641 of record NW_024467096.1, read on the forward strand.
ACAGAAAGCTAACACAAGAGTAAATTAGATAATCATTCATGCGTAATACTATGGCATTTGGCTTCAAAGCTATGCTTGCTCTGCTATTCACATTAGATTACCCATGGTTTAGTGATGGAGAACATGTGGAAGATGGAATAAAGTCCTCCCAAGGCACCATTTGGTTTGTTCCTACCTAAAAATAGGATGAAATTTCCTGTTCTTAGAAAGAGCTTGAAGAGAAAAAAATGTGAGAAGGAAACACCAAACAGGCAAACAGAATCCCATCTTAGTGCTGGCTTTCTCAATCACTGAGTTTTCAATGCTTAGTTACATTTTGGAGGATAATTCAAAAAGTTCTCATAATATTATATACCATGTGCTATATGTTTACATATATTTATATATAATAAACATATATAATTTGATATAATATACTATTATTTCTAGTAAATGCATAGGATATGGTATATTGCATGTATTACATTTTGTATAATGGGGTTCTTCATAAAATTTATAGAAAATACATACTACAAAAAAGCTATGTGTGTATTTCAAAATTTTACACCAAACTTATCTCTTACATTCATTTCCTGCAAATTCTGATGTTCTTTCATGCTCTCTTACATATTCATATATATATTAACATATAATATATAATATGTATTATATATGCATATAATATTATCATACCTTTTGGGTCAACTATAAAGTTCATTCTTGCAGGAAACTATATTACTGGGAAGTAAGATCTATAGATACCACTCATGAAAAAAGAAAGGGCTTGATAAATATAAAGATTTCTGGGTCCTGGCACAATAGACTTGTGATTAAATCCTTGCCTTGCATCCAGGTGGGATCTCATATGTTCCTGGCTTTGGATTGGCTCAGCGCTGGCCATTGTAGCCCCTTGGGGAATGAGCCAGTGGATCGAAAACCTTCCTTTCTGTCTCTCCTCTCTATGCATCTGCCTTTCCAATAAAAATAAATGAATCTTTTAAAAAGTGTAAAGATTTCCTTTCCTCCTACATATTCCATTCCTAAGGGCTCCAGAGATCCCAAATCCAGGGTAAGGGCGGGTAAATCCTAGGAAGACAAGTCCCCCAAGGAGGGTCTGGCTTTGGAACCACTAGACTAATCACTACCAGGGCTCCCTGACATCATTATGTTCATGATGACACCGATATGTCCGACATCCAGTTGTATTGTATCCATGAACAATGCATCTTGGTTAACTGCTACTCATAGCAGAACAGGGATATTTACATCCATCATACGATATGAATTAAAGTTCCCACAGGGTAATCAGCTTGGGTCACCTTTGTGCTAAGAGTGGGAACTGAAATTCATGCTGCTATCAATCATTCTTTCAATAAGATGTTTATTACATCCCACAATCTTTCCTTGAAACTTTCAAAACACATAATTATACACATAACATTTTCCTCATAAAGTGTCTAGGAATACTAATAAAATGTAAAGCCTATTTCACTTTTCTTCTTCAATCTCAAGTTCCCCCTCAAAGGTCATAATATTGTTAAACTATTCATGTGTAAGCCTTTTAAAGGGAAACATACACACACACACACAAAACAAAGCCACAAATGAGATTAACAATTTCCTTTGCCACTTAGAAAAAAACAAGTTGGTAATACGATCACATGTTGCATTTATCCTATCTCATATGGTATTTGTGAGTATTTGACCATTTCCTAGTTAACGAGATTTAGATTCCTTCCAGAATTTTTGTTGTAACAGAAAATGCTACACTGTTCATCATATGCAACTCTGTGTATGATTTTCTTAAGATGATTAGATTCACAAGTATGAGTTGGAGAGTGGTGAGTACTCTGAAGTTTTATTGTAGTTACACAGATTTGGAACAAAATTATCTTCCTTACCTCTCAGCTCTAGGTTCAATTAGAAGCAAATCCTGAACTTATCTTTACAGGGAAACTGATGTAGAGATTAATAAACTGCTTGATGCCTCTTCTGGGAACATGGAGATGTTTTTGTGCCATGGCCAGGAATTCTTTCCATCGCTTTGATACTGATTCTGTACCTGACTTCTCCCACTGACATCTCTGTTTCTATCTTGACAGTCTCCTTTTGTCAGTTGCAATTCTAGTTCTCACTTCCGATTCTGAACCTTCAAAGAACTTTTCTTTCCTTCATCAACTTTCCCCAAACCTTTTAAAATCGCAACATGGTAAGGGAAGTGTTGAGTGGCTCTTACAATCTCCCGTGAATAGCACCTGCTTGCTGGGAGCTCGGGATATGCTGGGATGGACAACAAAGAGGAAGAACTAGCCTGTGGCACCTGTAAGAGGTCAAAAGGCAGCTTGATGAGATCATGGGCCACTGCAGGTTGCTGGTGTTTCCCAATTCTGTGCTGCATTTCCACAGATCACTGGAACCTTGATCTTCACAGTCTTCACTGCTGTGCTGAGCTCCTTCCAGTTTGGATATGACATTGGCGTGATCAACGCACCGGAAGAGGCAAGTGAAATACGTACAGATTCTCTTTTAGTGATAGATATCACGCATTCCTCATGAAGGGAAATCAAGAGTGTCCACGTGGGGAACACTGGGGTAAACATGGCCTGTCCAGATCAATGTGCAGGGTTCCACAGTTGATAAGCTGGCCTTGACTCTTATCAACCCTCTAGCAATAAATAATTCTTAATCTCTGACTCTGTTGTTGCTGAGCTCACAGAAATATGCCAGCCAGAATACCACATGTCCAAGAATGCCTTAAAAATAAATTTTAAAAACAGCTTATTGCAGCATTCCTTCAGAACAGTCAGTCATGCATGAATGAAAAATGTTAGGGAATGAGAGAAAACAACCAAGGACATGTTTCATTCAATGCCCATTTAATTTTTTAAAGATTTATTTATTTGAAAGGCCAAGTTACAGAGACACAGGAACAGAAAGATCTTGCATCTGTTTGTTCACTCCACAAGTGGCTGCAGCTTCCGAGGCCGGGCTAGGCTGAATCCAGGAACTGGCAGCTCCTTTCAAGTCTCCCAAATGGGTGGCAGGAACTTGAGTACCTGGGTCGTCATCTGTTGCTTGTCAGGCGCATTTGGAGGCAGTTGAATCAGAATTGGAACAGCCAATCATGATCCAGCGCCCATATGGGATGTCAAAATTTCACCTTAGTTTAACCCTTTATTCCACAATGATAGATAGCTCCCAATGCCCACTTACTGAGCTCCTATTTATTTGCCTCAGGCACTTTAATAAATGTTCTTGACAACTCAACTCCAAAACAACTTAAAATGCCTATTCACAGGCCATATCAGAATCTTTAAGAGCCCTAACATTAAAAAGGCTATAGCTCTTCCCCTACTCCTGTCTTCTATCAGTGATTCAAAATACTACAAAAATTTAGAATAACAACCAAAATTTTCAATCCTAATACCAAATTGTCTGCGATGTTTTTCACTTATTTCATGTACTCATCTCTCCTCTGGTATCCAGCAAATAGACAGGAGAGGAAGACATGTTTTTCTTCCCAGCTCCCATTGCTGCAAGTGAGGGAGCCAGGCTTGGACTCTCTTCTGCTGTAGGTCAGTCCTACGAGAACACTGAGTGCAAACTTTATGCCTCATTGCTCCTCCTGTTACCATTTTCAAGCATGCAGTTAGCACAAAGAAGGTGCTCTCTGTTCCATCCAATGGATGGAGAATAGAGTGGGTGAGAGAAAGCAAGTGCCTGGGTAAGGTGTGGCATAGGCAAGAGTGCATACATTTGTTGGGCACCTTCTGTGAATGAATGCATCATGCTTCATTTGCTTCCATCACAACACTGGACTCCAAGCAAAACGTAGGATACTGCAGAGTGCAAATATGAAAAGTGTGTGCTGGCCACAATCCACCACCAGACATCAGTTGGTCCTTGGGACAAAAGATGTTCTCCAACTAGATACCATATGCTCTGGAGTGTGGGAGACCTTGTCATAACTGAGATCCAAAAGCTGAGGGTCAGGAGACCAAAGCCACATCTTTGTTCTGTGGGTGATGACAAACATGACAATTTAGCAAGGTTTCCCAAAATTTAGCTCAACATCACCGTGACTTGGGAAAGGTGGGAAGATTTTTTATATTTATGTATTTTTGGAGACATTTTCACTACTTTATTTAAATCACTCTCTGCAGTGTCAGAGGGGAAAACAGGTTAAAATTTCCACTCCTTGAATCCAAGTTCCAGGGCCGGAGCTGAAAGTAGGAATGTCCTACTGCTAAAGGAGTTAATGTGCTTTCAGCATCTCTTTTCTTTTAGATTCAAAGAGTTACTTACATACCATTAAATAAGGATGGCTGTTTATGTCTTCTCTATTTTTATTATTTGAATGATATTTGCAATTATTTTAAGGAATTTTATACATACTTTTTGTGATTATGAAAATTTTATTTCCACTACTGAAAATATGAGAAAAAAATCAACCATAATTATTTTTCTACATGTAGCAAATAGCTAAAAATATCTTGTGCCTGTTTATGGCCCAGGAAAGCAATGAAGAATGGCTCGACTCCTAGTGCCCCTGCATTCAGCTGGGAGACAGACCCAGAAGAATCTCCTGGCTCCTGGCTTCAGATGGGCTTAGCTCGAGCCATTGCAGCCATTTGGGGAGTAAGCCAGTAGATGGAAAATCTCTCTCTCCCTCTATTTCTCCTTCTGTCTATAGCTCTGCCTTTCAAATAAAAACAAATCTTTTAAAAAAGATTTTTAAAAAGAATATTTTGGATATTTCCTTCCGTTCCTTTTTTTTTTTTAATGCATGTTATCCACATAAGGCAGTGTTAAATAGGAAGCCAACTCTCCCCCTGCCCTGCTAATGTTGCTCATAACTGGTAACCTAGCACAGCTGCATTCCAGCTCCTTGTCAGAAAGGACCTTCCCCATTCAACACTGGCAAAAAGAGGTCAAATCATCACTGGGATGAATGACATGGAGGAAGATAGCCTGAAGAGTTGACATAATTCAGTTCTATTTAGTATGATATCAGAAAACATGAAGTCTTTGAAGTTACACTCTGAGAACGGTTCATTCTGTTACCATGGACCTCTGTGAAGATCTAGCAGAGAAACATCTTACAAGTCTCCGTATCTTCTCAGGCACCAGTGAACTGTTACTAACTTTGCAATGCATGAATTTATACATAAATGTTTTCCCATCTTGGCACTGGCTGCCAGAACGTTTACTAAATTGGTGGCACATTTCTAGCAAGGATACACCATTTGGTGTTTACTTTGAAATTAAATTTCTATCTTCCTTGAAACTTAACACAAATACCTATTTATTGATTTTTGTTTTCTATGAAATGGAGAGCCTGCAATAGTTGAGGCTGTGCCGGGCCAACGCTAGGAGTCTTAACTTGAACCAGGTCTTCCCTCATGGACGACAGCAGGAGCCATCATCTGCTGCCTGCTATGATGCAGATAAGGTGGAAGTTGGATTGGAGGCAGAGCAGCCAGGACTCCAACCAAGCACTCCACCATGGGATATCAATATCCAGTGGAGCATCTTAACTACTGCTTCAAATGCCTGCCTCCCTCATCTTATCCTTTCTCAATCTTTTTCTGCTGTACATTTATCATACATTTGTCTAAGTTTAAATGTAGCTGCAGAGAAGCAATGCTTGGATAAACATGTATCTTCTCAACCTGCAGAATAGTTTGCCATTAGGTTTGTGATCTGCTTTATTGGGTGTAGTTAACCATAAATAACTCTATCCCTGCTATCCCTGCTGGTGTGTACATGAGATACACAATTAAGTCAGTCTTGTATAAACATCCAACTAATTATTTAAAGGAAAAATAAACAAAATTATATAGAATATTTGAAACATTGGAGTCATTTTTTCTTTATTCCTCCAGACAATAAAATCTCATTACAGACATGTTTTGGGTATTCCGTTGGATGACCGAAGGACTACCAATGACTATGCTATCAATGGAACAGATGCACTGCCTACCAGCACTGTGACCCAAACCGCAACCCTGGGGTTTGAACAAGATGTTGTAACATCGGATGCCCTCATTACCATGTTCTGGTCCCTGTCTGTGTCCAGCTTTGCAGTTGGTGGAATGGTTGCATCATTCTTTGGTGGGTGGCTTGGAGACAAGCTTGGAAGGTAGGTATATTTTATAAATAAGCATTAACAAAGAAACATTTTAATTTTGATTTTATTAGAATCTGTTTAGAAAAAGGCCTCTTTTCCCAAGAAAATGAAATATTACCTTTTATTAATACCCTTGATTTCTTTTTAAAAAACTAGTTATCTATTTGGGATTTTTTCCCCTTTATACACATTTACATGCATGGGAAGTTACCCCTCTTCCTCCCTGTCCCGTCCTCCTCCTCCTCTATTTCCCCCTAATATTGGTTCTCAAGTTATTAAAATGGCATACATGCATTTCACTGTTACAGGCTTAACTTTCTGATATGTAAGTGCATCATGACATTACAAATGTAGTAAAAGGAAGAAGATAAAATAACAATATAAAAGTATAATTAGAAATAGTAATGGGAATTCTATTATTATTCAGGAGTAAAGACACATGCAATATACATGTTATTTCCCAGTATGCTAATCCCCTAGTTGAGTCTATAGTTTCGTGTGTGTGTGTTTTGTGTAGTAATTGTCACATATCAGACAGAACATACAATATTTGTCTTTTGGGGACTAGCCCATCACTAAGTATAATGGTTTCCACCTGGGTCCATTTTGTTGCAAACAATGAGACTTCATTCCTTTTATGGCTGAGTAGAATTACTTATATAAATGTACCACATTTTCTTTATCCATTTATCTGTTGATGGGCATCTGGGTGGTTTCCATGTCTTAGCTATTGTGAACTGCAGCGCTGTAAACATTGGGTTGCAGGTACCTTTCTTGTATGCAGATTTCATTTCCTTTGGATATACTCCCAGGAGTGGGGTGGCTAGGTCATATGGTCGATCTAACTGCAACCAAGGAATCTCCACAGTGCCACCCATAGTGTTTCTCTAGTTTACACTCCCATCAACAATGGTTAGGGTACCTTCTTCCCCACATCCTCACCAGCATTTATGGTTTTGATTTCTGTATGTAAGTCATTCTCATTGAATTGGGTGGAATCCTGTTGCAGCTTTTATTTCCCTAATTGCTAGAGAACCTAGTAATTTCTAGTTCAGTGGTTTCTTTGTCAACTCACGACACTCAGCTACCTCCTTTACTTTTGTGGGATAGTTTTAGGATTCTTTTTAAATGTATATCCCTATCAGGCAGGTTGCTGCTAGGCCAAAGAAGTGGGAAAAGTTGTTACAGCAGTCTGGTCAATCAGGAAGGCATTTACAGCATAAATGAAAGTGATGTGCATTCCCAGATAATTGCTTTGGTTTTCTGGCTTTGTAAATTATAAAAACATTTTAGAAAACTATCACACAGATCGCTAATCCAGGAACTCAAAAGAAGCGTTTGGATTGGTACTTTTAAACTAAGAATCCATTGTCACTTTCACCAAACCACACTAGTTCTCAGATATCCTGTTCTACTTTTAAGTCAGCATTGGCATTTGAATCAGTCAAGTTGCAAGGTCAAATCGATATCCCCAGCTACGTGTTGTCCAGCGTACATGGCCAAGGGTTTCAAGATGTTGTTGCTGCTGTCATTTCAAAACTTCAAGACAGGAAGAGAGTGCTATCTGCATTCTGTAGCTCTGACTTCTACTAGGCATTTTGGATTAGAAACATCCATAATATTCTTTTATCCTAGATCCTCAGCTAGTCATGTGACATGCTGAAGTTGTTGGAATTGTTAAATATTAGCATCCTATAGACAGTGCATGTCAGGTCCTGCCCATACTTGCCTTGGCAGTACGACCCACAGGCGAGATTTTCCCCACTCCAGCTATATAGAAGAAATTAAAGAAGAAAATCAAATTATTACTTCCCGTTGTTTGAACTCAGCTTTTGGACATTAATGACTGTTTTTTCTCATAATAAAAAAAATATACACAAATATGAAAAGTTTGAACAAACGGAAAAACCTTTAGAGATTTAACAGAAGCACTAGTTTAAGAAGTCTGGACTATAATAAATTTAGATTCCTAATTTCTACTATGAGTGATAGATTTTAGCTATCTAGTTATTAAAATTTTGATAATTTCTCCTCTTATATTAGAACTATATAACAAAACTCTAAAAAGTTCTCTTCAAAAAGGGCATAACCCAATTTTTCTTATTATTACTTCAAAAGGAATTTTTTTTACTGTAAAAGAAAGTGGTTAGTGTCTATATTTTTATTAGTTTATTAGCATTTAAATTCCCATTCTGAATCTTGAAGACACAGTCCAAAAAACTAACATTCATCATTTAAATATTTTTTAAGATTTATTTATTTTTATTACAAAGTCAGATTACAGAGAGGAGGAGAGACAGAGAGGAAGATCTCCCGCCCAATGATTCACTCCCCAAGTGAGCACAACGGCTGATGCTGTGCCGATCTGAAGCCAGGAACCAGGAACTTCTTCCATGTTTCCCACACGGGTGCAGCATCCCAAAGCTTTGGGTCCTCAACTGCTTTCCCAGGCCACAAGCAGGGAGCTGGATAGGAAGTGGAGCTGCCGGGATTAGAACTGGTTCCCATGTGGGATCCCGGTACATTCAAGGTGAAGACTTTAGCCGCTAGGCACACCGCCAGGACCCATCCTTTAAAATTTTAAAAATAATTTCAATGTTCACCAATTGATTTAAACAGTAAAGGGAAAATTTCCTAGATGAATTATTCCTACAGAAAATTAAATTAGGTAAAAAAAAAATGCTTTAGTTTTAAAATATGAACAAATCAACTCTTTTTGCCATCACTGGTGTTTTATACTTCCTCCAATTCCCAAAGAGGAAAAAAATGAAACCCCTGTCCCTTATTCAGAGATGAAATACCAACAGATCTAGTGACTTACTCAAAAATACTCATCAGTGTCCTGGTGCTAAGTCAAGCTGCAAATCTTCTTTAAGATTAGCACTGACCATGCTTACAACCCAGAGGAATGCCATGTGCCCACTTACTAAATGTCCTGTGGTGAATAGACTACAAGCTTCTTCTTGTCCTTAGTACAAAATGATCCTTCTTGTAAAAGTCTCAGAATTTATCATTTTAACCTCAAAATCAAGATACAAAGAATTTGGTCTCCCTTAAAATCATTTTTTCTTGGGATGGTCACTGAAAAATAGCGTGGTTTTCCTTATTGCCAGAGTTTTATTCTCCTTCCATTAGTGATAAGTCTTTCTAGGAATGGTTAAGAGTCAGCTGATGGCTGTGGCTTCTACTTTATTTCAGTTGCTCAATTCTGTGCACTTAAAACATGATTATAAGGGTACGACAGGGAAGACCATTGTTTGTGGGTCAAGGGGGTTATACATAGCTTGTCTATAAGCTCTTTTCTGTGAAAAGTGAAATTTGCTAAAATGTGGCATCAATATTTTGTTCCACTCAGCCTTAGCTCTGTCACGTAATAACTGTGAAAATGAACAAGTTATTTGAGTTCTGTAAGACATTTCTTTACCACCTGCAGTGTGTGGAAGAAAATAATACGACATCATGGCATTATCATAAAAATTAGATGAGAAATAATATTACTGATTTATCCCAAAGCCTGACACATAGTAAGCAGGAGGCAACAACGGCCTGATGTGGAGGAGGAGGCTGACAACATCACCGTGGGACTGACGAAGCTCATACAGGAATAGCTACACCAGAATGTAAAGAACTATGCTTAGGCAGCATTAAATTTCTTCTTGATTCAAAAATCACACAGAATTTTAGATTATTTCCTCTTGGCCATTTCCCATCTAGGAGTAAAAGTTAGAAGCCCTAGAAGTTTTTGTATAAATTGCTTCAGCATCCACTGTTTGGCAAGGGAACAATGGGGTCTCAAATCTCCTTTCAGGTGGTCTCTTTTCATACTTGTTATCTTTTTTTGCTCCTAATAAAACCGACTCTTAGCTAGCTGGTAACGGTTTCTTACAATGAATTACTGTCCTTTTTATTTGAATGCAGAAAAAGCATCTCACAGCAGCCTGAGCAGAGAAACACCCAATCCCAGACGTAGGCTGGCCAGCTCTACGATGCTGTTTCCTTTTCTTTAGGGTGGCTAATTCATTCATGTTAGTTTCCTATTGCTTCTGTAATGAACTATCACCAATTTAGTGACTTAACTCAAACTTACTTTTTCACTGTTTTAGAGGTCAGAAGTCCAAAATCTACTTCAGTTGCCTAATGTCAAGTCAGCGGGACTAAGTCCTTCTGGAGGTTCTGTGGGGAACATTCATTCCATGCCCTTTTCTAGCCTGGAGTCCTTGGCTTGGAGCCCTCTCCCCATCTTGGAACCACTTCACTCCAATCCAGACTGCTACAATCATATCACATACCCCTCTTCTGCCTTCCTCTGAAAAACTTCAATAATCCAAGACTCTTAAATTAATCACAGCTGCAAAATTCTTATTACTAGGTAAATAACACTTACATAGTCTGAGGATTAGGACTTAAGACTCCACGGGACATTACTGAGCTCATCTGATAGTTGCTGGGCTGGGCAATCATTGCTTTATGAGACTGTACAGTTTTACTCTCCAGAAAAGCAAATGTTTGATATTAAAGCTACTTGCTTGAGAAAAGCTCATTTGCCACAGTTTAGAACAATGAAATAATAAAATGAGATGCTTATATTTCTTTGTCGCACAACATTTTCACATTTGTCCACTCATTGGCCTTATTATTACCTACTTAACCTTGAAAAAGGTTTTTTCAGCGTACCCCACTTTCCTATTAAACAGGAATAAAAATAACATAACATTTATCTGCAAATGTTGATTTTCACAAGATACATTTTGAAAGTAACGTTGCTCTGTCAACCTCATTACATATTTAATACTGGGTACATTCATTTATAGATTCTGGAAATATACTGGCATACAATGTTAAAATAAGGTAAGTATGATTCTCTATGGTAAGGTTCAAAGCTGTGTTTAAGTTTACTCCCCAATAGTTTATTCAAAAGAAAATTTGATCATGGGCAATTTCTTTCCTAACTAAATCAACTCAAAACCTATATCACTCAAAGAGAAAAAAGGGAGAAAACAAGGTTTTAGATTGCAACTTCAAAACTGAATTGAGCAGCAACTTGTAAAATATCTAATTAATTAGCTATATGAAACAGTATCAAAATTGCTAGCTGAACTGAACTATTCATCAGTGTAATGGAATCATCTTAAACCAAGTGTGAAGATCAGGAGTACATATCCCAGGCTCTTTCTTCACATCTAGGACTTACACTTAATCTTTTAGCCCAAAGATGAATCAAAATGACAATCTTGGCTCAAGATTTCTAAACTAGCTTTTACAAGTAGAGTTAAAATAATTGCTCTTGGACAAAAATCTTAATAATGTTTGAAAGCAAATAATTTTAACAAGTTTTGATGCTAAATTTATTAACCTTTCTTTTCAAAATTTCAGAATCAAATCCCTGTGGGTAGCAAACATACTCTCATTAGCTGGAGCTCTCTTGATGGGATGTTCAAAATTGGGACCATCTCATATTCTTATAATTGCAGGAAGAGGCATATCAGGACTATATTGCGGTACGTCTCTCTCTCTCTCTCTCTCTCTCTCTCTCTCTCTCTCTCTCTCTCACAGAGTTTTACCTGAAAATTACTCTGAAAGCACATGTGACAATAAGATAGGATATTTAGCCCAGATGGCATGACAAAGGGAAAGGCAGTAGCATCAAGTTGACGTTCTGAATTGGAGAGATTAGAGGTCAGTTAAGTGGTAACTGTGATGCCCTTATGTTCTCATTCATTGCAGTGATGCAACCTCTAGTCGCCTGATCTCAGACAAACTATTTAATGCTCTCAGCTTTTTCCAATCTATTAAATGATGAGAATTTTTTTGTCTACCTTACATGATATGATATAGTTTGAATGTATTCTCATTCTCCAACTCATGTAGACACTTGAACTCCAAAGTCCTAAGTTAATCGTATTAAAGGCAATAGAGGTTTGATCCAATTATGGTGTTGAGGCGTGGGCCGTTGTATGCGTTTCTTCCAAAGGGAGATCTTGGCAGATGGTTGGTTCTGACAGCCGACTGAGGCTCAGCCTTTCCTCTTCTGCTTCCTGGCTCACCACGGATCCTTCCTCTGCCCAAGTGCTATCTCTCAGCTTCGCCAAAAAGCCAAAAACAAGGGGACCGGACAGATCCCTTTGAGGGAACTTTGAGCCAAAAACTTCCTGCCTTTGTCAGTAGTCTGTGACAGGTGTTCAGTTGTAGCAACAAAAAAACTGACTAATACGACATGACATGAGAATGTATGTAAAATAGGCAGGATAGACTCTAGCACGCGCCAAACTTCCAGTCAGCCGTAGCAGCACCACTCGTGTGCTACAAGCACTGCTTGCCTGATGGAACATGGAGTGGAAGAGAACTAAACCCACAATACAAACCCTGCCCCTACAAGACTGTCGTCCTACCTGGTGCCACCTTTAGACCACTTTAGACCCCTAACCCTGCCCACTTCCAGATATGACTCAGTGAAGTAGTGGTATCCACAGGGAGAAGGAATCAAACAGAAGCAACTGTAGTTCAGAACAAAGAAAAGATATTCCTCTCCTGAACTTTAGTCTATCTCATAAAAAAATCACTAATTGTTGGAGAAAGCTTTTCAAAATTACAGAAGCAACAAATTAGCAAAAGTCTGAACAAAGGCAGAATCGTTCAGTTTCTGAAACGAGAGATCAGCTCTCTAACTTCTTAAAACCAATGCAGCCTTAGTCTGACGGTTCTGCGCTGATCTTTTCATCCTTTTTCATGGACGATAGTTACTAATAGCCAGTAGGGATGGAAAAGAGCAGTAAGAGCATCAACTTGGTATATCAAGCATTTCATCTGCAGAAAAGATTAATTTTATGTGTTTTCAATAATCATTTGAAGCAAAAATCTCAAATATTTACAGGTTAATAGCTGGATTAAACATATCTTTTCATTACTTTCAATGTCAACACAAACAGCTGAGGGTCAGAGTAGCTTTATCAAAGTGAAAAGTTGACTTGCCAAGAAAAAGCTTTGGATTCAGGTATATCCATTCCAGCACTGTCTCTAGTTGGCTCGGAGGTGTTAATTATGAGGTTCAGGTTCCTTTTTGGTGAGATACATTTAATATTACTATGAAAGAAGTCTGATCAAGATTCCTCTTTTCAAATATACAATGTGGAACTTGAAAAAATCACAAAAGATTTTTAGCAAATTCTAAAACAAATGCAATAAACATCTTGTAGAAGAACACATAATTAGCTTAGCCACATAATTTGTGTTCTCCAATCATCTTTAAAATCTTATTTCAGCATTAATGATGCTAAAGCATATAAAATATGAATATACATATATTCAGAGATATTGAAATACATAATGTCACTACATAATGACTCTAGTCCAGTGGTTTCATCCCTGTGAGCATATTCACACCATTATGTTCTTCTTGTATAGTATTAGCTATGACAGAAAGATAATGCAATCTAGAACAGGGCCAAATCAATTAGTTTTTTTCCTTACATAAGATCAACAGGACATACATTAGGGTTACATATAGAATTCAGCAGAGGTCCTATCAGCAACACAGATGTTCACTTGAGGTTTAAGGACAAACTGAAGCATAAATACACACACACATATATGACATATATGTGTTTATGTGTATGCTATAATTATATACATACATTTATTATATACATATGATCTATTATATATAGATTATATGTAGAAAACAGTTGCAAAAAACATATTTTTATACAAATACAATCCATTTCTTTTAACAGGCAAATAATCTCTAAGAAGAACACTGACAAATCTTATTTGTAAATTCTTGAGAAAATGCCACAGTCTCTGACTGTTGATGCAATGCAGTGATGGCTGGATACTCCAGCATTTCCAAGATGACTATCTATGTACTGAAGAAAGCTACACAAGGCAGTATGACATAATGCCTTTCAAAATTTTTATATTCCTCTAAGCAACAAAGGTCTGTCTTCAAATAAAATATCTGAGGCTTAATATTTAGACAGAATTTGCTCTGACTGCCATAACTAAGCAGCGCCTTTCAGCGGCTCCTTAACACCCCCACTCTGTGCACACCCATCACCACCCCACAGGTGATCTTGAGGCAGCTCCACATTTGCAGAAACTCAGAAAGTGATCACAGCTAATGCTCCATTGCACTGTGACCTTTGGCAAATTACTTATAATCTCCATCAAGATGTTGGCCTATCTATGTTCTAATTTTCTCTACTCCCAAGAGTCCACATTAAGAATATGACAAGAATATCCCTCAGTCCCTTTTCTGAAGACAGCCTAAGGCATTGTTGATGTAAACTAAATGCTAAATAAACAACACCACAAAGAACTGCCCATATGACCAAGCATTCCTTTCTATTCATATTTCCAACCATGACTTCATTTTAGTATTGTACCAACAATAATCTTTGCATAAATTATCTATGGCTGGACACAAAAGCTCTTACTTTCAATGAACTCAAGAAGGGGCTTGACTTCAGGATACTGGCTATACTTACGACCAAAGAATTGTTCTTGAAAAAGTCCTGGCTGTACTTTAACATTTGTGTTCATGTCTCATACAGGGCTAATTTCAGGCCTCGTCCCAATGTATATCGGGGAAGTTGCTCCAACCACACTCAGGGGCGCTCTTGGAGCTCTTCACCAGCTGGCCCTTGTCACGGGCATTCTGATTAGTCAGGTAAAGACTTCCTGCCCCCACTTTCACACATATTTTATTTCATTTCTTCTCTCCTGGGGCATGTCATTTTGCACCCTGACTACCCAGGATAAGAAAGAAGAAACAATTCTGCCAGATGTGGCAATGCAGACACACAGACTTTTCAGCCAAAGGTACATCCTTCCCCCTTGTCCCTTTTTTCCTTAGGATGGGTTTGGCATTTGAGATGAGCTGGCAAGTTAAGTATAAAATTTCCAGAGCTATTCTGGAATTAAAATGCTCCTTTCAGATTTCAAGAAGAAAACCCCAGCTTTGACTATCTGTTTTCCTCTGCGTTGAGTCTATTACCTGAAAAATCTAATTGCAACAGATAACCACAGGTGCACTTGCTCATCTTGCTCTATCCTTTTTCCTACCATGTAGTCTCAAGAGGGGGCTCTTAGAACCCAATACTTGCCGCCATCTGCAGGAAATTCGCACATAAGCCCCTGCAGTAGGGATAATCAAGCTGGCTTTCACCAGAGCAACTGTTCTATCTATGGAACCCCATGCTATTTAAGCTCTAGGTAATCTAAGAAGGAATGTCTAAGAAAAGGTCCAAAGTTATGCACGAAGTGAATATAACACCATTCCATCTGGATATGTAGAGATAGCAGCTCTGTGTTGCTTTAGATTTCAAATGTGTTTTTAAGTTTGGCTAATTGAAAAGAAAAAAATCTATGTGAATTTCTTGTCAAATGAAATCATGCCTAATTTAATTAAGGTGAGACACACTAGTAAGAGTCCATCTTAACTCTATGTGGAGTCTACAAAAAGTTTGTAGAGAATATGCATTATTTTTAAAACAATCATGGATTTCAAATTTGTTTGGCACAGTAAACTTTTCTTTTAAACCCACATTTTCACAAACATTCTAAAATATCTTGCACATGAACCAAGGTTAAATATACATACTAGCTCATGTGCTTGCTAAACATACTGCTGGAGAGGCAGGAGCAAAGGATTATAATGGTGATATGTTGTGTTTCTGCCTTTTCAGATCGTGGGGCTTGACTCCATCCTGGGCAATAACCATTCCTGGCACATCCTGCTTGGCATGTCTGCTGTGCCAGCCCTCCTTCAGATGCTACTGCTATTTTTCTGTCCAGAAAGCCCAAGATACCTTTACATCAAGTTGGAAGAGGAAGTCAAAGCAAAGAAAAGTAAGTTTGTGAGTGAATTTTCTTTCATCCTAGTATTTTAGAATTATTGGCTACTGTAAAACAATGTATATGCATGGCTACTTGTGTAGTTCATTCCCAGGCCGTTCAGATAAACTCAGTGATTGCATGTAAGATGCACCACTGGTACATAAGCCATTTCACAACCATAAATACTCACTGAATTCCCAATCAGAAACTTACAGGTAGGGAATAAGATTCAATGAGAAGCCACTAGAAGATGCTTCCGGCATTATGCCTCTATGACAAAGAGGAAAACAGTTTTCACTGTCATGAGACAGTCCCACCTTTTTAAAAATCGAAGTGTACAAGTGAACAGAAACAATCTCCAATACCCATGCTTCTAAGCAAAAGGAGACATGCAGAATTACAACTCTTTTATTAATATAAGAAAAAAAAATATTTTCCTTTTAATACAAATTGTCTAATCAGATCATTCTGGGGGACAGGCTTGAAAAGATTAAGAGGAAGTGATGATGTCACTAAAGACATTAATGAGATGAGAAAAGAAAAAGAAGAAGCTTCAAATGAACAGAAAGTCTCCATAATTCAACTCTTTACAAACTCTAGCTATCGACAGCCTGTTATAGTGGCACTGATGCTCCACATGGCTCAGCAATTTTCTGGAATCAATGGGGTAAGTTTAAGAACACCTTCTACTTCATAAGAGCAAAATGAATTAATATATAGAGTGATGGGCAAGTGTTCTAGCACAGGAAGCTAAGCAGCCACGTCTGCATACATTAACAAAGTGCCAATTCAAGTTATAGATACTCTATTCTAACCCAGTTTCCTGTTAATACGCCTGGGAAGGCAGCAGATGATGGTTTAAGTTCATGGCTCCCTGCAACCCACAGGGGAGACCCTTATGGAGTTCCTGGATCTTGGCTTTGGCCTGCCACAGCTCTGGCTATTGTGGTCATTTGAAGAATCAGCAAATCTCTCTCTCCACCCTCTTCATGTTTGTTGCTTTATCTTTCAAATAAATATTTCACAGCATTACAGTGAAAGAGATATACATTTAAACACTTAAAACACACCTAAAATGCTAGTATCTTGTGTTACAACAAACAATAAAGGATGACATTCCTTATTTTGCTTCACTAGCTTTTGAAAATCAACTTTAAAATGGTCACAACAGGGGTGGACCAAGCCAAGCATGACACGAAGAACTCCTTCCGGGTCTCCTCCATGGGTGACAGGGACCCAAGCATGTGGTCATCTCCCACTGCTTTCCCAGGAGCATTAGTAGGGTGCTGGATAAGAGGCAGAACAAACTGGAGTTGAACTCGTGCTCTCTATGGGATGCCCACATGACAAGCCGCAGGTTAACTCACTGCGCCACAGTGCCAGCCCTTGAAGCACAAAAAGAAGGTGGTGAACTCCCCTCCTCTGAAAGGTGTGAATGGAGAGATTCTTTGTGAAATTCTGTGGACCATGACTCAGACAACTGAACACAAGCAACTGAAATAGTTTCTACTTTAAAGACACTGGGGATAGTCTTCTAGATTAAGAGCAAGGTGTTTTTACTTTGCAGATCTTTTACTACTCAACTAGCATTTTTCAGAAAGCTGGAATTAGTCAACCTGTTTATGCAACCATTGGAGTTGGTGGTATCAACACAGTTTCCACTGTTATCTCTGTAAGTAAATACCATAGATAAACATACAACTTTTTTTTTTTTGGTCCAGACATGGGAAAAACAAAACCAAACCAGACCTGTGATCTAAAAGTAAGCAATAACTTTTGTCCATGTGCACTGTAGGTGTAGAACTAGGCGGCTTCCGGGACGTGTCCTCCTCCTCAAGCAAATACTGTACTGAGGACGCAAGCAAGATGGTGAATCACTGGCTGTCCCCGCAGCTGGGTGTCACTGAGTCACTCCTCTTGGAATTAAAAACTCACTTGCAAACACAGGACTTTCTCTTTATGTAAATCCATGGCCATTCTTCTTTTGTTTTGTATCTCAACTCTTTGGGATTAGTTGACAGCTTATCATTTCTGTCAATATTGAATCATCTTCCTAGGTTGCCCTCTTCCATGATTGAAATGTTTTCATCTTGATGATTTGAAGAGACATTTCCAAACATAATATAGAAGGTACTCTCCAATAGCTATCTAGTCTCCAAGTAGAATTAAACTGACTCAATAAATTCCTATGGTGTTGGGCCATAGGGTGGAGCTTCCAGGTAGCAGAAAAAGGTGTGCTTTGTGATGACACATACCAACAAGTGTGATATGATGAATGAATTTAATATAAGTGGGAAAAATTAATTTCTCTTATTTTCTGGTAAAGGAAAGAGATCATATACTCTTTGTAAAACCAGGCACCTTATGGAAATGACTCGGTATCTTGGCAACAATACATTAAACACAATCATCTAAGAAATAAGCAGACCTCAACAAACAATAAAACTTCCCAATTAATGCAATTCATTCTAAAATGAGAGCAATTTGACTCATTTTAGCCTTAGAATACAGAATGTTCCAAAGCTTCTGCTTTTCCATTTTGGTCACAACACTAGCCTCAGTACATTTTAGTCACATGTTTTCATTCTGTGCACATGGACTTTTAACTGTTGCTTAGCAGAGTCAATAAACCACAGTCTTGCTCCCCAGAGCAAAAAGCAAGTTTGTCTAGATCACATTAAGCAGCGCTCCCCTTGGGCGGGGAATAGATAACAGGACACCCGTGAATCTGCAGACATGCCTTTAGAGATAACGCCTGTTGCAGCCCAGAGGCCATGCTAAATCAATGAGAGCCTCTTACTGGGATGTGATCGAAGGCACTACAAATCCTACTTTAAATGCCTTTTTATAAAATAGATATTATTAAAACACTGTGCATAATAAGATTTGATACATAAAGCACTAAATTGTTAAAATTGGGTAGCCTAAATTCTGAGAATATCTAAACAGAAAACTTGTCCAGTATTTCTTTTTCCTGTCTTGCCCCTAACACCACTACAGCGGGAAGAGTTATTTAACAGTGTTCTCAATATTTTGAATACACCTTTTAGAGCTTGTCCTTTGGTTCTGTGAAGTTTTGGAGCAGCTGAGGGGTATAATAAAAATCAGTTTAACAATTTCATTGTTGTTCCAGAACTAGAAATGACATTGGACTTTGGCTTTTGTTTTGTGCTTTGAGAGAGTGAATGAAGCAACAGTTGACAGACATAGAGAGAGAGCTCCCATTCACTGGCTCCCTGACCAGATGCCCCCAACCAGTCCAACTGATCTTTGTGAGCAGTGACAGCCTAACCATTGACGTCATCGCCACAGCCTCCCCAGGTCTGCACCACAAAGAGCTGTGGCCAGGAGCCAAGGCCAGGCACTGAACCCAGGTGCTCCTGTATGGAACACAGGCATCTACAACAGAGATCTACTGCCGGGCTAAATGCCAGACCCCAGACAAGATTTTCAAAGTTTAAATCAATTCATTTTTGAAAGACTAAAGTTTAGATAGTACAGAAGGAGTAATAATTCACTCAACTCTACTTGCATTCCCAAACTTTGGTCATTGTTAACATAGTCTGTGTATCCTTTCAAATAAAGGTATGGAAGTCAGAAATACATATATATGATTAGTGTATCACCAATTTGGAAGGAACATATTCAGTTTTTCTTTTTTTTTTCTGAATGGGTCTTGGAGAAGGTAGAGACTTTACCAAAGTCACACTGAACTATGGTCTACATGTCAAATTTTCTTCCACTCCTAAGGGAATGGTAGAAAAAAGCATGTAATATTTAGAGAGAAAGCAAACAGGAAGGAATATAGGCTGTATGAGAGACAGCTTTGAGGGAAAAAGTCTTGCTCCAAACTCCAGTCAGCCATGTAGGAGGCACACCGCCAGTCTGTGGCCTTATCAAATACAGCCTGGAACTCACACCCAGCCTGTTTTAAAGCTAATTGACTAATGAATAATCTCTTCAGAAACAAATGAAATGCATAGGAATGTGTCATGCAAGAATGTGTCTAATTTCCTAAGAGCTTGATATGCTCTCATCAGTTCAGCTTTGAAAGTTGTAACCAAAGAGTCCAAACACACAGCAGCATGCTTCAAAAACTTCATGGAAATGTGCATCCTGAAGGAATTGTGCAGAAGCTTCAAAGCTCTTTGCATCTAAGTAAATTTACACTTTCAATTTCCATGAACTCTTGAAATCACCTCATGTAGATAGATGTTATGAATTTGGGGAAAAAGGTGCTTTTCCTGTTAGTGCTCACTATTTAGCCATGGGCCCTTTGCTTATTACTGTTCCATCTGAAGGGATGGAAACTCCCCCCAAGATGAAAGTGCTTCTCTCTGCAGGTGAACCATTTCTCAGCTCTATAAAAACCACAGCTCATTATATTGAGAGTACTGGCTTGCTATTGACTTAGTCATAGGTTGATGAGCCTAGCTAGCCACTTTACAAACTGAGATGAGAAACTGTAATATGTAGGGTATGCGTGTGTGTGTGTGTGTGTGTGTGTGTGTGTGTGTGAGAGAGAGAGAGAGAAAGAAAGAGAGAGAGAGACTCTACAGCCTTAGCAGTATTCCAGATAATCAGGCAAAAGTCTTATTCAATAAACTCTTATCATGGCTAATTAAAAATTTTAAACATTAATGCAGAGGCCTATTGGAAGATAAAAAGAAGTTGGCAACTATCTTCCCAATTACAGTAAGATAGTACTTTAACCCTTTGCTTTAAAGTCTATCTTCAAATCAATAGTTCACATCTAGCAGCAGGTACATTTTAGGACACCAGAAAAAGAAAGACCTGACACTTTGGGGACAATACTCAATTTGAATGCATTAGTTGAATGTTTCCATTCAAATTCCAATTTTGGCTTTGAACTTGACTCTACTAAGCAGTGAGAAACTGATAAGAATAGCTGACACTACAAATTAGTTATTTCTACTGTAAATCTTACCTTTTTGCACTTCCTAGTTATTTGTATCTTTCTCAATAAATTATTGTGATTCCTTAATTAATCATCAATAAAAAATGGATTGCTTGTAAACACATGAGGTTATAAATGTCCCAATCAACACTGTTTTTGCTACATCTCATGAGTAATGAAATTCTAGTTTTTATTGTAATTCTTTCAGCCCCACAAAAGTCACATACCAGCATCTTTTCCTACAAGAAGGTTTTAAATTCTCATTTTCATCGCTCTAGCGATGCATTGGGTTTTTTTGTAGAATGTTCATTAACATCATGTTGATGCAAATTTATCATTTTTCCTTCGTGTTGTGGACTGTGTTCACTGCCTCTGTATTTAAGGGGCTGTATACTGGAAGTGTAGAGGAGAATGATACAGATGTTCAGATGTGGAGACAAAGTATAGTAATTCTCTATGCATCCAGACCAAAGAAGGAATGCCAGTGAAAGTGCTGAAACTATCCTAACAGTAGGATGATGGACTCTCTGACATTGTCCATGCCCACAAGGTCAGGAAACACCTCAACACCAGCACGATGGACTTAGGATTGCTCATGAAGGACACCCACTGTAACACCAGAGAGGAAGTCAATGGCAGGGGACAGAGAACTTGGGAAGAGGGACAGAAAATCCCAGAGCCAATGGAACTGTATCCTAAAACCAAAATAAATTTTAAAATAAATAAAAATAAAAATGTATATACAGAGGGAGAGAGAGAAAAGAATAGTTGACACTAGCATAGTCATACTATTCCAGGTACCTGTAATACATACACTTTTGTGGTTATAACCCTGGATAATCATCAATGGGGAAATTAAGGTCACTTGGAAATGAAGATCTTTCATGTCTCAAGTGTGCAGGAATACAAGAAGTACAAGATGTACAGCTTCAGAATATTATATTCAAGGTGATAATCCAAGCATGCTGGGAATAGTGTGGTACACTTCCAGAGGGACCTTCCTCAAATCAATGCCACTTAATTAAGTGGCAATAGTTCATAATCCAGTTAGTGAATCTAGCTCTGCCACCAAAGGCATCAGTCTCATATTTGTAAAAAGGAGTAACAGCACTGCCTCCTCCCTCTATTGAATAAACGAGGACATTTTTCATATTAAAAAAATGATTTAAATATAAAGCTAATATTTTTTTAAGTTGAAAAAACTGAGAGTGTTTTTACAAATGTTCCCAGGTATTCCTCGTGGACAAAGCTGGGCGGCGTTCTCTGTTTCTGATTGGAATGGGTGGCATGTTTTTCTGTACCATCTTCATGTCAGTGGGACTCCTGCTACTGGTGAGTGTGGCACCCGTTCTGAGATACAACAGCACCGCTGTGCGTCAGTGTCGGATGTTTTGTGTATCAAGATAGCTGAGACGGATTTATGAAATAAAGGCAGAAGGACAGCACTTGACACAAAGGAGAACTGTGGAGATGCCAACTGTTTGTTACCAAGGTTGGCAGTCCGGTCGCATGGTTAGAGCACAGGCCCACCTGGATCCAATGCCTGTGTGATCTTGAGCAAGCAAATGATGGTGGCCAGCCAGGTATGCTCAACCCACTGCGTTACAAGGAGTCCCCCAACTACACTGGTAACCTCAGTAGGAGTAGGAACAAAGATCACTGGATGCTTGCCTTTCCCCTTTCAGAGGAAAAGATCAAGTGCCACATAACTTCCCTAGACCATGGATTTTTCCTATGGCAGAGTTCAAAACGTTTAAGCAGGTTTCAGTCTAGAATGACTTATACTCCAATGAACATACATACATTTGGAAGAAGAGCTATGTCCATCTCTAAACTCAGCTGGGAGTTTTTTGGGAGTGGGGGTGGATAAAGGAAAAGGCTGCTCTGATCCCAGTCCTCACTTTCGTTTCTGTGTTGATTCAGGACAAGTTCACATGGATGAGTTACGTGAGCATGGTAGCCATCTTCCTCAATGTTACTTTCTTTGAAATTGGTCCAGGCCCAATCCCCTGGTTCATAGTGGCAGAGTTTTTCAGTCAAGGACCACGGCCAGCTGCCTTAGCAATCGCTGCCTTCAGCAACTGGGTCTGCAACTTCCTGGTGGCCCTGTGTTTCCCGTACCTGGCGGTAAGCAGCCTCACAACACAGAGACTTACCGAGAAGATGGTCGTGCGGTGACTAACTGCAACTCCGTGTT
Source organism: Ochotona curzoniae (assembly GCF_017591425.1). NCBI lineage: Eukaryota > Metazoa > Chordata > Mammalia > Lagomorpha > Ochotonidae > Ochotona > Ochotona curzoniae. The sequence goes on from NW_024467096.1 coordinate 28,596,699, forward strand.
TGTTCCCTCTTCAGGAATTCTGCGGGCCTTACGTGTTTTTCCTCTTCTCCGGAGTGGTCTTGGCTTTCACCCTGTTTACGTTTTTTAAAGTTCCAGAGACCAAGGGAAAATCTTTTGAGCAGATCGCTGCAGAATTCCGAAAGAAAAGTGGCTCAACGCAACGGCCAAAGCCTGCGGTAGAAATGGAATTCCTTGGCGCAACAGAGACTGCGTGAAGATAACCAGCTTTTTGATATGAACAAAATAGGAAGGAAACTTTGTATTTTTAAACGGCTCGTTGAGAATTTTATATCTACATCTTCAAGTGTTCTATTTTTTATGGACTCGGATGAAAAATTTCATCAACTATTACCAAAGAAAGTATTTTTTTTTTCTTAAGACAATGTATTTTTGTTGGTAAGACTAAGTAAATCAGAGAAGCTTGCTAATTTCACCACACTAACCAGCAAGTGTATGCTAATATTCCTAGCCCTATTTTTACGGCAAGGTTCTGAAATCCTTCTGAAACTGAAGAGGTTTTAATGTATCATATTTTTGCTTTGTTATGTATATGACTAAGAAATCTGAAGGCATAACTGATATTTATATATTAGAATAGGATTAAATAGGCTTTTTCTTACAGTTCTCATAGAAAAGGAAGTATAGCTGGCAGCTCTAAGATTCACGTTAAAACCAAACTTTGCATTTCTTCACACAACTTTTTCTTCCTATTAGAATCTGTACTTTCTTCACGTTTTTATTTTTTCTGTATTTTCATGTGGAATGGTTTATTGAATATGTTAAGTATGCCTTAAAAGAAAAACTATTTTAGTAGGCTTATCAAAAATCTCCAAGTACTCAGAAGAAAAAAATGTTTTAGTTACTTTGCTGAAAGACCAAATACTTCTTACAAGATTAAACATTAAAACGATTGTATTCGCTCATACAACCTGGCATGCCAATAAGTATTTATACAGATTATAAAACCATGTTATCCTTGCTTACTCAATCTTTTGAGTTTTTTTTTTTTTTTTTTTTGGCAAAACACAAAAACCTGAGCACAGCCAGATTTTACGAGTTCCATTGTAAATTATACTCCAACAACCAAGATCAGACATTTTGTACCTTTTCCCAAAGTTCCCAGTATTGTATCACTCTAACTTTGGAATATTGAAAGTAAAGGATTTGTTGATTCAATTTTTTTTTTCTGATTATGCTCAGAACCACTTGAAAAGGTAGACCTGGCAAGTGTGAACTGCTGAAACTTCAAGAATGCTCGCTGTAACAGTAAAACAAAATCTCTAATTTTCCCAGAAAGACTGAGTTCCTTAATATAGAACAGTTACCCCGTGACATTGCCTTTTAGGTCCAACAGTCCAGATTGTATCTAAATTTTCTTTTACCATTACTGGTGTTTGTTGTGTGTTTTGCCTGCCCTTACCTACCAAGACAAATTGGAAATGCAATAATGATTAAGTTATGTTTAGTCAACAGTCCATATTAGAATTAAAGAAACCCAATTCTGATGGATACCGAAGGCTCAGCAGAAGCAGAAGTAGCTCTAGGTTGTCTTCTTCAAGAAATGCAGCAATGAACCATCCTTTTGTTTTAATGTCCATTGACGAAAAGTGGGGGGGAAAAAAGCATCTAACATTTGTGTTTGGGGCGAGGGGGTCAAGGAAGATTACTTGTGTATAATTTACCAGTCTATTTAGCATAAAATCATTTCCACTTTGACTAACTTTTGTCATCATCATCATCTTATTGTTACTATTGTAGTTGTTACTATTTTGCTTTGGGGCTAATAAAACACAAAATATTTTAATGTAGGATTTCATGGTACAAAGTGAACTTTAATATTTCAGAGGGAGTTGGAGGTAAACTGAACTCTAGACAAAATGCAGAGTCTCAGAAAATGGCTGAGGAAGGCACAGGGCTCCTGTGCAGCTCCTGTGCAGCTGACAACCGCTGGGAAGCCCAAAGTTTATGTTTATCAATCACCAACACCATTCCATCAACTCTGCATTCCTGATGCCATTTCCTAACAGAAAAAAATAGTGAAAGGATTATAGAACTCCCCAAACTCCAGTTTACTTTGATTGATCCACAAACGCCAGATCCTGAAATTTTCTGACTCGGGGAAATTTTACTGACTTACATTGCTTTCCTTCCATAATGCTTTTCTTACAAGAAAATCATTATCCACAGCCCTCAGTCTCCATAGGAGCTGGTTCCAGGATGCCCGAGAGTATAAAAATGTCTTAATAAAGTGGAATAGTGTTTGCATATATCACACATACTTCCCCCCATATAGTTTAAGTCATCTCTAGATTATTTATAATACAGTGTCAGTACTGCGCATACAGTTGTTATGTTGCTGTTAGAGGATGATGACAAGGAAAGTTTGCACAAGTTCAACACAGGTGCAATGTTTTTTCAAATGTTTCACATCCTACTTGGTTTGAATCTGCAGATGTGCAGCCTGGAATACAAAGAGCCAATCATGCATGCGTTGAAAAGAAATATTAAGATTTTTTTAGGGCCCGGCACGGTTGCGCAGTGGTTAAGGTCCTCACCTTGCACGCCCGGGATCCCATATGGACACCAGTTCGTATCTCGGCAGCTCCACTTCCCATCCAGCTCCCTGCTTGTGGCCTGGGAAAGCAATCGAGGACGGCCCAAAGCTTTGGGACCCTGCACCCGCGAGGGGGACCTGGAAGAGGCTCCTGGCTTCGGATTGGCTCAGCTCCAGCCGTTGCGGCCGCCAGAGGAGTGAATCATTGGACGGGAAGATTTTCCTCTCTGTCTCTCCTCTCTGTATATCCGCCTTTCCAATAAAAATAAAATAAATCTTTAAAAAAAAGATTCTTTAAAAAAAAATCAAGCTTGGTAGAGTTACAAAGACAGGAGAGAAAGGTTTTCCATCTATTTGGTTTACTCCCCAAAGGGCCACAGCAGCGGGGACTGGGCTAAGTCAAACCCTTCCCACATGATGGCAGGGACCCAAACACTTGGCCTGTTTGCTGTTGCTTTCCCAGGTGCATTATCAGATGTTGGGCCAGAAAGGGTGCCCTATGGGATGTTGGCATCCTAGGTGGCCACTTAACCCGCTGTGACACACTGTGGCCCTGTAAAGGGTCTGTGCTAACTTCCTCCTCCCTGCCCTCTGCTCCATGGGTGGCACTGTCCTCCATGCGGACATACACCAAGTACTGCTTCTCTCTCTCCTCCTAAGGGAGTCACAGCGTAAAGGGAAAGCTAAGGAGCTCCGAGTTTTAGTCTATTCTGTGTCTTTTGCCTTCTGCATATCTGAACTTGGAGCATTCTCTTGTAAAATGGGCTCTGTGATATCACCTGCCTCAGCTGCTGCAAGTGTTAAAGTACTAAGCATAGTACCCAGTGCACAGAGGGTGCCCAGTACATGTTACCTAGAACCGGCATCACAGAGAGACTGCTGGGACGAAGAAGGTTGTTTCAACGTTTTCTTTTGAATCAAAGTAGCTTTATATATTCATGACAATACGTTCTTACTTCAGAACAATCCTACAATGCTAAGGAAATTAAAGCACACTAAAGAACCAGGAGATATAAAGACAGTCTAATTCCTAAATCCAAACTTGATGCTAATTAGTAAGTTTATACAAATTTTTATTGTATTTTTAAAACTGGCTTTTGCCTAAGTTATGCTAGTTTGAAGGAATCTTTTGTAATTTTATTTCTTGCAGTACTACTAAATACCAAATAAGATGCTGCATATAATACTTCAATGTAATTTGGTAAGATTATAACAAGATCAAAGTTGTTGATAATTCTCAAAAATTGCGAAAGTATTACATAGCAGAAACCAGTGTAAATGCATAAACTACTTCTTGTTTCATGATTAACAAAACATGCAGTAGACAGTCAGGATCTTGTGCTTACAGCATTCTAAGCAGAACTAATGAGCTAAATCTAACAATCTGAATCTACCGATCTATTTAAATTTTTATTACAATTCCATATTAATGACATGGGGAAAAGAGGTTTATTGCCAGCCACCCTGAGCCACCTGCTGGTGATGTGCCAGTCAGAAAGTGTTATCAAGAAAAGAAACTGCTTTTAGGTCATAAAAGTATATATGTTACAGTTTTACATCAATAAATATATTTCTCCATATTTAGCGTTGTTTTACTTTATACAGAAAATAACTAAAATTTTGAGAGTGAAGACTAGTTAGTGTAGACTCATCTCCTTCTCACAGTTTTCCCTCTTTGAATTCTGAAGTTAAAACATTGTGAATTTTGGGCCCAGCGTCGTGGCCTAGTGGCTAAAGTCCTTGCCTTGAACATGCTGGGATTCCGTATGGGCACTGTTCTAAATCCAGCAGTTCCGCTTCCTATCCAGCTCCCTGTTTGTAGCCTGGGAAAGCAGTCAAGGACGGCCTAAAGCCTTGGGACCCTGCACCTACATGGGAAACCCGGGAGAAGCTCCTGGCTCCTGGCTTCAGATCGGCTCAGCTGTAGTCATTGTGGTCACTTGGGGAGTGAATCATCAGATTTAAGATCTTCCTGTCTGTCTCTCCTCTGCTCTGTATATCTGCCTTTCCAATAGATAAATAAACAAATAAACTGTGGGTTTTTTAATAGCTCAAATTTGTGCTTGCTTCAGCAGCACATATAATAAAATATTAAAAGTTAAAATTTATTTCTAACTGGTAATTATCCATAGAAGAAAAAGCTAAATCTGACTTCCAACAACAGGAAGAATGAATGATTCCCTTTTATGATAATAAAATAATCAGCAAATGTCTGAGTTCTATTATGAATATTATACTTTGTTACAGTTCAATGAAACAAAACTTGAGAAAATCCTACCTTCAATCACTTGAATTGCCAGAAAAAGGAGAAGATTTGAAAATGAGTTATTATAATACTTAATACACTAAGCAATAGAACAAACTGTAAGTAATTTAAAATTCAAAAATATATATACTTATTTTTTTCCTTTTAAAATGCAGAATTACAGAGAAAAGGAGAAGGAGAAAAAGATATATCTGCTCATCCACCTCCCAAAATGCGTACAATGGCCAGTGCTGGGTCATAGTGAAACCATGAGCCCAGAGCTCCATCCAGGTCTCCCATACCAGTAAGGGACCAAGAACTTAGGCCATCTTCCCCTGCTTTCCCAGGCACATCATCAGGAGCTAGATAGGAAGCAGATTAGCCAGGACCTAAGCAGGGTATCCATAGAGGTTACCAGTATGACAGGAGGCACCCTTAACCCCACTGCACCAGGATTAGGGGGCAGGCAAGACTGGGCTAAGTAACAACACCAGTCAGAAAGTGCTAAAAGATTGCATGGTGGATGGGATTGGAGAGGGGGCGATCTTGGGGTCTGGGGGTTAAAACTTCCAGCAGCCTCTTGGCTGCTTGTGGGTGCCTGGCCAGGGCTGTCTCCATGCTCAGAACCCTGATTCCAGCCACAGCGTACACACAGTGAGCTGGCCCGGGCGGCAAGCACTGGGGTTTGGGGTTTTGAATTGCTGCTTATGTAGCTCCATGTTTATCCCACTGTGCTTCTGGGATTTGAATCAGTCCTAAAAACTTCTAACAGCAGAGTAACTTTTCCTTTGAAGGTAAGCGAGGGTAATGAGACCTGGTAGGTGGGAGGAGAGGGAACAGATGATCTTTATGGATAAGACTGATATACCAAACTCCTTTGAATCCTGTGTAGAACTTGTGATCACTGAACAATGCTGACCACCGAACACCAATCCAATCAAAAGCTAAGGCTCGGGACTTTTCTAGCTGGATCATATCCTATTACTGACATGATGATGGATCAGAAGACGGGTCACATTAGGCAGCGACATGACATTAACTGGCATACAAAAGAACCATTTCTGGGGGTAGAGTTTGTGGAGGACGTGTGGGCCAAACCCTGTGGAAATACTAGCACCACGGGTTAGCTCAAAAGTTGGGGTGGTGATGGAATGAGCTAGGTGTGTCCAAAGAACATGCCATCACTCCCCAGTAAAAGAACTGACAACAGTCTGGACTGGTCAAGGCATCAGCACCCAAATGTGCATCCTGAATAAGATGTGGGGTAGGTGTGGGGTGGGCTTGGCTACAATGTTCACCAGCTCATACAAGGCCAAATGGAAGGCCAGACTATGCCAGATACTGGCCTAAAACCCACTGGCATGTATGAGAACTGGGTCTGGGAGTGGGTCAAGTAGAGGAACTTGGGAAACTCCCCTGGTGAGTCATAGCTTCTGCTGATGAACACATGGTCCAGATCTGGGGGTCAGAAAACTGGACAAATGGCTGGCTAATGCATGGGTTGGCAATGGAATGGGATGTACCAGGCAAGACTGAGCAAACCTTAGCTCACAAGTAAAATTAGAAACCAGAATGGAATGCAGGTCATGCTGAGCTAGGCTCTTGCATCTACTGGTCTGTGTGAGCCAGGGTCGCTAAGCCACAGCATCTAAAACAAGGGCCGGGACAGGTGAGGGGCTGTGCCAAGCTGAGTCACAGCAACCACTGGCATATGTGTGATCTATGGCTGGGAACAGACCCAGTTGGGAAGTTAAGGGGACACCCTAGCTGGGTTGAGGTTCCTACAAAGGAGCATAGGGCTAGAAATGGAAGCTGTAGTCAGAATACAGCTGTAGTCTCCCTTGGCACAAGTGTGGACTGGGACTGGACACCCCAAGCCAGGCCAGACTCCAACACCATCTTGTGCACTGGAGGACCAGGGTAGATGTGGGACAGAATAGGCTAGGTCTCAGCCCCTACTGAGACATATGTGAGCTGTATGTGAGCTGTGGCTGGGCTGAAATAACCAACAGTAATAACCAGATAGGGTTGAAGGACAGTCAGAAAGGCCACTGTTCCTACTAGGACAGGAGGTGAACTGAGTAGGGCTGGCTCATGGACCCACTGGTATGCGTGACATCTGGCATTGGGAGAGGTTCTGATGGAGGAGCCTGGGCAACTCGTCTGGCAGGACACAGTCCCAGCAGGTAAGCACAAAAAGCATGATAGGAAACAGCCAAGAATGGGCCATGGAAAGTTTCCCACTGGCATACATTTGGCATGGGTCGGAGGCAAGCCAGGCTGAACCAGTTCAGATCACCTGCTGGCGAATCCAAACACCAAAATAGAGTGTGGGATGAGCCAGGTTTGGTTGCAACAAAAACCAGTGCACATTACAGAATGCCAAGGTGAGGTGAGCTGCAGCAGATGTGGCTGCAGCGCCCAAACAGCACACGTGAGAAGCAGAGAGGGAGGGGGCAAAGCCGGCAGGGGGAATGTGGAGGAGGGGGGGGCTCCCCTGATGGACAACTACTCCCATTGGAGAGCCTGAGCTGCAATGGGGGCAGACCAGACCAGTCAGGGCTACAACACCTGTGGACCTCATGTGGACTAGATCAGGGAAAAGCCAGGCTGGGCTGATTGTTCCTATTGTTACAAGCATAAATTAGAGTGGGTGAGGGTCGTTTGGGCTTTGCCACAGCATCAGCTGGCAGAAGTTGGCACTGGGGGCTAATGCTGTCAAGTTAAACCACAGAACCACCTGGAAAGTGCATAATCTGGGAGTGGGAGTGGCCTAGTAGGAAAATAGTGTACTCCTCCCTCTTGGGTTACCACTCCCAAAGAAGAGCACAAAAACCAGGATGGGGCAGGGTAGCTAAACAGAAAGGGACCCAACAGCACATGTGTATGAGAGCTGAATGGGATGTGGGACAGACTGGACTAGTCTGCTGCACATACTGGCAAGCCAGGATAGGGGACGGGCCTGGTGGGGGTTATTGTGGGTTGCTGCCACTAGGCTGCAGCTCCCACTGGTTTTATGAGGGCCGAGTGTATGCTGAGCAGAATCAGGCTGGACTGCAACACCCATTGGTTCCAGTGGAAGACAGGGCTAGAAACAAAACCAGCCCAGCAATTGCAACCACCAGCTGATTGGGGTGATGGTGTTTCCCAGGCCCAGTACTTGCAACCTGGTCTGGGATCACCCCATTGTTTCTTTAGGGATCCCCCCAATCGAACTGCTGGACTCAGAACCCTAACCATGAAAAGGACAGAACCATGCCAGAGGACAGAACACATCAATCAACTACCACAGCCATATGTTGGCAGTGAAAAACTGGGCAGAGACTCTAAGATGGACTATGTCCATCAGAGGATTCTTCAGCGACCTCATCATGCTTGGAATGGCAAGAGTGGCAGCAATTCATAACTGCTGAACTATCAAAACCACTTGAGCAAGACCCTCTGAGCATGCCCCACGTTGGGGACCTGGGATGGGTGGGAGGCTGGGTGGGGTTTCTCCCTTTACTTTCCCCTTTGCCCCTGATACAGGAAAAAAAATGTGGAAATAATAGTCTTACCCACTTTCCTATAGCTCTTGAATCTTTGTGCCCTAATTAACTACGTAAAGATTGTCAAAAATTAAAAACAAAAAACAGAACAATAAATAAGTAAATAAAAATCTTTAAAAAAATAAAAAATAAAGTGCTGAGAACCAGAGATGGGCAATGTAGGGGTTACCCTAACAAGGTCACATCTCCTGCCAATGTGTGTGAAACTGGAGCTTGGGTGAACTGGGGCAGGCTAAGCTCCAGCATCCATCAAAACCTGAGGCTAGAAGCAGGCAAAGTAGGTTTTCTTGAGGGTCATTCCAAGTAGGCTATAGCACTCACTGGTGCACCTGACAGCCTGGTTTGGGGACAAGCTTGGCTGATCTGGGCCACAGCACCTGCTGGTTTGTGTGATAGCTGCCCCCACCAGTATGTGTGTTGGCTAGTGTAGGAGACCTGCTGTATATGACCCCGCAACAACTGACACACACAAGAGCCAGGACTGAGGACCTCCGAGGCAAGGTTTCTTAGGGTCTTCCCCAACTGGATCACTGCACTTGAACCCCAACCTCAGGGAAAATCACAAATACATGTGCAAATACATGTGGTCTGCATACAGCACATGTTGCAGGACTGGGCCTCCTCACTGCTGATACCCATGTAAGAATGGAGAACATTCTCAGATGTACAAAAAACACAACATTGTTAGCTCATCTGACTCAACACAGAACTTCAATTAGCTCATCAAAAGATGAAAAACATGACTAGTTGAGCAATAGTCCAAGCCAGGCTCTACAAGCATGTAGGTGCATGCACATACTGAGGTAGACATGATCAGCCAATAGATCTTACAATTTCTAACCAACCGCTGATGTATCAAAGCTAGTAACTTCTCAGAAAAATTGACACCACTCAAATAACACCCTTGGAACATTCTTCCCCACACAGGGCTCTCCAAGGTGACATCAAATCACTGTCTCCATCCCCAGGTGCTAATGTAGTTTGACAACAATGAGCAGTGCACTCCCCTCCCCACCAATTGAGAAAAGACTGAAATATCTGTCTCACCCGCCTTCCCTGCCCCCTGCCACCCCTCCCTCTCCACCCTGATTGGAGGCCCACTTGAACTATAATCTTTACTAATGTAATAATTAATATTAAAATGACAATTAAAAGGCACTTGCTTTAAAAGAGAATTTGTTATTTAGCTTTGTAAGCATTCTGTCACTTTCTGTATAATGTAACTAAAAGGAGTTATTAAAGCTTAAAGAGAATTTTACTTGGAGGTATTGAGCTTAACCTGATATATCCACAAAGGATGGATAGAACTGAAATACAATTAATATGCTACATTTTCACACATATATAAAATGCTTCCTTCTTCTTCATTTACTATGTTTTCACAGAACTACCAAAGATCAGATTTTTCTTAGCAGCTTGTTCAGCTCTTGGAAAATGTCTGCTAAAGTCTAAAAGGTAACACAATCCTCATTATCAAATGATGTTTTCAAATTAGACTCACTTTTATTTGACCTGGTTCGTCCATTCCTGTAAGTACCTTAATATTCTTTCCTGTGACAGCAGTCCCTTATCTAAATACCCACAGACAGACAGACACCTGCTGTAGGTCCACTTCTTGTTTTTCTTATGGACACTATAATCTCTTTACCTTTGCTAGGCTCCCCACCTCAGAAGAAATGCTCTTTGAAAATAATTCAGTCAGGTCTACCAAGCAAAGGTGGTCATTATCACATACTACAATGTTAGAATTCAAAATATCCTAAACTAAGATAAAATATACAATTTCTCATGCCATCTTAATTAAGGTAGACTGCATGGGTAAAACTGTTCCCAGTTATCCTTTCTTTAGTACCTAGAAGATACTAAAGTAGTACATTTGGTGCATTAGTCAAGAGGCAGCTTGGAACACGAGCATGCTGTATCCCAGAACTTGAGCCAAGTCCCAGCTATTCCACTTCCAGCCCATACATTCCCTGGGAGGCAGAGGATGATGGCTCAGACACCAATGTGCTTGTCATTGGCACAAGAGGCCTACACTGAGCCCGGGTCTCGTGACTTCAGCCTTGCCTAGCCACTGCTGGTGACACTATCTAGAAAGCCAACCAGCATCTTGGAAGATCTCTTTCTGCCTGTCTTCCTCTCTCACACATATACAAAAATAAAAATAAAAAATTTTTAAATGTCTTTAGATAAATTTAAAATGAAAGGTATAATACTCTGTAATTCTGACTTTTGAAAGGCAGGAAAAGGGTGATTATTAATGGGATCAGAGAAGAATTGTAATGTACAAAGTACAGAAACACTACTGGATCCAAAAGCATACATTTTTTTTCCATGAACAAAGAAAATTATAAAAACAAATAATTGCTCAAAGAAAATAATAAAAAAAAATAAGAAAATATTTGAAATACTAGAGTGGGAAGGTGATGAAATTTAAAAGACTAGCCCAGAAAAACCACCTTGCAAATACTAGGTGTCTGAAAGTAGAAAAAAAAAAAAAAGTAAAGAGAAATAACTTTAAAAAAATACATTGTGTTTGAATTTCATTGAACAGAGGAATAACATTTGAAGATCAAAGCTCACAGTATCCTAATGAACACATACCCAAATTTATCATGAAGCTTCAGAATCCAGAGATTAAAAAAATGCAAAAATATTTCAAAATGGTCAAAAATGGAATTAAAAGATGAGTTTATTTTGGTGCAAAAATTTGAGACACATACAACATTTTTCTGAAAAAGCACATTTCAGAATCTTCTGAAAGATCTTTACATGCAAAGATTTCACATACTTTGCAACAAAATAAGCATCTTTTAATTCCACTTTCCATAAATGTTTGAAGTATCCTTGCACAATAATATATAAAAACATCTGGGACTTAGTACTGTAGCCTAGTAAATAAAGTCCTTATCTTGCATGTGCCGGAATCCCATGTGGCCACGAGATCTAACCCTGGCAGCCCTGCTTCCCATGCAGCTCCCTGCTTGTTGCTTACGAAAGCAGTTGAGGATGGCCTGAAGCCTTGGGGCCCTGTACCCCGCACATGGGAGACCCAGAAGAAGCTCCTGGATCCTGGCTTCAGATGGGTTCAGCACCAGCCATTGTGGCTACTTGGGGAGTCAATCAGTGGATGGAAGATCTTCCTTTCTGTCTCTCCTCCTCTCTGTATATCTGACTTTGCAATAGAAAAATAAAAATAATAAATCTTTAAAAGCATCTGGAAAGGAAAGACATCACATATGAAAGGGCCAGAGTGTTAATATCACATAACATCTCAACTGTGAAAGCTCAAGACCAAGAGCAATGCTTCCAAATTCCTGAAGGAAAACGATTTCCACTCCAGAATTCTATCAGTTTAACAAGTCAGTGCAAAAGTGGACTAAAGGTATTTCCAGACATGCAAGGCCTTTTCACAGGCGCAGTTCTTAACAGGGTCTAACACTCACTCCTCTGATATTATCCCCCCTCCCATTCCTGCCCTTTTAAGGGTTTTTTCCTTTTCTTTTTTATTATTTTTTGTTATGAATAATTTATTCATAATGATTCCCAAAACAAAATTATAAAACACAAACTAAAAATAAAATAGTTTTGGTTGGCCTGAGGTGGACAACACATTTGAGCAGAAAACTTGTGAGCTACTTAAAGTTATGTACAGCAGTAAAATAACACATACTCTTTTTCTGGCATGTGTATATCTTATTATTTTTTTATTAATTACATTGAATTATGTGACACAGTTTCATAGGCTCTGGGATTCCCCCAACTCCTCCCCTCCTGCTCCCCCTATGATGGATTCCTCCACCTTGGTGCAGTATTACAGTACAAATTCAGTCAAGATTCTTTCTTTGCAAACAAATACCAAGCATAGAGTCCAGCATCTTATTATCCAGATAAATTCAATGGTTTCTTGGGGACACCATCTCTGGTCTGAAGGTAGAGCTGGCAGAATATCATCCTGATCAATTAAAAGCCCCAACATAACATCAACAGCAATTTACAACATTGTGGAATTAATTGGCATGGTATTGAGAAACCAATGTCTAACACTTTCTTTAAAAAAAAAAAAAAGTTACTTGAGATAGAGAGGGAGATTCGGCTGCTATCTGCTGATTCAGTCCTCAAATGCCCAGAGCTGAAAGCTAGAAGCTACAGTTTCAATTATATGTTCTGAAGTAAAATGAAAATAAAGATAGTATGAATCCTGCTTAAATTGTAGGATTCTGTTATACACAATAGTAGTTGAAACATAATAATAGATGTCGATTTTTTATTTGAAATGTGCTATGCAATAAGAAAATAATATAGCTCTCAAATGGTGCATTAGTATGCTTGGTCAGCCATAACAAAATGTACAGGCTGAATGGCTTAAACAACAGTAATTTACTTCTCACAGTTCTAAGGGATGGGATGTTCATGGAGCTGCCTCTTCTGTCTGTGATGAGGCTTCCATGCCTACTTGCAGGCAGCCATATCCTCGTTGTGTCCTCCCAGGATGAAGACGAAGAGACCTCTGGTGGCCCTCATTTTCTACAAAGGGCTGCGGGGCAATCGCTCCTGGGCCCCTGCCTGCTACCTGGTGGGCAGTGGCTTAGAGCTTACCTGCCCAGGACCTGAGGCACAGCTTCCAAGCATGACCTCTGACATGACCAGGAGGTCAAGGGAAACATACATGTCTTCTAGTCAATTACAGCATCTCTAGTGGGTGGTGTGCCTTCCAGAAGACGACATCCTGTGCTCTTCTTTAATTTTTAAAACCTGTAACTTGAGCACAATAAGGCGGACATTCCTTACCAGCTTGTCTCCCGTGGTTCTTCAGCTGAAGAGTCTTCTCCTCACCCTTGGTGACCTTGGGGCCTGCCAGCAGGTTTAAACCCAGAGAAAGGACATCATCCCTGTCACAGGAGGACCTCATCTTAACGACCTCACTGAGCCATAATCACCTAAGTCCAAAAACAGTCACCTTAAGCCAAAAAGGTTTTAACATGAATTCTAGGGAGATGTAATATTCAATCCATAGCAAACAGTAAAAGAACTTTTATCTTCAGGAGGAAAAAAAATGAGAGAGAATTGACACTATGGCAGTGAAGAGAGGGGGGAAGATGAGGCAGTTGGCCGTAAAGAGCTGGTTTGTTCTGGAGAAACAAACATATTGTAATATGTGTCTACATCTATTTGAAAGATTACAAATTTAACTCATTTTGTCTTCATTTGGTACTGGAGTCATCAATCACTGGAGTACTTTCCGGAGAAGCTACTCACCGATTTTGAAAAGGCTCTATTTTTTCATTCTTACTTCTAACCAAGTTGCTTTGGAAAGCAAAAAGGATTGAGAACACCAATTGAAATTTAGGGCTGCCTATTGAGTTTAGGGTTGCAAGATTAAAATACAGAATAGCCAATTAAGTTTAAATTCCAGAAACATATTTGGAACACACTTACACTAAAAAATTACTACTTTTTTTTTCTAAAATTCTGATTTAAAAAAAATGTCAGCTATATTTTACTTGCTAAATCTGACACTATCACACTAACAAATTATAATTTAAAACTGTAGCAAAAGATGTCATTTGAGACAGCAGCATACCATGTTGAAGTGCCGGTTCATGTCCCAGGGGCGCCGTTTTCCATCCAGTAAATGTGCCTGGGAAAGTGGAAAAAGGCCTGTCTGGGCTCCTGCCAGCCAAGTGGGAGACCAGGATGGAGCTCTCAGCTCCTGGTTGCAGCCATTTGGGTAGTAGATGTAGGATCTTGCTCTTTCTTCCTTTCCCACACTTTCTTTCTCCATCTTTCTGTCACTCTATCTTTTGAATAAATAAGTAAGTCTTACAAAATCAGACTGTGGCATGATATAAACTTGCAGCACCAAATCAGAAACTCAGAACAGACACAACTATACAATGTAATTCATGACGGATAGATAGCTCAAACAACTAATATACTAACTAAATATACAAGTTAGAAAAAATACAGTTAGCAGGAAATTTAAAAGTAGTGGTACATTTATAAAAGAAAGGAAGGAAGGAAGGAAGCAAGGGAGAAAGAATGGAAGAAGAGAAAAAGAGAAAAGACAGGCTGGTAAAATGGCTCAATTGGCTAATTCTCTGCCTTCAAGCACCAGCATCCCACAGGAGGCCCAGTTTGTGTCCTGGCTGCTCTGTTTCCCATCCAAATCCCTGTTTATAGCCTGGCAAAGCAGCCGAGGATGGCCCAAAGCCTTGGAATCCTGCATACACGAGGGGGATGCAGAAAAGCTCCTAGTTCCTAGCTTCAGATTGGCTCAGCTCTGGCCATTATGGCCATTTGAGGAGTGAACCGCAGGATGGAAGATCTTCCTCTCCAACTGTCCTTCTCTTTGTAAATCTGTCTTTCCAATAATTAACAAATGAATCAATGAATGAATGAATAAATAAATAAAGTTTAAAATAAAACCATAAGAGACAAAAGAAAAGCTGGATGAAAATACTTATTTGAATTTTAGGAGCACAAGATCTTTCTATATAAAAGCAAAGAAAAACTCAAAAGAGGAAAAACCTGATTATTTTTCTGCCTAGGAAAATGTTAAACATTAAACATTTCTGAATGTTTTTGAAAATAAACAATAAGCTGCAGTTGGAAAATCGAGAAGATATATCACAAACATAAAACACTTATTATCTCCTAAAAGGGATGGCATTTTTTTCCTGTAAAATTGGCAAAGCTGTTAAAAACAGTGCTACTGGGGCTGGCAAGGGTGCTAACAAAGCGGGGCCTCAGGTGCTGATGAGAGCACAAATTGGCAGAGCTAGCCAAATATCCTGCAGTAGCCAAGAGAAGCAAAATACATTTTCAGACAAAGAAGAGATTTTCGTTGCCAGCAGATGTGTTGTAAAGGAAATTATTCCAACAGGAAACTTGCCATTTAGAAAAAGTGAGAGAAGTGGTAAATGTTTTGGTAATATTTTTAAGAACTATTTTCCTCTTAAGCACTTTTAAAAAGAACTTCATAATACGTTCTGCTAAGACTGTCACTGTTTCCAAGATACAGATATAGAGACATAGATATAAATATAGATAGATATAGATATAGATGCCATTGTATTAAAAAGGCATGAGGTGAAATGGCTAACACAGTCTTAAGGCTTCTACATTTCACTAGAATGAACAATATATAAACTTCAAGTAGACTCAGTAGTTAGATATGTATATTGTAATACCTAGAGCTATTATTTGAAAAATAATGCAAAGGAATAGCTATAAAATTAAAAAATGGAATTCTAAAAAAGAAAAATCAAACATCCAAAGGGTAGAAACAGAGGAAGCAGGAGAAAAAAAAGAGACGGGAAAAACAAAATATAATAAAAGGTAGACATAAATCCAGCTGTAGCAGTAATGCTAACAAAACTTACATGGTCTAAACAATCTGCTGAAAGACAAACCTTGTGACTGGGCAGAAGGATAAGAATCAACTCTGGCTAAGCTCTCTACTACAAAAATAAATCTATAAATGTGGAGCAAGCACTTGGCTTAGTGCTGAAAATCTGGATTTTAATTCTGGTTCTTGTCTCAGCTGTAGTTTCCTGCTAATGCATACTCCAAGATGGTTCAAGCAGTTGGGTCCCTGCCATCCAAGTGAAATACGTAGATTACATTTCTAGCTGCCTACTTCAGATCTCTGGCTGTTGGAGGCATTTAGGAAAAGAACCAGTAGATGAAGTTTCCATTTCTGCTTTCTCAGCTAGAAGAATAAAGATACAGATAAACTAAAAAATAAAAGGATGGAAAAATAAATATACAAATGCTGAAAAATGAAGGCTGGAGTGACTATAATTGTAGTTCTCACAAGAAATACTATGGAGGATAAAGAGAAATAGAACACAATAGAAGGATCAATTAGCCAAGAACATACAAACAAGACTAAATATGCCTGAATTTAGCAGCAGAATTTCAAACTACATGAAGAAAGAAAACTTATAGCAATGAAAAGAAAAAAAAAGTGTTGGGAGACAAATCCAAGATTCTCTTTATAACCGGTAAAAACAGACAAAAATAGGGCCCGGCGCGGTGGCGCAAGTGGTTAAAGGTCCTCGCCTTGCACGCCCGGGGTTCCCATATGGGCGCCGGTTCTAATCCCGGCAGCCCCGCTTCCCTTCCAGCTCCCTGCCTGTGGCCTGGGAAAGCAGTCAAGGACGGCCCAAAGCTTTGGGAACCTGCGCCCACGTGGGAGACCCAGAAGAGGCTCCTGGCTTCGGATCGGCATAGTATCGGCCCGTTGCGCTCACTTGGGGAGTGAATCATCGGACGGAAGATCTTCCTCTCTGTCTCTCCTCTCTGTATATCTGCCTTTCCAATAAAAAAATAATAAAAATAAATCTTTAAAAAAAAAACAGACAAAAATATCAAGGCTAAGGATTTGAACAATAAATGCTGAAATCTGTCATATTTAAAACATTCTACAACAGCAGAAAACATACATTCTTTTCTAATATGAAAGGCATTTTTAAAAAAGCATAAAGCATTTACCAAAACAGATCATTTTCTGGACCATATAACATATCTTAGCAAATGTAAATAACTGAAATCATACAAAATTATGTTCTGTAAAGTTTAAAAAATATCCCTTGAACCAGAAATCAGTAACTTACAGAAAGATCCCTGACCACACCTAATGCGGCAACAACCTCTGTCCTGAGGCAAGTATTGGAGGACAAAATCTCTGGACTTGCCCCAGTATCAGCCAGAAACTCACACCCTGGAGAGCCGCAATTGCTTCTGTGAATATCATCACAAGCTTCTTACAAACCTGATATGCATTTCCCCCAAAAATGTAGAACAACAAAATGAGACTTTGGGGTAACTCCAACAGAACCTACCTGAGTAGCTGAAGGGATGCCACTACCACCTCCCCTACAACTTATAGGAACACGGAAAGGAATAGCAGGGCTGTTTTATAATTCAGGGACAGACTGATAAAAACCCGGGATGGAGCAAATCCTAACAGTGTCTGTGGATAGGCCAGTGCTTGTAGACAAAGCTCTAGACATGTTTTAATGTCCAGTGGAGTTCCACTGCCCCAGTGGAGCAGTATCACATCCCAATTAACACCACTACTGGCTGATACATGTGGCACCCAGCAGCAAGTCTACCTCAGCAGCAGATCATGGTGGGCTTCAGTCTAACTCCAGACTTTACAGGTCCTGGTGAGTAACGACTCCATATGTAATCTAGAACTGGGCTTTCATGGGTAGAGGACAAAAGTTTGAGCCTAACACAGGCCCAGAATAAAACTAGTATGGATGCATTACCCCTTCTGAGGCGCTTACCTAGTTCCTAATGAAAAACATATTCATGGCACATTTAGAACAAAATTGGGTATGGGGAATATTGTAAAACAGAATCAGATGAAACATCTAAGCATGCTATATAGTGATGAAATAGCAGAAGAGAAACTTATTTTTTCCATAGACTCAGAGAAAATAGACTGCTTAGAATTTGTAGAAGATCAGAAATAAATTAAACTAGAACAGTGTAACTATATACTTACACTGTAACTATATATAGTGTATATAGTGTAACTATAGTGTAAGTATATAGTGTAACTATATACTTACTATATACTTACAGTGAACCAATACTTCAATGTGCAGCTAATACTGTACCTCAAAAAGCATCAAGAACTAGGAAACCATAAGATCATCTAAAGGGCAGCTAAGGGGTCAGAAAACAAGAGTCTAGGGAGTAAAATTTTCAAATGTTCAGTTAGAGATTGCAACTAGCTGGTGTAAAGAACTAAAGAAAAAATTCAGAGAAATAATTCAGTATTCTAACAGAGAGAGTTGATATAAAGATAAGTGTAAATAAAGCAGAAATTCTTCAACTGAAAAATAACTAGGTGAATTTTTAAAATGTGATTTTAAAAAAGGCATCAATAGCAGAATAGATCAAACTGAAGAAATAATCAATGACCCCGAAGATGACCTATCCGAAAATACCGCTATTGTATGGAACAAGAAACAAGACAGCATGGAAAGAATAAATATTTCAATTGATGATATTCAAGAGGGACTTGAAAATGTGAAGGAATATAATGACGTAATAACAGAAAACATCAAAAAACAAGAAGATGAACCTCCCTAGGCATAAGAAAGCCCACACATCACCAGTTAGACTCAATCTGTTCAAGATAAACAGATAATTCTCAAATCCACAAGAGACAAAAATCAAATAACAAAGAAATGGGTCCCAGTTGTCCTGACTCTAGTCTGCTCAGGACAGATCTTGCAGGACAGGAGGAAATGGGTAGAGATCTGTACATATGGAAGGGAAAAAAATTTCAGCGGGCAGGAACATTCTAGCCAACCAAGCTACCCTTCAGATATTATAGAGAAACAAAGACATCTCCCAAAAAACCAAGGCTGGAAGAATTTATCACCACCTGACCTCTATTACAGAAAAGCTAAAAAAAAAAAAAAATTCAAATTAAAAGAGACAATAGCAAGTAAGTAAATTTATTAGAAGGTAGAAACTCAGTAGTCAGAAGAACTATAGATTGAGAATGCTCTATATTATAAATGTGATATTTCAACCATTTATATCTTTAATTTTAGTAATAATTATCACACTGAAGCATGAAAGGACATACATAAATATATGTATATTGGAATATATAAAATACAACATGAAAAATTCAAAATGTAGAATGACAAGGAGCATAAATGTGGAGGATATTATTAGAGTTTCTTATTCTTTGGATTTTTGTGTCTTTGCTCAGCTTAATATTCAATGTTAATTTACTACCTCAAGATAACTTCATCTTTAAAAAGATATTTTTATTTTACTTATTTGAAAGGCAAAGTTGCAGAGAAAGGGAGAGATTTTCCATTTGTTGATTCACTCCCCAAATGGCTGTAATAGCTGTGACTGAGTCAGACCAAAGTCAATAGCCTGAATGCTACCCAAAGCTCCCTTGTGGGTCCCAAGGAACCAGTGCACTTACCATCTCCACAGCCTACCCAGGCACATTAGCAGGAAGCTGCTTGCAAGTGGAGCAGCTGGAACCTTAACTGATACCCTATTTGGAGGTTGGCATCATAGGGGGAAGCTCAACTTCTAGCTAAAAGAAGTTTTTCCCTAAGTCTCATGTTAGACACAAAGAACTTAATACTTACTCAAAACAATAATGAAATCAAAGTATATCATAGGAGAAAATAGCTTAACCACAAAGAGTGTAGGAGAGGGGAGAAAAAGAGCTATGATAAAAATACAAAATACATCTCAAAGTAGCAGTTCTTTTTTTTCTTAAAGATTTATTTTTACTGGAAAGGCAGATTTGCTGAGAGAAGGTGATGCAGAGAGAACGATCTTCCATCCTCTACTGTTTTCCTAGGCCACAGGCAGGGAGTTAGACAGACGTGGATCAGCCAGAAAATGAACCAGTGCCACATGGGATTTAGCTATGAGACCATTGCCCCAGGCCCTTAAAGTAACAGTTCCAACACCTTAACTAATAATAACTTCAATAAGTGTCATTGGAATCAATTCTCCAACTAAAAACAAAGAATATCAAACAGATTTTTAAAGTTTATTTATTTTTATTGGAAAGGGAGATTTACAGAGAGGAGAGGTGCAAAGATCCATCTGCTGCCTCACTCCCTAAGTGGCCACAATGGCCACAGCTGAACTGATCCAAAGCCAAGAGCCAAGAGCCAGGAGCTTCTTCCAGGTCTCCCACGTGGGCTTAGGGTCCTGAGGTTTTGGGTCATCCTCTACTGCCTTCCCACGCCAAAGCAGGGAGTCTATATGGGACCCTGGCCCATGCAAGATTTTAGCCACTAGGCTATCACCCCCGTAACAAACAGACAAACAACAACAACAACAAGAAAAAAAGACTCAACTATGTGCTGCTTGTAAGAAACTCACTTTATCTCTAAGGACACACATAGACTAAATGTAAAAGAATGGAACAAGACATTCTATGCAAATGAAACCCAAAAGAAAACAGAAATAGCCATATTCTATGAGTTTAAATAGATTTTAAATGAAAATCAGTTAAAAAAAAGGGGGAGGGGGGACCGGGATGGTCACATAATGAAAAAAGCTGAATTTAGAAAGAGGAAGTAACACTTGTAAAAGTGTATAAATTCAACATTGGAGCACTCAGATATAATAAAGCAAGTATTAACAAACCTATATAGAGACATGGGCTTCAATACATGGGCTTCAATACAATAATAGGTAATGTTAATACTCTATTCTCAGAAACTGACAGATTTTCCAGACAGAAAATCAACAAACAGCAGAATCAACTTGCACCCAAGAACAATTGGACCTACAGGACATCAACAAAATATCTCATACAACACTGACAGAATACACATTCTATTCAACAACACATGGAACATTCTGCAAGATAGATCATATGGTAGGTCACAAAACAAGTCTCAACAAACTAAAAAAACAAGAAAAAATAAATCATAATGAACATAAAGCAATGAAATTTAAAAATTAAGCAAGAAAAACTTTGGAAACTATACAAATATGTAGAAATTAAACAACTTATCTCTCAACAACCACAGAATGAGATCAGGGAGGAAATAAAAACTTTTCTAAAAATGAAAGAGAATGGACAAACAATATACCAAAATCTATTAGATACAGGGAAAGCAATATTAAGAGGAGTGGTTATAGTAATCCATGCTTGCATCAGAGGGAGGGAAGGAAGGGTGGGATGGAGGGAAGGAGGGAGATTGAAAGCAACTCATCACTGTACTTCAGGGTACTGGGATAAGAACAAATCAAATCCACAACAGGTAGAAGAAAAGAAATAATAAAGCTCAAAGCACAAACAAATAACAAAGCCTATTAGAACAATGCAAAAAATCAATGAAATGGAAAGGTAAGCAAAAATTGATAAACAAGGATACTTACTTTCATCAATTTAGTCAACATAGTTGGATTCCTGCTAGCGCAGTAAGAGGAAAAAAAATGGCCATCATATAAATTGAAAAGGAGAAAGGCAAAGTATTACTGTCTGCAGATGATATCTTATATAGAGACAATCCACCAACAGTTACAAGACAAAAAAATCAATGGGCAAAAATCCATCTTAAGAATATATATCAATAAGCAACACCACCTCAAATAGTTACAAAAACAAAACAAAAGAAATAAGTTTAACCGAAAAAATCTCTCAAATGGGTAAAAATTGTAAGTTAGTGGTGAAAAAAAGTGACAAAGACACAAATGGAAAGACATTCTGTGTTCATGAATTGGAAGACTCAGTATTGTTAAAATGTGATTTACATATTCAACGCAATTTCTATCAAAATCCTAATGGCATTTTTCACAAAGCTAATAACACACTAATAAAATCTATATAGAAGCATAAAAGACCTCTGTTAGCCAAAACTATCTTAAGCAAAAAGAAAAAGTCAGGAGGTACTACACCATCTGATTTTAAAATTTATTGTAAATTAGTCATTAAAACAGTGTAGTGGCAGCATAAAATGGTATATATATAAACCAATGGAAATATAACTACAAAGCCAGGCATCTGCAGCAGCCAGAGCTGTGAACAAAGTGTCGAGAACATGTAATGGGGAGAGAACGGTCTTTTTAGTAAAGATGAGGGAAATTGATAACCACACACAGAAAATGAAACTAGATGGCCTATTTTTCACCACATATAAAAACCAACCAAAAACCGAGACCTAAACATGAGATGTGAAATGGAAACTATTATGAGAAAACACTTCAGAACACTGGAATGGGCAAGGATTTTCTGGATCAGATCCCCCAAAGTAAGGAAATAAAAGTAAAAATAGATAAATGGAATCTCATGAAACTAGAGAGATTTTGGAAAGCAATCTAAACAACCAGCAGTGAAGAAATCACAAACAACATAGGAGAAAATGTCTGCAAGCTGTGTATCTGACAGGAGGTTCATGTCCAGAACACATGTTCTAACAACTCAACGCTACACACATACATACACAAACATTTCAGGGAGCTGGATGGGAAGTGGAGCTGCCTGGATTAGAACCGGTGTCCATAGGGGATCCTGGGCGTGCAAGGCAAGGACCTTAACCACTGTGCCACCGCGCCAGGCCCAAAAGACTCAAATTTTCAAAGGCAGATATATAAATGGCCAATAGGCTCATTAAAAAAAGTTCAAAACTAGGCTGACCCTTTTGAACAATGGGTACCTGCTATGCCAGCATCCTGTATGGGTGCTGGGCCATGTCCCAGTTGCTCCACTTCTGATCCAGCTCCCAGAAAATGGCCTAATAAAAGCAGCAGGAGGTGACCAAAATGCCACCCACAAGGGAGAGTCTTTGAAAGCTCCTGGCTACTGTCTTGGGAATGGCCAAGTGCTGAGCACTGCAGCTGTCTCGGGAGCAAACCAGTCAATGGACAATCTGTCTTTCTCCTTGTAGCTCCACCTTTCTAACAAATCAACAAATATTTTAACTTATCAACATCACTAATCATCAGAGAAATACAAATCAAAACCATAATGAGATATCACCTCACCCCAGTAAGATTGGTTACAGCAAAAAAAAAAAAAAAAAAAAAAAAAGCAAAAATGAATGATAACAAGTGTTGGCAAGGACTGGAGAAAAAGAAACCCCTGCACTCTGTTGGTGAAAAATTAAAATTATGGAAAATAGTTGGATGTTCTTCAGAAAGAAAAAAAAAATCCACCATATTATCTAGCACTCCATTTCTGGATATATATCTAGGGGAAATGAAAATCATTTGCCAAAAAACATCTGCAGTAACACTTATTTTGCAGCACTATTCACAATAGCTAGAGAATGAAAATAAGCTAAGTGTCCATCTACCAATGAGAAGACAAAAGGTGGCATAAATACACACACAATGGAATATTACCCAGCCTGAAATAGATGAAATCATTTGCAACTACATGGATGAAATGAAGCTTACTATGTTAAGTGAAATAAGCCAAGCACAGAAAGACAAATACTACATGATTCCACTTACATAAAGTGTCAAAAACAAAAGCAAAAAAAAGCAAACTCATGGAAGTTAAAAATATAACAGTAATGACCAGAGGCTGAAAAGAATGGGGAGAGGGGGGGGTTGACTGTCAAGTCCTAGGCTATAGTTAGCTAGCAGGAAAAAATTCTGGCTTTCTATTGCACAGTCGGGTGACAAAGATATATTGCATATTTCACTATTTAAGAGAAACATAGACAATAGGATTTTGGATGTTTTCCAAAGCATGAAAGAAAAAAACCCACTTGGAATCACAAATATTTTTTTACCCTGACTGGTTTTATGTAATGCATACGTGTAACAAACATAGCAAAGTATCACATAAATATGCATAATTAAACCCAATTATAATAGCTGCTACTTCACTACCAAAAAATGTCATGGAAGGTGCCATACTCAGGGTCCATTTTGGTTCTACTCCCTCACCACAAACATCAAAAGGAGGACACGGAGGCACCTCTGAAGCAAGGAAGCAACACAACCCAGAAACTTCCATTACACACAGTGTCTCCTGCTTTTCTGCAGTGAAACTTCTGTCATTTGCAGTCTCTAAATGACACCTATTTGATACAGCAGAAATGATGAAAAAACTGAACACTGCTCTGTAGGGCAATGTTTGCAGTTCCTCAGCTATGCGATATGCACTAACCATTTTCTGGACTCTCCTTTGGTGCCATCTGTCTCTTATTTCCCAACAAAATGTGAGGACTTACTCACCATACTTTCTGACACCCGATATAGACATCTTCCCACCCTGTTCTTTTCAACATCATGCTGCAAATATATGGCTTTTTGCACTTCCGTATTTTTCTTGCAATGGGTTTGCGCATTAACAAGAAAAACCTTGTAAAATTTATGTTGAAATTTATGTGTGATGCTAGGGACAAATGATATCTTTACAATATTGATTCTGCAATTAATGAGCATCATTTTCTTCTCATTACTCTAAATTGTCCAGTTTTGCTTTTTATTTTCTTTTTAATATTGCTTACATATCTGGGAAGGATACACACTATGTGGGCCTCTGATTAGGGTGAGGAGATTCTGGCATGGAGGAAACTGGTGGGACAAATGCTTCAACATTTTGTTTTCTCCTGTGTCTGCAATGGAGAATGGGGAGGGAACCATTCTTTGGTGTCAAACCGTATCAGCACCCAGGGATGGAGAAGTGGTCATCTGATAATACCTTAGAGCCACCAGTATGGGGAAGAGTGTGCTGGCGATGTTACCCCAGTGATTTTGATAGTTATGCAAAGTTCTTGGCCTAATTGCTCCAGGGTTGAGAAAATCCTTCCAAAGTGCCTAGGTGACAAAATCCACCTTAGTACATCCACAGATCCAAGAACATGCTACAAATCTTGGCAAAGGGAGTGATCCAACCTATTCCACTTTCCATCCTCTGATGAGGCACTTGAAGTCCCCTGCTGGCCTACATGAATTGGCTCCTATGTCCCCAGTATGCATTGGGACATGCTGTGCACTGCATAGGAATCGGCAACTGAGGAGGCCTAGTCCAGACACGTGTATTAAGGTTGAACCACACATCACATGGTTTTCCCTGTGGTCTGGGTGTGGGTCCAGCGGTCTAGTCAAGGATTACCCCAAGGAACCTTGACTGAAGTGACCTCAGGCTTTATTCTTATGTATGGCAGCCAGTGCAGGGTCAAGTTTGGTCTGCCATCTGCACCAGTCAAAGCACATACATCAGTATGTGGATGCAGCAGGTGGTCTGTTCTTCCCCAGCCCCATATCTCATGCTGACAAGAGCTGCAGCCCAGCCAGATAGCCCACCACAGACCCAGTCCTCACACATATTCTGGTTTTTATGCATGCCAGCTGGTGCTGTGGCCTAGCCTGGCCCAGTCCTCATCCTGTTGATCTTTTGTGCACACCTGTGAGTGCTACCGGTTAGCCCAGACAGATCTGCCCCAAACATGGCCCTCAAGTATGCCAACAGATGCCACTGCCTTGTCCAGCTCAGCCTGCCCCAGCCCAGGTTCTTTTGCTTACCAGTGATAGATACAGTCTAGCAGGGGAGTGCCTGCCAAGGATTACTGTGGTGGTCCAGTTTGGCATGACTCACACCTAGTACCAGCACTTGCCAGTTATTACTGTGCCCAAATCAGGCTGGCCCACACCTATTCTGGCTGTCATGCATGCCAGTGGGGTGCATCAGCCTATCCTAACCTGGACCACCCCAAGAATGTCCCACACCCAGACCCAGGTCTCACACTTATCAGTAGAAGCAGCCCAACAAGGGAGTCCCCGAAGTTCCCCTACCAAGTTTGCTCCTAGCCCCAGATCTTGCATGTTCCAGCAGGTTCTGAGGCCCAGTCCAAGATGGCCCACCCAGGGCTCAACATTTGCCAATAGGTGATAGAGCATGGTTTAGTCTGGCCCACTCCTAGTCTCAGCTCTCACTGGCAGATAATGCAGTTTTGCCCAGCCTGGCCCATTCCAGCTCTCATGTGAATTGGAGGGTGCTGTGGCTCCATCCCTGCCTGTCCCACCCACAGACCTGGTTCATACATATGCCAATGGGTGCTAAAACACAGCCTGATTTAGCATGTTCCCAGTCCCAACTCTCACAATCACTAGCAGGAACTACGGCCTAGTCAGTGAGTTCCCCAAGTTCTCTACCAGGCCTACTCCCAGCAACCTGTCTTGTGTGTGCCAGCAGGTACTTTAACCCACAATGACATGGCTGGCCTCCAATCCTGACACTCACTGGCAGGTACTAAGTCCTAGCCCAGCCTGACCCTCCCCCAGACCTAGCTCTTTCGTGACCTGGCAGGTCCAGCCTGGCATATCGCACATATCCATTTCTGGCTCTTGTGATCACTAACAAGTGCTGGAATCTAGCTATTTTGGCTCGCTCTCAGACCCAGTCCACA
The DNA here is from genome assembly GCF_017591425.1 of Ochotona curzoniae. NCBI lineage: Eukaryota > Metazoa > Chordata > Mammalia > Lagomorpha > Ochotonidae > Ochotona > Ochotona curzoniae. Next base: position 28,622,934 of record NW_024467096.1, read on the forward strand.
CACATGTCAATGGGTACTAGAGCCTTGCCCAGCCCAGTCCACCCAAAGCCCTGGCTCTCACATTTGCCAGTGGGAGCTGCATCCTAACAGAATTCACCAGAGTCCCCCTACCAGGCCCATTCCCAGCCCCAGGTCTTGCATGTGCTGGCAGGTACTTCAACCCGGCCTGGTATGGCCCATTCATTCACAGCCTCAGCTCTGGCTGGCATTTGTTGAAGTCTAGCCCACCCAAATTGGGCCTACATTCTGCCCTGGCTCTCCTGCATGCCAGTGAGTACTAAACCAAACTAAAGAAGCCCTTCACTCTACCCAGCTCCCAAAATCATCCATTGTGATGGAGGGATGGCCTAGGGTCAGCAGCATCACAGGTAAAGCTGTATATTTCACCTAGAGACACCATCTGCCTGTACCAGCCTCCTTTACAGACCAACTCTCCTCTGTCCAGCCAGGTAATGGGAGCCAATGGGATGTCTCCAGAGAGCTTCACGCCCCCTTTATGATATCTCTTCCACTACCCCATATGAAGAGATAAATAAATGGTCCTCGACCTCACATGTATCTGGCCAACTTCAGAACTTTCCTGGGTGCATCTAGACTTGAAACTCCTGTGCCCATGTGTGTAAAACCTCCGAAACAGTTTTTGCTAGCTGGCATGTAGCCTTGAAGATCACTGTCACCTGGAGCCCTGGCCTTACCACAGGCCCTTACTTTGCTCCTGCTCAACTCAGAAAGACCAAAACAATCACCCTAGCTCTTGCTAGTAGCCAGAGTCCCCATGAGCAGAAGAGGGACAGCACACAGGACTAAAAGCAGACTAGTCTAGCTCCACTAGAACATAGACACCATACGTTCAGACACATTTCTCTTTCCCACAACCATACATGTTATTCTGTTGCTTCTTTTTATATCTTGTTTATTTCTCAAGGCCCCACTAGACAGTCTTAACCAATCTTTCACACATGTTCCATCCCAAGCCTCCCCACTAACAGCAAACAGCTGGGATGTTGGGACTGAGTAGAAGTGGCTCCAGTACCCTGGCAAAGCCAAATGGACAGTCCATCTAAGAATTGGCTGGGATGCAGAGTCTGCATGGAGGGTCAACATCTACTACACTATGATCCATGATCCGTCCATCATCACAGAGGCACCCCTGAGAAACTCCTCAAGACCAACCCCCAGAGACTACATATTCCAGCAAGCTTCAGGAAAAAGCCATCTTTTCAAAAGGACTTTTGATAGGTAACCCTTCCCTCCATTCCTGTGTAACCACTCACAAGTAACATTTTTTTTCTATCCAAACCATTAACCAGTTTCTTTTGCAGGGCTAGCAACCTCCCATTCCTCCACCACCAAACTGAACCACCACCAAGAGAACACTCGACCCAAATTTAGCTCGAAGACTCAAACGAGAGAAATGTCCTCAGATCCTACCAGTCTCCACAGTCACCTGACCTAACTCTCTTTATGGATGGCAGCTCAATGCACAGTCCGAATGGTTCCTGCTATGCAGCCTACACGATAGTGACCTTGGATTCTTGAGGCACAGTGCCTCCTCTGGGAAGCTATTTCCCAAAAGGCTGAACTGCATGCACTCATTTGGGCATTGACACTGGCTCAGGGAAAACGAGTCAATATCTATACTGACTCCAAGTATGCTTTTTCCACTGCTCACTCACACTAAGCCATTTGGCAGCAGAGAGGATTCCTCACCACCAATGGCAATCCTATTGTTACCGCCTCTCTGATGAACAAATTTCTTCAAGTTCTCTCTCTCCCAACACAGGTGGTGATTATTCACTGCTGAGGACATCATTCTTCTATAGACAAGGTAGTATGAGGCAACAATCAGGCTGACCGAACTGCCACTGTCTGGCCACTTAGAGAGCCACCGCCCCCCTAATGTTCCTTTCTACCTCCCTTAAGCCTACCTATCTCAACAGGAATGATAGGACTGGCCCAACTTAGGGAGCCAGAAACATCCAGAGGGCTGGATCTTCACTATTTTCTCATGATACGCTGCCCCTCATCACTGATATCACAATTCTCTGCATGTGGGGCCTGACTCATCATTCCAGGGTTTCTTACCCCATTATTCCTGTGCCCTAATATGCACAGACTTCTCCAGCAAATGCTTCATGTCCAACTTGCTCCATTGTCTCCTCACAGGGAACACTTAAACCAAGAGTGCCCATTCATCAACTCAGAAGTCACCAACTGGGTAAGGATTGGCAAATAGATTTCACCCATGTGCTCACACACAGGAAATTCTGTTACCTAGTTACCCACCCCAGCTGACACCTTTTCAGGTTGGATGGACGTTTTCTCAACAGCCAATGAAACATCAGCAGTGGTGGCGGAGACTCTTCTCCAACACATTGTTCCCAGGTTTTGTTTACCTCTGTCCATCCAGTATGACAATGGGCTCACCTTCATTTCACAGGTCACCGAACAGGTCTCAGAAGCCTTACACATCACCAGGAAACTCCGTATCTCATACCATCCGCAGTCCTCAGGAAAGGTGGAAAGAGCCAATGGGATTATCAAGGACCACCTCACAAAATTATCTTTGAAGCTCAGAGCCTCGTGGATGGATTTACTCCCTTGGGCCCTAATGCACATCAGGGCCGCCCCTCACAAGCCCCTGGGGTTAAGCCCATTTGAGCTGGTGTTTGACCAACCCTTCCTAGTTACCTACCAGCTCCCAACAAAGTCTCCTCCTTTGACTATTTACCTTATCTGACTCTGATTCACAAGATTCTCTGAGAATATATGGACCAGTACCTCCTGTGTCTTGACCTGAACTTATCAGTGGATCGGGATGCCCTTCTCCAACCAGGAGACTCAGTTCTGCTCAAGACTCTTCACCCAGATTCATTTCAGCCACGGTGGACAGGATCTCACACAGTGATTCTTACCACTCCCACTGCAGCCAAACTTCTTGGCCACACCTCCTGGTACCATCTGTCCCATTTCAAGCCTTTCCAAACCTCTACCTCATCTCAGTGGAATATCCAACAGACAGGACCTATTACACTAACCTTTAAATGCCAAAACGCCTCCCCTGCTTCTGATCCTACTAATAATTCTCTACCTCCCATTAACTAAACAGACTCAATAATTTGCATAATTCAGGCAGCAACTCCAGTCTCAATATTTGGGGATCCCCACTCATGTCATGGCTTATTCCAATGCTCACTCCAGTAGTAATTATGGGTCTCTTATTAACTATTGCCCCTTGTTTCCGAAGGTTTGTTCAAAAGAAAATCCGCAAAGCCTCATGGACTACCTTCAACCAAATGCTGCTCCACCCCTACACTCCAGGATCCATGGAACCTCTTCCAGACCGCACGTAGGGACAACGCCCCCTTTAACAGGCAGTAGCTAGATCGACTTCATTGCTCTCTTTTCCTATTATCAAGAGGTCAGAATTATGATTGCCCTGGTAACCAGAGGAGGGCAGAGCTTGCTTCAAGCCTGACCTCAGGCTGCAACCTGGAAGAACGGATTTCTGGTGGGCACCTGGGGTGGGGTCACCGCTCCAACAATGAAAGGCTGAGATGACCCCTGCTTCAGCTTCAGTGTCAGGGAGAGTTTAAAAGCCCCTTGCACGACTCTTCTTGGCTCTTATTCCTCTGTAGCCTTCTCCTTCACGTCTGTCTGTCTGCTACACAGGGAAGGGAAGCCCTCGACCGTGGTTCCCTGGAATGAAGGCCATCTAAATTTTTTTTATATGTTCTGCTGAGGTGTTCTTTACCTAGTGGTCGGCAAATCTTACATGTGGTAGTTGGCGAATCTAACAGTATGTCCTTATTTTCTACCAGTTAAACTGTCTAAAACTTCCACTATGATGGTCAATTCTATCTGAATCTATAAAGCATACCTGAATTATCCCCAGTCTGGAAAGCTTTAAGCTTTTCACCAGTAAGTATTTTTAAAACTGCCTTCTAGTTCTAGTTTTTCATGATATTTTTAGAAATCATGAATTAATGTTGAATTTGTCAAATGCCTTTTTCATCAATTGAAATAAATTTTCATGGGAATTTCATATTACCTTCCACCACGAACTTTTTGAGGTCCCCTCACATTTATATAAACTGAGAATTACACACCTAAAAAGCAATATCATGATATGCAAATGTTAAAGGTAAATTGAAAGATTTTAAAAAATTCTTGTACAATGAAAGGCAGTAACTTCTCTCCCCTGGTCATTAGAAAAGAGTTTTCTTTCCTTGTTTTAGACCTAAGATCAGTCATCAAAACACAAACCAAACCAATTACATCTTGCTTATTCTGTCAGGTCTAGGTGATTTGCAGCCAACGGGGAATGTACGGATCATCAGAATCCAGGCATAACCCTAAAGCACAGTGTGAGCATCTGTTCGCTGTCTGTGAGCTGACACTCAAAACATTTTTCCAAAACAGCCAAGAAAGCTTGATTTTCAGCATCACTTTCAGATTTCCCTGAACAGAGCCATTAATAACCAAAGAAATAGCCCAAAAAAGAAGGCACTTGAAAAGAACAGGAGTTTCTAAAACCTGCTATTGCACTGTGAATTTCTGAATGGCTGGGAACTGAATAGCAAGCCCATGGTGCCTCCTTCCCTGCCTCACATCCTGTGAAGCTACGAAGCAGAGATCAGACCCAGTGACAATGCACTCTGAGGGGAGTGTACCCTGAGGAGGCCAGGCTGGAGTGCCCTGGGTCTGCAGCAGCGCTGGCTGACCACCAGCCCACACGGTTTGGAACAGATGTCCTCAGAGACTCGGACAGCAAATCCAGTTTAGACTTGTTCCTAAGTGACACCAGTGATTATTTCTATGTCCTAATGTTATAGTTTAACCACTCCACCAATGATTAAGGCTGTTTTAAAGTCTGAACAGGCCCCACTAGCTAAATGGCCATTGCACTTTAGTTAACATGCAAAGGATGCTGGCTGCCTGCAGTTAGCTAATAACACAAGATAATTAATAGTACTCAGGAAAAGTGTCCTGTCAGCAGGAGCCCTGAGGTTATTTTCCTCATCTACCCAAGATGATCTACATCAGCTCTCTTCTGTTTCAGCAAATAAGTAACAGGTGCTGGCTCTGTGCTGATTCTTTTAATTCGGGAAGTAATTTGGGCCCTAATTCCAAAATATGCACGGCACTCTCACTTCATTTCCATTTGCTGAACTGACAAATGGGGTATGGTGATGATAAAAGTGAACAGCTTTTTCCTTATTCAAAGGCTATTCTACCTGCAAAAGCACAGCTACCACAGCAGGCGGGCAGCAGCAAACAGAGACCCAGGCGAGTCAGGACAATGATTCATCCACCTCAGAAGAGAGGTCTTTTTTATTATTTTTTCCAGTGATACAGATTTGTAAGCATAGGGTTTCATCCCTCCACTCATGCCCTCCCTCTCCATAATTCCTTCCCACCTTTTGTCTCCCAAATTATTTCAATAATACATATAGGAAAAGGTAGAAAACACGGTATCAAGGACCCGGCACATTGGTTCAGTTACTAAATCCTTGTCTTCCATGTGCTGGGATCCCAAATGGGCGCCAGTTCCTGTCCCAGGTACTCCACTTTCCATCCAGCTCCCTGCTTGTGGACTGGGAAAGCAGCAGATGATGGCCCAACGCCTCGGGACCCTGCACCTACATGTAAGACCCAGAAGAAGTTTCTGACTTTGGATCAGCTCAGCCCCAGCCATTGCGGCCACCTGGGGAGTGAGCCAGTAGATGGAAGATTTTTCTCTATCTCCTTCTCCTTATTAAAATTTGCCTTTCCAATAGAAATAAATAAATCTTAAAATGGGATCATCATGCATAATTCAAAGTATCCATGGGAATCCTATTGTTTATCAAGAGTCAAGAGACCTGTTGTACACATGCATTGCTTCCCAGTGTGTTCATCTCCCTGTTACTTTAGATACAGATGTGTGTATATATTTACATATAAATTGTGCAATAGTTCTCACATATCAGAAAGAACGTACAGTATTTGACCTTTTTGGACTGGCTTATTTTACTACGCATAATGATTTTTATTTGGGATCATTTTGTTGCAAATGGTAAGATTTCATTCTTTTTATGGCTGAGTAGTGGTCCACGGAAATAAATATACCATATTTTCTTTAACCATTCATCTGTTAATGGGCACTGGGGAGGCTCCATATTTTAGCTATTGTCAATTGTGCTGCTATAAGCATGGAGTTGCAGGTAACTCTCAAATGCAGACTTCATTTCATTTGGAAATATTCCCAGGAGTGGGATGGCGAGGTTATATGGTAGATGTATCTGCAATGTCTGAAGAACCTCCATATTGCCATCCATGGTGGTTGTACCAATTTACACTCTCAACAACAGTGGAGGAGAGTACCTTTCAGGGTGAAGACTTCATTTGCATGCATTACCTCAGGCTCATCTCACTGAATGTTTTCTATGCAATTTTTATTTCTCTATGATTAGGATCTTAGTTATTCCAATAATTTTCATTGGTGCTGAATAGCCTATTTTATATGCTGGTAAAACAATCTTTGGTATCTCCCACAATGAAGTAAATGCCACTTTGCTACAGTAAGAAACAGGTGATGAGACCAGAGTAATTTGGGGAAAGCAAAGTGAAATAACCACAAAGAGTAGCACACAGCATCATCAAAGGCCTACTCCTTCTCCCACAATTTTATTAATGTCAAGTAAGAACATGCAAAAAGTATTTTTTTTTTTTTGGAAATTCAATGCCCATCCCCAAATTCATCTTCCCATCTCTGTCATTCTCCCAGCTCAATCCACAGTCCCACCGAAATACGAAATGAGGTGCATGTACACACAATAAAAGGAAAATATGGCTAAATAATGTAACATGAAGCTGTCAAAAGGAGAAAAAAATGCAAGATACACCTAATGTATTAGAAAACAAGAATTTTGTTTTCTACAATTATGTACACTATCATTTATTAACAAGTTGGAAATTATAAGGGGGCAGATGAGGCAGGGCCAAGCAAACCTTAGCTCTCCAGACTGAAGCACAGGTGAAGCCTAGAGACTCTTACACCTACTGGTTTGCATTAGCTAGGGATAGGAATAGTCTGAGCAGAGCCAGGTTCCATCACCTACCAGTGACAATTGGGACGGGTGTGGGAGCGGTGGTGCAGGCCAGGTTAGGCCAGGCTACACATTTAAGACTAAGGTCAAGACAGGTGAGGGTCTATGCAAATCTGGGTCAGAGCAACCACTGGCATGTGCAAGATCTATGACTGGGAACAGGCATGGTTGGGGAACTAACTAAGAGGATAACCTGGCTGGGTGGGGTTCCCACTAGTGAGTGTGGGTGCTAAAGTGGGAGCTGTGTTCTGGTCTGGATAAGGCTGCAGTATCCCTAAGCACAAGTGTGGACTGGGACTGGGTGTACCAAACAGGGCTAGACTCCAGCACCAACTGGTACTCTGAAGGACCAGGGTAGGTGAAGAATGAACTAGGCTAGGTCTGGTCTCTGACCCTACTGAGCCATGTGTGAGCTGTGCCTGAATGTGGATCAAGCTTGGCTGGGCTGAAATAACCAACAGTAAGAACCAGAATTGGTTGAAGGCCAGTCAGGAAAGCCCACTATTCCCAATAGGACAGGAGGTGGACTTAGTCGAGCTGGCAGAAGGATTAACCCATATGCATGAGATCTGGCATTGGGAGAGGTTCTGATGGAGGAGCTTGGGAAACTCCTCTGGCAGGACAGTCCCTGCAGGTGAGTGCAAGAACCATGATAGGAAGCAACCCAGACCAGGCCAACAAAAGGTACACACCGGCATACATTTGACATAGGTCAGGGGCCTACAAGGCTGAACCAGTTCACATCACTTGCTGGCGAATCCAAACACTGGAACAGAATCTGGGTCAGGCCGGGTTCAGTAACAACACATACCAGTACACATTAAGGTTAAGATTGGGTGCCAACTGGGCTGGGCTAGGCTGTAACCTCCACCAGCGTCAGCTGTAATTGGGGGTGGGCTGAGCTAGGCCAGACTACAGCACCCACAGGCAAAAGTCGAGGCAAAGAAAGCCATATCAGACTGGGCTGAGGCACACAACCAGCACATGTTACAACCAGGTGGGAAGGGAGCAAAGCAGGTGGGGGAATGTGGAGGGCTGCCCTGCTGGACAGCCACTCCCACTGATAAGCATAAGTGGGGGATGGGGGCAAACCAGACCAGGCAGGGCTACAACACCTGTGGGCATCATGGGAGCAAGATCAGAAAAGAGCTTGCACCTACTAGTACAAGCATAAATCAGAGTGGGTGAAGGTTGGTGGGGCTCTGCCACAGCATCAGCTGGCAAATGCTGGCACTGGGGGCTAATTCTGTCGAGTTAAACAGCAGAACCACCTGGAGAGTGCATGATCTGGAGCAGGAGTGGTCCAGTAGGCAAATAGTGTGCACCTCCCTCTTGGGTTACCACTCCCACTGCAGAGCATGAAAACCAGGACTGGGGAAGGCAAGGCTGGGCCAGAACGGCACCCACCAGCATGTGTGTGGGATGGATGGTGGGGCTGGTTGGATTGAACTAGGCTTCAATGCCCATTGACATGTATGACAGTTTAATGGGATGTGGGACAGACTGGAATAGTCTGTTGTACATACTTGCATGCATGAGAACCAGGGCAGGTGACAGGACTAGTGGGGGTTATTATGGGTCACTCTGACTAGGCTGCAGCTCCCACTTGTTTGGTTGAGGGCCAAGTATAAGGTAGGCAAAATCAGGCTGGAGTGCAACACTCATGGTTTCATGTGGAAGACAGGGCTGAAAACAGAACCAACCAAGTAATTGCAACTACCAGCCTATGCAAAATCTGATTGGAGTGACAGACTCTGCCAGACCCTGTACTGGAATGCAAACACAAGAATAAGATCTAGGATCACCTCAGACAAAATTTCTTTGGGGATCCCTCCAAATGAACTGCTGATCTCAGAAACTAAACTGTGAAGACAATTGCAGGTTCCATGGTCAGACCATGGAATGCATGTGTCAAAGCTGAGCCTCCTTAGAGGCTCAGACAGAGCAGCAGAGAGCATATCCAGGTGCACATGGAGGATATGGCAGTCCATCGGAACCTTCAGAGGACAGCTGGTACCACAACAGAGGATGAAGCACAGAACAAATGGACCATTTGCTCCAGCCATGTGTTGGCAATGAAAATCTGGGCAAATGGAGACTCTAAGGTGGACTATGTCAGCCTGTGGATTCTGGAGAGATTTCATCATGCTTGGAATGGTAAGATTGGCAGCAATTCAGAACTGTTGAACTATCAAACCCACTTGAGCAGTGCCTTCGGAGCATGCCCCAGGTCAGGGACCCTGGGATGGGTGGGAGGCTGGGTGGGGCTTCTCCATTTATCCCCCACCTTATCCCAGATACAGAAAATAAAAGAGAGAGAAAAAAAATGCAGAAACAATGGTCTTACCCATTTTCCTGTAGCCCTTGACCTTTTGTGCCCTAATCAACAATGTCAAGATTATCAAAATAAAATAATAATAAGTCCTGGCCCAGGAGCACCAAAAGCCTCTCTCATGGGTAAGTACCCGTGGGAGATGTTTGGGAGCTGGGGGTAAATTCCTAGCTCTGCCCTGCCCCCTGCCAGCCAAAAGCTGGCAGCAGTACAGGTCAGGTGGGTCCCAGTCTCAGGACAAGGGGCAGGCTTAACCCCCCTCAAGGTGGAACTTGTCGGGGGCGCCCCTGCCGGATGGAACCCTGCTAGGGTTTCGGCCACAGTCCCTGCCTCATGGCGAGGCCAGAGGCCCCAGCCTTGGGCAGCCAGTGCACCAAGTGGTGCCAGGCTATGCCTGCTGGCCGTCCAGTGGCGAGCTCTGGGGTTTTCATGATATGAAATAGCTGCTTAGGGACACCCATAAATAAGACCAACGTTAGTGTAGGTGAGACACGAATTTCTGGTGATTCCCAGTAACCAGGACATGAAACCTTAATGCAAGTGTGGGACTGAGACCTGAACGTTCGGACTAAGCAAACCTTAGCCCACAAGCATGATTGGAACACAGGGTGGAGCTCAGGACATGCCCAGCTTGGTTTTGGCTCCAACTGGTTCGCATTAAGCACAGAGTTGAGCCACGGTGTCTAAGGCAGGGGTCGTGACAGGTGGATGGGGCTGCGGTCGGGTCTGGATACAATTGTCATCTCCCTTGGCACAAGTGTGGACTGGAAAAAGACATACCGGGCCGGGCAAGACTGCAACACCTTCTGGTGCTTTAGAGGACCAGGGTAGATGTGGGACAGACTAGGCTAGGTCTCAACCTCAACTGAGCCATAACGAGTTATATGGGGGTGTGGATGAGCCGTGGCTGGGCTGAAACATCCTACAGCAAGAACCAGAATGGGATGAAGGCCAGGTAGGAAAGGCCACTGTTCCTGCTAGGACAGGAGGCGAACTGGCACATGGACCCACTGGTATGCACGAAACCTGGCACTAGGAGGGGTTCTGATGGAGGATCCCGGGAAAGTCCTCTGGCAGGACACAGACCCTACAGGTCAGCACAAGAAACATGGAAGGTAACAGCCAAGAGGTCATGGAAAGTGTCCCACTGGCATGCATTTGGCATGGGTCGGGGGCAGACCAGGCTGAATCTGTTCATGTCATCCACTGGTAAATCTGATCGCCAGAACAGAGTATGGGTCGAACCAGGTCCGGTCGTGACAAAAGCAACAAACAATTTGGAATGCCAAGGTGAGGTAGCGTGAGCCGGATGCAGCCGCAGTACCCAACCAGCACACGTGAGAACCAGGAAGGGAGGAGGCAGAGCTGGCAGGGGAATAAGGGGTGGTCCCCTAGCTGAACAGCAACTTCCACTGAGGAGTGTGAGCTGGGTAGGGGGTAGACCAGACCAGGCAGGGACACAGCACCTGCGCACCTCATGTGGACCAGATTGGGGAAAAACCAGGCTGGGCTGACTATTCCCACTGGTGCAAGCTACAATCAGAGTGGGTGAGGGTTGTTGGGGCTGGTCGTAGCATCAGCTGGCAGAAGCTGGTACAAGGGGCTAGACATGTCGAGTTGAACCACAGGGCCAACTGGAGAGGGCACAACTGGAGTGGGAGCGACCTGGGAGGGAAATAGTGGGCTCCTCCCTCTTGGGTTATCACCTTCCACGGGAGGGCATGGGAACTAGGACAGGGGCTAGGGTGGCTAGACAGACACCCAACAATATCTGTTAGGGCTGGTTGGATGAGATGGTTGGATGGAATTAGGTCGCAACACCCGTTGGCAAGTATATGAGCAGAAGGGGGATGTGGGACAGACTAGACTAGTCTGCCATACATACTGGCAAGCCAGGGTAGGGGTGGGCCCGGTTGGGGTTACTGTGGGCCGCCCTGACTGGGCTGCAGCTCCTACTGGTACTTGCGAGGGCCAAGTGTGTCCAGGGTGGAACCAGGCCAGACTGTAACACCCATCGGTTCCAGTGGAGGACACGGATGGAGACAGAACCAACCCAGCAACTGCAACCACCAGCTGATCGGGGCAATGGACTGTGCCGGGTCCTATGCTTGCTAGAACACACAGGAATCTGGACTGGGAATACCTCAAAATTTCTTTGAGGATCTCCCCAGTCAAGACACCGGACTCAGAGTCCTAACTAAGAAAAGACAGAACAAGTCAATCAACAACCTCAGCTATCTGTTGGCAGCAAAATACAGGGCAAATGGAGACTCTAGAAGGGACTGTGTCAATAAATGGATTCTTCAACGACCACATCGTGCTTGGAGTGGCGAGACTGGTAGCGATCCATGAATGGTGAACTATTGGAACCACCTGATCGAGTATCTCAGAGCATGCCCCACATCCGGGACTTAGGGTGGGTGGGAAACTGGGTGGGGCTTCTTCCTCTATGTCCCCCTTTACCTCAGATAAATGAAGGAAGCGGTATGGAAGTGATTGTCTTTCCCACTTCCCTGTAGCCCTTGAACCTTTTTTACCCTAATTAAATATGTAAGCATTGTCAAAATAAAAAAAATATATATATATAAACAACAACAAAAAATTATGTTCATTGAGTCCAAAATCTCTGCTTTGGTTTTCAGATAGAAGACACATTAAAAATATATATTTATATCTAAAAATAATAATAATAATAATAAAAGAAGAAAAGTTGGAAATTAGATACAAAGAAATTTCCTAAAAGTCTAAGCACTGGCTCCCCCTGTGGAGAGGCCAATTGTATAGTCTGTGAAGTAGGGTGTTCTATGGATGTCAATCAGATCAACTGGGCCCGCCCCCTACCCTGGTTTGCTTGTATGTGTAGCAGACCAATCCAGTCTGTCCCACACCCCATTCCACTCCAACCCCCGTCCTGGTTTTCATGCCCTCCTGTGGAAGTGGTAACCCAAGAGGGAGGAGCCCACTATTTCCCTCCCAGGTCGCTCCCACTCCAGTTGTGCCCTCTCCAGTTGGCCCTGTGGTTCAACTCGACATGTCTAGCCCCTTGTACCAGCTTCTGCCAGCTGATGCTACGACCAGCCCCAACAACCCTCACCCACTCTAATTTTGTTTGCACCGGGAGGAATAATCAGCCCAGCCTGGCTTTCCCTGATCTAGTCCACCTGAGGCGTACAAGTGTTGTAGCCCTGCTTGGTCTGGTCTGCCCCTACCCAGCTCACGCTCTCCAGTGGGAGTAGCTGTCCAGCAAAGGAAACACCCCTTCTTCCCCTGCTGGCTCTGCCCCCTTCCTTCCTGGTTCTCACGTGTGTTGGTTGGGCGCTGCAGTCACATCTGGTACAGGCAAACCCACCTTGGCATTCCATATTGTGCATGTGGAAGAATTTTATTTCCTTTTCAAAGACAAAAGAAAGCTTTGCTGTATATGTTATCCTAGGCCGACAATTTTTTTCTTTTAGAATCTGGAATATGTCATTCCATTCTCTTCTTGCCTGTAGAGTTTCCTGTGAGAGATCTCCTGTGAGTTTAATTGGCATTCCTTTATATGTCAATTGATTTTTTTTCACGTGCACATTTAAGGATCTTTTCCTTATGTTTAATTGAAGAGAGCTTGATGATCATGTGTCTTGGTGAAGATCTCTTTGGATCAAGCCTTTTGGGAGTTCTGTGCCCCTCCTGGATCTTGTTTCCCAATTCTTTCTCCAGATTAGGGAAATTTTCCTTGATTATTTCCTTAAATACATTTGCAAACTCAGCTTATCTTTCTGCTCCTTCTGGGACTCCCATAACTCTTATAGTTGGCCTCTTAATAGTGTCTTTCAATTCTTGAATACTTTTTTTGGCCTGATCCAGCTCTGCTTCCAGCTTTTTGTTTGCTTCCCCCTGATGACAGAAAATATCTTCCAATTCTGAGATTCTTTCTTCTGCTTGCTTCATTTTATTTTGGAGACTCTCCACTGTACTTCTAGTTTGCTCTACTGTGTTCTTAATTTCTGATATATCAGCCTTGATTTAATACATTGCTTCTTTAAATTCTTTGAACTCTTATGTGTGATTCTCATTTTTGATCAGAAGCTTTAAAATGAGTCTTATGGATTCTGTGTCCCCCATTTTCTCAATGTCTTCCTCAGTGAACTCTGAGATTGGCATAGGGTTTTGCTCCTTTGCAGGGGAGTTGCAGTAATATTCATTGTACCTTTGTCTCTTCTTTTGCTCTTGGTCATTGTACTTCTGGTTAGCAGAGTCTTCTTTTTGGGGGCAGGTTTCTAAGCTGTGTCACCCACAGGTCTACAATGTGATTTTACTTATTGCGGTTGGTACACAGCTCTTTGCTTGCAGCCACTTGTGCCACAACCTCCAGCGAGTTCCAGGTCTGGGTTCTTATGTCAGATATCCACCATGGTCCCCACACCCCAGCTCCTGGCTCATCACTCTCCACCTCCTGTGATACTGTGCTGAGGCTGCACTGTTTTCTCTGCAACCTTTCTCCTACTTCCGGTTGGAGCAGGTCCCAGGATTAGAGAGACACCATGTGTCCTATATAGTTAGGTTGTTGGTGGCGCTGATCTTGCCAGAACCTTTTGGACAGTAGGTCTGGACACGGACCTATTTTGACCTGTATGATGCCATAGTCGGTATTATTTTCCTGTGGGACCAGTGCAATCCACAGAACTCAGTGAGTTCTCGTGAGCTCAGCACATGCACAGTTCACTGTTGTCCCCGGCAGTCCTAAAGCTATTGTCACACTGTACAAAATGGTACCGGATATACCACCACTAGAGTTATTGATCTGCTGGCCATCAGGTCTTAGGGGTACCGAGACCTGTCTTGGGTGGAACCTGTAGAATGCCACGTTGATGCAGTTCACTGAGTCAGAAATGAGTTCACTCCCAGCTCAGTGCATGCTCAGTCTTTTCCCTAGTCTTTGCCTCTTTGTGCAAAATGGCACCCTATTCAGCTCTAGGAGCCTGACTGGGCTGTGAAATCCATGCTGTTCTCACACTGCCTATCTGTGATCTGCTGCTCTGTCTCTGCTCCTGGTCAAATCACACGGACCAGCAGGACAGACAGTTCTTTGTCTGGGTTCACTTCCCAAGCTCTCAGTGAAAGTCCCTTCCCACCTAGTTGCTGGTGGAGTTCCGGCTGCTAGTGGAGTTCAGATAGCCTTTAGCTGAATGCTGCTGGAGTATCAGTCACTGCAACACCATACCATTGTGTCCGCTGCTTTGCTGTGTCTGTCAGTCTTCAGGTACCCCTCTGCTGTTGTTTTGTCCTTTCCTATTTCCTGAAATATGTCCTCTCTGTTTCATCCTGATTAAATGTTTTTCCATCCATTTAAACTTGTCCTTACCCTATTCCGCCATCTTGATTCTCCCTAATTTCCTAGTCTTCATTAATTTCCAGAGCAAGCAAGATCAAATCCTTACTGTATTAGACTTTTACCAGGTGTTTGTGATACAGGCCAATTTTGGGGGGATTCCAAACACCATTCCTCCACTCTTTTCCACCTCCACCCCAACTTACAATCTCACCTGGCCCTCATGGAGAACAACAGAGGGCCCCCTAAGGTGTGTCATCCTCAACTGTAGCTTTCTGGGGGTTAGAGGCTTAAGCCCCTGCCCCAGCATGAAAGGCTCTTTGAGATAGCCCATGCCTTTCTAGCTTCTCTGAATTATTAGCTTCCTCAGTTTTATTCTCTTCCACAACACTGATGTGGACGGGTCTCAGCTCTGTCCTGGGAAGGATCCTCCACCTTAAAGAGGCTTAGAGGTGAGGCGACAAAGCCAAATTGCTGTGGGGTTTGCAATTCACCTGTCCTTGCTTCGTTTTGTCACCAGTGTGTTAGACATCCATAGGTCAAGAATAGAGTGTGGGCAATGAGGAAGGTATAATAAAGACTGTTTTCAGATGTGGCTTCAGATGATAAAGGCAAAAGAGTTCTCATGATTCACATACAGTTCAGTCTAGTTCTAAGCAAGGCCAAATCCTCTGAAAGGAACTGGGATACTGTCCTGGCATTGGCCTCTGTAGCTCTTCTCAGGGAAACAGTACTGGTGGACTGCTGGTCACTCCTGTTTTCATCAGTGGTAAACTCCAGTCAAACGATTCTCCATGGGAATGGGAAAATCACTTTTAAATGAGCACATTAAAGGTCCATTCAAAATATAGTGGCAGAACTGTTCCGTTAAGTTTCAGGGTTTTTATTTCAGACCTCAGGGACCTTCAGTTTAGAAGAGTGCTCATTTTAGATCCCATGCAGGACAAGCTGAAATGTCAGCAAAGGCCAGTGTGCTTGGTCAATTGAAAGCAAGAGATGACCCACAACTCTCTCTATTCTATTGAAGCCTGGAAGGAACAAATGCAAGGCTAATTTCCAGGCCTTTGGGAAGTCCGGCATCGAGGATGCCCAGACAAGTGGTGTTTGTCTTTGTCTTTTTTTTTTTTTTAAGCATGATTCACAGTCTGATTTTTGCCTAGTGGGTTCAGAAGTAAGTCTTGTAGCTTCCAGAGGTGTCTTGTTTCAAACATGGAGTGAATGTGGAGGTAAAGAACAGTTTGAAGGTGGGGACTCCTGGGCATCCCCCACCCACCCCAGTACCAGGATCATGCCTGAAATGCTAGTCTCATCAGCTGGGGAAGGGAGGATTACCGGACCAGGAGCTCATTACCTGCAATGCTGGCACATAATGGTGTCTCTTTCATGGTCTCATTCAGGGGTAACTTAGATCCCAGAACATGTGCTTGCTTTACCAGGTCATAGTATATTTTGCGTGTGTACTGGTCACCATAGTGGGGTTCTAGACTATTTTTTGTGGCTGGTGTTACCAGCACAGTAGGTTAGGCGTTTTCAGCAATGCTGCCATTCCGTGTGGGTCGCTGTTTGAGCCCCAGCTGCTCTACTTTGCATCCATATCCCTGCTGATGCACCTAGGGAAGCAGCCCCTCCATCCATGTGGGAGACCTGGATGGGGTCCCAGGTGCCTGACCTCAGCCTGGCCCAACCTCCATCATTGCAGCCATCTGGGGAGTGAACCAGCAGAGGAAGCACAATCTGTGGAACTCTGCTTTTCAAATAAGTGAATCTTGAAAAAGAACATTCTGAAACACCCCAGTGCCCACTTGCTGGCAACCACTTGCTTCAGTCAGCCTTTTGGGGGAGCGTTCTGTGGAACCCCATGTTGCACAGGCTGACCCTGTGGGATCAGCAGAGCTTGAGATGCTTTGCTGTGTTGGTGGGACCACCTCTCTGGAGACTTGGCCCTCTGGGACCACACAGGCAGCTGCATGTCCACAGTGCCACAGATCTGGGGCATGGGAGGATGTTTCAGGGACTCCAGAATGACACAAGCCCACAGCCCTCCCTTTGAAGTCGTTTGGGTTCTCACCATGTTGCAAGCAGCCACAAAGGCTTCTAGCACAGCCCTGCTCACTACATGTGTAGCTGTGATGGTGAGGTCTCCACAGGTTGCATCCTGTGATGCTGGCATCTTGTGTGGGCACTGGCTGATCCAGCTCCCTGGTCGTATGCCTGGGTAAGCAGTGAAGGTTGGCTCTAACCCCTTGACCCAGGGTCATCCAGTGTGGCAGGGCGGGGAGGCTGTCTTGGGCAAGTGGAGGGCTAGGTGGGAAGCCGACTTAGGGTCAGAAACTGCTAAGATGCTTCGCTAAGCGGCACACGCATGACCGCGATCAAGTCTTCCACTCGCGAATGAAGAAAGCAAGGCACCCACAGCCAGGGCCAAGCCTCTGTTCTGTGAGGCGACGGCAGGACACGCTTCAAGGATGCCTCACGAGAGGCCCCTGTCCTCCCGGGGTCTCTGGGCTTAGTTGACTAGAAATGGGTCAATCCAGACCCCACAGGGCCCCCAACTGTCCCCTCTGTGCGCTTGCGTGGCAGCCAGCCCTGGCAGACCCCAGGTGGGTTCCCGGCACCCCAGGCCGGGTCCCCTGGAACCAAACTCCCACCAAAGTTTAACACTGAGAATTCACTTTCAAGCAGTAAAATATCATCAAAATAATGAATCACCACTTAAGAGGATTTTGTTTTGCTAGAACTTCCATCTAGTGTTTAGTAGTTGGAAGTGCTCGCGATGTTCATAAGCGGTACTAGGTCAGGCTGAGGCCGGGAGCCAGGAATCCAGTCCATGTCTCCCACATGTCTGGTGCTGCCAGAAGCCATTACTTCAGCCACCGTCACTGTTCCCAAGGTTGTGCATTCGTGAGAAGCTGGGGTCAGGAACTGAACCGATGTGGCTGTCCTAACTGCTAGCGCTTAATGTCAACTCCCTGATTAATTTTAAACATGCTTTGTTTTTCTTTCCGCAAAGGATTATATCCACTGTGAGGGCAAGAGCAACAATCTCTACTTCTTTTGTTCTTCTTCTGAATGTCAGGCACAATAGTTAAATAAGTACCGGATGAGTAATTGAGCGAATAACAGTAATTTACAGTGATGATGTTAGTAAAAGCTGAGTTTTTTGATTATGAGAATGAAGCGAGTTAACATTTGTACAATGTTAAGATCAGTGTTTGGCTCGATGTTATGGCAAAACTGATAAGCGACAGGTCTAAAGTGCTGTGCAATGAGGAAATAAAGCTGCTGGGCGCCTGGAGACAGGCTGATCCGATCTGACCCAGGGAAAGTCAAATCAAAAGGGTTATGACATTGTTCCTCTTTCCTTAGCTAGTCCCTAAATTTAGTCATACAACATATCAGCATTTACTGTTATCTTTTTCTTATTTTAGGTAAAAACTGCTTGCTTTAAAATTTATTTTGTCAGAAAATAAAAGATTTTTTTTATGCAAAAAGAAAAATCAAAAGGGTTCCTGGTGAACATGAAATGTCACCAAGCAAGAAGAGGTTTTCGTGTGTGTGTGTGTTTCTTTTTCGTAAGATTTACTTATTTCGTTGTTGTTGTTGTAAAGGGAGATAAGATTTACAAAGAGAAGGAGAGACAATGATCTTCCACCCACTGGTTCATTCCCCAAATAGACACATGGCAAGGGCTGAGCTGATCCAAAGAGTGAAGCTTCTTCTGGGTCTCCCACGTGGGTGTAGGGCCCCAAGGCTTTGGGCCATCCCCCACTGCTAGGCTTTGGGCCATCCCCCACTGCTGTCCCAGGACACAAGCAGGGAGCTGGATTAGAGTGGACCAACCAGGACTTGAACTGGCACCCATATGGGATTCTGGCGCTTGCAAGGTAAGAAGTTAGCCATTGAGCCTGGACCCAAGAGGACTTATCATGATGCATGCATTACAGATTGGGTCTGTCTTTTATATATCTATTATTTTATTCATTAGGAAAGAACTGTGGGGCTGAGGGATCATGTGGATGCTCTAGAGTCATTGTGTATAGGTGTGTACTGAATGCTGTAACAATTGTAACAATAATATTCTAATACTTTTGTTGGCATTTCTATGTCTGTTGTAAATATAAATGTTGCCCCATTTATTCCTCACAACACTGATTAAGCGTGATTACAGGATGAGACAATGAAATTTCAGATGCATGGCTGCTTTGGGACATTTCCTTGGCCATTTCCTTGCCTGGAACACACATTTGCCAATCAACCTGGGTCCTTCTATTCTTCCTCCCGGGCTCAATTTGTGCGTTCTCTCCCCTAGAGGGAGGGTTCCAGTCCCTGTCCCTGGAGCCTCGTAGAGCCAAGCACCTCTTTCTTCCCCACCAGCCCAGGCCTTCTGTATCACCTTTACAAGGCACTAACCACAACATACAAAACCTTCTCATCTGTCTCCTGCTTGAGCTCAGACCACTTGTTATGACTTTCCCAAAGGTGTTGAGTGTCTGGCAGAAAGCATTGTTCAACAGAATGAACATAATATTGATTAGGTGTTCCAATACTTGGGGAATTGCCGGAGTCCAGCTCCAGCGGAGTTCGGAGCTCGGGAAGGGTGCGTGGAGTCGGCGATAAAGAAAGACACAGACACAGACACAGACATTTGGTGCATTCTCTCAACAGCTCAGGAAAAAACTGTCCTTTTTATTTACTCAAAACCCTTCTCAAGCTTCTACACAAACAACTATTCTATATTTTTTTTTCTTTTCAAAATTAAGGGGGCATGTACAGACATTTGGTCACTCTGTCTGTACTCAAGGCTAAGCAGGTGCTCCTAAAGATAATTTTGCAAAATACTGTATTCATATTCTTCAAAGCAAGCTATTGTTTATCCTTCAACAGTAGCCATGGAGCAACAGCCAGGACTCCAAAGCCAAGGCACATGCGATTATCTGCTAATCAGTAGTACTTTCCCACCACATTTTTACTTCTACAATTTACCCATCATTTAATGGGAAAATAGGTTATAAGGGAAAAAACCTAAAATCTAAAATAGAAACTTCAAATGTTAGATCTCCCTACAACTATAGACCCCTACAACCCCATAAACAATAAGACAATAATCAAAAACATTTTTCTTTAATAAAAGCATCCTTAATCCTCTAGCTAAAAATTATAAAAGCGGCTAAAACAGTTACATTTTCTATATTCCAAAAAAATTGCAAAGACAGGCTAGCCTTTGAGATAACAATAACTATATTTATTGCCATAGCAGTTTCAGCTCTCACTCCCATCACTTGTATTAATATTTAGGATATTTTCAAGCCCCTTCCCAGAAGGTGTGCTATATGTCTGGGCCCGATTTCAGGGCAATGGGTAGGTACACAATAAGGTGTCCAGAAATGGCATGGGTTTAATTGTGCTCCTGTGTGTAAGTTGTCAAAGGCCCACTCACCAAGACATTATCAGTGACGTTAGCTCTCAAGCTCACGTTGGTGATAAAAGCCATCCCACAGGGGCAAACACTGCCTCAATAGATTGCAAAATTCTTAGTGGGGTGCTTGAGTGTCCATACAGCCAGGGGGTAAAACAGTATCAAGGTGGTCGGAGAGACTTCCGCCGGGCCTTGCCACACAACTGGAAACTCCCCCGGGCCTTGCCGCACAGGGGAGCTGTTCTCATCACACCCTCGTGTCATCCACACCCACTGCGCGGACCCCAGCAGGGAATCATCAACTATCTGATGGCAGAACATCAAGCATCAAATAACTGGTTGGACTAGGAACTCACTCAGGTTCCCCCTAAACTCTGAGACACTGGGGCTCTCAGGTTTGAGCCTAGCTTGCCTAAGCATGATGCTGACCCGCACTAAGAAAACACAAGTGATTTCAAGAGAAATATATAAGAAAATCAGTTCCGAGTTACAGGAGCCAAACTAACCACAGAATGAACAACTCAAATGTTTTTTAAAGCAAAGTAAACTCACAACACAATGACAACCTGAACTGCACCGTTTTCAATTCTTCTATGTAAATTTCAGCATAGTTTCTCAGTATTCTGTTAGTTTACTATAAGTAATCCAGTTGGAATACTATCCACTTTGAGTAAACCACTCAGTTATATAAAACTGAGTACCCTTTGAAGGATATGAAAATGCCACGTAGGAAAAGATAAGAGACA
Source organism: Ochotona curzoniae (assembly GCF_017591425.1). Taxonomy (NCBI): domain Eukaryota; kingdom Metazoa; phylum Chordata; class Mammalia; order Lagomorpha; family Ochotonidae; genus Ochotona; species Ochotona curzoniae. Next base: position 28,643,833 of record NW_024467096.1, read on the forward strand.
AGTGACAGAGCCAGTCTGATTACCAAATGGGCATGGCAGCAGGAGCAAAGAGCTTCCATCAGGCTCCCTCCCCCAGCCTTGATGTACTATTGACCTCTATTGATTATCCCTGTGACATTCACCAAGCTGTCTCCCGCAGGAGTCATTTTTTTTCTCTCAAAACTGATCAACATGCATCAACTCTCACTTAAATTCATGCTAAAGCATAGCTGTGTTCCATTAGCTCAAAATATGCCAAAGAGACCTCTCACAACAGGAAACCCATGCTGACAATGTCGCTTGACAGTACACATATTTATGTCACTGAAGCCTTAGAAATAAGTTATCAAAAAAAAAAATAGCATGGTTCCTTTTGTCTTGTTTTGAGTGTCTCTCTGTTAAAGGAGAAAATACTGCAAGGGATCTTATGGTAGAACTTTTGATTACCAATGTCACAATCTAAATTTTACCACAAGTATTATTTGATACAAAATAACAAAGGAATATGATCTCTAATTCTGTAATGGAGCAAATTCAAACTACGAGTAGGGTGACATTCAGAAAGATAATATCCCCGTGCTTTGACGCAAATCTAATTTGAAGTTGAGTCTCTTAACAAAAGTGTCCTGTCTTACAAAATCAAATGATGAGTGCATCTTTTTTTCCATTGGCCTTCCAAATGCATTTCAGAGTCTACCTGCAGCACAGGTAAGTTCTGAACTCTGTAATTGTGGATCTTCTCGAGGGCATTCAGCAACTAAGAACATATTTGATTATTTTAACTTGTGAAAATCATCCCACCTCACAGAGAATTTTTAGGACAGTGAAATTACTCTAGAGAATAGTATAGTCATAGATACATGTCATCATCCGCTCTTCCAAAGCCTTAGAATGTACCGAGATGTATTTTAATTTACATTTGGCCTTTGGATAATAATTGGGTGTGAATACAGGTGCATTGATTGTAGCAAATATACTGCTCTGGTGGGAATGCTAATGGTTGTGCATGCGTAGGGGCAGAGACTTTTTAGGAACTCTCTCTGTACCATCCTCTCCATTTTGTCATGAACATACAACTGCTCTAAAAAAAAAAATGAGAGATATTTTTAAAATTATCCCCTGGGAGGCAGTTCATTTCTTTTAGACATTTCTAAATTGGCGAATGACTTACTCACATTCAACCAAAATCCATCTGGCTAAAATCGCTTCTATTTTCAGGTAGGAACACCTTCCTGGCAACATCCCCAGAGACTGAGTTTCAGAATGCCTGTGTAGCACTCCCAGTGCCTTAGCAGCTAGTAAGCCCCTGCCAATACGGCCATGGCATGAGTTAAACGAGGGCCCAAACACTCTTTTGTGTGCTTTAACTGTAATCACCTAAAGGCGGGTACCATCACCATCTCATTATGGAAAAGCTGCAGTGTAAGTATTCTCAAGACCTTCAAGACACTTCTGTCAGAACCAGTCCTGTCCCTCTTAACTCTCTGAGCCTCCTTCCAAATGTGTGTTCCATCTCCTGGAAAGGTTTGCAGGTGCAGAGCACAGTTCTGGAGCCAGGCAGCCCAGGGCTTTGATCTTGCCCCCCCCCCACATGAGCAGCTTTCAGAGCTTTAGTAACTTCTCCACACCATGGTTTCCTGAGCTATAAAATGAGATATTTAAGTGGAAAGCACATGACATATTGGCAGTTTAATAAATGCTCACTGCTCACATTCTGTTTCTTTTGCAGGAAGTACAGAGTCTTTTTTTCAAGGGAACACAAATTACTGTGGTCACTGGTGAGTGGTCTCTTCCTCTAATGTATTAGCTTCCTTTTGTGTAGCTTATTGTTTGTGGGAGCAAACGGATAGACCCCATCCCTGGGTAGACCGTGGTGTAATGAAGAGAGCTCATGTGACTTCAATAGAGTAACCGCCCTGCCTCCTTCCGTCTCCTCTTTCTACAGGTAGCTGCAAGCTAGGCAGCATTTCTTGGGTGACCGATGCTTCTTTTAGTCTGACCTACAGTGTGTTTCCTCCAAACAAGCTCCCTACATTGTGCAACAGACCTCTAGGGTTCATGATGAACCTGGCATACTGGAGCCATGGCACAGCAGCCCACAACACACTGCTGGCACTTAGCTTACTTGGAAGCCTCTAAACAAAGCTCATCAATGTACATACATGCAGCTTGATTTGTACATTCAAAAATGACATTCTGATGAAAACTTCTGACATTTTTGTCACTTATGCTTACAGTAACTGGCAGTTCGTGTGAGCACAGTTGACAGCCTGATGTTTTTGAAGTAGCCACAGGTAGAGCTGCCCAAGTACTGATTACTGTTTACCACAGAGGACGGTGCTGTGGTGTAGACAGCCCAAGGCCACGACTGATTGCCCTTCGTCAAGTGATTACTTCCTCTTCCATTCTCATTTCCTAGTTGCCAAAGTCAACCATAGCCAAAGTTCTATTGAACTGTGGGCACCAGCTTTTTCGATTTCAGACTAGCATGGCCTACCTTTTCCAGCTGGAAACAGTATCAATAATCTGTTATTCCAACTTTGCCTGAATAAATACGTCATTTGTGAAGCTTAAGAAAAAAAAAAATCCAGGCTTGGCTCTACCCCTTCCGGGGACTCTGGATTGTTCCAGAATAATAGCCATGGTATTATTTTAAGAGCCCCTCAGATGGGCCCAGCACAATGGTTCAGTGGCTAAATCCTCACCTTGAACAAGCTGGGATCCCACATGGGCGCCTGTTCCTGTCCCAGCTGCTCCATTTCCCATCTAGCTTTCTGCCCAAGAGAGCAGTAGAGGACAGTCCAAAGCCTCAGGACCCTACAGCATCACGGGAAATCCAGAAGAAGCTCCTGGCTTTGGATCAACTCAGCTCTGGCTATGTGGCCACTTGGGGAGTGAACCAGCAAATGTAAGATCTTTTTTTCCTAGAGAAGGAGAATCCCTTTCTGTGAATCTGCTTTTCCAAGAAAAAGAAATCAATCTTACAAAACAAACAAACAAACAAACAAACAAAAAACCTCCTCAGGTGAATTTAATGTGTTAAATAAGAAGTGTAGGTATAGACCAAATAGTAATACTGAGACTATCTTTGTTGTAGAATCATATTTATACATGTATAAGTGCTATACTTTTTGTTGCTCCCATTTATGTCCACTATGTTTTTTAATCTTTGAGAAAAATGAAATGCTTAAATTACATATTAAAGATTTTTGTCAGAAAAAAAAATCTTCAACTTAAACACAAGATTACATTCTTACTCCCACTTTTATAATATTCATATCCTCACTGTGGAATAACTCGTTGGTGAACTATAGAAGTGATAACAAATGAGAGTTCAGCACTTCACTGCTACAGGCCAACTTTGAATAACCTTAACATGCAATTCCACTGTAACAAACATCATATTAAGCAATGTGGAGCCTATAAAGGTGAATTGCCTACACTAGAAGTGTCAGGAATTCACACATAATTATTACCTAATAAAAATGTGATTCATGGAAATTATATTTAATCTCAGATTCGATGATACAGAGTGTAGTAATATTTTTGACTGGCAGTTGGCAAGGCGTTTGGAGTTCAGAGACACATAAAACAGAATACTCAGGGGCAGGACAGTGGGTGACATTCGTTTAAACTAGCACAAACAGCGTGTCTTGTAAGTCAGGTGAAAGGAGAGCCCTACTGGGGGACTTGTACTGGGGAAAGTGAATTGGTATCGAGCTGCAGATGCTTTGCTGAGGAGCTCATGAGGGACAAGGGAGTGATAGAGGGCTGATGTGGTCACTGTGGTCTGTGGTGCAGGGAACTATCCCTGGTATGTGGTACTTACCATCCCATCCTTGGTGTGGAATCACCATCCTGGGCCCTTCCTGGTGAGAAGGAAAGGCCACAGGAAGGCAACCTGAGAGACAGAGACAATGGCGAGCTGGAATTCTTCAAGCGGTGACTAATACAAGGCAAACACAACTCAAATTAAGGTGCTTGACTTACACCCTTCATTTCTTCCCACCCAGATTTTTCTTAAATAAATATCCATCCAATTGTCATAAAATTTGCCTTGTACTTTTAAAAATTTTTATTTGAAACACAGTTGCACCACCTGGTGGCAAAATGTGAGCTGCACACCTAACAGTCCTGAATTCTATTTTCTTCTAATTTTCAAAAAACATTCAAATACATATAAGAATTGAAGAAATACTTTAACACACCTATACCCTCACATACATGTACTGAGTGCTATTGAATGCCACAGTTTCTTTACCCCCAGCCCTGCAGAATCACTAAAAACAACAAAGACACTAAAACACTTCAATTCTGACATTTTCATTATAAATTTTCATTATAAATTTCCTATGCATAGTCACAATGCCATCACCTTATCTGAAAAATTAACAACAATTTCAATTTAAAAGTTATATTTTATTTATATTCACATTTCCCTTGTCAAAAAACATTTTCTAAGTTTGCATTTTTTTAATGCAGTATAAAATCAGTCCTTAAGCTCTGCACTTGGTTGATAGATTTCAGAGGTCTCCTTTATTCTAAAACAGTTCCCATCACTCTTGTTCCTCTCCAGACAGGGCCATTTTTCAAATGTCAAGGTCAGTTATCTTGTGGAAAGAATGTCCCACATACTGAATTTGCCTCATGATTAAATACAGACTAAATATTTTTGGCAAGAGTAACTCATAAGTAATTTTGTAAACTTGTTACTGCTTCATTTAATGAAAGATTATATTAGGCTGCCCCACTAATGGTGTTGCTAAGTTTGTTCACTTAGTTTCGGCGATGACCTCAAAATTTATCCTTCCGTTAGAATTGTAATATCTTATCCCCTAACAAATTTTATCCGAAGATTTATGCTTTATTTATTTGAAAGCCATAATTAAAAAGAAGGAGAGAGATCTTTCATCTGTTTGTTAACCCCAAGCAGCCCCTAACTATCAGGGCTGAGCCAGGTCAAAATCAGAAGCCAGCTGCCTCACCTATGTCTCCCACATAGGTGGCAAGGGCCCACACAATTGGGCCTTCTTCTATTACATTGTGAGGCACATGGTAGCAGCTGAAACAAGAACCAGTACTCACATGGGATGCCAGAGTCACAGGCAGCAGATTTATCCACTTTGCCACAATACTGGTCCCCTACCTAAAAGTTTTAAGACATACTGATGACTATTATTGTTTTTTAAGATTTTACGTTGATTGAAAAGTCAGATATACAGAGAAGAGGAAAGACAAAGCAAGTTCTTCCGTCCGTTGATTCACTCCCCAAGTGATTGTATCAGCTCGAGATGCACCAATCTATAACCAGGAGTCTGGAGCCTCTTCTGGGTCTCCCACATGGGTGCAGAGTTCCAAAGCTTTAAGCCATCAACAATTACTTTCCCAGGCCACAGAAGGGAGCTGGATAGGAAATGGGGCTGCCAGGATTAGATCCGTCACCCGTATAGGATCCTGGCCTGTACAAGGCAAGGACTTTAGCTGCTACTCTAGCACGCTGGGCCCTGTGGTATTCTTTAATTCTTATTGTTATCAGTGTTTAACTGCTTTGTTTTCAGATAATACATTCAGCAAGATTTTAATTCTTTGATTTACTAAGACTTGTCTTATGGTCCAGCACTTCCTCCATGGTGGTGCATGGACAGTGGTTCACTTAAAAAACAGTGTGTTTTCCTCACATGGTGGGAATATTGTTCCACTATCATCATTTGGTAAATGTGGATGATAGAGTTACTCAGGTCTTTCATTTCTTCCCTAGTTTTTTAAACAGTGTATTCCTATCAATTCCTAATAGAAAGGTATTACATATAAAACTGTACTACATAATACAATGTAAGCAACAATAAATAAAAAAAAAATAGAAAGGTATTACAGTCTCCAACTATGATTGAAGAACTGTCTGTTATTCCATTTAATTTTAAAAATTACTATTTCATGTTCTCAAACTCTATTAGTATTAATAAATACGACTGTTATTATGCTGCGCTGATGAACATATTCTTTTATGACTAAGATATGCCCCTCTACTGCAGTGCTATCTGTGGTAATGTTTTCTGAAGTCTACCTATATTAGTATAATACTTAAGATTTTCACTTTCTTTTTGCATTATGTATCTCTATTTTTACTTCCAAAGGCATATCTGTATCCATTATATTAGGATATAACACAAGACAACATCTTTCACACAAGTACAGACATATGTACATGTTTGTATGTATACATTATATTTTTAAGCACCCCTCCTGTAGACAGCATATAGTTGGGTTGTTTTTTACACAGTTTGGCAATCTCTTCATTTTTCTTATGTTTCAATGCATCTTCTTGCAATTATTGGACACAATTATTGGCTTAGTTTAAATCCGTCATTTCAGTCTTTTTCTAAAAATTTATGTATTTTTATTGCAAAGTAAGATATACAGAGAGAAGAGACAGAGGAAGATGTTCCATCCGATGATTTATTCCTCAAGCGACCACAGTGGCCGGAGCTATGCTGATCCAAAGCCAGGAACTAGTCACTTCTGGTTCTCTCACGTGGGTGCAGGGTCCCAAGGCTTTGGACCATCCTCAACTGCTTTCCCAGGCCACAAGCAGGGAACTGGATGGGAAGTGGGCTGCCAGGATTAGAACCAGCACCCATATGGGATCCTGGCATGTTCAAAAAGAGGACTTTAGCCAGCAGGCTATCACACCAGGCCTCAGTCTTTTTTTTTTTTTTTTTAATGTAGATTAGTGAAACCAGGAATGGCTTTTTGTAAAGAAACATGGTTGACAAACCATTAACCAGAACAATCAACAACAACAAAAAATAAGATACAAAAGAAATCGGAGATTAAAAAGGAGACAGAAATATGACAAATCATTAGATATCGCTATTAAGAGCTATACACCAACACACTGGATAAGCTGAAAAAAAAATTGACACAAAGATTCTGGGCCCAGCATGATAGCTTATTGGTTAGTCCTCGCCTTGAACGCGCCCAGATCCTATATGGTCGCCAGTTCTAATCCCAGCAGCTCCACTTCCCATCCAGCTCCCTGCTTGTGGCCTGGGAAAGCAATGGAAGACGGCCCAAAGCCTTGGGACCCTGAACCCTCATGGGAGACCTGAAAAGAAGTTCCTGGCTCCTGGTTTCGGATTGGCTCAGCACCAGCCATTGCGGCCACTTGGGGAGTGAATCATCAGACAGAAGATCTTCCTCTCTGTCTCTCCTTTTCTCTGTACATCTGCCTTTCCAATAAAATAAATAAATCTTAAAAAAAAATTTTTATTTATAAAAAAAATTGACACAAAAGATTCTTCTAAAATAGAACCATGGAGACATAGAATATCTGAATAAACTAACAACATAAAAACGAGATTGAATTAATAAAATGTCTGATAGCAAAGAAAAGCCCAGAACAAGATGGCTGAATTTTACCCAAACTTTGAAGAATTCACACCAATTCTTCTCACGTATTCCAAAAAAGTAAAAGGAGGGAAATCTTTCAAACTCACTCTACAAGGTCAATATTATCTTGGTACAAAAACCAGACAAGGACTCAAACAAAACCAGAAGATTATAAACCAATATTCTCTAGAAGCGCCAGCAAATCAAATCTGCTGGAACATCAAAACAAACTGTACATAATGATCAAGTGGTATTTATCCCTAAGATAAAAGAATGGTTCTGCACAAAAACTGACAGATGTGATATTTCACATCAATATAATGAAGACAAAACCAGATGACCACCTCAGTACAGAAAAAGCAACAGCTCTTTGTAATAAAATGAAAATAATAACAATAATAATAAAAGCTGTGGAGTTCCAAGATGGCTGAATAGGGTAAAGATAAACTGGTTTCATCTAAGGAAGGTTACTAAGGGAGAGGCAGAGAAGGGGTTCTCCTAGGGGAGAGTCACAGAGAATTGATCGGTGGAGATACTATAAGAGATTAAGAGATATTGTAGAGCAGCAGAGATGGTGTGGCTGTACAACATGGGCACGTGTGCCATCAGCAACAGGAGTTCTCCAGCAGTTAGGCAGGACAGGCAGGGCACTTGGGGTAGCTGGTAACATTACCTGATACAGAAACCCAAAGGGAACACGTTGACCCTAGGAGTGGACAGGAACCAAGACAGAAGAGTAAGATCCCCGCCACCCGCATCGTTCACTGCAGAGACAGAGTACACACCTTCCTCCACACCACCCCCTCCCCCTGTGGAGTGCCCAGACTAGTGGGCAGAAGACACCATCGTGATGGGTGGTTAACTATTGGCATAACTAACAAACAAACAAAAATGATGGAGAAGACCTGTATTAATAAAATCAGAAATGACAAGGGAAACAGAACAACGGACACCAAAGATACACAAAAAATCACCAGAAATTACTAAAAACAACTATATACCAATAAATTGAAAAATCTAGAAGAAATGGATAGATATCTGGTCACATACAATCACCACAAGTCATGATGACTTTGAAATCCTAAACAGACCAATAACTAGGAGAGAATATGAATCAGTACTAAAAAGTCTCCCAAAAAAGAAAAGTCCAGGACTGAACAGTGTCACTGCTGATTTCTATCAAATCTTTCAAGAATAACTAATCCCAACTCTTCGTAATCTATTCAAAACAACTGAGCAGGCCTCCCAGGGCCAGGCCATAGCACCCCATGAAGGCACACAAAATCCAGAACAGGGCACATGCCAGGCAGGGTCTCCAGAGAACCGGTCCCAAGGACTTCCTCAGGCTAGACCACTATTCCTGTCCTTGTACACTAGAGCCAGGACTGGAGGGGACAGGGGACATGCCAGACCTAAAAGTCCAGCATGCAGGGGATCCTAGGCCAGACAGCAGCACCAAATGAGGGTGGGGTGCCCACTAGTGGCTCTTGGTGTTGGCAAGCAGCCCATGTTCTGGTCTAATGCTGGGCTCAGAACGTCAGGATCTCTGATCTTGGGGACCAGAATCCACAGGTGTGTGATCTGTCTCAGTGCACATGCTATATGATTGGGCCACCTGCTGTTAAATCCTTTACAAAGAGGCCAATGACTTTGTAAAGAGGGAGATGCACAGAACATAGGCATTAGCACAGAACAGAAATTCTCCAGCCTGTGAGCGGGATCCTTTAGATGGACTCCTGTCTTCAGCTGTTAGTTTAAAAAACAAAAGCCACCTCTCCAAAAAACAAAGACGTTAAAAAACAAAAACAAAAACCTGAAGCTGTTGTCTAGTATTCTGTAGCTGCAGAGAATCTCAGCCTGTAAGCCTCAACCTCTCAGATATCACAGATGACCAAGCCAGAGAGACCTCCATAGAAACACAGAATGGTCACTACTAGGTGCTGGGTGCAGTGGGTGAGATTAAGGAGATGTGGGTTTAAAAAAAAGGTAGGAAGAGAGAGGAAGAAGTTAGGTGTGATTCACTAATTATAACTGATCACATGATATAAAATGTTAACCACAGGGGAAGATGAGTGAAGGACATCTGAGGACTCTGAATTATTTCACAATCTTTGTGTTTTGTCCATTTAAAATTATTCTGAAACTGGGCTGGCACCATGGCATAGCACTCTAAGCTTCTGCATGCAATACTGGCATGCCATGTGGGCACCAGTTTGAGCCCCAGTCGTTCCACTTCAAATTCGGCTCTCTGCTTATGGACTAAGAAAGCAACAGAGGAAAGTTCCCATTCTTGGGCCCCTGCACCCACACAGGAAGCTCCTAGATCCTAGTTTTGAATGCAGTTCAGGAACCATTGGGGAAGTGAGCCAGCAAATAGAAAATTTTCTCTATCTCTCCCCTTCTGTCTGTAACTCTGCCTTTCAAATCAAAAAATAAAATAAACTTTTAGAAAAAATTATTTTGAAATGAAGTTTATATTTAAAAGATAAATTCCATCTGTGTTTAATATAGAATCACAAAAAAATTAAATAAAGGACAGGGGCCGGCACAGTGACATAATGGGCTAGTCTTCTGCCTGCAGAGCCAGCATCTCATAGAAGCACTGATTCAAGTCCTGGATCTTCCAATCCAGCTCCCTACTCATGGCATGGCAAAGCATAGGAGGATGGCCCAAGTCCTTGAACCCCTGGACTCAATGGGAGACATGGAATAAGCTCCTGGATCCCAGCTTTGGATCAGCCCAGCTCTGGCCATTGCAATCATTTAGAGAATTAACCAGAAGATGGACAATAATTTTCTCTTTCTCCTTCCCTCCCTCTCTATCTCTTTCTTTTTTCTTTCTCTCTCTCTCTCTTCCTCTTTCTCTCTTTCAAGCAAAATAAACAAATCTTTAAAATATAAAAAAAAATAAAATATGGAAACGGTGAAACTCCTCCAAAATTCCATCTATGAGGATAACATTACTTTAATTCCAAACCCCCCCCCAAAAAGGCTTTACAAAGAGAGAAAATTTTAAAACAAAATCCTTAATAAATACAGATAAAACATTAATAAAATAATAGCTAATTGAATTCAACAATGCATCAGAAAGACCATTCACCCACATAAGTTGGATGTATCAGTGGTATGCAGGAATACATACACAAATCAATAATGAGATAATCAATAAATGAGATACTCATTATTAACAAGCTGAAAAACAAAAACCAATCTGAAAGGAGGAAGTCAAATTATCACTTATAGATGACATGATTCTCTATATACCAGAAACCAAAGCAGGTAGGGGGAATGTGGAGGGCTGCCCTGCTGGACAGCCACTCCCACTGATAAGCATAAGTGGGGATGGGGGCAAACCAGACCAGGCAGGGCTACAACACCTGTGGGCATCATGGGAGCAAGATCAGAAAAGAGCTTGCACCTACTACTACAAGCATAAATCAGAGTGGGTGAAAGTCAGCGGGCTCTGCCACAGCATCAGCTAGCAAATGCTGGCACTGGGGACTAATTCTGTCAAGTTAAACTGCAGAATCACCAGGAGAGTGCATGATCTGGAGCAGGAGTGGTCCAGTAAGCAAATAGTGTGCACCTCCCTCTTGGGTTACCACTCCCACTGCAGAGCATGAAAACCAGGACTGGGGAAGGCAAGGCTGGGACAGACTGGAATAGTCTGTGGTACATACTTGCATGCATGGGAACCAGGGCAGGTGACAGGACTAGTGGGGGTTATTATGGGTCACTCTGACGAGGCTGCAGCTCCCACTTGTTTGGTTGAGGGCCATGTATGAGCTAGGCAAAATCAGGCTGGAGTGCAACACTCATGGTTTCATGTGGAAGACAGGGCTGAAAACAGAACCAACCAAGTAATTGCAACCATCAGCCTATGCAAAAGCTGATTGGAGTGACAGACTCTGCCAGACGCTGTACTGGAATGCAAACACAAGAATAAGATCTAGGATCACCTCAGACAAAATTTCTTTGGGGATCCCTCCAAATGAACTGCTGATCTCAGAAACTAAGCTGTGAAGACAATTGCAGGTTCCATGGTCAGACCATGGAATGCATGTGTCAACGCTGAGCCTCCTTAGAGGCTCAGACAGAGCAGTGGAGAGCATATCCAGGTGCACATGGAGAATATGGCAGTCCATTGGAACCTTCAGAGGACAGCTGGTACCACAACAGAGGATGAAGCACAGAACAAACGGACCATTTGCTCCAGCCATGTGTTGGCAATGAAAATCTGGGCAAATGGAGACTCTAAGGTGGACTATGTCAGCCTGTGGATTCTGGAGAGATTTCATCATGCTTGGAATGGTAAGATTGGCAGCAATTCAGAACTGCTGAACTATCAAACCCACTTGAGCAGTGCCTTCGGAGCATGCCCCAGGTCAGGGACCCTGGGATGGGTGGGAGGCTGGGTGGGGCTTCTCCATTTATCTCCCACCTTACCCCAGATACAGAAAATAAAAGAGAGAGAGAGAGAGAGAGAGAATGTGGAAACAATGGTCTTACCCATTTTCCTGTAGCCCTTGACCCTTTGCGCCCTAATCAACTATGGAAAGATTATCAAAATAAAATAATTTTTAAAAATCCTCAACAAAATACTAGCTATTTGAACTCAACAACACATTAGAAAGACCACTCTCCCGGATCAAGCTGGATTTATCAGTGGTATGCAGGAACGGTTCAACATAGACAAATCAATAAATGAGATACACAACATTAATAAGCTAAAGAACAAAAACCAATTTGAAAGGAGGAAGTCAGATTATCCCTTATAGATGACATGATTCTCTATATAGTGGAGCTACATGACTCTGAGAGAGACTACAGCAACACATAAGAGAGTTTGGTAACAACAACAATGTAATCTCTACAATCAAGATTAACATCCTAGGATTTAAAAGTATTGTGCACATCTCAATAGATGCAGATAAAGCATTTGATAAAATACAACATTCCTCCATAATAATAAAATAGAACCTTAAAAAACTGGTGCAGAATGCAATATATGAAAAACCCAATGCCAGCATAATATTGAATGGTGAAAAGCTGTGGATATTTCTACTAAGATCTGGAAGCACACAAGTATGACCACTCTTCACCACTGTTATTCAACATAGTACTGGAAGTACCAGCCAAAGTTATTAGGCAAGAAAAAGAAAACAAAGGAATCCAATTTGAAAGGAGGAAGTCAAATTATTCCTTATGGATGACATGATTCTCTATACAGGGAAACCTAATGGCTCTGAAAGAGACTACAGGAACACATAAAAGAGATTGGCAACAACAACAACAACAACAAATGTGATCTCTACAATCAAGAGTGACATCCTAGCATTTGAGCATTGTGCACAGCCTGAGTCTATACTCTTGAATAACAATAGGATTTACATCTTTCTTTCTTTCTCCTCTACTTGTATGTCATGGTATCTACCCATTGGAGTGTTAAGCTTGCTATTTTGAACCAAAAGGAAAATATGCCATTTTAATAATGTGATGTAAAAAATAAGGTGGGGAAGACAGTGAGCAGCCCCTATGTCTCTAAATCTGTATGTTGAAAGATGTGAAAAATGCTTGTTTTATATAAATATAAAAAAGAAGAAGAAAGTCTCAAAAACTAGAAAGGATGGAATGCGTCTCAATACTATAAGACTATATAAGACAACCCCACATCAACATTATATTGAATGGAGAAAAGCTGCAATCAACTCTTCAAGATTCAGCAACAAAATAAGATGTTTGTTTTCTCACTCTTACTTAACGAAGTACTAGAAGTCTTAGCCAGAGCAACAAGGCAACTGTAAGAAAAACAGGCCATTCAACCAGGAAAAAAAAGTTAAAATTGTCTGTTTGCAAATCATATGATTGTACTTATAGAAAACATAAAGAATGCACTAAAATACTACTAGAACTGATAAGCAAAATCAATAAGGTTGTATGTTACAAGATCAAAGTGTAAAAAATTAGTTCTTTTTTAATCAACAGTGAAATCATTGAGGAACAAATTTAAAAAGCAATTCAGTTCACAACAGCTACAAAAATACATGCAGGCATAGCTTCAGTCAAGCATGTGAATTCTAATTAGAAAATTCTGATGAAAGAAACTGAAGACGCCACATAAACACGGAAAGATGGGAATACAGCCTCTACCTGTATACCCACGGATCCCTGTCGGTATAACTGATAAGCACCAGTTTCTGTCCCAGCTGCTCCACTTTCAATCTAGCTCCCTACTAATGTGCCTGGGAAAACACTAAAAGATGGCTACACCAACTAGGGAGAGCTAGAAAAAGGTCTAGGCTCCTGGCTTTGGACCAGTCCAGCTCCAGCCATTGTGGCCATCTGGGAAATGAACCAGTGGATAGAAGATCTCTATCCCCTTCTCTTTGTCGCTACTTTTCTCTGTGTGAATCTGTGTTTCAAATAAATAAACAAATGAATAAATAAATAAATCTTTTTTCAAAAATCAGAAGACACCGCATACTCTTAGATCCGAACGAACATTGTTGTTTTTGTGTTTATATTTGTTTATTTATTTGAAAGACAAAGTGACAGACAGAGGTATCGTCCCTCAATTGGTTCACTTTCTAAAAGGCCCACAACAGCTTAAGCCGGACGAAGCTGAAGTCAGGATTCATCTGGGTCCACACAAGGAGAGCTGTCTCCCAGAAGCATTAACAGGAAACTAAATTGTTAGTAGAGGTGAAATTTGATCACATATCCTCCTATATGTATTTTATTCACCCCAAGTGATGGCTAATCCACTGTGCTACAATGCCCACCTTAGAATTAGCATTCTTAAAATAATCAATAATCACATTAATGCGATTTCTCTTAAAATACTAATAATATTCTATAAAGAAATAGGAAAAAAAAGACTAAGATTTTTATAGAACCATGAAAGACCCAGAAGAGCTAAGGCAGTTATGCAAAACAAAACAAAACAAAAAATCTGAAAGCATTCCTATAGTTGACTATAGAACATACTAAAGTATACTACAAACTTGGGTAACCAATGGAACATGGAACACAAACAGACATACAAGACAGTGGAAATTAACATAGGACATAGAAGACATAGAAACAGATTTATAGATTTTCAACAGACATCAATAACACATATTGGAGAAACAAAAGTATAATCACTAAATGGTACTTGGAAAATTCTGTATTTACACAAAACAAACTAGGATCTATTTCTTACCAAATACAAAACTCAATTCAAACTAAAACAAAGGTTCAAGTGTAAGAGTCAGAACTATGAAACTGCTGGCAGAAAACACAAGGGAAACACTTGCACATTGATCAGGGAAAAGACTTTTTGATTTGACCCCAAAAGCACAGGCAATAAAATAAAAAATATATAAATGGTATCAAATCAAAAAGACGGCATAAAAAGTTTCTGGACAGCCAAAAAACCAATACGAAAAGACAACCTACAGAGCATAAAAACATATTTTTGAACTATTCATCTCATAATGGAATAACATCCATAATATATAAGGGACTCAAACAACTCAACAGAAAAATCATAATCTGACTTTAAAATAGACAAACAACCTGAGTAGGCATATCTCAACAGAAACTACACAAAGGTGTATGCAGAAATGCCCAACATCACTAGTCATCAGACACACGAAAAATCAAAACTGTAATGACATCGCACCCCAGTTAGAATAGCCATTACCAGAATGACCAAAACTAAACAATACTGGCAAGGAACTCTCCTACACTTGATGAGAATGGAAAATAGTATCACCACTATGAAAAATAGCATATTATTCTCAAAAAACAAACGGAGATAAAGATGCCACATGATCCAGTAATACCAACCATGCATATATATTCAAAGGTTTTAAAATTGAAGAAACATCTGCACTCATATGGCCACTACTCCAAATACCCAATATATGGAATCAACAAAGGCCTGTATATACAGATGAATGGCTAAAGAAAATATCACAGAAATACAGATTCAAATATTATCCAACCATGAAAGAATGAAATTCAATCATCTGCAACAATGAACTTGGAACTGAAGTAAAAACACACTATGTTCTCACAATTGGAACCTCAAAGAATTGGAGAAGAAAACAGAAGAGAGGTTGCTAAAAAGAGGTTAACTGTTAGAGAGGTATAGTTAGAAAGCAGGAATAGCTTCTGATGTTCTGTAGTATCATAAGATAACTGCTAATGACAATAGTTGAATACTTCAAAATAACTAACGGAGGAATCTCAAATATTCCAGACATATTAAAAAGAAAAATACTTGAGGTCACAGATGTGCTAATTTCCCTGATCTGATCATTGCATGCTGTATGTATGAATTGAGATGCTGCATTGTGCCCCATGGATGTGTGCAATCTCTATGTGTCAATGATTCTCAATCAAGGAAAAAAAAATAGAGTTGATGATATTTCAGCATGAGAACAATCCCCAAAGGAGACTTTCCAATTAGCTGTAGCTGCATGAAAAAAAATTCTTTGTCCTTCCCAGTGAAATGTCTGATTCCAAGAGGTTCCACTGGAATACTTATGAGGTGAGGAGCATCAGCCATGAACTTCCCTTAATGTGTTGAGTGTGAGTCAGATTTTAAGTTCTTGCCTCATCTTGGCCACTAACTCATGGAATGACCCTGAATACTACTGTGCAGCTAGTTTTCTTATGTGCAAAGTGTTCAAAACCAGAAACTGGGCTAAATATCTTAAGGCCTCATCCAGCTCTGTATAATTTGAGACTCACGGGTTACAGCATTTGAACTCCTTATTTTGGCTCTTTGGTTAACATTATTTTATTTTTAGTTGACAAAAGGTGCTGTGCACATTTTGGGGGTGCAATGTAGCATTTTAATGCTTGTATGCATTGAGGTGATTGGATTAGGATGGTTGGCCTTATCCATCACTTTGAATATTTATTTTGAATTTTCAACTGTATTCACATTTTTTCTTGAAACACAAAGTATGAAAAACAACCATAGAGATATGAAGGAGAAAGGGGAGCTATGTTGATGACTGTGGAGCCACTGAATCATTAGGGAAAAGGATCCTCGGGAAAGATGGCTACAAAATCAGAAGAGGAAGAAATTTTTGCGGGAAATTAGGATTAGGAAGAATATGCTAGGATGCAAAAAGCAAGGCTGAGGAACAGAGAGAGAGGCAGATCTTATGAGAGAAGTCTAACTCACAAAGAACAGTGGCTGTGGGCTCAAACATCCCACACCCCAAACCCAGCCTCCCTACCTCCTAGCTGTGAGATTAACACATAACTAATTTTCTGCACACTATCCTCCTTCATAAAAGATGGGTAATAATAGCATCTACTTCAGGACTGAGTGAGATCACACTTGACATAGTGCCCATCCAAGTGGTCATTATCCCCTACATGATTGGAGACTTTGCTATCAAAGAAAACAAGGAACAAATGATTAAAAATTTAGACAATAGATTGAATGCAAATGGCTATATGTTGATGCTCGACATTACTGGTTATTAGGTGAATGCAAACTATAATCAGAATGAAATATCACGGCACAAAATCATTAAAATCAAAACATTCAACAGTGTAATTCATATTCACTGTTGGTAGGCATACAAGACTATACAGTCATTTTGAAGAACATTTTGGTAATTTATTTTAAACATATGAGTGAATATTTTATGTTCCCATGAAATTCTGCTTATAACTATTTTTATCACTTTTATTAATAAATGCAAAGACTGGAAGATGTCCTTTAACAGGCGAATGAATAGCTATGTTACATCCAGGAAATAAAATACTATTCAGCAAAAAATAATAAAAAGTACTGATTCATATATATACACTTACTAATCTTAAATGCACTGTGGGGTATGAAAGAAGTTTAGGAAGACTTGAAAGGCTAAATGTTATAGAAGTCCCTTTAAATAACAAACTGAGAAGGACAACATTAATGGAATTGTTAAGGCCCCATGGTTATATCATGTGGTACAAACATGACATACATTTGCCAAATCCCAAATACCCATCCTCCAGAAACAGTAAGCTTCATTCAACAGCAGTATTTAAAATCAGCCAGTTTTGAGGCAGGCATGTGGCCCTGTGAGCTAAAACATTCCTACATCCCATATCAGAATGTCAGCTGGAGTACTGAATCGTCTGTTCCCATCCAGCTTCCTGCTACTGTACCTGAGAAGACAGAGAATTACGGCCCAGGTGCTTTGGTTCCTGCCGCCCACATGAAGGCTCCAGGTGGGAGACTTTAATCCCTGGCCTCAGCCTGGCACGGCCTCACAGCAGTGGGCATTTCGGGATTATTTCTGTGGATTGAAGACCAATCTCTTTCTCCCTCTCTCACACTCTATCTCTTTCACTCTACCTTCCAACCAGATTGATGTCAAAGAAGATCAGCTGACATTTTGGAGAAACCTAAGATGAAACAAAGATTGTGAAAATTGCAAATGATTAATTCAACTGCAAATGAATCATTAACTTCACTAAAGGAGGTAGAGAAGGAAAAAGCTGGCCTAAATAACTATAGAAAAAAGTAATTTGCTGGATATTGTAGGACTAAAGACAGAGCTAGCCATATTAAACATTGTACTCTGGTTGGTAAATGTGTTCCTCACAGGAGTACAGGCTGGAAATTCTGAAACTAAACTACATACATGTTAGAAATAAATTTTAGATGGCAACAGTAATGCGTCTCACTGTAAAGAAAGAAGTTATAAATATACAAGGGACAGAAATCAAGAACAAATCCCATACAGCTAGATTAGTCAGAAATATGACAGTTCACGTTTATCTGCATATATATATGCAAGAGAGAGAGACTGAACTAAAATATACTGAAATATATATAGGAAAGAATTAACTAAGCAGGACTGAATTTCTCAGTAACTATTTATCCTTTAAATCTAAAATTCATCCAAAAATGTTCAAATAAATAATTTTAATAAAATATTTCCTTTAGTAATTATGGAGAGTACTCAGGCAACTGAAAATTCATCTACCATATGACCCAGCAATCCTACTCCTGGGAATATATCCAAAAGAAGTGATGCATACATGAAAAAGGAACCTGCATTATTACATTCATTGCAGCAAAATCCACAGTACAAAGACATGGAAATAACCTAGATGCCCATTGAAACAAGACTGAATAAAGAAACTGTAGTATATCTATTCTGTGGAATACAATTCAGTCATTAAAAAGAACAAAATTCTACCATTTGCTACCAAGAGGTCCCAACTGGAGACCATTATGCTCAGTGAAATGAGCCAATTCCAAAAGGACAAATACCATATATTCTCTCTGATATGACAACTTTGACACAAAATACAAAATAAAAAGATACACAAGCAAATAAGTAAACACTTACAATCTCATAAATGAATGGTGACTAGAGTACTCAGATATCAAGAACTGCAGTATGCATCTCTAATAAAAGAAGGATGCCATCAAAACTGTTAAACATACCTTGACAATGATAATAGACTCTCTACCATTGCCTATACCTACAATGCCATGAAACACATTAAGAATAGAATGTTGGAGTTGTGACTGCAACTGAAGGATTGCATTACTGTAAAATACAGGGGAGGGTTGGGAGGAAAACCCAATACTTACAAAAATGTATCATAGAAAAAAATTAAATTTTAAAAACTGCTTCCTTTGATCTCCATCTACTATTGGATTTCTCTTTAATTTCTCAATGAAAACATCTTGACAAAATCATCTAATCCTGCCATCACTACAATGTGAACTTCCTGTAACGCTATCCTTGACAGATTTT
Organism: Ochotona curzoniae; assembly: GCF_017591425.1. Taxonomy (NCBI): domain Eukaryota; kingdom Metazoa; phylum Chordata; class Mammalia; order Lagomorpha; family Ochotonidae; genus Ochotona; species Ochotona curzoniae. The sequence continues at coordinate 28,662,972 of NW_024467096.1, forward strand.
TAAACAGAGAACATTCACGTTCTGAAAAAGAAACAAAAATTATTTCCCCTCAAGAGCTCTTTATTTAGGTAAAATTTTACATAGAGTACATATCTTTTACAATTTGATGATTTTTGACAAATGGATATAACCAGATAACCCAAATCTGATAAAATATAGACTATTTCCATGACCTAGGAAAGGGTCACATGCTGGGTAAAGGACAGAGTCCCTGCACCCCACCACCACAAGAGTTCTGGGGCATTAGCCCCAGAGCTATGCTAGCATGTCCTATGTGAACCAGGTGATTCATCTTAGCTTCTGGGGACTAACAGCAGATGCAGCCCACAAAAAATTTGCTTCCAATTTGGAGACCAAATCACGACCCCACAATACACTGCAATACCAGGGCTGTAAACAATTTGTTCTGGGTTTCTTGATGCCATTGGAATCCACCCAGTGGACACAGGGCGGGACCTATCTGCATTTTGCCTCTCTAGGCCGGTGCACTACAGAGTAAATCTCCACCATACCTAGTGGTCACCCAGTTGGACTGGAATAGGATTCAGCCCACGCACTCTACTCCCAGGATGGGGAGCTGTGTTTGCAATCTTGAATTCACAGACTGCTGGCACCTAAGACCAAGGTCAAATGTTATAAGTAATGAAGAATGAACACTTCCTATCCACTGATTCACTCCCCAAATGGCTACAATGACCAGTGTTGAGCCAGGCTGAAACCAGAGCCAGGAGTTTCATCTAAGTTTCCCATACGGGTACCCCTGCCACCCTAATACTTGGAATATTTTCTACTGCTTTCCCAACTTCTGATCAAGAGAACCGGATCAGAAATGGAACAGCCAGAACATGAGCAAGTGTCCATCTAGAATGCTGGCTTTGCAGGCAGGAGATAAACTCATTATGCTACAATGCTAAGTCGTGCTGCAACTATTTAATGGAACACATCAAATACATAGGATGCCTTATTTCATTGTATATTTAACTCTGAATTTTTCCAAGGTTAAAACATACTTAGCCACTCAAAAATAATTGTATCATCCCAATTTGAAGTTATTTATTCCAATCATAGCCATATTTGTTCATGGCTGCCGCAGGCACGGAGTGGGGGATGGAGGGGCTGGGCTTATTTCAGACCCAACACATCACTCCAACCTCAGCCCGGAACCGGACAGGGCCCCAGACATGTCATTGGATTAGCAGGGTTTCAGCCGGTCAATGAAGAGCCTAGGCCAACATTCTTACCTTATGAGGTCTCAGAGTCTGTGCCAGCACCCACCTCAGAAAGGGTATAAAACCCTGACCTGCACCATTTTGCCTGCCTTCTCTCTGTACCTCGCTCTCCTTCCTCCCCCCACTCGCCCCCAGTGCAGTGAGGGGGCAAATCTCTATAAAAGTTGCTATACATCTTTTTTTACAACCAGCTGATGTTTTCTTTTCACGGGTGGTCGGCAAATGTAACATTCGTTATCAAAATGACCAAAGCTGCTGGACTCCCTTACAAACAATTCTTTCCTCCCCTCAGTTGTGCTAGCTCGTTTATACTACTCCATTAAGCTCCAGTTTCACTTAACTTTTTAAAATATATGGGGGAGGAAAAGCAGTTTCTTTGGCTTCCAATAAAAAAAAAAAATCTTCAATAATTTACCAGCATTCTAGGGCAGATGGTATCTCATAAATGAAGTTGATAAGAATCGGTAGTACCAAGATTAGGTGAAAGGCCACGGTAAAAGCAAAACATAGTAGTTTCTTTACACAGTGGTGAAAGAGTTCAAGAAATTATCTCCCACACTGTATGCTCATGGCAAAGGAAACTAGTTGAGGAGAAGTGTTAGCTGTTGTCACAAAACAATATAAAGAATGGAAAGGATGAGGAAAGCTTTAGAAGTTGGGAGATAGGATGGCTATTTCAGATGGAATTAGGTATCTGGGATGCAAGAGAATTTTAATCTCCCAGTTTTGGTTTAAAACAAGAAAATACGTAAAAAGGTGAAGATTTGCCTTGAAACAAGTATCAGTTTGAGTCTCTGCGCTGGTAGTTTCATAAGCTTCATCAGTAAACATCGGGTAACAGAGGTTACAAGAAGAACCGAAATATCCGACAAAAGTTACAGGATAATCAAAACCTATAAATCCTCTTAAAATACTAAAAGCACACAGTTTATTGGGACAAGTCTCTTACATAAAACAGATGTTTATGCCAGAGAAAATGATCATTCCTGATTGTGCTAGGCCCCACCCTTCCCTGTTAGGTGGAATCCAACCCTAAGTTTAAAGCTCAAAGTAGGGCTCAGCACAGTAGCCTAGCAGCTAAAGTCCTTGCCTTGCGTGCAACAGGATCCCATGTGGCCACTGGTCCTAATCCCAAAAGTCCTGCTTCCCATCCAGTTTTCCTGCTCGTGTCCTGGGAAAGCAGTCGAGGATGGCCCACTAGGAAACCCAGAAGAAGCTCCTGGCTCCTGTCTTCGGATTATGGCAGCTCTGGCCTTTGCAGCCACTTGGGGAGTTAATCTTCTTCCTCTTTATCTTGCCTCCTTTCTATATCTGACTTTCTAATACAAGTAACATAAATCTTAAAAAAAAAAAAAAAGATACACACTCAAAGTAAAGGTGTAAAACTAAATGACCTGGAGGTCAATGTTTGTCCATAAAGAGAATTACAGTCAAATCTTGGTTTCTATGGTTAAAACAATGGAAATTCCTTGTGGAAATGGAGAAAGCACAACCATACAGGGTAGAACAAAATTAAACCAGGTCTATTTACCAGCGCATAAGTGGCAATATGCTGTTTTGCAGCATTGTACAGTAGCTTACTGGTTCAATTCAGACTCACGGGAATCCAGTGCTATTTCATTTTAAAGGAAACTACCATGATATAAAGTCCTCACCATAACATATAGGAAAAGGACTATTGAAGTGTGTTCCCAAAGAGTAGACAGGAAACAAAAGCTATAGTAATTGGAATTTCAGCTTCTAGAACTTTAACTGGAACTGTCTCTGCTGACAAGTAGTTTGTTCTAATGTCACCAGATGATACTATACAGTAGTTCTTTTTTTTTTTTAAGATTTATTTATTTTTATTGGAAAGGTAGATTTACAGACAGAAGAAGAGACAGAGGGAAAGATCTTCCATCTGCTGGTTCTCTTCCGAAGTGGCCACAATGACCGGAGCTGAGCCAATGCAAAGATGGAAGCAAAGAGCTACCTTCGGGTCTCCCATGTGAATGCAAGGTCCCAAGGCTTTGGATCATCCTCAAGTGCTTTCCCAGGCCACAAACAGGGAGCTTGATGGGGAGTAGAGCAACCTGGACATGAACCAGCACCTATAAACAATCCCAACCCATGCAAGGTGAAGACTTTATCCACTTGGCTACCGTACCAGGCCCTAGTTCTGTCTTTAGAAACTCTATAAAGTTGCACTGTTTCTGTCCCTTTAGGTTCTCATTTAGACCTGCCGTTCTTCCATATTATTCCCATAAACTTGTTTTTTGCTTAAATTAGTACGAGTTGGTTTCTTTCAATTGCCACTAAAGAAACTTAAAAAGTTCAGTGCTCTTTCTCATTCTCTGGATATTCTTCAAATAGTCACATAGCTGACTTCAGTTCTAGGTGTTCCTCTTTGGTCACTTCGTGTATTTACCCTGAGATGTCAACCACTCCCACAGCCTTAATCATGATCTCAATCCCAATGAGTCAACAATGTCTATTTTGAGGTTAGTGATGTGGCATAGTCGTCTTCCCCAAAGTCAAATCAGTTTTCCTTGGGAGCATGTATCATCCATATTTTCTATCAAAATTAATACAATTCTCACAATTATTCACGACATAAACTAATTCACACAAATTTTCAAACCATTTGTCTCTCCTCTTCTTCACACCACTTCACTACTTTGACCCATAATTCACATATGACATTTCTTCCACTTTCCCTGTAACTTTGTTTTTTTAATATAATTTTTTATTACTATCATTTTATGATACATCTCCAGGGATTGTGCAATTTCCCTTATTCCCTCTCCAACTTTCCTCTCCCCTCACTGAGTTCCCTTATGTCATTACTATAGTATGGGTTCTTCATAGATAGTCATATGTCCGCCAGAGTGGGTATGGACAATGGCAGAGAGTCCAGCATCCTATTGTCAAGATATAGTGAACAGTTTCATTGAAAGTCCATTTTCCCCCATCAAAATGCTGGACTCAGAACCCTAACCAAGAAAAGAGAGAAGACAGAACAGGTCAACCAACCAACTCAGCTATATGTTGGCAGTGAAATACAGGGCAAACAGAGACTCTAGGATGGACTATGTCAATCAACAGATTCTTCAAAGACCTCATGGTGCTTGGAGTGGCAAGACTGGCAGCGATTTATAACTGTTGAACTATCAAAACCACTTGAGCAAGAACCTCGGAGCATACCCTACATCCAGGACCTGGGGAGGATGGGAAATTGGGTGGGCCTTCTCCCTTAATACCCCCCTTTAAACATGAAGGCAACAATATGGAAATTTAAAAAAAAAATCAAAATCCATGAGAAAAAAAAAAGTCCATCTTTGTCTGGAACTAGAGATACATACTGCACTGTAGGCTCACATCTGGATATGATAGTCTCCATTATACAGTTACTCCATATCCCCTTAAATGAAAAGCCATAATACAAAATCAACAACAGAAAGAAAAATAGAAATTTATAATGCCATGAAGCTATATAACATGATACTAGATATGATAATCTCCATTACACAGTTACTATACATCCCCTTAAATAAATAGCCACAAAACATAATCAAAAACAGAAAAAAAAGAAAAAAAAATTACCAACACCATGAAGTTAACCAACATGCTACTGAATAACTAATGTGTCGCTAAAGAAATGAAAAAGAAAATCAAGAATCTTCTTGAACAAAATGATGCTACTGTATAATCTAAGAGACAGTGAAGAATTTAATGAGAAAGAAACTATTTTGAAGAGACAAAACTAACAAAAAATCAAAATTCATGAGATAAAGTTTCTATTGATCTTTTTGGTGAGATATGTCTCCTGTAGGAAACAAACAGATGGGTTTTCTTTTTTAATCCAGTCTACTAATCTATGATGTTTGATTGATGAGTTTAAGCCATTTACATACAGGGTTAATACAAATAGATGGTAAATTTGGTTCTGTCATTTTAGCAATGGGTTGTTCATTGATTTAGTCTTCTGTTGTTATTCTACTGGGATGTTCTTCCCATTAGCCTTTGGTTTTGGTGGGCGTTATTTCTTTTCTGTGTCAAGAGAATATCTTTAAGTATCATCTGTAGGGCAGGTTTGAAAGAGGCATATTCTTTCAACTTTACTGTGGAAATTTTTTATTTCATTTTCAAAGACAAAGGAAAGTTTGCTGGGTATGTTACCCTGGACTGACAATTTCTTGCTATTAGAATCTAGAATATGTCGCTGTATTCTCTTCTTGACTATAGAGTTTCCTGTGAGAGGTCTCCTGTGAATTTAATTGGCATTCCTTTATATGTCAACTGATTTTTTTCATGTGCACATTTAAGGATCTTTTTCTTATGTTCCATTGAAGAGAGCTTGATGATCATGTGTTGTGGTGAAGATCTCTTTTGGTCAAGACTGCTGGGAGTTTTGTGCCCCTCCTGGATGTTATTTCCCAATTCTTCCTCTTGATTAGAAAAAATTTTCCTTATTATTTCATTGAATACATCTTTAATATCAGTTTCTCTTTATAAAACTTCTAGCATTCCCATAACTCTTATATTTGTCCTTTTAATGGTGTCTTTCGATTCTTGAATACTTTTATTAGCTGGACCCAGCTCTGTGCTTCCAGCTTTTTGTTTGTTTGCCTCTGATGACAGGGAATACCTTCCAACTCTGAGATTCTTGCTTCTGCCTCCTTCATTCTATTTTGGAGACTCTCCATTCTACCTGTAGTTTGCTCCACTGTATTCTTCATTTCTTATATATCAGCTTTCATTTGATTCATTTCCAGCGTCACACGTTCCTTAAATCTCTTGAATGCCTGCTTTACGTGCTTCTTATTGTTGATAAGAAGTTTTATAACAAATGTTCTGAATTCTGTATCCTCCATTTTCTCGATGCCTTCCTCAGTGAACTCTGAGGTTGGCAAAGGATTTTATTCATTTACAGGGGAGTCTTCAGTAATATTCATTGTGCCTCTACCTCTTCTTTGCTCTAGGTGGTTGTACTACTGGTTAGCAGATTCTACTCCTTGGAGTAGGTTTCTAAGCTGTGTCACCCACAGCTCTACAATTTAATTTTACTTATTGTAGTTGGTACATGCCTCTTTGTTTGCAGTCAGTTGTGCCACTCCCTCCAGCAAGAACCAGGTCTGAGTTCTTATGTTAGTTTTCCACCATGGACTCCGTAGCCCCAGATTCTGGCTCACCAGTCTCCACTTCCTGTGATGCTGTGCTGGGGCTGTTGTCTGTACAATCTTTCTCCCACTTCAGGTTTGAAGAAGGCTCAGGATTAGGGAGACACCAGGTGTCCTATTTAGCTAGGTTGTAGGTGGTGTTGATCTTGCCAGAACTTGTTGGGCATTGGGTCTGAGGGACACACAGACCTATTTTGACTTGTACAATGCCATACTGGTATTATTTTCCCTATGGGACCAGTGAAACACACCGAGTTTTCTCCCAGCTGAGCACATACACAGCTCACTGTTGTCCCTGCAGTCTTAAATTCTTTGCCACACTGTAAGAAATGGCACCTGATGTGCCAATATTAGAGTTCTTGATCTGCTGGCTGTCAGGTCTGAGGGCTACCTGGACCTGTCTTGGGTGGAACCTGTAGGATGCCACGTTGTTGCAGTTCACTATCCTGAAATGAGTTCACTCCCAGCTCAGTACATGCCCTTTCCTCCTTTAACAAAATGGTTCCTGAGACAGCTGTATGGGGCCAACTTGGCTATGAAATAACCCTGTTTGGGGCTCCCACTGGAAAGCATGAACTGGGATGGGGGCAGACCTGACTAAGCAGGGCTACAACACCTGTATGCCTCAGGTGGACTAGACCAGGGAAAAGCCATGCTGGGCTGATTATTCCTACTGGTGCAAACAAAATTAGAGTGGGTGAGGGTTGTTTGGGCATAGCCGCAGCATCAGCTGGCAGAAACAGGCACTGGGGGCTAATTCTGTCAAGTTAAACTGCAAAACCACCTGAATAGTGCATAATCTGGGAGTGAGAGACCTGGGTGGGAAATAGTGGGTTCCCCCCTCTTGGGTTACCACTACCACGGGAGGGCACAAAAACTAGGACAGGAGCTGGGGTGGCTAGACAGAGAGGCACTCAACCATGCCCGTGAGGGCTTGATTGTTGAGCTGGTTAGATGGATCTAAGCTTCAATGCCCATTTCAATGTACGAGAGCCAAGGGGGATGTGGGACAGACTGAACTGGTCTGCTACACATACTGGCAAACCAGGGTAAAGGGCTGGCCTAGTGGGGGTTATTGTGGGTCGCTTTCACTAAGCTGCAGCTCCCACTGATTTAGGTGAGGGCCGAGTATGTGCTGGGCAGAACCAATCTGGACTGCAACACCCACTGGTTCCAGTGGAAGGCGGGGCTGAAAACAGAACCAACCCAGCAATGGCAATCACCAGCTGATCAGGGCAATGGACTGTGCTGAGCCCTGTACTTGCTGGTGCATATAAGAATCTTGTCTGGGAACACCTCAGACAAAGTTTCTTTGGGGATCTCTCCAACTGAAATGCCTGACTCAGAACCCTAACCATGAAAGGACAGAAGATGGAACAAGTTAATCATCCACCTCAGCTACAGGTTGGCAGCGAAATACCGGGCAAATAGAGACTCTATGATGGACTATGTCAATCAGTGGATTTTTCAACGACCTGATCGTGTTTGTAGAGGCAAGATTGGCAGCAATTCATCACTGGTGAACTATCGAAACCACTTGAGCAAGTATCACATGTGGGACTTGGGGTGGGTGGGAAACTGGGTGGGGCTTCTCCCTCAATATCCCCCTTTACCTCAGATACATGAAGGAAACAATATGGAAATAATAATGTTACCCACTTCCCTGTAGCTCTTGAACCTTTTTACCAAAATTAACTATGTAAAGATTGTCAAAAAAAAAAAAAAAAAGAAATGAAATGAAAGAAAGAAAAAGAAATCCACCCTATTCCCTCACCACCGTTCTGGGACCTGCTCCTCTGTCTCTGCTCCTGGTCAAATCAAACAGACCAGCAGGATGCGCAGTTATTTATCTGGATTCACCTCTGGAGTTTCTGGTAAACATCCCTTCCCACCTTGTTGCTGGTGCAGATCTGGCTGCTAGTGCAATTCAGATGGCTGCTTTCTGAATGACGCTGGGGTATCAGTCACTGCAAGATCATACCCTTGTTTCTGCTGCTTTCCTGTGTCTGTCAGTTCTTGGGTACCCCTCTGCTGTTGTTCTGTCCTCTTCTATCTCCTGGAATGTGCCCTCTCTGCTTCACACTTGGTAATATTTCTCTGTCTGTTTAAAGGCGTCCTTACCCTATTCTGCCATCTTGATTCTCTTCCCCTGTAACTTTCTTGAATCTGTCTTTTCAGTCATCACTTTGTTCACCAAGATCACTATTTCTTCCTAACCATTTTCCTCTTTTCAATGCTGTTTCTCCCTGTCAAAATTTCTCTGTATCACTAGAGATTATTTGCCTAAATAAAATATATTCTTGTCATTTTTCTCTAGGTAGTGTTTCAAAAATATGTCTCCTGCCCTTGTTGAAAACTGCAAACTCATTTGTTTTTTGAAAAGATTTATTCACTTAGGGGCCTGGCATGGATTCCTCTTGGCTAAACCCTTGCCTTGAATATGCTGGGATCCCATATGGGTGCAGGTTTGTGTCCTGGATGCTCTGCTTCCCATCCAGCTTGTGGGTTGGGAATACAGTAGAAACTAGCCCAAAACCTCAGGACCCTGCCCCTTGTGGCAGAACTGGAGGAGGATCCTGGCTCCCAGCTTTGGATTGGCTCAGCTCAGGTGTTTGTGGCCACTTCGGAAGAGAACCAGCAGATGGAAGATCTTTCTCTCTGTCTCTCCTTCTGTCTGTAAATCCAGCTTTCCAATAAAAAAATATATATTATTTTAAGAAGTAAATCTTTTAAAAAATATTTATTTACTTACCTATTTATATAAAAGGAACAGTGACAAAAGAGGGAAAGACACAGAAAGATCTTCCATTTGTTGATTCACTCCCCAAATAGCCCCAACAGTTCAGCCTACTTCAGGTTAAAGTCAGGTGCCAGAAACTCCAGCCTGTATCCCACATCTGTGGAAGGGGTCCAGGCACTTTACCATCTTCTGCTGCTCCTCAAGTGTATTAGCAGGGAGCTGGATCAGCAGTTTTGACCATAACTTTAACTCAGATATGGGATGCCAGTTTCATAAGCAACAGCTTAACCTGTGGCATCACAACACCAGACATTCACCCCTCTACGTGCAACACCCACCCCTCCGACTTGCAGGGTACGATGTCATAATTCTGTCAGCCATCAGCCTTTGTACTATCATTCTCTTCACTTAAAATCTTCACAAACTTCTTCCAATTGCTTCTTCTCACCTTTCAAATCCCAAATATCACCCCCAGAGAGCAAATTCTACACCTTCTAGACTTATGTTGTCCAATACAATACCTAACGACCACACACAGAAATATAGCCCTTGAAATGTGACTAATCTGTAGCAAGCAATCATTCAGGGAGTGAACTACCTGGTGGGAAACCTCACTCTGCCAATCTGCTTCTCAAATACATCTATAAATAAACTTTTTAAAGAGTTGACTTTTATTTGAAAGGCAGAGTTACAGGGAGAAAAGGATGAGAGAGTCAGTACGTGGGCACAAGACAGTCTTCCATCTGCTGGCTCACCCCCAAGTGACTACAGTGGCCAGAACTGAGCAGATCTGAAGCCAGGAGCCAGAAGCCTCAAGCCTCTTCTGGATCTCCTCCATGGGAGCAGAGATCAAGGCCTTGAGCCATCTTCCTCTGCTTTTCCAGGCCATAACCATGGAGTTGTAGTAGAAGCAGAGCATCGGGCCCGGCGCGATGGTGCAGTGGTTAAGGTCCTTGCCTTGCACACCCGGGATCCCATATGGGCGCCAGTTCTAATCCTGGCAGCCCCACTTCCCTTCCAGCTCCCTGCCTGTGGCCCGGGAAGGCAGTCGAGGACGGCCCAAAGCTTTGGGACCCTGCATCCGCGTGGGAGACCCGGAAGAGGCTCCTGGCTTCGGATCAGCATAGTATCGGCCCGTTGCGCTCACTTGGGGAGTCATCAGATGGAAGATCTTCCTCTCTCTCTCTCCTCTCTGTATATCCACCATTCCAATAAAAAAATAATAAAAATAAATCTTAAAAAAAAAAAAAAAAGAAGCAGAGCATCCAGGACTTCAACCAATGTCCTGTCCAGCAGGACAGTCAACGGGGGTCGCAACCACCTAGGAGAGATTGGGAGACAAGAGACACGAAGAATGGACAGCAAGACAGGATGTCTGATCAAGCTGTCAGTTTATTGATTTTAGTTGAGGGTTTTTATATTCTTCAGTAACTAAGGCTCAGGGAGGAAAGGAGAAACTAGGATGCAAGCCATGGTCTCCAGACCGATTGTTCTTGAGCAGCCACCATATCCACAATAGTAACCAGCATATCAACAATAGCATAGGTAATCAGTAACAAGATGTCGGCAGGTACAGCATAAATCACATTCTAAAACAGTTGCTAGAAACAATTGAAGCTAAGCGTGTGATTAGTTTCATAACTTCTTTCCCAAGCATCTAGCCAGCCGGGGATTTTCCACTGGCCCATAGTTCTATATTCAAAATGGCTTCAGTGTGGCTACAGTACACGGCTCCTGACAAACCAATGCCCTTGTGGAACGTCAGCACCAAAGCTAGAACCTTAGCCTACTAAGCCATGATACCAGCTCCTATCAATAAATCTGTTTTTTTTTAAAGTAGCTATTCTGATTTCAGATCTATTATAAATTTAAAAGACACCAGATTTTGAATATTTAAGCTGAAAGAAAGAATGTAAAATATCTTAATTTTTATATTGATTGCATGTGAAATATCTTGGAGATACTAGGTTAAACAAAGCATAATGGATTCATTTCACTTACATCATTCTTACTAACATCGACAACCACTGTAGTTTTGATTGGGCAGTCCCTGACCGCATGAGGAGCTCCTTTCATTACAATCTATTTTGTTCTTTCAGACTAGCATTTAGTTTATCTTTTAAAACAGCTGCCTTGTGTCCTGCACAATGCCCTTATGAATTAGCAGCTATCTTGGTCATCATAGCGATTCCAGAAGTAACGATAGTAAAAACATTATTCTGGTTCCCTTCTCTGGGGATTTGCACACTCAATAAAATTTACTTGTAATGCCCAAATCAATACCCGTGGTGCTTTCTGGATGACCTGTGAACAAGAACATAGATTTGTGTAATCCAATGCTTCTTTTCCTAGCTGAGGTCACCCTGACTAGTGTGTTTCCTTGTTTCAACTATCAAATTATAAACAGGTATTCTTTTCAGTCTGTAGTGCCAGATTTGGGGGATTCTGCATAGATGTGTGTGCACACACATAGACACATGCTTTTTTTGGTCCTTTTCTTGGTACCCTCCCTGTTTAAAATGGCTCACAATGTTGAAGACCTATCTATTGTCCCCAAGCACAACAGCTAGCTAATATCCCGAAGAGCTACTGTGTGCCTTCCAGCAAGTTCCTGTGTTGGATAAACTACCTTCAGGCAGGAATTAGACACTATTGGTCATCAGCTCAATGTGAACGAACCAACTGTGTTCAATATTCTTAAAACAAAAGCAAGATCTATAACTGACCAATGAATGGAATATCAAGGCCGGACTATCATGGGAACCTAATCCTGTACTCTAAACAATGGTTCAGCATTTGCTAATTCATTGTTCCAACAACTCTAGGAGAGAGGACTACATATGTTGAATGATTGAATCCAATCATTTGATTCAAGATCCAAATTTTATGTGATGAAATATTTGTCGGTAGAGTAAGTCTCAGGCTAACCCAGCTAAGCTTTCCGTCTTGGCTATCTGACTGGCTGGCCCTGTCAGTTAGGACAATCCACTTTTCTCTGACCTTTTTCATAACTAAAAAGGCAAGTAAAGGCAGCTCTTTGTGGATGCCAGGCACTGAGTGCTGGAGGAAACTTCTGGAATGAGGAAGATACTCGCAACACTGCCTACCTAAGCAACCCCCCACTACTACTAATCATTCTAGCAACCATGAGGAAAGCGTGGGTGGTGTAAGGAAAAGTAGGCTGGACTCAGGAACCCTGGGTTCTAATCTGGCTCACTCATATACTAGGTAGAGGCTGGCCTTCGACTGTGGGAGTCACTTTATTGTGAAGGCGAAATTGGAAAGCAAATGTGTTGTGTGTGTGTGTGTGTGTGTGTGTGTGTGTGTACTGTAGTCAACAGCCACGTGAAAGCTGGGAATGAAATGGAACTGGGTAACAGGGAGCACATGATGTCAGGAACCTTGTTCTCACTTCATGCTCACCGGTTCCAAAGACAATCCCATGTCTCACTCCAATGCGGTTTAGAGAGATTTCAAATTCTTAAGAATGCCAAGGTTGGGAGAAAGAATGGTTCAGTCACCGAACCTTTCCAGCCCTCCTTGCCTCAACACCCTTCTTCCAAGGAGCTGGCACACTGTAGTTTATCCGGAGATGTTAAGGAAGCCCCTACTCACCGCACTCATCACCACTGTCTCACCATGGAAGCAGCTGGGTTCCAACTCCAAGGAGGAAGTACCGGAAAGTCAAAGCTTCGAGAACCTTCCACAGCTCCCACGAGTTCGTGGCGAATGCCCCCGCCTCACGGGTTCTGACGACTGTCACCAACCAAGCAGGGACCACACCAACCAAGCAGGGACCACAAGCGCACGAGGCTTGGCTCCAATCCACACCAACTGAGACCTGAATTCAAAGTTGCAGGGCACAAGTTTTCTTTCCAGCGAATTTAACCTCGGTAACTGCACTGCCTAGGGGGAGCACTCTGCACACCGGAAGTACACTAATCCGAGCACATGTCACGTGACTGGGAGGGACTTCGGAAGCGTGGTGGCCAATGGCAGCCCTCGGAGGCTGTACCTGTGGCGGCCGGGGCCCTATCGCGGAAGTGGGGCTGAGATGGGGCCGGCCCCTCCCCATATGACGGCCCCGCCCAGCGTTTTGGTCCCGCCCCTCGGCCCCGCCCCTCGCGTCGGCCCCACCCCATGCCTCAGCCCTGCCCCTCGTGTTGGCCCCGCCCCGCGCCTCGGCCCCGCCCCGCGCCTCAGCCCCGCGGCCGCCGCCGCATCCACCGCAGCTGGAGCGTTCCGCCGCCCGTGCGCAGGCGGACGCCGCGGGGTGCACGGTGGATGCTGAAAGGTGAAACTCTGGGGAAAAGCTGACTGGAACTGGGACCAGAGCGAGGGAAGAGGGAAGGTGGTCGGAGGAAGAAGGAAAAAATGCCTGGGTTGGGGCCTGGAGGTGAACGCGGGACCCGCGGGGTTGCAGGCCCTGGAGGAGCCGGCCGGGCCGGCTTGCGTGAGGGTATGACGGCCGACCGAGGGGAGCCTGGGAGATGTGCGGGATGAGGGCGTGATGCATGCCCGCTGCCTAGGGGCCAGGTCCTGCTGAGCGCGTCCTGTCATCCAGCATCCTCCTTGGGGACGTGCGGCCTGGGCTGGGCGCCCTGCAGCGGGGATGCAGGCGTGGTGGCGCGGGCAGGTCTGTGCCTTGGGGCAACAAGGGCAGGGACCTGCAGCCCCCAGCCCCGGGGAACGCCCGAGGCACGAGTCCCCCACCCCCGGTGAGCTCCGGGAGGTTTCACTTCCCGCTGGACCCGCCCTGTGGCTGGAAAAGTTTGCATAGGCCAGAGTTGGGAAGTACCCGTTGATCTTGGGTGGGTATCCTGTAAATGCAAAAACGACAGACCCGAGATGCTGGGCAGGTCAGTTGTCGGAGGTGAGGTATTTCCCTGCCTGCATGCTGGTTATTGAAAAGCAAACAAACTTTTTGCATACAGTCCCAAGCCCACCATGGCCGACGAGATCGATTTCACTACTGGAGATGCCGGGGCTTCCAGCACCTATCCTATGCAGTGCTCGGCCCTGCGCAAAAACGGCTTCGTGGTGCTCAAAGGGCGACCGTGCAAGATAGTGGAGATGTCAACTTCCAAAACTGGGAAGCACGGCCATGCGAAGGTAAGCGCCCTTCCGAGAGCAGGTGCCCTCCGCGGTGGTCCGTTTAGGTCCTGACGTTACTGAGGCTCTTGTAGGAAGCAGGGTTTTGCTTTTTTCTTTTCATGACTATAGATTGAACCACCATCGCTTTGAACACGTAATGTTTCATTGATTGAAAACGAAGCTCTTCAATCTTAGTGACCTAGAAGATCTATTCAGATTGCAGATGTCAAAACATGTTTTAACAGTTCTGAGAAACCTAACTTCAGCTTTTTTTTTTTTTTATTTAACTGCGTCTCAGTTTTGTTACCACCGTATATATATTTTTTAGAAAGTTAAAATCAGACGACCTTGGAAGGAGGGGAAAGAGTCTGTGTTAATCAGTGCTGGTATTCTGCACTTTGTGTCTGTAATGAGTGGTCCACTTGGCAGAGACTAAGCAGGTCTCCGCTTGCCCTTTCTCAGGTTCACCTTGTTGGAATTGATATTTTCACTGGCAAAAAATACGAGGATATTTGCCCTTCTACTCACAACATGGATGTTCCGAATATTAAGAGAAATGATTATCAAGTGAGTACTCATTTCCCTCTGGGATACATTACTTATTGCTTAAAGGTACAGATGCTCTCTGCTCTCAGTCCTAAGTTGGCAAACCTCAAGAGTGATTTTGTAGCTTTTTTCCTAGCCAATTATGAGGCGCCACTTACCTTAGAAATGGAAGAAATAGTGATGTTTAAACGGTGTTTCTTATCTGGGATACTTTCCAATTTTTTTTTTTTAACATCCTTGCATTTTTAGAAGGCTGAACACTTTTTTTTTAGTATGTCTCAGACCAAGCGACTATATATTATAAATAAGTGAAATATTTAATGAAATTACTATTCCCCCTGTTGTAAAATATTTCATATTTAGATAACTCCCTCTTGAATGTTTAATTTTTCTGATCAGAGCAAAGACTTTCAAGGAACAGTTTTTCCAACCAAGGTTTTATACTAATGAATATCAGGTTTGATATTGAAAGGGGAAAGTCAGTCAAGAATTTTAAATATGAAGAATCAACTGAAGAATTTACAAAACCTATGTGATTTTTTTACTTATGTTCAGTGACCCTACTGTGACCTTTTGTTAAAATTTTGTGTATTAGCTTCAAATTTTTGTTACGTTTGTGCATTTGGGAATATCGTGTTTAATGATAGCATTTTGTTTGGAGTATTGATGTTAACCAAACAGTTGACCTCATGGTTGGTGGAAGGTCAGATTCATCAAAGCTTACACATTTTTTTTTTTTTAAGATCTTCAGTTTCTCTTTCCTGTACACTTTATGTAAGAAAAATACAAGTTTGACAGATTTGTTATATTCAACATAAACTGATTTGCGCACCTTCTGTTGTATGCATTAGCAAACCATGTTGCTGTCAGCTGCAATTTACCAGTGATTTGCTCTTTGTCCACATACAAACATATCTGATGCACTTTTAATCCAGTAAAGAGTTGTATGTTTTCACTGTCTTATTTGAAATTGTTTTCTAGATTACTTTGCACCGTTTATAGAAAATTGAATTATCCTAGCATGATAGCAGATAGGTTTTGTTTTTCCCAGAATCCCAGTTGAATTCTGCCGCTTCCTAACTCCATGCCCTTGGATCAGCACTCAGTCCCGCTGAGCCTTGTTCAGCAGAACAAGGTAGTGTGAGGATTAAATGAGTGGATAGAAAACATACCTTGACAATAGATTTACAGCAAAATATAGTTCTGTTGTATCTCTTCTACCCAGATAAAGCTAAACTCAAGCAAGCCATCATTGTTGAATCATTCAGTTCAATGAGATGCGCACATATGTGTTAAATGACATTTTGTAAATATAGCTGTTGTGGTCATTCGGAATGGTCAGGATGGGGCAACGGACTAAGGCTGGGCATAAAAACTCCTTTTTTTTCTTTTTTGGCCAATTCTTTTTTAACCTCTCTGAAAAATGTGAATTAGTTTGAATATTAAATGTTCTTGGTATTCAGTCACATTTAAAATGCTTTTGCCCATATGTTTCAGGAAGACAGTATCAGCAATTCATATAATTACTACCATACTCAGACAGTCCAATAATGAATTGGAACTCAAGATTGAACTCATGGAAAAATGTGGCTTGATTCTGATTTGGGTAAATAGTATGATTTAGACTAGGATGATATGAACGAGGTAAATGGGGGTTTTGCCTCATTTACAGCATTACAAATACAGCAGTATTAACAATACCAAACCGTTTAGGAGCCCAAGGCAGAAAAGAACAATGAGTCATTTTGACCTTGCTTTTATTTAATTCACTTTTCAGTGTCAAGATCATTTTCAGGAGGGCATATACTTTGTTCCAGGTTGCCACACCGGTGGCTCTGGGCACAGTGTATCAGCTACTCATTTTTTTCTTTTCTTTTATCTGAAAGGCAGATTTTTAAAAATCAGATAGGATTTTTTTAAAAAGAATTATTTATTCTTATGGGAAACTCAGATATACACAGAGAAAGAGACACAGAGGAAGATCTTCCATGCTCTGATTCACTCCCCAATTGGTTGCAGTGGCTGAAACTCAGCCAATCCAAAGCCAGGAACTTCTACTAGGTCTCCCACACAAGTGTAGGGTCCCAAGGCTTTGGGCCGTCTTCAACCGCTTTCCCAGGCCACAAGCTGGGAGCTGGAAGGGAAGCGGAGACTCCAGGATTAGAACTGGCACCCATATAGGATCTGGGCACGTATAAGGTGAAGACTTCTGCCAAGAGGCTACTGTGCTGGGCCCTGAAAGGCAGATTTTACAGGAGATAAGGAGATATACTTTTATATCTGCAGGTACCTTCTCCAAATGACTGCAGTGGTCTGAGCAGAGCCAATCCAAAGCCAGGAGCTTCTTCCAGGTCACATGGGTTCAAGAGCCCAAGGACTTTAGCCATCCTCTATTGCTTTTCTAGGCCATAAGCATGGAGCTAGATCAGAAATGGGGCAGCTGGGTTGTGAACCAGGATCCTTATGGGATACTGGCACTGTGGTTGAAGGAGTAGCTTGCAACACTATTGTGCTAACCCCTTGTTTAATTTTTTGATAATTATTCATTGTGAAATTTTTGCAACCAAACTTTACGAAAATGTTGTACCTTGGTGCTGTCTGATCGTTGAGGGCTTTGCTTTCTCTTTAAGCCCAGTCACATGGTTCACCCTGGTTGCAGCCCTTGGTATATGTGTAGTCCATGCACTGTGGTCCAGATCACACATACTAGCTCTGTGATATTGGGTGAAGTTACATAACCTTTCTTGCCACCATTTCTTTTTTTGTAAAAATGGAGACATGATTGATAAAATCTTTTGGGGATCCTTTTGGTGCTTAATTAGTTAATACTTCAAAATGTTCGGGTGCGGGTGGGGGCTGGAGCTGTGACTTAGCAGTGCCAACACCCATAAGGAAGATGGTGCAAGTGCCAGCTATTCCACTTCTAATCCAGCTCCCTGTTAATGTACCTAGGAAAACAATGAAAGATGACCCAAGAGCTTGGGCCCCAGCAGCCACGTGGGAGACCCAGATGAAGTTCCTGGTTCCTGGCTTAGCTAGGCCCAGCTCCAGCCATTGTAGATATTGGAGAATTAACCAGGAGATGGAAGATCTCTCTAACTCTCTTTCTCTACTTCTCTCCCTCTAACTGTGCATCTCCAATAAAATAAAATAAGCCTTAAAAAAGAAAGTTGTGGGGCCCGGCAGTTTGGCCTAGTGGCTAAAGTCCTCACCTTGAACGTACCGGGATCCCATATGGGCACTGATTCTAATCCTGGCAGCTCCACTTCCCATCCAGCTCCCTGCTTGTGGCCTGGGAAAGCAGTTGAGGATGGCTCAAAGACTTGGGACCCTGCACCCGCATGGGAGACCTGGAAGAGGTTCCTGGTCCTCGGCTTCAGAAAGGCACAGCACCGGCCGTTGCGATCACTTGGGGAGTGAATCATCAGATGGAAGATCTTTCTCTCTGTCTTTCCTCCTCTCTGTATATCTGACTTTGTAAAAATAAATAAATAAATCTTAAAAAAAAAAAAAGGAAAGTTGTGAAGATTAAAGGTAATGCACAGAGTACATGTGCAACAATGCAGCTATTCCAAAAAAAAAAAAAAATGATCATTTTTAAAGAAAACAAAAACAAGCAGTGCATGGTTTAATACACTCTTAATCTTCACATCCTATTCATTGCCAAGTCATATGGAACACTTGTTTCTATTCATTTAACGAGGTCAGAACTGGGAGCCTTTCTTGTGTTTAAGCTGCCACTTTGCCTTGATCAAAATCCCACTCTGCTATTTGGCTACATATAGTCCTTTGTGTATGCTGAGTACAGTAGTTCAAGTGCCGATTTGGCAGTCAGCAAAGGGGTAATATATGTAGCGACGGTTGTATAAAAGCAGAGCTTGAGGTGAGCTCATTAATTAAGATGCTGGTTAAGATACCTGTGTCCCGCCTGCATTCCCATTCAGAGTGTCTGAGTTTGTCACCTGGCCCTGGCTCCCAGTTCCAGGCTCCTGCTGACACGGACCCCAAGAGACATCACTAGCTCCAGTACTCTGCTTCCCCTCCCCCAGGTGGGAGCACTGATTGGGTTCCTGGCTCTCAGCTTTGACCCTGGATCGTGGCAGGCGTCCACAAAAGAACCAGCAGATGGGAGCTGGCTCTTTCTGCCTTCCTGTCTCTCTGTGTCTCAAATTAAGCAAACAAAACTATAAGAAAAAATAAATGTGTCAATAAGAAGTTTCCAAAAAGTAGATCTTTGTTTAGGAAAAGAAACATTCATATTTATAGTTTTAATTTTCTGTATTTTAAAATAAGTTCAGGATGAAAGAAAAATTATCTCCTGACTTCCTTTCTAAGATTAGCTTAGATTAGAATTGCTAATTTCCATGACTTCTTCTAGAAGTACTTATACTTGTGTGAACCCTGAAGTTTTGTCTACCATTTGAAGACTATTTTCCAAAGGAAAATTATTTACTGCAGGATATATTCAAACATATATTGTGGAATTTTGAACAATTGGCAAAACTACCACTATTCAGTTGTAATATAACCTTCAGATAAGTGTTACGTTGCTAGGATAATGTGTGTTGAGCTTTACTGTAGCAATTTAAAACCGCAAAGGCAAAGAAAGTCATAATAATATAAATTCCTGGAGCTTCAACTTATGGCGATTTTTTAAAAATTATTATTATGGTTTTTACTTGTTCTGTGGGATTCTTGTGTTTTCCACCGATAGAGCAGCAGATCCCAATGTTAAGCATCGAACATTTTGCTGTGGGACCATTAAGGATAACGAAGAGAAGAGCCACTCACTAGCTTGGATTCCTGACGTGTGTACTCTACCCATTGGAGAAAGAGCACAACATCCTATTTTAGAATATATTGTAAAATAAAAAAACAGCACCCTAGGCCTAAAAGTATCACAGAACATGTGCCTTCATGAGTTTTTCATAGAGTAGTCCACATATCCTGCCGTTTTGGAATGATGATAACATGAACTAGTGAATTTTCTGAGAATTGGGTTAGTTTGCTGTAAAATGTGTTGTTTGTCAGAAGTGATGTCATGTGAGATACTGTGGCAGGAAAGAGGCCTTCTGTAAGTCCAGATGGGATTTGTATCATAGACCGGTGAGAAAGGCAGATCATGCTGCGTAGTAACAGTCGACTGTAAGGAGAAGCCACTGCTTTCTTGGTCCTAGCAAGGGTACCGTGTTGTCATGTTGCTAGCTGCTTCTGTGAAGTGCTCAGTCGGTGTGGGCGGTCCAACCAGCTTATATGCCATCAAGTGCTTTGAACGAAACCAGTGACAATCGCAGAGTGTCATTTGTCCATCTAATTATTGCAAGCCTCATCTGTAGCAGATACCTTTTGGTAAACAGTCATCTGGATAGAGCATCCATTTGGAGAAATCTGTCAACATTCCACGTATCACTTCCTTAGGTTTTATTGCTGGCAGTTTTCCTCTCTTGGTCTTCCGGTGTCCTTGACTTTGTAGCCCAACTCTTAAACATTGCCCATGATCGGTGTAAAGCCCCAAATGTGATTCTCTCTTCTTTTAGATCCATTGCATGAAGTTCTTCCCATCCCCTCTTTCAGCACCACCTCTCAGTGAGGCCGTCATATGTATGGTTAATACCCATTTTGAGTTCTTCTATCCATCAGCTGGTTACAGGGAAACCCCTATCCAGCAGTGGGGGAGAAGGCGCTCCCTGAGTCTGACCTACCTCTCACACCAGCTGTCTGTGTCCTCAGGACCAGCACAAGGTGATCTCGTGTTGCTGCTTCCACTTGCTGGTGGAGCACAGCTGTGCATACCCACCTCATGGTCTGGTGGGTCAGATCACACGGCAGTCAATTATGATGTTGTTCGGGTTGTATAATAACAAAGTCTCTTCTAGGGACCAGCAGTTTGAGAGCCGTGAGAAAAAAAGAAGGAAAAAATAGAACAGAATAGTTTACCTTTTTAAGAAAAAAAGTCTGATTTGAAATACATTGAGAAACAAAATATAAATTCAGAAATTAGGGATGAGACGGCACCTGCAATGCTGACAAATCTTCTCCAACATTCTGGTATGTCCCATCATTCCGCCTTTCCTGTGCTTTCTTATTCTGACTCCGTGGTGAACCAGATCTGCGGTCACTACTGCCTCGTTCCTTCCCTTTGAGTTCACGCTTCACCCCCTTAGCTTATTGGGCCTCAAGAAGGTCAGGAATACAATACTCTTCCTGGAATTTTGATCTGTCGTGACATGTCTGTGTTTTACTGTGGAAATTTTCAAAGTACAAGTGTAATGAACCTCACATATCCATCACGCAGCTCCTGTAATTACCAGTAGTACATGGCAAGCTTACTCAGCCTCTATCTCAAATGCCATCACCTCTCCCCCCCAAAAAACAAATGTCATCAAATAGCCCATGATTATGCATATTTTCTTAATTGTATTTTTAAAAATTTGTGTTTCGAGTTTTGGAGGTTATTGATGGTAGTGTTTATTTTTAGCATTTTAGTCCACATAGTAAGATTGATTGCTGATTCTCTAACTCTCTTAATCTAGTAAATTCTGCCCTCGCACACATGTGCTCAGCAGCTCTCCATTACTCTGCATTTCTGGTGAACAGAGTGGATCACTTTCTTCTTTGCAGGCCTTCCTACTGTCTGGGTTTTTCTAATGTGTGTCTTTGTCATTTACATGTTCCTCTGTCATGTTTCCTGGAATTTTGTAGGAACTAGAGACTGGATCTGATCCAGTTTAGATATTTTATTTTCTTTCTTTTTTCGACCAGGCTACTGCATAGGCCATGTAATGTGTAACCACCAGTATATAATGCTGCACCTTTTTTTCTACTGTTATCAAATTTGCCATCATTATCACAACCCATTAATTTATTAAGGCAGACAAAGTAGTAATCTGACATTCTATTTTTTTTTTTCTGGCCAGAATGCTTCTATTAAATTACTTCCTTTCAGCCAAATTTTTGTTTTGCTGGAGATACAGTATATTCATAAATACTTAAAAAAACATTGTGGAGAATGGAATTGAAATTTAAGATCATTGGGTACAAAACATTTTAAAACCCCTGAATAGTGTTTTTATAAATATTTTCCATGCGTGTTTTAAAGGCCCCCCTCTATTAGTGGATTTCAAAATTCTTTTCACCAAAATAAACCTATTAGTTCCATTTCCATGGACCTTCTGAAGTATTGTAACATTGTGTATGTATACGCAAAAACAATAGGGAGCTTGATTCTTTCTCTTCAATGACCAGCATTCAAAATATGTTAGTTTCTAGCCTTTACTGAAGATGACCAATGAAATAATTTCGTTTACGTTGAACTTCAGCTTTATTTTTTTTTATTTTAGAGATTTATTTTTATTATTTTTTTATTGGAAAGGCGGATATACAGAGAGGAGAGACAGAGAGGAAGATCTTCCGTCCGATGATTCACTCCCCAAGTGAGCGCAACAGCCGATGCTATGCCGATCTGAAGCCAGGAGCCTCTTCAGGGTCTCCCACGCGGGTGCAGGGTCCCAAAGCCTTGGGCCGTCCTCGACTGCTTTCCCGGGCCACAGGCAGGGAGCTGGAAGGGAAGCAGGGCTGCCGGGATAGAACCGGCGCCCATATGGGATCCCGGGCGTGCAAGGCGAGGACCTTAACCACTTGCGCCACCGCGCTGGGCCCGAACTTCAGCTTTTAAAGCGTATTTGTGTCTCGATTCATTGTGGGTTTTAACCTTATTGATTCTCACATTGTTCTAACCTTGGCTGTGGGAGCTGATTCAAGCCCAACAAATGGTCCTTGATAGTTGCTTGTTATCTAATACAACAGCTTGCTCTGTTTTCATGTTGTGTACTTACTGATTGGGACCTTGAATTACCCATTTTTTACAGGACACTTATATTCTTTTGATAAATGAGCTACCACGTTTGGGTACCAATGTAATATATGATATTAAGGACCTTAGTATACCAGTGTAAAAGAGGATTATCTCTTAGAGATTTTTTACTCTAACCTGCTTGGCATTACAAAAATGCTTATTCCATGCTAAAAAGAGAAGGTTGTTTAAAAAATTATCTAAAGGGATCAGATGACTAGAAATGCCAGAATTAGATTAGGGGCCAACACAGTAGCCTAACGGGCTACTCCTCCATCAGCCAATAATGGCATTCCATATGGAGGCGAGTTCATGTCCTGGGTACTCCTTTTCCCAATCCAGATCCTTGTTAATGGCCTGAGAAATCAAAGGCCCAAATCCTTGGGCATCCACACAACATGGAAAATTCAGAAGAAGCTCCTGGCTTCCAGTTTCAGACCAGCCCAACTCTGGCTGTTGTGGCCATTTGGGGAGTGAACCAAGAGTTGGAGGATATTGCTCTGTGTCTCTCCGTCTTTCTATAACACTTGACTTTTTAAACAAAATGAATCTTTAAAAAAAAAAAAAGACTAAATTAAAATTTCCTTAGAATAGTCTCCATCTCTGCCTTCTAAGTCTATAGACAGAAGGTACTTTGAAAAAGGTAGGAAAATGTGCACAAAAATGTACACTGTCGGGGCCCAGCGCAGTAGCCTAGCAGCTAAAGTCCTTGCCTGGAAAGTACCGGGATCCCGTATGGGCACTGATTCTAATCCCGGCAGCTCCACTTCCCATCCAGCTCCCTGCTTGTGGCCTGGGAAAGCAGTCCAGGACGACCCAAAGCCTTGGGATTCTGCACCCACGTGAAAGACCTGGAAAAAGTTCCTGGCTCCTGGCTTCAGATCAGTGAAGTACCAGCTGTTGCGGTCACTTGGGGAGTGAATCATCAGATGGAAGATCTTTCTCTCTGCCTCTCCTCTTCTCTGTATATCTGACTTTCCGATAAAAATAAAACAAATCTTTAAAAAAATAAATGAATAAAAAATGAATGTCTTGATTTTAGACTAGTTATGTAAGAATATAGATGCACCCTTGTTTTGGGAAAATTTTAATAGAAAAGTAACTTAAAGTATCAGATTATTTGTTTGTATTATTTATTTCTCCATAGCTTGGTTTTTTTTATTATTGAAAATTTCTGATGGTAATATTTTTAACAAGATGTGTAAAGTTTATCAGTGTATTTTTACTATGTGCTTTTATAATGTTTATACACTTTTGGCACTGAAACATTCTATATATTCTACCCCACAGTTTAATTTATGGGTTCTTAATCCTTATTTCTTTACATAACGGTGGCTCATTTTTATCAAAATAATAATATTATCATCTTGCTGCTATGGTTCAATCGCTAGAGGCAATGGAATTTTTTAACTCTTAAAATAGATTAGTTTCGCCTCAGGAAATTGCTGAAAGCAGAAATGGGAAAGATTTGTCTTGTTAGCATGCGGTCGGTTTAAAATGACTGCTCTGTCTCACCTCCCTTGCTCCTTCTCTTTCACTCCGTCACCTCCCAAATGCTTGAGGGACTAAGAGGTGACTGGACAACGTTTGCTATAGTTTTCGTGTTTTCTTTCATTTAAGATTTTAGACATGGGCAAAAACTCCGATCTCCTGCGGTGGCTGGAGTGTTTGTGGAAAACCATGGATGAACTTGGTAGATGGTGTGCGTGGAAGAGAGCCTGGAAACTCTAGAAATATGTCAGTAGTATGTCCGGGTTGTTTCATGGGACTCAAGTCAAGGAGTGTCTTTGAAAAGTCTTCATGCGTGTTAGCAGCTGTCATTCTGAACAATTGCCGTTTACAAAATCATCTAGATTGCTTGCCACACTGAGAGTGCATATGTGCTTTTGGAATACAGGTGTACATGGTTTTTAGAATATATATTTTCTCATTCCTGTAATGGACAAATCCTGCTATTTCAAAATTGTGCTAATGCGCAGTATGCGTTAATGACTGGATTTGTTTCATTCATGTATCATCAGTAAGCTGTTTGAATTTTTTTTTGAAGTTGTTAGTAGTACACTAGAAAACAAAATTTCCACTTAACTGTTTCTAAGCAAATTATAAGATGCATGATTAGCAATGATGAAAAATTTAAAAATACTCTTGTGCCTATTAAAGGGAAAAGACTAATTCAATTACAGTATATGCATGCAGTTGTGTAGTTTCTGTCGTGGAAGGGTTTCTAAGATGTATGTGTAAGTGAAAACATTTTGCTCAGAAGTGCTTGTGCTATTCCACTTTGGCCCCAAAGCAGTCATGTTTGTATGAGACAAACGCTTCTGGACACGCCGTGAATCCCGAGCCGCCTGAAGTGCAGAGGTTGATGTTGGGCGAGGGAGGCGTGAGCACAGCTAGCGGTGCACTTGACACCTGAGTTCTGTGCATATTTCATATGCTTGTATTTTTAGCATTTTCAAGCACCAAGAATATATTCGCGTTATATTGCTGCATGCTTAGACAGTTTCTTGCGGGCTGCAGTTTAGTCATGGAAGCAGCACAGACGAACGGCTATGATCTAATCGGTGTGAATGCTACGGTTTCTTCTAATAGCTGATATGCATTCAGGATGGTTACCTTTCCCTGCTGACAGAAACTGGTGAAGTTCGTGAGGATCTTAAACTGCCAGAAGGTGAACTAGGCAAAGAAATAGAAGGAAAATACAACGCAGGCGAAGATGTACAGGTAAAGGCTTGGGAGAGGTTGGTTTATACCATTTTCTAAAATCTTTATTAACTCTTAAGCACAATATACTAAATAGGAAATATTTTTGAAGGGCTGCTGCCAAGCGTTTCAAATTTTCATCTCTGTAAGGTGACCCGTTGCCAAAGAAAGTGTCATCAAGGCTCACTGTTTTCTGTGTGGTCTCTGTCGGCTCTAAGTTCATTGGGAAGACCCGTATGTGAGCTATAGAAAGTTAGAGTGAGGAAGGAGATTTGCTTTGTCTTGGCTGTACCTTTGAGGGCATCGCTCTCACTTTCCCTGTTCCTTGCATATGACCGTACAAACTCAAATTGGAACACTTGTACTTTAGAAAACACTAATGGAAGATCATTTGTTTTGAAACCCACTTTTTCAAAGTCAATATGCACAAAATAATCCGCAGATATGTAAACCGGTGTGCTGTGTGAAGAGCTAAATGGATTTTTCTCTCTGTGTATTGCCTTCTGCATAACCTCTTGCCTTTTTTTTATTCTCTCTCTTCTAGGTGTCCGTCATGTGTGCAATGAGTGAGGAATACGCTGTAGCCATAAAGCCCTGCAAATAAGGCGGGGCAGACATCAGGCCTGAATAAACCATTTAGGCCTGGGTCATTTGCAGGTGTCAAGTTTGGCTATAAGTAGCCACCAAAGCCATGGCCTTCATCAGCCAGCTCGGTTTTTTGTTTTTTTTTTTTTGTTTTTTTTTTTTTAACTTTTTTGACATTATACTGGGTTAGTTTTGTAAGTAACTGGCAAATTAAGAAAATAAGATATATGACTCTTTTTCCGTAGTTTTGTAGATCTCTTCCCTGTAACATTCCTGTGGTTTTCAGTATGTGACTCCAAGAATCAGACAAGATAGTTTCAGCAAATATAATTTGTGTGATAAAATTACTCTGTCATTTTTTTTAGTCAGTGATAAGTAAACCAGGGTTTGAAATCAGCATAACATAGAGTGGTATTACAGTGCCACATTAGGTTGATTTGCTCTGTATTCATTTCAGACTTAATAGTATAGAATCTATGAACTGTGGATTGGAATTGTCAGTACGGCAAAAAAAAAAAAAAAACTTTTTACAAAATTATGTTATCAAAACTGTCAGTTATCTTGGTGGGCATGTACAACTACATGTTTCCCTCCATCATACTATCCTTGGCAACTCTGAAATCACCCTATATGGTGAAACGGAAGTACCTTCTTGTAGTTAACACATTGAACCTGTGCATTGAACCTATGAATATGCACTACTTCATAAAGTTTGCCAATAATGAAATTAAAAGGTGGGTTGATTTACCTGTTAAATTCAAAGCAAAAACTTCATGGAATAAATTTTGTGATGGGATTTTCAAATGTTTCACAGCAAAGTAAACTTACGTTTAATTCCATTTTTCACAAACTTATTGAAGTAGACACTTGTGAACAAGTTAGTCTGTAAAGAAGAGAAATGTGAGAAAAGGGTTTGCATCAAGCTGTAGGTTTTCATTTGCTGCTTTTGTACTCAGCATAGTAGTACAGAGTTATTTTCAGGTTCTGTTTTTGACTTTTGTAACACCACCAGCAATCCCAACATCAAGAGGAATGACCTGCATTTATAAGATTCTGTGCAGTGCTTCCTTCCAACAATGTTCGTGAAAAGTTAACATTTATCACCAGTTATTCCTTTCTTATGAGTAGATTTTTGGGCAATAGAATATTTTGTTAGATGAAAACTGGAAATTCTTTAACTTTATTTGAAGACTTTGTAAAATTCATGTCCATTTTGCTAAAGTGAAATGAAAAATAATCATGGAAGAAGTGCTACTTTGTGCAAAAATTTATTATAAACATGTATGTTTTCTGATTGTCATATGACTTAATTCAATGACTAGTATGATATATAACTGAGAAAGAATCCTACAATTTAATTATTTTAAAAGGTATTTTAAGTGACAGCCTGAATTTCTCTGTACTCTTTTGAGTCCCATGTATGTTTCCAAGACATTTAGAGTTTGTGAGCATCTTTGACTTGGTTACATTTATTATATTGTAGTGAAACTTAGAGCCAAATCATATCTAAGTAATACCTTGATTTTTTTTTTTTTTTTAATTCTGAAGCCTTCCTCCTCACCCCACATCATGCCTTGGCCTCTTAAAGACCCTTACTCTCATCCTCTAGCAAAATCTCCATGATGACCTAACCAACCGAATCAGCAGTAGGAACCAGAACTGGGAGCAGAGCACTCCAGTCTTACAGACTTAATTTGTTACTCTGTCTTAAATTCAACAGACCCTTTGAGAAGAAGCAAGATACTTTCAGAAAAAAAAAAAAAGAAAAAAAGCAAGGTGAATTCTAAAGCACAAGAAATATGGAGGTGGTCCTTAAATGTTTTTTAGTATAGCAGTGTTAGCTTTTGCCCATCTAAAGCACAATTAGGAATTAGGCTAACTTCTTTCCAGTATTCTGTGTAAGTATCTGCTACATGCTCCTCCAGGTCTTAGTACCCTGGGATGTGTAACCTGCCGCCAGTCAACATTGTTATTACTCACAGGAATTCCAGAAACTTATCACTCATGCTGCTTGCTGATCAGTTCGATGGCCCCAGCCAACGATGCTAGTGTTCTGAACTAGTATTATTCTTTATTGTAGCATGTCTTTGTCCTTAACTTGTCCGACTTCATGTAAATATATTTTCAACTGAGATATAAGGGTGTACAAATTATGAGAATGCATCTCTATCTTCATACTTGAATGGCAAAAGATATTTATGTATAAATATCTCATTTTAAGTATATATGAAATGTAAATACTCTGTGTAACTATACGTATAGATTTTGAAGATTTGAGACTTTATTTTCACATGACTCAAGATAATTCTTTAGGGCAAAATTTTCATTCAGTAAAGCTTTATAAATTGCATTAAAAAGGAAAGCAGGGGACAAATATTTTTAATAGAAGTCATTTCATTTTCGACATTAGAGAAGTGTTTCGAAGTTTATTGGTAGTCTTTGTGTTTTGTGTGCATGTGTGTGTGGTTTTTTTTACTAAGTGTTAAATGTCACAAATGACATTGTATGGAATGTTGATTGTATTAACATGAATATTTATTTCTTGCTGTAACATTTTGTTTCTACTGAAGAAGATTGTTATTATAGCTCATTTACTAAAAGGTTGTATACCCTTTGAGATAGCTCAAACCACAGCTCCTTTGACTTTGCACTTGCATCAAAACATAATTGTGATGTTTTGTTCATGCGCCTCTCTGGGGTCTGTCAATCACTTGAAGAAATTTGCTGCTAGCCAGGCTTGAAGCCCATGACTGTTTCCCTTCACGGTACAGTTTCTGTACTGTTGCTTTAAAGTAATACCAAAACTTCTGCAGCCAGAGAATATCTTTAGTAGGAAATGCTGCAGTAAAATATTTAGGCTATGAAATCTGGGGACACAGTTTCTCATTATTGCACTATTTGAGTGCACACACAGCTTTATATGTTTGTTCTTTTTCCAAAGTCTTTCCAATTTTTAAAAAGTACTGTAGTCTGGTAGTGCCTCTAATGTTGGTACATTTTTTTTTATTTAAAATTTTTTTCTGGAATTTGTTTTTGTACTCTAGGGTTTCTCAATTAGATTATTTCTAGTTGAGCTATAATTTGAATGCTTTATTCTCAGGGCTGTTTATGCTAAGAACTGAAGTTTCATTATTTAAAGCTAACTGCCGAAAGTATGTTGTGAAATTTTCCCAAAAATTGTAATACAGTGATGCATACATACATAATAAAAATTCTTAATACCAACCTCCTTAAACTACATGTTAAGTATTAAAGAAAAAAGAAAACGTTAGTAATATCAATATTAGAATCTTGCATATGTTTTCACTTTATAATAGAATTTGGTAGCCTTACCTTAAAAACCTATTCTTAATGATACATTGAAAGTATTCCTTTGGAAAGAACCCCAAAGGTGGCATAATCTTTTGAGTACATCAAGATGTTTACATAATGATCCTGACAATGAACTAGGAACACACTGACTCTGAGAAAATATGACTCTTATCACAAAGGCAAAAACAAGAATATTTCCATAAGCAGTATAATATATTGATTAACAGATTCAGGTTTTCTAATAGCATGCATGCATAACATTTCATAGTTTTCAAGATTTTTTTTCTTGCTACCATTAAAACAAAAAAAGACAACAAAGATATAAGAAAAATTTAGTTTGAGAATCATAAGTTTGAGACAACTCTATCAACTTTATTAAATTTATTTGCTCTGAATTTGGTATATGGTATCATTATTTGATTTTGCAGGGAACATTTGGATTTAACTTATGGACGGCAGATGTTCTGTGGGAACATGACTGGAAGTCACTGTATAATTTGCTTTTCCATTAAGTAAACATCTGAACACCAACTGAACTACCAAGTGAGGTCAAGTGCCTGCCAAGTACTGTGTCCATGTTCCGAATGTGAAAGATACATCTCCTAGCAATGCATAGCAGACTCTCACTGGCTGGAAACTGGCTTGTTGCCAACTTGACCACACACAGACCTCCGTTCTCCTGAGGACAGGCAGCAACTGGTCTTATAATGTAATAAAGAGGGACTCCTTCATTTCTAGGAAGTCATGAAAACTCTGTTTTAGCATTGATAGAATTAGGTTTGTTTCAGTTCGAGATGGCACTTTCTAAAAGCTCTGGACTGAGCTGTATTCAGCAGTGATGGAACAGCTCGTCCTAAAGCAGCTGTGATCATTCTCAAGGGGAACCTATGACTCACATCTACTTTTCACTGCGATTAATATCAATTATACGAAAGCATTCGATTATTGCAAATAATGCAGATTACTAGTTCTGTGCTAGTGTAATGAAACTAATTTTATACTGTTGTGTACATTATTGTCTTCTCCAAAGATAAAATAGTTGCAATGGCATTGTCTACTCCAGTGGCACTTCCTTAATAATACAGTTTTACTTGTCTTAGGTAGAGAACTCTTGTTCTGACCTGCAGAGATCCAAATGTTTTAGCCAAATCTTCAAAGTAGCTATGTAAGTAATATCATTATTATAATTGTGCATTATGCATTTCAAAAATGGCCATATTTCAAACGTAGAGTACTTGGCCCTACTAAAATATTTGTAGCTGGTGAACTTATGCATTTAATGTTTCACTAAAATATGTGTATATTTATTAATATCATCCGTTATATTAAATAAAATACAATTTAACAGCTTGAACTAGTGTACATGTTTTTAAAATATTTGCATACCAGAAAATTCCATTATTTTGTACATTATTATTTATCGCATTTTACAGAAAACCTACCTTGTGTTTTTATTAAAGTGTTTTTGTATTCCAGGACCTTGACTTAGAACACCCTAACTTTTGACTGGGTAATTTAACTAATTTCTACAGTTTTGTGTTAGATTTAGATACAATTTTAGTTTTATTAATTGGACCGTTCACCTTTAAGGAGCTCCCGTGGTTTCTTCCTTTCTCACACTGTTCCAGTCTACAACATGGCTCTGATTTCCACACATGTGAGTCCTGCCAGAGCTATTAAGGCAGCTTTCATCTCCTAATCAGGATTACTAATATCCATGACCTACCACATGCAGAAGGCAGAAATCAACAGTGAAAGAATCATTGGGCTACTCTTCCAGCCCCCAACGCCACTCTTGCCGATGACAAAGACCAACAGCCCAGTTTCCCAGATGTAAGCGAGGGAGGGAGAAAGAATAGAAAGAAGGAGTAAGTGTCCCAAATAATTAAACATTCTACCTAAATAGGAGGTGTCATATGAAATGTACAGTAAGGACGTGCCAGTGTGTTCCATTTGGAAACTTAAAACAAATGTTCCACAATACACTCTGCATATCCATTACAACCTCTGGAGGGGGCCGTTGTCCATGTGACAGTCATTTCTGAATCCACTCAATATTTTACCACACCCCCTGGATACTTCCTAGCACCACAGTGACCTGGATTTCCTTGTTGAGGATCAGAAAGCCTTGGCAACCTTGCTCACCTTCAGAACCTCAACACAAGAGTCAGAGGTGGGACAATAGGGTTCCACTTTCCTAACACTGGGCTGCATCAAGGGCCAATTAGTCGCTTCCTACCACCCAGAGTTGAGACCCAGATTAAGCTGCAGGCTGACCCAGGTCAACTTCAGACTGACCCAGCTCCAGCTGTTGCAGGTGTTTGGGAAGTGAATGAGGGATGAAAGATCTCTACCTCTAAAATATAATTTAAAAAGAAAAAGGCTGGGCCCAGACTGGTAGCCTAGTAGCTAAAGTCCTCACCTTGCACACACCAGGATCCCATATGGGCTCTGGTTCAATCCAGGCTGCTCTGCTTCCCTTCCAGCTCTCTGCTTGTAGCGTGGGAAAGAAGTAGAGTATAAACCAAAGCCTGAGGACCCTGCACTCAAGTGGGGAGACCAGGAAGAAGTTTCTGGCTCCTGTCTTCAGATCAGCTTTGCTCTGGCTATTGCAGCCACTTGAGGAGTGAACCAGTGGGCAGAAGATCTTTCTGTCTCTCCTCTCTGTAAATATGCATTTCCAATAAAAATAAATTCTAAAAAATGTTAATAAAAAGGTCACTCCTGTAATTTTTAAATGCACAAATGTGTTTCAGAATCTGTGCAAGCAGTAGCAGTGCAAAATTTATATCACATCAATTAATAAAACACAACGTATGAACACAACTGAATTAAAAAAAATTTTTTTAAGATTTATTTATTTTTATTACAAAGTCAGATAAACAGAAAGGAGGAGAGACCGAGAGGAAGATCCTCCGTCCGATGATTCACTCCCCAAGTGATTGCAACGGGTGGTACTTCGCTGATCTGAAGCTGGCAACCAGGAACCTCTTCATGGTCTCCCACGCGGGTGCAGGGTCCCAAGGCCTTGGGCCATCCTTGACTGCTTTCCCAGGCCACAAGCAGGGAGCTGGATGGGAAATGGAGCTGCCGGGATTAGAACCGGCGCCCATATGAGATCCCAGCGCGTTCAAAGTGAGGATTTTAGCTGCTAGGCCACGCCGCCAGACCCTGAATTAAAATCTAAGGCAAGTACCTAGAAAAATATCTTAACCACAGGGAGGGAATGACAAAGGTAAATGCAGAAATCGAGGCAATGAATTGAAAAACAACTAAGTAAAATTTTGGTTCTTTGAAAAGTTAAAATAGATAAACCTCTACCTAATGTGTTTGAACAGAGTAAAAAACACACAAATACAGAAATGACAAGGAAGAGTAATAATACAGAGGAAATGAAACAGGTAAGTGAAAACTTGCCTGCAGATAATTTTGAATATCTAGATTATGTAATTCCTTAGGAAAATATGGCTATCAACATTTGTCACAATATTGGCTGGTTGAATAAAGATAGTATAATAGATAAGGGCATGCTTAAACAGACAAGAAACATTAGCCAATATGAAGTAGAGAGGGCACATTCCAGGAAATAGGAGAGGACCGAACAACAGCAGAGGGGTACCCAGAGACTGACAGAAACAGGAAAGCAGCAGAAACAAGGGTGTGATCTTGCAGTGACTGATTCTCAAGCTTCATTCAGAAAGCAGCCATCTGAATTCCACCAGCAGCCAGAACTGTACCAGCAATAAGGTGGGAATGGACTTTCACTGGGAGCTCTGGCAGTGAACGCAAAGAACTGCCCATCCTAGTGTTCCATTTTATTTGACCAGGAGCAGAGACAGAGCAGCAGGTCCCAGAAGGGCTGCAGGAACAGGGTGGATTTCATAGCCAAGTCTGCCCTGTAGAGCTGTCTCAGACACCATTTTGTTTAAGGAGGCAAAGGCCATGGGACAGGACTGTGCATGCACTGAGCTGGGAGTAAACTCATTTCTGGATAGTGAACTGCAATAACATGGCATCCTACAGGTTCCACCTAAGACAGGTTCGGGTAGCCCTCAGACCAGACGGCCAGCAGATCAAGAACTCTAGCAGTAGTACATCAGGTACGATTTCTTACAGTGTGGCAAAGAATTTAAGACTGCAGGGATACCACTTGCTCACTGGATACCGCGTCTGGCTACAGATCAGAAGACTGCAGGAACAACAGTGAGCTGTGCATGTGCTAAGCTCAGCAAGAACTCACCAAGCTCAGTGCGTTGCACTGGTCTCACAGGGAAAATAATACCACTATGGCATCGTACAGGTCAAAATAGGTCCATGTGTCCCTCAGACCTAATGCCCAGCAGGTTCTGGCAATAACCTAGCTAAATAGGACACCTGGTATCTCCCTAACCCTGGGACCTTCTCCAACTAGAAGTGGGAGAAAGGTTGTACAATGGTGCAGCCCTGGCAAGGTATCACAGGAGGTGAAGAGTGGTGAGCCAGGATCTGGGGCTACGAAGACCACGATGGTCTAAGAACCCAGACCTGGAAAAAACTGCAGGAAGTGGCACAAGTGACTGCAAACAAAGGACCATGTACCAACCGCAGGTAAAATGGAATTGTAGGCTTGTGGGTGACACAGCTTAGAAATCTGCGCCAAGGACAAGAATCTGCTAACCAGAAGTACAATAACCAAGAGCAAAAGAAGAGACAGAGGCACAATGAATATTACTGAAGACTCCCCTGCAAAGGAACAAAATCCTTTGCCAGCCTCAGAGTTCACTGAGGAAGGCATCGAGAAAATGGAGGATACAGAATTCAGAACATTTGTTATCAAACTTCTTATCAACTATAAGAAGCACGTAAAGCAGGCATTCAAGAAATTTAAGGAATATGTCACACTGGACATGAAGCAAATAAAAGCTGACATATCAGAAATGAAGAATACAGTGGAGCAAATTAAAAGTATAGTGGATAGTCTCCAAAATAAAATGAAGAAAACAGAAGCAAAAATCTCAAAACTATAAGATATTTTCTCTTATGAGGGGGAAACAAACAAAAAGCTAGAAGCAGAGTTGGGTCCAGCTAATAAAAGTATTCAAGAATTGAAAGACACCATTAAAAGGACAAATATAAGAGTTATGGGATGGGCCCAGCACGGTGGCGCAAGTGGTTAAGGTCCTCACCTTGCATGCCCGGGATCCCATATTGGCTCCGGTTCTAATCCCGGCATATAAAGGAATGCCAATTAAACTCACAGGAGACCTCTCACAGGAAACTCTACAGGCCAGAAGAGAATACAGCGACATATTCCAGATTCCAAAAGCAAGAATTTGTCAGCCCAGGATAACGTACCCAGCAAAGCTTTCCTTTGTCTTTA
Source organism: Ochotona curzoniae (assembly GCF_017591425.1). Classification (NCBI taxonomy): domain Eukaryota; kingdom Metazoa; phylum Chordata; class Mammalia; order Lagomorpha; family Ochotonidae; genus Ochotona; species Ochotona curzoniae. The sequence goes on from NW_024467096.1 coordinate 28,697,551, forward strand.
ATAATGAAGTAAAATTCTTCCACAGTAAAGTTGAAAGAATATGCCTCTTCTAAACCTGCCCTACAAATGATATTCTTGTGACAGAGAAAAGGGACAGCACCTCCCAAAACCAAAGGCTAGATATGAAGAACATCCCAGTAAAATAACAACAGAAGGCTAAATCAATGAACAACCCATTGCTAAAATGACAGGGTTGGTCCTGGGATAGGGCGTCTCATGCCTGGATCCCACAAGCCCTCCATCACGTGCATGTGGTGAGTTGGGCAAGGGCCTGCCTAGGCTCTGAGGCTGCTCCCTTTGGGATGAGTACACTGACAGAGGGGGGAGGTCTCCAGAGCCGGGCTAGACAGGCCCACCCACCTGGCAGGGGAGCTCTGGGATTTTGTTGGTTTGAATTGCTGCTTATGTAGCTCCACGTTGAACCCTATGTGTTTCTGGGAGGTGAATATATCTTAAAGATTCCCAATGACAGTTACTCTTCCTTTGAAGAACATGTTATCACTTAGCAATGCTGACCACCAAATACCAGTCCATGCATAAGCTATGGCTCGGGCCTTGTCCAGCAGAATCATGTTCTGCTACCTGACATGATGATGGATCAGAGAATGGTCACTTTGGTCATGGCCATTACATTAACTAGCACTCGAGAGCCATATCCAGGGGTAGATTCTGTGGGGGCTGTGTGGGCCAAGCCCTGTGGAAATTCTAGCCCCACTGGTTAGCTCAACAGTTGTGGAGGTGATGGAATAAGCTCGGCGTGAAAAAGGAGCCTACCATCAATCACAGGTAAAGGAACCCACAGCAGTCTGGACTGATCAAGACAGCAGCACCTGAATGTGCATTCTGAATAGGGTGTGGGGTGGGCCGGGCTGCAACATTCACCAGCTCATACAAGGCTAAGTGGAAGGTCAGACTGTGCTGGGCACTGGCATAAAACCCATTGCCATATATGAGAACTGGGTCTGGGAGTGGATCAAGTGGAGGAACTTGGGAAACTCCCCTTGCGAGTCATAGCTTGCACTAGTAACATGTGGTCCAGACCTGGGGGTCAGACCTGGGCAAGGGAGCTCCAATGGCTGGCTAACGTATGGGTTCATAATGAAATGGGGTGTACTGGGCAGGACTGAGTGAGCCTAAGCCCACTAGCAAAACTGAAACTAGTGAAACGTAAACAAATGGAGGGGAGATGGGTTGGTGGGTGGAAATGGATGGATTGAGGGGGAGATTATAGGTAGGGGGGGAGGGATGTTGATTGGTGGAGTTGAATATGGGAGTTGGATGTATGGTATGGTTGGGAGGTTGATGTGGATGAATAGGGATGAGGTGTTGAATGGGTGGGGAGGGGGGTGTATGAAAGGGGGGGGGGGGGTATTGGGGTGTAATAAAGTTGGGGGGGGTGGTGGGGTGAAATATTTGGGTTGTGGAAGTTGGGGGAGATGGAGGTGTGGGTTTTGGGGGTGGGATGGGGGGGTATTTGGGGGGTAGGGGAGGGGGGTGGATAATGTGATGTTTTGTAAATTATAATGAGGGGGGGTTGTTGGGTGGGTGGGGTGGGGGTAGTGGATTTGGGGTTAATAAGTAGTTAGAATGGGGGTTAGGTGGGGGTGGGGAAGTGAATGGGAGGGAGGGTTTATTATTATTGTTAATGGTGGGGGGGTTGGAATGATGTTTGAATAGGGGAAGGAGTGTATGTTGGGTTAGTGGTGGGAGGAGATGGTAAATAGGGTGGATTTTGAGGGATGGGGTGTGGGGAGGTGGTGGTGAAGGTATTAGAAGAGGATGGTATATGTAAAGGATGGGTGTGATTGTTTATGGTGGGTTATGAAAGTTGTGGGATGGTGTTGGGGAAATAGGATGTATGGGGATGGGGTAGGGGATGTAATGAGGTTGATGGGTGTGGGGGATATGATTTGTAGGTATATTAGTGATAATTGTATGTGTGGGTGTGAATGGGTATGGAAGATTTTTTAAATTAATAGTTTCAGAATGCCAGGGTGAGGTAGCCTGTACCGGATATAACTGCAGTGCCAATCCAGCACACGTGCTGATACTTTGTTTGCAGGTTCTTTCACATTTTGTACGTACATAATTATATCAAGCACAAATAGTGACATTACTGCCCAACTTGCTCCATCACATACTGCTGGATTATCTTGCTAATAAACTACATGTGACATAGATATATTCATGAGTGAGACCAAATCATAATTTTCCTTGTCAAATTTCAGAATCAAGCTTATCCTAATGTCATAAAACGAATGGAAGAGTGAAACTGGGAAGAAACAAAGCAGTTTGCTGGGACGACGATGGCTTATGGTAAATCTGAATCTGCTGGAGGAATTCCTCCTGCTTTTTTTTTTCCTTCTTCAAATGTACAGTTACTATTCTGGTGCCTTTGTATGGAAATACAAATTTCCACATTGTTTTAGTGTCACTGACTTTACGGTGGGTCTTCAAAAATTCTGAAAAATGTGTAGTATGGGGTCTGGTGTGATAACCTAGTGGTTAAAATCCTCTCCTTGCAGGCTCCAGGATCCCATATGGGCGCTGGTTCATGTCCCAGCTGCTCCACTTCCCTTCCAGCTTCCTGCTTGTGGCCTGGGAAAACAGTAGAGGATAGCCCAAAACCTTGGGACCCTGCACCCACGTTGGAGAGCTGGAAGAAGCTCCTGGCTTTGGATCAGCTAAGTTCCGGGCATTATGGCCGCTTGCGGAATGAACCAACAGATGAAAGACCTTTCTCTCTGTCCTTCTCTCTGTGCATCTGTCTTTCCAATGAAAATAAATAAATAAATAAATACATCTTTAAAGAAAATGTGTATTACAAAAAACAACGGATGGGCCCAGCGCGGTGACGCAATGGTTAAGGTCCTTGCCTTGCACGCCCGGGATCCCATGTGGGCGCCGGTTCTAATCCAGGCAGCTCCACTTCCCATCTAGCTCCCTGCCTGTGGCCCGGGAGAGCAGTCGAGGACGGCCCAAAGCTTTGGGACCCTGCACCCGCGTGGGAGACCCGGAAGAGGCTCCTGGCTTCAGATCGGCATAGCATTGGCCGTTGCACTCACTTGGGGAGTGAATCATCGGACGGAAGACCTTCCTCTCTGTCTCTCCTCTCTGTATATCCACCTTTCCAATAAAAATAAAATAAATCTTAAAAAACAAACAAACAAACAAACAAACAACAAAAAAACAACGTTGCTTGAGAGGGCTGTGAATCTCAATGGATTCATGCAGAGGACACTTCCGGAATATTCCATAAAGGGACAAGAGAACCGTAAGGCATTCTGTGTTGGGCATAACTTGATTTCACCTCCTCATGCATGACCTTTGATCCCATGACAAGACAATTAGGGCATTCGTGGGAATCTCCCTACCAACACTCACGCATTTACAATCTGGAAGTGCAAGTGTATTAACACCCTCGAGGGCAACCATTTACCAATGGAAACAGGAAATTATATAAATGCTCCCTTCCCTAAACTGCCCGAGTGGGGAAAAGTGATTATGCTTGTCATTAGTTTCTTCCTCAGATGTTTCATATAATTCACAGGTGAGAGGCCAGTACATTGGCACAAGTGGCTGATCTTCTGCCTTCAAGCACCAGCATCTCATATGGGCACCATTTCATGTCCTGGCTGCTCCATTCCCCATCCAGCTTCCTGCTTGTGGCCTGGGAAAGCAGTTGAGGACAGCCCAAAGCCTTGGGTCCCTGCATCCGCATGGGAGACCTGGAAGAAGCTGCTGGCTCCTGGTTTTGGATTAGCTTAGCTCCAGCAGTTGCAGCCACTTGAGGGAACGAATTAGCAGATGGAAGATCTTCCTCTCTGTGCTTCTCTCTGTAAATCTGTCTTTCCAATAAAAATAAATAAATCTTTAAAAAAAAAAAGATTTCACTGGTGAATCAATCTAGATATTTCTCTTTTGGGTGGGTTTCAATTAAAAGTTTCAATTAAAAGCCAGCTGTTTTATTTCTTCTTGTAAAAATTGGAATAAGTTGTATGCTTCTGTGAATTTGCTCATTTCACGTTAATTATCATATTTTGGCATATAACAATTTATATTGTTTTCTCATTATTTTAATTGAAATATAGCATAAGTTCAGAAAATGAAAAGATCTAAATTTGCAACTTAATTCATTTTCACAATCTAAACACATACAGGTGAACATTCCCAGCATCAAGAAGAACAGGGTCCGGTGCAATGCCTCAATTAACTAACCCTCTCACTCCAAGCACCAGCATCCCATGTGGGCGCTGGTTCACACCCGGCTGCTCCACTTCCCATCCAGTTCCCTGCTTGTACCTGGGAAAGCAGTAGAGAACAACCCAAAGTCTTGGAACCTTAAACCTCATAGGAGACTTGAAAGAAACTCTTGGCTCCTGGCTTCAAATTGGCTCAGTTCTGGCCATTGTGGCCACATGGGGAATAACCAGCGGATGGAAGATTTTTTTTCTGTCTCCCCTTGTCTCTATAAATCTGTCAATCCAATAAAAACAAACAAGTCTTTAAAAATAAATGTATAGTGCCCATCCAGCACACGTGAAAACCAGGAAGGAAGGGGGCAGAGTCAACAGGGGAATAGGGGTGGTTCACCTGCTGGACAGCTACTCCCACTGGAGAATATGAACTGGGATGGGGGCAGACCAGACTAAGCAGGGCTACAACACCTATACGCCTCATGTGGACTAGATCAGGGAAAAGCCACGCTGGGCTGATTATTCCTACTGGTGCAAACAAAATTAGAGTGGGTGAGGGTTGTTTGGGCTTGGCCACAGCATCAGCTGGCAAAAACTGGCACTGGGGGCTAATTTTGTCAAGTTAAACTGCAGAACCACCTGAATAGCGCATAATCCGGAGTGAGAGACCTGGGTGGGAAATAGTGGGTTCCCCCCTCTTGGGTTACCACACCCACGGGAGGGCACGAGAACTAGGACAGGGGCTGGGGTGGCTAGACAGAGAGGCACTCAACCATACCCGTGAGGGCTTGATTGTTGAGCTGGTTAGATGGATCTAAGCTTCAATGCCAATTGCTATGTATGAGAGCCAAGGGGGATGTGGGACAGACTGAACTGGTCTGTTACACGTACTGGCAAACCAGGGTAAAGGGCTGACCTGGTGGGGGTTATTGTGGGTCGCTTTCACTAAGCTGCAGCTCCCACTGGTTTAGGTGAGGGCCGAGTATGTGCTGGGCAGAACCAGTCTGGACTGCAACACCCACTGGTTCCAGTGGAAGGCGGGGCTGAAAACAGAACCAACCCAGCAATTGCAACCACCAGCTGATCAGGGCAATGGACTGTGCTGAGCCCTATACTTGCTGGTGCATACAAGAATCTGGCCTGGAAACACCTCAGACAAAGTTTCTTTGGGGATCTCCCCAACTGAAATGCCTGACTCAGAACCCTAACCATGAAAGGACAGAAGATGGAACAAGTTAATCAACCACCTCAGCTCTATGTGGGCAGCAAAATACCGGGCAAATAGAGACTGTATGATGGACTATGTCAATCAGTGGATTCTTCAACGACCTGATCGTGTTTGTAGAGGCAAGATTGGCAGCAATTCATCACTGGTGAACTATTGAAACCACTTGAGCAAGTATCTCAGAGCATGCCCCACATGCGGGACTTGGGGTGGGTGGGAAACTGGGTGGGGCTTCTCCCTTAATATCCCCCTTTACCTCAGATACATGAAGGAAACAATATGGAAATAATAATGTTACCCATTTTCCCTGTAGCCCTTAAACCTTTTTACCCAAATTAACTATGTAAAGATCGTCAAAATGAAAAAATAAAATAAAATAAATAAAAATAAATGTATATAACAGTAACAGCATCCTAAGCCCACAAATTGGGTGAAAATATTATTGCTGCTTACAATTGGAATTTAGTTAGTTGTACTACTCACCGATTAGCTGTTTCTTTTGCTCATCATATCCTTTGGCATAGAAGCCTTTCTAGAACTGCTTTCTTTTCTCCTGTAGTTTCCAGAATCCCCTTACTGAGGACCTATGGGCAGCAAACTTTCAATTGTGTTGTCTGACGTGTCTTCAACCACATCTTTACTCCAACAAGTTTTCTCCTTTAGCTCTGTGTTCTTTTCGCTTGGCGTGCTCAAGGCAGCATCTTTGCCTGTGACTCGCAGTGTGGCTGTGGTGGGGCCAGTTCTTTCTACAACTCCTCCAGCACATTCTTGCTTTCTTCCCTTTCTGGTTCTTTGGAAGTCACTTTGCCTTGTGTTTTAAAACTGAACTACTATGTGCAGAGGTGTGTGTTTCTTTCAAGATATTCTGCTGGAAGTTTATTGAATTTCCAGAACCTGAGAATTTAGCCCTTTTACTCTAAATTTTGTCTGTATTATATTTTTCTGGTTATCCCAGTTCTCAAGACCATAGCATTGTTACCCTGATGTCTTTTTCTCTTAACCTACTTTTTCTTTCTTTTTAAAGATTTATTCATTGACATTGAAGGGCTGGTTTACAGAGAGGAGAGATAGATCTTCTGTCTGTTGGTTCACTCCCTAGTGGCCACAACAGCCAGAGCTAAGCAGATCTGAAGCCAGGTGCCAGCAGCTTCTTCCGGGTCTCCCACATGGGAACAGGGTCCCAAGGCTTTGGCCATCCTCGGCTGCTTTCCCAGACCATAAAGATGGAACTGGATGGAAGGTGGAGCAGTGAGGAATGAACTGGTGTCCAAAATGGGATCCTGGCAGACACAAAGCAAGGATTCAGCCATTTGGTTATTGCGTGGGACCCTCTTTCAGCCTACTTTTATAACTTTTGCTTTTCTGTGTCGCATTCTAAATAGTTTTTCATTCACTAATTTCCTCTTCAGATGATTCTATGATCACGTTTCTCCTGCACTATTGCTAATTTGAGTTCTTCTATTTTTAATTTTTTTTTTTGCTCTGTTAAAAAAAAAAATCCTGGCAAAACTTGATTGTTCCTGGTTCCCTTGTACTTTTGTCTTCCTGTGTGTTTATTAACTTTAAAACATTGTTTTGAGCCCAGCTTTGTTGCGTGGTAGCTAAAGTCCTCACTTTGCAAGCGCCGGGATCCCCTATGGGCACCAGTTCTAATACTGGCGGCCTCTCTGTCTCTCCTTCTCTGTATATCTGATTTTCCAATAAATAAGAAATAGTAAATCTTTGAAAAAGTAAAACAAAACAAAAAACCCAATTGCTTTATTTCTGGAAGTTTATCTTGGGAATTTTTCTTATGCACAGACTTAAGGTCCTCTACCATTTGCATTTACTTACCTCTAGTGTTAACAATCTGAACATACTTTAAACCACATTTTCAGTCTGGAGCTTTCTTGTGACATAAGAGCAAGGCTATTTAAAAGTCCAAACTGATATGATCAAGGTTTATCATTTCTACTTTCAAAATAGCCTTCTATTTTTCTTCCGTGTAAGGATATATTAAGAATCATAAGACTATTTTTGCCATTTTAAATGTCCACATATGGAGGGATGTTTGTTTAAATCTAATCTTCCATATTGTCCTCCCATATTCTTTTTCATTTGGATCCAATGACTAAAGTTCAGATTAGAAATATGAAGGGGTGGGGGCTGGCAATGTGGTTCAACAGGTTAATTTTCCATCTTGTGGTTCTGGCATCTGTATTGGTGCCAGTTTGCATCCTGGCAGCTCCACTTACGATCCAGCTTCTTCCGGTCTGGGAAAGCAGCAGGTCATGACCCAGGTCCTCGAGACCTTGCATCCACGTGGGAGATCCTGGGGAGGCTCCTGGCGCCTGGCTTCCACCTGCAGACCAGCCCAGCTCTGGCCATTTAGGGGAATGAACAGGCCATGGAAGACCTTCTATCTCTGTATGTCCTCTGTGTAAATCCGCCTTTCAAATAAAAACAAATACAACTTAAAAAAAGGCATATGAACGGTCTTCAAAGTTCAAGGAGAATGCATAGTATAAAAACCTGTTCACAGATTTCAAAGTATATGTAGCTCAATTTTTCTATGAACTTTCTGAAGTTCCCTCACATATTCTATCACAGACAATAGCATCTTATATTCAAATATCTGGAAAGATACTCTTCATTGCTCTTGCCTATTTCAGATTCTAAGTTTTTCATGTTTAGAATCACCTAGCCAAAACTTGTGGTGCTGACTGGTGCATGCTAGTATATATTTCGTGGGTATGTGTGTACATGGACAGCTTGGGAAGAACTGAGCAATTTAAAACGTTTGGTCTTTGCATCTACATGATTTTGGTAAATCATATTTGTTATTTCTTTTCATTCAGAGGAATCTATTCCCCCACTACATTTTCTAAATAATTACTTTTCAATTACTAGCTGTTTTGAAACACACGTTTTTCATATCTCCTATGAACAAATGGCTCAACAGTCCCCAAGGAGCTTGCCCTAAGGCAGAAGGCGGTCTGATTAATGATGAATTCTCCAACAGCCAAGAAGAACTAATCATTTCTAGCCCATAGATTGGGCAGTTCCTGGGAACGGGACGCCCATGGCTGTTTTAGACTCTTTAATGTTTGCAAAGGAAATGAAATCATTGTGGTTCTTGAGGCAGACGACTGAAAAATCTTGTTGAAATGGAGTTCTTCTAAGTGCTGTATCAGCAACTCTATCCAGACTTGGTTTTCAAAGTGTTCCCATGTAGCTGATGGCATATAGCATGCACATTAATCACCTGCTTCTGGCGGCCCTCTTCAAAGGAACACCTCTCCCTGCTGCCCCAGGTACTCTGGTCTCATCTCCACCAAAACTTAACTATTACTCAAAGCTGAGCGACGTGCCACTTTTCTGATGTGATGTCCATGTACACACTTTCCAAGCTCAACAGCTAGCTCTTCGATCATCAAGACATCATGTCCCTTACACATCGCGGCAAGTATTTGCAGAATTAACTGGGAGGCATTTTGCAAAGTCAGGAGATCAGGGGCTCAGCAGAACACAGGGCAATGAAAAATAAATGATCACCCATCATGTGATCAAGAAATAAACACCGTGTGTTTTTCTCTTAGATTCCCGTACCCCCATGCCAGTACCGAGGTTCCTCGAAGCCCTGACAGGCATTTCAATAGGTTCACAGGAAAAGCATAAACATTTAAATCATTTGCGGGATACAAGATTATAATTCCAAGCGAGGAGATATTAAAACAGCTTGAGGCACTGCTCGTCCCCATTGGTTTATTCCCCCGTCCCCCGGCCTGGGATCGTGCTGCCGCCCCGGGAGCACACCTCCTGGCCCGCACGCTCCAGTCCACCAGCCCGCCCCATGGTTAAGATGTCAGAGCTTAGGAAAGATGACTGCTCCCTAGTGACTGCAAGGATCCGAGCGGTCCAGCCGCCCGCGCTCCCGGGAGCGAAGGGGTGAGGGTCGGTCCATCCGCGCCTGGGGCCGGCGGGCGCTCCCGGGGCGCTCACAGCCAGCCGAGCCGCGCCCCCGGCGCGTCCCTGGTTTCCTAGGTTACAGGGCCGGTCCTCCTCGCCCCTTTTCCCGGAAGGCCGCGCTCTTACGCTCTCGGCGCATGACGTAGCACGCTTAGGTATAAATACGTGCCGCACGCGGGCCACTTCCTCTGTGCACGCGTGTGGTCTGCCAAGATGGCGCCGGTGAGTCCGAGCAATCGCCGCGGGAGGATTTGCTGTATTGTCAGTTCTCCCATCTGGCTAGAAGGAATGTCTGTCGGTTAAAGAGAAAGGAGACGTGGGTCGGGAACACAGCCGCGGTGGCGGGTTCTGAGCTACTGGGGGCGGCGGCCGTGTGGTCCGCTGGAGCCGGGCGCTGGACCCGGAGGCGGCTCGGCATGGGGGTCTCGCGGAGGGAGGGACGGGGTCCGGGCTGTTGTGGGCCTGGGGGCGGCCGCCATGTGGTCCGCTGGAGCCGGGAGCTGCACCCGGAGGCTCATCATGGGGGTCCTGCGGAGGGAGGGACGGGGTCCGGGTTGTTGTGGGGACTGGTGGCGGCCGCCATGTGGTCCGCTGGAGCCGGGAGCTGCACCCGGAGGAGGCTCATCATGGGGGTCCCGCGGAGGGAGGGACGGGGTCCGGGCTGTTGTGGGGACTGGTGGCGGCCGCCATGTGGTCCGCTGGAGCCGGGAGCTGCACCCGGAGGAGGCTCGGCGTGGGGGTCCCGCGGAGGGAGGGACGGGGTCCGGGTTGTTGTGGGGATTGTGGGCGGCCACCATGTGGTCCGCTGGAGCCGGGAGCTGCACCCGGAGGCTCGGCGTGGGGGTCCCGCAGAGGGTGGAACGGGGGCCAGGCTGCGTATCCTTGGCTTTGCTGCTCTCCCTTCGCGGGAAGAGTGGCTCATGATCATGGAGGCGGGCCGAAAATTTCTTAGAATTTAAATTGAGAAAGTGAAGTGGTTACATAGGAAGACTAGCATTGGAAAAAAAACTGAGGATGTGTTTGAAGGAACTTACTTGGGAGGTGAAGTTAATATTTTTGGTGTAAAAAGCATTTTTGTTTTGAGCTCTCCTCCCCCACAGGTTATTTGCATAGCATTGTTAGGGTAAAAATTGCGGGATTAGGTGCTAAACCGTGGGATTGCTTAAAGGCCCACTAATTGCTAGTCCCAACTTCTGGTTCACTGGGGAGGGGTACATGCTGGCATTGGTCGTAAACAGATAGTCCAGTATTATAATTAATCTTAACTTCCAGAAGCAGAAAGATAAAAAGCCCAAGAAATCAACCTGGAGGTTTAATTTGGACTTCACTCATCCTATGGAAGATGGGATTTTTGATTCTGGAAATTTTGTGAGTATCCTCCTTGCCTTTGTGTGTGTGTGTTTAATGTGATGTTCTTGCTCACTTGTATCTTTGATAATAATCTTGGCTCCATTCCTAGGGTTCCTTCCCTAGTGAATACCTAGGGTTTTCTTCCCTAGTTTTGCATTCCTTCTGTTTTGAAATAGGAACAGTTTCTCCGGGAGAAGGTTAAAGTCAATGGCAAAACTGGCAATCTCGGGAATGTTGTTCACATTGAACGCTTCAAGAACAAAATCACAGTAGTTTCTGAGAAACAGTTCTCTAAGAGGTGAGTGTGTATTGCACGAATGAGGACAGAATGCCTTATGGAATACGTAACGCAGCTTTTGTTCCTCTGGGCAAGAATAACTTCGTGTTAATGGGAGATATCAAAGTGCTTTGAACAAAGGCCCGTGTGAATCAGAAATGCCTTGTCTAGGCTAGAAGAATGTTTGCTGGAATGTGTTTAGACAACTCGTGTCCAAGGCTTGCTCACGAGTTACCCTGTTGGGAACCGTGTGCTGGGATGAGTGTTGGTGCTTGTGTGCATAAAATTGTTTCTGGAAAAACATGTGTGCTTTGAGAAAGTATCCAGCCTAACTGATGGTACAGCTTCGGCTGATCACTCAGCATTTACTTGGTGTGTAGCAGTGCCACTGTGGGCCTGGGGGAGAAGCATGCAACCCTTGTCACATGTTCATGTTAGAGGGGAGCTGAAGCTTCCATGCAGATGCTGTGGGCAGCTGTGGGGAGGAATGGTTAGATAGTTTAGAACAGAAAATGGACCTGGGGCACAGGCTTGCTACAAGGCTGGCTCGGTGATCGTGTTGACAGTTTTTCTGTTGACCCAGACCCGAGGTGGGATTGGATTTAGGATGATGGTGGCGAGGAGAATGCCCCCATTAAAATATACCTAAGGTCTACAGAGAATAGAATTTCTAGTAGCAGTAGGATTGAGAAGAAAGCTGACCTGATCTTGCATATTCATTTCCAGTGAATAAGTTTATTTTAGTGATGAGAGTATAAAAGTTACAGCCTGGTTTCTGAGGCAAGAGGCTGTTAAAAAGAATGAAATACTTGAACGTAGTAGAGATGGCATTTACTGATGAAATTCATGCTCTTTTTTAAAGGTATTTGAAATACCTCACCAAGAAATACCTTAAGAAGAACAATCTGCGTGATTGGCTTCGTGTGGTTGCGTCTGACAAGGAGACCTATGAACTTCGTTATTTCCAGATTAGTCAGGATGATGATGGATCTGAGTCGGAGGATTAATGTGGGCCTCTCCTACTTTCCATACTTGGGAAGTACTCCCTAGAAAGAAGCATCCAGGAAGAGATTGTAACTTTATTGGCCAAATAAAAGTTGTGTCCTCAAACCTGCCTTATTTATTTCTGTATGAGTAGGCTTGATTCTGCTTTTCCTTTGATGTTTTGGTTTATTTAAGATTTATTTTTATTGGAAAGGCACATATAGAGTGAAAAGGAGAGACGGGAAGATCTTCCGCCCAATCGTTTACTCCCCAAGTGGCTGCAACTCCTGGAGCTGAGCCAATCTGAAGCCAGAAGCTCTTCCTGGTCTCCCATGCAGTACAGTATCCCAAGGACTGCTTTCCCAGGCCACAAGCAGGGAGCTGGATGGGAAGTGGAGCTGCCGGGATCCATGTGGGATCTGGGCTCATTCAAGGCAAGGACTAACTAACCATTACGCTATCATGCTGGGACCAGAATCTTTTGTCAATTTTTTTTCAGCTTGTGCAGTGTGTTGGTGTATAGTGGTATCTAATGATAGACATCTGTCTTGCTGGTTCACCAAATAGCTGCAGCTGCAGGCGCTTCCTCAGAATAATCCCACTTGCATACAAGCTCCTATATCTTTGGGCCAGTCTGTGCTGACTTTTCGGTCGTCAACAAGGAGCTGGATTGGAAGTAGAGCAGACCATCATAGGTGGCAGCTTTACAGGGAGGATGCTCCTTTGATTTGTGTAAGGGGTGTTTAAATAGCTTATGGCCAGGATATCTTTCAGAATTTCCAAGTATTAGACAGATCTCGGGTCTGGGTGAAGCTCTTGGGTCTCTGCTGTCCACCTGGGAGACTTGGCTCCTGGATTCGGCCTAGCCCAGTCCTGTTGTGGATGTTTGGGAGGCAAATGGTGGGTGGAAGATTGATGGCTGCTGCTGGTGCAGGAGTGGGACTGAGCTTAACATTACTCTAGTCCCAGCTTGTCCAGAAACTGCTGTATTTTTATGCGGCTTGTGTGTGACCTGCAATGTATTAAAGTTGACCACCTTATTAGAGTGTCGGCATATCTGCCAGAAGGTGTTGGACCATGCGTCATTGTGGCAGCCCTGTTGACCGTCTTGGTACTACCAGTTTGGGGTATGCTGGGGACCTCCTGAGTCCCTTGTAGGAGGATCTAGTCAGTTGGGTTGTTCGCATGGTCCCTGGCAGCCTGTAGGATGAGAGTATGGCAGGAACCATATAATATCAGCCAGTCAGCTGGTTGCAAAAAAGAGATGCACAGACTTTTATGTAAGACTTAACCTCAGGCCTTTGCCCCAGGCAGACAGGAAGAGGGGAAGGGAGAGAGATCTAATTGCCAGGTAACAAAGGTAGACAAAGGGACTTGCGGGAGAGTTTTATGCCCTTTGCAACATGGAAGCTGGCACAGACTGTTTTAAGTCCAAGTTAGCTAAGGAGTGTCAGCATAGGCCTCTTGACAAAAGTTGTTCAGACTACTTGCTGATGAGGGCTGTGGTCTCTGTAAGGTTCATGGTCCAGAGGAGGCCCAGTGGGTATAGGGGTGTGGGGGTGAAACAGCATCAATGAGGGTGAATAGGCTTTATGAATTATTTCTGGATGAACCTTAGGGAATTAGGTGTGACTGGAGTATTGGGAGGAGCCATAATATAAGTGGGGACCCTCAGTCCAGAGTTATCTGAGTATTGTAGTGTGTTGAGTATTGTGTACTGATTGTAAGTTTCGATGTTGATTTCCACTCTTTGACTCAGTATAACATTTTTGTAGAAAAGTATAGATTTTCTCCCTATTTGTAGTTGGGAGATTTAGGCTGGGTTTGTCTGTTGGTAGGCAAAACACACGACAAAGGATCAACTTTGCTTGAATTGGTGTAGCGGTTGAGGTTAGGTGGCCTGTAAGGAATAGCTAGGGGCCCGGCAAGGTGAGGGGCAGTCTTGGGTAGAATCGGAGTGTAGGTACTTGATTTTTGTAAGTCTGTTGGAGAGTGAATTTATATAGAAGATTCTGTCTAGTCAGTGGGAGGTGGAATAAGATTACCAGTAGTGGAGAGGGAAGGAGAAGCATCCTGATGCCTAAGGGTTAACTTGGTGGGGCCTGAATGCTGAACCTTTGAACTGGAAGGAGTAGGATCTTGGAAGGGATTGAGGTGAGAAGTGTGGTACCAGGAGGTATGGCCAAGGAGTTTGGCTGCCATGGGCATGGTGAGGATCGCTGTATGAGGTCTGGTGTATTGTGGCTGGAGTGAGTCAGTATGAAGAGTCTTGAGAAGAACCGAGTATCCCGGTTGGAGAGGGGAGATGATTTGACTAGCTCTTGCAGTGTGGAGGACGTAGCTATGGCCATCTCCCATTTGAAGTACAGCTTCTCTTTGATGTTGCGCACGATCTCCCACTTGGCCATGGTGGTGAAGCTGTATCTGCTCTGTGAGGATCTTCATGAGGGAATCAGGTCCCTGCCAGCCAGGTTCAGACACAGGATGGCATGGTGGAGAACATCACCCTCATAGATGGAAACAATGTGGGTCATGCCATTGTCTGAGTCCATCATGATATCCGTGGTGCGGCCTGAGGTGTAAGCAACAGTATGGTCTGGGTAGCCACGTACATGGATGGCATATTAAAGGTCTCAAATATGATCTGGGTCATATTTTACCAGTTGGTCTTAGGTTTGGGGGATCTCAGCAGCACAGAGTGCTCCTTGGGGACCACACAGATCTTTGTAGAAGGTGTGGTGCCAGATTTTTTTTTTATAATGTCCCAGTGGGTCACAATGTCTTGTTCAATGTGATGCTTGAGGGTCAGGATGCTGCGCTTGTTCTGCGCCTTGTCTGTTGTAGTGATATAGGAAACAGGTTTGGAAGGATAGAGGACATCTGGCTGGAGGGATATCTGAATAGGCTCATGCTGGGTAGTCACGACTGGTTTGAGGTGCCCCAGATTTCGGGATCAACCTTGGAAGAAGGTAGAAGTCATGACTCATCTGACTGGTTATACTTCAGTAGAGGGAGAAGTGACGTTCACAGGGGCTGTGTGCTGAACAGGTTGAGAGAGGCGTCCAATGTGGACAAGATGTCACGTCCCAACAAAGCGATGGGGCAGGACAGGATAAGCAGAAAAGAATGGGTGATGGGTATTCCCTTGAGGGAGCATGGCAAGCAGCCTGTACATAAGGGTTTAGGAGGAGTTCCATCAATACCCATACTCGAGATCTAGGAAGGAGATGTACCGCCAGGGTGGACAGGCAACACAGAGTAGGTAGCCTCTGTGTCCATCAGGAAATTGGTGGGTTGATGGGCTTACTACCTCTAGAGCCAGGGTGATGTGGGTGTCCATTCCCAAGCCCTGCTAATCCCCAGCCAATTCCAAGAGGTTGAGGGTCGGGAGGTCAATAGGCTTTCTCTGGGGAGAGGGTACAGTGTTCTGTGGAAGCAGACCACCAGACCCCAACACTGGCAGTCTAATTTCCAGTGTCACATTTGCCAGCAATGTGGATATGGCTTGGTGAGTTTGCGAGGGATGGACATTGTTGAAGACCAGCATCCCTCCCACCCACATTTAAAGCAGGCCCCCCCAGCGGTGTCTGGGTCCCATGAAGTATGATAGGCTGTAAAGTTACCACCAGTGTCTGGGATTGGAGAGTCACCTTTTTCTTTCTTTTTTAAAAAATTTTATTATTCTTTTTTATAATCTTACATAGTTGATTAGGATAAAAGGGTCAAGGACTACAGGAAAGTGGGTAAGACCACTGTTTCTACACTAATATCATTTTCCCCCTGTATTTGGGGTCAGGAGAAAACAAAGGGAGAAGCCCAGCCCAGGCTCCCACCCATCCCAGATCTCCGATGTGGGGCATGCTCTGAGGGTTCCGCTCAAGCAGTTTTGATAGTTCAGCAGTTCTGAATTGCTGCCAATCTCGCCGTTCCAAGCACAATGAAATCTGTTCAGATTCTACTGGCTGACATAGTCTCTTCATGGTTGGGGTTCTGAGATCAGCAGTTCAGATGGAAGGATCCCCAAAGAAACTTCGTCTGAGGTGATCCCATACCTGATTTTTGTGTGAACTTGCCAGTACAAGGTCCAACACAGTCCGTCACCCCAGTCAGCTTATGTTCATGCTAGTGGATATAATTGCTGGGTCAGCTCTGTTTCCAGCCCTGTCTTCCATGCAAACCAATGGATGCTGCAGTCCAGCCCTTTCCTGTCTGCTTCATACTTGGCCCTCACACAAACCAGTGGGAGCTGCATCCTAATTGGAGTGACTCCCCATAACCCCTACCAGGCCTGCCCCCTACTCTGGTCCCTATGCATGCAACTATGTACTGCAGAATTGTTCAGTCTGTCCCACATCCCATTTAGCTTTTGCACACACATGTCAGTCAGCATTGAAGCCTAATTCAACCAAACCAACACACTATCCAGCCCACACATATACTGGCGGGTGCCTTTCTGTCTAGCCACCCCTGCCCCTGTCCTGGTTTTCATGCTCTCCAGTGGGAGTTGCTACCCAAGAGGGAGGAGCCCACTATCTCCCTTCGAGGCCATTCCAACGTCTGGACTATACACTCTCCAGGTGGTTTTGGAGTTTAACTTGACAGATTTAGCTCCCAGTGCCAGCCTCTGTCAGCTGATGCTGTGGCAAAGCCCAACCAACCCTCACCCACTCTAATTTATGCTTGCAGCAGTAGGAATAGTCAGTCCAGCCTGACTTTTCTCTAATCTAGCTCCCATGAGGCCCACAGATGTTGTAGCCTTTCCTGGTCTGGTCTGCCCCCATCCCAACTCACGCTTTCCAATGGGAGTGGCATTCAGCAGTAGAGCCCTCCACATTTTCCCTACCAGCTTTGCCCCTTCCATCCCTGATTCTCACATTTGCTGTTTGAGCACTGTGGCCACATCTGGTATGACTCACCTCACCTTGACATTCCTTAATGTGCACAGGTTTGTGTCACCACCGAACCTGGCCTGACGCACACTCTATTCTGGTGCTCAGAATCGGCAGCGGATGTTGTGAACTGGTTCAACCTGGTCTGCCCCTGACCTATGCCAAATGTATGCTGGTGGGTATCTTTCTCTGACTTAGTCTGGGTTGCTCCCTATTGTGGTTCTTGCACTCACCTACAGGGACTGTGTCCCATCAGAGGACTTTCCCAAGTTCCCCCATCAGAACCTCTCCCTATGCCACATCTTACATGTACTGGTGGATCCATGGGCCAACCCTCCTTGCTGGCCTTGAATCCATTTCGGTTCTTACTGTTGGATGTTTCATTCCAGCCAAGTCTGATCCACATTCAGGCACAGCTCACACATGGCTCAGTAGGGACAGAGACCCAGCCTAGTCCATCCTACATCTACCCAGGTTCTCCAGAGCATCAAATAGTGCTGGCGTCTAGCTTGGCTAGGTGTATCCAGCCGCAGCGCACACTTGTGCCAAGGGAGATTGTAGCCATATCCAGACCAGAACACAGCCCCACTCTGGCTCCCGCACTCTTCCGTGGGAACCCCAATCCAGCAAAGGTGTACTCTCAAGTTCCCCACCGAGCCTATTCCCAGCCCTAGATTACGTGTGTGCCAGTGGTTGCTCTGGCTTAGCCCCTCACCTGTTTCAGCCTTTGCCTTCGATGCTGTGACCTAGTATCTCTGGCTCATGAGTACCAGTCAGTGTACGAGCCTAGTTCAGCATGACTTGTGTTTCATCCTGATTTCTGTTCTTCCTTGTAAATTGAGGTTTGCTCGCCCTGCCTGGTACGCCCTCTTCCAGTTGCAGCTTGGTCCACCCCACAACCTAATTAGGATACAGATTCGGGTGATGCTGCCATAGCCTGCCCAGACTGTTGTAGGTTCCTTTACCTGTAAGTGATGGTAGGTTCCATGGTCACACCTAGCTCAGCCCATCACTACCCCAGCTTGTAAGCTAACCAGCAAGACTTGTATTTCCACAGGGTTTGGTCCACACTTCCCCCACAGAATCTACCTGGTTCTCTCATGTGTTGGTTAGTTTCTTGACCCTGCCAAGTGGTGAGTCACCTTTTTCTTTAACTTTGCCTGGCTGTCCTGTTTGGCCATCTCTTCACAAGTGTTGTATGTTTTAAGTGCCATTTTTGCCAGGTGTTTGATATGGGTCTGAGGACCCTCCTCCACTCACTTGAGCTTTTTTCGAATATCTGGGACAGACTGGAAAATGAAATGGGTATCCAAAACCTAGGCCCCGTTCTGGGCTGAAGTCAGAATGACGTGTTGGGTTTGAAGTTAGCCCAGTCCTGCTCCTGTACCCGCAGCAGCCATCAAAGATAATAGGTACAAAATAAATTTTTTAAAGGAAAAATGTCAAAAGGTATTTAATGTGTCTACTGAACTTCATGCTTTCAGTTTGTCATTTTCCTTTTTTTTTTTTTTTAAGATTTATTTATTAATTTTATTACAACATCAGATATACAGAGAGGAAAGACAGAGAGGAAGATCTTCCATCTGATGATTCACTCCCCAAGTGACTGCAACGGGCTGGGCTGGTGCTGTGCCAGTCCGAAGCCAGAAACCAGGAATTTCCTCCAGGTCTCCCACATGGGTGAAGGGTCCTGAGGCTTTGGGCCATCCTCGGCTGCTTTCCCAGGCCACAGGCAGGGAGCTGGGTGGAAAGTGGAGCTGCCAGGATTAGAACCAGCACCCATATGGGATCCTGGCTCATTCAAGGCGAGGATTTAGCTGCTAGGCCATGCTGCCAGGCCCAGTTTGTGATTTTCCTTTCCCTCTACTTAGTGTTTTTGTCTTAGTTTGGGTTTTTAATTTTTGTTTAAGAAACATTATTCTGTTTTTAAGTGATGCAACTTATTAAATTGTTAGGCATTGCTCCAACAGTTTTAGCCATGATTTGGAATCCCCATATTTCTTAACTACTCAATAAAAACCTCATGCGACATTATTCTTAATTCCTGGGGATCACCCTAGGTGATCCTAGGTGCACATGAAGAAAGCTGAAAGATGTCCTCAACAATTTCTTGCAGCAGGAGCCCATTTAGGTGATACCAACTGAGAGTTCGAGCAGCACACACTCACACACTCCTTGCTGTCCAAGGAGAAGTGATTTCTGAATCTCATGTCTAAAGTGGGTCAGGGAGAAGCTTCTGCTGGCTGCTTGTGCCATTGCTACCATTGAAGATCCTGCCAAAGTCAGTGTCCAATTCCCCTGGACCACAAGCCGTGGGCTATGCTGAAGCTTGCAGCTGCCACTGCAGTTACTTCTGAGGTGGGCCACTTGACACCTGAAAGTTTTAATTTTTTTTTTTAAGATTTTATTTTTACTTAGGCGGATTCACAGAGAAAGTGAGATCTTCCGCTGGCTGGTCCACGCCCCAAATGGCTGCAATGGCCAGAGCTGAGCCCATCTGAAGCCAGGAGCCAGGGAAGCCTCTTTCGGGTCTCCCACATGGGTGTGAGCCCCAAGGCTTTGGGCCATCCTAGTGCTTTTCAGATCACAAGCAGAGACATGAACCAGTGTCTGTACAGGATGCTGGTGCTTGCAGGCAGAGGTTTAGCCAGTTAAGCCATCATGCCAATCCTGACATCTTTATTGTGTTCTGTTTCTGCTGCCAGCTGGCTCCGTGCGCCTTGGGGCTTCCCTCTTCTTTCCCTCCTCCCCGGGGTCATCCCCCCTATCCATAAGGAAGTGCTTGGAAATGGGTCAGTGCTTTCCAGGGCATCTTTTTGGTCAGTAAAAATGCCTCTTATTTCCTGGCCTTAGTTCTGAAGGCCATCCTCCAGGACAGGACTAATGCATTGATATCCCCACCAACTAAGGGTTTTTATTTTGGATGGGGGTGGGGGAGCGGGCAGGCATTCTATTCCAAAGCAAAACAAAGTAGTTTTCTTTATAAATGATTTGATAGGAACATCATGTGGAGTGTTTTTTCCAGGATACACACACGAGAGGAAAATTCCTCCAAGCAACAGGGTCCACGCTAGGCTTTCTCCTGCCTTAATCATTTATAGTGCCACAAGCAAGGCTGCCTCAGGCACCATGGAACTGGTGCTGTTATTCCCATAGAAGGGAACCATTGAGGAAGGACTCCACTTTCTGTATTTTTCTCAGGTGGAATCTTGATCTAAATATCCATAAATACTACCAAACTGTCCTCCGGGATATTTGGGTTAATTTGTTTCAGATTTCGAGCAAATATATGTCAGAATGATCAAGTTTGCAGTATATGGGTAAGTAAATAGCAATGTGCTGAAGTGGCAGATATTTTCAAAATAAATGAACCTTTTTTTATAACTATTTTTATCCAAATACCTTAAATAAACATAGCATATTTAAATTTAAACCCGGCGCAGTAGCCCAGCGGCTAAAGTCCTCGCCTTGAATGCGCCAGATCCCATATGGGTGCCGGTTCTAATCCCGGCAGCTCGCTCCGCTTCCCATCCAGCTCCCTGCTTGAGGTCTGGGAAAGCAGTTGAGGATGGCGCAAAGCCTTGGGACCCTGCACCTGCATGGGAGACCTGGAGGAAGCTCCTGGCTCTGGATCGGCATAGCCCAGCCCGTTGCAGTCGCTTGGGGAGTGAATCATTGGATGGAAGATCGTCTCTGTCTCTCCTCCTCTCTGTATATTTGGCTTTGTAATAAAAATAAATAAATCTTAAAAAAAAAAGAAATATAAAATCAGTCCAAAGAATTGTCAATTGAAATACTCCTAGAATTAAAAGTTTTCTCTCCTAGGTGGTATGATAAATCAGGTTGGAAATACCTGGGAGAAAATTTGAGTTATCCATTTCCAACAAGAACACTAGTGAGATCTCAAATTTTTGAAGGAATGGAATTTTGGTTTGGCTCTCCTTTCCATTCTACCCCTGGTTCTTTCTCTACTAGATTTACTGTTGTTAAAAAGTGTAGCAGGGCCCTATGTGACTGCCTAGGGGCTAAATTCTTGCCTTGCAAGCACCAGGATCCCATATGGTTTGCATCGTGGCTGCTCTGCTTCCATGCCAGCTCCCTGCTTGTGGTTTGGGAAAGCAGTAGAGGAGGTTCCAAGGCTTTGGGACCCTACACCTGCATGGAAGACCTGGAAGAAATTCCTGGCTCCTGGCTTTGGGTCCTCTCAGCTCTGGCCATTGGCAGCCTCTTGGAATAAACCAGGAAATGGAAGATCTTTCTGTCTCTGTAAATATGTCTTTAAAATAGAAATAAATATTTTAAAAAAGAAGTATGGCAAATGCAAGACAGTGAGGTCTTCGTTTGATTAAAGCTGAAGGTTTTATTTTTTTTAAATTATTTTAAATATTGTTTACCTAGTTGAGAGGGATGCACACCCATGTGGGCTTCTGATCAATGTTGGGAAGGTCACGTACGGAGGAAGGTGGCCGAGACATATTTTTTTTTTAAAGATTTATTTTTATTATTTTTATCATTGGAAAGGCGGATATACAGAGAGGAGAGACAGAGAGGAAGATCTTCCGTCCGATGATTCACTCCCCAAGTGAGCGCAACGGCCGATACTATGCCGATCCGAAGCCAGGAGCCTCTTCCGGGTCTCCCACGCGGGTGCAGGGTCCCAAAGCTTTGGGCCATCCTCGACTGCTTTCCCAGGCCACAGGCAGGGAGCTGGAAGGGAAGCGGGGCTGCCGGGATTAGAACCGGCGCCCATATGGGATCCCGGGCGTGCAAGGCGAGGACCTTTAACCACTTGCGCCACCGCGCCGGGCCCGAGACATATTTTTTAAATCCTGTATCTGCATCGAGGTAATGGGAGGGGACCACTGCTTGCTGTGAAACTACATCAGCACCTGGTGATGGGAGACAATCGTTTGATGATGCGTCAGAGTTGCTTTAGAGGGACAATCATTTGATAATGCCTATGTGTCTAAGTGAAAGTGTGTTCCGAGGGTGTCACTTAAGTGCTTTGGAAATTTCTGAGACATTGGCCTTGTTTCACTGGGATGAGAAAAGTTCTGAGGTCTGTTGGCTGACAGAGTCCAATTCAGTGCATCTACAGAGCCAGACACCTGTAAAGATTGACCAGAAGAACTGTCCAATCTACTTTGCCCAGATCTTCTAACGAGGCACTCCACATCCTCGCTGGCCTAGATAGGCTGGCAGTCATGTTCCCCATGTGCATCTGGGCATAATGTCCTCAGACATCGGCAGCTGGGGAGGACCACTCTAAGGTCACATCACATATATTGTGATTTTTTTCTAGGTCTGGGGTTTGAGAGGAGTGGTCCAGTTGGGGATTTTCCCGAGACCTAACTTGGGATTGACCTCAGAATGGACTACTGTGTGCAGTAGTTAGTGCAGTGTTGGGTTCAGTCTATCACCTGCATCGGCCAGTGCCATACTCGTAGATGCAGTTGCCTGGTCAGTTCTGCCCCCATCTCATCCTCACTCAGACCAATGGGTTTTGCAGCCTAGCCCAGCCAGGCCTACCACATGCCCAGTCCTTATTCATACCAGCTGGTGCTGTGGCCTAATCATTCGGCCTGCCTTCAGCCCCAGTTTTTTATACATGCTGGCCTGTGCTGCAGCCTTAGCCTATCCCATCCAGCTTTTTTTTTTTTTTTTAAGATTTATTTATTGGGCCCGGCGCGGTGGCGCAAGTGGTTAAAGGTCCTCGCCTTGCACGCCCGGGATCCCATATGGGCGCCGGTTCTAATCCCGGCAGCCCCACTTCCCTTCCAGCTCCCTGCCTGTGGCCTGGGAAAGCAGTCGAGGACGGCCCAAAGCTTTGGGACCCTGCACCCGTGTGGGAGACCTGGAAGAGGCTCCTGGCTTCGGATCGGCATAGTATCGGCCCGTTGCGCTCACTTGGGGAGTGAATCATCGGACGGAAGATCTTCCTCTCTGTCTCTCCTCTCTGTATATCCGCCTTTCCAATAAAAAAAAATAATAAAAATAAATCTTTAAGAAAAAAAAAAGATTTATTTATTTATTTATTTATTTATTTATTTTTTCATTGGAAAGGTGGATATACAGAGGAGGAGAGACAGAGAGGAAGATCTTCCGTCCGATGATTTGCTCCCCAAGTGAGCGCAACGGCCGATACTATGCCGGTCCGAAGCCAGGAGCCTCTTCTGGGTCTCCCACGCGGGTGCAGGGTCCCAAAGCTTTGGGCCATCCTCGACTGCTTTCCCAGGCCACAAGCGGGGAGCTGGATGGGAAGAGGGGATCTGGGATTAGAATTGGCGCCCATATGGGATCCCGGGCGTGTAAGGCGAGGACCTTAACCACTGCGCCACCGCGCTGGGCCCCCATCCAGCTTTTATGCACATGCACGGGTTCTATGGTTTAGTTCTCCCTGACCTGCCCACAGACTTGGCCCACACATAAGCCAATGGGTGCTGCCACCTTCTCTATCCTGGCCCATGCCCAGTCTTGGCTCTGACATTTACCAGTGGAAGCTTCAGCTTAAGAGGGGAGTGCCCACAGTTCCCCTACCCGGCCTGCTCCCAGCCCTGAATCTTGAGCCTTCCAGAGGGTGTTGTGATCTGCCTATTAGCAAATGCTGTGAACTGTCCTGCCTGGCCAACATTTAGTTGGGCTCTCATGCAGGCCAGTGAATACAGCAGCTTAGCACAACCATGTCCTGGCCTGTACCCAGACCTGGTCCACATTCCTGCCAATGGGTGCTGCAGCTCTGCCCCACCAGGACCTCCCCAAGTACCAGCTCTTAAGCTTACCAGTGGAAGTAGTGTCCTAGCAAGGACATCCCCTACCAGGCTCCCGGTGTTGCAAGTGCCTTGGGGTGCTGTGGCCCAGTCTGACATGGCCTGCCCCCAGTCTCAGCATTTGCTGTTGGTACTATTTCTAGCCCATCCTGGCCAACTTCCAGCTCCAGCTCTCATGTGAACTGTTGGGTGTTGTGGCCACAACCTGCCCTGGCCTGGCCTGCACCTCATCCTGGCTGTTGCTCATGCCAGACTGGTCCAACCCAGTCCACTTCCAGACCCAGTCCACAGGTATGTCAACAGGTGCTGAGCAGGAGCTGTGGCCTAGCAGGAGAGTTCCCTTAGTTCCCCTACCAGGAAGGCTCCTAGCTCCAATCTCATGTGTACTAGTGTGTGCTGCTCCCCAACCTGACATAACCTGCCACCATTCCTGGCACTTACAGCAGATCCTGTGGCCTAATTTGACCAGCCTGCATCCATTCTGGCTCTCGCTGGCAAATGCTATAGCCTAGCCTAACCCAGCCTGTCCAACACCTGTTCGGGCTATCGTGAGCACTAGTGGGTGCTGGGTTCTAGCCCAGCCTGGTTTGCTTGCAGACCTAGCCCACATCATGGCTACGGATGCTGCAGCCTTGCTCAGCCCGGTCCAATCTCAGTCCTGGCTCTCAGGCTTACCAGTGGTAGCTTCAGTGTAGCAAGGGAAGCCCCCCAAAATCCCTCACTAGGCCTGTTCCCAGCCCCAGATCTTGTGCCTGCCAGTGGATGCTGTAGCCTGACCCCACCTGACCTCTTCCCAGCCTCACACAGCTGTCAGTGAGTTCCATGGTCTTACCTGGCTTAACCTGTCACTACCTTCCAACTCTTGAGCAAACTGGTGGGTGCTATAGTCCCACAGGAGGCAAGACCACAACTCTACAGGATCTGCCCCTAGATCTAGTTCTCTCGCATTCTGGTGGATAATTCAGCCCAGAGTGGTGTGGACCACTCCCTGCCCCGACACTTGCAGGCAGGTATTGTTGCTTAACCCCAGGCAGGCATGTCCTCCAGCGCCAGCTTTTGCCTTCCGTGGCAGGTGATGTTGCTTGGCCCAGGGCCAGGTCTTTCACATGAGAAGTTTTTTGGCCTGATGCAGACATGTCCTCTGGTGTCCCCCTCTGAACCACCATTGTCTCAGATCCCTTGTCTGCCCTCAAGTGCAGTAGCTCAGTCTGCGGAAGCCACAGGCTGCCACTCCTCACCTCATGCAATGTTGCACAGCTGCTATGATATGCTCCAGCCCAGTGTCCTTTGCTTTCTGTCTGACCCTGCTATGCAGCAGTCACACAGAATTCCTTGCACACAATTTAAAAAATTAACATAGGTAACCATGCTGGCTTAGTGGTGTAGTTAACACAAAGTTGACAGCAGGCCCAGAATGCTTGCCAGCTATTGGCTGCTCTTCTCCCAGCCGTGTAACACTTGTCTAGGCACCAGGCAGCCTAGATCTGGGGAAAAGGCTTCCTTCCTTCCTTCTTTCCTTCTTCCTTCCTTCCTTCCTTCCTTCCTTCCTTCCTTCCTTCCTTCCTTCCTTCCTTCCTTCCTTCCTTCCTTCATCCCTCCCTCCCTCCCTTCCTCCCTCCCTCCCTCCCTCCCTCCCTCCCTCCTTCCCTTCCTTCCTTTCTGCCTGCCCTTCTTTCTTTCTTTCTTTCTTTCTTTCTTTCTTTCTTTCTTTCTTTCTTTCTTTCTTTCTTTCTTTCTTTCTTTCTTTCTTTCTTTCTTTCTTCTTTTTAAGATTTAATTACTTTTATTGGAAAGGCAGATATACAGAAAGGATGAGGAAGAGAGAGAAAGATCTATCTGTGATTTACTCTCCAAGTGGCCACAAAGGCTGGAACCAATCCAAAGCCAGGAGCCAGGAGTCTCTTCTGGGTCTCCCATGCAGGTGCAGGGTCCCAAGGCTTTGCGCCATTCTTCACTTCTGCTTTCCCAGACCACAGGCAGGGAGCTGAAGGGAAGTGGAGCAGTTGGAACTTGAAACTGCACCCATGTGGAATCCCAGGTGTGCAAGGTGATGACTTTAGCCGCTAGGCTACCATGCAGGCCCCAAGGCTGACTTCTTAAGAACAGTTCTACACTTAAATGCTTCTGGTACAGGGTTGATTTGGGGTCATTCCAGGGGAATCAGAGGTATCAAACTTACTAGGCCCTGGCGAGAAGTAGGTCGCGGTACAAACATTTGTGATCTTTTATGAGTCATTGGCCGAATTAAAGAGAACTCTAGCCCTCTCTCCAGAAGACACACTTTCCGTAATATTTTGTGTATGAGTTCATGAGGCTCTTAGGCCCCTAAAGTCTTTGGCCCTTTGGCCTTGATACCTTACTTAATACAGAAACTGGGGTAGGCTCTGCTCTGGCCATGGCAGCCATTTGGGGAGTAAGCCAGTGAATGGAGGGTCCCTGTCTCCTTCTCTGTAAATCTGACCTGCCTTTCCAATAAAAATAAACATATTTAAAAAAAGAAATTGAAAGGCTCTGGTTATTTTGACGATGGACAGAGCAAGAATAAGCTTAGGGTGTTGGTAGTTACAGCAATAAAGACACATTTCATACTTTGTAGTGCAATCCAAGCAAAAGAACAGCTCTTCCATCAACGATGACTAACTACCTTCAGACGCTACCTGACTTCAGAAACGAGAAAGCACAGAAGACAAGTGTATCCATGTGTGTGTTGTGTGTGTGTGTGTGGGGGGGTCTATGTACACACACACACACACACACACACACACATTGGCTTTTACTAACACTTAAAGCATTAATTCCACAGCTGACGTTGTAGTTAAGCAGCTGCCTATGATGTTGGCATCTTGTATAGGATCTGTGTCGTGTCCCCTGTCCCACTTCCCATCCAGCTCCCTGCTAATGTACCTGGGAAAGCAGTGGAAAATAGCACAGGTGGGTCCCTGTGATCCGCTTGGGAAACATGGACGAAGCTCTGGGCTCCTGGCCACCATTTGGGCGGTGAACTAGCAGTTAGAGGACTGATCTCTTTTTCTGTCTCTTCCTTTCTCTCTCTCTCTCTCTGACTTTCAAATAAAAATTTAAAAGTATATATATATATGCAGAGTAATAGTCTTTGGCTCTTGAGTACTGTTAAACTGTTATTACAAATTATTCCAGCAGATGGAGCTATATCTTTGTAACAGGAGAATTTTATGAATCGTTGAAAGAGTTGTTTTCCAGATGAGTTGTTTCAGTTTAAAATGAAACAGGAAGGGTTATTGAGCAAAATATGTGATATTAATTATTTTTAGAGCAGTCATATTATTCTAGCTTTTGAAATATCTTGGGTTGTTAAGCTGCTTGCCTTAGCACAGGCTGCATATTTCACATACATAAACTTTTGTTTTTTGTATCTCCCTTCTAACAAACCCAACTCAAAACTCTACTCCAGAAAGAGTAGAGTTGCACTGGTGATAATTCTGGGGTGAGTGGGTGATCTACAGTCCCTTCTTTATAATTCTAAAGTCCTGAAACCCACATTTAGTTTTTATGCAAATAAATCATAGGACATTCAAGGGGCAAAGATTAGCCTAGCAATTAAGACGATGGTTAAGTTGCCCATGGACTATAGTAGCATACGTGGGTTCAATACCCAGCTCCGGCTCCTGTCTCCAGCCTGCTGCTCATGCAAAGCCTGTGGCGGCTTTGCAGTGGTGGCTCCAAGCCTCAGGGTCCCATCAGCCGTGTGGGAGTCCTAGATGGACTTTTCAGCTCCTGTCTTCAGCCAGATGCAGTCCTATGGGGAGGGAGCAATGGATGAGAGCTCTCTCTTTCATTTTCCATTTGTCTCATTATCTAATTTTCAAATAAATAAACAATATAAATAAATACAATTAAAAATGACACTCAGTTAAGCTGGAGTTCCAGATAAATGCTCAACTTTTTTCATAGAAAGCAGTCCTATGCAATTTTTGAGATATATGCTACAAAAATTATTTGTCCCACCACCACCACAAAATACAATTACTTGTTGTTTTCCTGAAATTCAAATTCAGTTGAGGGTTCTCTCTTTTATCTTACAACCCGCGGTATAATCTATTTGATGGCAAAATGTAACTTGAATTGAAGTGAGGCTGTTTATCAACCTCACCTTTGTAAGTACGAACATTTATATATGTCACTGCTAGGATATAAATGTTTCTTATTTTAGGAACTGCCGCAGAGTCCACTGACAGTGTACTCTAATACATGATATCATAGTCTTTTTTTTTTTTAAGATTAGAAGATGGTTAATTTCATAATACAATTGTCTCTGAGAGTTTGGGAAAAAAGAGTTTGGTCCCGCCGTAGTGGCGTAGTAGCTAAGGTTCTCACCTTGAACACACTGGGATCCCATATGGATGCTAGTTCTATCCTGGCAGCCCCTCTTCCCATCCAGCTCCCAGCTTGTGGCCTGGGAAGGCAGTCGAACACAGCCCAAAGCCTTGGGACCCTGCACCTGCATGGGAGACCTGGAAGAGCTCCCGGCTCCTAGCTTTAGATCAGCGGTCACTTGGGGAGTCGATCATTGGACAGAAGATCTTCTTCTATGTCTCTCCTCCTCTCTCTATATATCTGACTTTGCAATGAAAATAAATAAATCTTTTTTTAAAAAAAGGGAAAAAGATTTGTGATTCTGTAATAAATATTTGAGTGAGCAAGAAAAATAATCATGAAAACTTTGTTTCTAAGAGTACTGTAAGAAATTTTGAAGTTTTCTAAAGTCATTGTAAATGACTAGCACTATTAACTACTTTATATTTGGAAAAAATAATCTTTTGGCTTTCTGCTGTCTAGGCAAGCTCTTGTCTATGGCCATCCCAAACAGGTGCTGTCTTCTTACCAAGCCTGTCGATGAACTTTCGAAACACTAGCTCCACCCAGTGGACTACATAGTGATCTGTTTTTCTTTTCACGCATGGCATGCATTTTGCCTCTACCCTACACATCAACTCAAATCAACTCCAAAATTTTTTTTTAAAGATTTATTTTTATTATTTTTTTATTGGAAAGGCGGATATACAGAGAGGAGAGACAGAGAGGAAGATCTTCCGTCCGATGATTCGCTCCCCAAGTGAGCACAACGGTCGATGCTATGCCGATCCGAAGCCAGGAGACTCCTCTGCGTTTCCCACGCGGGTGCAGGGTCCCAAAGCTTTGGGCCGTCCTCGACTGCTTTCCCAGGCCACAGGCAGGGAGCTGGATGGGAAGAGGGGCCGCCGGGATTAGAACTGGCGCCCATATGGGATCCCAGGCGTGCAAGGCGAGGACCTTAACCACTTGCGCCACCACACCGGGCCCAACTCCAAATTTTTATTCGATACTGTTGTGTTGTCAGTGAGGTGTTGTGGTCTGTTTCACTAACTGAGGAGCCATAGAGGTCCTTTGCCTGTGCAGTATAATGTACAGCATATTAGAAGGGGTGCAAACCCTCTTAGTGACACTCTATGAAGCATTCAGCTCACGATAGACATCAAAACACGTACAGAACATTTATCTTATAATTTAACACACATTGGATCACTTACATGAATAACTTTGTATCCTTAGTTTAAAATTGGTTATAATAATTTTCTCACAAAATTCAATCTTTAACACGTACTTCACTTAGATTTATCTTAAGTTGCTTTCATCATTACTCTGTTAACTACTTAGGTTACTTCAAACTCTTTCTACTATAAATGGTATGACAATAAACCTACTGTTTTGTCTTTAACCATTTGGGATTCTTTAAGACAGATTTTCCAACAGTTGAATTGTTAGGCAAAAGAATGAAAACAATTTAAGATGTTTCTTTCCAGAAGGATTTATGTCAGATTATATTCTCTTTGGCAGCGTATGATAGTTGGATCTCGCTTACAATTATGTGGCTATGTAGGTGATAACTTTCTTTACTTGAGAGGCAGAGAGACAGGGAGAGAAAGCTCCTAAGCATTGGTTCATGTTCCAGTGACCACGTGACCAGGGGTGCCATCAGGACCAGTACACAGTGCAGGGCTCGGAGCTGGGGAGCAGGAGTACATGGACTAGAACCATCACGGGTGCTGCTTAGCATCCTGCCTCGGTCGGGAACAGGAGCCAAAACCAAAGCTGGGGATCAAACCCAGGCACTCTGACTTGGCGTGCAGTGTCATAACGGCTACGCTTAATGCTCGCTCTTATTATTACTCCTGAGATTCTATTTTTAACTTCTTTTTAAAATCATTGTTTTATGATACAGTTCCATAGGTTTTGGGATTTCTCTTAATCCCTCCCCAAATCCCTCCGTCCTACCTGAGTTCCCCTATATTATTACTCTAGTATAATTCTTCCTAGACAGCGATATGTCCATCATTGCGGGTATGGACAATGGCAGAAAGTCCAGCATCCTATTGTCAAGATATAGTTAACAGTTTCATTGGGAGTCCATCTTTGTCTGGAAGTAGAGATGCATACTGCATTGTATCCTCACATCTGGATATGATAATCTCCATTACGCGGTTACTATACATTCCCTTAAATGAAAGGCCACAATACAAAATCAACAACAGGAAGGAAAAACAGAAATTTGCAATGCCATGAAGTTAAATGACATGTTACTAGATATGACAGTCTCCATTACAAAGCTACTGTACATTCCCTGAAATGAAAGCCACATAACAAAATCAATAACAGGATGAAAAAAAATTAACAACATCATGAAGTTAAATAACATATTACTGAATGACCAATCTGTCAACGAAGAAATGAAAAACAAAATCTACCTTCTTGAAGAAAATGATGCTACTGTATGATCTATGAGTAAGTGAAGAATTTAATGAGAAAGAAACTATTTTGAAGAGGTGGAACTAAAAATAAGTCAAAATCCATGAGATAAAGCTTCCATTGATCTTTGTTGGTGAGATATGTCTTCTGTAGGCAACAAATAGATGAGTTTTATTTTTTTAATCCAGTCTACTAATCTATGATGTTTGATTGATGAGTCTAAGTTATTTACATTCAGGATTAATATGAATGGTGGTAATTTGGTTCTGTCATTTTAGCAATGGGTTGTTCATTGATTGAGTCTTCTGTTGTCATGTTACTGGGAGGTTCTTCACATTTGCCTTTGGTTTTGGTAGGTGCTATTCCTCTTCTCTGTCAAGAGAACATCTTGAAGTCTCCTTTGTAGGGCAGGTTTGGAAGAGGCATATTCTTTCAACTTTTCTTTTATTTCATTTTCAAAGACAAAGGAAAGTTTTGCTGGGTACGTTATCCTGGGTTGACAATTTTTTGCTTTTAGAATCTGGAATATGTCGCTCTATTCTCTTCTTGCCTGTAGAGTTTCCTGCCAGAGGCCTCCTATGAATTTAATTACTATTCCTTTATATAGCAATTGATTTTTTTTCATGTGCACATTTAAGGATTTTTTTTTTCTTATGTTTGATTGAAGAGAGCTTGGTGATCATGTGTTGTGGCGAAGATCTCTCTTGATCAACCCTGTTGAGAGTTCTGTGCCACTCCTGATGTTATTCCCAATTCTTTCTCTAGATTATGGATATTTTTCTTTAATATTTCATTAAATGCACTTTTAAATCTAGCTTCTCTTTCTGCACCTTCTGGGACTCTCATAACTCTTATATTTGTCCTTTTAGTGGTGTCTTTCAATTTGTGAATACTTTTATTAGCAGGACCCAGCTCTGTGCTTCCAGCTTTTTGTTTGTTTCCCGCTGGTGACAGGGAATATCTTCCAACTCTGAGATTCTTGCTTCTGCCTCCTTCATTCTATTTTGGAGACGCTCCACTGTATTCTTCATTTCTGAAATGTCAGCTTTCATTTGATTCATTTTCTGTGTGACATGTTCCTTAAATTCCTTGAACTCCTGTATTATGTTCTGCTCATTATTGATAAGAAGTTTGATAACAAGTGTTTTGAATTCCGTATCCCCCATTTTCTCAATGTCTTCCTCAGTGAACTCTGAGGTTGGCAAATGCTTTTGTTCTTTTGGAGGGGAGTTTTCAGTAATATTCATTGTGCCTCTGTCTCTTCTTTTGCTCTTGGTCATTATACTTGTGGTTATCAGATTCTTGTGCTTGTGGCAGGTTTCTAAGCTGTGTCACCCACAGGTCTACAGTTTGATTTTACTTATTGTGGCGCATGGCTCTTTGTTTGCAGTCACTTGTGCCATTCCCTGCAGTTTGTTCCAGGTCTGGGTTCTAATGTTAGAGTTCTACAATGGTGTCCGTAGCAGTAGCTCCTGGCTCACCACTCTCCATCTCCTGTGATCCCATGTTGAAGCTGCACCGTTGTCTGTTCAACTTTTCTCCTACTTCTGGTTCGAGCAATTGCCAGGATTAGGGAGACACCAGGTATCCTGTATAGCTAGGTTGTTGGTGGTGTTGATCTTGCTGCAACCTGTTGGGCATTAGGTCTGAGGGCCACATGGACCTATTTTGACGGCATGATGCCAAAGTTGGTATTATTTTCCCTGTGAGCTCAGTGAGTTTGCTCACAGCTCAGCACATACACAGCTCACTGTTGTCCCTGCAGTTGTAAAATTTTTCCACACTGTACAACATGGTGCCTGATGTGCCACAGTAGGGTTCTTGATCTGCTGGCCATGATGTCTGAGGGCTACCCAGACCTGTCTTGGGTGGAACCTGTAGGATGCCACGTTGTTGCAGTTCACTCCCAGCTCAGTACATGCACAGTATTCTCCATAACCTTTGCCTCCCAATAGAAAATGATGCCTGATTAGGCTGTAATAGCGTGGACTGGCTGTGAAATGTACCCTGTTTGCACACCACCTGTCTGGGACCTGGTGCTTTGTCTCTGAGCCTGGTTCAAATCAAACAGACCAGCAGTTCTTTGTCTGCGTTCACCTCCTGATTTCCCGGTGAACATCCTTTCTCACCTTTTTACTCGTAGAGTTCTGGCTGCCAGTGCAATTCAGATCACATCTCACTGAATGCCAGTGGGGTATGGTCATGGCAGCCCCTCACAGTTGTGTCCACTGCTTTCCTATGTCCTTTAGTCTCCAGGTGTCCCTCTGCTGTCATTCTGTCCTCTGCTATATCCTGGAATGTGCCCTCTGGTTCACACTGGCTGATGTTTCTCTGTTTGTTTATACATTTCCTTACCCTTTCCACCATTTTGATTGTAATTTACTTTTAAGATGCTTTAAAGACTTTTTTTTTTATTAGAAAGGAAGATTTTACAGAGAGAAAAGGAGACACAGAGAGGTCTTCCATCCACTGGTTTACTCCTCAAGTAATTCCCACAGCCAGAGCTGAGCTGGATTCCAGGAACTTCCAGTTCTCCTATGTGAGTGCAGGGACTTGAGCAATCCTCTGCCACAGCTGGAAGCTGGATCAGAAGTGCAACCGCTAAGTCACAAACTAACATCCATGTGGGATGCCTGGCACTGCAGGTAGAGAATTAGCCTACTATGGCACCACACTGGTCCCAACTTTTGAGATTCTTAAAAGTGACTAACAACATCACCTGAAGTGAGCAGGTATACTTTCTCCATGAATTATTCGTGGTTTGTTAAATCCATTATTTATCTATGACTTTTTATTAACTCAGAGTTACATGTATGAGATTTTCGTTTATACGATCAGGCATTTGACCTAGCAATTAAGCCAGCAGGTTAAAAAAAAAAAAAGCCTGCATCTCATATTAGAAGTCTGGGTTCAAATCCTGAATCCACTGTTGAGTCCAACTTTGTGTTATCCTATGCTCTAGGATTTGCAGGTAATGGCACAAGTAGCTGGGAACCTGCCACCCGTGTACGAGAGCTAGATTGAGCTCTTGGCTCCTGGCTTTGGCCTATACCACCACCCCTGGCCATTTCAGGCAGTGCAGAAAGGGAACAGGAAAGTGAGAGGTGTTATTTGCTGCCTCTCTTGAGTTGCTGACGTTAAATCTAATCTTCACTAAGGAATGGTGAAGCTAGATCAAAATGTCTGATGCATTGCGCAGAGGCACATGGACAACCTTTGTGAGCTTTGGAGGTGGAGGAATTGAAGGAAGACCATCTTCTGCTGCTGTCTTGCTAAGTTATCACTGAAGTTACTTAAGGTGGTCATTGGCTTGTTCCAAATATTCTGCTTCTCTTTTGGAGATCGTACAGTCCCAGCTCCTTCTCAAATTAATTGCAGGCTGTGTCTTGCTTTGGTTGCTAAAATAAATAGGAAGGTGACAGAGGTCACGTCTGGGGAGAAACTTGAAGAGTAGATGCATGTTTTCCGTTTTGTGTGCCTTGATGTCACAAAAGCATGTGTGGAGAAGGAGGCTCTATCAGCCTGGGTCCCTGAAAGATCACAGGGAACCGAGTATCCTCACCAAACTGTAGTGGGTGGTTAAGCGTGGGCAAAATGTCAAGACGAACGGATAACAAAACTGTGATACATCTACCCCCCATGGAATACTACTCAGCCATTAAAAAGAATGATATTCTACCATTTGCAACCAAATGGTCCCTAACAGAGACCACTATGCTCAGTGAAATAAGCTAGTCCCAAAAAGATAGATATCCCATGTTCTCTCTGTAATAAGGCAATCTTCATGCAAAATACAAGATTGATAGATTTATAGGTAAACATGTATCTACATATATTCATCTGGAGAAACTGTGTAAGGGAGAGTAGCATGCCGAGAAATGAGGATACAATGCAGTAAGGATCTCTACTCCTGAATAAAAGGTGTCCTCCCAATAAAACTGTTAAATCTAATTTTTGACATAGGATGCTAAACTTTCTGCCATTGTCTATACTTGCCATGTCAGAATACAGTTAAATGGCAGAATGATGGACTTGTGACTGTTGCTGAAGTACTATACTATTGTAATAATGTAGGGGAAAAGAGCAAGGGGGTGGGCATGGCGAGGGTGGAGGGGAAATTCTTGAGTTGATGGAACTAGTTCATGAAAAAATAAAATTCCATAAAGAGAAATAATTGTGGACAAAAAATACACAAGCAGCATGTTAAGTGTATGAGATTTTTTAGTTTTTTTCCTGCTATGAAATCTTGAGCACACTGATGCTACACTGTTCGTTGCGTGCTGCATTGAGAGGGTGGTCTCATCCCTGATCCAAGCGGAGTCAGAGCAAGTGGGCGGTCTCCTTCCCTGGAGCTGCGACCTCCAATCCCTTTATAGTCTTTTTCTCCTCCCAAGAACCATAGCCTCTTTTCTCCTCAGCGCACCACACAGCTTGGTTTTGCTTCGTCAATTGTATATCCTCTGTTCAAAGGCAAGAAGAAAGGAAGTTCTGGTTGGAAAGGAGTCTGGTTGGAATATCAGGTTTAAAGTTTATTCAGCGAGTCAAACTGAAGATTTAAACCCCGAAACAATCAGTCAGTTGCCTGAGTTGGCAGTCTGACAAGCCTGCATGGAACAAAACTGGGCCTGTGGTGCAGGGGAAGACACACAGAGTGTGCATTAGGGCACATTTTCCACCAGGAATCCCCCCATAACTAGCCCTCTCCCCATTGTTCCTTCAAGCATGTTCACTTATTGGCCAATCACTACTCAAGTTGGCATCCGCATCCTTGATCAGCTCTGATGATTAAGGTGTGGCGTTCCCTCTCTCGTTTTTTATTTGTTGATTTGACAGGCAGAATTATAGAAATAGAGGGAGAGACAGAGAGAGAGAGAAATCATCCATCCCCGCATCATTCCCCAGACTGTCCCAGCAGCCAGGGTTTGGCTAGGCTGCAGCCATTACCTAGGTGCTGGGCACTTTGACTGAATCTATCATATGAGTGCAGGGACCATGAACTTGTACCATGTACTGCTGCTTTCATACACACACTAATAGGGAGCTGCTTTGGAAGCGGAGCAACTGGGACACGTTAAGAGTGCCTGTGTGGGATGCTGGCTTTGCAGGAGGCAGTTTTATATGCTACACCACAACACTTTATCCTCACTCACTTTTTAGATTTTCCACTTTTTAGATTTTGAAGTATACTATTTTCAGCAACTCTATGTCTCCTTCTGTGACCCCATCATACAGTTTCTTTACTACTTCGTATAACTTTATGAGTCAATAGAGCTTAAAAAGTTATGTAATTCACTCTCACTGCCTAAATACCTGATGCCTGAAAATACTTCCTTTCTTTTTGTGACTCTGATATGTAGAATATGATAACGATCTACTTTCAAAGTTGGGTTTGACCTTGAGATGTCTTTCTTCGTTACTAAAACAAAGCACACACAAAATAATTCTGTGGTTATTTCCTGTCTCAAATGACATGCGCAATCCCTGTGTCTGTAGCTGCCTGCACTTTGGTGTTGGTGCATCTGACACCCATTTAGGAAACAGATGTTCAGAATGAGGCTCTGGGGAGGAGCCTGGTAAGTGCACTGAACTTCCCTCCATTAAACTGGGGGTAATGAAACCTTCCCCAGTTTACATCGCCACAGCGGTGGTCAGGAACATCAATCTGAATGTATCCCTCCTCCTTCACTACCTAAAGATTTCATTTGCTGACAACTGGGTGTTCAAGATTGGAGGGAAGAAAGCAAATAACCTAGCCTTGGGGCCATAAGGAGGATGAATGGGGACATGGGGAACTGGGATTGCAGCAAACCTACAGCATGGGAGAGTGCTGCCTGGAGTGATGGCAGCAGCTTGCTGAAGATGTGTCACCAAATATACTTTTTCTGTTTCCGCACTGGCATCTTTCTGAAAGCTCTCTCTAAGAAACAATCTTCGATTTAGTCCTGTCATTTTAGCAATGAGTTGTTTATTGTTTGATTTAATCTTCTGTTATAATTTTACTGGGATAGTCTTCACATTTGTTTTTGCTTTTGGTGGGTGCAATGTAAATAGCTTAAACCCAGCAATCAAATGTCATAGATTAGTAGACTGGATTAAAAAAAACCCCAGTTACATATTAGTCACTCAGTAGCATGTTATTTAAGTTTATTGTTCTGTAAATTTCTATGTTTCTTCCTGTTGTTGATTTTGTATTGTGGTTTTTCATTTAAGGGGATGTAGAGTAACTGTGTAATGGAGACTATCATATCCAGATGTGAGGATACAATGCAGTCTGCATCTCTACTTCCAGATCAAAGATGGACTCCCAATGAAACTGTTAACTATATCTTGACAATAGGATGCTGGACTGTTTGCCATTGTCCATGCCTGCAATGATGGATTTGTGACTTTAATGAAGAACTATACTACTGTATTAACATAGGGGAAGTCAGTGGGGGGGGGGATTCTTGGGGATGGGGGAAAGGAAATCCCAAAACCTATGGAACTGTATTATAAAATAATAATAATAAAAAGAAAGAATATTTAAAAAACAAAAATTAAAAAAAACCGAAACAAAAAAACAAAAAGACCCTCATTTATCTGTTGCTTACAGGAGACACATTTTACCAATAAAGATCAGTGGAAGCTATATCTCATAGACTTTGATGTTTTGTTTTTATTTTCATTTCTTCAAAATAGTTTTTTCTCATATTAAATTCTTCACTGACACATAGATCATACAATAGCATCATTTTCTTCAAGAATGTTTTAATTTTCTTTTTCATTTCTTCAACAACACTTGGTCATTCAGTAGCCTGTTATTTAATTTCATGGCATTGTAAATTTCTGTTTTTCTTCCTGTTGTTGATTTTGTATTGTGGCCTTTTATTTAAGGGGATGTATAGTAACTGTGTAATGGAGATGATCATATCCAGATGTAAGGGTACAATGCAGTATGCATCTCTATTTCCAGACAAAGATGGACTCCCAATGAAAGTGTTAACTATGTCTTGACAATAGGATGCTGGACTTTCTGCCATTGTCCATGCCTGCAATCATGGAATAGGACTGTGCATGAAGAACTATACTATAGTAGTAATATAGGGGAACTCAATGTGTGGGTGGAGGGCACAGGGTCAAGGAAATCCCAGAGTCTATGGAACTGATTCATAAAATAATAATAATAATAAAGTTGTGAAAAAAATCTTACAAATTTGATAATGAGTATGTTTCTGGGGCCTAAGTTCTTTCTGGCATTGGGCTAAGACAGAGTAGTCTACAGGCATGAATGAGATGGCAGCTTCTATCCGTTAGGAATGAAAATGCTTTGTACATGCATGGCCAGTCACAAGCATCTCAAAATCCCGCTGTGGATTAAAGTGCTTTACCAGGAACAACAGTGGGCATCTATGGCATTCTAGCAGTATATTTGTCAAGGTCTATACTATGCAGTAATTAGAAACTGAAGCAGCTGGCCATTCCAGTATTCTTCGGATAAGAACTCAGGCACAATATGAAGAAGTCAGAGAGTGATATTGGGGACTCAGACTGGCATATGGCAGTCCATTATGGGGCATAATGAAAGCTGTGCCTGCTCTAGCCAGAACAACGACAGAGTCAACAGTTAGCGTTTTCTTCAACTATATATATGATTAATACTTTCTTCTGTATGCTGAATAGTTTTGGGGTAATTGCTTTTTAAAATTATTTCTTCCAATTTTTATTTCCCAATTTATTTTTAAAAGAAATTCATTTTATTTTTTATGATGTTTCCATCGTTGAAAGGAATGCATGCGCACATAGACCACTGATCAGGGTGGGAAGTGTCAAGCAATGGGGAAAGTGGAAGAGACAGTTATTTCCAATTCTTTTTTTCCTCCTGTATCCAGGGCAATTGGAAAGAGAAGGGAAGAACATTGCTCCACGCGGCCCAACTGCATCAGTACCCAGGGATGGATATGGCCATTCAGTATCCTCCCAGAGTCCCTGACGTGGAACATGTTCTGAAGGTAGTTCTTCAGTAATTTCAATGTTGATTTCACTGCTCCAAGGTTGAGGAAATCCTTCCAATGTCCATTGGTTGATACAATCCACCTTTGAGTCTCCACTCACCCAGATACTTGCTGTCAAAGTTTGGCCAAGAGAGTTGTCCAATTTGTTCTGCCCTGCATCTTCTACCAAGGTATTAGAAGTCCTCTGCAAGCTTCAATGTCATGTCCCCCATGTGCATCTGGGCATGCCATCCACTGCACAGGTTTCACCAACCAAGGAGGCCTGTCCTGACATGTGCACTCTATGGTCAGACAATAGATCCTGTAATTTTCTTTGTGATTGAAGTTTTCAGTCCAGTGGTCCAGTTCAGGCGGGGTCTCCAAAGCTAGCCTGAGATGATCCCAGACCTGACTCCTCTGTATGCCAGACAATGTGCGGTCTGGCTCAAAATATTATCCACATCAGCTTACACACACTGATGCTTGCATTTGCTTGGCTTATTCTGTCCCTAACCCCATCTCTTATGCAAACCGATGGTTGCTGCAGCCCAGCCCAACTCTGCCCACCACACGCTTGGGCCTCACACACACCAGCAGAAACTGTAACCTAATCAGAATGACATCCAATAGCCCTGACCAGGTCTGCTCCCAGCTCTGGTTCCTGCATATGATGGTGTCCAACAGACGAGTGTAGTCTGTCCCACCCACGTCCTATTTGGCTTTCATATACACCAATGATGCTTCAGCCTAGCTCAGCCTAACTAACCCTACTATACAACCTACACTTATGCTGGTAGGTGCTACCACCTTTCCAGCCAGATCTACTCCCAGCCCTGGTTCTCATGCTCACTGGTGGGAGCTACTGCCCATCAGAGAGGTGTCCACAATTTTCCTATTAAGCCCACTCCCAGTCCTGGAATCTCACACTTTCCGGGTGGTTCTGCTTGACAGGACTTACCCTCAGTCCCAGCACTTTCCACCTGATGCTGCAGCTGAGCTGGACCAACCTGCACTTACTCTAGCTCATGCCTGTACCAGTAGTGGCTATGGTCACTTAGCCCAGCCTGGCTCTCTCCCTAACCCAGTTCCCATGTGGGCCAATGGGTTTTGTAGCCCTGTATAGCCTAGCCCAGTAATTTGGTTTTATTTATACTATAGAATTGCTTTTGTTTGGGGCTTGATTTAAACGTTAATTGGCTTTAACAATAAATGATTTCTTGGTGTGGGATTGATTCCTCTCAAATGTTTATGTATTCATTCTAGGTGCTGCTCTTGTTTAATATGGAATAATAAGGTGAAAATGAAGGGATATTGTAATTTTAAACAATTAGGACTTGATATATTTGCATGCACTGCTCTTCAAAGTTATTAAATTCTATGGCAAAGTCACAAAACCCCTGCTCCACTAAGAACTCTGTGTGCATGCCTGCTTTTGGAGCTTTGGTATATCATTTGGTAAGTTTGATTCCAGGAGGATTTGCCAGTACAGAGGGGTAAAGTTCAGAGAGCAATCTTTTTAAACATTTTTGTTCAGATTTATTTGTTTATTTGAAACACAAAGATATATAGAGAGAGGAGGAGAAGCAGAGGCAGAGTCCTTTCATCTGCTGGTTCACTCCACAAATGGCTTCTATGGCAGGGCAGTGCCTGAGAAGCCAGGAGCCTGGAGCCTCTTCCAGGTCTCCCATGGGGGTACAGAAACCCAAGCACATGGGCCAGCTGCTGAGGGCAATCTCCTTAACCCCCTCTGGTGGAAAGGGGGAAAATTCTCCAACAATTCTGCTTAGCCTGGAAAATTTATTGAATTGGGTTATTTTCTGTGAGCCTCTTTGCCTTGCCAATTAGCTTTTACTTAGATAAGCAAGAAAAACCGTGTCACCTTTAACAACACTCATCGCCAGCACACATGCAGACTAGATCATGTACAAGAAGGTATTTGCAAATTAACTGAAATGTCATTAGAAAACTTTCAGTTGGGCACGGTGTAGCCTAGCAGCTAAAATCCTCACCTTGAACGTGCCGGTTCTAATCCCAGCAGCTCCACTTCCCATCCAGCTCCCTGCTGGTGGCCTGGGAAAGCAGTCGAGGATGGCCTAAAGCCTTGGGACCCTGCACCCATGTGGGAGACCTGGAAAGAAGTTCCTGGCTCCTGGCTTCGGATCGGCATAGCATCGGCCATTGTGCTCACTTGGGGAGTGAATCATTGGAAGAAAGATCTTCCTCTCTGTCTCTCCTCCTCTCTGTATATCTGACTTTCCAATAAAACTAAAAAAAAAAAAAAAAAAAAAAGAAAAAGAAAAAAAATCTTTTAAAAAAAAGAAAACTTTCAGTCAAACAAAGACAGGAAACTTGCCACTTTCATGTTGAGCTAACCTTAAGAAAAAAAAAAAGCAGGAAAAATTTACTTTTAGATTTTTCAACAAAAATCTGTCCTAATTTAGAACAAAATCTTATCATTTCTACCAGCAAGGGAGAAATCTCTGTGATTTTGAAACCATCCTTGCTGCTGTGTTTGAGAAAAATGAATCTTGTTGAAGTGTCTTCGGCTGGCATTTTCTTTTATGAGTTGATGGAAATCTGCTCAGCCAGAGTATTGTGTGGTTCAAAACACATATTTCTCTCAGCACTCTTCAGGGGCTCTGAGCTCCCTGGATGCCAAAGATAACACTTAGCTCAGCAATTTCTCATAAATCATTGGGACAAAGAACATGAAACGAAAAAAAGAAACCAAGAATTCAATAATAAATATGGCAAGGTGCACAAACAAGGGAATTGAAACCAGATGAAAAGGAGCCTCCACGCAGAAGGCCAGGCACGCATTCCGCCTGCCTGCTCAAAGCTCCCGGTAATCCGCCCGCCGAGCCTGCTCTCCCTGCAGCATCAGCTTACTGCGTCCAGTGCGCTGGCTTGGGAATGTTTATGGGGGGTGGATTTAAGGCTTTCACATAAAACTGAAACATTGGTGCAGTTTATTTTAGTTTGTTCAAGGCCTCAGGCCATTATGCAACGAAGGGGAAAATGGTGTTTATTGTGCTGTAAGGAGTACTGGGACCATATGTCTCAAAATAAATTCTGGATGTGTGTTTATAATGTAACTCCATTTATGCAACATGTATTTATTTAAGCATGAAGTTACATGCATGGTAATAAAGTACGGTGAGTTTGGCTTTCAAACAATAATGTGAGAACTTCAGGAGCCCTCTAGGAAGATAAACTTAGCCCCAAAAGGTTGATCTCACCCAACATGCTACAGGAATATCTCTGTGTCTTGAAATGTTGCAATCCATTTACTAAAATATGTGCTACAGTAAAGGAATTTTGAATGTCAGTGGCTATGAATTCCTGGAAACACCCACACTTGGTGACATGTGTAGTATATGGCACGGGTGAAATCGTTGTCATTGCTGTTTAAAACAATGTGGAAGAAAAAGAATTTCTCCCTGTAACATTGTTCAGTGTAAGCAGAATATTGGAATGTTTTGGACTTTGTCTTATCTTATAATAAAGTCATTTGACTTTGAATACTTTTTTACACTTTAAAAAATTATTGCCATCATTTTATGATATAGTTCCATGGGACCTGGGATTTCCCTTACCGCCATCCAACTTCTCTCTCACCCACACTGAGTTACCCTATATTGTTACAACAGTATAGTTCTTCATGAACAGTCTTAAATCCACCATTGCAGGCATGGACAATGGCAAACAGTCCAGCATCCTATTGTCAAGAGAAGATTAACAGTTTCATTGGGAGTCCATCTTTGATCCAGAAGTTGAGATACATACCAATTGTAGCCTCATATCTGGTTATGACCATCTCCATTACATGGTTACTGTACATCTCTTTAAATGATAAGTCCTAAAACAAAATCACCAACAGGAAGAAACATAGAAATTTACAATGCTTTGAAGTTAGATACCATGCTACTGAATGACTAATGTGTCGTTGAAGAAATGAAAAAGAAAATTAAATACCTTCTTGAAGAAAATGATGCTACTGTATGATCTATGAGTCAGTGAAATAGTTGATGAGAAAGAAAGCATTCTGAGGAGATGAAACTAAATTTAAAAAAATCAAAACCCATGAGACAGTTTCTGCTTAACTTCGTTGGTGAGATATGTCTTCTGTAGACAACAAATAGATGAGTTTTATTTTTTAATTCACTCTACTAATCTGATGTTTGATTGATGAGCTTAAGCCGTTTACATTCATGGTTAATGTG
The DNA here is from genome assembly GCF_017591425.1 of Ochotona curzoniae. Lineage (NCBI taxonomy): Eukaryota > Metazoa > Chordata > Mammalia > Lagomorpha > Ochotonidae > Ochotona > Ochotona curzoniae. The sequence goes on from NW_024467096.1 coordinate 28,740,142, forward strand.
AATGGTGGTAATTTGGTCCTGTCTTTTTAACAAAAGGTTGTTTATTGATTGAGTCTTCTGTTGTCATGTTACTGGGATGTTCTTCACATGTACCTTTGGTTTTGGTAGGTGCTATTCCTCTTCTCTGTCAAGAGAACATCTTGAAGTCTCCTTTGTAGGGCAGGTTTGGAAGAGGCATATTCTTTCAACTTTTCTTTTATTTCATTTTCAAAGACAAAGGAAAGTTTTGCTGGGTACGTTATCCTGGGTTGACAATTTTTTTGCTTTTAGAATCTGGAATATGTCGCTCTATTCTCTTCTTGCCTGTAGAGTTTCCTGCCAGAGGCCTCCTATGAATTTAATTACTATTCCTTTAAATATCAATTGATTTTTTTTCATGTGCACATTTAAGGATTTTTTTTCTTATGTTTGATTGAAGAGAGCTTGGTGATCATGTGTTGTGGTGAAGATCTCTTTTGATCAACCCTGTTGAGAGTTCTGTGCCACTCCTGATGTTATTCCCAATTCTTTCTCTAGATTATGGATATTTTTCTTTAATATTTCATTAAATGCACTTTTAAATCTAGCTTCTCTTTCTGCACCTTCTGGGACTCTCATAACTCTTATATTTGTCCTTTTAGTGGTGTCTTTCAATTTGTGAATACTTTTATTAGCAGGACCCAGCTCTGTGCTTCCAGCTTTGTTTCCCGCTGGTGACAGGGAATATCTTCCAACTCTGAGATTCTTGCTTCTGCCTCCTTCATTCTATCTTGGAGGCTCTCCACTGTGCCTTTTTTTTTTTTAAAGATTTATTTGTTTTTATTGCAAGTCATATATATATATATAGTGGAGGAGAACCAGAGAGGAAGATCTTCTGTCTGATGATTTACTCCCCAAGTGAGCGCAATGGCTGGAGCTGCGCCGATCCAAGTCCAGGAGCCAGAAACTTCCTCAGAGTCACTCACACAGATGCAGGATCTCAAGGCTTTGGACTGTCCTCGACTGCTTTCCCAGGCCACAAGCAGGGAGCTGGATGGGAAGCGAGATGGCTGGGATTAGAACCATCACCCATATGTGATCCCAGGTCATTCAAGGTGAGGACTTTTACCACTAGGTCACCGTGCCAGACCCTCACTGTACTTTTAATTTGCTCCGCTGTATTCTTCATTTCTGATATATCAGTTTTCATTTGATTCATTTTCTGTGTGACATATTCCTTAAATTCCTTAAATGGCTGCTTTACGTGCTTCTTATTGTTGTTAACAAGTGTTTTCAATTCTGTATCCCTCATTTTCTCCATGTCTTCCTCAGTGAACTCTGAGGTTGGCAAAGGGTTTTGCTCCTTGCAGGGGGAGTCTTTAGTAATATTCATTTGTGCCTCTTTCTCTTCTTTCGCTCTTGGTCATTTTACCACTGTTTATCAGATTCTTGTCCTTGGGTCAGGTTTCTTTTACTTTTTTTTTCATTTTTTTATTTTGACAATCTTTATATAGTTAATTTGGGTAAAAAGGTTCGAGGACTACAGGAAAGTGGGTAACATCATTATTTCCATATTGTCTCCTGCATGTATCTGAGGTAAATGGGTATATTAAGGGAGAAGCCCCACCCAGTTTCTTGGTCAGGTTTCTAAGCTGTGTCACCCACAGGTCTGCAATTCAATTTTACTTAATGTGGTTGGTGCATGGCTCTTTTTTGCAGTCACTTGTGCCACTCCCTGCAGTTTGTTCCAGGTCTGGTTTCTAATGTTAGATTTCCACAATTGTCTCCAGCTCCTGGCTCACCACTCTCCACCTCCTGTGATTCCTTGCTGGGGTGGCACTGTTGTCTGTTCAACTTTTCTCCTACTTCTGGTTCGAGCAATTCCCAGGATTAGAGAGACACCAGGAGTCCTTTATAGATAGGTTGTTGGTGGTGTTGATCTTGCTGGAACCTGTTGGGCTTTAGGTCTGAGTGCCACATGGACCTATTTTGATGGTGCGATGCCAAAGTTGGTATTATTTTCCCTGTGGGATCAGCGTATCACACTGAGCTCAGTGAGTTTGCTCCCAGCTCAGCACATACACAGCTCACTGTTGTCCTTGCAGTTGTAAATTTTTTTCACACTGTATAAAATGGTGCCTGATGTGCCACAGTAGGGTTCTTGATCTGCTGGCCATGATGTCTGAGGGCTATCCAGACCTGTCTTGGGTGGAACCTGTAGGATGCCACGTTGTTGCAGTTCACGGAGGCAGAACTGAGTTCAGTTCTGTTCCATAGCCTTAATTTCTGTAGACAAAATGGTGATGATTCAGCTCTCGAGGGCTGAATCTACCCTGATCCTGCACCACCTGTTTGGGACCTGGCTCTCTCTGCTCCTGGTTAAATCAAACAGACAGGACAGGCAGTTCTTTGTGTTCACCTCCTGAGCTCCTGGTAAACATTCCTTCCCATCTTGTTGTTGGTGGCATTCCACTTGCTGGGTCAATTTAGATCACTGCTCTCTGAATGCCACTGGGGTATTGGTCACTGCTTCATGTCCACTGCTCTCCTGTGTCTTTAATTCTCCAGATGTACTCTGCTGTCATTCTGTCCTATTTCCTGGGAATTATTCCTGTTGTCTCCCTATTTGCTACAAATGCATTACTTTGCATGACCACTCCTCCTGGTGAATTAGCAGGAAATGGGTCACAGGCTTGGGTTGGCAGCAAGTTGAGTTTCCTTTAAAAAAGGAATGTGCTCTCTGTGCTTCTCACTGACTAATGTTTCTCCATTTGTTTATACCTTTATTCCGCCATCTTGCTTTGTTTTTGAATATTTAAATTTAAGTTCATGGGGAGAGTATACTTTCAAAAGGCATCTAGGCAACCATTGTAGATTAAACCATTATTTTTTTATATGAGTCAATAATGAAACAGTCAAGCATTTCAAATTCGGCTTTTAAATACATGTATTCTTTTTTTTTTAGTAGAAATGCTTTCATGGCACATTCTATGATTAAATTAAAATCATCTTTACGATTTGATTTGATTCATCTGGCTCCTTCCAGATCTCTTTACATTTGCTTTTCACCCTTGACTTTAGTTGCCTAGAATATGCTTATCAGAAATGGATAATTGTTACACAGACCAAGCTTCCTTGTACCCCATTTCTCCAGCCCCCTCCCTCATTTTCTCCCTGTGGTCACTGTGTAGAGCCTAGCTCTGTTTTATTATTGAGGTTTCTTGTAACAGAGTCATTATCACCTGTGGATAAGCAGGTGTAGCAGACTCTAGAGCCAAACCAGTACACTCCAAGTCAGAGCCTTTCCACTTAATCACTGTAGGATTTCACCCAAGTTGCTTACCTGCTTTGGACCTTTGTTTTTTAGTATATAAACTGAAAATATTCCCAGCTCCTAACCTCTTAGTGAGTTACAATTATAATGCAATGGAGAGATTCCAGTAGAAGGTAGATCCCAAGAAACACTTGCTGGCTTTGGTCCATTAAGATACATGTACAGAGTGAGTCTTTGAGCTCTGCAGTCAGCCCTCTGTAGCCACAGCTCCCTGGAGCTTTGTGTCCTCCAGGGTGTATCAACAAGAGATTTAGAGGGTATTTATTTATTTATAGAGGCAGAGTGACAGCAAGAGAGATGGAGACAAAGTAAGGTAGGTGGAGAGAGAAAGAGTGAGAGCATCCATCTCCTTATTCACTCTCCTCCCCAAAGGGCTAAGCCTCGGGAAAGCAGAAACGTGCTACCCACCCAAGCCTGTGACCCATTTCCTGGTAATTCACCAGGAGGAGTGGTCATGCAAAGTAATGCATTCGTAGCAAATAGGGAGACAGCAGGAATAATTTCCAAAACCTTGGCTGCATGAAGAAATGGGTATCTACTTTAGGGAGACTTGAAGTGCTGAGTAGAGAGTTATCTCAGGAAGGGGTGGATACAAGCACACGTTGGCACTGTAGGTTGCAGGCTACAGCAGTAGGCCTCATGTACCTCGTGTGTGTGTGTGAATGAGGGGGTGAGACAGATCTTAATATTAAAATGAAGAAAACGGTGATCTTTGTATACTTTTTGACCCTTCTGTATAGATGTTGCTTTTGTGGTAGGTTCTGGATCAGTCCAGGGATGCTAATGACTGCATTTGTTTCTTGAATGTTCCTTGAACCTGAAAGGCAGCTTTGAAGACTATCAGGTTTTTCCAGGATCTTGAAACAGAAATGAGTCACATTCAAGACTTTTAAGCCTTAGCTGGTGACTAATCCAGTTCTCTCAGGAGAGAGGCAGGGAGACAATTACTTGATTCATCACTGCTGCTTCTCAGGGTCTGGTTTGTCAGGAGTCAGGAATCAGAGCCGGGCACTGAGCAGACATTCCAGTGTGAGAGATGGGCTTGTTAACTCCTAGGCTAAATAGCTGCTCCAGATTGAGAGACACACAGACAATTACAACCATGCTAAGCATGTACAGATTGCATTCTTATTATTTCCTTTTAAAAATTATATAAATTTTATATTTGATAATTTTTACATAGTTGATTAGGGTGATAAGAGTCAAGGGCTAGAGGAAAGTGGGTGAGACCATTGTTTTGACATTCTCATTTTTTTTTCCTGTGTCTGGGGGGAGGGGAGAGATAGGGGAAAAGCCCCACCTAGCCTCCCAACCATCCCAGGGTCCCCGACGTGGGGCATACTCTGAGGGCACTGCTTAAGTGGTTTTGACAGTTCAACAGTTCTGTATTGCTGCTGATCTTGCCACGCCAATCGCTATGGAATCTCTCCAGACTCCACTGGCTGACACAGTCCACCATAGAGTCTCTGCTTGTCCAGGTATTCACTGCCAACTCTTGGCTGGGGTAGTTGATCGATTTGTTTTGTCTTCCATCATCTGTTATAGTATCAGGTGTCCTCTGCATGCTCCAGTGTACTGCAGTATCCTCCATGTGCACTTGGATATGCCGTCCACTGCTCCATCTAGGCCACTGAGGAGGCCGAGCTCTGACACATGCATTCCATGGTCAGACCTTGGAACCTGCAGTTTCCTCCATGGTTGGAGTTCTGAATCCAGTGGGTCAGTTGGGAGAGATCCCCAAAGAAACTTCATCTGAGGTGATTCTATATCTGATTCTTGTGTGTGCATGCCAGTACAGGGTCCAGCATAATCTATCACCCAAAACAGGCTATGTGTACACTGTTAGTTGCAATTGCTGGGTTAGTAGTTCTCAGCCCTTTTACACAAACTAATAGGTGTTGCAGTCCAGCTCGATCCTGCCCACCACACACTCAGGCCCCATGTAAACCAGTGGGAATTGTAGTCTAGTCAAAGCAACCCACAATAATCCCCACCAGTCCTGCCTCCTGCCCTGGTTCCCGTACTTTCCAGTTTGTACAGCAGGCTGGTCCAGTCTGTCTCACATCCCATACGGCTGTTGTGCATGTCAATGGGCACTGAAGCCTAGTTCAACTCAACCAGCCCCACTATCCTGTCCACACGTATGCTGGCAGGTGCCACTCTCTGTCTAGCCATTCCTGTCCCAATCCTGGTTCTCATTCTCACTAGTCAGAGTGGCAACCCAAGAGGAGGTGCCCACTATTTCCCTACTAGTTCCACTCCCACTCCCAAGTCTTGCAATCGCCAGGTGGTACTGCAGTTTAGCTCAACAGAGATTTCCCCCTGTGCCAGCATCTGCTAGTTGATACTGCATTAAAGCCCAACCAACCCTCACCCCACTCTGGCTTATGCATGTACCAGCAGGTACAGTTCACCCAGCCTGGCTTGTCCCCAGTCCAATTTACATGTAGGCCAACAGGTATTGTATCCCTGCCTGGTGTAGTCTGCCCCCAATCCCAATGCTCATGCTCACCAGTGGAAATAGTGGCCCAGCAGGGGAGCTCCCTGCAGCCCCCCTACTGGGTTAGCCCACTCTCCCCCAGGTCTCACTTGTACTGGTTAGGTGCTACAGCCCAGTCTGGCATGGCTTGTTTCACCTTAGCCTTTGCCACTGGATGCTGTAACCTGGCCTGGACTGGCCTGGCCTGCCCCTAGTTCCTGCTCATACTGGTGGGGACAACAGCCTAGCAATCCCAGCCAGCCTCAGGTCCTGGCCCTACTAAGAACTGGCTGATATTGAAGCCCAATCTGGCATGACCCACAGCCCATTCTGGCTCTCAGATTTGCCAGCAGGTGATATGAACTGGCCCAGCCTGGCTTGCCCCAGACTTGAGCCCATGGTAAGCCCATGGGTACAGTAACCTGGCCTGGTCTGGGCTGCTTCCTGTCTTGGTTCTTGCACTCACCCACAGGGACTGTGTCCTGACAGAGGAGTTGCCAAGTGCTTCCATCAGAACATCTCCCAATGTCAGATCTCATGGACAATGGTGGGTCAATGGGCCAGCCCTTACTTAGCACACCTACGGTCTTAGCAGGAACAATGGCCTCTCCTGACTGGCCCTCACCCATTTCAATTGTTATTGTTGGGTGCTACAGCCCAGCCACACCTGATCCATACCCAGTCACAGCTTACACATGGCTCCACAGAGACAGAGACCTAGCCCAACACATCCTACACACATCCTGGTTCTCACGAGCTTTAGTGGGTGCTAGAGTCTAGCCCAGTTTTGCACACCCTGGACCCACTCTACACTTGTGCCGAGAGAGACTGCAACCATGTCCAGACCAGATGACAGCCCCATTCCAACTATGGTCCACTATTTATTTATCTTATTGGAAAGGCAGATTTTCAGAGAGAAGGAGATGTAGGAAGAAAGATCTTACATTTGCTGGTTCACTTTCCAAGTGACTGCAATGGCCAGAACTGAGCAGATTCAAAGCCAGGTGTTTCTTCCAGGTCTACCACATAAATGCACATTTCCAAGGCTTTGGGCCATCCTAAACTGATTTCCCAGCCACAAACAGGGAGCTGGATGGGAAGTGGGGTGGCAGGGACACAAACTGTCACCCATATGGGATCCTGGGGTGTAAAAGAAGAGGATTTAGCCACTGAGTCATTCCTCCAATCTCCCTATTATTTTCTAAAAAATATAGCATAAGAATAATAGAGCATTTACTACTATCTAGTAGTATATTAGATACTACTATCTAATACAATGTAGACATTAGTTAAAGTATACAGAGAGGATGTACATGTTAGACAGAATTATTTTGTTTAATGGAGTTGAACAGCCTCAGATTTTAGTACGTACAAGTACCTATAACCAATCTCCTACAGATACAAAGAAACAAGTGTATTTTTTTAAATTTAGAAATAGATGAGGGGCCAGTGCAGTGACACAGCATGCTAATTCTCCACATGTGGTGTGTGCATCCCATATGGGTGCCAGTTCCTGTCCGGCTGCTCCACTTCCCATCCAGCTCCCTGCTTATGATCTGGGAAGGAAGCAGAAGATAGTTGATGTCCTTATGCCCCTGCACTCAAGTGGGAAACCAGGAAAGAAGCTCCTGGCAACTCCTGGCTTCAGGTTAGCTCAGCTCTAGCCATTATGGCCGTTTGGGGAGTGAACCAGCTCTGTTTCTCCTTCTGTCTCTGTAATATCTGACTATAAAAAAGAAAGAAAGAAAGAAAGAAAGAAAGAAAGAAAGAAAGAAAGGAAGGAAGAAAGAAAGAAAGAAAGGAAGGAAGAAAGAAAGAAAGAAAGAAAGAAAGAAAGGAAGAAAGAAAAAAGAAAGAAGGAATAATAAAAAAAATGGATGGAGAGGGGATGGGCATTTGGCCTCATGATTAATTTGCTATTTAGTATGTCTTTGCTCCATGTCAAAGTACTTCGACTCAGTCTTCAGCCTCACGTCCAATTCCAGCATCTTGCTAAAGCAGACCCCGGGCAGCAGCAGGCATGGCTCAAGTAGCAGGGCTCGTGCCACCCATGTACATTTCCAGCTTCTGTCCCTTCAGCCATTGCGAGCACAGGACAGTGCACCAGTGTATGGGAGCTTTCTCTCTGTCTGCCTCTCAAATAAATTAACAAAATTAAAAACAAATCTACCAACTGTTTTTTTTTTCTTTTAACCACTGTTACCATATTGTCTATCTAATGGTACTTTGGTTTATGGATACACCTTAATTTGTTGCATTAATCCCCTTCATTAGCTTTTTTAATTGTTTCAAAAATTTTTGAGGTTATAAACAATGTGACAACCTTATTCACACTTGTTTCCTTAAAATCATTAGAGTTTCTCTTCAGCTTCATAAGGTGAGTGAGAAAATCAGATTTCCCTTTAATGGGGGTTCATTCTTCACACAGCTGAAACTCAAAAGCCTCCTATGGCATCCATCTTCCTTCCCCTACACTTTAACAATAGGTTTCAGCCATCAAGATGCCCAAATGGGATCCTCAATAATAACACTATCCTTGAACTTGATCTTTTCTGTGGCCAACAAAGGAAATCGCCAGATATTCCTTGTGTCTATGCTTTCATGAGAATCCCTCAAAACCCCACCTTGAGTGGGAGCTGTGCCATACTCTTCCAGAGAAACAAGACTCATAACAGCAACACAGAGATGTGGGGTCCTCTATCACTCAGAGCTCAATCATTTGAAACTCAATTGTCTCATTACTGGAACCACCCCCTAGAGGATCCTGAGTTCTCACACACTCCCTCATATCCCAGTTCTCTTTCATCTTTTACTAGCCTATTGCCTCCACTCTGCAACTTGATCTATCAGAGAGGAGCTGGGCTGCAGTCACTCACAGTGGGACCTGTTGCCGTTTGGTAGAAGTAAGCTTTGTCTTCTGAAAAAGGCAGTTAATGGAGAGACTGGTGCAATTGGTGTACATGTCATACCCCTTTCTCTGACTTAAATAAATGTAAACAAAAACTAAGCAGGGGACCTGGCATGGTAGCGTAGCTGCTAAAGTCCTCGCCTTGAACGCGCTGGGATCCCATATGGGCACTGGTTCTAATCCTAGCAGCTCTGCTTCCCATCCAACTCCCTGCTTGTGGCCTGGGAAAGCAATTGAGGATGGCCCAAAGCCTTGGAAATCTGCACCTGTGTGGGAGACCTGGATGAGGCTCTGGGTCCCTGGCTTCAGATCAACTGAGCTCTGGCTGTTGCAGCTGCTTGGGAAGTGAATCAATGGGTGGAGGATCTTTCTCTTTGTATATCTGACTTTGCAATAAAAATAAAATGAATCTTAAAAAAAAAAAACTAAGGAGGTTTTCAGAGGACATCATATGCAGTACAGAACCACTGTTACTGTGAAACTCCCTGTTAGAATTGGTGCCATGCTCAATAGCTACTAAGGTAACCGATTGCATTGCATGACGATTTTGTTTTTGAGATTTGTCTCATTTTTGCATTGGAAATGCAGATTTACAGACAGAAAGGTTGACTACCTGCTGGTTCATTCCCCAAGTGGCTACAAGTGGCCGAGTCAATCCAAAGCCAGGAGACAGGATCTTCTTCCGGACCTCCTACAAGGGTGCAGGGTCCCAAGTCTTTGGGCCATCCTAGACTGATTTTCTAGGCTACAAGCTTGGATGGGAAGCAGGGCTGACAGGATTAGAACTGGTGCCCATCTGGGATCCCAGCAGTTACAAGGCAAGGTTTTAGGCACGGATCCATCATGTTGGACCCATTGCATGATGGTCTTTAGCTACTTATAAAATCATAATCAAAATGTTATGGCTGAGACTTCCATTCCTGTCACGCACCTGACACCATGACATTTCAAATATTTCTTTAAAAAGAAGAAAAAAAAGTAGAAAGAAATGGGCAGAACCTTACTCCAAACTCTGCTCCCACTGATACCCAACTAAGCTCCATCTCAGCCTCCACCCTCACATAATAAAGAGGATGACCCCAAGTCTCCCATGTACTGCTCACCCTCTAGCATGTGCACATTCTCTCTCAAGTGTGTGCTTTCACACTGCATGCAAATAGATCTTATTCCTCTGCTAACCTTTACTGTATCTCACCCATAAAGTATTTCTTGTGTTAGAGATAAGAACCTGATCCAGTCGGCCAATACTTCCAACCCTGCAATCTCTCAAGTGTTCCACCACTCAAGTCATTTTTACAGTTGCAAATGTTTAGTCCTTTCACATTGCCTTTGTCTTTGCTTTTGATTCCCTATCTCATTCCTATTGTGCTTCTTACATCCTTTTGCATAGCTCTCTTTCTCTCTCTCTCTAAAGAAAGGTGCAAACTCCCAGACTTAGAAATTTTATTTTGACCAACTAGCTATTCCAGGACCCTTGGAGTCTAATGATCATTGCAGTGTAAAGATACTGCTCTTTCCTTAAGCCAAATGAAAAATTTGAATAGGAAAGAAGCCTTTAAAATGAGTCAGAAAATGGAGTTAGAAAACAATAAAAGAAGGAAGAGGTTGAAACAACCACAGACAAGGACAAGTGGAAGGAACTCTGTCATGAACTATGATTTCAAGATGGGGATCTTGTATGAAGATAGTCACTGTACTCTGAAACAAGAACATTCAATAGACACTGTGAAGTGCAGAACCAAGTTGTGGAAATAGTCTGTACTGAACACTCCCATTATTATGAAAAAAATAGAATCTAAGAATAAGGCAATGCAGTACTGGCTCTGGGGTACCAGGTGAATGGGCAAGGCTCCAGGACAGCACAAAATCCCACCACTGCACCAGTAGACTGGGCTGGGGAACCCATGTACTCGCAGTTGTGGAGGCTGTAGATTGATCAAGGCGGGGAGAATACTGAAGGAGTATAGTACAGGTGAGAACTGATTTCTGGGGCCCGGCGCGGTGGCGCAAGTGGTTAAGGTCCTCGCCTAGCACGCCCGGGATCCCATATGGGTGCCGGTTCTAATCTCGGCAGCCCTGCTTCCCTTCCAGCTCCCTGCCCGTGGCCTGGGAAGGCAGTTGAGGACGGCTCAAAGCTTTGGGACCCTGCACCCGTGTGGGAGACCCAGAAGAGGCTCCTGGCTTCAGATCGGCATAGCATCGGCTGTTGCGCTCACTTGGGGAGTGAATCATCGGACGGAAGATCTTCCTCTCTGTCTCTCCTCTCTGTATATCCGCCTTTCCAATAAAAAATAATAAAAAATAAATCTTTAAAAAAAAAAAAAGAACTGATTTCTGGGGGACTTCTGCCAGTGACGCCATGGTACTTGAAAGTAAGTGAAGCAACTGAGGCTTAGCAGTTTGGAGGAAGGAAGCTAGAGGACTTTTCTGGGTCAGACCGATGCATTTGCCCATGTTGGAGACCTGAGCTGGGCAAGTTTGCATTGACCACCTCTGATTACCACCCACTAGTGCATACTAAAGTTAGGGCTGGGGTCCTATCTGGTAGGTCTAGATCACATGCCTCCCAGTGAGTGTTGGAATAGGGGATAAGTAATGTTAGAATGGGCCATGACACTAACCAGCATGTGAGAGAACCAGGTTTGGGGCAGATTCTGTGGGGGATATGTGGGCTTACCCTGTGAGACAGCAATATCTACTGCTTTGCTCAAGAGCTGGGATCAGGGTGGAGGGATGGGCTGAGCCAGGCATGACCATGGAACCCTCTGACACTCGTGGGTGATAGAGTTGGGAACACCACAGCCTGGTCCAGGCTGCAGCACCAACCATTAGCACACAGAGGCCAAGACAGAGGGGGCAGACTATATTGGGTAAAGACCTAGCAACCACTGGCATATTTGAGATCTGGGTCTGGGAGTGGGCCTAGTGGAGGAACTTGGGGAACTCTCCTGAATGGCTATAGCTCTCATGGGTGAGTGTGGGAGTCAGTGCTTGATGTTGGTCAGGCCAGGCAAGGATGCTTCATTTGTTGGCAAATGTGTGGGATGGTTGGGGTAGGTGGGTGGTGCACTAGACAAGGTCAAGCCAAACCTTAGCACACTGGCATGCGCAGGAGCCAGGATGGAGTGTGAGTGATGGCTGGGCTAGGCTAGCACACTTACTGGTTTAGAAGAAAGCTAGGGGTGGGAGCAGACTGTGCAGGGCTAAGCTATTGTACCCATCAGCAATAACTGGGACTGGGAATGGGATAGGATGGGTCAGGCTGCAGCTTCTGATGACAAAGGTCAAGACAGGGGATGGGTCAGAGCTACCACTGGCATGTGCAAGATCTCTGGCTGGGAGCAAGCCTGCTTGTGTAGCTACGGAGACACACCAGCTGGTTTGTGGTTTCTACTGATGAACACAAGAGCTGAAATGGGGGTGGCAAACTGGGTTGGCATGACTGCAGTATACCTTGACATGGGTGTGGCCTAGGTCTTGGCTATGCTAGACTGAGCTAGGCTCCAGCATCTGCTGGTGCTTGCAAGCACCAAAACGGATACAGAAAGGGCTGGGCTAGATCTCAACATCTGCCAAAACGTGTGAGAGCTGGGTCTGTGCATGGACCAGACATGGCTGGGCGGTAGCACCCAACAGCAAGAGCTGGAATGGATGTGGGCTGGTTGGGCAAGTCCATTGTGCCTGCCATGACAGGAGGTGGGCCAATTCAGGTTGGGCCAAGAACCCACCAGTATGTGCAACTTCTGTTACTGAGAGCTGACCTGAGAGAGGAGCTTGGGGAACTCCTCTATCAGGACATAGTCGCTGCAGGTAAGCGCAAGTACCAAGACAGAGCAGCCCAGATGAGGCCAGGTTACAGTACCTGCCAGCATATATGTAGGTTGGGTTTTGGGGTAGGCTAGGCAGAGCCAGTTCATAACACCCACTGGCAGATGTGAAAACAAGAACAGGATGCAGGCTAGACTTGGTTGGGCCACAAAACCAGCTAGTTCATATTAGCATGGGCTGTGTGGCAGTGCCGACTGGGCTAGACTGAAGTACCCATCAACATGAGCTGGAACCGGGGGCACATCAGGCCAAGCCAAGCTACAGTACCTACTGGCAAATGCCAAGGTGAGGTAGGCCATGCCAGGCTGGGCTGCAGCTCCCACCAGCACACATAAGACCTGGGTATGGGGTGAAGACCAGTAAGGAGGGCAATGAGGACTCTTCTTCTGGGCCATTGTTCCCATTTGTGAGTATGAGAATAAGACTGGGGCAGAGCAGGCTAGGCAGGGCTGCAACACCCATTGGCCTGAATACAAACTGGGTTTGAGGGAGATCCAGCCTGGGCTAAGCAACCATAGCCACTGGTGCAGGCATGAGCTAGTGTAAGTGCAAGCTGGTCGGGCTTTGTGTCAGCATCAGCTGGCAAGTGCTGGGACTGAGGGCAAGTCCTGTCAAGCTATACTGTAGAATTATCTGTAAAGTATAAGATCCAGGGCTAGGAGTGGGCCTAGTAGGGAAACTGTGGGTGTCTCTCTGATGGGCTGTAGCTCCCACCAGTGAACCTGAGAACCAGGGCTGGGACTGGACCTGGCTAGACAGGCAGTGGCACCCACCAGCATCAGGGTAGGCTGGATAGTGCAGTCGGTTGGGCTGAGCAAGGCTGAAGCACCTATTGGTATGTACAAAAGCCAAATGGGATGCAGGACAGACCAGACCAGACCAGTCTGTTGAAAATATCAGCATCCGTAGGGACCATGGCTGGTGACAGGCCTTGTGGAGATTATTGGGCATTGCTGCAACTAGGCTACAGTTCTCATTGGTGCGTATAAAGGCGGAGTATGTGGTGGGCAGGGCTGGGCTGGGCCTCAGCATTCATTGGCTTGCATAAGAGATGGGACTGGGGACAGAAGTAAGTGAATGCAACCACCAGTGTGTGTGTTAGCTGATATGACAGTCTGAGCTGGATCCCATAATGGCTGGCATACAGAGGAGTCAGGTCTGGGGTCACCTCAGCAGAGGTTTCTTTGGGAACCCACCCCACCCTCACTAAATCACTAGACCCAGAACTCCAATCAGGTAGAGAATCACAGGATCAATGGTCTGACCATGCAGTGCGTGTGTCAGAACTGGGCCACCTCAGTTGCTGAAGCCTGTGCAGTGGACAGAATGCCCAGATGCACACGGAGGATATGACAGTTCATCGGGGCCTGCAGAGGACATCTAATACCACAGCAGAAGATGGAGGGAAGAACAAAATGGACAACTCAGGTTGACTGTGTCAGCCAATGTATCTTGAAAGGATTTCCTGATCCTTGGAGCAATAACATCAATAGCATTTCAGAACTATTGAAAGCACTTGAACAAAACCCTTGGAGCATGTTCTACATCAGGGACCCTGGGATGACATCGAGGGCCATCCTCGATCCCCAGGTACTGATGTGGTTAGGGGTGAGAGGAGAGCAGCCACAGTGACCGATGGTTGGAGGATCGCATACCATGGAGGCACGGTAGTTTACATGTCCCCGAGATGTGGCTCAAAAAAGCTGTACTTCTCCAAGCAGAGCTGCTAGGCAATTCTTTCCTGGGCTGTGTGCCTGGCTCACCCCTTGACAGGAGGTTGTAATTTACAGTATCGATGGTGCATTATTAAACAGCGACATTGTGAAGTTGTGTATGATAGGTAACCACCTCACTTGATCTTAGCCAAACGGCCGAGAAGCGATGATAGGTAACCACCTAATCAATACATTGGTAATAAATATCAATTATAAGATTAATAATGGTCCACATGTGGTGCTAGCAGCTGACTTCCCACAGTGTACCTAACACATAGTGAATTTCTCCAAGATGCAAGGCTGACCTTCTATGTGATGACATAATAAAAATCAGATTAATAAACAAATGATTGATACCAGTCCAGGAATGCAAACCTTCATCCAGCTGTGGCTCCATCAGGAGTGCTATGCAAATGGTAGGCAGGACTGTGGGGAGAGCAGATTATGTGACACAGGGTGTGACAATGTAGTCACAGCAACACGATGTCTTCTTGGCGTGTCCCAAATCTACACGGCACTGTTTCAGGAGCTGGGGCCTGCCACGCCCCAGCTCCTGAAACCCACCCAGTAAGTCTGAGAGCAAACCATTTCTCAAGTATTATCCTCCTGTCAGAGGGCAGGTTCCAGTTTGCTCAAAGGTACAAAGAACCTGCACTTGAATCTGATGTTGTTCTCACTGCTTTCACCCCTAAGAGCGGGGTGAAAAAGGGTGCAGCTTCTCTCCTCTCCCCCTTCCCCCAGATACAGAAAGAAGAAAAAGAAAATTGGAAACAATGGTCTCCTCCAGTTTCCTGTATTCCTTGACCCTTTCGTCCTAATCTGTGGTCCACATAGAAATGCATCCTTCTCAACTAGGTAAACATCACCAAAAAAAATGTAAAAAAGAATAAAGGAGACCTGACAGAAAATAAAGATTGATGGCATTGACTATCTCCAAAGAGGAAGCCCACGGGACAGAAAAGAAGGGGTAAAGGATTCTCTTCTGTCTTTATCTTATCATGTTGTTTGAATCTTAAACTATGGGAACATCTTGTCAGTTCTACAAGAGATAAGTAAGTCATGGTAAGTGAACTGCTTGCGTCCCTCCTTCACTTTCAATGGCACTTTCCCCTTTTGAAACTCAATTTCTGCCTCCTTCTTAAATTACTCTCTGAGCATATATAATAAAGGGCCCCAGGGAATAAATAGATATTCTTCTGACAAAATTGATCATTCTAAATTTCAATTTCCACAAATAGTCTGTGACCAATGTACATTATACCAAAAATCCTTCCACTTGGTCTTCATTTTCACTTGATGTTGGGTAAGAACTGAGGGCTGGGAGGCAGGGCCAGAAATTGCTTCCAGCTTCCCAAGAATTAGTGGCAGGATTTGGAGAAAAAACTCTAAGCTCGCCCTTTTTTTTTTTTTTTTTTTTTTTTCAGAAGGAAACTCAATATACTTGGGCCACCCACAGCTACAGTTTCTAAAAACATTTTTGGCTTCTTCTTTTTTTTTTTTAGGTCCTTTAGTAAAATCTAACCCCAAATGAATCAGTGGGACAAGTGGTCTTAACAGCAAAGAAAACAAACACTTCATGAAAACAACATCCATAAGCTTAATCCTCTGTCTTTCATCTTTGCTCTTTCCCCCTGAGTTTCGTGCAGCAGAGCCCCGCGCCAGTCTCCACGGGGGTTAAACAGAGAGCTGTCCAGACATCCCAGAGCATCATCCAGGGTTCTGATGACTTCCATTCCCTGCCTCCGGTGCACAATGGCTGGCTCACAAGCAAGAGTTCATAATTGCCCTCCTTGGACAGATGCTTGCGGTGTGTTCTAGAAACAACAGTTTTGTCAGCCCCAAGCACAAGAGACACGCCTCAGGGTAAGCCTTCACCCCTTTCCTAGAGAAGTAAGTCTAAACAACTTGCCCTGCCTCTGGCTCAAACACCGTTTCTGCTCTGTTTCGTCCTCGACATGGAGCCTCCACTGCATTTCAGCCTGACATTCAGCATCTATTTCAGCAATCTCGTTGAGTTCGCTAAGCTCCCACGTCTCTGCGTTATTAAGTGTGGGGCTGGAGGAATGGGGACAGCTGCTCTGAGAGGTGATCAGAACAAAGCTGGGAGGGGAGGCGTCAGTGCCTTGCTCTTCAGATCTCAGAAACAGAAACTGTCTCTGGAGCCTATTCTGCAGTACAGACCACAAAGTAGCCTTTAAGTGGCTTTACGCAGGGAAAAACTTACAACCAGGAGGGCCACAAAATGACCATTAAGTGGTTGTGGTGGTGGTGCCTGTGGGTATATCTGATCTTCTTTGTGACATTTTGCACTTTTTAAATTTCCTATCATGTGCTAGCTACTAAGCAAACCTATAAACTTGAAACCTTTTTTCTTTTATTGGGAAGGCAGATTTACAGGAAGAAGTAGGCACAGAGAAAAAGGTCTTCTGTCTGTTGGTTCATTCACCAAGTGGCCACAATGGCTTGAGTTAAGCCCATCTAAAGACAGGAGCCTGGAACCTCTTGTGGATTTCCAACAGGGCGCAGGGTCCCAAAGCTTTGGCCATTCTCTGTTACTTTCCTAGGCCATAGTGTGCAACTGAATGGGAAGTGGAGCAGCTAGGACAAGAAAGGAGGTGTCAGTGCTTGCAGGTAGAGAATTAGTTAGTTGAACCATCATGCTGGCCCCTGAATCTTATTTATTTATTTAAATATTTATTTGTTTGTTTTTAAAGATTTGTTTATTTTTATTTGAAAGTCAGATGTACAGAGAGCAGGAGAGACAGAGAGGAAGATCTTCTGTCTGATGATTTACTCTCCAAGTGGTCACAATGGCTGGAGCTGAGTCAATCCGAAGCCAGGAGCCAGAAGCTTCTTGCGGGTCTCCCATGTAGGTGCAGGGTCCCAAAGCTTTGGGCTGTCCTGGACTGCTTTCCCAGGCCACGAGCAGGGAGCTAGATGGGAAGCGGGGCTGCTGGGATTAGAACTGGCATCCATATGGGATCCCGGGCGTGCAAGGTGAGGACCTTAACCACTATACCATCGCTCCAGGCCCGATTTATTTATTTTTTTTAAATCTTTAAATAGAGACAAGAATAAAATGTCTTAGACCCTCTGGCAGGATAAACTGAGTTCTTAAATACGAAGTGCCTGGTGTATCCTTGCCAAGTAAGCTCTAATGCTTTTGCCTATGGTTTCTTCATGCTCCCCTTATTAAAGGCCACTAGTTGGGTTTATACACAGTGGGGAGAGTTTCTTGTGTGACAGAAGGTTGCTGCACCATGGAGGTTCTGTCTGTAGTCGGCACCAGAATCACCTGCTGGCCACTGCACTCTTCTTGGGATGCTTAAAATCCAGAACACCAAACGCTGATGGGAGTGAGCGACAGGAACTCTTCATTCACTTCCGGTGGCAATGTGGTAGCCATTCTGCAAGACACTTCAGCAATCCCTTACAAAACTAAAATAGTCCTTACATATGATGCAGTAATGTCTAGCTCACGAGTTGCCAAGGCAGGTTTGTCAATTGTAGAAAACGCCCCATTCTTGAGGGGTGAGGATGCTGATAACAGGGAAAGCTTTGCGTGTGTTAGAGACAGTGATAGGAGAGGCATCTTTGTACCTTCCTCTCTCAACTTTGCTGTGAAGCTGAAACTGCTCAAAAAAAAAAAAGTAAAGACTTCACAAAGACCAACTGTTTATATCAAGAAAAAGCAGAGATGGCTAGACCTTGTCAGTGTGTTTCTGATAGGACAGACCTGAGAACTTGCCTTGTTTCTGAATTACTGGACGAGGCTGCAACTGCTTTGGTCCAGAGAGCACAGGTGCATCCACAAGATGCACAAACAGCAATTTCAGAAGATCCTGAACGCAAAGATCTGGGTTCTGTCTAGGTGGTTTAGCTTCCTTCATCCGCTTTCTTTCTCCCACTTCACTGTTACGCTTTTTTCCCCGCTTCATGTTTGGGGTTATAAGCCACTAAATGCTGTAGTTCTCACCTCTGTGTTTTGCCAACAACTCAGTTTTCTTCTATGTTAAGAAACCAAGAGCCCGGCGCGGTGGCGCAGTGGTTAAGGTCCTCGCCTTGCACGCCCGGGGTCCCATATGGGCGCTGGTTCTATCCCAGCAGCCCCGCTTCCCTTCCAGCTCCCTGCCTGTGGCATGGGAAAGCAGTCGAGGATGGCCCAAAGGTTTGGGACCCTGCACCCACGTGGGAGACCCAGAAGAGGCTCCTGGCTTCGGATCGGCATAGCATCGGCCGTTGTGCTCACTTGGGGAGTGAATCATGGGACGGAAGATCTCCCTCTCTGTCTCTCCTCTCTGTATATTCGCGTTTCCAATAAAAAAAAATAATAAAAATAAATCTTAAAAAAAAAGAAACCCTGGAATGGCAGCCTAGTGGCTAAATCGTCACCTTGCATGCACTGGGGTCCCATATGGGCCCTGGTTTGTATCCCAGCTGCTCCACTTCCTATCTAACATCCTGCCTATAACCTGGGAAGGCAATAGGTGATGGCCCAAAACCTTGGGACCCTGTACCATGTGGGAGACCAGGAAAAAGCTTCTGGGTCCTGTTTCAGATCAGCTCAGCTACAGCTGTTGGGAACACTTGGGGAGTGAACCAGCAAATGCAAGATCTTCCTCTATGCGTCTCCTTCTCTCTCTGTATATCTGCCTTTCCAATAAAAATAAAAAGAAAGAAACCAAGAGGTAGTGATAATGCCTCTGTTTCAGCCAGAGGAACAAACCTTCTCTGGGTTGTTCACTTACCTGAATGTCTCTTCACACCCAGAAGACAGCCCCTATAAAGACTGATGCTAAAGGAATTAGAAACTCCATTGGCTCCTTGGTGGCAGGGAATATTTTTTACATTTAGCGTTTGTTTAATCTTTCATCAATGTAAATATTTGAATAATAAGATAGTCAAGAAAATGGCAAAAGGAAATATTTCAGGTCAATGCTTGAGAGGGCAGGTCGATTTCAGTCTGATGCTTGGAAAAGCCTTTCTTACTTTCCTGAACTCTAGACACAGGAGCTCTTCTTGGAGCCCATGAGTCACCTAAAGTTGAATGCAAACTGTTGCTTACTGGTGCGTATTTTTCTGAGCGTCCACAGCTTCCAATGAATTACTAGGAAGATTGTGACCAATAAACAAACAAACAAACAAATAAATAAAATAATGAACTGGCATGGTGGCTCAATTGTTTAATCCTCCCATCATAAGTACAGGTATCACATGCTCCATTTGTTCCACTTCCCATCCAGTTTCCTGCTTAGGGTCTGGGAAGGCAGCAGAGAATGGCCCAAAACTTTGGGCCCCTGCACCCATGTGGGAGACCTGAAAGAGGTTCTTTGCTCCGACCGGCAGAGCCAGTAACATGGACAGGGAGAGGGTCTGGGGATGAAGCACCGATAGGAGACCAATGATGGTGGAAGTCTCTGCAAAGTCTCGCTTTATTGCTCCTTCACCTCTCCTTATATACTCTTCCCCCCACCACATCTTCATTTAGCAGGATATTGGATACAGATGAGTCCGATTAGTCTAGGTGTTTTTAGCCAGTTCCTGTTCCCGTCCAGGCCAACCAGCACTAATCAACTCCTTAGCCCACGACAGTTCCTGGCTTTGGATGAGATTAGCTCTGGCTATTGTAACCAGCTGATAGATCTTTCTCTCAGTCTTTTCATCTCTCTGTAAATCTGTCCTACTGCTTGAAACATAAACACATAAATGAATCTTAAAGAAAAAGATAAAGATAAGGACTTACCTGCTTGAAAGTCATGTTGGACGAATGCAGATTCCCAGCATGGGAATACTGGCTAGTGATTGAAAGAGGAGCCAGAATAAACACTACCAAGGAGCTCAGTCATGGAAATACTAATTTACTCTTTCTTATCTTGGGATAGAGATAATAATAATAGTAAACACTCAGGAGAGTTGTCATCATGTTTAGTGCGATGTTTCTAAGGACTTTAGCATAATATTCGGCACAAAGTAGATGGAGCAGTGGAATTCATAGCTGCCATTCTGTGTGTTTTAGGTTGATCCATACAAAAGCATTAGAATCTAAAATAGCATTGTGGTACAGTGTTTAGGCCACTGCTTGGGACACCTGCCCCCATATCAAAGTGTTGGTTTGAATCCTGGCTTCTCCACATTTGAACTGGCTTACTAATGTGCCTCTTGGGAGGCAGCCAGAGATGGCTCCAAGAGATGGGTCTTTGCCAAACGTGTGGAAGACCTGGGTGGAGCTCTGGCCTCCCGCTTCAGATTTGTTCAACCCTGGCTGTTGGAGGCATTTGGGGAGTAGTGGAAGTGCTCCCTTTTCTCTTCTCTCTGTCTCTGTCTCTCAATCACTTTGTGTCTCAAATAAATAGATACATCTTTTTTTCTTCAAATTTTTTTTTTAAAGATTTATTTTTATTATTATTTTTTTTATTGGAAAGGCGGATATACAGAGAGGAGAGACAGAGAGGAAGATCTTCCGTCCGATGATTCACTCCCCAAGTGAGAGCAACGGCCGATGCTATGCCGATCCGAAGCCAGGAGCCTCTTCTGGGTCTCCCACGCGGGTGCAGGGTCCCAAAGCTTTGGGCTGTCCTCGACTGCTCTCCCGGGCCACAGGCAGGGAGCTGGAAGGGAAGTGGGGTGCCCACATGGGATCCCGGGCGTACAAGGTGAGGACCTTAACCACTGCGCCACCGCGCCGGGCCCGATAAATCATTTTTAAAAGATCTTTGGCTTTTTTAAAAGATCTTTATCTTATCCAACTGAAGAAACAGAGGTGTTGCTAGGTGAGGCAGAAGCTATCACTTCCATCTTTGCAATAATGAAAATGAGGCGTATTTCTAAAAGAACTTAACGGTGGGTGTTATTTTATATTGCATGCACTTTTTGCCAGGAATTTTATAACATATTATTACATAAATATGTCAATATTTAACCTGTTGTTTCTAACAGGGAGCACTGCGATTTCCAAGCACTCAGTCTTTCAAGTCTGAGAGGCCCCGGCCAAGGTGGTAATTTGGTAGAAGCTGGGAACTTCAATTGTGTTGCTCCACACTGCGCACCATCATGAACCCTGCCGTGACTTGGGTAATGTTTCTCCCATTTGTCATGAGCCCCAGGGATGGGTCTAGCACTTAAGCAAAAACTTGGCTAAGAAAGTGAAAATATAATACTCACACATGCATAAAACAACAGCACACACATATCACATTAAATATTTTGTTTTCTGGAAAAAAATGATGAAAACAAACAGACTCCGAATTAAGACAATATTTTACCTTAGTTTGTGAAGATTGATGGGAACACTCAACAGAAATGCTTACCATGACCCTGCACTCATGCATCTCAGCCAAGGACCTCACAGACGAAGCAGACAGCTTGCTGTTCAGATTCAGCATCTCCTGGGTGTGGATGTTAAGGCCCTCCTCAGGCCTTTTGCGGGATTCATATGCACTTTAACAACAAAGGAGTGTGTGGTTAGGTAGCTGGACTCTGCAGGAGACTTGCGGTGCCTTTCCTTGACCTGGAGATGGCTTTGTGTCTCCTGCTTTTCTTCCTTCTGGCACCCGGAAAGTTCAGTACCAAAGCATCTTTAGGTCCTTGTGCTTCCACCTTCTGTGGCCTCCGGCTCACTGCTGCCCCAGAGGGTTGATGTATTCCACTTAGATCACGATTCCTGGTTGACCCCGTCTCCCACAAACCCAGTCAGCAGGACTCCACCCACCAAGAAGCAGGGTGAAAATAAGGTTCTGGCAAACAAACTGGTTCAAATCAATCAGATCCAACATGGTACTCACATTAATCACTGCTTGACCTCAACCTCATTGTACCCCCATTAGAAAGCGTTAGGATCTTACACATCAATTTCTGGGCCCAGTGCGGTACCTAGTAGCTAAATCCTCAGCTTGCATCCACTGGGATCCCGTATGGGCAATGCTTCATATCCTGGCTACTCCACTTCCTATCCAGCACCTTACTTGTGGACTGGAAAAGCATTGGAACCCTGTACCCATGTAGGGGATGCAGACGAAGCTCTTGGCTTTGGATTAGTTTAGCTCTGGCCATTGTAGCCACTTGGAGAGTGAAACAGCAGGTAGAAGATCTTTCTGTCTCTCCTTTTCTGTAAATCTGCCTTTTCAATGGGAAAAAAAATCAATCTTTTGAAAAAAAATCACTTCCCCTCACAATGTTCCTAGAAATAAGATGGATAGTCTACCAGATATTAGCATACATTTCCTGGACTTCAAAAATGTAGAATTCCATCCACACACCAGGCTGTTCTATTTAGAATAGCCTGCTTCTTGCCACGTTGCTTAGTGAAACTCCTATTTTAAAACACTTTTAATTTTGTTTTTAATATTGTTTACATAGTTGAGAGTGATACATGCCATGTAGACCTCCAATTATGGTGGGGAGGGTCAGGTATGGAGGAAGGTGAGAGAGACACATGTTTCAGTTTTATTTATTTTTTTTAAAGATTTATTTTTATTATTATTTTTTTTTATTGAAAAGGCGGATATACAGAGAGGAGAGACAGAGAGGAAGATCTTCCATCCGATGATTCACTCCCCAAGTGAGTGCAATGACCGATACTATGCCGATCCAAAGCCAGGAGCCTCTTCCGGGTCTCCCACGCGGGTGCAGGGTCCCAAGGCTTTGGGCTGTCCTCGACTGCTGCTTTCCCGGGCCACAGGCAGGGAGCTGGAAGGGAAGCGGGGCTTCCGGGATAGAACCGGCGCCCATATGGGATCCCGGGCATGCAAGGCAAGGACCTTAACCACTTGCGCCACCGCGCTGGGCCCGGTTTTATTTTTTATCCCATGTCCACTAAAGGATGGGGGAAGGAGAGGGAATAGGGGATGGGCCTTTGGTGATAGCTTAGAAACCTGATGTGAAGAAGAATGTTCCGACGGAGTTACTTTGAGTGGTTTGATAGTTCTGAGACATGGTCGGCCTCATTGCCCCAGGGTTGAGAATATCTTTCCAAGGTCTATTTGCTTAACAAGTCAATCTTTTTTTTTTTTTTTTTTTTTAAATATTTTTTCATTGGAAAGGCGGATGTACAGAGAGGAGAGAGAGAGAGGAAGATCTTCCGTCCGATGATTCACTCCCCAAGTGAGCGCAACGGGCCGATACTATGCCGATCCGAAGCCAGGAGCCTCTTCCGGGTCTCCCGCACGGGTGCAGGTTCCCAAAGCTTTGGGCCGTCCTCCACTGCTTTCCCAGGCCACAAGCAGGGAGCTGGAAGGGAAGCGGGGCTGCCGGGATTAGAACCGGCGCCCATATGGGATCCCGGGGTTGCAAGGCGAGGACTTAACCACTTGCGCCACCGCGCCGGGCCCCAACAAGTCAATCTTAATGTATCCACAGACCCAGGAACATGGAACATGCTTCAAAGCTTGCCTAGGAGTGTTGTCCAATCTGTTCTGCTGTCCATCCTCTGACAAGGAACTCTGTATCCTCTGCTGACTTGGCTGAGCTGGCTGTCACATCTGCCCATGTGCATTTGGGCATGCTGTCCACTGCACAGGCATTAGCATCTGAGGAAGCCCAGTCCCAGTACATGCACGCCAAGATGGACTACATATATTGTGATTTTTTCCTGTTGCCAGCATTTGAGTCCAATGGACTAGTTGTAGAGTCCCCCAAGAAACCTGCCTAGGGTGACTTCCTGGGGTTCCATCTGATTACCCAGGCCCCCCTCTGAGTCCCCCAGGCCCTTTCTTACCCCTCAAGCCCCCCTGAGCCTGGTCCCGTCTCCCACCCACCCTGCTAGTGTTCCCTGCCCTCACTGAGCATGGCTCACAGCAGGTACTTACAGAGGATTGGTTAGAGCAAAGGGGAACTCCCCATACCCCCAATAGGCCCACACCTGTGTCTTCCACCATCATACCCAGCCCAGCCATGAAGATTGAGCTTCACAGCAAAAGGTGACTTTGAGCTGAATCTTTGATCTTTTCCTGGAATGCAGCCATGCCTGGGCCTGGTGGGCCTGCATGTGGCTATGGGGTTGCCTGGCTGCTCTGTCCTGGGAAGCTACTATCAGGGTCCAGCCCTTTGCTGGTGACAGTGGGAGCAGCTGAGAATGGAGCCATGTACTCTTTTGGTTCACAGACTCGTGATCCTTTGCCTCATCTGTCCCCTGAGTGGGAATCCTCCCTCCATCCCCTGAACACCATGGATGTCCCACACATGATCCTTTGTCAGCTGTGCTGGGCCACTGATCTCAGGTGGTTCCCATGAAACCTGGGTCACTGCTCAGGAATAAGTGTGTTGGGCCCCTTCACCTCATCACAGGGAGGAGGCCACAGGATTAATGCAACATAGAGGGCAGTGACTGTGAGTGGAAACCTAGGTGCCCAGGACTGAGCCCGGCACTGCCTTGTGAATCCCCTTAAATAACTCTTGTGTGTACCAGCCAATGCATGTTCTGGTTTGGCCCATCATCTGCACCAACCAGTACACATACTGGTAGATTCAGCTGCCTGGACAGCTTCACCCCCACCTCCGTCTTTCATGTGAACTGATGGGTGCTGTAGCTTACTTAGCCCATGTCAGTCGGCCACAGGCTGGTCTTTGTACAGCAAGTGCCATTGCCTAGTTGGGATAACCCTAATAATTCCCACCAGCCCTTCCCCTACTTCTGGCTTTTATGTCTGCTGAGGAGGACAGAGGGCCTTGCTCATTCTGCCTTACATTCCATCTGGCTCCCATGCATACTCATTGGTGCTACAGTTTAGCTCAGCTTGACCTATGCCCAGACCCAGCCCACATATATGTTGATGGATGCTACTGCCTTGACCAGCCTGGCCCTGGATCTCATGCTCACCAGTAGAGCTGCAGCCTAGCTGGGGAGTGCCCCTAGTTACCCTACCAGATTCACCCCCAGCCCTGGACCTTACCCCTGCCAGGATGTGCCAACAGGTACTACGAGCTGACCCAGTCCAGCCTGCTCCAAGACCAAGCCCATACACATGTTGAGGAGTACTGCAGCTCTACCTGGCCTGGCCCATCCTGAGTCATAGATCTTGTTCTCAGCAGGAGCTGCAGCTAACAGGAGAGATCCCCAAGTTCCCCTACAAGACACACTCCTTGCCCCAGATCTCATGGGTACCAGCAGATGTTGCAACCTGGGCTAGCTGGGCTTCCTCCAAACCTGGGCTCCCAGGGATGTCAGATGAGTTCCTTGGTCCAGTCTGGCTCAACCTGTCACCACCTCCAGCTCTCCTGCAAACTGACAAGTGCTACAATCCCACCTAGGGAAGCCCACAAGTTCCCTACAGCATCTCTCCAGAGCCAGTTATCTTGCATTTTGGTGAGTTCTTAGGCCCAGCGTGATATGGCTCACCCCTGCTCTGATATGCGTGGACAGGTACTATGACCTAACCCACCAGGTATGTCCCCTGCCCCAGCTTTTGTGTGCACCAATAGGTGGCAAACAATGCTATCTAGCCTAGTCCAGGTCTTCCACATGGCCAGGTGCCTTGGCCTGACCCAGGCACGACCTCCAGTTTCCCACTTTAAACCACCACATCTCAGATCCCTTGCCTACCTGCAAGTGCAGTGTCCCAATTCATGGAAGATCCCAGAAACCATTCCACAACTATCAAACTTGCCCTCAGCTACTCCCGCTCCAACATGCCTCCAGACCCCCTTCCCCAAAACAATACAATCTGAGTGTTGGCTAAAACAGCCAAGTTTAACCTCTATGTGAAAGGTCTGACATGAAGAAGGGAACACGAACTCTGATGGTCTCTATTTTTCCAGTTACCACCTTGTTAAGGGGTAAAGCATTCTGCTGCGGGAAAGCGAGGAGCTGGGTCTGTTGACCACAAGCAGTGGCCAATCTGGTTTGTGAAGAGGGAATGGGTCCTGATAGGGCAGAGGAGCTGCCAGCTCAACCCAGGGAGGGGAATTTTGGGTGAGGGTAAAGGAGGGACCAACCAACATTACAGGGGAAGTCCATGGGTCCATGAAATTTAGCAAGAAAGATGTGGCAGTTTTTGTGTAGGTTTGGGTTTTGGGGATAGGGCCATAAGGACTTGAGTTTGAGGGACTTTAAGCATGCTGGAAAGACTACAACAGAAGACATCAGACTGAAGACAGTATTGTATCTAAGAATTTCATTTAAGGACTAGTTCTTCCATTGTGGAGACTTGTAGTGTGACCACACAACATAACAGAGAAAACTAGATGATCCTTTTCAGGGTCTGAGGATCAAACTGATCAGTTCAATAGGATGCATCTCAAGTGAAAATCATGAAGGATTAAGAGGATTGTCCCCTAGGGGTAGCTGATACAAACCCTTTCCAGGCTCTCCTTTGGAAAGAAAGGAGAGACTCAGGTTCTTTTTTTTTTAATGTTTATTTATTTTTATTGCAAAGTCAGATATACAGAGAGGAGGAGAGACAGAGAGTAAGACCTTCCATCCGATGATTCACTCCCCAAGTGGCCACATGGCTAGAGCTGAGTCAATCTGAAGCCAGTAGCCAGAGCTTTTTCCAGATTTCCCATGTGAGTGCAGGATCCCAAGGCTTTGGGCTTTCCTGGACTGCTTTCCCAGGCCACAGGCAGGGAGCTGGATAGGAAGCAGGACTGGCCATATGGGATCCCAGCGTGTTCAAGGCGAGGACTTTAACCACTATGCTATTGTGCTGGCCCTAGGAGAGACTCAGTTTAAACAGGTGTCCAACTCAATCCGGAACCCTGCCCACTGAAAGGTAACCAATGGCTCTTCTTGGCTCGAAGAAGGGCTTGCATTTCCTCCCTGAGAAAAGAGAGGTCTCTGATACTGGGTCAACAAGGTCCGTTAGAAAGGGACAACAAACTGTACTAATTCTAGACATATCAAGTCGTTTAGCCCAGGATTTGTTCCCAATGACATGATTGGCTAGAGTTATGCCAGAAAAGGGAGGGAGGGAGGGCTGTGTGGGCTCTCAGTCATTGTAAAGGACAAAGGGAATCAGAGGGGAGTGTCAGACAGAACAATAGTCCTCAGCCCTGAGACCAATGGGTACTGAGCATCTTCAAAGTAGGGCTTTTGGATTCCATGGGCAGTTCTCCCAAGCCAGGAGTCCTCAGGTGCCCTTGCATAAGCAAGCCATTCACCAAAGACCAGAGACAGAGGAAGAAAGAACTGAAAGTGATCAGGGGAAAATAATGATTGCAGCTGTACCTGGATGTGTTGTGCTGGCAACTGTACCATGCATTAGAGATTGGGTCCCACTGATCAGAAGAGAAGGTCCCTGGTTGGGCCACCAAAATGTCATAGAAAGTGACCAGTCAGTTCGAGTGCTGCAGACAGCAAACTCACTCACTAGGAGCAGTAAGAGTGACATGAATTAGAATTATTGAATACACTGTGAAAGAATAGCCAGTATGACAGAGTCTGTCTTTCATCCTGCAACTGCAACTTAGATGCATTTATTATTGTTATTATTATTTATTTTATGACACAATTCCATAGGCTCTGGGATTTCCCTTCCCGCCTTCCCACATCCACTTCCACCCCACTAATTTCTCCTATATTAGTACAATAGTATAGTCCTTCATAAGCAGTCACAAGCCCATCATTCTTCTATGTAAGCGTATCCTGACATTGCAGGTATGAGACAATGGCAGACAGTCCAGCATCCTATAAGAACTACAGATTTTAGCAGTGTATTCCCCACCCATTCTTTTTGAGAAGAAATGGGAGAAAATCATCATTTGTGACATCGGATTTGTGCTAAGCATTTGCTTTGGATCAGATAACCTTGTAGTTAGTGATTACATTCTTTACTTCTCCAGGAGTTCTAGCAAGGGAGGGTCTGCAAATTCCTTCACGTATGCTTCCATGCCAGTCCACATTCTCCTGAATGGACAACAGGCTTATTTATGTTGGTGACTGATCACAATAATAAATAACAATTAAAATAGCTTTTTTATTTTGGGTCCACTGTGTTAGCTGGGCCTAAAGTCATGGGGTAAATAAATGCTTGAAATAATCCTTCAATTTTAAAAGGAATGAGATGTAGTCATCTACCTAGATGAAGTTGCACTATATCAGATGTAGAGAAACTTACGAAATTAAGAGACTCAGGTAAGAAGTTGACTAGTCTAGTCCCAGGCTCCTGCCTTTGGTCTGGCCAAGCATTAGCTCCTGTACCATATAGGGATGATATGATAGTCTCTATTACATGGTTATTGTACATTCCCTTAAATGAAAAGCCACAAAACAAAATAAATAACAGGATGAAAAAAGAAGAAATTAAATAACCTGCTAGTGAATGACTAATGTGTTGCTGAAGAAATGAAAAAGATAATCAAGAATCTTATGGAATAAAATGATGCTGCTGTATGATATATGAGTCATTGAAGATTTTAATGAGAAAGAAACTATTTGAACAGATGGAACTAAACATAAGTCAAAATCCATGAGGTAGTTTCTGCTGTTCTTTGTTGTCTCACTAACTACACCTGTGTGATCCCGTCTTCCCTTTGTAAATCAAGACCCCTCAAAGCATGAGGGTGTGGCACCGGGCGACCCAAGGGGCTTCGCCCTGTCCCTTTGGCTCCATGGGAAGCCATGCCGCCGGGCTACAGGTACCTGTATAGGAGTAACATTTTTTATTATTCTTTTTAAGATTTTTAAATTTTTATTGGAAATGAAGATCAGATTTGCTGAGAGAAGGAGAGACAGAGAGAAAGATTTTCCAACCGTTGAATTACTTCCCACATGGCAGCAGCAGGTGGAGCTGAGCCAGGAGCTTCTTCTGGATCTCCCACGTGGGTATAGGGTCCCAAGGCTGTGGGCTGTCCTCGACTGCTTTCCCAGGCCACAAGCAGGGAGCTGGATGGGAAGTGGAGCAACCAGGACACAAACTGGTACCCACATGGCATCTGGTGCTCGAAAGGCAAAGATTTAACCATTGAGCCATTGCACCGGGTCCTGGAAGACTTTTTATTTTTATAGTAACAGCTTCCTCATAGCTCAGCTGAGGTGTTTTTTGTTTGTTTTGTTTTGTTTTCTTGTGGTCAAATGGGCTTTCCTGGTCAAGCAATTTGCCTTCCTGGCAAGATCAGAGAATTTCCTATTGCTCTGTAACTGGGGCTCTCCTGCCCAGCAAGTGCCCACGTCTGGAGTCAAGGTTTGATATTTAGAGCATACACTTTTACTTGGGATAGTTGAATTTGAGCTTAGTATTGGCAAAGTGGAGGCTGACCATGTGGAGTCTGGGATTGGTCTTTCAATGTGTGGCCGCATTTTAAGGAATACCTTAAGCAGGTATGATAGGACACAGAGACATAGAAATGACAGTCTTGAGGGAGGGTGGAGCTGCTTGTTGCTTCTTAGCTGTAGGAGGGTAGGAGAGAGGACTTAGCTATTGGTTGTAATCTAAGCCACTCTGGGTATGCAACCCTTCTTCTTCTTGGGCTTCCTGCTGGTTCACAGGGCTTGGCTGCAGAGCTGCTAGGAGCAGCTGTGTCCCAGAGCCTACAGTGAGCAGGCTTCCACTGTGGCTCAGGAGCAGCAAAAGCCTTGGTGGGGCAAGCTCTTTCTCAGGGGCAATGCAGCCCCTTCCACTTAGCTTAGGGCCTGCAAGGACCCCAGAGGTTCTCCAGCAGTGAATATCCCAGGTACCAGAGGCATGCATTAGAACTGCCAGGGGCCTCAGGCTTATCCTGTTCCTGAAACATGAAACCCCTTCTGATTCAGGCTGATTCTGAGAGATGAAATGGCAGGTGCTCTGTCCTGTGTAGAGACCATCTTGTGTCCAGTTTGTGAGGACTTTCTCCATGTTGTACTGCCTGAGGTTGGAGGAGACTTGCTGGAGGCCTTGCCTTGGCTCAACCGGAGGCTGAGTTCCTGGGTTCTACCCCGGAGGCAGGACCCACGGGGCTCTACTTGGCACTGGCTTTCATTGTGAAAGGCCTGTACCTACGACATGGACTGAATTGTCTCTCCTTCTCCCAAGAGGGAGAAGTTTCTTGCGCGCTGTACTGCTTGGAGTTGGTGGAGAGCAGACATCAGTCACCTTTTCCTTCCTGCTGCTTCTTATTATTCTAATGCCAAGCACCGTGGTCTCCCACCTGGCTTCTCCAGCTCTTGTGAAGGTGGATTGGTGCCTCAAAGCTGTTCACAATGCTGTTTCGGTGGGGAGACATCTGGAGGAGGATGCTATTCAGCTGTTGTCTTGCTGAATCATCATCATGAAACTTGGGTGAGAGGTATAGCAAAGGAGACAGCATGTGCTGGCAGCATCCTACGGGAAAACAAAGACTGCAGATTGCACCTCCAAGGGTAGAAAGCAATAAAGAGAACTCTTTTCAGGAGTCAACCTTTGACACGAGGAGCGCTGGGACTGACTCTTGCTAGTGGTACAAAGTCGAGTCACGTCTCCTTCCAGTGTCATGGGGTTCAGTGATATGGCAATCACCACAGAGGAACAAAGAGGGAGAGTCAAAGGTGCAGCCCAGGTGTTTCCTGGGGCTTCAGAAGTCCAGGATGGTATTATCAAACTTAGCTGCCCCAGTGCCACTGGAGTGCTTGTGTAAGCTCAGGCTGCTGGGCTCCAGCCCCGTGACAGAGTCAAGAGGTCTGGAGTGTTATCTGAGACTTAAAACCTACCTGGTATTTCAAACAAGTTCCCCTGCAGTGCCCATGCCATTGTTCCAGAGAACACACTTTGGGAACTGCCACTACTAGATAGACGATCTTGAGAACCTACAAGTGGTTAGCACCTGCCTAATTTCACAGGTAGGCAGGGCTGGTCTGTTGAATGGGCAATGAGAAATAAATTATGCATAATTGGGACAGGAATGCTGAGCATCTGTGTGCAGTGTCTCCTTGCCGGCATCTCAGCTCCTCTCCCTCTCCTTCTCACAATGAGGAGGAAAGAGTCATGCTTGATGGTTAGGTCTCCGGTTCTTCCTCCTGGTATGGAATTTTCTACAAAACAGAGAAACTAATGGGAACCTGAGAGTCACATGGATGTGCACTGGTGTTTAAGGAAATGGAGGTGGATCACAACCCTCTTTGGCTCTGCGGAATCCAGGAGGAGAGCAGAGAGTAAGCAGTTTAGAGAGTGAGATATTCCGGGCCCAGCGCGGTGGCGCAAGTGGTTAAGGTCCTTGCCTTGGATGCCCGGGATCCCATATGGGCAGGTTCTAGTCCCGGCAGCCCCGCTTCCCTTCCAGCTCCCTGCCTATGGCCTGGGAGAGCAGTCCAGGATGGCCCAAAGCTTTGGGACCCTGCACCCGCGTGGGAGACCCGGAAGAGGCCCCTGGCTTCGGATTGGTATAGTATCGGCCTGTTGCGCTCACTTGGGGAGTGAATCATCGGACGGAAGATCTTCCTCTCTGTCTCTCCTCTCTGTATATCCGCCTTTCCAATGAAAAAAATAATAAAAATAAATCTTTTCAAAAGAGAGTGAGATATTCCGAGATAGCCACAGGAGGGAGCCAGACAGCCAGAGGGAGGAGCAAAATTCTGTGGCTGATGGGCTGAAAGGCAGAGTGACTGTCTCATTGTACGCGGTTTCTTTCTGTTTTTATTTTAAAAAAATTAATTTGTTTGGGAGACAGAGAAAGAGAGAGAGGGAGGGAGAGAGAGCACACAAATATGAGTCCTCCAGTCCATTGGTTTACTGCCACATGTCCACAGCATTCAGGGCAAGGCCGGGCCGAAGGCAGCAGTCTGGCTCTCAACCCTGGTCTCCCCCACAGGCGGCAGGGATTCAGGCACTCGAGGCATCACCTATTACCTCTCAGGGTGTGCATCAGGAAGAGAAGGTGGACTTGGGACTTGGAGGTGGAGCCGGGACTTGAACCCAGGCACTTCGATATGGGAAGCCAGGATTCCAAGCCAAATCTTAACCACCTTGTGATAAGTTCAGCTCTATTGTTTCCTTGACTATAGTATCATGGAGGTCTGAGTCACAAGATTTCTGGGCACAGAATTCATCTTGGAATCACAATGGCTTCATCTGTCTCTTCTGCAGAGGTTATAGTCTCCACATTGGGGACAGTATGGAAGGGCTGACAGCCGATACCAGCAGGGATGTGGAATGCAGAGGGTGGCACTGACACCAGGAGGTTTGCAGTGAGAAATGGCAGGTGAGCACCAGATGAGAAAAGTTCTTCAGAAGATTTATTGAAAGCACCAGGCTTATTTAGTTTTAAAAGAAGTGTATTTTCTTTGTTTATTCAGAAGGCAGTCTCTCTCTCTCTCTCTCTCTCTCTCTCTCTCTCTCACACACACACACACACACACACACAATGTGCCACAACAGCCATCCAATATCAGGTTTGTGACAGTGGATTGCCTTGTTTGATCATTAGCCATAAACCTGATTTTGAACTCTGGATGATGATAGTCTGTCTCTTTTCCACAGCCAAATAAAATTTATTAAAGAGAATGAATTCGCAGAGGGTAGCCGATGGCAGTATGTAGACGGAATATAGAATAGGAGGCAGCAGCCAGGTCCTTCTGCAGGCTAGACCTTTTATATCTTAAGGGCCTTGGAGAGTTTGCAGGGGTGGGGAAGTTCAGAGATGGGAGAGTGGGCAGAGCTGAAATATCTTCTACCAGGCATTTCAAACTCTGTGGGCTTCTCCTCTTTGGGGGCTAGGTGTTTGGAAAGGAATGCAAAAGGTAGGGTGGAGAATAATACAAGCCATGGGGTAGGATGGGCTTTTGAAATGCAGGGCAGGAATTGCCCGGGCAATTGGCTTTATTTACATTCTGGGAGCTGTAATGGCTGAAGACCCAAAATGTCAGAGCTTTATGTCCTTGTTCCTGATAAGTGTGTCTCAGTGATGGCTGGAGGTGGACTGGTCCATAGATGGGAGTCAGGACCTGCTTCCAGGTCTCCCACACAGGTGGCCCATCATCCACTGTTTTCCTAGGACATTAGCAAGGAACTGGATCAGAAGTGGAGCAGCTGAGACATGAACCGGTGCCTATATGGGACCAGTGGAAGGTTATCCTGTTATGCCACCACATCGGCTCTTGCATATTTTCACAAATTTAAATATTAATTTATTTGACATCTGTGTATGAATGTGTGTGAGCGAGAAAGGAAGACAGTGTGTGTGTGTTCTAATCCACTGCTTCACTCCCCAAATGCCTGCAACGGTTGGGGCCTAGACTGGCCAAGTCTGGGAACTGAGGTCAAGCCTCCTATATGTGTGTGGCATGCGCCCAAGTACTGGAGCCATTGTCTGCTCTTTTGCATGGTCTTCATCAGCAAAAAGTTGGAGTCAGGAGCAGAAGCTGGGAATTCAATCCATGTCCTCTGATAGCAGATGGAGGTTTCCTAACATTAGCATGAATGCCGGGCCAAATGTGCATCCCCTTAGAAGTAATTTATATGCATACATGATCTGTCTTGAAGCAAGAGGGCCATTGTGCAAAGAGGTAAGACACCAGGAGGGCTTATGACTTCAAGGAATCAATGTTACGAAGAAAGGGAAAGATCTCATAGGGAAAGGGTGCTTTTTGTTTCTAGCTGGTTTAACATGCATCAAAGAGATTTGGACAAGGAGTTAAACATCTGAATTACAAGAAATCTTTAAGCAGCGTTGCTATTCTCAAAGGACCCCAAAGCCTGATCGAGTTTAATGAGCTGATTTTTAGACTCAAATCATCTGCCTTCCTTTAAAACACTTGAAGAATAATTAGTCTTTGAGTCCACCTGACACAGCATTGGATTCCTGTGTTTTTTGAGGCCCAGTTTTCCGTAAATCTCAGTGGGTGCTCACCTTATCAAAGGTTACGTTCCCATATGGTATATCCAAAGCCAGCATCTTATTTCTTATAATGTGTGATAATATATTATCATCATCTACATGTATATTACGTCAAATTTAAAGTAGCCTGGTACAATAGCCTAATGTACCTGAAATGACCAGGCCCAGTAGTCAGACAGTCACATCTGTGGTGTGAATCAGAAAATAATTCTGCTAAGGAGCTCACAGCAGGAGAATGTAGCCCTGAAAAACGTGATAGACTCAGTGCTGCCCAGGCTGTTCCAGAATGTCCCAAATGTCAGGAAATGCAGTGAACACCACCCTCCATGCTAGTCTCAGTGCTGCCCAGGCTGTCCTGAAGGTCCCAGAATGTCAGGAAATGCAATGAACACCACCCTCCATGCCAAGGTGGCTGTGGAAGGCAAAGCTAGGTTATGCACAGGGTGGGAGCTTGAACTGTGCTCTGTGTGCTGGCTTCTCCTCTCCCACGCGTCACTTCCTTTTGTTTTCTCCTCTGCCAGGCTTTCCTTCACACCCATGGAGAAGGCAGTTTCCAGTAGTGAGAAAAACTTGTGAAACAAATATTTTGGTTGTATGACAAATCAGCTGTCATTTGTTTTGCATTTCCGCTGACTGTTTTACATATGCCTCCCTGCCTGGCCATGTCTGGATGTAGAGGGCTGAGCAGTCGAGCCCTGGGACAAGAACTAAAGCCTGGATGGCTGGACAGCACTACAGCATGACCACACACACACTGGTCACTGGTTTTCAGAGGTTTATTTCAGCAGTATATGCTTTAACTGTTCAAAAGTTGTTTTCTCAAGAAGGTACTACCAATAGAGGTCCACTAACTGCAACCAACTTTGTAACAATGTTTAATTGTTTTCCATTCTTAGACTTTAAATCACACTAATTCTGTGTCTTATTTTATTGCACTTGATTGTTTGTGATGCAAACATCTTCCATGTCATGAAATGTGCTTAAGGAAGAACACATTTCTAAAGATTGTATTATACTCCAGTGCCTATCATAGCAACATTTATACAATCACCATTGGGTATTGAAGCTAATTTCAATTTCTCACTTGTATGAACTATGCTGTACCAGACATCCTGGTGAACAGAAATTACCTTTGCTATGCAACCCTTCCATGGCACTGTCAAATTGGAGTACAATTCCTTGGCCAAAGAATAAGCAAATGTATTCTGAGGACTCTTGACATATATTGCTGAATTGTTTTTCTTTTTGTACTCATTCGATTTCTTTCTTTTTGTGTGGGGCTGACATGATTTCACATTCATTCCATAAATGTGCCCCTATCCCACTCCTCCCCTCAGCCCTCCAACAAACAGCAACCGTATTCTCATAAGGTATTATGGGTGTGTGGGATAAGCCCAACAATGTATCTAGCCATCACTTTATAAATATTGATGAAGCATGGTAAAATGTTTTAAAGGAAACCTTAGCTGAAGGAGTGTCTTGGAACTTAGCTGTTTCCTTTCATGTCTTTCAGATCTCATATCCCTGGCCCTGAAACCCAAACACCCCAGAAGGGTGGACCAAAGCCCCGTGTGGATTCAGTGTTGTGGCACCAGCGATTCTGTGCCCGGTTGCCTTCAGGGGAGGAGGGGTCCAAGTGTTGTCGTTGGCACAACAACCATTGCCTTCCAGCTGGGACAAATATTTAATAGCACAGTGGCTCTACAGAAGGGAGCCTTGAGTTGTAGTTTGCTCTGCGAACTCCTTTTATACCCAGGGATAGGAGAAATGATAAACTCATTGTACCAGAGAGAACAGGAGTCAGAGAACTTTGCTGACGTTGCTTGAGGACACAGGGTACTGTCGGCTGTGCTGGAGCAGAGCTTGGGCCTTGGGTGGTTGTGCTACACTGGGGCTTGCTCTGCCATGTTTCTCATTCTTCTGAATAGCTGTTCATAGAGAAGTGGAAGACAAAGAAGCACGCATAATGTTATGTTAGCTACAATTCAAAAAACACAAAATAATTTAAACGACAATAAGGGGTTGGTTAAGAAAACCATTCATTCTATACAATCTCAATGTTAAAAGTAGCAGTTTTTAATCACTGGAAAAATATTTGTGGAATATTGTGGAAAAAATAAATTGCAAAGTCAGATATATAGAGAGAGGAGGAGAGACAGAGAGAAATATCTTCCATCCAATGATTAACTCCCCAAGCAGCTGCAACAGCTGGAGTTAGTCCAATCCAAAGCCAGGAGCCCAGAACCTCCTCCAGGGCTCCCACACAGGTGCAGGGTCCCTTAATGGATTGTCCTCGACTGCTTTCCCAGGCCACAAACAGGGAGCTGGATGGAAAGCAGGGCAGTCAGGATTAGAACCAGTGCCCATAGGGGATCCTGGTGCATGCAAGGCAAGGACTTTAGCTGTTAAGCTGCTACGCTGGGGCCCTGGAAAAATATTTAAGGCAAAAATTATTTTTTCCAGATGATCTTCATGTTCTTGACTTTAAAGCCCATGCAACTAAAACGTGGTCTGTGGTCCAATGCTTGTGAAATCGTCCAATTATCCGAGCTTGTGAAAAATACAGACTCCCGGGCCCCACCTCTGTTAAATCAGGATCTGCATTTTAATATCATTAACACTTGGAAGGGGCCTAGCCAAGCAAGAGTGCTTAAAGGTCACATCTTCTCTACTAAGTACCTTTGTGCCTTTTATTAATGATTCTTGTACCTTTTAGCATCATAAATTTCCATGGATCTGAGATGTAACACTTGACACTTGCCTAAACACATTAAATGTTTAAAAAATAGTGTTGGAGTGAATATTTTGGCAGGTGGGTGAAGCCACCTGTTGGAATACCCACATTGCATGTGGGAGAGCCAGCTGAAGTCTTGGCTACTCCACTTCCAATCCCGCTTCCTGCTAATGCACCTGAAAGACAGTGGATGAGGGCCCAAGAAGCTGGGCCTTTTGGCCTTGCTCCCAGCTCCTGTGGGAAATGTGGATGATGAATATCTCTGTGTCTATCCATCTTTTCCTCTGTGTCTTCCTGCCTTTCAAATAAGAAAAAAAATTTTTTTTTTCTAAATGAGTTTTGTTCTATATTTTCCACACAGTGTTCAGGAAGGAATGTTAGGTTATAGATTGAGATATGCAGTTGATGTTAACTATATTTTTATATGCTTTTATATGCTTTCTTTATATGCTTTATATGCTTTCTTTTGTTTTTAAAGAATTTCTTATTGTTTTAAAAAGATTTATTTATTTTCATTGGAAAGGCAGATTTACAGAGAAGAGAGAACAATCTTCCATCTGTTGATTCACTCTCCACAACTGCAGTGGTCAGAGCTGAGCTGATCTGAAGCCAGGAACTTGGAGCTTCTTCTGGCTCTCCCAGGCAGGAGTAGGATCCCAAGGACTTGAGCCATCCTCCAATGCTTTCCCAGGTCATAGGCAGGGAGCTGGATGGGAAGTGGAGCAGCTGACAAATAAATCAACAGCCATAAGGGGTGCTGCAGGTGCTTGAAGGTACAACATTACCCAGTTGAGCCGTTACTCTGGTTTCCTAATTTTTTAAACTTTATTTGAAAGTTAGAGCCATACAGAAAGGAATAAAGAACTCCCATACCCTGGTTCACTCCCCAAATGGCTGCAGTAGTCTATACTGGACTACACCCAAAGTAGGAGCTTCTTCCAGGTGTCCTACATGAGTTCAGAGGCCCAAGCATTTGGGCCATCTTCCATTGCTTTCCCAAGTGTATTAGCAGGGAATTGGATGGGACATGGAGCAGCTGGGATTTGAACCGATACCCATATGGGATGCCCATGCTGCAGGCAGAAGCTTAACCTGAAACACCACAGCACTGGCCTTAATACCTTGATTTCTACTTTGAGTCTCAATCTTCCTGTGGTGAAAGCTTACCAGCTGATCAGAAGGATTGCTGGAAAATCGGAGTTGGGTTGGTTTGGTTGCCACTAGCTTCTGGTATCATCAGACAAATGTGAAAAATACCCTCTCCAGGTAGATGCAGCCCCATGCCAGCACACATTTCTGCCTCCACCTGCTTCTTGGACTGGAAGTCTCCATTTCATGAAATACCTGCTCTCTATGACGATGGAGGTCCTGAGTTCAGCTAATCAAGAGCCTTTCTTCTCCATTCAATGCTTTATGTACATTTCAGGAGCTTCAATGGTGGCAGCTGGTTACCAAGGAGTCAGAAAACGCATGAAGTCCCTGCAGTCCTCATCCTTCTTCGTGGAGAGTCTCTGATTTCTCTTAGGCATCTAGAGAGTGGTTCAGATGGTGCTGGGACCTCTGTATCGGCTAAAAGCCCTGTGGGCTGAGCTTTCTCTTGGAAGAATCCAGGTGCTCCATAAGCCTCGTGGGATGCAGGGAGTCCCATGAGGCCATCACAGTGCCGTCTGCCTGCTTGGTCTTCACAGCCACCTGTCATGTCCCGTTTGGATTTTGCCAGTCCTCCCTTTCCTAAGGCTGTTGGGGGAAGAAAGGGCAGAAAGACAGAGCCCCCCACATTGTTCTTATCACATTTTCTAACCCAGGAAAGTTTTGGTAGGCAAACTGCTTCTTAGGTTACCCTGCAGTCTCCCCATCTATTCTTGTCCATGGAGTTCATGTGCTGGTGTAGGATTTACAAGTGAAAACTTTGACTTTCGTCATCAAAAGGCATATGCTCTGTTCTTTTCTAGTGACACCTTAGAGCAGCAGAAGGGAGAACACTTTAAATGAGACATGGAAAAATAATGATGATCAACATCTCAAAATAACATTCAGTTACATTTCAAAATAATATCCAGTTACACACACTTTCCATATTTTCTGCAATGAAGTCTTATAATAAACCAACAACATATGCAACCACAGAAAAAAAATCTTGTAAGATTTCCTTAGCAGAGATATTTACGTTTTTGGAGCAACCATTTTTCCTCCTCTTATTCTGTCCCCAATGCACAAAACAGCCACTACACAGAGCTTGCACTTGCTGAACATTTGTTCTTTGATATACATTGTTGAAAGTGCCTTATATGGACTTGTATTATCTCTTTTTAAAAATGATTGATAAATTATTTGAAAAGCATGTTTACAGAGAGAGGAGAGAGATTTTCCATTCTCTGGTTCACTCCTCCACTGGCCACAGCAGCTGGAGCTGGATCCATCTGAAGCCAGGAACTTGGAGCTTCTTCTGGCTCTCCCATGCAGGATCCCAAGGACTTGAGCCATCCTCTGCTGCTTTCTCAGGCCCTAAGCACGGAGCTGGATGGGAAGTGGAGCAGCCAGGACATGAACCGGCACCCCAAAGGGATGCCAACGCTGCAGGCAGAAGATTCGATTGTTATGTCACTGTGTTGAACCCCTCAACAGCAGTGTCTTCTTTCCTCTCTTTTTCTTTGGAATTTGGGTTCTGGTTGTCAGCATTTCTTCAAGGAGTTTTTCCTGTTGTGCTAGTCTGCTAGCACCACCATAACGCGGTCCCCCACACTGAGGCGCTTAAATGGCAGACTTGAATTTCCTTAAAGCCTTGCCACTGGAAAGTCTCAAATCAAGGTGATGGCGGGTTGGTTTCTGATGATGTCTCTTGTTCTGACTATGTGG
This sequence comes from Ochotona curzoniae, assembly GCF_017591425.1. Classification (NCBI taxonomy): domain Eukaryota; kingdom Metazoa; phylum Chordata; class Mammalia; order Lagomorpha; family Ochotonidae; genus Ochotona; species Ochotona curzoniae. The sequence goes on from NW_024467096.1 coordinate 28,779,670, forward strand.
GCGGCTGCCTTCTTGCTGTGTCCTCACATTGCTTCTGCTCAAAGAATACCCAGGCCAAGAAGGACATTTCTGAGGTCTCTACAGTCATCATCCTATCAAATTAGAGTTCGTCAAATTAGTCCCTTGGGACTTCGTTAAGGCTTCTTTTAATCTTAATGATCACCCTCAAGGCTGTGTCTGTAAATACAGTCACACTGGAAGCTAGGATCTCAAAATATGAAGTGGGGTACAGGTGTCATTCACAGTTGTTTTAAGACTTTGCTGATGAAAATCTCTTTGATTACCTGTTATGTGTGGGACCCTGTGCTATGTCCTGGGAATAGCAGTTTGTGAACATACTCCTACCCTGCCTTACGGAGTTCCTCCTCTAGTGGTTGACTTGTGGTCATTAGAGTAATAGGAAGCACAGTGAGCTAAGGGGTCATGGAAAGCCCTCAGCGTGGCCTTTGCTATGGTTGTACCGTGAACACACATATCCCACAAATACTGAATGTGCAGTAGAGGGGCAAAGTGGTACATTAAGTCGTTGAAGGGTTTAATAAGAGGAGTTTCTAGGAAACTTTGGAGTGAGAACTGGAGATAAACTTTACAACAGCTGGATCCGAACTTATCGATAGGGTTTGGTTGGAACCTCAAGGTTTTGATTGCCCAGGACAGTCTCTCTCACTCACTGTATCATGCTCCCCACAGTATCCCAGGTTAGAGTGGAGAAGCAGCTTGGCACGCGGGACAAGGTCCTGGGAGAGAGTGATGTGGGTGAGGGTGAGGAGGAGGCCACTGACCTCACCCTCTCTCAGAGCTACATCGCAGCAGGCTGAGCTGGTATTCTGCTGACTCACATTTGTAAAGATTTACTTGAAAGGCAGAGAGAGAAAGAGAGATGGAGTGCAAAAGAGATCTTTCACCTGCTGATTCACTCCCTAAATGGCTGCAGCAGTCCTGGTTGGACCAGGCCAAAGCCAGGAGCCTGGAACTCCCTCCAGATCTCTCAACTGGGTGGCAGGTTACCAGGCACACTGGGAGTGTTAAACAGGGAACTGGATCTGAAGTACAGCAGCCAGGACTCAAACAAGCGCTTTGACATGGAATAGCATGAGGCAAGTGGTGGCCTAAGCTACTATTCACGACAACAACCCCCTTTAAGCTCTTCATCAATTTCAAATGAACTGTAGCTCCTTGAATCTGAGACTTGATGTTGGCTACAGACCTGATGGTAAAACTAGGTGATGGGCAAAGAGCTAAGAGCCTGGGAATGCAGTTACTGCCATTTTACCACAAGAGGGCACTGGTGGCTTCCTTCTCGGAAGAGGAGAAAGCAAAGTGGAAGATGGCGTTATAGGGTTGTGCTGGAGCTTTTAGGTGGGGAGAGAAACAGCTTAAAAGTTGTTGTGTGCATAATTGTGGGCGGTGTTAGAGACCTAGTTTCTTAGTTATTAACATATGAATAGTGCGTATTGATCCGATCTCGACAGCTTTGAACCTAGCCGACCAACAGGCTAGGAGGTACAGAATCTCAGGTTTCATAACCTGGAATAAACATCTTCACTGGAAGATAAGACCAGGAGAGTAGGTTTTGTAACTTGAATGAGAGTGTTTTGTACAGACACACACACACACACTTACTGATTTGAAATTACGTAAGCACACTGAATATTGCTTCAGGTTGGAGGAATATATTATGTCCAAATTGTGTCATCTTTGTGTCCAAAATGCAGCTGGAGAAAAAAAAAAATCTGTCCACATTTCAGGGAACTTTTAAATTTCAGTAGCACATTAAACATGATCAAAAATAAAATGGTCAGTGACATTTCGGTTTGCGGATTCCACCAGTTATTGCATACCTTGTTTGAAAGCATTTTTATTTTGCTATTGGACAGATCTAATAGTCCAGTTTCTCATTGACTTTTGAACTGTGAGGGACAAATTACGTATAACATTAAAGAATGAAACTAAGAGAATATAAAAATTTCAGTAGCACATTAATCTAGACTGCCAAGGTGAGGAGTAATGAGTCACCCAGCTGGGACATTGATGCTAGCTAGCACTGGGTCCCAGGGCCCCACTGTCTCGTTTCTGCTACCTGCCTCCCACACACATGGACCGGTACCAGGCTGTCATGCTACCCCACATCCTCCTGGGGCCTGCCTCCTTCAGTGTCCTCTAGTCACTAGAATTAGCTTTCTTCTTTCGCCACCCACTAGGACAACTTGGATGAACTCCTGGCATTGGCCTGGCCCAGCACTGCTTGTTCCTGCCATCTGGGAGTGAACCAGCAGATGGAATAATTCTTTCTCTCTCTGTCTCTCTCTCTCTCAGTAGCTCTGAGTTTCTAAATAAACACTAATTAAAAAAAGAAAAAAAAAAATCGAACATCAAAAAATACAATACAAGGTCCAGCCAGGGCACGCTCAGTCTGGATCTTCCACTCTTGTCTAAGGAGGCGAGAATTACAAGTGGAGGTAAGACCAAGAGCAGGCATCTGGCTTGACCCCTTCAGTTAATTTTTACCACAGTCTGCAAGGCCGTTGTTACTATTTCCATTTTACAGAGGAGGAAACCAAGGGCTGAAGAATATAAGAAGCTTCATACAGATCTGGGATTTGAATTCAGACATTCTCAGTTAAAATCTAGCATGATTCAGTTATGGCTACACATTCACTGTCGATTTTTTCAGAATTACTTGAAATCTTTCCTGTTCTCTGGCTTCTCTTGAAAGTTCTCTGGCTTTTCTTTACTTCTTTTTCATCATGACTATACAAATGAAGTGAGAATAATGACACCAGTTATGAAAGGCAGAGCAGTGCGCCAAGCATGAGCACTGAATTCCACTCAGTTCTCACAAGAACTCTGCCACGAAACTGATGGCTTGACCAGCCGAGTCACAGCACCAAGGCTTCGGCATTTAAACCACTGTGCGATACTGTCTATCGTGAGACTATTAAACCTGTAGAGAAATACTCAATCCTATGTTAATTACATCTTTGAAAATCTGAAATAACAGAGAAAAGGAGAGCAGTCATATCTTTATGTGGGATGACATAATGATACTGCTGGGAAAAGAATGCTGAACCGGGAAACTTTTTTTAACCTTTCCTGCTTAGAAGAATAATCAATGCTGGTTATCTGTTTTCAGTTAGAAATTCCAGAAGCCTGTTTTTTTTTAATTATGGCATAGATGGGCAGTGGGGAAGCACTTATAACTCACTGGGTGGGACACGAAGATTGGTTGCTCCTCACTAGGGTATTGAGGATTTCTCTGCACACCCCTCCTAAAACCGTTCACCTAAACTGTTGACATATGTCTTGTTAGAGTTACAGAGCTAGACTACCCGAAAAACAGCCAGGTTCTGCAAAATCGTGCTTCAACACTATGAACTGCTAAATACTAAAATTAAAATAGACATGAGACAGCTGAATAGTAATCTATAGCCATTTTAAGGTGTATAGAACCCAATTGTATATAAACTAATAATTGTAATGTCAATGTAGAAGCCATAGGATGTGGTTCAGAACTTGCACTCTTTTTTTTTTCTCTCTCTCTCTCTTTTAACATGCTGGTTACACAATACCATGTCAACTAATTCCATTACATTATAAATTGTTACTGATGTAATGTCGGGGCTTTCAATTGATTGGGATGATGCTCTTTCGGCTGTACCTTCAGACCGGAGACTGTCTCCCCATGAAACTGTTGAACTTATCTGCACAATAAGATGCTGGACTCTATGCTTTGTAGATGCTTGCAAGGAAAATAAATCTCAACTGAATTTGATCTGTGGTAATGCAACAAGATGGAAGAATCCACCATGGGGAGGGGGAAGTGGGCTTTAGGGGAGGGGGGAATCCCAGTGCCTGTAAAACTGTGTCTCATGATGCAATGTAATAATAATAATAATAAAAAAAGAAAACAAACAAAAATATTATGGCATAGGAAGTCAGCTTGGGTTGTTACTGTTTGCTAAGGAGCTGTTAAACTTATCGCAAGGGATGCAGTTCGTGGATATTTCTAGCTCAGTGAATGTCTTCAAGTGATTTAGGTTGAGGGGATGAATGACATTCAACTGCCAACTTCTGGTATCTGGCAATAAAACAACCAAAGGGGGAACAATCCAAGAAAGCGGGCATGTGGTTTACACTGAACTTGGGTCTTTAGCTCTTGATATATTCAGCCCAGTCGGTCTGTAGTCTCTCATTTATAACATTGGGGATGAAGTGCCCGCTCTCGAAAAGAATCAGATATCAAACTAGATGTCAACAGCTTGTCAATATGCCCTGAAGTAATATTTAAAGTTGTGGAGTTTAGTGTTCTCCCATCAGTATGTTCCTCAGCAAGGCTCGAGGGACCATCACCTGGTCACCTGGGATATGAGCAGTCCTGCTAGTTGGTGACATGTCTGTACAGTGTCCTGCATCATTTACTGAGGAACAGGCATTGGACAAATGGAAATGCTTGGTCACTGTGCCAAAGCAACAGACCAAAGAGAGCTCTTCCACTTTAATTTCCCTAAGTAAGAGCAGGTACTATGGTACGCATTAAGTCGCTGCTTTAGGGCACCTGCGTGCCACATCAGAATGCCTAGGATCACATCTCAACTCCAAATCCAGCTTCCTGCCAGTATTCCTGGGAAACAACAGGTCTAAGTATTTGGATCCTGCAAACCTCATGGGGATCCAAGTGGAGTTCCTCTCTCCTGGCTTTGGCCTGGTCCAGCCCTGACTACTTTGACCATTTGAGGAGTGATTTAGAAGATATCACTGTTTTTTTTTGTCTCCCTTTCAAATACAATGAGTAAGTAAAAACTTTTTTAAATTCTAGGAACAAAAAAGGTTCCTTAGGTGGAAGCAATGAACAAGAATTTCGAAGTGGATGAACCTATGATAGCTTAGTGGGAAGCATCTTCCAGCAATGCAGAGACAAGTTGGATTTGCTGTGTGAGTGGGTCCTGATGTGAGTGGTGAAGGCACACTGGGCCCTAGGACCACTGAGCCTTCAATCAGCGCAGCTCTTCCACTAGAGGGCTCTGTGACTCCGAGCGAAATTCTCTGTCAGCTTTTTCATTTTTCTCTTCCTTTCCCTCATCAAACAATGGGGTTGGATGAAGTCATCTCTAAGTACTTTTAAACATTACATGAGTCACAACTTAATGACACCTCCACTCTTTCCTTCACACTCTTTACAATGAAAAAACTTGATTGCGTTGGATGAGGACATGGAAGCATGCTTTTGGGCCTGTGTTTGAGAGCGATGCATTATGCCACAGTGTCCTCTGTCAGGAGAGCACATCGACATTCACTAACCAACAAAATATTGTTGTCTTCTTCTTGGAGAAGGTGATTTTAAGGTGCTTGATCACGAAATGGGCTCACCTATTGCTCCTTCACAGGTGGCTTTACTTACAGCCAACAGCTACACACAAAGGACAGAGCTTTCAGCCCTCTCAGCCGACTGAGCTCCTGGGGTGCTTGGCACTGTAAGATCGTTGCCATTTTGCTGTGTGTCAGGCACTGTGCCAAGTCCCGACTCTATCTCACACACACATCTCTGTTACAATGCCTTCAAAGAAATTCTAATAATCCTTTAGACTAACCAAGCTGTTAAGTCGAGTTCACACTAACATTAACTAATATGTACAATCTTTTGTCCCAAGCGTTAAGTGCTTCACACAGGGTACTCTGTTGAACCCTCAGTATAACTCTGGATTATCACCACTAAAAGTTGTTGATGCAATTAACCATAGAGGTTTAATAACTTCATCAAAGTCATGTGACTGACACCTCATGGCAGAATCAGGCTTGGCACCAAGGCAGTCGGTGTGGGATCTTCAACATATTGCACTTGACAAAGGGCTGGTGATCTGGAGAGACCCCTGCTAGTTCTCTGTCACTAAATTAACAGGAGCCTTGGTAATTTACTGGAGAGACACTTTGATTCAACTCTGTCCTATTCTTAGGGTTTATAGTTTGGGAATACCACTATAATGAACAATCCTACCACAACTCCTCCTCCTAGACAATGTGACACCCTGATCGTGTTCATTTTGTAGTTTGCTTATTTTAAAATTTGGAGTACACGTTCATAAATGTATGCATGCCTGTATGTGCTTGTGCACATGTGCATGGGATTGGAAAGAAATAAGTTATTGGAAAACAGAGAGGCACCATTAGGGGGCAAGAGGCAGATGCGCTTGGCAAAACTTAGCAGGGCTATCTGAAGGAGGAGAAGATGAGGATATCGGCATGACACGGAGCAAAATCAACCCTCAGTTTCTCCTGAAAGAACGCGGCTAGAGTGTAAGGTCATGTTGGAGAAGCCCCAGTGAATTTTCCATGCCTAGCCAAAGGACTATGCTTCTAAGGTGTTTCATCTTGACTGTGGGGTAATTGCTCCAGTTTAAATAAAGCTCTGATTTAATACTCATTGGAAGATTTCTCTGTGGATTTTTGTTGGTACAAAAAAAACAAGTGTCACTATTTTAAAATGGAAGACTGGAATGCTTACGCTACTGACCTGCAGCTCACCACTGTCCGATATAACCAGGAGAATCACTCAGCATTCAACTGGAATTTCCTCTCCTCTCCATTCCATCTTCTTACTTGAGTCAAGTGTTTATGCGATGTCTGGTTGGGGCCAAGATGAAAATGGACTATGGTTTCTGCATATACTGTTCAGAATTTATGCACCTCAAAAGTGTTCCAAATTCAGTCTAGGAGCCGAACTGGCTATTGGCCATTGATTTCACTTTCTCCAGAGGGAGGACTGAATGAGCAGCCTCATGGTTTTTATTCCAGAAGAATTTAAATTACAGTCCATCTCTATTCTCCAGGGAAGAAACAAGCAAAGACTATTCTCACGGGCGTGGAAGTTTATGATTTATATGATACCTTTTAGAGCATACTGTCCCAGGCCAAGTGATTCTTGGCAAGTCAACAAAGTTTTTCTTCAGCATCAAACTGCTTGGTTTGCAATTGTACTGCCTGAAGTTTCAAGTTATGTGCTTTCCACACAGAGCCTCTCCCAGAGTTGTTCCTTGGAACATGTTGATTAAAAGGAAACTTACTAATCAGAAGAGCACCTTCAGTGCCAGAGAGGAGGAGAATGCACGATTCTCAATGTGTCCAGTGTCTTGTGAATACTCTTTCAGTGTATTTTGGTTAGAAGAAAGATACGGAAGTTTCTGTTGATTTGTTCTCATCTAACTGCATGAGAGAAACCTGTTGAGACCTTCTAGGGGCAATGGACCACCAGTTAGGTGATACTACTTGATTGCAATTCTTAGGTATCTTGATTCACATAGGGGGCTTTGGCAATAAAATTGATTGTTCTATCATTCATTATTCTAAAATCATTGGGCTATTTTCTCTCAGAAGTTCCTTTCAACTGGTATTATTTTGATAGGCAATAAGAAGAATACTGCTAATGTATCTCCATGATTTTACAGAACTACAAGACTCTTTTTTTAAAAAAGATTTATTTATTTTTATTGGAAATGCAGATATAGAGAGAGGAGAAGAGACAGAGAGAAAGATCTTCTGTCCAAGCAGCCACAACGACTGGAGCTGAGCCAATCCGAAGCCAGGAGTTAGGAGCTCTTCTGGGTCTCTCACACGGGTGCAGGGTCCCAAAGGTTTGGGCTGTCCTCGACTGCTTTCCCAGGCCACAAGCAGGGAGCTGGATGGGAAGCTGGGCTACTGGGATTAGAACCAGCGCCCACATGGGATCCTGGCGCGTGCAAGGTGAGGACTTTAATCACTACGCTATCACGCTGGGCCAAGACTCTTTTTAACATAAACATTGTTGGAATTCTTGCAATTGCTCTCTGAATGAGATTATTAGTATTTCTAGAGTATGATCTGGAAAATAAAGGACTACTAAGAACAGTTGCAAAGTCACATAGGTGGTAAGTGACAGACTTAGTACTTGAGCATGGGTGCTTTATTCTGATTACTGTTGCAAATCAGCAACGTAGGGAAAATTCTCAGATCAAAGTTTTTCTCTGATCCATCCTCCTACCATTGTCTTCTTAAGGGAACAATCTCTCAAAGTTCTTGAATTTTCCCTGTCTGCTAACTTTTAGAATTACCTTCAGGTCAGTGGCTTCCTTCCACCTTTGTGAGTTGGAGGCACCAGTGGCTTTGCTCTCTACCATGGGATCTGGGGTCTGGAGACTTGTGCTGGGGGCTGTCAGAGTGGGTCTGAGGTCATGCATGTGTTTCAGTACCAAGGCAGGTGGGGAGGGCAGAGGGAAAGGCCCAAGATTAGCAACATGTGCCCATGGGCTGTGCTTGCGAGTACATTTGTCTCCCAGGCAAGTGGAGAGATAAAGTCCGAGACCTACACGTGTGCCAGAGAACTGGGTCAGGAAACCCGTCTATGATCTTTGGACTTGGGTGGGCAAGCAGAGCTCTAGACCAGCATGGAACTTCATTAGAAGATTGAGCTTGGGACGACCAAGTTGGGGAACCCGTGTGCTGCTGGGAACAGGTACTATGTACTGCTAAGGGAATGGGGGGGGGGTCGTCAAGGGATGTGAGGGAGAGAGGACTGACTGCTGAGAGAGTACATTACAGATGAGGAATGACTTCTGAGGGACTCCCAATGACAAGGCCGCTGCACTTGGAGATAAACAAAGAGGTTGAGACCAAGAGGTTTGGAGAGAGAAGCCAGAAGACATTTCTGGGTCATACTAATACACCCACCCAAGTGGGAGGCCTGAGTTGGACTAGTTATCATCAACCACCAACAACCATCGCCCACCAATGTACACAAAAGCTAGGGCTGGGGGCATAGCTGGCTAAATTACAATACCCTCCAGTGAGTGTCAGAACAGGTCACATTAGGCTGGGCCATGACACTAACCAGAATGCAAGAGAATCAGGTCTGGAGACTGGGTCTGTGGTAGATATGTGGACTCATCCCTGTGAAAGTGAAATATCTACTGGTTTTCTCAAGAGCTTGAGGACATGTCCAACCCAGATTGCTACCCTCCAATCCAGCTCTCACAGTCATCAGTAAGAACCACAGCCCAACCAGGGCCTCCCCTTAGCTCCCTGAGCAGACCTGTTCCCAGCCAAAGACTTTGCATGTGCCAGTGTTTTTTCTGACCCAGCAAGACATAGCCTGTCCCCAGTCTTGGTTTTAGCCATTAGATGCTACAGCCTGACTTGATCTGGCCCTCCCCGGGTTCCAACTCTCATTGGTGGATGCTATGGCCTACCCCTGTCCAGTCTGCTGCCATCCCTGGCTCATGCAATCGAATAAGTGTGCTAGCCTAGCCAAGCATGACCTGCGCTCTAGCCTTGCTCCTATACAAGAGTGGGGTAAGGTTGGTCCAGTCCCACCTGGTTCACAATCCTAAAGAACCAACCTACATACTTGCCGACAGGTGGCGCTACCTTGCCCAGCCTGACCAATACCCAGGCCTAGATCACAAGCTCACCAGCAGGAGCTACAGCCCAACAGGAAAGTTTCTCAAGTTCCCCCACCAAGCTCACTCCCAGACCCAGATCTCATATGTGCCAGAGAGTGCTAGGCCCTTACCTGGCATAGTCCTCTATCCCCACCTTTGTATGAGCTGACTGATGTTGCTGTCTGACCCTTCCTATACCCTGTTCTTTTGGTGCATCTATGTGTGCTGCAACCTGGACCAGCCTGGCCTGTCCCAACCCCAGCACCCATGAGTGTCAGAGGGTTCCATGGTCATGCCTAGCTCAGCCTGTCACTACCCTCAAGCTTGAGCTGGGACTGGGAGTGGACCAGGCATGGCTGGGGCTGGAACACCGAACAGTAAGAACCTGAATGGGTGTGGGCCAGTTAGACAAGGTCACTGTTCTTGCCAGGACAGGAGGTGGACCAAGTCAGCCTTGGTCAAGGATTCCAACCATGGGAGAATTACGGGATCTATGGTCTGACCGTGGAGTGCATGTGTCAGAACTGGGCCTCCTTGGCGGCTTAGGTGAAGCAGTGGATGGCATACTCAGTTACACATGAAGGATGTGGGATCCACTGGAGCCTGCTTAGGACACCTGGTACCATAACAGAAGAAGGAGGACAGAACAAACTGATCAACTACTCCAGCCAAGTGAGGGCAGCAAATATCTGGGCGAATAGAGACTCTAAGGTGGACTTACTGTCAGTCAATGGACGCTGGAAGGATTTCCTCATCCTTGGATTGGCTAAGTCAACAGCATTTCAGAACTATTAAAACCATTTGAGTAGAATCCTCAAAGCATGCTCCACATCGGTCCCTGGGATGCCATCGGGTGGCTGCTCCCTATCCCCAGGTACTGGGGTGCTTGGGAGGCTGGGTGCAGCTTCTCCGTTTTTCTCCATCTGTCCCCTTCACACAGGAAGAAGAAAAAGAAAATTTGGTAACAGTGGTCTCACTCACTTTCCCCTAATCCTCGACCCTCCCACCATAATAAACTATGTAAACATCATCAAAAACAAAATTGGAAAAGAAAAAAAGAATTGCTTTCAATTCCATCTTGGTCTACTTGCCTGGTATACTTGGTTTGAAGCCAATAGACTGAGTGGATAGCATTCTCCTCCAGGATGTTATTGAGATAGGACAAGTCATTTCTTGTCTCACTAAGAAAACAAGGAGGATGGTCCAGATGGTTTGACTGCTTCATATGTCTCAAATGTGTTAGATGTGGTACAGAGCTACATGCCACCAGGAGCTTGTCTGTTCTTCCCTGGAGCAGTGTATCCATGCTGGGCTCTCCTTGGCCTTTGTGATCTGCCTGAGTACTCCAGATAAAACAGCCCAACCTGCCTGTCACACTGACAATGTCAAGGTGAGTTCCATGCTCTTCAACTTATACCTCAAAACCCTCCACTCAAGACCACACCCTTGCTGTTCCTAACCTGCCAGCATGCTCTCTTTGAACCACTGGCCCTCCTCAGAGGCAGCAATTTTGGCCCCTAAAGGTCATTTTGAAAATTCTGGAAGTGGATTTTGCCTTCATAATGTTATTTTTGTTAAACACTACAGGTAATTTTATGATGTTACTTTCATTTTATTTCTTCATGATGTAATCATCACTCCATTTACACTGATTTAAAAATATGAATAAAACAATTGTGCTCTCTATAAATTCTATTTTTTGATGGTGAAGGTAAAGAATGAAATGCTGATTCTGAAAAAGGACTTTGTTTTCATTGAACACCATTGCTCCAGGTCCCATGGCTCCCAGGTCAACAATGTGATATCCAGAGCCAACGGTTTCAGGATTATCATGAACTTCTCATCTTGGAACTTGTTCCTATTCAAAGCACACTGGGCCAACATTCTAGTGGTTTCTGATCACTCCCAAGGAGTTTTTCTACAACTAGAAGGGTTTTGATGACTTTGTCCAACCCTCTGCTGGTTATACAAACATCTTACTCCACAATTTGTTTTTCTACAGGAGAAAAATCATACTTCTTTGAAAATATTTTATGAATGTTAATTTAGATGTTGTAGCAATATACTAGCAGAGGAAGCAGCGTGTAGTGGATACTCAGTAAATATTTGGACTTTTCTTCTGGCCCCACATATTTCCGATATCAAATATTACTTCTTACTTCTTTTGCTACATTCCTAGCATTGTGAATTTTCAGAGCATAAAGTCAGATAATTTTCTAAATATATAAAGTATAGCCACAGAAATTTTTAAGATGTAAGAACTCAATCAATGAGCTGCCAGCAAAGCGTGAGAGTGTCAGTGTTCATATCTGGATGTCATAATAAAAATAATGCTTGGATTTCCAAGGTGTAACTTTGCTATAGGAGCAGCCTCTCCAGTGAGTGCTTGGGTCTCTCAGAGGTGCCTGGAATTGATGATGTGCAGCGAAAAGTATTAATCTTCATCCAGTTCCCCAAGGGATTTTTGTTTGCAGAGTGGGAACCTGTCATTCTTTTTTGTTAGCATGAACTATCTTTTAGTGAAACATTTTCTCTGCTCATGGAGTTGTGGGGGACAAACGCTCAGTGTTTTTTTTTTTAACTCACTAGTTTTAGAATGATTACATGTTTGTGTGTGTATATATTCACAAGTGGATGTATATTTCTATATAGTTCGCCTTGTTTGATTTTATTCACAAAATGCTATAAGGAAAAAGGAGCAAACACATGGAGAAAAGAGTCCTCACACCTTCCTTACATAATGGTTGGTGATGAGATTCCCTACGTCAGCAAGAGATACATGTGTTAACGTGTTTCTGAATCTCTGAGGATTTCGTTTTGCAAAGTGACAGAATGACATTTGAAAAGGGTGACAGAGGGAGGGTCGGTGGAGATTTTCATTGTGAGAACTCCAGGAGCCCAGTGCTAGAAGAACTAGATCAGCATTGGCTGCAATTCTGCTTCCCTATCATGCCCTAAAATGAGCCGTAGCCAGCAGGCCTTCCCTAGCCAGGAAGCAGGACCTTGGAGTGGGGTTCCAGAGTGAGAAGGATTCCTTGTGAAAGGGGCAACTCCTCGTTTGACAACACTTGGAGGGATAAGAGTAGGTTTTAGGGATTATGGAGCTTGTGTATGCAGGAGAATTGATTCTGCAATGTAGGTTCTGAATGGAATTGTTTTAGGGTTCATGAACACCCTGAAATCAAATGCAAGAAACTAAAGCAGGTTGAATTTTTGGGCTCCAGAGGAAAGGAAATGGGAGCAGAGAAAAGGCAAAGGAGAAGAGCTTGGCTGAAGGTCTCTAGGACACTCTCCTAAGCCAGCCCCTGAATTTGGGGTGAATCAGAGCATCAAAGGAGAGCTAACAGCCAAGAAAGTAGGGCCCCAGGCATGTGGTAGGTATTTCTGTGTTTGGTCTTTTATTTTGGGTCAGTCAAACCATGTGTTTAGGCTCCAAGAAGTATTCCTAAGCTCCTAACATGCCATAATTTTTCCCTACCCTTGATCTTTCATCCTTGATGCTAATCTCTGCACCTTCCATGTCACCCTACAAACAAAAATCCCACGTAGAAGCATCAACTCCAGGCACCTCTGAGAGACTCAGGCACTCACTGGAGAGGCAGCTCCTATAGCAAAACTACACCTTGGAAATCCAAGTATTGTTTTTATTATGATATCCAGATACGAAGATTTTCATAGAAATTGAAGCTTGTTTTTGCCAAGTTATGATATTTTATAGCCCATGACTTGAAGCTTTGTTCATGAAAATGCCACTTTATTATTTTTTAAGATTTTTTCTTATTAGAAACGCTAATTTACAGAGACAGGTTGCACAGAGAGAGACCTTCCATTTACTGGCTCATTCCCCAAATGGCCACTACAGCCAGAACTGAGTGGATCTTACACCAATAGTCAGGATTTTCTTCTGGGTTTCCCACATTGGTGCAGGGGCACAAGGCCTTTAGCCATTCTCTACTGCTTTCCCAGGCCACAAGCGGGGAGCTAGATAGCAAGTGGAACATCCAGGACTTGAACCGGTACCTATGTATTACACGGGTGCTATTGGTGGAGGCTTAACTTACCACCCCAGGGTTCCAGACCTAAAACTGCCACTTTAAAATTACTATCTGCAAAATACAGATTCATGGTTAACCCTTTGCATAATGCTCTAAGGTTTATGGCGTCAATGCTGTGACATCTTATAGTAGAACATCGTTTTGATTCCTGGTTGCTTCATTTCTAATCCAGCTCCTAGCTAACGTACGAGGGAAGTCAGTGGAAGTTGGCCCAAATGCTTGAGCCCCTACCACCCACATGAGAAATCTTGGATAGAGTTCTAGGCTTCTGTCTTCAGCCTGGACAAACCCTGGCCATTATAGTCACTAGGGGAGTGAGCTAGCAGAGGGAATATCTCTTTGTCACTATGCCTTTTAAGTAAATAATCTTTTTTTTTTTTTTTTTAGGTAAGGTTTCCATCCTTTTCCTATATTATCTGGTTTTAACCTCATGACATGCCTTTAGGGAGGTGAGCGGTTGAATGAGAAGCAGTTGAGGCTGAGAGAATCAGGTTTAGCACAGCAACAGAATCAGACTGCAAGCATCAGACATCTCATGCACCTGTCTGTTGAGGGGCGGTAGCTCGTTACTGGTGTTGGCAATGCCTGGATTCAGCAACCACATATCTTTGGGTCAGATCTGAGCATGGTCATGGACTAATGCAATGATCTTGCAAGTCACTTGACTTCTGCCAATGTTGGATTTCTTATCTGTAGCTTAGTGATGGAGAGCTACTGCCTGACAATACTAAGGAGTAAATGAGTTGCTACAGCTGAAGCTCTATGAATGTCTGATATGAAATATGCTTTATTTCTTTGAGGCTTGTAAGTGTCCTACACTCATCTTCTGCTTTTAATCTCTTTTCGAAAGTAACAGAAGGTTAAAAAAAAAAATAGCTGCCTTCCTGAGGGAAGCCATGGGCTGAGCCTCTGGGAAACTTCCCATTTTGATTCCATTCAGAAGGAAGGGAATCCACTAGGAATTCCAAATCTTTGGGCTGGCATTGACCTTGGACAAGCCCAGCTCCCTTTCATCCTGAGGATGAGGCTGTTTGCATTTATGATGTCTCCCAACTCTTAATCCAGGATTTGGTTTTCATCCGCAGACCTCAGGCTCAGCACTTCAGCCCAGAGAACACACCTACCTTCTTGTTTCTTAGAAAAAAGTCACACGTGCTCTGTAAAACAGATTGAAAATACTAGGGTGATTGTCATACTATGTAGCTAAAAATGTTGGAAAAGATTACTTATGTAGAAGTCAAAGCTAGGTTTTTGATAAAGTTGCAGTTTTAGGGGCTTTTAAAAGAAGTAGATAAAATAGTTTGTTCAGGGTTTCCTTCGACAAAGAAACAAATAAGAAATAACAAATAAGGAATAATAAATAATACATAACTAACTAATAACAAATAAGCTCTACAATAAGAAGAAAATAGAAACTGAACGTTTAAAAGAAAAAAAAAAGTGGCTTTGAGATGCATCTGAATTAAAACGGACGTTTCCGGTCATTGGCAAGCTCTCAAAGCAAGAAGGAATACTGCCCCTATCCTGTCCTCCAGTAGAAACATTGATGAGTTTGGGATTATTCTTTTGAACAATTTTCCTTCATGTCATTAGGAGACAAGCCACTGATTAGTCTTTCAGTTAGTGTCTTGCCATGGATGGCAGATGAAAGGCAATGTTAGGCATGCAGCTGTTCCATTGGAAATAAGGGAACATCTAGTTTATTTGTGAACAAAAGATTCTTGTTTTCTGTAGTTGGGATGCAGGCAGAGACTTTCGGGGCAGGGGAATAGCTGACACCCAAGAGGCCTCTGCAAACCCCTCAGACTCCCCAAGTAACAGGTGCCTCAGTGTGGTTGTAACAGCATCCATCCATATAATGTGGGAAAGAGGTTCTGGGTGTGGTTTTCCTCAAGGGAACGGAAATCTGCCTAGACAGATCATACAAGTGAGGGGCAGTGGTTATTCTTCTAAACTTTGTAATCTGACTTACATCTCTAAGTTACACACAGCAAACCAGGGCACAAGCAGGCCCACTCCAGGTACATGGACAGTAGCCTAATTAGCAGAGAAGTCACATACTGCGAAGTCTCAAAATTTACCAATAATAAGATATATTAACAAATAATTCAGAATTCAGCAAAATATATTCCTTAATCTTACTTGTACAAGTACATCTTGTTGTTTGTCCTGGTATGAGGGTGTTTGTCGACTTACAGCAGAGGCCAGAATGCAAGCACTGGGACCAGCCACATCAGCACATGCCGTGGTTGTTCTGGGGTTGTCCTGACTTCAGATGCACTGCTCGGTGTTCTGATCATGGATTAAGCTACAGCTTGCAGGTTCCAGTTGCTCTCTATATGCACATGTGTGAAGTTTTAGTGTTTCTTAAAACGGGTCTGGGTCTTGGGAGGAAACTGATGGTGCACTTGGAAGTTCAGTTGAAGAATCTTACATAAAGAATTACTTGCAGAGCTTCTGCAAAGGGCTGCCACAGACCATTGTCCTCAGAAAGCCTCCTGGGCAAGGTTGGCCTGAGAGTGGGAGAGGGTTCCCACGACCCCCCGACAGGAACAGCTCACTGTGCCTACACCATTCATGTCAACACTCTTGTTTCTGCTGAAAACCCACTTTCTTCCTGGGAGTCCAGGAACCTGGCACTTGCTGGGCGAAGGGTGCTTACCTACAAGACCGAACCTCAACAAAAGCCCAAACTCATACTGCGCATTCCTGAAACTGAACATCTCACACATGCTGTCACACTCAACGCTAGAAGAGTTTAAGCAGATTCTGTAAGCTTGCACGTGGCTTCCCCAAGTCATCACTCTTTGTACCTTTCATCTTAACTGGTTTGACTTTGTATCTTTGCTCTGTAATAAGTCTGAATCTACACGCAACTGTGTGCTGAGTCATGTGAGGCCCCTCAGTGGATCGATCACCTCACCTCCTACTGACCTCTGCTTCCCCAGCAAACAGCAAGGTGAAGGGAAGTGGTCAGGAGAGCAGAGGAAAGAGCAGCTAGCAGCTGTGGGTCACCAGCAAGGAGCAGGAGCCAGAAAGAGTGCCGAAATTCAGGAGGCACTGTAGCTGTGGTTTGTGACAACTGAGGCCTTGCGGAGACACACAGCTCTGATTGTCTACCTACATGCATCCGCTCTGCCTGCTGACCTCCAGAGAGCTGGGGTCTCCCATTGGCCACAAGATGCAGAGCCTTGATGGAGTCTTCTCTTATTGGCACAGAGCAGGAGAAGGTAAAGAGCTCATTTGAGGGGGGAAAATAGAGAATAATTAGGGTAATTTTATTTTTTACTTTTGCATCAGTTTCTGTTGTTGCTGACTAGGGTAAATTTAAAAGAAAACTACTTAGGAATATTGCTGAGATCGGTTGCTAAGTCAGCTTGTCACTGAAAGATAGTATCCCCCAGCACTGCAGTACTCAACAACCCCACACAGGCTCCTCATTGCACATATAAGCAAAGTTCAAATGACTTAGCATGGCATTTTAAATCCCTTCCCAATCCGGACCAAGGGCCCTGCTTTGTCACTCAATGCCATGTCTCCTCAACCCACAGCAGTATGCATTCCACACTTGTGGTTCTTTAGTATAGCAACAACCTCCAGCCATCATCGTTTTGTTTTCCCCTTCCTCATTTTTTTTTTTAAAATCTTACCTTATTACCTCTGTTAAACCAAGTCCTACCCATTCTTTAGAACTCAGCTCAGCTGCCACATGGCTTGCAAAAATCTCTGTGAATCTTATCTATTTCCCAGGCAGGGAAGTTTATCGTGTCCCATGGGACTAATCAGTCTACGTTTGGGCATTGCTGGGTCATTGCCCTTTTTATTTTATTTAGATTTATTTATTTTTATTGGAAAGGCAGACCATAGCTACAAAGAGAAGGAGAGACAGAGAGAAGGATCTTCCATCTTCTGCTTCGATCCACAAATGGCTGCAATGGCCGGAGCCGAGCTAATCAGAAGCTGAACCTGGAGCTTCTTTTGGGTGTCCTATTTGAATACAGGGTCCCAAGGCTTTGTGCCATCTCCTACCACTTTCCCAGGCCATAAGTGGGGAGTTGGACAGGAAGTGGAGCATTTGGGACATGAACCACAGTCCATGTGGAATTCCCAGGACTTGAAACAGGAGGGTTAGACAACTGAGCCATTGTACTAGGCCCTCATTTTCCTCCTACCAGCTCCTTTCAATGATCAGAGTGGAGACCTCAGACACTACCTTTGAATTCCTTCACACATCGCTTTTCCTCATTGGGTAGCCTTGTCAAGCTGCTACCCTGGTGTGAATCCAGTATGCTAGTGGATGCTGCGCATGGTTCACACCCAGTCAAGATGGACTTCAGGCCTGTCAGGCTCCTGTAAACCCAGAACAGGTGCTGAGCCTCCACTCCTGCTTCTAGGGAAATGGACGTGGAGTATGTGGCTTCCTTCCATCAGTGCTCATTTCCTTACTTGGTTGACACCCTCTTGAAGACAGTCCCTGCCACCTGTCCACCTCTCTGCACGTGTCAGTGTGGTGACCTACCCGAGAGGACACAGTTTCCCACAAGTCACTGACTGGGAAGGTGTTTAATACAAATGACTGAATTGAACCACTTAGAACAAAAGTAAATAGAATCATACCAGCGGATTAAACTTGTAGTCTCTGTTGTTTTTAGAAATCAAGAATATAGATAATCTCAGATTCTGGTTTTGAAGCTGGCATCCTTAGAAACAAGCACTAAGAAGTCGATCTTGCAGAAACAGGACTTTTTCTGCTTCCTGCAGGTTTTGCCATTGACAGACATCGTGCTCTGGCTATTTTGGAAGGTAAAGCAGATTTCTGTGATCTGATCTCTCCTTCCATTTGCAAATAAAGTAATGCACAAAATTTAAACTTGCGATTTTAATGAGACAATCAAGTTTCTCAATTCTTCAACTAAAATAAAGGGGAGTTCAGAGTTAATACAGGCCATTCAATCACCCTGGAAGCTGTTTTAGAGTGCAAGGACCTTGCTTTCTTTTATTCTTAAGGTCATGCAGAGTAAAAACTTGATTAGAAATAAATTTTTAATGTTCCAATAGGTGGTATCATAGCAACAAAAAGTGAGACAGTGGGACGAACAGGGAGCTGTAGATAGACACTCCTCTAAGATAAGGTGAACAGATTATAAACATGGCTGATTGGCAAGAAACCAGGGTCCTGATTGGAACACCCAGTGAGGGGGATTCTCACTTCATTTGCCTGTGTTTTATGATTTTATACCTAATACCAATGAATGGGTTTCTGATTTAGCTATTCTCACAATGGTTAAATTTCACTTTGGATCTCAAGGAATAAACAGAGATTAAATTCTTCAGCATGCTTAGCTCTCAAAGATCTGTCTGAAGAATTCTTTGTGTTAAAAAAAATGTGGGTGAACTTTGGCAGACAACAAACTAAATAGGAATCATCTTTATGAATTATAGAAATGGGCTGTTGACAGTTAATTTGTCTAATTTACAAATCAAACATTTCTCTAATTTACTTACTCTGAATATATATATTTCCAAAAATGGCAAGTATGCTTATAATCCTGTGGAATCCCCATGGTGTTTTAATAAAATTATCACCAAATGCTAGCCATTGAGGCTTTGTGATCATGAAAATTTACTGATTTATTTTCATTTTATTTGAGAGACAGAGACACATGAAGAGACAGAGATCTTCTTTCTGCTGGTTCACTCTCCCAATGCCTGCAGTAGTCAGGGCTGAGCCAGAGAAGAGCAACCAGGAACCAGGAACCCCACATTGATCTTCTGCTTGGGTGACAGGGTCCGAAGCACTTGCTCCATCAACTGTTGCCTCCAAAGACGGACATTAACATGAAGCTGGATCAGAATTGGGCTCACTGCGACTAAGTTGGGCTCTCTGATATGGGCAAGTCAAGTTGCTGTGCTCAACACAATCTCGCTGAAATGTAATTTGTGTATCGTAAGATTGACCCTTTGGAAATGTACCATTCAGTAGCTTTTAGTATCCATGAAGAGTTGTAAAAATTTCAACATTGTTGAAGTTTGGAAAATTTTCATCTTTCTGCAAAGGAATCCTGTACTCATTAAATATCACTTTACATTCTTCCCTCCACTTAGCCCTTCATAACCACTAATACATTTCCTGTTAACTTTTTATGGACTTGTCTGTTTTGGATATTTCATATTAAAGGAATCATACAATATGTGGCCTTTGTGTCTATTTAGCATCATATTTTCAAAGTCCACATCCATAGTGTATCAATATTTCTTTTCTTTATATCACCGAATCATATTTCATTGTATGAGCATATCACATTTTATTTTTCTACTCACCAGTTAACAGACACTTGGGTTCCTTTTACTTTTTGTTATTGTGACCAGTGCCTCTACAAACATTAATGTACAAGTTCTTGTATGAACATCCATTTTTGGTTATATTGGGTATATACCAAAGTATGAAATAGGCCATATGGGAATTCTATGTTCACTTTTGAGGAACAGCCAAGCATACTTTCCAAGACTCCTGTACCTTTTGCCTTCCTGCCAGAAGCACATGATTCAAATACTCCACATTCTTACCATCATTTGTAATTATCTACCTTAAAAAAAGAGATTTATTTATTATTACTGGCAAGGTAGGTCAGAAGAGAAAGGAGAAAAAGGAAAGCAGAAAGATCTTCAATTTGCTGGTTCACTCCCCAAATGGCCTCAAAGGCCAGAGCTGAGGCAATCTGAAGTCAGGAACCAGGAGTTTCTTCCAGGTCTCCCACATGGGTGCAGGGTCCCAAGGCTTTGGACTGTCCTCGACTGCTTTCCCACACCACATGCAGGGAGCTGGCAGGGAAGTAGAGCAGCCAGGATGTGAACCAATGCTCATATGGGATCCCGGCACATTCAAGGCAAGAATTTAGCCATTGCTTACAAGGTTGGTTCTTAGACAGGCTCCAGGGCCAGTGTTACAGCTCAACTGGCTAATCCTCTGCCTGCAAGCTCCAACATCACATATGGACTGCAATAAGTTTCTTTTATGTCTTTCCTTGGCTTCACAGTTCATTTCTTCTTAACAATGAAAAAATTTCCATCATCTGGATGTCCCACATTTTGTTTGTCCATTCACCTACTGAAGGCCATCCTGGTTGCTTACAAATTTCTATAGTTAGGATTAAAGCTCTTTTAAGCATCTGTGTGTAGGACTCAAATGAAAGTCTGGAAAAAAATATTCTGCACCAATGGAAAGAAAAAATAAGTGGATGTAGCGATTCTAATATCAGACAAAATAGACTAACACAAACTTAAAGAGATGAAGAAGCGTATTATGCAGTGATTAACGGATCAATCCAACAATCCAGCAAGAAGTGACTGTAGTAAATGTATAGGTACCCAATACCAGGGCACCAGGCTATGGCAAGCAGTTATTGATAGGTCTATATGAAGATATGGACTCCAATACAATAGTAATAGGGGCTTCAACAGTCCACTCTAACAGGACAGAAGAAAGAAACAATAGAGTTAATCTATACCACGGACTATATGTATATATATATATGACTACATATGACTATATGACTATATGACTATATATATATATAACATTTTGTCCCACAGTTGCAGAATGCATACATTCTTCATCAGTTCGTGAAACCTACTGTAGGATAAGTCACATGACAGGCCATAGAGGAAGCCTCAGCAAATTCAAAAGAATTAAAATTATACTATATATTTTTTCAGACTTCCAAGGAATGAAGCTGGAAACAACTCAATAAATTCCAGCAAATATACAGACACACGAAAGCTGCAAAATGCATGTTACTGAGTGAATAGTGGATCATAGAAGAAATAAAAAGAGAAAACAAAAATTCCTGGAAATGAAGATTAATAGCACAACATATCAAAATGTCCATGCTAAGAGGGAAGTTTATAGCAGTTAGTGCCTGTATCAAGAAATCAGTATGGTATCAAATAAATGGCCTATTTTTTAAAAAAAGATTTATTTATTTTTATTACAAAGTCAGATATACAGAGAGGAGGAGAGGCAGAGAGGAAGATCTTCTGTCCGATGATTCACTCCCCAAGTAACTGCAATGGCCGATGCTATGCTGATCCAAAGCCAGGCTCCAGAAACTTCCTCCAGGTCTCCCACACGGGTGCAGGGTCCCAAAGCTTTGGGCCGTCCTCGACTACCTTCCCAGGCCACAAGCAGGGAGCTGGATGGGAAGTGGAGCTGCCGGGATTAGAACCAGCGCCCATATGGGATCCTGGTGCGTTCAAGGCAAGGACTTTAGCCACTAAGCCAAGCTGTTGGGCCCATAAATGCCCTATTGATGCATCTCAAAGAGTTAGAAAAAAACAAGCAAATTAAATCCCAAATTATAGGAAATAAATAATTTGAATTAGAGACAAACCAAGCAAAACTGAAGCAGGAATGTTACACAAGATCAGTGAAATAAAGAGATGCCTTTAAAAAAAAATAATAAACTAAATTGTTACACCATTGGCCCAACTAACTCAAAAGAGGAAAAAAGATCCATATCAATAAAATTAGGGATGAATTGGGAAATGTAACAGTGGCTACCACAGATATTTGAAGAATCATCAGGAATCACTGCAAACAGCTGTATGCCAACAAACTGGAAAATCTGGAAGTAATGAATAGCTTTCTGGCCATATACATTCTACCTAAACTGAGGAAGCTAAAGGAAAACATTGGGAACCTCTGCAAGACACAGACATAGCCAAAGGCTTCATGGAAAGGCCCTCAGAAGCACAGGCAACGAAAGCAAAAATAAGCAATTGAGATTACATAAAGCTGAGAAGCTTTTGCACTGCTAAAGAAATGACCAACAAAATAACAAAGCAAACAACAGATGGCAGGAAAATATTGCAAACTACCTAATAGGGGAATAATATCCAGGATTTATAAAGAACCTAGGAAACTCAAAAGCAGCAGACAATTCGGTAAAGAAATGTGTGATGGACTTGAACAGTCATTTTTCAAACGATGAAATTCAAATGGCCAATAGACATATGAAAATGCTCAGGTTGTGTAGCCATCAGGAAATGCAAACAAAAGCCATAATGAGGCGTCATCTCCTCCTGTTGAAACAGCTGTCATACAGAAATTAGAAAACCATAAATGCTGGTGAGGATGTGGCGAAAAGGTATCTTAAAATTATTTATATTTATTTTACTTCAAAGGTGTGAGAGAGAGAAAGAAAAGAGAGAATTTCTATCAGCTGATTTACCCCTGAAAATAGATGCAGCGGCCAGAGCTGAGCAAGACCACAGCTCAAAGCTCAGAATTCAGTCTGAGTGTCCTATAGGGGCACAGCTACTTGAGAGAACTACTTGAGTCATAATTTGCTGCATCTTGGGGGATTTGCATTCACAGGAAGTTTGTTGAAAAGTGGAGGGACTGGAACTTGAACCAGATATTGGATGTGGAATGTTGACATCCCAACTGGTACCATAGTGGTTGTGCCAACTACTTGCCTCTTTGGCAGTTATCTGTTATAGAGAAGTATGCAATACATTATCTTACCTTTGGTTACCCTACTATGCAACAACACACCAGAACGTCTTCCTATCTAATTATAACTCAGTACTTGTTAATCACCTTTCCCCAGTTCTTCTCTTCTCCCTTCCCTTCTCAGCTTCTGGTGCCATTACACCTCTAATTTATATGATGTCTTCTTTTTAAGACTCCATATGAGTGGATGATGAGTTGTCTTTCTGTGATTTGCCGACTTCATTTCACGTAATGGTCTCCTATTCCATCCTTCCAAGTACTAAGATTTCGTGTTTTTATTGCTGAATTTTATTCCATTGCGCCATATTTTCCCTGTCCATTTATCAATATAATGGGTTGTTTCCATATCTGGGGAACTTTGGATAGAGATGCAATCCAACATGGCACACAGATGTCTCTTCCGTAGGGTGATTTCATTTCATTTGGATGTATTCCCAGTCATGGATTTGCCAGATAATGAGTTCTGTTTTTTAAAAGAACTTCCATACTGTTTTTCAGCATGCTGGTAATAATTATATTCCTACCAACTGTGTGGTTATCTTTTTTCAACATTCTCACCAGCATTAGCTCTCATTTGTAATTTTGATAACAGCCAATCTAACTGAAATGAGGGGATATCTCATGGTAGTCATGATTTGTGGTTGTTTTGATGACTAGTGATGTTGAACATATTTCCTCCATATGCCACTGGCTATTTCCACACTTCCCTTTGGTATATGTCTGTTTATATCTACTGCCCTTTTAAAAATAGAATTTTGTTTCTTTTACTAGTAAGTTTTTTGTATATTCTAATTATTGATCCTTTAATAGACAAATGTAAATATTTCTCTTATTACTTAAGTGTCTTTTTGCTCAGCTGATTTTTTTCTGTCCTATGTAGAAGTTCTTTATTTTGATGAAATCCCATTTTTAAAAAAAGATTTATTTATTTTTTATTACAAAGTCAGATATACAGAGAGGAGGAGAGGCAGAGAGGAAGATCTTCCGTTTGGTGATTCACTCCCCAAGTGACTTCAACGGCCAGTGCTGCGCCAATCTGAAGCCAGGAACCAGGAACTTCTTTCCAGGTCTCCCACACGGGTGCAGGGTCCCAAGGCTTTGGGCCGTCCTCAACTGCTTTCCCAGGCCACAAGCAGGTAGCTGGATGGGAAGTGGAGCTGCTGGGATTAGAACCAGCGTCCATATGGGATCCTGGCGAGTTCAAAGCGAGGACTTTAGCCACTAGACCATGCTGCGGGGCCTGAAATCCCATTTTTATAATTTTGCTTTTGCTTTCTATGCTTTTGGGATCTGTACCATAAAATACTTGCCCATTTCAATGTCCTTAAGCATTTCCTCTGTTAGGTTTTTAATTAATTAATTAATTAATTAATTTTGTAATTTCAAAGTTTTAGGTCTTATGATTCATCCATTTTGAGTTGATTTTTGTATCTCAAAAGAGACAAGGAGTCTGGTCTCACTCTTCTACTGCAGATATCCAATTTTCTCAGCATAATTTATTGGAAACAGTCTTTTTTTTTTCCAATGCAGGTTTTTAGCACTTTTGTCAAATCTGCATGGACTAGAGATGATAGTGTTTACTTCCAGGCCACTCTTCTGCTCTATTGCCTTATGTATCTGCATGTATAGCGATATCATGCTGTGTTAATTTCTATAGCTTTTTAGTACAAACTCAGGTAGCTAATGCCATATACCTTGCTCTTTTTACAAAAGATTACTTTGGCTAGTTGGCATCCTTTGTGGTTTCATAAACATTTTAGTAATTTTTAAAAGTTAATTATTTTATTTGAAAGTCAGAGAGAAACAGAGAGGCTTTTTCTTATGCTAGTTCAATCTCGGAATGATAGAACAGAGTCAGATGCCTAGAACTCTGATCTCTCACCTGAGTGGCAAGGCTCCAAGTGCTGGAGCAATCCCTCTGCTGCCTCCCAGAGCGTGTGTTAGCACCAAGGGAGCAGGTGTAGGCCCCGGTCTCCCAAGGGTTAACACCACAGCTTAACTTCTTTATCAAGGTGTAACAGAATGGGCAATCTTGGCCTGATGCACTCAGCCCCCCCGGCTTGTCTGGCAAGTTCCCTCCTTCCTGCTTCCCCTTGTTGCATGTCCTTGGGGGAGCTTAGGTGTGGCTTAGCAATCTCCTTCCTTCCTGCTTCCCCTTGTTGCATGTCCTTGGGGGAGCTTAGGTGTGGCTTAACCATTGGGAGGATCCTGGGAGGGGCCAAGCAGACTATAAAAGATGCAGCTTGACTTCAAATAAATGGCATTCTCCTCACAAGAATGACCCACTGTGTCTGTGTGTTGTCTGTCTTGTCTGTCTCATAACCCTAGTCCCTCCGCTCGACTCAGGGCTCGGGGTACGTGGCGATGCGGGCGTTGCCAACAAGCAGCAGCAGACTGGGGGGCTTACGCCAGGTACTCTAATGGGGATGTTGGTGTAGTATCTTTACCATGCCTGCTCCTGGGTAGTGCTTTATTGTCGTTTTGCTGTGAAAAAATGTTGGCATTTTAATAGGGAGTACACTGAGTCTATAAATTGTTTTGGGTAATGTAGACATTTTAATTACATTGATTTTTACAATCCATAAACATGGATTTTCACATTCCTTTGAATCTTCTCCAATTTTTTCATCAATAATTTGTAGCTTCCATTGTACAGATATTTTACTTTTTGGCCAAATGTACTCCTAGCGTGGTTGGTTTGCTATTTATTTATTTACTTATTTATTTGCTTATGTCCTGTGTAACTTGTATCCTTCAAATTGGCTACCTTTGTTTATTTATTCTAATTCTTTTTGGTAGAATCTAAGGTTTTCCATATAAAGGTTCTATCATCTGAAAATAGTGACAATTCATGATTTCCAATTAGAATGTTGCTTGTTTTCTTTCCTTTTTGTAGCAGCTCTGAATACTGCTTTTGGCACTATGTTAAAGTGGTAAAAGTGGGCATACCGTCCTTGTTCCAAGTCTTCAGCATTTCCCCACTCAGTGTACTAGTAGTTGTTGGCTTATTGTACAAAGCCTTTACTGAGCTGAGCTATGTTCCTTCTATATATACGCTGATCAGTGTTTTTATCATGAAAGATTATTACGTTTTAAGCATATACCTTTTCTGCTTTTATTGAGATGACATCTGATTTTGATGCTTCATTGTAAAGATGTTCTATCATGTTTATCAGTTTGTATCCATTTGAACTGTGCTTGCATCCTTGCGTTGAGTCTCACTTGAACGTGGTGAATGCTCTTCATATTGGTCCATTGGATTCAGTTTGCTGGTCATTTCTTGAGGATTTTTGCATTCATCTGCATCAAATATACTGACTTGTAGCTTTCATTGATTTTGGTACCAAGGTAATGCTGGCCTTGTAGAAGGAGTTTGGAATAATTTCCTCCTCTTCAATGTTTTGGAATAATGTAAGAAGAACGTGTGGTAATCTTTTGAATATTTGGAGGATTCAGCAGTAAAGCCATCTGGTTCTCGGCTTTTCTCTGAGCCAAGCTCAATTACTCATCCATTTTTACTATTCATTATTGATCTGTGTAGGAATTCTGTTTCTTCATTGTCTTAGCAGGATGTATGCGTCTAGAAATTTGTTAATTCATTCTAGGTCATAAAATTTGTTGACTCAGGGTTGATACTGTGGCATACTATGTAAAGTCACTGGCTGCGATGCTGTAATTCCACATAGGTTCCAGTTCCAGTCCCAGCTACTCCACTTCTGATCCAGCTCTAGCTAATACACTAGGAAAGCAGCAGAAGATGGCCCAAGACTTTGGGCCCTTGCACCCAAGTAGGAGACCTCAATGAGGCTCCTGGCTATTGCCATCTGCTGAGCACAACCCTGGCATTTTCAAATTCTTAAATCCTAACAACACAGATATTTCACTTGTCCTATTGTGCCAAGGTTCTCATGATCTTTCTTCATTCCTCTTGATTATTTATTTTACTGTTTTCTTCCCAAACTATGTGAATTTTCAAACAGCATGTCTTTAAAAAAATTATTAATTTGTATTGGAATAGGAGATATACAGAGAGGAAGAGAGACAGAAAGGAAGATCTTCCATCTGATAATTCACTCCCCAAGTGGCTGCAACAGCCAGAGCTGAGCCATCTGAAACGAGGAGCCAGAAGTTTCTTTCTTCTGGGTCTCCCACATTGATGCAGGGTCCCAAGGCTTTGGGCCATCCTTGATTGCTTTCCTAGGACACAAGCAGGGAGCTGGATGGAAAGTGGGGCGTCTGGGATTAGAACCAGTGCCCATATGGGATCCCAGTACATGCAAAACCAAGACATTAGTCCCTAAACTATCATGTCAGGCCCTAGTAGCATGTCTTTGAGTTCACTTATTTTTGGTTTTGTTAAATCTGTTCTGCTATTTACATCTCTTACAATATTTTAAGTCTTGCTTCATGCAGTTTTCAGTTGAGTGATTTATGTTTGAGTATTAAAATTTAATCCAATCTATATTATAGTATTCTATCATCTCTTTGTTTTATTAAAACAGTTGCTTTTAAAATCTTCATCCAAGCATTTGAAACTTTCAGTTCCTGGATGGTTTGTGTACTTTCTGCATTAGGTGGGCTCATGAGTCCTTGAAAGTTCCACAAACTTGTTGGTTTACAGTGGCTTTCTTTGGCATATCAAAATATTATTTATGGCAATCTGGTTTTATTAATGGCTGTCCTTCCAGAAATTCTAAGTAGCCTGAACCTGCAGGTACTTGTGCCATTTCAACTTGATGATGTGCTAAGTTGAACTTTGCTATAGTTCATGCTACAGTTATGTCTCTCAGAGTAAAGTGAGGAAGTGTCTAAAATAGGCAGTCTCTTCTTGCAAGCCTCTTCCTGGATTTGGCGTAGGCCCAGGGAACTAGTTCCATGACCATCAATGCCACAAAACTACATCCCATCCAAGGTCCACAACCCTCTGATACCAGTACCGTTTGAGATAGAACTGAAGCCTACCCTGACATGGTCTGGACTTGTACATTCATAGCCTAAGGCCATGATGCTGGCTGGCATCCAAGACTGACAGATTGGAACCACAGAGTTCCACTTGATACCAGCACAGATCCAGAGGCTCCATTAGATAAGTTCTATGTTGGTTTTCCCAGCCTAGAACTGAGTGCCAATACAACCCTATGGCTCTTTAGCTATCCATGCAGAAACCAAATGGGCCTGGGTCTCCTACTCATTAGTCCCTGTGAGATTTTGGCTATGCATCCCAGGCCCACATGAAGTAGCCCATGTTACATGCCAAAACAACTGGAACCAGGAAACAGATTTCTTCCTAATATAGGGGCAAGCTTCAATATGTACTAGCCTAACATCAAAGACCATGAAGATTTCCCCAGTGTTGAGTTCAATCTGTGCAATCCTGAGTCCTCACACATAGACCTCAGAGTCTTAGTGTCTGTCCAAGTCTAGTAGAATTGTGTTCAAGGCAGCTCCTTGGTTTTCCAGATGGCAATAAGCTAGATCACACCTGGCTTCCACAGTCTTCAGATTATACAAAGTCTTACAGGTGTACCTCATGTGCACACAAGGCTGGTAATGGTATCGACCAAAACAAGTGCATCCCATGAGTGCAGATTCCACGTGATGCTGGGACAAGTACTTAAGCTTCCTCTGTGGGCACTAGCCTAGAGATAAGAACTTTTAGAATACATTAGGTACTAGGTCTTTTGGCCTTGGGTCTGGGTCTGAGTTCCAAGGTGAGGTCTTAAATGTCCTCTCCTTCCCTACTCTGCAATCACTAAAGAATGACTCTGCTTTCTATTGGAAGTTGGGAGAGGGAGTGATGGAGGTGGTTCTCTGCAGCCTGGCCATGGAAGGTCCAAATAGTCTATAGTTAGGGCCTGCAGGCAGATGCTGTGGAACCTTGCCCAACTCTGGATTTTGTTGTGGTGGTCCCAGCAATAGAACTAAGTTCTGATGATGGAACTTAATTTCTTCTCCTTTTTTCAAATTGGAGTCAAGGCTGAGCTGCTGGGAACTGAAAATGAATGGAACGGTATCATAAAATAAATTTAAAAAAATCAACTGAGGGAGGAGTGCAACAAAGAGAGAGAGAGAGAGAGACAGAGAGAGAATGAGGTAAGTAACTGCTTCTTTCCTGCTTTTTGTGTGTGTGTGTAACTTTTTTTTTTTAAGATTTATTTATTTTGATGACTTTTATGCAATTAAGGTGATAAGAGTCAAGGGCTACAGGAAAATGGGTGAGACCATCATTTCTACACTCTCTTTTTTTCCTTCCTATAGCTGGGGGTAGGGCAGATATAAGGGGAAAAGCCACACCCAGCCTTCCAAACGCCTCTGCACCCTGGGATGGAGGACAGTCTCCCAACACCACCCTAGGGTACCCAAGATGGGTCATGCTCAAGAGGTTTCGACAATTCAACAGTTCTGTATTGCTGCCGATCTTGCCACTTCAAACATGATGAAATCTCCAGAATCCACTGGTTGACACAGTCCACCTTAGAGTCTCTCTTTGCCCAGATGTTCACCATCAACATTTGGCTGGGGTAGTTGATCCATTTTTTCTGTCCTCTGCAGGCTCCAATGTACTTTCATATCCTCCATGTGCATCTGGATATGCTGTTCACTGCTCTGTCCAAGCCACTGAGGAGGCTCAGCTCTGACATGTGCAATCCATAGTCAGACCATGATTGGGGTTCTGAGTCCAACAGTTCAGCTGGGGGATCCCCAAATAAACCTCATCTGAGGTGATCCCAGACCTGATTCTTGTGTGTGTTTGCCAATACAGGGTCTGGTACTATCAGCTTATGCACATGCTGGTGGTTGTGATTGCAGGATCACTTCTGTCTCCAGCCCTGTCTTCTACGCAAACCAATCGGTGTTGCAGTCCAACCCGATCCTGTCCATCACACACTCGGCCCTCATGCAAACCTATGGGAGCTACAGCTTAGTCAAAGTGACCTGCAATAACCCCCACCAGGACTGTCCCTGCCCTGGTTCCCATACTTGCCAATATGTACCTCAGACTGGTCCAGTCTGTCTTACATCCCATTAGCTCTCATACATGTCAATGGGCATTGAAACCTCACTCAACCCAACCAGCCTCACTATCCAGCCCACACACCTGCTGGCCAGTGCCAAACTCAATCTAGCCATGCCTGCCCCAGTTGTGGTTTTCATGTGCAACTGTCAGAGTGGCAACCAGAGAGGGAGGAGCCCACTATTGGGTCCACTCCCATTCCTGGATCCTGCACTCTCCAAGTGGTTCTGCAGTTTAACCTGACAGAATTTGTCCCTTTGCCAGCATCTACCAGCTAATGCTGTGGCAAAGCCCAGCCAACCCTCACCCACTCTGGCTTATGCATGTAGCAGTATGAACAGTCAACCCAGCCTGATTTTCCCCTGATCCAGCTCACATAAGGCAAACAGGTGTTGTAGCCTTGCCTGGCCTGGTCTGCCCCAATTCCAACTCTTATGCTCACCAGTAGGATTGGTGGTCCAGCATGGGAGCCCCATGCAGCCTCCCTACCGACTTTGCACCCCCACCTTCTGATTCTCTCGTGTGCTGTTTGGGTGCTATGGCCCAGTCTGGCATGGCCCATCTCACCTCAGCATTTGCCAGTGGGTGCTACAATCTGGTCCAGCCTAGCGCCATCCCCAGTTTCAGCTCACACTGGTGGAGACTACAGCCCAGCCAAGGCCAGCCCAGACAGCCCCCAGTCTTGGCCCTAATGTGAATTGGCTGGTATTGCGGCCTTCACCTGGCATGACCTACACAACATTCTGGTTCTTAGATTTGCCAGTGGCTGATATGCACTGACCCAGTCTGGCTTGCCCCAGACTTGAGCCAAATGTATACCAGTGGGTACGGTTACCTCTCCAGGTCTGGGCTGCTCCATGATGTTGTTCTTGCACTCACCCACAGTGATTGTGTCCCAGTAAAGGCGTTTTGAAGCTCTTCCATCAGAACATCTTCCAATGCCAGATCTCATGCACACTGGTGGTTCCAAGGGCCAGCCCTACTTAGTCCATCTTCCATCCTAGCAGGAACAGTGGCCTTTTCTAACTGGCCCTTACCCTTTCCAGTTCTTATTGTTGGATATTACAGCCCAGCCCAGCCTAGCCCAGCCAAGGCTGGTCCACACCCAGACACAGCTCACACATGGCTCAGCAGGGATAGAGACCTAGCCCAGCCCATCCTACACCCATCCTGGTTCTCACGAGCTCCAGTGGGTGCTAGTCTAGCCCAGTTTTGCACACCCCAAATCTAGTCTACACTTGTGTCAAGGGGCACTGCAGCAATGTCCAGACCAGGCAGCAGCCCCCACTCTGGCTCTTGCACTCACTATTAGGCTTGACAATCCAGCCAGGTCATCCTCTTAGCTCCCCAACCAGGTCTGTTCCCAGCCACGGATCACACGCATGTCAGTGTTTACTCTGACCCAGCTTGGCATAGCCGCTCACCTGTCTTGGCCTTTGTCTTTGGATGCTACAACCTGGTCTGACTCAACTAGCCCCCAGTCCAAATTGTCATTGGTGCTTACTGAAACCTGGACCTGCTCAGTCTGCTCCCATCCCTGGCACTTGCAAACTGTCAGGTGGGGTAACCTACCCCACAATGATATGTACTCCAACCTGATTTCTGCACTTGCCAGTGAGCTAAGGTCTGCTCAGCCCTGCCCAGGACGCCCCCCTCTAAAACCAGCCCACACACTTTCTGATCTTTAGAGCTACCTTGCCCAGCCTGCCTGACACCCAGACCTGGACAATGTGCTTGGCTGCCAGAGCTATGACCCAGTGGGGATGTTGCCCAGGCTCCCCAACTTGAGTCACTACAAGACCCAGATCTCACACATGCTAGTAGGTGCCAAGCCCCCACCTGGCACAGCCTACCCCCTCCATCCAAGCGTTTGTATGAGCTGGTGGATGATGTGAACCGGCCCATCCCACACCCTGTTTTAGGGTGCATATGCAGGTACTGCAGCCTGTACCTGCCCAGCCTGTTCCTAGCCCCCCCGTACCCAGAGTGATGGTAGATTCCATGGTCACACCTAGCTCAGTCCCTCACCACCCCAACTCTTAAGCTAGCCAGTTGTGTTCACTGTCCTGCAGTGACTGACTTGATGCATGGGACCTATAATAACATACACGGATCACTGACTGATGGTCAATAGCCAGGATATTCGTAGCATCAGACTTTGAAAAAGAAGGTTGTCATGTAGGCATCTAAGGAGGTGTCTTGAGCCATTTACATTTCAACAGCAAGAGTCAGTGCCAGTGCACAACTTGTTCCTCTAGCAGGTCATTTATGAAAACCTGCAAACCAGGAGGCTCTCTGTTCATTCATCTCCTTCCCGGGCCTTTCAGAGGAGATTCAACTGGCTCTGTCTTTCTCAATAGCAAGCATTCTGAATGTTGTTCTACACAGCATGACTTGTATTTCCACAGGGTTAAGCCCACAAATTCCCTACAGGATCTAGCCCTGGACCTGGTTCCCTTGGTCACAATGGCCCAGCCTAATGTGACCCATCCCCTGTGCCAATACTCACAGTGAGGTACTGCCAGGTAGGTCCCCAGTCATAGCTTCCATGTGACCTGATGTATGGTAGTCAGCAATACTCCATGCTAACAAGCCCAGCTCAGAACTCCCACGTGGGCTGGAGCATCAGTCTGACCCATAAAGACCTTCTGGTCTCTCCCCTTCAAACCACTAGGTCTTAGTCCTCTTGCTTACCTACACATAGAGTGAATTGGTCTTTGGGAGTCCTCCTAGAATCATTCCTCACCTACATTTAAGGTGCCTCTTCCAGGGATGTCTCTCAGGAGCATTTCCTAACCTGGGGTGAATCTGCAGGTCATCACTCTTCCTCACCTGTGAGATCCCCCAATCTCCTTGTAAATCCTCAATCCCAAGCTCCTGGACTGCTCCACCAGGTGGCCTGAGGGTTGCACCCAGTGCCATTGGCATGCAGGCCACCCAGTCTAGAGCCACCCCTGCTGATGCCGCCAGCTGGGCAGGGCCATTGTGTCCTGTTCTTATAGTTAATTAGGTGCTGTGGCATCTGACCCAAATTCTATAGCTCTCATAAAAGTGATTTTGTAGGTGAATAGCTGTTCAAATGGATATCTCTGTGAGGCAGATAGAACATCCTATGCAGCCACTAGCATGTTTCAAGAACAAGGGTGCTTTTTCGTGTGGTGATAAATTTTCAGCTCTTATATAAATACCAAGCAGCACAATTGCTTGAATTTGTGGTAAGAATATATTTAGATTTGTAAGAAATGGCCATCCTCTCTTCTAAACTAGCTGTATGTTATACATCCTTGTCAGCACTTGAACGAGCATTCCTTGTGCTCGACAACTCACCACATGTGACATTCTCTATTTTTTATTTTTGCCTGAGTTAATGTTTTCCTTTTACGGTGGTGTCATTCCGTTTTAATTTGGATGAAGCTCAGTTTGCCTATTTGGCTGTTGTCCTTGCTGTATTTGTGGTAGTATGTGTCACATTTAAGAATCCATCATACCTGGATCTGGTGTGGTAATGCAAACCTGGCACCCTTATGAGCACTGGCTTTATCCCAGCTTCTCACTTCTGATGCAGCTTCCTGCTAATGTGCCTGGGCGATCAGCAGAAGATGGTGCAAGTGCTTGGACCCCTGTACCCATGTGCAGGATCCACATGAATTTGGGGGCTTCTGGTTTCTATCTGACCCAGTCGGGGCTGTTATAGTCATTTATTTAGGGAGTGAATCAGCAGATGAAAGCTTTTTCTTTCTGTTTCTCTCTCCATTTGTCCCTGTAATTTTGCCTTTCAAATAAATAAGTAAATAAAATAAGTAAATCTATTTTTAAAAAGAACCAATCACTTAAACTAAGGTTATGAATATTTACTCCTACATTTTCCTCCAAGAGTTTTATTTTTAAAATTTGCTTGCAGTCCAATCTAATACCATTTTGACTTATTTTTGACTATGTTATTGGGTAGGTATATGACTTCATTGTTTTACTTTTTTGTTTGCAAAAACATTCTTTCCTTGTTGAATGTTTTGGCATCCTTGTTGAAAATAAATCAATAGTAAGTGCACAGGTTTACTTCTGAACTCTGAAGTTTATCATTACCCCCAAATAACACTATCTTGATTGTTACATCTTTCTATTAATTTTTGCAGTCACGTAGTTTGAATATTCCAACTCTGTTGTCTGTCCAACTGGGGAGTGTTCCTTAGTTCCTTTGCATGTTCATTTAAAATTTTAAAGTGTCCTGTCACTTGAAAACGTCCTATCCACCCAAGCGTGCTGGAGTTTTGATCAGAAATATATAGAATCTACAGACTCATTTAGGAAAAATTTGACATAAAATAATAATTGCTGTCTGATGCATATGTATGATATTTTCTTATCTATTGTAGCAGTTTGCAATGTGCAGTTTGTGGACTTATTTTGTTAAATTTGTTCCTAAGTACTTTATTTTGGGCAGGCATGGTATTAGTAAAAGAAATACATGGATCAGTGGAACATAATAGAGGACCTAGAAAATAGATCCACATAAATATACCCAATGGATCTTTTACAAAGGAACAAAGGCAATAAAATGGAGAAAGAATACTTTTTCCAACAAATGAGGCTGAAACAATCAAACATCTGTATGCACAAAATGAACTTGCATACAGACCTTACACGTTCACAAATATTTACTCAAAACTGGTCACAGACATGGATGTAAAATGCAAAAATTCACATTTTTTAAGGAAAAAATAACAAAGTTTATACAGCCTTCAGTTTGATGAAAAGTTTCTAAATACTACACTAACAAAAATGAAAGATGTACAAATTATACAATCTTAGAAATAAAAATTGTTGCAAACACTGTGGGAGCCTGGGAAGCATCTGAGGGAAGGAGGTAAGTGGACAGGTTTATTAAAAGGCACAGGTATAGACAGAAGTATGATGGGGTCCAGCGGTTGATGAGTAGCACCTGCTTGACAGGTTAATTGACAGCAGAAAGCACAATGAAATGGAGTTTCAGCACCTCACCCTTCTGACCTCCTCTGGCATCATTCAAGTTAACAGAAGGCTCAGAACCAGCTTCAGAGGCCCTGCCCCTCCAGCCTTCCATACCATTCAGGACAATTGACAAGCATGGAAATGACTCCAGAGGCTCCACATACTTGGTCATTTTTGCCTCCTATCGTACTTGGTTAGGTTCATTAACTACAGGAAAACTTTGGGCTCTGGTAGCTCCTTTCCTGCCTTCAGCCACTGAGTTGATTGAATGGAAACTTCGTTCTGTATGGCTCTCATTGGCGAATGGGAGTTTATAAACCCCTGACTTTGGAGCCTTGGTGCAGTGGCTTACTGGAGTGTAGTGAGAGCTGCTGTCACCAAGCTCGGGCAATAAAGACTCCTTTTAACATCCTACACTTGGGTCAGTGTGAATCTCTGTCACACTCCGCAACATAAGGAATAGTTTCCAGTGTTCTATAGCACTGAAAGATAACTACAGCTGAAAAATAATTAACTGAATATTTCAAAATAGTGGATGGAGAGGATTTTTAAATGTTCCCAACACAAAGGAATGATAAATGCCTGAGGTTATAGATATTCCAATTACTCTGATCTGATCATCAGGCATTGTACACATGTTTTGAAATGTCACACTGTCACCAAAAATATGTATAATTATGTTGTGTTAATTAAAAATAAAAGAACAGAAGATCACAAATACTACAAAGGTGTAATCTAAATCAAATCACCACTGAAACGCAGCACTAACATTAAATAATTAGGTACTGTTCTTCTTCAAACACAAGTATTTCTCTTAAATTTATATTTCAAGGTTGATGGTAACTCAGTGTACCAATAAACAAGCATTGATCAGCACTTCAGACTATCAAAGTTTCTAGTATGCAAAATGCCCGTGTTTCTCTGGTGCTTGAAAAATCCAGTTAATTCTAGATGGAGCAATAAAAGGGTGCCAAAATAGGCTTCAGTCTCTCCCTCTCTGTCTTTCTCTCACACACACACTCCACACATGCACACAGGTACACAGGAACACGCCTGTACTAAGAGAGCCTTCCTGCCTCACTGTGTCCCCTCTGTAACAAGGGCAAAGATGCCACCCCAGACAGCCATTCTGGCCTGACTTGCAAGAGTGGACGTGGAAAAAAGTTCACACAAAACAGTTTGGGAAAATAATGTCTCCAGGGATAGATCAGAAAAACAAAATAAAATAAAATTAAAAAGTCGGTAGTCTAAGAGAATGAAGACACAGCATAGACTGGGAAATTTGCAGAACACAAATCTGATTAAGCATGTGAACAATTCCAAACGCAGCAACGACAACAAACTAAATAAAATGAAAACTTGTCAAAAGACAGACCTGAGCGGGTACTTCACCAGAGAAAATACACAGTGAACCAACAGGTGTGTGAGAAGATGCCCAGTGTTGGCTGCTCAGGGAGCATCATCTTAAACAGTCACTTCACATCTGTTCAGAAAAGAGGCCCTACCAACTGCTGACAGTCATGTGCAGAAACGTGAACTCTCATTCACAGCTGGGTGGAGTGTAAAAGACACTGAAACATTGGAATCCAGTCTGGTGATTTCCTATACAATTAAAGATTGTCTTGCTATATGATGCAGTAATTATGCTATTCAGTGTTCACGTGTTGACACAGTTCCAGGGGGTGTGTGTTCAGCAGTGATTATGACATCTGTTGAGAGGTCCCCGTCCCATTTCAGAGTTTCTAGAGCTGACTCCTGGCTTTGTCTGCAATTCTAGCTTTCTGCTAATGGACATCCTAGTACACAATAGGTGATTACTCATGCAGCTGGATTTCCATCATCACATGGAAGAGTTGAATGGACTTTTCAGATCCTGACTTCTGCCAGGTCAGCTGCGGCTGTTGTGGGAATTGGGGGAGCGAACAAGGAGAGGAGATGAGAGATTTTGTATGTTGACCTGTCTCTGTGTTGTCTTTCTTTCTGTCATTCTACCTTTCAAATAAAGAATTAAAAAAATTATCCAGTAACTTTAAATACTAAGAATATATGTCCACACTAAAGCCTATCTTCTTTGGATGTTTGGAGCAGTTTATTGATAATTTTCAAAAAACTGGTGGCAATAATGACATCTTTCAATTGGCAAATGGGTGAACAAATTAAAGCACATTCATTCTCTGGGATATTATTTAGTGATAAAAAAGTGCTTTATGAAGATGTAAATGAAACAAAAGAAGCCAATATGAAATGGCTGCATATTGCCTCATTCCAACTATATGACATTCTGGAAAAGTAAAACCATAGTAACAATGAAAAAAATTAGTGATTTCCCTGTGTTCAGTTTGAATAGATATAGTACAGGGTTTTTTGTTTGTTTGTTTTTTACTATCTCTTTTAAGACAGCAAAGCTACTTTATATGATACTATGACAGTAAATAAAAGATACAAAGCATTTGTCAAAATCCATAGATTATGTAACACAAAGAAACAAACCTGGAAGTATATAAATTCCCAGAAAATAAGAGATGGGAGGACACTAGACAGGATACAGAGAGAAACGAAATAATCCAACTCTACTACATGTGTTATGAAACCACTCTACTGAGAAGGGTGTGGAGAGGGTGCTAATCTAGCAACTTTGAAAATGAGAGGAGGGTCTGGTGGCAAGGCCTAGTGGCTAAAGTCCTCGCTAGAACGCACAGGGATCCCATATGGGCGTAGGTTCTTTTTTAAAAATTTTTAAATTATATTTTGACAATCTTTACATAGTTAATTAGGGTAAAAGGGTTCAAGGGCTATAGGAAAGTGGGTAAGACCACCATTTCCACATTTCCTCCTTCATGTTTAAAGGAGGATATTAAGGGAGAAGGCCCACCCACCCTCCCACCCTCCCCAGGTCCTGGACATAGGGCATGCTTCGAGGTTCTTGCTCAAGTGGTTTTGATATTTCAACAGTTATGAATTGCTGCCAAACTTGCCACTCCAAGCACTATGAGGTCTTTGAAGAATCCACTGATTGACGTAGTCCGTCATAGAGTCCCTGCCCCATATTTTGCTGCCATCATATCGCTGAGACGGTTGATTGACTTGTTCTGCTTTCTGTCTTATCGTGGTTAGGGTTCTGAGTCGAGAATTTCAATTGGGGAAATCTACAAAGAAACTTTGTGTTCTCAGACTAGATCCTTGAATGCACTAGCAAGTACAGGGCCCTGCACAGTCCATTGCCCTGATCAATGGTTGCAATTGCTGGGTTGGTTCTGTTTTCAGCCCCGACTTCCACCAGAACCAATGGGTGTTGCAGTCAAGCCTGGTTCTGCCCAGCACATACTCGGCCCTCGCATAAACCAGTGGGAGCTGAAGCCCAGTTGGAGAGACCCACAATAACCCCACCCAGGCCCACCCCCTACCCTGGTCTAGAATGTGTAGCAGTAATCCAGTCCGTCCCACACCACATTCCACCCCAGCCACTGCCTTGGTTTTCATACGCTCCCATGGAAATGGTAATCCAAGAGGGAGGAGCCCACTATCTCCCACCCAGGTCTCTCTCACTCCTGGATTATGCTCTCTCCAGGTAGTTCTGTGGTTTGACTTGACAGAACAAGCCCCCAGTGCCAGCTTCTGCCAGCTGATGCAGTGGCTAAGCCCAAACAACCCTCACCCACTCTAATTTTGTTTGCACCAGTAGGAATAATCAGCCCAGCCTGGCTTTTCCCTGATCTAGTCCATATAAGGTACACAGGTGTTGTAACCCTGCTTAGTCTGGTCTGCCCCCATCCCAGCCCATGCTCTCCAGTGGGAGTAGCTGTCCAGCAAAGGAACCCTCCCTTATTCCCCCTGCCGGCTCTGCCCCCTCCCTTCCTGGTTCTCACACATGTGCTGGTTGGTTGCTGCAGTCACATCCAGCACAGGAAACCTCACCTTGGCATTCCGTGTTGTGCACTGGTTTCTGTCGCGACCAAACCAGGCTCAACCCACACTGTTCTGGTGCTTGGATTTGCCAGTGGATGATGTGAACTGGTTCAGCCTAGTCTGCCCCCGACCCATGCCAGATGTATGCCAGTGGGTAACTTTCCATGGCTTGTTCTGGGCTGTTTCCTATCATGCTTCTTGCACTTACCTGCAGGGACTATGTCCTGCCAGAGGAGTTGCCCAGGCTCCTCCATCAGAACCTCTCCCAATGCCAGATTTTGCACACACCAGGGGTTCCATGAGCCAGACCTACTCAGTTCACCTCCTGTTCTAGCAGGAACAGTGGCTTTTCCTAGCTGGCCTTCAACCCATTCTGGTTCTTGCTGTTGGATGTTTCAACCCAGCCATGGCTAGTCTATAACCACATATGGCTCACACATGGCTCAGTAGGGGTTAGGACCTTGCCTAGTCCATCCCCCATCTACCCTGGTCCTCCAGAACACCAGTTTCTGTCCCAGTTTGGTGCATCAAATCCCAGTCCACATTTGTACCAAGGGAGACTACAACCATT
Organism: Ochotona curzoniae; assembly: GCF_017591425.1. Lineage (NCBI taxonomy): Eukaryota > Metazoa > Chordata > Mammalia > Lagomorpha > Ochotonidae > Ochotona > Ochotona curzoniae. The sequence continues at coordinate 28,819,106 of NW_024467096.1, forward strand.
ATCTGTTCAGAACACAGCCCTTATTCCAGGCCACGAGCCCCTTGGTGGGAATGTCAACCCAGCTATGGTGTCCCTTAGCTCCCCAACCGGGCCTATTCCCAGCCATAGATCACACTTGCATGATGGTGGTTGCTCTGACTCAGCTTGGCACAGCCCCTCACCTGTCCCGACTTTTGCCTTAGACACTCTGTCTTTGCGTCTCTGACTCATGCAGACCAGTAGGTGCAAGAGCCTAGCTCAGCATCACCTGTGTTCCATGCTGGCTTCTAATTTTGTTTGTAGGCCAAGGCTTGCTCGGGCCCAGTACATTGCACTCCTGTACCAATTCACACAATGGCCAGTCATTGGAGCCACTTTGCCCAGTTTGTCTGACTCCCAGGTCTGGACCACATGTTCACCAGAGAGAGCCAACGGAGTTTCTCAAGTTCCTCCACTTAATCCACTCCCAGACCTAGTTCTCATAAATGGCAATGGCTTTTAGGCCAGTGCCTGGCACAGTCTGGCCTTCCATTTGGCCATGTATGAGCTGGTGAATGTTGTAGCCCAGCCCACCCCACACCCTATTCAGGATGCACATTTGGGTGCTGCTGCCCTGACCAGTCCAGACTGTTGCAGGTTCCTTTACCTGTGATTGATGGCAAGCTCCTTGGTCACACCTAGCTTAGCCATCACCACCGAAACTGTTGAGCTAAGCAGTGGGGTTAGAATTTCCACAGGGTGTGGCCCACACATCCCTCACAGAATCTACTCCTGGGTTATGTTCTCAAGTGCTGGTTAATGTAATGGCTGTGGTTAATGTGACCCTTCTCCTGATCCATCATCATGTCAGGTAACTGGATATGATTCTAATGGACAAGCCCAAAGCCATAGCTTTTGCATGGACTGGTGTTTGGTGGTCAGCATTGTGCAGTGATTACAAGTTCTTCAAAGAAAGAGTTACTGTCATTGGGAATCTTTACAATTGTGCTTCACGTCCTAGAAGTACAATGGGTTCAACCTGGAGCTACCTAAGCAGTTATTCAAAGAACCAAAATCCCAGAGGTCCCCGGCTAGATGGCCAACAGGTTGAGCAATGCACCAAATGGTGCATTGGCTGCCCAGGGACAGCTCACCACGTGCACATGGTGGCTGGAGTGTGGGATCCAGGCATGAAATGCCCTGTCCTGAGACCCACCCACAGCTGGGAGTGGGTGCTGGTTCTAATCCCGGCAGCCCCACTTCCCATCCAGCTCCCTGCTTGTGACCTGAGAAAGCAGTAGAGGATGGCCCAAGACCTTGGGACCCTGCACCCATGTGGGATTCTTGGGAGAGGTTCCTGGCTCCTGGCTTCGGATTGGCGCAGCACCAGCCATTGTGCTCACTTGGGGAGGAATCATCAGACAAAAGATCTTCCTCTTCATCTCTTCTCTTCTTTGTATATCTGACTTTCCAATAAAAATAAAATAAGTGATAAAAAAAAAACAAAGAAAGAAAATGAGTGGAGCCCATAAAACTAAAGACAAAATAACTACACGGGCACAGAACTGTAGTTGCTAACATACGTCTCCATACGGGTGGAGGTTAACAATTCTGAACCCACTATACATGAGTAATGGAACTAAATAATTAGCAAATAGAAAGTAGATAGTGGGAGCCAGGCATCTCACTGTGAAGTGAGTGGGAGGTTGCAAGGTGGAGGAGGCTAGAATAACTCTTATGATAATGGGTTAAGTTGGAGACATCTGGATGAACTTTTGTTTAGCTTAATATAGATGCATATGATTACTTATAAAAATATTCATAGGTAGGTGTGCATACACTTAAAGGTAGTGACATCCTAGTAACAATGAACATACTCCATGCCCAAATACCAGTTTCTGGTAGGATTGTCCAATAAACGAAGAAGCTCTCCTTGGAGAAATGGCTGTTTGTAGGATTGTCACAAGAAGTACCCGAAGCCTCTTTTAGTGCTACAGGATTGTAAGGTACTCAAGAAAAACAACCCACAATGTTAAAGGAACCATGGAAGCAAGTCAGTGTGTGGCCAGTATTGTGCTGTAATAGGTTAAGCCCCAGCCTCTGCTACCAGCATCCCACATCAGAAAGTCTCCGCTTCTGATCCAGTTCTCTGCTAAGAGCACCTGGGAAAGCAGCAGATAATGGCTAATATTTATATCCTGCACCACCCTTGAGCCATCTGGAAGGAAATTCAGGCCCCTGGTTTCAGCCTGGGCCAGCTCTGATGATTGTAGCCATTTGAGGAGTAAACCAGAAGATGGAAGATTTCTTCCTGTCTTTCCCTTTCTCTATGTCATTCTGCATTTCAAAGGAATAAATGTTAGAAGGAAGGAAGTAAAGAAGAATACCTTATGATTAAAGCTGGAAAAATCTGAGCAACAGAAGTAGTATTAAGCTATAACTCAAAGTGTGAAATACATAGTCATGCACCAGTATTGACATAATAATTGAATGTATAATTAAGTGAGGAAGAGTAGATAAATCTGTGTACTATCCTTGTAAGAAATTTGTCTATCTAGAACTGTTTAAAATTTTTAAATTGCTTGAAAAATTTCAGTACGTTGAATATTTCCAGGTACTGAAGAAACAGTGTTGGGATGAGACAGACTGGATAAAAACCCCATTAGTGTCCCAAGGGGATGCAAGCCTGTAACCATGGGGTTATATTTTTATTAGGCAATAGTCATCAGCAGCATATTACTTTTCTGCATTTTAATCTGGCAATTAATGATCAATTGCAAATGCTAAATCAAGCAAAAGTACATTGCCCAGAGCAAAGAGCAGCAAGCTTTTCTCCAGGCTCTTGACAGTAAATATTTCAGGCTGGCAGCGCTTTCAGTTTGTGTTGTAGCATTTTAGCTCTCTCATCACAGCATGAATGCTGCCAAAGACAGCATATAAATAAATGAATTGATTGTGCTGCAATAAACTTTATTTACAAAGTCAGGTGGCCCGTCAATAAGTCAAAGTTTGCTGATGCCTGCACTTGACACTTAAATAACCCTCAGGGGGCCTGGCAGACCATGCGCCAACAACACCTGGAAGGGACTGACACCTGTTTGCCTTCTCTCAAAAGCTCACACGTGTCTTAGCCATCTCCAGTTGATGGCTTTTTGGGTTGAGCACAGCCAGCTCCAAGCAGTAGTTCGCTGCAGCAGAGTAACTTCCTCTGATTCTGCAACGTTTTGTAAGTTTGTGAATGCTGTGTCCTTTCATCTGTGCTGGTGGGAATCCTGTCTGCAGATTACCACACTGCTCTGCTGCTGAAGTCAGCTGGGATTTCACTTTGCCCTTCTCTGTCTCCCACCAGGAACCTGCACAGGGGAAACCTTTCACCACCAGTTCTGGTTTTTCTTCTTCTTCTTTGGCAAAAAGACACCTCTGCATTCTTCATGCTGTGTCGTTATGAGGAGGAAGCGTCTGTACTTTGATTTTAACATTTATTAGAAGAAAAGGTAGAGGACTTTGGGTTATGTGACATTTTTTACCCATGTCCCATGCCAAACTCTCCTTTTCATAATGGTTAGTCTGTTCACAAGGCTTGCAACAGTTCTGGGATTACAAATACAAATCTTCCTATTCCGGTTCATAACTGCTTTAAGAATCAGTTTTTGATCACTGACTACTAAGCCTTCTTTTGTGATCCCACAGATCTTCTGTTCTTCCACGAGCTTATTGGTATTACTTTGGAGTAGATGTTTCTCTCCCATCCACCATACTTCCATTGTCCGCTTTAACTGTTCTCTGAACTGCCTAAATCCTATTTCATCCCTAACTACCACTCTTCCTTGCCGATGTTTCTATTTATTCACTTCATATCCTCTCTTTTCAGAATATAATACAATAAGTGAGCAACTTAGGCAGAGAAACAATTCCTCAGATCTTCAGACTGGTAGCATTAAAATTTGTTTGACAACTTTCCCTTTGATATTTGGAAAAAGGACCAAGTATTTGATGAAAGAAAGGGAGGAAGTGTGGTCCTCGTGTTTGCCATTATGTATGGCAGCCTGATCCAGTCTGTCTCACATCCCATTCAGCTCTTATACATGTCACTGGGCATTGAAGCTTAGTTCAACCCGACCGGCCATCCTCCAGCCCACACATGCGCTGGTGGGTGCCATTCTGTCTAGCCATGGCTGCCCCTGTCCTGGTTTTTCATGCTCTCAAGTGGGAGTGTTAATCCAAGAGCAAGGTGCCCACTACTGGCCCATTTCCACTCCTGGATTATGCACTCTCCAGGTGGTTCTGGCCTTTGACTTGGCAGAATTAGCCCCCGCCCCATGCCAGCATCTGCTCACTGATGCTGCGACAAAGCCCAGCCTCACCCACTCTGATTTACACTTGCACCAGTAGGAACAGTCAGCACAGCCTGGCTTTTCCCTGATCTAGTTCACATGAGACCCACAGATGTTGTAGCCCTGCCTGGTCTGGTCTGCCCCCATCCCAACTCATGCTTTCTAGTGGGAGTGGCAGTTCAGCAGCGAGCCCTCCACATTCTCCCTACTGGCTTTGCCCCCTCCCTCCCTGGTTCCCATGTATACCAGTCTGGTATGGCCCCCTCGCCTTGGCATTTGCCAGTGGGTACTGCAGCCTGGCATGGCCCGGCCCACCCCCAATTCCAGCTGATGCTGGTGAGGCATCCAATCCCAGCCATTATGTGTACTGGTATGTGTTGCGACCGAACCTGACCTGACCCACACTCTGTTCTGGTGCTCAGATTCGGCGGTGGGTGATGTGAACTGATTCAGCCTGATCTGCCCCAACCTATACCAAATATATGCCACTGGGTACCTTTCCCTGGCCTGGGTTGGACTGCTCCCTATAGTGGTTCTTGTGCTCATCTGTAGGGACTGTGTCCTGCTGGAGGAGTTTCCCAAGCTCCTCCATCAGAACCCAGTGCCAGATCTCACACATACCAGTGGGTCCATGGGCCAGCTCTGCTTAGTCCACCTCCTGTCCTGGCAGGAACAGTGGCCTTTCCTGATTGGCCTTCAACCCATTCCGATTCTTACTGTTGGATGTTTCAGCCCAGCCAAGGCTGGTCCACACCCAGACACAGCTCACACATGGCTCAGTAGTGGCAGAGACCCAGCCTAGTACATCCTACATCTACCCAGATTCTCCAGAGCCCCAGATGGTGCTGGAATCTAACCCAGTTCGGTGCGTTCAGTCCTAGTCCATAACTGTCCCAAGGGAGAGCGCAGCAATATCCAGACCAGAACACAGCCTCCACTCCAGCCCCTGCATTCACCAGTGGGAACTCCAACCCAGCCAGGGTGTACTCTCAGTCTCCGCACTGAGTCCATTCCCAACCATAGATTATGTGCATGCCAGTGGTTGCTCTGACCCAAAATGGCATAACCCCAACCTGTCTTGGCCTTTGCCTTAGATGCTGTGGCCTAGCATCCCTGGCTCATGCAAAGCAGTAAGTGTAAGAGCCTAGTTCAGCATGACCTATGCTCCATCCTGATTTCTGTTCTTCCTTGTGAGCTAAGGTTTGCTTGGGCCTGCCCAGTACATCCCGTTCCATTACCGACCCACACATTAGCTAGCCATTGGAGCTACTTTGCCCAGCTTGTCTGACCCCCAGGCCTGGACCACATGTTCACCAGAGGGAGCTATGACACACCAGGGGAGTTTCCCAAGTTCCTCCACTTGACCCACTCCCGGACCCAGTTCTCTTACATGCCATTGAGTGTTAGGCGAGTGCCCTGCATAGTCAGCTCTTCCATCTTGGCATTGTATGAGCTGGTGAACATTGCAGCCCGGCCCAGCCCACATCCTCTTTTTAGGATGCACATTTGGGCTGCTGCCTTGACCAGTCCAGACTGTTGTTGGTGATGGCAGGTTCCATGGTTACACCTAGCTCAGCCCATTGCCACCCCAACTTGAGCTAATCAGGAATAGCATTTTCACAGGGTTTGGTCCACACTTTCCCCCATAGAATCTACCCCTGGACACGATTCTCTTGTGTGCTGGTCAGTGTTGTGGCCCTGCCTAATGTGACCCATCCCCTGACCCAACATTCTGTCAGGCACTAGGATCTAGCCTTGCTAGACAAGCCCCCAGCATGAGTTTTCGCATGGACTGGTGCGTGGTGGTCAGTATTGTTTGGTGATAGCAAGTTCTACACAGGACTCACAAGTAGCCTGGCATATCAGTCTGACCCATGCATATCATCTGGTCTCTCTCCTCCAAACCACTAGGTCTCAGTACCCTCATTTACCTTTAAGGAAAAGTTGCTCTGCTGTTGGGAGTCCTTCAGGATTGATTTGCAACCCACAAGCACAGTGGACTCAACATGAACGTACCTAGGCAGCCATTCCACACCCCAAGACCCCGGAAATTGCTGGAGTCCAGCTCCAGCTGAGTTCAGAACTCTAGAAGGGCATGGATGAGGCATAAAGAGGAAAGAAATGGACCACTACAATTTCATGATCATAATGGACAATGTGAGAAAGCTGTCCCCTTTATTTATACAGAAGCAATCACAAGCCCTGGCACAGAGTTTTGATGTCATGGTCAAGCAGGTGTATCCAAGAATAATTCTGCCATTTGTTTCACCTAAAAATTCTGGAAGTTCCTGCTACAATTCCTATTCTACAACTCAATCTTATATCATAAAGAAAAAGAGAAACTAAAGATCACGGAAAGAATGAAGTCCTAAATACAGGTCCCTTGATTAGCATAAGGTCAATGGGGACAGCCAAGACAATATGAATAATAAAAGTCCCTTTTGCAAGATGTTATTATTGACATTAACCTCCAAGCTCACATTGGGTAAAAGGCCAACTCCACAGTAGCAAACAGTGCCTGAACGGATTAGAATTCTTCCGCAGGGTGGTCCAGTGTCCATGCAAAAGAAGGTGGAGCTGCATTCAGGTGGTTGTAGAGACATCTGCCGGGCCCTGCTATACAGTGGAAACTTTCTTGCGGCCCTGCCTGCAATAGAACAATACTCTTCACACCTTCATGTCCCCCACATCCACTGCACAGACCCCAACAGGAAATCACCGTCGGGAGGCCAGCAGGTGGAGCTTGGTGCCAAATGGTGTATTGGCCACCTGGGTCCAGCTCTCCATGTGGTCGCAGTGGCATGGAGTCCGACCTGGCCTGCGACCTCCCAGCAATCAACAGGCTGCTGGAAGTTCTCCTAGCCAGAACTCAAGGTCCCACCCACCACAAGATGTTGGCAGCAGCCAGTCTTTTCTTTTAAACACTGTGAACTCCTCAAACACTGAGACAAGTCTTACTTGCTACTGTTTACTCTGTACCCATAGCATTAATTCTGATGCTTAACTGAAGTTCCGTAAGTGTTGATGAAGCTAAACTGAACCTGCATATTCACTGTATTATTGAAAATTTAAACATAACATGATAGTGGCTTAGAAGAATGATCACTAACTTAATCGACATCTTTTGATCAAGATGGTCTCTACCAGGTTCTCTTTAGATACAAACGATGCCAGTAACTACGTGAACTCATGCACTTTGTAGACTGACTTAATCTCTAACTATAGGATTAGTACCTAGATTTTCTATTGAGGTGCTGGCTAACTTTGCATATGTCTTCCATAAAAATTACAAAGGATTTTTTTCTTACTAATTCTTTGAAGGTTCTATTTAGTGTTCTAATACAGAAAACTTCTAAATGTGACTGGGATTTCAAAGATATAAATAAAGCTCACAAGGAGTCATGTGAATTTCTTTGGGAGAAAAACTTTTGTCTCAGGACAATGAGGTTTATTAGATGTAGTAATGGATCAAGAAATACAGATACGCAGGCACTTCTCATGCAAGTGTGCTGATTTTTTTTTTGGCAAAAGATGCATAGATTAGGCATGGGTATAAAAATATTGGTACAGTGTTTTTTTTTTAAGATTTATTTATTTTTATTTTTTTTTTATTGGAAAGGCGGATATACAGAGAGGAGAGACAGAGAGGAAGATCTTCCGTCCGATGATTCACTCCCCAAGTGAGCGCAATGGCTGATGCTATGCCGATCAGAAGCCAGGAGCCTCTTCCGGGTCTCCCACATGGGTGCAGGGTGCCAAAGCTTTGGGCCGTCCTCAACTGCTTTCCCAGGCCACAGGCAGGGAGCTGGATGGGAAGCGGGGCTGCCAGGATAGAACCGGCGCCCATATGGGATGCCGGGCATGCAAGGCGAGGACTTAACCACTTGCGCCACCGCGCCGGGCCCTGGTGCAGTGTTTTGAAGGAGAATGATTTGTGGATGTCTGTGAGGCTAAGGTAGTCATCAAGCAGTTGTGCTTTGAACCCTCAGTAGGAAAATAGTATTACATCCAGGTCCAGTACCTGTATATGCATTTGTAGCATATATACTCAAAATCAGACTTTTAGTAAAGACCTTTTACCCTTATTTTCTGTGTTCATTTCTAGTCTATCTCATCTTTTTTTTAAAGTGCTATTTAATGTGCTAAATTGATATTATTTCCCATTGAGTCAAGGTTCACAATTATGTCCTGGAACTTAAACCCCAGTGTTCTGAGACAGGATATAGGTATTGCAAGCAGCATCTTAACGCTGCGCCCCTCATGCTCTTATGTAGGAGGACATTGTGACCCTGGAAGGTCAGTGAGCACAGGTTTGCAGTTCATTGGACAGCGACACTCTTAGAATGTGGATCATGTGCTTCTGAGATGCAAGCCCAGCGCTGGTGAGGGGAACGTGGCGGGGGTGGGGGGGGCACTTCAGAGCAGGTGGCTGTGAATCTCTTCCCTCCACCCACACCATGTATCAATTCTTCATACCAGAAGAACCTCTTGTTTCACTATTCCAGGAACACGTTCTTATTACACTTAGGCAATCAGAGTGTCTCTTTTCCTTAAAGATTAGCATCCTGGCTGATGAGACTCATAGGGAATTCTACCAGAGTGCATCTAGGAGAGGATTTTCTTAGTTCTTCTAAGGATATATACAAAAAGAAACAGACCTTTTTATTTCATGTGCTAATGTGATTAGCAATCACTTAGGAAAACATGAAAGGAGCCAAGAGTAAGGAGAATATGCCAAGAAAAGCAGAGCAGAAATGCATAAAGGAGTTAGATGCCTGGTCACATTACTACTATAGCACATGTGGTCAGAATCTCAACAAAACAGAGTATGGAGTAGCGTTTGAAGAAATAATGACCAAATTTTATCCACATTTAGTGGAAGATATAAATTTCTTACACCAGTGAATTCAAGCAGGATAATTACAAAATGGTCCGCCTCTAACAACAACTGTAAAGAGAAATGTATTAAAAACAGCTAGGTAAAGCAACTCATAACATACAGAGAAACAAGGACCTAGATCACCTTTGACTTCTCACTGGAAAAAATGAAGATTGGAAGATAGAAGAACATCTAAGTCTCTGAGAGGATGAAACGGCAAACCTAAAACTTAGAGGAATGAGTAACTTCATTCAGGAATAAAAAGAAGGAATTTTTGTTGGTTTTGTTTTGTTTTGTTTTCCCATATAATTGAGTATAAAGAGAAACAGTTGTTAATCTATGTGATCACACACACAAAAAATCAACTTTTTAAAAAAAGGTTTATTGATTTCCATCTGAAAGATAGAGTTAGCAAAAGAGAGAGTGGGACAGAGAGATCTTCCATCCCCATTTTCACCCCTTAGGGGCTGCAGTGGCTGGGACTGCACCACGCCAGCGTCAAGCGTCTGGACCTCCATCTGAGTCTCCTAAATGGAGGGCAGGGCCAAACACGTGGGCCATCCTCTCCTGCTTCTTCAGCCACTTCAGCAGGGAGCTGAATCAGAAGTGCAGCAGGCAAGACTTGAACTGACTCTTGTATGGGGTGCCAGCATTTCAGGTGGCAACTTAACTTTCTGGGTTACAATGCCAGCCTCAGTAGTTATTTAGATAAAGGAAAATGGTGTTATCTGGAATCTCAGATATTTGCAAGGAATGCAGATCAACACAAATGGTAAGTGTGTGGGTAAAAATAAGTTGATATTTCACCTTAATGGTTTAAATGCATTTAAAATAAAATGTATGATGTGCTATGTGTTCAAGTAAGAATAGATGCAACATTTAATACAATAATAACATGAAGGACTGGAAAGTACATAGATCTTGCAGATAAATTTACATTAGGTAGAATAATATAAATTTTAAGTGCAGTGTAACATGCTCCCAGGGTCTTTGAACCAGTGTTTCTAGTCCGCTGGAGGTTAGTACCCAAATGCCTGCTGTGTTATGGTTCTCAGCTTCCTCTCCATTTTTGAAGATGCCCTGAATCTTCTTTGTTCTGTCCATTAGATGCAGGACGATGCTGACCCAATTATTTATGAAGGTATTTCTTGGCCAATGCTTGCAGAAATCACTCAGATGGGAAATAGTCTTTGGAAGACCACTTGACTGATTGATAATGATGTACCCCACCAAGCAGGCCCTTTGGGCAATGCTACCAGTTCATTTTGGGCTTCTCCAGATTCTGTCATGTTACAAATTGAAAGTGCTTCATTCAGGCTGCCATTTAGGGAATTCATGGTTGAATTCATGGTTGAAATTGTCAATGATAAAGTGATCCCTAGAGCCAGTACTTTCTCTTTATTTGCCAGTAATAAAACATTTCAGGACTTTAAAGCCACATCTGAAAGTCCTTGCTTGCAGTAAATCCCCTAAGCTCTTAAAAACTTTCTATCTGAATACATTCATAGACAGGAGCACATGACAGAGTAAGCAGATACAACGGTGTGGTCTATCACTTCTCCGAATTACAGAAACTAATAATGCAAAGCAAAATGGATCACAAGAAGATATAAGTAGAGGATGAGGGTAATAATGATTATTTTTGGAATCAAATGAGTCAAAGATCTCAAATTCACTTGCTGGTGGGGAGAAGCAAACATTTGGCTTAGTGGTTAAGGTACCCATGTCCTATATCAAACTTCCTGAGAGCCTTACTCTGGCACCTGACTCCAACTTACTGCTGATGGAGATTCTTGGGAGTAGTAGGTAGTGCCTACTATAGGTAGGTCTCTGCCATTGACCTGGTAGCTTTTTTTTTTTTTAAGATTTATTTGTTTATTTTAATGGTAAAGTCAGATTTACAGGGAGAAGGAGAAACAGAGAGAGAAAGCTCTTCTACCAGCTGGTTCACTCCCCAAGTGGCCACAACAGCTAGACTGAGCTGTTCTGAAGCCAGGAGCCAGGAGCTTCTTCCGGGGCTCCCATGTGGGTGCAGGGTCCCAAGACTTTGGGATGTCCTCAACTGCTTTCCCAGGCCACAAACAGGGAGGTGGATGGGAAATGGAGCAGCTAGGATTAGAACTAGCACCCATATGGGATCCTGATGTATGCAAAGAAAAACTCAGCCCACTAGGCTACCACGCTGGTCAGACTTGGTGGATTTGAACTGAGTTCCTGACGCTTGATCTGGGGGATGAACTGCACATAGTACTCCCTCAGTCTCTCTCAAACAAAAAAATAAAATGTAAAAGTCTTTTAAAAAGAATGCATGTTGTATAACATATAAGGAAGTGCTTGGTGATAAGAAGATATAAATCATATCTGAAGATTTTGGTGATTTAAAATTTAACACCAAGATCTTGAGGCAAGAATCTATGGAGTTGTGGTTCTTTTCAGTTAGAACAAGAGCAGGGATTAGAGAGAATGGTATCTAGGTAAAGGGGCAAGAGAGGGTAGCTAGAAGGTAAATTTATAGAGATGAATAATCCAGAAAGTTAGTTGATAAAGACAAAAGTAAATTGAAAGTGGCCACGAATCAGTAATGTGCCTGACCCAGAAGTGTTTCCCTTTGGCATATATTATGTAGGAACGCTCCATAAGGTTTATGGAAAAGCGGTATTGGGGGATAAGCGTATTTTGGTACAAAGTTTGAAATTCATTCATTTTTTTTAAAGATTTATTTTTATTATTTTTTCATTGGAAAGGCGGATATACAGAGAGGAGAGACAGAGAGGAAGATCTTCCGTCCGATGATTCACTCCCCAAGTGAGCGCAACGGGCCGATACTATGCCGATCCGAAGCCAGGAGCCTCTTCCGGGTCTCCCACGCGGGTGCAGGTTCCCAAAGCTTTGGGCCGTCCTCGAATGACTGCTTTCCCAGGCCACAGGCAGGGAGCTGGAAGGAAAGCGGGGCTTCTGGGATTAGAACCGGTGCCCATATGGGATCCCGGGCGTGCAAGGCGAGGACCTTTAACCACTTGCGCCACCGCGCTGGGCCCAAAATTCATGCATTTTTAAAGTAGTAATACTTTTCAATGAATTTTTGAAGATTTTCCCCTCAAATCCTGTCCTCAAAAATTATGAATGCCAAGAGATGTAATTCCTTGCACCAAAATAAATTTATTTTTTAAAAATATTTTATTTGCATTTTTTTCTTTTTAAAATTATATTTTTGACAATCTTTACATAGTTAAGAAGGGTAAAAAGGTTCAAGGGCTATAGGAAAGTGGGTAAGACTATTATTTCCATATTGTTTCCTTCTTGTATCTGAGATAAAGGGGGATATTGAGTGAGAAGCCCCACCCAGTTTCCCACCCAACCCAGGTCCCGGATGTGGGGAATGCTCTGAGATACTTGCTCAAGTGGTTTTGATAGTTCACCAGTTATGAGTCACTGCTAATCTTGCCACTCCACGCACGATGAGGTTGTTGAAGAATCCACTGATTGACACAGTCCCTCATACAGTCTCCATCTGCCCGGTATTTTGCTGCTGACAAATAGCTGAGGTAGTTGATTGACTTTTTCTGTTTTCTGTCTTTTCTTGGTTAAGGTTCTGAGTCCAGCATTTCGATTGGGGAGATCCCCAAAGAAATTTTGAGGTATTCCCAGGCCAGATTCTTGTGTGTTCTAGCAAGCACAAGGCCCCGCATAGTCCATCGCCCTGATCAGCTGGTGATTGCAATTGCTGGGCTGGTTCTGTTTTCAGACCCGACTTCCACTGGAACCAATGGGTGTTGCAGTCCAGCCTGATTCTGCCCAGCACATACTCGGCCCTCACAAAACCAGTGGGAGCTACAAACTAGTCAGAGTGACCTGCAATGACCCCCACCAGATCTGCCCCCTACCCTGGTTGGCTAGTATGTGTGGCAGACTAGTCCAGTCTTTCCCACATCCCATTTGGCTCTCATACATGTCGATGGGTTTTGAAGCTTAGTTCCATCCAGCCAGGCTCAACTATCTAGCCCTCATACATGTTGCTGAGTGCTTCTCTGTCTAGCTACCCCAGCCCCCATCCTAGTTTTCGTGCCCTCCCATGGAAGTGGTAACCCAAGAGGGAGGAGCCCACTATTTCCTGCCCAGGTCTCTCTCACTCCTGGATTATGCACTCTTCAGGTAGTTCTGGCCCTTGACTTGCAGAATTAGCCCCTCAGTGCCAGCTTCTGTCAGCTGATGCAGTGGCTAAGCCCAAACAACCCTCACCCACTCTAATTTTGTTTGCAGCAGTAGGAATAATCAGCCCAGCCTGGCTTTTCCCTGATCTAGTCCATATAAGGTGCACAGGTGTTGTAACCCTGCTTAGTCTGGTCTGCCCCCATCCCAGCCCACGCTCTCCAGTGGGAGTAGCTGTCCAGCAAAGAAACCCTTCCTTATTCCCTGTGCCGGCTCTGCCCCCTCCCTTCCTGGTTCTCACACATGTGCTGGTTGGTTGCTGCGGTCACATTCAGCACAGTCAATCTCACCTTAGTATTCCGTGTTGTGCACTGGTTTCTGTCGCGACCAAACCAGGCTCAACCCACACTGTTCTGGTGCTTGGATTTGCCAGTGGATGATGTGAACTGGTTGAGCCTAGTCTGCCCCCAACCCATGCCAGATGTATGCCAGTGGATAACTTTCCATGGCTTGTTCTGGGCTGTTTCCTGTCATTTTTTCTTGCACTTACCTGCAGGGACTATGTCCTGCCAGAGGAGTTGCCCAGGCTCCTCCATCAGAACCTCTCCCAATGCCAGATTTTGCACATACCAGGGGTTCCATGAGCCAAACCTATTCAGTTCACCTCCTGTCCTAGCAGGAACAGTGGCTTTTCCTAGCTGGCCTTCAACCCATTCTGGTTCTTGCTGTTGGATGTTTCAACCCAGCCATGGCTAGTCTATTCCACATATGGCTCACACATGGCTCAGTAGGGGTTAGGACCTTGCCTAGTCCATCCCCCATCTACCCTGGTCCTCCAGGACACCAGACAGTGTTGGAGTCTGTCCCAGTTTGGTGCATCCAATCCCCATCCACACTGGTGCCAAGGGAGACTACAACCATTATCTGTTCAGAACGCAGCCCTTATTCCAGCCCACGAGCCCCTTGGTGGGAATGTCAACCCAGCTATGGTGTCCCTTAGCTCCCCAACCGGGCCTGTTCCCAGCCATAGATCACACTTGCATGATGGTGGTTGCTCTGACTCAGCTTGGCACAGCCCCTCACCTGTCCCGACTTTTGCCTTAGACACTCTGTCTTAGCATCTCTGACTCATGCAGACCAGTAGGTGCAATAGCCTAGCTCAGCAGCACCTGTGTTCCATGCTGGCTTCTAATTTCACTTGTAGGCCAAGGCTTGCTTGGGCCTGCCCAGTACATTGCACTCCTGTACCAATTCACACAATGGCCAGTCATTGGAGCCACTTTGCCCAGTTTGTCTGACTCCCAGGTCTGGACCACATGTTCACCAGAGGGAGCTATGACACACCAGTGGAGTTTCTCAAGTTCCTCCACTTAATCCACTCCCAGACCCAGTTCTCATACATGCCAATGGCTTTTAGGCCAGGTTCCGGCACAGTCTGGCCTTCCATTTGGCCTTGTATGAGCTGGTGAACATTGTAGCCTGGCCCACGCCACACCCTATTCAGCATGCACATTTGGGTGCTGCTGCCCTGACAAGTCCAGACTGTTGCAGGTTCCTTTACCTGTGATTGATGGCAAGCTCCTTGGTCACACCTAGCTTAGCCATCATCACCCAAATTTTTGAGCTAAGCAGTGGGGCTAGAATTTCCACAGGGTGTGGCCCACACATCCCCCACAGAATCTGCTCCCAGATATGGTTCTTGAGTGCTAGTTAATGTAATGGCCGTGGTTGATGTGACCCTTCTCCTGATCCATCATCATGTCAGGTAATAGCCTATCCTGCTAGACAAGCCCCAAGCTGTAGATTTTGCCTGAGCTAGTGTTTGGTGCTCAGCATTTTAAAGTGGTTACAAGTTCTTCAAAGGAAGAATCACTGTCATTGGGAATCTTTACAATTGTGCTTCATGTACTAGAAGTACAATGGGTTCAACCTGGAGCTACCTAAGCAGCTATTCAAAGAACCAAAATCCCAGAGGTCCCCGGCTGGATGGCCAGCAGGTTGAGCAATGCACCAAATGGTGCACTGGCTGCCCGGGGATGGCTCACCACGTGCACATGGTGGCTGGCGTGTGGGATCCAGGCATGAGATGCCCTGTCCCTAGACCCACCCATAGCCGGGAGGGAGGAGGCTGCAGGAAGTTTAAACTCCCAGGCCCAAGGTCGTGCTTCTCCCCAATCCCATTCACAGCCCAATGAGGGTGGTGGGTGGCCCCCAGACTTACCCAGTCAAAGAGACTACCCCCTTCGGCGTACTCACCCTGAAGGGAACTGCCCCAGAGCCCAGGCAGACCTAGGGACAGCTCACCAGACCTAGAGACAGCTCACCACGTGCACATGGTGGCTGGCGTGTGGGATTCAGGCATGAGATGCCCCGTCCTGAGACCCTGATTTGCATCTGTTAAAGACAGAGCAATAAAGAGGCAGAGTGAGAGCTTCCATCCACTGCCTCACTCTCTAACTGGCTACAACAACTGAGGCTGGGCCAGATTGAATACAAGAGCTAGGACTCCATCTAGATCTCCTACATGGGTAGCAGAATTCAAGCATTTGAACCCTTTTCTGCTGCTTTTCCAGACACATTAGCCAGAAACTAGATCAAAATGGGGGTAGCCAGGATTCAAACAAATGCTGGGATTTGGGACACTGGCATTGGTGGTGGTGGTTCAGCTCACTGTGCCATGATGCGAGTGTCCTTAAGATAACTTTTTCATTTGCGTTTGTTCCTTTGTGAAATATCTGCCCATTTCCCGTGCACATTTCTTGAGTAGTTTTTTGTTTTGGTGTTTTGGTTGTTTTGGAGATCTTTGTATATTCTGGAGATTAGCCCTCTATAGCCTATGTAGTGTGCAAAGATGTAGGGCCTGGTCTCCCAAGGGTTAACTCCACAGCTTAGCTTGTTTCTCAAGGTGTAACAGGATGGGCAATCTTGGTCTGATACATTTAGCCCCTGGCTTGACAGCAAGTTCCCTCTTCCCTGCTTCCCCTTTTTAACATGCCCTTAGGGAGAGCTTAGGTGTTGCTTGAGCATTGGGAAAATATTGGGAGGAGCCAAGCAGACTATAAAAGATACGGGTTGACTTTGAATAAATTGGCATTCTCTTCACAAGAATGACCCACTGAGTGTTGTCTGTTTTGTCTGTTTCATAACCCTTGTCCCTCCACTTGGCTTGTGTACGTGGAGACGTGGGCGTTGCTGACACAAAGATCTCCCATTCTGTGGGTTGCTTTTTTACTTTGTTGATTGTTTCCCTTGCTGTGCAGAAGCTTCTTAGTTTGATGTAGTCCCATTTGTTTATCTTGGTTTTGATTGCTATTACTTTTGGTGTTCTTTTTAGGAAGTCAGGGCCTTCACCTAAATCTTGCAGGGTGTTTCCAACATTATCTTCCAAAAATTTGAAGGTTTCTGGATGTAGGTTTAGGTCTTTTATCCATTTAGATTTGATCTTAGTGTATGGTGAGAGATGTGGGTCTATATTCTTCAGGATGGTTCAACCTATTCATGTTTTTTGTGTTTCCAGATGAATCTTTGTATCATTTTTTCCAGTTCTGTGAAGAATGTTTTAGGTACTTTGATTGGGATTGCGTTGAATGTATATATTGCTTTTGGTAGTATGGACATTTTAATGATATTGATTTTACCTATCCAGGAGCATGGAATGTTTCTCCATCTTTTGAAGTCTTCCTCAATTTCATTTTTAAGTTTTTGCAGTTTTCTTCAAAGAGATCTCCTACATTTTTGGTTAGGTTTATTCCTAGATGCTTCATTCTCTTCTCTGTTATTTTGAATGATACTCTGCTGGATAGATATTTTTCCATCTTGGGGCTGTTTACATACACGATGGCGAGGATGTGGGGAAAAGGGAACCCTACTCCACTGCTGTTGGGACTGCAGGTCAGCACAGCTTCTATGGAAATCAGTATGGAGAACACTCAAACAACTGAAAATCTGCATACCATACGATCCAGCAACAGCACTCCTAGGAATATATCCAAAACACCTGTTACATGAGAAACCAACATGCACCCCCATGTTCATAGCAGTACAATCAATAATTGCAAAAACTTGGAAGCAACAGAAATGCCCATCAACAGAAGACTGGATAAGAAATGTATAATTCATTTACTTCATGGAATACTACTCAGTTATTAAAAAAACGAAATGTAGTTCTTTGTGGCCAAATAGGCCCAGTTGGAAACCATTATGCTAAGAGAAATGAGCCAATCCCAAAAGGTTAGATACCACATGTTTGCCTTAATTCAAGATGAAATTATGTCAATCTGAAGAATAGTACCTGTAAATTGTAATATTATTCCAACCTCAAACAGCCTGTATCTAATGCAATAGGATAATGTGATGTAATCTATGAATCAACAATCAATGTGAGTCAGACTGCTTATGATCTACATCAAAGAATTGTATAACCTATTATACTTTCAAGACCCTATGCTACTCAGAAATGGGGCGGGAGAGCAGAGAAGTCTTCCATCTCCTTAGAATATGTGAGAATGGTGTGAAGTATAACCTGTCAGGAACATAACAGGTAACTCATAGACAACAAACTCAAACTAGCATTAGACAATAGTAAAACTACAAAGACTTACAGGGGGAATCGAGCGATCCTGATAATCTCTTAACAGGAGGTCATATGCACAGAGCAGGGTACCCCAGAGTGGAGCAGGTGAACAGTAGGAGGCTTGTATCCCTACCCAGGAGACCCCTGGATCCTCACCAAGGACTATCAGTACAGGCACCAAGGGCTACATCCCAACTGCCAAAGGGACCACGGGGAATTGGAGTGCCTTCAGAGGTCGAGAACTCTGAGGTCATCCACCCCTGTTTGGATCTACCACAAGGGATGGAAGAAGCCCAAATCCTTCCTTGCATTATCCAAGGTCATTGGAACAACAGCCAGGAGGCCTGAGCAGTCTGCAGAAACAGAAGAACAGTAAACTTCCTTTGGGACTAGGGAGAGGAGCTGCTGGGGTCCATGTGATGGATGTGGAAGACAGGAAGGTGTGAAGAGTATCGTTCCTTTGCAGACAAGGCCGCAAGGAATGTCCCGCTGTGTGGCAAGGCCCAGTGGATGTCTCTACAACACCTAAATGCAGCTCTGCCTCCCTTTGTATGGACACCGGACAACCCCGCTGAGTATTCTGTAATCTATTTAGGCATTGTCTGCCTCTGCGGAGTTACTGTTAAATATCAATGGCAGCTTAGAAGCTGATGTTGCTGTTACCATTTTTAGCCAAAAAGCTGTTATTGCTGTTATGGCTGCATCCTGTGGCAATATGCTAATCAAGGGTGCTAACTCCCCTTTTGATCCTATGATAATCAAGGGTGTTCTGTCTTCAGGTGCAGTGGGAATCTATTCTTTCCCTCTTTCTTTGATTTTTTAGGTCCCTCCTGTGAAGCCCTTCCTTCCTTGACTGTCTCAAGACCAAGCTGTAGAGTAATTGTGGTAGGAATGTGTTAGTGATTGATATGCACCATCTATTGAGAACCTTTTCCTAACCAGGCGCCAGGTGCCAGGCACCAGGTGAATAACATCCTAGCCTTAGGTGAAACAAATGGCAGAATTATCTTTAGAAACACCCACTTGACCATGACGTAAAAAGTCTGAGCCAGAGTTTGACTGATTTTGTATAAATAAAGTGGAGAGCTTTTGTGCATCTTCCATTATGATGATGAAGTCCTAGTGGTCCATCTCTTTCTTTCTTTCTTTGCGCCTCATCCATGCACCCTTCGCGAGTTCCGAACTCAGCTGGAGCTGGACTCCGGCAAGGAGCTTTCTCTGGTCCTTACTTAATTCCAACTTTGGATCCCCATCCTCTCTTGCAATGACCATAAGGGTTGCTCTGGAGTCCCCCCCAAACAAACAAACAAAATTAGAATAGATAGAGAACAACAAGCAAAGCTTAGAACCAGATAGAAAATGGTCAGTGTGAACTTACATATACCTTACTAGGTAGGACACAAAGATTAGTTACTCCTCACTGGGGAATGGAAGATTTGTCTGCATCCCCTCTAAAACAGTTCTACACCTGAACTGTTGACATATGCCTTGCTAGAGTTATAAGCCAGTTTAAACTATCCTAAAATTTGCCAAGTTCAGTAGAATAATGCTTCAACACTATAGACTGCTAAATACCAAAATGAGGATAGACACAAGACAGCTGAATAGCATCCTATAGCCATTTTAAGGGGGATAGAAGCTGGATGTATATAAACAAAAATCGAAATGTCAATGAAGTAGTCACAGGATGTGGTTAAGAACTTGCATTTTTTAATATATTGGTTACTCAATACCATGTCAACTAATTCCATAACATTATAAATTGTTACTGATGTAATGCTGGGCCTTTTAATTGATCGGGATGATACTCTGCCGGCTCTACCTTCAAACCAGAGATGGTCTCCCCAAGAAACCGATGAACTTATCTGAACAATAAGACAATGGACTTTATACTTGGAAGATGCTTGCAATGAAAGAATCTCAACTGAATTTGAACCGTGATCATGCAACAAGGTGAAGGAATCCATGGGGGGGGGGGTTGGGGAGGGGGAGAATCCCAGAGCCTATGAAACTGTCACATAATGCAATGTAATTAATAAAAAAAAATAAAGAAATAAAAAAGAAAGAAAAGCTTTTCAAAAAAAGATACTTTTTTTTCAGCAGTATGAAGTAATCACTATCATATTCTATACTAGTTAGGACTCATGAATTCAAGTGGCAGAAATCTAATTCTAACAAATATAAGTTAAATTCTACATTGTTAATTGACAGAACAGGGGAGGGCAAGGATATAGCTAGATTCAGATACAGCTCAAAGCAAGGGGTTTAAATACTGGTGTAGTGTTATGGGATAAGGAGTTAATTAGCATTTGTTAAGCTGAACAGTAACAGGAAATGGGCTTCTGGCTAAAAGCACCTGGACTAATGGGACTCATTGGCATCCTATTGTTTGGCAAAAGGGCTTGGGAGAGAGAGATAAAAGGAGTAATAAAGGGAAGCTTCAGAGAGAATTCCACCATCACTGGTCTCCTGTCGGTGCTTCATCCCAAGACCCTCTCTCTGTCTACGTTTACTGGCTCTGCTGGTTGGAGCAGTGTAGGGCCTGGTGTGATGGTTCTGTGACTAAATCCTTGCCTCGCAAGGGGTGGGAATTGCATGTGGGTGCCGGTTCATGTCCCTGATGCTCCCCTTTTTTTTCCCAGCCCTCTGCTTGTTTCCTGGAAAAGCAATGGAAGAAAGCCCCAGGCCTTGGAACCCTGCACCTATGTGGATGCCTCCTGACTCCTGGCTTCAGATTCACTCTGCTCTAGCCATTGTGGCCACTTTGGGGAATGAACCAGAGGATGGAGGATATTTCTCTCTGTCTCTCTTTCTCTCTGTAAATCTGCCTTTCCAATAAAAATGAATAAATCTTCAGAAAGCAGTGCTGGTGTAATCTCTCTGCCTGCTTCTCTTCTTGGTTGTTTCTGTCTGTGTGACTATGTTTGCCTTCACATACTGGCTCATCACATCACTCCAATCTAGCAACGTCAGGAAAAGGAACAGAAAGAGAAATGGACAATTCTCTCTTCTGATCTTTTTTTTAAAAAAATATTATTTATTTTTGTTTAAAAGGCAGATTTACAGAGAAAAGGAGAGACAGAGAAAGAAGTTCCATCTGCTGGTTCACTCCCCAAATGGACACGATGGCCAGAGCTGAGTCAATCTGAAACCAGGAGTCAGGGACCTCTTCGGAGTCTCCTACACATATAGGATCCCAAGGCTTTGGGCCATCCTCTGCTGCTTTCCTAGGCCACAAGCAGGAGCTGGATGAGAAATGGAGCAGCGGGACATGAGCTGGTACCACTATGAGATGCTGGTACTTGAAGGTAGAAGGTCAGCCTGTTGTTGACTCACAATGCCACCCCTCCTTTTCAGATCCTTTTTTAAATTTTAATTTTAATATTTTAAAACTGTATGTAATTTTAAAATTTTTAATTATACAGTTCTTTAGGTTCAGGGCTTGCCCCATCCACTCTCCCTCTCCCTCTTCCTTGCCTCTGTTTTCCCCTATATTGTAATAGTATAGTCTTTCAACAACAATCACATGTCCATCATTATGCTGTTTAAGTGTTTCGTGACATTGTAGGTACAGGCAATAGTAGAAAGTCCAACAGTGTATTGTAAGATATATTTAACAGTTTCATTGGGAGTCCATCTTTTATTCAGAAGTAGAGATGCATACTGCAACGTATCCCTACTACACGGTATACTTGCCTTTTTTATACAGTGTTTCTAGATAAATATATGTATATACATGTTTACATTCATATCTGTTGATTTTGTATTTTGCATAAAGGTTGCCTTAAACAGAACATACAATTTTTTTCCATTTGGGATTGGCTTATTTCACTGAGCATAATGGTCTTACTTGGGACCATTTTGCTACGAATGGCTGAATTCCATTTTTTTAAATGTCTGAGTACTATTGTATAGAGAAGATGTACCACAGTTTCTTTGTCCTCTTTCAACGGGCATCTGGGTTTTTTCATGCCTTTTGCTATTTGAGATTGTGCTGCTGTAAATATAGGATTGCAGGTCACTTTCTCATCTGCAGAATTCATTTCCTTTGGGTTTATTCCCAAAGCTCCTCCCTTTCAGATCTTACAGGACAGCAAGTGACTCTCCTGCATCACCCTGCCCTCAATGTTTGCATGACATACTTCCTTCTGAAGAGGTCAGGGATGTATTTACCACGAAAAGAATGCAGCTGGAATCTGTAAAAGTGAAAATTCTAAATTTGTTTTTAAAATGTTCTTCATTTGAGGAGGCACAGAAAGACAGAAGGGGGTGGAGAGAAGAGAGAGAGAAAGGAAGACAAACAAACAGTGCCATCCACTGCTACTTCCTAAGTGCCCACAATGGCAAAGTTGAAGGTGGGAACTGAAAGTCACTCCAGGTCTGCCAATCACTTGGGCTATCACCGCTGTCTCCAAGGAGGCAGCAACAGGAAGCCAGAATCAGGAGCCAGAGGTGGCAGGCAGGCTAAAACCTGGCACCGCAATGTGGGACACAGGCATCTCAACTGGTGTTGAGTGCAGGGTCAAATACCTTCACCAGGCAAAACAAGACAGTATAATCTTATCTCTTTCTACTCTGACATTGTACTTCTTTGTCCAGGAATGGTGGACTAACACAGGCCAACCTGAGCACAGTTGAGTGGGGTAAACTGTTGGTTAACTGGGATATATTCACATTCTTTGCAATGACACCAGTGAGATATTGCTAGCCATTCTGATGTAGAAATCACTTGAATTGGGGTTTAATGGGATGGGGGCTGGGGGTCAGTGAATTAAAGCATCATAGGTAACATCAGCATCTTGAATGAGCTCTGATTCAAGTACTGGTTGCTCCACTTTGGTTCCAGCTCCCTGTTAATGTTAAGGAAGGTAAAGGAAGGCAACCCAAGTGCTAAGATCCTGGCCATCCATGAAGGAGACCTTGCTTTGGCTGGGCATAGCCTTAGCCATTGTGATCATTTGGGGGACAAAAAAAAAAAAACAGTAGATGGAAGTCCTCTCCCCCTTTCTGTCTTTCAGCCTCTCTCTGTAACTCTGCTTTTCAAATAAATAAAATAATTTTTTTTAAAGAAATGGGTTCAAGGTTCTTTCATCGACCTTTGCCCTGACTTATAGGACATCATGGCATGAAGGTATAGTGGCAGAGATGGAACCTTGAGTGAATCTGTCTGACTAGCAACCACTATTCTTTTTCTTTTTATTTAAAGATTGATTTATTTTTTTTTATTACAAAGTCAGATATACAGAGAGGAGGAGACATAGAGAGGAAGATCTTCCGTTGAATAATTCACTCCCCAAGTGAGCGTAACAGCCGGTGCTGTGCCAATCCGGAGCCAGGAACTTCCTCCAGGTCTCCCACATGGGTGCAGGATCCCAAGGTCTTGGGCCATCCTTGACTGCTTTCCCAGGGCAGAAGCAGGGATCTGGATGGGAAGTGGAGCTGCCGGAATTAGAACCAGCGCCCATATGGGATCCCTGTGCATTCAAGGCGAGGACTTTAGTTGCTAGGCCACGCCGCTGGGCCCGACAACCAGCATTCTAAGACATAGTTGAAGAAAAGCAGCTTGGGATGTACAGAACCGAAGCTAGTCTGTGGAATGTTTTCCAAGGAACAGACATGTAAAATTTGAAGCAAAGAAATACATTCTTACCAACACTTGCTCAGACCAGAAATTCTCTCCTACCAAGAATATATTTGATATTCCAGCCTGGACAAATAAAAATGGGCCATGTGTTTTGCTATTGTTCTTGTTTTTCTTCTGAGAATGACAATTCCATGAAATTCAATTGATTAGAAATCACGTATCGAATGCCTGTTCTTGTGATATTTGGCAGCTTTTTGGAATTGGCGATTTGCGTTCACTGCTATTTGCTTTATTGAGGGATGTGCTGTGTGCTTCCCTAGTAATTTATAGGTACAAAGTAACTGCTGCAGGCTCCTGGGGAGCTTCATAGCAGACCCTGCAATCATCACCGTTAAGGAGACAAATTCCAGAGGAATTTGCTGGAAACCTTTAGGCAGACAGAGCTTGTAGCTGCCATGTCTCAGGATATTTTGGTTGATTCTGAAGGACTACAGATAACCCAGTATCCCATCCCTGCAAGACAAAAAAAGATGACCTATGCTCACATTTGTAACCAAACCTGACTAGCACACTAATTATATGTGGTTGGATCTTGAATTTCTTGGAGTTTTATTATAGCTATTATTATCTTAATGAAGATTTTATACTATATAGACTGAGAAATCCTGTGTTTCTGTGTGCTGGATGGATATTCAATGGATCCTGAAAAATCCAGGCTCTCCTTTGCTGGAGAGAGATTTTAAAGGCAGGGTTAGCTCAGAATTTGTCTCTTGGCTCAAAAGTCATCAGTGTATAAAATTCCTTAAGTCACTATGTGTAGCTGCCCAGAGTGTATCGGAGGGAAAAGCTCAGAAAGATGGGGCAAGGGGAGGCTGAGCCATGTACCTGGAGACAAGACATCTCCCAGGTAGTGAGCAACTTCAGCTGGCATTTTGCAAAACGTATTAAAAAAAGAATAAATTTTAGACACCAGCATGCAAAGAAGACTTAGAAAAATGAACTTTAGAAATCATTGCCGCTCAGCAATTTGTGAATTCCCTAAAATAGCATGAAAATCTCTCTACAAGGAAGAATCATTTCCAATGCAGATGGTGAGGGCTAGTAAATGCCTTCAGAAAGAGAACGAATCTGCATTGCCAGTAAATGGAAAAGAGTCATTTCTCTTAGCACCTTTGACCGAGGTTTGCAGCAATTCCCAGATAAGGATGAAAGAGTTGAAAAGTTATTACTGGGACCTATGCTGTTCAATGTTAATTTAGGTAATCACCGACACACACAATAGCTAGGGATATGGATATAGGCACACAGGTCCAGTTACATAGGCATGTAGAAACGCACGCACACTCTTGCATTCTGGCATACGTTGTGTTGTATCAGACACACATGCATATTTCAGTAATCTGAATAGGAAAGAAGAGTTTTTTATTTTATTGAGTGAGTTTGGTCAATTTTTTACTTTATTGTCAATCCCAGGCACGTGCATTCAGGTCAGTGGTGACGATGTCACTTGCATCCCAAGTCACAGGCCCAGCCTTCGAGTCTCGGCTTTGTTCCTGATTCCTGCTTCTTGCAAAAGAGTACCTGGGGCAGGTGAGGATTCAAGTATCTGAGTCCTAAGTGAGCTCCTGGCCCTTGGCTTCAGCCTTCCTCAGCCTCGGCTGTTACAGCCATCAGGGGAGGAAACCATTGCGTGGGAGGTCTCAGTTGGTCTCCCCGCGTGTCAAATAAAAAGTGAAAGAAAAATTACTACATTTCTTGAAAAACAGAAACAATGTGCCAGATTTAAGACCCTCTCTTTTAAAAAAAAGATTTATTTATTTTTATTGGAAAGTCAGATACACAGAGATGAGGAGAGACAGAGAGGAAGATTATCCATCTGCTGATTCACTCCCCAAGTGGCCACGATGGTCAGAGCTGAGCCAATCCTAAGCCAGGAGCTTCTTCTAGGTCTCCCATACAAGGGCAGGGTCCCAAGGCTTTAGGCTGTCTTCAACTGCTTTCCCAGGCCACAAGCAGGGAGCTGGATGGGAAGTGCAGCTGCCAGGACATGAACCAGTGCTTATACGGGATCCTGGCACACACAAAGTAAGGACTTTAGCTACTAGGCTACTGTATTGGGGCCAATACCCTCTTTTATAAACAAGATTTTAGAATACTTGCGTGTTTAAACCCAAATTCTTCCACTTGTCAGGCGTGAAACCACAATAAAATTTCTTAGGGACTCCAGGGTTCTGCCAGGATTAAATTAAACCAAACGTGTACAGCCTTTGTAACATATATTCATCATGCCTACAATCTGAAGGCAAGCCTCTTGCCCAGACCTTGTACTGACAGGTGTTCGCTGTCCAGCACAAGGGACTTGGTGCACAGAGCTGATGATCATACACATGGGCTACTGACTGATGGTCCCTAGGTGGAGTTTATTGACAGCAAAAGAGTTGTAAAGACTGAGGGTCTCATAGGCATAAGGAAGAAGGGTTTGAGGCAAGATGTGATGTACTTGCTAAAAGCAAAGGGGGGTTTTCAGTAAATGATGTCTTCTCACAGGCACCTCTTGGCTCTGTTATCTAAGCTCGAGAATCAGGGATATCCATATCACCTGTTTCAGGGCCTTTGTCCTGTATTCTCAGGACTGAGCTGGTTATGAGATACACACCCTGGAGACTCCCCACCGTCCCCTCCTAACCAATTGTCTTGCTGCAGGAAAAGACTATGATGCGATGTTTAAAACCACGTGAGTTCCTGTGGTTTGGGCTCTGGATGTCAGCCTAACCTCTGTAACCAATGGGGTGACGTTGCTGGTTGTGGGGTTCATGCCTTCTTCCAGTAGTTTTTGCATCCATGGATCTGTCCCCAAAGTCTTTCCCTTTCATTTCATCTCACATCCATCCTTTTTAGTTCAGGCTTGCAGCATTTCCGCTGGTATAGAACTCTATGAAAGCTTCCTGATCTTCCATACAATCTGTCATCGATGACTGCATCTCTATTTCTGGTTTCTGTCGAGACGGTTGATTGGAGCCTTGAGTGAAAAGCTCAGTCTCTTTAGCAAAGTGCTGTACAGCCACACCGCGCCCCTGACCTGCTTTCCAAAGAACATTACCTAGAAAGGCCAAGGATCACCCAAACACTAGACTCTTTGCGCTTAGCGGGGCCTTCAATTTTGTTCTGTCCTTTCGCATTTTGTTGCAACTAGCAAGGAGAATCTATGGTGTACCTTCAATCCTTTACTTAGAGATCTCCTAAACTAAATACCTGAGTCCATTGCTTTTTTAAGTTCTACTTTCTCATAGAACACAACTAAGGCAAGTTGTCTGCCGCTTTGTAACAATGATTACTTTTCTTCCAATTTCTAATAACTCCTCCTCATTTCAGTCTGAGACGTCACCAAAAGCACCTTTATGTTCATGTTTTTAGAAGTACTATGCGCGTGACAAAATGCTCTGTAAGATAATAGCAGTTCCCTCTGCAGCTTTCCTCTTTTCTCTTTGACTACTTACTATTAGTAATATCCTCAAGCCAATCCAAGTGCTTTCTATCACACACCAGAAAACTTCCAACTTCTGCCAAAAACTAACTCCAAAGTCATTTCCACATTTTTAGGCATTTTTGATAGCACACCACACTACATGGTTCCATGGAGTGTATTTCTAGGGTTGTTTACCAAAGTAATTTGAACTGATTGGCTTGGTTTAGAAAATCACAAATTGTCTGTGAGGATGGAAGTCCAAATTGAAGATACTGGCAGAATGGGCTCCTCCTCAAAGCTGAAACAAGAGTCTGTTCTAGACTTTTCTCCAGAATCTAGTATCTAGAATCTAGTATCTAGTTGATGGCCATTTTCTCCCTATATCCCTTCACATAGCTCTCTGCCCTTCTCCTTCTCTTTCTCAGTGTGTGTATGACTGCTAGAATTGAAATTTCTTTTTACAAGGACATCAGTCATATCAAATTATGTATGCATTCTATTCCAGTGTGATCTCATTCTTAATTACATTCCCAATCCTGATTTCCAAACAGAGTCATCTTTTGAAGTAATGGGTATTAGGTCTTCAACATTAATTCCAAGGAAGAAAGAAGCAATCTAACCTACAACAATTCCTTCATGGGGCTCCACAATTAGAACAGGGTTGGACACTTGTTCTAAGTATTTTTAATTGACAATTGGCCATGGACCTATGGCTTTGTCTATAATAGGAAAGTCACTCTCAGGCAATGGCCTTGAGAAGTTTAGAGACAACCAAGAAGCTTGCAGAAGAGATAGAGCTGCAAAAAACTCTGAGAAAGGCCCTCTGGTAGACAGGGTCTCTGTATAGTAATTCACACTTGAGTTTTGAGTAAGCTGAAGTCTGTGGTTTGGGTAACGACATCATGCATCTAGAAGAAGCAAATGGAGACTCGATAAGTCATCCCAGGGAAACAGCTGACAGAGGACAGTGGAGCTCCAAGAAGGTGGTACGTTAGGGGGGAAATACATTTGGTTTCACTACTGATGTCCTCAAGCATGGCCAGGCTTTATGAGGTCAAGACTTACTGTGGTCCCTGCTCTTGGAGTCTGGTTTGATCTCTTATTCCTTTCTGCCTCCTTTCTGTTGCTCCTCCCCAAGGAAAAAAATCACCCAACAAAACTCATGTAAACCAGGCCAAACTTAGGAGCCCAACTACATCAGCACCTCGTCAAGACATGACATAACATCAATCCTCAGCAAAGTCCGCTTCCTTCCCTTCCACAAGCTAAAGAGGGAGCCAAGATGTGAGTCCACAGATATTAGACTAATTAAGCAATGACCCTTCAAGAATGGTTATTACTCTCCTATGGATTTTGATGAGTTAAGGCATTAGAATTCACCATCTTGCAAGAACAACATCCTTCATAGTGTACAAATCTTAAAAAAAAAAAGTTATGGGCTATTATATGTAGAAACCATCATTTTCCTGTTTATGAACAGAGAAGAAGAGGTTATCACAGAGGTGTAGCTTTGTTCCTCTTTAGTCCCCTTGGCAGGACCAAAGGTGGGAGAGAAAAAAAGAAGAAAGTAATGTGAGAAAAGAGATTACTGGCTGTTGCTAAGCAACCTTTGTTGGCAAAAAAAAAGCAAAAACAAGATTTGGAAAGCTTTTAATTGGGCAAATATATTAGAGGATATTTATAATTTCAGAGAGCTTTGTTTTCAGACCATTATTTTTTCCACTGAAGCACTTAATCACTTATTTTGGAGAGGGTTGCCATAATTATATAAAATTTTATCACTTAAAGCTAATTTTAGAATGTCTCTGATTGAATTATAAGTATTTGCTGAAGATTGAAAAAATTAAATATCATCAAAAGGTATGTCACTTACACACGAGTGCCTTGGTTTTTCATATCTAAAATCAAGTAAAGACTCTCCCTGCAGTTACAGCACTGGAGATGAGGAATGACACTCACACTTGCTATTTATATAACTATGGTCACTCATAGGGCAATGACATCATCCACATCTCCAGAACTTTCCAAACTTTAGCGCTGAAAATCTTGTCCCAGGAGCTCTCTGCTTCCTGGGCACACTGGGCGTGGCTGTTCTCTGCCTCTGATTATACTGTTATGCAGAAGTCGCTGGATTGGGTTTGGGATGGATTCTTTACCTAAGCTAGTCATGAAAGGTCTTTTCATGGCAGAGATTAACTTCATATCTGGGGTTTTCCTTGAAAAACTTGATAGCTTGGATTTGAGTGGGATTTCAATCATTTTTGATAATATCTCAAGAGAGAGTAGTTTGGTGGAACCTGTAGGGATCCTTTGGTGTGGGAATGATACCCACTTGTTTTTCCTCCATTTCAGAGTCCTCAGTGTATGCTAGTGGCCAATATCCTAGACAAAAACTTCCAATCTCTTTCAGGTCCCGAGGAAGCTAAGACACACACACACACACACACACACACACACATATATATAATATATAATAATAGGTGCTCATCAGTAACATCTTTCCCTAAACGGAGGAATTTCCATTGGCTTGGGTGCAGCAGGGGATCCATTGTTCCACACATGGAACAGGGACCCCTTCCCCAAATAGGGAAGAATGCTCCCAAGCCATTTTGGTCATCAGAATTTTTTTCAGACACAATAAATTGGCCAACTGTACATCTGGTTGTTCCAAAGGTCTTGAGCACAAGGTCAGGTTGGCTATGTGATTTATTGACCTATATCCTATTGTCCCTGCTGTAGAACTGTAAATCAACAGTGGACTATGGATCACTGCAAACTGAATGCAATATGGAGGGGGGCAAAGAAAAGGTATCTACAGTGAATAAACGACTTGGAAATAATTTGACCATAGGAAGATTAAGCTAGTAAGGAAAGGAGTAAAAGGCAATAATCAGTACTCACATAGATGAAGATTATCCAAGGCATGAACTGTATCTGCCACTGCAAGAGAACAACCAAGAAAGATGCAGTACAATCCAAATATCCCTATGTAGGTGGCATACTCTGTCACCCAGCATCTAATGATTCTCTTTAGTGTAATGAGGTATATAAAAACATATCATAACCAAGAGTAACAAAGGATTACTAAAGGATTGGCCCAATAATTCTCTGTGTTATCAGTGTATACACTGCAAGAAAGAACATCTTTGCAAGAAGAGCTTCTTGCAAACATAAATAACCATGGTAACTCTCATTCTTTGAGTGAAGGCAAGCTAGTCTAGAGTGATATTTCTATGTGTGTGAGCTGATGGCTAAGAGGTTGATAAGTGAAATGAGAGTGTAGATTTAGTAGCTGGAATTACTAGCACTATAGTTAGATGTCCAAAGTAGAGGATAAAATTCAATCGGTACTTTTAGTACACATTCTGCTAAATAAATAGAACTAGTTTTTAGGCTGTCATTAAGGAAAGGCAAAAGTGTTGCATTTGTAACTAATACCGCTGAGGGGATTCTAAGAGCTTTAAAAGAAGATGCTGAGTTTTTGCAGGTGGCGTAAGGCAAGTAGAGTCTCAGGGGAAGCAGGATAAGCCAGGTCCCTCCTGCCACTCTGGGTGTCAGCTGTCACATTCACTTGCTTGTATAGCAGAAGTGTTTCTAAGAGCGCAGCCCCACCCCTACCCCCAAAGAGAGTGCAGCCCAAGCACTAATGTAAGGTTTGGCACTGAAAGAAGGGGACTCCGGCATCTACAAGAAGGTGGCTGTGGTACGACAACTAGCAGATAACTATACAACCTGCCAGGCAGTGATAAATGTCAGAGAATAAAGAATAAGGGATCATAAAAGGCAGCTAAGAGCAGAACAACATCTCACCATAGGCCAAAGAAGTAGTGGAAGCAAGCCACACTGGGCTGCAGGAAGATTCTGATCGATAAGGGGCAAAATTCCGGGTGGCTTGCCACCTTCTTTCCCTTTCCTGTTTGCTGCTATGCAAGCGTTGTCTTGCTCTCAGAAGCCTTCAATCACTGTCTCTGAGCCCTTATCCTTCGGTCTTTTTTTTTTAAGATTTATTTTATTTTTATTGCCAAGTCAGATATACAGAGAGGAGAGACAGAGAGGAAGATCTTCCGTCCGATGATTCACTCCCCAAGTGAGCGCAACGGTGGATGCTATGCCGATCAGAAGCCAGGAGCCTCTTCCGGGTCTCCCACGCAGGTACAGGGTCCCAAAGCTTTGGGCCGTCCTCGACTGCCCTCCCAGGCCACAGGCAGGGAGCTGGATGGAAAGCGGGGCTGCTGGGATTAGAACCTGCCCATATGGGATCCCGGGCATCCAAGGCAAGGACTTTAACCACTGCGCCATCATGCCGGGCCCATCCTTCGGTCTTTGTACACAGCATTCATCACTTCTTAACATATCATGAAGTTATCTGTTTATTATATTCCCCCCCCCACACACACACTAAGCAGGCAGACTGTGTAAATAGTTGTTTATCAATTTGGTTCATTCTATCTCCAGAACAGGACCTGGCAACAGATCAACAGCTCTTTAAAAATTCACTGGACAGAAATTATGGATTGGGGTCTTTGTGGAGTTTACTGATATCTTCAGGATTTGCCCCATTGATTTGCACATGTGCTGAGCTACTGGGCCTATCGTGTCTGGTCTTTAGCTCAAAGAACAAACAGAAGAACCAAGTCAGCCATGTCTCAACGTATAGAGCACTGGGTGCTTCCTGACAGATACATTTCTTTTCTCTCATAATCAACGAGGAAGAACCTCTAATAACTTGGTGTGAATGATCAAGGGCCACAGTCTCTTATGGGATTTTAGACATTGTGAGCCTTCGGATGGATGGGGGTTCTTGGAGGATACTAGTTAGATACTCTCAGGACAAAGCAATTGGGGATCCTACTCTTAGGGTCCCAAACCTCTCTACTCACTTGGACACCTTGGTTTGACTACCTACAGCTCCTTATGTCTCTAATAATTTTAGCACAAAATACCTGCTTAAAAAGAGCTTGGTGATTCTAGAATAAAGAGCAGATGACCCAAAATGAGAGAAGGGGGCATATGAATGTGAAAAAGGTAACAAATGAACAAGTGGATCATTCCACTTGGGATTTGGATTTGTCTATAAAATGCCTTGTTCACTTCATGCATCAGAATTCCCCCACCACCCGACTAAAGCAAACATTTATCTAATGCACATATTGCAATAGATTAAATCTAAGCACATCATTTTAGCACTGTAAAGTCAACTTTTAGTGAGTTTCTCCCACATCAGGGTTTGCAGCTTTGGTGGTGTTGTGGTTGGGGGAAGCTGTAGCTTTGAAATGAGCAGTATCTTCCCTCTCTAAATCAAGTTGACATTAATGGTTCTACACCTCCAGCCCAATCTGTTGTGCCAGGCTTAGAAACGAGAAAAGAACAACAAAACATTCAAAAACTTTTGCTGGAATGCTGGAAACCGTTTCTCCCTCCACTGCTTGATATATGGCCTGCTTCTTGCTGTCAATTGTCCTTCTTCTATTGCATATTTACATATGTACCCTCACCCTCTCATGAGCCTGCAGCATCTTCATGCCTTTTTCTTAAACTTGAAGGATGTCTGTGGGGGATTTGGCAGCTCCTGCTCAAGAAAGTCGTGTCCAAGACAGACAAGTCACTCATATCAAAGAAAGCTAAAAATGGCTTTTAAATGCTTTTATATTGTGATTATATATATATTCTTATTCTTATTATTCTTCCCAGGAGCCCCAGGAGAAAAAGTCCCGCTTCTGTGCATCCCCGGTAAAGCCTGTTTGTGCTAAGCCAGATGAGCACTGCAATGAGATGTTTCTGTCATACTTTCTACTCGAGGTTTGAGTGGAAAATTGAGCTTGAGTTCTGTGTCCTGCTCTGTATGTGGGATTCTGCTATACAATAGGGACGGGGACTCTGGGGAAGTACAGCCCTCAGCACCCAGAGGAGCCTTGTGCACATCCTGAAATGCCCACCCTCGACTCAATCTTACCCTTCTAATCTTCTCTGCACACAGCAGCTCAGGAATTCCTCCCTAAGCAACCAGATGGGGTCATCCTCCTCTGTGTAATGGGGGATGAAGGCTAACATTTTTTAAACAACACTCATCTGCTGCCTGCCTTTCCAGCTCGTCTGCCTCTCAGAACTCCAGATGAGAGCAACATCTTAGCTTCCTCAGTTACACCTGATCCCTGATGCACAGACTCCCCAGCCTCCTGTCTGGTTCTTCGCAGGTGCTTTTTCCTCTGCCTTCCGTTCCCAGTCTGCTTCTCTCTTTTCACCTCATCACTTATTCCTCGGCTCTCCAGAAGGGTTAGATCTGTTTCTATTTAGACATGCAGACGTCCAGGCCTTCCAGACCCTCACTGCATTCCAGAACTCTCTGTGGAAGTGAGCCTTAAACAGCTGCATTTTAAAATAAACACTCATTCATTTATTTACTTGCAAGGCAGAGTGTCAGGGGACACAGGAAACACACACACACACACACACACACACACACACACACACACACACATCTTGCATCCATTGGTTTATTCCACCAAATGGCTGTATTATTTAGGTCTGTGCCAGGCCAAAGCCAGGATCCAGGATTTCCATCCTGGTCTCCTGTGTGCATAACAGGCTTCTGCCCTTCAGCATGTGAATTAGCAGGAAGCTGGATAGGAAGTGGAGTAGCTGAGATTTGTACTGGAATTCCGATACAGGATACCAGCATCAAAAGCAGCAACTTCACGTGCTGTACCACACTGGCCCCAACTTCTGCACTGTTTTTTTTTTTTTTTTAAGATTTATTTTGTATTTTATTGCAAAGTCAGTTATACAGAGAGGAGGAGAGACAGAGAGGAAGATCTTGCATCTGATGATTCATTCCCCAAGTGAGCGCAACGGCCAGTGCTGCGCCAATCCAAAGCCAGGAGCCAGGAACTTCCTCCAGGTCTTCCATGCAGGTGCAGTGTCCCAAGGCTTTGGGCCATCCTCGATTGCTTTTCCAGGCCACGAGCAGGGAGCTGGGTGGGAAGTAGTGCTGCTGGGATTAGAACTGTCGCCCATATGGGATTCCAGTGCATTCAAGGTGAGGACTTTAGCTGCTAGGCCATGCCACTGGGCCCTGCACTGTTTTTAAAGAGGTGTTCACTATAGTTTGAGAATCACTGCCTAAAGGCAAAGATTGGGGAGGTATATATTTTATCCCTCCTTGGCAGTTACCTTGCAAGTTCTGGGATCAATTGTGTTAAACCATGCGGCAGGTTTTCTAGGGCAGAAGTCATATCTGTTTCCTGATCATGTGGTCTTACACAGTATGATCTAATAAGGGCACATCTGCTTAAATGACATTTCAGCTCTGACGCACACTCATGCCTCTCACTTGAGGCTTTGATGGGCTGTCTTGCATCAATGAAGACAAAGTGCAAGACCCTGTGTGAGGCTATTTCATGGTCATCCTCCTGCCTGGTGTTCCTGGCAGCCAAACGCAGGAACAGACTGTCCAAGTGCATTAGAAGAGACATGTGGTGGCGCTCAGCAGGGAAGCAGGTCTCCTCCAAACCAGCAGCCTCATTGTTTTTCTGTCCTTCGGTGTGTTTACAGCGTGGGAGGCTGACCAGCCCCACTGACTCAGAATCAGCGAGAAAATGCAGGGAGCTGGGGACCTGGGAAATTGGCTTAGTCACTGACTCACTGCATGGTCTCTGCTGAGTCCATCAGCCCTCCCTCCCACCTTGACACCCCATAAAGAGAGGGAAACAACCCTGCCAGACTCTGTAAGCAGAGGCTGAAAGAATCAGGAAGATTCCAAAGCAGACTGCCGGTTCCAAACAGTGCTGGGAGGAGAAGTGAGGAAGGGAACGCCAGACTATTGCAACCTATGTGTTAGGTGCAAAAGAAGCAAATATTACCCAATGCTCAGGCTATGGTTTCTGTCTTTACTTTTTTCTTTTTTTTTTAAACAGGTTTGACAGATTTAACTGGGCAGCCCTGAGCAAGTCACATGATCTTGGACAAATCACTTGCTATCACCAACCCCCACTTTCCTTAATGCAAAATGGAAAATGGACTAGATGAGACAGAAAGATCATCCTAACAACCTCTCCTGTCTGAGTTCACTCAGAGGGAAAACACGCCCATTCAGAAGCGCTGCTGGTGCTCTGGCTTCCTGCATGGGCCTGCCAGAGGTCATGCTGTCCTTGAACAGCTGTAACAGAGCAGAACAGGCTCTATGTGCCTCCGTGTGCCTTCACACAGAATTAGTGCATGATACTATAAAGTAAGTATTAGAAAGTCCAATAACATTCTCATCTTTCCTCCAATGACTAGTTTGAAATGCTTTCTTAACGCAACTGCTTTTGGCACTGCTGACTGATGGCAGACCAGAATGCACATCCTGGGCCTGTTAGTTAACTGTACCGTTGAGATTGTTTTGCTGTCTGTGCAAGAGGCCTGCCAGAACTGGAGCCGCACCCACAGAGAGAAGAGAGGGAGAACTGGAGCACAAGGCGTGGCACAGAAGGAACTAACACTTGATGACACACTAAACCCCACAGTGCCAGCTCAGCCTTGCACCTGGAGTTCTTGTTCTGATTCACACAGACGGCAAAAAACAGTGTCTTCCTCATGGACTTTCTTATTGCTCGTGAAACCTATGCTGGACAATGAAGAAGATTCTATGCTTTCATACCAGCAAGAAACAGAGCTCAGGAATGCTGTCATCCTCCTTAGAGCCCTTGATTGGGAAGTGGGGCTGTTGGCTGGTGCTCAGCGTGGCTTCCCTTGTGATCCACACTTCTAGGATGAAGAGTGTGAATTCCTTTCCTCTTCCTGTTGTCTTGTTTTTCTCTTCCCATAAGTTTTCTCTACCACTGCGACATAGCCCCTTCACTTCAACTTTTGACTTAACCTTTCTACCGAAGCATAAAGGAAACAGGAGCCAAATCATCTGCCAAGACCTTGTGGGACACAGCCAAGAACCTACTCCATTCCATACCTACTTTCTGGTGTTTAGATCCAATGGCCAAAGGGTCAAGGGATGTCATTCAAGTGACTGACACACCTGACACTATTGTCTGCAAATTTGGGATGGCAAGCTGGAGTCAGAGAAGAAGACAGAGAGCCGTTCTTGTTTAGGTGCTTAGAATGTGGATATTAAGCAGTTTTAAGCCAGAGGTCAACTATGAGATTTGTATTCTAGAAAAATCATTGTGTGATGAAGACAGAGTGCAGGCAGCAGCAATATCATGGGATGATACAAGGAGGACAAGAGCAGGGGTATTGTGAGTGGGGATGGAGAGAAGGGCATAGATTCCTAAGATGTTAGGGTAGCTTTGACCAGTGTCATGACTTACTGGGGTTGGGAGTAGGGCAGAGAGAGGAATCCACATTTTTGGTTTGGAAAAACCATTTGATACTAAAAAAACATTCACTAGAATCAAGGGTGTAGGTAGAGGAACTATTTGGAACAGGAGAGCTCAGAGGTGAGCACTTCAATGCTGAGTTCAATGTTGAGTACATGGTTTTGAATTGTCACTGAGACATCACATGCAAATGTCCAAATGACAAATTGCACGTATTTGTATGGAGCCAGCAGAGACAACGGGACAGGAGAAAACCACAAATGAAAACCCAAGACCATATTGCCAGGAACAGCAGTGTTAAAGGAAGGAGCCTGGTTGAAGCTTCCAGTCCAATTTCCTGCTAACTGCACCTAGGAGGAGGCAGTATGTGATAGCCCAAATGCTCTGGTGCTTGCCACCCCCGTGAGGGGCCCTGATGAAGTTCTTCTGGCTTTGGACTGTCCCAGCACTGGTTGACGGAGGCGTCTGGGAACTGAACTAAGAGAAGAAAGATTCTGTCTGTCTCTCCCCCTCCCTCTTTCTTCGCGCCTCTGTCATGCTGTCTTTCAAGTAAATAAGTTCATGAAAAATAAAATAACAGACTTCATGTTAAAGCAAGATAGTTCACATCCTTGAGAGTAACAGAAGATATAATAATAGATACTGATTGAAATTTATAAAGGAATCTTTGTATGTTTGCCAGGGTGTGGAAGAGACGCTTGCTCTGGATAGTAAGTTATATCCTAAGAGGGCAAGCAGCATTCAAGCTACTCCTGGTGAGCTTTTTGCTTATGCACCAACAGATTTTAATTATTCTCTGATTTAAAGTCATCATTTCTTCCTGCTTGGTTTCTTCCCCACAACTCAACTATAAATTTATAGTTTTCTCCAAAACACTGCCATATGATTCTTCCCTACAAATTCCATTGTCTGATTTTGTCAGTCTGCTTGTGTAATCCCAATGCCTGTGCAGCAAGCTGAGCTGACCCTGCTGGAAACTGCCTGGGGGGAGCGCCTAGACCACTGTGTGGTTGAAGAGCAGTGCTTACTGCCTGAGCTGCCCAGTTGGCCATGGGAGGGGACAGCTGTGTCACCAACCATGCTTGGGCCTTTCTGTCCACCACCGTCTTTCCTAATTAGCTTTCATCCTCAGAATTTTGTTCCCTGAAGTGCACAAGGTTCAAACTCTTAACATTTGCAAAAGACATTCTGGGTCTTTGATTCTCTGCTTTCTGATTCTCTGCTTTCTGAAGCAGCTGCACTCCCTCTGCAACCCACTCAAAGTGTTTCCTTTATGTTCTGCAGCCCTCCAGGCGTCACTTCTTGGAGGTCACAATAACACTTCCTCGATGGACGGCAATTTCCTGATGGCAGCAGTTCCCAGGAGTCATGACCAAGGGCACCAACAGGCATTATGTCCCTGGTGGTTATACCAGCACCAGATTCCATCGTTGAAATAATCAGTGTGTTGTTCTGATACCAAGATTTCTCCAGAGTCCCCAAAATGGCCCATGTAACATGACTCATGTTACTCATTTCAATTTGGCCTATAACAGGTCCAGCAAAGCAAAATTTCACATTCATCAGCTATTCCTCAGGCCATCTGGATCAGCTGGGCTCTAAGTGGGTGAAATTGACATCCTTCCTTGGTTAGAAAAGAACTAGCTGCTATTTTTCTTAAAACCCATTCAGTTGGGTTTGCCAAACCATTCTTTTCACCCTGGAACACCACAAAAGTGTTGGCAACGCCCGTGTCGCCATGTACCCCGAGCCGAGTGGAGGGACTAGGGTTATGAGACAGACAAGACAGACAACACACACAACACACCGAGGCTCATTCTTGTGAAGTGAAGCCCTTTATTCAAAGTCGAACTGCTCTTATATAGTCTGCTTGGCCCCTCCCAGCACTTTCCCAATGCTTAAGCAAAACCTAAGCTCCCCAAGGACGTGCAAAAATGGGAAGCAGGAAGGAGGGAAATTGCAGTTAAGCCAGGGGCTAAATGTATCAGGCCATGATTGCCCTTCCTGTTACACCTTGAGAACCAAGCTAAGCTGTGGAGTTAACCCTTGGGAGACCGGGGCCTACACAAAAGCCCATGTATTCTGTATGATGAATCCTCTCCCATATTCTGGTGTGACAGATGTCCCTGGTAATTTTATTTGAGACAGCAATTTTTTTTTTTCCAGGTGAATCTTTCTAGTTACATTTCCTTGGTCTGCAGAAAGAACTTCCCTGCCCTATGCAACAATTCATGGACTACTTTTGTTTCTCCATCCCAGCCTTTTTGGCCAATATTCAATGCCTCAGCTCTCTGCCATCCTAAGTGGACTAGGGGCTGTGACTATGCTGGGAAGAAAAGAGGATGAGCCTGGATAAGCTTCTTCCAAGTCAATAGCACATCTCCCTTCTGAAGGCTGCTAATGTTTTGATCATAAGGTAATAAACATTAACTTTACATTCATTCACCTGTCCAGTTGCAACTGACAACTAAAATGTTTTAAATATTTTGACAAAAAATTTACATATCATGAAACAATTGAAAGTTTTCTTCTTATTAAATATTTTATTTATTTTCATTTTTATTTTCAGGTAGCTCTCCCATCTACTGGTTTCCCAGATGGTGGTAGGGCTGCATGTGATCTGAGTCATCATTTGTTGCTTTCCAGCATGCTGGATGAGAAGTGGAGCAGCTTGGACTAGAACCAGGCCCACTGATATAAACTGCAAGCATCCTAAACAGGCTGACCTGTTACACCGATATGGATTTAGACAGGCAGCTAGTTCAGGGATTAGAAGCCCATCTTCCCCCACCTATGTAATCTTTTCTGCTCATCTATGAGTCAAATGATGCTTACCTTTCATTACCGGGAGACTTGCGGGGTGTGTTGCTGCATAACCACGCCCCCTTTCAAGCCCATGCTGAGGGAGGGCTTGCTTACTCTCTCATGCTTACTCTGAGAGGAACTCCTGAGGATGCAAGGTAGGAATTTCTCTTATACTTTTCCCAAACATGGCCCGTTTGTGCCTGTATTCCACACCATCTGAATAAACCTTATCACTTTCTTCAGCCATGCTTATGCCTGTGCTTAAAATGCTTTTTACATAGGAGGCAAGGACCTAAACATTAGGTCCAAACCTAGACTACAACGATACTACAACAACTGTCCCCACAGTCCTTTTTAGAATTCTAGAACTCTGTGTATGTCTTGGTTGAGGGGTGGTTATAAGACTATTCTTGTCAAAACAATTAGATTGTATATTTAAAACAGTAGAAGGCAGCACCATGACGTAGTATGGTAAACCTCCATCCATATGCTGGTGTTCCATATTGGCATCAGTTTGAGTCCCGACTGCTCACAACTGACCCAGCTCCAAGGTGATGGCTTGGGAATGTAGCAGCAGGATGACCCAGGGGCTTGGGCCCCTGTACCCATGTGGGAGACCCAGAGGAAGCTCCTGACTCCTGGCTTTGGACTAGCCCAGATCTGGTCTCTGCGGCCACTTAGGCAAGGGACCAGAGGATAGAAGATATCTCTCCCTCTCATACTCTCTCTCCCTCTCTCACATGCATGCAATCTCTCTCTCTTTCTTTTTTTTTTCTCTCCCTCTGTCTTTCCTTCTCTCTCTGTAGCTCTGTCTCAAATAAAAAAAAATTAAAAAACAAAGCAGGTGATTATTTAGAAATTATATCGCAATGAAACTGCTAAAAATAGCTACCATATATATAGAAACTATTATTTGACAAACACTGTATGTGCATCATCTTTCATCTTACAGCAATGCTTAAGGGTGTTGAGTATTTTGATCCAAAGGTAGAATGATAGCTCAGAGAGGTGGCTGACTTACCAAAGCCACTTAGCTAGCAAGCGTCAGAGTTATGCCCAGCGCCAGGCCCCTGGGGTGGTTCACACACATGGCGGCTAATGATCAGGTTCACTGGCAGATTTGTCAAGTCCTGCTATCCAGGCGACATTCTTCACCAGGCTATAAAACCAGCAACTACCAACACCCCACTGTCTTACCTTTGGGCCACCATGAGATGACGAGAGGTGACTGGCCACATGAAAATAGATTTTTAAATCTCACAGGGGATGGATTATGTAATTTCTACAAATAAAGATCAGTGAAGATTCATTATAATTTTTTATCTGTCCAAACTGCAGATAATTTTATAAAATGCATAATCTTCCTCACCCCCCCCCCAAACAGGTAAAATTAAGATATTCTTTTGCAGTGCAGGAGATTTGCATTCTGAAAGACTTTGATATCTGTCTTAATACATTTTCTTTCTCAATTATCAAGAATTGTTGAATACCTACTAAGGGCCAAACACTTGATAAGGCATTTTTGTAATCTATCTCCTTTAGTGCTCACAACAGCCCTCATATTCTCATTTAATAGTTAAGATTTAGATTAAGCAAAGCCTGCATTTAAATCTACATCAGTCTAAAGCCTGCCCTTGTACACGCACTATCTCACTATTTGATATTACCTAACCGAATAAGCAGTAGAGTTCCTGCTGGGCATGTATCACCCAGGCACCAGGAGTTTCTTCCCTCAGCACTTGCTCATCGGGGTGGAAGAACTTTCTCAGGCCCATCCGTGGTGACGGTAAAACAGGGAAACCTGAGTAAGCCCAACCACTGTAGGTTGTGAGACTTCGGGCTGCAGGGCGAGGAGACAAGCAGGGCCTGTGCTTTTGATCATTAATTGGAAGGGAAGGATCGTGTGATGTGATTTTATAAAGTGAGCTTGTACCTGGTTTCTGTAGTCTGATACCTTGGGTAGGCAAGCAGCAAGGCGCCCACTGAGCTACTGGGATGTTGAGGACCCACACTTTAATCAAGTTCATTGCCTTTTGAGAACACAAGCCTGAAACAGGCTAACATTACAATTAGAAATCATAAGACAGATATCACCGATCAAAAAA
This sequence comes from Ochotona curzoniae, assembly GCF_017591425.1. Classification (NCBI taxonomy): domain Eukaryota; kingdom Metazoa; phylum Chordata; class Mammalia; order Lagomorpha; family Ochotonidae; genus Ochotona; species Ochotona curzoniae. The sequence goes on from NW_024467096.1 coordinate 28,860,270, forward strand.
ACTAGGAGTTCCTTTAAACACGAAGGAAACAATTTAGAAAAAACAATAGTCTTACCCACTTTCCTTTAGCCCTTGACCCTTTTTACCCTAATTAACTATGTAAAGATTGTCAAAATATATTTTAAAAAATAAATTTAAAAAAATTTAAAAACAAACAAACAAGAAAACACTAGGAGTTGCCAGGTTGAGAACAGCACACACAGACTTTTCAGCGAGGCATATCTGAGCCTTGATCCTGGGCTTCCGAAGCACAAAGCACGTTGTTTAATCCAGTTACCTCCTTCCTTAAAAGGGCAATAAAGTTGCTAGCCACCTCAATTTCCTGTAGCTAGCCTTGGAAAGCTAGTATCACAATTTACTAGTGAGTGAGCTTAGGAGGGAATGGGGCAAAGCAGTTAGTAGACGCTCAGCATGTAGTCCATTCCCAGGTGGGGGCTGCTGCCGCTGCTTCCGGGACGAGAGCAAAACACTGCCTTCCTGCTTCCTTTCGGGAGGATTATTTTTCAGCTAAATTTCACAGTAAACTTGAAGATAATAGGAATCTTATTTACAACCATATCTTTGATCACAGCCCTCGTGCTCACTTCTCTGTGATTCAATTCCTCCTTCCTTTATGTTCCATTAACTTGTTTCCTAAATTTTTACTTCACTTTCACTGACACTTTTCACAGGTTGTCTACCTTGTGCGACTGTAAAAGTCTCCAGACCCATGTTCAAATTCAAGAGCTATTTTTGGTGTTCCTGCAGAAAGTAATGAGCTTCAGAACCTTAAAAAATAAATAAATAAACAGCTTCAAGGATTAAGCTAGAAGTTTAGGTCCTGAGTATGCTAATATCCATATGAACCAACTAGGAACCTCATGAATTGTAAGGGTGACCACAATCCCACCTGGAATTGATTGAGGAGTGAAGGATGTATCTGCACTCAGCTTCGAGCTGCTGACCAAAACACAAGCTATCAAACTCAACAGAAGGACACAGCCGAGGTTTGAGGAGGGATCAACAACACAAAGGCATCTTTGAAATTTGTAGAAAGCAGGGTTGGACTGAAAATGAATGAGTCAGTCTTATCATTCTGCCCCCTTTGGGGTAGACAGAGATGGCATAATATGAAGACACTGAATACAGTCAATGAAGCATGGTAACTAAAAAAGGGAAAAAAGGAAAGGAGAAGAAGAGATAAGGAAAAAGAACAGAGAGTTAGTTTTTAAATGCTATATAAACAAGCACTTCTCAAAGGTAAAGTTTGTATAACTGCAACTGAGCCTCTTTGCAGGTGTTAGCACCCTATACAGGTGCTAGAAAGGATGAGGTGTTGGTCTTCCATTGTCTCCTAACTCTGCCTTCCTGAGCTCAAACTTTCCTTGCGATTCTTTTCCTAAAATTAACTCACGAAGCTGTCTCGGTGCAGCCAGCCCCAGAGGGTCCCTGAGCTTAACAACTGCCGAGTCAGTTCATCTCCCGTATGGAAAACATCTTGATTTCAGTCTTGTCTTGAGGTGCTCTTTTTTCCAGGAACCACAGGCCTTGAAATCATTACCTCCCAACTACCTGGTGCCCACTTGACCAATACTAAAACCCCATGAAGGTCACAATATTGCTGACTAACAAACGGGGTACCGCAAACATTGTGGACAAAGCAGACACCTGGACATGAGCCAAGCATACACCTCTGAACCCCAACCTCAGGCTGTTAAAGGACCTCCCCCTGCATTGTCAGGGAGCCCTGGCTTCCCGCTCTGCTTGCTTTTCTTTGCAGCACACCCTGACTTTCTCCTAGCACTCTGGTGTCAGTGCTCGGCACTCCATCGCGATTCCGCTAACCAGCTTTGGGGGCATTCTACAACAAAATGCATGAAGATATCTCCTGGTGTCACTCCATTTTGCAGAGAGATAAAGGAGCCCCAAAATGAGTCCTTTGTCCGTGTGGTATCACAGAGCTGGTAAGGAAGCTGATGCTGAGTTTTATTCAGCGACCCCAAGACTGCGGAAGCAGGAGTTCAGCTCACAAGTCAACCATTAAAGCTGCTTGGGGCTGAGGAGTCCCAGATACAGGGCATCAGATGGAGGAAAGAGGGGCACGGGTGGAGTACGTGAGCAGGTGGGAGGAATATTCATGGATTTCCTGGGAAAGGACAAGGTGATTCTCAGGACGGGGGAGCGACTTTCTTTGCGTCCTTATATAGTCTCTTCCGCAGGTTGTCATGATGATTGTCAGCTGTCAGGGCGCTGGTGGGAGTGATTTTTGGCATGGAAATGAGATTGTAATGAGACCTGAGGTCAGCTAGAGGTCACGTTTGCAGCCATCTTGGAAATAACACCTAAGCTAGCTGGCCTGGCACAAACTTCACCTTTAGGTCATCAGGTCCTCTTTGAGAACCCACGTTAAGTTATGGGTAGAAACTCAGTCCTTGCTCTAGGTAACGTGTGTGTGGTTTGAAGGATGCTTTAGAAGGTAAGGCCAATACAAAGGGACCTGGAACTGTATGGTCTCTTTGGGGGCTAGGATTCCGTGATGCCTGGTATTTCTGGTGAAATCAGGAACAGCAAAGAGTCTCTTTCCCTTGCTTCGCAAGTGTCCTGCCGCTGCCTATATGGTTTGTTTCCTACCTGTGACATAATGACTTGTCATCTCATTATAGTTACCTTTGCAAAATCAATCAATCAATCTGCTGAACTGTCTTTTCAGGACCCTTGATTAAACTGGACAGAAGTACTGGCACGGTGGCACAGGGCCTAAACCCTTGTCTTACATACGCTAGGATCCCAGACCCCTTATGGGCACTGATTTGTGTCTTGGTTGCTCCACTTCCATTCCAGTCCCCTGCTTGTGGCCTGGAAGAGCAGTGGAGGATGGCCCATGGCTTTGGGACCCTGTACCTGTGTGGGAGACCTGAAAGAGGCTTCTGGCTCCTGGCTTTGAATCTGCTCAGTTTTGGTCATTGTGGCGACTTGTTGAGAGTGAACTAAGGGACAGAAGGTCTTTCTCTCTGTAACTCTTTCCCTTTGTAAATCTGCCTTTACAATAAAAAAAAAATTTAAAAATGTAAACTGCACAGAACCCAATACAGCCAATATTGGCACTGGAGCCTGTTGGTCAACTGCTATGATCTGAGAGTCAGCTTTTGGCCCTGCATAATGTGAGATAGAACATCTCTGGTACTTGACTATCTGTACATAATGTTCTCCCTGCCTGTACAGGGAAAGAAATTTGGGCTTCAATATGACTTGTCACTTTTTCCCACAGGCCTGAGGGTAAATAATGAATGTTCTTTTTCTCAGGAGGTGTGTTGGTTTGTGGCAACAATAGTGTGTGCACCAGCAGGAGACCCTTTCCAAAACACTGGCTTGTGCTCCTCAACAGACTATTTCTCAAAACCAAAACCTTAAATCCTGAAGCTTGCATGGCTAGTGTCTCTGCAGAGGGTGCAAAGCAAAGCTGTGGCTTCCTCATCGTATGATCATCATTCAGTCATATTTGTCAAGGAGCCCAACCAGACCCAGTGAACATGGCAACAACAAGCCAGCTGAGCAGCTGTGAAGGCCTGTTGTACCCATCTGGACTTTAACTCAGATTCCAAACAAGAAGCTGTACGTGACTACAAATGCTGGGCTTGGCTTCCTGTTGCTCTTTTGTGGAAGTCAAGAATACAGGTTTACCTGAAAGTTCTGTGATACAGTGTTTTGATTCTGTGTCCCACGTGTAACCCCACATAGCCATCAGGCAGCCTCAGTTCTAAGAATAGAGCACTAGAAGCATCTGTTTGTGAGGAATGGGGCCAAGTTCAGTTCTTTTGTTTAAATTTATTAGAAATGCATATCAGATTTACACAGAGAAGGAGGAAGAGAGATCTTTCATCCGATTGTTCACTCCCCAAATGGCCACAATGGTGGAGCTGAGTTGATCAAAACCAGGAGCCTCTTCTGGGTCTCCCACATGAATGCAGGGTTCCAAGGCTTTGGGCCTTCCTCAACTGCTTTCCCAGGCTACAAGCAGGGAGATGGCTAGGAAGTGGAGCAGCCAGGACATGAACCAGCAACTATATAGGATTTGCATGCTTGCTAGAGGAAGATTAGCCAATCGGTTCATTGTACCCTGTCCCAGATTCAATTCTAAAAGACTCAGGATTTCCTGCCATGACTGATTGCTGCTTTATTGCAGTGTAAGCTATGGCTGACTGGGAATGCCCAGAAGGGAAATTTTACTGAAAAGAAGTTACAGGATTGGATTCCAAGTCCCTTGCTTGTCCAATGAAGATGGCTGGGACTACAATGCGTGCCCAGGTATGTGCAGTACTCACACGTTCATAAAGACCTCGACCATGCCGTCGTCATCAGCACCCCTAGAGTGCAGTAAAGCCAACATACAGCCCGAGTTCCTGAAAGAGTGTATGTAATTCCAGTTGGGCCTGAGAAGTTGTTGTCATATAAACCCCTGCCTGAGACTAACTGAAAATGATCTATAGCCTTGCTTTGTGCAGTTGCATGAGGTTTGTCTCTTCCAATCCTAGAAACCTGTTTCCCTTCTGTAAACCCAGGGGTCACCCAGCTCTTTGTTTTCGCCATCAGGGCCTGGTGGTCCCCACCCCACTCTATCACCCTATAACTCAACGACTGTGAGTTTTCCAACAGTATGATGCCTTTGTTGTGCCTCAGTCAATGTTCCTAATCCCTTTGGTAGTCTCTTTAAATCTAAAATCAAGCTCCTGACTAAATTAACATGCAAGCCCAGAGTGTTCTAGAAACTAAGCTCATTATTCCCCAAGAGTGAAAAACCTGTGAAGCCGAAGTGTGAGAGTGGGTCTCTCTGCCAGATGCCTCTGATTAAATGGTTAGACTAGATTATTCTTCCTTCTGAAAGTCAAAGTCACAGACTCTGTGTGATGTCTAACCTGCCTGTTTTTCTACCGAATCTGAATGGCTTCTCAGTTCTCTGAGGTGTGGTGGTCAGCTTTGTGTGGTGGCAAAGTGGCTTACCTACGGAGAAACACAGCAGCACACCATGCAGGGCCCGGTCTCCCAAGGGTTAACTCCACAGCTTAGCTTGTTTCTCAAGGGGTAACAGGATGGGCAATCTTGGCCTGATACATTTAGCCCCTGGCTTGACCACAAGTTCCTGCTTCCCTGCTTCCCCTTTTTCAAGATGCCCCAGGGGAATCTTAGGAGTTGCTTGAGCATTGGGAAAACACTGGGAGGAACTAGACAGACTATAAAAAGGCAGGCCAAGTTCAAATAAATGGCATTCTCTTTACAAGAATGACCCACTGTGTGTTGTCTTTTTTGTAACCCTAGTCCCTCCACTCAGCTTGGGGTACATAGTGACGCGGGCGTTGCTGACAACATTCCAGCCCAGGAGAGCAGTCTCATCCAGAATTCTCTTGGTGACAAGTGCTCAGCACATTACCTTGCACCCTGCAAGCAGTGAATGTGAATTTGCCATTGTTTTCAGGAAACGCCAATGCTGCTGCAGCTGTGTAATGGCACTTGTAGCTTTGAAAACATTGTCCTCCAAAGCTGATAAAGTCAGGATGAAGCAGTAAAAGTGGAGTCTTTGGTCATGAATAGACAAAGGCGGTTCATTTTGTTTTGTATTTTAATTTGTTTGAGGAAGAGTGGAGTCTTGGGCTTGGTTCTCCTCACGCACTTGGGGATCCCTGGAGGATCCCTTGGAAACTTACAGGAAGAGAGACCTGATTTGTTAAATAAGCTGCCTTTGAAACAGCTGCATGAAGCTGACTCTCTATGGGGGTCATCTATCTCCTACAGGGACTACTAATTTAATACAGCTGGAGGTTGCAGTGGACAATCCTAGGCTGCTTTTTTTGTTTTTTTAAAGCAAAATCAAGAAGAGAGATAGGGAGAGCGAGATAGAGAGAGAGGAACAGAGAGAGATAGAGAGATAGAGAGAGACAGGGAGAGAGAGACACAGAGAGAGAGAGAGAGACAGGGAGAGAGATCTATCCCTGATTTACTTTCCAAATTGCTGATCTGAAGCCAGGAGCTGCTTCTGGATGACTCATGTGAGTTCAAGGAACCTTTGAGCCATTCTCTGCTGCTTTCCCAGGACATTTGCTGGATCTGAAGTAGAGCAATTGGGCCTTGAACAGGTACCCAGGCTGAGGCTTAATGTGCTGTACCATGATGGCAACCCTGCACTTGTTTCGATAAGAGAGTAAAGTCAATATAAAGTGAGATGAGTTATATGTGAGGGCAGCATGGTACTGGGGAATTTTCTGATAAGATTTAAAAGGCAACAACACGTCCCCATTTTATCTCCCCTTTAAGACCTTTGCCAACACTTGCCTCATGTTCTATTATTTTGGTTTTCCTTATGGTTCAAACTTTTGGTAAAGTCAATCATTGCTCAATGCAAGGTGAGGCAATGAAATAATAAACGTGAAAAATGAAAAGCTAATCTTGTAACCCAGTGTGAATCTTGTGAGGTTTTTAAAGATGTGTCCAAAGCAGCCAATCTGCATGTAGACACTCAGCCAAGTGGATTCTGGGTGCAGTGTCCTGGGAAAATGCCTTCTATGCCTGGGAGTCTGTAAACCCCAATTATCCCAGCGGGCTATTGTTGACATCAAACAAGCTGAAAAGTGAGAGAAAACTTTTTCATCTGTGAACATATCATTAATGATGAGGTGTTATAAATGTAAGCTTATCAAGCTGAGTTTGCAACAAGCAGAATAAAGAGAACGAGGCTTGGAAGAAGAGATCAAAGAGGCTGGGATGGGTGTTGAGGGGAAACGTCAGCTTTGAATACATTGATTTCAGGCACGATGGAAGGTCATTTGGGAATTAAATGATACGTGAAAAATTGAAATTGGAGAAGGAAGCTAAAACTGAATAGGATATTATGTAAGATGGGATATTACGCAGGTATTAAAAGCTACAATTATGAAGTGTTTGCGTGACATGGAAAACACCTGCATACCACTGATTGAAAAACGAATATTACATTGTATGTATAGAGGGAATCCAATTATGCAAAAAAGCTTCTGTATTACTAGTTCACAGATTTTGTTTCACAAATTTAAAACCATTTTGTAATAAAACGTGTTTTTAAAATCATTCGAAAAGGATTGAAAAGAAATCTGTTGACATCAGTGGCCTCTGAGTGGCAAGCAATTAAAATAGATGGTTTTGATATTTTCACTTTTAGGAAAATAAAATTTTCTTTAGGGAGTATGAATCAACGTTATAATTAAGAATTAATTAAAAACGAATCTGAGTTAACAATGAGAGTTGAGAAAAGCTAGGTTGAAAGGGATATCAACTATGGTGTCAGGAAACAACCTGAAGCCCCTGGGTCTAAATGGGATTTGGTTTGAAAGGTAAAGCACAGAGCCCTGGGGCCAGCATTATGGCCTAGCGCATTAAACCATTGTCTGCTATGCAGAAGCACATAGACATGCCAGTTCAAGTCCAGCTACCCCCCTTCCAATCTAGCTTTCTGCTCATGTGCCTGGGAAAGCAGTGAAAGTCATTGGGTCCCTACTCTCATGTGTGAGACCCAGATGAAGCTGCTGGTTTCCTAGTTCATTGGAGCCATCTGGGGATAGAAGCAGCCTGTGAAAGATTATCTCTATTCTCCCTGTAACTCTCCCTCCCAAACAAGTGTCTTTTTTTTTTTTAAAGGAAAAAAACATAACAAAACACAGAACTCTATTATTCCACTTAGCAACAACCTATTGTACAAAACCCACGCTAACAGCTGCTTTCCATTATACATTGCCTGAATAGTCACGTGTCTTAGGTTGTAACTTTAAGGGAGGCCACTCTTTTGGACTGAACCCCTGTCCTCGGCTATAACAGGTTAGAACAGATAAGCATGGGGTCGTTCATACCAGTCACAGACAATCAAACTCTCCTTGGAAATGACTGATTTCCAAAACACAGGAGATGCACAGCCACAGACCCGAACAAGTCCAGTCAACGTGAGCCAGCCTGATAAGGAAGCCACTGCTGCTTCAACCACACACGTGGAGCCTCTTAAAAGGAACACCACGCTGTATTCTTCGGCCTTTCCTGCCCATGCAACCACCCGAGCCACTGAAGGCAATGCAGGAGCTTTCTGTTTTGCAGATGGGACACTGCCTGCCCCACAATTTGTTTAGGAGTAAAAACAATTTTATGTTTTAAAAAATGATTGCCTGGGATAGATTGTCTTCTTTAACACTATGTAATAAATCATTGAGTTCCCAATAAGACCTCATGCATTGGTTTATTATGGCTGCCAAATCACTTTCACACACTGAGTGCCTTAGACCTCGTCAGTTCTGTAACTTGGATGGCTGGGAGTCAGAAAACCAGGGGCTGGCTTCCTGCTGAGGGAGGTGTGGGAAGCATCTGTCCCAGACTCCTCTCCCTGGCTTACAGGTGGCATTCTCACCCAGTGTCTCTGTCTTCCCTTTAATTTGCATCGTGCTTCTCTTCGCTAAAGACTTCAGACCTTGGGGACTAGGGACACACCCTATCCATGTCTGACATCATCCTAACTGATAATCACCTGTGACAAATCACCAACAGGTCACATTCACAGATACCATGGGTTAGATTGTCAACGTATTTGATGGCGCAAGGGATGGGCAGAGGACACAGTTCAACTCACAGGAGTCATTATTATATCAAATCTGTCCTTAGGAGAGTGAATACCTCCACAAGGGGGAGAAGATGAAAAGGGATCACTCTGTTACTGCCTTCACCCGGGCAGAGCTGTCTCAGCGCTTGCCTGTGCTATTTCAGTCCAAAATTGTTTTAGATCTCAGGCTTACAGAACTATAGACCTACCGGCGAGAAAAAAAAAGGAGAAATTTATATTTGTGAAGAAATTACAAAGCTAACATATCAATGTAACCCCCTTGTTTTCATTAGCAAGTGAAAATGAAGTCAAAGTTCATTAACGGAATGATTTCATTGTGGTCACTTATTCCTGACTAGCAATTCCTAGTATTGCAAGTTTATACATACATTTTGTAGAGATAAGACAGACTGAACTTGCATTATATATATATATAAACCCATGCAGTATATTCAGAAGGGAGTAAAACAAGAAAAGAGCACTACATTAAAATGTGTTTGTGTGTCTGTGTGCATACATACAAATTTGAGTACTTGGCAGAGTTCCCCAAATCAATTTTGCATTATTGCCATTTATAACGTAAGTACAGGTATACAGATGTGGCCAGAAAATCCTCAGGGAAAAGAGGAGACAAAATTTAACAGTAGGGGAAAAAAAATAATCTGGAAATGATTTGAAATACCCACTTTCCAATGTATTCTAACTTCCTGCCAGTCACCTTTTCTTGTTTTTGTCACAAATATCTTGAGTTTAGTCATTATTTCTATGTCAGCAGCCAAGATCTTGTCATATTACCATATCGAAACGATTGAGAAAATCACTTTCTTTTAATCCTAATTTGTGAACTTTGGGTTCTGCATTGTCTTCCTGGGAGTCATTTGAAAGCTGGGATGAAGCCGGGATGCAATGAGTTCGTTTGCTAGGATTCAGTTGCTTCTACTGACCTAATTGAGTTAACGTGCTAAGTGCACTTTTCATGTGAGCAGTTCCTTGGTGGGCCATTGCTTTCTTCTTGAAGATGAATCACAGGTTATGAGATCTATAAATAACTCAGCGAAGTTTCTGAAGCAGCTAGTGGGGAACAATGCCTTGTCACTGATTATATTCAAAATTCCTTCGCAGAGAAGGGTAAGAGGTTGATTTTCTGAAATTTTGACTAGTAGTAGATTTCTCAGTACTTTCTCAAGGTTAAAAGCAATATAAATGAACTAAAATGGATGAAAAAATTCCAAATGCCTCATGAAGTAGCTGGAGATGTTATCTAAATCACATTTTTAAAAGATCACATGGATGTTTTCACAAGAGCATTTCTTCCTATTTTTTTTTTTGGTTATTACATTAATAGTTTGCTCATTGCATTTTTTCTTTGTAAAATTGAACACCAACCACAGGCCACAGGAGGACAGCACTGTTTCCTGTTGTCTCCCTGAGGAAGCCAGGCAGCAGGACAATGTCTGCGCAGGAGCAGGGCTGCAGCGTGTGGTCTCTGGAAGAACCCAATGTTCTTATTTGAACATTTATTCACCAGGGATCTTGTAGGGCAGAGATGGGAATGTCTGGTCCATAGGCCATGGAAGGTCTGCAACATTATCTGATCTGGACCCACCAAAGCAACTGCAGGCAGGACTTGAAATCCAATAAACCTGTAGCATGCTAATTTTTAAGGTGATAATTTTGTATAGCCTATGAACAATATGATAGCCTATGAACATATGATATCCAAATGGCCGTTAACAGAAAAAAGGGCTCCCCAAAATATAGGCTAGGACAGACACTCCACTATTGCTATCGGGCTTTTCCTATTCCTCTAGACCACCAGGCTACTTTCCCCAACATTTGGGAATTCCTGAGCACAGCCATCGATCTATAAACCAACACGAGATGAAATAGCACAGTGTGCCAGACACCTGTCTAGGTGGTGAGGAGCCAAGCATACAAGTCTTTACCATCAAAGCAGTCCGATACTCTTTTATTCCCTGGGGTTCTCCCAGAGCAATTGGGCATTACCCTGGGAGCCCATTCTGGGTCCCACAGAACTGCAGTCATTGCAACCAAGGTTGTGTCTTCCCATCTAGCTGTGTAGCTCCAAGAGATATTTGGACAAGGGTGGGATGAAACATGATGATCCCCTGCCTGTCCTTCACCTAGTCAGAAACTGGCTGTATCAGTGGGCAGAGTGACTTTTGGGATTGGCTGATACCATTTTGAACCAAAGTTTTGTATTTAATCTCAGATCTTTCCTGTTATCAATAACCAGAGAGAGGGACCAAGGACCATGACTTCTGTTTCTTTGGAACTGCATGTTATATTCTGCACCCTGTGGGTTCTGCCACATGCTCTTGAGAGACAGTGACCAGCATGCTACTGAGCCATCATCAAATTGTCCTGGGGGTGAACTGCTATTGGTGAACTGTCCTAGACTGCTATTGGTGTCAGCAGTTTGGGTGGGACATCCCACCTCCCTCCCAAAATGGCTCCAATAAACACCAGCCTAGCAAACTTCGGGTTTCTGTTTCAAACACTCCTCATAGCCTGCCCAAGTAAGTGGGAACTGTGAAAGCTTCTTGAGTGGATCACAAATTCTGAAGCAAATCCTTACTTGAATGCAGGGCCAGGCAACCAGACAAGCTTCGAAGTTATTTGGAGTCGAAGTCATAGGATCCAAGAGGGCCTGGGGATCTTTCTGATTGTAGCTTCAGGGAGCATGACTCCACCAAACCCTCCTCTAATTCCAATCCAATCTCCTCCCCCATTCCTCCCATCACACTATGGGGGCACAGGCTGGCTCTAGGTGGTACCAGATCACGAGTTTATGTGCTAAGGGGTCAGGAACCCTACATTCAAATTCAGGCTCCCTCACTTTCTGGTGTCAGTGGCTTTGCAGAAACTGTGAAACTTCCTGAATACTCACTTTCTGATCTATGACTAATGGTGATGCCTATCTCATCATTTTAATGTTGACATTAAGGCAAGTGTTTAGCAGAGGGCCTAAGAGGATATGGGTTTTAATCGATGTCCCCCTCTTAAGCCTTCCTCTGACGTGCTTTGGTCCAGCTTCCAGGAATCCATCCTGGCTTCTAAGATGTCCTGGGGGCTGATAGAACCCTGTCCTCATGGAACTCCTCTGACTCTTACTTGCCCATCTCTTACTCAGCCAGGGTACCACATTGGAGGAAAGACTCTTTTAACACTTCCCAGCCAGCAGCTCTATTCCACAGGATTGGGGTTCGGTCCTGGCTCAGTGCGGGTTCAGAGCTTTGCAGAAATATCTGTGTCATGGTGTTCCTGAGCTCAGGTCACTGTCCCTCACACTCCTCCTAGCTAACTAAAGGCATTTTGTAACCTGAATCAGTTAGCACAATAATGAGCAACTTTACTCCATTACAATTCATTTTATAAACATCAAGAACTTTAAGCGTAAAGCTTTATGACTTTCCTGCTTAAAAAATAATATGATACAAATAACTGTGGCCTGCAATAGTTACTTTCCTTGAAACAGTTCCATATGTTTGGGTTTCAAGGTCCAGAGTTACATCATTTTAAACCTTGTATAGGAGATGCATAGCATTCTAATATTTATTGTACTAAGATACCAGATCTTCAAACAATTAATGGAAATTAATGGAAACTGCATTTTCAAACTGTTGGAATAATAATAGACATATTTAACATGTTTATTTACTATTTATTTCAATTATTTGAAAGCGGAGGGACACAGAACAGCAGACAAACATACAGCCAGAGGAAGAAAGCTCCCATCTTGTGGTTTACACCCCAGTGCCCATCACAAAGTCAGGAGTTAGAAACAGTGCAGCTCTCCCAAGTAGGTGGCAGGGAGCCCATCACTGTAGTCATCACTGGCTGCCTCCCTGGGTGCATATCAGCAGGAAGCTGGAATCAGGAGCAGAGTTGAGCCTAGAACCCAGGCCTCCAACGCGGGATGCAGCTCTGCAAGCAGTAGCTTGATCATTAATGGCACACACCCACTCTAAACATAAATTTGTCTCACAGTTTTTTCTTTGCATGCCCTATCTTCAAAGGTACTTTGAATTAACTATGAGGGGTAAAGAAAACATTCAGATATCTGCTAGGGTGGGTCTTGATGTGTTGATCCTCCAAACTCTCATGTGTTGGAAGTTTGATGGTGTTAAGAGGTGGTATGGTGCTTTAAGAGGTGGAGCATAGCCTGACCTTGATTTGGCCCTGCCCTGGCCTTTGGGTCATCTGATAAGATGCTGGACTCTATGCTTTGTAGATGCTTGCAAGGAAAGAATGAGCCAGTGGATAGAAGATCTCTCACTCTATCTCTCTCCTACTCCTTCTAGCTTTGGCTTTCAAATAAGTGAATAAACAAATAAACTCTTTTTAACAGAGAGGGTACAGAGCACATTGGGAGGTCACAAGACTGAGCCTTCCCAGCTCATTCTGGCTTCCTGTCTTTCAGCCTTCCAAAGTGTGAGCTACATATATTTCTTTTTTTGTTTTGTTTTTTTTGTTTGTTTGTTTTTAATTTTTTTTTATTACATTGCATCATGCACCACAGTTTCACAGGCCCTGGAATTCCCCCCCTTCCTCCCTAAAACCCCTCCCCCCCAAGGTGGATTCTTGTTGCATTACTACAGTTCAGATTCAGTTGAGATTCTTTCCTTGCAAGCATCTACAAAGCATAGAGTCCAGCATCTTATTGTCCAGATAAGTTCAACGGTTTCTTGGGGAGACTGTCTCTGGTCTGAAGTTAGAGCCGACAGAGTATCATCCCAATCAATTAAAAACCCCGGCATTACCTCAATAACAATTTATAACGTAATGGAATTAGTTGACATGGTATTGTGTAACCAGCATGTTAAAAGAGAGAGAGAGAGAAAAAAAAAGAGTGCAAGTTCTGAACCACATCCTATGACTTCTACATTGACATTACAATTATTAGTTTATATACAATTGGGTTCTATACACCTTAAAATGGCTATAGATTACTATTCAGCTGTCTCATGTCTATTTTAATTTTAGTATTTAGCAGTTCATAGCGTTGAAGCATGATTTTGCAGAACCTGGCTGTTTTTCAGGTAGTCTAACTCTATAACTCTAACAAGACATATGTCAACAGTTCAGGTGTAGAACTGTTTTAGGAGGGGTGTGCAGAGAAATCTTCAAAACCCTAGTGAGGAGTAACTAATCTTTACATATATTTCTTATTTATTCATTTGAAACAGTTACACACACAGGGATGGGGTAGGGGGTGAAAGAAAGAGAGAGAGATTTTCCTTCTGCTGGTCTCCTCCCCACATGGTCACAGCAGCTGGAACTAGGGTTGGCCAAAGCCAGGAGCTTCTGGGTTTCCCATGTGGGTGGAGGGGCCCAATCGTTTGGGCTGTTCTTCACTATTTTGCCAGGCTGTAAGCAGGGAGCTCAATTGGAAGTGTAGCAGCCAGGGCACGAACTAACTCCCATGAGCTAGCTGGCACCACAGGAGATGGCTTTACCCACTGTACTGAAGTGCCAGTTCCACACTTTTAAACATTTATTACATTGGAAGTCAGAGTTACAGAGACAGAGAGCATGAGAAAGAGTACACTTCCACCTGCTTGTTCACTCTTCATGTGGCTGCCATAGCCAGGGCTAAAATAAACCAAAACAAGAAGTCAGCGGCTTCATCTGGGTCTCTCACATCAATGGCAGGGGCCCAAGGACTTCGGTCATCTTCTGTTGCTGTTCTCAGGCCATTTTCAGGAAAGTTGAAACAGCTGGGACGTGAACTGGCTCCCATATGGATACCAGCATCACAGGCAATGGCTTTATCTGCTAAATTACAATGCTGGCTCCTCTTTCCTTTTTCAGTAGCCACTGTCAGGTAGTTGTGTATAGTACTGAAAAATAGATTATTATGTGTTGTTTCTTCAAAGCTTGTGCCACAGGTGAAATGTTCTGGTGAGAGTGATAGAGGGAAGAGATTGGATGTAGACACCATTAAGAAAGCCAGATCAGTCTTCTGTGACAAGTCTGGTAAGTTACACATTGGAAGATCACAAGAGTGAATGGGAAGGATGGGAATTCAAGTGTGGAATTAAGACAAGCAGGCCTTGTCATATTCCAATTATTAGATGAGTGACAGAGACGAGTCCAACATGACCCTTACATCTTGGGTGGTTAAGAAGATAATACAATGCTGTATGATAAGAGCATTTTGGAGAACGGGCCAGTAGATGCTCAAAACATTTGCTATGTTGGTGGTAATACATCCTAGGTATCTGCATTCCACAGTTTGACCAGCTGAGGACTCTAGCTGATGCGTACCTGCATTGCACCAACACCCAACACATTGCCTGATGCTAAGAAATTTCTCAACAGATGTTGTGGTCGTGAAGTGTTGAAATAAACTACTAGGAACTCCAAATAAATTGCTCAGTACTCTAGTCTGGTGCTGGAGAGAATATTGTGTCAGGATTAACTGAACAAAGAAGATGTTTAATGGATAAATAGTTTTATTAACCTACACTGTGCCCATCATCCACACTTTCAGGATGATGCATTTTGTTTAAGAATACACAGCTTTGTATACCCCAAAAGAATTCAGGTGTCACACTAAAGTTTTCATTAATCCTTATCTTAATGTGAAGGTAGTAGTTCTTAAAATAGTTTTTCTTATGTTAACTAAAACTGAAAAACTAAGAGAGAGGACATTAACACAGAGCCTCGGCATACTTTGGTCCATTATTTACAACTCAAGGAAAACAAGAAGAAAAGATAGTATAGAGACCATGGACATTTTCTTCTGTTATTTTTAATCAGATGGAGGCACAATGGAGAGATGACACAGGGGGATTCAGTCTGCTGCTTGGTATTCCAAGGTTAGTCACAAACCCAGGTGTTCCTGGCCTGTGAACAGCTCCCTACCCACCAATGCACTCAGCTCCTTCAGACTGGATCTTCCAAAAGGTGAAAGTTGAAGGGGAGAAGGGGAGCAAAAAGGCAGTGGACAGCACTTTGTATTGAGATAGCCACACTGAAAATTGGGGAAGGACAAACAGTGCTTGAAGGAAGTGGAGACAGATCCATGCAAAGGAGAGAAGAACTGAGAAAATTGAAGGGCTCAGAAACATTGAAAACAAAGGACTTCACGAACAAGGACTAGGGGATCCTTTTTTAAAATCAGAGACCAAAAGAACTAGCCAATAAAGAAAAGAGGAATCAGTTTAACTGAAGTTTAAGACTTCAGTCCTTCCAAAGTAGTCATTAAGGCAGCAAAAAAAGCAAGCCAAAGAATGAGGAAGGGACTAACCATATATAAAACATGATGTTGAACATGATAGCAATGATATGAAGGACAATCACTGCTAAATCAGAAAATGAAAATATGCACAAGGACACACAGCAAAAGACTCGAAAAGATGGTGTCATAAAGGATACTGAGTGTCCAGAATGTGTCAACAGTTCTCAGTAAGCAGTGGAAGGCAAAGTACTAATGCTTATGTACCTCTGTGGTTAAAATAGATGACTGTGCCAAATTCTAGGGAGGATTCTGGCCTTTAGAAGTTGACATACTACAATGTGAGTGTCAACGAGGATAGACACCTTGGAAAGCACTGTGGTATCATTCACTAAATGTAACCTACTTGTTGCAATAATTCCACCTGAAGGTGTGTCTTCAAAAGAAATACGCATTAAAAGCCATATACAGGGATGTTCACAGCAGTGCTACTCATACTAGCTCCATCTGCAATCAACCCAAATGGCAATGATAAATAAATTGTGGGATGTCATGTGGAATACTCTAAAAGCAATAATAATGAATAAGCTACAGTTAAAGGCAGAAAAATAAGAAATGTCCCAAGTGTAATTTTGAGTGAAAGACCAGACACAAGAAAGTAGATACTGTGTGGCTCCACAAACAGGCACAGCTAAGCATCTGGGGAGAGCTAGCGACAAAAGAATAAGGAAGAGAAAGGACTTGGCACAGGAGTAGCTGTTAGGAAAGTGAGGGGGGACTTGGTAGATCACAGTTCCTCCCAGACCACTGGAACCGTTTAGTTTCTGACTCTTTAAAAGTAATTACCAGGAAAACATTCCACTGAACTGTATGTTTATATGGTGCACCATTTGTGTTTATATCCTATTTTAGAGCAAAAATTGGTTTGTTTTTTAAAGAAAGGGAAGGTAAAAAACTACAGATAACTTAAGAGTGAAGTTTATAGATCAGTAGCAGGACAGGAGATTTGACTTTAGGGGCTACTAGCTGTTGATTTTCAAGAAGTTTCCATAGACAGTGAAGACAGAACCACATTTTCAGAGGATAGGAAATAGATTTTCAGAAAATTGGGACAATTTGAGCCCTGGCTATTCCACTTCCAATCCAGCTCCCCACTGAATGCACCTGGGAAAGCATAAGGAAGTGGCTCAAGTACTTGTGCTCCTATACACATGGGAGAGCCAGATGGAGTTTCAGATTCCTGGCTTCTACCTGGCCCAGCCCTGGATGTTGCAGCTGTTTAAGAAAAGAACCAGTGGATGAAATATTCTCTCTCTCTCTCTCTCCTTTCCTCCTTCCTTTCTCACCCCCTCTATAACTTTGCCTTCCAAATAAACAAATTCTTTAAAAATAAAGTAGAGGCCATCATGGTGGCACAGCAAGCTAATCCTCTGCCCTGTGGTGCTGGCATTCCATATGTTCACTGGTTTGTGTCCCAGCTGCTCCACTTCCCATGCAGCTCCCAGCTTGTGGCCTGGAAAAGTAGTAGAGCATGACTCAAGTCCTTGGGAGACGTGCATGAGAGAACCGGCAGAAGCTCCTGGCACCTGGCTTCAGAAAGACTAAACTCTAGCTATTGCAGCCATTTGGAGTGTGAACCAGTGGATGGAAGGCCTTTCTCTCTTCATCCTCTCTCTGTAACCTGCCTTTCAAATAAAAACAAATAAATCTTTGTTTTAAGAGGTCCCAAGACCTTAAAGACTTGCAACATTTTTTTTATAAAGTAAAGAGATGAGTTAGAGTGGGGGAAAAAAGCCTAAATTTTTATTCTTTTATTTTTAAAACTGTGAGAGATTTCAATATAAAAGCAATATGGAAGATTGAAAAGCACAAACAAAAAGAAGACAGTCTTTGGGGTTATAAGCAATTGGTGGCAGGAATGGCCATCCCAGGCCAAGGATCACTTTTTCTAGGATGGCGCAGAGATGGATGAGATCTAAGAGGACAGCAGAGTATCTGAGGCCCTCTCTCACTAGTGACGAAGGAGGTGAGAGCTGCTAAAGCTACCTGGCACACCAATAAGTGTAGACATTCCCTGGACAGACCTCAGGATACAATTAACCATCCGGGTCCGCTGCAGTTGAGAACAAGATTTTGGCATATTAAATCAAAAAGGCTTTGGGCATTGTCTAGCAAGCACGTAACTTGGGGATAAAGATGGTGAATGAGATAGTATCATTCATTTTGATGTGCATATTGACAGTAAGGATAGGCACCATGGATACATTTCAAAGAATGTTTAGAAAGCTCTCAAGAAGACAGAAAAGTGGTATTTCCTTATTTTTTTCCCAATAAACAAAAGGCAAGTACTTATCTGTTAAGGATAGGCATATTCAAAGCCTTAAATAAAATGGAGAAAATTTAAAGGAAATCTTGATAGGAGTCAGCACTGTAGGCTGATTTTCTGCCTGCAGTGCCAACATTCCATATAAGCACCAGTTCAAGTCTTTGATGCTCCACTTCTAATCCAGCTATGCTAATGTCCTGGAAAAGCAGTGCCTCAATTGATTGTGACCCTGCACCCACACAGGAGAACTGAAGAAAGCTCCTAGCTCTCAACCTTGGACTAGCCTAGCTCTGGCCATAGCAGCCATTTTGGGGATGAACCAGCAGATAGAAGATCTCTCTCTCTCTCCCCCCGCCCCCTTGTCTTCTTTATTATTTAAAAAAGTTTTTTGTTTGTTTGTTTGTTTTTAGGAACAATTGATAGAAGAAGGAGTTGTGTAATTCAAATACAAGAGTTCAGTAGCAACTCTGAGAGCCTAGTTGCTGTTCAAGTTGATATGAATCAGCCTGGTTGTACAATTTTCTCTGTCAGCCTTTGTCTTCTTAAAAAGGAAAAGTAAAGCTTCAGTAATAATCGTGTGCCTAATTTTGCTGGCAAAGAATGAGTAAAGGCAAGGATCTTAAAGATATTGCCAGAAAGTGGTACAGGATTTCAACCAAGAATCCAGAATTAGAAATAAAAGCAAGGGAAGGAATTCTTAGATAAAATGGACCTCCATGGGAAAAAAAAAAAAAACAACAAGGCATAAGAAATGAAATCAAGATAACATTGAAAATATTATGCATGTGGTCATCTGGAAGGATGTCAAGATAATTGCATCTGTGTTGCATCTGGTGGCAGTCTTTGGGCTGAGAGTAGATGGACGGAGCTGAAAGAGGGCAATGAAATCAAGAGGTCTGAGAATTATTGGGCTAGGTTATTGTGCAAGTGTCTGAAATAAATATGTATACCTTCACAGGATGAGAAAGAAATTTTAGGTCTTATGCCAACTCTGAACATTCTAGTTGCCTGGACTGTAGTGTAGCAGGATTCTAGTGTGTATGTGTATTTTTTGTTTATTTTACAGGATATATATACATATATATATAAGAGAGAAAGAAAGAGAGCGCTCTTATCTCCTGACTCACTCTACAAATGTTCATAGTGGTAGGTCAAAGCCTGGAACTAGGTACTCATTCCAGGTATCTCATGTGAACAAAAGCGACCAAAGTACTTCACCTGTTGCCGTGCTTCCCAGGGTCTGCATCAACAAGAAACTGGAATGGGAAGGCAACACCTGGTAGCAAATACAGGTGCTTCCTATATGAGACACAGCCATTTAAGGATTTATTCATTGATATTTGAGACGCAGATTTTATAGAGAAAAGAATAGAAAGAGAAGGTCTTCCTTCGTCTGGTTCACACTCCAAATGGTCAAAAAACCTTGAGCTGAGCTGATCCGAAACTTGGATCCAGAAACTTTTTCCAGATCTCCTACTTGGGTGTAGGGTCCCAAAGACATGGACCATGCTCTACTGCTTTCCTAGGTCACAAGCAGGGATCTGGATGAGAAACAGAGCAGCTGGGATTCAAACTGGTGCCCATAGGAGATGCTGGCACCACAGGGCAGAGGATTAGCTGGATGCATCATCATGCCAGCCCCAAGGGACCCAGCCTTCTTAACCTGCATCTTGTTAGGCCACATGTCTGCTTCCCTGAGACCACCTTATTGATCAAGTAGAAAGAGTGCAAGAGTTAAAGTATAACCCAGGAGTTCAAAGAATAAAATGTAGTGAATAATACATTTTATGAATTAAATGTAGCATGCAGTAAATATGAACCACCAATTTAATTTTCTTTTCTTTTTAATGAGGCATAAAACCTTATTTTCCTCCTTTTGCATCTGTTCGGCTAGTAGCTACCATGAGTCTAAATTTGTGTTCATTTTAAAAATGATCAAAATCTTTGGCTGCTAGCATTTTTACATTTTCTAAATCAAAAACCTCTCAGTGAAGATTGGCAGAGCAGTATTCATATGCATTTCATGAATTCCACGCTGTTCTTGCAAAACCCAACTGGGCTCTCAGAGACAGGTTTCTGTAGAAAGGTCAGTAAGGAAACTGATTGCACAGAGGACACACCTGCATCATTTGTGAAGCTTGGCTGGCTGTTGTGAGTGTGGCTGCTCCGTACTTGGAGCAGTGGAAAGGCAATCCCAGTTATAACTCCGCCTCATGGAGCAGGTGTGTTATTTCAATTTCTGTTCACGGTGGCCCTGTGGATCAGACAGTAGCACCACCACTTATTTTTATGTTTTCTTATTTTAACAGGAAGAAAATGCATCTTCCCTATGACAGAGTACAGGAACATGCATGGTCTAAATCAATCGTTCTCTCAACACATCTCATCTCTCGCCCCTGGCTGTTTTGCTGATGGAGATGATCACAATGAGATAAAACACTTGAGGAAGGTCACACTGCTGGGCGGAAGAGGCAGTAATGTAAGCCTGGTTTGTCCACCCCGAGACACTTTAATCTATACTTTATGACTTCAACCCCACTGTCAAACACTGGTGTTTGGGGGGAGGGTATTACAATGAGCAGAGAAGATAATTTGCAGAAATCCCATGGGCAGCTTTTTGGGCATTACTAACTAAACATAATTCTCAGGCAGCATCAAGAAAAGGAAACCACTTGTGACTAAATGCAATTTATTGAGACAGACTGACCTGAACTGCTTTGTCTGTGGTCCGGACTTGCTGTTAAAAGCAAGTGAACTCAAAAATGATTGCCACTCCAGCCTGAAATGGAAGAAGACAGGAGCTATCTTCCCACTGGGAAAATAACTGGACAAAACACAGACAGCAGGCGAGACTATGGACATGAGCCATGAAGGACAGTGAGTCCTGAGGTGGTCCCAGCTTCCTTCCTGCTGGGGAGGTCTGGTCTGTGGCACAAAGAGTAGAAGGCAGGTGGGTGCAGCTGTCTCTTTGAGTCAAAAAGATGAAACCAGGAGGCTGTCACCTGGGGCTCTGAGTGCTGGGTCCTGGCCGAGGAAAGCTGCACACACACAGCTCAGGAGACTACTGGAGGTCCTCCTGAGTCTTTAGCTGCATTCTGCTGGGCACACGGAAGAAAGAAGCTTATCTGAATCCAGTAAACGATTCAACCAAAACAAACAGAGGAAACGTAACTGGGACCACCGCACATCAAGGAGTAGTTCTTGCACCCCAGTGGCAGGGGAAAACCTCGTCATGGAGAGAGTATCAGATGGAGCTCTTGATAAATTGTTGATTCATAAAAGAAGCAAAATCAGCCCTAAAGCAAAGGCTGCTCTGGTCCTATCTACAAACCCTAACAATGAAGACCCAGAAGGATTAAACTGTTTCTAGATAACTTCATTGTGTAGCAGAACAGTTCTCATGAATGTTCAGACAGCATTATAAAAATATCCAGCACACAGCAAGGGAACATTGCCCGTGTGTAGCATCCAATGAAACATTACCCAGCATGCCTCTTCCTCCATCTGTGTGCTCTTTTCTGGTCAGTTGGTTCCATACGATTCCCAACTGCACCTCAAGGGTGGGTGTCCAATGTGTCTTTGCTCACCTCTGCTGTTTTTATCCGAGATGTCAGCAGCTTCCCCCAGGCTTCTGAAGTCATGCCATAGGCTTTTATCATGCCAACTAGTATTTGTTTCCTTAGAATCGCTTCTTTGTGAGTGGATGATACTTTCTCTGATAATTTTCTGATATTATAATACCAGTCAATACCAGAAACAGCAAACAGCAGGTCTGATGACTAAAGCTGCTATCTACTGATGGGAAAACCTGCATACTGGATGCTCTTCTGAGCCAATGGCCTTAATAACACAAGACATTCAGGGCATGAAGGCAGAAAATAGGGGAAATTATCCATGTGACTCAGATCAATAAGATAAAAAAATTATATATAATTTTTACTTGTAATTTTTTTTAATTGGAAAAGCAGATTTACAGAGAGAAGGAGATACAGAGAGAAACTTGTATCCATTGGTTCACTGGCCGCAATAGCTGGAGCTGAGCTGATCAGAAGCCAGGAGCTTTTTCTAGGTCTCCCACGTGGATGCAGGTTCCCAAAGTTTTGGGCCGTCCTCCACTGCTTTCCCTGACTACAGACAGAGAGCTGGTTGGGAAGTGGAGCAGCCAGGACATGAACCTGCTCCCATATGGGATCCTGGCGCATGTGAGGCAAGAATTTAGCCTCTTAGCCTTAACTCTGGGCCCAGGATCAAAAATTTAAGAAATTCAAAACACATTCTCTAAAGATACACACATTGTTGTATAAAACAGATTGTCTTTGTGTATGGTCGTGCATTTGGTACCAGAAATAAAATCAGCTTTGAACAGATTTTAGCAGAGAGTGAATTGTGATTGCCTCTCCCTTGCCAGCGGCAGCTCTTTCAGGCTGGGCATGCAGCCCTAGGATTCTTCTGCAAACCGTTGGAGTCCCTGGGGTCTCCTCCTCTGTCATCCAGGGCACAAGCATTTACATTCATCTGATTCTAGCAGGTGCCTGCCTCTGCCATAAGTTCCAAAGGCTCAGCACCTCACTTGGTAATGGTTTCAGGTGGTTTTGTCCAGTTTCCTCTGACATGGTTTCCCATGTTATGTAATAGTTCAAATGCTCCTCTTGTTTAATTGTTGCATTGTTCTGTGAGTACCCAGAGAAGGGTATTTGTGAAGCAATGGAAACTCCATTTTATCCCTCACCTGTCCCTCCCCTTCTCCCACATTCTTCCCTCAGCTCTGTGATGAAGGCTATGGTGGGTTGGAAACTCCAGTTGGAAGCTTTGGCTGTAAATTGTCTCATTTTGTGCAGCTTCTCCTCGAAGCCCTTCCCAGCATTCTGTCTTCTCATAATGGCACTCTGCTCCTCTCTTGAGCCTGCTTATGCCTGGAGCTCAGAGAGTCCTCTGATATATTTTGCTCCCTTTCTTTTACCCAGTTAAACTCAGGATTCATCTAGTCATGATGTACCCAGAAGCAAATTCACCTTGCACAGTGGTCAGCAGATATGCTGGGCCAGCCCAGGACACCGTACTGGTTGTGACCCTACCATTCCAACCTTGCTGGGCTGGACTGAAAGTGGTGTGTGACTGAGCCCTCCCTGGCAGTCTCATGCTCCTCTTTAGAAGCTGTACTTGTCTGAGACCTTTGCCCCTTTGTGACTATTGTTCACTTCGCCCACAGCTCTTTTCTCTCATCCCCACCTGGAGTGTCCACTTTCACCTGGTTAACTCCATCCTCCCAGAGAAGTCGTTTAGTTTAAATGATGTTTAGAGACTGAGTTTTGTCCCCTGATCCAAAATTCATGGACAGCATTGAAGTTCTTGAGAGTTTTGTTTGGAGGTTCTAGCAGGGGAGCACAGCTACTCATATACCTTTGACTGAAGACCGGTCCTCCTCTACCGGGGATGGTCATCCTCTTTGTCCGAGCACGCAGCTTCGGGAGGGATGCACATGGAGTGGTGAGGGAGGAAGGGGACACCCGACTAGCCAGCCAGATCAGCTGAATCAACCTGGCGTGTTGACAACACCCGCATTGCCACATACCCCGAGCCAAGTGGAGGGACTAGGGTTATGAGACAGACAAGACAGACAACACACACAACACACCAAGGCTCATTCTTGTGAAGTGAAGCCCTTTATTCAAAGTCGAACTGCTCTTATATAGTCTGCTTGGCCCCTCCCAGGATCTTCCCAATGCTTAAGCAACACCT
Source organism: Ochotona curzoniae (assembly GCF_017591425.1). Taxonomy (NCBI): domain Eukaryota; kingdom Metazoa; phylum Chordata; class Mammalia; order Lagomorpha; family Ochotonidae; genus Ochotona; species Ochotona curzoniae. Next base: position 28,884,123 of record NW_024467096.1, read on the forward strand.
AAGCTCCCTGACCCCAGTTCATGCAAAAGGGGGAAGCAGGAAGGAGGGAAATTGCTATCAAGCCAGGGGCTAAATGTATCAGGCCATGATTGCCCTTCCTGTTACACCTTGAGAACCAAGCTAAGCTGTGGAGTTAACCCTTGGAAGACCGGGGCCTACACTGGCGATCAATGGGGTGGCAGATGTCGCAGCCAGATTGCCCTCACATCCGTGCATTGAAGTTCTTACTCCCTGTAGTTCAGACCATGTCTTTATGAAGCCATAGGTGCTTTACAAAGGCAATCAAGTTGTGATAAAGTCCTTAGGATAGACCCTCGTCTGCCATTACTAGAGACCTCCGAAAAGGAGGAAACACGGACCCAGAGAAATGCAGAAGGAGGGGGATGTGAAGCGACACAGGGAGCACTCACCAGCCAAAGGCATAGTCAGTCCTTCACGACCCTGGCAGGGACACAGCTCTGCAAACATCCTGGCCTTGATCTTGCAGCCCCTATAGCTATGAGATTGATTTCTGGTAGGTTGCTCAGACTGTGGTCCCTTGTTAAAGCACCCCAAGCAGACTGTCTCATTCAATCTCTCTGGGCCTCAGTGTTTTCCTCTGTTAACCAAAGGTAATCACTGCTGTCACGGGGGGATGTGAGACTGCGGGAGGTAGCGTGTGCACATCCTAGGACAGATGGTGGTGCTGTGCCCAGTGTGGAGATGGGAGGAGCACGCACAGCCTGCCACATGAGTTCACTGTAGGACCTCTTGATCATCAGAGGCTTGTGGAATTGCCAAGTGGCCATTCCAGTTCTGACAGCGCACACAGTGCTGCAGAAGGGTCAAGGTCCCTATTTCCCAGGTCCCACATCATTGTCTGCATGGAATCCATTAAGTCTGACTTCCCACTCCTCCCCCCCTCCAGCCACTGTGCTCTCCCCTATCTGTTATAACCTGTCAGTGTAAATGATCAAGCAGCTTTCTCTCTATGTTGTACAGCTGAGAATCATTACTTGATGAGAAAATATAAATAATAGGGAGACATGGAGGATAGGGGAAAATGAGCTTCCTTTGTGTTACAAAGCCAGGTCTAGGAAGTGTGGGATGACTTAAGAAGGTTTGAGGCGTACTCACTGTGAGTAGAGGCTTGGGAAGAAGAGCCAACTCAGTTTAGTTTAGGACTCCTTCCTCAAAACACTTTGTGTGGAAATGGGTCAGTAGAAATGTCCAAGCTTTCTCAGTGCTGGGAACTCTCAGCACTTTCAGTTGCTTCTGAGTCCCACAGAGAGGAGTTGGAGTGTTTGAAAGGATTGTATCTTGGAAAACATAGTGCATTGTCATGCCTTGAAATGAGGGAAGCTTGGTCCAGAGCTTAGTGCATTGCTGTGTTTGTGTGTGCATGTGGACATGTGCATGTAAATGTGAACACACATGCACATCTGGGTGAGAAGATTAAGAAGAGGAGGAGACCTAATGTTTGTTTACAAGTCTTTCTCCTTATTCAGTTTGAAAGCCTTTCTTTGGTGACCTAGGGAGTTCTCTGATCCCCACAGGTGTTGACAAAATGACCAGAAAAAGAACTTGTAAGTTATACAGAGGAAAGTCCTGAGGAGACTTTCAACACTGGCCCAAACCCTGGTGTATAATCTTTCACAGCATGGCCAGCTAGAGTGTATTATTATAACTGGGAAGGGCCCCTGGTGCTGCCTGATGTGCAGCTGGCTTGTTTCTGAGGTGGGGATGGGCGCAGCAGTGGAGCCCAAAGATGGTCCCAATAGCCCGTGGAAAAGCAGTCCATGGATCTATGGAATCAGACACCTGAAGCCCCGGGTCAGAGATGACAGGCTCTTGAAAGGACTTTAGAAATTTGGACAGTGAAGACTGCTTTTGCAAATAGCAACGCATGTGCTGCAGGGGCAGGGCCTCTCGTAGCACAAACTGGAAAATACCACCCCCTTCATCCACATGACAGAGATGTGAATGAAGGAGGGGCAGTTCCCCTGTGCCACCCTCTTGGGAAGTGGAATGTAGGCTGGATGGCAGCCAGTCCTTCTACAGAACCATCTGCCCAGCAGTAAATGGCAGAGCTTGGCAGAGCTGTGCCCTCTCTGCGGCTAAGGGCATAGGAGCTGGCAAAGATGTGAAATGAGACCTAGGCATTTCTGCTGTGCCAACAATCTGGTCCTGCTTCTACCCTCCCTCTCTTCCATGGTTTCTTCTTTCTTTTCTTGTCATCAGCCCAAATGGCTGACCAGACTCTATCTAGGGCACTAAGATGCTGTTTCAGATAATCCACCAAGACCCATGTACTAGCCCCAAGCTTGTAAAGTTAGCAGCTCAAGGGAAATTGCACCAAGATCCAGGCTTTTTTTCCTGGAGATTGACCATGAAAATGTCTGTGACCATGTGTGATAAATGTAAGCTAGTTCTACATTTCAGTTATTAAAAGCTGTCTGGGAACTTTGCCTTTGGCCTTGTCATAACACAATTTCAGTAAATTCTAGAACTCACAATTTAGGGTCACATGTTTCAGTCCTTTGGTTTTCTTGGTATATTTTTCCTTTTTATAGATTTATTAAGTTTTATTTGAAAGGCATATTTTCACAGCGAAAGGAGAGATAGAAAAGGTCTTCCACCCACTGGTTCACTCCCCAAATGGCCATAACAGCGAGAGCTGGGCTCATCTGAAGCTAGGAGTCAGGAGATTTTTCCTGGTCTCCCATATGGATGTCAAGGACTTCAGCCATCCCCCACTGCTTGCCCAGTCCGTAAGCAGGAAGCTGGATTGAAAGTGGAGCTTCCAGGACAGGAACCAGAATCCATATAGGATATTGTCACTATAGGACAGAGGATTAGCTTGGTATGCTACAATATCATCCCAGGTGTGTTTTTGGTAAGTGCTCAATTTCTCTCTCTAGTTGCCTAGCTTTTGTTTGTTTGTTTGTTTAGGATAGAAATTAAAATGGGAAGAAAAAAAAGAGAAACCTTTCCATATTCACTTAGGGGCTTAAAAGTCTTCAGTGACAGGTCATGGCAAACGTTAGCTTAACAACCAGAAGACCTAATATGAGTCCTTATTTGGTCACTTTCTAGACAAGTGATCTTGGACAATTGATTTAACATGACCATGCCATGATGGTCCCAATTATAAACTGTGATGAGATAAAGTCTAACATTTTTAAACAAGGTGTTTGTAAAAATATCCTGACTGGCAAGCATTAAGCAAATGTTTTATCATTCTTTTCTGTCATTAGCAATGACTGCTTAGAGATAGCCACACATTCTTTGCACTCCTTCCTTCAGTAGGGTGAGAGGGGTTGTTTACTACCCATCCCCAACAACATGGCCTCTAAACTGGCCTTGTGATTTGCTTTAACCAAGAGACTCAAGATCATTAAGCAAGCCAGGACATCAATGGGGCAGGGCATCAAGGGACTTGCTTCCCTGTCTCCAGGGACAGAGTTCAACTTCACCACACATGGTCAATAATTACTTGAAATTTGCAAAGCAGTGATTGCAGATGGGGAATAACAGGAAAAGACACAGGGCAAAAGCACAGTGGAACAGCTGCTAAAATATGGGGAAGAAACAAGATTACTTTCTAACCCTAGTTTAAAGTGGGTAAAGAAACAAGAATGAGGGAGTCCCTTGCCAACAGTCCTTCTTTTTCTGGAAATTTGAGAGACTTGAAGAAGAGGGAGAAATAAAGCAGTACAGTAGAGGGGAAAGCTGCCCCAGAAGGCCACGAGAGGTGGCGGGGGCATCTGAAATTTGATGTAAGACATGTTCAGATTGGTACTGTCTCTACTGCTCAGTGTGACGCTCTGTAAGTTCAAACGCTGGCACAACGACTGATCTCAAAAACTGGGGTGGGGAGCAGGACTTGAGGCAGGAAGACATTGTGGTTCTTCCAACCCTACATCCCCTTCTGAGATAGACTCTTGACCTGTATTTCCTAGACTCCCTTGCGGCTAAGTGGAGCCATGTTAAATGGTTTATGCTAATGGAATGAGTGTGCTGCTTGAAGGCTGGGCTCACGTGTTTTCACTCTTATTGACTAGAATGTCAATGCCCTTAGAATTCTTTCATATATATAATGACCATACCTCCATTAATCAGAGTCTGAAAACTGCGTGGATCAGGAAGGGCTGCCCTACCAACTCTACAGCAAGAAAATACACTGAAATTTGGGGATTCTTGAGCTCCCATGAGCTAATGTAACCCCTTCAGAAGGTTGCTGTGTTGAAAGACGATGAGGACTTGCTCTTAGGGATATGGCCACAATGGACAGCAACATAGCCCAGACAAACTGCCTTTCCTCCCACTCCGTGGGGAAATGGGGAGGAGGTTAAGGTATCTGTTCACATCGAAAAGTTCTGCATTCTAGAAAAGATGAACAGTAAGATTCCCAAGCAGACAACCAAAACAGAACAGATGGTGGAGGTGTCAGGGAGAGCTGTAACCATGGCAGCAGATTTCTAGCAAAGCCACAAAGAAGCTAGGAGCACTAGTGGGCATTGTAATGCAGTGGGGTTAAAGGATGACTGCATCTTGTATCAGAATCCCTAGTTCAAGTGCAACTGCCTCACACTTACCAATCCAGCTTCCTGCCAAAGTACCTGGGAAATAACAAGTGATGGACCTGGGTTCCTGCCACCCAGGTGGGAGATCTGGATGGATTTCCTGATTGCTGACTTCAGCTGTTGTGACCATCTGGGGAGTAAACCAATGAATGGAATTCTCTTTCTCTCTTTCTCCTTCTCTTTGTGTGTATGTGTTTGTGCGTGTCTTCCTCTTTCATTCTGCCTTTTAAATATATAAAGTAATAATAAATAAATCTTTAAAAAATTGAGAGCAGAGTGACCCTGGCAGGGATGAAAACAGCAGCCACGTGTCAACCTAGGGGGAGTGTGAGGTTGGAGCTGCAGCCCTGTGTTCAGTCTGGGGGGTATGTTGCTGCTCTAACACTCAGGATTAAGATTGGGGGTGGTGAGTCCAGAGTCTGGGTGATAGTGAGCTGAGAACAAGCCATCCCAGAGTTGAAATCTACCTGAGTCCTTTCCTCTCCCATGCTCCTGATCGCCCCTTAAGAGCTTCTCACAGACCCTGACTGGCAGTCAGCATAGCAGAGTAGAGCTTAGGCTGTCATGTTGTCAACTAGATCACCCAAGAGATGGCATTGTGCCCAAAACGCTAACATTTCCTTATAAGAGTGAATGTCAAGCGTCCCAGCTCAGTAGTCTAGTGGATTAAGTCCTTGCCTTGAATGGACCAGGATCCCATATGGGTGCCAGTTCGTATCTCAGCTGCTCCACTTCCCTTTCAGCTCCTTGTGTATGGCCTAGGAAAATAGCAGAGGATGACCCAAGGCCTTAAGACTCTGATCCCACAAGGAAGATGCAGAAGAAGTTCCTGGCTCTAGAGCTCAGCTCTGCCCATTGCGGCCACTTGGAGAGTGAACCAGCAGATGGAAGATCTTCCTCTCTGTCTCTCTCTCTCTGTAAATATGCCTTTCCAAGATAAATAAATAAATCTTAAAAAAAAAAAAAGAGCGAATGTGGAGAGGGTGGGGCCATAACATCTTTGTAACTTTTTTCAAAATAAATCAATAGATATTTTTAAGAATGAGCATGAGATATGAGGCTAGCATAAGCCACTCATCAGGGATAGCTGGTGATTTAAGCAGTGGAAGCAATGTCTGTTCTGAGCTATTATTTCCTCTATCCACCTTCTACCTCTGCAGCCAAATTTTTCAGATCTTTTCCTAAGTGGTTGGAAACCCACGTGCTTTTCCCCTCTTCTCTGATTTGGTTCTTTTGCTGAGTCTCTGCTTCTTTCTCTCTCTTACTAAGATTTCCATGCACCCAGTCTTGTGAAATACTAATTAGACTTTCTTTTACTGTAGAGATCTAAGAACAAATGTGGCAAAATACATGCTGGGGGTTCCTTTTACTTCAGCAGGGAATCCTTTTTATGTGCTGGTACAGACATGACATTTACTAAATAATGATTTTTCAAAAAAGACAGTATCATGATTCTCACAGACATACAAAATAAACATGTGCTGAGGCGTTCCTTTTACCCACTCAGAGAATCATGCAGATGTTATAACTGCTTGAAGGAGAAGTCAAAGACCAAACGCACGCTGCGTGTATTTATGGAGCAAGGACTCTGGAAGCAAGCACGAGTGGGTGCAGCACTGTCTTTTCCTGGGAGTGAAGAAGAAATTGCCTTTTCTTGACAGAATGCTTTTGCATATCTATAGGCAAGAATTGTTTTGCCTTACCAATGGCTATTCATAATTCACTGAGTAAATAACTCCAGCAGAACCAATGTCAGAAAACCCAAGTGGTTGTACTTTATACAAGCATAATTGAAGCATATGTTTTCGCTCTTATATTTAAACTAAATGTTCCTGGCTCAGAGACCCACTTAGTGGTTTCTTTCATGGTCAGCTTAGGCAACCTCAGGTTCATTCCCCAAGTGGCCACAATAGCCGGAGCTAAGTCAATCTGAAACCAGGAGCCAGAAGCTTCTTTCAGGTCTTCCATGTGGCTGGACAGTCCCAAGGCTTTGGACCATCCTCTACTGCTTCCCTAGGCTACAAGGAGGGAGTTGGATGGGAAATGGAGCAGCTGGGACATAAAAGAGTACCCAGATGTGATCCAAACGCATTCAAGGTGAGGATTTAGCCACTGGGTCCCTGCACCAGGTCCTAATTAAAATTTTCTAACAGATATACAAAAATTGTACAGATCTGTGCAATACCACATAATATGTTGATACACATATACATTGTGTAATGTCTAATTAAGGTTAATGGTATCCATCTCCTCACACATTTAACATTGCTTTACTGTGAAAAATTACGAAATTGTATCATCTAGGCTTATAAAAATAGAGAAATACATAGTACATTAGCATATACAGTCAGCTTACTGTGCAGCAGAACCACAGAACTGCTTACTGCTGTGCAGCTGTGTCTTATTAATCCTCAATCATCCTTTCCTCATCTTCCCCTCATGGCTTCCCTCCCTCCCACCTCCCTACCCCCAACCTCTGGTAAGCACGATTTTAACTTTGATGGAGTCACTACATTTGGGCTCCATATATTAGTAAAGTCAAATAATACCATAATGATCTCCAGTTCCATCCAAGTTGTTGCAAATCACAAGATTTCATCTTTTAGATGGCTAAAGTAATATTCCACCAAAGATCTATACCATACTTTCTTTATCCAGATTTAGTGGGTAGCACTTAGTTGTCCTATTCCTGACTGTTATTGCACCAGAGTTGGAAGTGCAGACTCCTTTTTAATAAATGTGTCAAGAAGGAAATGTGATCTAATTGTAATTTGCTTTGTAGTTGCCACACAAATAAGCCAAATACAAACCTGAGCACATTTTTTCAGAAGGCGTTAAGTTGTATCTTCATGCTGAGTTTAAAAATCAAGACTGACTTTGGTAGCAGTAGAAATAATACACCCAGTCTTCTAGTAAACAAGTGTGCAATTTCTGAAGCTGGATTGTCTTATCTACAAGATGAGTATGACAGACTTGGTGTCCTCAAGCATTTCCTTTTGTTTTCAGTACCTCAGAGGACACTTCTCATGACGTTGGGATATTTTCTTTCGTTTATTGTAATTTTTTGATCAGTGATGCCCATCTATTTGGCCAAATATTACTATGGATTGCAGGTGGCTTGCAGCTCCCTGCAGTGTGGCGGCTGTGGAGGGTTCCCCTGCCGGGCCGGATCCGATGCTGGGGACTCAGGCCAAAGCCACTGCCGAAAGGCAGTGACTGAGTCCTTGGCTTTCTCCAGGCCCAAGAGAGATCTTCCCTCAGGGTGAGTACACCATGAGGGGAACTTGGGAATGGATTAAAGTCCTAGCTCTGCCCTGCCACTAATACCTTGCTGCATGACAAGTCTGGGAGGGGTCCAGGCCTTGGAGTTGGGGGCAACTACAGCTTCCTGTAGTGTGGTGGCTGTGGGGGGTGCCGCTGATGAGTCGGATTCAATGCTGGGGACTCAAGCCAAAGCCACTGCCAAAAGGCAGTGACTGAGTCCTTGGCTTTGAGCCAGTGCACCAAATGGTGCCAGGCTCTGCCTGCTGTCTGCCCAGCAGCAAGCTCTGGGGGTTTTAGGATATGAAATTCCTGCTTAGGGACACCCATAAATAAGGCCAGTTTTAGTGTAAGTGAGAGATGAATTCTGGGTGATTCCCAGTAACAGGGTCATGAAACTTTTGGGCAAGCGTGGGGACAGAGACCTGATGGTTTGGAGGGGATTGTCCATAAGATCTATTTGGGCCAAACTGATTCACCAGCCAAATTAGGAATCCTGAGATGGGCTGTTAGCATAGAGCATCACTGACAGCCACACAAGTCCACACCAAAGCTATGGATGGGGGCCTGTCTGACAGGGCCAGGTACCATTACTTGACTGGGTGGTAGAATAGTGGACTGGTTGCATTTGGCAGGGTCAAGACACTAACCAGCATGCAAGAGAACTTGGACTGGGGGTAAACTCTGTGGGGGGAATGTGGGCCGAACCCTGTGGTAATACAAGTTCCGCAGGTTAGCTTGTGAGCTGGGGTGGCAATGGGCTAAGCTAGGAGTGACTTTGGCACCTGCCATCACTTACGGGTAAAGGAACCCATGACAATCTGGGCAGGTCAAGGCAGCACCACCTGAAGGTGCATTCTAAACTAGGATGTGGGATAGGGCGAGCTGCAACTGAAAGGGGGCAAACTGGGGAGGGCCAAGCAAACTTTAACTTACAAAAATGAAAAGAAATCAGGATGGGGCACATGTCATTCTGACCTAGGCTCTTACCCCAACTGGTCTTCATGAGGCAGGAATACAATGGCACAGCATCGAAGGTAAATGCTGAGACAGGTGAGGGTCCAAGCCAGCTGGGACAGAGTGCCCACTGGCACGCACTCAATCTAGGGCTGGGAATAGACTCTGTTGGGGAGTTGTGAAAGTACGCTCTTACTGGGTTGGGATTCCCATGGGAGGGCGCGGGGGCTAGAGTGGGGGCTGCGTTCTGGTCTGGATATGGCTACAATCTCCCTAGGCACAAATGTGAACTAGGGCTAGGCGCACCAAGCTGGGCTAGACGCCAGCACCATCTGGCGCTCTGGAGAACCTGGGTAGATGTAGGATAGACTAGGCTGGGTTTCGGCCCCTACTGAGCCATGTGTGAGAAGTGTCTGGGTATGGATAAGCCTTGGCTGGGCTGAAACATCCCACAGTAAGAACTGGAATGGATTAAAGGCCAGGAATGAGGGCTGATCCATGGAACCACCAGTATGCACAAGATCTGGCATAGGGAGAGGTTCTGATGGAGGAGCTTGAGAAACTCCTCTGTTGGGGCACAGTCCCTACAGGTGAGCACAAGAACCATGATATGGAGCAACCCAGACCAGGCGAGAGGAAGATATCCACGATCATACATATGGCATAGGTGGGGGAAAGACCAGGCTGAACCAGTTCACATCAACCAATGGCAAATCAGAGCACCAACAGAGTGTGGGTCAGGCCAATTTCGGTCACAACACATACCAGTGCACATGAAGGAATGCCAAGATGAGGCGAGCCATTCCAGATGTAGTTGCAGCGCCCAAACAACACATGTGAGAACCAGAGGGGAGGAGGCAAAGTCAGCAGGGGAATGTGGGCTCCCCTGCTAGACAACTACTCCCACTGGAGAGCATGAGTTGGGATGGGGGCAGACCAGACCAGGCAGGGCTATAACACCTGTGGGGCTCATGTGAGCTAGATTGGGAAAGGGCCAGATTGGGCTGACTGTTCCAACTCGTGCAAGCAAAAATTAGAGTGGGTGAAGGTTGGTTGGGCTTTGTTACATTATCAGATGGCAGAGGCTGACACTGGGTGCTAAATCTGTCAAATTAAACTCCAGAACCACCTGGACACCTCCCATTGGGTTATTACTTCCACTGGAGAACACAAAAACCAGGACAGGGGCAGGGGTAGCTAGACAAAAAGGCACCCACCAGCATGTGTGTGGGCTGGATAGTAGGGTTGGTTTGAGTTGACAAATGTGAGAGCTAAATGGGTTATGGGATAGACTGAACAAGTCTGCAGTACATACTAGCATGCATGGGAACCAGGGTATGGAGCAGGCCTGGTGGGGGTTATGGGGAATCACCCCAACTAGGCTGCAGCTCCCACTGGTTTGCATGAGGACCGATGAAGTGGGTAGGATCAAGTTGGACTACAATATCCATTGGTTCAATTGGAAGACAGGGCTGGAAACAGAACTAACCCAGCAACTGTAACGACCAGCATGTGCATAAACTGATTGGGGTGACAGATTGTGCCAGACCCTGTACTGGCAAACTCACAAAAGAATCAAGTTTGGGATCATCTCAGATGAAGTTTCTTCGGAGATCCCTCCAACTGAACTGCTGATCTCAGAATCCCAACCATGAAGAGATTATGTCAGCCAGTAGAATCTGAGTAGGTTTCATTGTGATTGGAATGGCGAGATTGGTAGCAATTCAGAATTGTTGAACTATCAAAACTGCTTGAGCAGAACCCTCGAAGCATGCCTCACATCAGGGACCTGGAATGGGTGGGAGGCTGGGTGGGGCTTTTTCCTTTGTTTCTCCCGACTCCAGATACAGGGGGGAAAAATGATGATATTAGTGTGGAAACAATGGTATTACCCACTTTCCTGTAGTCCTTGACCCTTTGTACCCTAATCAGCTAAGTAACATTATTTTTAAAAAAACAAATGTTACTATGAATGTTTCTGTAAACATACTTCTGTGGCAAGATGAGCACTTGGAGGAAAGCAGGGAACCCTCTACAATATGGCTGTGCCTCATTCATTTAATAAGTTTCACTAGAACAAACAGAGATGTCTCCTGAGCAAGAGAGATTTTGCCAGAAGGCCACATTTGGACTTGAACGTCAACTCTGCACTGATTCTCCAACCTGTTGTTTCACTCCATTAAATTGTGGACTCCCCAAGCCTCCATAACAGCCAATTTCCCAAAACAGATTTCTGTCAAAGTATGTACATGCATCCTTTTGGTTCTGTCACTCTGCAGAATCTAACCTGACAAAAAATGCTGTGAGGTAAAAAGGAGAGTGCTGTGAAAAAATGAATTTCTCTCTAGACTTTTCTGAAATATGATATAAACCTTCTTCTATGTTCTAATCAGAGTTGTTCATATGATGTCTACTTACTCAAAATACTTCCTGGGCCCCTTTCCTAAAGCCCACTCACTTACTAGTTAGGAAGAAAACAGCTTTGCCGAAAGCCAGTCTAATTCTTAAGGATCTCTTGTTTTTTTGCTTCCAGGTAGAGGAGCTGCTGTCACATAACCCACCTAGAAAACCGTGAGATTCTACTCCACTTACCCATTTCTCCTCAACTCCGAGGTCCCCAGAAATTAAAAAATGTAGAGGTATTATCTGAGTTTTCACTGCCACATCTTTTTGAGGTAGGATGCGCTTATTAAATATGAAAGACCCCATTCGATAATATCTACCTGAATTGTTAAGGATAAGGTTTAGAAAGCTGATTGAGAATCAAGCGGCCCATTCCATACCAGTGACATGTCAGGACCATTTGAGTAATGACTCCAAGTACATCAGCATTACATTACTGGAACAATAACTTCTTATAGCATAATATACCATGAAGATGCTTACATTTGTACAATGTGCCATGCTCTAGTGCATGCATTTCTCTCTCTCTCCCTTTCTGCCATGAATAAGAAAATTTCAAGATTAGAACAGTCAAATGGCTTGCCCAAGGTCACAAGTCTACCAAGGAGTGGAGCACAACCCAGGCTCTCTACCCATAAGGTTCCTTCTCTTTTCACAACCCAAAGCGCACTTTCTAACAGTCATTCTATGTCTGCTAGTAACGTGGACAGGGAGAAGGTCTGGGGATGAAGCACCGACAGGAGGCCAGTGATGGTGGAAGTCTCTGCAAAGTCTCCCTTTATTGCTCCTTCGCTTCTCCTTTATACTCTTCCCCCCACATCCTCATTTAGCAGGATATTGGATACAGATGATTCCAATTAGTCTAAGTGTTTTTAGCTACAAGCCCAGTTCCTGTTCCTGCCCAAGCTAACAAGTGCTAATCAACTCCTTAGCCCACCACATGCTAGCCTTTATTTGCCAAGGCAAGTGCGTTACACAATAAACAACATAAGAGAAGATGACCAAACAGTAAAAAAGAAAGAAATGCTGCTTCTCAGTGTAGCCATCATTGGATGAAAAAAATGGTGCCCAAACTATTATATTTGGTGGTAAGGTAAGGAATCTTACACACACACACACACACTTGAAAAAGACTATGTTATGGAACCAACAGGTTAATCTTTGCAGCAGTTGCTATCTGAGGAGAGGTCCCACAAGATTCCTCTATACGGACCTGCTGTAGAGAAGCTTACACACATATGTTAAGTGTAATGCCATTGAAGAATACATAGGTTTTTGTTACTCATTGCAGCGTATTGAACAACAATTACAGTTAAGACTTTATTCTCAAAAAGATGCAGGGAGACTCCAAGAAAATAGACTCCCTGGTTTCCATCAGCAAATTTTTCAAAGATGTGTTTTTAATTTATTTTAAAGGCAGAGTTATAGATAAATGGATAGAGATGAGAGAGAGAGAGAGAGAGAGAGAGAGAGAAAGAGAAAGAGAGAGAGAGAATCAGTTATCTGCTGGTCCACTGTTTAAATGGCTTTGATGGCTGGGGGTAAGCCTGGCCAAAGCCATGAACTGGAAGACTGTAAGGGCCCAAGTACTTGAGCCATCCTCTGCTGCTTTTTCAGGTGCTAAATGAGCAGGGAGTGGCTTGGAAGTGGAACAGCCAGTTCTCGTACCAGCATCTGTATGGGATGCTGGCAACACAAGTAGCAGCTTAGTCCACTATGTTGCAATAGCCCCTATGCCAGCAAATTGTTATCCAGATTGCCAGTGGTGAATTTTAAAGGAAGTTACCAGGAACATTAAAATTAGAGTGTGATAGGTATATGATCAGTCTGTACCATGACTTCCAAAAAAAGAGCTTTTTCTTTAAAATTTCAACTGAGGAATCGGGAAGGGAGTATGAATTATACCTTGTGGACTCAGGACAACAGTAGTTAGCAGAAAATTGAGGGAATTTTATTTCCCATTTAGAAAACTGGTGTGCAATCTGTGGGACCATGTGGTGTTTAGGGGCAAAATACCAGCAGACCTCATACGCATCATATACCATGATGTATGCAGGAGGCTGGCAGCACTATAGGATGTGAATGCCATGATAGATTTTATTATGGCTCCCAGCTCTTCCTTTCCCTTCTTGCAGGACAATTGCACATCTTCAGTCATCGCCATAGGACTGGCAGAGTCTCCTTTTCTAGGGTCCTGGAATGGGCTCAACCCACAGAGCCAATCCAGGGTTGACTGCCTGATGACCCATAACTGCCACAAAACCTGAGTAACAAATCAACCTTTTTTTGTCAGAACTGAACTTTTAGGATTGTTTGTTGCCTCAGCAAAGCTGACTAATAAAAGTTTAAACTTTATTCTGAAAGATAATGGGTTTTTAAAATGATTACAAAAATGTCCTCTTCTCCCTTCTCTGGCAGTCTCACGAATTTCAACCATGAACAAAACCTAATTTTGATTCCTGACTCTGTTCAGATTCAGTTGCTTTTTTTAAAATCAGAGGCATTCTGAGGGAACAGAATAGCAATTAGCTGAGTAGTCCTTCATTGTAGCCACTGATTGAGATTCACCTGGAATCCACATAAAGCTGATAAATAGTGCTGTGGGTGTCCAACACTGTGTCGCTGATGGCAGCAGAAACATCCCTTCCTTCGGGATGGTTGAGGATCTCACCAAATTGCCAGATAAAAATAAAGATTTCAGATTTAAAGTTGCAGCTTTATTTTCCAGGATGGAATATTCCATTCAGAATCAGCAAAGAAATAAATGGCCAGATGTTTCCTGCTGAGAGGGCCTCTAGGCTCAGTAACGCAGGCCGTGGTACTGACGATATGTGCTGTCACACATATAGGCGAGCAGGCAAGTTTAACCTACATACGGTGAAAAAGAAAAATTGGAGAATACATTCTGTTATTATTTCTATTTCTAATGTGTCTTCTTGGTTGAACACCAGCAAAGGTCATGGTCATGTTGAATGGGAGGGAGTGGGAAAGATGGAGAATGCTTGGATGGTGATGCCACAGATGATAAAAAATTTGAAACAGCACAGTGAGCTCCTGAGTAAGTTAAACTTCAATTACAAGAATGGCAAGCAAGGCCTGGCACAGTTGCCTAGTAGCTAAAGTCCTAACCTTGCATGCACTGAGATCCCATATGGGCGCCAGTTCAAATCCCGGCAGCTCTATTTCCAATCCAGCTCTCTTCTTGTGCTTGGGAAAGCAGTCAAGAACAGCCCAAAGTCTAGGGACTCTGCACCCAGGTAGGAGATCTGGAAGAAGCTTCGGGCTCCTGGCTTCAGATTGGCTCAGCTCCAGCCGTTGCGGGCACTTGGGGAGTGAATTAATGGACAGAAGATCTTCCTTTCTGTCACTCCTCCTCTCTGTATATCTGACTTTCCAATAAAAATAACAATGAATCTTTAAAATAATGGCAAGCAACCAAGGCCAGTGTTACGTAGCATGTGAATCGGTTGCCTCTGATGCTAGCATCAGTTTGAGTCCCAGCTGTTCCACTTCTGAGCCAGGTCCCTCTTAAAGGCTTGCAGAAGCAGTAGAAGTATTTGGGCCCTTGAAACTAACTTAGGAGACTCAGATGAGGCTCTTGGCTTCAGGTTGGCCCAACCCTGTTCATTGCATCATTGCAGCCATCTAGGGAATGAATCCACAGATGGAAGGTCTGGCTTGTTCCCATCTCTCTCCCTACTCCTCCCATCTTTCTCCATAGCTTTGACTTTCAAATACCTAAGTAAATATTTATCTAAGCACTTGAACTAGATTCCACTGTTTTCCTGAAGCCATTTAGCCAGGCCCTGCCTTGGAGATTGGCACTCAGGACATGAACTGGAGTCCAGATGCTAGCATTGTAGACAGTAGAGTTACTTGCTATGCCACCATGCAGGCTCCCTAAAGTTGTGCTTTTAAATCTCTGAAACTAAATTTCCTTAATGTAAAATGAAAGTCATAGTAACTCTCTGATATGCTCATTATGAGGAAAAAATGAGAAAAAGAAGGGGAAGTACTTGGTGTGAGTAGGTGTTCAGTAAAGGCTAGTAAATTTTCAGTGTTGAACTTCAGTTTTTAGCTTTCTTCCTCATCTTAATGTCCAATCCCTGGTCATTCCATATGCCTAGCTACTCGTCCATACCTGCTGTGATGTCAGTGTGTGGTACCCTGCCTTCCCTGTCATTGATGGGTAATACTCCATCTCCTCTGAAATAGCAGTTAAGGATACAGGAGTTCATCTGTTATGTTAATAAATTAATCCAACAAGTATTTCTTGAGTACCACTCTGCACCAGCCACTAGGTGCAAGAATATAAATGTGAGCAGTCTCCATGGTCACCTAGCTGCAGTGAAGTGAGGAGACAGAGGGTAATGAGCAAAAAACAAACCAAAGAATGTAGTAAATCAAGCAATGATAAATGCTATAAAGAAAATGAGAATAACATAAGAAGCAAAGAGAGTGCCAGAGAAGGGGCTACCATTTCATATCAGGAAGTCAGGAGAGGCCTCATCAGGCCTGGTGCGATGGCTCAATTAACGAATCCTCCCCTTGCAAGCATCGAGACCCAATGTGGGTACCACTTCGTGTTCCTGCTGCTCCACTTCTGACCCAGTTTCCTGCTTGTGGACTGGGAAAGCAGTGGAGGACAGCCCACAGTCTTGGGACTCACACCAATGTAGGAGACCCGGAAGAAGCTCCTGACTCCTGGCATCGGGTCAGCTCAGCTCCAGCCACTGCAGACATTTGGGGAGTGAGCCAATAGATGGAAACTCTTTTTTTCCCTCTCTCTCCTTCTTTGCCTTTCCAACAATAAATAAGTAAACCTGAGAGACCTCACTGTGGTGACCCCAGAAATGGAGTTTAACACAGTGGAGAGGCTCAGAGAAGGGAACAAGATTGTCTTGTTCCAGGAATGACAATCATCTGACTCAGCAGAAAGAGCCCACAGAGAGGGTGGGGAGCTCAGTCTCGGAGAGCCTTGCTGGTGATGAGAAAGGACCGATTTTCACTCTGACTAAATCAGAAAGCCAGAGGAGGAGTTTAAGGGGAGAAGTTATATGATTTTACTTGAAATTTTAAACATGTTCTCTCCATATGCTGTGTTGAAAATAGTTGTCAGTGGAGGAAGGATGGAGGGAAAGACAAAGTGAAGGCATGTAAGAGGTGAGAGACAATAGCAGTTGGACAAGATGGTAGTTAAGGAGGTGGTAGATTATGTCTGTTGTCTGGATATATGCTAGGGAGGGACTAACAGAAAGTTTCTGACCAATCAAGATCGTGGTATGAGAGGGAGAGAGAAAGCAGACAGGGAAGATCCCAAGGATTCGGGTCTGGACTAGTCAAAGAATGAGGAAGATGGTTGCAGCAGGAGTTTTTGAAGAGAGAAAGAATCTTGTGTTCACATAGGCGTCTGGAGAATTTGAAACTTTGATGACATATCCAAGTGGAGATTCAGTGGGCAGTTGGATGTATGGGTCTGAAGTTAAAGGAGGGAAATCTCGGCTTGGGACATGGATTCAGGGATTAAAGACATATAGAAGGAAAGTTTAAGCTGCAAGATCAGAGAAGTCACTGAAGGAGTGAAGCGAGAGTAAACAAGGAAAATGAAGGAAAGGAAACCAGGAAGGGGCAGCCAGTGGAGAGAACTGAGACCCAGGCAAAGACAGCATTGGAAGAATGAGAAGGGGCCCGTTGTGTAAATGCTGCTGGTAAGTTGAAAACATGCAGAATGAGAATGGCCATCAAATTTAGCAAATGTGATGGTCTGTGGATACATTGATAAAAGCATTTTGGATGGAGATATTTTGAGAATAAAAATCTGACTACAGTGTGTTTTTTAAACAAGACTACAAGGAGGAAAGGATTGGAAGTAGTGTGTTTAGAAGGATTGTTCCAGGAGATTTTTCCTAGGTGGGAGCAGTAGCTAGAGGGGAAAGTGGGGTCAAAAGAAGGTTGGCTTTGTGTTTGCCAGATGGGCTGTAATTCAACATGGTCCCATACAGTTAGGGATGAACCAATGTAAAGCTAAATCATGTTGGTCAGGACACACAGGATAATTGCTGAGAATGTGTTTGTGGATAAGCAGTAAGGGATGGCATGAAGTCCACAGTGGAAGGATTTGACTAAAGATAAGAACCTGATTAAATCAGCAGCAGCAACAAGAAGGAAGATGGGACACATATACAGACACATACAGTTGGGAAAAGTGAGATTCAATTGAAGAGGGGAAATGTCTTCCGAGAACTTCTTTTTCTGCTTCCTCCACTGCCACGACCCAACAGAAAACAGTGTAAGGATTGGAGATGAGCTAGAGATTTTAAATCTGGAAGAGACCATGTGCAGTAGCAAAGGGGAGTACAGGATTGAATTGATTGTGACAGGTAGGATTATCAGTTTACTGTGCCCAAGGAGGCTGAAAGACTTGTCAGTGTGGTAGTGAGGATTTTCTCCAAGAACAAGCAGCTACTGATATGCAGAATGTACAATAGAAGAGCTGGATCTTAACAACATTCTATCACATATAATAAATGAAAGGAGGAAAGGAGATTTAGAGGTGGATACAAGTGAGCAATGTTCAGTGATGACCTCTGGCTGTAAGCTGAGTATGAAGGGAAGCAAAGACTTTATGCAAATATTGGAGCTAGATTGTGGCCCTGGTGTGGTTAAAGAATTATTGAAGGGGAATATATGTGGCACCATGCTTAAGCCGTTGCATGGGATGCCTACATCCATACTGAAATGTTTGTGCTTCCAATCCAGCTTCTGGCTAATGTGTGCCATGGGAAGCAGAAGGTGATGCCTCAGGTCTGTGGGTCCCTGAAACACAACAGAAATTGTAAATGGAGTCCCAGGCTCTTGATTTAAGCTTGACCCAGCCCTGGCTATTGTAGGCATTTGGGGAAGTGAACCACAGATGGAAAATATTCTTTATCTCTCTCTCTTGCACACATGCTCTCTCTCTCCCTGTGTACCTGTGTGTGTGAGTGTGTTCATTCATCTCTGCCTTTCAAATAAAATAAAAATAAGTTAATTTAAAAGAATTGTTGGAGTTGGAGTTAGAGTAAGACAGTGTCCTGGGAAGCAGGTATGAGAATTGGATCCATGCAATGGTCAGGCCTAGGGTATGCCTGCATAGAGGCAGCAGACACGATAAGTAATCACTAACCTGGAGCTTATGCCCCCAAGTAAACACTTAGAGGAGAGAAACCATAGTGTGAAGTCTGTGTCTTTCTCCCTAAGCAATTAGCATCATGCTAAAGTGTTAGCAAGGGCCTCCTCAACGTTTATGAATTCATTTGAATCAAAAGTTTAGGAACAAGCATTTGGCCTAACAGTTATGCCGTATGGAATGCCCATACTGCTATCTGGGTGTCTGAGTCCAACCACAGCTCCACTCCCAAGAGCAGGTTCTTGCTAAGGGGCACCCTTGGAGGAGCAGTGATGGCTCAACTGGTTAGGTCTCTGCCATCCTTGTATGAGACCCGAGTTGGGTTCCTGGCTACTGAAAGACATTCAGCGAATGAATCAGCTTATGAGATCTGTGTCTTTCTCTCTCCAATAAGATAAATAACTAAAGAAGTAGTAAGAAAGAAAAAAAAAATTAACCTCTGGGGATTTTTTTTTTAAAACCTCAGAACACCAAGATTGTACTATTACTTTTTGCATTCCACCCTACCCCCAAGTTACTGCCAATAAGATCAACTAAATGAGAGCCCTGTCAATAGACACATTAAAGTAATGGTTTCAACTATCCAAAGCCAACCATAACGTTTCATGGCAGGAAGTCAATTGTGATTGGTGAAAGCATGGTTTTTGAACCTTGGCTGCTAAGTAAGAACAGCCAGCCGGCCACTTAGTGTCTGTGTGTCAGTGTGACCACGCTGTTTTACAGCTATTATCCGATCAGCAGACACCCTCTGAAGGGAAGAAAATTGATTATATGTTTTTTGAAAAAAATGCCTAAAAATGAAAGTGGCATTTGCATTAGACATCCATAGGGGCCTCTTGCTAGAAACCTGGAAACACAACACAGCAAATTTCCCATTTGCTTTAACTGGATGACTTCACTACTTTAATCTGCATTTCAGTGTGCAGCTGAATACACAGGTGAAAAATACCAGTCAATGGGGGAAATTATTTTCAGTTTTAACTAGCATTAGTGACAAGCTCAGAAAAATAAAATAGGAGGAAGAAAAAACACCCTTTGAGGTCATGAGCTGGGAGAATAAAAATAAAGTGAGGTCTGCAAGGTAAATAAATAAATAAAGCCTTGTAGGAGAAACTGGACTGCTCTGCCTAGCAATGGGTGGTGGGGGAGGGGGGGCGGGGCAGTAACTGGGAGGCTGAGTTTACAGCAATCAATCAAACTTGCTTATACAGAGTGGATTTGGCAAGGGAGCAGAACGGGTGGCAGGGCTCACGTTCATGTTTGGGCAAATCTAGGCTTGCTGCACATCTGCCCTGCCCAGGGAGATAGGTGTGACCCTCACTCCCTTGTGGTGCTCAGCAGTGCACAGAGCTTGCTGGCAGAGTCCTCACCAGCTCTCTGGCGGCACCCCCATCTCATCTTGTGACTACAAAGACAGACTCAAAGGGAAGGTACTCCAGGGCGGCAGCCACTCTGAGGGACAGCAGTGGTTCAAGCCACGTAGCCTGTGCCCGGCACACCTTGGATACCTCCACCAGCCCCGACGTGAGGTACCATCTGAGGGGCGTATCTGATTGCCATTTTCAAATGGCAGAATAGGGAGAAGCAGTTCCCTGGCAATGGACCTTCCTCTTTAAGACTCACATCTGCTGCTCCCACCCCACTTTTTAATTAATTGATTAATTAATGTGTTTGAAAAGGTCAAGTAGAGGGTGTCAGAGAGAAACAAACAGACAGACAGAGAACATCTATCCACTAATTCATTGGTCCACTCTTCAAATGGCCATATCTGTCAGGGCTGTATGAAATTGAAGCAAGGAGACAGGAGCTGCGTTCTGTTGTCGTATGTGGGTGGCAGGGGCCATCCTCCACTGCTTTTCAGGTGCATTTGCAAGAGCTACATAGTAAGTGGATAACTGGAACTTGAACTGGCATTTTGACAGACAGCTATTGTCACAAGCGGTAACTTTACCCACTGTGCCACAATGCTGGTGCCTGTATCTTTCCCTTTTTCTTCTCATTGCCCAAGAGGACCTAACCCTGGGCTGTTGTATATAAGCCCCAAATCCTGCCACAGGTGTTTCTTCTAGCCCTCCTTTGCAGTGATGTGGGTTAACTGAGGTCTAAGATGTCAGCTTTATGCCTGGTTGAAAATCACTCATCGGTTGTTGTTCTGGAACTCCTCAGCTTGCATTCAGTGCCTCCACAATAGGCCCCTATTTTGCAATCTTGTGTTGCACCCTTCTGCCCTTGGCCATCTTGGAATGGCCGTATTCTCAAATCTGAGCCCCTGTGTGTTGCCAGCCATATCTGTATGTACTGGCTACATGCCGTACCCAAAATGGCGCCGGCCAGAGAAGCCACATCTTGGTGTTTGGTGCAGAGTCACGTAGCCTTCGCAGTGCTGCGCAGGCGCCTAGCGCATGCGCAGTGAGCTGCGGCACGGCAGGCACGTAAACACTGGGACTGACGAATCCAGTCGCCCAGAACCCTGCGTAATCATGACGCCGACCTATCATCGGCGGAGGCGGGGCCAGACAGCACATAAGAGCAGACAGACTGCCGGGATCTGGGCCTCTTTCCGCTTCATGTTGCTGTGCACAATAAATTTTACCGCAGGAGGCTTCACTCGTGTCTGCGTCTTATTGCTGGGCGGTAAGACACGTGGGCGCGACACCTGTGTCCGGCATTCAATTGCACTCATCTCCCCCTTATATGTACCCATTCTGCCTACTTCTAGTCCTGCAGAGTTCAGGTCCATTTTCACCTGCTTACTGCTTTTCCCACCCCTCCAGTCCGTGGCATTTCTTCTGGGGGACATTGTCTTCTGTTGAACCCTCTGGACACACTCTTCTTCACCCTTCTGCCCTACCCTGTACCTGGAAGGCTCAACAGCCTCGACTGGCTCCCCTCCTCCTCCAACACTGGGCTCCCTGTGGTTTTCCTCCTCCCAGCACCCACCTTCAGAAACAGCCTCCTTTAAAAAATTCAGTTCTCGAGTTACTCAATTTGAATTTACCATCTGCTTCCTGCCAGTACCTTGTCTGATATCTATTTCTTTATATCCTCTCAGGCCTTATTTATTGCCTTAAGAGTTCATGTACCATATGAAAGACTGCCTTGAAGTAAGAGCTGTTTTCCTCAGTGAGTCCCTATTCCCCACGTGATTGAAATTTCCTGCAGGCAAGGATATGTATGCTACCCCTGTGGATGCTTGAGCTTTACCTTGCCAACTCCTGCCAACAAAAAACTCAGCATGCCACGGGATGGTTTTAAGTCCATAATAAACAAATCCTTTACAGGCCAGCGTTCCAGGATAAACATCAGAATGCACTGAGGGAGAGGAGCAAACCAGAAAGGGTCTCAAGCCTTCACCGTTCTCTTTATTTAAATATATCATTTCTCGCTGCCTATTTTCTTATCCATAAAGTCAGGGTTATGTAGCCATTCTCTGAACTTCCCAGAAATGCACCAGAATTAAATCACACAAAGCATATGAATAGCAGTACTTTTTAAGCTATAAAACATTGTGCTTTATACATGTAAACAATTATTACCATAAGCAAGATAATAGCCGACCAGCTATGAAAACTAGTACTCAAAAGATTGGTGAGTGTTGCAAACTTTGAAAAACTTATGTAAAATTAGGCTATGAAATTTGAAAATATTGTATGGAAACACCTAAACTTTGAAGAAATTTTCAGCGGACACTTGGGTGTCTTTTAGTATCTTAAAACCCTCAATAAGGAACACCAACTTTGGTTAGAAAAACAGACCTTTGGAAAGCCTTAACAAATACACAATTGAAAGTCATTATAATGCAAACAGATGATTGGATGATGCCAGCAAATGATTTGATGGTATAATAAACCTTTCTCCTCCAGGTAATTGGTTCCAATTTAATCGTGTTCAGAATGAAGCAAATTATTACTGGAACTCAAAGACCTACATTGGCCCCAGTTTACTTTCTCCCTGGTCACTTCAAACAAGCTATGAATTGTACGGATCTGATAACCAACATTCTTTCTCGTAGAAATGATTGCTAGAAGTTCTGGAAAACAATTTTTTCAAGATTAAGGAAGCAACCAATTACTCTAAGGTAGACCTGTTCCCATAACTTCTGTGAAATCATAAGCACAAATGCCTAGCTCAGTGACTGGCACATGGCATCCTTTGGAGCGTTATCTCCCTCCTTCTGTTCAGACACATACAGATCCTCTATATTATTACCTTAAGCATGCAGAATAATAGATGCGAAGTGCACATGGGTTTAATGGTAAATATGTTATGTGTGTTACATTTAGCAGCAGCATGATACAGATTGTGCTTTTGGAAATTTAAACAGAGCAAAATATTCACATATATGCTTTTCATTATAGTAAATATGCCGTGCATTAAGAAAAATTACCACTTGTCAGAATTTCTCAGCAAGAGAATTTCTGCCTAAGACTAGTTGCTGGGGATTTAACGTCGATCTCTACAGTGTCTTTGTGCCTGATGTGAATCGTGGAGATGAGATGTGTGGAGTGTTTTGTTCAGTTGTCCTTGGCAGTAAGAGTTACAAGCTTATTCTCTAGACAACATAAATAGGCTTCGTGAATGGTCACCAGGTTGGATGACAAGAGAGTTACAAATAACTCATTAAAACCTGTCTTCATTTCTTGTCAGGAGAATCATATAATTAAGGGAATATTGAGGATTATATCATACCAAAACTCGCACGTAGGTTGGATTTGGGTGATGTGATCTTTTCTTTCCACCTCTGCTGCTTTCCTTCCCAGCTCTTGCTCCTCTGCCACTCTCTCTCTGCTGGGTCCATCTCCAGGAACAAGAGTTCATGGCTACTACTGGATTACAGCTTCTGATCGCCCATTCTGTGGGTTCCTTGATGTCCTCTCCACTCTGTTTGGCAAACTCCACATTTCACATGTCACATGTTCTGTTCAGTGGGTTGGAGAGAGGCTCCATCACCACACAACAGAGCATGTTTCTTGGAGCTCCTAAAGCAAACGTGACTAGGTAATTGCTCGGTCAGTGAACAAAACAGTTGGTACTAGTGTCCCTGGCAGAAGAGTCTAAGCATTCTAGGAGAGAATGCTTCCTGTGAGGTCTCTTCTAGCTCTAAGAATCCGTGACTGACAATTCAGAACAAGACTCAATTAATATGCATTGGTGGATACAAATCCAGGTGTTCTCAGACACTCTCATTTATTTCTTGTAACAAACCAGGGAGCAGTTTTATGATCGCTCATTGCATCTAAGATGTCCATAGTGGTAAGGTGAATCATTATTTAATGACTCACTAAGATTAAAAGAACATTGCCAATTAGATTTGACACAATGTTCTCTTATCATTTAGTTTTAAATTCTGTACATGTCAAAAGTGTCTTCTTAAGACTTACAAAGATATGCATTTTCATTATGTGTCATTTTCACGTGTGTACATTGAAAGGAAAATAGCAAAACCAATTAGCTAAGGTGCTTGAAAACCTTCACTTTCAGAATCTGAGTTTTCTGAGTTATTATTATCCTAAATATTTAAACTTGATGTCATCCTTTGGGTCATCCAGCACTTGGTTACCTACTGCTCTTTAAAATGTGCTCTAGAAGTTGGCATTTAGTCTAGTGGTTACGATACCCATGATTCACAGTATAGTGCCTAGGTTCAATGTCAAGTATCTGCAACTGATTGGTTTTTCTTGTTGATGTAGAATGTGGGAGGGAGCCGGGATAGGAAAAGCAATTGAGTTCCTGCTGCCCACATGGGAGACTGGAGCTCTCTGTTGCTGATCCAGCCCTGGCATATGCAGAGGGAACCTGTAAATGGAAGCACACATATCTTCTCTCTCTCTTTCCCTCTCCTTCTCTCTCTCCCTTTTCCCTTCCAAATAAAAATAAAAGGGAAGTGTTCCACTATTGTCTCTGAAATTTTCTTGATGTTAAGAAATTGTTTTTATTTGACAAGAAGTTGTGGAAAAAATTTTCTACCCATGACCAGGATTCACATATCTTCTCCAAATTATTTAGTAAAGCTATAATCCAGCCATGTCTGCAGTAAGTTCATAAGCCACAGCATACGTGTGTTGCTCTGCCAAGGCTGTAAGGTGTTGCCACCTGTAAAATATTGAAGCTACAAATGGGAACATTAAAGTCAACAAAGCAGGTGTAATGCCCAATTTATGCATGGGGTTTAGGGTCACTTCCCAAGATCCCATGTGGAAGAGGTGGGAAGGGAGTTAACAGTTACTAAGTCTCTACTTATTAGGGTGTCATAGACACTTCCTGTTATGTCATCTAATGTTCAAGGAAACTCTTTGGAGTGTGTACTGCTTTACACATGAGAGAAGGCTAAACAATATTCTTGTGAGCATAGATCATAAAATGGTAAAACCACAGTGTAAACACAGATCTGTCCTGCTCTGGGCAAGTCTAGTTCATAAAGATCTGATTATAATTAGAGGATTACTGGCACCATGGTTCAACAACCTAAACCTGTACCTTTAGGCACTGATATTCCATATGGGTACTGGTTCCTGTCCCAGCTGCTCCACTTCCCATCAAATTCCCTACTTATGATAGCCTTGGAAAGCAGTAGAGGATGGTCCAAAGCTTTGGGACTCTGTAACCACATGGGAAACCTGGAAGAGGCTCCTGGATCCTGGATCCTGGCCTCAAATCAGCTCAGCTCCACCTGTAGTGGCCATTTGGGGAGGGAGTGAAATAGCAGATAGAAGATCTTTCCCTCTTTCTTTCCTCTTTGTTAATTTGCCTTTTGAATATAAATAAATAATTTTTTTTAAAAAAAAGGACTGGAAAATTGAACAAGGAAGACATCTAAAATGTAGGGAGAGAACATTGTTTGACAGATCAACACAAAATCAGTACCAAGAGTGCACATGAGCGAGGGGTGCCTAACCCTGGTGTCTGCCATCCGAAGGTTCAGGCTGCCTACTTGGAATGAGATCTGCCCCTAGCTCACTGCCTTTTATACTTAAGCTAGGGACACGGTCTTCCCAGCTTTCAAGAGTCTATCTCAAATCACACAGGGAAATCACAGTACTGGTCTTCTGCATTATATTTTATGTCCCATCAACTAGCCTGCTGCAGATCTGACCATGGCTTACTGCAGAGTCTAAATCCTATACTTTTGTTTTTGTGTTTTGCTTTTTGTGGTGACACTGGTGCTTGGTTGTAGGAGAGCCCCTAAAACATCACCTAAGAGATCATTAATTTTTTAAATTCATTTAATTCAACAGAAAACAATGAACTGAGAGCTATCTGGTATACAGGGAACTTGAAATGAGAGCACAGCTGTTGCCAAGTACTGTCCCTGAGACTATTTCTTGTGTGGGCAGAGAATGCCTGGACCTAAGACTTCATGCTTACAGATTATACTGTTATTCTGGGCAACTCAAGGTCTTGGTGGGAAACCAGGCTGTATGTTTGTGAAATGAAAAGCTCAAAGGTAAGAAATTAAACAATGCTAGTACTCTTCATAGAATAAAAGTGTTTTACTTTTCAGCTTCTGCTGTCCAGATGTTCCTGAGGTGTAGCCACAGGAGGCACAGCCATCTGCCACTGTAAAATCTTGGCAGATGGTCCATTTCCCAGTTCCATGCTATGGCCTTGGACAGAGTTACTGGCATGAAGATAATGTTGATTACCCTATGTGAGACTCCCTTCCTTAGCTGTAATGCCTCTGTTGAGCTTTATGAGATGTGATAAACATCAAGCGTCGTAGCAATAGTCAAGAGCTAACGCCCACCGAGAGTATGCCACGTTTCTGACATTTCTTCTCGCTCACTTCGCACAGCCATCACTTGAAGTACCTGTCATTTTTCCATTTCTAAATAAGATACTGCGCTTTTGAGAAGACGAGCTGACATGCCAATGTCCACACAGCCTTCCGATGGCTGAGTCAGAGTTTGAATCAAGGCCCGAGTGACTGTCCACTGTCAGCTAGTCCACATTGCCTCGGAATGTGAATTCCTAAGGTGTGGGCTGGTGGCCTCCATGATGACTGATCAGAGAGATTCCTAATCCAGGAAAAGAAAAAATGAAATGAAATGACTGAGGGCAAAGGTAAATTCTGCCCCAGTTTGTATAATCATAGATTCAAAAACAAATAAACAACAACAACAAAACAGCAGGCACAAGAATCAATACTGGGTTTTCTCCTGCCTTCAGAGCTGTTCACTGTTCATTTGGGCTTGATGCTGATCACTTCCTTTTTCTTCTACTTGGCCACAAGCCAGTTTGCACAATTTGGGGACCCTGATTCTGCTCATTTGAACCTTCTGGCCCATGTCCAACCTCGATCCTGAAAACCTACTCTTTGGACTTGCCTGATACCAGCAGTTGTGGTCTGAAGCCATCTTCTCTTGAGCTCTGCAAACCAAGTTGATGCAATGAGCTCAAGACAGAGGGTTTCTAGGAACTGGGCGAGAGATGGGAAGATGAGTCTCCTTGATTGTTGCCAAAAGATCTAGATCTTTCTAATGCATTGAATAGGAGATAGCAGGATGCAAAGAGATCTGTATGGATAAACCATAGGTGAGTGATCAAGAGCTATTAGAATTGTACGGTTGAGGTTGGGTGTCTAATGTTGGAGACCTGACATCACACACATTAGAAGGGTTAGAGTCCGCCCAATCCTGGTTCAAAATTCAATAGTGGGATTCCAGGCACAGGAAAGTAGAAATTATTAGACAATATGTGTGTGAAGGTGGAATTCATCCTGAGCAGATGAATTGCAAAAACTGTGGTGGTTGGAGTCAATGTGATGGCTCCATTGGCTAATCTTCTGCCTGCAAGTTGCGGCATCCCATTTAGGTACCAGTTCTATTTTTGGTTGCTCCATTTGAAGTCCAGCTCCCTGCTTATGGATTGGGAAGCAGAAGAGGGTGGCCGAGGTCCTTGGGCCTCTGCACCCATGTGAGGAACTCAGAGGAAGCTCCTGGTTTCTAGCTTTGGATTGGTTCAGCTCTGGCCATTGCAGTCATTTGGGGTAGTGAACCAGTAGATGAGCGAGCTTTCTGTCTGTCTGTCCTTCTCTATAAATCTGCCTTTACAATAAAAATTAAATGTTAAAAAAAACTGAGGCAGAAATACAATTAGAAGCTATGATTCAAGGAGAAAACCTAAACAGAACTTCTATCATTTTTTTCCCTCTTATTCTCCAACTTTTGCTTTTGTAAATTTATCTTCCTTTGCTTCATTAGTTAATTTACTCACTTGATGGATTCTTACTGAGCTTTTATGACTGTACATTGACTTTATTCAGGGAAAATGTTTGTTCTTATTCAATTTCCTTACCAAGAAGAGCATTATTCAAAACGTATCTATCTCCATATGTCCTCTCTGGAGTGTATTATGGACTCTTGACTGACTCATTTTATTCCTTAATAATAAATAAATGCTCAGCTCAATAAATGCTAAATAAATACTCAGCAGCTTCTCATTAAGGAAATAGAGGCAAGAGTTAGACCCATGATTCGTTATTATCTCAGTGACGAAAATTCCAAACAACGTTCTGGCCATCAGTTCTGAGCAACTGATTTGTCCTTCTACTGTATCCCATTTTCCTTAAAATGGAGGGTAGAAAGGAGAGAGCGGAGCAAGCTGAGTGGAGAAAAGAACAAGCAAATAAAAGGAAGGGGTCAGAAACAAAGGGAAGAAAGGAGATAAACTAGTTATTTTACCCTGCTGATCTGAGGATAATTGACAGGGAGCTCAATGAGCATCTATCAATGCTGGAATTGTGGTTGGGCATGTGTGTATGTGTGTGCACACATTTGTGCATGACATGCATGTTCATGCACATAAGCAAGCATATGTTTTGCTACTATTTCAAAAATTGTATCATAATACATTGCATATTGGAGGAGTCATTTATTCTAGCAGTGAAGACTGGTAGAAATGCTCCCCACCATAATAGAGTGTCTAGGTTTAATGCCCAGCTCTGACTCTTGACTCAAGTTTTCTGTTGGTGTGGACAATGGAAGGCTGCAGAAATAGCTTGAGTGGTTGGGTTCCTGCTGTCTCTGTGGGGTCTCCATCCTTCACCTGGCCTAGTTATATCCTAGTTCTCGCCGTTGTATGTGTTGAACAAGCAAGCCAATATGTAGGAATTGTTCCTGTATATCTCTCTGTTTCCCTGCTCCTCAAATAAATGTACAACTGTTTTTAATGTATTGCATTTAATCCACAGCCAGGTGCTACTCAAGTGCTTTACAACAAAGATCAGTTATAATCAATTTACTAAATATGCCAAACTGAATAGGCCCCAACCTGAAAATGAAATTCTCCTTCTTCTTCGGCTCTCACTTACCATTCCTTGATTGAGTTACTTAAAGTTCTCTTTTAATTGCAACCTGTTTGTTCTCTTCCAAAAGGTCGGTTTTGACTCAGATATATATTGTTGACTCCCATCCTATCTGCATGTTTAGGTGACTATACCAGTGCAGAAAGTAATGCCAAACTGCCCCTTGGGGGCATCCTGTATGATAGCCAGCTCTCTAACTCTTCATATGTGCCTTTCAGCTGCAAGGTCACCAAGTGATTCTCCCAAACCTTGTAGTGACATCTGCATCATTGCTGTTTCCTACCTATGAGTTGCAACATCTGTTTCTCTCATTTTGAATTTTGGTAAATTCCTGTGCCAGAAATTCTGCTTGAAAGAATTCATCTCAGGGGCCTAACACCATAGCCTAGTGACTAAAGTTCTCCCCTTACATGTGACAGGATCTCATATGGGTGCTGGATCATGTCCCAGCCGCCCTACTTCCCATCCAGCTCCCTGCTTGTGGCCTGGGAAAGTAGTCGAAGATGGCCCAAGACCTTGGGTCCCTGCACCCATCTGGTAAACCTGGAAGAAGCTCCTGGCTTCAAATTGGCTCAGCTTTGGCTGTTATGGCCACTTGGGGGAAGATCTTTCCCTCTGTTTCCTTCTCTCTGTATATTTGCCTCTCCAATAAAAATAAATGAATCTTTTAAAAACCTATGTCAGAATTCTTGATCATCCTGTTAGTGCCGCTCACCAGAATTACTTTTGCATGAGTATTATTCATGAGTCACTATGACATGACAGCCACTCACATGCAGATTTGTTTCATTCCTATGGCTTCTGACATTATGAAAAAATCTTCACACTTCTCTTCCCTTTCCCATTAACTTAATAGAGTCTTAGCAGCTGTTCACTGCAGAATCACTGAGCAGCTGATAATTCCAAATAAATGCTCTTCATAAATGGATAAAGCTCTTCAAGGGTTCACAACTGGTATTCAATTGGGTATAGACCAGTTTTCAATTTCTGAGTAATCTGGAGTTTGTTTAATCGTGTCAGTGTGGGCACAGCAAATTATTTCCAGTAATAATTACCATTTTTAAATGATTACTATCTGCCACACACTGCGTTTGAGATTTAGTTTTTTTCTAGTCTATCAAATAACTCTGTGTATAGTTTTCATTTTAAATCCAAAGAAAGTGAAGCAAAGAGAGATTAGGTAACCTGCCTGATTATCTGTTGAGTAATACCGGAATCCTTATCATAGTAAGCCTGCCGTTACCTCCTTTACCCTTGTAAATGAGATGTAAGGAAAAAAAAATGGGATCCAAGTATCGCTCAGGATGTGTAAGTCATGCCATGGGGAGGTTTTCTGGAGAAGAAACTCTTTTACCTTTAAGTAGCATTTTAGACTATTAATTGCTCAGGCACACTTTACTTTATTTGGTCTTCACCTAGCCCTTCTATGACATCATTCTTCTAACAGCTCAGAGAATTTCTAAGTAGTTTTTAGTGGAACAAAAAGATTAGAAATGTTCACCGAGGACACAAGTTGCATAGCCAGAACCAACTGCAATATTTTTGTAATTTTCACTACATGATTCAACATCCCAAAGATAGCAAGGAATCCTGAAAGACCAAAGACAGAAGCACTCAGCTGGCGGGCTGTCGTCTAACACTATAGAAACAGAAATGAAAGGCAAATACGTGATAAAATGCAATGCTTTTAGCATGTACATCCACACATAACACATAGCAACCGATTTCAATGATGCTTTGGCATGGTTTCCATAGCAATAGAGGCTAGTTCCAGTAGAATTTGTCAACTTAAAAACAGTATGCGTCCCTCATTACAGAAGACAAAAAGTACATCAATATTTGTTTTTCCATTATACCCAGACCATAATGCTGCATGGTGGAAGAAGATGTCCGGCTCACCACAGAGCAAACAGGGAATGAGGTCACCACTGTTGTTGGAACAAAGTGCAGGAGGAACGGCAATGCATGCAGGCCACCTAGTGTCACCTGACTTATGCTGAAACTGGCGCCCAGACTCCTTCAGCTCTGCATGCCAAAATGAGTTTAAATAAGCAAAAGTTTGCACTCATTTGCCTTAGTAGAAAGAAAATTAAAGAGAAGATGGAATAAACTTCTCCAGAAGGGACACTTACCCCTTAATGGGGCAGAAACTGGAAGACTGATACTCATCTTTGTGTGTGTTTGTCTGTGTATATGTGTATATGTGTATGTATATGTCTGTGTGTTTGTGTGTGTATTTGTGTGTCTCCATGTGTGTACGCATGCACCAGACACTATTCTCAGATTCTTCCATTAATGCCACCAGTTATTCTTCCCAATAGTCACATAAAGAAAGTGCCCAGCCAAACCCAGATATACAGATGTGAAAACAGCTAAGCCTCTTGACCAACAGTACCACAAAAAGCTAAGCCTCTTGACCAACAGTACCACAAAAGCTAAGCCTCTTGACCAACAGTACCAAGTTGGGGTGTGGCAATGCTAGGATTTGAGAGTTCCCAGACCTGCACTCAAATACTCTTCTACTCAGGCAATGAAACACAAGGAATTCACTTGCCCAAGTCCCAAGTCATTTCCAGGCCGGATCTTCATATGTAAATCAGGGTATCGGGAGAATGAAGAAATTCACAAGAAGCAAAGTGGTGAAAATAATGAGGGCACCTGCTGTTCTCATGCTTTAGAATAAACACAACTTGTCCTTCTAATGTCAAACAGCTCTCTTCAAAACTTCCTCTGCAGCTCCAACCCTGATAACAAACATTTAGTGGAACTACAATCTGATCCAATCATGATTATTGAGTTGGGGATTTGAAATTCCTTTGCTGTGTAGTTATTGGGGTGTTGGGAAGAATGGTAACTTCCTTGCAGCTAAGAAGTGATGATTTTATGAGATGGCCACATTTCACACATCGACCATCCTTGATGACCTTGTGAAGAAAAATTTTCTGGTTAAAAACAGGTACTGGAACCAGTGCTGAGGCACAGCAAGTTAAGACCACCACCTGTAATTTCAATATCCCATATGAGTACCAGTTTATGTTCTGTTTTCTCCTTTTCCAATCCTGCTCCCTGCTAACAACCCTGGGAAAGCAGAAGAAGATGGTGAAATTGCTTGGCATCCTGCCACTCACATGGGAGACCTAAATGGAATTGCAGACTCCTGGCTCTGTCCTGGCCCAGCACTAGCTAGAACAGTCATGCCAGGATGGAACCAGCGAGTGGGCACTCATTCTCTGTATCTTTCTGTCTTTGTCTCCACCCTTAGCTCTACCTCTTAAATAAATAATTGGATGTATTTTAAAAAAAAATAAAAACAGTGCCTGGCTTCAGACATTTCACCTGGCAATTCAAACACCAATATTCCACAGCTGAGTGTCTGAGTTTGATTTCCAGTTCTAGCTCTTGACTCCAGCTTCCCACTCATGCAGTCACTGGGAGGTAGTACTGATGGTTCAAGTCTCAAATATGGGAGACTTAGAATGTGTTCGCTGACCCTGGCTCTGGTCCTGGTCCAGCTCCAGCTGTTGTTGGCATCTAGGGAGTGAGCCAACAGATGGGAACGCAGGCGTTCTCTTCTTACTTCTCAAGTAAGGAATAAAAATATTTTCTAAATAAATTTTAAAATACTTTGGAA
The DNA here is from genome assembly GCF_017591425.1 of Ochotona curzoniae. Classification (NCBI taxonomy): domain Eukaryota; kingdom Metazoa; phylum Chordata; class Mammalia; order Lagomorpha; family Ochotonidae; genus Ochotona; species Ochotona curzoniae. Next base: position 28,916,411 of record NW_024467096.1, read on the forward strand.
CATATATGATGATACCAAAAAAAAGCAGGAAAGTTTGTGGGTTGTAGTATGGGGTTAAATGTCGGGGTGGCAACTTTAGATAGTGAAGAATGGATGTCACTTCTTCAGGAGAGACAAATGTCAGTTCTTTCAACTGTTAAGTTAGTGGTGTTAAGTAAGCTAGAAGACCCCACTAGGCATCAGTTTCCTAACCTATAAAATGGAGCTGATAGAACGACCCCATAGTGTTCTAGAAATTAGGCGACACAATCAATATAATCCTTTTGGGATGTTATCTGACACATTGCGTTACGCAATCTTTCTTTGGTCCTTGGATGCCGAAGCGAGTAAACTTTTCAAAATCCCTTAAATACGCCATGTATTCTAAGCCATCAATACCTTCCCACTCTTTGTCAAGAGCACTTGCCCTATTCTCTTTTCAAATCTCTTTTCTAATTTTCGAGGTGAACTCCAGTGCTTTGTGATTCACCCGGGCAGTCTTACGTATCTCTTCTATCTTCTATCCTGTTTCCAGTAATTCAGTATATAATGCTCATTAAATTTCTAGTAATCCAATACACAATGTGCATTAAGTTATAATGATTTGCCAGCAAATCTTTCTGCTCACTTAACTCTCTGAGTACGTATTAATCTTCAGGACTCGGCATGGCTCCTGGCAAGCAATACGCATTCAGTAACAGTTGGCCAATAGATGAATGGGCAAATTCTGAGTTTTGATACCAAATCCAACATCATGCCCAATAAATTAATATAAGAAAACCTTCTAGAGGCATCAATAATCCAGTCAATTAACCATGCAAGTTCTAACCATTAAAACCAACAGGCATTCTTATTTTGGTTTTAATTGAATCCCAAAGCTTTAGAAATTAGAGTCCAAACATACTTAAACCCAGAATAGATTACATAAACCACTTTGAGATAGAAACAGACTCTGGAACCAGCACAAAGAGGCAGATCACGACCCAAATTGCACCAGAATTTCACAGGATTCAAATTATTATTTCATGTCCTAATCAGCAAGTTATCATTGACTTTTTTGTATTTCAGTAAGTGTTCCAACTATTAATGCACTAGGAGACATAGGCAAATGAAACACATCAAGATTAACTAGCGAGGTTCTTCTTTTTCACACTGAATTAAGGGTTTGTGGAGATTGTTTTACCTTTTCATGGTCTCCTGGGGATATTCAGCTCCTGACAGTTTCCCTGTGTGGGAGCTGAGTCTGGAAAGCAGCCTGTCCACCCAGTTCAAAGCCTCGCAGCCTGGACCACTCTGGCACACAGGATGTAAGCAGATGGGGAACAGCAAAATACATCTGCTTTCTCTGAATGAGACCTGGAGAAATTCAGGCTAAAGACAGAATGCCACCCTCACATGGGCTGTTAACTAACCCAGGTAAGCTGCACTGGTGGCACCCAGGTAAAGCTAAAGGGCCCACGAAGAGGACAGAAAGGTGGACTCCATGAAAATTTTTCCCTGTGGCTGGATTTCATGGGGTGTCCTCAGATTAGAAGGACCCCCCAATTGCTTTTACAACCTGCAATGCCAAGGTCAAAATGCGTAAGAGAAGTGTACAGCGTATCTTTGAGATGCAGTGCAATTTGCAACTTACAAAACATCAGTAGTGGGAAGGCAGAAGCATGTCCACTTTGAGACCTACAGAACACGGTCTGTATGGCTCCTCACATTTCCACATGTCCTTTCACCCAAGGATGATGGTTATTCCCTACCTTGCTGTTTCATTTCAGTGTGTGGGCACTCCATGACAGCACCTGTTTGCTTGCTTACTGACATTTCCCCAAGGCAGAAGGACTCACTACTCTTACTCATGACTCTGGGAAAGACCTTGGCAAAAGTGAGTAGATCTTTCCCCAAACAGAGGTGGGGAACTTTCAGCCCATAGGCCATGTAAGAATCATTTCATCTGGCCATGCCAAGGCAATTGCTGGAGGGTCTCAGAAATTGTTAAAACTATAACAGGTGAATTTTAAAAATATTTATTTATTTATGTTGAGTTTTACATAGTTAATTAGGGTGATAAGGGTCAGGGTCAAGGGCTATAAAGGTGGGTGAGATCACCATTTCCATTTTCTCTTTTTTTTTCCTTCCTATATTTGGGGGGTAGGGGGAGAGAAGGAGAGAGGCCACACCCAGCCACCCAAATGCCTCTGCACCCTGGGATAGAGGACAATATCCAATGCCACTCCAGGGTCCCCAATGTGGGGCATGTTCTGAGGGCCCTGCTCAAGAAATTTTAATAGTTCAACAGTTCTGAATTATTGCTGATCTCACCACTCCAATCACGATGAAATCTCTTCAGAATCCACTGACTGACATAGTCCACCTTAGAGTCTCTGCCCAGGTATTCACTGTTAACATTTGGCTGGGGTAGTTGATTGATTTGTTCTGTCCTCCATCCTCTGCCATTGCACCAAATGTTCTTTGCAGGCTCCAATGTACTTTCATATCCTCCATGTGCACCTGGATATGCTGTCCACTGCTCCAACTTAGCCACTGAGGAGGCCCAGCTCTAACACATACACTCCATGATCAGACAATGGAACCTGCAATTCTCTCCATGACTGAGGTTCTGAGTCCAGTGAAATCAGTTGAGAATATCCTCAAAGAAACCTCATCTGAGGTGATCCCAGACCTAACAGCTGAAATTTTAAGTTGGTAATTTTGTGTGATCCATGAATTATGTTATAAATATCTACATAACCCTTGGCAGAAAAAAAAAAAAGGGTTCCCCATTTCTGAGTCAGCTCACAAAAAGCCCCATTCTGTCCTGATTGTCTATGTGGTGAGCTTTGCAAGGGGGAGGTCTGGCGGGGGTGGGTGGAGAACAGGAGTGGGTGACTCTCTTGCTGAAGTGCTGAGTGAGGAAGCTCATTCCTGCAGCTCCTAAAGAACATTTACCAGCCTAGTCGTGATCAGCAAAAAAGCACATACGTCGGACCCCATCTGTCAGACCATTTGGTTAGCAGTACAGGAAGGCAAAGGAGTACATTTACTAGCTCTCTGAAAAGGAGTTTGTAGACCCTGGATGCTATCTGCTGTGTTATCACCTTGTCTTATTTTCTGCAGCAAGGCGGATGGCTGGGTCAAACGGGCAGCCTCTGGTCCTTTAGGGAAACACCCCATAGTCAATTGGAGTCCCAAGAAAGAGGCCCTAGTGTGCAGTGCAGCCAGCTTCTGCAGTGGATATAAATGGACCCTAAGACTGATTGCAACTCACAAAGACATCCTGGAGGGCGGGGCTGGGAGGAAGAGTCCACAGCCAGCTTTTCCAAGCCAATGTAAGAAGCCTGCTTCAGTGTGAAGCCTCTTCAACCGCTCACGGCAGCTCTGTAGAACCAAAGCAAGCTTCTTCTCAGAGACACAAACATGTGCCTGGAGACATACTTCCTGCCCTAAGATCTGACCCAAAAGTAAGCAACGGCCAAGTTTGTTGTCTTACTCAATGTTAAGTTGTCCCTACCTGCAGGACATGATGCTCAAATCGTGAGGGTGGACTGGGAATGCCGGGCTGCTAGCCCAAGAAACAGACACAGGTACTTTGTTAAAGAGAATGCCCCATGCTCTTTATTTCACTCCTCATACATATGCCTTCTTCTCTAGGGAAGCAGAGGAATGGAAGGGGTTTCCTGGAACTAATCATCTATTTTGAAACAGGGGAGGAACTAACTACCTATACTGAAACAGGGGAGGAATTATTTGAACAGGAACAAGGGTGGAGGATCTGTTCCACTTGCTTTGCAGGGGATGGTCTGGCTGCAACATCCTGCTTGCTGTGGCCCTGCTTGCCCAAGGTAGGTTTTGCAACGCAGCAGGCTGTCAGGCATGCCAAGTTTAAGGCCCGTAAGTCTGCAGCTCCTAACAGTGAGTGTGCCATCAGTTCAACACATAATTAAAGAAACAAGATGAGAGCCGTGTACAGGCAGCCATATGTGGAACCAGCCCCATGCAGATTAGATGCATCTGATTCCCAAGTTCCTGCAGTTGCACAGTCCCCTGGTCTTACCTGGGAGTTGGGTAGTCACGTCCCTGCCACAGAAGAGAGCCATTTTCTGTCCCCAGCTGCAGTCTTCTAAACGACAGAAGTTCCACAGTCTGAATTCTGCTTGATAGATGAATAATCAGACTGCTTGCTCACAGAGCTCAAAAACTATCCATCTACTTGGAAAAATAGCAATTGTGATCATTTTCCCAGGATTTCTGGGAATTCCATAAATTTGTTTTAAAAGACCTAGAATGGTATGCGGCATATATTAGCAATACAGGAGATGGTAGGTAATGTGGTCAGACCTCTGTTGGGACAAAAGTGCGAACACAGCCCAAGCAAGCAGCCCAAGGGCGGGATGGCACGCAGAGCACTGCATGCGGTTCCTACCAAGTCCCTTGGTGTATGCTGTTTACACCGGGTGTGCCCGTCCTGAATGTTTTCTTTCTGGTTCTGCCCCCTCTTGGGTCTCTCTCTTAGAAGTCAGCACTCTTATGGGTCAGCACGAACTGTAAGCAGTGGTGGGTATGAGGCAGGACTTTGTTTCCTATTAGTGGTTTAATGAATATTCTTAACATGCTTAATATAATTATCATAATTATAATATAATTATTCCCATTTTTTTCTGTCACGCAATGTACTTTTTCAAATATATGGGCAGTGTTCCATTTAGTAGATATAACATCTTTTGCATAATTAATTTAGCCGTGAGTCAAGTTGTTTTTCACTTTTTGCCACATTTCATGATACTTTTACTTCCTGGAAATCTATGGGCAGCAAGTCTTGCTTACTTTCCGATTGTGTTTTGAGAAGTGCTGTGTATATACAAATGTATAGACTCTGTAAAGGTTTCCATAGTTTCTATTAGCAAATAAGAAGTGCACGTCTAGAGGGGACACCCTAAAGCTGTACCCGATTTTTCCCAAGGGAAGATGGGTCTTTCTTCATGGTCACCCCATAGTCATCCTTCAGATTCATCCAGTTCTTGTCATAGATAGCTTCTTAAAATAACCCAGTAGATTCAGAACAAAAAGGCACCTCAAGACGCTGCTAAAACAAAATGTCTTCTAATTGAGTTCTGGAAGTAGCACAAGCAGGTACATGTGGTTTATCTGATGTGGAGGAGTGAGTAAAGAATGCGAAAAACGAAGGCAATGAAAGATGCCCAAGTCAGTTACTACTGTGAATGCCTGGGACTCAATCCCCCAGGGCAACCGCTTGGACCCTGACTAGAGCAATGCCTCACAGCCATCCCATCCTATAGAGACAGGGGAGCTGAGTACTGATTGGCCAACTCCTGCTGTGCTGGAGAGTGCTGATACCCTGGCATTTCCTATGGCACAGTGGAGCTAGGAGGCCAAACAAGGACCTCAACAAAAGAATATACACTTGATTAGATCAGAGGTTTTGATAATCTGCTAATCCACTGAGTGTGCTGGAATGAGAACATGGGATGGGGTGGGGTAGTTCCCAACAGCTTTTGTTAGAATCTACTCCTAGAACATACACAGCTGTATCTCTGGAATACCTGTTTCAAATTGTGAAAAAGTGGCACTTTAAAAAACAGACTCGGTGGCGCAAGTGGTTAAGGTCCTCGCCTTGCACGCCCAGGATCCCATATGGGCACCGGTTCTATCCCAGCAGCCCCGCTTCCCTTCCAGCTCCCTGCCTGTGGCCTGGGAAAGCAGTCAAGGACGGCCCAAAGCTTTGGGACCCTGCACCCGCGTGGGAGACCCGGAAGAGGCTCCTGGCTTCGGATCGGCATAGCATCGGCCGTTGCGCTCACTTGGGGAGTGAATCACCAGACGGAAGATCTTCCTCTCTGTCTCTCCTCTCTGTATATCTGCCTTTCCAATAAAAAAAATAATAAAAATAATAAAAATAATAATAAAAATAAATCTTTAAAAAAAATAAAAAAATACCAGACTCAATTTATAACGTATCCTCTCCAAAATACAACATTCATGTACACCAAATGTTGGATAAGCTATGAAATCAGATTAACACACAACAGGAGAAAGTAAGTGTGGCTTCACATAAAAAATGATAATCAATTCCAAAACTAGTCTGCCAGTCTCATTTAATTTGAAAGGCAGAGAGACAATGAGAGGAAATTATAGACAGAAGTAAATGAAGATCCTCCATCTGTTGGTTCACTCAACAATTGCTTAGAACAGCTGGGTTTGGATCGGGCTGCAGCCAGGAGCTCATGACAGATGCTAGAGTATAAAGTAGGCTCCACGCCATGACTGCCTGGAAAGTGCTTTCCTCAGAGCCTGATGGCCGAGGCAGAACCCTCAGATAAGAGGCTGGGTCTGAGAATAAAGCAGAACCATGGTCTGCTCTCCAAGCAGCTGGCCCAGAGAACGCCCCAAAGGAGAAATAGCTGCATGGAACATAGAGGCAGTCAAAGCACAAGACAACCGCACAATGCCCCAAGCCCCCATGTGTTCCGGGCAATACCTCAAGGTGCCGCAGGGTAAGCAACACGTGCCTATGAGAGGCATAAGGCGGCTGGAGCACACTGTTAACACAGACAGGTCCTCTCCTGTGAGGCAGAGAGATGCTGCACACAGCAGGAAATTGAGGTAGAATACAAGCCTGACTTGGAGGGTCCTGGGGGCTCACAGAGCATGAAGAAGAACCAGCTGCCTTCTCTCCCACCCAAAGCTCTCGCAGACCTTAGATGGGACCGGAAAAAACTGGGAGAGATGGATTAAGAGCCGAATGTTCTACAGCACCATGTGGTAACTGTGATTAACAACCTTCAATTGTGCATTCTAATGTAGCAAGTAGAGGATTTGGAATGTTCTCAACACACAGAAATGATAACTGAAGTGGTGGGTATATTAATTTCCCTAATCACTGCACACTGTATATATATATATATATATATATATATATATATGTTGAAATATCTCACTGTACCCCATAAATATAAACCATTATGTAGCAAATAAATTTTTTGAATTTGGGTGACAAATGTTTTGAACTCTGGCAGAATGAAGTATGGCCATATAAATTAAATTGAGCTATAGACAAATGAAGACAGAGATGAATCTTCTGTGCACACGTTTGTGGACGTCTGATGTTCCTGACACTACCCAGTGATTGTTCTAATAAATTCTTTTCGTTGTTCTCATCAACTAATCCCCCAGAATGGTGAAGCAGAGAGTATAATGATGGAGAGACTTTGACTCAAATGGTTTCTGTCTTAATTTCAATCTTTATTCTCAATTTATTCCATCTCTGCGTGGTTATGGACAAATATTTAAGCCCTTTTGAGCATCAGATGCCTCCTCTGTGAAATGGTGGTTATCATGAGTGCTGAGGTAGAAAATCATTCACTGGGGACTTCAAACGGAGCAGGTTGCCAGCAGGTAAAGTCTGTGTTGTGGACTCCTAAGCTTCACAGAACTGTAAGGTGATATTACCGGGGCTCATGGACAAGAGACGGAACCCTGGCTGGTGGGTCACAGAGACTCTGCCAGGCTGGGTGGTACTGAGAAAACCCCCTAGGCTTCATGAAGACACTACACACACACACACACACACACACACACACACACACACACACACACAGGCTAAGAAAAGGCTCTACTGGAGTGAACAGGAATCTTCTTCAAAGATCAGTTGTATTATCTTTTCCTGTGGTTCTGCAGATGCAATTGGATCAACTCTTAAGGAAAGGGGAATTTGTCACAAATCAGCAAGAATGTTCAAAAATTAAATATTACATATGTCTTGCTAACTTTAAGATCAGGTACAAACATTACAAATCTAGTTCTAATTATGAGAAAGACTGGATAAAGTGTTTTATTTTGTATGAATGTATATATATCTAGTTTATCTTATATTTCATTTTCTTTCATTTTTTTCACTTTCTTTCATTTTCAGAGACATTAAGATGTTTTGGATCTATGCAAAATAACCATGGACACATATTATGTTTTCAAGTGATCTTTGAAAAGGTCTGTGCACTTGTGTCCATGTCATCCTCGTGGGAGACCTGGATTGAGTTTCTGGCTCCTGACTTCAGACTGGCCCATCCCTGGCTATTACAATCATCTGGAAAGTGAACCAGAGGCACTTTCTGTCTCCGTCATCTCTCTACTCTTCAAATAAATGAGTATAATTTTTAAAGAAAACTGAATCTGACAGTTTAGCAAGGGGTAAAAACATGCAAACCTTAACTCAGGCACACGTGTCTATGTTAAATCCCACAATCTCCTGTTAGATTAAGGACTGATTCCCTTATTTCATTATTTCCCTACAGGCCACCTGATGTGATGAGTGTTGCCAGCTCCACACAAATCTTTCATCCTATTGGCCTGGATAGAGTTCTTGTACAATCTTGTAACGGAGATTCTGCTCATAAACTGAAGAGGGAATAGTTCTCATGCTAATAATTCTATGTGTAACAAGGATCCCTGCCCATTCCAAATTTGGATTTTAGGAAACAGATGATCTCATCTTTTTTGTTTCCATTCACTGAACCTGTCATTTAATAAACATGTGTAGAGTGCCTCTTTGAATCAAGTGATGTATAGGAACTGGATTAGGAGGATAAACAGGATGCCCACCCTCAGAATTCATGGCCAAGAGGAGATGAGAAACAAGTCAACAAACCACTGGAAGAGGGTGAGACAAGGTCTGTAGAGTCACACACAGGATAGTTTTAGAACACAGACGATTATTTCCATTGATTTGCTAAAAGTTGTTTCTTCACAGTGTGTCCTTGGCAAAAATCCCCATTATTGTAAGAGCAGTGGTTTTGGAAGCAATTATTTGTTCTGATTCCAGTTGGGCTCCCAATGAAATGGATGCACCATAAAGTTGGTATTCTTCCAGATAAAGCAGGGAGATTGGTGAGACGCTGGTCTCAACTGGACAATCTTCTGAATTCTGTGTCCAGCATCCTTGAGGACAACACAGGATGCTCATTTCAAGACAACACAGTAGCAGCATATCATCCACAGTCAGCACTGTCAAAGTTCCTGCTGACTGGGCACCTCCCTCTTGGGTTGCTGCTCCAATTAGTGAGCGTGAGAATCAGGACTAGGGCAGACATGGCTAGACAGAGAGTGGCCCCTGCTGGCACATGTGTGGGATGGAGAGTGGAGCTGGTTAGGTTGAACTAGGCTTTAATGCCCATTGACATGTATGAGAGCTAAATGGGATGTGGGACAGACTGGACCAGTCTGCTGTACATATTGGCAAGAGTGAGAACCAGGGCAGGAGACAGGTCTGGTGGGGGTTATTGTAGGTTGCTCCAGCTAGGCTGTAGTTCCCACTGGTTTACATGACCTAGTGTGTGGTGGGTGGGCAGGAGTGGGCTACAACATCCATTGGTTTGTGCACAGGACAAGGCTGGAGACAGAACTGACCCAGCAATCACAACCATCAGTGTGTGCGTAAGCTGACTGGGGGAACAGACTGTGCTGGACCATGTATTGGCAAGCACACACAAGAATCAGGCTTGGGATCACCTTGGATGAGGTTTCTTTGTGGATTCCCCCAACTTAACCACTGGACTCAAAACTTCAACCATGGAGAAAATTGCAGGGTCCATGCTCCAACCATGGATTGTATGTGTCAGAGCTGGGCCTCCTTAGTGGCTTAGACGAAACAGTGGACAGCATAGCCAGGTGCACATGGAGGAGATAATGGTACATTAGAAGCTGCAAAGGACACCTGGTACCATCATAAAGAATGCAGGATAGAACAAATTGACCAACTACCCCAGCCAAGTGTTGGCAGTGAAAATCTAAACAAATAGAAACACTAAGGTAGACGGTGTCAACCAGTGGATTCTGGAAAGATTTCATTATGCTTGGGATGGCAACATCAACAGCAATACATAACTGTTGAACTATGAAAACATTTTGAGCAGTGCCTTTGGAGCACACTTCAGATTGGGGACCCTGGGATGGCTGGGGGGCTGGTTGTAGCTTGTCCCTTCATCTCTTCCCTTCCCCCAGATACAGGAAAGAAAAAGAGAATGTGAAAAAAATTGTCTTTTTTTTTTATTAATTGTATTGCATTATGTGACACAGTGTTATAGGCACTGGGATTCCCTCCACCCCTCCCCAAACCCTCTCCCCATGGTGGATTTTTCCACCTTGTTGCATTACCACAGTTCAAATTCAGTTGAGGTTCTTTCATTGGAAGTATTTACCAAACATAAAGTCCAGCATCTTATTATCCTAGTGACTTCAACAATTTCTTGGTGAGACCATCTCTGGTCTGAAGGTAAAGCCGGCAAAGTATCATCCCAATCAATTAAAAGCCCCAACATAACATCAATAGCAATTTACAGCATCTTGGCATTAATTGAAATGGTATTGATGAACCAATATGTTAATAGGAAAATGCAGGTTCTTAACTGCATCCTGTGACTTCTTCATAGACATTTCAATTTTGGTTTATATTCAACTGGGTTCTATACAACTCAAAATGGCTATAGATTACTATTCAGCTGTCTCGTGTCTATGGAAACAATGGTCTTATCCATTTTCCTCTAGCCCTTGTCCGTTTGTGCCCTAATCAAACATGTAAAGATTATCAAAAACGTTTTAAAAAGTTAAAAAAGAAAAGTTCCTGCTGATAGAGCCTGGACTTAAAATTGCTTTGTCCTTTGAATAGAAGCCTACTGCCTCATGTTTCCAGTCCTCATCTAATGGCATCCCACGAACATGAGTGCGCATCGCTCCCATTGACACACTGGATTAGATAAAGCAGAAAGTCTTTCTTCCAAAAGTGCATCCACAGGGCTTGTTTATTTTCCTACCAGATTGGGGTATGGACTTGTGCAGCTAATGAGATATCTTTCATGATTGCAGCTCAGAGAACTAAGAGAAGAGTCACATCATCTCTTCAGGGTTTCATCGCTGCTCAAACCATTGCTGTTGAGTAAAAATTATGAAGGTGGCATTTGTAGTGCTGAAGGTGGAGATGAGGCCGGTAGAGAAGACCCAGGAGAGCTTCACTATCTGTGGCAGCATGGGCAAGTGGTAATGATCAGAAACCAGAAGGCGGTGTGATGGGATGAAGGTGAAAGTTAGGAGCAAATCTCACCCACTAAGCGGAACTCAACATTAGATGATAAGATTAAAAGTGCTTAGAAGAATTCTACAAAGTTGCTCGAAAATTACATTTAAAAATAGAGGGGGTTAAAACTTCCAGCAGCCTGTTGGCTGCTGGTGGGTGCCAGGCCAGGGCCGTCTTCATGCTCGGAGCCCTGATTCCAGCCACTGTGTACATGCGGTAACCTGTCCCCAGGTGGCCAGTGTGTCCAGCGGCAGGCTCTGGGGTTTTGGTTTTTTGAGTTGCTGCTTAGGAAGCTCCATGTTGAGCCCACTGTGCTTCGGGGATGTGAATCAAGCCTAAAGATTCCCAATGACAGAGTAACTTTTCCTTTGAAGGTAAGTGAGAGTAATGAGACCTGGTAGGTTGGAGGAGAGGGACCAGATGATCTTTATGAAAAAGACTGATATACCAAACTCCTTTAAATCCTGTGTAGAACTTGCAATCACTGAACAATGCTGACCACCAAACGCCAGCTCGGGGCTTGTCTAGCAGTATCATATCCTATTACTGACATGATGATGGATCTGAAGAAAGGTCACATTAGGCAGGGCCATGACATTAACTTGCACACAAGAGAACCATATCCAGGGATAGATTCTGTGGGGGATGTGTGGGTCAAACTCTGTAGAAATACTAGCCTCACTGGTTAGCTCAAGACGTGGGGTGGTGATAGACTAAGTTAGGTGTGACCAAGGAGCCTGCCATCACTCACCGGTAAAAGAACCAACAACAGTTTGGGCTGATCAAAGCAGCAGCACCCGATATGTGCATCCTGAATAAGGTGTAAGGTGGGCCGGGCTACAATGTTCACCAGCTCATACAAGGCCAAATGAAAGGCCAGACTGCACCGGGTCTCTGGCCTAAACCCAATGGCATGTATGAGAACTGGGTCTGGGAGTGGGTCAAATGGAGGAACTTGGGAAACTCTGCTGGTGGATCATAGCTCCCGCTGGTGGGTCATAGCTCCCGCTGGTGAACACATGGTCCAGACCTGGGGGCGGACAAGCTGGGCAAAGTAGCTCCAGTGTCTGGCTAATGTGTGGGTTGGTAATGAAACGGGATGTACCGGGTAGGACTGAGCAAACCTTAGCTCACAAGGAAGAACAGAAATCAGAATGGAGCACAGGTCATGCCGAGCTAGGCTATTGCACCTACTGGTCTGTGTGAGTCAGGGATGCTAGGCCACTGCATCTAAGGCAGGGGCCGGGACAGGTGAGGGGCTGTGCCAAGCTGAGCCAGAGTAACCAATGGCATGAGCGTGATCTATGGCTGGGAACAGACCAAGTTGGGGAGCTAAGGGGACACCCTAGCTGGGTGGAGGTTCCCACCAAGGAGCACAGAGCTGGAATGGGGGCTGCATTCTGATCAGGATATGGCAGTAGTCTCCCTTGGCACAGTGTGGACTGGCACTGGACGCACCAAGCCAGGCTAAACTCCAACACCATCATATGCTCTGGAGGACCAGGGTAGATGTGGGACGGACTAGGCTCTCAGCCCCTACTGAGCCATGTGTGAGGGTATAGACTAGCCATGGCTGGGTTGAAACATCCAACAGTAAGAACCAGAATGGGTTAAAGACCAGTTAGGAAAGGCCACTGTTCCTGCTAGGACAGGAGGTAAACCGAGTGGGGCTGGCTCATGATCCCCCTAGTATGCATGAAATCTGGCACTGGGAGAGGTTCTGATGGAGGAGCCTGGGCAATTCCTCTGGCAGGACACAGACCCAGCAGGTAAGCGCAGGAAAAATGATAGGAAACAGCCAATAACAGGCCATGGAAAGTATCCCACTGGCATACATTTGGCATGGGTCGGGGGCAGACCAGGTGGAACCAGTTCACATCAACTGCTGGCAAATCTGAGTACTGGAACAGAGTGTGGTTTGAGCCAGGCTTGGTCGTGACAAAAACCAGTTCACATTACAGAATGCCAAGGTGAGGTGACCTGTACCAGATGTGGGCGCAGCACCCAACAGCACACGTGAGAACCAGGAGGGAGGGGGTGGAGCCGGCAGAGGGAATATGGGGGGTTTCCCTTGCTGGACAGCTGCTCCCACTGGAGAGCATGAGCTGGTATGCAGGCAGATTACTAAGCAGGATTACAACACCTGTGGGCCTCATGCACACTAGAAAGGGAAAAGTCAGGCTGGGCTGATTGTTCCTACTGGTGCAAGCATAAATTAGAGTGGGTGAGGGGTGGTTGGGCTTTGCCGCAACATCAGCTGGCAGAAGCTGGCACTGGGGGCTAATTCTGTCAAGTTAAACTGCAGAACCACCTGGAGAGTGCATAATCCAGAGTGGGAGTGGCTTAGAGGGGAAATAGTGGGCACCTCCCTCTTGGGTTAACACTCCCACTGGAGAGCACGAAACCAGGAAAGGGGCAGCAGGGTTGGCTAGACAGAAGGACACCTGCCAGCATGTGGGCGAGCTGGATAGTGGAGCTGGATGGGTTGAACTAGGCTTCGATGCCCATTGACATGTATGACAGCTGAATGGGATGTGGGACAGACTGGGCCAGTCTGCTGTACATATTGGCAAGAGTGAGAACCAGGGTGGGGGGCAGGTCTGGTGGGGGTTATTGTAGGTTGCTCCAACTAGGCTGCAGCTCACACTGGTTTTGTGAGGGCCAAGTGTGTGCTGGGCAGAATCAGGCTGGACTGCAACACCCATTGGTTCCAGTGGAAGACAGGGCTGGAAACAGAACCAACCCAGCAATTGCAAACACCAGCTGATTGGGGTGATGGACTATACTGGCTCCATACTTGCAAGTACACGTAAGAACCTGGTCTGGGAACACCTCAGATATGTTTCTGTAGGGATCCCCTCGATTGAACTGCCAGACTCAGATCCCTAACCATGAAAAGACAGAGGACAGAACAAATCAATCAACTACCCCAGCCATATGCTGGCAGTGAAAAACAGGGCAAAAGGAGACTCTATGATGGACTATGTCAGCCAGTGGATTATGCAGCAATTTCTTTGTGCTTGGAATGGCAAGATTGGCAGCAATTCATTACTGTTGAACTATCAAAACCACTTGAGCAAGACCCTCACAACATGCCCCACATCGGGATGGGTGGGAGACTGGGTGGGGCTTCTCTCTTTATCTCCTCCTTTATCCCTGATACAGGAAAAAATAATGTGGAAATGATAGTCTTACCCACTTTCCTGTAGCCCTTGAGCCCCTGTGCCCTAACTAACTATGTAAGGATTGTCAAAAATAAAATTTAAAAATGGAGAAAAAAGATATATTTAAGAACAACAACAGCAATACCAATTATTTAAGGTCCAGCATCCCTCAACCTACTTGCCCCTGCAGCCTTTCCAAGAGATTTCTACCTCGCCCTGAGCCTCTCCCAGCACTGGCTCTTTGTGTGGAAGCATCTTTCTTTTTCTCTGGAGGAAAAGCAAGCTAAATTTATATACACGTACACACACATATACATATGCATTAATACATAGATATGAACATATATATAAACATATTTTGAAAAGATCATAAAAATGTGAAGTTATGCATGATATCAAATATTTTACACAAAAATAAACTTACCTTTTTTATTTCATTTTTCTCTTAACTTTTCAAAGTACCTTCATGTTACATGTTTTACTATTTAAAGGTGAGAATTACTGTGAAGTGATTTTTCATGTAATTTTAACCAATGAATGATCAAGCATACTCTGATATTGTGAAAATTATGCTAATTAATTTCGGGCACTTTGATATGAGTGGTCAAGCATGTACTTTCTCCTTTAAGATTTTATTTGTAGGGCCTGGCATGGTGGATTAGCTGCTAAAGTCCTTACCTTGCATGCAACGGGATCCCATATAGGGACTGGTTCTAATGCAGGCGGCCCCGCTTCCCATCCAGCTCCCTGCTTGTGGCCCAGGAAAGCAGTCGAGGATGGTCCGAAGCCTTGGGACCCTGCACCCGCATGGGAGATTGGGCAGAAGTTCCTGGACCCCAGCTTTGGATCGGCACAGCACCAGCCATTGCAGCCGCTTGGGGAGTGAATCATCAGACAGTAGATCTTTCTCTCTGTCTCTCCTCCTCTCTGTATATCTGACTTTGCGATAAAAATAAAATAAATCTTTTAAAAAAAGATTTTATTTGTAGATTCATTTACTCATCCTAATCCTTAGGTCCTGTGAATATGTCAGGCCACACATTCATAGAGGAATTAAACCATGCACATATATTGGGAAATTAAAGTCCCTGAAACAGCGAGTTTGTGCTAGATTACGTTGTCCCTGGGCAACCACAAGATTCCTTGAATGTGTGAGAGGGAGTGAGGTTGAAGCAGTTGAGTGATGTGAGCTGGAAGGCCTTAACCAGTCTTCACTGACTTTGAAGATGAGCATGAGCCAAGACGCATGGCAGGAAGATGGTCTAGAATCTAGTAATGTCAAGAACACAACTTCGCCCCTAACAACATCCAGAAAGGTCCCAAACCAGGAGGAGGTTTATACTTTAGCCCTGCAAGATGTAGTTAGGGCATCCGACCCCTGGAACTGGAAGGTCAGTTGGTGTTGCTTTACTTTGCTAAATCTGTGTCAACTTACCCAGCTAAGACACCATAAACTAACACCTTGGTGCTCTTAGTGCTTGTTAACTTCTGCACCTCAGACACTGACAACGGGAGTTGCTCTGTCAGTGGCCACCCAGGACGCCCAGCAGCGAAGCTGAGAATCAGGAAACCCTGTGCAAACAGTCTTCAAGTAGCTGTGTCCTCCACTCACCTCCCAGGGCAGTGCACCACGATTCCCAGCTAGTGAAAGCCACATACATGCACAACCTTGACAATTTTTTGAAAGATTAAACTGTAAATCAAACTGGTTAGTTATCTATAGATAACTTCTGGATTCTGGAAATTAGGAAATAAGACCTTTCCTCTCTTCCTAATAAGGTTCTTAAAATCACTTTCCTATAATTTCTCCAATTTTTATCATGTTTTAGATGGGCATTTTTAGCCCATAATGGGCTATAATGGGCCTGATGATCTCAACCTTGTACGACGTGCAAAAGTTATCAGTGCCATTTTATCACAATCTCCTTTACCCTTAGTTGTCCTAAACCTCAAAGTTTTGAGAGAACAGGGGCTGGAGTGGTGGCATTCAGGCCAATCCTCCGCCTGCTAGTGCTGGCATTCCACATGGGTGCTGGTGCCATGTCCCAGTTATTCCGCTTCCAATACAGTCCCTGCTTATGGCCTGGGAAAGCAGTGGAGGAAGACCTTGGGACTCTGTCCTCATGTGGGAAGACCCAGAGAAGGTTCCTGGCTCCTGGCCTCAGACTGATTGACTCAGCTCCAACCATTGGGGCCATTTGGGGAGTCAACCAGGAGATGCAAGATCTCTCTGTCTCTCCTTCTCTCTGTAAATCTGTCTTTCCAATAAAACTTAATGACATCTTTTTTAAAGATTTGTTTATTTTTCTTGGAAAGGCAGATACACCACGAGGGGCGGAGAAACAGAGAGAAAGATCTGCCACTGTTGATTCACTCACCAAATGGTCGCAATGGCTAGAACCATGCTGATCTGAAGCCAGGAGCCAGAAGCCTCTTCTGCGTCTCCCACGCAGGTGCAGGGTCCCAAGTCTTCAGGCTCGCCTTGACTGCTTTCCCAGGCCACAAGCAGGGAGCTTGATGGGAAGTGGGGCTACTGGAATTAGCTGACCATATATAGGATCCTGTTGCATGCAAGGTGAGGACTTTGGCCACTAGGCTACAAGCGCTGGGCCCAACACTCTCTAAAAAATTACTCAAATATAAAGCTTTAGGAGGAAGATGATGATCAGTATTTCCAATAGGCCTACTTTTTCTCTTAATTGCTGGCAATATGTCCTCACCATCACTGCACCTTTATATTCCAAATTCTCATCTGTCTCTCAGGTCTCCAGAATTCCCAAGTCTTTGTTGCCTTGGAAGATCAACTTTCCATCACCAGAAGCCTGCCTGTGAGCTACAGGCATCTTGGAACCCTAACCATGGCCTCCACATCACCATTTGGAACAACCTTGACAAAGGCGCCCTCCGCACACAGACTCCAGCAGACTCTTCCCTCAAACAGGTCTCAGCTGTCTGGGATTCTTTGGCCAAGCCAACATTCCAAACAGAAGTGCCACTACTGCATTCCTGCTCCAGGCTCCAGAGGGTGCCAGACACTAACCCTGGGCTGCCTTGTTAATCAAAGCTCCTTTAGCTTCATTTAACAACAGGGGTGTGTTGAATCAAACTCCCAAAGGCAAGTGTTGGCTCTGTGCCTTGAAAGGAAAACAGTGAGAGAGGAAAGGCATCCAGCTGAGATTAAAGCTAAGCTAACAAATAATAACATTTCCCAAACAAATCACTGGACTTGGATGCCCTGGAATGAAACAGAAGAGGAGGGAGTGTCAGGGAAGAGCGCAGGATGAGCCCAACCTTCTACTCAACGGAAGGCAGGGGGTTGAGAGAAGACCATGATTCAAGATTTGTCTTTCTGACAGTTTTTCCTGGAGGCCACCCTGCCTGTGTTGTCCAGCCTGTCCTGTGTGCCCCACCCTTCCTGTCTTCTTTGCAAGGGACCTGCTGAGAGGACACATTAAGCCGTGGTTCCATGTGGAAACTTGTTTTGCTGTATATGCTGAGCAAACAGACTGTTGGACAAAAACAGGGCACGCTGAGGAGCAATGACATCACTATTTTAGCAGAGATCAGGGGTTGTGAGGAATGAAGACCAAACAATGGCAAGCTTCGTGGTAGTGGAGACAAGATCAAGCCAAGTTCTCTCAATGCACCTTCTTACTTCTATCCCCTGGTCCAAGCACTGGTGTTAAGATCCGCAGAGGTGTGAATGAGAAAATTCACACAGGAAAAACAGTTGCCCCATTGGGGCCTCATACCTGCCCTCTTCAACCTAGGTAAATCCCTACAGGCTCTACCTCCCACTATAGCATTATCCCTTCTCGTATTCATCTGGCTTTTTATTTCTGCTTTTATCAAAAAGTCTAATATCCACATTTCCCTTCAAAATAATGAGTAACCTGAGTGGTCTGTGTGGGTTGCCTCGTGAGTCTGCTGCTTCGGCTCCATGAACACTGGCCACAGGCTCATGAGGTCTGTGCACACCAGACTCCTTGGTGCCGGGTGCTCTTTCTAGTTAGTGAGATTATAAAGTGCACTAATTGATCAAATGGAACTATCTAGAAGACTCTCAAAAATGTGGGTCTGAAACTCAAATGGGTGTTAGGATTGAAGGCATTGATTTTAGAGAACTATCCACCTGTGGATGACAGCTGACGCTGTAGATGTTCAAATGATTCCCAAAGAAGAAAAAGGTGTGAAGGAGAGAAGTGCTAGACCTAATGGTGCATGACTTTTCCTTGGTTTTTCTGTTTCAAGCCCTCCATTTTACTCCTTAGTATTAATCTTTGGGGACTGAAAAAGCAAATGGATCAATCATATTTTGCCTCCAAGCTCTGGGTTATATAACAGAAATGACTGGGTAAGAGCAGAGCTAGAGTAAAAAGCAAAACCTTCTTACTTATGGATTTTAAACAGTTCTCCAACAATATGTTGAATTTTGCATCATTCTATAGTTGCTTAGGATTCTTTTTTTTTTTTTGAAGATTTATTTTTATTATTATTTTTTAACTGGAAAGGCGGATATACAGAGAGGAGAGACAGAGAGGAAGGTCTTCCGTCCGTTGAGTCACTCCCCAAGTGAGCAGCAATGGCCGATCCTATGCTGATCCGAAGCCAGGAGCCTCTTCCGGGTCTCCCACGCGGGTGCAGGTTCCCAAAGCCTTGGACCGTCCTCGACTGCTTTCCCGGGGTCACAAGCAGGGAGCTGGAAGGGAAGCGGGGCTGCTGGGATAGAACCAGCCTCCATATGGGATCCTGGGCGTGCAAGGTAAGGACCTTAACCACTGTACCACCGCGCTGGGCCCAAGGATTCTAATAAAAAATTATGAGCTTTCAAGTTTAGGCATCCACAGTATTGAAGATTGCTCATTATTGCCTAGAAAGGTCTTTTACTACAGAATATTCTTTTTATGCCATGTTATTATCCTTTTATTTAAACACTTGGCATTAAATTATAGCAGAAAATAAAGAACCCCATTGAGAAAAATATGTCTATGTTCTTAAGAGAATTCACCATCTAACTACTTTGGTCAGTTCTGTACTTCTGGGTGTAGCTTTGCCTGGCAACAGTGAAAAGTTAATTTATAACTACAAATTAACACAGTTTGTTGGAGATCATCAATGATTGAAGCAAAGGTTGGTTTTTACTGTCATTTATGAAGTTGGCCCTTCTCGTTGTCTGCGCTGAGATTGGCACAAATACTGTTAGATGATTTGGAAAGAGGGTTTTTCTTGTTTGTTTGTGGGGTTTTTTTTGCCATAAATGACTGATTTGCTAGTGAACATGGTTGAGATGAGAAAGATCCCAAGAGAGAATTATCCCTGGGTTGAGCTGCTACAGGTGATTCTCCAGACCCTGATTGCTCCACTGGGCTGCACACCCAGGGAATCAGAGAAGCTGGGCACCTCCGGCTTGTGAGTACAATGTCAAGGTTTGGGAACTGCTATGGGCCTATCATCTGTTATCTCAGCCTGCAGCTTCACCTCTCAGAGCTCTCCAAGAGGCCTGTCCTCTAGCACTTTCAGTAAGCGGGAACTTCTCAGGAAAAAAAAAAAAAACACCTATAGGACTTCTGTATTTGGGCTGTTCTCTCCCATAGAGCAAGTCTCTGTTTCTTCAAAGTGACCAGGAGGTACTTCGAGTTAACATAAAATAATTAATTCTATAAAATCTTCCCCAAGGTTTTGAAAATCCAAGTTGTGAATCTGATGATGACTTTCTGGTAAGGTGCATGACACTAATTTCCTGCAAAATCCTTCACCATGACCTTTAAAAAGAAGCAATACATTCCCCAGGCCCATTTATACCTTGGACAATGAGCCAATGACTAAAACCGAGAAAATCCCTCCAATAGCTGTTATAATAGTTGAAAGTCACAACCACTGTTTTCTTTAGTGTTAATACCAGGCCCATACTCCTTAGAAACTTTAGAAACTCAGATGCAGAAGACATCTTAATTAATTAATGCCTTGTGTACATTTTACTAACTCGCAGGCTCTGCCAGTCTCCTACAATACTCCAATTCCTGCTTCAGCCACACTTCCCAAAGCTTTATTCTGGACATTTCCCTCCTGATCCACCGAAAAGGCTGCAGTCTTTAAAACATGCAGCCCGGCTGAGCAGAGAGCTCCTGATGTGGCTGTCTGAACAACAGCCGTAAGAAGGCTCCCGCTTTCTGTGGTCTGAATGCTGCATTTGCTTCCTACACACTCTCTCAAAGCAATTAGCCTATTCAAAACCTACTCCTTATTTATTAAAAACATATATTATGGGATGGGTTATGTGAACTGTATACTCCACTGAGAAAAATCTCAAAGTTGAAAGGAAAGAGTTCCAGGGACTCAGATAAATTGGGCGAATTGTTGTTTTCCTGAGAAGTCACAGCCAGGGAAAAGGGTTGTGTGTGAAACAGCTTATGACTCTGAAGGATGAAGGGAGAATAAGAGTTGAGTAAGAAATGGTAAGAACGATCGTGGAAGGTAAGGAGGGTGGGTGATGACTGAGCTACGGGCAGAGAAGGGTAGGGTCCAGCAGATGGAGTGCCCCAGAGCCTCCTCTCTGCACAGGCGCCAGTGAATGCAACAGAGGTGGGGAGCATTGCTTCCTAGGTGACACAAGAGCTACGTAACTTTTTCCAATTGAATGCATCAGCTCTCTCGAGAGAATCAGATGCAACAGGAGAGGATAGCTAGCCTGCTGGGTCAAATATAAATACAGATGCTGATATAGGTACCTCAGTGTAAGTGAGGATTTTCCATGAGTGTGGACACTGAGAAGTCTCATGACCTGCCAACTGCAAGACAGTGGTGTGATGCCAAATGAATCCAAAAGCCTGAGAACCCAAAGTGCTAATGTCCACAACCAGATGGTGCCAATACCCCAGGAGAGAACGAGTTTCCCCTTACCCATTTACACCACGCAGGCCCTCAAAAGGTTGAACCTGGCCACACTGGTGATGGATCTTCAGTTTATTGATTCAAATGCTCATTTTTTTTCCTGGAATCATTTTCACAGACACATTGAGAAATAATGTTTTTCCAAATATTGGAGCATCTCATCTCTTAGTCAAGGGATAAAATCAAGGGATGTGTTTACAAGCATCGCCTTCTTCAGTGGTACCCAAGCATCATCATAGATTTGTTGCATTTTAAATAAGTCATTTATCATAAGCAGGCTTAGCATTGGAAATATTAACAGATTTTTTTTAAAAGATCTTTCATTTATTGCAGTGTCAGAGTTACATACAGAAAAGGAGGGAGAGAAAGAGAGAGATCTTTTGATTCACTTCCTAAACACCACAAGGATGAGGGCTGGGCCAGACGGAAGCCAGGAGCTCTTTGCTTGTCTCCCATGTGGGTTCAGGAGCCCAAGCACTTGGCATCCTCTGCCATAAGCAGGGAGCTGGATGGGAAGTGAAGTAGCCGGGACTCAAAGCAGCCTCCACATGGGGTGCTGGCCCCGCAGGTGGCAGTTTTGACTCTCTTTGCTACAGAGCCTGCCCCCAGAATGTTTTCAAAGTACTGTGTCTTTAATCTTGACAGATGCATACAATTATCAATCCAGGGCGAGGAAATTCCTTTATATCCTTCTAGTTGGTTCCTGACCTTCTGTCCAGAAGACTCTGATCTGATCTTTTTTCACTAAACATTAGTTTGACTTACTATAGAATTTTATATAAGTAGAATATAGAATGCATGCATTTCTCCCATTATGTTTTTCTTTATTGTATTATTTCCACTCTCATTTTTGAGTAATTTATGTTTTTTCATGTACTTCATACACACAACTCTAAGAACTTAATAAAACTTTCAGCCTTCCCTTTTCTCCTTTTCTTTTAAATTTTTTCTGATGGGGCCCGGCGTGGCCTAGCGGCTAAAGTCCTCACCTTGAACGCCCCGGGAATCCCATATGGGCGCCGGTTCTAATCCCGTAAGCGCCACTTCCCATCCAGCTCCCGGCTTGTGACCTGGGAAAGCAGTCAAGGACGGCCCAAAGCTTTGGGACCCTGCACCAACATGGGAGACCTGGAAGAAGTTCCTGGATCCTGGCTTCGGATCAGCATAGGATTGGCTATTGCACTCACTTGGGGAGTGAATCATCAGACGGAAGATCTTTCTGTCTGTCTCTCCTCCTCTCTGTATATCTGATTTTCCAATAAATAAATAAATTACAAAATATACATATTAAAATTTTTTCTCATAAAAAAAATTTTGCTTTATAGTCACAGACTTAACACTCCACTAAATTAAAAATCAAGCAGAATAGTATCCTAAAATAAAAAATTTTACAAACCTAATCATAGAGGAAAATAATAATTCAACAGTTTTTTCCCTTAAAAAATCAAATGAAGTACGCTGTTTAAGTATTAATTTATGAAATAGTTAAAAGTTTAACACGCATCTAAAACAGCAATTTATTTGAGTGGCAAGA
This sequence comes from Ochotona curzoniae, assembly GCF_017591425.1. Classification (NCBI taxonomy): domain Eukaryota; kingdom Metazoa; phylum Chordata; class Mammalia; order Lagomorpha; family Ochotonidae; genus Ochotona; species Ochotona curzoniae. Next base: position 28,939,053 of record NW_024467096.1, read on the forward strand.
ATCAGACATTTACCAAATAGTTTATTTATTTACTTATTTTCGTTAAGCCACACTCACCTGTTTAAGAATTTTCTTAAAAATGTCAGTTTTAGCTCTAGAAGGCAAGATTTGCAATAGTTGTTAATCTCTAATTTGCACAGAAAAATGAGGAATATAGCTAAGAGCTATAAACGTTAATCAAATTATTCCTGGTTGTCATTTCACCCCTCCCATGGTAGCTAGACACTGTCTCGGGAGGCGTCATTAGCAGCAGCCCCTGCTTTGTGAGTGGGTCGCTTGCAAATCAGCATGCGGCTGGCCGCGTTCTCTTCCCACCCCTGAAATGGTTACCAAAAGATGGGTTAAAATCATGCCTCGACCATCTTGAGTGTCTGAGGATCTTTTTTTCGTAGTGCGGAAGGCGGGAGAGGCTGGAAAGTCTTTAAGAAATTTTCAAGTTTGAAAGGGACAACAGGCAACGTTCAATAATCTCTCCTTATCTGGTGAACTGGCCCTGGCTGTGATAAGCCACTCCCACCCGGGGTTCTGTTCCAACCTGATACATCAGTGTCTGCGTCAAAACATGCACTAATTCATGTATAGGACCCAGGCGAATCATGTCGTATTCTGTTAGATTCGCCGACCACCAGGGCCACCAGGGAAGGAATAATTCAGCCAAATATATAAAAAGAATTTAGATGGCCTTTATTTCAGGGAACCACGGTCACGGGCTTCCCTTCCCCCGCGCAGCACTCCCCACAGCTATGTAAACTTGGTAGCAACATTAGTTTCAATATCTGCATCAGGAGTGATGTTGGACCCATTGATGCTGATAAGTAAGTGACCTGCTGGGATCCATCATTCTTGGCTTCCGAGTACAGACGTTGTTCTTTCAGCCAGGAAATGCTCAGGGTGGTGAACTCAGACTGCTAGTGGCTGATGTCTGCAAAGAGCGTATTGCCCAGAAAGACTAGCCTCCTGCTGCCTGTGTGATCCCTATGACACCGCTTAGGAACACAGCACCAAGCATTTCCCCACGGAGCAGAAAGCCAGACTCAGTTGAGACTTCTTGACTTGGCCAGCAGAACAAACAAAATGCCTGGGCATGCCTTCGGGTGAGTGCATGCTCCCAGGTTTGCCACTCCCCTCGGTTAGCTTCAGTCTCACTGGGTATTTCGGCTCTGTTCTCAGAGGCCCGTACACAGCCCCTCTCTTTTCATAAAAAGCAAGGAGCAGACAAGCCCAGAGAGGGAGAGACATTCTACAGTACTTGCTGACCAGGAAGCCTTGAGTCTGTCAGAGTCATGGAAAACAAGGAAAGCCAGAGACACTGTCAGAGGCGGGAAGAAAATCGAGGCACATGGCAATGTTTCATCTTTGATTCTCTGTAAAGCCTAGTTGGGGAGTCAGGCCAAGAGGATGAGAAGGATTCAGCCATGTCTTCAAGGCAGAAAAGTGGGTTCCACACAGGAAAACAGGAAACATAAAGCCCACAACGCAGCGATGCACTTAGAGTATTCAATGAACAATCAGATTATGTCAGAGTGATTAGGGAGAGCGAACTAGAAATAAGATCCTAAGCATACATTTAGTTCACATGCGGCAGGGTAAGGAGTTGGGATTACAATGGAGTTCTTCATAGCTAGCAGGTTTTTATGTATTTATATTTTTACATAAAATATAGCAGTGTATAATACATATATTTATAAGCAATATAAATGTATATATATCTGAAATACTTGAAAGGCTAAGAGAATCAATTAACAAGTATATGTATTTTATAAAAAAGAAAACCTAGGAAAGACGCAGAGGTCCACCTAACGTTGCACAGCCCAGACCAACAGCATTTCCAAGCGCCATCCTCACATGGCCACTAGGGGGAGCAAGCAAGGCACCTGCGCCGCTCCTGGTAGTAGTTCTTCCCTAAAGTGGTTTAAAGCCCCCAGGTCATCTTCTTTGTTAGTCCATTTTCTTCGGCCTGTTGGATGGAGAAATTGGAGACGCTCATAAAGGGCATTATATTTCTCTAACAGAGGACTCACCCAAAACCCATGCATCCCATCCTTGTGGATCCAGGCGAGTACAGTTTGGATATTGGGAATTCCAAGGCACTCCGCTTGCTGCCACTGTGCTGAAGGTCAGTAACTGTGGCTCTAACAGCAAATTCTTCCTCTGCCCCAACCTCTCTCAGATTGCCAGGCCTCTGAGGCTTTGTTCAGGAAGAAGACCTTCTTGGCCATTTCCTCAGCAGCCCCAGACAAGCCTGCACAGTCAGGCTAAGCTTGAATGAAATGCAGTGTCAACTAATGCTCTTCCATTGCTAGCTATTAATTAATATTGTGGTTTGGAGCACAAATTTAAAAACAAAAAAGCTTACCATGAGGACTGGAACTTGACTAACTGCACAACTGTATTATTAGAAAAACGCAATGCCAGGTGGTAATTTAATATGAGTCTAAAACAAGTTTTAAAACTTTCCAAATTGGGCTTGGTGTGTTAGCGGAGCTATTAAAGTCCTCGCCTTACACACGCCAGGATCCCATATGGGCGCGAGTTCTAACCCCAGTGACCCCGCTTCCCATTCAGCTCCCTGCCTGTGGCCTGGGAAAGCAGTGGAGGATGGCCCAAAGCTTTGGGACCCTGCACCCACGTTGGGATTGGCTCAGCTCCAGCCTTTGCGGCCTCTTGGGAGTGAACCATCAGACAGAAGACCTTCCCGTCTCTCCTCCTTTCTTTTATTTCCAATAAAAATAAATAAATATATTAAAAAATTTCAAATTGCAAAAGTTTAGTATGTTTTCTTGGTAATGACTAGTCTGTGCATTTGCATGTGAATTGGAAGGTATTCCATTGCTCTTTTTCTTTCTTTTTTCTTTTTCCTTTGTTTTTCCAGAAAGCACAGAAGGAACCCTGAAGCTCCCTGGAGTCCTCATCCCTGGCCCCTTGCCCCTCCCCAGGTAGAAGCCAGAAAAACCACAGTAAGGACTACAAGACCTCTGTCCGAATGCTGAAACCCTTCATGGCAGACTGGCTGCTGGACCTGCGCATCCCCTCTCCACTGGACTGGATTCCTCTGCTTTGAGAATATTTTAAACTTTAAGAGCTTTGATAAAGAAAGTGGATTTGCATATCACTGATAATGGTCCCTGCTTCCAGGTGGGTGTGAAAGGAAGCCATCCCGAGGGTAAGGTGATAAGGTGGGATAAGGTGGGAGCAGAGCTTAGGAGGTGGGCCTCAGTCTTTGATTCCTTGGAGGTTGCAAAACAAAGTCATTTTCCGCCTCATTGGTGATAGGACAATAGTTTTCCTCCAAGAAGTGACTGTTTTCTTATACCTAAATGAAATGCGTGGTAGATTCGTGAAGATTCCAACAAAAGCATGAGAAGTCCATGTGCCATTCAGCACAGGACAGTGTGCTCTGCTGCACGTGCTGGAACAGCATAGGCCATGCCACAGCAGGACCTGAGCAGACCATCTGCCTGCCGCAGGGGAACGCACAGACTCCTTCAGAAACCTCGAATGCGCGACACTCAGAGCATAGCCTCAGAACCACTCCGGCAGTTACTGAAGAACAGGACATGAACAAAACTAAGCACAAATTGCCTTTTATCAGTCATTCAGGAGTTAGGCCGCATCCCATGCACAATATTTGAAAGGTGCCCTCACGAGCTGAGCAGAGAGAGTGACTCTGTAGGCATCGATCGGCTCGAGAGGGCAGGCATTCATCACAGTGATTCAGATACCCCTTGATACGCCCGCCTTGAGCATCAGCGTTTGGGGTCCAGGTGCCGCTTGGCTTCTGATCCTGGATTCCTGTTATTACACACCCTGAACGCAGCAGGCAATGGTTCCTGCTGTCCGTGTGTGAGACTGAGCTCCTGGCTCCAAGCTTTGGCCCCAACCTGCTTTGCAGGCATTTGGAGAATGAACTGGCAGGTGGATGACCACTCTGTTTCTTTCTATGTGTGTATGTGTGTCTATGTTCTTCAAATAAAGCAATAGCAACAGCAACGCTGCCACTTGCAAAAGAAAAAAAGGAAAAGTAAAGAAAAAAAGAGGGGCAAAAAAGCTGGAACAGGAAACCCAAAACAGATTGGTCACTACAAAGTTACTTCTTGTAGAGGGTTCAAGGAGAGAGCACCTCGGTATCAGGTGGCTCAAGTGGACCAAGCCGCTTCTCCCTGGGGAACACGAATCTCCTGGTTTGGGAAAATCAGCCCGCAGAAGTTGGGTTTGATTCTGTAACACTGAAATGATTTGCTCCTTTCTGCTTGATCTGATCTGTCTGGTGCAGAAGCACAGTCCAGAACAAAGGCCTCCCATCCATTTTACTTATCAGAGTTGTGACTGTGTCTGTTTCACAGACTGACACACCGGGCTGCTGATAACGGCAGAGAGGAAATGGCTCAAACACATCAATCAAACGTCATAGATTAGTAGATGGGAATAAAAACCAAACCCATCTATTTGTTGCTTATAGGAGACACATTTCACCAGCAAAAAGCAATGGAATCTCTATCTCATAGATTTTGATTTTTTTGTTAGTTTCACCTCTTCAAAACACTTTCTTCTGATTAAATTCATCAATGACTCATACATCATCCAGAAGCATCATTTTCTTCAAGAAGGTTCTTCATTTTCTTTTTCATTTCTTCAGTGACACATTAGTCATTCAGTAGCATGTTATTTAACTTCACGGCATTGTAAATTCCTATTTTTCTTCCTGTTGTTGATTTTGTATTGTGGTTTTTCATTTAAGGGGATGTAGAGTAACTGTGTAATGGAGACTATCATATCCAGATGTGAGGATACAATATAGTATGCATCTCTGCTTCCAGACAAAGATGGACTCCCAATGAAACTGTTTACTGTATCTTGACAATAGGATGCTAAATTCTGCCATAGTCCATGCTTGCAATTATGGACATATGACTGTGTATGAAGAACTATACTACAGTAATGATATAGAAGAACTCAGTGAGCGGGGAGGGAAAGGGGGAGAGTGTAAGGAGTTATTTGAATATCCCACCCTGGACCCAGCGCCATTTCCTCTTCCTTCACTGCTCCCGAACTTCGAGCCCTGTCTAGCCATCCACCAATCAGATGTAACCCAGCATTCCACCTGAGACCTGAGAATCCCACCCCCAGTCTTCCAGCCCCTTCCCCAACCCCGCCCACTCACCAATCATCCCTAAGCACTCACCATCCCTCCCAATCCCCCCCCCACACCTTGCAGAAAAAAAGGGCCCCCAGGTACGGCTCTCTCTCTCTTCTTCCTGGCCTCCCTTCCCCTCCTCCCCTTCCCCTTCCCCTTCTTGTCTTGACCACCTCCACCCCGTTCCTGCCCCGCTGGAATAAACCTCCTAAGATACCTTGTTGCTTCTGGTGTTTGCAGCTCACAGTAAAGAACCAGGTTGCGGGAATTATCATAATATCGTGTGAACTAGAACTAGAACTCAAACTGTTTTAAATAACTAACAGAGGGGATAAGGGAAATCCCAGAGCCTATGGAACTGTATCATAAAATGAAAATCCCAGAAAGAAGTAAAGTGCTTAAAATGCTTCTATTTCATATTTGGTATAATACTAAGCTCCTGAATAATTCATGGATGGAAATATTACAAACCAATACTGTGATTTTAAGTTAAAACCCTGCAAGACTCATTCATTTCTCTCAAGAGCCCTTATCGAAGGCCTGCGTTGTATCAGAGTGTGTTTACATTACAGATTACAAAAATGAGTAAGGCCTGGCCCAACCCTCAGGAGGCTTGGAGATATGAGTCAGACCTGCAAGAAGCTCTGATAGGCCAACGAGAGGCATAATGCAGAGGCTCGGAGCACTTCCTCCGTGGCTCCTGCATGGCACAGGTGGTACCTCACGCCCTCGCAGGGCCCACTGAGCAGCTGGGCATCTTCTCTTTCCTTCAGTGTGTCCTCAGGATAAGGAGGTCTGGTGTTGCCAGGACTCTCTATTTAACGTACGGTTCCTACCAGTACTTGTTTATACCAGTACTCCAAAAAGATCATGGAAATGCAATTCAAAGCTAGATTATTTTATGCAAAAGATTTTGAAATCCATACACAATATATTTTTTTAAAGATTTATTTTTATTATTTTTTTTTTATTGGAAAGGCAGATATACAGAGAGGAGAGATAGAGAGGAAGATCCATCCGATGAGTCACTCCCCAAGTGAGCGCAATAGGCCCATGCTATGCCGATCTGAAGCCAGGAGACTCTTGCAGGTCTCCCACATGGGTGCAGGGCCCTAAAGCTTTGGGCCGTCCTCAACTGCTTTCCCAGGCCACAGGCAGGGAGCTGGAAGGGAAGCGGGGCTGCCGGGATTAGAACCGGCGCCCACATGGGATCCTGGGCGTGCAGGGAGAGGACCTAACCACTTGCGCCACCGCGCCGGGCCCCACAATATTTTTAAAATGTCTTTCCCAAGAATTTTTTGGAGATCTGTTACAGGCATAACTTTTTAAAAAATGCACCAAAACAAACTTGTCTTTTAATTTCATTTCTTACTACCTTTTCAAGCACCCTTGTACTTAACAGCCTTCTCAAACACAGTAAGTTCACTGTTGCCCACAGACCTTTAACCCGAAAACTCTGTTCTGGCATTCTCTGGTGGTCCTGGTTTTTTTCCCCATGGACGGACGGTTCAGTCTCTGTTTCATAAAGGCCCTTGACTATCTCTTCTCAGATCCAGGGAACCCATATCCTTCAACTGCAGCACCCTTGTTCTCCTGTCATTGACTGCTCCCTGCTCTGCCTTCACTCCATTAGAATAGCCTTGAGGACAAATTCTCTGGTCAGGATTGCCAGAATTAAAACAAACAAACAAACAAATAAAAAAAAAACCTCCCCAAGGGCGCAGTCACATCTCACAGATACATCTTACCTTTGAATTGAATACTCATGCCCACTAATGGCATCTTTAAGAACCTATTGAGTGTCTTGGATGGATATGAGGCCCTCCTGCTGACAACTCCCAACTACACCTTCATCATCAATTTGCATGTATGGCTTCACAAAAGTTGTCCTTGGCATTGGAAGTGACTCTGCCTTAATGGCTTGGCTGGGGGCTGTGTGAACCTCAGACATCTGACAGGACGCCTGGCAGGTACTAGGCAGACCACTCCTCAGGAAGGAGGTCCCTGGGGTTTGATAAGATTCACCACCCTATAGCTTATCGATTTGTACTTTTTGAAAGTTGCTTGCTTCAAATCCACCAATAGGAGCCTGCTAAATCATGACTGTATAATTAATAGCCTGAAATGTATAAGAACTGGGGGGCTCTGGCTCTCTGGCTCACTCACTTGCTAGCTTTCTCTCCTTCTCTTTTGCCTGGCTGGGCTGGGGGAGGTGGCTGGGAGACCTAGGTTAACCTGAATAAACCACCTTTATGCCTTAGCACCGACTTCAGACTTGATGATTATCTGGGGATTTCAAAATCCGGCACAACAGAAGTATACGAAGAAGGAACAAAGCCTAGAATTTGAAGCATGTTGCAAAGAAAACTTGAATGTGAAGGTGGCTGACCAGGATACTTGGGTTTGAGTCCTGGTTCTGCAATTCATTCACCATATGATCCTGGCCAAGTGATTGCTCATCTTTACAATGAAAATCTCCCTACTGTTTCTTCTGGCTTTGTGATCGAGACTTTGTGATCCTGATCCCAATACTCATGGGAAAAGCTGCTCTAAATGAGATCCCTGAGCACTGATACATGGCACATTTAAATGAGAATCGTGGACAAGGATGAGGACATCCACCAAGGGTACCTTGTGCTTTATGGAGCTACCCAAGGAGTGGATAGCTCAGCTCTGTCCCCAAAGACTCAACTCAGCATGAAGCCACACAGCATGGGCAGGGGCACATGAACTATTGTTTCATTGCTACTGTTGTTGCTTTCCTCCCATGAGTCCAGCTGTCAATTCCAGGTGACAGGTGCTTTGATGTGGAAAGACAAAACATCATAGGAACATAGTGGGAAGAATCCAATCCAGGATCCAGAGGAGTCCAAACATTTGTTTTTCCAGTATGAAATTACCTGTAAAACTTTCGTTATCTATAAGACTTGGTATTTGGGCAAGTGTTAGCCCAGAAGACTCTCATTCCAGGAGGAGGCAGCTAAGCCCCCCTTTTTTCTCAGAATTGGCTTCCTGAGGAATCTGAGTGCACAGTTTAATGAAGTACATTCTAGAAGATTAGATTCTGGTTCCAACCTTGGTATTAACCAACTGCTTAATCTTGGGTCATTTGTCTCATCACCTCCACCTCTGAGGACACATCTGTAGAACAGGGGGAGTGAACTAAATGATCTGACAGCTCTTCCAGAGCTTTGGGGCAGCATAGCAAGGTAGCACTGAGATCCTGGGGTCATAACATCGAGAGCCAGGCCATGATGTCTCCTCCTGCTAGCTGGGTAACCTTGTGGCAAGTTACTCATCCTTTCTGTGGAGGTAAAAACACTACCTCTCTCATGGAGCTGCAGTGAAGATGAAATGAGAGCTCCTATGCAAAGTGCTTACAACAAAGCTAACAAGTGTTCTTGAGTGAAAATCACATGAGGACTGGTCTCCATATCTGGCTTTAATCCTGGATGTGCTGATAATAGAGTCTTATAAAAAAAAATAGACACAGAAAGAACAAGTGACTGACAGAAACATTCTGATTCTACGTATAATGACCACAGTTTGAACCAGGGACTTCCAACTGAAGTTCTCCATCATTGGTCTATCAGTCTTACTGTAATGGAAAAGATATGGAAGACGTAAGAGAGAGAGTGACAATAAAATCTAAATTATTTTTTAAAAACCATTAATTACAGGGACAGATTGCATTTTTCAAAAATGGCTGCAACCACATGTTGGGTGCCACATGTTCTTGCAGAACCTTGCCACTTCCCCATCCAGATAACAAGCCTGAGCTCTTCCTGCTGGCACATGTGCAGACACTTGACTGCCTAGATTCATGCAGTATGCCAGTTGTGACATGTATCCTTTTCCAAGGCTGTCATCAGAGTGATACAGCCTCCTACAGGCTTATTCTCTGGAAAATACTCAGCGTGGGACCCAGCTGCCTGTAAGAAGGCCAAGGCTGAAACCCTGCTCCTCTAAAGGCTTCGTGGAGAATTCCAAAACTACCTGGAGAGGATCAAAGCTGGCCAGCATCCGGCTGTTCCAATTCCCCAGCCCTCACTCCAGCCTCAGCTGGAGCTCACCGTAACTGCATGTCCTCTGTGATCATCAGATCCCCCAGCTGAGTTGCCTCTCAGGAACTACGAGAAATAATTTGTGTTCTTGTTTTCAGTCACTGTTTGTTTTATGCAGCAACAGATGAATTTGACAAACTGCCTAGCAAGGCCGACCAACCAAGTCTGACTTGTTCAGGGCTAATTGTCCCATGCCCCAAACGGTGGCTTGGTCCTTCAGGATGTCTGGGCTGCTCTGGTGGGACTTCAAACACAGCCTTCCCTCTACTGCCAAGCCTGGTACTCTCCTGCAGACAGCACCCTACCCACCCACTCCAAGCCCCGGGTCCTGGGGTCACCCGGCCTCGCCCCCAGCTGTGCTGACCTTCTTTAGGTTGCCCTCCTGCAGGATCCTGCGGTTTCCTCTCTGCCTCCTGTAACTGACAGGCTGCATCAGAAGCCACTTCTCTTTGACTCTTTCTTGTGACCTGTCACATTTCCTTTCCTTTCCCATCATTTTCCTGAAGTCTCCACTTGGTGGTAACCCGATGCCCTGTTTCATTATTAACGTTTGAGTGAGCATAAAAGCAGACGCCTATAAATCCTACATGCACACTGATAAGCTAATAAAGACTTGGCTCTAGGGGAGAATGCTACATTTATCATGATGAAAGAGGAAGCATTTATTAGACTAGTTATTCAGGATGTATATTTACACATGTTTAAAGAATGGCCATGCCCTGGGTGATCCTTCTTTGATGAGATTCTCAAGAAGCTGCTCGCACAAATCCTCTCATTTAATAAACCCAACGGCTGGCTACTCCCTCAGGACACAGAGGAAGCCCAAGACTGGACAGGCTCGTGTCAGACAGAAGATAGCTCCTGTGCCTCTGAGGTTGAGAACAGGAAGTCTCTGAATGTGTAATTTCAAGGCTACCACAGGGCATAACTCGGGTCCAATCTCCCAGAGCAGTTTTTTGTCATGGAGAATCTGCAGTCAGAAATTTGCATTTCTATTCTAAAGTAGCAGCTATAGAACTGGAGAAGTGAGGTTTCTAAGACTTAATTTCTTCATGTTAAGCGCATTTTGAAATTTTTATTGATTTATTTTTATATATTTGAAAGATAGAGAGACAGAGCTAGTGTACTCCCTAAATCTCCATAATAACCTGGAATGTGCCAGGCCAGAGCCAGGAGTTAGGAACTCTACCCATGGTTTCCTATATGTGGCAGGAACCCAACCCCTTGAGCCATTCCTTACCTGTTGTCCCTCTGGTGTATGTTGGCAGGGAGCTGGAATTTGCAGCATAGCCAGAACTCAATCCCAGGCACACCTCTATGCAATGCTGGAGCCCCAAGTGGAGATTTAATCTCCTCACAGCACCAGTACCCCTATGGACGCTGGCTTATGTCCCAGATGCTCCACTTCCAGTCCAGCTGCCTGCTTATGGCTGGGAAAGCAGGGAGGTTGACCCAATGCCTTGGGGTCCTTGCACTCACATGGGAGATTCAGAAGAAGCTCCTGGCTCCTGGCTTCAAACCAGTGTAGGTCTGGTTGTTGCAGCCATTTGGGAAGTGAACCAGAAGATAGATAAATTGATTGATCTCTATTTCTCTCTCTCTCAATGTGTGTGTGTGTCCTTCCTGCTTTCTCTAACCTTCATGTAAAAATAAACAAGAATTTTTTTTAATGAATGAATTAGTACTATTGGGCTACAGGGATGAACCATGGAAGCATTATGCTAAATAAAGGAAACCAAATTCCAAAACACATGTATTATGATTCTATTTACATAAAATAAACAGGATAGACAAAACCACAGAGACAGAAAACAGATTAGTGGCTTGTGAGGGCTGCAAATTTAGGGATAATAGAGTGTGTGTTCCTAATGGATATCAAGTTTCCTTTTGGGGAGAAGAAAATGCTCTGAAAATATGTATTGATTAACGAATGTACAACTGTGTGAATAGTCTAGATGTTACTGAACTGTACACTGTAAAATAACTAAAATGAATTTGATGGTGTGCGTGTTTACCCACCACAACCAAGGATGCAAAGCAAGTAGTACAGTTTCTAGTGCTTTGTAAAGATTCAGTAAGTAGCCTTTCTTATTCCCCTTTGACCAATAACCTTTATTAAGTTTGCCCACTGTCTTTCAGGGCCCACGAACTAGAGATGAGCACACAGTGCTTCTCATTGGCGAAATAAAACCTGCATCTGGAAACCTGCTAGCGGGGGAAGCTAGGAAAGCCCAGCCAGGGGACTGACAGGGCAGTGCTAACACAGAATACCCCCGTTTGTGCCCACAGAGATGGCATTTTCAAGGAGTCTCCAGCCTAGTGCAGGGATTTCAACTGCTCATCGCCACACATCAGTGCAGCCTCATCATTGAAGGCACTTCTTCCAGGGGTCTGGAGTTGGGTTTAGTACTGAATCTTTCAAAAAGTCTCTGTGGGTAACCACAGTGATGGTTAGGAGCGACCATGCTAGAAAGAGCTCACGACGAGGTAAAAGTGTGAAGGGACAGAGTCATGCCCTGCCAGCTGGAGGTCCCACGTCCTGTGCAGGGGTGGATCACTTGGTGTTGTGAAGTGCATGGGTGTGCCTTCAATTTATGTATGTTGCAGCACTAACTCCCAGGTGCTTGTATTCTAAAGTTAAATGAGGTCACTCACACTGATCTATTAGGATTAACAGAAGAAACCCACTGAGGACACAGCAGGAAGGGGCTGTCAGCAAACCAGGAAGAGAGCCCTCACCAGAAAGGAGAAGATAGGCAGTTGGAGCTTGGGCTTCTAGTCCCCCGATACTGAAAAAGAAACATCTGCTACTTCAGCACCCAACCTGTGGTATTTTGCTACAAGAACCTAAGCAGACTAATACCCTTGGCCAGAGCTGAAAACAATTTGGTGGATCATAGTTTCATTTGGAAGGGAGGTTTTGGTCGGATCTTTTAGAACCTGAGATGTCAGTGCTTGGGGAGATACGTGTTTTAGAAGAGATATAGTTTTTATAAATGAACTCTACCAAAGAAGTGCTTGAATGAATATCCCTGTCACTTTGGGGAAAATTCTGACCTGAAAATAAGTTGCTGCTCCCAAATCCCCTTCTGGAAACTCTGTTGAGTTAAATTCCAACTCTGGGGTGTGCAGGCTTCTGGTGACTTATTCGGATGGTCAGGTTCGGCCCACGGGTGACCAGGGGATCTGGTTTAATTAGAAGTCCTTGGTATTACCCCAGAACCTCACCAGGTCCCGTTCCCATAAAGTCTTTGTTCCAGCAGGACAGAAGGAAGTCTCATTCAATCTGTTTCCCTCCTGCATGACAATGATTGTGAAGAACAAAGGCCAGGGCTCTTGTCCACAAGCTCTGGCAGAGACAGGTGTTGGCTCTGTCACCATGGCGACCAGCAGCAGCACCCCAGGGCATGCAGCATTGTCCTTGGTGAGTCCTCCCCTCCTGCACATCTGTTGGAGCCTGTTCTGTTTCACACAGGATGTTTCATGGAATCTTCACAACAGCACTGCAGGTTGAATCTCTCCGTATTAGAGAGGAGGGCATTGTAGTTCAGAGACAGGAGGAGCCAGGATAGTACATCCAGAAGCTAAAGGCCTCCCTGCTCTGACAATCTATGTTCTTCTCCTCTGTCATGTGCTACTTGACTAACAGCCGGGAGCAGGTCCTACCCCCCTATCACAATGGAGATTCCCATTTAAAGCCAGCACAGGGGAAGGGGTAGTAAAGGCCACGTGCCCAGCCTCATCAGCTTTGACAGCAACCGGGGCACAAGCATTTTACGAAATTTCCCACGCACCCTAGGTAGGTGGTCCCCAGGAGCAGGTCCTGGTGAAAAACCTGGCTTCATGCTGGGTCCAGAATAAGTCCTTACAGTGCATTCTCTGTGTTAATCCATGGCCAAGTCCTTTTCTCCCAGAAGACACAGCTCACAGCATACTCTTTCTGAAGGCCCTTGCAAGGAGATGCTACCATTAGCTGCCACTACCCATCACAATGGAAACTCAATGCTTGGCTTTCCCACAGTGAGAAACAACCATGGCAATACTTTTAATTGTTTTCACAGAATGGCTGTTTGAATGGCACATGTGGCCTATGTAGTAATGACCCCTGCCAAAGTGACACATTCAAATCCTTACCCTTGCTACCTGTGAATGTGACCTAATTTGCAAACAGATCTCCTCTAGCAGAATCGAGCTAAGGCTCCAGATGTGAGAATACCCCGGGTTTAGAGTGGGGCCTGAAGGCAATGGCTGGTATCCTTGTAAGAGAAAGAAGGAGGTATTTGGGGACACAGGGAGGAAAGCCAGGTAAAGCAGAGGCTGAGGGACACCTGGGGCTGCCCATGGCTGCCAGAAACTAGGACAGAAAAGTCTACAATGGGTTCTCCCTCTGATCCTCTGTGAGGAACCAAGCATGTTGACCTTGATTTTGAACCTCTGGCCTCCAATACTGTGAGAAAATACATTTCTATTGATTTGAACGAAGACATTCACAGTAATTCATTTTAAGAGCCCGAGGGAACTAATGGGCCTTGTACATTACATCACCTAATATCAAGACTATACAACAAATTGTTTTCAAGAATTCAGCACAAAGAAGCTGCGTGTCTCTCCAGTTGAACATGTCTGTTCTTGCAGACCAGCAAGCAGGAACCTGTCCGTTTCATACTTTATTTTGTTTTCTTTGGGAAGCTAAGAGAGATTAGGGTCCAAATACAGGATTTTCCCCGTTTGAATTCTTTTTATTAACCCCTCCTTGCTTTGGTTTTTCTGTTCTCTTTGATTTGGAATTTCCTCTTAAGTTGCTTAGTGTGTATTCATGTGATTTTTATTTCAAATCACTTAAAATTCCTTGTTTAAAACAGCTTTTAAAATTTAAAAAAAAAAAATAACGGAGTGAAAAAAACCAGCAGAGTGGCTAAAAGAGTGACCTCAAGAATCGAACTTCCTAGGTTTAAATCGCAATGTAGGTGACCAGCAGGACATTTCATTTCTCAGTTTCCTCAACTGTGAAATGACAGTAGTTGGTACATGCCCATAGGTCTGTTATAAAGGGACTAAGTAAGTTAATAAATCATTGGGTACTTTCCAAAGTTTAAAAAAATGCGTGAATTTTTGAAAAAGTTCTTGAACTCAAATAACCATATCTTTTCACTTCACTTCTCTGCTAACTCCCGAAAGCACCCTTGTGCATGCGAAGCACTCAGGACAATGCCTGATACACAAGCAGCATCCACATCATCACTGTTACCTGGGGTAGGCTGCCAACACGACTGCTGTCATTACAACACTGCTGCTTCCTTACTGCCTGTGGAGTTGAGTTCAAGCTTCACAGTGGCACACAAGGCCGTCCATGACCAGCATCTCCGGAGGCCACCACATATCTGCTGCCAGGAGCATCCCTCTGATCCTCCATCCACGCTGACCATATCCATGTGCTTGACCACTTGCTCTGCTCAGGACATCCGGTTACATCTCCTCTTCCTCAGCTCAGCTCTCAGCTTGCTTCCCCACTCAGCTCTGCCTCCAGCATGCTACGGGAAATGCTGTGTGTCCCAGAACCCACTGAGCCCAGCGGCTGCTCCAGGGTTCACTCCATCACTTCCACAGTCTGGTTGGAGGAACCGGCCTGTGTGTCTTTTCTGGTTATATCTGAATTTCCGGTTTTTGGTCGTCTGTGGGCAGAGGGGCAGCCATCTCTGGAAGATGAGCTGCTAGACTGAGGAGGGAGAAGGGAATCCAACCGCAGTCTGCCTCCTGAGTGCCTATGGTGGCCTGCGTAGAGATGGATAGCATCTGGAAACTGAAGTTCCAGAAGCTTCCACAAGCCATGTTTGATCTGCTAATGCTTAGTGTAATACTTGAGTTTTCCTTCAGACCTTAAGGCTTTTGTCTCTCAACTGGCTAAATGTCATTTTGCACTTAAGTCCCCTGACCTCTGATTTAAGCGAATCAAAGAATAATTGCTTCTGGGAGAATTAGAGCTTCCTTGTGGCTTTGTTGGTCACATTTGGGAGACTGATATTAACTTCAACAAAGTTAGTCTTGTGTCCTTAATGAAGATCTCAAATTTGAGGTATGGTACAGCAAATACGTGCATGAGTTTTGTGTGTAGGTATGTACCAATTCATGCACAAGAGAATTGGTGAAACAGTGTCCTGTGTTACCATGGAAACAACTTCATATAAGAATCATGTGATATCAGACTTGAGAAAAATCCAGCCCATGACCCTGAGGTTGGTGAACCTGTGTCGCAAGTCAGCTCTTCAGCTTCTCCCCATGGAGCTCCAGACCTCCTCTTGCCACACCCTTTACATCCACCACGGACAAGATGCAGAGTGTGAGGACCAGACCTGGCATTGGGAGGACCTGTGCACTGCTGGAAGGGGACCAGGAGCATCCTCTACATCCTAAGGCTGCCTCTCATGCTGCCATCCACCATGCCAGGCAGCTCTTGGCAGTCTCTGTGCCTGATACTCAGGTTCAGAAAGTCTGAGTAGTCTTCTGGCGCAGACAGTGAAGTGACAGAGGAGTAGAAGAGGTACCCAGTGTGCTCATTACACAATACAAGTCTGCCAACAGCAGCAATGCAAAAGGAGTCTGGAGTCAGAGCCTGCAGAGCATGGAGGTGGCAGGCTGGGTAGAAGGTGTGTCAGTAGGGTGGAGGTGAGCAGGCTAGGTGGAAGGCCCATTGATAGGAGGCTGACGCCTGCTCAGAGCACATTCCCTTGAGCTTAGAGTTCATCGCACCCTCAGCATCCACCCCAGGCCTCTACCCAGCCTCCACCTGCCAAAGGGAAACAGTGGTAACCTTGGTACTCTTTGACAGCATTTGGTCCAATTTCCTCATTCAGCAGGTGGGAAAACAAGACTAATGGGGCTCACGCCAAGATCAGACCTGTCTTGAGCCAGAGTTGCCCAAAGCAACTGAAGCCATAGACCAAAGTTAGGTACAACCAGGAGACAAGACAGAAAGCTAGTCAGTTCCCACTGTGGGATGCATGCTGCCAGAACGAGCACCTGCTAGTCTGAATGTTGGTCTAGGGCTAAACTTTTATGCCATTAGCAGCCAGGAGGTGAGCCTCAGACAATAGGTAATTAACCAGTATCCAGTGTATCAGATGTTTTTCCAGGTACCAAAGACAGATCAGGGAACAAAATGCAGAGAAATCCCTGCCTTCTAGGAGCCTGCACAAAATGACTCTCATGAACTCGGATTATTTCTGCCTTTCCTGTCTGCCTCTTCCATCTGTATGAGCCCAGGCCATCAGGTTGCATTCTGTGACTCAGTTTCTTCATCTGTAAAATAGAGATAATGAAACAGCTTCAGAGGGTTGCCAAGAAGGTTCTATAAGTTCAGTAAGGCACTAAGGGCTGTGCATGGCTCAAGGAGCATGGTGAGAATTTTGTGGTTATCATCCTGGACACTGCCCTTGTAAAAACGCAGGCAGAGTGCAGCACTGGCACTGCAGACACTTTAAAGAGGCCACCAAGGGCCTGCCAGCTTATGTTCCATCAGTGTGACAAATTGCTGCCTGACTTCAGACAGCTTGCTAATTATACTCAGCCCCCAGCTCATCCCTCGGTCCTGGGATGGCACAAGAGTGAACCATGCTGACTTGCTGAAGAGGCATCAGGAGGTGATCCAAGGTCACTGCCAACAGAGTCAGGGAGATGACTCCATGCTTGCCATGGAAAGAGATGACAAGGCAGCCTGACTGCAGAAGGGAGTCCTGGCTGGTCTGGGCAGACTGGGCAGGAGCTGTGTGTGCGTTTCTGAGCTTCCCGAAGAGTGACATCTGGAGCTGGTGTCCTGTGAGTTATTGAGAGCTACACTCAAGCTAGATCAAGGTTGAAAAGGCTAATGAATAAATTCATATGGCTTTTTGAGATATCAGTCTCATTTGGATGAAGTTGGATTAGGAGCATGCAAGGAGATGATTAAGTGTCCTGAGTAAGACTCAGGCTGGGTGTAGCTGATGCTGTGACACAGAGGGTTAAGCCACTACTTGCAACCCAGGCATCCCATATTTGTGTACATTTCCCAGCTGCTTTGCTTCCAATCCAACTCCCTGTTACTGAGCCTGGAAAGTATCAGAATATGGCCCAACTTCTAGGCCCACTGCCACCTACATGGGAGACCTAGATGGAATTCCAGGTCCCTGGCTTCATCATGGACCAGTCCTGGCTCTTAAGGCCAATTTGAGAGTGAACCAACAAATGAAAGGTCTCTCTCTCTTTCTCTCCTTTTATTTCTCTCTCTCTCCACACCTTTTCATCACTCTGCCTTTTGAATAAATACAAATAGATAAAATAAATCTTCAGAAAAAAAATTGATAAGACTTTCACTATTTCTTCTGATTTGTCATTCCCTTAACACATTGTAAAGTACCACCTAAGGGAAAGAAAAAGATACGCCCTGTGCAATGCTGATAGTTGTCACATACTGCATACAATGTCAGTCGCAAGCCACAAGTCACAAACCTGTTGAGCACTCAGGGTATACTCTGTAGCTATACCCTGAATTTCTAGGATTTAACATAAAAACAAATCTATGTAAACATTTCACTAGTGATTTTTATTGATTACATATGTAAGAGATAATATCTTGAGTCTATTGGGATAAGTAAGATATATTACTAAAATCAACCTGTGTCTTTCTCCTTTCTGTGATTACCAGAACATCTACCATCACATATTGGACCTGCATGCTGTTTCTAGTGGGCAGTGAAGTGTAGAGAGATGGTGTCATGGAGTCTGCTTTTCCCAATAGGGCCAGGGTAGCCATCACTGACCTCTCCTTGTTCAACAAGATAGAAGAATCTGCAGTGGAGGAAACATTAAACCAGGAGACTGTAGATCCAATTTTTCACCTCAACTCAGCCAACAAGTTGCTACCCAGCCCTGTCAACAATAATGGTAGTAGCAGATAGTTTTATAGTATTTTTAAAATAGGCCAGGTGCTATCTCAAGCATGAAAATTTCCCATAAAATCTTAGTGAGATGGAACTATTCTTAGCTATTTTCTATATGCAAACACTGAGAAGCAAAAGGATTAAATAATACAAATTCATGGTTTGTATTAATGTATTAATTTGTATAATACGTGATTGAAAAGTGATGGAGCTAACTCAAACCCAGACAATTCGAGCCCAGATTCTATAACGTGGACCACTTTATTGCTTCAAGTTGTCCTAATTAGTTGCATTCTGTTTATCATAAAATATAGTTAGTGATATCTGTTCTGTCTACCTTATAAGATTGCAAAAAGGATCAAGAGGATGACATGGTAACCCTAGACTGTACAATGGAAGGTAGCAGAAGCTTACAAAAGGAAATCATGCTGAAAGAGCTTCCCACCTATAAGCGTAAGAAAATCCAGACTTGATTCTTTTCTGCAGTGCCTTCCCAGATGCTACCGCTGGAACCAACCGTTTCCTGTTCTGTGCTCCATCACATTCTTGAACCACCGCAGTCCTCGGGCATCTTGTCCTTCAATGCATGCACCTGTTCTTTTCCTCCATTGCACTGCAGGTTCCTTGAAGGATGACTGTCTGGAAGATCAGTACTTCTCAGATGGCGGTGACTTTGATCCCAACAGGACATCTGATCCCCCTGAGCTTGGCATGAGGATGGTACAGCATCAGCAACACTGCTCTAACACAAGACAACTTCCCCCAACAAGGAGTCATCAGATCCAAAATGCCAATGTGCCAAGGAGGAGAAGCCCTGCTTTGGATTACTTTGTGACCTCCTGTGCCCGTGTCATGTAGGAGTCAGTGATAAAAGGTTGGTTGATTGAATGAGAGGATAGAAAGTCCTACAACACTGGATGTAATCCTTTTGCCTACATTCAGCAGCCATAAATTAAATATCTGCTACATGCCAGGCACATGTCAGGGCAGAGATGAGAGGAATGCAAAGATGTGAAAAATCCGAGACTCCTGCTCTCAGCATCTGGCATTCTCCCAGGAGAATCAGAGTCACCACAGAGATTCAAATCAATGAGTTAGAAAAATGCTATCACCCCCACCAGCTCTGGGCAGGAGCTCCACTCAAGAACTCTGTGAAGAGGCAGAGCGCCTAGCCACTCTTGGAGGCACCAGTCATTTTCTCTTAATGTTATTTTGAAAAGTTTTAAAAATGACAATAAACACTTTCATATACATTAAAATTTAAGTAGATAGATGACAGATTGTGAGTGCACACATGCACACATTTTTTGTTACCAGGATATGAAATTAGACATCATCATCTCAGCAGACACAGAGAAGGCCTACAGCTCCCAATAGGTCTGGTGTAGGGCCTTGGCATGAATAAGGCCTTCGCATGAGAAAGGCCTTGGCATGAGTAGCATTCCTGATACACAAAGGTGTGAAAGGGGCGACAGGAAAGGAAGGAGAGACTGGATCCCCAGGGAGTGTCATACTCTGAATGTCCCCTCAAAATCCCTATGTCGAAATCCTAACCCCCAAGTGGTGGTATGAAGAGCTGGGGCCTGGGGGAGGAACTGAGCATGAAGATTCAGCCCTTACCAATGGCATTAGTGCTCTTAAAAACACAAGCAATAAACAGCTGGCTGATGCCTTCCACTACATGAAGCCCCAGCATCAACAGCAGACCCTGAACCTGCTGACACCTCGAGTTGTACTTTCCAACCTCTAGGATCATAGGCAATAAGCATTTGCTGATTCTAAGTCCCCGGTTCCTGGTACTTTTGTTAGAGCATCCCAAACAAAGACAGTAGTCACTGTGTGCTTCGGGCTAAGAAGGAACATGGCCAGAATTGGCTGCCCCATGGAGAACACATCAAGGGAGGGAATGATGGAGAAGCTGACACCATTCGGCTCCCATGGGGTACTGCAGAGGAAGCGGGGAGCCTGGGTGGGCTCGGCAGTGGGGCTGCAGAGGAAGGCAAGAAGGGCACGAGGATGTTTGTCCAAGAAGGAAGCAGAACACGCAGGTGACTGGAGCCTGACCTGTTTGCTAGTTTCTTCTGTCCAGTCTAGGCTGGGGCCTGGCTCTCCAGAGCTCATTTCAAACCAAGACTGGGTGACAGAGAAACTGCTGTTTGAAATCAAATCCCCTTGGTTAGGTTCCCATTTCGGGCGGCTGCCTTCTGCCCATTCTGCCCATCTCGGTCCTGGAATCTGAATTGTTACCTTACTCTTGACCTTGTGCCCGGGTTCATGTCTCAGTAGGTGCACAGTGGCACACAAGACTTCTCCGGTTGGGGCCTTCACTCATCTTTCTCCAGAGAGCAGAAGGCCCTGGGCCCTTCTGCCAGGACTGCTGAGGCCCAGCACACCTGGCCGTTCAGCTCCATCTCCCATGTTCTGTGTGGTCTCTCACACATGGTGCCACGGGGAAGGGTGAACCTGCAGCAGTACCTTCCAGGGACCTTCCTCCACCTGCCACAAGCACTTCCTGCCATCCCATCCCCCACCACAGGAACCTCCAGGGCTCTTTCTTGAGCACTGACCACAGAGCTCATGTTCATCCCTTCCTGGTTTGCTCGTTTGTGCACAAGGAAGAGGCTTGCTTGAATGACCCCAAGCACTTCTTCCATGTCAGATGCTTCAGGAGGCTTAACTCTGATGGATGACCACAGTGAGCAGCGGAGCCTGGGCAGGAAGTTAGGGGTGGTTATCCTAAGACTCAGCCCAGTAGGCACACACGTTCTCAGTGGTGAGCCAAGGCAAAGCCACCAAGCAGGCTTGTTTTTACCCACAAAACTTGCATTGGTGAGCAGACCACTTCATGGAACCACCTGCTGTGTATCCATCTTAAATGTCTTTTCATCTTAAGCATACCTAGCCACTTCATTCTCAGCTCTGCAAACTGAGGCCAAAGGCCTCCATGCTCCTTGGTTTCCACAGATCCCACACTAGCAGCTCCTTTTAAAGCGGTCAAAGCAGTAGAAAGATGCCACTTGAGGACAGATGATGTCATACCTGGCCCTCGGACCTGTCTCTTTTAGTTCTGCATTGTTGGCTGTACACAGAATGAGTTTTGGCTCCCAGCTGGCTATGGCGGCCTGGACCCAGGAACACTGTGTTTGTGGGAAGATCACAAGGCCAGAGCAGTCACTACTGCCAAAGTCCTCCTAGGCAGGAGGAGAGGATCTGAAGGTCACCCCGGGCAAGCCCTCTATTTTAAAATTGTGAAAATGAGGCCCAGAAACACCAGGTGCCTTCTCCATGGTTGTACTTGGGATTAGCATGTGTTTGTCTATGCTATTTCTCTCATTCTCATAGCTGATCTGGGAATTCCACATCATAGGCCTTATGCCACAGATATGCTCAGACACAGGCGGCATGACGCATAAACAAAATTACTCATTGCAGCACTGCAGCATAAGCAAAGACTTAGAAATACCATCAACATTCATTGGTAGGATCAGTTGCTCAGGGGAATGGTAAAGATCAGCCAGGAAGGATGAAGAAGCACCGTGTGTTGGCATGAAAAGGTCCCTGAGAGGTCAGGGTTGTGGTGTAACAGGCTAAACCAACGCATGCAACACTGGCATCCTACATGTATGCCGGTTTGGGTTCCAGTTGCAGTACTTCCGATGCAGCTCCATGTCAGTGTGCCCAGAACAAAAGTGTAAGACAGCCTAAGTGCATGGCTCCCTGTATCCACTTGGAAGACCTAGTTGACACTCCTGGCTACTGGCTTTGCCCTGGCTCAAATTCAACCACTGTGAGTATTTGGGGAGTAAATCAGCAATTAAAAGATCTCTTCTCTCTCTCTCTCCCCACCCCACCTTCTCTGCCTTTCAAATAAATAAAATAAAATATATTTTTAAACAGATTCCTGAAATGTGTGAAGAACATGAAATGCTAAACTATATGTATGAGGTGCTGCCCTTTTCAGGAAATGGAGGAAAACAGCATGAACACATGTACGTGTTCCTTGGAGGACCCACCTTGACCCTGGAGGCCTGTGAAGCAGGACTTGGAGAGACTGGGGACAAGAGACAGTTGTCCCCCCAACAGTTCCTCAACCTTTGGAGTCCTACTGATACTTATTCAGAAGCTTGAATTCCTACAAGGGTGCGTAGCAGAGCACAGGTTGAGTTACTTGTCTAGGCAGCTACAAGGCAGAGCTACTCCCAGTCCTGAACTCTGTCTTAGTGACAGTACAAGAAACAGTGTTTCAAAATATATCTTGAAGTCAGAAAGAGAGAATTCCATTCAGAATAGGATGGGAAAAGGTTTTAAAATGTGGAGGGGCAAAGAGTGGGATTTAGGATGAAAGAGAAGACAAATGATGAGCAGAGGGGAGGAGAGGCAACGGGGAAGGAAGAGGTTTTGTGAAGACGCTAGTGGATTTGGAGCCCCTGGACATCACAGACTGGAGCTGACTCTGTCAGCATGCATGTAACAGCTTGTCTGCTAAGGGGCCACAGCCCATGCGCCAGAAAGAAGCAGGTGAGTGCTGGGATGCTGAGCTATCTGGACTATGTGCACCTCTACCCAAACCCCTCAGAGTGAAGCCTCCCAGGACGACTCCATGGCTCTATGGAGACATGTACCCAGGCTGGGGGAGCCATGCACCCAGCCCTTGAGACAGGAGCCACTTCGGAACCTGGCATTGGCTCCTGCACAGAGTCTGACAGAGGCAATCCTGGGCCCCTGCCAGCCTGGTCCTGGGTAGTGGTTCTGCAGAATTGGCCTCTGATGTTGCTGTTTTGCAAAAGTACCCCTCGTAGTGAAGGCACTTCTGGGTCAGAGTCTTATTTTTTAAGGACTATTATTTATTCCTTATTTGAAAGGCAGATTTTTACATAAAGAGAAGAGACAGAGAAAAAGGTCTTCCATATGCTGGTTCACTCACCAAATGGCCATAACAGCAAGAGTTCAGCTGATCTAAAAGGTCAGTAGCCTAAGAGCCTCCTCCTGGTCTCCCACACGGGTGCAGGGTCCAAGCCATTGGGCCATCCTCTGCCTCTTTCCCAGGCCACAGACTGGGAGCTGGGTTGGAAGTGGTACAACCTGGACATGAAATAGTGCCCAAATGGGATGCTAAATGAGACTGCAGCACTTGCAGGTGGAGGATTCCCACCTCCTCCCCTCAGCTCCTTTTTAAGAGCTCTCCCTCAAGGGCTCTGCTCCTTTAGGGACAGAAAGAGAGAAAAGGTGTAGGGGCCAGGCCCCAGACCAGCTGCACTTTCTGCTGGAAGTCAAAGGGGATGGCTCTCTTGTTTATCTAATATCCATCAAGGGCCTTCTGGGAGTATCACACAGAACAGAGGACCCTGCATGGGGGAACAGAGCAAAGCATGAACTTGAGTCTCTCTTCCTGTAAAGCTACCAATGCCATCTTGGGAGCTCCACTTTCAGGACCTCATCTACTTTTAACTACCTCCAAAAGCTCTGCTTCAAATGCCATCAACCCACGACATAGGGGATTAGGTTGTCAGTGCATCAATTTGTAAAGGACACATTCAAACTGATCACTGGCAACACAATACAGAGTAATTGTGAAATGAATGAACAAGACAAGAATAAGAATTCTAAAGTATGACGTACAGTGTTCTTAATTTTAAGACCAACTCTTCCCACCCACAAAATCTGCACCTTCTAGGTTTTACTCTGTCCTATCACAAAGTCATGCTCAATCCATCATTGCTGAACCTGAGTTGAGACTTACTAGTCCTGGGAAAGTGGAAAGGAACTGCTAGGTTCTCATGTGACAGCCCAACGTTGGAAGCCAAAATGGTTCTAGGAAAACTCTGAAAGGGTGAGCTTCCTCTGCCTCTGACCAACCTCTCAAATGATGTCAGCTCAGCCACTGTCCCAACAACGTCTTTGACATTCTTTCCAGTTCAGACCTAGTGCTTGGCACAACCCAGGTCACCATCATGCTCCAAAAAATATCCATCTCCATAGGATTTGGATATCCAATTGATCAGGAATGTCCACATTCACTCCAACAAAGGCAAAATTCTTTGGTGAACACAGGGGAACACCATAGTCTGTAAACTAAGATCAGGTGACAGATAGACTCTCCTATATGCGAGGGACAGTTTACTGATGTCAGCTTTTCAAAACTTAAAACCCAGATCTAGGTTCTTTAAGAGAAGCCCTGAAGCAAATGCAGCAGAAGGGTGGGAAGCCAGTCTGTCAACACAGCATCTCCAAGTCCCTTATTTCCCTCTGTAGACATCTGTCACTTTGGGCTTCCCCAATGGTGTGGAGCACTAAAGTGTCTCCTGATGCTCCAACACCACTGATTTATTTCATCTTCTAACATTATGAAAAGGTATGATTATAATTAGTGTGCTCCATGGACTGCTATTGGATTTCAGAATCTTTAATTATCTGTAGTAAAAGACATTTTCTTTTCACACCAAGATAATTGATACATGGGTTTTTAGCTGGAGCGTGAAGTCAGCCTCATAAATAAGCACAATTTGCACACAGATGGCTGGTCACATCCTGGACATCTCTGAGTGGAAGCCTGGGGCAGGGAGTGCAGTCAGCAGGGTGAGACTTACGTTGGTTTCCTCCCATGTGACATGGTGGCTTGGGTTCCCTGCAGCACCTCTGACTTTGGCCTCTATATCCACCCAGAGCAAGTGGGAAAGTGTCACTCAGCTGTCAGTTAAGGAACTTCAGACTCAAATTTTTGGCCATGAACACAGCTCATCAACAGGTTATGCAAATTAGATGTGAATTAATTTCTGGTAGCCAAACATTTCCGTGGAAACGGCTGCTCTCACTGTGCGTGCTGTGTGCTGGCCAGTTGGTTGGCAGGAAGACCCTGGCTCCTTCTCTTGGTGTTTGTAGCTCTTGGCTTATCCCAGGTTCAGAGGCCTTGGAAAGGTCAACATCTTCCTTTAGTCCCACTTCTTGCCTAAGCCAAGAGCAGAGAGAAGCAGCCTGGGCACATCTCTCCAGGGCTCCTCCGTGGCTGTGTGTCTCCTGCCTCACCTGGTGTTGTAAAATCAACCTTCCTAAACAACAGCTGTTATCATGCTACTTGTCTGCCAAAATCTATAATGACTTGCTGTTTTGCTACAGAATAATGTCCAACTTCTTTAGCTAATCAACCTGTTTGAAACTAAGTAGTACAGAGGACTTTCCAATTATTTATGACAAGACAGCTAGGTCTGTCCCTTCTGACTGCAGATGGGAGGTTTCTCCACCCCTCGAAGACAGCTCTAACCCATGTCTGTTTCAAGCTTCCATTTAGGGTCACACATGGTCCCTTTAAAGTTTCATCCTAACTGGTTATCAGCATAGGCCAACATAAAAATTGTAGTCACAGGTTATGCATATCTGATCTGATATAGGTATAAAAAAGGAAACTGACTGATGGCAACTTCTCCTGGTGTTTGCCACTCATATGTTTAAAAAGTCAACAAATGACAGCGTGATACTAGACGTTCTGCCTTGGCCTATATCTACAATGTCATTAAACATTCAATTAGCAGAAAGTTAAGCTTGTAACTCGTACTAAAGGACTATCCTACTGTGATAATATGGAGGGAAATGGCAGGAGGGAAAAACAGGGAGAGAAGAAGGGGAGTTGGTGGGAGGAATCCCTATACCTACAAAACTGTATCATGGAAACTAATGAAATAAAATACATGTAAAACCAGAAAAATGTGTGTTCACAATCACAGACCATTCAGAACCTTTTCTTATCACTATTACTAATAACTACTACCAGTGTGCTCCAGAGAGATAATGGCTACCTCCTGATTTCAATCAAGGTCTGAGGTGTCAAGACCGAGAATTGGACAGAGAACTTCGAGAACCTGAGAGATCAGAGGACCAGCAGTGCTGACACATGAAACTCCAAGCTAGACAGGATAGGGAGGTTGGGTAGAGGGAGGAAGATGTGGACAGGATACCATTTGATTTGGGCCAGGAATGACAAAAACCCTTGGGATGGAGACAGATGAGCACCAGTGAGGGGGACAGGTGTTTGGTGCAATGGATTGTGTCACAGCTTGGGATGTTCACGTCTCATAGGAGAGTACCTGGTTCATGGCCCTGCTACTCTGTTACTGATGCAACTCCTTGGTAAAGCACCAGAGAAGGCAGCAGAGGATTCCCCCAAGAGCGTAGGCCTTTGCCACACATGTGGGAGACCCAGATGGAATTCCGGGCTCCTTGGTTCATCCTGGCCAGAACACGTGGTTGCAGGCATGTAGGGAATCAGCAAGCAGCAGATCTCTCTTTGTCTCTGTCTCCCTGTCTCTCAGCCTTCCAAAGAAAATGAAAACAAATCTATGTGATTTTTGTTTTAAAAAGAAAAAAATGACCCGCTGTGGGAGAAAGGCAAAGGTCTGGATCTCGTGCTTCCTGGTGTGTAACTGCTATAAGTCAACCACTCATTTTTAGACCTAGCCAATTTCCCCCGCCCCCTAAGCAACACCACCTCTCAGCTGTGTCAGCCAGAAATGTCTCCAGAGCTTGAAAACATGCCTGGTTGAGAAACACAAGAGCCTAGCCAAAGGTGAGCTCCTGGACTCCCTTTTACACAACCGGAGCTCCAAGGCTTCACCAGAAACCCTCCGGAAAGGCCCTGTGTTCTGGCCCAGGCTGTCAGCATTTTCCACTTCTTAGGCCTCTCCACTTCTGGACTATGAGCTTGTCACCTGCCAGCATCCTGACTCCCTGGGCAGCACCCTTTCCACAATGTCACTCCCACTGCTTTTACACGCAGAAGCAAGGGTCACATCGGACACTGATTTCTAAGACACTTGATAACCTCAGAAGGAGAAACGACCTAACTTAGGGCTACAGAGAAAGAAGTCAGAATGTTATAGAGCATGTCCAGGTCTCAGTGCACACCACAGAGGCATGAGGGTGTGAAGCCAAGACACCAAACTGGTTTGTAAATAACCCTGTCATAGCTCTGATGTTATAGGAAACTCTTCTAAAATGATGGACAGACAAGCACTTTGTTTACCAATGCAAAATGTTTGAATGGAAGCTGGGAAAAAAAAAAACACCCAGGGCAAAAAACTCAGGGGATTGATTGGTAATACAAACAGTAGTCCCTGAAGGGCACCCCGGAGGGTTCATTTCAAAATGCTGGGCGAAAGACCTGCTTTGGTTTGGTTTGACTTCCTCTTTTTCTGGTTTAACATTCAGCACATCACCCAGACTGATGGGTTTCATGAAAATCTTTCCCCCCAGTGACCTGGAGTATTAGCTAGTTTTCCAATACGTTGCCACCCACCCCCAGCTGAGAAGTCAGCAATTGATATTCTGTAATTTTCAGGGGCTAGCTGGAGCCTTCCCACGCACTAGAGTAAAACCACTGCTCACTACAGGTGAAAATAAAGTCGTGATTATGCTGCTGGAAAACGCAGCTGCAGCTCAAAGACAATGTAATTATGAATTGTGGAAGGATTAGGACTCTGAAGGCAGGAGGGAGCAATTACAGGTCAGCTATTCTACATTCAATTGCTTATTGCAAGGTGGGGCTGGAAGATACTGCTGAGCAAATTCAATTTACCTTGGAAATAATTAGTGCGATGGAAAGAACTGGAGATGGAAATTTTCTTTGAAATTAATTATTGCCATTCCAATCTAACCGGTCTCTTTGAACAGTAAAAACAGTCTGCAGATGGGGATTTCATCACTCTGAGTGCTGCTGAAACGACCCTTTGGATTCTGATCTAAAATTGGCTTGAATTTGGCATTGAGAGGGGTTGTTCATGCCGCCTAAGGAGCTGGAGAGGCAGAGGGTCAGATGAGCGTCAAAATGCACAGAGAAAAATAAGATGCAAAATTTGACCTGAACAGTTGTATAGGAGGGGATGCAGCCCATGGCAGGGGTCCAGTGGACTGTGCATTCCTCTGTGAGAGCCACATACCTTCAGCCCCCAAAGACATGAACATCAAATGCAATGGCACATTGTCTTCTCAGCATGCAATTCACACCTTCCATTCAGGAGAGCATTTCCAGTGCAGAACTAAAAGCTGTGAAGCCAATTAGGAAAAAAAAAAAAAAAAGATCAGCAAGGACTGCCACAGAAACATAAACAACAAAGAAGCTCAGTGTCTAAACATACTCACGGGCATCAGGTCTCTCAAACCTTGAGGGAGGGAGAAAAAGGGGGCAGATGCCTCAGCCTGTTTCCATAATGCACAGCAACGATGGAAATGACCAAGACAGGCTCTGCATTGTTGCTATGCGTCAAGAACACCTCCCGGGAACTGGGAACAGGACTAATCTGCATGAATAGGAAAAGCAAAGGAACGGGATGAAACAGGATTCAATGGGTGTTAGACACATGAAACACCAACTGACCAGAGCGACTGTTGTCTTTAGGCTGCTGGACGGCATTCAGGGTCCTCATTGTCACCATCTCTGCATTTGTAGCTGCAGATAGAAAAACTCACTTGGGCTGAAGGCAAAAGCTGCATAAAACAGAATGAACAAGCAAGGGAAACAGAAGATTAACTGATCAGATTTTTCATAAAACAAGTTGAAACTGGTAAAAATGGATTTATCCTCAGGTGGCCTCGGCCCATACTCTCCCGAGTGAGTGATAAGAAAAGGCACCTCTTGCCTCCAGGGCACACAACATGGTAGGCACATACATGGCAGGCTGAATTTTAGGGTGAGGGTACTAAACCAACACACATATCCCATCCATGTCTTAGCGCTCATGTTCCAGCTGAAAATAGATGGCAATTCAAAGCGAGATAATTCAAAGGAAAGCTTAACAAAAAGGTGTTCAGAGTGTGGGATAGCACAGTGCTCTAGGCCAAAAGGATGACGGTCCAGAAGAAAATCGCTGGGATTTGGAAGGAGAGGATTCTGCGGCAGGGTGGCCTTGATGGGAAGTGTGACCGCTGGACAGCAGCAAGCCAGGAACAAGCTCACAGGAAGGAAGTAATGGGAGTATGTGTTCTATTTCAACTCTGTGGCCTTTCATGTCCCTTCTGGGACTCCCCATAGCCTGAACTCACTTGTAGGGCCAGAGGCCAAGGGATTCCATTGGTGTGATTCCTGAGGCAGAGGGAGGCAGGTGAAGGCAGGGAATGGAACAGGGGATGCATTCCAGATGCATGCAGCCCGTCAACTCAGGGCTGTCCCAACCATTTATTCAGCCTTTAAACTTACGTTTAGGGCTACCTCCAAAGGGGCTAGACCAAATCCCACAACCCTCAACCTTTGAAGCTTTATTGAACAAGGAAATGGTTGGGTTTTGTCTTTGTCTCTGTTGTACATCTGAACTAGAAATCCTATCCCCCAAAGAATGGGCTCCCCAGTCTTTGGAAGGAAATGGAGCTTCTTTCCTGTTTACCTCCAACCATGTGGTGGAAGCTTTCCCTAACCAGAGAGGGCTGGTAGTGTCTCAAGGGCTCCTTACAGCCTGCTTCTGGAGTGCATCTGTTCTATAAAATATTAACCAGGAAATATTAAAGGTTGCAAATATAGCAACAGCCCCAGAGGGACAATGTGATGAGACAATTTTTGACGCATTAAAAAAATACGGAATACATATCCAGAAAACACAGCAGAGAAAACTGGGGGAGGAGGAGGAGCCCGAGGGCAGGGGTATCCTTTGCCTGGTTCGATGTAAACAGGATGGCGTGTGTTTGTTTTCTACGGACAGTGCTGATTCACCAAGGATTCAAGCATTAGTAATTAGTGTTTTCACTCTCATTTACAAATGGAATACATTAAGAAATTACTCAGCCATTCTGTGTGGTTTTTAATTGGAGCTTCTGTCGGTGTATAGAGTAAGAAATGTGTTCTCCACCGCCTTCAGGGCCGGTTGACCTTTTCAGCTTCAGAGCACCAGCAATGCTGGGGCAACACATCTCTTATTTTCACATGAGTAACCCCCCTGCAGTGTGTTTAAACAGAGTAACCAAATTGTCTAACTCTGCACAGAACTCCTCTCTCTGACTCCCTTGCTTCCTTACTCTCGTTCTCTCTCTTGCTACCACCTCTGGCTCCTACCTTTGGAGCATATTTTAGATGGAAAAAAAATGCAGCAGGAGATGACAAATGGACTGACCCAGTATCAACCTCTATTCCTCCCCTTCAACACAGAACCCACAGACTAGAAGGAATTTTTAGCCCAAACAGACAGGCAATCTCGAATATCTTCTCAGAATCTAGTAAAAAAAAAAATCAATAGAAATATGACAGCAAGCAGTAAAAGGAGAAATCAAACAATGCATTCGGAGGTCATATCTGCTCAACAAACCTGGATGTTAAGCCTCATTTACTTATTCATTCATTCACTTATTAAATATTTATGGAGCACCCACTATTTATGCAAAATCCTGGGACTGTATCAAACAAGAGAGCACAGACCTTATCTTCAAATGGTTCCAATTTTGACAAGAGACCCAGACAACATCCACCAAAGAGGCTGTTGTGTTCACGAACAGTAAGTAATAAAGGTAGCCAAAATACAGAGGTGGAACAGGGCAAAGGTGACAAAGGGAACATTCAAATAAAGGCCACTGTCAACGAGAAAATTAGTGAATGTTTTAATGATTGTATGTAATGCTTGCTGTAAAACAATAGAGAAAGGGACTGACTCTGTGACAACTGAAGGAGTCAAAATCATGGCTCTCATATTCTAGAGTTCCACACTTAGGGAATCATCAATCAGAAAAGCCATAAGCCATAGATGCTTAG
The DNA here is from genome assembly GCF_017591425.1 of Ochotona curzoniae. Lineage (NCBI taxonomy): Eukaryota > Metazoa > Chordata > Mammalia > Lagomorpha > Ochotonidae > Ochotona > Ochotona curzoniae. The sequence goes on from NW_024467096.1 coordinate 28,969,881, forward strand.
GTATTAAATAATACTGTGATGTATAAAACCAAGAGTGGAACAGTCCTTAATGCAACCACAGAAGGCTTCAATGAGTTAGAGTAAATTCATTTGCTGGGATATTCTGTATCCATTAGAAATGCTTATGATGGGAATTGGCACTGTGCCATAGCACATTAAGCTGCCACTTAGGGGACCGCCACCAGAGTGCTAGGAATGGAGCTCCACCTCTACTTCCAATCCAGCTTCCTTCTATTACGCACAGTTGGAGACAGCAAATGATGCTCAAGTACTTGGGCTCCTGCCACCACATGGGACACCCACATGGAGTTCCATGCTTCTGCCTTTGGCCTGACCCAGCTGAGCATTTGTTGTGGCCATTGATGGAGTGCTGCAGTAAATTCCAGTAAATGGAAGTGCTCTCTTGTTCTCTCTCTCTCTCTCTCTCTCTCTTTCTGTCTTAAATAAATAAAGGGATCAGCATCTCATATGGGCATTGGTTCAAGTCTTGGTTGCTCTACTTCCAATTCAGCTAATGTGTCTGGGAAAGCCACAGAGATTTATTCAAGTCTCTAGATCCCTGTGCCCATGTAGGAGACATGGAAAAACTTCCAGGCTCTTGCCCTTCAGACCAGTCCAGCTCCAGCCAGTGCAGCCACTGAGGAAGTGGACCAGCAGACGGAAGTTCTCTTTGTGTCTCTCCTTCTCTCTCTGTAAGTTTGCCTTTCAAATAAAAATATTTTTAAAATAAGTAAATAATGTTTTTAAAAAGAAAATGCTTATGCTATAATAACTGAAAAAGAAAAATTGTATATACATTAAATAGCAATTGTTTTTTCAATATTCATAGGGAAAACACTGGAGGAAATACATATAAATGCGAACAATGATTATAAATATAATGCTTTTGCTTTTTCCTGTGTCCCTCAATTTTTAATATGATTGCTTTTTTGTAATTAAAAAGTCAAAATAGTAGAAAATGAAGAGTTGAAAAAGAAAATAAAGCCATGCTTCATGTCCTCTTAGTAGCAGTTCCCCCACTGGCTTGGGTTACAACCGTGGGGAGAACAGTGCTGGCTATGAGCCCTGGGTAGCGATGGACTGGCCTATCCAAGCACAATGCAGTTTAGACCAAGACTCTCCTCTCTGTGGTTTCACTTTTGAAAGGTAGGAGAGAGGCGCTGGATTCTCTCTACAGCTCCCTTTGGCCCCCGATCTCTGTATGTAGGCATTCTAGAAGGCAGTGCATGTTCCTTTCTTCACTGCGGTCACAAACAGGCACTGAGACATTCCTACTCATTCATCAGGTACAACGGTGTCAGGTGGAGAGACAGAATCCCAGAACAACATGATTCGTCTCATCGGACCTTTCTGGTAAAACAGTAAGCAGTGTATTTTCCCACTGAATCTGCAACAACCTCTGGTTCTTATGGTTTAAATCGGTCTTTATAGATGACTGGGCTTGCTTAGTGCGTGATTACTCAGTCACGTGGAAGCATTGCCTTGATGGTGGAATTGAATTTCCAATGCTGATACAAAATGTGCCCTCTCATTTATGGCTCCTTTTTCTATTTGTGTGGCTACTCACAGCACAGCCTGCTCTGGAAGATGTAATGCTTCACACTGCAGGTGACCCTGGATAATAGAATCTACCCAATGTCTTTAGTTTGGAGAGAATGATGTATTAATAGGGTGTTAGTAAGAGCATCGTACACTTCAGGTCCTGGAAATAGTCATAAGTTCTTTTCCAGTTGGAAAGCTTTTAAACATTGAATTAATCTTTTCTTTGGGTTCAAGGTAAACACACTTTCTCTTGGATTGAATGAAGCCTTCTGGGCTTCCCTAGGTTCAGATTTGGTTGCTAAAATGAATCCAAAAGTATCTTTTATTTCACTGGGGGCCATGGATGAGTGAACTTTCCTCCTTTGTAAAACTGAAGCTTGGGTTTTGTACTCCCAAAGGTCCTTCTGTTCCAGCACCACGGCATAATAAGTTAAGCCTCTGCCTCTGCTCCCGACCACTGCTGAGTTGGACAGTGAGGGCACTCCCAGTAATTCCTCAGTGGGAGTGATATGTGGCCAAGTGGTGATTGCCTGCTGTTGGTAAATGAGCATCTCTGAGAAGTGTCAGTCTCAATCTAGGGCCCCTTCTCCTCACCAACTACACACTTGCTTTGGCAAAACTCATCCAATCCTTGGCTCTGCATCCTGCTGGGCTGTTGACCACACCCACTCTAGATGTGCGGATTTGACTGCCCCGGTTGGCTGAAATATCCAGAAGAGACTTCTTGATTTCCTGCCTCCTACCATCAACTTTGGTGTCCCCTGGAAATCTGGTATCACAATTGACTGATTCCCCACAGTCAGCTCAGCTGGTGGCTCTATCTCCCATTTAGACACTCCTGTCCTTAATTCCCATTTCTACTGACACCAGGAGGGTCCAGACCCTGTCCCTTCTCCTGGGGGCAACACCAGCACCTCCTTCCGTGACTACCACTCTAATCCTCCTCTAAACTGCTCTCCACAAGCAGCCCAAAGTTCCTTACAAAATATGGCTCTAATTATGCAATTCACTTGCTTAAAACTTATACCTGAGTTGGTGTTGGGCTTTGAATGAATTCCAGCCTTCTGCCCTGCTGTCCTGGGGCATGCATGACTGGCTCCATAGTCTTTCTCTTAGCAAGAGACACACTGTCTAAACTCACGCACTGTAGCCCAATGGTCTCCATCACCCATCCTTATTTGGCTAGGATTTCTGCTCCTGCTGTCCTTGCTCCCCTTGCTCCTTATCCCTGAACTCTAGCTTCGGGTTTTATTGTTCCTGTGATTTACTCGGAGAGGTATGCCTGCCCACCTGTGGAAGGGATGTCCCACCCTTATTTCCATCTGTTCACCACTTTCTCAGCTCTTGCTAGATCATGTCATTGCAATAGCCTTCCTTATCCATGGTTTTACTTCCCCCACTTTCAGTTACCCATAGTCAATTGCAGTCCAAAATTGTTAAATGGAAAATTCCATAAATAAGCAATGTACAGGTTATTAATCGTGCACCTTTCTGGTCAAATCTCTTGCCATCCTGCTCTGACACATCCAGGATGTGACTCATCATCGTGTCCAGCTTAACCACATTGTGCCAGTATTCTTTGAAAAGCTCACGAAAAATGTGCTATATTGCTTGATCTCTGCTTTCCATGCACTTTTTGAAGTATCCTCATAGACACTGTCCACTCAATAGCCATCTCAGTTATCACGTCGGCTGTCCCAGAGCTTGTGCTCCAGTAATCCTTAACATGTAGCCTGATGCTATGTCATGATGCCCATGTATTCGCACACAGAGTATGTCTGAAAGGTCTTACTGTTAGCATTCTTGCTTGTTCAGATTGTCTAAAAATTGTGCCCTTTTAGTTAATGTCTCGGATTTACTATTTGATTAAATCTGTCACTCAAACGCTTCTATCAGGAAACAGTAGCAAGAATGAATCTCTTTAAAATTTATATTTACCATTTGTTCCCCCCGTGGACTTCCGTGTTAAAGTGTGTGGGTTCGGGTGGAGCGGGCAGGGAGGACATTGCACTTAAAATAAATCACAAAGAGCAAGTGAGGTTTGTATGTCCTATATGGAACAATTCCCAAGATAGGCGGTTCAGTTAATTTGCTTTAAAAAGTAGGAACATGTGCATATTGTGATACCATTTTTTTAGAAACAAAATTGAAAAGAAAATTAAACAAGGTGTATGTATTTAGAACATAATCCTATCTATAGAGATATAAATATTTATGTCTATTACATAAACCACATATTTATATAAATGCACTCATATGCATCTGTTATTTCAATCCTGAGCTGTACACATGTACACACATTTGTCTTTCAGCAAAGATGCAACTGGCTAGATAACACATTTGTAGTAAAGGTTGCTTCTAGGGAAGAGATCAAGGGGACCAGAGAACTGAGTTGTAAGTGAGGCTTACCTTTTACCATATGGTTTTTCAAACCTGGACAAGCATTAACTATTCAAGCATTGAAGGGATAACCATTGTTAGTACAGAGAGCTGCATGTCAAGAAACCAAAAGCAACACAGATCAAAGTGAATTATGCTATGTATGTTTCATGAATGGATTTGAAAATACACAAAAGGTAAAAAAACAAAGTGATACGTAGTGCTGTTAGCATTGTATGATTGAGTGATGTCTTCCCAGGAACCAACGGGCAGGGATACAACTGCAAAAGTGTGAAATGTGTCTGAGTTTGCCGAGATACCATAACAGAAATATCACAGCCCGTGTGTCTCAAACGACAGAGGCATTTCCTCCGATTCTTGGAGGCTGTTAATCCAAGATGAAGGTGATGACGGAGTTGCTTTCTCCTGCGCCACATCTCTTTGGCTCATAGTCAGCCACATTCTTGTTATGTCCTCCCACGGTTCTTTCTGCAAATGCGTGTGTCCCCATGGAGTCTTTCTCTGTGGTTCCACATCTTTCTTAAATACTGGAGTCACATTGCCTTGGGCTCCTTCCTAATGACTGCTCTCAATATTTTTGCCTTTGTGAAGATCCTGTCTTCAAACACAGTCACATTCTGAAGGACTGGGGGTTAGGACTTCAATACATAAATTTTGAGAATGAGAAATAATTCACTCTATCACATTCCTGAGCAATGTTCAATTTAGTCACCAAGAGGCCATTTATTCTCAGAAAAAGAAGAAACAACATTAAAGGTAGCAAACAGATGTCAAGATGAATGATAATGTAGAAATAAATGAGCTGAGATTGTCTAAAGCTGTGGTGATTTTCCAAGCACAATCTCCTGTTTAAAAAAATTAAAATCAGGAGCACATGAGAACAAAAGTGTTCGCTATTCCTTGCTGTAATCCTTCTACATAGGGTAAGGCCTATCTGCTTCTAGTGTGGGAAAACCACCAATTCACCAAATTATAGTTGTGGTAGACGTGCCACTAAACCAACTCATTAATTTAATCAATTTGCGAGGAAAACAATAGCCCTAATGCTATTTGAAATGGTCTAGGCAACAGAAAATTGGATTGTTGAAATGTTTTATTCACTGTCAATTATTTTATGAGGACAGGTGGCTGGGACTCAAATACATAAACATTACAAAATTGTCTCCATGCAGGAGGGATTATAAATCATCTCTATGAGCCAGTTCATGGAGCACAGACTGAACTGAGGGCCCCTATAATGCGTTGGGAAGTTTGTCATAGACTAAACAAGAGATACACCATGTCTGCCAGGGGAGCATCCACCCTGGTCAGCCAGTGCTCCTGGTTGACTAAATGCTTTACCTGCTGTTCTAATACAGTGATTCATCTGCTCATCTTCCTTTCTTTCCCCCAATATATTTTCTTATTTTCCTCCTCTTTGTCTTTCTCCCATTTGTGTACCATTGTCACAGGTAAAAAGAGCACATAATATACAATGGCATCAAAGCCACTTAGTCCTTAACCTCTCAGATCGTTAAAATGTGATAATGGAACCATTCTAGGATCACATATGTACAGCGTCTATGGAGTGTTCTGTGCAGTACACTCTTCAGAAACTGTGAGGGTTTTGCTGATAATTCAAGTAAAGAATTCTTACAGCAAGTAAATGTTGGTTCTACTACAATGAAGAACCAGTTGGTAAAATCTAGTTTACTATAACTATCAGGTGTCTTGTTAAATCTGAGGAAGGTGCTGTTGCTCCCCCCAAATGACTAAATGAGTTAGATCATAAGGGAAAGCTTCGCTGGTGAGTAAAGGAGTAAATGCACGAATGAAAGGACAGGGGCCTTTCAGGATCTAGTTGCTTTTCTGAGAATTGCTTACCCATCAGTTTAGATCTTATGTTTTCTGCTTGTGAGATGCCAGGTTACTGTGCCTCCCTGAAGGATGTAATGTAATCAGAGTAAGATGGTTCTTTGATTCTAAGACAAAAACAAGACTTACCTATTACAGGTCAGTTCCAATCCGGTATCTGATATGATCAGTCACTTCAAGTAGATGACAGAGCGGTTCAAACACAGTTCCACAGCAAGTCAAACTTGAACCTGGTAGCCAACACATTGACTACACAGATTCCCCATCCTTGATAATGGGAGCTGCAGTTCCACTACGGCAACAAAGCAGGGCTGTGCCATTCTGGCTAGGGCCACTGTGGCCATCCCTGATGGTTAAGCCTTGAACACGTGCTAAGGCTGTGCCTCTTCTGATGTACTGACTTGCCCTGTACAACCTGCTTGTTTGCTTCTCCAATGAGACAGCAATCCACACAGCAGCATTCCTTTTGGCAAAAAGAAGCCCCATCCCATTCTCATCAGAACACTTGCTTACTTGCAATGAAAGGTTTCAGACCTTTCCTTTCCCCTTGTTTGGAGGTAGAAGCATCGATTTGCAGTCTGGGATGAGGCATTTCCTAATTCAGAGATGGGGAGATGATTGGGCCTGGTGTACTGGTCCCTGACTCCTGGTTTGGTGCCTGGAGAGCAGGACCCATCAACTCCCATGAGGCTGAGTCGGGAGAGCCTCTGGAAAGCGCCCAGCTGTGTGGAGCTCATCACTGTCACTCTGTGTCTGCCACCACCCTCCAGCTTTAGTGCTTCCCACAGGCAGAGCAGACATCCATGCTGACCACCTCCTCCGCAAGCAGCTCATTTGAAGTTCAGGATCGGCAGTCCCCCTGTGGGGCTGGCTGCGCCCTCCTGACACCTTATCACATGACGCACATGCCGAAAGAGGAAAGGAAAGATGGTAAGCAAGCCCTCAGATTCCTCCTTGCTGAGAGGGAAAGGGTTGTGAGATCAAGGGGTCCAGAGCTGGAGTAAGTATCCTCTCCCCGGGACTAACCACCAGCCGTGGCGGGGTTCACTGCCAGGACAAACACACCCAAATCTTGGAAGCCTGCAATAACAGTTGATTTCTCACTCAGACTGTGGAGCAACCTCAGGGCATCGCAGCTCTGTGCAACGTAGTGCTGCTCTCAAAAGTCAAGCTAGAGCAGCAGCTTCACTGAGAGCGCAAACACCTGAATCGCATTAGCCTTTCCACTCCCATTGGTATTCCAGTGAGCAAACAAGTCCCGGCGTCAAGCCTGGTGCCAGCTACCTAGGCTTGTTTCACTCACCTGCCAGGGAGGGAAAGCAAAAACACAGAATAATAAACTACTCACCCAGCCATTTGCCGACTATCTCCTCACATGAGGTGAGGGTAATGATGGGGCCTGGAGGTGACACCAGGATGATTACATAAAACATGAATTAAAAATTAAATATCACATAGTATGAACTAAATCACCTAGTTCTCTCCTGGATATGATATACCAGACTTACTAAAGAAACTCTTATCCCTTTAGAAGTAGCAATTCTGATACTCTAGTATTCATGTGTGCCAATGTGAATTACCTCTCTTGGGAAATCCTTGCGTTTTCACAATGGACTCTCATAGTGGAGAATTCACACACCAGAAAGGGTGAATCAGCTTGGCTTCTCACTGCGCTGCACCTGTGGCCTTCTACCCTTCCCAGTCTGGACCATGGAGCCTTTACTCCTGGCTTTAGTGCTGAGCCAGGCTCTGGCTGGAGAGCATTCTTCTCTCACTGGAGAGCATTCCACAGCCACAGATGGACCTCTGGTGGGTCAGAACCAAACACAGCCTTGAAAACAATGCCATGCAGCCTTCACCTGTGGTTCCTGTGAACTCCAATGCCGAAGTCATCATTCTGGCTCCTGAGCCTGAACCAGGGTCTTCTAAAGCCTGCCTTGCTGCCACATGGGCTCCCATCACCTAGATAACAAGTGTCTGCATTCTGATGTCCAGTCTGGAGTTTCTTATCATTCTATCCTCTTATAAAATTGAGCACTGGTTCTCCCACTTGCCAGGACATGCACCTTCTATCTCCCACTGAATGTTTTCTGATATCCACCTGAATTACCACCTGTTGCCAGCTGATTGCACAACCTATGCCTCCACCGCCCCTCAACTGACATCTCAGCCCCCATTCACCAGAGTCTAAGAGTTCTGGTCTCAAGCACACTACAGCTCAACATCAGGGAAGAAGACTTTGTGATTATGTTGATAAGGGAGCCCACGAACATGGAATTTCCTGTTGCAAAATACTAAGTAGAACACTTTCAGTTGCCCTAGAATTGGTTGTTAGATATCTTGCCTTACTAGTTTTTTGTAAGATTTATTTATTTTTATTAGAAAGACAAACAGAGAGGAAGATCTTCAATCCGATGATTCACTCCCCAAGTAGCTGCAATGGCTGGAGTTGAGCTAATCCAAAGCCAGGAGCCAGGAGCTCTTCTGGGTCTCCCATGCGGGTGCAGGGTCCCCAGGCTTTGGGCCGTCCTTCTCTGCTTTCCCAAGTCACAAGCAGGGAGCTGAATGGGAAGCGGGGCCTCCGGGTTTAGAACCGGTGCCTATATGGGATCGCGGCACATGCAAGGCGAGGACTTTAACAACTACGTTATCGAGCCAGGCCCTTGCCTTACTAATCGTATCATGAGCAATTGGGCTACACACTGCCCTGGGAAAACAGAGCCATAAGACATTCCCTACGATGCCAAACTCCAGCCTAGCACCAAGATTATTTAAGGAGCCTAAAGGTAGGAAAGAAAAATGTAACATGTCCTATGTAGGGAGCTCACTGTGAGAAACCCTGAAAAATAGGCATGTTTTTTCCCCATGGTAATAGTTACTGTAATGTCACTTACAGAATTGTTGAATACATCTCTGTAACGGTCCAATCATGAGAGTTTGTCACTCACATAACAGTTCAAGTCAGAAATTCTTGTTCAGCCAAGAATTTTTCTCTGCAAGTGATTCAAGGATTCTGGTTTTGCCATCATACAGCTTTGCATAGTTCAAAGAGTCTTACTCCTCTTTGCCTGCAACCAACCATTGCGAGTGGAAAGAGTGGCTGGAGAGGGCACACTTGCTTCTTCAGTGATTTTTTCTGGAAGTGTCTTATGTCACTTGTGCTCAAGTCCACTAGTGAGCACTAGTCACAGGGGCATACCTCGAGGCAAAGAGGGCTCTTTCTCAGGGACATATTTCAACTACAAAAGAGGACTACACTTTTTAGTGGACATCAACTTAAAAAAAATACCACCTCACTTAATAAGCGATGGACAGAAGAGACTCCACAGCAGGACATGGAGGTACCTGCAGAAAATGGAAGCTATCATCTCTGCCCCTGCTCAGCTGTACAATCTCAGCCTGGCTCTGATCTTGCCTTCCAGAGAGAAGAAAAATGTGGTCACAGATCTCTAGGATGTTTTCTGTATACATATATTTATATATACATGTGCATGTTTGTATGTATCTACACATTTTCTTTATACATACATATCTATACTTATCTCTATATTTATCTATGTCTATATATCTTTTATTTATTTTGAAGACAGGTTATAGAAAGAGAAGGAGAGACAAAGAGAAATCTTCTATGTGCTGGTTCACTCCCCAAGTGGCCACAACAGCTAGGGCTGGTCCAGGACAAAGCCAGGAGTAAAGATCTTCATCCAAGTCTCCCAGATGAGTGAAGAGGTCCAAGAACTTGGGAGCCACATTCCACTGTTTTCCCAGGCCACAATCAGGTAGCTAGATGGGAAGCACAGGTGCCAGAATTCAAAGCCAGCAATACAGATGGCAGCACAACACAGACCCTAGGACATATCACATGTCCATTGATGGAGGAACAGATGTCCCTGGATCCGGAAACTAACTCCTATTTTGCATCTGGATATTTCTTTTTATTATTGTTGTGGTTATTTTATGATACAATTCCATAAGCTATGGGATTTCCCTGACCCCCCATCCTCTTTCCCCCTACTGATTCCTCCTGTATTATTACTTTAGTATAGTTCTTCATAGACAGTCATTTGTCCATCATTGTGGGCATGGACAATGGCAGAGAGCCCAGCATCCTATTGTCAAGATAGAGTAAACAATTTCATTGGGAGTCCATCTTTGATCTGGATGTAGAGATGCATACTGCATTGTACCCTCACATCTGAATATGATAGTCTCCATTACACAGTTACTATACATCCCCTTAAATGTAAAGCCACAAAACAAAATCAACAACAGGAAGAAAAAAATAGAAATTTACAACACCATGAAGTTAAACAATATGCTACTGAATGTCTAATGTGTCACTGAAGTACTAAAGAAGAAAATTAAGAACCTTCTTGAAGAAAACGATGCTACTGTATGACCTATGAGTCAGTGAAGAATTTAATGAGAAAAAACTGCTTTGAAGAAATGAAAATAAAAACAAAAACATCAAAATCCATGAGATATAGTTCCTGCTGATCTTTGTTGGTGAGATGTGTCTCCTGTAAGCAACAGATAGATGGGTTTTATTTTTAATCCAGTCCACTGATCTGTGACGTTTTATTGATGAGTTTAAGCCATTTACATTCAAGGTTAATAGGAATAAGTAGTAATATGGTCTGTCATTTTAGCAATGTGTTGTTTATTGCTTGATTTAGTCTTCTGTTATTTTCCTGAGATGTTCTTCACATTTGCCTTTGGTTTTGTTTGGTGCTATTTGTTTCTCTGTTAAGTATTACTTTCTGAGTATCAATGTTTGAGTATCATTTATAGGGAAGGTCTGGAAAAGTGATATTCTTTGAGCTTTTCTTTATTGTTGAAAATTTTATTTCATTTTCAGAGACACAGGAAAGTATTGTTGGTTATATTATCCTGGGCCAACAAGTTTTTGCTTTTAAAATCTACAATATGTCACTCTGTTTTCTTCTAGCCTGTAGAGTTTCCTGTGAGCCGTCAGCTCTGAATCTAATTGTCATTCCTCTTTTTATCAATTGATTTTTTTTCATGTGCACCTTTAAGAATTTTTTCCTTATGTTTGATTGAAGAGAACTTGATTATCATGTGTCGTGATGAACGTTTTTGGTCAATCCTATTCTTGGGAGTTCTGTGCCCCTACTGGATGTTGTTTCCCAATTTTTCTCCAGGTTAGGGAAGTATTCCATTACTATTTCATTGAATACATTTTTAAACATTTTAAATATTTTCTGCACCTTTTGGAACTCACATAATTCTTATATTTGGCCTTTTAATTGTTTCTCTTAATTCTTAAAGACTTCTTTTTAGCTGGACCTAGCTCTGCTTCTAGTTTTTTAATTGTTTACCCATTGTGACTAGAAATATCTTCCAATTCTGAGATTTTTTTTCCTCTGCTTCATTCTATTATTTAGATTTTCATTGAATTTTTAACTTTCTCTATTGCATCCTTCATTACCAATAATTCAGCTTGGCTTTGTTTCAGTATTGCTATTTCCTGTTTGACATACTCCTTAAATTCCTTGAACTCCTGTACATGCTTCTCATTCTTGATAAGAAGCTTTATAATAAATTCTAAATTCTGTAACTCCCATTTTCTCAAAGTATTCCTCAGTTAACTCTGAAGTTGGCAAAGACCTTTGCTCCTTTGCAGGGGAGTCTTCAGTAATATTCATTGTGCCTCTGTCTCTTCTTTTGCTCTTGGTCCTTGTACTTCTGGTTATCAGATTCTTCTCCTTGAGGAAGGTTTCTAAGCTGTTTCACCCACAGGCCTATAGTTCGATTTTACTTATTGCAGTTAGTACAGAGTTCTTTGTTTGCAGTCACTTGTGCCTCTCTGTCCAGTGAGTTCCAGGTCTGGATTCTAATGTTATGCTTCTAAAATGGTTTCCTGAAACCCCAGCTCCTGACTCACCACCCTCCACCTCCTGTAATACCATGCTGAGGCTGTATCATTGTCTGTACAGCCTTTCTCTCACTTCTGGTCACCAGTTCCCAGGATTAGGGAGACACCAGGTGTCCTACATAACTAGTTTGTTGGTGGTGCTGATCTTGCCAGAACCTGTTGACCGGTAGGTCTGAGTACCACACGGACCTATTTTGACTTGCAGGATGCCAAAGTCACTATTATTTTCCCTGCAGGACCAGTGCAATGCATTGAGCTGGAAATGAGTTCACTCCCAGCTCAGCACATGCACAGCTCACTGTTGTCCTTGCAGTCTTAAATTCTTTGCCACACTGTAAGAAATGGCACCTGATGTGCTACTACTAGAGTTCTTGATCTGCTGACCATCAGGTCTGGGAGCTACCAGGACCTATTTTGGGTGAAACTTGTAGGGTGGCATGTCAGTGCAATGCACTGAGCCAGAAATGGATTTGTGCCCAGCTTAGTGCACAGTCTTTGCCTCCCTACACAAAATGGCACTAATGCAGCCCTGAACTGTGAAATCCACCCTGTTCCCACACTGCTTGATTGGGATCTGCTGCTCTGTCTCTGCTCCTTGCCAAATCAAACATATAAGCAGGACGGGCAGTTCTTTGCCTGGGTTCTCCTTCTGAGCTCCTGATGAGCTCCACTTCCCACCTGGCTGCTTGTGGAACTCTGGTCACCAGTGAAGCTTAGTTCGCAGCTTGCTGACTGCCACTGGGGTATCTGGTTACTGCAACAGCACATTATTGTCTCTGCTGCTTTCCCATGTTTGTCAGACTCCAGGTGCCCCTATGCCATCGGCCTGTCCTCTCATATTTCCTGCAATGTGCCCTCTTTGCTCACACTAGGTAATGTTTCTCCATCTGTTTAAATGAGTCCTTACCCAATCCCACCATCTTGATTTTCCTGTGTCTTGATATTTCCAAAGAAGAGGTAGCAGAGTAAGGAGATGCTCTACTAAATCATGTTGTTGCAGAAGTGAAGATCAAAAGGCTTCACCCCAACCCCCATGACCTACAACTTCCCAAGCACATGGGAGTACCTTGATGGTTTTGATAGAAGCTGTAGCGGAAGGAAGATGAAGATGGACAGGACAGCCAGGTGAGGCGATGCTCCATTGGGAGAGGAGAACAGGGACGTGGACTGTTAGCCAAACTCAAAAGTGCAACTGATTTTCTCTTCCTGGGAGTGTAGGTGAGGTGGGAATCAGCGAAAACTTGCCATCATCTTCAAGGAAATGTTTAACGCTGTTGCGCAAAACTATCCCATCAGTAGATGCCCCCAGCATCAAAACAGAGCTAGGCTGGGTGCACATGTGGCCAATGACCAAAGATAATTCCTTCCTGTCCCATGTCTTCTTCCCCTTCTGCATCAAAGAATGGAAACTTAGAGGAGGAAGAAGAAGGCAGGTGCCTCCCCACACTCCTTGCTTCCTACATGCAAGGGTCGTGCTCAGGCCTATGCTACACCAAGGGGAGAGGATGGGCTTTAATGGACTTTGAAATTGAGCTAGAGTCTTAATTAGCAAAGGTGACAAGAAAGTTACCAAATCAGCTCACCATACTGTTAAAAAACAGGAAATGGGGGATTTATCAGAGCATAGCTAAAAGCGGTAATTGGAAAAAAAATAAAATTGTTACACTCTACTGAGTTGAATCTCCTTGATACATTATGTTCAACCTATTTTTGAATCATGACCTGTTTGCATTGCTTGATTAAAGACTAACTTTCTAATTTGGGGGAGTGGCGTTTAAAACTGGCTCTTTTTTCCTTTCAATAGGGACCATGGGATACAAGAAACAAGTCAAACCTAACCAGGCTTTCATTCTGCTTTCTGATGACTTTGTCCCAGAAGGGACACCAGGGAAGATGGCATGCCCAGCCAAGAGAATACTAATCTTTCTTCCTGTTGTGGGCAGCGTTTCACTCTAACAGCTGAGAAGGAATCCAGCTGCCACTGCCTTCCTGTGGCATCCATGACCTCCTCCTCCTAGCTGCAGAAATGACAAGGCCACACTCTCTCTCTGAAGGGGCCCAGCGGCTGCAGCATGTCTTCTGTATCCCAGTGCCTTACGCTGTTATAGGGAGACGGCCACAGTGCTGACGCTTAACAAGGACTAAGGAGGTGTCCTCAGCAGGTGCTGGTGCTCTCTGCACCGACATCCTTGTACTTCATGATGCAATGCCTCGGTGAACACACAGAAAAATATCTCCCCTCCCAGAGCCTGCACTGTAGTTCAGGGAGAGGGATGACAAGCCGGGGAAATGTAGGATGTGTGTCTTGAGTGAAGTGAAGCAGTAGGCTGTGCAGTGAACTAAGAGACAAATAATGCAGACAGGCTCCCTGGGTAGCACTGGCCTGAGACGGGGCCAGAGCAACTGCGGCAAACTGGGAATGGGGGGAACTTAGGGAGAGATGTGGTCAGTAAAACCAGGATTGGGGTGAGTATCTTAAGGGTTTCATCCAAAGGATTTGAGCTGAGAAGTGGCACAAACTGAGATATTTCTAGAAAAGCTCATTTTGACTGCTTGAAGACCTTTAGAAAGAGCAAGGCCAGACCTAAAGATATCCCTGGGGAGGCTATGGCAATGAATCAGGTAAGACATCGTGAGGAATCCAGCTGGAATAGTGAGAAATTGCCAGAAATGCATGATTATTTGAAATACAAGGGTAGCAGCTGTCTAACAGCTTGAATGTGGAGTGTGAAAGAAAGGCAAAAATCATACGGCGTGGTAAACTTTTTTTTTTCTGGCCTGAGCTACTAGAATACAGAGTCTTTAGCAATCACCATGAGTCAGGCTCAAGGGACTGTATCAGGAGGACAGTGTGCATCATGCTGCATTTGAGACACCCAGGAAAAGAAGTGGACTGGCAGCAGGACGGGTAAGATCATCTAAAGAGGAAGGATCCAGGCTGATAAGGATCCTTGGGACTTGTGGGGATAGGATAGTCTTTTTTTTTTAGATTTATTATTTTATTATGTTTTTATTGGAAAGGTGGATATACAGAGAGGAGAGACAGAGAGGAAGATCTTCCGTCCGATGATTCACTCCCCAAGTGAGCGCAACAGCCGATACTATGCCGATCCGAAGCCAGGAGCCTCTTCCGGGTCTCCCACGCGGGTGCAGGGTCCCAAAGCTTTGAGCCGTCTTTGACTGCTTTCCCGGGCCACAGGCAGGGAGCTGGAAGGGAAGCGGGGCTTCCGGGATAGAACCAGCGCCCATATGGGATCCCGGGCATGCAAGGCGAGGACCTTAACCACTGCGCCACCGCGCTGGGCCCGATAGGATAGTCTTTGAAGCTATGAGAGGAGATGAATAAAGTGGAGTGGGACTAGTGATGGGGGCAGACTGGAAATACAGAGAAGAGGTCGCGGTTTGTGGAATGGACTGCTAGAATGTTAGGAGATTAGGGGAAAGGAGAGAAATCCACAAACGAGGTGGAGAAGGCAAGAGCAGACAAGTAGGAGAATGAGTTCCCAGACACGTGCTGAGAGCTGTTTAACAATTGGTTCACCAGAAACCAAAAATAGATACAGATAGAATTTGATACTTTATAGTGCAAATATTCCCACCTTTAACAAGTTAAGTATCAATATGACATAAACTACTCAGTCCTTATACATCTGACAACTGCCATGAGCTAGTAGGAGCCAACTCCACCAGACCACTTACATGACTGTTAAAGAACAATGACCAGGGCTGCTGCCATGGCACAGTAGGTTAAGCCTCCATCTATGATGCCAGCATACCATATAGAGCAGTCCCAGTTGCTCCATTTCCAGTCCAGCTAATGGCCTAAGAAAACAGTGGAGGATGGCTCAAGTCCTTGGGTCCCTAAATACACATTGGAGATCAGAAGAAGCTCCTGGCTCCTGGTTTCTGACCAGCAGATGAAAGATCTCGCTTTTTTGTCTCTCCTCTCACTGTAACTCTACTTTTGAAACAAAAAGTAAATAAACCTTAAAAAAAAAAACAGCTATAAGCCAATAAATCTGAAATCCTCATTAAAATCATTACCTTTCCTGCGGCATATTAAAAATAACAAAATTGACCCAAGAAGAACAGAAAATTTATATCAACCGTTTTCCATGAAATAAATTAAAGTTGCAATCAAATCTCCCTCTTTCCCCCTAAAAATCACCACACACAGATGGTGAGTTGTATCAAATTTCAAAGAACAGATAATCACTCTGCAATATCTTGTTTCCAGAGAAAATAAGAAAATCTTCCACCTGCTAACTTTTTATTATCTTAGTAAGACTGGATAGGATAATCGAAGATTGAAAAATTGACATGCAATTTTCATATTTGAACATTGGGCACAAAATGCAAATGAAAGTGTTTTATTCGAGGGTCCCTGGAAGCAGAGCTTAAGACAGCTTCATGAGCAGTGATTCATCAAGCAGGTGACCCACTGGAAACACTGGTAAGGGAGCAGAGAAGGGAGAGAACAGAAGCAAGCATGTCTGCTTTGAAACAAGTATCACTCTGAGAAATCTTGAGTTTCAGCTATGGGCTTGTGCTGGGGGCCAGTAAGGAAGATGTGCTTCATGGTTCTCCCACCCGGTAGCATGAAAACCAGGGTCTGAATTCTCCAAATTTCACTGGTTCTAGGTCAGGGCTGCTCCTGGGATAGCTGAAGGAACTGTCATTTTGTGAAGAGCCCTAGGAAGAGGTCCACGTGTGAGGAACTGGGGCCTCCTCTACCTTTGCCAAGGGGCTGAACACTGATCCCAGCTAGCGGCTCTGTCCGTGAGCCTCCTTAGGGGCAGATCTCCAGCAGTAGTCAAGCCTCCAGCTGCCTCCAGCTCTGCCCAGTGCGACAATAAATGCTTGTCGTTTTAAGCCACTAATTTGGGGGAAATTGTTTAGGCAGAAATGGATAGCTTAGTCTATTGCTAACTGTGGGGAAGAAAGATGAGTCACAGAAAGAAAAGGTGTATTGGCAGTGCTCTGCTCTTTGTTCTTAAGGTAAGCGCGGGAGTGCAATTTCATGGTAGATCATCAAGCTGTGTATTTATTTATGTAAAAATGGGTATCTACATTTCAATAAAAACTCTACCTGAAAAATTTTACCAACTCAACTGTGTCATACAAAAGAATTTTATTCATTAGAAGGATTGTAAAGACAAAACGAATAGATTGGGGATTATGTGGGAGAAGGTATTTATAATGTTCATGCCTGATAATAGATGAATAGGCAAAAGGTACAAAGAGTCCTTCAATACAAAAAAAAAAAAGACAAGCAAAGCTGAAGGTGGTCAGGGGCCAGCACTGTGGCAGAGCAGCCAAAGCTGCCACTTGTGTTGGTGGCATTCCCTATGGATTCCAGATCAAGTCCCAGCCGCTCCACTTCTGATCCAGCTCCTTCTTAATTATCTCAGAAAAGCAGCAGAGGGTGGTTAGAGTGTTTGGACCCTTGACATTCAAACTGGAGACATTGATGAATCCAGGGCCCTGGCTTCAGCTTGGTCCAGAGTTGTCCATTGTAGCCATATGGACTGAACCATTAGATAGAAGATCTCTCTTTTTCTCTTTCAAAATAACTTTTAAAGAAGAGAAAGTGCTACCTTTCAAAGAGAAATGGGAGAATAAAGATGGTCGAATAGGGTAAGGACACGTTAAAATGGACACAAAAACATTTAATCAGGATGAAGCAGAGAGGATATATTTCAGGAAATAGGAAAGGACAAAACAACAGCAGAGGGGTACCTGGAGACTGACAGACACAGGAAAGCAGCGGACACAACGGTGTGGTGTTGCACTGACTGATACTCCAGCAGCATTCAGCTAACAGCAATCTGAATTCCACCAACAGCATCCGGAACTCCACTAGCAACCAGGTGGGAAGGGACTTTCACTGGGAGCTTGGGAGGTGAACCCAGACAAAGAACTATCCATCCTGATGGTTCGTTTGGTTTGACTAGGAAAAGAGACAGAGCAGCAGATCCCAGACGGGCAGTGCAAGAACAGGGTGGATGTCATAGCCCAGTCAGCCCCTAGAGCTGAATTGGGCGCCATTTTGCATAAGGATGCAAAGTCAAGGGAAAGGACTAAGCATATGCTGAGCTGGGAGTGAACTCATTTCTGACTCAGTGAACTATGGCAATGTGGCATTCTACAGGTTCCACCCAAGACAGGTCTGGGTAGCCCTCAGACCTGATAGGTCACACCAAGAATGCTAGTGGTGGTACATCAGGTGCCATTTTGCACACTGTGACAATAGCTTTAGGACTGCAGGGGACAACAGTGAACTGCGCATGTGCTAAGCTCGCAAAAAAACACTGAGTTCAGCGAATTGCACTGGTCCCACAGGAAAATAATACCGACTGTGGCATCGTACAGGTCAAAATAGGTCCGTGTGGCACCCAGACCTATCGTCCAACAAGTTCCAACAAGATCAGCGCCACCAACAACCTAACTAGATAGGACACCTGGTGTCTCTCTAATCCTGGAAGAAAGGTTGCAGAGACAACAGTGCAGCCCCAACAAGGTATCACAGGAGGTGGAGAGTGGTGAGCCAAGAGCTGGGGCTATGAAGACCACGGTGGAAATCTAACGTAAGAACCCGGACCTGGAACTCGTTGGAGGTTGTGGCACAAGTGGCTGCAAGCAAAAAGTTGTATACCAACTGCAAAATGTAAAATCGCATTGTAGACCTGTAAGTGACACAGCTTAGAAAACTGCCCCAAGGAGAAGACTCTGCTAACAAGAAGTACAATGGTCAAGAGCAAAAGAAGAGACAAAGGCACAATGAATATTACAAAAACTCCCCTGCAAAGGAGCAAAACCCTATGCCAACCTCAGAGTTCACTGAAGAAGACATCGAGAAAATGGTGGACACAGAATCCATACGACTCATTTTAAAGCTTCTGATAAAAAATGAGAAGCACATGCAAGAGTTCAAAGAATTTAAGGAAGCAACAAATCAAATCAAGGCTGATATATCAGAAATTAAGAACACAGTAGAGCAAATTACAAGTACAGTGGAGAGTCTCCAAAATAGAATGAAGCAAGCAGAAGAAAGAATCTCAGAATTGGAAGATACATATTTTCTGTCATTAGAGGGAAGCAAACAAAAAGCTGGAAGCAGAGCTGGATCAAGCCAAAACAAGTATTCAAGAATTGAAAGACACTATTAAGAGGCCAACTGTAAGAATTATGGGAGTCCCAGAAGGTACAGAAAGAGAAGCTGAGTTTGCAAATGTATTTAATGAAATAATCAAGGAAAATTTCCCTAATCTGGAGAAAGAATTGGGAAACAACATCCAGAAGGGGCACAGAACTCCCAAAAGGCTTGACCAAAAGCGATCTTCACCAAGAACATGATTGTCAAGCTCTCTTCAACTGAATATAAGGAAATGATCCTTAAATATGTACATGAAAAAAATCAATTGACATATAAAGGAATGCCAATTAAGCTCACAGTAGATCTCTCACAGGAAACTCTACAGGCAAGAAGAGAATGGAGTAACATATTCCAGATTCTAAAAGCAAAAAATTGTCAGCCTAGGATAACATATCGAGCAAAGCTTTCTTTTGCCTTTGAAATAAAATAAAATTCTTCCACAGTCAAGAAAAGTTAAAAGAATTTGCCTCTTTCAAACCTGCCCTACAAATGATACTTCAAGATGTTCTCTTGACAGAGAAGAGGAATAAACACCCACCAAAACCAAAGGAAAACGGGAAGAACATCCCAGTAAAATGACAACTAAACCAATGAACAACCCATTGCTAAAATGACAGGACCAAAGTACCACCCATACATGTTAAACTCTGTAAATGCTTAAGCTCGGTCAAACATCATAGATTAGTGGACTGGATTAAAAACAAAACAACATCTATTTATTGTCTAGAAGAGTCACACTTCACCAACCAAAATCAGCGGAAACTATGTCGCATGGGTTTTGTTGTTTCCTCTTAGCTTCATCCCTTCAAAACACTTTCTTCTGATTAAATCATTCAATGACTCGTAGATCATACAGTAGCATCATTTTCTTCAAGAAGGTTCTTGATTTTCTTTCCTTCAGCTACACGTTACTCATTTAATAGCATGTTATTTAACTTCATGGTGTTGTTAATTTCTTTTTTCTCCCTGATTTGATTTTGTTTTGTGGCTCTTCATTTAAGGGGATATATAGTAGCTGTGTAATGGAGACTGTCATATCTAGTAACATGTCATTTAACTTCATGGCATTGTAAATTTCTATTTTTCTTTTTATTGTCAATTTTTTATTATAATTTTTCATTTAAGGGGATGTACAGTAGCTGTAAAATGGAGACTAACATCCAGATGTGAGGAAACAATATAGTATGCATCTCTACTACCAGACAAAGATGGACTTACAATGAAACTGTTTACTATATCTTGACAATAGGATGCTGGACTCTCTGCCATTGTCCATGCCCGCAATGATGGACATATGATTGTGAATGAAGAACTGTATGTTAGTAATGATATAGAGGAACTAGGTGAGGGAGGGAATCGGGGAGGGGATAAGGGAATATGGAACTGTATCATAAAATGACAATAATAATAATAAAGTATAAAAAATTTTTTAAAAAGAAGAGAAATGATACCAGTTGACAGCAGGTAAAATTAATACAAGTAATGAGTACAACAAAAAATATTCAAGCTCATCAACAATTAGAGAAGTTCAAACAATACATCACAGAACCCATCCAATTGGAAAAACCAGATTGTTCAAGAGTACCAAGTGCTGATGAGGATGTGTGACAGCCCTCTTCCCTGCTGGTGAAAATCCAAACCAGTGAGGCCACGTGGCAAGCAATCAAGCCTGAAGAGGTTGCTGCACACACTCTTGAATACTGAGCCACAGAAACTCTTGTAGGAGTGCATGAGAAACTTGGAGATGACTATTCATTGAGTGTGGTTTGTGACGTAAAGAGCAAAAAGTAATCACACCAGATTTCATTAGTAAAAAGCAATATAGGGCCCGGCGCGATGGCGCAGTGGTTAAGGTCCTCACCTTGCACGCCCGGGATCCCATATGGGCGCCGGTTCTAATCCCGGCAGCCCTGCTTCCCATCCAGCTCCCTGCCAGTGGCCCGGGAGGGCAGTCGAGGACGGCCCAAAGCTTTGGGACCCTGCACCCGCGTGGGAGACCCGGAAGAGGCTCCTGGCTTCGGATCGGCATAGCATCGGCCATTGCGCTCACTTGGGGAGTGAATCATCAGACGGAAGATCTTTCTCTCTCTCTCCTCTCTATATCCGCCTTTCCAATAAAAGTAAAATAAATCTTTAAAGAAAAAAGCTATATATATATATATATATATATATATATATATATATATATGGAAATCTATGCAGATATCTAATAGAATTAATTAGATGGTCATGTTAAAACCAGGTTCAACTAAATCTCAGCTGCAAAACAATAAACATGATAAGATTTCTGGCCATACCCAATTTCTATACTTTTAACATAAAGACATGATAATACACATTTTCATTTACATATTTGTCAAAAGCACATGAATAGAAATATAGAAAGACGTTCAGAAACAAATGATACTGGGTGCATTTGGGTGAAAGAAGAAAGTCAGTGGGTCATAGGATGAAGGAAGAACATGGTGGAAATAAAACACAGACCAAGGAGATTTACAAACCAACAATGACAGTGGGTGCTGAAAACTCAGTTCTTTAACTCAAGAGTGCTAAAGACAAGGAAATCAATAAAAGGTGGATAATTCATTTTTAGACCACTCTGAATATGAGCTTTACCTTCAAAGCTCCTGGTGGTTCCTAGCCTCACAGCCCTGGCCTCCTCCGTGCACCTGTAAGCAGCTTCTTCCCAGGCAGGAAAATCAAAAGCAGGAAGGTTCTCTGGTCTCACTTGTAATCAAACTGCATTGGCTACTATCCAAAGGTTGTCCCTTCTGCTTCCATGCCACACACCCAACGCCCAAGTGGGAGAAAAACACTTCAATGAAAAGAATACTGATTAAGTTCAGCAACACTCACTATGGGGCATCTACTGTTTGCCAAGAACTGTGCTAGAGTATTTCTCACGTGTTATACCACTAAGTCTTCATTATAATTCTTCAGGGTAAGCTTCTCATTCCATTTTGTAAATCAGCACAACAATTCTGAGAGTTAATTCATGTATCTGTGTCCTACAGTTAGCAGATAAATGTGCTGGGCTTCCCAGTCTGTCTAGAGCTGACTTCCAGGTCTGTCTGCTCTCCGAGGCTATGCTGCTGCCTCCACATTCCACACTGGAGATAGCGGAGACAGGAAAGTCTCGACATCATGTGGCAAATAGCTGGAAAGTGGCCCTAGGTGTAAGCCTTAGTGGCTCTCCAGCATTGGTGCATTTGTAAAGACAGCCTTGGCTGCGACCCCACAGCAGCTGCTGAGAAAGCAGAGCCAGGAGCGGCTACTGTACTGCTTGTCCCCACACACCCACCCCCAGCTGCCTGTACAGATCCACAACATGTGCTGCATCAGCACTGGGGGCCGAGAGCACCTCCACTCAGCAATGCGGCCCCCACTCAGTGTGGGAGCTTTCCCTGAACCTGGGAAATCACAGCAGAAGCAAGACTGTGAACAGGCCATGCTCCTGCTCGCCGGGCCAAGTGTTTGTCAGAGCTTCCATTTCTTTCAGGATGGAGCCTGCTCACTACGCCTAGTCTGCTCTCTAGCAAAATAGCTTCATCCACTCCTTCTTCCATCCTAGAAACTGCTACTGTTTGCATGATTTTTCTCTTCTTCCAAGGAATACATTTCCGCATCAAGGAGAGAGCCCCCTTTGGTTTTTTGGGTGCATAGGTAGGGGACTCCACTAGTCTAAGAATCATAGAGTATGAAGGAAAGAGGTTTCAAAGGTCTATGAATACTGTCTGGAATGTTGTTTGATCATTCCAGCTACACTGAGCAGCTCCCCAGACCAGCACATAAAGTGAAAGCCATAAACATTAGCATGGTTGTTCTAGGCTCTCTGATTCTTGAAGGGCTTCTCAGTGTCAAATAATAATAATAATAATAACCAAAATTTGGGTTACTTCTCTGATTCCCCCATTAGACAGTAAGCCTCTGCCTGTTTATATCTGGTCACCATCACAGCACTGAGTAAAAGGCTTTGTAAATGGTCACTTGAATAGATGAGATCTAGAGTTTGATGATGGGTCTAAATGAAAATCTAGAGGGTACACAAGTCTCCAAAACTGAACTCAAGCTAAATTCATGCTGGGGATTTTATGCAACCTAATGTACAACTTTATGATACACACGTCACAATAGCGTTCCTGGAGGTGTGTCAGCTCCTCTTAGAATTCCAGCTTCCTGCAAATGTACGCCCTGGGAGGCAGCAAGTAGTGATGGGACAGTGCTTGGCTCCTGCTAACCCGTGTTGGAGACTT
This sequence comes from Ochotona curzoniae, assembly GCF_017591425.1. Classification (NCBI taxonomy): domain Eukaryota; kingdom Metazoa; phylum Chordata; class Mammalia; order Lagomorpha; family Ochotonidae; genus Ochotona; species Ochotona curzoniae. The sequence goes on from NW_024467096.1 coordinate 28,992,982, forward strand.
GGATTGAGCTCTGGGCTCCGAGTTTCCGGTTGGTCCAATCCTGCAGGTGTGAGCATTTGGAGAGTAAGCCAACAAGGTGAAAAAAATTTTCTATCTCTATTTCTCTTTTGCATGCCTCTCAAATAGTTATTTAAAAAAAAAAAAGACAAAGAGATCTAAATTCTGCCAACACTTCTTCAGACCTTCCTTAACTTCCTTCCCAACTCCAGGCTCTCTCCGCCTCCACTCACTAAAGCCACCATTTTAAGCTGAAAGAATCATCATAAAATAATTCTTTTAGACATCCAAAAATATGCCATCTAAGCTCTAAGAAAAAAAAATCTACAAGACATGCAGTGATGAAGAGGACTTACGGGATTAAGTCACATCTTGGGATTCCTAACCCCCACACTGGTGGGCCTGGTTTGAATTTCGACTCCTCCCTGCTTCCAGATTCAGCTTCCTGTTGATGTGCCTAGGAGGGGACGGATAATGACTCACATACATGGCTCTCAGTCAACCACATGGGAGACCAAGGGGAGAGTTCCTGGCTCCTGGCTTCACCCTGGCCCAGCCCCAGCTTTTATGAACATCCAAAGAGTGAACAAATTTTAAAAGACCAATCTCTCTCTCTTTCTCTCTCTCTCTGTCTCTCTCTCTGGAGAGTGAACAATTGTTAGAAGACTAATCTCTCTCTCTCTCTCTCTCTCTCTTTCACCGACGTTCCCCTCGCTGTAACTCTGCTTTTCAAATAAACCTTTTTTTTCAAAATAAATAAATAAATGCTCAGTGAAAAATGGTAGGAGCTCATCTAAAACGAGAAAGGCCACAGGTGGACGTTGAAGTCATCATAGAGCATTCAACAATAGCGAACTGTAAGCAACAGCAAGTTCAAGTTTAGAGTTAAGTGTCATTGCCTCTGAGCATGCAGACAAGTCAGACCATGTCTGGGGATGTTACCTATTAGGATAGTTCAGGAGACACTAAATACAAAGTCTCTCAATGTAGTTTTCCCAGAAATTGTTTTCCCAAATAGCCCTTGGCACAGACACAGACAATTCCTAATCAAAGCACTTAGTCATTTCTGTGATGGCTGAGGAGCTGCAGCTATATTTTAACAACTGTTACAATTTAGTATGATTCAAGATATTTTAAGAACTATTCAGCTAGTTTTCATAACAGAAATGGTCTTCTCCTAAATAATGTGTTTTTCTTTGAAAAATTAGGGTTGAAGTGTTAAATGATTTGCAAACTCCAATGCATATTATTATAAAGGGAAACAAGGAGAAAAAAATGCTACTAATTTTTTCTATAAATTCGCTTTTGTGCATATTTTTATTTTCTAGCTATTCATCTGTGGAATGAATAAAAGCATGACAACTTAATTGGATAAGAATTTTATTTGATTAAAAATCTCCACTGTTCACTGGAAGAGAACACTTTGCTGCAAGAGGACATGGGAGCTTTGGCAAGCTAGTCAGGTGTGTGCCCTGGCTTACCATAATGATGTCAGCTTTCCTTACAAATGATCACACCCTGATGACTGCAGATCATCATGTGAGTAATATATTCTGCTTCTAGGGAAAGGTTTAAAACAGGAATGGATTAAGGGATTTGTAAGAAGGCTCCAGGTAGGGCATCCAGAACTGGCAACCCTAGAGTGATAATGGGCTCAGGGGCCATCTGTCTTTCTGAGCTACCATTCTCATCACGCAGTTTCCATTCTCAAGGTCACATCCTTGCCCACTCCTCACCCACACCTTGTGCAAAATTGCTGACTAGACTCTAATGGTGACATTCAAATTCAAAACACAAAGCGCGACAAAATTGAAAGACAAAAATAAGTCACACAACTATTAGTTCACATTTTTAAGAGATTTCCCAAAATTCATAGAGGCAGAGCAGAAGTATAAGGTTTATCAAGCACTTTTCCAAACAGAACAAAAAAGAGGTACTGTTACTAATTAAAGACAAAGTAGTTGTCATGCGTATGAGTAGTTCCCTAAAGTTCCTAGTGGCTAGAAGACTTCCCCAAACTTCTGAAACTGGTAAGGAGAGAGTCCAGACTAGCATTGTAATCACCCATTCTTCTTCCTCTGTCCACCGTTTTTCCCATACACAGAGCCCTTGTGTTGGGAGGAGCTGATCACATCTCAAGCCCTGATACCAGATTTAATTCATTTAAAGGCATCCATCCCTCTTGCTGTCATTGGCTGCAGACCAGCCATATGATGTCAATTGAGTCGGATTCAAGATGCTTTTCTGTGGCTTCTGAAGTGACCTTCTTGGAGGTAATCTCAAGAAGCAATACTTCATCTGTGTGTACTATCTCATTAGTAAATACAGTCTGATCATAGCGCAACCACTCAGTATCAGCATAAAACCACTAAACAGGGAGGAGAGAAAAACTAGGGAAAATGACAAGAAAACAAAGATGAAGAGAAAGAATTAAATGAATACAGTGATCTGCCCCACTTCTGGGTTGCAAGAACTGTTCTGTTCCTTCAGGATGATTTTATCAGGAGTTGATACTTCTTGTCATTGCCCCGTTTTCAGACACATGTGGTATGGTACTGTTCTTTGCTTGTTTGTTTTCATCATCCTGAAAGTGTTAATTAAAATAGTTTTGCTTCCATCATCACATCTGCTTGTTTGTTTCCAACATTCTTTTCCTCCTCAAAGGAAACATATGCTATTGAAATCCCAAGGACTGACAGCACTTTGAAAATATCACATACAAGGTGCCTTGCACAGTGTGCTAGGTCACTACCTGCAATGCTGGCATTATGTATCAGGTACCAAGGGAGTCCCAGCAGCTCTGCTTCAGATTCAGCTTCCTGTTTGTGCGGCTGAAGGGCAGCAGAGAACATCCCAAGTGCTTGCCATGCTCATGAGATGCTGGATGGAGTTCCTGGCACCTGACTCCAACCTGGCTCGGCCAAGGATATTATAACCATTTGGAGAATGAGCGAGCAGAAGGAACAACTCTCTTTTTGTAAGATTTACATATGTGCTTTTATTGGAAAGGCAGAGTTACAAAGAGAGGAAAGATAAATCTTCCATCTACTGGGCTCACTCCCCAATGGCCGCAATGGCCAGAGCTGGACCAATCTGGAGCCAGCAACTTCCTCAATAGCTCCCATGTGGATGCAGAGACCCAAAAAGTCTTTTGGGACCTCATCCACTGCTTTTTCAATTGTTATTATTATTATTATTATTATTCATGATACAGTTTTGTAGGTATACTAGGCAAAGGGATATCCCCACACCCTGCCTCCCCTTCCTCCCTCCACCATTTTATTTTCCCTTGTATTATTACAGTTGTATAGACTTCCAGCAATAGTCACAACTCAAACATTTTTCTATTTGAATGTGTTTGGCATTGTAAGTATAGGCAGTGGTTAAAAAAAAAAAACCCTCGTATCACATCATCAAGGTATATTTAACAGTTTCATTGGGAATCCTTTCATTTGGGAGAAGAGAAGCATACTGCAACGTATCTTCAATTCCAGACATGCCAGTCTCCAGTTTATGGTTCATCTATGAGCACACATGTATGTATTTGCTTACCTGTGTGTTTATTTGTTTTATATTTTGTATGAATGTTGCTTTATATCAGAAAGAACATATGATGTTTGTTCTGATGGGATTGATTTATTTCACCGAGAATAATGGTTGGGACCTTTTTTTTGCAAATGGTAGAACAGCTGAGTTGTAGTCCATGGAGTAGATGTACCACAGTTTCTTTATTCATTCCTCTTCCTATGGGCATCTGGGTTGTTTCTATGTCTTCACTGTTGTAGATTGCGCTGCTATAAATAAAAGATTGCAGGTCGCTTTCTCATATGCAGATTTCCTTTCCTTTGGATATTTCTCCAGGAATGAGACAACTGCATCATATGGCAGATCAGTTTTCAGTTGTTTGAGCACTCTCCATACTGACTTCCATAATGACTGCACAAGTCTGCGCTCCCACCAGTGGCAAAGCAGGGAACCTCTCTCCCCACATCCACACCAGCTGGTGTTGTCAGTAGATTTCATGACGCTAGAGTTAGATGCAGCATAAAGGTGATTTTCATTTGTTCTGAGGCACAGTAGCAGAAAGCTGGATTGGCAGTGGAGCACCAGGGATAAGAGCTGATGCCCATGTGGGATGCTAGTATTGCAGGCTGTCTTAACCCTGCCTGGCACATCTCTTTCTTTCTCTCCTTCCCTATTTTGTCAATTTGCTTTTCAAATGAGTAAAAGACATCTGTTTTAAGAAGAACACACGGAAGGCCATATAAGTAATAATGAGGATTTTCTTGGACCAAGGCCAATCCTAAGGATGTTGTGTATTCATTCAGTTACTCCTCAAACAATTCTACTTTCCCTTTTCCCCTACTTTTACAAAAAGTAATGTTTTCTTTGTTCACCAAAGTCATAGGAATAATTGCAGCCTGTCTCTTTACCTCAACAATCATGTCAACTTTGCTGGATTGACACAGATCACCATCTCTTGACTTTCCATTGCCAGTGTCGGAATGTATTTCTCAATGTGTCTGATCTCTGACTCCTGCAGCATGTCAGCTGTCTGCTCAAATTGTTGCTTGCTGGTGCATATTTAAGGCAACAATCTAATCGGTGAAATGGATGCTGCTGCATTTTCTCCTAGGGGAGTTTTCATCACAAATGCTGTTGCAGGTTGAATGACTGATGTCCACCAATACATTACCATCTATCAAGGACTGGCTTTTTAGAATTGTACACAAGTCATTCTTACTGATGACTGTTTACACATCCAACAATATTTGATGATCCATGCTTACCATAACTGAACATTTTTAAAACTTCTTGGGACATGCCAAGAATTTTTATGCTTAATAACTAAATAAAAGGCTGTTAGTGGATGTAAGCACATACATCAACAAATGCAACTATAAGATTAGACATTAATTTTAGCTAGTTTATGGACTGTTGCTATAACAGGATATATGTAAATAGAAAAGTGCCTATAATTAGTTATCAAATTATATAATGATTGAAATAAGTAACTGTTGATTGGCGCAACGGACAGTGTTGGGCCCTGTACTAGAAAACTCATGCAAGAATCAGATCTGGGAACATCTCAGATGAAGTTTCTTTGGAGATCCCTTTAACTGAACTGCTGATCTCAGAACCCCAACCATGAAGAGACTATGTCAGCCAGTGCACTCTGAATAGGTTTCATTGTGATTGGTACAGCGAGATTGGCAGCAATTCAGAACTGTTGAACTATCAAAACTGCTTGAGCAGGACCCTCGGAGCGTGCCTCACACTGGGGATCTGGGATGGGTGGGAGGCTGGGTGCGGCTTTTCTCTTTGTTTCTCCCCTGACCCCAGATACAGGGGAAAAAAATGATGATATTAGTGTGAAAACAATGGTATTACCCACTTTCACCCTGTAGCCCTTGACCCTTTACACACTAATCAACTAAGTAAGATTATTAAAATATAATTAAAAAAAGAAATAAGTAACTGCTATAAAATGCATTATTGGGCAAATAGTATTCAAAAATTTACTCAAAGTGACCTGTTAACATTTCACTAGTCAATGTAGTTTTCCATGGTCATAATTGACATTAGCCGCTAGGTCACAGTGCTGGGCCCTCCTTTGTCTTTGAAAATGAAATAAAATTCTTCCACAATAAAGAAAAGCTCAAAGAATATGCCTCTTCCAAACCAGCCCTACAAAAGATGTTCTCTTGTTAAAGACGTTCTCTTGACAGAGAAGAGGAATAGCACCCACCAAAACCAAAGACAAATGGGAAGAACATCCCAATAAAATACCAACAGAAGACTGAACGAAACAATGAACAACCCATTGACAAAATGACAGGACCAAACTACCACCCATTCATATTAACCATGAATGTAAATGGATTAAATGCATCAATCAAATGTCATAGATAAGTAGACTGAATTTAAAAAATAAAACCCATTTATTTGTCGCCTACAGAAGACAAATCTCACCAAAAAAGATCAGTGGAAACTGTACCTCATGGATTTTTTTGTTGTTGTTGTTTCATTTCTTCAAAATATTTTCATTCACATTAAATTCTTCACTTTCCCGTAGATCATACAGCAACATCATCTTCTTCAAGAAGATTCTTGATTTTCTTTTTCATTTTTTCAGTGACACATTAGTCAATCATTAGCATGTTATTTAACTTCATGCCTTTTTAAATTTCTTTTTTCTTCTTATTGTTGATCTTATTTTGTGACTTTTCATTTATATAATCATGGCTTTATAAATTTCTATTTTTTCTTCCTGTTGTTGATTTTGTATTGTGGCTTTTCATGTAAGGGGGTGTAGAGAAACTGTGGAATGGAGACTATCATATTCAGATGTGAGGACATAATACAATATGCATCTCTACTTCCAGACTAAAGATGGACTCCCAATGAAACTGTTCACTATATCTTGACAATAGGATGCTGGACTCTCTGCCATTGTCCATGCCTGAAATGATGGACATATGACTGTGTATGAAGAACTACACTATAGTAATGATATAGGGGAGCTTGGGATGGGGAGTAGATTTGGGAAGGCAGGAAGAGAAATTCCAAGGCCTATTGAATTGTATCATAAAATGATAATAATTATAATAAAGTATAAAAAAATAAATAAATAAACACTGTAGTTCAAACTCAAAGTATTGAGTTATATATTTGAAGTACCAATATCACATTATTGGATGATCATTATTTACTCACATTCATGGTCAACCTTAAGCATACAACTCCACCCACTTGAACGATAACTGCAGCTTCAGTTAGAGTAAGTCTACTTGGAATTCCCAATTGGATGGAGATTTCTTTGGTACTTACAGGCCCAGAAATTAAATTCTCAAATTAAACATATGAAATTGTAGTGTTTGTGCCAGGGTATAAATTTCCAAGACTTTTTAAAAACATATACATTTATATATATATATTTATCACTAAAGTCATTATAAGTGCTAGCCTACATCTGATGATTTAGAGGCACCTACAATGTCTGGGCATCATCACTACATTATTTTAACTAACACTGAACTGTTAACTCACAGATTCACCACCTAATAAAATCATCAAGCACATAATAATAGAGAAAAGTCAGGTTTTCAGTTTCCTAAGAACCATTACATGTTCTTGAATTTTATAAAGGAAGTGGCTATACTTTCAGCAAGATTTGTTTTATTATTTGTAAGTCAGAGATACAGAGAAACAGATCTTTCATCTGCTGGTTCATTTTCCAACTGGCCAGGTTGAAGCTAGGAACTAGGAACTTCATCCAGATTTCCCAGGTGGATTGTAGAGACACAAGTATTTGAGACATTTCCACCGGCCTCCCCAGACCACTAACAGGGATCTGGGTCAGAACTGGGATAGTCTGGATATGAACTAGCACCCAAATGGGATGCTGGCAACACAGGCAATGACCTTACTCACTAAGCCACATGACAGGCTCCAAAGATGTTTAAATTTTTAAAAAAGAAACCCTAGGGCCCGGCGTGATTGCCTAGTGGTTAAAGTCCTCACCTTGAATGCACCGGGATCCCATATGGGCATCGGTTCTAATCCCAGCAGCCCTGCTTCCCATCCAGCTCTCTGCGTGTGGCCTGGGAAAGCAGTTGTAGATGACCCAAAGCCTTGGGTTCCTGTACCCATGTAGGAGACCCAGAAGAAGCTCCTGGTTCCTGGCTTCGGATTGGCTGAACTCCAGCCGTTGTGGCCGCTTGTGGAGTGAACCATCGAATGAAAGATCTTCCTTTTGGTCTTTCCTCCTCTCTGTATGTCTGCCTTTCCAATGAAGATAAAATAAATCTAAAAACAAAACAAAACCCTATAGATGTTTCAAAATGTCCCAGGCCAGGAGTAGGCCTAGTTGGGTCTCTGATGGGTTTATCAAAAATAAAATAAATCTCTTTAAAAATGTTTAAAATTTTTTTCTGTAATGTAGACTAGAGTAATAAATTGCCATGTTAATATATGTCAAAATACTAAATGGGTAGCTACCTGTTTGCATTTTATATTCTAATCATTCTGATACTAGAAACTATTTGAAAACAAAGGGCTAAGTGTTGCAAGACAACTTTAATGAGATCAGAAGTCTTCATCAAATGTTAACTCTCTTAGTGTTAGCTCCATATTTCCCAAGATTAAGAATATGGGTCCTGGCATGATGGTCTAGCGGCTAAATCCTTGCCTTGCAAATGCCGGATCCCATGTTGGCACCAATTCACGTCCCAGCTGCTCCACTTCTCATCCAGCTCTCTGCTTGTGGCCTGGGAAAGCAGTAGAGGATGTTCCTTGGGATCCTGCACCTGTGTGAGAGACGCAGAAGAAGCTCCTGGCTCTGGGTTCCTGGCTTCAGATCAACTTAGCTCCATCGTGGCCACTGGATGGATGATCTTTCTCTTTGTATCTCCTCCTCTCTGTATGTCTTTCCAGTAAAAATAAATACATCTTAACAAACAAACAAACAAAAAAGATTAAGAATATGTGGGCAGGGAAGGTCTTGTGCTGCAGAGAGTTAAATTGCCAATGGGGTCACATGTATTTCACATCAGAGTACCTGGATTAAGTACTACCTTCACTTTCAATGCAGCGCTCTGCTAACATGCACCTTGGGAGCTAGCGGGTAATATTTCAAGTGCTTGTCTTCCTCCCATCCATGTAAGACATAGCTAGAGTCCCTGGTTCTGAATTTAGTCTGGCCTAATCCCTTCCTGGTTGGCCTAGGCTTTTAGACAGTCATTCATGTATTTTTTTAAACATTTATTTATTTACTTATTTTTATTGGAAAGGCGGATAGAGAGAGGAGGAGAGACAGAGAGGAAGATCTTCAGTCCGATGATTCACTCCCCAAGTGGCTGCAAAGCCTGGAGTTGAGCCAGTCTGAAGCCAGGAGCCAGGAACTTCTTCCCAGGTCTCCCATGCAGATGCAGTGTCCCAAGGCTTTGGGTCATCCACAACAGCTTTCCCAGGCCACAGGCAGAGAGCTGGATGGGAAGCAGAGCCACCGGGATCAGAACCGGTGCCCATATGGGATCCCAGCGCATGCAAGGTGAGGACTTTAACCACTACGTTATCACGCCAGGCCCCATTCATGTTAAAAATTTAACATTTTTAAATTATTTATTTGAAAGGCAGAGTGACCAGCAGATGGATGATATCATTATATTTATTTCTCTATCGCTCTGCCATTCAAATATCAAATGAATTTTTAAAATACATAATGCAAGGAATTTTAATTAAGGTGTTTATGAAATTTTGAGACTCCGAAAACAAAGTGTCCAAAATAAGGCTGTACATTATTTTCCAGTTACAGTTGTTCTAGTTACTAAGGATATTCATCAAAGCTGCCTTGCAGGAAGGATACACTGTGGGTCAGGTGTCATTTGGCACTTGGCACTGTATGGACACTAGCTTATATATCCATTTTCCAAATATTGGGAGGTCAGTGTTATTACCACTTTTGTCATATGAGAAACCTGAAGATCAAAGAGTTTTCTGATTACCTCAAAGTTACAGGGCAAGTTGGTAACTCTGAAAATCCAAGCCTTTACCCCTGGGTACTGCAAGGGGATTCACTCATGCAGTACTCCATACTGCAGAGCAGGAGTTCTCCCCACGTGACATTGGCCTAAGCTACTGGAACTGTTTCTAAAAATAACTCCTTCGATCACAGAGGCATCCATCTGGTCTTCCTCCAGCTATTCCAAAGTCATTGTTTTCTGTGCTCAACCCCATTCACCTAACAGCTACGGCTGTTCTTTTTTTTTCTGCAACTGGTGATTTGAGATAGAAAATTTTCCAAAGCATATAAGCCACCTTATGTGATTACTCTGAAATCTCTATTCCTCATCAAACTATGCCAGCCATGGGGAAAAAATAGTAGGAACTTAAATCTGCCTTATGCACTGGAAAAATGCTACTAAACTTGTGGGATTTTTTTTCTTTGATTTTAAAACCTTTGTGTGGTCAATAAAGTTAATATCACTCCTGTTTATTCAATGACAAAGAATGAGTTTCAGATCTGAGCCTTGAGATTTGCCCAAGATCATAGAAATGGGCTACAGTAGAGCTAAACCCTAAACTCTTCCTGTAGGTGGCCCGTTCGGCCTGATATCCTTGATAGAATAAGGATAACTAAAGTACTGAAGTATACAAGTAATGCAGTTCAACTTTAGTGAACTTTATTTGAAGTTGTCTTTCCTCCTGGTTCTTGATGACAGCGATTTCATTCATCCCTTACATGTTTGAGAGGAAACCAATCCCAAATCTGGCTCCAGAGGTAGACTGCTAATCAGCGTAATCCAAACATCCAGACAGAGCATGACCTAATCCGGGCCAGTGAGCCTGGAGATGTTTGTTGGAGGCTTAAGGGAGGGAAGGTATACTCTCCTTCTGGGTGGTATAGTGCTGACGTGAAGCCTGGAACCACTGCAGCCATTCTTATAGCTTCTTTTTGGTAGATTTCAATCAATCTACTGAATCAAATTCTGAATCTTATCCTATCTGTGCATCTACCTAAATATTGACCTATTTTTGTGTCTCTGCTTCCATCTCTATTTCTATCTCTGTCACATCCATCCTGGTCTTTAAAAAAGATCCAAGGTGGGATCAGAGCAATGACTCAATTGGCTAATTCTATGCTTTCAAGTACCACTAAGATTTCATATGGCGCCAATGCATGTCCTGGTTGCTCCAACTTCCCATCCAGCTCCCTGTTTATGGCCTGGGACAGCAGAAGAGGATGGATCAAAGCCTTGGGTTCCTGCACCTGTGTGGAAGATCCAGAAGAAGCTCCTGGCTCCTGGCTTAAGATTGGCTCAGCTCCAACTATGTGGCCACTCAGAGGGTGATTCAGTGGATGGAAGATCTTTCTGATCTAAAAATAAATTTTAAAAAGATCGGGCCCGGCGCGGTGGCGCAAGTGGTTAAAGGTCCTCGCCTTGCACGCCCGGGATCCCATATGGGCGCCGGTTCTAATCCCGGCAGCCCCGCTTCCCTTCCAGCTCCCTGCTTGTGGCCTGGGAAAGCAGTCGAGGACAGCCCAAAGCTTTGGGAACCTGCACCCGCGTGGGAGACCCGGAAGAGGCTCCTGGCTTCGGATCGGCATAGCATCGGCCCGTTGCGCTCACTTGGGGAGTGAATCATCGGACGGAAGATCTTCCTCTCTGTCTCTCCTCTCTGTATATCCGCCTTTCCAATGAAAAAATAATAAAAATAAATCTTTAAAAAAAAAAAAAAAAAAAAGATCTAAGGCAGGGCCCGGCGCGGTGGCGCAAGTGGTTAAGGTCCTCGCCTTGCACGCCCGGGATCCCATATGGGCGCCGGTTCTAATCCCGGCAGCCCCGCTTCCCTTCCAGCTCCTTGCCTGTGGCCTGGGAAAGCAGTAGAGGATGGCCCAAAGCTTTGGGAACCTGCACCCGCGTGGGAGACCCGGAAGAGGCTCCTGGCTCCGGATCGGCATAGTATCGGCCGTTGCGCTCACTTAGGGAGTGAATCATCGGACGGAAGATCTTCCTCTCTGTCTCTCCTCTCTGTATATTCGCCTTTCCAATAATAAAAAGATAAATCTTAAAAAAAAAAAAAGATCTAAGGCAGATACAAGGTTATAAGAGCCATAACTCGCCTTTATTTTCAAGCCTGTTTCAGTTGGCTTTTCATTTCCCTACGAGCAGATGCATCCTAAATGATATATGCAAATACACATTTACACATCCTTGGATTAAGAACAAATGATCAGGGCTGAATGTTAGCTCCAAGTAAATTGTCCCAACACCACTATTCTTAAACATAAGTAACATGCTCTTTTGTCTGCTGCCATTTTCCAGATTGACAGCTAGGAGCAACCTACCAGCCTTCCTGTTTCAAACAGCCCGTTTCCTGTACAGAGTCGCTATGCTACTATAATAACATCTCTACCAAGGTAAAATAATTTAGTACATTTACATCTTCATTAAGAATTATTGAGCCCAGCAAGGTGACAGGTTGAGCTAAACGAAGCTGTGCATCAGGTATGATATTTTGACAACTCGTGACAAGAAGACTAATGTCTGGTAGCTGAGGTCACTGTATAATTGACTTGCTTTGATGACATGTAAGAGCTAATGAGAGGCATGTGGGAGAAAACAAAGTATAAAGCACCAAACAAATGCAGACGGGTACTAATAAGAAGACATCTATTCACTATGATTTCAATATGGAAGTCCCTAGAGGTGTTAAAACCAGAGAACACTTTTTATCCTTGTTTAAAAATGACTTCAACAGAGTCAGATAAGAATCTCAATGCAAGACCATGATCATTATGTGAAATTATGCAGGGACTGAATCACTTACAATTTCGTTCTACAGGAGAGTAATCTCAAGAAATTTTATTCTATGGCCAGTAAATTTTGGAAAATGTTCATTGCTTTCACCTTTCTTTTTCTGGTAAGAATGTTCCAATCCCACTGCCAGCCCATGTGGCTTTTGGTGGCGCTAACCCCACATCCCAGAACCATGGTGGGTAGAGAGCGTAAACCAGCCAATGATTGCTCTGCTTTCCAAAGCTTGTGATTGCCTTATTGAATGGCCAAATGACCCCAGCCAGTTCAATGATTCACTGAGGTTGTTCTCAAAAGAGCTGAAATTGAGGATCTGAACAGATATTTGTAAGTCAATGTTCTCCTTTTAAGACTTATTCATTTATTTGAAAATAGAGTTTCAAAGAGTGCTCAATCTGCTATCTGCTGGTTCACTCCCCAAATAGACACAATGGCTGAGTCAGGCCAAAAACTTAGCACTCCATTCAGGTCTCCCCAATGCATATCAGGAGCAGGAGCCCAAACACTTGTGCTTCCTTCCCAGCCACATTAACAAGTAGCTGAATCATCAGTGGAGCAGTGAGGGCTTGAAACAGCCCTCATATGGGATGCCAGCTTTGCAGGCGATTGCTTAACATTCTGCCCCACAATGTATTTGAACAGCAGCGTTATCCACAATAGCCAAAAGACTGAAGCAACCCAAGCATCCACTGACAAACACATTAACAAAACATGGAAAATCCACATGAAGGAATTTTATTCATTTTTTTTAAAAGGAAGGAAATTCTGATACACACTACCACATGGATGAAACTTTAAAGTATAATACTGTGAAATAGCCAGTGCTTTATGATTCATTTACGTGAAGTATTTAGATTGGTCGAATTCACTGAGACATAAAGTAAAACAGTGGCTAACAAGGGCTAGAGGAGAGGAAAATGGAGAGTTACTGCTGAATGAGTACCCAGCCTTGGTTGAAGGTAAAGCTGTATAATAGATGGTGATGATAGCTGTTCAATAGTATAACTGTATCTAATGCTGTTGAATGCCACTTGAATGTTCTCTGCCAGGCCACATCTCATCAAGGGAGGCTTCAGACACAGCAATCACTTCTATATCTCACATCATAAGAGGCTGTTTTACCATCTCTCCTCCCATCCATCCTCCCATATGCACAAATGCAGACACAATTTAGGATTCCTCTATTTCGCAACTCACCAGCCTCAGAAAAGCAGCCAAATACTCAGGATGATAGCTACGCTGGTTGGACGACACGGGTCACATCCCTGAGGAGGATGCTGTCACTTTCACTGATCCCTTTTCTCTTGTTTTATGAAGATTCCTGATCAACTGAGAGCATTAGCATTAGTGAGATGACCCGAGAGTTACGCAGAGTTCATTCTGTAAAAAACTGAGATATTACAGCTGCTTGCAGAATTCAAACAAAATGGGCACTTGCTTGTTAAACCAGCCATTGTCAGCATCTGTTCTGGACAAAACAATTACAGTGTTTAGCTGTTGTGAGATGGGATTAAGTTTGCCTCATTTCCCGTTATAGCTAAAAGTAGTTCTTCTGATGCTACATTAATGGATGCGAATGTTTCAAAGACAAAATGTGGTGAAAAGAACAGCAACTGATTCAGCCTGGGGGCAGAGAGGAGAGGTAGCAGGGAGGATGCATAGCCTTCAACATCCCCAGCACTGGATGTTCCCTGAAGGGAAATCCCAGAGAACACACAGGAAGCCCAAGCCTGGAAGTAGACCTTGTGGATGAAGTGAGCCCTTACAGTTGCTTATCAGGGGGAAGATGAAGGTAGAGGGACATTACCTCAAAGCATCAGCTATGTGGTACAAGATCAAATACACATTTTACAGCAACAAATGTGCTAGCATTGATCAAAACAAGAAGAAATTCAGTGTGTCTCTTCTATGATGACATAGCACTCATCTAGATCATCAAAAATGGGAGTAAGGGCAAGCGTTGTGGTGCAGCTGGTTAAATTACCTCTTGGAATGACAGGATTATTAGAGTCCTGTTTGCTCCACTTCTGATCCAGCTTCCAGCTTCCTGCTAATGCATCCTGGGAAGTAGCAGATGGTACTCTCAGTGCTTGGGCCTCTGATCCCCACTTGGAAGACCCAGATGAAGTTTCTCCAATATGGCTCAGTCCTGATAGGAGATATCTCTCTCTCTCTCCCTTTCTCTTTTTCTCTCTTTCCATCCTCTTGTCCCTCTTCTTCTCCCACTCACTATCTGACTCTGTCTTTTAAGCAGAGGAAAATAAATTTTTTAATGTGGAATGTGGCATTTTTTTTTAATGTGGAATCTACAGAATCAAACTTGAGAAGTAGTGACCTGGTTCAGGATTTGGTTCAAGAGACCAAGTCACATCTCAAGGTCTGGAAGTTTACAAAACACTTTTCTAAGACACATAAGGAAAAACGGCCCCAATAGCAAGCTGAACACAGAGCTAAGGGCCAACACCCAATGACTTAAACAATCTGAAGATAGAGCCACATGAAGTGGCTACTACATGGAATAGTTGAATCCTTGCCCTAATCATCTTAACGGGCCCTTGACACGTTGACACAGTGAGACCCAGGAAACCCGAACACAAAGATAATCAAACTATATACTAGTTTGTAGAAGCAGGAAGAGTAAGGTAGCCAATCTTGAGTTTTTCTTTCCTGAGGATTTGGAAAGAAAGACATCTTGGTGGTTGATTTAATCATTTGTCAGCTGAGACCAAGAGGAGATAAAGACTAGAACTTCATGGCCTTTCCCAGATTGCCTCATCACTTTCATCTAATGTGCTGGGATGCTTTGCAGAGTCTTTGGTCTTCTTAAGAGCTTTAAGAAATGAGTAAATGGAATGAAATACTCTCATTTTCTAAAAGTCATTGAATTAAATAGGAGAAAGCTTAAACACAGCAGGTGAATACATATCTTTAAAAGACTGACAACAAAATAACCACTGTTTTACACGATGGATGCCTACCCAGAAGGTAGTGATTTGCCTGCCCATCTCATGAGGAGAATCTGCTGTGGACATAATTGACCTATTATCAATATGATCTATTATCCACTTGGAGGCAATAGCATGGGCTGCTGAAATGGGGATAAGCTAACAATCCCTTTAGCATGAGCATTGTTTCTTCACTTCCAATTCGCTCCTGTGTTTACTAACATTTTTTACTTTGTATTCACAGCCACTACCCTGGCTGCTGCCTTGGCAATGTGACATTTCCTATAAACAAACATAGCTAAAAGTCTACCCCTTGACCCATGGTCATTCTTTCAGTGCCTACTGTTGTAAAAGGTCATTGGTCGGTGGCAGTGGCCAGCAAATGGAATATGCTGCCATCTGAGATTTAGGAATTCTGCCAACAGACCCAGAGATTCCTTAATGCCTTTATTCAGCATGAGATGTTAATACGCCCATCACTGCAGTGGCTATGCCCACTCACCAGCAGTGTGCACTAATGCGCCAGTTAAACCACTGGGCTGCTGGCCATATGTTTGTGTCTACACAAGAGGTGCTCCTACTCTTTTATGTTTATGAACCAGTTGAGACTCTGCACAGGAAACTGCCATGACTGAGCTCATTCAAAAAGAGAAAGGCTTTACCACATTTATCCCTTTCATATCCATCATATTAATAACAATGACACTAAGAATATGGCCAGCAAGCACAATATGTGTTAGGCACTTTATCGACATTACTCTACTCTTCACCAAAATTCTGCAGTTAGACATTATTCTCCCTTTTTACAGAACGGAATACTAAGTTGACAAAATTTGAATGATTTACCAAATGCTTCATCACCATTCACACATAGCTAGGATAGAAACTCAAGCCTGTCTAACTCCAAAATCCTTCTTCCTGCACCCCAGCCCCCATGATCTCAGGTACTTAGGGCACAGTTGTAGACCCCACAGTTCTCAGGTTCTGTAGAAGGAGCCCTAGTACCCACACGAACCTTAGTTACTGCATTTTCTCACAGTCTAGTTCAAGATAATGTCTCAAAGACTTCCCCTCTTCTATTCTATGAGCTCTAGTCCTTCACATGTTTGTAAAGTTCTTGCAAATGTTTATTATAAAATTTTATTGGAAGTGTATTTATACCTTTATACTAGGTATTTCAATGGTTTCTCTTGTATGGGTACACAGTCCAAAAGAGACAGATGTTTTTATACAGTGGAAAGGCATGAAAAGGAAGATTATCAGGTGGGGAAATAAGTTCTCACAAACATGCGTCCCCTTAGCAGCTTGAGGAGAAACTTGGCTTGCCAGGAAGACTGGAGCAACCTGTGTAGCAAGCATTATGGAATCAGAATGTCACCTGCTTGCTAGCTCAAGCCTAACACAGTGCAGCCAAGTCTCAAGAATTCCAGCAACAGTAGACACAATAATCCACTCATCAGGACCAACGCAGCCTCATTCCCTAAAAGAGACTTACTTAGCCTTCCTGGGAGACTCCCCATTTGCAGTCTGTATTGATCCTTACTCTGTGTATTGTCCTTGAAAACTTAGGTAAGCCCTCAGAGCCTTTGTTTCTTTGTGTGTAAAGCAGGATTACAACAACTTGACATGAATAATACAGAAGAAAAACGTGCAAATATCCAAATGCAGGACTCATGGCAATGTGGAGCAGAGGCCAGAGTGACCCACCATGAATCCATAATCTAAACAATTACATTCACAATTCAGGTATGTTCATTTCCACAGTGTCTTATAGAATACCTATCAGAAAGAGACATTATTTTCATGTCATAGCACCTTGAAAAGGGTTTTTGGTTTGTTTGTTTTCCATTTGTTTTTTGGGGGAGGGGGGTTGTTTTGTTTTGTTTTTCCTGTTTTGCTATAGTAGGCAAGTCAGTGACTTCAAACGTCTTCTGGGAAGGAAAATTAGATTAACAAACAGGAGACCTGTAAAATGTGAGTTTTAACCCTGGCTTATCTATCAACTAAATGCGAGATTTTAAGTTAATTACATACAGAGTCATTCTTCTCACCTATCAATAAGAGTGTTTCCCAAGATATGAAATACAAATCATCACTGGAACTCTAAATCCTTGCTACTCAACAAGTGGTCTAAGCACCAAGATTGTTGAGATCAGGTCACAAATGCAAAGCCTTGGGTCCCAGTGCATACTTATTGAATCCAATTCTCCACTTTTAACAAGATTCTGCCAAGGTATTTCTATGCACAGTAGATGGAGAGATTTGGCTTTACATGGTACCAGGACCCAGCATGCTTTTCCCCTTGTTTTTCAATTTTTTCTGATTCTCTTATGGTGCAAGTCTTCATGTGATTCCAATATGTCATTAATACCTCAGTAACAATGACTAATTTTCTTTGTAATATGAAGGAAGTAAGCCTCCGTTTCCTGAGAAGGGAAACATATTTAGCTTGACATTTTTATCTTCTTTGTATTTATTTAATTAGTTGGATTTATTTACAGCAACTGATACCCAACTTGTTATTTGAGATAGTGATGGAAACTACTAAAATAAATTAATTCTGAAAAGTCAGCATACTCAAAGAAAATTAAATCAACAGAAGAAATTGTTTGATTCTATGTGAGAAAATTCCATTGGTTTGACACTCCTAAACTCTTATTCATTCAGCAACTTCACTCATTGTACATAGGGTAGGAATAAGAAGAGTACTATATTGAATTACAAATTATGAAAGAAACAGGTATGCTGGTCAGCTTCCCCTTTCCTTCTCTTGAAATGTAATCAGAAGATAAATTACTCATAGGAAATAACCTTGTAATCCTCCCATTTAAGTTAAAGCCTACTAATGGTTTCTTGGTTTACACCACCTTGATGGTGTACTTATGGGAGTCACATCTTCCCATGCCTATGGTATATTGTGTCTTCTTTGCTCAGGAATACCTCTCTCTGTGGAGGTTTCTGGACTGGCCTCTGGCCAGGCTGTTAGAATGATTTTGCCTTCTCAACTTCTGAATTTGCTCATAGACAAGAGTCAGGGTGCATTCATGAGCCTGGGGGTCCTTTTAAAGTAAAAAAAAAAAAAAAAAAAAAAAAAAAACAGTTGTATGTACCATGAATCATAAGACAAAATCAGATCACTATTTTTAAAGCACCTAGCCAATCATCTCTTAGTCTAACCACCATCCAAAGGAGCAGGCTATAAAGGGATTTGGTGATCAGTTAGTCAACATTCTCAGCCAAAAGTTCTAGAGGGGGCCACCTGTTCTTTTCTTGAAGAATAACAGCTTTTAGAGCACGGCTTCTCCTTAACATATCCCAATCTTCTATCACCTCTCCACAAGGAGAGGTGTTCCTGAGCAACAGGGGAAAAGAAGACACAACATACCATAGGCAAAGAAGACACGACACCCAATAAGCACACCATCAAGATGGTGTAACCAATCTTGTAAACCTCTTGGCAATAGGTTAGGATAAACTTTATTCCTTCCCCATCACTCTGCTTTATTTTCAGCACAGTGTGTATTGGACGCGCTCTCTTAGCCTGTAAGCTCAAGGAGAGCAAAATCAATTCCATAATGTTCATAGCTGTTCATCCTGAGAGTCTAGAACAAATAGAATAGACAAATCAATGCTTTCATATTCTAACTGCAAGAATACGAAAACTAGAATGTGTGGTTTCAAGATCCAGTTTTCAGTCACTCTTCAGAATTATTGCTTAATTCTGGAACTGTGTCAGTTGTAGCTACTGTATGAGTCTAAGCAATTATGTTTTTGTCTACTGCATTTCTATTTGTTGGTTCATTAATGCTCTACCCACATCTGGAAAGTGTTTGCAGTAGCTTATGATAAAGTCAACAGTCACCAAGCAAAAGATAAGAGCTTATAAGTAAGACAGTAGGGCTCAGGGGATATCTTATCAAGAAATCTTCAGGGTGTGACTTTCCTGGCAATCTGTGCAAAATCTGCCATCAAATTCCCTTCTCTACCCTTTGTTAGGTGAATTTAAAACTACTTTTAAAAATTATTCAGTGTCCTAGAGCAATTTTTGGTGAAACTCAACTTTTCTAAAGTTCACATTTGTCTGAGCAATTTTTTATAAAATATCATTTTGGGAGATCAAATTAATTATATTTCATGCTTATCTTCCATTTCTTATGTTTCCTGATGACAGTATAGATCTGGGTAGAAGTTAAAAGCAATATGTATCTAGTCAAGACAGTTTTAGTGATATACAAAGGAATATGGTTGGCACCTTTTGATTTTTTGAGCGCCTAAAATATAAAGAGGTTCAAGTTGACAATTTCTAAAGACCATCAAAGGAAAGCATAGTGGCAATGGGAGTTCTTGATTTGTATGAAGACTTCTTCAAATTTCTTAGCATTAGACTTAAAAAAAGAAATCACCATATAAGCTACTGAAGAGACTTTCAACATAGCTGCTGGAATATGACAATTTTTCCTTTGAAATGTAATCCATTGTGATTTAGCATCCCAAATCAATTTTACCTAGCAAAGGCAGAAAAATTTAAACTCTGCTATTCTGAAATCTAGACACAAAGTTATTCTAGATAGTAAATACTCTAAATACAACCAGATAGTAAATCACTGGGAAATATGGCTAGTGTTATTGCAAAGATTACATCAAGACACCATCATAGAAGAGAGTGAAACTAAAAGAAAACAGTTCTCAAAATACCCTTGAGTTACAGACATGCATGCGGGCTTGAAGAAGCACATGACATTTTAGTAACTGTCTATTCTGTGACAACCCCATCTTCCCAACTCTTTCCGCCCAAACTGGAGGACAGGATTTTCTTCAATTTGTAATGTTAACAGCTTCCAGTTGTCTTCCCTTTCCCTTTCTTAGTAGCTTTCCCTGCATTAATCCTTCTAAACACCTCAGCTTTCTTCAAGGAAAGCAGATAAGCTTCCCCACCCCATTTTGAATAAGAGCCTGAGGATTTAAGTGCTTGGCCAAAGAACCTATGGTAAGTAGCTAGTGGAGCCTGCACTAAGATTCCAAACATCTCATTCTTAAACTCTACACTTTGCCACATTTTCCAAAGATGCATTCATTTGAAAGGCAGATTTACAGAGACAGAAAGAATGACTGAGAGAAAGGTCTCATCTCCCCCAGTTCACTCCTCCAAATGGCCAAAACGGTTGGGTTGGGGTTAGGCCAACGCCAGGAGCTAGAAGACTTTTCCAATGCTGCTGCTGCAGCCCAAACACCTGGATCATCCTTTGCTGCTTTCCCAGACACATCAGATGGGAGTCAGATGGGAAGAAGAGCAGTCAGGAACCATCATTCAACTTAACCCACGGTGCCACACTGACAGTGCCTTTCTGCTGCATTCCATAGCTTCTTGGGTGTCCAGGAGAACCCCGAAAGCTACATCACAATGCTGTCTGAGGACTTGAGCCCTGAAAAGGAATCCAGAACGGTGATGAGCTTGAGCAAGAAAACTCACCAAGTGTAGGCCCGGTCTCCCAAGGGTTAACTCCACAGTTTAGCTTTGTTTCTCAAGGTGTAACAGGATGGGCAATCTTGGCCTGATACATTTAGCCCCTGGCTTGACAGCAAGTTCCCTCTTCCCTGCTTCCCCTTTTTAACATGCCCTCTGGGGAGCTTAGGAGTTGCTTGAGCATTGGGAAAATACTGAGAGGAACTAGGCAGACTACAAGAGAGGCAGGTCAACTTCGAAAAACGGCATTCTCTTTACAAGAATGACCCACTGTGTGTAGTGTTTTTTGTAACCCTAGTCCCTCTGCTCAGCTCGGGGTACGTGGTGACGTGGGCGTTGCCGACAACCAAGCCTGCCCTGGCTATGCTCAGCCATTTCTCGATCCCCAAAGCTGACCCAGGATCTGGAACTAGATTTGAACTGTTCAAACAGTGTCAATCAGCCACCATTCTCCCCAGACTTAAGTCCAGTGAATTTGTTTCTAAGGGCAGGGAATTGCATTTTATTAGTTCCTAGGATTTTGAGGGCTTGGGTCAAAGCTATCAGAATTCATATAGGTTCTTTCAATCTAAACCAGGCAACTCAATGCATATTAAACAATCCTTTCACCAAAGGGCCCAAACACACTGGTACTGGTACCAATTGATCGCCATGCTCTCAGGCATGACAGCTCTAAAACATTCACCTTGAAGGAACCAACACAAAATATAAGCATTGTGTCTCTCCTGCAGCCTTCTAGCCTCATCTCACAGAAGGATCCTCCAAGGCTTAAAAAAGATATCAAGCTTCTACTAGCACCCATCCCATTCTTGGTTTTCTGAGATAGATTTTAACCCAAGCAGGGGAAGAAGGATTCTCATCTACTGAGCTCCAGATGTGAACTGGGAAAAGCAATTTCAAAGAAAGTGATCACTTTTTATTTTTCATGACAGTCCTGTGAGGTGGTCATCTCACAGATGGGAAGGGAGGGGCAGTGGTAGGGAAAGTGCCAGGGAGAAGAATCCAAAAGCTACGCAGTCTAGAATTATTGGTGGATATTCAAGTCTTCAAATCTCAAATCCAGTTACGTTGTCAGCCCCAAAAGAAGGCTCTCATCTTCTTCAGGAGGGCATGAAGACATGTACCTTCATCCAGCCAGGCGAGGGAGGTGGAAGCCTGGGGAGGAGAAAGGAGGAACGGTTCCAGAGGGCGGGAAGTCGGGTAGAGTGCAGCAGAGGCCGAGTTACTGGCAGACGCCTGCCAAACCCAGCGACCCTGCAGGGTGCTGCCCACTGGCCCTCTTCTCCTACGCGCTCTTCCTCAGAGCAGCCAGAGACACCCAAGGCGGCACCCCGAGGCTCCGCGGGCCGGAGAGGAGTAGTCAGTGGCAGCCAGGGCCGGGCGGGCTGGGGCGAGGGTCTGATGCGGGGCTCCGGTTCCGTAATGCGAGGGGTTGGGCCGTCCACGTGACTCCAGGGGCGGAGGCAGGCTAGCAGCCGGCTCGGACTGGCGGCGCGCAGAGCCCAGCCTCGGCGGGCGGGCGGGAGGCCGGGGGGCACAGTCTGAATAATTGAGGAGCGGCTGGGCAGAAGCGGCCGCCTGCTTGCTTCGCCTCCACCGCCGCCTCCCGCACCGTGCCTGGAGAGACGGCCCCGCGCCCTTGCGTGCGCACCGCTGGCCACCAACCTCTTGGGTGAGTCCACAGCCCCTTCGCCGCAATGTCCTCTCGGCGACCCCCGCAGGACCCGCGAGCACCCCAGGGATTTTTTTTTTTTTTTTGTCCCCTAGATCCGAATGAGCTCGGAAGCCCGATCGCCGGGATCAGGGGAACAGGAACATGGCGCGCAGACGGAGGGCGCCCTCCGGGAAGGGGTTCTCTGGCAGAAGGAAGGACCTGGGTCGGGGTCTCTCCCGGTCGGCCCCCCGGAATGGGACCCGGATAGCGTCCGACAGCCGGGGTAGCGGGGCTGCGTTCCCACAATCTGCTAGGCGCGGCGGAAACAAACGCAGCCCCAGCACGGCGTGAACCTAGGGCAGAGGCAGGTGCCTGGCTCAGCGTTGGGGCCGCCAGGTCTAGGGCCCGTCCTTGCCTCTTCGCCTTGTAAGCACTTGCTCCCGCAGCTCGGTTCTCGACCTAAGACTGAGCCACAGAGAGCAAGTGATGCTTCGGGAGACTGCAGCCTCCTGCATCGAACAGGGGACATCTGCCCTTTTACCTGAGAACAAACTCTTCAAAGCGACTCCTGTTTAGCCTGGCGCCACGACCAGGCCGGTGCGCCCCAGGGATGCCTGTCCCCAGGGAGCAGCGACACGCAGGGGGCGGTGAGGCGGGAGAAGTGTCCAGGGAAGCTTCCTGCAAGGCTGGCACCCCGGTAGAGGGTTCGTGTCCTGACTACCTCTCTTGATCAGAAGTCCCTCTATCCCCTGACCCTAAAAGCACATCTGTTTTCTATGAATCCAGAGGGCCCGAGTAGGCGGTGTGGCCACTAGGGATGCAACCGGGACACTCCCTTTCTCTCCTAAGCCCCTTCTTCCCACCCCATGGTGGGGATGAAGAATTAGATAGAAGCTGCCAAATGAAGAGACGCAGTGAAACTGTTTTTTCCCCCTACTTGCGGGAAGCTCTGGTCATTGGAGTCTTGAGCTGAGAGGTTCTGGAGAAGGGATTATAGCCCGAACGGCGGGGGCATTTCCTTGCCACAGTGAGCCTAGGGCCTCAGGCTGGTAACCTGTCTCCCCCAGGAGTTTGGCGTGCCGGAAGAGCAACGATTGCACCCTGCGAAAGAGCTGGGTCTCTGGGTGGACTGCGGGTGGGGCGCTGTCCGCGGTACTGAAAGTTCTTCAAGGCTGAGAGCTAACGTAGAGAGAACTGGCGGCCAACGTTCCCTTGCCAGCAGAAATAGCGCTAGAATCACGCAAGAAGGGTCCGGTGCAATAAGCGACCCAGAGAAAGATAAAAGGTGCGTTGTTTTCTTCAGTTGCCTGCCTTTCTCCAGACTTTGCTTCGGAGGGGAGGTTGCCAGCACTCTGGGGTGGAAGAGAGAGGAGTGATCACCCCAGGGTGCAGCCAACTTCAGGTGGTGCCTTATTTAGTTGTTTCCTGTGTCTACTCAGTGAGTTTTTTGGCTTACAGTATTTTCAGAACAGTTTTCAAAACAGTAAAGCTATGCTAAGGAAAAGGCTCGTCAACCAGAGGAGTAGGCTTTCTATTCCTGGCTATGGCTTTTTCTTATCCCTCTATATTATCCTCCTAGCAACCCTATGTGCTCTGTCTCGTTCACAAGTCTTAATATTATGAGCAAAATGTAGTAAAGGATTAAGTCAATTTGGGTAAACCAAGTTAAGAAGGTATTTATTAAATATCTGCTACCTGCTATGTTATTTCATTTAAATTTCACAATAACCATTAAGTATCACACAGGTCAGAAAACTGAAATTAGAAATCTTGAATCCTGAAGTGGAATTTGACTTATTTCCAATGTCCAAGACATTGTCATGCCTCCTAAATAAGTAAATGGTACTGTATAGCAATTATTATGGAATATAGCAAAAGAATGGCATTAATGTACACACACACACACACACCTTCTCACCTTTTCCTCTTTAATCTGTTCACATACACCCATGTTCATTCACTCCCACTCTCCTCTCCACTTCTATGCATGCTGCTTGAGATACCACTGTTTACGCAACTTGACCTCCATCACTGAGGAACAAGTCTTCAGAAGACCAAGCCAGCATGCTTTGCTGAAACAGCAGCAGGACTCCAGAAAAAAAGAATCAGAGTTCACATGTGCCTTTCTCTCTAGAGTTCTACTGTTTAGTTTCTGTCAACATAACTTTAAAGCTCATTCAGCATCATCGTTTACAAGAAGGAGAACATGGTAACTAAAAGATAGTCACTAATTTAGGTCATATCATTGAAAAGCCAGGATTATAACCAAATTAACTTAGTACCAGATCCAGTCCCTTCCCAATACTTCATGATGACTCCTTCATTTGTTCTTGCTAGAACGTGATCATGAGTAAACTAAATCTGGCACTCGGTCACACATACTTATATTGCAAGCAAACCTTCTGGATACTTTTAGTGACTACTCCATCACCTACCTCTGTTCTATTTTCCAGGATTATCTGATGCCACAAATGTAAAAGATTTGACCCTACTTCCCCAGTAACAAATTTCTCTGTGGCAGCAATTTAAAAACAGAGATAGTAATATGGCATTGTCCAGCTTGCCTTTACAATTTTTTTTTCCTTCTTCAATGGCTTACTCCCAACAAAACAATTTCCCCAAAATTGATTCCGCTAAGCAGCTTCCAAAGTTTTCATAGGGAGTTGAAAATGGCCCCAAACAGGTCTAGGCGGAATAAAGGTCAGTGTAGTTTTTACTACCTATAAGTGGATCCTACATTTTAGCCATGATTCTAAGTCTTTTGTGAAATGTTCACAGTTTTGTAAAGTAGGTAGCTTCATTGGAAATGATCCTGGAATTCTAGATCATTCTGTCATTGATATGACCTAATGCTAAATCTTTCTTGCTTCTTTACACAGCTCCTAACAAAATCTAAACTTAAATAACCGGATTTCTGTAGCCTTGGCCATATCATTTACAAAGAGGAAATACTTAATATTGAACTGTTAGTCTTGTCCTGCTGTAATACATAAAGTCTAGAAATTCAAATTCAGTTCAAACAGTACAATTCTGCTCTTTCATCTCTTCCATTTATCACAACATGTCCCTCTCATTTG
Source organism: Ochotona curzoniae (assembly GCF_017591425.1). NCBI lineage: Eukaryota > Metazoa > Chordata > Mammalia > Lagomorpha > Ochotonidae > Ochotona > Ochotona curzoniae. The sequence continues at coordinate 29,018,439 of NW_024467096.1, forward strand.
TTATCTCTTATTTTAAACTCCTCACATGGCTTTTTGTTGCTGAGACCAACATTCTATTTCAAACTTCCTCTAGGGGTGGGCATGTGGAGTAATGGGTAAAGTCACCTCTTGGGATGCCTGCATCTCATGCTGAAGTCCCAGTTTTAGTCCTGTGTACTCTGCTTCTAATCTTACTTCCTGCCAATGCATCTTAGGAGCCAGCAGGTGATAAATCAAGAGCTGGCATTCCTGACACCCATGTCAGAAACCCAGATGGAATTCCTAGCTCCTAGCTTTATCTGGCCCAGTGACAATTGCTGTAGGCATTTGGATGATGAGCTAATGGTTAGAAAATCAATCTCTCTATCCTCCCCCTCGACTTCCTGTGTGTCACTTTGCCTTTCATGGATATGAGTAAACTTTAAAATAAACCTCCTCTAGAACTAATTGAGGTTTAATTCATATTTGTGAATTCATGTAACTTCTGTTGTGTGATCATCAAGCAATTCTGCATAGATACTATTGCCCAATTCTTTAAAAAAAAAAAAAAGATTTCTTTATTTTCATTTAAAAGACAAACATTCAGAGAGAAGGAGAGACAGAGGAAAAAAAAAAAAACTCTTTCATCCTCCACTGCTTCACTCCCCAAATGGCTGCAACAGCCAGAGCTGGACTGATTAAAAGCCAGGATACAGGAGCTTCTTCCAGGTCTTCCACTTGAGTGCAGGGCCCCAAGGACTTGAGCCATCTTCTGCTGCTGCTTTCCCAGGCAATTAGCAGGAAGCTGGATTGGAAATGGACCAACCAGGACACAAAATAACACCCATGTGGGTCACCAGCACCAAAGGTAGAGGCTTAATGCATCATACCACAATGCCAGCCCCCAGATTGTTAAACTATTGAGAGCTGCTGTGGTCAATATAGTAGTTATTAATCATGTGTAGCTATTAAATTTAAATTTGATTAATTAAAAATTTAGTTCCTTGGTTATGCTAGCTTTATTTCAAATACTCAGTAACTATAAATGGCTCCCTTATTAGACACTGAAGATATAGAAAATCCCTTCATTGTAGAAATTCTACTAGATAATACTGCTTTAGAAAGTGCTATAACTCTCTTACAGCATCCCAAAAGAAGGCTTTTGGAAGAAATAGGGACATACCACTCTGCTTTGAATCTTCTACAGTGAAGGGAGCAAAGGCCATTTGCACATGTCCAGCAGGCCAGATTGAGGACAGTCAGGCCATCAAAGCGAGCACATGACTTGCCTAAGGAGCAAGGGTGTGCATCATAGGGATGCCATTTTATCATAACTTGAATCCCAACTTAAAAATTGCCTGAAAGTTATCATTCAAAATTCAGATTCACATGTCCCACAAATATGTGCTAACGTGTGTATGTAAGTATACTGTATTGCTGTGTAAGCAGAATATGACAAGCATTAAAAAAATAAAGACTTAGGGTTAATAATTACCACATCATTTGCTACTTGGGATAGTCTAAGTTCCTCTGGAGCTTCACTCCTTCATCTGTGAAGCCATGATGAATTGCTCTATCTCCAAGGACTATTGTGCGTTTCTGAACGCAAGTGCATGAATGTACTTTGTCAGCAACATGACTGAATCGGCAGTGCTTGATCCTTTCTTATAGGTATGATATAGTCAGTCACAGGTGAATAGTTTACATGCATTTCTGAATGCTTTAAATCTTTGATGAGAATGAATCTGTCCTGTGTTGTCATTTGTTTTCCTGATAAGTGAGATGCTGAAGAAAAAGCATTTTGGCTATTGAAATTTCTGCTTGATTAATTTTTCTACTAATTGCAATACTGTGTATCATTTATGTTTAAGCTTTATGGTCACAGACACTTCTCAAGATAAAATATATATGTTTGAAACAACATTTGCCTTTTAGCTAATTGTTGAAAGTTAATTGTCAACAATTATCCTGTTGTGGTGATATGAGTTCAGAGATAACAAATAAGTATTACAAATATGCTATTTCTCAGTATGGGTGGATGACAGAGATAATTTAAAATAATTTTTCAATATTACTAATTGAAGTAAGCACCTACCCATCTTGTAAATCAGTGAGAGTAAAAATAATTCTATTTGATGCATTGAATCACCCCAAAGAAAAGCACATCCATTTAACTGAATTTTTGAGGTTGCATTATCTAACCTCAAACCAGGTGTCTTTACCTCACCCCTTCTCTAGGGTAAAATCTGTTGGAATGATGAATAGAACTTTAAGCAGCATGCTAGCATTTACTCCCAAACCTGGCATCTGTTGCCTACTTGAGCGTCTTAATCTATTTGTCAGTTAGGATTGCTTTTCAAATGCAGCCATGCCTTCCTTAATGACTCACCATTTGATGGTTAAATATTTTCTCTTGAAACATAAAGATGCTCAGGTGTTGTAGAAAACTAACCTGGAAATCAAGCTATTCTACCAAATGATTCCTGACTATATTTGTGATGGTTGTTGTACCTTCCTGGAAACTCTTTGTCTATCTATGTTTTTATTAATTGACAAAACATCTGAGAAATCACACTGAGTACAGCCAATGGCATGAGATTCTTTCTCTGGTTCCAGGATCCTTGGCAAATTATTTCCTTTCTTATGGATTTAGTTTACCAACAAAGACTTAACAAATCTATGGTTAATAACTTGTAAAATGCTTTGGACAGAGAAATAGTTAAGCCATATTGTTAGTTCCTAATGCTGGTTTATCATATCATTCTGGGGGCTTTGTTGCAAATGGAATTACTGAGCAGAAAAACAGTGAAGCTGTCAACTCTGACTTTAACAATAAACTTTTTGTTGTTGGGAATCATGGTTTATTCACTTTGGGGGACTTGTCTATTTCCTTGAAGGGGCTGAATTTTGAAAAGCAGAAAATGACGTTACCTCAGAGCTAAAAAGAGTTTAATTTTCTCTTTGGGTAGCTTAAGGATTTCTTTGACTTTGTATCTAAAGAAATAAAGAATACTGATAATTTGATCACTGATAATTGATATTGAAACTTGCTTATGCAGACAATCAATCATTTAATCAATGATGTAACGAAGGGTGTCCTGCATTGACTAAATGCAGTTAAGGATATTGGTCACTCCTGTAGACTGGCAAATGAGTGCTAAATAAGTATTTGTTGAATTTGGACCATTGTTTCAGGACAATTCATGCCGCACACTCAACTAGCTCCCCCTATCAAGAAATGAACATTTTGTGGTTTTTTTCCTTTAGCAAATAAGCAGGAGGCAAACAAAAATCAGCAATTACCATGATAACCACACCACAACCACTGTGGGGACACACTTAGTGATGGCCAGAAATGACTGTCCAGGGAACTGTGTCTTCTTGCCTTCCCTAGAAGCAAGGAACACATCAGCCTTGAGTCTTCTATCTCACTGCGATGAGGTGACTTCTTGTAGATGTAGTAATGTGCTGTTTTTCACCGTTACTTTAAAGAGATGCCTATCACTTCCTTGAGACTTTGTTGGCCTCACAATGATGGTAGGCAGTCATTTTGTTCCTAAATTCAGGTACAGGCAGAGCATAGAATGAAAGCACATATATTAGTTAGAGGATGGCTGGTAACATCACAGTCTGATAGGTCACAAAATGTATCCTGCTCTAGGAAAAAAACAGCTCCCTTTAGGAGTTTTAGCTGGTGATTTCTAAGCAAAACAGGAAAAGAAAGAAAAACAGAACATTTTAGTCTAATAAGTCAGTAAACTAAAGCTTAGCATTAGCTGATTCTTATTTGCCAAAGGCAAAATATTCCAACCCAATAAGCTGTCCTTCAACTGAACACGCCACTTCCATGGCCTCTTCATGTTTTACATAGCTTTTTTCTTTGTTTTTAAAATAATCAGTAAACTTTTTAAAAGTGTATCCAAATGTTTGAACCTACTGATAGTAAAATCATCTTTATCATTGAAAAGATTTCATTATTCATTAGAGAATATATTTGTGCAAAATAGTATGGAGTCACTATTTTACAAAGCATAGCCCGAATTCTCATCTTCCAAACAGAAAAACTGAGGCTTGGAACGGGTAATCCAGTGAATGGCCGAGGCAGAAGTAAGGCAAGACTGCACTCCCTCAACCTTTGTTGTCCTCCACCTTTGTGTCCTGTAAGATCTTGCATCTTTTTATTGGTCATGAAAGCTTGTTTACTCAACAAGATTTAGCCTCTTCCACTAAGTTTTTACCAGAGCTTCTAACAGTAGGAAAGTTGGACATATTTGGATTTCAGATTATTTCCCTTTGTACCTGCCCAAAGAAAGCATTCCTAGTGAAGGATTAATAAATAGAAATTTCCTGGGTGGAACTATAAACCGAAAGAAAAGAATTCAGGACCAGTCACTGTGGTAGAGTGAGTAAAGCTGCCTCCTACAATGCCTGAATCCCATATGGGCACCTGCTTGAGTCCCAACTGCCCCATGTTTGATCCAACTCCCTGCCATTGTACCTGGGAAAGCAGCAGTGGATAACCCAAGTGCTTGGCCCCTGCACCCACATGGGAGACCCTGAAGAGGCTCCTGGCTCCTGGCTTCTACCTAGTTCTGAGCAGTGCAGCTATTTGTGAAGTGAATGAGGGAAGTACTCCCCTCTCCTTTCCCTCTTCCTCCGACCCCCTACAACTTTGTCTTTCAAATAAATAAGCAAAATAAAGGAAATTAAAAAAACAAACAAGCAAATAAATAAAATAAAAACAAAGAAAAGAAAGGATTCAAAGTCCCAGAATGCTTAAAACAAGAAGTTTGGCAAGGATTTAATTCCCTTTTCTTCTTCATCTTCCGTTCTGAAAAAGGATATTCAAATTAAATAATGTTCCAAGTCATTTACTTTGTAAAATGCTAAAGTTCTATGAAATAGGGTCAAGGGCTAGAATAAGATAATTTGCCCAATTTTGTACACACACACACACACACACAAATTTGAAACAAAGACTTCTTTTTTTAAAATCATTATGCATTAGGAACTACCATTTTACACTAGTCTCTCATCTAGTCTCAGTGGTAATAACAATAACGATGGCAATGACTGTGAATACTTCTCTGCATTTACCACGACCCTGAAAGGTTGGTGATGTTATTACCCCCATTTCGCAGATGATGACTCTGGAGCCCTCAGACGCATCTGCAAAGAACAACCTCAATGTCAGCAGGAGGGAAGAGTTTCAGTAGGTCAGGATGCTCAAAATGTGAGATCCTGCCTAGAGTTTGGCCTTTTAGGGATCCCAAATTACTAAAACTGATTCTACAAACCTTCAGTTTGTAGCTTGGCGAAGATTCATTGATTTACTCTCTTGCTTTTAGACAAGCATGAACTTTGCAAGGCAATGGACTTAAAACAGAACCCCTGCCCTCAAGTCATCAATAATCGGTCAGACAGGTGTGAGCTCTACTCGTTTTGTGCACAGCATGACGTGGGCTGTAATGTGGTCGGAGGCAGTCTGCAGGGAGAGATTAAGGAGGAAAGCTCCTGCACAGAAGAAATTACAATGGAACTGTACCCTGAAGGGTATGTAATATTTTTTTCCAGACGGATAAATGAAAGAGAAGGCTGTTGTGCAAATTGGAAGCAGCCTAAGCAAACACTGCAGGTATGGACAAAAATGGTCCTTGTGCCAGCTGATGAGCTTCCTGGCTGGGAACAGCAGCAGGCCACACTGGAAGGGCCCTAACAGACCTGAATGCAGCCAAGTGGGTGTATTCATTCAACCTGGAGTTTAGCCGTAGAGCAGGGCTTTTAGCAGTATTTTAGAAATGTAGTTGGAGTCAGGGTGAGTTCCCAGCGGATATCAGGATGAGCGTTTTCTCTGGAAGACACTTTAGAAGTCATCCCAGCCTTCTACATTTCCCCATGCTTTATAGTGGAAGTTGTTAAAATAGCACTGTGAGGCAGCCTGTCCAAGCCAGCCAGCAAGTTAGCAGTAGTACCAGAGGGGTGGTATCTGATCCACCCTTCCGTTTAGAGCATTTTACCCTGCTGTGAGCCTTCAGGATCTTTCTTCATCCTTTGAGCAGAATCCAGTGTAACACTCAATGTGATGATTAAGAATGTATGAGTTTTCCAGGGCTCCCTATAAAGCTAGCATTCTGTCCTCACCACTCACCATCAGATGAGCTCCTGGGCTGCTTCGACCTGCGTGGATTCCCCTTGGGAATGCAGGCACACAGCACACAATACAGTGGCCTGACATGCTTCTCCTGCCTCGCACATCCTCCTCTGCCTCCGCATTTCAAACTGCCAGGGATTAGGGAGGCACAGCCTGAACAGAAGGCATCTTAATCCCTGATGGTTTTGTAAACAGTTGTGCTTGCGTAGAAATGATCACAGCCTGCTTCCTGGATGAGGGAGCCTTCATGAGGATGAGGCTGCCTGTGCGGGGAGCACTTGAGAGATAGGATTTCAGACTCAAGCCCTGGCCCTCCTCGCAACAGGGTTAAATTGTTCACCCAACTGAGCATTCCTAATCATTTATCCAGGCTGATGGCCTTAAATTTCACCTAATAGTTGAGGTTGTCTGTGCATATTTAGGTTTTGTGGGTCAATTATTTCCAACTTTGTATTCTCTGGTCACTATATCTTCACCCCTTACCTAATACCTATCCAGTGGGACTCATCCAATTCACTCGACTTAAAATTATACTAACTGGGAAACTGGTACAATGGCTACTCCTCCTCCTTCAAGCACCAGGATCCCGTATGGGTGCCAGTTGATGGCTCAACTGCTCCGCTTCCTATCTAGCTCTCTGTTTGTGGGCTGGGAAAGCAGCAGAGGATGGTCCAAGTCTTTGGGCACCCTGCATGCTTGTGAGAGACCCAAAAGAAGTTCGTGGCTCCTGGCTTCAGATCAGCTCAGTTCTGGCACGTGTGGCCACTTGGGGAGTGAACCAGCAGATGGAAGATCTTTTTCTCTGTATCTTCTCCCTATAGATCTGCCTTTCCAATAAAAATAAATAAATCTTAAAAAACAGTTGTGCAAACTGGAACCCAGAGAAGGGAAGCCACTTGCCCCTGTTGTACAGCTCTAAGCTGTGTGGCGACTCAGTTCCCTGACTCCATATCCAGTCCTTTCCCTGCCATTCTAAGCTGCTGCTTCCCCAGGACTGACAACACGGCATTTTCCCACTGTTCCTCGATGCATAGCCCCCTAAAGATGAACAGAAGGAGCTGATCACATTGGGCTCAGCATTAGCATGCCACGTTACTCCTCTTGCTGTACCGATCCATTCATCTCACCAAGAAACTGAGCAAGGAAAAATTTGACATGTAGGTCTAGAAAAAACCTAGTAACATCATTATTCAAGTCATGGTCTCCATAGTAAACTGGGTGTCCAGGAAGTAGGGGAGAATGAAGCAGAGTTTAGCCAAAATTCAATGTGAGTGGCATGTTGTTAGATTCATAACCCCAGAGACCAGATAGTTGGTTTGAATTGATCAGCATGGTGCATCTCATTCAGTGTAGACAAGGTTTTTGTGATGGAAGATTTAAAACAATCAACAGAACTTGGATTTTCTGCTTAAATAGCTCCTGAAGGATTGATTACTTTAAGTGGGCCCAGTGCAGTAGCCTCGTCCTTGCTTTGCACACGCCGGGATATCATATGGGCACAGGTTCCAAGGGCTAAAGGGATATCATATGGACACAGGTTCCAAGGGTTAAAGTCCTTGCTTTGCACACGCCGGGATATCATATGGGCACACGTTCTAATCCTGGTGGCCCAACTTCCCATTCAACTCCCTGTTTTTGGCCTGGGAAACCAGTTGAGGACAGCCCAAAACCTTGGGACCCTGCACCCACATGGAAGACCCGGAAGAGACTCCAGGCTCCTGGCTTCAGATTGGTGCAGCTCCAACCATTGAGGCTGCTTGGGGAGTGAATCGACAGATGGAAGATTCTTCTCCTCTCTTCAGAACCCAGGCACTGGCTTCTTAAGTAAGGCCTTGGAGGGCTTTGATTGCCTCACAGGCTAACCACATTCACAAAGCAGAGAAGCCTGATTCTATCTGCTTTATCAAGAGTGATCTAAGTCCGTAGAATCAGGCCATGCTTCCCAAATTCCAAGGAACCCGATGCCAAGAGAGGCACGTTCAGCAGCAGATGCTTGCGAATGCTGCCCAAATTCTGCTCTTTCTGATATTAGGATAGACAGAAACACAAATAAGCCATCAAAGATACCCTGTCAGGACAACGACTGGAGCTGGACAGAGAGGCTCATGAAAATATGCCAAGCCACTGCCACAGGGATCAAAGAATTCTTCCAAGTTCACACAAGAACACCTTTCGTATTACTGGAATAGTTGTGCCCTTCAAATAAAACATCTTATTCTATTTCTCAAGGGCTGGAGAAACCGGCGAATTCTTTTGGCATAAGATGGGGACTTGATCTGCAGTGCCCGTCGTCTGTTAAGAATCACCTTGGACATGCCATGACATGTTAACTCAGAACCTGTCTTAAATGCACCTCATGTGAACCTCCTCCAGAGAGTTCTGATAGAAGCCAGTCCAACTGCCAATCACAGATCAGCCACCTGAGTATCTGGGTTATTTCTGTAAGGGTCACATCTCTTGTACTTCATTCTGATTCCCCTTTCTCCAGTTCAGAGGCTACTGTGATCCAGCCTTGCTCTGAGTGTCCCTGTGTCTGCTTTATCCTTGTCAGTCATCGCCCTGTGTGGACCCTGACATTTGAAATTATATCTATTCGTCACTCTAAATATAAAAAAAAAGTCTTGGACTGAGCCTGACTCATCTTCAAAACACTGAAGAAACCCTTAAAAGGGACCAAACAGCAATTTAGTATTTTGACTTTCCCTTTGAGCCGACAAGTTATCCTGATTCCAAGTGGGAATAAACTACACAAACGTTTGGGATTCATTTTAGGTTCTGTTCTAGTCACAAAGGCTTTTGGCATACATTTTATTTCAACATCAGAAAAGAAAAGGAAAAAAAAAATCTGAACGAGTAGAGACTGTTGTGCCAGAAATGAATCTTGAATGTAGACAACTAAAATATGCTACTATAGAATACAACCGACAAAGCAGAAACAAATATGTTCTTAGTGAAGAGCCTGTGTTCTCCCTTTCCACCCCCAAATTTCCAGCAATCTACAGCTGTTAATAAATAAAAATGGAAAATCATAATATATATGGATCTAGGGAACATTTGCCATTTGAACATTATGAGGTCATCTCTTCACACAAGTGATTCCAACATGGTGAATTATTGGTATTATTTTTTCAAAAGATGTGTTTTTTATCTATGATTAATTTGAAAGGTAGAATAACAACAAGAGAGAGGGGGAGCAAGATTGTTTCCCACCAACTGGTTAACTTCCCCAAATATCGACAGCAGCCAAGATTGAGCCCACCCAGGAGCGTGAAACTCAGTTCAGGTCTTCTGTGTGGGTGGGAGGGACCCAAGGTGTACATTAGCACAACGCTGCATCACAAGCAGAGGTGAGACTCAAATCCAGCCACTTTGATACGGGACGTGGAGCCCCCAGATGGTGTTAACTGTTGTACCTTTAACTAATGCACCATAGTGCTGTCCTGAATGATCTTAAAGTCAAGGATAATTAGATAGTTTTATCAATTGTACTGTGCTAATAACAATCATTCACAGATGCTTATTTAATCAAATGAAGTAAGGGAGCTGGAAGGGAAGCAGAGCAGCCATGACTTGAATCAGTGCAGCCATGACTTGAACCGGTGCCCATCCGGGTGGATGCAAGGCAAGGATTTAGCTACTAGGCCATCATGCCAGGCCCTCATCCGCATTTTCTAAGCCCCTTTCTGAAACAGAGCAATCTGTTAATAACATATATTATCTAAGTATGTAGTGGTAAGAATGACTTTGCAATTCTTTCTTCATTGCCTAGGCAAAGAATTGAACCCAGTGGTCTAAAAGTTTGGTGTGGGACCTTGGGCAATTCATACTTTCTCTAGGATTTAGTCACTTAATCTGTGAAAGAGATCACGCCTCTTTATTCATTTAGTTCCTTATTTGACAAATACACTAAACTATGAAACTATGGGGGAAAACATACTGGGAACTGTTCATAAAGAAATATAGGAGCCACCGTCCACAGTATTGTGAAAATAAAAGCAATATGAACTGCCAACGGCCTAGAGTATATGCAGATATTTAATGGTTTTTGTTTTCGTTTAGTTTCCTTAGTGGAGTAATTTGAATTCTTCTCATGGAAATGTTAAGGAAACAAAGTTATAGGCAACTTAATGCCAGTTACTACCTACAAAAACAAAGGGCTACATTCTCATTGCTCTGGAGTGGAAAACCCTGAACTGTCATGTTACTTTTCTTAACTTAAAATGTTCCACATTACATCTCTAAACTTAAAATAAATATTCCAGGGCCCGGCAGCATGGCCTAGAGGCTAAAGTCCTCGCCTTGAATGCGCTGGGATCCCATATGGGTGGCAGTTCTAATCCTGGCAGTTCCACTTCCCATCCAGCTCCCTGCCTGTGGCCTGGGAAAGCAGTCGAGGACGGCCCAAAACTTTAGGACCCTGCACCCATGTGGGATACCCGGAAGAAGTTCCTAGATCCTGGCTTCGGATCAGCATAGGATCGGCCATTGCGCTCACTTGGGGAGTGAATCATCGGACAGAAGATCTTCCTCTCTGTCTCTCCTCCTCTCTGTATATCTGCCTTTCCAATAAATAAATAAATCTTTTTAAAAATGCAGAAATTTCATGTGGCAGGATCTCATGTCTGTTGGCAAAATACACCAACAGTAATGAGCTGTAATGGGAGAATTAATGGCAAAAGGACTATTTATGAGCAAAATAGAGTGGGGGAGTTGAAAGGAAGACAAGTGATTCGAAAGGCCATTTGTTCAGTTTCAGAGAATTTTAAAGTTTGATCATGCTGATGGACTGAAGTGTGTTGAGTTTGAGTGACAGAGTGTAGTAACAGAAAACTAGGATTGGGTGAAGAAGCCGCTTAGCACACACCCTTTGCTCCTGGATTCAGGACCTCGCTTTATTCCCAATTTTAGCTACCCTGGCTGGGAGGAGTAATGGATCAAGGAACTGTGTCCTTGTCACCCACATGGAAGATGGACTGGATTTCCTGGCTACCAGCTGTGGTCTGACCCAGCTCAGCCACTGCCAGTGTTTACGGAGCAAACAGGCATATAGGAATCCTGTGTGTGTCTCTGTGTGTTGGTCTCTCTCTACTTTCTCTCTCTCTCTCTCCCTCTGCATCTCTAAAAAGAATTTTAAAATACAAATTAAAATTAGAAAAAAAGTCAACAAGAAGAAAGTGCATTCGTTGCAAGGTACTTTCTCTTGAAGTTAGGGTGGAAGATGTGCAGCGTAGCTGGGCAGAGAGAAAGGAAGATGCATCTCATTGCCCCTGCCAAAGCCTTCCCCAGCGCCTCGCAAATCAACCGTCAGTTCTGTCTCTGTTCCAAATCCTTCAATCCATCCCCAATTTCCAGAAATCACTTGCAAGCAGCCATTATAAAGCCGTTAACTAGTGGATCCCACCTGCATCAAGCCTAATTCGTACTCAGGAAACCGTTGAGTGTGTTAAGGTTTTCTCTCCTTTTCCTACCATGCATGTCCAAGCCTTTCTTAGTAGAAGGCCAAAATAAAAACAAGAGGAAATCATTGCCGTTAGAGAATGGAATGAATATACCAGCCTAATCTCATGGTGCAGCTTGCGGCAGGGTGTGATTTCAGTTGGAAAACAGGGCAACACCTGTTGCATCCACTCAACCACTAAAACAGAATGTTACATTCACCAGTGACAGAATGTTACATTCAGCAAGGTTTTATTATAAATGAGAGGCAAGGCAACCAACTGACCCATCGACTTGCTAAGCAGGACCAACACCCCTTACCAGAGTGTGCCCCTGAATAGCACATTTGTAAAGTTTTTATAAGGCCAGTCCACAATAGCTTGAAAAGGGGCAACCCACAATAGCCTGCAAGGTGAGGGGGGAAATAACACACATTCTCTACCAATCTTGGCTGGATAGCCCATGCCTGGCTCTTCTCCAGTCCAGCAGTTAAGGCAACCACCCACTTAATTGCTTGGAGCCACCTGTGAGATACCCAGACTTGGACCTTGATTCATGAGAATTGGGGCCCATTGGTGCTAAAGGTTACACTGGCCGATTGGCCTGCAAGCTCACACAGTTTCTTAGTAGCAATGAGCCATGTTGATTCTACTTTGTTTTCAATTCTATACACCCACTGTACATGATATTTAAGGTGTATCAGGGCACTGCTACCTCACACCCCCCCAGAGTGTTGACTTCAGCTTTGCTTTCAATGTTAAAGCAGAATGTCAGGCTTGTTTTTCATTTTTTCCCCTTCCTTTCTTTCTGTTTTAAATGAACTATATGAGATGATCCTCAACAGAAATTGTTTAGGCTCAAGTACTTGAAGGAAGGGAGGGAGGGAAAAAGGGAGGGTCTTAAAGCTATTGAATCAGAGCCATTGCAGCTATTTGTTGGCTATGGTTAAACCATGCTGTTCAACCGTGGCTAAGGTTGAGCCCAGATCTGAAGACTAAAGGGACTGTGCCTCTTTTCTCCTTGGCTTACCTGACTTCAGCAGCCCGCCTTTCTCTCTCAACCAGCAGGAGCCACTCCATTAGCGAAAGGGGCAGCAAGAATGAAGAGATGGGCAGAGAGGAAGAGAAACCAGATGAGCTTTGCATTCCTGGTATGCAAACAAAAGCAGCACCCAGGGAAGTGGGTCTGGGTGCTGGCTTCAGCTCAGCCTCTTCCTGCTAGCTGAGCTGCACCTTGCTCCTCTGGGCCTGAGGCTAAGATAATTTCCATGCTACTTTCCAGTTTGAAGATTTACATCAGCAGCATTATTAATTTTAAAATGAATTTCATGGATCATAGTGAATTCCAAGATGCCAAAGCTGCCGAGGGGTTGCTTTTTTCACTTTCTTTCCCTACCCTCCATTTCTTTTCTTTTTTCTTTTTTTTTTTTTTCTTTTCCACTACTTTTCAGAAGCAGGACTCCCCCCAACCCTTTGACCCCAGTGAAGGGGACACGTAAATAAACTGAGATCATCTGTTTATCTGAAAAAAAGGGAGAGGCCGTGGTCCAGCCACGTGGTTCTTCACCATTCTGCTGGTGACTCTCAACCCCATACCGGCAAGAAGAGAAAGTTAAACAGCCTCCCTTCCAACTTATTTTTCAATCCTTCCTTCTCAGCCAAGCAGGGTGTCATTCCCTTTTCCTAGGCAGCTATTAATGAATAGTCCTCCAGCTTAGATTGACAATAGCTATCATATCCCCACACTGTATACACACATCTCCCTGTCTCCTTTCTGGAATGGCCTTTACTTCATTGTGGTCTGCTCAAGTCCAACAGGTCAGCAGAGGCCTCGTGGCCTCACTCACAGGGAAAGGTCCAACACTGAGTAGTCACTTGTCTTCCTGTCCCTTGAGCTACTATTCATTTGAGAACCCACACTTCCATGTCTTGCTCATCTCAGTACAACTGGGTTTAGGCAGGATCTCTCTGGTCCCACAGTCCTACTCCAGGGCCTTTTACCTAGGAAATTTTCTTCAATTAGTATGTGGGAGAAGAACCCTAGAATCCATTCCTCCTGGTCCTTGGATTCTGAGACTAGAGTTTCTCCCAATCGTTCAGGATTCTGCAGCAACTCCCAGCTTATTTGATTGCTAGAAATCCCGGAACAGCATAGCTAGAGCTCTGAGATGCCTAAAACTACATGTAGCCCAAAGCTCTAAAGATGTGGAGAGACTTAATTGCCAGCCAAGCACTAAAGAAAATTTAAGCTCTGTTAAAAATTAGAAGCGGCACCTGATCTAACCCTGTCATCTAGAGGAATAACTTCTGTGTCTGATAAAGTGTGTTTCAAGAAACATCCAAACAAATGAGGACAACCATCCTGTAAGATCAGTGTTTATTTTCTAATTTTGCAGATGAGAAAAACTTGGTTGAAAAAGACTGCAAATTCTGAACAGGTGGGACGAGAACTTTGGCATAAATCTGTCTGCTCTCAAGTACAGACTTAGTTGAAGGCCTCCCTGCAGAAGGTTCAACTGCTTAAACCTGAACTTGCTAAGCTGAAGCCCAAATCACTGAGCTGGAGAGAGACCCTGGCCACAGCTTTTGGGCTTCAGTTTTCTGGTCTGTGAAGTGAGAGCGTCGGATGCACTTCTTCCTCCCAGCTCCCACGCCTGGGAGTGCGATTTCTAGTCCCTGCGTGTCTCCTCCACACTGGGCAGATCTCTAACAACAGGAAGTGCCACTTGAGAGCTCTGGAAGTGACTCACAGAATAATGCTGTTCTAAGAGAACCTGTAATTTCTGGCTGTGGCCGGTCAGAGCCGGTTTAGATGGCCATTCACTGCTATTATTCTCCTGCCACCCCGTGGCAGTCTCTGACAACATTAGAGAGATGACTGATGCTCAATCCTTGTGACCCATGTGTCTCAAGGGGTAGTGACTCCAAAGTAAAAGAAAGAGAAAGTCGTACACACCCATCCACAGCTCTCACTTGAAGCCCATCATAAAATCGCATTAGTGGTAGACAGGACTGGCATTATTCCTGGCAAGGTTTCTTCATTTCATAAAAAGAGTTACCAGGATGTCTACTGTGTTTACAGTCCCTCAAAGACGGGGGTATCCAAGAGAGAGGGAGAGAGACTCTAAATCGAATGCCCTGAAAATCAGTACTGACAAAGTACACAACCAGAGAACCTATGTTATTTGAGGTAGAAATGCAATATTCTGTTGGCCAAAGTTTTTTCTACAATCTTTAGACCCAGTGTTGGTTGAACCATTGGCAGCCCCATCAGGGTGAATACAGAGGGATGAGCTGGTTGAGCATCTTTGGAGGAGGAGGAGTAACTAGATGTGAGAGAGCATATTTCTACATGGAAAGACATCATGGTACAAGTACTATATTGATTCTGAAACAAGGGGAGAATATTGACAGAAGAGAGGATGTCACTGATGCATTCTTTGGGTTAAACAACCACAGAAGCAGCTTCCTCTAAGCCACCTAGAATCTAAGGCTCCTTTGCTCGGCATATTAACCGTTAAAGAGAGTTTGACAGGTGAAACCAATATTTCTTTTAGCAAGTCCAGGATAAGCAATAGTTCCCAAAAGGAACTAGACAATATTACTACCATCTCTATGGTTTACCCTGTTTGGGTGGGAAGGCTTTCATAGTTATTACCACTTTTTCATATGGCATTTTCATCTAGTCTGTGCAGCGGCTCCTCAAGCTCATGGAAAAGATGCAGTCACTTCTATTTCTATTTGTCCTTAATCATTTTGAGGTCCCCTCTCATCCAACCCTTGTTTTGAAATTTGGAACAGCTAGAGTGTTTTTCCTGGAGATGCACAACTTTTCTGTTACCGACTGAACCAGAACCCTGGACTCTGGCTCCTGGTCCAGAGCTCTTCCCAGTTGACATCCCAACCACGTAAGAGTAAGCAGAAAACAGCAGACATGTGTTGTATGAAGATGCACAGAAATCACCTGCACTGGGGAGTCGGTGTGTCAGCACATAGTTGCTACAAGAAGCATGGTAGATTTATATCAGCCCTGAAAATGACCGGAACCTGGGCCATGTTTCCAGGGGCCTCACAGTGGGGTCAAACTGTGGGGGGACTTCAGGTCAGGAGATATGTTAACAGAAGCAATCTAACCACTAATTAAGGATCAGATATTTAGGAGATGAAAGAGTAGAAGAGAAAAATGGAGATATATTCCCAAGATCTAGTTATAGATGTAACTGAAGCAATTTCAATTTATCAGCTGAATAAAAACAAGACAGGTTGATGGAATGTAATTTTTGCTAGACGTGAGGAACTCAATCAATTAAGTTTACGGGATTTTTTTCTGTTATTGATAAATTTTGTAAATTCCCAAGCACTTTGGCCCTTTTCTGTTGGGTCTTTTGTGTTCGGTTGGTGAGGGATGTGGAGAGAAGCCACACTTACTGCTTCTGCACAGCCTCACCAACATGATGCTCGGCTTCAAAATCAGAGCTTAAATCAACAGTTTGAAACAGCTACTTGTGGGTTTGATTTGTGTTTCTGGAATGATTCATGAAGTATTTCCACCTTTTTTGACCAGAGGATTTCTTCATTAGTGAATTGCTTGTTCCTGGCTGCTGTCTGTTTTCTGCTATGTTGTTGGTCTGTTTTCTTACACATTTGTAGGAATGTTATGGTATTTCTGATGATCCTTTATTCGGTCTATGCACACAATATACCTTCTTCAGTTCTGCAGCTTTTCTTGCTTGACCATCTTCCCTTTTAAAGTTCTGTTTATTATGACAGTCAAGGAGATTTGTGACTGCATTTGGCTTTCTGCTGACAGAATCCTAAACTTACTGATGAAACTGGATCTTCAGGACCTTCAACTGAAAGTGTTAAAATAATACAGGGAATTCTGGGTCTCCTGTGCTGTTTTTCTCCACCGCAATGGTTAATGCAATATTTGTTTCCAATGAGAATTTAATTTATTTGAGATAATGCTTTAAGTCACTTATTTTTTTTTCATGAAATTGCTAATGAGGAAAAATTTTACACCCTCCCCTACAAAAAAGGGGGAAAAAAAGCCCCCTATGGATTTTCTTTCTTTTATACCGCTTCTGTCCTTTGAAAAACATTTGATAAAAACAACTCTCATGCTTTAAAACCAAGAGAAATCACCTCACAGATGAGGACTCTCAGCCAGGCCAGACAGCTGGTAAAGCCAGATCTGGTCATTTCACCCTCAGAAATGCCAGTGCACTGAGCTGGCTTGCTTCGGTCTGTGAAATGCACTGGCTGAGACTAGAGTACCACTTAATAAAGCCAGCCACGGTGAGGCCTATCAAATTCAACACACAGTAGAAGAAGAGGGAGACGAAGACAGAAACTCTCTATATTATCAGTGAATCTATTGTCTTTTAGACCCAAGTAATTGAAATTGCTTTGTTAATATCTATGTAATTTAATCAAAACAGAGATGAATCAATATCCCATTCTTGAATAATACAAACTAATGAGTGGTTAGGGGTAAGAAGAAATTTTCTAGATAAATAGAATGATCCAAAATGATTCTGTGAACACTAAAGCTCCTGCATTAAGTTATTCAAAACCTGATCTAATGGAAAGTGTATTTAGGTAACAGATTACTGATCCTTTCCCCACTTAATATTCCACAATGATGGTTAATTTATAGCAATAATTTTAAAATATTTATTTATTGTTCATTGGGAAATCAGATTTACAAAGAGAAGGGGAGACAAAGATCTTCCATGTGCTGGTTCACTCCCCAAGTGGCCACAATGGCTGAAGCTGAGCTGAGCTGATCTGAAGCCATGAGCCAGGAGCTGGGTCTCCCACACAGCTGCAGGGTTCCAAGGCTTTGAGCCATCCTCTGCTTTTTTGTCAGACCACAGGCAGGGAGCTGGATGGGAAATGAAGCAGCCAGGATATTAACCGGCTTCCATATGGGATCCTAGAGCATGCAAGGCAAGGATTTCAGCCCTTAAGCTACCATGATGGGCCCCTATAGCAACAATTTAAAGTGTGTGTGTGTGTGTGTGTGTGTGTGTGTGTGTGTGTGTTTGTATTTGTGGGCCCGACGTTATAGCATGGCGACTGAAGTCTTCACCTTGAACGTGCCGGGATCCCATAGGAAAACTGATTGTTCTGATCCTGGTGACCCTGCTTCCCATCCAGCTCCCTGCCTGTGGCCTGGGAAAGCAGTCAAGGATGGCTCAAAGCCTTGAGTTCCTGGACCCACGTGGGAGACCCAGAAGAAGCTCCTGGCTGCTGGCTTTGGATTGGCTCAGCTCCAACCATTGCAGCCGCTTGGGGGAGCGAACCATCAAATGGAAGATTTTCCTCTCTGTCTCTCCTCCTCTCTGTATATCTGCTTTCAATAAAAATAAGTGAATCTTTTAAAAAAAAAGTATTTAAACATCAGAGTTACAGAGAGATAAGGTGAGACAAAGAAAGAGATATCTTGTATTTGCTGGTTAACTCCCCAAATGGGCATAATGAACAGGACTAGGCCAGGCCAAAGATATGTGCCAGGAACTTCATCACATTTCCCACATGGGTAGCAGGGGCCCAAGTACTTGGGCCATCTTCTGTTGCTTTTTCAGGGCATTAACAGAGAGCTGGATAGGAAGTGGAGAAACCAAGAAACAAACCAACACACATATGGGATGCTGGTACATGCAAGGAGAGGACTTAGCTACTAGGCTATCACACCAGGCCAGGTTTGTGGATTTCATAAAGCAGATGTTCATGTCACGGAATTTCTATACAAACCTCTCAAGAGATCACCAGGCCAGGCTGTGCCTACTGGAACAGCTACAGTTCACATTTTTCAGCTGAATGTTGCCACCAGCAGGGAGAACTATTTATACTGGGACTAAGCACTGTTACAACGAGAAGGAATTACTCCCCTTCTGCCTCGTTGTAAGGAGAAGCTTAAACAAGCCATTTTTATACTCTAACCTTATATTTATAGCCAGCAGAAAAAAAAATAAGCCCAGTCATTGAAATCCAACTTTGTAATTCTCCATTCAAAATGACATTGGAGAGAAAAAACATGATGTTTAACTCTGTCATCTGACATTTTTCATCCAAAGTGGGCGTGTTTCCTATTCGAATTTCAGCCACACAGTCTTATTACAGAGCTACTCCCATCTACCATGGTGAGCTGACAATAAAACTGGCTATTTGCCCAGATACCTCAGCGTCCAAGACCCAGCAAGGTGCAAGCAGAACAGGGATTTGGAAGGTGAGAAGTGTAAATCTGAAAGGGAATGTGGAGTTAATCCCTCGCCCCTGCACTTCTATATGTGATACTGAGAATATCAAGGTTTCTAGTGGTCCTACCCGAATGAGAGTGGTGCAGTTTTCCCAGACAAAGGCACCAGGACACCCTAACCAAGCCTGCCTGTTGTAGATTTTTGTCGTGGTGCAGTGTTACCCGTTTCCACCTTGGTAGTCAGGACCAAGCAACCAACAATACAGTAGACCCTACCTTTGCCTTTTCATTCAGAGACATAAGTCTTGCCCAAGATTAACAAAACTACCCCGTGGGATCCTAGCTTTCAATGATAGAAGAAGCAATATCTATTGATGCTTACAATACACACTGCATTTCCTAAGCATGTTCCAAGGAACATCCAACTTAATCCTTGCACCAACTCTTTTGGAGAAGTATTAGTGTCTCTATTTTAAAACCAGCAAAACACAAACCAGGATGTGGAGAGTTTTAAGTAACAGTGCCATGGGAGAGGTTTGCAGCAGAGCCGGGATTTGAACAGACGCCAGGTCTCCACTAAGTCATGCCACACTGCTTTGGGTCTGTATCTCCCGGTCCAGTGACACTTTCCCTACCCAGGCCACAACTAGCTGAATGTGCAATCCCTGAGGGCAGGAACCTCATCACTTTTACCTCCTGTCCCAGCACCCTGCTGCACACTTGATACAGAACGGATGTTTTTTGTAAGTTTATGAACTTCCTTTTTTGTATATAGTTTTTTTTTATTTTTCATAATATGGTTCCATAGACCCAGGGATTTCCCCTTCAATCCCTATCCTCTACTCTTTTTCCCTATATTGTTACAATAATATAGTCCTTCAGCAGTAGTCACAAGTCCATCATTCTGATATTGAAGTGAATAGACAGAGAAAAAACAAATTATTATTTAGCAACCTGGATTATTATAGATAGCAATATGACCCCCTACAAAGCTGATTTCCAAGAACCTGGCTTCCTGGGCTGTCCATTGCAGACAATAGGTTCGTTTCCTTGGCAAGCTGCCACACATTGTAGAACCAGGTGTTTATTTTTTACGTGGTTCAGCCTCTGTACCGGAATATTCAGCCCATTGATAGGCGTTAGGTCCCTTTGTTTTCTCCTTCTTTCTAGATAGGTTTATTTGCATACTTGCTGCTATTACTTTTTGATTGCTCAATATAATTTTGAAATGTGTTATAGGTTGTTCTAAGATGGATACATTTAGTCTGTATCCTTTTGAGTTCTTTGGCTTTGTGTTTGCTTCGTATAATGAATTGCATATGAAATACCATGGCAGTGAATAAAACAGATGATAACTTGAAAAAAAGTTTATCAACTTCCTTAGGCAACAAAATTGGGCAGCTCTGGCCGCACTATTCTTAGCATCAGCATGAATTACATCACTTAGGGAAATTTTCAAATGAAGGCTGATGGACAACTTGACCTAAGCCACGATATTTTAAGGAATAGGTCGTTTTGGAGGTGAGTTCCTAGTGCTTCCAGTGTACCTGGACCGTGTTAAGCATGTCCTGTACATGATTTCATATTATGGCTCACAACACCCCAATCTCTTTATCAGATTGTTAATGTAAAGATTCAGGGTGAAGACACCCCACTCCTCTTCCATCTGCTCAAAATGGTCCTTGGGACCCAGTCACTGAAAGAGGACAGCACCAAGGCACAGCTGACTCAGGTGGGAGCCCAGAATGTGGCCTGCCCTTTCCTTCCAGGTACAACCCAGGCAGGCCCTTCACAACACCAGGCCAAGAGCACCTGCCTCACTGTGGCAGCTCCCAACCCCTGTCAGCCACATTGTCTTCCTCTTCTGGACCCCCGCTGCCTTCACATCTCCCCCACCCTGGCTGGCAGGAGCATGCCCATTAGGCTGTGGCTTCCGGAGAAATGGGCTCCCCATTCCAAAGGGTGGCCTTCTTTGTGGACTCCCAAAGCATATCCTATTAGGAAATCCTGAGTGGTCTGTTCCCCAAAAGTCAATCAACAACAAGGCAAGGGAAAGATACTTTGCAAAAGATCAAGGCCAGAAATCCACCTGAAAGAAGCAGGTGGTGAAATCCACCTGACCCAGCCTCTAAGGGATTAGGACTGAGGGATGGGGGCACAAGGAGAAAGGAATGCCTTAAGGGACCAAAGAGACCTCCTGAACACTTTATTTGTTAAGGATTTCCTTTTATTCTGTTTTGAATTCCTTTTTTAAAAGGCAGTTGTAAGGGCGGGCTCTAAGCTACCCATAATCTATCCCAGTGGAAGATGTAGACCTTGAAACAATTCACCGTTAAAAGAACAAAATCAATGTATTAGCTTTCTCGGTATGTCTGAGTGTGTCAATGTTGCATTGCTTTGGATTTGCTGGGGGGGGATGCCTAAACACACTGTCTGGATTCTGCTGGTAACACACATGCAGAAAATAGGTTTATGTGATGACTTGCTGCTCATTGTGCTGATGCTGAAAACACTATTAATAGCTTCCTCCAAGGGTAACACCAATAGGACTAACGTTTTTGTGGCCACCCGGGGAATGTAGTGCCTAAGTGATGCCCAAAATGTGCATTACAATTACAGCTGTGACAGTTCCATGATGCGGCAGGCATTTGACATAGCAGTGAAGATATCAGCATCCCCACCCAGGTGCCTGGCTCTGACACCTGCTACAGCTCCCTCCTGCCTCCACTAGTGCCAGCCCTGGAGGCAGCCGTGGTGGCTCAAGGAACTGGGGTCCCTGCCACCCACGAGGGAGCTCTGGACTGAGTTCTCATCTTCCAGCTTTCACCCAAGCCAGGATCACAGGCATTTGATGATTTGATGAGCGAAAACAGATTGGGACACATTCCCTCTCTCTCTCTCTCTCATATTCTGTAAATACATACATACATACATACATACATACACATATAGTATGGAAGCCAGCACAGGGACCTAACAGGCTAATCCTCCACCTGCAGCACTGGCACCCTGTGTGGGTGCCAGTTCATATCCTAGCCTCTCCATTTTTGATCCACCTCTCTTCTTGAGGTCTGTAAAAGCAGCAGAAGATGACCCAAGTCCATGGGCTCCTGCACCCACTTGGGAGACCAGGAAAAAAATCCTGTTTCCCAGCACTGGATCAACTCAGCTCCAGCCATTTTGCCCATCTGGAGGATGAACTTGCCAATGAAAGACCTCTTTCTCTTTCTGTCTCTCCTTCTCTTTCTGTAAAATCTGCCTTCCAAATGAAGATAAATGTATCTAATTAAGTAATTAATTTTGACTTTATCATAGAGAGATGTAGACCTCCCCCCGAGCCTGAAAGTAGGCATGATCAATCGTGTTTAAAGAAAAAAAGATTTGAAGGTCAGACCACATGTCCAGTGGGTTAAGCTGGTGCTTATGACAGTAACGTCGCATGTTAAAGTGCCAATTAGAGCCCTGACTGCTCCACTTCCCATCCAGATCCCTGCTGATGGCCTGGCAGGACAGTGCAAGATGGCCCAAGTGCCTGGGTAACTACCTTTTATGTGTGAGACCAGGATAAAGCTCCGGTTCTTACTTTCAGCCTGGCCAGGACACCACAGTTATTTCTGGCCATTTGGGAGTGAACCAGAGGATAGAAGCACTCTCTCTCTCTCTCTCTCTCTCTCTTTCTCCTGCCTTTCCAAATAAATCTTTAGAACGAGAAGGGAAACAGTTGAAATCTGAAAACATTAAGCTACGTATCCAAGCTCACAAAGAGAAAACCTGATGCCAGGGATAAGGAAATACAATCCCCATGGGTTTCCCACCCTTAATATTGCTTCCAGAATAAACTGGAATCCTTGTACAGGCTGCAGACCTGTGTAAGCCTCCAGGACAATGAGTTACCTGGGTAAGAAATGGGCTGAGATCATAGTTGTTTGCAACTATCATATCTTAGATATGTATCAGCTAAGGTCTAAAGGCACTAAATCCACAGAATGTGACAGCTAAAAGTTGACTAGCTCAGCACTTGCACTTCGCTAATGAAGAAATCGAAATCCATGGAAGTAAGCTGTCTTTAATTCCATCAATATTTGTAGTGCACCCACAGTATGCAGAGCTTTGTGCATGTGCCCTCGGTAAGATATGCATGTGGTAGAGTTAAAAAGGAAGCATGCTAATTGTTAAAATAATGGACCAAAGAGTTTTAAGGTACCCTTTTCTAGGAATCTCTTCTAAGCAAATATCAAAATTATTATTAAAGATTCACATGCAAACAATTCTTTGTACCATTATTTATAATAATGGAAATCCAATAGAAACTTAAATGTATAACAATACCAACAATAGATGAATGATTACACCAATTATGGCAAGACTGTGTAATGGAACATTTAAAAATAATTCAAATCATGTTCTACCATATTTTATTTATAAGTACATTTTAGTTGTCTGAACAGATGTTCATAATATGAGAAGCAGCAATAGCAGAATGCAGTATTATATGCACAATTTGAGCATAATTTTGGACTATTTTGTAACCAAATGTGAGCAGATACTTAAATTTGAAAATCTTATGTTAGCGGTTAATGGGTTCATGCTAATGATGATCGTACTAGGGTGGACATTTGGTCTGATTGTGGTGTCTTGGAGATAGGACCAGTGGGGGGATGTCAGGTCACCGGGAGCATGTCCGTGGAGGCTAGTTTTCCGAAGACCTGCTTATTTAAGTTAGCCCTGCTTTCTGCTCTCTGCCATAGTGCCCTCTGTGTTCCTTCTCCTACATTCACACTGCCATAGTGGCACTGCCTCCAAGCAGTCCCCTGCCAGCCTCCAGGCTGGCCTAGTCTTCAATTGCGCACTGCCAAGCCGTAAGCCAGAATAACCCTGTTCTTTTCCAAAAAAGTACCTCTCCAGTATTTGAGTTAAAATGACAAACAACTTTCTGCAACGAGCAGGCTTCACTTGCAAAAGTAGCCAAACAAGCAATATTTGTTCAAGGTGCTTGGCCACCTCTTCAGTGATCACTTCCCCCTGGAGCCATCTCCAACTAAGAGAGCATGAGGCTGGAAAGATGGACGAGGACAGGTCACCTGCTAAGGGTGTGAACTTTGTTCTTTTCTAATCAGGAAACTGTTGAAGGGTCCTGAGCAAAGAGGTGGTAACCCACCAGGGTTTATAAGTGTCCTCGGGGAGGGAGGGATAAAGGATGGGGAGGAAGAAGCTGTAACGTTCAAGGCAGCTGGTGGCTCAGGAAAGCTCCGTGCAGTGGAACGAGTGTGGGCAGCTGTGCAGGGACGTTGCAAAGGCCTGGTGCAAGCCATCTGGGGAGAGCAGAGAGAAACCACACAGCAAAGAGAAGGAAATGCTTACCCTCAGTTTCAGGACGGTTTCAACGTGGCCCTGGGGCTTTCTACCAAATAAAAGAAACGTAAGACGGGGAGGAGACTATGTTCTATTAATAAACTCCCTATAGAAACCGTTTCTGCTTAGCATAGCCCGCCAGGAGCTGCAGTCTGACTCATGCTTAATCTCATTGCGGTCATTCTGAATTGCACTGCTGACGTCATGGATGTGCAGGGCAAGATGTGATGGAGCAGTCCCCTCCTGGATCCCTGTCGTGCCCAAAGAGTGTCTGGTGCTCTTCGGTTGTTTTGGCTTTCCCCTCTCCTGCTGTTGCCTTGTTTTATTTAATTTCCGATGTTAGCTCTTCAGTGTTTTTTTCCCTATCAGCAGACTATCAGAGGGATGCCAAAGAACGGTCGAAAACTCTGAAAAGGAGCAGCTGCATGGGCGCTAAAATATTCACAGCGCCCTCTGTAGGCAGGGCTTAGTAGGATACTGCTTTTAGTCCTGTTAAGATTTTTTGCAATTAACTTCAATGAATGTAGGGGAAATAAAATGGAGTAATTTCAAACTGCCAGGCTGTACAGAACAATTTTTTAAAGATCACTTATTTGAAAGGAAGAGTTACAGACAGAGGTGTTTCATTTGCTCCCCCGATAGCTGCAACAGCCAGCTTTGTGCCTCGCAAAGCCAGGAACTAGTGCCTTCATTCCATGCTCCCACATGGGTGGCAGGAACCCACACATTTAGGCAATTTCCCACTGCCTTTCCCAGGACCAATAGTAAGGAGTGGAGTAGCAAGTGGAATTGCTGGGACATAAACAGCATCCATTTAGGATTCCAGTCTCACCACAGCACTAACCCTGAGTATTTGAGTTTTAAATTACCTCTTCACATATGTTAAAAAAAAAAAAAAAAAGACTTTTCCCCATTGGAGAAGTTCTACTATTTGGAGGACTTTCTGTTGTTGCTGTGTTGTTGATGGTGATGACCACAATGACGAGGTGAGCGTTTTTGATCTGGATCCTTCTTTCCCTGACATTGCAGTTTAAATATCTTTTCCAATACATGTATATGTCTGTGCCTTTCAGAAATCATGAAAAATGATACTAAAGTATCAGTAATTTTTGTGCAAAAAAATTAAATCCATGCATATAAGGAGTCTTCAGAAAGCACATGGAACATGTGTATTGTGAAAAAATATTCATGCATTTCAAAATTGTTTCTGCCAAAATCGATTTATATTTTCATTTCACATTTCATGATTCATTTTAAGTACCTTGTCTGTATTAAACATCAAATATATAGTATATGATATTTGAGTTGCTACATATTAACTAAAATGGATAAAATACCTAAATCTAAAATTTGAAACCTTAAAACTCTTAATAGAAAAGATAAATATAGATCTTCTTGATTGAGACCTTGGATTAAGATATGACACCAAATGCATAATAAGCAAGAAAGAAAAAAAACAAATGCTTTTGCATTGAAAATAAAATGAGTAAGAGAGTGAAAAGCCAAAAGATGTGAGAAAATAGTTGTAAATCATCCATCTGGAAAGGATCTAATACTAGAATACATAATGGATACTTAGAACTCAGTAATAAAATGACAGCTCAGTCTCAAAATGGACGAAGGATTTGAGTAGGTATGAAAGAATAAAAATGGCCAAGAAACTCATGAAAAGATGCTCAAAATAATCAGCTCTTAGGGAAATGAAGACAGAACCATGAGATACTGCTTCATACCCAGCAAGATGGTTATAATGAAAACATGTTGAGGGCCCGGTGTGATAGCTTAGTAGCTAAAGTCCTCACCTTGCATGTGCCTGGATCCCATATGGGTGCTGGTTAGTATCCTGGCTGCTCCACTTCCCATCCACCTCCGTGCTTGTGGCCTGGAAAAGCAATAAAGGATGGCTCAAAGCCTTGGGACCCTGCACCCACGTGGGAGACCCAGAAGAAGCCCCCGGGTTCACATTGACTCAGTTCTGGCCATTACAACCACTTGAAGAGTAAACCAGTATGTGGAAGATCTTTCTGTTTCTCCTTTAATTGTAAACCTCACTTTCCAATTATGAATAAATAAGTAAATCTTTTTTTTAAAAAAGATGTAAAAATATCAGAACCTTCATACATTGCTGGTAGGAATGTAAAATGAAGCTGCTACCTGTCTGACAGATCCTCCCGGAGTTTTTAACAGAAAGTTGTCCTATGTCACAGCAGTTCCATTCCCTGTGTCTACCTAAGACACCCGAAAATACATGTCTGCACAAATATTTGAGTAAAATGTTCATAGCAACATTCTTCAGAATACCCAAAAACTGAAGTCAAGACAAATGATACCAACAGATGAACAGGTGAACACGGCGATGGTCTGTCTGCATGCTGGAGCTCAGGATACAAAGAAATGAAGGTCTGGATGCAAGGTGCAACTTGAGATAACTTTGACAACTTTCCAGTAAGTGAAAGAAGCCAGATACAAGGGGCATGCTTTGTACAATTGCACTTACATGCAATGTGCAAAATAGGCAAATCCACAAAGACAGAAAGTAGATTTGTAGTTGCCAGGAGTTAGGAGACTGGGACAAGGGGAAAGCTCTGAAGCTACATTACTGCAGGTTTGCACAACTCTGTGAATGTTACAAAAGGAGAAGAAAGACCGATACACATACAAGGGTGAATTCATCGTGTGTGGATTATGTCTCAGTTTTAAATATTTATATATGCTGAATTTTTCAGAGGCAGCTGGTACACAAACCAAGGATGGGGGGGGTTCAGTTTAATTTGGATGTTTACAGGAGTTAGATCACCAGTGCCCCAATACCAACTTGATCATTTATAGCTATGGAGATCGCAGTGATTCCGTGCAGTGTAAATAATTGATTATACTGTATTTCAGCCTTGGCACCTTAAGAAATATTTTCATTACCAGTTAGTTGTCTTAGATCTTCATATTACACTGAGAGCTAGGAGCTAGGAGTGTAGCATTTTTTTTCTTACCTTATGCTTGTAGGTTGGCATTTTAATGATTAGCTTCATTTTAGGAAGGGAATGAGGTAGTGCCCTATCACATTTGTAGTGCAAGGTGTGCTATAAACAAGGCCAGCACGGAGGCTGATAGAACTGAGGCCTATTGACCCAGCTCAAATCAAGCCTTCATTACACACGTGAGCCCTGCCATGGATGGCATTGAGTTATGGCCCCAGGTCTTCCACTTAGTCTCTGCACATAAAACTACAGACTGATAAAGTCTCAGCAAACACAGCCCCCGGCATTTCCTAGATGAAAGCTTTTAGCCACCAGGCACCTGCCCCTACAATTACAAAGATTTCCTTGCAAAGAACTTACATCTCTTCCCCAGCCTGACGTCACTCTGGTCCAGATGCCCCCCTCTTCCTGCACGGGTTGAGGGAAGGTAGATTATGGTTGATTGACCTGGGTGCATTTTCTCCCCTACTCGTGTGGAGACAGGTGACCAGGGAGACCACTGTTGATTCTTTGAGCTAAGTCCCTCTCCCCAAAATGTCAGCTGTGACAACCATCAGCATTGTTACTTTTATTTTTTTTTTTAAGATTTATTTTTATTGGAAAGGCTGATTTACAGAGAGAAGGAGAGACAGAAAGTGTGCTTGTCCCCCTGAGGCCCCAATAATCCGGAGCTGAGCCAATCTGAAGCCAGGAGCCAGGAGCTTTTTGTAGGTCTCCCTCATGGGTAGAGGGTCCCATGGCCTTGGGCCGTCCTCTACTACTTTCCAGGACACAAGCAAGGAGCTGGATGGGAAGTTTAGTGGCCGGAATGTGAACCAGTGCCCATATGGGATCCCAGCGTGTGCAAAGCAAGGATTTAGTCATTGAGCCATCACAGTGAGCCCCATCATTTTTTTTTTTTTAGAATTTTTACATAGTTTATTAGGGTACAAACAGTCAAGGGCTAGAGGGAAGTGGGTGAGACCATTGTTTTTGCATTCCCTTGTTCACTTCACTTCCTGTATCTGGGAGAAAGGGGAAGATGGGGGGGAAAAGCCCCACCCAGCCTCCCAACCATTCCAGGGTCCCCAATGTGGGACATGCTCCGAGGGCACTGCTTAAGTGGTTTCGATAGTTCCACAATTCTGAATTGCTTTCAATCTCGCCACAGCAATTGTGATGAAATCTCTCCAGAATCCACTGGTTAACATAGTCCACCTTGGAGTCTCCGTTTGTCCAGGTATTCACTGCCAACACATGGCTGGGATAGTTGAGCAATTTGTTCCATCCTCCGTCCTCTGCTGTGGAACCAGGTGTCCTCTGCAGACTCCAATCTACTGCCATATCCTCCATGTGCACCTGGATGTACTCTCTACTGCTTCATCTGAGCCACTGAGGAGGAGCTCAGCTCTGACACATGCACTCCATGGTCAGACCATGAAACCTGCAATTCTCTCCATTTTGCGGGTTCTGAGTCCAGCAGTTCAGTTGAGGGGCTCCCCAAAGAAACATCATCTGAGGTGATCCAAGACCTGATCCTTGTGTGTGCTTGCCAGTACAGAGTCCGGCATAGTCCGTCACCTAGATCAGCCTATGCACACACTGTTAGCCACAATTACTGAGTCAGTTCTGTCTCCAGCCCTGTCTTCTATGCAAACCAATGGATGTTGCAGGCCAGCCCAGTCCTGCCCACCACACATTCTGCCCTCACACAAACCAATGGGAGCTATAGCCTAGTTGGAGCAGCAGAAAAGCCAAGCCCCAGCATTTTTACTTTCTGAAAACAGTTTCACAATGAGTGCATGGAAGCAAGTATTCTTCACTTGGGCAGATGACAAGAGCTGTGCAGGAGCAGCCTGGAGTTCCTCAGAAGGTCGTTGTCCAAGTCCAGGTTCACATTCATCATTGAATGGTCATTTTCTTTCTCCAGACATCCCTTCAGCTGTAAAATTAGAATAATAATGCTTGACTTCCTGTCTTACACGCTTACCAAGATAATCGTAACTGAAAATATTTATAAGGTGCTTGACAAGCTATATCTGCTCACCAATTCCTTCCTGAGTCCTGAATGCCACTCCTCCTCCCAGCAGGCCTCAACTTGGCACTGGGGACACTGGTCTGTCCTCAGAGGCCTCAGAGATTAATAGCACAATTAGTTAAATGTATGAAGCACTTCCAAGTAAAGATGCAGTTGATGAAATGGGGTCTAAATTCATTCACACTCAGAAGGGACATTCACAATGAGGCCACAATAAGGAGCAGCAGCAGCTCAACCAGCCAATGCAAGAATCTGACTTAACTGAGTTTCTTTAAAAGGAAAATTTTTTTTTAATTTTTATTGGAAATGCAGATTTACAGAGAGAAGGACTACAGGGAGAAAGATCTTCAATCCACTGATTTATTCCCCAAGTGGCCCCAGTAGCTAGAGTTGAACCAATATGAACCCAGGAGCAAGGAGCTTCTTCTTGGTCTCCCACATGGGTGCAGGGTCCCAAGGCTTTGGGCCATCCTCTACTGCTTTTCCAGACCACAAGCAGGGAGGTTGAAGGGAGGTAAAGCAACCTGGACACAAACTTGTACCCATATAAGATCCTGGCACTTGAAAGGCAAGGACTTAGCCAGTAGGCCATCTTGCCAGCCCTCTTAACTGAGTTTCTTTAAAGCACTGATTCTGGCTCCCACTCCCAGAAATGTGTGTTCGAAAGTTCCTTTGAAGAACCTTATGTCCATTTTTGCTTTGTAAGTTTCCCAGGTGTTTCTCAGGTACAGCCAGGTGTGGGAACAACTGAGCATGACACATGCAAAACAGGAAAAGCTGTGTGCTAGACGCACACCAGCCACACGGGCACTGCTTCTTCTGGAAGCTTCCTACATGTGCAAAAACAGCAGACCCCATCTAGACCTGAATTTTTTATAAGGTACCCGGGTGATTGTTTTGATGTGCTTAAAACACCCAGAAGCATTGGAAAAGAGAATTAAAAGTTTCCCGAAGGAAGTTTGTTATCTCAGTACTTAGGACATATCAGCCACTCAGTAAACACAACTTGGGTCAAGTTATACAGGTACAAATTTTTGTTATATGGAAATGCCAACTACAGAGACCAAGACTGATGAAAAGTCAATCCTTCTTCATAGGGAAATGGGCACAATATTATACTGAACAGGGGATAAACTGGCACAATGTGATGAAAGGGCAATCTCTTAAAGACATCTAATCATAAAAGATGGCCTGGCACAGTAGCCTAGTGGCTAAAGTCCAAACCTTGCATGCGCTGGGATCTCATATGGATACTCGTTTCTACCTTGGCTACTCCACTTCCCATCCACCTCCCTGCTTGTGGCCTGGGAAAGCAGTGGAAGACAACCCAAAGCCTTAGGACCCTGCAGCCATGGGGGAGACCTGGAAGAAGTTCCTGGCTCCTGGCTTGGGATCAGCTCAGCTCCAGTTGTTGGAGCCACTTGGGGAGTGATCCAGTGGATGGAAGATCTTTCTCTCTGTCTCTCCTTCTCTCTGTAAATCTGCCTTTCCAATAAAAATAAATCAATCTTTTTTTTAAAGATTTACCAGAAATAAAAGAAGATATATGCCCAGTTACCTCACTTCTAGAAACTTAGCCTAAGAATTTACATAGACATGTCTAACATTCACAGGCACTGTAGTGGTGTTGACTAGAGTCAAACACTAGTATAAACTGTTGTTGAAAGCAGACCTACCTATTGTTGAATACACGTAAAATGGCCAACCCTGCAGCTCTTCAAGATGATGCAGAAGTGCATATACCACTTTGGGTGTGTCATATCTCTGATATCATGAACAAGCAAAGGTTCAACATAATCTCAATTTTGTGTTTTATTAGTATATAATTAATTTCTGAAATTATTTGCTTATAGCTAGGGGAAAATATTTGCACAATTTCAAAGGAAAACAACCCCTCTATTTCGAAAAGTGGGACCTATTCTATTTGGCTCAGAAGATGCAGAAGGAAGTGAGGGGAAGCAGGGGAGTTTGAGGAGGGGGGAGAGTAGAAAGAAGAGAAGAAAGAGAAGGCAGGGAAAATGATTGATGAGTAAAAGGAGGAAGGAAAAAGCAGAAGGTGAGGCAAAGGAAGCAGGGGAGAAGGGAGAAACAGGTGGCATCCAATGATCTCGTTTCCATCCTGGGGTTTCAGCCCCAACATTGCAGTGGAATCACCCGAGGAGAATTCTGGCTTCCCTGTTGCCACATTCTCACTCAGACACCACTAAGGAGAACTCTCTTGGGAGTGGGCTTGCTGTCGTTCTTTTCAGAAGCTAGCCCCCAGATAATTCCAAAATGCCCAGTGACCTGGCCTCCCTCAACGCACAAGTGCTGTTGTATGATGCTACTCCTCTCACCAGTACCAACTCCCACTCAACCTGTGTGGAAAGGACTGGAAGAACAAAAGACTGACCCAAGTCACCTTCCAAGCCAGCTGTCCCCCAGTGGGAGCCCTCCCTGCCGGCCAGGTGGGGTCATCCGAGAACCAGCCCAGATCAGCATCAGTATTGTTGCAGAAGGTGTCTTGGAGAACTGATTGGGAGCAGAAAAAAACTTATATTTAAAATAGATAAATCTGGATTTCATGCTTCAGAAATTACAAAACGCCTTCTTATCTCTTTCTCTTCCTGTGTACCACCATCTGGGCTTGTACATTCTAAGTGAGGTGGTGGAAATGGAAATACAAATCTCTATTAAGATTCTGGACTCCGACAGGATTGGCAGGTTGGCTGTACCCTGCATCGGTTGTCTTGAGAACCAAGTGCAGGTGGAGGCATCAAGGAAACCCAAACACAGCTGCCACTGCACCTGACCTCCATCTCCCCCACCCCTCCCGTATTTTCCTTCTCCTAAAAAGGAGGCCTCCTGGGCAGTCATTCTCGGGCCACTTTCCAGTGGATTCCTCTTTTCCAGGTCACTGGAAACAGTGGCATGCTCCTCCCCACGAGGTCACAGTAGACGCCGTTGCCTCTGGGTGCCGGGTGACTGCATGTCCAGATACACTGGTGATTGGATGGGCAGGTGACTATCTGAAAAAGCAACAGCATTTCTCCTATTCTGTTACCAAAAGGGATTGCCTGGGAGCAGCAGGCCTAGGTGTGTGAGTATTTAAGTGTGGTTCTTCTGGGCTTAACAGAATTCTATTTCCTCAGTATATGCTCAGTCAGTGGTTAAAGTGAAATTTCCTTCTGAGTTAAGCCCTGAATCACTAAAGGAAGGCAGGGCAGGGACATCCAGTGAATGCTAAGGGCTGTTGCGAGGCTCCTGGGTATAAGATATTGTGCCTGGCTCATTATGGATTAACATAAAGTTGACTTATTCAAAACCATCTTAAGAAAAATTATCAATCTCCCAAATCATAAAGAATTATAATTTTCTTTAGTAATAATATTACTTAATATGAACTTAACTGAAAGACAATTTTGGAAGAAAAGGAAGACCCTCAAATTAAATAGGTAAGTTTGAAGTGGACATAGCATTAACACCTTCAACCAAAGGTTGCTGAGGTATTTTTTGTAATATAATACGTGCTTTGTTGCCGATAGTGGAAGAATTGAATAATTGACAGAAGATTGAAGAATTGAAGAATTGAATCAATTGAAGAATTGATAAGAATAATCAAGGAGAAAGAGATTACGAAAGAATAGCTTTGAACAAGTCCTTATTATGCTCAGGACAAGTATACTACTGCTTAACAGCAAGTTGAGCTGCTCTAATTTAGTCAATTATCAGGGCCATCCCAGACTCCTACACATGTAGCGTGAGGTTATAGCATAATGTGCAGTTCTACTGTTACCACGTTAATAATGGAGGAAGGGAAAAAGGCCACTGGAAAAAGGTGAAGGATTAAAGATAGGTTCCCAGCTCCCATTTGGAAAGAGACGTCCAATGTCTCCTGCAAAGGATACCGGCATCTTTCCGATTCTATTTCTGAAGTTAGTAAGTACAGAGTCTTCAGCTGTGCTGTCTGCTATGACAGCCACTGACTGCACGTGCCTATTTACGATGAAAGAATGGGCATAATTCTAGGAAGCAGTGGCGATGGCTCAGGCAGTTGGGTCTGTCCTTGCTATCACTGCAGAGTTTCCTCTCCTTGCTTTGGCTTGGCCCCAGGCTGACTGCTGGCGGCATTTGGGAAGGGAAGCAGCATATGAGAGCTGTGCATGTGTGTGTGTGTGTGTGTGTGTGTGTGTGTGTGTGTGTGTGTGTGGTGTGTGTATTATTTGCCTTGCATATAAATAAGTTAACAAAATTAAAATACAGATATGTCATCACCATTGCACTTCACTTTATTGCTCTTTGCATGTATTGCATTTTGTGTTGCAAACAAGATTGATAGCAACCATACTTCTAGCTAGTCTAGGAGCACCATTTCTCCATCACCTTCAGATGATTATTTAGATCCAGGCATTTTAAAACTAAGTAATATACATTATTTTCTTAACACATGTTATGTACACTTAATAGACTATCACATAAACGTATCTTCAATATGCCTTGGGAAAACAAAAATTTTGTAAGACTTATTTATTTTATGGTATTTTCTTTACTGCATTGATCTGGAACCAGACTTAAAATATTCCAAAGCACCCTAGCAATTAAAATGAACTAAAGTTTAAAGTTCGTTTCTCGAGTTGCACCAGCCACATTTTAGTACTCAGTGAACGCTTGTGGTTAGCAGCTGCTTTTTTGGTTGTTTTTTGGCTTGGGTTTCTGGCTTGTTTTTTGGCTTGGATTTTTTGTTTGTTTGTTTGGTTGGTTTTTTGTTTTGTTTTGTTTTTTTGGTGGGGAGGCAGCACAGAAGTCTGCTGAACAGTGCTACCGTGGCACATCCAGCTCTGGAGTTATGCTATCTAGATTCAGATATTCCAGCTGTGTTCCCAGAGGCTATATTACTCTGAACAGATGTCTTCATTTGCATCATGTACAATGATGTTCATTAATGCCCCAGTACCCTTATTTTTCATTTGAAGATAGTTAAAAATCATCTCTCTCTCTCTCTCATGGGGTTGTTCTAAGAACCAGTACATCTCAGTCATGTGAAGTCACACCTGCTCCAGAGTCAGCATCATGAGAAGTGATGCTTTAAAGGGAGGATGTTTTAAAGGGAGGAGAAACAGAGAGAAAGATCTTCTGTCTGCTGGTTCACTCCCTCAGTGGCCGCAAAGGCCGGCTCTGAGCCAGTCTGAAGCCAGGAGCCAGGAGCTTCTTCTGGGTCTCCAGCATGAGGGTGCAGGGTCCCAAGGCTTTGGACCATCCTCTACTGCCTTCCCAGGTCAGAAGCAGGGAGCAGGGAAGTGGAGCAGTCAGGATAGGAACCAGTGCCCATAGCGGATCCCAACACTTGCAAGGTGAGGATTTAGCCATTGAGCTATCTCGCAGTTCCCCTGACCCTCTACCTTAAGGGAAACGTCTATCCTTGATCAGTTTTGTGAAGCAGGTTCTCCCATTTCTTTTTTCCCCCTTCCAGGTCACTCTTTCAGCAAGGACAGTGCAGGCATCATGGTTGTGGATAGCAGTCCCCACTCATGGGTCAATACATAGGTTCATGTGATGACATCAAATAAGAAACACCATATTATGTACTGAAAACGTACCATCAGGAGGGATTTTGTGGAACAGGGGTTCTTCCTAAGATATTTTCACATCCTGTTGCACAGAGAACAAGAACACAGCAGTGTATTCCTAAGAGTGACATGAGGTCATCATAGAATATACTCTATCAAATGTATAGAACTATCAGTACTTTAACTCTTCATCAGCAAGAAGTATTTTTATATATTTTAATCTTCGTGGTGTTAACAAATAAAATGTCTCCTTTTACTTGATATTTCTTTGAATACTGCTGGTAGTGGATACATTTTTACTCATAATTGAATATCTGTGTTTGCATTATCAGTTTTTCCTTGCTGTACTGTGTAAGGAATACCTTTGAAGAATGAGGAACTTGCACTCTACAAAAAATTTAACTCAACAGTTTGGAAACAAAGACTTCTCAATTGAATAGTTTGTGGGTTGGCAATTCACTTAAAAGTCTCCAAATGAACTCCAGGATTGCTCTATGAGTGCGGGCTGTTAACACCAGAAGATGCTCTCTAGCTTTCAGATTTCTCAATGGGAAGATATGAGAGTCAGAAAAGGAACACACCAACATACCTCGGCAGAGGAATTCTCCAAACTCTGGATTCATACATTCTTGGTGGACCTACATAATATCATTCTCTATGAAGACCCCCAAAGCTGGAAATGAATAGGATACCAGGGCATTGCAAAGCTCCATTTCTCAAAAATGTTCTATTTTTCTAGGCTATCAAAGGTCTCAAAAGTTTTCCTTTCAGATAAAAATAAAGAGAAAAAAAACCTAAAAATTAAAGCATATGCTTTCCTTCTTAACTCTAAAATTTATATAGTTTTTACTGAACTAATGAGCAAAGACAGAAGACTACAAAGCCACGTGGAACCTCCTTATCAGATATGCCTAAACTTACTAAGTTAACATGTTAATATTGAAGGTTTTTATATTATGAAACTTTGGTTTTTTAATTTGGGCTTCTTTTGACTTAATGAATATAAAGGGATAAATAATATTTTGTTAGTGATCAGGTGTATAATTATTTCCAAACAATTTTGTATTCCAAAATAATGTGTAAAGCACCCAACAAAAAGATTTTTTTTTTTTCATTTGCCAATTCTGGGACTTTGACCATACAATTTTTAAGATTTTCCATCCTGTGATTTTATGCACAGTAATTAGTAGAGAAAGTGCTTTTTAACTGCAGTGGAGGTCTAAAGCTATTTGTTCTTGAGGGATTGTTTCAAATGTTTATTGTAAGTGCAACCTTTTGATTAGGAAGTACTTCATGCACATGATCTGGAGGACTCACTTATCCTACAAATATTTACTGATTTCTTACTGTGTTCAAGTACCTGTCTCTATCACTGGGGGTTCAACAAAGATTAAGACAGATGAAATATTCTAGACAGAATGCACAGACAATGAAAACGGAAACAGATAAATGAAAAATTCAGATAAACCACTCCAAATTAATGAGTAAACAGTTAAGCAGATGTTTGAGTGGATGAATGGAAGGAAGAATGGATGAATACAAAGATTATATCTTAATAGATACTGATAGATGATGGTGATCAGGATAGATGATTGATATATGGATGATAGCTATAGAGATATGGATAGACAGATGAAAGGAGAGGACTCTTCCTAGGAAAAGGGTTACTTGTGTCAGCAGGTTTAGGAGGGCCTCCTTCTACAGAGGTGACTTTCAGCTGAACTGGAATTAGGAGGAGAAAGCCATACAAAAACCTAAGGCAAGAGATTCCGGAGAGACGAAACAAATGCAAAGGTTGGGGAGGGTGTGTTCCTACAAGCCAGGGGTTGGCCAAGCTGAGAGCTCCTGGTGGGGCACAGGCCATTTTTTCCCTCTTTTTGCTCCTGCATCCTAGACACATCACTCCAGGCATTCGCAGGTGTTCTATGAATACATGCAGAATTCCACTGAGCCCTTTCTTCCAGGCAGATAGTGTGCACTGAGAACAGCACAAGCCAAAGACAGAGTGGGGATGAGTGTACTGACATGAGGCCCTGCTGGGAATTCAAAGTTCAGAGGGAGCGTATAAGTCACCTCAATAAAATTACGATTGCATTTGTCTGTTTCCTCTTGTGTCATGTAAAATGGCCATGCTGGAAACCTGAAGGAAGATTCTGCTTGAAACTGTCTCACTTCAAATGTAGGTTCGTTGAAATACAAGAAGCTCCCTCTGGAGGCAGTGGACGGAATCTCAAAAGAGACAGCTGGCCAGCCTCCAGAAAGACTGTGTCTAAATCCAGATAGGTCTGGGTTAAGTCAGTGAACAGAGAAAAAGAAGTCAATTAAATAACCCAGAGGTACAGAATCAGTCAGGCAGATTGCAGTTCCTGATACTGGAGAAGCAGGTCCATCCCACACAGCCAGCGTGAGCAGCTGCAGGGATGTGTCCACACTGGGATTTTTCTAACCACCTTGGGGAAATAGCATTAGCCAGTAATATGATCAAATGGATTTAGAAGACTCCTGATGAAGCTACGTAGCTCCAGCCTGAGATGAGAACATTTCTGCCGAGGCAAAGTTGCTGGAGAGTTTTGTTTTCTTTTGTTTTTTCAATAAATTGTGTCTTTTTTTTTTTAAGATGATGCTAATCAGGGTGGGAAGGATCTAGGGTTAGGAAGAAATGGGTGTGATTATTGTTTCCAAGCTTTCTATTTCTTCTTCCCATTTTTGGTGGGGGGAGGGGAGTGGGCAGGGAGAGATAATGGGATAGGTCATACCCAACTTCCCAACCATCCCAGGACATGAGGATGAAGAAGGGCCACCCAGTATCAACCCAGGGTTACAATGGCGCATGTCCTGAAAGTTCTGAAAGTTAGGTGGATGCAGTAGTTCCGAAATGCTGTCAATCCTGCTGATCTATGGGTGAGGAATCTTTCCAATGTCCATTGGCTGTCACAATCGACCTCATAGTCTCCAATCATCCAGGTATTTGCAGTCATCGTTTGGCTGGGGTAGTTGTTCATATGTTCTGTTCTTCATTCTCTGGTACGGTACCAGATGTCCTCTGCAGGCCCCAATGAGCTACCATGTTCTCCATGTGCACCTTAGTCCACAATCCAACAATCCATCCACTACACTGAAGAGGACAAGCTCTCTTTTGTGGGCTCATGGACCTGAGCCAGGCAACCTGGGCCATGCTGGACCCCCCATCCTTGGGGCTCATGGATACAGCAACCAACCCACAGGCAGGCACATGGCTCAAGCCATGCGACCCAGGATCCACCAGATCCTGCAACCCTGGGGCTCATGGACCCGGCCCCCACTATGCAAGTGGGCTTGGTGACCTGGACCAGGAGACCCAGGCCCCTCTTCACTTTCCTAAATGTGAAACAGCAGGGGAAACATGGGTTTGGAAGCCAGGAGAGCTGTCTTAAGTTGGCTTGTGGGTGTGCCCAAGGCTCTTTAAGTACTCTGCTTTCACAAATGCTCCTCTGAAAGTAGCTGACTCTACCAAAGGCATCCTTGAGAGACAATAGGTGCGTGTGGTTTGGGTGAAGTTTTAATATTTATCAAATGGAGGAAATTTTAAATAATATTTTATATATTTATTTACTTATTTATTTGAAAGGCGGAGTGACACAGAAAGAGGGAGAAAAAGAAAGACTTTCTACCTTATGGCCTCAATGGCCAGGGCTGCAGCATTTCATCCGGGTCTCCGATGTGTGTGAAAGAACCCCAAACATTTGGGCCATGCACCACTCCTTTTTCTCAGGCCATTCGCAGGAGCCCAGCTTAGACATGGAGCAGACAAGACTCAA
Organism: Ochotona curzoniae; assembly: GCF_017591425.1. Lineage (NCBI taxonomy): Eukaryota > Metazoa > Chordata > Mammalia > Lagomorpha > Ochotonidae > Ochotona > Ochotona curzoniae. The sequence continues at coordinate 29,056,874 of NW_024467096.1, forward strand.
GTTGGTACCCATATGGGATGCCAGAGTGGCAGGTTGCAGCTTGACCTGCTTCACCCCAATGCCAGCCAGCTAAGTATTCATTTTAATTAGGGACAGAATTTTTGGAAAAAGTGTACAAATGCTGAACCAAGTTTTTTTCAAGGGAAGAAAGAAGACAAAATGTCAGTTTGCCAAAGCGTGGAACCATGACGAGAGGTATGTATAATGTAAGAATGCTTCTTGGAAAACATGCAGGACCTAATCTAACGGTTGTGACTGTTAGTTTACATGACAAAGGGGACTTTGCAGGGTGGTGAAACCATAGAGTTTAAGATGGGGACATTGGAGATACTATCCTAGGGTAAATGATAGGCCCGCAATACTCTCAAAGTTCCTGAAAGAAGGCAGGAGGTCAGAAAAGAGAGGACATGAGATGTTGCTGTCTTTGGAGATGCAGAGAGGGACCTCACCAAGCAGGGACTATGGGTGCTGTGTAAATTCTAGAAGCAGGAAAAGCCAAGAAAATACATTGTTCTCTAGAGCCTCTAGAAAGTAGACAGCCTGGCAGAATGAGAGCTGTAAAACGATACATCTGCATTGTTCCGGGTCACTAAATGTGTGGCCGTTTGTTACAGCAGTCTTTTTATTTTTTTTAAGATTTAATTATTTATTGGAAAGTCACATATAGAGAGAGGAGGAGAGACAGAGAGGAAGATCTTCCAACCGATGATTCACTCCCCAAGTGAGCGCAATGGCCGATGCAATGCCGATCCGAAGCCAGGATCCAGGAACTTCTTCTGGGTATCCCACACGGGTGCAGGGTCCCAAAGCTCTGGGCCATCCTTGACTGCTTTCCCAGGCCACAAACAGGGAGCTGGATGGGAAGTGGAGCTACCGGGATTAGAACCAGTGCCCATATGGGATCCTGGCGCATTCAAGGCGAGGACTTTAGCCACTAGGCCACGCCGCTGGGCCCTGTTACAGCAGTCTTAATACAAATGGGAGTTGGGTGAGACATGAAGTAGCATTTCATGCCACAAAAAATTCAGTAAAGGCCTCTTTCCTCCCAGTGTCTTTGCTGTCTGTCTTTGGCGTGAGGACACGTGAGCTGGGCATGCAGCCAAAATAATACAGTTTGATGTCTGGGGACTCAGCAACACGGAGGTTAAGCATGGCCCGAAGGTGCCTTTCTGGATGATACCGTGCACTAATATCCAATGACATCATTGTTTCAGAGTGGCCTCAATCATGTTTGGCGTGAGATCAGAGTTTGGATACCAAAAAGACACATTGTTTGTTATCTATAACTGTGCTTTTCAGCCTGTGGTGTTGCAAAGTAGGTCATTATGATCACTTCCAAATGACAAAAACAGGACCCTTGGTGAGCTGTGGCTTATTTAAGATCTCACAGCCCGTCCCACAGGGCTGGGGCCAGCCTCAGGTCTCCTGATTCATGGTTCTGCGCTTGTCGTGTGATAGTGCCCCCTCACCTTGCAAAACAATAACTTTAATGATCTCCTTGTGTTTCATAATGATCAAGGGGCTCATCATATTTCCCAATAACTTTTGCAAGCAGCATACCTGGAATACTTGGGAAGTATGTTCTAGCCAATTAGCTTTTCTGGTTAAGCCAAATGTGTACCAGAAAAAAAAAAATCTCTCTGCCTTTCATTCCAAAATTTCCTAGAATTTCATGGCCTACTCTCCTACTTTGGTAAGAGAAGCATCACAAATAATTTAAGTCTACTTTGGTTAACTACCAAGTGCCTTACTATGTCTCCACCAGCATTTAGAGGCATTCGTCATCATTTCAATGCCTACAATGATTGGCTGCTTTGTGGTTTCCCAACCTTATCCACAAGCATCATCTTATTAAATCTTCATGACAACTTTACACATAACTCTTAGCACTCCCATCTCTCAGATGAGAAATGAGCAGCTCGGAGACTCAACCAAGGTCTCAGGGCAGGGTCAGAGTCCAGGCATGGGGGATCTGATTTCAAACCCATTCATTAGCTCTGTACACTAGAGAGGAGGGTTGCTTGTCCTCTGTCTCTGTTGGAATGAAACTCGTGACAGAACCCAGCAGGAAGTGTTCAGCATACTCCGGAGAGTTCAGGAAAAGACCTGAGACTGCAAAGAGATGCACAGTGATACAGAGACCATGGGGGCAGTGTTGGGGGACTAGAAACATGGGTACCACCCTGTGCCTAAAAGGAGCTACCAGGGCCAGAGAGAGAGGTCTTTGGGGAAAGGCCATGTGGCAGGAGCCGTGGTTTCTATTGAGTGGGCACAGCAAGCACCCAGTGGCTAGCTGAGCTGGGGATAATGACCTCACTGTCTCTTTTCCCCCTCATCACTTGTTGGCACCTCTTACTGACCAACCCAGCCAGAGGACATGGGACTCCAATGTACAGTTCAGGATGGACCAAGCTAGTGGCTGGTGAGAGGATCTGTTACTGCTGGGCTAAGTAAGTGGTAGGAACTCAGCGAAGACACTTACAATGATTAACTCAATATATTTTTTTTTACATCTTTTATGGCAACATTGAAAGCATATGTTATTTGGGAGTGATTTTTTTGCCTTCTAAAACAAGAATTTCCCAATGAAACCTGATTAATGGACAGCTTTGTTACACATCCTGGACTCTGGCTTTTTTTTTGCTCTTATTCTACGCCATGAGTCACACATGACACCAAGCGGAGACCTGGGAAACTGGACCTGGGGCCATTGGGGGTGGAAAGTGACCTCAATCTGTGGCCACATCTGCAAGGGCACATGGCCTCAAGCAAAGACTTAAAGCCCCAGAGCTGGTGACCATAGGCTAGCAGAGTAAATGATGGTGGCAGCCTGTAACGCCACCCCGGCCAAGGAGTTGGAGAAAGGAGGTGACCCAATGCTGAATGACCACAACCCAGCACCAGCTTCCCTAGACTCCTCCCTCTAAGTAGATGCCAGACATTGTCTTGGGAAATTTTCTGCCTAATGTGAATGCATACCTAATGTGGATAACGGTCTCAGGGCGTGGAGCACTGGCAAGCCAGAGCCGAATGGCAAACCAATTGCTTTTTGTTTTTTTTTTTTGTTTTGTTTTTAAGATTTATTTATTTTTATTGCAAAGTCAGATATACAGAGAGGAGGAAAGACAGAGAAAGATCTTCTCTCTGATGGTTCACTTCCCAAGCAGCCACAACGGCCAGAGATGAGCCATTCCAAAGCCAGGAGTCAGGAGACTCTTCCGGGTCTCCCACGTGGGTGTAAGGTCCCAAGGCTATAAGATGTCCTCGACTGCTTTTCCCAGGCCACAAGCAGGGAGCTGGACAGGAAGCGGGGCCATGAGGATTAGTACCGGCGCACATATGGGATCCTGGTACATTCAAGGCGAGGACTTTAGCTGCTAGGCTATCACACTGAGCTCCAAACCAACGTTTTTAAGTGGAAATGTCCCAGACCAGGTGATGATCAATTGTCCTCCTCAGGTTTGGTTTTTGGGTTTTTTTTTTTTTTCAATCTGGTTCAAACAAAGTTAAACTCATTTCTGCTTATTTTGCTCTGCTTGATGTGAAAGACAGATGAATTTTAACTTTATATTGGTCATTAAAGGAAATCGGTGGTTACACCTTTAACGAATTCATTGGGGGCAGGCAGGAATAAAAAAAGTAGAGTCTCCTTAAGTCCAGATCTCAGAAGGATGAACTTTTGCCCCTCTCAGATTAAAACAACCTCAAAAGAGACACGCAGTCGCCTTGCCTGTGTGTGGTGGGATTTACAAGATGGTATCACCACCACTGGTCACATACCATCTTCTAAACAAAGTGCACAAACTTACCTGTTGCCAGCGTGACTCACTTGCTGCCTGCAGAAGGATGCCTCCCATCCCACAAACTTTGGGCTTGATGTGGTCCAACAGAGGGTCTAAGGAAATGTTAGTTTCGCCAGAAGCAGGAAGGACATTTCACAGTTCTCTGGTGCCTTGGCCTTGGCCTGTGCCACAAGAGAACAGCACATGTCAGACGGGAATGGCACAGAGCAGCACACGGTGAGGAAACAGGTGGAGTGGACCCACGAGCCAGCCTGCAGCCGAGCCACAGCTGGAAGCAGAGCCACAAGAGATCAATGACACTATTGTGACAGGTGGAAATCTGGGGCTGTTTGCCACTGTAGCAAAAGCTGATTCATGTACTCAAGAGCCTTTTCAGAACCAGTGAGAGCAACAGTGAACTTTGAAAGGAAGCCGAATTCGTACCATCATTTTGGCATGTCCAACAGGTGTAGCTGTTATGGATTCAACTCCCCTCTTTCTATAGGATTTATTTGTTTTTATTAGAAAGGCAGATTTACAGAGAGAAGGACAGAGAGAGACAAAGATCTTCATCTGCTGATTCACTCCTTGAATAGCCACAGCAGCTGGAGCTGAGTCAATCTGAAGCCAGGAGCCAGGAGCTTCTTCTGAGTCTCCCAGGTATATGTGGCCTGGCCCCAAAGCTTTGGGCCATTCTCAACTGCTTTCCCAGACCACAAGCAAGGAGCTGGGTGGGAAGTGGAACAGCTGGGTCTAGAACAGGCACCCATATGGGATGCTGGTGCTTGAAGGTGAAGGATTAGCCTGTGGAGCCATGGCACCAAGCCCTGCTTTAAAAACACTCCAAGCAAAAGGAAGTCAGCTGTGTCTGAGCTTCCTTATACAACACAAACAGGCCAGTGCATTGTTGATCAGTAGCACAGCTGATCGAAAATATTTAAAACTGGTGAGTTTAGCAATCTGAAAAGCAGGAATTCTGGTTTTTTTTTTTTAAGTCAATTGATGGTCAGAATGATCCTTCCAGAGGCCACCATTATTTGATTTAGGAGGTGCATACTCAGTCACCTGCACGTGCACGCGCGCGCACACACACACACACAACCACTCTGACCAAAAACAATTTCCTCCCTGCTCTCACATCATTTAAATACTGTCAACTATAATAGAGTGCATCCTGCCTGAGAAAATGAATCAGAATGTGACTGTTCTAGAAGCTGTCTCATATGAAGCACCATTGACCATGGAAGAAATTAATGGTGTTTAGCCAAGAGAAGATACCGCTCCATAAAAAACATTAGTTGCCTTCAAAATCTGAATGAGTTATTCCATAAACAGATTAACCCTAATCTCTATGGTTGCTGAGACCCAAACGGCAGACAATAGAGTGTTATTAGGACACATCTCCCAATCTAACGTTCTAGAGTGTTCTGTTAGGACAGAGTCGACCCTGAGATTCAGATCCAGCAGCCCTGTGCCTGGCCCCTCAGCATAAAGCCACAGCCACAGATACATAAGCCACAGATACGTAAGATGAATCTGGGAAGCTGTGAAGGAACAGAAGAGCAGCAGAACCAAGGAGTCCAAGGAGAGGGGCCACCAGCAAAGACTGGCTGAGTGAGCCAGAGACAGCCGCTGGCCTGAAGGGCAGAAGGGGACCACATTTTCAGAAATACAATGGTGCCTGTAGATAAAGTCACTGTGTCCCAGACACCCTGTGGTGTGTGTGCCTCTTTGGGGGGAACATCGAGGGCATGGAGGAATTACAGGAGGTGAAAACAATCCGGGTCAAAGCAAGTAAGTCTGCTGAGGAGCCCCCTCAGACAGGAAAGCAAGGAGGAAGTAAGCCTTTCCCTATTGTCTTAGAAAGGTAAGCAAGAGCCCCTTGGTGCAAAGGGGCAGGTTGTACCATCTGCCACTGGGAGGAGCCCTCTAGGATTTTAGCACAGCAAAGCCCTGGGTAAGGGGCGAGCTGCAGGCAGCACACTCTGGAAGCTGCCCCCAGGAGGTGGAGGTGGTGAGAGGCATATGAACAATAGACATTGAAAAGACCAGGTTGGGGCCCAAAGTGCTGCAACGTGGGCTAAGGCTCCTCCCAGGGCTCCGACGGTATGAATGACTCCACTCCTCACCACATCTTGGTAGCTGGTGCCACTGTGGTCCCATCTTATAGATGGCAAAGCTGAAGCAAGAGAGTCTTTGTGCCTGGTCACTTGGCAAAGGCAGAGCCAGAATAGAAGCCCAGAGCACCTGGCCCCTGAACTGGTGTCCTTAAGTGTGAGCCAGACCCTCCTGGGGGAGAAGAATGAGGCTGATGACAGGTTACAGCTCTGGGAGGCAGGATGGCAAGGCTGCAGCCTACCCTACCTCACTGGACAGGTCTCACCAAAGCAAGCAAGTAATTCTCACTGTAACTCATGTTCCTTAGGCACGTGGGTTAGAGATCTTTTATACCATTCATAACTGACCAACCATACAGAGGAGCCATTTCTCTTAGCCCCAGTTTCCCATTACCCTGGAGGTCCCCAGCAGGAAGGACAACATGTCCTGGGCAACGGAGAGATCTCAGTACTCCCTTCATGTGTTTACAAAATCACACAGGAAGGACTTTTGGCTGTTTGCTGTTTTGGTTAACCTTCTTTTCCTTCTTCTCCTCACCTCCAAAGGCGGCCTTCCACCCTCATTCTGCAATCCTACCTAGTCAGTGAATTGTTAGACTGTAATTATGTCCATCTGCAAAGGAAACTGTCTTTACCGTCCTCACCCTCGGAGCCCACTAAGCGCCCCCAGCACACTGCCAACACCACAATGATGGCTCTCTTCTCCCTGAGGCCCCAGAAGCCTTCCTTAGTTAGAGCCAAGAAGTATTTTGAGAAACTGAAATTAAAGCGCTAGGGAAAGCACAACACGCATCTATTACTCATCTTGGAAAAGACAACAGCCATGAGCTTCCAAAACCATCTTTGATTACCATAATCTGAGGTTAATGAATATGGATGTTGTCAATAGTCACCTAGAAGCACGTTTTCTTTTGTACATTTTGTCCTCTCCAGTGAATTTCCTACCATGGAAGGAAATGACCCAAGTCCCTGTTTGCATCAATGAAATAAGCACTCAGAGGAATTACAGGGAGAGAACAGAGCTAGGAAGGAAACTTCTTATGTAACACTTGTACATTTTTATGGAGTACAGTGTAACATTGCAGGACAATTTGATCACATCAGATCATTAATATAACTAGCTTTTCCATTTCCTTATCTATCCTTGCTGCCTGGAGCCCACCAGCTCCTCCCTTCAGTTCCTCCATCAGCATCTAATAATGCGTGGTTGTGCACCTTCATCCACCCACTCTGCTGGGAAACACAAGAAGCGATCATTTGAAGGAATTCTTGTCACCTTCAGTCCTTGCTGATTCTCCGTGTTTTCAGCATGGCTTCTAGTTACACACAGTGCAAAGAGAAGCTGTCACCTCCTCCCTTCTAAGCCTGGTTGACTGCTCACTGACGGTGCCTGTTGAAGGGCTCACGAAGGCAAGCATCCAGCGTCTTTGCCTGTAGAGAGGTGCCGTCAAGAGCGCCAGCTGTCCATCTGGGCCAGGCAGCAGGAAGTGCCGGTGGACTCACAGCTCCCAGCAGAAGATGAGTGAGACACTCCAGCTTTTAAACAGCTTCCCTGTATACAGTAGAACTATCCAGCCACAGGGATAGTGAAGCCATTGTCAAGAATAAAAACAGCATGAAGCAACCCTGTCAGATTTAGGAGGAAATTAAATCGGGGAGTTATTACCTAACTCCTGTGACCCAATCTGCCACATGTCTAATGATTCTTCTAATTATTGTAGGTATTTGCAAAGTCTCTAGAAGCAGAGAAGTGCTACATTAGAATCTCAGTAGTGTTAGCAATGTTTGTCGATTATTTAGCCAGGGACTTAAAATGTATGTAACCATACCCACAAGTGTTAGTGCAGCATTTGCAATCAATATTTGGCCATAATTTGAAACTTCTTTATAGAATTTTATAGTTTCCAATAAAAAAAAGATGACATTTGCATCATCAATTTTGGCAAAAATATATTTTTAGAAAGTATTTTATTTGAAAAGGTAGACAGCAAAGCAAGGCAGACAGATGAACAGAAAGCTCCCATCCCTTGGTTTACTCTCCAAAAGGCCTCCCCAAACAGCTAGGATTGGACCCAGAAACCTGAAATCCAATTCAGATCTCTTACGTGGGTAACTGACTGAACCACTTCAGCCACCATCTGTTTCCTCCCAGGGTGGCCACTGGAAGGAAGCTGGGGTCAGGAACCCAACCGGGACTAGAACCCAGGAACTCAGATGCAGAATACTGCAGTCCCAAGCAGCATCTTACCCACTGCTCCAAATTCCCACCCCAGCAAAACTTTAACAATCTCCAAATATCAGAGTTCACAACTTTATCAGACCCAATAGCCCTTTTAATAATAATAAATATTTTTTTGCTACACCTCTTTATGGATGAAACTTGCAGATAATCTGTCTAAGTCAAACATATTTCAGTATGTGAATAGTCAGGCATGTCCCAATGAGGTTGTTAAATGCTTGCACTTCATGAAGAATCCTGCAGAAGTGCCAGTTCCAAAGGGCTGTGTCATGGGCACCGTGCGTGATTCCAGGGAACACAGCATGCCATCACAGTCCTGGGTGTTCTGAGATGGTGAACAACTTCTCTTAAGTTCCAAACTAAGTGCTTTATAGCCATGCTTGGATTTATTCTATAGTTGCATCCCTGGGAAAGTCCATGTGCTTGTATGTTAAAACTATACAAAATATCTGTGCATTTCTATGTGGAAGAGTCAGGTTGCCCTCCCAGCATGTGCCAGGGGCATTCCCTTCCACACCCGTCTTCAGAAGACAAAAAAATAAAAGCTCCAAACATTCTTCATTTTGTTTGAGAAGTAAGACCTCAAACAATCCCACAGATAGCAAGGCTCTCCTCCTGAGAATTATGAAATATAATGTTACCCTCTTACGTGATTCATCTTTTAATATATATTTTTATTTTGAATTTTTGACTGACATGGTACAATTTCATATACACTAGGATTCCCCCTGTAATTCATTTTTAAAAGATACTTTGTCCCAAAGAACATGCTGAAGAATCATAGGTCAAGGCTGTTAGTGGCCTTTACATCACTAACAAATACCTGAAAGAAGGTTCATTTCTGCTCATGATTGTGAAGGTCTCACAGCCCAAGACTGGGCAGCCCCATTGATCTGGTGTCTGATGAGGGTGATGGATGGCAGAATACCTGCAGGGGAAGGAGTGCACAGTAAACTAGGAAGCAGGGGGAAGCAGAGAGCACACACATCCTCTTCCATGTGGTCTCCCCTTATGTACCACCATGCTCCAATCATGGACTTGCTTCTTACAATATCATCCAAATGAAATCCTTCTCAAAGGCCCCGCCTTCAGACACTATCATTTCATTAAGCCTCTACTATGTGAATCCCAACAACCTATAATGTTGGGACTTAGCTCTGCACAAGCTGAGGACCCAGGCAGAGCCAGGTAAGAAGTACTTAGAGTCCAGTCCTATGAGCAGCTCCCATGGACCAGGCATTGTCTTAACTCCTTATTTATACGTGTCCATCTACTCTTCGCATTCACTCTACAAGGAAGACTTTATTTCCTGTGGACAGATGAGACCCGGAGTGCCAAATGATGGAGCTCTGACTCAAACCACAGCTGCAGGTTGTGATTTAGTACTGGCAGGGGACATGAACCCTCTGATGTTATAGACACCCAGGAGAGACCACTTCTACCGGTTCAGGACCTTCGCCTCCAGCCCCGCCTCTAAGTCATCGTTTGCCTCTCACTCAGTCTCATCTTCTCTTTCTTGTGTATTTTTCCTGCAGATGTTCATGCTCAGAAGAAGGCTGCTTTGGGTCCCTCGGGACCTTTCCTGAAAGGGAGATCCCTGTTCACTAGATGAGTTCCAGAACCATTCAGTAAGGCTCTCATTCATCAGCTAACCTTCACCGCAGCCCTAATCATACAAGATGAGTGGCTTTCTGGCCTCCCTGGACCCCCGGCGGGTGCAGTGGGGAGCTGCCTGGCATGCCATGCACTCCAGGATCCTGCGCACCAAACCAGTGGAGTCCATGCTGGAGGGGACTGGGGGCACTACAGCACATGGCACCAAGCTAGCCCAGGTGCTCACCACCATGGACCTCATCTCCCTGGGCGTCGGCAGCTGTGTGGGCACCGGCATGTACGTGGTGTCTGGCCTGGTGGCCAAGGAAATGGCAGGACCCGGAGTCATCGTGTCTTTCATCATTGCCGCTGTGGCATCCATACTGTCAGGTAAGTGTCTGGGTACGGGGAAAGCCTGTGGGGAGCCTGCCTGCCAGCCCAGTTCCTGCTCATCCCACTTCTCTGGAGTCCTTAGTGGTAAGATAGATGAAGCAGCTGAGAAGTCGTACATCATGCTTCCCGCTTTTGCCTTGACAGCCAGGGAGAGCAGGGCTAGGTTTCGACTCAAATGTAGTTAACTTCTTTTTTCTTTGATTTTTTTTTCCAAACCAACAACTATTCTGGTGGCAAGTCCTTTCCCAAACTCTCATGGCCTGTCGTGGTTTAATGGATCTATTTTTATTGTTAACTTATCCATTAGAAGAAGGTAGGCCACTTCCTTTGGAGGAGGTCACAGCTAAAATGTAAATAATACACAAAGGGTTCAAAAAGTAGTGAAATCACAAATTAATAAATCTGATATCATTGAAATGTAAAAACTGTCGAAATGATACTGTACCCAAAAGGATGGGGAGATGCCACCATGAGACTCATACAGCCATGTCTGCCTAATCCCTCTAGCAAGTTGATACCCTGTGAAGGCAGGTCACCTCGTTCCTTCTGCCCCCCAACCCCAAGAGTCTTAAAGCTCATTATTTAAAAATAAAATGCTGACCACTTGTAGAGAAGTACTCCTTCTTCCTCCAACTCTTCCCTCTTCTTTTATTACATTGTGATTCCCAGAATGAACAGAGTCAGCCAATGGACAACAGGAAACAAAAACTTGCTCATTCTTACGGTTATATCACAAAAGCAGGAGACTTTGCTGCGTTTGGGGGGTGGCAGATCATGCGACTTTGTGCTATGACAGGTGGTGAATGTCTCAGTCTCTCCAAATGTTTCAGAAGAAGTAGGAGTTGTTACTCGGGTCAGGAGTACTGTGTGCCAAGCCGATGCATAGCCAAAAAAGTACTGCATTGTTGCCAAACATGCAGAGTAAAGAGTCCTCACTTCTGTAGGACACGGAGGCAGGTGGTAACACACAACCAGAAATGGTGCTGTTTGCACTTGACAATTTTTTTTATTGATAAGGAAAATATTTTCACATTACGCTTGCTAATCTCCTGTGAGGACTTCTCTTCTCTGCCGGTTTTACCACCATCCCCTTTTCCTAGGTAGTCACCTTTTCATAGGCATCATTGCCTTAATAATGGAGGACCCGGTAGAATAGAGGATTTCACTCAATTATAGACGAAAATAAAATACTCCATGAATTTCTGCGTATATTTGAAGTTCTGTCTGACTGCAATCATTTCTAAACTTTCTGAAAACAGAAACTAACCCACTAAAAATCTGCACATCTTGAAGTGTGTCATACAGAACAGAATGTAGATAGTAGGACAAAACGCAAACATAAAACAGGGAGCCCCACAGAGCGCATATGCAGATGCCCAAGTTTCCTTTGTAATTAATGAAGACTACTCAGTTTTCTCTCCATCCCAGTCCCCAGATCACGATCATGCCCATCAGCAAATTGCCTGCACCTAATCTTTTGCAGTGCTACATTGCATCTAAAAACCCTGAACATGATCCAGTTGCATTCTGGGAGCCTTGCCCTTTCCAGGCTCCTGGGCATCATATGATGTGGACTACTGCACTGCTGAAATGGAGAGCCTAAGATTGTCCAGGCCAGCTGCTGAGAGTTCTGACTTTTCATATCCATTTCCAGTCTTATACTCAGAGAAGTCAGCTGCCATTTGAAACCAGCTATGGTAGGTCTATATGACCACTGTTATTGTTCAGAGAACCAGTTGTTACACATTTACCAGCACACCATGGACCCACCCCACCAAACACCCCACCCTGCAGGCTACTGCTGAATAACTGGTACCCACACAAGGACCAAAAGGGAAACCATAGCCACTATCCTAGTTGGGATCACCTTTTTCACAAATGACCCCATCCATAACATTTCTTTATATTGTGTGCTTGACTTACATCTGCCCTAAAGCCAGCCTGAATCCTCCCAGAGCCTCCAGCTGGAGTCAGGACCAAATAACTAGCACCAACGTTAACAGATTTCTAGCAGATTGTCTCCACCAGGCCTCTCTGACCTGCAATTTTTGATCACTAAGCTAGAGGAAGATTTCCGTCCACTGCCTTTCTGGCCACGCCCACACTGTCATCTTCACATCATCTTCCGCTTGAAAACTGCTGCACTGCTTCTCCATACTGCAATGATCTGGCTCCCCTACATCCTCACCCTTTTGAGTGTGTGATAACTCGTCTCCTTCTGGGCTTAGTGAAATCCTGACTCACCTGCTGGTTGTCCAGTCTCCACAGTCGTACATTTGTCTGGTATAATTGTTGCTTGGTACAAGGATGGAGTAAAAAAGAAAATTGGAAGTAACTAGACATGGTTTTTTTTTCCAAGCTGAAGGAGAGTAGAGCTGTGGGATTCAGAGTGTTTCCAGGGGGAGAATAAACCATGCTGAACCTCACGACGTAGGCTGAAAAAGCCGGAAAGTAAAAACCTGGAGAGTGACGGTTCCTGGGAAGTGGTGGGATCAATGGAGATGGGAAAACTTTAGTGAATTTAGGGAAAAAAGAAATCATACTACTTTGAAACTGAGCTAGAAGCCTGGGAAAGGGCAGCTGGAAAGTGAGATGACTGAAACACCGACTTCAGAAGTGAAACACATGTCAACAAGGTGAAGTTCAGACTTGGAACCTGGGTCAGCCCCTCACTAGCTGGAAGTACTCAAATAAATTCCATGATTTCTTGGAACCTCAGGTTCTCTCCTTGGAAAATAGTGACATAATAAGGCCTGAATCAGGGAGAGGTGAGGACGACTGGGTGGGATGCCTGTCAAGTGCCGGGTACAATGTCCAGCACATGGCGCTAAATACATGATACTTTGCTCTATAACAAACTCTACATGAGGTCAAAAGTCAAAATTTCTCTTCAAGATAGATGTTATTATCTCCAATTTCACATATGTAGAAACTAAAGTTTAAATGACAGAGCTTAGATTTAAATCTGTTAGGAACACAGTTTAGGAACTTAAATCACTTGAGAGATTTATTTTTCTCTGAAACAGTGGATTTGAGGTCAGTTTTATTAAAGTATGAGACAAATAGTAAAATCCACCCTTTTTTGTATGCACTTGCATGAGTTTCGGCAAACATGTCATATAACCTTGAACACAATCAGCAGACAGAAGAGTTCCATCATGCCCCAAATAATTCCCTCATACTTATTCTTTGTTCTTGTCCTCTTCCCCTCAGTCCCAACCCCTAAAAGATTTGATTTCTGTGCAAGGTTATAGTAACTTTCTAAGATCTACCTGACAATTCTGTTCCAATGCTGTAATTGCCCACAGCCCTGTCACCAGCACAGAGAAACGTGTTCCCATCTTTATCTTTTATTCTGAAGGTTTGATCGACTCTGAGTAACTTAATGAGGCACAACCTGACCCCACACACATGCAAACATGAAACAAAGTAAATAAACAAAAACTTTTTGTAGATTACACACAGATTTCACATACAGGAAATAGCTTTTCTTTCTGATTTCTGCCTCTAAGCTGGAGGCAGCATGGTTCACAGAGGGTCTCTTACTTAGCTGGCTGGCAGTGTAATAGAGCAAAACCATCATTCCAAGGACATTTCAACCATCCAAAGTCCCAGGAGGCCTTGACACACTTGAGTGATAGAAGAAGAGCAGGTTTGACTTTTTCCTAAATTTATGTCCAGTCCTTTTTTACTATTAATCAGAGAAACTATCCATGGAGTATAGGTCTGAATGGCTCAAAGCTCATATGCTTTCTACAGAAACCCCACAAGCTCCTATCCCAGTGGCTTCGTCAAAGATTAAAAGACGGTACACAGGAACACTGCTAATCCCTACCAAGTGGTTGGCAAAAATGTAATAGGATATAGTTCAGTAACAATGTATTCGGTTCTCACCATGTATCAGACCCTAGAGCAGTAACACAAATACATGAGAAATTGCCTCTATTAAAGGATACTACTACTTATTAATGAAGATAAAAAAAATAAAAACCCAATAAGTAAATACAGCAATAAAATTAATAATAACAGTAACAGTTGCAGCCACAGCTACAAGTGCTTAACACACTTTTTTACTTAATCCTGACAACACTGTTTTGTAACATCACTCATCACAAAGGAAGTTCAACACATTCATAAAAATTGAATTCAAAGGGAAGACACCTTCAGTACAAAAAAGTTGTTGAAATCCATGCATCTTTACATATTACACATTTTACACATACTTGCTACAGCTCCCTCCTCATGCAAGTGAGAAAACCGGGATTACTAAAAGGTTTGGTAACTTACTTAAGGTTCCTGTTCAATAGATGATAGAGTCAGGCATTGACAGAATAGGAGTCTGACTCCAGAGCTCACTTCTCAATCAGTTTGTTAATCTGCTACAGAATCAGAAATTGAGAATTCAACTACAGACTACCAGAATCCAAAAACGAAGCAATAACTTCATAGTTAGAAGTTAGATAGAAAAGAAATCAGAAGGAAGACTGTCAGTGTGGCTCCATATCGGGGGTTCCAGCCTTTTTATTCTCTGCTTCCCTGTCCGGGTTCCTGACCTGGCTTGCAGCTACAGCAGGGTATCAAAATTCAGCATGGCTGCCCAGGCACTTGTTGGCATGTTCGAATGAAGACAGGAAGACAAGGGGAATGTTGAAGCAGGTCATTCCCCACCTTTCTATGCCCTTTTAAGGAGCTTTCTCGGGAATCCTTCCCTATGACTGCCTCTTACATTAACCAACATTTGGACACCTGGCTGCAGCTATGGAGGCTGAGAAATGTCGTCTTACCACGAGTATGTGGCCGACCCCAGTATCACGAGAGTCTCTTGATAGGAAATAAAGAACAAGCCAGCGCTCACTGTCACATCTGTGACGGATGTAGAAACCCTAAGCCTTCCAGTACTCCTGGACCAGAAGTTCTGGGAGCTCTGTGTTCCCCAGGCAATGTGCTACTGGCAAAGTGAAGCGTCTCTGTGTAGATGCGGGGAGTGTCACAGCTCGCCACCTTTTAGCTCTCCCAGCTCATACTCTGCTCCCACGGCCTCTCTGTCTTCACTTTACATTCACTGCCAGTAGCCTCCTTCTCTTTAGCTCTTCAGAACATTAGATACCACCCTCTCCTCTCTCTCCTCAAGGCATAAGAAAGGCAAGGTTATGTGAGCAGGGATCTTTCAGAAAGTTTGGGCCAGAGAGAGGCTCCATAACTCAGTCCCAGCAGACAACACGCCTACACCTGAGTATGGGACACTCTAATTCTCTGCCTTCAGGAGATGGCCACCAACCATCTCCTCTTGGCTCCAGCCCCCATCAACGCTAGTGGACAGTCTTTTTCTTTCTTTTTTTTTTTTAAAGATTTATTTTTATTATTTTTTTATTGGAAAGGCAGATATACAGAGAGGAAGAGGAGAGACAGAGAGGAAGATCTTCCGTCCGATGATTCACTCCCCAAGTGAGCGCAACGGCCGATACTATGCCGATCTGAAGCCAAGAGCCTCTTCCGGGTCTCACACGCGGGTGCAGGTTCCCAAAGCTTTGGGCCGTCCTCTACTGCTTTCCCAGGCCACAGGCAGAGAGCTGGAAGGGAAGCGGGGCTGCCGGAATAGAACCGGCACCCATATGGGATCCCAGGCGTGCAAGGCGAGGACCTTAACCACTTGCGCCACCGCGCCGGGCCCGGACAGTCTTTTTCCTTCACGCTCTCCTTCATCCTAGTCTACTGTCAAGTTCCACAATATGTCTGTATCTCACCCTTGCAGTTTACTGACCCTTTTTTATCACCCTCCAGATTCATCCTGGCCGTTCTCCAATGATGATCTTCCCCCAACCAAAGTATTTCAAGATAATTTACTTAACAGAGATGTTTCTTAGGAGAGGGACTTGGGGGCAAAGCCATGAAGTTTAGGTATCGTTTTATAAAGGTTCAGTGATGGAGCCATCATTGTGGTACAGTGGCTGAAGCTGCCATCTGAGTTGCTGCATCCTACATCAGAGCACCAGTTCAAGTCCCAGCTGCTCACCTTCTGATAGTTTCTTGCTGATAAGCTGGATAGGCAGCGGAAGATGGTTCAAGTACGGTTCCTGCCACCAATGCAGAGACCATTGCAGAGTTCCAGGCTTCTGACTCCTGGGTTCAGCCTGGCCCAGCCCTAACTATTGCATCTAATTGGGTAGTAAACCAGCAGATAGAAAATCTCTCTCCCTCTGTTTCAGCTCTTTTTTTTTTTTTTTGAAAGATGGAGTTTCAGAGAGAGGAGAAGTAACAGAGAGAAAAAGAGAGAGTCTCCCATCTGCAAGTTCATTCCCCAAGATGGCCACATCGGCCAAGATAGTCAAGCCAAAGCCAGACGCTTCCTCCATGGGTGCAAAGGCCAGGATGACACCGATGCATCAAATGAGAGGGCTTTGGAAACAGCAGTGTGATTAGGATACTGAATTTCACACAGCACTTCCTATGACCTTAAAAAGGAGGGGAGAGGAGTAGAAACAGGAAGGTGGCAAAGCAGACCAACCCAGACCAACACGAGGGCTATGAAACCACCTGTGCCTGCAAAAGGTGCTTTCACCCAGTGCCTCTTCCCCAGCAGAGGGAAGTGACTTTATCTTTGTGCTGCAAATAAGGACCAGCGGGCCAGAGGCTGGGGACTTGCTGGAGGCCCCACTAGCTGCCCCAGGCAGGGCTGGAACTCAAATCTGGGACTGCAGGAAGCCAGTACTCACATCCTTCCATCTCAGCAAAGCGGTTCTCACAGGCCTTGGAACCTAAAGTCTTACTCATTAGATGTAGATTAAAAATTTCAATCAATTCTCATTGATTGTGTCTAAATAGCAGTGTAGAACCATTCCACAGAGTAGTATTCCTTCTGGTTTTCATGGTTTATTAGCTTTGGGGTTTCTCTTCTGTGTCTGCTGCCATCCTCATGTGCCCACTGGTGAGCCCAGTACAGCAGAGCTCCTGGTGAGGTGGCAAGGGGCCCAGGGTTTTGTTGAGTCAGCACCTTTCCCAGGAGCAGGAGAGTCTCCAGAGCCGTGCAGGGCTGGCTGTCTCAGCAGGCCTTCTCCAAGCTCAGACACAGGCTCCCCAGCCCACACTTCATCTCGGCTTAGCTGTGCATGGCCAAAGAAAAACCCATAAATGATCCAAAATTATATTGTCTGACAAGTTCCCTTGTTTTGTTTTTTGGAACAACAAACCCTTTTCCTTCCTCAGCTTATTGAAGCAAGACTTGGGAGGTGAAGCAGGAGGCTCAGTCCTTGGTCACCCCTGTTGGTGATCAAAGATCACTCACTCCTTCCGCAAGCTTGCGTTTCTTTGTTCCCTGGAATACCCCAGAGAACTGCCCTGCCCTTAGCCGCACCACGGAGTGGAAGAGCCAGAAATATCAAGAGAGTGAGGAGGAATTGAAAAGATGAAGGAAAAAAAAGCCACTCCATTCTTCAGACCTCCGGAAAACTTGCTTTCCCAAACACTATCCAAATACACAGCTCAGCTTGAGAATTTTCATAACAAGAACAGCCACTTCTGCTGTTGTTTTTTAATCTTCCAGATATGATTCAGCAAGCACTCAATAATTGCTCGTTTTTACTGTTGTTATGTATTATTATGACTAGCCAACACTGTGCACCACGCACTGTGGACCCAGCACCTCATGTAGCCCTCAGTCCCCTGTCGGGTGGACACGAGTGTCCTGTGTTCTGAGTCACCATGACAACTACACACGCTCCTCAGGGCTTCACGGGTGTCTGGCACCTGCCGAACCCCAGTCACTCAGTCCTTGCAAATTCTGCCACACACAGGCAATGGTTATCTTCACCTTTACGGATGACAAAACCAAGGCTCAGGCAGGTTACGTGATTTGTCTGTGTAGTCAATGCAAAGTGTGGGCCTAATCCAGTGTTGCCCTGCACCTCTTCCTACAGACATGCTCCCCCCCACCCCACACACACAGACCCAAAATTTTAAAACTCACCGAAGAGAATGAAAGGATTCCAGAAAAACCTTCACTTGCAATGAGAGTCCAACAGAGCCTATTTCTCATCCTATTCAATTGATTAGGACAACACTTTCCTAGATCAAAACTTCTGCAAATTGGGTCATGAACACGATTTCTAAGCCTTGTCTTGGTGTCACCTGTCACCAGAGAAGAGAAAAGGTTGTGAAGTTCATGCAGCTCTTCCATCTGTTGTCAGCCCTGTAGGAAGGATGTCAGTTACCTGTTCAGAGAAGGTGAGCTCATTTTAATAAAAATCTGTGAGTTTCTCTAAACCGCTGGTAGTGCAAACTGGTTAGCTTCAACAGACTTGGGAAAAAATCTGGGCTGCTTCTACATCCGCCACACCTGGTTAAATGGACGGTGCATGCTGAGGGCACCTGACAGAGATGTGGAGGGTAGGGATTGGCCACCTGCTCTGGGCTCAGTATGGCAGGAGCTCCTTCTATAGAACACAGGGAAGAACTCATAAGAGAGACAAAGAGCTTGGCCTGCCAAGCTTGGAGAAGCCAAACACATGTGGAATAGCTGAGTGCTGAGAGAACCAAGGTGCCCACTGACGAGCAGGCAAGAAGGGGGCGGGTCACAGAGTGAGTGCACCATCAATGGATGCCCAGGGAGGAGGAGACCCAGGGACTCTTTGGGTCTTCACAAAGACATGCGAGATGCTTAAGAGAAGGCTGCTATTGATGCTTTCCAGCTTGGGCAGGGTGAGGAGAGCAGAGCAGTGACCTGCATTGAGGTGTCTCAGGAGAGAATCTTTTGGGAACAGGGGATGCTTCGGCCTCTTCTCCTTTCTTTGACACAAACACCAATCACCTCCTTCCCTACCCTCTTCCCTTAGAACTCTGGAAGGGTTAGGCCTCCTCTGGGATGTAAAAATCGAATTTGTGTTTTACAAAGTGGATGTTAGCAGCTGCTGGGCTGGGAGGATTGGTGGGTGGGATGTACTTGGCACAGAGCACTGGGGAACCTTCCTGTACACAGCAGATGAGTTAGGGCCGCTGTTCTTCCTAGTGGCCCCGCCTCCCTAGTCCTGTGAAGGAGCCAGGAAGCCCCTAATGAATGCAATAGCCATGGGCAGCTTTCAGCTGAATTTCGTACAAGGGACGTGGCAGAGGACAGAACAAAGACTGTCATATCTGTCAGTGGCTTCTGCAAAGAGGCATTGCTGCCGAGAAAAACATCATGTACTCTTGGTCATATTTATGCCATTCAGTCATAAGAAGGCTCTTGTCACTAACGCATCCTTAGCAATGTTTTCCAAAGAGCAGGCATGTGGGTCTACACTTCACACATAAGCAAAATTCATTATATTGTTTATTTTTCTTGAAAGTTCAAGAAAGTATAAGCTGGGCATTTTATAAACAGTCACAAGATAAATCTAGCTAAAGACTAAATAAATAATAGAACATACAATAGAACATACAAATTTATTCCAAAATAAATACTAGAACATGCCTGAAAAGTTCATAAGGTCTATACATTTACATTACATATCCTTAGGGTACTTAAGAAAGTTCAGGGGGTGGAAGGAGGCAGTGTGTGGATGCAGGAGGTTAAGCTGGCACTCCCATCTCCACTTCTGATTCAGGCTTTTTGCTCATGTGCAGCCTGGGAAGCAGCAGATGATGGCTCAAAGAGTTGAGTCCCTGCCACCCATGTGGGACATCTTGAGTGAGAACTGGGTTCCTGGCTTCTGCGTGGCCCAGCTCAACAGTTCAGGGCATTTGCGGAATGAACATGTGGATAGAAGATAGCTCTCTCTCTTTCTTTCTTTCTCTCTCTCTCTCTCTCTCTCTGGCTTTCAGATAAGCTAAACAAATAAATTTGCAAACCAGCAATTGCAGGACCACATGCTTGAGTTGACCATTGTGTGGAAGCTGTTTCTTCAATAACCCTAAAATCTTTCCATAGAGGGAGATCTGGGGCAGAGGATAAATAAATTGGCTAGTTACATTTAGCCAATAAGCCACCAAAGTCCCTTGACCTCTTTGGGGGTCACATCCCTGGCTATAAAAGGAGCTTCTCCCCTTCCTGTTTCCATGTTGATATATTGGTGCCAAGGCTAGGGGATTTAAGGGCTCCCTGTTTCCCACCCGACTTCAGCTAGAGCCCTCTCGGGTTCAGTGGCTCATGGTGCCATCTACCCTTGACCAGAGATGCAGCCCCTCCCCTAGACACAGGCTGCTCCAGTTCTCTGGGCTGGGGACGGGACTGGTCTGGCAGAGAAATCTGAAGTCTCAGGGTAGACACAAAGAAGCAGGTATACACAGACGCATCACTTTTCTCCCAGACACATTTTTCAAAGCTGCCTGGGCTTTCCTGACAAGTGACAGAGTGACCAAGTTCATTCAGATGGAAAACACAGTAGAGGCAAGGAGGGAGGGAGAGGGAACCTGGCAGGCAACTCCCAGAAACAGAAACCCACAATTTCCTTGGCTAACCATAAGCATGGGGCCAAGGACAGTCAGGGCTTGCGGAGGTTTTCTTGACATTGGACAACCTGCAGTGACGGGGTTGCTTTCTTACCTACTGCTGCAATTCATTGTCATAGTGGAAAATTCACGCTCCGGTCCCTCTGCCTTGTTCATCCTTATCCTTCCTAGACACAACTTCAAAGCCCCAGACTCCCTTGCCTCCTCCTCACTTCAGTTAAAAAGAACCAGGCTCCCTGCCTTTTCACCTTTAGCCTTCATGGGGCTGGGAGAACACCTGGAGTGGCTCAGCTGTGCGGAATCAGCTGTTGATGGAACCCCTTGATTAGAATATAGGAGCTTCCCCATCAGGAAATCTGTTACCGAGTGCTCCTTTCTCTGGTTTCACTGCAGTACCTGATTTAGTAGGCACTTCGTGGTGTGTATGTCACAGAAAGGAAGAAAATTAGGAAGTCAGAAAAGATTCGGCAAATTGCTAAGTTAATTGACAAATAGGTTAGGGAATTTGAAGTAAGTTAAGCTACATGCTAATAACAAACCTCTCTGTGAGCAGTCACTGGAATTTGAGAGTGAATAACCACCAGATTTAATGCTCCAGGTGGAAGCAAGCTAAACATTTAGAAGCATTACTTACCTACTGGCTTTCTTTGATGGGGTAGGAAAGAAACAGGAGCCCCGCTCGTAAGTTGAGAAGCCCTTCTCTGCCTTTTGCCAACTGGCAGGTGGATTTTTCTTCTCCACACCTGCTCTGGGTACACCATCTTTACCTCTGGGTACTGTGGGAGTGACAAAGTGTTAGGAATTTTTGCCACAAAGCCATATACCAGATGCAGCAAGTCACACCGGAGGTCTTTATTTGTGCTGAGAAAGATGGCTGTGGGAAAGAGTCTGATGAACTGCTCCCTCAGTGGGAAACAGCCAGGGACCACTTCCATTTTGCAGGGTGACCCATAGGGAAATGGCTGCACAGGGTATACAGCACTGGGCTTTTATACACCTTGGATGTAGGGGATTAGGGAAGGTTGTAGCACATGCTTGTGACGTGTCATCATGAAAGGTGTTGACCTTCCCTGCAGACTCAGCATTCCAAACATATCTGGATGACAGTGTCTACTTGTCCTTGGTAAAGATAACATTAGGCTAGGGGTGCTTTCTTCTGTTGTTTATGGCTAGAGGGAGAGAAGAAGGAGAGAGAGCACTGGGACTCAGTCTGTTGCTTGGTGTTCCAAGGTTACCATGTGTTCTTGACTTGTGATAAGCTTGCTTATCTTCTGACTCACTCAGCTCCTTCAGAAGTCCCTTCTGCTCGGCCCGCCAGAGGCCAGGCCCGGCTGTGGATGCTGGGATCAGAAGAGGAGCCTGCATTGGTTGTCTTTGCTATTGTTTGAAACCTGAATGTGGTATGTGGAATCTCAGGGCCCGTAGAACCCAGACCTCTGACTTGGAAAGAAATTCACATTGATGAAGGTCATGCTTTCCCTGTTTCTCAAAGTCATACATCACCTAGGACATAGAGCTTATTTCGGATCAGAGGATCGCCAGGTGTTTTGTCCCGGGCCTCTTTTCAGTGTCAAGAGCACTCCAGGTTTAACTGCGGAATGTTGGTCCATTCCACCACAGAGTTGTGGATTTAGGAGTAAAACCCCAGAAATATGGCAGGCATGAATAAGGATACGTTTAGAATGCATTTTAGAGGGTGACTGATTGGAAAGGGCCTCAGAGTTGCAGTCGGTGAGCTGTCTCCACTCTTTCCTCTAGCCCCCCTGAAATAAATATCCCTGCTTCTCGAGGGCCTGGGTTTCCCATCTCTGCACCACTACAAGGAGAACATTTTCATCCTGCGGTGGCAGCACACAGTGACTCACTGATGGCCACCTACATGTTAATGTTGTATGCTAGTGATTTTCTCCAGCTGCTTCATTATACTTTTGAAATCACGGCCTCTCTAATCACTTTGACGGGTAACCAAGAAATGCTAAATCACTTTGGTAAAATAGCACAAGGCAAGTGTGATCAAGTGGTAAGCCTTGGGCAAAACTTTCTTTAAATGGATTATCAAATTAAGTAAAGATTATTTAGACACTGATCCCTCTTTTAAAACGGTGATTCTCTAAGCTTCACACCGATCCATTTTTGGTAAATCCTTTGGATTGCATCCTTTACTAGTTAACAATGAAAACCAGAGCTCATGTTACCTTTCCAGTCACTCAATTTTTCTATTTCGCCCAATGAGGGTAAGTGACTTGCTCTTGGACACTCAGATCCTGCATAATCTATATCAAACCCTAGGTTTCCCCTCCTGTGCTTTTTATTTCTCGTGGAAATTTAAAAATTACTTTGGGGCTTGGAGAAATAGCCGAGTGGCTAAAGTCCTCACCTTGCAGGTGCTGGTTCATATCCTGGCTGCTTCATTTCCCATTCAGCTTCCTGCAAGTGGCCTGGGAAAGCAGTCAAGGACAGGCCAAGGCCTTGAGACTCTGCACCTGCATGGGAGACCACAAAGAAGCTCCTGGCTCCTGGCTCCTGGCTCCTGGCTTGCGATCAGCTCAGCTCCAGCCATTGTGGCCACTTAGGAGGTGAAGCAGCAGACAGATCTTTCTGTCTCTCCTTCTCTTTGTAAATCTGACTTTCCAATAAAAATAAATAAATCTTTTTTAAAAAGAGAAAAGAAAGAAAGCTACCCTTAGACATATCTCACTTACACACCAGGTATTTCAAAATAGTTCAGTGACTGGATGACATTTTCCAGTTTCTTCTAGGATATTGTGATTCTAAACAACCTTCAGCATTGGGCTTAGATAATGCCAGCTTAGATAATATCTAGGCCTGTATGCAAACAAATCAGAAGGATTTGAAAAGTCTGCAAAATTCCTTATAATGGATCCAAAAGAGCGATTTCTTGGGACAGAACTTGTCTTAAGCTGTTACTGGCTAACTGACTTCCCTTCTGTTCTCCCTAAATTGCCATCATCAAGACCCCCTTCGAGGACCCTGGGATATGAATTCTGAGTTTCTCAAAGCCTTTGACACCAGGCACAGACAGGGCTACTTCTTCACACTCCAGACAGCCAGAGGCCTGTCCCTTCACAGCAGCAGCACAGACGTGGCCATTCCCTAATTACCCTTAGCTACTGAGCTCCAAGGGTGAGTTCGGTATTTTTAAATTGAATTTGGCAGATGAAATATCACAGGGGGAACATTTGATTGCGCAAATTCCACAGTATCGGCTCTCCCAATTACAGTTGCAATCAGACGCATGCCTGCTCCAAAAACCTCACTGGGGAAAATTCCACTTGTAAACCTTGTATCAGGGAGTAGAGATAAGTGGAGAGGGTAAGCTCAGAAGACCCAGAAATTACTGGAGGAAGCCACGGGGCCTACACCAAAAAGAAGGCTATGGCCACCTAATCCTTCCTCACACCGCACTAAAAGAGCACCCAGGTCCGAGCCAACTCAGAATACAGAAGTCCTCCAGGCCTCCAAAGATGCAGCAACAGGTCCTCCTCCTCCGTGCTGACAGCCTGTACTCTCTTCACCCAGGGATTCTTCCCGCCTTAGTGCGGAGACAATTTCCTCTTAATTGTAGACTCACTCTAACAGTTTAAACATCCAGGGTTAGAAGCAGCAATTTACAAAAGAGATGGTCTTCAGGACCCGAGGGAAGCAAGCCTGGTGAGAGCCAGGGGAGGTAACAGCCCACATCAAGGGAGGAAACAGAAAACTCCTGCAAAGTCGGGGAAGGAGACTCCTACTGGAACTCCAAGTCAACAGTAGCCTGGGTCATCTGACAGGCTTCACCCGTTCTCTGACTACAGCTCCAGAATGCAGCACAACACGGCAATTTCCATAGAGTTACGCTTACGCTCAATACATTTGCCAGCAAAATTCAATACAACAGGTAGTGTCCTCTAGTGCCAGAACTAGGAATTCCTTGAGGCAGTTCAAGATGTTTCTTAAATAAGGAAGCTGAATACCCAGGGGTGGGTTTGAGGCAGGAACCCAGCCCCATGGGTCCAGTGATCCATTCTGCTTGCTGATGCCACTGAGGGTGAGACGAGAAGACATCACCTTGAGTTATTAATTGTGTCATTGCTTTGACATCTCTGTTTTGGCTTCCTTGCATTGATTCACCCCCTACAAAACGAGAAGAAAGCTGCTCTCTTTATTCACGAAAGAGTGAACTGTTGTTCCCAGGTTTGTGATGAGAGAACCTCAGGGTTGGCCCTTAACAAAATTGAGACTGAAGGTTAAGTTATTTGAGTTCCCTCCTACCTCCTCCTACAACCCACTCCTGGTATGTCCTCTCCAAGCTGTGCTATGTCTGTCCTCCAACTGGCTGTCCCACCCACTGGTCCCACACACAGAATGCCTGGTACAAAATAGGACATTTTTTCAGCTCCCAGAAGTTTGGTGTATTCTCAGTGCCTTCCTAGTTTCATCTCTCATTGCATCAAAGAATGAGGCCATCTTCCAGTGCTTTCTGGATGTAAGTGACCATAAACATTACCTGGGTCACTTGTTAAAATTCACCATCCTGCTTCCCACCTCCTGAAGCCAGGATTCAATAGTTGGTTCTGCTGGCTGCAGGCCTTGGACCTACTATGGAAAATGCAATGCTGCTGCTTGCCTGATGTCCTCTCGCACATCCATGCACACACCTTTCCACCCGGACCCTCATCCTGTCTCTCTCCACCATGTCTCTGCCTCCTGTCCCACCTTCTTAGTCCAATTAGTTCCTCCTGATACAAGGAGCTGAGCATGTCTTTTGTCTCTACTACTGCTCTCATACATGGCTGACTGAGTTTGTACAGCCTCCCACATGGGCTGATTTCCTGGCCCATCTTGAGGCTGGGCTGTGTCGTTTGTCTTTCTCATTGCAAGCACTTAGTACTCTGCCAGCCAATTTAAAATGTTTGTTAAATTACCTTCTGTACGTGTTAAATGCCTTTGTTAATAACTAGTGCTTTATTTATAACTGCATTGCTATATAAGTCCCTAGGTAACAGTGCAGCGTTTTCAGACTGCTAGCATCATCATTCTCAAACAGGGAGCACCTTCTGTAATACATACAAACTCAAGAGAAAGATGGTTGTTATATAATATAACCCTGGTGCTGTCAAGGATGAGGGGCATATAGAATCAGGCATTTCCTCTCAGAGTATCTGATCCCAAAGGAACACAACAGACACACAAAGCAAATGGAAATTTTTCTACATAAAGATTAGTTTCCAATAGTTCAGCAGAATCAGTTCTGTTTGCCTTCCCAGGCATTCAGCTTAAAGAGTTTTCTAGAAGTGAAGCTGAAAGAGAATAGAATTGATCTTGAAGCAATTCATAGACACGAGTTTTGTGTGTGGGTCCTGTGGTTCCAGAAATTCCCTGTAATTTTGGGCCTGTACTCACTAACCAACCACCAAGGGACTGGCTAATCTCCCTAAGTCCATTGCCTGTATTTGCCCCTTGCAGGTGTCTGCTATGCAGAATTTGGAGTCCGGGTCCCCAAGACCACGGGATCAGCCTACACCTACAGCTATGTCACTGTGGGGGAATTTGTGGCCTTCTTCATTGGCTGGAACCTGATCCTGGAGTACCTGATTGGCACAGCAGCTGGCGCCAGCGCTCTGAGCAGCATGTTTGACTCCCTAGCGAACCACACCATTAGCCGCTGGATGGTGGACACTGTGGGAACTCTCAATGGTCTGGGTGAGCCTGCACATCACCTCCCTCAATATGCAGCCCTACTAAGCCGGAGAACTGGCTTCCTCCCCTACGACACAATTTGGCAAAATGCATCCAGGGCATTAAATATCTTATTTTTCATCAAATAACCCTTGCTCCATGAATCTAACCATTTTGAAGAAACTATCCTATTGTCCATAAAATCATTATACCAAAAGGTGTTCATCACAGCCATATTACCATATATTTAAAAAAAAAAAAAAGCTTAGAAACAGCCTAAATATTCAACCGTGGAACAGTTAAGTAAGTTTTGGACTTGTATTAGGTGATGGCAGCTTAAAAGGTTTCTGTGAAAACTCTTATACTGCCAAAGGGTATAAACCACAC
The DNA here is from genome assembly GCF_017591425.1 of Ochotona curzoniae. Taxonomy (NCBI): domain Eukaryota; kingdom Metazoa; phylum Chordata; class Mammalia; order Lagomorpha; family Ochotonidae; genus Ochotona; species Ochotona curzoniae. The sequence goes on from NW_024467096.1 coordinate 29,083,486, forward strand.
ATGTACCATGTCAATAAATAAAATGCCATCAGTTCCAGGAAAAAAGGGCGGGGGGGGACTACAAGGAATCTGCCTGGTGTTTTCATCAAGACGATGTTTTCCAATTTTGACAAATAAACATAGTTGAAGTTTCAAAACATTTGTATTTAAAAAAAATACTAAAGAAACAAAATGGGTTCCAGACTCACAGAAGTCAAGGAAGGGTAGTAACTGAGTGAATGCTGAAAGATCAGAAGCTCACCCAGTAAGCACAGTGAGCCCTGGCTCCATCACCTGCCCTCCACCTTCCATCCCAATATTCAACTCTATCCTTTCACGCCCACCAGAAGCTAAACAAGCACAGAGCAAGCTTTGGCATCTTGCCTGGGAAACTCCAAAGCATGATTTGAAGTCCTTTGACTGCAGTGCCCCTAGCTCAGCAAAACCGGCAAGAATGCAGAACATTCAGATACCACGACGGATAGATATATATGGATATAAAGGCCGTATCTGTTCCCTGTCCTGATAGCCGGAACTTCATGTCTGGAAGAATCCTCAAGAATCATGTCACCCAGCTCTTTCAATTAACAGATGACATCCAGAAAGAGAAGGCAACTTTGGTGCGAGGTTGCACAGCTGGCTGCTGGTAACAGCACAGCTGGAAGTCAGGACCCCTGCTAGCTGTGCTGTTGCCTCTTGCACTCCACAGAGGGCAGGAGTCCACTGCACCAGCCGACTGGCACAATCAAGCAGGCTGGGTATGAGCCCTGGTCATTTTCTCTCTGTAATCACACACAGGAAGAAAACCCCTCTACAGTTACTGTCAGTGAAGCACGTTTCTTAAATGTTCCAATTAGGGGGAAAATGGCTGCTGGAATAACATAGGAACTGTGCATGTAATAAAATTAACAATAATATCAGTTTCAAGCAATATTTAGACCTGTGGAGAGTCCTTAAACTTGTTGAGCTCATCCTGATCCCAAGCCTTCTTGGATTGCGTAGGTGCTGCTGTAATTGTCCATTCACACATCCCAACCTTCCAGAGCTGAGTGCAGAGGCCCTGGGGTGGGACCCTTCTGCCCTCTGGACAACACTAACACCTGTCTTTGCCCTCCAGGGAAAGGGGAGGAATCCTACCCGGACCTTCTGGCTCTGGTGATCGCGGTCATCGTGACCATCATCGTGGGTCTGGGCGTGAAGAACTCCGTGGGCTTCAACAACGTCCTCAATGTGCTGAACCTAGCAGTGTGGGTGTTCATCATGATCGCAGGCCTCTTCTTCATCAACGGGAAGTACTGGGCCGAGGGCCAGTTCTTGCCCCATGGCTGGTCAGGGGTGAGTTCTTCCTCAAGGCCTGATGTACCTGTCACACACTCTGCCTCCACCATGCGACCAACCTAGCATAGAGAAACAAGAAAATATTTCTGTGTCCCACCTCTCCAGGGACACCCTTCAACACTGTTAAACCTGAATCTCATTCTAATTTTCTGAAGAAGGGAGTCTTTTCTAAATGTTTATTTGTTTCATGGGCATCCATTGAGATTATATTTTATACAAGTAACAATAACATATTCACTGTTAAGTCACTTCCGATATGCAGAGACTGTGCTAAGCACTTTGAGTATAGTATCTCATTTAATCATCCCAATGATCTTGGGAAGAAAACAGTGACATTCAGATCTTGAAGAGGAAAAGAACTCACACTCAGAGGGTCAAGTTACTTGTTAAACTGTCAGAGTACAAGTGGCAGATCAAGAACTCAAAGCCAGGACTGTTGGACTCCAAAACCTGTGGGAGAACAACTCCTTTCTACAGGCTAAGAGAGACTGATGGAGACACATAGACAAGGCAGTAAAGGAGCCCAGGGAAAGAGAAGCAGATGAGTAATCCAATCCCCATGGAGGGAGCGATGTGATGGGGCTTTGGTGTGCTGCCTGAGTGCTGGTTATAACTCCCACGGCACAGGTGTAGTTCCTGGCAAAGAAATTGACAGAGTATATAGTACAGGGGTTGGTAAGAGAGTGGACTGGGCCAAAAGCACGTTTCCCAAACTGGTCTCTGTGACTTGGGTGGTATAGGATATGAGAATGTCAGAGTGGCAGGTTTGTTATGCTGACAAATGGTTCTAAATTGTGCCTGGCTTCTCTCTAATATAACGAAGGATGCTTATTTTAGGTTTTTATGGTTAAAAACATGAAACCAACCCATTCCTTTTAATGCCAGCCTAAACTTGAGGGCTGGCAAGGGGGTTGGAGGCACTCTGATCTTGTCCCCTCACTTAGAAGGTAAATGAACTGAGGCCAAGAGATGCAGGTCTGCCTAATACTAAAGGCAGAAAGCAAGTGCAAGATTCCGCCTGCTTTGCTTTCGTAGCTTCTGCCGGGGCTGGTTTCTCTCCAGAATATCTAGGGTTGAGAAATCTGTCCTGGAGAACACCCAAAATGGCTTCTGTTTACTCTGAATCACGCTATGCTGTTCAATGCAAAGGAACAAGCAAGAAGGCAGCGTCAGCCCAGACTTGTCATCATCTACTTATCCGTAAGAATTCCACAGAAGCACAAAGTGCGTCCTTTTCTTGGAAGGGATAGATGCTGAAACTGGATGAAACCAGACAAAGAGACAAAGAAATACTGTTGGCTCCATTCTGGAACCCCAAGTCTGTATTTTCTTAGGATACAGATTGTTCCATTCCTATCACATAAGAGAAACAACAAATTAGAGGAGTGAAAAGAATGTTTTCCTTGAACTCAGTTGCATTTTCATCAAAGCACAGGAAAATATTCTCATCATTTGTTTTAAAGAATCTAAGAAGTTACTGGAACATGAACTTACTGATAAGATTTTGCCCATCCATTAACTTCTGTGTTTGAAGGTTTTCAAATCTATCAAGTGGAAAAACTGTTACAGATATGTATAAAGCAGAACAAAACATTCAGTGTTTCATGTGTACACTGTAATGGATTTACAGCAGTTAGAATGGCGGGAGAAGGACTCCCTGAGAGTGGCCCGGCATTGTGCTCTGTAGGTAGCATCTTACTCTTAGAACTCTAGAGCAGATACTGTTATCTCCAACTTATACATCAAGAGTACAAAGTGTGAGAAGCTGGCTAACTCACCTGTTCCTCAAGGCCAGGCTAATATTGCCACCCAGCTCTGAGTGATCCCAAGCTTTTTCTAGACTTCCGAGTATATGTATCCTGCAGGAGTCTCTCTGTAAGAAGTAATACAGAGCAGGTGCTTGGCTTAAATAAAGACACTCAGATCAGAATCTCTTGAGTTGGAGTCCCAGCCCCAGCTGCTGAATTTAGCTTTCTGCCAATGCAGACCTGAAGACAACAGTGATGGCTCCAGTAGCTGTGTTCCTGTCTCCCACATGAGAGACCTGGGTTGCGTTTCCAGTTCCTGGCTTCAGCCAGGCCCAGCCGCAGTCATTGTGGGCATCTGGAGCACAAGCCAGAGATGTGAGTCTCTCTCTGTCTTGTTCTTGCTCTATATTGAAAGCTCTTAAATAAGGTACTAATAAGATAACGAACCTAGCATGTTACATTTCCTTCAAACCTTCACTAAGTCATAGGATTATGGAACTGCAAGAACAGTCTAGTTTCTTATCTTCAGATGGGGTATTGTTAAACCAGGCCAAGAGTATACTGTTTATTAAAACATCCCATCTAAGCCTTTCAGAAGTGTTTCTTTATTCTGCCCTGTACTCGCTCTTGAAGAAGACAAACCCTGTGCTTTGTCCTAGGGTCTTCTCTCTTGGGGGGCTCCTCTTCTCTCATCAGATGTTCCACATTCTTCCTTGGTTAGGAGCCGGAGAAACCACAGGAGTAATAGTGGAGCCAGCCTTTTGCACATCCTAGGTTTTCATCAGTTTTTGTGACAATATCTCAAGTCAAGCATAAAAGGGAAAGGAAGAGTGTTACTTCACATTTCCTTGTAACAAACTCTTTTAGACGAAAATTTTGTTTACTCCTTACAACAGCCCTGCAAATAAGTACAATGATTGCCACTTTTGTTATAAGAGGATTGAAGGTTGGAAAGGTAAAGCCATAGATAGAAGCCATAAATTCAATTGCATCCTGGCTGAGTTGACTCCTTTGCCCCCAAGTTCAGGCCCGTGGAACCAGTCATCTTGCCCACTAAGCTCATGCCAATGCAAACCTATTCTCCTGGGTTTTTTTCATTGACCAACAAAAAACCTTGGCTGGCATTTTGGATTTTTGCTAGCTACAAGACCATTGCCCCTGAAAGAAAACCTCAAATATGTGTTGTAAGTATCAGTGAGCACAAAGAACAGCCAGCTTCCTCACTAGAGAACAGACCTGCCCTAGTCTTCCTCATCAACTTTGGTTCCACATCATTTTTCCAGTCCAGCCAAGCTGTTCTGAATGTAGATTCCACCTTTTAAGACTTGATATGCTTTCGGGTGCATATTATCGTCATGGTAAGCAACATGTCTCCCACTCTCACCCAACAAGACTCAGCAAAAGTGTAGCTTGCCAACTACCTGACCTTCTTTCCTTGGGGAATCTGTGGCCCAATCACTGAATAGGGGTTAGGGGAGGGTTCCAGCCCTCTTTATTTTCCAATCACTGTGGGTGGACAGGATGGGGGGAAGCCACTGTGGAGGGAATGCTTTGTAAGCAAGTGTGCCTTGAAACACAACCCCCAAGGACTTTGAAAGGGTTAATGGACAATCCGTCTTCTGGCCATGGACCCTCTGCAGCCTCCATTCTCCTGCTCCTGCCACTTTCTTCCAAAGAAAATAGCTTCAGGAACGGTTTACTCACTCACAGGGTCAAATGCTTCTGTGGTCTTGAAGAGCTTAAGAACAACAAACATTTTCCCCTATATCAAGTAACTTTAGCCTTCAGCTGAACCCCTGCTTCCAGCTGCAGTTCTTCAGCCCCCAGTGTCGGATGTGTGTTCCCTTTATGTTATTTGTTCTTGATGCTATCTTAAAGCTTTTCTTATGCCGAATGGGAGACTCTACAAACACAAACAGCTTCTAGGAAAATGGCCCAGAACAAGCAGTGGTGGGGAATTCTGACAGCCCGCAAAGAAAAAGCTGCTTTTCCTGATCTCCGTATCTGAATCCATTTGTTGGAACCAATTAGGACATTCCACTGTCACTAGGGACAGGCTGCTAATAGAGCCAGGGGCATGAGAGTGGTAGACAATGCTATTAAAGTTAGAGTTTTGTCTCATTACCTTGGAAGTGAATTACATAAAGATGTCTAATGATCTCCTAACATCTGGCAGACTGACCATGGCAGAATGTGGGAAGACTGCCTCATCCTAATGCCTGTCAAACATTATCAAGCTGGGGGTGGGGGAGATTTAGGGACTCCACACACTGGGCAGCAGGCCACTAATGACATTGCTTTTGACAACTCGTGAAAGGGCGGTCCTCTAGCAGCTGAGGCACAAGCTGCTTCCCTGCAAAGCTCTGAGGAGGGCTGAGCCCATTCTGGAGCGTCTGGCTGAACGTTAGCTCAAGGCTGACTTGGGAAAACGGTTTCAGCTCTGTCATCAAATGTAAGTCAGTCCTGTTTTGTTTTTATTTTTCATGATTTGAAACATTAAAAGAAAGATTAGGGATACCATAGCAGTGAACCCAGAAACACACACACACATTTAGCTACCCATTTTACTCACGGATGCTCACCCCTGGGTACACACACATTCTTTCATGCAGGGAAGGGAATCCTTACTCATCAGCCTCAGTAGCCACATCTGAGGTCTAGATCAAATGAAGCAGAAAAAAGTTTCTCTGATCATCTGGGTAGAGACACGTCCACACACCATTTCACTTCATGACTCTCATATGTACCCGATCAAGGGCCATTTGCTGGAGAAAGAAAAATTTGTACAAACTAACTTGAGTGAAAAGGGAAAGTTTAAGGTTTATTTATTTTTATTGGGAAGGCAGATTTACAGAGAGAAGGCAAAAGAGGGAGAGAGAGAGAGACAGATCTTCCATCCATTGGTTCACTCCCCAAGTGGCTACAATGGCCGGAGCTGAGCTGATCCAAAGCCAGGAGCCGGGGACTTCTTCTAGGTGTCCCAAGTGGGCTTCGGGCCACCCTCTACTGCTTTCCCAGGCCACAAGCAGGGAGCTGGGTGGGAAGTGAAGCATCTGAGACACCACCAGTGCTCATATGGGATCCCAGCGCAGGTCAGGTTAAGACTTTAGCCACTAGGCTATCCCACCGGGCCCATGCAGGCCTTTTTGACCCTAGTGAGCGAGCTTGTCTTTCTTCATGTAGCTCCACTTCCCAGCCCCAATCGCTATCCTTCATGGTCTATTCTGTGTGCCAGAAGACCCCCTTACTGATTGCTTCTTCACTGTACTAAGCCAGTGGCTCCACAGGTGGAGGAGAGCACAACCACAGTGTTTCTTCCCCACTCCTCCCAGCCGCAGCATCACATTTGATGGAAGTAACTTTACACTGGACTCTAGGAGTGCCAGTCCTCCCCTGGCCCATGATCTAGGTATGGCAGCACTTCTTAATGTCATCCCCCCTCCCCAAGGCTTCACAATCCCAAGCCTTACATACCTGCCCATACCTGCCTATATTGAAATTATTTCATCTGAGTTAAATTCTTTGGACTGTTCAATGCAGTAGGAACTTCACACATCCTTTGGCTTGGAGAATCTTTCATCAATTATGATGACTTTGGGGCTAGCACAACGGCTCAACTGATGAATCCTCTGCCTGTAAGCACTGGCACCCCACATTTGCAAATTCAGGATAACAGCTTTCTGCTTTGCAAATTCGCACCATCCCTTCCCAATGTGATCATTGTTACTTTTCTGGGAGCTAGTCATTATCAATGATTGCATCCATTCTTTCGTTCATTTGGAAAATCATAGTATTTATGTCACTACAAATAACACAGACATTTATTAATCTTGCTTCATCTGTTACCACAAACATGGTTGCTTTTGAGTTCTTGTAGCATATGTTAGCCTCTGTGCTTCCCAAGGTCAAGCTCAGGGTAGTTTTTTTCCTTGTGACTACATCTTAGCACCAAGCACAGTGTCTTGTATAAGGTAGCACTTCATATGAATTATCAAGTTATAAAAGAAGGAGATGAAAAGAAGGTAGAGCAAGGGGAGTGTGTGCCCTTGGGTTTCAGTTGCTGTAGGAAACTTAACAATCGTACTGCTGGAGGTAAGAGCTGTTGTTTGTAGAGCGCCTGTTGTATTTTAGCACCGCAGTTTACTATCCTGTCTCAATTAGTTCTTAGGACAACCTGGTGAGCTGAAAGTTCTGATTGTCTCTACTTAAGTGATACATCAGGGATTCACCCTAGCTCACCAACCTAAGACAGAAAAGTCAGATCTGACAGCCTACGAAGTCAGCACGCCAACAAGCCCAGCCCTGGCACCGTGTGTAGCTCTGAGGTGCTCTCCCAAGGACACAGTGTCCACTGTCGCAGCAGCTTTGCTCCCTGCCCTTCAGATGCTGGCAGTATCCTCTGCATCTCCCCTGGAGATTCTGTTCTACAAGGTGGACATGCCCAGGCCCCCATCACGCCTCACTCACCCGCACCGTGTGGTGCCCAGCCTGCTACTTTTCCTGACAGCTGATTGCCCTGAATCTGCCTGGTTGTCACCTCAGCTCACTGTATGATTTACAAGTGAGGTGTGTGCATGTGTGTATTTGTGGTTTGGGGTATATCCATGCCTGTGTATACACACATGTGTACCATGTGTATGTGCCTGTATGACTATGTATTGTGTTATTGTATTGTGTATATGCACAAGTGTGTATATATAGGGAGATGTTGTGTGTGTGTGTGTGTGTGTTCAAGAGGAGAAATAAGATAAAGGGGGAGACAGTAGGAAGTGTGTTTACCTTGACCAGGGCTGCTTAGCAAGCGCGTCACCCAACATCTGTTTATGCGAGGAGGCCAGTAACATTTGCTGGAAATGGGAAATTAAGCACATTTTCAAGCCTGTGTTCCAGGCTTGAGGACTGTTTTCTCTTCCTGTATGGAGGCCAAGGATGCTTTCCATCGGATAAAGGACTTTGTTGGAGGGCAAGCAGGAATTCTCTCCTCTCCCAGAAAGTAGCCCTTCCCAATGAGAACTGCTTATGCTGGAGAAAGTCTTACTAGAGTGGACCAGGAATGTCTCAAGTTTTTTTTGTACCACATACTGCTTGCAAGTCTAATGAAGCCTGTGACCCCTTTTAAGAATTACACTTTTAATGAATAATCTAATTATACTGGAATTCAGAAATACCAAGGATACTAAAATATAGTCATAAATATTTCAATGATGATATATTAGTCCTTTAAATATTAATATATCTAATAGTTATAATTTTGAAGTACTGATAGGTAATATGTCAAGCTCTCTGAAATTTTTATTATATCATTTAAAATCCCTCTTGGTGACAGTCATAGGTCCTGTTTGTCAACTGCATTCAACATCAAACGAGATACTAACATACAGCTAGCAGTCAGTGAATGTGAACGCGTCATTTTTGCCAGTAAAATTCCCAAAGCCCCTGAAATCCGTAGGCCCCAGGCCGAGAAGCCTTAGGTTTGGGAATTGAAACCTGAGAGTTCCAGCTGGGAAGGAGCTGGATGGGACAAACCATTGCCACAGAGGAGCAAAGGTTCCTTGTATAAGTTTGGGAAGATCTCCAACTCTACAGGTTCTAACATTCTGTATTGTGTCTTCTTGATGAGAAGTCCATGGGGAAGATAAGAGTTAGAGTTTTGAACAAGTGTCTCCTTGGCACATACTTTGAACTCCATCATATAAACTGAATATAGGGAAAGGGGAAAAGGCCCTTAAGTTAGAGTTTGCATTTGTTCCCTCAACCATACATGTAAGTCAAAAAAAAAAAAAAAAAAAAAAACCTCTTACTTTTTCCTAAAATGACAAACTCCGTGTAAACTGCAATAAATTCTCCAGAAGAAGGTAGCACGTGGGTCCACGAAAGGCTGACCGTCACATCTCAGCTTAGGAAGTCCCTGTTGTTCCTGGTGCTCCTGGGATCTGTCAGACGGCTGTCCAAGACGTTCCTGGGCGCCACCTCCCCAGCTTCCCTCTGCCCTCCTACCTCAGCTAACAAGGTCACACCTGCTTCCAAGAGGAGCCTAAAAGCAAACCGTCACCTCTCTCCCTGATGAAATCGGTGGACTATCTGACCTTCTAAACATTTTTAATATTGTTTCCAATCAACAGAGGTGATCTGAGGGGCCACTAACACTACTTTGGAAAGAGTAATTCTTTGTACAAAAGATATGGCTAGTGCTAGGCCCCCCTGAAGTCAGGGACCAGGAACTCCATCCAGCTCTCCCACGTGGGTGACCATAATCCGCTGCCTCCCAGGTGTATTAGCAGGAAGCTGACTCAGAAGCACAGGATAGTCAGGACTCAATCCAAGCGCTCCCATACAGGATGGGAACTTAACTCGCTGTGTCACAGTAACCATCCCTGGATATAATTCTTCTCTCCATGTGATAGCTGACATAATTAGCCAGTGTCACTCAGTGATCTCAGGTGTTCAGCAGTAGCTCTAGCACATTTCCACTCTGTACTGCCTGCAGGATGTGGGGCACTTGTGGGTACCGAACTTAACACCCAGGTACTGCCTTGTCCTTCTGCTTCTGACAAATGCCATCATCCATACAGGTGCTGCAGGGAGCAGCCACGTGTTTCTACGCTTTCATTGGCTTTGATATCATCGCCACCACTGGAGAGGAAGCCAAGAATCCCAACACGTCTATTCCTTATGCAATCACAGCCTCCCTGGTCATCTGTCTGACAGCTTATGTGTCTGTAAGTATCAAATGCTGGTGTCCTGTTGATGCTTGTCCTTAAAATGTGGCTCTGGCACTTTGTTCCCTTCTCCATCACAAAGGAGCCCTATCTGTGCTTTCTTAGTGTTGGGATTGCCGTATAACCCATAAACCCATTTCAAGGAAGAAGTTGGGACCCAAAGTGGAGAAGAAGAGAAGCCCCAAGCCATGACTCTGGCCTCAGTCTCTGAGTCTCCATCTTCACTGCTCCCTGTGCACAGGCCAGGGGTGCCTGCCCCCACCCCAGGGCATGGTGTGCAGGGAATGGGCCGCCGTCCAAGCAGCTCAGGTCATAGGCTGGCAGTAACGGGCGTGTGCAAGCACAGGCATTGTGGGTCTCTGTGCACATCTGTCAATTGCTCTTCTGTCTTCTGGGAGCTTCCCGGCAGCAAAGAGGCTAGGCGGAGCGAGGAGACAGAAGACATTGTCCTCGAGAGACTTGCTTTCCTCTGCATCCAGGCAGGAAGAGGCAGCCTCTCACTCAGCTGTGGCTCCCTTGTTTTACTCTCAACTCCAACCCAGCCTCTGGGTTTCCCTGTCCAGGACAGGCCTCAGAAGAAAGCCTTCATCCATGTCTGCTCAGGGTCATACTCAAGCATCCCCTCACACTTACCATCTCTCAGTCCCTGTTCCAGCAGTCAGAGCACAGAGACTGCTCACCTACATCCAACAGCTGTTGTTCCCCAGCAGACCCTGCCCAGCTGGCAGGCTATCAGGTGTGGCTACAAAAACATTCCCAGGTACTAAAGGCCCTGCTTCCTTGGCTCATCCCATTAGGAGAGACCAGCTGTGGGTAAAGCCTGTCAGCCCGGTTGTCTGTCTTTACCAAAAAGGTTTCTCTAACATCTCTCTAAGGAATCCATACCACCTGACAGCCAAGACAAGCTACAGAAGAGGCTTGCCCTGAAAGCCAGAGCAACACAGCCAGTAGCTGTGGGTGTGGTTTCTAGAAAGTCAGGTGTTTTGTCATCTCCCATTATGTGCACAGCTGCATGTGGATGCATCCTATCCTTACCCAGTTATCCCTGTGGGCAACAAGTTGAGGGAGACAGACGAGGGATGGGGGCAGCAGACACACTGCTCAGTTTCTCCACCAACTCTTCTCTCACATCTCCCTTCATCCAGGGACAGCTCCTGGGCCCCCACACAGCAAAGTCAATCATCGTGGCCTCCCTCCCTCTGAAAGCGCCTTATAGGCTGTGGCTTGCTTCCGTGCATCCACCAACTTCATAACCATCTCATCCACTGGGGCCGGAAGCCTCCCTGTGTGCTTCCCTAAGAATTGGTTCCCTCTCTTCCAGCCAGCCCCACCCCATCCCAACAGTGGGTGCTGCCAGTGCTCATGATCCTGGCACACACTCTTTGTTAGGCTGTGTGGACAGCTGGGCTATTTGCTCTCATGTCGTCAGCAGACTGCCACTCCACTACCATGTGAGGGGCCAGGTGCTGAGCTGTGGTGGCACATCCTGCCCAGTGCCCAAAGCTTCATTGCAGGATCTGGTTCATGAAGAATAACAAAGCAGAGCTCTGCATCTGACCACCTCTCCTTTCCTTGATTGGCTTCCGCACACCTGGGAGCCCTGTCTCCAGCCAGCTGACCAACGTTGAAAGGAGGGATGTGTGGCAGATCTATGACATGTGGAAGAAGCCTGGTCCTGGTGACCAGCCAGCTGACTCCTGACTCAAGAGGCATACTGATTTTTGTTTAGATGCCATCATTTGTTTGCTGGCCTGCCTGGCTTGGGGGATAAAGCCAGTGGTAGAAAGTAGAAATATGAGTTTTGTTTGGGTCCCATTAAGGAATTGACCATGGATTTCCTAAACAGCTACCTGTGATATTTTGATCTCTTGTGTTCGAGACCCTGAAAGTATAAAAGAAGTAAGAGCCTTGTCCACATCAAGAAAGTGCTCACGGTCACTGCCAGGCCATGGCTTCAATGCCAGGAGCTACAGCTCCTTTCATCTGGTAGGATCTGCCCCTCCCTCCCATTAAATTGTCACTGTAAATTGTACATAGAGCTAAGATACCTGTAGACCTCACATCTGAAACGACCACCAGGAGACCTTCTGGCTGAATCTACTATATTCACATGAGAGGAGAAATATGAAAACCCAGAGCTGTAGAGGCCAAATGACTGGCCTAAATAAAACCATATGCTGGGAAATGGCATTTTCAGACTACTGCATGGACCTCTGCCCGCAGGTCCAGTTCACTTTCCTCTCCAATGAAGCATCCTTCCATGTCCTCAGTCCCCTCTAATGGCTGGCCATGTCTTCTCTTGTTTGAACAGGTGAGCATGATCCTAACACTGATGGTGCCGTATTATGCCATTGACACGGAGTCCCCACTCATGGAGATGTTTGTGGCTCATGGTTTCTACGCTGCGAAATTCGTGGTGGCCATTGGGTCGGTTGCAGGACTGACGGTCAGCCTACTGGGCTCCCTCTTTCCTATGCCCAGGGTCATTTATGCCATGGCTGGTGATGGACTCCTTTTCAGGTAGGGGCTGTGCGCCATGAGACTTATCCTACTCTGCCCTGTCCATGGAGGATGTCCTCTGCTGTCACTCTGACCATAAACTGGATATGAGCACTTTTCCCGAGGACTATGGACCATGCCACATCCTGGAGAGGAGATCAAGTGAAGAGAGCTCAGGCTCCCCGGGTCCCTGAAACCAGTGAATTCAGTAAAAACTGTTGTGTTCCCCAGCTCCTTCCCCCAAACCTGCTTGATTTTGGATGCTCTTTTGTGAAGACAGCAGGTGTCAGGAGGAAGGACACCTTAGGCCAGCCTGCTCCCACCTCTCTCCACAGCCACTCTGAGGCTGAAAAAAAAATTAAAATTGGCAAAGAAAGGACAAGACCTCTGCACAGAACCTAATAACTGTAGCAACAAAAACTGCCATTTATTGAACATTTGCGTAGCTGGTGCTTTGTGGTTAGTGGCCCATTCGGCCCTCATAGTTACTTTCTTTCACAAATGAGAACAGGTCAGGATTTGAAAGGAGGTTGGGAAAAAGCTTGCTTCTAACCCCCTACTGCTGGGGTCTAGAATTTGAGAGCAGAACTGACTGCCCGAATCAGACTTTCAGTCAGTATATTGTTAATCCTCACCCTCTGCATTGACCATGAAGCAGCCCGCAGAAAGAAGGTGGCCCCAACTCTTGGCTCGCATTGCCCACCACACGACCCCATGCCAACTCTTGGCGCTGCAGAGGGAACTAGCTCAGGGATTTTGTCTCCCTGTCAGCTGTCATCTTCGCATTTCCTCTGCAACCCCCTGAAGCCATTTCCATATCATGGGTGCTATGTTTGGAGTGCTGAACTGATCAAGAAGGGGCTATGGTGAGGGAGGCATGATAAACACATTCATCTAAAGGTTGCGAAAGAAAGATTAAGAGGAATATATGCTATGTGATCTCACTCAGGTATGGCATCTGTAACAGTTGATCTGGGAATGTACATTGAACTCAGCACTTCAGGTGGCACTTCTTGCATCAGAGTGCCTGGGTTCAGTTCATGGATTCAATTCGTGACTCCAGCTTCCCGTCAATACAGACCTTGTGAAGCAACGCTAATGGCTCTAGTCATTGGATTTCAGCCTCCCACCTGGGAGACCTTGATTGAGATCCCAGCTCCCAGCTTGGCTCCAGCCCAGCTCTGACCATTGTGGCCACTGGGGGATTAAACAGCTGGTCCAATGTAGCTGCCCTGGGAGGTTCTAGCAGCAGGTTGGACTGGGCCCTTGATTGTTACCTATTTTACCAACTCTTTTGCCCTGGACCTTTGTTGTCAGGCAGTGTTGCTTGGGTTTTAGCACACACCAGAATCCTCTGGAGATCTGTTGAAGCTCAGTCTGCTGAGCCCTATCCACCCCACCCTGATTGAGATGCAGATCTTGGGTGAAATCCTGAACTGCCTCTGACATGCTGTGATGCTGGTAATCCACAGGTCTACAGCCCGAGCAACCCATGACTTCCTCCAATTGTCTTCTTTTCACAGTGAGGCCTGGACCTCAACTCAGACCTTTCTCAAAGACCTACAGTCAGTCAGCTCTTTCTGTGACATAAACAAGTCAGAAACAATAAAGCTTTCCTTAGTACCAAGAATTCAAATCAGTTCTCTTTAAATTATGGTTCAAGTGATTGGGTTTATGCCAACCACGTGGGAGAGCTGAAGTAAGGCACTAGCTCCTGGCTTCAGCCCATCCCAGGCCCATCACAAGTAGTTAGAATATAAACCAACAAGTGGCCAGCACTGTAGCTTACCAGCATCTCATATGGGTGCCAGTTCAAGTCCCAGCTATTCCACTTCTGATTCACCTCCCTACTAATAGCCTGGGAAAGCCCTGCATGATGGCACAGGTACTTGGACCTTTGCACCCACATGGGAGAACTGGAAGAAGCTTCTGATTCCTAGCTTTGAATCACTCTCTTCCTTTCTCTCTCCCCTCTCCCACCCCATCTTTCTGCAACTCTGCCTTTTAAATAAACAAGCAATTTTTTTAAAAAATAAAAGGCAGAATAATGTGAACCAGCAGATAGGAACATTTGTCTCTCTCTCAATAGGGAAGAATTCAATACAATTCTCTGTTTTCCAGAGGATGGACATGCTCCATTAAAACCATGAACTCATGAATTTTAAAAAATAATTATTTAAAAAAGAAGAAAAACATAAAATAAAAGCAACCAATACAAAGTTAATTGGGAGTCAGGATGATTAGGAGTTAACCATATAAACCTATCAGCTGACATTTCTAGTTCCTACTTTGACCATATTGATGCAGGAAACATTGGCAGCTCACCATTACTCTGTTTGCACCTGTCCTTCAGGTTCCTGGCTCATGTCAGCTCCTACACAGAGACTCCCGTGGTGGCCTGCATCGTGTCGGGGTTCCTGGCAGCTCTGCTCTCGCTGTTGGTCAGCCTGAGGGATCTGATAGAGATGATGTCCATTGGCACACTCCTCGCCTACACGCTGGTTTCTGTATGTGTCTTGCTCCTCCGATACCAACCTGAGAGTGATATTGATGGTTTTGTCAAGTTCCTGTCTCAGGAGCACACCAAGAAGAAGGAGGGTGTTCTGGCTGAATGTGAGAAGGAAGTATGTTCTCCTATGAGTGAAGGGGATGAGTTTTCTGGCCCAGCCACCAACACGTGTGGGGCCAAGAACTTACCATCCTTGGGAGACAATGAAATGCTCATAGGGAAATCAGACAAGTCAACCTATAATGTCAACCACCCCAATTACGGTACTGTGGACATGACCACAGGCATAGAAGCTGATGAATCGGAAAACATTTATTTGATCAAATTGAAGAAGCTGATTGGGCCCCGTTACTATACCATGAGAATTCGACTGGGCCTTCCAGGCAAAATGGACCGGCCCACGGCCGCCACAGGGCACACGGTCACCATCTGCGTGCTCCTGCTCTTCATCCTCATGTTCATCTTCTGCTCCTTCATCATCTTTGGTTCTGACTACATTGCAGAGCAGAGCTGGTGGGCCATCCTTCTGGTTGTTCTGATGGTGCTACTGATCAGCGCCCTGGTGTTTGTGATACTGCAGCAGCCAGAGAACCCCAAGAAGTTGCCCTACATGGCCCCGTGCCTGCCCTTCGTGCCTGCCTTTGCCATGCTGGTGAACATCTATCTCATGCTAAAGCTCTCCACTATCACATGGATCCGGTTTGCAGTCTGGTGCTTTGTGGGTAAGTAGCCTCCTCTGGAGCCTCGGGAGCTCCCTTTTAAGGGCTTGAAAAGGTTTGTCCAAAAATGACCTCCCCACTGGGCTAGGCATTTTCATCTCTCATGAAATCCAGCTTGATCTGTGCGTTAGAGTTGGTAAAGCCAGTGTCCCCTTTCTACTGTTGTGGTTCAGGAAGATACTAGTCAAACCATCACTTCACAGTTCTTATAAGAGGGTAATCAATGCAAGGAAATGCCCATTAAAAGTGAATCCGTTTTTTAAGAAAGGACAGAAGTATCGTCATAAAAGAGAGGGATAGGTTGAGTTTATCTTAGAACTAAAACCTGTAAAGCAAGAATTATTCATACGAACTCTTACATACGACAAAATTAAAATAATAATCATGTTCTAACTTTTTAAGTATGCCAAGTTTTTCATAATTAAATATGGATTTATTGGCGTTATTTTTCTCTTAAAATCAAATCATGGCATCATTTAACATCCCACTTTTCATACAGACTTTTGTGACATACACAACGGCTCTTCATCTCAAAGGCCTTTCGTCATCCTTTTTGTTCTAATCATTTTCTCTGAAAATAGCCATTCTCTTTGGGATTTGCTTTCTTCTGTTGTCAATAGCCAGTGTCACTCCATTAGATCCTATAGTGTCCAGAACTTTGGGTGGCCATTCAAGTTGTTCTCTCCAAACTCATTCCCATTGACTTTAAGGAATCCTATACCTTTCTAATTTTACTTTGTGGTCAACTTATCTTGCATCTGTATGATAGGCTTATCATACAATTACCAGTGTTTACAAGATGGCTGGAGATTGAGGCTAGTGATAGCCTGAGAGGTATGTTTAAGTGAAGACTAATTTTAAAGTTTCATAGTGATTATCTTTATGTCTCCCAGCTTGGCAAACCCTAGGGTCCCTGGCATTAAATACATAGCTAAGGAGTATCTTGCCAAGGTTTGACAAATAGAAAAGTAATATAACAAGTGACTCCTGCTTAAAGGAGAGGCAAGACAGCTATCCCTGGACCAAGCGGCTGAGAGGACCAAGACTTTTACTGATGAGTAGTCTGTCTACTCAAGGTCAAGAGCATGGGTATTCAAGGCATGTCCTCTGTGCCTGCAACAAAGAACCCACAGTGTGTGCTCAGGCAATACTTCTTAAGTCGTGACTAAGTCCTCTTCTAGAAGCAGAAAGAAAACTTGCAGCCAGCTAATCAGAAAAGGTTTTGAGGAGGTGGAATGTCAACTGGACAGTAAGGTAAGATTCAGATGGAGAGAAGGGGAAACGAGCCTCAAAGGAAAGGGCATCTGGTTTCCAGCAGATTCCTTGGTGAGGGTGCTGTCCCAATTTTCTATTCTAAGCCTTGCCACGTTTTAGATTTTATGAGGATTTTTTGAGCGGGCTCCACTGACTCAATAATATTTATTCATAATCTCTCACCATCTCTGTTTAGACTTGTTCCACTGGATCATACAGCTAACCAGTAGAGAGAATCTGTTCTGGGTGGATGTAATTGAAGTGAGTAGAGTTGTTTTAGTCATGCATTTGTCAAATGAACGAAGGTTTAGACATAAACATGTGTGAACTTTATTCATCCATGGACTATTAAAGATTGAGGGGGCCTTTAGTAGCTCATACGTTGTTGTTCATGGCATGGGGCCCATTTCGTTGCTAATGTTTCAACTGATTTGAGAGAGCATATGGGCACACTTTAAAAAAAATACTTTATAGTTGTTTTATATTTTTTAGTTGTCTTACATTTTTGTGCATTATAAGAAACCCTAGCCATGCACATGAATCAGGTGACTTCATAAATACTATTGAAGACTGCAGTTTTCTATTTTAAAAGTTAGTCATATCAAAGAAGAAGCACTAGTATAGTAAAAGTGTAATTTGACTATGATGATACATAATGCTTCTACTGTACTTGGTACATATCAGTCATTATTCTCAAAGCTTTACTTATTTGCTTATTTAATCCTCAAAACCATCTCCAATTTACAGATGAGGAATCAGAGGCATTTGGCTCCACTCCCTGAGCTAGCATATAACAGAGCCAAGCTTGAAACTCAAAAGAGCGTGATTCCAGAGTCCTCAGTGGTAACCACTCCACCAAACATAACGGCACGTAAAGAGCTGGAGATAGGAATGATAACATAGTTCATCAACTCCACACCTCTCCCTCTCTGTTCTACAGAGATATAGCCTAAACCTCCAAAAAATTAAACTATGTGCTCAAGGTCGAAACCAAGCTCCTTAAAGAACTATTCAGTACACCCATGCTCAGGTCAAGGGCTCCCACCACATCCCCAGGGTGCCTTGCAGAGTCTTTCTCATCAGATCAGAATACTTGGTGGGGATTAACTAACACAGAAGTTAGAACCAGCTGCTTGGGCACAGAATCTCAGCACTAGGTCCCAGGCATGGCTCAATGTTCTGTTGAACCCTTAGTACTTGCTGAATAAGAAAGCTCCTGTTTTCACTGAAGCTCAGTGCATTTTCTAGCTAATTACACCCAACACCACAAGAGGCATTTTTGCACAAAACTATAAGCTGTAAGAGCCCTTGCTTTTGGAACCAAACAACAGAAAGTTGACATCACAGTTTGCCACTCCTTGGCTTGTGACTCTGGGAAACTCAGTTATCTCCTTGTAGCCTCAGCCGACTCATCTGAAAAAATCAAGTAGTTATGTCAGCATTGAACTGGCTGCTCTTGGGAACTTAAGGAAGAAAACATCAGGGAAAGCAGTAAGGAATATTTATTTCCTGCCTTTGGGGAAAAAAAAGTACTACAGTGTGCCTCAGCATGGCCTGCATAGCTACCATCCCAAAGTACACTGTGAGCCTGCGCTCACTCGTGATTATCAGGCAGAGAACTCCCTAAGAACATGTTGTAATCTTGTTGGGAGCACCATCTCGAGAAACGGGTGCACCCTCACTTGGGAGGATGCCACCCAGAGAACACAGACATCTGTGGGTCAGGAAAGTCCCTGGTAATAACCACACACAGTTCCTACCCACCAGGTGGGCACCTGCTTCTAGCCACACCAGGATAAGGACTGCTGAAGGCTAGCTGCCATGCAATGCAGGTTCACCCACAGCAAGGATTGTCAGTCCGTGGCTGAGCATTAGTACCAACTTATGTGGTTTGGGAATTTTCCCTCCCCCCACCGAGATGTTTCTGATCTGGTTGTCTGACATGGCTGGGCACTGAGAATTGCTTAACAATCACAAGGGCCATTTCAATGCTCAGCTGGGTTTCTACTGTTCTAAACCAGTGGTTCTCAGATCCTCAGCATCCGAGCCGTTAGCAGTCGGAGTCTCAGAAGGCAATGAAAGCAATGCAGGGTTCAACAAGCCTTCTAAGGGATTCTCAGACAGGTTCAGGTTTGCCAACCACTGCTCTTGAGAAAAGGAGAAAAGATTATCAAGCAGGACATGGGATGGGATTACAAAAATTCCATTTTCCAAAAGCGTATGTAAAATATGCCCTCGTCACAAGCCCAAATTGGCTAATAACAAACTTCATGTTCTTCTTGGACAAATCTTTCACCTCCATCAGATGTTTCTTCCTAATCTCTGTGGCTGGCTTCACTCCCCCTGGGAAGAACAGTTAAGATGTTTGAAAATGAAACTTTTTGGGAAACGTCAGCTACTTTTCAAAGAGTTGCAAGGTTAGTCTGAGTCATAACTTCACAATCTTCCTAGATACATTTTTACCCAGCCATCTCTAAATGAATCTTCCTTACAGCCTTTTTGTAACTGTGTTTTGCTAAGCTTATGACCTTGAAAATAATATAACTCAAAGAAGAAATGAGGCAAAAGCTCCAAGGAGATGACCCAGCACGTGTTCCTCCTTCAGATAAGCAGATAATAAAAGCAATCGATGATCATAAATCACAACGAGGTAAAACAGCTGCCTTTGTGTTCCTTCTCTCGTGGCTGACACAGTTTTCTTAAGGGAACATCTCCAGGGGTTGGCTCTGTCTCCAGAAACATGAAACCAGCAGGTGCTCCAGGACAACAACACCCATTGGCAACTTCCAGGGCATCTTTCAGGCTACTGTTCTTTGTGGGCCTGGATTACAAATAATCAGTTGGTAGACTACCTCGCTGCCCCCTCCGCCTTAGCCTGGCAACTACCCAATGTTCATTTGGAATTGTCTCGGTTTAGAGAACAGATAAGATTTGCGCTATTGGAAGTGGACCTTGTGAATCTATACCAAATTATGAACATACCCAGGGGCAGACACACCCTATGGTCTTAACCTGAACGTCACCTGAAATCCTATTAAACGCCAGGCAGGGAAGAAGAGGCAAGGAAAAGGGTCATGAAGTGGGACTGGAAAGGGTCCCAAAATTCGTGATGCTATATCCCATAAATTAGGATTTGAGGTTCTACGGGAGGCAGAGGAGAAAACAGTTGGTCCTTTCAACATCAAGAGCGTGCTCAGAAAAGTTAAACACATCAGGAGAGACAGACTGAGCACGGTAACAGCATTGCTGTGGTTCCCAGAGTGAGTGTGGAGCAGAGGCGCATAGCAGCCCAGGCTGCCTGCTGGCAAAGGGTGCCCCAAGAGGCACAGCAGAAACACAGGAAGGAAGGAGCAGGGCAGCCATAGAAGCAGCCAGGGAATGCAAGATCTCTTATGCATCACAAGAATGGAGAGAGGATCACAGCTGAGGTAGGAAGCCTGGGCTGGGGTATACCGTGAAGCTGCCACAGCCAGCTAGCCAGCTGGGACAGGGCACTGGGCTTCTTTTTGCCACAACACCATGTCTGTAAGATCTGCTCACTGTTTTAGCTCATTCATTCTCCTCACTGTCCACCCCTCACTATGTCCTGCACCACAACGTGTCTGTCCTGTCCAGTATCTGTTCAGTATCTGTGTTGTTATGGACAGAGCTGCTGTGAATATTCTTGGGTGTGATTCTGTGGGACATATGGACACATTTCTGTTAGGCTGCTGTTGAGTCCAACTTGAAGTGCTGGCTCACATGACTGGGGTTGTTTTCATATTGTGCAACATATTGGCATTACCTGTTATGGCCATTATGCATCTTACATAGAATAATGGTCCTCAACCCTCAGAGCATGTATACATTGAGACTCTGGGTTGATATGAGCTGTCAGTTCCTCATCCCTGGGTACTGGGACGGTGGAAAGTTATGAGTGGTTTCCCCCTTTGTTTCTCCGCTTCCCCCAGGAACAACAAGAAGAAATAGCAAATTTGGAAGCAATGGATTCACCCAGTTTTCCCTAAACCTCAATCCTTCCCACCCTGACCAACCATGTAATCATTATTTTAAAAAATAAAATTTACTTTAAAAAAGGAAAGATAACAGTCCTCGTCACCACTTGCACATGGGAACCTGAAGCATAAAGTAACCCAACTTCACATTAGATCAGAGCCAAGCAGAGAACATGGCTGTATCTTAAACCCACCCTTCCTGGCCACACCATACTGAAACAACCTCTTTGTGATTGTGAACTCTGGATGATATTTTTAAAAAAAGGTGTGGGGGGACGAATGGCAGTTGGTGGGGACAGCAGTGGATCGGGAAGACACCGTCTCCACCAGGCTTGCTGTTTTGCAAAGTTCATCTCAGAGCAGTCAAAATCAAAACCCTTTTGGGCAGTGGGCAGGGCTTCCTGCCTCAAAGTACACTCAAAAGAGCAGCCCCGGCCGGCCTGAGAAGCCAGAGAAGCCAGAGCTCTGGGGGCTCTGCGGACCAGGGCTCTCCTCTTCAGCCCACCTTGGTGCCCTCAGAGCAGGAAGCCAGCTGCCTCTGCCCATGGCGCTCATTGCCTTTGCAGAGCTGGGTTTCTGTTTTAAGTTTTCTCCCGTGAGATGGAGACTTGTCTCTCCTGTCCCCTTCATTGGTATAGAAGGTCATCTTCTTGCCAGGATAGAAGCAGGCGAGTAGGTGCTCTGGCATTGATGCTGAAGGTGCTGTGCACCTGGAAGTGGACTTGGCCTTCCCACGTCCTGCCAGCTCTCCAGTTCTATTTCAGTTCCTGGTTTATTGTGCAGTCTTAACTTCTCTGAAATGACAGGTTTAGATATTTTTTTTTTTCCTAAAAGGCTTTCTTGTTACAAAGTGCTTGATTCCGGAAGGAAAGCAATTCAGTGACTAGGAGCATGGTTCTTCCTCTTGTCTAGTCTAACCGGCCAAGTTTTCCACCAGGGAGCTCTGTCGTAAAAGAAGCCAAATCTTCCTTTGCCATGAACAGACTTTCACCTCTGACCGGGCCTGGCATTCAGCGCAGCTGTCCTGTTACAGCTGTGGCTCTTATTAAAACACCAATACACTTCTGGCTGACAATTGGCGGGCCCTGCCCTGGCCACACCATACAGCCCCACCACGACCTAGCAACCAAGAAACAGCTCCCACCCCGCAGGGCAGCCTCCTAAATCCTGCTGCAGCCCAAGCACTGCCTTCACTTTCATCGTGTCCTTAATTAATTAGTCTATTACAGACATAACATGTGGAACTACAGAGCAATAGTTCAAGTGTTTTAAAATAAACAACAGAATTACATGTCCAACTGGAATGAATCATAATATGTATTAATTAGTCATTTTATTCTTATTGCTTTGTTCCAAATGACATCTGGCTTGTGCCGAAGTCAAACCCACCACCAAAGATGAAACGTTGCCATAATGGCTTCCAAAAGAACATGATGCCGGTCCCAGTGACAATGCTAAATAACAATGACCCAAGACTATTTCAAGCAATGATATCAGCATCAGAATCAATGTACAAACTCATAAGGTGGAGTGTTCCTTCTCTACAGGTATATAAAAATATAGGAAAATTTTAGTGTCATCAACTATCAAGTAAAATGCAAGAAATTATTAATGTTTACCCCTGATAAAGACATTGAGTGTAGTTTTCAGAGGATTCTACTTTAGAAAAAAATCCCACAGGATATTAACAAATGAAACCTTCAATAGGAGAGATTTCCTTCAAAAAAATTGAAAGGGCAGTGGCTGGGAAGTGCAGAGGGAGCTAGTAACAGGCTCTCAGACTCCATTTTGCAGTTCACTCCATTTTTGGATATGTCTGAGATTCTTCAAAAGAAAAGGATAAAATGAATTGCTATCCATCTAGTCACACCTCATAGCCAACTCCTGATGGACGGGAGACATACGAGAGTGAGCAGCAGCCTCGATGCTCATTGGTGTAGAGGGCTCTGCCCACTTGCTGCTTGTTGTAAATGATCCCTGCCTTTCTCTGAGCTGCTTCCTTTCTGTCTGTGAAATGCACAATCTTCCCACCACACACACACAAGTGCAGGAGCTACATGAGTGCATCAAAACACCCATGGAAATGTAGAATCAAAAATAAGTGTATTTGAGTACAAAAATTTTTGAAATCTGTATGTACAAAGAGTCTTCAAGATAGTTCATGAAAATACACGTAATGAAAAAATTTGCAGAAATTTCCACTATTTTTGCATTGAAAGGAAGTTTTTCCATTCTATGGTACACACACTAGCGAACAGGCTCCATGGGCTGTAATCAAGACAGTATGCGTGTGATGTGCTATGCTCATTGGTTGCAAAGTACAACAGAAGTGACACTTTATCACAAGACCTCCTCCTGCAGGAGTCGAGGGCAGTCGGATCCAGGTGGATCCACATTCCCAGACATCCCCAGAGTTCCCGGCAACTACCTCATGTTCGCTTCTCCCCGCCAACTGCAGCAAAGGCTAAACGGGAGCAGAAACAAACGCCCTGCTTAGCTGGGGCTCTGTTTACGCCCGCGACACAAAGCCCTCGTTATGTGCGGCAGATGGTGCGTGCTTCTCTCCTCTTCTCTCTCCCTCCTTCCCTCCCACCATTCATTTGTTCCTCTCTGTTTCTTTGTCCCCTCCTCCACACCCCCCCCCAAGCAGCTATTCCTGAACTGTCTTTTGAGGGACAGCAAGCATGAAGGCAGACGGCAGGCCAGGACTGGGACAGTGCTTTAGCCCATGACCACCACTCTCCAGTGTGTGTTGGGTATTCATGAGTGCTTTTCCAAAATAAGCATAGTCAGTATGCAACGCAACACACACACACACACACACACACACACACACACACACACACACACACACACACATGCTCCTTGTCAGACTGGCCACTCCCAAAAAAAACAGCTGTGGATCTAGCCTCTGACTATTTGCTGCACTAAATATTGCTGATAAACCAGGCTGTGGAGGACTGAGTTTGCCAGACTTTGCTACCCAGAGACAACACTGCTCCCACTGCACAAGAGCCCTCTGTCTTTCCCAGCCTTGATTTCTTCTTCTGAAAGAGGTAGCTATTCGAACACACAGACAGATAACCTCCTGAGCCTTTGCCAGCTTTATATATTTATGATTCTATGATCAGTCAAACCAGGATTTTAGAAAATTCCCCTTAAGATAAGGGGATATCTGGAAAATACCCAAATGGTTTGGCAAGAATAGGGCAAATTCTGTTGGAATAAGTCAGGAGCTTGCACGGTGGTACAATGGATTTAGCCACGGCTTTCAACAACAGCATCCCATCATGGAGCACTGATGTGAGTCCCCACTGCTCTGCTTCTGATCTAGCTTCCTGCTAATGCACCTGGAAGGCAGTAAAAGATGGCTCCAAGTGATTAGGCTCCTGCCACCCACAAGGTGGCTCCAGGTTTCAGCCAAACAGAAATCTGGCCATTGTAGCCATTTGACAAGTAAATCAGCAGGTGGAAGGTCTCTCTCTTTTTTTTCCTCTCTTTCCGTGTGTGTGTGTGTGTGTGTGTGTGTGTGTGTGTGTGTGTGTGACTATGACTATGGCTTTCAAAGGAATATATAAATTAAAAATACATTTTAAGAATTGAAATCAATCCAGTGTTCAAACAATGGCCTTGTTAGTGGTTAGTGGCAAGAGAGAGAAGTTAGGGACCCGAGGAAAACAAAGAGGAATGCTCTCTTCAGTGAGGAAATGACTCGCTATGAATAGTCAGAGAAGGGGATCAGAAAGGAAAGAACTGGGTTAGTAGACACAGTGCAGGAGCAGGCAGCATGATTGACACCTGCCTGGATGTTTAGGACAAAGACTTTCTAAAGAGTAACTCTGAGCAAAGGAAAGTGTGTGCTTTGTCACCTGAGGTTCCTACTCAAGTCCCAAAAAAGCTCCCAACAGGATCAGCATGGATCAAATTCCAAAGAAGCTCCAAACAGGGTCAGCACGGTGGTCCTTTCAGAGGAAGCCTTATAGGGGTGTGCTGTTCACCATGAGGGTACTCTCCCCTCCATGACCACCCCCTGCTGCCCGTCAAGAAAGAGTAAAAACTTACACTGGAAAGGATAAGGTTGCTATTTGAGAAGCAATGGCTACATCTGCAAATGATTTTCTCAAACATTCATGACCAATTAGAACTGTAAATCTCTGCTTACTTTGGCTCCTGAGTTGATTTCATGGGGGAGTGGTGGCAGGAGGGAGTCCTTGAAGAGGGAAGGAGAGAAAGTCATTTGAGACAAGGGGGGAGAAACCCAAGTTTAAAAAGACACACACTTCAAGTTCAAAAGTGAGCAGGATTATTCAGGCAGCAGAGGAGCAAGCTTGACTTGCAGCTCCAAGCAAACAGGTACAACAGAGGAGCTGCAAGCTGCACAAATGCCCATAGCATCAGCAAAGACAAAGGCTAGGGACCCAGAAGGAAGAGCCCAGTGACCTGGCCCTGGCACGGCCTCACTAGGCAGAGAACTGCTAGATCTGACACAGTTCCTTATCTCAGGAGAGCCTCCATTTTGGTGGATCATTGCAACTGCCTGTGAAGGTTTAAATGGCATCTCTAAGCTTGAGTCACATTGCTGACTTATTAAATCAGAGACTTCATGACTGGAGCCTGGGCACCAGTGGCCCATGGTGGGGTGGGTAAGTAGCCCAGGGGTTTAGACACAGGCATACCACCTCAGAGTATCTTAGCTCCATTCCCAAATTTGCATCCCTTCCTAGTCTGTCTGAAAGGCAGCCCTGCCACCCATGGGGGAGACAGCAGCCCTGCCACCCATGGGGGAGACCCAGGTTGAGCTCCCATCTCCCAGCTTCCAACAGTTAAGGAGCAATCCAGGGATGGGAGTACAGCATGTCAGGTAATTCCTAAGTGCAACCAAGTTCAAGAACTATCGCTTACTTCATTGTTAGGCTTCCACATGTTTCAGAAGTGTTCTCACTCTCAGAGAAGCTAAGTAAGATATAAAGGTTGAACTGCTACAAGTGCCAGAGACAAGATTCGGACTCAGGGCCCATAGTCCTGCTCATCATACCCCATGACTCCAAGACTACAGTTCTCACCTTTCCAGGCCCTGAGCTTTCACAGACTTTTTTTTTTTATTGTTATTAACATTGTATTATGTGATACAGTTTTATAGGCACTGAGGATTCCCCCCACCCCTCCGACACCCCTTCCCCCATAGTGGATTCCTCCACCTTGCTGCATAACCACAGTTCAAGTTCAGTTGAGATTCCTTCATGGTATATATATACCATGAAGCATATACCTAGCATAAAGTCCAGCATCTTATTGTCCAGATAAGTTCAGTGGCCCCTTGGGGAGACCTTCTCTGGTCTGAAGGTAGAGCTAACAGAGTAAAGTTCCGGTCAGTTAAAATCCCCAACAAAGCATCAGCATCAATATACAACGTTATGGAATTAATTGACATAGTATTGAGTAAACAATATGTTAAAAATAATGCAAGTTCAATTCTTCAAAACATCTGGGTTGAGACAGTATCAATGACAGGTTCAAAAAATAACAAACAACCAAACAAAAATTACAGGTTAAATCAAGGCAAACATGTGGTATCTAACCTTTTGGGATTCGCTCATTTCCCTTAGCATTATAGTTTCCAGTTGGGCCCATTTAGCCACAAAGAACTGCATTTTGTTTTTTTTAATAGCTGAGTAGTATTCCATGGAGTAGATGAACCAAAGCTTTCTTATCCAATCTTCTGCTGATGGGCATTTCGGTTGCTTCCATGTTTTTGCAATTACTGATTGTGCTGCTGTGAACATAGGGATGCATGTTGGTTTGTTGTGAAACGGGTGTTTTGGATATATTCCTAGGAGTGCTATTGCTGGGTCATATGGTATGCAGATTTTGAGTTGTTTGAGTGTTCTCCAGACTAAGAAATTAAGACTCTCACACTAGCTGTTTGTTTAAGGGTTTTTTTGTTTGTTTGTTTGTTTGTTTGTTTGTTTTTGCTTTACTTTGAAAGTCAGAGTTACAGAGAAAGGGGATAAGACAGAGGGAACAAGAGAAAGAGATTTTCCACCTGCTGTTTCATTCCCCAAATAGCCACAAAGGCCAGAGCTGGGCCAATCTGAAGCCAGGAGCCAGAAGCTTCTTCCAGATCTCCCACATGGGTGCAGAGGTGCATAGACTTGGGCCATCATCTACTGCTTTCTTAGGCACATTAGCAGGAAACTGGATGGGAAGCAGAGTGGCTAGGACACAAACCATTTGAGATGCCACTGTCACAGGTAGAGGATTAGCCTACTATACCAGTGGACCCAACTCTCAAACAATTTTCATGTGTTATTCAAAAATTCATAAAGAGACAGATGGTTGACATAGTGGCTAAGGCACCAGTTGGGATACCCACATTCTGTGTTAGGCTGTCTGCACTGAAGATCTGGCTCCACTCTAAGTTCTGAATCCCTACTAGTGTGTACACTGGGAGACAGCAGGTAGCAAGCTGAATGGCTGAATCCTTGCCACCCGTACTGAGGACATGGATTAAGTTCCTTTGCTTCGTGCTGCACTGCTTCAGTCCCACCCAAGCCTGTTGCAGGCATTGTAAGAATGAGCAGGTAGATGGAATCTCTCTCTCAAATTTATTTTGTTTTTCAAGATTCACTACTTATTTTTATTGGAGAGGCAGATTTACAGAGAGAAGGAAAGATCTTCCATGCACTGGTTCACTCCCCAAATGGCCACAATGGTCAGAGCTGAGTTGATCCAAAGCCAATAGCTTCTTCTGGGTCTTCCATGTGGGTGCAGGGTCTCAAGGTTTTTGACCATCCTGTAATGTTTTTCCCAGCCCACAGGCAGGGAGCTGGATGAGAAGTGAAACAGCCAGGACATGAACTGGCACCCATATGAGATGCCAGCACTTGCAGCAGAGGATTATCCAATTAAGCCATTGTGCCAGCCCCTCTCAAACCAAAAAATAGCCATAGAAATTAAATATTAGCCCTTTTTAATGCTGTGTATTCCTGCGACTTGGGGAGATAAATTTCTTTCCCTTGGTTACAAAGGACCTCGACACAGGGAGGTTGCAGTGGACATTTCATGTTCATGTGGAATCGGCATGCCCTCCCCAAGCCACCACGCAGCTTTCTGCAGCTCTCTATAGCCACCCTGTGCAGATGATCACATGGCAGGTGCTCCAAGGGCCGTAACAATGCACACTGCAGACACTCTGAGGACCCAGGGAAGACAGCAGGCAGCTCAGGGGCAACAACATGGGGTACCCTTGGTGAGCAAAGAATGACAGTATGAATCATGGAATAATGCAGGCCTGTTGCTACATGGTGAACCCACAGCTTGAGCTCCTCAGTAGAGGCAGGGTGTCACAAAATGTTACAAAAAGGTTGGGAGTGGTCCTTTGTCAGTGGTCAGTAAGCATTTAACTCAGGGTAGAAAAATGTGCAGTACTGACTGATGGCTGTGCAAATAACACCCTGGATGCCTGCAGGGAACGTGAGCATGGCGGTGGCCAGCAGAGCCCATCCTCAGCTCAGTCTCACCCACAGCCAAACACTGCCATAGACGGAGTGTGCAGGAAAAGTTGTAACTATAGGTTACTGCTTGGAGGATCCCCTAGGGCTTTCAAATAGCATGTTAACCATTGTTTTTCCAAACACATCATCTAGTCCCCCCACGGGTCTCCTGAACTCCAAAGCAACTGCTCATTCACCTGCTCTTCCTCCCTCCCACAATCCTTCTCCCACCGCAGGTATGCTCATCTATTTTGGGTATGGCATCTGGAACAGCACCTTGGAGATCAGCGCGCGAGAAGAGGCCCTGCACCAAAGCACGTACCACAGCTACGCCGTGGATGATCCCTTCTCCGTGGAGGAGGGGTTCTCCTATGCCACAGAGGGTGAGAGCCAGGAGGACTGGGGAGGGCCGACCGAGGACAAAGGCTTCTATTACCAACAGATGTCAGATGCGAAGGCCAGCAGCCGGACCAGTAGCAAAGCGAAGAGCAAAAGCAAGCACAAACAGAACTCAGAGGCCCTGATTGCAAATGACGAGTTAGATTACTCTCCAGAATGAGGGGAAACACACACGAGGGTGGAAATGATGGTGGTTGTTTTGTAGTAACTTAACCTGTGGGCTTTGAAGGCGAAAACTTTTTTTGGCTCTCATTTCACAAACCCAGCCTCTCCCGAAATCGGTCCCCAGTCATAGCCTGTCATTTGCTACTGTTTACTGTTTGGGATTGTTCTGTTGCAAGGTTTCACCCAGGTTCCATAGCTGATCCTCTGGTTTGATAATAATAATAATAATATACTAAATAGGAGGCAACGTGAAAATTCCACTTAAAGTGCAACCATCAGAGCTGATGCTGGCAAACATTTTGATGGTTGCTTCTTCGGGGCTGTCATTGAGACCCTAAGGAAGGACTACCCTTGTTGGACCCCACTGAGGCAGCAGTGCCAAACAGGTGGGTGTGGCTCACGTGGCACCTCAGCCAGCTGAGACCCCCCGGGGTAAAGTCCTGTTCTGAGCGTTGGCAGGCTGGAGTGCGCCTCCTCCGGGCCCCGCTGGGCAAGTGGCTGCTGGTAATTCCTCAGTGAGCCACGCTTTGTCCTGATAGGTCACCCACAACAAAGGTCATGTGAAGATACACGACTCTGCTTTTTACTCACCAGTGTTCTCATTGTCTCCAAATTATAATTGCAAGATCCACTAAAGGTCTGCCACTCTGAGACCACATCCTACAAGGTGTGATGGATAGTCATGCTGTCCCACACTTGGTAAGGAACAAGCCGACCTCAATGCCCAGGAAAGGCTCAACAGGCCTCTCTGGCAGTGAAGGCCGGAAGGGCATGGGTAAAAATTAAGCCCCGGTCAGGCCTTCTCTGCAGCCAGACTCTAAAGGCCCACTGATTCGATGATAGAAGTCAATGGTGCATGATTTCATGGCCCCAGTATGCTGGAAGCAGTGGGTTGTTTGTTCTCTACCCAGATAAAAATCTCCACTAGGCAAGGTGACCTAGCCTCAGAGATCACGTTGCAAATCCTAATCCATATTTCTAAAGTCATAAATTGGGTCGCTTTTAGAGATACGCAACCCCTTGATTGATGGGTGCTACTCTGAAAGCAAAACCAAACAAAAAATCTTTGAAGCACAGCTGCTTAGGTAATTGCATTCCTCAAGATCCCATTTCACTTCTGCGCCTTTCTCCTCTGGGGTTGCTCACTTGAAGGAGTCTTTTTTTTTTTTTTTTTTTTTCTGTGATCTCCCAGAGCAGTTCTACTGAAGCTTGAAGAAAGATCTATCTGGTAAGGTCTAGATTTGATCTATACAAAGGTTTTTAAAAGGGTTTTCAAAGAAACAAGATGGATAAGAATTTGCTGCCAGAAAAAAAAGCACATGGCCTGGGAATTCTCCAAGGGATACCTGTGGCTGACCGGAAACACGGACACGTGGATGTGAAGGGACAATATGGGTTAAGCTGAAATATTGGGAGACAAAATAGCACATTCCTTGCCTTCCCTCTTCTCTACTGATTTCCATTTATGCCAGAAACTTCCAGAACACACCCATGACATTCAAGTCTATCCTTCTTAGACCTTATACCCATGCCATCTTGGCATGTATTATATTCTGCAGAGGAAACCAAGATCTTTAATTATTATTATTATTATTATTCACCAAACACTGATTGAGAAAATATCAACTTCTCAGTGACGGAAAAGAAAAATGTGTTGCCTCTCCTCTTGGGACCCACTGAGGAGCAGTGTAGATTGACAAATGCAGGTAAAACAATCAAACTTGACCAGTTCTCCTGACTGATGCCCTTGGCTTTAATACAACACACAAAGATTGATTACGTCTAGTTTTTTAAAAAATATATATGCTTTTAAATAAATCACGTATTATATACATAACCAGTGCATACCATTTAATTCTAACTGAAATTTTCTACATCTTTTTTCATCCTCCATATTTGTTTAAGATGTGGTTTCCCAAAGTCATTTTGTCGTATTAATGTAGTGTTTGACAATGCTGTGTTTTATTTAAACTAAAGGTATAGTGCCTGGCCCGTGAAATATATCCCTGGATATAAGCTATGCATTGCTGAATTTGCCAATGAGGAAGCACCTAAAAAAATCAAGAACTGGTAGTAAAAACAAGAAGTACTCTTCCAATATGAAGAAATAAATCTTTTTCCATGAGAACAGAGAATTGAATAGATCACTAAACTCCACAGCTGAGCTCTGAGCTAGGATTTCCTAGTGCTACATGCCTGGCATATAGTGGTTACTCAATCAGTACCTAATGGCTGGAGGAAAAGTAAGTGGGAAGGACAATGAATTGTTTAGAGATCAATCATGATAGAAAGATAGAAACCCAGCCCTTCAGAATTAGAGCAAGAATCAGCAGTGAGGGTTCCTGTGAGATGAAGGCATTGCACTGTGGGGTACAGTTCAGATTTGGACAAGGGCTGCTTCCACTGGGGAGCTCATGAAGGATGCGGCACTTGTGTTGTATGGAATGAGCAGACAGAACGGGCAGGGCCTTTCCAGCTAGGAATGGGAGAGAGATCTACCCAGTAGAGGGTCCTGGTGAGTCTGGGGACCACTGTGACTGACAGCCATCCCCTGACTGGTGATTGCATTTTGCCTCCTTCAAGGGAACCCAAAAAGCTAGCTAGACTGGAATTAATGATTTATACATGATTTGTATGTGGAACAATGAGAAATATGAGGAAAGCAACCTTGGGTTCACTCACAGACTTGAATGTCAGACTGAGCTAGCTAGCTTTCCTTGGGTGGGATAAGATTTGGGGACATGATGACAGTAGAAAGGAGGGCCATTTGGACTTTAAGGAAACTGAGGCAGCATATTGTATGTGCATATTCAAAGACTTAGCAAATCACATGCTCGGGCTGATATAACAAACAAAAGGGAGAGAAAGCTCACATGGAAAGCAGTGTCTGATTCTTCTATGTGGGGTTCCACCACCAGCCTAGGAGAAACGGACGCATCTAACATCTGAATAGGCACTCAGTTATTCACAGACACCCAAACTTCTCAACTTTTCTATCTGTGCAATTTACACAGTAAAACCTCTGCTCTGGGTTTTAGTCAGGTTGGGCCCCTTGGGCTAGCAAAAGGAGCTGATAGATAGAATTAAGAAAATAACCAAAATTCTTACAACAGCTGAATCAAATTCCTGCCTACATAGTGGTTATAGTAAGCTATCTAATTAAACAGGGAGCAAAAAGTATTGAATTTAGCATTCCATCCGTCTCCAGAAGATAAAGATCAGAGAGGATATATCCGTATAAGCCCAGGAATTTATTGGTAATAAAAACACAAACTCCTTTTAAGAAATGTGTTAATTCTAGTGACAAGAGTTGATCAACCTGGCAGCTTTTAAATCGTGCTTGGTGGAAGTCCACCGTGCCAAGGAATACCTCCACTGCAGCAGAAACAGAAACTGCATCTGTTTGAGAATTCACCTGGAAGACAGGCAACGGCTGCCCCTCTTCCCACTCACTGCTTAAGTCAGGGGCACGGAGTCAGTGAGAAAACCGCAGCAAATCAGCCACAGATTCGCTTAATTTTGAATCTCAGATCAGAAAATAGGAAGTCAGAAATTAGGAACGGGGTCCAAAGCCAGAGCCAGGCTTTGCTCAAGGAGCCCCAGTAGCAAGGAGTAATCCACTCAGAATGAAGCCTCAGGTCCATTCAGAGATGGCCTTCATTTCCTTCTTGTGAGACGGGGTGGAAGAGAGCAGAGGAAACCCACTCCTAAAATGACCGCTGGTGACTGCAGCCCATCTGGAACAAGACTTGTCAAAGTGGTTGTCTATCCTAACTTAGCATAGAGTTTCTGTGCTGCCTAGCACTAGAGACCACCTGTCCCCAGAGCCCTTTGGATAACTCCAGGAGAGAGAGGTCAACCTTGATGGCTGGCCATGCAAGAGCCAGTGCTTGTAATTAAACACAAGAGGAAGCCTCCCGAACAGCAACATCACCACAATGCTGTGCCCAGGGCATGCTACATTTTAGTTCTCAGTTGCAATGGTGTGAGTGATTTTAAAAAGCACTTCTCCACACAGAACTGTCCAGCGGAGAGGCTGTTGGCCTTTCCGGTCAGGAGCAACTTCCTTTCGCCCACGTTCTCTTTCACTCGGCTTCAGTTGCAATCACCCTTTCTGAACCACCTCAGCAGCTGCCTTTTGCCAAAACGTTTTTGCTAAAGAAGGGAAAATGTTCCTCTCTTTAGGATTAGTGGGAGCTCTGAAGCTCATCAAAAGTGAACATGTGTTCTACAGCATCAACTAGAATAGTGTTAGACATCACCAAGCAGCACTCCACATGCATGGAATTACAAAACCCGGACAGGACTTTCACAAAATTGGCTTGGGGGCTTCAAGTCCTCCGCCCGTTGGCTGCCCCTGATCCCTTCCTCTTTGAGAGCATTAGTGCATGTTTGGTTCACATAAGGAATGGAGATGGCTTGTTTTCGAACCAGGAAACAGGGATAGCCTGAATTTTTATGTTATGTTCCTCTGTGCTTTGTAAATGTTTTTTCTCTGAAACTTCCCTGACATTGACAATGGTGGCATTGGTTAACAGAAGTTGTGGGTCACATGCATTTCTCTGCAAGTGCAGACGTTGAAGGATTGTGTTCATTCGGATGCGGGGATAACGGGATTGCTCCCTGAACATCCCTTTGTCGGTCTTGGCAGTTACTGATGCACAGTTCCAAAGTTGAGAATTTACACTGGACATCATAAACCCACACTTTCCAAAGCAAAGGCACTGTTATTGTTATGATAGCGCATAAATACCTCAACTGTCTGGACTGAGAGAAGGGGCTGCAGGTTCCTAAGAGAGCAGCTATGTCTCATTCCATGTAGTCACACCCTCTGACACCAGGACTCTAGCTTTTCTCACTGTGGAAAAGAAATGCTACTGTGTATGTCCTACCCAAAGTTATAAATATACAGCTTGTACACTTTCCTAACGTATTTCGTTTCTGTTTGGTCCTTGAAAAGTACAACTTGCATCTTAAGATGGTAATTTCTGGTGTCGTTCTCTGCTATTTTTTTTTTTTGGTATGAAATTGCTGTATTTGTTGAAGTTTCTTCGTTTTGTGGTTATTAATCCCCATTGGTGCACTGTACAATGGGGTGTTGTAGTGTATCATGAGGAAAGAAATAATATGCAGATATGTTATGGAGTGTGCTTTATTTTCAAATGACTGTGATGTTGACAATATATTAATTTATCAAGATACTAAAGGAAAATTCTAAATTTACCAAAATGTGTATATTTTAATAAATGCATAAAGCTTTATTGTGTGCCTTTAAATTTTAAAATGGGCTTATAAAGAAAGTAACAACTGTGTCTTACTATAAAATATACATAGTGATGTAAAACTAAACAAGATAGCCTCCAGAAGACTATCAAGGAAGAGAAAGCAAGAAAAAAGTGGGGAGGGTTCCCACATTCTGTTACCCTTAACCAGTACCTGAAGTCTGTTAACTTTGTTTCCATTCTAAAATGGAGCTGACCAAGTGAATCTTGCCTTAAGTGTTCCAATCTTCGTTTGTAGACAAGCCAGAAAAATGAGCTCATTTTGAAACTAACTGCATTATTGTGGAAAATTCATTTTCAGAATAAAAACTATTTTAAAACTTACAGCTAGTCGACTAATAACATTGAAGCTTGAAGGAAGTCAGTGCCATCCCACCTTTTTAAAAAGCATTTGATTTCCCTGAGGTGAGCATAAAAATTCCACTTGGGTAAACCCAGGAAAACACAAGTGTTTCCATCTCCCACATACCATTTTCTTTGGGAAGATACAGGGTTGTTGCTGGTGCCTGTGTAGCACACCACTGCTCCAATCAGCCCCTCCCACCAGGACCACTACGCCAACCATAGCGCCCTCCACCCTCAGTACCATCCTGCATTTAATGGGGAACATCCCATGGGTTGCCTTCATTCACTTTCAGGATAGATTGATGGAATGTTACCTGCTTGCAGGTCCAAACCTAATTACACAGCATTAGTGGTGACTTATGATTTTCTGATGATCCAGATAAGGACATCCAGACAAGAGGCAGAGGGGGTGTGGCAGGCTGACACACGCATGTGAGACTCAAAGGACCAGCGGCAGCTTCATTCCCTCTGCCTCACTGATCTGCTTACCAAAGGTCCACCTGCCTGGGCTCCAGGGAGGAGAACCTCAAATGTATTAACTCACATATCACAGTCTTCTTCCTGTGTCACCTCTTACAGATGACTGGATTTCTTTGGGATAAATTCTCAGCCTTCCCAGTCTACCCTCCCTCCATCTCACTGCTTCCCAAAACGAGCACCTAGAAACAGGCCGCTTGCAACTCTGAGCTCACACGTGGGGTGAGGAAGGAGAACACTTAAGACCTGGGGGGGGGGGTCTGGCCCTTAAACAGAGGCTCCTGTCGAATCCCAGGACTAGTGACCCGCGAATAGGGACTTGTCCATTCCGCCATGTGGATCTGGCATTGAACTTGTGTGGTTCCTACTGGTCTTTACTGGTCACTTCAGAACCTGTTGTACATGGCCCCTAAACTGGGAAACCACAACCTGAGGTTTGAGTATCCAGGCATGTCCTTTACGATTCCAGCATTGCCACTTGGAAGCTTTCCTCTTTGAAGCCTAGAGCCATTGTGGCAGCCTGCTGGTGAGAAAGACCATGAACTTCATGGGAATCTGGAGTGTTCATTGCTAAACATAACCATTATTTTTTTTAACGTGATCTCTATTTATGAATTCATCTACATAGTACATTAGATTCTAACTGAAGTTCAAAGTTGCTTTTTAATTTGATCAGAATTTTGTTGCCAAAGTAGTTTATATATGTTCTTTTTTCTGACATTTCACTATCATTATTATCATTTTATGATACAGTTCCATAGGCCCCTGGGATTTTCCTTACCCCCTCCCCGATTTCTTCCTCCCTCACCTAGTTCCTCTATATCATTACTAACATACAGTTCTTCATACACAGTCATATGTCCATCATTGCGTCCATGGACAATGGCAGCGAGTCCAGCATCCTATTGTCAAGATATAGTACACAGTTTCATTGCAAGTCCATCTTTGTCTGGAAGTAGAAATACATACTATATTGTATCCTTACATCTGGATGTTAGTCTCCATTTTACAGCTACTGTACATCCCCTTAAATGAAAAATTATAATAAAAAATTGACAATAAAAAGAAAAATAGAAATTTACAATGCCATGAAGTTAAATGACATGTTACTAGATATGACAATCTCCATGACACAGTTACTATACATCCTCTTCAATGAAAAGCCACAAAACAAAATCA
Source organism: Ochotona curzoniae (assembly GCF_017591425.1). Lineage (NCBI taxonomy): Eukaryota > Metazoa > Chordata > Mammalia > Lagomorpha > Ochotonidae > Ochotona > Ochotona curzoniae. The sequence continues at coordinate 29,119,586 of NW_024467096.1, forward strand.
ATGTCAGGGAGAAAAAAGAAATTAACAACACCATGAAGTTAAATAACATGTTACAAAATGCCTAACGTGTAGCTGAAGAGATGAAAATCAAGAACCTTCTTGAAGAAAATGATGCTGCTGTATGATCTACGAGTCATTGAATGATTTAATCAGAAGAAAGTGTTTTGGAGAGATGAAACTAACAGAAAACAACAAAACCCATGCGATATAGTTTCCGCTGATTTTTGTTGGTGAAGTTTGTCTCTTCTAGACAATAAATAGATGGGTTTTGTTTTTAATCCAGTCTACTAATCTATGACATTTGACTGAGCTTAAGCATTTACATTCAGAGTTTAACATGTATGGGTGATACTTTGGTCCTGTCATTTTAGGAATGGGTTGTTCATTGGTTAGTCTTCTGTTGTCATTTTACTGGGATGTTCTTCCCGTTTGCCTTTGGTTTTGGTAGGTGCTATTCCTCTTCTCTGTCAAGAGAACATCTTGAAATATCATTTGTAGGGCAGGTTTGAAAGAGGCAAATTCTTTTAACTTTTCTTTACTGTGGAAGAGTTTTACTTCATTTTCAAAGAAAAAACCAAGCTTTGCTGGATATGTTGTCCTAGGCCGACAATTTTTTGCTGTTAGAATCTGGAATATGTCACTCCATTCTCTTCTTGCCTGTAGAGTTTCGGATGAGAGATCTCCTGTGAGTTTAATTAACATTCCTTTATATGTCAATTGATTTTTTTCACGTGCACATTTAAGTTTCTTTTCCTTATGTTCGATTGAGGAGAGCTTGACAATCATGTTCTTGGTGAAGATCGTTTTTGGTCAAGCCTGTTGGGAGTTCTGTGCCCCTCCTGGATGTTGTTTCCCAATTCTTTCTCTAGATGAGGGAAATTTTCCTTGATTATTTCATTAAATATATTTGCAAACTCAGCAAACCATTATTAAACTTAGATTCTACACACCTACCTTTAACTCTACTGAAAACAAAGGTAAGCAATACTCAAAACTAACGGTTATACTACATTTTACTATTTTATCTGCCTTTGAGGTTATTCACAACTATTACATTAAAATGGGAGAAACATTATGTGATTATGAATCACTGCACATCTCTCAACATCAATTATACTAAGTTCATGCTGAAACTCAGTCTTGGTGGGAAACTGGCAGATGGTACAAAATCAGGGGAGCTCACTCTAAACCTTCACAAGCACATCACTCACTGCTCCTGCCCGCTGTGATGTCAGTGCATCATTAACCCACCCAGTTTTTGTAGACTCTCACTCCTTCCACACCGCTACCCGGAGAGGGAAAAGCCTGAACAAACGTTTTTCCCTTCTAACATATTTCTATTTCTCTTCCTCTGTGCATCATTTTGCAAAAACAGAAGGGGCTAGATTTGCACTCCACTTTCTGACAGAGACACCTGCTACATGTCATCCTTCCTCTTGAGGATTGCAGCATCATCAAGGCACTACAGTTGGTGACCAAGAGGAATCATAGGACAGTCTGGAACTAGCGATTATCAGAGTCAAAAATATATGGATCAATTTCCCAAAATACATTCCCCCTTATACAAACCAAAGAATTAAAAATTCAATCAATAATAAGCATTGGAGAGGATCTGAAGAAATTTGAACACTTGTAGACTGTTTGATGGGAATGTATATTATAGCTGCTATTAAAAAAAAATGTTTGGCAGTTTCTCAAAATACTCCAGAGGAAATGACTATAGGATCCAGCAATCTCACTTCTGTGTGTTCAGACAGAATTAAAAGCAAGGTTTCGAAGAGATGTATGTACATCCCAGGTCTTTGCAGCATTTCACAACAGCTAAACCATGGATGCAGCCCAAGTATCTGTCAGCAGATGAACGGATAAGCAAGCTAGAGTCTATACGACAGAGTGCTCGGCCTTCAAGGAGAGGACACTGTGCATGGACTACAGTGCCGGTGAACTATGAGGAAATTACATTAGATGAAAGTTACCCAGTCACAAAAACAGTAACATTGTGTAATTCCACAGGAATTATTCTACAGGAAGTACTTGGAGCAGACCACGTCATAATGACAAGCTGCGTCGGGGTTATTTGGGGATCAGAGCTGCTGTAGAGTCATCTTCCTCTTGGGCCCTAACTTCAAACCATTGTAAAATGAAGAACTCCGTGAGAAATGTGAGGGATCCCCATACAACTGCACATCCAACCAACAGCTCTGCAGCAGTAGGGCCCCACCTAGCAATAGTTCACTCTGGTTCTACAGGCAGATCCTTTCTGAGCCCAATTCCCTTCCAGTGCTTTGCCCACATGCTTCACCTGGGAACGACCTGGAATTGATCCTTCCAGTCTCGTGTTGGTTTCTTTCGTGTGCAGGGCAGCAAAATGTAGTAGGGTTGGCTCTGTGACTTAGTAGGCTAAGCTTCTGCCTGCAATGCCAGCAACCCAAATGGACATTGGCTCCACTTCCCAACCAACACCCTGCTTGTGGCCTGGGAAAGTGGCAGCAGATGCCGTAATTCTTCTTGGGCCCCTGTAGCCCCATGAGAGCTCTCTCACTCTCTCCCAGTCTCTCACATCTTTCAAATACAATCGTAATAATAATAATCAAAATAAAAAATTTTTTTAAATGATCGCCATGAGACTCAGAGAGAAAACCATAAATCCCAATTTCTTGGTATAGAAGTTCAGATTCTCCAAGCTTTCCTACCAAATTTTTGTAAGCCTGCTGCTTACCGTCAGAGACCGTTAGAGTGTTTTCGGGAAAGAATGAGCCTTCTGTAAGTCAATTAACTCATGAGATAAGTAATGGGGCAGCCTTTCCTTCAGAGAAGGGAACTACAAATGATTTGTGAGTCTAATTAACTTCAAACACAGCAACAGGAATGCAATTTGGAACAGAATCCAAAAAGGAAACAGCCCATCCAAATTCAATTCTGGTGGCTGAGAGACTGTGATTGAATTTCCTGAGTACAGACACCCCTAACAGGGTGGGATGAGGAAGGCGGTTGCCTGGCAATGGGGTTTCCCAGGCCTATGAAGTTTTATTTCCAAAGCAGCCCCTTGCATGTATGGGGATTCAGTTGGTTCAAGGTATGGATCCAATGCTTTCAACTTCCTTACCCTGTCTTGTACCTCCCCTAACCTTGTTCTTTGTACTCTTGTATCAACTATCAGAATGTGGAGACTGGGCTAAAGAGAGAAAGGCAAGGAGGAGGCATTCTACACAGGATTCTCCCACAAGGCCAGGGCAGCTGTGAGCCTCGGGCACCAGCGGAAGGAAGCAGCTCTGCCTGGTGTGCTACCTGATGCTGCAGCTCCTTCACTGGCCACTGATGCTGGCATTTCCCCAGCAGAAAGGGGAGCTTCAGCTGCCATCACACTTAACCCCCTTGCACAGAGAAATGCTACATCTTCACTCCCCAGTGCTGAGATCTGAAAGACTGATGTCATGGGCTGCTTCCCAGAAAATGAGTTTTCACACACCGTGGGCAAAGGTGATAAGGTCCCTGACTGCCTGAGAAGGGAGGACTCCTGAAGGGAAGCCCCAAAGACTGCAAGAGAGACCGGGCTCCGCAGCTGGCTATGTCAGCACAAGCAAGCCACTTCCTGTTTCTCATCTGGAAATAAGCAAGTGTCACACGATCTTTAACTTCCCAGGCTATTGCCAGGAAGGTGGTGTGCACCCTCCCTGGCTGCCAGTGTGCACTCACACCAGGTATAGAGCCTGGGATATGAAAGGCATGCAGTACACATTTGTTGAACCCCAGCTATAGCAACTACCTAGGTTGCCTTGTACCTACACAGCTGGGAGAAAAGCAGCCAGTAGCTGGCAGACATTCTAAGCCTGGATAATATCAAATCTGTATTAACCATACTAGTGTGCCAGCAGAGTTGCTATTCCATTCTATTTTTCTTTTTAAAATATATATGGGGAAGGTGATGAATGCCAGGCTGGGATGCACCACCCAGGTCCCAGGAGAAAGGATTGCAGATCACCTGGGAGGAGGGTATGGGGATGTGTTAGACTGGGAGCTGCTGAGAGTATGTTTTACAGGGGAGGAATGATTTCTGTGGGCTTCCATGGGCCTAGTCACCACACTTGCAGGTACGCAAAGAAGCTGAGATAGAGTGGTTTGGAGGTGGGAAAGCAGAGGGCATGTCTGGATCAGGCCACAGCACCCACTCACATGTAAGACCTGGGCTGGGCTAAATAGCATTGCTCACCACTCACTGGTACATGCAAAAGCTGGGGCTGAGGAGGTATGCCTAGCTGGGCTAGGCTGCAATACCTACCTGTGAGTATCATACCATGGGGCGTTCATGTCAGGCTGTGCAGCAACACCCACCAGAACACGAGAGAACCAAATGTGGGGCAGATTCTGCAGGGAGCTTATATGCTTACCTTAATGGGAATGCAGCACCCACCAGTTTGCATGGACACCCAGAGATGGTGACAGGCCAAGCCAGGCTGAACCATGGAACTCACCTGACAGGAACCCACCTGATACTTGCAGGAGCTGGGGCTGGGAGAAAGCCAGGCTGGGCCAGGTTTCAGCTCCTGCTGGCATGCAGGAGAGCCTGGCTGGGCTGGGCTGGGCTGCAACACCCACCAGCAAGAGCTGACACTGCAAGTGGGCCATGCTAGGCTTAGTTGAAGCACCTGCCAGCATGCACAAAATCTGAAACTGTGAGCAGGCCTAATAGGAAGACTTTGGGGACTCCCCTCCTGGACTGCAACTCCCACTAGGAAGTGTGATAGCCGGGACTAGGGTCAGCATATGTGTGAGCTGGCTCTGGGGGCAGGCCGGGCTGAGCCAGTCCACAGCACACACTGGTCCAAACGAGAACAAAGATGAGGCATAGATCAGGCCAACTTGGACAGATCACCCACTAGTTCACAAAAAATGATGGTGTTCGGAATGGGTCAGGCTGGGCTAGGCTGCTGCACTCACTAGCAAGAGTGGACTGGAGGCAGGCTGGGCTGAGCTGGGCTATTGGACCTACTACCAATGCTAGACATTGCAGTACCAGGGGCTAGGAGTGGATCAGGTAGAGGAACTTTGAGGACACCTTTGCTGGACCCCTGCTTCCACTGTTGAATAGGAGAGCTAGACTGCAGGCCAGTCTGGAGGCAGGCTAGGAGTACAAAAAAGCTAGAATGGGTATGGACCAGCTGGGCTACATCGCAGCACCTGCTGGGAAGTCCCAAACTGAATGAAAGTCATGCCAGACTAGAATACAGTACCTTCAGGCAAGCACAGATCCAGCTCTGGGAGCAGATCTGGTAAGGAAACTGGGCATTCCTCTGCTAGGCTGTAGATCCACAGTTGATGGACCAGGCTGGTCAAGGCAGCAGCACCCGTTGGCATATGTGTGGGCTGGGTCTGCAGGCAGGTTGGGCTAAACTAAGCTGCAGCACCCACGGGTGTGTACAAAAGCCAGACGTGATGCAGGACAGACTGCGCTAAACAGAAGCAGAGGCATGTATGTGCAAAAACCAGGGCTGGGGGCAGACCTGCTGAGGGTTATTGGGGGTTACCTCAAGTCGGCCATGACACCCCCGGTATGGGTGAGGATTAGGTCTGTGGTGGGCTGGATGGTCTGGGCAGCAGTACCATTGGTACATGTGAGGTATGGGGCTAGGGCAGAACTGACCAAGCAGCCATATCCACCAGTACATGCACTGGCTGAAACAGGTGACAGACCAAACATGACCTTGCACTGGCTGGCGGCCACAGGAGCCAAGTCTGAGGTCATCCTAGATGATGTTTCTTGGGGAACTCCCCAACAAGACTCAGATCCTGGTCACAGGAAAACTTACAGGATATGTAGTCTGACCTTTGAATGCCATGTGTCGGGACTGGGCCTCCTCAGTTACTGATGCCTGTGCAGTGGACAGCACGTCCCGATGCACATGGGGGACGTCAGCCAGCTCATCTAGGCCAGCAGGGGATGCCTCATCAGAGGATAGGAAGCAGAACTTGACAAGTGTCCTGGTCAATACACTAAGGTGGACTTAGCAGATCTTCCCAACCCCAATACAGCGAAGCCAAACATGTCTTATAACCATCAAAACCACTCAAGTAACACGCTTGGGACACTCTTTCCCACATCAGGGTCTCTAAGGCATCTTCAAATGACTGCTCCCCATCCCCAGGTGCTGATGCAATTTCACAGCAAGGAGTGGCAGACACAGGAGAAAAAAAATTGAAACATTTTTCCCACTCACCTTCCTCTATACATCAACTCTCCCTACGCAGTTGGAGACCCACATGGACATACATCCCTCTCAACTATGTTAATAACGTTAAAAATAGAATAAAATAATAACAAACAAGCAAAAAAAACCACAGCATTTGTTGAAGAGAATGAACAGAAATTAAATCTCAGTTTCAGTTTCTTTACATCAATATTGAATTGTTCACCTCTCTGACAGATTCCAGATTCGTTAAATCACCTTTAAAAATTGACTCAGCATAATGGCTCAGTAAACTAATCCTCCACCTTACATCCCACTGTGGCTGTCAGTTCGTGTCCCAGCTGCTCTGCTTCCCATTCAGTTCCTTGCTTGTGTCCTGGGAAAGCAGTCGAGGACAGCCCAAAAGCCTTGGGACCCTGCACCTGCGTGGGAGACCTAGAAGGAACTCCTGGCTCCTACTTTCAGATCAGCACAGCTCTGGCAATTGCAGCCATTAAAGGATGAACCAGAGGATATAAGTTGCTTCTCTCTTTCTCTCCTTCTCTCTGTAAATCTGCCTTTCAAATAAAAATAAAATAAATTCTTTTACAAAGAGAAATTGATTGATCCTAAGAAAGAAAATAATCCAAAATAGAATCAAAAGTTTACATCACATGTTGTTACCCACATAATGCCTAAAATCGGAACCTGTTTAAATTAATTACAGTACACATTAAAAAAAAAAAAGCACTCAATACAGCCTTCCTTACAGGGAATTCCTTCCCCAGGGAATTTGTTCCAATATCTCCTGTAGATATCAAAAGCCACTAATATCTCTTATCTAAAATAAGCTTGTGGATGGAAGATCTCTGCAACTCAGCATCTCAAATGAAAAATAAACAACTCTTTTAAAAGATGCTTAATGATATGAATAATTTTAATGATTATGTTAATTTTTAAGTAGGATGCAAAAAATAATACATGACTTTAATTTTCAAAATGCATGTGTCTTATTACGACATAGAACAATCCCTAGAGGGAGACGAATAGATTGTCGTCTGCATGATTACTCCTGAGAAATCTGACTTGGATAGTTCTGCATTATCTTCCATAAGCTTTGTTCGATTTTTCAGATATTCTTCAAAGCATAATATACATTTCAGATCAGAAATATAATGTAATTAACCTTTAGTTCCTTAGACATACAGACTTTTCAGATATTTGACACTTCCTAAACAATAAATTAAGGGGGCATCCTAGCACCTCTCCCCAAGCAGACACCATTGATAGAAGCTGCCCTCTTGGGGACAGCATCTAGCCTAGTGGTTAGGATACCCACACCCCATGTTGAAGTGACTGGCTTAGAGTCCTGGCTCTGCTCCTGAATTCAGCTTGCTGTTAATGTTCACCCTTCCAGGCTGCAGGTGGAGGTTCAAGTACGCAGATTCCTCTCACCCGCTTGGGATGCTTGGATCATTGAGCTTTACATCCCCAGCTTCACCTGGCCCAGAATGGACTATTGCAAGCATTTGGGGAATGAACCAGCACATGGGAAATAACTGTCCCTCTCTCTTCCTCTGTCTCCCCCTTTAAATCAACAAGAGGAAACAAATAAAGCTTTAGGAATCTACGTAGCATTTTCTGGTTAGTGTGCAAAAATAATTAAGAAACATCAAGGAAAGCAGATGGATAACCTCTCACCAAACCTTCTGGGAGAATGGTGGAGAAGGTTGACCAGCAGTACAATGATGTAGTGCTATCTTTCTCCTATGTGTTCACATATTTTTTTGAGCCCCAAGGGTCAATAAACCAAACAAATAAAATTAGCTGGAATCAGAGTCTGGAATGTTTTTATCCTAGATATAAACAATGAAATGGGTTGAAACTCATTGCTCTGAATAAAGTACTATGATAAATATAGGATGACTGAAGAGTTTGTATCATTAGTAAGCAAAATAAATAAAAATGCTTAATGCTATTTTATTTTAGTCTCTTAATCTTTTGTACATATTTTGTTACAGTGGTACATTTATATAAATAGTTAAATAAACATACACCTAGACTTTTAAAAAGTTACTAAAAATTTACAAAAATCTTTACAATTTAACAGCACAGGTACTAAAGGTACCATGAATCCATGAATCCCATGCCTTGAAGTGGAAGGAAAACACAAAAGGAAAGAAATTTTCTGAGAAGCCATTGCTAGCTTTTTCACCACAAACGCATGACGCCAGACACAGCAAGTGAGCCACGCGAGGGATCTTTATTCTGCAGGGGAGGTCACTATGCAGTGCCCAGTTTAAACCTGAAAGTCACTAATCTTACTCAGACAAGTGGTCCATTAAGAGGGGCCAAGACCTAGGAGATTTACAGTAGTGTTGGGTAAGCAGGCATGCAAGGTGGTGCTGAGTCCAGGATGGTGGGGTCAGGACAGAAGGATGTTTAAGCCACTCCGTACTGCCATAATATGTTTACTGCATCATATTCACAGGGAAAAAATCCTTTCTAAAAAAATAGAATTTAAAAACCACCACTGACTGAAAGAAAATCATCTGAGCCATGCAGGCATGTAGTAGAGAGCTTAGGCCTCTGCTTGATACACCTGCATCCTAGTAGAGTACCTATTCAAGCCCTTCTTCCTGTCCACCTGATTCAGCCCCAGTAGACATAGCCAGGAGGGCAGCTCAAGCTTTTAGGCCCTGTTAGGGTCTTGTTTTGTCCGCCTCCCTCCCTCGGCCCCCAGAAACGACAAAGAGTCTCGCTGGTAATGCAAAGGCAAGCAGTTTATTGCTCCAACATGCTGGGGTCAGACCGTTCTTGGAGCACACAGGCCAGCCAAGGAGGGGTAGGAGCCTGAACCAGAGAAAAGCCACTGATTCTATAGGCCTCTCTTGGCATTAAATACATCAAATGCAGCAAATCAATTTAAAGAATAACACATTATCCAATCAAAATAACACACTTCAAACACATCATGACCATGGGTTCTGGGTATCAATAGCTCATCCTGTTTCCTGGAACTGGACAACTGCCCTGCCACCCTGGTATATTCCATTAGATAGGACTTGTGACACTGGTCAATAGCCCTGACTCATCCTGACTAGGGTGGCATCCCCCAATGGCCCTGGCTTATCCTAACTAAGCAAAGCAGCCGCTTCTTGGCACCAAGGGGCCTGACAGCCTGGCCTAGCATTCTACTATTCTAACACTCTAATATTATACTGACACTCTAACAGCCTCTGACAGTCACATAAGGCACCCCAACAGGGCTCCGGGATTCTTAGCTTGGCCTGGTGCAGCCCTGGTCACTACAGGCATCTTGGAAGTGAAATGGTGAGTAGAAGATTGCTATCTTTCTCTTTCCCTTTCTTCCTCTGTCTATTGAAAATAAATACTTCTTACAAAAGAAAACAACGTAGAATTAAATAACCGGGAAAGAAAGTGTAGTGGCAAAGAATTATATATCATAGTGTCGCTTTATGGCAAACTCTCAAGATTTAATCTTTAAATAAATCCCCTTGCTCAAACAAAGATACATTCTAGTATTTTTCCTAATAACACACTAATTTGAATTCATGAACATGATAAAATTCTACCCTGTTTCCAGAAAATGCCAACCCAGTTAGTGAAAAGAACATAGAAGGAAATTAGAGGCAGTTTTATGGCTTGTCATTAAATAGCAATTTAGTACTTTGAATATGAGGCTGAAACATGTTTTTGCTTTCTTCCCACAAATTCCATGGAGCTTTGTTTCCATCTAACAGATTAGAAGATGGCTACATTTGCAGCTAATTCACTTGCTTCTGTGCCCAGAGTTCCAAGAGCCCACAAAACAGCTTAGCAATTCTTCTTCAGCCCATTTCTCATCTCAGAGGCTGGGCTGTTGTGGTCCTGAGGTCAGCTTGACCACCTAAGGAGATGATGAGGTGAGCAGCCCAGGTGACCATGGAATGAACCATTGATGAACTAAAGCCTCCAGCTTTCAGAAGACAACTGAAGGATAAGCAAGAGGCAGAGCTGCTCTCACCATGGGTGGTAACCAGATGGGACTTGTTAACTCCCAAGGACAGGGCTGGCTGAGACACTCGGGTTCAAGGAGGGTTCAGAGGCCTTCGTGGAGAGCAACTCTCTCACTGGTGACGAAATGCAAGTTGAGCTTGTTCTGGGGACAGCTCCAGGCTTTAGGGATGGCCATCCAAGAGGACATACCCTGTCCTTCTCCCCAGAGAGGCTTACTGGTCGGACCCAACAGGAGACTCTTTTCTTCTGATCAGGACCTCAGGAATGAATCCCAGATCCTCAGCATGGAGGGAGCCTGTTTCTGCATCTTGGCTGGGTCTCTGCTCCTTGAATCCAGAGGGGAGTTCGCGACTGAGAAAGCAGAACTGGGGCTTTTTGTTCTTCCGCCTCTAAGCGAATAACTTTTGAAACAAAAGCAAATCCCTTCTCCCTGCTAGGGGTCTTTCAGGAGTCAAAGTAGCTCAGCTGGACCTCCTGGCCCAGAGTGAGCCCTTGTTTTGTTCTCAAGGTTAAACCAAACTTTAGGAACTTCCAACAGGCGCTATGTAACATGTATTATTGTTTACCGGAGGAGGCCCTATTGAATGAATAAGTTGAAGGCTCTCCAGCACAACCATTTCTTTTCTAGAAACAGTGTGCTCACTGGTTTGGGAATGTTTGTGCACTCCTGTGTCCATCCCCAGTCCTAACAACATTGGAAATCAATCGTGAGTGGTGACCATGGAGGAGCAGGCCCTCCCGTGTGGCTGTACCTTTAATGCACAGATTGTCACCTCATATCATTCATTAAGACTTCAAGGCCTACGAGAGAATTCATTTCCCATGGTATTTAATTCCCCTTATTTCCTGTCACTGGACTGATGGAAAATGAGTCTCTATTTCCTCTTTCAGGGACACAAACATCCAATAGCCCTTCAACTGGAAAGACACTCAGTTCTATTTGTCAGTTCACTGCAGATGAAAAATCCCTCCCTAATATGTCTGTTACAGAATAATGAATATTTGCAGTTAGCATAGCTTTTATGGTTCAGAATCCTACACTAATTTGAATCCAACCTTTTATCAAGTGTCCCTTTCCATCATAATCCATTCCATTTTATTAGGGAATAAACTCCACTCGCAGGTTAGAGCATCGCTCAGTGCCTTTATGAACAGGTTGTAAAGAGGCTAACCCAGGCTGTGGGCTTTCAGGCAATTCACTCAATCTTCTTTGTGTTTCTGTTACCTCATCTGTAAAATGTGGGTGCTGATGGCTGGTGCTCACAGAACTGCTGTTAAACAAGTTAATATTTACACAGAGCATTCGGTGTCATTATTTTGAGCACTTTAGTAACGTATGAAAAAGATATATCTTCTTCCACATTCTCACTCCTGTGCATTTTGTTAAATATCACATAGTTTCATTTCATTAACGCCAAGTAAATTACAACAGCATGATAACTGACCATGAAATCAGAAGACACAAGTTCAAATCCTGTCCTTGATACTAAATCTAAGACCTTGGCCTGTTATTTGGTCTCTCAAAGCCCATTTCCTCACTTGGGAAAAAGAAATTATATTTTCCTTACAGAAAATATAGATTATAATTTATATAGAAAATATGTAGAATATATAAATATATCGAAAATATGGATTATTAGTTTCCTCTAAAATTGATTCTGTTCTTCTCATAAACTTCAATCTAGCTAGGCGTCTAATCACCTGGAAGAAAGACAGGGTCACTGACTGTATGAACATGAAATGTTAGCTCACAGACCTCACCAGCAGCAGGGACACACACTGGACTTCCTGTTCCACTGCTGACCTCCTGAAAACAAAAAGTTGTTTCGATTTGTTTATTATTTATTTGAAGGAAAGAGAGGAATCTTCCATCTGCTGGTTCACTGCCCAAATGGCCAAAAAGGCAGAGATTCGGCCAGGCAGGAGTCAGGAGCCCAGAGCCCCGTGATGGTTTCTTACGTAAGTGGCAGGGGCCCACCATCTCAGGCCATCATCTGCTACCTTCCTGGAAAACATTAGCAGGGAGCTGAATCAGAAACTGAGCAAACAGACTTAAATCAGCCCTCTGAACTGGGTGCCAGCATCCCAGGCAGCAATTTAGCTAGCGACACAACAATTCCAGCCCCTGAGTTTGTTATTTTTTCATATTTATTTTTGGGAGCTTGCACTGCAGCATAATACGTTAAGCCTCTGTCTGTGGTAGTTCTAGTCTTGGCTGCTCCAATTCCAATCCAGCTCCCTGCTAGTGTGCCTGGGAAAGTTGTGAATGACAGCTCAAGTCCTTGGGTCTTCACACTTATTTGAGAGACCCAGAAGCTCCAGGCTCCTGGCTTCAGACCTGTCCAGCACCTGCCATTGCTACCTAATGGGGAGTGAACCAGCAGATGGAAGATCTCTCTGTCTCTCCGTCTCTGCAAATTCTACCTTTCAAATAAGAATAAATAAGTCTTTAGAATTGTTTACGGGTTCATGTAATTATTTGAGGCACAGAGAGACAGACAGTCCCCATCAACTGGTTCACTCCGCCAGATGCTTGTGACATCCAGGGATGGATAAGCCAAAGTCAAAAGCCAGGAACTTGATCCAGGTCTTTCTCAGGTACTTGGGTTTTCACCTGCTTCCTCCCAGGCTGCACACTACCAGGAAGCTGGAATTGAGAACAGGTGTGGGACTCTTCCCCCAGAAAGCGTCTTAACCACTAGACCAAATGCCGGTTTCAAAGCCTTCCAAGTTCTAATAATTTGGTCACTGAACATCTGTGGGGTTTTTTAAAAGATATATTTACTTGAAAGATAAAATGAACAATAAAGAAGGAAAAACAAAAATTTTATCCACATTGATTCACTCCCCAAATATCCATGACAGGGGACCTTTCTGAAGGGTGACGGGCATGGAATTCCACACCCTTTCTTATGCCTTTCTACCTGCAATGCAGATGCTGCCATCTTGGACCACGACTTCACAAACCACCTCCCAGAGTTCATACTACAGTGAGCTGGAAGGATCTAGGGGACTAGAAATTTGTTATGGGAAAAACGCCGCACTTAGACTGTGGGTTACCAGACTTTCACACGCTGTGGAGTGGATTTCGTGAAATGACTTCTGCATTGCTTTTATTAGTCACTCAGTAAATGCCTAGATGTTTGTAGCTGTTGAGTTTTTCAGGGAAGATGAAAAAAAAGTTTGCCTTCCCTTTTTGTGTGTTTTGATTTTTTGTTTGTTTTTGAGAAGGAATGGCACCCTCACCTGTAGTGCCCAGGCTGGGGATCTCGGCTTCAGTTCTCCACTTTACTCTGCTAACTGCATCTGCCCAAGCGTTTCATACAGGTGCCAATGCCGGCTGACTCAGCTCTGTTGCACCTGTCACAATAGAAGCTGAGCTATGACACCTGGACAAAGAGCTCTTTCTTGCTGCAGACAAGCAGAAGATGAATGATTCCAATAAGTCCCAGCCTAAAGAAGAAATGATACTTTGCTCAGCAGGGATCTCAGCAGGACAGCTCACAGGGTGGAGTGGGAGTCTTCAAAGAACAGTCCTCTGCCCATCCTGCACCACCTCACTCATAGTTACAGCCATAGGCTTTAGGAAGGTGAGGGATAAGATGACCTTCCGAACTCATATATGGAGTGCAAGGTTCACATTAAAGTCAACATGCCTTCATACGTGGACTATTCCATAACCTCTTATCTTTAATCTGTCCAACACTCTACTTCTGTTGGTATTTCCTTTTCCTGTTTTCAGCCAGGGTGTAATTTTCCAGAGTAGATTAAAGGCGACAATGATAAGAAAGTAACACCGCCACTGTTCATGACATACCCAACCACACCACGGACTACAGGGCCTTGTGTTTCCTTTTTATATCTGCCATTAATGAGTGGCTGGCACACAGCACATGCTTGTTAAATGTTTGCTTAGTTAATGCACTCATTAACAAATGAGGGAAGGAATGAATAATGCAATTTTAGCAGATGCTCATAAAACCCATTTTCAAATAATCAAAGTTTTAAAAGTTGGTGAATTTTAAATACTATGCCACATTTCCAATCTTAATCAAGTATCAGTGAGCTCTAAAGCAGCCAGAGCTACAAAACAACACAGCCATGAATTATGCAGCTGGCTTCCCTTCCTGAAGCTCTGCTTACTCAGAATTCTGCTCCATTCTGAGCAGAAGGCAGAACAAGGAACATACTTCAATTAATAATAATAATAAAATGATGTAGATTTACTGAAAGTATAAATAGCCATAGGGGGGAGTTGAAAATATAGAACAACTCAGCCTCCAGAGCATTGAGCCCATAAAGCATCCCTAGTTTAGTGGTGATGCAGTCTTTCCCAAAGCCAGTCTTGGTGAGATCATGGGGTGACAGAGCAGAGGGAGCCAGTGTGTAAGAGGTTGGGGCACTGGAATAAACTGGATATCAGTGAGTGTGACGGGCCTGCGTCATTTTGGATTCGTGGTCTTTGTTCTTAGTCAAAGCACCCACCCTCTTTGCAGAAATCTTCCTCTCTCCCAACACACATGAAAAATAAATCCACAGAATGTAGGCATGGTAGTCTCCATTATTCCGTCACTACACATTCCAATTTGCATGATGGTTTCCTTATATTAGAGAGAACATGTGGCGTTTGTCCTTTGGGGATTAACTTATGTCACTGAGCATAATGATCTCTAGTTGAGACCATCTAGTTGCGATTGGTAGAATTTCAATGTTTTTAATGGCTGAGTAATATTCCAAGGAGTAGATGTATCACAGTTTCTTTAACCATATCCAAAAATGGGGACACAATACAATATGCATCCCTACCTCCAAGTCGGTGATGGCCTCCCAGTGAAACTGTTAGACGTGTCTTGACAATGGGGTGATGGACTATCTGACTTTGTACCAGCAATGTCAGGCTGATGGAATTACAACTCCTTATGAATGACTATACTATTGTGACAATATGGGGAAAATCAGCTGGGGGGTGGGATTTGGGGGCAGTGGGGGAGTCCCAGACTCTACAGAATTGTACCGTAAAAATAAAATAAAATATTTCTGATTAAAAAAAAAAGATTGTGGGCCTCAGGAGCAGTGGTGATGAGGGGAGCGGCGTGTGCTGGCTCCAGTGAGGAGAAACACAAGTGGTACAGGCTCACCCTCTGCCCCGCCCAACTTGCCACAGCAGCCCTCACAAGGCACTTCCTCAAGGTCTCAGAGCCCAGACAGTTCCAGAAGTTTCCATAAGAGAGCACTTTGTGACTGAAAGCAACAGTGACTTAACTCAGACAAGCTTTGACCAAAAAGTTTGATGCTGGGCAGGCACTTGGCCTGGCAACTAAGAGACTGATTGCAATGCCTGTGTCCCTTGGCAGAGCACCTGGGTTTGACAACTGGCTCTGACTTCCTGTTAAGGCTGATCCTGGAAGACATCACTGTAGCTCAGACTTTGGTCCCTGCCACCCATGTGGAAGACCTGGAATGAGCTCCAGCTACTGGCTGCAGCCCACCCCAGCCTTGGCTATTACAGGCATTTGAAGAGTAAGTCAACAGATTGGAAGTGAGATGGTGCTGACTCCAGAACCATACAGTACTAGGGTCCTGACATTGCTGGGCCCTCTACTGCCTTTCTTACTTCTGCTTCTTCTCCTTACTATAAATGGGCTTCCTGTTAGGTTGAAGGGCATTGTGAGTACTTGAGAGCTCTTCTACTTGGAGAAGAAAGGTCTTTTTCAGATTGAAAAATTCCATGGGCCAGCCCAATGGCTCAACTGGCTAATCCTTCACCTCCAAGTGCCAGCATCCTATGGGGGTGCCACTTTGCCAGTTCATGTCCTGGCTGTTCCACTTCCCTTCCAGCTCCTGTTTGTGGCCTGGGAAAGCAGTGGAGAACGGCCCAAGTCCTTGGGACTCTGCACCCATGTGGGAGGCCCGAAAGAGGCTCCTGGCTTCAGATCAGCTCAGCTTCGGACAATATAGTCATTTGGAGAATGAACCAACAGATCTTTCTGTCTCTCCTCCTTTCTGTGAATATGCCTTTCCAATGAAAAAATAATAATTTAAAAGGAAGAAGAAAGAAAAATTCCAGAAGAGAAGTTACTTGGGTGACACATCTGTGTTATGAACCTCTCATTCTGCCATGGAAAACACCATGTCCCATTGGATCACATAGTTATGGAGAGAAAACTAATGCAGAATTCCAGGTTTTAGCCTCTCCTTGGCACACAAAAAAGAAAAGGAAGCAACTGGCACAAAACCATGGATCTGTGTCGGTGACTAGAACTCAACCAAATAAGGATGCATTCAGCTGCAACAGGGCTGTGCAACCCCAGCCCATTTGTGAAGTTGACTCACCAAAAAGGGAGCCAACCTCCGTATACCATAAAACCCTGTTCTACCATCCTCTCCATTGGTCTCATTTTCCCAAACACGCTTTTTCTACACTTTAGGGCAACAGCTGCTGAGAGCTTCAAGCCTCTCACCTTCCCAGTTTTGCGGTCAGAGGGACAGGGACCCTGATTTTTTTTATTCCAGGAAAAGCAGACTCCCCAGTTATCCAGCATGGATGAAGTGCTGACCTCTTGGGACATTCCTAGTCATCTCATCCAGGTCACTGAGGCAATGTGTTGGACCCATGTGGAGTGAGATGTGAGCCAAGACCATAAAAAAGGACTACATAAGACCAGGGCAGCCCTCCTGGTGATGGAAGGGCTGGTTCAGAGAAAAAACTGTTCCCCAGAAGCATAACCTGGTCCTTGACAAGGTCCTAGCAATATGGCCTCAGGCAAATCACTTTTATTCTCGCTCATTGAACTTTTTTCTGTAGTTCTCAAACATTAGGGTGCCACAGAATAACCTGGAGAATCACTTGAAATACAGATTCCCAGGCTCTATTCACAAGCACCACCTTCATGGATCTGATGTAGGGCCCATCCTGACTCTCCATTGTACTGAGTCATGCCTGGGTGACCCACACCACACTCTAGAAATGATGTCTAAATGGCCTGCGATCCCTACTGAGACACTCCACAACTGTTTGGAAAAGGCCAAGATGGCAGGCAGGAAGAGGAGTACTGAACTGAGGGGAAGAGCCAGCCACTCCCCCAAGTCAGCCCCAAAGACTCAGTTGATGAGTGAAATTGGAACTGTGACATTCTGTTCTGCACACAGACACCACAACAGAACCCAATAGACGCCTGCAGCCCCTCAGCTGCCCATGACACAAGCACTGTCATATCCAACAACCCGAGTTCCCCATGCCTCTAGCAGCTTAGCCTTCCTCGATGTGCACACTCTTTTGTTGAAGCGGTCATCAAGAAACCAAGAAGAAAGCCCAGGAGCCCAGGCAGATTTTCTTCCTGATGTGAGTACAGGATCAGGATCTAGGAGGTTTGAGCCGTGGGCCAGTGGTTCATTTGTAGCCTTTGTTCTTTCTGTCTCGATAGATGATGCCTGGTATATTCTTCTGGGAACAAATAAAGAGCCTCTTGGTAGAACTGCCTATACTGCAAGGGCTTCACCTCCATCCTGGGATCCATGTGCTCTCCATCCAATGCCAAGCCTCCTGGGACAGATGCTGCTTCAGGTGGTAGCTGAAATGTAACTCAGGGCAGACAGAGGTCCAGGCCCAGCCTCCCACTGGCACAATTTTGCTCCTCCCATCATGAATACCTTTGCATTTTGTTTTTTTGCATTAACCATTCATTACAAATACTTTGTTACATTGTTCATCTCAATATTTAAAATAAAATACTTAGTGATTTGATTTTTAAATGCGCACTAAGTTAATAAGGCTACATTCTATGATCAGTGTTAGGGAAAGCCAAGCAACATGCCCTCTCCCCCAGTTAAAAACAATGTCTGGAATATATAATCCAGAAATTCCTTTCTAGGAATTTAGACCGTCATGCATACGTGCAACCCCCACCATGCCTGTAAGGATATTCATGGCAAACTTACTTAAAAGAATAGGAAAACAAACAAAGTGACCAAGATATTCTTTGGGACTCATTGAGCAAATTGTGGTATAAACAATCAAATATTATGCAGATATTCCAAATTTTGTTATAGGAAAACAACGATACAAGAAAATACAACCTATAAAATATTTTTTAAAGCAGATCACTTTAGCGTACCATGTGTACTGTAGAGTTTTTGTTTTAAATTGATGATCAAGCATATATACACAAAGAAAATTACTCTCATGAAGAAATGATTAACATTTTATTTTCTTCTTGGTGTTTTTCCACAGTTCTCAAGTTTTCCATGACGAAAAGATAACTCTGAATAGTTGTGTGACTTAGGTCAGTTAAATAGCCTTTCTCTGTCTTAATTGCCTTACATATAAAATGACTCCTAAGATTAAATGTGCACATGTTTGTTAGGACAGAAGCGAATAAAGGTTATCCATCATCACATTATCATCGCAATCAGGAAAAAAAATGTGACTTTGGTGGACCAAGTTTGCCAGGAAATTTCCAGAAGCCAGACTGGTGAGACCAACAAATGTGTGACTTCCAAAAGGGACAGTCATGACCCTGGGCACCACCCCAGCAGTCCCAGTAATTATGGAAGCAGGTTTCACTGTCCGCTCCCCAAACCTCAGACCCAGTGAGGAAGCAGGCTTTCTCTGCAGCGGCCAACTTCCCCCAGACTCAGGGACAGTGGGAGCCAGACCCAGCGAAGGAGAGTGCGGCCCTCAACTGTCCAACAGAGCCCCCCCTTGGCCCTGCAGAGGACAGTAGTTCTCTTGTGGACTGATATTGCTTGGTGTACGGTTCTTCGAGGGCTGGGCAAAGGTGGGCTGACAGATGTTGAACAGAATGAAAAGTTGGAAGCAGGAGAAGCAGGAGGGAAACATTTGACTTTAGCATTAGATGGTTTGCAATGTGGCTCATGAAATTCTTGAGAATAAAACCATGAGCTTTCATGAGCCAGTGTTAGTCAGCCCCTGCATTTGTTTTCAGGTGGAACAAAATCTGGAAGCCAAAAAGATGATTCTACACCAAGAGTATTGGCCGGTGAGGCTACCAAATTATTTTGAAGGGCAAAAGATCATTCCCAAGATTTTCCTCAGTTGAGAAATCACTAAATGAAATCTATGTGCCTGAGGAAGATCTCTGCTTGAGCAGAACCAAGAGGGCTGAAGCCCGTGACTCAAGGGGCAAATCTAGGTCCAGCAGCTTCAGCATCCCTGGGAGCCTGATAGAAATGCAGAGTCCCGTGCTGCATCTGCTGAGTGAGAATGTGCACTTTAACAAGACAGCTCCCTCTGCAGCGGTGGCTGCCTGTAATCCAGCATGAGAAACATGGAGATACAAGCTGAACATCTCTAAGCCAGAAAACCCGAGTCCAAAATGCTTCAAAACCCAAAACTGCATGAGCTCTGACATGATACCACACATGAAGCAATTCCGCACATGGGCTCCTGTGATGGGCAGTAATCAAACCCAGGCACAGAGAAAACTAGATCAAATTATCTCCAGGCTTTGTGTGGAAGGCATAGACAAAGCAAATTTCAAATTTAGACCGGCTGCCCTTCCCAAGATACCTTGTTATGCATACGCAAATATTTTAAAATAAAAAAATAGTCTGAAATGTTTCTGGCTCCAAGCATTTCTCATAAGGAAAATTCAACCTGTACAACCTTATTTAAGCCAAGAAAGTCCCATGACCGTGACAATCACGCTATTTTGTGTATTAAAAGGAAGCAACTCTTGCCTTTCACAATCCTCTAGAAGTGCCTGAGCATGTCCACACTTTGCCTTTCAACAACGGGACATGGAGCCGTGACAAGTGCCCCCGTCCCCGTGCCCTGCCCCCACCGTGGGGCCACAAAGCCCGAGCTCTGAGATGTTACATGAGGTGGAGAACTATAGATTCCTCAAGAGCTGCTATTGAAGCCATAAGCAGCACGTGCCAATTTGCCCCCCACAATCCTGGCTCAGTCCCCGTGCAGCCGCACATCTGGCTGTCACACACTCTTTTGTAGGACCATCTCAATGGCAGCACTGATGCTGCCTCTCCCCGGGGCCAGCCCACAGTGGCCTCCCTGTGTTCCCAGCATGTGATGTCATGGGCAGAAGTGTCCTGCCAAACAGTTAAGATGTTGCAGTTGACATTGTGTATATTGTATAGACAAACACTGAGATGCAGATTTTTTAACTTATAAAAGAAAGGCAAGATACAACCAAACCTTGTTCTATTGTTCCCCCAATCCACCAATTCAGTGGCACCATGTAACTTGCATTCTTCAAGTACACAATCCTCTCTTTTTCTTTCCGTCATTGTAACCAACATCCCTAAAATCAGAGGGTTCTTGAAGCAGTCTTTTCTCTCGTTTTGTTTCTAGAAAATTCTTGGAAAGCGTGAACAAAGCTGTTCGTTCTCACACCAAGATCCCTTGCACACTGTCTCTTCAGAAATTCTGTTTTTCTGTGAACTTTTTGAAGTACCCTCGTTTGACTGAGGATAGAGGCCTTAACCTCACTACAGCACATGTTCCTCATCTACAGACAGGATGGGACGTGTGGAGTTCCTCATACAAACAGGTTTCAGAGGCACGCATTCTCTTTTTCCAAGAGTGTGCTAACACTGTCATTTTCCAAAGCACTGGGCTCACTCTCTTTCACTGGGCGGAGGTTTGCCATCCTGTAAATTGTAACTGTCAGGTTCAAATGGAACTCCAGGGGGAACAGATAAAAATCATGAAGATGGAGTTCCCCCAAAATGCTTACTGAGACAGATCCTACTGCCGTACAGCCAGTAGTCACACATCACAATGCAGTCTTTGAAACGTGGCCAGCATGGGGTGAGATGTGATATCAGTAGAAAACACACATTGAAATTCAAAGAGTTCATGCAAGTCATGAACCATCCCACGATTCAATGACATACGGAAATGACAACGTTCTGGATACAGTAGATCAAGCGAGAAGTACTTAAATTATTTTCCCTTGTTTACTTGTAGCTGTTTCATTGTGGCAGTTAGAACATTTTAACTTATGTAGGGATGGTGCTGTTCTAAAGAATGATCTATTATCAGTTTGATAATAAACTCTAACTCTAGACTTATGATCTACAATACGGGAATCCCTAATCAGTCAGGCAGTGGTCAGCTAGGAGACATTTGACGGTCCCCGCACTTCAGGGGAAACACACACATACACACACACACACACACACAAAGCAAACAGATCAGGGAAGGAACAAGAGGAGTGAACACAACATGTCCACAAAAGAAGAGAATTGCATGTGCCATGCTCCTGAGTCACGCTGCTGATTGTGAGGCAAGGGATCCTGGGACCTACAGTCTGTGTTTGTCCCCACAAAGAACTTTTGCTCCATTCTTGTTCATGATTTGTTATGCCCAGACATGTCTTAAACACCCAGGGTGTAGCATCCAATATAGACACATGATTTGTACCCTTGATCATAGCTCAAGCAAACACTTCGGTCAACACGAAGATGTTTTCTGCATAAGTAAGGTTGAAGTGTTAGGAGACCAGTATAGTCTCCTCATACATAGAAATGATTACAAAGTGACTAGCCCAAATGGATTTTTCCAAGGAGGAAATGTTTGCCAAGTATTACATGGCCAGCTAATGAAATTAGTATTTTATTTGGGGTCTGCCAAAATAGACTGTAATCTGTTTTCTCACAGCAAGCCCATAAGTTCACAGAGTTTCTAGACCAGAAACCAAAAAGCAACTCAACGTGTTTTACTCAAAAATTTCTAAACAACTACATATAAAAGGAGGTATTTAGAAAGCCATGGAAAATGGCTTTTACGAAAAGCTAGGCATGGTTCAAATTGTTCTACATCAAAATGAGCTTATCTTTGAATTCTATTCTCCATGAACCTTTCGTAGTACCTCTTTACATGTTTGAACAAAACACATTTGGGTATTATTGCTTAAAATTCCAGTACAATGCTTACTTCTCCCTTTCTGGGCAGCCAGTTCCTTTACTAAGTGTTGGAAGTCGACAAAGGAGTTTAACTGCATCGTGCTTAAAACTGTATCTCTGGATGCTTCCACTTACCTATGGCTTAAACGTTGCCTGAAAGTAATTGCATCTAAGAAACTTGGAAGCCATCTAGGTTATTATGTTTCGCACCACCATGATACAAAAAACAACACAACCTTTTGATTATGCAGGGCAATACCAAGTGAGTTACTCTTGAATCCTTGACCAGATTCCCAGTCAGCCATCCGCAGAACTTTGAGATATTTTTAAAATCAAAAGATGATCTCTCGATACGACAGACTATTGAAGGCCGGCTTTGCAGTTTGTTATTTTATTGCACAGATTTCACTTAAAGAACAAAAGGCACCATCAGTGTTTGGAGAGCTTGGGGGTCTCGGATACTGACCTGCCATCGGTACCTACACCCGCACAGAGTCAACAGAACAATGGACGTTAGTCAGCACCCTCAGAGATGGCTAACAACAGGCAAACAGAATGGGGGAAAGCTTTCAAAACGTGTTACACTAAAGCGTGTGCAAAGTGTGCGATTAAAAACTACATCATCCAAACCTGGAAACCAAAGACAGTCTGTGGCGTGTTAGCTGAAGTTATCCTCACTTGTACTGTTATTTATGGCATAATTAAAAACCGTGTGGTTCATTTCCTTCATATAGATGAGTTGAGAATTTCAGGAAACTCGTGATTATAAAAAAAAAAAAGACCAATTTTGAAAAAAAAATATGTACAGATAAATGTAAAATCCCAAACTAAAAAAACATCCCCGCCCCTTGCCCTCAACTTACAAAAGGAAATTTTCCCATGGAAAGAAAAAGTTCCACCGCTCCCCTCCCTTGCACCCTGGGGCCCACATTCTGCAGGGTTTTTTTTTTTTTTTTTTTTTTTTTTTGTATCTCTTAGAAGTAAATGACCTTGGGGCTCAAGAGCAGGCTGGAATCAGAAGCCTGTGGATGAAGCTCCCATTGTCATCTGTAACTGTTTGAAAGGCGTCTTTTACTTCTCTCCCCCACCCCCACCCCACTCAGCACTGTTTGCAAGACATTTCAGATTTAGAGAGAAACAAAATATTTGTTTTAATAAACAAGAAAGAAATGCCCAAGAGAAGAGCAAAGGCCATGAGGGAAAGAAAGAAAAGAAAAAGTGTGGACGCTATCTGAGCTAGAGATTTCTTTTAAGACAACCAAAAGGTCGGGAGTTGAGGGTGGTGTTAAGACTAAGGCAGGCCAGGCCTTTCGCTAGCCCCTCCGGAGCCTGGCGGAGGAGTGCGCCCCTCGCCGCCGCGGGCCCAGCCAGCCTCTAACAGCACCTCGGAGGGCCGCCCGGGGCTGGCTTACACGTGAGCACTCTTGGCGTGCGTCGGGGAGCTGGAGCCCGACGAGTAGTAGAAGCGGTTTTCCCCGAACGACTGGGCGTCTCCGGAGCAGCAGACGATGACACAGCCCCCGACCAGGCACATCACAGCCCCGATCCAGCCCGCGTACAGGGAGTAGCCGAAGCTCACGATGGTGGTCTCCCGGTGGGCGCACACAGGGAACCAGATGGTGGCGACGATGGCGCAGAGGGCTGTGGAAGACAAGCAGAGAGCGTGACCGGCGTGCCCACCGCGCCTCAAGGCTGCAGGTGGTTCATTCGCTCCACCACGCACACTCAGGAAACACTCAGCCAGGGGAAGAGCAAACAGGCTGGCTGCAAACTTGTGTCAGACTACTCGCACAACAGGTGGCAGAAAGGAGAGAATCCCCTACGAGAACACATAGAAATAAATCACCGACGGCCAGAATATCTTTGTTTTTGCTTGCATATTGTAACTCTGCATCCATAGTTAGAAGTCTAGCATTACCACCTACTTCTAATGATCACTTCCCATGTCCATTTTGTTCCAGGTTCTGAATCCCCCGCAGGCAGGTGCTGGGTCTCTACGTTTGTAAAGCCAATGTTTTGCTCAGTCCCAGCCACCTGTATAGTAGCTGAATGGCTGAGTGACCGCGGCTATTTGGAAATGAGAAAGAAGACAGTACCCACCCACCCCCACCTCAATTTTACACTTCTTTCTCCAATTTGGTTAATTCACAGTGCAAAGACCTAGAAAAGTTGCAATATCAGCTATAAATTTGAGTTGGCATGTTATTGTTCACAATCTCAAAATCCCAACTCGCATATGTAAAGAACTGAAGGAGCGTCTGGTGGTGGCATTAGTCGCGGGGGTCCTGCGGCCTCGCACCAGTCAGTGTAACTTCAGATCTGGTTTGTATTGTATACAGTAAAAAAAGTAACCTCCTTACGATTGCTTTCTCTCTCCCTTCTCACCGAAGCATCCCAACAGGCAGGAGTCTAGGAAGACTTAAAAAAATTATTTGGAACTTCTTAAACCAGCCCTGACTTGTGCAGCCCTGGTGGGCAGAGAGGCTGATGACCTGAAATTTGAATTTTAATTAACTTTCATTTCAACAGCCACCCATGGCTAGCAGCTACTGTACTGAACAACACAGCTCTAGAAAACATAATTCTGTTGCCTCTTTTGGTGCCATCTGATTTCTTACAACTAGAAACACAATAGAAATTTTAATTACAACTTTGTGGGCCAGAAGTTGGATGCAGTAGTTACAAGGCACTTGGGGCCACATCCCAAATCAGAGTGCTTGGGATGGAGTTGCCTGCCGCCTCACTTCCAATCCAACTTCCTGCTAATGCTTCCTGCTCGGGTGGGAGAGGTGGGCAGCAGGTGGTGGCTCATGCACTGTGTCCCTGCCACCCACAGGGAGACCCAGATGGAGCCCTCAGCTCCCGACTTTAGCTTGGTCCAGCACCAGCTATTGAAGGCATTTGGAATATGAAGACCTCTCTCTATCTCTTCCTCTCTCTCTCCCCGCCTCCTTTCCAAGTAAAATGAAAACATTTTTTAAAGAGTTTTAGTTGAGATAGCATATGAGATTGGCAGATATAAGGATGATAATGAGGTTTTCCATTCCGAGAAAAGCCATCAGCAAATTCAGACAGATCGTGGCATTGCCAGGCTGGTGTTTGCCACCTAGGGTACCCTTAGAGTACCCTTCTCACTTCCAACTCAGCTAACTTTCTCACTTTTATTCATACTGAGTCATTTTCTAACTTGCCCTCCATGCCTACAGAAAAGGAATATAATTTATCCTTCACATAAATGCTGGGTTCTAAACTGAAAAAAAGATTTACCTCTTCCCCATTTTCAAAGACATTTTCAATAGCCTCATAGCCTACGCGTAAACTAAGCTTATGCCCCAGGCTTGGTGCAGATACAGGGAAATAGAGGTGATTCCGATCCTAAAAAGTATGGTTCCCAGGTAGAAGTCAAGGGGAAGAGCTTTGGAAGGGTTCTGCACTGCTCAGATGGCCTTCTAAGAACCTGGCATCGGTTGTGAACCACTCACACAGTTATGTGGCACTAAACATCAAGTACTGAAGAAGCTAGCATCTCCTCTGACATGGGTCGCACATCAGTGGGCACACTGGTTTGCTGTGATCTTCATTGTAACTCAGTAAGGCACCCAGAAAAGCTTTTCTCTGCACCAGGACAGGGCACCAAGTTCCCTCCCCAGAGTGTTCTAGCCAAAGAGAACTACCGATTGGATTCCCCACCCCAATGTGCAAGGCAGGGGCACAGCCCTGGCACTAAAAGTGTATGTTCCTTCTGCTATGAGCAAAACCAACACCCAAACACTCAGGCTTACTTATGGGGGAAAAGTGGGCACCAGAAAGATGAAACTGATTTGGTTCAATCCAGCCAATCTTTCTCAGGAACAACTGGCAGGTTTCAAAATGGCTCACGGTTCAAATTAAACTTTGCATTTTCCAGTGGCTTTGTACTTATACTCTTCACTGACACAGACACAAGAAGCATTGCTCCCATTCCGTGCAAACCACCTAATTTAACCTCCACATTTGGTTTAGATGTTATAAAATATGACAAAAAAAAATCACTTCTAAGTTAATTTACTTTTTTCTTAAACAAAACAATCAAAGTTATCTTTACAAAGAAAAAGACTTAGTCCCAGTATTCCAAAAGCAACCATAGGTAACAGCAAAACTCATGTTTTGCATGAGTTAGATTTTGTTCTAACATGACTTATTTTAAAAAAATGAAACCATGAAAATGTCTACACACTTGGACAATGAGCATCATAGGTCTGGATGGGAGATCGGTTAAAGAAAAGACAGATGAATGAGATAGTCCTATTCAAATTCTCTTTTCCCCTGCACACCTAGCAAAAGTGACAAGCATCATCAAGTTCTCACGTGACTTTAATATGAAAGTCACAAACTCGTGATTTACTTCATTAGGGATCCACGCAAAGCAAGGCAAATGAGTCCCAGCAGGCACTTTATTTCCTAGCAGATAAATGAACTCCGGGTGGAATTCCTGTGGCTCCCGGGGATAAACCACATCAAAACCACCGAAAAAATGACAGACCACCACACAACAGGAAAGGAAATGAGAGGCACAGTGGGAACCGTGACCCGCAGCTGAACTCAGGACAAAAATGTTTGGAAAGTAAAACGGGAGAATTTACTTGATTTCAACAATGGTTGAAAAGGAGAAAGGGATATGTTTTCACCAATAAAGTTGAAAATACAAGTCAAATAAAGCATGAAATATTAATACAACTGCCAATCATGTTTGGCTTACTCAACCACCTATCAGGCCTGCTGGGTTTATTTTTGTTGGCCTCCCCAACACCACCCCCCCAAAAAAATTAAAAATGGAGCTCAAAATGGTTTTGTTGTTTGAGCAAAATAAAATAAAGTTTTTCTTAAAATTCATACTTATCTCTAAGTTAAAGACCATTCAGGAGCTATCTATCCTTCCTATTTTTTTTAGGTCATGAGGATTTATTTTTAAGTCAAAACTCTAAAAACAAGACAGGAACTTCAGCGCTCATCTTTTTCAGTGTCCTGTCCTATATGCACCTGCAGGAGACACAGGGTTTTACTACCTGTGGCAGAGAAAGCTACTCTGCCACTTGTCAGGAATCTTCTTAGGTTACAAAGAAGGAGACGGAAAAGAACACTTCATTATGTGGGTCACAGTCCTCCAGACTTGGTCCTCTCCTAAGCAGAATCTCTTGCTCTTTGGAGAGCAAGTTTCAATTGACATGCTACAATGCGGTCTTGAGTTGATGGGATGGACACCCTTTGCTAAAAGGTGATAATGATCTTGACTTTATCAAACACAGAAAACATAACATTTGCAAAGTTCATCTTAAGACATGAAAGGCAAGTGGAGCTGGCTTTGAATCTCTTAAGGAGACTAGTTAAAAAATGTGGCAATACGTGGATTTAAATAGAGACAATAGGCACTACACCTCATAAATACACACAAGGATCAGAGAGCAACTAAACACGCTTTAAGTGGCCCAAAGGGGGAAATACAGAAATATGATGAAGTTGAATAACACGGGTGCAGGTGTGTTTTCCATTTGGAGCTCTGCTCTACGAGAGAGAGAGAGTGAGCGTAAGACACGACTCACACCTCCAGGGACAACCCTTTCTCTCTCCAATGAGCCTCTCTTTCCAGGACTTGCCACTTTCAGTGGCAGTCACCGAACAGACTTTTAAAACATTGTCTTCCAGACAACTCAGTGTTTTCATTAAAGGCACTTAACTTACTCACAACTCTAGTAACACCAGGGAAGATCTTCCTCGATACGTTAATAGCTTCTAAAACCCTGGGACTGAATGGAGTGAAGAGCAGAAACTCAAAACACACAGGCTAGGAAGGGTCTGGACTTCCCTCAACTCTTCCTCTGATTTTTGTTTGGGTTTGAAATTTCCCACAAGAAAAACTTCTAAGTCCTTCTCCACTTCACATTTTACAATGTATTGACCACTGTCTTCAATCAGTACTGTTATAACACATACACAGAGCAAATTACAGCAATGGCTATTGTATGGGTCATATTTATTTGCTGATTTCCTGGACATTTAAAGCTAGAAATGTTTTTGGTTTTCTACTCTCTAAAATGTTGCTTTAAGAAAACACAACTGCAGGCCCTGTACAGTAGCCTAGTGGCTAAAGTCCTTACCTTGCATACACCGGGATCCCCTATGGGCTCTGGTTCATGTCCCAGCAGCCCTGCTTCCTGTCCACCTCCTTGCTTGTGGCCTGGGAAAGCAGTCAAGGACTGCTCAAAGCCTTGGGTCTCTGCATCCAATTGGGAGACCTGGAAGAAGCTCCTGGTTTTGGATCGGCTCAGCTCCAGCCACTGCAGCTACTTGGGGAGTGAACCAGTGGATGCAAAATCTTCCTCTCTGTCTCTCCTCCTCTCTGTAAATTCGACTTTCCAATAAAAATAGATATATCTAACAACAACAAAACACACGCACACAAGTGCACAGGACAGATTTCACTGCCACCAGTGACATTGCAGAAGAGATAACAGTGACAGCAACCATCCAATTGATGCAATATTCAAGGATGTTATTTTCCCAGCCTGCTTTCAACATCTCTGCCTTTAGTTCTATTCCTTGCATCATTATCTTTGCTTTCCTTTACCCTATTTGAAAGCAGCCTCATGATTATCGGTTAATTTTTTTCCATCACAGAATGTAGAGGCACGAGGGGCTCACAGAGCAGACAGTGTCGCCAATTTCAGAACAAGGTCATCCCAAATGCCACATCCCTTCCATTATCCGTGCAGTGTGAGATGTGTTTGCCTAAAGTTCAAGAGTTTAGAAAAGGGTTTTCTAACTCTTCTATTCATGCCCTGACATTAAGGGTATCACCATTAGTTCTCCACCCAAGGAGATTCCCATTTAATTGTGTGTGTGAGGCAAGTTCTGTTTATACCATGTTGGCACCCAACCTTAAATTTACCCCCAATTTTCTTTTAACCTGAGTGCGCGGGTTAAAATAACTTGTTCCACATAAGTTATTTTAACTGTCCTTGCTTGTAGTATTTCAGAAAGGAAGAAGACAGGGTTGCTTTGGGATGCAAAGTACATTTCCTTGCCTCCCATTCTTTATCCCATCCTCTAAGAAACATTGAAGCACTTTCCAAGTTGTAGTAAAAATCAGAATCCGACTGAATCAGAGCTAAGATGCAGTGTTTGCAGCAGGGTGATTCAACACGCCTTGTCATACCTGCAAAACACAAACTTCCAGCTACTGATCCCCACATTCTGATCTCTACAGAGTAAACAGAGGAACTATTTCCATTAGGCCCAGATATGATGTGGTATTTCCGAAAACACGGCATTTTCTCTCCTCTACGGTCCCCTATGCAGAGATGAACCTGTACAAATTAGATACGGTTGAAGAAGACCTAGCCGCCCTTTGGGTTACAGGCGATTTTCTCCAACTGTAATACTAGCAAATATTTGCTCAGGTTTACTATGTGCCAGACTGCATGCACTGCTTCAAAAAGTGGAAAACACTGTTTCCACTTTATATTACGTATTTAAGATATTATTCATTCAGCTAAAAACTAATAGATTCCAGATTCTGTAGAGTTGGATCTGACTCCAACTGACAAAACAATTACTGAGTACACTGTTAACCTCCTGCCTTCGCTGGGAAACATAGGATGGATGAGCCTCAGGGCCAGCCCAGCAAGGCACCTGCTGCTCCTTGGGCTGATGGTCTAGCCTAAGGAGCCCTCAGCATCAGGCCCCCTTGCCCACAGCAGGAAATCCTTACTTTGGTAACCTTGGACTCCTGGGAAGACAAAGTGCTTGTACTACAAGCACAAACACTGTAAGCTTTCAGAAAAATCATTACAGATGTGCTGATCAGGAATTTGCATTTTAATGCAAAACATTCATGATTTCCAAAGTAGGACTAGCTTATATCATTGTGTCCAGTTCCTCAGGCCCTTAAACTCTTACTCTTGGGTCCGGCATAGTAGTCTAGAGGCTAAAGTCTTCAACTTGCACATACTGGGATTCCATACGGGAGCCAGTTCTTGTCCTGGTGGCCCCACTTCCCATCCAGCTCCCTGCTTGTGGCCTGGGGAAGCAGTAGAGGATGGCCCAAACCCTTGGGACCCTGCACCCGTGTGGGAGACCCGGAACAAGCTCCAGGCTTGGAATCAGTTCAGCTCTGGCTGTTGCAGCTACTTGGGGAGTGAATCCGTGGGCAGATGATCTTCCTCTCTGTCTCTCTTCCTCTCTGTATATCTGATTTTCCAACTGAAAAAAAAAAAAAAAAAAAAAAACCTCTTGTGCTGGCCAACACTCACCCCTACCTTACCACATCACCATCCAGTAAACCCTTGGACCAGCCTTGGCCCAGAGCTGGCCTCTCCCCACCCACCCCCTTACTGAGAGAAAAAGGAACCAAGCCAGAGAAATACAAAGGAAGCTTTCACTCTCTCCTACCCCTCCCACCCACGCCCAGTGCTGTGGGGGATGGGGCGCAAGCCCAGGCCCTTCGGGCTCTGTGGCGGGAAGACCCAGTGGACATCAGCAGGTGCCACACTTGGGACCATGAGCTTTATGTTTCCAGTGCCAGCTCAACTGTAGTCAAGGCAAGCCTTGGCGGGTGGGATTGGGCCACTCAGCACCCCAATTTCCCCATGGCTTCACTCCAAGCCAACAGGGAAGGAGCAACTGGTATCTGCTACCCTGCTCCACCTTGCTTTCATCATCTGTGACTCTGCCTCTCTTTGCCAACCCCCCTTCAAAAACACAAAGAAGAAAAATTTTTTTAACTTAAAAAAAAAGCACAAAGAAGTTACAAAAAGTACTGAGAAGTTACAAACCTCTGGCTGGTTTTTTTTTCATAACCCAGATCATTCAGCTAGATGAGTCAACTGGCTTAGGGGTGTCTTTTCCCCTCCCCTCTCTTTTCTACAGGGTCCACTGGCTTGTTTGAGTGAGTTTTCTTTCCTATGAATGCCCTGTGACTCCCATATGGAAGCCAGAACATCTTCAGAGAAGCCCCTCAGACAGTAGACTTGTCCTTCAGCCCTGCATGGCTAGGAGTCCGAGAGAAAGCCCAGGCACGGGCTTGAATGGGCCAGTCTGGGATGTGATCTCTGACCCGCATCCAGGCCAGGTTCTCACTGGGCATGCACCTTGCATCAAAGAACTGCAGGTTTTACTTCCTGTCCTCTGCTAGGACTTACAGCATGGTTGTGGAGTTAGCCTTCATTGAGTGACAATGGAGAAAATGAAATTATCAAAAGGAACAGAGCTAGAAGCAATGTTGGTGTGTGGAGTCCAGGTAAGTCTGCTCAGAGGTGCAGATGTCTGAAACAGGGCTGATTCCTGCTGGGGATCCCAGCTCCCTATCCACTGCTGCCAAGCGGTGGGCAAATCCTGGGCTTATGGGTAGCCAGAGTGACAATGGAACCAGGCTTTGCCCGCTGGATGCCCGGCAGCAAGCTCTGGGGTCTTGGAGGTCTGGAGTTACTACCCAGGGACATCCATGGATAAGGCCACAGTACGTGTAGGTGAGGAATGAATCCTGAAGGACACTCAACGACAGGGCCACTGTACTTGCTACATGTGCATAAACTGATTGGGACAGCGGACTGTGTCAGACCCTGTATTGGCAAGCACACACAAGAATCAGGTCTGGGATCACCTCAGACAAAGTTTCTTTGGAATCCCCTCAACTGAATTGCTGGATCAGAACCCCAACCATGGAGAGAACTGTAGATTCCATGGTCTGATCAGGGAGTGCATATGTCAGAGCTGGGTCTCCTCAGTGACTTAGAGCATTGGACAGCATAGCCAAGTGCACATGGATGATATGGTAGTACATTGCAGTCTGCAGAGGACACCTGGTACCATAACAGAGGACAGAAAACAGAACAAATTGCTCGACTATCCCAGCCAAGTGTTGGCAGTAAATATCTGAGCAAACAGAGACTCTAAAGTGGACTATGTCAACCAGTGGATTCTGAAGAGATTTCACTGTGCTTGGAGTGGCGAGATCGGCAGTAATTCAGAAATGTGAAACTATTGAAACCACTTGAGCAGAACCCTTGGAGCGTGCCCCATACCGGGGACCCTGGAGTGGTGTCGGGTGGCTGCCCTCCATCCCAGGGTGCAGAGGCATTTGGGAGGCTGGATGTGGCTTCTCTCCTTGACTCCCCTTCCCCCCCAGTTACAGGAAAGAAAAATGGAAATGGAAATGGTGATGTCACCCGCCTTCCTGTAGCCCTAATCAACTATGTAAAAATCATAAAACATAATAATTAATTTTTTTTTTAAAAAAAAGAGAGCTGGAAGGACAGTCCCACGGGTTGTTCAACGGGGCCCTCTGTGTCAGGCATCATCAACGAAGCAAGACTGGATGCGCCCAGGCCTGCTCAGCAGCCTCAGCTGTCCCTTCCTCCAGCCCATGACCCCACCACTTTCCCTTCAACCCTTGAGTCATGACAGATTCCTCTGTGCTGAGAAACGTATCTGGTCTGGATTGGCTCCTTGTTCTTTGCGCGTATGGCCTGGGGACAAGGATTTCGTTGAGACTGGCACGAGCCATCCTCTATCGCCCTTTCTAAGCACCCGCAGAGCAAAAGGAGCCTTGCCCCACCCAAACCCTCTCAATGCCTAACCTGATGCCGGGCACACTTACTCCAGTAACACTTGCTGGAGAGAAGATCAAGTCGCCACCGCTGGTCTACCTCTCTCAATACCTTATTTCTGTCTGTGCTCTCCTTTATTTTTCTAGTCTTTCATTATTAACTGGGGTTTCCTATATTGGCTTCACCTAAGAATCACCTGGGACTCTAAAAAAAAAAAATATGCCCTTGCCTGGCCCAATCCTCAGAAAATTCCAATCCAGCTGATCCACACTGGGAGCTATGGATGCTCTAAAAGAGACTCCATTGAGGGGCTTAAACAGAGAGCCAGAGTGTGACTCATTCTGCTCTCCTGGTCTCTCGCCTAGTGACCTCCTAGCCTCAGAATCCTCCTTGTCTTCCGGGCACCTTGGATCAACTGGCTAATCCTCTGCCTCAGCATCAGCATCCCATGTGGGTGACGATTCACCTCCTGGTTGCTCCACTTCCCATGCAGCTCCCTGCTGGTAGACTGGGAAAGCAGTGGAGTATGACCCAAAGCTTTGGAACCCTGCACCTGCATGAGACCTGGAAGAAGCTCCTGACTCCTGGATTTAGATCGGCTTAGCTCAAGCCGTTGCGTCCACTTGGGGAGTGAACCAGCAGATGGAAGATCTTTCTGTCTCTCCTTTACTCTGTAAAGGTGCCTTCCAATAAAAAAAACTCTGTTTAAAGCCTCCTTGTAATTTATTTATGTCCCCCCACAGACATACCCACCACTGTCAACTGTTCATGCAATAAAACAGGTCACAGATGGTGGGGACTTCTCCCCCATGGGTTCACAGACTGCCTTTCACACTTCTGAACTCAGTGAGGCACCAAGCCGGAGGTGTGAGACTCGTTGGGTTCCCTCAGAGTGGGGCTGCCGTGTAGGAAGCTGTCTTACCCAGCAGAATGAGCAGCACCCCGGCCAGCTGGGCCCGCCGGTACTTGGCGACGCCAGGCTCATGGCCCATCCGGATGCAAGGGAGCACGGTGAGCAGCAACAGGATGGCTGGCAGCCCCAGGACGGAGGCAGCAATCATCAGGGCCCGGCAAGCTTGCACATAGCCTGGAAACAGAGCAGACAAGTGTGGGTGAGCGCACAGGCCACCTGGTCCCTGAGCCCTGCCTCGTCTGCGCTCAGCACCTCCTCCCGAGCTCCCTCTTGCCCCATGCCAGGGCTAAGGAGCTGCAAACAACTGTCTGAGATTAATGTACATTTTCAAGCTGGAAAGCAACTCAGCTACAAGAAAAGGAAGTAGAGAGACAGAAGTAGGGGCATCCCCCGATTAGACCACACGACCAAGTTCCCAGGATGAGGGGTCAGGGGTCCATTTACAATGTTACATCACCTTGTGAAAGACTCACACGAAAACTCATATCTTCTACTAAGCTTTCTCTGCTGTCCTGGTCTGGTTCTGGTGCGCTGTTGATAGAGTCTACATACCTGGGTGGCCTTGGGCAATGTCTTACTTTTCTCCTCCGGGAGTGAAAATAGCAATAGTAGCTACATCTTTCTAATAGAATTCTATTGAAAGTTAATTCAATAGAATAGAATTTGCAATGCGCAAAACAGGGTTTATGCTAGGCCCAGAATAATGACTCAGAGGCTAAATCCTTACCTTGCACGCACTAGGATCCCATATAGACACTGGTTCATGTCCTGGCTGTTCCACTTCTCATCCAACCCCTTGCTTGTGGCCTGGCAAAGCAGTAAAGGATGACTCAAAGCCTTGTGACCTGCACCCACATGAGAGACTCAGAAGAACCTCCTGGTTCCTTGCTACGGATCACCTCAGTTCTGGCCGTTGTGGCCATTTGGGGAGCGAACCAGCAGCTGGAAGATCTTTTTCTCTGTCTCTCCTCTCCATAAATCTACTTTACCAATAAAAATAAATCTTACCCACCCCCAAAAAAAAGAAAGAAAGAAAAAACACCAGAGTGTATGCTAAGTAGTCATAGCGAATTTGTTACCACTTCTGGTGTTGTAACAGAGACATCCAGTCCTTTTGTCTCCAGGTGCACCAGCTGCCCTTCTCCCTAATTCTGTGTTTTAAATTTGCATTGGATTTGAACAATGCATAGTGCCAAGGAGAGTAAGCTAACATTGGAATGTCTCTTTGCTCTCCAGAGGCTACTGGCCTCACAAGTGCTGCCCCCTACAGGCAGGCATGCTCCATCTTTTGCCACTCCCACAATGCCCTGGACACACACCTGTCTTGGTCTGCAAGGGGTTAACACAGTGCCCACACAGATGATGTAAGTCAACAGGTGTCCGTGAATTGGACAATAAGAGCTGGAAAAAAAAAAAGACTGCCTGGACTTCCTACGGATCAGTAAAGCGCCAAGAAACAACTTTAGAAAGAAGCCAATTATGTGTGCAGTACTAAAGCAAAACAAATAGACAGAGAAGATATGAGGAGGATTTCACAAACTTGAATCCATTGCTTGACTTTTAAATCTGTTTTTCATTACATCAATCCTCCAAGTTAGAGACAGTTTTTCATGACCGCTTACTGCTCTTCATTTTTTTGTTGTTCAAAGAGTCAGAGACACGGTGGCCTGAGTGAGGCAGAGTTCATGGCCAAGCCAAGAAATTAGCCCTAACTTTTGCCTCACATACCAGGACCCTTATACCAAACCCAGCCATGCCATACTCCACTCCAGGACCCAACCTGAACGAATGTGCAAGGGCTGTCTGGCCAGAATCCAGACTGCGCCAAGGCCCTCTTCCCATCGCTGCCCGGGAAAGCTAACCAAGCATGTTTCTGTTGACTTGAAGGTCCCTGGGGAAGTCACCCAGACTTTGAGGCCCAGCCCTTTAGAGGATACAGAGGGCCGCCATCAGAGATCCTGAGATGCATGACACGGGGTGTGCGTGTGTTTCGGTGCCAAGGTCGTAGCTGAAAGACAAGAAGTGGAGACCGGGGACCTGCCCTGCCCCCACGCAAGGGGAGCTGGAAAGGAGGCACTGAGCTCTGCCTTCTGGAGTGTGGTCCATCTTTGAGAACAAACTCCTCCTGCTGAGTGCTCACAAGACTTTACACAGGAGCAAGGAGGCAGAGAGTAATGCTGTGCTTCAGTCAGAAATCCATACACATACTATACAGTTTTCAGGGAAAAAAAAAAAAAAACTACCATTTGTGGTGCTTGCCCTACACCAAAGGTTTACACTTCTTGTCTCACTCAACAATCCTGGCACCCAGATGGCTGGTGGGACTTCCATTTTTAAAAGAGAACAACTAGGGTTCACGGAGATGAGCAATTTGTGCCACATCACCCAGGGCGTGAGGCCTGGACACTGTGGTCTACCACCCATCTCCCACTAACTGAGGCTGGCCCAGATCTGGGTTCACAGACTTCTATTCATCTCCTTGAACACAAGGAAAGGCAGGGATCACAGCACCATGGGCACCTGCTGTGGAGCACAGGCGAGGCTGCGCACATGCCGGGATGCAGACACAGCAGGGCGCCGTCCATAGCTTCCAGCAAAGTAAAATGCAATGGAGTAACATTAATTCGCCAACAGTGAATGAAAATAAGACAGGTGCCCTGATGGGGCCAAGCAGCAAGCATCAGGGTAGCAAGGTGGAATGGGAAACCCAAGACACTGAAGTTGGGAAACAGAGTCTCCCGGAGTCACAGACTCCTGGGGGAGAAGGATTAAGAAGTTCGTGCAGATCTTTCAATACGCATGTTTCACCACTACTAGTGAGAGGAAAGTGGGGTGCTGAAGCCAGGGAGGGCAGGAGCCTGCGGGGGCCCTATCGAGGTTCCCAACTGGGCCACCTGAGACCTCACCGGCCCCGCACCCGGGATGCCAGTAGTTTTAATCTTACCTGACACTGCGCCTGCCCGGGCGGCACCTTAAGATGGGCCGGGTGTGCAAGGGGATGGGGGAGGGTGCTTGTCCATCAACTCAGCCCCCTCCCCACTTCCAATCACAGCTGGGAGTGGGGAGGAGTGACTCCCCAGGGAAAGCCAGGGTGTGCAAGGGGATGGGGGAGGGTGCTTGTCCATCAACTTAGCCCCCTCCCCACTTCCAATCACAGCTGGGAGTGGGGAGGAGTGACTCCTCCAGGGAAAGCCAGACTTCCCGCCCCAAACAGGGTGCGGAGAGGGCCAGGGGAGCCTCCCCCACAACCACCCTGCAGCTTGCGATGAAGAGGAGAAGGAGGGGGCGAGAGTGCGGACAGGGGAAATAGGACCGACACCAGCACCACCTCCGCCCCGGAGCGTGTGGGCATCAACCTGGGATTTACTCAACTGCGAAATGTCCTAGGACATGAATCGCTGGGAGGAGGGCGCGCGCACAACTGAGAGAGCCCCAACCTCGCCAAGGCACCTCACCCGCCCGCCCGGCGAGGACAGCGACATTCAGACTGCGTCCTCCCGGTCGCCTGAGAGCTCACATCCCCTTCCCATCACCACCTTGCTTTCTCCGCACCTGCGGTGGTAGCTAACCCGAAAGCAGGTGTCCCGGGAAGAGATTTGGTCCAGCATGGGTGGGAAAATAGGAGTTCTCACAGACTGAATTACTACTCTGTCCACTAAAATCTCGAAGCGACTTGAGCAGTGAGGCCACCCCAAAATTCCAGATTCAAGAAACAAAACAAGTCTGAGGCTGAGAGATGTTAGGTCCAGAGCTAGCAGGGTGGGGTCCTTACCCGGCAGGATGAGGATGTCCACCAGGGGCTTGCAGTGGTACAGCCCCGTGGCCATGACGCAGTCCGCCCACAGCCCCTTGGAGCCCAGTTCGTCCAGCTTACGGCACGTGGGGATGGTGTAGCCGCAGGTTACCACCCAGTCGTTGGTAGATGTGGTGACGATGATGCCGATCCATCCCACGAAGCTCGTGACGAAGCCCACCACCTGCAGGCACGTGGCCACCATGGTGGCCGCCCCGACGTTCCCGGGAGCCTTAGCCTCTCACTAGTCTGTAGCGGGACCCCTGGCCACACCGCGCCTGCCTTAACCCCGCGGTTTCTGCGCGGCCGAGCTGTTGGAGAGCGACTGCCCGGGGCGGCGGCTGGTCGGGCTCGGACGGCGCGCACTGCTAGCTGCGCTCGGCGGGGACCGCGGCGCTACTCCGCGGCGCGCCCCCGCCCCCTCTTTAAACCCCGTCGCTCCGGCCGGCGAAGTCCAATCGGCGACAGCCCGGGGTCGAGCTGTCCAATCGCAGTCCAGGGTCCGAACAGGGATGAGTGGAAGGGAGGAGTAGCCGAAGGACGCCGCCAAGCCGGACCCTGAGGCTGGCAGCCAGCGCCGGCGTTGCCAAGCTGGAGGATTCGCTCTGGGCGTGCGTCGGGACCCCAGCTGCGATAGGCGTTGAATTCTTTCCCTTTTTATTGACCCTAGGTCTGCGTTCCGCTCTATCCCTCAGCCTCCCTACTTGTCCCCTTCTCGGCTGCAGCCTCTCTGGAGATTGCCCTGACCATGGTTTTGTAGCTGCCTGGTAAATGCTCTAAGCATTCCAGCCTTACCAGAAGTAGGACTGAAGTTATTCTTTGCGTGATTGAAAACCACATAACCTAGAGGCTACGGTCCTCCTCTTGCGTGTGTGCCGGGATCCCCTATGGAAGCCAGTTTGTGTCCCAGCAATCCCACTTCCCACCCAGCTCCCTGCTGTCGGCCTGGGAAAGCAGTAGGCGACAGTGCAAAGCCTTGGGACCCTGCACCCGCGTGGGAGACCACAAAGAAGCTCCTGGCTCCTGGCTTTGGATAAACTCAGCTCCAGCCGTGCCGACCACTTGGGGAGTGAATTAGCAGATGGAAGATCTTTCTCTCTGTCTCTCCTTCTCTCTGTAAATCTGACTTTCCAATAAAAATACATAAATCTTTAAAAATAAAGAAAGATAAAGAAAACCAGGGGGCTGACTTAGCCGTCACAATGGTGACAACGGCAGCAAGCCGCTGTGTCTGTGCTGTGCCTTTTACAATTACTTATTCATCAAATGTGCCTAACAACCCGTGGGAGGAACAGTTGTCAATTACACATAATACCCACAAATACAGGGCAGCAGAGAGCTGGATCTGCCCAAGTTTGCCTAGCTAGGAAAGGACAGACCCCAAAACCCATCTCATTTCATTTCAGAAGCCATGCCTGGGAGTCTCTATGATTCCATTTCTGAGAAGTCCCAAAGGGCTCAGGGAGCCCGTCTGCGACAGCTGAAACCTTGGGTGCACTGAAGACACCCACACTCCACCAGGCTGAGATGCAAGCGTAAAGGCTCAGCTCACCATGGTCAGCATCATGAAGCCACTCTCTCTCCAGCATCTTGATGGGCCATTTCTTGCACGTTTTTAAACCCCGGGCAAAGTCCTTCTTGATTTGCATTGACATATAGCAGTTTTAATTCACTTGGAAACATTTTCCCTCCATCCATTCACTTGGCCACCCTGCCTTCTGAACCTTTCGGATTTTAAAGGTGTGAAGGACCTCATCAAGCACCAAGACTTCTGGATCCGCATTCTGAAATCTCAGATTTGGGATTATAACACTCGCATTGCTCCCTGCTCATGCCTCACGCTGGCAACCTCACTGCCTTCCAGAGGAAGGAAGGGCCTTGAGGAAATGAGCACACCTCCTTGATGCCCCCGGAGAAATCAGGCGCACACATAGAAACAGCTCTGTGCTGGCTGGATCAAAGGCCATGGGAACCCTCCAGCAAGTGTAGTGACTGGGAACACAAGCTGGGCTACCCAAATTCGAATCCTGACTTTACCACTTACCCAGCTGTGGGCAAGATCGCTTTGCCTTTTGTGGCCTTGTTTTCTTGTTGGTAGGACAGAGGTACAGATGGTGCCTACCTCTGAGTTTCTTCATGTTGCTGGGAGTTGATACCCATCCGGGATGGACCAGCTAAGGGCTCCGAGAAGCTGGGCTCCTGCTATGGTGATGTGACACTGCATGTTGTGCTCTGTGTGTTTCCCCTGCAGTCATGTGAGTTGGATTCACCACAGTTACTGTATAGCTTTATGTTATTCTCTTTTTAAAAAAGATTTATTTTTTTATTGAAAAGGCAGATACACAAAGAGGAGGAAAGACAGAGAGGAGAATCTTCCATACGATGATTCACTCCCTGAATGGCTGCAACAGCCCTAGATAAGCCAGTCTGAAGCCTGGAGCCACGAGCCACGAGCCTCCTCTGGGTCTCCCACACAAGTGCAGGGTCCCAAGGCTTTGGGCCATCCTCGACTGCTTTCCCAGGCCGACAGCAGGGAACTGAATGGGAAGCGGGATTGCTGGGATTAGAACCAGTGCCTATAGGGAATCCCAACGCATGCAAGGCGAGGATTTTAGCTACTAGGCTACCATGCCAGGCCCAGCATTATGTTATTTTCTGAGTGAGCTCTGTATTTGGGGAGGCACTTCACCACTGGAGCCTGCATGTTCTCGGGGATTTCCTTGTGATGATTTCAAAAACAGCTCTTGGAGTGGGTATTTGTTGTACCAGTTAAGATCCCACTTGGTCTGCCTACATTCAAGTCCGCGCTGCAGTCCACATTCCAGCTTCCTGCTAGTGCATACATGCCCTGGTGCAGGTGGACCCTGCACCCTGCTCCTGGCCCCCAGCTCCAGGCTTTGGCCCGGTCCAGCCCAGCCATCGCAACAGGTGGAGACTGTCTCTATCTCTCATGCTCTCTGTGTAACCCTGGCTTTCAAAGAAATAACTAAGTCTTATTTTTAAAACAAAAAAATTTTTTTTAGTCATGAAAATTCAACCAATAGTATTCAGCAATGCCCCGATCATCCACGGATGACACAGACGCTTGTAGAGCCAGATTTCAAAGCTCAGCCACATTGTACCCAGCTGATAGGCATGTGGCCTGGCATGGTGCCGCCTGTAACCCACGAGACTCGGGCTCTTCCTCCACATTGTGAAAATAGCAAGTGCTCCCTTGTGGTTAGTGTGAGGCCTCAGTGCAATAATTTCCAAAGTGTTTAGCATAGCGTCAGTATTGATTGATATTCAATAATGTTAGCTACTGCTTGTATTAGTTACAGGCAAATGCAGTCCCTGGGAATGTGAGTTGCTGTTAATGAATGGGAAAGCTAAACTATGAGATTATCAAATGAGAGAAGTCATCTTTGCCTTATGCACATGCATGATCCCAGCGTGCATGCGCAAGAAGCTACCTGCACAACAAGCTGCTTGGGTGAACTAGCTGTAGGGGAGCAGAAGACGTGTCCATTTGAAAGGAAGCATGTAGGGAACCCAGATGGAGCTCGTGGTTTGGCGTGGCACAGCCCTGCCTTCTGGGGCGTGAACCAGCAGGTGGAAGATTCTCTCTCTTTTCCTCCCTCTCTCTGTAACTCTTTTAAATCAGTCAAATGCCTCCGTAATTCCTGAATCTAATTCTACTTCCCAGTTTCTTTTTGATTAGAATCTGTCAACTTAGCATATCTTAGTTTACTGGCATCCCAGGGTTACCACAGCCTTGGGTACCCTGACAGTTGCGAATCAGTCTAGCAGGGTCCAGTCTCCAGAGTTTGCTCCTGGAAGACCCTGCCATGCTGTGTCTTCACATTGCAACCATTAAAAGAGAGCTGAGAAAGTGTCCCAGAGCCCAGATGTCAGGCCACCCTGGTCCTAAGTCCCTCCCTCTTTCCATAGTAAGAAACACAAGGAGAGTCTTTAATCCTTTTCTGATTCAAAGGTGAGAATTGAAAGGCCACTCCATGTCCTAAAACCCAGTTGGTCACTGAACAAAGAAAATGGCCTGGTTTACTGTTTTCTTACTATTCACACCCACTGGTAGTTCAAACTAGCAACTGGATTTGAGCACCAGCGCGAGTAGCAAGGCAACCGAGCCTGCAGGCAGGCATCCTCAGCCTACGCGGG
This sequence comes from Ochotona curzoniae, assembly GCF_017591425.1. Lineage (NCBI taxonomy): Eukaryota > Metazoa > Chordata > Mammalia > Lagomorpha > Ochotonidae > Ochotona > Ochotona curzoniae. The sequence continues at coordinate 29,161,103 of NW_024467096.1, forward strand.
CACCAAAGGCCAAGAGTGAGCTCTCAGCGCCCACTAGTGGTTGTCTTTTACCATGGCAGAGCTGGTAAAAACCATCTCAGGTGTAAAAGGCTGCAGATTATAAGAAAACATAATTCACTTCCACTTCACATGTGCCAAATGAGTGCTAATTAGGACTAACTGCAATGTGCATTTCTCTATGAAAACCTTTTTCATACAATAAGATGCATTCTTTAGGAGCCAGACATCAAAACACAAGACATAAAAAATTAGGTAGGCAAAATTATTAATTTAAACTGTCTAAAAATTCCAATAAGCTCTCTTTCAAGGACATATTTTTGATAGGTTATAAACATTTAATAAAATAAAAACTTCAAGCACAAATATCTTTAGAAGCATTGTAGTACAAATTCAACACATATAAAATGTTATCATGCATGACCTTCCAGAAAGTGGGTTGTGCGGTTTTCTGTCTTTTTTTTTTAAAGATTTATTTTTTTATTATTTTTTCATTGGAAAGGCGGATATACAGAGAGGAGAGACAGAGAGGAAGATCTTCCGTCCGATGATTCACTCCCCAAGTGAGCGCAACGGGCCGATACTATGCCGATCCGAAGCCAGGAGCCACTTCCGGGTCTCCCACGCGGGTGCAGGTTCCCAAAGCTTTAATCACTTTAAGTCCCAGTGTACATTCAAAATGCATCAGAAATGCAGATGCATCAAAATGCAGATGAATTGAAGGATGCTGGCATAGGAATCTAAGACCCTGTATGGTGGAAATGGAAAGGCAGGAGTTGCAGTTGGCCTAAGGGATTGGTGAACAGCGGAACATAGCTCCCTGTGGTCGTAGGACATCACCTCCTGTCCCTTCTCCAGGAGTAGAGATGAAACTTCTGATCTACAACAGAAAATCTCTGCTAACCTGCAGGTGCTACCCTCCAGCAGCGAAGCTCCAACACAGAGGAACAGCACTTCCATCTAGAGTTTCAAGGAAAAGAAGTTGCTTTTTCCAAGTCCTATTTCTTAGCCTTTACCATGCACCTGTGACACTCTTCCTTCAGAAATTCTCATGGGTTTTGGACCATCATAGGTGCGGACAGCCTGGTGATGTGGCTCCCCTGGGGAGCGGAGACACATGGTGCACTCTGGTAACATGGAGGGTGGGCTTACAAGGGGTCTGGGCAATGATGCACACTGGGGCAAGTCAGGACCTGAGGATTCATGTCCAGTTGAGGATCAACTCCTTAGGGACTTCTACAGACAAGGCCAACGTATTTGCAGGTAAGTGAGAAGGCTGAGACTGAGTGATTTGAAGAGAGGAAGGGGAGGGCCTTTAAAGGACAAAGTACCAGCACACGTGGGAGACCTGAGCTGGAGTAGTCAACATTGCCCACCACTGAATACCACTCACTGGCACACACTAAAGCTAGGGCTGAGGGCCTACCTGATTAGGTTAGATCATAGTACCCACCAATGAGATTTGGGGGACAGGTAATGTTAGACTGTCCCATTACACTAACTCCTAGGCTGAATCAGGTCTGGGGCAGTTAGGAGGCTGGGCATCAATCATTCCCTTATCTCCTACCTTCCCCTAGAAACAAGAGGAGGAAGTAGAAAATTAGGAAACAATGATCACACCCACTTTTCCTTAACCCTTGATCCTTCCCACCCTGATTAACTATATAAACATCATGAGAAATTTAAAAAAAAAAATTTAAAGCAATTTTTATGGCCCATTTCCCCCCATCATCAGCTTGGAGACAAAACAAAATAGTGAAAATAAGAAAATCCTTGCAGTTTTACATAAAGCAAAATAATAAAACCACATGGAGTTTTGAGTCCTTTTGGTATTTTCTGTCTTCTGACAACCAACCCTTCTTACCTGCTTCTCTACCAGAAGTCTCATGACGCATTGGATGATAGCCTAGCTAATTCAACCTAGAAGATTATACTTCCCATAGAAAAAAATTCATTTGCAGCCCAAAATGGAGATCAAGTTTTCTAAAAACTCAATAGTAATAAAATACATAAATATTTTCAAATATATTTATTTGGGAAGTGGAGAGAAAGACAGACACTCTAGTTTGCTTTCACTGGCTCACTCCCCACATGTCCACACTGGCCAGTGGCCAAAGCTGGGAGCCAGGAACTGAACCTACCTTTCCCATGGGATGGCAGGGATCCAACCATTGGAACACTAACTACTCCCTTTCAGATACTGCATTAGCAGGAAGCTGGACCCAGGAGCCACGGCCAGATAGCAAACCCAGCACTCAAAGACAGAATGCAGGCAATCCAACTACCAGCTTCCCTGCTAGACCCAACCTCAAGTATGCCAGTCCTGAAAGGGGGGGAAAAAAAAGTAACCTAATTAGAGATCTATTATTCTTTAACTCAGAAACGAAGGGCAGTGTTTTCATTTTGCTACCTAAAACATGGAAATAATATATCTTTGACAGAAGATAAGAATTATAAAATGATCGAAACAAGTAGATGCCCTCTTGCTCAATCTATTATAATTAACAATTGTAATGTTTCATTAGGGAAAGTTCTAGAAGAGATGCTTATGTTTTTATCATACCTGTTGATTTTTGTTTCTTACATACTTAAAGGTTCTGTTTTATGAAGCCAGCCTGAGCAGGAATATTCTTGGATTCCAAGATGCACGGGAGTACTAGAGCAGCACAGTGGTTCAGGGTGCTGGCCCATGCTATCCGCGTGGATCTCAGGCGGATGAGTCAGCCTTTTGACTACTCCTGCTCAGTAACTCATATTCTGTGTTCTGCTATTAGTCATAGTAACTCACCATAGTGAGTATTTAATGTGTTGCGATGTGAAAAACGGTTGGAGAAATGCACAAAGCAAAATAATTAATAAATATGAGCTCCCACATTGAAAAAAATAAACCGCTTGGCTGTGAAGCTGATCAGGAACAGACTCTTAACCTTAACATTACACAACAGTAAACTTGAAAATACATCCCAGGTGGCACTTGGTGGGAGCGCCTCTGCCGGACAGAACCCTGCCAGGGTCTCAGCCACAACCCCCGTTGCGAGACGGGGGCAGAGACCCAGGCCTTCTCCTGGCCCGGGAGCACCTAAAGCCCCCTCGTGGGTAAGTACCCGTGGGGGATGGCTGGGGGCTGGGGATAAAATCCTGGCTCTCCCCTGTCCCCGCCAGCCAATAGCTGGCAGCAGGACAGGTAGGGTGGGTTGAGTCTCAGGACAAGGGGCGGGTTTAAACCCCCATCAAGGTGGCACTTGGTGGGGGCACCTCTGCTGGATGGAACCCTGCCGGGGTCTCAGCCACAACCCCCGTCGCAAGACGGGGGCAGAGGTCCAGGCCTTGGTCGGCCAGTGCACCAAGTGGTGCCAGGCTATGCCTGCTAGCCGCCCAGCAGCGAGCTCTGGGGTTTTTGATGATATGAAATAGCTGCTTTGGGACACCCAAAAGTAAGACCAGCGTTAGCGTAGGTGAGACACTAATTTCTGATGATTCCCAGGAACCAGGACATGAAACCTTAATGTAAGTGTGGGACTGAGAGCTGAATGTTCGGACTAAGCAAACCTTAGTCCACAAACATGACTGGAACACAGGGTGCAGCACAGGACATGCCCAGCTTGGTTTTGGCTCCAACTGGTCCACATTAAGCATAGAGTTGAGCCACGGTGTCTAAGGCAGGGGTCATGACAGGTGGATGGGGCTGCGGCAGGGTCTGGATACAGTTGTCGTCTCCCTTGGCACAAATGTGGATTGGAAAAAGACGTACCGGGCCAGGCCAGACCGTAACACCTTCTGGTGCTTTGGAGTTCCAGGGTGGATGTGGGACGGACTAGGCTAGGTCTCAACCTCAACTGAGCCATATACGAGCTATATGGGGGCATGGACGACCGTGGCTGGGCTGAAACACTCTACAGCAAGAACCAGAACGGGATGATGGCCAGTTAGGAAAGGCCACTGTTCCTGCTAGGACAAGAGGCGAACTGGCACATGGACCCACTGATATGCGCAAAACCTGGCACATGGAGGGGTTCTGATGGAGGAGCCCAGGCAACTCCTCTGGCAGGACACAGACCCTGCAGGTCAGCGCAAGGAACATGGAAGGTAACAGCCAAAAGGTCATAGAAAGTGTCCCACTGGCATGCATTTGGCATGGGTCGGGGGCAGACCAGGCTGAATCTGTTCATGTCATCCACTGGTAAATCTGATCACCAGAGCAGAGTGTGGGTCAAACCAGGTCCGGTCGTGACAAAAGCAACACACAAGTTGGAATGCCAAGGTGAGGTAGCCTGAGCTGGATGCAGCCGCAGCACCCAACCAACACACGTGAGAACCAGGAAAGGAAGAGGCAGAGCTGACAGGGGAATAAAGGGAGGTTCCCTAGCTGAACAGCAACTTACACTGAGGAGCGTGAGCTGGTTAGGGGGTAGACCAGACCAGGCAGGGACACAGCACCTGTGCACCTCATGTGGACCAGATTGGGTGAAAACCAGGCTGGGCTGACTATCCCCACTGGTGCAAGCTACAATCAGAGTTGGTGAGGGTTGTTGGGGCTTAGTTGTAGCACCAGCTGGCGGAAGCTGGTACAAAGGGTTAGACACGTTGAGTTGAACCACAGGGCCAACTGGAGAGGGCACAACTGGAATGGGAGTGACCTGGGAGAGAAATAGTGGGCTCCTCCCTCGTGGGTCATCACCTTCCACGGGAGGGCATGGGAACTAGGACAGGGGCTGGGGTGGCTAGACAGACACCCAACAATATCCGTTAGGGACGGTAGGAGGAGATGGTTGGATGGAAGTAGGTTGCAATACCTGTTGGCAAGTATATGAACAGAAGGGTATTTGGGACAGACTGGGCTAGTCTGCCATACATACTGGCAAGCCAGGGTAGGGGGTGGGCCTGGTTGGGGTTACTGTGGGCCGCCCTGAATGGGCTGCAACTCCTACTGGTACGTGCGGGGGACAAGTGCGTCCAGGGCGGAACCAGGCGGGACTGCAAGAGGACACGGGTGGGGACAGAACCAGCCCAGCAACTGCAACCACTAGCTGATCGGGGCAATGGACTATGCCGGGCCCTATGCTACTAGAATATGCAGGAATCTGGACTGGGAATACCTCAAAATTTCTTCGAGGATCTCCCCACTCGAGACACCGGACTCGGAGTCCTAACCAGGGAAAGACAGAACAAGTCAAGCAACGACCTCAGCTATCTGTTGGCAGCGAGATGCTGGGCAAATAGAGACTCTAGAAGGGACTGTGTCAATCAATGGACTCTTCAACAACCACATCGTGCTTGGAGTGGCGAGACTGGCAGCGACCCATGAATGGTGAACTATTGGAACCACTTGATCGAGTATCTCAGAGCATGCCCCACATCCGGGACTTGGGGTGGGTGGGAGGTTGGGTGGGGCTTCTTCCTCTATATCCCCCTTTAGGCCTTGAACCTTTTTTACCCCAATTGAATTTGTAAGGATTGCCAAAATTAAAAAAATAAATAAATAAAAAGAAAATGTTAAAGATCAAGAAAAAAAAAAGAAAATACATCCCAATGTGAAAGCATACAAAGAATCATTTGAAAGAAAAGTGAATAATATCTCTTCTCTACTACAGGCATTTTAAAAAAAGATTATTTAATTATGTATTTATCTAAGATTTATTTATTTATATTGGAAAGGCAAATTTGCAGAGCAGAGACAGAGTGTACCATCTGCTGATACACTTCCCAAGTGGCTGCCACGGCCAAGGCTGAGCTAACCCAGAGCCAGGAACTTCTTCTAGGTCTCCCATGTGGGTGCAGGGTCCCAAGACTCAGACCATCCTTGACTGCTTTCCCAGGCCACCAGCAGGGAGCTTGGTGGGAAGTGAAGCAGCCAGGATTAAAAACTGTGCCCATATGGGATCCCAGTGCAGGCAAGGCAACGACTTGGCCACTAGACTACCAAGTCTACCAAGGGCTTGGTCACTAGACTACCAAGTGGGGCCCTAACACATTTTTAACTGCTAAGATAATTCTAGTTACGCTCTCTCTTTGCCATTCAGATTTAATAAATAGGTTTGAATTGCTCTGAAGAGTATGTTTTGTAGAAATTAGTTTGACCACTGGGGGGCTCTCACAGTCTCCCTTTAGTACTGCTAAAAGTGACTCCGAAATAACACCTTGGATGAATACTACAAAATACCAATAACACCACTGATTCGTCCCACTTCCAAAGTGATCTGACAATACATAGCAAAAAGGTTTATGATGTGTACTTTATTAGATCCAACTTCTGCAACCAGGAGAACTACCTAAGTGGTTAATTAGCTTTTCCAATCTCATGTTCAATTAAGAATTTGATAGATTATACAAGTTGACTCTCATATTGCCAGTAATGTGGCATAGCAAATCACACCACCACCTACAACACGGGCATTTCATCTGGGTGCTAGTTTGTGTCCCTGCTCCTCCAGGATCAGTCCAGCTCCCTGCTAATGTGCCTAGGAGAAGCAGTGCTGCACGGCCTGAGTATTTTGAGTCCCTGCATCCATGTGGGAGACCAGGAAGAAGCTCTTTGCTCCTGGCTTTAGCCTGGCCCAGTGCTGGTTGTGACCATCTGGAAAGTGAACCAATGGATGGATGGATTTCTCTCTTTCTTTATCTTCCCCTGATTTTTAAACAAATAAACATGAATTTCAAAATGTCATTTCATACTAGCTACATAATTGTAGATTGATTTTTAAATACACACATATTTAGGCGATGGCCACTGATGTGAACAGTTTCATTGGGCAATGGAGATCCAGGGGTTTTCCTCACTTGATTCTCCACACATTTTCCAACTTTTATTTTTTTAAAAGATTTATTTATTTTTATTGGAAAGACAGATTTATAGAGAAAAGGAGAGACAGAAGGATTTTCCATCAGCTAATTCACTCCCCAAGTAGCTGCCACAGCCGGAGTTAAGCTGATCCAAAGTCAGGAGCCTAGAGCCTCTTCCCAGTCTCCCATGTAGCTGCAGGGTCCCTAGGCTTTAGCCTGTCCTCAACTTGCTCTCCCAGGCTACCAGCAGGGAGCTAAATGAGGAATGGAATGCTCAGGACATAAACCAGCATGCACATGGAATCCAGAAGCGTGCAAGATGAGGATTTAGCAACTAGGCTATCGAACCTGGCCCCCAACTTTTCATAATGAACGTAAGTTGTTATGATACAGAGGAATTTTATTTTAAAATTTAAAATACGTTGCGGGAGAATCAAGATGGCAAAATAGGGTAAGAATGTGTTGAAACAGATGAAGGAACATTAGTTAGTGTGAAGCACAGCGGGCACATTGCAGGAAATAGGAGAGGAAAGAGTGACAGCAGAGGGGCACCCGGCGACTGACAGACACAGGAAAGCAACGAACACAACAGTGTGGTGTTGCAGTGACTGACACCCCAGTGGCATTCAATGAGCAGTGAACTGAACTGCACCGGAAGCTGGAACGCCACCACCAAGGTGGGAAGGGGTATTCACCAGGAGCTCAAGAGGTGAACCCAGAACTGCCCATCCTACTGGTCTGTTTGATTTGACCAGGAGCAGAGACAGAGTGCAAGGTCCCAGACAGACAATGTGGGAATAGGATAGATTTCACAGGGCAGTCAAATTGAGTGCCATTTTGTTTAGGGAGGCAATGGCTATGGGACAGTACTGTGCATGCACTGAGCTGGGAGTGAACTCATTTCTGCCTCAGTGAATTGCAACAACATGGCATCCTACAGGTTCCACCTAAGATAGGTCGAGGTAGCACTCAGACCTGACGGCAAACAGATCAAGAACTCTAGTAGTGGCACATCAGGCTCCATTTTGTACAATGTGGCAAAGGTGTTAAGACTGCAGGGACAAGAGTGAGCTGTGCATGTGCTAAGCTGAGAGAAAACTCAATTCCAGCTCAGTGCATTGCACTGGTCCCACAGGGAAAATAATACCGACTATGGCATTGTACGGGTCAAAATAGGTCTCTGTGACCCTCAGGCCTAATACCCAATAGTTTCTGGCAAGAACAGCACCACAACAAACTAGCTATATAAGACACCTGGTGTCTCTCTAATCCTGGGACCTGCTGCTACTAAAAGTGAAAGAAAGGTTATACACACAATGGTGCAGCCTCAGCACGTTATCACAGGAGGTAGAGAGTGGTGAGCCAGGAACTGGGACTACAGAGACCACGGTAGAAATCTAACATAAGAATCCAGACCTGGAACTCGCTCCAGGGAGTGGCACAAGTGACTGCAAACAAAGAGATGCATACCAACCAAAATAAATAAAATAGATTTGTAGACCTGTGGGTGACAAAGCTTAGAAACCTGCCCCAAGAGGGGAAATCTGCTAATCAGAAGTACAATGACCAAGAGCAAAAGAAGAGACGGAGGCACAATGAATATTACTGAAGATTGCCCAGCAAAGGTTGAAGCCTTTGCCAACCTCAGAATTAACTGAGGAATATATCAAGAAAATGGGGGATACAGAATTCAAAACACTGTTATAAAGCTTCTTATCAACAATGAGAAGCATGTAATATAGGAATTTAAGGAATGAGTCACACAGGAAAGAACACTGAAACAAATCAATCTGAATTCTTAGAAATGAAAACAATACAGCAAATTAAGAGTCTCAAAAACAGAATGAGGGAAGAAGAAGAATCTCAGAATTGAAAGATGTTTCTTGTCACCAGGGCGAAACAAAAAGCTGGAGACAGAACTGCCTCAAGCTAAAAAAAAAAAAAGTATTCAAGAATTGGAAGACACTATTAAAAGGCCAAATATAAGAGTTATGGGAGTTTTGAAGGTACAGAAAGAAAAGCTAGGTTTACAAATGTATTCAATGAAATAATAAGGGAAAACTTCCCTAATCTAGAGAAAAAATTGGGAAACAACATCCAGGAGGGGCACAGAACTCCCGACAGGATTGAACAAAAGCAATCTTCATCATGACGCATGATAATCAAGCTCTCCTCAATCGAACATAAGGAAAAGATCCTTAATTGTGCTCATGATAAAAATCAGTTGACATATAAAGGAATGCCAATTAAATTCACAGCTGACCTCTCAAAGGAAACTCTATAGTCTGGAAGAAAGTGGAGCGACATAGTCCAAATTCTAAAAGCAAAAAATTTTCAGCCCAGGATAACGTACCCCGCAAAGCTTTCCTTTGTCTTTGAAAATGAAGTAAAACTCTTCCACAGTAAAGAAAAGCTTAAAGAATATACCTCTTCCAAACCTGCCCTACAAATGATACTTACAGATGTTCTCTTGACACAGAAGAGGAATAGTGCTCACCCAAACCAAAGGCAAATGTGAAGAACATCCCAGTAAAATGACAACAGAAGACTAAATCAATGAACAACGCATTGCTAAAATGACAAGACCAAATTACCACCTTTTCATATTAACCCTGGAATGTAAATGGCTTAACCTCATTAATCTAATGTCATTGATTAGTAGACTGGATTAAAAAACAAAACCCATCTATCTGTTACCTACAGGAGACACATCTCACCAACAAAGATCAGCAGAAGCTGTATCTCATGGATTTTGATGTTTTTTTCTGTTTCAGCTTTTAAAACTTTCTCATATTCTTTAATGACTCATAGATCATACAGTTGCATCATTTTATTCAAGAAGGTTCTTGACTTTCCTTTTCATTTTTTCAGCAACACATTAGTCATTCAGTAGCATGTTATTTAACTTCATGGTGATTCGTATTTCCTTTTTTCTTCCTGTTGTTAATTTTGATTTGGGTCTTTCATTTAAGAGGATGTTCAGTAACTGTGTAATGGAGACTATCATATCCAGATGTGAGAATACAATGCAGTATGCATCTCTACTTCCAGATCAAAGATGGATTCCCAATGAAACTGTTAACTATATCTTGACAATAGGATACTGGACTCTCTGCCATTGTCCATGGCCACAATGATGGACATAGGACTGTGCATGAAGAACCATACTATAGTACGATACAGGGGAACTCAGTGTCAGGGGTAAAGGACTTGGCAAGGAGGTAAGATATATCCCAAGGTCTATTATAATAATAATTTTTTTAAAGTAGGGCCCAGTATGATAGCCTAGCAGTTAAAGTCCTCACCTTGAAGGTGCCGGGATCCCATGTGGGCACCAGTTCTAACGGCGGTAGTCCCACTTCCCATCCAGCTTCCTGCTTGTGGCCTGGGAAAGTAGTCAAGGATGGCCCAAAGCCTTGGGACTCTGCACCTATGTGGGAGAACCAGAGGAAGCTCCTGGCTCCTAGCTTCGGATTGGTTCAGCTCCAGCCGTTGCGATTGTTTGGGGAGTGAACCGTCAAACGGAACATCTTCCTTTTTGTGTCTCTCCTCTGTGTATCTGCCTTTGCAATAAAAATAAATATATCTTTTTTTTTTAAAGTTTTTAAAAATATGTTGGGGCCAGTGTTATGGCACAGTGATTTAGCGTGCCACAGTGTCAGCACTCCAAAGCAGAGCATCCGTTCAAGCCCTCGTTGCTCAGTTCCAAATCCAGCTTCCTGCTCACACACCTGGAAAAACAATGGAAAACAGCCCAACTACTTGGGCCCCTGCCCCTATGTGGGAGACCCGGCTGGGCTTTCAGATTTCTGGCTTTGGCTTGATCTAGCGCAGGACATTTGATGGGCAAACAAGCACACAGATGATCTGTGTCTGTCCTCTCTAACTCTGCCTTTCAAATAAATCCTTTTAAAAAAAATAGAGTACTCAGTTCCCCACGGACCATTTTGTGTTATGGTCGTGTTACCCCTATTCCTTCATAGATAGTTCTCTTTAACGTGAAAACACAGCTTGAGCCCTTCAGTGTCCAAAACCTGACGAGCCCCTTATGGCCTAATACTGTCAACATTCCTTTCCCCACCACTGTGCAGCTCCTCCTCCACGCAATGTCCTTTCCACGCGTGCTGAGCCACTTGGCTGGTCCTCTAAGGGAAATCCACATTTTCTAGCATCAGTGCCTTACACCTGCAGTGCATTCTGCATCCCCCCCACCCAGCTACCACCACCACCTCCCCCCACTCAGCTACCATGCACACATTCAAAAGCTTTGGCTAGCCCAGTGAGCTCTACCACAGGACTTGCAACCTGTACAGTGCTTTACAAAAACACAAATCATTATTCGGGTTTTGGGGGAGGTTGTTGTTGTTGTTATTGTTTTGTTTGTTTGTTGCTTTTGAACTTGACTGTGTGGACTGTTGATTCAACTAAGTACATTCATCTGTCTATAACTAACCTCCAACCTACCCTCCCACAGCTCCTTCTGCCTAGAAGGCTTTCCAGCAGTCATGGGTACGCCTCCTTGCTGCAGCTCACATCCTTCAAAGCTTTGGTCAGATGTCACACTGACCAGGAAGTCTCGTCCCACAGGTTGAGGTCACAGTGCCCTTCCAGTTCCTGGAGACCTCTTCTATTGAACAAGTCACACTGCTGGTGTCTGATGTGTGGGAGCACCCCAGGGGCAGAAGCTGCATCTTCCACATTCATCTAACTCCAGCAGAGCCCATATCTGGTCAGAGCAAATGCTCATGTTTGTTCTCTGAACTAAATCTTTGCCCTCCAAACTCTCCAAGTGAGAGTTCTAGCTTTAATGTGTAAGATTCTCTGCTATCAGCCAGGACCCTTTGGGGGAAATTTTTTGGCACTCTTAGATGATCCAATGAGTTTTGCCTTGCAATATTCACACCTTGTGAAGTACCTTTCCACATTTGTTCCAGGATTAGTCAATATAACCAATGGCACAAGACATAAGGCATGGTAGGTATATCACTGGCAAGATTAAGTCATGAAAAGTCATGGCTAAAATCATAGAATGATGGGGGGAAATGCTAAAAATGGACAAAGACTCTCAAAATTCTTGTTTCTGTATTTTTTAAGTGGGGGGTGGGAGTGCTCATTGGTTCAGTTAGCTAATCCTCCACCTCCAAGTACAGGTATCCCACACAGGTGCCAGCTCTTACCCCAGCCGCTCCACTTTCCCTGATTGTAGCCTGGAAAAGCAGCAGAGGATGGTCCAAGTCCTTGGGACCCTGAACCTACATGGGAGACCCAGAAGAGGCTCTTAGCTCCTGACTTCTGATGTCTATAACAGCTGTTGCAGTCATTTTGGGAGTGAACCAGTAGGTGGAGGCTCTCCTTCTCTCTGTAAATCTGCCTTTCCATGAAAATAAGTAAATCTTAAAAAAAAAAAAAAAAAAAAAAAAAAAAAAAAAGAAAGAACCAAAGAACCAAAAATTTTGCAGAAACCAAGAAAACATACCATGAAGAAAAAGGCACCTTGGGACAGGCATTTGACTTAAGGCAAAAAATACCTGCATTCCATTTTGGAGTGTCCAGGGTAGATACCCATCTCTGGATCCCAATCTCCATTTCCTCCCACTGCAGACCCTGGAGGCAGCAGGTGATGGCTTAACTTACTGGATTCCTGCCACCCACACAGGAGACCTGGACTGGGTTATCAGCCCATGTAGGCAGGGGAACTCTCTGTATCTTTGCCTCGTGAGCAAATCATTTTCAAAAATCTTCAAAATGAAAGCAAAGTTGTGTGGTGTTTTACTCTTCCTCACACCAGTGTGGCAGCAGTCTTGACCTAGAGTGACAACTGTCAGTCCAGTGCTGTCACCTTCTTCAAACCCGAGACGAGAGCAGACTTGATGTGAAACTACGCTGTCCATCTCTTCTGCTGAGCTAAAGGCCACTTGACGAACTGTTGGCGATACTCTCTTCTCTGTTTTGCCAAGCCCAGGATTTGGACCGGGAAAGCATTCAATACTATTCATAAGAGACACAAGGTGGACCACAAACTCAGATGCTGGGGCAAGAGGTGACAGGTAGAAATCATTAGCAAGTGCCTAAAGATTGTGGGAAAAGTGGTGAGTTTCTTCAGGCAAGTAGGACATGTAGGCACAGTGTGTGGGGGGGAAGTCAGAAACTGCACACATACAGGTTCAAGCAAGAAGCATGCCAGGAAAAGGCCAGAGAAGCAATGAATTTGGGCTGATCCGTAAGACCATAGCAATCTAGGGTGGAACCTAGAGATCGGAGCAAGGCTGGCTGCAAGGACTGAGAACAGCAGGTGGATTGTTTTCTTTCTACCCTTCTTCCTTTTCTTCTTTTCTCTTTTCTTTCTCTTTATCTCTTCCTTCCTTCTTTCTTTCCTTCCTTCCTTCCTTCTTTCTTTCTCCTTTTGCTTTGTTTATTGCCCATTTCTTTGTTTCTTATAGGTAGTGGTTTTCCAGAAAATCAAAACATTAACTGAACACAAACTATCCCAAATGATTAAAGGCCCCGACATGCCCTCAACAGCCATTTACAACCTCATGGCATCAATTGACATGACACTGATTAATAGTATGTTGATGGGAAGATGAGGTTTCTTAACTACATCCTGTGACTTCTTCATAGACATTTCAATTTTGGTTTGTATTCAACCTGATTCCATACAGTTATCAGTTTAGGTACAATACATTTTTTTTTTTATTAATTTAGGATGGGTGTGCAGAGAAATCCCCATTACCCCAGTGAGGCGTTACTAATCTTTGTGTCTCACCTAGTGAGGCCTGATTGGGTCCATGCTGGGTGTTTCCTGTCTGATTCTAAGCTTTCCATGTTGTTGTCTGTCCATTCAGATGAAATTTCTTTGGGGATCCCCTCAACTGTGTCACTAGACTCAGAACCCCAACCATGGTGAGAACTGCAGATTTCATGGTCTGACCATGATGCAATGCATGCATCAGAACTGGTCTCGCTCAGTGACTTAGATGGAGCAGTGGACACCATATCCAGATACACATGGAGGATACGGCAGTACATTGCAGTCTGCAGGGGACCCTTGGTACCATAACAGGATAGAAGACAGAACAAATTGCTCAACTACCCCAGCCAAGTGTTGGCAGTGAATATCTGGGCAAACGGAGACTCTAATAAGGTGGATTATGTCAGCCAGTGGATTCTGGAGATTTCGTCATACTTGGAGTGGCGAGATCGGCAGTAATTCAGAAGTGTTGAACTATTGAAACCACTTGAGCAGGACCCTCAGAGCACGCCCCACATCGGGGACCCTGGGATGGTGTCAGGTGGCTGTCCTTCACTATAGAGTACAGAGGTATTTGGGAGGATGGGTGTGGCTTCTTTCCTTATCCTTCCCTTCCCCCAGATACATAAAGGAAAAAAATGTAGAAATAATAGTCTCACACATCTTCCTGTAGCCCTAATCAACTAATGAATTATGTAAAAATTAAAAATTTTTAAAAATAAAATTTAAAATTGTTTTAAAAAAGAAAAAAAGAGAATCAAACAGGGGCCCCATGTTAGGCACCAAGTAAGATGGCATTTGGATGTCTGCCTCCCTACTCAAAGTGCCTGGGTTCAAATCTCAGCTCCTGCTAATATGGATTGGAGAGGCAGCTGGTGATGGCTCGGATAGCTGAGCACCTGCCCCATACAGGAGACCTGGACTGAGTTCCCACTTCCCACTTTCATCCCAGCCCATATTTTTCTCTTTCTCTCTCTTTTTCCTTGGTTTTCAGATAAATAAAATAAATAAATAAATAAATATTTTAGGGGCAGACATTTGATATAGTAGTTAAAACACCACGGCAAGGGATGCCACAGGCCACCTTGGAGTGTCTGGGTTTATTTTCCTGGCTAATTTTCAGATTCTACCTTCCTGCACATATTCTGGGTGGCTGAGGGTAATGACTCAAATACTTGGATCCCCACGACCCATGCGGGAGACTCAGCTTAGCTTCAGCCTGTTCGAGCCCTGGCTGCTAGTGGTGTGCATCTGAAAGATGGATGGATGGATGGATGGATGGGTGGATGGGTGGGTGGATGCACAGATGGATGCATAGATGGATAGGTGAAAGGTCTGCATCTCTCACTCTCCCTCCCTCCTTCTGAAAAGCACAATAAATGAAATGTAAAGCTCACTAGAGAATTCTGTTCAACGTTGGCTTTAAACTGGCAGAGAAACTTAAAAATGGGACAATGGAAAGTATCAAGTAGAGAAGAGTGCAAAGAAAAAGAAGAGTCGTCTAGATGTGAGGATATGGTGCAGTGTGCATCTCTGCTTCCGGATCGAGGATGGACTCCCAGTGAAACTGCTGGATGGGTCCTAACGACGGGATGCTGGACCCTCTGCCATTGTCCATGCCTGCAATGATGGATTTATGCCTGCTTATGAGGAACTATGCTGCTGTAATATCAGAGAACTCAAGTGTGGGTGGGGCATTTGGGAAGGGGGCAGGGGAAATCCCAGGGCCTATAGAACTGTATCATAAAATGATAATAATAAGAAGAAAGAAAGAAAAAATAGAAAAGTAAACAGAGCCCAAGAGGCTTGTGGGACTCTGTTGAAAGGCCAGTACCATGTAAATTATGAGTCTTGAGAGAAAAGGGGGAAGAAAGATTATTTGAAGAAATGATGACTGAAAACTTCCCTCTCACACACAAAAAGCAATAGAACAGACAGAAAACAAATGGCAATAGCAATATCTTCCTTATCCCTAACTGTACCAAATGCAATAGATATAACTCTCCAATCAAAAGACAGAGATTGATAGAGTGACATCACCAAGATGGCAGGGTAGGAAACACTTTTACAAAAAAGCAAAGATACACAGATTTTTCACAAGCAAGAACAGACCAAAGAGGAGTTAAGATCCCATTGAAAATGTCTGCTACAACACAATGCAGAAAAACTGCATGTGAAAACCCACATCGAAAGGCTCACTATGAGAGCAGCATTGCTGAGATGCCAGGAGACTGCTGGGACAAAGACAGGCACCAGGAACCTCGGGTGTGGCCAGCTCTCCAGAGGATCCCATCCTATCCTGCCGTTGCCTCAATCAGCAGCATCTCCACCTGAGAAGCTCAGAAGAGACAGAATTGTGCTCTTTCCCCGCTTCTGAGAGGCGGCCCCTGTTGTACCGCTACAATAAAAGGGCTATCAAATCTCCCAATCTCATGAACGTCCTGACCCCAGAGCCACAGCTGCTGCCCAAGTGCCTACACAGGCAGATGCACTGGGCTTCCACACAGCTCAGCTGTGATCTCTTCACACTAGAATCCCAGAACGAAGACGACGTCACAACCCATGCCTGCACCCCAGGCCCTGGCTCAGCTCTATGGTACTAGGCTCCAGACCAATCTGGTAACCACTCTCACACTACAAAGGTCTTTGTTCCCATACTTGGTTGCCCCCAAGTAACCATATTTTGCACATTGCCACCAATACAAAAGCAAAACTTATTATACCCTGGAAACCAGGCACTTTGCTTCCCCAAACCCCAGAGCCATAATCCCACCATGTGTGCCTAGACTCCAGGCTTCAGACCTATGCTTGATTCATGGCCATCATTCATCGGACACTGGAGCCCCCCAGCCAGATCCAGGTCCAAGCATGACCACCTCAGCCACCGCAGCTTCTCCAGTGGAAGGAAAAGACATCTAGAAGAACTTAAGCATAGCCACCAAAGATAACACAACATGCCAGCACTGCAGAGTTCTACAGCAGGAGTCCCCAAAGATCTCTGCAATCTTCATCAATGACAGCCTTAGCTGACAAAGCTACAGGCTACGGACTCAACAGCCATAGCTGGTGCCAGGATTGCTAGACCTTCAAACCACTTCAGAGGGGCTGGCTGGCATTGTGGTGTTGCAGCTTAAACCACTAGCGTGTGACACCAGCATCCTGTATGGGTGTCGGTTGAATCCTAGCTGCTCCACATCTGATCCAGCTCCCTGCTAAAGCACCTGGAAAAGCAGTGGAAGATGCTTCAAGTACTTAGGCCCCTGCTACCAACGTGGGAAACCTGAAAGGAGTTCCCCAAGCTCATGGCGTCAGTCTAGCCCAACCCCAGCCATTATGGCCACTTGAGGAGTAAACCAGCTGATAAAAATGTTCTCTCTCTCTGATTTGAATAAATAAATAAATCCCATAGGACATGGTGCTTCCATTAAAAAAAAAGAAAAGAAAAAACAAAACTAGTCCATAAAATTTCCAAGAAGTGATAGATATACCAAACGCATATATGTGAACATCAGGCAACAGAAAACCATTGAAGTCAAAAAGATGCACCACCACCACAGAAACAACAACCTCCCAGGAACCGACAAAATAGAAATACATGACCTGCTTGACCAAAAAAGTCAAAATAATGGTTTGGAGAAGTTTAGGAAACTTGGAGAGAATACAGAGAAACAATTCAGAGGAATCAGGAAAAGAATAAATGACTAAAATAATACATTTTGCAAAAATAATAAATCCATTTTAAAAATTCTAGGGGCCCATGTTGTGGCATACTGAGTGAAGCCACCGCAAGCAGTGCTATAACCCAAGGCAGGCTTAAATCATAAGTTCTGGCTACTCCACTTTCAATCCAGCTCCCTGCTGATACACCTGGAAGAGCAATGGAAAAATAGCATAGGTGCTTGGGCTCCTGGCATGCACGTGGGAGACCCCAACGAGGTTCCTGGCTGGCCTTAGCCTGGTCCACTCCTTGCCACTGTGGCCAGTAGTGGAATGAACCAACAGATGAATGACCAATTTGTGTGTGTGTGTGTGTGTGTGTGTGTGTGTGTGTGTGTGTGGTGTCTCTGTCCCTCTCTCTCTGTAACTCTTTTGAATAAATAAGTCCTCAAAAAAAAAAGAAAAAGAAAATCTGAAAAATACAACAAAGTTCAAAACTGACCAAGGAAAGGAATGAATCTGTGAATGTGAAGACAAGTTATTTGAAAATATACAATCAGGGCCCGGCGCGGTGGCGCAAGTGGTTAAAGGTCCTCGCCTTGCACGCCCGGGATCCCATATGGGCGCCGGTTCTAATCCCAGCAGCCCCGCTTCCCTTCCAGCTCCCTGCCTGTGGCCTGGGAAAGCAGTCGAGGACGGCCCAAAACTTTGGGAACCTGCACCCGCGTGGGAGACCCGGAAGAGGCTCCTGGCTTCGGATCGGCATAGTATCGGCCCGTTGCGCTCACTTGGGGAGTGAATCATCGGACGGAAGATCTTCCTCTCTGTCTCTCCTCTCTGTATATCTGCCTTTCCAATAAAAAAATAATAAAAATAAATCTTTAAAAAAAAAAGAAAATATACAATCAGGGGCCTGGCACAATAGCCTAGTGACTAAAGCCCTCACCTTGAATGCACTGGGATCCCATATGGGCGCCGGTTCTAATCCTGGCAGCCCTGTTTCCCATCCAGCTCCCTGCTTGTGGCCCGGGAGAGCAGTCGAGGACGGCCCAAAGCTTTGGGACCCTGTACCCGCGTGGGAGACCCGGAAGAGCTCCTGGCACCTGGCTTTGGATTGGCTCAACTCCAGCCTTTGCGGACGATTGGGGAGTGAACCATTGGACGAAAGATCTTCCTCTCTGTCTCTCCTCCTCTCTGTATATCTGCCTTTCTAATAAAAACTAAAAAAAAAAAAAAAAAATACAATCAGGGCCCGGAGGCATGGCCTAGTGGCTAAAGTCCTCGCGGCTAAAGTCCTCGCCTTGAATGTGCCCCGGGATCCCATATGGGCACCGGTTCTAATCCCGGCAGCTCCACTTCCCATCCAGCTCCCTGCTTGTGGCCTGGGAAAGCAGTAGAGAATGGCCAAAAGTCTTAGGACCCTGCACCTGAGTGGGAGATCCAGAAGAGGCTCCTGGATCCTGGCTTTGGATCGGCATAGCATTGGCCGTTGCACACACTTGGGGAGTGAATCATCGGATGGAAGATCTTCCTCTCTCTGTATATCTGACTTTCCAATAAATAAATAAATCTTTAAGAAAAAAAAAACAAAAACAAATCAAAACAAAAATACAATCAGAAAAAAAGAAAAAGAACAAAAAAGTAGGCAGGAAAGCTAGAGGATTTGTGAAGCAGCACCAAAGGAGCAGATATATGGTTCACCGGCACTCAAGCAGCAGAGAGGCCCACGCTGAGAGCTGCCCACATGCGCAGGCAGAGAGCACAATAAATAAATGAAGCAGGGCTGAGCCCAGCCGTGGGTCTTGCAGGGGCTGGTCCACAGATGGAGGACAGGCTGTCCAGCGAGTGAAGTGAAGCAAAGGAAGATGGTCCTGAGGCTGTCTACTAGGAGGAGCACCGTGGCCACAGTGTGTGGTGGACCACAGCCAACACCATCCCATCCACCTTAGTCATTGCCAAGCCCACCAGCAACGTACAAACCGACACGGGACTCCTCCCAGGGAGGATGCCAGGCCACTGCTGGTACTGCCAAGCAGCAGGACCAGCTCTCTCGGAGCCTGTCCCGCATCGTCCGGAAGCCCTGGGTTGATGCCTCTGGCTGAGGGACCACATCTCGACGTGGCAGGATGTGGAGACCAAGAGGAAAGCAGCTGCGCTTCACTTTCAAACCCTACTATGTTATGCAAGGTGATAAAAATCAGTGCCAGTGGAGGATCCACTGCCCCAGGGCCTCAGAGGCCTAGGGCGTAGCCTGGGTTGCCCAGGAACCGTGCACCGCAAGCTGAGAGAGCTGAGAGCCCTGAGCTGTTGCTCAGCATCTGCTGTCATGTGATTGCTGGACATACATGTCCATCTCTCCCTCTTCTTCCTCCTCAAGAAGCACCTGCTGAGCGGTAACCTGGAGCCAGCTGCATCAGGGCATCAAAGTTGCCAAGGAGATACACACATCCGGAAGGGCCCCCACCGACGCCAAGAACTTGCAACTCGTGTGTGATGTCATCACTGATGTCACCTAGAACATCCTGAAGAACTGCAGACTCCTCTGAGGGGCAGCGGGTCTGGCACAATTGACCACCAGGACCCTGCTCCCCCCAGCCCCTGACCCCTGAGGACATTGGGGCCAAGAAGACCATGTTCCCCAACCCAGATGCCTTTCTGCTTGTCTTTCTCTCTTCTCAGCTCCCCCGAGTCTGTCCACAGCTCCAGATGTGGAGGAGGGCCTGCCAGAGGTCTCCTCATTTGAAGCTGGCGCTCCTGTGAGGTGCCCGCAGTGGCCACAGGACCCCTTTCCTAGGCAATAGCTCTAGCTTCTTCTCCGTTGTGTTGTTCTGTGGTGAAGAGGTCAAGACTGAGTCCCCCGAAGGCCTGTGTCTGCAGCTGTGCCCACTTATCCAGCCTGGACCCCTGGGTTCACCCAGTATCTGCCCCTGACCAAGCTCATGTCCAAATAATACAAGGATTGTCCTGTCCTGGCTGCTTTAAAGATCCCAAAGGAAAAAACACAAGAGGTCTGAGATGTCATTATTCCTCGAGGCCACAGTGAGCCTGCTCATTCTAGAAGCCTCTCCTGGGGTAGGGTGAGAAGAATTGGAAGTAAAAGAAAATGGTGAGCCTACAGAAGTTTTGAGAGAAAAAGGACTTGAAACTGACCAGTCCTGGCCAGCACCGAACATGCCCCTGCAGTGACTCTGTGCCTTGAGTGTCTACCTGTTCACACCTGACTCTCTGCTGGGTGCCTCCAGTGTTAAGGGTCTCCCACCCCCACCCTACCCTCCACAGATCTGAGCACCCAGTGGTTCCAGACAGCTGCCCATCACCCAAAGCCCGCCCACCACCCCTGGGCCCAGGGTCCACTAACCTAAACACAGCTCTTTAACACTATCTAATTAACTACTGATGCGTGCTGGAGGACCCAGCCCCATAACCCTCCTGTATTTCAGTGTTCAATACTTCCTTTTCTTTTTTCATGTTTTATATCATTTGTTTCACCTGTTTTGAAATAATCAAATGTAGAAAAAAAAAAAGGGAGTCAAGGAAGATAAAAGGATAAAAAAGATTGTTTAAAAATGATAGAACATCTTCCAAACCTGGAGAGAAATAAAAATACTTAGATACTGGAGGGTCAGTCTCGAATCAGGTTCAGTCCAAATGAGACTACCCAGGACATAATCAAAGCGACCAAGATCAAACACAAAGAGGATTCTCAAAGCAGTCAGAGCAAAGAAACAAATCACACAGAAGGGAGATCAAACAGGTCTCAGAGCAGACTCTCAGCAGAAACCTCAACACCAGAAAAGTCAGGGAAAGGAAGACAACCGCCAACCAAGAACGTTTCACTCAGCAAAGCTGTGCTTTGGAACCAGAGATGAAGACTTCCCAGACAAAATGTCAAGGAGTTCCTTGTCATCAGACCAAACTGCAGGAAATGCCAAGGTTCTTCAAGCCGAGAGAAAAGGACTGTGATGAATAATACTAAAAACATATAAAAGTATAAAACTCACAGGAAAAAGTGAATTCAAATTCAAAATACTGTAATATTATAAAGGCGGTGTGTAAATCACATCTTCAAGTTATCAAAGCTAAAAGACAAAAATATTAAAAATAACATTTATGAAACTTTGGTATATACACCATAGGAAAATGAGTAAATAATGAAATCAGAAAAGTATATGGGAGGAGTAAAGGTTGCAGTTATTTTATGAGGCTAAGGTTAAATCATTATCAGGTCAAAATATGTTGTAACTACATGACATAAGCCTCATATAACCATAAATCAAAAATTACTATGGACATGAATCAGGAATCAAAGCATATCCTTTGAAAAAAATCACCTAGAAATAAAACAACGGAGGAAGAAAGCAATAAAGAAGCTACAAAACAGAGAATAACTAATAAAATGACAACAAGCCTTTATCAACAATTACCCTGTATTTAAACATTGTAAGTTCTACAATCAAAAGACATACATATTGAAATGCCCAGGTTCAGTGTCTGGCTCTGACTTCCGGCTCCAGCTTCCTGCTAAGGCGTACACCAAGAACCAGCACTCACAGCTCTGCTGATTGAACTCCTGCCACCCCACGAGACCTACATTGAACTCCCAGTTCCCAGCCCAGCCCAGGGTCTAGGTATTTGGGTTGCAAACCAGCAAACGGGAAGCATTCTTTGTCTCCCAAATCAATTATTTTTAAACTAAAAAAGTCTCAACAAAAATATCAAGATCCCACTATGTGACACTCATTTTCAACCTTCTGGATAATTCACACAGATTGAAAGTAGAAAGATTCCATGCACATAGAAACCAAAAGAAAGTAGAGATCTATACTTTTATAGTAAAAAAACTGTAAATGCAAGGATTATTTATTACATAATGATAGAGATTAATAAAAATACAATTGTAAATATTTGTGCACCCAATATTAAATACCTAACACAAATATTAATAAACCCGAAGACAAAGAATGCAATAGAGATTAATTAGCAATTTCAGTGCCCCACTTTCAATAATGAACAAGCCATCCACACAAAATTAATAAGCATCAGAGTTGAGCAACATTTTAAACCAAATACTTGTAACACTAATATATGAAAGATTCTACTTGACAACAGAATACCCATTCTTCTTAAGTGCTCACGGAACATTCTTCAGCACAGATCATTTGCGAGACCACAAAACAAGTCTGAATAAATTTAAGAAGACTGGAATAATACCAAGTGTCTTTTCTGCCCACAATTGTATGAAATTAGAAATTAATAATAGCAGAAGTTTTAGAAAATTCACAATAGATAGAATCAAACAACATACTCCTGAACAACCAATGGGTCAAAGAAAAACTTAAAAAGGAATTTTAAAACTACCTTGAGGGCCCGGCGCAGTGGCGCAGGTGGTTAAGGTCATCACCTTGCACGCCCGGGATCCCATATGGGTACCGGTTCTATCCTGGCAGCCCCGCTTCCCTTCCAGCTCCCTGCCTGTGGCCCGGGAGAGCAGTCGAGGATGGCCCAAAGCTTTGGGACCCTGCACCCGTGTGGGAGACCCGGAAGAGGCTCCTGGCTTCGGCCTGGCATAGCATCGGCCGTTGCGCTCACTTGGGGAGTGAACCATCAGACGGAAGATCTTCCTCTCTGTCTCTCCTCTCTGTATATCCGCCTTTCCAATAAAAAACAATAATAAAAATAAATCTTAAAAAAAAAAAACTACCTTGAGGCAAGCAAAAAGGAAAACATAGCATGCCAAAACTTACAGTAATCAGCAAAAGTGGTGTTAGGAGGAAGTTTATAGTAATGAACACAAACATTAAAAAAAACAAAACCAGCTCACATTCAACCTAATACTATGCCTCTATGCCTCAAGGAACTAGGAAAAGGATAAATTGAGCCCAAAGTTAGCAAGAGTGAAATAATAAACATCAGAGCAGGGGAAAAAAAAATAGGGATGAGAAAAGTAATATGAAATAATTCACAAAATTAAGAATTGGTTTTTTGAAATGATCAACACAATCACCAACACATTAGCTAGACTAAGGGGAAGTAGGGCTATTCACAAAAATAAAATCAGACATGAAAAATACATTACAACTGATACAACAAAAAATACAAGAATCCGGGGCCTGCACTACAGCATAGCAAGCAAAGCTACCACCTGCAGAGTCGGCATCCCATAAGGGCATAGGTTCAAGTCCTGGCTGCTCTGCTTCCCATCCAGCTCCCTGTTAATACGCCTGGAAAAGCAGCCAAGGATGACCCAGATACTTGAGGCCATGAACTCATGTGGGAGACCCAGATGAAACTCCTGGCTCCACTTCAGTCTGGCCCAGCCCTGGCTGTTGTGGCCATCTGGGAAGTGAACCAGTGAATGGAAGGCATCTCTGTAACTCTTCCAAATAAATAAATAAATAAATAAATCTCTTTAATAAAATTCTCAGATACCTATAACCCAAAAAGGTGATATTCTCAAGTTATAGAAAATCTGAACAGACCAATGAGTAAGGAGACTAAATCAATTTAAAAATCTTTCATCAAAAATAAAGCCAGGGGCTAGAAGAATAGCATCGCACACAGGCCTTGGCCTGTGGCAGCAACATTTAATATAGGTGCAGGTTCAAGTCCCATCTGCTCCAATTTTGATATAGCTCCCTGGAAATGGCTCAGGAAAGCAGCAGCTGATGGCTCACTTGCTTGGTTCCCTGCACCCAGGTTGGAGACCCAGAAGCCTGTGGCTCCCGGCTTCAACCTAGCCCAGCCCTGGCCATTGCAGCCATTTGCAGAGTGAACCATGGATAGAAAATCTCTGTGTCTCCTTTTCTCTCAGTAACTCTACTTTTCAAATAAAAATGAATAAATCTTAAAAAAAAAAAAAAAGGCCAGAATCTGATGGCTTTACTCTTGAATATGAGTCAATATTTGCAGAATAATACCAATCCATCTCACACTCTTCGTACTATCTGACTTTGAACTTACATTAACCACAACAATGTGGTACTAGCATAAAAAGACATACACCAATGAGCAGTGAAATAAACAGAGGTCCCGGGAGTAAATTCATGCATTTAGTCATTTGATTTTCAACAGAGATGCAAAGAACACACTGATGGGGGAAGCGCAGGCTCTGATTTCCGGACAAGCAGGCACGCACATGCTAAAAATCAGTATGACCCTTTCTGGACAGCACCTAACTACCAACAACCCAAGATGAATCAGACCCTTACCTATAAAACCTGAAACCATTAAACTACTAAACAAAAGTGCAGGAAAGTCATGGTCTGAGCCATGATTTCTTTAGATACGGACTAAAAATACCAGCAACAAAACCAGAAATAGGAAAATGTAATTCATGAAGCTAAAGCCGTAACACATCCAAGGAAAGAACAGAGCAGAGACAACCTGTGAAATGGGAGCAATGACTTGCAAACCACACCCATATAGGATTACTACCCAAAATATGAATGGAATTCAACTCAAAAGCATGAAAACAACCAACCACCAAAAGGTACAGAACTAAATGGCTTCAACTTGTGAACTCTATCAAAAATGTAAGCAATATCAATGCTTAACTCTTTCTATGAGGCTATGGTTTCTGAAATCCCAAGGTGAGAGAATTCAACAAGATGTTTACCTAACCATTCCTATCTTAACATAATATTAGAAAGCATATGGGGCCAGCATGGTGGCTCAACAGGTTAATCCTCCACCTGCAAGCACTGGCACACCATATGGGTGCCAGTTCACATCGTGGCTGCTCCATCTCTGATTCAGCACCCTGTGACCTGAGAAAGTAGTGGGAAGTGAACCAACAGATGGAAGTTCTGTCTCTTTCTCTATGTAAGCCTGCCTTTCAAATATTATAACAAAATCAATCTTTTTTTTAAGATGGATGAATTTCCAAGATTCAAACTTGCTTTCAAAATGTACCACAAAGCTACAGTCATCGGTGTGTACTAGCACAGGACAGATTCAAATGGAATAAAATAGAAAGTCCCAAAATAAACTCTCACACATACAACCAATGGTTTCACCAACAGTGCCAAAACCATTGAATGGGGAGTCTTTTCAATAAATAATGTTGAGTAATCTGGGCATCACACATGAAAGACTAACGTAGGACTTTATCTCATACCATACACTAAAATAAGTCAAAATGATGCTTAAGAGCTAAAATTTGTTTAACTCTTAGTAGAAACTTAAAAATTTCATGACATAGGATTTGGCAATGATTTCCTGGATACGACTCCAAAACCACAGGCAACATAAGGAAAAATAAATTGGATTGTATCAAAATTTAAAACTTTCATGTACCAGAAGGCACTGACTATGAAGGGTAAAACGGCAAACTGCAGCATGGGAGAAAATATTCTGATATGTGCAGTATTCAGAAAAACATTTTAAAAATTTGTAACCAAAAAACAATTTTTAAAATTGGCAGTGTACTTGAGTATTTTTCTAAAGTACATTCAGGAATAAAACGGCCAATGAGCACACACACACATCACAAACACAATGAAGTAAACACTAGTTTACGGTCATTAGGACCGCCATTCCCAGTAAAACACACTGCAGAATAGCATGTTTGTGAGGACGTGGGAAATGAACCTTTGTACATTTCTGGTGGGAATGTAAATTACAGCACCCATGAAAGATAGCAGTCTTCCAAAGTATAAATGTATAATTAGCATATGACTTAGCAATTACTCCTAGGAATCTACCCCCAAAGAACCGAAAGCAGGAATCTGAATATTGTAGGTCACCATAATCCAGCATTCACAATATTATTCACAGTTAGTATAACGCTGCATAGACTACTTGGCCATAAAAATCAAACTCAAGCATGTCAATGCTGTTTGGAAATACACTAGGTCAGGTCCAGTGCAATGGCTCGACAGACAGCTAAATCCACAACCTTGCAAGCGCCAACATCCCATATAGGTGCTGGCTTGTGTCCTGGTTGCTCCACTTCCCATCCAACTCCCTGCTTATGGGCTGGGAAGGCAACTGAAGACAGCCCAAAGCCTGAGTCCTGCACCTGCGTAGAGACCCAGAAGAAACTCCTGACTCTTCAGATCAGCTTGGCTCCAGCCATTATGGCTGCTGCGGGAGTGAACCAGAGAAACAGAGGATCTTTCTCTATCCTCACCATAAATCTGATCTGCCTTTCCAATATATATGGTGAAATAAGCTAGACACAGAGGACAAATGTTTTGATCCTGTTTAGATACTCTCCAGAATTGGCAAATTCACAGAACAGAGGTTATCCCGGGTAAAGAGGAAACTGAGTTATTGTTGAAGAGGTACTGAGCTTCTATCAGACAGACAAAAAAACCTCTTCAAATAAAAAGTGGTAGAACATTTTGAATGAGGTAATTAATGTAATCCACACTTTAAAACTGAAATAAATGGTAAGTATGTTACCACACACACACAAAAATAGTTTACAGGCTGTTATAGCCAGACTCTAAGTTGACCTCCATGGTCTCCACATTCTGATAGTCATACTTTACATAATTATCTCCTGTGGCATGTGAGCTGGGGCAGCGACTCTCTTCTAATAAACAGAATGAGGCAGAAATCCCTGTGTGACCTAAGCATCCAGGTCATAAAGATACTGCATCAGCACAAGAGTGGGTTTAGTTGTAGATAACCCTGGTGATAGGTCCACACCAAGACAACAGCCACAGGACAACTTAGAAGCAGATCTTGCAACTCAGACACTCAGATGATTTTGTGCTGGCCATATCCTAATTACACTCTAGGAAAATTGAGATTGTGAACACCAGCAACCTATTCCTGAGCAAGGTATTTGTTTTAGATTGCTAAAGTTTGGGTAATTGTGACTATGCAACAGAAGGTAACACATTCAGTGTGGAATTAAACAGGACTCCAAGTACCAGGAAAAAGAATAGTATCAGGAAAACAATAGTTTCCAAGTATTAGAAAAAAGATGCTGCTATTATTACCTGGAATTTTACATAAAATTTCACATCTTATAAATGGTTTTTCAAATGATCAAATAGTTTGTAATGAGTAATAGCCATTGAAGGAATGAAAGGATAAAAATATTGATTATAGGTGAAGAGAAAGTTAACCTCACACACAATATTGAGATGAATCAAATATCATTGGCATTGAAAGTTTTTATTTGGAATCTGATCCACAATCTATACAAGTTATTTACAAGCCATGAAAATGGAAAACAGCACAAAATACAATTGAGGTATAAGCTAAGAGCACAGTATGTCATGTTTCAATAAATATAAGTCCAAATTTGTAAACTAAGTGACCAAATAGTGAGTCTTATTTTTTAGTAAAATCATATAAAATATTTATTTCACGTGAGGTAGAGGACAGTTTTGTGTGTCATGTAATGCAACCAACCACAGCAATTTTATTCATAAAACTGTACATCATTGGCAAAATTCTTAATTGAGTTGTGGTCAATAGTTAACAACTTGTACAACAGCTGCAGAATCTCACAGATTAAGTATGGAAATGTTGGCTTAAAATTATCAAGATAAACAAACAGTACTACCAGGAAGGCTTAAAGCAAGTATATTTTAATTCTCACAAACTCTAAATCTGCAAAAAATGTCCTAGGTTTAGCAATTATTTTAATAAGATGTTTTTACCAGTACTACTACTTTCAATAGGCTGTGCTTTTTTTTTTTCAAGTGAGGTATCTTTCCTGAAGGGAAAAAAAGACTGATAAATTTCTTTATATTAAACTAACAATATACTATTTTGTTTTATGGGCTTAATTTTTAGATTGTTTTTACATTTGATCATTTTCTAGCTCAAAAACAGTAGCACTACAGAAAATTTCATGGTTTTACTAAACAGGCTCCAAATTGTATGTTTAGAAGCCATTCAAATGAAGATTCTACCGAAGAGAGGGAGAAAAAGAGAAAGATACTTTTTAAACAAGATGCAACATAAAATACCCATATGCTTTTCTTCCAATACTGAAAGGGTCCTAAAATAGAACAAAATATTTAGGCTGTTTAAATAATTCAATTCCACAACACAGATTACAGCAGTTCAATGTCCCTTATTGCTGACAATTACCACAAGAACAAACAAGTAGTTCTAAGCACATAGACAGATGTACAGTATAAGCACAATTTTTCATTACATTAACTTTTAATGTCCTGCCATATGCGTACTGAATGCACAGAGGGCCAATAAAAATGAGGATTTCTCCCTAAATAATCCAAGCACGAGTATTAACTTGAGAAGAAAATTTCTGAAGTTGATTTAAAAGCTTCACAGCAGTTTCAATTTTAGAGAAATATCTTCAGCATGTTCTGTGGTACTTGAATTTCCTTATCATCTATTCTCCTTATTGGTGTATAAATAAACTGGTTGTTCCGTCATTCTAAGATATGAACAACTTCTAAGTATAGTACTCAATACATTTTACCTACTTTAGTAACTGTTTTATAATTCAATATATACAAATGATTTTATATCTAAGTGGGGAATACATTAGATGTCATAAAATTAGTCCAAGAAGCAGAAAACATACTAGTTTCTCATGACACAGAAATTCAAGCAAAAGAATATGCTTCACAAAATCTAAGTACAAGCCAAACTTAAATTGTAGGTCAAATCTTTTCATAGTGGTACAAGTTGCACTTATGAAGAAATGAAGGTGTTTTAACAGTTTCCTCAATGATAGCAGAAAGTTTTACGTGGGCTACTTTCAAAGATTTGGTACATTTTTCTCATATAAAGTATTGACTATATAACTATCACCATCCAAATGAAACCACCTAATATGCTACTTTTCTTTCTTCCTTCTATAAAATGGGCATACAAATAAATGTTTACAAGAGTAAGACATTTTAGCAGAGGCCATTTTAAAGTATTAAAAACTCTGCATTGTTTTTAAGCTGTGTGCTACAGTATAACTTCAAGTTACTTAGAACAGTAATAGATGTAATATCTATAATCCATTGAAAAACTATTCTCCACAAAGTCAGAAAGCTATGGCACACTCATGTACCTTCCAGAAATGAAAAGTATCACATAGCAAGTTTCATTAAGTGAAGGGCTACAAAAATAGTCTGCAATAATTTGATGGTATCTAGACAAAACTTACAATTTTACAATAATATATTTCAAAGATCAAGCAATTTATTTTAGAAGCTTTGAGTTGACACAAGTAAATTCATCACTTAATAAGTAACATGAATGATAAGCCAGCTTATCATTTAATAAGTAACATAAGCAGAACTTATCATTTAATAAGTAACATAAGTGAATCAGAAAACTAAATGAAATTATAGCTGCTTGAGCTTGCCTTCCAAAAAACTGAGTTACTGTACAAGTTCATCAGTGAAGTAGATAAATATCATAAATGCCTGCGATTTTTGTTTTGCCAGGTCTAATAAATTATACCAGGGAATACACATTTATTCCATGTTGAGGACATTTCAATAAATCAACAAATTAAATTACAGGGTAACCATAGTAAACTGAAAGATAGAAAAAAACTTGTTCAGACCACACCCTATTTTGGAAGGGGGGACATACATGACTACTATTAAACAATCTGAAAATAACTGGTCAAATGATAAGCTAAGTGAGATTTAACTTCTACAACATCAAACTATCTACCTTTTACACTGGACGCAGTATACAACTTTGATTCTAGCTCACTTATTTTAAAAATAAACTTAACTCTGTTAAACAATTTCATATAGAACATTATAAAAATGAATGGAAAGGGCCCGGCGCAGTGGCACAAGTGGTTAAAGGTCCTCGCCTTGCACGCCCCCCGGGATCCCATATGGGCGCTGGTTCTAATCCCGGCAGCCCCGCTTCCCCTCCAGCTCCCTGCCTGTGGCCCGGGAAAGCAGTCGAGGACAGCCCAAAGCTTTGGGACCCTGCACCCGCGTGGGAGATCCGGAAGAGGCTCCTGGCTTTGGATCGGCATAGTATCGGCCCGTTGCACTCACTTGGGGAGTGAATCATCGGACGGAAGATCTTCCTCTCTGTCTCTCCTCTCTGTATATCCGCCTTTCCAATGAAAAAATAATAAAAATAAATCTTTAAAAAAAAAAAATGAATGGAAAACAAAATCCATGGGGTAAACTAATGGTGATTTCATGAAATTTCCTTTTAAAAATGGCATACTAATATCTTTTCATTTATCTTTTAAGCCAAGAATAGGAAAAGAAAATTTGTCTTTAAAGAATGAAACTTTTCTGTGCAAAAAAACTTTTTTAAAAGTGCAGAAAATGTTGCCTGGCCCCAAAGTAGGATTCCTTTGTCAACTAAAACTCATCTAAAAGCCTTTGTAGCAGGTAACTAAACTCCTAGCTAATCTATCACGCACTATCAGCTGACTGCAAATTCCTGATTTTGATACTAAGTAGTAATTGAAAATGGTCCATTCGTGCAAATGTTTGGTAACACTTAACATTTAAGCATACAAAAGTCCAAAATAACCTCCAAGATGTTTAATATTTTACAATTTAAAGAAAACAAATCCATTATACAAATTTCATTCAGACCCATCAGCTACATATAAAGCCTGTACAGGATTGTGGACTGAATACAAACCGATGTACATTTGTATCAGTTCTTCTCAAGAACATTATTATTTTCACACCACTATCAACAACATAAACAAAAGTCAGAAATCATTTATTTTTCTAAACTTGCTGCATTAAAAAAATTTCTAAATATAACCACATTTAAACTCAAAAACAAATTACAACTACTTCTTTATGTTTAGCAGCACTGCACACCAAAGCATGTCACTCTTTCCAATTACATCCATAGGTTATGTCATTCCTTCATTGGCAAAATCCCTCCCAACAGACATTTAGAAAAGCACTGTGGATGGAGGAAACTCATTCCACAATCTGAACATAAAAGCATTTATGTATAATAATGAAAATACTACACCATCCTACAAAGGAGATTGTGTTAATGGAGATTCAACTCCTTGAGTAGTTCTGTATTATATATGTGAAAGATAATGCCACCATTGTATCTAAAATTGAATCTGAAATATGGATAACAAAACTGTCCACAGCTATTTTCCACCACATAATGCAGCTTTTACAAAGTGTACAATTGCTAAGTTTACATAAGAAATATAGGAGGATATCTACTACTTAAAATTCTGTATTGTTACTAAACTGAAGGAAAAAAAAGTACAAAGAAACATACATTTTCATTCATTTGGAAAATGTAAAAAAATCTGTACTAATATATAATCTCTTCACTTTCTCCAATCTACAAATGAACAGAATGCCTAGCCACTGTCATGCAGATAAGTTGCTCAGAATTCAATTACTAAATCAAGCAATAAACGAATAAAAACCCTGTCGGTAATACACAGACGACCTCTTTAACAGT
This sequence comes from Ochotona curzoniae, assembly GCF_017591425.1. Lineage (NCBI taxonomy): Eukaryota > Metazoa > Chordata > Mammalia > Lagomorpha > Ochotonidae > Ochotona > Ochotona curzoniae. Next base: position 29,192,649 of record NW_024467096.1, read on the forward strand.
TTCTATTCTTTAGCAGCCTTGGATGATTTCAAAATTTGCAGCTTCAGCTCTTTTATCATCATCTCTAACTTCTGTCTTGCCTCCCGCTCCTGTCTGAGTTCGTCTTGAAGTTCTTGCCTATCAGCCTCAGCGTGGTCCAGTCGCTGTCTCAGTTCTGCCAACTGTGTGATTTAAAAGGTTCGGTCAGTTTGCATTCCATTTTGTTTTTTCACGAATCTCATATTATCAGCAAATACCTACTTTCAAATTACATTTTACAAAAAGAACTATTTCATGCCTATCACAATCCCCTAAGTGTGTAATACCATTACTCTAGCATTGGACAAGACATTAAACCGAGTTAAAGCAAAGGATAAATAAAAATGAACACACCTATAGCATTTTAATTATTTTCTGTACATTACCAGACATCCTGTATCAGCCTGTTCATGCTAGTTTGTGTGTCTTCCCTCAACTGTAAGCAACTGCCAGTGTAAGCAATTTGCTTATTTTTGATTCAGTACTTTTGAGCGTCGGACAAGAGTTAATATTTGTTATTATGTTGATGTGAAGGCCCTTATTAAAATATTTAATCATCAGAGAGATAGACTGGCAATTTAGGTCACTAAATTACAGGAACCCGATAAAAATTTAAGGCAATAAAGGCCAGAAAATCATCTTCAACAAAATAATACAAAATTGAGTTTAACAATATTATCTATCTTGAAATCTCGCCTAGTGAATGAGCTTTAACACAGCAGTAATAGTTTCCATTTCCACGTTGAAAGGGTACATACACAAACTGAGTAATTCTTACCTGTGCTGCATATTCGGCCTCTTTGTCTTTCTCTAAATTTGAGTCACAGGTACATTTTTGCTTCATTACCTGCTCTAGTTTTTTCTCTAAGTCCTTCTGCTCAACATAGAACTCTTCCATTCTCTGAGCATGTTCGCTCTGTAAAGACTCAAGTTCCTTCTGCAGATTCTGCTGTTCTTCAGTGAGTTCCCTCATAGCTTTTGAACTACTCAACATTTCCACTTCCTGTAGGGAAAACAATCACAATACAGTTTTTACTTCATTTCCATCACGTTAAAATTTCAGTTCAGAAAAAATAAGTCAGAAAATATCTAAAATTCAGCTGTTCTTTTTTGTCTATAAAAGTACAGAGTATATTAAAAATATATGGAAATCTTTTTAAAAATTTACTGCATGGGTGAAATCTGCTGTTATATGGGTTTTGTTCAAGGAAGAAACAAAAAACAACAAAAAAGAATGAGAATTGTTTATAAACATTCGATTACTGTTTTCAGCTGTCATCTATATTCCTTGTAAACCAGAGTCCTTCCGCATTTAACTTGTCAAACCTTTTATCCAGTGAAGTATTGAGTGTTTTTACTATAAATTCAAAATACATCATCATAACAAAAAAGAAAGAAGGAGGTAGGAGGGAGAAAAAGAGAGAGGGGAACCAAGGAATTATGGCTATAACTTCATGCACAAACTAGACGGAATCTGTTAACTAATTAAAAATTAAAATAAAGTTTTTAAGTATATTAAAATTGGCTATCAGTATGACACTGAATAATGAATAGGCATTTGCAATAGATCAACTTGACTTCTCTTGCAAGGAATATGTAAAAATATCTTTTTATAATGAACCATCATTTAAATAACAATTTACCATCTGAAGTTGTTGCTTCTTTTGCAAAATTGAGTTCAGTTTTTCCTGTTGTTTTACATAAGTTCTCATTACTTCTTCCATGATTTTTCCTTTATCATCTTCACAAGTGACATCACTGACAAGAAGCGGGGATGAGGCTGTAGCATCATGATCAATTCCCACGTTGCTTGTGTCTCTGACTAAGTTGCAAGTGGCAGAGTCCGATTTCTTTTTATTCGGAGAACTATTTAAGATTGATCGATCTTTGGGGGAGGAATCAAGTACAATATACGAATACCACTGTTAAAAAGTCATTAGAACACTACAGCAATGAAATAAATAAGACAGTTCAGTTCACACAGTAAACAAAAAATGAAATACTTAGATAATATTATCCCCCAAATTGATACACATGTTCAATTCAATCTCTATGAAAATCCCAACTGGATTTTTGGTAGATATTGATAAACTGACTTTAAGACTCACATGGAAGTACAAAATATCTGAAATAGACACAACAATCTTGAAAAAGAACAACTTACAGTTCCAAAGCTTACTACAGATATCAAGACCATGTGTGGAATTGACATAAATAAAAACATACAGATCAGTGGGGGAAGAGCTCAAAATCCAGAAACAAGTAAACTCATAGTTGCACAGGCAACTACTTTTTGGGAAGAGTGCCAAGACAATTCAATCAGGAAAGGATAATCTGTCAACAAACAGACAGCTGTATCTACATCCATCCATCTACTTGGTGGGAGCAGGGTCCGAGATCTGGTACAATGGGTTAAACCACCCCTTGGGACACCCACAGCCCTCATCAGGGCCTGTTGCCAGTCCTTGCTGCTCTGCTGACGACTCACTACCCGAATGGGAGACCAAGATGTATTCCTAGCTCTGATTTCACCCATGAACACTGCAGACAACTGGGAGTAAAATAGCATATGGAAGATCTCCATCACTCTTTTAAAAATAAAAGTAAAATAAAATATTTAAAAAAAAAACGAGGCTGGACCTCACAGTGTACATAAACAATAACTTAAAACTAGCTCAATTTTGGACCTAAATGTTAGATATTAAAACCAATTAGTGTAAATCTCTCTGATCCTAAATAAGAAACATAGATGTAAGAAACCATAGAGCAAACATTTTGTTTACTCAATACTATGTCAATTAATTCCATAATGTTGTATATTGATGCTGAGGTTTTGTTGGGGCTTTTAACTGACCGGAACTTTACTCTGTTAGCTCTACCTTCAGACCAAAGAAGGTCTCCCCAAGAGGCCACTGAACTTATCTGGACAATAAGACGCTGGACTTTATGCTAGGTATATGCTTGCAATGAAGGAATCTCAACTGAACTTGAACTGTGGTTATGCAGCAAGGTGGAGGAATCCACTATGGGGGGAGGGGTATGGGAGGGGTGGGGGGAATCCCAGTGCCTATAAAACTGTATCACATAATACAATGTTAATAACAATTAAAAAAAAAATCTAAAAAAAAAAAGAAACCATAGAGCAAGCAATCAAAAAATTTAGTTCATAAAAGCCTAAAAAACATTAGTGTTTCAAAAGACATGTAACACAAGAGTGAAGACAACTGAAAGAGCAGGCTATCAAATACCTGCATAAGGAACTAGTATCAAAAATGTATAAAGAACTCAGACAATTCAATAGTAAAGAGACAACCCAATTTACAAATGGGCATTTTGCTGTAGTGGGTGAAGCCACCACCTCTGGTACCTATATCCCATATGGGCACTGGTTCAAGACTCAGTTGCTCCACTTTCAATCCAGCTCCCTGCTAAAGTGACTGGGAAAGCAGCAGAGCATAGCCCAACTGTTTGGGTCCCTGCACTCACTTGGGAGACCTGGATGAAGCTATTGGCTTCAAACCAGTCCAGTTCTAGCCATTCTGGCCATTAAGGAAATGAACCAACAGATGGAAAATCTGTCTCCCCCGCTCTCTTAAACACTGCCTTTAAAATAAATAAATAAACTTTCAGAAAAAAGGCAAAAAATCTGCACAGAATTTCTCCCAAGATATGCAATATCCAAAAAAAAAAAAGTTAGCGTTGTGGCACGGCAGCTCAGGCCACTGCCTACACTGCCTTCATCCCCTATCAAAGCGTGTTCGTTTGAGTCCTAGCTGTTCCACTTGCAGTCCAGCTTTCCGCTAACATACATGGCAGAGCAGTAGGAGACAGCCCAAGTGTCTGGGTTCCCATAACCCAAGCAAGAAACACGAATGGAGTTCAGACACCTGGCAAAATCTGGCCCAGATCTGACCAGCGGCCACTTGGGGGATGAATCAACAGATGACGTATTTCTTTATCTGTCACTGTGCCTTTCAAATAGATTAGATAAATAAATTCAAATAATTTTTTTTAAAGTATGATATGTGAATTTTGTTTTTAAAAACTTAGAATTTAAGAAATAAAATATCATGTGAATATGGCATAAGACACATTACTTACTATTTATCATATTTGCATCCAAAGAAAACTAAGTTTTAAAAATCTCAAAACTAAAGAGTCCCAGAACATCTACATTCACTTAAAAATGCTGCAATGGTTGCAAGGCAGCCACACCGTCCAAGGCCTGAGTGCAGCAGCACACTGTGCTGTAGGAGGCAAGAGGCCACACCTGAGGATAGCTGCTGGGTCTACTGTCCACTCATCAAGATGACCAGTCAGCATACTGCACTCACGTCAACGGCCCAGCTCCCAGAGCTTTCGTGGTTACTTTATTTCATGACTAAGTTTCCCTGAATTCTACATCCAACTCTACTCTTACCCCTTAATAGTAATAAAATGATTAGCTCAGCTCACAGCAATTTTAAAAATAAGGATCTACTAAATAAAAGAGAGGCAAAATGACCCCAAAAAATTGCTTGCAATGTGAAGTCACAAAGACTACTCTCTCTCTCTCTCTCTCTCTCTCACACACACACACACACACACACACACAGTCTATAGCTACTGCCATTTTATTAAAGTACAGCAATTTGAAGTTGGGGAAAAAAAATCATTCTGAAAGGTAGCATCTTCTAGTGAAACACATGAAGAACGAAAGCGTTTTCTAAAAAATGTGCTAAAACAGAAATCCTCCGAAAACACTGAATAAACTGTGTTTATTAAAGATCTGATCTTAAAAAAATAATTACCAGAACTGTGGTGTATCAGAGTAAGCCATCGCCTGTCAGGCCAGTATCCCATACGGGTAAGGGTGCGTGTCCTAGCTATTCCACTTCCAATCCAGATCTCTGCTAACACGTCTAAGAAAGCAGAAGACGGACCAAGTACGTGGGTCAATGTACTCATATGAGCGACGCAGGAACTCCAGGTCCTGCCCAGCCCTGGCCTTTGCAACCATCTGGGGATTCAAACAGTAGATGGAAGATCTTTCTCTCTCTAGATGGAAGATCGATCTCTTTCTCTTTCAAATAAATCTTAAAAGAAAAAAAAGACAACTTTCTCACTACTTACCTGTACGTCCATATAATTCTCGGTTTATTTTCAAATCCATCTTCTCCTGTTCCTCCAGTGAGACATCTGGATAAGAGACTGCTTTCTGAGGTTTCCCACCACCATGAGGTTTCTCTGGCAGTCGTGATGCAGTCTTACTTGCCTCTGCCTTTGTAACCTCTTTGGACTGGGATACAGCAGAAGTAAGCGACACATTGGGGGCAACCACTTTATCACACATGTATAAATAGTAGCTGAAAACAAATAAAAGTAAAGTAAGACACTTCACACATTTAGATAAAAACATCAAAATATGCGGGAAAACATCAAAATAACATTACACATTTCTATGCATAAATCCAATATTTTTCCAGACACAGCAGTCACAAAACAAATCCTTAGGAAAAATGAACATCTGAGAGGCTTTTGTTACTCTGCAAATTTCTAAGCACTATAATGTGTCCTCACTCTATCAAAATCACTTGAGAACTACGAGGAAACTCTTCATAGAGCAGTCTAGCAGCCTTGAGTGGATTAATTCCAGAAAGAGGACAGGTCACATGCCACTTTCCAGACCTGTTTTTGCATTCACTGCCCCTCCGAGGCCGGCTGTGCTTGCTCAGCTGGGGTGAGGCTGCAGCAGGACAGTCCCATGGCAGAGTCCCCAAGGCCCAGCTCACCTCAACGCTGCTGCCCAGCTACCCGACAGTTCAACTTGTATCAGATGCTACAGAGCACTCTTCTTACAACATTAGATGGCAGTAACAAAATGCATGAAATTAAGACTGATATGCTAACTACTAATTTAATTCAAAGTTCACAAAAAAATTGTCCAGATCACCCGAGAGGTTCACAGAACAAATATGAACTCAATATTAAAGTAATGTTGTTTTGAAATACAACCTGAGGAATCTTCATCAAAAAGACAACCATTTAAGCTAAAACTTCATCCTCTAAACTTCAATCTCTTTAATATCACTTTTTCTAATTATATAGAACATATCGTTCCTTATGAAATGAATGCTAGGACTGAAATCTCAACATTACTATGCTAAAACCAAAACAAAACCAAACCACATCAACCTGAAAGATGCACAAAAGACTTATTTCAAAATGCAATAGTATGACAGTGATTATGCAAATACAAATGATAAGACTAAGACTCTTCTATCACCATGCTCAGGGATAAGATTTACAGAAACAGATCAAATCTGGGACTTAAAACAAACTGTACAATCTACGCAAGTAGAAATTCTCACAGAAAAACTGAAAATATAAAATAACTCTAAATAACCCTATTTAAAATATTAATAACTCTAAGTTCCAGGATTTTTTTTAAAATATCAAAATTGCACACCAAATTCTGAATTAGTTTATCTCTTAAGAAGAGGGAAATCAAAGAACCTTGATTTTTTTATTTGAAGAAAGAAATGACCAATTTCTAGAAAAAACTTAGAAACATCAAGTAAAAGTTACTACAAATATGTAATACAATTAATGATTCATTTCACTTTAGACTATGTCTCTGAATTTTTTTCCTACTAAGAATGACCAGGCAATATAATTCTCCTATAATCTCCCTGTGATGATAAAGAAAATAGGAAATCTCAACGTATTTTTTTTTAGCAACAACTTTGGTTATGACATTCACATCCCAGCTCCAATGTTCTTACCGTCCTCCTGCTCGTGAGGGTCCAGGCGTTGGGTCCCCGTCACCCACACAGAAGACCTGCAAAGAGTTCCTGTTTCCCAGAACCCTGCCCAGCCCCGACCATTGCAGATATTTAGGGAGCAAACCAGCACACAGAAATTCTTTCTGTCCATCTCTGTTTGCTTTCTCTGTCTTTCAAATACCAATTAAATTTTTTTTTCAAAGCTAATGTATTAACAAACAAGTTTAACATTAAATAATGAACTCTCAACAGCAAATACCTGGGATGCAGAAATGAATGTGTCGGAGAGACATGGTCACCTTCCTGCTTTATAACAGGATACCATGACGGTACTTCCATTCCTGATGGCGCATCTGCCTACAAAGAAAAAAATGTGCAAGAGGAAAGTTTACTGAGGGAATACCGAGGGGGAAATCTGATGGCTAATTTCACGTGTCCAGTTAACAGGGTCACTGCATGAAGAAGAGTTTCATTATTTAAGAACCATAATAAGGCAGTATTTCCTTAAGGTAGAGATACAGAACCTTTTTTCTGCCAAGAAACATGCAGCTATTTATAACATTATTCACAGGCCAAACAATATTATCAACTTAAAAATTAGCCTGCTAGAGATGTGTTGAATTGCAAGTTCGGCCTGCAGGGGCAGGGCCAGACCAGAGGACTTCACAGGCCTGATACGGCAGAAGGAATGGTCTCCAAGTCACTTCAAAGTCACATCTGGTCACTCAGAACTCAAGGAGACTACTACGTGAACTCTGCCAAGAACAGTGTCAGTACACACGTTAACACAATTACCAGAAATAATTTCACACCTATTTCTTCCTCTGCTCTAGTTTAAATAATAGAGTTCTCCAGCCTTAGGACCCTACACCCAAGTGAGAGACCCAGAAGAAGCTCTGGGTTCCTGGCTTCAGATCAGCTCAGCTCCAGCCACTGTGGCCATATGGGGAGTGAACCATCAAACGGAAGATCTTCCTCTGTCTCTCCTGCTCTCTGTATATCTGCCTTTCAAATAAAAATAAATAAACCTTAAAAAAAAATAGTGTTCTCCAGAAGCACAGCAGTAAGGGGTTCTAATTCTATTTTTACTGCTACAATCAACCAGTTTCTTCATTTGTGCATTACTGCATAGCATGTTAGCCTAATAACATTCTACAGCAATAAATGCTTTGCCAAAATTTAAATTCAATTAATTCTTTAAATTCTTTAAAAAAACAAAACAAAAACAATTTAAAGATTGATTTTATTTTTAATTGAAAGGGAGGTTTACAGAGAGGAGCAATAGCTATCTTCTAGCCACTGGTTCACTCCCCAAAGTGGCTGTTAACATCCAGAGCTGGGCTGATCTGAAGCCAGGGGCCAAGAGCTTCTCCTGAGTCTTCCATGCTGGTGCAAGGGTCCCAAGCCTTACGCCATCCTCCATTACTTTCCCAGGTCTGAAACAGAAAGTTGGACTGGAAGTGGGGCAACCGGGACACAAACTGGTGCCCATATGGGATGCTGGTACCACAGGTGGAGGCGCCCACCCCAATGACTTTAAAATAATAATTGTCAGGAGGGCCTAGTAGCTAAATTTTCCTCTTGCATCCGCCGGGATCCCATATGGCTGCTGGTTCGTGTCCCAGATGTTCTGCTTTTCATTCCAGCTCCCTGCTTGAGCCCTAGGAAAGCAGCAGCAGATGGCCTAAAGCCTTGGGACTCTGTACCTGTGTGTGAGACCCAGAAGCTCCTGGCTCTTAGTTTGAGATTGGCTTAGCTCCAGCCGCTGTGGCCACCTGGGGAGTGAACCAGAGGACAGATCTACCTCTCCTTCTCTCTATAAAATCTGCCTTCCAATAAAAATAATAAATAAATCTTTTTTAAAAAAAAATTGTCAGTTAACAGTGCTTCCTGATGAAAAAGGAAGGTTTGGTAGTTGTTTGCTTTTTTTTTTTTTTAGTGAAGGATGAATTGTACCTGCAAATAAAGGAAACCAAAGTTCTACCTGCTGAAAACCTCAGTGCTAATAAATATACATTAAGTAAGCATCATTATGTTTCACAGATTAAGACAAATGAAGAAAATTGCGAGAAAATAGAATATATACTTGTTTTTCTCTTTCTTGCCTGCTACCTCCATACACACATTACCTAACAAATTACAGTAATTACCCTAGTCTTAGAAGAAAAAAACTATTTTTCATTCTTAACTGTCTATTTTCATTGTATTTCAAAGGCAAAGAGAGACATACATGTAAGACGGGGAGAAATCTTATATTCAATGGCTTCATTTCCTAAATGCCGGCAACAACAGAGCTGGGCCCGACTGAAGCCAGAGGTGGGGAATTCAAATTGGGTCTTGACTATAGGGTGGCAGGGACCTGCTATTTCATAGCCTGGAATGCAACCAAAACTTGAACCTAGGAACTCTAGCATGCAATACAGGTGTTTCCAATGGCACCTTAGCCACTATAGCAACTGCTTACTCAAGAGAAGAGCACCTTTAGAAAGAGGGACTAGCTTCCTGGCACAAGATGGACAGAAGACTATACATAAGAACTGAACGTTTTTCAAAACCCTCAACTCTGATGAAATATTCTGAACAACCAAATACGTATTCAGTCACAATTCTGACCTAATATTCATGATTTGGGCAAATTTAGTTGCTTATTTATAGGCAAAATAAATCACAGTTAGTTTCTCAGCCTATTTAGTCTCCCAGTTTATTTCTGACTGTAAATCAGAAACCGATTTTTGGCAAGAGAAATAGTAAATGACAAGTGCTACCTGAGAGCAAAAGGAGAGAATTACAAGATGCAAACTGAAAAACTGCTTCAAAAAGCAAACCGGGGTGGGTATGGTGGCACGCCCACACTGGAGTGCCTGGGCTCAAGTTCCACCTCCTCCACTTACAACTGAGTTTCTTGTTACCGCATCCAATAGGCAGCACTTGGTGTCCCAAGTCCTTGGAGCTCTACCATCCTTGTGGGACACCTCAATGAGATTCCTTGCTCTTGGCTTTGTCCTGGCACAGCCCTGGTTGTTGCAGACATTTTGGCAATGAACCAGATGGAAAAGCAGTCTCATTATCTCAATCGACATCTTTCTCTCTCTCTCCAACTTCCCATCACTCTGTCCTTTACATAAGTCTTAATTTTAAAAGAGACAAGACAGTCTGAGAACTTAAAATTCAGACCAAACAAATAATTTAACATATCTGTTTCCCCTACTTCTCCCTAACTCAACAGAGTCTAACTGATTTTAAGAAATCTTAAGTTAATGTAACATAGTTTTGGTACATTCTGTATACCCAAATAGATTTAGAATTATTTAAAACACCTTAGGTTAAGTTGTTTGTTTGCTTGGTTGTTTTTAAGTGCTTTCAAAAGTAACTTAACAGGCAGGAAGATACTTTGTACCTCTACCCTGTAGGACAAGAGAACTATTAATGGAGCTGGTTAAGCTACAAGTGCAATGCCTGCACCCCGTATGGTGCCAGTTTGTGCTCCAGCTGCTCCAACTTCCCACCCAGCTCCCTGCCAATGCACCTGGGGCAGCAGCAGGAGATGGATTAAGTCCTTGGCTCCCTGCACCCACAGGGGATACCCACATGCAACTTGTGACTCCTGGCTTTGGCCAGACCTGACCAGGCCACTGCAGCCTTCTCAGCGATGAACATCTCTCTAGCACTTCTAAGTCCGCCTTTCAAATAAGGTTGTTAATGAGCACAGATAGGCTCATTCTAACAAATCGATGATATCTAAGATCATATTAACTTATTTTTAAGAAGTCATCTGTTAAACTTACTATTTAGAGAACAAAGTTCCTCTTCATATTTGAACTAATTCTAGATGTACTATACAAGAAATGTCTCCAGATTTAATTAAAAGTACTGAAATTGATTTACACAACTACAGGCTTTTATAGTAAGCATACTGCAATCTCAAGTCTTTAGGAAGACTAACAAAGATCTAAACATCTTCAAAGATTTCAACTAGAACGCTTAATTCAGTTTTGATCACTAAGTTAATTTCTAAATTCTACATTTACTTTGTTTTTATTTTTATTCATGACACAAACTTCTCTTTACTTCTGACGTCATCTATTTCTGTATCTCAGAAACTACCTTGAATAATCACTAGTACATTCATTTATTTCTAGAAATACTCATTCCACAGTCCTTATTCTTTATTATCAATTTTCATAGTAACTCACCAACAGAGTCACAGACTTTAAAGATTTCCTTAAGAAAATTTTGCCCTCAAGCTCACCAATGGGTGCCAACACTGTGTCATAACTGTAGTTTGCTACTTGCAGTTCTGCATCTGATATGGGTGCCTGTTTGAGTGCCAGCTGAGTGGAGGATGGCCCAAGCACGTGGTCCTCTGCATTTAAATGACACCTGAAACAAACTCCTGGGACCCCTGCCTCAAGCCTGGGGCTATCAGGCTTGAGGAAGTAAAACATCAGACGAAAGATTTTTTTTTTTTTCTGTATCTCTCCTCCTCCTCTCCCTCTGTGTAACTCTGCCTTTCAAATAAATTCTTCTAAAAAAAAAAATCAGTCAGGAGCCGATACCGTAGCCTAGAATCCCATATAGATGCTGGTTCATATCCCAGCTGCTCCACTTCCCTTTCAGCTCGTTGCTTGTGGCCTGGGAAAGCAGTGGAGAATGACCCAAAGCTTGGAACCCTGCTCCTTGCTCCTAGCTTTGGTTCGGCTCAGCTCTGCCCATTGCAGCCACTTGGAGAGTGAACCGGTTGACTTTCTGTCTCTCCTTTCTGTAAATATGCCTTTCAAATAAAAGTGAATAAATCTCAAAAACAATTGGGTGCTGGGACTGTAGCGCAGGAGGCAGAGCTTCTGCCTGCTGCACTGGCATCCCATGGGGCACCTGTTCAAGTCCCAACTGCTCCACTTGCGAAATAGCTCCCTGCTTATGGCCCAGAAAAGTGGCAGAAGGTAAGTCCCTGCACTTACATGAGACCCAGAAGCTCCTGGCTCCTGGCTTCAGATTGGCTCAGCTCCAGCAGTTGCAGCTATTTAAGGAGTGAACCGGGGGATAGAAGACTGCCTCTGTCTCTCCTCTTTGCATCCTTGCCTTTCAAATAAAAACATACTTAAAAACTTAAAGAGTACCTATTATAGGGCCCAGCAATGCGGCCTAGCAGCTCAAGTCCTTGCCTTGAACGTGCCAAGATCCCATATGGGTGCCAGTTCTAATCCCAGCAGCTTCACTTCCCATCCAGCTCCCTGCTTGTGGCCTGGGAAAGCAGTCGAGTCCAGCCCAAAGCTTTGGGACCCTGGCACCCGTGTGGGAGACCCGGAAGAGGCTCCTGGATCCTGGCTTCGGATCGGCATAGCATCAGCAGCTGTGCTCACTTGGGGAATGAATCATTGGACAGAAGATCTTCCTCTCTGTCTCTCCTCCTCTCTGTATATCTGACTTTCCAATAAATAAATAAATCTTTAAAAAAAAAAAAAACAAAATTACCTATTATAGTCCCCTGACCAGGTCTGCTTGAACATCAGCTAGAGGTCAAGAAGCATCCTATCTTGCATTTTCAGTACCTAATTCATGCAGCAGGGAGTCGGGAACTATCTGAATGATGGCATAGTTCCCTAATTCCCTGGGTTGCCATTTAAAAGGCTGCTCTGCTACCACAAACCTCACACGACAAGCCTCTTTCCTGCCTGCCATTCTTCTATTCCAGCAGCCCAAAGAAGCCCAACTGTGGCTATGGAGTATTTCACCAAATAAACAAATTAAATAATGCATATTATAGAGAAATACGCAACACTAACCTTAGTAAAATGTTACAAGTTAATTTTACCTACTATGCTGTGGCAGGCCATAAACACACTTACAACAAATTATCCTAACTGCATGTTAAAAACAATTAAGCAAAACACATATTATACAACAAAACATTCACAGACATGCCAGATTTTCTCATCTATTCTGCATTTGTGTCAACATACAAATTAGGTTTTCAAAAAAGAACAATATAATTAAATGGCACAGCAGTAATGTGACTGATCAGGAATAAAAATTAGATTCTGAAATGTATGCATCTACTGCCTTTTTTCTTACCTTTCAACAAGGCAGTAATTTACTTCTTTGTATACTTAAACACTGAAATAAAATATATTGTATTACTTGGCGGAGAGAGAAGTAGATCGTCTAGTGCTTCAATTAGAGCCTTAACATTTTAAAATGTCTTTATCATCCACCTTCCCCACCATTATCTACTCTAACATGAACAGATGGTATCTTCATCCTACAGACATAAGCAGAATTTCAGACCATAGGTTCTTTCTCTAAGTCATAAAACTATGAGGCAAAATCTAACAATCCCAATATCTAACCAATAAAAGATAACATAACATAAAAATTAGCAAATGTCTTAGGAAACTTTGTCTCACTTCCTGCACCTTGCTGTGGTTACTCTGCATGTACACTCTTTTAATAATCAGTAAAGAACCACTGTATTTTGGTGATACAATATTTAGTAGTTTCATAATAGGAATAACTTAGAGCCAGATTTAAGTTGCCAAAAAAACCTGGCAATATAATTACACAGCACAGCCATTTCTAATACAAAAGCAATTCCACCTACTCAGCACTATTCATACACAAATATTCCAATCTGTACTTAAAATCTTTAGATTTTTAATAATAAACTGTTTTTAGTTGGCACTCCAGTTCTTGCTTACAGCATTAGATCAGTATATTTTTCAATTAATAGCAATGACTAGCACTGATGAACTAGAATCAGAACACTGCCTCAAAAAAAAAAAAGTGCAATTTCCAAAACTGTAACAAAAATGAGAATTTGGCTTTTTTAGCCTATATGTGAAAGTTCAGCAGTTAGGAGACACAGTTTGGGACACTCACACCCCACAGCACAATTCCATTCCCAACTCCAGCCTCCTGCCAACACGCTTGGGGAATGTGGGTCCCTGTCACCCACGCCAGGAGCCTACGACTGGTTCTGGGCTCCTGGCATAGGCCTGACCCAGCGCTAACTGGTGCAGTCAACTGGAGAGTGAACTAGCAGACAGAAGATCTCTCTCCGCCTTTCAAGTATTTTTTTTAAGGGCTATAAATGGTAAACAATAATTCTTAAATTTCTGTTGTGATAGGAACAGGTTAGTAAACTATCCTCTGAATGGAGTGTTTACGTAAGACATAAAATGTTACGCATAATAAATTCACGCAAGTTTGTAATACTAAATATGTATTACACACAACAGAATCCAGAATTATACAAAATGAATGGATGAATGAATCCAGGAATATACAAAACACACCCTACCACAGCTGCCACTACTCTAACTGAGAGAAACCCAGCAACTCTGGACAGGATCAGGTTTCTTCAGTAAGTCTAGCATGCTGTGAATGAGATTGGACCAATGAAAGAGAACAGTGTCACAAGGTTGCAAATGGCTACTTATGAGATTTTAAGGCCTAATATTGCATCCCATTTTATTCTATCACTAGAATTAATCAACCCTATGCAAAACTGACCTTCTGCACGAACTTAGCCAAGACAAACCTTCGCTAGGCACATAATGCCTACTGCTCTAACCAATTAGAAAAGGCATATGCACTACCCAGTCTCAAAAAGCTCATTTTAGCTTTGAACTGCTTAAAAACACAGAAAAACTAGACACTTGAATTCTTATAAAGAATGTGCAACTATTAATAGTTTATGCAAACGGGCAGTATATCACTCCTGGTGTATAAATAACCCAAGGAAAAAGAAACCAACTGATTTTTTTAAAATTCTGGAACTTTACAAAACAAAATCTTTTTAAAATTTCTTTTCCTTTTATATTTAGAACACAAGAGACTGTGGTTATCTCCCCAAATGCCCGCAACAGTCTGTGCCAGGTCAAAGCCAGGAGCCCACTCAATCCATTCTATGAGTGTGGCAGAAAACCAACTTTGGGCCATCACCTCGTGCCCTCTTCCGGTTAGCAAGAATCTAGAACCAGAAGCACAGCCATGGCTTGAACATTCTTAAAAGCACTGCTCCAACCATATCCAGAGTAAACAGTTTTTACATTGGAATTCTGTAGTGTTTAATCCCCTTAATATTATAAGCAGTTGGAAATCTCCATGCCCAATACATATTTTTACTGAAACAGTTGTCAAAAATTACAGCCAATACAAGCCTTAGGCTTTACTTGTCTAATTCAGCATATATTGCTAAAAATTTATGGTTGTGGAATATTTTGGCTTCCAAATCCTACAGACTGACAGGATCAAATCGGAGACTGGAGTGAGCCCTGGGATGCCTAGGCCTCATGTCAGAGTGCCTGCCATCAATCAAGGCCACTCCTGCCTCCTGACCCAGCCTCCTGCTGCAGCACAGCCTGGAACGCAGCAGTGACGGCTCCAGGGGTTCACTCACCCCGGGACCCTGGGCTGACGCCTGTGGGCCTTAGGCCTTTGGGAGGGAGTCAAAAATTTTAAAAAGACTTTAATTTAAAAAGCCTTCTAAGCAGAGATTAATCTTACCATTGCAATGTACTCTATTTTGTTTTGTACTGTATCATGTATCTTTTTAAACATGCGACTGATCCTCTAAATTCACTGCATGACCCCACTGATCTTTTTTTTCAACTGGGTTCTTAAGAGAACAGAAAGTGTCCCTAATCACAGAGTATATGAATTCATTTCTCTCCAAAGCACCCAGAAAGATCCCAACTTTGGGAGAACAGACAAAAAAAAACTCAGATTACTAATACTTTTTCAGAATCCCAGATGAGAAAGGTTACATGGATAATAAACTAACCTGATAAGAAACTTAGACCAAAAAGACACATTTCTAAGTTTTTATCATAAGCTTTTTAAAAAGAACGTTAATGACTCCATTGTTTAGTAGCAGCTAGGAACAGAACGCATTTCTTAAACAAGAGGGGGTACTATTTCCAAATTATAGATTTCACAAAAATGCCAGGAAGACAGGGTCCACAAATCTTACTATTAACAGAATAAGTTCCAAAATCTTAAATTACTCTGAACTCATTACAAGGGTTAAGAAACAAGAAATGTATTCTAAACTCGAAAGCAATTAAAACAGGCCAATGTTAGTGTCTATCATCCAAAACTTTAATGTCATCTCAGCCGAGCAATCACCACGGGCAGTACCTCTGAAACAAGTAATTGTACCTCTTCGGGTTTCAATCTAACATAAGAACTCAGAAAATACTTTGCATTTCTCCTAACAACAAGTTCCATCATCTTGCAAGTAAACAGATACTCAACTCCCATAATCACTGTGTACAAACAACTACGAAGTAACTGAATACTCCAGTTACCTTAGAAATACCTTCACCACATTCTAGATGTCAAGATAGCTGACATATCACCCTGTTTTCCTACATTAAAGACTAAACTCACAAACTGCTTTCTCCTTCTTTCATTTGATGAGTTATAATAATAGAGTACATGCAAATTAAGCATGTATGTAAAGGTTAAAGTATCATTTTTCAAAATAAAGCATTCAAGTGCTGCAGAGGCCAAGAAGGCTGCAGAAGCAGAAGCAATTCAACTACCTGAGGCCCTGAAAGTCCATGAACTCCAGGACGGGGCGGGAACCCCGGCGGGAGCCTGGCCCAGACTGGTTATCACAGTCATTTAGGGAGTGAACCAGCAAATGTAAGTTTCTCTTTCTCCTGCTCCACCTTTGAAATAAACAGATCTCCTTAAGTCTCTTTCACAAGCTAGGCTTGAACACTTCCAACAAGGAAGAAAATTTCATATTTTTATTTCAATGACCATTGCAGAAATGAAGAAGTGAAATGCAAATGCAAAACTAAATATAGTAAAATACATGTTGTCAGGGAAAACTTTTTTTTAAGTTGACTTCTTTAGGTCACCTACTTGCATCACAGATAGGTTTTTTTTTCCCCTCCACACAGAGAAAAATTATATTGTTTTGCCTACCTAATAGTACCTAATCTAAATCTTAACATAAGGTTATAAAACCGAGCCCTTAACTTAGTAGGGAGACCGTCAGCCACATGCTAACTGAAGAATCACCTGTAATTGTCATCTCATTACTATAAAGGACCTTCTCTAACGTGCTTAAAATCATCCTAAGTGAACACCATCTTTCAAATTTATTTACAGACTATGACTTTACTTGACACCCTTTTCTCCTGCTAGAAATTTAATGCAGACTTCGTAAAAAATGATCACTAGTGACATTGTTGTGTATATTTGGGCATCACAAAATACGATAACCATTTTTTCTAATGAAAATGAACAACTATTTGGCATAGCAGTTTAAGCATCTTTTGGGAATAGCCACACCCCATACCACACTGGATGAGTTCATTATCTGGCTCTACCTCCAAATCCTACTAACAGGCACTCAGAGGCAGCAGGCAAGGACTGTAACTGGGTCCATGCCATCCACACTGGAGACTCAGACCAAGTTCCAGGCTCCCAGCATTGCCCTGCCCAGCCCTGGCTGTTGTGAAACAGTAGGCAGAAATTCTCTACTTCTCTGTCTTCTGGAGTGAAACTGCCCTGGTGGGTGTGGTCATTTAGGGAGTGAACCAGCAGATGATTTCTCTCTTACTTTTTTTTTAAAAGATTTATTCATCTTTATTACAAAGTCAGATATATAGAGAGGAGGAGAGACAGAGAGGAAGATCTTCCGTCCGAAGATTCACTCCCCACGTGAGCCGCAACGGCTGGTGCTGCACTGATCCAAACCCAGGAACCAGGAAACTCTTCCAGGTCTCCCACACGGGTGCAGGGTCCCAAAGCTTTGGGCCGTCCTCGACTGCCTTCCCAGGCCACAAGCAGGGAGCTGGATGGGAAATCGGGCTGCCAGGATTAGAACCGGCACCCATATGGGATCTTGGTGTGTTCAAGGCAAGGACTTGAGCTGCTAGGCCACACCGCCGGGCCCTCTCTCTCTTACTTTCAACTAAGTAAGTAGATAAAAGTTCATCAGAGTTGGGAAATATCATTCTTACAAGAATTTTACTTTTTATTTATTCGAAAGGCAGAGAAAGGTATCACTCATCTACTAGTTCATTCTCAAATGTTTACAAAAGGCCAGGGCTGGCCCAAACCAAAGCCAAGGGCACAAATCTCAATCCAGGTCTCTCATAACAGTGGCACGAACCCAAGTTCACAGGGATGCCACAGTGACAACAGGCACCCCATACGGGTGCCAATTGGTATCCAAGTTTCTCCACTTAAAACCCAGCCCCCTGCTTGTGACCCGGAATGCAGGGCAGGATGCAGGATGCTCCCAGACCTTGGTCGCCTGAAGCCACATAGGAGACCTGGAGGAAACGCCCAACTCCTGCTTCAACCCAGCCCAGCCATTTGGGGAGTGAGCCAACAGATGGAAGATCTTTCTCTCCATCTCTCCTTTTCTCTAACTCCCAAATTAACAAGTTAAAATAATAAAAATATAAGCATGTCAAATTATATTATTACACTATTCATACAGTTCCTTACATAACAGGTTCATATACTCATGACAATCTTTATTTTAAAAAGTCTGATTTAGGAGGGGCAGTGCAATAGCTCAACTGGCTAATCCTCTACCTGCAAGCACCAGCATTCCGTATGAGGATGTGTCCCAGCTGCTCCACGGCCCATCCAGCTCCCTGCTTATACCCTGAGAAAGCAGCAGAGGATGGATCAAATCCCGGGTTCCTGCACCTATATGGGACATTCACAAGAAGCTCTTGGATGGGCCCCGCCCCAGCCAATGCAGCCATTTGGAAAGTGGATGGAATAGCCAAAGCCACAGCTGCCTTGCCATTTCAAAGCACCAATTCCTCCTCTCCAATGGACCCTGCTAAGACCAGGATGGCCAGGTGGTCGGGGGCAGAGCAGCTACAAAGTGACAGGAGCAGCCCGCAGAGGGTGAAGCAAAATTTCTGACTCTTACCCCACCGGAGGGCTTTCAGTCTCTGCTCTTTGTGCAATTTGGCCTCTCCAACAAAAGTAATTAAAAAAAAAAAAATGTGCTCTGAGCCCAGCACAGTAGCCTAGTGGCTAAAGTCCTCACCCTGCACACACTGGGAATCCATGTGGGTGCCAATTCATGTCCAGGCAGCCCCGCTTCCCATCCAGCTCCCTGCCTGTGGCCTAAGAAAGCAGTCTGAGGATGGCCCAAGACCCTTGGGACCCTGCACCAGCGTGGGAGACCAGGAAGAAGCTCCTGGCTCCTGGCTTCAGATCAGATCAGCTCCGGCTGTTGTGGATACTTGGGGAGTGAGCCATTGGATGGAAGATCCTCTCTGTATATCTAACTTACTAATAAAAATAAATAAATCTTTTTAAAAAAGCTGTTTCAAAATCCAGGTTGGTTTTTACTTTGACTGTTTTAGGGAAAAGGAGCGAAAATTGCTAGACTTCAAGTGAGAAGACCTGCACTCAACTCCCAACTCTACCATCTACCAATTTTACACAAGCAGGAACATGTGACCCATTTGGGACTGATTGTTCATTAAGAAAAATACTCCAGTCTGTCTGTCTTACAGTTTCAAAGACCTGACTCACAATGTTCTGAGGAGTGAATTTTTAAATTGTACAGTGGCAAGTCATAAGAAAACCACCACTGAATCATGTATTAAATGTAAGTCCAAATTGTAGAGTGTCAAGGGATCGCTTTCCCTGAAATCTCTTATCTGTGTGCTGGTTCAACCGCTCTGCTTCCAATCCAGCTTCCTGCTAATGTGCCTGGAAGGCCTCAGGGGCAGAGGATGTCAGTAGCGGGGCCCCTGCCACACACAGCTGGAAAATCAAGATGGAGTTCCAGGCTCTCGGTTTCAGCCTAGCCCAGCACTTACTGTTGCAGTTATTGAGAAGTGAAGACAGAAAATCAATCCCTTAGGAGTCATCGTGGGGCCATCTACAGCACCAACAATCCCACATGGACATCATTTTGAGTCCCAGCTGCTCCACTTCTGATCCAGCTCCAACTAATGGCCTGGGAAAGCACTGAGGACAGCCCAAGTCCTTGGGCCCCTACACCCAAACGGGAGATCCGGAAGAAGACTTTGTCCTTCTGCCACCCCTAATAACTCTCTCAGGTAAATACATCATTTTAGAAATATTTCCTTCTTCTAAATTTCCTTAAATTCCACTAAAACTACCTCAGCTTATAAAACTGAAAGCAATACCAAAATACAGTGGGAAAAAAAGAGTAACAGAACTAAAAGCAAGGGAAAATCTAAAAGTTAACACTTACCCAAAATAAAAAATCCTTACATTAATACATCCTGACACAAGGGACCATACCCCTCGTGAGGGATGGTTTCAATCGGAGCATATGACTTTTTAGTTAAGCAAATTCATCTACTTGCTTCTTTAACCTTTATCATGGCTCCCATGTGTTTGCCACACAAAGAACCAAAATATCAGACAAAGAAGTTTATCCCAAAACTGTTGTCAGAGTAACAGATAAGAGAAAGACTACATGGCAAGTAAGGGGGCCACTGATAGACCACTATAAACCAAGACCCTAGTACCACAATAATCTGAAGGACCACTCCACATTTGGAGCATACGGATCACCTCTGAACATACACCTCAGCTTTGGCCAAGTTCACTGTAACTCAGGTCCACACTCTGAGGCCTGACTCAAGTCGTTCCTGCTTTTAAATCAGTTAATAACCGAAGAACAAACTTAACTGGCTAACAGTGGCAAGGAACTCTACGTAACTAAGGAAGCAGCAACCCATAAACTACTCTAATAAGAGTCTCAAATTATCTTCATTGAACCTAGAAGTAAATTATCACCTTAAAACTACATCACTTAATTTTCCTTAAAATTTAAAAAATACCGTTAACAAAGAGCAAGATGCCAAATCTTAGCTTCTTGTCAAAAGTTTGTTGTAAATAATTTTAAGATATTCATTCAGTTCTTCTGTAAAAAACACAAGCAGAGATACTTTAAGAAATCAAAACCAAACATTAGAAAAACTACAATTTCTTTAACAAAACATGGCCAGCCTTTTGTTGTCATTAAAATATACATATAAAACTGCGTAACAGGGCCCGGCACCGTGGCCTAGTGGCTAAAGTCCTCGCCTTGAATGCGCCAGGATCCCATATGGGTGTCAGTTCTAATCCCAGCAGCGCCATTTCCCACCCAGCTCCCTGCTTGTGGCCTGGGAAAGCAGCTGAGGATGGCCCAGAGCTTTGGGACCCTGCACCCGTGTGGGAGACCTGGAAGAAGTTCCTGGTTCCTGGCTTCGGATTGGCACAGCACCCGGCCATTGCGGCTCACTTTGGGAATGAGTCATTGGACAGAAGATCTTCCTCTCTGTCTCTCCTCTCTGCATATCTGACTTTGTAATAAAAATAAAATCAATCTTTAAAGAAAAAAAACTGCCTAACAACAGAGTTTGCTACATTTTAAACACTTAGTGTTAATTACACATCCATTTTGGTTAAGAAAATACACAGACCAGCAAGTGAATATTTAAAAATCCAACTTTTTCAATTTCTCAAGCTTAGTTAGAATGAAAGTTTGGGTTAATTCTCCACATACTGCTATGGAGGGGAAAAAAAAGGCAATGATCTTTTTGCTGATAGCTTTTTATAACCCTAGTCAAAAACAATGTTTATCTTAGCTCTGTCACAATTATTTAATTGTTCCTTTCTTGTAAACGAAGCTTTGGTAAACAGAACCTCAAGACCATGGTTGCACCGTGGAAAGAGGCCTCAGGACCACACCACCACAAGAGTGTGGCTGCCCATTATCCTTTCTGCACGTGGAAAAAACACCAAAGTGTAAATTCTCTTTAGTCCTAAGAGAGCAACCGATCTATCTTCAAGAAGTAGAATGTGTGAGAAAGAGAGCAGCAGCAGGTCCCAACTGATCCACTGTCTGGATAGGGAATTGTGGAAGGGCCACCGCCCTTCAACGTCATTCGCTTCATCTACAAAATGGGAATAACCTTACTTACAACACTGTAGAGTCAAACCAGAAAACACACAGGAAGTCTAGAAACTGCAATAGCAACATACGACACGGATCGATGTCTTGTCACTGCAATCAGTTTCACGATAGCTTGCTACACTCTAAAAACAAAAATCCCACTTCAAAGTAAATCATTTCCGTTATTCTACATTGCAAGTTAGAAACACACACTTGCCTTAAGTTGAGTTCTCTTCCCATTTCTCACGCTGAATTTCTCCTTCATTTCTTCTAAAATTATTTTCAGCTTCTTTTCTTCAGGTGTCCCCAAGTACTTTTGGTTCACATGAAGGTAACAGTGCCATTTGGCCGATTCAAAACCCCAGTGGCAAGTTCTTTTGTCAGGTGATCTGTGAGAATGCATCACAAACGTCTGAGGTGCAAACATCCCACAGCACTCTAGACACTGAATACACGGAGCGTCAGGCTGCACATAGAACTGGGGTGCAAACAGACCCTGACATTTGCCCAAGCATTCATGTTCCACTTCAAAGGCACTGCCAGTTTCCTTTAACTGGGCCAATGAATGCTTAGCAGGAAGCAGGCTGCCATTTTGAGGAAAAGTCCGTGGCCGCAAAAGGGCATTACACAGTCTTTGTGCATCCGTTAATGTGATCAGCCCACAGGATGGGGCGTTGAATGGAAGAATTCCCAGGACCTTTAAGATATGAAGCTGGTCTGAACTACACCTTGAACAATATATGTACAATTCGTCACACACCGTGTTGATTTGCTGAAGTGAAAATTCTCGGAGAACAGAATTTAAGACTTGGGGCAAACAGAGTCTCTTTTCTCCTCCAACTTGAAAACAAGAAATCGACTCTCCTTCCAACACAGTCTGGGTGAGTTCTGTGGAGCTATCCGAAGGGATGAGCAGTGGGCCAGGAAGAACCTGAGGTGATGGCAGAGGCAGAAACACTGTGGGTGACATGCTCTCTTGGGCATACCGAGCGGAAAAGGCTGCTGGGCCACCCAGAGAGCTCTGACTACTTAAATGGAATTGTGCCAACGTGTGTTTCAAACTGGGATTGAGGTTTAAAGACTCAGGCATGGAAGCACAGGTTCGCTTGCCCTGCTCGTCCGCATCCGTCTCCATCACTGCGTCTCCACACTCCTCCAGGTGCTCCTTCTTCACCTTGCTCATCATTTTCCCGTTTCCATGAATGTCCGTCATCATCTTCTTCACGGGGGGGCTGCCATCCTCTGCCATCCCATTCAGTTTTTTATTTGAGCCCTGAACCAGAGGGAAGTTTGTCCGTAGGTGTTCCATGGAGACACAATTGAGTTAAATAAGGAAGTCTGACATTTGCATTTTTAATTAATTGCTCATTTGCAGAAAAGTAATGTTCACCAATACCGATGGCAACCAACAGGAAAATTTCCAAAGCGATCGCTTCGCTACAAGTTCTGTGACTTGGGCCTTAGTCTGCTTAAACCAGTGTGTGATTTCACTACCAATGCTATAAAACGTGTTTTGCCCCTAATAACAAAGAATTTGAAGAGGCCTATGTCTGAGGAAGTCTTTCTTTTCTTCAATTCTTCACATAACATTTAACAAGATAAGGTTACCAATTTCTCAATCCAAGATATCCAGGTTCAACGCAACTGTCTAGTTTGATTCTTTTAGTAAAACACACGGATCATTACTTTGCGACTGAAATCTACAATCACAAGTCAAAATGATTTAATTTTGCCACTGACACCATGAAAGTGTTGAGGGATATCATGGCCTCTAAAAGGATGCTGTTAGTCTGTGCTGGCAAACTGAAGGCTTGTCCGAATCCTCACACCAGCAAGAGCCTTCAATTCCACCTGAACTTCTACAACCCAAACTGATACTTTAGGAAAAACTGCCCAGTTATCTTCAAGGATTATAGTTGGTTCTTCTTTTAATTCACCTGAAAAAAAGAGAAGCGGGATTGGGCAGAGTTAAATTTGGATTTGCTCCAGAGGCCAAAGGGTCAGGTTGAAACTAGTTTCTTAACCTTCAACTGAATTCACTTTACCAAAGGCTGACACTTATTTAACTAGAAGAACCCTACTTTTAAACAGAAAGCCAACGTGGAAAGCAGGGAGAGAAGCAGCAACATCCCTCAGAGAAACGAAAGGCTACTCAAAATCAGAATACAAAGAACCTAAAACACCTCATCCCATCGAAAATTCAGTACCAGATGCTTTCTCAGCTGCATCATTTAATTCCAAAATAATTCATTACTTCTCCTAATCCGAAAAAAAAAAAAAGCAGCTCCATCTGAAAAATTCATATACAAGTCTCCATATCTACCATATGTAACTAAGTTACAGTTTTAAGTGCATTAATTCATCTGGTGAGGGTATGCTACCTCTCGGGAATAACTGCAGGCAAAAATTAACTTCTCCCTTTAAAGGTTAGCGAATTCGCTTCATGGAAGCCAAAAGCTACTGTCTCCGAATCTCCATCCTTGAACAAGACTAATCCGGGACAAAAAGCACCAGGCAGACAGCCCTTACAAAGAATGCAAATGGAGGAGGAGGGGAAAAAGGAGATTCTTCCTCCACTTCCTTCAAGAGAGAAAAATCCACCAAAAAAAAAAAAATCCAAAAAGCAGAAAAATTTGCTTCCCAAACTCCCTCCAATTAAAAGACTCAAAGGATTAAGGACGAAAGCTGCTAGCCAGCCCTCCTACCGACAGGGACACCACAGGGACACCTCAGCCAACCCTGCTGGAGAGGGCAGGACGCACGACCTAGACCCGGGAGCCCCCAACACCCTGCCGGTTCTCGCCCACGCAGCGCCACCCACCTCTCACCTGGAGTGGGGGGAAAGGACACAGACCCAAGGACCCGGAACGGCCTGGGGTGCGCGCCTGGGGTGCGCGAGGGGATGGGAGGAAGTGGAGGGAGGAGTCCCCCCACCCCCACCCGCGAATTGAGGGTAACCCCAAGTGCCCTCCCAACACCGCCCCGCCGCGGGGGCCGCGAGATGCTGGAAATCCCCCGCGCGCCCTCTCCCCGGGAAGTTCTGGGGTGTTACCCCGGCGTCCCCAAGCTGCGCCTCACCCCCACCCCCCGTCCGCCCCGGGTCAGGGACGAGAGGGGACGAGGGGACGGCGGGGCAGGTCCGGCGCCAAGCTCGCAGCCGCGCGCCGCCAGGCGCTGACCGCCCGGGTCGAGCGCAGGGCATCCCCGCCGGGCGCGGACAGACGGGGCGGGGGTGGGGGCGACGTGGTGACGGGCGTCCCGATCGCCGGGATTCCGACGGCCCGGGTCAAGTGCAGAGCCCTTCCCCCTGCCCCACCGTCCGAGGCGAGAGAGGCGCGATCCGCCCCGGGGACCACCCGTCCCCCGGACCCCGCCGCTCTGGCTCCGACCCCACCCGGGACCCGCGCATCCGGACCCCCGACTCTGGCCTCCTCGGGGAGCTCGGCCGGGCTCTGCGAACTCCTCACAACCCTGTCGCTCCGGCCCACTCCGCCGCCGGGGGCCGCGCGCCCCTCGCCTCCCCCAGCGCGCCCCCCGCGAGCCGCCGCCGCCGCACCTGTGCCCGCCGCCGCCGCCGCCGCTCGCCCGCTCCCTCCGGCTCCGCCGGCGCCGCTCCGAACCCCACACACGGCGCTACACACAGCCCTCTGACGTCACCGAGCCCTCGGCCCGCCCACGTCACTGCGGAGACACTCGGCTTCCCGCAGACGCCGCCGCCGTCTCCGGCCGCCCGGGGGAGAGCGAGGGCGGCGGGGACTGAGGAGGGGGAAGGGCGCGGCGCCGGCGGCGGCGGCGGCTCTGGGCGCGCGTGCCCGCGGCCGCCGACACCCCGCCCCCGCGCCGGGCGCGCGCGCGCCGTCTGGCCTATTGTGGCTCCTCAGCGTCCGCCCCCCCCTCCCCTCCCCGGGGCGAGGCGCGCGCCCGCGACGCCCGGCCTCGCGCTCCGTCTGGACGGCTGGCGCGCGGCGCTGTCTGCGGTGCACCCGGCGCAGACAGGATGTTCCCTCCCCGCCCCACCCCCCCTTCCTTCCTCGAGTCGCCCAGCCGGCTGTCTGGGGCCGCCAGCGCCCCGCCCCCGCCGCAGCCGCCGCTCTGTGGGGACGGGCTAGACCCGGGGGCGCCCTGGCGCTCGGTCAGGCCGGGCGGGGGCGAGGTCAGGCCGGGCGGCCCTCCGCCGCCGCCGCCTCCGCCGCCGCCGCCTCCGCCGCCGCCTCCCCTCGGCCCGCCGGCCGCCGCCGCCGCCGCCGCCTCCCCTCGGCCCGCCGGCCTCCGCCGCCGCCTCCCCTCGGCCCGCCGGCCGCAGCTGCGCCAGGCCGCCCCGCCCCGGAGGTGGCCGCCCTGCGGTGCCCCTCGCGCTGGCCCTGCTCCCCGCCCCCCGTGGGGCCTCCCGCCCCGGCCGGTCGGCCTCCTCCGCCCCCGCGGGGCCTCCCCGCCCGAAGGCCGCCCCGCCAGCTGCCCTCGCCTCGCCCCGCCCGGGCGGCCTCCGCCCAGACGCTTTCCCCGGCCTGACCTCCCTCTGGCACCCGGGCCGGGTGGGACGGGGTGGCCAAAGTTCTGGCAAGACCGAGAGGAAACATTGCTGAACCTACTTCCACAGCCTCCTGCACCGCCCCACCAGAATACGCTCTCGGTTTCAGAAGGGAGCTATAAATTACGTGGGTTTTTTTGGTTGTTTTTTTTTTTTTTTAATTTTTGGGGCTTTTTTTTTTTTTTTTTTTTTTACAGTTTTACTGAGAGCTGGCGGGTGGGGAGACAAGGTGGAGCAGAGCCCGGGCTGTGGCCGTCGGCGGGCGGGCGGGGTGGTCCTCCTGGTGCGCGTTCCCCCGCCAGACTCTTAGCATGTGGAACTCTGCCGAGCTGCGCCGTCCTATTTTGAAACCCCGAGAAATCCCCTTTTCTTCACCCCACCGCAAGATCAGGAACTGAAATGGGCCGCCGGGGAGGAGACTCCGGCTTGTCCCCCTCCTCCACCCCGCCCCCATCTTCTCTCCATTTTTTCCTAGCCTTTTCGCGGCTCAGGCCTGCCCACCTGGGGTACCACGTTTGGAGTGAGCCGCCTGGGAATACTACTGCCACACTCATGCAATGTTTCTATCGCCTCTTCCTCAGGCCAGGTCCCTCAGAGGCTCCTAAGATCCCCATCCTCGCCCCCTCCCGTAATCTAGGCTCCCTTCGTGACGCCTCCCCCCCCCCACTGCGGGGCTGCCAGGTCGTGCCCCCTCTTCCAACCCCCACCTTTGCTTCCTCCTCGCCCGCCTCCTTTTCTGAACATGAATAATTCCACAGCACTTCCCATCTGTTATTGCCATAGAGACAGAAGCTCGGCAAAGATAATGATGTTCTGTGCAAAGCCAGTGGGGGGAGAGCAGCATCTGCGAGTCTGGGGGGGATTTATTTTTCTAGCCGCAAGAACATTCGGAAGGCCCTGCGGGAAGAGCCAGAAAGAAAGACTGGGGCAATCCTGAGACGTGGCTCTGGACTCCTGTGCCTAGCGAGAAGAATTTTTAGAAACCAGGATGCCTGGTTGAAAAAATAATAATAATAAGTAAATCACAAACTGCAGCTAAGGCTAAATGTCTAGTGGTCCTCCTCGGCCGTAGAAATTGTGACTGGCCAGCATATCCAAAAGCAGTATACGCAATGTAAGTTGGGCAGGAAATAGACTTTTAGAGAGCTCAAACCCTTGTCTCCTTTCTTCTGATAGGCTTTCCCCAGGAGCCTCTTTGAGGCAAGGATCTTTTGTGTCTGTGATTTTATGTATGATGGTTTGACACCCAAGAAAGGACAAATGTGGCTGGAACCAATCACTTTGAGGGCATTCAAAATAGTCAATGTACCAAATTAAAATTCAGTTTGCCTTTGACGTGCTGAAGTCCTGGCCTCCGAGGTGCCGGTTGGGACACAAGTGAAACTGAGCAGGGTGCATTTGCATAGATCTGAAGCAGGTGGCAAAGCCCTCACCAAACCACATTTTCAGGAACGATCGGTTAAGCGATTGTACAACATGAAAATAAGTAAGTAATGGTCCTTCATCCAAGCAGAGAAAACGTGGGCTTTAGAAAATGTAAGCACTACGAGGAAATGGATGTTGTGCTTCCACATACCCATGGTTTTTCTCAGTCCATTGGTGGGGATAGCTATTAGATGGCTTTGGGATGGCCACGTGCCTCATGTTCATGGCTGAGAGTGTGGGCCTGGGCCAGCATTCCGAAAGTAGAAAGCCAGCTTGACGTATCTTCTTCCATTCAGTCAGAGTAGGCAAAGAAGCAAAATTTATTGGTATTCAGAAGTCTAGAATTCCTCCTGCATAGAAACCGAGAATTTAGAGGCTACAGATTCAAAGGCCAATTCTGTCCAGTGACCTGACAAATAGTTGGGGTCAAGTGCTTCCCTTTGTCTTTATTTACTGATCTATTGATAGTGAGCTGCTAATACTAATTGCAAAGATTAGTAAAATAAGGGATATGGTAAAATGAAAAATTCTAAAAAAGATTTACTTAGGAAGCAAGGGGAATAAACCACAAATGCTAATTGAGCTGAGTTGTGTTTTTCTTTCTTGTGACACTTCTACACAGAAACCACTTTAGCACCTGGCACTATAGCCTAGGGGCCAAAGTCCCTGCCTTGCACATGCCAGGATCCCATATGGGCTCCAGTTCGTGTCATGGCCGCCCTGATTCCCATCCAGCTCCCTGCTTGTGGCCTGGGAAAGCAGTCGAGGGCAGCCCAAAGTCTTGGGACCCCGCGCCCACATGGGAGACCTGGAAGAAGCTCCTGGCTTTGAATCAGCCCAGCTCTGGCCGTTGGAGCCGCTTGGGGAGTGAATCAGTGGACAAAAGATACTTCTCTCTGTCTTTCCTCTGTATATCTGGCTTTTCAATAAAAAAGATGAATCTTTAAAAAAAGAAACCACCTACAGCTTGAGCGTCTGTCTTTTTTATCTTCCTTGATCCTTAACAACAATAATTTTAATAATTTTTTTCAGCAAGCTAAATGATTGATTACTCAGTTTCACAAGACAATCTCAGCCACTTCATTTTCCATCTCTTTTTTTTTCCTGTAGTTTTTCACTTATTCCTATTTTTCTGGATAATGACGGTCATGATGATGTCCTTTCATATGTTCAGAGTATCACAGCACTTTAATCTTTTTTTTTTTTTGATTTATTGTAAAGTAGATTTACAGAGAAAAGGAGAAACAAAGATCTTCCATCTGCTGGTTCACTCCCCAGGTGGCTGCAATGGCCGGAGCTGCACTGATCCAAAGCCAGGAGCCAGGAACCTCCTCCAGGTCTCCCACACAGGTGCAGGATCCCAAGGCTTTGGATTATCCTCCACTGCTTTCCCAGGCCACAAGCAGGGAGCTGCATGAGAAGTGGAACAGCCTGAACACAAACTGGAGCCCTGGTGCTGCAGTCTGCGGATTAACCGGTTGAGCTATTGCAGCAGTCTCAGCACTTTAATCTTTCCTATCTGTCCTCTTCCTTGTACCTCTGCCCTGGTGTTTGTTAGGTACTCCAGGTCCCTGCCAGCATGTAAAGTCCCCTTCCCTCGCTAAGGAGGGCTGCTCCTCGGTGTACTGCTTTTTCCTCCGATCTGCCAAGCCATATTGGATCTGCCAGGTTCCAGTTCCCATTTTCATTGCTTTAAGATGAAAACCAGATGCTTAAAAACTATTAAATCTCTCCTCCCTAAACTGTGTCACACAGCGCTTTTTTTTTTCAGATTTCAATTTAGTTCTGTGAAATTGGAAGGGAAAGAAAGCAGAGAGGAATAAATAGAAAAGATAGAAAAGTTTGATTCTCGTTTAGATTGGAAAAAACAAGGGCCCCTAGTAGCTAAAGTTCTCAACTTGCATGCGCTGGGATCCCTTGTGGCCGTAAATTTGTGTCTCGGCCACCCTAATACCCATTCATCTCCCTACTTGTGGCCTGGGAAAGCAGTTGAGGACCCTGCACCTGCACCCACATGAGAGACCTGGAAGAAGTTCCTGGCTCCTGGTTTTGCATGAGCTCAGCTCTGGCTGTGGCAGCCACTTGGGGAGTGTATCAGTGGATGAAAGACCTGGAAGAAGCTTTTGGCTCCTGGCTTTGGATCGGCTCAGCTCTAGCTCTGCTCTGAACCAGTGGACAGAAGATCTTTCTATTTCTCCTTCTTTGTGAAAATCTGCATTTCAATGAAAATAAATAAATCTTTTTTTAAAAAAAGAAATAGGATATCAATGTTTATGTTATATGAGTTGAGGGTCACTAAAAATTGTATTTTTCTCATTGTATTATGACATAGTGTTTGAAATTTCCAGAAGACATTTTGTTTCTATTAATATTCAGGTTAAACTGAAAATGTGTTAGTTGGAAGAGAGATAAGCATTATTGTCACTAACTTAGTTTTTAGTTTCCAAACTTCACAAAAGTGCTGCAAGGTAGACAATATTATTTCCATTTATCAAATGAGAAAACTAATACTATGGTCTTCTATAGAATCTTTGCTACTTTGTTGTCAATGTTAGATTAGTTCATAAGGTAACAGACATATCAGTCTAATGTAACTCAAGATAAAGAAACGTTGTGTAGGGGAAGCTGTAGCAATAGAGTAGATGTATGGTAGAACTGAGGCAGGGAAAGCTAAGGTGAAAGGCCAGAGTGGCAAGTTCTAGGTCACCAAGTGGGAGAGAGGACTGGAGAACTCTAGTGGTTTTGCAGAGCATTGGCCACCCAGCCCCCATGTCCTTGCCCTGTCCCATGAATCACAAGTCACAGCAGTAGATCTCACACTACTCTGTTTTAGCCTGTCTCTAGTCACAGCTAGCTGGATCAGGAACAGGCTCCTTGGCCAAGCCAGGTCAGTGAGCATTTTTCCAAAGATGTTAAGAATGAACAGGCACTGAAAAAGTCTAGCGTTGGCCTGATCGGTGCATTGAACAGAGGAAAATCTTATCTTGGAACCTTTGGTGATCATGCTTGCCTGTGTTGTAGTATGGAAAAGTAGTATAAGCCGGTGTGCAGAAAGAAAGAAACCAAAATGAGGTAGGTGCAAGAGAGGAACAGATACATTGTTGGTAAGACTTGAGTCTTAGGTTCCAGTTAGTTCCAGCTGTACGCCTGTCCCTAGATGCTCCTGTAACCTTGGGTTGAACCTCTTTTTTTTTTTTTTCCTTTCACTTTAGGTAATCAGAGTGGGTTTTTGTTACAAGTAGTCAAGAGAATCCTGCTAATTGAAGGGTGAGAGTCTCTGAGGATGAAGTGGAAAGATACGGCAGTGATAGCAAAGATCTGCCTACTTCAATTTTCTGTATCACTGGACTTAATTACAACTGCTGATTCTCAGTAGCATTAGATTCCTCAAAGAAAAAATTAAAGCACTCTACTTTTTTGCCTTTACTATAGAATGTAAAATATTCAAGGATCTCCATGCTTTTTATAAAGGTAGGAGACTCTAGACCAAACCAATCTAATAGAACTTCACTCATTGATTGATACCTTTAGTAACTGTGTTGTCCATAAAGGATATTACAGCTACATTTGATTGTTGAGAACTTGTAATGTGACTAGTGTAAGTCACAAACAGAATTTTTATTGGTTCTAAATAACAAAGTTAGATAGGCACATGTTGCTAATTGGCTACTATAGTAAACAACACAGCTCTCTGACAGTTGAAAATACAATTTCTGGGGTCTTTCCTCTCTTTGAGCCCCCCTCCTGATAATACTGCACAGGAGGTTTCCATCTTTAATATCTTTAGTAAATCTTGCTTCACACACTGAAAAATATTTCTTCTGTAACAAGAAGCAAAAAGTAAAGTTGATTCCCAGGGTTAAGATGGGACTCAAAAGAAAACTGGAACCGAGTACTTCAGAAACAGCAGGGAACAGTTGTGAAGCACCTAACCCGATAACTGGAAGCTGCGTGTCTCCCTTCCTCTCCATCAGTAAGCTGGGAGCAAGATTTTAAAATGTCTTCCTAAGAATTAAACTGGACTTATTTGTTGTTTAAAGAAGGGGCAAAAAAAGAGAACCTTGTTTTTAAAAGATGTTTTTTACAGATTTGTTTGATTTCTTTGAAAGGCACAGCGATAGAGAAAGAGGAAACAGTGAGAGAGATCTTTCTTCTGTTGGTGCACTCCCAAAATGGACCCCAACCCGGGGAACTGAGCCAGGCTGAAGCCAGGAGCTTCCTCCAGGTCTCCCACATTGATGCAGGGAACCAAGAGCCATCTTCCACTGCTTTCCCAGTTGTATTAGCAGGGCACTGGATTGGAAGGGAGCAGCTAGTCCTTGAACCAGCATCTACATGGAATGCTGGCATTGCAGCTGGCAACTTAACTTGCTACACCACAATGCCCGCTGACCCCAGGAAGAATTTCTGATCTCACTTGAAAAAGATAGAATGGCTCAGAATAAAAGTTAACTGATTGCATTCACAAATATGCAAAACAAGTATAGTCCTCAAAGGAGTAACTGTTCAGGAAGATTAGCAAGTTAGGCCGATTATGGAGATGAACCAATCAACCTCAAGGTATTCAGAATGCAAATTATATATTTAACTTCCAAAAGCTTTCATTTAAAAAAAAAAAAATATTTACTTGAAAGAGTTACTCCAAAGGGAGAGGCAGACAGAATGCAGCCTTCCATCCCCAGGTGACACTACACTCCCCAAAGAGCTGCACCAGCCACCATTGGGCCAAGCCAAAACCAGGAGCCAGGAGCTTCTTGCAGGTCTCGCACATGGGAGGCAGGGGCCCAAACACCTGGGCCATCTTCAGCTACTGCTACTAGGCCACTCACAGAGAACTGGATGGGAAGAGGAGAGGGAGGACAGGAACCGGTGTCCATACGGGATGCCAGTATCACAGGCAGTGACTTTATCCACTGTCACAATGCAGGCCTCTCCATTTTTCATTATTATAATGAAATATATGAGTGACGCTAATTTTGTGGTGAGATTTATTTCGCTCACAATGTTAGAGGTACAAGGGCATGATGCCAGCATCCGCTCAGTCCTGGCAATGGACTTCTTGTTGGCAGGTGCCCAAGAAAGCACATAATATCACATGGCAAGACAGGGAGCTGCATGTCTGTGTCTGGACTCTGTTCTTCTAAAGCCACCACAGTTCAATAATAGGGGCTCCACCATAATGACTTTATCTAAATGCAATCATTTCCCCGAGGCCCCACCCTTGAACTTCACAGTCAAATAAATTCCTGCTCTCTTAATACCATTAAGCTAAGACTTTGGGGATTAAACTTCAGTGTGAGCTCGGAGGCCAAACTATAGCCCCTCCCTTACTCTGATTTCTCCCCCAAGGAGCCACTTCCTGCTTTTAATGGGGCTTCCCAAATCACTTCCCTGCTGGGAGATCTGTTCTGAAGCAAATGTTCCAGTTCCTTTACTAAGTGTTGACGGGTATCAGGCTTTCTGTGGTGTGAGTCTGGTGAATGTGAACTTCTGTACAGACCCATCCCAGTCCTTTTTGTTGACAAAATCAGGTGTCTGAAGCTTCAAGGCAAAGAGCCAAGTTCTAATTAACCCATATAGTGAGTGTCAGCCCAGTCAGGTCCCTGGCAGCCAGCCAAGTTGAGCTCCCCACCCTGTCCCAGGGACGTGGCTTCAAAATATTATTTCCTGAAGTGGGATCAGAAGGAACTTGAGAGCTCCGCAATGGAGTCTGTGTTATGGCCTGATAAGAGCAGAAGAGCCAGAAGAGTAAGAAATGCAGGTCTAAGAGACAAATGAATGTATTGAAAAGGATATTATTGAGTGCTAGTATTTGGCCTGGTGGTGAAGATACACACATCTTACAATGGAGTACATAGGTTTCATCCCTGGCTCAGGCTCTTGATTCAAGTTTCCTACTAATGCAGGCCCTGGCAGCATTGAAAGCTCAAGTAATGTTCTGCCAACCGCTTTAGATCCCTAGATTGAGTTCCTAGCTCCCAGCATCAGGCTGACCCTGTCCTGGCCCTCGAGAGCAGTTGGGTGTACCAGTAAATGGGAGTTGTCTGTCTCTCTCTCACAAATTATTTAAAAGGGGATACGGTTGATTGGAGGAAGACAAGGGGGCTAGAACCATTCTTGTCTTAGAAGTGATGGGGAGGATTCTGTGCAATAGCCTCATGGCTAAACCTTCAACTTGCAGGTGCCAGGATCCCACATGGTTACTGGCTCATGTTCCAGCTGATCCACTTCCCTTCTAGCTCCCTGCCTGTGGCCTGGGAAAGCAGTTCAGGACAGCCCAAAGCCTTGAGACCCTGCACCCATGTGGGAGCCCTAGGAGAAGCTCCTGCATCCTGATTTCACATCAGCTCAACCATGGCCATTGTGGCCACTTGAAGAGTGAACCCGTGGACTGAAGATCTTTCTCTTTGTTGTTAATTCTCTCTGTAAATCTTACTTTCCAGGTTCGGGCTTTGGGGTTGGGAGAAAAAGCAGCTCCCTGCAGTGTGGCGGCTAGGGGGAGGGGAGTTTCCACTGCCGGACCAGACCCAATGCTAGGGACTCAGGCCAAAGCCACTGCCAAAAGGCAGTGACCGAGAGTCTTTGACTTCCTCCAGGCCCAAGAGAGCTCTTCCCTCAGGATATGTATACCATGAGGGAAACTTGGGAACTGGATTAAAGTCCTACCTTAGCCCTGCCGCTAACATCTTGCAGTAGGACAACTTTGGGAGGGGTTCAGGCCTTGGGGTTGGGGGCAACTACAGCTTCCTGCAGTGTGGAGGCTGTGGGGGGTGTCCCGGCCGGCAAGACCCAATGCTGGGAACTCAGTCCAAAGCCACTGCCGAAAGGGAATGACTGAGTCATTGGCTTTGGGCAGCCAGTGCACCAAGCACTGCCAGTCTCTGCCTGCTAGCCACGTGGTGGCAAACTCTGGGGTTTTTTGGATATGTAATTGCTGCTTAGGGATACCCATAAATAAGGCTAGTTTTAGTGTAGGAGAGAGATGAATTCTGGGTGATTCCTAGTAACAGGATCATGAAACTTTTGGCCAAGCATGGGGACTGAGACCTGATGGTTTGGAAGGGAATGTCCATAATATCTATTTGGGCCAGACTGATTCACCAGCACAATTAGGAATCCTGAGATGGGTTGTTAGGATAGAGCGTCACTAACTGCCACATACCAGTCCACACCAAAGCTATGGATGGGGGCCTGACTGGCAGGGCTACGTACCAATACCTGATTGGGTGGTAGAATAGTGGACAGGTCACACTTGGAAGGGCCAAGACACTAACCAGCACATGACAGAATTTGGTCCGGGGTAGAGTCTGTGGGGGAAGTGTGGGCCCAACCCTATGGAAATACAAGTCCCACAGGTTAGCTCACGAGTTGGGGTGGTGATGGGCTGAGCTAGGTGTGACTATGGAACCTGCCATCACTTACGTGTAAAGGAACTGACAACAGTCTGAATAGGTCAAGGCAGCACCACCTGAAGGGGCATCCTAAAATAGGATGTGGGGTGGGCCAAGCTGCAACTGGAACGGGGCAGACCAGGCAGGGCCAAGCAAACCTCAACCCACAAAAAAAGAATAGAAATCAGGATGGAGCACATGTCATTCTGACCTAGGTTCTTACACCGACTGGTCTACAAAAGCCAGGGATACTATGCCACAGCATCGAAGGCAAAGGCTTAGACAGTTGAGGGGCTAAACCAACTGGGTCAGAGCACCCACCAGCATGTGCACAATCTAGGGTTGGGAATAGATTTGGTTGGGGAGCTGTGAGAGTACATCCTTGCTGGGTTGGGGTTCTCATGGAGGGTGTGGGGGCTGGGGTGGGGGCTGCATTCTGGTCTGGATATGGCTGCAATCTCCCTTGACACAAGTGTGAACTGGGGATGGGCACACCAAGCCGGGCTAGACGCCAGCACCATCTAGTGTTCTGAAGAACCTGGGTAGATGTAGAATGGACTAGGCTGGGTCTCTACCCCTACTGAGCCATGTGTGAGCAGTGTCTGGGTATGTATAAGCCTTGGCTGGGGTGAAACATCCAACACCAACAACTAGAATGGATTGAAGGCCAGCAATGAGGGCTGACCCGTGGAACCACCAGTACGTGCAAAACCTGGCATAGGGAGATATTCTGAAGGAGGAGCTTGGGAAACTCGTCTCTTGGAACACAGTCCCTAAAGGTAAGGGCAAGAACCACTATAGGGAACAACCCAGACCAGGCCAGAAGAAGATACTGACTGTCATACATATGGCATAGGTGGGGGGGGGCAGACCAGGCTGAACCAGTTCACATTACCTACTGACAAATTCAAGCACCAAATGGAGTGTGGGTTTGGTCAGGTTCGGTCACAACATACCAATGCACGTTAAAAAATGCCAAGGTGGGATGAAGTGTACCAGATGTGGTTGCAGCGCCCAAACAGCACACATGAGAACCGGGGCCAGAGGAGGAGGCAAAGCTGGCATGGGAATGTGGGATCCCCTGCTGGACAGCCACTCGCACTAGAGAGCATGAGTTGGGATGTGGGCAGACCAGACCAGGCAAGGGTACAACACCTGTGGGCCTCATGTGAGCTAGATTGGGGAAGGGCAAGATTGGACTGCCTGTTCCAACTGGTCCAAGCAAAGATTAGAGTGGGTGAGGATTGGTTGGGCTTTGCCACAGCATCAGATGGCAGAGGCTGGCATTTGGGGGCTAATTCTGTCAAGTTAAACTCCAGAAACACCTGAAGAGACCATAATCCAGAAGTTGGAGTGGCCTAGTAGGGAGATAGTGGGCACCTCCCTCATGGGTTACCACTCCCACCGGAGAGCACGAAAATCAGAATGGGGCAGGGGTGGCTAAACAGAAAGGCACCTGCCGGTATGTGTTTAGGCTGGATAGTAGGTTGATTGGGTTGAACAAGGCTTCAATGCCCATTGACAAGTACAAGAGCTAAGTGGGATGTGGAACAGACTGAACAAGTCTGCGGTACAACTGGCATGCATGGGACCCAGGGGAGGGGGCAGGCCTGGTGGGGGTTATGGGGAGTCGCCCTGACTAGCCTGCAGCTCCCACTGGTTTGTGTCAGGACCAAGTATGAAGTGGGTAGGATCGAGCTGGACTACAATACCCATTGGTTCACGTGGAAGACAGGGCTGGAAACAGAACTGACCGATCAGTTGCAACAACCAGCATGTGCATAAGTTGATTGGGGCAACGGACTGTACAGGACCCTATACTGGCTAGTACACACAGGAATCAGGTCTGGGATCACCTCAGACGAAGTTTCTTTGGGGATCCCTCCAACTGAACCGCTGATCTCAGAACCCCAACCATGAAGGGACTATGTCAGCCAGTGAATACTGAATAGGTTTCATGGCGCTTGGAACAGCGAGATTGGCAGCAATTCACATCTGCAGAATCTGGGAGTGGGAGTGGCCTGGGAAGGAAATCGTAGGCTCCTCCCTCTTGGGTTACCACTCCCACGGGAGGGCACAAAAACTAGGACAGCAGCTCGGGTGGCTAGACAGAGAGGCACCCAACAACATCCGTGAGGGCTGGATAGTTGAGCTGGTTAGATGGAACTAAGCTTTAAAACCCTTAGACAAGTATGAGAGCCAAATGGGATGTGGGACAGACTGAACTAGTCTGCTACACATACTGCACACCTGGGTAGGGGGCAGGCCTGGTGGGAGTTATTATGGGTCGCTCCGACTAAGCTGCAGCTCCCACTGGTTTGTATGGGGGCCGAGTGTGTGCTGGGCAGAATCAGGCTGGATTGCAGTGCCCATTGGTTCCAGTGGAGGACATTCCTGGGGGCAGAGCCAGTCCAGCGATTACAACCACCAGCTGATCAGGGCGATGGACTGTGCTGGGCCCTGTACCTGCTAGTACATGCAAGAATCTGGTCTGGGAACACCTCAGACAAGGTTTCTTTGGGGATCCTCCCGGTAGAACTGCCAGACTCAAAAACCCTAGCCATGAAACGACAGAGGACAGAGCAAGTCAATCAACCACCTTAGCTCTATGTTGGCAGGGAAGAACTGGGCAAATGGAGGCTCTATGAAGGACTATGTCAATCAGTGGATTCTTCAATGACATTGTGCTTGGAGTGGCAAGATTGGCAGCAATTCATAACTGGTGAACTATGAAAACCACTTGAGCAAGACCCTTGGAGCATGCCCCACATCAGGGACTTGGCGTGAGTGGGAGACTGGGTGGGGCTTCTCCCTTAAAATCCTCCTTTACCTCAGATATATGAAGGAAACAATATGGAAATAATAGTCTTACCCATTTTCCTGTAGCCCTTGAACATTTTTACCCCAATTAACTATGTAAAGATTGTCAAAACTATAATAAAAAATGGAAAAAGTTTAAAAACAAACAAACAAAAAAAGAACTGTTGAACTATCAAAACTACTTGAGCAGGACCCTCGGAGCATGCCTCACATCAGGGACCTGGGATGGGTGGGAGGCTGGGTGGGGCTTTTCCCTTTGTTTCTCCCCTGACTCCAGATACGGGGGAAAAATGATGATATTAGTGTGGAAACAATAGTATTACCCACTTTCCTATAGCCCTTAACCCTTTGTACCCTAATCAACTAAGTAAGATTATTTTAAAAAATAATACAAATAAATTAAAAATATATTTCACATCCAAAAAAAAATCTGACTTCCCAATAATAGTAAATAAGTCTTTTAAAAAAAAAGTGATGGGAAAATTAAAACTCACTTAATGAGACCCAGAACTGACTGATTGAAACAGTGGCTAACCAGTGTTTCTAAAAGGAAACTTTCCTTTTGATTTCCTCCCCCACAATAAGTATACATCAAGTCTGGAAGCAATTCTTCTCAAAGTGCTAAGCACTGTCCCAGAATCATCCCAGGATCTCGTTAAAAAGAGGAATTCTTGGGTCCCATCACTACCAGATCAGAATCTCAGGGGTTGCAATGTGGACACCTGGTTTTCAAACAAGCTCCTAGCTGTTTCTGTATGCTCTCAAGAGTGAGGAGCCGTCTCCAGGAGAAGGTGGTGTGAAGGAAAGACCAAGAAGAGTTCTCCCTGCCGAGAAACAGGCACCATCGACCCACTCCCGGAGAAAGGGGCAGGCCCAGCTTTACCACATCCATCTGCTCTTCCACCATCCTGACAATGGCTGGCTTTTCAAAATTGTTCTACAAAACTGACTATATCAGCCAGTGGAGTCTGGAGAGATTTCATTGTGCATGGAGTGGCAAGGTCAGAAGCAATTCAGAACTGTTGAACTATCAAAACCACTTAAGCAAGCCCACGTTGGGGACCCTGGGATGTTTGGGAGGCTGGGTGTGGCATCTCCCCTTATCTCTCCCCTCCCCCCAGATGCAGGAAGGAAAAAAGAAAACGTGAAAACAATGGTCTTTCCTAAAGTCATTGATCCTTCGCACCTTAATCAAATATGTAAAAAGTATAAAAAATAAAATTTAGAATATAAAAAATCATTCCACAAACCTGGCGACAATAACTAAAAAACAAACAAACAAACAAACAAAAAAACACCTAGACTATGTCCCCCCTTCTAAGATTCTAGCTTCTCTTGCAGCAGTCAAGCTGCCCTGACCTTTTCAAGAGGTAAACTTCGTTTGGAACCTATGGTTATTTCCCAAATAACATTGAAATTCTTTCATAAAGAACTTCAGACACGAAACAGAAACAGGTGTTAAACTCCAATGCTGCTTGTGAGCCAATAGCAAAAGAGGAACTTTTTCTTCTTACATGTATCCACACACGAAAGAGAGCCAATATGGTACTTACGGCATCTGTAGGTAAGTGAAACACAAAGAGAACTAGAAAAAAGTTACAGTATCAAAATTAAATTTGGACATGGTGGTACAATGAGTCAAGCTATTACCAGGGTTGCCCATGTCAATATCAGAGGGCCAATTTACATTTTGACTACTCTGTGTCACCTCCCGGATGATACAGGAAACAGTAGGTAACTGCTCAAGGGCTTGGGCCTCTGCCAACCCGCTGGGATACTAAGATGGACTTCCCGGCTGCTGACTTCAACCTGGCCTCGAGTTGCCTATTGTGGTCATTTGGAGCACAGAATAGAAGGGGTTTCTCTGGGTCTCTCTCTCTCTCTCTCTCTCTCTCACGTGTATGTGTATCTGCTCTCTCACTCTGGCTTACAAATAAATAAATCTTTGAAAAATGAAACAGAAAGGAGACTGCTTTTTATGGTTGCTGTTGCCATATTTACTGAAAAAAAAAAATTAAACGGAAAGAATCAAGATGGCAGAATAGGATTAGGACACATTTAAGCAGATGGAGAATCATTAGCCAAGATGAAACAGAGGGCACATTCCAGGAAATAGGAGAGGACAGACTGACGGCAGAGGGACACCTGAAGACTGACACACACAGGAAAGCAGCAAAGACAAAAGTGTGGTGTTGCAATGACCAGATATCCCAGCGGCAGTTAGCAAGCAACAACCTGAGCTCCACCAGTGGCAGAAGTTCCACCAACAGCCAGGTGAGGAGGGGAGTTCACTGGGAGCTCAGCAGGTAAACCCAGGCAATGAACTGTCCATCCTGCAGATTTCTTTGATTCAATTAGGCACAGAGACTGAGCAGCAGACCCCGAAAAGAGGTGTGAGAAAATCGTGGATTTCACCTACCAGGACCAAATCGAGAGACATTTTGTGAAAGGAGGTAAAAGCTATGGGACAGGACTGTGCATGCACTAAGCTGGGAGCAAATTCATTTGCGGTCCAGTGTATAGCACCAGTGTGGCATCCTACAGGTTCCCACAAAATAGGTCTGGGTAACCCTGAGACACAACATCAACCAAATCCGGACTCCCCAGTGGCATCATCACGTGCCTTTTTTTTTTTAAAGGTTTGTTAATTTTTATTGGAAAGGCGGATATACAGAGAAGAGGAGAGGTAGAGAGGAAGATTTTCCATCCGATGGTTCACTCCCCAAGTGAGCACAATGGCTGGAGCTGAGCCAATCCGAAGCCAGGAGCCAGGAGCTCTTTCGGGTCTCCCATGTAGGTGCAGGTTCCTAATGCTTTGGGCCATCCTCAACTGTTGTCCCAGGCCACAGGCAAGGAGCTGAATGGGAAGCGGGGTCACCGGGATTAGAACTGGAGACCATATGGGATCCCTGATATACAAGATGAGGACTTTAACCACTACACTATTGGTCCGGGCCCCAGGTGACATTTTATACAATGTAGCAAAGGCTGGAGGAAATACAGTGAGCTAGAATTGCACTGAGCTGGGAGTGAATGGCCAACAGGTTCTGGCAAGATCAGCACCAACAACAACCTAGTTATTTTGGACACCTGGTGTCTCCCTATTCCTGGAAACTGCTTGAACTGAAGTCGGAGAAAGGGTGTACAGACAATGGTGCAGCCACAGCACAGGATCACAGGAGGTGCAGAGTGGTAAGCTACAGAGACAATGGTGGAAATCTAACACTAGAGTCCGGACCTGAAACTTGATGGAGGGAGTGGCACAAGTGACTGCAAACAAAGAACTGGGTGCCAACTATAATATGTAGAATCAAACTGCAGACCTGTGGGTGACACAGCTTAGAAACCTGCCCCAAGGAGAGGAATCTGCTAATCAAAAGTATAATGACCAAGAGCAAAAAAAGAGACAAAAGCACAATGAATGTTACTGAAGACTCCCCAGTAAAGGAGCAAAAGCCTTTGCCAACCCCAGAGTTCACTGAGGAAGATATTGAGAAAATGGGGGAACAGAATTCAAAACACTTGATATAAAGCTTTTTATCAACAACGAGAAGCACATGCAGGTATTTATCAAATATGTCACACTGGTAATAGCAACACAGAAACAAAATTATGCAGTTATTAGAAATGAAGGACCCAGTAAAGCAAATTAAAAATTCACTGGAAATTTTCAATAATAGAAAAAAATGAAGCAGAAGAATATCAGAATTGGAAGATATTTCTTGTCACCGGGGGAAACAATAAAAAACTGGAAGCAGAAGTGGCTCAAGCTAAAAAAGTATTCAAGAATTAAGAGACACTATTAAAAGGCCAAATATAAGAGTTATGGGAGTTTTGAAGATACAGAAAGAAAAGCTGGGTTTACAAATATATTCAATGAAATAATAAGGGAAAACTTCCCTAATCTAGAGTAAAAATTGGGAAACAACATCCAGGAGGGGCACAGAACTCCCAACAGGATTGAACAAAAGCAATCTTCATCATGACGCATGATAATCAAGTTCTCCTCAATCGAACATAAGGAAAAGATCCTTAATTGTGCTCATGATAAAAATCAGTTGACATATAAAGGAATGCCAATTAAATTCACAGCTGACCTCTCACAGGAAACTCTATAGTCTGGAAGAAAGTAGAGCAACATAGTCCAGATTCTAAAAGCAAAAACTTGTCGGCTCAGGATAACATACCCAGGATAACATACCCAGGATAACGTACTCCGCAAAGCTTTCCTTTGTCTTTGAAAATGGAATAAAACTCTTCCACAGTAAAGAAAATCTTAAAGAATACACCTCTTCCAAACCTGCCCTACAAATGATACTTACAGATGTTCTCTTGACACAGAAGAGGAACAGCACCCACCAAAACCAAAGACGAATGTGAAGAACATCCCATTAAATCATCACTAGAAGACTAAATTACACAATGAAAAACCCACAATGAAAATGACAGGACCGTAACCTATTCATATTAACCCTGAATGTAAATGGCTTAACCTCATTAATCTAATGTCATTGATTAGTAGACTGGATTAAAAAGCAAAACCCATCTATCTGTTGCCTACAGGAGACACATCTCACCAACAAAGATCAGCAGAAACTGTATCTCATGGATTTTGATGTTTTTGCTTTTATTTTCATTTCTTCAAAAACAGTTTTTTGGGCCCAGCAGGTAGCCTAGCGGTTTAAGTCTTTGCCTTGAATGT
Organism: Ochotona curzoniae; assembly: GCF_017591425.1. Taxonomy (NCBI): domain Eukaryota; kingdom Metazoa; phylum Chordata; class Mammalia; order Lagomorpha; family Ochotonidae; genus Ochotona; species Ochotona curzoniae. The sequence goes on from NW_024467096.1 coordinate 29,235,208, forward strand.
GCCAGCAATCCATACAGACACTTGTTCTAATCCCGGCAGCCCCACATACCATCCAGCTCCCTGCTTGTGGCCTGGGAAAACTGCGTAAAGCCTTGGGATCCTACACCTTTCCTTGAAGACCCGGAGGAAGTTCCTGACTCCTAGCTTAAAATCGACTTTTCTTACCATTATGATCACATCGGATGGAAGATCTTCCTTTCTGTCTCTCCTCCTCTCTGTATATCTGTCTTTCCAATAAAAATAAATAAATAAATTTTTTTCCTCATATTAAATTCTTCACTGACTCATAGGTAATGTAGTAGCACCATTTTCTTCAAGAAGGTTCTTGATTTTCATTTCTTCATCAACACATTAGTCATTCAGTGGCATCTTATTTAACTTCATGGTGTTTCTAAATTCTTCTTTTCTTCCTGTTGTTAATCTTATTTTGTGGCTTTTCATTTAATGGGACATAATGTTATTTAACTTAATGGCATCATAATTTTCTATTTTTCTTCCTGTTGTTGATTTTGTATTGTGACTTTTCATTTAAAGGGATGTATAGTAACTGTGTAATGGAGACTATCATATCCAGATGTGAGGATACAATGCAGTATGCATCTCTGCTTCCAGACAAAGATGGACTCCCAATGAAACTGTTAAACGTATCTTGACACCCAGTGCTGGACTCTGCCATTGTCCATGTCCACAATGATGGACTTATGAACTGTTTATGAAGAACTACACTATTGTAATAATACAGGGGCAATATTTGGGGTAGGATGGAAGGGGTTTGGGGGAGTAGAAAAGGAAAATCCCAGAGCCTATGGAACTATATGATAAGATAATAATAATCAAAAAAATACAAACTGAAAAAAATTTTTAAACTAAAATTTTTCGGACCCTCTAGTTCAACAATTAATCATCAAAAATTTTCTTTGCAAAGTTCATGGACGAATGCAAAGAGATCTGTAACAATGGTATATATCAGTGTCATTTTCCACACAGAAAAATCAGAAAAATTTTAACATAAAACACATTATTCCCGATAAATTTTCCCCTAAGGTAAAATGCTCAAAGTTCCTGACTGTGGGTTAAGACTGTCCCATAGGCAAAAGATGGTCATTCCATTGGTAAGGAGCAGAGATCTGCACTATGTGCTAGCTAAAAACCCCGACTTAGGCTGACCCCAAAGGCCTGGCCCAGAGGGTTGGTCCTCTCTTTATGGCTTAACTGCAAAACATAGCCAGTTGCAGTGGACATATGTAGTTTCCTTTAGAAATAAGTTATATATTAAAACCTAAGGCAAATATGCCTCTTGAATAAATAAGAAAAAGTTTTTTCTTAGGAAAATGTTAACAGCAGTGTTTTACCCATCAATCTCTACAATTTTCCCAGTTAAACTAGTTCCAATGGGTAGTCAACACAGTCTTTCAATTGACAGCACAGGAAAGAAATGTTGATAATGCAGTCTGATAGTTACAAAGTAACTATCCTGGATTTCCACTTGTGCTAGAACTCTGTTGGAAATGAGTATTGGTTTTGTTACCCAAATCAGAGTCTAGATTTCTAATGAATAGGTTTTGTTTACACAGATAATACAGATTTAAAAAAAGAAAGCCACATGGACTCATTTTGATTTTTAAATAAATTGGCTTGTCAAATAAAGCTCTTTTCAGATATTTTCTTTTTTATTATTATTTTATTTTGATAATCTTTAAATAGTTGATTAAGGCACAAAGGGTCAAGGGCTAAAGGAAAGTGGTAAGACCATTGTTTCCACATTATTATCATCGTTATATATATTTTTTCTAGATCTGGGGTGGGGTGGGGGATAAAGGGAGAAACCCCACCCAGCCTCCCACCCATCCCAGGGTGCCCGATGTGGGGCACGCTCCGAGGGCGCTGCTCAAGTGGTTTTGAGAGTTCAACAGTTCTGAATTGCTGCCAATCTCACCATTCCAAACATAATGAAACCTCTCCAGAATTCACTAGCTGACACTGTCCATCTTAGAGTCTGTGTTTGCCCAGATTTTCACTGCCCACACATGGCTGGGTTTAGTTGATTGATTGGTTCTGTCCTCCATCCTCTGTTGTGGTACCAGCTGTCCTCTGCAGGTTCCAATAGACTGCCATATCCTCCATGTGCATCTGGGTTTGCTGGCCACTGCTCCGTCTGAGTCTCTGAGGAAGCTCAGCTTTGACACATGCACTCCATGGTTGTAGGAGGACATTGTGAGCCTGGAAGGTCAGCGAGCACAGGTTTGCAGTTCATTGGACAGTATTTGCATGACAACAACCAAATGGCTACCTTTGGTATAAACAGCATGTAAATGAGAACACCTGGTGGAATATACAAAACAAAAGGAATTCCAATCAAGAGAGGGAAACAGTATGGACTCTCAGTGTATAAAGTCTGATACCCCTAATAAACTTCGGCTTTGACCATCAGTCAGGGTCCACGCGTGTTATTATCGGCTCTGTGCACCAAGTCCATCGCTGTAGGACAGCGACACATGGTGAGACCCTGGAACCTGCACTTCTCTTCATGGTTGGGGTTCTGGAATCAGCAGTTCAGTTGAAGGAATCCCCAAAGAAACTTGATTTGAGATGATCCCAGACCTGATTCTTGTGTGTGCATGCCAGTGCAGGGTCCAGTAGAGACCGTCACCCCAGTCAGCTTACGCTTATGCTGGTGGTTGCAATTGCTGGTTCAGTTCTGTTTCCAGCCGTGTCTTCCAATGAACCAATGGATGTTGCAGTCCAGCCTGATTCTGCCCACCACACACTCAGCCCTCAATCAAACCAGTGGGAGCTACAGGCTAATCAGGGCGACTCCCCATAACACCACCAGGCCTGTCTCCTGCCATGGTTCCCATGCTTGCCAGTATGTACATCAGACTGCTCCAATCTGTCCCACATCCCATTTAGCTCTCATACATGTTCATGGGCATTGAAGCCTAGTTCAAACCTAACTAGCTCCACTATCCAGCCCACACACAAGTTGGTGAGTGCCATTCTGTCCAGCCATGTCTTCCCTAGTCCTAGTTTTCATGCTCTCCCGTGGGAGAGGTAACGCAAGAGGGAGGTGCCTACTATTTCCCTCCTGGACCCACTCCCAGATCATGCACTTTTCAGGTGGTTCTGCAGTTAAGCTTGGCAGAATTAGCCTCCAGTGCCAGAATCTGCCATTTGATGCTGTGGCAAAGCCCAACCAACCCCACCCACTCTGCTTATGCTTGTACTAGTAGGAGCCATCAACCCAGCCTGACTTTTCCCTGATCTAGCTCCCATGAGGCCCACAGGTGTTGTAGCTCTGCCCAGTCTGGTCTATCCCCCTCCCAACTTGTGCTCTTTAGTGCCAGTGGCTGTCCAGCAGGGTTGCCCTCCACATTTCTGCTACCAGCTTTATTCCTTCCCCCTTGGGTCTTGCATGTGATGGTTGTGTGCTGTGGCCCAGTCTGACATGGCCTGCCTCACTTCAGCTTATGCCAGTGGTTGCTCTAGCCTGGCCTGGCCTGGCCCACCCCAGTTCCAGCTCATGTTGGTTGGGGCTAAAGCCCAGCCCAGCCCAGTCAGCACCCAGTCCGAGCCATAATGTCTACTAGTATGTGTTGCAACAGAACCTGGCCCAACACACACTCCATTCTGGGTCTTGGATTTGCCAGCATGTAATGTGAACTGGCCCTGCCTGATGCATCCCAACCTGTACCACATGTATGCCACTGGGTACCATACCCAGGTCTGGTCTGGGCTGCTCCCTATTGTGGTTCTTGCGCTCACCTGCATGCACTGTGTCCCAACTGAGAAGTTTCCCAGGCTCCTCCATCAGAACCATTGGCAATCCCAGATCTCGCACACACAGGTGGATCCATGGGCCAGCCCTATTTAGCCCATGTCCTGATCTAGCAGGAACAGTGGCCTTTCCTGACCAGCCTTCAACCCATTCTGGTTATTATTATTGGTTATTACAACCCAGTCTAGCCTGGTCCCCATGCAGACACAGCTCATGCCCAGTTCTTCAGGGGCAAAAATCTAGCCTAACCCATCCTACACCTACCCTGATCCTCATGCGCACTAGTGGATGCTGGGGCCCCAGCCCACACTTGTGCCAAAGTATGATGCAGCCTTTATCTAGTCCAGAACACGGCTCCCATTCCAGCCCCGTGCTTACCAGTGGGAACCACAACCCAGCCAGGGTGTCCCCTTATCTCCCCAACTAGTTGTGTTCCCAGCTACAGATCTTGCATGTGGCCATGGTTGCTCTCAGCTTGACCTAATCCCTCACCTGTCATGACCTTTACATTTGGATGCTGTAGCCTGTCCTGACCCAGCCTAAACCAAGTCCCACCACTCACTGGAACCTGGCCCTGCTCTGTCTGCTCCCCTACCAGTCTTATGCAATCTGGTATGTGTGATGGCCAAGCTAAACTTGACCTGTGTTCTAGCCTGGTTTCTGCCCTTGCTGGTGAAGTAAGATTAGTTCGGCTCTGCCCCATTACCCTCCTCTAAAGCCAAACCACACATTAACCAACAGTTGGAGTTAGCCTGCTCTGGCTACCTGACACCTAGGCCTGAAACATGTGCTCACCAGCAGGAGCTGTGACTCCCAATAGGTTCTCCAGATCCCCAGGTTCCGCCACTTGGTCCACTTCCTGACCCAGAGCTCACATGCCCCAGCAGGAGCTAGGTCCTTGTCTGGCATTGCCTGCCATTCCATCTTAGCCTTTGTATGGGCTGGAGGATATTTTGGCCTGGCCTGTCTCACACCCTGTGGTAGGATACACATGCAAGTGCTGCAGCCTGGACCTGCCCATGCTGTTATCACCCCCAGCATCCGTAAGTGTTGGTGGGTTTCATAGCCGTTCCTAGCTCAGCCCATTTCCACCCCAACTCTTTTTTTTTTTCTTTTTAAGATTTATTTATTTATTGTAAAGTCAGATATACAGAGAGGAGGAGAGACAGAGAGGAAGATCTTCTGTCCGATGATTCACTCCCCAAGTGAGCGCAAAGGCCAATGCTATGCCGATCCAAAGGCAGGATCCAGGAACTTCTTCCAGGTCTCCCACATGGGTGCAGGGTCCCAAAGCTTTGGGCCATCCTTGACTGCTTTCCCAGGCCACAAACAGGGAGCTGGAAGGGAAGCGGAGCTGCCGGGATTATAACCGGCGCCTGTATGGGATCCCGGCGCGTTCAAGGTGAGGAATTAAGCCGCTAGGCCATGCCTCCAGGCCTCTCCACCCCAACTCTTAAGCTAACCAGTGGGACTTATATTTCCACAGGGTTGGGCCCATTTATCCCCAGGAGAATCTACCACCAGACCTGTTTCTCTCACGTGCTGGTTGGTGTCATGACCCTTCCTAATGTGACTCACCCCTGTTCCAACACTCAGTCAGGTACTGGGATCCAACCCTGCCAGACAGGCCCTCAGCTGTACCTTTCATGTGACCTGGCATGTGGCAGTCACCGATGCTCTATGTTAACAGCCCATCTCAGGACACCCATATGGGTTGATGAATCTGTGACCTACCTAAACAGATCATATCAATTCTCCCCTCCAAACGGCCAGGTCTCAGTCCCCACACTTGTCATACAGGATTCACCCCTCACCTACATTCACATTGGCCTTATCCATGTGATGTCTTTAGGCAGCAATCTCAAACCAAAGAACCCTAGAGCTCACCACTGACTGGCCAGCAGGCAGAACCTGGTGCCCAAGGGCGCACTGGCCTCCCAATAGCCAAGACTTGCTCACTGCGTGGAGATGGTGTCATGGGTTGAGTTCCAGGCATTGGGTCCGACCTGGCTCAGGTACTCTCCACAAGCAAGCCACTACACTGCAGAGGGCTGCTGTCACCAGAGCCATCAAGGTTGAACCTCAAATATTTTCCTTACAGTTTTAGTCAATTTCTCTTCAGTGGACAAGGACCAGTCATCTAGTATTCAATATTTAAATATTTTGCATATTTTAAATAGATTAAATAAATGCAATACTACCATAATTTTAGCAAAATGGAGAACAACTTGCTAATAAATGCAACAAAATGATTTTTTTGGGAACAGTCATTGACACTGAGGAAGACCCCTTGGGCAGTCCATGAAATGTACCCTGCAGGGGTGATGGTGGGCCACAGCCAGGGCACGTGTGCCCGTGTGAGCTTACCGGCCAAGCCCCCTGCTCACATGTTCCATGCAGACGTACAACTGAACCAGAAGGTCTCCTGGCGTCATCTTTCAGGTTTTGCTCCTTGCTGCCAGAAAATGATGCCAATTACGATGTCTGCTCTCTTGATTGTCCAAATATCAAAATGTCAGCAATAGGCACCTCTTGCTAATCGGCTGTGTTGGATTTCTGCCCTTTAGGATATAAGCTCTCTGTCCTTTACTATTTTTAAAAGCACAGAAATAAAGACTGGTATTCATCAAAGATTGCTTGGAGGGCCTGGAGCAGTGGCCTAGCAGCTAGAGTCCTCACCTTGAACACGCCAGGATCCCATGTGGGTGCCGGTTCTAATCCCAGCAGCTCCACTTTCCTTCCAGCTAGCGGCCTGTGGCCTGGGAAAGCAGTCGAGTCCAGCCCAAAGCTTTGGGACCCTGAACCCGTGTGGGAGACCCGGAAGAAGTTCCTGGATCCTGGCTCCAGATTGGCATAGTATTGGTTGTTCTGCTCACTTGGGGAGTGAATCATCAGACAGAAGATCTTCCTCACTGTCTCTCCTCCTCTCTGTATATCTGACTTTCCAATAAGAATAAATAAATCCTAAAAAAAAAAAAAAAAAAAGATTGCTTGGATAATGGCAGGCTACACACTCTCCTGGGCTCATTAGGCTTTTTTCCTCCTGGAATTTTTCTTTGGCCCAAGTCACTCCCATAGAATTGTTCACACTTACAACATGGAGCATTCTCTTCCTAAAGAGGATGTTGGCATTAGGTTCTGCATCTGTGTGAAGAATTGTTTTAGAGACTTATTTTATTTATTTGAAAGCTAGAATGGCAGAGAAAACAAGAGCCAGAGAGCTTCCACCTGTTGGTTCAGTACCCACATGGCCACAACAGTTAGGGGTGGGTCATGCCAACACCAGATGCTTAGAACTCTAACTGGATCCTGCACATTGGTAACAGAACCCAAGCACTTGGGCTATCTCCTGCTGTTCTCCCAGGAATATGAATTAGCAGGGAGCTGGATCAGAAATGGAGTAGCAGGAACTCAAACTGGCACTCATACGGGATGCCAGCACTGCAGTAACTTTACATTCTGCACCACAATGCCACCTATTCTTTTCTCAGAAAAAAGCCACTAGTAATTTGTTGATTGAGGGTGATCCATATGCCTCTGTGAAGACCACAAAAAAAGATCCCCTGAGACCTGATTTGCTTTATTCACAAATGCTAAAAAAAAAAAAAAAAACCCACACACGCACAAAAACAAAATAAAACAACAACAACAACAACAACAAAAAGCCACTGCTGTTCCTCCTGCTTTCCCAGGTCCTTAAAAGCTCTCAAGTGCATTTGAATACCACCTCTGACTACAGCTGTGTATTGATGCTAATACACATGGATTGGCTTGTATTTCTGACTTAAATTTCTCATTACTCTCACTTCATATGTGGGTGAAGAAAGAGAAGCAGAAAGGGAGAGGGGAGAGAGAAGTCCAGGCTGAGCAAAAGAAGTTGGAAGTTCTGGTTAATATGTCATTTATTGCTTCCTCTTGCATACAAATGTAAGGGCAATGTCCACCTTATAAATACTGAAATGACTTTCAAGGTGTTTGCAGTAAGAGGCACTCAGAACCAAGACAGAGCCGAAAACCCCGCTGGGGTGTTATAGTTTAATCAGATCATTTTGTTTAAGGACACAGATCCACGCTGCTTACTTGGAGTCCTTTAGAAGTGAAGCATTATACAGGGATCTATAACTGAACCAGAAGTCCTCACACTCCAGTCGCTTAGTCCCTCCTTCTTCAACATGAGTTCTTTCATGTTCCTGCATTTACATTGTCGATGAGGGCTGGTGCTATGGGACGAGTGGCTAAACTTCCTACAAGCATCGGCATCCAGATGGGGACCGGTGATAATCCCGGCAGCTCCACTTCCCATCCAGCTCCCTGCTCGTGGCCTAGGAAAGCAGTGGAGAATGGCCAAAAGCCTTAGGACCCTGCACCCGTGTGGGAGACCTGGAAGAAGCTCCTGGATCCTGGCTTCGGATCAGCACAGCTCCGTCTGTTGTAGTCACTTGGGAAATGAATCGGTGGATGGAAGATCTTCTGCTCTGTCTCTCCTCCTCTCTGTATACCTGACTTTCCAATAAAAATAAAATAAATCTTCATAATAGTAATAAACGAACCAACAAATCATTAAGGGTATTCTCACTGTCTCAGAATGTCTTTCTGTACCAGATTGTACTGGTCAGGCCACACCAGAGGTTCTTGGCACTTCTCGCTTCACTTGTTAAAATGGGTGGTCACAGGCCGCAGACATTTATATGCCTCAAAGAGCCTTTAGGCAAGGAGCATCCTCAGATAAAATTGATGCACAGACACATACACCATGAAAGAGCCAGCGGGAAAAAGACGCTCCTTGCCTTCACACCTACTAAAACGAGGGCCAGAGCTGGAGCCAATCCCCGGCCTGACCATCACACCATCATTTACCTGGGCCACATTATGTCCTAGAATGTAGTTTATGTGATAGAACACAATCCTCCAATTTGTATCAACAGTGTAGGAACTGACATGGCAGGAACTGTGTCTTAGGTCTGTGCCTTGCATGTTGTCTTTTGTTCTTGACACAGTGCAGCATGGATTATAGTAAGCCCTTTTGCTAACCCACCAAATAAATAATAATCTTATTTGATGAGTACCATAGTGAAATATAGAAAAAGTCCTACTTTTTATAGCAGTGCTTTCCACCACATTCTAATATTGACCTAGTATTTTAGAAAAGATATCAGAAATACTTTGGGGCCCGGCAAGTTGGCCTTGCAACTAAAACTCCTTGCCTTGAATGTACCGGGATCCCATACAGGCATCAGTTGTAATCCCACCAGCCCCACTTCCCATCTAGCTCCCTGCTCGTGGCCTGGGAAAGCAGTCGAGGACGGCCCAAAGCCTTGGGACCCTGCACTCACGTGGGAGACCCAGAAGAGCTCCTGGTTCCTGGCTTCAGATCAGCACAGCTATGGCCATTGTGGTCACTTGGGGAGTGAATCATCGGACAGATCTTCCTCTCTGTCTCTCCTCCTTTCTCTATATATCTAAATTTGCAATTTAAAAAAATGATTTTTTTTTTAAAGAACATCAGAAATATTTTTAAGGTCAACCAAAGGGAGGAGAGTCGAAGCAGGGCTCCTGTGTCTTTCTCAAAAGCCTCAGCCCCACCCTTTGTCGCCTTTCTGTTCCCAGGAAAGCCTCCCATGACTGGCAAGTCTAGATGTGCCCTTTGCCTGTGTGTGGAAGGGATGCCCTTTGGAGCCAATCAATGTGTCTACAGGCTATCAGTCCACACTGGGCTCTGCCAGTTGAGTCTCTGCCACATGGATTTCTTGTGTTGACTGACACCTTTAGTGTACAGATTCTTATCATTGAGTCAACAAGGTTAGGCTCCTCAAGGGACTGCTTTTTTCCTGGTAGAGCATTTCTTGTTTTCTCCATTGGAGAATTATAATATTTTTAAGTACAGCTGGGCTAGGTGCTGGGAGTCTCTGCTGATTGTCCAAGAGGGAAATGTGGCCAACTCCTATTTCTAAGGAAAGCCTGACCACAGCTCAGTGGTAGGTTTAGATCTAGTGCAGGAATCTGGCTACAAAATACAGAAATACAGTCTGGACCTGTGCCTCTTTGATTTCTGTATCCGTCTCTTCCTCCTTTCACTGAATGTAAATGATGTATTCAGATAGAGCATGCTCTTTCATTTTGCCCTGGTTGCACTACTCTCAATCACAGCTCTATGGGGACATTTCCATACCCTGCAATAATTCCTGTCCACGGTGCCACCTCCCCTGGTTCTTCTTGGTTCTGAGACCTACACTGACCACAAGGGCCAACACAAAGCAAACTCTGTTGCAAGTCAGAGGGGCCTGTGTTCGGTTTCTGACTCTGTTACAGAGAAAGCCTATTGTGTCAGATAGGTGTGGGACAAGGAAGGCAAATCTTAGAAGTCTCTCTTTACTTTCGTATGTATCTCTAGAATGCAAGAAGTCCCTTTAAAAACAATCATAGCACCAGTAGCCTAACTTGTACGATTAACAGTAAGTCCTTAATGGCATCAAATACTGGGCATTGTTCACATTTTCCTGGTTGTTTCATAAAACTGTGCTTACTTGCTTGTCTTTACAGTTGGTGCACTTAAATCAAGGTTCATATATTGCACTGGAGTGCAATTCTTGGGCTGGGGCCTAGATGGAGTTTCAGCCTCCTTGCATAGGACTTGCCCAACTCTGGCTGTTGCGGACATTTGGGGGATAAGCCAAAGGACGGAAGATCTCTGTGTCTGCCTGTCAAACACAACAAAACTCCATCTTTAACAAGCAAAGGACTCTCTCTTGTCTTCTGCTGGTAACTCAGATTTGTTTTGCTTTTTTTTTTTTTCTCGAAAGGTATGATGATTGATTCTCTCCTTTTATTCCTCTATTTCATGATAATAAATATCCTTCAAAAATGGCCCAGAAATTGTTTTGCTTGTGTACGTTATGTGTATGTGTCCTTATGATGGATTGTAGCATATTTTAGTTTCAATTACAGCTTTTTTTTCTTTCTTTTTTCTTTTTCTTTTCTTTCTTTTTTTACTCTGAATGTTCTACCTTTTGCCACAGTCCTTTTATTTTCTCTTCCTTGGAGATGAATAATCCACAATCATACTAAACAGTCACTTTCCTATCTCCCTGAGATCCGTCTTCTAGAACTTATAAAATGAGTCACGAAGGCACTTGAACGTGGCATTGTGGACTAAAAGGAGTGTCTCACTACAGTTCAGGAAGACTCTACTTTCTGCAGTGCGAAGGTCACACAGGTAGTTGAAATCATCTCAAGCTAGGAAATATCACATTGGCAAGAACCTATAAGCCCTCCTGAAAACATGATATCTGCACTTCTCCAAATCCTTGAAATAGAAGTTAGTGAATAAAATACACACAAGTTTGCAAAGACAAAAACATCAGAAGGAAGGAGTCCCAGGGGGAATGGGAGGCAAGGCACAGTGAGGTCCACTGTGACAGGCTCCTCCTGATTGGTACAGGAGGAAAAGGGACCAAAAATGACCCATTTCCAGACGTCCGAACACTCTCAAGATTTATTGCTTAGTGGGAAAGTTTAACAATGAGTGATGTGAAGTAGCCAAAAAGGAAGTTAAGCGAAAGTGTTTTTTATTTTAAATATTTGTTATTTTTTTTTTATTGGATAGATCAAATTTGTGGAGAGGAGAGGAAAAGAGAAAGATCTTTCATCTGCTGGTTCACTCCCCAAGTGTCCACAATAGCCGGAACTGAGCCAATCCAAAACCAAGGGCTTGGGGCTTCTTCTGGGTCTCCTACCAGCGTGCAGGAACCCAAAGACTTGGGCCCTTCTCCACTGTTCTATCAGGCCACAAGCAAGGAGTTGGATGTGAAGTGGAGTGGCCAGGATATGAACCAGAGCCCATATGGGATCCTGGTGCTTGCAAGGTGAAGATTTAGCCACCAACCCATGGTGCAGGACCCCAAGCAAGAGTTTTTTTCTTTGAAAGTATTTATCAGCTCTAGGAGAAACAAAAGATTATTCAAGAAAAGAAAATAGTCATACTATATTATCTAGCTCTCTGCTGTGGATGAAATTGATATAATCATAATAGTATAAGCAGTATTAGTAACCCAAACTTGCCTATAAACACACTGAGGAAGATGAGGCAAGGTAAGGAGCGGATCTGTGTGATTGTGAAAGAGTTGAATTTTCATCTTGTGCAGTTAGAAGCCCTTTAGATAAATTGTAAAACACCAAAACTTTAGAAATAGCAGTTAGAATACCCTACAAGAGATAGCCAAGTACTCCTGGAGAATGCATATATTGGAAAAAAAAAATGCATGAATTTCAAAAACTTTTTGCACCCAAAAATGATCTGCTAATTTCATTTTCCCCCATGAACTTTGGAATGTACCCTTGTATTTAGAAATTGTGGAGGCAAATGTCAGAGGCAGTAGCTAAAAATATTAAAGGCAGTTAGAGTGTGAGGGAGGAGGAGGGGTCTTCTTATATTTCTGTTTGACATTTTAAATTCTAAAACTTTATTTTAAATGAAGATTTTAAAAATTAAAAGCTTGTTTTATTTTTATGTGTCTCTGGTTCAAATAATTCTGGGTTACCAGAAAAGTCGTTTCTGTCCTGCTTTGAGGTTCTCTCCCTCGTCCAGGTCATGCAAGAGTTCCCAATGGTCTCCTGTTCTCTGGAATCTACAAGGCAGGCCCTCTGGTTTTCAAGGCATGATGTCCTACGCCTTGCCTGAGCCCTACAGTCTCCTCTGTTCTCTAGCCAAACCTGCAGAGGGGGCCTTTCATTCCTGCCCTCCGGAATGGCCTCCCTCATCCAGAAGGTCTTGCGGCCCACTTGCGACCCTCGGTGGACAGAGACTCAATTGTTCTGCTCACAGGATGTAAAAACAGGCACATATGAACCTCAAGCTGCACCTGCTTCTTCTCCTGTCCTTTCTTCCTCCCCCAACTCTCCTGCTCTCTGAGAAAAACAGCAAAAACCTCCTCCTCATGAGCCCAAGTAACCCAGAACCCATTTCTCTAATTCTAGAGGACATGGTGAGAGAAGAGAGGCCAACGGCAGCTGGAGCCTGCCCTAGACCCTGACTGTGACTTTGTAGTCAGGTGACATTTTTGCAATTTTGTGAAAGTTCATTGATTATTATTTATTACAGAGGCAGGTAACAGAAAGAGCTTTCAACCACTGATACACTTCCCAAATGTCTGCTGTATCTCAGCAGCCCAAAATTCTATCCAAGCTTCCCGCATGGGAAGCAGCCACCCAAGCACTTGGATTATCCAGGGGCTGCTCCTCCCTGCAAGCTGGATCAAAGGCAAAGGTGATGCTTGACCCCAGACACCCTGACATGGGATGTGGGCATCCCAGGACTGAGCTTCACCTGCTCAGTCACGGAGCTGGATCTGACAGCCTTAGTTTTATGTAGCATTCTTTGCGTCTCCTTATGAGACGCAGCCCTAGCACGACTCCCCTCCTCCTTGTGTCACCCCCACAGCTCCCTAGCAGTAAAATTCTGCAGCTCCAACTGGAAAGAACCTGACCTCTGCCTTTGTTTCTGTTTATTTTATTACTTATGCAATATTTTCCTTAGTCTGTATTTATGTAATCTGTGTGCCATTACAGCTTCTGTTGTAATTTGGTGTCTCTCCAACTGTACTCACTTGGTCCCCTGGGCACAAAGGGGTTGTACAGATGTGTCCTGTGCCTCTCCGAGAGCCAGTTTAAAGGTAAGCATCCAGGGAGAGGCAGCTGCCTAGTGAGGACACGTATGATGTTCCCTGGGTGTGGGAACATTCAAGGACTTCCGGTCAGCCACATGTTGCTTCTTACTCACTTTTTGCTCTTTCTTTTTTATGTTTCCCAATGTGTAGCTTTAAATACATCCTCAGATATTTTTTTTTCAGTGATGAAGTACGCAATCTAAAGCCCCTGAGAGTTATATTCCAGGGCAGTATTGCTCAGCAGGCACACAGTGGACACGGATGACACATCATGTCTTCCATGGCCACGTCAAAGAAGGGGATATAATTCTACTAGTATGCTTTAATGAAATAAGCCCTAAATATGCTCATTCCAACAGGTAATCACATACAGGTATTAATAAGAGATTTTATGTTTTTAGCTTAATTTTCAAAATCTAGCCTGTAGTTTAGAGTTTTGACAATATATTCAGTGTAATTTTTTTTTAACTATTATTTTGTTTTGATAATCTTTACATACTTGGTTAGGACACAAAGGGTCAAGGGCTAAAGGAAAGTGATAAGACCATTGTTTCCACATTATTATCTCTTTTGTTTGTTATTTTTTCTAGATCTGGGGTGAGGGGGGAGATAAAGGGAGAAACCCCACCCAGCCTCCCACCCATCCCAGGGTGCCCGATGTGGGGCATGCTCCGAGGGCACTGCTCAAGTGGTTTTGAGAGTTCAACAGTTCTGAATTGCTGCCAATCTCACCATTCCAAACATAATGAAACCTCTCCAGAATTCACTGGCTGACACTGTCCATCTTAGAGTCTGTGTTTGCCCAGATTTTCACTGCCCACACATGGCTGGGTTTAGTTGATTGATTGGTTCTGTCCTCCATCCTCTGTTGTGGTACCAGCTGTCCTCTGCAGGTTCCAATAGACTGCTGTATCCTCCATGTGCACCTGGGTATGCTGGCCACTGCTCCGTCTGAGTCTCTGAGGAGGCTCAGCTTTGACACATGCACTCCATGGTGAGACCCTGGAACCTGCACTTCTCTTCATGGTTGGGGTTCTGGAATCAGCAGTTCAGTTGAAGGAATCCCCAAAGAAACTTGATTTGAGATGATCCCAGACCTGATTCTTGTGTGTGCATGCCAGTGCAGGGTCCAGCAGAGACCGTCACCCCAGTCAGCTTACGTTTTATGCTGGTGGTTGCAATTGCTGGGTCAGCTCTGTTTCCAGCCCTGTCTTCCAATGAACCAATGGATGTTGCAGTCCAACCTGAGACACATTCAGTTTAGACTAGTGCAGGCAAGTGCTCAGCAGCACATGTGGTCGTTGGCACCACAGAGGACAGCTTTGAGGCAAGAGGAGACAATCTGAGACAATTCCCAGCTCGAGCCACTTCTGACCATGAGGTAGAGGAGAAACTTTACCTGGCTCATTGCTCTGCTCACCGGACATGGGGACGAGAAGCCATTGATCATCTCCTCTGTCCATTTCATTTTACTGTGCCGGCCTGCCTTTGAGATACTATTCCTCAACCTGTTGAAAGGCAAAGACATGGAGGCTGAGGTCATGGAAGTAGGGAGAATTCCAGTTCACCCAAAACCCAATCCTGTAGATGCTTCTGAATGACACCCACAGCGTTCGTGAAACCATTTCATTCCTTGCTGTGTAACTCTGACACCTGCTAAGAGTATGTTCAGGGAGCAGGCAGGGTCTGGACCATGCAGGCAGGCACTGTGCTCTCCTGCAACCCCCCCCCCCAAGATAACAAAGCAACGCCCAGGGTACAGCACCTCGGTTGTGCCCTTCTGTTCTCCACCTGCACACTCTCTCACTTCCCAGCGACAACCTGGTCCTGCTTGGGCCTTCATCCTGGGAAATCAATCTGAGTCGATTCATTTTTTTAAAAGATTTATTTTATTTTCATTACAAAATCAGATATACAGAGAGGAGTGGAGACAGAGAGGAAGATCCTCCATCCGATGATTCACTCCCCAAGTGAGCACAAACGGCCGGTGCTGCCAATCTGAAGCCAGGAGCCAAGAACTTCTTCCAGGTCTCCCACATGGGTGCAGGGTCCCAAGGCTTTGGGCCTTTCTCGACTGCCTTTCCAGACCACAAGCAGGGAGCTGGATGGGAAGTGAAGCTGCCAGGATTAGAACCGGCGCCCATATGGGATCCTGGCGCGTTCAAGGTGAGGACTCTAGCCGCTAGTCCACTGCGCCGGGCCCGAGTCAATTCATTAATCATTGGAGAGATGGTGTGTTCTCTAGGTGTTTCTCAAAGGGTTTTCTCCTTGACATTCCTTCTCTGAGTTAGTAGTTCATTTCCCCCTAGCAAATGTGACACTCAGAACATGACCACAGCCTTCCCACCCGCTCCCCCAGATATCAGCGCCCCCTTAGCTGAAAATCCCACATCTTGCCTTTCCCCAAAAGCAGTCACAGGCAAGAAGAAGAGTCCTGCTGGTTTCCAGGTCATGTTGATTTCACACTTCATCATTTATGCATCCTCGCTGTCTTGCTTGTAGATTTTCATTTTTACATACTGCTAAATACCTTACAGGGGTGTCATTCCTCTTCATTGGTTCACGTTTGCCAGGCACCTCACGGAGGCAAGTGCTGTTTCAGTGCTAAACGGGGACCCCTCGGGAAGCCACGGGCTCACCTTCGTCTGCGTGGGGAGCTCCGCACCAGCCCAGTGCGAGGCAGCTGCGGCAGGCAGAAAGCTGTCCCACGCGCGCCTGCCTGGGAACAGGAGCCGTAGCACGGGACATTCTGCACCACCGGTTCTCTGCTTCTCTGCTCCGGAGGCAACAGTCTTCTCCACGTCCTCGCAGGACCGGGATCAGGTGGGGCTGAGACAAGAGTATTTCCTGAGAATGGTGCTGCTTTTGCGGTAGACCCTTAACCTTCCAGACGCAAAGCAAGAAACCCATGGCTGGCTGTTGGTTGTTTTATTTTTTGTTCAGTGAGTGGGTGACTGCGTTCCCAATGTGTCTGAGTAGTAACAAAGACTCATTTAAAATTACAGCGTGTGCAATTAAGTGTTGGGTATTGTTTCACTAAGAAAAATTTTAAATACTGGTTTCATTTGCTTTTGTGAACGCATTCACTAAACCTGACTCTCTCAGGCTTCTAACATACATACATAAACAATCAGGTTCAGGTTTTTTTAATGATTATTATTTCAATGGCCCATCTGTGCAAACACAAAGCATTTTTTTTTTCTTTCAGAAGTTTGAAAGACTTTCCATTTATTGTTTTCTAATCTTCAGGTGTTACTCAAGATTGACCTTTAAAAAGAAGAAAATGGGGGCCCGGCACCGTGGCCTAGCAGTTAAAATCCTCGCCTTGCATGCGCTGGGATCCCATATGGGCATCAGTTCTAATCCAGGCAGCTCCACTTCCCATCCAGCTCCCTGCCTGTGGCCCGGGAAAGCAGTCTAGGACGGCCCAGAGCTTTGGGACCCTGCACCCATGTGGGAGACCTGGAAGAAGTTCTTGGCTCCTGGCTTCGGATCGACACAGCACCGGCTGTTTGTGCTCATTTGGGGAGTGAATCATTGGACAGAGGATCTTCTTCTTTGTATATCTGACTTTGTAATAAAAAAAAAAAGAAGAAGAAGAAGAAGAAAATGGGCAAGCAATGCGGGCCCTGCTGCTTGGGATGGCAGCCGTCTACAGTGGAGTGTCAGCTCAAGTCCCGGCAGCATCACTTCTGGTCCAGCTTCCTGCTAACACAGCATGGATTGGGCCCTGCCAGTCACCTGGGGAGCTGGATGGAGTGCCTGGCTGCTGGCTTCACTTTGACTCTGTCCCACCTGATGATGATATATGGTCAGTGAACTCAAATGGAAGCGGATGGAAGATCTTTTTCTCCATCTCTTTCTCTTTCTGTCCCTTCACCTTTCAAGTAGTTAAAAACATATTTTTTAAAGGAAAATAAAGCAAAACCAATAAAACTGTTTAAAACAGGGCAGAGAAGTTGCAGTCTTCTGATTGTCGTCATGGCGAGAGTCTATGAAAAACTTGATTTTTTGGAGACTTTTTGTTTTATAGAAACAAAAGTAAACCATAAATTTGCAGCCTGAGACGCACTTGATATTTCTGTGCAAACCCACAAAATGGCTGCTAACTGCATTTAATTTACAGTAAAGATAGTCAGTCCGGATTCCCTTGTACAGCTACAGTCGCTCACCCTGTACCTTCATCTGCAGAGGAAGAAAATCCTCCATTTATTTTTAATCATCAAAATTCCTGAAGACTCCAGCGGGATCCTCAGTCAATGCAAATTTGCATACTTCATCTTCTAACACTCCACTTGTTTTTCTATAATTAGGTGCAGCTGTCAGCAGGGAGCCACGTTCCTGTGGGCAGGTAGCTATGGGTACAGCGGGCAGGCTTCAGTCAAGCATCTCTCTTAAAAACATCTATCTGCTCTCCTCCTCACGTCAGATGTGTCTGGGTCTGTGAGCAGGAGTGAGTTTTCCACATGGCAGATCTCTGGTTTCAACCACTGCCTCTCACCCCCTACCTTACAGCTCCTTCTACAGGTCCGCTTAGCCCGGAGACAAAAATATGCTTTGACAGAACTTCTTGTCAGGCCAACTTTCAGGCTGCAGACGTGATATTTCTCTTTTTAGTTTGCACATTTTTATCGAGCAGATTCTCCTTTCCAAATGCAGTTATATACGGTGCTCAGCACTTGGCCAAGCCCTACGGGAAGCACCACGGCAAGGCAAGCTCCAGAGCAACAAAGTGAAGAACTTCCAGGTTCTCCCTCCTACAGGGGTGGTCTTTAAAGTGCTTTTATCTTGAGTGTTTGATAGGCACAGGACAAACAGAGGTGTTTTTCCTACTCTCACACACAGTTCAGGCAATACTTTACCGCCACGCAGCAGAATGTATGGAGATTTCACTTCGCCCACAGCCAATCAATTCTCCAGCTGCCGCTGCCTGGGAACACATGATCCAACTCCATTCCAACGCTGTCTGCCCAGTGACAGCATCGGATCCCACAGGTTAAGGGCTCTGTCTCTCCCTCCCCTGCTCCAGCAGATGCCTAGCCAAAGGCCCAGGTTATGCCCTGTGCTTCTGACCATCTGGCCATGAAGCAGAGTTTCCATAACTCCTCATTGGGTGCCATGAATGCGCTAGGGCCAGGGAGACAGCGGTTTCCATCCACCAGTTTGTCATACAGCACATTGTTACAAAGGCTGCAGAGCTGCACCGGACAAGGTGTATGGGGAAGGGTGTCACATATCCAAGAACTCTCAGGGGCGCTGCTTCCGAGGAATCCCTTCGCGCTCAGCGTCCTTGAAGCTCTCTGGACTCTGTCCCTCCAGGATTTTAAGAAGACTTTCGGGGGCCCGGCGGCGTGGCCTAACGGCTAAGTCCTCACCTTGAACGCGCCAGGATCCCATATGGGCGCCGGTTCTAATCCTGGCAGCTTCACTTCCCATCCAGCTCCCTGCTTGTGGCCTGGGAAAGCAATTGAGGACAGCCCAATGCTTTGGGACCCTGCACCCATGTGGGAGACCCAGAAGAGGTTCCTGGCTCCTGGCTTTGGATTGGCACAGCTCACTTGGGGAGTGAATCATCAGATGGAAGATTTTCCTCTCTGTCTCTCCTCGCTGTATATCTGACTTTCCAATCAATAAATAAATCTTTAAAAAAAAAAAGGAAGAAGACTTTCTTCGACAGGTGTCTTTCTCCGTTGGTGATAAATTCAACCTTCAGTCCCTTTGCCTTCCCTGGAGGTTGGTCTTAGCATCATCTTGGCTGCCATCAAAGAATAGCACCAAGTGGGAGATTCCTAACCAAGAGCCCTCGACTTCTCACAGGTCTGGAGGCTGTGAAATGCAAGATCAAGGCTGCAGAAGTCGCCTTTACGTGCAGGAACCCATGCCCGAGAGAAAGCAGCCACTCCTGGGCTAACCACGTTCAGCTGTTCACTCTTCTCCCACAGCCTAATCCCTCACCAAGCTCCATCCCCATCATTGCACTGGAGACTAATGTCCACCTGCTTGGGGGATATGTGTTCAAGTGATAGTGCATGCATTGGCAGCCAGCACCCCCAAACCCTCCCTCCCTCCCCCAATCTCCGCAACTTGAATCTACCTGGGGGACCCCAGCCACAAGTCACCTTATTATTTTTTTTAGATTTATTTTATTTTTATTGGAGAGTCAGATATACAGAGAGGAGGAGCGACAGAGAGGAAGATCTCACATCTACCAATTCACTCCCCAAGTAAGTGGCCGTGATGGCCGTAGCTACACTGATCCAAAGCCAGGAGCCAGGAGCTTCTTCCGGGTCTCCCACATGGGTGCAGGGTCCCAAGTTTACGGGCTGTCTTCGACTGCTTTCCCAGACCATAAGCAGGGAACTGGATGGGAAGCAGGTCCTCTGTGATTAGAACCGGCGCCCATATGGGATCCTGGCCCATTCAAGGTGGGGACTTTAGCTACCAGGCTATGGCACCAGGCCTATTGACCACATGTTTTTCTGGGTTCTGTGGACACTGTTGAAGAGTTTGGAGCCAGGCTCCTGGCCATCACTGGCACACCGCAGGCACCTGGAATACCTCCTGTGAAAGGCAGTACAGTGCAACTGGGCAGGGGAAAGGTTTGCTGGGTCACCATTTCTCTCTGTCGGGACCACAGGTCAAATGCCTCTCCTGCTACCCGCACGCCCGGACTCCATGGGCCTCTGGTGTATTTCTGGGAACCAGATCCATCATTCAAGTGAGACCCACACTGAGGTGGAGGATGTCCGGTAGTGTCTGCCTGCTCCGCGCGCTGGAGGCTGGCTGCGCCCCCAGATGGCCCCTCTCCCAATGCTTATTATGAAACAACAGAGAAAACAACAGCAACCTCGACTCCCCTGGCTCCTGATGGGGTTTCAGGTCCCCTCCCCCCAGCCCCGGCTTCGCTGAGTAGCTGGGGCCTGTTAGAGCTTGTTTACATCAGTGCTGGGGAACCCCACAAAACCCCCAAGTGACTCACCTTCCTGGTGGCGGCCGCGGGTGGCTGCTCTCGGCCAGGCCAGCATTTGGTGTGGAGGGGAAGGCTTTCTCCCTGGTGCACTTCTGCAGACGTTCCCAAGCACCGCGTCACGGGGTGACCGCTGATACCCGGTTTCCCCGGCCAGCGGCCAGCGGCTTCGCAGCCACCTTCTTCCACTGCTGGTTGTTGAGCCGGGAGGCGCGGGCTGCGCTCTCTCCAGCACACAGAGCTACTGATTGTCTGCTCACCCCTTTGTCTACTCTAAGGGCGGACTAACGTTCTCGGTGCCGCACAGCGTTCCAGCTGCTCCAGCTGCAAGCGTACAGGACATTGTTAAAGCCCATGTGAGACATACAGGCGCAGACCGAGGCTGTCTTAGCTTTGGGAAAGGGGACAGACAGTAAGAACACCAACCTGCCAGCATGCAGTGACATAGGACAAGGGGCCATGAAGGCACACTGGCTGGGGACAGTGGTGAGACCCACCACGTAAGTGGCCTGCACAGCCTCTCGGAGGCAGTGACATGCATACAAGCTGCCTTAGGAAAAGGGCGGGAGGGGATTACTTCACCCTGGGGCCACAGGCACCAAGGCCTTTGGATGGAAGCAAGAGGTACGAGGAAGACTGCTGAGAAAAAGGGACAGGGGCAGTGCTGTGGCACAGTGGGTTAAGACACTGGCTTACATCCTATATTAGAGCTTCAGTTTGAGTCCTAGCTGCTCTGCTTATGATCCAGCCTCTTGCTCACACACATGAGAAAGCAGTAGATGATGGCTTAGGTACCTGGACCCCTGCCACCCATGTGGAGGACCTGGACTTTCGCCTGGACCAGCCCTGGCAGTTGAGAATGGAAAACCTCTTTCTCGCCCCTCCTTTGCCCCCACCTGCCATTCTATTTCTCAAATGAACAAATCTTGTAAAAAAGGAAGAGACAGAAGGGACAGACGGGATGCAGTGTCTGATTGGATGCAGTATTCCTGACCCATGCAGGTCTAGGGAGGAGTAGTCAGCAAATCCACTGCCAAAAGAGATAGTACCAGTCAGAGGGCAGAGCCTGGCAAAAAGACAGAGCCTCACAGCATGCAAGCCAGAGAAGCAAGGTTTGCACACACAGCTGGGAGAGCATGCAGGCAGCACGACAAAGCAACTGCAGTGTTGAACAGGCACACACCCAGGAAAGAGCAGCGTGCACTTGAGAGAATGACAAGACAAGCCCTGGCTACAGGAGCTGGTCAGAAGGAGCAGGGCAGTGCTGGGAATGAGCTGGGAACAAGCACGCTCATTTACCCAAGGAGGTAGCTTGGGAAGGGTGGAAGGGCAGGAGTGGAGCCTGATACGATGGCTGGCTGCATGGGTAACCAACAAGCAATGCTCATGGGCTCTCCACAACACCTGATGCATGTGATCCAGCAGCCGCCAGCCGAGAGGCTTAGAGGAGTGTGTGTGTGTGTGTGTGTGTGTGTGTCTGTGTGTGTATGTGTGTGTGTGTGGAACAGCCTTGCTGCCCAGACACCAGCAGCGTCCTGAACGTCTGGATCTGAGGGAGCCATTGCTGGTGGAGGGGCAGTGGCAAGAGGACTGTTTCTTAGGCCGGGCTGGTGCCAAGCAGTGTCGGGCATAGGATGTTTCCTGTGAGTAACTGCACTGTCTGTGTGCTAGAAAGCAAAGGGATTGGGGCTGTGCCGGACAGCGTGTTTCCTAAGTATGAGGCATCTTCAGAAAGTTCACGGAAAAGACCATTCATGGATTTTCAAAATGTTTTGCATCAAAATAAAGACAGATGGATTAATTTGAAAAAGCAACAGACAGAAAGGGAAAGCCAGAGACATTTTTCCCCTTTCTCTGTGGTTCACAACTGTCGGGGCTGGGTCTGGCCAAAGCCAGCAGCTCAGAACTCCATCCTGCTTTCTCTTGAAGGTGGCAAAGACCCAAGGACTTGGATGATCTCCTGCTGCCTCTTGGGTACATTGGCAGGAAGCTGAATTAGCAACAGAGAAGAGCCTGAAGTGGAACTGGCACGCTGATGTGGGATGCGGGCATCCCAATGCCACATCCTAATGCCATGGCTGAGATTTTACAGCACATGTATGGACGCTGTGTTGACAATCAGTGCATTGGGGCCACATGGACTTTGACAAGGTCCTTGCCTTCCTCTCATCTTTCCCACCCCCCCTCCATCTGTTGAGTGGGAATAATAGCATGGGTTGATGCTGGTTAGTGTGTGGCGGTTTGCGTAGCCGTCTGGAGCACTTGAGAGAAGGGTATTATGGAGCCCAAGTCCATCCAGTCCATCCACTGTGCCTCCTGGCTTGCATGTGGGGCTTCCTCCACCCACTGTAGCAGAGCATAGAGCACGTACCAACTGATTTGAACTTTCAGCTTCCACAACGGTGAAGGGAAACACAGATCTCTCTTTCCTTCATAAGTGGCCTTTCTTGGGCACTTTGTTGTAGTCAAACCAAGCCCTGATGAATACCTAATGGTTCTTAACATGTACTTGAGACAAGTCTGACACGCCCCCAGATCCTACCTAATGAAAGCTGCAGGTCTTCAGCACAGGGTGGAGGAACATGAGCAGGGGATTGTCAGGATTGAAAGAGCCTTGTGTAAACGGTTTCCTCCATGCCTAACCTGAAGCACCTATTTTGATCCATAAATAATATCTATTTTGGGCCCGGCATAGTAGCTTAGTGGCTAAAGTCCTTGCCTTGTATACACTGGGATCCCATACGGGCACTAGTTCTCATCCCAGCAACCCTGCTTCCCATCCAGCTTTCTACTTATGGCCTTGAAAACAGTCGAGAACAACCCAAAGCCTTGGGACCCTGTGCCCACCTGGGAGAGACTCCTGGCTCCTGGCTTCGGATTGGCTCAGCTCCAGCCATTGCGGTCACTTGAGGAGTGAATCAATGGATGGAAAATCTTCCTGTCTCTCCTCCTCTCTGTATATCTGACTTTCCAATATGAATAAATAAATCTATAAAATAATAATAATAATAATTTTTTGGCTATAACTGCCATGAGGATATCAACTTTTGCTGGGAACAACTTTCTTTGGCATCAGCAAATATCGAAATAGACTGAAACACCTGGCTTCATTACAGTTACAAGTTACTTTCTCTTTTAAAAGACAAAACCAATTCTATGGATTTCATGCTTCCCACTTACTCTTTATATATGTGTATATATATATATATTTTATAATGATTACTTGGTTAATCAGGGTGGGAAGGCTCAAGGTTTAGGGAAAATTGGGTGAACTCATTGCTTCCAAATTTGTTAATTCTTCTTGTTGTTCCTGGGGGAAGGGGAGAGACAAAAGGGGAGACCACTCACAACTTTCCACCGTCCCAGCACCCAGGGATGAGGAACCGCCACCCCATATCAACCCAGAGTCTCAGTGTGTGCACACGCCGAGGGTTCTGCCCAAGTGGCTTGGATAGTTCTGAAATGCTGCCAACTTCACCGGTCCCCACTTACTCTTACTACAAGATTACAGCACACAGATGACAGACTGGTGTCAACAACAGAACAAATCTAAAAAAGCTGACAGTTAAAAAAATGCTAAACTTGAGAAGTTCCGAGGTTGCTTAATGCAATTTGCAGCACGTTGTACAATCAGTTATTTTGGGCAGTGAAGTTTAAAAAAAAAAAAAAAAACCTGCCCGGAATTGAAAAGTGTTGGAACTGGATGTCCAGCAGGAGTGGAAGGAAAATATTTTTCCTCGGTAAACAGATGATTCCTGCTGATTGTTTACCTCAAGCCCCACAATGTTTATGTTTGTGAAATAGTAACACAGTTCCGAACTATTCTGGAATCATTTTTAATGGACAGTTGGAGGCACTTCTTCATGGCATTAGTGTGTGCATAATTTTATTTTAATGCCAGGAAATATTTGGTATGGAAAGTTCATAGCGGGGACAGGCAATTAGCCTCGTGGTTAAGGAAACGTTGAAATGTTTGCATCCCATATTAGAGCGCCTGGGTTAACCACCCGGCTGTGTTTCCAGACTCCAGCTTCTTCCCACTGCGCATCCTGGCAAGGCAGTGGCAACGGCTTCCTAGGGTTCCTGCTATGTACACTAGAAGCTTGCATTGAGCTCCTGGCTCTGGCCTGGCCTAGCCCAGGTTGCTGTGGGCATCGGGAAAGTAATTCAGCCAATGGGAAACTCTTTCTTCCCTCCCACTCTCCCTCTGTGTCTTTCTGACTCTTTACAATAATTATTTTTTTAAATGGACAATTTGCTGGATTTTGTTTTGACCAAATTTTTTTTATGAAGTGAATAAAAAATGAGCCTGGTTTTAGTTTCAGTGAAAAGTATTTTCCACGGATGAAATTGGACATGATTAGACCCTTGCTTGATCCACCGCCAGCACCTGCACACGGTAGACTTTCATTTATCCTGGCTCTAAACATTCTAACATCCAGGATGGCTAACCAGCGGAAAGCAATTCTGCTGGGGGAAAAAAAAAAAAAAACTTGTCAGACTCCTAGCAAACATGCTGGAGATTTCCTGTCGTAGCGCAGTTCGGATGCTAACATGGACTTGTAATGGCTCTGTCAAAGCAACATACAAGCAGCACAGACAGTCCGGGACCGCAGAGCCTGCTCCGGCTGCTCCCAACGCGCGGCTGACCAACTCTGACCTTCATTACAGCAAGACTGACCCCTGGTGGCGAGGAAGCAGATCCATCTCACCGAGCGGCATCACGGCCTCTGCTTACTACACTGGACCTCGCTGTTAGAACGCCAACTTTTAATTCTAATCACGGGAAATATCGCTTACAGAAAGAGATACCATTCACGTAGATTTTAAAAGATTTATTTATTTATTCTGGGGGTGGAGATTTAAAAAACAAAAAAAAAAAGATTTGTTTTTTCTAAAGGCACAGTGACAAAAAGAGGGAGCGACAGAGCGCTTCTAATGAGGATTCACCCCGAAAATGCTGGGGCATCCGGGTCTGGGCCAGGCCTGGAACTCACTTAGTCTCCCCTGTGGTGGCAGGACCCCTAGTACTGAAGGCGGTGTCCACTGTCTTCCACATTGTGTTAAGCCACAAAGTGATGGGGAGGGTAGCAATCATGTCTTGCACCAGTACCCTAAGGTGGGATCTTAATCCATTGTGCTACAACTTGGTTTTGTTTTGTTTTTTTTTTAATTTTGTGACAACCTTTATACCAAAAAAAAATCCTTAAAACAGCACTTTTCCAAATCCTGTCAAATTAGCACAGTGCTACACATACCCCAAAAGCCTGCAAAAACTGTAAGAATTAATTTATTTTGAAAATTATTTGAAAAACAGTACAGGGAGAGAAAAAAGACAGAAAGGTCTTCTGTCTGCTGATTCACTCCGCTAATGGTCACAAACAGCCAGGGCTGGGCCAGGCTGAAGTCAAGATGCAGGAGTTTCCTTCCCTCATGAAGGCAGAGGCCCACGCCTTGGGGCAGTCCTCTGATGCTTTCCCAGGGGCGCTCCGAGAGGGCTGAATGTGGGGAGAGCATCAGGGACTGAGTCCACGCCATGTGGAATGCCAGCACCAAACGCAGTGGTTTTACCCAATACACCACAACATGAACCCCAAGAGCTAAAATTTTCAGCTTAAAAAAATTTTTAAACTATTTAGAAAAATATAAAGTCTTTGGTACACTGGTTCATGGTTCCCTTTTTGAAAAATTAATAGCTTTAAATTATGTAAACTTGAAACAAACTTCACAAACACAAATTTTTTTTTCATGATCCTTACATTTAAAAAGTGAGAGTGAGAATTTGGCAAAGCAGTTGAGATACTTATGTGGCTTGGGATGGCTACACTCTGTTATCGGAGTACCCGGAATTGTGCCCATCGCCACTTCAGATCCCAACCTCACTGCAGGTGATGGGCTGAAGACTTGCATTTGTTCCACCCATACAGGAGCCCTAGGTGGAGTTCCAGGCTCCTACCTTGGCCTCACCCAGCCCTGGCTGTTACAGGCATTTGACAAGTGAACCAACAGATGGAATAAGTGTTTCTCTCTTTTTGTTTTTTAAAAAGAGATTTATTTGGCCCGGCGGCGTGGCCTAGCGGCTAAAGTCCTCTCCTTGAATGTGCCCAGGATCGCATATGGGCGCCGGTTCTAATCCCGGCAGCTTCACTTCCCATCCAGCTCCCTGCTTTTGGCCTGGGAAAGCAGTCGAGGATGGACCAAAGCCTTGGGACCCTGCACCTGTGTTGGGAGACCCAGAAGAAGCTGATCCTGGCTTCAGATGGGCATAGCATCGGCCTTTGCGCTCACTTGGGGAGTGAATCATCGGACGGAAGGTCTTCTTCTCTGTCTCTCCTCCTCTCTGTATATCTGACTTGGTAATAAACATAAATAAATCTTCTAAAAAAGAGAGATTTATTTATTTTTATTGGAAAGGCAAATTTACAGAGAGGGAAGACAGAGATAGAGCTTCCGTTTGCTAATTTACTTTCCAAAGGGCTGCCACAGTTAGAGCTGATTTGATCCAAAGCCAGGAGCCAGGAGCTTCCCTGGGTGTGCAGAGTCCCAAGGCTTTGGGCCATCCTTCACTGTTTTTACAGGCCACAAGCAGGGAGCTGGATGGGGAGTGAGCAGCCAGGACTCGCAGCCAGGACTCGAACCAGCGTCCATATAGGATGCTGACACTGCAGGTGACTTAGCTTGTTGAGGCACTGCGCCGACCTGGAGGAATTTTTTTTTTATTAAAAATCCTTTGGAGATGTGTGCTTGGCTGCTTGGGACAGCAGCCTCTCACATCGGAGTACCTTGTTCCAGTCCCAGCTGCTCCACGTCTGAGCCGGTTTCCAGTTAATGTGCCCCCGGGAGGCACAGATGACAGATCAAGCACTTGTATCCCTGCCACCCATGTGGGAGACCAGATGGGATTCCTGGCATGTGGCTTAGATCTGGCCCAAGTTTGGTTACTGTAGGCATTTGGGAAGTAAATCAGTGGATGAAAGCTCTCTCCCTCTCGGCCTTTTTAAAAAGAGATTTATTCATTTTTATTGGAAAGTCAGATTTACGGAGAAAAGGGGAGACAGAGAACGATCTTCTGTCCACTGGTTCACTCCCCAGGTGGCTGATCTGAAGCCAGGAGCCAGGAGCTTCTTCTGGATCTCCCACATGAGTGCTGGGTCCCAAGGCTTCGAGTCATGTACTGCTTACCCAGGCCACAACAGGGAGCTGGATGACAAGTGGAGCAACTGGTACAAACACTGGTGCCATATGGGATCCTGACATGTTCAAGGCAAGGATTTAACCACTAGGCTACTGTGCTGGGCCTTTCTGCCTTTTAAATCAAACAAAATAAAATAAACTTCAAGCTTTTAAAAAAAAATTCTGTGAGTTAGAGCTATATTTTTGTATTTAATTACCTTTACATGACTTTATTCCTAAGTATGTTAGGAATAATAGAAAACACCAACAGGTGCAGCTGCCCACGTTGCACAGTTCATAGAAGCTTGCGACGTGGCTATGTGGCGCTACCACGAGCACTGCTGATGCGGAAAAAGCATTGGATTTCTCAAGGATTTTGCTAAAACCTTCCGACAGGGTCTCACACAATTAGAATTTGCTTCTGACCGTGTCAACAGTTAATGATTTCTTGGGGCCCCACAACACTCTCAAATCTAGTGAATCCATCTGGCAGCAGGTTTTCATTTTTAAATCACTATTTCAATTGTGCATATTTAGGGGGTGCAGTGTAGTAATTCAATACACGAATTCACTGGGTGAGGATCAAATCTGGATATTTAGCATTTCCATTTTAATCTTTTTTATTTTGTCAACATTTATTTCTATTTCAAAGGCAACAGATAAGGAGAGCGAGATCTCCCGTCTGCTTCTTTACCCCCCAAATGGCCACAACAGCCAGAATTGAGCTGATGTGAAGCCAGAAGCCAGGGTCTTCTGTCCAAGGCTCCCATGTGGATGCAGGCTTTGGGCCATCCTCAGCTATTTTCCCAGGTCAAAAGCAGGGAGCTGGATGGGAAGTGGAGCAGCTAGGACTCGAACCAGTGCCCATATAAATGCTAGCGCTAAAAGGTGGAGGTTTAGCCTGTTGAGACATTGTGCCAGCGCCTAATGATTATTTTGAAAAACAGAGAGAGAGAGAGAGAGAGAGAGAGAGAGAGAGAGATCGCTCCCAAACTGCTGTTTCCACTTCTCAAATGCACCCTCTGGCTCTCTGCTGGGGAGCAGGAATCTAATTCCTTGTTCTCATCCCTGACTCCTGGGGTCTGGGCCGGCAGAGCTTGAATCAGAACCCGAAACTGAATACAAGTATTCCAGCTCAGGTGGCTGGAATCTCGAGCCCAAGGTTAAACACTTCCTTAAACATTAAAACAAATTTCTGATCAACCCTCCATCATTGTAAACATTCAATCAAGGGCCATTTCAGTAAGTGCACACAACACTGATCAAACCAGGGCAACCTGTGTTTTCCTCTCCTGGACATTGCTTTCTGCTTGGAGCTTCAAACTCCTTTTTGCCCAAGAAACGTGTGCCAGGTGACTACGCTGACAGTTCTCTGCTGTGCTGCGGAACGGCGGGGCTCATGCCAAACTGGTTCTTGTTATTCAGCTTTGCTTTCCACTCCCATCTGCCCTTCCTGGCCTCTGGCAATCATCCTATATTCGCATCAGCTGTTTAAGTTTCTCCATGAGAACTCGGGCATTTTCCTATCTGAGTCTGACTTAATGTTTTTTAGCTTGAGGCCCCCCAATTCTATCCATTTTGCTGCAAATGATAGGGTATCATTCTTTCTCATGGCTAAATAGCATTCCAGCAAGCACAATCACTACACTTCCTTGGTGTATTCATCTGTCGTGTGAACAATGCGGGATGCAGTAGGGGTGCAGCTGTCAATTAGCTGTGCCAGCACGGGCTTCACCTTCCAAATGTCCCATAAAGATCACACCGTGCTTACTTAATCCTTAGGTACTTCAACTTTGTTGCCTACAACAAAAATACTAAAAATAGTAACCAGAGCAAGATAGATGGTTAATGCCATTAAGGTCAAAGTTACTACATAAAGGCAACTTGTATTGCCATACTCTCTCCCTGGAGGTCTACCTTTCAAATAAACCTTGTGAAACCCAGAGCTGCACGGAGCTGGATTCATTTTCATCAAGCATTTCAGTGAGGGACTGGGGGGGGCAAAAATCAATCTAAGTAGAAGCTTCTGACAACGTGTTCTCCCATTCTGGTGTGAAGTTCAGGTCATAATTCTGAGCCCAAAACTCAGAAGTAATTTCGGGGAAGGCAGAGTGGCAGCTGGGGGGCAGCAGGTAGGCACCAAAGAAGCCAGATCCCACATCAGGTGCCTGGGGTGGAGTCTGGCTTCCATCTTTTTTTTTTTTTTTTAAAGGCAGTGTTAGCGGGTGGGGATGTGGGGTAGAACTCCGTTAGGGTTTCCCATGGTTTCCCATGTGAGCAGCAGAGACCTAAGCATTTAGGCCATCTTCTGCTGCTTTCTTAGCAGGGAGTTGGACATGAAGTGGTCGCTGCAACTAGAACCAGTGCCTGCCCACGTGAGATGCCAGCACGATGGGTGTCACATCATCTCCCCCATTCTGATCCAGCCTCCTGAGCATGTGCCTGGAAGGCAGTTGACGGCCAAGTGCTCGGGCACCTGTGTGAAGGGGAGGGCTGGAGTGCCTCACCTTGGCCGTGGCGTCCTCTCTCCCCAACTCTTGTAGACCTGGCGCGGTAGCCTAGCAGATAAAGTCCTTGCCTTGCATGCACTGGGATCCCATAAGACAGCCGATTCTAATCCCTGTGGCTCCACTTACCCTCCAGCTCCCTGCTTGTGGCCTGGGAAAGCAGTGGAGGATGGCCCAAAGCCTTGGGACCCTGCACCCACATGGGAGACCCAGTTGGAGCTCCTGGCTCCTGGCTTCGGATCAACTCAGCTCTGGTCATTGCAGCTGGTTGGGAAGTAAAGCAACAGACAGAAGATCTTTCTCTCTCTACTTCTCTGTGTAAATCTTGCCTGGCATGTGCAAGCAAGGAATTTAGCCACCAGGCTCTCGTGCCGGGCCCGCCCCCCAAGATTGTAATGCTTCTTATGTGTGCACGACCCAGTTATATGCAAAAATCTGAAAAATGTACAGCACTGGGTCAATTACAAGAGAACATTAAAACAAGTGGAGTGACATTGTGACCTAACATGTATTTTACTGTATTCATTTGCATTATTATTCATCTAATTGTTAAGAGACCAACATCTTCCTCAGTGTAATATTTATTTTCAGCTGTCAATTTGACTGGCTAAGGCATACGTAGAAACCTGGGAAAATATGACCATGACTGTCTGAGGAATTTCCAGACATGCTCGGCAGAGCTGAGTGGTGTAATGAGAAGACCTGTGCTTCTTGGGGGTGTGGGCGAATGAACATGGAAGAGAGCTGGGCTCCGAGAGCGGGCACCCGGTGGCTCCTGCTGTGGCATCTGTTGCTGCCCTTCGCACTGCAGCACTCACACCCTAACATGGGCAGTCTGAGCTGTGAACCTGCTAGTCTTTTTTTTTTTTTTGTAAGAATTTTATTACTGGGTATTTTTTATCTTTTTTTTTTTTTTTTAATTGAAAAGGCAGGTTTACAGGGAGAAGAGATGAGGATCTTTCATTCGCTGGTTCGCTCTCCAAGTGGCTGCAACGGCCAGAGCTGAGCCAATCCGAAGCCAGGAGCCAGGAACTTCCTCCAGGCCTCCCAAATGGGTGCAGGATTCCAAGGCTTTGGGCCATCCTCTATTTTCCCAGGCCACAAGCAGGAAGCTGAATTTGGAAGTGCAGCAACTGGGATAAAAACCAGTGGCCATATGGGATCCCAGTGCAGGCAAGCCGAGCAATTAAAACACTAGGCCTTGGCACTGGACCCGTCACGCTCTTGGCATCCCCAAGGGCCCCCAGCCTGTACTGATCTGCATGGGATTTCTCAGCTGTCATAACCACGGGAGCTCACTCTCCTAAGAAATCACTCTTCATGAAGCTGCGTCCTGTCGATCGCCGCTCACGGAACACTCGCTGTGCTGCTTCTCTGTTGAATGTGAAAGGCAGGGGTTCTCTCGGCCTTGTTTCAGCATGCCTAGCAGACTCCAGCAACCACTGGAGTGATACACTGTGGATACACCTGCTCAGCCCATTTGCTTCTTAACTAATCCCATAAAACACAGGACAGAGGGCAATGCTACAGAAGATATTCAGACACACCAAATGACTCACTGGTGGGTGTTGTCAATAACACAAGCTGTTGAACTTCGATTAGAGCCTGACTTCACCTCTCACCGACCAAGTAGTTGCCCGTCACTGGATGCCTTTGTGTAAAAACTTCCGTAAAGCTTCAAATCCCTCCTTGGTCTTTGTTTTGGGATTTTTACTAATTCACAGAAAAAAAATTACATTGATGATATAATACAGAGAATAACCTGGATAGCACTTCATTAACTACATTTTCTTCTTTTTATTTTGTTTGCTTGTTTTTGTTTTGTTTTGTTTAGATTGGAAGGACAGATTTACACAGAGAAGGGGAAACAAAAAGATCTCCGTTTGCTCGTTCACTCCCCAAGTGAAACAATGGCCGGAGCTGATCCCAAGCCAGGAGCCAGGAGCTTCTTCCGGGTCTCCCACACGGGTTCAGGGTCCAAAGGCTTTGGGCCGACTTCGACTGCTTTCCCAGGCCACAGGCAGGGAACTGGAGGGGAAGTGGAGCAGCTGGGACACAAACTGGCACCTATGGGGGATCCCGGTGTGCACAGCAAGGCAAGGATTTAGCCAATGAGCCATCATGTGGACCCTCATCAACTATGTTGTAGGCAAGATTTGAAATTAGGTAAAGATGACAGAGAAGGCACAGGAAATTAGTGTGGTGACTGACATGTCCTTGGTCCCTGACAACTCAGTAGACACTTCAAAGCTTTCCTTTTCCCAAGGAAGCAACTCGAAGTAAATACTCACCAGTGTAACTGCGCACCATGGGGCTCTCACTGTGGCACTGATGGCAGGTTAAGTTACGCCCTGCTGGGAAGCAAGCGCAAGCAAAACAGAATCTTTATTCATATCAAAGTGATAGAATGCGCCACCCGGAAAAGAAGCAGCGCAGTGGAGTGAGTGGACACTGGCTTTACGGGAAATGGCTGGGACTTCTAAGACTTCTCCCCCGCACCACCCCCCCGCCTTTTCTCAGTCATGAACATACCGAAAGGAATGGGGGGCCAGGTGTCTAGGATGCTAGAGGTGTCTTGAATCAGAGTAATCAAGCAACTATCAACTATCTCATCCTGTTCTGGAAGCAAGGCCCGGCCTCCCACTCCCCAGGTCTGAGAGAGAAGCAGAAGGAAAACTCCCTTGGCCTTGGTTGTCTTGGCAACTCCAAGGTCTCGCTTTCCACAGCCAGCTAGTGTGGGCAGGCAGTGAACTATGGCTCGGGTCTATGAAGGAGCACCTCCTCTCCTCCTCCAAAGCTCTGGCCCTGGCCTCAGGGATCACCCAGGCCAGGGGGCGGGGCCCCAGCACCTTGCTGGGTGAGCTGACAGCAGGAAGGTATGTTAGCACACTCAGACTGTTGGCCTCTCCAGGGTCTTCTTGGGGCAGGCAGAGGCAGATGTCAGGAAAAAAAAAAAAAAAAAAGAGTAGGGCTGGAAAGAAAAGACCTAAAAAGGTGGAGTCCAGGAGGGGTGAGGGTCGTGGGGAGGAAGGTGGAAGCTGAGGGGTAGAGATACAGCAGCAGCATGGCACAAGGGCAGTCAGGGACTGCCCCAAGCAGGATGGGCAGAGGCCTTGTCAGGGCTGCTGGGGAACCTCCTGCCACCAAGGGGCCTCAAGTATGTGCCCCAAGGGCGTCCAGTCCCTCGCAAGGCAGTAATCAGACCCTCACTCCAGGCGTCTCTCTCCACCTGCCACAGGGTGAGGGACAGGGACCGGCTGAGGATCCTCTGGGATGGACGAAGGGCTCCTGGCCAAGGCTGCCAAGGCCATTCCTGACAAAGACCCAGGAAACTATATTCCAAAGGAATAGAATGTTTCCCAAAGGGAACAACTCCCAAAGCCATCAGAAACGCCCTGGCAGTATCCAGGAACTTCTGGAAGCTTTGGGATCAGACATCAAACCGATTTTGGAATTGCCCCCAATTTTAGAAAGATCTCAGGGACATAGGAGATGATGGAAAATGGCGAGGGAGCAGCTGAAATCGGGCCTGCCCTTCGGGAGTTTCTGGAGCCCGTGACTTTCAGACCTAGGCAGGACTCACAATGTATCTAGTACATTGCTAGACACCTAAATCCTCTATAGTTTAGTTCTTATATGCTAAAAAATAGTCTACTCTTGATGAGTGTTGAACATTTTATTTGAAGAGTTTAATGTGTAAAAAAAAAAAAAGTACACAAATACAGATTACATCATGGTAACTATAGCAGTACTACATGAAAAAAATCAAAACAAGTTTATAAAGTCAACGTACCGGCACTGAACAAGCCTGAGACTTAACAACCAATCCAGGCTGCATATGCATAAATGATCCGGTTACATGCTTATGTTAAATAGGTTTTCTCTTGGAACACCAAAATTACAATTCAAGCATTCTGACTGTCCACTGCCTTATTTCCCTGGTGAGTATTCTGAGAAAATTTCTCAATAATGTTAAACACAAACAAACAAACAAAAAAAACTGCATGGCACTTAAAAACTGGAAAACAAAACAAAATAAAACAAAAAACACAATTAAGAATACATTTGTAATGCAATTCTATATAAAATATACAATACATCTTAGTTAAAAACAAGATTTAAAAACAAAAGACCTCTCTGAATAATGGTTAAAATTTTGTAGAAAAATGCTTATCATTTATACATTATTGGTAGAAAACTAAAAGGATCTTTTTGGGGGATGGGCAGGAGAGGGAGACACTTAAAGAATTTACTTAAAATCCTAAGTTAAAGAATTTACTCAAAATTGGTTAAAACTTGTACCTGGGCTTATAATTCATGCTCATTTTTCAAAATGTCCTATCATAAATACTCTTTAAAATTTAATTGCAGGATTTAAAAAACAAAACAAAATAAAACAAAAACCAAAAAGCAACCTACAATCGGGTCCAAGGGTCCAACAGAATTCAAAAGTAGGCCCGATAATGTAATAAGGTCCTTTGAAAATTCGTGGAAAAATAGAATTGGATGACATGTTTACTTTGGTGCCAAAAAAAAAAAAAAAAAAAAAAAATCAAGCGCATGCATAGAGTCCTTTGTGATGTGTGTCTCCCGGGAGTTTTCCGAGGACTCGGTAAGTGGCTGCACAGCCTCCAGCTTGAGAGCCAATGCCCCAGGGCACCAGAGCGGCTACAGAGCCAGACCAGGAGCCCCTTTCTGACATACAGAGCCAGAGTCCTCCAAGTTTATGGACTGAAGGCTGCTTTGCATTTTAAACTAAAGTCTAGGTACTACAGAAACATGAGTATACCCCTCTAACTTGTGAATATACCCAAAACAGGTTTTTTTCCCTTAAGGTCTTCACGCTTAGTTATTTCAAGACAGCACATTGTCAGAAACTTTGAAAAAAATGACGTTTCTAAAGAAACGTAGCACTTAAAAAAGAGAAAAAAAAATATGGTAACTGATTAAATGTCTAAAAACTTTACATTTTGGAATTGTAAATTTAAGACTAGACAGATTCCCTAAAGTAAAATTTTACTAGGATTAGACAACTGTAAATATTTGAGATGATTATGGATACTTTCTAAATCCGCTTGCATAAAAAATTTTAAATAAACATAAGAACATTATATCTGGCACATTTAAATAATAAATTGCTAAACACTAATATTAATAATAAAAAAATCAGAGTAACTCTGCCCCTGAAATGTATCTCACCATGTATTACATGTATTACCTACTTAATAAAAACTCACCTACAGCGATGGACCTGTGACATGTCACTGTAGTTGTGTTATCCATGTTTACCTATTACTGTTCTTGTATTTCAGTAAAATTCCATAAATAGATCCAAAAAGTACACTTAATGTGTTTTTGGGTATGAAAGAGGCATAGCTAAGACAGCCAAAAGATAATTATTTTCCTGTATACTAAATCATAAGGAAAAACACACATTCTGCCTCAATGCAAGAAATGCAATATTATTAGATATCTGCTAGCAATCTGCTAATAACTTCCTTTTTGTTTATATCAAATCACAAAAGGCAACTGTGGGCTCACTTCCCAATAATAAATAAATATTTCCATTGTACTTTTCTATGTCTAAATTTGCATCCTGGGTCTTTCATACTACATATTAACATTCCAGTTTCCACTAGAAGGGTGAGCACAAAAGCTACCTTCTTACATTAAAAATGATTTGTGTCTGTTTTTCAAAAACAGCTAGTGATTTGTAATTGGCTCTTTAACATAATGTATCTGTTTTTTTAACTCAACAAGAATGTATATTCCCCAATTTTAAGCGACATCTCTTTTTGCCAATTCAATTACTGTTTTAAAACTCAGTAAGTTAATTACCCAAGGCAATGGTAAAATTTATAGCTGAATTGTTAAACAATAATTCTGCAGCTAAGAATAGCTAACATTAAAAGTTGCTATACTCCGAGTTAATCTTATGTTCTAAAATTAAATCCTCAAATGGCTTCACGGAGAACGACAGAAACGATCGGAGGCTTAGGATGTAATCCTACTGTGTATCTACTGCAGCAGAAACTGCCCTGCACAGCACTGGTATTTCCTCTCAACAACAGACAGCTCCGTGTGCATCAGTAGGCCTCCAAGAACCAAGGAACTGAATTTTGGCATGACTGTTTGGAAGCTAGTTTGAATTTTTTTTTTTCCATAGGTAAATGTAGATGTAATAATTGGCTCTTACAACAGAAGGTACTGTTTTTTTTCTTTTGTTTTGTTCTTGGTAAGTGGCAAATATAAAAAGGTGAATTGTGTCCAGGTTGGCAGCAAGTTTATCCATGCAGTAAATGGCAACATGAGCAGAATGCAGAGTTGGGAACTGAAAATTAGACACATTCTTCTGCAGACATCAACAGCGGATTGATGTACTCGAAACCTTCAAATTCAGACTGGTCGATTTTCCTCACAATGTCACTGTGAAGGCAAAAGCACATTTATTTTAATCGCAATCAATATTTCTTCAATCTTTAAGCGGTACAAAAAATTAGTAAAAATTAAGGTTAATTACAAAATTTGTGAAGGAAAAAAAAATCCCTACTAATTCTTGCATTAATTTCAAAATATGTTTTAGAAAAGTCAAAGTCAGAACCAAAATGAATCCAAAAACAAATTCAGGTACAAAACTGAAGATTGGGGAAAAGGCACAAGATGACACAATTCCTATTCATTTTAATTTCTGACCTGAAAACCATTCTTAATTAGGTGAATATCCACGTCTAAATTAGCATCCAATGTATTAGTCACTTCAACAGCAAGACAGAAGATGACGAAAGGCGGCCCAGAAGAAGTTACCAAATGGAAAAGGCAATAGCAACAAGTGCCCTGAGCGACCTGGAATAGGGAGGAGCTAGTCACGGGGAGCAGAGTCTGGCAGTCTATTGCACTGGGCTTCTACTCAAGATGCAGTAAGAGGGAGTGGTACTATAGATGCTGGAACACCCAAATGTGCACACCTTACCACAGAGCACAAAGTAGGAGAGGACAGTCCCTTCCTTTAAAGAGCCACGTGTGGGGGGCTTGCTCCCACACTGGGAAGTTGTAAGAGAAAGCAGCACCTGCTGAACTTCATATACAACAAGCTAAGTCCTGAGCTAATAATTAAAGTTCAGAGAAGAGTGATGTGGCTTCTAGGCAGGGAAACCAAGGGGGCCAGCCTTCCCTCTCCTAGACTTAATGGATGAATTATAAACGCTTGTGCAAGGTCCCCAGAAACACAAAGATTCTACAGTACAGCACAGGAATAAGAGGGTGTTAAAGGGTAGATGACGCTGGAAGGAAACGAAATGCCCAGATAAAAGCAGTGAGTAGATGTGACATTAAGGAATTTCTCTCTTATCCATGAAAGATGTGCTTCCAGTTGAGGATGGAAAGACTTCAACAGGTAAAAATGATAGAGGAATGGAGATTTGCCATGAGCGGAGAGGCTGCCACTCATTACTACCAGTCAATGGTGAGTAACGAGGCTGATGCCAACACTTGTGCAATAATGAGACATGGATAAAGTCAGCCAGGAAATGTGTGAGGCCTCAGACGTTACTAGATTTCAGCTTCCACACACTCCTAGGAAAGGGAGGAGCCAGCAATCACTGACACTTTGGATCTGAGTGACAGGAACGTAAGGTGGCACAGGGAGCAGGAAAGGTAGACGAACAACCAAGCAACCCCTGTAGCACTGACTGGAAATGTAGCTTAGGAAGCAAGCTATCAGGGCACAGGGGAGGTGCTATAAAAATCAATACCGGGCCCGGCACGGTAGCCTAGTGGCAAAATCCCCCTGCCTTGCATGTCCAGGATCCCATAGAGGATCCAGTTTGTATCCCAGCTGCTCCACTTCCCATCCAGCTCCCTGCCTGTGGCCTGGGAAAGCAGTCGAGGACGGCCCAAAGCCTTGGGACTCTGCACCCGCGTGGGAGACCCAGAAGAAGTACCTGGCTCCTGGCTTCGGACCGGCATAGCATTGGCTGTTGCGCTCACTTGGGGAGTGAATCATCGGACGGAAGATCTTCCTCTCTGTCTCTCCTCCTCTCTATATATCTGACTTTCCAATAAATAAATAAATCTTAAAAAAAAAAAACAAAAACAGCTCTCTCCACGCTGGCTGAAATCTTCCTGGTACAAACTGCACATGGCAAAGACAAGACTGTGCTGAGCAGAACCAAGGAGCATGCTGGCCTCAAGGCGACAGGGGTCACAGGTCAGACTACCCACAGCAAGGCCATGAGCACCAAATGCCGTGCAGGCATCAAAGGAAACGAGGACTGAACAAAAACATGCTATGCATTAGAAATCATGAAGCTAATTCAATATTCAGATGCTCCTGGAGCTGGTAAACGGTTAAACTGTTGGCAAGAAGAAAGGACAAAACAAGCCATGCTGGCTAATCCGAAGGAGTCTGATAACAATACTGCTTACTTGTCTTTCGCCATGTGCATCTATTAGCTGATTGTTTTCTAAAAAAAAAAAAAAAAACCTTAAAGATGGAATAAAAAAAAAGTGATGGTTCAAAGAGCAGCAATAATCGAAAGGTAAAATGTCAGATAAAATCTGTGCATGTTTGTAGATAGAGGGAAAGAAATGGAGAAAATTCAATCAATCAAAGAAGGTGGAGGAAGCGGCTTGTCTTGCAGCAGAGGGAGGGTCTTACAAGAGCTGAGAGAAAGCAGCAGATTGGGAAGAATCGGCGAGCAAGCCCCAGGGGCGAGGAGGTCCCGAGACAGATGGCAAGGCACCACGCAAAGCACCACTGCTCGGAGCAGAGAGGCCTCAATCTTTGCACGGAAGCTAAGGGAAAGTTAATCCAGAAAGAGGGATGGAGGCAGGGGCTGGGCTGGAGTCTGAAAGAAGGGTGATTTACAACAGTTGCTCAGAGGAATGTGGCAAGAATTAAGATATAAATAAAATGACTGCCGAACATTAAGGGCCTCCTTGAAATTAGAGAAAACGAATCAGTAAAAAGAGGTGAATGATCAAAATATCCCTAAATGATTCTAAATTACACTGCAAAGGATGAAATGTAAACACAACACAATATTTCAGATCACTGGCTCACTGGATTTGACAATTTGACATTGTCCTTTTAAAACAGTTGGTAAAACATATCAACAATGTTAACGTTTTCATACCCTCCGGCCTACTTCCCTTTGTCCGCTCAGGAATTCAGAGAAAGATGGTCATCACGAAAATGGGAGACAGAGCAGTGCGGTAGAAACAGCACAGGTCTTGTCAGCCACATCTGGCCTTGAATCCTGACCCTGCCACCTGACCACTGTACAACTTGGCCTAATCTCCCCATCTGTACAATGAAGATGACGGTAACTAGCTCACAAAGCTGTTGACAGAATTAGAAATAATGCTTATAAAGGAACGGCAGCTAGTGTCATAATTTATTAGTGTAATAGACTCAGTTATCCAGGAAATGAAATGAAAACATAAATTACAGCATAGTCTGATAACAAAACACTGTGCAATCACTAAGAATGGAGGTTTCAAAAATGTTAAAACATCTCAAGGTACAGAATTACTTACTCATCATCTGGTGTGAGCTGGACAGGTTCATTGGTAAACTG
Organism: Ochotona curzoniae; assembly: GCF_017591425.1. Lineage (NCBI taxonomy): Eukaryota > Metazoa > Chordata > Mammalia > Lagomorpha > Ochotonidae > Ochotona > Ochotona curzoniae. The sequence continues at coordinate 29,274,870 of NW_024467096.1, forward strand.
AGAATCAAAGTTGTCTAAACCAAACTCCCCAGAAATATTCGGTTTAAAAGGAGGCACCACCTGCTTTTGCTCCATCTAAAAAGACACATCAGACGACAGTTAAAGCTGATATTCTCGCATGGGTCCATGGGATTCACATCTATGAACACGAACAAAGGCTTTAACAATATTACAACCTGCTCAATTACATCAATATCTAATCTTTGGGCTTTAAAAGTGTACTAAGAGGTACCTGAGGGGTAGTTTTAAGCTGTTTAAGCTGTGATATACGTGTTTGCTTGACATTCCTTTAAGCCCATACAGTTTGAAGGTAATAACAAAACCAAATATAAAAAACAACCAAAATGTACATACCATATCCCAATCTACGTTTCGGAAGAATGGGTGGCCCTGAATATCAGCAAATCCTGTTTGAGGATGACAACCCAATCGTTCCTTTGGATCCTATAAGAGAAAGAAACTTTAAGAACTGGGTGAATGCTACGCTTTAAAATAAATCACCTTTTCAACAGGTGCTTTGTGGCTGTGACACGTTAACTTTATTTCTGAAGTTAGAATGGCATACCTTTTATTTCTAATAAGTATAATACTACAATCAATAGTTATTTGAAGTATAGTTTATTTATGGCTATTTATCATGTAAGGGGAAGTAGAAAATTCTTACTACTTCTTGTTAAAGAAAAATACAGCAGCACCCAGCTACTCTTATGGTTTGTACTAGAACAACATTTGCAATAAGCAACCCCCAAACTTTACCACTAGCTTGTCCTTTAGCTCAATTCAAGATAACAACAAACCATAATCTGAGTTAAGCAATGATACAGCCACTATCTGAACTGCTGAACTGAAGGAACTTGCAACCTAAAACACGCCTTGGCTTATTCATGACTATGGATGAGAACACGAGCCTATTTTCCTTTCTGATAAGAGGCATTTTACTTTGCATATTAACACCTCTTGTATTTATCTTTCATTGTATGAAAGATTAGGTTTCAAGTTTAAAATACTTCCTCCCATAAAGCCAATTCAAACACACCTCAATTTCTGACTTTATTCATTTTTGCCACTGTGTATTTATCTCAGAAGATAAAATCACACCAATCTACTTTTTCATTTATTTATGTAAAGCAGAATTTATGACTCACAAAATTACAATTCTAGATTTTAAAATTCTTCTAGTACCACAACTGCAACAAACAATGCTCAGATTACTTATTTGATTTATTTGAGAGGCAGAGGGACAAGGAGAACAGGGAAGAGGGAGAAGTAGTTCTTATTTAAAAATTCACTCCCCTAAACAGGCAAGGGCCAAAGTCAGAGGGCTCAAACTCAGCCCAGATCTACATGGGTGCCAGGAACTGAACACTCAGGGTGAGCCATTACTATGGCTCACAGAGTCTGCATTAGCAGGAGGTTGGAGCAGGGTTAGGTGGTACTGAGCCTAGCTACTCTTTCTGTTTATGGAAAGACAGATTAACAGAGAGAGACAAAGATCTTTTGTCCACTGGCTCACTCGCCAAGTGGCTACAACAGCTGGAACTGAATCAATCCGAAGCCAGGAGCCAGGAATTTTTCCCATGCAGGTGCAGGGTCCCAAGGCTTTGGACCATCCTCCACTGCTTTTCCAGGCCACAAGCAGGGAGCTGGATGGGAAGTGGAGCAGCCAGGACATAAACCAGTACCCATATGGAAACCTGGCACATCCAAGGCAAGGATTTAGCCACTAGGCTGTTGTGCTGGACTAGGTACTCTTTGACGGACTATTCCAGACAGCAGTAGTAGGCCAGACACCAGCCCTGATAGGGCAGCATTTCATTCTTTTGATATAAAAATGTATAGGAAGCAAAGCTGTTTTAAGTATTAAGAAAACTGATGATTGGACCCAGCGCCATGGCCTAGCGACTAAAATCCTCGCCTTGAACACTTCCCATCCAGTTCCCTGCTTGTGGCCTAGGAAAGCAGTCGAGGACGGCCCAAAGCCTTGGGACCCTGCACCCGTGTGGGAGACCCGGAAGAAGTTCCTGGATCCTGGCTTCAGATTGGCATAGCATTGGCTGTGGCGCTCACTTGGGGGAGTGAATCATCAGACAGAAGATCTTTCTCACTGTCTCTCCTCCTTTCTGTATATCTGACTTAAAAAAAACACACACACACAAATTGATGATGACAAATAGACTGTATGAATAGTAGAAAAGAGCTTTGAGGCCATTTAGGACACCCACATCCTGCTTTCACTCAAGGTTCATACATACATAGGCCTCGGCAGCCCCAGATGGCTCAAATACTGAGTTCCTGCCATCTATGTAGGAGACCTTTGGGGGTTCCAGGCTCCCGGCTTTGTCACGGCCCAGCTCAGCCATTACAGGCATTTGGTGATGAGCCAGAGGATGAAAATTTTGTCTCATCATCTTTAAAATACTGTTTTTCTTTCCTCTTTTTTTCTTTTTGGTAAACAGACATCATATGTGTAATATATAGAAGAAGAAATTAAAGTGACAATTGGAAAGCACAATTCATCTCGGGACCTAGTCAGCATTGTTCTTCGTGAGCAAGCTGTTTTTTGAAAAGCGACAGATTTGGTTCATTCTCCAAATGGCACAACAGCTGGGCGGGGCCAGAAAGAAGTTAGAAGCTTCTAAGTTTCCCATGTGGGAATATTTTCCCTGGAATTTAGCAGGGAGCTGGATCACAGGGGAGCAGCTGGAACTCAAGTGGTGCATATGCTGGGAGTACACCTGATGGGGGAGCTTGGGGAACGACTTTTTCAGGGTGCAGTCTCTGTAGGTGAGCCCAAGAACCAAGGCAAGGGGCAGCCCAGACTAGGTCAGGTTGCAGTATCCGCCAGCATATGTGCGACTCAGGTCTGGGGGCGGGCCAGGCTGGGCCATTTCATAACACCCACTGACAGATCTAAGAACCAGGGTAGAGTGCAGGACAGGATGGTTCAGGCTGTAGCACTAGCCAGTTCATATTAGGGCCGGGACTAGGGAATGACAGTGCTGTGATGGGCAGCAGCACCCACCAGCACAAGCTGGAATGGGGGCAGACTGAGCTGGGGCAGGTCAAAGTGCCCACTGTTGGCAAATGCCAAGGTGAGACGGGCCATGCCAGACTGGGTTGCAGCACATGTTAAGAGGCAACAGGGGGGTGAGCTCGGTAGGGAAGTAGTGGGGTTCCCCTGCAGGGCCACTGCTCCTGCTGGTGAGAGAGAGAGAGCTGGTACTGGAGGGCAGAACAGGCTGGGCAGAGCTATAATACCTGTTGGCCTACACGTGAACTGGGTTAAGGGGAGAGCCAGTCTGGGCTAACTGACTGTATTTGCTGATGCAGGCATGAGTCAGTATAAGGACAGATTGACTGGGCTTTGCTGCAGCATCAACTAGCAAGTGCTGGGACTGGGGGTAAGTCCTGTTGAGCTAGACTGCAGAACCATCTAGAGAGTGCAAGATCCAGGGGAGGGAATAGGTCCAGTAAGAAGGCTGTGGGGTCATCTCTGATGGGTTGCAACTCCCACTGGTGAGCATGAGGACCAGGACTGGGGGTAGGCCTGGCTGAATAGGCAGTGACATCTACTGGCATGAATGTGGGCTGGAGGGTGGAATCGCTTGGGTTGAGATCTGAATGGGATGTGGGACAGAACTGGACCAGTCCACTGCACATGCTGGCAGGCACAGGAACCAGAGCTGGGGAGCTGGTCCAGTAGGGATTATTGGGGGACACTCTGACTGGGCTGCAGCTCCCCCTGGTGTAAGTGAAGGCCAAGTGTGTGTTGGGCAGGGCAGGGCTGGGCTAGGCTACAGGACCTGTTGCTCTGCAGAGGAAGGAGGACAGAACAAATTGAACAAGCTATCTCAGGGAAGTTTGACTGCAAATTTCTGTACCAATGGAGACTGTGAGGTGGACTGCATCGGCCAGTTGAGCTTAGAAGGATTTCCTCATCCTTGCATCAGGGAGATTGACAGCATCTCAGAACTATCGAAGCTGCTTGAGCAGAGTCCTCAGAACATGTTCCCCAACAGGAACCCTGGGATGACATCAGGTAGCCATTCCCCATGCCTGGGTGCTGGGGTGGTTGGGAGCCTGGGTGTGGCTTCTCCGGTTACCTCCCCCCTTATCCCAGACACAGGAAGAAGAAAAAGAAAATGTGTAAACAGCGTCTCACCTACTTTCCCCTGACCCTCAACCCTTCCCACCCTGATCAACTATGTAAACATCATCAAAAATTAGAGAGAGAAACAAACGATGCATATGGAATGTAAACATCACAGATGGATAATGGGCCCAATAAACAAATTGTGAGCCTAACTTGGAACACTGCACACTATGCTGTTTGGGAATTCTACATTGCCTCAGCTTCTATTCAGCAGTATGATTACAAGGAAACAAAGCACTTAAATTTTCCACATCATGCATACCTTGTTGAGGAAACTCTTCAGGACACTTGCAGCTTTTACAGACAGAGAACGTGGTATACGTATTTGTTTTTCCAAAATAACTAGAAAGATAAAAAGTACGGTATTACACCTGACTTCTACAGGATGGTTAATCTTTTATTATGAAATACTTAAGGTATTCCGACAGAGAAAGTAAGACATCACACACACAACAGAAGCACCTCATTTTCTCTCCCTCTAGCACACCACCCCCACCTGCTTCTCAGACAGCCTCTGGCCAGTGCTCTGCTTATCATCCATACGCTTGTTCTTGGCCTATCTCACTATGTTGCAGTTTCTGCATCTGCCAACTAGAAAAATGTTACTCACTTCACAGGGCTGAAGTGACGTTAAAGGAGTTAATATTCCTATCAGAGTGGGAGGGAGGATGAGAGGGAGGCACAGGTTGGTTTTCCATCTACAGGTTCACTTCCCAGATGGCCACAAGAAGCATCTATGGTCAAGGCTGAAGCCAGGAACTTCGTCCAGGTCTCCTTCGCACTTGGGTCACCTCCTGTTGCCTTAGAGGCACACTAGTGGGCGCTAGACTGGGGGGGGGGGTGATGGGGCGGTGTGGCGCATTCAGGCCATGAACCAGGGCCCAGCAGGGATGCAGCATTGCAGGCAGTAGCTGCTTTACCCACTATTTTGTAACATCAGCCCCTATTTAATGACTTTCACTGGACATTGTCGATTATTCTCCAAAGCTCTTGTGTGTCCAATTTCATCCCCAGACCCGGCACAATAGTGTAGCAGTTAAAGTTCTCACCTTGAACGCACCAGGATCCCATATGGGTGCCGGTTCCAATCCGGGCAGCCCTGCTTCCCATCCAGGTTCCTGCCTGTGGCCTGGGAAAGCAGTCAACAACGGCCCAGAGCATTGGGACCCTGCACCCTCATGGGAGACTCTGAAGAACCTCATGGCTCCTGGCTTCGGATTGGCTCAGTTCCAGCCATTGTGGCCGCTTGGGGAGTGAATCGTCGGAAAGATTTTCCTCTCTGTCTCTCCTCCTCTCTGTATATCTGCCTTTCCAATAAAAACAAATCAATCTTTTAAAAAAATATTAAAATTTCATCCCCATCCAGAGTCTATGAGAGTTCCAGTTGCTGCTATTCTCAATGGCACTGATATCATCAGAATTTACATTTTTTTTTTTTTTGCTAAATAAGGTTATGAAATGGTAGACCATAATATTTACATGCTTATTTCCCTATTTATCAGTGAGGTTAAATCACATTTCACATACTCTTCATAAGCAACTGGGTCCTATTCTATGAAACGCCTATTCACATTCTGTCCTGGATTTAATCATTAAGTATAGAGGTAGTTCTGTGGTTCTCTTCAAACTTTCTTTGGATTGCACCTTGCACGTCCCTGTGTTGACTTTGTGTTTCTCACCACATGACCTATTCCTCCCCCCCTCATCTAGACCACTCCTGTTCCTGGGGTCTGCTACCTACGCTGCTCTTAGGCTTCCCACTCAGCCCCGAGTCCCTGGTGTCTCGAGCATCCTCCAGCCACAGAATCCCCTCCCTCAATCGATGTGACATATGTCCTGGAAGCATCTGCTTGGTATGATGTGGAGTAGGTAACTGCAAACCGTTTAAGGAACACAGAGGCAGAAAGGGTGCATCCCAAAACAACAAAACAAAATCAAGATTATTCTGCTTTTATCTACGCAGAGACTTGTTGCCCCAGCGAAGCTATATAACACACTGCAAATTACCTTGGAAGAGATAATCCTCTGTGTTTTGATCAGGGTTATCAGAGCTCCCAACAATATCAAATGGAGATCTTCCTGCCATCATCTCAAACATCAATACTCCAAGAGCCCACCAGTCGACACTGAAACCTTCAGGAAGGCATTTCAAAGCAATAAATTATCCACTTTGTATTCTTGAAAGTCAGTTATTAGAGATCCATTTTATCACATAACCAACAAATTTATTTTAATAAGTAAAATCAAAATGCATTATTAACTATCATGCTAAGCACGGGAGCTTACAGAAATATTTTACTTATCAGCAAATAAAGCTATTTAACAGATAACTTTAAAACTATGAGAACAAGTGTTTATTTTTTCAAATACATCCTGTAATTTGATTCATTCTATATGCCGAACAGTTTTGCTTTGAGGTTATAATTAAATCATACTTGAGAATAACCTTTTCTGCTCTGCAACATGATGCTAGCTGATTTAAAGATCCTTGAAGGACCTTGCATCCACATTGTGAGCAGTTGTTGGAAGTACCACAACTCTGCAGAAATCACAGGACCAGAACCTAGGGGTCAAATGCTTCAAGAGAAAACAAATGTAGTCGATGCATCAACGAGATGCAACGAGATGCATGGCGGAAGCAGCTCAAGCAACCGGCGCTCTCTGACAGGTGCACAAGAGCCCCATGGCTGCCGACCTGAATCCTGACTGCCGTTCAGCTGGATGACGACACACAGGCGATTCTTATTTTCTGTGTGCTGGCAAACACATCTGCACAACGAGAGCCAAGAGTGCTTACCTCTTGGGTTGGTGAGAGCATTAATTTAGTTAACGTAGGCAAGCCACTTGGAAGTGTATGTGCTGCTCTGTGTGGCTAAAACTCAAAACTGTATCCCCAGATAATGCCAAGGTCTCCATCTTTTATTTCAGACTTTGCGAGCCTTGAGAGTTTTAATAGCACCAGGAAAGTTTATCAGTACTAAAATGCGGTAATACACTAGAATGCAATTGGTACCACATTAAACCACCCACTCAGAAATAGCTAAAATACCATCTGCTTGTTATTACCATAATCTTCTCCTCTTAAAATTTCAGGAGCAATGTAATTAGGAGTGCCACAGAAGGTGCTAGTTGTATCTCCTGGACGTAATCCCTCCTTTTGTGGAAAGAAACAAACAACAACAAAAAAACAAATAAGTTCCAAAACTGCTTTAAATTTACCTTTCCTATTTCATTGTTTACGTAAGTTCAATTCTGTAGGTAATACACTAAGTTCATATAACATCACCACAACAATCGCCTGTACCATCTTTTTTTTTTTTTTTAAGAGAGGGGTCCTACTTGCTGGTTCACTTCCGAAATGCCGACAGCTGCCGGAGCTGAGTTCGGGATGCAATTGTAAGGCAGGAATGCTCTCTGGGTCTCCTACTGCATGACAGGAGCCAGGAACTTGAGCCGCGGCCACTGCCTCCCATGGTCTGCACTGGTAGGAAGCTGCACTCAGGAGCCAGCGCTGGGAATTAAATGCAGGCGCTCCAAGACAAACATGGGAATCTTAACCGTCTAGGCTACATTTTTGAGCCTGTCATTTTTTCCTTTTAAACATTTTGTTATTGATTTGAAAGGTGGAGTCACACACACGGGCCATCTTCTGCTACTTTCCCAGGCACATTCTCAGGTTCTCAGGATCAGAAATGGAGCAGCTGGGACTTGAACTATGTCTCCAACATGGGATGCCAGCATCACAAGTGGCAGCTGAACCCAATTCATGACAATGCTATCTCTATTTTTTTTAAAAGATTGTATCTATTTTTATTGCAAAGTGAAATATATATATATATATATATATATATATATATATATGTAGAAACAGAGAGAGAGAGAGAGAGAGAGAGAGAGAGAGAGAGAGAGAGAGAGAAGGAGGAGAGACAGAGCGGAAGATCTTCTGCCCAATGATTCTCTCCCCTCCCCAAGTGACTGCAATAGCCAAAGCTGAGCTGATCCGAAGCCAGGAGCCCAGAGCTCTTCCAGGTCTCCCACGAGGATGCAGGGTCCCACGGCTTTGGGCCATCCTCGACTGCTTTCCCAGGTCACAGGCAGGGACCTGGATGGAAAGTGGGGCTGCCAGGATTAGAACCGGTGCCCATATGGGATTCTGGCCCATGCAAGGCGAGGACTTTAGCTGCTATGCCACTGTACCGGGCCCTTTATATTTTTTTAAAAGCATGGTTTGCCACTAAAGAGCATGAAGAAAATCTGTCCTAAATAAGTGTTGCTAAAAAGCTCATTGAAGATATTAATTATATCCAAGATACTCTATAGTAAGCTAAGATTTAACAAATTTAAATTATGTAATAAAAATGAATAACATCTCACAAAGAAAATAAGCACTATTAAATTTCACCTACACATAAGCCACTGGTAAGACTGTAAGTGTTTCTTTCCAGTCAAGGTCAAATTTGCTTGGGCAAGCAGAGGAAGATGTCCTAAGTACTTAGGTCCCTACATCCATGTGGGAACCTTGGATGGGGATCCAGGATCCTAGCTTCAGCTCTGTTGAGTGCTGATCACTGTGGTCTTTGGGAGAGTGAATTGGCAGATGGAAGATCTCTCTATATATAACTAATTTAAATTTTTCAAAAATCTTGAAGAAAGGAAAAAGAAAGAAAACCAAGTTTTCTACCCACGCTTTCTTTGAGTCATCTAAACTAGTTCTGCAGAGATAATAAGAAATAACAGTGATTATGAGGTTATGTCAGCCACAGATATTTGGGGCACAATGTACATACTTTTCTTTGAATTTTAATACATTTTTAAATTTCCTAAATTGACAATTGTACCAATTTGTGGGTTAAAGTGTGACACTTCCACACATGTACACAATGTGCCCTGATCAAAACAGAGGAATCACCACTTCCCTTTTGTGGATATTACTTTACCAGTGGAGGCTTACAGGTTTAGCTTTCCATTTGTTCCTACAATACGCATGAGGTTATCCCTGACAGGGAGTTTCCTTATTAGGCTGAAGGAACGAATTCCTCCAACCTGACAATGATTTCATACCCCACTACATGTTAAATCACTATAAACACCAAGGAGAAATATCTAGCCAAAAAAAAATTTGATCATATTAGAATGTGCAAGAAGCAACTATGCAGGCCTGGCACAACATGTGTGGGGATCCCTTAAGGTTGTGTTCTGGTTGCTCCACTTCCCATCTAGCTCCCTGCTTGTGGCCTGGGAAAGCAGTGGAGGATGGCCCAAGCCTTGGGACCCTGAAACCATGAGGGAGACCCAGAAGAGGTTCCAGGCTCCTGGCTTTGGGTTGGCTCAGTTCTAGCCGTTGTAGCCACTTAGGAAGTAAACCAGTGGATGAAAGATCTTTCTGTCTCTCCTGTACTCTGTAAATCTGACTTTCCAATAAAAATAAACAAATATTTTAAAAGTTGCTTGATTAAAAAGAGAAATATTAGCCAATGTGAATCACAGAGGACACAAACCAGGAAATAGGAGAGGACCACACAACAGCAAAGGGGTACCTGGAGACTGACAGACACAGGAAAGCAGTGAACACAAGGCTGTGGTGACTGATTGATTACCCCAGCAGCCAGGTGGGAAGGAACTTTCACTGGGAGTTCAGGAGGTGAACCCAGAAGGGGAACTGCCCATCCTGCTTGTCTGATTTAACCAGGAGCAGAGACAGAGCAGCAGAAACAGGGTGGATTTTTTGACCCAGTCCGCCCCCCTAGAGCCTAATCAGATGTGTTTTGTTTAGGGAGGTAAGGGCGATGGACAGTACTGCACATGCACTAAGCTGGGAGAGAACTCATTTCTGGCTCAGAGAATGCAACAACGTGGCATCCTACAGTTTCCACTGAAGACAGGTCAGGGTAGCTCTCAGATCTGATGGCCAACAGATCAAGAACTCTGGTGGTGGCACATCAGGCACCATTTTGTAGAGTATGTAAAAGCTTTAAGACTGCAGGGACAACAGTGAGCTGTGCATGCGCTGAGCTGAGAGAAGACTCCCACAGAAAAATAATACCAACTGTGGCATTGTATGGGTTAAGGTAGGTTCTTGTGACCATCAGACCTAATGGCCAACAGGTTCTGGCAAGATCAGCACCAACAACAAGCTAGCTATATAAGACACCTGGTGTCTCTCTAATCCTGGGACCTGTTCCAACAGAAAATGGGAGAAAGGGTGTACAGACAATGGTGCAGCCTCAGCACAGGATCACAGGAGGTAGAGACTGGTGAGCTAGGAGCTGGACTACGGAGACCATGGTGGAAATCTAACATAAGAACGCAGACCTGGAGCTCACTGGAGGGAGTGGCATAACTGACTGCAAACAAGGAGCTGCGTACCAACTGCAATAACTGAAATTGAATTGTAGACCAGTAGGTGACAGAGCTTAGAAACCTGCCCCAAGGGGAGGAATCTGATAACCCAAAGTACAATGATGAAGAGCAAAAGAAGAGACAGAGGCACAATGAATATTACTGAAGACTCCCCTGCAAAGGAGCAAAACCTTTTGCCAACCTCAGAATTTACTGAGGAAGACATCGAGAAATTGGGGGAAGAGAATTCAAAACACTTGTCATAAAGCTTTTTATCAACAACGAGAAGCATGTAAAACAGGCATTTAAGGAACTCAAAGAATATGTCACACTGGGAAGGAATCAAATGAAAGCTAACTAAAAGCAAACTAAAAATACACTGGAGAGTCTCCAAAATAAAAGGAAGGAGGCAGAAGAAAGAATCTCAAAATTAGAAGACATTTCCTGTCACCAGGCGGAAGCAAACAGAAAGCTTGAAGCAGAGCTGGGTCAAGATAAAAAGAAGTATTCAAGAACTGGAGAACACTATTAAAAGGCCAAATGTAAGAGTTATGGGAGTCCCAGAAGGTGCAGAAAGAGAAGCTGGGTTTAAAAATGTATTTAATGAAGTAATAAGGGAAAACGTCCCTAATGTAGAGAAAGAATTGGAAAACAACATCCAGGATGGGCACAGAACTCCCAACAGCATTAACCAAAAGCCATCTTCACCATGACACATGATAATCAAGCTCCCTCAATCAAACATAAGGAAAAGATCCTTAAACGTGCACGTGAAAAAAAAAATCAACTGGAATGCCAATTAAACTAATAGGAGACCTCCCACAAGAAACTCTCTAGGCCAGAAGAGAAGGGAGAGACATAGTCCAGATTCTAAAAGCAAAAAATTGTCAACCTATGATAACGTACCCAGCAAAACTTTCCTTTGTCTTTGAAAATGAAATATAACTAGTCCACAGTAAAGAAAAGTTAAAAGAATATGTCTCTTCCAAACCTGCTCTACAAATGATACTTAAGGATGTTCTCTTGACAGAGAAGAGGAATAGCACCCACCAAAACCAAAGGCAAATGTGAAGAACATCCCAGTAAAATGACAACAGAAGACTAAATCAATGAAAAACCCATTGCTAAAATGACAGAACCAAAATACCACTCATTCATATTAACCCTGAATGTAAATGGATTAAACTCATCAATCAAACTTCACTAGTAGACTAGATTAAAAAACAAAACCCATCTATTTGTTACCTACAGGAGACACATTTCACCAACAAAGATCAGCAGAAGCTGTATCTCATGGATTCTGATTTTTGTTAGTTTCATCTCTTCAAAACAGTTTCTTCATATTAAATTTTGCACTGACTCATAGATTACACTGAAGCATCATTTCTTTCAAAAAGGATTCTTGATTTTCATGTCTTCAGCGAAACTTTAGGCACTCAGTAGCATGTTATTTAACTTCATGGTGTTTTTGATTTCTTTTTTCTGCCTGTTATCGATTTTGTTTTGTGGCTTTTCATTTAAGGGGATGTAGAGTAACTGTGTAATGGAGACTGTCATATCCAGATGTGAGGATGCAATGCAGTATGCATCTCTACTTCCAGACAAAGATGGACTTTCAACAAAACTGTTAACTGTATCTTGACAACAGGATGCTGGACTTTCTGCCATTGTCCATGGCCACATTGATGGACATGACTGTGTATGAAGAACTATACTACACTAATGATATAACAGAACTCAGTAAGGGAGGAGGAAATCGGGGAAGGGATAAGGGAAATCCCAGAGCCTAAGGAACTGTATCATAAAATGATAATAATAAAAAAAAAGTAAATTAAAAAAAAGATAATGAAGAAAAAATTACTTGATAACGAAGTTACTATTAATCCTTTTGTTCAGCTTTATTTTCTCTTGAAAATGGTAAGACTTCCACGGGTGCACCAAATGCTAGATATTAATATTTAAATGTAAAAGATATAGATGTTCAAAGAAAATCATGAATGCATAATTAAAGTCACTATCTAATGGCAAATGAGACTGATACAGTGATTGTTCTAATTCCCATCCAGCGCCCTCACTGCTGGCCCTGGAAAAGCAGGAGCGAACGTTCCAAGCGCCTGGGTTTCCACCTCCCGTATGGGACACACGAATGCGTCTCCAGGCTCCTGGTGGTGTCAGGGCTCGGCCTAGGCTGCTGTGGCCATTTGGGAAGTAAACTGGTGAATCTCTGTGTCTCTCCTACTCTCTCCCTCTAAGTCTGACTTGCAAATAAGTCAATCTTTTTTTTTCAAAAAGTCTTATTTTTGTACAAAAAGCTTTGAAATCAGTACAGCTTTTTCGTATGTATTTTCTATGAATTTGTTGGGTTTATTTTGGTAAACATTTATTTATTCTTATGTAAAAGGTAGAGTTACAGAAGGAGGAGAGATATAGACCTTCCATCCACTGGTTTACTCTTCAAATGGCCACAATGGCCAGAGCTGAGCTGATCTGAAGCCAGGAGCTTCTTTCAGGTCTCTAACGCGGGTGCAGTAGCCCAAACATGTGGGCTATCCTCTTTTGCTTTCCTAGGTGCATTAGCAAGGAGCTGGATCAGAAATGGAGCATAATTAATATTAAATTTCTTAGCTTATACCAAATTCCTGACCAAATATTTTAATATTATGAATAATGCAAACTTGTCTTCAACTGATTGGTTCACAACCCCAATAAACTTTTTATGGCAGAAAAAAAAAAAAAGAAATGGAGCAGCTGGCACTAGAACTGGCGTCCCTATAGGATGCTGGCACTGCAGGCAGAGGTTTAATGTGTATGCCACAGCACTGACCCTCTGTTTTCCCTTTTTAAACATGAACTCTACCAAGATAACTTTATGAGCAGCTGAAGATCTTTCCAGTATCCAAATACTTTTCCTTACCTTACACATGCCATAGTCAGTGAGTTTAATGTGCCCTTCAGAGTCCAGTAATACATTGTCCAGTTTCAAATCTCTATAAATTATGCCTCGCTCATGAAGATAATTTAATGCTAGACTGATTTCTGCAGAGTAAAATCTAAAATAAAAAGTAAAACATTTTATTCAAATTTTTAAATGGTAGTAGCAATTTACACACCTCAAAGGCTTCTCCCAACTGAAACAAAGCACCAATTATAAATCTTTTCATTCTATGATTTTAGCAACAAAAAACATCAAAGGCCAAAACACAAGTATAAAGGCTCCAGTTCACTGACATACCTTGACAAAGTTATTAATTTGAAAACTTCAAACAGGAGTTCTTAATTTGTGCCCTGAATCAGGTTTGGACATTCCAACCTCCTAGCAGGAAGGCAAAGCTGGACATCCTTGAGCCTCCCCATCTTGATCACCTCTCTAGAGACGAATGACACATTCCCAACTGCCCCAAAACTAAGACCCACTAGCACAATAAAAAGAATACTGAAAGTTGAGTATTCAAATCAAAAAGTCCACATCAAAACTTTTTTGTTAGATGAAGAATTGAGCTATTCTATAACCACAAGTAACAACATTTAAAAATAACCATCGACTCACTCATAATAATCCAGATTTTGGCCTTACTACTGAAAATGAAACAACCAAGGCAGATCCCAGCTGCTTCAGCGCCATATCATCATGACTGCGTTTGGAGGCAGACAAAGCAAACCTCCTTAGCCACTTTAAAATCCATGATTAGGAACCTGAGTTCCTATTTCACTCTTCGGCATTCAGAAGACAAAAAAAGGAAACCAGAAGTCATATTAAAAATTAGACTAGAATCCTGAAGACCAACTGAACAAAAAGAATTGAACGTTTGTATGTTCGCAATTCAAAATAACATCTGTGGCTTGCTACATATTATGTGACAAAGCTTGAATTTATACAATGAACACAAATGAATAGCAAATTACAATACACATATACTACAATAACTTATGTAAATTAGCTTTTAGCTAATCTCTATGTCTTACAAAGAAATAACCATTATAAAAATAATATCTACCTTCTTCAACCACTGCACATAAACAGTTACACAGCCATTAAAAACGCCAACATAAACAACAAATAACTTTACCTGGCATGTTCTTCAGGAAGTTTACGTTGTCGCTGCATATGAAACATTAGATCTCCTCCATTTACATACTCAATAACAAAGAACAACCTAGAACACAGGAGAGGGCCAATGAAGCCAACACCCAAACTAAGGCAGTGTCACCAACTTTCAAATCCTGCAGAGACCAGTCACAACACACACAGCACCCTCGGACTTGGCCTTTGGAAGATGCCAAGAATCTGGGGAAGATGAAGGGGAAATGAATCAACTACAATCTTCATTTGAGGATTTTTCCCATAGTTCAGTTCTAGGAAACTGTGTTTTTTTTTTTTTTCAAGACTTCTTCTCCAGTATGGCAATAGGCCACAACTGTACCTAGGCCAAGTGTTTTACTGTAGGAAGAAAAGCAGCTAACAGCTGGCAGGAATCCCGAGTCCAGTTAATGCCAAATCTATAGTGTGCCAGCATAATCACCTAGTATATTTTAGTTTTTCTTTTTTTCCCTAAAAATATTGGTGTGTGTGTGGGGGGTGGGGGTCCAGGTCTGTGAGCCACAGAACTGGGTGGTCTGTTGGCCCTGGGTGCCAAGCAAAACCCACTGGCCACCTGGTGGCAAGCTATGGGAGCTTGGTGTGCGGGGTTGCCCAGGGTGGAGGATGGCACAGGTGAGGGCGTACAAGGACATGAGGGCTCATGTTCAGGACTGGTGGTCTGATTGTACAGTTCCTGTGTCAGAGCTGGACCTCCTCAGGGGAAAAGACGGAGCAGTGGATGGCAAGCCCAGATACACGGAGGATATGGCAGCCCAATGAGGACTGCTGAGGACATCCAGTGCCATAGCAGAGGCAAAAGGGTACAACAAATTGGACAACAACCCCAATCAAATGATGACAGCAAATATCTGCGGAAATTGAGACTCTAACCTCAACTATGTTAGCCAGTGGACATTGGAAGGATTTCCTCATCCTTGGTTCAGTGAGATTGACAGCATTTAAGAAATATCAAAATATATAATAATAATAAAAATGATCAAAACCACTTAAGCAGACCCTCAGAACATGCTCCACATCAAGGACCCTGGGATGACACTGAGTGGCCCTGGTACTCAATGTCCCTGGGTACTGGGATGGTTGGGAGCCTGGGTGTGGCTTCTCTCCTCTTCTCCCAGATACAGGAAGAAGAAAATGTGTAAACAGCGTCTCACCTACTTTCCCCTGATCCTCAACCCTTCCCACCCTGATCAACTATGTAAACATCAAAAATAAAAAAGATTTCTTTATTTTTATTGGAAAGGCAGATTTGCAGAGAGAAGGAGAGACAGAGACGTTCAGTCATAAAACTAAAATCCTGACGGCTGATGCCTTGATGAAGGAGGCTAAGCCTCCATCGTGGCACTGGCATCCCACATGGGTGAGAGCCGGAGTCCCAGCTACTTCACTTCTGATTCAGCTCTCTCTGCTTCTGGTCTGGGAAGCAGTAAACAATGGCCCAAGTATCTGGGCCTCTGCCCCCATGTGGGAAACCCAAAAGAAGCTCCTGGCTTTGAACCAGTTCAACTCCAGCCATTGCAGCCATTGGAGAGTGAACCAGCAGATGGAAAATCTTTCCCTCTGGCTCACTGTCTCTCTGTATATCTGCCTTTCAAATAGTAATAATAATACAAAAATTTAAAACAAAACATAACTAGAATCATGGCAATATTTAAAATGGTGGGTATCTTTAGCCCTTGATATAATCTGGTTTTTATTTTTCTGCTTGAAGCATGTCATTTCCTAATGCTGATCCTGTCAGACTGGTACCACTGATTAGCAGGAGCATAAAATCCTGGTGCTCTTCTCCATGATTTCCACTTCTTTCACTGTAATAAGCAGGATATTATATTATACAAAAACAGACAAAGTTCAGTCATCACTCTTATTTTTTATTCTTACCTGCTTTCCGTCTGAAAGCAAGAATGCAGCCCAACCAGAAAGGGATGATTTGATGCTTGCTCAAAAACATGCTTCTCTGTTTGTACCCAGTCAATATCCTATTTTAAAATAAGAAAGAACTATGTCATCAAAATTAATAATAAATTTTGTTTTTAGCAATTCAATAATCACAAATGCAATACTTAAACAGGCTAACTATCAACCTAACATCAATTTATGTGCAAGGAGAAAAATCTTTGTACATAAATCCTTCAGCATTGCCAAATTCTCTGAAAAACTTTTATAAAACTGCTTGATTTCCTCTGATACTAACATAGTTTGATTTTCATGGCTTCTAAAAAACCTAATGGGGCCCAGCGTGATGGCTAAATCCTCAGCTTCCACAAGCTGGGATCCCATATGGGCATGGTTCTAATCCCAGCAGCTCCACTTCCCATCCAGATCCCTGCTTGTGGCCTGGGAAAGCAGTCGAGGACAGCCCAAAGCCTTGGGACCCTGCACCTGTGTGGGAGACCTAGAAGAAGCTCCTGGCTCCAATCAGCTTAGCTCCAGCCATGGTGGCTGCTTGGGCAGTGAACCAGTGGCAGAAGATCTTTCTCTATGTGATTCTGCTTTAAATTAATAGTAAATAAATCTTAAAAAAAAAAAAAAAAAAGAAAGAAAAAAACCTAATGAAATATGTCAAATTTAAGTATCTCTTAGAATCTGAAATATATATGTAAGAAAAATAGACTGCAATAACAAGGCACATTGGGGCATTTACTACAATATTATCTTTAAACATTTTAGCAGTTTAGAAATAATAAAACTTCACTGTGCTTACCTCATCATCATTGACAAGTTCTTTTTTCACAACTTTCATTGCATAAATACGATCCGTCTTTTTCAATCGAACCAATAGCACTTTGGCATAGCTTCCTCTTCCAATTACCCGGAGCAAATCAAAATCTTGAAGACCCAAACTGGAAGAAGCTTTGCCACTTTCCCTAGTGTTCATTGCCTGCGGAGAATGTTTACATCAAAAAGTCAACCTTAAAAAAATATTTACATACTATGTTTTTAAATACACAGTCACACCAACAATAATTTTAAACATAAAAATATTTTAAGCTGGCAATTCTTTTCTCACATCATTCAAATCACGTCATCTAGTGTGCACCCATGTGGGAAAACTTGGAAGGCTCCTGGTTTCAACCTGACCCAACCCTGGCCACTGCAGCCATTTGGTGAGCAAGCTGGCAGCTGGGAAGACCTCTCTGTCTCTCTCTAACTCTGCCTTTCAAATAATTAAAAATAAGTTTTAAACATAAATAATTACAGGAAGAAAGTCAAAGTGGGACCAAAAAGTGCAAAGCATGACATAATCTCTTTCATAGTATAAGCTCTTTTTAAAGGGTTAAAAAAAGTGTCAGTTGAAATACTTAATCCTTCATATTTTTCAATGTGCAACCTTACAAAATGGAATTATATCTATATTCTAATGTTTTAGAAAATACATTATAATTTTAGATTGCTATCTTAAAATTAAAATAGATCATATTACTAAATTATTTTTTCTAAGTTAAATAAATAAATGAGTTAAACAGCAATTACTAAACCAATCACTAATCTACAGTCACTGACAATCAATCAGTCCTGTTTTACAACCCAAAACTCCAAGTAGGTCAATGTGTCAGATTGTGTGTAGATTGTTCAGTCTTATTAAAAATACGAAGGAAGAGTACACCGTAAGATAAATTATCTTACCTCCTTTTCTTCACCAACTTGGTCCAAACTCTCATGACTTGAGGGATTATATGGAATTACTAAAAACACAATTTAAATGAATGAAAAACATTAATTCACCTAATAATGAGTGTGACATGAAGTTTTTTTCATGACTTAAAAATTTTATTTCTAAGTTTTCATAATTTAAACCTGCATACTTGCCCTACAAAAATATAAAGCATTATAATTTTTAGTTTGAATAAAGAGAGCAACTAGCAATCTGATATCCAAGTAGTGCTCTGAAGAAATATTTGCATTATTTTTTACACACTGCTTTTAGAATTAAATCAAATATAAGGTTAACTCTAAATTCCACCAACCCTCCAGCATGAGGTAATGTTTCATTTTCCACATCCTTCATTCTCAAAATGTTTCTGACTACCAGGAAAAGTCAAGAATAGAACTGACAAAAATGAGACTTGTACTTAAAGCTACTTGGGTGGTAAACATCTGGCTTAGTGGTTAAGATGCCTGTGTCCTGCATCAAGCAGACTCTGGGAGGGAGCAGACAGTTCAAGTGCAAAGCCAGGACCGAGTTCCCGTCTTTTTGGTGGGGGAGCCCCAGCTTGTTGGAGGCATTTGGGGCATGAAACTAGCAAATGAGAAGAGCTCTCTCTCAAATATACAAATACCAATTTTCTAGCGCTAGTTTGGGTGACATCAAACTGTATTTCGCATCCTCAAGCTCCTTCCATGATACTGCATTCTGTCCTTCCAAACAAACGCCCTGCCTTTCTGTTCTTGATTCAGTCCAGGGCAGATTGGGATACTCTAACCTCCTTAATTCATCTCCAAATTTCCTAACTTTAAGGTCTTCATCTACCTATCCTATCCTGTCAACTCATATCATCTTTTCAGAAATTCCCTTGCTTTATTTCTCCTATATTAAACGTCAATATTTGATAATAAAGGCTTTAAGAACAAACAGATTGCTTGAATACAATCAACATAGTCTACAAAAATGAAGTCTGTTTTTTCATCATGGAAAAAAATCTAAGTTTGCTGAATACAAAGGAGACTTGGAAAAAAATTATATCAACTAGAAGAGACAGTCATTTAAGCAACACAGTTATTTTTTTAGAATGCCAAATACATATGTTAAATAGTGTTGACTAAAATGTTCATCAGACACCTACTTTTGAGAACATAGATGTTTCAACTGTGGGCAAGAGAGGAACCTGAAGAAGTCTCTCAAGGTTACTTCACTAATGCACCACAGTTCAAGCAGAGGACACGCTTACCTGGCTGAGGATGGTCTGAATGCATGGACTGGTCCATGGGCATAATCGGTTCCTAGGAGCAATTGCAAAGACACAGTGACTGAGTGCATGCCTTTCAGACCCACCACCTCCATACCTGCAGATGCACTGCTAATCGGCATTTAAATTAGAAACACATCTACCAGGTGAGAACTGCATTGTTTTACTTTTATAAAATCATTTGATGTGTCTGTGAATGAAATAATGCTAGTTATATCTTACAGAAAAACACAAAATTAAATTACAGATCAGCAAAGTCAAACTTAAACCCTAACTACACTGATTTCTTTCTTTCTACTCTTCCTTCACACTCTAAAAAAGCCAATATTAAGGAAAAAACAAAAATCACAAATGTAATTTATCCTGCTTATTGTGGATATTTTTAGGTGTCTACATTATAGTGATTTTTCTTCTAAAAAATTATTTATTTTTATTGGAAAATCAGATATACAGAGACCAGGAGAGACAGAGAGAAAGATCTTCTGTTCAATGATTCACTCCCCAAGAGGATGCAATGGCCAGAGCTAAGCTCTTGAAATCAGGAGCAAGGAGCTTCTTCCAGGTCTCCCATATGGGAGCAGGTTCTCAAGGCTTTGGGCCGTCCTCGACTGCTTTTCCAGGCAACAGACATGGAGCTTATAAGAAGCAGGGCTGCCAGGATTAGAACCAGCACCCATATGGGATCCCAGCATGTGCAAGGTGAGGACTTGCTAGGATTAGACTTGCTGGGCTACCACGCCGGGCCCTACAGTAATTCGCCTTTAAAAACAGTTCCTTCACTCCAAGTAAATCATGCTTAAAATAAATGATGAAGAGTTGAAGGTAACATGAGTCTTCTTTTAAAGTCCTGTGTGATAAGCAGCAGCCAGTAATGAGCAGTGAAAGATGCAAAGTAATCACCGATTTTACTACCAATAAAAACAAGGAATAAACATTTGCTTTCACATGCCCTTAAACATTTTCCTTCACACATTCAGAAGTTCTAGACTTCCCTATCGATGCTGAAGTTCCTGGCTTCGGCTGGGTCCACTCCAGCTGATGTGGCACTTGACGAGTGACCACCAGATGAAGATCTTTGTTTCTCTTCATTTCTCTGCCTTTCAAATATATAAAAAATTTTAATGCGATATTTGCAACTCAGTATGTCTACTTCTGAATCCTTTAAGGAAGTAAGATTTTTCTCCTAGGAAATTTATCATGATATTCTTTATATGAAATTTTAGAAAACAACTCAAATACTCAGTCACAAGGATAAGTTACAAAAGTCAAATAGAGCACTATAACAAACTAATACTAAAAAGGATGGGGATATGTACAGATAAAAAAGATAACAAAAATATAGTGTTCAGTGTAAAACAGAAAATAGAAAATTGTGCTTATACGATCTCATTGTTGTTAAAAATGTATATAAAAGACAGTCACGGGGCCTGGCGCGGTGGCGCAAGCGGTTAAGGTCCTCGCCTTGAACGCCCGGGATCCCATATGGGCGCCGGTTCTAATCCCAGCAGCCCCACTTCCCGTCCAGCTCCCTGCCTGTGGCCCGGGAAAGCAGTCAAGGACGGCCCAAGGCTTTGGGACCCTGCACACGCGTGGGAGACCCAGAAGAGGCTCCTGGCTTCGGATCGGCATAGTATCGGCCGTTGCGCTCACTTGGGGAGTGAATCATCGGATGGAAGATCTTCCTCTCTGTCTCTCCTCTCTGTATATCCGCCTTTCTAATAAAAATAAATCTTAAAAAAAAAAAAAAAAGACAGTCACATCTTGGGCCTGGTGCAGTGGCCTAGTGGCTAAAATTCTCCCCTTGCATAAGCTGGCATCCCATATGGGCACCAGTTTGTGTCCCGGCAGCTCCACTTCCCATCCCATCCAGCTCCCTGCTTGGAAAAGCAGTAGAGAATGGCCCAAAGCCTTGGGACCCTGCACCCGCGTGGGAGACCAAAAGAAGCCTGTTTCCTGGCTCTAGATCAGGCCATTGCAGCCGCCTAGGGAATGAATCAGTGTGCGGCAAATCTTCCTCTGTCTCTCCTCCTCTCTGTAAATCTGACTTTTTCAATAAAAATAAATAAATATTTTTTTAAAAAAGACACTGAGGAATAAATGCTTGAGTGACAAACAAGCAAAATAAACCAAACTAGAAACTAGAAACTACTGAAAACAAATCCAACTGTAACATAAAGGAAACAAAGCAACATATTAAACCTAACTCTGCAGAATATGATTCTGCAGTATTTTTAGTGACAAAAAACAATGCTTCTGCTACAAGACAAATGTAAGGATTGCGATGGTAAGAGGGGTAAATGGAGAGGCCAGCAAACAACACAAAAATTCAGTTACAAATGGATTTCAATTGGTTCCTAACTCCAATGAAATTAGAGACACAATTACACTTATAAAACAACGAATTCTAAATAAACATTTCCTAAAAGGATAAAAATTTATTGGGATATCTGAGATGTATTTCAAATAACTCCGAGCAAGGGTCGGGGAAGTACTTGGGAATTTGGATAGCACAATCTGTCAAGAACTGCTAGCTGAAGCTGGGTAACTAGTATGAACAGAGGCTTACTACATTGCTGCAATATTCTTACACATGCCAAAATATATTCTTGTATAAAAACAAATTACATGAACTCAGTAGTGGACTCGGGGCAGGTGAGCAGCACCCCAGGGCCTGTCACAGACTCGGCCGCAGACATGATAGCTGTGAACTGTCCCAGGAATGGGGTTTGGGAATGCTGAGGAAATACATTGCAGGTGAGGAATGACTTCTGGGGACTTCCATGGACTAGGCCACCGAAGTCACAGGTGGTTTGGAGAGAGGGAAGCTGAAGGACATGTCTGGGACAGACTAGGACAGCAGTCCACGTGGGCTAGCTAGCACTCGTGCACATGAAAGCCAGGACTTGGGACCTGTTCCGGCAGGAATAGGCCACAGTATCCATCAGTGAGTGTCAGGGCAGAGGGTAACCCATGACACGTTAGGTTGGGCCATGACACTAACCAACACATGAGAGAACAGGGTCTGGGGAAAGATTCTGAAGGGAATTTATGGGCTCATACCTGTAGGACTGATGGTCTGGGTGAGAGCTGGCAGTGGTGAAGGCCAAGCTAGGCACGAGCAGAGAACTCACCAACGCTCATGGTAACAAGTTCAGAGTAGGGGAGGTTGCCCCAAGCTGCAGCACCCACAGGCACAACCAAGAATTGGGTGTAGGGACGGGCTGGAATACAGCATCCATCAGCACTCACCAAGAATGAGGTTGGGGGTTCAGTATGCTGGGCAGGGCCACAGCATCTACTGAGACACGTGAGATCCAGGTCTGGGAGCGGGCCCCTACTAAGCTGAAGCTCCTGCTGGGGAGCCTGAAAGTTGGGGCTAGTTGTAGGCCAAGCCAGGCAGAGATGCTCCAATTTTCAGCAGGGAGGACCAGGCAAGGCCAGGTCAAGTCATAGCACACACAAGCATACATGGGAACCAGGATGGGTGTGGGCCATCATGGGGTAGGCTTCTGTACCTGCCAGTTTGCATGAAAGCTGGGGCAGGCTGGTCTGGGACAGGCTGGAATAGGGTAGGACGCAGCAATCTGATGGCAAACGTCAAGACAGAGGATGGGTTATGCCAGGCTGGTGAGAGCAACGACTGGCAGGCATATGCAAGACTTGTGGCTGGTGGGGCCCGGTGCGGTGACCTAGTGGCTAAAGTCCTCGCCTTAAACGTGCCGGGATCCCATATGGTTGCTGGTTCTAATCCTGGCAACTCCACTTTCCATCCAGCTCCCTGCTTGTGGCCTGGGAAAGCAGTTGAGGACAGTCCAAAGCTTTGGGACCCTGCATCCATTTGGGAGACCCAGAAGAGCTCCTGGTTCCTGGCTTAGGATCGGCACAGCACCGGCCATTGTGGTCACTTGGGGTGTGAATCATCAGATGGAAGAGCTTCCTCTCTGTCTCTCCTCTAATCTGTATATCTGCTTTTCCAATAAAAATAAATATAAATAAATAAATAATAATAGTAAAAATAAAAAGACCTGTGGCTGGGGGGTGGGCCTGATTGGGGGGCTAAGGGGACACTCCAGCTGTCCTCTGGTTCCCACTGTTGAGTATGAGAGCCAGAAAGGGGAAGGTTTACAACAGGACTGGGACTAGGGGTTGGGCTAGGCTGGACTAGGTCGCAGCACACACCAGCACAACTGGAACTCTAGGTAGGCAGGGCTGAGCCAGGCTGCAGCACTTACCGGCAAATATTGAGGCGAGGCAGGTCATGACCGACTGGTGGGCAGCACCCACCAGCATATGCAAGACTCCAGGGGGAGGGTGAGCCTGGCAGGGGGCACTGCAAGGGCTCCAGGCTGGGCTGGGTAACTATCTGCTGCTACAGATAGTCAGATTAAACACAGGCTGGCCGGGCTTTGCCACAGTTATCATCTGACAAGTGCCAGGACTTGGGACAAGTACTGTCCAGGCAGACTTCAGTACCATTTGGAAAGTGCAAGATCTGGGGCCTAATAGGGAAGAGGGGTGCCAGGAGGGAAATTATGGACATTCCTCTGATGGGCTGGACTCCCACTGGTAAGTGAGAGAACCAGGGATGGGGGCCGGCCTGGCTGGACAGGTGGTAGCACCTGCTAGTATTAGTGTGGGCTGGAGAGTGGGGTCGATTGGGCTAAACTAGGTTACAGTACCCATTGGTGTGTAGAAGAGCCAAAAAGGATGTGGGTGGAACAGACTGAACCAGTCTGCTGCACACACTGGCATGTACAGGAACCAGTGCTAGGGGCAGGCCTGGTGGAAGTACCTAGCTGTCACTGTACTAGTGTACATGAGGGCACAGTGTGCAGTGTGCAGGGTTGGGCTGGGCCGCAGCATCTGTTGGTTTGCATATGAGACGCGGCTAGGGACAGAACTGACCAGGCAACTGCAACAACTGGGTTGTGTGTAGCCTGATGTGGGTGACGAACTGAGCCGGACCTCACACTGACTGGCACACACAGCAGTCCGGTCTGGGGTCACCTCAGGAGAGGTCTCTTTGGGGACTCCCAACTGGACTACTGGACTCAAAACTCCAACCACAGGGAAAATCACAGGGTTTGTGGTCTGACCTTGAAATGTTTGTATCGGAATTGGGCCTCCTAGACTGTTGAAGCTTGTGCAGTTCACAGCATGCCCAGATGCATAAGGCAGACACGACAGCTCACTGAGGCCTGCAGAGGACATCTATTACCATGGCAGAGGACAGAGAGCAGAACAAACTGGACAGCTCTCCTGGCAAAGCTTTAACAGCAAGTTATCTGTGTGAGTGGAGACTTAGGTGGACTATGTCAGCCAATGGATCCTGGAAGGATTTCCTCAACCTTGGAGCAACGAAATCAAGAGTGTCTCGGAACGAACAAATCCTCTTAAACAGTACCATAGGAACATGTTCCACATCAGAGATCCATCCCCATCCACAGGTACTGATGCAGTTAGGCTGCTGGGAACAGCCCTCTTTCCTCTTCTCCTCTCCTCCGGATACACGAAGAAAAACAAAAAAAAAGGAAGCAACTGTCTCATCTACTTTCTCTCTTCCCTTGTCCCTCCCCACCTTAATACAGTGGTCCTTCTCAACTATGTAAACATTATCAAGAAGATAAATTTATATATTAGAAAATTTTAAAAATTAGAAAGTTTTTACATATAAATTTGCATAGGGAAAATTCTGGAAGGATATATACAAACAAAATGTTTTTCTTTGCCTGCCTGCATTCTCTATTTTTCTGCAACAGATGCTCTAATTACACTTAAATAGAAAGCAAAACAAACCAACCAACCCTCATAATTTTAAATGTTCTTTTCCCTGGCTGTTTAAATAGCAAATACAATAACTCTGAATAGATGCTACAGGGATCTGGCATTGTGGCCCAGAAGGTTAAGCCACTGTCTGACAGTGCATCCAATATAAGCAATGGTTTGTATCCTTACTGCACTTCTTCCCATTCAGCTCCCTGTCAATGGCACAGGAGAAGCAGAGGAAGATGGTCCAAGTATATGGGTCCCTGTGCCATGTGGGACACCTGGATGAAGCCCCAGCTTCCTGGATTTGGCTTGGCCCACTGATGGTTGATGTGGCCAACCAGGGCATGAGCCAACAGATGGAAAATCATTTCTCCTTCTATCTCCGTAACTGTGACTTTCAAAATAAATAAATAAATGTAAAATCAAGAAACTCACACACAGGAGAAAAAAATTCTTAAATGCTTCTCCTCTACATCCTCCTAATTTGGACCTGAGGATTTAACAGCAATTCAACCAGAATTTTAACATCCTAGAAACCAATGTCATGATAGTCATTTCAAGTTCCAAAGTTCATAATATGCTAATCTGAACATAAAGTTTTCCTATCCACGTTGCTTAATAACTTTCTGAAACAGCTGATTCTTTAACATCTCTATATCCTAGTTCCTGTTTTAGTAGTTATTATCAAGCATGGCGAATTTAAAAGAAAAAAATACAACTCTATCTTACCGGTGGCAAAGAATGTCGTCCACATTCAATTGTGACGAGTTTGTGGCACTTCTTATGAACCAGAAGTTTGCAGTTGATGCACTTATATCCTTGGCGGCCAAGTCCCCATATTCGGTCTGTGCAGATGGCACAGTGAGCACGCTAGAAAAAGTAATTCCACAATATTTTATTAACAAAAATGAGTCATAATCATTTCCTACCAGTCTGCTTATAAAATAGTGAAAATAAATGGTTTCTCCAACTTAATTCTTTTCATCATGGCATAAACTTCCAGTTCATGGCTAAACAAAACAAGATTTCCTCATATGTAATTTTTCAAAAGCTATGAGGGTTCAGTAAAAAATAACACAAGGCATACTCTTTCTAAGTTGAAAAGTTCATAGTACAGCGTTGGCCATACATAGTACATCAATCCTCTGACTTCGGTGCCTGCATTCCATATAGGTACTGGTTTTAGCTCCAGCTGCTCTCCTTCCAGTTCCCTGAACATAGCATAGGAAAACAGTGGAGGATGGCACAAGGCCTTGGGCCCCTGTAGCCATGTGGGAGACCCACAAGAAGTCCCTGACTCCTAGCTTTAGACCAGCATAGCTCTGGCCATTGCACCATACGGGGAGTGAACAAACAAATGGAAGAATTTTCTCTCTCTCTCTCTCCCTCTCACTCTGTGTGTGTGTGTGTGTATAAGCCTGGCTTTTATGTGAAATAAAAAAAAATCACATATAAAAAAAGTTGAGAGTAATGAAAATAAAAAGTTAATTAAGATTGAAATCCTTGGGCCCGGCACGGTGGCGCAAGCGGTTAAGGTCCTCGCCTTGAACACCCAGGATCCCATATGGGCGCCGGTTCTATCCCTGGCAGCCCCGCTTCCCTTCCAGCTCCCTGCTTGTGACCCGGGAAAGCAGTTGAGGACGGCCCAAGGCTTTGGGACCCTGCACCCGCATGGGAGACCCAGAAGAGGCTCCTGGCTTCGGATCGGCATAGTATCGGCCGTTGTGCTCACTTGGGGAGTGAATCATCGGATGGAAGATCATCCTCTCCGTCTCTCCTCTCTGTATATCCGCCTTTCCAATAAAAAAATAATAAAAATAAATCTTAAAAAAAAAAAAGATTGAAATCCTATGGCCTTCTAGTCTATTCAGAGGTCAAAATGAAGCACTGCTTTATTAAAACATAATACCAAAAGTGATTTTCCTATAAGTCTTATTACATATCAGTACTGGGGCTGGCATTAGAAATTAGTAGAGTAAGCATCTGCCTGTGGTGCCAGAGACCCATATGGGTGCTGGTTTGTCCTGGCAGCTCCACTTCTGATGCAGCTCCTTGTTAATAGTCTGGGAAGGAAGCAGAGGATGGCCCAAATCCTGGGGCCCCTGCATCCATGTGGGAGACCCAAAGAAAGCTTTTGCTCCTGGCTTTGGATCAGCTCAGCTCCAGCCACAGAGTAAAACAGTAGGGAATATCTCTCTGTTTCCCCTTCTTTCTTTGTAACGTTGCCTTTCAAATAAAAATAAATAAATCTGGGCCCGGCGCGGTGGCGCAGTGGTTAAGGTCCTTGCCTTGCACGCCCAGGATCCCATATGGATGCCGGTTCTAATCCCGGCGGCCCCACTTCCCATCCAGCTCCCTGCCTGTGGCCCAGGAAAGCAATCAGGACGGCCCAAAGCCTTGGGACCCTGCACCCACGCGGGAGACCCAGAAGACGCTCCTGGCTCCGGATTGGCATAGCACTGGCCGTTGCGCTCACTTGGGGAGTGAATCATCGGCCGGAAGATTTTCCTCTCTGTATATCTGCCTTTCCAATAAAAATAAAATAAATCTTTAACATAAATAAATAAATAAATAAATAAATAAATCTATCTTAAATATGAGTACTGCTAAGAAAAAAAGTTTGGGGATCTCAGGTGGTGGTTTTTCTGTGCATTGAAGAATTTAGGACATAAATTCGCAGTTAACAAAAGATATTGAAATTATGGAACTCAGGAGACAGACTGCCTATTTTAAAGCTTTGGCTCCACCAAATGTGTCACCTGGGGCAAGTTACTTAATTGCTGTATGCTTCAGTTTTCTTATCTATACAACAGAAATATAAAGTTCCCATTTCACAGAGTGTGTACAAGGACTTCATGAGGTAGAGAAGTGAAGCAGTTGGAAAGGGCAGGGTACACAGTCAAAGCTAGACAAGTCTTTGCTATTAGTATCTTTCTGTATCATAAAAATAAATTCATAGCATTAAATAGTTTGCACCATAAACTAGGTTTGGTTCCTAGGCACCCGGAAATGTTTTTCAAAATTTAAATATTCTTATTGCTAGAATCATCCCAAATTTAATCATTGTATTTAAAGCTTCTTTTGTCATTAAAAATTATACATATACTGCCCCAGGCAAGCAATCAAGCTCAGCCCCACTGACTATAAAAGGAAACAAGACTTAATTACCAAACTATGTTTCTCTCATAGGAGAAAGAAAAAAATTAAGCCAAAGCCAGAAATTGTCAGCATGCAATAAATGTGTTTACCCTGTTGAACCTCTTGGCTTGAAAGGTATGGCCATTTGCACAATAAAGCTTTCTCCAGCGGCGTGCGCCTCTCCGATAGATGGATTCTGAAGAGAGATTACAAATTAAAAAGAAAAAAAGCCAAGTCTGAGTAAAAGTCACTTTTTAATTAAACCTGTAATTTTTTTCATTATATTCATTGCAAGTATATATATATATTGCTTAGACATTCAGAACTGAAAAAGTAAAAGTTTCATCAAGGGCATAGACAAAAATTATAACCTTGGCCTTCAGTACTGACAGCATCTATGGAACAAACTGGCAGGTGGGATCTTGTTTATCACTCCAATTCCTAATAAAAATTAACTTTAAAAAGATCACAAAATGTAAATATTTGGGGGTTGGCACAGTGGTGTATTTAGCTAATCCTCTGCCCTACAGCACCGCATCCCATATGGGTGCTGGTTCCAGACATGCCCGCTGCATTTCTAATCCAATTCTCTGATTCTGGCCTAGGAAAGCAGTAGAGGATGGCCCAGATCCTGGGGTCCTTGCAACCAGGGGAGAGACCCAGAGTAAGCTTCTGGCTCCTGGCTTCAGACTGACCCAGTGCTGGCCTTTGCAGCCATCTGGAGTCAGCAGATGGAAGATCATTTTGTCTTCCCTCTCTCTGGGAATGGACCTGTCAAATAAAAATCAACAAAACTTAAAAAATAAGTGACAAACTACACTGCATATGGAAGGCAGTAACTTATAAACAAACAGCTGCTTGTGTATATAAACACATCAAAATAGTGGAATGCTACTTCCAATTCACCCCATTAATAAAAATTCCCATAACAATTGCTAAGGGAAAATGATGACGTATTTAAAGGTAAAATGTTATGTTAGTTGGTCTGGAATAGCATAACAAAAAAATTAAAATAAAACAAGCATATTTTAACATACATATGCATGCCTATGTGTAAGAGAGACAAATCAAACCTAAAGCAAACAGGGAAAATGCTAAATGGAAAATCTGAGCATGACTTATATGAAGATTCTTATTTTAAATGTGAGTCCAATATATCTCTAGGTTTAAAATATCCAAACTGGGAATCAACATGGTGGAACAGGGTAAGGACACATTTAAACAGATGGAGAATCATTGGCCAGGGTGAAAAACAGACAGCACATTCTAGGAAACAGGAGAAGACAGGCCAACGGCAGAGGGGCACCAGGAGACTGACGGACACAGGAAAGCCATGGACACAACGATGTGGTGTAGCAGTGACCAGATACCACGGTGGCAGTCATGAGCAGAGTTCTGAGTTCCAACAGCAGCCAGGTAGGAAAGGGAATTCACTAGGAGCTCAGTAGGTGAACCCAGGTAATGAAGTGCCCATGCTGCAGATTTATTTGATTCAAACAGGAACAGACCCCAAACAGGCGGTGCAGAAACAGGGTGGATTTCACAACCCAGACCCCCATCAGAGCCAAATCAGGCAATATTGTATGAAGGGAGGTAAAGGCTGTGGGACTGTGCATGGACCAAGCTGGGAGCAAACTCATTTCTGGCTCAGTGCATTGCATCGACATGGTCCTGCAGGTTCTATCGAAAATAGGTCAGGGTAGACTCAAGACATGATGGCCAGCAGATCCAGAACTCCAGCAGTGGTACATCGGGTGTCAATGTTGTACAATGTGGCAAACGCTGTGACACTGGAGGGACAACAGTGAGTTGCCCATGCACAGAGCTGAGCTGGAAGCAAACTCACTTCCAGTTCAGTGCACTGCACTGGTCCCACATGGAAAATAATACCAACTTTGGCACCATAGGGGTCAAAATAGGTCCGGGTAGCCCTCAGACCTAACGGCCAGCAGGTTCTGACAAGATCAGCACCAACAACATGATAGTTATTTATGATACCTGGTATCTCCCTAATGTGGGAACTCCTCAAACCAGAAGTGGGAGAAAGGGGGGACAGACAATGGTGCAGCCACAGCAAGGGATCACAGGAGGTAGAGAGTGGCAAGAAGAGTTGGGGCTACAGAGACCATGGTGCAAGCCTAACACAAGGATCCAGACCAGAATCTTGCTGTTGGGAGTGGCACAAGTGACTGCAAACAAAGAGCTGCGTCCCAACCATAATATGTAGAATCAAACTGTACACCTGTGGGTGACACAGCTTAGAAACTTGCCTTAATGAAAAGAATTTGTTAACCAGAAGTACAATGACCAAGAGCAGAAGAAACAGGGGCACAATGAATGTTACTGAAGACTCCCCTGCAAAGGAGCAAAAGCCTTTGCCAGCCTCAGAGTTAACCAAGGAATACATGAAGGATGTAGAAGAAGAACTTTAAAAACTTGGTATAAGGCTTCATTATCAACAATAAGAAGCAATACAGGAAATTAAGGAATATCTCACACAAGGAAAAAGAACACTAAAACAAAATCAAGCAGAATTATTAGAAATGAAGAACACAATGGAGCAAATAAAAACTGATTGGAAAGTCTCAGTAACAAATTAAATGAAGCAGAAGAAAGAATCTCAGAATTGGAAGATATTTCTTGCCCAATAGTGAAACAATCAAAAAGCTGGAAGAGGAACTGAGACAAACTAAGAAAAGTATTCAGGAATTAAGGGACACTATCAAAAAGCCAAACATAAAAGTTATGATAGCTCCAGAAGGCACAGAAAGAGCTGGGTTTAAAAATGCATTCAATAAAATAATAAAGGAAGACTTCCCTAATCTGAAGAAAGAATTGGGAAACAACATCCAGGAGGGGCACAGAACTCCCAACAGGATTGACCAAAAGCATAAAACATGATGACCAAGCTCTCTTGAGTAAAACATAAGGCAACACCCTTAAATATACATATGAAAAACATCAAAGACCTATAGAGAACAGCAATCAGACTCACAGCTGACCTCTCACAGGAAACTCTACAAGCCAGAAGAAAATGGAGTGACATTCCAGATTCTAAAAGCAAACAATTATCGGCCCAGGATAACATACTTTCCTTTGTCTTTGAAAAAAAGACAAGATGACAAAGCTATCCTTTGTCTTTGAAAATGAAATAAAATTCTTCCACAGTAAACAAAAGCTTAAAGAATACACCTCTTCCAAACCTGCCCTACAAATGATACTTACAGATGTTCTCTTGACACAGAAGAGGAACAGCACCCACCAAAACCAAAGACAAACGTGAAGAACATCCCATTAAATCATCAATAGAAGACTAAATTACACAATGAAAAACCCACAATGAAAATGACAGGACCAAATTACCACCTATTCATATTAACCCTGAATGTAAATGGCTTAACCTCATTAATCTAATGTCATTGGTTAGTAGACTGGATTAAAAACAAAACCCATCTATCTGTTGCCTACAGGAGACACATCTCACCAACAAAGATCAGCAGAAACTGTATCTCATGGATTTTGATGTTTTTGCTTTTATTTCATTTCCTCAAAACATTTTTTTTCATATTAAATTCTTCACTGTCTCATAGGTCACACAGTAGCATCATTTTCTTCAAGAAGGTTCTTGATTTTTATTTCTTATCAACATATTAGATATTCAGTAGCATGTTATTTAATTTTATGGCATTGTAAATTTTTATTCGCCTTCTTGTTGATTTTGTTTTGTGGCCTTTCATTTAATGGGATGTACAGTAACTCTGTACTGGAGACTATAATATGTAGTAGCATGTTATTTAACTTCATGGTGTTTTTAATTTCTTTTTTCTGGCTGCTGTTGATTTTGTATTGTGACTTTTAATTTAAGGGATGTATAGTAACTGTGTAATGGAGACTATCATATCCAGAAATGAGAATACAATGCAGTATGCATCTCTACTTCCAGAATAAAGATGGACTTTCAACAAAACTGTTAACTGTATCTTGAATATAGGATGCTGGACTTTCTGCCATTATCCATGCCCACAATGATGGACTTACAAACTGTTTATGAAGAAGTATACTATAGTAATAATACAGGGGAAATCAGTGAGTGGGAGGGACAAGGGGATTTGCACAGCGGGAAAAGGAAATCCCTGAGCCTATGGAACTGTATCATAAAACCACAATAAAATAATGAGAAAAAAGAAGAAAAAAAAAAGAGAGAAAAATGTTTAAACCAAAAAGATAGGAAGACAAATAGCTTAAAATTATTTTTATTTAAGATGTCCTGTAAGTTGTAACTAAGAGCTATCTGAATTTCATCTGTTAAAAGAACAATTTAGTCAGTTGCTAATATTTAATTCTACATTCTGAAAAACAGAAAAAAAAAATGAACGTAGGGCTGAAGCTTGGCCGGCCAGGTTAAGTCACCGAGTGTGGCCCTGGCATTCCGTATGGGCAGCAGTGCGGAGTCCCAGCTGCTCAGCTTCTCATCTAGTACTCTGCCAATGCATGTGGGAAAGCAGCAAAGGAGGGCTCAGGTTGGGCCCCTGCACTCAACTGGGAGACCCAGAAGAACCTCCTCATTTTGGCCTTGGTCAGTCTGTCCTGGCTGATGAGGCCATTTGGAGAGAGAACAAGCAGATGAAATGAAAGGTGTTTGTATTGTTCTTCTGCGTTGTTCTTCTCTCTTTCCTGCTCTGTCTTCCAAATAAATAAATAAATACATAAATAAATATTAAATAAATAGCAAAGTGAATTTAAAATTCTATTTCCTATTACTTTTCACTTGTACTATCACATAACAACTTCTCCTGAACACAAAGCATATGAATACTCACTGTCTTCTCCTGGACAAGGCATTCCAGGACGTTCTGGTACACAAGGGAATACTGCAAGGAAATAAAATCAGTTAACAGTATATTTAGAATTTAAATTCCTCACCTAGAACAAGACACTCGGCACACAGTTAATATTAGTTGAAGGCATCCATTTTCCCAAGGCTACATAAAAGCTGTTCATAAAAACAAGCATATGTACAGACAAACATCAAAATTTCAGAATTAGTCATTTTAGTTCCCGTTATATCACTACTTTCATCCTTAAAAAAAAAAAACAATTTTTTCAACACATTTGCTACAACAACAAATTACCAAAATCTATGCAAATATGAAACATACAATATTAGTGGGGTTGGGCATCCTGGAGCAGTGAGTTAAGCTGTTGCTTGGGAGTCCAGTATCTCATCAGTCATGGCTCAAGCCCTTCTTCCAATCCAGGTTTTGCTAAAATGTCCTGGATCAAAGGGCTTGGGCCATGCCACCCAGGTAGCATACCCAGATGGCATTCCAGGCTCCTGGTTTTAACCTGGTCCAACCCTGCTTTGTGGGCACTCAAGGAATGAATCAGCAAATGGAAGCTCTCTCTCTTATGCTGTTGTTTTGCATTTCAATTATACATTGCTGAAAGCTTTTCAAAACTACAGTTTTTAGAAGATGTATAGGGGCCCGGCACAGTAGTCTAGTGGCTAAAGCCCTCGCCTTGCACATGCAAGGAGTCCATCTAATTACAGCTGCTCCACTTCCTATCCAGCCTGTAACTTGGGAAAGCAGCAGAAGACGGCCCAAAGCACTGAGACCTTGCACCTGCGTAGGAGACCCGGAAGAGGCTCCTGGCTTCAGATCAGCTCAGCTCCAATGTTGTGGCCACTTGGAGAATGAACCAGCAGATGAAAGATCTTTCTCTGTATATATTTGCCTTTCCAATAAAAAAATAAGTAAATCTTCAAAACAAAGACGAAAAATACTAAATTTAAAAATAACAGGGGGACCGGCGGCATGGCCTAGCGGCTAAAGTCCTCGTCTTGAACACACCGGGATCCCATATGGGCACCGATTCTAATCCCAGCAGCTCCACTTCCCATCCAGCTCCCTGCTTGTGGCCTGAGAAGGCAGTCAAGGACGGCCCAAAGCCTTGGGATCCTGCACCCGCGTGGGGAACCCGGAAGAAGTTCCTGGCTCCTGGCTTCGGATCTGCATAGCATCGGCTGTTGCGCTCACTTGGGGAGTGAATCATCGGATGGAAGATCTTCCTCTCTGTCTCTCCTCCTCTCTGTATATCTGACTTTCCAATAAATAAATAAATCTTTAAAAAAAAATAACAGGAAAGCACAAAACATTTTAAGTACAAGTTTACTTTAGAAACTATAAACTTACATACTAATTTGAATCATTTTTATGCTAGAATATAAAGCAACAGAAAATTTACAAACATTATGATGGCTGCCCAGGGCACTGGAGATGAACAGCTGGTCTGCTCCAGACCTGGCATGTCTCTCAGGCTTCAGCCTGGAACAGGAGGGGCCACAGGAGCCAGTTAGGCCACCAACCTGGCAGGATTCATTACATAGTTGGGACACAGACAGCCCCTTTGCCTGCCCACGTGTCTAGAGGGGTACAAAACTCCTTCACACGTATCTCAGCTGTCCTTTTTGCCTTCCTCTTCCTTCTCCTCTGCGCGAAGGGGGCCCAGGAGCAGATTTTCCAATAAAGATTCCATTACAACTCTGAACAACTTGCCAATATTATTCCACCAGTGGGCGGGCGGGCGGTGGTCATCATCTAACA
The DNA here is from genome assembly GCF_017591425.1 of Ochotona curzoniae. Lineage (NCBI taxonomy): Eukaryota > Metazoa > Chordata > Mammalia > Lagomorpha > Ochotonidae > Ochotona > Ochotona curzoniae. The sequence goes on from NW_024467096.1 coordinate 29,309,877, forward strand.
TTTGGTGCCAAAACCCAGGAAGGGGTGCGAGGGCTCCCTGAACTGGTTGAGCCTCCCCCTTCCTCTTTCCATCTCCGAGCCGCCAGCCCCAAGGCCTTTGCCGGCTAAGAAGTGACACAGGTAAGGTAAGCCCCTCTGCCCTGCTCCTCCTGTCCAGAAAAGTACTGCCCAACCTCCTGCAGACCCCCCAAATCATGTACACGTGGTCTGCCTGTCCAGAGCCCTCAGCGAGACAGGGAATGCCCTGCTCATTGACCAGCTCTCACCAATCCAGGGCCCTCAGAGGTGCGTGAGACGTCCCCCCTACTGAGTGGCCCTACTTAACGGGGAACCAGGTTCCCCTCTAGTCTAAATCTCAAAGCGGGGATGCCTTCTTTGTGTCTAGATTAGCAGTGAGATACTTTATCAGGACAGGACAGGCAACAAAATGTGCCCTGCCCATGGCCCCCAAACCTCCTTCGGGTGTTTATTGGCCAATTCAAAACTCTGGGTCTGGGCCAGGACTTACGCAGAAAACGCCTTGTCCATTTTTTAACTGTGGCCTGGCCACGGTACGTGTTGGACAATGGCTCCAAATGGCCAGCAGAAGGCACGTTTGACGCTCATATCCTCACGGAATTGGGTAATTTCTGTCGTCGCGAGGGTAAATGGTCTGAAGTTCCTTATGTGGAACCTTTTTGGAATCTCCGTTCCTGCCCTTCCCTATGATCCCCCTGTTCCCCGACTCAGGTTCTCCTGGCCAAGGCAAAGCCCTTTCCGTCTCCCAAGGATCTTGGACTTTTTAACCTAACCATACCTTTTCCGAGACGTCAGAACTCTGAGGACTCAACCCAGCTCCGTCTTCTCCTTCCCACCTGCTTCTCTGCCAGCCTCCTGACCAGCACTTTTCCAGACTCCCTCTTCACTTCCTGAGTCGCCACTGGATTCCAATGTCACTTCTGCCTCACCTTCTGTTTCTCTGCTATGTTCCCACCCCTCCCTTATTCCATCTACTCCCATCTCTTGCCCCTCCTTATTCCACCTAATCCCATCCTTCTCTTTGTTCCTCCTTTTTCTCCACTTGCTGCAGAGGGTCCCTATCTTGCCCAAGGACCTCTCTGACTTCTACCTCCCATTTTCTCTGGTTGGCCCTCCCCCACTCAGAACCTTCCTCCTTCATATCCTTCACTTCCTGCGCAGATACCAAGTTCCCAAGCCTATGCTCTCCACTTCCTGCTCTGACGCCATCTTCCCAGCTCCCCTCCCTTCTTCCATGTGGTAGGATCCCATCCACCATCTTGCCTTTCTCCTACACCCGATGGGAGCCTTCCCACCATCTTGCCTTCCTTCCTTGCCTTTCTCCAATTTCATCCTCAGCCTAACCTGCTCTCCTTCTTGGGTTCCTCTGACTTAACCCCAATAATGCCTGTTTCTCAGCTGCTGCAGCAACTGGTTTTAACTGGTTTTTTTTTTTCCTTTCGTCATCCCCACTCTCACCCCTTAGCTAAGAGGGGTGGGGTAAAAGATAAGCTAATTAACTCTATCAAAAAAAGAAAAAACAAACAAACCTGTAACTTGCTACATTAGTTCTGTAACTTAACATTTGTATATCAAAATAATCAAGTACACAGTTGCTCTAATCCACTGCTAACTTATTCCAAGCCACGAGGTAAACCCATGTGTTCTTACCGATTGTTTTACAGAATATTCCCAGGTTAAAGCATGTCATAGAAGGAATGAGAAGTCATGAAAGTTTTGAAAGGAATACATCTTGTATGGTTTATGTGCAATGTAATTTATCATTGTCCTTAAAATTGCCTATAGCATTTTTCTAAATATTTATCATTGATATTATTGCTTTTTCTAATGTACAATTTAAGCTAACCGTAAACCTGTGCTTGTTTCAAATTTGTAGCAGACATCAGACCTTTGGCAAATGTTTTCTAGAACTTCTACTTGAGAGTTTTTACTTGACAATGATATGTAATTAACCTGGTGTTTCCAACTCCTTTTTTCACTCCTCTCTTTCTCTCTCTGACACTAAGAGACTCAGGCTGCAGAGTTTGATCTCCAGACCTTAAAGGGATGGCTAACTTGTCAGACCAAGGAGCCTAATTATCTTCTCGTAGCATTACCTTAAAACTACCAGGACTATGCCTGTAACTACAAATTCCTAGATCAGTCCATTAAGGAATTCAGGGATAGAATAGAGCATCCCTTTGGCTGACATCCCGTCATTGCCTCTGTGGCCCACTTTAACTGGAGCCCAGAGGAAGAGTAGTGAGCTAGGCATCAGGAGGCTCATTAATGTGGCTTTATACAGTAACGTGTTCTCCAGAAGACCCAGTAAGGCTAGTCTACCCTCAAGTAGCACCTGCTTGCAATATGGGAAGCCAGAATACTGGGCAACCAGCTGCCAGTGATAGAAGTGGCTTTCAAAGAGTCTTGTTAGCTCTGCCAAGAGCCAGGCCACTAGAAATGGAACTGCCGTGGGGGTCAAAGTATTCCTGGGTCAGAACCATGGTGGGCCAGTAGCTAGAAAGCCCTTCACTCTGCCCAGCTCCCAAAGCATCCATCGCTATGGAGGGATGGCCTGGGGTCAGCAACATTACAGGTAAAGCTCTATATTCCGTCCAGGGACACCATCTGTTCTGTACCAGCCTCCCTTTCAGGCCAGCTCTCCTCTCTGTCCAGCCAGGTAATGGGAGTCAATGGGATGTCTCCCCAGTTTCACACTTTATGATGTCTCTTCCAGTACCCCACATGAAGAGATAGATGGTTCTGGACCTTACATGCACCCGGGCAACTTTTGGATTTGGGTAACAGCAGAACTTTCCTGGGTGCATCTAGGCTTGAAACTCCAAGTGTCCGTGTGTGTAAGACCTTAGAAACAGTTTTTACTAGCTGGCACTGTAACCTTGAAGGCCACTGTCTACTGGAACCCTGGCCTTACCATAGGCCCTTATTTAGCTCCTACTAGCAGCGAGAGTCGTTGAGCAGAGGAAGGGGAAGAATACAGGATTAGAAGCAGGCCAGACTATTCATCCTGTCTGTTTCTCAATGCCTCACTAGATAATCTTAACCAGTTTTCATGCGTGCTCCTACCTAAGCCTCCCCACTAATTCCATACAACAAAAGCCCGGGACATCGGGGCCGAGTAGAAGTGTCCCCAGTTCTCTGCCAAAGTCAAACGGACACTCCATCCAAAAATGGCCAGAATGCAGAGTCTGCACAGAAGGTCAACACCTGCCATGATGATCCATTTGTCACCACAGAGGCAACCCAAAGAAGCTCCTCAAGTCCAACCTTCAGAGACTACGTATTCCAATGAGCTTCAGGAGAAACTCAAGCCATCATTTTTTATAATTCTGACAAACCATTAACCAGTTTCTCTTGCAGAGCTCGGAACCTGCCACTCCTCCCCAATATATAACAAAAGGGAGGAATGTGAGAGTGATTCCAACATCCCATCCTGGACCCTGGCACCACTTCCTGCTTCCCCTCTCCCACAGCTTGCAGAATTGGCGCTGTTTCAGTTATGTACCAATGAGATGTAACTTCATTCTTACCTGAGAACTTCACCCACCGTCCTCTCCCAGTTCCTTTCCCCTTAACACTTTCCTCAACTTCCGATCTCTCACTCTTGCCAGCAGTCCTGGATTCTCATCTCCTACTTAGGGAAGGCTTGCTGCATCAGCCTCTACAGTCTCCTGACCTCACCCTTTTTAGTGGACAGTAGCTCGGTGTAGTAGTCATTCCTGAGTCTGTCCTGGAGGCCAATTGCCTCCCCATTCTGCCATCTGGCAGGAGAAGGAATTCCTTTCCACCAAAGGAATGCCCATCACCAATGCCTCACTCACTAACTCCTCCTGCCCAACGTTTTTCACTGTTTCTCCTCAAACAGCCCTTAAGCTTAGGTTGTCTACTCACCAGCTGCAAGGACATCAACCAGATGAGAATTGGCAGATCAATTTCACCCATGTGCTCACTCACAAAAGCTTCTCAGAACACGTGGACTGCTATCCTCCAGACCCGACAGCCACCACACCATGAGACCCCAATGCCCCTCTAGCCTGGTAACTTGGCCCTCCTCAAGAGCCTCCAATCAGGGTCACTCTGACCTCAGTGGACCAGACTTCACTTGGTGACCCTGACCATGCCTGTGGCTGCCAGACTCCTTGGTCACACTTTCTGGTATCATATTTCTCACCTCAAATGTTTTAGTCCTTGCACCAAGGATGAATTGTCTGCCACTTCCAAGACCTACCAACTCTCCTGACGACCTCACTTTTCTCTTACTCCTCTTCTAGACAACAGGTAACCCGTTCCTCTTCATTTCACCTGGATTTGCCCCATTAGGGTACTGGAACCCATGCCAATATCAAGCGCATGTGTCTCAGCCACCTCTTGTCAAATGTTATTATTCCAAACAGCTGTGTGGCACTGGGAAACCCAGTATCATATCACAGTCCTATGCAGAGATACATTGCAAGGTGTCAGGGATCTCCATTGTGTTGGCCAGCCCCTGCCCCATCTCTTAACATGGCTCAATGTATTTGTCTTGCCTCCAGCACCAATTCTTCTTTCATGTCATTTTCTTTGATTTCAGTAAACTGCTATGAATTTTCTAGCAGGTGCACCAACTAACACTGCTCTCTTGGTCAGAAGCTAAACAGGAAATTTCAAATTCCCAGGATCTTGAGAGAACCATACGGGCAGTCTTCATTCCAACTTTGGTAGGCATGTCGGTTGCGACGTCCCTGCTGGTGGTAGGCATCAGTGCAGGAGCTCTGGGTCACACCATCATCAAAGTCAACAAGCTCCAAGCGGACCTCAATCAGACTATAGAAGACTCAGCCCTGTCCCTGGCATCCTGACAGTGACAAATCACCTCACTTGCTGAAATGGCACTCCAGAATCGACGAGCCCTGGATCTGCTGACTGCAAGCAAAGGGGGAACCTGTGTCTTCCTACAGGAACAGTGTTATTATATTACTGAATCTGGCATAGTAGAAACCAGGATAAAAAAATCTCCAGTCAATAAGGGATTGACTCAATAATTGGCAAAATGTGGGCAAGGTCTCAGGTTTTAACATCTAAAAATCCCTCTTAATAACCTGGCTCAAGCCTATACTAACCCCACTAATAGTTATAGGCCTTTTATTAACTACTGCCCCTTGTTTTCTAAGGTTCACCAAAGAAAAAATCCACGAAGCCTCACGGGTCACTCTCAATCAACTGTTACTCCACCCCTACGTTCAGGTGCCCACTAAGCCCTCTGCGGACCACAATTAGGGACTACAACCCTCTCCAGCAGGAAGTAGCCAGAATGACTTCGTCACCCCTTTTCCTATTACCAAGAGTCCGGAATGATGGCTGCCCAGAGCACTGGAGATGAACAGCTGGTCTGCTCCAGACCTGGCATGTCTCCCGGGCTTCAGCCTGGAACAGGAGGGTCCACAGGAGCCAGTTAAGTCACCAACCTGGCAGGATTCCAGTTGACCAATGCCACACCTGAATGGACATTCCTTACATAGTTGGCGCATAGACAGCCCCTTTGCCTGCCCACGTGTCTAGAGGGGTACAAAACTCCTTCACACGTATCTCAGCTGCCCTTTTTGCCTCCCTCTTCCTTCCCCTCTGAGCGAAGGGGGCCCAGGAGCAGATTTTCCAATAAAGCTTCCATTACAACTCTGAACAACTTGCCAATATTATTCCACCAGTGGGCGGGCGGGCAGTAGTCATCATCTAACACATTTGTCAAATATTTATGTTCTATGATAGAGTAAATAACACATGTTAATAAATAAAGAGCGCAGTAGCATAGCAGATAAAACCACCACGTGCCTGTAGCTCTTACCAGCATGAATTGAGACTGGGGGCAGACCAGGCTGCAGCACCTACCAGTGAATACTGAGGTGAGGTGAGACATGCCAGACTGGGCCATAGCCTCCACTAGCACATGTGACACATGGCAGGATATGGGAGCCTGGTAGGGACGCTGTGGGAGGTTCCACTACTGGGCCACTGCTCCTGCTGGTGTGCATGAGAGCTCGGACTGGGCAGAAGAGACTGGGAAGAGCTACAAAATCCTTGGTCTGCATATGAGCTGGATTAGGGAGAGAGTAAGGCTGGGCTAAGCAACTGTATCCACCGGTACATACATGAACCATAATAAGAGTGGGCTGGATGGTAGGCCCAGGTCTCCCAAGGGTTAACTCCACAGCTTAGCTTGTTTCCCAAGGTGTAACAGGATGGGCAATCTTGGCCTGATACATTTAGCCCCTGGCTTGACTGCAAGTTCCCTCTTCCCTGCTTCCCCTTTTTTAAGAAGCCCTCAGGGGAGCTTAGGTGTTGCTTGAGCATTGGGAAAATACTGGGAGGAGCCAAGCAGACTATAAAAGATACGGATTGACTTTGAATAAATGGCATTCTCTTTGCAAGAATGACCCACTGTGTGTTGTCTGTTTTGTAACCCTAGTCCCTCTGCTCAGCTCTGGGGGCTGGCCAGCAGGTAAGTGGGACATATTGTAAGCCTTTCCTAAACTGGTAGGAGAGGGAGTTTTATTTTGAAATACAGTTAGGTTTAAGATTTATTTTGAAATATAGTTAGGTCTTAGCTTTATTTTAAAGTATAGTTAGGTCTTGGTGTTTAATTTATCCTGCGAAAAGGACGGTAAAATGGGTTCAGCCTTCTCCCAGGATAAATTGGTTGCCAAGCTTGAAGAACTTCTACATCAAATGGGAAACGCTATTGGTCAGAACAGGCTGACCGGAAAATTAAGCAACTCAAGCAAGGTAGATTTAAAATAAAATTAAAAAAAAAAAAAAGACACGTGTTCTGTAACTTAATTTAACAAAAATAATCTGATATAGAGTGGTCCACTGTTAAATTAACCTAAAGCATGAGATGAACCCAAGTACTTTAATATCTCCAGGTTAAAGTATGTCGAAGAAGAGGTTGGAAATCACAAAGGGTTTTACATGTCTCTATTCTGATGTGTTTGGTGATTGTGCATATGTTTGTTTAGTCGTTATTGTTGGTGTTGTGCATATGTTTGTTCAGTCGTTATTGTTGGTGTTGTGCATATGTTTGTTCAGTCGTTATTGTTGGTGTTCTATTATTTTTGTCCAGACCAAAACTAGATTTTGTTTTAATACTCTTTCTCCAGTTCTGTCTTCATCTTGAATTGTTAAGTTGTTCTTGTTCTGAATTGGGTACATGTGTGACTGACTGACCGACGAGATGGGACGGACCATGACTTACCCCCTTTCTCTCTCCTGGTAAATAATTTTAGAGAGCTCTAACAATTTAACAGGTCCTGGCCAGACCAGACTCCCCACCTCCACTGGGGAAAAGTTCATATGATGTTTTCTTGCTGTTTGATCTTTAGCTTACAGTGTTGTCTTGGCATTGATTAGGTCTAGCATACAGTATTCGTTAACATGTTCAGTTAAATGCTAAAGGTAATTTTTGTTAAACTCATTTAGACTTCTAAATTCTTCAGAGTTTTAAAACAAGTCTCATGACTCTGAGGTTTCTAGTAGGATCCCTGGAACTAAAGATTGAGACAAAAATTTGAGCAATATAATTGTCATTCAAAATAATTTGGATTATAATCTCACAATATAATAAAACTATGCTAAATTTGTTGTATCAGATGTTTCCTAATTATGAAATTGGCCCTGATTGTAAATTACTTGTCTTCTTACAAGGAACTATGTGAGATTTTGCCTTACAGGAAAACAATAAATTCTTTTAGATTTTATAGTGAAATTGGTTATAATGTGTATGATTTCTGAATTTTGCCTTTCAGACAATGGAGTTGGAGTCTGATTCCTTGTGAGAAACAACAGTGTTTTAACATCTCTTTTTAAGGTTATTTTCATCTTATTGTTAACTAACTTCAGTAAATTTCTAAGCAATCTCCCAAGACAACAGCTAAATTGAAGCTTTTTTTCAATAAAACAAAAGCTAAGGAGGAGCTCCAGGCCTTCCAGCCACAAAACAAGGGAGGGACAAGCATGCAGTCTGCCCTTGGAAGAATTTGGGACCTTGACCTTGTCCCTGTTGGAGTGATTCTTATCTACCTTCATTTGAATAGGGGTAAATTCCCAACTCAGCTAGAAGGTTGTCTGAAAAACTTCTCATTCATGGTTTTGAGGCGGGTTTGTGTAAAACTGTGTTTCCATGAATTGAGAGAAAAGGTTGAAAATTGCTTAAAGCCACTGTATTTGAATTTTTTTGAAGTGTACATACATAAAAATGCTAGTAAATATCTAAAAATAAAAATATTTCTAATTTTGAAAGCTGTTAAAAAATTGTAGCATTGAACTTTAGTCTCTGTTTAATTGGTAAATTTATCAAATGTCTATCCAGGTTCAGTAAGCTCTATTCTTGCTCAAACCTTTGAATTTGGTAAAATTCTTAAAAAGTTATGAGAAGAGCTGTGTTTTCTGATATGTATTTACCTTAAAATGTTTGGGTGATCATTTACATGTGATAAAAATTTTCCATATATTACTGTTTGAATCAATCTGACTAAATGAATATTATAATGAGGCATCTTTGATCAGATACTTAAAGGCCTCTTGGCATGTTTAACTCTTCTGGTTTTGAGATTTCTAGATGGGCCCCTAGCAGCATCAAAGTCAGAAGAATGTGTTTCAAAGATTGTATCTTTCGGTTGGTAAAGTTAATTGTAGGACAGACAACTGATCAGATCTGTCAAAAAAAAATTGGGAGGCATTGCTAAAGTAAACTATAGGTATGATTTATTCAGATTATTAAAAACAAATGTAATTCTAAACAACTGGTAACTTTAACACACTTAAAGAAATTTCAAGTAGCTGTTACAAAAGCTGTTTTGTTTTATAGTATGTGTTGCCTGATATACATGTACATGTTTTTGTGGCAAGCTATGTAGTCTATCTGAATTGGCTTATAGATGAAAATATTCATAAATGTGAATTGCTAAGCTAAATCCTTTTAAAAATAATGTATGGATACACAATTAAGCTCTTGGAGAGGCATGTCTGTTTCTATTTTCTCAGGACCTACAAAGTCTGTTCACGGACGGGCTTTGCCACAGCATTGGCTAGTAGGTGTTGGGACTGGAGCAAGTCCTGTCAGGCTAGACTGTAGAACCACCTGGAAAATCAAGATCTGGAGATGGGAGTGGATCCAGGAGGGAAACTGTTGGTAGCCCCCAGATGGGCTGCAGCTCCTACAAGGGAGCATGAGAACCAGGGCTGGAGTCTGCCTGGCTGGACAGGCGGTTGTTGGGGTCCCTGCAGTGGATGTGGGGGACACAAAGGTGTGAAGAGTATTGTTCCATTGCAGTGAGGGCCACAAGGAACTTCCCACTGCATGGCAGGGCCCAGCAGATGTCTCTACAACCACCTGAATGCAGCTCCAGCACCTGAATGCGTGGACACAGGCCACCCTGCAGAACAATTTTAATCCATTCAGGCATTGTTTGCTGTTGTGGAGTTGCCTTTTTTTACTCAATGTGAGCTTGGAGGTTAATATCAATAAAAACATCTTGCAAAAGGGCCTTTTATTATTCATATTGTCTTGGCTGTCCCCATTGACCTTATGCTAATCAAGGGACCTGTATTTAGGTTTTCATTATTTCCTAGATCTTTAGGTTCTTCTTTGTGATACAAGATTGAGTTGTAGAGCAAGAATTGTAGTCGGAACTTCTATTGTCTTTATGTAAAACAAATGGCAGAATTATCTTTAGAAACACCCAGCTAGTAGTGGTCCATTTCTTTCCTCTTTATGCCTCATCCATGTACCCTTCTTGAGTTCGGAACTCAGCTGCAGCTGGACTCCGGCAGGCAGTAGCCCCTGCTAGCATGAGAGTGTGCTGGATTGTGAGGTTGGTCAGGCTGAGCCAGGTTCTAACACCACTGATGTGTACCAGACCCAAATGGATTGCGGGACAGACTGGATGTCTGCTTCACATACCAGCATGAACAGGAACAGGGTCTCAGGGTGGGCCTGGTGAAGGTTACCGAGAATCACTCCAACCAGGCTGCTGTCCCCACTGGTGTGTGTGAGGACCAGGTGTGTGGTGGGTAGGGATGAGTTGGGCCGCAGCATCCACTGATTTGCATATGAGATGGGGCTGGGGACAGAACTGACCAGATGGTTGCAACCACTGGTGTGTAAATAGGCTGACGTGGGTGACAGACTAAGTCAGATCCAGCAGTGGCTGGCACACACAGGAGTCAGGTTTGGGGTCACCTCAGGTGAAGTTTCTTTGGGAACCATCAACTGGACCATTGAACTTAGAACTCCTATCACAGGGACGATTACAGGACCTGCGGTCTGACCATGGAGTGCATGTGTCAGAATTGGATCTCATTGGTTGCTGAAACCTGTGCAGTAGATGGCATCCCAGATGCACATGGGGAACATGACAGCCAGTTCATTGAGGCCTGCAGAGGATGTCTAGTGCTATAGAGGGAGAAGAAATTGGACAGCTCTCCCAGCCAAGCTCTGACAGCAAGTATCTGGGTAAATGGAGACTACAAAGAGGACTGTGTTAGCTAATGGACCTTGGAAGGATTTTTTCAATCCTGCAGCAACAAAATCATCTATATTTACTGAAACTACTTAAACAGTATCCTCAGAACATGCTTCATATTGGGAATCCTAGGATGACATCGGGTGGCCGTCCCCAATTCTCTCCCAACTTTCCCGGGTACAAGAAGAAAAAAGGAGATAGACAACAGTTGTCTCATCTACTTTTCCCCATTCCTCGATATCCACCCATCCTAATCAGTGGTCAACTTGGGCATGCATCCTTCTTAACAATGAAAACATCATCAAAAATAAAATAAATGTATTTAAAAACAAAAAATATTGCCTATGGTACTAGCATCCCATAAGGGCAACAGTTCGAGTCCTGGCTGCTCCACTTCCTATCCAACTCATTGCTAACAGCCTGGAAAAAGCAGCATAAGATACTCCAAGTGTTTGAGCCACTGCCGCCCACATGTGAGATCTGGATGAAGCTCCTGGCTTGGCCTGGTCCAGTGCTGGTGTTTGCTGCCACATGGGCAGTAACATATAGACAGAAAATCTGTCTCTTCCTTTTTCTCTGTAACCTTGACTTTCAAATAAATTAATCTTTCAAAGAATAAAATGAGAGCAGAGTATAGGAAGTATAGGTCGTTATATATTTCCAAAAGCAGAAGCATAAGTAATTTCTGAAATCAAATGTGGGTCATAGCATAAAAAGCAGTAAAACAAAGACTTTCAGAACACTGATCACTAAGCATTACAAGCATTTCTAATTTTGTGCAAGCAAAAAATAATTAAAACAATATGTAATTTCTAAAGTTCTAATAGGATATCAACAAACTATCACACATTTAATGTGAAATACTCAAGAGATCACATTAACACCAGAAAGGTATACACAGATTACAAATTTCACAAGATTATGAGAAACGCGCTGATTCTAGTTTTTCTAACATCTGAGAAATTACTGAATGAGGACAATTGTGTGGAAATCAAGAAAATGATATCCACGCACAGGGGGTTGTTTCAGCAGTTAAGATTAGCATGAGACACCCAACTTTCATACTGGAATACCTGGCTTCAAATCACCACTTCATTACTGATTTGTTTCCTGGATACATCCTAGGAGCCAGTGGTGACAGTCGCAGCAATCAATAACAGAGAGGCTAGAACTGCACAGAGTTCTAGGCTCTGGCTTTAGCCTGGCCTACCCCTGGCTCCTCTGGAACAGTTGAGGAGCCCATCAGTGGCTGGGAGACTTCTGTGTCTCTGCCTTTCAAAAAACTACACATAAAACGCACACACACATACTTAAAACAGAAAACAACATCAACCTTATGTTTCAAAATAGTCAAGGAGTTGAGCCACAGCTTGGGCCACCTATATCACACATCAGAGAGCCAGGTTTAAGCAAAGGATCATTCACTATGACCCAAATCTAAGCTAACGCACAGGGTTTTGAAAGCGTCACAAGACAGCCTCTGACACCCATATGGGAAACCTCTGAAACCCTGGATGGAGTTCCTGGCTCCTGGCATCCATCCTGCTGGTGTTTGTGGGCACTTAGAAATTCAAACAGTTCACATAATGTCTTTCCGCCCTGTCATTGAAAAAAAAGGGGGGGGTGTGGGGAGAAAGGGCACCATGATGGTTCAACAGGCTAATCCCTCCCCTTCAAGCACTGGGATCCTATATAGGTGTCAGTTTGTGTCCTGGCCACTCCATTTCCCATTCAGCTCTTTGTTTGTGGCCTGGGAAAGCAGTGAAACAGTAGGGAAGGCGCAAAGTCTTGGGACCCTGAATCCACATGGGAGATACAGAAGAAGCTCCTGGCTCCTGGCTTTTGGATGGCTCAGCTATAGTTGTTGCTGTCATCCGGGAAGTAATCCAGCAGATGGAAGATCTTTCTACCCTGTATATTTGTCTTTCCAAACAAAATAAATAAATCCTAAAGAAAAAAATAACTAAACAAAAATTATAAAGCATGGTTACAGAGTGAAGCAGGGACAGAGAGATATTCCAGCTGCTGGTTCACTCCCCAGATGGCTCAACAGTTGCACTGGGCCAGGCCAGGAGCTTCTTCAAGGGCTCTGATGAGGGTGTAGTGACCGAAGTAAGTGGGCCATCTTCTGCCACTTTCTCAGGAGCACTAGCACGGGGTTAAACAAGAGGAAGAATAGCCAGACCTGAATCAGCACCCATACAGAATGCAAGCATACCAGGAGGCAGTTTAACCTACTAGACCACAACACAAATCCCATAAATAAATGTTTAAATAACATAATCAAGAAAAAATAAAGTTTTCAAAAATTATAGATCTGAAAAGGTATAAAACATCCTGTTACCATGAATCAAGAGCTCAGAATCCTTGTTTAGTTCATAAAGTCTAAAGGCTTCTTCTAATTCCAATTGCGATGAAACTGTACATGGGTCTCCTAAAAAAAAAAAAAAAAACAAAAGAAAACAAAGATCACGTTAAAACCTTTGGTATGATAGAAGTAAACAAATTCTACAACATAATTTGGGAAACATTTGACAAGCAAAAAATTCAGGGAAGTCTCTTTTTAAAAAATATATGCAATAAAATTTCTATTTGTATGAAATACTATATGAGGCCCACAGATCAAATTTTATAAACGTACAAACAATCTTTTTCTTAATATTGTGTATATTCAACATCTAGCAAATAGAATCTATCTTGCTCACACTGTGAATATCATGATGGCATACTGGGTTACTGAAGTATCCAACACCAAGTTCTGCCTCCATCTGCAGTGCCAGCATCCCGGATAGGCACCTGTCTAAATCCTGGCATCTCTACTTCTGATCCAGCTCCCTGCTAATGGCTTGCTGAGGTCATTAACAGCTGAGAATAGCCTAAGCCTCTGCTCCCCTGTACCCACACATAGGAGACCAGAAAAAGCACATGGTTTCCAGCTTTGGATGGGCTCAGCTCTAGCTCTTGCAGTCATTTTTGGGGACAGTGAACAAGTAGATAGAAGATTTTTCTTGGTGGGTCTCAGGACGGGGGATCTCATGCCTGGATCCCAGACAAGAACCACCATGTGCACGTGGTGAGCTGTCCCCAGGCCTGCCTGGGCTCTGGGAGCTGCTCCCTTCCGGGTGAGTACACCGAAGGGGGAGGTCTCCGTGACTGGGCAGGTCCGGGGCCCATCCGCTGCCCTCATTGGGTGGTGAATAGGATTGGGGAGGGGCGTGACCTTGGGCTTGGGAGTTTAAACTTCCAGCAGCCTCCTGGCTGCTGGTGGGTCTCAGGACGGGCATCTCATGCCTGGATCCCAGATGCCAGCCACCACATCGACATGGTGAACTGTCTCCGGGCAGCCAGCACGCCATTTGGTGCCAGGCTCTGCCTGCTGGCCACCCGGGCAGGAGCTCTGGGGTTTTGGTTCTTTGAGTCGCTGCTTAGGTAGCTCCAGGTTGAACCTACTGTGCTGCTAGGACATGAAGCATTCGTAAAGATTCCCAATGACAGTAACTCTTCCTTTGTAAAACTTGTACTCACTGAACAATGCTGACAGTCCATGAAAAAGCAGTCCATGAAAAAGCTATGGCTCAGGGCTTATCCAGCAGGATCATATCCTGTTACCTGACATGATGATGGATCAAGAGAAGGGTCACATTAAGCAGGGCACTGCATTAACTAGCACTCAAGAACCATAACCGGGGGTAAATTCTGTGAGGGATGTGTGGGCCACACTCTGTGGAAATTCTAGCCCCACTGGCTAACTCAAGAGTTGGGGTGGTGATGAACTAAGTTAGGTGTGACCAAGGAGCCTGCCATCAATCACAGGTAAAGGAAACCCCAACAGTCTGGACTGGTCAGGGCAGCAGCACCCGAATGTGCATCCTGAATAGGGTGTGGGGTGGGCCGGGCTGCAATGTTCACCAGCTCATACAAGGCCAAATGGAAGGCCAGACTTCGCCGGACCTGGCCTAAACCCAGTGGCATGTATGAGAACTGGGTCTGGGAGTGGATTAAGTGGAGGAACTTGGGAAACTCCCTTGGAAAGTCATAGCTTCCGTCTGGTGAACATGTGGTCCAGACCTGGGAGTCGGACAAGCTGGTCAAAGTAGCTCCAACAGCTGGCAAATGTGTGAATTGGTAATGGAACAGGACGGACCGGGCAGGACTGAGCAAACCTTAGCCCACAAGCAAAACTAGAGACCAGGAGGGAGCACAGGTCATGCAGAGCTAGGCTCTTGCATCTACTGGTCTGCATGAGCCAGGAACGCTAAGCCACAGTGACCAAGGCAGAGGTCAGGACAGGTGAGGGGCTGTGCCAAGCTGAGTCAGAAAAACCACTGGTATGCATGTCATCTATGGCTGTGAACAGGCCCGGTTAGGGAGCTAAGGGGACAAACCTAGCTGGGTTGAGGTTCCCACCAAGGGGCGCGTGGCCTGAAATGGGGGCTGTGTTCTGATCGGGAAACAATTGTAGTCTCCCTTGGCACAAGTGTGGACTGGGATTAGATGCACCGAGCCAGGCCAGACACCAACTCCCTCTGGTGTCCTCGAGGACCGGGATAGATGTGCGATGGACTAGGTAAGGTCTCAAACCCCTACTGAGCCATGTGGGAGCCATATGTGGGTATGGACAAACCATGGCTGGGCTGAAACATCCAACAGCGAGGACCAGTTTGGGTTGACGACCAGTCAGGAAAAGCCACTATTCCTGCTAGGACAGGAGGTGAACTGAGTAGTGCTGGCTCATGGACCTACTGGTATGCGCAAAACGTGGCATTGGGAGAGGTTCTGATGGAGGAGCCTGGGCAACTCCTCTGGCAGGACATAGTCCCTGCAGGTAAGTGCAAGAAACATGATAGGAAACAGCCCAGAACAGACCATGGAAAGTTACCCACTGGCATACATTTGGCAGGGGTTAGAGGCAGACCTGGCTGAATATGTCCATGTCATCCACTGGCAAATCCAAGCACCAGAAGAGTGTGGGTCGAGCCAGGTTCGATTGCAACTAAAACTAGTGCACAATACGGAATGCCAAGGTGAGGTTGCCTATACCGGAAGTGACCGCAGCGCCCAACCAGCAAGCCTGAGAACAAGGAAGGGAAGGGGCAGAGCTGGCAGGGAAATAAGGGAGGGTTCCTTTGCTGGATAGCTACTCCCACTGGAGAAAGTGAGCTGGGATGGGGGCAGACCAGACTAGGCAGGGCTACAACACTTGTGCGCCTCATATGGACTGTTGTTTGGGCTTAGCCACAGCATCAGCTGGCAGAAGCTGGCACTGGGGGCTAGTTCTGTCAAGTCAAACCACAGAACTATCTGGAGAGTGCATAATCTGGGAGTGGAAGAGGCCTGAGAGGGAAATAGTGGGCTCATCCTTCTTGGATTACCACTTCCACGGGAGGGCACGAAAACCAGGACAGGGGCTGGGGTGGAATGGGGTGTGGGACAGACTGGATTACTGCTACACATACTGGCAAACCAGAGTAGGGGGCGGGACTGGTGGGGGGGTTATTGTGGGTCGCTCCAACTAGGCTGCAGCTCCCACATGTTTATGTGAGAGCCGAGTATGTGCTGGGCAGAATCAGGCTGGACTGCAACACCCATTGGTTCCAGTGGAAGGCGGGACTACCAACCCAGCGATCTCAACTACCAGCTGATCAGGGCCATGGACTGTGCCGGGCCCTGTACTTGCTAGCACATACAAGAATCTGGTTTGAGAACACCTCAGACAGTTTCTTTGGAGATCTCCCCAATCGAAATGCTGGACTCAGAACCCGTACCAAGAAAAGAGAGAAGACAGAACAAGTCAATCAACCATCTCAGCTATAATGTTGGCAGCGAAATATGGGGCAAACAGAGAATCTATGATGGACTATGTCAATCAGTGGATTCTTCCAAGACCTCATAGTGCTTGGAGTGGCAAGATTGGCAACGATTCATAACTGTTGAAATATCAAAACCACTTGAGCAAGAACCTCGGAGCACACCCTACATGCAGGACCTGGGGAGGGTGGGAAATTGGGTGGGCCTTCTCCCTTAATACCCCCTTTAAACATGAAGGAAACAATATGGAAATAATAATCTTACCCACTTTCCTATAGCCCTTGAACCTTTTTACCCTAATTAACTATGTAAAGATTGTCAAAATATAATATAAAAAAAAAGATTTTTCTCTTAACTCTTCTTTGGCTCTATAACTTTTCCTTTCTGATAAAACAATTTTTAATTAGCATCTCAATAAGTATGTATTTTATTCTTCCAGTATCAAAAATAAATCCAGTTGACTAAATTTCAAAAAACTAAAAGTTCAAAGAATTCTAGTTATAGAAGAAATCTGAAACACAATTAACAGTTATTTCTCCAACTTTCTTGATGGAAAACTGGAGTTTTCTGGCAAATACACTTATGCTAATACCAGATTCTTTTAAAATATATACTTATAAGTCAATGACAAGATGGTTAGGAAATATGTTTTCAAAAATGAAAGCATTATATCCATTTGTCTCCAGTATTTCTCATTAAATGTGATAAGCTGGGCCCGGCAGCGTGCCCTAGCAGCTAAAGTCCTCGCCTTGAACGCGCCAGGATTCCATATGGGCGCCAGTTCTAATCCCAGCGGCAGCTCCACTTCCCTTCCAGCTCCCTGCTTGTGGCCTGGGAAAGCAGTTGAGGACGACCCAAAGCTTTGGGACTCTGCATCTGTGTGGGAGACCTGAAGAAAGTTCCTCTCTCCTGACTTCAGGTAGGCACAGCACCGGCCGTTGCGCTCACTTGGGGAGTGAATCATCAGATGAAAGATCTTCCTCTCTGTCTCTCCTCCTCTCTGTATATCTGACTTTGCAATAAAAATTTAAAAATAAATCTTAAAAAAAAAAAAAAAAGTGATGTCCTGACAATTCACTATCCTCGGTGGTTTGTGAGGCATGAGTTTTACAAACTACTGTGGCAATGGTAATGGTGCAGGTGAAAGGTTGCTGGACTGTCCAGGCTGCACCGTGAGAAGCACCAACGACGTGGTGGAACCTGTGGCTACTTTCATGGCCATGACTTTTATGGCCTGCAGTTGTCAGCTCATGCATTTTCCTGTGCTTGTAGATTGGCACAGTGACCACTGGGTGCCAGGATTTCTTCTGACAGCTTTATGGAATGGTTTCCCAAGGTGAACCTCAAAGACGGTATACGTGGGTTCTTCACCAACCCAATAAGATCTCAGGATTCTCAGAGCTCCACAGTGGTGCCACCTGGTCCCTTGGCAAGACTGAAGGTGTTGCGTAAACATTAGCTGGTTCGTATCATGATGGATAGACTTGCTATAGGTCACATCCTTAGGAACTGGGTGCTTACAGCCAACATGGTCGGTGCACATGAATCCTATGCAGGGTGCAACATTGCTTGGTCTTGTATCCCTGTCTACGTGTTTTGTCAAGCCAGGTGGGCAGGTCGCCCTGTGCAAGGGAGAGAGCTGGTGGTACTGCCAGCAGCCCACCCACATGAGAAAGTGCGTCCCACCCAACTGCTGCTTTCTCCACAGCTCCTATATGTACTTACACGTACCCATCCGGGCCTGTCAGCAGACAGCAAGGTCTGATAAGGTATTTCTATACTTTTTTCTCCAAAATCTCTACAAGATTCAGCAGCCAACAAACTGTGATTTCCACATTTCAAGTGACTTCTGCAGCGAAGGCAATGTTGGATTGGCTCAGCTCTGGACATTGCAGGATTTGGGGAGGGACCAGCAAATGCAAGATCTTTCCCTCTGTTTTTCCCTCTCACTGTAATAACCTTTCTAGTAAAAAACAATAAATCATAAAAAAATCAGGTTGTTCATTTTTCAATATATTTACATTTTCCACCTACAAAGAGCATTATACCTGAAAAAGTCTAGCAAATACCAAGAAAGAAAAAAAAAAAAACAAGGGCCCAGCGCCATGGTCTAGAGACTAAACTCCTCACCTTGAAAGCTCCAGGATCCCATATGGGTGCCGGTTTTAATCTCGGAAGTTCCACTTCCCATCCAGCTCCCTACTGGTGGCCTGGGAAAGCAGTTGAGGACAGCCCAAAGCCTTGGGACCCTGCACCCACATGGGAGACCTGGAGAAAGTTTCTGGCTCCTGGCTTCGGACTGGCTCAGCACCAGCTGTTGTGATCACTTGGGGAGTGAAACATCAGACAGAAGATCTTCCTCTCTATATATCTGACTTTGCAATAAAAAATAAATCCTTCCCAAAGTCCTCACTGTGACTGCCACTCCGAGCCTGGAGACTGGGTTCAGAACACTGTACACCACTTGGGAGTCACTGTTTTCCATACATAAAAGAGTAACCAAAGGCGGGGGACATTGCTTAAAATGCAGATTTGCAACAACCTCCAAGGATGCATGTTTATTTGGTTATCCTCTCACTACTAGGCCCAATCAAAACAGTAGTGGATTTATGGCTTCTTGTTTCATCTTCCTGGGAGGTAGTTACAGGAGTAAATGAAATTCCACAAAGCTGCCTATCTCAATATCCACTTCAGCAAAAATGAAATAATAGGAGTGAATCCTCCCCTTCAACAACAACAGAATGCTGGACAGAATAAATGAATACCGGAAAGCAAGTAGTGAAGGATGAACTGTATCCAGGTCATTTAATTAAGGACAAGAGCTCAAAAATATTTGTAATACAATATATTCAAAACTCATTTAGACAGAGGTTGGCCCCTTCAGCAAGGTTCAAGCCTTGCAGCTTCACTTCCAGCGCAGCTCCCTGTTGATGGCCCTGGAAGCAGCTCTGGGCTCTGGCTCTGGTCTGGCCCTGCCCCAGCCACTGTAGCCCTTCGGGGATAAACCAGCAAACAGAAGACTGTGCTATTCTCTAACTATAACTCTGCTTTCAAATAAATAAACAAATCTTACCAAAAATTAATAAGGCAAAATCCAATAACAATTACCAGTCATGTTACAAAGGAACACGGCCCATCACGAGAAAAAAATAATCATTTTAACTGACACAGCTGAAAATGCTTTGTGTAACTCTTTCAGTAACTTTAATGATTAGAACTTTATCCAATAAAGTAAAAAAAAAAAAGATAGTTGTATTGAGTATGCTAAGTAATTAAAAAAGATTGTAGAAGACCTAATTTAACTATTAGAAGTAAAATCAGCAGTTTCTGAAGCATAAAATATTCTAGATGGAATGAAAGGCAGATTAGGTATACACTGTGAAAGGAAATTAAATCTGAGGTCACAAGAACAAAACTATCCAAAACCAAAATGGCATGAGAAACACTGTAGGGGCCAAAACAGAAGTGAACTTCAGGAACCCTCCACGAAGCCTAACATTCGTACTTCAGATGTCCTAACCAACGGCGGCTACGGCCAATAAACAATACACACAAAACCAAAGAGATGCTGGCCAGAAACTTTACAAATCTGATGAAAACTATAAACCCACAGCTGCAAGACACTCAACACATACCGGGCCCGGCGGCATGGCCTAGTGGCTAAAGTCCTCGCCTTGAACGCGCCGGGATCCCATATGGGTGCCAGTTCTAATTCCGGCAGCAGCTCCACTTCCCTTCCAGCTCCCTGCTTGTGGCCTGGGAAAGCAGTTGAGGACGGCCCAAGGCCTTGGGACCCTGCACCTGTGCAGGATACCCGGAAGAAGTTCCTGGCTCCCGGCAAGGATCAGCATGCACCGGCCGTTGCGCTCACTTGGGGAGTGAATCATCGGATGGAAGATCTTCCTCTCTGTCTCTCTTCCTCTCTGTATGTCTGACTTTCCAATAAGTAAATAAATCTTAAAAAAATAAATAAATAAAAATTAAAATTAAAAAAGCACATCCCAAACACAAGAAACACAAACAACAGCGCTGTGGTACAGCAAGTGAAGCTGCCAGCTGAGATGCGGGCATCCTGCATGGGAGTGCTGGACTGAGTTTAACTGGCTTCTCATCGGAGAACACAGGAAGTCTTCTTACCAAAAAGCCATGTGGCAAAGGATGTGCCGGGGGCACAGTCCCTTGTACTTCCTTTGCAAACTTTTTGTTACTGCTGTATGAAAGACAAGCATACCCCCCAATCATACAGCCAGTCTACTTGTGGGTATTTACCCAAGAAGAAAAGAATTATGTACCCATACAGACTTCCACATGATTGTTCACACATCTGTACTGACAATAGTCAAATCCAGGTAAAAACTCAAACGACCACCAAGAGATGAGTAGACCAACTGTTGTATAAATGCAAAATAAAGTACCACTCAGCAAAAAAGAAATATTTTTATAAAGACCCATTTATTAGAAAGCCAGATATACAAAGAGGAGAAACAGAGAGAAAGACCTTCTGTCCTCTGAATCTCTCCCCAAGTGGCCACAGAGGCCAGATATGAGCTGATATGAAGTCAGGAGCCATGAGCCTACTCTGGGTCTCCCATGCAGGTACAAGGTCCCAAGTCTTTGGGCCATCCTCTACTGCTTTTCCTGGGCCACAAGCAGGCAGCTGGTTGGGAAGCAGGGCTGCAGGATTAGAACTAGCGCCCATATGGGATCCCAGCACATGCAAGGCGAGGACTTTAGCCACTGCGCTACTGTGCCGGGCCCAAGAAATATTTCTTTTTAATTTCTCTGTTTGTTTGTATTGGAAAGGCAGCTTTACAGAGAGAAGGAGAGCCAGAATGAAAGATATTCCATCCACTGATTCACTCCCCAAAAAGCTGTAATGGCCAATCTTAAGTTGGGAGCCAGGAGCTTCTTCCAGGTTTCTCATGTGGGTTTAGGGTCCCAAGACTTCGGGCCATCCTCCACTGCTTTCCCAGGCCACAAGCAGGGGAGCTGGATGGGAAGTGGAGCTGCCAGGACATGGACTGGCATCCATATGGGATTCCAGTACTCAAAGGTGGAGGATTAGTCAGTTGAGTAATTACTCTGGCCCCAGAAACAGACTTCAGACACATACTGACATATACACCTAAAACACTCATCAATAATTATGCTGAGCAGGCTGTTGCAGTTATACAAGTAAAACCACTGTTTACAACATCGACATGCCATGCCAGAATGTCATTTCTAGTCCTGGCTGCCCCATTTTCCGTCCAGCTTCCCTCTAATGCACCTGGTTCCAGCAGCAGAGCATCGCCCAAGTGCCTGGGCATCCACCATCCCTGTGGGAGACCAGGATGAAGCTCCTGACTTGGGACTTCTCTCTCATCATCTGAGGAGTGATCCTGTGGATGGAAGATCTTGTCTCCCTGTTGCTCTGTCTTTCAAATAAATGAACCAATCTTTTCAAAAATATAATTATGCTGAGTAAAGGAAACACACCCCCTCCCCACAAAGAACACCTGCTACCCCCAAACCGTGGAAAATGTCAACCAATCTTCGGTAACAACAGACTAACAGCTGTCTGGGAAAAGAGGATCGGAAGGGAGGAACTGCAAAGCACCAGGAAGTACTTGGGAGAAATGGCTGTATATTCTCTTTTTTGTTTGTAGGGACTCATTAAGTTGAAAGATTTTAATATCTATAGTTTGCTATATGACAATTACCCCTGAATAAAGCTTTTTCTAAAAATAGTGAATAAAGAGTGAAAAATCTGAAGTAATTTGTTATCAGTAGACCTCCACTACAAGCAAGTTTGCTAAGCAAGAAGAAAAAAATATACCTGTTAGAAAACTGGATTGGCTTAGAAGTACTTCTATTATTATAATTTTATTGTTGTGGATTGTAATTTTCAGTCTGGGGTCCTAAGACTGCTATCTAAACCAGTCAAGCAACACTGAACACAAACTGAGTCAAAAAGTGTTTCCCTGTCATTTTTTTTTGACATCACTACCACCATCAATATAAACATGTGAGGTGACATGAAAAAACATGAGTGATTTATTTTAGGCCTCAACACACCAGCTAAAATTACACAAGACCAAAGATATCTGATGCTGATATCCCAGAGGGAAGTGAGTCTGTTACTATGCTAAGTAAAAATGGCTTTGCTATGTTTTAGCACTAAGCTTTCCCTGTATGAACACATCAGGACATGTACAGTCTTTTCTTTTTCTTTTTTTTCCCTTGTTGGAAAGTCAGATATAGAGAGAGGAAGAGAGACAGAGAAGATCTTCCATCCCCATGCATTCACTCCCCATGCAGCCCCAATGGCCAAAGCTGAGCTGCGCCAGGAGCCTCTTCAGGATCTCCAACACGGATGCAGAGTCCCAAGGTTTTGGGCCATCCTCAACTGCTCCACCAGGCCACAAGCAGGGAGCTGGATGGGAAGTGGGTCTCCAGAATTAGAACTGGTGTCCATATGGGATCATAGCACATACAAGGTGAGGAATATAGCCGCTAGACTACCACGACAGGCCCAGAACATGTACGGTCTTACAGGGCAAGAAGCTTGACCTCCTGGAATTCAAAAACATCCCATTCCCCTTATGTGACAGAACACTATACTTGTTCCAAATATTCATGGATCTCACCAACAGAGGCCAGCAAGACATAAAATAACTACATCCAAATAACACACTCCCCAACCCTGCAAATCAACTGTTTTTAGCTTCTTTCTTCACATACTTTTTCACATGATATAGAATCACAAGGAGATGGCATTGTGGCACAGAAAGTTGAGACACCACGCCTATGACACCAGCATCCCATTAGTGCAATTCAAATCCTGCTGCTCTATTTCCAATCCAGCTCCCTGGAAAAGCAGCGTTAGGCCAAGTGATTGAGACCCTGCCACTCACATGCCTGCCTCAGCCAGCTGCTGAAGTGTCTGGTTAGTGACCCAGTGGGTGGAAGAGTTCTGTCTCCTTCTGTGTGTGTGTGTATGTGTGTGCCACTCTGCTTTTCAAATAAATAAATAAATCTTTAAAAAAATCAAATGCTACTGATTAACAGAGTCTACGGAAGATATATTTCATTCAAAGAATTTACCTGACAATATAATTCAAGTGCCAAAAATGCATATGTAAAAACGTATTCTCTGCACCAATATTTGCAAATAGTCTTGCTACATATAATCCAAATATTCATGAAAAGAGGACCAGCTCCCAAGCTATAGGCCATTGTAATAGGTACAAGGTAACCTAGACAAATGTACACTGCTGGGAGAAAAGCAGCCAGTAGCTGGTGGGCATTCTGGGCCTGCATGATGTCACATTTGTGTAAACTATACTAGTATACCAGTATAGCTGTTGCTTCTTTTTCTTTTCTTTTTTCTTCTTTCCTTTTTAAATATAAGTGGGGAAGGCAGGGAACTCTGGGCTGCCACATGCCACCCCAGCCTCTGGGTGATGGAGCTGCAGTCAGCACAGGGAAGAGGTCTGGGGCTATACCACAAAACTCACCTGGCAGGAACCTATCTGACACCTGCAGGGGCTGGGGTTAGGATGAAGCCAGACAGGGTGAAGCTGCAGCATCTGCAAAGGCTGGGACTGAGAACAGACCATGCCAAACAGGGTCACTATATGTAGATCTGGGGCTAGGAGCAGGCCTGGTAAGGGAACTGAGGAACTCCTCTGCTAGGCTACAGCCTCCTGCTGGTGAGCATAAGAGTCAGGGATGGGGATGGGCCAGACCAGACAGAGCTGCAGCACTCAGCAACTATGTGACAGAGTCGGAGTACATGCTAGGCTGGGCCAGGCTGTAGCAGTTGCTGACAGAAACCAGAGTCAGAACACCGTGTGCCCAGCTGGGCTAGGCTGTAACACCTGTCAGTGAGAGCTGAGACTAAAAGCCCACCATGCCAAGCTGGATTGAAGCACGGACTAGCATGCACAAGACCCAGGGCTGGAAACAAAGGTGGTAGGGGGAACTCTGGGGACTCACTTGCTTAATTGCAGCTCTCTTACTAAGTGCAAGAGTGGGGCTATGGGTGGACTAGGCTGGGCAAAGGTGCAGCATGCATCAACATGCATGCTGAGAGTGGGCCAGATTGCACTACGCTGCAGCATCTACTGTTGCTTGTGAGAGCCATAATGAGTATGGGATAGATAGGCCAGGCTAGATTGCAGCACCCACTGGGTCACATGATAGCTGGATCACGGGGTAGGCCAGGCTAGGCTAGGATAGAGCACCTATCAGTGAAAGCTGGAATGGGAGTGCAAGCTAGTGGGGCTAGGCTACAGTACCTGCTGGTGAGGGCCAGGACCGTGGGCCAGTTATGTAGTCTAGCAGCAGCACTTGCCAGCACATGTGAGATCCACTGACGGGAGGAGGCCTGGTAGTGGAACTTGGGAAACTCCTCTGCTAGGCCACAGCTCCTGCTGGTGAGTATGAGATCCAGTGCTGGAGGCCAGCCAGTTCAGGCTGAGCTACAGCACCTGTTGGCATGAGTGTGTGCCAGGTCTGGACGTGGGCAGGGCAAGGTCAGGCCACAGCACACCCAAATGAGAACCAGGATGGGATTTCAAAATAGCTAAGTATGGATTTTAAATGTGCTCACCATCTCAAGCATATATTAAATAATGTCAAACCAAGGAAATATATGCAGTAAACCACATTATCATCACGAAGGTTTTAAGCCAAAGTAAAATGTGCGTTTCACTACATTATTACCTTACAGTTTAACTTCTTTACAGCTACCAAGTTTTTAAATGGTAAATTCTCAAAAACATGCATGTTCTACAGATTTGCTGCACAGAGGAGCAATCATTTGTGACAGATAAAACTCATTTGTGACACTAGCACCTGCCACCAGAGTGTGAAACGGAGTCCTCGCTGCTCTGCTTCTTTTCCAGCTCCCTGCTAATACACCTAAGAAGGCAGCACTTCAATCTGCCACCATTTCGGAGCCCCCACAGGGCTCAGGACTCTGGGCTCCTGGCTCTGGACTGGCCAAGTTCTAGCCATTGCAGATATTTTCAGAATGAACCAGAGGATGGAAGAGCTCACTCTTTCTATTTCTGTCACTCCCCTTTTCTGTCATTCTGCCCTGCAAATAAACAGTAGTTTTTTAAAAATGTATTTGAGTGCAGTGGTGTATTCTAATCCTCAGTCTGAGGTGCTGGCAGCTCATATGGAAACTGATTTGAATCCTGGCTACTCCACTTACAATTCAGCTCCCTGTTCATGGTCAGGGAAAGCACTGTAAGATGATCCAAGGCCTTGGGCCCCTGCACCCACATGGCAGACCCAGAGGAACTTCCAGACTCTCAGCTTCAGACCAGCCCCACTCCGGCCATTAAGGCCCGTTGGGGAGAGAGCCAACTGATGGAAGATCTCCTTCTGTCTCTCCATCTTTCCCGCTTTAACTCTAACTTTCAAGTAAAATAAATTGTAAAAAAAAAAAAATTTTTTTTTTAAATCCATCTGAGTTTACCTATATCTTGGACCTACCCCAATCAGGAAAAAACAGAAATGGCATCAAATATTGAACTAAATATTCTGGCATTTGTTAAGACGAAATTCCGCAGTGGGCATTTGGAGCAGCAGTTAAGACATTGCTTAGGGATTAGGGCTTTTGTGCAGTGTAAGAAAACATTGATTTGCGACTCACATCCCAGATCAGAGGACCTCAGACCACTACCACTTTTTGTTCAGTTTCTTGCTAACGTGCTTCAGAGGCAGAAGATGATGACCCAGGTATTTTGATTCCTACCACTCATGGAAGACTCAACAGAGCTGCCGCTTCCTGACTTTGGCCGGCCTAGACTCAGCTCTTGTGGGAATTTGAGGAGTAAATCAGAAGATGGAAGACATTTCTTTCCCTCTTTCTGTCACTCCATCTTTCAAATAAATAAATTTTTCTTTTTCAAAATAGTTCTTTGGAATACCTCTATCCCATATTGAAATGATCTGGTTCAAGCCTCAGGTCGGCTCCTACTGTTCTCTCCCGCTTCTTGCTAATGCAAACCTTGGGCAGTTGCAGGTACAGCTTAAGTCTTTGGGTATTTGCCACTCAAGTGAGTTCCAGATTCCTGGCTTTGGCCTGACCCAGCCGCAGCTACTGCAGGTATTTGCAGAGGGAACAAAGGGGATAAAAACTAGCACTTCCCCTACACCTCAATCCTTCCCACCCTGATCCACCACGTAATCATTATAAAAAATAAAATTTATGTTAAAAATCAGCTAGCGCTTTGTTCACTCACTCAAGTGTGTTCTTTCTCTTTTAAGTAAGATAAAATTCTATCTGTATAACAGAAAACCATTACATAGAAGTAGCAGTTTGAGGATATCTTTTAATTGCACTTCAATGGCATTCCATCATGTAAAATAAAGTCCTAATAATATAGCTTGCAAAGACTTTCAGAATCTACTCCTACTCTCCTCAAACTCAACCTGTTGATCATTAGAATTTAGGCCCTGATTCAGTAGTCTGTGTGAGATCTGAGAATCCCTTTGCTAATTCCTCAGATTCACTGTCAAAAATGAAGGCTAAGTTCACACCTCACAACTCTCCACACCTCAGACTGGGTGAGTTTCCGCTCTTGCCCAGCCGCCACGTTCCTCCATTCTCTGTGTCCTTCTACGCCTTGCTCTTCAGCCTACAGCTTCCTCCTCACCTGTTCCTACTCTATTAGAGGGTTGGTTCAAACACTGCAGATATTCCAGGCACATACAGGTGCTGCTTTTTGCATGTTCCGAGGCCCTTAATCTGTTATAACCATATCCCTCCCTGTCAGACGCTGAGTCTCAATAAACGCTTTTCAGGTCACAAGCCACTAAGGCATCAAACTTCTCTATCGATTTGAAATAATGGTTACTACAATCACTTCAATTCTGTAACATTTTAAGGTAATAGCCAACAAAAAGATAATCTCTTATCAAATAATACTTCAAAATTAAAGTAAAATGTCACACTATTTTATGAGATATTGACTTCACTGCTGAAAAAAGTTAATGTCACATCATTATGGACTATAAAGGCCAAAATGAAGATTATACTACGACACTCCTTTAGTAAATATTTAAAGAAAATATAGGAATGGCAGTAAACTTGTAAAATACGTTTCCCTTTTAAATTTATGACTTTATTATACTTTCAAAACACATGCCAGAGCAGTACTCTAAATCAGAAGTTTCATGACTCACCTTCCTCATCTATCCATTTCATGGTGAAAAGCTGTTCATTGTCGAAAGAACACATGTCTCGAACCTCACTGCAAAGCCCTTCAAAGGATATGGAAGGTTCAAAATGTGTTATCATGATATCTCTGAAAAACAAACCAAGTTAGAAATTGGTTAACACCAATAATGCTATACATATTACTGAACACCTGACAATTTGCTAGGTTTCAGTTATTTTTTGTTTAACATCATGCATTATTTCCTCCAGTAAACTATATCCAAACAACAACAACAACAAATACACACAGATACTAATTTTACTTTAATCTCTCCTACTTAGGAAGTCTACCCTAAGTGTCCTAATAGACACGAAGTTTGCTTTAACGGAATTTGTCAAGATCTGAGGCTGGGAGTGTGCCTGGTAGGGAAACCGTGGGCACTTTGCTGCTAGGCTCAGTTTCCACTGGTGAACATGACAGGGATGGAGGCAGGCCACGCTGGAGAAAGTGGCAGCATCGGCTGGCATATGTGTAAGCTGCAGCACCCATGGGGTGTATAAGATCCAATGGATGCAGGACAGGACAGGCTACAGCAAATGCAGGCATGTGCAAAAACTGGTGCTGGGGGCAGGCCTGGTGGAGGTTATGGGGATCACCCTAACTGGGCCACAGCAGCCATCTCTGTGTGTGAGGACCATGGCTGTAGTAGGCTAGGGTAGCTGGGCCATAGCCTCTCCTGGTTCATGGGAGAGATTGGACTGGGGCAGAACTGCCCAGGCAGCTGCATCCACCCATGTGTGCACTGGTTGGTACAGGTGACAGAGTGAACCAGACCCTGTATTCAAGAGTAATGTCTGAGGTCACCCCAGGTGAAGTTTCTTCGGGGACTCCCCAATTAGACCATTGGACTCAAATCTCAGTCACAGAAAAATCACAAGATATGTGGTCTGACCTTGGAGCACATAGTGGGAGAAGGCCTCAACAGCTACTGATGCCCATGCAGTGGACAACATGCCCAGAAGCACAAGGAAAACATGGCAGCCAGGTCATCCAGGCCGGCAGAGGCCATCAAGTACCTCATCAGAAGATGGAAAGCAGAACAGGTTGGACCACTCTCCTGGCCAAGCTTTGCAGCAAATGTCTGGGTGTGTGCATGCAGTACGGTGGACTTGGTCAGCCGACAGACTTCGGAAAGATTTTCTCAACAAAGGTGACAACATCTCAGAGCTTTTAAAACCACTCAAGTAACACCCTCAGAACGTTCTTCCTCCATCAGGATCTCTAAGGCATCATCAAACAACCGTCCCCAGACTCCCTATTACTGATGTAGTTAGACAAGAAGTGGCCCTCTTCCCCTTCCCTACCAGGGGACAAAGGAGAAAAGAACTGAAACACTTATCCTAGCCATATTCCTCCATACCTAGGCCATTCCCACCCCAAACAGAGCCCCACATGAACATGCATCCTTCTCAACTACAATACTAAAAATAAAATTTAAAAACTTTTTTTTTAAAGATTTATTTATTTATTGCAAAGTCAGATATACAGAGAGGAGGAGAGACAGAGAGGAAAATCTTCCGTCCGATGATTCACGCCCCAAGTGAGTGCAACAGCTGATGCTATGCTGATCAGAAGCCAGGATCCAGGAGCTTCTTCCAGGTATCCCACATGGGTGCAGGGTCCCAAAGCTTTGGGCCATCTTCAACTGCCTTCCCAGGCCACAAGCAGGGAGCTGGATGGGAAGTGGAGCTGCTGGGATAAGAACAGGCGCCCATATGGGATCCCGGTGAGTTTGAGAACTTTAGCTGTTAGGCCATGCCACCGGGCCCAAATTTAAAAACTTTTAAATGTTATTTGTCAGAAGCATACTCCTTTTAAAAACGTATTTATTTATTCTTAAGATCAGTTACAAACCCAGCTATCCCACTCCTAGGAATATACCCCCAAAAAATTAAAGCTACATATGAGAAGGGGATCTATAATCCTATATTTACAGCAACACTATCTACAGTAGCAAAGACATGGAGACAACCTAGATGCCCATCCAAAGAGGAGTGACTAAAGAAATTGTGGTACATCTATTCCACGGAATATTAATCAGCCATTAAAAAAAAATCAAATTTTACAATTTGCAACTAGATAGTCCCAACAAGAGACCATTATGCTCAGTGAAATAAGCAAATCACAAAGAGAAATACCATATGTTCTAATATAAGGAATCCATCATGCAAACTGGAATGCATAGTGGTGGAGTAATGGAAACTACCATGTCCAGATATTTTACAATGTAACAGGGATCTCTGCTTAAAACAAAAGATGGATTCCCAGTGAAAGTGTTACATGTAACTAGACAAGGGGAGGATGAACTGCCTGACATTGTCTGTACCAGCAATGCCGGGGCACACTTTCCTAGCAGACTAATGGAATTGTAACTCCTTATGAAGAGTAGTGACATTATGGGAAAAATCAACTGGGGGAGGGGAATCCCAGACTATACAGAACTGTACAATAAATTTCAAAAATGAAAATGAAAAAAAAAAAGTCAGTTAAAGACAGAGAGGAAAATCAGATAAGGAGATTCTTTCCAAACTGCTAGTTCACTCCCCAGATGTGACATGAACTATTGTTCCTACGGGATGCCAACATTGCAGAGTGTGGCTTTACTCGCTACACCACAATGCCAGTCCCCGAAACTCACTCTCAATTGTGAGATTCAACTAAACAGATCAACAGTTCTTTAACTGATAAACTCCTGCTTTACATCCTATTGAAATGTTTTGGTGACATTCCTCCAAAAAGTCTACCTTTCATCCAAGAGACGGCCTTTCTGCCATGCTGTCCCCACTGATGTTGACCTACACAGATTAACCACCCAAGTCTGCTTATCATTCTTTCTATGGCATAATATTTACATCTCAAGCCTCTATTTTCACTTCTTCCCAAAAATGATTTTGAAGTTTCTCATATTTTAACATAGGTTCAAATAAAAGGAACTGACATAGATGTATATGCCCTTTAGATCAGTGTCAAACACTAACATTTAATTAAATTCATCTAGAAGCTGTTCAGTATAGAACTTAAAATTGTAAAAAATTTTAAAGATTTATTTTTATTGGAAAGGCAGTTTTACAAAGAGAAGGAGGAACAAAAAGAATGATCTTTCTGCTTTGAAAGGCTTTTAACTGTCCTGAGCTGCTTTCCAGGCCACAGGCAGGGGACCTATATGGGAAGTGGAACAGCTGGGACACGAACCAGACCCCTTTGTTATCTGCACACTTTTAAGATGAGGATTTAGCCACTGAGCCATTGCACCATGGCCAAAACCATAAAATATGTAAAAGTAGCTTCCAAAGAAGCTACTCCAAAGAACTCTGAAAAGGCTCCCAATAACTTAATTTCCATAGAGCAGCCACAGTGGTTTTTCTCTTGGAAAGATTTGCTTATTTGGAAATCAGAGCTGATTGCTTCTCAGCCTTTTGGCTAAGATCAAGTGTGGAAATCAGAGCTGAGAGGCAAAGGGAGGAATTGAAGGAGGGATGGAGGGAGGGAGGGCGAGAGAAAGATATATTTCATCTCTGGTTCACTCCCCAAGCGGCCACAAAGACCAAAGCAGAGGCAGACTGAAGCCACGAGGTTCATTCAAGTCTCCCGCCTGTGGAGGACAGGGACCCAAACACTTGGACCACCTTCAGCTGCTTTTCCCAGGCCATCAGCAGGGGAGCTGGAACAGAAGTAAAGCAGCGAGGACAGGGATCTATGTCTATATGGGATCCTGATACAGCAGGTG
Organism: Ochotona curzoniae; assembly: GCF_017591425.1. Taxonomy (NCBI): domain Eukaryota; kingdom Metazoa; phylum Chordata; class Mammalia; order Lagomorpha; family Ochotonidae; genus Ochotona; species Ochotona curzoniae. The sequence continues at coordinate 29,341,145 of NW_024467096.1, forward strand.
GCAGCTTTACAGCCCATACCACAATAACACTCCACAGTGATTCATTCAAGTGCAAAAGTAGATGGAATGACTTAATTTCAAGTTATATAGTGATTCTTACGTATCAGATTTTGCATTAAGGATTGTAAATTTTAATATAGCTCATTTCCTTCCTCTTGATTTTTTAACAAATAGCCTTCTTTTATTTTTTTACTGATTTATTTATTTGAGAAAAAGATTATCCATTTACTGGTACACAAACAGCCAGGGCTCGGCCAGACCAAGCTAGGAGCGAGAAACTCAACCACACAGGTCTCCCACATGGGTAGCCAGAACCAAAGTACTTGAGCCATCACCTGCTGCCTCCCAGGGTGCCGACTGGAACCAGACTGAAGTGAAGACAGGACTGAAACTCAGGCATCAAAGAGATGTGGGCTTCCCAACTAGGTGGCTTTAACCAGCGTCACCACAATATCCACCACAAAGTTATTTAATTTGAAAAGGAGAGAGAGACACAAGGTGGGAGACAGAGTGACTTTTCTAACACCTGCAGAGAATGCACAGGCAGGAAGTTGGAAGGAGCCAGGAAAGGGACCTGTCTTTCTGACAAGGGACATGCGTATCTTAATTACTAGGCCTATCAGCTGTCCCTTTCCTGTTTTAATCTCTGCAAATGCCTCATCTGGCACGCAGAGTAACCTCAAAAAGTCCTAGAAGGTCTGCAAGGCCCTGTGCAAACTGGTTCTGCCTATTTCTCCTACCACTGATAAAGTGTACAGTGCATCTTCTATCCCGAGTACAATGTTAAATTTAATAAAAGCATGATTTGGTTTTCTTCACTACATTCCTACTGACCAATGCAATGTGTAACACAGAAGGAGAGCCAAAGAAAAAAGTAGCAGGAGGAAAGCAAGAAAGCAGCACACTAGGAACTGTCCACAGACAAGGGTGGTCAGAACACAGAACAGAGAACAAGGAATCAAAAATTTTACTCAACTACAAAAACAACTGAGCTGCACTCCTTAAGAGAGACACAGGGACAAAAAAAAAAGGGAGGGGAGGGGTGCAGAGGAGGGCCCAGCATGATGGCGCAAGTGCTTAATCCTCCACCAGATCCCACATGGGTACTAGCTTACATCCAGCTGTTCCACCTCCCATTCAGCTCCCTGCTTGTAGCCTGGGAAAGAAGTAGAGGAAAACCTTGGAACCCTGCACCACCATGGGAACCTGGAAGAAGCTCCTGGCTCCTGGCTTCAGATTGCCTCAGCTCTGGCCATGGAGGCCAAATGGAGAGTGAACCACCAGATGAAAGATCTCTCTGCCTTTCCAATAAGAATAAGCAAATATTTAAAAAAAAAAAAAGTAGAAGGAGGAGGAGGTGGAGGAGGAGGAGGTGGAGAAGGAGGAAGCAGAGGAGGAGGAGGTGGAGGAGGTGGAGGAGGAGGAGGAGGAGGGGAGGGAGGAGGAGGGGGAGGAGGAGGGGAGGAGGGGAGGAGGAGAGGAGGAGGGGGGGAGGAGGGGGGGAGGAGGGGGGGAGGAGGGGGGGAGGAGGAGGGGAGGAGGGGAGGGGAGGAGGAGGGGAGGAGGAGGAGGGGAGGAGGGGGAGGAGGGGAGGGGAGGAGGAGGGGGAGGAGGGAGGAGGGGGGAGGAGGAGGGGGGAGGAGGGGAGGGGAGGAGGAGGGAGGAGGGGGAGGAGGAGGGGAGGAGGAGGAGGGAGGGGAGGGGGAGGAGGAGGAGGGGAGGGAGGAGGGGAGGAGGAGGGGGGAGGAGGAGGAGGAGGGAGGAGGGGGGAGGGGAGGAGGGAGGAGGGGAGGAGGAGGAGGGGAGGGGAGGAGGGGAGGGAGGGGGAGGAGAGGGAGGAGGAGGAGGAGGGAGGGGAGGGAGGAGGAGGAGGGGAGGAGGGGAGGGAGGAGGGGGGGGGGAGGGGAGGAGGGGAGGGGAGGGGAGGAGGGGAGGGGAGGAGGGGAGGGAGGAGGGAGGGGAGGGGAGGAGGGAGGAGGGGGGGGAGGGGAGGAGGGGAGGGGAGGAGGGGGAGGAGGGAGGGGAGGAGGGAGGGAGGGGAGGAGGAGGGGGAGGGGAGGAGGGGGAGGAGGGAGGGGAGGGGAGGGAGGGAGGGGGAGGAGGGGAGGAGGGGGAGGAGGAGGAGGGAGGGGAGGAGGGGGGAGGGAGGAGGAGGGGAGGAGGAGGGGGAGGAGGGGAGGGAGGAGGGAGGGAGGAGGGGGAGGGAGGAGGGGGAGGAGGGAGGGGAGGGGAGGGAGGAGGAGGGGGGAGGAGGAGGGGAGGGGAGGAGGGGAGGAGGAGGAGGAGGAGGGAGGGGAGGGAGGAGGAGGGGGGAGGAGGGGAGGGAGGGGAGGAGGGGAGGGAGGGGAGGAGGAGGGGAGGGGAGGGAGGGAGGAGGGGAGGAGGAGGAGGGGAGGGAGGAGGGGAGGAGGGAGGGGAGGAGGAGGAGGGGAGGAGGGGAGGGAGGGGAGGGGAGGAGGAGGGGAGGAGGGGAGGAGGGGAGGAGGAGGGAGGAGGAGGGGAGGGGGAGGAGGGGGAGGAGGGGAGGAGGGAGGAGGAGGAGGGGAGGGGAGGAGGGGAGGGAGGAGGAGGGGAGGGAGGGGAGGAGGGGAGGGGAGGAGGGAGGGGGAGGGAGGAGGGAGGAGGGAGGGGGAGGAGGAGGAGGGGGGGAGGAGGAGGAGGGGAGGGGAGGAGGAGGAGGGGGAGGGAGGGGAGGGGAGGGAGGAGGGAGGGAGGGAGGAGGGGAGGGGAGGAGGGAGGGAGGAGGGAGGGAGGAGGAGGAGGGAGGAGGGGAGGAGGGAGGAGGGGAGGGAGGGAGGAGGGAGGAGGAGGAGGGAGGGAGGAGGGAGGAGGAGGGGAGGAGGAGGGGGAGGAGGAGGAGGGGGAGGAGGGGAGGAGGGGGAGGAGGAGGGAGGAGGAGGGGGAGGGAGGAGGGGAGGAGGGAGGGGAGGAGGAGGAGGAGGGGAGGGAGGAGGGGGGAGGGAGGGGAGGAGGAGGGAGGGGAGGAGGGGAGGAGGAGGGAGGGGAGGGGAGGAGAGGGAGGAGGGGAGGAGGGGAGGGGAGGAGGAGGGGAGGAGGAGGAGGAGGAGGGAGGGGAGGGGAGGAGAGGAGGGGAGGGAGGAGGGAGGAGGAGGGGAGGAGGGGAGGAGGGGAGGAGGAGGGGGGAGGGGAGGAGGAGGGAGGAGGGGAGGAGGGGGGAGGGGAGGAGGAGGGGAGGAGGGAGGAGGGGAGGAGGAGGAGGGGAGGAGGAGGAGGGGAGGAGGAGGAGGGAGGGGAGGAGGGGGAGGAGGAGGAGGGAGGGAGGAGGGGAGGAGGAGGGGAGGAGGGAGGGAGGGGAGGAGGGAGGAGGGGGAGGAGGAGGGAGGAGGGAGGGAGGAGGAGGAGGAGGGGGAGGAGGAGGAGGGGGAGGGGAGGAGGGGAGGGAGGAGGAGGAGGAGGGAGGGGAGGAGGAGGGGAGGAGGGAGGGGGGAGGAGGAGGAGGAGGGGAGGGAGGGAGGAGGGGAGGAGGAGGGAGGGGGGAGGAGGGGAGGAGGGAGGAGGGGGGAGGAGGAGGGGAGGAGGGGAGGGAGGGGGAGGAGGAGGAGGGGAGGGAGGGGAGGAGGGAGGGGAGGGGAGGGGAGGAGGGAGGGAGGAGGAGGGGGAGGAGGGGAGGGAGGAGGGGAGGAGGGAGGAGGGGAGGGGAGGGGAGGGAGGAGGAGGAGGGAGGGGAGGAGGGGAGGGGGAGGAGGGAGGAGGGGAGGGAGGGGAGGAGGGGAGGGAGGGAGGAGGGGAGGAGGAGGGGAGGGAGGGAGGAGGGGAGGAGGAGGGAGGGGAGGAGGGGAGGAGGAGGGGAGGGGAGGAGGAGGGGGAGGGGAGGAGGAGGGAGGAGGGAGGGGAGGAGGAGGGAGGAGGAGGAGGGGAGGAGGGGGAGAGGGGAGGAGGAGGGAGGAGGGAGGGGAGGAGGGGGAGGGAGGGGGAGGAGGGAGGAGGGGGGAGGAGGAGGAGGGAGAGGAGGGAGGGGAGGAGGAGGGGGAGGGAGGAGGAGGGGAGGAGGAGGGGGAGGGAGGGGAGGAGGGGGAGGGGAGGGGAGGAGGGGAGGGAGGAGGGGGAGGGGAGGAGGAGGAGGGAGGAGGGGAGGGAGAGGGAGGGGGGGAGGAGGGGGAGGGGAGGAGGGAGGAGGAGGGCAAAGGGGAGGAGGGCAAAGGGGAGGAGGGCAAAGGGGAGGAGGGGGGAGGGGAGGGGAGGAGGAGGAGGGAGGAGGGGAGGGAGGAGGGGAGGAGGGGAGGAGGAGGAGGGAGGAGGGGAGGAGGGAGGGGAGGGAGGGGAGGAGGGGGGAGGGAGGGGAGGAGGAGGGGAGGGAGGAGGAGGGGGAGGGAGGGGAGGGGGAGAGGGGAGGAGGGGAGGAGGGGAGGAGGAGGGGGAGGGGAGGGAGGAGGAGGGGAGGGAGGAGGGGGAGGAGGGGGGAGGAGGAGGAGGGGGGAGGGGAGGAGGAGGGGAGGGGAGGGAGGAGGAGGAGGAGGGAGGGAGGGGAGGAGGGGAGGGAGGGGGGGGGGGAGGGAGGAGGAGGGGAGGAGGAGGGAGGGGAGGGAGGAGGGGAGGGGAGGAGGGAGGGGAGGGAGGGGGAGGGGAGGAGGAGGAGGAGGGGAGGAGGGGGGGGAGGAGGGAGGGGAGGAGGGGGAGGGGAGGAGGAGGTGGAGGAGGAGGTGGAGGAGGAGGAGGAGGTGGAGGAGGTGGAGGAGGAGGAGGTGGAGGAGGTGGAGGAGGAGGAGGTGGAGGAGGTGGTGGAGGAGGTGGAGGAGGAGGAGGTGGAGGAGGTGGAGGAGGAGGTGGAGGAGGTGGAGGAGGAGGTGGAGGAGGAGGAGGTGGAGGAAGTGGAGGAGGAGGAGGTGGAGGAGGTGGTGGAGGAGGAGGAGGTGGAGGAGGAGGTGGAGGAGGTGGAGGAGGAGGTGGAGGAGGTGGAGGAGGAGGAGGTGGAGGAGGTGGTGGAGGAGGTGGAGGAGGAGGAGGTGGAGGAGGTGGAGGAGGAGGTGGAGGAGGAGGAGGAGGAGGAGGATGAGGTGGAGGTAGAGGAGGTGGAGGAGGAGGAGGTGGAGGTAGAGGAGGTGGAGGAGTAGGAGGTGGAGGAGGAGGTGGGAGAGGAGGAGGACAGGGAGGACTTGTGGCCACAACTGTGATCCAGAAAAATAAGCCTCCACCTGAACCACTGGGATCCCATAGGAGCACCAGTGGAGTCCTGGTTGCTCCATTTCCAATCCAGCTCCCAAATAAGGTGCCTGAAAAAGAGCAGGAGATGGCCTAAGAGTTCAGGTCCCCACCAGTTATTTAGGAGACACGGATGGAAATCCTGGCCCTGGTCCTGGCCTGGCCTAGGACTGATTACTGCAGCTATTCGAGCAGTAAACCAGCAGACGGAAGACATTGCTCTCTCTCCACCGTCACTCTTCCAAATCAATAAAAAAACATTTTCCAAAGTCACTGCGATGGCGCAGTGGTTAAAGTCCTCGCCTTGAACATGCCAGGATCCCATATGGGCGCCGTTTCTGACCCCGAAAGCCCTGCTTCCCATCCAGCTCCCAAGCTGTGGCCTAGGAAAGCAGTTGAGGATGGCCCAAAGCCTTGGGACCCTGCAACCACGTGGGAGACCCGGAAGAGGCTCCTGGCTCCTGGCTTCAGATCAGCTCAGCACCGGCCGTTGTGGTTACTTGGGGAATGAACCATCGGATGGAAGATCTTCCTCTCTGTCTCTCCTCCTCTCTGTATATCCGCCTTTCAAATAAAAATAAATAAATCTTAAAAAAAAATCAGAACAAGGATGTTCTCCTACAATTCCTTAAGAAGAATGAACTTTTCTACCTTAATATTGAAACACTTTATACATTTTAACTTATAAGTGACATTTTACATTAAAAATTAATTTCATAATAAAATCTCTTCACTTGAAAGCTAAAAGGACTTACCATTCAGAGCACTCTAGTTCATTTTCTGTTTAGCCACTTTCCCTAATCTCTAGTCCTACCCTCATGATCTCTTTTAATTGTTTTTTCTTTTTTATTGTTTACTGTGTCTGCTGATCATTAGGAATTTAGTATTGTATTACCTTTGGTTTAGCTCTTGCAATTTTATTTACAACTAATATTCCTTCTACTATTTTTATTAGTTTTTAAAAGATGTATTTCTTTTTATAGGAAAGTCAGATAGATAAAGAGGAGGAGAGACAGAGAGGAAGAACTTCCATCTGCTGAATCATTTCCCCAAGTGGCCGCAAATGCCAGAGAAGAGCCAGTCTGAAGCCAGGAGCCAGGAGCTCTTTCGGGTCTCCCACACGGGTGCAGGGTCCCAAGGCTTTGGGCCGCCCATATGAGACAGAAGATCTTTCTCTCTGTATATCTGAATTTCTAATAAAAATAAAAAGGCCATTTTGGGCCCTTGGGGAGTGAACCATAAATCTGTCTTTCCAATAAAAATAAATCTTAAAAAAAAAAAAAGATTTTGGATTTAAAAAAAAGTTCTCTGTGCCTCTAAAATAAGTAAAACCTTAATACATTTTACATATTTATCAGGACATACAAGTATTTTTACAACACCTGTGTAATCTTTACAAGTGTGAAAGCACACACCCTTAGGAGACCTAATGAAGGAACAATGTTTTATCAACTACCATTCTTTAAGTTCCAGAACTAAAATATTCAAAGGAGTTTTATATAAACACCTATCAAATAATTGAAAAAGTACCATGTTCACAACATTTCGCAATCACCAGATGATTACAACAGTACCAAAGCTAAAAATGAACTGAAATATTAAAATTAAACTCTGAAGGTATAAAATAAATTATGTACAGGTGATTTTTCCAGGTTTATCTTCAAGCATTAGCATAAATTATTTTACCATAAATAAGCATAATTTACTTAACTAATCTCCAATAGATTACACTTTCCATTTCCAAAAAGACTGCCAAAATGTGTAAATTTAAATAGTCTTATCTGAATTTGGAATTTTAAAAAGGCTTTTTTCATTTTTATAATTTGCTATAGGGTTTCAGAATACGGTGTATTAGGCATCCACTGTTCCTATATTTTAACACAAAATCTAAAGATTTCCTTGAGATAATTTTCTTTTTTTTTTTAAGATTTATTTATTTTTTTTTTATTGGAAAGGTGGATATACAGAGAGGAGAGACAGGGAGGAAGATCTTCCGTCCGATGGTTCACTCCCCAAGTGAGTGCAACAGCTGCTGCTGAGTCAATCCAAAGCCAAGAGCCTTTTTTGGGTCTCCCACGCAGGTACAGGGTCCCAAAGTGTTAGGCTGTCTGCGACTGAATTCCCAGGCCACAGGCAGGGAGCTGGATGGGAAGTGAGGCTGCCGGGATTAGAACCAGCGCTCATATGCGATCCTGGCATGTTTAAGGTGAGGACCTTAACCACTCCACTGTCGTGCCGAGCCCGAGATCATTTTCTTTTAAAAGCAAAACCCAAAAGGGACAGGTGTTTGTCCCGGTGGATAGGAGATCACTTGGTGTGCCCATAGCCCCTGTCAGTGTTCCTCATTTGTTTTTCAGCTCTCTGGCATCCACTCTTTCCTCAATACTGTATATCCGAGCAGGCAGCAAGTAATGGTTCAAGTATTTGGGTGCCTATATGGGTATTCCCAAATGGATTTCCAGTCCCCTGGCTCAACCCTAGGTTATTGTGCATAGCTTGGCAGTGAACCAGAAAATGAAAAATCTGTCTTCTCTGTCTCTACTTCAAATGAAATGAGAAATAAATTATTATAATGTTCCCCCTTCAAAAATAAAGAACTGGGCTCGGCACAGTAGCCTAGTGGCTGAAGTCCTCGCCTTGCACGTGCCAAGATCCCATATCGGCATCAGTTCTAATCCTGGCTGTCCCACTTCCTATCCAGCTCCTTGCTTGTGGCCTGTGAAAGCAGTTAAGGGTGGCCCAAAGCCTTGGGACCCTGCACCCACGTGGGAGATCAAGAAGAGGCTCTGGAATTCTGCCTTCGGATTGGCACAGCTCTGGCCATTGCAGCCACTTCGGGAATGAATCAAGTGACAGAAGATCTTCCTCTCTGTCTCTTCCACTCTATGCATATCTGACTTTCCAATAAAAATAAAATAAAAGCTTGAATGTCCAGATCCAAATTCTATAAAGAACAAAGAATTGCATTTGTCCTTCTTTCATCTCCATATAACCTTTTCTCCTAAATTAAGTATAGTCTATTCATTACAAAAATATGTGTTTGCAATCACCAATATAATACTAGGTTTAGGCATGACTAATGTCCATTGATAGGAAAACACTGGGTGGCATTTGGCTTTGTGCACAGTGAGTTAGGTTATCAGCCCCAGTTTGAGTCCTGGCTGCTCTGCTTCCAGTCCAGCTTCCTGCTAATGCATCTGCAAAGGCAGTGGCAAATGGCCCAGTACTGGGGTCCCTGCCACCTGCTTGGGAAGCTCAAATGGAGCTCCAGCCTCCTGGCTTTGGCCTAACTCGCTCTTGGTCACTGCAATCATTTGGGTAGGGAGCCAATGGCTGGAAGATTTCTGTCACTCTGAATTTCAAATAAATATAGTAATTTTTTTTTAGAGATTTATTTATTTTTTGCAAAGTCAGATATACAGAGAGGAGGAAAGACAGAGAGGAAGATCTTCCATCCGTTGATTCACTCCCCAAGTGAGTGCAATGGCCGATGCTATGCTGATCCAAAGCCAGGAACCAGGAACCTCTTCTGGGTATCCTGCACGGGTGCAGGGTCCCAAGGCTTTGGGCTGTCCTCGACTGCTTTCCCAGGCCACAAGCAGGGAGCTGGATGGGAAGTGGGGCTGCCAGGATTAAAACTGGCGCACATATGGGATCCCAGCGTGTTCAAGGTGAGGACTTTAGCCGCTAGGCCATGCCGCCGGACCTAATTTTTAATAACAAAATTGGGTAAAGGAGTCTGAAGATACAGAATATTCGTTTAATCCTAAGGTATCAAGACTCCAAATTAATCTTACTTTTTAAAAAAAAAAAAGCGTTTTTAATTTTTAAAAAATCAGAGTCATAGAAAACAAACTGAGGTAATACCTGTAAAATACTAATCTGAAAATACAGCAACAGAAAATGTTTAAAAAGTCTTGTCAATGCAGAAAAGGAAAAAAAAAAATTCCCCTGAAGTTTAACTCAGAGCTTTGTGCCGTCATCAGTTCTCAATATTATGATCTACAAACATCTTCCTGAAAACACTGCTGTGAAAAGGAAATAAAAGAGCAAGACACTTCTCACAATTCTTTAGTAAAAGATGAAAGATGTATTCGATCTGAAGAGAAACCAGAGTATATCTCACAACTCTTCAGAATGCAAGTAACTTCTATACTCACACATTCCAAAGGTGGAAGAGAAACCTGGGTATTTCTGAAGACAGTGTATGAAATTGTTCTCACTATGATTATACCTCACGGAGATTACTGCTATAGTTCTGCACTGTCTGGAAAATCCTCTTATCTTTAAGATAAGAAAAAGATGCAGTGCTCAGTTCTTTGCTGAGCTGCCGCTCTGTCCTATCAGATGTACTCCCCCCATTTAACTTCTCTAGCTTGCTCATCACTATTTTTAATCACAGCTTATTTCTTTCTTAGGCAAAGACAAGACCCGCTGAACTGTCCTCTCCAAGAAAGGGGACCAGGATTGAGAAACTGGCTGTCCCATGGGACCGTCCATGAAGAAATACAGTTTGAGGGTTCAGCGCAATAGCCTAGCGGCTAAAGTCCTCGCCTTGAACACACCAGGATCCCATATGGGTGCCAGTTCTTATCCCAACAGCCCTGCTTCCCCATCCAGCTCCCTGCACCTGCACAGGAGACCCAGAAGAAGCACGAGGCTACTGGCTTCAGATTGGCTAGGCTCTGGCCATTGCCACCAATTGGGGAGTGAATCAACGGACACAAGATGTTCCTCTCTGTCTCCTCCTCTCTTGTGTATTTGCCCTTCAATAAAAATAAATAAATGTTGAAGAAGAAGGAGAAAGAAGAAAAAAGAAGAAAGAAGAAGAAGAAGAAAGAAGAAAATAATACAGTTTAATTCCCAGATCTTATAGCTTGGGTCCAGTGCAGGAGCTTAGTGGCTAAAGTCCTCGTCTTTACACCCATCGGGCTCCCATATGGGTGCTGGTTCTAATCCCAGCTGCTCTACTTCCCATCCAGCTCCCTGGTTGCGCCCTAGGAAAACAGTACAGAATCGCCCAAAGCCTTGGGACCCTGCACCCACATGGAAGGCTGAGAAGAAATTCCTGGCTCCTCGCTCCAGATCTGCTCAGTTCCAGCCACTGTGGCCATTTAGAGAGTGAACCAGCAGATAGAAATTTTTTCTGTCTCTCCTTCTCTCTGTAATTATGATTTTCCAATAATCCAATAAAAATTAACAAATCTTAAATGGTTATGAGGCGGGACTTTCAGCCCATGGGGTAAGATGGTGTAACTGTGCTGTTGTTAGTTTTCTCCAAGGCTACCTTCAAATACCATAGGATACAAGAAAAGAGTATCACAAGCAGCTAGCTCTATGTCCACCACGTAGCAGCTCGAAGGAGATACAGAAGATGAACTTTCCCCATGTTGCCTCCACAAGCTCATGGGTCAATGCTCTTCAGTGGGCAATGTTAAGGGAGCCAGATACACAATAGCCTGGGTGTGTAAGGAGGAAAGAAGGAAAACTGAAAAGTTTGTGTGGACGGATGAGGAAAGCTTGCAAGTCTTGGGAGCAGAGCAGCTTGACATAGCTAAAGCATTGCTTCTACTCAATAACCTTGCTGAGCAGGTCTCTAACGTGGCTGAATGAAGGAAGAAACGTACCTAACAAACCAACACTCATTCATCCAGAGTCTTGCCACCTCTCCACGGGCAGTTTAAGGGAAATCTTCCCTTCCCTTCCCCACTGGGACTATTAAGAAGTGCTTAATATCCTCCCTAGCCAAATCCCACACAGGGGGTGGAGTAAGAAAAACACAGGATCCCTATCTAGGTCCATAAACACTGGTCTGAATGCATTCTGGGTATCAGCTCTTTCCTCAGGCATCACCTGCTTGACAAGGCGTACTGCTCCTAATTAAATTTTGCTACCTCACTAAAAAAAAAAAAAAAACCTAGAGTTGGCATTGTGGCAATATAAGTAACACTGCCACCTGCAATGCCAGCATCCCACATGGGCCAACTAATATCCCAACTGCTCCACTTCTGATTCAGCTCTCTAATAATACCTTGGGAAGAGCAGCAGAAAATGGCCTAAGTGTTTTTGGCACTGTTACGCTCTGGGAGACCAAGATGAAGCTCTAGGCTTCAGCCTTGCTCAGACTGGCCATTGGAATCATCTGGGGGGTTGAAGCACTGGATGGAAGACCTCTCTCTCTGTTAATCCCTTCAAAATACATCAATCTTAAAAAAGAAGAAGGGAATTCGTCCTTGGGGATTGGATGGACAGATCTCTCAGCAATGTGGCGGCTGCTGGAGGCATCTGAGCCAGGTCAGACTCAATGCTTGGTGGTGAGCGCTGCAAAGTGGTGGGTGAATCTGGGGCTTCCCTGGACACCCAGCAGCAAGCTCTAGGCTCTTGAGGGGGTGGACATCCATGGATAAGGCCACTGTACATGCAGGTAAGGAATGAATCCTCAGGCACTCCCAGTGACAGGGCCACTGTACTTGCAGGTAAGTGAGGGTTCTGAGACCTGGTGGTTTGGAGGGGAGAGTCCGCAAGATCTGTATGGGTCAGAATGATACACCATCCCACGTGGGATTCCTGAGTAGGGCTTGTAAGCATGGAACATTGCTGACCACCACATGCCAGTCCACACAAAAACTAGGGCTGGGGGCCTGTCTAGCAGGACTAGATACCAGTACAAGACTGAATGTTGGAACAGAGGATGGGTCACATTAGGCAGAGGCATGTCACCAACCAGAACGCAAGAGAGAAACAGGTCCGGGGGTAGATTCTGTGACAGATATGTGGACCCAACCCTGTGGAAATACAAGTCCCATTGGTTAGTTCAAGAGCTAGGGTGATGATGGGCTCAGCTGGGTGTGACCATGGAACCTGCCACACTCATGGGTACAGGGACTGAAAATAGTCTGGGCAGGACCAGGGTGCAGCACCCGCATGTACATCCTACAATGGCGTGGGGCAGGCTGGGCTACAACATTCACCAGCTCATACTAGGTCAAGATGGAGGGGCAGGCTAAGCCAGGCAAGGGACTAGCACCGCTGGCATGCATGAGGTCTGGGTCTGGGAGTGGGCTGAGTGGGGGAATTTGGGAAATTCCCATAGTGGATCACAGCTCCCACTGGTGAGCACGTGGTCCAGGCCTAGAAGTCCGGCAAGCTGGGCAAAGCAGCTGCATCTGTTGGCTACTATGCAGGTTGGTTTTGGAAGGGGCAAAATGGGCAGGGCTGAGCAAACCTTAGCTCACTGGCAACTGCAGAAACCAGGCTGAAGCGCAGGTCAGGCTGAGCTAGGCAATCACACCTACCTGTTTGCATGAGCCAGGGGAGCAGACTGAGTAGGGTCAGGTTCCAGCACCCACCAGCAAGATGTGGGACTAGGGGTAGGCCGGGTCAGGCCAGACTACAGCATCCAAAGAAAAAGGAAATGACAGGTAAGGGACTAGGCCAAGCTGGGTCAGAACAACCACTGGCACACATGAGATCTGTGGCAGTGAACAGGCCTGGTTAGGGAGCTGAGGGGATGCTCAGGCTGGGTTGTAGCTCCCACTGGTGAATGAGAAGGCCAGAGTGGGGACTACTGTCTGGTCTGAACATGACTGCAGTGTCCGTCGACACAAGTGTGGGCTGCGTCTGGGGTGCACCAGACAGACTGGACCTGTCTGCTGCACATATTGGCAAACATGGGAACCAAGGCAAGGGGCAGGCCTGGTGGGAGTTACTATGGGTAACTCAGACTAGGTTGCCGCTCCCACGGCTGTACGTGAAGGCAAAGTGCGTGGTGGACAGGAGTGGGCTGGCTCCAACACCCAATGGTTTGTATAAAAGACAGAGCTGGAGACAGAACTGACCCAGCAATTGCAACCACCAATGTATTGATAAGCCGACCGGGGCAACGGACTGTGCCAGACCCTGTAACTGGCAGGCACACACAAGAATCTGGTCTGGGATCACTTTAGACGAAGGTTCGTTGGGAATCTCCCCAATTGAACTGCCAGACTCAGAACCCCAACCACGGAGAGAACTGCAGGTTCCACGGTCTGACCATGCAATGCATATGTCAGAGCTGGGCCTCCTCAGTGACTTAGACGGAGCAGTGGACAGCACATCCAGGTGCACAAGAATGATATGGCAGTACATTGCAGTCTGCAGAGACTACCTGGTAGAAGATGGAGGACAGAACAAATTGATCGAACACCCCAGCCAAGTACTGGCAGTGAATATCTGGGCAAATGGAGACTCTAAGGTGAACTACGGCAGCAAGTGGAGTCTGGAGAGATTTCATCATACTTGGAGTGGAGAGACTGGCAGCAATTCTGAACAGTTCAACTATCAAAACTTCTTGAGCAGGACCCTCAGAGCATGCCCCACATAGGGGACCCTGGGATGGTGTCAGGTGGTTGTCCTTCACCCCAGAGTACAGAGGCCTTTGGGAGGATGGGTGTGGCTTCTCTCCTTATCCTACCCTTCCCCCAGATACAGGAAGGAAAAAAAGAGAATGTGGAAATGGTGATCTCACCCACCTTCCTATAGTCCTTGACCCTTATCACTCTAATCAACTATGTAAAAACCATCAAAAATTTTTAAAAATAATAAAATAAAACAAAATAAAATACAGCCCAGTGTGGTAGCCTAGCGGCTAAATTCCTCACCTTGCACATGACAGGATCCCATATGGGTGCCAGTTCTAATCCTGGTGGCTCTGCTTCCCATCCAGCTCCCTGCTTGTGGCCTCTAAAAGTAGTTGAGGGCGGCTCAAAGCCTTGGAACCCTGCACCTGCGTGGGAGACCTGGAGGAAGTTCCTGGCTCCTAGCTTCAGATCGGTGCAGCTCGGACTGTTGTAACCACTTAGGTTATCAACAGACAAAAGATCTTCCTCTCTGTCTCCCCTCTTCTCTGTATATCTCACTTTCCAATAAAAATAAATAAATCTTTTTTAAAAAGGCATAAAAGAGGAATATACAGTGGTGTAGCAAGCTAAGCCTCAGCCTGTGGCTATATGGGTGCCGGTTCCAGTCCTGGCTACTATGCTTCCAATAAAATTCCCTGCTAATATGCCCGGGAAAGTAGTGGGAAATGGCTCAAGGCCTTAAGCTCCTGTATGCACGTGGGAGACCCAGAAGCAACTCCAGACTCCTGGCTCCCAGTTCCACTGATGCAGCCACTGGCGAAGTGAACTAGCAAATGAAGATCTCTGTCTGTCCTTCTCTCTCTGTAACTCTGCTTTTCCAATAAGTTAATTCATATTTTTTAAAAAAGAGGAAAACCGGGCCCGGCGCGGTGGCGCAAGTGGTTAAAGGTCCTCGCCTTGCACCCCCGGGATCCCATATGGGCGCCGGTTCTAATCCCGGCAGCCCCGCTTCCCTTCCAGCTCCCTGCCTGTGGCCTGGGAAGGCAGTCGAGGACGGCCCAAAGCTTTGGGAACCTGCACCCGCGTGGGAGACCCGGAAGAGGCTCCTGGCTTCGGATCGGCATAGTATCGGCCCGTTGCGCTCACTTGGGGAGTGAATCATCGGACGGAAGATCTTCCTCTCTGTCTCTCCTCCTCTCTGTATATCCGCCTTTCCAATGAAAAAATAATAAAAATAAATCTTTAAAAAAAAAAGAGGAAAACCTATTACTAATAGATGACCTCTACCTATAAATTCTAAGAAAGCAAAAATAAAACAACCAGTTCAACTTAAATATTAGAAAAAGTGGGTTAGGGATATGATGCAATAAGATTATGGGAATAAATGAACTCATTCATAAAACCAATAAGGTTATAAAACCTATTAGAATAAACTTGAGAAATGTGCAAAACCTACTAATGGGAGTTGTAATATAAACTGTTAATGAGAAACATAAAAAAATGAATGAATATACATACCACATATTTATAAGGCCAAGATAAATACTATAATATTTTCAATCCTCAAATTAATCCATAAAAGCAGTGCAATTCAAATCAAATTGACAATATAATTTTTTAACCTAAATGATTGCCAAAAAATTCATCTGGGAGAGAAAATATGGAGAATAGCCAAGTAAAATTAGGAATAGAAGCTTGGCAAAATGATTCTATAATGTAAGTAATAAAATCAATGGTGGTATGTGTAAAAATAAATGCCTGCTGAAAATCAATGAACTAGAAAACACCTAGTCACATTGTAAGAGATTCTAAATATAACAAAACTGCTCTTTCACTCATAGAAGAAACCCCTTAAAAATGGTTTTAGTGGGGCCCAGCACAATGCCTAGTGGCTAAAACCTTACTTTGCATGTACTGGGATCCTATATGGGCACCGGTTCATATGTCGGCAGCTCCACTTTCCATCCAGGCCCAAAGCTTTGGGACTCTACACTCATGGGAGAACCCCAGAAGCTCCTGGCTCCTGGCTACAGATTAGCTCAGCTCCAGCAGTTGTGACCACCTGGGGAGTGAACCAGTGGACAGTACATCTTCCTTTCTGTTTCTCCTTCTCTGTATATTTACCTTTTCAATAAAAATACATAAATCTTTCTTAAAAATTGGGTTAGTGGAACAGGCATGTGGCACTGCAGGGTTAAGCTGCAGCTTGAGAAGCCTGCATTCCATGTCACAGTGCCTAATTCAAGTTCAGACTACACTGTATGTCTGGTTGAGTTTCCTGCTAATATGCCTGGGAAGACAGCAGATGACTGTCCAAGCACTTTAGTTCTTGCAACCTCCAAGAGAGGCCTAGAAAGAGTTCCTAGCTCCTGACCTTGGCCTGGTCCAGTCCCCATGGTTGCAGAATGGGGGAAGTGAACCAAGACACAGAAGAACTGTCTCTGTCCCTCTCTGACTCTTTTTTTCCCAATATTTCATTTACTTTTATTGAAAAGGCAGATTCACAGAGAAAACAAGAAACAGAAAGAAATATCTTCTACCCCCTGGCTCACTCCCCAAGTGTCTGCCACCTCCAGAGCTGAGCTGATCTGAAGCCAAGAGCCAGGAGCTTCTTCTGGATCTCCCATGCAAGGTTCAGGGTGCCAAGGTTTTGGGCCATCCTTGACTGCTTTCCCAGGCCACAGCAGGGAGCTGGATGGGAAGTGGAGCAGCCAAGACATGAACCAGCGCCCATATGGAACCCCGGTGCATACAAGGCAAGGATTATAGCCACTAGGTTACCACGCTAGGCCTCCTGTGCCTTTCAACTAAATAAAACTTTCTCTTAAAAGATTTATTTTTACTTTCACTTGAAAACCAAAGTTACAGAGAGAATGAGATCTTCCATCTGTTGCTTCATTCCCCAAATGGCCACAATGGCCATAGTTAAACAAATCCAAATCCAGGAGCCAAGAGCTTGTGCCCAGTCTCCCATGTGGGTGCAGAGCGCCCGGCATATGAACCAGTACCGATACGGGATGCCCAGTGCCAAAGGCAAAAGGTTAGCCTACTATGCCACAGCACCAGCCACAAACAGGCATCCCATATGAGTGTCAGTTCAAGTCCAGTCTTCCCCACCTCTGATCCAGCTTCATTAAGGCGTGGAAAAGCATGGAGGATAGCCTAAGTGTTTGGGTCACTGCCACTCACCTAGAGAGACCTGGAAGAATTTTTTTTGCTCCTAGTTTCAGCCTAGCAACAAACCTGTCATTTTGATCGTTAGGGGAATGAACCAGCAATGGAAGTTCTGTCTTTCCCTATCACCTCGCCTTTCAAACAAATAAAACAAATAAATCTTTAAAACATACATTTTTGGGGGAAAAAAAAAAGTAAACTGTATCAATATGTGACAAATGCCTAAATCCAAAACTACCAGATTTATTGAAATTACAATCCCTTAAAAAGCTGTATGATCGTAGGGAAACAGAATGTTTTCAGACGAAAAACCTATCTAAGAAATCAAACCCAGAAGTCACAGGAGAAAAAATGACAGATTTAATTATATAAAAATAAAAAATAGCAGAAAAGCAACAGATTGGGGAGATGCTGGAAACTTTAATCAAACATCAAACATCAACGTTCCAACAGCAAATTAATAAGGAAAATAATACAGGGAAAAATGAGTAAAAAAGATATGGCAACAATCTCGAGGAAATAAATTATCAGCAGTATATATAAATACACAATTTTTGCCAATCTGATCGGCAAAAATTCAAAAGACAGCCTGCAGTGAAAGCCTAAGGAAGGGGCCTCACGCCGGCTGTCGAGGACGTACGAAGTGTCAAGAGGACAATAGTAATTTTTAAAATATCTTCCATCATTTTTGCAAGTGCCTGAGAAAGCAGAAGACGGTACAAATACTTGGGTTTCTATTACCTCAGCAGGAGACAGGGATGCAGTTCCTGGCTCCTGACCTTAGCCTAGCTCAGACCTGGTCAGAGTACTCACATGGGGAGTGAATCAATGAACAGAAGATCTCTTTGGCACTATGGCTTTCAAATAAAATCTTGGGGAAAAAAAAAAAAAGCTTTCGTGCCCTGTCTTTGGGATCTGTATTTGGTCGCTGGTAACATTTCTGCTTCCATCATATTTCCTAGCCACATTCTAACATAAGCTAAGCTGATGTTTGCCACACAATAACTATTTTTCAGTTAAGTTTGGACATTCTTATCAAAATAACTGTGAGAAGGCAGACACTGTGGTCCAGTTGGCAAGCCCACTGCCTACAGTGCCAGCATCCCAAATGGGCACCAGTTCGAGTCCCAGCTGCACCGATTCTGATCCAGCTCCCTTCTGGTGTGCCTGGGAAAGCAGAAGATGATCCGGTCCTTGGGCTCCGGCACCCACCTGGGAGACCAGGAAGAACCTCCTGGCATCGGACCAGTTCATCTCCCTGCCTCTCCTCTCTATAACTCTGCTTTTCAATTGTTTTAAGTAAATATTTTTGTTTGTCTTAACAACAACAACAACAACAAAAAACCTTGGGAGAACCTAAAACTCTATTGTTTCAGCTGTTGAACCACCTGCTCTCACAGTGTCTTCCTTCTGTATTCCCCAGCCTCTCTCGGACAAGAAACATGAGTTTTCAGGCTCCTCTCCAGACAGACAATAAATATTTCACTCATCTTAGTCCTGCCCTCTAAAATCTCCAATAGAGCCACAGCATCTTTTCCATCTCTTGACTTTTTCAAAAGCCTCCAAACTAGTCTCACCCACCACAAATCCATCCATGCTAATTCCCAAAGAAATCTAAAATGCAAATCTGAACTTTCGACCTCTCGTTTTAAAATCTTCCCCAATGACAAGTTTGAGGCGTACATTATGACATTCTTTTTTTTTAAGATTTGTTTATTTATTGGAAAGTCAGATATACAGAGAGGAGGAGAGACAGAGAGGAAGATCTTCCATCCGATGATTCACTCCCCAAGTGAGCCACAACGGCCGGTGCTATGCCAATCCAAGGCCAGGAGACAGGAACTTCTTCCAGGTCTCCCACACGGGTGCAGGGTCCCAAGGTTTTGGGCCGTTCTTGACTTCTTTCCCAGCCCACAAGCAGGGAGCTGGATGGGAAATGGAGCTGCCGGGATTAGAACCGGCACCCATATGGGATCCTGGCACGTTCAAGGCGAGGACTTTAGCCGCTAGGCCACGCCACCCGGCCCACATTGTGACATTCTAATACCTTCAGGATATAGCCCTGGGAACCTACTTAGGCACACTTCCTCTCAGTGCCTACCTCACACTGTACAGTCCAATAAGGAAAGAAAATGAGACAATCAAACTCAAGAACGAAAAGAAAGAGAGAAAGAGGGCCTGGCACTGTAGTCTAGTGGCTAAAGTCCTCGCTTTGAATGCGCTGGGATCCCATATGGGTACCAGTTTGTGTCCTGGCAGCTCCACTTCCCATCCAGCTTCCTGCTTGTGGCCTGGGAAAGCAGTAAAGGATGGCCCAAAGCCTTGGTACCTGCAACTGCATGGAAAACCTGGAAGAAGCTCCTGGCTCCTGGCTTCAGATTGGCACAGTTCTGGTCCTTGCAGTCACTTGACGAGCAAACCAGCACACAGAAGACATTTCACTCTGTATCTCCTTTTCTCTGTAAATCTGCCTTTCCAATACAAATAAGTCAAGGAAGGAAGGAAAGGAAAGGAAAGGAAAAGGAAAAAAAAAAAAGGAAACAATCAAGAACCTAGGTTCCCCAGCAGGAATTCTATGCAGAGATACTTCTCTCTCCACTGTTTCCTTGGTTTCTGTTTCTTCAGATCTCTCACTTGTACATGGTCAGCTCTGGTCTCACCTGCTGCCCAGAAGCTTAGGCATCCACCCTCCACAGGCACCAGGAGCTGTGTGCCACCATCACACCATGCCCTCTACAAGCAACAGGAGCTGTGTGCCACCATCACACCATGCCCTCTACAAGCACCAGGAGCTGTGTGCCATCACACCATGCCTCTACAAGCACAGGAGCTGTGTGCCACCATCACACCATGCCCTTCAGCAAAGGTGTGTGCCACCACAGCACACCATGCCCTCAAGCACAGCTGTGTGCCACCATCACACCATGCCCTCTACAAGCACCAGGAGCTGTGCGCCACCCATCCACAGCACGAGTGTGCCCATGCCCTCTACAAGCAACAGGAGCTGTGTGCCACCATCACACCATGCCCTCTACAAGCACCAGGAGCTGTGTGCCACCATCACACCATGCCCTCTACAAGCACCAGGAGCTGTGTGCCACCATCACACCATGCCCTCTACAAGCACCAGGAGCTGTGCGCCACCATCACACCATGCCCTCTACAAGCAACAGGAGCTGTGTGCCACCATCACACCATGCCCTCTACAAGCACCAAGAGCTGTGTACCCCATCACACCATGCCCTCTACAAGCAACAGGAGCTGTGTGCCACCATCACACCATGCCCTCTACAAGCACCAAGAGCTGTGTACCCCATCACACCATGCCCTCTACAAGCAACAGGAGCTGTGTGCCACCATCACACCATGCCCTCCACAAGCAACAGGAGCTGTGTACCCCATCACACCATGCCCTCTACAAGCACCAGGAGCTGTGTGCCACCATCACACCATGCCCTCTACAAACAACAGGAGCTGTGTGTCACCATCATACCATGCCCTATTCTTCTGTCTTGGACCAAGCTTTAGACCAGTTGCCCTATGGTTAAGTATCACACCAGAAATCTTAGGACTAGTCAGCTAACATTCTCCCAAACCTTAACTCAAGATTCTATTTGTATTGCCTCAGAACCAGTCCAAAAGTACACTGCTAAAATAATTTTGCAATGCTCTTAAAGTCAAGTCTTGCTAAGACTTGTCCACAGTAGGAAGGATCCTACACACTTCATACATTCCAAATAGGCTAAGAATAAAACTCTTATTTCTAGATGTGCACAGAAGGAATCCTCCAAGTTGTTAACACTTTTCAACAGCAGTGACTTAAAACGTATTTTTATCAACTTCTTACAAAATCCTGACATATATATACGAATAACTCAGACAGTCTTACTAAAATTTTGGCTGTGATATGAAATAACTTCATATAAGGAAAAGCACATACAATGGCAATCAATCACAAACCAACAAAACCTGTTTCTCTTCTTCTAAACACCATTAGGTAACGTCTGAGGAAAGCAAGTCTCAAGGAAGGCTCCAATGCTGGGGAAAGAAGGACCCAGGAGTTGAGACCAGCCCTCTCTGGTGGTCTCCAGTAAAATCAGAGTCTCAGGACTACACATCTCCTACTTAAAAACTAGGGGGAAAAGCAAGCAAACGAAATGTCTGTTGCACAGCTAGGGGGAAAAATGTTTTCACCAAGATCCAATTCAGCAGAATAAGAACACTGCATACATCTTTGAATAAAGATAGCAATTTATTCACTAGAAACTTCTTGTTATTCCAACATCCACTGGAAAGAACTATAGTCAGAAGCAGGTAGAGGGAAACTATATGACAAACGTCATTTGGAAGATACAAGGGAAGCAAAAGCAGATTCAAATGCAAACTGCTATTACATTTCTTGGTATAAGGAAGGATTTTGTATTTTTTAAAGTCAAATTCTACTCAGCCAACCTGTTTATTAACCTTGGTGACTCATTTTAGTCTCACCCATATTAATAAGTAGCTGGCTGTATAATACCACCACCATTAGCTTAGACTATTGCTAATAAACATGTAATCATAACAGAAGTTGTTAGGATTTCAAAGGGCAGAACTTGGTAAAGGTTAGAGTCTGATGTTTTTAAAAATGAAGTTTTTCATGGACTCTAAAGCACTAAAGGGCATGGGGTGACTTGTGTCTTAGCAAAATTTTCTAAATCTGAAAACAATGTTCAAATGAATGACTTAAAAGAAAATTATGCCAGATACTTGAAAAATATAAGTATACTGTTATTCTTTCCATTTTCATACCTGAAGCAATAAAGCATCTATATTTCTGAAGCAGACGGAGGTGCCTTTCTTCCCAAAGGTATTTACAATGCTTTCAATTTACTAAGTGGGTCAATTTACACATACACTAACAAAAAAATGGAGAAAATAGGACTAAGTACTAATTTCTTCACCTTACATAAAGTTATGGGAGATTACCTAAGTCAAGAATTCATATTATTAAGAATTGCAAATGTAGCCCACGGAACTAAAAATCATAGTTAAATTTTTAAAAAGTGAGAGACGCTGTGAGGAAACAGTTCACAGCGAGTGAATTTCTCATTGTCAGTGAAATCAACCAATAAATACTACCTAGGTTGACAAACCACAGGAACTCAACCTTTAAAGTTTAAATAAAGAAAAAAAAAAAAGCACACATAACTTCTGGAAGAACCTTTGATTACTGGGGAAACGGAATGGGACACTCTGCCCTTGCCTGCCATGAACATGCATTTTCTTTTAAGACTTATTTATTTGTTTGGAAGGCAGAGTGACAGAGGGAGAGGCAGAGAGAAAGATTGCATTCATTGGTTAACTCCCCAGATGGCATAGCTGGGTCAGCACAAGCCAGAAGCTTCAATCTCCCTCCAGGTCTCCCACATGGATGGCAGGGGCCCAAGAACCTGGAACATCAACAGCCGCTTTCCCAGGCACATGAGCAGGGAACTGGATGGGCAAAACTGAGTAGCAAAGACCAGATTACATGGTGTTGGCACTGAATGGCAGCTTAGCCCAAAATGCCAGCCCCTGCACGTACTGATTTATAAATCTAGTTAAACTGCCAACACTCAGACACCCTAATAAATAAATAAATAATAAAGAACACCTATTATATTTCATTCTCCACACTTAACTCAAGGACTGTCAACTTTCTGAGATGGAACAGACAGCAAAGTATCAAATTACAGGAAAGATAATAAAATGTGCAGGAGATGCGTTTATCTCACCTTTCAAAAGTTCAAAATCATGAAACTAATTAGGATAACTCTTGTGACAACTACAAACTTGGACACATCCAAACATTTCTTGGTACTGTTAAAATCAAAACCTCCTTGATTGAGTCCTCCCAGGTTGAAGTAAAAGCAGTTATAATCCTATTTCAAACTCTTCTAAAATACTCCTGAACCCAGGCGAGCTCCTAAACAAAGCCCCGCAGATCCGTGCCAGCCAGAATCCATCAGAAAATTACAGGCTTCTAGTTTCTTTGTAATCAGTTTGAAGGTTTGCTATCTCCACTGATCCTCTCAAGAATGAGAAGGCATGCATTGCGGTTCCAACCTTGTAGTGCTTGAGATTTTTTTCAGCAATTTACTTCTGCCCGGGCAAGCAGTGAGCCAGCCAAAGCACTTGGCTTTGCTGTTAACCCCTAAATCTCAAACATGTATGCTCATCAAAACATGTTGCCTTTTTAATGCCTCTACACATTATTTTTGGATGAGATTTCAAACCACTAGCGAATTCAGAGGGAGACATTTTGAACGACTGATGACAGAGTATGAATTTAACACAATGACCTTGGGGCTGGACTGCCTGCAGTAACCACAGAAGTTATTAACTTAGGTAAAAATATCAGATCACAGAATTTAAGGCCGGGCCTCCTCCTCTTCTTACTTGCAATGCTCACACTATTGGATGGTCCTTAAAACAGCACTGACAAAGAGGGTCACAAATTTTTTTAACTTGCACTGATGCAAATCATTGTAGGCGAGCCCTAAATACTCAAGGAACAATGCTGAAAAATCATTTACTTTACATCTAAACCTAACTCATGCCTAACCTGAATCCAGATACACTTTTGTGAACTTCTCTGGGCGGTGAGGAGCAACCTAACTCAAAGAACCAGAGATTTGGGGCCTGCTGGCCATCAGAGGGGCCAATTACCGGCGGCAGTCCCGTCTTCCAGTCCGTGGCAAACTTAGCCAACGAGGCATCATCAACGCTCAACCCCAAATTCACCCAGATCGAATGACCGAAGGCCCTTGCAAACCTCCCACCAGACTAGCCGCTCTCCTCCACCAGGTGCACCCCACCCCGAGCCCGAGGCTCCTCCCGGCGCCCCCCAGGCTGGGGTGCTGCACACCTGGGGTGCTCCCCTCCCGGCGCCCCCGGCTGGGGTGCTGCACACCTGGGGTGCTCCCCTCCCGGCGCCCCCGGCTGGGGTGCTGCACACCTGGGGTGCTGCACACCTGGGGTGCTCCCCTCCTGGCGCCCCCGGCTGGGGTGCTGCACACCTGGGGTGCTCCCCTCCCGCGCCCCAGGCTCCGCCCCCGGCTCGGGCACCCCCACGCCGCCGTCCTCGCAGCCTCCCGCGCAGCCCCAGCACCTCCGAGCCTCCCAGCCCGCCCTCTCCAGGCCGAGGCAGCCGGCCATGCCCTCGCCTCCCGCCCCGACCGCGCTCCGGGACACTCACCCGCGGTAGTAAGCCTTCACTCGGACCTGGTGAGAATGGTCGCCGCCGCCGCCGCCCGCGACCGTGTGGGACATGGTGCCGCTGTCTCTCTGGGTCGGCATCGCCTCCCTCCGCGGCCGAGCTGCGGGGACCCCGCCGGGCGCCGAGCGGGACCGCCGCCTACCTGCCCGCCTCGCCCGCGGCGCCGCCTCGCCGACCGGCCGGCCCGGCCCCGGAACCGCGCGGCTCCTCCCACCGCCCGCGGCCGCCACCGCCGCCCGGGCCCCGCGCGCCCGCCCGCCTCGGGCCCGCCCACCCGGCTCGCTCCCGACGCCCGCATTCCGGGCCGAACCACCGGCCGGGGGTGGCGATGGGGGGAGAGGAAGCGGGAGTCTCTGGCCCCCGAGTCCAGCAGCCCAGGACGGAGCGTTTCGGAGAGGCTTGTGACAACGGCATCGCGCCCGTGCTTCCGTCGACGCTGCTTGCTCCGGGAACAGCGGTGGAGCCCCAGAACGACGGCCGCTCACCCCAGGGTCCCACCTTGGTCGCGTCTGCGGGGAGCCGACTTGGCCTCCGGGATAGCTTGGCATGCGGATTTCTGGGATTTGGAGTCCCGGTGGGATTCTGGGACTTGCGGCTCCTGGCGTGTGGAATGCCTGGTGCAGAGCGCGGCTGCTGCGCGCTCCGTGCAAATGCTGTAGGTAGCCGGGCACGTGAGCACGCCGACGTGGAGGCATCCTCAGCGCCCCGACCCTGACCAAGCCCCGCTTCAGCTGCTTACATCTTAGTTATGCAGTGCCGCTTTTGACAACAACAATGTGGTCACCTGTTCGGCATCGCCTCTTTTATGAATCTAATAATACCTGAAATATTGAATGTAATAAAGGAAGAAGCTCAACTAAATGGCATGACAGAAGACAGATTTTTTTTCTTCCTTTACAGCTCCCGTTCCTGTACCTTTCTGTACTGTTATTTACATGGTTCAAGTATTGAATTAATACTTACCCAATCGGCCAATCCCTTCATCCATTAGCATTTACTCTGTTGACAGCAGCTAATCAAAGATTCAAAACAATCCACCCTTACAAACCAGTTCCTGACCTTTCTGGGCTTGGCTCTGTCATATTCTTACAGCATAAACCGAATCCCTAATTTAATCCTGCTGCCAACACATGCCAAAAGAGCTGGAATAATCGAAGAATTAAATAGCGTTACCAAGGATAATAAAGTAGGCTGGGAGCACTGACTCATCGGAGTTATACAAGACTTTTAGCTTGACAGAATGTCTTCCAACTGCCTCAAAGTTGGATCACGTGATCTTAATGAGCATTCTCATTTAAAAAAAATTTTTTTGACATTTTTTTTTTACCAAGTTGTTACGTTGAAAAGTGCCTTGATTTAGAGAATGAAGCTTTCTTTAATTTTTTTTTTTTTAAATTTGAAAGGCTAATTTGAGAGAGAGAGAGAAAGAGACAAAAGATTTTTTGGGGAGGGGAATGGGAGGGGTGGGGGGAATCCCCAGTGCCTATAAAACTGTATCGCATAATACAATGTGAACAACAATAAAAAAAAATTAAAAAAAAAAAAAAAAGATTTTCCGTCTGCTGAGTCCCTCCCAAAATGGCCATAAAGGCCAGAGCTGTTCCAGTTCCCATTCAGCCTGCTGCTTATGGCTCAGAAAAGCAACAGAGGACGGCCCAAAGCATTGTAATCCTGTGCCCATGTGGGAGACCCAGAAGAAGCTCCTGGCTCCTGGCTTCAGATTGGCTCAGCTCTCGCCATTGTGGGCAGTTGGCGAGTGAACCAGAAGATCTTTGTGTCTCTCCCTCCCTGTAACTCTGATCTGCCTTTCAAATAAAAATAATCTTTTTTTTTAAGTACATATAGGTTTATATCCTTTCAAGTCTTGATTCATTTTGTTTGTTTTTTCTTACGTAATTGCTTCATTTACAATATCTAAACTAAGATAAATAAGAGGATCTGACATCCTTCTTTTGTTCCCCATCTTGGACTCAGTTCTCGGTTTTTCACTGGTAAGTGTTATCATTACTCTAGGATTTTTTGTGGATGTCCTTCATCAGCTTGAAGATGTCACAATCTATTCCTAATGTGCTAATTTTTTATTTTGAAAAATTGTTCAGTTTTATCAAGTCTTCTGCACTTATTGAAATAATCATATTTTTCCTGACATGGTATGTTACTGTATTACTGATATCAATGTTACATGATTATAATTGATTTTATCATATAAACCAACTTTATGTGCTTCAGACAAATCACACTTGAAGATGTATAATTTTTTAAAGATTTATTTATTTTTATTGGAAAGTCAGATATATAGAGAGGAAGAGAGACAGAGAGGAAGATCTTCTGTCCTCTGATTCACTCCCCAAGCAGCCACAATGGCCAAAACTGAGCTGGTCTGAAGCCAGGAGTTCGGGGCCTCTTCCAGGTCTCCCAAACGGGTGCAGCATCCAAGGTTTTGGGGCGTCCTCGACTGCTTTCCCAGGCCACAAGCGGGGAGCTGGAAGGGAAGCGGGGCTTCCAGGATTAGAACTGGTGCCCATATGGGTTCCTGGTGCAGGCAAAATGAGGACTTTAGCCACTAGGCTACCGTGCTATTGCCATAATTCTTTTATATATTGCTGTAATCACCTTGCTGGTTTTTGTTGACAAATTCTGCATCTATTTGTAACATGTTTTGGTCATTGATCTATATTTTGTTTTGTTTTTTTTTGGTTATGTTGTTTTCAGTTTTCATTATCTGGGTGATATTGTCCTTGTCGAATGACCTAGAAAATGTTCAAAGCCTCATTTTACTTTTGTAAGGAGACTTTAAGCTCCTTATTAGATTGCCTTGTTTGTAGCAAGTTACGTAGCAATAGACATAGGTCCTGTGTAATAATTTCCTGACATCACATTAATAGTTTTCTTATATCTTCAGAAGTAGAAACCATAACCAAAAATGACCCAAGCTTTTCCTTGGAGTCCTGAAAGTTGAGTTATTAACAAAAGTTAATTAACAAAAGTTTGTGAAAGGGGCTGGTATGGTGGCTCAATAGGCTAATCCTCCACCTGGAAGGGCTGGAATCCCACATGGGCGCCAGGTGGCGTCCTGAATGCTCCATCCAGCTCCCTGATTATGGCTTAGTAAAGAAGCAGAGGATGGCATAAGGCGTTGACCGCTGCAACCAGGTGGGAGACTAAAAGAGGCTCCTGATTCCTGGCTCCTGGCAGCTCAGCAGCTCATCTCTGACCATTGTGGCTATGTGGGGAGTGATGAAAGCGGTGGATGAAAGCGCCTTCTCTCTCTGTCTCTTCTCTATGTAAATCTGCTTTTCAATTAAAAATAAATTATTTTAAAAACTGTGAAGAGTTGAATTAAGAGATTTAATTATTGTGATGTAAAGTACTTGGATATCTATGCCTGCTATCTATATGGGAAACCTGGAAGAAACTGAAATACACAAAAACGTTAATGAGGGCCTGGCGTGATAACCTAGTGGCTAAAGTCCTCAACTTGAACACACCAGGATCCCGTATGGGCTTTGGTTCGTGTCCTGGAGGCCCCATTTCCCATCCATCTCCCTACTTGTGGCCTGGGAAAGCAGTCGAGGACGGCTCAAGGCTTTGGGAACCTGCACCCGCGTGGGAGGCCCGGAAGAGGCTCCTCACTCCTGGCTTCAGATTGGCTCAGCTCCAGCCATTGTGGCCACTTGGGGAGTCAATCATCAGATGGAAGATCTTCCTCTCTGTATATCTGACTTTCCAATAAATAAATAAATAAATAAATCTTTAAAATTTTCAGTCTGCTAAGTTATTTTAAAAGATCATAAAATGCTGGGCCCGGCGCGGTGGCGCAAGTGGTTAAAGGTCCTCGCCTTGCCCCCCCCCCCCGGGATCCCATATGGGCGCCGGTTCTAATCCCTGGCAGCCCCGCTTCCCTTCCAGCTCCCTGCCTGTGGCCTGGGAAAGCAGTAGAGGACGGCCCAAAGCTTTGGGAACCTGCACCCACGTGAGAGACCCGGAAGAGGCTCCTGGCTTCGGATCGGCATAGTATCGGCCCGTTGCGCTCACTTGGGGAGTGAATCATCGGACGGAAGATCTTCCTCTCTGTCTCTCCTCTCTGTATATCCGCCTTTCCAATGAAAAAATAATAAAAATAAATCTTTAAAAAAAATAAAAAATAAAAAAAGATCATAAAATGCCTATTATGAGATTATGCAGATTTGAAAATATTTCACATTAACAAAAGCTTCTCTTTTCAATTCAATTTCCATAAACTTTCTGAAGTACCATGTCCTCATGACTTCCTGTCTCCTTTCTTTCTTTGATCTCTCATCTTCAGCATTCCACTGATGTTGGAGTGACTGCCTATCAACTCATTCCCTTCACTCAAGGACATAGTTATTCACATCATATTCCCCAGTCCAATTCTCACTCTACAAATAACCACAAAGGTCAGTTGGAAACTTCATCTGTTTTGTTTGTGAAATATAGCTACTTCGCTTTGAATTTAAAACAATATAGGAGTTGACATTGCGTTTAGTGTATAAGGCCACCTCCTTTATTGGCAACATGCCATGTGGATGCTATTCCATGTTTGAGCTGTTCCGCTTCTTTTTACTTAAGGTTTATTTATTTTTATTGCAAAGTTGCAAAGTCAGATATACAGAGAGGAAGATCTTCCGTCCAATGATTCACTACCCAAGTGACCGCAACCGCCAATGCTGCACCGATCCAAACCCAGGGAGCCAGAAACTTCCTCCAGGTCTTCCATGCAGGTGCAGGGTCCCAAGGCTTTGGGCTGTCCTCAACTGCTTTCCCATGCCACAAGCAGGGAGCTGGGTGGGAAGCAGGGCTGCCGGGATTAGAACTAGCGCTCTTATGGGATCCCGGTGCATTCAAGATGAGGATTTTTATTTTTTTTTTTATTGTTGTTAACATTGTATTATGTGATACAGTTTTATAGGCACTGGGGATTCCCCCCACCTCTCCCATACCCCTCCCCCCATGGTGGATTCCTCCACCTTGTTGCATAACCATAGTTCAAGTTCAGTTGAGATTCATTGCTTGCAAACACATACCTAGCATAAAGTCCAGCGTCTTATTGTCCAGATAAGTTCAGTGGCTTCTTGGGGAGACCTTCTCTGGTCTGAAGATAGGGCTAACAGAGTAAAGATCCGGTCAGTTAAAAGCCCCAACAAAACCTCAGTATCAATATACAACATTATGGAATTAATTGACATAGTATTGGGTAAACAATATGTTAAAAATAATGCAAGTTCCATTCTTCGAAACATCTGGGTTGAGACAGTATCAATGACAGGTTCAAAAAATAACCAACAACCAAACAAAAATTACAAGTTAAATCAAGGCAAACATGTGGTATCTAACCTTTTGGGATTCGCTCATTTCCCTTAGCATTATAGTTTCCAGTTGGGCCCATTTAGCCACAAAGAACTGCATTTTGTTTTTTTTTAATAGCTGAGTAGTATTCCATGGAGTAGATGAACCAAAGCTTTCTTATCCAATCTTCTGCTGATGGGCATTTCGGTTGCTTCCATGTTTTTGCAATTACTGATTGTGCTGCTATGAACATAGGGATGCATGTTGGTTTGTTGTAAAACAGGTGTTTTGGATATATTCCTAGGAGTGCTATTGCTGGGTCATATGGTATGCAGATTTTGAGTTGTTTGAGTGTTCTCCAGACTGATTTCCATAGAGGCTGTACCAATTTGCAGCTCCACCAGCAGTGGAGTAGGGTTCCCTTTTCCCCGCAACCTCGCCAGCAAGCATCGTTGGTATTCTTGTTTATGTGGGCCAATCTTACTGGTGTTAGGTGGTATCTAAGATGAGGATTTTTAGTTGCAAGGCCACCGCACTGGGCCTGAGCTGTTCCACTCCTAATCCTGTTCTTTGCTAATGGCCTAAGAAAGCAGTAGGAGATGACCCAAATATTTGAGCTCCTGCACCCACGTAGGTGACTCAGACAAAGTTCCTGGCTCCAGATTTCAGCCTGGCTCAGCCCTGGCTATGTGGCCATTCAGAAATCAGTGGGTGGGCCCGGCGCAGGGGCCTAGCAGCTAAAATCCTCGCCTTGAATGTGCAGAGATCTCAATTGAGTGCTGGTTCTAATCCCGACAGCCCCATTTCCCATCCAGCTCCCTGTTTGTCGTCTGAGAAAGCAATCAAGGATGATCCAAAGCCTTGGGACCTGAACCCATGCGGGGAGATCTGGTTGAAGCTCTGGGCACCTGGCTTCAGATCTGCTCAGCTCTGGCCATTACGGTCATTCAGGAGGTGAATCATCAGACAGAAGATCTTCCTCTCTGTCTTTCCTCTTCTCTGTAAATCTGACTTTGCAATAAAACATAAATAAGTTAAAATATATATATATATATATCAGTGGATGAAGGACCTCTCTGTCTCTGCCTCTCTCTGTAACTCTGACTTTCAAATAAATAAATATTTTTTAAAATATATGTATAACTGGGGTTAGTGTTGTGGTGTAATCAGTCAAGCCACCACATGCGAGTCCAGCATCCCAAATGAGCACTAGTTCAAGTCCACTACTGATCTTCTTCCTACTAATGTACCTGGGAAAGCAGTGAAGATAGACTCAGAGCTTGCACCTGCTGTTCCCATGTGGGAGACCTGGATGGAGGAACCTGGCTCCTAGTTTCTGCTTGCTGCCGCTTTAGATGTTATGGCCACTTAGGGAGTGAAACAGAAGATAAACAATGTCTTTTTGTCTCTGTACGTGTCTCCTCTCTCTCTCTCTCTCTCTGTAACTCTGCCTTTCAAATAACAATACATATATAAATATCTTTAGAAAACAAAATAACATTGAATGAATGTCATGTTCCTGGACAATCACAGGAAAGGGTGTTCATCTGTGCTGCCAGTGACACACATCTCTGTGTTGGTGCAAGTGTAGTGCCTTCTGCCTATTCTGGAATACAGTCCTTGACTCAGTCCCTACCATCCTTGCCCAATTGGCACACCCTTCTCCAGGAACAATTTGCAAACTCGCCTCTGCTCCCCAGGCAGTTAATGTCCCTTCCGCTCACTCCTCCTTTGTGCTCCTGTCCCCTGCTCTGTGGTCAAGTTAGTTAGAGTGTATATAGTACAGCGTCACAGGGCTTTATTGTTAATATATGCATAAGAGGAAAACGGATGCCTCACCTCCCTGTTCCCTATACCCAGCACATGGTAGTTACTCAATACAACCTGTTTGGTATGGTGCTGTGCCATAGTGAGGTAGTCACTGCCTGCAGTAACAACATCCCATGTAGACATCACTGTGATTCCCGCTGAT
This sequence comes from Ochotona curzoniae, assembly GCF_017591425.1. NCBI lineage: Eukaryota > Metazoa > Chordata > Mammalia > Lagomorpha > Ochotonidae > Ochotona > Ochotona curzoniae. Next base: position 29,372,337 of record NW_024467096.1, read on the forward strand.
TCATTCCCCAAGTAGCCGCAATCTCTGGAGCTGAGCCAATCCGAAGCCAGGAGCCAGGAGCCTCTTCTGGGTCTCCCACATGGTGGCAGGGTCCCAAGACTTTGGGCCATCCTTGACTGCTTTCCCAGGCTATAAGCAGGGAGCTGGATGGGAAGCGGGGCCACCGAGACACAAAGTGGTGCCTGTATGGTGTCCTAGCACATGCAAGGTGAGGACTTACACCACTAGGCTATTGCACCGGGCCCATGAAAATATTATTAATACAATTCTTTTAATAATCCACAAATGGAGAGTTGTATTAACTGGAGGAGTCAATGGTAGAGAAAGAAAATACAGACTACGTAATGAAAGCAATTGAATATTCATAGAGTTCTAAGAAATCTCAACATCATAGCATGCAGGGCTAGCTGCCACCATGCACTTGTCCCCGGTTCTTCCTTAGGAGAAAGTTACAAATCCAGATGTGGTATCAGGACATGTGTTACTGAAGAAATGCAGCACAGTGCTTGCTATGCACCAGAGAATGCTAAAGAATTGCGACAGCACTTAAGTGCTACTTCATCTTTGAGAACCAGAGGGATCCACTTGTGTTCAGCTTCACTGAAAGGTGCAAAATTGGCCAATACAATGACATGTTGAAAGAGGCACCGTGAAACACAGACATTTCATTTGGGAAGCATTCTTATTTAAAGGATATGTGTATTCCAAGTATGCTGCTACTAACAGTTATCTGCCACGTAAACTACCCTCCAATCCGAAAAGCTACAGTACTTGCAGTTGAGGATGGTGTACTCATGTGAAAATACAATCAAGCCACCCTCTGCAGCTTTAAACCAGCTCCAGGACTGGTCTCCACGGACAACGAGTTCTCTTACACAATCTCATAAGTAACTCTTGGCTCCTACGAAGTTCCTAACTTCCTCCTCTCCCACAAAAGACTACGGATTTGCCCTGCATGTTTCCTGTTGGGCTCCAGTCTTAGCTGATCCTGAGTTAAACTAAACCATATCCTATTTTGGGCCACAGATACATGAGAAGGGAAAGCTCCTAGCCTATCCAGGGATGGCTTTAGTTACATAATCACACATACCATGTCAGTGGGCAGCATCCTTCGTAGCAAAAAGTGGCTGGTGAGTTCCTCCACACACAGTGCTTATCACCCTTTGACTTCAACAGGAGGTATTTCCCTAAATTGGTTCGACCTCCTATTCTGGCTAATAATAAGCACAAGTTAGGAAGCAACCTGTCATGAAGTCAACCCCCAAAACATTAAGCGTTTTAAAGCAAAAGGCTTCTGTCTTATTCACGTGATGTCTCAAAAGCAGGAATCACCTTTTAGTTTGTTTTGTTTTGTTTTCACTCAGAAAAATGCAGGCATTGCCCAAATGATGATGGTTTGTGGCCACTTAAATGCTAAATCAATCTCAGCATGATCAGAAGGAAGACCAAACAAGTATAGCAAGTCTTTATTTTCTGCTTCCTTTGTTACTGTGAAGCTCTGACCTGGAAAGTTTATTCAGCTTGCTGAGCTGGAGTCATTTCCTCCAGTCAAACCCGACTTAAGGACATGACACTCCCTTCACTCAGGTTGAAATCTTTCAATTAGATTCGTGAGATTTAGAATTTACTAGCTGGAAGTTACTCTCTATCTTTTGGGGTCTTCTCAAATTTTAGTAAGCATGTAAATCAGGTGGAACTTTTGTAAAAATACATTCTGATTTAGGAGTCTGGAACTGGATCCCAGAGTTTGCATTTCAAACCAGTTTCACAGATTGCTGTGCTTCTGCTGTGGCAGGCCCACCAATGACAGTTTTTAGAAGCGGATATCTGGCTAACTCTCGCGTTGCAAAAATGAGGTCCAGAGAAATGAATGGACTTATTGATTTTATAGTTGTTTCAAGTTTTTATTCTATTTATTTATCTTAAATTTTACCTACTTTTATTATAAAGGCAGATTAGAGAGAAGAGACAGAGAGGAAGAAATTCAATCTGCTAGTTTACTTCCAAATTGGCTGTAATGAACAGAGCTTAGCCAATTCAAAGTCAGAAAATTCTTCTGGGTCTCTCGCACACTGGTGCATGGTTCTAAGGCTCTGGGCCAGCCTTTACTGTTTTCCCAGGCCACAAGTATAGAGCTGAATGGGAAGTAGAGCATCCAAGACACAGACTGGAACCCATAGGGGATCCTGGTGCATGCAAGTCAAGGATTTTAGCCAGTACCAGATTGCACAAGGCCAAAGATTTATATATTTTTGCTGGCAAGCAGATTTAGAGAGAGAAGTAGAGATAGAAAGATCTTGCATCTGCTGGTCCAATCCCTAAGTGGCCCTACAATGGCCAGAATATCCCTGCCACGTCCAGCTCCCTTCCTGCGGCCTGGGAAACAGCTGATGACTACCCCAAGCTTTGGGACCCTGCATCCGTGTGGGAGACTCAGAAGAGACTCCTGGCTCCATGCTTCAGAGTGACTCAGCTCTGGCCATTGTGGCCAATTGGGAAGTGAATCAATGGGTGGGAGATCTTCCTCTGTCTCTCCTCCCCTCTGTATATCTGACCTTCCAATAAAAATAAAATAAGTCTTAAAAAAAAAAAAGGCCAGAATAAAACTTAAGGTTAATAGCTATTTTATAAGTGAACTATTTTTATGTAAAAAGAACATCAAGAAATGGCTTACATGTTTTCATATCCTAAACTGTAAAATGAGTCGGGGCAGTTTACTTAGGATGTGTACACATAAAGCTATGGAAAATCAAATAACAGTTAAGGTTATATAACCACCCCAAGCAATAGAGCCAAAGAAAGGAAATTGTTCACTTTCTGGAAGAGCAAGTAAGACCTTTATAAATTCGGAGAAAGGGGTAATTATGCACAAGTTAGGGTGGATTTTTTTTTATCGCTGATAGGTCTTATCTCAGAGATAAGTTTGGTATGAAACTGAAGCAGTTGTCTTTCATCTAGAAAGAAATTTTATCGGGACTAACTGAAAAATTCTTTATCAAAGACTAACTGAAAATAGTTTTGTTAATTTATAATCAACTGTAATTTCAAAGAGAGCTTGAGCCTTCTGGCAATTTTACATGGGCCAGGCCGAGGGTGGTTGGCCTTTCTGGGCTGATATTCCTCCCTGGAAAATGAGAAGGTAGATGGAAACACCTATCTCTGCTGCCCTGGAAACTTCTGGATTGCTAGTTTCATGTATAACGCTTCTCCAGCATCCAACCTTTGGACATTAGAACTGTGCAACCAGGTTTTCAGTCATTGAATACATCTGTGCTGGGCGGGGATGGGGGGCGGGCTATGTTAAAATCCAGACTAAGGCTAGATGTGGAGGCTAGTGTTGTGGTCTTAGACAGGAAGCTCAGGGTCACAAGCTTGGAAGCCATGCCTCCCCGGCCCATATAATCCTTTCTGCCTACCTGTGATGCTCACGTATCACCTGGAGCCTGAAAAGGGATGGTATTGCATTGTTGCATAACCACTCCCTTCTCAAGCCCTCATAAAGGTCCATGATAGGAAGGGGCTCTCTAGGTCTCTCTTCAGACTCTCTTGCACCCTGACTCTTGGCCTCACCAGCACCTGCTTCTCTCTGGCTTCTCTCGTACAGACTTCGAGGTGGCCCCTGCACATGGCCCCTCTATGTCTATATTCCACATCCTCGGTTCACTGCTTGGTGAAGTCAGTAAAGATGCTAGTACTAAAATGCTTTGCATTGCTAATTTGTTACTTTCAGGAGTTCCAGGAGAGGTGAGGCCTTGCAGTGATAGGAAAGGCAAATGTTTGCAGCCTTGGAAGCTAGGGATTCAGGTTGTTAACTGCATGTCTCCTTGGATAATTATTGTTGGGGAAGCTGGAACAAAGGTCTTCAATCTGAAAGACATTACGGTAATGACCATTTGTTTCTTGTGGTTTCTATTTAGGTCGGATCGCCAAGTGGATTCCCCATTTGCTAATTTCTATGGGTCCTGCCATTGCCAAACATGGTTAATAAAGGCTCCTTAGTATATACTACACTTGTCTGGTGTGATTTCTCTCACTCCCCGCAACACTAGCAAGTGAAAACCAAACCCTTGTCGCGCCCACGTGTCTTACCGCCCAGCAATAAGACGCAGACGCGAGTGAAGCCTCCTGCGGTAAAATTTATTGTGCACACCAACATGAAGCGGAAAAAGGGGGGGAATCCCAGCAGGCTTCTGCTCTTATGTGCTGTCTGGCCCCGCCTCTGCCAATGATAGGTCGGCGACATGATTACGCAGGGTTCTGGGCGACTGGATTCGTCAGTCCCAGTGTTTACGTGCCTGCCGCGCCGCAGCTCACTGCGCATGCGCTAGGCACGTGCGCAGTACTGTGAAAGCTACGTGACTTTCCACCAGGCACCAAGATCTAGCCTCTCTGGCCGGCGCCATTTTGGGTACGGCATGTAGCCAGTACATACAGATATGGCTGGCAACATCTCCCTCCTTCTTATACAATAGAAAAATAAGCTGGTATGGGCCTGTCTTAGGTTGTAGACTCAAGGCGCACGATCCGTCATAGGGAGGCTGCGTGGCTTGACGTAGTCCCTGTCTTAGACCGATAATTGTCTGGGTCTATCTTACCCGTCATGGGCTACAACTGCGGTGGTTGTAAAGAGCAATGTCTCGACAAGTTAGTTATAAGATTGACTACCCTCTCGCGTGCAATGGAAAAATCCTGCGAGGTGCAAGGGCTAGTCAGGTGCATTATGCATCATGCTCGAACTCAGTGCAATGCCATAATGACCTGAGGTGCAGGAGCCATGATGTCCATGCTCTTAACTAAGCCTGTTGAAGCATGCTCAACCATACCATGGGGGAGTCACCATACTGCATGGCTAGTAGGGCTTGATGTATTGTCACACAATCTCGCTGAGCGCGGTGTCTCAGACGACACAGGCAAAAAAGGCATAAGGCACAGCCTGCACATAAGAGCAGAATCAGCACAACCACTCCCACCCATTCCTTAATATGGGAAGTGATGTTCCAAATCCAAGTGGCTAGGGTTTCAGCAACAACAGGATCCACCCGTGTAGAATTAATCTGGACAATGGCAATTCTCAACTCCGACTGTAAAATATCAAATTCTCTCGTCCAATTTCCTAAAAGATAGGAAGAAAGCTGGCAAGAAAGATTAGCAGCCATTGAAACATTTTGAAAAGGAATATAAGTAACACATAAACCTTGACACTAAAATTCTCAGGAGACGCTTGAAAACAAAGCGTGTCCTGTAGGGAGAATAAAAAATTACTCATATTCTCCTTAATATCATCATAAGGGAGAAAAGGCAAATCCAAAGAAGAAAAAATCAAGGAAACACTCGGGCTGAGTGGGCGACCAGTAAGGGTCATGGAAAAACACTCAAAACTCCTCATCGTGGCTCAGCAATCACGATCCTCACAAGCGCCATACAGACCATTAGTTGCACCATCAGCCGTGTTTGCACTGGGCGGGGCACCATTGTCCTGTGGGATTGTAGGAGGAGTTTCTGATTGCGGGTCTGCATGAATCTTCCCCAAGTCAGATCCTCGTGCAAGCGCTCCAGCAGTTGCAGAAACGTCAGAAGGCGGTGATGGACAGGAACGAGTCAATCGAGCTGGAACCCAAACCGGAACTGGGGCGTCCTGTGGAAACACACAAATGGCTCCTCGAGCCTGCCTAATAACTGGGTCTGGGCCCTTCCATTTGGACTCCAGAACATCCTTCCACTTGACCCAAGATTGCTCTTGCGCCGTGTTGAGGGAATGACGATCTGCAGCACTGAGGCCTTTCTCATCCAGCTGTAAAAAATTGATGGTGAAGAGAGCCAGGGCTAGAGTGGCCCGAGGGCTCTGACTGGCGAGGCCAAGTGATTCCCAGGTGGTTTTTTGTTTTTGCAACAATTCCTTAATAGAGCAATGAGCACGTTCTATTATTCCCTGACCTTGTGGATTATAAGGGATGCCAGTCACTAATTTGACACTCATTTTCTGCATTACACGTGCCACAAAATCAGCAAAGGGCTCATCTGGCTCCTGCTTAACCTGTGTAATGCCCAGTTTCTCTTGCCCTTTAAGTGAAAGGGCCTTCCATGCCTTTATAGCTGCAGTAGAGATCTGGGTATACACTGGCCATGGATATCTATTTTGATCATCAGAGTATTGGCCTTGTCCGGAAAGCATATTATAAGTCCAGGTCAAAGCATCACCGCCGCGCTGTTGGTTTGCCCGGGTGGTCTCAGCCAAAAGCTCTTGCCATAGGCTCTTCCAATTTAGATATGATCCGATATTAGGGAGAACAGCCTTCACCACAAATTGCCAATCAGAGGGAGTCATATTCATTCCCCCCATACGTTCTAACAGGGACAAAGTGTAATTGGCATGAAGACCATATTGCTTTACAGACATGGCCAATTCTCGCACTAATGCTGCATCTACCTGTCTGTAAACTCTTTCCCATTCTTCTTCTAAGACGGGGAACATATCTTGAAGTTCCCGGCGCGCGGCTGCATCGATGAAGGAAGAGCCGGCGCCATAACTCATGGGCGGGGCTGATGGCGTCACAGGAGGAGGAGCCATTGATGAAATGGCTCCAGAGTCCTGAGGCCATGGGCCACGCGTGGCCGGCGCAGTAGCACCGCCATTATCTTTCTTCTCCTTTTCTAATCCTTGTCTATTTCCTGCAGGTTTACGTTCTAAGCGCCTATCCCACTTATAGCCTTCCTCAGCGTCGGAAGTCTCCGAACTTGATGAGGAAGATACTGCTTTAAGTTTCACCTTTATTTTTTGCTTCAAACCGGTTCTCCTCTCCCGCTCTGTTTCTGAGAGACTATCCTGGGCAGACTGAAGGGCTTCGTCACTCTCTCTGACCGCTCCCTTATGGGGGGCATAAACCATCTGCAAAAATTTCACCAGAGAGACTTGTGCGCCCATGTCTATAACCAGAAGCTGTGGCTCATATACCTCCGATTTATGCTCCTAGTCACCCGAAAGTTCTCCCTCTCAGAGCTCCTTACCTGTCTTATGGCCGCAGTTCTGACTCCGTCCCGTTTTGAACGGGAGGCCCCCTCCAAGTCCCGGGTTCCCGGCACCAGTTGTCGCGCCCACGTGTCTTACCGCCCAGCAATAAGACGCAGACGCGAGTGAAGCCTCCTGCGGTAAAATTTATTGTGCACACCAACATGAAGCGGAAAAGGGGGGGAATCCCAGCAGGCTTCTGCTCTTATGTGCTGTCTGGCCCCGCCTCTGCCAATGATAGGTCGGCGACATGATTACGCAGGGTTCTGGGCGACTGGATTCGTCAGTCCCAGTGTTTACGTGCCTGCCGCGCCGCAGCTCACTGCGCATGCGCTAGGCACGTGCGCAGTACTGTGAAAGCTACGTGACTTTCCACCAGGCACCAAGATCTAGCCTCTCTGGCCGGCGCCATTTTGGGTACGGCATGTAGCCAGTACATACAGATATGGCTGGCAACAAACCCTCAAGGAGCTCACAGGACAGACGTGTGTCAATGCTTATTTTATTTTTTTGAAAAGATTTATTTATGGGCCCAGCACAGCAGCGTAGCAGCTGGGTGTCCTTGCCTTGCAAGCAACAGGATCCCATATAGGTGTCGATTCTAATCCTAGGAGCCCCACTTCCCACTCAGCTCCCTGCTTGTGGCCTGGGAAAGCAGTCGGACAGCCCAAAGCCTTGGGACCCTGCACCCGCGTGGGAGACCCTGAGGAGGCTCTTGGCTTCAGATCGGCTCAGCTCCGGCCATTGTGGCAGCCGGGGGAGTGAATCAACCGATGAAGATCTTCATGTCTGTCTCTCCTCCTCTCTGTTAACAAACAAACAAACAAACAAACAAAGATAGATATACAGAGAGGAAGATCTTCCACTTGCTAATTCGCTCCCCAAGCGGCCAAAATGGCCAGAGCTGCACCCATCTGAAACCAGGAGCCAGGTGTTGGCAACGCCTGCATTGCCAGGTACCCTGAGTCGAGCGGAGGGACTAGGGTTATGAGACAACAAGACAACCAACACATACAACACACAGAGGCTCATTCTTGTGAAGTGAGGTCTTTATTCAAAGTCGAACTCTCTTATATAGTCTGCTTGGCCCCTCCCAGGATCTTCCCAATGGTTAAGCAACACCTAGGCTCCCCTAAGGACGTGCAAAAATGGGAAGCAGGAAGGAGGGAAATTGCAGTCAAGCCACGGGCTAAATGTATCAGGCCATGATTGCCCTTCCTGTTACACCTTTGAGAAACACCTGAGCTGTGGAGTTAACCCTTGGGAGACCGGGGCCTACAGCCAGGAACTTTTTCCATGCAGCTGCAGGGACCCAAAGTTTTGTGCCGTCCTCGACTGCTTTCTGAGGCCTCAAGCATGGAGCTGGATGGGAAGCCGGACTGCCAGGATTAGAACCAGCACCTATATGGCATGCTGGTGCTTGCAAGGCAAGGACCTTAGCTGCTAGGCTACGACGTCAGGCCCATAAATAAGTAATAAATAAATAATTATTAAATATTTATTAAATAAATAATATTTATTTATTGTTTTTGAAACTTTTTTATTGTCAACAGAATCTGCATTATTGCCTTTGTTATTTTTTTATGCCTTTTCCAGCTTCTTTTTCTAAAATAGATTCTTTTTTTTTTTAAGATTTATCTTATTTTTATTGGAAAGGCGGATATACAGAGAGGAAGGAGAGACAGAGAGGAAGATCTTCCGTCTACGGCCATACCACCCTGAACGCGTCTGACCTCGGAAGATCTTCCATCCGATGATTCACTCCCCAAGTGAGCGCAACAGCCAGTGCTGCGCTGATCCGAAGTCAGGAACCCCTTCTGGGTCTCCCACGCTGGTGCAGGGTCCCAAAGCTTTGGGCCGTCCTCGACTGCGTTCCCAGGCCACAAGCAAGAAGCTGGATGGGAAGTGGAGCAGCCAGGATTAGAACCGGCACCCATATGGGATCCCGGGCGTGCAAGGAGAGGACCTTAACCACTATGCCATCGTGCTGGACCCCTTTTTTCAGCTTTTTATTATTACTATTATCATTTTATGATACAAGTCCATATACCCTGGGATTTCCCTTTCCCTTTCCCCAAGTTCCCTCCTCCTATTGACTGAGTACCTTTATGTTATTACTATATTATAGTTAATAAATTGTCATATGTCCACCATTGCAGGCATGGACAATGACAAAGAATCCAGCAGCCTATTGTCAAGATATGGCAAGCAGTTTCATTGTAAGTCCATCTGTCTGGAAGCAGAAATATATACGACACTGCATCCTCACATCTGGATGTTAGTCTCCATTTCACAGCTACTGTACATCCCCTTAAATGAAAAGCCACAATACAAAAATCAACAATAAGAAGAAAATTTGAAATTAAAAACACCATGAAGTTAAAATAACATGCTACTGAATGAATAATGTGTCACTGAAGAAATGAAAAAGAATATTAAGTACCTTCTTGAAGAAAATGGTGCTACAGTATGATCTATGAATCAGAAAAGATTTTAATGAGGAAGAAAATGTTTTGAAGAGATACAACTAAATTTAAACAAAATCAAAATCCATGAGATATAGTTTCCACTGCTCTTTGTTGGTGTAGGCAACAAATAGATGGGTTTTGTTTTTTTAATTCGGTCTACTAATCTGACTTCGGATCAGCTCAGCACTGGCTGTTGCGGTCACTTGGGGAGTGAATCATCGGATGGAAGATCTTCCGAGATCAGGCGCGTTCAGGGGGGTATGGCCGTAGACGGCATTTGTTGAAGAGACCAGGCTTTTTACCTGGAGTGTTTTCAGTTTTCTTGTCAAAGATTAATTGGCTATACATGTGTGGGTTCCCTTCTGGTGTTTCTAGTCTGTTCCATTGACCTTCTTCCCTGTTTCTGTACCAGTACCAGACTGTTTTGATAACCACTGTTCTGTAGTATGTCTTGAGGTCTGGAATTGTGAATCCTCCAGCTTAACTTTTTTTCTTTTCTTTTCTTATAAAGATTAATTTTTCACTGCAAAGTCAGATATATAGAGAGGAGAGACAGAGAGGAAGATCTTCCGTCCGATGATTCACTCCCCAAGTGAGCGCAACGGCCGATGCTATGCTGATCTGAAGCCAGGAGCCTCTTCTAGGTCTCCCACGTGGGTGCAGGGTCCCAAAGCTTTGGGCCATCCTCGACTGCTCTCCCAGGCCACAGCAGGGAGCTGGAAGGGAAGCAGGGCTGCCGGGATTAGAACCGGTGCCCATATGGATCCCGGCGCATTCAAGGTGAGGATGTTAGCTGCTAGGCCACTGTGCTGGGCCCCAGCTCAATTTTTATTCTTCAGGATAGCTTTGGCTATTTACGGTCTGTTGTGATTCCAGATGAACTTTTGTATCATCTTTTCTATTTCTCAAAAGAATGTTGTTGGGTATTTGATTGGGATTGTGTTGAATCTGCTAATTTTGGTAATATGGCCATTTTGATGATGTTGATCCTACCGATCCAGGAACATGGCAAGTTTTTCCATTTTTCAATGTCTTCTTCTGTTTCTTTTTTTTAAAGTTTTATAATTTTTGTCATAGAAGTCTTCCACATATTTAGTTAGCTTAATTCTTTGGTATTTAAGATTCCTCTCTTCTATTTCAAAAGGGACTTACTTACAATTTCTTTCTCATCCATTGGATTAATTATTGTACACTAGCACCATCGATTTGTGTTCATTAATTTTGTATTCTGCTACTCTGCCAAAGTCTCTTATGAGTTCCAATAGTATCTTGACCGAGTCTTTTGGTTCTCCTATGTAGAGAATCATGTCATCTGCAAATAGAGATAATTTCATTTCCTCTTTCCCAATTTGGATTCCTTTAATTCTTTTTTCTTGCCTAATAGCTCTGGCAAGGACTTCCAAAACTATATTGAAGAGTGGTGGTGACAGTGGATATCCCTGTCTAGTTTCAGATTTTAATGGGAAGGCTTCCAATCTTTCTCCATGTAGTATGATGCTGGCATTGCTTTGATTGTGTTGTAGATTGTTCCTTCTATGCCTATCTTGCTTAGGATTTTCAGCATGAAGTGGTGTTGGAATTTATCAAATGCCTTCTCTGTATTAATTGAGAGGATCATATAGTTTTTATTTTTTATTTTGTTGATGTGATGTATCACATTTATTGATTTGTGAATGTTGAACCATCCCTACATGCCTGGGATGAATCCCACCTGGTCTGGGTGAATGATCTGCCTGATTTGTTGTTGGATCCTGTTGGCCAGTATTTTATTGAGGATCTTTGCATCTATGTTCATCAAGGATATTGGTCTGTAGTTCTATTTTTCTGTTGTTTTTCTATCTGGCTTTGGTATTAAGGTGATATTAGCTTCATAGAAAGAGCTTGCAAGGATTGCCTCTCTTTCTGTTGTTTGGAAAAGCTTGTGGAGGATTGGGGTAAGTTCCTCCTGAAATGTCTGGTAGAATTCAGTAGTGAAGTCTACTGGTCTAGGACTTTTCTTGGCTGGGAGGGCTTTAATTACTGATTCAATCTCAATGTATGCTATAGGTCTATTTAGATTGTTAATTGCTTCATGATTCAGTTTTAGTGGATTGTATGTGTCCAAAATCTATCCATCTTGTCTAGGTCTTCTGATTTGTTTGCATATAGGTGCTTGTAATAGTTCCTGATGATTCTTTGTATTTCTGAGGTATCTGTTGTTTTATCTCCTTTCTCGTCTCTAATGCTATTGATGTGTATTTTCTCCCTCCTTTTTTTTTTTTTTTTTGATTAGTTGGGCTAGTGGGGAATCTTTTTGGTTGAATTTCTCAAAGAACCAATTCTTTGATTCATTGATCTTATGTATCATTCTCTTTGTCTCTATTTGTTTTATTTCCTCCCTTATTTTGATGATTTCTTTTTTTCCTAGTATTCTTGAGATCACTTTGCTGTTGTTTTTCTAGTTCCTTCAACTATAAGGTTAGCTAATTTGCTTGATGTCTTTCTAATTTCTTAACATAAGCATTGATTGAGATAAACTTTCCTCTTAATACTGCCTTGATTGTGTCGGTACGTTTTGATATGTTGTGGTGATGCCTTCATTTGTTTCAAGCAATTTTTAATTTTCCCCTTTACTTTCTTCTCTAACCCATTGCTGCTTTAGTAACATATTAGTCAGTCTCCATGTGTTTGCAGTTTTCTTGGCTGTTTTGACTTCTTGGTCTCTAACTTCCCTCCATGATGGTCTGAGAAGATGCATGGGATAATTTAGATTTTTTAAAAATTTGCTGAGGTCTGGGCCCAGCATGATAGCATAGCAGTTAAAGTCCTCGCCTTGAACATGCTGGGATCCCATACGGGCACCAATTCTAATCCCAGCAGCCTCACTTCCCATCTGGCTCCCTTCCTGTGGCCTGGGAATACAGTTGAGGACAGCCCAAAAACTTGGGAACCTGCACCAGCGTGGAAGACCAGGAGGAGGCTCCCTGCTCTTGGCTTTTGATCAGTGCAGCACCAGCCATTTGATCACTTGGGGAGTGAATCATCGGATAGAAGATCTTCCTGTCTGTCTCTCTTTCCCTCTGTATAGCTGACTTTGTAATAAAAAATATAAATCTTTAAAAAAATTTGATGAGACTTGTTTTGCGGTCTATAACATAGTCAATTATGGAGAAAGTTCCATGTACTGATGAATAAAAGTGTATGCTCTATCTTTAGGAAGAAAGGTTGGATAGATAGCAATTAATTCCATTTGCTCTAGAGTTTGAGTGAGTTCTGTTGTTTCTTTGCTGAGTTTCTGTGTTTTTTTTTGATCTGTCCATTGACATTGAAAGGGTATTAAGGTCACCCACTATGATTGCATTGGAGTCTATTTCTCCTTTTAAGTTCATTAATGTTTTTTTCATGTAGTTAGATGCCTTGGCATTTGGCACATATATATTTATCCTGGTGATCTCTTCTTGCTAAATGGATCCCTTCTTCATCTCTTTAAATGTTTTCTGCATCGATGCCTATATCATCTGATATAAGAATGGCTATCCCCGTACGTTTTTCCTTACCATTAGTTTGGAATATCTTTTTCCATCCTTTCACTTTCAGTTTCTTCTGATCTTTGTTGGAGAGATGTGTCTCCTGTAGGCAGCAGATAGATGTTCTGCTTTTGATCCAGCTCTCTAATCTATGGCATTTGATAGATGAATTTAAGCCATTTACATTCAATGCTAATATGGAAAAGTGGCAATTTGGTTTTGTCATTTTAGTAATGTGTTGTCCTTTGGTTGTGTCTTCTGTTGGCATTTTAGCAGGATGTTATCCACATATGCCATTGGCTTTGGTAGCTGCTATTCATTTTCTTTTTCACTAGAACATCTTTGAATATTAGCTGTAGATCTGGTTTGGATGACATGAAATCTTGTAGTTTAATGTGGAACAATTTTATTTTATTTTCTAAGACAAAGGAGAGCTTTGCAGGATACGTTATTCTGGGCCAAAAAATTTTTCCCTTTTAGAGTCTGGAACATATTGCTTCATTCTCTCCTCACCTACAGTGTTACCTTTGATAGGTCAGCAATGAGTTTGATTGGGGTTCCTCTATATGTCACTTGATTTTTGTCCCATGCACATTTGAGAATCTTTTCCTTATGTTCAACAGAGAATAGCTTGAGTATCATGTGTCTTGGTGAAGTTTGCTTTTTGTCAACCCTGTGGGGAGTCCTGTGCCCCTTCTGGATGTTGTCTCCCAATACTTTCCCTAGATTGGAAATTTTTTGTGTATTATTTCATTGAATACACCTTTAGTCCCAGTTGTTCTTTCTGCACCTCTGGAACTTCCATAACTCTTACATTGGGCCTTTTAATTGTATCTTTTGATTCTTGGATACTTTTTTTTAGTTTGGCCTAGCTCTGATTCCAGCTTTCTGTTTGTTTCTCCCTGGTAACAGGAAATATCTTGCAATTTTGATATTCTTTCTTCTGCTTCATTCATTCTATTTTTTAGATTCTCCTTTCACTTTTTAATTTGTTCCTCTGTATTCTTAACTTCTGAAATATCACCTTTCGTTGGGACGGTGAGATTGGCAGCAATCCAGAACTGATGAACTATCAAAACTGTTTGAGCAGGACCCTTGGAGAGCGCCTCATGTTGGGGATCGGGGATGGGTGGGAGGTAGGGTGGGGCTTTTCCCTTTGTTACTCCCCTATCCCCAGATACAGGGCAAAATGATTATATTAGTGTGGAAACAATGATATTACCCACTTTCACCCTGTAGCCCGTGACCCTTTGTACCCTAATAAACTAAGATTATTTAAAAAACAAAAACAAAAACAAACAAACAAAAAATATCACCTTTCATTTGATTCATTTCCTGTGTAACAAATTCTTTAAATTCTTTGAATTCTTGTATTATTGCTTCTCATTGTTGGTCAGAAGTTTTATAATAAGTTTTCTGAATACTGTGTCCCCCATTTTTTCAATATCTTCCTCAGTTAACTTTGAGGGTGATAGAGTGTTTTGTTCTTTTAATGGGGAGTCTTCAGTAACATTCATTGTGCCTCTGTCTCTTCTTTTATCTTTTGACATTGCAATCCTGTTTTGGTGTATTTTTCTCCTTAGTGCAGATTTCTAAGATGTATTACCTATAGATATACAAGTAAATTTTTATGTTCAACCAGTGTCCTGGGTTAGGAAGATGCCAACTGTCCTAGATAACTAGTTTTATCAGCAGCACTGATCTTGTCTAAACACACAAGATGGCGCCCAGTGGGGCACTGTTGGAGAGCTGGGGCTATTGTCTTTCCAATTTGGGCATCACACAGATCCTGCAGGACGCAAAGCTGGCGCTGTCCTCCCCATGAGATCAGTCAGGTGTGACTAGCTGGAGATGTGCCCAACTGGCATTTGATCCCAGTGCTGTTAGCTCTGGCTGACCACAGTCTGCCCTGCACAGTTTGTAGCTTCTTTTCTGTTTTTTTTTTTTTTTTTTTTAAGATTTTATTTATGTATTGAAAGTCAGATATGCAGAGAGGAGGAAAGACAGAGAAGATCTTCCATCCGATGGGTCACTCCCCAAGTGAGTGCAATGGCCGATGCTATGCTGATCAGAAGCCAGGATCCAGGAACTTTTTCCAGGCATCCCACATGGGTGCAGGGTCCCAAAGCTTTGGGCCATCCTCGACTGCCTTCCCAGGCCACAAGCAGGGAGCTGGATGGGAAGTGGAGCTCCTGGGATTAGAACCTGTGCCCATATAGGATCCTGGCGCATTCAAGGTGAGGACTTTAGCCGCTAGGCCATGCCGCTGGGCCCACTCCTTTTCTGTTTTTTTGATGGGCCAAAGTATTGAGCTGGATTGGCCAGAACCAGGCTGCCTTCACCTCCCAAGCTCCCACTTGGCTGCCACAAGGGCTGATCTGTGGCTGCATCTGGATCCCTAGTTGTCTCTGGAGTCCAGATCACAGCTCCCTGATGGCTGGTGTGTTTTCTGTTCCATGTAACATCACTTTGCCATTGTGACCTCTTCCCTAGGTCCAAGGGTTCTCCAGGTACCTCCCTGCTCTCTGTTCTTTTCCTTGTCTAGTAATTCTCCATGATCTCAAACGTGTCTGCACCCTTTGCCACCATCTTGATTCGCTATTTCATTTTCAAAGACAAAGGAAAGTTTTGCTGGCTACATTATCCTAGGCTGACAATGTTTTGGTTTTAGAATCTAGAATATGTTGCTCCATTCTCTTCTGGCCTGTAGAGTTTCTTGTGAGAGATCTCTTGTGAGTTTAACTGGCATTCCTTTATATGTCAGTTGATTTTTTTCATGTGCACATTTAAGGACCTTTCCCTATATTTGATTGAGGGTGCTTGATTAATATGTGTCGTCATGAAGATTGTTTTTGGTCAATGCTATTGGGAGTTCTGTGCCCCTCCTGGATGTTGTTTCCCAATTCTTTAGATTAGGGAAGTTTTCCTTTATTATTTCATTTAAATAAATTTGTAAAGACAGCTTCTCTTTTTGCACCTTTGGTCTTTTAACAGTGTCTTTCTGAGCCTTGGCTGGGCTGAAACATCCAACAATAAGAACTGGAATGGATTGAAGGCCAGAAAGGAATGGCCAATGTTCCTGCCAGGACAGGACATGGACTAAGAAGGGCTGGCCCATAGACTCACCAATAAGTGCAAGATCTGGCATAGGGAGAGAGACTGAAGGAGGAGCTTGGGAAACTCCTCTGTAAGGACAAAGTCCCTGCAGGTGAGCACAAGAACCACATAGGGAGCAACCCAGATGAGGTAAGAGAAAGATACCCATTGGCATACATTTGGCATAGGTCAAGGGCAGATCAGGCTGAACCTGTTCACACCACATACTGGTGAATTCGAGCACCAAATGGAGTGTGGGTCAGGCCAGGTTCGGTCGTAACACAAACCAGTGTACATTATGGAAAGCCAAGGTGAGGTGAGCTGTACTAGATGTGGCTGCAGCACCAAATAGCACATGTGAGAATCAGAGAGGGAAGGTGTGAAACCGGCAGGGGAATGTCTGTTCCGCTACAGGACAGCTACTCCCACTGGAGAGCATGAGTTGGGATGTGGGCAGACCTGACCAGGCAGGGCTACAACACCTATAGGCCTCATGTGAGCTAGATCAGGGAAAAGCAAGGTTGGGCTGACTGTTCCGACTGGTGCAAGCAAAAATTAGAGTGGGTGAGGATTGGTTGGGCTTTGCCTCATCAGCTGGCAGATGCTGGCACAGGGGGTAAATTCTGTGAAGTTAAACTCCAGAACCACCTGGAGAGTGCATAATCTGGAAGTTGGAGTGGCCTATTAGGAAGAAAGTGGGAACCTCTTTTCTCTTTGGTTACCACTTCCACTGGCGAGCATGAAAGCCTGCACATGGACAGGAATGGCTAAATAGAAAGGTACCCACCAGCATGTGTGTGACCTGGATAGTAAGGCTGGTTGGTTGGGTTGAACTAGGCTTCAATGTCCATTGACATGAGGAGAGCTAAATAGGATGTTGGACAGACTGAACAAGTCTGCAGTACATAGTGACAAGCATGGGAACCAGAGTAAGGGCAGGCCTGACGGGGGTTATAGGGAGATGCCCCAACTAGGTTGCAGCTCCCACTGTTTTGCATGAGGGCCAAGTATGAAGTGGGCAAGATCAGGCTGGACTACAACACCCATTGGTTCACGTGGAAGACAGAGCTGGAAACAGAACTGACCCAGCAATTGCAACAACCAGCATGTGCATAAGCTGATTGGAGCGATGGACTCTGCTGGACCCTGTATTGTCTAGCACATACAGGAATCAGGTCTGGGATTACCTCAGACAAAGTTTTTTTGGAGATCCCTCCAACTGAACTGCTGATCTCAGAACCCTAACCATGAAGGGACTATGTCAGCCAGAGGATTCTGAATAGGTTTCATCACGATTGGAATGGCAAGATTGGCAGCAATTTAGAACTGTTGAACTACCAAAACTGCTTGAGCAGGACCCTCAGAGCATGCCCCACATTGGGGACCTGGGATGGGTGGGAGGTTGGATGGGGCTTTTCCTTTTGTTTCTCCCCTTACCCTAGACACAGAAAAAAAAATATCAGTGTGGAAACAATGATCTTATCCACTCATGTAACCTTGGATCCTTGGTGCTCTAATCAACTATGTAAGATTATCAAAATAAAATTTAAAAAAGGAAAAAATAATGTCTTTCTATTCTTGAATACTTTTTTCAGCCTGATTCAACTCTGCTTCCAGTTTTTTTGTTGTTGTTTGTGTTCGTCCTCATGGTGACAGGAAATAACTTCTAATTTGGAGATTCTTTCTTCTGCCTCCTTCATTCTATTTTGGAGACTCTCAACTGTGCTTTTAATTTACTCCACTTAATTCCTCAGTTCCTATATGTCAGCTTTCATTTGATTCATTTCTTGTGTGACATGTTCCTCAACTTTCTTTTTTCTTTAAAAGATTTATTTATTTTGTTATTTTTTTAAAGATTTGTTTATTTATTACAAAGTCAGATATACAGAGAGGAGGAGAGACAGAAAGGAAGATCCTCCAGCGATGATTCACTCCCCAAGTAAGCTCAATGTCCAAAGCTATGCCAATCTGAAGCCAGGATCCAGGAACTTCTTCCAGGTCTCCCACACGGGGGTGCAGGGTCCCAAGGCTTTGGGCCGTCCTCGACTGCTTTCCCTGGCCACAAGCAAGGAGCTGGATGGGAAGTGGAGCTTCCAGGATTAGAACCGGCGCCCATATGGGATCCCGGTGTGTTCAAGGCGAGGTCTTTAGCCACTAGGCCACGCCGCCAGGCCCAGATTTATTTATTTTTATTCCAAAGTCAGATATACAGAAGGAGGAGGGATACAGAGGAAGATCTTCTGTCCGATGATTCACTCCCCAAGTGATCGTGATGGCCACAGTTGCAGCAATCTGAAGCTAGGAACCAAGATCTTTTCCAGGTCTTCCATGCGGATGCAGTGTCCCAATGGCTTTGGGCCATCTTCAACTGCTTTCCCAGGCCACATGCAGGGAGCTCCAGGGGAGCTGGGGCTGTGGGAAGTGGGGCTGCTGGGATTAGAACTGATGCCCATATGGGATCTTGGCGCGTATAACACGAGGACTTTAGCCATTAGCCCACCTCGCCAGGTTCCCTTCAATTTTTTAAACTCCTGTATTATGTGCTTCTTGTTATTGATAAGAAGCTTTGTAACAACTGTTTTGAATTCTGTATCCCTCATTTTCTTTCTTTCTTTTTTTTTTTCTTAAAGACTTATTTATTTTTATTGCAAAGTCAGATATACAGAGAGGAAGATCTTCTGTGGGATGGTTCACTCCCCAAGTGACCAGAACGGCCAGTGCTGTGCTCATCCAAAGCCAGGAGCCAGGAACTTCTTCCAGGTCTACCACGCAGGTGCAGGGTACCAATGCTTTGGGCCATCCTCGACTGCTTTCACAGGCCACAGGCATGGAGCTGGATAGAAAGCAGGGCCGCCAAGATTAGAACTGAAGCCCATGTGGGATCCCAATGCGTTCAAGGCAAGGACTTTAGCCGCTGGGCCACGGCGCTGGGCCCCCTCATGTTCTTAATGTTTTCCTCAAAGGCTTTTGTTTCTTTGCTGGGGGAGTCTTCAGTAATATTCATTGTGCCTTCGTCTACTCTTTTGCTCTTGGTTATTGAATTTCTAGTTATCAGATTCTTCTCTTGGGACAGTTTTCTAAGCTCTGTCACCCATATATCTGCAATTCAATTCTACTTACTGTGGTTTGCATACCGCTGTAGAGGTCAGACACTGGGATGTGAAATCGCACACCACCCATCTGGGACCTGTGCTCTGTCTCTGTTCCTGTTCAAATCAAACAGACCAGCAGGATGGGCAGTTCTTTGTCCGTGTTCACCTCTTGAGCTCTCAATGAACACCCCTTCCCAGCTTGCTGGTGGAGTTCCAGCTGCTGCTGTAGTTCAGATCACTGCTTGCCGAATGCCCCTGGGGTAACAGCCACTGCAACACCACACCATTGTGTCTGCTGCTTTCCTGTGTCTGTCACTTTACATTCTTATCTGCTGTAGTTCTGTCCTCTCCTACTTCCTGGAATGGGCCCTCTCTGCTTCACCCTGGCTGATACTTCTCTGTCTGTTTAAATGTGTTCTTACCCTATTCTGCCATCTTGATTCTCCCAAACATAAATCTTAAAAAAAAAAAAAAAGTTGCAAGTGAGCCAAGGAATCAGGAAGGGATAAGGAGTTAAGTCAACACCACCTAGCTCCTAGCATTTTCCAAGCTGATCATCTTTATCAAGCAGCTAAGTCTCACTTTCTGTCTTTTTCCAGGAGTCATGACATTTTCAGGGAGTTCACCTCTGTACTGCAACCCCACTCTAAGCCCTATCTCCTTTGTTACTTCAATTAGGCCCTAGAACGTAAAATGATGACCCTAGACTGGGTGGAGGAAATTGTCCCTGGATGTTTCCTGTATCTCATGTCTGGGTATGCACTATCCCTTCATCTTTCATCAGGTCCTGCTTTCTGTCTTACTTACATTTCCCAATTGTCTTCTTACATATGGGAAGATATGCACTCATACTAATTTTAGTTAAGAGTCTCTCTAAGCCCAGCCAGGGTCTCTATCATTATCAATAAAACACTTTCTTTTTTGTTTATTATTATTATTATTATTTATTGGAAAGGCGGATATACAAAGAGGAGAGACAGAGAGGAAGCGCAACGGCCGATGCTATGCCGATCCAAAGCCAGGAGACTCTTCTGGGTCTCCCACGCAGGTGCAGGGTCCCAAGGCTTTGGGCCGTCCTCAACTGCCTTCCCGGGCCACAGGCAGGGAGCTGGAAGGGAAGCGGGGCTGCCGGGATTAGAACCGGCGCCTATATGGGATGCCAGGCGTGCAAGGCGAGGACCTTAACCACTGCGCCACTGCGCCGGGCCCCATCAATAAAACACTTTCAAGTAATCTTCGTTAGTCCCTTATCCTTTCCTGCTTTCCTGCCTCACCCGCATCATTTGCCCCTCAGAAGTTGATAAAGAGGATTCTTCATACTTTCCAACTAATATAAAAATAAAAAATTCCATGCATCCCATAAATATCGTTCCAAGAAGACAACCAACTTCCCTCCATTCCCTTCCCCATGCCTGCACCCAGGCACCTTCGTCTTTGTGAGACATCGAGAGGATATCTGTCTTTAACAACGTCTTCATGCTGAGTCAGGGTATTTCTCTCGGGTAGCCAGGGAATGAAAATCCATTGCTAGTTGAGCTAGAGATCTTGTTTGAGGAACTAGGGGTTTGCCACCACCCACTTAAGTGGCAGGCATTCCTGCTTGACCACCAATTTTGCACATAATTGCTGAATTCCGGTAAAAATAATTTTGCCAGTTGGAATGAGTATACTTAACCAAAAAGAAAAAATAAGGGTAAGAACAAAGTCAGAAAAAGGAGAGCACCTTTTACTGCCTCCAAGATGGTGGGAGATGAATAACTTCTTTTTTTTTAAAAGATGTATTCATTTTTATTACAAAGTCAGATATACAGAGAGGAGGAGAGACAGAGAGGAAGATCTTCCATCCGAAGATTCACTCCCCAAGTGAGCCGCAACAGCCGGTGCTGCGCCAATTCAAAGCCGGGAACCCAGAATCTCTTCTGGATCTCCCACGCGGGTGCAGGGTCCCAAGGCTTTGGGCCATCCTTGACTGCTTTCCCAGGCCACAAGCAAGGAGCTGGATGGGAAGTGGAGCTGCTGGGATTAGAACCGGCGCCCATATGGGATCCTGGTGCGTTCAAGGCTAGGACTTTAGCCACTAGGCCATGCCACCGGGCCCCTGAATAACTTCTTTTTTAAAATATGTATTTATTTTGATTGTAAAGTCAGATATACAGAGAGAAGGAGAGACTGAGGAAGATCTTCCACCTAGTGATTCAATACCCAAGTGGCTACAATGGTCAGAGCTGTGTCAATCTGAAGCCAGGAGCCAGGATCTTTTTCTGGGTCTCCCACACAGATGCAGGGTCCTAAGGCTTTGGGCTGTCCTCGAGTATTTTCCCAGGTCACAAGCAGGGAGCTGGATAGGAAGCAGAGCCTGCTGGCACCTCTGTGGTATCCCAGCACACTCATATGAGTTTAACCACTAGGCTATTACGCTGGACCTAGAAATGAATAACTTCTTACCAAAATCCTATATCCACTTGGCTTGACCCCAAATATTTTAGATAACTTTTTCTGTGGACCCATTGTTAGTAATATAAGCACAGTCAGTTTTATTAGTCACTGGACATAATCCACCTCTTCCTGCCATTTTGTAATCCAGAGATAATTTGTATTTCATAACTAATTTAAGTAACTACAGAATCATGTCGTCACTGTAGTGCTTGGCCAGTGGTCTGGAATAAGTTGTTTAAGACTGTTTTCTTAAGACAAGTTCATGATATGTAGTCAGATTTCCTTCCATCAGGGATTTCCTGCTAATAACAGTTTCCCAAGAGAAATAAGAGAAAAAGTAGGAAAGTTATATCAGCTGGAAATTATAACTGCTCCAATTCTTATCTTCTTTCCTTTTGGGGTTGTACTTTAGATTTCCAATAGGCTCATTGTGTAAGCAGTATTAAGACAGTGTAAGCATAGGTATACCAATGAGGACTCAAGACACAGAAGTTTAGTTTTAAAAAAATATTCATTTTAAGAAGCGTAGAGAAAGAGAGAGAGATCTTCCAGCAGTCAGGAACTCTATCCAGCTCTCCCATCTTCTTGGAACATCTTCTGGTGCTGGAACTGGATTAGAAGTGAAGTAGCTGGATCTTGAACCTGAATGCTGATGTGGGTACTGGTGTCACAAGCAGCTGTTTAACCCATTGTGTCACAATATCGGTTCCAGAGCTTAATTCTCACTCTCTTTTATTTTTTTTTAAGCCTTATTTTAGCTATTTGGTGGCATTACAAAGAGCGGAGAGAGAGAAAAATATCTTTTGGTTTTCTTCTCAAATGGTCTCAACGGTCAGAACTGGGCTCGGTCAAAGCCAGGAGCATGAGCTTCTTCCAGATCTCCACCGTGAGTACAAGGTGACAAGAACTTTGACCATCACTCACATTAGCCGAGAGTTGGATTGCACCCGGAGCAGCTTGGTCATCCTCTGGGACCCACATGAGACACTGGCACTGCAGGAGGTAACTTAACATTTTGTGCCACAACACCAGCCCCAAAAGCTTGATTTTTGGTAAGTATATCTAGCTAAAAATTTGATTAAGGTGATCACCAGGTGGGTATCATGTGCAGCCTATTCAGGAATGTCAAGTTTTTTTAAAAAAAACTGTTTGAATGATATTTACACAGTTGATTAGGGCAGGAAGGGTCAAGGATTGGGAGAAAGAGGGTGAGACCATTGTTTCCAAATTTTCGATTTCTTCTTCCTATGTCTGGGGTAAGGGGAGGGGGAGGAGATAACAGGAGAAGCTGCACCCAGCCTCCTAACAGCCTCAGTACTTAGGGATGGGGAATGGGCATATGATGTCATCCCATGGACCCTGATGTGGAGTCTGCTCTCAGGGTTATGTTCAAGTGGTTTCAACAGTTCTGAAATGCTGTCAATTTCATTGCTCCAAGGATGAGGAAATCCTTCCAAGGTCTATTTGCCAACATGGTCCATCTAAATCTCAATTTGCCCAGATACTTGCTGTCAAAGTTTGACCAGGAGAGTTGTCCAATTCGTTCTGTGCTTCCATGGCACTAGACATCCTTCGCGGGCCTCAATGAACTGGTTGTCATGTCCTCCTTAAACATTTGGGCATGTCATCCATTGCACAGGTCTCAACAACTGAACAGGCCCAGTTCTGACAAATGTACTCCATAATCCTGTGATTTCACCATTGTTGGAGTTCTGAGTCCAGTGATCCAGTTGGGGGAGTTTCCAAAGAAAACTCTGTCCCAGCCTTTGTATGAGCTGGTGGATGTTGTGGCCTCACCCATCCCACACCCTGTTTTTGGGTGCATCTGCAGGTGCTGCCTTCAGCCTGGACCAGCCCGGTCTGTTCCCAACCCTATAACCATGAGTGTCAGAGGGTTCCATTGTCATGCCAAACTCAGCCCATCACTACCTTCAGCTCTTTAGCAAACCAGCATAAATTGCAGTTCCACAAGGGTGGGCCCACATATACTTCAGAGAATCTGCCCCCCAGGCCCGGTTCTGTTGCATACTGGTTAGTGTTATGACCAGCCTAAGATCACTCATCTCGCTGGTGAGTACTGTGATCTAACCCTGCCATGGAGGCTCTTAGCCCTAGCTTAATTGTGTGACAGTGAGTGGTGGTTGGTGGCGATCCATGCTAACTAGCTCAGCTCAGGTCTCCCACATGTGCTGGTACATCAATCTGACCAATAAAGGCCTTCCAGCTTCCCCCCTCCAAACCACTTGGTCTCAGTGCTCTTGCTTACCTGCAAGTAGAGTGGCCTTTTTGATGGAAGTCCCTCAGACGTCGTTCCTCACCTACAACATATGCCAGCAGTGCTCCTCCCTCTCAAACATACCCTCACCCCTTTCCCTGATCAATCTTCAGTCCCTGTGGCTGGGAGTACGTGGGTTCCCTAGCCAAGCCTCCCAAAGCCTGATCTTCTGGTGGAGCAGTGTGCTGGCCTGGAGCTCTGCCTGCTCACTAGGGTCTCAAGCTCCTGACACATGTGCCAGCCTTGGACCTTACCCTTCCACACAACGAGGATGCAGGCCCATTCAAAGTTCCCCAAGCTTGGCCTATCAGTACAAGAAGCCAGCATGCTAACCTAGGGCCCTTACCCCACACTGCTGGGGTCAAGCATGTGGGGGTAATCTCTAGGCTTGTTCTACCTACCTGGATCTGAGTCTCCAGGTCCCTGCATGCCACCACTGGCACCACCCCCCAGGCACCTTGCATCCCTCATCCCCAGACCCTCACAAGCCCTTTAGTCCTGGGCACACTAGTGTAAAAGGCCAGGAATATCAAGATTTGGGGATCTATCCTCTGTTTCAGACCAGCAGAGAGATTATCTAAGGTGGTAATTTCTCTTAGCACTGATCAGCTTGAGAGAAATGTCCATGGAAGACAGTAAATACTTGTTAAGTAGAGAAAGGGGCTCCTATACTGATTCAGAAATTAGTCTTTTTTAGCTGTGTCCAAGGTCACTCTTGGCTCCATAAGTGAGATGTTTATGAGGAACTCCATCTGGGTCTTCCTTCTGGGTAGCAAAAGTCTGAGTATTTGAGTCATTGTTGTCTTCCCAGCATATTAGCAGGAAGCTGGATTGGAAGCAGAGCAATCAACTAGCACTTTTATGGGATTCTGGCATTACAAGAAGTGGCTTAAACCACTGTGCTACAATGCTGGCATCATTTGTTTTCGTTGCATGTAAACGAATGCCAGCCTCTTAGAGGCGCTTAATGTGCTTTTTTGCTGATGAATTATTAAGAATTATTTAATAATAAGTTTTCTTTTTAAAAACTATTTTAAATTTTGGGCCTGGCACTGGGGCTCAATAGCTAGATCCTTACCTTGCAAGTGCTAAGATCCCATACGGGTGCCAGTTCATGTCTCAGTTGTTCCAGTTTCCATTGAGTTCCCTTCTTGTGAAAGCAGTGGAAGATGGCCCAAAGCCTTGAGACCCTGCACCTATGCGGGAGACCCAGTTGAGGCTCCTGCTTCAGATTGGCTTAGCTCCAGCCATTGTGACCAATTGGAGAGTGAACCAATGGATGGAAGATCTTTCTCTCCGTCTCTGCTTCTCTCCATATTTTTTTCCAATAAAAATAAATAAATCTTTCTGAAAGTTCATAATTTTTCTTGTTTTCAAAAGAATTTAAATAAATCTTTAAAAAAACTCGTTAGTCTGCTATAAATTGATTGCATTTTCAATACTGCCTGTAGTTGTCTTGGCAGGGCCATGGCAAATGATTTCATGGCCTCTATTTGGCCTTTGAGTCAGGTTTTTCCCACCCCTGCAGTAGAGGAACAGGAATAGAAGCAGGAAGAACCTGTCAGGATCTTAATGCTTTGTATGGTCCTGAAGACAGAGAGAGTACGGTGACTTCCACAGGGCTGATGACAGTGGTGCTGTCTGATCTGACTTGCAATTGATGATTTCATGTCTGTTCACAGTGATTTGGCCAGAGCTGAGGTTACATTTTGAAGACAGAGCTGACAAGACAGCAGGAGGCCACTGAGAAACAAGTGGCAAAGTCAGAATTTAGATCTCAGTTTTTCTTGATTCTAAAGTCCTACTTTATAACAGTTCTTGCAGGCTGCAAACCCTAAGCAGGAAAGCAGAATGGAAATAAGAGGACACAGTATCTTCAGGTGTTAATTCAATACCTACATACTTGTAGTAAATCATGTGCAACTTGGCAAAAAACAAAAACAAAACAAACAAACAAGAAAACCTCTGGGATGGAAGGATAGCATGTTGAAGTTCAAATTCTGTCATATATTCTTTCCCAGCATGGACCACATAAGTGTGAATGCCAGGTTGAGTTCTGGCTGTATGTTGCAGTGTTTCTACCGTTCAGCACCTGTGGCAATACAGCAAACTGTATACAGTACCACCCACAAACATACAAGGCAAGATAAGACTGATAAGCAGATGATTAACATACTGAACATTGTAAGAGTAGGTGAGAGGTGGCTGGACTAGAGGCAATATTTTTCGTTTTAATAGTACTTGATTTTAGCATATGACTTTCAAAAAAATGAAAAAGCAGCCATCTTAATCTATAGGACATGTTGATTTTTTGAGGATTTATTTATTTAGAGAGCTCTCACCTGCTGGTTCACTCCCCAAAGGCCTATGAGGCTGAAATCAGGATCCAGGAATTCAATCCAGGTTTCTCATCAGTGGCAGGAATACAATTACTTGAACCATCACTGCTACTTCCCTGGAGTCCACATTAGCAGGAACCTAGAGTCAGGAGCCACAGGTTAGTATTCAATAGACTTCAATATGGGAGACAAGGGACTCAGGCATCTTAGCTATCAGGTCATATGCACACCTTCTTTTTTCCTTCCTTGCTATTGGAATTACTGAAATTTGGTGTCTAATTCACTGTAATATTGAAGTATTCATTTTCTCAACAAACATTGGAATACTGTAGAGTATTAGGCATGGTCAGTAACATTTACTGAGTAAATCTATATAAGGGAAGATACTGATAAAAGAAATTTAAAAAGGGGGTAGAACTTTGTCTTAGTGGTTAAGATGATATTTGGGGTGCCCATGTCTGGTATCAGAGTGCCTGATTTGAGTCCCAGTTTCACTTCTTGCCCAGCTTTCTGCCAATGTATGGGAATTATCAGGTGACAGATCAAGTATCTGGGTCCTTGCCACTCAATGTGGGAGAATAAAAGAAGCAATACTTGTGGGCAACGAAATCCACAGTTCACATAATTTTTACACATCAACGAACACCAGTTTCCATTTGAAACATAAAAACCATTGCTAACTTGCATACTATTCAAATGCATGCTGCATGCCAGTACTTGACCTGGAACCCAGAATCACACTCTTCAACACAATTTTCTGTAACGGTGGAAATGTTCTGCATCTTGACTATCCAGTGTAGCAGCCACTAGCACACACAGCTATTGAATGCTTGGAATGTGAAACAATCAAGGAATTAAAACTGTAGTACTTATTCTGTTCTTTTTTTTTTTTTTAAAAATTTATTTTATTTTTATTGCAAAGTCAGATATACAGAGAGGAGGAGAAACAGACAGGAAGATCTTCTGGTCCGATTGTTCACTCCCCAGGTGACCGCAATGGCTGGAGCTGAGCCGATCTGAAGCCAGGATCCAGGAACTTCTTCAGATCTCCCATGTGAGTGCAGGGTCCTAAGGCTTTGGGCCATCCTCGACTGCTTTCCCAGGCCACAAGCAGGGAGCTGGATGGGAAGCGGGGCTGCTAGGATTGGTATCTATGCCCATGTGGAATTCTGGCGCATTCAAGGTTAGGACTTTAGCCACTAGACCACTGTGCCATGCCCCTGTAGTTCTTATTCCTTCTTTACTCTCTTTTAAAAAAGACTTATTTGTTTGAAGATCAGAGTTACAGAGAGAGAGAGAGGAGACACAAGACACAGGTGAGAGATCTTCCATCAGTTGGTTTGCTCCACAGACAAATGCAATGACCATTGCTGGGCCACGCCAAAGCCAGGATCCAGGAGCCTCTTCCAGGTTTCCTATGTGGACAGCAGGGTCTAAAAACACTTCAGCCATTCTCTGCTGCTTTCCCCAGGCCATTAGAAGGGAGCTGGATTGAAGCACAGCGGCTGGGACAAGAACTATATTTATCCATATGGGCTGGTGGCACTGCTTTACATGATATAGCACAGAGCTGGCCCATTCTGTTTCTTTCCTTCTTTCTTTCTTTCAAGGTGTATTTATTTTCATCGAAAGGTAGTTTTTACAGAGAGAAGGGAATATATAGAGAAAGATCTTCTATCTGCTGGTTCAATCCCCAAGTGGTTACAATGGCCAGAGCTGAGCAGATCTGAAGCTAGGAGATTCCTCTAGGTCACCAACGTGGGTGCAGGATCCCAACACCTTGGGCCATCCTCCAACTGCTTTCCCAGGCCATAAACAGGGAGCTGGATAGGAAGTGGAGCAGCTGGGACACGAACCAGAACCCACATGGGTTCCCGGCATGTGCAAGGCAGAGATTTAGCCACTAGGCCATCGTGCTGGGCCCTCTCATTATTTTTTCTAGGAATGATACTAATTTCCCTCTCTCAAACTTGAATTTCTTACAATCTATCCTTCACAAAGCTAGAGGGATTTTCCCTTACCCTTCCTTCTTTTCTTCCTCCCTTTTTACCTCTCCCTCTCTCTTTCTTTAGGAATTATTTGAAAGTGAGAATGACAGGGAGAGGGAAGAGATTGACATCCTCCAACCATTAGTTCATTTCCAAATGCCCACAAGGATAAGAGTTGGTGCAGGGGGAAAGCGGGAGTTCAGAATCCATCTGGGCCTCTCACAGAGTGGCAGGGGCCCTAGTTCTCGGACCATCCTTAACTGTTTCTCGGGTGCATTAGATGGGAGTTGGATTGGAAACAGAGCAGCCAGGACTTGTGCCAGCACTTTGGTATGGGATGTCCGTATTGCAAGTAGTGGTTTAACCACGTGCAACACTGTGCCCCTCATTTAGGAAAATCACCTATTTGGACAACAGATCACTAGTACCCTGAGGGGGATTTTTCTATAACCAAATATGATATTAACACTTTTCTAGAAAAAACAGTTACTAAGAAATG
Organism: Ochotona curzoniae; assembly: GCF_017591425.1. Lineage (NCBI taxonomy): Eukaryota > Metazoa > Chordata > Mammalia > Lagomorpha > Ochotonidae > Ochotona > Ochotona curzoniae. Next base: position 29,401,042 of record NW_024467096.1, read on the forward strand.
TTTAATCTGCTGGCTTGCCATACAAATCCTTTCTTAGGAGATGATAAAGAGGTAAAATATTTTTCTCAGTTTGATATATAATGGCAAATTTCTTGAGAACTGGTCTTCATCATACCTTGCTTCTGACGCTCTGCACAGTGGCTTGCTGAATGATGCAATAAAGCAAACCTGGCTTTGGAGATGAATGCTTCCGTGTCAGCAGTCAGTAAGATACTTCATTACCTTGAGTCTCACTATACTACTGCGCTGAACGTGAATAATAACGAAGTCATAGAGTTGTGCAGAGCAGCACGAGTCTTATAGAAATCCTTTGCACGCAATAAAAGACCATACAGGATTAGATCTTATTATGTTAAATACTGAGCTTTGAAATGTCTCAAAAGGGGCCCAGCATGATACCGTAGTTGCTAAAGTCCTCATCTGGCATGCCACAGGATCCCATATGGGCACCATTTCTAATCTCGCCAGCCCCCCTTCCCATCCAGCTCCCTGTCTGTGGTCTGGGAAAGCAGTTGAAGATGGCACAAAACCTTGGGACCCTGCACCTGCATGGGAGATCCAGAAGAAGATCTGGGCTCCTGGCTTTGGATTGGCTCAGTTCTAGCCATTGTGGTCACTTGGGGAGTGAACTAATGGATGGAAGATCTTCCTGTCTGTCTCTTCTCCTCCCTGTACAATAAAAACAAATAGATATTTAAACAAAACAAAACAAAAAAGAAATGTCTCAAAAACATTATGATCTGATTTTATTTAACATATATCTTTGCTTTTGAAGCAATCTGTAGAAGGTGATAATAGTATTAATAGGTTTTTGATGTTCCTGGGAAATAGAAATGAAAAAGGACAGTTTTGGCCTATTCATTCCAAACACTTTTTTTTTTTTTTTAAATAATGAGTTACAAAGAGAAAAGAGACAGGAGAGAAATAGTTCACCTGTTGGATCATTCCCCAAGTGGTTGAGATGGCCAGAGCTGGGCCGGTCTGAGGCCGTAAGCTAGGAGCTTCTTTGGGGTCTTCCATGTGGTTGCAGACTTCCAAGTACTTGGGCTGTGCTCTGCTACTCTCCCAGGCCACTAGCAAGAAAGCAGAACAGTCATGGGGCATCTGGGGTCTGAACTGGTACCCACGTGGGATGCCAAAGTCTCCAAATATATATATTTTTTCTAATTCTTCAGGTTGAAGATTGCACTTTTTCACTTTTTCTCCTAAACAAAACAGTTTCAACAACACCAATGATCAGTTGATAAAAAAAAAAAAGGTTTATTTGCTTATTTGATAGGCAGCATTACACAGAGAGGGAGAGATATCTTCTACCTGCTGGCTCATTATGCAAGTGGACAAAACAAGTGGGGCTGTGCCAGGCCCAAGCCTGGAGCCAAGATCATCATGTGGGGTCCAGGATCCCAAACACCTGGGTCATCCTCCACTGCTTCCCCAAGTGCATTAACAGGAAGCTGAACGGCGAGTGGAACAGCCGAGTCTCCAACTGGCACCCACATGGGATGGCAGCATCACAGGCACTGGTTTCACCCTCTGTGGTACAACATCGGCCCCAGGAAGCTGATCGTCTTCAATAACAACGAGATCATGTGCAAGTCAGAAAGAAAGAAAAACTAGTATTACCTTATCTTCAAGCATCCATAGGGACTTTCCAAGGGGACTTTATTAATGAGTTTTCAGAGTAGCAGGAAGGGCACTGTTATCAGATAGGAAGATAAGGCTAGAAAATGTGAGATGAGAAAGAAGCTAAGGGAGGAATCTAGGTTTACTTAGGAACTGACCTTTTCCCTGTAGGCATGTCCTCCACAGGATTCCTGAGGTTGAAGTGTGCTTTTCAAGAGAACACCTTACAGTCTTGCATGGACGGATATCAGGTCCTCATTATGAGCCCTTGAAATTAGTGTGACTCCATTGTCTTGTGAAATGCAAAAAAGAACATTTATCATTCCTCAACTTGCAGTTTCCCTAGCACTGACTGGCTCTGTGTCAGGACATTGAGATGCCTGGAAATGGCTACAAAATTCACACCACTCTCCAGAGCAGCCCTTCTTTCCAGGGTCTCACCTCTATTATTTTACAGTTATATTTACTATTTTACTTTGTATTTTGTCTCGCATTACCTCTAAGTAGTCAGTCTATAGCAACCCTGGTGACCACTTCTGCTTGGTCCGTGTAGTATCATGTTTGGAACTTCTACCAAGTGCTCTGTAAATTCATGCAGAATACACAAGTGATACTTCTTTTTTTTGCATATAAACATAAGTTTTATTTTTAATCATTGAAAAGGTGTGATGACAGAGAGAAGGGAAAGGATGAAAGAGATTATCAATTTTCTTCTTCTGTTTTTTAAATAATTACATTTCATTTTGTGACACAGTTTCCTAGGCTCCGGGATTCCCCCAACCCCTCCCCGTGCCCTCCCCCCATGGTGGATTCCTCCACCTTGTTGCAGTATGACAGTTCAAATTCAGTTCAAGATTCTTTCCACAAATGATATTTCTACCATGGCCGATATATTTCTTAACTGCGTAGGATAACTGGTATGGTTTGAAAAGGCTATGGCTTCCTTCCTCATGCAAAAGGTCGAATCCTGAGGCACTCTGGACCTTTAATCCAACTACGGCATTCAGAAGATGAGTCTTAATAGGGCGTCCTATGGTCATTGCGGACGGGTTTGGGCTGGTATGTCTTCAGAAGGAAGCTTTCAAAAAGTAGGTAAAAAGGCCCACTGGGCTCTCTCTTGCTCGCGCTCACGCTGGACCTCAGCCAAAAGGCTGAACTCCTACTGTTCTTCCAAACAAGCTCTTCCATTACCCTCCCCCCGCCCCATGGGTCCAGACTGATGATTCCGGACCGCGAATCTGCCAAAACACAAGGAAAAAATTACCTCAAATCCTGAAAACCAACCCTTGTCTCATCGTAGATAGCTTCTTTTCAGTATTTAATTGTAACAGTGAAAAGCTAATAATACAGTACCAACACGAGTCAACAAGCACCCACTCACCTAGCCGCCTGATCTCTGAGCCAGATGCAGCATCGAGCTGCTGATCACAGCCCCACGTTTCAGTGCGTCCCAGGCACCGAGCCTGCAGCTAGCACTGCGACTTCTTTCCCTCAGACCTCACCAGTCAGTCCGCTCAGGTATATTCAAACCACTCTGCAATTCACAGAGGCGTTGGGGATATTTGAGATTTCTTCCAAGTTTTAAGCCGAACTTTTTGCTTTTTGTCTTTGCTACGGACCCCTTCCCCAAGAGGAACAAGATCCTGGGGAAGAGAAGGAACGGGGTTGGAGAAGACACTCCGGGATCTGAACTGGGGAAACCTGTTCCCTTCCCGCAGAGCAGAAAGGCCTGAGGTGGGGAGGTGGGAGGAGGTTGGAAGCCGAGGACCCCACGTGATCTCAGGGGCCCGGGGCTGTGCCGACCCCGCCCCTCCGCCCGCCGCCGCCGCCGGGGGGCGCATGCGCAGCCCCTGTTAGTGATGGAGGAGAGAAGATGGCGGAAGCGGAGTGAGTGACTTGCTGGTGACTGATGTCGTAGCCGGCGGGGCGAGTGAGGGTCGCGACACATCCCCCGGGGGGCAGCGCTCGGGGCTCTTTCGCGGCTAGTGAGGGGAGAAGGAGACCCGAGAGCCACCTTATGGTGGACGAGCCCGCTCGGCCCGTGTCGGGGGGCGGGGGCGAAGTGTGAGAGCCTGCAGTTCCCTTCCAGGCGGGAGAGCCCCTTCCGCTGTGGGCTCCCTCATCCGCGGGGTCACCCCTGGGACCCCAGCTGCTGGGGCCGTCCGGGGACCGGGTCCCTGGGGGCCCCCCGGGCGCTGTCATCGCTGCGCGCGGGCCCCGCGGGCCCCGGCCGAGGCTGGGCTGGGCAGGGCGGGCGCTGCCAGGCCTCCCGCCTTCTCCCCAGCTTCCCGCTCGGCGTCGGCGGGAGAAGCCGAGGCCCTGGCCTCCCGCGGCAGCCTTCCCCGCGCGGGCCCCCCGGCGTGTGCAAGCTGAGGTCATGCCGGCCCTGGGCTCTCCCTGAGGGGCACGTTCCCTAGCGGCGGGGCAACGGTGTGGCCAGCCAGCGACTCGGAAACTTACTGATGCCTGGGCAGGCCTCCGGGGGCACTGCCACTGTCCACCCCTGCCGCCTGTGGTCTGCAGGTGTGCCTCGACGGTGGAGTGAGCGAAATCGTTCTTTTGTGCCAGGCCTCGAGATGCACGGCGGTGGTGTGGCCAGTTCCACGCACCGAGGTTTAGACTTTAGCCTAGGATTTGGATTCTCTGTGACCATTTTTGGTTCGTACTAGGAACTGCTTGCCGCGGTATTTGGCTTCAGAATTTGGTTGAGCAGAACGTTGTAAAAGCATGGCTTTTTGCAGCTCGCTGGTACAGAAGTAGTGGGCCCGGCAGCAGTTTGCTAAAAAGTTTACGTTATCTACGACTAATTCTGAAGGGTGTTGATCAACTGCCAGGGATGTTACTGGAAGAAAATGCCAGAGCAGCATAACAATGTGTGAGCCATTTACTAACCCAAAGTTAGTAAGCAGTCAGCTTTTTTTTTTTCCTCCTGCATTTTTCCTTTTGTTTTTCCTCTTGCTAAATAGTTTTTTTTTTTCTTTCCACATTTGGGTTTCTCAGAACACATGTTGTTTGCATACATGCCATAGAACAAAGCATTTGTACATAAAAGGAATTTGTTGGGAATAGTGTATGGAATCACAATTAGCACCAGATTCTTTTCTTTCCTTTGCATAAACTAGAACGTGTTCTTGTTGTTTTCTTTTCAGTGCTGCTAGTGTGAGGGCGGTCAGATTTTGTTTGTCTTAAGGAAGATGAAACCAGTACTACTGACCCTTCAAAAGCAAGTGCAGTTCTAGCTTCTGTTAGTGTTGAGTGCTTGAGATTTTACTGAAAATGTTTGAATGTAGTTTCTGTACTTAGTGGAGTTTTGTGCCACAAGATTGTAAGGTTGGTGGGGAAACATGAGCAAGTCGGTGAGGCCTGTTAAGCCTCTTGTGGGTACACTTGGATTCCATATTGGAGTGCCACTTAAAATCCGTGCCTCTTCTGCTTGAGCTGAAGCTTCCTGCCCGTCTGCCTGGGAGGCCCAGAGAGGGCCAGCTGCGTGGATGCCTGCTGCCCTGTGGGGACCCCTGGGTGGAGTTCTTGGCATGGTGCAGCCCGGCTGTTGCAGTCATTGAGGGAGAAAAGCCAATGGAAACTCTGGGCTCTGCATTTCAAAGAAATAAATCTTAAAAAAAAAAAAGTACTTTACTGTCCACAATGAGGGAAGTGACATTATTATGATGTATTAAAATATAGAACAATTCCTCATGAAAAAGACGTTTTATAAGGGAGGTACAGAGTTGTTATCTGCTTTTCTGTTTCTCCAAAGTAACCTGGTTAGAAATAAAATTTAGTTATTAGAAGTTGGTAAGAACACTGTAGGCAAATTAGGGAGATAGTTCAATTAAAGACCTCTGAAAGGGAGAGAAAGAGAAAGAAAAAAGATCCTCCATTATTTCCTGATTTCCTGCAAAAGTCCCAGGAAGGGACTGGGCTGGCCACAGCCAGGAGCTGGGACTTCAACGACGGTCTTTTGTGCTAATGACAAGGACCCAGTGCTTGGGCCATTACCTGTTGCATCCCATGGAGTGTATCAGGAGGAAGCTGGAGTTGAGAGCAGAGCTGAAATTTGAACCCAGGCACTCTATTATGGGATGTAGATATCCCAAAATGTATCTCCATTGGTGCACCAAATGCGTGCCACTAAGGTTTTTTTTTTTTTATTAACTTGTTGAAAGATGTAGTATTTTATTGGAAAGACAGACTTACAGAGAGAGAGAGATCTTCCATCTGCTGGTTCACTCTGCAAGGGGTCCCAGTGGCTGAAACTGAGCTGATTTGAAGTCATGAGCTGCCTCTGGGTCTCCCACATAGGTACAAAGTCCCAAGGATTCCAGCTGTGCTTTACTACTTTACTGGGTCATAAACAGGGAGCTGAATGGGAAGTGGAGCAGTCAAGACATGAACTGGCACCCATATGAGATGTTGCAAGTTAGGTCATTGTACTAGTCCCTAATTAACTTATTTTTGAAGAGAAGTTTTCAGTAAGGATTTACTTTATTTGAGAGAGAGAGAGATTTTCCATGCTAAATGCCTCTAACAGCCGTGGCTAGGGCCCAGAGCTAGGTGCTGGAAGGTCTGTCATGTAGGTGGAAGGGCTGCAGCACCGCTTCATGATTCATTGCTTTCCCTCCCTGAGACTTGGGTGGGAGTGCAGCAAGGGGACTCAGAGCAGCACTTTGATATGGAGTGCCAGGCTGCAAGCAGCGGCTTAACCTGGGACACCTGCCCCTAAGAAAACTGTTCAGGGGCCCGGCAGCGTGGCCTAGCGGCTAAAGTTCTTGCCCTGAATGCACTGGGATCCCATATGGGCGCCGGTTCTAATCCTGGCAGCTCCGCTTCCCATCCAGCTCCCTGCTTGTGGCCTGGGAAAGCAGTCGAGGACGGCCCAAAGCTTTGGGACCCTGCACCTGTGTGCAATACCAGGAAGAAGTTCCTGTCTCCTGGCTTCGGATTGGCATAGCTTCAGACGTTGAGCTTACTTGGGGAGTGAATCATCGGACGGAAGATTTTCCTCTCTGTCTCTCCTCCTCTCTGTATATCTGACTTTGTAGTAAGAATAAATAAATCTAAAAAAAAAAAAAGTTATTCATCTCCCACCAAGTTGGAGGCAGTAAAAGGTACAGAGATCCTCCATGTCCTAGTTACCTCCTTGGATGGCTGCAATGGCTAGCGCTGGGCTAGAGTGAAGCCAGGAGCTTCTCCTGGATCCCCACGTGGACGGTAGGGGCCCAGACTGGGGCCTTAATAGTAAGTAGAATTGGAAGTGGTTATGAAGCACAGTACCCCATGTCGGGATGCCAGTATTGCAGGTGGAGACTTTGGTATGCTAGCCCTGACCTTCACTGATTTTTTTTTTTTAAGATTTATTTAGTTATTTTTATTAGAGAGGCAGATGTACAGAGAGGAGAGACAGAGGGAACGATCTTCTGTCCGCTGGTTCACTCTGCAAATGGTCTCAGTCGCCAGAGCTGAGCCAACCTGAAGCCAGCAGTCTCTTACTAGTCTCACATGTGGGTACAGGATCCTAAGGGCAACCTCTGCTGCCTTTTCAGGCCATAAGCAGGGAGCTGGATGGAAAATGGAGGAGCCGCAACATAAATTGGAGTCCCTATGGGATGTTGGCACTTGTAGGTGGAAGATTAGCCTGTTGAGCCATCACGCTCCAACCCTCCCCCACCCCATCTTCCTTGTTTCCCTTCCCTTCCCTCCCTCCTCCCTTCCTTCCTCCTCCCTCCCTCCTCCCTCCCCCCCTCCCCTCCCCTCCCCTCCCCTCCCCTCCCCTCCCCTCCCCTCCCCTCCCCTCTTTCTGTCTTTCTTTTTCTTTTCTTTTAAGGTTTATTTCTTTTAATTGGAAAGACCGATCTACAGAGAAGAGGAGACAGAAAGATCTTCCATCCACTGCTTCACTCCCCAAGTGACTACAATGGCGGGAGCTGAGCTGATCAAAAGCCAGGAGCCAGGAGCTTCCTCTGGGTTTCCCACCTGGGAGCAGTGTCCCAGTACTTTGGGCCATCCTCTGCTGCTTTCCCAGGCCACAAAGAGGGAGCTGGAAGGAAAGTGGAGCAGCTGGAATATGAACTGTCATTCATCTGGGATCTTGGGCTTGCAAGGCGAGGATTTAGCCACTAGGCTGTTGTGCCGGGCCCTCTTGTTTCAATAATACAAACTTTAGGCTAGGATTTATCAAGTTATATTGTCATTTGAGTTTAATGTAAAGGTTTTCACTATTGTGTTTGGATTAGGTGTGAAGTGTTTTTCCCTAGCCCATGGGAATGGTGACTGCGCTAGCTTTATATTACAAGGGTCTTCCTAGAAATCTAGACCATTGCTGATTAGTTCCTTGGAACAAATATTCTTCAAGGTTCATGACATAATGCATTTATCAACACGAACGCTTTGTGTTATCTGCCAGATTTAAGGACCACAGTACAGCTATGGATAGTGAACCAAACCCTGGGACATCTTCTGTGTCGACAACAACCAGTAGCACCACCACCACCACCATCACCACTTCTTCCTCTCGGATGCAGCAGCCACAGATCTCTGTCTACAGCGGTTCAGACCGACATGCCGTACAGGTACTTTTGGCCATGAGTACCAAGATGTGTAGGCTAAGAGCTAGGATGATGAGCATTTATTGCTTAATAGCTTCAAGTGTACAGTTAGAAAGTTGAGTTTTTGAAACAACCGACAGTTATTTACCAGTCATATCCCTGAGAGGGTTGTCAGCTTGTAGCTTTTTCTGTGTGCCAGGAACATTGTAACTGGAGGTCTCGGTGTTGCTGCTGTGATGTGAAGGCATCCAGACTAAGCCCTAACACATAGAACCGCGGCTCTAGGTTTTTCTGGATTGTTGCATATTTGATTCTAAAGTGTGGTTTAGGGAGATCTGTTGAGGTCTGGAGAGATGTTAAGCAGGTCCCCGTAAGCCCAGCTGGCCTCAAAACCCTAAGCGGGAGGATCCATTTTCTGAAACTCTTGGTGACGAAGGGGGAAAGAAATATTTAGAAAAAGTGTCAGTTCACTTAGTTGTCTTGGTCTTTATAGTAAAGGCGTTTGAAGCAGTATTGTATTTTCTTGTGTAAAATGGGCACAGACATTGAAGCCCGAGATCTTTGAATTCCCTTTTTGTTAGCAGCGGTAGTGGAGCTTTAGATGAGCGTTAGAGTCTTGAGGTTCAGGAAAGTGTAAAATGAGGATGGCACTGCTGCTTCATTAGTGATTGACGGTTACACGAGCATCCAGAACTGTGTGGTCGCATTCCAGCTGTCTCCTAAAAAATGCCTAATGCTGAATGAATGTTTGTTATGTGCCTGGCCTTTTATACATGCTTTATTGGGTTATTTCACTTAATTCAAATAATATGTATATATGAAGTAGGTACTCTTACCTTCATTTTATAGATGGGTAAAACAACGTTTTACATTTATTTTTTAAAAGGATTTATTTGTTTCCAGTGAAAGGCAGATTTACAAAAAGAAGGAGAAACAGAGAGCAAGATTTTCCGTTTGCTGGTTCGTTCCCCAAATGGACGCCAGGTCCGACGCTGAGCCCATCTGAAGCCGGGAGCTTCCTCTGGGTCTCACATGAGTGTAGGGTCCCAAGGCTTTGGTCTGTCCTCTGGTGCTCTCCCAGGCCACAAGCAGGAAGCTGAGTGAGAAGTGCAGCAGCTGGGACATGGACCAGTGCCCATGTGGGAACTCAGCATTTGCAAGGGGGAGGATTGCTAATTGAGTCATCATGCTGGGCCCTAAATTTATGTATTTAATTTGAAAGCTAGAGAGAGAGGGCCGGGCGCGGTAGCATAGTGACTAGAGTTCTCACCTTGCATGTGCCAGGATCCCATGTGGTTGTCGGTTCTCGTCAAGGAGGTCCCGCTTCCCATCTAGCTTCCTGCTGGTGGTTTGAGAAAACAACTGAGTTAGCCCAAAGCCTTGGGACCCTGCACTTGCATGGGAGACCTGGAAGAAGCTCCTGGCTCCTGGCTTTGGATCGGCTCACCTCCATCCTTTGTGGCCACTTGGGGAGTGAATCAGCAGACTGAAGAGCTTCCTCTCTGTCTCTTCTATTTCTGTATCTGGCTTTCCATTAAAAATAAATAATAAAAAAAAAAACTTTTTTTTTTTTTCATTGCGAAGGCAGATAGAGAGGAGGAGAGGCAGAGAGGAAGATCTTCCATCCAACTATTCACTCCCCAAGTGACTGCAATGGCCAGTACTGTGCCGATCCGAAGCCAGGAGCCCAGATCCTCCTCGGGGCCTCCCACGCAGGTGCAGGAACCAACACTTTGGGCCGTCCTTGACTGCTTTCCCAGGCCACAGCAGGGAGCTGGATTGAAGTGGAGCTGCTGGGATTAAAACCTGTGCCCATATGGGATCCAGGCGCGTTGAAGGCAAGGACTTTAACTGCTATACCACGGCACCGGGCCCCAAAATCAATAAGTCTTTAAAAAAAAGAAAGAGAAAGAGAGAAATCTTTTCCGTTATCTTGTTCATGTTTTTTTTTTTTTTTATTTCTTTTTATTGGTAAGTCAAGATTTACAGAGAGAAGGAGAGACAAGGAGAAAGATCTTCCATCTGCTGGTTTACTCACAAGTTGCTGCAATGGCCGTAGCTGAGCCGATCCAGATCCAGAGCCAGGAACTTCTTTTGGGTCTTCTGTGTGGGTGGCAGGGTCCCAAGGGTTTGGGTTGTCCCCTACTGCTTTCCCAGCCACAAGCAGGGAGCTGAATGAGAAGTAGAGCAGCTGGGATATGAACTGGTGCCTATATGAAATCCTGATGCATGCAAGGTGTGGACTTAGGCTGCTAGGCTACTGCACTGGGCCCCTGGTTTGTTCTTTAGATGCCCACAACAGCCATGGGTGGAGTTGGCCAACCAGGAGCCCAGAGCCGAGTCTCTGTCTCCCACACAAGTGGTAGAAGCTCGGCTTCTTGAGGCAATGCCTGCTATCTTCCAGAGTACGTGTTGACTGGAAGCTGAATCAGGACTGGAGTCAGGACTTGAACACAGTGGAATGTGAGCTTGTCAACCGTGATTAACATCTGCCCCTGGAAAAGAAGTGGTTTTTTTTTTATTTTTAAGATTTATTTTATTTTTATTGGAAAGGCGGATATACAGAGAGGAGAGACAGAGAGGAAGCTCTTCCATCCGATGATTCACTCCCCAAGTGAGCGCAGCCGATGCTATGCCGATCTGAAGCCAGGAGCCTCTTCCGGGTCTCCCACGCGGGTCCCAAAGCTTTGGGCCGTCCTTGACTGCTTTCCCGGGCCACAGGCAGGGAGCTGGAAGGGAAGCGGGCCGCCGGGATTAGAACCGGCGCCCATATGGGATCCCGGGCGTGCAAGGCGAGGACCTTAACCACTGTGCCATCGCGCCGGGCCCAGAAGTGTTTTGTTTATTTTTTAAAAAAGATATGTTTATTTGAAAGGGTGAGTGAGAGAGAGAACGAGATCTTGCATTTGCTGTTTCACTGTCCCAGTGCTTGTGACGGTTGAGGCTGTGCCAGGCTGAGGATGGAGCCAGGAATGCTGATCTTTGGGTGGCAGAGGGGCACTTCTGCTCTGAGGAGCTGGATTGGAAATGCTGCAGTCAGCACGCAAATTGGTGTTCTGCCTTGGAATGCTGGAGTCGCGGGTGGTTAACTTGCTGTGCCGTCACGCTGGCCCCCAAACTGAAGTCTTAAATATAGCCTAAGTAGCTTTCCAGACTCAAAAATGCCTGGCAGGTTTTTGAGTTCAGAGTTTGAGCTTTAACTGTTGAGGAAGTTCTTGTTTTTTAGATCACCTTGCTGTCTCTAGAATTTTGTTTTTGTTTTTTTTTTAGAATCTTGATTATTGCAGTCTACCCTGAAAACAGTTGTTTACAATTTAGTCCTCCCTCTGTCCGCATGTGTCTGCTGTGGATATCCTAATATAATGACTACTATTCTGTTTTTTTTTTTTTTAATATATTTATTTATTGGAAAGTCAGATACACAGAGGGGAGGAGAGACAGAGAGGAAGATCTTCCGTCTGATGATTCACTCCCCAAGTGAGCACAATGGCTGATGCTATGCTGATCTAAAGCCAGGATCCAGGAACTTCTTCCTGGTATCCCACATGGGTGCAGGGTCCCACAGCTTTGGGCCGTCCTCGACTGCTTTCCCAGGCCACAAGCATGGAGCTGGAAGGGAAGCGGGGCTGCCGGGATTAGAACCGGCGCCCATATGGGATCCCAGTGCGTTCAAGGCAAGGACTTTAGTCACTAGGCCACGCTGCCGGGCCCCATACTACTTATCTCTTATGTGGTTTAGGACTTGATTTGCTGAAAGCACTGTGAAGTGAGAACTATTGGCCACTGAAGGATGGAATGTAGAGTGTGCTTTGATGTTCTTCACTTTTCTCAGAGGCAGGAAGGGTAGAAAAGACTTATATAGATCTTTGAGCAGAGAGATAAAGTTATATTTTAATATGTGCTTATTCTCTAATTTTCACTTAATCTGAATGTCCTAATTTAAAAAAAAATCAAATTTTAATGGATCTAGGATGCAAGTCTGTCATGGATAGCATTGATTCGAGTTCTTATGCCATTAGTTATTTCTTCTACAATGGAATCAGATCAGTGCTTATTGAAATACTTAAGTAATTCTTTAACTTTCCAGCTTTCCTTTGATAGTCCTTGTCAGTTCGCCAGACTGCCTCCCCATCATGCAGGACAGAGAGCGATGCGCTGTGCTGTTAGCTTGTATTTACCCTGCTGTGTGCTTGCCTTGAATGTTAATGGAGGACTGTGCAGAGAACAGAAAAAGTTAACTAATACCCTTCGACAGCAATGTGTCAAGTTTATTTTAGTTTGATTTTGTATTTTGGGATGGAACTAGAAGGTCATATATAGATTTATCTGACCAGAAAAGGAATGTTGTAATAGTAAATCACTTACTGCTGACCTCTAGTCCCCAGCAACTAGACATTAGAAACCCACAGTGCTTTTGTGACAGGCCTTCGTTGTATGGAGAACAGTCTAGGTACCAATGCAGGAAAGTGAGCTGTGACATGGGGCAGTATTTCTTAAAGTCTGAGTGAGGGATTCCTGACATTTTGGCTCTGCATGTCCTGACTGAAGCCCAAGCTGTAGTTTTATGTCTGTTACTCTGTGCTCTTTGCAGTCTGTGGTTCAAGGCTGAGGTTGGAGTTCTGTGCTATTTCAAGGTCACAGTGGGCATGTAACTTTGGGTTGTGGTTGCCAAGTGTTGGAATAATCTGGCATTTGGACTGACACAGGATTTTCCTCTGGTCTTAATAGGATGCTTTTCTACATAGATTAAGTTGCAGGCTCAGATCTAACTAAATATTGCAATTAACATGTGCAGAAATTAAAAGGATCTGTATTTGGAAAGAATTTTGAGAGAGACAGATAGCCCTTCTATCTGGTGGTTTACTCATCAGATGGCTACAAAGACTAGGGCTGGGCCAAGTCAGAACCAGGAGCTTCTTTGAGGTTTCCCATGAGGGTGGCAGGAACCTGAGCACTTGGACCATCTTCTGGTGCTTTTCCTAAGTGGCTTGGCAGATTGCTGCATTGAAAGTAGAGCTGCTGGAACACACATGGGCCATCGCCCATATGGGATGCTGGTGTCCTAGGTAGTGGCTTCATTTACTATTCCACAATAGTGACCTCTAAATTTTTTTTTAAGATTGACTGAAAAAAAATGGTTTTATATGTTGAAACAATTAAAGCAAAGAATCTGAGATTTTAAAAGCATTAAAAGGGCCTGACACGATTGCTCAGTAGCTAAATCCTTACCTTGCATGTGCTGGGATCACATATTTGCACTGGTTCATGTCCCAGCTGCTCCACTTCCCATCCAGCTCCCTGCTTGTGGTTGGGAAAGCAGCAGAGGCCCAGTGCCTTGGGACTTTGCACCCTGCGTAAGAGACACGGAAGAAGTTCCTGGCTCCTGGCTTTGGATCAGCTCAGCTCTGGCCCTTGCAGCCACTTGGGGAGTAAACCAGTAGATGAAAGATCTTTCTCTCTCTCTCTTTCTCTCTCTCTCTCTTCTGCTCTGTAAATCTGCATTTGCAATAAACAAAACAAAATAAATCCTTCAAAAATAACCAGATTGAGTGATTTTCTTTTTGATGATTTACTTTATTTTTATTGGAAAGTCAGATATGTAGAGAGGAGGAGAGACAAAGAGGAAGCTCTTCCATCTGATGATTCACTCTCCAGGTGGCTGTAAAGGCCGGAGCTGAGCTGATCTGAAGCAGGAGCTTCTACTGGGTCTCCCACATGGATGAGGGTCCCAAGGGTTTGGGCTGTCCTTGACTGCTTTCCCAGGCCACAAACAGGGAACTGGATGGGAAGCGGGGCTGCCAGGACACGAACCAGTTCCCCTACGGGATCACTGTGTGTTCAATTCTAGGGCTTTAGTCGCTAGGCTACTGCGCTGGACCCAAATAATCTTTTTGTTTGTTTGTTTTTGTGTTTTGGGCCCAAGTAATTTTCTGAAAGAACTTTATTTTATGATTGCTATACCTACTCATTTTAAGATTTCACATATTTATAGAAAAGTATAAGCTAGAAGCTAAAAGTCATCTCTAATCTAGTTCTGTGAGTAGATTTTGAATGTCTTTCTGAATATTGTTTCAAATATTTAAAATGAAAATGGTGTCCTATTCTTTAAACTATTTAGTATACTGAGTTTTTCAACCTACTACATATGCACTTGGGAATGTTTTCTAAATAAATACGTGCGTATTGCGTGATAAAGTAGCTGTTACATACATATGATTGCTTACACTTAAAATTCAATTTAAAATTTAAACCCTGGCTAGCATTGGGTTTCAAAAGGCTAGACTCCCACTTACAATGCTAGCATCACATAGTGGAGAACTGGTTTGGGGGCCAGGCACTCTGCTTCCAATCCAGCTTGCTGCTAGCGCTCCTGGGAAGGTAGCAGAAATGATGCAGGTTTGGTCCGCTTCCACACTGTTATAGGAAACTCAGGTGGACTTTATGGCGTCAGCCTGACCCAGGCTTGGCGTTGCAGTGATTGGGAAATGATCCAACAAGCTGAAGATATTCTTCTTCCCTCTCTCTGTTCCCACCTCTCCATCTGTCTCTTCCTGCCCTTTCTCCCTTCTCTCCTATTTCTATTCATCTGCATTTCAAGTAAGTAAATAAATGTGTTAAAAATTAAGTTAAAAACTCATTTCCTTAGCTGCAGTGGCCACATTTTACATGCTTAATAGAAGCTAGAGGCTAGTGGCTTCAGTTTTGGAGGGCACTGATCTGTGTAACTGTAGTGAATGCATAGTAGAAGTATTCTCCAAAATGTTTTTTCTTTTTAATGATTTAATTTTATTTTTGTTACAAAGTCAGATATACAGAGAGGAGGAGAGACAGAGAGGAAGATCTTCCGTCCGATGATTCATTCCCCAAGTGACGGCCACAGCCAGTGCTGCGCTGATCCGAAGTCAGGAGCCAGGAGCGTCTTCTGGGTCTCCCACACAGGTGCAGGGTCCCAAGGCTTTCGGCCATCCTCGACTGCTTTCCCTGGCCACAAGCAGGGAGCTGAATGGGAAGTGGAGCTGCCGGGATTAGAACCGGTGCCCATATGGCATCCCGGCGTGTTCAAGGTGAGGACTTTAGCTGCTTGCCACGGTTCCGGGCCCTCCAAAATGTTTTTCAAGCAGGTGTACCAACTTAAATTCATAGTACCAGAGATACTTATTTCCCAGTAATTAGTGGTAGTGTTTTAAAAATGTGTCTATCTGAAACAAAGTAGTATGGTTGTGTTAGGTTGTAATTTTTAAGATTGATTAGTTTATTGGAAAGGCATATTTACAGAGAGGAAAGATAGACAAAGATCTTCTGTCGGCTGGTTCACTCTCCAAATGACCGCAACTGCTGGAGCTGAGACCATCTGAAGCCAGGAGCTTCCTCCAGGTCTCCCGTGCAGGTACACGATCCCAGGACTTTGGGCTGTCCTCTACTGCTTTCCCAGCCATAAGCAGGGAGCTGGATGGGAAGTGAAACAGCCAGGAATGAATTCCACCCATATGGGATCCCTGGTATGGAGTGTGAGGATTTAGCCACTGAGCTATTGCACTGGGCTTCTTTCATTTTGTAAGGATTTATTTATTTTTATTGGAAAGAGAGTTTTACAGACAGAAATAGAGACAGAGAGAAAGATTTTCCGCCTGTTGGTTTACTTCCCAAGTGGCCATAATGGCCAGAGCTGAGCCAGTCTGGAGCCAGAAGCTTCTTCTGGGTGCATGCAGAGTCCTAAGGCTTTGGACTATCCTCTACTGCTTTCCAAACCACAAGGAGGGAGCTGGATGGGAAGGGGAGCAGCTGGGACACGACCTGATGCCAAGATGGGATGCTGGTATCTGCAAGGCCAGGATTTAGCCACTGAGTCATCACGCTGGGTCTTTGATTTATAACTTTTTGACTGCTAGTGAGTTCGAATTTGCTTTTGTTTTGGTGCATTGTGTCTGCTGGTAAAGTGGAGTCTGATGGTACATAGCCAGAAGAGGAATTTGTTAGTAAGCTCGATAACTTTAAATACTGAAGTAGTGAAGCTTTAAACTATGGTTTTTAAAAATGCTTTCAATTTAAGCTGAACTTGAATTTGGTTTGATGTGGGTTTATTTGACTTATCACAGGTAATTCAACAGGCCTTGCATCGTCCCTCCAGCTCTGCGGCTCAGTACCTGCAGCAAATGTACGCCGCCCAGCAGCAGCACTTGATGCTGCACACCGCGGCTCTGCAGCAGCAGCACTTGAGCAGCTCGCAGCTGCAGAGCCTGGCTGCTGTTCAGGTGAGTCCCAGCGTGTGCGGCAGCAGCGGGGAGCTAGTGAGAAGTAATGATCCAGCACTCTTTCAGAGTTCTCACATTTTCTGAGATGATTTCTCCCAAAGAAAATATATGATTGGGTTGTCAAAGTTAATTGGGAAAATGAAGATGGTTGGTGTTTGTTTTATATAAATTGGAGAAATGCTAGGCTTGTGACATAGGTTGTAGATCTAATTCTATGTCTAACAATAACTACTTAGGGTTGTATGAATTATTTTTCTGATAAACTTCTATTAAATAAAAATATAAATATAAATAATATAGTTAAAAAATTAAATGTACAAAATAAAATTATAAAATAAAATTTTATAAACAAGCGTTACATCTTATGAATGTAAGTAATACATACTTTTTCTAATATACATTTAAATTATATTTCTGTTAAATGTTTCTGCTAAATTTCAGTTAAATTCTAGTGGTAACAATGAATCTTAGGGTTATATGGATTTTATTTTAACCAAAAAATGAATTTTTTTGATAAGTAATTTACACCTTTTATTTAAAAGCACAAGACAGTGGTGTTCTTTGCATAGCCGTAATTCCTACTCTGCAGAGTTGCGTGATGGGGCAATCTTTATCCCTCTAGAAATATTTCATAAAAAATGTATATGTGCATCTTTCTGAAATATAATCATCCCAACTGATAACATGTTTGTTTTAAAGAGGTTTTCATTATTTTTGCTATTTTTTTTAAACAAAATTCTGGGTGAGATTTAATCTTAAATCTTCTCAATAGTGGAGGATCTCGGTTGACGGAACCTGAGAAGGGTTTATTTTGGTTACTGCTGCTACATCTCAGTAGCGTAGTTTTTAAAAAACATCACGGAGGAAACTCAAAACCTCCAGCTCTTGTGGTTGTCCCAGTGTCTTTGTGTTAGTGTTGGAGAGATGATTGCATTTAGAGGACTGCCTCAAAGCCCTGTGGCATAAGCCTGAGTGCTGCGAATAAAATGAGGTTAGCCATTCGAGTTCCTTGTTTTCATCATTTAGCTTTTTGTTTTCTTTATAGAAGTGTTTCCAACTCTTAAGCCCTGGTGACCATTAAATGACTTATTTTATAGGTACACTTTCCAGGATTTGGGCTTGTCTTTGCTGTTATGTTTGTTCAGGGACGCTTGTAAGTTCAAGTTTTATAGACATATTGTAAAGGTCTTACTGTTTTAGGCAAGTTTGTCCAGTGGAAGACCACCTACATCCCCCACAGGGAGTGTCACGCAGCAGTCCAGTATGTCCCAGACATCTGTAAGTATCTTGCTTTTTTTTCCCCCTAGAATAAAAAGTTTTAATTTCTGTCTTTCAGAAGTAAATTGTTTATAGTTATAAAGCTGTTACTATGTTTTTGTTGCATGCAAATAAACTAAATGCCGAAGAACAAAAATGGTGTGAAGAATTTGAGAGTTAGTGTTCAACTTCTGAAAATCTGAAATTAAAAAATCTATTTTTAGGTGTCCTTTCCCCAGATTTTGTTCAGCTCTTGCTTGCTTCTGAATGACTTCAACTTTGAGTGTGTATTCAAAGTCTGAAATATGTGATGCTAAGATGCTGGCTATGCATTCTCTGTGATACAGAGCAGTGTGTCACAATTGTGTGTCTGTAACTGTGCATTTCACGTTTAGGAGATTACACTGTTTAGTTTATATGAATTATTTCAGTCAAATGTGCAAGTATCCGTTCAGGGTAGAGTGATTTATGTTGAGACACGAGTAAGAGAAAGCTCTTTTTTTAATTGTACATTTTGTACATACTGGGAAAGTATAGAAAGTTCCTTGGTAAAACTTACAGGCATAGTGATTATATATTAAAAGGAATAATATTACATTTTCTTTCTTTATTTCAGGTGAGTTACTTCTTTAGCGAGTTGACTGGCAGTATGAATTATAATGCCCAAGGTAGCTAAGTAAATTTAGTTCAGTATTTAAAAAAGAAGGTAGAGCACGGTCGTGGAAATCTGTTGACAGTGACAATAACGATCCATCAGGTGGCTGTTCTAATAGTTTTGAGTGTGAGTTATTTGGAAGTAGATTTCCAGATAACCGTGAAGCCACAGTGAGGAGTTTGGTCTCTCAGATAAAAAAAGGATTGCAGTGGGCTGTCAAGTAACCAGCTAGACAGGCTGAGGTTTTGGAGAGCAGACTTCGTGTGAACGTGGCATATTATTAAAAAAACTGAATTGAGAACCATGCAACCTGAGGGAACTAGGAATCTGATTTGGGAGAAGACACTGTTAAATGAATCTACAGGGAGCTAGCCACTCTTTTTCCCCTGGTTAGAACAGGATGACTGATTCTAGATTATTCTCAGCAGTAAGATCGGAGATTTTGTGATGGTTGGGCTCTTTAAGTAATTAGAATGAAAGGTTTAGGTTGATGTCTTCAGTGCTTCAACTGAATGGGGCTGACATTTATTTACATGTGATTTTTTTTTTTCCTGCAAGGAGTTTATTGGGTAGCATGGGGGCTCAGTGCCCTCTACCCCCGCCGCCGGGGGAGCTCCAGGCAGGACATGGGATGGCCATGGCTGGGGGCACGCACCTCTGGAGAAGTGACCACCACCGGGCAGGTGGTCACTTCTCCAGAGGTGCGTGCGTAGTTGAGCAGTAAGCAAGGTCAGGCCCACGTGGGACGGCAGCAGGTGGCGGCAGCAGTAGCGCATGGCTTCCGGACGTGCCCCTCGGTGTACTCGGCTTACAGCAACCACAGGCAGGCCTCTACCTCTCCCACTTGTTGCCCACGAGCTTGCTGCGTGTGAAGCAGTGCACGGGGATGATCATGGCGGTGCTCTGAGTGGTTTCTTTTTTTAAAGTTATTTTTGATGATGTTTACATAGTTGATTAGGATAGGAAGGGTTGAGGATTAGGGAAATGAGACCATTGTTCCCAAATCTTCTGTTTCTTCCTTCTTGTATCTGGGAGAAGGGGGAGAGATTGTGTATCTTCCATCTCTTGGCTCATTCCTCAAATTCCTGTCACTTCCGGGGCTGGTTCAGGCCAAGACCAGGATCCCGAAATTCCAGCTGGGTTTCACATGTGGGATGGCAGGGACCCAACTAGTTGAGTCCCTTACCTGTTGCCTCCTGTTAGCAGGAAGCTGGAATCAGAAGTGGATCTCGGACTTCAGCCCGGCATTGCAGTACAAAACCTGGGCGTCTAAGCAGAGCCTTAGCTGCTAGCCTGGATGCCCACTCATCTGCTCTTTTCTTAGTGAACTTGAGGGCCTGTTTAGCTTCAGAGACCTTGTGCAGCTCTGTGGCACATTACTTGTGGGCAAAGCCATACACTTTTTTTAAGTTAGAACATGCCTGTCCTCTGGTTCGTTCTCCAAATGTCACACTGCAGGGGTTGGGCCAGGGCTAGGGCTAGGACTAGGAATTCAATCTCTGTCTCTTTTACGAGTAACAGGAACTGAATTTCTTGAGCCCTCACCACTGGTTTCCAGGGTCTGCATATTCACACATGTTTTGGATGTGGTCTTGCACTAACGTTGTATGCTTGATGGGGTTATTTCCTTTCCCACGCAGGTTTCTTTGTGCCCGAGTGCCTACTGAGCTTCAGCCTGCACACATTCTGAGTTGCTCTTGCGGCTCGCGGGTATGGGTAGCTCAGATGCATGTCTGCTGCTCCCCGGGGACTGCTGTGGTGGAAGTTTTTTGAGGTTGTCTTATATTTTTTATATGTGATGTGCAAGGTTTGTAGTTGTACTTAGTGGGAAGAAAAGGAAGAAAAATATTCTGAGAAGAGAATTCCTGTCATTTAGCTTATTTTAAAAAAATCGTATGTGCCTATCTGTGTAGGCAGAAAATCCGTGATATATTCAGAAATCTTTAAGGAAGGACGCTGAGGAGCTTTGTTTTGTTAATTTTTGTATTGCCTAAATAAAATGTGAGTTCCCTACAGTGCAAATATCCCTTTTTAGTCTTCATTCACCCTAAGTTATTTGTGAAACTTTCCTAGCTTATTACTGTGTATTTCTGAGTATCAATGTAGATAGATAGACCTGTCATTGATTTGGTTTCAGCATAAGCCAAGTGCCATTGTAGTCATATATATCTTCCAGGTGTCTGGTAAGGTTTTTGTTGCTGGAACTTACAGTTGTTTCTCTAAGTGACTCATGAGCTGCTTTTAACTTTTGTTGCTTTTTGGCCCTAGAATGTGCATTTTGACTTTAATTTACTATTTCATCATGAAGGGAAAAGACATGTTTTTGTTAGCTTCCTAATAATGGTCTTAGACACAATGAGCTGTGAAAGTCATTTTTATGCCTTCATTAATTTATATTGATCCATCACACCTGCCCCTCAACATTTATTTTTATTTTTATAAACTTTTATAAACTTACCAACAACAAGAAAATATAAAAAGAGTGTTAGGGCCTTTTGAGCTCCTTTCATCCTCACTCCTCCATCCCCTCCATTTGCTGTCCGCCCTTTAAGCTGTTCTCCTGGGGCTGGCATGGTGACACAGCTTTTAAGCAATCACCTGTGATACCAGTCTCACATGTGGGAACTTATTTGCATCCCAGCTTTTTGATTTGTGATTCATTAGCTCCCTGGATATGAATCTGGTAAAGCAGTGAAAGTTGTCCCCAGTCTTTTAGCCCCTGATACCTATAGGAGACCTGGCTGGATTTCCTGGATCCTGGTCCAAGCTGGCCATTTGGGTAATGAACTAGCAGATAAAGATATTTCTCTCATCCTCCCCTTCCATAATTCTGCCTTTTAAATAAAAACAATTTTTTTTAAGATTTATGTTTCATTTTAATTGGAAAATCAGATATACACAGAGAAGAGACAGAGAGGAAGATCCTCCATCTGTTGATTCAGCCCCAAACAGCTGCAATGTCTGGAACTGCACTGCT
Source organism: Ochotona curzoniae (assembly GCF_017591425.1). Taxonomy (NCBI): domain Eukaryota; kingdom Metazoa; phylum Chordata; class Mammalia; order Lagomorpha; family Ochotonidae; genus Ochotona; species Ochotona curzoniae. Next base: position 29,422,351 of record NW_024467096.1, read on the forward strand.
CTGAAGTCAGGAGCCAGGAGCTCTTCTGGGTCTCCCATATAGGTGCAGGGTCTTAAGGCTTTGGACCGTCCTCGACTGCTTTACCAGGCCTGAATCAGGGGATGGGAAGCAGGGCTGCCAGGATTAGAATCAGCACCCATGTGGGATACTGGCATGTGTGAGGTGAGGATTTTAGCTGCTAGGCCACCTCCCGCACCAGGCCTGAATAAAACCTTTAAAAGACATTTACTAGGATCTTTCTAGCACCCTTTGTTATGTAGTCCTCTGTCTCCTCTCTTTGCTGTGTTTTGAGGACATAAATGTCATAATGAGATATGTGTATCAGTTTGGTTTTTTCCTTTTTACACATTGAAAAAGAGTGATTGATATTTTGCACTTTATGCTTTATCACTTAGTTGTGTGTCTTGAGATCTTTCTGTGTTAGCACACAAAGATTGATGCTGCTGTGTAGTACTGCTAAGTATGGGTGGACTTTATACACATCCCTTTTGCTAGACATTCAAAAGTTTCTAACGGTTTGACTCTTTCTTTTTGTTTGTTTGTTTCTTTCTCTTCCTCTCTCCCTGTTTTTTTAAAAATTATTTTATTTTAATAATCTTTACATAGTTGATTAGAGCACAAAGAGTCAGTAGCTACAGAAAAGTGGTTAAGACCATTGTTTCTACATTATTTTATTTTTTTTATTTTTTAAATTTTATAATCTTAGTTTATTAGGGTACAAAGGGTCAAGGGCTACAGGGTAAAAGTGGGTAATATCATTGTTTCCACACTATTATAATCATTTTGCCCTGTATCTGGGGTTAGGGGAGTAACAAAGGGAAAAGCCCCACCCTACCTCCCACCCATCCCCGATCCCCAACATGAGGCGCTCTCCAAGGGTCCTGCTCAAACAGTTTTGATAGTTCATCAGTTCTGGATTGCTGCCAATCTCACCGTCTCAACTGCAATGAAACCTATTCAGAGTCCACTGGCTGACAGCTCTTGATGGTTGGGGTTCCAAGATCAGCAGTTCAGTTGGAGAGATATCCAAAGAAACTTCATCTGAGTTGATCCCAGATCTGATTCTTGAGTGAGTTTGCTAGTACAGACTCCAGCACCGCTTGTCACTCCAATCAGCTTATGCATATGCTGGTTTTGCGATTGCTGGATCTGTCTGGATTCCAGCCCTGTCTTCCTTGTGAACCAATGGGTGTTGTAGTCCAGCTCGATCCTTCCCACTTCATACTCGGTCTTCATGCAAACCGGTTGGAGCTGCAGCCTAGTTGGGGCGACTCCCCAAAACCCCTACCAGTTCTGCCCCCTACCCTGGTTCCTATGCTTGCCAGTATGTACCGCAGGCTTGTCCAGTCTGTCCCACATCCCATTTAGCTCTCGTATATGTCAATGGGCATTGAAGCCTACCTAGTTCAACCCAACCAACCTATTATCCAGCCCATACACCCACTGGCAGGTGCCTTTCTGTCTAGCCACTCCTGCTCCTAGCCTGGTTTTCGTGCTGTCCAGTGAGGGTGGTAACCCTGAGGGAGGTGCCCACTATTTCCCTACTAGGCCACACCCACTCCCAGATTATGCACTCTCCAGGTGGTTTTGGCATTTGACTTGACAGAATTAGCTCCCAGTACCAGCCTCTGCCAGCTAATGCTGTGGCTAAGCCCAAACACCCCTCAACCCACTCTAATTTTTACTTGTACCAGTCAGAACAGTCAGCTCGCCGTGAGGCCCACAGGTGCTATAGCCCTGCCTAGTCTGAACTGCCCTCATCCCTATTCACGCTTTCCAATGGAAGTAGTTATCCAGCAGGGGTGCCCACATTCCCCTGTTGGCTTTGCCTCCTCCCCGATTGTCACATGTGCTGCTTGTGCGCTGCAACCACATCTGGTACGGCTCATCTCACCTTGGCGTTACTTGTTGTGTACTGGTTTGTGTTGCAACCGAACCTGGCTCGACCCACACTCTGTTCTGGTGCTCGGATTTACCAGAAGGTAATGTGAACAGGTTCAGCCTGGTCTGCCCCCAACCCATGCCATGTGTATGCCAGTGGGATAATTTTCATTGCCTGTTCTGGGTTGTTCCCTATTGTGCTTCTTGCGCTTACCTGCATGGGACTGTGTCCTGCCAGAGAAGTTGCCCAGGCTCCTCCACCAGAACCTCTCCCAATGCCAGTTTTTGCGCATACCAGTGGGTCCATGAGCCAGCACTACTCAGTTCACCTTCTATCCTAGGAGGAACAGTGGCTTTTCCTGACTGGCCTTCGACCCAAGCTGGTTCTTGTTGTTGGATATTTCAACCCAGCCATGGCTCTTCCATACCCCCACACAGCTCACACATAGTTCGGTAAGGACTGAGACCTAGCCTAGTCTGTCACACATCTCTCCCCAGTCCTCCAGAGTACCAGATGGTGTTGGAATTTGGCCTGGCTTGGTGCTTCCAGTCCCAGTCCACACTTGTGCCAAGTGAGATTACAATCGTATCCTGATCAGAATGCAACCTCAGTTCCAGCCCATGCGCTCCTTGGTGGGAAACTCAACCTAGCTAGGGTGTCCCGTTATTTCCCCAACCGGGCCTCTTCCCAGCCATAGATCAGGTGCAGGCCGGTGGTTGTTCTGTCTCCGCTTGGCAGAGCCCCTCACTTGTCCTGGCCCCTTGAATGCTGTGGCTTAGTGCCTCTGCCTCACGCAGAGCTGTGCTCCAACCTGATTGCTGTTGTTTCTTGTGAGTTAAGGTTTGTTCAGCCCTGACCATTCTGCCCCCTTCCAGTGGCAGCCCGGCCCACCCCACATCCTTTGTAAAGATGCACATTTGGGTGCTGCTGCCTTGACCTACCCTGACTGTTGTGGGTTCCTTTACCCATGAGTGATGGCAGATGGCATGGTCACACCTGGCTTAGACCATTGCAACCCCAGCTTGCGAGCTAACCCAGGGGACTTGTATTCCAAAGGGTTGGGCCCACACAATCCCACAGAGTCTAGCCCCAGCCCAAGTTCTCTTGCGTGCTGGATAGTGTCTTGATCCTGCCAAATGTGACCACTCCATAACTCCAACACTCAGTCGGGTAATGGTACCCAACGCTGCCAAAGAGGCCCCCATCCATAGCTTTGGTGTGGGCTAGTGTGTGGCGATCAGTGATGTTCTATAATAATATCCCATCTCTGTATTCATAATTGAGCTGTTGCATCTATCTTACTGAAATTATCTTCTGGATAATTCCCTAAAACCACCAGGTCTTGGTCCCCTTGCATGCTTAAATCTTTCATGACCCTGTCACTGAGAATACACGAAAATTCACTTCGCATCTACACTCAACCAGGTCTTAGTCATGAGTGACCCCAGGCAGCAACTACATATCTTGAAAACTCCAGAGTTTGCCCAGCCGGGCGGCCAGCAGGCAAAGCCTGGCACCACTTGGGGGAGGCAGGGGATTCATTCACTGCCTTGCGGCAGTGTCTTTGGCGTGAGTCTCCCGCATTGGGTCCGACCCGGCAGGGGCACCCCACAGTCGCCACACTGCAGGGAGCGTCAGATGCCCCCAAGCCCAAGGCCCAAACTCCTCCCAAACTCCTCTACATTATGTTTATTATTATTTTCTGTATCTGGGGTGCGGGGGGAAGATAAAGGAGAAGCCCCATCCAGCCTCGCGTCCATTCCAGGATCCCCGACATGGGGCATGCTCTGAGGGTCCTGCTCAAGAGGTTTTGATAGTTCAACAGTTCTGAATTGCTGCCAGTCTCTCCATTCCAAGCATGATGAAATCTCTCCAGACTCCACTTGCTGCCATAGTTCATCTTAGAGTCTCCATTTGCCCAGATTTTCACTGCTACCTCCTCTTTTTCTTTCCCTCCCCCTTTTTCTTTTTCTTTCTTCTTCCCTCCCTTTTTTCCCTCCTTTCTCCCTTTCTCTTTTCTGCCTCTCTCATTCTTCCTTCCCTCCCTTCCTGCCTTGCCTTGTCTGCCTGCTTTCCTTTCTTCCAGCAGATTTACAGGGAGGAGAGCCAGATGGTAGAGTAGGTATCTAATCAAATGATGGAGCTGACTGTCAAATGGGCTTTGTCTATAGGGAATTCCCTGGGCCCTCAATCCCCTGTTGGAGGCACCAAGAGGTGCGTGGGAATTGTGTCTTTCTGGTAGAGCTTTTTTTTTTTTTTAAAACATTTGTATGTTTTATTTATTTTTTATATTGATTTTTATTTTTGTTATACAGTTCCATAGATTTTGGGATTTCACTTCCCCCATGCCCCAAAACCCTCTCCCTGCCCAATGATTTTCCATATATTAATACAGTAGTATAACTCTTCATAAAACAGACACAGATCCGTCATTGCAGGCATGTACAATGGCAGAGAGTCCAGTATCTTATTGTCAAGATATAGTCCACAGTCTCATTGGGAGTCCATCTTTGGAAGTAGAGATGCATACTGTGTTGTCACATCTGGATATGGTAGTCTCCATTACACAGTAACTCTACATCCCTTTAAGTAAAAAGCCACAATACAAAATCAACAACAGGAAGGAAAACAAATATATATAGTATAATGAGGTTAAATAACATGTTAGTGCATGACTAATATGTAACTGCATCAATGAGGAAGAATATCAAGAACCTTCTTGAAGAGATGGTATTACTTATGAGTCACTGAAGAATTTAATGAGAGGAAAAAAACTGCTTTGAAGAAATGAAAATAAAAGCAAAAACATCAATCCACGAGATACAGATTCTGTCGTTCTTTGTTGATTCGATGTGTCTCCTGTAGGCAACAGAGGGGTGGGTTTTGTAGTTTTATTTTTTTTTTTAGATTTATTTTTATTATTATTATTATTTTTTTTATTGGAAAGGTGGATGTACAGAGAGGAGAGACAGAGAGGAAGATATTCCGTCCGATGATTCACTCCCCAAGTGAGCGCAATGGTCGATGCTATGCCGATCCGAAGCCAGGAGCCTCTTCCGGGTCTCCCACGTGGGTGCAGGTTCCCAAAGCCTTGGGCCGTCCTCGACTGCTTTCCCAGGCCACAGGCAGGGAGCTGGAAGGGAAGCGGGGCTGCCGGGACCAGAACCGGCGCCCATATGGGATCCCGGGCGTGCAAGGCGAGGACCTTTAACCACCTGCGCCACCGCGCCGGGCCCGGGTTTTGTATTTTTAATCCATTTACTAATTTATACCATTGGATTGATGAGTTTAAGTTATTTACATTCAGAGTTAATATGAATAGGTAGTATTTTGCCCCTGTCATTTTAGGTTTTTCATTGTTTGATTAGTCTTCTGTTGTTATTTTACTGGGATGATCTTCACATTTGCCTTTGGTTTTGGTGAGTGTTATTATTTTCTCCTTTTTATTATTATGTTTATATTTAGCAATTTATAGTATTCAAACCAGATTTTACAGAATTTCGTGCATTTTAGGATAATCAAAACTGATTTATAATTCTAGCAAGCCATAAATTATACATTGAGGAGTAGAACAGTCTTAGGCGGGTGCACAGAGAAATCTCTGATAACCTAGCTAGTGAGGAATAACTGAACTCTGCATCCTACCTAATCAGTTCTAGGAAAGGCCAGGTCGGGAGCCTGACCAGTAAGGGACAGGCTGAGTAAGTATAGGCCAACTGACTTTCTCCTGTCCAAATCTTTCTATGTTAGTCACCTCTATCTGAGCTTATTGTGGAGCTTCTGAGTGACCCTGATGGTCATTGCCAGAATGTGGGGAGCCAAGGTTAGAACTAAGTAAGGACCAGAAAAAGCTCCTCTCCTGAGTCCAGAAAGAAATTTACAATTGTTTTATCTTTGAGGACCTCCTGGGGCTCCTGTCTGTTGTTCCAATGTCATCAGACCCTATGTGGAGGGTTCTGGCCTGCTTCAATCCCACAGAGGAGATCCAATAGAAGCTGGCTGACCTCGGAGTTCTGGGCCTGCGAGGCCATTCAAATTCCCTGTGATCTCCTTGGTAGTTGCAATATGGTCCTTGGTGCCCATACTGACAGTCCTTGGTGACATATGCACTGCTTCTGTGGCAAAAGCACTTGGGAGCTTTCCGGTGTCTCCGGATATAGACCTAGATAAAGTGGTTTTGTCTGATGACTCCTGGGATTTCACCCACGTGGCATAGAGAATGGAAACTGATAAGAGCTACTGAACAGAGACTAGAGCCTTATCAGCTGCAGGAAGAAAGGGTCTTTTTTTTTTTTGGTCAAATTGGTTAGACATGTGGATGTCTTATAGAGATGGTACAGACTGATCTTTTGACCATTGTGGTTAGATGTTTATTAATAGCTGTCTGAGAGGTTGAGAGGTTGTTTTCATCTCACAACCTAAACAGAATTGAATCCCAGGTGGCCAGGAAGTTAGTCTTCAACTATTTAGTTCTCTTACTTCCTCTTTTTTTTTTTTAAAGAAATGAAAAAATATTCTGTTTGTTCTTCTGCTTACTTAAAAAGTATTCTAGGAATTTAGCCAAACATTTAAAGACCTTATTATGACTCTATTTAAAGAGTAAATACATATCCTTATTAAGATTGTCTGTCATTCTTTACTTGTAAAAATCTTTATTTATTTGAAAGGCACAGTTATAGAGAATCATTCTTCTGGTCTTTCGGTTCACTTCCTAAATTTTTGCAAGTGTTAGGATTATGGCAGGAGCCGGAGCTCCATCAGGGTTTCCCAGGTGGGTGCCAGGGTGCTTTTCCAGACACATTATCTGGGGCTGGATGGCATGTGGCATGGCCAGGACTAGAACTGGTGCTCATTTGGGATAGTAGCTTTGGCCCAACTCTGTGCTACTGCAGCCTCATTTTTTCTTTCTTTCTTTTATTTTTAAGTTGCCAACTGAAGAAAAGACCAAGGTGTTATTAGTAGTAGTTAGAAAGAAACAGAATGTAAAAAAGATTCCCTCAGTTCCAAAATGCTTGTCAGAAAACCTGTGTCTAGTTCTATCGTGCTGTGGTTTAATCTTTGGAGTGAGGATTTATACAGAACACCCAGGGAAGTAGAGAAAAGGAGTAATTTTTGGGGGGGAGTGGGGCTGCTTATCTTTAAATAATAGCACGTGAATAGTAGAGATGAAGTAGTTTTACTGCACTATCTCTGTAATTTTATTCTGCTTTGATAGCAGCCATACCAAAATTGTTTTTGACTCTCTCTCATGGTCTTACATACTATTTAAAAAAAACTATAAAGAATGCCTTAAACTACCGTGGTATTCATGAACTCAAACTTTTATGGAATGAAAGCAGTTTTACAGATTTTGGATCTGTGAAGATGACTTAATATATGGTCCCTGCCCATAAAGATATTACTGTTTAGGAGAGTGAGATAGAAATATATATTACAAGTATATAAATGGATAATCACAATTAGATGAAGATGAGAGAGTGTTTCATTGCTGGCTATCGGAGCTGTCAGGGCAGATGACTTCTGAGAAGGAGTGCTCCTTGTGTAGGTGGGGATAGGCTAGGAGGCGCCAGGTTGGCTGCTCAGTCCTATTAGGAGCACTGTTATGGGTACCATGGAGGCGTGGGCATCATGTCATTGCAGGCTGCTCTCGCTGGGTAATGTGAAGCCTGCTTTTGGAGGAGTTGTTGCCATGTGGTCAGAGGAGGCTGAATTTTACTCCAAGGATCCTTAACTGGGCATTTCATAATACCTAGTAGAGATTATCTGACAGTAGGGAATGGTCAGATTCTAGAGATATCACTCTGTAGATGTTAAAGTAATACCTGGAGGTGACATGGATCCAGACTCTCAAGGTGTTGAAAGATGAAAATGGAAATCAGAGAATAAGAGATGTAGAAACAAGAAACCACTTGACTGATTTTTGTGTGTTTGATAAATCAGGATGAAATCATCTAGTTCTCTACTAATTTGTTTCGGGGATTTAGAAGATGCTAGAGCCATTTAAGAAGAAGCTGGTTTAGAAGGAATAATTAGCTTGGTATTTACACATGTTCAATTTAAGTTGGTAAGAAACATCCAAAAGATGTATTCTGTAGGCGTTTGGCTTTGGAGCTTCAGAGAAGGTTTATAGTCAAGAACTGAGAGCTGGGCCCACATGGCAGCCTAGCAGCTAAAGTCCTTGCCTTGCACACACTAGGATCATGTATGGGTGCTGGCTCTAATTCTGGCGGCCCCACTTCCCATCCAGCTCCTTGCTTGTGGCCTGGAAGAGCAGTAGAGGACGGCCCAGAGCCTTGGGATCCTATACCTGTATGGGAGACCCGGAAGAGACTCCTTGCTTCGGATTGGTGCAGCTCCTGCCATTGCGGCCACTTCGGGGAGTGAACCAGTGGACGGAATATCTTACTCTCTGTCTGTTCTCCTCTGTGTACATCTGACTTTCCAACAAAAATAAATAAATCTTAAAAAAGAAAATGAGTGGGGGCTTGCCAGATTCATCTGATGGAGAATGCTGAGGCGAGACAGCCCATGCCATACTGGACCACAGAATCCACTGGAACACACAAGACTCCAGGCAGGGAGTGAACCTGTAGGGACTCTTCTTTTGGGGCACTGCTCCCACCGGTGACCAAAAGAATTAGGACTTGAGTGGACTGGGCTGGGCAGGCTTGCAACAACCATCGACCTAAATGCAAGCTGGGTTTGGGGGAGAGCCAGGGTAGGACAAGTAGGTGCCTTCGCTGGTGCTTGCAGGAGACAGGATAAGTGTGGACTGGCTGGGCTTTGCTATGGCATCCACTAGCAAGTGCTGGAACAGAGTGCAAATCATGTCAGTCTGGATTGTAGTACCACCTGGAAAGTGCAAGATCCGGAACTGGAAGTAGGCCTTATAGGGAAATTGTAGGCATTCCTCTGCTAACCTGAAGCTTCCACTGGAGTGCCTGAGAACTAAGGTTGAGGGTGAACCAGGCTAGACAAGGTGATAGCATCTGTCAGTATACGTGGGGACTTAGGTTGTGGGGTAGGTCGGCCTAGCTAATTTGAAAAATCCATTAATGTATATGATAGCCCAATTAAGATGTGGCATGGGCCGGTCTAGTCTACTGTATATCCTGGCATGCACAGGAACTGGGGCTGGGTGTATGCCTGGTGGGGGTTATTTGGGGTTGCTGCAGTTAGGCTGAAGTTTCAGCTAGTGTGTGTGAGGGCCAGGTCTGTGGTACGCTGGATTGGGCTGGGCTGCAGCACCCGTGGGTTTACATAGGATATGGAGCTGGGAATGGAACTGATCATGCAGCTATGAACATCAGTGTATGCATAGACTGATGCAAGTGATAGACTGAACTGTCTGGCACATGCGAGAGTTAGGTCTGGGATCACCCCAGGTGAGGTTTCTTGGGAGACTCCCCAAGTGGACCACTGGACTTGTTGTCTGACCTTGGAACACGTGCATGTGTTGGAACTGGGTCTCCTTTATGGTTGATGACTGTGCAGTGAACGGCTTGCCCAGGTGCATATGGGGGACAAGATGGCCAGCTCGTTTTGACCCGCAGAGAAAGTTGATTGCCATGACAGAAGATGGAGCACGCACCAGGTTGGGTAACTCTTGGCTGAGCTTTGGCAGCAAGTGTCTGGTTGAGTGGAGACACGGGTAGACTGTCAGCCAGTGCACCTTAGAAAAATTTTCTAGTTCGGTCCTTGGGCTTGGGGGCAACTGACGCTCCCTGCAGTGTGGCGACTGTGGGGGGTGCCCCTGCCGGGTCGGACCCAATGCGGGGGACTCACGCCAAAGACACTGCCACAAGCAGTGAACTAGTCCTCGGCGCCCCCCAGGCGGCCAGTGCATCCAAGTGTGCCAGGCTTTGCCTGCTGGCCGCCTGGAAGGGCAAACCTCTGGGTTTTCAAATATGTAATTGCTGCCTGGTCACATCATGACTAAGACTAGGTTGAGTGTAGGTTCCAAGTGAATTTTCGGTTATCCTCAGTGACAGTGTCAAGAAAGATATAAGCAGGCAAGGGACCAAGACCTAGGTTTTGGGGAAGTTGTCCAGAAGATAAGTTTAGTAAGACAATGCAGCAGATCAATTATGAATACAGAGATGGATATTAGTATAGAACATCACTGATCACCATATACTAGCCCCACCCGACGCTATGGATGGCTCTTTGGCAGTGTTGGTTACCATACCTGACTGAGTGTTGGAGTTGTAGTGTCACATTTGGCAGGATCAAGACACTCTCCAGCACACAAGAGAACTTGGCTGGTAGGCTCTGTGGGTTTGTGTGGGCCCAACCCTTTTTGGAATACAAGTCCCCGGGTTATAGTTCCCAAGCTGGGGTTTCAAGTCTAAGCTAGTGTGACACCGCCATCTGCCAACATCACTCGTGTAAAGGAACCACAACATCAGGAAGGTCAAGGCACAGCACCCAATTGCATCTTGAACAAAGGATGTGGGTGCCGGGCTGCCCACTGAAGCATAGAAGGGCAGGGCTAACAAACCTTAACTCACAAGTAACAACAGAAATCAGTTGAGACAGCTCATGCCAGGTAGGTCCTTGCAGCATACTGATACTGTGTTAGCAGAGGCACTAAGCCACAGCATCCAAGGGCCATGACAATGAGGGCTCGCCAAGCGAGACAGAACAACCACCGGCCTACACCTGCTCTATGGCAAGGCAGAGGCCCCTTGGGGAAATAACAGGACACCCCTACAGGTTGAGTTTCCACCAAGGAGCAACATGGGCTGGAACTGGAGGCTACATTCTGATCAATACGATTGTAATCTACACTTGGCAACAATTGTGGGACTGGATGGGAAGCATCCAAGCCAGCCAAATTCCAACACCATCTGTGCTCTGGAGGACCGGGAGGGTTGTGTGACAGACTAGTGAGGTCTCACCCTTACTGAACCCATGTGTGAGCTTGGTAGGGGTATGGAAGAGCATCTGGTTGAAAATATCCAACAACAAATTCCAGCTTTGGGTCAGGAGGCCAGGCAGGAAAAGCCACTGTTTCTCCTAGATTAGTCAGGAGAACTGAGTATGCTGCTCATGGACCCACTGTATGTGCGAAAACTGGCCATTGGGAGAGGTTTCTGGTGAGGAGCCCGGACAACTTCTCTGCAGGACACAGACCCACAGTAAAGCGCAAAAGCACAATAGGGAATAACCCAAAATAGCATAAAATTTATCCACTGCTACACATGTCATGGTGGAAGGCAACCAGCTGAATCTGTTTTCACATTACCTTCGTGAATTCACGACCCCAAACAGAGTGTGGTCGAGCCAGTTCGTTCAACACAAACAGTACACAACAATAACCCCAATTTGATATGAGCCGACCAGATGTGGCAGCACCCACACAACCAGCACATGAGACAATCCAGGAGGACAAAGCAACAGGGAACTGGGCACCCCCTGCTGGATAACTCCTTCCACTGAAAGTGTTGCATATGGATGGGGCACATCCGACTAGGCAGGCCAAGCAACCTGTGGGCCTCACGAGAGCTGACTGTTCTGACTGGTAGCAATTAAAATAGATTGATGAGGGGTGTTGGGCTTTCCACAAGCATTACGCTGGCAGAGGTGTACTGGGACTAATTCTGTCAAGTCAAATTCCAAAACCTACCTGGAGAGTGCTTAATCTGAGTGGTGTGCCAAGTAGGTAAATAGTGGCACCTCCCTCAGGGTTACCACCCTCACTGACAGCAACGAAACCCAGCTAGAGCAGTGGCTATGACAGAAAGGCACCTGCCAGTGGTGTAAGGGCTGGATAATAGGTGGTTGGGTTGAACCAGGCTTCAATGTCCATGACGTGCGAGAGCTACTTGGATGTGGGTCATACTGGACCAGCCTGCAGTGCATACTGCAAGCATGGAACCAGGGTAGGGCAGACTGGTAGGGGTTTGGGATCGCCTCAACTAGCTGCTCAGCTTCCAACTGGTATGCATGACGACCGAGGTATGAATGTAGAATCGAGCTGGACTACACACCCATTTGTTCGCAAGGGAAACAGGCTGGAAGCAAATGGACCCAGTAATCGCACGACCACCATATGCATAAGCTATTGGTGTGACTACATGTTGGAGTCACTGTTAGCTGCAAACTCACTCAAGAATCAGATCTGGGATCACTCAGATGAAGTTTCTTTGGGATATTTCTCGAACTGAACTGCGGATCTTGGAACCCCATCCATCAAGATTGTCACCATGGACACAGAATGTTTCATTACGTTGAACAGAGAGATTGCATGCAATCCAGAACAGATGAACTACAAACTGTAATGAGCAGGACCCTTGAGCGCGCCTCATGTTGGGGATGGGGTATGGTGGAAGGTAAGGTGGGCTTTCCCTTGTTACTCCCTAACCCAGAATACAGGCAAAATGATTATATTAGTGTGGAAACCAATGATATTACCCCACTTTCACCCTTAGCCCGTGAAACCCTTAGTACCCTAATAAACTAAGATTATTAAAAAAAAAAAAAAGAAAAATTTTCTCACCCTTGGACAAGTGACACCAACAGTGTCTCAGAACTATCCAAAGCGCTCAAGCAATACCCTCGGAACATTCTTTGCATTGGATTTCTCAGATGACATCAAGTGGACATCCCTGGGAACTAGAAACAGCTCTCTTTCTCTTGCCCCGTCCCCTCCACCAGATATAGGAGAAAAGGGAAATTGGAACTATTTATCCCATCCACCTTCCCCCAGGCCTTGACCCTCCCCACCCTAAGCACTGGTCCTCATGGGTGTGCATCCTTGTCAGCTATGCAAACAACATCAAAAATAAAATTATATATAAAAAAGACCCCTCCTCTTTTTTTTTTTTTTTTGGTCAGGTTATTCAGGCATTTCTATTTCAGGTCAGTCATGAGTACCCTGTTTGACTGGTGATGTCGTATTTCCCTAATCGTTTTTGATTTTTTAGTTGTTTATTTACATGTATTGAAGAAATAGGTGCTTGTTGTGGTCTTTCTAGTCTGCCTTTGGAAACATCCATGTAGTTATTGAGTGCAACAGCTGTGTAATGTTAGGGGGTGTCGTAAACTTGAGGCTGCCACAGGCTGGCACAGGCCTGCCTGGAATCCCATGGCCTGTGAAGCTGGCTCAACACTGTGCTGGAATCCTGCGGTGAGGTTGGTGCAGCACAGAGCTACTTTTAATTCCCAAACCACTTGCTTGCTATCAAGATTTGTCTGAAGCCCAAGTTTGGTATAGTTGGCCCGTGGTGAAACAGGTTTGAACTCAAGTCCATCTGAGAGGGCCTGTTGTTTCTGTTTGGTTCTGGCAGGCGTAGGCAATGATAAGGCCTGCAAAATAATTTGGTCTGGCCCTTGCCAAGGCATCTGTAGGCAGGACTTAAAATTCAGTTAACTTATAGCTGACCTATTTTGAAGTTGATAATTTTGTGTGGCCTGTGAATGATACAAATATCCAAATAGCCCTTGGCAGAAATAAGATTCCCTACCCCTGCAAAAGTTCAGTTTTTCATATACTGGTCTGGAATTAGAGGCTATTAAGATTTGCCTGGTGCTGGCTTTTGCAAAGGTGCCCTGATGTTGGGGTCCAAGGTACAGTTCTTTTTTTTTTTTTTTTAAAGATTTATTTATTTTTTATTGGCAAGTCAGGTATACAGAGAGGAGGAGAGACAGAGAGGAAGATCTTCCGTCTGATGATTCGCTCCCCAAGTGATTGCAATGGCTGGAGCTGAGCCGATCTGAAGCCAGGAACCAGGGAGCTCTTCAGGTCTCCCACGCGGGTGCAGGGTCCCAAGGCTTTGGGCCGTCCTTGACTGCTTTCCCAGGCCACCAGTAGGGAGCTGGATGGGAAATGGGGCCGCTGGGATTAGATCCAGCATCCCTATGGGGTCCAGGGCATGCAAGGCAAGGACCTTAACTGCTACACTGTTGTGCCGGGCCCCCAAGGTACAGTTCTATACTTGCTTTGTTCCCTTTGTCCTAAGCAGACAATACCTCTGTGTTGTGCTGCCTGGGATTGAGGAAGAGGTGATGGCAGTAAAACTGTCCTTGAGGGGCTTTCCTTATGACTAAGTGAATTAAGTCGCTGCTTGCATCATGAGCATGCCATATTTGAGCACCAGTTAGCGTCCCTGCTGCTTCAGCTTCTGATGCAGTGCCTGGCTAATGCCCCTGGGAAGGTAGAGAAGGATGACCCCAGAGGGAAACTAGGCTGAAGCTCCAGGCTCCTGACTTCAGCCTGACTTAGCCCCAGCTGTTGTGGCCATTTAGGGAGTGAGCCAGAGAGTGTCTATGAACAATAGATCTCATTTCTGTCTTTATCTCTTCTGCTCTCTGTTGCTCTGCCTTCCAAATCAATAAAGTCTTATTGAGAAAATGACTCATCTTACCCTGTTGGGTATGTCTTGTTTTGTTGCTCTGCTGCAACCTGGTACTGTGATCTTACCTGGTTCCCTTGGTTCTGGTGAAGGTCATTCTGTGGTTGCTCAGTTTGACATTTTCGTGAGGTGAGTGATTCCTGCAGTCTCCTGGGACCTGGACCTCAGATATGAGTGTGTTGGGGTGGATTATGAAACCACACAAGAAGTGTAAATTGCATGGCACAGCCTGATATTTGGCAGAAGTCTCTCTTGGTCCTATTCAGGAGGATCAGGGCAAATGCATGCTTGCTGCCTCTTGGAGTGTGTGGGTAGAAATTTGCCAGCTGTCTTTTCTCACTGTGATGCAACCTGTTCCGGCCCTTTATTCAAAATAGGGGCTTTACTTTGAAGGAAGCTCCGCGTTGGATGTTCTCTCTCTAGGTCCACTAGTGTGAGCTCGAGCTTATCTCTGGCCTTGACTTCTTCCGTTCTGTCACCTGGCCGTTGTTCTCTCTTTTTGCGTCCAACTAAATATTCTAATTTTTCATATTGATCTGACATTTTAGTGAGTATATTTGGGCATGAGGATGTATTAGTATAGTCTTATTGCTTGAGTTATAGTTACTAAATTTTTTCTTGATTTATTTTCTACAAAAAGGATTTGAGGTCAGATGATATTATTTTTGAAAATATTACCTACTTTTAAAATGACTCATGTACATGTAGTCTGAAGCTGGAAAGATAAAAAAGAATGTACATTTCTCTCTTTGCCGTGTCCACTGTATCCCAGTGTCCGTTCACACATGTAATCAGTCTGTTACCAGTTTCTCATGTATTCTCCTGGACACCTACCAGGGACATTTTTTACACAGTAAGTTTAAACTTTGAAATAGTGTTTATAATTTTGTAGTCATTGAAGCTTTTTCCATGACAAGTAACAATTGTATTTTCCACTGCTCGGAAAGCTTTTGAATTAGAACTTTGCATTAATTATGATTTGTGTATTTATTTATATGTAAATGGATTGCTTAATATTTTGCACTTCATAAACCTAAAAATATTACAGAGTATAACAAATAGTGTAAACTATTATTTTGACGTTTTAAGCTGCCCTGTGATAAAGAAACTATAGCGCTCATGTTTTTTGAAGTTAGTGCAGATATATTTTAATGTATTAAATCTTTGAAACTCATGGATACTCTTAAAAAATTGTTCTAGTTAGTACCTTGTCCTTGTTATTGTTGCATATGCACACATAATTGCCCCCCAAAGTGAGGGGAATTTGTGAAGATAAAAACCTCTCATTTGAGTTCCTTAGCTGTAGTTCATACCATTCATTTACTAACTGCTGATTGGAAAAACGTAGGTCTGTGGGGGCAGGAATTGGAGGCCTAAGACCCACTGTGTTTTTTTCCTTAGATCAACCTCTCCACTTCTCCTACACCTGCACAACTGCTAAGCCGTTCCCAGGCTTCCAGTTCTCCCAGCGGCAGCATTACCCAGCAGACAATGTTACTAGGGAGTACCTCCCCTACTCTAACGGCAAGCCAGGCTCAGATGTACCTCCGAGCTCAGATGGTAAGATATGAACTGCCACGTGTTTGCAGTGTTCGAGACTAAGATATCTTGATTTAGCTATTTTTAATATTTAAGAAATGCTTAATACTTTGTATGCCAATATGCTTAGCTCTTGTGCCTTTATGTATCGAAAACCTACTTGAAATCAGTAGGTCTTCTTCGTGTAAAGTAGTAATCATCAACATTGGAAAACCAAGAGATTCTCTAACAGTGATTATTTTTAAATGTTATATTTTATCAATGATAACTTTTTCACCTTTTAATGTCTTCCGTTGGGGTGCATTTAATACTTGAAGCCTTCTTACTATTATACTTGGCGTTTATTATAATGTATAAAATAACTTCTTGATGTCTTAAGTTTGGTGAAACAATATTTTAAAAAAACTGCGTTGTTCAATGTCTTAGAATTTATATCCCAGGATCTTTTGAAATTGGGAGTCAAGTTTCTGACAATTCACATATGATTTTCAGCTCTAGTTTTTCTCATCTCAAATTCTATAAGGTTATTTACATTTTTTTAAGATTTATTTTTATTTTCATTGGAAAGGCAGATTTTCAGAGAGGAGGAGATACAGAGAGAAAGATCTTCAGTCTGCTGATTTATTCTCCAAATGGCAGCAATGACCGGAAATGAGCTGATCCAAAGCCAGGAGCCAGGAACTTCTTCTGGATCTCCCATGAGGGTGCAGGCTCCCAAGAACTTGGCCGTCCTCTGTTACTTTCCAAGGCCAGAATAGGGAGCAGGATGGGAAGTGGAGCAGCCAGAACACAAACTGACTTCCATATGGAATGCTGGCACTTGTAGTTAGAGGATTGGTCAGTTGAGCCATCTCAGTGGCCCAGTTATTTGCATTCTTATATTTACTTTTTAAAAAAAAAAAAAGAAATTATATGGATGTTAATAACTTTTTTTTCCCCTGTATTTGGATACTGATTTCTTAAGGAATAAATAGGCATATATTTTACTGCAGTATTTACAGGAAACTATACAAGTGTCTGGTGCTAAAAAATAGCGTATTGTTTTTTTGTTAAGTGAATTGAATATATTTCTGGGTCCTCAGCTCTTCCATATAAAATTGGAAAGGAAGTCTATAGTTCTATTTCTAATAGGAAATAATAGACATGATCCATCTTTTTTATCTTTTTTTTTTTTAAAGACTTATTTATTTATTGGAAAGTCAGATATACAGAGAGGAGGAGAGACAGAGAGGAAAATCTTCCATCTGATGATTCACTCCCCAAGTGAGCGTAACGGTCGATGCTATGCCGATCCGAAGCCAGGAGACAGGAACTTCTAGATCTCCCACACGGGTGCAGGGTCCCAAAGCTTTGGGCCGTCCTCGACTGCTTTCCCAGGCCACAAGCAGGGAGCTGGATGGGAAGTGGAGCTGCTGGGATTAGAACTGGCGCCCACATGGGATCCTGGTGCGTTCAAGGCAAGGACTTTAACCACTAGGCCATGCTGCCAGGCCCGAGATGATCCATCTTTTATTAACAGATTATTCAGTAGAAATTGCCATTACATTCTTCTCTCCTATGATATTATTTAATTAAAAAAATTTTTATTTATTTTTAAATTTTTGTTGGAAAGGCAGACTTACAGAGAGAAGGAGAGACAAAGATCGTCTGTCCGCTGGTTCACTTCTCAAGTGGCTACAATGGCTGGAACTGAGCTGATCCAAAGCCAGGAGGAAGGAGATTCCTCCGGGTTTCGCACGTGGGTGCATGGTTCCAAGGCTTTGGGCCTTCTTCCACTGTTACCCCAGGTCACAAGCAGGTAGCTGGTAGAGAAACAGGGCAGCAGGGACATAACCTGGCATCCATATGGGTATCTCGGAAATGCAATGCAAGGATTGAGCCACTAGGCTGTTGCTCTGGGTCCTACCTAACTCTTAGTTTGAGCCAATAGAGTTGTTGCTGATGCTTTTTTTTTTTCTTTTTAAGAGATTTATTTGAAGAGTTTCAGAGATTGAGGTGGGGGGCAATAGACAGAAATATCTTCCATCTTCTGGCTTAACTCCACAAATGACCACAATGACCAAGGCTAGACTGAACCAAAGCCACTAGTTAGGAGGTTGTTATGGGTCCCCTAGGTTGGCGCAGGGGCCCAAGCACTTGGGCCATCTCTCTGTACTTTCCCAGATACAGTAGCAGGGAGTTGGATTGGAAGTGGAGCAAGTAGGACTCTGACTGGTGGCTGTATGGGATGCTGACGCTGCATGAGACAGCTGTATGTGCAATGCCACGGCACTGGCACCCTTTCTTAAATCAGCAGTTTCTTATTTGTCAAAGTAAATGGAACAGCTTCTTCAAAGTTGAGTAGTTTCAGGTGGTTTGTCCTGGCACTTACTTTTTCTGAAAGCTATATTTTAGTTTTTAATTTACTTAAGTTTGGTAAACAAACAAACAAACAAACAAACAAAAATCCCAGATGATGAAATTTAAAAGATCCCTGAATTGGTCCTTCTTATTTGAAGAGGAAGGAAGAATTGACTAAGTCTTCATAAAATTTTGAAATATATTTTACTTATTCTCTTCAACAATTGCCGAAATTCACTTAGTTGAACTATATATTCTGAGATTATATTATCTTATAAGTTAATGCCATTTGTATTATTTTTATTTTATTTTATTAAAGATTTATTTTTTTACGGGTAGTCAAATATACAGAGAGCAGAAGGAGAGACAGAGAGGAAGATTTTCCGAGTATGCAGGTGCAGAGTCCCAAGGCTGTCCTCGACTGCCTTCCCATGCCTGAAGCAGGGAGCTGGATGGGAAGCGGGTCTGCTGGGTTAGAACTAGCACCCATATGGAATCCTGACGCGTTCAAGGCGAGGACTGTAGCCACTAGGCTACCACACTGGGCCCTGTATTATTTTTAAAAAATTTGAAAAATGGTGGTAAATAGTCTATGTGAAACATTTTCTTTTATGATTTCTTTATTTTTATTGGAAAGTCAGATTTACAGAGAGAGACAAACAGATCTTCCATCGATAGATTGACTCCCCAAGTGGCTGTAATGGCTGGAGCTGAGTCACTCTGAAGCTAGGAGCCAGGAGCCTCTTCTGGATCTCCCACACAGGTGCAGGGTCCCAAGGCCATCCTCCACTGCTTTCCCAGGCCACAAGCAGGGAGGTGGGTGGGAAGTGGAGCAGCTGGGGCATGAACCAGCCGGCATATGGGATCCCGGTGTGTTAAATTTGAGGACTTCAGCCGCTGAACATCACATTGGGCCCTTTATGTGAAACTTTTTACTAAATCCTTTTGTGTTGAATTTTGATGTAGGATGTACACACACACCCTTGCGTGCACGGGCACAAACACACTTGGAGAAAGAATATTTCTTTATGATAAATGAGGAGGAACATAAGCTAGTATAGTATAGTATGTAGTCTTCCTACTGTTGAAGAGAAACAAAGATCTTTTTGTGTGTCTTAAATTTATTATGCATCTCAAAAATAGTAACTGTTAATTGTATTTTAACTTTCTACTTTAGGACTTGCCAAAGTATTTTGAATTGTTGAAAAATTAAGTGTAATAACTTAATTAGGTTAAATGTTATCTGGTGATTTTTTTTTTTTTAATCACCAAAATATACTTTTTTTCAATCCCGTTTTTCTACTTGTTAGAATCATGAGCTGTTTCAAAAAGATTTATTTTTTTAGTTCTCTATTACCAGAAACTTCTTTTTGTCATGTACCAGCTTTTGCTTAGGAGACGGTCTAAACTGCATCGTTTTTCTGTCACAAATTTCAGTCTTTCTTGCCTGCTCTGCATTGTGTGTGGGACATGTTCTTCTTCTGTCTTAGGGTATTTTTTTTGGTTTTCTGTCTGTACAGCTGATTTTCACCCCCGCTACCACTGTGGCTGCTGTACAGTCTGACATTCCTGTTGTCTCGTCGTCATCGTCATCTTCCTGTCCGTCTGCAGCTACTCAGGTGAGCTTGTCTAGCTTCACGATGTGGTACCGAAGGCATGGGTCTTTATGTTAAAGATAATCATTGCATTTCTGTTGAAGTTACTGATGGTTTCAGAGCTGTTTCTCACGCATTTCAGATCTAAACTTAGTGAAACACAATGAAAACTCCGAGACAATGCTTTGTTCTGGAGATCTGAATGCCATTATGCAGATACTTAGGTTAGGTGACGTTAATGTGTTTTTGCTGATTATGTGTAGTTGTATTGTGAAGCCAACTCATCTCTCTCTAATCATGCGAGCTGTAAGTTACTTTGCAGGCAGGTAGTAAGATGGGCTGTAAGTTTAAAAATAAATTGAGCGCATCTTAAAAAGTTGTGTAGAATGTTCCTTTATTTGGTATTATGAAAAAAGATTAACCTTTTTTCTCATGTGCATTCGGAAAATCGTCCTAGAGGTAGAATGTAGATTTCAACAAAAGCCAAAAATACAACAACTTGTATAAGAAAATGTTGGAGAATGTCTTGTCAATTCGAGAGTAGATTAAACTTGCTCAAAATACGGAAACACTATCCGTAAAAGAAAATAATTATAAATTAGGGTTTGCGACAATTGAAACACTGTTTTTCAAAAGATGTAATTTCAGAAACGAAGAGGTAAATCAAACTGAGGAAAATATTCACAATACATGTATCTGCGAAAGGAAATGAGAGTGAGAAGGTCCGAAGCAGTTCCATTAAAAATGGGCAAAAAATGTGAACATAGGTCATAGAAGACAATATATAGTAGTCCAATCCGTGCATGAAAAGGTGTTTAACATTAATCATTATTGAAATACAAATAACAGCCATAGTAAATCATAATGGGTTCAATGAAGAAATGAAGAAAACTGAAGTTGTCACATGCCCATAAGAGTGTGGAGCAACAAGACTGTTTTGCATTACTGGTGAGAGCAGTTTCCACCTTGGAAAACAATTTGGCAATTCCTTTTTTTAAAAAAGATTTATTTTATTTTTATTGGAAAGTTAGATATACAGAGAGGAGGAGAGACAGAGAGGAAGGTCTTCTGTCCACTGATTCATTCCCCAAATGGCCGCAACAGCCAGAGCTGTGACGTTCCAAAGCCAGGAGCGTCTTCTGGGTCTCCCACATGGGTGGAGGTTTCCAAGGTTTGGACTGTTCTCGACTGCTTTCCAGGCACAGCCAGGTAGCTGGATGGGAAATGGGATCGCTGAGTTAGAACCGGCGACCATATGGGAACCTTGCAAATGCAAGGCAAGGACTTTAGCCACAAAGCTACCACGCCGGGCCTGGCAATTTCTTAAATGTATACTTATCATGTCACCCAGCAGTTCTCATGGTAGATGTTTGCCTTGAGAAGATGTGAAAACATACATCCATGTAATGGCATACATACAAAGTTTGATAGCAGCTCTGTGAATTAGAAACAACTAAACGTCTTTTAATTGTGCAAATTACAATATATTCATAGCATGAATCCTACTCAGGGTTTGTCTCAGAAGTATTGTGTTTAGCAAAAGCATTAAAAATCAGAAAATACGTACTTCATCATTCCATTGATATGAAATTTTAGAACAGGTAATACCGAGTATACTGAAAATAAAATCTTAGTATTCTGTCTGGAGTAGAAGATGGGAAGGTAATGAGTATAGTGGTAGAGATGTTGTGCACCTTGAGGGGCAGGAGTTGTAGAGTGTATGTATATGTTCAGAACTGTCAGACTATTGAAACCTCATGAGCAGGACCCTCGGAGCATACTCCACATTGGGGACCCTGGGATGGTGTCACGTGGCTACCCTCCATCCCGGGGTACAGAGGCATTTGGGAGGCTGGGTGTGGCTTGTCTCCTTGTCTCCCCGCTTCTGTCAGATACAGGAAGAAAAAAGAGATTGTGAAAATGGAGATCTCATCCACCCTCCTGTAGCCTTTGACACTTTGCACCCGAATTAACTATGTAAAAATCATAAAAAATAAAAATAGTTTATAATTAAAAAAAGACTTGTTGAACTCATTCATTTTGTAAGTTGCATTTCAATCAATTTGACAATAAATGAGTTTAAATGAAGTTTAAATTGAATGAACAGATATTACTTTGTCTAACACTTTTAAAATATTTCATGGTAAATGTCTTAGGAGCTCATATAGAAGAAATTGTATATTCAGTATCATTCTTGTCTGCTTGAATAGTCTATCTTGTAAAAAGTTAAATGAGATAGAGTGTTCATAGGTTTCGAAGAATTTTAATTTTATTTATTAATCATGCTTAGTTTTCATGTTTTACTAAATAATGATATGGTCAGTTGAACTCAGGCTCTCCCAACTTGTTCTGTGATCTCTGATAACTTTGTTGGACTTTCCTTATTTATAAAATGAGACCATTGTCTTGTTAATTTTTAAGATTTTCAACCCTGAACTTTTGTGATGTCTGTGGAATTAATTTGTTGAAAAAGTAATCTATTTACTTTGGGTTTGATTTCATAGGACCTAGTAGAACTTGAATAAAACCAATCTAGCGAATATTTGAAGTTTTCTTTGCCATCTATATTTGATTTTGATCGAACAAAGATTTAATTTACCAGATATATACAACTGTACAAGATAAAATACATTGAAACGGGTTAAACAACACAAATAAAACTGAGGATCTGACATGGAGGTAGGAATGAGCTTGCCTTATGAACTTCTGTTCGATTTCCACTTCAGAATTTTAGTGGTTATGAGGCATTAGACAAACTACCAGACATCTCCAAATCCATTCATACTTTTAGGATAAATAGTGTGTATGATTAGCTTAAAATTATAGGTGTTCAGTGGTGTAGTGCTTATTTATTTGTTTATTTTAAAATTTATTTATTTTTATTGGAATGGTAGGTTTTATAGAGAGGTAGAGACAGACGGAAAATGTTCACTCCCCAAATGGCCACAATGGCTAGGGCTGAGCTGATGTGATCTGGAGTCAGGAGCCAGGAACTAGGAATCTTCTCTGGGTCTCCTACATGAGTGTAGAGGCCCAAGGCTTTGAACCAGCCTCTGCTGCTTTCCTAGGCCAAAGCAGGGGAACTGGAGGAGAAGTGGAGCTTTAGGGACCTCAGCTGGCACCCATATGGGATGCCAGGGTTTGAAGCTAGAGGATTAGCTTGCTGAGCCACAGTGTCAGCCAAGTAGTACTTCCTTCCTTCCTTCCTTCCTTCATTCCTTTCTCTCTCTCTCTCTCTCTCTTTCTTTCTTTCTTTCTTTCTTTCTTTCTTTCTTTCTTTCAATAAATGGAGGGATAGGAAGACGTGAGTTCAAGCTGTATTTCAGCAACAATTACCTGCCTTGTCATTTGCAGGCTGATTCATTTGGGGAAAGGTCATAGTACAGTGCTTGTGACAGAGTCTTGCAGCTAGACTCTGCCTTCAAATATTTGTCCAACCACTTTGTTATTATGTGTCTTTAACCTGTTTCTTTATTTTCAACAGTAAAATGCAATAAGCCTTTAAAAATATGAATATTTCAAAGGATTATATGGAGTAAATGTGTTAATAAATGTAAAACAGCACATTATAGTAGTTGTTCTTATCTTTGTTAAGGTTCAGTTTCTTTACTGTAGCAGCTCACAGTTGTTGCAAGGAGCAAATGAGATAATAATTTGGCATAGTGCCTACCACTTAACAAGCTATCACAGGCTGATAATTACTAATTTTGTTCTACATAGTTGGAAGCTGAGTCACAAAGTTGATTCTGAGCTTTCAGGAAGCTAATAGTGAAAAAGAAACACAAGCACTTATAAGATTTAATTTCCAAAGTAAAACAAACTTTGGGAAAAGATTGCTTTTAAAAATTTGTTTATGTGATTAAAGGCAGAATTACAAAGAGAGGGACGGAGAGAGACAGAGAGAAATAGAGAAACAGAGAATCATCTCCTGGCTCACTTGCAAATCGTCACAGTGATGGACACTGAGCCAGTGGGAATGCAGAACCAGGAGCTTCTTCTAGGTCTCCCAAAGGGGTCCAGGGGCCCAGACATTTTTCCATCTTCTGATGCTTTCCCAGGTACCTTATGAGGCTGTTGCATCAGAAATGGAGCAGCCAGGGCTGGCATGGCAGCCTAGTGGCTAAAGTAGTTGTGTTGTATGTGCCAGGATGCCATGTGGGCACTGGTTTGTATTCAGGCTGATCCAGTTCCCAGCTGGTTTACTGCTTGTGGCTTGGAAAAGCAGTAGAGGATGTCCCAAAGCCTTGGGACTCTATACCTGCATGGGAAATTCAGAGGGGGCTCCTGGCTCCTGGCTTTGGATTGGCTCTGCTCTGGCCATTATGGCCACTTGGAGAGTAAATCAATGAACAAAGATCTTCCTCTCTGAATCTACTTCTCTCTATGAATCTGACTTTCTAATTAAAATAAATGAATAAATCTTAAAATAAAAGAAGTGGAGCAGCCAGGACTTGAACAGGTATCCTTACCTGTTAGGCCACAGTGCTGGCCACAGGATTCTTTCTCACATCCTCTCTAGAGTGTTTTTTATGGGTTTTCATAAAGAAAGAATTTTACATTTTTAGCAGCATCTTTCCTCTGGGCACAAAGTAATTTATAAAAGTGGTCTGTGGGATTCAGTTTGATGCATTTAATTCCAGGATGGACTTTGAGGAAGGTTAGGGATGGGTTCATCCTTAAGAAATTTTTTTTTAATGAATCTTGTTTTTTTTTTTTTTTCTGTTCTTTTTAAAGTTTTAGTGAATGTAAGTGTTGCGTTTTATATATGCAGTTTCTTTTGTTTTTTTTTAAACTTCTTTGTAATTGAGAAATATTAAATTTGAAGCTGTAATACATTTTATGCTGTGTAAGTCAGTACAACTGTTAAGTTTTATAACTTTGCAATATGCTCTGGCAATATAGTGTATGTGTTGGGTATTTACTAACCATGGAAATTTTTAGGCAAGATGACCATAAATATAGCCACATTGTAAAATGTATAAGTTCATATAAGTTAGGTGTGGGGAATCTTTTTTTTCTGCTAATAGTCCTTTGGATATGTATAACATCATTTGCAGGGTGTGCAAAATTAGTCAGGTTAAGAAATTCAACTGCTGTAGATTTATTGAATTTTAATTCCCTTCTGCAGTTGTCTTGGCACAGGGCCAAAACAAATGATTTTTGTGGGCCTCATGCAGTCTATGGCCTGATGTTCTGTACCACTGATTAAGTAATATGTAGTATATAAATATATACACGCTACATACCACTACATTTCCATTTGGAATAATAGAAAGCAATCAGGAAACTAGAATAAAATATATTCTGTAGAAATGGATGTTGGGCCAAGGATGGTAGCCTAGTGGCTAAAATCCTTGTCTTGCACACACCAGGATCCAGTATGGACACAAGTAACCCTGCTTCCCATCCAGCTTCCTACTTGTTGCCTGGGAAAGCAGTTGAGGATGGCCCAAAGCCTTGTGACCCTGCACCTATGTGAGAGATCCAGAAGAGGTTTCTGGCTCCTGGCTTCGGTTTGGTGCGGCTTAGCTCCCGGCCATGGCAGTCACTTGGGGAGTGAATCATCAGATGGAAGGCCTTCCTCTCTGTCTCTCCTCCTCTCTGTATGTCTGACTTTCCAGTGAATCTCTTAAAAAAGCAGATATAATTTAGGCTGTACAAATAGTGTGTGAATGTGCTTTTTATAATTAAAATATGTTTTATTTATTTGAAAGAGTTGGGGGGATGTGGGGAGGGAAGGAAGGATGGTGGTAAGGGAGAAAGAGAGGCCTTCTGTCCCTTTGTTTGCTCTCCAAATGACCCAACAGAAAAGGCTGGGTTGAGCCAGAGCCAGGAACTTAGAATTCCATCCTGGTCTATCACAAGGTGGAAGGGGTTGAAATAGTTAAACCATCACCTGCTAATTTCCCAGGTGTACTATCAGAGAGATGAATTGGAAATCCAGTCGTTCAGGCTCAAACAGTGTTGTGTTGTGCAATGAATGTGGAACTGGCATCACAAACAGTGCTTCTCTTGTGGAGCCAATGCAGCTGCATGCATATGTATATACACACCCCCCCCACACACATATATATTTAAGATTTATTTATTATTATTGGAAAGTCAGATATACAGAGAGAATGAGAGACACAGAAGATCCTCCATCTGCTTACTCACTCCCCAAGCAGCTGCCATGGCCAGAGCTGCGCCAATCAGAAACCAGGAGTTCGGAGCCTCTTCCAGGTCTGCCACGTGGGTGCAGGGTCCCAAGGCCTTGAGCTGTCCTCGACTGCTTTCCCAGGCCACAAGCAGGGAGCTGGAAGGGAAGCGGGGCTGCCGGGATTAGAACTGGAGCCCATTTGGGATCCCGGTGCGTTCAAGGGGAGGACTTTAGCTGCAAGGCAACCATTCTGGGCCCCCCATATACTTTTTATTTTATTTTGAATAACTGTTTCTTTTGTTTGTTTGTTTTTAAAAATTTTTAAATTTATTTTTTCACTTTTCGGTCTTTTATGCTTTTTATTTGAAGAAATACTTTTAGGCTACTCAGATTATTATTCACCATTTGGTTATCATATGGCTATCATTTGATTATTATATGGTGACAGATGCTAAATATTGACTTTTTCTTGCTTCTAGGGAGATTTTCATTTATTTCCATGAAATGTTTGTTGAGTTATTTGAGGTAAATATGAATAGATTTCAGTATTAGCCTAAGAAATGAATAATTACGTCTAAGTACCTAGTGAAAAAGAATACACCATGTCATATAAAATATGTATATATATATTTCAACGTCAGAGAATCATGTGTCCGAGCTGTGAGGTTTCTGTTGTGTCTGCAGCTTGGAACTTCTGGGAGCACAAAGAATGTGAGGAAGAGATCTGCCTTGAGCTGCTCTGTAAGTAGCTCATAGTTAAGTGTGTTAGTGCTTCTAAAGCAAGCTAGATACTTGTTAGTCGTATCGACTAGTATGAATTAAATTCTCTGGGAAAATTGTTCAGGTTGGGAGGGAGAAATTATTTTCTAGGAATGACATTTGGAAATATTTCTTGGGGAGGGTGATTGGGGTTTTATTGGGCTTGGATTTTGGGAGGTAGCTTGAAAGAACATGTCATATGGGGCAGAGCTTGAGTGGAGAGCGCAACTTAAGGAAGTGTATAAAGTCCCGTTTTTTGGAGAATGGGGAACAGAACAATTTGACTAGAGTGGAAGCACTGTGGGGTGGACGAGTACAGATTGGGGCTCAGCTACTTCAGAAATGTATTCTAGGCCAATTCTATCCAAGCTCAGACCATGCAATTTCATGTTTATGCTGCTAGTCTAGTTTTCTTACATATAGTCATTATAAGCTTAGGGTGATTTTACAAATCCAAAAAATCAAGGTCAATCTTTTTTAAAAATCCATTTCCATCAGACAGGAATTTATCGTAGAAAATTTGATGTTTTCCTAACC
The DNA here is from genome assembly GCF_017591425.1 of Ochotona curzoniae. Taxonomy (NCBI): domain Eukaryota; kingdom Metazoa; phylum Chordata; class Mammalia; order Lagomorpha; family Ochotonidae; genus Ochotona; species Ochotona curzoniae. Next base: position 29,449,498 of record NW_024467096.1, read on the forward strand.
ATTGAAAGGTGATTTTTTTTTTTTAAGATTTGTTTTTCTTGGGGAGGCAGACTTTCAGAGAGAGGGAGGAACAGAGAAAGATCTGACATCTGCAGATTCACTCCACAAATGGCCATAGCAGTCAGAGCTGAGTAATCTGAAGCCAGGAGCTAAAAACTTCTTCCATGTCTTTAAGGCAAATTCATGTTCCCAAGCATTTGGGCCATCATGTACTACTTTCTCAGGCTGTACTCAGAGAGTTGGATGGGAAGTGGAGCAGCTAAGAGCAGCTTGCAGGTAGAGAATTAGCCACTTGAGCCACTGAGATGGCGCTAGAGGCATCTTTAATATCCATTTAATTCAGTGTCAAGTAGTTTAAAGAGGACCTGCTTAGAAATAGGTAATAAATCCAAATTTACTGCAAATGAAGTTGCAAACTATAATAATTATATATGGCTTAGTTGTCCTTTAGAAGGCAACATAATAGAGTTTTAGCCAAAATCTGACAATAGAGAAAGGCATTTTTAAAAAGGATATATTGATTTTTTAAATTGGAAAGTCAGATATACAAAAAGGAGGAGAAACAGAGAGAAAGATCTTCTGTTTGATGATTGACTCCCCAGTGACCACAATAGCTGGAGCTGAGCCAATCTGAAGCCAGGAGCTTCTTCCAGGTCTCCCATATGGGTGCAGGTTCCCAATGCTTTGGGCCATTCTCAACTGCTTTCCCAGGCCACAAGCAGGGAGCTGGATGGGAAGTAGCACCACCACAATTAGAACCAGTGCCCATATGGGATCCTGGTGTGTTCAAGGAAAGGACTTTAGCCACTAGCCTACCACGCCAGGCCCAGAGAAAGACATTTTAAACTGACAAGTATAGTCACCAGAAACTTTAATGGACAGTAAAAAGCATTTTACTGACCCTAGATGCAATTGAAATTTGTCAGCACCTGTGATTCTTTAACTTTTATTTTCTGTGTGGGTTCTCTCTTCCTTTTTAAATTTTATTTTTGATAATATTTACATAGTTGATTTGGATAAGAAGGGTCAAGGATTAGGGGAAATTAGATGAGACCATGTTTCCAAATTTTCTTTTTCTTCTTCCTGTATCCAGCAGAAGGGGAGAGATAATGGGAGAAGCTGCACCGCTAGTCTTCCAGTTGCCTCAGTACCCGATGATGGAGAATAGTCACCTGATGTTATGCCAGAGTTCCCAGTGTAGAGCTTGCTGCAGGGGTTCTGTTCAAGTGGTTTTGATAGTTCTGAAATGCTGTCTCTAATGTAAGGATGATGCAACCTTTCCAAGGTCCATTGTCTGACACAGTGCACCTTAGAGTCTCCATTCACCCAGATATTTGCTGTCAGTGCTTGGGTTGGGTAGTTGACCAATTTGTTCTGGTCTTGTCTTTCTTCTGTGGTACCAGATGTCTTTTTCAGGCTGCAATGGACTGCCATATTGTCCATGTACATATTGGTATGGCATCCACTGCTCTGTCTGAGCCACTGAGGAGGCCTGGTTCTGACATATGCACTCCACAGTCAGACCACAGATCCTGCTATTCTTTCTGTGATTGGGGTTCTGAGTCCAGTGGTTCAGGTGGGTGAATCTCCACAGAAACTTTGTGTGAAGTGATCCCAGACTCTTGTGTGTACTTGCCAGTATGGCTTCAGGCTCTGTCCATCACGCATATGAACTTGTGCATCCGCTGGTAGTTGCAATTGCTATATGAGTTCTATTTCTAGCCCTGTCTGTTAAGCAAACCAGTGGATTAGCACAGCCCCGTGCACCACACACTCAGCCCTTTTATGTACCAGCAGAAGCAGTGACCTAGTTAGATCGACCCCCTCCCTTCGTAACCCCATTTGCCCCAGCCCCAGTCCTGGTTGCTGTGCCTGCTAGCATATGCCGTGGACTGGTCCAGTTTGTCCCACATCCCATGCAGCTCATACACATTAATGAGTATTGATGCCTAGCTCAAACCAGCCGGCCCCACCATCCAGCTCATTCTCATGCCAACAGTCTAGCCAGTTTCGCCCCCAGCCCTGGTTTTAACGCTCACCAGTGTGAGTTACAATCCATTAGAGAGGTGCCCACAGTTCCCATACTGGGCCCACTCCCAGGCCTGGGTCTTGAATGTTCTGGGTGTTTCTACAGTCTAGTTTGGAAGGGCTTGTCCCCTGTCCCAGCAGTTGCCAGCTCATGCTGTGGCAAAGTCTGACCAGCCTGCTCTTCTTGTGGCTGATGCATGTACCAGTGTATAGTTAGCCCAGCTTGGCTCTTCCCCAGCCCAGCTCACATGCAGGCCAAAAGGTGCTGAACCTTGCCCAGCTTGGTCTGTCCCCAGTTCCAGCTCTCATGCAGGAGCAGTAGCCAAGCAGGGAAGTCCTGAGCAGTCCTCCTAACAATCTCACACCTCCTACATACACTGGGTCTCACATGTGCCAGTAGGTGCTGCAACCCAGTCTGGCATGGCCTGCCTTACCTCAGCATTAGATGACTGGTGCAGTTGCCTGGTTTGGTCTGGTCTGTCCCATTTCCAGCTCATGCTGGTGGAGGATGCAGCCTAGTCTGTACCTCCTGCTCCCATCTCTGCCTCCTGGAAACCGGTAGGTATGATTGTATAGCCCAGTATGACCCACACTCCAGCCTGGCTGCTGCACATGCCAGTGAGCTAAGGTTTTCCCCACTGCCTGGTCTGCCCCCTTCCCGAGTAAACCCACACAGTTGCCAGTGGACGGAGTTACCTTGCCCAGCCTGACCAACACCCAGGCCTGAATATCAAAGGCTCACCAGTGGGAGTTATAGCTCATCGGGGAGGTTTCCCAAGTTTCCCCAGCTATCCATCCTCTTCCAGACCCAGATGTTACATGTGCCAACAAGTGCTAGGTTGTTACCTAACATCATCTGCCCCCTCTGTCCTAACTTTGTATGAGCTGGTAGATGTGGCTTGGATTGCTCCACACCCTGTTGTTTGGTGTACCTGCAGCCGGAGTTCCATAATAATGCCTAGCTTAGCCTTCACTTCTCCCAGCTCTTAAGCAAATGAGCAGATATTGTAGTTGCACAAGGGTCGACCCACATATCTTCCACAGAATCTGTCCCTGGACCTGATTCTTTCAGGTACTGGTTACTGCCATGGCCAGCCTAACATCATTAATGTCCTATTCCAAAACTCACTGGCAGGTATTGTGATCCAGCCCTGCTAGGTAGGTCCCCAGCCCTAGCTTTATTGTGTGCCAGTGGGTGGTGGTCAGTGTGGTCGATGCTAACTAACTCAGCTCAGGTCTTGCATATGGGCTAATGCATCGGTCAGACTTTTTTTTTTAAAGATTTATTTTTTAAAAAAGCTGTCTTTTTAAAATTTTTTACTGGACAGTCACATATACAGAGAGGAGGAGAGAAAGAGAAAAAGATCTTCCATCCGATGATTCACTGTCCAAGTGGCTGCAATGGCTGGAGCTGAACTGATCCAAAACCAGGCTTTTTCTGGGTCTCTCACACAGTTGCAAGGTCCCAAGACTTTGGGTTATTGTCAACGGCTTTCCTAGGCCACAGGCAGGGAGCTAGATGGGATGTGGGGCTGCTGGGATTAGAACTGGCACTCATATGGAATTCCAGTGCATGCAAGGCAAGGACTTTAGCTGCTATGCTTCTGCGCTGGGCCCATAAGATTTATTTATTTTTATTGTAAAGTCAGATATACAGAGAGGAATACAGAGAGGAGGAGAGACAGAGAGGAAAATACTCCCATCTGCTGATTCATTACTCAAGTGGCTGCAACAGCTGGAATTGAGCTGATCTGAAGTCAAGAGCCAGGAACTTCTTCCGGGTCTCCCACACAGGTACAGAATCCCAAGGCTTTGGGGCCATCCTCGACTACTTTCCCAGGCCACAGGCATGGAGCTACATGGGAAGCGGGTCTGCTGGGATTAGAATCAATGCCCATATGGGATTCTGGTGCCTGTTAAATGCGGGCTTTAGCCATCATGAGACTATTGGGTCCAGCACGGTCTGACTTTTTTTTTTTTTAAAGATTTAGCTATTATTTTTATTACAAAGTCAGATATACAGAGAGGAGGAGAGACAAAGAGGAAGATCTTCCATCTGATGATTCACTCCCCAAGTGATGGCAACGGCTGTTGATGCGCCTATCCAAAGCCAGGAATCAGGAGCGTCTTCTGGGTCTCCCACTTGGGTGCAGGGTCCCAAGGCTTTGGGCTGTCCTCAGCTACTCCCCCAGGCCACAAGCAAGGAGCTGGATGGGAGGTGGAGCTTCTGGGATTAGAACAGGCGCCCATATAGGATCCCAGCGTGTTCAAGGTGAGGACTTTAGCCGCTAGACCACTGCGCTGGGCCCCTCCCCATCTGACTCTTTATAGTCTTCTCATTTCTCCCTGCTAACTGCTTAGTCTCAGCCCTCTCACTCACCTGCAGTTATATTGGCTTTGTTGATGAAAGTCCCTCAGAAGTCATTCCTCGGGCCTGGTAGCTAAAGTCCTTGCCTTTCATGTTCTGGCACCCCTTATGGGTTCTGGTTCTAATTCTGGCTATACCACTTCCCATCCAGCTCTCTTCTTGTGACCTAGGAAAGTAGTTGAGGATGGTGCAAAGCCTTGGGACCTTGTACCTGTGTGGGAGACCCATAAGAGGCTCCTGGCTCTTGACTCTGGATTGGTGAAGCTGCAGCCATTGTGACCACTTGAGGAGTGAGTCATTGGACAGAAGATCTTCCTCTCTGTCTCATTCTCTCTGTATATCTGACTTTCCAATAAAAGTAAATAAATCTTAAAAAAAAAATTCATTCCTCACCTGCGGTTGACCTTCCTCTCTTCACACCCCCTTACTCTCTTTGGGCAATCTATCGGGCTCTCCCGTCCCGCGGAAGAAATCACCCGACATTGGAGAGCGTCTCAGAGGAACTTTATTCAAACCTTCCGTTAAAACCGTTGTGTCCGTTAATTCCGTTATGCAGAAGCCCCTCCCCCGCCAAGCTCCCCAGCTTATATGTCAATCCTGTCCAATCAGCTTAAAGATCACCAAGGCACACCAATCAGGGCAAAGGGCCAATCACAGGGCAGGAAATTGTCAGTGCCCCCAACAGCCATCCATAGTACCTGTGTCCTGGAGCATATGAGTTCCCCAGGCTGGGCTTCTTAAGCTCAGTTAGGGTGGAGTGGCATGCTGTCCTGGAGCTCTACCTGCCCATCCGAGACCCAAGATCATAGATGGATTCCCTATCTGGCCCTCTGGCACATGTGTGGTTGTGGGATCTTGCCTTTTCACTCGCCTGGGACACATGTATGTTCACGAGACTGCAGGCTTGTCCCACAAACGCACCATGCTAGCCTTGGGCCTTTCTCTCCCATCTCCCCTTGGGAATGAAACCAGCACTCCATCTGAAGCTGGCTCAGACAGCCCCAGTGCAATTCCCTAGACCCCTGAGCTCATGGAAGTGAGCAAAGCTAGTGACGGCTCTGGTTGTGCAATGGTGGGGTGAGGTCTCACGCACCTTCCATGGGTTCTCTTAAACAAAGTTCAATGTACTATTATTGACTAATGGTCTGTAACCCCAGAGAGAAGGCATAAGCTTCGCTGCCAATAGCCCATGCCTTCTTGTTTGCTTCTAGAACCAGTATAGGACCTGTGTCCTAATGGGTTCTCATTTCTGTAGATTCAGTAGCTTCAAGCAATGAATCATGGAAAACCACTTTATCTCTCTAGGGGGAGGGAGTTAGCTTCAGTATTGATACATAGTTTATTCTACATGTATGTAAACAAAACTTTTCTGAACAGCAAAGGGTACTGATGCCTAGTGGAAGGAGATCCACTTACAGAGGAAGGACAGTGATTTAAGAAATCAGTTCTTTGGTTTGCTGTTTTTTTCTTTTTTTTTTTTTTCCAACTAAGGTTTAAGTATTGAGGTGTCTACTTTTTTTTTTTCAAAGATGTGTTTTCACTTATTTATTTTTTATCTTAGGAGGTTTATTCCAGTGGGGCAGGAATGGGGAGGGGGTGGTGGCCCGTGGAGAATAGCAGGGAAGAGGGGAAGGGTAAGGGAAGCCTGAAGGAGAAGAGAGACAGTGGCACCTGGGGATCTTTTTTGTCTGCAAGGTGTGAGGGGCGGGGATTGAGGGCAAGGTGTGAGGAGTGGGGATTGGCTGCCGCAGGTGAATGCCTAGGGATGATTGGTGAGTGGGCAGGGTTGGGGAAGAGGCTGGAAGATTGGGGGTGGGATTCTCAGGTGAAATGATGGGTTACATCTGATTGGTGGATGGCTAGACCGGCGTGAATTTCGTGAGCTGTGAGGAAGAAGAAATGGCGCCGGGTCCAGGGTGGGATATTTGTATAACTCCTTACATTCCTCCCTTTTGTTATATATAAAGGAAGATGGGCATTGCTCTCTATGGCTTCTTGGAGCTGTTTTCTCTTGGCAGTGGTTGCAGCCTGGTGGGAGGAATGGGAGATGGAGAGACGCTTCTAGTCCTGCAAAATAAACTGGTTAATGATTTGATTTAAAAAAATTTACATTTCAGTGTATGGGAAGGGAGGGAAGGGTTATTAAGAGTCCTTTTGAATAAGGCTTGAGTTCATTTTTTCTTAGCCAGGCCTTCCTGTATTCGATTCTTCATTACTCCTGAATGGTCAATGTAGACAGGCTAGCTTCACCAGGAACCAGAGGCCCTGACTGCCTATCATCATATCTAACTCCTCACATTTCCAAACAGAGTAGTGAACAGGGATAAAGGGACGACAACCGCTCTAGCTTCTTCGAGCTGAAAGGGGGTGTTGTTGCATAACTGCAGCAGTAGGGGGTTCTAGAGGTTCCTGGTAGAAGGTAGAAGTCATCAGATGTCTGAAGTACTGCCTGGCACTTGAAGGGCTTCTCCTTGTTGAGGTATAGATAACAAAACATATCATAATTATAATCTTTCCCAACCTAGCAGGTCATGAGTTCAGTTAGAAACCCAGTTGGAATACTTGGGCTTTCAAGTTTAGATATAAAAGAATTGTCAGGTTTCAACTTTTGTCAGAGTAAAAATTAGTTTAAAACGATGGACTAGATTTGTATCAGTTTAACTTAGCTACTTCAAATCCCAAATTCTGAAACATACCCAATGAATGCAATGGAACACGTGAAACCTTTTGGGTTGTGTGAAATTGTTATCTGAAACAATGAAAGGATTAGTGTGTGGCTTCACAAAATAAACCCATCACAGGACAGGTAAATGCAACCTGACTTCTTGACTAACCTTAACAATTATTGCATTTGAAGTCTGAAAATACTGTAGTAATTTTGAATCTAGCTAGGAAACAGGCAAGTGCTAAATTTTCTAAAAAATTATGGTTTACCAATCATTGTAAGCAATAAGAGTTTCAGGAAGACGTATAGCCTAGAACATAAAGCACAGCACTCAAAACATTCTGTTACCAGGCCTACTAGTCACACTGCAGATGGCAAAAGATTTAAACTAGTTTTCATTTATAATAACCTGGCAATTTATAGTATTCCAACAAGATTTTACAGAACTTTATACACTTTAAAGCAGAGGCAAGCAATCTACTAATTTATAGGCTAGCAAACCATGTACTGGCAATTGAAGAACACAAGAATCTTGAGTAGATGAGCTAAGAAATCCCAAATAACTTGGCAAATCATGAGCAAGACATCAAATCTGCCTTAGGACAGTGAGGGTATCCTACCTCAGTGAAGTCTAGTAAAACTGAAGCGGGAGATGGCAAGCACGTCTATCAGGAGCCTGGTCATTGAGGCAGGCTGTGCAGTTACATACTAAATAACTTTTCCCTAGAAAAGCTTCTTTTCTGAACTTCTAGATTAGTCTGTCTGTCACCTAAGTTAATTTGGGGCTCCTGAGAGACCCTAATGGTCACTGTAAGAGAGGGAAGAAGCCAAAGCTAGCTAGGACAGAGAAGGCAGTGTCCAGACGGAAACTTACAGTTTTCCCTTCCACTGTGAGAACCACCCAGGGCTCTTGGGTGCTGTTCCGAGGTGTCACCGAAGTCCATGCATGGCCTTGAGCCTGTGAAGGTTCCAGGCTGCTTCCGTCCCATGTGGGAGATCCAATGGGGAATAACTGACCTGGAGTACTTGGCCTTCAAGGGCAGTCATATCTCCAATGACCTCTTTGGTAGTTGGGACATGGCCCTGGGAATCCTTTCTGATGATCCTTGGTGAATTGTCCCTTCTGCAATGTAGAGCACTTGGGAGTCCTCCGGGGGTCTCACTTGAACCAGGAGCACACACCTCTCTCATCCTGCTCTGCCATGGGATTCCCTCCTGGTCTCTGAGGTAAAAGACCATGGTGACCCCATTAAGAGGCTATCAGGGTATTTTCAGGTCCCGTTTGTAAGTTTCTAAAGCTCTGTCCTAATGTCCAGGGCAGTTAAGAATCTAGCATCTATATATTACCTATTCTTTACATAGAATCTCATGGAATATTCTCAAAATCATTCCTCAAGCATTTTAAGAAGCTGGAGGATTTCTCTGTGGCCCTAATCTCAAGGAATTGTTTAAGTCAAAATTAAGAGATTTAGCTTAGCAATTCTCACCTATGAACATTTTTATCTATAAGTCAATTAGAATAGACCATATAGCTTGCCATGTAAACATGCCCATGCATACCAAGTAACACACATTATAAAGTAGCTTTTGTAGCAGCTTTTGAAAAACAAGTTTAAAGTTTTATTTATTTATTTATTTAAATATAGAAGATGCAAATGGTCTATTCTAGAGTTCATACACATCTTTTTTTTAAATATAGAAAATGCAAATGGTCTATTCTAGAATTTTAGAGTCCATACACATTTTTTTTTCTAAGATTTATTTATTTTTATTACAAAGTCAGATATACAGAGAGGAGGAGAAGAGACAGAGAGGAAAGCCTTCCATCTGATGATTGACTCCCCAGGTGAGCGCAACGGCTAATGCTATGCCAATCCAAAGCCAGGATCCAGGAACTTCTTCCGGGTATCCCACACAGGTGCAGGGTCCCAAAGCTTTGGGCCGTCCTCGACTGCTTTCCCAGGCCACAAGCAGGTAGCTGGATGGGAAGTGGGGCTGCCAGGAGTAGAACCAGCGCCCATATGGGATCCTGGTGCGTTCAAGGCGAGGACTTTAGCCACTAGGCCATGCCGCCGGGCCCAAGTTTAAAGCTTTAAAAATGCTTTAAAGTTACCAGTTTAAAGTTACCAGTTATTTAGAATTACATCTTCCTCTTAGCAATCCGAATTAAAAATGCTTTCAGTTGGAACCTGTCCACACCTTCTTTGACATACTTTAACTGGGAAATATCTTTGTAAAACAAGCACATAGGTTTGTCTTATGCTTTGGAGTAATTTAACAGTGTGTTAGGACAACTTTATACCAGAGTATTTGTTACATTACATTAAGTTACAGAACAAGTTGCATTTTTTTGGTTTTCTTTTCCTCTTTTTTTTTAAAAAAAAAAGAAAGGCTAAATCACTTATCTCTTATTCCACCCCTCTCAGCTAAGAGGTGAGAGGGAAAGCTAGAAAATTTAGGCCCTTAGGGTGGCTGGGTGTGGTCAACTCAAAAGAAACTGGGAGAGCCAATTAGGCCAAGGGTTAAAACAGAAAAAAAAGTTTTAAACAGGAAATCTTTGTCTGCTACCCAATGAGGAGAGCAAACGGAGACTTTCACAGAGGGGGATGGAAGGGAGAGAAAGGGCAAGATGGCAGACAGAGGGATAGAGTGGGGGTTGAGACAGTACATGGAGGAGGATAAGATGGGGGCTTGTTAAAAAGATGCCAGAAGAGATAGAGGAAGCACGTGGTGCCAGAGCCCTGGAAGAGGGCACTGGGATTTCCTACTTCATGGCTAGAAAACTGGGAAAATCAGAAAGCCGAGAGAGAAGAGGGAATGAGACCTCCCCCCATTTTTCCGAATGCACACAGTAGTCAGCTAGATTCTGAAGGATGTTCGGATCCAAAGTGCCATTAATTGGCCACTTGGAGGAGTTAGCTAAGGAATAGTGGGGCCAATCCATATTACAGAGGCGTATTAGTTTTAGAGAATGAGTCAATTCAAGGGTTTCTAAATTTGCTAGAAGACAGCCCAAGGGGGAGTTGGGAGGAACTGGTGATGTAAAATAGCTCCCATGATTAAAACTCAGGACTGATTACCACAGTGGACCCGGTGGTCCGTGAAAGCGACCCAGCGGTCAGACTCAGTAGTCAGGAAAAAATGGCTCTCGGAGAAGGTCATCACCCCCTACGTAAGGGACAAGCCAGGTCCCAAAACACTGCCTGTATCCGAAGTTGTTAACAGCTCAACGGCCCGACTCGGAGGTACAGGGGCCTGCCCCCCCCCCCCCCCCCCCCCGCAGCCCAGTGGTTGGGGGACTTCCAGCCCAGCAGCTAAAAGACACGGCACCTGGCCAGGGTTTATAAAACCAGTCTCCTAAAAGCTCCCAAAAGTGGAAAAAAAGACCTAGTTGGAGGAGTGCAAATGTGTCAAGCTGCACCCAAAACTTCAAGGGCTGAGAGGGTATCCTTCCTATAATAGTGTATGCATGCAACAACTTAGCATTCGGAACGATGGGGAATACCTCGTGTGCTCCACGTGGATATGGAGTACCAGGAGCACACATCTGGGTTATGTCGTTGCTGGATGGAGGCAGGTGCTGGCACGGTCAGGTCAGATGAATTCAGGAAGACCATGAGGAGGTGGAGAATTCTGGAACCGGCAGGTGAAGGCAAAGTCAGGAACAGGCTGTTGGAGATGAATTCGTGAACCAGCACGCGGATGGAGACGGATTCTGATGGCTGCTGATGAGTCTCGGTGGTGCAGATGAAGACAGTTAACACAAATCGCAGTTCTCACGGTTTGGGTCTAATAGTGGCCAAAGGCCTGAAGGCCACACAGCCAAGTGCTGGGGGAAACCAACCAGTCACGGCACCAAATGTTAGTTATTTAAAAAGGTTGAGTTCTAGTTCTAGTTCATAGGATATTACGATATTATTATGCGCAGCTAATTCCCGCAACCTGGTTCCTTTTTTTTTTATTAAATATATTTTTTTTTAATTTTAACAATCTTTATATAGTTAATTAGGGTAAAAAGGTTCAAGGGCTACAGGAAAGTACAGGATAAGACTAATATTTTTTCCATATTGTTTCTTTCATGTTTAAAGGGAGGTATTAAGGGAAAAGGCCCACCCAATTTCCCACCCTCCCCAGGTCCCGCATGTATGGCATGCTCTGAGGTTCTTGCTCAAGTGGTTTTGATATTTCAACCATTATGAATCGCTGCCAGTCTTGCCACTCCAAGCACTATGAGGTCTTTGAAAAATCCACTGATTGACATAGTCTATCGTAGCTGAGATGGGTGGTTGACCTGTTCTGTCTTCTCTCTTTTCTTGGTTAGGGTTCTGAGTCCAGCATTTAGATTAGGAAGATCTCCAAAGAAACTGTCTGAGGTGTTCTCAAACCAGATTCTTGTATGTGCTAGCAAGTACAGGGCCCGGCACAGTCCATGGCCCCGATCAGCTGGTAGTTGCAATTGCTGGGTTGGTTCTGTTTTCACTTCCTACTTCCAATGGAACCAATGGGTGTTGCAGTCCAGCCTGATTCTGCCCAGCACATTCTCGGCCCTCACATAACCACGTGGGAGATGCAGCCTAGTTGGAGCGACCCGCAATAACCCCCACCAGTTCTGCCCCCTACCCTGGTTTGCCAGTATGTGTAGCAGTAATCCAGTCTGTCCCACACCCCATTCCACCCCAGTGGCTGTCTTAGTTTTATGTCCTCCTGTGGAAGTGGTAACCCAAGAGGGAGGAGCCCACTATTTCCCTCCCAGGCCTTTCCCACTCCCAGATTATGCACTCTCCAGATAGTTCTGTGGTTTGACTTGACAGAACTAGGCCCCAGTGCCAGCTTCTTTCAGCTGATGCTGTGGCTAAGCCCAAACAACCCTCGCCCACTCTAATTTTCTAATTTTGTTTGCACCAGTAGGAATAATCAGCCCAGCTTGGCTTCTTCCCTGATCTAGGCCACATGAGGCGCACAGGTGTTGTAGCCCTGCCTAGTCTGGTCTGCCCCCATCCCAGCTCACTTTCTCCAGTGGGAGTAGCTGTCCAGCAAAGGAACCCTCCCTTATTCTCCTGCTGGCTCTGCCCACTTCCTTCCTTGTTCTCACACTGTTTGGGCTCTGTGGTCCCTTCTGGTATAGGCAACCTCACCTTGGCATTCCATATTGTGCGCTAGTCTTTGTTGCGACCGAATCTGGCTCGACCCACACTGGTGCTTGGATTTGCCAGTCGATGACATGGACAGATTCAGCCTGATCTTTTCCCGACCCCTGCCAATTGTATGCCAGTGGGTAACTTCCCATGGCCTGTTCTGGGCTGTTTCCTATCATGTTTCTTGCACTTACCTGCCGGGACTTTGTCCTGCCAGAGGAGTTGCCCAGGCTCCTCCATCAGAACCTCTCCCAATGCCAGGTTTCACACTTACCAGTGGGTCCATGAGCCAGCCCTACTCAGTCCACCTCCTGTCATAGCAGAAACAGTGGCTTTTCCTGACTGGCCTTCAACTCATTCTGGTTCTTGCTGTTGGATGTTTCAGCCACGCAACCTGGTTCTTTAGCATGAGCTGAAAACACAAGACCCAACGAGGTATCTTAGGAGGTTTATTTCAGTGGGGCAGGAACGGAGGGGTTGGGGCACGTGGAGAATAGCAGGGAAGAGGGGAAGGGAAGCCAGAAGGAGAAGAGAGTGATTTTCACTTATTTTAAAGTCAGATTTGTAGAGGAGAAAGATCTTCCATCTGCTGGTGTGTGTTATAGCCTAGTCTAGCCTGATCCACATGTAGACATGGCTCAGAAGGGACAGAGACACAGTTAGAGTACTGGTTGCTTCACTTTCAACCCAGCTGTCTGCTAAAGCTCTTGGAAAGACAGCTAAAGACAGCCCCAGTGCTTGATACACTTCACTGCCACCCACGTGGGAGACCAGATGGATTTCCAGGCTCTTGGCTGCAGCCAGACGTAGCCATTGCAGCAATTTAGAGACATAGTCTTTTACCCCTATCAGCCTATGCATATGCTGGTGGTTGCAGTTGCTGAGTCAGTTCTGCCTCTAGCCCAGTCTTGTACACAAACCATTGGCTGTTGGAACTCATCCCCATCCTGCGCACCACACACTTGGCCTTCTCATAAACCAGTGGGAGCTGCAGCCTTGTAGGGTGACTCTGCTTGACCCTCACCAGGCCCACCACCTACCCTGGTTTCCATGCTATCCACTATGTACAGCAGACTGTTCTAGTTTGTTTCACATTCCATTAAGCTCACATACATGTCATTGGGCATTGAAGCCTAGTTCAACCCAACCAGATCCACTATCCAGCCCACATACCTGCTGATGAGTGACACTCTGTCTAGCCCCAGTCCTGGTTCTTATGCTCACCAGACAGAGTAGCAACCCAAGAGGGAGGTGCCCACTGTTTCCCTACTGAGCTCAATGCCACTCCTGGATCATGCACTCTCCAGGTGGTCTGCAGTTTGGCTTGACAGATTGCCCTCCTGTGTCAGCATCTGCTTGCTGATGCTGTGGCAAAGCTCAACCAACTGTTACCCACTCTGATTTCTACTTGCACCAGTCGAAACAGTCAACCCAGCCTGGCTTTTTCCTGGTCCAGCTCACATGAGGCCAGCAGGTGTTGTAGCTCTGCCGGGTCTGGTCTGTCCCCATCCCAACTCATACTCTCCACTGGGAGTGGTGATCCAGCATGGGTTTTCCCCCATATTCTTTCATATCAATTTTGCCCCCTCCTCCTGGGTCTTGTATGTCCTGGGTTGGGTGCTGTGACCCAGTCTGGTGTGGCCCGCCTCACCTCAGCTTTTGCCAGTGGGTGCTGTAGCCTGGCCTTGCCCGGCCCATCCCCAATTGCATTTCAGATTGGTGGGGGCTACAGCCTAGCCCAGTCCAGCCAGCACCCATTCGTAGCCCAAATATACTGGTATGTGTTGCGACCAGACCTGGCCCGACCCACACTCCTTTCTGGTGCTCGGATTCGCCAGAGGGTGATGTGAACTGGCCCTGCCTGGTATGCGCCTGACCTGCACCATATGTATGCCACTGGATTCATTTCCCTGGGCTGGTCTGGATTGCTCCATGTTGTGGTCCTTGCGCTCACCTGCATGCACTGTGTCCTGACAGAGAAGTTTCCAAGGCTCCTCCATCATAACTTCTCCCAATGCCAGATCTTGTGCACATGGTTTGGTCCATGGGCCAGCCTTCCTCAATCCATCTCCTGTGCTAGCAGGAACAATGGCTTTTCCTGACCAGCATCCACCCATCCCATTCCAGTTATTATTGTTGTGTGTTACAGCCTAGTCTAGTCTGGTCCACATGTAGACATGGCTCAGAAGGGACAGAGACCTACCTAGCCTATCCTATATCTACCCTGGTCCTCATGAGCACCAATGGGTGCCCAGTCTGGCACACTTACCTCCAGTCCACACTTGTTGAAAGGGACACTACAGCCATGTCCAGACCAGAACACGGCTCCCATTCTAGCCCTGTGCTTACCAGTGGGAACCACAACCCAGCCAGGGCGTCCCCTGATCTCCCCAACCAGATTTATTCTCAACTATAGATGTTGCACATGGCATTGGTAGCTCTGACCCAGTTTGGCCTATTCCCTCACCTGTCATGACCTTTGGCTTTGGATGCTGTAGTCTTGCCTGACTCAGCCTACACCAAGTCCCACCATTCACTGGTGGGTGCTAGAACCTGGCCCTGCTCTGTCTTCTCCCATCCTAGGCTCATACATACTGGTAGGTATAACAACCTAGCTGAGCTTGACCTGTGCTCCAGCCCGGTTTCAGCTCTTGCCGGTGAGGTAAGGTAGGCTTGGCCCTACCTGGTCACCCCCGATCAAAATCATTCCACACATTAGCCAACGGTTGGAGTAACCCTGCTCAAATGGCCCAACATTCAATCCTGGAACATGTGTTCACCAGCAGTAGCTGTGGCCCCAATAGGGGAGTTTCACAGGTTTCTCCACTCAGCCCACTCCCTGACCCAGATCTCATATGCTCCAGTAGGTTCTAGACCCTTGCCTGGCATAGCCTGCCATTCCATCTTGGCCTTTGTATGAGCTGGAAGATGTTGCGGCCTGGCCCACCTCCCATCCTGTTTTATGGTGCACGTGCGGGTACTACAGCCTGGACCTGCCCAGCCTGTTTGCAGCCCTAGCACCTGTTGGTGTTCGTGGATTTCATGGTCACTCCAAGCTCAGCCCATCTCCACCCCAACTCTTAAGCTAAGCAGCAGGACTTGAATTTCCACCGGGTTGGACTCACTTATCCCCGGCAGTATCTATCCCTGGACCTGGTTCTCTCACGTGCTGGTTGGTGTCATGACCCTGTCTAATGTGACCCATATCCTGTTCCAACATGCAGTCAGGTACTGGGATCTAGCCCTGCCAGACAGGCCCCCCACCTATATCTTTCATGTGGGCTGGCATGTGGCAGTCAATAATGTTCTGCACTAACAGCCTATCTCAGGACTCCTGTGTAGGCTAATAATCAGTCTTACCCAATCAGATCTGCCAGACTCTCCCCTCTAAACCACCTGGTCTCAGTCCCATGCTTACCTGCAAGTTCAGTGACTCTTGCTGGAAGTATCACAGGATTCATTCCTCACTTACACGCACATTGGCCTTATCCATGGATGTCCCTATGCAGCAACTACATATCCCAAACACCCTAGAGCTCGCTGCTGGGCAGCGCCCAAAACCCAAGACTCATTCACCATGTGGTGGCAGTGGCCATGGCCAGAGACCCAAGCATTGAGTCTGACCTGGCTCATGTACCCTTTGCAGCCACCACACCCCTGAGGGCTCCCTCCACTCAAGCCCCACGGCTGAATACCTCCTAGGCTGCTCCTGCTGCAAGTTGTACTCTGACATTTTGAAATCTCTCAGTGCAGTTTTCCTCTCTTGGTCGGTCTTAACATAAATATATTTGGTAATATTCATTGCAGATAGCAAGAAATGAAATACCATTGGAAGGGTGTTTTTACCATTGCTGTTTAGGAATAAAAATGTCAGGTGAGAGTCATTGGAATAATTCTTGTCATTCTCCTGAGAGAGTATACGTTCAGGATTGTTCATGGTGTAGACCAGAGCCATCATACAAACCCCTTTCAGGACTGCACAATGCTTTTAGGATGTGAGATCTAGTTCTTAATCACAGTTGAGTGTTCAGTAACAACATTAGTAAAGCTGAAGTTATTTATAAAGGAATTTTCTGAAAATCCTTTTCATATTTATCACAATGGATAGGTGACTGAATTAATTTTCTTACAAAATTGATGACCCTTTATTGATCTGTACTGTTAAGAGTTTATGACTTCTTAGTGCAGTATGTGTGTTACAAAGTCATTTTCTCATCTCAGCTTTTGTTGTGAACAGGAGACATTGTCTCAATTTGTACCACTTGTAATTTTTGTAAATTTATTTACTTTTGTTTGTAAAACAGAGCAAAACAAAACAGAAAAATCGAAATAATTTCCTCATATTCACAGTTCATTTTCCGTCCCTCTCTGTTTTTATTTAGTTCTTCAGTATTGGTCCTCCGTTCTTTCCCTCTCATACCTTTCCTTCATTCTTTCCCTTCCCTCCCCTCCCCTCCCCTCCCCTCCCCCCCCCTCCCCTCCCCTCCCCTCCCCTCCCCTCCCCTCCCCTCCCTTCTCTCCCCTCCCTTGCCCTCCCCTGCCCTCCCCTCCCCTGCCCTCCCCTCCCCTCTCCTCCCTTCCCCTCCCCTCCCCTCCCCTTCCCTCCCCTCCCCTGCCCTCCCCTTCCCTCCCCTCCCTTTCCCTCCCTTCCCCTGCCCTCCCCTCCCCTCCCTTCCCCTCCCTTCCCCTGCCCTCCCCTCCCCTCTCCTTTCCTTTACTTCCCAATGATTTCCACTAAATTTTTAAAGAATAGTTAGAATAACTATCATATCTTTGAATTAATCAGTTGTTACAAAGTGCTTGGAGCTTTGTGAATGAAAAGCATCATGTAAGTGTGTTATTGTTGTTGTTATAGAGGTAATGATTATCACATCAATTAACATCATCGGGTTTCATCCTTATATTCTGTTATGTGCTTCTTAGGTACAGAATTTAACATTGCGAAGCCAGAAGTTGGGTGTATTATCTAGCTCCCAGAATGGTCCACCAAAAAGTACTAGTCAAACCCAGTCATTGACTATTTGTCATAACAAAACAACAGTGACCAGTTCTAAAATCAGCCAACGAGACCCTTCTCCTGAAAGCAATAAGAAAGGAGAAAGCCCAAGTCTGGAATCACGAAGCACAGCTGTCACCCGGACATCAAGTATTCACCAATTAATAGCACCAGGTGGGATAAAACTTTTGTTGAAAATAGTTTATTCATTTTCTTAGAATGAATGGTATGCCCTGATTGAACGAAAGTGGCACAAAATACTTTTCAAAATATGATTTATTTATTTGAAAGAGTAAGAAAGCTATATCTTCCATTCATTTTTCATCCTTTGGTTCATTTCCCAAATGGCTCCGTAGCCAGATTTGGGCAAGGCCAAAGTCGGGAGGCTGTAGTCCCATCCTGGTCTTTGATGTGAGTGGCAGGGCCCCAGGTGTCGGGCCAGCCTCTGCTGCACTGGAGGTGGAACATCTGGGACTTGATCTTTTACTCAAGAGTATAGGATGCTTTGAGGCAAACTGCAACTTCACATGCTGTGCCACAAAGTGCTGACAGTTAATGCATTTTAAAATATGAGTTTCCTGAGCTCATGAAAGGTCATCTTGCTATGTAGCTTGAAAATAGAAAAGTTTATAAAAACTGATTCACTGAGACAAATTGCAATAAAATAGATTTTTTGTTATTTAGCATTGAATTGACATCTTCATGTGTGCTACTCTCTTCTTACATTGATAAATCTTTTTAACTTTTTAAAAAGATTCTTGAAAAGCAAATATATTCTTTTGCTTAAGTTACCAGCAGTGAGAGGAATTCATCATTTGATGAAAATAAGGCTCATGTGTAACTGTTTTCCCTACCACGTGATTTTGTCTGCTTGAAAGATGTCAAAGGAAAAGGATGCCCAAGTCATTTCCATTCTTGTCAAGCTTTGAAGCCCACCTGCTCCCTCTTCGTTCTATAGATGACGTTCCTGCATGGTTCCAGCTGAAAGTGATGGTGCCATCCAAATTCATCTTCCTTCCTGTCTCTTTTGTTCATCCTAGAATTTTCCAGGATTGAGCTTTTCTTGAAGTCAGCACATTTGCTGATAGCATTGATACTGTCATTTTAAACTGCTCCTAGCCGCCTTTTGTAGTTACAGCATGTTTTTTTTTTTTTTTTTTTTTTTTCTTAAGTTGGATCCTTTCCTTAGCTTCTCACGCTTGTGTTGCTCCCTGCTGGATTCACTCTCCATATGCCCACAGTTTCTGGGATTCGGCCAGGTCAAACCTGGGTCTCCTACTTTGGCGGCAGGGACCCAGTTACCTGCGCCCTCGCCTGCTGCCTCCCAGGCTGTGCAGTTGCGGAAAGCTGAAGTCAGTTGTGGGGTCAGGATTCCAATGTGAGCACTCCCCTGTTTGATGCAGGCTTCCCAACCTGGTGTCTCAATTGAGAAGCCAAACGGCTTCCCTAAAAATTGAATTCACATGGGCCTTTGCTTTTATGCCTGCAAAAAATTCCTATTTTCCTTAGGACAGGAACACTTACTTGCTGCCCAGGTTTTATCTAAGTACAAGTGAGAGTGATGTGAAAGCACTTGACCCCTGGAGGGGAAAGGTACTCATCAGAAATACAAGACTGTTAATTTATTCTTTTTGAATACTTTATAACAATCTATAAACACATTTATAAAGGGCTTATAAACTTTAAGGTCTTAGTTTGCAGTGCTTATCTAATTATTATGTGAAAATTATTTTGTTAGATGAAATTCTAGGCTTAATTTCAGTACTTTCATGATTTGTAGATACATGTTGAAACTTATAAATGGTTCCTCCAGATGGTAAAGTTAACATTTTAGATAATAATCAGATGCAAAGATATTTTAAAAATTGGAGTACTTATAATATTGATGTCACAAATATTAAATATAAAATTAAATTCACTGGTCTGTATTCAGTGTTTGTCTTAATATTCTATGATTACGGAAAAGATTGTGCTGTATCTTTCGATATGTTTTTATTACTGAAAGATTGTGCCCTCTTTATATCTGTATTGTTTGCATAATGTTACTGTTAAGTGATGATTTCAGTTTATCTTCTAATGAACTTAGTTCATATAGGGAAGATTCGCCATGATCTTCCTTTGTAAGAACATGTATATAGAGAGAATATTGGGAGTATTACTTATGCTCATTCTTAAATATTTATTCCTGTGGCTCCTCTGTAGAGAAAACATCTGATGTCATTACTTAGAAATGACTGTGCAGCTTGTGGTTTGCCTAAGGGAAAGGAGGAAGTAAGACATATATCTGGATTGCATGAGATTTTTATTGCCTCATTCTCTGCAGGCAAATTTGCAAGCTTCAGTTGTTGCAGTAAATATTTAACTCTGCTATAAGACTTACACATTGTTTTGCTTCATTTAATTATTATACAAAACACTTCCTTGTTCCTCAGTTAAATAATACATAGACTCCTTATGTCAGGTCAAATGTAGGTACTCAGATAGAAAATTTTTAGGAGTAATTACTTTGTTAGTAGTTGGAAGCCTGTCTAGGCACAGACTAAAAAGGAAGAGATCTGTATTTTATGCATTGTGAAAGGAACATCTCATATTGACGCTATCTGTATGTACTATATTTGTTCTGTGATAATAGTTTTTCCTACTCTGAAGAATTTTAAATGGATGAATGTTGGTAAAACTTAATGCATGTATTCTGATGGGCTATGGAATTTAGTAAGAATGTATGCCATACCATTGAGATTTATGAATAGATTGTTTTAGGCAGTTTCCTTTTGGCATTTACCACAGTGCAGATTATTTTGTGATATTTTTGTAGTTTTCCTAGAGAAACTTGTCCCATTTCAAATCATCCTTGTCTGGAAAACTTGTGATAGAGTTCTGTGGTTATGGTCTTCTGATGTGAAAACTTTGTTCCTTTAGATTTGTTTGAACATTTCTATGCTTTTGAAGTCACTACTAATTGTAATTTTTTTTCTCTCACAGCATCTTATTCTCCAATTCAGCCTCATTCCCTAATAAAACATCAGCAGATTCCTCTTCACTCACCACCTCCCAAGGTTTCACATCATCAGCTGATACTACAACAGCAGCAACAGCAAATTCAGCCGATCACTCTTCCGAATCCGAGTCAAGACCCACCCCCATCGCAGCACTGTATTCCACTCCAGAACCATGGCCTTCCTCCAGCTCCCAGCAGTGCTCAGTCACAGCATTGTTCACCGATCCAGAGTCACCCTTCTCCTTTAACAGTGTCTCCGAGTCAGTCACAGTCAGCACAGCAGTCTGTGGTGGTGTCTCCCCCACCATCTCATTCACCAAGTCAGTCTCCTACTATAATTATCCACCCACAAGCACTTATTCAGCCACACCCTCTGGTGTCATCAGCTCTCCAGCCAGGGCCAAATTTGCAGCAATCTGCTGCTAATCAGGTACAACCTCCAGCACAGCTCAACCTTCCATCCCATCTTCCACTTCCAGCTTCCCCTGTTGTACACATTGGCCCCGTTCAGCCATCTGCCTTGGTCTCCCCAGGCCAGCAGATCGTTTCTCCAACATCACACCAGCAATATTCAACCCTGCAGTCATCTCCAATCCCAATTGCAACCCCTCCACAGATGTCGACATCTCCTCCAGCTCAGATCCCACCACTGCCCTTGCAGTCAATGCAGTCCTTACAAGTGCAGCCTGAAATTCTGTCCCAGGGCCAGGTGTTAGTGCAGAATGCTTTGGTGTCAGAAGAGGAGCTTCCAGCTGCAGAAGCTTTGGTCCAGTTGCCATTTCAGACTCTTCCTCCTCCACAGACCGTTGCGGTAAATCTACAAGTACAGCCACCAGCACCTGTTGATCCACCAGTGGTAAGCCCTTGGAAGCTCTTTGACTTTCTTGCTGAACTGAAAGTAAAAGCTATTTTCTCCCACACTATTATATTGCTAAATCTAAATGCCTACCAATTTAAAAAAGCTTGAAATTTCTATGTGTCAGTATTCTGACATACTATATGGGCACACACACAAAAAAATGCCATTTGTTTTAGTATGGTTGCATGCTTGATAATTTGTGGTGGTTTTTAAAGTCCCTCGTTAATTTTATTACTATTTAAACAAATCCATCTGCTATCTTTACAGAGTTGATTTTTTTTCCCCAAGGGAATGCATTTGAACCAGTGTCATCTGCACAAAGTTTTTTCTCTTAAGGTGATTATCCTTCATAGATCCCTTCTGTTGGCTTGTATGTTTTTAAAGGTATGATTTATCTAGCTGACCTTTTTGGTTGTGTGCATTCTGAAGTCCTGGGCCTTGAGGGGATTTTATCCCAAGGTGGAGGAGGTATGCTTATATATTTTTCATACAACTGTATTTTGGCAATAAAATTTTATTGAAAATTTTGTTATAGGCAATAGTGCAAATTTGCGAACATTGCAGACTATCAGAACACTTGATATTAGCCAAAAGGCTGAGAAGTGATATCAGAATTATTAAACTTCTGATTTCCTCTCTTTATTAAGCCTACAGGAAAATATATACTTAAAATATTGCTCATTGAAAAAGTTAAAAAAAATCTAAGTTGAATTCTGAGGATGAAAAAAAAAAGCCACTGAAAGAAGTTTTAAGTAATTAAGCTTGTGGTGAAATAATCCTGTGTTACCTAGAGAGGAAAATTAAACACTCCAGAATTTACAAAAAAAAGTTGAGTTTCAGTGGTTAGAATGATCAGATCAGATTTATAATTTCTGAGAAAAATTTTCCTAATGGGAAGTTTTTTATTTAGCCTCTTTGAAAAGATTGTTTCAACTTAAAGGTTCAGAGAGAAAGGAAGAATTTCAAAGTCTGTTCTTTCATATGATTCAAATTTATAATTATTGTCATTTAACGTGATCTTATTAGGCATAAAGAAATTAAGTTTCACTTCTTTTATTCAAAACAAGTTGACAAATGGCGCAATGAACAAAGGAAATAAGTTTTCACTCATGGAATTGGGTTTGAAGCGTTTACAGTGGATATTGTTAGAAAAGAATACTTAGAAAGCATATAGTACTCTTAAATCATATTTAATATAGTTCTATTTTCATTTTCTAGCTCAGCTATTTGTTTTGTTCTTTATTATTATGTCCTTTATTATTTATTTTTATTTCATTTGAAAGAGAGAGAGAGATAGAAATGAAGACAGGTTGATCTTCATCTGCTGGTTTACTCAAGTGATGATGGGCAACAGCAACGCCCGGGCCAGAGCAAAGACAAGGAGCCTGTATCATGAGCTAGGTCTTCCACATGGTTGGCAGCAACCTAAGTACCAGGTTCCTAACCTGCTGTGTCACCAACAGAGTCAGTGCCTTGAGCTCCAGCGGTTCACTTCAAATCTAGCTCCCTGCTGACCACATGGGAAAACAGTGCGAGATGCCCCTGTACTCATGTGGGGGACGTAGCTGAAACTCCTTGCCTTGGCCTGTCCTAGTCCCAGCCATTGATGCCATGTGAGAAGTCAATCAGTGGATGGAAGCTCTCTCTCTGTTTCTCTTCACTGTAACTGCCTTTCAAATAAGTGAATAAATCTTTAAGGAAGAAATAACGGAGTTTGAACCAGGCACTCCAATAATGAAAGCATCTCATTGGGTGCCTTTACTGCTCTGCCAAATATCCACCTCAGTGATTTGTTTTTTAACAAGTAAGTCTTCTACAAGTTCTGTTTTTCTGAATTTTTATTAGGAGAACTTTGGAGGAGGATATTTAAGAGAGAAATACAATACAAATGAATACTTTTAGTAATGAAATTCAGGCTGAAAATACTTAAGTTTCTCTTTTGTTCTATCCTGTTTTGTTTTTTAAAATATCTCATATTCACAAGTTTTTTTCACCATAAAACTAGTATCTTGCTCTGCTTTCAGTGACATGGTCTCTGTGCTTGCTGTAGATGCTTCCTTTCGTTTGAAAGATTTAGTTTGGAAGGCAAAGTTACAGAGAAAGAGGAAAAGGGAGAGAGAAATCTTCCATGTGCTGGTTAAGCCCCCATCCCCTATTACCACACGTCCAGGGCTATGCCAGGCGGAGCACAGGAGCCAGGAGTTTCATTTAGATCTTGCATGTGGGTGCAGGGGCTCAATCACTTAGGCCATCTTCCTGCTGCCTTCCCAGATAAACTAAGAGGGAGCTGGATCAGAAACGGAACATCCGGGACTCAAACTGGGGTCAGTATGAGATGTCAGCATCTCAGGCTGTGGTTTAGCTCGCTGTGCCACAATGCCTACCCATAGATGTTTCCATATTACCTTTTTATCTTTCTTTCAGTAATATAGCTTTGTTTATTAAATTGCTGCATATTTTCTTTTCCTTTCAGCCGAGTTTATTTTTACCATCTATGTACAATTCTTCACATATTACATATTCCTAATTATTTTAAATAACCATAGGGAGAAATATTTAAGAGATGTGAAATTATCTAGATAAAGGGGAATTGTCAATGTAAAATCAATGATTTAAAAAAAGGTATATTTAAAAGCAAGATTTTTTTTTACATAGGTGTAAGTGCGTTATGTTGAGAGTAGATATTGTAGAACTAATAAACAAATGTTCCTCAGTTTATTTAGGAAAGGGAGACAGATGGGAATAATGGACTTTATTGAGGTAAGTTTGGCAGTCTTTGTTATTTTTAGAAGAGAAATAGAAATTATGATGTGTGATTTCCTAATGATCTGGTGAGCAGAACCTCCACTTTGCTTTTTTGAATATTTGAGTTGCTGCATTTTTTTTGCGCTGATTGTGACAGATTTGTTTTTGCTTACTTCTTTTTCCTATTTTTTCTTTACACAATTGTACCATAATGAATGAATAGCATTTTATAGTATTCCTTGATGGATTAATTCAAAATATACTTTCCATCCTTTATTTTAAAAAAATAAGCTTATTATTTAAAAAATAAAGCAATAACTCTGTGCATGGTAAACTTTGATTCTTTTAAAGAAACCATGGCAGATATTTGAAAAACATGTGATAGCATAGAGGTTAAAGAGTTTCAGCATTTTAAGAATTATATTCTTTGGGGGCAAAGTATTACTTTATACTGAAGTATTACTATATACTAAACTGAACTGGTTGATGGAGCCATATTCACTTAACTACCCTGAGTTAACATCCCTGCTACTCAGGTGGTTAATCAGAGCTGCTGCAGGCATTTGCAAGAACTAGACAGTTGATGGTGGTGTTAACCCCAGACATTTTAGTGGACAGTTTTCCCTATATTAAGCACTATTTTTTTTAAGCTATAATTTTTTTAGTTATAATTTTAGGAAAGGTGTCAGCTGTCACTGCTGCCCTGTGTAATAATGGATGGCTGTTTTCATATGTGAAGTATAGATATGAAGCAAAATAATATATCCTGCTGAAGTAGATTTCCTGATGCAGACTAGTCAGCAAACAACTGAAAACTGTTAGCAACGTGGGCAGATTTGAGTCCACAGGAGTGGATAATGTATTTGATATAACGTCATCAGTAATAGTAGGATTGTTTTTTAAAATGGAAAAATATTTATTTTAATTTTAGAACTATTGCCTGCTAGATATTTCTTTATGAATGAAATTTTTCATTCCTGTTGTAGCACATGACTTATGCTGGTTTCAGAAGCTTATGCTGGTCTTAGAAGTCTTGGTCACTTTTATATTTGATTTTACATACTTCATCAATTTTTTCAGTAGTTTAGTTGATACACTGTTACATGTTAAAATTTTTTTGTGAATGTTGTTTGAAGGGGCTTTTTTGTTTCACATTTATTAAAATATCAGTCATTTTCATTAACTATCCTTAAAGAGATTCAGAGTCTGGTGAATTTAAGAACTTTTGTAAATAAAAGGGAAGTGAACTATTTTTGTGGCTTCGTTTTTGATGATTAATGATATTTCATAAATAGTGGTTATATAAATAATTAATTATAATGAAATAGTTGTGTCAATTTCTAGAAGTATCTTTTGAAATTTAAGCCTTACATTTATGAACTGTCAAAGTTAGTTATTTCTAGTCATATAGCTCTTTGAATCCACCTTGCAAGTCTTGTTCTTACAATTGAATGATATGGTGTCATATAAAGCTTATTTTGTTCCACACCTGTGGAATAATATTAAATAACTGACATCAGTGTGTTTAGTTGCTTAGAGAGAAAATTTTTGTTTTAAGCTATTTTCTTGTTATGATATTAGCATATGATTTTTGTTAGATTTTTGAGAACAGAAAATATATAGCTGCCTATTTTTTGGCAGACACTTTGATGTCACTTTTCATAATTTAATTTTAGTTCATATAAAAATAAAAGGAGAGTCTGAGATGGTTGTGTTAGTATTACATTTCCTCAGCCTATTAAAAATATTTGTACCTTTGATTCATGAAAATTAAAAGTTAGCAGAGGCAACAGTGGAATTCCTGAAATAGTTGCTTGAGTGTATAAAATTAAACCTTTTTTTTGTCAAAGTTGAAAATACATGTAGCGTTAACCCTTCTCTTTTTGGAAACCCCAGCAATTTTTGACTTATATAGCCGACCCACAAAGTATTATCAAATACTATGGAAAACTTCATTTGAGTGATTTTAAAATCTTTCCTTTAAGCCTGTCAGAATAGTTCATTTTTTCTTATTTTGTAGCATTTTATTTAGAATTTAACCTTTAAAACTAAGTTGGGGACTGTCTTTTAGCTACCTTTATCAAATGTAGTTCTGGAAGCATTTTAACGCAGCGTGCTTTGTCATTGCAGGTTTATCAGGTGGAAGATGTGTGTGAAGAAGAAATGGCGGAAGAGACGGATGAATGCGTGCGAATGGACAGGACTCCGCCACCACCCACTTTGTCCCCAGCGGCTGTCACTGTGGGCAGAGGAGAGGATCTGACTGCTGAACATCCTTTGTTAGGTGAGGAAATACCAAAATCTACAGGAATTTTCCCCTTGGCTTAATGTTAGCAATGAAAAAAAAAATGTTATTTTCTTGTTGTACCTGGTATTAAACTGCTATTGTAGTTTATTGCAGCAAAAGGTAGGTTAGATTCCAACTCTTTTTTTTTTAATGAAGAAATTGGTTAATTAGTAAATAATAGCCAAGTAATAACTTTGAAATACATAGTGGGAGGGAAGCTTGTGCTTTCAAAAGTGTTTAATATCATCCAAATGAAAAAGATACCATTTCAGTCTTCTGATGCTGAGTTGTTTTTACTAACCTGTCTCATGTGCTTGTTCAGAGTCTTGGGTTGATTGGTTTGTAGCTTAAAAATCAGTCCATAGCTGATTTTGAATTGCACCTTCTAAATGCCATAATGCATTCTTTTCTCAAAATTGATGTGTTTCAGACTGAATGAATGCTTTTAACAGTGTTCTGGAACATTGTTCAAATATGTTTTTGGACATAAACTTTTGAATTCTTATTCGCTACTTCAGTGCTACTTTTGTGTTCAAATAAATCTCCTGTACATTCGTCTTCAAATTTTCAAAGTTTTTGTGACACTACCTTTTAGCAAAGCATTAGTCTAACCTATAGTCTAATGCTTGAGCTCTAAAACAGAAGAATTTCATTGTAACTTTAAAATTTTATGAGGATATTGTTTTCATTTAAATTTATTTTTAACATCTATTTGAAAGAGAGATCTTTCATCTGTTTGTTCGTTGCCTGATGCCTGCAACAGCATGGCAGGGTCAGGCTGAAGCCAGAACCTGTAGCTGTATCCTTTCAGGTCCTGCATGGTAGTGGCAGGGACCCAAGTGTTAGAATGGTCACCTGCTGTTCTCCAGGATATACATTCATAGGAAGGAGAGCTGGAGCTCAATTCCAGGCATTCTGATATGGAATGCTGGTATCCCAAGCCATGCTAGTTCTCTGCCCTGTATATTTTACTCAGATTGAGACTGTCAGACTATAGCTCTGTATTCAGGCCTTTTCTATTGTGTATTTTAATTTTATCTTAAAAAAGGGTTTGTTTATGGGGCCTGCATGGTAACATAACAAGCTAATCCTCTGTGTGCTAGCGCCAGCTTACCATATGGACACTAATTCATGTCTTAGCTGCTGCACTTCCCACCCAGCTCTCTGCTTATGGCCTGGGAAAGCAGTCGAGGGTGGCCCAAATTCTTGGGCTTTTGTCATCCATGTGAGAGGCGTAAAAGAAGCACCTGGTTCCCAACTTTGGAACAGATCAACTCTGGTCATTGCAACCATTTGGGAAGAAAAGCAGCAGATGTAATACCTGTTTGTCTCTGTAAACTCTGCCTTTCAGATAAAAATAAATATTTAAAAGAATTTATTTATTTACTTTGAGAGAGAGCGCAAACACATGATCTTCCATCTACTGGTTCACTCCCCAAATGACCGCAATGGTCAGTACTAGGTCAGGCCAGGGGCTTCATCTGAGTGTCCTACATAAGTGGCAGAGACCCAAACACTTGGCTCATCTTTCATTGCTTTTCCCAGGCAACAGCAGGAAGCTGGATGCAGGGTGGAACCACTGGGACTCAAATTGGCACTCATATAGAGTGCTGGCATTGCAGGCAGGTTTGCTCACTGTGCCACAATTCCAGCTGCAATACTGTCTGTTTTCATGTGGCCCAATAAGATGTTTTGAATTTTTGATTGGTCAAAAGAAAACGAAACGTAACAGCTCACATGATATGAAAACTACATGGCTTTTGAATTTCATTGTTAATACATACAACTATTGTTCTCTGAAATTACAGCAGTAGTTGTTTTTTCAGAGTGTATCAGTGGCTGTTTTTGTGCTAATGGACACAAAACTCAGTGGTTGCACAGACCATCTTCCCTGAGAACTTGCTGACCCTTGTTTAGACAATGCAATCTTGGTTCAGGCAATGTTAATGCAGTCCATACTACTGAATATCTCCTGGCCATCGTGATCATTTTCAGTTAAGCACCAGTGTAATTGGCATGAAAACAAACTAATATGATACTGATCTTGTCTGCTACCAAGGCAACCCTTGCCTCTTTTCTTTTTTCTTTTTTAATTTATTTTTTATTGATTACATTGCATTATGTGACACAGTTTTATAGGCTCTGGGATTCCCCCTTTCCCTCCCCAAAACCTGCCCCCCCCCCATGGTGGATTCTTGTTTCATTACTACAGTTCAAATTCAGCTGAGATTCTTTCCTTGCAAGCATCTACAAAGCATAGAGTCCAGCATCTTATTGTCCAGATAAGTTCAACGGTTTCTTGGGGAGACCGTCTCTGGTCTGAAGGTAGAGCTGACAGAGTATCATCCCAATCAATTAAAAACCCTGACATTACATCAATAACAATTTATAACATAATGGAATTAGTTGACATGGTATTATGTAACCAGCATGTTAAAAGAGAAAGAGAATAAAAAAAAGAGTGCAAGTCCTGAACCACATCCTATGGCTTCTACATTGACATTACAATTATTAGTTTATATACAACTGGGTTTATACACCTTAAAATGGCTATAGATTACTATTCAGCTGTCTCATGTCTATTTTAATTTTAGCATTTAGCAGTTCATAGCATTGAAGCACGATTTTGCAGAACCTAGCTGTTTTTCGGGTAGTCTAACTCTATAACTCTAACAAGACATATGTCAACAGTTTAGGTGAACAGTTTTAGGAGGGGTGTGCAGAGAAATCTTCAATACCGTAGTGAGGAGTAACTAATCTATGTGTCCTACCCAGTGAGTTATAAGTGCATCCTCACTGCCCGTTTTCTATTTCTAAGCTTTCCTTGTTGTTCTTTATCTATTCTAGGGGGTTTTTTGTTTGTTTATTTTGTTTATTTGTTAGTTTGTTTTGGGGGGTTTCTGGAGCGATCCTGATGGTCATTACGAGAGAGGGTGGGGACCCAAAGTTGGAACCAGGCAAGAACCAGAGAAAGCTCCTCCCCCTAGTCCCAAAGGAAGTTTACTGTTTTGTTTCTGCGGACCACACAGTGCTCCTGGTTGCCGTTCCGATGACCTTGGATCCTGCAAGGCAGGATTTGGGCTCCTTCCATCCCATGTGGGAGATCCAAGTGGAGGTGGGTGACCTCAGCGTTCTCAGCCTCTGAAGGCACTCCAATTCCCCGTGGTCTCCTTGGCGGTTGGGATGTAGTCCTCGGAGCTCGTACTGATAGTCCTTAGTGAGGATCTGGGAGTCTTCAGGGTTGCAATACAAGCCTCCTCCTGTCTGCCTGCTCCACTCTGGGGTCCCCCCTGCTCTGTCCTTGCCCCTTTTCTTCAGTATGTCACATCCTTTCCCTTCTCTCAAGCTCTGATTCTATTACTATTAATCTGAATCTCCAAAGAGCATAGCAGGGGAATTTTTTTTTAAACTTTTTCTCTCTCCTGAGAAATAGAAAGTGTTTAGTAAATAAAATTATATAAAAAGCTTAAGACAGTTTCTATGTTTAGTACCTCAAAAGAGCCTTAACAAAGTCTATCAAATTTTTTTAAAACAGAAAAGGATTAGTGTTGCTGCAAATATCCTAGATTTTTTATTTAAGGATAGAAATAAAGTTTAATTGAAATTAAACTAGCATTGTGATTGTAAGTTAGTTATAGAATAAGCATGGTGGTACTCAAAGGAAGCAGACTTTTTTGAAATATTGGAACACAAGAATGCCTTTACTTTGTTCTTGGGGAGTATAGTCTGAGAGGCTGTCGAGCACATCCTTTGGCTAAACTGGCTAACAATAGTATAGATTTTTGAATCTTCATTTAATTTCTCTTGATATTTGTCATTGTGCATTTCCATATGCATGGAAGAGGAGATGCACAAGTTTTATTTAGAATAACTTTCATCAAATTGAGAATTAAATCAAGGTGGAAAAATAGGCTTGATTCCATTTAGGAGTCAGTTTTTGTAATTCTGTAACAATCCTTTATAAGTAAAATGCATCCATGCAACAAAGCAAAAATGCTCATAATTCTTGCTCAGGAAATGGGACTGAATAGACAGACCAGCCTGAGGCAAAATCATATCAGTTAACTTGAATTTTCTCTCACACCTGTGTTAAATCTAGAGGATATAATAATTGTGTTTCCTATTGCCATATAATGATGTTTTTCAGGTTGTTGGTTATTATTATCTTATTATTGACTGATAAATGATTGCTATTAGCTTCTTTAGAAAGTAGTGTAGATCTGTTAGGATTCTGTAAATGTAAGATGTGTATGCATAATAAAATGATGGGCATTTAGAACAGTGGTTGAGAGAGTGCTTGGGTTGCCCTCGTTTCATTTTGCAGTACTGGAGTCTAAGTCTTGTCTACTGACAAGTGTCCTGGGAAGCTGAGGTTTTGGCTCAGATATTTGGATCTCTGACCGCATGTGGGACACCTGCTTGAATTCTGGAGTCTTGGCTGTGTTCTGGCCCATTCCCAGCTGTGTGGATATTTAGGAAATCTTTCCTTCTCTTTCTGCCTCTTCCCTTCCTCTTTCCCTCTCCCTCCCTCCCATCCTCCTCCTGCCTTCTTACCCTTCTCCTTTCCTCTCTGTCCCTCTCTCCCATCTTCTCTATCTCCCTCCCCCGTCATTCTCTATTTCTCTTTCTTCCCACTCCCATCCTTTTTTCCTTTGCCTTTCAAGTAAATCATACACAAAGCGGTAATTATTACATAAACCAATTTACACTTAGTGTAAGGTTCTAGTCCATTTTGTGCTAATGCAGCAAAATATTACAAGTAGAGTAATTTATAATAGGCTACTTGTAGGGATAAATGTGTTCCAGCATTTAACCTAAAGAACCTGATAATGAATGTTCAGCAAGTTTTTTCTCAGACGTCTTCACTTATCTGATATTCCTAAATATCAATCAGTTAATTTTATCTTTCCTCTCTTGTTCAGGCAGTAAAGGGTTGGTGATACCAAATGGGTACAGTCTGTCACAGCTGATCATTTCTGTCTTGTTATACTCCTCAGAAATGGAAGGGAGGGAATCATGGTGGTTTAGCCCAACATTTTGTACTTGACTATGCTGTGTGAACCTCAAAACTAACGATTATGGAGCTCTGAAGAATTATTAACAACAAGAACATTTGTGTGAGGATTTGGAGGTAGTCTTGTGCTTGAAGTTATGGGTAATAATCTCAACTTAATTTCTAAAAAAATATATGTATATATATTTTTTAATTGTATAAGTATCTTTCCTGGACAAACTATGTGGGATATATCATTAGGAACATATGGGATTTAATTTCTATGTATCTTAAATTTGAAAAATGAAATTTTAATAATTGTTAATAGGACCCGGCGCGGTGGCGCAGTGGTTAAGGTCCTCGCCTTGCATGCCCAGGATCCCATATGGGTGCCGGTTCTATCCCAGCAGCCCCCGCTTCCCTTCCAGCTCCCTGCCTGTGGCCCGGGAAAGCAGTCAAGGACGGCCCAAAGCCTTGGGACCCTGCACCCGCATGGGAGACCCAGAAGAGGCTCCTGGCCTCTGACCGGCATAGCATCGGCCGTTGTGGCTCACTTGGGGAGTGAATCATCGGACGGAAGATCTTCCTCTCTGTCTCTCCTCTCTGTATATCCGCCTTTCCAATGAAAAACTAATAAAAATAAATCTTTTTAAAAAAATAATTGTTAATAAATTGATCATCTAAAACATTTTCATACCTTATCCCAGTGGGTTTTTAAAAATTTTTAACAAAGTTAGCTATTGTACAGAATTGGCAGTTAGCAAGGTGCGAGAGAAGTGCTTCAGTCTAGTGTGAACTGCCAGTTCATTTTCTTTTTTTTCTTTTAAAGATTTATTTATTTTTATTACAAAGTCAGATATGCAGAGAGGAGGAGAGACAGAGAAAGATCTTCCGTCCGATGATTCACTCCCCAAGTGAGTGCAACAGCTGGTGCTATGCCGATCCAAAGCCAGGAGCCAGGAACTTCTTTCCAGGTCTCTCACACAGATGCAGGGTCCCAAAGCTTTGGGCCATCCTTGACTGCTTTCCCAGGTCACAAGCAGGGAGCTGGATGGGAAGTGGAGCTGCTGGGATTAGAACCGGCGCCCATATGGGATCCTGGCGTGTTCAAGGCAAGAACTTTAGCCACTAGGCCACGGTGCCAGGTCCCTGTTAGTTCATTTTCAAAATGGCCTGAGCAGCCAAGGTGGGTTGAAGCTAAAGCCCCAGAACTCCATTGGCATCTTCCACATGGGTGGCAGCATCTGCTGCTTTTCCAGGCACATTTTCAGGAGGTTGGGTACGAAGCAGAGCTGTCGAACTCAAAGTGGGACTGATAGGGCATAAAGATGTCCTAGTCTGCGCTTTAACGCCTGTATCACAATACTAGCCCAATTGTGGCAAGGTTTTTTTTTTTTTTGAGATTTATTTATTACTTATTTATTATCCAGTCAGAGTTAGAGAGGGAGACATAGAGAAAGGTATTCCATCTGCTGCTTCACTCCGTAAATGGCTGCAATGGGTGGAACTGGGCCAATTTTTGAAGCTGGAAACCAGGACCTTCTTTTGGGACTCCCATGTGGGTGCAGGGGCTGAGGGACTTGGA
Source organism: Ochotona curzoniae (assembly GCF_017591425.1). Taxonomy (NCBI): domain Eukaryota; kingdom Metazoa; phylum Chordata; class Mammalia; order Lagomorpha; family Ochotonidae; genus Ochotona; species Ochotona curzoniae. Next base: position 29,482,157 of record NW_024467096.1, read on the forward strand.
TCATCCTCTTGCTTTTCCAGTTTCACTAACGGGGAGTTGGCTCAGAAGTGGAGCATCTGTGATTCCGACCACTGCCATCATATGATGTTGGCGCCATAGGCAGTATCCTTACCCATTATGCTACTGCTCCCTTCCTGGTGGCAGCTTTTAAACCAAAGGTTTTAGTGGTGCATTTTGAGCAAATTACCTTTTGTAAAGTAGGATGCCCAGTTTCTATATTTAAAGATTATTGTACAGATTAAGTAAGTTCTTAGAGCGGGTTTTGGAAACATTATTAATTGAAAGGACTTATACTTGAATTCTGTTTTGTATTTGGGCAAAATACTGGAGATCAAAGATTGACTTATTTCTCCCCTCCTCCCCAGAGCAAGTGGAATTACCTGCTGTAGCGTCGGTCAGTGCTTCAGTAATTAAATCTCCATCAGATCCCTCTCATGTCTCCGTTCCTCCACCTCCGCTCTTACTTCCGGCTGCTACCACGAGGAGTAACAGTGCGTCTCTGCCCAGTGGCATGCCCAACGTGGAAAACAAGCCTCCCCAGGCTATTGTGAAGCCGCAGATTTTGACCCATGTTATTGAAGGCTTTGTTATTCAGGAGGGCTTGGAGCCATTCCCAGTAAGTAGCATTCACACTTCTTAAAAAAAAATATACTCATTTAATATTATTTTAAAGTTATCTCTTTTATGCTTCTCTTATAAAGTACTTGTATTTTATTTCAGGAAGTTGTCAGTTTTTCTGTAGAATTTATTGTACATCCATCACGTGTTTCCAGGTATATTTCTAGAATTTTATGTTAGCTATTTAGATGTGTATGAAATAAAAAATTTCAGGTTATAGGTTAGTAAACTTACAGCCATGCTTTAGAGAAATGTGGTTAGTAGCTTAGTCCATTGAAGTAAACTTTTATTTTCTTTTTAGGGGTACTGAAGTGATTAAGTGTATTATTTTTAAAAAATATTTATTTATTTTTGTTGCAGAGCCAAATATACAGAGAGGAGGAGAGACAGAGTTTATTGTTGATATTTTCTTTGTGTGGCAATGATATGGAAAATACTGAAGTGTGTGAAGGAAAAATGCTGTAGAGTTTAGAAGGTATTCTTTGAGTAATATTTTCTGAAGTTTATAAAACCTAATCCCCAAAGACATTGATAGCTACTGCCTGAAATTTTCAAGATTGGGCCAAGCTACTGAAATACTTACAGTATAAGGTAATATAATTTGTATTAATTGTGAATATAAGGAATTGCTGAGCTTAAGACTTTAAGGCTACTTAACCCAAATTAAGATGCTAGGTGAAATTTGACAGGCTGTCATTCTACTGGTGACCAAACGTGAGCATTTATGTTCAGATCGCTTAACTTTGTTAAGGAGTAAAATAATTACTTACTCAGTAAGTGGGTCTGGTCAGTTGAATTAAGTGAATTATCACAGTTATCATTCCCTCTAAGGGATTTTCTTTCTAGAAATTATTTTCTTCTCTTTTAAAGGTGAGCCGTTCATCGTTGTTGATAGAACAACCTGTGAAAAAAAGGCCTCTTTTGGAGAATCAGGTGATGAATTCTGTGTGTGTTCAGCCAGAGCTACAAAATAATACAAAACATGCAGACAATTCGTCTGACACAGAAATGGAAGACATGATCGCTGAAGGTTTGTGGATTTCACTTGAGATGTCCTTTACTTTAACTTTCTTTGCGTACAAATAATGTAATCTTTATTCTGTACTTATAAGTTATTTGCTTATATCCTTAACAATTATGTAGTTTGACTAGAAAATAATGGGGAGGCTAACCACATTTTTAATGGTCAAATAACTAATGGAATAAGATGGGTGATATATATTTTTTTTAGATTTTATTTTTGATAATAGTCACATAGTTGATTAGGGGAAAATGGGTGAGACCCCTGAATCCACACTTTCCCTTCGCTCTTCCTGTATCTGAGTGAAAGGGAGAGACAGGGGAGAAGCCACACCCGCCTCCCAACCGCCCTAGCACCCGGGGATGGGGAGCGGCCACCTAACACCATCCTGAAGTCCCTGATGCGGAGCATGCCCCAGGGACCCTGCTCCAAGTAGGTTCGATAGTTCTGAAATGCTGTGGATGTCACAGATGCAAGGATGAGAATATCCTTCCAAGATCCATTGGTTGACACAATCCAACTCCAAGACTCCTTTGGCCAGACATTCATTCATGCTTCCCTGGGGTGGTTGATCAATTTGTACTGTCCCCCTTCCTCCACCCTGGCACCAGGTGTCCTTTGCAGACTCCAGTGGTCTGACCCATCTTGCATGTGCTTCTGGGCATGCCTTTCACTGTTCCATCAAAGCCACTGAGGAGGTCCGGCTGTGACAGATGTACTGCATTGTCAAACCACAGGTCCTGGCACTCCCCCGATAGTTGGAGTCGTAAGTCCAGTGGTTCAGTTGGGGACCTCCCCAAAGAAATCTCATCTGAGGTGATTTCAGACCTATTTCTTGTGTGTGAGCCCACCTGTGCAGGGTTCAGTTCATTCTGTTACCCACATCAGCCTGCTTCTTCACTGGTAATTGTAATTGCTAGGTCAGCTCTATCTCTAGCCTCATTTCTTACGCAAACCAATGGGTGCTGTGGCCCAGCCCAACCCTGCCCTCCATAATCAGTCTTCACATATACCATTGGGAGCTGTAGCCCAGAGTGACCCCCCAATTATCCCCACTGGACTGGCCCCTAACCCTGGTTTCTGTATCTACCAGCATGTGCAGTGGACAGGTCCACTCTGTCTTGCCTCTTATTCAGGTCTTGTATACATAATTGGACCTTGACGTCTAACTCATCCCAACTGACTCCACCATCTGGCCCACACTTATGCCAGCAGCTGCCACCACTTATCCAGCCAGGTCCACTTCCAGGTCAGGTTCTCATGCTCACCAGTGGGAGTTGCAGCCCATCAGAGGGGTGCCCACAGTTGCCTATGGGGCCCACTCCCATACCTGGATCTTGCACTCTCCAGGTGATTCTGCAGTCTAGCTTGACAGGCCCTGCTTCCTGTTCCAGCACTTGCCGACTGATGTTGCATTGAAGCCCAGAATGCCCGCCCTTATTCTGGTTCATGCCTGTACCAGTAGTGGATATAGTGAGTAGGTCCAGCCTAGCTCTCACCCTGTCCAGTTCACATGCAGGCCAACAAGTGTTGTAGCTCTTCCCAGCTTGTTCTGCCCCCAATCCCAGCTCTCAATTCATCATCAGCAGCAGTGCCCAACAGGTCAGTCCCTACAGCTTCCCTTCCCAGCACTACCCTTTCTAAGGTCTTGCATGTGCTGGTGGGTGCCACAGGCCAGTCTGACATGGTCCATCTCACCTTGGCATTTGCCATTGGGTGTTGTAACCTGGCCTGGCCCAGTCTGCCCCCAGTTTCAACTTGTGCTGGTGGGTTCTGCTGCCCAACCTGACCCAGCCAACTCCTAGTGCTGGTCCTAATGTTTACTGCCTGGTGCTGTGGCCTGGCCTAGCTTGTCCCGAACTCTGTCCTGGTTTTCAGATTTGTCAGTGGGTGTTATGAACTGGCCCAGCCTGACCCACCCCCAGACCTGGGCTACATGTATGCCAGTGGATAATGTTACCTGGCCTGGACTCAGCTGCTCTTTACTTTGGTGCTTGAGCTCACCTACAGGGACTGAATCTCGACAAAGGAGTTCCCCAAGCCTCTCAATCACATTTTTTCGCAGTAGCAGCTCTCTCACACACTGGAGGATCCTTGTCCCAGGCTAACTTGGTCCACCTCCTATCATGGCAGGAGCAGTGGCCCTGCCTGATAGGCTCACACCCATTCCTTTTCTTGCTTTTGGGAGCTATGGCCCAGTCACACCTGGTCCACACTTAGAGCTCTCATGTGGCTCAATGAAAGCCATGACCCAAGCTAGCGCATCATACACCCATCCTGGCTCTCAAAGCACCACTGTGTGCTGGAGTCTAACCCACTCTGATACACCCCAGATATGCAGAGAAAGGAGGAGAGAGAGGGCAATCTTCTGTCTAATGATTCACTCCCCAAATGACCACAACGGCTGGTGCTGTGCCAATCCAAAGCCAAGAGCCAGGAACTTCCTCCAAGTCTCCCACGTGGGTGCAGGTTCCCAAGACTTTGGGCCGTTCTCAACTGCATTCTCAGGCCACAAGCAGGGAACTGGATTGGAAGTGGAGTTGCCGGGATTAGAACCAGAACCCATATGAAATCCTGGTGCTTGCAAGGCTGGAATTTTAGCTGCTAAGCCACTGCACTGGGCCCAATGGGTGGTAATTTTTACAGTGTCTTTGACTTTACAAGGAATGGAGGTGGAGAAAAGGTCCATCATATATGAGAGAAAATTTTGAATTTTAGAATAAAAATAAACAATCCTTTATTTTTAAAAACATGATGTTCAAACATTAATCAGTTTGTATTAGAGTTTGGTTAAAGTGTAGAGTTTCAAGATTATTGTATTTTATTTGTCTGAAAGATTTACTTATTATGAGAAGGAGGAGAAACAGAATGAGAACACTGCCTGAGTGGCTGCAACAGCCAGGGAAGGGCCAGCCCAGTGCCAGGAACCTGGAATTTCATCTGGCTCTTCCACATGGGTGGCAGTGCCTGAGGCTTTGGGCCACTTCTACTGCTTTCCCAGACCCATTCACAGGGATTTAGATTGAAAGTTATCATCTGGGAATCAAACTGGTACCCATATGGGATGCTGGTGTCCCAGGCAGCGGCTTAACCTGCTGTAATACAATGCTGATCCCATGGGTTTTAGACTTTCAATGTTCTGATGTTTGGTAATAAGTGAATATAACACTTATATTAGGTATATGCTTTTTAATCAGTGGTAAATACATTTGTTTGAACAGAAATATAATAGTGGCTCTCCTTAACATGAAAAAATTCTTTCTTTTTTCTTTTTTTTTTTTTTCTTTTAAAAATAATCTTACTTAGTTAATTAGGGTATACAGGGTCAAGGGCTACAGGAAAGTGGGTAATACCATTGTTTCCACACTAATATCAATTTCCCCCCTGTATCTGAGGTCAGGGGAGAAACAAAGGGAAAAGCCCAATCAAACCTCCCACCCATCCCAGGTCCCCTGTGTGGGGCATGCTCTGAGGGTCCTGCTCAAGCAGTTTTGATAGTTCAACAGTTCTGAATTTCTGCCAGTCTTGCCCTTCCAAGCATGATGAAATCTCTTCAGAATCCACGGGCTGACATAGTCTCTTCATGGTTGGGGTTCTGAGATCAGCAGTTCAGTTGGAGGGATCTCCAAAAAAACTTTGTCTGAGGTAATCCCAGACCTGATTCTTGTGTGAGTTTGCCAGTACAGGGTCCAGCAGAGTCTGTCGCTCCAGTCAGCTTATGCACATGTTGTGGTTGCAATTGCTGGGTCAGTTCTGTTTCCAGCCCCATCATCCACTTGAACCAATGGGTATTGTAGTTTAGTTCGATCCTGCCCACTTCATATTCGGCTCTCATGCAAACCAGTGGGAGCTGCAGTCTAGTTGGGCCATCTCCCCATAACCCCCACCAGACCTGCCCTGACCCTGGTTCTCATGCTTGCCACTATGTACAGCAGACTGGTCCAGTCTGTCCCACATCCCATTTAGCTCTCCTACATGTCAATGGGCATTGAAGCCTAGTTCAACCCAATCAGCCTTACTATCCAGCCCACACACATGCTGGTGGGTACCTTTCTATTTAGCCACTCCCTACCTTGGTTTTTTTGTTTGTTTGCTTTTGTTTTTCAAAAAATTTATTATATATGCATATAATAAATCTATATAAACATATAAATTTATAAATATAAGTATATTTGTTTATTTATTTGTTTTTACTGGAAAGGAAGATTTATACAGAGAAGGAAAGACAAAGAGAACGGTCTCCCATCTGCTGATTCCCTCCCCAAATGACTGCGAGGCCAGAGCTGATCTGATCCAAAGCCAGGAGAATAGGAGCTTCTTCCAGGTCTCCCACGAGGTGGCAGAGTCCCAGGGCTTTGGGCCATCTTTCTCTGCTTTCCCAGTCCACAAGCAGTGTGCTGGATGGGAAGTGGAGTATCAGGACTGGAATTGGCTCCCATGTGGGATCCTGGCACTTGCAAGACGAATCTCTCTGTTCCTGTTCTAAACAGAATCATCACTCATGTTGTAATTCTCTAGTATAAATGTCAGTGCACATCTCCAAAAATTACATTTTTATGTTAGTGTGCTGTAACATAACACATGCCAGTATTAGTAACTTTTTGGTGTCGACAAATAACTAATCCATATTCAGATTTCACCAGTTTTTCAGAAAATGTCATTTTATAGTTGCTTGATTCAAATCAGAATCTACTTTATAGGTCTACTTTGTGCCTTTAGTGTCACTAATTTAATTTGATTAAATTGCCCAGTACTGACTTTTTTGAGAATATTTCTCATTTATGATGGAAAGTAGTAAAGGTAAAAGTGCAGTGGCCTGCTGGCATCGTGGCATAGCTGGAATGGCCACCACTTATGACTCCAGCATGCCATGTTGACATAGGTTGGTGTCCTGGCTGCTTCATTTTCAGAGCAGCTAATGGCCTGGGAAAAGCGACAGAAGATAGGCACATGTTTAGTCCCCTCTCCCTACATGGGGAATCCAGCTTCAGCTCCTGCCTGCTGACTGTCCCTGTTCCAACCCCAGCCTTTGTGACTAACTCGGAGACTAATTCATTGGAAGGGTGGGGGGGGTGTGTGTGTGTCTATAAATTTACCTTTCGAGTACATTTTTTTTAAAGGTGAAGATGCACTCTTTGCTTATCCCCATAATTCTAGAAATCAAAGTTCTTGTTTTTCTTTTTATTATTTTCCATTTTATAGTTATGTAGGTATAGGGTTGCCCCCTTTCCTTCCCATTCCTCCTCTCTCCTCCTCCTATGCTAAAGTTTTATAATATGTCCACTTATGTATACACTTAAGAGGAACATGGAAATCTGTGTAGGAAGCTTCCCAGCAGAGTATGACCTTATGGTTTATAAGATAATGGCCATCAGCATGTGCTCATCTGAGCTAGAATCTGAAAATTATATACAGAAAGCAGTAAAGGACAGCTCCGATTCCTTTAAGGACCTTCTCATCTAATCTGAAACTAGGGCTCTCTATAGCAAAAAGATAATTAAGTTTTAAATGAATTGAATTTAGAATTTAAAACTGGTGAGATTATTTCTGGTTTGGTGATTTTTCTCACGCAGGTGAGATTCAATGTAGGTCTTGGATGTTTCAATAAAAATAAATCTTAAAAATTGGAGATAACAGGCAGGAAGATCATTGCAGGGCGGAAGATTGTGAATAAATACACTTGACTATGCTGGCGCTGCAGCTTTTGCAGGACTGCATAGATAGAGGATTGACTAGGGAAGCAGGGAAAAGGCAGCTGGCTGGGTCAGACTCTAGAGCCCCTTCACAAATGTGACATGTTAAAAATGGGATTGAACATCAGAATCGGAATTCTGAAATCTTTGTCATCCCTCACGTCTTAGAAATAAAAGATTTCATTTTTGCTACTAGTCTCAAGTCATAACTGATATTCCCCCTCTGTGACAAATTGGGAAAAAAAAGCGCATTTTCTTTTCCTTGTTGCATATTGACATGTTACTCAATAAAAACCCTTTGAAAATATCCTTTAGCTTAGCATGTTCCTGGAACAGTTCGAGGAGTTGTCATCAGGGCTGTATCCATGGTGTTGGTGGTGTTCTGACCTTGGCAGGCTGTTCAGGATTTGGATGTCTGTCTGAAAAAGTAAAACCAGAACTGCTGGAGGCTGCATCTGGGCTGCAGGACTGTGCTGGGGCAGTTCTGCAGACACTGCAGCTGTGGGGGAGCCATCGCTAGGCTTTGAAAGGGGCAATTTTTACTTGTTTTGAGACACTTTTCCTCATTGCTTTTAAAGACTTACTTGTGAGGGTAAAGCTGAAACTTTCCTTAAAATGATCACCTGTTAGTTCATGATTTCATTATTCAGTATCATTTATTTAGATGGCCAACCAATATTAAATATTATTTCACAAACTTTTCCAAGTAGTTCTTGTTTCTTCCACTTAATTGACCACTTTACATCTGCTTCTCTAATAAAATGAGTGATTTGTGTACCTGAGCTTTCTAAATACATACCCTCTGTGTCTCCATTTCCTGTTGCTGTCTGAACTTAGCAGGGCTTTGTAATGATGAGTAACACAGCAAGAGCTCATGTGGAGCTCATGGCTGAAAGTTTCGTTTTGTTGATTGCTTTTGGTGCCTATTTTATAATCACTGACAAGGTAATGATGCAAGAAATAAGCAAAATATGGTTAGTTTAAGAAGTTATTTGGGGTCCTGGCACAGTAACCTAGCAGCTAAAGTCCTTGCTTTGCATGCTCCGGGATCCCATATGAACTCCAATTCATATCCCGGTGGCTCTGCTTCCCATCCAGTTCCCTTTTTGTCCCCTGGGAAAGCAGTTGAGGATGGCCCAAAGCCTTGGGACCCTGCACCCATGTTGGAGACCCAGAGGAAGCTCCTGGCTCCTGGTTTCGATCAGCTCAGCTCCGGCCATTGTGGCCACTTGAGGAGCAAATCAATGGACAGAAGATCTTCCCCCTGTCTCTCTTCCTCTCTGTGTGTCTGACTTTCCGTTAAAAGTAAAATAAATCTTAAAAACAAATGAATACTTCATTTTGTCAAGGAACATGGTGATGTTGAAGTTGCAGCCTGTTGTGGCAAGCCAATTGCATCAATTTTTGAAGCAAAAACTAATCTCATTCATGGTCTGATTGAAGAGCACCCATGATAGCCAACAGTTGGTTCAGTTTCCACAATTCTAAGTAAAAATCACGTATGGACTTGAACTGATATGGGATGCCAATGGCACAAGCACAGCTTAACCTGCTGTGGCACCATGCCCACTCTCTCCCTATCTTAAATCTTTAAACGGTGTCTGTCGTTCTCCCCAGATACACAAGTTCTTTAACAGTGGGTTGAATGGCTGGTGTTGTTGCTTACAGAACTGTGTTGAACTTGATGAAGCTTCTCTTGAAATGTAAAATTTCTATTTGTTTTAGATATAATTCCATTTTCCAGTGACTTTGTGAAACATATACTCTCAAAATAAATTTTTATGGTTATCTTACATGTTCCTCTAAAACCAGGTATATAAAAATTGACCATTTTGAAGTGTTCTTCATTCTCTGCTGTTAAGGATGCCCTGCTACACAGCCACTTCATGTGCTTTAGTATGCTTCCTGAAGGTCTTCTTCTGGAGGTAGCATCCAAGTGTGATTCACACTCTTTTCCCTTATGATGCTTATAGAGTTCTTGCAAATTTTGGAGATGGTACATTTTTAGCAAAATGAATTTTTTAAAAATGTTGTACTGACATAGAAAACAATGCCATATAATTTTTTGTTTGTTTGTTTCTGTAGAAGCAAGAGGGAATTTGGTAGAAGTAGTTGTCCTGGAAGACTTTTGTTTAGCTCTGCCAAACTCAGAATTAAAGGCCATTGATCTGCAGGCCATGTCCAGCCTATCAGAGGAGAGGCTAAAAGGAAACGTTGCACAATTCAATTTTTGGTATCTTTCTGCTTTGTTTCCTTCTTTTTTAGAGACATTAGAAGAAATGGATAGTGAGTTGCTCAAGTGTGAATTCTGTGGAAAAATGGGCTACGCTAATGAATTTTTGCGGTCCAAACGGTTCTGCACTATGTCGTGTGCCAAAAGGTATTTCTGTGCTCTTGAATTTTCTGAAGGACAAATCAATAACCACTGTAATGAAACTAAAACCGTCTCAGATAGTTTATGAGCAAGCATAGGTGTCATCATATGAAGAAGAGTAGAAAGAGCTATTCTTTGGAGCTACTTTGGTATTTATTTGCTAGATTTCGCTCTGTGAAAGTTGCATATTCATACCAGTAAGTTTTACTTTATCATCTTCAAGAAACAATCAAAGTATGCTTAAGTTGCTTTCAACAAAATATGTGATACTAGTCCTTAAGATATTAAAACAATATTCAGCCAAATGATTGCTTCTATCAGTATCAAAATACTGAATTTACTTTTGTTTTAAGCTGTTTTCATTTGTTTGAATCATTTCCTCTTTTTTCAGTTTTCTAAATGAAATAGCTATACCATATGTTCCCCACAATGTCAGTATTATCAAATAGCAAAATACCTGTCTTTTCTAACTTCATAGTTAAAGTAGTAGTTACTGTAAGTAAGTGGTATTAGTTGCAAAAGAAATATTTAGTCCCTAATCTTGGACTACTCATGTTTAATTCTGATTTTTAAAAACTGTAGCTCTGAGTAACAAATCCTGATAATATAGAGATGAAGTTGAGGTATATTTTAGGTTAATTATTTTGAAGTTTGCTTTTGGTCCAAAGAATGATTATTCTCAAGAAATTTATTATTGTAATTTTATGCATCTAAGAATTACATTTTATTTCATGCGAGGGATACTTTTTTTTTTTTAAGATTTATTTGTTTTGCTTTTGGGTGCAGCATGATAGCCTAGTGGCTAAAGTGCTAGCCTTTCATGCACCAACATCCCATATAAACACCAGCTCGTGTCCTGGCTGCCCTACTTTCCCTCCAGCTCCCTGCTTGCGGCCTGGGAAATTAGTCAAGGATGGCCCAAAGCCTTGGGATTCTGCACCTGTGTGAGAAACCTGGAAAAAGCTCCTGGCTCCTGTCTTCAGATTGAATCAGCCCCAGCCATTGAGTCCACTTGGAGAGAACCAGAAGGAGAGACAGAGAGATGGAAGGGAAGTGGGGCAGCTGGGACATGATCTGACACCCATGTGGGATCCTGGAGCATGTAAGGCAAGGACTTCAGACATTAGACTGTTGTGCCTGGCCCGGTGGGAGGGTTTCTTACCTGCTGGTTTACTTCCCAAATGCTCACAGTAGACAAGTTGGAAGCCATAAATTCAATCCAGGTCTCCATGTGGATGGCAGGAAGCCAGCCCCATGAGGCCTGACCTCTGGCTCTCAGATCTCAGGATGCAACGTTAGATGTCAGAATAGGTATATTCTGATATTGGAACAGGCATCCTAACTGGCTTTCTTATGGCTATAACAAATGCCCACTCTCACACATGGAATTGCTTGCTTGAATGTTTTATTTTATGTAGATGTCACCAAAGTATACTTAACAAAACTTAATTAATATAACAATTTTCCTCTAAAGTGAGTTCACTATTTCATTGGTGAGTGTTTAAATTTTCTTTCATGCTATTTATTGTCCTAAAGTCAAATTATGTAGCTCATGTTTTATTCCAAATTTTCTGGTCTACTTAATACTATAAAAAGAAAAACAGCTCTCTTATTTTAAGTGACTAGAAACTCCAAAAACTTGGGAAAAGTCTGTATTTCAGGATATCTTACATTTTCTGCGTGTTTTATAAAATTCTAAAACATGTAACACTACCTTCATTTTCCTCCCGGAGATAACTGTTCAGTTTTCACATTATTACCCTGTATGTGGCTCTGTTTAGTTAGTTGGGACCCTAACTTAAGGCAATACTGTTAAGAAGGAAGCGAAGTTAGGATAGAGAAGAGCTGTTGGTATTTCTCAGCTTAGTTCTCTACCGTACCAAAATATTTATGAGCTACAAATCAGGTACAAAGTGAATCTGTCTGTTCTGTTGTCAATGAGTGCTGTAGTTTTTTCAATGATAACATAGAAATCCCAAACGTATTTTGTTGAGGCCAGTAGTAAATGTAGAATAAACAAAGAACGGGCCTGGTGCGATGGTCTAGTGGCTAAAGTCCTCACCTTGAATGCACTGGGATCCCATATGGGTGCCAATTCTAGTCCTGGAAGCTCCACTTTCCAACCAGCTCCCTGCTTGTGGCCTGGGAAATCAGTCAAGGATGGCCCAAAGCCTTGGGACCCTGCACCTGCGTGGGAGACCTGGAGGAGGTTCCTGGCTTCTGACTTCCGATCTGCACAGCACCAGCCGTTGCGCTCACTTGAGGAGTGAATCATCGGACGGAAGATCTTCCTCTCTGTCTCTACTCCTCTCTGTATATCTGACTTTCCAATAAAAATAAATTAAAAAAAAAAAACAAAGCAGAAATTTTAAACATGTATTTTTTTGAATAGTGCAGATACACAGAAATTTTTTTTTGAAGATTTATTTCTTTTTTTTTTTTTTGGAAAGTCAGATACACAGAGAAGAGGAGACACAGAGGAAGACCCTCTGTCTGCTGATTCACTCCCAATCGGCCACAACAGTAGGAGCTTTGCTCATTTGAAGCCAGGGTGTCCGAGCCTCTTCCAGGTCTCCCATGCGGATATAAGAGGACAACCCCTTGGTCCATCCTTGACCACTTTTTCTAGGCAACAAGCAGGGAGCTGGATGGGAAGCAGGACTGTCGGGACACAAACCGGCCCCACATGGCCTCCCAAAGTGTTCAAGGCAAGGTCTTTAGCCACTAGGCTACCACACCAGGCCTGAGAGAGATCTTTCATACTTGATTTACTCTTGAAATGGGTAAAACTCAAATGACTAAAACGGCCAGGGCTGGGCCAGGCTAATGCCAAAGAGATAGGAGTTTCATCCATTTTCTGCTGCTTTCCCGGGTAGATCTGTGAAGAGCTGAGTGGAAAGTGAGGCAGTCAGGGCAAGAACCAGCATCCATATGGGACACAGGCTTTGCAGACAGTGTCTCGACCTGCTGTACTGTAGCACCAGGCCCTGCTTAAATGTTTTGAATTATCTTATGGTAAAAAGAAGTGGCCAGGGCCCATTGCAGTTGCCTAGTGGCTGAAGTCCTCATTTTGCATATGCCGGGATCCCCTATGAACACCAGTTTGTATCCTGGCTACTCTACTTCCCTTCCAGTGCCCTGCTTGTGGCCTGGGAAAGCAGCTGAGGACAACCTAAAGCCCTGGGACTTGACCTGCTTGGGAGACCTGGAAGACGCTCTTGACTTTGGATCAGCTCAACTCTGGCCATTGTGACTACTTGGGGAGTGAACCTCCAGATGCAAGATCTTTCTCCGTCTCTCCTTTTCTCTGTAAATCTGCCTTTCCAATAAAAAATAAGTAAATATTTAAAAAAAAAAAAGAAATGACTGTTAGTACACTTCTGCTATGGGGGTTAAATAGTGTGTTTATTTTTAGGTGATTCTTTATTTCCACTTCTCAGGATTTTCATAAAACATAGTTGAGAAAGCTTTATTTTGATATCTGTATATTTGTCCTAGAATAGTTATCAGTAGTGGAGTTAATTTTGGATTTACTCTTGTAGTTTGCTTAGACCAAAGGAGTTCTAAACATAAGAAATTACAAACACGGCTCGGCATGGTAGCCTAGTGGCTAAAGCCTTGCATGTGCCAGGAGTCCCTCGTGGGCACTGATTTGTATCCCTACTGTTCCACTTCCAGTGCATCTCCCTGCTTGTGGTCTGGGAAAGAAGTCTAGGATGGCCCAAAGCCTTGGGACCCTGCACTCTCATGGGAGACCAGGAAGACGCTCCTGGTTCCTGGCTTTGGATTGGCTCAGCTCCTCCGGCTGTTGTGGTCACTCAGGGAGTGAACCAGCAGATGGAAAATCTGTCTTTAGTTCCTTCTCTCTATAAATCCGATTTGCGTAAAAAAAAAATACATTTTTTTTTTTAAAAAAGAGATTATGAACAGTTTTATAAGTGGGGTCTTAGCTTATGGGGAAATAAAATTAAACTTAAATTGGTACCAAAAATTCTGAAATCCACTCAGAGATTTTTCTCTTTTTTAAAAAAAAAAGAAGAATCAGGAGTGCAAAAGATATCTTCCACGTATGATTCACTCCGGATAATGGTCCTCGACAGCTGGAATTGAGCCGTTGCAGATCCAAGAGTCTGAAACTCCATCTCGGTCCCCTAAGGCGGTGGCTGAGGCAGAAGAACCTGGGCTACCTGCAGTTCTTTCCACGCACGCAAGCAGAGAGCTGGAGCAATCAGAAATAGAGCACTTGGGGCTGGCTTCTTCCCAACACGCTTTTTTCATGAGCTTTTCGAAGAGGCCTTGCATTTTTCTAAGTCATATCACAGCTTTTCAGGAAGTTGTTTCTTAGATAATTTCCCCTCACTGTTCTTTCTAGAGAGTGTTTGGGAAATTTACCCAGGCTAGGTTCTTCCTTTCACTTATTTATTTATTTATTTTTTATGACCCCTGAGCTAAGGAATGGTGATGGCATTTGTTGTTTGTTTTAATTTTAGGTGTTTGGGGGAAAAGTATGAGGCTAGGCATTACTGAGTTCAGTGATGAAAGTACCACTTGGGATGCCTGTGATGGTGTCACTGTAGGCTCTTTATCATAGTTGGGCTTCCTGCTAATGTGCCCTGGGATGCCACAGAGATTGGTATACATCCCTGCCATCCACTTGGGAGACCTAGGTTGTGTTACCAGCTTCTAGCTTCAGCATGACCCAGGTTCAACTGTTGCAGGCATTTATGGAATGAACCAGTAAATGGGAGATCTGTCTGTGTCTTTCTTTCTCTTTGTCTTTCAAGTAAGTGAAATTAAAGGTGTTTTTTTTTTAAATATAAAGTTTTTTATTTTAAAAATATAAAAAGGCGATTTTGTGATTCATGACCAAGGTATGGAATTCATGTTCCATTTTTAGAAATGGTATTGGAATACAATCATGCTTGTTCAGTATCTTCTGCAGCTGCTTTCATATTACAATGGCAGGGTTGAGTAGTTATGCCAGAAACTTGCTAAACCTAAAATATTTACTGTCTGGCCCATTTTGGAATATATTCATCCTCACCCCTCCCCCATCTTCTTAAAGACTTCATAATCTGTTAAATGAAATAGGACTCTTTTTATAAAGACCTGTGTTAAAAATATCAGATAAACTGTTTTTGCAAGAGTCATATGAGTATTTTAGCCCATTTTAAAGAATGACAGGATTGGTATTTGGTCTGGTGCCAGGATGCCCATGTCCATATCAGAGTGACCAGATATGACTCCTGCCTGGGGCTCCCAGTTCCAGCTTCCTGCCCGTGCTGCAGTGAGTGACTCAAGTAGCTGGGTCCCTGCTGCTGGAGCCCAGACCGAATTCTGGGCTCCTGGTCTTGGTCTGGCCCAGTTCTGGCCGTTATGGGCATTTCAACAGTGAACTGCCAGATGGGTGCTCCATTTGCCTCTTGCCTGCCTGCCTGCCTCTGTCTCCTTATTGTTCTGCATTTTAAATTAAAACAAGCAAAGTTCAGTATTTCCTAAATATGAATCCCTTGTATACTTTTGAAATTTCAAGCTTATATTTTCATTTTCTGATTTCAGTAATACTTGAAAAATCTTTGAATAGCTGCTTGAGATCCTGTCCCACTGTGTTAACATCTATTTATTAATTTCTCCAAAAATTATTACTTGGGGAAAATAAGTTGGAACAAAAATAAGTTAGAATAAACATACTAATGTGAAAATTAGTAATCCTCTGTATTTTGCAGAAAGTTTCATTAGCATAATGAAGATAATCAGAAGATATCTATCGCTTACTACAAGTGTCCAGTATTACTTTGAGAAATAATTTGTGATATACAGAGTTCACTTGTTTTATTTTTCATTTCTTTCTTTCTTTTTTAAAATAAAAAGTTTTACTTAAAAAGAATGAGATATCTTCTATTTATCACTCACTCTCCAATGGCTGCAACAGCCAGAGTTGGGCCAGGCCAAAGGCAGACGCCAGTTTCTCACTTGGTTCTCTGACATGGTAGGAACTCAGTACTTACGCATGGTCTGCCGCTTCATAGACACAGCATCAGCAAGTTGGATTGGAAGCAGAGTAGCCAGGACTTCGATTGGCTGGCATCTCAAACAGTGGCTTAACTTGCCGTACCATCATACCAGCCCCACAGAGGCCATTTCTTGACAACTACCATAGCAAAACAGTGTGGTTTACTTTATCAGACATTATACTCCTTATTGAAGTCTGTGGTACTTACTGATTCATAGTTGCATTTTAAACTCAATACTCAGTGGAATATTCCATTTATCACTTAATATTTTTCCTTGCTTGACTTTCTCAGGTACAATGTTAGCTGTTCTAAAAAATTTGCACTTAGTCGTTGGAATCGTAAGCCTGATAATCAAAGTCTTGGGCATCGTGGCCGTCGTCCGAGTGGTCCTGATGGGGCAGCAAGAGAACATATCCTTAGGCAGGTCTGTAGAAACCTTGCTTCACTGTACAATACCCTTTTCAGAAACGCAAGGAAAGTGCAGTGCTGTATTTTACTTGTACTACATTTTCCAGCTTCCCATTACTTATCCATCTGCAGAAGAAGACTTGGCGTCCCGGGAAGATTCTGTGCCATCTGCTATGACAACTCGTCTGCGCAGACAGAGCGAGCGGGAAAGAGAACGCGAGCTTCGTGATGTGAGAATCAGGAAAATGCCCGAGAACAGTGACTTGCTGCCAGTTGCCCAAACAGAGCCATCTATATGGACAGTTGATGATGTGTGGGCCTTCATCCATTCTTTGCCTGGTATGTCGTTCACAACTTTGGCCCTAGTAGTTTTCTTGTGCATTCACAACCCAGGAACATCGTAAGCTCCGTCCATACCCTTTGCACGAAAAGGCTAGAGAAGTACTGTGTGTATGTATAAATTAAGTGGCATTTGCTATTGAAATGTGATCTGTTTCCTCTTGCTTATTCCCTCAGCACAACTGGGTATTTTCTCATACGCCCCAAGTCGATAAAAACTGACTAGTCCTGCTTCTGCCGTGACTCCTGAGCCGGTGAAGATATTAAAGGTGCTCTCTTCTCTCCAGTCTGATTTCTCTCGAGAGGTCAGTAGAGAGATTGGATCAGGCGCTTCTTCCCTTCTGTTCTTCTGTATTTCTATTCTATCTCTTCCTTATTTCTTAATTTTGCCTTTTAAAAAAGTGAAATAAAAAGCACTAATTTTTAAAAGCATTTTTAAAAGTTAAGCAAGCCTTTTAAAATACAGTAAAATTTTGATTTATTTTTAAAAATCAACCCAACTCTTTTAGAAGAAACTGTGTCCTTTGAATCTTCTAATCAGCATCTAGGGCACTTCTAGGATTTCAGTATTGGTAGATAGAAGTTCTCAAGCAGTTAGCTGAAACTCAGTAATGACATTTGTTCTAATATTGAGGTTAACTTTCTGATTTATGTTTACCTTCTCTAACTCTTGTTTTGGTACTGTTTCCATCAACGTCAGTCTCTCTTTTTCCTTGATTCAGTATCTTGCATTCACTTTTCTAAAGGACTTGGTATGAAAGACAGTCACATGTTTGCTCCTGATGAGACCTACCGTGATTACATGTGTTATAGTATATTTTTTAGAATCAGAAGATCTGTCATTCACTTGATCTTATCAGTATGGAAAATGGAGCTTTAAAAATGTGTTCTCTTGATTTTTTGTGAATCTCATTTCTCCTGATACAAGCTTTTCCGAACACATTTCATTTAAATGTTTGCCAGGTTTATCGAAATTAGGCTAATCAATGTTACTAATTAATCTTTCTATGTAGGTGACTAAAGTCTAAGATATGAACTTACCACAGTTTACTGTGCAACAGAATATATTTAGAAATTCTGACTTAAAATCTTTTGTCATCCATTTTGTATTATGTACAGTTTCTCAGATTTGTTTGTTTATTTGAAAGGCAGAGTTAGAGCGAGAGAGGAATTGTTCTAACATGTACTGGCTCACTCCCCCAAAATAGGCACAAAAACTAGGTCTGGGCCAGGCCCAAGCCAGGAATTTCTTCTGAGTCTCTCAAATGAGTATAAGGGCCCAAAGTCTTGGGCCATCCTCCACTGCTTTCCTAGGCATATTAGCAGGGATCTGGACTAGAAATGGAGCAGCCAGGATTCAAACCAGCTCCCATATGGGATTCTGGATACAGGCTATGCTATAGTATATACAAAATACCATAGTATATACAAAATTCTTAGGAAATTTTATTATTTTATCAATAGCTTGTTTTAGAAATGCTGAATTTTCAAAGAGTAAGATATGGCATTTAGGAGTACTTCTAAGAAATATCTGAGTTCATTTAGACTTAGAATATGCTGTAAACTCGAGGTGTTCAAGAATATGACTCTTCATTTGTTGTGGTTTTGATATGGGATGAAACACATTTTAGTTTGTAGACCAGAGTAGTTGGCTTGAGAATTAATCTTGGATTCTGTTAGTCATCCAGAGCTGGACTTGGATTCTGTCACCTTCACGGGTTGGCTCAGTCCTGTTGGTGGACTTGGTTTCTTGTTTGTGAGAAACGTTTTTTTTTTTTCTTTTGGGAAGGAAATTGGGTTTGTATTCAGGAGATTAGTTGCTCATTCCTTTTGCAAAAGTCCATTTTCTCCAACATTATTTACTGTGTTGGGGTACTTGTCACTACATTAATAGAATGAAGGCTTACTCCTCCTTTGTCTCATTCTTGCCTAGTTGTTAAGAAATAAAAGTTAAACTTACTGTTTAATTGGAGATGATTGTTTTACTGAGTTTACTTAGAAACTTAATTTGGTTTTCATTAATGCTAAAAGGAGATTATAATTTAAAATTGCTGTGGAGTCTGGTTTATATAAATGTTTTTGTTTAGTGAAGACTTTGAGAATATTTCAAAGCTGCTTTGGTAGGTCAAATAATAAAGATTATTTGTAGTTTAGATAAACCTCACAGCAGAAAATGGCTTTATCTTCATTTCTTTTTGCTCCTTTTGCCTTTGTCAGTTTTCTTTCAAGCCTCTTTGAGGATTTTCAGAGCTGTTTCTCTCCTCCCTCCTGCAGGATTCCACTTCCACATTTTTCTCATAGAACCAACAGCTTGTGGTTTTGTAAGATCTCCTCTTTCTCTTCATTCGGGATAGGCTTCCTCCCCTCTCTCAAGACAGGACACCTGTACTTATTCTTACACATTTTGTTTCTTCGTGTATTGTTTGATAAGTATCTTTTTGGGACTGTGTTGGAACCGCAATATCCCCAAATCTCAGAGCTGTTCCCAGAGTGAACAATTGTCTTCTAATTTCTGTTAAAGTTCTCTAAAGGAATAAATTAGCATCATGTTCATTTAGCTGCAAGTTGCCTTCTTCAGTTCTTCCTGATCTGATGAACTGCCTTTTTCAGTCTTTTAAACCATAGGAGACTTAATTTCCCTATAGGCATATAGAGTTCGTTAAAGCATAGATGACCACTTACTGCTTCTGTAATACCTGTATTGGGATGCATTTTGTATCATTAAGTGGCAGGTGTTATTTTTTCCCCAGCCTGACTGGCATCAGTTTTTGTGCAGGGTGCTTGTTGTATCCTTGCCTGGAGGAGGGACTGGACACTTGGAGAGCTCAGTTGGGACTGAGGTGTGAAGGTCTGTGTTGGTGCTGAGAGCTGCACTGCACTTGCTGCTGGGGTGAAGCGAGGCAGGCGGGCTGATGGCTTGCGCTGATGTGCAGTGATACTCAGAAACTCACAGAACTTTTCAGCTCTTTATACTTTGAGCATTTAAAATATTTTTAAAATTTGTTTCTCTCTAATGAGTTTCTGGAAGCATAAGTGCTTCTCTTAATTTTCCCTGTTTAGGTCACTTGCTTTATTTTCATACTTAATGTTAACTATACCTTTTTTGGCTGGCTTAAGAAATTTGTGTTGTAAAATTCTGAAGAGAATGCATTTCTGTTTGATCATGCTGGTTGCCCAATTTTTGTTCTTTATTGTTAAATTATTACCATCCACCCATAAGAAGTTGTCTGAGGAGAAATCTCCCATTACAGAGAAATGAGGATGTGCCGTATATTGTCCTCACGGTGAACTCCTTGTTTCTATTCCCAAATGTAGCTCTACGGTCCTCACTGTTCCTCATTGCTCCTGTTTTCCCAGTCTAAAGAAGTTCTACCCTATCTTTCTCTTCTCTTCTTTCCTGTATCCTTTAATTAAGACTGAAGAGAGAAGAACATTAGTTGTTTCCTAAAGAGGAGGATGAAGTCACAACTAGATGCACGATTAGTCAGTTTTGTCTGCCCAGTTTTGTTGAGAGCTACCTCTGGGAAAAGAAAAGGGGCTTTTCTATGGTGAGTAAAATCATTTCAACTATACAGTTTCTTTTGCATGGTTATTGAGTCAAACCACAAATGTGATTTAGAGGCTACTGAAATCGCAGTTTTTAAATGTCACAAAAGTTATTAAAGCAGAGAAATTGGAAAGTTGGCTGCTGTTACAAGAAATAGTGAAGGGCAACTTAACAGAGGACCTCAGAAAAGAACATCTGAACATGAGGGAAGCGTGCGTGGTTCTTTCAGCTGTCTGTACTGAAGCACAGTGCGTCTTTGTTCCTTCTTTATTCACTCATCCCAGTCTTCGCTTGTTCACAAATCCTCATGTATGTGTTCAGCATCTGTCAGTCCTGAGGAAAGCATCATATAAATAAGAGAATGATATACTTACAGTGGAAAGGCTTATCATTTTTTTTTTCCTTTTAAGATTTATTTGTTTTCATCGGAAAGTCAGATTTACAGAGAGAAGGAGAGAGCAGAGAAAAAGATGTTTCATCTGCTGGTTCACTCCCCAAATCCCTGCAACAGCTGGAGCTGAGCTGCTCAGGAGCCAGGAGCCAGGACCCTTCTTCTGGGTCTCCCACATGAGTGCAGGGTTCCAAGGACTTGGCTCATGCTCCACTGCTTTCTCGGGGCAAAAGCAGGGAGCTGGATGGGAAGTGGAACAACCAGGATATGAACCAGCACCCATAAGGAATGTTGGCACTTTGAGAGGATTAGGCAGTTGAACCATTGCACCAGCCCCAAGGGCTGATAATTTGTATTTTGGTATCAAAAATTGTAATGTTGCCATTTCCATTTTATTTCAGTAGAATAGTTTTTACTTGCAAGTGCTTTCCTTTGTAATTTTATTATCTCTTTTCCATATTTTTTCATTTCCTCCTCTGTTGACCTAGTACCATTCCTTGCTGCTTCCCCTCATAATGAGGTGTTTATTGAGCAGTTTAACTATATAAAATTTGGTAGACAATAAAAACATGTGAAGTTAAGGTAAATACTGCCTGGAAAAAATACCTAGTTTAAATTGAGAGCCACATGATGGTTATTGGGCAGATTAGCTATATATAACTTCAGTATGGATTTGCTTTTTTCTGACAAGTGGACCTGAGTCTACTGGTTTCAGTATTTGAAGTAGAAATTACCAGTTGAGCAGTTCAGCAGCATTTCAGCAGTGTTGCAGTAGAGTGCTAATAACAGCCTTGATCAAAAATAAGGATATGCTAGATGTCCTTGGCAATAAAAGTCATAAATTCAAGTAATAATGAAAGTAGTACTCTGGTACTTGAGAAAACATTACTAGATTGCTATTTGGATTTTATTCCTTTGAGCCTGTATGTACAGGATGTAAAAATACAAAGATAAGTTTATGAGATACAATACCCAGTTAATGCAGAGCTTTACCTATTTAGTTTATTTTATTTGAAAGGCAGAGAGATTAATCTGCTGTCTTCCTTGCTACTTCCCGAATGCCCTCAGCAGCCAGGGCTGGGCCACACTGAAGCTGGAACGGAGGTTGACCTGGGTCCCATGTGCTTTGGTGTGGAATACAGACTGCTCAAGCATTGTCTTAGCCCCTGAACCAAGTGCCTGCCTCCAGGCCTCTTATACGGTGGGCTGCTGCAAGGTGACAGCACAGACCTATTCACGAAGGAACTGTTACCTCTGGGCTGTTCACTCTGTACATTTTTACCTAGCTCTTAGTAATTCTCTATTATGATTTTTAGAGCAAGAATTCCAAGTAAATGCTTTCCCTGGATTTTAAATGCTTACTTTCAGAATGCCAGCAGATACTGTCTTCAGCAATGAACTTCTGACTACTGTAAATAAATTTCATTTATTCCTCAGCCTGCGTTTCAGATCCTCAGATCCAGTAAGAGTGTGTTAGCAGCAATACTGATGGTTGTGTATTTATTTCTAACTTCTTACTTTGGTCAAATTTCCAGGCTGCCAGGATATTGCAGATGAGTTCAGAGCACAGGAGATTGATGGACAAGCTCTTCTCTTGCTGAAAGAAGACCATCTCATGAGTGCAATGAATATTAAGCTAGGGCCAGCCCTAAAGATCTGCGCACGCATCAACTCTCTGAAGGAATCTTAACAGGAAGCCGAGGCTTTGACACATCAGCTTTTGCCCTTCTGCAGCAGATGTGCAAGGTAAAGGCCTAATTCAGCCTGGAATATTGAGCTTGCTGTGGTGGAGAGCCAAGCACATTGGGATTTCTGCACCAAATGCTGACATTGCTTCTACAGATAAAACAATTCATCATACATTTTCATAATTAGCCAGCATTGGTGAGATTAATTTTGCAGAGATTTCATGCAACATTAGAAGACTTGTTAGAGAAGGCCATAATATTTTTCGAAGAAATGTGTTATACAAATACTTTTTTAAAGGTAATGCTTATCATTAATGCAAAGAATCCTTTTTAAAGCAATTAATTTACATTTCTCCTTACTCAGTTTCTTATACATTTTTCTACCCTGTTAGTTTTCTAAGGGTTGTCATTAGAGATATGTTAAGAATGAATTATGAGTCCAGTGACAGAATCACATGCAGTGGAATATCAATGTGCATTTGAAAAAAAAAACACGTCTTTTATGCAAATGTTTCATCTTTAAAGAAGGATTATGTTTCAGCTTGAATAATACGGATCTGGAAATCAAAAGAATTCGTTTCTGTTCCAAACTTCACCAGGAATTTGGCTGAGAAAAAGGTGGTTTTCCTTTCTGTTTCTGTGCAGTAAAAGTAGATGTTCTCAATGGAAGTCACTTTTTCTCCTCAGAGGACATTTGACAGTGTCCAGAATCTTTGGCTGTCACAGCTCAGAGTTAATGCTGAGTGAGGGCTGCCACTGGTAGCTACTGGGTGCAGGCTGAGTGGCGAGCCATGCCCAGGACAGCCCTCCACCAGCAGATATCTGGTCCAGGGGTTTAGCAGCACCAAGGGTGAGAAACTGGGATGTAGAAAGAGTGATAGGGGTTGCTGTTTTCCACCCAGAGAACATTTTTGAAAGATAATAAAGGATACATATACAGTGGGACTATTATTCAGGTAGTATAATATTCCAGTGAAATGCTTTTTCTAGTTTTATGCACACCGGAAAATGAAAAAGAAATCCACCAAACTCAATTATAAAGTAAGGACTACCATATACTTAATTTGAGAAAAGAATGCTTTCTATTGTGCTTCTGATCGAGTCATAATCCAATTACGCCATGAAGCAGCACACCCTTCCTTGCAAGGAGGTGGTTTGTGGTAGATACTGGTTGCTCTGTGGAATTTTCCTGGTGTTGAAAGAGCTGGGACTAGCTGGAATGCACATTGCTTTTTCCTTTACTAAACTGTTGCATGCTTTCCTTCAAAGCACTTGCAGTGTTTTCTCTGGATGATCCAGATCTGATTGTATATGGACCTATTGTAGGGGAAAACCATCCCTTGAACAGTTCTGTGGAGTCGGGAAGCGTAAGCAGCAGTGCTTGTGGGAATCCTAAGAGCACCCTAGTCCTGGATATCAGAGACTTTACGATGATGAACGTTTTGTTTTAGTCTTTTCCTGTTTCTTCCATATACCACATGCTGATGTCTCACTAACTGCAGGAACACATACGGTATCTGGCAGAAGTTCAGTCAGTGGAGAAAGAAGTGTCCAAGGGTTTCATTCTCACTGCTCTTTTCACAAAAATTGTGTTGAGCTAGTAGAAGACTAAGATGTCCCTAAAGACATCACAGATGTTTATCTTTTGGCTTTGTGTACATTAGAGAATGTTGATTATTTTTATACAAAAATACAGCGGGTAATTTTTTTAATCTCTAGATGCCTCCTGTTTGAATGTATGCTTTGTGGGATTCCTTGTGTAGTAATGTTCAAAAAAATGTTTACCAATAGTTCTGTGTAGGATTAGAAAATTTAACATAACGTAAGGCTCATGCTCCAGACCTATTGTAAGTTGCAGTTTATGTTACATATTTCTTTATATCACATTTTGATTGCTGTCCTAGGGTTTCAAAGAAGGTAGATACTCTAGTCAGTTTTCATTTGTTCACAGTTCATTGTTATCAAACAAATCATTATACACTCGCCTTTTCTCCCATCTTGCAATTTCAGAATACAAATTCAGGATAGGCATTAGTGAGGCACGGCCCCCTGTGTGAGGGACGGAGCGTGGAGGAGTCCCCCCTGAGACTAGAACTCTGTCCTCGCTAATCTGCGCCTACCACGATGCTGGCTGCTGGGGCTGGGTCGCCCTGGCACTACCATTAGCTCCCAAGCTGCTGTAGGTATAGCCTTTCAGGTACCGACTGCCAACTGTGTTGTAGGTTCTTGTTTTTTTGTTTTGTTTTGCTTTTGTTTTTGCCTCTGCTAATATTAGTCATTCTGTACTTACTGAAAGCTAGTACCTAGCACAATCCAGAAGGGGCTTACAGAAAGTTTCTATTAATGAATGCCTTATAATCTGAAATCTCAAGACTGGTCATGACCTTCTGTTGTCTTTACTCAAAACCTAGCCAGAATACACGATCGCTGTTTTGAGGAGCCTTGTTTTTAAACGGTTCATTTACTGTCAGTTGGCTGTTACTTCATAGTTTCTTGTTTGTGCAACCCCTCCCATGATCTGTTCATCTCAAGGCTGTCGGCTTTGTATAATGAATACGCAGATGACACTGCATGTCAGTGCTGTTTCGGTATGGCTTGGGGGGAAGGCCACTATTTCCCCTGCCTTTAAATTACTAACTAGAGTTCAGCTGGGGAGAGGGCATGGAAAGCAGAGAGGGAACATGGGCGGTTCTTCTTACTTCTGCTCTATAAGTTTGTATTTCTAATTTCTTTGAATCTTTTCCCATTGAAGGAAAAAACTACAAGTCTAAATTTTTATTTGCTCAAAGCTTTGTGTTCTTTGGGAAGTAAGCAATTTATTTGTAAAAGTTGTTTTTATGTGACATTAATATTCATCAAGCCTTGTATAGTCATGTGTAAAACACAGCTATGCAACTGTGATAGAGCCAGTACAGGCTGAGAGAGTGCTGTCCGTTAGAATGGTATAGAATATTTCCATGATGAGACCTTCAGCTTTGCTCTGGAATTCCCTAAAAAGCACATTTTTTTTTACCATTATATTTTAAGGGCTGGGATCTAGGAGTGGGTAGAATGGAATAGAAGGAAAGATATGTTAGCACAAAAGCTTGAGAAGGGGAAAGAGGCAGGCAGGGCAGTCTGCCGCCGTTCTTAGTTGGCATGCACTTCAACATTGAATACATTTCTGCACTTTGGAAGCGAATATTCATGTTTTACCAAATTTAAAATAGAAGTGAGTTTTAATAGGCATCCCTCTGTTAATTTTTTGTTTTCTCATGTGTTGGAACTTTTAGAACCGTATGAAAGAATACAGTAATCATGCTTTGAATAATTTTTGAGATACCTAATCTTCATATAGCAAGTGTAAAATTATAATCAAACATCGAACCACAGACACAAATCTTTGATTGTAATCTTAGCATCCCATTTCACTTGCTTGTTGAATTGAATATTTTTAAAGCCTGTTATTTACGTTTCTATGGTTTTGTTAATTGCCATGGCACAAGTATGACAGGGAGGCAGTGTAGTTACGTCTTGGGCCAATTTTACAAATGTATAAACAATTTTGGAAAGTGTAAACTGAATGAAGCCGACTTCATAGCTGTAACCAGTGGATGAAATCTACAGCTACACATTTTCCACCACAAAAGGCTATTATAGTTCTTGGTTTGGAAACTCTCACTCTTGGTGAATAGCAGCTGTCCCTACTGTTTAATTCCATGGAGCATTTAGCTGTCTGGTGTGAAGGGGTCTCACCTCTGTACTCCTAGCACTTTCTCGAGCTGCAGATGAACTATGTCAAAATTTTAGTAGCGACCTTTGCCTGCGATCCTTAGAAACTTCTGTGGTGGGGCTCACTTTAGGAAGGGAGGCAGCTGGGGCAGGACATGACCATCAGGTTACAGCGACACCGTTGGCAGTGGAAACTGGTCCATCTATGCAGAATGTCTGCTCAGTCAGTTTCTTTTGCACAATATGCGTCTGTATGTAGAGGGCCCGGAGGAAAGTTTTCTGGGAGCAAGGTTGGGGAAGTGGAGAAGACAAACAAAAGCATTCTAGATCCTAGAGGTTTATGCAGTTAAGAGGAGCTGTTCAGTATAGATTATGGCTTTCATTGGTAGTTTTACATAATAAATCATTGCTGGATCCCATGAAACTCATTTTCCATTACCTGAGCATAGATACCGATAATTCTTATGATACAAAAGTTAGCAATGCTCGATTTCTGAGACATGTGACAGCTCTTACAGTTGGAGGAAAGTTGTTAGAAATTCAAATGCTGATTCTTAGGCGTTGGCAGAATTACAAAGGCAAATTTCCATTTTACAGATGCCACTTGAACCAATCTTGTAGACTTGTAAACAAGGACGTTGTAAGGTCGTCTTTGTTAAGTTGTGTGTCAGTCTAAGGAAGGGCACAGAGCTCCAGCTTCCTCCTGACTAGGGTGGATTTGAGTGAGTGCAAGCCTACCTCTGTTTCTCTGGCACGTAACGGTGTGGATCATGATGTTTAACCCACATGCATCAGTGCTGGTATTTTGTAAATCTGTTTAGAGCATTTTATTTCATTTCAGAGATTGTGATTCAATATGGATAAGCACAAACACAGTGTTAGGAAAAGTAAATATGCACTCTTACTGAAAGTAAATTTTGACTCATTAAGCTGTACACCTTTTAAAAAAGAAAAAGTCTTCAGGAAGATGGTCCTATTTTGTTAGAAGTTCCTGAAATGTATCATTGTATAATTTCCTTCGAAGCAGCGGTAAAAGCCATTTCCTCAGGAAAAAAAGGCCTAATTGTATTGCTTTCATTGGCAAGTTTCCTAAAATTTTAAGAATCCCTAAAGGTTTTGCAAGTTATTTTTAGAACTTAATTACTATGAAACTATACAATGAGAAAGCTTTATTTGAGAGTTGTAGTAAAGCATGAATGCAAATATAATTATGACATTCCAGCGAAAGCATTTGGCTTTTTCTGAACGCACTGTATAAGCATGCACTGAGGGAGGCCATGCGTTCCTCCTGCGCCCTGAAGCCCGTCCTCTTCTCACACTTCCTCTCTGCTCTGAGACATGCAGACTCCCCACCAGCAATGGGGTTCTGGAACCTTTTCATAAAGGTTTTGCATAAATTCTTATTTCTCTACTTCTTTTTCTTTGTTTCCTTTTTCTTTCTCTCTTTCTAAAGCATGCGGACATTTTATTAAAAGAGGACAACTTTAATCATATGTATTAGAGGTAAAAATGAGAACATCTGGCGGATGCTTTAGCAAAGTGCTATTGCCCTTTACACATACAGCTATTGTTTTGTGGAACTGTGTAATATTCAGTATGAGACTATAGAAGATAAAATGTGCTGTTAAGAAGTAGTAATCAATGAATGCTAATGTGGAAAAGCCAGTATAATTTTGCAGCTGTTATGCTAGTGTCATAATTTTAATTAAAGTCCCTTTAGACTGCCTATTCAAATTAGCTTCATAATCATTTTTTTAACTTTTAAAAATTTTAACTGTGATGAGGATTAATAGTAGCCATCATTTATTGGCTTGAAAAGTGTAACTTCATGGACTGTTATCAGTGTTAATCCCATGTTTTGGAGCTTAAATTGATGGCAGTTAAAAAAAAAGTAGGTGTTTATGAGAGAGGGTGGAGCCTGTAGTCATCATTAAAAGAAACAGTAGTCTACTTCAGAAAGAGGTTTTTCTGCCTTGCCTCAGACCAAATGTGCCCGGTGTTTAAAATATTTGCTTGGAATACTTAGAAGTATTAAGCATTAAATATTAAATAATGTGTGAATCTGCTTCAGTAGTAAGAAGTAGGCTAATATACCTATGGAATTTTCTTGGCTAACATACTGGTCTGCAGACTGGGGTTTTCCTTGCAATCGGTTAAATAGTTATAAATGACACCTTGGCAAATTACTTGGTTTTAGCCTCCAAATATACAGTGTGATATGTTCTCAAAATGTTGATACTGGTTTAAGGTACCCCTAGCTTTAAAATTATGGTGCTAAAGCACATAATGGGATACTTTTAAAGTTGTTCCTGCTTAGTTTTCTTTCCCTTCTTAATGATCCATTATAAATTTAAGAGTTTTTGCTAAAAGATGCTTATTCCATGTTGAATTGCCAGGTAAAAGTGAACATTATAAGGAAGAAGGAATTATTAATTGAGTAAGGATTGCTTATCATGCTGGAAGCCTGAAACCACATTGTAATTCCTGTTGACACAGCTTTAAATACTAGTAATCAGTTTGTACTTTCTTCATAAAGATAAAAAGTATTTTAAAACCCTTTGTGTATCATAGTTAAAGCTTTTAAAACAGGAAAGTATCCAAATGAGTGCTGGATTAGAATCTATATTAGAATCTTCCAGAGTGAAAACAGAACACTAACATCTGAGTAGCCAGATAGCCTAGGTTTTAAAGAAAATTGTCCCATTGTTAACAATAGCCTTTAGAGAGTTTTAATTTTAAAGTATCCCTATTTTTTTTCAAATATTATATGCTGTTAAAATTTTAAGTTTTCAAAAGTCTGTAGCTGGTATACCTTTTTTTTTTTTTTAACAGTTTTTTGGTTGAGTAACTATATAACCTCCCTCAAAGACTTAGTCTTTGTCAAAGTTAGTTTTAGAAAACTGCCGGCAAGGTGAGGTTTATGCCTGTGGTGAAGGTTGGAAACTATAGAGTGGATGCCCGCACTGTGGCAGGCATTTCCAGGCTCTTCATTAAATGCATACTTTGCATCTTCTTTTAAAGGAAAGTAAAAGACTTTGATAAACTTTGTTTTAATTTTTGATGCTTCAAGTGCATGGTTAACTGATTTTTTAAAAATCTTATTTGGTTTCTCCTGTTGTACTAAAAGTGAATTTTTATATTATTGAAACCTCAAAAGATAATCTACCCAGGATGAACAAAGTATCACCAAATCACCAAGGGGAAAGAAGGCTCTTTTTTTTATTTTAATTTTTTTTTTTACTTTACAGGAAACAGACGTTAACATGATATTAGGTGTATTCATGACATTGGATATTGTATGAGTCCTTGTCACAGGAAACAAAATAGTTTTAGCACTCTTAGCATTAGAGTTCCTTGACTGGTATCTATAGCTACAGATTAAAAATGTATATCCTGAAAACAAAGTTAATTTTGCATAAGAGCACACCATGATGTATGTAAAAAGTGTCCATTTGGTGTATTTTTTTAAACAAAGAAAGCACTTTCATATTATGAGTAGCATGTGTATGAATTTACATTTCCTTATTTGTTGTGTCTATTCAATGAAGTAAAATTGAACATTCAACTGTTTGTTGATGGCAACATTGATTATTAAAGCACCTTATTCTCTGCTGCTTAAACTTGCTTGTAATTGCACCTTTGTTCCCTGCACATTTTCACATAGATTATTGTTGTAACATTGCTCCATGTGGGTCTGGATGCAAGATTCATGGGCCTCCAGGATCATTTATTTATATTGTTTATATTCAATAATATATTGTAGACCAGTTGTAAGTTCATTTCTTTACAAATAAAAGCCTCTTCCATTTGGCTGTCTATTGAATAATTTCTTTTTTGTTTAAGAGTTTGACATGTAAAGAATCTTCAAAGTTAAATAGCTTAGTTAGGGACTTGGAATAGTCACCATACCTCCTGATTTAAAATCTTCAAAGAAAAAATAAATATTTGCTAATAAAGTTCAGTCTTTTTAAAAATGCAATCCCATTTTATGACCAGTTATTAAGCCACTTCATTCAGAGGAAAAACTAATAAATGAAGTAAATAAGGGCTTCCTGTACATTTGGTTTTCATAGAAAAATCTGATTTTTTAAAAAAATATATACCATACTTTTAAACCATTTGGGTGTTGTCATTTTTTTATCCTGTAGTGTCGGTGAACAGATCCTGCCTACAGGGGAGGATGTATGATTCAAGTTAGGCCAGATGATCATTCCCTGAGAATTTATACCTGAAGCAGGGAGATGCTTATCAGTTGGTGCTGCACTTTGTATATGCGTGAATGTGTTCTCCAAGGGTTCCTGTATGGGACTGTGGGCTTACTGTGGCCGGATTGAGAAGTACATGTAAGCCAGACGAGCAAGACTGGCCCTATGCTGCACTCTGGCTTCTCGTCTCCAAGTGATCTCTCCGCTTTGCTCCCGTGTTGTGACGCCATCTGCCACGAGGTGATGTAACCACTAGGACCTTCCAAAGAACCAGCACTGTGCTGTTTCACCTTTCAGCCTCAGAAACTGAGCTAAATGACCTTTTTTATGTAAGTTACCCAGTCCCAGATATTTCCTCATAGTAATGGAAAACTAATACAGTTGGAATAATAAAGCTTTTGAGACTTGGCAGCCAGAATGCACCCCCCCACCCGTATGTACAAACACAGCAGAAATGGACAGCCAAAAGAGATTCTTTTAGTAGTTTACCATGTCATCTTCCCAGTACTTAGCTTTTCAGGTTGGGACTGAGTTGCATGTGAATATCCCTTATATGAAATGCCTCGGACCAAGAAGGTTTCCTATTTTAGGATATTTGTGCATTCTTCACTTTTATTGAGCATCCCTAACTCAGTAATCTGAAATACTCAAAAGAGCATTGCAGATTTCGGGGTTGGAATGCTCAGTCTGTACTTGGAACCCAAAGGACTCCTACCTACATACATGGCCATTTCCCAGTCTGTCCCTCCCTGCTTGATGCTGAATGAAGACAGGTGAGCTCAAGTATGTGGGTTTGGATTCTGCGCTGGGCGACTTCAAATCCTTCAGATGTTCATGGGTTCATGGCTTTGTGCATTTTCAGGTGAAACAGTTGCCATTTCATTGACTGTTGAAACAATCAGTTTTTCTGAGAACTGACAAACAGGACTAGTGAACCCGGGAGCCACACTTCTGGGTTTTGATCCAAAGTGTGAGCTTGACTATCTTAATTTCCTCATTTGTAGTAAGAGAATAAGAGTTCCCACTAGGGTTGTATTGAGGATCAAATCAGTCGCTTCATGTAAAATACTTTAAAAACAGATTTACAACCTGGTAGACTGGAAGCATTTCCTAAATCTTTTCTATTAGTATTTCACAGAATTGAATTTAAGTATATTTTCCAGATATAGGAAGTTATCCATTTGTGCATCTGAGCCTAACCTGTAAGGGTAAGTATTATAACTTCTATATGTGTGCAAATACATATATGGGTCATAATGTACAAAAAGTGACAATAATATAAATAAAAGCCACCAAATTCTGGAAATGCTAGGTTGAGCATTTATAAATGGCCATTAAAGTAACTTACCCCTTAAATTGACTCCTGCAGTTCATAATTGCTTTAGTTCAGGCATTCTTTTATTTTAGAAGGTTTATTTATTTTTATTGGAAAGCCAGATATACAGAGGATGAGAGACAGAGAGGAAGATCTTCCGTCCAATGGTTCACTCTCCAAGTGGCTGCAATGGCTGGAGCTGAGCCAATCCAAAGCCAGGAGCCTCTTCCGGGTCTCCCATGCGGGTGCAGGTTCCCAAGGCTTTGAGCTGTCCTGGATTGCTTTCCCATGCCACATGCAGGGAGCTGGATGGGAAGCAGGGCTGCTGGGATTGGAACCGGCACCCATATGGGATCCTGGGCTGGGTCCCTCACCTGTGCAAGGTGAGGACCTTAACCACTACTCTGTTGAGCCGGGTCCTATTTCAGTCATTGTTAAAAGCACGCCTGTACCCACCCCCTCACCAGGAGAGGTTGAGCAGCATGTTTATTGTCACTGCTGGTGAAGCGGGTGATTCTGTGAAGCGGAGATTCTGCCACATGTTGTTCATGATGCCCAAAGTAGACCCCCTCACCCCTCCAAACTCAGAATTGTCCAGCCCCAAAGGTAGGTGATGCCAAGTCTTACAAACTCCACTTCTGCAATATGATAGCTGCTGGTTGATTATGTGCAAGTGTATGACATAGAATCAGAAATGTGTGAAATCTTCCCTAAGTTACAAAGTTTACACCAAACTGTTTGAAGGAAACAGTCTTGATAGTCTTGCTGTGAATTTGATAAAAGGTTTATTTAACTTTGTGTCTAAGTTGGCAGTGACATTTTAATTACACACAACATTTTGCACCTTATAGATTTTTTGGTTACATAGACATTGGTATGTCCAAAAGTTGTTTGATTTTTGAGTAAATAAGTTAGTATAGAAATCTTCTGGAGTTGTGTTTTTGAAAGAAAATACTGAGTAAATAATATCAACCTCAGAGGAATCATCCAGAAAAACTATGAAAGGGAGAGCAAAAAGCTTCAGTTCATATTTTTGGCTGTGTCCAAAGTTGCCATTCTTTTCCTTTTGCAAAATTATAATCCTTGCCTAGTCTTAAGTTCCAACATGTGAACACATTAACATGTGATTATTGCTATAGGTTTTTCAGTTTGCTCAAAATTATGAACTGTAAGTGGAATGAAGCAGCATTTCCAGTCGACAAATGGATCTACAGGCAATGCGACATCTCTTAAATTAAGCTTGTGACAATTAAACCAGTAAACTGTAGCAATGAGAAAACTGTTGACAAAGTACAACCACGGGATGTTCAGATCTATATAGGCTGGTATCTGTACTTTAAGTAAAAGGATGATTCCTTGAAGTAAGACAAATGGTAGCCAGGTCCCGAGAAAACAGACAAGGAGCTTAGGCAAGAGCGTTTTCTTAGAGTTCACATTATAACTAGAGTGGGATAAAAAAGGAAAATACAGGATGGTCTCATTCCTGTAGGAAGTTATTCTAATAGCCTGCACCAAGGTGATGACCTCTGACCAAGAGGTTATAAAGGCCGCAAGCACAACCAGCATCATGGCAAACGATAACCAGTAGCTCTGACTGCTGATGTAGAAAGGACACTGGTAAGAAAATCCTTTCTGTGTCTTTAGGCTGCGGTAGATGGACGGCTCTCCCAAAACGTAAGCCAGGACTGCAGTCCAAGTTATAACTACTATAAAGAAATAAAGCAACTTTTGACATCTAAATGACAGCGTGGTGGTTTTAGAAAAATGTAGCCAATAGTCTATGCAAACTGTCAGGAAAACTGGGTAATGCAAAAAGCCATAAGCAAAGGAAACAATTTGAGTAAACAGGCAGATGTGGTACTTAGTAAACCGAATGCCCAAAAGTACAAAATCCCTGAAATAGGATATAATGGAAATGTTTATCAAAAGTAGAAGGTCAACAAGTGCTAGAGAAATACAAAAACATCCCAGAAGGTTTTCTTGGGTGGTTTTTCTTCTCATTGCTAGTGTGAGGGTGTTCAACAGTATTTTCCCCAGTATGATCAAGAAGAGCAGACAGTTCGCTTCCAGGGGCTGGTGTGTGTGATGTAACTGGTACAGAGCAGAGCAGTTTCCTGAAGAAAGAGCAGTCATGTTTAGCTGAATCTCAGGACGTCATGCTGAAATCCATGTGACAAAACGGCTTCACTTTATTTCCCATCCCTGCAAAACAAACAAACAAAAACAAACTATTGATGTTATTTGAATCTGTCTCTAAAAAGTGTACAAAGCACACCTCCACCTCATCAGTGTAATTTAATGCAGTCATTTCCCTAACCAACTGAAGATAGAAATAGGAATTTTATTTCTAAGAATGCCTAGAGAATACAGGTCATGATGAATTAGTATATATACTCAGGTCATTTTAAGACCTGGATAGTCTAAAGCCCTTACATCTTTAAGCTGAAAGGTTACGTATCAGTTACTAACTTCTTTCTAAGGCTTAATTCACAAAAGAGGTGAGAGAAATTAAAGCCAAAAACACATGCTGACAGTCATGCTCTGGTCATTGCTGATACATACACAGCCATTAAAAATATTCCTATGATAGGAGTAAATCTACATTTACACTGTTTTCTGCACTTAAGTTTTAAGCTTTGTGGTTTTCATATGTGTTTTAAAGATGTGATAAATGTCTACAGTTTGTGAAATGCAGGTTTCAAAATCATACAGCAATATGTTAGAAAAACACATATATGCATTTCTGTGTGGTGGTGTTATATTTGTAGATCTGTTTTTCCAAACTTTGTCTTGAGCCTAAAAAGGTGAAAGCGCTGAGTTTGCCTAGGAGCAGATCACTGAGAGTGAAACGGGTCCCAAGGGAGCAGCACGGGGCTGGAGGGTGCAGCAAGCCCTGGTGATCCATCAGGTGCTCTCAGCCCTACTGCTACTTTAAAGAGCTGTTTCAGGGATAAGGAAACAGAATGAGGTCCGTCCTCCTCCCGCTAAAAATGAAGAAGGTCAATGCTGAGTTAAAATGGGGGGGTGAGTTAGGGAAATGGTGTGGGCTCATATTCGTAGAGATCTGTTTTTACAAGTATCTTTAAGACAAAAGTAAAAAAGAATGGTCTAGGGCCCGGCGCGATGGTGCAGTGGTTTAAGGTCCTCGCCTTGCACGCCCGGGATCCCATATGGGCGCTGGTTCTAATCCTGGCAGCCCCGCTTCCCATCCAGCTCCCTGCCTGTGGCCCGGGAAAGCAGTTGAGGACAGCCCAAAGCTTTGGGACCCTGCACACGCGAGGGAGACCCGGAAGAGGCTCCTGGCTTTGGATTGGCTCAGCCCCAGCTGTTGTGGCCAACTGGGGAGTGAATCATTGGACGGAAGATCTTCCTCTCTGTCTCTCATCCTCTCTGTGTATCCACCTTTCCAATTCAAATAAAATAAATCTTTAAAAAAAAAAAAAAGAATGGTCTATATGTCAGATGATGTATAACATTGAGTTCTATCCAAAAACAGAAATCTAAGTTAGGAAAGCTATGTTGGTTGGCCCCACACAGAAGGCGGTTCCCACTCCGCTGCTTTATTGACTCCCAGGAGAAGCTGGCTGGGGGGGGGGCAGAAAAGCAGGGTGCCCTAGAGGAGGACCCCAGTGTCGGCCAGGGCTCAGGGAAAGCCTGCTGGCTTCAGACAAGAAGCAGCAGGCCAAGAAACCCTCAGATTAGACAGACAAATCTGAAATGGAATATAGAAGAAGCTCATCGAGGTGGAAGGACAAAAAGCCCAGCATCGAAATAAAATGGCAAGATGGTGTGGTTCTTTATGATGGTCCCTGAATCCCTTACAGAAACTAGGCAGTGTGCTCCTAGATGAGGCAGATGGTACAGCCCATAACCCACACAACCCTTTCAGTGTTTTGTTCTCTAAACTGGTTCCTGTTCCAGATCTTCCCTTGACTAGCTTCCAGCAACCACAGGAATTTGTGGGTTTTTAGACATGATCCTTGTGCTGCATGATGCTTTGAACCACTTAGGAAGGGACTCATGAGCCCCACATTTAACCTAAGTTATCTTGGATGTGTTTTGCCTGGCCGTGCCTGGCTCAGACTGGAAGCATTAGCGGAGCCGTGAGTCTCCAGTGACACAACCCTGCTTCTCTGTTCAGAACAGAAACGAGCAACATACTACACTCACTCGCTTGACTGATGATCTTCCTCTTTGGCTTGGGTTTCACTGCCATTGATTATGTTATCTTTGGCTCCATGCCTTTCATTCTGCCGCACCAAATGTCACGTTAGGAAATTCTGTGTGAAAGAAACCAAAAAAAATGGCCATCACTACCAGCCGTAACTGGCTCCAGATGCCTGCTCGGAAAAACTCATTGCAACTAATAATAGCTCCTTATATAGGATTCTGAGGTTTTTTTCAGCCAGAGAAAAAGGATACTCCAGCTGAAAATTTACCATGGGTCGGCACTGTGGCACAGCAGGTTAAGTTGCCATGTCAGACACTTGTTTCCTGTATCCAAGTCCCAGCTGCTGTGCTTCCGGCCTGGCTTCCTGCTAATGCGTCCTGGGAAGCAACAGCAGATGACACAAATGCATGTATTCCTGCCGCCCATCTGGCAGACCAAATGGACGTCTATACTTCTGGCTTTCACCTGGCTTACCCCTGACTGTTGCAGGCACTGAGGAAATGAACCAGCAGATGGAAGAGACTACTTTTTTTTTTTTAATTTGAATTTGAGTCCCATGGTACAGTTCCATAGGGTCTGAGATTTCCTTTCCTCCTCCCCAAATTCCCACCTCCCCGACTGATTTTTCCCCATATTATTACAATAGTTTAGTTCTTCATAAGCAGGCATAAGTCCATCAGTCTATTATTTGTGTCCTGACATTGCTGGTACAGACAATGCCAGACAGTCCAGCATCCTATTGTTAAAATATATATCCAACAGTTTCATTGGGAGTCCATCTTTGATTTGGAAGTAGAGATGCATACTGCATTGTATTTCACATTTGGCTATGATCGTCTGTCTCTATTACACCATTCCCTTAAATAAGAAGTCATGTAACAAAGTCAACAACAGGAATGTAGTTAAAACAAAAAATTTATAGCACCACGGAGTTGAACAACATGTTACTGAATAACTAATGAGATACCACTCTTGAAGTTAGGGAGTTCACTTCCCAAATGGCTGCCATGACCAGAACTGAGCCAATCTGAAGCTGGGAGCCAGGAGCTTCTAGGTCTCCCACATAGTTGCAGAGACCCAAGGACTTGGGCCACCCTGGGCTGCTGTCCCAGGCAGGCCAAAAGCAGAGAGCTGGATTAGAAGTAGAGCAGCCGTTATAGGAACCGGCACCCATATGGGACGCCAGTGCCACGGGGCAGCGGATTGGCCTGAGTCTAACACAGCACCATCTAAAGAAACCTTACTTTACACTGTGGCTTCAGGACACTTTGACAGTTGCATAAGTAACATTTAATTGAAAATTACTGTATCTTTCCCAATTAAAAAACCAGAATGAAGTTGGTGCTAACTGGTGGCCAGTTGTCCCCAGAGACTTAAGCAGTTGTTTGTATAGTAAGTCATGTGAGTGAACGAGCCTGGTAATACATACACAAAAGGGCGTGGTTTAGTATGATAGCACAAGACTGATGTGTGTCACCTTTCCCTCAGTTCCAGGTAATGCAGCATGGAAAGACAGCCCCTCTGTTTTGGGAGCAGGGAGGGATTGAGTCTGGAAGCACAGCCCCTGTCCCTGGGTCTGTTTGTGTGAACTGTCTCTGGAGCCTCCTTAGCTAGGTGGCGAAGGTACTGCTCCACCACCACACCCTTGGCTTGCAGCAGACAACACAGCAGGACTCCATGTGGTGGGTAGTAAGTGGGGCAGGGAGCGGAACTTAACTTTCTTGGAAGCTCAGAGCCAAGGTCAGCACTGTGAGGCTCAGCACCTTCAAAAGCCCAAAGGTGTCTGCCGACAAGCCACCACTCCTTGAGAGCTGTGCGAGGCAGGCCGGAGTCCTCACGGGATGGACTCCTTGTGGCAGTCTCACGTGGGCCTGCTGTGCCCCACTGATTGCATAGGGCCTGACGACGGAGAACCAAGCGTGACCCAGCCTACCGTCCGTCTCAGTGGAGAGGAGCCATGTTTACTACTCTTCTAACCTTGTGCAGACAGCAAAGAACAATGGAACTATGACTCGGTACCCGGTGCTGAGCTGACAAACGCCCATCACTGGGCAGGTCCTCATGCCCTGTCCCCAGGTCAGTGCCAGCCTCTCTTCATGCCTTTGTGGCTACAGTAGTGCCATGACCCCAACTGAGTGGATTTGCATTGCAGCTCTTTATTCTAATCCATGTTTGCTGTTCAGAGTAGGTTACTGGATCCAGCTGAGATCTGCCATTGACCTATCGGTAACTACGGCAATAGGTGCTTGGGCCTATCCCACCACTGAACAGATTCTTAAAGGCACGAGTTACCACTTTTGGAAACCCAGTTCATTTTAAGCAGCACAGAACTGGATTTGGGACAAATCTGGGCTCGGAATCACTGACAAAGAGATGATTATTTTTAAAAATCAAATCGGGCCCAGCGCAGTAGCCCAGTGGCTAAAGTCCTCGCCTTGCATGCACCGGGGTCCTGTATAGGCACCAGTTGCTCCAGCTCCCTGCTTGTGGGCCGGGAAAGCACTCAAAGACGGCCCAAAGCCTTGGGACCTGCACCTGCGTGGGAAACCTGGAAGAAGCTCCTGGCTCCAGACTTTGGTTCAGCTTCAGCTCCAGCCATTGTGGCCACATGGGGAGTGAACCAGCAGATGGAAGCTCTTTCTGCCTCTCCTCTCTGTAATCTGACTTTCCAATATTTTTTTTAAAGCAGTTCAGCATGCTTTTAGACATGTGGGGTTGATCTGCCTCAGGACACCAGCATCCTGTACACAAGTGCCTGGAATTGAGTGCCACCACTTGTGCTCCAGCTTCCCGCTGCTGTGGCTGAGACGCAGGAAGGCCTACCACAGTACTTAGGTACTGCCCGAGCCCTGGCTGTTGGGGGCTTTTGAAGAGTAACCCAGCAGATAGAAGATGTCTCTCTCCTTGTGTCTCTGCCTTTCAAATACTTAAAAATAATAATAAAAATATAACACAGAGGAGAAAGAAGAATCGAATGAAGAAAGCTTATGAGAACTTGGAGGCATGACAAACTAAGTAAAATATCTGAATTATTGGAATTCATGAGAATTCCAAAGTGAAGGAAAACATTCAAATAAAACAGAAAATACTCAAATATGCAAAAAAAAAAATATTCAGCATAGTGAAGTCAGAGGTCACTGGCAGATCCAGCTCAGCCAAGTCTAACCCCCAGAAGGTCTAACCAAGCTTTCCCAGGTTAGCCCAAACAAGATTCTCAGAGCTGAAGGAGAAAAGACACAGCACGTGAGAGTGTGGGGCGTGGACATCAAAGCAGGAACCTTAGCAGCGGGGGCGGGGGAGGCTTCACAGCGCCAAAGGGGCGGAGCTGCTAGTGAATGGTAATGTACACAGAAATGATATCCAAGGGAAGAGGTAAAGACATTCTAAACAAACGACGAAAGACTTGTTTTACCTGAAATGCTAAAGGAAGTTACTGAAGAAGAAAGGCAGAAAATTCACTGGTAGAATTATCACGTAAACCCATACTTCTCTAGTATTATAACCATGATGTACAAAGCATGAAGCATTTATGTCTTTAGTATGAGGACAAAAAAAAAATCCCCAAATGACATGTACATGTTAAGCCTTGGGACCTTGCACCCATATGGGAGACCCAGAAGAGGCTCCTGGCATTGGCTTTAGCCATTGAGGCCACTTGAGGAGTGAACCAGTGGACAGAAGATCTTTCTGTCTGTCTCTCTCTGTAAATTTGACTTTTCAATAAAGAAAAATTAAATCTTTTTTTAAAAAATGAGCAAATTTAGATTGAAAAAGAACATGCTTCAACATAATAAAGGCTATGTGTAATAAGTCAACAACTAACCTCATACTGTGTGGGGACAAACTGATCGCTTTCCAAAATGTGGAACCAGACAGGGTACCTGTTAGAACCACTTCTATCCAATATGATAAGGGATTCCTACCAGAGCATCCTCTGTGGTGAGGGGAACGTCAAACCATCAGTGCCCACAGGTGACAGGATGTGAGGGTGATTTTATAAACAAAGTCTCCAAGACTCCACCGAAACACTTTCAGAATTAAAAAATTCAGCAAAGTTGCAGGATACAAAGTTATGATACAAAAATCAGTAGTGTTTTACACATTAGTAGTGAGTTGCCACAAAATGAAATTCAGAAAACCCCATGTCCAAATGCCATGTATACACACACAAAGCAAAACTACAAAACAGTGGTGACAGAAACTGAAGGTGGCACAAATGGGAAAATGTGTGGTGTCCATGCAGGGGAAACTGTTAAAACGTGCATGCCAGCCAAAGCAATTCAGATTCAGTGCAACCCCTATGAAAATACCAGATGTATCCCATAGAACTAGGAGAAAATTCACTAAACTCTGTATGGCCCCATAAAAAATCTCCCATGAGATGGAATAATCTTGAACAAAAAAAGAACAAAACAAGAAGCCAAACGCTCCCTGACTTTAAGTGTCTCATAAAACATGGGATCAAGGGTGTGGCAATGTGGCGTCAGCAGCTGTCTGTGATGTTGGCATTACTGGAATGCCAGCCCAAACCCTGGCTTCTCTACGCCCCATCACCCTTCCTACTAATGCACCCAGGAATGTAGAGAAAGATGGCCAAGCACTTGAGACTGTCACCCATATGGGAGACCTGGATGGAATGCCTGGGTTCTTACATGCAGCTAACTCTCACACCCTAGTCCTCTTTTCGTGGTAAGTTTACTGCAAGCCAAAATGCCAGACTCAAAAGAGGTGCTTAGGAGGTCCTTTATTGGCAGGATGGGGGCTGCCAGGGTAGGGGAAGGGGCAAGATGGAGGATGGGGGAAGAGCCAAGTAAAAGGGGAGGAGGAACGGGCACACATGGAGGCTCATTTAGACAACCCAGGTGAACCTGCAAAGTGTGGGGGCCATGGGGAATTTTGGGAGGGGCTGTGGGCAGGCCTCAAGGAATTGGTGACTGAGATTGTCACAGGTGACTCTGTGGGCGGGGACTAGGGGAGGGGCCGCGAAACACTGGGGCAGGGTTACATCTCATTGGTGGATAACCAGAACCGTACGAAAGTAATAGTACAAAGTCAAAATGGCTGAAGCCTGCAGGGCCCACATTCGAGTCCCTCCTCCCACCTGCTACCTAGGCCTGACCTGAGAGTATGACTATTTGAGGAGGGAACGAGTGGATGGAAGATACTTCCTCCTTACCACCCTCCTTTGCTTTGCAAATAACTAAGTCTATAAATACATAAAACATATCACAAAGCAATTAAACAGTATGGCAATGGAACAGGGAAGAGGCCCTAGATCACATGTATTTACAGCCACTGAACCTTTGATAAAGACACTAAGGAACATACGCCAGAAACAGGACAGCTTTTTCAACAAATGCTTCTGGGAAAATGGATATCCACAAGCGGAAAAGTGAAACTAGCACTCAGTCCCAATCGTACGTAAGAAAACGATCAAGGCCCTAACATAAAACTTCAACCCACTAAAAGTAAACACAGGGCAGACTGCTGGAATGGCAAGGATTTTTTTTTTTTTTTATCAGACCCCAAAAGCAAGGGAAACAGCAAAACTAGACAAATGAAATGTCATTCAATTTGAAAGCTGCTGCATAGCGAGGGACATACCAATATGCAGGAATAATGTAAGAACAAGAATAACTGACAAGGGGTTATTAACAGGAATATGTAAGGATGTCAACAACCTCTTTCTCCCAAACAATTCACAGCAAAAAAAAAAAAAACACAAAACAAAACAAAACAAAACAAAAAAACCAAGCATCTGGTGTTTGATGCAGTGGTGAAAACCCTGCTTAAGGGCCTGGCGTGATAGCGTAGTGGTTAACGTCCTCGCCTTGCACGCGCCAGGATCCCGTACGGGCGCTGGTTCTAGTCCCGGCAGCCCCACTTCCCATCCAGCTCCCTGCTTGTGGCCTGGGAAGGCAGTTGAGGACAGCCCAAAGCCTTGGGACACTGCACCTGCATGGGAGACCCAGAGCAGGCTCCTGGCTCCTGGCTTTGGATTGGTGCAGCTCCAACCGTAGCAGCCACTTGGGGATGGACCAATGGATGGAGGATCTTTCTCTCTGTCTCTCCTACTCTCTGTGTGTTGACTTTCCAGTAAAAATAAATCTTAAAAAAAAGTGTCCAGTTCAAGTCCTGTATATTTTTTAGATTTATTTATGTTTATTGGGAAGACAGATTTAGAGAGAAGGAGAGACAGACAAAAATTCTCCATCTGCTGGTTCTCTCTCCAAGTGGCTGCAATGGCCAGAGCGTAGCCAGGAGCCAGGAGCCTCTTCCAGGTCTCCTATGTGGGGGCACGGTCCCAAGGATTTGTGCCATCCTCAACTGTTTTCCCAGGCCACAAGCAGGGGCTGGGTGGGAGGGAAGTAGAGCAGCTGGAAAGTGAACTAAAACCCATATGGAATGCTGGCACTTGCAAGAAGAGGATTAGTCAGTTAAGCTATTGTGCTAGTCCCGCGTCCTGGCTATTCTCCCAACCCACTTTCCTGCTGTCCACCTTGGGATGCCACCAATAATAGCTGAAATAACTGGGCCCCTGCCACCCACGTGGAAGACCTGTGTTAAGTTCCAGGTTCCTGGCTTCAGTCTGAGAGTAAACCAGCAAACGGACAATTGAGAGTAAACCAGCAATTTGAGAGTAAACCAACAAATGGAATATAGCTTGCCTTCTGTTGTTGTCACTTTTTAAAAAATGAAAGTGAGAAGATACGGTTTTAGATGGCCACATCCCATGGCACAGTGAGTGCGAAGTCCTGGCTCTGCTTCAGATAGCAGCTTCCTACATTTTTTACAAGACACCCAAAGACCCACAGGTACAGGACCAGGGCTATAATGAGGCATCAGCTGACTTCTGAGATTAGTCTCTTGTCAAATAGATGAAGACAGTGTTGGCCAGCCCTGTGGAAAGGGTGGGAGTGGAAATCAGCACAGCCACTGTGGAAGACAACGTGGAGGGTGCTAAACTCGGAACTTGGAAGCGACCAAGCAAGATCTCTAAGGGAAATGATGTCAGTCAGACAGAGGGTGGTGTGCGTAACTATTTAGAAGAGCCCAGCAAGGGAAACAAAATAAAATGCAAATATAGACACTCTGGACCATTACCCAGTGATGAAAGGATGAGATGTTGCTAGCAACGCACAAATTGAACCAGAGGTCATTATATTAAGTCATTATATTAAGCACAGAAAAACAGGTGCCATCCCTAGCTGGAATCCAAAAAATTCCACTTCATAGAATTCAAGGATGGAATTGTGGATTTTGCAGACCTTTTTAAAAATCCTTAGAACAATCATGAAAGGTATAATTTTTCAGCAGGTAGGACCAGGTTTGGGACTACTGAGTCACATGTTGAATGCTGTTGAAGTTCAACCTCAGGTCTGATTAGAAGCCATCAGGAACTTACAAATTGCTAGGCAGTTACACAAATAAAGACTTTGGTTTTTGCTTAAGGTTTGATTGTCCTGTATCACAAGTTCCTTCATTGGAGAGGCAGAATTTGAGAGAGAACCTTCCATCTTCGGGTGTGCTCCCCTTATACTCTTTGTTTC
The DNA here is from genome assembly GCF_017591425.1 of Ochotona curzoniae. Taxonomy (NCBI): domain Eukaryota; kingdom Metazoa; phylum Chordata; class Mammalia; order Lagomorpha; family Ochotonidae; genus Ochotona; species Ochotona curzoniae. The sequence goes on from NW_024467096.1 coordinate 29,525,202, forward strand.
CCAAATAGCTGCAGTGGCCACAGGTGGACTGGTCTGAAGCCAGGAACTGCTCCCAGGTCTTCCATGTGGTTGTAGGGAACCAAGCACTTGGGCAAAATTCTGCTGCTTTCCCAGTGGAACAGCTAGATTGGAACCAGTGCCCATGTGGCATGCAGTACTGCAGGCAGCAGCTTGACATGCCATGCCGTGGTGCTAGTGCTGAAAAGCAGCTTTTTAAAATGAGCTGTAACCTTGGCTCCCTCTCACATTACCACTAAGTAACAGTAACCTCTTGTTCTTCTCCGGTTCTGAAATAAACAGGCCAATGGAGTTTGTGAGACTGTGAGACAATAGAGAACCAAGCCACAGTTTTAAAAATAACTAACATTGTCCCTTTCTTTCCTATACTAACTGGATCATTTGCTGACAATTAGAAAACATTTTACTCTTATGAAGTGCTCTGGTTAGCAAGGGAGTAAGAAATGGCCGCCCGTGTACTGCACGGAGCAGGCAGAGATGACGCACAGCCCGCAGTGCACTGCACGGGGCAGAGATGACACACAGCTACGAAAGCCAGAGGCGACACAAAAATGCACACCACCCCCAGGAGGTAAATGGCCAAGGTTGGAACCTGAACTAACCTATGGATTCTGCCACTTAAGTCTAAGCCAGTGGCACCCTGGGAATGGCAAACCACATCCGGATGGCAGTGAGCTCCACAGGACAAGCAGCTTGCTACTTCAATAAACTGCATCAACAACACAAGACTGAGATTTATGATGTAACAACTGGACATGGGCACTTGGTATAGATATATTTATAGATTAGGAAACTGCCTTAAAATCACACAACATCTGCTTTGTGAGGACAGAGAGCACATCGGTTACTGGCTATTGTATTTGTATGTTTGAAATGCTTTGAAAAAGGCTTGGGCCAGGCAGAAACCATGAGTTTCACCTAGTCTCCCATTTGGGCACAAGGGCCTAACATTTTGGGCCATCCTCCACTACCTTCTCAGACAATTAGCAAAGAGCTGGATTGGAACTAAAACAGCCAGGATCTGGCCAGTGACCATTTGAAATGCCAGCAAAACAGGCTGAGGTTTGACTGGTCACGCCACAGTGCCAGCCCCAGTTTGGACATTTTTATAGCTTCGTTTTAGATGGCACAGACCTCCAAAGGCACAAGAGTGGTGATGACTGAATATCTTGTTGCACAAAGTATGAAGTGAGGATGGCCCAAAGCCTCGGGATCCTGCACCTGTGTGGGACACCCGGAGGCGGCCTCTGGTTCCTGCCTTCAGATTGGCTCAGCTCTGGCCCCTGTGGCCACTCGGGGAATGAACCAGCAGACAGAAGATCCTTCTGTGTGTTTCTCCTTCTCTCTGTAAATCTGCTTTTCTTATAAAAATAAATAGCGGCCGGTTATGTATATAAACTAAAATTGAAATGTCAATGAAGTAGTTACAGGATGTGGTTAAGAACTTGCATTTTTTTTTAACATACTGGTTACTCAATACCATGTCAATTAATTCCATAATGTTGTAAATTGTTGTTGATGTTATGTAGGTGCTTTTAATTGATCGGGATGATATTCTGCCAGCTCTGCCTTCAGACCAGAGATGGTCTCCCCAAGAAACCGTTGAATTTACCTGCACAATAAGATGCTGGACTCTATGCTTGGTATATGCTTGCAATGAAAGAATTTTGACTTGGAGAAGAATTGGAGCTGTAATACTGCAACAAGGTGGAGGAATCCACCATGGGGGGAGGGCATAGAGAGGGGTTGGGGGAATTCCAGAGCTTATGAAACTGTGTCACATAATGCAACATTAATAATAATAATAATAAACCTTAAACATGTCTAGTGTGATCTCGCTCGCACCCCCCAAAGGCAGCTTCTGTAGAGAATTTGTGGGCCTGTCCCTGTGACACTGCAGCACCAGCAGTCTGCACAAGATCTGGGGTTGGTGGCATGTAGAAGGACATTGTGACTCTAGAAGGTCAGCGAGCATAGGATTACAATTGATAGGATCATATTTGTGTGAGAACAGCTGAATAGAGACTTTCTGTATAACTAAATGGATATCATTTGTATGAGAACAACTGAGTTGATAGCATGTGAATGAGAACACTTGGTGGGATACACAAAACAAAAGAATTCCAAACGAGGGTATGGAAACCATTGATGGGTCCCGTAGATAAGTTCAACACCTCCTCCCTTCTCCTATGTGACCCTCAATCTATAAAAATCTGATGCCACCAATAAACTTCAGCCATTGGCCATCAAATAAATAAATAAATAAATCCACTAGGCTATTGAACTGGGCAAAAAAATTAATAAAACTTAATTTTAAAAAAAACCGAATTGTTTTCAGAGAGTAAATATGGTATCCATGTAATAAGAAGTTATTTAAAACAAAAACAAGACACAGCATTTAGGGAATCAAAGTCTTGATTATAAGCAAAACAGGAAAGAAGAAAAATCCAGTCAGAGGCCCTTTGTATTTACATAAAAAGCCCTGGAAGGAGCCTTTAGGAGTAAGTTAAAAGCATGGCTGCAAATGGCTGGGCTGAAACATCCAACAGCGAGGACCAGTTTGGGTTGAAGGCCAGTCAGGAAAAGCCACTGTCCCTGCTATGACAGGAGGTGGACTGAGTAGGACTGACTCATGGACCCACTGGTATGTGCAAACTCTGGCACTTAGAGGGGTTCTGATGGAGGAGCCTGGGCAACTCCTCTGGCAGGACACAGACCCTGCAAGTAAGCACAAGAAACATGATAGGAAACAGTCCACAACAGGCCATGGAAAGTTACCCACTGGCATACATCTGGCATGGATCAGGGGAAGACCAGGCTGAATATGTCCACGTCACCCACTGGCAAATCCAGGCACCAGAACAGTGTGGGTCGAGCCGGGTTTGGTCGCAACAAAAACTAGTGCACAATACGGAATGCCAAGGTGAGGTTGCCTGTGCCAGAAGTGACCGCAGCGCCCAACCAGCCTGCGTGAGAACAAGGAAGGGAGGGGGCGGAGCCGGCAGGGCAATAAGGGAGGGTTCCTTTGCTGGACAGCTAGTCCCACAGGAGAACATGAGCTGGGATGGGGGCAAACCAGACTAGGCAGGGCTACAACACCTGTGCGCCTCATGTGGACTAGATCAGGGAAAAGCCAGGCTGGGCTGATTATTCCTACTGGTGCAAACAAAATTAGAGTAGGTGAGGGTTGTTTGGGCTTAGCCACAGCATCAGCTGGCAGAAGCTGGCACTGGGGCCTAGTTCTGTCAAGTCAAACCACAGAACTATCTGGAGAGTGCATAATCTGGGAGTGGGAAAGGCCTGGGAAGGAATTAGTGGGCTCTTCCCTCTTGAGTTACCACTTCCAGGGGAAGGCACGATAACCAGGACAGGTGTTGGGGTGGAATGGGGTGTGGGACAGACTGGACTACTGCTACACATACTGGCAAACCAGGGTAGGGGGCGGGCCTGGTGGGGGTTATTGCGGGTCGTTCCAACTAGGCTGAAGCTCCCACTTGTTTATGTGAGGGCCGAGAATGTGCTGGGCAGAATCAGACTGGACTGTAACATCCATTGGTTCCAGTAGAAGTCGGAAGTGGAAAACAGAACCAACCCAGCGATCGCAACCACCAGCTGATCGGGGCCATGTTCTGAGCCGGGCCTTGTACCTGCTAGTACATACAAAAATCTGATCTGGGAACACCTCAGAGTTTCTTTGGAGATTTCCCCAATCGAAATGCTGGACTCAGAACTCTAACCAAGAAAAGACAGAAGACAGAACAGGTCAACCAACCATCTCAGTTATATGCTGGCAGTGAAATACGGGGCAAATGAAGACTCTATAATGGACTATGTCAATCAGTGGATTCTTCAAAGACCTCATAGTGCTTGGAGTGGCAAGATTGGCAGCAATTTATAACTGGTGAAATATCAAAACCACTTGAGCAAGAACCTCGGAGCATACCCCACATGCGGGACTTGGCGAGGGTGGGAAACTGGGTGGGCCTTCTCCCTTACTACACCCCTTTAAGCATGAAAGAAACAATATGGAAATAATAGTCCTACCCACTTTCCTATAGCCCTTGAACCTTTTTACCCTAATTAACTATGTAAAGTTGTCCAAAATATAATAAAAAAATTAAAAAAAAAAAGCATGGCTGTACAGAGGGAAGTTTGGCTGGGGGAGGACAAACGGTAATGGATGGGATGAAAACCTCTATACATACGCTCTGCCCACTATTAAAACTCTACACGGATGTTTTAAATATTCAAAATATTAAATGCAAAGAACAGAAAAAATCCTAGAGTCTAGGCCAGCACCATGGAGTAGTAGGCTGTGCTTCAGCTTAGAGTGCTGGCATCTTGAATAGGAACTGGTTCCAGTCCCGGTGGCTCCACTTCCCATCCAGCTTTCATTTTTTGGCCTGGGAAGGCAGTGGAGGCTGATCTGAGTCCTTGGACCACTGTACCATGCATAGGAGAAATGGAAGAAGCTCCTGGCTTCAGATCAGCTCGGCTCTGTGCATTGCAGCCATTGGAGGAATGAGTCCGTGGGTGTCAGGGACACAGGTACCTGGGCTATTACTTGCTGCCTCTGAGGTGCATGAGTTGGAAGCCGGAGGGGAAGTGGAAAGACTGCCCCACACTCCAATGTGGGTGACAGGCACTGCAAGCAGCAGCTCAACCTGCTGTGTTACAAAGCTTGCTTCTTCATTTTACTTTTAAAGATTTTTCAATTATTTTTAATTTTTATTTTTCATGATAAGTTCCATAGCCTCAGGATTTACTCTTCCATCCACTCCTCCACCTCCCTCTCCCCACTCTATTTCCCGTATATTATTACAAATCCTTAATTTAGAAAAATCCCAACATTGAATTCTATGCCAAGCTGAACGGGCATTTAACTGTAGATATCAACTCAAGCCACGTACTGACAAATGTCTGTCTTGTGCAAGGTTCTCAGGAAACCAGTAAAGGCATTTTTTCCAAACCAAAACAGGGAAAGATGTGGGATCCAGCAAACAGCTGAGATCGAAGGAACGGAAGCTGGGCCCCTGGTGGGAGAAGAGAATCTGGAATCTCGGTGTCCTGTCTCAGCAGGACACGCAGCCCTAAGCGAGTCCACAAGACCCAAAATCCAAACACTGCAAAGGTGCCAGAAGAAACAGCGCAAGTGCAGTGTGGGGGCCTGGAGGCGTCCTTCGCAACGGGAACACAAAACCATGTTCCAGAATGCAAAGCGAACGGTGCAGCACTGCTACAGCCATGACAGCGTTACCAGCAAATGATGATTCCCCCACCAAGAGCACAGAGCTACAGGGGCAGCACAGGCTGTGGGCACAGCAGTGGCAGGGCTCACCAGGACTGTGCCAAGGAGCGAAGTATCATCTCGCTTTTAGGAAGAGAGCAGGCAAAGCTTCAAAGTGACATGACAAATACAAGCATATAATTGTGGCACTGGAGATAATATGAGGTGAATAAAAAAAAAAAATCAGAAGCTGCCTGTGGGGGAGCGGAAAAAAGAGAGATGGCGCTACTTCCTTGCCTTGCTGGAATAAGCCCTGTGCCAATATGCCCTGTCACCCATGTGTCAGACCCTGGCTCAGCCTGGCTGCTGTGGGAATGGGGAGTAGACCAGCAGCTGGAAGGAGCTCCCTCCATGTCACAAAGAGACACAGGAACGGGGGCTGGTACAGTGGTGTAGCATGCTAATCTTCCTATAAGGTCAGCATCCTACATGGGCGCTAGATTAAGTCCTGACTTCTCCACTTCTGATCCAGCTCCCTGTTTAAGACTGGGGAAAGCAGCAGAGGATGACTCAATCACTGGGTCCCTGTAGCCATGTGGGAGACCGGAAGAAGCTCCTGGTTCTTGGCTCTGGCCCTTGCAAATATCTGGGGAGATATTTGCAGAACCAGCAGACGGAAGAACCTTCTGTCCTCTCTGTAAATCTGCCCTTCCAATAAGAATAAATCTTAAAAATAATAATATAAGGTGGAACAAAAAGAAGCAACAAGCAAAACCATGTTGTACAATTCAACTCTGGATAAAAACTGGATAGAAATACAACAAAATGTTAACAATGGCTATCCCTAAACTTTCCCACCATTGTAAACAACATTTTTAGAATGGAATAGTAATTTTTCTAATACTATTACTTTACACATTAATTAGTTCTTACTATTACTTTACACATTAATTAGTTCTTACTATTACTTTACACATTAAACAATAACATAATACTATCTTGTGGCCCATATTAAAATTACTCAATTGTTCTTTATAGTTTTTAAAAACCAAAATTTAAGATACAATTAAAATCCTACGTTTCTGTTTTAATTTAGAATAGGGTTTATTGTTTTTTTTTTTTTTAATGCTTCCTGATACTGACCATTCTTAAAAGTCTTGGCTGGTTGTCTCGTAGAACATCATCTGATTTGGATCTGTCTACCGTTTCTTCAATGTGAGATCATGACAAGACCGCCACCCAGATGATGGTCCAGTGTGTCCATCTGTCCACCGCCAGTCACACCAAGTTGCGTCACTGAGTGAGGCGGTGTTTTGTTTGCTCTGTGTCTCTATTGTTAAGGCTCACCTGTCTCTGCTATGCTAACATTTTCAGACTCTTAGATCATCCTGTTTCACGACGAAGTTCCACCAGCAGTTTTAGCATTTACTTCCCATCCTGGCCCGGGTTAGTGATCACAACAGGAGTTATGACATTTGCTTTTATGAGCTGCTAAGGTTTCTTTCTGGAAACACGGGGATGTTTCAAAAAATCTGCAGAAAATCTTTTCAAATCCATGCACACTTTTCACACAGCATGCATTTCTCAGAACTTTTTAAGATTTATTTATTTTCATTGCAAAGTCAGATATACAGAGAGGAGTAGAGACAGAGAGGAAGATCTTCCATCCCCCAAGTTCACTCCCCAAGAGGCCGCAACGGCTTGAGCCTAGCCAATCCAAAGCCAGGAGCCAGGAACTTCCTCCAGGTCTCCCATGCAGGTGCAGGGTTCCAAGGCTTTGGGCAGTCCTCAACTGCTTTCCCAGGCTCCAAGCAGGGAGCTGGATGGGAAGTGGAGCTTTGGGGATTAGATCCAGCACCCATATAGGATCCTGGTGTGTTCAAGGTGAGGACTTTAGCCACTAGGTCACTGTGCCAGTCCTCTCAGAACTTTCTGAAGGGCCCCTTCCTTCAATGCATCAATTTTAACAATGTGCACCAAAAACCAAAACCAAAAGTTCATCTTTTAGTTCCACTGGGAGCTTTCTGAAGCACGCTTGATCATGATTCATCTTTACTTCATGTATTATAATCCACTCAGCATCAATTTTTTTAAGTTGTAAACTTTCCTCAGTGTGCTGTGTGCTTGACTGCTGTGTCTTCTTGACCAACATTCTGACACGAAGCACTTGCCTCCTTTTGGCTACCTCATGCTTCTGTGGACCCAAAGTTATTCTTTCAAGAAGCCTTAGTTCCTTTTGGGAACTGGACATGGGGCACATGGTCCTGCTGGGGTAACACTGAGTCTAGATCTTTTTTTTTTTTCTTAAAGATATATTTTATTTTTATTGCAAAGTCAGAAATACAGAGAGGAGGAAAGAGAGAGGAAGAGCTTCCGTCTGATGATTCACTTTGCAATAAAAGTAAAATATATGCTTTCCCAGGCCACAAGCAGGGAGCTGGATGGGAAGTGGGGCTGCTGGGATTAGAATTGGCACTCCTGGGATCCTGGTGTGTTCAAGGCAAGGACTTTAGCTGCTAGGGTACCGTGCTGTGCCGAAGTGTAGACCTTAATGAGGGTTTGCAAAGGCACCCAGACTTCTTACTACTTTTTCCATTCTAAAGCTAACATCACAGAGTTCTTCTCACTCCAGCCCATTCCAAATTGGTTTCCTCCTCCCACAGTGAGAACCTGCATTCAAATTAACTTATTTTATGATGCATTTGTTCTAACTACCACACATGGAAACAGTTCTTGCCAATAACTCCCCACGTTAACTGAAGTTTACCAGTTCTTTCCACTCTCTGACCCTGGACTATGGCCCATGGAAGGTGCACAGTCTGATGCGTCAGGTTAAAAAGTGACCTAAGGGGCCCGGCGCGGTGGCGCAAGTGGTTAAAGGTCCTCGCCTTGCACGCCCGGGATCCCATATGGGCGCCGGTTCTAATCCCGGCAGCCCCGCTTCCCTTCCAGCTCCCTGCCCGTGGCCTGGGAAAGCAGTCGAGGATGGCCCAAAAGCTTTGGTAACCTGCACCCGCGTGGGAGACCCGGAAGGGGCTCCTGGCTTCGGATCGGCATAGCATCGGCCCGTTGCGCTCACTTGGGGAGTGAATCATTGGACGGAAGATCTTTCTCTCTGTCTCTCCTCTCTGTATATCCGCCTTTCCAATGAAGAAATAATAAAAATAAATCTTTAAAAAAAAAAAAAAAAGTGACCTAAGGGACCAGCACTGTGGCTTAGTGGGTTAAGTGCTGACTCCCCATTTGGGAGCCATTTTAGTCCCAGTTGCTCTACTTCCAATTCAGCTCCCTGCTTATGGCCTGGGAAAGCATGGAGGATGGCCCAAATCTTTGGCGCCCTGCACCCGCATTGGAGTTCTGGAAGAAGTTCTTGGCTCCCAACTTTGACCTGGCACAGCCTTGGTTACTGTGGCCACAGGGGAGTGAACAAACAGATGGAAGCTCTCTCTCCTTCAAATAAATAAACATTTTTGAGAGTTACCTGAATTACGTATTTTTCCCCTTGTGGATCATATAATCAATTTGATATATAGTTTGAATCTTTTTTTGTGTGGAAATTACACGATTTATTTTCAATTTAATTTGAATTTCATGTAATAAGTAGAATCGGAATTATTTTTACATGGAGACCTTACCAAACGTGCCTCCATGTCAGCCCCCTAAGTGCAAGATCTTACTCTGTGTTCTATATTGTTCTAATTTTTTCAGTATATGTGCTGCTGAAGTGAGCACCTACTCCGTATTCTAAACCCTACTGTTGCTGAGTAGTCAACATTAACTGTTGTTCCTTAGAGGTGTAGCAGACACTGACAGTTGCTCTCCGCATTTCTGTTCCTTCTTTTTCCTGTGCACCTGACTGATGCATATTTCCTAGGCTCCCTTGCAAGTGGCAAGGCCATCTAGCCAATGGAACGCAAGCAGGGATGATCTGAAACCTTCTTGGGTCATGCTCATTCCCCACCCCATGGGGGCCACCTCGGCAACTCCACCACCACGTGGGGAGCTGCCACTTGCTGGCCTGAAATACGCACTCTGCACTGGCACAGGAGCGAAGTGAGCTTGGGTGAGATCTGAGATATTTGGAGGCCTGTCTATATAGAACTGAAGCCCCAGCAGATTAAGAAAAGTTCTCGCTGGTTCTTTTAAAAAATCCTATCCCTCCCCTCTTGCTTTGCATGCCTCTGCTTTGCAGTTCATAATTTGTAATACTTACGTATTTTCATTCCTCAAGAATTCTAAACGGACTTATTCTACAATCTTTTCCATGTTTTCCGTTTTCTACAAGTCTTAAGCATTCATTTCATTCAAAGAACATTTATGTCTTGCTTGCTAAATAGTTTTTAAACTTTTACGTAACTTCAAATTTTGGTTTGCAAGTTCGCCATACCAGAGAGTTTGGGTCTCAGTTTTCCCGTCTCTGTTTGCTTCCTTCCCTACGTAGTTTCACCTGGGCTTTTGTGACATTTTCCAAACCAGTGTATTTTTGTGCTTGGGTCAGCTGTGCCCTAGACCCTGGCTTTGTTGTTGCTCCCAAAGCTTTGTTTCCAGCACTACAAAAGTCTGTTCTCCAAGGTGGAGGAATCTACCATGGGGGAAGGGTACGGGGAGGGGTTGGGGGATTTCCTGAGCCTATGAAACTGTGTTACATAATGCAATGTAATGCAATTTATATATATATATGTGGAGAGCGGAGCCGCACCTCAAAGATGGTTCTTGTTGACCATTGCTTCATGGCACAAAGGTGGTAAACAGGTTTTGGGAAGTTACTAAGGATTGGGCCGAGCACGCAGGGAAACTACGTGACCTAAGTCATGATTGGTGTGCTTACCACATGATGTGAGGAACTGTGTATGGATTGGTTTGTGTAATGTAAAAAGGTCTGGGTGAAAAATAGTTAATGAGGAGATTCCACCAGGCTCACTGCTAGAGCTAGAGCTATCGCTATCACTTCAAGGCTATTGCTAGCTAGCACTAGGCTGCTTTTGCTTTACTGTAATAAATCTTACAAGTGCTGTAACTGCTTTCACTTTGACACAACGCTTGAAGTCTTACCCAATAAACTTTTTTAAGAATCTTTACCATATCGGGGTCTTGCTCGCGGGACGAGGGACCCCGATATATATATATATATATATACATATATATATATGTAAAACAAAGCAAAAAAAAACAACAACAACAACAACAACAAAAATCTTCTCCCAGTGAAGTCCTATCGGAACGAGGGCTGTGCAGTCCCTGATGCCTAGTGGGGAGCAGTATCCCAGCTCACTGATATTAGGTTATGAGGATATTTCTGCTTCCCCCGCAGCCCAAGTGATCACAATGTGTCTTACCTGAGAGGCCTTGGGCAAGAGCTGTCTTCTTGTGCTGCAGGCAGGAGTACTCTTCCTGGGCATCCAGGATGCTGACAGCCCAACTCCAGGATGTCTATCTGCGTACCCTTTCGCATCAGAGCTGCCTTTGCAAGGTGTAACTCCTGCAGTATATCTTGACTAGCTGCCTACCCCATCTGTCCAGCTGTCCTGTGGCAAGCTTTGTCATGTCTTATGTGTACATCCTCATGCTGAACATCACTTTTAATCAAGAGTGGAAGGGGTTGCAGTAAACAGAAAAGCCAACAACAGCTGGCAAGCAGCGTTCCAGACTCCAACGACAGCTAGAGATCCAGCCGTGGCCTTGGCTTAGCTTTTGTGGCAACCAGGTGGGAGCTCAGGAGGTAAATTGCAGATTGAGACCTTCCAATCTTACTGAATAATTTGGTGCATCAATGAGGGGAAAAAGAGCAGCAGATTCCAGGGGGCGGACCAGCAGCAGGAAGGAACTCACAGCTTGGAGACTAGGCACCATCTTATGTGGTGAAGCTGAGAGTGTAGAGTTGAGGGAACAGCCTTGTTTCCGGCCCATTGCACTCAGCTGATCCCATGGGGAAGGTTGTGCCAGCTTTGTCTCCAGCAGGGTTGTGTAGTCTCCGGATCTGAAAGCCAGCAGTACAGCTTCTCCAGCAATGCCCTGCCAGGTGCCATCTTGTGTAGTGGGGCAGATAGTACGGATTTCAAGGGACAGCCTGAGTGAGCTCATTTCCGGTTAATTGCACTGAGCTGAGCCCACAGCAAAAGCAGTGGCAGCCTCGCACCCTGCATGGTTTGTTTGGTCCCCAGACATGACAGCCAGCATCCCTGGATCTATGTCAGTGCCTCACCAGGCACCATCTTGCATAGAGGGGCAGGGGCTAAAAGGTCAGGAGGAGCAGTGGTAAATCAGTAGAGCTCAGAAGCCATTTTCATGGGACCAGGCACTGTTAAACTGAACAGAGGATAGCTGAGCTGCTCAAGAGCTAAGCTGGGAACAAAATTACTTTCAGCTTAGAGCACTGAACAGGCTCCTCAGAAAAAAGCAGTTTTATCGTGACACACTACAAACTGCACCTGAAAGAACTTCAGACTTAATGGCCAGCATGTGTTGACAAGATAAACACCGCTGACAAACCAGTCATATAGCACAGCTGTCATGTTCCCAATTCAGGACACTGACTGAACGTAAAAATTGACTTGTAGACCTGTAGGTAATACATCACATCTTAGAAATGCCGATAAACCAGTTATTTAGCACAGCTGGTATCTTCCCAATCCAGGAAACTGATTGAACATAAAAACAAACTCGTAGAACTTTGGGTAATACATCTAAGAAACCTGCCTTAAGGATAATAATTTTCGCAGTAGAATTGCAGTGACAAATGGTAAAAGATGAGACAGAGGCACTATGATCTGACAAAGGAGGAAAAGCCTCTACTACCCTCAGAATTAACTAAGGAAGACACTAAGAAAATGGGGGACACAGAATTCAGAAAACTCATTATAAAGCTTCTAACCAACAATGAGAAGCATTTTATACAGAAGTTCAAGGAATTTAAGGAATATGTCACACAGGAAATGAATCAAATGAAAGCTGATATTTCAGAAGTTAAGAATACAGCAGAGCAAATTAAAACTAGAGAGTCTCAGAAGTAGAATGAATGAAGCAGAAGAAAGAATCTCAGAATTGGAAGATATTTCCTGTCATCAGGGGGAAACAAACAAAGAGCTGAAAGTAGAGCTAGGCCAAGCTAAAAAAAAAAGAGTAACCAAGAATTATAAGACACGTTTAAAAGACCTCACATAAGAGTTATGGGAGTTCCAAAGGCACAGAAAGAGAAGCTGGGATTAAAGGTGTATTCAGTGAAGTAATAAATGAAAACTTCCTAATCTGGAGAAAGAATTGGAAAACAATACACAGAGGAGTCACAGACTCCCAACAGAGTTGATCAAAAGCAAATTTCACGACAACTCATGATAACCAAGCCCTCTTCAGTTGAAAATAAGGAAAAAAAAATTTAAATGTGCACAAGAAAAAAAAATCAAGTGACATATAGAGGAACCCCAATCAAACTCACAGCTGATCTCTCAGAGGAAACACAACAGGTCAGAAGAGAATGGAGTGGCATATTCCAGATTCTAGAAGGGTAAAATTTTCAACCCAGAATGACATATCCTACAAAGCTCTCCTTTGTCTTTGAAAATAAAATTCTTCCACAGTAAAGAAAAACTCTTAGAATTCTCCTCTTCTAAACCTGCCCTACAAATGATTCTCAAAGAGAAAGGAATAGCAAATACCAAAACCAAAGGCAAATATGGAAAACATCCCACTAAAAGGCTAATAGAAGACTCCATCAAAGAACAACCTGTGGTTAAAATGAAAGGCCCAAACTGCCACCTATCAATGTTAACACTGAATGTAGGGCCCAGTGTGGTGGTCAGGCAGCTAAAGTCCTCACCTTGAATGCACCAGGATCCCATGTGGGGGCCGGTTCTAATCCCCGAAGCTCCACTTCCCATCCAGCTCCCTGCTTGGAGCCTGGGAAAGCAGTTGAGGACTGCACAAAGCCTTGGGACCCTGCACCTGCATGGGAGACCTGGAGGAAGTTCCTGGCTCCTGGCTTCGGATTGGCTAGGCTCAAGCCATTGCGGCTGCTTGAGGAGTGAACTTGGGGGATGGAAGATCTTCCTCTCTGTCTGCTCCTCTCTATATATCTGACTTTGCAATGAAAATAAATAAATCTTTTTTTTTTTAAAAAATGAATGTAAATGGATTAAACTCATAAATCAAATGCCATAGTTTGGAGGATTGAATCAAAAAACAAAACCCATATATTGGCTGCTTACAGGAGACACATATCACCAACAAAGATCAGAGGAAACTGAAAATGAAAGGATGGAAAATGATATTCCTAGTAAATTGTAATAAAAATGTGCAAGGGTAGCCATTCTTAGATTATATAGACATTGATGTGAAAATCATGAAGAGATAAAGGACACCATATAATGATCAAGGGATCCATTCAGCAAGAAGAGATCACTGTGATAAATGTACATGCACCAAATGCCAAGGCATCTAGCTAAGTCAAATATTAATGAACTTAAAAGGAGAAATAAACTCAAATACAATAATACTGGGGGACCTTAATATCCCATTAATATCAATGGACAGGTAAAAGAAAAAATCAGAAACTCAGCAAAAAAAACAACAGAACTCAACCAAACTCTACAGCAAATGGACTTAGTTGATATCTACTGAACCTTTGATCCTACAAACAGAGAATACACTTTTTTTTTCATGAGTTTATGGAACCTTCTCCAGAACTGACCATGTTATACTCCACAGAACAAGCCTCAGCAAATTAAAAGAAAAAAATCAAACACATGGAACTGAATGATATGTTACTAAATGAGCAATGGGTTACAAAGGAAATCAAAGGGGAAAGGAGAAATTTAAAAATTGCTTGAAACAAATGAAGGCATCAACACAACATATCAAAACTTATAGGACACAATCAAGGAAGTGTTAAGAAGAGAAGTCCATCTCAATCAATACTACGTTAAGAAACTAGAAAAGGACCAAGTAAATGAGCTAACCTTACTAGAAAAACAACAGCAAAAGATTACTAGGGAAAAAGAAATAACCAAAATCAAATAAGGGAGGAAATAAAGCAAATAGAGACAAAGAGAATGGTACATAAGATCAATGAATCAAAGAGCTGATTCTTTGAAAAAAATCAACAAAATAGACTCCCCACTATCCCAACCAATCAAGAAATGGAGGGAGAAGATATGTATCAATAGCATCAGGGACAAGAAAGGAAATATAACAACAGATACCTTGGACATACAAAGAATTATTAGGAACTATTACAAGCAACTACATGTGAACAAATCAGAAAACCTAGAAGAAATGGACAGATTTTTGGACACAAACAATCCATCAAAATTGAATCAAGAAGCAGTTAACAATCTAAATAGACCTATAACATAAACTGAGATTGAATCAGTAATTAAAGCCCTCCCAACCAAGAAAAGTCCTGGACCAGATGGCTTCACTACTGAATTCTACCAAACATTAAAAAACAAAACAAAACAAAACAAAAAAGCAAAAAACAAACAAAAAAAACCCACAAAAACTTATCCCAATCCTCCACAAACATATCCAAACAACAGAGAGGCAATCGTTCCAAACTCTTTTTTATGAAGCCAATATCACCTTAATACCAAAGCCAGATAGAAAAACAACAGAAAAAGAGAACTACAGACCAATATCCTTGATGAACATAGATGCAAAGGTCCTCAATAAAATAGTAGCCAACAGGATCCAACAACACATTAGGCAGATCATTCACCCGAACCAGGTGAGATTCATCCCAGGCATGCAGGGATGGTTCAACATTCACAAATCAGTAAATGTGATACATCACATCAACAAAATAAAAAACAAAAACTATACAATCCTGTCAATTAATACAGAGAAGGCATTTGATAAAATCCAACACCACTCCATGCTGAAAATGCTAAGCAAGATAGGCATAGAAGGAACATTCTACAACACAATCGAAGCAATTTACGGAAAACTCAAAACCAGCATCATACTAAATGAGGAAAGATTGGAAGCCTTCCTACTAAAATCTGGAACTAGACAGGGAGGTCCACTGACACCACCGCTCTTCAATACAGTATTAAAAGACCTTGCCAGAGCTATTAGGCAAGAAAAAGAAATTAAAGGAATGCAAATTGGAAACAAGGAATTGAAATTGTCTCTATTTGTAGATGACATGATTCTCTACATAGGAGAACCAAAAGACTCAGTCAAGAGATTATTGGAACTCATAAGAGATTTTGGCAGAGTAGCAGGATACAAAATTAATGAGCACAAATTGATGGCACTAAAGTACACAAATAATTCCACAGCTGAGAAAGAAATTGTAAGTACAATCCCCTTTATAATGGTGGAGAGGTATCTTAAATACCTAGGAATTAAGCTAACTAACTATGTGGAAGACCTCTATGATGAAAACTAACAAACATTGAAACAGGAAATAGAGGAAGACATTGAAAAATGGAGGAACTTGGGCCCGGCGCGGTGGCGCAAGTGGTTAAAGGTCCTCGCCTTGCACGCCCGGGATCCCATATGGGCGCCGGTTCTAATCCCGGCAGCCCCGCTTCCCTTCCAGCTCCCTGCCTGTGGCCCGGGAAAGCAGTTGAGGACGGCCCAAAGCTTTGGGAACCTGCACCCGCGTGGGAGACCCGGAAGAGGCTCCTGGCTTCGGATCGGCATAGTATCGGCCCGTTGTGCTCACTTGGGGAGTGAATCATTGGACGGAAGATCTTCCTCTCTGTCTCTCCTTCTCCTCTCTGTATATCTGCCTTTCCAATGAAAAAATAATAAAAATAAATCTTAAAAAAAAAAAAAAAAAAAAAAAAGAAAAATGGAGGAACTTACCATGTTCCTGGATTAGCAGGATCCGCATCATCAAAATGACCATATAATCAAAAGTAATATACAGATTCAATACAATCCCAATCAAAATTCCAACAACATTCTTCTCAGAAATAGAAAAGATACAAATGTTCATCTGGAATCACAAGAGATCACGAATAGCCAAAGCTATCCTGAAGAATAAAAATCAAGCTGGAGGAATCACAATTCCAGACCTCAAGATTTACTACAGAGCAGTAGTCATCAAAACAGTCTGGTAATGGTACAGAAACAGAGAAGATCAATGGAACAGAATAGAAACACCAGAAGGGAGCCCACACATGTATAGCCAACTAGTCTTTGACAAGAAAACTGAAAACAACCCATGCAAAATGCCTGGTGTCTTCAACAAATGCTGTTGGGACAACTGGATAGCAGCTTGCAGAATTAAGAAGCAAGACTCACACTTCACCTGTCACATCATACGAAAATTAGCTCTAAATGGATCAAGGACCTAAATCTACATTCAGAATCCATCAAACTATTAAAGAAAAGCATGGGAAGCACTCTCCAAGAAATAGGAACGGGGAAAGAATTCTCAGAAAAGATGCCAGAAGCAAAGGCAATCAAAGCCAAAATGAACAAATGGGGCTACATCAAACTAAAAAGGCTTCTGTACAGCAAAGAAACAATTAAAGTGAAGAAGCAACGGACAGAATGGAACTACACTACACAAGTGATAGGGGACTAATATCCTGGATTTACAAAGAGCTTCAGAAACTCAGAGACAGTAAAAGAAACAACCCTGTGGAAAAATTGGCTAAGGAAATGAACATTTTTCAAAAGAACAGATTCAAATAACTAACAGACATATGAAAAGATGCTCAGGCTCCCTAGCCGTCAGGGAGATAAAAATGAAAACCATGTTGAGGTACTACCTAACACCAGCGAGACTGGCCTACATTCAGAACTCAACTAACAACACGTGCTAGAGTGGATGTGAGGAGAAAGGCACCCTCCTTCACTGCTGGTGGGAGTGTAGGCTAGTACAACCACTGTGGAAATCAGTATGGAGAGTGCTTGGAGAATTGCAAATAAACCTGCCATATGACCCTGCTATCCCGCTCCTAGGAATATATCCAAAGGAAATGAAAACTGCATATGAGAAGTGGATGTGTAATCCTATATTTACAGCAGCACACTCTGCAATAGCAAAGATACGGTAACAATCTAAATTCCTGTCCAATGGAGAATAGTTAAGAAACTATGGTACATCCACTCCATGGAATATTACTCAGCCATTAAAAAGAATTAAAATATACCATTTGCAACTAGATGGTCCCAACTAGAGACCATTATGCTCAGTGAAACAAGTCAATCCCAAAAGGACAAATACCATATATTCTTTCTAATATAAGGAAGCCATCATGCAAACTGTAATTTCATACTGCTTTTACTGTATCCCATGTGTTTAATGTTTTTAATTTCATCTCATTGCTTCCAAATATTTTCTTTTCTCTTGTCGAACTCAATGCTGTTTTGTCGATTGCACAGTGGCAGCATTTTACCCAAGAGGCTTTGCTGGTTTTTTTTTTTTTTTGTCACCCCTGTGTTGGTTATTCAGTGGTGCATTTTTTTTGACTCCATGGTGCTTTGCTGTATTTATTTCTTCTTTTTGTTTTAACTTCATACCTGTTGCTGATTTTATTTTGTGGTTCCTCATTTTAGGGAATGTATAATGATGGAGTCATACAGACTACCATATCCAGATGCGAAGATACACTGCAATATGCATCCCTACTTCCAAATAAAAGATGGACTCCCAATATCATTGTTGGACATATCTAGACAATGGAATGCTGTACTGTCTGATATTGTCTGTACCAGCAACGTCAGGGCACACTTAAATAACTGACTGATGGAATTATAACTTCTTATGAAGGACTATTCTATTCTAACAATATGGGGAAAGTCATTCGGGGACGTGGGAACTTGGGAAGGGGGTATCCCAGACTCTATGGAATTGTACCATAAAATTCAAAATCCTAAATAAAAATTTTTTAAAAAATCAAGAGTGGAAATGAGCAGATGACATCACAGGATCATTGTCAATCACTCACCCAGAGCAGAGACTGGTGAAATGTGGTCTCCTGTATAAGCCTGAAGTGCACTTACTGTGCTGGCCAGCTACCTCGGGCCTCCCCACACCCGGGACACTTCTCCTGCAAGAATAGATACAAAGCAGTCATCCTTGAAAAATTAATCAGCCTTCATTTGACTTTAATAGATTAATACCCATTTTATCTGAGTTATTTTGGCTTCTGCTTATAGTGTTCTTGCATGTAAATACACTACTACATTACCAACCGCGTGTTAAAAAAAAAAACCAAACTGGGCCCCCACACTTGCCACTGAAAGGTTAAGTGATAAGAATTGGTCTGGGCCCAATGTGATGACTCAACGGCTAAACCCTCACTATCAAAGTAGCAGGATCCCACATCCAACTGTTCCACATCCCATCTCGTTCCCTGTTTATGGCCTGGAAAAGCAGCAGAAGGTGACCCAAAGTCTTGGGACTCTGAACCTGCATGGGAGACCCGAAGACGGGGAGTGAACCAGCAGATGGAATATCTTTCTCTGTCTTTCCTTCTTTACAAAAATATGATCTGCCTTTGAACAACAACAACAACAAAAGGTCCATACTGGCACCATAAGCTCATTTATGTCCCTGGATGACTTT
The DNA here is from genome assembly GCF_017591425.1 of Ochotona curzoniae. Classification (NCBI taxonomy): domain Eukaryota; kingdom Metazoa; phylum Chordata; class Mammalia; order Lagomorpha; family Ochotonidae; genus Ochotona; species Ochotona curzoniae. Next base: position 29,543,969 of record NW_024467096.1, read on the forward strand.
CCAGCCTTCAACCCATGGTCACAACAGAGCTCAGCTGTTTTCTCTGGGTTGTTGATGGTGATGTCATTTGTAATCAAATCAACACCAGAAAGTTTAGACACATGGGCTTTGCTTCCTCTGGAGCACTGCAATGTTCTTGGAAAGAATTAGATTACACGGACATGATTTGTTTTTCCATGGAGTTACCATTAATTTCCTCCCTTTGCTTTATTTTGCCTTGCAAATTAGCATAATGGTAGTGTCTATTTTCACACACCCCTCCCACACAGTGAGACCAGGCTGCATTGCAAATTCTGCACACACATTCACCTCTATGTCACCACAGTGGGAAGCAGCAATAAAAGCTCCCGGATGGGAATGATAGATTAGCTTGGACTACCAGGCATCCAGAGACTGACTTTTAAGAATATGTATCAACAAACAGGAAAAAAAAAAAACCTGGGAAGGGACTCCTAAGGGCAACAGTTACAGCACTGTAAGAATGGAAATTGTTCTAATGTCAGATGTGCCAACTCGGGAGCTAGTGTGGTCTCATCTCCAGAAATGTTCCCATGTGGCGAGGCCGGCTGCTGACAAGCTTACAAAAAGGGGTCCCTCTCCCAAGGGACTTCTGACCTTCAGACTGTTTACTATCTATCTTCTTTACACACACGTGCACACACACTCTCTCTCTCCCAGATTTATCTATAGAAAAGCAGAAAGAGTGAGAGAGAGCATGCATGCACACGCTTCCATCTACTGGCTCACTCTCCAGGTGGCAGCAACAGCTAGCAGTGAGCCAGGCTGAAGCCAGGAGCCTGAAACTCGATCCAGGTCTCCCACCTGAGTGGTGGGCTGCCTTCCTGGGCATACTAGCAGAGAGCTGGGCATTGAACAAATCCACCTGTATAGAATGCTATCATTGTAACATCTGGATTAACCTGCAGCCCCACAATACCAGCCATCAATCACTTTAGCTCTTTCTCAAAGGAAAAAACAACTTTCTTCCCCTCTAAGTTACACACTGTTTGACTTAACACTTCTGAAACCACACACACATGGGTTCTCCAGTGGGCACATTTTTTTTTTCTGACACTATCCACATGAACAGATCGCCACTCCTCTACAGGCTGATCCCACAGGGTCCCTGGTGATAGCCCCTCACTTCAGGGCCAGCTGCACCTACAGAGGTGAGATCCATGCTCCTGACTGAGCAACCAGCTATGGAATTAGGGGTTCCCGATTGATTTAGCTACTGTGCAACTCCAGGAAGCACTTTACCCACATGCCAATTGCTTCAATAACAGAGTGCAGCCACCAGCCAGAGGCAGAAGTGCATAGGGCAGGGTCTAGGGGAGAAGCACAGAGCATCCCTGCCTTAGAGTAAGCTGTCCTCCTGGTACCTCCATGTATGTGTCAGGGGCCTCCACGTCCTCCAAATCCTACCTTTTGGAGTTTTTTTTATGGCGGTTCATTGTGTAGGTATGGCTGACAACATCACCAGCTGCTGGTGATCAAGTTATCTCTATAGGTCAGCAGGTGCGACTGAGAATTCCGACCCTGTGGTCCCATGGGTGGCTCCAATGGCAACCAGACCTCAGGCAGGGGCTGTCCAGAAGTCAGCAAGAGTCACCTCACCAGAACAAAAGCTGCTCCTGTGACCTAAGGACCAGCCAGTGATTTTGGAACACTCGGTCAGAGCAGGGGGTCAAGCCAACCACTAGAACAGAAAATCTTCCTGGTTCTTCTGCCAGGGCCTGGGAACTCTGCCAGGAACCAGGGGCCCAGGCCAACACAGCCTCCCGATGGGCCTCCATGAGCCAGAAAGCTGTCAGCAGAATTCTGTGCTCCACAGCTACACTGGCACAGACCCCACCCTCAGGCTTCTGCCCAGGCCTCTCACAACAACTCGTCCACCTGGGAATGTTCAGCTAGACGCCACTCTGCTCAGTGGTTTATGCTCTCTAAAGCCATAGCTAGTGGCACAGCTGATGAAGTGATCTAGACCAACCAACCAAAGAAGAACCTTGGTTTTACCACCATATAGTATCGAGTGTCCCCCACTCTACCCTCCTATCATCCTACCATCCCAGGCCAAGTTTTCCTGGAAGTCTTTGACAACTGTTCCCCAGACCTGGGCTGGCTTGCCTGTTCTGTTTTCATCCTGTTGGGATTGAGACAACATAACACATACATCTTCTGAGCCTGATTTTTTTTTTTTTAAGCATAAGCCTAATGGTCTGGTCAGCATTGACACAGTGGGTTAACCTTCCTCCTGCCAAACCCGCATCCCGGATGATCACTGACTCAGTTCCTGCCTGCTCCACATCGTACCCAGCTGCTTGCTAATGCACCTTTGAAAGCAAAAGATAGCCCAAGTGCTTCACCTCTACCAACCATGTGGGCGGCCAGGATGGAGTTCCTGGCACTTACTTCTGGTCTGGCCCAGCCCTGGCCATTTTGGCCATTTTGGAAATGAACCCATGGGTGGAAGAATTCCTCTGTCCCTGGGTTTCTAACTCAGGTAAAGATTTAATATTTTTCAAGGATAGGTGGAATCCTCAAGTCAAACAACTACCAAAATATGCATGAGCTTTTTAGTTTACATTTTATGAAGACTGCCTGACATGTACCTAAACAACATTAAGACGTTCAGATGTTAAAACTGAGCAATAGGGATTGATGCTGTGGCACAATGGCTAAAGCTACCATCTTCAGTGCTGGCATCCCCTCTGGGTGCCAATTTAAGTCCAAGCTGCTTCACTTCCAATCCAGCTCCCTGCTTGTGGTCTTGGGAAAGCAGTCGAGGATGGCCTTTTGCCCACATGGAAGACCTGGAAGAAGCTCTCGGCTCCTGGCTTTAGTCTGATCCAGCCTGGGCCACTACAGCCATTTAGAAAGCAAATCAGCAGATAAAAAAAAAAAAAAAAAACTCCTTTTATATTGCTCTGTAGCTCTGCTTTTCAAATAAATAAAATATTTTTTAAAAGACCCTGAGTAATAATGGCCTTCCCCACCCCCCCCCTAGTTTTAGGTAAGAAGAAACTGCCAAATGATTTTTTTTTTAAGTATTTTTAGTGCACAAAGTAAAATAAACATGTCACCACTAGTGAGATGAAGAAGCATCTTGTGATTATAAACTGAAAGTATGTCATTGCAAAAATGAAAGAAAGCAAGAAAGGAAGGAAAGAGAGAGAAAGAAGGAAAGAAAAAGAGGCAGGCTAGCGGTTGCAGAGTAACAGTATGTTCTTCAAAGCAGATGGAAGATCTTCCTCCCTCTTTCCCTCTCTGTATATCTGACTCTCCAATAAAAATACATACATCGTCAAAAAAAAAAAAAACCCACCTAAGATGCTGGACAGAAAAACAAAAGAGAAAACCTCTGTAGCCTTAAAGCAAGGCAAGAAGTTTTAACCTAAAATAAAAGCACCAAAGGTGAAGGGGGAAAGTGATAAACAAGGCTCCTTAGAAGTTTTTCTGTTTATAAGAAAATGGCAAGACAAGAGACTCATGGTCAAAGGCATTCAAAAAGGTGACCCACATCATTAGTCACGAGAACAAAGGTCATTAAATCCATAACAACATATAACTTCACATCCACCACGAGGGCTAAAATCTAAAAAGTCATTAAAAGCTGGTGCAGGAAAAGAAGTTGCAAGTGGTACTCCTCTACAGTGCCGTTGGCTGTGTAAAACTGTGCCTCCCCAGCAAAACAGTATGGCACTGAAACACACACCTACTCCATAATTCAGTATCTCCACCCCTGGGTGCTTACCCAGGAGAACACTGACCCACAAAAACCCTCTATGAATTAGGCAAATAAATATCTATATTACAATGTATTTATTTTTTTTATTGGAAAGGCAGATCAGATTTACAAAGAGAAGGAGAGACAGAGAGAAAGATCTTCCACCACCTGGCTCACTGCCCAAATGTCCACGGCAGCTGGAATTGAGCCGATTCAAAGGCAAGCGCCAGGAGCCAGGAGTTTCCTTGGGGTCTCCCACCCGGGCATATGCCCTCAAGGCTTTGGGCCAGCCTCTGCTGTTTTCACCCAGGTGAAGGCAGGGAGCTGGATGAGAAGTGGAACAGCTGGGACACAAACTGGTACCCATATGTGATGTCGATGCTGCAAGGTGGAGAATTAGCTGGGCCCAGGCAAACAGATTTTTTAGAAACCAATATAAAAGGGGCTGTAGAGATGATGGCTCAACTGACTAATCCTTTACTTTCAAGCACTGGCATCCCATATGGGTGCCAGCTCATGTTCCAGATGCCCCATTTCCCATCTAGCTCCCTGCTTATGGCTTGGGAAAGCAGTGAAGGATGGTCCAAAGCCATGAGAGCCTATGCCCATATAGGAGACCCAGAAGAAGCTCCTTGCTCCTGGTTGCGGCCAGGAGGATGAACCAGAGGATGGAAGGTCTCTCTTTGTCCTTCCTTCTCTGTAAATCTGTCTTTCCAATAACAATATATCTTAGAAAAAGAAATGACACCAAGACACACACATACACACACCATAAAATCTGTAACTTGGATTGCATGTCTCTGATATGAACTTATATTCCAAATATATACCTCAAGAGTCTTGAAACACAGTAAGGTGACTACATATGGCTCAACTTAAAAATGGGCACAATATCTAACTAAATATTTCACCAAAGATCACGAATGACTAATAAGAAAATGGAAATGTCATTAGACACAGAGAAATGCAAATTAATATCGCAATGAGAAAGAACAATTGGGGCTGGTGCTGTGGAGTAGCGCACTAAGCTGCTATCTGCAATGCTGGTACCCCATATGGGCACTGGTTCATATCCTAGTTGCTCCTCTTTCTTCCTTTTTTTCCTTTCTTCCTTTCTTTTTAAGCAATTTATTTTATTTTACCTAAAAGCCAGAGAGAGTGAGGGAGACAGATATACTCCATCTGCTAGTTCACTCCCACATAGCCTTAATGTCAAGAACTGGGTGAAGATCTTTTGATATCTCATGTGGGTGCAGGGGCCCCAGATGTTGGGCTTTCCCAGGTCATAAGCAGGGAATTGGATGGAAAGTAGAGCAGCCTGGACTCAAATCAGTAACAATATGGGATGCCAACACCCCCAGCAAAGTTATTAGCAGGCTAAACCACTGCAGTGCCACCCCCCATAAACACATTTTAAAAAGCCAAAAAACTACAACTGACAATATCAAATGCATCTAGAATGTGGAGAAATCCAAGCCCTTCTACACTGCTGGTGGGACTCAGGCTGTCCAGCTACTTCTCCCAATCTGATAGTTTCTCGAAAAGCAGAACATAAACTTAACATATGGACACTCTGGACAACTAATACAAGAGAAAGAAAACTTATGTCAACACAAACACTTGTTCCTAGCAAATTCCAAAACAACACAGCAACATTGTTTATAACAGCCAAACAATTTAAAGGTCCATCACCCAGTGAATGGCTGAGTCCATTCACGCCCGCAAACCTGGAAGGCAGGGAGCCAGTCTCTGTCCTGCTCGCACCCCCGTGTCACCGGATGTTAGTTTCCTGGGACCACTCCAGAGCGTAAGGAATCAGCACTTATAGGACTCTCTCAGATCAAACAGAACACGTCTGACACTTCTGATCTCATTTCTGGCTTGAATTTCAATTTACTTTGGTGCCCACCACCTTCTCAGCCTAAGTCCCCTCAGCCTCCAGACCCTGACAAGCAGCAGAAGCAAAGGCAAGTAAAAATCTGCATTGTTGACTGAAAATCAAACCAAAGAACCCTTTTTAAAACAAACAAATGGAGGTTGCCGTGGTGGCACAGCAAGCTAATCCTCTGCATGTGGCATCGGCATCCCAAGCTGGAGCAAGTCTTGGCTGCTTCACTTCTGACACAGCTCCCTGTGGAAGATGGCTCAACTTCTTGGTCCCTGCACCCACATGGGAGACCTGGAGGAAGATCCTGACTCCCAGCTTTGGACCAGCCCAGTTGTGGCTGTCGTGGTCATCTAGGGAATAAACCAGTGGATGAAAGATCTTCCTCTCTTTCTCCTTCTCTCTGTAACGCTGCATTTCAAGTAAAAATAAAATAATATAAAAACAATAATAAAATGACAAAGTAGTTTCAGTCCTTCACATGAAAATATCGGTTACAACTGTCAGTTAAAAACAAAGCAAAACAAAAACTTCATCTGTGATTTCCACGGTCAGGGCAAGTCCGGTAGAGTGCATTCATGGAGCCTGGGACAGGTCTTGAACTCGTCTTTCCCAGCCTTCCTTGAGGGGGGCCTGCTTACTGGGTTCTCACAACAGTCCCTGGGCCCACTCACTCCCTGCTGGGCAAAGGCCGCCCTGGGCTGGGACACCTGAACCTGACTCCACTGTCACCGTGGTATCCTCCTCTGCATCAGGGTGGGGTTCACGTCCCCATGAAGGCCATGCAGGGAGCTCCATCCCCTTTCCACGGCAGCATGCTCATCCTCAAACAACAAAGCCAAAGGCCCGGGCTCAGTTCTCAATCATTCCAAAGCTGTCGCTGTGACTCCTGGTGTTGGTCACAGCACAGGCTTCCGCAGGGGTACATGGCGGCCACCAGTGCTGGGCAGCCTGTAGAGTTGAAATCAAAGTGGAATAAACATGGCTCATTATTAACTGCAATACTTTTCACTTTTGTAACTTCTGCTTTGCTTGCTTGGCTATGAAAACGTGTGAGCTTGCAGGTGTAATGACCTCTGTGACCTTAAGCGCCTATGGCCTTCAATCCCGAGCCTAATTAACCCACAGATGACTCAAAGATTGGAGTCAGGTTGTCACAGGTGGCACCAAGGTTGGAGCCCGGACCGGAGAAGGACCAGGCAGGGGCTGCCCAGCTGAGACAAGCAGGGAATCTGCAGTCTTTCCTCCCTCACCCTACGAGCTATTGTGAACTGCCCCTATATATACCCTGTGAATGTGCCTTTGGGTGTCAGTCCCAGCCAGGTGGTCAGTTACCTTGCCTCTCATTCTAACAAAGCTTTGTCGTGACTGTCACTGGTGAGTGCAACATTCTGTTTTAGCAAGCCTGCTTGTCCTAACACCAGGTGGTGGAGCTGAAGGAGGCAGTGGAAGTCAAGGAGGCAGGCTCCAGGCTGGTGATTCCCTCATCTCAGGCAGGTACTGTGAAAG